>NC_071499.1:70000000-80000000 GCF_028408465.1 Anastrepha ludens | reverse complement strand
GCTCGGTCCTGGAGCCATCCGTAAAAATGCGAAACCAGTGTTTGCCGGGCTCATTTTCTGAGTCTCCCCACAACTGAGCCTCTGGTAGCACTACACTGTATCTCTTTTCAAGTACGACTCTTAATGGCATGGAGTCAAGGGGCATGGAGAGAATCGTTGGATCGATGTCCATGCCTTCTTTGTGTTCCAATGCCGGACAAGGGCCGTACCAGTTCCCACTGTGTTTCAGTCTGCAGATGGCCTTCAAGGCCTCTCCTCGGATGAAAGCATCAAGTGGTGGTAAACCAATCAGAGCATCTAGCGCCGGGCCTGAAGTAGACGGATAAAGATACATAGTATTGATACAAAAGTATGATAATTCGTATCTAGGAATTTCTTCCAACGGCTTTAAAAATGAATTTGATCATTTTTTTTGTATGGTTAGCACTTAAATTATAGATATCTTCTTGGATTGAAAGCCTGAGGCCGGAATTTCTGTACCATGGTTTTTATTTCTTTTTCATTGGGGCTGTTACGGTGTAAATGATTTTTCCCAGTCGCTTCTTCCTCATGTTAACTGGAATCATTTAGACACACCAAGTGAAGCCACATCTTTCCCCACCTCATACATTTTCAACGCACTAAAAGTCATTTACCATTACTAGAAGGCATCTCATCGCATACTCTAAGTACTGGAGTCAATATACACATTCGGACGACATGACCAATTTTCAGCTACAGTAAATCTCATACAGCTCATTGTTCCATCGTCTGTCGTTGCCAAAGCGCAAACATTCATATGTGCATCACAGAATCTTTTTCTTGTGCGTCCTCATCGGATTTCTTTAAGCACGCAAAACTGAGCAAAATCTTACAAAATTAACGTAGAATGCACCAGCGTGTTGTGAGAGTTGATGATCCATCTATCCTCGGGTAGCTTGGACCGCGCCATAGTATGCATGTTGCCAACCGCTCGGGGACGCCAAGAACTGTTAAATCTCCGTCTGCGTGGAACGTACATATTCAGGATGAACGATGTCGCGGTCATTGAAAAAAAAGAATTTACATTACCTTAAGTCATGACTTGAACATCCTCGCTTTCATTTGCCGCTCCCCATCCATTATTTGCTTTGTTTATTGGCTCTGCGTCACACTTAAATATCCAGATCTTATTTCAGTTACTATCCAACCCACATAAACTACGCCTTTGCTCTGAAAACCGGCCAATACGCAGAAAACATAAACCAAATGTGGAATTCTATATTTGACTGAGACTAAAGGAAGGTCATCTCTTTTCAGACATATGGTCCAAGTTGGAGTAAGTAAAACAGATTCTGCAAGGAATTTTAATGCTGACGTTGTTAGCGGCTTTAATACTGATTGCCAAATAAGCAACGCCTCTTACTATTTAAAATTATTACTCCATTAGTGGCGTGGATTTCATTGTGTTCTGCAACCTACTACAAAGAGGTCAAAACTCACTTATACAGAGTAGACCTTGAACTCTTAAATATATGTGAGGGAACTCAATATGTATTATTCACATGACCACTTAAACCCTCTCATCTAACCTCTATTTCGCCTTCTGTTCGCACCCTATCGAAATGGTCCTATTGTTAGATGAGATGGCTTCACTGCTTTGGGAGAATTTTATGAATAGCTACTACAACAAAAACAACAATGTGCGTTCCAAAGAGCGAATGCCCTGACTATTTTTTTATTGATGACAGACAAAATGAAGTATAGTAGGTTCTGTTTTTATGCGGCTTTTTTTTATGCGGTTTTGAAATAGTGCGGTTTTTTTTAATTACAAATTGCATGTCGACCTATCGGGAATTGTACATATAAACAAGATTCTAAACCAGCTAAGCAAAAACTCATCACAGATTACATCAGAAATGCTAACCCTACAAGTATGGAACCGCCTGCATAACTATCTAGATCAGACGTGTACATTTTCTAAAGTTACGAAAGTGATTTTACGCCAAATCCTAAACGAACGCGCAACATGTGGGTATTGTCTGATTCTATTTCTGACTTAAATTTATTTATCGATTCTGACGTTTCTTAAATAAAGATATAATTTTCAAAAATACAATATTTTGTTTATGCGATTTTATTTAATTATTTCAGATTCATGCGGTCTATGGAACGTATCTATAGTAATAATATGGGACTAGTGCCCTTTTTTATGCGATTTTATTACATTATTTCAGATTTATGCGGTTTTAGCATTCGAAACCTAACTATAGTTTTACTATAGAACTAGTAGCTTTTTCTATGCTGTTTTTTTATGCTGTTTCTTGCGGAACGTATCTACCGCATAAAAACAGAACCTACTGTATATACATATTTTGGCCTCATTCACCACTAGACCCATTATCACTTAACTTTGTTTCTTTACCCAGCTTAGAAAAAGCAGAAATTGTGCAGTTAAGTTGTAGAGCCTGATCAAATCAATATCATTGGCACACTCCAGAAATTGTTCGCTTCTGCAACATATGGTATCTGGGCGATTTAATCCTGCTCCTCGGAGAACCTTCTCCAACATCGGGTTAAAAAAATTAATATTACTATTCCTTTGACATACTAAACTCGCTCTACAATAACAAGCAGTTAGGTTATATATATTATATATAATTGGCACGTAAACCCTTTTTGAGTGTTTGGCCGAGCTCCTCCTCCTATCTGTGGTGTGCGTTTTGATGTTGTTCCACAAATGGAGGGACCTACAGTTTCAAGCCGACTCCGAACGGCAGATATTTTTATGAGGAGATTTTTCATGGCAGAAATACACTCGGAGGTTTGCTATTGTCTGCCGAGGGGAGCAGTTAGGTTAGGTTATTCAGATTGCTGGTTTAACACAAGACACTTGATGGCCCTAAGGCCCATTGCAATACCTGTATTTGTTTTCCGTACCCTCACTAAGTTGCTTAAACCACTTAGATCTTTTTGGGAATGTAACTCTAGTGAGACATTTTGCACATTTCCCAGGATATTTGGCACGGCTTCTTTGAAGTGCAGGAAATTCACAGAGCAGGTGTTATACCGACTCAATTTCTTTCTCATTTCCCTCACAGCACCTGCAGAAGTCATTCTGAGGTACAACCATTCTACTGGCTAGGGCGCCAATAATGTAGTGACCCGTTATAACACCTGTGAGGACGATGGTAGTTGATCTGCTGAATACAATCAGACAGTAGCAGAACTCTGAACCTCCTGACTCCCATTTTTCTCCAAAGCACTGTGCCTTTTTATGACCATTAACTTCATATGCTCGCGTACATTTAGTAACTATCGAAAGGTGAAGATTTTTTTAAAAACAAAGTGATAATTTTTCGACTCGAAATCTTGTAAAAGGTAATAGCGAAGCTAAAAAAGCATTTTTTTTATCTTTCAGAGTCAAAATCAAAAAATTTTTGGAGAAAAAAAAAAATAGTACAGAAGCACTTGGTAAAAAAAATTAAAACATATTTGTATTTGGTTTTTTTTATAAATTGCATTTCTTTTATACTAAAAAAAAAAAACAAATTCACAACATATGGACGCTAATTATAACTAAAGTGGATTATAGGAATAACGTATGACAGTCAGAACAGGCATTATCGGGAATTAGCCAGAACAAACAGACAGCAAAAAAATTCACAATTATGCTTCAGTTACGCGTAAGACCAGTCCTAGTTGATTTTTGCGCATTTGACTGTAATAAACATGAAGAGAGGGGTCCAAGCATGCATGATTGTACTGAAGTCAAAAAAATCGTTTACATTAAGGATTTTTAGGTGGTTTTTAATTTATTTTTCAAACAATTTTTCTTTGCTTTAGGCTAAAAGCTAACTGATTATCGAAAGTAATAGAAACAGTGGAGCGATTTCATATCAAGTGATCCAAATATTTTTGACATTTCCGTAAATTCATCTGAAAATTGGTTCATTTGGAGGCTTGAGTTTAATAAGAAGTAAACTGAAACAAATAAAAAAAAATATTAATAATTTTGAGATTTACTCAATGTTAAAAATTTTGGTATAGAGTTTTCTGAAATGAAATATTCTCGTTTCTTTTCAACATTAAAACTTTTTTAGCTTTAGGATAAAATACAAATATTTCACACTTAAAAAAAAAAATAATTACCCAAAAATTTCGAACAAAATTTAAAAGAAACGAGATTTGTTATTCAAAAAAAAACAACCGCAAATATTTCAATTAAAAAATCTTGTTACTAAAATTTCCAGCATTGAATAAATCGCAAAATTACAATATTAAATTAATGCAACCCATGCCCATGACCAAGAAATACTGACATTTCAGGATTACCTTAAATAAAGCAATTATCTGCCTCTCACATTGATGTATGTATGTATTTACCTATGTATGCTCGCTTTTATTTTACCACTGCTGACGCCATCAATAAGAATGTAATGAACCGCCTACGCGCAACCACATACTTTCTTTCAATTTCCGCAAATACTCTAACTTTATTAGAGGGTGTGTTTGTGTGTATGTGGCTTCCTGTGCGGCGTGTGAATAATGCGTGCTGAGAATTATGTCAGGATTTCATTTATTTTTTTCAAGGCCTTCTATCTGCGGTTTATTATGTGAGTCGAGACTTTCTTCGTCCAACTCCATCGCTTGCCAACCAGCCTCCTTTGGTAAGCCTCCCTCTTCACCAAAACTTTTCGTCAATCGTTTTATGCTGGTGACACTTTTGTCCTAATTGACAGGTAAGTAAGCACCACATATCGCAACCAGCTTTCTCTAATTAAAGTAGGTACATACATATGTACGAGTATGAGTGCGTATGCTTTCACCTGCTTCTTCTTTCTAATTTCATTTGCTTAATATCGTTACCGATGCTGATGTATTTGTAAGTAGTGGCATACATACCATACTTATGCAACCGCCCCTTTACACTTTGCAAACTCTCTTTGGTATTGAACGAGAGGGAGTATAACCCGTATGGACACATACATATGAGTACTTCAAATTTTATGTAGATGGTAGTAAAATGTCTCAATGCCTTATATTTAATGCAAATTGTATTTTCTTGTCTGTAAGTAATTGGACTTTTAAGAATGAAAACAGATTTTTGAATGGAAAAATTTGCGGTTTGCTGACTTGTAATAGGTGGGATGGTAATTATTCTTTGGCTTTCGGTTAGAATGTACGCAGCTTTTTCAATTTAATTTAAATTGGTAGGAAATCCAATTTCGCAATTATCTATTGGAAATTTATGACACTCGCTTCCGCAAGATAAAAGCGCGAATGATTTCATTGTGGAATAATGCAAAGTCAATTTAGATACTTCGGAAAATATTTTCCTGACTTCCGTAAAATTATGAAATAGCAAAAAAATAGGCGCAAACAGCGGATATCTTTTAATTTAGAAATCTAACAAAGAAGGCAAACATCCAGCAGTTGGGGGTATGAGTACTACACATGAAATTTAGATATGATATATTGAAAAATATGTAAATCATAAGGAATATTTTATTGTATGCACAGTAGAGCCACCACAAATCCAAAAGTGTTTATTTTTGTCACTCCTCGCACATTCACGGATAGGTCGCGGAAATATGAGATATGCAAAAAAAAACTAAGCATCGGTGTGGGAAAAATTTAACAAGAGAACTTATCGACTAATATCTCTTAAAATAATAGTTGAGCGAAAAATGACACTAAAACGATTTTATGTAGAATAAAATCAAGAATGTTTCTTTCATTCAAACGTTTAGCCGTCGAGTGTTCTTTCTCTGTTTCATAGAAGTGAAGATAAAAATTTTAAAAGCTAATTTCTTTGACAGCGGAAATAAAAACTTAAATACAACTCACCTTAGAATCATCGGTACCTTAGAATACTGATGTATTTTTTCTTTCTAATCACAATTGGTATTTTGACTTTATAGGAAAGGAAGTTGAAGAAAGAGCAAAGGGCTATCCTAACGTGGCATCAGACGTGTATATTACGAGGTGTGGAACAGCAGCCAAATTGAGTAAAAAGCAAACAAATTTGAAATTCTATACTTAATTAAATATTTGTAATCCACTTTTTTACTGAGTAGTAAAAGTTTAAAGTTATAAATCCGGTTAGTGTTAGAGCACATCGCTAGTTAAGATAGTGATGTTGTATTGAATTTATTTACTAGTAATATAACTTTAAATAGTAATATTACAATTAAGAGACACTAAAACTTAGGAATAATAAAAATATTTAACACTGAATCATTGCAAAAGGCCTCAACACAACAATTATACCGAACCAATATTTCCAACAATAAATTCCAACCCAAGAACGCATGGGCAAAACTAACAACCAATATTAACCTTACTCCAAAGGAAACAGCCCAAAAAAAAATGGTATTGTAAAGAAGTTAAATACTAACAAAAAAAAAAACAAGGGCTATTAACGTTACAGGAGCTACCTATAAACGTCACCTGAAGCTACCTATAAACGAACTGACGAACAGGTCAAGGGTAGATGTCATATTCATGTTGAGACAAATTACAGAAAAGGCCTTAGAATTTAATAAACTCACTTACTTATGTTTGTGCGATTAAATGAACATCGAAAATAAAACAGCGATTAAAGTTAAAAGGAAGCTAACAGAGTTGACTCCGGTTACATCAGGAATTCAACAAGGTGATAGCTCAACTCCAGCGCTGTTCAATGTTATTATGGATAAAATAATAGAATCATTTAAAACAGCCGCCTCGGGTTTCCGCATGATATCTGGTGAATTTAAAATGCTTCGGTGAATTTAATATGCTTCGCAGACGATGCTGTGTTAATAACAAAAAAATGAAATGCAGATATCGGCTGAAAAGATCAAGGCAGTGGTAATATCCAAACAGCCAAAAAGATGAAAGCTGGCAGTTAGCAATAATTGAAAATAAAAAGTCATGGGGTTCACATACTTCGTTTCACTAATTACCAGCAGTAAGAATCTAAAGAAAGAAGTGAAGACTGCGGCAAACAAGGCAGCAACACTATCTGGCGGCCTAAGATCAGTGATATGGAAAAACAAATACATGAACATTGAAAGCAAGATAAGAATATAGGTATATAAGAAAGATATGCATTCGACCGATTCTAACATACGCAGTCAAAACAAGAGCAGACACTTCCACAATCCAGCAGTATTTTACCACAGAGGAAATGAAAACACTACGAAGAATAAAAGATAAACATTGCATAACAAAGGACTAATGACGAAATTAGAGAGATTTGTGATGAAAAAGACACGGCACAAATAATCGTCTCGGTTCGAGCAGAGGAAGATCTGTTATTGTCATCCGGGGTTAATAGAGGTTGAACCCAAGGTGGTGTGCTGTATCCATTGCTTTGGTGCATGGTGATCGATCGATCGAAATGATGCTGGAGTCTGCACGCAAGCATATGCGGAGGACTTTACCTATTCGTTACGGGCCCTTCGCATATGAACATCTGTAGAAAAGTGTAGAAAACTCTGGATATGATTGAACTTGTTGCTGTGCCGATTGACACTTGATGCTGTGCTAATGGGCTATCGGCAAACCCCATCAAAGCTGGTATTGTCCTCTTTACCAGAAGGATGAAGCATGATGGACTCGTTCTTCCTAAGCTTAAAGGAGTCTCAATCCAGCTATCCAAAGAAGTCAAATATCTTGGAGTAATCCTCGATAGTAAGCTTCTTTGGAAGTCACACGTTGAAACAAATGCATCCAAAGCACTGACAGCCTTCTGGTAGTGCAAGGTTATTTTTTGGACCTTTCTCAGCAAGGTCCTATGGACAAGACCTATTATCACTTATGCATCGGCGGTTTGGATGAATGGACTCCCTCTCGTGGGAGTCAGGGGGACCTTATTGAGACTACAACGCACTGTGGCCATCTGTTGCGTCGGAGCTTTTCCGACTACTCCAAGCCCGCCATCACATGCATTGGACAACAGACTTGGACTTCGACCCAACGATCCTTGTCATGCCCCTTGACTCCATGCTATCCAGAGTCGTGCTTGACAAGAGATTCAGTGTGGTGTTGCCAGAGGCTCAACTGTGGTCAAGCGCAGATAATGAGCCCGGCAAACACTGTTTTCGCATTTTTTCGAATCCAGCAGAACAAAACCTTATTTTGCTCTTGGCATGCATGCATCTGTGTTACAATCGGAGGTGTATGCTATTCAAGAAGCGATGAACTTTGTTGTAGAAAACAGATGGAGAGATCTATATGTGTCTGCAGCGACAGCATGGCCTTAGACAGTCCTTCAACCACTTCAAGGGAAGTTGAGTCCTGTAAATCCACGCTTAACTATGACAATAGACATAACATCCTGATGCTAACATGGGCCCACGTGTATTGCGGGTAACGAGACCTCCGACTCTTTAGTTAGGATGGTTGGCCTCAGATCAAATTTCTTGGCCCGGAGCCTGTTCTGCCACTCCCTTCTGTAGCCACGGTTAGCAAACGGGTTATACTAACCCACAAGCGAGCTTGACAGGCTGAGAGAGGCTACAGGTAGACAAAACTGATGTCACCTGTCATGTCCGACCGATTCTCGCAGTTTCTCCTGTCACTAAGCAGAGAAGTCTGTAGGAGGCTGGTTGGACTGATCACGGGCCACTTTCTAAGGGCGAAGCACATGGAAAAGGTGGGCATCTCACACAGCATGTGAAGAGGAGGATGAGACGGCGGACCACTTTCTGTGCGTCTGCCTTGCCTGCGCTCGAATCAGGCTTAAGGTCTTTGACACTGATGTGTTAAGAAGCAACCACCTTGGCTCCTTTACATCACAAGATCTACTCAGATTTAATTGCGTCTGAGTGCTGTACTTGCTAATCTGTTCCGACAAAAAAAAAAGATGTACTCGTAAAAGGCGTAAGCCGGTGGATAAGATGAAAGAGAAAAATGTAGAAAAATCATGTTTGCAGAAAGTTGAGCGAACGCATAGGAAGTATGGCGATGAAAAGCAGAATACTCGACAAAAGACCGCCCGAGCAGCTACCGAAGAGATAGCACCAATGCTGGACATCCGACTCCACTGAAAGTTGAGCGAACGCATAGGAAGTATGGCTATGAAAGGCAGAATAAAATGGTACAATAATGCATCATCTTATCGGTCCAGAGTTTTGAGTCAATTACTTGCAAAAAGATGAATAATTTCGTTCCCCAATGCGTCGTATCCACCTGTTTTAGCACTCGTCGACTATTAGCGCTGTGGGAATCATTCTAATCGACAGGGCATAAATACGAGGGGTGCCTTTTATATGTCGGGATTAGAGAACAAAAACAAATTTTAATCATGGAAAATCACTTTATTGTTTTTCAAAATATTCTCCATGAAGATCTATACACTTTTGCATGCGTTTGAACCAATTGTCGAGGCACTTTTGCCACTCTGAATAAGGTACCTCCAAAACATGCATTCTGAATGCCGCAACCGCTTCTTCAGGTGTCGAAAAACGTTGACCTCTCAGTTTGTTTTTTACGTACGGGAATAAAAAGAAGTCATTCGGTGCCAAGTCAGGACTATTCGGCGGATGACCCATTAATTCGATGTTTTGGGTGCTCAAAAATGCAGTTGTTTGAGCCGATGTGTGAGAGCTCGCATTGCCCTGGTGAAGAGTGATCCGTCTTTGGCGATTGGTTTTCCTAATTTCTTGGAAGACAACTGGCAAACAAATGGTTGTATAAAAATAAATAAATAATTGGCGCGTACACTTCTGTTAGGTGCTTGGCCGAGCTCCTCCTCTATTTGTGGTGTGCGTGTTGGTGTTGTTCCACAAATGGAGGGACCTACAGTTTCAAGCCGACTCCGAACGGCAGATATTTTTATGAGGAGCTTTTTCATGGCAGAAATACACTCGGAGGTTTGCCATTGCCTGCCGAGGGGCGACCGCTATTAGAAAAATGTTTTTTATTAATTTTGCTTTCACCGAGATTCGAACCGACGTCTCTCTGTGAATTCCGAATGGTAATCACGCACCAACCCATTCGGCTACGGCGGCCGCCGTATGGTTGTATGGTTGTATACCACTCAGAATTTACTGTTCTGCGTTGTTCTAGTGGTACGCTTGCAACATGTCCAGTTTTTCCGAAAAAACAGGCGACCATTTGCTTGGAAGTGCTTCGTGCGCGAACAACTTTTGTTGGATTTGGCTCATCTTGAAACACCCATACAGTCGATTGCTGTTTACTTTCGGGCTCATACGCGTAAATCCATGATTCATCACCTGTCACGATGTCATGGACGTGTTTCGAAGCCCCGCGATCGTATTTTTTGAGCATTTCCTTCGACCAATCGACACGAGCCTTTTTTTGAGCGATTGACAAATTGTGGGTGATCCAACGCGAACAAATTTTTTTGACAGTCAAATGTTTATGCAATATTGAATGTATGCTTGCCCCACTAATGCCTAAGATTGTCTCAATCTCACGATAGGTCACATGGCGATCTTGCAATATCAGTTCGCGCACAGCATCAATGGTTTTCGGAACAACAACTGATTTTGAACGACCTTCACGAAATTCGTCTTGGAGTGAACTACGATCACGATTGAATTCACCATACCATCGATAAACACTGGTCCCTGATGGAGCTTCATCGCCAAAAAATGAATTAAGTTCATCCATGCAATGTTGCTGAGTTAATCCACGTCGAAAGTTGTAAAAAATAATCGCACGAAAATGTTCACGATTTAATTCCATTTTTGGAGCGAGATGAATCTTTTAAGTTACTGTAAACAACACAAATAGCGCTGGTATTTCAAAACGTTCTGAGTACGTAAAAGCCAAAAAATTTCAAACTTTGCGATACAGCTGTCAGTTACCAGATTACAACACCAGGGTTGCCAAATCCCGAAATTTACAAGGCACCCCTCGTAGCTCGCTTGATATCTTCAAAAGCGCCCAGAATTGCGCTTCGCAGCATAAGCCAAATATAGTTATTAATAAAAAATATCCTTTATAAAATATACACCGGTTGTTTCTATTTGAAGCAGGATTTGGTATTTTCCTATGTGTTTAGTTAAAAAATGTATAATTTCAAGCTTTAACTTGATGGAGCAGCGTTATAAAATGTACTCGTATTTTCCTCACAAAGGGCCGCTAGAAAATATTTAATTGAAAGTAAAAGCAATGAAGATTGAAAGAACTCAAGTAGCTCTGACTGCAGCAGCTTGTGGCGCTATAAATCTAGCGAACAAAAGATATTATTTTGATGTCACTGCTGAGGGCATCTGCAACGCCCTTAAGTGGGGAAAATGTGAACAAACTACATACATACATATACGTACACGCACAGCTATATACGAACATATACGACGAGTATAATGAATGCCACCTTATTGCTGCGCTTTATAGCACTTTTCCAATTTACGTAATTTTCAAGCGAAGCGCGAAATTTCATTAAATTACCGGAAGAAGACACAAAAGTATGATAAGTATATATACTATACATACATATATCCAAGTATCAAATAAGGATGCTGTTAGCAGCAACAGTGGCATTTTAAGGAAAATAAAAATAACAACAATAAATAGAAACAAACTGCAATATGCTGCGGCAGATGCTTTGTGACGCAATTAAGCGGCTGTGACTGCGGAGAATGGGAGATCGACTGACTTAGGTCAACGTGTGCCGTTTGATGTCAAAGGCATGTCAGTGCATACGACATGCGACAGGCAGCAGCCAACTGAGTGACGGTTATTGCATTCAATGGCACCCTTGCCAACAAAGCCACCCCTTTCAGAGGCTCGTTACAACCCTAGAGACGACGTCGTTTTTTAATTATATTCGTGTAAAGTTTTTCTGATGTTTTTTTCGTCTACTAAACGGCAATAAGCCACACACTAACCATAAACTTTAAATGGCAAGATAACATCGCAAAGATAATGGCCATTTCAAAACAAATTGAAAAAACAAAGCGAAAGCAATTACAATAAAAGCAATATCCTGTAATAAGAAGAAGAATTGTTGCGGCAAAAGCAACATAAGCTACTTGTTTTGTTGTTGTAAGCAACTTGTTTCATTGTAATCAAATTTTAGGTAGTACATACTAACAAATATATTTGAAGGCATGAAAAATGTATGTAAAGGGTATTTCAAAAGACACGCTTAGATGTTATTTTAAAATAAAATATGCAAAAATTTAGATTATTTCAGGTTTCAGTATTTTTATTCAAAATACGTCTCTTAACAATTGCATGCGAAAAATGACATGATTTAAATGTTCACCATGAGTACATCTACAGGAAAAATCCGCCAAAAATTCGATTGTCTAACTGTTGGGAACATCGACACATCGATGTGAAAGGTTTTTCAGCAACACTTTTCGCTACAGCAGCAATATTCTCACCAGAACATGCAGTTTTTGGACTACCTGTCTATCTGCCTTTTTTGTCCTCTACAGAACCCGTTTCTTCCATTCACTCGGACGATAATTTTTCCAAACTATCACCAATTTTGTGATATATTGATCTTAAATATCGACCCTTTTCATAATTTAGGGTCGGGCGCTCGAAATGTACCCAATTAAAAAGGTCAGAAATTTAGTTTGGAAAATTACTTTTATTCAATTCAAAATGAAATATGTGTGAAAATTATACAAAATTAAGAATCAAATTACTTTTACTCGATATTACCACATTTTGCCTTGACTACGGCCTTAAGACGGCCCAGAAACGAATCGCAAACTGCCCGAATGTGACTTGCAGGCATTTTGGCCTACCCGCGGACAATGGCTTTTTCCAGCACTTTAAGACTGGTGAATCTTTGAATTCGGACCTTGCTCTCCAAAATGGCCCAAAGAGAATATTCCATCGGATTCGTGTCTGGTGAATTTGAGAGCCATTGTGCGGACTTTATGAAGTTCGGAACGCCGTTTTTTAGCCATTCTTGGTTCACTCGAGCTTTGTGAGACAGTGCCGAGTACTGTTGAAACGCCCATGGTCTCTCACCGAAATGTTGGTCTGCCCACGGCTTGAAAGCAATCTACAGAATACTTTCCCGAGCACCCATCTGCGGTTACAGCGGCCCAAACCATTACCTGTTACGGGTGCTGGCTCCTGGTGGCCAATTGATGGCTCAAATTCTCGTATGAACGGTCGGTCAAATAAACCCTATAGTTTTGGGAGTTTACGACCAAGCGAGACAACTCCTTCGCTCTCTCAAGTCTGACTTGTTGCTGCTTTGCTGTGAGATCGTGCGCCTTTTGGATCTTGTAAGGCTTGACTTTGGGATCATTTTTAAGTATGCGGCGGATGCTATGGTCAGATATTTTCAGTTATTTCGCCATTTGATTGGTACGACATCGGGGATTTCGCTCAAGTCGCTTCTTCACTTTTTAAACCATTTCACGTGACGGTGTAGTCTTTTGATGACCACTTCCATGACGTTTCGCGATGCTACCAGTATCATTGTAAAGAGTAATGGTGCGATAAACAAAAGCTTTATCACAATCACCCTATTACGTTTGAAATCCACTACTGATTTCCTTTTTTCGAGTTTGCTATCTGCAAAATGCTTCCGCGCGCTTATAAACAATACTCTGGACTATCATTTAGCCAACTAAAAGACAGCTGATGCTCATGCATGGTGTCGACTAGCATGACCTTAGTGTTCAATTCATATCACATCAGATGGAAATAACGATCTTTAGAGACAAGTATAGAAGTACTAAACTCGATGCGAAGCGAACTTTATATACCGCGGACATTTTAGTCAGAATTTAGAATTTGGGCAAATTTGTTAATTATTATCATTTTTGTTAATTAAAATTATATGGAGGCTGAGCGTGATTATTGACCGATTTCGCACATTTGCCATCCAACCTACCTTTGAAATTGAATTATATGTGGCCCAATACAATATCCCAATTGTATTTTAGGCTTAAGTTAGCGAGTGCACGGATGGGCAGACGGACAGCTAAATCGACTCCTCTCATCACTCTAATTTTATATCTAACTCGATTCTTTTGTACAGTTACATAGAACTTTTTATAGACAAAATCATAATACCATTGGGCACAAGTGCGCTGCTGTGAAAAGAACCAGTTACCAAGAGAAGCGATTCAGTCTACTGTATCTAGAAAATAAAGCAAGACTCCGCTACTGTCAAGAGATAATTAGTTTTTTTCTGCAGCAACGCTATTTTGTTTCAAATACTCAAATACATATATATACAAACATACTTATGAATTATTTATACAATTTTTTTTTTATTTTGCGCCCAAAGATTGAAAATACATTTCATTGCATTTCCAAGATATATTCGAACGTTAGACTACGAACGTTAGACTACAAAATGATGTGACGAGTGATTTTGCAATAAAGAAAGGAGTTTACCAGGATGTGTCCTATCACCAATGCTCTTCAATGTATACTCGGAATATATATTTCTAGAAGATTTGACATCAGTCAACTTAGAAATAAAAGTCAGCAGCGAAATAATAAATAATATACGATTTGCCGGTGACACTACAATATTGGCAGACGAAATTAATTACCTGCAATATCTCCTTAAAGAAGTCAGCGGAAAAAGTCTGCAATACGGCCTAAGTAGTAACACCCAAAAAATCAAATTCATGGTTGTTTCAAAAAACTCCAATTCTAACATTTACGTACGAGTATATGACAATCCAATCCAAAGAGTATCGCGATTTCAGTACCTAGGACGTTGTCTTAGCGAAATATGGACAAATGGCAGAGAAATTTGCTGTCGAATTCAAGCAACGAGGGAAGATTTCTTCAATTACCGGAAATACCTTACGAGTATGCATAATAGGGTGGGCCGATTTAAAAATCGCTCATTGCTCTGTAAAAATCGTATTCTAGGGATCGAAATAAAAAACTTTGCCGAAGGAACCATACCTCTAAAACGAATTCTGATGTCCCCCAATTTGGGTCGAACGAAAAATCCCACTTTGACCCATTTAGAGTGCTCCAATCGAGTCCAATCCAGTGGTTTTAATGGTCCATATCCGACCCCACTAACTTTGGACGACCGATCCACCCATGCCAGTGGCACACCCCCTGGAACTTCCCTGGGGGGTTCCCCATACAATCATCTCAAAATATCACCATTTTTGGCCTTTACATGAGAAAAGAAACTAAAAAGTTAGACCCAAATTGGGGACTTCAGAATTCGTTTTAGAGGTATGACTCCTTCGCAAAGTTTCTTATTTTGATCCCTAGAATATGATTTTCACAGAGCAATGGGCGATTTTTTTGCCTCCCCACAAATCGACCCGGCCTAATGCATAAATTAGGCATTTGAGGTGTGGCACTATGACGAAAGATGAAAATATCGTGGACAGACAAAGTTAGTAACAAAGAAGTCATAACGAAACGTAAAATGGATAGAAAGCTGTTACTAACGATAAAGCACCACAAAATGCACTTAAGCTCTTTACAAAGAATGTCCTTGATGCCAAAAGAAACTCCTGGAAGGACTTCTCTGCGGGTATAGAAAAAATGGTTGAGGTGGCAAGGCTTAGAAAGTTATTGTCAAAGCATCCCTCTATACTTTACCTTATCAGGAGGAAAGATGGTACATAGACCTAACACCGCACAAAATCTATAGAATATCTTACTAGCGCCCATTTTCCAGGCTGTATGTCGACGCAAACAATATCGATCTAGCCAGGGTGATAGGAAGATTCTCTAAAATAGATGTAATTACCTACGAAAAACTGGATTGGAAAATCGATTCATTTGAACCTTTCAAATCACCTGGACCGGATGGTATCATTCCGGCCCTGATACAAAAACCCTCACCCTTAGTAATGCCATGGCTGAAGAATATTTAAGAGGGATGTTTAAAGTTAAATTATATCTCCTTCCTCTTTATTTGCCAATTTGATTCCAAATATAGGCGATCACACAATTTATACAAAATATATTACAATTAAATATCGAATTAGAAAAATATTTTACGTTTAATATAAATTTGTTATAATTTCATGATAAAGGTCTCGATTTCTCGCTGTCTCCAATAAAGTTCCTACATTGCCGATTCCAGTCCAATGTCTTATATTTCTCAGCCAGGATAGTTGTTTTTTGCCTATGCCTCGTTTGCCTTCTATTTTTCCTTGCAGGATTAGTTGAAGTACATGATATTTGTCGTTTCTCATAATATGACCCAAATACGCAGCTTTTCTTCTTTTTATGGTGGTTAGTAATTGTCGATCATGCTGAATTCTTCGCAATACTTCAGCATTTGTTACTCTATCTGTCCAGGGTAATCTTAGAATTCTTCTATATATCCACATTTCAAATGCTTCTATTTTATTCATTTCAGTGGTTTTAATGATCCATATTTACATTTACCTGACTGTGAAGTTAAATTATATATATATAATTGGCGCATACACCCGTTTTGGGTGTTTGGCCGAGCTCCCCCTCCTATTTGTGGTGTGCGTCTTGATGTTGTTCCACAAATAGAGTGGCCTACAGTTTCAAGCCGACTCCGAACGGCAGGAGTATTTCATTGCAGAAATACACTCGGAGGTTTGCCATTGCCTGCCGAGGAGGGGCCGCTATTAGAAAAATGTTTTTCTTAATTTTGGTGTTTCACCGAGATTCGAACCAACGTTCTCTCTGTGAATTCCGAATGGTAGTCACGCACCAACCCATTCGGCTACGGCGGCAACCGTACTTAAATATGAGTTGTTGTAAGGTTGTTGTGTTAGGTAAAAACGAAGTAAACGAGGAGTTGGAAGTAGGCATATGCTCTGGCTACGTAACGTAAGAGAGTGGATAGGATTAAGGACTATTGGGTTGTTAGTTGAAGCAGCACGAAATAGGGACAATTACAATAATAAATGTTGTTAAATGTGAAGAACAAGAAAGATTTAATTATCACATTCGTATTAAAATTAACGAACAATTTGTTACTGTGATCACTTACATTCTGTATAAAAAATTTGCATGTAAAGAAGATAACGAAAACACAGTAGAATAATAATTAAATGGAAGTAATTCCAAATATTCTCCTTCTGCATGCGCTTGGAGCAATTTTCAAAGCACTTTTGCCACTCAGAAGTGAATATCTCCAAAGCGAGCTGTTTAAAGGATTCTTCAGAGGTTAGTAAACGTTGACCCCACTAGGTGTCAAATAGGGACTGTAAGGCGAATGACCAATTAATTCGACATTTTGAGTGCTTAAAAGCTCTCTTGGGTGGGTAGATATGCGAGAGCTCGCATTGCTTGGTGAAGGATGCTTCGTCTTCGGCGGTTGGTTTTCTTTAATTCTCCGAACTTTTTGGCAAACAAAGGGTTGTATATAACTCAGCATTTTCTAGTGGTACAGTTGCGGCATGAGTAGATACCAGATTTTGCGAAAAAACGGGCGATCATCTGCTTTGAGCTGCTTCTTTTCAGATTTATGATTTCTGGATGTCCTTATTACAGCCCCAAGATTCCGGTACTAGTCCCATGGTCTAAATATTCATTATTTTGCAACTTGGCTTAAAACAAATTTTAACAGTATTTTCTTAGAAGCTCACCACAATATAATAGTAATAAATAAAAAAATAAAAAGTAAAAATTATTTTATCACACCAAATTTCAATAGGCATTAATGAAATCTGTATTAATTTAATAATCCTTTAGCGCGTACATATCTGTTAAAGAATGTCGAGAAAAGCTCGATGCCAGAAAACTTAAAAACGGAGGAAGAAGAATCTTGCTTCTCTCCTTTTTTCGAGCCAGAAGACTCTTCCTCCGTTTTGCTCGGAAGAAACCTACGTAGTAGATAAAGCCAGAATTTAATTTATATACATACCAGAAGTGGATGTTCTTTCACTCATATTAATTTAGGATTATTTGAGACAACACGAATATTAATATTTCGCTAATTTAAAGAATACTCCCGGAACCCAAGATTCATATCTATAATGCGAGTCGGAGTATGCGCGTGTGTGCACATGAATCCGCTTAAAGTACTATGCAGAAGACACTTTACGTAATTGCATTACAACTATTTTTGCTGCAGACCTTTGCAATGATTACTACAACTTCTTTCCTACTCCTCTTTCTAGGTTTTCTCTGCACCACGGGCTATTATATATAAAACGTTGCATCCGTTAGCTGCTATATTTACATTTAAGCCATTTATGTATGTACGTTTGTATGTATTTACACTCGCATTTACTTTTCAATTGATTGCGTCAAAGCTACAAGCTCAAAGTATCCCATTTAGAGTGCATTACAAATATTCATTTATTTGTATTTATAAGCCGCAGCACTTCCCGCTGCCCTTCTCTTCTTTTTTCTGCTCATCCATGCCTGGTGGCACTTTCTGCATTTCGCAATGATATTTACAATAATTGCCTACCCTCTGAACGACACTTTTCGCTTGCCAAGCTGCCCTTCAAGGGGCAGCGATAGCAAAGTTGCAAGGCTTTATGTGCCCAACCAGCAAACGCCAATTGAGGCTCAGTTGAACCATTCTACCCTTTGTTCAGTTGACTGTCCGACCAGCCGACCGGACATCCATTCGACCGCACTTATCGCGACCCACTAATGTGGTCAAGTGGCAACTCAGTTAAGATTTTACTTATTTGTTGCAAATTGCAATTGCATTGCAACATTTCAAAGCAATATTGCACAAGAAGTGGAAGAAGAAGCCGCTGCCCAAGGCGTTAGGCTTTTGTATGCCGAGGGTGAGCTATATATAATTACATATATAATAAATATATGTAAGTGTGGCGTTGAGCGACCGCACATTGGCATATTTGCTTCTGGTTGCTGGTAAAATGGCCAATGCATAAATGCCATGGTAAATATTGTGTTTGCAATTTTCCAACTCAACAAGCAAACAGCCAATTTTCTTAATTAATTTCTTCTCCTTTTGATTCTCTGTACACTTCACACTAATGGCGATATTGATAAGAAGATTGAAGTATAGCAGCAGCAAAATCTTGTAAAGCAAAATAGTTGACACTTAATACTTCCACTGCTGGAGTCTTAAAGACTTAGGCAAATAATTGGAAGTGGAAGTTGAAGTACCAAATAAGTTGTTCAGCAGCTGATTCTTTCAGTTTCTTCGAATAGTATATAAGACATAAAGCATTAGGAGCCCCTGCCCATATAGATTGTTTTGATTGTTCAGGCTTATCGGTAAAGTCAGCCTAGGCTAGTGCACTTACGTTAGACTACCGCGGACGTACTATCCAAAAAATTTAATAATATAAGAGTAATGTACTGTAACAGGTCATCCAAAATAACGAGGCATCGATTTCAAATATTAGCTTTTGAATGCCTGGCATAATTTAAACAATCGAAAAAAAACTAAGCAAATTTAAAGAAAATAATGAGAATTTATATATACAGGTTGGGCCATATAGCGTTTGCTCTTTGAACTACCTATTTTTTTGAGAATGGTAACACAAATGACATGTCAAATGTGTTCATAATTTACTTAAAGGTTTGATATTAACGAAATGGGACGCTATACGCTTGAACAAAATTGGGAAATACTGAAAACCTATTTCCAAAGTGGTGAGTCTTCTTCTTCTTTTCTGATTTTCACATCGGTGGCTACGTCAATAAGCAAAATTGTCGGATTTGGGGCTCAGAAAATTCACACGTTACTGTAGAGAAGCAAATGCATCCACAACGAGTCACTGTTTGTTGCGGTTTTTGGTCTGGCGGCATCATCGGGCCATTTTTTTTTCGAAAATGAGCGAGGAGCCGCGCGCGGTTACAGTATATGGCGAGCGTTACCGTGACATGCTCAACGAGTTTTTGTTTCCAAAAATTGAAGAGCATGACATGGCCGACATTTGGTTTCAACAGGACGGTGCAACTTGTCACATTGCCAAAGTTACACTCGAACATTTAGCTACCGTTTTTGAAAACCGAATAATCAGCCGAAATTCCGATATCAATTCGTCGCCTCGGAGCTGTGATTTAAGCCCGTTGGACTATTTTTTGTGGAGAGCTTTTAAGGACAAATGCTATGCGAACCATCCAGAGACAATTGGTGCTTTAAAACACGAAATCGAAGTTGCCATTCATGAAATTGGAGCCCAAACACTCGAAAATGTGCTTAAAAATTGGGTTCATCGAATGGCCTTCTGTAAAGCCAGTCGTGGCAGTCATTTGAACGATATTATTTTCATTTATAAACGACGATGTTCAATCTTCAAAATAAAAAAAAAGTTTGAAGAAATATTGATTAGTTTTTTTTTTATAGCCGATTCAAAAAGCAAATTTTACAAGGCTCACCCTATCCATATGTAAGCATAGGATTGAGTATCTCGAAAACGAACTTTAATGAATAAAAAGGGTTCATACGGGTTTTGTTTTAGTCGCGTATTTTTGCAAATTTTTCCTCCTTCCGAAATTATAGCTGGTAGAGCCGGCAATCCGAATACAACAGAATTCTTTAATTTAATATATAATAATAACTTTTCGGTTAGCATGCAACACTACCCAGAAAATATGACTGAATTCAATTTAAATGAAAGTTTTGCTTCGCACTGGCATCAAAGACCCAACCGACTAGGAAACAACATTCCTCTGATCTATTAAGTTTCTTACTTAAGCTAACCGATGCCAGTTGTAGACACCGAGTGAAGCCAAGTCCTTCTTGATCTGACCTTTCCAATACAGAGAAGGCCTACCTCTTCCTCTGATACCATCAGTTGGTAGCGTATCGAATGCTTTCGAACATTGAAAAAAAAAAAAAAAAATGTATCATAAAATTGGTGGCCTATCGTTTTATTGCGGTTTGTACATACTGGCTTGGCTACAGCAGTATTTTGGCGTTCCCACAAAAGCCGGTTATGCGTTCCCGGAACGACTCGGATTTATGTTTATCAAATTTAATTTTTGTACAGAAAAAAACAGTTTTTAAAATTATTTTTTATCCGAAAAAATAAAATAAAATATATATAGAAATGATAAAAAATTATAAATCAAAATTTGTGCAATGAATTAATCTCAAAATTGAGCCCTTGATTTTGAAAGTGGTATAAGTCATATTTTCGACAGTAAAGTAGCGCCAACAAACAAGTATTTATTACGATTGTGATATTTACACCCAATTTATAAAAGGAAATGTGGTTTTGAAAGTTGGAATAACTTATACCACTTTTAAGGGGGAAGTCTACTGTGACAAGGGAAAAAACAGGCTTATTTTCCGGATTTTATTTCTAACAAAATAATGCTCGTACATAAAATCTATTTAAACTCTTATCTTTATTATATATTTAAGTTTTTGAAAAAAAAATTTTAAGTCAAAATATTCAAAATGGCCGCTGTGGCACTTCTGCAAGCGCAGGTCCGCTTTTCTTAGGTGCCTAAACGGTGTACATGAAATCTTACGTTTCGGTGATCTAAAACAAAAAAACAAAATATTGTTATCATATACATAGTATTGACTCTCGTCTGACGTAGGATTATGTCGATAAAAAATTTTGGCGTTGAAAAAAAAATTCTTGAAATTTTTTTCTTTTTTTTTGCCTAAAATTGATGTTACTATTGTTTATAACAATTTAACAAATAACGATATCAAAAAAATCCTATGTCAGACGAGAGACACTATTACAGAGAATATATAATTAAATTTTTAAGCTGATTCATTTATCAGAACTCGAGATATCGTGTACACCGTATACAAAAACTTAGTTTCGAGAAAAATGCGTTTAAAGTTTCAGTATAGCAGGTACGCGCTTTGGAGCGCTTCGGGAAAAGGTCGAAATTTCAACGAAGAAAAATTTAGCCAGCTGTAACACATATTGTACCTTATTTAAGAGGGTTCAAAGTATTTTTTAAGCTAATAAAAAAAAAATCGATTTTTTGAAAAATTCACAGTAGACTTCCCCCTTAAAATAACTGCATGACTTAAAGAATGACTTATACTATCAAGGAAACATTTTTTTAATTAACATTTTATTCAAACTCATTTCATTGTAACTAAGTAAATTATTTATTAGTATTTAGGAAAATAAAGTGTTTGTGAAGAATTGGTGGGATATAGGGTAGTAAATCCATCATATCTTTACGTTTTTCTTCTGTTATTGGTCTAATGGTTGTATATAATGGAAGCAAATCAATATCTTCGTATATTCTAGGTCTTCCTCTTTTAGGTGAGCGTTGTAATACTTTGAATTCGGAATTGTCGACCAAGGAAGTTTTATGAAACATCTTATATGGAGCATTTTTTAGAAATCTGATCCATTGTATTTTTAGCCAAGACACAGCTTCTCCATTGGTGTTTTTCTTTCTATTATTCGTTGATTCTTTTAGTTGTTTTGTCGAAATGAAATCTTTCTGAGCCATTTGTACTACCAAAAATGGGTTTTTCTTTTTACATAATATACTTCTATTAAATTATAATAATGCTCAGGTATGTATAAATAATTCCATTTTTTAATTCTAGTTTCTATCAAACCAAAATCACGATCATTTGGCAAAAAAGAATGACCGGATACCATAAATTTATGATCAACTGTTTCATCATTATTATCAGATGACTGAAGAATTTTTAACCAAACTAAAGCTATGTTCCGATTTTGTCCTGAGCAGGCATCAAGCTATGATATGCTTTTGAGTGGTAATATCCCGAATGTGCTTTAAGATGGTGAGGTGATTGTTTCATCCCATGCACACATTTTAGCATTTTAATTATATACATACATATTGCGCTACCAAAACAGAAAGTTTTGGATAAGGAAGTGCTTTCTGCAGATCAAATGTAATATTCACTCAGGTTATCTTTTGGTTTTTGTATGACATCTGTTACACTTTTTCTAGCCTGTTCGGCACTGTTAAGATGTGAATCTTGTATTTCATTACTGGTTGCTTCAATTTTTAGCTTTAGCGTATCACACTTTTGGCATGTGCCTTTACGATGAGTATGAAAATTTAAGTTGAACTCCGTGTTGAATATTTTCCTGTAAGTCCTCTCCTTCACACATCATGTAATATTTTAATCACATTATTTCCCATACAGCTCATACATTTTTCGAATATCTAAGTCAGCACTTAGACACTTTCGACCTGAAGTGTGATGTGATCTCGTGTAATGGCTCTACATGCTGGTAAGCTCAGAATATGTGCTCTTAGCACTTTAATTTCTTCTTCATCTGTTTTTCTAGATAAACCAGCCATTTTGCCAGGACCATCCGTTCCAGGTGTTCTAGAATTTAACGGCGTAGTCTTCCGTTAGATACTCGTATTTTAAAAGTATTTTGAAAGTATTGTTTTCGAACCAAACCATACCCAAACAAATTCTGTTTTTCGAAACTTGCTAATTTCCAAAACAACTCAAAATTAAATTTCCTGTCTTCATATCCGATTCTATTTATATATTTTTTGGCAAAGGCAATATTTTTTTTCGATAAGTTTACCACTCACATGCTTAGACTCATTTGTTTCATATTCCTCTCCACTATTTCTCTTCATATTTATTATATTTTTTGCATAATTAAGTTGATTTCGTGTCTTCTTTCTTTCACTTTTAAAGTATGAACTGATTGATCTGAAGACGATATTAGTCTTATTCGTTTCTTTTTCTTGGGAGCATTACTTATACTTCTTCACCATATAATGTCTACAATTAACTATAAATAGTACGTTTTTACATTAAAAGGATTACTTGATCTTACCTAAACCGTTATCTGAAGACATAACAAAATTACTAATTATTTAGCCAAACTTTGTGAACAGACTGACTTATATAATATGTACCACTATCCAAAAAAAACAGTAACTGTACTTTGTTTACCAACCCAAAAATAAACACATTTTATCGAGTTAATTTTCATGGCATACTGCTAATCTCTTCAGATTATGTTATTGTATTTTATTAGGATTTAATATGAAATAGCTGATAAACTAGATTTTTAAAATTTTTGACTTATACCATTTTCAAAATCAAGGGCTCAATTAAACAATTTATTGCGAAATTTGCTCAGGGTTCTTTTTATTACACTCAGACTTAAATATAAACCAATTTCTGAAAGAATTAACTGCAGTGTTCAAAATTCATGGATCACTTGACAGGAGTCGCTCAAGTTTGACATAATACTTTCCAATTACGATGCTCGTACGAGGGCACATAATAGCATCGATAATTCCGACTGAAGTCACTGCAGCCGTTCAAATACAAGTTCAATGTCACCATCGAGCATCAGAAGAAATGAGTCAGCAGCAAGCTTGTTGTCGGAGCGCGTGTTGCGGCCGCAAGTCACTAGAAAGTTTTTAATTAACTCAGAAACGATGACTTTCACCTCAGCAAGTCCGAGCTTCCTACCTATAAACAGAAACCATTAAAAAGTGGAATTTTTAGGTTTTAGGTTTCTTTTTTAATAATCAAAATATCAATTTTAATAATATTAATATCAAATACGAGCATCAGAGTTATTATTATTAAAGCAGGAAATTTCTAAAATTAGGTCATAAAACAGATTCAAATAAATACTAAAAAGAATTAGTTTGATAAAACGCAATTAACAGACAACAGTACTGATTATTTTAATTTAGTTAAAGAAATCTGAGTGATCCATCTAGCGTTTGAAATTTGAACTATCAAATAATTTTTTTCTTTTTTTTTTTGTGACCGCTAAAGACCATCCGTGGTATGGTTTGTGGTTAGACATTTAAAAAATGATTAGCTTCTGAATTAAACAAAATTATGAAACATTAAAGTCGACTCAATTAGACAATTTTTTATGGCTCGCCGTTAAGGATAAATGTTACGCCAACCGCTCAAAGATAATTCAAGAGTTAAAACGTGAAATCAAAATGGCCGTAAAGGAGACAAGTGCAGAAAATCGCGAGAGTGCACTTGAACAACTCGGTTGAGGGAATATTCTACTGTAACGAAGCTCGTGAAAGTCACCCATATTCAATTCTTAGATTTACTCTTTAATATAATATTTTTTTGTAAAAAACATATCTCCTTAAGTTTTTAGACTATTGCCGACATAATGGAGAACATTAAAGAAAAGCTTAATAAAGAAAAGCAACAAATTGTAAAGAGAAAAAGTCAACACGGTGTATGATTGAGTATAGAAACCGATTACTTACATGGCAGTAAAAGTTAGAATATAAGGAGTCATATTGAATTTTCTGACAAATATTGTCATGTTTTTAGTCATAAAATTTTCTATATAGAAGGAATTATTCGAAAAAATAAAAGGAGAAGCTAAGGTGCCCCTCTTCAGGCAATGGCAAACCTCCGAGTGTATTTCTGCCACGAAAAAGCTCCTCAAAAAAAATATTTGCCGTTCGGAGTCGGCTTAAATCTGTAGGTCCCTCCATTTGTGGAACAACATCAAGGCGCACACCACAAATAGGAGGAGGAGCTCGGCCAAACACCCAAAAAGGGTGTACGCGCCAATTATATATATAAGGTGCTAAAATGTACCACAAACATAAAACTATGCTACAAAACATTGACGATAATATTTCTGACTATTTTTACTGTATTCGTTTCACCAAATATTTAAAACTTCCTTCACTTTCAAGTGATCCTGTAAACTCATGACTTTTACTTGTTTTTGGGCCCACAAAAATTAATTCACACTTGCCACTCATACACTTTATGTACCACTTTAAAATAGAAATTTGAATTTTTCCAGACTTACCTGGACACATGCGAGGCCCATCGCCAAATGGCATAAAAACGCCCATTTCTCGATATTTTCGCACTCCACCCAACTCTTCAGCAAAGCGTTCAGGCCAAAATGATTCAGGATTTTCAAAGTAATCAGGATCGCGGTGGAAAGAGTAAGTAGAAATATAAACTGCATCGCCAGGATGCAAAGTTAAAAAGGATTTATCAGAATTTTGCAAAGTGATAGTTTCAGTGCAGAGCTTGAAGAGTGATGGGAGCGGTGGAAACAGACGTAGCGTCTCTACAAAGGAAAAGTAGTCCAAAAGAAGTAAGCTAAAAACGCTGAAAATTAATGGAAGCCCTTAAATGCATACCATGTAAACATTGATCTAAATAAGGCAACCGGTTAAGTGTGTCAAAGCTGTTTGCAACGTCAGCGGAGATTAGCTCATCCCTGAGCTTCTGTTGAACGCGTGGATTACGTGCAAGCTGAGGACAAAAGCAAATACAAAAAACAAATATTACATGAAAAACATAATGCGAGTACTTCGACTTAGCAATAATCTCAACAAACACAACCTCATCGTTTTCACTCACCAATAACAGACAGTGCGCAACCAGCATCGCTGCCGTCTCATAGCCATCAATCAAAACTGTTGTTGTATGTCCAGCGATTTGCAATATGTCTTTTATGGATTTTTTATCCACAAGCCGCTGCAAGTGATCAACTACATCGCCACGCAACCCATATCGTCCCACTTTGTTTCCTTGGGCGGCCTGTTGGACGCGCGCCTCTAACGAGTCGACAAGTAGTTGCTGGAAGAAGCGATCCGTGATTGCGGGAAAGAAGCGAACTGGACAGCATTTACGTAGCCATGGGCAGATATCAGTGCGTATAAAATAGCGTACACATTTAAATGATTGAGAGATGAAGGCATCGGCCATACGCTGCAATGGGCAAAGCCAGTCAGGGGAAGCGTTACCTTTGGTTGGATCACAGAAGGCATTCGCTTCTACGCTCCAAATGAAATGACACATGAATTGTGCGGCAAATCGGTTGGCGAGCTAAAAGGTTAAGTAAAAGATATTGAAATATAAACGTATTTTAGTAAGTGCATAACGATAGATAAATAAAAATGAATGGTCATAAGTACGCACCTCTTTGGCATTTTGAGGTCGCGCGTTGGCAGCTGTAAGGAATTCGATGGCCTTCAGAGCACTGTCACGCATTGCAGGGTAGAAGCAACGGATCTAGACGGTTGAATCGAAAATGTAAGACACTTTTATTACGGTTTGCGAAAAATTATGGTTGATTAAAAACCATCGAAATTAAGGTGAAAATATCAGGCAAGATGAATGCTTTTGCATGGAGTTCATATAATTCTCGAAAAGTTTAATAAAAGCAAATAGTTATATAGCTTATGAGCTTATGAATAATTATTTGAGTAAGTTGTGTCTTTACGGGCAGCCACCGCAGCCGAAAGGGCTAGTACGTGACTACTACTCGGGGGTTCGAACCCGGGCATGAACTACCAAATGATAGACAAAGATCACTCTAGTAGCAGTCGACCCTTGGCAGGCAATAGCAAGCCTCCGCGAGTATTTTTGCCATGAAAAAGCTCCTATAAAAACCATCTTCCGTTCGGAGCAAGCATAAAAATGTAGGTCCCTTTATTTGTGGGAAAACATCAAAGCACACACCTCAAATAGGAGGAAGAACTTGCCACTAATGGATTTCCTATTCCTACGTAATACCCATGGTAATTGGAAAGCAAAGCTTTCCCAGATGATGGCTGTGAGATAGACTGGTTGAAAAGGTTGCAAACTTCAATATGAATAACTTGTATGCTGTTATAAAACGGACAGAAAATCGATTTAGGGGCAGATGAATATTAAAAATTACAATTCCAAAAATGTCACCTGATATCCACCCAAAGAGATCCTCAAGATTTTTGAAGATATGGGCGCCATGTGCTTTGAATCTTAGTCTTGCGGGCAGCTGCGGAGATACAGTGAAGATACGTGGCGTGCAATTACGTTTCATGAATTCAGTTATAACTACAGAACTGGCACATATGTGTGAAAAGAGGGAATATTTCTCTAGTTCCAGCCAAAGTTACAAATCGATGGTACATTTAGTTTATATTTTATACGAATTTTTCGAAAGTAACTTATTAAATTTCGTCGTGGAAATAAGAAAAAGCAAACGACGACAGGGGTAGAAAGAACCAAATAGTCACTGGTCACTAGTGATTAGGCACCTGTACAGTTGAGTATGGCGCTGAGACCCGAAAACAAAGTCAACAACGAGTGAAAACTGGAAAAGGTCAACTATAGCGAGGATACCCAAATTGCGACGAAAAGAAATGTTGATCGCTTTGCTCGGATACCCTCAACGTTATTAATCTCTGGATTCGAATCCAATGTAAAGCACGGTCCTCCTAAAAAAAAAATCTCATTCCTCAAAACCAAAGTCTTATTCTTTACATCCTTACTCCCGCAGAATAGTCAGCGCATTATGTGCATTTTGGCTGTCCAAACAAGCAAAAAATCAAAAGAAAAGCACACACTTCCACATTGCATCAGGATGCGCCAGCAAGAGGAAGCGGGCAGCCGCGGTAATAGCGCAGATACACTACTTTAGCGAAGTGCGCAACCATCTGTACGATCCTTCTGCCAGAGAAATGTGACACACAGGTGTCGCTCCAAGCAGTAAGAAGGCGTTGTACGTAAGCAATGACAAGTGGGCATTCCCACTACTTAGGAGTGATTGCCAAGTCTTGTCGAGGCACTATGCTCTCGAAACTAGTGAACAAGGGAAAAAAATGTTCTTGATAAACAGACAGTAAATAGAAAGTTGACCATCTTGAAGCGATTACTTATTTTCCGTGTGTCACCCAAGCCCGCCAAACATGGCTGGATCACTTCCGTTCCTAGGCAAGAGCTTTTGACGAAAAAAAAGCATTCCAACGCTGCTGCACCCACCTTGCAGTCCCAATATCGCCTGCTATGGATTTTTCCTATTCTGCAAGGAAGCCAAACTGGTAAGAGTGGGAGAAATTAAGATGCTTCCAATCGTAGGACCGATGTCAGAGTCGCTCGGTAGAGTTAGTCGGAGGCTTTTGTGAAGATTTATAAGACAATTTTGTGCACAACTTAATTCTTTTGTGTTTTGTTGATAGTTCCCAGAACTTAATTTCCACACCTCGAACTCGAATCGCTACTATAATAAGGTTTGACATATGGGGGATGACACGAGAGTATTAGCTTGGGTAATTGGCTCTCTCTACCCAAGCCAGTCGACTTCACTATGCAGGCACTGAATCAGCATTGTTGATTTTGTCTACATCTAAGGCTCACTCAGCCAAGAACAGGTGGTAAAAAGAATACCACAATCTCCTTATTCGGGGAAATCCCCCTTGCTTATCAAACTTAACTTTATCAAGTACACCATTTCCTATCACTATCACCAGCTAGCCATATCAATTCGATAAAGAAGTATTCAAAAGAGGCACTCTACGATTAATTTCGAATGCACTCTCAGCGAGCCAAAGGCTGATGATTGGTTCAAAGTGATTGCCATTTGCCAAAAATGCATCCCCAACCCTTGTGTCGAAGGTCGTACCATCCACAAATAAATCCATCGTAGAAACTAGCCCGGACAAAAACAACTTATTTATTAGTATAACATAATTTACCCGATTTATAGTCAATGCGGGCACCAACTCAGATCTTCTCATCTTCCAATTGTCGCCGGTAGTAACGAAAGGACTACATGTACGCATGAGCTCTACATTAGTATTTGTCTGAAAAATAAAGGTGGAGAAAAATATTACAGAATTATAGAGAAAACAAAGCAGATCGATTATCATTGTCACGAGTGCAGGCTGCCTAATCATATATCGCGAATGCCAGTCACTTATTCGTTTGAAACAAAAATTCCTCACAAGTGCATACTTGCAGACACTGCTTATAAGTGTGAGAACAATACGAAAGGAACAATTACCAGAAGTTTGATTACCACCCATATAATATGTTACACATCACAGCCAAAACTTGGATTCTTTCAAGCAAATTTTACATTCAATAATTACACAATTAGATGGTTGAGTACACTCACCCATTGCGAAGATTCATTGTCATGAAAAAATCTAAAATGTTGCGTTAAGATCTGCGCAGCCAGTTTTGGGTCGCAAATGAAAAGTTTTGGACTCCTCGCAGTGAATATTCCGACAAATTTCTGTGTCGATTTATAGCGACTGAAAAAATGTTAAAAAAGCATACATATCAAGCAAGTTTTGTAATTGAAAAGTTAGAAAATATTTGAGTAAAAATTATATATACAGATAAATTTCATGCAGTTCCTCGATGACATTGCACTGAACAGCAGAGGTTTTGGGAAAAGTTCCCACTAAAATATTCGGTTGAGGTCCTGGAACGCCGCGCTTGCGCCAATGATCGAAGTGGTAGCGCAAATAGAATACTACTAGCGAGCATACAATGACACTAAATAAACCAAATATGCAGAATACTGTGAAGGATAACATCTCTGAAAAGTTTCTAGAGCCTACTCGTGAAGCAACAAACAGATCCTAGTGTTAAGGTTGGGATGCTGTTCTGCAACTATTTGCGTTGATGCCATGACGAAGGGCAACATTTTATAGAAACAGTAAGTTTGAGTGTAGTATTGAGTTTGGCGAATGTAAAGTTCCGAATTTTCCAATAAAATTGTACCTACATATTTTAATTGCCAATACGACGAAAAATTAAGAAGCTGTATTGCGTAATGGTTGCAAACTACAAGAACAGTCTTGAGCAAAAGTTTAAGATCGCTGTATTATTTGTATATCAGACTCTTTAATTTAAGAATGTAAAACATAAAATTTTCACTACATTCATAATGAGACAGTACTGCTTAAAAAAGTAGATATATGAGTTATGCTTTTCTTTCATAAGTAATCGAATTCTGAAAAAACGAATACCTAATATCTTTAGTCTGATGCAAAAATTAAGTTACCACATTTAAATTAACTACAGTCTCGTATTTTATTATTTAAAAGACAGCTCTGTATCTTTCAAATTCAACTCTTTGGTGAATCAAACTGACTAAATTTTCCGCCAATACTTGGGTCATTTCTTAGCATTCAAGAATTAAAAATTGCTTTGCTTGAAAAATATTGGCTGCATTTCGAGTAGCACAACGATCACTCAAAACCTTCCAACAATTCTGAATAGTAAAGCGTTTTTCAGTAAGAGCGCTTCAATTTTTTTTTTGAATAAAACACAAACGGTTTGACTTTTTTAACTAATTTTGTTTTTATTATCGAGTTTGAACATATACATTTAAGTATGAAATTCGATTTCTTTTGCATGACCATCGCGTGCACGTTTTACGAAGTCCAATCGTTGAACCCAATTTTCGACCACTCTTTTGCATAAATCGGCCGAAATTCCAGCAATTTCGCGTTCAATATTGGCTCTGAGCTCACAAATCGTCGCCGTCTTGTTACTGTAGGCCAATGACTTCACATAACCCCAAAGAAAATAGTCTAGACGCGTCAAATCACACGAGCGCGGCGGCCATTCGACCGATCCATTTCTGGAAATAATGCGCTCATCGAACTTACTCTTCAACAAATCAATTGTAGCGTGTGCTGTGTGGCTTGTGGGCACGTCCTGTTGAAACCACATGTCGTCTAAGTCCATACCATTCAATTGCGGCCAAAAATAATCGTTTAACATGTCGCGGTATCGATTTCCATTCACAGTAACGTGGCGATCGTTCTCGTCAACGAAAAAATATGGGCCAATTACGCCGCCGGCATATAAACCGCACCAAACAGTGATTTTTTCGGGATGCAACGGTGCCTCATGAATCACGTGTGGATTGCTTTCTGCCCAGTAACGCATATTTTGCTTGTTGACAAAGCCATTGAGCCAAAAGTGAGCTTCATCACTGAAGATGATTTTTCGACTTTAAACTTTCTTAACAGAACACGCATTTTTATAATAAAATTCAGTGATTTGCAAGTGTTGCTCAAGTGTGTAGCATTCCATGATGAAATGTATACTAATGAAGTTTACAAATGACAAGCGAAAAATAAAAAATATTGCTTCGTTCGCCCTCCCTATCGGAAAAAAGTTGAAGCGCACCTATTGAAAAACGCCTTATTAAACAGCGGCCACTCAAGAATTTTAAACGTTTGCCTTCTTAACCAGTTTGAAGTATAAAGTGCCATAAGTGCACTTGCATCGCCCTGTAGGAGAAGGTTACCTACAGCGGCAATTTATCTTCAACCAAAGAAAACAAGAAATTGTGGAGGGTTTCAAGGGTTGTTTGCCCGCAATTCATAGATCAGTGGATACTTTCAAAGACATAGCTCAACAAAAAGTAATCTTGTATTCATCTCTTTCTTCCAGGCTGTTTGCAAACGATTAGTATGAAAACCATCAATAGGATTCTGCATGTTCACCTGGTGGTAAGGCAGGTATATTCGCGTTGGATTCCATACAATTTAAAAAACACTCTCGAAACGTGAATGGACAAAGTGTTTCGAAAAGTAGTTCAAACGAATGCAAAAGTGTATTGTTCATCATGGAGAACATTTTGAAAAACAATAATATCGTTTTTAACCCCAAAGTTCATTTTTCCAATCTGAGGCCAGAAATGTAAACACCAACGCTCGTATTATTTGTGCAGTACCGCAATCTGGTGCTAAAACTTTGCCAATATTCATTCTTAACGGACACTTCTATTGGTTTTCGGGTCACTCCTAACAAATTTTTGGTAAAAACTCTACTGCTGCAAAACAAAAATTTATCGAACATAAATTTCAGAGATTACCAAAACTTTTATAAAAAATGCAAGAAAGTAATAAATAAATTTCTTAGATTTCTTTTTAGTTGCCTTCTTCAAAATTCAATAATTAAAAACAGAAAATAATAGCTTAAAGAACATAAACGTCTCGGGATACCAAATTTAATATTTTTGACTTCATTTTAGTGTCCTTAAATATTTGCACAAGACTGTAATTTTGAAATGTTAATGTTTTTTCTCTTAGTAAGAATAATCTTCATTAATTGACCATTACTTTTACTTGAGATTAATATGAGGAAAGAGGTCGTGAACCGCTTATTTGTTTACACTTTCCTTATCGCAAGTTATGCAATCCAACGCGTATATGGTGGATGTATTGACAAAAAATAATCAAATAAAATTTAATTCGTTCGCTGATTATCGCAAGGAATGAAATGGCAAAAGTAGGTGTGAATCGGTTCGATAATTTACGTAATCGGATATTGTAATTACATGGGGTTTTATAGACTGCACCCAATTAATTATGCGTAATAACTCTGATTACAACTCAATCGGACGTTAATCATTTCTTCTGTTTACATAGCAATAAATGAAGCATGTAAAGTTCAATAAATTAAAGGGCCTACGAAGACAAATGGTTGCTTATCGACATCTAGGCAAACAATTATTTCTCTGAATAGGGACTCTTTATCTAAGCTAAGTCACAATAGCTACAGATTGGATATGTGGTACGTGCACTAGACAGGGTCTAAATAAAAATAAAGCTTTGAAAAGCCCGTTGAAAGCTTATGTGAAAAGTAAATATGTAAAATTATGCATACACATCCACATCCACATACATACAATCCACCTTTTTTTACTTTTATTAACTTTTGACACAACAATAAAAATCAGAAAATTTAAGCGCTTAAAAATAAGATTGCATCAAAAGTTTATGTAGCTATAACTTCTTTGTTCATAAAATTAATTGAAAACTTTTTAGGCGAGAATTAAATTATTCTTAATTTATTTAAAAGTATATTAGACATCTTTACTTATTTTATATTTAGTGGTACAACTTTGAGTGCAAAACTTCACTAGTAAAATAAAACTACCGCGAAGAGTAAGAACTTAGAATAAAACGATTTTATTGTTATTAGTGATTTTAAAGAGTGGCTAAGTTTCAAAGGCCGGTGTTCATTTAGAATGAAATACAATTTTTTTAGAAAATTATTGTTATTTCTCTTTACTATGATAATACTGGTATAGTTCAATTACGTATAGAGCAAAATATTGGCCAAATGGCCGCCGCGGCCTCGGCGGCACACCTCCATCCGATGGTCCAAATTTTCGATGACGCTGAGGCATAATTGAGGTTCTGTGCCATTAATGTGCCAAATTATCTTATCTTTTAGCTCTTGAATTGTTGCTGGCTTATCGACGCACACCTTTTCTTTCAAATAACCCTAAAGAAAGAAGTCCAACGGTGTCACATCACATGATCTTGGCGGCCAATTGACATCGCCGCGACGTGAGATTATTCGGTCATCAAATTTTTCGCGCAAAAGAGCCATTGTTTCGTTAGCTGTGTGATAAGTGGCACTGTCCTGCTGAAGCCACATATCGTCCACATCCATATCTTCCAATTCGAGCCATAAAAAGTTCGTTATCATCTCTCGCTAGCGAACGCTATTCACAGTAACTGGTTGACCGGTCTCATGTTGGAAAAAATACGGCCTAATGATGCAGCCGGCCCATAAACGGCTCCAAACAGTCACTCTTTGTGTGTGTGTAGGTTTTACGGCAATCACTCTTGGAATATCATTCGCCCAAATGCGCCAATTCTGCTTATTGACGAATCAACTGAGGTGGAAGTGTTCCTCACGAAGTGCGCAATATGCATTTTGAATGAACGCCCGTTTTCAGAATAAGCCTGAATAACTTTAACGCGTTGCTCGATTATGTATCTTTCCGTGGTTCAAATTGAGTTAGTCTGAAATTGAAAAATGTCAAATGAAATGCAGAAAAAACTTGACGTTTAGGTGTGGTTGACATTCAACATCGGCCCCTTCAACCACCCTTTATTATTTTTCACATTCATAAATTTAACTTCCTAGTATGTAAATTGGATATGCATCACGTGCCTTTTTCGTTGCCCCTAGAGTTTTTTGTCTTGTCATGTCTTTCGATTTTCATAGCGCAGACTTCAACTCCATAAAATCTGAAATCTCGGATATATCATAAATTGCACCTGAATCTTTTGTGATTAAAGTGTATTTGAGTGCTTTGTGGCCTTTCTTGTCACTTTATCTGAAATCTTTCCCAAAAACCGTTCATTCTTCCTGCTTGTATACATAAACTTCATTAGTAACAAAAACGATTAAAAAAAAATGGAGATCAAAGAAAAAAGTTTTTCAATCTATACAAAAACACAAACAGTACTACATTTAAAGTTAAGTATGAATATTAAATGAATCAATTCAATGTTCTTGACAAATTTTTATGTAATCTATATATGTATATACGAGGTGTGTTCAAAAAATAAGGCGAATTTTCAAATTTTGCGGGCAGCGTACATTCGAATATCGATTACAATTATTTTTTTATATTGGTATACTCGTCTCGAAGATATGTTCACGGTTTTAGCAATATAGCATATTTAGTTTATTTGTGAGAGGCATAAATAAGATAAGTGTTTTGCGTGTTCGGCGATTTTCTATTAAACTCTAAGCCGTTTTGGAAGTACACACGTTCAAAGAGAGGATGCACATACATTCCAAAGGACATGACCAACAATAATAATTTGTCAGAAAGATCATTTCCATGTCACTCTCATTTCTACTATTAATCCTAATAATAATTCCTATCTATGCGTTTGATTATTCCTATATTTATCTCTAAGTTTATTTTAGTTTCAATTATATAGTCAGCATCAAAAAAATGTACCCCACAAATTCACCAGTTTTCTCAAATATAGTTCATATTACAACAAAATCCATATTATGTAAAGCTTCAAACTTTGTACAAAATTTATAAAAATTCGGCGAATTTTCATTAAAATTTCACACTCCGAATTTCTAGACAAATTTCGTGCAAGAGTCAAGTGGCTCAAAACTCGTGTTGAATTTTGGGAAATATTCCACTGATGGTGTTGGGTGGTTTTCTTCATATAAAAACATTTAGCATTCGTCATATGGGGAAAATACGAAAACTGTCAGGAGAAAAATTTTCTCAACAATCATGTAGAATATTGAACCACTTTTAACTTGCACTTTATTACACTTTTTTAATTTTTAAAATAATTGAGATTAAATAATATCATAATGATATCAAATTTTCTCGTTTAATTTATATTTTGATAGTTGATAGCTGACAAGTAAACTGTATTAATCGTGAATGTTGTTGTTGGTTGTAGGCTAAAAAATAACAATTGCATGCATTGCAAAACCAAGAGATAATTCGCAAAGCAGAAGTAGTAGTAAGTTTTACAAATTTTATGAAATATAACCACATGCTTCGCATGCTCGTCAAGCGAGCAGTGCCCAAATATAGCGAGTTGAGAAGTGGCTAATCGAAACTGCCTAATAACTCATTTGAAAGGCATTTAGAAAGAAGATTTTAAAAAAACTGCAGCAGTGTTGGCGAGCTACTGTTTTTTGGATACACAATTGTTTCGTAGATACACAATTATTTACAAACAGTTTTAATAAAAATAATAAATGAATAAATCAAATAGTTTTCAGCCAGCGATGTGTTAAATACACATGCAATAAAATACTGCTTCAAGTGAATTTTTTATCACCTGGCTTAAATTTACTCACATTTATAAATATACATTATATATGATATAGGGTGGTTTTTAGGAGCTATAGGAAAGTTTTTCAAAAAAACATACGTAAAATTCAGAAAAATGCATGCAATTTTTATTTAAATCGATAGTACAGTCCATATAATTTAATGTTTCAAGATTATTTCATGCAAATGTTGACCGCGATTGCGCTTCAAATGGTCCACCCGCTTAGTCCAATTTTGGCATACTCTTTCCAATGTTTCGGCCGGTATCTCACATATAAATGCTTTAATGTTGTCTTCCAATGCGTTAATTGAAGCAGGCTTGTCTGAATAGACATGAGCTTTAACATAATAAAATAAAAAAATAAATAATTGGCGCGTACACTTCTGTTAGGTGTTTGGCCGAGCTCCTCCTCCTATTTGTGGTGTGCGTGTTGATGTTGTTCCACAAATGGAGGGACCTACAGTTTCAAGCCGACTCCGAACGGCAGATATTTTTATGAGGAGCTTTTTCATGGCAGAAATACACTCGGAGGTTTGCCATTGCCTGCCGAGGGGCGACCGCTATTAGAAAAATGTTTTTATTAATTTTGCTTTCACCGAGATTCGAACCAACGACCTCTCTGTGAATTCCGAATGGTAATCACGCACCAACCCATTCGGCTACGGCGGCCGCCCATGAGCTTTAACATAGCCCAACAAAAAATAATCTAAAGGCGTTATATCGCAGGATCTGGGTGGCCAATTGACAGGTCCCGAGCGTGAAATAAAATGTTCACCGAACTCGCCTCTCAACAAGTCCATTGTTACTCGTGCTGTGTGGCATGTGGCACCGTCTTGCTGAAACCAAGTTGGATATCATTTCACGGTAGCGCTCACCATTCACAGTTACGTTACGAGTCGCAGCATCTTTGAAGAAGTACGGTCCAATGATACCTCCAGCCCATAAACCGCACCAAACTGTGACCTTTTCTGGATACATTGGTAGCTCTTGCAATTCTTCTGGCTGATCTTCACTTCAAAATGGACAATTCTTCTTATTTACGTACCCATTGATCCAAAAATGAGCTTCTTCGCTGAACAAAATTTTTCGATAAAAAAGCGCGCGATAAACTTTCTTAACGAACACTCAGTTTTATAATAAAATTCAATGATTTGTAAGCGTTGTTCGATTTTAAGACGATTCCTGGTTAAATTATAGACCAAACTGAAGATGTTGGACAGTCTAACAAAACACGAAACGGGCGTCAGCTGTTTAAAAAGATAATAGCTAAAAAAGCACCCGTTATATATATATGAAATAAATGTAAAGGGTTCGAAAGAATTGAATAAAAATTAAAGTTTTAACAAAGACCTCTTCACAATAATATTTTCTTGTAATTAATTACACCGTACTACAGTTTTCTTGTACTTTTGAGTTGCCATATTAGACACTATGGATCTGGTCGAGCACAACACAAAACCTTGTTTAAAATTTTCAGAATTTTTGGTGCTTGCAGCATTAAAAATTTATAAGTTCGCTTTTTTAATCTTTAATCGATTTAAGAAGGCAAATTAAAGTTTTCGAAAGATTTATGAAAATATTTCATCAATTAATTTTTTTTTAGTTAGTTTGAGTTATGCGGTGTGAGTGCACATAATAAATTTCAGCGAGAAATACTTTTGTGGAGCGGTTCAACCCATTAGCTGCCTCACGAATCGGTTGCTAAGACCCCTTCTTTGAAAAGTCCAAATAAAAAGGCATTTAGGTGGTTAAAATGTTCTAGAAAATTATTCCATGCAAAATTCAAACAATATGGTTGCACAAATAACGTAAAAGGCCACAGAAAATAAAAAACAAAAAACAAAAAAACAAATATGTCTCCTTGAAATACGCAATTCTTTTTATGCTCGTTTATAATAATATTTACTGTGCGCAATATGTACGTTGCTATTATTACAAAACATTATTTCAACTCATAACTTTATTTCGAAGCACAGCTTAAAGCCTGCGCTGACAAATCGAGAAATCTTCGTTAGTTTAGAGTTTTAATTTTAAGCTAATTATTAAAAAACTAAATAAGCATAGAGTTTTTTTATCCATCTTTTATCCAATATATACATATATTGTCATGAAAAAAGAATGAAACAAAATTTGATTAGCCTCTTGATATTATTGCATTGTTTAAAATACAAGTATGTTGAAAGTTGCCTATTATAAAAAGGCTGCTAAAAAAGATAAAATTTGTATTCTTCATTTGGTAAATTAATGTTTTTGGACCTTGGTACAGTATCATTAAAAAACCTAGAATTTTCTGCTAAAATACTATAATACTAATTTCTGAATTAACTGAAGTTTTCTGAGGTGGAATATGCGATCATAATTTTATTTTTATAACTTTGAAAAAATAAATGGGTTTTTCGACCAAAAATGTATTCACCTACACACATCTGTACCGCCTATCTAACGGAAGTGTGACTAGCAAAATTCAAACACAGAGTATCATGCATACTTGTATGTGCGGATGTACATATATTTATGCATAATTGCATTTCAATTCAGCCGCTTGAACTCAAGTTCAATGGTGCCATCGAGCGTCAGAAGAAATGAATCAGCAGCGATTTTGTTATCGGTCCGCATATTTGACGCAGGAGTTACTTGAAAACTCCGTACCAACTCAGAGACGGCGACTTTGGCCTCAGCCAAACCAAGTTTCATACCTTGAAAAAATAAATTAATTAATTACACAAAGAAACATAGAGGGCTTCAGGGCTTATATGCAGTCAGGATTTACATTTTTTTTTTTAATTTCATTTTAAATATTTTAGTAATATTCGAAAAAAATAAATTTGTTGTTACTAATTGTATTTGTTACCGATAATTGTCATTAAAAACAAAAATTTTAAGGTTAATATGTTAACGATAATTTTTTTTTCGTGTAATAGAAAACGCGAAATATAAATAGTACCACAAGATCCATACCAATTTTGGCTACTCTTCTTTTGTTGTTTTAATTTTTATTTATTTAAAAAACAAAATTTCAGACCTTTTAATAAGAATTCAAAAAATTTAGGTACACAGGTGCGATGTTACGTATTTTCACCGTATAATGAATAAGTTACATGTTTTTATATGGAGGAAATAGGCAACACAGTCAACAAAAAAAATTATTAAAAATCAACGAGAAGTTTAAGCCAATTCAAACCTCCACTTTGTTATACTAAAAATAAATAGACTATAAAATTGCGTACCCACTTTTTCTGGAATTCTGATAAAAAAGTTGGAAACTTTGATGAAAATTTTATTTTATGATTTTTGTACAAAGTTTAAAACTCTAATTTATATGCCGTTTTTTGTAAAATGAACTTTTTTATTAAAAATTTATAAAAATTAAAAAAACAAAACTAGGTAGTCGAAACTCGTCAACATATTGTGGAACTATGATTTCTCGAAGGCTGTATTTTGCTTGCTCTTTCGTTAAATTTCAGATTTAATCTCGTTTTAAGGAAATATTTCTTCTCTTTTGATATTAGACTACTCAAACTAGTGATATCAAGCTCTTCATCTTTTATGGATGGCATTCCGGAAACCAATTACAGCAGCTTTAAAAAAGCCTCATTTTAAAGCAAAAAAATATCCACGTAAAAGTTCGAAGTTATGCAGCAAAAAATATTAAGAACTAATAAAAAAATTAAATGTCGTGCTAAAAAAAATTATCCAAAATCGATTCTTCCGCCTGTTGACTGCGCACTCAATAAAAATTTACATGAGTTTTACCCGGACACATCCGTGGGCCATCACCGAATGGCATAAAAACACCCATTTCTCTATACTTGCGCACACCACCCAACTCCTCAGCAAAGCGCTCCGGCCAGAATGTTTCGGGATTTTCAAAGTAATCAGCATCACGGTGGAAAGAGTAGGTAGAAATATAAACTGCATCGCCAGGATGCAAAGTTACAATAGATTTATCAGCATTTTGCAAAGTGATAGTTTTAGTGCAGAGTTTAAACAGCGTTGATAGAGGCGGAAACAGACGAAGGGTCTCTATAAATAGAAAATTGTGAAAAGAGTTAAAAGCAAATCATGTTTTAATGGAAATATTTGAGCTTCTTTAAAAAGTCTATTTCACCTTGTAAACACTGCTCCAAATAAGGCAGTTCATTGAGAACATCAAAGCTGTCATCAGCGCCATCAATGGAGAGTAGCTCCTCTCGTAGCTTCTGTTGAACGCGTGCATTTCGTGCAAGCTGAAAAGTTCATTGCATAAGAGAAATTTAAAAAGAAAAAGCATGGCTACTTAATAAAATCATATTTTCTTGTTAACAACGATAAAAAAATGTATCCTTCTCATTTTCACTCACCAGCAGCAGGCAATGCGCAATCAGAATCGCTGCCGTCTCATAGCCATCAATCAAAATTGTTGTTGTATGTCCAGCGATTTGTATGCCGTTTAAGGATTTTTTATCCCTGAGCTGTTGCAAGTGATCGATCACATCACCCCGCCGCACTCCACCACCTTCAGTTGCTTGTTTGGAGCGCGCCTTCACAGCGTCCACAAGTAGCTGTTGAAAGAAGCGGTCGGCGGCGATTGGGAAGAAACGTACGGGATGTAATTTTCGCAGCCATGGCCAGGCAGCAGTGCGTCCATAGTAACGCACACATTGCAATGATTGTGAAATAATATCTCTCGCCATACAATGAACAGGCGAAAGGGATGCACTGGGAGCAGTCGTTTTCGATGGCACAGCGAAGGCGTTCGCTTCTATGCCCCAAATGAAGTTGGACATGAATTGAGCGGTGTATCGATTGGCTACCTGTGTAGTATTCAAAAGTACTTGGCAAGTGAGTAAAGAGAAACAAATATACATATGTAAAGTGAATGATCATAAGTACGCACTTCTTTGACATCCTGAGTTTGAGTACTGGCAGCCGCAAGGAAATCGATGGTTTTCTGAGCACTGTCACGCATGACGGAATAAAAGGAGCGAATCTAAGAGGAAAAGCATGTAGAGATAGCAGTTTTTTATTGAAATTGCAATTGAAAGGAATTGTAAATGTAGTTATATGGTATGAACTAACCAACGAAAGTTTACTCAAGGCAAATATATATAATTAGTCTCCTTGATACCTCAATATCAAGCCACTTGCACTTAATTATGAATTGCCCAATTTTTAGATTTGTGCAACAATTTTTAAATTTTTCACCAAACAGGAAACAATGAAATAAATAATTATTAAAAATTCATATTTAAGGTGGCGCAAAATTAATGATCCTATTACTAAATGTACAATTTTTGCAAATGGCGTCGTACGTCAGTCATATTTGACATTTCTGAAGTAGACAGCTTCAGCATACATAAAGATTTCCATCACTCAAAATATTTTTTTAAGTTGATAAAAATGTTAAAATAAAATGAGGTCACTAGTTTTTCGCCACCCTGTATTTATTTACCTTGTTCAAAGTTAGCGCTGGCACCAATTCTGAACGTCGAGCCTTCCACTCCTCACCTATCGAGACAAAAGGACTGGAAAGCCGCATTTGCTCCACATGCGCATTAGTCTGAAAAGTTTTAACGCACTTCTTTAATAATTACGTAGGACTTAAAAGATATAAAAATTGAAAAATTCAATGACATCAATGAAATCGATAAACAAAGTCCTAAAGATTTACATATGTAAAGGATAATCAGTTTAGAGGTATCGGATATGGGCAATCTTTATTATTTTTCTATAGAATCATTCATGACATTTATTTTGGTCGCAATTGCGATGTTATTCGGCCATCTCTAAACACTAATTTTGAATGACTCGCTGGAGGACTTCTGTCGGAATCTCGTAAATAGCTTGAGTAATATTGGTTTCCAATGCCTGGATCGAAGTTGGTTTATCCACAAAGCATTTAAACTTTACATACCCACACAAATGTGCAAAGGTGTGATATCACACGATCTTGGTGGCCAATCCACTGGTATGAGACGAGAAATAAATTGCTCATCGAAGCGACGGCATAGTAAATCCATTGTTTCACGGCCTTTATGGCAAGTAGATTACGGGCTTCAATTTTCTGTATAAGAAGGTCGTTTATCATTCCACAATAGCTTTCACCATTCACTGTTATATTGCCGCTCGTCTCGTTTTTGAAGAAATACGGGAAGATGATTCCTCCAGGCCAAACATAAGCCGCACCGAAGGGTTGTTTTCAATGGATGTAAAGCCGTGTGTCCACTAGCAAGTCACTTGCGGAAGAACTTTTGCAAGTATTTGCTGAAGTGTTTCCACTCAAACCAAAACTTGCGGAAGTCTGCTTCCAGAAGTAGTTTGTAGAAGTTATCCTGACGAACTTGCTGCAAGAAATTGCAGACGTGTTTCCACACAATGTGAGTACAGCTAAAAGTAGTTTACTTTTTTTACGAATGACAGTGTAAAAATGTCTTGTGGTAAAATAAGATTGGCGGCTGCCATCGCAGCAAATTCAAAAAAAAAAAAAAAAAAAAAAAAAAAAAAAAAGTGTTGAGTGAAAAATTGGCTGCGGCGCGTAGATTTTAGTTTTCAAAATACATTACTTGAAGAACATGAGATGACGTCATGTACTTCATGTCAGTACAAAACTCCCACTTGCTAACATACCTATATATCATCAGTACTTTAGCCACTTTTTTTCTTTTCTTTGTTTACTTCTTGACCAAACTGCGTTCGGAGGTTGTGCAATTTCCTTTTGACCTCTTCTTCGGGTGCGTCTATGCCATTGGCCACTGCCTTTAAAGCACTTTTTTTTTATTTTTTCCTCTTAGTCTTTTGAGCACGTGTCCCATTATAATTATAATTCAGGAGAACTTTCTTGTTTTTCAATTAACAAATGGGTTTTTTCACTACTCCAAACGAATTTATTTTTGTTCATTTTTAAAAATTTTGGAAAGAACTCAAAAAAAAAAACACAAAACAAAACTGAAAACAGAAGAGAATACCGAGAGAATACACACCGTTTATTCACGTATACCCGACTACTTCTGCAAGTCTTCAAAACACATGTAGTTGACAGCAAGTCGTTCAAGTTCCTTCCAGCAAGCAACAAACTCGTATTTCCACATAATTGCTGCAAGTAACTTCTGTAAGCCCTTCTGGAAATCGACTTCTAATACGGGTTTATACGACAAAAACTTCTGGAAGCAACTTCCGCAAGAAAACTTGATAGTGGGCACACGGCTTAATGACTATTGTTGAGCGGCTTCAGGTTACTCTTCAGCCCAAATATGGCAATTTTACTATTAGACCAAAACTGGGTTTCATATCTCAACACCATAAATTGGCCTGAGCGCGCGATAAACACTTTTCACAAAGCGTCGTTTTTCGTAATACAATTGTAAGATTTGTAAACGTAGTATTTCCATGATGAAATGTCAATGAATATTGAAAGAATTATGTACATATTTAGTTTGACAGTGGTCACTCGGGACCTGTCAAAGAACCGCCATGGGAAAAAGTACAGTAACAGTACAAGTAAATTAGAAATAAAAACTTGTTTAAGAAAAAGAAAAAAAATCCCATTCGCTAATTTTTTGATGAACAAACCTTTCATCCTTCCCATTTTTGCAAGACTGTACGGAGAGACAGAATATGAACAATATACGCTCTCTCTCGCGCACTCACATTCACGTAAGTCGGTCTCGCTCGCACTCACAGGTATGAAATTTTCCAAATTTTCCATGTCATAGAACCATCAGAATGGGCTGGCTCTACACATTTCATCAATTTATTGTATTGCCAATGTCGTGTAAAAAAGACAGCCGGTATAAAATATGTTGACTTGTGCTTCCATCAACGCACTTTCAACATGGGCTTTGGGACCATGAGAATGGGCTGGCAACCATCGTTTCATTTTATACAGACCGTAAATGAAATTCTGTTAAAATTTCAAGTGGTATAAAATATGTTGAGTAAATGTTTTTTATTAACAATTTTAAAATATAAAAACGCATAATTAAGACCGCTATTGAGCAGCCAGTCCGCCGGATATCGATTCTAGTATTAAAAAACTAATCTCACACAAAAAAAAATTTCCGTTTCTATAGTAAACGAACAAAACTTATAATTGAAGCAAAACTGATCTAAATTTCATTTAGCAGCTCCCACGACGAGCGTTGCATTTATTTGTAATGATGCAAAGAGCAATGACTGCTTGGCTTCTCAGACCTTCAGGACTAAGCAAGTTGATTATCCTTCTTTTTTCTAAACAAAGACGGGATACAATCAAAACTGGCTTGTGTTGATTGAAAAAGTTGCATAAATCTATTATATTTATATTATTTATTTATTTAATATATGGAAAATAACAATAAATTATTATTTTACAATAAAAAAAAGGAGCACTAGCTGCCAGGGCTTACGGCTCATTATAAACTGATAAAATTCGTTCTGAAGTTAAGTGTTTGCCCATTTTCCCCACTTTGAATTATTCACGAATAAAATGACAACATTTCCAGTTGGCATATATTTACTAATTGGGCAAGCTAAATTATATACATATGTGTGAACAGCGAACACCATAACGCAATTGAAAAAAAGAGGTCTGTTTGAACATAGTCTAAGCGATTATTTAATTTTTACCGCCACTCCATTTGTGACGCCGACTTGGTTTAAATCCGTGAAAATTTTAATTTTTTGATTACTTTTTGAAATTTCCTACTTTAATATAAGTGACCTTCAACAGGTAATCCATGTAATGTTTTATCCGAATAATATGTTATTTTGAGAGTGGCAACCCGTTTCCACTGGAAATCTTGACAGAAAGTCATTATCATATCTCTGCTTCAAAGAAATTCATCGCTTTACACTTGAACAAAGTTGTGAAATATTAAAAAATTAGTTATTTCCGAAGACAACGATGGAGTGTAGCTCAAAAAGTACGTCAGGAGTCAAAATTAAATTTTCTAAAGGAGCGCATTTTCATATCGGAAGACTCGTGACAGTCGAGAGGCCAATAAATCCCTAGAGAGTGACAGTTTTGTGCGGATCATAAAGCGGTGGCATTGACCCTTTTGCCTTTGAAATGTTGGAAAGGCGATTTCGGTCACCGGTTAGCGCTACAAAAGCATCTTAAATAATTAAGGACCAAGTCCATGTCTTCGGTTTCATTATCATATTCGGTTTCAGCACGATGCCACGCAACGCCTTAGTCGTTCTTTTGCGCCCCCAGTTCAGTAATCGCGCTACCAGTCATCTCGGGGATGTTAATTGACCACCACGGAGATGAGATTTGACGCCCTTGGAATTTTTTTGAGGTGCCGTGAAGGATCTTATATGAACATTCCGTTAGCTATTTCAAGTCGTTGATGCGAATATCAAGCAATCGATTCCTGAGTTAGAGCCAGAAACCACTCACATTGGGGGCTAATTTTATGGAATGATCTTCATACTGTAATAACTTAACAAAATACAAAATTACGCAGCGATCAAGGATAATATTGATATTATTTCACAAATGAAGGATCATCCAGTTTTATGCCGTATCTGAACGTGCGCTATTAGAAAAACATTTTTCACAGTGGGTCTCCAATCCGAGCCTTACCAAAAGGTAGTCAGACAATAACCCGTATGCTAAATGTTTTCTATAAACTAATAATAATGATTTGCAAATCGTCGAACATCGTCTTTGTTGCTGTCCTGCTCTGGCTAAAATGTGACTTTGCAAACATTTCTTTGAAGGTCTGGTAGACTTGAACTTGACAGGCATTTTGAAGTTTCATATATCATCACAGTGACCGAACCTAAGCATATAATGCCATACCATATAATTCCATTAGATGTAGAGAGTGCACTTATCTTCTATGTATGTAAGTATATTAATTAAAAAGTGAAATAATATTTCACGCTATAATCGTAGCCAAATACAAATACATACATACGAGTACTTACGTGATTTGTTTACATTATTAAAATTGCTTACCCATTGCGAAGATTCGTTATCACGAAAATGCTTAAAATGTTGCGTCAAAATCTGCAAGGCCAATTGAGGATCGCAGATAAACAATTTTGGTGTGCGCGCAGTGAATATGCCAACATATTTTTGCGTTGCTTTATAACGACTGAAAGTAATAAAAAATTATTTAATTAAATTAGATACTGAAGAGCTATTGAATAGTGTTTTCTTCGCTCGAAATAATGTCGAATTTATTTTATACTCAAAAGTATTGTTGAGGTTTCGTGTTTTTCTATGGTATTAAATGTTCGCACCCTGGCCCGATAGTCTTTAAGATGAATTGAAGCAATTGCAAATTTACATTCTTCCAAGCAAATCAAACGCTTGCAGAATTTATAGTATAATTTACAGATAAATTTCGTGTAGTTCCTCGAGTAAGTTGCACTGCCCAGCACTTGATTTGGGAAATGTTCCAGTGAGTAAGTTTGGTTGGGGGCCATGCACGCCGCGCTTACGCCAGTAATCGAAATGCCAACGCAAATATAATGTCACAAGAGTAAAGATAACGGAAACGAATAAACAAAATACGCCAATTACTGTAAATGACAACATGCTCGGAATAGCCTCCACAAGCAATTAAAAATCTCGAGCGACTGCCAATGCTGTTTAGAGTATACTGGCTACATTTCAGGCCCTTCAAATGCACCGCTTTCTATTACAGATGCAATTTGCTGATAAGATATAATCATAATTTGTATTTACTTGAGATTTGTGTAAAAAATGATTATATGAAATTAGATTGTAACTGGTTCCCATCTGTTTTGTATGTAAGTATATGCTTATACTTATAATTACAGGGTGGTCCTTCTAACGTTAGAAAATTTTTCAGAATGTTGTTTAGCTAAATTGAAAAGACTAAAGCTTCCTATTAAATATGCATTGCAATTTTCTTCAAGGAACCAAATTTGTTAGTACTTTCTGGGAAGTTTCTGAAGTTATCTCACCAATGACAGGTTCCATTTCTTCTTCCAACTCTAGAAGTGGTTTTAGTCAAATCACAACTTCGAATACAGCAGCACAATTAACCTCACTCAATCGTTTTTCGATTTCCGAAATTCGATTTTAATTATTTACAACTTTAACCAATCAAACATTTTGTAAATATTTAACCACACACTAAAGTACTTACACAAGATAGCGCAGAATTAATCAACCTATCGGCAGATTTATAATTTTTGCAAATGACGGCGTACGTCAATCACTTTTGAACCGGACAGCTGCAGTATACAAATTCAAAAACAATGGAGCGCGCATAGGTCGAAATAAAGGTTACCATTACTCAAAATATTTTTAATTTAGTTAATTGAGCGAATAATTTCGCACCTCCTTGTATATCGTGGATTTTAATACAGCTGCAAATTTAAAAAAAATCGATAGTTCAAATTCCAAATACTCGGTGGACCCTTCTGTATAACGTTGTGATGAAATTGAACTGCAATAAATCTAAAAGTCGTATGACTTCACTATGGATATGAAAAAATAGATAAGCGAAGTAATTCTTTTATTTATTAGCGCCGCATCATGGCAAACAATGGTCAGGTCGAGCTTCCGTGTCACACTCACACCAGTTAACTCACTGGTAGACCCATGCATCAGCCTTCATATTGTTTCTTTATTTATTTTATTTCCCTTAAGTAACTACTTTTCACTTACAGAATATTGACAATTCTACGCTTAGAGGATTTATTAGCATTAAATTAAAATTATTATATTTTATATTAATTATTAAATATTACTTTTCAGAAGTTACAGTATTTTTAAAGATTGAATGAGTTTACTAGCTGTAAAATTCGTTTAAGAAGAAAGGCAGACTTAGATAAAATAAATCAAAGGCCAAATTATTTGAGAAGGAATTCAGCACTCTTAAAGCTTAAAGATTATCTAGTTCTACCTTATTTCAAAAAAAAGTTCATTATTCCGAAGACAGCATTTAGGATGGGCAAATGTATGCATTCTAGAAGCAAGTTGCTTGAAAGAAAGCAAAGGCAAATGAGAGGGAACATAGTTATCCCATAGTTAAAGGATTTTATATTGATTAGTTTACATCTGGCATTATAAAATGATCCGCAAAATTCAGAGGTCGTGGAGCGAAGCGAACAAACGCCTCTGGATACACTGAAGTTTTTTAGAATTATGGCAGTTATACAAACGAAGTTTAGACCGAACTAGAGTTCTATACAAGAGTTTTAGTACACCAGCACGGATTTTAGTACCAGAGTACTAAAGCAGGTACTAGTACTAAAAAAAATTAGTACTTTACTTCTAAAATTAGCGCTAAATGGCAAATAAAAGCTAGCATAGCATTAGATTTCACAATGGTACAATGATGTGGCTTAGGAATAAAGGCTTTGAGTCAAAAATAACACAGAGGTCAAAGTCCTCATTCTAAAAACAAATATAGGGAAAACCCAGACTAGCTGATTTGGCCACCAAATGTGGACGAGTTTATGTATTTTAGGTATTGCTTTAAATTTTTCTACGAATTGTTTTTTTTTTCTTTTTGTTTTTGGTTTGAGGATGATAAAAAGTAAACTAAAAAAGTGGAATAAGTTTGTGATTTTTCCAATGCTGAAAACTTTGCTATAAGGTTTTTAAAGTGAAATATCTACGGGTCTTTTTAACATTTACATTTTTTTACCTATTTAAATTTATGAGCAGAAAATATTCATGCATTCAGCCTTTCCATTGATTGCTGAGTCCTTCTTTAAGTGTGATATATTGGAAGTTTTGGTGAATTACATGCAAATGGATTGCGATGAAGTTCGAACTTTGTCTAGAACGATAGAAAATTACCTATTAAGATATTTACTCATGGTGAAAACATTTCGAAGGTGAGCTCCTTAACATACCATTATTCAGCTCTGAGCGAATTTGAAAGAATCTGAAGGGCTGATGTTACTTGAGGTGTGCTTACAGAAAAAAACGGAGATTGTGTTGGTGATATACGAAAGAAATTCAACCAATTGACACCAGTGTGTGAATATGTACGAAATTATCGTGCAGAACCCCGAGTCCCCAAGTGACGTGGCAGGCTAAGTTTCCCTCACAATTTTCTTTTTCACCATAGCTAAATGTCAAATTTGGTAATCTGTCATCCTTGATATTTGCTGGAGATGGAGCTAGTGGAATATACTGTACCAGATATCTGGCTAATTTGTTAAGGGTTTGTTTGTGGGCTTTGGTATAATTTTTAAAGTCTCTAAAATTGGTAGTCCAATAAAAGTCCTTTGCAGATGAATACGAGATTGATCTTTATATTTTGCGGGCAATAATGAAAACACAGTAGAATACTGATGAAAACAGTTTTATTGTTTTTCAATATAGTATACTTCGAAGTCAATATAGCTCTGCATTCGCTTGAACCAAGTTTTATTTATTTATTTATTTGAAGTATTGGAATACAAAGCACTTTTCCCACTCAGAACTGGGTACCTCCAAAACGAGCTGTTTAAAAGCTTGAACAGTAACTTCAGGGGTTGAAGAATGTGGAAATCGAACTTTATTTATGATATTCGGGAACAAAAAGAAATCATTAGATGCCATTAATTCGATATTTTAAGTGCTCTCTAACTCTCTTCTGTGAGCTCATATGCGAGGGCTCGCATTGTATTGGTGAAGGATGCGTAGGTTTTTGTTGGCTTAAGCTCGTTTTGTAACACCCATACTAACGATTACTTTTTTGTTTCCGGCTCATATGAATAAATCCAAGACTCGTCGCCTATTACGATAACGTACTTTGAACCACCACAGCAGAATTTCTGTAATATTTCTTATCAACGCCAAAAGTTCGATTCTTTTATTATTCGTTAAAAATCGTAGTGAATAAAAAAGGTTCGCCAGTTAATTCCATCTTTTGGCAATCCTCGTAGGTGGAATTATGATTAACTAATTAAATTAAATATTCGTAAAATATTATCAACTGGTTTTGATAAAAATGGATTCAACGTGTTGAGTATTTCAGACAAAAAGCAAATTAAGTACCATCCAATACCACCTAAAATGTTGATTACGCTTATCAGGTTCGATGCTTATTAGCGGGCAAGTGCTTACATGAAAATCTCTTATTAAATTAAATAAGTATCCATTTAAAATACCTAATTAAGCTAAGTAAGGCATGTCACCTTAATTTAGGCATCACACCATGATGAAAACATTTTTATAGGTGTGACCGATATTCGAGTCTGAGCGAATTTGACAGAATTAGCTGATGGGATGAGGTCACTTGGGATGTGTTTAACAAAATTTAGCTTGTGTTAGTGATATACGAAGCAAACCAGTGCTCATGCCATGGCAGCTATTTGTTTACGAAAGCGGTGAATACAAATGTGCGAAAACGCGTTATTTTATTGTGCTTTATTTAAAGTAAGTTTTTATTCAATTAAAATTTATATATATATCTATCTAAATGATGTGCGCGGTTTTAGGCAATCTAACGGCCAGTAGTAACACACTCACATTTAGCTCTTGCACATGTAGCCCTTCCGTGTAACTCAAATATACATAGCTGCAAAAAGATGCGCGAATTATACTGTTTCTTTTTTCAAATGACTAAATTTAATTTAAAACACTTAATTTTTCTTAGTTTCCCAATTTGCTTACCACGTTTGCTTTTTGCTTGTATTCAACTGACCACTCTTTACATTTGTTGCAGCCAAAGTTCCCCGCACAATTTTTTTTTTTCAGCATAGCTACCAAGCAAACCCTTTAAATCTATCATCCTTGGTATCACACCACTTAGCTTTTACAAACACGAAAAGCTACGCAGAAAGCACGAACGGGATATATAAAAATACGATATTCTGTGTGATCGACCACTTTTGTTGAAGGCCGTGAGCCTAAGTATTAAGTTTTCAGTAGTAAACTTTATTGTTGCTGTCACTACAAAGCGATCAGTGCAAAACTTGACATGTAGAGTAGAATGGGGTAAGATAGGTCATTTTTTTTTGGAGAGCTCTTGCTACGGTGTTTTTGCATTGATTTTGAAAAATAAGCAAGATTTTGAAAGGTTATTTATCTGCTAACATTTTGGTTATACTGACTTATGTTTGCCTAAATATTTTTTGGAAGCTGCATTCAATAAGACAAAGGTACTTTTTTTCGATATTTTCAAAATCGGGGGGCACGATAGGTCACTATGTGTGAGAGGAAAAGAACAATGTACATGGCTTGGAAATTAACGTTTTAACTTTTATTTATAGAGTATGAACACTGAACATGTTATAAAAGTTAGGAATTTTTCTTTAATTCATCACGCGAGCACGTAATGTTTCGAACGGAATTTTAAATTGTTTAGAGGCTGATCGAACACTAGCGCCATCTCGGACTGCCGCGATTGCGTTTTTTACATCCTCTTCATTTCGTTTCGGCGTTTTTCGCACATAATTACGCACCATTTTGCTGCAAAAACAATTAAAATTTATTTTATTCAATTAAAAGTAGTGACCTATAATGCCCACAGACGGCTGACCTATAGTGCCCCCAAGCACATGTTTTATGTTAGTGTCGATATTTTTTTTTTAAACAAAAATATCAAAAAACTAACACATTATTCGTGTTCAGCATTATTTTCTACGTAAAATAAAACTCACCTGACAAATATTTACATACATTAAATGCACTGCACCGTAGAATAAAAAAATGCTATGTCGGAGAAAAGCTCACAAAAAACTAAACGACGCCAGAACTAGGATAACTAATGAATGGTGACGGCCGAAATGACAGTCGCAAACGTTGTTCCCCACCACGTATTCAATTCACTTAAGACGAGTGACCTCTGCAAAAACAGTGCGACGAAAACCCCACCTACCTATTGTGCCCCCATACCTATCTTACCCCATTCTACTCTACATAGTTTTATTATAAATACCACTACAGCAAGCGATTCGTCTTTGACAACAGTACCGTACAGTTTTAAGCTGATCGCTTCCGCAACATCTTCGTTTTCGTCTTCGCTTCCACTCTAATTCCAACCTAATTTCATTGTGCTTGTAAGTGGGAAATGCTTATAAATGGATGTTTGTAAGCTGATTCTTGTGCATATTAAAATAAGGGAAATTTTCTGACAATTTTTCTAGTGCTCATAAGCGAGAAGTACTGTACCACAATACCATCACTTACTCTACTTCTAACATCTTGTGCGAGTTTGTCTTGGTTGGTTCTTTTGACGAAATATTTGATGAAATTTCAGCACAATGGATAAACTGCCTCCCACAGTCAAATCCCGTCTTTCAGTTTTTGAGCGATAGTAGCCTTTCGGCATACACGTTCATTTCACTTGAATGTATTTCGATAGTTGATTTTCATATTTTCTGTGTGCCGCACGTTCGGAAAAAATATCAATGTTCACACTTGGCAACCGAACAATCCCTCCTTCCGAAGACAATCGGTTCAACATTATGAGAATGACCAGGTTTTAGATCGGGCCAAGAATTGCCACCTCAGCAATGTTTCCCACAAATTCATGAGGAATGTTTAATGCTGTTGCACCAACCAATACCAAATAAATTGCGCTGAATTGAAAGCAGGTGAAATAGTAAAATATTTCCAGACAAAAAAGTGTGTGCAGCGTAGTACAGAAGTGAAATTTTCACGGCAGACAAAGAAAGAGGGAGAGACCCGAGAGAGAATGAGAGAGAGAGCCAAGAGAGAGAGAGAGAGAAAAATAATATATATCTAAATAAATTCACAACATTTGCAGAGAATACAAATAGTCAAAATTTACAAAAAACCGAGAAGGGGCGACCGGTGTAGGTAAACGCCGGACACAAACCGTGGCAACAACGCGCACTACTCCGAGCGTTTGTCACCCGCACAAACTCAGCGATTCCAGGGGACCGCAGCAATGGCACAAATTACCGAAAGGCAATACCAATAAATCCGACGCCGGAATGGATAGCACTTTATAGTACGCACAAGCACTAGCCAGGAAACGGAAATAAGCGCCAAAAGAAAAAGAAACGCCAAAAGAATTGGGACCAAAAAACGCCCCAAACAGTAGGCACCACAAATATAATTCCTACAAGTTTGCACCAACAAACAAGAAATTAGCAACCACAAGGAAAAACTCAGGAAAAATAGCCTACAGTGTATTTAAGATATATATAAGGAATAGCTCTCGCTCTCCTTTTCCTCTACGTTATATCTTTTTTCTCAGTCGCGGAACAAAAAAGCCCAGAACGTTGCATGGCCTTGAAATTTTACTCTCCACTTTCGCTCATCCATCAACGCCTAAGAAGTTTCACTTGAAAAATATTTTTATTTTAATAGAAATTTCGCAAAGCTTCCATTCGAAAATATGTATGTACCTGTACAGTGTGTAATAATAAAGAAACAATTTAAAGTTTATCATTAATTAACATTTTGCTGATCACAGCTTCTCATATTCAATCATTAAATCGCCATCAACTCCTAAAATAAGTGTTTGCGAATCAGGTTTCTTCTCCGGTGTGGTCTTGCTACAAACTTTCAGGCGATAATTCCTAAGTATTTCTGCCAATGCTGATTTCACTTCTAGCATGGCCATATGACGTCCTGAAATGAAGTTTAGTTGCAAATTTCAGCATCATAGCAACAATTAGATATAATAATATTTACCCAAGCACATGCGGGGGCCGTCACCGAAAGGAGTAAAAACACCTCTTTTTGCCAAATCTGAGAGATCGACATTCTGGAAACGATCCGGTTTGAATTCCCAAGGTTGTAGGAAGTAATCAGGATCGTGAACATAACTGAAAGTAGGTATTAAAACCATATCACCCTCTTTAATGGGCACTAGGCGGCCATTATTTAATTCCAATTCGGTGGACTCGGTACAAATGCGTCTAGCAAAGGTCAGCGGACTAATTAGACGCATTGTTTCTGCATGTAGAAGAATGAAGAAGAATCTCAGCTAGCAGGAATAAATTATATAATATAGGCTTACCATGTACACACCGATCTAAATAGGGTAGACTGGTTAAAGTCTGATAATTAATGGTACCATCGGTGTCCAGATTGCCTAAAACTTCTTCGCGCACTTTTTCCTGAGAATCAGGATGATGAGTCAACTGAAATTGTGAAAAATTAATATATTAGTAGTATACTCGGCATCATACGTGCAACTGAGCTCACATAGAAGAGTGTGTGAATGGTGACTGTGGACGCTGTGTCGAAACCATCTGCAAAAACCGTACCCATGTAACCAACTACCTCATCATGCGAGAGATTCTTCTTTTCCTGCAACTGACGCACGTAATTTAGAAAATCCACTCTATTTTTATTGCTTGCATCCCTTTCACGCATCACGTAGGCATCTTTGGTGAGTTGGGAGAAAAAACTTTCAATTTCGGCGGAGAAGACGCGATGGTTATCGAAGCGTCGGAACCAGGGGAAAGCTAAGAATTTGAAGTAACTCAAAACAGATTGAAATACTTGTTGAGGTACTTTGTGTGCAATCTCCAGATAAGTATTTGGTTTGTAGAGATTTGAGAGCGTATGCGTTTCGATGCCCCAAAGGAACTCACCCAAAACATTGGAATTAAAACGAGTTATAAGCTGTGGTTGACATTGTAAGACATATATATATATATGTATGTGTGTATGTACTTACATTCTTCGTTTCAAGTACGGCATTGCCTTCTGCTGTTTGCGCCTTCAAAAGATTGGACAGTTTTTGAGCACAGCTTTTCCAAATGGGATACGCTGAGGTGAGCTGAAGAGTTTAAAAAAGAGTTTTATTTTCACTAAAACTTATATAGTCAATTGTTTTATATTCTCGTAAGCTAAAAAATAGTTAAAATTTCACCTTATTTTGTGTTAACCCGCTCATAACGTCCGTGCGTCTGTTTTTCCACTCTTCACCTACGTTGAAAAATGGATTGAAGGAAGCCATTTTATCCTCATTTATGTCGTAGATCTAAAATAATGTAATTTTGTATTTAATCAGGTTTTTGGATAGGAAATCAGCGAAACTGGAAACCAAAAAATAATTTTTCGTATTGTGTGGAAGCCACCTTTCTTCAATTCGTGCCCATTCCATCAAATAAATAAAAGCAGAAATTGTTTTAAAAACAATTTAAATTTAATTTTAATCTCGCAGAATTTAACTCTTCGAAATTTTGTGCAACAGTTAATCCTTTAACTAAATAAATATACATAATTGGAACTAACACCCGTTTTGGGCGTTTGGCCGAGCTCCTCTACCTATTTCTGGCGAGCGTCTGGATGTTGTTCCACAAGGGGGACCGACTCCGAACGGTAGATATTATTTATGAGAAGCTTTTTCACGGCAGAAATACATTTCACTCGGAGGCTTGTCATTGTCTGCCGAGGAGCAACCGGGTGTTTCACGGAGATTCGAATCTACGTTCTTCGAATGGTAGTCACGCACCAACCCATTCAGCTACGGCGGCGTTTAACTCTATACTTTTTGATATTTGAATGTTCTGCAAAATTTAAAATCTGCAGGGAATACGCAGGTTGCTCCTTAAGTGATGAGATATGCCAAAACCAGTGATCGTAAAGATTAACAGTTTTAAGTGTTATTAGTGTTGCTTGCCACTACTTGAATCGTTAACATTTTCATACGATAAGTTTTTATGAATTTCGACTTGGACTTAACAAGCAACAATTTGCCGATCAACACACATCGGCCATTGACGACGGAGCACCACGTTTGGTCACGCGTTTTCGCTGGTTTTCCCGAATTCAATGGTTGTGTTTGAAGTGATTGAATATTTCTGCTGAAATAATCCTAATTAGCGACTAGCGCCGTTTTACTACTTTTGTTGTCGTGTCAGGATTGAGCAGTTTGCACTACCACTAAATTGCACTATCACTATATTTTTAGCGTTATTTAAAATAAGGGTTTCATTATAACTATTTTGCAGCATTTTAACAATCCGCTTATTGCATTAGTTATTTAGTGCACTATGTCCAACCCTGTCTCGTGTGATGTCTTGTTGTTGTTTTTTTTTTCTTTGAGTCAGACCCATTTCATGAGATCCATGTACAGCAGCAAACTTTTTATCTCTATGCTTGGCATTTCATTAATTAGCTATAGGAAAAGCTTACCGAAATATCGAAATCTTGCTCTAGCTGGACTTTCTTTCTCCCTCAGTATGACAGCTTCTGCAGATGGGACGGAAAGAATACGTAATTCGACCTTTGGATGTTATACAACGGTCATGTTTTCTTGTTGTAGTACTTGTACATAATTGCTGTCACCTTCCTTCGTGTGAAGCAACGGTGTTTTGGATTTAATACGGTAGCAAATGCTACCGCCTCTGTTATGTGTAATGCCAAACCTTTTCTTACTAGCTTATCTGCTGTTTCACTACCCTATATATTCCAATGGTCGAGAATTCAAACCAGAGTAATTTCAGGCCAATTGCCAAGCGATTCCAGTTCCTTTACTCTGTTAACCTAGTTTGAATGAAATGGAATGGGAATCTAAAGCCTTGATAGCTGCTTGGCTCTCTGAAAAGATAGCTGCCCTTGCACCAATTTCTTTGCATGTATCTGATTAATATTTCTGCCTGGAACACGCTTTCATGTTTTTGCTCCACCTCTATCAGAATTAGTTGTCCGATTACTTAGTTTTCTATGCCGATTTACCATAAGAATGAACAAGAACTGTGAACTATTGCCCTAGAAAAATTCAGACTTAAACTTTTTTGTTCCCTCTACCGGAGTCCTTGTTATTTCGCAAAAAATTTGACTTAGTTACATAGTGTTATCTATAGTATTATCTTTTATGGCACATCAATGCATCTACATATAAGCGTATCTGTGTGTGTTGAATATAAATGTCACAACTTACCCAATTTTTTCCCCAATTGTCTCTGAATTTCCTGAAATTTGTTACTAAGATTTCGTGTGCCAATTTCGGATCAAGTATTAAGAAATGGGGAAGCCTGGAGAAGAAAACACCAATAACCTGGTGGTTATGTTTGTATTTGCTAAAAGTAGAATTTTTAAAGAAAGCAAAAATGTGTAGAAAATACTGATTTTCAGTTTTTGTTTGGTGTTTAATATTTTTATTTGCTTATGAAAATATAGTGCATATAGCAACAAGAACCACAATATTATAATTAAAATTATACATAAATAATAAATAACATATAATACTTAAAATGTTTGCTCAATGTTAACTCAAAGCTTCAAACTTTGCACAAAATTTTAAAAGTATCACAAATTTCCAACAAGTCTTCTATTTAGGATTTTTAGAAAAGTCCGGATATGCAAATCTTGTAGCTCATCCAATTTTATTATAACTAATTGGAAGTTATAAGTGACTCAAACTTCGAGTTGATTTACATATAACGAATGCTCGAATTATTCTTATATGGATAAATTAAGTGAATACTGAAATATCTGAACGAAACTACAATACTATATACTGACACATTTCTCTTGAACCAAAGTAGGTTGATAATGAGAATAAGCGAAATCGGGCACTAAATTCTACCATCCTCCATATAAAGGTAATTCTCTGATTTGTTGAAGATACCAAATCTCAGTAAGTTCTGTATATGGAAAGGAAAATATTTATATGTACCTTCTGCTCAAATATGAACGAGACGCTATCAATAAAACGGTCCGCGGATGACATATGGCAAAAATAAATTTTTAGTTTTTTTGGTAGGACTGTTATAAGCTTACATTGGCAAATTTCAGCGTGATATGTCACATAGTTTGTTTTCTGTGCTACTGTAAACAAGTCAAGCTCGAGTGTGTTCTTCGAATTTAACGATGGAAATTCAAGTTGAACAAAGAATTTGTTTGAAATTTTGTTATTCCAACAAAATTTCGGCTTCAGACGCCTTAAAAATGTTGCAGACAACCTATGGGGACTCTGCTCTATCGCGTGCACGTGTTTTCCAGTGGTACAAATCGTTCAAAGAGGGCCGTACATCGGTTGAAAACTTGCCTCATGAACGTCGTCCAGCAACATCAGTAAACGATGAAAACATCGGAAAAGTAAAGGAAATTGTGCTTAAAAATGGCAAAAATCGCAAAATCGGTTAACGCTGAATATTATTTAGACGTTTTAAAGCGTTTGCGCGAGAACATTCGTCTTAAAAGGAAGGAATTGTGGGACAACAAGTCATGGTTCTTGCATCACGATAATGCACCAGCTCACACAGCACGTCTTGTTCGCGATTATTTGAACAAAAATAATGTTAATATCGTTCCGCAAGCACCGTATTCGCCTGATATGGCTCTATGTGACTTTTTCCTGTTTCCCAAGCTCAAGTTGCCGCTCCGTGGAAAACATTTTGAGACAATTGAAGTCATAAAAGAGAATTCGAAGAACACACTAGAGCTTGACTTGTTTACAGTAGCACAGAAAACAAACTATGTGACTTATCACGCTGAAATTTGCCATGTAAGCTTATAACAGTCCTACCAAAAAAAAAAAAAAATTTTGCCATATGTCATCCGCGGACCGTTTTATTGATAACGTCTCGTTCATATTTGAGCAGAAGGTATGTATTCTCGTATATATTGAGTAGTTCTATTTTCTTAAAATATTCCGAATATATTTTATTCAAACTTTTTTTCGCAAATTTTTTATAAAAGAAAATTATAAATCCAAGTTTCCAAACTTTGTACAAATTTCATTTATATAATAATAATTTTAACGACTTATCATCAAAACTGTAATCTTATTAATTAGAATCCTTGGAACACTTCCGAGTATGCAGTTTTACAGACCATTTAATTTTACTAATATAATAAAATGAATATTTGAGTGGTTATCCTTAATTTAAAAAAAATTTTTCTTTGCATTTCCCAAACACCTTTATGAGAAATTAAGGTTGATGATCCAATTAATATGAAACTGAGAATAAAATTGTAGCATTTAAAGGAATAGAATATGTGGTAAAAATTTTAAAGAATTCAAAGGCACCTGGCCAAGACGGCATCACAAATGAGATGTAAAAATGTGGAGGAGATCATCTGTATTACATACGTCTGGGTTACAGACGTCCAGAATTTTAAAAAAATTGATTTTTTTTTTGGATACAATGTTATGGTGGATACAAAGTTAGTTAAAAAATGTAACTGCGCAACGAGAGTTTAATGCGCACACCTAGCTGTCCTTCGTTTGGGGCAGGTGGCCGTCACTTTTGGGGCCTTTCAACCTGTCGGTTCTTTCGTTATTCTTAAGTATGTATAGGGACATCTATAAAACATTATGAGAGTATGTGCAGAGTCGTTATGCTAAGGTTTATGAAACTCAGTTCTTAATTTAAATGCAGGCGACCTCGAGCGAAACTCGTTTTTTCGGCACGGTCTGCATGATAACTCATACAGTTTTTAATATTTTTTGATGTGGTTATTTTTAAATATTCAAAAGTGTTTCTCTTTAGTCTGTCGAGCTGGATTTTTGATATTTTCATAAAAATATTTTATAAACATAATTAGAGTGTGACATTTACGACGTAAAATGCATACTTTTTTTAAAATGCCGTAAATTGCAAAATTTTTGGAAACTCGAAAATCCGGCTCAACAGACTATAATTACAATTCTATTTTACAAGAATTTTGTTTACTTTCTCCAGATCCATTAGCATTTTAAAGAGAAATGATGCAGCCCGTGGAGCAACTTTTTTTCATTGTACTTTGGAGCACGTGATTTTTTATGTATTAATTTTTGTAAAGAAAGATTAAAATGATTTTTTCTATAAAGTTTAAGTACTAATAAAAAAGCGTAAAATATTTTTATATTTATTTCTATTGCTATCCCTTCTAAAAACTGTTTTTCTTTTAGCGCATTTGTGGTGCTGCTGGACGTATGTAGCCCCTTAATAATTAATTAGAAATTGTATGAGAATGGAAAACAAATATGACGATCCCTATATTTATGAAAGGTGAAAAAGATGACCCTCAAAACTATATATTCCACTCTTACCCTTTATTTCATTATTGCATATTCATATTGAATAAAATTATAGAAAAGTCCAATGAGTTTGACTACTCATCTTTAATGTATTTTGTCGACTTACTGTCTACCGTTAGATAAGAAAGATAACACTGTGCGACAATTTTGGGGTCATCAAAATCAAACCACACCGGACCTTTTTTTTCTGAAAATATACCTATTCAATAGCAAAACCCTCGCTGGGTTTTTAAAAGTTAGCTCGATTTTTTTTTTATTACGTTTTGAAGTTTTCTATTTTCATGAGATTTTGGAGTTTTACCTGTACGCTAAATTTGACTTATAAATCGACCTTTGTTTGATTTAATCGATTTATTTTGTCATAGCTTGATGCAGAAATTTCGTACATGTACAAATAAACTTATTTTGAGAAGAACCTATATCTCAATACGCAATTTTCAATACCAAAATTTCGAAAAATTGTATGTTTTTACCATTTTTTACTGTAATTATGAAAATAATTAAAATTTCTCACTATTTCTTCTATCAAAAATGTTGCAAAATGTATTAAAAAAGTCATTTATAAGATAAAAACATAAAACTGAACTTTAAGTTTGTTATTTTCTAAAAAAATAAATTTTTAACAAGATTTTTCTTCATAAAAATAATTTTTTATACTCTGTTGTGAAACGTCCACAACAATAGCAGAAAACGTTAATATTTGCAGGACAATTGTACATTTTTTATTTTCTTAATTCATAAAAAATTCACGTAAATGAAATTAATAAATTCAAATATATTAACAAAAACCGTATTGTTCACAAAATATTTAGCGCGTCAAATGTGTTTTAGGAGTTGTTATGCACGAACCTGATCTCGCAAGACTGCTGCGATCTTAGAACAGGTAAAATCGTTGGGAACAAATTTTGGAATTTCTAAAACAAACACTTCCTGATAAGACAGACTACAACCTTCTTTATACTTTTTATTTTGGAATGTGTGCTAGCCACTTTTCTTTGTACTTAACAGGCTAAAAGTCTTGTGAGACCAATCTTGCTTTTCACTACTCACGATCACATTTTGTTACATCCAATATTCATTGGAAAACCGTATCTGGAAAAAATACTAGCAAAAATAGAAAAATCTGAAAATGTGTATAACGGGTGGTTACGTATAAAATTATTTTCATAATTACAGTAAAAAATGGTAAAAACATACAATTTTTCGAAATTTTGGTATTGAAAATTGCGTATTGAGATATAGGTTCTTCTCAAAATAAGTTTATTTGTACATGTACGAAATTTCTGCATCAAGCTATGAAAAATAAATCGATTAAATCAAACAAAGGTCCATTTATAAGTCAAATTTAGCGTACAGGTAAAACTCCAAAATCTCATGAAAATAGAAAACTTCAAAACGCAATAAAAAAAAAAATCGAGCTAACTTTTAAAAACCCAGCGAGGGGTTTGCTATTGAATAGGTATATTTTCAGAAAAAAAAGGTCCGGTGCGGTTTGATTTTTGATGTCGCACTGTGTAATGACAACTGCCCTGTACCGGCAGGGCTTGATGAACTTATACAGCAACAACAATGCAGCACGACATATGTATGCCACACAAACGACTGATATCAAAAAACGACGATTTTGACTGGCCACCCAGATTAACATACTTTTATTTGCGATATTGTTTGAAGTTCCAGGTATACGCCAAAAACCCAAAAATCTCACCAAATTAAAGTCAACATGCGACGTGAAATCGATGCCATATCGGCAAACTTGAAAAAATGCAAAAATAAAAATAAAAAAAAAAGACGTTTGCCTAATAAGACTATTAGAGAAAAATCACTTTCAATAATTCAGAGAAATATTTATTTAAATGCACACCGAACAAATTGATTTCTTAATATATTAATATATTTATTATTTACTTTTCCTTCACTTTAAATAGCCAACCCTACGTTTGTTTAATTAATTTTAAATTGGCTTGTGTAAGCCTCAGTCTTCTATGCATTCTTTTTATACATGCAAATATAAAATGTGTACAATTTTACATAATTTTGAGCCACTATAATCGTTTTCGCGTATTAATTCTTCATTTGCGTGGAAACTTCTTGTACCCGTACAGTATGCCATATCGCTCATTTACTTGGGATACTGAGGGATATGTATGTATGTATGTATGCAATACTCACTTGTAAATTTCGTCCAATTCGTAGGCAAAATGTTGTTTGCCAGGGAAATTGCCTATCCAGACCTTTGGCTGCGGACCGGCTACGCCTAGTTTCTTGAATACACCGTAATGCCATGTCAAATATTTATATATCAAAAGCACAGCAAAGGCGAACAAAATGATTGTGACTAGGAGCGGATGCATTGCGAGACTGTGCATCGTATCGTAAAATATCAAATGTTAACTGCATGACTAGCTTCAGCCACTTTAATATACATTATTAGTAATTGAGCGGGTGTATTCACGTTACAGCGTGGAAAATGCCTTTTATAAAAAGTAAATATACGCATTGCCGCGAACAATCAGAACGTGCTGAGTTAGTCGGAGGCGAGAACCTGTTGCACGATCGAGCACAGTAGATATAGCAATACATGATAAGGCATTCTGATGGCTGATTGTTAGTTTGCTCTATCTTGTGAATACCTTCTATCAAGAAGTGTGTTTAGCGTACTGGATCGTCGATTTATTAATAATTCACAATGTGCAACGGCAACAATATTTGCATACTAAGTATGTATCTATAGTTTTATTCATATATATATATATGTGTGTATATGTAAAACATTAAAGGCGATCAAAAAGCCCATTTTCTGATATCAGTGAAAAATAATTGAAAATTCTAAGCTTTATTGGTTTGAAAATTTTGTTTTAGACACTTGATTCCCTTGACAGCTATTAGAAAATTTTTTTTCTTAATTTTGGTGTTTCACCGAGATTCGAACCTACGTTTTCTCAGTGAATTGCGGATGGTAGTCACGCACAAACCCATTGGGCTACGGCGGCCGCCGTATATAGGTATATCAAAAATCGACGAAAATGGAAAAATATATATCAAAAATCAACGAAAATGTCAAACTTCAAACTTGTGCAAAAGTAATTGCCTTATCGGAAAATTTGTTGTATATATTTTTCACGTGCCGTCTTGCGTCAATCATATTTCATATCTGTGAACTACAAGGTGAAGTTAAAAATAAATAGGACTGGTGTCATAAAAATGTTTTTGATGGTGCCATATTTTTACTGAGTTAATGCATTGGAAGTTACACCCCTAGCTGACTTCCAGTGAAAGCTTGGTGACATTCGGTTCAGTGAAAGTGAAGTTATTGCGTCTAAAGTGTCAGTATATTTGCGTCAGCGGCACAAAAACGAGTTTCGAACATTTATAATATAATATCAACTTTTGTTTTAAAATCGGTAAAACGTTTACCGAAACATTTAAATTGATGAAAAAAGTTGATGGCGATGATTGTTTAACTCGTGCCAGAGTTTGTGAGTCGTTTACTCGTTTCAGAGATGGTTGTGAGGACATAAATGACAATGAACATACGGGTCACCTAAAATCAGTAATCACCGAAAACTCCATTGAGTTCGTAAATTTATCAAAAATGAAACGAAATCATAGTTGAAATTCTTGGAATCTGATTGAATATCTCCTAAACATCGATTTATCGCATTTTAACTGATCATTTGGACTTCCGAAAGGTCTGTGTTGTTTCAGAATTCAACAAATGAAAACTTCTTTACACCATTGTAGCTGGTGATGAAACGTGGTATTTCTAACATGAACCCGAAACTAAGCGTTAAAGTGCCAAATGGAAGACCACATCAACGCAATTTTCTATCTTGACGTTTTGCAGCGTGTGTTGCATCGTATTCGTCGAATTCGCCCTGAATACCGCAAGGGAGGAAGATGACGCTTATTGTATGATAATGCACCATCTCATCGATGCACTCTTGAGACTGATTTTATGACTAGAAATCGCATTTCAACCATCAATCACTCACTGTATTCGCAAAACAGTGTTTTGAGGCCAGAGGGGACTATTTTGAATAAATAAACTCGAAATTATCAGAACAAAGCTCCTGTCGTTTGTGTTTTAACTCAGTCTTGTTTATTTTGAACTTCACCTTGTAGAAAGCTGCAAAAAAGCTGCGATGGAGCGAGCAAAGATTAAAATAAAGATTTCTATCACTCAAAATAATTTTCGATTTTGCTTAGTAAAAAAGTTATTAAAAAATATTCATTGATTAATTCTGAAACACCTTTTACTAAACTTTGGTAGGCTATGGAACTGGGCTCGTACGTTTCATTAAAAAATTCTGATTAAGCTGAATTTTGATGAAAATTTGTCGTAAATATTGTACAACATTTTAAATTGGATTACTAAGGTCTTTGTTATATAATGAATTAAATTTTTATAAAAACATATTTAAATAGATATAAAAAAGAAATATGTAATCAGTCAAAACTTACCAATATGTGGTGGCTTTGTAATAATATCCGGGGGCAGTATGTAACATCGAAAAAAAACCCAGAGAAGAGAAATTATATGGACGATTTATAGATTAAAGCGGATATAATATATGAACATATACCGATTCACCATTTTCCTCTATAAAACTCAGTTCTAATTTTTTAGTTTGTACCCATTTATAGCTGCCTATTCTAATGTATCTCAATACTAGCACACATTTATATGCAGATACGCGCATACATATATACTTTGCACTGCTTGCTTTGATTAATAATACTTACATACTATTTATAAATAAGATAACAAATCATCAAAATAAGTACATCTGTATATCAAGCGTAATGTAGGTGTGTAGCGTGAAAGTTTTTATAGACTTGACTCTTCTCAGGGACAAATAAATTGCTTGCAATTGTTTGATAATTTTTTTTTTTTTTTTGCATATAATAATTTAATTTTAAAATGTCCAGTTCTCAACTAACATTCAATTTTTCAATAAGCAAGAGAGTGGTGAGTTGAGTGCTCATCACTTTGTGCTGGAAGAGGATTGATTGTTCGAAATAACTGATGAACAAAAATCAAAAGAACCCTGTAGGGAAAACCTGAAATGATGAAGCAAATTTTTGATTCATTTTTAAATGTTAGTTCGAGCCCTTATGTTTTTAGTTAATAAAAAATGTTTAAAAATTTCCGAAAGCATTTGCTAGGACAAGCTTAGCTTTTCGCGGCGATACAATAGCTATTTTAAAGATCCGTATACTAGAAAAATATTACTTAATTCTTAATTGGCATTAAGCCAAACGAGACAAAATCTTCCCAAGTTACTTTTACACTAAATCGAAAAACTTGCCCTCACGTGAAACTCAATAATATAATCATCACCCAAACTAACGTCACAAATTTCGGGATGCATCTTGATAGCAAAGTCACATGGAAAACCCATATTTAGACTTAGAAACCTTAATTGGTTACTATCTACATCGAAAGTGCCAGGTTTCTCTGGAAAGTAAGCTCTCACTTTACTCAGCTATCTTGAAACCGATATCAACATATGGCTTTCAACTTTGGGGCACTACAGCTGACTCCAACATCGAGATACTTCAAAGATTCCAGTCGAAAACCCTCAGAATGATCTCAAACAAATTCATCGTGATCTTAAGGTACGCACAATAATAAAATAAATAAGAAAATATGCCACATCACACAACACACGACTACAATCGCACTCAAACGCTTTTGCCATAGGAATAATTGCAAATCCCGTAACCTTCACCAGACTCAAGTGAAAATCTACCAAAGTCCTCATATGTTAATAAATTATGGTGTATTCCATAAATGTTGTTTTTCTCTTAAATGTATTTCATTCAGTTTTAAGTAAAAATATTGCTTAATGTTTAAAAAACAGATTGCAATAAAGAAATTTGTTCAAAGAACTTTTAGTCCATTCGAAGTTAGACTATACCTGCCTCATCCGAAATCAGATGTATTCCTCACATTCTCTCAGAATTGAAAGAGTTCACTTCATTTTAATAATCCCTTGAGTCCACGAGGTGTATGCTTATCAATGTTTTATTACTTGAGATCAGACTACTCACTCAAAGCCTAATATTCATATACGATATAACATCCGGGATGATTGACATTTTCTAGCTACTCGGCCAATTGATAGAGTTTTTTGCTTTCATAAGCCCTCGGAAAAATAGAGCTGCGAAGCCTGTAAGTTACACAGGCAAATGATTCTAGCAAAAGTTTCCTTGTAGGCATACTTTTTTTATGCATGCGTACCATATTTCGACTCAATGTTAGCGTTCGCACATTGGTTTTAAGGCAATTGAGAATTGCGTGGCAATTTATGGAGCAATTTCAGTTTCAATGACATTCCTGTCATTTTGCCGTAGCCGGAAACGAACTACTCGCTCAAGATAATCTGCGGCCTACTTTATTCGGAAAAATTACTTCTAATACATCTTTATTTCAACCTATGCGTTATAGTTAGTCAAAAACTCTGTTCCATACAAATCGATCCTCCCTAATACTCATAGTTGCGTGTGTTTGATATGTATCTGTAGCAAATGTGTGAACATTAAAAATTGTCTGCTTAAAATGTTGGTGTACAAATTTAACTTTTTAACTACCTGATTAAATTAATTTAATGAACGTACATTATACCTGTTGTGAGAAAAATTCCTCGTTAAATTATATTCTGGATATCTGAGGACAGAAATTATATTTGAAAACGTTCTGTTCGCAATATTTTCGATAAATTATTCGCACTTTCGCTCAAAATCTTAAAACATTAATCCACCTAAAAAAGAACAAAACAGAACATGTTGTTGTTGTTGTAGCAGCATAAGCACTCCCATAAATGTACGGGTAATGGCAGTCCCAACCGGATATAAATCCGGGTCGTTCCGATAACGTAGAACCGACTGTCGTGGGAATTCAGAGCTTCTGGACTAATACTGTCTTTGGTCTGGGAGATATTCTCTTTCATAATTATAATTACTGGACTGTACAATTGGAAAATAAAATATATTACTATACATACATATGTATGTACATGTGTATGTGCAACTATAATTTATTTAGTACTGTACTTAATTTTACGTTCGCTTTTCGAGCGACTAGATTTAGTGAACTCCTCTGCGATAATTCTTCGCTTCTATTTATGTTTACATATAAACCACTGATAAGCGCCGGACAACAATTTTCCAGGTTTAAAGCGATTAACAGACGAATAAAAAGTAAAGTATGTAGTCAGTGTAAGTAAAATATCACTCCCGGGATTTTCGGGATTTTAGTTTTTCCACTTACACTACTCCAACAATAAAAATGTATCACTACTTTTGAAGTGATATAGGAGTTTTGAATAGTATAATAATAATCCAAATAATCTCGTAAAGTGTATCAGATTTTAGATATCATAACTACTTAAATGTGCATATAACTTGCACTTAAACCCCTTTTGGTGCATCATGATGTTTTCCACAAAGTTTTATGCCGCCTCCGAACGGCAGATGGTTTTTATGAGGAGTTTTTTCATGGCAGAAATACACTCGGAGGTTTGCCATTATCTGCCAAATAGCGACCGCTAGTAGAAACAACTTTTTCTAATTATCAATTGATGTTTCGTGTACGGGGTTTCCAATCTAAGCACTTCTGAATGGTAGTCAGCACCAACTCATTCGGGTACGGCGGTCGCTATTACTTACTTGACAAAATAATTGAAAAGATGTTTTTGCAGATCACTGGAACTTCTATTGACTCTAGTAACGCAGAGCAGAGTAACTCCAATAACACTAGTGACTTTGGTAGCCCAATTGGCTATTGACAGAACATTGGTTGACAACACATGATAAATTCATGTTGCTGGTTTCTTGGATCTTACGACAAAAAAAATAAAAAAATAAGAAAGTAGGAATATTGGCCAAAGATTATTCTTTGCATGTCTGGTAGAATCTGCCACTACCGATAGTATTTCGCCGCTTGTCAGCGCAATAAAATGGTTTTACCATATCTGGAATTAGAGCAGGAGACTAATGCCCGAAACGGTGGTACCACAATGTACCTATAGAACCAAACTATATTATTTTATATTTTATTTTATTATATATATAGATATTTGGGGTAGAAGCGATGGATTTTCATAAACTTTATTCTCATTCAGTGTAGGTCTTTCTTTTCTGGCAATGTAATCAGTAATTGAACATTGCGATTATGGTTCTCCTAATTTTTTCTGTAGCTCACAATGTCCAGACATGTAGTTCTGCAGCTTATGTTGTAATGCAAAGGCTTCTTCCGAATTGGGCTTATTAATAAAAAAATTATTTTCTAATTTACTGCAAAGTTAAAGACCTTCTCGGATTAATCTTGCATTGAGGGGGGTTGGTTTTTCTTCCTCATCGTTCAGTTTTTCTTCCTTTTAGACCTACTACGACATCTGACCAATAATATAATTATCCCTGAAGGCTTCATCCGTAAGTAGTTCATCTTTATCATCATGGCTGAAGGTATAAAAACCATCTCCGCCAATTTCTTGTGCCAAAGAAATTACTTCGTCTAATAGTGTTGATGTTTGAATGGTTATTTTGCTTGTATTCAGTGACACAAATGGTGTGAGCTTTGAGGGTTCCACGGTTTTTGGAGATTGTCTATACGCGGGCTTCCTATACAAGCCTATATGTACGTTTGCTCAAGAAATTTTTGGATGAAATATAATCCGCACAGCTTTAAAATCGCATAAAAATAATCCACTTTACAGTAATAGTAACAGAAATGGAGGAACCAAAGCTCTAAAACGAATTCTGATGTCCCCCAATTTGGGTCGAAGGAAAAATCCCACTTTGACCCATTTAGAGTGCTCCAATCGAGTCCAAATGTATGACCGACCCCCACTAACTTTGGACGGCCGATCCACCCATGCCAGTGGCACACCCCCTGGAACTCCCCTGGGGGGTTCCCCATACAATCATTTCAAAATATCACCATTTTTTCCTTTACATGAGAAAAGAAACTAAAAAGTTCGACCCAAATTGGGGGACATCAGAATTCGTTTTAGTATGGTTCCTTCGTCAAAGTTTCTTATTTTGATCCCTAGAACACGATTTTCACAGAGCAATGAGCGATTTTTAAATCGACCCGCCCTAATATACATATATAATTGGCGCGTACACTCTTTTTGGGTGTTTGGCTGAGCTCCTCCTCCTATTTGTGGTGTGCGTCTTGATGTTGTTCCACAAATGGAGGGACTCACAGTTTCAAGCCGACTCCGAAAGGCAGATATTTTTTATGAGGAGCTTTTTCATGACAGAAATACACTCGGAGGTTTTCCATTGCCTGCCGAGGGGTGACCGCTATTAAAAAATGTTTTTCTTAATTTGGTGTTTCACCGAGATTCGAACCTACGTTCTCTCTGTGAATTCCGAATGGTAGTCACGTAGCAACTCATTCGGCTAAGGCGGCCGCCTTGCGTCAACTTGGCGAATTTTCATTTAGTGTTGCTGGTCGTGTTCGCACACCTTCCCATTGTTGATTTTTAGTTTATACCCAACAAGAACATTGAGAAGAACGAGAATATAATGAGCATTGACAGAGCGCGAGAATAAAAAGTAACGAGCTGAATCAGCAAAAGATGCTCTGTATTAACGCGGTCTTACTAATACTCATTAAGTGCCTCGAAATTAATGTAATTTTTATGTATTTATTTATTAATGTATTTATGGTTCATCATCTATTTGCCACTCACTAACGCTCGGCGAATCGAAGGTGCCCCATATTTACGGATGATACTGATTGATTTCTTAGGAAAAAAAAAACAATGGCAATGGCATTTGTTAAATAAATTAATTTATAAATATTAGAAAAGGGTGTCTTTACTAAAAAAAAAAAACAGAAGGCAACTAATTACCATTAATACAGTAAACAAAATATTCCACCTATGGAACCACATCAATATATACACTAACAATTTCAAAAATCACAATATTCACGGACCAAGTCAAATCTATTTCTATTATTAATTGTAGCCAATAACTATGTATTAAGTAATTGATCCATTTGACCTTATTACGAGGTGGAGCTATTAAATAACTAATCTGTCGCTGCTATAGAAGCAGTCCGCGAGCGCCAAATGTCAGCGATTGACAACTGTTTGGATTGAAGGCATCCGTTTTGGATGTACTACTTCTAGCTTATGTAAAGAAATCAGTTAAACATAGATTTGTTCTCAGTAGAGTTCCTTTCTTTCGCCTGAAAAATATTAAGTGCAGCCATAGAGCAAGATAATGTTGGAAAATTTTACTTAACGTTTAGAAAAACCACTACCGAAACGTACAATTTATTGTCTGCGTTATACGAATATGACTGTGTATCTCACGCACGTGGGGAGAACTCAGTCTCTTCCAGAGGGCTCTCAGAATATGTTCGAAAGTATCAAAAAATTGGTAATTTGATTCAATCTGCCTTCATCTTCAGTGGGTTCCTGAAGCTCAAACTATTAGTCACCATTACTACCTTTACGTTTTAGCTCAGGCATCTTGAAAAGACAAGTGAAGATCCATCAAAGCAATGCTGTCTGTCAAGCCAAGCTCCAGCCAATTAAATCATCCCAGTGTCGTGGATCGGATTTAGCGCTGTGTTGCTTCTATTTGTGTTCTGTTTTCAATGGAGAAAATTGCATTAAAAGACACAATATTTGATTTCGGTTAAGCTGTGAAAGTGGCAGCGTTACGAGTTCTGAAAAAGTCGATTAAAGAAGACTTCTAGCACTGTTCAAAGGAATAGACAATTCGTAAGCTGTTTTTTTTTATTGGAGGGGGGGTGTGTATTGAAGATGATAATAAATAAATATGTGTATATGAAATTAAACCATCTTATTTGACAACATCAGTCTCGTTATTTGTAATCACACCTAGTATGTTAGCATTCTATAAAGTAAATCCAGAATTAGTTTCTGCTGATAACAGTTCTACGCTGATAACAAAATTTCGTTTTCGAGCAAAAGTTTACGAGCGATCAGTAAAGAAATGGAAACGCTTCTAATCACTGTAACCTCGCTCGGAGCTATCATTCTGTTAGTTTACAAATATTTGACCAGGTATCATGGTGTATTCAAAGAGATTGGATTAGATGGCCCAAAGCCTAATATATTTTTCGGGAATATTCCCAGCGCTCTCACCGGCAAACGGCCGCTATTCTATGATGTCGATGATATTTACAAGTAAGTGTGAAGTACTCAAAAATAAAGGAGCCTATTCTCAAACTGTTGCAAGTGCTTTAAATGTCAGCAGTGGCCAGTTTGACGAGGACAGCAGGTCATTTTATTTCGGCTTGACAAATATGTTATATACTCCATAGCAAATTGGCAAGCTTAAAAAATTTATTTATTTATTTTTTAATTTAAATTTTTTTCATAAAAAGATAGCTCATTTTATAACAAAGACCATTGTAATTCAAGTTTCGAACTATGTGTAGGATTTATTAAAATAAATCAAATAATTAAAAAAAAATAATTGGGTATGGAATTGTATAGTCCATTAAATTTTAATACAATAAGGTGCAGCTTTAAATTGGTTCAACCTTCTCGTTGATTTTTGATGATTTTCCTCCTCACTATGTTGCCTATTTTCTCCATATAAAAAAATGTATGAGCAATCGAAATATGTTGAAACAAAATATGCGGCCGCCGTGGCCGAATGGGTTGGTGCGTGACTACCATTCGGAATTCAGAGAGAGAACGTCGGTTCGAGTCTCGGTGAAAGATCAAAAGTTAAGAAAAAAGTGTCGCGCCTCAGCAAGCAATGGCAAACCTCCGAATGTATTTCTGTCACGGAAAAGCTCCTCACAAATAATATCTGCCGTTCGGAGTGGGTTTGAAACTGTAGGTCCCTCCATTTGTGGGAAAACATCAAGACGCACACCATAAATAGGAGGAGGAGCTCGCCCAAACACCCGAAAAGGGTATACGCGCTAATTATATATATATAATCGAAATATGTATGGTTTGTGGTGGTTCTTTAATTCACACATAATTTAATCACAACGGATTACATAATTTACATAATTTAATTGAATAATCGGGACCCCTAATAATGCGAAAAAATAAATAAATGTTTATTTTATTTAATCTTCAAGGCAGGGTACGACCAAACAAACTCTTCCTGGAAAATCGCGAAATGGTAACACGCATGTCACTTGTAGGCAACAGCTCAGAAAAAGTTCCGGCACACTTATCTGTCATTGGACCGTAGATGCGTACTCCCTAAAAATAGAGGATATATCCACTTCCATTAAGTACTACCCAAAGTACTTATCATGTACTGCTTAATAAGCGAGAATCCTAAAAAACTGGGTGAGCCCTTTCGAAGATGCTGCTGTCGAAGTAAGAAAAAGGATCTGAACTCATTATTAGGGATATTTTTTATTTTATGGAAACCAAACGCATTACACCTGAAGTATTTCACTGGTAACTTGGTTATGTGTATTAGTAAGGTCTTAGATAAGCACGATAAGAAGGAAATCTATTATTAAACCTCCTATTGTGAGAACTGTTTGGAGGGCTTAGACTTAGTTACTCCTAATTTCTGCAGGCCTAAATTTCAAATATCTTACTTTCCACTTGAGATATGTAGTAACCACATATCCACTTGTATACTGTGACTCCCTAATGAAGATTTCAAAACCGCAAATTTTCCCTATTTCGTTTTTGTTCCATGTATTTTTTGTCTTATCTATTCTTCGCATGTGTTTTGATATATGTAGGTCAATACATGTATTTAAATTTTCAGTAAATATAAGAAGACTCACCGCGCTATTGGCGTCTTCCTCTCTCGCAATCCACAAATTTTAATACTGGACCCAAAACTGGCGCAGGAAATTATGGTGACAAATTTTGGAAAATTCCGAGGCAATTTAGCAGCAAATTGGGTGAGCAAATATTTTCATTCCGTTTTCTTTGAACACCTTGCACTATGCCTTTTGGCATCAAAAAAGCTAATTAAAAAAATTAAATTATGAAACCACCATTAGTACCAAGCAACAAAATCAAAAGAAATATATCCCGGATTTTTATTATTTTTTTCTTATGGGTCTCGGTCTCCCAACGCAACAAAAATATTTTGTATGGTTAAACTTTTCCTCTGGAAAGATTTCAGCTGTACAAATCTGCCTTGAAAATAAGCTCGCTATAAAAATCCAAGAAAGATTGGAATGCGATAATGTTAAGGACCTTGATCCAGGGCCGGTGGCCACCTTCACTGCTAACTCAAGGTTAAATAATACGGTCGATAGCAGCATTCACTCAGTAGGGCTGCAATTGAACTAAACCCACGGATACCAGACCACTGCAATGTATTTCAAGCTAAGCTAACTGCTGTAAAAGAAGCTGCATTGAGGGTCCAAAACTCGTCAGAGGTATCACAACCCATCACTTTCTACTCTGACAGTCAAGCTACCATTAAGTAATAATGTAATAATACCTCAATCAAAGGTGCAACTAAATATAGAGCTATTCTACATGAGCTGGGTAAGCGGTACCACGAACGTGGTCTCATAGACACAGACACAGAGGCATTCCAGGAGGGCTAGAAGAGGAGCTGATTTCAAGTCAGACAAATTTGCTCAGTATGTCGGCATCCTTCAAACAAGCTCGGTCTACCTCACGCAGGTCAACAATAGCTGGATCACGGAGCCCATTTGCGAGGTAGCGAGACAGATCGGTCTTAGAATGAATGAGAAGAAAATTAGGTATCTCACCAATCTCGACAGACCTTCCGATCAATATCGAATAGTACATTAGGTGATATCATCACAACAACATGATATCCTTCCAATGACTTCTGCCACAGATGTTGAGTGTTGAGCACTATTTCTTACACTATCCCACTTTTGCGTGAACGCGATATCGCCATCTAAACTCTTGTATACTTCTTTGGGTGTTCGTCAGACATAGCATCCACAATATTTCTTTCATTGCCGTAGAGACGAAGTGGCTTCACCACATTGAAAATTAGAGGAAGAAAACGATGGTATTTCAGTCATGAGTGGGTCCATCTAAGCACAAATGAAGAGTGGCAAACGCTGTAATCTAATCTAATCTCACATATAATTTTCAGCTATAATTTTTTTAGGTATTTTTTTAAAAGGGAACCCTTTTAATACCCTTCCTTTATTTTAGTTGGAACATTTTCGGGTTACCAAGTTTACTGGTAATTTTTTTAACTCCAAATTCGGTAATTTTTTATTATCGGAATGAGGCTCATGACCCCAGAGAAGAAGTGTCTGTAATTCTGGCGCACAAAACATTAATTTTCTAAATATGTTTCTATAATTAGAGGGTGTAAGTGAAATTTTAGTTTTTCATCACAGAAAAATTGAGCGGTACAGAGAGCCTCGTTTGCTCACACTATTTAAACAAATTTTTACAAGTGGGACACACCATTGGAAGTTAGAGAAGAAGAGGCAAATTCGTCCAAAATGAACCTCAAAATTAACTGATAAGTAACGCATTAAGGATATCTATGATTTTGGGCTCAAAAATGCACAATTGATTATTTAAGGTTTCGCTGTTTACTAAAGCCAAAAGTCTTCAATAATCGAAAACAGTTTTCACAAAGAGCCGTTCGCCACAGAGCTGAATAGCTGCCTGAATACTGCCAGTCATAAGCGAACCCCTAGCTCGACCTTGAGCACTATTTTCAGGAATTTTTCTTTTACAATAAAAAAATGAAAAACGGTATTTGAATTTTTTAGGTTTTTTATTTAACAAATTTTACAACCAAATTGAAAAAAAAAAATTTGTTTTTAATTTTAATAATTAAAAAAAAAGGCGGGGAAGCAAGCCCTCCCGAAAAACCTGGAACTGGACGGTGTTGTCCATTTTGGCTCTTCTATTTATCTCAAACACCAAAACCAAAAAAAATATTAATCAGTATGACTGTAGCTGTGCCCCGCTACTGATATAGGGTGGGCCATGTAAAATTTGCTTTTTGAATCGGCTATAAAAAAAAAGAGTCTATATTTTTTCAACCTTTTTTTTTTATTTTGAAGATTGAACATTGCGATTTGAAAATTTGAATGAAAAATAATATCTTCAAATGACTGCCTCGACTGGCTTTACAGAAGGCCATTCGATCAACCCAATTTTTAAGCACATTTTCGATTGTTTGGGTGGCCAATTGATATCGGAATTCAAAAACGGCAGCCAAAAGCTCGAGTGTAACTTTGGCAGTGTGACAAGTTGCACTATCCTGTTGAAACCAAATGTCGTCCATGTCATCCTCTTCAATTTTTGGAAACAACTCGTTGAGTATGTGACGGTAACGCTCGCCATTTACTGTAACCGCGGCTCTTCGCTCATTTTCGAAAAAAAATGGCCCGATGATGCCGCCAGACCAAAAACCGCACCAAACAGTGACTCGTTGTGGATGCATTTGCTTCTCTACAGTAACGTGTGGATTTTCTGAGCCTCAAATCCGACAATTTTGCTTATTGACGTAGCCACCGATGTGAAAATCAGAAAAGAAGAAGAAGACTCACCACTTTGGAAATAGGTTTTCAGTATTTCTCAATTTTGTTCAAGCGTATAGCGTCCCATTTCGTTAATATCAAACCTTTAAGTAAATTTTGAACACATTAGACATGTCATTTGTGTTACCATTCTCAAAAAACTAGGTGGTTCAAAAAGCAAACGCTATATTCCCCACCCTGTATAAAAAAATAAAATAAAAATTGACAAAATGGCGCGGTTTTGAATTTGGCACTCTAAAAATCAGGTTTGGTTTTCAGTTTTTTAATAAAAAAAATACGAAATAATTGAAATAATATTATTATTATAGTACGGGCGATAGCCAGTGACGTTGTAAAATACATATTAAAATTTCAGACGATTCTGTCGAATATTGGTTGTTTTTTTTTTGAGAACAACAGTTCGAAAAAAGTACCTTTGAGATAATTGAGTTTAAAATTCTGAGAGTGGATATTTTCCATTGATGCCCCCACGTGACGAATCTGGTTCTACCTGTTAAAACGGCTGTAGAATCGAAAATACAAAAATTTGACAGTGTATTTTTAGAAGCCTGTACTTTCGAAATATAAAAAAAAAATCCATTTTTTGAAAATTAATCTCTTATATGTTGTCAAGAATCTATTTCAAGTGAACACCAACAATTATATTAATTTATAATATTATAGTGATATATAGATATATATAGATATTAATATATAAGTATAATAAATTTGTTCACTATAATATGAATTTTAGACAAAATTTCCAAGAATTTACATAATGATGCCGAACCGACAAACACAACATTATTGTCGGCCGGGTTGAAGATTCATACTACATAGGTACATTGTACGAGTATACAGCAGGAATGTTATTTTTCGATTGAGCGTGTACATTTGTTAGGTAAAGGGCTTTCCAATAACAGGTGTTACAGGTGAATGGATTGCGCTATCGAGACATTATTCGATTTTTTATGGTCAAAATTGGATGGTATTGATCTGGGCAACGTTTATTTTCAACAAGACGGCGCTACGTGTCACACAAGCAGCGAAACCGTTAATTTTTTACGGGAAAAGTTTCCGGACCGTGTTGCCTCTCGAGGAGGTGATCATAATTGGCCCCCGAGATCCTGTGATTTAACACCCTGAGACTTTTTTCTTTGGGGCCATGTGAAAGAGAAGGTCTACGCCAACAGCCCTGGGTAGATTCAAGGCCTCACAGATGGAATTCGTGAGACTATCGTAGACATAGGGCAGCCACTTTGCATCCACTCGGTTATTGAAAATTTCATGAAAAGGGTATCGTCTTGTAGGTCGTGGTGGTCATTTGCCTGATGTTAATTTCCACTATTAACGGCATACCTTTCTCTTTATAATGAAATAAACAGCCGATCAGTTATATAAAAAATAGCATTTTTCTTCGAATATCAAAATAACTTTTTCTTCTTCTTAATTGGCGCTATAACCGCTTACGCGATTTTGGCCGAGTTTAACAAAGCGCGCCTGTCGTTTCTTTCTCGTGCTAACCGGCGCGAATTGGGCACACCAAGTGAAGCCAAGTCCTTCTCCACCTGATCTTTCCAACGCAGAGGAGGTCTTCCTCTTCCTCTACTACCACCAGCTGGTACCGCATCGAATACTTTCAGAGCCGGAGCGTTTGTATCCATTCGAACAACATGACCCAGCCAGCGTAGCCGCTGGATCTTTATTCGCTGCGCTATGTCTATGTCGTCGTAAAGCTCATACAGCCTACGATATTCGCCGCTGCCAACGTGAACGTATCAAAATAACACCTCTTATTAAAAACCCTGTATTTAAGGCAAGTTTCGCTTCAACTGCTGATTATCAGAAAACAGCTGACGAACCTCAGGACCATCACTTTATGTTATATTTTAAAAGGTGTTTGTGCCTGCAGGGAAATTTCATTTGGTGCTAAACGCAGTATTGTATGTATATGCTGGATTTAGTATTTGTAAGGTTCTAAAATAGAAGAATAAATTGTGATTTTCAAAGTTATGAGCAATTTCAGCTAACTTTTTATTTACAGTTGTCTAAAATATATGCTTACTTATACTTACTGGTTCTATAGATATTCCTATGGGAATTTATATGTATACGTACGTGTAAAAATGCCCGATTTTATTTTCTTACACTTTAAATAGATTTACGATAGAAAGAAAGATAAACTCGCTGCCTGTAATCCTTTCCTCATCAGCGATGAATCGTGGAAATCGAAAAGGTCAGAAGTGAATGGAGGGATAACGCAAAATAAGGTAATTTAATTCTCATCGAAATGTGAGAAAAATAATTATTTCATACCTTATTTCCAGCTCAGTCTGGCTTATCCAATTTGGAAGTGCTGCGCCAATAAACTGGCCAAATACCTTGAGGAAAGAACTAGACAGGGTAATGCCATCATTGAAACTAAGAATGTAAGTATTAAGCTAAGACCGAATAGAGCTTCATCATCAATGGTTATTCCTTTCGAAACTGATAGACGTAATTAATTCTTTCCCAGTTTCTTTGTATGACATGTGAGCTGTTGGTTTACAACCATTTGATTTTGCTTTATCCAGCCTCCGCTTAGATCTAACATTTTTTGTGCCGAATATTTAGAAACTCAGTTTTGTATTTAGACAGAAGCTAAGTAGAAAGTAAAAATAAGACATTTATATTTTCATTGAAATAACAATTCTGATGAAATGAAGCCCTAAAACTAGATATATCTTTTCCAAGTAATTTCAAAGCTTCAAATGTTTAAATAAACGTGGTTTGCGGGCCAAAATTTACTTTCTGTTATGTCCTTGCAAGCAAATAATTTCTTAAATTTTACTAGGTACACTTTAGTTCAAAGTGAAATCCGCGACGTCTCAACATGGTGCACTTTCGGCCTTACCCCGCGATACAATCAATCCCAACTTATAAAATCTGCTCAAAAATACTGATAGATTATAACTAGAGATCGGATTTTTATGCAAATTGAATATTTTATTATGATGAGTTTCTACGTAAGTGCGAACTTCATGTGATGTTAATCAAAATATGCACTTGCATAAGAATCCGATGTCTAATTATAACTTATTTCCGATCTGTACTTTCTACTGATGCGCTCACCTTCTACTCATGTTTCTGGCAAGCTGTTTTATTCTTTTCATAAAGGGTGCGTACAGTATTTGAGAACAACTTGAGAGAATGCTTTTACGTCAATTATGCCTTCTACATAATAATCTAGAGGCCATCCAATCTTGTGTCGTCATCGCTTTTTGTGGATGAGCAGAGTCTTGCTGGTCTGTCAACCGTACACTATCAATTCAGGGTTTCCTACTACTCCTAGAACCTCGATACACAGGTATGCAGCAGAATTAACTCGAACTCCTTGAATTAAGAAGTGGGGTGGCATGACATATATTTTGTTGATCACTACACCTAAAACCATACCAGTGGGTGAAAACTATATGTGCATGAAGGCAGGAAGCTCTGTAGGATTGAAACATAGATGACTATGCGGTTATTCTTTTGGTTTTGGTCTAAATTTTTTTCGTCTGGCGCTTCAGGGTATTTAATTTTGTTCGGATATTTTCGTATTTTCTCCGATATAAACTGTCTTCTACGTATAATTTAGGTCCTATATCGGAGATCTTCATGGACATCTCGATGAATAAAGCCCTCAGAAGCATTAAGCTTCCACGCAAGGGCTCTCAATGTCCTCGCAAGGACCCTCAGGGTAAATGATCGCTTACACATGTCGTATAAATTTCACAGATCGAATAGTGGCAGAACGTTCTTCGTGTTTTTTGTGTTTTGCAACAAATTCTGCATCGCTGCTTAATGCTTCCAACTCATGAAGAATTTTATGAACAAATGAGCGGAGCGAATGAATGACCCTCGCTAACCACTGCTCATAAAGTCAGAAACACCCTAGAACTTTTTCTCCAAATGAACCCGCGCGCAAAAAAAAATGTTCCAACAAAGAAGTAAAAGTAGTGCCAGCTTAAAACAAAGAAAGCCCCTGGATTTAATCTCAGCACAGGAGAAGTATTTAAACAACTACCAGATGAAGGAATCTATTTTCTAACGTACATACACAATGCTATCATATTAACTGGCTTTGTTCCTCCCCAAATGGAAAGTCGCACAAATAAAAATTATCCCACAAATGTCCAAAATTGAAGAACGGAAATTAATCCCAAATCACCGATTCGGTTTCAGAAAGAAACACGGTACTATCGAACAGCTGCACAGACACACATAAGTATCGTAGTACACACAAAGCTTTTAAGCAGAAGATTTCTCGACATATCCCAAGCCTTTGATAAAAGATACTCTACTCATAAATTATTACACTGTCCTACCTCCTTTTTAAACAAAACGAATAACACTCTGAGCTCTGTGAAAGTTTAGCTGGTGTACCCCAGGACAGTATAATGGGCTCAATCCTATACTTGTTCTACACCCACGATTTACCAGTCACTGATGACACCGCTGTTCTCGCGGTTGACTCAAACCCCAGAAGATTTCACGTAAACTCCAAAAAGGACTTGATAATTTAACTCAATGGCTAAGAGATGGGAGAAAGATTGTCACTTGGAATCAAACTCCAAAATCTATACTGGTTACTTAATCGAAATTCTGATGTTTCTATCAAAAGCAGGATCTCACTTTACACAGCCATAATAAAACCTACCTATGGACCTACGGACCCAAACTTTTTAACTGAAGGATTAACTCTCAATCTGATCTCCTTTTACAGACTGAAGAGAAAGTCAATAACGGACTTATTATGCTACTAAGTAAAAATCTAGAAATGGTTGCACCACTGGGTGCTTTCCATGCATGCCTAATATAATGTCTTAGTTTTAAGTATAAGTTATGCTGAATCTTAAAAAACAGATAGCAATAAATAAATGGTTTCAAAAAACAAAAAAAATGTGAGTGCACTTAAGAAAATTAGAGTTTTCTAAATCGATGCGATTTGCAGATATATCTATTAATTTATTTATTTAAGTTGTAGTCCTCTACGTCTTATTTGCAAAAGAGCAAAAAGAAAAATAATGGTTTCGGGAACTTATAGCCACAAATAGATATGCACCCTGTATATTCGATTCCTCCTGTTTATTTTTAATTCAACGACGTTTGTCAACACCAAAAGTCAATTCGTAGCATGCATTAGAAATTTCTGGTAGATCCGAGCGTGGTAACTGCTACACCTATCAGCGAAAATCTCATAAAATCCAATTCATCAGTTCCGGAGATTCCTAATTACAGACTGGCAAAATTAAAAAAAAAATGTTTTATTATATTCTGCTTCTCTGATATATGTGATTCATTCATAAGCATTTTTTGTAAATTTTTGAAATATATACGATAGTCCTAAAGCTTTATTATAATATAGCTTATAATTTTTATGTCACTTAATTCTTCCTCACAGCTCAGCTTTTGCTTCACCTCCAACATTTTAGGCGAGTTTCTGTGGGGAATTGAAACGAATACGCTCGCCGAACCAGATGAGCCCAATATTTTTCTGCAAATGGGACACCAGTGGATGTCAAGCATTTTACAGTCACTAGATCGCTATTTTAAATTGCTGCCAGTACCTTGGTTGCGTCGTTTTGCCCAACCTCGCTTGTTCTCTATAGAAACCAATCAATTTTTTTCGGAAGTAACTAAAGATGCTCTTAGATTTCGGCAAAGTGATGCGAATAGCCAGAATAGAGCAGATTTCCTCAACTACATGCGAGAGATGCAAGAAAAGAAAAATTTATCACACGATGATGTGGTTGGACATATGTTGACGACGATGTTGGATGGCTTCGAAACATCGGCGAGTGTGATCTCCCATACGATTTTTTATGTGAGCTTCAGTGTAGAATATTTGAAAAATCTTAAAAATTATAAAATTTTAATTTTAATAATTGTTTCTATTAAAAGTTGGCGCATCATCCCGAGTATCAAGAGAAGTTGCGTGAGGAAATATTAGCGAATCTTGAAGAGGATGGTTTTGTGAGCTATCAAAAATTGTGTGGTCTGTCATATTTGGATCAGTGCGTTAATGGTAAGAGTTCCCGTAACAATTTTTCTTTCCACATTTATTATTATTAATTTTGCGTTTTCGATTTAGAAACCATTCGGTTGCTCACCGTAGTTTCTATTTATACTCGCATTTGCACTGAACCTACTGAACTAGAAGTGGGTAATGGACATAAAATACCTGTTCGCGTGGGTCAAGTAGTCAGTGTACCAATTTTTAGTTATCATCATGATCCTGATTACTTTCCAAAGCCTTACGAATTTAATCCTAATCGCTTCAATAATGAGACACCTTGGGATTTAATGAAAAAGGGTATATTCCAGCCGTTCGGAAGCGGGCCGCGCATATGCGTGGGTAAGTATTGGGCTCAAGAAAATATTATTATAGTATTATGCCAGTAATGCTTCAGATGACTAAAACCTTGGTGGTTCCCGTTCTTCAAAAGATCTTTTTGGTGTGTATCTCGCTAAACCACTTTCCTGCAAGCTGGAAGAAAACCAAGGTGGTCTTCATTCCTAAGGCAGGAAGGAGGGGCCACATCCTGGCCAAGGACTTCAGACCTATAAGTCTTACCTCCGTTATTCTCAAGGTGTTCGAAAGAGTGATCGACTATCACATCCAAGAGCACTTTGAAACCAGACTTTATCCAGCCCAACACGCTTACCTGAAAGGAACACCTATCGAGTCAGCCTTACATTGTAGTAGGGACCGTAGAGATATCTCTGGAAGGGAAACAATTTACTTTGGCGGCTTTTATATATATAAAGGGCGCCTTTAATAATATTATGGCTTAGTCAATTGTCACTGCTCTAAATAGGCTAGGGGTAGAAAGACTTATCTATCTATCTCTGGATTAGGTCCCTGCTTGGTGGTAGGGAAATAAATGCTGTGGCAGGAGGAGCTAGAATCACTCGGTTCGTGCATAAGGGTACATCGCAGGGCGGCATCCTCTCGCCTCTCCTTGGGCTAGTAGCTATGGATGAAGCCTTAACTCGTATATGGTAGCATATGCCGATGACTTGGTCCTAATGGTCTCAGGTCCCTTCCCATCAGTAATGGCTGAAATTTTGGAAGGTGCACTGGCTACACTCAGTAGATGGGCTGCCAGTTGTGGTCTCAGAGTCAACTCTGGCAAAACCGAGTTGATGCTATTCACCAGAAAATACAAGCCTCCACCTTTTAAGCTTCCAAGACTACACAACCAGTGTCTTACTCTCATCGGAAGTCAAGTATCTTGGTGTAATACTTGACCCCAAGCTCCACTGAAAGCTGCACATAGAAAACCGTGCTAAGAAGGCCAATATAGCCTTCTACGCTTGCAAATCTATGTTCGGCAAAAAATGGGGTATCAAGCCACGTGTCGTACTTTGAATGTACAACTTAGTGATTCTGCCAATTTTGACATACGGTTGCCTAGTTTGGTGGGCAGCTCTTCAGAAGGATTACAACACCACTAAACTAGAGAGAGTGCAGAAAACTGCTGTGTGGACATCACTGGTCCAAAACATGTCCCACTGCTGCGCTCAACATTATTCTGCACTTACTTCCTGTGGATCTGCAGATTAAATTCATTGTTGCTCAGAGTGCTATTAGGTTGAAGGAAATTGACCTTTGGAGACAATTTCCTGTAGGGCATAGTAGCATATTGAAGCAGGTCTCCCCTTTCTTCTCTGTTCTTCGCACTGATCTCTCCATCCGCAAACTGGGATTTGAGGGTTGTGCTAGGGCTAGCTTTCTGAGCAGGCATTTACATGAGAAAAGAAACTAAAAAGTTCGACCCAAATTGGGGGACATCAGAATTCGTTTTAGAGGTATGGTTCCTTCGGCAAAATTTCTTATTTTGATCCCCAGAATACGATTTTCACAGAGCAATGAGCGATTTTTAAATCGACCCGTCCTAATGCATATATATATATAATTGGCGTTCACACCTTTTGTTGGGAGTTTGGCCGAGTTCCTCCTTCTATTTGAGCTGTGCGTTTTGATGTTGTTTTACAATTAGAAGGTTTTGTTGAGGAACAGAAATGTTCTGAAATTTGCCATTACCTGCCGAGGGGCGACCGCTATTAGAAAAAAAATTGTTCTATCGTTTGATGTTTCGTGTCCGGAGCTTATGTTATTAATGATGAAAATAAGGAACAAATCTAGCTCTATCACAAATTTTTCACAAATTCTCAAAATAAGATTTTCGCAAAAATGTTTAACAAAATATAATTTATATTTTTCTAAGAAATTTTTTTGAAATACATTTAATCCTAAAAAATAACAAACAAAAAATTGAAGATGTGCAAAAGGATCGAAGATATGTTACTTTAAAGAACTCCATACTAAAGTACTTAACACTGGATAAATTATAAAATTTATTTGAAATATGTTCAGTTTACTTCTTTTTAAACTGAGGTCTACAAATAAACCAAAATTCGTGAATATCGAATGCCCAAAATACTTGGATTACTTTAATGAAATAGCTCAGGCTAATTGAGGCTGAAATACCTTGAAAGCACCTAACGCCCTTGGTCTCAAGCCGTAGTTTGCGAATTGCTTGAGTGGCAGCGTGGTGTCTGCTGGGACTCCTGTTTAACTTCCATCCTTCGGAAGTCCTCGAAAGTCATAATGATTTCCCTGATCTCAATTTCCTCTGGCCGCCCAATAATCATGGCAGGTAATGGCACTGATGGCTTGTATACGAAAGTAAATGGTTACCTCGCTGATCTTTCTTGTTTCTTCCCTGCCACCAGCCTTAAACTCAGCCCTACGAAATCAACATCTATTTGTTTCACAACATTGGAAAAAGAGGTCAAGCTGGACGCTTATAGTTAGTTCAGCAACGCCCCATATCGACCGTAAATAAGCCGAAAACCAAATTACAGTATGGCAAGACAGTCCTTAAATCGCTGACCGGCAACAGTGGTAACAAAGGCAAGCACACCTTATTTGTAACATTCAGAACATTGGCTGATCCGTATTAACCGAAATCGAGTCGCCTCGGAGGTTTGGTAATCTATAAGTATGTACATGCTAACCGTTGATCAGACATCAGAGACCAAAAACCAACCGCGTTACACCAGCACCACTTCGAGCTGGATATTGTAACTGGTTAAAATCCTACTTTTCCAGAATAAACCTCAACAAACTGGGCGTATGTCCAACATAAAAAGAAGCCACGTGTGGTGCCTACACCTCATCTCATCTACTAAGTTGGGGAATAAGATCGTAGCGTTTTTATCGAAGACTTTTAGAATAAAATAATTATATCAGTAATTTAATCAATTATATATTCGTCGTTGCTATTAACAATCTCTTCCCGCCTCTCGACCAATTTGTTGATACGGTTCTGCCAAAAATCGGTTGGTCTGGTGTCAAAGAAGTTGTTGAGACAGTTTTTAAGGACCTCTTTGTTATCGAAAGTAATGCGGGTGCTGAAGTACTTCCTATTCGAGCTTTTGGACTGCGACTTCGACGACTTCTACAAAATGGGACCTGGACAATATATAGCTCCTTGTTGGCCGTGGCATTCTTTTCGAGCACTTCCCAGTGCACCATGCCCTCCCTGCCCCACCAAACACATATAGGGTGGGCCATATAGCGTTTGCTTTTTGAACCACCAATTTTTTTGAGAATGGTAACTCAAATGACATGTCAAATGTGTTCATAATTTACTTAAAGGTTTGACATTTACGAAATGGGACGCTATACGCTTGAACAAAATTGGGAAATATTGAAAACCTATTTCCAAAGTGGTAAGTCTTCTTCTTCTTTTCTGATTTTCACATCGGTGGCTACGTCAATAAGCAAAATTGTCGGATTTGGGGCTCAGAAAATCCACACGTTACTGCAGAGAAGCAAATGCGTCCACAACGAGTCACTGTTTGGTGCGGTTTTTGGTCTGGCGGCATCATCGGGCCATTTTTTTTCGAAAATGAGCGAGGAGCCGCGGTTACAGTAAATGGCGAGCGTTACCGTGACATGATCAACGAGTTGTTTCCAAAAATTGAAGAGGATGACATGGACGACATTTGGTTTCAACAGGACTGTGCAACTTGTCACACTGCCAAAGTTGCACGCGAACTTTTGGCTACCGTTTTTGAAAACAGAATAATCAGGCGAAATTCCGATATCAATTGGCCGCCTCGGAGCTGTGATTTAAGCCCGTTGGACTATTTTTTGTGGGGAGCCGTTAAGGACAAATGCTATGCGAACCATCCAGAGACGATTGATGCTTTAAAACACGAAATCGAAGATGCCATTCATGAAATTGGAGCCCAAACAATCGAAAATGTGCTTAAAAATTGGGTTGATCGAATGCCCTACTGTAAAGCCAGTCCTGGTAGTCATTTGAACGATATTATTTTTCATTCAAATTTTCAAATCACAATGTTCAATCTTCAAAATAAAACAAAAAGTTTGAAAAAATATTGATTAGTTTTTTTTTTTTATAGCCGATTCAAAAAGCAAATTTTACATGGCCCATCTTCATATTCTTTGGATGAAGATCCGGCTTGACCCTTAGCTTTGGCGTATCTCCTGGAGCCACCCACTCCTTTCTTTGTATTACTATAATATATAGGCACCATTTCTCATATGCCGTGACGATTCGATACAAAAATCGCTGTTTACGACCGCGTGTTGCTCGATTGCAGGCGAGATGTTGAGAAGCAATTTGTTTTTTTCGTTGAGCTGAAGGCTTGAACTTGAGGCAATTGTTCAGTAAATCCCATTGAATGCCAATTCACTACCATTCAGAATTCAATGAGAACGTAGGTTCGAATTTCGGTTTAAATACCAAAATGAAGAGAAAGTGTTTTCTAGTACCAATGGCAAATATCCGAGTGTATTTCTGCCATAAAAAAGCTTCTCATAAAAAAATAGCTACCGTTTGGCGACGGATTGAAACTGTAGATTCATTTTCTCCATACGCGTCGCAAATTTCCCAGACCTCTTCGGCAGCTTTGAGACCTCGACGAAAAGCAAAGAAGGGCAGGTGTCGAAAACGTTCATTTTTGCCTCCTGGGTATTCCATTTCTAAGCCTCAAAACTAATGAAAAATTAAATAACTCAAAAATACAATTAATATAGTTTTGTACATCAGAAAGAGTTCTATCGAATGAGTACTTCCCCTTTGCCAAACAGCAAATGAATCGTTGTAAAATAAAACAAATTATAATATTCCCCAACAAAGTACTTCATCTGCTACTGCTTTCCTCTTCTCCCAGTGAAGCATAGGGACTCGACAATCCCTCTAAATCTCATCTATTATCGCCATTGCTCATTCTGTCTATTGCCATTTCCGATTCTTAATTTCATTGCTGCTCATTGTTCTGGGATACCAGAGCTCTTCGTTTGATGTGCGAGTAGGTCACCAAAATTTTTGAATCTATTACAAGGACTCAAGTCCTGTGATCAATAAACGATCTTATGATCAATAAATTTTGAACATTTCTAGGTTTCCGAACCATAATTTAATACTGACTTCAAGTTACATGAAAAGACGGCGTTTTGCGACAATTCAGGAGATAAAAGCCGAATCGCTGAGAGAGTTCAAGGACATACCAAAAAATGCTTATCAGAATTACTTCGAGGATTGGAAAAGGCGCTGGCACAAGTTTTTTATATCCGAAGTGGACTACTTTAAAGGAGATAAAATAGAAATTGATGAATAAATAAATAATAAATAAATCAGTATTATTTGAGAAAAATTAAAATTCATCTTTTTTTTTTTTTAAATACACGAGATATCTGTAACATGCTCGTGCAAGTATATTTCAAAATTTAAATTTCTTTACTGATTAAACTCCACTCTTCTTCAATTATTATAACATGACATTTTTTTTTCAGGCATGCACTTGGCTCTGCTGGAAATCAAAAGCTGTATTGTAGAAATATTCAAAGCTTATAGAGTTAAATGCGGAAAAGAAGGTCCGATTCTGGGAAAGAGACTTGATTCACCGACATTCATAGTGGGTGTCGATGGGGATTTTTGGCTAGAGTACGAAAGGCTATGAGGTGAGGTGCGGAAAAGCGTGGAATGTACACCAAATGGATTATTTGTAAGGATACTGAACTAAGTAGATTTACTACTCGGAATATAATAAAATTATGAAATTAATAAAATTAATAATATATAACACAAGCATGCATAAAAAAAAAAATAATAATAATTGGCGCGTACACTTCTGTTAGGTGTTTGGCCGAGCTCCTCCTCCTATTTGTGGTGTGCGTCTTGATGTTGTTCCGACTCCGAACGGCAGATATTTTTATGAGGAGCTTTTTCATGGCAGAAATACACTCGGAGGTTTGCCATTGCCTGCCGAGGAGCGACCGCTATTAGAAAAATGTTTTTTTTTTATTAATTTTGCTTTCACCGAGATTCGAACCAACGACCTCTCTGTGAATTCCGAATGGTAATCACGCACCAACCCATTCGGCTACGGCGGCCGCACAAGCATGCATACGTATGATTTTTTTTTAGTTTTTTTGAGAAAGGTTGAAAAGAACTGTAATACGAGTAATTACAAATTTGGATAGATGGATGGCAATGGTGATTTGCAGATGAATGATATATTATTTTTTTTCATTATTTATTAAGATTTCATCACGGAGAGACTTATGTTGAGACTCCGACTAAAATTTTGGTAAGGCTGTGATTAGGCGCAAATATGGCCGACCGCATTCCAAATTTGGGCCTCATAAGGCAGCCAAACTAGGCTCAACTCTCGAAAGTTATCGCCACACATCTGCCTCATTAGGCGCAGGTTCGAAGAACCGAACTTCGGTAATACTCCGGATGCCCTTCTACAAAAAAGTTAGGGATTCCAATTTATGCCTAAGTGAGACACTGCCACAGATTTTCGTGACCACAACCAAATTTCGTATTGTTCTGGTATGCCAATCTTTGCCTTGCCTAACGTGGGCCTGGTAAGGTAATAGTAAGGCGTGCCTCAGTAAGGCCTGCCGAATTCGGGCCTAATTCTTTGGCATGCCTCACTGTAATTCTAGTCGGGACATTACAAATCGATTACAAATCGTACAATCGTAGTAAATAATAGGACTATGAATAAGTTCGTGCGGTTTTTTTCGAAATTTGAAACTTTATTGACGTAAAATGGTTACAAATTTAATATTCAAAATATTGTCCATCGCTTACTACTACTTTTTCCCATCTTTCTGGCAATTCACGGATTCCCTTTGTGAAAAATTCGGTCGGTTTTGCCGCAATCCACGAATCGATCCATTTTTTGACTTCATCGTAATTACGGAAGTGCTGGTCAGCCAGGCCATGTTGCATCGATCGGAAGAGATAGTAATCGGATGGCGCAAGGTCTGGACTATACGGCGGGTGGGGTAGGACATCCCATTTGAGCGTTTCTAAGTATGTTTTGACCACTTGTGCAACATGTGGCCGAGCATTGTCATGTTGCAAAATAACTTTGTCGTGTCTATCGGCGTATTGCGGCCGTTTTTCTCGCAGTGCTCGGCTCAAACGCATCAATTGTCGTCGGTAGACATCCCCCGTAATCGTTTCATTCGGTTTCAGTAGCTCATAATACACAACACCCAGCTGGTCCCACCAGATACACAGCATAACCTTCAGGCCATGAATATTCTGCGCCGACGTCGATGTTGAAGCATGGCCAGGGTATCCATACGTTGCCCGACGTTTTGGATTGTCGTAATGGACCCACTTTTCATCGCCAGTCACAATTCGATGCAAAAAACCCTTTCTTTTGTGCCGTTGAAGCAGTTGTTCGGATGCCATAAAACGGCGTTCAACGTCTCTTGGCTTCAATTCATACGGCACCCAATGGCCTACCTTTCGGATCATTCCCATGGCTTTTAAACGTTTGGAAATGGTTGATTGATCAACTCCCAAAGTTTTTGCAACCTCTTCTTGCGTTTGAGCCGGATCTTGATCGAGCAATTCCTCCAATTCGGTATCCATGAACTTTGGCGGCGCACCCTCGCGTTCTTCGTCTTCCAAGCCAAAATCACCACTTTTAAAGCGTGCAAACCACTTCTGGCACGTTCGCTCAGATAGAGCATGCTCACCATAAACTTCCACCAAGATACGATGACTTTCGGCTGCTTTTTTCTTCATATTAAAATAATGAAGAAGAATTCCCCGCAAAAACACATTATTTGGCACGAAATTCGACATTTTCAAGTGTGGTAAAAATATTGTTGTTTACGCTTCAAATAAAAAACTTATACTGACGTTTGTGCCTTACGACAGTAGCTCTCCAATGAATGTTTGGAAATGTGGATCGATGGAATAATAATCAAGTTACGCCATCTGTTGTAAAACCGCACGAACTTATAAATAGACCTATTATAAAACTCGATGTTCTCTGAAAAGTGTTCACCGAACGCACTATTCGACAAACCATCTGCTAAATTAAGAATAATTTTACATTATTGCACAACATTTGATCGATTAGACTACGTAAAGCCCGAAGTGAAGATAATATTGTAGCTTATGAGAGTTTTCTCGAAGGTGAATCGATTCGGCGACGGTCTCAACAACTTGGTCTATCTACTTGGGAGGGTTTACCCAAAGATCTCGTATAGAGAAATCTTGATTGAGATCAAGCTTTCAGTAGTTGGGCTCTTGAAAAGCTCGCCGAAGATCCGCATTTTGTGACCCAAATTTTGTTGAGCGATAAGCCCTACATTAATAAGCAAATTACCGTATTTGAGCTAAAGAGCACCCCGAGGTCATTCAAGAACACCCATTATATCCATCTCAAGCAACAGTTTGGTGCGGCCTATGTGCTGGAGGAATTATCGGCCCATATTTCAACAAAGACGAGGCTGGCGTCAATGTAACAATGAATGACCAACGCTATCTACTTTTTGATGCTGAAAATTAAGATCCGTGATCTCCACAATATTTTCTTCCAACAATATGGCTACATTTGCCGCTCATCCCATGAAACAATGGATTTACTGTGTCGCCGTTTCGGTGAGATATTTATCGCTCTCACCACTGGGTTGGCCACCAAGATCATGTGACACATTTGGACTTTTATTTGTTGGGGATAATTGCTTTGTGGATAAACCACCTTCGATTGAGGCATTGGAAGCCAATATTACAAATTGGTGTTTGCGAATGGCCGAAATACGGCGCAGTTGCGGCCAACATATATCCTTAAAAAAATGTCATGAATAGTTCTACACAAAAATATAATATCAGGTCAGTCCATAAGTTCGTGCGTATTTTACCATAATTTCACTTTTGTACGATTTTTGCATACAAAAAATTATTCGCGGAATATAACGGAACTATTTATACATATTTTCTTTGATATACTGTGCATTCAACAAGTGATTTTAATCGCGGATAGAAGCACGTGTGGTTAAAAAATAAAATGGAACGTTCGAACGCGTATAAGAGGCATATTTTGTATTTTTTTTATAAAAGTGGTAAAAATACAACAACTGCTGCTGCAGAAATAAACACTGTTCACGGAGAGGATACCGTGAGTGTAAGGACTGCGCAAAAGTGGTTTTCAAAATTCCGAAGTGGTAACTGAGACGTGGAGGATGCCCGCTGGTCGTCCTGAAGTCCTTAACTACGACGCCTTGCACGAACTCGCGGAAGCTGAGACACATTTGACAGTCGATATGATAGCTCAGAGGTTAAATTTATCGAATGGAACAGTTCACAGACACCTGGTTCAGTTGGGAAAGGTTTCAAAGCTGGGTTCCAAAAATGGGTTCCGCATAGACTTTCCGTCGGCAACCTTCAGCAGAGAGTGAATGTGTGTTCTCAGCTGCTGCAACGGCTTGAAAATGAAAGTTTTTTTGAACCGTAACGTTACTGGTGATGAAAAATCTGTCCTTTACAATAATCCTGTTCGGAAACGCCAATGGTTAGATAAAGATGAAACACCAGAACCGACCCCTAGAAATGGCCTTCACCCCAAGAAGATTCTCTTCTCTATTTGGTGGGATATGGCCGGTATTGTTTATTATGAACTTCTGGAACCAAACCAGACGATAACTGCTGATTATTATTCCCATCAGCTATCAAACCTGAATAAGGCACTTAAAAAAAATCGACCGTTTCTAGTGAATAGACGCAAAGTTTTGTTTCAGCACGAAAACTCAAGTCCTCATACCGCAAGGCAAACATTAGGTAAGCTGAACGAGTTCGGATGGGAGCTACTCCCACATCCACCATACTCTTCGGATATTGCAGCTTGTGATTATCATCTTTTCCTGGACTTCAATCCCATATGAGTAACAAGAATTATTCCTCAAAGGAGCTATAAAAAGGGACATCGAAGCGTATTTTGGCTCCAAGGACAAACAATTTTTTGAGCAGGGAATTAAAAATTTGCCTAAACGTTGGGAAGACATTGTAAATAACGAAGGGAAATATATCATTGATTAATAAATACTTTAAACATCTTTTTTATTAATTTTAAAACCACCTTTAAAAAACGCACGAACTTATGGACTGACCTGATAGATTGGCCCATCACTTTGAGTTTCCGTTGTTTTACTCCAATTTAAAATCCGTTACCTCTAACTTGATTACCCTTTAGTTAGCACTATCTGTTTCGCAAAATAATTCTTGAAAAATTGATTTTTTTACTTAGAATCAATCTTCAGATGTAAAATCCATAGGATTGAAAAGGAACGAGATTCACCAAATTCAGCTGCCCGCAAATTATCCGAGAATATGGCTCCCACATTGGCGGAGTTGACCTGATGCCAAGCCTCATGAAACGATAATTTTTAGTTGAAAATATAAAAGATCAATTGATATTAATTTTGATTAAAAACTTAATATTTGTAGCTGAACATGGAACTCAATTTCTTTGAAAGTACTTCCATGATCAGCAATAGATTTTAAGCGACTATTGAAAAGGTTTCTGTCGAGTCCTGTCGATAAAAAAAACAAAAGTTTTGAAGAAATTCTAGGCTATGCAAATAAATTTGGTAACACAAGTATTATTGGTCTTAACGTAGTTGTAGAAAGCGCTTCAGTAGCAGGTGTATTAATGAATTCTTCTCTTGGTGAATTGTTCACAAAAGGAGAATCAGAAGGATTCAGACGTCAAAAACCTTATGAAAAATGCAAAAAATTTATCAATTTATGAATCGCTTCTAAAGACTTAGGGAGTTATGTTGGTGTGGAAATCGCGAACTACCCGAAAGATGGAAACAGTAGTGCCAAGTGATGAAAAGTACTTCCAAACTTAAGTATGCAATCACTATTTAAAACAAAGCTTTAACTTTAGAAAAAAAGGGCGGGAACAAAGCTTAATACCTGTATTTAAACTGAAACGATTATGCCCATTATAGCTGCTCAGTAATTTTTCGCTGATTTTTCGAATAAGTGCTGAAATGTATACTAACATAAATAAAAACAACAAAATTTGACTGACGAAAAGTTTTTTTTTACTTCTTCATATTCGCTTTCTCATAGACTTATCAAATTTTTCGATGCACTTTTTACTTAATTTGGCCTGTTTTTCAATTATAACGCGTATGATTTCATTCTTCAGTTTTGGAATCGCATCAGGCTTATTGACATGGCCTCAGAGAAAGAAGTTCCATGGTGTCGAATTTCAAGTTGTTTGCATTCATTGATCTCGTTCTTGTGAAATAATGCGTCCTGGGGACTTCGTTTCCAATAGCGTTATTTTTTAAGCCAAGTGGCACCTTCTACATATTTTCCAAGTCCATTGTCATCTAATGCGGATCATAAAAAGTTAGATATAGTGTCACGATAATGCTCACCGTTCCCAGTATCAGCATTATATGCATCATTTTCGAAAACGAACGGCCGACAGGCGCAAAAGTCACATCAAACAGTGACTCGTTCCGACCGCATAGTTTTTCCTTGAATGGCATGTATTGTAGATTTTCAGTATCCTCAATTAGTGAAAATTTTGATCGAAATTTTGAAGAACAACCAATTTCATAAAACGTTGGGATCACTTTCACACCTTGTTCAACTGAGTATCGCTTCATAACTAAGTTTGGCAAAACCAGTAGTACTAATTATTTGAAATTACTTATAATTTATATGGTACAAATAATTGCTGTCAAAGCACTGCATCACACTTAAATCACCTTACACCTAAATACATACAAATAAATATTTCTAAATGAGTATCTCCTATTTAAACACATCCAATACACCTTTGCACTTGTGCACCCTCAAAGGAGCCAAAAGCGCATTATCAAATAGATACATACGTAAATACAAGGGATGTAATACAATTCGAATGTAATATTTAATTAATTGCCCTTGGCGTCAATGAGATTTTCATTAAACGTCGTCACTCAAAAGTGTGCGCAACTTAAAGTTTCACCTGACTGACCGCACTCATACAAGTCCACAGCTAAGTTTAAAAAGGGACAAATTACAATTTAGGAATTAGGAATTTTCTGTTACATATACTCCAAGCAACAGTAATAACAACAATACAATGTATTGTAACAACAAAAATGGCAACAGCTGATACGACATGAGCGACACGGACGACACTTTACCCTCATCTTGTCGCCCTTTTGTTTGTGTTGTATGCATGTGCGTATGTATGTGAGTGAAGTGAGAGACAAACAAGCAAAGTTCCAATAATGAAACTGCTGACAACTAACTGACATTTACAAATGTCACATGCAATATTGAACATACACAAAAGACAAACTTAATAAAAAGCCACCATCGCCACCTCGAAACACAAAATAGCACAGCGTTTTGTCCATCTAAACCTCCCATCTAGCAACCCAGGCAAGCAGGCAGGCAGGTTTGCAACCTTGCTATCACAAGCATTACACAAACGTGTCAATCAATACAATGGGTTTGAGGAGAGAGAATACCCGGAGTGAATGAATGAATGAATGAATGTGATTGTGAGTTTATGTAACTGTGTTAGTGTGAAAGCGAACAAGCGCAGAATTAAATAAAGCCAAAGGACAGGCGAACTTTTGCCGTGCAAATATTTAAGTACGAAAGTGTGTAAGTAAGCAGAGGCATAAGAAAAAATGTATAATAGAGAAATAGAAAGGAGAAGAAATAACTATGTTTGTCGCAAGAAAGTCAAAATCACTGCCACGTTCTGTGTCAACCTGGCTGGGCGACATCATCAGCACGGATATATTTATGTAACATCAAGTGGTGCTCGCTGTTGTCGCAGACGGCTGGTCAGCGAAGTTTCGTGCTCAATGACCTCAGACGAGCCTGCGAGTACAAAGAAAAGAGTTCTTGGAAGGCAAGCAGCTATAAGCAAAATTATCTAAACTAACCATTGTAGTTTTAACCACACACCCACCACTCAAGTGGCGTTTTCTTATTTGTTTGTCTGTGCTGCGTTCGATTTTTTGCGGTGCCGCAAGGATTGAACTCTTCTGCTGAACGCTGGCTAATCTTTGACTTACACACACATTGTCGCTGTCCTTCAAGCAATTAACTTTGACTAATTGTGGTCAGCTTAATTAGGAAAAAGCACTGCACCAGCAACTACAATTGCCCTGAACAATGAGAAGATAAGGATGAACACGTACATAAACATTGGCACATACATACATATACACACATATTTGAAAGCTAAGGAGGCAACGTTATTTGTATGGCTTATACACGTACCTATGTCACAAGTGTTGGTGGTTGAGTGGGTGTGGGGTGGATGAGCTGGTTGCTTACAATTGACAATTTTTAAGTTTTTATCACTTGCTAAATGTAGCTTTTAAGTGAGTAATTAGCCAATTGTTGTCATTATTTGAAGCCATGAGTCTGTTGCTAAAACACAAAAAAACAAAGACATTCTATCTTTTGATGAAAAAACTAAAAAAAAATCAAATATCATGTTCTTTTATCATTTTATTAGTTGACATTGTAGATCTGGTCCTTTACATTACAAACCCACGCTTCAAATTTTCCATATACCCACCAAATCTGTTTTTATTAAAAAAGTGTTTTTTTGGCATTTGTTGCATTTTATAATTAATAGCTTTGCTTTTTCTTCACTGATTTAAGATTTTGAAACGGTTTTATAAAGAGGAATTTTCAGGCTTTCGCATAAGGTTATTATGTATATTATATGTTAGCATAACACAGTATACAAATCTGCACGCTAACCAAACAAACAAACAAAATCGCTGACGTTGCAGCGCGTGCAGAGCCAAGCATCAAATATCATACCATTGATCGCGCATTTGCAAAAACTGCTGACGATACGTCTGGCCATAAGACACCCTTACGCAAAGCTAACGTATTGCACCTAAAAGTGATATTCCCACATTCTGAAATATTCGATCACGTTAAAGTAAACAACTCCGCCTGTGGGAGCGGCAAAAGCAGCAGAGTATCGAGCGGCAGCGGCTACATTTAGAGATAAGTAGGGTAGAAATAATGATAAACTTCAGTTTGTTAAAAAGGCAACTCAATAAAGGAGCACAGCTCCCCAAAAATATTATTTTTTTACTCTTTCCCATCTCGAAGAGTTTAACTTAATATATATATGTACATATATATATATTATTGGCAGGGTGTACGCGAGCTTGGGTATTTGGCCGAGCTCCTCCTGATATTTGTGGTGTGCGTCTTGATGTGGTTCCACAAATGGACCTACAGCTTCAAGCCGATATTATATATAGCCTACAGATATTTTTATGAGGAGCTTTTTCATGGCAGAAATACACTCCGAGGTTTGCCATTGCCTGCCGAGGGGCGACCGCTATTAGACAAATGTCCGAGATTCGAACCAACGTTCTCTCTGTGAATTCCGAATGGTAGTCACGCACCAACCCATTCGGCTACGGTGGCCGCCGTAGGTTAGGTTAAGTTAAACTAGTTAACTGCAGTCACGCATGGACTGGTTGGGTACATGGTGATACCAGATGGAGTTCTTTAGATATATGTTCTGAAATAGTCCGCCCGCGTGGTGCCTGTTTCTATTGCGAAGTTAAGGAAACATTTCCAATTCACTGCTGAGATATCTTCCAATCCATCAAACTGTGGGGTCCCAGATATTTTAAGCGTGTATTGAATACCGCAGGATATCCGTACAGGAGATATTCGATTGTATCCCTTGAGCCCTGCTTCCTACATTTCATGCATTTTTCGCTGTCCATGATTTCTATCTTATAAGCATACGCTGCTACTGGGCTATGTCACGTCAGTACGCCTATCAGATATTCAAAGGAAAATGCTATTTTTTAATATAAATGATCGGATGTTTATTTCATTTTAAAGAGGAAGGTATGCCGTTAATAGTGGAAATTAACATCAGGCAAATGACCACCACGACCTCGCTTACAGGACAATATCCTTTTCATGAAATTTTCCCAAACCGAATTGCAAAGTGGCTGTTCTATGTCCTCGATAGTCTCACGAATTCCATCTTTGAGGTCTTGAATCTACCCTGGGCTGTTGGCGTAGACCTTCTCTTTCACGTGGCCCCAAAGAAAAAAGTCACAAGGTGTTAAATCACAAGATCTTGGTGGCCAATTGTGATAACCTCTTCGAGAGATAACACGGTCCGGAAACTTTTCCCGTAAAATATCAATGATTTCGTTGCTTGTGTGACACATAACGGCGTCTTGTTGAAAATAAACGTTGTTCAGATCAATACCACCCAATTCCGGCTACAAAAAATCGTTAATCATCTCTCGATAGCACAATCCATTCTTTCATAACACCTGTATTGCGTTTAGAGCTAAAGCCTTTACGCCATCCTTCTTTTTCGATAGTAATTTTGAACTTTTTCCCCCTTTAAAAACCGAAGATATAAACCATAGCACCTATTGACAATATTGTTCCGGTTTACTGAAATATGTCCATAGGTTCTGTATAAGAGTTCATTTAGGCCGTTTAGTCTTCCAGCAGATTTTGTTGCACGAGACTGTCGTTCCACTAGCCAACCATGATGGGGTGAGAATAGCAATAACGCAGCTAAAGAAAAACAAAACCACGACAGCCGATGGACTGCCGGATGAGCTATTCAAACATGCATGCATCAGCTCCTATGCAAATATGGTCGGATGAAAGCACTCCTGCCGATTGGAATTTAAGTGTGCTCTGCCTAATCCATAATAAAAGTGATTTTGTAATCTGTGTCAATTACCGCGGGACTAGTCTTATAAATATCATCTATAAGGTTCTATCGAGCGTATTGTGTGAAAGACAGAAGCCCACCAACAGCCAGAAATGACATACTGGCAAAGGACAGTTTTAGCAATATTTTTTCAAGAACAGAAATATTTCAGGCATCACACTTGGCCTGGTTCTTGGTTATTTATACTTTTCCGCTGTGAACTAACGTTGTTATTGAAGAACTCTGAAAGCAGAACAAACATTTTTTTTTTTAATAACATATTGCTAGGCGTGTTAAGTTTTCAACATCGTGTCATAAACCAAATTAATCAGAAATTACTCAAATAATAATGCCCGAAATACTTGGAACGACTTTCCCGGTAACTCTGAATATGGATCTGAACAATTCGAGGTTTTCAATGACAGCAATGTTTTCCGTGGAGCAACCTTTATAAATAAAGGGGTGTAATATTAATATAGTTGTGCTATGTCCGCGCAAAAGTGATTAACAATCGTCATGTCACGCTTAAGCATACTTGGCTTCGATGCTTTAATTTACATACACACTCATCCTTAATATTCACTTAGTAGTTCTTAGAGGCTCTTTTCGTTCTCACACACACTTACTTCCCCTGCTTGCAAAACGAAGTCAAAATCTCACCAATTTTTTATTACCTTTAAAATTATTCGGCTATTATTTCGAATTTCAGTATATTTTTCCATTTTTCCTTTTTCTATTTTCCTACTCCTTACATATTCTACATTTTCAATCCATTCGCCATTTTCAAGAGCTCAATAAAAATTCTTGTTACGATTTTTTCCCACTTAACTCTCCACTTTTTATTTGCCTTGCCATTTTTTAATGGCTCAATTTATCATGATATGCAAATTTTGTGTTCGAGTGTCATTCACTCAGTGACGTTGATTTGAATGCTTTGCAGAAATTATTCAAAAAAATACAAACAAAATTGCATTGAAAACAAAAAAATGCAATCACTTTCCTTCATAAGTTTTTCACTCGATGTCAACAAGCAAAGGAAATTGCAACTTATAAAGTATGCAGGAGAAAAATTTTATGATTTGTGAGCAAATGAAATAAAAAGAGAGACTATTCGTTTTTTGTTCTTGTTTTTTTTTTCACAGTATGAATTATTCCTGGTAATTTCAATAGTTGCTTGCAATATTAAATATTCTAAAAGTTTGAAATATTTGACGGGTAGCTTAAATTTATTATTGTCGCTCTCGTGAGTTGAATATTGGAGTAAATTTCAGTACTGATGCCGATTACAGAAAGTATAAGTGAGAAGATAAAACGTATTAGTGGGGCATTTTTAGTGCAGGTATTTATTTACTAAGCGCTTGATCTGCGCTTGATGGCTCGTGAAAAATATTATAGTCACTGGCAGGAAATGTATTGTTTGACAGGCGTTGTTTGTTTTTCACATACCTAAGGCATTTTAGGCGGTCGTCGTAGCCGAAAGGATTGGTGCGGAGCTACCATTCCGAGTACGTAGGTTCGAATCTCCGTGCATGAAACACCAAAATGAAGAAGACGGCAGGCAATGACAAACCTCCGAGTGTATTTGTGCCACGAATAAGCTCCTCATAAAAAAATATCTGCCATTCGGAGTCGGCTTAAAATTGTAGGTCCCTCCATTTGTTAAACAACATCAAGACGCATGCCACGAATGAGAAGAGGAGCTTGACCTAACACCTAACAGAAGTGTGCGCGCCACTTATTTATTTTATTTATTTTGCGGCAATTGAGAATTGAAAGCATGAGGCTAACGAATGAAATAATAAGTGCCTACTTTTGTGAAACATGTGGAATTATTTATTCCAGTATTGAATCCAGCAGCAAAATGTATAACTTTGAAGTGTATTCTATTAGACAGCTAGGCAACCTTATTTACCCTTCAATTACACATAATAATAACTAAACTCATTGAGGAATATATCACTGTTCTCAATACCCTGGGAGTGGGCACCAGGAAAATTCAATAGGCCATAATTATTTTACGGACTTACCAGAGCCCATATAAAGAAAGTTGTAAGACCCCTTGCAGTTAAGGAATTCAAACGGCACAGGATGAACAGTTCAGGGCAGGCAAGATAATGTACTCGTATCCTCCTTTCTATAAGACCATCAAGAAGACTCCTAAGTTTAAACAGAGAATACTTACGAACTATACGAGGCGTTGTAGTCTTCGTTATGATTTCCGGAAACTAAAGTTAGTAGAAACAAACGCTAACACGGAGGGCTGAATGATGAAATGGCAGCTCGCATTGTCAGTGAACGTGTAGTTTCCGCAAGATGGAAATTCACACACCTGTGGAGTGACTCTGAATCTAATGAAACTTCCAAACTAAAGATCAGTACGCCATAGTCCAACAAAGAAATAAACAAACAAACAAAACCGGTAAATATTGCTGAGGTTTAAATCTGTTACTTACCTTATCCTTCTTATTTGTCCGTTGTAATGATATCCTTTATTATTGAGAGGTTGTCTCGTTTTTGGAAGTTGTCAATAATATATAGCAAAGGGCATGCTTTTTTATAAAATATAAACATTCGCAATGATTCAGGTCTTTTTTTATGGTTCAAAGCATGCAGTAACTGAAATCGAATAAAAAACACATACTCACTCTGCTAGAAAAACCGACATAGAAAAAAGAACATCTTCAAATGTTGAAGTTAGTACTTCTAAGGATAAAAGAGTAACTAAAAGATAGAAAGGAGATATTTATGTGAGGTTAGGTTAGCTTGTAGCGATTCTCCTCCACTATTGAGCCAACTCAGTCTCCTAGACCTTTGGGACGCTAGAAGCGGAACTTGTTCTAATATCCCTAAAACTAACATGAAATTTTCAAAATCTTTAGAAGTCTCCGATTTTCACAATGATGAGGTCTTCTAACTAATTAAAGAATTCTTTCAATTTGCAACTGATTAGAGCAGGATAGTGCCACAGAAGGTGGAAAATGGTATTTTCCTCTTCTTCATCAAGAAGATATATTTATGTATGTACGAATATGTTGAACGGGTAAGCGTTTCCGAATGAAAAAGTTATGCTGTGAACAAAAATCTCGCGACAAAGCCCAATTAAAGAGGAACCCGAATGCGTTTATACGTAATACAAATACAAAAATGTAAAAGCGATGTACAACGGAAGTCAATTGAGGTACAAAAAAAAAAAATATATATATATACATATATATAATTGGCGCGTACACCCTTTTTGGGTGTTTGGCCGAGCTCCTCCTCCTATTTGTGGTGTGCGTCTTGATGTTGTTCCACAAACGGAGGGACCTACAGTTTCAAGCCGACTCCGAACGACAGATATCACAGGCCGACAAAATTTAACCAACATTCAGACCCAGAAACCAGACTATATATTTCCGAAGGTTTATGATGCGCTGAATCCAAATCTGGCCTCAGAATTGCTCTATTAGTTTGAGTTTTCGAGATATCCTAACCTAAAAGTGCAAAAAACCCCATTTTTGCCCATATTTGAGGTTATGTAGCCTTGCAGATGTTTTCTTTCACCAAAATTAAAGGATGGCATCTTTAAATACAAGCCTTCTTTTTTCAAATGGCGTTTTGTTTGCTCAAATATCATTTTTTTTCGCAAAGATATCGCATTTTGAAATTTTCATGTTTCGAAATTTTCCTACACCTGAAAATCGATTAAGATAACATAGACATGATATAGTCGCTTACTAATTTTCTTGGGTTTGAGGGCCTGAAATATATGGATTAATAGTATGTAAAGGAGTTTGTGGGAAAGCCTGCTTGCGGTTATGTGGGTTAGCCTGCTCGCGGTATGATAGGGGTGGTTTCTAGGGGTTAGGGCTGTGTGTGACTCGGTACCCAAAGGTTAGATAGTGTAGGGATGTGGTGAGTCAGCACACTTATGGTGTGAGACAAAATTTTAAGAAAAATAAGACTCAATTCAAGAAAATTAGTAATCGAATATATCATGTCTATGTTATCTTAATCGATTTTCAGGTGTAGGAAAATTTCGAAACATGAAAATTTCAAAATGCGATATCTCTGCGAAAAAAATGATATTTGAGCAAACAAAACGCCATTTGAACAAAGAAGGATTGTATTTAAAGATGCCATCCTTTAATTTTGGTGAAAGAAAACATCTGCAAGGCTACATAACCTCAAATATGGGCAAAAATGGGGTTTTTTGCACTTTTAGGTTAGGATATCTCGAAAACTCAAACTAATAAATTAATTTTAGTTATCAATCCGAATTTTGCATGGACAGAGAAGCAGATATTAGTTTAAATTATTTCGGATACTTTTCCTTGTAGACTAGTGTATTTTATGAGAAGCTTTTTCATGGCAGAAATACACTCGGAGGTTTGCCATTGCCTGCCGAGGGGCGACCGCTATTAGAAAAATGTTTTTCTTAATTTTGGTGTTTCACCGAGATTCGAACCGACGTTCTCTTTGTGAATTCCGAATGGTAGTCACGCACCAACCCATTCGGCTACGGCGGCCGCCGCAAAAAATATAAATAACAGAAAATACAGCAAAAACTCAAGCACGTCGATTATGTGGATAGTTTCTTACAAACGTTGACTGTTGTGCGATGCGGGACTAATCGTACGTAAACGGCGATCTTAAGCAATTACGCGAGTATCAAATTTGTGTCACGGAAAGTAAGGAAAAAGTTTAGAATACAAAAGCAATCAAAGTTTCCGAAAAAGTTGTGGTTTGGCAAGCGATTTGAATGAAGTGAAATTTTTGTTACAACTAGTTTTATAAATCAGGAGAGTGAACATAAACGTATATTACCCCTATCTAAGTCCCATATAGCGATACTGAGTAATGGATAAACTTCTTGTTTATCTTTTATTATGGGATTTACCTGTTTCTCTTCACACAAAAATTAGAATACATACAAATTTATACATTAAAGGTTACATATACAAAAACATTGGTACATAAACACATTTTAATATTTAGGGATATTACGCCTAATTGTTCTACATTCCTGTACAATATAATGTATAAATCTCATATCAATGTTGTGATTTATTTTCTGTTGAAGTGCAAATCAAACATTCTGCCCATTGTTTTGGTGATCTTCCTGGTCGTCTTCTTCCTTCTAGTATCCCACCCCGAGCTATGTTCATCAACCGATTGCTAGGGGCTCGAGTCACATGTTCGTTCCATGCTCGTCTTCTGGCTCTTACGAATGTTACAATGTCGGTCACCCCTGTCTGTGCTTTAGCTCCTCGTTTCTTATGTGGTCTAGTCTTGTTTGCATGCATTTCGGTAGTCCGCAGCAATTATTTCGTTTTCATATTTTCTGCTCAAACTTCTGCTTCATAAGTCAATTGTAGTCAAGTGTTTTGTAGATTCGTATTTTATTTTCCATGTTCATCTACTTGTTTTTCCACACGACTTCTCGTAAGCATCCTGATATTCGTGCACCGTTTTACGCATCTCTCTTGAACCTCTGTTACTATATTTCGATTGCTAGATACATTTGGATAAAAGAAATCTTAAAACCCCGAAAAGCTTTCCTAAAATTAAAAACCAGAGTCACAAAAAATGGAAACAATCAGTAGCGGAGTGATATGGAATATAAAAAAAATGTACGAAAAATTTTCAGTATTTTTTTCATGAAAAATATGAATTTATGGGGTGTCAATTATTTCATTTAGGACTCTGAAATATACTTATTTGAGAGAAAGAAAAGAAAAGGCATCTCGACAATGGCGGATCTTCAAGAGTACTTCTTTGATGGAAAAGCTTCTCATAAAACGTCACTTTTAGTTGTTCGTTGGCTTCATTAAATTATAGATTGATCTGTTTGTGAGGCGAAATCAAGACTTAAGGAATAAGAAGAATGAAGCTGGCCTTGTACCTAACAACAGTATGTACGCGCCAAATTTAATAATTCATATTGTGATCAACGGACGTACGTAGAAATCTACTGAGTTACGTAAACGAAGCCTCTAAAACGAAATACTATCTGTAATGCCCACGAAAATAATGTCACGGCATCGGATTATCCATGAGGTCTCACGGTTGCTGTTTTCATTTTCATTTCAGAAAAATCAGGTTTGACTTTCCCATCAAATATTCTGGGTTTCACTTGGAAAATGTTGAATGAATGCATGAAAATTAGGTTTGCATCTCGAACTTTCGCCTTTTGTGCCCTCTATTTCTCACGGTACCTCATTCAAATCCAGTTCTCTTAGTAAACCTAAGATAGAGCAGGGCTGAGCTGCGCGTATATGCATTTCCTCCGGAGCTAAATCATGACATTCGAGAAGAAGATATGGTAGAGTATCCGAGGACAAGGTGCAAAAATGACAGGCGTCAGTGGAACATATCACAATCCTGTGCAGATTTCTACGCAATCTTTAGTGCCTTTTTGGAATGCCCTTTAGCATTTTCAAATTGTCCTTAGCAAGAGTTTTGACTGAACCCCCTCTGATTTTATTCCTCAGAATGTAGTTCGCTCCCCAATTTATTGTCTGCTCACGTGATCCTTCCATAGCAAGGAAAGGTTAAGCAAGGAACGGCCTAGCGCGGCCGCAGCTTCTCTAGCCAATGAATCCGTTAATTCGTTCACAGCTATACCTCTGGGACCCATGTGAGACGGATGCGATTGTCCATTCTTAGCGAGTTCACATTTTCGATGCACTCAAGGACTATTATTATTATTAGAAGGCCATTACGCACTGCGACCAGAGCTGATCTATTGTGAAAGGCCTATTTTGTAATCCTAGAGTTTTAGGCTTTTTAAAAATTTTAGCACAATTTTGGGTTTGTTGTTCCAAAGATTGCATGGAGATACTACGATACCACCAAGGTGGTGAAGTCTTTGTCTGCCCATCGCAGGACATTCACAAAGCACATGTTCTGTTAAAAGGCGCAGATCTACTCTGTTTAGTGAGAGAAGTTTGTCAGCAATTCCTTTGTTGGGACTTAGGAATAGTTCGGCTTGACGCTGACCGGCACAGTTTAGCCAGTATGCGGCAAGTTTTCTTTCTTCCCATTTCCTAAGGAATTCATTAATGTGGCCTTTTGTCAGTCCACATAAAGGCTCAGGACCAGTAAGTTGCATATTTGCTCCTTGTTTTGCAAGGTCATCAGCCATTTCATTTCCCTCATGTCCTTCATGTCCCGGAATCCAGCATAGTGTTACTATGTTGAGATTTCCTAACGAGTTTAGAAGGTTCAGGCAATCACTTAAATTTAGAGGTGATAGTTGTTGATAGATGGGCTTTTAGAGCCGCTTGGCTATCTGAAAGTATGTAGATGTGAGTACCTCTCATTTTCCTGCTAAGGCATTCTCTCACACATATTTCAATGGCATGTATTTCTGCCTGGAATATTGTTGGGTAGGATCCCATCGGAATCGATTTTTTGAATTTGGGCCCATTGATTCCTGCCCCTGTTCTACCATTTTCCAATTTGGACCCATCAGTAAACCATAGCTGGGAGCTAGGTTTGAAAGTGATTCAGTTAGTTCTCCAGTATGTTCGTTCATTAATTATAACTTGGAAGTTCCTGAAGAGTATTGGTTTGGGTGATAGTATATCATCCCTATGAAGAATGGGACTATGTAGGAAGTCTTCCAAGATCTTTAAATGTCCTTTCATATCCCCACTTTTAAGTTCAGATATACCTTTTAATCTTAAGGCACTCGAGCGAACTTCCCTTTCAATTAGAATTGGAAGCGGTGGTATGTTCAGGAGCACACCCAATGCATCCGTGGGGCATGTTTTCATAGCCCCTGTAATACCAACACATATCAGGCGATGCAGTTTGCTTAATTCGTTTGCAGCCTTTCTTTGCTTGACCTTGGGCCACCATGCTAAGGATGCATAAGTGACTATGGGTTTCACAACTGTGGTGAATGTCCAGAAGGTCATTCTAGGGTTTAGTCCCCATGTCTTACCAAAAAGCCTTGTATAGGCAAAGAATGCCCTTGTGGCTTTTGAAGTAACTCTCTCAATATGGGAACTCCACGTAAGCGTTTTGTCAAGACTGACGCCAAGATAGTTCGCTTCTGTCGAGAGTTGAAGTGTTGTTCCATTAAAGGTCGGACATTTGAGATTTATGTTCCTTCCCCTAGTAAACGGTACAAGTGTTGTTTTGGATGGGTTGATGGAGAGCCCTTTTTCCGTCCACCATTTGTTTATTATTGTAAGGGCTTGCTGCATCCGATCCGAAATGGGTTCCTCATGCCAGCCTAATACATAAACTACTAGGTCATCAGCGTAACCCTGAGTGTGAAATCCTAGATTATTCAGTTTGTGGAGAAGTTCATCTATGACTAGAGTCCACAAAAGAGGAGAAAGTACGCCACCTTGAGGGCAACCTCTTGTGTTGTTTTCCCTAGATTGTTTTCCCTAATATACTGCACTCAAGGACTAACGAGGGCCTAACCTCAAAGAATGACGTCGACTGCCACTTAACTATCGCTCATTTTGAAGGTTTCTATCTAAGCTGATATTTGTAGAGGTGGCTACTACCCATCGGCATAGAACGCTTTGTTTTGGATCCATATATTCCAGCGCTTATTCTTTCTGATATCTTCGAGCCATCTCTATATCAGTGCTGGGAAATGATACGCAGTATAGCGCTGCCACTCTGTGATAGATTACTTTATAAATTATAAGGCACTACATACACAATAAACTCGGCTTTGACTTCCATCATAACCATTTATACAGCAAAAATATATCTTCCAAAAATTATACCCTGCACAATTTTGTTGTACCAAATTTTGAATATTTCTCGATATATTTTATTTGAATTATTCAATCAAACTGCTTTTATACCAATACACGTACATCAAGTGCATGTAAGTGCTTACACAAAACATAAAATATGGACAAAATTAAATGCCGAGTTTGAAGACATAGTCCGAGAAGAAGGGCAATGAGAAGAGGCGGTGGGTCATTCAGTTTTATTACAATTGGAAAACATTGACACAAAACTTGATTAGGAAAATGTCCCCAAAGTTTTAGCACAAAAACTAGCAAGCCTGTATACTTACATACTTATTATATGAAGTATACACACATATGCACATAAATTTGACATAGCGAATACAACTTGCTGTTTTCAAGGGGCTTTTAAGCGCACAAGCTTATGTAGCAGCCTGTTACGATGTATAAATGAGTCTGATATTCCAAAATATTTGCCAGCAAAATATGTCAAAATTCATTATAAATGCCACAAACACATTTTACCGACATACTGGCTGGTATGTGTGCATACATTGAAGCGATTCTTTGATCGATGCAATTTTGTTGAAACACATACACACCCTCCATAGGTATGCCATTAAGAAAGCATAGAAAATTCCAAAAGTTTGCTAATACTGTATGAATATTTGAATAGTAGAGAAGGCTCTGCTGAGAGAATTTTTGCAGGTTGAGTGCAGTTAAACTCTCGCATACGTCAACCATATTGGGGCACATGCGTGCATACATATAAATATATTGTGTGTTCACATTTAAAAAGCTTCAGGGGCCATCCTTTGTGTGTGAGGGCATCCATATGTGTATATCTGTGTACATAGTAATGCAAGCATTCGCATATATTCACTTGACTCCATATACACACAAAGCTATATATTGAAAATTTCGATTGACATATGCAGTCATATTAACAGTTATGTTCACATATTAACCCTTGAATACAAATGCTATTTTGTATGTAGAAATTCTAATTCTCTTTTTTTTTGGGGGGTTTTCAGGCATCAATCAGCGGCACAAATTGTATGTATTTTTTTTCATATTTTCTATATATATATTAATTAAGCAAATATTAGCAGTTTTTGAATTATTTTATTTTGCTTTTTTTCTAGTACTAATTTTTTTAGATTTTATATATTACCTTCACAAGAAACACCTTTTTGGGATCAGGTGTACAAAACTATTGTAAATAAACACATAAATCTCACGTACAAAATTTATTTAAAAAAGATACGTATTTATGCTAATTAAACAATAAAAAAATAATATTTTTTCGTTTAAAGAGCATTTGTTGCAGACTTGAATTTTAGGACACATGGGCTGAAAAGTCCCGTGCCTAACATATAGACGGTACTAAGTTTATTGCATTCACCTCTATTTTCTCCTTAAAAAACTGTTGTAATGTTGTTTCATGATATTTTATTCATTAGTTCGTGAGTTATAGTGCTAGGAGTGACGCTACTTTTGTTATTTGCAAAGCAATGAGTTAAACAAATTTTTTTGTTTTTATTTTACACTGTTTTTTGATAGGAAAAAATACCGCTCAAGCGAAGCAATGGCTTGAAAAGTGTTATGAGGACTCCGCTCCATCAGAAACGATAATAGAACGATGTTTTGCTGACTTCAAACGTGGTCGTAGAGCCACGGATGAGGCACAACGCAGTGGATGTCCAAATGAGGCACTGACACCAGAAAACATCAAAAAAATCCACTAAATCGTTTTGAATCATCGAAAAGTAAAGTTGCGTGAATTAGCTGACATCGTAAAGATATCAAAAGAATGAGTTCGCATTATATTGCATCAACATTTGGCTATTCAAAGCTCTCCTCAAAGTGAGCGCCGCGTTTGCTCACTTTCAAGGCAATGCACCGTCGCTCAAGTCAATCAAAACAACGGCAAAAGTACATGAATTGAATTTTGAATTGCAATTTCAAAGTTGATGTGGGACACCGTATTCGCCAGATTTGGCTCACAGTGACTACTGGCTGTTTGCAGACCTATGAAAAATGCCCGCCGGTAAGACATTTCGCTCGAATGCAGACGTCAGTGCTGAAAGTGAGGCCTATTTTGAGGCAAAAGATAAATCGTTCCAGAAAAATTATATTAAAATGCTAGAGCGGCGGTGAAATGATTGTGTTATTCTTGATGGAAATTACGTTGATGAATAAAGCTAATTTTGAGTAAAAGAAAAAAGATACGTGTTTTTTGTTAGACCCGGGACTTTTCAAGCCGTGTGTTAAGCTTATATTACATTTGATGACATTAGGGGATTTTTTTAAATAAAATGTTCTGCTAAGCTTCTGTGTAATTAATTTCGTAATAATGAAATAATAAAGCATAAAAAACAAAAAGTCTTTAAGACTAACTCGAAAACAAAATTTTGTAAAAAAAAAAAAAATTTAATTACACGTACATGCTAAGTGCACAGCCCAACAATTTTACAAAAATTTTACACAATACCAACAAACGCAAAAGATTATGAAAGAATATATCTCGCAGACTAACTTTGCTGAAGACAATATTCTTTCAGGGGGTGGTTTTTTTTTTTTCATTGTGTGTTAATATTATAATTTTTTACCCGAAATTTGGCAAATTAATTTATCGAAAGTATTGTGAAAAAACGACTTCAAATAAAATTTCTGTGCTCAGATTTTGAAGTAGAATTTAATTAGAAATTTTTTCGTAGTATATTTCAACCCTGTGTCTGCCACCTAAATGGGCATTTTTAACCCGAGCTCAAAATAGCTATAACGAAAGGTCATTAACACGTTGAGTGCCACCATACAACAAAAAAGATGGGGTTCGTCCGGCCACGATTTTTTTTTTACATAATACAATAGAATATTGTTCAACAAAATGTAGGCCATATGATGCCACATTGGTCTCATACCCATAGGCCAAGCAGCATTAACAATGCCATGGCTCTAGTATGTCGTGAATACACTACTACTAATAGCCTCTATGAAGCAGCTGCATCAGCACAAACCGAAATCTCACACATTGTACCGTGAGACCAAGTGTCACCACGAGGCCTGAAAGTCTCTTCGCACTGTGAGACCAACCTGGATTCACATGGCACTCAACGTGTTAAAAATGGCAATTAGAGGGTTAATATATTCTACAACAATTTTAAGCAGAAAATTTTACGTAGAATCGCCGAATGGGAAAAACTCGTATGGGTTAAGATAAGCGCGTAAGAGAACTTAGTTTAAGCTAATGTTTACACATTTCTTATTATTTGCTATGGTTCCAGGAAGGAACAAAGGGCCATAACAAATTCCTTCCATTCAGATATGTTCTGTGTCAGTGTTTTAGCTGCATTCCAGGTTTAATTCATTTATACATTTGGAATTTCAAACACCTACACTTATGCGCAATAGGGCGAATCGATTTGTATGGAACGCAATTTTTAGAATTTCTGTACTGCATAGAGTGAATTTCTTATCCTGTGTAAGTATATTGAAATTACTCTGCAGAGGTTACCCCTTATCCACACTTTTAGGTTTTACTTTTGCTAAATTTTTAATTAACTTACTTTAAAATGTTGTAATGAATGTTAAATTGATAAAGAAGGTATGAAATGTAAATATAATTGTAAATGTGAAATTATTTATATTTCATTTCTATAGTACATTAACATATTCTCAATGAGTTCTAGAATATTAATATATATCTTCTTCGATGTGGGGATGGGTGTCTTCTTCCCAGCATAAGTTGCATAGATACTCCGAAAGCAGTACTGCCTTCGATTTTCCTTTAAATCTTTACGCGATTAATTTGATTTCTTGATGGAGCCTCTCGTCTAGTACATCATGGCACAGAAGTTGTCACAAAAGAACACAAGGTAGGAAAGCAAAACACATACGTTCAAGGACAATTTGACTCCCATGTGGTAGAATGCAATAAGTGTTTAGTGTGTTTAGTGTTTTTTTCTTAATTTTGCTTTTTTGATAGTGACCGCTCTTTGCTTATGAAGATCTTGACTGAGAGTTAGTATCATATCTTCGCAGAACGAAATGAATCACTCTATGCTTGAGCAACATTAGCAAGTAATGCAAACATATTTTCAAGTCAATATTGCGTAACCCAGACAGTGCGAATCGACTAGCATTAGTACTCTAGGGTTAAACTGCCAATAGCCATGCACATGCACTTATACATATTTGTATATAATATTTATTGTATGTATATGTATTGAAGTGCAACAATCCGTGAAAACCACAAGCACAGCAGGCGAAACCACATATTGAACTTTAAACAGACAAATGACTGTTGGAGCCGACGCCCAGAAAATGGCTAAATGAGATTTTTGGAATGCCTACACACATTGAGAAGTTATGTGTGTAAACATATGTATGTACATACGAATGTGTATTTATGTTGGTTTTTGCTTTGTGCTGTATATATTTTTTCAAATATCTTCTACTGCTTTCAGTAATACAGGTTGGAAGAAAATTATAGAAAGCGACACTTGCTAACCAATAGTGAAATTAGAATTTATACGACATTTTAATATTTCATCTTTCGTTTGAACACACAACAACATTTATTTCGATCCGTCAATTCATTCCTTACTTCTAAGCACTTTTTATGTTCGTCAATAGGTGTATTTTTTGTAATGGAACCAAATGGTTATCATGCAGTGGAATAATGAAGTGAATTGAAGTTGAAGGAGATAATATTAAAGAAAGACTTTTGTTTAAATAATATTTATTCTTCTTACTTTTCAACCCACCTGTGCATACCAGTATATGTTTTTCTCGTCAATAAATGGTATAATATATATTAGTATAATACGGGAAATTATTAAGGTAGCAGTCTGGTGTGGGGCTTCAAAAACACGATATACAGGGTGGCTGATGAATTTTGCTACATTAAGAAACTCAAATAACTTTTTTTTTAGTGTATGGAATTCATTTATTTTTTTTTTCACGTTGAAGGTCATTAAATTTTATTAAATGTAGCTTAACTAGTTTTAAAAATAATTGAATTTAAATGCGCCCCATGCTCGTTGACACAAGTGCGGCATCTTAGTAAAAAGTGGTTCATTGCTGCTTTGAGAGTTGCGACAGGAATAGCCGCAATTGTTGCCCGAATGGATTGTTTTAGTTCATCCAAATTTGTTGGCTTTGTTTTATAAACTTCTTGTTTACATAAACCCCACAAGAAAAAGTCAGGTGCAGTAAGGTCAGGCGACCTGGGGGGCCAACGAAATTCGGAGTTTCTTGAAATCAGTTTATTGGGAAATTTTCGTCGCAACTCTGTCATAACAGTCTGGGCTATGTGAGACGTTGCCCCATCTTGTTGAAACCACACAGAGTTGAAAGGAATTCTCTTTCGGCGTAGTTCTGGATAGAAAAATTCTTTCAGCATTTTCAAATAACGGTCTCCAGTAACCGTAACGGTGTGACCATTTTCTTCAAAAAAATAAGGCCCGACAATACAGCGTGAAGAAACCGCACACCACACTGTCACGCGAAGAGGATGCAATTCCGTCTCGTGGAGTATCTGTGGGTTAGAAGTACTCCATATTCGACAATTTTGTTTGTTCACATTGCCGTTTAAATCGAAATGGGCCTCATCAGACATGAAAAGGCAGTTTAACATGTTTTGGTCTTCTTCCACCATTTGCAGGATCTTCTGGCAAAATTCCAAGCGAATCGGCAAGTCTGCTGCATTCAGTTTGTTAACCATTTGAATTTTGTAGGGAAATAAGTCTAAATCTTTGTGCAATATTGTTTGCAAAGACTGTCGGCTGACACCAAGTTGAGCAGATAAGCTTCTTGTTGAAACCCTTGGATTGCTTTGTATAGCTGCAGCTACAGCAGCGATCGTTTCCTCCGTCCGAACTGGTGGGTTTCGATAATAAGGCCTTCTTGCGACTGTTCCTTGCTCAGCAAAATTATTCACCAGTCTCATTATGGTCCATCTGCTCGGGGGATCGCCGCCAAACATCCGCCTGTACTCTCTCTGTACCAAAACTACGGACTCCAGTGCGTGATAGCGGCGGACTATCCACATTCTTGTTTGCGTGTCCCAGTTATCCATTTTAATAAATTTTAAAGATCAATCTGCAAATTAAAACAAAAATGGAACAGATAACTTAAAAAGAAAAAACGTTATTCAATTTTTTTTTGGGAGCGGCTTTCATCAGCCACCCTGTACTATATATATGTATGTAGAGTACACTGCAAAATACTAGATCGAAATATAAAATAATGACGAAGTCATACCGCAAGATAATCACGGCGAAGGCGATACCGTTTCAACGAAATAACGCCGGCGAAATTTCATTTTTGCACTACCACCGCAGCCGAATGAGTTGGTACGTGACCACCATTCGGCAGAACATAGGTTCAAATCTCCGTGCATGAAACAACAAAATGAAGAAAAAGATTTTTCCAATAGCGATCGGCTTTCGGTATTCAATAGCATACCTTCGAGTGAAACAAAATCAAGACGCACACCAGTTATAAGGGAGGAGATCGGTCAAACTCCAAAAAAAAACGATGTAAGCGGCAGTTACGTACACATTTATACTTGTTCCTCTACTCCATCTTGAATAGGTATTCTTGGACCTTCCGTTTCCGCTAAGATATTTATATGTTGAAGCCAGTTGAATGTAAATTGTGGATGTATGTATTGCTGTGCTATTATTCTTTTTCTTAATTGACGCGATAACCGCTTATGCGATTTTGGTCGAGTTTAATAAAGCGCGCCAGTCGTTTTGTTTTTTTTTTTTCGTGCTAACCCGCACCAATTGGACACACCAAGTCAAGTCAAGTCCTTCTCCACCTTATCTTTCCAACGCAGAGAAGGGTTTTCTCTTCTTCTGCCACCACTAGCTTGAACCGCATCGAATGCTGGGCTATCGTGTTTATATATTTTCCGTGCATTGACTTGGATTTCTTTCTATCCATTAGATTTTCTATTGTTATTACTTCTATGCAACTATCGTTTTTTAGATTTAATGATGTGAGGTTTTCACCTTGCTTTACATACGATATTACACGGTCCGGATTTCAGTAATGGATTTCAAACGTAATAGTGTGATTGCATTATATTTGCTGGAAAATTTCAACCAGTAAATAAAGTTTTTATTTATCGCCCCATTGCTTGTTACAATGATACTGGTAGCATCGCGAAACGTCATGGAGATGGTCATCAAAAGACTGAAACGTCACATGAAATGGTACAAAAACTGAAGAAGCGACTTGAGCGAAATCCTCGACGAAGCGCCAATCAAATGGCGAAAGAACTGAAAATATCTGACCGTAGCACCCGCCGCATACTGAAAAATGATCAAGCCTTACAAGATCCAAATACCGCATGACCTCACACCAAAGCAGCAACAAGTCAGACTGGAGAGAGCGAAGGAGTTGCCTCGCTTGGCCGAAAGCGGTCAGTTTGTGTTTCCTGATGAGAAAACTTTTCAAATTGAGCAATTTCTAAACTCCCAAAATGATAGGATTTATTTGACCGACCGTTCATACGAGAATTTGAGTCATCGATTGGCTACCAGGAGGTAGCACCCGCCACAGGTAATGGCTTGGGCCGCTGTAACCGCAGATGGGCATTCTCCAATAAGAACTTCATAACGTTCACACAATGGCTCTCAAATTTATCAGACGCGAATCCAATGGATTAATCTCTTTGGGTCATTTTGGAAAGCAAAGTCCGAACTAAAAGATTCACCAGTATCGCGACGCCAAAAAAGCCATTGTCCACGAATGGGCCAAAATACCTGCCAATCACATACGGGCAGCTGGCGTTTCATTTCTGGACCGCCTCAAGGCCATAGTCAAGGCAAAAGGTGGTCATATCAAGGCAAAGTAAATTGATTCTTAATTTGATATTATTTTAACACATTTTTTGCTTTGAATTGAATAAAAGTAGTTTTCCAAACTTAACGTATGGCCTTTTTAAATGGTCGCACTTCGAGTGCCAGAACCTGCATATAAATAATTGAGAGTTGCTTGTTCAGTTCATAAAGTATTTTCCAATTTTTTGTTTCTGACAGTCATTTAAAATTTTTATGCTTAGGGGAATCCTTCCAGTTTTTTTTTTTTTTGATATTTGTTATTTCAACTGCGACGTTTGAGTAGTGGGATTTATATATATGTAATAGGACTATCAATAAGTTCGTGCGGTTTTACAACAGATGGCGTAACTTGATTATTATTCCATCGATCCACATTTCCAAACATTCATTGGAGAGCTTCTGTCGTAAGGCACAAACGTCAGTATAAGTTTTTTATTTGAAGCGTAAACAACAATATTTTTACCACACTTGAAAATGTCGAATTTCGTGCCAAATAATGTGTTTTTGCGGGGAATTCTTCTTCATTATTTTAATATGAAGAAAAAAGCAGCCGAAAGTCATCGTATCTTGGTGGAAGTTTATGGTGAGCATGCTCTATCTGAGCGAACGTGCCAGAAGTGGTTTGCACGCTTTAAAAGTGGTGATTTTGGCTTGGAAGACGAAGAACGCGAGGGTGCGCCGCCAAAGTTCATGGATACCGAATTGGAGGAATTGCTCGATCAAGATCCGGCTCAAACGCAAGAAGAGGTTGCAAAAACTTTGGGAGTTGATCAATCAACCATTTCCAAACGTTTAAAAGCCATGGGAATGATCCGAAAGGTAGGCCATTGGGTGCCGTATGAATTGAAGCCAAGAGACGTTGAACGCCGTTTTATGGCATGCGAACAACTGCTTCAACGGCACAAAAGAAAGGGTTTTTTGCATCGAATTGTGACTGGCGATGAAAAGTGGGTCCATTACGACAATCCAAAACGTCGGGCAACGTATGGATACCCTGGCCATGCTTCAACATCGACGTCGGCGCAGAATATTCATGGCCTGAAGGTTATGCTGTGTATCTGGTGGGACCAGCTGGGTGTTGTGTATTATGAGCTACTGAAACCGAATGAAACGATTACGGGGGATGTCTACCGACGACAATTGATGCGTTTGAGCCGAGCACTGCGAGAAAAACGGCCGCAATACGCCGATAGACACGACAAAGTTATTTTGCAACATGACAATGCTCGGCCACATGTTGCACAAGTGGTCAAAACATACTTAGAAACGCTCAAATGGGATGTCCTACCCCACCCGCCGTATAGTCCAGACCTTGCGCCATCCGATTACTATCTCTTCCGATCGATGCAACACGGCCTGGCTGACCAGCACTTCCGTAATTACGATGAAGTCAAAAAATGGATCGATTCGTGGATTGCGGCAAAACCGACCGAATTTTTCACAAAGGGAATCCGTGAATTGCCAGAAAGATGGGAAAAAGTAGTAGTAAGCGATGGACAATATTTTGAATATTAAATTTGTAACCATTTTACGTCAATAAAGTTTCAAATTTCGAAAAAAAACCGCACGAACTTATTCATAGTCCTATTAATTTTGCTTGATTCTATTTTATTTTACTTATTATTATTTTCAAGTTATTTCTTTTTATTTTATTTTGTTTTATTTATTTATTTTCATATCAATTCATTTTATTTTAATGTACTTAATATAATTTAACTTTTATTTGGTTTTTTAATTTGAATCTATTTTGTAATTTTTTTAAGTTTAAAGTGTACATTTATTTCTAGTATTTCTATTATTTTATGCTGCCACATCAGTGGATGCTAAACGGGCAGAACGTTTCTTAAAATTCTTGACATCCAGAGGTTGCAAATTGACAACAAAACCTCTGTTGCATGTGACACTTTTAGTAGGCGCAATTGCATTCTTTCAACACACCGACAACAACACCCACAAATGCACTAAACCAAATGCACGAAAACACATTGGACATCTCCCAGTGCACATATACATATACTTGTACATATAAGTATGTATGTATTTGCCTAAATGCTATCCCATAATTTGGGTTTGTATGCATTTTGGCAATAAGCTGCAGCAGCTGTTCTTGACTGACCTGCAGTGCGTTGGGTCAGAGCATCGCACAGGCAAAGGACAAAACGGCTGTCTTGCAACGCAAAAGCCTACATTTAATATGCAGGAAATTTTCATTAGCAACAAATGCAGCGGAAATGACCGCAATAGCGTAGACGGCCTAAGGGCCGACGACAACATAGCTACAACCACAAAGTTTGACTACACATACACATATATTGCACATACATTAGAATAGGCACCCCCATACTCGTACATACTTGGATGGAAATTTGTGCATATGGCTTTTTGTATGCTGTGTGCAGTTATCCATTGCCAATGGCCAAATCTCGAAGGATATTTAAACCGCAATTGAATTTCTTTTGCGAAAATTACTTTAGGGATCCGACCATTTGGCCCAGCTGTTGGCCGGACATATTGTCGACTCGTTGCGGCTTGGTTGCCTGCCAATGCCTTAGGCTACGCCTACAAACATCGATTTTGTGCTTGCAGTGGAAAGTTTGTGTGCAACCAGGCCGAAGCTGTGCCAAGGACAATACAATAATACGAGTAGGCTGTCGTCATTGAGGTTTCGATGAAGCAGATAAAATTTCTATTTTGCCAATTGTCAACATAACGTTTAGTATGTGAATAAATATGTGGCATACAAATATAATAAAATACATACACACACATAAAAGACGTTGCATAGGATCTGTAAATGTATAATCTTCAACACATATCTCAACCTTCTTATTTATTTATACAAAAATATTGTGTCGTATTTATTTTTGTGATGTAATGCAGCCTAAAATTTTGCTCTTCCAGGCACAAAGGACATGTTATCCTATAGCTGCATTAATTTAACACGTGTCTGTGCATGCATACATACCTAAGCTATTATATACAATATTTTGCCTCCTTTTGAAATTTATTCTTCACAAAACAAGCAGAACTTAGGTAACAACCCAAACTCGAATGCATTTAAAGATGTTTTTTTAATTAAATTATTTAAGAATGAAAGGATTGGGTATTGTTTATTTTTTGTTGTAAGAGAAATACGAATATCTGTCATAGAAGGATACAACGTTGAATATGGGGTGACACAACACAATTTTAATGCGCCATTATTAAATGTGCATGCTTCTAAAACACAACACTGCGGGGTTTGATAAAATAAAGCATCATCATCTTTTGGCCTTACAGCTCTATATAAGCTTTGGCCTGTTTTATGTGGGACTTCCATACATCTCGATCGCTTGCTACTTTTTACCAATTCCTTATCCTAAGTTTATTGATGTCCTCTAGTTCGTCGGCTCATCTTCTTCTTGGTATTCCTCTTGCTCTTGCATCCTCGTATCGTCCATTCTTATTACATAACCCAGCCATCTTAACCGCTGTGCTTTGATAAAACGTATAATATTTCCTTCCACTTTATACGCCACTTGTCGAGCTCTTTGATTGCTCCAACAATTTTTCTGAGTATTTTTCTTTGGGAGGTTTGTAGCTTTGCTTTATCTGCTTTAATTAGCGTCCACGATTCAGCTCCATAGCATAAGACTGGTCTAATGATGGTTTTGTGCAGAATCAATTTGCATTTTCTATTTAGTAGTTTCGGTTTGAACAGTTTCATTAGTGATGCATATGATCTCCAGCTGCCTGGACTCTTTCATCAATGGTGAGGCTTGTTGAACTGTCTCTACTCACACTACAATTAGGCACCTTGGAGCTGTGATTTGGTGCCGTTAGACTTGTTTTGTGGGGTGCCGTGAAGAATCGATCTTATGCGAACAATCCATCAGCTTCTTAACGTAAAAATTTAGCAAGCCATTCGTGATACCATTCGGAACCAGAAACCGTCACTAAGGTCTTGAAAAACTGGGTTAACAGTATACACTACTATGAAACCAATCAAGCCAGCCGCATGAATAGAAAAGTATTTCGTAAGTAGAGGTATTTGAATGACCCAGTATGTAAAGGGTCTTTCAAAAAAACGAGTATAGCTCTTCTTTTAAAATAAAATATGTAAAAATTTACATTCTTTCAGGTTTCACTTTTTTTATTCAAAATACTGCTCTTAACAACTACATGTGAAAAATGGCATCATATAATTGTCCACCACAATCACGTCTGCAGATAAAACCCGCCAAAGAGTCAATGAATGAAGGCCTAATTGTTGGGAACGTCGAGTTATGGACAAGAAGAAGGCAATGGACAAAAGTGTTAACTTCTGGTGCTGCACAAGCCTCAATCTTAGGCCCTGACCTCTGGAACGTCAGTTATGAGGGCATTCTCACCATCGACACGCCCAACGATTGTTATCTTGCAGGTTGCGAGGATGACGTTGCAGCAGTTATTACTGCACGTGATGTAGATGCGACAGGTTGAAAACTTACACAAACGTTGATAAGAATTAAGACATGGCTTGACTCGCACGACCTTAATTTGGTTTCCGAAAAACAGAACTCATCCCGCTTACGAAGCCGCGTGTACCTTTAGAAGTAACACTGCCGGTTTACATACAGATTATTATGAATTTAAAGGCGCTGCAACATCTGGGCATTAAACTCGACAATAAGCTGACCTATTAGCTCAAACCCAATACGATGCTGAAAAATCTGCCAAAACAATCTCACCACTATCAGGATTAATGGCTATCATCGGAGGTCGCACCGCAAGCAGGCGGAAGCTTCTCATGGACACGATGGTATCTACGTATTTTACTATATGGATGTGAAGTATGGGCAGACACACTTAAAGCTGAGTGTCGCCGCAAGATTCTTGCCAAAGCCCAAAAAACTGCTACCCTCCGCGTTGTTTCAGCGTACCGCACGGCATCAGAAGCAGCACTACTCATCATCAGTGGTACGATACCTATAGATCTTCTAGCTAGAGAAGAAACAGAACTCTCTCTCTCTCTCTTAGCTTCACAGTCTGTGGTGGATCATAGCTTCATCAACAAACTTCCTCCAATTCAGTCTCTCTTTTGCCGCGTTTCTCCAATTACGAACGTTCATCGCTTTTAAGTCGACGTCATCAAGCTATCTCTTTCTTGGTGAGCTCCTCTTTGTTCCTCGTATTGGGTGCAAAGTAAGCACCCTTTTTTGGATTCTTTCGTTGGGCATTCTTATGATGTGGCCAATCCGTCTCGTTTCATCAGGAAGAGAACTATGAATCCTCAAAAGGGGCACGACAAACACCATAGTAGACCACACATTTGCCCGTACTAGTAGCGCAAAACAACAAATTGAAGCACACACACTGCAAATATGGCAAGAGCGCTGAGATTCAGAGAAGAAAGGCCGAAGGGCGACGAAACTTATAGTGAACATCCAATTAATGGTATGCCAGACAGTTCGGAGAAGTGAACTTCTATGTATATTACTCAGATGCCATCCTGTTATGGAAATTTTCGAAAATATCTCAAAAGGAGACCACTGAATGCATCTACGAAGATGCACCTAATAACGATGCAGGTCACACGTTCTTCATAAGGGAGAGATTGAAATTAGATCCCAAGGCTGTCGAAGGCGGTCCGGGTCCCTTAATAGCAGACAACATTATCGAGAAAATGGTAGATAGAGCTGAAAATTGACAACTTATTGACACGTACATTAGAGCGAGTTCTGCGCTCCAAAAAACTTGCCATCGGCAGAGATGCTTAACCGATATGCCAACCTTAACCTACCTATTTAATTAGAATATACTACTGTGGGCAAAAAGTAAGGTGAATTTGGTTGTAAAATGAAAAATCTTTATTTATTCTTGTTCAATTTCATCGCCTTCAAAATAATCCCCTCTCGATGAAATACACTTTTGCCAACGATTTTTCCAATCCCCGAAACATGCCAAATAGTCCATTTCCGGTATAGCCATCAACACCTTCTTCGATTCAGCTTTTATCTCCTCAATCGACTCGAAACGCGTTCCCCGGAGTGATCTCTTGAGCTTTGGAAATAGCCAGAAGTCACACGGAGCCAAATCAGGCGAATACGGTGGTTGCGAAACGATATGCGTGGAATTTTTGGCGAAATGGTCACTTGGAACGAGTGCAGTGTGAGACGGTGCATTATCGTGATGCAAAAACCAAGAGTTCTGGTCTTTTTAGACGAATTGCTTCACGTAAACGACGCATAACGCTCAAATAATATTCCTTATTAACAGTTTGGCCAGGTGGAAGGAATTCATAGTGCACCACACCACGAAAATCGAAAAAAACTGTCATCATGACCTTTATTTTTGAACGACTTTGACGTGCTCTTTTCGGTCTGGCCTCGCCTTTAGCACGATATTCGCTTGCTTGGTCGGTTGTTTCAGGGTCGTAAGCATAAATCCAAGTCTCATCTCCCGTAATGATGCATTTGGGCTTGTCCTGATAGTCTGAAAGCATTGTTTCACACACATCAACGCGACGACTTTTTTCCAAGAAATTGAGGGTTTTCGGTACCAAAGGAGATTTGACTTTTCGTAGGCCTAAATGGTCTTTCAAAATGGTTTTCACAGATCCTTCTGATATTCCGATCATAGGTCTTTAACAGTCAACCGACGATTTCTGAGCACTAACTCCTTCACTTTATTGACGTGTTGGTCATCTGATGACGTCGATGGTCGTCCGGAGCGCTCCAAGTCATCAACACGTTCTCGACCCCCTTTGAAGTCTTTGTACCACTTATAAACATTTTTCTGCGACATGGTCGAATCACCAAACGCATTCTACAACATTCTAAACGTTACCGCAGCCGAAATTTCATTCCGCAAACAAAATTTGATGGCACTTCTCTGCTCAATCAAATCAGACATTGTAAAAGTCGAAACATGCACTCTTGATCATTTGGTAAACACAAGCGTAAATATATTACTGATAATGACATTCACATGAAAGTTGGCCCAGATGTTATTAACAGTACTGCCAACTCATGAAAGAAATAACTAGAGCGAAATTTTAATCCCGCGAAGTTTGACAAATAAATTCACTTTACTCATCTATCCTAAAAGCCATTAGCATGATGCTGGGCGCAGGGAGAGTAGAAGAGGTAGTCTTTATCAGAACGCTTACTTGAATATTCTCTGTATTCGATAAAATAATAACGTAGTTCCGGGGAAGAGGCAACATTCAAGAAAGGAAGAAGAGGAATTGTTTTAGTGGCATGTCACTCTAAGCAGCAGACGGCGAGCGCTGTAAATCTAAAGGCATTTTAAACCAAATTTCACCGCCACAAAAAAAAAAGGTTGTTCAGTAACCCTTTGCGCTACAGCAATAATATTCTCAACAGCACGTCCAGTTCTTGGCCTGTCAGTCTTTTTCTATTCTGTTTTTTCACCCACTTGCACAAAAGTGAAGTTATTACGAGATGTCATAAAATCATAGACAATAGTTTTGCGTTTTATTATTGCTAAATATATCGCACCCTAAATACAAAAGGGTCACAACTCAAAATGTACCTTGTGCTCAAATATAAGCGAGACGTTACGGTCCGCGGATGACATATGACAAAAATAAATTTTTTGTTTTTTGGTAGGACTGTTATAAGCTTACATGGCAAATTTCAGCGTGATATGTCACATAGTTTGTTTTCTGTGCTACTGTAAACAAGTCAAGCTCGTGTGTGGAAAATTTTGAGTTGCGCCCCTTTTGTATTTAGGGTGCGATATATTTAATGGATTAAAATAGTTTGAATTATTTCACAATAAAAGTACTTAATTTGGAAATAAAATTGATCTAAGACTACAGTACCATGTATGAGCTCATATGTGGCAAAGGGATAAACCTAATTTCGGGTTCTTTAATCTTTCTGGATTAGGTCATTTTCTCAAACAATTCCGATTTTAAATTTGCATTGTCTCTCAAACCATTTACCGACTATTCCTGATCGAAATTCGGTTTGCTTGGATTTGGGCCCCAAAAAGTGTTGTTCGGTACTTATAACATACTTGTACATACCTGAATCTGATTAAGCCTACATCAGGAGCTAACTTTTCCAATCCTAAAAACAAATGTTTAGTAGTAAAAGCTCAATCAGCACCTAAACACGCAGCAAAGCATAACAATTAAGTATTAATTAGCAACACTATCCTGTAGGTATATTGAATATGCATACACGCATGCATATAAGTATGTAAATATATATATATTTATGTGCATATGCCTCTTTACTGACGCCGTAAAAGCGTTCAATCATCGCTGGCAATGACATCACCAACTGTATAATGCTGTTTGCGGTCTGACATTGGGGCATGACTATCATGGTAATGCAGCGTGGCGATGTGGCACAAATGTAATAGCGCCATTCACCCAACACATATCCACATAACTTGCCTTGCAACGTAAGTTGTGCCACAGAAATGACTGCGATTACGAGCTGACGGCAGCTTGCTGCTGATTGCCGACTGCGGTGGCAATGCCGCAAAATTACTATTGCATAGATAACTGGAGGTATTGTGTGTGTGTGTGAGTGTGACGGAAATCGGGTAGAAAACCGCTGCTGGACCATTTATGTATGTGCTTGCGTCCAGGTACGACCGAGTCATTCATCATTTGCTGCTTCATTGCAATGTCAGCAAGTTGGCCGGCTACCACTGGTGAAGCTTTCGATAGTTGCATGCGTGGATGAGCGTGTTTGTTGTTGTAATGTCTTATGCAAGCAGCAAGTTTGTGTGAACAACACCATTTGAATGCAATTGTGTGTGTGTGCGTATGCGCGTAAGCGACGATAAAAAGATGACTCTGCTAATTCCTCATTAAATGCAAAAAAATATAAAATCGACGCGTGGCAGCTGACAGTTCGACAACTACAACAACAACAACATAAGCAGCACACAACCGACAGCTTTTGTGTGACACATTTAATAGGCAGCGTCATTGCATATTTACTAGCAACATTGTCTGCTCAACAGATTTTTTCCTCGCGATTTTGTTGCCGCTGACAACAAAAGCTCTTCTGTTCCATTGTTGCCGTCACAAAATGTTGCTGTTAATTTGATGGCTAGCAGCTACTATTTTCTTGTTTTTCATTATTTCACTACTTGTTGTTGTTCGATGCTTAGTTATTGTTGTTATTATTATATTCGCCCCAGCGTTCGCATTTTGGTGCTGACTGTTCTCACTCACCTGTCAACTTCTCCCACAATTTCACCTTGCCATCGTTTAATCAAGCCCTTCTCCCTCAATTTCTACCCTGCCACATTGACACAGTTTCAATATAACGGTTAAATATGTATGTATCCATGCGTGTCTCTTTGACAGTTTATGACACATCGCGCCGCACGGTGAAAGCACCAATCTACCCGGTATTGGTGCTGCATGAGCATGTATATATATGTGTATGTGTACGCTCTACTTGCTTGATTGCGACTGATTTGATTGTGGGTGACTCAAAAACGGTGACACTGGCGGTAATGAAGCTACGTTACGGCAAATATTGACAAGGGCGGTACAGATAGTGACGAATGACACCATTTGGCTGCAAATATGACGGGTGGTTTGTCTTTGGTATTTGTTTACATATGTGTGTAAAGATAAAAAAACTACGCTAATTTATAAGGAAATGGTTAACATTCGTTAAACTTTCTTAACCCAATTCGAAGCTTCCATACCAGTCGGAACCAACATCATCGTGGGCAACATAAACGCATACGAGAGGTTCGTCAAATTTAAGTTTAAAAGGATTGAAAGATATGGAGTTTCAATTAAAATTCAAAAGAAAATTATTGTTTAATCGTAATACCCTTCTCGAGCTTTTTATAGAGTTTGTTTACACCAGAAAAATACTTTTTCCTTCAAGGTTCTCTTTTTCATTGAATAAAGACTAATCGACTAAAACCAGGACCCAGCATTAACACCGATAATAATGTCAGCCTTGAAATCCAACTGAGAATCTTTCATGTCAGCAACTGCTACTGCAGCCTTATTGAAAGAAAGATCCTGCGGAAAATTTTCGATGCACGTCAGCAACGGCGAGTATCGCAGGCGATGAAATGATGAGCTGTATGAGCTCTACGGCGGCATAGACATAGCGCAGCGAATAAAGATCCAGCGGCTACGTTGGCTGCGCCAAATCGTCCGGATGGATACAAACGCTCCGGTATTGAAAGTATTCGATGCGGTACCAGCTGGTGTTTTAACATCAAAATGAACATGGAGTATGCTCAACATGATGGTAGGTAATATTCCAATCATCTATGCAATTTGTTTCTTTTTCAAACGAGCATCTTCAAGAAGAAGTTATCATTCTGTTCCAACAACATCTGAGAACACGCTTCTGCTTCACTATTCCACTTGGAATACAATAGAACAAAAGAAGGTTTTCACTTCAACCAAAAGGTACCTTGTGCCATCTATATATCCACATCCGGAGACTAAGGGTATGTGGTTTTCTCTGAAAGTGCGATATATGTACAATGGGATCGCACTCAAGAGAAGAAGGATTTTTTTTAATTGTAGAGGTGGCACGAAGCATTGAAAGCCGAACTAAAAACCCACACCTACTCCGTTTCCTTTTGTCAGAGGAACTAGTGTTAGGTGTTCTTCTGCGGAGGGGGCGCGGTCTATTACCTTTATACAAACATTTGCGGAGACGCTCCGCGCAACGCAACTTTGAGATGATTTTATTTGCTACATTGCAGACGGTGGACCAGTTTTCTTTTGACTCAAGGATAGTATAAACCAGGTCATTAATCTTAAGTGCCTGCCCTACGTTACTGCTTAAGTAAAAAAAAATGTTCTTCGTCTTCAATAATGTCATTTGTTCGGAAAGTATTGTATGGGTCGTCTTCATATCCGAGTTTATGCAAATAAAATTTGAAGCATCCGTGTCTATCAATATTTAGGTTAGGTGAAAATCCAGTTCCACCGACTCTGCCATTTTTGCCAACAACTCCCCTTCACTGCTTGACATCTCACCTTATTTGTTGAGGGTTTAGCCATCTTCCTCGCCAAAAAATATCTGTTGGGCAAAGCCCAGATATTTCAAGCGCTGCTTCCTCTGATTAAGTTCTCAGGCTCTCATTTCGCGTGCATATGAGGTTTTATCCAGCACATTAATCCAGATAGGTGCACCGTACAAAGGAACTCTTCTTACTTCTAGGCCCTCCCAAGCTCCGAGCCGAGATAGTGCCGCTGGTATTTTTAAACTGTCTCTTCTGCATACTCAATATGTGGCTTTAAAGTTAGCCTAGCATCAAGCATAATGCCTACATAATTGAAGGCAGTTTTTGAGATTTCATGTTCGCCGATTGTTATATTACCAACCTCACCTTATTAGCACTGCCTCTATTTTATGTTGCGCTACCTCTAGGCCCACTTCCACCAGCCCCGGCTGAATTTGGAAAATTGCTACGGTTGCCACTTCTGTCACCTCCTTTACGTAATTGCCTCCGACTGCACTGGCTATGTGGTTTCTGTTTGTTGTGGTTGTAACAGTATACAAATTCCCGTTAAATGTTTGGGAATTGCTGCTAAAGTAACATTTCTTGGTCAGATGCTTAACACGGAAGTCACTACATTACCACTTCAGAATTCATGGCAATCGTGGTCACGAGTATGATCCCTTTCACAACACAAGTCCAAGAGGACAGTCGAATTCTATTAAAAAATAAATGTTGTACAGAGTCTGCTCTATAGTAGTACTATAAGAGATGAACTCAAATCCTCATCTGTAAATAGTTTGAGGATGTTTTCTTCTACCCGCAACATTTCTATTAATTAAAACCTAGACATTTCGAGGCGAATTCGGAATGCATGCTACACTGAGTCCCAAAATCGACGAGCTCTGCGAGAATAGACAGGTCACCATTTACTGAGTGCCAAAGCCCAAGGGAATAGATGAAAATGAGAGAGTTGATCGAACTTGCAACACGAAAACAACCAACTCTATTTTATCTCTCCCAAGGAAAGAATGTAAAATATAGGTTGGAGTACTGACGTCCCGTTGTCCCGTTGACTCACTCCGTATAACGGAGCTAGAATGCGATTGGTCTAGAACGACGTGTGTAACTTATGCGAAGAAGAAAGGGGTACGTTAGAACACCTCCTTTCCTACTGTCTTGCTCTATGAAAGACTCATTGCAACTGCCCAGGGTCGGTATACTTCTCTATTGCTGACAAAAATTCAAACTATTTATTAAAACTCGCCAAGACATGTATCAAGATCTATATTTAACACGACTCCAACAACACTGCTAACACTACAGCCCTTTATAGGCTACTAGCAACCCGCCCAGCTTCGCACGGGTATAAAATATATACCCTATGTCACTCACTGAAAAAATGATTAAAATCGATCCAGTAGTTTTGGCTTATTCATTATTGCCCGTGGCCCGCACGCGTTAAATTTGGAGTAAAACAATTCCCCTTTCTTTATAGCATGAAGATTTCCTGCTATCTTTGGGATATCTAAATTCATACCCTACATTTTTGCATATTAACTTTTTGCATTTTTACATATGTATTTTTTTTTATTTTTACAACAATTACTATATTACAGAATGTCTTTATATACAACGTTCATAGCCTTCTTGTCATTAGACAATACAAACATGTTTTCTCTAGAGGTTACTCTTGAAAGAGCGACATACAGTTGGCCATGTGAAAAACAGTCAACACTCAAATCTAAGCCTGCAACGTTGAAGGTTTGACCCTGAGATTTATTAATGGTCATTGCAAAAGATGTCTTTACCGGAAATTGTAAGCGTTTAAATTGGAATGGTAGATCTGATGGTATCAGAGGGATTCGGGGAATCAATACATCTTCTCCGGTACCACATCCTGTGAGTATTGTGCACTCTATTATGAAAGTTTTCAGTGATTTTACCAGCAAACGCGTGCCATTGCAAACTTTAGGTGGACTTAGGTTTCTTAATAAAATAACAGGACAACCTATTTTCAGCTCCATTTTGTGAGGAGGGAGTCCAGACGGTTTCAAAGAATTTAGAAATTCTGTAGGAAATTGAACAGCTTCTTCCAAATCGAGAAGAGTATCGACCGAGTAGTATATTTTCGTCGGCGCATCAATATTTGAAATAATCAAGTTATTTACTTTATCTACTTGTTCGTTAGTTGGTGACAGAATAGCTCTTTCTTTAAACCAAGATATTGTCTTATAACTTATGTTATCAATGTCTGGATAGACATTGTTGACTAACTCTTGGATGTTGTCTATCAAAACACAAAGGTTTTCTAGGTTAATCCTTCCCTCACTTTGTGTTAATTCTCCATTGCCAACTTTTAGCAGCATCTCTGGAAATAGCCTGTTCTCACGTGAAGATGACGAAACCCTCATATTAGTTTTAAGATCTAATTTATTGACATGCGACCAAAGGTGGGATCTTTTTCGTCAGCACGTGTTCCTCGAGTCACAACTGGTAGGATTTGACGGAAATCTCCTGAGAACAGAATTGTACATCCACCCATAGGTGCATTTTTGTTGTGCAAATCGCGCATTGTCCTATCCAGTGCTTCCACAGACGTCTTGTTTGACATGGTAGCTTCGTCCCAGACTATTAATGAGCAGTCACGCATCAATTTTCCTGTATTGCTCTGCTTAGAAACACTACAGACGCTGTTATCATCATCGGTGCGCGATTTTCAGCGGGTGCTTGATTGTAGAGTGTGTGGTTCGGCCTCTTTCCAAAAGACTCTTTCCAAAAGAGTAGCGGCAATGCCGAATGCTAACGCAATTTTTCCGGTAGATCTCAATTACTAATTACTGCTGTAATATCTTGAAAAATATTGGTTTTAATTATATGCTGTAAAGAGCCATATACATAGATCTATATGAAAACAACAATGTATTTAAGGTATTTAATTGGATAAGGATTAATGTTGTACCCATTTGTTGAAATCGCTTCGAAAATAAGCTATTAGTTGTCGTAAAAAGTAAATGACAAAAAATGTTATTGTATGGAATCGATAGCAAACTAAACGCGCTCCGAATCAATAAAAACTATTCAAAAACTGTATTTTAATTATGTGCGATTTACTAATATAGAACGTGAAAATAGCGTTTTATTTCGCTGTAAAATTGTATGTACAATTATATGTAATGTTACATGGAATTCAGTACATACATAGATACATATGTATGTACATACGTCCGAAATGAAATAATGCGAGCGATTCGTAAATACATACATACATACGTCACCATACGATGTAATTCAACATTAATGAGGTGTGGTGAGATTATCGCTTAACGCCTGTTGCTTCATTCGGTTGACAGCGAACACACACACAAACAGCTTTTTTTGGAAAAAGAGCTGCTTTTGTTTAAACAATTTTGGTTAAATAACAAATAAATTAATTATTTTTTTTGATGCAGAACGAAAGTAAATATTTCAAAGTTAAACTTCAAGAAAGTTTCATTTTAATTGGTTGATTCGTTTATGATTTATGGCCGTGAAAACAAAAAAATTATGTTTTTTGCCACATTTTGACCGATTGCCACGCCCCCTTTATATATTTCTTCACATTATACAGATATAAACCTTCCTCTTCAATCAATCTATCTTTAAAAAAAAAACCGCATCAAAATCCGTTGCGTAGTTTTAAAGATTTAAGCGTATAAGGGGACATAGGGACAGAAAAAGCGACTTTGTTTTATAATATGTAGTGATATACAGAGTCCGGGCAATCGAAGTGTAACCAATTAAAAAGGCCATAAATTTAGTTTAGAAAATTACTTTTATTCAATTCAAAGTAAAAAATATGTGAAAATAACACAAAATTAAGAATCAATTTACTTTTGCTCGATATGACCACTTTTTGCCTTCACTATGGTCTTGAGATGGTCCAGAAGCAAATCGCAAGCTGCCTGAATGTGACTTGCAGGTATTTTAGCCCACTCGCGGATAATGGCTTTTTTCAGCGTCTCGGGACTTGCAGCTGAATATAATGCAATCACAATTTTACGTTTGAAATCCATTACAGATTTTCTTTCTTTGCGTTTACTCTCAGTAAAATGCTTCTGTGCCATTTAGCCAACTAACATCAGCTGCGCGAGCGGTCTGAAGTTGGTTACACTTCGAGTGCCGGGCCCTGTACGATTTATTCAGATCAGCCAGATATATTGTACTTAACCTAATCAAGCCATTTTGAGTACGTGTGGGATGCAGTAGTGGTAAAAATAACTCTCAGTTGCATTTTGAATGATTTTTCGAATTGGTACAATCTTTCAGAATATAAATGTGTTGCTCTTCGTCCAAGATAACCGTTAACAGCTGCAAATTATAATTGATCTTGAACCAATTTACTCCTCGGTATCAGAATCGAGTTTAAGTGTCATCAAGAAGCGTGAATAAAAAGCTACACTCCCGGTTCGTTTCTCTGACGTAACTCGGTTAGGTTTGTTTCAAATAAAAAAAAATCAATTGTAGGCAATTACAATCTATTTATGGCCACCCAAAAAAATTGTTTGACTTGTAATTGATGGTAAAATTTCAGAGTGTCAATCATGAGAATCATGTTTCGCGTGGGAAGCTTGAATTGAATCTTTTATTTGTATTATTGTGTGATAGCCACCCACCCAATAGCACTCTCGAATGTAATCCAAGCCATACTTATGGTGCTTGGTTGTCGATTTTTCATATCGATCGCTTACATTTCACACTTCTTCCTTGAAGCTCTGTTGACAAATTTCTAAAACAAATGTAAAAAATTCAGCCACTCGGTGAAAAATTGCATTTCCTTGTACTTTCAAGAAATCCGTGCTAAAGTTCTTTACACTTGGTGTTGTTTATTTTGTACATTTTTTATACAAAATTTTACATGCCACATGTCGCACGCACACTTGAGTCGCCACAGGGAAGTGAAAAGAACAAAAATAGACCGGGTTCAGTGTTAAGGCGATTGTGAGGGAAGCGAAGCTGTTATTCTCCTTAAAGTATTTTGCAGTAGTTGTTGTTGTAAATACATGTTTTCTTGTGCTTTAGCTATTGTTGCTTTTGTAATTGTTGACATTGCTCTTATTTACGCTGCATTGTTTGCCACTTTACGGACATATACACACACGCATGGATGAGCTAAGTGCATTTGTGTGTAAGCGCCAGTGCGTGTAACACATGCAACACCCCCTACACTAGAAAAAAAACACTCATTTTGTAAATATGTTATGCAATATAAAATATTTGTAAATGTGCTGCGTGCTGCGTGCAGCAGCGGAAGTGGCGCCATTATGTTGTTTGCACGCATTGCATTGCAGCGAAAATTCCAGTAACGCTTCAGCGACTTGAAACGTCTTTTGCTGCCAAAGCAGTTGCCACTAAAGCAGCGGCAAAGGCGACAGGAGCAACAATAGCAACACCAACAACAACAGTAACAGCAACAGCGATGCATGTTGATGCTGTGATTGCAACAGTAAACGATGCCACTTTGCTTTGCTCCACATTTTCAACACATTTCCTCACAATTTTATGCTTGTTCTGCTTCTTCTTATTCGCCACCGTCAGCTTGACAGCTGAGCAAAATGAAATACGTTGCTAGGCGGACTACTGTTGCTTGGTTGCAATACCGTTGCAATAAATTCGTAAAGCTTTATTTTTCAAACACGCTCACGCAATCACATATACGAGGGTTACTAATTGCATTATGAGGCTTGACAACATTAAGTCTTGTTAAGTGCTTTCTAATACTTTCACTGGAAAGTTTACTATTTTTGAATTTATCTTATTCAGAATATTTCCGTCCGTCATTTGCTATCGGAATTAAAATTACAAAAACGAAATCAATTGGAGAAAATCCTAATACGATTATCTATATGGATTACCCAGAGAACAGCTCATCGACTAACTTATGTACTTCCACTTTTGCCCATGAAGCATCACTTGTTTCCCACGAATAGTAAATAGAAGTCCTTCGCTAGGCCATGAATTGCCAGGAGATCCCCCAAATTCAGAAAAGATTGTTGGTGATTGTTTAACCGAGTTGTGGTTAATATTAGGAAAAAATTTTGCTTATCATCTCCTCCGCTTGTCGCATGTATTCACTTCTCAAAGCATCAAAATAAGCTCAAAGCATAAACAGCCTTTTGGTATCTGGAGGTCAATGAAACTATTTTTTTTTTTTATTTGAAAGCGTATATTTTGCCATTAAACATAGAATACAATTTCACTCAAATGACTTTGAATACAGGCTCTACAGCAGCTCATTCTTTCAAACCAATTATTTTAGATACATTTTCTCCAGTTTCGGCACGTATCTCACCAATGCACTGTGGTTGCTCCCAAATGTCAAAAATAAAAAAATTAAAAGCCGCGTGATTTCAAAACTTATAATTATATAAATATCATAAGATGAAACCCGATACAACTTAGAAAAATATAAAAAAATACCACCTAATCAATCATTTTAAATCATCTCTTTAACCTGCGAAATGAACCCATCCTCAATGCACTACATATTTAAGCGTCAACGAAGATATCCGCAACTCTGTTACTCTGCGTGTGATTTCTTAGAACTGAATAAGTGAAAGGTGTTAGTGATAATGGATTCCGTGGATACTGGTATTTTTACATATGTATTTCTCATTGCCTAAATGGTTTTGTACTTCACGGAGCTTTGCTTAACTTTATCGCTCGGTTTTTTTATTGTTGAAACTTTAATACTCATAAATGACATGATTCAGCGATGCTGCCGCGCTTTGCCATTGTACAGACTGCCATTATTTTAAAGCGTATCGATTTAACTTTTGTTTATGCCGACAATTGTCGATCAGACCTGGAGAGGCCAACGTAGATATATCTTGAAAACGATCGACCGTTCAGAGTCGGCTTAAAACTGTAGGCCCCTGCAATTGTGGAACAACATCAAACTGCCCGAAATAGGAGTGTCACCCCAAAAAGGGTGTAAGCGCCAATTATATATAAAGGGTTTTCCAATGAGAAGTGTTATTTTGATGTTCAAAGAAAAATGCTATTTTTTAATGTAAATGATCGGATGTTTTTTTCATTATAAAGAGGAAGGTATGCAGTTAATAGTGGAAAATAACATCAGGCAAATGACCACCACGACGACGCTTACGGGGCAATATTCTTTTCATGAAATTTTCCATAGCCGAATTGCAAAATGGAAGCCCTATGACCTCGATAGCCTCACAAATTCCATCTTTGAGGTCTTGAATAGACCCTGGGTTGTAGACGTAGATCTTCTCTTACACGTCGCCTCAAAGAAAAAAGTCACAAGGTGTTAAATCACAAAATCTCGGTGGCCAATTGTGATCACCTCTTCGAGAGATAACACGATCCGGAAACATTTCCCGTAAAAGATCAATGGTTTCGTTGCTTGTGTGGCATGTAGCGCCGTCTTGTTGAAAATAAACGTTGTCCAGATCAATACCATCCAATGCCGGCCATAAAAAATCGTTATAATACCTGTTAATGTTGTAAATACCACTTGTTATTGGAAAACCCTTTATATATAAATAATATTTGGACAACCCCTTGATCGGTTCACACTGAATGTTATATCGAATTATAGGTAATTAAATTTACTAATATAGTAGCATCTCTTGGAAGAGCACACGCCAAGTTTGAGCCAGATCGGCATATTTCTTTGTGTTTGGAATTCGTTTGAATCGAGAAAGTCGGGTGATTTTACTTTCTATCACGAAAAGGCACCAGTTCACGCCTTTGCAATTGTGGTCGCAAAATTAATGGAAATAGGATTCGAACTTGTTTCACATCCCCCTATTTTCCAGACATGACTACCTCGAATCACTCGGTTTGCTATTTGTTCTTCAATTTCAAGAGGTGACTACAGGAACGAGTGACTATTTTTCAGACTTGTACAAATCCTATTATTCGGAAGGGATGAAGAAACTAGAACAGCGTTGGACGAAGTGTACGAGTATAAAATATAAAAAATCTACAAATTAAAATAAAAATTTCACATCGAAATTGGTTTTTAGTCCGAATTAGAGCATTAAGCTGCTATCGTACCAATCAAGAAGAAGAAGAAAAGCTAGAAAGTGCGCTGAATATGTTTTCTCCCTTTTTTTGCGACTAGTCGGAAAGATTTTACGGAGTGAAGCTTCTGATTAGAACCAAGTGTGAAATTTAAATATTTTGCATGGAGTATCTTGGCAAAAGCTGTATAGTTTATATTAGGGTGTGTATTTTCTTTAATATTTTTATTATATTTTTTATATGACACCCTGTTTGGGTGTTTGGCTAAGTTCCTCCTCCATCTTTTGCTATTTGTATTGACGTTTTTCCACAAACGAAGAGTCCTACAGCTTTATGCCGCCTCCGAACGGCCGATGGTTTTTATGAGGAGCTTTTTCATGGCAAAAATACACTCAGAGGTTTGCCATTATCTGCCGAGTAGGGGCTGCTATTAGAAAAACCCGTTTCGACAATTTGATGTTTCATGCCCGAAGTTTCGAACCCAAGACTACCGAATGTTAGCCACGCACCAATCCACTGATCTACGGCGGACATATTTATTAGATAAATAATTTTAAAATGAACTAAATTAAATCAAGAATTATCACTAACAAAGAAAATTCGACCTTACGTCACTAATTTGCTTACAACAAACGATTAAATTAATAATTATGTATTTCTTTTATGGTATTTTGTTTCTAGAGACTTCGCGCTAGGTTGCCTATTCGTGGTTCTATCTGTCGGTAACTTAAAAAATTCTCATTCATGGTGCTTTAGCGATTGATTATTTGGGTGCTATTGTCTGTGTAGTATTCTTAATTTCTTAATTCTTACCGGATATTGTCCGTTAGGTGTGCATGCGGTGAGACTTGGGATTGCATCAAGTCCTTTCTGCAGAAGCTATCTGAAGGGTGAGCTGGAATCATCTCAGCACTTTCTTCTGAGCTATCTTGCTCTCGCGGGGCAAAGATTTAGACAATCCAATCCAATCCAATCTATTTCAAAGCCCCTTCTTCCTTTTTCCATCTGTTTGGTTATTTTCCCTGTGTTTTTTTTTTTATTTATTTTATTTTCCCCCCTATGGATTCAAAATAGAGGAATATTAGTTCTTTGTAAAGGGGGGCACACTTGCGTGGCTGCCATTTATCTTATCCTAATGGAGACTTGCCAGAGAAAGCGGCAGAGGTGAAAAACGAAAGCATAGAGAAAATGAAAAAGTCGTGTGTTCTGTTAAGCACCGCTTTATTCTATGAAATTGGAGTTTTGGCTTACTTAAGCTACCAAAGCAGATGAAGACATTGATGGCGCGTGAAGTCTTGGACTTACTAAGTATCTCTGTATATCTATATTTTTTTCAATTTACGTGGTTATTTAACATCAGTCGATAACTTTGGGTAGTCTAAGGTACCAAATTATTTTTGTCGAACTGTATTATTTTATAAATCCAAATACAAACCTGAATTTACATCTTTCGAATGCACTGCTTATGGGATATGAGTGTGACTATTGTCTGATTTAAAAACAGAGCAACACTTGTACTACAATTGGGTGAGATCTGTTAAGGTGTTCCTGAGAAACACATATTTTATCATTAAAGTGCTTGACCATAGCTATTTATTTTATGTAAAACGAAATTGTTGCTTATAATTTACTCTACAAAACAATTAGTTCCAATTTTTAAATGTTTAGCAATTTCGTTCTAAGATAAAGATTCGGCGATAGCTATTAACGACAGAATCCAAGCTGCAAATAACGCCTACTACGTTAACATAAAACTATTTAAATCAAAAGATTTGTCCAGAGCACAGAAAATAAGAATGTACAAAGTACTGATACGACCCGTCCTTACATATGGTGCAGAAATATGGCCGCTGAAAACAAATGATATTCATCAGCTGATGTGCTTCGAAACGCGTATCATAAGGAAAATATATGGTCCGGTTGCAACAATAGATGGCAGCTACCGCATTCGCTACAATAATGAAATCGAAGAAATCGTTCAAGGACAAAATATAATACGTTTTATCAAAGCCCAACGAATTAGATGGATTGGGCACGTACTGCGCATGCCGAAAGAGCGAAATGCTAGGAAAGCTTTTATTTTAACACCAATTGGAGGAAGAAAAAGAGGACGCCCACGAAAGCGATGGTTAGATGACGTCGAATCAGATCTTAAGCAAATGAACGTACACAACTGGAGAGATGTAGCCATGGATAGAATAAAGTGGAGAAAAATTGTTGATGAAGCTATGGTCCACCACGGACTGTGAGGCTAAGAAGAAGAAGAATTTCGTTCTAATATTTACTCAAATATCGCAGCTATTGCATTTTTCAAAAGTACCATTATGGCAGGCAAGCGTAGCTTTAAACCGATTTCACCCTGAATGAAGAGTAACAAGTATACCCAGTTTCGTTTCAAAATCTTATTAAATTTAGGAAAAACGACTTTTTTACTCATACTCTATACTTGCTGCACTACTGTGCAAAAGCAACATCGATTTCATGTCATAACTCTTAAATTTCCGCTTGATTTTTGGCGGAAGATACGGTATATCCTTATCCACCACAAAACATAGCCTAATGAGGTCACACCACAGCTTCTACGACACCAATTGATTACTCCGTTTCGGTTGATCTTGCTCGAGTTTCGAAGATTTTCGCATGTTTCGGAACCATAACGTAAAGTTACTTGAAAGCTTGAAGCTAAATTTCCATATACCACCTTGAAAAAAAACATGCGGAATATATTCAGAAAATTCAAAATACAAGTTTATTTATCAAAAATTATATTATAGCTTTAAAGTACTCACCATCAGATGCAACGCACTTATGCCGGCATTTGAGCCAACTCTACAAACATTTGTGGGATTCTATTTTCTGTAATATTCGGTATAGGCATCAGAGCCGTCTTCGATTTTTCCATTACTTCCATTCGACTGTTAAAACGGGAGCCATATTAGGTAAATTCGATGTCTGGTGGATGGTAGTCGAAAGTTCTTCGTAAAAAATTCTTGGTTCCCACGAATCCTTTCTTTCTTTCTTTCTTCACGTCCTTATTAACTCTCTGAGCTGAAAACGATGTGGTTTTTTGGTCTTGGTTCATTCGCCGCCCTCCACTCACTAGTCTGATTACTGGATTGCATGTCATAAATATAAGTAAATGTATCCATAAATGATCCATTTGATGCGTTGGATCATTGCACCATCAACTCATAGCTATGGTTGTTCTGAAGAGAGACCCGAGCGAAACTAACGAAAACTTACGAAAAGATAGTTAGCCGCATAATCTCGATGTGTGTTAATAGGCCTTCAAGCTACAACAAATATGTAATAAATGAAGGAATAAACAAGCTCACCCCAAATCTCAGGCAATACTCCGGCTTTCCTGTCTACTTTCGGTTCCCTACTTCCCGTTAGCGTGTGACTGATAATTCGAAAATGTCATATGGCAATACTGAGATTGAGAGTAGCTTCCCTCGTAAGTAACATGTTCGCACTTATATACGTACATATTTCTTAAAAAAAATGATTGCAATATTTTCTGAAAGCATTTTATTCGCATCTAAAAACTTTCAGACACATACACACAACGTCAAAACTTGCTATTAGTTATAAAATTTGGAGGATGTATGCAAGTGAGCGCAACATATTTTTAATCGAATAAAGGTACTCTGTGACATGACAAGGGAAGCGCTTACTGGAAGTCTTCCTAAAAGAATTTGCAGGAAGTTAACTACAGGAGCAGTCACACTGTGTTTGTAGGATACTTTTCGATAGCAACTTTTTATTTCCAAAGCTTCCTTCAGGTTATTCGCACTGCTATAGTTAAAACTTTTCGCAGGAGCTTTTTCATGACAGAAATACACCCAATGGTTTGCCAATATCTTCCTAGAAGCGAACGCTATTAGAAAAACTTTTGATTATCAAAATGAAAAATTGTTTGCAATCCGTAATAAATTTAAGTTGATACAAAAGATTTGCGCACACGGCTCCCATTTTGCCAAACTTCTGCCCTTTTCTTCGCTTTTCGCCCAATCAGCGATCGGCGCATATTGGAGGATTTCCACAGGGTGAAAAGATTTTTAGAGGCTCTCAGCGAATTTGACAGAATCAGCTGATTGACTGACTCCACTTGTGTTTACAAAACAACTGAGATCGTGTTAGTGATATAAATACGAAAGAAATCAACCAATGACACTTCGTTGCCGTCTGAACAACGATTGATTGGACGAGTGTGTGAATACATGTGAAATGATTGTGCATTTGTGTTAGTGATATACGGAAAACAATCATGACAGTTTCCGCTCATGTTACTTTGGGATTTCAATTGAGCAATAGTGGGATTTACTCTGACTGTTTGAAAAAGTGTTATTATAGGGGCCTGGGAAAAAGAACAATAATTAACTTATTTATAAAAGATGACGCCTAAGGAATGTGAAGCTGATTGCAGTTCAGGGCAATTCTTATTTAAAAAACCGAATCAATTTCTCGAAAGCTTTTAGTTTTAAACCATTTTTAAATATTTACAAATCGTACAAATATTTATGGAATCAAAATAATTATATAACCGATAGAATATAATTTCGACGAACATTTTTAATATTTTGGCTAACACTTTTTTATATTCCTCGCATACTTCACTTACAAAAACACACAGCTACTATACACAATATAACACTTCACCCTGGGACCGCTGTAAGCATTTTATCAAGGTCGAGCCGCGTTTACTACTGTGGGCAAAAAGTAAGGTGAATTTAAATTTCGCGGGATTAAAATTTCGCTCTAGTTATTTTTTTCATGAGTTGGCAGCACTGTTAATAACATCTGGACCAACTTTCATGTGAATGTCATTATAAGTAATATATTTACGTTTGTGTTTACCAAACGACCAAGAGTGCATTTTTCGATTTTTACAATGTCTGATTTGATTGTGCAGAGAAGTGCCATCAAATTTTGTTTGCGGAATGAAATTTCGGCTGCGGAAGCGTTTAGCTTATTGCAGAAGGCATTTGGTGATTCGACCATGTCGCAGAAAAATGTTTATAAGTGGTACAAAGACTTCAAAGAGGGTCGAGAACGTGTTGACGACTTGGAGCGCTCCGGACGACCATCGACGTCAACAGATGACCAACACGTCAATAAAGTGAAGGAGTTAGTGCTCAAAAATCGTCGGTTGACTGTTAAAGACCTTACTGATATGATCGGAATATCAGAAGGATCTGTGAAAACCATTTTGAAAGACCATTTGGGCCTACGAAAAGTAAAATCTCGTTTGGTACCGAAAACTCTCAATTTCTTGGAAAAAAGTCATCGCGTTGATGTGTGTGAAACAATGCTTTCAGACTATCAGGACAAGTTCAAGTGCATCATTACGGGAGATGAGACTTGGATTTATGCTTACGACCACGAAACAACTGACCAATCAAGCGAATATCGTGCTAAGGGCGAGGCCAGACCGAAAAGAGCACGTCAAAGTCGTTCAAAAATAAAGGTCATGATGACAGTTTTTTTCGATTTTCGTGGTGTGGTGCACTATGAATTCCTTCCACCTGGCCAAGCTGTTAATAAGGAATATTATTTGAGCGTTATGCGTTGTTTACGTGAAGCAATTCGTCTAAAAAAACCAGAATTATGGGCCAACAACTCTTGGTTTTTGCATCACGATAATGCACCGTCTCACACTGCACTCGTTCTTCGTGACCATTTCGCCAAAAATTCCACGCATATCGTTCCACAACCACCGTATTCACCTGATTTGGCTCCGTGTGACTTCTGGCTATTCCCAAAACACAAGAGACCATTCCGGGGAACACGTTTCGAGTCGATTGAGGAGATAAAAGCTGAATCGAAGAAGGTGCTGATGGCTATACCGGAAATGGACTATTTGGCATGTTTCGGGGATTGGAAAAATCGTTGGCATAAGTGTATTTCATCGAGAGGGGATTATTTTGAAGGGGATGAAATTGATTTACAAGAATTATTATTATTATTATTGATTAAAATATAATTAAAATTATAGATTAATCTAAGATAAAAGCTCTAGCTACCAGGGCTATCGGCTTAGTCAAGTGATAGCAAATGTAAGTAAATAGAGATTATAAGACTAAATAAGTTGAAATATGTTTATAGGTTTAAGGAAATTTGACATTTTCAAGAATAAATTGAGATTTTTCATTTTATAACCAAATTCACCTTACTTTGTGCCCACCTTACTTTGACCCCACCAGGTACCTGCATCCAGGTCCCTCTATTGTGGACGTATGGAGATCTTACGCCAGCGACAGTATCCACCCCTCCCACTGTGTGATTGGTGGTTCTGAAGGAACTGGAACATCGGGAAATTTGCTGTCTGATGTTAGTATGAGTGATTGACTCAAATTTCAGCGTTTGTCGTCGTGCTGACAATTCATCTCCATGTTGTACTAGCAACTGTACCTGCTGCTGCTTGGCCTTGCGCTCCTATTCAATGAATTGAAGTCGTACCATTATTTTTAAGCAAACGCTCGAACCGCCTCCCACATGCCCGGCGTGAAGTCGATAGGACCAAGTGAGTGTCCCAAAACTCTTTCAAGTATTGCACGTTCTCGTGCGAAGCGATCACAATGTTCCGCGCTTTCGATTGCATCAGGGCGTCAGGGCATCTTGGGCGGAATGGGATATTTGACAACTGAAAGCCGTGGAGATACTCCATAAAGCAGCCGTGACCGGTGAGAATCTGCGTAAGGGAATAATCGGTATCACCATGCTTTCTCTTCACCCACTCTTCCAGATGTGATATAGACTTGTACGTCCATCACCCTTTAGATGACTCTTCCCATCTTCATTGCTACTCGTATATTGATCGCTCTCTCGATTGCTTTTTCTGCTGCCGTTGGTTTTGCTTCGTGCGCGTTATAGAGGCGGCGACGCTCTCTTGCGTGAATATCAAGTGGTCATTTTCCGACTACAGCACATATTGCGTCGTCTGATACTGTTCTATATGCGCATGATTTCCGTAATGCGCTCCGCCTGTATGTGCGCACCACTTCGCGCATGTGGATATTCGGATATTCTTGGCTACTGCCCATACCAACGCCGCGCAGAGCACGATCGAGTCAACAATTGCTAATACAAGCCTATTATACCGTGTTTTTTAGCCGTATGAGAACTATCGATAACGATAACTATGGTTTAACAGCTGAGAATTGCAAACTGTGTAGAGCTTTCTCTTCAGTCAGAGAATAATTCTCGTGAAGCACATATGACTGATTTAACCAAAGACTGGGCAATAACATCATGCGTAATGCAATGGATCCCCTTTGTCTTACCCCACAAAGCCGATTTCGTGGAAGGCATTTAGAGTAAAAGATCACGGGACTAAGCCAAAAATTTGTTTTTAATCACATTCAGCAGAAACTTTTCACTGCGTTTTTCTGAGCGTGAAGGAATATTGCAGCCTGCTCGAAAGAGTGGCGGATGAGCCGATAATTGTAATACTTCTGTAGCATTAGACGGCAGATAGCTGCCTTATTCACAACCGCATCTCTGAGGCACTCCCACTCTCTTCTACTAATACGTCAGGCTGCCCGAGACCCTCATATAGTAAATGTCAAACAAAGTATTGCTTTTGTTAAACTTATTCAGCCCACAGATCGCCACGACTACAACGATACCTGCTTGCCTTAATTAGCTACCTAAATATGTAAATATAACTAATAATATTTGTGCTACTATTGAATACTCAATAGCCAATTTTTTTTTTTATATAAAAAAAAAAAAAAATAAATAATTGGCGCGTACACTTCTGTTAGGTGTTTGGCCGAGCTCCTCCTCCTATTTGTGGTGTGCGTCTTGATGTTGTTCCACAAATGGAGGGCCCTACAGTTTCAAGCCGACTCCGAACGGCAGATATTTTTATGAGGAGCTTTTTCATGGCAGAAATACACTCGGAGGTTTGCCATTGCCTGCCGAGGGGCGACCGCTATTAGAAAAATGTTTTTATTAATTTTGCCTTCACCGAGATTCGAACTAACGACCTCTCGGTGAATTCCGAATGGTAATCACGCACCAACCCATTCGGCTACGGCGGCCGAATTTTTTTTATATATGCATAACATAATTTATGCGCTCATATTCTTGAATTATCCATAACTATGATAAAAATCAATAAATGAATATAAAAATATATAGCTTGCAAACTTGCTACACTAAAAATAATACCACAACTCACTTACTCACACTTATCACATGCCAATTTTTTCAAACTTAGCCTCCCTCTTCTTTTTTCTTCGCTTATCCACCACTATTTTCCTTTCACACGCCTGCAGCCTGCCGCATGTGGCATAATCAATCAATCACGCTACCGCTGTCCGACCCATTTCATAACCGAACACCACGCCTCCTAACGTGCGCCACTCTACTCCGGCATGCTCCGGCGATTATTATCACAAAGAACTTAATTATCGGTCATCAATTTTCAACATCCTTACGGTGCACGCCAAGAAACCAATAGCCAGAAGCAAAGAGATAAAGAAAAGGACACCTTCGCAGCAAGAACAGGAGCAGGGAAGTAAAAAAAAATTAAATCAAATGAAACCGAATGTAAACCTATCGAATTCTACTGCCAGTGTAGAGAGTGATAACTGTGAATTGGCATTGGTATTAAATTCATTTCGGAAATGAAGATTGGGGCAGGGAAAGTGGCAAGGAAGTGGTAATAGGAAAAGCAATAAAAATGAATGTGAAAACAAACGAGCAATCAGCACGCATTCTGTATAAATTCGTGCCACGAAGTGCCACTCAACTGAAGAGCGGAGGAGAAAAAATTAGAAGGAATAAGACGGAAAAAAAATTCGAAGAAAAAACTTAGTATTAGCAAATCAGTTAATCAAACTACATGGGATAAGCGCTCTTTGCTAGGGGTTATGAGTAAAAGAAAATAGCAAAAGTAAGGGCAGCTACAATCGAAATAAAGCCCATAAAAGTATTCGTTACGTATACTACATTGATACTCCCTTATCTTCTATCACAAAGACGGCGCTCGAAGAGGACAAACGAAGGTCTCAGTAAGGTCAATTGTGATGCCCAACAAAATCTCAAACAACTTATACGAAAATTAGGCACTATATTACAATTCTTTTGACCAAACCCCTTCTGTGGACTCACTAAAGCCCATATGAAGGAATTGGGAGGTAACGGGATTCAAACGATACTGGATGGAAAGTGCAGGGCAGAGATAGGCCAAACAAATTATCATTTCTTCTAGAGGAGTGTCAACTACATTTTTAAATTTAGATAGAGAGCACTTCCGAACTCTCACTGGATACTGTAAGGGACATTGTAGTATAAGTAGAATCAAGCGTATGTCGTTTTTGAGAGCTAAACGAGGAAACACCAGGGCACACAGCCTACGAAATCCTGTAAGATGAAAACTCACTCCCCTAGGTGGTTTGTCTCTGGATCCAGTGCTAATATGGAACAAAAAGTCCGAGGAAGTGATCAAATTTATTAGAAGCCTTCAATTATAGATTCACCGTCATAAACCTACTACAATACTGTGTACAATGTACTTAGTATGTAGATCTTTCCTTGGGCAAATCAGTCAACGTTTACTTTGAGATATGAGCCCGGCGCCCAAATGCCCAAAACTCCATTGCCCCTTAGTATATTCATTAGGAGTTGTAGATATACTCTTGGATGAGCTTGGTAGTTGGTGTGAATACATAAACAAAGTATATTAAGGGGGTCCTCTAGTTTCTTGGGTCGAAAATATCGAATTTTTTTTTTTTCATAAATCACATTTACAACATGTGTTAAAAGTATGTGCTGAAGGATTTTTCGATATTCGAAGTGGCTCACAAGTTACGGCCTTGAACGGAGCAGGTATACTTAGCGCGCTCAACGCTGCTCCGCACATGCGCGAACTTTGAAACGCGTTTTTCTCGAAACACTATTTTTCAAAATACCACGATATTTCAAAAACTACTGAACCGATCTTGTTCAAATATATACCTCATCTTTAATATATTATAAGCCAGCGATTGAACTAGGATTATCATGATTGCTTCGATAGTTTTTTTCCTATGAGCGAAAAAATTAAGAAAAAATAAGTAAAAAATAGAATTTAATTTTCAAAAGTGTATACAAAAATTAATTTTTGTAATTAAGAATTCATTCTAGTTCAATCGCTAGTCTTAAATATGAAGATTAAAATGTCGTTTGGTTTTTCGATTTCAGATAAGCCAAACAGCCGCAATCTTGGTCACCGTCAAGCACCTCTTTTACTTTATGTCTTCTTGTCGGCCACTATAACTTTTATTCTATTATATATTTTGTCTTCAAAAAATTTGTAAAGCTCATTTAAATGTTACTAAAGATTATGTGAACACAATGAGATTTATTATTTTGATCGTTTGCCCGTTAAAAATTATTGAAAAACCCGAGAAAAAAACAGACGGAAAACTAGAGGACCCCCTTAAACTAAAAAGGGATAAGTATTTCAACTGATGTTTGGAAAAAATAAGCAAATTGCGGCAATACCTTTGCCAGGAAGAAGAACAGCTGATGCTAGATTCAAACTCTCTTAACCCTAGCTGCACGAGAACCACTTGCACGCAACATTAAAAACGGAACTGGTTTAGCAGAAGTGCTAAAAGGATGCCCAATTATTACTTGAGATGAATTCACTGTGGCTGACAAAGTTGCTTTAGAAACCCAAGACCAAACTCTGCAAGGTATTTGCGGCATCAAGAAATCACTGGATGGCAAAAAATAGGTTTTGGTAGACGGCTTTGGACAAGCGTTGTCTACAATTTCTAGACCAGTTGAAATAAAGACGTGCTCAAAATCATCATATTACTGGGAAAGCTTGACACACTTCAGCTGTGCACAAGCATCAGAGCTCACAAATGGCAAAAAAAAAAAAAAATTTTTACAAAAACTAAACAAAAAACTATTCTTTTCCAAAAAATAATAAAAAGTATATTTCATCATAAAAAATAATAGACATTTTTTTTGGAATGTTAAAAAGAATCGAAAGTAACAGGTGGCGCTAAAGTAATCTTCCTGTCAGAAAATGTTATAAATTTTGCGATTGGCCCCTAATGTCAGTTCTGTTTTGACATTTGTGTAGTAAACACATGCGAAATACACGTTAATAAACAATGTTACGCTACACTGCTCCAGAACGCGGAATATTGCTGACTATTTATTTGACCAATAATCGGTCGGTGACTTTGGCACAACGTGAATTTCGTCGCAGATTTCCTCGCCGTCCAACGCCTACTGGTGAAACACTGCGACGTTTAGCCGTTCGCCTCGTAGAGACTGGCACAACACGAGATGCTGCCAGGCATGGCAGACCCCGAAGTAGCCGTTCTGCAGAGAATATTGCTGCTGTAGCCGAGGATGTCATGGAAGCGCCGTCGACATCGACCAGACGACGTGCCTCGCAAATGGGTATCAGTCGACGGTCTTTACAGCGAATTTTGGTACAAGATTTGAAGATGTTTCCGTACAAAGTCCAGACGGTACATCAGCTGTTAGCTGCTGACCGCCAATCGCGTCTAACATACGCTCAAGCCATCCTTAATTACCACCAAGAGGAAGATGATTTTTCATCAAAAATAATCATGAGTGATGAGGCCCATTTCCATCTTAGCGGGTACGTAAATAAGCACAATTTACGCTTCTGGGGCACTGAAAATCCTCGTGTAACCCACGAAGAGCCATTACACCCGCTCAAAGTCACTGTATGGTGTGCTGTTTCCGCTGGAGGAGACATCGGACCTGTTTTCTTCGAAGACGTCGCGGGCCAAACGGTTTCTGTGAATGGTGAGCGCTACAGAGCAATGATCAACTAGTTCTTTTTGCCGCAACTTGATGAATTGGGATTGGAAAACATGTGGTTCCAACAGGACGGTGCAACGGCACACACTAAACGTGCCACAACCGATATGCTGATGGATGCATTTCCCGGGCGCCTAATCTCCCGTTTTGGTGATTTGCACTGGCCAGCAAGATCGCCTGATTTGACCGCTCCAGACTTCTTTTTGTGGGGCTTTTTGAAGTCGCGGGTTTATGTCAACAAGCCTCAGACTCTTGCAGCTCTTAAAGACAATATCCGTCAAGAATGTGAGGACCTATCGCCGGAAGTTTTGGCCAAAGTGATGGAAAATGCCACAAAGAGGGCTCAAATGGCAATCAACTGTGGCGGCGGCCATTTACATGACATCATTTTCTCGACTTAATGCAAAAAAAATTCAAAGACCAAATAAAAATAATCCACAAGAAGAATCAAAGTTTTTCATTTTGTTTTTAAATTACAGCCAAAAAACATCGGAAGGTTACTTTTGCGCCACCTTGTATTTGACTTTAAAGAACTCCATACTAGATACAATATTCTCAATCTAAATATATTAAAGTTTTCTAAATTATTTCAGTTTACTTCTTATTATACTCAAGCCTGCAAATAAACTAACTTTCAGAAAAATTCCTGGTCATGTCCAAAATACTTGTACCACTTGAAATGTAAACGCTGTAGTGGAGCCAACTAATAGTAAATAAAATGATGCAGTCAAAGAGCAGACGTTTCCTGCCAATAATTCCTTTAATTCCCAAAGGTCTCTCTCGTTTTAAGTGTGAAGGCTTCAATTTCCTCTGAGGTCTAGCCATGTCGATACACAAGTCACGTGGTCAAACAGTTGTTCAATCGTGACTCCTTTAATTTGCGCCGTGAAATGTAAAGCCTAAGAAGCTTTACTGAAATCCACCAAACAAAAATTTTCATTAAAATACGTTAGTCCGCTTTACACTTAGCTATTTTTAATGAAAACAAAAAGAAAAATGAAACTTTGGAGTGAAAAAGAAAAACATTGAACTTTTTTTTTTTTTTAATTGCTCAAAAAACTATTTAAAGCGATAATTAATAGAAAATTTGAGGTACAGGCAAAGGTCAATATGTTAAAGAAAATCTTTGTAAAATTTTAAGTTGATATCTTCATTACTTTTTGAGTTATATTCCACAGTGCGGAAGAAAACATATTTCGAGAAAAACGCGATTAAAGTTTTCGCTCTTATTCATCTTCCCTTCGACGCTAATCACTTCACTCACTTTGTAGGGACTTTTTAGACTTTATATTAAGCTTAAAACATTGAAAAGATATTATCTAGATTGTAAATGAATTAAAACGAAATTGAAAGTGCTAGAGGGGCCCCCCCTTAAAGACGGTTGGCCTTCAATTGCAAGAACCCTGCCTTACTGATTTCAAGTGGGAAGTGCGAATAATATAGGCTGCGTACGGTACTTAAGCACAGCTTGAGAGTAAAACTAGCTTAACGACGGGTGACCGCTATTAGAAAAATGTTTTTCTTAATTTTTGGTGTTTCGCCGAGATTCGAACCTACGTTCTCTCTGTGCACTCCGAATGGTAGTCACGCACCAACCCATTCGGTGATTGAATAAAATTCCCATCAACTAATAACCTTCTCGATCTGGGTCCGGAAACGATTGCATGCCCGAATCAAAAGCTCTATATTCATATTGACCATAACTGCCTTCAGAGAAAAAATAGTGCTTTGACGATCTTATTGCTATCCCGCTGGATTACTATGTATAACCCAGGGTCCTAAGGTCTGGGGTGTTAGGCGGCCATAAGTTTGGTGTTATGTGCTCATGGAAATTTTCAGCTATCCAATCTTTGTGTACAGGAGCAGAGTATTACTGAAACATGTATGGGCTGTCCCCGCGTACATTGTCGCCCTGGATTGTGTAATCAGTACACTATCTAGAACCTCGATATACACAGCAGAAATTTCTGGAAATCCTTGAGTAAAGAAGTGTGCCATAACAGTGGCTAAAAACTTCATGTGCGTGGCAACCGGAATCTCTGTGGGCTTAAACCTGGCCATCTGTTGTTCTGAGCATTTCTGTGGTTGGTTTCGATCAAAACCCTAAAATCTCACGTGATTCTGGGTATTTAATTTCATTTAGAAGGCGTTTCGGTCGGATAACTGCGTCTCGTGTTTACTCCGACATAACTGTCGATTTATCGGATATCATCATGAACAACTCGATAGATAAAACCCTCAGAAACGATAAGCTCCTTGCAAAGGCTCCCGTTGATTTTGAGGGGTTCTCGTCAAAGATCGCTTGCACTTGTCGAATAAATACTGCAGATTGGGCAGTGTTAGAAAGTTCCTCATATTTTTGGCGTTTTACAACTGGTTCTGCCTTGCCGCCTGATGCTTCCAACTCATGGCAAAAGTAATGAACGATTGAGCGATTGGGAGGTTGCTGTTGAATGATTTAAAGATTTCTAAATGGGTGTGATTTTCACATTAACCGACGATAACTACATGCTTCTTTATTTCTTGAGTTAAGCTGTAGTCCTCCATGTCTTATCTTAAAAAAGGGCAAAAAGAAAAATAATGTTTTCGGAAAATTTTAGCCACACATATGCATGTCCTCAACTACTGTATGCATCTTGTATTTAGAAATCAATGGATTTACACCTTCTTTCCTCATTATTACTATAAAACTGTTAAAATACAAGATGGTGCAAAATTAATCAGCGAATTTGGTGTTTATATAACTTTTTTACTACATAAAATAAATATTTTGAGTGATGGAAAACATTTTTTCGACCTTTGCGCGCTCTACTGATTGTCTGTTTATAGTATATGGTGCAGCTGTCTAGTTCACAAGTGCCAAAAATGGTTGACGTACGACGCCAATTGCAAAAATTATAGATTTCTTGATAGGATGATTAATTTTGCGCCACCTACATATGCGGGATATCACAACTGTTACGGTCGTTTACAATTTCGGAGTTGTGACATCAAATGTTAGGGAAACATCTATTCTAGCTGATCGTTATACCCAAAATATAATTTAATGGGTCAGACAGACTTACGGAAATCGAATCTCATACCACCAAGAAATGTTTGTTCTTATTGCATTCCATCTAATATATTATACTTATACATATACACACTGCAATACATACCAACACTATCACCATTGACTCGGAATGGCATCTAAACACTTTTGGATTAATCCATAAACCCAACCACCTACAACTTCCCTCATAAGAGAGATTTCCTTCCAACTCATCGACTTTCGCATATACCAGGCAAACGCCCATTCTCTTCAATATACGACCAATAAGAGATTTTATTTTATTTTTCGAGGTAATTGCCCTAGAAATTGTTGTACAAATGTTCATAAGGTTATACAAGTGGTGACTGTGTGACGTCAGTCTGAGTCACTGCAGTCAGGCAATCAGTCAGTCGTGGCGCTGAGGTGTTGATTTTATTGCCGATTTGGGGTATTTCATCAGCAAAGCACTCTCACGCACACTTTTATTCATACAACATTTTTCTGAAAGCACGCATAGCTTAACATAACATACATGCATATATTAAATATATATATGTGTGTGTGTGTATGCACGCATTGGCATTTAATTTCTATGTATTTTGCGCTTCGCTTTAAATATGAGCAAATATCAAATCGAAGGGTGTCAATAAGCCTCAAATTACGTGCATACCTACATACATACATATGTATGTATGTTGACGTGTTGGTGTGTGTTCTGGCGTCAGCTTTATGCGGCTATCCTCATGGGCGCAACCATCACCCAATTGCCTGCTCCGCCCTCACGCACACACACACACATTTGTACGCACAAAAATATACAGTCTTTATATTCAACATTTATTGCTTCACTGTGAAATTCTGACAGTATTTGCTTTTCGATGCCTTTTGGGCACTTCCTACCCCATTTTCACTTGACATTTCAGCTACCTTGAGAATTGTTTTTTTTTTTTTCATTCTTGAGTAACGCAATTTTATCGTAGCTTAAGCCTAAGTTGTTGCTGTTTTTATTGATATTCATTATTTATTTTTCGGATTTCAGTTGGATTTTTTTTTCGTTTGTATATTTTCTGTTTTTATAGCGATTGATTTTGGCGCAGTGCCTTGGTGGTGCATATGAGGTTATAAATTTGAGAGGTGGAGTATGTACCCTGCAGGAAATGCATTTAGACTTGGCACTGAAGCGCTACTGAACTTAGCATTATTACTACTTCGCACTCGTTCTCCTTTATAATACTTTGTAAGCGGCACGGGAGCTCTATATGGCGCTGTCCATGGTTAGTTGAATGATGAGATGATTCCACTATCGGAAATGACCGGATGATTAACACGTGGCCAGAAAGATCCCGCGACCTTTCAACTTCCTATACTTGCCCAGCGCTCGCTGAGTCGTGAAGCCCACCTTTTCAGAAACAAACCACAGATAGTGAAGACCACCCCACCGCAACGGAGAAACTACCTTACGGATCCCCTCTTTAAAGTACAGTAGTTTCGTGAAATATTCCTATGATGGAAACCGTATGGGTTGGATATTCTGTTGTGAACGAATGGGAAGTGAGGCGTTCCGTGAATAGTGTTAAGCACAACATAAGAAAATATTAAATAAATTTGCCATCGCATACATGATTTAAGATAGAGTGAAGAAAAAAAAAGTTGCCGCCGATAATAAGTTAGTACCGCTACTTTTGTCTCAGCGATTTGTCTCAGCATTTGTTCAGTTTAGTCGTGCGTTGTTCGTGAATTTTGTTCTTCTTCGTGTTCGCATTTTCACATCACTCTCATGCCACTGCAATGTAACGTTACGCTTTCTCTGATGGGCGCACTCTTGTTTTTATCATAATCATAATCATTGTGTACTCTGATCATCTGTGAAATATAACTACGTGCTGAGTTCATTAAATCTAAAATTATAACTGATCTCTGAGTCTCTCAAGTTCGCTGAGAATCGAGCAGCGGCACCGTAAGTAACTCGATCTATGAGAGCCCACTGGTATTACACGACACAAGGCGATTTCACATCATGTGATATTGTTGCTGAATAAGCAATAAGAAGTAGTGTACGCGCTGAAGAAATAGTGAAAAAATGGATCGTTGTGAATGCTGAAAGTCTGGAAAAAACTTCAATGTAAGAGTAATCACTTCCGAAACCGAGAAACAAATGGTATTTCAAGTGCACCAAAAGCTATTTCTATGATTGGCATTCAAAAACGAAATTATAGAAAACTGCAACAAACTTTAAAGTATTATATCAGACTTGGGTGCATCCAACGTGGCTTTACTTAAACCTAAGTTAGTAATTCGATTTGAATCCTATTTGCCATTTTAAAAGCAGCATTAAATTACCTAGAGATCTATAGTATTTTCATTCTGGGAAAATTACTACTACCTGAAAAATCCTAAAAAAAGTACCAAATAGCAAAAAATTAATCTGAAATAATCAATAATCAATCCGCTTTAGGTCTATGAAAAAAAGGCAACACTCGTATTCAGATAAAGTGGAACTAAATATTTTTTATTTTTATTTTTTCTACATAGCTGAATGGGATGGTGCGTGACTACCATTCGGAGTTATTAGTAGTGCGTAAGTTCGAATCTCCGTGAAACACCAACATTAAGAAAAAAAAGTCGAATAGCGGTCGCCCCTCGGCAGGCAATGGCAAACCTCCGAGTATATTTCTGCTATGAAAAAGCTCCTCATAAAAAGTATCTGCCATTCGGCTCTAGTTGTGGAAAAATATCAAGACGCACGCCACAAATTGGAGGAGCAGCTTGGCCAAACACCCAAAAAGGATGTAAGCGCCCATTATATATAATATATAAAAGTTTATAAGTATATAATAGGAATTCTATTAACTTTTAACGAGACATACTAAAACAGATAGAGTGGATCAGTTAAGCATACCACTCTAGGAATCGCTCCCCACTGGACGTGATGTGCCAGAAGGGCGTCTTTTGCGCTTACTTTTCGACCGATATGAATAACAAAGGTATTGCAAATGGGTGAAATCGTAGTAATACGAAACCTTTGTGTCCTGCAGGGCATGCCTGACATTGGAATTTATTTATTTATTTTATTTAACCGTTGAACTGGAAGCTTCGTCTTTCTTGGGCAAACAGTGGAATGGAAATGTAGTGATTTTCATCCCATATTAGTTTAAAGCATGCACTAAAGACCGTTTTACAAGAACTATATTAAGTATCAAGGTTAAAAAATAAGTAATATTCTAAAAGTATAAAGTATTGTATTATCTTGGCACATTCCTTGTACTTTGCTAGTATAGTTCAATATGTATGTGATTCAACTTGAGATACGGTTTTCAATATAATTTTTTGTTTCTCTTTTTTCTGCAGAGTACTTAAATGATGATGGAGGATGGTTCCATGTGTAGAAGTCCACGCAAGTGGGGAAAGTTACTGATCGCCATTCACTTGGGAGTGGCCAGGACGATTCTTCTACATAAGGTTCAAGCAGCTCACAACGGCCGGGATTAGCCCACGTATCCTCTGGGTAGCTTCCGAACACCCGTTCGGGAGTGAGCTAACGTGAGAAGGCGAAACATTCCAGGATAGCTGGTTGTGCGCTGCGTTTGGGACCCGCCACTTAAAAATCCCCCCCAATGAAAAGAACTGCAAAGCCTCGGATGAGAACTGCCTTTACTGATGACGACCCCTGTAAACGAAATAAGGAATATGATTTGAGGGCATGCACCTGGAATGTCCGGTCCCTTAATGGGGAAGGTGCCTCTGCCCGGCTGGTTGATGTCCTCGTGAGAGTAAAGGCTGACATCACTGCCATCCAAGAGATGCGATGGACAGGGCAAGGAAAGAAAAACATAGGACCTTACGACGTCTACTACAGCTGCCATGTAAAGGAGCGCAAATTCGGATTTGTTGTGGGAGAGAGACTTCGTCGCCAAGTACTGTCGTTCACTCCGGTGGACGAGCGTCTCGCAACAATCCGCATCAAAGCGCGTTTTTTTAACATATCGCTAATTTGCGCCCACGCCCCGACGGAAGAGAAGGACGATGCGACCAAAGATTCCTTCTATGAGCGCTTGGAACGTTCCTATGAGCGCTGCCCCCGCCACGACATAAAAATCGTGCTTGGCGACTTCAACGCCAGGGTGGGCAAGGAGGGAATTTTTGGTCCCACAGTCGGAAAATTCAGCCTGCACAACGAAACATCCGGTAACGGACAGAGGCTGATCGACTTCGCCGGGGCCCGAAACATGGTAGTCTGCAGCACCAGATTCCAGCATAAAAAAATCCACCAAGCTACCTGGCTGTCTCCTGATCGAAAAACGCGAAACCAGATCGATCATGTTGTGATAGATGGAAGACACGCTTCTAGTGTATTAGATGTACGTACGATCCGAGGACCCAACATCGACTCGGATCATTACCTTGTTGCAGCCAAACTGCGCTCCCGCCTCTGTGCAGCAAAAAACGTACATCTACCTGCGCGAAGAATGTTCGACATCGAAAAGCTGCAATCACAACAGACAGCCAGAAGATTCGCCACTCGACTCTCACTCCTGCTCTCGGAGAGCACTGCCCAACACACCGGCATGCGCGAGCAATGGAGCAACATTTCTCGCTCTCTACGTACCGCCGCCGAAGAAGAAATCGGATTCCGGCGAGCCCGAAAAAACAAATGGTACGACGAGGAATGTCATGCTGCCGCATAAAGAAAGGATGCTGCTTATAGAGCCACGCTGCGATCGGGCGCAACGCGAGCCATGTGGGATCGCTACAGAGAGCTGAAAAAGGAAGAGAGACGTATTATCCGACAGAAGAAACGAGAGGCCGAAATACGTGAGTGCGAGGAGCTTGAGATGCTGGCCAATAGGAACAACGCCCGAAAATTCTACCAGAAAGTTCGGCGGCTTACAGAAGGTTTTAAGACCGGGGCGTTTTCCTGTAAGAACAAAGACGGCGATCTGGTGACTGACGTACAGAGCAATCTTAAATTATGGAGGGAACACTTCTCGAACCTGTTAAACGGGGACAGCTGCGCATGTCATAGAGAATGTGAAGATCCCGATACCCCAATCGTTGACGACGGAATTGTCGTTCCGTTACCCGACCATGACGAGATGAGAATAGCAATATCACGGCTAAAGAACAACAAAGCCGCGGGCGCCGACGGACTGCCGGGTGAGCTATTCAAACATGGCGGCGAGGAGCTGGTAAGGTGCATGCATCAGCTCCTATGCAAAATATGGTCGGATGAAAGCATGCCTGCCGATTGGAATTTAAGTGTGCTCTGCCCAATCCATAAGAAGGGCGATCCTGCAATTTGTGCCAATTACCGCGGGATTAGTCTTCTAAATATCGCCTATAAGGTTCTAGCGAGCGTATTGTGTGAAAGGCTGAAGCCCACCGTCAACCAACTGATTGGACCTTATCAGTGTGGTTTCAGATCTGGAAAGTCTACCATCGACCAAATATTCACAATACGCCAAATCTTGGAAAAGACCCATGAAAGGAGAATCGACACACACCATCTTTTCGTCGACTTCAAAGGTGCATTGGACAGTACGGAGAGGAGTTACCTGTATGCCGCTATGTCTGAATTTGGTATCCCCACAAAACTAATACGGCTATGTAAGATGACGTTGCTCAATACCAGCAGCACCGTCAGAATTGGGAAGGACCTCTCCGAGCCGTTTGATACCAAACGAGGTTTCAGACAGGGTGACTCGCGGTCGTGTGACTTCTTTAACCTGATGTTGGAGAGCATCGTACGAGCCGCAGAACTTAAGCGCTCAGGCACTATATTTTATAAGAGCGTACAATTGTTGGCGTATGCCGATGATATCGATATCATCGGCCTTAACAACCGCGCTGTTAGTTCTGCCTTCTCCAAACTGGACAAAGAGGCAAAGCGAATGGGTTTGGTGGTGAACGAGGACAAAACGAAGTACCTCCTGTCTTCAAACAAACAGTCGGCGCACTCGCGTATCGGCACTCACGTCACTGTAGACAGTTATAATTTTGAGGTTGTAAAAGACTTCGTTTATTTAGGAACCAGCATTAACACCGATAACAATGTCAGCCTTGAAATCCAACGTAGAATCTCTCTTGCCAACAAGTGCTACTTTGGACTAAGTAGGCAACTGAGCAGTAAAGTCCTCTCTCGACGAACAAAACTAACACTCTACAAGACTCTCATCATGCCCGTCCTAACGTATGGCGCAGAAGCGTGGACGATGACAACATCCGATGAAGCGACGCTTGGAGTGTTCGAGAGAAAGATTCTGCGTAAGATTTTTGGACCTTTGCACGTTGGCAACGGCGAATATCGCAGACGATGGAACGATGAGCTGTAAGAGCTTTACGACGACATAGACATAGCGCAGCGAATAAAGATCCAGCGGCTTCGTTGGCTGGGTCATGTCGTCCGAATGGATACAAACGCTCCGGCTTTGAAAGTATTCGATGCGGTACCAGCTGGTGGTAGCAGAGGAAGAGGGCGGCCTCCTCTGCGTTGGAAAGATCAGGTGGAGAAGGGCTTGGCTTCACTTGGTGTGTCCAACTGGCGCCGGTTAGCACGAGAAAGAAACGACTGGCACGCTTTGTTAAACTCGGCTAAAATCGCGTAAGCGGTTATAGCGCCAATTAAGAAGGAGAAGACTTAAATGATCACTGGGTGATCAGTACTCATGCGGAGAAGCTTGGAATTCCGTACAACCCCTATTGCAGAAGCTGTGGGACTTCTGCAGAGAAAGAGACTGTGGAACACTGTCTCTGCAAATGTCCGACTCTGGCGGCTAGGCGCTTGAGATTCCTTAGCGTGCTCTTTGGGGATGGCTTGAAGAACTTGTCCAACCTTGATCCCTTTTCTCTCCTCCACTACATAAACAGCACTGGATGGCTGTAGACGGGTTTCTCTTCCCTAAATTTTTTTCGGAGGCAGTGGTCCACATTATGGTATCAAAACGGCGCGTAAGTGCTACTTACACTACAAGAGTACCATCTAACCTACCTACCTGCCATACTTAAATGCGGACTAATGCAAACACGCAGGTCCTTTTGCTCAGTATTATTTCACATTTCATGATGGAAAGGCTTAGCTCAGCACTTCGATACCAATCACAATGTACCATTCCGTCATAAAAAGGAACATTTGGAAGAAAGAATTTAGCAGGAGCAACTTGGAACTAGTGGATTTTAGGCTCATTTGACAAATTTTTATTTTTAATCGATTTCTCTGTTTTTTTACATATTTAAAAAGATTGACGCTTCTGTAATTTTTTGTTAAAATTTCAAGCAAATCGGAGAAAAACTGAGGCAGTTGTGGAACTGTAACTGAAAGAATTTGGCAAGAGCAACTGGGAACATGGAACAAGTGAGGCTTCAGACTCATTTGATTGAGTTTTCGTTTTATTTACAACCGTCTTTTGTGTTGTTTACTTATTCGAAAATGTTAACGCTTCCATACTTTTGAGTCAAAATTTCAAGCAAATTGGGGAAAAAGGCATCGCGGAAAAATGTGTGCAAGTTTTTTCCAAAGGCTGTTTTCCTTTCTTTGCATTTTAATAAAGCGTCACGCTTCCTTAATTTTGTATATTCAAGTAGTTTTTTCATGAAAATGAAAAGTCATAGATTATAGCTATAATATTTTAGTGTCTAAACTGAAAATTGTGGACTCAGTATCTACATAGATTCTTTAATTCCGAATTCTCACGCAATGTTAGCCTTTGTCTGGCGTAATTGTTTACATTTCTCTGACCTTATGCCTTTGAAAAGTTTTAGGACCGGTTTAGAATATACAATTTTTGTCTGGCGACTCTTCCTAGCCACCTACATAAAAAGAATTTAGCGTATACAAAAAGTTTTTTATAAAATTTTCGTTATGGCGTTCATAGGATTCTTGATATCTGGTTTTAAATTTAACATCACTAACTTAGATAAGAAGAATATAATTGTATTCCTTAGCTAAATAAAGAGAAAAGTTGAGTCGTTGGCTGTGGCATTTTTTGAATCGAACACAGAATTTTCTCTCAGATTATGCTTATTTTAGAATCGAGCATGAAAGAAGTGAAGGCCAATGTAAAGTCAACGTTTTTTGAATGAAACGATATCTCTATAAGCAAAAACGGTTTCAAACCAAGAAAAGGCTGCTGCAGTAATGCATTGTCCCTCCATTTAAAATTATCCAAAGGTAAGCTACTGTTGTAAGATGCGTCTCATAATTATTCGAAAGGTCTTATTCAGAAACTTTCTATACATACAACGCACACTGTGACTTTTTATCGTTTTAGGATGCCAAAATTAAAAAAAAAAAAAGTTCTGCGAAAATGATCTTCTTTTGGTATGTTGTGTAAAAATGACCAAATTTTACGACGGTGTACTCAAAATTTATCAAAACAATAGTTTTAAGAAAGATAACCGTTTACAAACACAAGCCGCTGCGTCAATTGAATAATTTTTATTTATTATCCGAAAATCGCTGTGAAGTTTGTCAAAAGATATAATACGAATAAGTATCAATTTCATAAAATTGAGTATTTGCTGATTAAATTTCAACAATTTTGTACTTCAGGGATAAGTAAGTGGATTATAAAGTTTTTACTATCGATACAAATCCGCTCAGTAAAATATCACTAAAACAGCCATAGCTTAATATTATTTTTGATATTTTACTGAGAAAAACTTATATTGGTCCATCGAGTTCCGTCCATTCTTTAACAGCGAAACGACCTTTAGGATTCTGTGTTTCAGATACTGGAATAAAATTTTGCTACAATTTGCTACCACAGCTTTAAAAGAAGTTTTCATGGCGATTCCTCGGAAAGAACTTTTCGAAATTTGGCTGACGAGCTCAAAAAAACGCGTCGCAGTATCAAATAGCGAACAAGTGTTAATGGCGGCAGAAATGGGACTTAGATCAAACGGTAAGAGAAATTCCGCAATATTATTTAAAGAGCTGTGTTTGTCTTCACCGTCAAGAGGTACTGTGTTGAAAAAATCTCGATTTTCGATAGAGCGCAACAAAAGTTTATCGCCTGACCAAGCACTTGCACTGATAATAGATGCAAATGATTCAACACATGACTATAATATGCATTGACAGCATACAGCAGAAATAAATCCCAAATTATATCCGTCGTATAACTGCATAAAAACGTGCAAAGCTTTATGTTACCCAGAAAAAATCACAGTAACCGAAACGTATGCCGAAATTGAGTTGCAAGCGCTTATTGATCATAGTATAAAAAGGTTGTGTAACGCACAAAAAGAAGTACTGCTGTCGATTCCCAGTATTCAAGAAGTTTTCGTGACTTTCAAATGGGGTTGCGATGGCTCGGAGCAAAAACGGTATAAGCAAAAGTTCAGCGAAGAAAATCAATCTGATAGCAGCATGTTTTTTGTTTCACTCGTACTTCTCCAAATGTATACTCTAGTTAATGAACGTAGAGTTGTTATATGGAGGAACCCTGTTCCATCATCAACCAGATATTGCCGTCCCATTAAATTTTTGTTTGAAAAAGAAACGCGAGATGCTATTGTGAGAGAAGTAAAGATTGTGGAAGACCAAATTTCTAATCTTCTTCCTACAATAATTAAGATGGAAAATTTTAACTTTAAAGTTACTAGTACACTAATTTTGTGTATGATTGGCGGTAAAGCGTGTTATATATGTGGTGCTTCAGCGAAGAATATGAATAATTTTAGCGCTTTGTCGGAACGGAAAGTTGAAGCAAACATGCTAAGATTCGGCATTTCACCACTTCACTCATGGATACGGTGCATGGAGTGTATGTTGCACATTGCATATCGGTTGGAACTAAGGACATGGTGTGTAAGAAGCGCCGAAAATAAGGAAAAACTGAAACAGAGGAAGGAAAGCATTCAAAGCAGATTTAGAAACGAAACTGGGCTTTTAATTGATATGCCAAAAGAGACATCTGGCAATACAAATGACGGAAACACAGCACGACGTTTTTTTAGTAATGCAGAAGTTACTGCAGACATTACAGGCATTAACTTCTGTCTCTTAAAAAGGCTTTTCACCATATTGTCTTGCTTAGGGTGTGAATTTCAGATAAATGCTGAGGCCTTTGAGGTATACGTTAGAGACACACGCGATCTTTATTTGAGTGAATATGAGTGGTACAATATGCCAGTCAGTCTGCATAAAATACTGTTCCATTCAAGACATATAATATCGTCATGCATGGTTCCTATTGGTCAGCTTTCCGAAGAAGCGCAAGAATCGAGAAATAAAGATGTCAGAAATTATCGCGAATGGTATACAATGAAAAGTTCACGAGCTCAAACAAATGAGGACTTATTGCACAGGCTTCTAATATCATCCGATCCCTACATTTGCAGCTTACGTAAGCCATCGAAAACCAAGCGCGGGACTTTGCCTCAAGATGTAATTGCATTGCTGGCCCGGGAAGAAGTATTATGAATAATTGCCTTCGAATAAGTGTTTATGTTTTGTTATGTTTAATCTTTAGAAACTGTTTATTGGCTTACTATTAATAAAACAAAGATTAGTTACATATTTATCATTGAAACAATTTGTGATTATCTTCTTCATTGAGCAGTATAATGTAGTATAAAAAGGTACCCATGGGCTGAATGAAATCTTTTAAATATTAGTCATACGCCTCTAAGCTAAAGTTAAGAAATCTAAACAATTTGTATTTAAATTGACACTGGAAAATGCTTTTAAAGTAGAAAATATGATTATGTGAAATTTTACCTTATATGTGGGCAAGGAGAAAAAATGGGCGCCCATTTTTATTCTCAAATCAGATTTAGGTATCTGCAACCACACTGCGAAATTTGAAATGAATTGCTTCATTGGTTTGGCTGTTATTAATTTTGGCATCCTAAAAGTGAAAAAAGTCACACTGTGCAACGTTTCGATTAACTTTTGCACAAGTGCTGAATAATTAAATTATGAGTCAATAGATGTTTTCAAATTTTATATTCTTGTCGTTGATGGATCGATAAGTAAACAAAAGATAAGTGACCCGTCAAATGCCTAAGGCATATGCAAAATATTTTTATTTGGGTTTTGTAGGAAAATTAGTTATATTTTTATAAAGAAACTATTAAAATATAATAAGAAATAAGTAAATTGCACCAACTTGTCAATTAGTCCCAGTGACCACAAGACATAGACAAATTTCGACATATTTTCTTTCAAAAGAACATCTAGGCACGTATTTTGAAAGATTCTTTATTTGGGTGGTTAAATGTATGAATCCATCTATGATACTTTAAAATTTGCCTTCTTTGTTCAATAGCCACTATAGTCAAAGATTTTCTATATCCATCAATTAGCATTACATCCATTGAGAATTTACGAATGGGCAGCGAGTTTTAGCATTTTTTCTTTAACACATTTTTTTCAATTCTCTTATTACTAAATTTGTTTTAAGCACACATTCTTTTTCCCACATCATTTTTTTCCGGACACTTTCCTTTAAGTTAATAGAAACAGAACAGAACAGGTCTGCAAATATGCACGCACATATATTCATTTATAACAGATATTATACCCATGGACATGTAAGTGCTAAGCTCTATCTTAGAAAAACAAAAGCACTCCAAAGAGGACTAATATCCTTTTGTCCAATTCCATACGCATTAAATGCCACAATAATCTTTAATAGTAAAATCCTCGTGTGTCAGTGGGAGAAAAAAAAATATTGGCAAAAAAGATAGGATAGCAAATAAGAAGGAAAAGAAAAGTCGTTGTAAATGCTGACAGCTAAACAAATTCTCAAAGACAAAGCAAGAAAAAGCAGAAATCCAATAGCAGAGTCGAAAACTTATTCATGAAACTCAGAAAAATAGTAATAATGCTTTCAATTCACGCGTCACATATGGGACACGCATCCTTAATGCTCCCTTCGTTTGCTTAGTTGTGTCTCATGTATGTTTGTAAACACGCTCAATAGCATTCTACTTACATATACATACATACCTACAATATATGTGGCAGTATAAATGTTTGCTGATTTGGTTCAAAAAAACTTTCGCTGGACTTTTTCTACTCGAAGGGACAGTGTGGTATGTATGAAAGGGCACAAACGAGTTGGGTCGTTAGTTTTAATGTATTCCAGACGCGTTTGTTGGACTTTCATATGTGCATATACATATGTTGTTATTGTTGTTGCTTTTCTTAATCTTGTTGCTTCTACTAAGCTTCTGTCTTCGAAGCAGCTGGCTAACGTAACGCTAATATGCTTTCATCTTGAAATAAACGGTAAGCAGTGACTTTAACTGGTGAAAGAAAAACGCCGGAAAAATCAACTATTATATGCATATAACATTTATTTAAGATTTCTTTGAAATATTTCACTCTTTGCACATAAAAATTTGTCAATTTATTAACATATTTTTATTTTGTTATACACTATATAAAATTCTATATTATCTGATTTTTTTAAAACAAGCATTCAGATATTTTTTGTATATAAATACTTAAAAATAAAACATTATTATAAAATATAATTTAGCTTTCGTACTTTTTAGCTTAAGCTCACAAAATAAAAATACGAAAACATATTAATAGGCGGTGCCTAAAACAGTTTAAAATATATTTCAATATTTTCTAAATATCACATAACTTAACTTAAAGGGTCCTGGTGGTCTAGAATTAAAATTTTTTTTTTTTGACATTTCGAAAGTATAGACTTTTAAAAATAAACTGTCAAATTTTTGAGGGATATTCCCAGTATTTTTGATTCTACAGCCATTTTAGCAGGTAGGGTCAGATTCGTTACGCGGCGCCATCAGTCGAAAATATCCACTCTCAAAACTTTAAACTCAAATATCTCAAAACTACTTTCTTCGGCCTGGTGTTGTCATGAAAAAAGCTATTCAACCGAATTGTCTGAAATTTGAATATGTTGTTCACAACATCAATGGCTATCGCACGTACTATAATCATATTAAATATTATTTCAATTATTTGGTTTTTTTTTTTTTTATTAAAAAACTGAAAAACAAACCTGATTTTTAGAGTATCAAATTCTAAACCACTCCATTTTGTAATTTTTTTTGAAGTGAAAACTTCTTTAGAATCGTTGGGAGTGATTTGAGACTCGATGAAACGAAAAAGCGACACTACGAAGCGTTATATGTTGATATACGTATATGTGTGTGGCTGCATACTGCTGAGCCACGCTAGTATAGTGAGTATTGTAGTATGTATACTACACTGCCTATTACTTGCTTTGGTGTTTAGTTCAAGCGTCATACGTATGTATGTTTGTATGTATGCTAGTACGTATGTGTGCGCGCCTGCGTATTACGGAGCCACGGCGAGCGAGAAGGCATTATGCATACCTCTACTACACTACCTAATACTTGCTTAGACCAAGCGTCCTACGAATGTTTGTGTGTATGTTAGTACGTCTGTGTAATATACGCGTTACGACGCTCATAACAGCAACCGCGTGTGCTGTATTGCGTCCGTATTTTTATATTCGTAAATATTTTCATTTTTAAATATTTACCGCAATTGCAGGCGGTGTTGCAATATACCACAATCAAAATGACCACATAGATAGATCTGAATGCACAGCAACTAGAATCATTGTCTGTTCAGCTCTCTAAAGTGGGAGAAATATGTGCATGCGAAACCAGATTTAGCAATGGAAAAAACAGTTTTAATTGTGGCAATTTATATTTCACCGAATCAATCGATAAATAGCATCACGGAATTCATTCACGAAAATTTAATAAAGTATACACCAGAAGTATCGCGGATACTTAGAAAAGATTACGATAAAGTTCCAATGATTTTAGGTGGCGATTTTAACGTAAATTTTGCATTGGACACAGCGCTTCCTTTAATTGACTTTCTCAATACAACATTCAATTTAAAAATGTGCAACAATCGCACTGAATCGACAACACGATCAAAAACAACAACTGACGTGGTATTTCAAAGATATGTTGACAACACCGAAACCAAAGCATTTGTATCATATTTTAGCTATCATAAGCCACTCGTATCATTTGTTGAAATTGAAAACATTGAGGATGAATAATAATGAAATGAGGAAAATAAAATATGAACTTTATAGCAATATTATAATGAACCTATAATTATCCCGCTCCTAATGCTGCTTTCGTCTCATTCTCTCTCAGTTTGTTTTACGGAAGGTTTCACTTCTATCGCGTCTAACCGTTAGACTGGTATTTTTTTTATTCTAGTACGGGACATAGCTGCAGTCATACTGATTAAAATTTTTTTTGGTTTGGTAGAAGAGCCAAAATGAACAACACTGTCCAGGTCCAATTTTTCGAGAAGGCTAACTTCAGCGCTATTTTTAAAATTATTAAAAGTTAAAATTTTTTTTCATTTTTGTATGTAAAAAAAGTTAAATAAAAAGCCTAAAAAATTAAAATATCGTTTTCTATTATTTTTATTATAAAAAAAAATACCTGGAAATACCCCAATTTTCGAGCTCTATAACATCGGGACCCCTTAAAGGTTTTGAATACACTTTCGAATACGAGGCAACCTTAAAACTTCTGTATATGGCTACTTATCTTGCTAAAATCTCACATCACCGTTCCTCCTAAGAATGGTTCAGTGGTATGCAACACTGCAGGGCACTGCCACGTAGGCAGTTTCTCTAAAGTGAATGAACTTTTCCTGGTATGACTTTAAGCTGAAGTTGCACAGCTGAGAAGGAGGTAGGAAACATCGTATCTTAGATTATCGAACATTTCCTTGAATCTTCAGTAGACTTAGTCTTAGTTACAAACTGAGTAAATTTTCATTAAGAATGTGCAGAGAGTTAATAGTCCCCTGCTACCTGCAGTACCTGTGCCTAGTGGAAGAATTGTTCAACAAGCAAAATTAGTTATCCAGTTTTGTTTATGAATGAATTTTTTACTAAATAAGAAAAAAACATAGATTTCGAGTGATAAAAATCTTGATTTTGACCTTTACAGCTGCATTGCATATCTGCTTGTATACTGCAGCTATCTGTGATGAACGTACGATATCATTTGCAAAAATTATAAATTTCCGTTAAGGTGATTAATTTTGCACCACCTTATATGTGCTCGAAGTTGCTTCCTCGAAGCAAGTAGTTTTTTTTTACTCGATGAGTTCTTGGAATTTCATACTTGATATCGATATTTTTTCATTATAAATTCATTCTATCATCTCAAAGTCGGCCATGTAAATTTCAATGTGGCGTTACTTTACTTTTCTTTTAACTTCTGCGTGTTAATGATTTTGCAAAAGTCTCTAATATCTTCTGATAGGAAAAACTTGGAAAAAGTTGACTCCAATTTCAGCTTGTGAAACGGTGAGGTAATATTTTCTGTTTAAAATAATTTTTTTTTTTTTAATTGTCGAATTTTTTACGCGATACTTTTTACCGATGTTTATTCAGTGCTCGATACTTTAATCGGATGTCAGAAACAAGTGAAAGTATCGATACTAAGGTGGTATCGAATGATCTCTACCTGTAATTCGTGACAGAAGAGATATCTGAAAATTAGGGAGTAGGTATGTTTAAGTAAGAGTAATTTTAGAATAAAATAAAATAAAATCATTAGGGGATATTTGCAATCCTGATATCCAATTTCCCATCAGTTTTTCTAACAGCTAAGGACAATTATCGGCAGTAACTCTCATTTGTATTTCTCATGTCTCCGGTTTATTAGCATAACCACACGATCGGAAAGGAAATCCTCTTTGGTTATGATACAAACGGACGAGATCGTACTCTCAGCGCATCTGTTGGAGAGAGAAAATTTTCAATGCGTTGTTTTCCATCAAAGGTTTGGAGAGGAAAAATGTCGATTTATGAGGTAACACTTGCCGAAAATTTTTTCCAAGTTATCAATGAAGCTAACTATGCTTTTTTTGGGAATATTGTTGGGGATGGTGGTTCCAATGCCTTTAGTGACTCTAATAGATCCATCACTCTGTCTTTACACTCCCAAATTCAATTTGGGGAACACGAACGATGAAGAAAGTCATGCAATGGAATAATTTGCCCTTTTGTAAGAAATTCACTACCAACTCTTAGTCGATCGGATTGCGTATTCTCGTCGTCTGTCAGTTATTTAGCCATAAATCTCGACTCAAGCTTATAAAGGCTTTCAAGTTCGGCCATATTTGATATCCAGTTCCTAGTTCCATGATTTTGGAAAACAATTTCTTACAATATCTTTTAGAGATACGCAGAATAAAAAAGGTCTCAATGAAGTAAAATCAGAGAGATAATTTATTAAACAGTTTGCTTATTTATATGCAGCGGAAAATTAACTACATATTTAGGTTGGTTGGTTGATTTGTATAGGTGTTGTCTGAGAGACACAGCCCAGACCCAACTAGCACAAAAGTCTTATTTGGATATACCACTTGTAGAGCCACTACTTTTTATTAGTCGAACCATCTTAACTTGAATTTGAATCGCTGCGTATGCCGTCTATTTTCTTTTCTGCAATTTCTTTCAAGTTAACCATCGAGAATTCCCCCAGCATTCTACATCGTAGAACACACTTGGACACTCACACAGATAGTGAAAAACTTTTCCTTTAGATTCTTCTTAATTGCAGCTTCTACATTTATTGTTTTACGGCCACCCCATCTTCCTGGCATGGTCTCCCAATGGCGAGTGGCCGGTTAATGTTAACGTAATTCTGAATAAGTCTGCTCGTGGCTTTCTTAACAACTCGTCAATTCTGAATTTGTGGAAATTGGGCCACGTTTGTTCAATAGTTACTATGAACTAAAGAACAACATTATTGGAAAGAATTGTATATAAATACCTGTGAAAACGTAGATCGATATAAAAAAAAGAAAGTGACTTAAATATTAGCATGCTCAATATTAAAAATTTTTTTTTTATTATTCTCGGTTTTTCAAAGTCACTAAATTTTCTTCTAACAAACTGAAATCGCCACTCTTACCATTCACAAATTTGCGCACTAGAAACTCACCTGTAGTCACAATATGAGCAGTGCGACATATTACAAAATATTGACTATTTAATTATCTCTCAGTTTCCATTTTTTTTATAAAAATATAGTTTACTATACAGCAAAAACCATTTACCTCAAACTAGCAAACTTGGTACAAAATGAAAAAAAAAATTAACAAATTTTCCTCAAAATCATCAACAATTATTATAGAATTTTCAGAAAAAAATCGATTATGCATTTTTATAGCCCATTATATTTTGGTATAATAAAGTGCAAGTTTGAAGTTTTAGACAATTTTTTTCTAGTCTAGTACATATAAAAAAATTTCGAGTATTCATTATAACATATGGAACAAATTAATGGAAAATGGTACAATATCATACCTGGATTTTTGTAACAAAAATTGAAATTTTGCTGAAAATACATATGTTGATGATTTTTAAACATTGTGCAATGTTTGAGTCTTTTAGTGAAATAGGTCCTTTTGTAGTGTTTTTGTAGTAGTATGGACTATATTTTTATAAAAAAATTATTAAAAAGCATTCTCTGCCTAATTTTTTTTTTAATTTGATGTTATATAGTCAGCATTATAGTCCTTAACATTCCAAGGAAGAACACAGCTACATGTCTGTAAATGTACAAAAAAGGATCCTAAAACTATATGCCCTTATTAAAAATTGTTTAAACCGGCACATAAACCGAACTGGATAATCGCAAGTGATATAAAAAAGTGCGTGTAGCATAGTACACATAAGAGAAGTGAAACTTTCAAGGCAGGCAAAGAAAGAGGAGAGAGCCTAGAGAGAATGAGAGAGAGAGAAAAAAAGAATATATATCTAAATAAATTCACAACATTTGCAGAGAATACAAATAGACAAAATTTACAAAAAACGGAGAAGGGTCGACCGGTGCAGGTAAACGCCGGACACAAACCGTGGAAACAACACGCACTACTCAGAGCGTTTATCACCCGCACAAACGCAGCCATTCCAGGACCGCAGCAATGGCACAACTTACCGCAAGGCAATACCAATAAATCCGACGCCGGAATGGATAGCACTTTATAGTACGCACAAGCACTAGCCAGGAAACGGAAATAAGCGCCAAAAGGTAGACACCAAAAAAAAGTAGACCACAAAAATTGGGACCAAAAACGCCCCTAAAAAATAGGCACCAAGGAAATATAACGCCAAAAAGTAGGCACCAAAAATATATTTCCTACAAGTTTACACCAACAAACAAGCCCCAAAAAGTAGGCAGTGTTATTTCTCACTAGAAATTAGCAACCACAAAGAAAAACTCAAGAAAAATAGCCTAAAGAGTATTTAAGATATATATAAGTTATAGCTCTCTCTCTCCTTTTCCTCTACGTTATATCTTTTTTCTCTCTCGGGGAACGAAAATGCCCAAAACGTTGCATGGCCTTGAAATTTTACTCTCCATTCTCGCTTGTTCTCCATCGACGCCTAAGAAGTTTCGCTTCAAAAAGTGCCTCAGTCAAAAGTTTCGATACGGCAGCATTATGCGAAAGCAGTCTTCGATCCGCCACACCTCAGCTTGCCATGTTGGGGTTAGGCTTCCATTTTTGAGCTTTGCTCACTTCTCGAAAAATGTTCATATGAAAGCAACAACAAAGTAATCCAGCAAGACTCGACACTAGCGAGTAAATTTATATCTCCCAAAATTAACATAACTCACTACTAGGTTATTCAATAAGTTTTGCGGTTCTATAAGAGAAGGCGTGGCTACTAGCCTCATTTTTTTTGTTTTTGTTTTTGTGATACTCTCTTCATATGAACGTAAGCAAAGTTTCATTTCAAGCTGTCAATTAATTCTTTGTTTACAAGCCATTCAGTATCGATGTGTCGCAGTATTTTCTACAAAGGAAAAAATCAAGTATCGTGCGGTGATTGAATTTTTAGTTTTGGAAGGTTTAAAGGCAAATGAAATTTAGGAACGTAAGTTTAAGGTGTATAAAGACTTTTCGCCATCAATCAGTAGAGCAGAACGATGGGTTGCTGACTTTAAATGTAGTCGTAAAAGCCAGATGATCCACGTCAAGTATGTCCCAAAGCAACAACAACAACAGAAATCGTAGAAAAAATATAGGAAATCGTATTTGAAAATCGTCGAGGGACTGAAAGAAATTTAGTAGAAGCCCTAGGTATTTCTTTGCGTAGTGTAAGCAATATTTTGGCTGAAGAATTGGGCTCCAGAAAACTGTATGCTCAATGGCTATCGCATTTGCCAACAATGGAAGAAAAACACATTCGAATGCGACTTTCTCAGTAACATTTACAGCGTTTTCGCTGTGGATTTTGTGCATCGATTCATCACTATGGTGAGACTTGAGTCTATCACCATAATCCTAAATCAAATCAAGAAGCTAAAAAGTGGAGTGAACCTGGTTCTTCGGCTTCGAAACGAGTTCTTGTCAAGAAATCGGCAAAGAAGGTGTAAGCATAATTTTTTTGACAAGGGAATGGATACGTGCAAATCGGTAAAACAATAAATTCGGAATATTACTGCAACCTTCTAGACCTTCTGAGGTCAGAAGAGCTGCAGAAGCGTGTTTTGCAGTCCTTCTAGATTCTCACCTCAATAGGTTTGTCTTATCGGACCGCAAAACTTTTTCTCTTTTCTGATATTAGGCAAGTTTCATTACTAATACTAATTCATTGTCTCCAAACAAATGTCATTTTTAGCAGCTCTTTCCAAAATATGTTTACTTATACCAGTTGCTTCATCTATTCGTCACGCGCTAAGGCATGGCGAAACGAAGACGGTTAATATTTACATCTAAGGAAATGTATTAAATCTGTTTGCTTTTTGTATCATTCACCGCAATATAATCTAAATTATGAAAAACTAATTTTAAATATTAGGTGTGCAACTAAGTTCTCGCTGTTTGTTAATAGATGCCGCCATCAGTGTGTGCTAGTTGATACTAACGTAACCTAAACGTCATAAACCAAGCTTAGTCATATGGTAAACAAACTGCTTCGACACAGTAGTGATTTTCTTTTGGTATCATATATTTTTGGTTTTGTGAAAATGTCTGATTTTGTGCCGAATAATCGTCATTTGCGGGAAGTGTTGATTTTCCTCTTCTTTCGAAAAAAACGGAGGCTGAAGCGCATCGAGAGCTACAAAAAGTTTATGGCTGCTTTAAGTGAAACAACGGGCCAAGATTGGTTCCGTCGCTTCAAAGACGGTGATTTTAATATTGACGGCCGTCCGCGTGAAGGAAGGCCAAAGCTTTCGAAGACGGTGAATTGGAGGCATTGCTCTATGAGGATCTGTGTCAAACGCAAGAAGAACTTGCTTCAGTATTATCCAATTCCGATTGCATGTTTTGAGAATGATTCAGAAACAGGGAACTTAGCTTCCTTATGAGTTAAAACCAAGGAATTTTTTTTTTAACTTTTTATTTGTTTATTGAATCTGCATTTTCAAAGGCCTCACTATAAGTATTCAAATCTTAGAACTAAAAAGAAAAATTTTATTTTATCTCATTTTCTAGAATAAATAATTATCAAATGGCCCTCTACTCATTGGGGTGGTAGGTCATTTCTTCGAAGCCTGGTCGTATGTTGCGTACTCAGGAGTTGACGTGCGAACGGGTTCGGGTGATCTTGCAATTTCAACTGATAGTTTTCACGAACTTTTTTGAATACTTCCTTCACCATCGGTACATCTAGGATGTTATCGTTTCTTATATACCACGGCGCTCCAGTTATGGTTCTTAAAATTTTCGACTGTGCTCTCTGTATAAGATCGATACTGGAACTGCTGGCCGTTCCCCACAATTGGATTCCATAAGTCCAAATTGGTTTCAAAATTGCCTTGTACAAGAGGACTTTACAGTCAAGGCTCAATCTTGATTGCTCATTAATTAGCCAGTGAAGGTTTGAAGCTTTGATTCTCATATTAAGCCGCTTTGCCTCGATGTGGCGTCTCCATGTTAAACGCCTATCTAGGTGAACGCCAAGGTATGTGACGTGATCAGACTGTGGTATGCATACGTTGTTAAGGGTAACCGAGGGACAGTCTCCTCTTCTAAGCGAAAATGTGACATGTTTACTTTTTATTTCGTTCACTTTTATTCTCCATTTTTTCAGCCACTTTTCTAAAAGTCTGAGATATTTATTTAGCTCTCTAGATGCCAGAGATGGATCATTTTGAGAACTAAGCACAGCGGTGTCGTCAGCGAATGTAGATATAGTCAAACTATCGAATGTAACTAGTCAAAACTAAAACCAAGGGATTTTGAACGTCGTTTTTTCGCCTGTGAGCAATTGCTCCAGCGGCAAAAAAGGAAGGCTTTTCCTCATCGCATCGTGACGGGTGATGAAAAATGGATTCATTAGAGGAATCCAAAGAAAAGAAAGTCATGGAGACTGCCCGGTTGTTGTTGTTGTAGCAGCATAAACATTACCCATACCTACATACGGGGAATGTTGCTGGAGTGACAGTCCTTGGTCGGATATAAATCCGGGTCGTTTCGGTAACGTAGAACCGACTGTCGTGGAAACGTGGAGACTGCCCGGTCATGTTTCTTCACGCTGCGAATGTTATGCTATGTGTTTGGTGGGACCAAGTTAGTGTTATTTATTATGAACCGTTGAAACCAAGCGAAACCATCACTAGGGATCGGTATCGACTTCAATAGATGCGATTGAGCCGAGCACTGCGCGTGAAGAGGCATGAAAAAGTGATTCTACAGCATGACAACGCTCGGCCTCACGTTGCCAAACCCGTTAAAACCTACCTGGAAACACTGAAATGGGAAATCCTACTCCACCCGCCATATTCTCCAGATATTGCGTGTCCGATTATCACCTCTTCCGATCGATGGCGTAGCTGATCAGCAGTTCCATTCATATGAAGACATCAAAAGATGACTTGATCCGTGGATAGCCTCAGAAGATGAGCATTTTTACCGCGACGGTTTACGAAATCGACCAGAAAGATGGAAAAAGGTAGTAGCCAGCGATGGGCACCCCTTTCAATGATCCACTTGTAACCAATTTTTCACAATAAAGTTGTATTTTCATCAAAAAAAACAGGTACAACTTAGTTGCGCACCTAATAGGAATTTTCATGTTTTTCTAAAAATTCAAATATATAAGTAACTGCTCGACTGCAATTTGACACCTTCAGATGTGCATATTTGTATGTAAATGAAACGTGAACAATAACTTTATAAACTAGATTTTCTTAAAAGTCTAACCAAATTGGAACAATTTCTTTTTGCAACAGTTCAATCAACTTGAACGTGTCCAACGAAATGCCACCCGCTAACTAATTTAGCAGCATCCGACGCAGAATTCGAATATATGCCACTTTGATTCTATGATTACTTCACCAGGAGCGTCAGAGTGCATACAAATATTCTTGAAAATGCATATACACGCATATGTACATACATGCGCACGTATACATTTTGGCAATATAAATCTAGAGAAACTGAATATTTGGTACGAGAAGCATTCGCTGATAAATATGACATCGTCTGTTATGAAACCAATATTTGAGTAGCAACCAGACTCCCTGCTAGCGCCGAAATGAAAGAAGTGCGGCAGATGGAAAAGGTGGAGAAAATAGTAATAGCAGAGAGAACATGTGATGCATTTGTAAATTCGCGGCACGTACATGAACGGATGAACCTTTTTAAATTTGACAGCAATTTCATCTTCCATGGTGTGGACGTACCCAGTTCTAGGGGGCGGAGAGGCAACGCATAGCGCATATTTCTTTTCGTGAAATACTTTTTTGGAATACCCAAATAGGTTTGCTTTGGAATGCCCAAAGACGGTGCATGACGCACCCACACACATACATACACACACATTTACGTGCTGTTTGCTGAATAATTCGAAGTGAGGGAGGCTGACGAAGCGGTATTTGCGAGTATTGAGATTCTTCATATCACATCCAACCGTAGCTGACAATGAGAGGGCGTTTAATTTTTCGGGCTTTAGAAGTGTTTATGCCTCTTCCTACTCCACCCATGGTTTGTAGTAGTTTTGGTTAGTATTTCGTATGCCTTGCGCTTAAAAGTGGAGAATTGCGATGTGATAACGATGCCACAGCCGCCGCCACGTACTATTTAGATGATGGCAAAGGTGAGTGAGCTCGCGTATGTGGCATCAAGGTATTGTCTGCCACACACACTTACATGTATTTGTGTTCCATGTCACACTCATACGGAATTTGCAATCAGGAATGCCGACAACTTTTATCATTCCTTCACCTTTGCCATCGGTTACCTGTCATCCAACTGTCGCCTTAGGCCTAATCAATGTGCAGGACCTTTTTGAAGTCGAGCATGAATGTGGTAATTTGAAATTCTCACATGTGTGTGAAAATGGGTGTAAATGTATGTATGTAATGTTCGTTTTGTTTTACTCAAATTTCGGTTATTTCTCCTGCTACATATTGACTTTCCATTTCCTTGCCTAATGCTCACGAATGTGTTCTGCCAAGCAGGTTTTTCTAACGCTGGAGGGCTACTTTTGCTGCATAGAATACAGAAAGTATTCAGTCAATTTGCATATATTGACGCAAAACTTGGGCAATATTTTCCTCAATTTTTATTTCAAAATATTGAAAATTGGGCGAGTTACAATGAATCTCCGGAGACGCCTGGAAAAAAATATTGTTTGGCGTACATTTTGACTCGCAAGAAAAAATTGAATGCGTTTCTTAATAGAAATATTTCTGGAGGTATCCTATGGATGATTTTTTCTTTTTTTGAATTTTTTTAGCACTGTGAAGCCAAAAGACCGATTTTCGCTAAAATAGTTGGCTAATTTGTTGTTACAAGATTTAAAAAAAAAAAATAAGCTGCTAATGAAATCTGGTGAATTATGTAAACAAATGCTGTACAAAAATTCAAAACTATACTTTAGGTTCAGTTCAGATTTCGAATTGAAACGTACACGAACTTAACGAGTCACAGAAAAGCGTTTCAAAGTTGATACGGTATAGAAACCCGGCCGGCCTGGAGAAACGGGCGCTCAAATACTCATAACTGCAAAAATGTTTGCTTCAATCGGCTTGCAATTTTGGCACAACGATCTTGAGCGTGTTTCAGTAATAAAAGTTGCTGTATTGAGTAGCAACTGAAATTTGAGACTCCTTAGTCTGCATTAATAAAAAATAAAAAGTTCGGACATCCCATTTTAAATGACTCACTGGAGGACTTCGATCGGTATCTCGTGAATAACTTTAGTATTGTTGGCTTTCAATGACTCAATCGAAGCTGGTTTATCCACAAAGCATTTATACATTTATCTCGACAAATAAAAGTCCAAAGATGTGATATCACACGATATTTGTGACCAATATTGGTCCGAGACGAGAGATAAATTGCTCACCGAAACGACGACGCAGTAAAGCCATTGCTTCACGAGCCGTATGACAAGTAGTGCCATCTTGTTGGAACCAAATGTTGTGGAGATCATGGGCTTCGATTTTCAGTATCACAAAATTATTTATTACGGCGGGATAGCGTTCGGCATGCATTGCGACATTGGCGTCAACCTCGTCTTTAAAGAAATATGGGCCTATGATTCATCGAGTCCATAGATCGCACCAAACGATTGTTTTCAATGGATGTAATGACTGTTCTTGATTGGTTTCGGGATGCTTCTGAGCACAAATACGACCATTTTGTTTACTAGCGTAGCCATTAAGCCAAAAATGAGCTTTCTCGCTGAACACCATCCATCAGTTGGCCTGAGCGCGCGATGAACACTTTTCACAGAGCGCAGATTTTCATAATACAATTGTGCGATGTGTATAAACATTGTTGAGAAGTAAGTCTTTTCATGGTGAAATATCAATGAATAATGAGAAAAATTGTGTATTTAGTTTGACAGTAGTCACGCGTGATCTATCGGGAAAAAACAAATCGAAAAAGCACCTCCAATCCGATCACCCTTTAATTTGAATTTTGCTTGTATTTGATTCCACTAAATTTTTTTGGGCAAACTGAGGAGGTAACTAAAACGACTTAGTTTTGACTTATTTCTACTTTTAGTGCATTTTTATTTAAAATCACAGCAAGATGTGTTGATACAGCCTAATTTAGTAATAAATTAATAAAAATTTAAAGAAATAAATTGAATTTCGCAACAAAGCTAACTCGTAAACAAAAAAATGAAAAATTTCGAAGGAAGAAGCAACTGTGGTTTTAGAATCTCGCTAAGTGTGTTCACAGTCAAGCTATTTTATCGGTACCTTGATAAAATTAACAAACGAAAAATTCAAATTATTTCATTGATTTTGAGAGAAAAGAAGTACGAAAAATCAACTTTAATTTTTTAGAGCCAAAAAATTAGAAATCTATATGTAATGCAGAGTCTGAAGTCAAATTTCGTAAGCTCCAATATGGCGTTTAATTATTTTTTAACAAACGAACACGACCAAAATTGGTTACTTGAGAGTTATGAGGGTAATTAGTTTTAAAGCCACTTCCACTTATAGCAAAAAGCCATAACTAGCCTTGTTCTGATCTTAATTGAGATTATTCTTAGATTATCAAATGAAACAAAAATTTATTTTTTGCCTCATTCTCCAAATTAGATACCCTCTTTATCAAAATGAGTTTCACTAAAAACTCTTTGTTTGCACTTGAGTGCTTAAGTTTTCGTTATTACAGACTCACCATTTGGATATTATAATACTATCAACACTTCCTTGATATAATATTTTGTTAGAAATACAAAATATCAAAAAGACTTTTTACTCAACTGCATTCTATGAAGGAAAATTTGCAAAGGATTGACTTGTTTATAAAGCTTTTATACTCTCTGACAGATTGCTCCCAAAAGTTTTATGCAAGTAACTGACAGGTGTACCTACTTTAAATCAAAATAGCTTTAACAATATTTTAAGCGCATTCGGATACTTTTTAACAGAGTGTGAATGCAAATTGGAATCATGTGTCGCGGCCTTCAAATTATACTCTGACGCGCGTAAAGAAGTTCCACTTCAAAAGTCTCCCTCGGGCAGATCATTATAAAATAATAAAATCACCAAAGGAAAGTGATCTAAAGATAATAATTTTTTGTAAACAGAAAAGCTATTCCGCATTCAACGCATTTTCTTAAAAACTGTTTTTTTATGTGCACGCATCGAAACGTAGCAATGAGACTCTTTAAGGACTTTTTTAAGTCCATATTCATATATGATTTCATTTATTCGCCTTTCCTTTTCTGCCTTCGTATTTGTTTAACAAGTTCCTGTTCATACTCTATGCCCATTTTCCCTCAGATTTTTCTTGATTTTCCCCCCTCTACATGCGACTACTGCGATGTGACATGATTTTTTGAGTAACCTATAAATTAGTAAAGTTACTAAACAAACATTACGCATACGCCATCACCAACCTCTGCCCGTGGCTAACAACAACAGGTACAGAAACGCTCCCTTATAAATTCACGTTTGGTCACGCATAAATATCTGAAATGAGAATCTGCGTATTTAAGCTGGAAAGGCACAAATTCGTTACGAGATTATGATGTTACGGCGCATTTCTTTTTGTTTTTGTTTTGTTTTTTTTTTGTCTTTTGTCACAGTGAACTCAAAACTTTTTGATGTACTTTTGGTGTGTTGGTGAAAAAAACACGGTAATAATAGAATATGGGGTTGATTGCAATGTTATTGTTTATGCTGCGGGTAGCGTCACTAATTTTATTACTATCTCTTTTTCGATGGGTTTTTACTATTTTCAGACAGTTTTTAATGTGAGTTTAGTTAATTTTTCTTCCAATTTTAATTTCATGGTTCATTATAAGGAATCCATTGGCATCTAAAGTACCTATTTTTGTAGATTATGATACCCCTACTTTAATTAGCTTCCAAAGGCATCGAAATAAAGTGCAGTGAAGCACCGCCATAAGGGGGTTGGAGAGCCAATGATGCCTTGTATTTCTGGGGTTCTTATTCAAGTACAACCTTGGTTCGTTAACCTAAACGCTTTCTGGTGTTGAAGATGGAGCTCAATAACTCAAGGCGTCAACAAAATCTGATGTAGACGGGCTATCTTCGTATCTTTTTAAAGAGTTCCCTGCAATTTAATGTCCCCTTTTATTAACGTTCAACAAATACCTTGAACGGGGAGAGTTCATAGATACTTGGAAAGTAAAAAAAGAAATAGTCGGGTTGAGATTTCTGGATTGTGAACGCCGATTGCGTTACGGCTGTCTTAACCGCCTTATGCATGAAGTTCATCAGGTTGGTGAGGGCAGATCAGCTAAGGAGAAGGTGCTGAGGCGATCCCACCCATCCTGCATACAGCTGACACAGAAATGGCTTGAAGCAATGCGCGGATAGTGTCCTGTGAGGACACCCACGAAATTCGGAAGATAAGTTTGTGTACTTTCCCAGCGCTCGTGGAGTTGATGTTAATACCACCCTTCTAGCAGTAGACCACAGGTAACTAAGATGATCTCAATCCTCTCCTTCCGCGAAGATAATACCTTACAGATCCCCTGTTTGGCCAGCTCATCTGCTGCGCAGTTTCCCGCAAAGTCACTATCACCAGAATTCGGATGCAATGAAAAGTGAAGCCAATCATTCCCTGACCAATTTCGAGTGCATTGTCCTCGAGTCCAGGATCCTAATTGCCGCTTGCCTATCAGTTATTACACAAGTGAATAGCCAATCAGCTGGTTCTTTGTTTGCGGCAATCTCTGCTTCGAACACAATACAGTGGTCCGGTAATCTGTCTAATTTAAATCAGATGGGAAGCTGCTCGTAGAAAACTCTTCATTCAACCCTTACTTCCAGCTTCGGGCCATCCGTTAACAGGCTTGCTAAGCCCTATCCCAAAATGCTGCACTCCGTCCACTCCTCCCTTGATGGAATGGGAGTGGAGAAGGTTCCGCTTGGACTGAGCGATACACCCTCGCTCGTTTATCAAAGGGATGAACCCAATGTTTCTAAAGATACCTACTTCAGTGTCCGTAAGTAAGTCTATTTCTTCAGTACAGTTCGCTTAACCAAATCTTCTATTATTTAATCCACGTTTATTTCAGTGCTAAATTCGCAAGTGGCGAGCCTCGCCCGTTGTATATATGATATTATGATGAATTTCATTATTACTTAAAGATTTTATTTTAGAATTTTATATTATCATTAATTAATACACCTGTGCTATTACAAATGAAATAGTTTTTACTTTTATATAAATATATTAAATAAAAACAAAACCCTTTAAAATTTCTTTATGATAATTCCACGGTTAGAATTGCGCTAAATTTTATTATCTGCACGTGTATTATTCTTCGAGTCTTAATTGTAAGGGGTTAACAAAAAGGTGTTTATTATTTATTTCAAGTCTACCTGACTAAACCTTCTATGCAATAAATAGGGTGATTCAGTAGGGCAGCCCAATTTAAAACTTCATAAAACTGTTCGCTTATAACATAATTCAAACTCCTTTGACTGTTAAATTTTGAACAAATAGGGTACTTCTTTCAGATTGTCATTTTGAGTAAAAAGTTTATAATATAATTAAAGTTTCTATGGCTTCAAAAGTTCCAGAAAACAAGTAGAATGTATCACTAAGACAGCCCAAATCAAAATTTAATAAAACCATTCGCTTACAATTAAAATTTGCTTGCCTTTAAGATGTCTTGATGTGAAATAGCGAGCTTTATGAAGACCGAGAGATTTGAAGTGCGAAACGAAAATTTGTTTATTTAATTCCAATATTCTTGTAAAGATTGTGTGCTTTGCAAGCCACCGTAGCCCAAGGGGTTGGTGCATGACTACCATTCGGAAGTGCCCGGGCTCGAATTTCTGGCTTTGAAACAACAAATTAAGGGGTTACATACGTCCAGCAGCGCCAAAAATGTACTAAATGAAAACTGTTTTTAGAAGGAAAGAACAATAGAAATATATATAAAAAATGTGTACATTATTTATTAGTACTTAGATTTTATTAAAACATTTATTCTAATTTTTCTTTACAAAAATTAGTATATAAAAAATCACGTGGCCCAAAGTACAATGAAAAAAAAAGTTGCTCCGCGGTCTGCATCATTTCGCCTTGAAATGTAGATGGATCTGTAAAAAGTAAAAAAATTCTTGTAAAATAAAGTTGTAGTCATAGTCTGTCGAGCCGGATTTTTGAGTTTTGCAAAATTTCGCAATTTACGCCATTTGAAAAAAGTTTGCGTTATACGTCATAAATGTCACACTTTAATTATGTTTATAAAAATTTTTAATTATTGTAAAATATCAAAAATCCGGCTCTACAAGCTATAGAGAAAACACTTTCGAATATTAAAAAAAAACCGCATCAAAAAATATTAAAAACTGTATAAGTTGGCGTGCAGGCCCTGCCGGAAAAATTAGTTTCGAGAAAAAAGAGTTTGTAGTTTGAGGGGCAGGAGCGTGCGGAATTGCTGTCTACCTAGTTAATGGGATGTAGAAGCTATAATATTGGGAATTTCCGCATGAAAATTACACAGTATATTCTTAAGACACTATACTTTTGACATATCAAAAAAAATCGATTTTGGAAAACTCTGGACGTATGTCACCCCTTAAAGAAAAGTTTTTTCTAACAGCGTTTGCCCCTCGGCAGGCCAAGTCTCCGAGTGTATTTCTGCCATGGAAAACAGGTCCTCATAAAAAACCATCTGCCGCTCGTAGGTGGCTTAAAACTGTCCCTCCATTTGTGGAATTACATCTAGACGACGCCAAAAATAGAAGGAGAAGCTCAACCAAATACCCAGTAAAGGTTGTAAACGCCAATTGTTATATATAATCAAAATCATTTATTTTGACTTTGTGACTAAATTTTCGCTTGCAAATTGGTACATGGCCCATATTCATCAATGGCAACGTGTATGTGTTCAGATTCTCTTTTCTTCTGATGACTAGTAGTAGTAGTAGTAATTCTTTATTTATTTATAAATATTTCATCTTACATTACAATAATTTTTACAATAATTCGTTTAAATATATAAATACATAAAGAAAGAAATAATAAATTTGTGGCAATAACAATGTTGTCTGTCACAACTCAAAAATTAATCAAAAATTGAACTCTGCAATAAGAAAATTTCTATAGCGTAAGGCTGAGTATATAAAGCAAGTTAGTCTTTTCCAATTGTGGCCATTAAGTATATCTATTACCTCTGCTTCATTTAGCTTCGCTGCGTTTAGGTATTTTATTCTGATCTCCTTCAGTACCGGACATCTTCCTAAGAAGTGCTGCATATTTTCTTATTCGTTTAAATTGCAGAGGGTGCATTTTTTCTGAGCATTTCCATACGTAGTTGCATTTAGCTTCAGTAAACCACATCTTGCTTTGAAAATTGTCGTAATATCAGCTAGCCGCATATCTTCTTTAATATATGATTCCCCTTTTGAGTAGACTAAATGTTTATAAATTCGCTTCGCGCTTGACTGTGCTTTTTGCTTTGCCATGTTGATATCTTTTACTTTCATTTCGGTAAGAAGTTGCACACAGCGATTTGCCAGTCTATAGAGGTGATGTTTTCTTCAAACTTCAGTCCGAACTCCATTCCCATGTCGTTCAGATGCTTAAGCCAAAACACATTTTTATTTAAGATGCCTTGTGTTAGTTTGTGTGGGAGTCTGTTACAATTATATTTATAAATAGTTTTCCAGATATACTTCATGTGTAACTCTAAGGAATACATGTGGCTATTTTCTATATTAGTTTCTAATGTTATTGCATAATTTGGAGTGAACTCGGGTAGTTTGAGGACTCTTTTAATAAAGTAACGCTGAAGTTTATTTACCTCATCGAATAAGGTATATCCCCAAACTTGCGCTGCGTAGGTTTGGATCGCTCTGCATACCGCTTGGAACAGCTTCCATTTTGATTTTAATGAAATGAATGGCTTCGCTAAAAAATCGTTCCATGTGCAATTAATACTAGCTTTTGCTGAAGTATTTCTGGCTTCTAAGTGCTTGCCGAATGCCATTTTGGGTGTGAGAATGACACCAAGATATTTATATTCGGCCACCAATTTAATTTCTTTACCTTGGTACCACCATTTTTCAGCCTGGGAAAGTCGTCCACCTCTTCTAAAGACCATCATCTCCGATTTATTTGGGTTTACTTCCATATTCCATTCAGCGCAGTATTTCTCCAGGTTATTAATCATGGATTGCATGACTTTAGGGTTATCCGCTAGGAGAACAATATCATCGGCATAAAGGAGAAGACGTATATTCATGCCCTCTGATGACTATTCGCATAACTACAAGGTAAGATATCTCCATTCCTAACATTTCGTAGCCAACTTTCCATTGCTTCAATCCCTATGTAACAGGTTCTATTGAAAACACTTGTGTTTTAAACCAATTTCATCATTTTGATATCGAAAGAAGAATAACTGGTTTATCGTCTCACGGTAACGAACACCATCGTTCGTCCGCCACATTCTCGAAGAAGTTCAAATGGCACTCCAAATAGTGGATACGGAAGACATCAAAGGCTTTTTTCTGGGATTTTGTGCTGCACATACATGAGAAAAAATTGTTTTTGCATATCCTTAAAGTTAGACGCGCCTTAGTAAAAACTATTATGTTCTTTCAAATATTATCATTCATTTCCTGCTGCTGTAAAATTATCTTTGTAAATGCTAGGTGCTGAGTTTGGTTTGTTGGCTTCATATACTATATATTACTAGTGTTAATTAAATATTCGCTGCCAACCGCTTCGTTGAAGTCTTATGTATTGAGATTGATAGCGAAGAAAGGGAATGATGAGGTAATTGGATTTTGGGCAACATTTTATCTAACTGCAATCCTTTCATTAGAATAGGCTGCATGATCACAGGCACTTCTCATCTGGGTTTGAACAGAGCAATTCGTCTATTCACTGTAGCTAGTGGCTGACTGGCTGTCATTATTTCTGTCGATTTTATAGGCATTGTGTGACTGAGTTATTATCCCCAATGTGCACACAAGACAATAATAATACAAACAATTTTATCCTAGAAAGGTCGATGCTTGCTCTATAGTCTAAAACCGCAACATAGCAGTGCCTCACTTTGGTTTGCGAATTGATAAGTGGGGGCGAGAAAAATTAGTAGCAACATTTCTTAGCGAAGCTTACGGAATCAATATATTTTCTGGTTGGGCACGGTTAGAACTAATTATGCTTCTAAAGCTCCAATTTCTAGAACCATGAAATGAAGAGAATTTGATTCGCTTTCAAATTTTATTAGCCTTGTTTTTTTTCCACAAAATACTATGATATTTCTAAATGTTACAAAATAAATTGTTCAGCTTATTTCTAAGTATTCTCAAAATTTTTTTTTCCGCAATCTGTAAGCATTTGATAAAGTTAATCACACGTTTTTAATTTCTAAATTGAGAGCTATAGGATTTCAATCCACTCTTTTAAAAGGGATTAAATCCTATCTCTCCTCTAGGAAATGTGTTGTTAATGTTAATGGTGCATCATCTATTTCTTTTACAAATTTTGTTAAGAAAACTTCATTTAATATAAGGAACACCATTGAAAAGTCATATTATGTAGTTACTTGCTTTCGAGGTTTTAGTTCGGACTCTGTTGATCCATATACTCTAGAGCTGTTATAAACCACTCTTGCGCTTTCAGAGCTGGAATACCGCCTTGAGTGAATTGATTAAGTTCTTTTTTTGTTAGGTTGCCACATTTCTGATTATCATTCCTACCAAAATTTTATCGCCTTTGCATGACATTTATAAAAGTTGCTCTATCTTGAGTAAATCTACCTGTGCACGAGTTTTTGAAATGTATGAAAAATGTTTCAGTAGCGATACTCTAAAGAAAACAACCGTTTACATTCGTTTCTGAACGCTTCAGAAGTGATCGTGCGGATGACGAACGTAGAGGCAGGCCGTCGATCATCAATAAAGTGAAAGAAAAGTTGATCAATTACCGCAAAATAACCAACACAGAGCTAGCAGAGAACTTAAACATTGCTTATTGACCTGAAACCAGAATTTCCTGCAAAAGGAACCGTGTTGATATCGGCCAAGTTCCAAGTCTGAATCCAACCCAACATTCATTAAACGCATCGCAAGAGGAAACGAGGCGTGGGTTTATGAGTATGACACACAATGCAGAAACCACATCGTTTACTGCCATAAAACAAAGCGGTTCTCACAGGTTATATGGATTACCAAAAAAGAAAGGTTTTGTGAACAAATAACCCATGGATTTCGCACTACGATAACGCACCGTCGCACAGTGCCGTCATTATCCGTGATATTTGATCAAGAACCAAACGAATACCATCCAACAGCTTCGAGTTCACCTCATGCGGCTTGTTGCGATTGTTTTCTATTTGATAAAAAATCGGAAAAACAAAGCGGGCTCTGCCATACCAAAAACACAGTTTCGGAAATGTTTCGAGAACTGAATGAAAAGCTGGCATAAGTGTGTTGCAGAAGGAAACTTGAAGGCCGTTTGAGAAGCACCATAAACTTGAATTTTGTATCTTCTGAATATATTCTGGGCACTTTTTGATCAAGGTGGTATATCGCCTTTATTTGGAGACCAAATTAGGCTTGACATACCATTCGGCGGCAAAACGCCTTTGTGCATTATGCTTTGCATTCTTTGAATTTCACTGATCCATTTCTATCCGATAAAAGTCGGTGCTTGCTCATCAATCTAAAAATACTAGATATAAGAAGATTACTCTCTCCCTCACCTTCGTTTTCGATTTGATAAGTGAGGCCATTGACCCCCTATACTGCTCGAAGAAATTAATTTCAATATCCCTCAGTAACGCTTTCGGAAACATGATATTTTCTGGTTAGGTATGGTTAGAACTTTCAATTCATATTGCTCTAGATATTTCTTCCGCAAAGCATCAGTTCAAAATGTTACTAGATGCATTGTTTAATGCATTGAATAAAAAAAAATTAAAAATGAAAAAATATAATATTTTGTACATTAAGAGGAAAATAAACAATAACAGTAGAGTCCGGGTGGAGTAAATTCGTTTGCCAGTTCGCCAGGTTGTTTGTAGAACTTAAATAAGAAATTTAAAAACCCTTCAATTAACCTATTCACTATATAGGCACATTTTATTTAAAACTTCATATAATATTTAACTTAATCATATAAAAGCAAGTATTTAATATTGGTTTATATCTTTTTTTCCTTTAAAACACTTATTTACAAGTTCATCCCTAAAATTTCGAAGGGCAAGTATATTAGCAAGAGAACTTTTATGATTTTCGGTCCACACGATGGCCTTGTCAAAAGCTATACTAGATTTTTTATTTTAAGACATTCATTTACTAAATACTCTTAAGCAGGTCCTCATTCAACCCGGATTCTACTCAAGATGCAAAAGAGAAGCCCTCAAAGGAACACCCAATACAAAGCTAACTTAATTCACTGAGTGTCCACAACCCACCTGACTGTCTGTATTTTCATAATGCATAGTGGATGTAAGCCTACCTTCTCCGTCATCCGAGTTACTGCACTCGGCTCGGCGAGTCCCATTTTAATTAACAATTCCAAATGATTTACTTCATTTTCATTGCTGCTCCCCCTTCCGCTCCACACAAGCACAATTTACTTCAATGTTGAAACTCAAGTTGTGGATATTGTGCGTGCTTGTTGTTGTTGATGTTGCCTGCAAAACACCACACTTTCTATTGTCGTCCGTTTGTGTTGTACAGCATGTCGTTGTTGCTGTTTGTTGTTGTAAAGTATGAGTAACACTAAATTTTTAATGAGTTCTTCCGCGCGTCCAACGAACCACAGCACAAGCAAGACAACAGCGATAAGAGTTGTATTTCCCGTATTACCGTACAATTCGTGAAGTTGGTGGTAGGCACTTTATACCTTGCATCACTCTACTAGCACTGGCGCACTTTGTTTATTTTAATTGTGCTGCATTCCACAAATTAAAGTCAAAATAGCGAACAGTGAAATTTATCAAATGCCAACTCACACTCCAAGTAACAAAACAACCAGCCATGTTGTTGCTCTACTTCGTTGCTGGACAGGAGGGCTCATTCAGAGTACAGAACCACTCATATATATTAGTAAGGCAAGTGGCAACTGATATGGAATTGTCGCAATCGCAGCAGTAACTTTGCATTTTGCTAGCGAATTTTCTTGCTTTGGCGGGTGCGGCACGACGCACGAAATGCCATTGTTCATGACGCGATAAGGAATTCCAGCTCATCCTTTTGGCTTCGCACATTTTTAATGATAATGATACTAATTTGAAGAAATCACAAGAAGAGCAGGGAAAAAGAAAAGTGGGAAGCAGGATGATGGTGAATAAAATGGAAGGACAGAAAATAGGTTCGTTATACAAATGCAAAAACACAGCGAATCAAACGCCATTGGCACACAGCGAATTTTGTATGTGTAACGTAGTTAGGGGGATGACACTGGGCGATTGGCGGCTACTGTTAATATTGAACGTGACAATACCGGGCACTTGGCGAACGCTTGTTCTCATGAGTGAGGGAGGAATTTGTATTTTGTAACCACCACACCCAATGCTGAAGCATCACCAGAAATCTAACACCATCAGCCGCAACTTATCAAAGATATTGGCTTTAGCTACACGGAGTAAAAAAAGTAAAAAGTAGCTAACCTTGGCACATTAGTTTATGAGTCATAGCGTATACGAGTTCGAAACTCAGTTCGAGCAAAAGCAATTTACACTGCTTAGAGATGGCACATCGACTGCATGCAATAATTTGAGCTAACATAGCTTTCGTAGGAGGAAAAATCCGAAAACAACCAGGGAATCTTCATGAGGTGGGAAAGAATCTCAAGTTGGATAAATCAACACATCTTTTTATTTTCGATAACTACAGACATGTCATGCAATAAGGAATTTATTTATTTATTTATTTAGTATAAATGCAAATGTCCGGCTTTGTCAGCTAGAAGATTAAGGTCACTGAGCGCTCCTTTCTTCGACAGCCTGGAGCAGTGCGCTAACCTAAATCCCATCAACTTTCTCCATGACATCAACAACTGTGATTGGGTGGTGATATCTGCCCATGTCAGGCCTTATAATGATATCAAAGTGGCGCTTAAGTCATACTTGAGGAGTACCACAGTAATACTTAACCATTTCACCTACCTAACTACATCTTTATACGAGCATTAAGTAAGGCAAGCTTGTTCCGGATAGAGCTTTATTTACTCGTACATGCTTTAGTAAAACTCCATTCGGTCTAGCTGCTCATTTTGGAATCAAACAAATTCATAGGCAATGAGAGCTATCGCCTATCTCAATAGACGGACGGACGGATATTTAATTTTAGCATACGAAAAGTGGGTGTGATTTTCTATCCCATTGAAAAAGGATTGAGTCTAAATGAGCTGGAGAGCAACACGTTTACCAATTTTAGGGAAGTCTTACTGAGTCTTATCGAGATATACATACCTATTTATAGTATTTACGCAAAGTTGGTGTGGTACAATTTCAACATTTAAATTTTTCTACATTTTATTTGTGTCGCATTTCTTTTTTTAGGATCTCCATTTGTACCAAATTTGAGTAATTTTGATTTCATTTTTTTTTTCTCTTTTTTTCCAAAATTACCGTTATATGACAGGGTTATTAATCCAATTTTTAATACCCAACTACATTGGGTAAAGAGCTGTAAGTTGTTGGTCCCAAACCCAGCACACTACCAGCTTTCCTGGTATGATTCGCCTTCTCACGTTGGCTCACTCTCGAACGGGTGGTCGGAAGCTACCCAGAGGATACTTGGGCTAATCCCGGAAGTTGTGAGTTGCTTGAGCCATATGTAGAATAATAGTCCTGGCCACTCCCAGGTGAATGACATTCAGTAACAACTTGTGTTTACTTCTCCATATGGAACCATCCTCTAGACGCAGAAGCGGGGACGATGACAATATCCGATGAAGCGTCGATTGGAGTGTTTAAGATAAAGAGTCTGCGCAAGATTTTTGGACCTTTACACATTGGCAACGGCGAATATCGGAGGAGATGGAATGATGAACTGTATGAGCTTTTCGATGACATAGACATAGCGCAGCGAACAAAGATCCAGCGGCTACTTTGGCTTGGTCATGTCGTCCGAATAGATACAAACGCTCCGGCTCTGAAAGTATTGGATGCGGTAGCAGTCGGTAGCAGAGGAAGAGGAAGACATCTTCTGTGTTGGAAAGATCAGGAAAGAAGGACTTGGCTTCTTCATTTGGTGTGCCCAACTGGCGCGGGTTAGCATGAGAAAGAAACGACTGGCGTGTTCGCTAAACTCGGCTAAAATCGGGTAAGCGGTTATCGAACCCATTTAGCCTGGTATATACAACTGTTACAGTGCGTTATAGGGGCATCGTTAAGTTCCTTAAACTATTGGAGCTACTCTAACTTAGATAATAAGTACTTATGAACGATGGTGCTCCAGTGAAAAGATCTATCAACTCGATACCCATGATGCAAAGTGAAAGCAATGAAAGAGTGGGGACCTGCATGTACTTGAAACGAGTAACCCAAGGAAAGGACAGAGGCAATAGACGATGATACCAATCAATCAATGACGTTTCTCAACGTCAGTCTTATGCGAGCATAATAAAGCAAAGAAAATATAAAGACAAAAAAATTAAGTTCCCGGCCCGCTCTGATAATAAGACCCGGCTGGAAATTCCCCACTCTAAAACTAAACGGAATCACATGCCCGTGCGCAGACCCTCAGATTTAGGGGGGGTTCCAACTTTTGTTGCAGTCTAATATAGCTTTGCTTGTGTTTATAAATTTATGATACAGTACACGCTTAAGTCAAAGTTTTGGATATGATAGATCATTGATTGGTGATAAGGATAAATAATAATGCTTTATAATAACTCATCAATGTTCTCATGCTTTATTCGTATATAATTTGCTTTCTCTGTACATCTAATCGATCTATGTCAGTAGCTATTATCAGATTTTATGGAAGTAATTGAACATATACTATACATTTATTACTATTTGAGTAAAGACAAATGCCTATTTTTTTGTTTTTTTTCATATCGATTCATGTCAAAAATTTTTTCAAAACTTCGTCTGGGGGGATTTGAACCCTACAAACCCCCCACCCTCCGTGCGCACGGGCCTGCGGAATCAGTTTAAATTCCGATAAAACACCGGCTCATAATTTCATGTTGTAAGAACCTGTTCCCAGAACTTATGTTTGCGGGAAGCATTTTCAGATGATTGAGGTGATGAAGCAGATTTCGTAGAAAGAGTTGAAGATGTTGAAGACGCAATGGACCAATAAAATGTGCTTTGAAGTAGGAGGGAAGAGTTTAAAAATATCTATCCATAAGTAATTAAAGAATATTCTTTTTTTTGCTTGCCTCTATGAGGCTGCGGGAACACCACTGAGAGTTGTCGAATGGCGTCAAGCCTCACAGTTTCGGTGACCTGCAAATATTTCCGCCATGCGAGACGTCAAAGCCCTTGAGCTTCTCGTCTAATAAATTCAATGCTTCCCATGCAGTACGTTAAGTGACGCCATTCTGTTGATACCACATTTGTGTGAGATCTACGCAACACATTCAAGGCCACAAATAGTTTGTATCGTCGTCAGATATCAGTGTGTCCAACTTCTTACACATTTTCGAAGAAATAAGGACCGATGATACAGCCGGACCAAAATTCACACCAAAGAGTGACTTTATCGGAAGATAGAGATATCTGATGAATCTTCCGTGGATTTTTCGTTGCACCAAGTCCGTTAGTCATGCGAGTTAGTAGAGACTTTTTAAAGTTTAAAGACAGGCAGGGAGCTAAAAACTGATTACCTCCTCTGGTTTTCATTTGACGCCTGGGTATATAAATTTTCGTGAGTAACCCATTTCAATCTATCCAATTAAGTCATATTTTGTTTAGTTAAATTTTTTGTAAAATGTATTTTAATATTGTAATTGGCTCAGTGTACTTTTCTCCAACCATTCACAGAATCGTATGAACTGATTGCAAAGAAAGAAGTGAATTTGTTTAATAACAACTTTTACTTTATTTTATGTGCCAAAGTACTTAGGTATGCATGACATTTTGTCTCACTTGTATTGTTGTTGTTATTATTTTTGTCATAAATTTTCTGCTGCAATGCATTTTATTACATTTGTTTGTGTAAAAGTAGCTCAAAACCTTTAACCAGACACTCCCTTTCCTGCCTCCTTCTTTGGCATATAAAATACGATAAATAGCGCACTTGGGGGAAAGGGCGGAGTAAAAAGTCAGCTAGCCTCCAGGGGATTTAAAATAAAACATCAATACTCTAACTAAGGCAGCGAGTAATTTGAAAGGGAGTCGAATATCGGGCAGCTAAAATGAAATGAATGTCGATGGCACGCCGAGATTTTCAGCGAATTATTATTACCTAATTTTATTGATATGCCAAAGTGTGGTGGCACGTACCATACAACCCCCACCATCGGTCTCACTCACTCATACACTCACATATTTAGTACCAAAACATGCATACACCTGTGTGCTCAATAATAGCAGCGCGAAAAATTGCAAAGTTGTATTGTCATTTATTTTCAATTGATTTTTTAATAAAATTTCAAAAATTTTAATCAGGGGTTTAAGCACGCAGTTGTATAGCCCATAGAATTTTGTTATAATAAAATGCAAGCTTGAATTGGCTAAAAGTCGCATTGATTTTTTGCCGTGATAACGTCTTATAATTCGATTTAGCCGGCTGCACGCACGAAAAAATGTGTCATTACCTTGCTCATTTGTCGTTACCTTGCTCATTGTCGTTACCTTGAATGAACTGCAAGCGAAAGCGCGGAACGAACGACAAAGCAAACAAAGCAAACGAACGGCAACGTTCGACATCTTGCTCTCTCCTACTTAAGTGAGCGTATACATATATGTATGTATATGCGCATATGTACATATATAAATTCACATATTTGTACTTGCATATGCCTTCTTCCTGTGTGCATGGCAATGAACCATTTCTCTGTTGAGAATAGGACGATGATAGAAAAAGTAGGAAATGAAAGGGAGTGTTTCGAGTGTAAAGTGTCTTGAAAAAGGCAAATCGATGATCGTGCCTCTTAGTGATGTTGACTTATTAACGTCTGATGCACAATCGAAATTGAACATATCTTTCATGAATTTGATAAATGTTTCGTCATTTTTCACGTTTGTGTAAATGTAACTTGACCTATTCCATTGCAATTCCATTTACCTCCTCCTCTATATCCATACAAAATATCTATCAAACAAATAAAATTAAAATTTTGTGTTGAAAATTGCAACCATTCCATCAATATTTTCTTATGACGTTGTCACGTTAAACTATCGTCAGTAAACCGACTTTACAGACAACCTCTTTTTTTATTTTTTTTGCCAGTAGCTTTGTTCATTTTCTCAAAATAAATTTTGAGTATTATTTATGTGAAAGAAAATGCATAACACCGTAAAAAAAAAATATATATCAAAAATGAACGTAAACTTTTAACCGCTTTATACTGGCACATTATTTAGTAGGGTATAAAACTGCATACACAAAGTTTTTCTTAAAAAATTGTTTGTTCTAAATTCTTTTGCAAATTTTGAAACTTGATTTTTGTTGTAGATTGAGCTATATTACAATATAATAAACATTAAAACAAAATTTTATTCTATAAATTAAATATTACTACTTGGCAAAATTTTACACATTGTAGCGCTGATATTATTGCGAGCACGGATGTACATGCTTATACATTTGCATTTACAACTCAACAACCTTTCCAAAACTGTGCTTTGCAGCATAGCAATCTCATTGTGTCAGCGGTGGCGTTCGTGGCGGTGGTGGTGGTAGTGGTAGTGGTAATGTCATAATGTCCACCCGCCTGCCATTGCATCTCATATGAAAAGTGGAGTGCATTTCGCAAATGGCTTTTATGATAAGCAAACCAACGAGCTAAGTAAGCGTTAGGGTAAATTTTTTGCAGCCATCTAGATTTACTCCAAATCGATATTGATTAGCTGCATGCGAATCCCCCAGGAGCCCATTGCAATTCATGTGTTTGTTTGGGTTGGTGTGCCATGTGGCACGTAATGCATTTTCATGATGCCACACAGGGGTCATTGTCGTTTATAGCCACTCGACAAAGGGATAATAAAGAAGAAACAAATAGCAACAGCAACAACAGCAATAGTGGCCGCCATTGCATCATTTGCAATCAAAGGGCGTCTGCGGACTGCAAATAATTTTGCTACAATGTGAGTTTTTGGTGTTGCAGACGTTGTTGAAATATTTCATTGTCTTTATTATTATTTGCGTTGCTTAGCTCCATGCAAAAAGGACAGAATGTGCAATTTTTGGGGACACGCCGCATAATCGAATTAAGGCCAGTTAATCTCAGTGCTTACGTGTGTGACAGGCTGCAACGCTCTGCTGAAGTGGTTGGTATGAAAAGTACAGCAAAGCTACAGTGCAGGTCACGATGTAGTAATCATTGCACTTATGTCGTTTGAAAATAATAAAAAATTATAGAGTAAATACTACGTCTGAGAAAAGATGTTTTGAATTTACAAAGCTGGTTGTGTTCATAAACGCCGGAGAACAGAATGCGTGGGTTGAATTTTGAGCGCCAGCTACTTTTGCACTCTGTATAATAAAAATGAAGTAAAACTATCCTGGGTGTGGAAAACAAACCCGAAATGGATGAATGATGATTCACAAAAATGGTACACTGATGGATCAAAAGAACCTTATGGTGTAGGAGCAGGAGTAGTGGGGCCCAGAATCCACAAATCATACACTCTCACCAGGGACACCACTATCTTCCAAGCGGAACTATACGCAATAATGGAAGCAGTAAGCATCATGCAACGTAGAAACCACAAGAGAGTAAAGATCAAAATACTCTCGGACAGCCAATCAGTTCTAAAAGCTTTAGATAGCTATACCTACAACTCAAAAACCCTCTTAGAATGCCACAAGGCACTCAATAACCTGGCATCCAAAAACAATGTTTCATTAATTTGGGTATCGGGACATGAGGGATATGACGGCAACGAAAAGGCAGACTTTCAAGCCAAAAAAGGGGCTGATGAAAACTTCATCGGACCTAGTCCTATGTTCGGATTCAACAAAAACAACCTGAAACAAAAAGTAAAATACTGGGCCAAAACTCGATTAAATCAGCATTGGAACAACGTAGAGGGTCTTAGACACTCCAAAAAGTTCCTAAGTTTCAACGCTAAAAGAGCTAACATGGCCCTCACGTTAAAAAAAAGAGCATTCGCACTCTCACAGGCGCCCTCACGGGTCACTTCACCTGCAACAAACACTTACATAAATTAGTCATAACTAACACCAGCACCTGCAGATTTTACTGCGAAGATGAGGAGTCTATAGAACATCTCATTATCGAATGTCCGGGGTTGACGCATAGAAGGAAAAGGTTTTTAAACAAGTTCATGCTTACAGATGAAGGCCTTCAATCACTCCCTCAGAAGGAGCTGGTACAATTCATAAGCATACTTAACAGTCAATAGACAACATAGGGTGCACAATAGATCAATATGGTCGCAGTGCTAAAGGGCCATACCTTGACCCTTTACAACCATTAACCATTAACCATCCTGGGTGTACCAAATGTTTTGATTTAAATACAGTCATTGTGTTGGAGCGAAAATCTTGGAACCATTTTCAAACCGATCCCTGTAAGGTTTTCATCTAATGATATACTGGAAACCTACTTTTGATGTGTTTGCTTTGAGCTGATGAGATTGGTATTCTGTTACCTGAGTATGCAAGAGTGTACAGAAATAGCTTTCATGCTAATGTTAAGTTTGCCCTCGTCCCGTAGAAACCCTGAAAGGACCCAGAAAACGCTCGTTATTCGTTGTCACTAATTGGCCACGTAGGCTTAATTGAAAATCTCATGGTTGACTCATTCACCGGCAAGAACACCCACGGGTAGTACTTGCCGAGTCCGAGAGCCACAGAGCATTTCGAGTGTTGGCTCCCTCGCTAACAGACTGGCGCAGAAACAAGATCTGGAAACGAGAAACTCATTTAGCAAGCTGAGAGAACCAAATAAGAGCCATCGTGAACATATAAAATGAAAACGAAAAAAAGCGCCGCAATATCCATCAACCTATGAGGGCGTTATTTAACATAAAATCCCCCTACCATCGGGCTGTCATAGAAGTTTGTAGTTGCAACTCAAGCGGAATAGCCACAAAGAAAGTCGACAAGCTGTTAATAAAAGCATGCGAAAAATAAAACTCGATGCGAAAATAATTGAAAAACGGGTAATAGCTCTTACGCTGATACTTTAAAGGAAGTGAAAAGCGACAAAAAATTCGAGAATTTCCCTGAATCAGTATCGATCTCTCATCACAATAGAATGCAAGAACATCGGTGGACTAACCTCCAAGGAAGAGATGCACAATTCGATTAAAACTTTACCTGGTTTTGATGATGTGGAGTTGGCAGATATAAAAGGACTCCTTGGAAGTTTCTGGGAAACGGCCACCATTAGCCTAGCAGCTCTGAAAGCCAAAAGGCTAATGAAAATTGGCTTGTCAAGATCAGATAGGTTGTCTGTCGCTTACGAGAACGTGCCTCGTTACAAAAATGCTACAGATGCATTACAGTATGACCACATGTCGTTTAACTGCTCTAGCGAAATATAAATCAAAACAGTGCAGAAAATGTGGTATTGACGGTCACATCGCCAAAACAGCCCGAAATGGATCACACATTTCGAGGTCCCGAAAGAAAAGGAAACATCAATCACATCGCTGGGAGCTATAGGTGCCCAGCATTTAGAGAAGCACTAACAAATAAAAGCCAATAAGAATAATTGAAATAAAACTAAACCACTGTGAAGCTGCTTGAGACTTATTATCACAGTGAGCCAAGGAAATGAAAGCAGATATTGGCATTATAAGTGAGCCCTACAGTTGCAAAAATTACAGCACATGGGCCTACGATAGCAAAAAATGCGCGGCTATCTGGATATGGATCTGGACGACTTCCTTTCCAAGAGGAGCATGGAGTTGGGGAAGGGTTCATGTGATTCAAAATAAATCAAATAAACTTTGTTAGTTGTTACGCAAGACCCAGTTTGACCACAGAACAGTACAAACGGTTTCTGCAAGATATTGTAATGGAAGTTGCGGGAAAATCACCTTTAATTATAACGGGTGACTTTAACGTCTGGGTATCAGGATGGGGTAGTCGGCGTACAAATAAATGAGGAGAAATGCTTCTTGTAGCATTCGCTTAACTCCGCATTACTATAGTAAATCGCGGGTCAACTTATGTCTACCGGAAGAGGTGATTGGGATCAGTAATAAACAATACCTGGCAAAAATTATTCCCTTGCTAGAAACATCAAATGGAGGGTGAGCGAGAGCTATACCCTCTGCGATCATCAGGCTATTATAATGGACGGTACCAAAAGGAGGACCAATGTCGCACCCAAACTGACAAACTCCATAGGGGAAGAACAAAAAGCTTGATATCAAAGTATACATAATAGCAATACATAATAGAGCAATGCCAACCCACAGCAGGTCCAGCCGAGAATATAACGTAAATCCTAGTAGATAGACTACGAGAAGCTTGCGACGCTTCCATGCCTAGGCGAGTTGCACGTAAGCACATATCTCCGCGCTACTGGTGGAATGAGAACATCAAGCTACTGAAATCAAATTCCCTCCGCGCTAAACGTAAGATGCACGTATTGCCGTACTGCATTCAGCACGAAGTAGGTGACATCCCTTGTATTACCGAACGGGAACTCCAAGCGGCGTGCAATAAAATTCAGTCTTAGAAAGCTTCAGGCCCGGATGACATACCGAATAGAGCCCTGAAAATGGCGATTTCTAAACGTCCGGACATATTTTTAGCGGCATTCCAAACTTACCTAAACGAAGGCACTTCCACAATGAGGTGGAAGTTGCAAACCCTTGTGTTTTTACCCAAAGGAAATAAAAAGCCTCGTGAACCCGCATCTTGCCGACCGGCCATCTGCGATAGCCAATTCGGCTTCAGGAAACAATGGATGATTTCAAATGCGCGGTGGAATTAACAACAGAAGCCATTAAGAGCAAGAGATGATGTGGCGGGAAAAAAGAATACTATGCTTTGATAACTTTGGACGTTAAAAACGCTTAATAAAACTAGGTGGCATAATATTAAACAAGCCCTCATAAAATTAGGGTCTCCCAGTTATATGATCAGAATAATTGGGACATATTTTAGGTTTAGAACTGACAAAGGCAATGTAACAGCAGAGGTCCCCTAAGGTTCACTTTAAGGCCTACTACTATGGAACTTTATTTATGACGGTGTTCTTAGACTGGATATGCATCCTAGAACCAAAATCAGTAAATTCGCGGATATATCGGGGTGATTATAATGGTAAAACACATCCAAGTTATTACCAGAGCACAAAATTGAGGTGGTTCTAATAAGTAGCAAGAAGTCAGTAAAATGCATGAAGGTAAATGTTGGGAAAGTAACTATCAATTGAAAACCCGCAATCAAATATTAAGAGGTTATGACCAATAGTCGTTTAAACTTTAATAGCCTAGAATACGCAGCGAAGAAGGTGTAGGGTGTACAGTATTGTCTGAGACGAATAATGACAAGCAACGGAGGCCCTAGAAATGAATATTATATTGTATATGATAGTAGGGTTGTCAACTCGGTCCTTTGTACGCGGCACCAATCTGGGCTGGTGCAATGAATATAAATAGGGCGCCCTCCGGACAATTTCCGATGACGCATTCTTCGGCAAGACAGGTGGAACAAGTCACCCAGGGGTAGATGGACACATGAGCTAATCCATATCCGTACGACGTGGCTAAAAAGCCACCATGGGAGGGCAAACTATCACCTTTCAAGATAAGGGGTAATTTTGAAAATACCTCCTTAGATTTGGACATGACAGTTCACCAAATTGCCCATTCAACAGAGAGGGAAAAAGATATTGATCACAGTCTTACTGCAAACAAATTTACACGGAGAAAATATCGACGTTGTTATATTGAAATCAGCTAAAAGAATCTGCGTGCATGTAACACGCATTCATAACGATCTAAGACTCGCGGAGTTTCGTAGGCGTCGACAATTACTGAGAATCTGTGAGCTAACCAGCCTCGTGAGGTAATATCTTTTTGGCAAATTCCGCGGGGAGAGTACTAGAACGCTAGATAGTGGAGAGTTGTTTAGTACGTTGGTATAGCTATGATGATGCTCACACTCACCGACGTATCGTGGTCCATTTCCGCTGCCCGTAGGATTCACAAAATTGAGCAAAACTTATCCTGTAGAGAACAACTGCGTTCTTTTAGTTACATACATATTTACACAATACATCGGTTTGTGTGTATTTGTGTTTGGTTGTATCGTCCCAAATATTGTTATTGATATTTTTGCATACACACTTTTTCACACATCCGCGTTATCAGTTATAATTTTTCATTGCTTAAAAAACCAAAGCCAAAAACCAACAAACGCAAATAGTTCATTTATCTATTGTATAATTAATATTATTTAACATTGTCTTTAAGTTATTTAAATAAAAATTAAAATATTTCTTTGTTTATTTTGTAAATGATTTCCAAATGTAAAACGGTTCTACGGAAACTATCCAATCCTAGGATGAAATTTGCGATACTACGGAACGGAAGAGTGGTGAGAATTCATTTACATGGGGCTCTCATTAGTTTCATCGTATTAGCTTACACGGTCCTGCGCTTACGTTGGTGACTGTGAGTACCATATAGCACTACTCACGAGAGTACTCAGAGAAAAAAGGCAAACTAATATAATTACCAATAGCGAAGCATTTCACTGACTAAGAAGTCGATGGTTGATCCCACAATGTACAAAAAGGAGAGGGGTGGCCAACACCGAACCGTTAACCGGCTCTCAGCAATTTTGAAGAAATAATTCGGTTTATTTACAAAAATCTGAGATTGTGTGGAAGCTATAAGAAAAAAATCAACACATTCCCTGCCCATTTTACTTCTGAACAACGACTGATTGGTGGAGTTCGTTTGAAATGAGCAGGTAGAATTCTGCTACCGACTACCCGGTGACGTGGCAGCCGAAGTTACTCTCACAATTTTGTTTTTCACCATAGCGGATGGCCAAACCTGGTAATCTGTTATGCTTCGTCGATTCAGTTTTTCTCATGTAGAGTTTATTTCTGATAATAGTACAAAGACTGTTGTCTGATCGGCCTCATATTATCCATTAAATTATCCTCTTAAAATTCTTCTAAGCCAGTTAATGGGTCTAATGATATGAATGATGAACAAATGAGGAATTGCCTCATTGATATTTTCTTTAAACAAATCAGCATTAACATATAGAATACGAAATATATACACTTTCCAAAGAAAACAACGGATGATGCTCCTATTGAAAGCGACGGAGAGTACACAGAGAGAGTTGACGAATTTAAATAAATACTGAGGCCTATATATGCTGGCATACAAGTAGCAATAAACGTGCGAGTAAACGCGCCAAAAATATCTTCCTTCGCTCACTTGAAGCTACTTAAATCTCAGTTACTATCAATAGCTCCAAAGGGTCAAAATGTATTGCATAACGCGCTAGTGATGCCCGTACTAACATCCAGTGAGGTATGGAAACTTAAGGCAGCAGACAGCCCCCAGACACTGAGATTTGAAGGACGGGCACTACGAAATATATGTGGTCCCTTTCGATTGGATGGCAGAATATATCAAATCAGATATAATGATGAACTGTATGCATTGAAACATTATGAAAATCTAAGACGTTCCATTAAATCTCAAAGAAGAAGAACATATGTAGGAATGCCCAAAAATAGAGCTGCTAGCATATCGATACACAGACCACTGATTGGGCGGTGGATGAATGAGGTCACAGTCGACAATCACGTCGAAAATTGCGAATCACAAACTGAAAAGCCGTAGTAGAGGTTCGATCATAGTGGAGAGCTGTAGAAGCAGTGGTCTGTACGAAACAGTAATACTGATGATAATGATGCTAAATTTCACAATTATCAATTACAAGATCGTTTTTTGCCATGTAAAACACGTTTTCTTTATATTACTGAATTTCAAAATTTGAGGCCGCCGTTGTCGAATGGGTTAGCGTGATTACCATTCGGAATTCACAGAGAGATCGTTGGTTCGAATCTCGGTGAAAGCAAAATTAAGAAAAACATTTTTCTAATAGCGGTCTCCCCTCGGTACGTAATGGCAAACCTCCGAGTGTATTTCGCTCATAAAAAATATCTTCCGTTCGGAGTCGGCTTCAAGACTCACACCACAAATAGAAGCAGGAGCTTGTCCAAACACCCAAAACAGGTGTACGCGCAAATAATTTCGTGCATAGCAAATGAAATATAAGCCACTTTAGACATAAAATATTTATTGTTGTCTTCTGGCGTATGCTTTGCTCAATACCATATACTTTTTTTATTACATATGGGAGGAGAACTTTTGAGGGTATTGCGCACTACTAATGCGAACTTCAAGGAGTCAAAGGTGCTTTGCCTTTGTTATAAATTTTGTATATAATTTTTTGTTTATGTGAAAAAAACCAATAAATCAAACCATAAAAGTAAAACGTAAATAATAACCGTAAACAAATCATTTTGTTTCAAATAAAATCGGGCCTCTAAATCATACCTAAAGACTTACAGGGTGGTACAAAATTAATTATCCAACTATGTTTTTGAATAACTATTTTATTAAATTAAAAATAATAATTTTGAATACTGGCAATCTTTATTTTGACCTTTACGCGCTCTACTGATTGTCTGTCTGTTTGTCTACTGCAGCTGTATAGTTCACAAATGTCAAATACGAAGACATTTGCAAAACTTATAAATCTTCCAATAGTGTAATTAATTTTACACCACCTTTTATATGAATCTTAAGAATTATCTTTTCTTAAGACTTAAATAAAGCGTGCAATAATATTAATTCATGATGAGATTTCGATCGGTGTAACTTAAAAACTCATCTTTAAAATCTTAATACATCAAACTTGCTTTTCTATCTGAAAAAAAACTTGGGGACGAAGTTCACTTATTTTTCCTGTTGAAAAAGTATCGATTGATCCAACTACTATGCTAACAATTTTTGCATTTGGATATGAGTCGGATATCTTTTATAGAATTTGAAGTTGGCCTTATGAAATTGGCCATTACGCCCAATAAAAAAAGACAAAAACCAAAAATATTAAAAAAATGTTTTTTTTTTTCAAAACTTTGATATATAAAATTTCCTAAATATAAATTGACTTCAATTCAATTTTGGAAAATTTGAAAGTAAAAGCGAGAAAATATTTCTTGTAAACTCGATATGTTATATGTTTTGGCGGTGATTTTTATGAACCTGTCTTTAAACTCTACAACCCTAATTTTTCTTTTACTTTGGTTACACACTAACCTTTTTGCATAACACAATAATTATATGTACTGCATTCTTCAATAGGAAAGAGCAGACTTCAGATATTACAAAACTAAATTCTAAAGAAACAGACTCCAGAGCATACAAAATCTCTTGTGTCATAGTTTCTGTATGGAAGTCTGGCGCCCACTTTTATCAGCTTTTATGGTAACTAAAAACCGGCATAGGATTTGCAGCTAGATGTAAATACAGAGAGGAGCCAAGTAACCAATAAGGAAGGAATGTCTTTTTAAATAAAGTTGTTCAGGACTCAAAATATATATTGTATATTGTATATTTTTTTTATTTAATAAAAAAGTCACTCAAAAAATTGATTTTGCATTACCTTGTAAAGGATTTCCAATAAGATCCCGTAACAGATCAATGGTTTCGTTGCTTGTGTGGCACGTTGCGCCGTCTTGTTCAAAATAAACGTTGCCCAGATCAATATCATCCAATTCCAGCCATAAAATATTGTTAATCATCTCTCGATAGCGCAATCCTTTCACCGCAACTGTTGATCCAGCTTCATTTTCGAAAAAGCAAGGTCCAATGACTCCGCCGGACCATAAGCCGCACCAAACAGTCACAAACAGTCACACGTTGAGGATAGAGAGACGTTTCAACAATAACTCTTGCTTTTTTTGAGCCCCAGATCCAACAATTTTGCTTGCTGACGAAGCCACCGAGGTGGAAATGGGCCTCATCACTCAAGATGAGATTTCGATTTTCAACAACGACGTTGTTGAGGATCGATCGGCTTGAGTTCTTGTGTTAACTGGACTTTATAAGCTTTAAGACCCACGGTGACCCAAAAATGTTCGAATTTTACGAACCGCCTCTGACAAATTTTCAACAATTTTATAATGAATTTTAATAATTTCAATGCGTTGTTTATGCGTGTATCGTTCCATTTTTATTAATGGCGTAGTTTCTACTTGTCAAATATCAAATATCTATAAGGAATATTATCTGCAAGTTATGCGCTATTTGCGCGAAGCGATCCGCCAGAAACGCCCGGATTTATGGAAGAACAAAAATTGGCTCTTGCGTCACAATAACGCCCTGCTCACAGGTCGTTGCTTGTGCGCAACTTTTTGGCCAAAAACAACACACTAATGATGCCACAGCCACCGTATTCCCCAGATCTGGCCCACTGTGACTTTTTCTTGTTCCCGAAACTGAAGAGGCCCCATGAAAGGACGACGCTACGCTACGATTGACGAGATAAAGACGGCATCGAAGGAGGAGCTGAATAAACTAAAAAAATTATTTTTTGAAGTGCTTCGAGGATTGAAAAAAACGTTGGCACAAGTGCATAAAATCTCATGGGAACTACTTTAAAGGGAACAAAATATATATTAAAGAATAAATAAATATTTTTTTGAAAAAATACAAAATTCGCGATACTTTTTGAACAAACCTAGTATACCTTCCAGCAACATTATGCCCAGTTCGGACTATTTTTCTTCGGCTCGATATTCTCATCATATAAGAAATACCATTAAAATTCAAGCTTGAAAGTTTATGTAAAATTTTTACGAGAGGTGCCTTTTATATTTCGGGATTTGGCAACCCTGGTGTTGCAATCTAGCAATTGACAGCTGTATCGCAAAGTTTGACATTTTTTGGCTTTTACGTACTCAGAACGTTTTGAAATACAAGCGCTATTTGTGTTGTTTACAGTAACTTAAAAGATTCATCTCGGTCCAAAAATGGAATTAAATCGTAAACATTTTCGTGCGATTATTTTTTACAACTTTCGACGTGGATTAACTCAGCAACATTGCATGGATGAACTAAATTCATTTTTTGGCGATGAAGCTCCATCAAGAACCAGTGTTTATATATGGTATGGTGAATTCAATCGTGGTCGTAGTTCACTCCAAGACGAATTTCGTGAAGGTCGTCCAAAATCAGTTGTTGTTCCGAAAACCATTGATGCTGTGCGCGAACTGATATTGCAACGTCGTCAAATGACCTATCGTGAGATTGAGACAATCTTAGGCATTAGTGGGACCAGCATATATTCAATATTGCATAAACATTTGACTATCAAAAAAATTTGTTCGCGTTGGATCCCACACAATTTGTCAATCGCTCAAAACAAGGCTCGTGTCGATTGGTCGAAGGAAATGCTCAAAAAACCCGATCGCGGGGCTTCGAAACACGTCTGTGGCATCGAGACAGGTGATGAATCATGGATTTAAGCGTATGAGTCCGAAAGTAAACAGCAGTCGACTGTATGGGTGTTTCAAGATGAGCCAAATCCAACAAAAGTTGTTCGCGCACGAAGCACTTCCAAACAAATGGTCGCCTGTTTTTTCGGAAAAACTGGACATGTCGCAGCCGTACTACTAGAATAACGCAGAACAGTAAATTCCGAGTGCTACGCAACCATTTGTTTGCCAGTTGTCTTCCAAGAAATTAGGAAAACCAATCGCCAAAGACGGATCACTCTTCACCAGGACAATGCGAGCTCTCACACATCGGCTCAAACAACTGCATTTTTGCGCACCCAAAACATCGAATTAATGGGTCATCCGCCGTATAGTCCTGACTTGGCACTGAATGACTTCTTTTTATTCCCGTACGTAAAAAACAAACTGAGAGGTCAACGTTTTTCGACACCTGAAGAAGCGGTTGCGGCATTCAGAATGCATGTTTTAGAGGTACCTCATTCAGAGTGGCACAAGTGCTTCGACAATTGGTTCGAACGCATGCAAAAGTGTATAGATCTTCATGGAGAATATTTTGAAAAACAATAAAGTGATTTGCGATTATTAAAATTTGTTTTTGTTATCTAATCCCGACATATAAAAGGCACCCCACGTAAACATTCAACAAAATGCCACAGATTTTATTCAGGCGTTTACACCCTTTTTGGGTGTTTGGCCGAACTCCTCCTCCATTTGTGGTGTGCGTCTTGATGTTGTTCCACAAATGGAGGGGCCTACAGTTTTAATTTGAGTTCGAATGGCGGATATTTTTTATGAGAAGCTTTTTTCATGGCAGAAATACACTCGGAGGTTTGACATTGAATGCCGAAGGGCTACCGCTATTAGAAAAAATTTCTAACACCACAGGTGGCAGCAAAGAGGTTCAATTGTTGCAACAGAACGTCTAATGCACAAATAAGAGTTAAACCATTCTAAGACTCTATGAGAAACTTTGGCGTTCCAACAACTAATGTAAATCCAGTTGACCTGGCAACCAGCGAGAAAGAATCAATGCAGTATTCAGCCAGATTAGATACTGTAGATCTGCTGGCAACAAAGCCATGCTGATTTGGGTAAATTAAAGATTTAACTGCAAATGTCAGTTTTACATTGACCGCGTGCTCAAAAATTGTGGAAATAGTCTATAGCTTTGAAAGGGAGCTACAATTATATTATATAATAATATTATAATACTTTCAGGGGATATGCCAAGACCGGAAAATTATAATTCCATATGAATTCATTGTGAGTCATTCTTACTACGCCCTACGACCCTTTTAACGCAATAGTAGCTTCGGTGGCTTTCGGCTGGACAGAGAACTTCAAACTGATGGACCAGAGGAAATGAAGTACTAAATTTTGAAAATTTTGAAATCAGAATTTCACAAAACATTGTTCTAATGATATTATGAAATTTAGCTCAAAAACATTTTTCGACTACTAGCATTTGTTCATACATATATTTTGAATAGGTTTATTATTATATTATAAAGAGTTTATTATTCCATATAAAACGAACCACCTTAATAAGTACATACGTACATCTTATTTTAATGGAATCAGTAGCACATGACAGTGCTCGACTAGGAATTTGTGGATTTAACCTCTCATTAATAAACTCTCTTCTATCGACCATTACGTCGGTATTTCTACAGACACTCCATTAAATAGGGAACCGGCTACCCATTGGACACTCCATTAAAATACCACATTTGACAGTTTTAGCTGTTTAATACCAATACAATGTATCAAAAGCTCCAAGGGGCAAGTAGAATTGTAACTCTCGGCGTTGAATGGTGAATCCAAAAACTTGCACCAAACTTCAAAATCAACTCGTAAACAACCCACTCGCACGAAAAATTAAGGAAGAGTTAAGCGAGTGGCCCGCAAGGTACGATTGCTTTGACAGGGGAGCTGAATATACTTTTCAAATACACCCTGCCCTGCTCTCTCTTTACCTGCGCACACATTCCTTGTAAATGGCAATGCCATCTTTGCCTTCTGGAAGCTCCTCGTTGCTTATTAACTCATTTTCACATTGTCAGCATGTCTGCCTTTTTGAGCTGTGTCCCGTTGTATGTCTGTCCGCCTGTCTATTGGTTTGTTTTACTTATGCCGATGTGTCTCCGCTACTATAGCTTCGCAACAACTGGAGCATTTTCTTTGAAAAAAGGGTGGACAGCATTCATTCCCTGGGATGTTGCCTACTTCGGTTGCGATGTTATGCTTGCAGATTTTGTTTTGTGGTTGCCACAGCCGCCACAAAACTGAAATTGAACATGAAGCATAAATAAAATACTTATAGTATTTCATTGTCTTTATGTGTTTGCGAGAGTATGCACTATAAATCCACGTACATATGTGCGTGTGCATGTGTGTGTATGAAAGCGTGTGTCCGCTTGGAGGCTGTAAGTTATTGGGAATTGTTTGTTTAGCTGTTACTTGTCGTATGTTTTGCATGCCTTGCTACCGACAGTGCTACTCCTAATATACATACCTTAAAACGCTATTTATACATACATACATACATTCATATATACAAACACATTCTCACTCACGTTGACCAACCTGCAACTGCCTACACCACTCGACACTCAAGGAAGCTAAGCTGGCTTGGTTCGTGGTCAACCAACGACAATCAGTCTACCCAGTCAGTGCCACACACGCCTGCTGCGAGCATGTGTGTGTCTGTTGTCGGTGTTGCAACTGCCAGTGTGGAATGTAAATGAACAGCCGCTGCCATGATACACCAATAAGGTTTTGTCAAAGAAACTGGACCGCTGCTGGTCGCCAACAACTATTGCCATGTTGACATTGACAGTCGCAACAAATACATTTGGAGCAGGAACTGCGCCAACAACAATTTCGGAGCGAAGAACAATTTTAGCAGATTGTACACATACACATATGCACGTCTTTATGTATTTGTATTCGTATTTATTTATGTACAAGTGATCGCAATTAAATTGCCACAAACCAACCGAAACGTTGGTTTTTCTGTCAGTTAGGCCTTCAAGAATTATAACAGTACAACCATACATATAAGCACATACACATACATACATATTTGTATATTTTTATGCATAAGACACCAACTTAATAGTTGCGCTTGGCATCCCTGATGAGAAAATAAATAGTCTCATGAAACAACGTATGCAGGGTTTTTGGAACAGAAAACATATACGAGGTATATTCAAAAAATAAGGGGAATTTTAGTTTAATTTTATTTATACAACGATTTCTATTGTATCTCCTTCAAAGTAGTCCTCGTCAGATATAACACACTTGTGCCAGCGTTTCTTCCAATCCTCGAAGAAGTTCTGATTTGCACTTTTTGATATGTCCTTGAGCTCTCTCAGCGATTCGGTTTATCTCCTCAATCGTCGCAAAAAGCCTGGTGAATACGGTGGCGGAGGCATGATAACGGTGTGGTTTTTGCCCAAATAATCTCTCACAAGCAAAGATGAGTGAGCAGGTGCATTATCATGGTGCAAAAGTCATGAGTTTTTTTCCACAATTCCGTGCGTTTTTTCGTATTGCTTCACGCAAGCGGCGCATAACTTCACGCTATGGCAATCGAAGAAACTAATGAGCAAAACCTTGACATTCGATCGTACTTGGCTCTTCTAGACTCTTCTATAGGAACGATTGGCTTTGGTTTCGATATCGTAACCATGTACCCATGATTCGTCACATTCGTTATGACCCTCTTAAGCAAATCTGGATCATCGTTGGCGTCATTCAACAATTCCTGAGTGATGCTCATGCGACGATGATTTTGATCAAAATTAAGCAATTGTAAATCGAACTTCGCTACCACACGCTTCATGCCCAAAATTTCCGAAAAGGTTGCATAGCATGAGCCATAATCATATAATTAAGAAATTACATCGAAAGCAGGCCACTTTTGTAGAACAGAATTATAGTCCTACTCGTTTCAGTTTTTTTATACAGTCGCTTAAAACTTCTAAAGTTTTGTTCATATTAATTTTTATACATTTTCACACTTATTTTTATAAATTGATTGCTAAGTGCAAGAGAATTTTTTCAATATTTACAATATTTTTCGAGTTAAAATTTTTTTGTTAATTTGCAAAAATTTCGTGAGACATGTTAATGCGTGCCGAAAAATTTTCTACAGATTGAGATTAAAAAGTTTAAAATTTAAATGGAAATGTATGGTATTTTGAATACTTCTAATTTTATTTATATGAAGCTTGAAAATTTCATAAATATGGATCTGGTTAACGGATGAAAAGTATTTAAGCAAAGAAAACAATAGAAAATTCTAATTCGAAAAACATTTTAATTATTAAAAAACTTCATGCACTCATTTATGCACGAAGGGGGTTCAAGAAGTACCCGTGCTAGAAATGAAGACACCATTTTTTCAAAAAACGTTTCTTGTTTTTAAACATAGTCTCCTTTTAGAAATATACACTTCTCCCAAAGCTCCGCCAATTTTTTTAACCCACTCTCGAAAATACGCCTCTTAGCGATGACTTCCCCGTTTGAACTAAACTTTTTTCCTGCGAGCCATTTCTTCATGTTAGGGAACAAGAAAAAGTCGCAGGGAGCCAGTTCGGGTGAATATGGGGGGTGCTGCAGCAATTCATAACGCAATTCATGTAGTTTGTCGGTGACAACTCCAAATGAAAATGCTGGTGAGTTGTCGTGCTGAAACAGCACCTTCATTTTCGCCAAATGCGGCCGCATCTACCTTCAGTTTTTTATGAAACCGGTCCAATAACTCACTGTAGTATTATCCAATGATCGTTTTTCCTTTTTCTAAAAAATCTATCGAGATGAAGCCGTTCGCGCCCCAAAAATTGTCGCCATGACTTTTTCGACCGATGGGGCTGTATTCGCCTTTTCGGAGCAGATTCACCGGAAGAAATCCATTGTTTTGATTGTTGTTTAGTTCTGGTGAGTAATGATGAATTCAGGTTTCATCAACGATGAAAACTCGACGCAAAAATTCGTTGGGATCTCGCTTAAATTGTTCCAAACACTGCTTCAAAGTTAACAACCGCATCCGCTTGATGTCCACCCTGAGCAATCGCGGCACCCATTGGGCCGACAATTCTTTCATAGCCAACTTATCACGTGAAATACGTATTCCAGTCGACACACTTATGGCCCCAGTTACTTTGCGCACTTTCGTTCGGTGTTCAGCGAGTATCATATCTTGGACTTTTTGAATGATTTCCTCGGTAACGACGCCTGCCGGGCATCCTGTTTCCGCCCCTCAACAAAAACGGATGTTCGCCTACGCTTAAATTCGTTGAACCAATATCTAACTGTGGTCATAGATGGCGAAGTGTCCCCATAGACAACATCCAACTTTGCTTTTATCTCCTCACATTTTTCCCCGTCCAAAAAACAAACAGCGAATTACCGAACGCTACTGCTCTCTTTCCATCTTAGCGAAGATCTTACTCGAATAACTGCCAAATCCAAACTAACCTATCAATCAGTCTGAAAATTGTTTTACCGTCGTTTGATAGATGGTAACACACGATACTAAACATCGGTCATTTGCGGCAATAATGTCAAAATCAAGTTGTGTACAAAAATCATGACGATATATAAAGGATGATCAATTTAGAGGTATCGGATTTTAATACAACGAAAATTCAAATTGATTGGGCAATATGTATTTGTAACTTTGGGTATAATCATTCTTGATATTTATTTTTTAAAGATTATCTCTTTCAAATGTTGGCCGCAACTGCGCCGTAATTCGACTTTACATACCCCACAAATAAAAGTCAAAGGTTTGATATCACACGATTTTGGTGGCCAATCCACTGGCCCGAGACGTGAGATAAATTACTCATCGAAACGAAGACGCAATAAATGTATTGTTTCACGGGCTGGATGGCAAGTAGCGCCGTCTTGAAATTGAGGGACATCAGAATTCGTTTTAGAGGTATGGTTCCTTCGGCAAAGTTTCTTATTTTGATCCCTAGAATATGATTTTCAGAGAGCAATGGGCGATTTTTTTGCCTCCCCACAAATCGACCCGGCCTAATATACGTATTACACACGATGCAACCTCGGTTTGAAACTCAAAAAACTTCGATGCCTGATTGAACGGTCCTCTAAATCAACTTTCAATAAATTACTCATTTCCAAGCAAATTTTAAAGCCTGCCAGGACCTATGGTATCCAATTCTAGGGATGTGCAAGCAAAAAGTACACAACTTCGATTCATCATCTGCGAAACAAGGTTCTACGAAACATAGTAAATCCGCCATATCACATACGAAGCAGTGATCTTCACTGTGATCTTGTCATGTTAACTGTCACTGAGATGACGAAACAATTTGCCATAGCTCACAAACAGCGTCTACAAAACCATGTCAACGTGGCTGCATCCAGCTTGCATCAGCTGAATATTATGCAAAGACAGCTAAAGCACATAATAGCTGGAGACTTCATGCAAAAGGAGTAGGATACATTTTTTTTTTACTTAAATAAAAAAAAATTAATGCAAATTTCTTGCTAGTATTATTGTTATTTAAATTCCTAGTTGCAGTATTATGACGTCTCTGTAAATTGTATAAAAAGTTTCAATAAAAAAAACAACATGGAGTTCATGAAAAGAACGAGTAATAGCAACATTGTCGTCTTAGTTTGTTAGTCAACGTTCTGCTTTGAAGACCAATACCTTCCACGATAATATTAAACAAAACAAAACACAGCGACTATATCGATCTTCTACTCTCTAGTGGTTTAAATCTAATGATAAGTAATCGGAAATCATATGACGAGGCAGGATCAGGGAAACTCAGGGAAAAGAAAGCATACTTAAGGGGAACCGTTGGTCTAGAAATTAAAAAAAAACGATTTTTTGTTTTTTCAATATTTCGAAAGTATAGTATCTTAAGAATATGCTGTGAAATTTTAATGTGGTAAATCCCTATATTATAGCTTCTACAGCCCATTAACTAGGTAGAGAACGGTCCGCGCCTCCGGTACCTCAAACTTTAAACTCAATTATCTCAAAAATACTTGTTTCGGACTGGGGTCAAAAAAAAAACTATTCAACCGAATCGTCAGAATTTTTTATATATTGTTCACAATATCAACGGCTTTCGCTCGTACTAGAATCTTATTATTATTTCAATTATTTCGTTTTTTTTTTATTAAAAAAGTGAAAAAAAACAATTTTTAGAGTGTCAAATTCAAAACCCCGCCATTTTGTCAATTTTTATTATATTTTTTTTTATCAGTAGCGGGACATAGCTACAGTTACTGATTAATAATTGTATTGGTTTTTGTGTTTCAGATAAATAGAAGGCCAAAATGGATAACACCGTCCAGGCCCAATTTTTCGGGAGTGTCAACTTCAGCACCATTGTTAAAACTATTAAAAAATAATTTTTTTTAATTTCATTTCTTTTTAATTATTATTTTTTTAATTATTGTATGTAAAAGAAGTTAAATGACAAACCTAAAAAATTTAAATATCGGTTTTAACTTTTTTTTTTTTTGTGAATTTCCTGAAAATATCCAAAATTTTCCAGCTCTAGACCACCGGGACCCTTTAAGAAAACTTTTTGTACTCATTCAATTCTGCCAATAGAGAATTGGTGGGAAGATCTCCAAATAAGCAAGGCATATTCTAATGTAGATCGGACAAATGCAGCAAACAACAACATACGGTTACAAGGGTCCGCAAGGTAGGAGCTATTTAGATAGAATGAAGTCTATATGATTTCAAACGTAAGACATGCATTAAAAACAGTGACTGGACAGATTGAAGTGTAACATCAGGAATGGGGAAATAAGTTAGTTATTTTTAAATGAAATGAATACAAAACATTTTTAAATCATCCGCATACAGGAGGAAGGAAAAGAAAAACAGCTACTTATATCATTGATAAATAAAAGAAAAAGCAAGGGACCCAAGATACTTTACTGAGATACACCAGAAGACGCAGAGAAAGTTGCAGACCGGGCGCTGTCTATTACTTTACTGAGATACACCAGAAGACGCAGAGAAAGTTGCAGACCGGGCGCTGTCTATTACTTTAGTAAAATCGCAGCCAATCTAGAAAAGCTGAATGGAAACCCTGAAATGGAAGTTTATCTAATAAAATTGTGTGCGATACTTTATTGAAAATGGCAAGTTTGGAAACAAAAATATAAAATTTGTCCGTTGTGATACCATACAGCGGAAGGAGAGGGGAAAAGGAGAAGGAACCAGACAGGAGGAGAAAAGGAGAAGAGGCTTGGATTAGAGGTGGCGATTTACATTTGCATTAACCGCTTTATGCTACTGATTAATTTCCCCAGATGTATGTATGATATTTCAGCCCAACTCAAAAATTAACCTTTGCCCGACGAGAGCAGTGCGGCTGAAAAGAAGGTGCTGAGATGATTTCACCTCGTTCCTCAGAGAGACGTTTCCGCAGAAAGGGCTTGAAGCAATCTCAAGCTTCACGGCATAGACACCTAACGGACAAAGTCCAGTAAGGATACATACCCACTTCGATAGCTGTTACTTTGTTAGCCTTAGAAGTTCTCTCGAGCGGCCCCAATCTACCCGTGGCCAGAAGGATCTCGCGCTTTGCACGTTTGCGCACAAGCCCAGCGCTCGCTGAGTTGTCGCGAGGCCCATCTTTCCAGGAGTAGACCACAGGTTCTCAAGGGAACCCTCAAGGGTACTTTTAGTTGCAAAATAAATATTTTCTTTGACAATATTTTCAAATAGTTTAGTTACTGACAAGAGTTTCGTAATTTGTCTGCAATTACGGACATCGCTTTTTCACCACTTTTCATCGTCGATAAAGCTGCTCGAGTCTAGTGACCTTTTAAAAATTAACTTGCGAGGCAAAGCAAGAGCAGCACAATGCTTGAGAAGTACCACTGAAAGACTATCAGCATTCGTTTTAGTGGAGAGTTTCAGGGTCAAGTACATACTCTTCTCCTCTCAACAAAGTCTAGCAAGTAGCAAGTATCATTTAAAGCATCAAGCCATTTGTATGACGAAATAAATTTGCTTTGAAAAAAACTTACTCAATATTTAATTATATGTGAGTAATTCTAGCAATACGAGTAACAAGTAAACGCTCGTACCGACGGTTTTTGTGTATTCTTCCAAATATTTTGGAATTTTTTTATGCTTATATATTCTATTAGCAAGGGCTTTTGAAACTTGTTTTAAAAGTGGGGCTTAAAATGATTCTTAGAAAACTCTGTCATAGAAAATTGAAAATAATATTTTTCTATCAGGAATTAACTTGTAGCCCTTTCAGGCTCTGGTCTACAACAAACGTGTTTCTACCAATTTGTGTAGTTGAAAAAATGGACTCCTTTTCTCTTCCAGCCTGATATTTCGAATCAGAACTCTTACTTCACAATTAGAATGTAAGTAAGACACATATTTTTGATATTTGCGAATGAATCAGCTGAGTGATTCCATGTCAAATGATACAAGTATTTCGGGCAACGTCATAAATCTTCTGGTTAGCTTGGTTTATTTGTAAGCTCTAGTTTAATAAGAGGCCAGCTGAAAAAAATCTTAAAAAATGGTTTAGAGTTTTTTAAAGTGAAGTAACTCCGGTTCGTTTTAGCATTAAAAAATGTGCTACTTTTTGGGATTAAATATATTTTTACACGAAATTTGTTCGGAAGGAATTGGATTTCTCGTTGAAAATGTTCCAAAAGCTTCGCAAAAAAAATTTGTTTTAATTAAAATGTTTCCCAAAAAAAACTTATATTTTTATTTTTTAAATTAAAATTTATGCCAACAGTTTTCGGCAAAACTTTTTTTATTTACTGAATTAAAATTAATGCCAAACATATTTTTTTAATTACAATTTTTCGTAAACACAAATTTTTTGAAGCAAAATTTTACTTTTAATTAAAATTTTTTGACCGCTTTTTAAATTAAAATTTTTCCCAAATAAATTTTTATTATTTCTGTTTATCTTTTTTTTTAGTTTTAATTTAAAACTAAATTTTATATTAATTAAAAGTTGTCATTTTATTTATATATTTTTGACATTTGCGAATGAACCAGCGGAACGATTTCATGTCAAATGATCCATGTATTTTGGACAAAGTCGTAAATTTTTAAGGAAATTTGCCTATTTGTGGGCTCTAGTTTAATAAGAGGTCAGCTGAAAAAATTGTTAAAAAAATTAATAATTTTGAGGTTTATTCAGCGTTTAAAAATTTGGTTTAGAGTTTTTTAAAGTGAAGTAACCTCAGTTCGTTTTAACATTTAAAAAAAATTGTGTTACTTTTTGGAACTAAATATACTTTTAAACGAAATTTGTTCGGAAAGGAATTGAATTTTTGTTAATTTTTTTGAAAAAGTATTAATTTAAAAATAAACTTCGAATTAAAATGTTTTCCAAAAACAAGTTTTTAACGTATATTTTATACTAAAAAGTAAAAAATAAAAAAAATTGTGGTTATCGAATTTTAATTGAAGATTCAGACTCTAAAATATTTCACTTCAAGAAAACTTGTACATATCAAAATATTCAACATTGAAAAAATCTCACAGCTATGCATTTTTTTTAATATTTTCAATTTACTTCTTATTACAAGCCTACAAGTGAAAAAATTTTCAGAAAAATTGTCCACAATATCCATAATACTTGTATCACTTGACATGGAATCGCTAAACCATTCTACTGATATCAACTTGATTTTGATTAGATTCGCCTGATTTGTCGCGCAGACTTGCTGCATATTTTACATTTACTTGAAATATAAATACGAAGAAGAAAAATACTTGTGAATTTTGTAATAATATAAAAAGCCAATAATTTTCAGAATTTTCAGAATAATTCAGAATTTATAATTAGCTTTAGTTTTAGAAATTAACCAAAACCCAGTTGCAAATATTTTGTGCAACACTGTGCATTCGCTGATAGGCGCATGCTTGCGACAACGGTCAGCGCTTCGTGGGCTAATATTGCCGACTAGTTTGCCAAACTGTTGCCTGGCTTAGCGTCTGCTGCTTTTGAATATTAAGATTTAGCTGCTCAAATACTCAAAGACTCTTTTTTAATATAGCAGTATTAACTTTTCTTTTCCTCTGATCGCTTTTGGTTACTAAATAGCAAAGCTGCTAAGAGAAGTAAGTGGAGCAAATTTAGAAAGAATTTCTCTTCTCTCCACCTCAATAGTGACTTGTGATATTACCATAGCCTGGACGCATTCAATTCAATAAGCGCTCTTACCTCTACCAACTTTGTTTTGCCATTTTTACATTTTCTGTTATTTTTTATTCTTCTACCTGAAGTTTCCAATCCATGGCTTATCCTCTGATTGTTGTTGCAACGACCCGCGCACAATGTGTTACTTTTGGCGGCACTTGAATGGCGATGCGAGTGTCCAATCGAATGATTTGTGATGCCTTCTCTTGCAACAACAAAAGCAATAAAAGTGGTCATAAAAACGAGAGCAACAGAAATAGCAACAACAACAATGAGCTGCAAGCCGACCGCACTTCTGTCATGTTTTATGTGCCTATTGTTACAATTTTATGTAGTGTTTGCTATTGTTGTAGCTTTACTTCTTATTGGCAACGCATTTGAACACTCGAATAGACTGACAACACAAAAAAATGGTCCCTATTGTATTTCCCGCTGTCACCGAATACCAAATTCATTACAGTTGCAAGTTCGCCTATTGCAGTCAGATTGGAATGTTTAACTTTATTAACCTAGAATATTCATATAAACATTTGGATACGAAGCATGTGACAAGCTTTTTTGTGATTTGCTGAGAGTCGTGAGTTGTCTCATCATTATAATCATGTAAAACCAAGTACGCGGGGTTGGCGGTCCCAGGAAAAGTGAAGTATCAGCATTTCGAAGAAAACACTCAAAGCTCTATAGGCAATAATTATCGCAAAGTGCGTGGGCATCGCTTTCCTCACTTTTCTCCATCCATCTAGATCATAATTTTAACTAATTTTTTTGTGTTGAACTCTGTCAAATGCTTTTTTTCTGGTTAATAAAACATCTAAGGGTATTAGGGTTGGCTTATTGGCCGTTTCGGGTTAATATCTGCAGACTGGAAATTTTATCAGTGGTTCTCCTAGCCTTCTTAAACTAAACTGAATAGTTCTCGTGGAGGATTCCCACTTCTCATACATATATACCGTTATGGATTATATCTGTAAATCTTTTGGGCGTATGATTCATGATTCCATAGCCTTTATCATTTTTTTGTTGGTTTTTCTGATGAACCAAAATGTGAGATTGATGGCAAATAAACTTCCTGTAGAGACTTATTTAGCTATAAGAAAACTAAAGATTTTTACTTTATATCACAACAACCTAAAAACACCGAATTGTGTACTGATCTTCAAATAAACATCCAAGTTATTAAGATTAAAGGATAAACTCTATAAACTTTATAACATTTCTCATATTTCTCCATGGTGGCAGAATAAAGGTGAAGTAATAAAGCGGCTCTCTCTGCCGGCCTTGTATTTTACAATGTTGTTTTTACTCGTTGGACGATTCATGTTATGCTTCTTTGGAGGCATTTACTTACATATACATATATAGCAGATAATTTCGCTTTTCTTCAAAATATTATTTGCTTGTAATAATATTTTTTATTTTTTCCATAAATTTTCCATTTGAAATAAAATACGTGAATTCTGTGAATTCAAGCTGTGCAATTTGCAGCAAGACTTCGAATGATGCAGGTATAAGTTTGTTCCATGTATCAGCGGATTGGACATGGATGGACGAAACATGCTATCGTGGACCGAAAATTCCTTCACTTGTGTTTCGCATTAAGCTTCATTTATTAGAAGCAAGCAATTATTAGCCATGAAGTGGGCCTTCCAATATATGTAAAAAGCTATTTTTCAAGTGCAGAATGCATTTTCGCATGAAGTCTTTACGTAAGCGTTTAAAAACAAAGGTATAATCGAATAGTCTTTATAAATATCTTGCATACTTTAAAAAATCCAAATTTATTTATTTAATCTTTGTATACGCTAAGTTCGCGTTTGCCTTTTTCGTAATCACGTTACCAACTATCTTGATATGAATTTCATGTATCTAATTGTTTCTAATTGTTTCTGCGGCCGCCGTAGCCGAATGGGTTGGTGCGTGATTACCATTCGGAATTCACAGAGAGGTCGTTGGTTCGAATCTCGGTGAAAGCAAAATTTATAAAAAAAAAAAAAACATTTTTCTAATAGCGGTCGCTCCTCGGCAGGCAATGGCAAACCTCCGAGTGTATTCCTACCATGAAAAAGCTCCTCATAAAAATATCTGCCGTTCGGAGTCGGCTTAAAACTGTAGTACCCTCCATTTGTGGAACAACATCAAAACGCACACCACAAATAGGAGGAGGAGCTCGGCCAAACACCTAACAGAAGTGTACGCGCCAATTATTTATTTTATTTATTTTTTTTTAATTGTTTCTGCCTTTTCCAAACTGCATAAAGAGGCAAAGCGAATGGGTCTGCTGGTGAATGAGGACAAAACGAAATACCTCCTGTCATCAAAGAAACAGTCCGCGCACTCACGTATCGGTACCCACGTCACTGTTGACAATTAGGATTTCGAGGTTGTAAAAGCTTCGTTTATTTAGGAGCCAACAGTATAACCGATAACAATGTCAGCCTTGAAATCCAACGTAGAACCTCTCTTGCCAACAAGTGCTACTTTGGATCAAGTGCGCAACTAAGTAGTAATGCCTTCTCTCCACAACCGATGACGTGTCGCTTGGAGTGTTTGAGAGAAAGATTATCCACTGGTGACGACGAATATCGCAGGCGATATAACGATGAGCTGTATGAGCTTTACGACGACAAAGGGTTATTCAATAGGTGCGCTTCAACTTTTTTCCGATAGGGAGGGTGAACGACGCAATATTTTTTATTTTTCGCTTGTCATTTGTAAACTTCATTAGTATAAATTTCATCATGGGACGCTACACACTTGAGCAACGATTGCAAATCGTGCAAATTTTTTATGAAAATAATCGTTCTGTTGCTGCTACTTTAAAAGCATTACGACCATTTTACGGTCCATTTAACAAGCCGTCCCGTTTTGGGGTTATGTGAAGTCATTAGTCTACAGTAACAAGCCGGCGACGATTTATGAGCTCAGAGCCAATATTGAACGCGAAATTGCTGGAATTTCGGCCGATTAATGCAAAAGAGTGGTCGAAAATTGGGTTCAACGATTGGACTTCGTAAAACGTGCACGCGGTGGTCATGCAAAAGAAATCGAATTTCATACTTAAATGTATATGTTCAAACTCGATAATAAAAAAAAAATGAGTTAAAAAAGTCAAACCGTTTGTGTTTTATTCAAAAAAGTTCAAAAGTTGAAGCGCCCTTACTGAAAAACCCTATACATAGCGCAACGAATAAAGATCCTGCGGCTATGTTGGCTGGGCCAAGTCATCCGGATGGATACAAACGATCCGGTTTTGAAAGTATTGGATGTGGTACCAGCTGGTGGTAGCAGAGGAAGATCAGGTGGAGAAGGACTTGGCTTCACTTGGTGTGTCCAATTGGCGCCGGTTAGCACGAGAAAGAAACGACTGGCGTACTTTGTTTAACTCGGCTAAGTTGGCGTAAACGGTTATCGCGCCAATTAGGAAGAAGAATGTATCTATTACAAAGAAATTCGAGAAAATCACGATTAAAGTTTTCGTTCTTATTCATCTTCCGTTGGACGCTCATGACTTCACTGACTTTGTAGGGACATTTTAGACTTTCTATTAAGCTCAAAACATTGAAAGGATATTCTATAAATATTCATCGATTTCATGTTCAGTGCGTAAAAAGTTGACATATTAGAAAAAATATAACATTCAGCCTTTCGTAGTTAATATATACAAAAAATGGCCCTCACACTTTTTTTTATACAGTAACTGAACAAAAACTGCTGTAAACTCAGCCGAGCAATTTATGTCGCTGATATTATCTCAATATAACTGTAATTTTTATGTTAATTTTAAATCATTTTGCTCCGTGGCTCCCATTCTAATGTACCGTAATTGAATAAAGCTCTAACTACAATACTATAACTGAGCGCACAGGCAACAACAGCAACAGCATCAGCATCAGCAGCAGCAACATGCACCTTTGCGTCTGCGATTAGCTAACCAAACCTGCAATGATTTTACCACAGTACACCGGCCAATTGCTTCATCAATTACGGCGCTCACAAGCGGACATTGTTACACACAAACAAACACATACCCACAAATGCTATACGTTTGTATCGGCTAGCGACTAATTGAAAAATTCAATTTAGCCAAGTACGAGTACAGTTGGCCGTTCGCTTTAAATTCAATTCCACTGTTCATCAGTAGTAGCAGACAGAAAGCGGGCGGGGAGACCTGATGCAGCAATAGCTTGGCCGGCGCGCCATTGCGGCTGTGTAGAGTAGATCTTAATCTTAACATTTATGTTTAACGGAGCGGAGGGAAAATGTTGACAGCCGACCGGCCGACCGGCCGACCAGCCGGCCAGGGCCACAATATCCCTCACTTACTCAGCGCAATTGAAGTACTATCAAATATCTGTCCGCGCTGCCTGTTTATTCGTTTATCCGTCCGACCGTCCGTCCATCCACGCGCAGTGGCAATGCAGACGAAATACTTAATTTATTATTTCTGACAAGTTTTGGCAGTGGGAGCTCCTCCTCTTTGCTGTTGTGTTTATAAATTTCTATAATTCCTCAACTCAGTTCAACTTTCGATTTGTATGTACGAGGATATTTGTGTTGCTACTAAACAATATTCATATGTAACTATGTATAGAACCTTTGTTGCAAGCCCGTTTATTTTGTTGCAAATATGTATTTATGTACTGTGTGGATATACACTGCGTCAAATAACTATAGCACAGGGACTTATTGGCAAGTTTTTACCATTTATTTGGGGCTTAATTATTTTAATAATTTTTTCATGAAAATATAGTTCGCTCTCCTACAAAGACCACATAAATCCATGAAGCAATAATTAAAGATGATGTACAATGAGACAATTTTCACCCTACGCCGACCAGCTTGGGCTACTTAATAAATAAGTGATGTCCTCTTGGAAAAGCTACTTTTTATTTCAGAGGAAATTCTAAGGAAAAACTACCTAAAGCATAGACAGAAAAACTTTTGCTTCTTCTGCTATTCTGCTCTGTTTTGACTCAACAAAGTTTCATAGGAAGACCAGGTAGTTTTCGACGGCTATCTGTTCGTCAACGACGCATTAAATGAGAGCGTCGACTTTAAAAGCCTGCACGAAGTTGCCTTAAATATAATTGAAATGAAAGTGATTTTTCATCGGTAGGAGTTTCCACAATACTCAAGATGATAAATTTATTACTTCAGTGAAGGTTTAGAAGAGAAATTAGCGTGTAGTATAACTAACCCTTTCCGTAAGAAATAAATTTTCTGACAAGGATTTACTGCGTCGTCGTTTCGGTGAGCAATTTATCTCTTGTGTCGGACCAATAGATTAGCCACCAAGAATATGTGATATCACACCTTTGGACTTTTATTTGTGAGGGTATGTAAAGTCTAAATGCTTTGTGGATAAATCAGCTTCGAAAGAGATATTGGGAGCCAATAGTAAAGTTATTCGCGTGATACCGACCGATGACCTCTAGAGAGTGAACTGATGGCTGAATTACGGCGCAGTTGCGGCCAACATTCGAAAGAGATTATCTTTAAAAAATAAATATCATGAATGGTTTCAGACAAAAATAATAAAGATTGCCCCATCAATTTGAATTTTCGTTGTTTTACTTCAATTTAAAATCCAATACCTCTAAATTGATCACCTTGTATAAAGGATCAATAACTAGGCACATATAGATGCCAATCACAGACACTGTACATACATGTTAATAGGTTGTTCAATAAGTTTCGTAGTTCGATAAGAGAGGGCATCACTACTAGTCTAAATTCGATTTTTGATTTGCTGGTAAACTCTTCATATGAGCGTCAGCGAAGTTTTAATTCACAAGGATTTTTTCGCCATTAATTAGAACAGTAGAAAGATGGGGTTATGGATTTAAACGTAGTCGTATAAACCTTGAAGATGATCCACGTCGAGGATATCCAAAAATAGCAACAACACCAGAAATCGTAGAAAAAGACAGGAAATCGTATTGGAAAATCGTGGAGTGACTGAAAGATATTTTGAAGAAGACCCTAGGCATCTCATTGGGCAGTGTAAGCTATTCCTTAACTGAAGTATTGGGTTTCAGAATACTGTGTGCACAATGGGTGCCGCATTCGCTAACAATGGAACAAAAACACATTCAAATGCGACTTTCTCAGCAACACCTAGAGAGTTTTCAAAAGGATAAAGTAGATTTTGAGTGTCGATTCATGACTATGGATGAGGCTTGGGTTCATCACCATGATCTTATAACAGGTGGCGCAAAATTAATCAATTATGGAAAGATTTATAATATTTGCAAATATCTTTCTACGGCAATCATATTTGACACTTGTGAGCTAGACAGCTGCAGCATACAAACAGACAAGCAATGGCACATAAGGGTCAAAATAAAGATTTCCGTCATTCAAAATATTTTTTTTTAGTAAAAAGTTGAATGGTTAATTTTGCGCCACCCGATTAATTTTTCGCCACCCTTTATAAATTAAAACACGAGGATAAAAAATGGTTTGAACCTGGTTCTTTGGCTCCGAAATGAATTTGTGTCCAGAAATCGGCCAAAAAGGTGTTGGCGTAATTTTTCGGGGTGCGAAGAAATTTTAATTATAGATTACTTGCAAACTGGTACAACAATAAATTCTGAATGCTATTGTAATCTTTTAGACCAACTGAAGGAAAAAATTCATGTAAAAAGACTCAGTTTGCAAAAGAAAAAAACATATTTTTCCTGCTTATATGTATATGTTTCCAGACCTTAGCAAATTCATGCGTGGAAAGCGTGTTTTATCAAATGGTGAGGTCATAAAAGCTGTGGAAGCATATTTTACAGCCCTTCTTGATTCTTACTTCAGGAATGCAATTCATAAATATGAATCTTGATGGCTCAGGTATATTGATCTCCATGGAGACTATACTGGATAAGAGAAAGTGTATCCAAAACCAAAAACTTGCGTTTTTTTTTTATCGAACCAAAAAACTTATTGAACAACCTAGTATATGTAACGAATTCACGGGAATGGTTAAGTTAAAAATGTAAATAACTAAGTATGAGTTTATGAATTAAAATAACGTGAAGTTATTCTACGGTTGCCATAGACATTTTTTCAACTTTTTTTCTGTCTTTTCAGAAAAGGGGTTAAACGTATACCCGTTTTTCCCCTACTTCCAAAATACATCAATGAATTGAGCAACATCCGAAATCAGTTTTCAAACTTGGCACAACCTTTTGTTTTATTTTATTTTGATATAAATCAAAACTTAAAGCTAAAGCTTTAAATTAAAACAAAATTCGACAAATTTAAAATTTTTTTATCAGACTTTTTAGAAAAATTTCGTGAATGCAGTTTTATAGGCAATTGAGTTTTAATCAATATAATAAATTACAGGCTTTAAAAGACTCATGCGCTTTTTTCTGGCAGTCTTGCGCATTTATTTCATATAAATAACGAATGCTCGAGATTTTTTTATATGAATGCAAATACTCGTACCGTACACCGTGAGTAAAACAAAAATTGTCAAAAATCAACGAAATTTTCGAGTTACTTGAAACTTGCGCTTTGTTTCTCATAAGTTCAATGGGCTATAAAACTGTATACTCGAAATTTTTCTAAAAGCTTTGAAAAATTTAAAATTTTGAAGAAAATTTTGTGAAAAAAAACTTTAAAAAACTATCGATGTAAACCTAGAAATCTGTCTATGAAAACCTAGAAATTTGGACCTTTATAGTTTTGTACGATAATGAACTACATATATTTTCATAAAAAATATTATTAAAATTTAAAAAGAAGCGAATACATTTTCCAAACTTGTCCATAAATTTCGTATGGTATACTTATTTAACACAGTGTAAATATATATACATATATGTATGTATATATTCGTATGTATGTACATAAATGCATGATTGTTCTTGTTGCTAACCGTACAAGCATCAATCAGAACGATTTGCTGGCCGGTTTTGGGCACAGGATGGTTGGTGGGCACTGCAGTGGCAGGAATCATTCTGTCTGTCGATGCCTCAGCATTTACTACGTGGTGCCACTGAGCGCTGATTATTTTCTCAACTTAAATTGGTTTATTACTTTAGAGATTTGAAATTGGCGCTCCGGTTTCTAGTTATGAATCTACGAATATATTTATACATATATACATACGTACATACGCATCTTCCGGTTTCCTCCTTCCACACATAGGTTTTCTATGCGCCAATGTTTCTTGAAGAATTTGTTGGCATGTGTTACATATCCATCCGCGTCAAGTTGGTGGGTGGCAACATTTTCCACTAGTCTATCTAGGCGTATGTAAAAATGTATGTGTGTGCTGGCAGGACATGAAAAATAGCATGTGCGCTTTAGCATGACATCAAAACAAATGAAGTTTTTGGTAAATTTATGAGTGTGTAATTGTATTTCACACAATCGAACTCCTTGGGGAGCGTACCATCACCATACAGCGCAAAGCAGAGATCAGCCTGAGCCGAATGACCCTCGCGTCACAGACAGTGTTGAAGTGGGCTTCATAATGATAATACAAAAATGGTGTTGAGCAAAGATGTTCTATTCTAAGCATATATGTATGTATGTATAATATGTATGCTTGAATATACATATACAGTCTGTATAAGAAAAACGGAACCGCGAATATTTATGAAGTATAAAAGATATATATTAAAAAAATTTTTGCATAAAAGTATGTACAAACCACCGAGTATGACGCACGAGTTGCTTTAAATCATGGACTGGCCTTTCGGCAAGATGGGGACTGGGAAGGTCAGTCCACTACTATGACGCCAATTTTTTGTTTTGTTGTTTCTCAATGTGTTTTTCTGAGAGCAGTGGTTTTGATGATGCGAACGGTAGGGTATATTCCACTCCTTCAGTCGACGTTCGATGGTGTTGAAACTCTTGAGCAAGAACTGAGACTTTTTAGCAAGAACTGATCGTGCTTGCCGTAGTCATAAAGAAGGGTCCCGCTTAAGGCGTTACATGGGTTTCGTCGGCTCAAAAACTCTATTTTTGTTTTTTTTTTTGCTTCTTAGTTCTACAACATCTCAAGAATATTATTCTAAATTTTCAAGTCGATCCGAATAATAGTTTTGGAGATACAGCCTTTGGAATGTGTGCGCTCCAATCCACTTTTATTGTTACTCAACACTTTAAACGCATTTTTCTCGGAACCGTGTTTTCAAAGTCGGTTGTCAAATGTTCTCGAAAACTACTCAACCGATCTTGATGAAATTTTACACAGGTGTTCGAGATACAATTTACTCGTGCTTTAACGAAGGATTTTGTTTTTTTTTCAATTAGAACTATTAAAAAAAAATCAAGCAAATATGGCCGAAATTTTCATTTTTTTGGAAAAATGTCTGCCCAAATTCCAATTTTTCTTTTTTTTCTTTCCTTCGTTCAAGCACGAGTTTATAGTTTTAACTAAAACATTTATTTTTGTTTTTTCATTTTTGATGATCCTGTCAGTAGTTATGCTGGCAACGCGGACGCACCTTGTTTTCGAGGGGTCACCGGAAATGACGTCACAATATAATAATTTTTACATAGAAAAGAAAATATTGAAAATAGGCCTTTTTTTACCCGACGAAACCCATGTAACTCCTTAAAAAGTTGGACGATCACTTTATCCTGTTTTTTTGTCCTCACTCGCTTCAAGCCGCTCTCGGAAAAGTCATCAACATTTTTGTACACCTTGTACCGCTGATTTCACATCGCAACAAACTTTTTTGATTTGTTAATTAATTTTGCAGCCGCGGCCCTTTCGAATGCGTGCATAAAAATACCGTCTCAAAATGCTTCGTGTACTTCTCACTCATTTTTGTTTGATTGCGGTTACTGGAAAGTTTCGAACGACAATAACCTGAGTTAGCACTGGCGTCGTAGGCCTTGAGTGGGACTATTATGCAGCAAAAAGCAAAACGAAATATATCTTGAAGTCACAAGAAAAAAACCGGTTCTTTTCTTCTGGCACAGACTGTAATACATAACTATAATAAGTATGAATTTGAGAACATGTCACTTATAAAAACAGTGCAATTTTGTATTCTGTGGGGAGTACCTACATCTAAATTTAAAATTTGATAAAAATTGGCTATAAAGTCATTTACATCGAACTAAGTTGAATGGTGCTACATTTTAATTTAAAACTTGCAATATGTGATCACTTTTTCAGCATTAAGACATTCGTATTAAAAGTGCTTAGAACAACAGGGTTAAGATGTTTTGAAAATCTTGAAGGAATATTGAAACCGAACTCATTTAGTTAAAGAGAAATATTAACCAATAACTCAGATCGTAACTTAGTCAAAAAGAAACGCGTATCTTATAAAAATAAAAAAATACTTACTCCTGGATATAATAAAGGATTAAAATATGAATGTGCTTCCAGCATAAAAAATTGTGATTAAAATCCAAAAAGCTCTTATGGGACCAATGAGGGTTAGCTTAATATACTGTGAAGTTTAAATTTTGAAACAAAATATATAGGGTGATGATTTTTTGGGAGTTTGGAAGGAGGTCTGGAGCTAAGGTGGCATATTATTTTACCAAAGTTACAAAAAGCGGAATAGTTATCAAGAATGTGTAAATAGAAGCTCTAGGCTATTTTTATAAAAGAGTGGATAAAAGGATTTTCATGTATTAGTTTTGAGTGGCCAATTCTTAAATGGATGAAGATACTAAGTTGCGTTCAAGATAGTGTAGATGGCCACCATAGCCAAACAGGTTGGGGCGTGACTACCATTCGGTAGGGCTCAGGTTCGAAGCCCCGCACATGAAACACCAAATGATAGAAAACGTTTTTCCTAATAGCGGTCGCCTTCGGCAGGCAATGGCAAACCTCCAAGTGTATTTCTGCCATGACAAAACTCCTCATAAAATCCATATGCCGTTCGAAGTCGAAATAGCAGGTCCTTCTAATTGAGGCAATATATCAAGTCGCACACTACAACTAAGAGGAGGCGCTCGACCAAACAACCAATTACATAACACATGGGCTGAAAAGACCCGGGCCTAACACGTAGATGGCACTATTTTTATTGCATTCACTTTTTCATTTAGTACTAACCTCAAAAAGGCAGCTGTTAAAATGTCATGATATTTTATTAAGTAGTTCGTGGAATATGGGGCTAAGAGTGACGCTACTTTTATTATTTTGGATCAAAAAGAATTTCGTGTTTTATTTTTGCACTGCTTCTTGAGGGAAAAAATTCTGTTCAACTGAAGCAATGACTGAAAAGTGTTATGGGAACTCCGCTGCATCAGAAACAACAATGTTTTGTTGACTTCGAACGTGGTCGTAGATACACCGACGATGCACAACGCAGTGGACGTCCAAGTTCGGCGGTAACACCACAAAACATCAAAAACATCTACAAAATCGTTTTGAATAATTGAAAAGTGAAGCTGCCTGAGTTAGCTGTTATCGTAAAGATATCAAACGAAGGTGTTGGCTTTTTATTTTGTATGAGCATTTGACTATGAGACAACTCTGTTCAAAGTGAGTGCCGCGTTTGCTCACTGTTGACCCAAAACAAGAACGTGTTGATGATGGCAAAACAATAGCAAAACTACGTGAATTGAAGTTTTAATTGCTCCCACATCTACCGTATTCGCCAGATTTGGTTCACAGCGACTACTAGCTGACCTAAAAAATTTCTCGTCGGTAAGAAATTTCGCTCGAGTGATGAGGTTATCAGGTTATCGCTGAAACTGCAGCCTATTTCGGGGCAAAAGATAAATCGTTCTACAAAAGTGATATTTAATGTTAGAACGGCGACGGAATGATTGCGTTGTTCTTTATGGAAATTATGTTAATGAATAAAGCTAATTTTCAACAAAACACAACGTGTCCTCTTTGTTAGACCCGGTACTTTTCAACCCATGTCTTATACACACAATCTTGATGAAAAAAATTCCGGAATATATTTAAGAAATTCAAATTACAACTTTTTTTCTGAACTTTATCGCCTTCAAAGTATCCCTTATTAAATTTAATGCACTTATGCCAGCGTTTGAATCAGCTCTCGAAACATTTCTGGAACTCTACTTTCGTTATAGCCATCAGAGCCGTCTTCGATCTTTCCATTACTTTTTTCGGCTCTTAAAACGTCTAAGTGATTCTCCGTAGTGGTTCTTTGACTCCATCGAATGGAAAAAAATACAGGGAGGCAATTCAAGTGAATTCGGTGGACATTTAATGGTATTGCTGTCGTTCTGGGTCAAAAATTTACAGATAATAATGATACTCTGCGATGGTGCGTTATCATGGTATATTATTCACCAGTTTTCTTCCCACAAATCGTTTCTTTTATGGCGAATTGCTTCGCGAAAACATCTCATAACGCCCAATTAATGATCTTTATTAACTTTCTAGCAAAAATTAGTGATGTACAATACCGTTATAATTCATAAAAACGGTGAGCAACGCTTTCTTTTTTGACTGAACACCACGGTTTTTTTTTTGTTTTTTTTGGTTCATTCGGAGCTTTCCACTCACTCGTTCCCATAGACTCATGTATCCCCGTCTTGTTCCAAGTAATGATGCGTTTCATATATGTTAGAATGTTGTATTGCCGTGGAAATCATAAATAGAAAGGAAGAGCATTACGAAGAATTTTGGGAGGTGTAAGCAAATAAATGCTTTGAAGCAGAAATGGGCAATCAATGTCACCTTTAATAACATTGAAAACAAACGAGAGAGTAAGCATTGATCTTCTACTTTCTGAAGCCTTTAAGTTGATCAATAAGATGTATAAGATGGGATAGGATCAGAAAACTTTACTAATCGTAGTATAAGGTTCAGAGACACCTTTAGACACAAAATTGTATACCAACCTGGGGCGAACGAATACAGTAAACAGCAATTTCAAGGTATAAAGGTCCGTAAAATTTGAGCTATTCCATCCTACAAAGCGTAAGGCAGAATATGTTTTGATAAGATGAAATTAATGTTGCCCTTAAAAGAGGTTCTAAAGGACTTCGTATATTTAGGAACCAGCATTAACACCGCCTTGAAATCCAACGTAGAATCTCTCTTGCCAACAAGTGCTACTTTGGACTAAGTAGGCAACTGAGCAGTAAAGTCCTCTCTCGACGAACAAAACTAACACTCTACAAGGCTCTCATCATGCCCGTCCTAACGTATGGCGCAGAAGCTTGGACGATGACAACATCTGATGAAGCGACGCTTGAAGTGTTTAAGAGAAAGATTCTGCGCAAGATTTTTGGACCTTTGCACGTTGGCAACGGCGAATATCGCAGGCGATGGAACGATGAGCTGTATGAGCTTTACGACGAAATAGACATGGCGCAGCGAATAAAGATCCAGCGGCTACGTTGGCTGGGTCTTGTCGTCCGAATGGCTACAAACGCTCCGGCTCTTAAAGTATTCGATGCGGTACCAGCATCTTCTGGTTTGTCCAATTGGCGCCGATTAGCACGAGAAAGAAGCGACTGGCGCGCTTTGTTAAACTCGGCCAAAATCGCGTAAGCGATTATCGCGCCAATTAAAAATTACACCTAAATCTTTAGATTCATTAACAGATTGAAGTATAGATTTGCTATAAGAAGATTTGCAATAGGAATTTTGGAAAAAGTGGCAAGATATCATTTTTCTATATTTAAAGAAAGTTTAGATTTTGTACACCACATAACAAATTTTTTTATATCTGCTTGAAGCTTACAGTTGTTTTTTTATAACCGCAAATATGTTTCAGCCGTCAGCATATAACAAAAAATTAGCAAATGAGAAGCAATTGCTAAAGTTGTTGTTGAATAATAAAAAGAATTGCGGTCTTAAAAAACTTCTCTGAGGCATTTCACAGCACACAGTGAATGTTACAGAAGATACATCAATTATGGCCACGCCTTCCGCATAAATAGGGTGTCAACCATCGCAGAAAAGCAGAGAGCCAGCAATAAATTATCAACATTCTGCCCCAGCCTAGTGGAGATTAAGGATGCAATTAGGGAGCTGAAGCTGAACAAAGCTGAAGGTGGCATATAGCCTGAACTAATGACTGGCGACCCGTAAATATCAGAGGAAATTCTTCATCCCCACATCACTGCCGTCTGGAGCAATGAAAAGCTGTGTCCGTCCTGGACAGAAGGCATCATAGTGAAGCTGCCCAAGAAAGACAGGCTGCGTGACTGCGGCAACTGGTGAGGAATAACCCTACTTACCACCATCTACAAAATTGTAACCGTGATCAAACAAAGCAGGCTCAAAGGTATCGAACGCTCCTTAAGAGACGAGCAAGCTGGTTTTCGCCCTCACCGAAGCTGTGTTGACCAAGCCAACATACGTCGGATTATAGTAGAACAATCAGTTGAGTGGTGCTCGCCCCTGCATGTGCTGTTCGTAGACATTAAGAAGGCGTTCGATACTATCAAACGATACACAATATGGCTGGCACTAAGTAGACAGGAAGTTCCCGCCAATCAAAGCTCCGAACTGGCAGTGCTTCACAAAGGTGATATCAGCGATCTATTCACTACCAACGCAGTCGTAATGCATGGTTGTCCCCTATCACTCCTTCTCTTCGCCATCATCCTTGATAACGTCATGAGCCAACGGCCCCTGTACAAAAAAGGCATCGTATGGAGTTTCGCCAGACATCTTGAGGACCTGGAATTCGCCGATGACATCTCCTCTCTCACAAACTCTCTGACATGCAAGCGAAGGCGGATAAACTAGTCGCGCTGGCACGCACAGTATGGGGGAGTTCGCAAATTTCCAGGCGTACTAAACTACGAATATTCGGCTCATGCTATATTGCGAAACATGGCTGGTCTCTAAAACCATCACACAGAGGCTACAATCCTTCACCAACAAATGCCTCCGCATCATATGCGGCATAGTTTGGCCCAATACCATCAGTAACGACGCACTGTGGAGATTACGAGGAACCTATCCTTAGACAAATCAAATGCAGAAAGTGGCGGTCTCACATTGAGAAAACCACCGGATAGCATCACGAAAATGGCACTCGACTAAAACCAGCAAGGAGTCCGCGGTCGTCCAAAAAACACTTGAAGAAGGTCGATGCTGCGCAACATCTCATGGGGCGGTGGAAAAACAACAGCACAGGACCGTGTACGATGGAAGAGTCTTGTCGAGGCCCTATGCTCCCGAGAGGAGTGAACAAGGCCAAACAAAAAATGGGGGACCCAAACCATTTCTTTTTGATTGACCAATCCTCCAATCCAATCCCTATTTGGAATCAGCGACATGAAGATAAATATAACAAGTTAACACGTTGCCTGTCCCAATACAAAAATGCAAAATTGACCGACAAGTCCAACAAGGTTTTTTGAAAAATTTGTTTTTTTGTAGTCATAGAATAGCTTTAGTAATAATAATAACTAAAACAAAAAACGGATGTAGGGTATTTCTACCTGAAACACATATGGTCCATGAGCGTAGAGGGACATTTTTGCTTCTGCACGGTCATGAAACACATGTGGTTCAGGGAACTTTTTCTATGCTGACACACATATGGCTCAGGAACGTATCAGTGCTTATCAGGCGCACGTTTCCTGAACCATATGTGGCTCAGCGGACAGGGAACGTGTTAATTTCATCATTGAAATAAAGCGAATACAAAACTTTTTACTCCACCAAAAATTTGTATCAGAATTTTCAAGATAAATTCTGATAATAATGAATAATGAAATATTGCTAAGCATAATTTATAAAAGAAAACCAACTCTGATTAGGAAAATATGTACATCATAAGTTCTAAACAGTTCCTAGGCTGTCTTATTACATCGACTGCAACAATAGCTCTACTTCCATTTAAGAAAACGGTGATTTGCTTAGCTGTCAAATCAACTTAGAATATAAACACTGCCGCATTAACACTGACACAGTAAAGTGCCGCTTCGGTAACTAACAAGAGTAGGAGCTCAAAGAAGAAAATTGCAACAAAAAAAGCCAAATCAGTTCCAAAAACAAAGCGTGAAGCAAAAATTGTGTAACAAATATCAAATACACAGAAAAGGTAAATTCATATACAGGTGGGCAGACGGTTAGACACAGCAAAGCCATATACTTAGAAGCACGCCTTGTAATGCCCTCAAGTCAACTAGTGTTGATGCCACATTGCCACAAAGCAAACCCGTCATCGCAACGGCGAGCAACAACTACAACTACAGCAAAAAGACCAACAACAGCAAAAGCAACGGCCAAGAGCGAAAAATAGAAAACATAAAAAATATATTTTTGTTTGTTTAGCACTTTCGCTGCTGTTGGCGTTGCGCTGCATCCCCCCTTGCTGCTGTTGAGACTACCACAAGCAACATATCAGCATGCAGAACACGAATATATACACATATACATATATATGGCGATGTAGGAATGTGTCGTGTGTAAGTGTTAACTCGGATCTCCATGCGACTGTCGCCGCTGCAGCAGCTTTTCAGTGCCCAGTGCTCTCTTTCATCCTGGCCAAGTCATCGACGACAGACATACTCGTACAAATTCACTTTTTGTGAACAGCAAAACTGTCGTATTCATACCATATATATGTATGCGTGTATATACAATTATGTACAGGCATAGATGCAAATATTTGCAATAGCAAATGCTGACAGCTCTGATTGCTAAGGATTTGCTGTCGCCTGCTGTTAGTTTTTTGCTGACAGTTGTTGCCTTTGGTGTGACCAATGTCACCGCCGTTCGGTTACGAACAAATATGCTAGTAAATATTTATTAAACGAGTAACTAACACATATCTATGTATGTACATGCACATCCATACATACCAACGATGGTTGACGGCTTTGGTGAGGAATACAAATAAAACAAGAGCCACAAAATAAACGCTAAAAAAGCAGAAATGCACTCACTTTATTTCTACTTCACTAGTTTTGTACGTTTGATTTCAAGCGAATATACAGGCATTTGTATGCAAACACCTGCTACATACATACATACACGCACGAAGCATCTTATTTGTACCTTAAAAACAAAACCCAAAAACTTTAAAGAAATATGATCAAGTCAAGGCTGAGGAGTCTTCTTCTAATATTCTCGCATACCCACTCATCTCCCTTCAAGAAAATTTAAAGCTCAGCCTATTTCTGCTTCTCATGAAAACTATAGACGCGTTTGTAGGAAAAGCTCAGAATGGGCAGAAGTTGGTCTTAAGGATATAATGAACATTTTACTTACCTTGACGTCAACGAATCGAGCCGCCGAGATCTAGCGTATTTATCGTCTCACACATAAGAGCTTTGGTCTTGGTTCCTATCACTACGAACGTGAAGCATTAAGGCCGGCGGGCCAATTAGATGTCCTAAGCGTTGTAGGATGAGAAAAAAAACAATTCGCCAAATGAAGTTTTGGGGATAGTTTAATATATATTTGAACTAAAAATAAAAATTTGTACAATCTCCAACAATATATTGTAAGCCGAGTTATCAATAGACTCCCAGAGCGCCTTGCCACTGAAGTATCCAACTTCTGTACAAGATACCACTTGCAATTTTCATCTGAAAACAAAAAAAAAAAAAGATTATTAATTTTGATGTAATTATCTTCGATGTGAACTAAGAAAATTGGGAGAAACACGTAAAATTCGAATTTTTGGGGAATGTATATTATATTAGAAAAAAAAAGTGGTTTTTCAAGGAAAAAAAACTCTTCAACTGGGTAAAAAAGTCGCTTAAAAAAGTTTTTGGATGTTTTTTTTAGTTCACATAGAAAAGAAAACAATACTGAAGATAACGCATTTTGAATGAAATGGATAGCTCGTTTAGTTTTTTTGCAATCGTGTACAAATTAGGTAAAATCGTGAAAATGAAAAGCCGAGAAAACGCGCTTCAAAGTTCAACAATAAGCGCACGGTTGCTCGACGCCGCACTACGCTAGGCTCTGTAGCTCTGCAAATACTTGGAATTTAACTCTGAAAATTTGTGTCTCATGTTCTTGAATATCTAAGCTATTGATTTCAGGAAAAAAAAAATCGATTTTTTTGACCTTTTAATTGGCCCGCCGGCCTTAAAACGTTTTTCCAACAACAGTCGCCCTCCGACAGGCAATGCAAAGCTCTGAGACCATTTCTGCCTTCTCTTGAAAAGTGTCAACCATTCGAATGGTTCGTATAAATAAAGAGAACTCCATTTGTGGGACAACTTGAAGACTAAAGCATCCAAATGTGCAAAAGTATTTTTTTTTTCCTTTTGTGGATTATTGCCGATTTTCGCACAAGTCAGATTTTATAAATAAGATTCTGCATCCAAAAATAGTCCTTTTTAGTATCGTGGAAAATATTGAGTATGGGAATAAGTTTCCGCCCTCGTAAAAGAGTTGTCACTGCTGATACTATTTTTGTGTTGGCTATAGTAATGTACTGGTGATTTGAAGGTGTATATGAAAGCTCTTGATCGCACTAGTTGACATTCGTTTGAAGCGTAAAGATCCTTTTTTATCTGACGTCAAGAATGTCTACGTCCGTTCCGAAAAAAACAGCATTTGCGGGAAGTCTTACTACCTTTTAAAAGTTTACGGTAATCACGCTCCAACAAATATAACTTGTAAAGAGTGGTTTCGACACTTCCAAAGTGGCAATTTCGAACGAACGAAGGGGCACCGAAAAAATTCGAGGATACTCAACTACAACAATTATTGGATGAAAACGCATGTCGAATCATTGATGATGTGTCTAAAGAGTTATTGTTGACAGACCAAGCGTCGTAAACGCTTGCACGCGATGGGAATGGTCCAGAAAGCTGGGTGGATAACTGAGTGCCACAGCAATTGAAAGAGAGGAATATCGAGAGAAATTTGGTGAAAAGGTTTTCTCCATCGCATCGTCACTGGCGATGAAAAATTGATCTATTATGATAACCCTAAGCGTCGAAAAAATTGAAGCCGACAGGTCCATCGACAGAGAAAAAAATATTTTTACTTCAAAGAATATGTTGTGCATTTGGTGGCATCAGAACTGTGTCATCTATATGAACTCTTTAAATCATCTGAAACTGTCAAAGCGATTTAATATAGCTCTCAAAGAAAAGCGGCCGAAATGGGACGGTAGGCATGACAAGCTGATTTTGCTGCATGACAACGCCAGGTCACGTCGCTAAATCAGTCCAGAAATATTTAAAGGTACTGAATTGGGGAAATCTTGCCTCACCCGCCCCATTCCCCAGATATTACACCTTTGGATTACCATCTGTTCCAATCAATGCACTGAGCTCTTATTGAAGAACGGTTCACTTCATACGAGAGCAGAGAGTATCGCAAACTGGCTCAATGAATGGATCAAGTCAAAAGAACTCGACTTTTTCGTCAGAGGTATCATGTATTATTCAATTGTAAAAATAACTCGTAACTTTGGCTAAAAAGGACGGAAAATTATTCCTATGCCCAGTAAATTTTCTTTAGTAAACTGTTTAAAAGATGAAAAAATGGACCAAAAGCGACCTAGTGAATTATCATTGTATATTATAAGTCTATAACTATCAATTTTATGTGGTTAATGTACATATATATTGTAGGTATTTTCAGAATCAAGTGAAAAACATTTGCTTCATACATATTTTTGACATCCAAATAAGTTTTATTTGTTAAGCAATAAGATGAAGCTATTTTTCAAAAATGCCAAATCCTTTAAAGAACCCTCATATAATTATATATATTTTTGAATGACCGATGAGAATATCCTCAATACATTCTTTGAAAGAGTATTCAATGAAGGTAACTGGGTCAAACGTTGGCATAAGTGCGCTACAGTCCATGGGGATTACTTTGAAGACAATAATATCACTGTTAAGGAAAACATTTGTATTTTAACCTTTACGAACAACATACATTCCGGGGACCCTTTGATCAAGGCGGTATAATTAGGGATTTTTTAGCTCATTTAGGCGGCCGCCGTAGCCGAATGGGTTGGTGCGTGATTACCATTCGGAATTCACAGAGAGAATCTCGGTGAAACATCAAAATTAAGAAAAACATTTTTCTAATAGCGGTCGCCCTTCGGCAGGCAATGGCAAACCTCCAAGTGTGTTTCTCCCATGAAAAAGCTCCTCATAAAAAAAAATATCTGCCGTTCGGAGTCGGCTTGAAACTCTAGGTCCCGCCATTTGTGAAACAACATCAACACGCACACCACAAATACGAGGAGGAGTTCGGCCAAACACCCCAAAAAAGGGTGTATGCGCCAATTATATATATACATATACATATATAATAGTCGAAACGCATATGGGAAGAACTGCAGAACTGCTTTTTAGAAAAGGAAAAGTTGACATTCCAAGTCAAGTGCGGGGCGTTTGTATCCACTCGGACGGCATGACCTAGCCAACGAAGCCACTGGATCTGTATTATTATTATCATTGTCCCCTTGTCTACGATACTCGCCGTCGCCAACGTGTAAAAGTTAAAAAATCCTCCGCAGAATCTTTCTCTCAAACATTCCAAGGGGCGCCTCATCGGATATTGTCATCGTTCAAGCTTCTGCGCTATACGTTAAGACGGGCAGGATGAGAACCTTATAGAGTGTTAGTTTTGTTCGTCGAGAGAAGACTTTACTATTCAATTGCCTATTTAGTCCAAAGTAGCACTTGTTGACACGAGAAATTCTGCATAGGGCTTCAAGGCTGACATTTTATCGGTGTTAAAGCTGGTTTCTAGATATACGAAGACTTTTACAACCTCGAAATCATAACTGTCAACAGTGACATGGCTGTCGATGCCAGATTGCGCCGACGGTTTGTTTAATTACATGAGGTACCCCGTTCTATCCTCGTTCACTCGATAAACAAATATCTAACCGTAACAAAATTGAATATAGTGAACCTCATTCGATTGAAATTTTCACGCATAACCTAAAAACTCATAGCTTCTACACATGAATCGTCAACACCAAAGTCTACCCTTCCACAGCGCCTAAATGTATGCAAGTGGAGCGTGCGATAGCGTTAACAGCCCGCCAATTACTGTTACTCTTCTACAATTATTCTTCTTTTTGAAAACTTTATTAGTATTTTTGTAAATTTTTTTTTCAGTTAATTTTGTTCAGTCCTCATTTTTGTTGTATGCCTTTTTGTTGTGGTTGAATGTGGTGCCTCTCAATTTGTGGTGACTGCCCACATTTTTCAACAAACCCTTGAAACTACCTTCTCACATTCATATGCAAGTGTGCTTTTGTAAATATATTTGCTTAAAAGCGTGAATTTATAGAAACATGAGATTTTCGTTTTAAGGATGTAACTATGTACATACATACATGGATACATGTAAAGGCGAAAATGTACATCCATAAGTAAATGTGAATGAAAATTGTCTATAGTGCGAAGCGGTGTTGTGCGTGTGCGCCTCTTCGCACATTTTTTTATTTATTTTTTTTTAATTTTATTGAGTCGTAAATTATGATCAAATTTAATGAACGGTAAATTAAAGCGATAAATTATGCGTGCGCATGTGTATGTATGAGTGTCTGCATGTGAAAAAATATAAAAACGAATGCATGTATGCGAGCATACGCTTCTTGAAATATTTTGGTGTGAGTGTATGAGTGAATGTATGTATGCGCCTTCGCATGTGCGTAACCACATCGCGTCACTTTTAAAACGAAATTATATCATAACATTCGAAAATTCGTACGCAACACTACCAAACCAGCCAACACGCCCTTGCACTCCCCTCCACTTGCTCTTAATGCACTCCCCATTTTGCTCACCAAAGCTACTGTGAAATACCCACCGACAACTCACACCACTCTTTATCGTCATCATTCGCGCGCCGCGTCTTGCTGCAGAAGGATCAAGTAGCATTGGTGGCACATGGCTCTGTACGTGGCTCTCACCCACCCGGCAGTGTAGCAATGGCTTTGGTAGCGGCGGTCGTTCTCATGAAGCAACACTTTTGTATTCCTTTATTTTTAATTCATTTAACGACAGCACCGAGTACTTACATAATTTGGTTCCACCTCACCGAGTAAATTTTCTCGATATTCTTATTTTTGTAGTATTTTACTTATTACTCGCGACCATTGGAAAATCATAAAAAAGGAATAAGTAAGAATTCAAAGTAAAATGTTAAGAAAATTCGCGCATCGTTTTCAATACAGTTTTTCATTGACTGTTTCGAGGAAAAAGTTGTTTGTTAAGGATTTTTTCTGTGTAATGACCTGACAATATTGCAAGCACTTTATTGAACTTATACGTAGTTTTGTGAGGCATAATAAAAGCTCTAATTTTCGAAATAGTCAATCCGAATTTGAACGAACTCACTGACTACCAAATTTGACTGACTAACTACCGAAGTTCTATAGCAATCCAACGTTCGTGATGCATATTTTACAGGCTGGTGCAACCTTAACAAGCCTTCTAAAATTGTTTATCCCTCAGTTTGTTTGTCAGAAATTGTCCCAGATGTCAATTTTGATGCAACTCATAAAGACTCAGAACTTTTGACGTGATAACGTTTTATAATTCGATGTAGCCGGTTGCACGCACCAAAAAATGCGTCGTTATCTTGCTCATGCGTCGTTACCTTGTTTGAACTGCAAGCGAGAGCGCGGAACGAACGACAAAGAGGCACAATCGGCCCCCGCGTTCGGCAATGTTCGACATCTGGCTCTGTCCTACATGAGTGAGCATATATATGTATGTATATGTATGTATATGCGCATTTGTATATAAATTCACATACTTGTATTTGCATATGCCTTCTTCCTGTGTGCATGGTAATGAACCATTTCTCTATAAGGATCATTAATTTGATTTATTTGAAGAATTTAAAATAAAACCAATTGTATCATCATCATCCTTACCGAATTTATAATTAGTGACGACTAGTTGTTAATATAATAATACCTGTTGTTTTAATATTTTTATTATATATATATTTATAGGATAGAATAGGACGACGATAGGAAAAGTAGGAAATGAAAGGGAGTGTTTCGAGTGTAATGTGTCTTGAAAAAAGCAAATCGATGATAATCAATTCCATTGCGATTCCATTTACCTCCTTCTCTATATCCATACAAAATATCTATCAAACAATTAAAATTAAAATTTTCTTTTGAAAATTGCAACCATTCTATGAGTATTTTCTTATGACGTTGCCACGTTAAACTGTCGTCAGTAAACCGACTTTACAGACAACCTCTTTTTTTTATTTGCCGAAATATTATTCGGCAAGTGATGCTGATAAGCCACTGAATAGTGAGAAAATTATATTTATGATCCTATATGTATTTATTTATGAGCCATTACTGGTTTGATGAGAGCAAATACTTTTCCAAATTCACTGTTTGCGTTTAGTGAAGTCAGTTCAGACTTAAACTGATGTAAAAAAGAGAATTGTCGATATATTTTTCCGTACTTCAAACACCAGGATTTGGTCTGTGCATTGTGCTGTTGTTCCACGACCAACAGTTTTATGCCGCCTGTAAACTGCAGATGGTTTTATTTTTATGAGAATCTTTTTCATAACAGAAGTATACTTGGGCGCTTGCCATTGCCAGACGAGGGGATACCACTAATACAAAAAACTTGTTCTATTATTTGGTGTTTCATGATAGAGTATGACTACTACGAATGGTAGTCACGCATCAACCCATTCGGCTAAGGCTGCTTCAAAGTCATTACATGGTACACGGGAAATTTAACATTGGCAGTGGGTTTTGTTTGGCATTTTAAGTATAGCGATGGATTCGCATAATCTTTTTGAGCGCATTTATTTGTACTTGATGCAAATAAGCCTTCATACTAGAGATATTTTCTTTCTTGTGCGAGTTAAAATTACATATGCTTTTCATTCGTCTCATACTTGGCATGTTCCTATATTAAGAACTTTTAAAGCTCATACTATCGTTAACTCATTCTCAAACTATTTGGCTTTTGATTTTTTATAAACTTAAATTTAAGGTAGTAGGTAGTAGTCCAGCGTAACGACCGAAATTTCGACGTTTTTTCATGAATCTTTTTTTAAAATAAAATAAAATGCGATCGTTTTAAAGTTTTTACATGTTTTTATTGGTGTTTTGAAGTATATAAAAAAAATTTTTAAATTAATTAATTTTATAGTAATTTGTTTAAAATGTTTGACGTCAAAGTAAAGTCCTTAAAAAAACAAAAGTTGGTTCGGGGAAACACACAGCCTTCCCAAGTCATCTGAAATAAAAATTCAAAGAGATTATTATTCTGTAGGCTTTATTTTAGGCCCCGAACCTAAGAGATACATAAAAATAAAACAACAAAAACAAAATGGAAAATGTAAAAAAAAAATTCAATTTTCTGAACCCGTCACACCGAACCACACGAAATACGTGCGTAACTAAAGGGTGAGTTTTTAAGAACTATAGGAAAGTTTTTCAAAAAAACACATGTAAAATTCAGAAAAATGCATGACATTTTTACTTCAATCGATAGTACAGTCCATATAATTTAATGGTTAAAGATTATTTCATGCAAATATTGACCGCGACTGCGCTTTAAATGGTCCATCCACTTAGTCCAATTTTGGCATACTCTTTCCAATGTTTCGTCCGGTATCTCACATATAAATGTTTTAATGTTGTCTTCCAATGCGTTAATTGAAGCAGACTTGTCTGAATAGACATGAGCTTTAACACAGCCCCACAAAAAATAATCTAAAGGCGTTATATCGCACGATCTGGTTGACCAATTGACAGGTCCCGAACGTGAAATAAAATGTTCACCGAACTCGCCTCTCAACAAGACCATTGTTATGCGTGCTGTGTGGCATGTGGCACCGTCTTGCTGAAACCACATGTCATGCAAGTCAAGTTCTTGCATTTTGGGCAAACAAAAGTTGGATATCATTCCACGGTAGCGCTCACCATTTACAGTTACAATACGATTCTCAGCATCTTTGAAGAAGTACGGTTCAATGATACCTCCAGCCCATACACCGCACCAAACTGTGACCTTTTCTGGATACAATGGTAACTCTTGCAATTCTTCTGGCTGATCTTCACTCCAAAATCGACAATTCTGCTGAACACAATTTTTCGCTAAAAAAGTGGATCTTCCGCCAACTTTCCAAGAGCCCATTCACCAAATATTCTGCGTTGCGGTAGGTCGTTCGGCTTCAATTCTTGCGCCAGCTGTATTTTGAAAGGCTTCACACCTAAATCCTTTCGCAAAATTGTCCACGTAGTTGAGTAACAGAGCCCCTATTGCTGCGAACGGCGACGAATCGATAATTGATGGTCATCATTAACACTGGCCGATACAGCAGCGATATTTTCTTCTTCTCTGTGGTTTGATGTCCAATAATGTAATGTAAATAGCCACTTCAGTGGGTCGATTAAACTGAACATAAAATGGAAGAAGCGCGCGATAACTTTCTTAACAGAACACACATTTTTATAATAAAACTCAATGAGTTGCAAGCTTTGTTCGTTTGTAAGACCATTCATGGTTAAATTATAGACCAAACTGAATATGTTTGACAGTGAAACAAAACACGAAACGTGCGTCAGCTGTTTAAACCAACTGGTTAAAAAGATAATAGCTAAAAGATCACCCGTTATTAGCTTTAAAACACACTGTAATTCTTAGGGTTTAGTCAGAATTTTCAAAAACTTGGACTATATTTTTTACATTTTCTTAAAGTATAATATCTTCAAAACATTGTGCGAAAATTTGAAGTGAATCCGACAAATACTTTTCGAGTTATTGAACAGTTAACAAAGGGTACTCAAGCGCTCCGGAGCGTTCGAAAAAACTTGGGTTTTTCTCAAAACTATGTTTTTTGAACTGCTGATCACTGTAACTTAAAAACGGCTTGGTAGATTTCGATAACATTTATACTGCTTTTCAAACATTTTTTTTAGTAATTAATTATCGTTTTTTTTCTCGAAAAACTGAAAAATATTTCCTGAGGCCGCCATATTGTTAATTCAGAAAGAAAAAGCTTCTGACAGGCACAAGATTATCTATTAACAAAACTAATTTCTCTTGTCCGATTGATTTTAGATGAATCTCCAAGGGCTTGTGATGATCGCCGCAAGGGACTTCAGAAACTGGACTGCAGAAACGGGCTCCCCACAAGCATTGATAACTTTTACAATTATTAATTTTTTTATTTTGAAATTTTGCGATGATGTATTAATACTATGTTTTTATTTTTGTAAAGTAAAGCAATTGACTAGCAGAAAACATTATTGAAACTCATCATTTCTTCGGGCCTCTGGCTACCGCTAACCCCCTAAGTCATAATCAGAAAGAAATGATGTCTATTTCTAGATTATTATATAAGATTATTAAATTAAATAGTAAAGCCTAAAATGATAAATTAATGTAAACACCCTGTTCGAGATGATTGACCGAACTTATCGTCCAATTTTTGTGTATTTGGAATTGATGTTGCCCTACAAATGGAACAAAATCAAAAATTAGTGTTCCCTCAGCTGTTTCTCTTTAAAATAATAACTAAACATCGCTCAATAACATCCAATGATTTTTGCTCTACGGATTAGGCGGCGTCCATAAATTACGTGAGATATTTAACGGGGGAGGGGGTCGAGTCAAATCTCATCTAATCTTACGTTGGAGAGAGGGGGTGGTCTCGGCAAATATCACGGAATTTTTTTTCTGATTGAAACAAAAAAAAATTATACTATTTTGGTTCATTATCCAGATTGTACATGCTTAAGATTTAATCTTAAGCGTAATCGTAGTATGATTCTGATCATTCACTAATTCGTTCGAAAGAAAATAATTTCATTCATACTTCGACGTTATACATTACTGCTGTCAAACCACCATATTTGTTTTACCTATACCAAATAGCTCAATTTAATCTAAATTTACGGTACAGTGTAGCCCATCGTTTGTTTTCGCGCCACTATCAGCCGAACGTGCGACTCGATGAACAAGAGCGTACGAGCTGAGTGGCAACGACACACGGACAGGTTCCAACCTTCTTTGTTTAGAGAGAGCCAATATTTACTCCAGGTACATTGCAGTTGATTCATATAAAATTTTTGTGCGTGCCTATTTTTTTTTTTTTTTAGTTTTTTAACGAGCGCGAATGTCAACAAATTTTTATTAAGAGTTACAAAGGGAAATTGTTTTTAGTTTTTTTTTTAGGTTGTAAAATGCGATGATCAGAACTGCTGCAGCCCACGCCGGAGTGATCTGCATATGATTCTTCACGACCGTTTTCTGCCACCTCCATATCCCATCACTTAGGTTGATTGACGTTTGATAATTCCGGACTTTAAAGAACATGACGGAAAGTCATTTGCTCCATTTCTAATACGCCTACCGATTCAACCGCTGAATGCCTTTATCAGCACGCCTTATGATCTCTATTTCCCAAGTATACGTGATGATTTAGAGAAAATATGCTGCAGTACATGCGGTATTACTTCGCATCTATCACAAGAGCTGCAGAGCACAGGAGAGCAGCTCACATTGCACCAGCTAAGCAAGCGCGTATGTTCCGCAAAGTGCGACCCTCACGGATTGTCGAAAGACGAGCTAATGAGTTACTGTGCGCAAGTGTCAACGGCTTAGAGTGGATAGATCAGAACGAAGTTGAAGGCGCAGATGATTTTACTGAAAATCGTATGGACATGTTGGTCCCAATAGTCTCTCTTGAAACCGCGCATGATTCTCCATGGACTGAATTAGAGTAGATATTCTTTTTTTAATTGCAGTAGTTACGATTTAAGTCTTCTACGAGTATTGTTAAATTTTTATTACACTTATAACTCTCAGTAATATTGATTACTAGTCGTAAATAAAAGCACGAAGCAATTTTTTTTTCTTTTTACAATAACAATCTAACGCGTTTACATAAGAAACCCACATTTTGAAAAATCTCACGTGAGATTGGGGGATGGGGAGGGGGTAGAATAAAATCTCACGACATCTCATCAGGGGGGGAGGGAGGTACAGAAAATTGAAAAAAAACACCTCAAGTAATTTATGGACGCCCCCTTAGAGACATAAAATTTTCGACTGTTTAGGAAATATAACCTGTTCAAATAGCTACCTCGGCTGGCCTTGCAGTAACCCTGTCAACTCAAATTTCCAAACACACTTTTCCATTTCACCAATGGCTCGCCCAATATGCCTCCAAATTGACTTCTGAAGCATTTTTAGATTATCCCCAATATATGGGTATTAAGGGAAACCACTAAAAATGGTAATGGACCATAATCACAGCTCAGCCACTAGTGAGCGGTACAACAATTGGCGCGTACGCTTATTTTAGGTATTTGGCTGAGTCCCTCCTCCTATTTCTGGAGTGCGTTATCATATAATTCCACAAATGGAGAGACCTGCACTTTTAAGCCGTGGCTCCAAGCGTCAAATGGTTTTTATATGAGGAGCTTTTTCATGTGAGGTTAGCCATGGCCTGCCGAGGGCGACAACTATTAGAAAAAACTTGTTCTTCATTTTGGTGTTTCATGCACGGAGATTTGAACCTACGTACTCCGAATGGTAGTCACGCGCCAACCCATTCGTTTACGGCGACCGCAACGATACTGATTTACTCAGAAATTATATTATTGATATATTTATTTGTCGGAGTGGAAAAGTAGAACAACAAGTAGAGTTAATTTCTAAGCGTGCGCTTGCTTCAAGTTATGTTCGTAAACTGAAGTGTCACTCCTCAGCCTTGCCGTATATTGTTTACCAGCAGTACAACTGACATCGTCAAGGCGGCTAATAACACAATTACGAAACGTGCTGTCTTAAATACTGATAGCGATTGCTGAAAACAACCATCGTTCAGTGAGTAATTAGTAGGTCATTAAGCTTCATAACTGAAGTGGCATTTCCAGCAGTATTATCGAAAACAAAGCCGATGATAACGAGCGCGCAACTGCTGCGAGTGTCAAAATAGCCAAAGTGATATTTCGTTTAAAAGGAAATCAACCACAGGTTCACTTCTTATATTGAGAACGACCCTTTAATTCGGAACATCAACTATTTTTTAGTTTGATATTTTCAAGATGTTTTAAGGAATCCTCAAAATTGTTTGCAATCACTGTGAAGTATTCAAAGCAAAAATCAAATCCCTAACACATCATTAGATAAGTACTTCAAAGCCTCATTTATCATGCCATGAATTTTCGAGCTTCAAACCAAACTCATATTTTTATCTATTTTTGTTTTCGTTTGCTACTCAGCTCATTGGTAATTACACTTAAAAGCATCAATAAATACTCGTTGTTGGTATGCTTATATATGAATCTGTATACATACCCATGTGTATGTGTCACATTTGCACTTAGCAAGCTGGCTTGATTCATAGATTTTTATGAATTCACCAACAAACAGATGCATTACATTCACTTCTGCACCAATCCGGCAGGCATTCATTCCGTAGCTCATTCAAGCATGCATTAAAGCATTCGTTGAATGTTTACAAGGATAATAGTTTGAAATTGCCTTTCATTTGCTGCACAAAAAGTAGGCATCAATAGAGCAAAGCGATATTGCAGCAACAATATTCGACGCAACGACTAAACTGGACTGAACACGATTGCGGTAGACTGGACTGAACCCAAATAATGTGCATGGAGTGGAGTGAACTATTATGCTTAAGAGTGGCGTGTAGGAGAGTGAAGTGGATTGGCACGAACCCGAAATGGCAATGAAAGTTGGTTGCACTTTATCTGGTTGGTCATAATTTAAATGAACTGTAAATGAGTGCAGAATGACCGATGAATAACACTGATAAAAGCGATGCAACAACAACAACACCCATGTTATACTTGTATACATAGGTACATAAATATTGATGGCTTTTAGTGTACTCTTAATGTTACTGTAGGCTGTTGGCCGCAATCTCATCACTAGCCTTGGCAACACCACCTTCAATTCAGGACAACTCCAACTCACACACTTTTTTCAGTACTCAACCAGGAGTCTTCCTGACTACATAGCGTTGCAGCGACTATTTGTCTGCCTGCTCATTTAGCCAAGAGCAGAGGCATTTTGTTAAGCTATCTGACTAGCATCTATGGCTGCATGTCTGCATACTCGTATCTTCAGCTAAGTATGCATGTGCGCAGCACCGAGTGTGTGGCAATGGCAAAAATTACTGCATTGCCGTATTTTTCTTTGACCATGAACAAATCGTAAAGGACGAGCGCACTCATATATGTTTCACGCTCATGCATAAACACATAAACTCATACTTCTTTAGCATCACATATCATCGTCAACATCAGGGGCGGGGATGAGCAAAAGAAACGGTAAAGGCCATTACCGCCTGCATCATGATGCCAGATATGTAGTTAATGGCAGCAAAGATAACTGCAACTGACCAAATGAGACAGAGAGAGAGAGAGAGAGCAAGAAGGGGCGAGAAGTGAGCGAGTGAGCGGGAGCGAGGCATGAATTGGCAACACCTATATATACAAATACGCCCACAAGCTCACCATCGCATTCAAATGGTTATGGTCATTTTCGCATTAACACACGTTCTCGAATGATATGTATGTATGACATATGCATGTGTGCTTTGAAGTTCACGCCAGTTTCCTTTGTGAGAACATACACTCCATTTTTTTTTTTTTAATTTCGAAATGGAGGCATATCGGGCACTAGTCGATTCCAATCCCGTGTGTGTTGATATATATCGATGGATTTAGGAAAATGTTTATTACAAAAATCAACTTTTTTAGAAGTTTTATTTGCAATACGAATTGAGCTTTAGGTGTTTATTTTTATTTTTATTTTGTTTTTAATTTTATTTTAAAGTGATTCAATACTCGTCGACATATGCCCATTACTATCCTTTCTGAAAAAGGAACTTAATAAGGAAATAGCTTTGGAAACGCAGTCAATGTGGTATCACTCAACCTCGTAAAAACTGTCAAAACTATGCTAAGGATTAGTCCAGAGCGATGCGTGTAATGCAAGCAACGATGTGAATGCTAGGATTTCTTTGTAACACCTACTTTGCCACTGTCCTGCTATTTGTAGGACTCGTCAAATGTGAATAGGATCAACATATTTTTCATTCTAGAAGGATATAGCTGACAAAACGCTGAACGGTTTGTTAAAACTCGCGAAAACCTGTATGAAGTATTACATAAAATAATAATAATATATTCGGCTCCAAGTACACAACACTGGTAATACAATCGACCCTAGCGGTACAAGTGAGATCCTTTTACAAATTAGCCGGCACTACCTAACCTAACCAAGGGTGATTCAATTAGAACAATATTTTATTTTATAACTATAACATGCTTTTAGGGTACAACATATTATATAAAACACAATATACATTATATACCTACCACAATCCTTTTGGCAACACAGGATGCGCATATCAAAATATCTGATGCATTTTTTGCATAGTTCGGGCTGTCAATCATTTGTTATATAACGCATATAATTTAATTATTCAGCTCTACACTTATCTCTGGCTTATTGACGCAGACCACATTTTTCACGTAGCCCCAAAGAAATACAATTTCAAGATCTCGGCGACCATTTGACCTCATTATTTCGTGAGACGACGCGTCTTGGAAACTTCACAAATCAAATCACTTATTGTCCAAATCCACTTCATCTAATTCAGGTCATAATAAAATGTTTTACTGTCTCGATAACGTTCACCGTTCACCGTTACAGCATTATTCTACGGTCCGGCTTCAAGGAAATACTCCGCCAACTATAAAAGCACACTGAGCAGTGACTCGTTTTGGGTGTATACTTTTTTTCTTGAATGGCATAAGGTTTGATACGCTTCCATTTAATTAATGATAGAAACAAGATTGCGCCCATTAGAGGGTTGTGACGCTATACTAGCCTAGTTGTGCAGTGTTACCAGCCCTTTGCTCTTCGCTATAAATTTAGTGTTTTTTTACACCCAAAATACAAACATTTTTGAGTTTGATTTTTGTTTCTTTTTTTTAATTAGAAGTTACCAAAATTATAAGTGCGTGTGATTGAGAATTTGTTGAATCTTATAAAATTTTATATTTTAGATGTGCAAATCTCACTTTTTGCTTCTTTTGAGGTTATGCAAGAATATTGGATGTATGTCCCTCAACTCTTCCTAACATTTAAAACAATATTATAAATTTTAAAAAGCCTTTGAATTCACTGAATAGTAAAAAAAACACACAAAAAAACGACCTTTTTGAAAAAGGAGTACCTTATCTTGTTACATAGCATCAAATAGAGCAAAAAGGGGTTTTCAGCTTCTTTTTTAAGAAATTCTTTTAACATAAGTTTTGAATACAAGGTTTGTTTTTTTCAATTCACAGTCCATTGTACACAACCATACCAAATTTATTTAATAAAGTGTACAGTAAAGACAATTTGTCACACATACAAAGTTCTTCAATAGTAAAAGTAAGTTCTTCAATAGTAAAAATAAAGTAATTCAATAAAAATTTTATTTTTTTTTTGTTCTGCAAAGGGGCATTTTAGTGTTTTTTTATCCAAAACTAGGCAACACTGCAGTTGCAACAGAGAGATTTGACTACTCAAAAAAGAAGAAGAAAACACGTACACAGCTTAAGGGGTAACACCACTGTAGAAATTTCAAAAAATTGATTTATTTTTTATAAGCTTAAAAAATTATTTGAACCTTTTAAAATACAGAACAAAAAGTTTTATTCGTTACCGAAGTTTATTTCATAAATATTTTAAGCTTTTAACCAAGCGTTAGTGACTGCTACCTAACGACTTCTCCAAATTTCCAAACTTTAAACGCGTTTTTCTCAAAACACGTTTTCTGAAATTGGCACGCAGCATAACTCAAACAATTTTAAATATTTTTAATCAGGTTTTTCACTACGTCTGTATAATAACCTTCTTAAGAGAAGAGCGTAGGGGATTTTCGATAGATTAATTTAAACGATTGTTATAATTATTTAAGTGCCGTTTTTTTTAGTCCAAAATAGAGTTTTTTCCTTCAAATGCTTGCTAATTCCACAAAAATAAATATTTTTTAAATCCCCTACGTGTTTCTCTAGCTATTCTTATCTAGATTAAGAAAAAAAATGTTTCTTTGTTCCAGATTAAAATTTGCACCCTCTGTGATGCGTGCCGCGGAGCTCCTTCAAGAGAAACCACATTACAAAAATGTCTCCAATGCCGCCATTTTGTAAAATTTTTCGATCAAACTTTGTAGTTTTGTATATAAATAATAACTTCCCAAATCAGAGTGATTGTTTTCCGTTTCCTTCTATACAAAAAAATTCTTTAAAAATCGTGTTTATTTTACGCGTGTACAGTGGTGTTACCCCTTAAGCAGCCTACAGACCAACACCAACAATAATAAAATTATAAGTCGATAGTGTGACCAGATGGAAAAAAAGTAAAGCTAAATAGAGCTGAGTGAATTAATGAACTAATTTAAAAAAAAGTTATCAGAAACAAAGTACTAAAACTCCTTGGCTAAAATGCTAAATCAAATAAAAATAAAAACAAAAATAAAATTAGGCTAGTGTGACGCCACGAAAATCAGCCGATGTTACCGAATTAGCTAACTAAGCTTGAATTTTGCCGGTTACACTTCCATTAGACAGACTATATATATACTAGTTACTGCGCTTCCAAAAAATGTGCAAGAATAGTTAATAAAAAAATTAATATTTTTCAAAATTTGTTCAGTTTATTACAGTGAAGCCTACGAATAAACTAATTTTCAAAAAAATTGAAGAGCATGTCTAAAATACTCGGATCATTCGACATGCCGGCAGCTGCCACTGCAATAAGTTGGTCAGAACTCATGAAATCGCACAGAAAAAGAAAAAAATTGTGGGCTGATTTTTGAAGATTAATCTATGAATCAGTAACTCTAGCAAACGGATTATTCTAACCCACAAGCGAGCCTAGCAAGCTGAGAGAGACTGCAGATGGGCGAAACTGATGTTACCTGTCATTTCCGACCGACTGTCGCAGATTATTCAGTCATTAAGCAGACGGAGACTGTAGGACTGATGAAAGGCCGCTTTCTAAAGGCGAAGCACATGGAAAAGGTAGGCATCTCAGACAGTGCACTCTGCCCAGCATGTGGTGAGGAGGAGGAGACAACGGACCACTTTCTGTGCGTCTGCCCGACCTTCGCTCGAATCAGGCTTAAGGACTTTGTCATTGACTACCTTGGCTCCTTGACACCACAAGATCTGCTCAGATTTCTACGGAGGTCGGGTAGATTTAAAGCAAATTAAAAATTGAACTGGAGTACAGTATAATAAACTTAATTGTGTATGAGTGCTGTACTTGCTAGTCTGTCCCGACAAAAGAAAAAAAGCCATATGATGTTTATAATTTTTCCTAGACTTTGTTAACAAAAAAAAAATATTTTTTTAAGCATTTTTAAAATATTGTTAAAAGCAAAATACATAGGTTGTTGTGACTCTTTTTTGACGTGATTTAAATTGCCTTTAGAGTTTATAGATATCATATTTTTATTTTGTGAGCGCAAGGCCGGACTAGCTGTAAAACAAGAAATTAGATTATAATTTATATATATTTGTTTTATTTATTCGTCGATATTTCGACCTCAATTAGAAGTAATTTTCAGGCAATCTTAGTTTGGCGTGCTTACAGAATAAGATCCCGAAAGTTACGGGATCAGTAAAATACTGCAAATTGACGTCCCAAATACACATGCACATACACACACAATGTCTTACCTTTCCAGTATTATAGCAAACTAACTCTCATTCCCTCTCTCTTTCTCTCTCCTATACGCTTCTCCCTGTCCATTCAACGTGTGGCGTAAACTTGTTAATTGTCAAAAATGTGTGCGATAAAACTACATATGTACATACATATATGTACATATGTATATACATGCACTTATCTATGCAAATGCAACTCTGCATCAAGGTATGCATGCTTTTGATATGCAGATATGCAAACTTTTTCGCGCCAACCCAAATTCATATTCATATTCATCGTTTTAGACGCACTTATATATGAGTGTATACACACACACATGCATAGGTGTTACAAGTGTTTATTGGTGGCTACAATATTGAGATTGACACTTGAGTTTGCATTTTGTATTTTCGCATTTTGCACTTTCAAAAGCTTTGCTTTGCAAATTATAATTGCTTCACTCTAATGGTTTTGCGGCTATGCCAGTGTGGTTGTGCGATGGTATTTGAGAGATGAAAGGCCAAGCCTGAGAATAGGTATGTATTCAAAAATTTGGGTGTTTGGTAGTGACCCTATGAGTGGTCCACAGGTATTGTTAAGTACGCAATACATGGAGTGTATTAGTTTGAGTGCTGGATTAAATGCAGGAAAAACAAAAGCAAACTGCATCTATTTTGAACTTTGTTAAAGAAGTACATATGCCTTGGAAAGAAAAACAAAGTTGTATCTGAAAGCTAAGAAAGGGAGGCATTGTCTTATTGAAATTTACACCCTGCCAGCTAATACTAGCTTTGAAAGTTTTTATTAATATTTTTAATTTTTTTTCGAAATATTTTCAACAGACGCAAGAAAATATTTGCGTTACCCAAAGCATAGCGCAAATATGGTGCACTGTCGAATTTATGCTTGCTTCGCACAAAACTGTGTTAGACCCGTGTGGGTATCAGACACGCGAAAGAGAACTAAATTCCAATATCGAAATTTATTAAATATTGTGAAGGAGTGGTTTGCCGAAAGTTTGAAATGTTGTAACAATTGCATAGATAGTAAAAAGGCATACGACATGCCACTACGGCGTACGAATATTATTGAGTGGTATGTTAAACGATGGAAGCGTGGTTAGCATTCGCGTAGTTTCGAATCTCTGTGCATGACACACCAAAATGATCGAAAAAAACCCCTTGGCAGCCTGCCTATCCATTAAAATAGCCATCTTAGCTCCAACTTGCATGGTTTCGATGACTGCTAGCAATTATGCCTGCATTATGCCAGTTTTTTCCTAAACACGCATTAACTTGACTTAGAGTAGAATTCTGCTCGAACGCCGCGTCCCATCCCGTCGGTGTAGATTCCTGCCTCCTTCCCCAATCTGCTCTAGTCGAGAGGCAAATCTTTCGTGAAGTGAAAGCTCAGTAATAAATAGTCGGTGGTGATGTTAGCAAATGAAGGTCTTAGCAAAGGGATCATAATGCCCCTCTTATAGAAGCTCGCTTCCCTATTGTCAAAAAACTCGGAGAGCCAATTTTCACAGGACTCTCTTGTGGACAACTTCCAAGCTCGTTCGCCATGGACAGAAATAGGTGGTAATCACTTGGTGCGAGATCCGGACTATACGGTGGATGCAAAAGAACCTCCCATCCGAGGTCCCGGAGCTTCTGGCGCGTCACCAAAGATGTGTGTGGCTTGGAGTTGTCCAGATGGAAACAATTCGGCCTCTGTTGATCAAATATGGCCTCTTCTGCATGAGTGCTGCATTCAAGCGGTCCAGTTGTTGGCAGTACAGGTCCGAATTGAGCGTTTGGCCATAGGGGAGCAGCTCATAATGGATGATTCCCTGCCAATCCCACCAAACACACAGAAGAACCTTCCTAGCCGTCAATCCAGGCTTCGCCACCGTCTGGGCAGCTTCACCGCTTTTCGGCCACGACCGTTTGCACTTCACGTTGTCGTAAGTGACCCACTTTTCACCGCCAGTCACCATCCGCTTCAAAAACGGGTCGATTTTGTTGCGATTCAGAAGCGATTCGCATGCATCCATACGGGCAAAAATGTTTTTTTGCGTCAAGTCGTGTGGCACCCATACATCGAGCTTCTTTTTGAATCCAAACTTCTTCAAATGGTTTATAACGGTTTGATGACTCAGGCCCAGCTCTTGGCCGATGCTACGGCTGCTACTATGCCGGTCTCTTTCGATCAATTCAGCGATTTTATCGCAATTTTCGACGACAGGCCTTCCGGACCGTGGCGCATCTTCGATCACCTCTGCACCAGAACGAAAACGTTGAAACCATCGTTGTGCGGTGGAAATGGAAACTGTATCGGGTCCATAAACTGCACAAATTTTATTGGCAGCATAAGATGCATTTTTGCCTTTATCGTAGTAGTACTGTAAAATATGCCGTATTTTCTCTTTATTTTGCTCCATGTTTGCGACGCTATAACTCACGAACGACTAAAAGCAAACAACAATTAATCAAACACGTGTTAGCACGTGAAAAGAGCTTTCCAAAAAGCTCTAGTGTGAACCGATGCGACGAATACAACTAGAACTACGCCCTTGCAAAGACAAGCTTGCTGAAATACCGCAAGCCTTTTTTGACAACCTTATATATGTATATAAAATTTCTTTTTTATATTTGCGATTTTTATTAAATTTCAGAAGCGTTGTACAATTGCACCTAGTATATATGGGTATAAAAAGACACGAATAAGCAATTTTCATTTGATAATTTAACTTGTTTTAAGCAGCATTTTACATCGCTATTCGCTCTCCATAAGGTTTGCTACCGTTTTGTGTTTTAATCGTCTTCGAGAAGAATTCAGCCGAAGTAAGCTGGATGCTACAATATTAACATGATTTTTTAGCCATGGCAAATTGCTTAGTTACTTCAATCACGGTTGGTATGTCAAGACACGCTATTCCTTATAAAAATTTAATAGTATGCCGCGATTACTATACTCCGCAGGTTATCGTTTAGCAGACGCTAGATAGAGGTGATGTATTTTGGATAGCGCATCTCGAAATTGCATACCGTAAGACCAAACCAGTCTTAGTGTTTGTTTGTAAATGCGGATTGATAAGCTTAAGCGCCTCCCAATGAGATAATATTTTATTTAATTTCAAGTAAAGTTTTTCTCGTTTTAATATAAAAGTGAAGTTTCTTCTGAAAAGTATATGCGAAATTCCAATAACAATAAAAATATTTACCTGAATCTCTCACATTAGCGTAGTATGGATTTTCTGACACCAAAACCAAAATTTCCATCCAAACTGAGCTGTGCAGGCCCGTAAAAATATCTTTTGTTTTTAATGGTAACCAGAATCATTGCATTTTTTAATATGAAATTATCGATATTCATGTTTACATCTCTAATATTACTTTGTCAAATAAAATTAAACTAAATTTCCGACAGTAAGACTTTACAAATTGCAGCGGAAAATTCATATCCAACTCGGTGTGAATTGTCAAAAAGTATATTTTTCGAAGGTTAACCTTCTCCCTTTTTGGAGGATTTGGACTTTGACTTCCCTTTCCAAATATTTTCCGAAATTCGTTAGTTCGATTGACCTGTCAAAAGTAAAATGCTTGTCATGACCGACGCCTGCTTTGCGTCACAAACAAGCCTATAAAGCAGTGGCTCACTTCGATTGTCTTGCAATTGTGTTTTGTTTTACAATTCCTTTTTTCCATATTTCAAATTGTTTTTGTATTTGCAACTGATACTTTTGAAATGTCTAAAAAATGTTTTTTATCAAAAGTACCGGCAAGAAACAGTTACTTAGTCTGGCGAGAAGAGGAAATGTAACTACTTGAGTCATTTTATTATGCTTAAACTTATTAAAACAAAAAAAGGAAAACTGAAAACTTGTAATAAGAATCAAATGTTAATTACCCATTTAATTGTCTGTTTTAAAAAGCGATTCATGGCGCTTATCACTTCTTCCGCATAAACAATCTTAATGAGAGCGTTTTGTAGCAGACAACGGACAGCCAGACGCAAGTGCAGAGAAAAATGGCTGAACTGAGAATCAAGATACATACACACATATTTATTTTCATACGAGTACCAGTATGCTTGACTCAAATTACAAATACAACAAATATTGCTTGATTCTCTACAACTTGCAACACCGTCATTAGCATGTAGCAGCAATCAAATCAATCTTCATTTCCCAACATTTACGCCAGCGCTGGTTAGCAAAAATGAAAAATATTAACTCATTAAAAGCAAAGAAGTACGAGCAGCAAAAGTACTGGAAGAGTTGTATATAATTATTGTGCTCCTGTTTGGACCAAGAGGTATTACGGTGATATGGCTAATGTTGACTTGTAGCAGCCTTTTTTGTATAAATGTTTGAAAGGTTATTAAGAAATAATGGAGTAAAGTGGTTTAGCATATTTTCGATAAAATTTCAATTTTCTTATATACGTGTTTTTGTGAAATGTATTATATAATATATGGCATACCTTCAGAGTACAAGGGATTTCAGATGCGAGTCAGTCCCCTTCTTCGCATTCCTTCATTGTAAACTTCTTGCACTTATGTATTTTGAAAAATTTCCATGTACGACGTTGGCCCGACTTAATAATCTGAAACTTATTTCCAACACACAATATTTGTATATGTACATACAAACCGAAGAAGAAGATGAACAAGCACGCCTTAAAAACTCTCTTCATAGCCACTTTATTTTTGCATACCTACATAAGTATGTGTAGATAATTCGCTGATTCTAATCAAATGCAAATTTTTAAACGCATGTAAGTAAAGTGCCTATGAAAAAGTTGTGAAAGCCAATAAGACAGCTCCAACGGAGCTACGACCAAGAACAGGCCAAATCATGCACTCACTCACCAACAACTAGCAAAAGGCAGTTAAGTTGTTCTGCTTTGGCCGCGGAAGTTGTTTTGACGGATTTTTGCTTTAAATAATTACCGCTGTTAAGATAAGCAACGTGTTGGACACCAACGCTTTAGCTGCTACCGTCGCGTCGATTGCCATCATCGTAATTGCCGTTTAATCTCTATGCTTCGCATATCGCTATTCGTATCTGCTAAGTGGGCCAGACAGCGCTTGCAAAGGCCTTTGACGCCTTGCCACATGTGTTATGCATGTAAATGCACATATAGTATGTATGTGCCTATGTATGTGTGCGTGTAATTGTTTTCCACCTTTCGTATAGTTATTGTAATTTGTGCGAAATAATAAATAATTTAAGAAAAGACGATTTATTCATTGCGAATTGTTGCTTAATACAGGAGCACTATGCAAGGCAGCGAGCAAATTAGATCCTCATTGCGTATGCAAATTGTTGAGGATTAGGAAAATTAGCATAATTAGGCTTAGATAAGAAAATTTGCATACAAAATGTTATGTGAATGCATTTTTCAATTTTAGGTTGGTAATAATCGCTGCATAGAGTGGTTGGAGTGGTAGGACAAGATTTAAGTTGAGTGATAATTTACATGTACAGTGGCGGCTACAAAGTGAAAAAACCGTGCCAGTTGCATCTCGTGTCGCTAAATTTGTTTAAAAGGAACAATCAAACTAATTTGTAGGTACAGTTGCTAGGGTTGCCATTTCAAAATTTGTATGTTGTAAATATTTTTTTACTACAAAGATTAAGTAAAAAAATAAAATGAAAATAATTAAGTGATAAATTTTGCATGCACGACTATTACTCCATAGCAGCAGTACCCACTGTCAATGTATGCAGTTTTTTCCAATGTTTTGGGTACGCATAAAAGCTTATACAGGGTGGATCATATAGCGTTTGCTTTTTGAACCACCTATTTTTTTGAGAATGGTAACACAAATGACATGCCAAATGTGTTCATAATTTACTTAAAGATTAGACATTTACGAAATGGGAGGCTATACGCTTGAACACAATTGGGAAATATTGAAAACCTATTTCGAAAGTGGTGAGTCTTCTTCTTCTCCTGTGAGAAATTTTAAAAAAAAAAAAATCCAAAGAAAAGATTTGCCAGCAAGACAGTTTGTAGATCAATTTGTTAATCGTGTTCGTGAAAGTGGATCGTTAATGGGTAAAACAACACGTGAACGTGCTCCTACAGTGCGTACACCCGAAAACATTGCTGCTGTAGCCGAAAATGTTCGTGAATATCCAACAACCTCAACTCGTCATCGTTCTCAAGAATTAAACATTTCACGCACTTCTTTGAGGAGAATTTTGCATAAAGACCTCGGTATGAAGGCTTACAAAGTTCAATTGGTGCAAGAATGGAAGCCTAATGACCATCCAATGCGTTTACACTCGAACTTTTGGCTACCGTTTTTGAAAACCGAATAATCAGCCGAAATTCCGATATCAATTGGCCGCCTCGGAGCTGTGATTTAAGCCCGTTGGACTATTTTTTGTGGGGAGCCGTTAAGGACAAATGCTATGCGAACCATCCAGAGACGATTGATGCTTTAAAACACGAAATCGAAGTTGCCATTCATGAAATTGGAGCCCAAACAATCGAAAATGTGCTTAAAAATTAGGTTGATCGAATGGCCTACTGTAAAGCCAGTCGTGGCAGTCATTTGAACGATATTATTTTTCATTCATAAATGACAAGGTTCAATCTTCAAAATAAAAAAAAAGTTTGAAAAAATATTGATGAGATTTTTTATTATAGCCGATGCAAAAAGCAAATTTTATACAGCCCACCCTGTACATTGATATCCCGCTGTTGGCTATTGCAGAAGTAATTTCACACTACATGTCCTCCTGCTCAATGGCTGGGCATACCTACTCTAAAAAAACTGAACTTACAAATGAAGATTGTAGAAATCACGAAGGATTTTTCGTTAGCTCCAAAAGCCTACTTTTTCATTTACTTCATATCATTCAATAAGGAAAATTGTACTCTGGATCATAACACCTAAAAAAATGTTAATGGGTTACTTCGGGCAAGGTGAAATACTTGGTCTAATCCTTGACAGACAGCTAACGTCGAGCACCAACATTGAGTAGAGGGGACACTTGCCTAGATTTTTACAGACTATTTTAAACGAAATTCTGTCACAGGGAGTCCTTTTCTGGAAAAACTCCCTGGAAAGGTCGATTTCGGTGAAAAAGCTGGAAAGAGGTCGATCTTTGGAGTCAGTGGGACGCTTCGAGCCCCTCCTTAAAGTAATGTTAAATGTACAGGGTCCGCACTCGAAGTGTAACCAACTTCAAACCGCTCGCGCAGCTAATGCACGGACATCAACGAAAGCGGTCATCTTCCGAATATTGACGAGAAAATTTTTCTGATGAGAAAATTATTCAAATAGAGCATTTTGTAAACTCCCAAATCGATAGGATTTATTTGTCATCGATTAGCCAGGAGGCAGCACCATCCACAGGTAATGGTTTGGGACGCTGCAACCGCAGATGGGCGCTCTCCAATCGTTTTCATCGAGCCTGGCGGGAAAAGTATTCTGGATGTTGTTTTGAAGCCGTGAGCAGACAAAAATTTCGGTGGCAGACCACGAAAGTTTCAACAGGGCTTGGCACCGTCTCACAAAGCTCGAGTGAAACAATAATGGCTAAAAACCAACGTTCCGAACTTCAAAACGTCCACACAATGGCTCTCAAATTCAACAGCCGCGAATCCGATGGATTAATCTCTTTGGGCCATTCAGGAGAGTAAGGTCCGAACTAAAGATTCACCAGTCTCGAGGTGCTGAAAAAACCCATTGTCCGCGTGTGGGCCAAAATACGTACAAGTCACATTCGGGCAGCTTGTGATTCGCTTCTGGACCGTCTCAAGGCCGTAGTCGTATCGAGCAAAACTAAATTGACTCTTAATTTTGTATTATTTTCACACATTTTTAACTTTAAATTGAATAAAAATATTGTAAATTTCCAAATAAATTTCATAATCTTGTACGGTCGCGAAATCATTCAGTATACCGCGAGGTATACATCCGACATTACTTCGAGTCCTTTTTGCGTCACCTGTATGGCCGTATTGGGGATCAGCACCTTCTCCTTAGCTTTCCTGCTTTCGCATTGCTAAGATTTAAGCATCTTGGCTTTCACATCTCTCCAATACCTTTTGAAGTAACAGGCCTTGATGGCAAACAGCTGATGAACTTCATCAGCAGCGCGAGCAGCGTTCAGTCGTCATAAACAATACAACACAAATTTTCAACGGACAAAATTGAAAGAAATGTTGAACAAAAACTCGATTTTTTTTATGAAACCGCACTGCATCCGCACACAGTCGAAGCCGAAGTTCGGTCATTATCTGCAAATAACGAAAACACCAAAATTTAGCTCTCGTTCCTATGAATTTCAGTAAGCTAATTGAGGTTTCTGGGTAGTAGTAGTTTACTTCTTCTGCATCGATTAATCAACGTAAGACCTGCAGTTTATTGGAAGGATTGAAAGATTTATAGGCATTAGTGAAAAATTATGAAACACCTCAGCAAACATAAATCAGTCATTGAGGAGGCTTATCTCAGGGCATTTACTCTCGCGCTTTTCCTGATTTCACTTATGTGTATGCCTCTCATTCATAATTCCGGAATCATAAATTCTAAGCGCTTCGAAAATGATTGCTTGGACTTTCTGTTAAATAACTACTTATGTGTACACAGGCTGCTAAGAAAAAGAATGAAACATATTTATGGTAAGAAGGAGCAAACCAATAGAAGCGGGCCTATGTTTACTAAGGCACTTTTGCTTCTTTTGGTCAATACTACTGTCTCTTTGAATATTTTAGATTATTTGTAACACCCTTTATATCCAGAATTTTTTGATAAAAAAACCAAATGTCAACCATTTGTTGTGGGGATAGAGCTCAGAGTTCACTAAACTATGATGGTTTATAAGAAAAGTTCCAATAACCTTATTTTTTCAGCGTATTGTTGAAGACCATTTGAGTACAGAGTAACTCTATCGTTCTGAGTTCATTTGATAAGTTATACAAGCTTTTAGAGGGCACTAGAGCAGTGCGAGCTTAGGATCTGACACGATTAAGAAAATACCTTTCAGGATTGAGTAAATATCTTTTGATCCTTGAGAAGTGAGAAGTCTGTTATAAATCGGAATTCTTTTGTGTTCGGACATCAGTGCAGGACAATGCTTATGTACGTGTAGTTTTGTTCTGTACTCTGCAGAATGTGCAAATTTCACAACAATCTATCGACAGATTAGTCAGGTAAAGTTCTCTAAGACCATTTTTCTCCCCTGATAGTTAAGTCTGCACATATTTCTATTGGACTAAGATGGACATCTGTTGTTCTATGGCTTCCGCGTATCTCAAACTCTGCCCATCAATGGGGGCCGGTAAATATTCTTATGATAGAAAATATAGGAAAAAATAAAAAAAAAAATAAAAAAGGTTGAATTAGTTTTAAAGGTGACACACAGATGGCGCTATTTATCACTTTATCGCGTTGGCAATACTGAATATATATTCATGACAAAGCCTCATCCCTAGGCTTTGTTTATCAGTATCTGTCATTTCGCTGAAGTATAAACAACGCAGTGTTTTCGTGCTCCGAGTATGTCAACTTTCGTGCCGTCGAAACGCAATTTGCGGGAAGCTTTGCTTTTCTGCTTCAATTTGAAAAAAAATACAGCCCAAGCCCGTGAATTGCTGCAGGAGGCCTACCCAGACCATACTCCGTCGATTTCAACAAGTGAGTACTGGTTTCGACGATTCAAAAGTGGTGATTTTCATACTGAAGGCAAGGAGCGTCTTGGCCAGCCCAAAAAGTTCGAGGACGCGGAATTGGGGGAATTGGTAAACGAGGACTCGTGCCAAACCCAAGAAGAGCTTGCTGAATCATTGGGCGTTGATAAATCAACCGTTTGCAAGCGTCTAAAAGCGATGGGAATGATCCAAAAGCAAGGGCATTGGGTCCCGTACGAGTTGAAGCTGCGCGACGTCGAACGGCGACTTTTTACGTGCGAATTGCTGATCGAGCGACAAAATCGGAAGGGTTTTTTGCATCGGGTGGTGACTGGCGACGAAAAATGGATCCACTACGATAACCCAAAATGCAAAAAATCATGGGGTTTGCCCGGCCACGCATCAACGTCGACGGCCAAGCAGAATATTCACGGCAAGAAAATCATGCTCTGCATTTGGTGGGATCAGGTCGGCGTCGTATATTTTGAGCTGCTCCAACCGGGCGAAACAATCACGGGGGATCGTTACCGACTGCAATTGATACGTTTAAGCCGGGCATTGAAAGAAAAACGGCCGGAAACGGTAAAAAGGCACGACAAGGTTATTTTGCAACATGACCACGCTCGGCCGCATGTTGCTCAACCTGTCAAAAAATACCTTGGAACGCTTGGCTGGGAAGTGTTACCCCACCCGCCGTATAGTCCAGACATAGCTCCCTCCGATTATCATTTGTTCCGGCATATGAGTCTCGATTTGGCGGACCAGCGGTTCTCCTCGTACGAGACTACCAAAATATGGGTTGAGTCATGGATAGCCAAGCAGCGGCCAGAATTTTGGAGAAACAGCATCCGCAAATTGCCCGAAAGATGGGCGAAAGTTGTAGCTAGCGATGGCCAATACTTCGAATAAAATATTTTGTGCCGTTTTTTCACAATAAAGCCCCAAATCTTCGAAAAAAACCTTTAAAACTATTTCAACCTCCCATAATTTTTCATTGATCTCGGTTTTGAATATTTTTTTTTATTTTTATTGAAGATCAAGTTTAGAAAGCATCTATTAATTTTATTACACTTTCTCCTGATTTCAACTAAAACTAATTCAACCTCCCAATAATTTTTCATTGATCTCGGTTTTGAATATTTTTTTTTTTTTTATTGAAGATCAAGTTTAGAAAGCATCTAATAATTTTATTACACTTTCTCCTGATTTCAACTAAAGTTCGATTACGATTGCATTCATTTTTTTATAGATGCCAAAGAGCAGGGGCAGAAAAAAGTTCACTAATCAAAACATCTATATGCATTATTCTGTTTAAAGTAACTAAGAACCAAGGTTCGACCATCCGAAGCAAAATTGTGAGAGTAACTTTGGCTCTCACGCCATAGGAGATTCAGCAGCAGAATTCTCTCCGCTCATTTTACACATATTCACATACTCGTCCAATTACTCGTTGTTCCGACGGCAACGCAGTGACATTTTTGCTTTTTGTATATCACCCAAGAATGATAGAAAGAAGATTGCGCCCATCAGAGCGTACGTGACGTCACGTTTGCTGAATTGTACAGTATTGCCAACCATTTGCTCTTCGCAATAAATTTAGTGCTTTTTTATACCCAAAATGCAAAAATTTTTAAGTTTCGTGTTTGTTTCTTTTTTTTAATTTAAAGCTACCGAAACTTTAAGTTAAAAAACAGACTATATTATTAAACTAAAAAAGGTTAAAAAAAGTCACTCTGAGAAGATTTTAGTGCTAATGAAAATTTTTTTACTCTTATAAAATTTGATAATTTGAAAGTGCAAATTTAATTTTTGGCTCCATTTAAGGTTATGCAAAAATATTAAATGCCCCTCTTTCAACTCTTCTTAAGATTGAAAACCTTTTTACACATTTTAAAAAGCCTTTGAATTTATTGAATGCGAATTAAAACCATAGAGGTGTAATCGTTTCTTCCGGTCATCAATCATTAGTGAGACATAGGACATTAAGAGTTGTATTCATTGTAAAAATAAACAAGAAAATACCAGAAAATACTAAAGAAACCATACTGACATTTTTACAAAACGAGTACCTTATCTAGTTACATAACTTCAAATATAGCAAAAAAGTCGTTCGCTTAACAAAAGAGTCTCGCTTAACAAAAAAACCTCATAAATTAAATTGTACATAAGCATAACACATTTATTTAAAAAAACGCACATTTTAAAGACAATTTGTCACGCATACAAAGTTCTTTAAGTGATTCAATAAAAATTTGTTGGGTTATTTTTTTTGAATAGGCATTTTAGTGCGTTTTTATATCCAAAGCTAGGCAACACTGCAGTAGCGAGAGAGAGATTTGACTGCCAAAAGCAGAAGAACACCAACAACACCTGCAATCGCGGGCAATGCCACCAGATGTTAAAAAAAAGTAAAGTGAGTGAATTATTTAAATAATTATTAAAAAATTTATTTTTTACAAAATTATAAACATGACATTTTAATTAGAACAGCTAGAAAAATGTCATGAAGAAAGAACTAAAACTCCGAGACTAATTAACAAAAAAAAATGCTAAATCAAGTTACGAAAATGGTAATCTGGCCATACTGGAGCTAAAATCACGTAACTAGTTGTCAAATTCGCTGAGCGCAAAGTAACGGGACCACGATAAGTGCCATCTCATTATTCTTTCCATCATGTATATCACCAACCCATTTACAGTTTTTTCGTAGGCAAACCACTGTCACAACCTCGGTTACGTGAACAAATCATCAGATTCCTTCAAAATCGCTGGTGTGATGTTAGTTACACCTCTGCATTTTGTATATTACATCGCGACTACAAACCACATTTTATGAAAAATAACTGAGTAACCGTTTCAGCCCAAGGCAGCGACAAAAACAGTTTCATACTGAATTTCTCGCACTGATAAGCTTTTCTCTCGGCTATGTGCAGCTGTCAATCTTTGACGTTTGCATTATTTGTTATAAGATTTTATGTACTCAGTTTTAAAGCTTATTGCCCGCATTCACCGTCTTTACACTCAGCACGGCTTTCAGAGTTAACTCAGCTGGTGCTTTCAGATTATCTCTAAAAATAGGCCTGTAAACGCTAGCCTTCCAGTTTATGTCATTCGCAGTCCCTTGGCTATTTTCTGTGAGGCTATTTAAAGGCACTGGCCTAAGCGAACAAGCCAACAACTTTGCTTTCGACATTAGTATTGGGCGCACCCTTCGCGACACACGAATAGTAGCCAGAAATTGGTGTAACAGAATGGCATTTCTGAAACGCTTCCCTTCGTGGCCTTACGTCCGAAATCATTTTTTATTGTAAATAAAATTAAACTACATATAGATAATACTTTTTTTACGTCAGGATAAAATAGCTCTAAAAAAATTACCCTTTACAAGCCCCTTTCAGCTCGTTTGCATGTTGGTGGACCTTTTCACATGAATTTGAAGCAAACATGCAATTTATCACAATATGAACATCGCAAAAACAGCGCGATCACTCTCAGCCACAACAACAAATATGCATAACAAGCCCATTAAGAGCAGCAGAAAAACAGTAGCTGCCTGTAACAACATCGATTGCACCATTCAGTCATTTACGACTACACTGACAAGAACACGACAATTTTTATTGACATGTTGGACATTTATTACCGCACCACGATTTCAGGAAATGCATGCAAAGCTTTGTGAGACTACAACAGTGGGCGCTGTGGTGTGTAGAATGGAGTGAGCTGCAGGTAGTAGGCGTGTGTGGCGTTATGAAGCGATCATAGGCGCTCAACGCAAATATGGCATTTATGAGGCACGATAGTTAAAATGCATTTAAGATAACATTATGCTGAAGTCACAAACACGTTGATAATTTGCTGAATATTGTTGGCTTTTGTAATTGGCAATTATGCGATAGCTAAAGCTACGAAGTGCGGAAGAGCATTTGCAAAGAGGAGTGAATGAAGATAGAATCTTTTTTTTTTTTGCTTTTATGGGAGTGCTGTAGGCGCAGAAAAGAGGTTTGTTGAAAAATAGTGTTTTTGCTCATTACCAAACCAACTATCAGATTTGGTCGAAATTGTTCTTAGTAGATTACGATTGTATATTACATAAAATTATAGGTATAAAACAACCATTAGAGCATAGCTCAAAACTCAATTTAAAAGGAAAGAAGTTGCTACAATATGCGCAATTATTCCATTGATATAATTAAGAGTTAAAAAAATTAAAAATATTGTGGAATTGTGGTTGAGGGCTCTTGATTTTATTTATTTTATTATTTGAAAATTGATAATTGTGTATATGCAAAATGTTATAAAATAAAAAGCTTCGTTTTACTTATGCAATTGCAAATTTATCTGCTCCAATATTTTTGAATTAATTCCTATTTTAATTGGTTAAATTTATTCAATAAAACATATTTGTGGATAAACGCGATTTGTCCAGCGTAAAATTGTATTAAAATTTATTCACTTCGTAATACTTTATTTACTTATGTATGTATCATTACCTTACATAGCCAAAAACTATCGTAGCGGAATAAAAGTTATTACTTGTGAAGTGAAACGCAACGTACATCGCCGCAACTTAGTCTCGTCCACTCATATCGGCTGTACGAAATTATTACTCTGTAAAAGGGCGTTCATGTTGGAGCTGCGATAATAGCAGAGAAAAGGGGTGTTCCAAATATGTGTTCCAAATATGTGTTTATGTTAGAGCAGAGCAGTGATCAAAGACTTACGATAAGAGTGAGGCTCTTCATTAAGCTTTTTTTGGTTCAGTTGTTCTGATAAACGAGGACACTGTAATTTAATTAAAATTTTAAACTTTTCTCAGGATTTTTAGAACATTTTAAAGTATTCAGTTTTATTGAATGTTTAATTTTAGCATAATCAATGGAATTATTGTGGCTGAAAATTTCGATGGATTACTCGTATGTGTTATATAAAATAAATACAACAATACCATAAAAAACATCGCTAAACTGCATGAACAAATTTGTAACTCACTATATTAATGAATGATGTAAAGAACATTAGAAACAATTTAAAAAGTCTTATGTAACTAAGATGCATGGAAAGTAGAATTTTTCCATTTCTTTATCATTATTCAATTTTTGAATTTTGCCACTTTTGAATTCCCAAAATTATTATTTAAAATAAATATTTTCAAAAAAATTACAACAACAACTTTCTTTGTAGGTGAGGTTAGGTTGACCTGGCTTGCTGAAAGCCTGCACATAGACCTATTGGTGCTTAGTGTTACCAGATGGCGCTCGACCTATACGTTTCTTTGTAGTAGACATCTTGTAATACGTCTGCGACTTTTGCGAATCTAAGTAAACTCTGAAGCTCTAACCCCGAGAGGCATTCTAACTTCTCATATTGTAAAGCTCCTAAGCATTTTAATCTGGTTCTAGCTAACGCGGGCAAGAACGTAGTTCTTTGTAGTTATCAATCATAATTTTTCGAATGAACTAGGTCTACTCTGACATGCGTACCTTTTTTTTTTTGCAAAGCATTCCCTCAATTTTTAATAAATTGTACTCAAAATTGTGGATATTCATTCCCAGATATTCTGAAAATTTGGCGGGGCGCAGTCTTAAGGTTTCGTACAGATTATGAAAATCACCGAATTGCAGACCATCTTCATTAGTAAGATGTGCCGGAAATTTGTGTATTCTTAACTGAATTATAAATTGTACTTGAAAGTAAAACCTACATTTCATCTTTGGTGTCACGCACTTGTCAATTTACTTGACCTTAAATTAAAAGAAATACTGAGTTTTATGATTTCAACGCAGCTCTAACTAGTAGGCAATTCTGGCAATCCAAAAAGGTGTACGAGTAATATTCGAAGAATAATGTAATTGAATATACTCAGCTGGTAATTCAACATAACGAAATATCGACTTCAACACATATATTTCTAGTGCCTGGCATAAACACTCGAAAAAAAATTAAAAAAATGTGAGGGAAATAATGAGAATTTGTATCTGGAAAACGGTTTTTCACGTCAAGAATGAATTATATTGAATAAGAAAATTTAAATTATTAAGTTTTTTGTTTTAACCTCCACTAGCTGAGCCGGAATCCGTCTACAGATTGAAATTTAAAAGGTCGAGCCAAGAAGCTCCGCGAGATTTGGTATCTCCTAAAACACTCAGGCTAAAAGGTCCATTGTATTTAAGGTACTTGACCACCTTGGAAAGCTAAAAAGTACAACATATTCAATAATTTTTTTTTCATGTTCTGTATAATATATTAAAATAAATTTTTTTTTTAATTTTTATTTAGAGCTTATATAATACAAAAAAAAATTGATTTATTAAAATTTCTTTTTTTAACATATATCCAGGAGGCGCCAAAGTTGAGGCCTGAAGAAAATCATGTCTTGCGGCGGACAGTTAATCTTAGAAATGGTAATTCTAAAACAAAAGAGAGAAACAAAATTTTCAAAAGGAAGGTTCCTTGCGTGAGAATTTACCACAAACTGACAAAAAAAAAAAATAATAAAAAAATGGCGGATGTTTGAAAAAAAGTTAAGAAAACACCCCTGTTTTTCACAATGTTATGCTTAAAAAGCAATACTTTATTAACTTTTTTTTGCAAAATGTGGTAAATTGGCATACAAAACATCTTAACAAATAAAACAAGACCAAAATCATTAAAATCGGCTAAGCAGTTTCGGAGATAAAGTGTCCGCCATTCGAAAAAAAGTAATTTCTGGAAAAACGCGTTTAAAGATAAAACTTGCTATTTTCTTTCAGCTGAGTCAGCAAGTAATGAGTGCAGGATGCGCCTGCACATTTTCACTGATTTCACTTTGTTAGAATTCGAATTTAAAAAAACAGTTTCAGGTGATGATTTTTAAAAGTATAAGGATTGAAAAAATGTAAAAAAAAAAAATTTAATTTTTTGAAACTTATAAGGTGGTCAAGTACCTTAAAGCTTTGGAAAGTGAAAGGGTAGATTGTCGAAGAAAGGAGATAAGTAACAGAAAGAAAAAGATAGGATAGAATAGAGAAAAAAAGTAGTTAGACCTGTCAGATTCGGTAAATCTACTCGTTATCATAATATCAGAACCTAAAACTCGTAGCCTTGCTCTAGCAAATACACACAGAGAAAATGCTCAGCGCTACTTACCTTCTCTAAACAAAACTGGCTGATCGGGTCCTCAATGATTCCAATAGTGGTCATATGTTGATCCCCCGTATTGTATCCTATAATAATACCGACCATCAACCGAATATCTTTTCTTACAAGTTTTAGAAGAAAGTCCGACAGTTTTCTGTTCGAGCTTGTCACAAAATACTTTGCAGTTCTGCAGCATTCTAGACCATGCCATCGTTCTTTACAGGTTACTTGCTTATTTAATTGATTTAAGTATATAACCTTTTTGGATAGCATAATAATAGGTTTAAATATATAGGGTGGCAACTCTATATAATGCGATGCATAATGCTTGACTTCGAACACTGTTGTGAGCTTTTTTATTCCAGTTTTGTTGTGTGTGTGTTGCGCTACACTGCATAACTCACTTTGACAACAATTAAAACAAGTCGTTATGCAGAAGATTTTGCAAATGAAACTCTGACCGTAAACATATTCACAATTCACTACTTAAAGGCTTGCTTTTGCTAACGGGACTTTAAGCATCAAAAAATTCCGAAGGGTTTCATGCTCAAAGCTTCTTCATTATATAATATCATTTCGCTACACGGATTTAAGATTTAAGAAAAATCAGCAAAAAAATTCTTATATTGAGTTTTTCATTTCATGAAGGCTCGTTATATCGAGGTATTTTAATTTATACGAGTATATATACATTTTTGTTTTATATTTACATATGTATATGTAATATTTTTGGGAATATACATTGAAGAACTAGAAAGGTACTAAATAGCTGCTAGAGCTATATATGTAGCTTCTTTCATGATAAATGCAAATATGAGCCTTATATGACGAGGCATTTTACTTAAATCATGCATCGGGCATATACAAATCTTCTCCGTTTGGACTTAAACTTTTTTTTATTTCTTTTACTGCTTTAAGTGATAGGGTGAGTGGAAATGGTGAGTGTAAGAATATTGAGAAACCAACTACATATTTGTTTTCTTCCATTGAATTAGTCATATTGAATGACTCCTAATAATTTCTGGAACAGCTCCGAGTCACGACTTTAAAAATCTCGATAATTTTTTAAAAGACAGGACTTAAAACAGGCATAATAAAATTACGACCAGATAAAATACACATAACGCATTTTTCAGGCAAGGCAAAATCCGACAACTCTAAATTCCGACAATGAAGAAACAAAATTAAATTCATACTGAAAAAAGCGTTATATGATTGGTGTAATTTAATTAGCAGTGAAGAAAAAATTTAGTGATTTCTTATAACTGAAAAACTAATATTTTCTAATAACATTTCGTTCATACTTAGGTAGTCACTTCTAGGTCACTTCTAGTGTTGGCAGGCTACTTCACTGGGTGCGTGTGATATTTGAGGAGAATTTGAGAGTAAAACTAATCAGCTTTTAGTTTGAGCAAAATTTAATAAAGCTTCACTAATTTTATACACAACATTAACTTATTATATGTTATAACTATAAAAGCATTCCGGTCAGAAGTTCGATGGTATGTGGTCATGCCAATTTTCAGTCAACCAATCTTGCGTCGCCCACGCTTTGTGTGAAGGAGCAGAGTCTTGCTGAAAGATGTCTTGGATGTCACCGCGTACACCATCAATCCAGAGTTTCACTACTGTCTCTAGAACTACGATATATAGTATGTAGCAGACTTCACCTCAAATCCTTGAGTCCCTGTCCTTTATTGCTCATAATATCTAAAATCATAACAGTGGCTGGTAACTTCGTGTGTAACAAGAGTAACCATTGTAGGATTGGAATATAGGCATCTGTTATTTTGATGAATTCTGCGATTGGTCTTTTGGTCTCAGTCAACATTTTTATCGTTTAAAAAAACCATCAACCACCAGAATCAGGCGATTCGGGGTGATTAATATTATTTAGAAGGTGTTTTGATCGGATATCTCGTTTTTTTCGTATTTGCTCCAGGAAAAATTGTCTTCTGCACAAATATGTCGGAGATCTTTTCATGGACCACTCGACATATAAGAGAAGGATTAAGCTCCCTCGTAAGGACTCTCATTGATTTCGAAGGGTTCTCGTTGAATATATTCCACAGTTCCACAGTTAAAATGTTTCTCATTGTTTCTATGAACAAATTAATGGGCATACTTAAGAAAATTATAGATTTCTAAATCGATGTATTTGCAGATATAGCCATCATAACTGCATGTTTGTTCATTTCTTGAGTTAAATTATAGTCCTGCATGTCTCGTCCAAAAAATAGCAAAAAGAAAAATAATGGTTTCGGGGCTTACAGCCACATACATATTTGCATATCATTAAGCAATCGTATGCACCTTGTGTTTTACTAGGTATCTCGAACGCAGTTCTTTGAATGGAAACAGGAATTAATTCAGGTGAGTAATAAAAATAATTAAAATTAAGTCCCACGATTTTTTAAATATTTTCTCTAGATTTAGCCTTGTCGGAGAGATTCTGTGTTCGGGAAATTTGCATGTCGGAATTTTTTCACACACCCATAACTTATTTTGCTTTCAGCAGCCCAAAATTAGCTGAATATTGCGACAAAGATGATATAACCTTTTGCTTTAAGAGAAAAATGATTATGTTATGCACATTACTGTACCTATCTAACGACCCATGTACAAACAGAATATTGTAGCTCCAATTATGACTTCAGTACAAATCTATGGCACGTGCCACACCCTTCGATCTCAGGCGCGAACGATTATTTGTCTCCCCTTTTCTTTTTAGCCTAAAATTTATGACTTAGGCGATACATTCATTAACACGCTGTGAATTATTAGCGAGAGTAGTTTATTAGAAAATGAAATACGGTTTTCGACGCTGCTAAAGAGAGTTTCAGGGAAATGTTAAAATTATGCAGACAAATTTAGAAATTGGGTTTACTAAGGGTTGAATTGCTGGTGCCTGCAGGACAAGTATTAAAAATACGAGTATGTGTGTAGATATGTAATCCTTAAAGTTATGGTAGTTTGTGCGAATGAGTAAGGAGAATTTGTTCATATTTTGCTTGCAGCCAAATTTAATAACCATAAAAGTTATTTTGTTGTGGCTATGAGGGTCACTTTTTGTTAGTTGGGGAATGAATTAATTGGCGATGAACTCTAAATGAAGTTAATTAAAGAAGTTTCAACCAATACGTGATTAAAATATAACATACGGGTATGTATGTATATACATTTCTATATGAATATGAAGGGTTTTCTTTTACTTATTAACCATAAGAGATAAATACTTACAATTTCCAACTAAATTGCAAACTCCTATCCTAAGGGATCAATATTAGCCCTCAAATGCCTACTTTTTCTATTGTGCTCAAAAAATTCTAATTACTAATTCTTATTTCACCGCTCCGACAAATGTTGGTATATCTGACAGTGGCCAGTGCTTACTTCATTTCCGCGAACTCCGTTTCACTTGAACCTGTACGCCGCCTTCATTGCTTCCTTTCGAATTTGAAGATCTAGAGGTTGCAAGTTCAGAATGCCAGATAGTCTCACGAATTCCATCTTTTAGGGCTTGATTCGCCCCCGGGCTGTTGGCGTAGACCTTCTCTTTCACGTGACCCCAAAGAAAAAAGTCACAAGTTGTTAAATCACAAGATATTCCTCCTCTTTTTTCTTCCGTTTGTCATTCCAATACATTTGGGAATCATCTGATCCATCCAGATTCAAGTTTTTTTCATTGGAAAAATTACTTTTCCCATTCATCTCCCAAAAATTGCATGTGGCAATCTGGCCTGTTTGCGATGTGTGGTTAACTTAGGTTTAAGTACTCGTTTTATATATTCTATACTATAACTCGCTTGCAAAATTTGCTGCACACGACGTGTAGTAACTTCCAAATTAAGCTTGTGTTTAAATTTAATAGGGCTATTTGATTTAATTACAACTAAAAATTTGATTTCCCGAACATCTATAGCGCTAAATTTTGGTGTTCTGCCACTTCTCTTTTCACAAATGGAAGTAATGTGGAACCCCAGTTTGGCTTTTTTTAATTTTGAAGCAATCCCTCGCCTTGTAAGACCTCTCTCTCTCTCCATGCTAAAATTTTTCCTTCCTCAAATTCAGACAAAGCTTCTCCGCGCGGCATATTTTATCTTTCTAAACCTAAACCATCACATAAATATGAGAACGAGCTAAGGCAACCAAAAATATTTACAATATAATAATTTTAACATAATAACTTTTAAATTAAAAGCAAACGCTATTGGCCTTACAATTATTACATTTTGCACAGAACAGTAATTTGTGCGTTACTAAAATACCAGCCACGATTGCGGAATAATTTCCGTTATGAGATACCGTTTTAAACATACGAGATCCAACGAAACGATATTCTGATATTTTTCTATTACTGCTTTAGTAGATATTATCTTGATCATCTTGGTCTTATAACTTTTTCGTGCGGTGTTTCTGATCGTTCGATACAAGACATGAGTATCACAGTGATTAATTACTTCAGGAAGGTCATTAATAGGCGCCTTTCATTCGACACTTCTCTGCTCACTTGAAAAACAATTTACATGCGAAAAGTTATCGAGAAAGATTCGCCGCTAGCAGGCATGATTATAACTCATAAAACTAGTATAAATCACTATATTCAATGCTGCAAAGCTCTTTTCTGATATAAGAAAGCGCTCATTAGACCACGTTCATACAGAGCTTCACTATTGCGAATTCTCGTTTGGTTTCGTCCATTGTGTTCACGTACGGCAACACCGCTGCTAACAGTTGCTTTAGTTTTTAATCTACAGTCAACAACAATATTTGGAAAAAGCAAAAAAAGAGTGTTGATAGAGCACGAGTATCACAAGTAAAGAATTAAAGCAATAAATGTTACCCCTCCAGATTAAAATAATCGTCGGCAGCTCTTTTCCGGTGCCACCAATATACAAGTATGTGTATACCTGTTGCTTCACCTATTCGCCACTTGTTAACGCAAATAGCAGAGGACCAAGCACAAAACCTTGCGGGGCACCTTTAACTACGGATATGGAACTAAGGAAAGAATTACTATATTTCATGCTGAAGATGAAAAATTCCACAATTCTTTCAACCATAAACTTCTAAGTAATGGTCAACAGTGTCAAATACTTTAGAATGACCAAAAAGCGTTAGAGAAGTTACATGATCCCGCTTAAGGGATCATGTACAGTTAGAAGGCCGAAAAAGCGAATTTTCCAGAATTTTTCTGAGAAAACTTTTAAATTTATTGATTTAAAAATATGTACACCTAACATAATATGTACCCTTTTAACTCAATTTTAAGACTTAGTATTAGTAAAAATACTCATCTCCGGGAGTTTTTCTGAAAAAAGGCGTTTTGCGGTGACCACTTTATCTCTGAACTGGATCCTCTGAAATTAAAAAACCAAACAGATTTCGTTAAAGTAATGTTAATGTTGGCGGCCGCCGTAGCCGAATGGGTTGGTGCGTGATTACCATTCGGAGTTCACAGAGAGGTCGTTGGTTCGAATCTCGGTGAAAGCAAAATTAATAAAAACATTTTTCTAATAGCGGTCGCCCCTCGGCAGGCAATGGCAAACCTCCGAGTGTATTTCTGCCATAAAAAAGCTCCTCACAAAAATATCTGCCGTTCGGAGTCGGCTTGAAACTGTAGGTCCCTCCATTTGTGGAACAACATCAAGACGCACACCACAAATAGGAGGAGGAGCTCGGCCAAACACCTAACAGAAGTGTACGCGCCAATTATTTATTTATTTTTTTTAATGTTAACTCTAATAAATATTCAAAGGAATAAGCTAAATAATGCGGTTTCTCAAAAAAAATTGATTTTTGACCAAAATTTCGGCCTTAAATTGTTTATAAAAAAAATATTTTTCGGTGAGAAAAAATCTTCGACTGATTACTAAAAAATATATTTAAGAAGCTCGTGGTAAAATTTGAGACTAATCGGTTTAACCGTTTTTGAGTAATGTTGGTCACCGCCTTTGAAAACAAAATTTTGAGAAAAACGGCTTAAAGTTTGCCTTGTATATACTTTCAAGCACTCTCAAACGCCTTTTCAAATTTGCCTGTAACTTCGAAAATATTCACCGGAACGATATTAAATTTTACGTGTGCATTTTTAAATATATATACATTAAGAAGAAAAAGATAGAAAAAATCGCTTTTTTGAAAATTCTATATTAACTGTATATAACCGCTTCAGCCGAACATAGTCATTAACTTTTAAGAGTGCAGTGATACAACTTCTGTTGGATCTGAAGCCAGATTGGCATTCGCTCATTGACGAATTTGTTTTCTTTAAATAACAGTTGATCTAACAATGCATTAAATGTTTCTACATCAAAAACGTCATATAGTACACTTAAGAAGTTAAGGGATCCCGGTGGTCTACAGCTCGAAAATTTAAGGTATTTTGAGGAATTTGTTTTTACAATAAAAAATTAAAAGCGATATTTAAATTTTTTAATGATCTTTGGACCTTCTCCTTCCACTAGAAACAGGTCCCAGTTCGCTGGCAACAGCGGTGCAGTCAACATCGCTCCGCGCGTGAAAGCTGTTTTTAAAATGTGTTAGGATTTTACAGTGGCGCAAATGCAGCGATCGGTGGAGCAACGTTACTCGATCAAATTTTGCGTACAGCTAGACAAAACGAGTACCGAAACCATTGGGCTACTCAAGGAGGCTTACGGGGACCAATCACTGCCCAGTGCCCAGGTAAAACCGTGGCACAAGTCGTTTAAGGAAGGCCGGGAGGACGTCGAAGACGAACAGCGATCTGGAAGGCCTTCGACGACGCAAACAGACGAAGGTGTGAACCGGGTTCGTGAATTTTTGAACATTGACCGTCGTGTTAGTCTACGTGAGATCAGTGAAGAGTTAAAATTAACTTATTACAATGTGCGCCTGAAAAGAAAGCTGAAGGAGGGGCGTTTCGACTCCATCGAGACGATCCAAAAAACTTCTTCTTCATAATTGGCGCGATAGCCGCTTACGCGATTTTGGCCGAGTTTAACAAAGCGCGCCAGCCGTTTCTTTCTCGTGCTAACCGGTGCCAATTGGACACACCAAGTGAAGCCAAGTACTTCTCCACCTGATCTTTCCTCTTCCTCTACTACCACCAGCTGGTACCGCATCGAATACTTTCAGAGCCGGAGCGTTTGTATCTATTCGGACGACATGACCCAGCCAACGTAGCCGCCGGATCTTTATTCGCACGCTTCTGCGCCATACGTTAGGACGGGCATGATGAGACTCTTGTAGAGTGTTAGTTTTGTTCGTCGAGGGAGGACTTTATTACTAAATTGCCTACTTAGTCTAAAGTAGCACTTGTTGGCAAGAGAGATTCTACGTTGGATTTCAAGGCTGACATTGTTATCGGTGTTAATGCTGGTTCCTAAATAGACGAAGTCTTTTACAACCTCGAAATTATAACTATCTACAGTGACGTGGGTGCCGATACGCGTGTGCGCCGACTATTTGTTTGATGACAGGAGGTACTTCGTTTTGTCCCCGTTCACCACCAGACCAATTCGCTTTGCCTCTTTATCCAGTTTGGAGAAGGCAGAACTAACAGCGCGGTTGTTAAGGCCGATGATGTCAATATCGCATCGGTATCCAAAAAACTGTGACAGCCGAATTGAACGCGATTCCAGCGGTGTATTGACGCTCAAGGGTCCTATTTTGAAGAATATTAGTTGTATAAGCCGAAATGTGTAATAAAACTGCTTAAAAAAATAAGGCTCATTACTTTTCAATCAAACCCTGTACATATAAATATATAATTGGCGCGTCCACCCGTTTTGTGTGTTTGGCCGAGCTCCTCCTCCTATTTGTGGTTTGCGTCTTGATGTTGTTCCACAAATGTAGGGACCTACAGCTTCAAGCCGACTCCGAACGACAGATATTTTTATGAGGAACTTTTTCATGGCAGAAATATTGCGGTGTTTCACCCAGATTCAAACCAACGTTCTCTCTGTGAATTCCGAATGGTAATTACGCGCCAACCCATTCCGCTTCGGCGGCCGCCCGCAGGACTAACTACGTTTAACAAAATTTAAACTTATGAAGGCTGTATGCTCTTCACTGTGAGTTTTATATAAAGTAGTTATGTATGTATAATCTGATATTGCTTTTGTAAGAGCTTAAACATTCCCCATCCATGTACAGGGAATGCTGCTGGAGTGATAGTCCTTGGCCGGACATAATTCCGGGCCGTTCCAGTAACGTAGAACCAACTTTCCTGGGGACGATGTATAGTCTAATCGAAGATTTTGCTTGCTGCGCTGGCTAGATAAAGCCATCCATTTGAATGCAAAAGCTCCGGCTAAGAAAGTATTTCATGTGGTACCAGCTAGTAGTAGCAAAGGATGAGGAAGGCCTCCTCTGCGTGGGATCAGGTGTCCAACTGGTGCCGGCTAGCACGAAAAAGAAACGACTGACGCGCATTGTTAAAAAAGATGTATCATCTATGTTCCATATTTTTTCCCCCCCTCGACACCAATTTTTCTGTTTATTTCGTAGGCCAAAAAATATATAATTAATAAAAAATATGAAAAACGATTCAATGTGGCCATTCAATACCTTCTACTAATAATTTATTTTATATCGTTGGAAACCTTTATTGTTCCTTCAAGGAGGCCTAACACAAAGACTGCATATCTACGTGCCAGTGTATGTGTAGTAAGCACGCGTAAAATTACATCAATTATTTATTTACTCTTAACAATATAAAAACAATATATTTAGATGCTATCTTAATGCGCAAATAATTTCAGATATTTATTGCTCACTTCAAAACGCCCCAAAGTATGCAGCAAAGTTTGCTGATAACAACTAATCAACAAAATAAATGCCAATATCTATAACTGGAATCTGTAAATTGGTATTTTATGCAAGAACTTACAAACGTGTTCAAATCTTTCAATACATTTTTGACATCAGCAATTAGGAAATGTAGCAACCACAAAGTGTACGAAAGGAAAATGCCAAGAAATAATTGAAATTGTGGTCAGTTACGGGAATTCAAACTCATATATTATTGGACGTATACACCTGTGTTCGAAATAATAGCAGCGCGACATATTGGGAAGTTTTGACTGTTTAATTGTTTTTGATTTAATTTTTTTATTTTTTTATATAAAGTGTCACTCTTTGTACTAAATTTAAAAAAAATGCATCAAACTTCCTTCAAAATGTTTGAACCATTTAATTTAGAAAAATTTTGAGTTTGCGGTTTTGTAGTTCATGCAATTTAGATGAAATGCAAGTTTGAATTGGCTTGAAAATCGCGTTAATTTTTCACAGTTTTTTACAGGGATCTTGTGCATTTTCTACATATAAAAAAATCGTCCACTCATTATACGCAAGAAAATAAATTACACCTTTCAAAACACTTACTTTTAGCACAAAACAGAAGCCTTTTGTAATGAAAATTAGTGAACGGAAGTGGAACTGGCTTGGTCAGACACTATGCCGACCTATAGGGTCCGGCAGTCGAAGAGTAACCAACTTCAGACCGGTCCGCAGCTGACGCGCGTGGGAGCATTGTGCCGAGAGGAAACGCGAAAACAGAAAATCAGTAATGGATTTCAAATGTAATAGAGTGATTACATTATATTTGGCAGCAAAATCACAACTAACTATTGCTCGTCAGCTCGAGCACCTTAAAGTAAATAAAGTTGTTGTTTACCGCACCAGTACTCATTACAATGATACTGGGAGCATTGCGAAACGTCATGGAGGTGGACATCAAAAGACTGCAAGGACACGTGAAATGGTTCAAAACGTGAAGAAGCGACTTGAGCGAAATCCCCGACGAAGTGCCAATCAAATGGCGAAAGAACTGAAAATATCTGACCGTAGCATCCGCCGCATACAGAAAAATGATCTCAAAGTCAAACCTTACAAGATCCAAAAGGCGCATGATCTCACACTAAAGCAGCAACAAGTCAGACTTGAGACAGCGAAGGAATTACCTCGCGGCCGCCGAAAGCGGTCAATTTGTGTTTCCTGATGAGACAATTTTTCAAATTGAACAATTCGTAAACTCCCAAAACGATAGGGTTTATTTGACCGATCGTTTATACGAGAATTTGAGTTGTCGATTGGCTTCCAGGAGGTAGCACCCGCCACAGGTAATGGTTTGGGACGCTGTAACCACAAATGGGCGCTCTCCAGTGATTTTCATCGCGCCTGGCGTCAAGGTAAATGCGAAATATTATCGGGAAAGTATTCTGCAGGTTGCTTTGAAGCCGTGGGAGGACAAACATTTTAGTGCCAGACCATGGACATTTCAATAAGACTCGGCACCGTCTCGCAAAGCTAGAGTGAACCAATAATGGCTAAAAAACAACGGTCCCAACTTCAAGCGTCCACACAATAGCTCTCAAATTCAATAGATGCGAAGCCGATGGATTATTCTCTTTGAGCCATTTTGGAAAGCACGGTCCGAATTAAAAGATTCACCAGTCTCGAGACGCTGAAAGAAGCCATTGTCCGCGTGTGGGCCAAAATATGTGCAAGTCAAGTCACATTCGGGCAACTTCTGATTCGTTGCTGGAGCGTCTCTAAGCCATAGTCAAGGCAAAAGATGGTCATATCGCGCAACAGTAAATCGATTACTAATTTTGTATTATTTTCACACATTTTTTACTTTGAATTTAATAAAAGTAATTTTCCAAACTAAATTTATAGCCTTCTTATAGCGGACCCTGTAATAGCGACGGCACCAGAACTGCAGTTGAATGGAACCCGCAGGGCAGCCGCCTCAGAGGGAGACCGCCTAACACTTGGAAAAGTATTACTGAGGCGGAGCTGGAAAAGAAGAACCAGTGGGAACAGTTTGTTGAGGTCCTATGTTCCATACAGAAATAAAAGGATTAAATATATAAATAGTCTGACTTTCGCGATATGGCGTGCTGCTAACTGCTTTTTGTGCACACAAGTGTGCATATATATGCACATACTGTATTCTATGAGTAGATACTAAATATGAGTACGTGTAGATGGGCGTTTTTGTTTCGTTTCAATAAAGCAGGTTTAATAAAATTTCATTACAATATTGCAGATATTCTTACATTAATATGTAGCAGCAGTTGTGGTTAGTCAAAGGTAAATAGGTAAACACATGGAAAACATATAATTTTAATGTCGTCTAAGAATGCATATATGTATGTATGTATATATATGTGAACACAAGTGTATGCTTGGATATCACTGCAGGAAAATCTAAGCTAGTGAAATATATTTCTGGTACAGTTACGGTCAATTCCGATCCATTTTGTCGATCCTGGTGCGGTTCCTTTCAGGAAATGGAAATATGAAAGCCGTGAGACCAATAAGAAACAAAACCACGTATTCATTTTTAAATTGTATGTACCATATTTATATGTATTAGTAATTGTGCCGCTTTGGAGTTTCATAACTTGAAAATGGAAATATCACAAGTGACGGTGCAAGTTGTACTAGACAGAAATATCGGGTGTTTTTTAGCTGCATGAGAATTGTTTATATCGATAACTGTGGTTTAAAAGCTGGGAAAGCCAAACTGTGTTCACATTTACTAAACAGGTTTGACAATCATGAATCATTTAACGTCAGAATAACGCTTCCAGAATGTGTAAACTTAATTTGAAAGGCATAGATTTGTTCGCGAAGTCCAGAAAGCGAATTGTTAAAGAAGACGCCGAAATGTCGATTGGTCGCCGTTCTCAATTTGCTGGCTTTTGTCCTTCGATTATGTGGAAAATTGTACGAAAGGATCTGAAAAATGCAGCTCGTGCAAGAATTAATGCCGAATGACCATCGTTTGCGTCGCATTTTTACTGATTGGGCTCGTTTAGATTTATTATTCAGATTTATTAGAAAAAGCAATCAAAAATTGTACTGATTGAATAGACCATGTAACTCATAGCCGCGGTATCATATTCGAAAAATAAATAGCATGAAATTATCTACCAGATTATAATAAAAAAAATTCATTTCAACAATATTTCTGTTTTGTATTGTATTATGATTTTAAGTTCTCTAGCTTTAGAAATAACACTCGACACCTGCACACTTATATAAAAAATTTTTATTGTTACGACACTCTTGTAGAAATGGGCGATATGTATGCATACAATGACTTCTGTTTTATTATTTACAATGGTTTTCGAGTTAAATTTTTTTTTTTAATAGATTTCATCTTTTAACCGAAACCATGTAAATGAATTTTGAAAAATATATATATAATTAGAATAATTGAACAAATTTTAAACATTTATTCAAATTCTTTTTAATTCACAGTCATCTTGAATTCGAAAATAATGCTAATAAATAGCATCAAATGCGTAGGAAAATTTAAGGCGCCATAATACGCCATGGAAACGATACGTTTATAGTTTTATTTTTAATATTTATATCGTTTTTTTTATTTTTATAGTTTCGACGCTACAAGAGTTGTAATTTTAAATAACAAAGTCCAAGCGAAGTCTGAGGCAAAGACTTGGAGGCAATACTCAGCCTCATACCAAAGGAGACTCTCAAATCTTTTGCAGTGAGCAGCAATTTCCACACACTCGAAATAAGTGGATTTCATAGAAAAGCATGGAAACCAAATGAGGGTTGTGACAGGTGATTTTGCATGTCAAAGTACAGAGGCTCAATTCTCGTTCTATGAGAATGCGTAAGAAAAACAAAGAAGTCAGTTTCACTTTCACATGCACTTTTCACTCTGCTTTTTCAGAAATGCTTATTTTTGGGATTATCGTTCGTTTTGTGAAAACTGCGATCGTCCCATATGTCATTTGAAATTTGAGGAAAATATGAAAATGGGGACAAGAAATACTTAACAACAATTACCGATTAAATTACTTGGGTTCATATTTCGAAAATAGTTCTTGTTTAGCGAAGGTAAGTGACCACTATTATACATTTTTTATAGCAGTAAAAGGAATTTCGGGCGCCGTAGGCGAATGGGTTGGTGCGTGACTACCATTCGAAATTCACAGAGAGAACGTAGGTTCAATCCTCGGTGAAACACCAAAATTAAGAAAAACATTTTTCTAATAGCGGTCGCCCCTCGGCAGGCAATGGCAAACGTCCGAATGTATTTCTGCCATGCAAAAAAGATCCTCATAAAAAATATCTGCCATTCGGAGTAAGCTTGAAACTGTAGGTCGCTCCATTTGTGGAACAACATCAAGGAGAAGCTCGGCCAAACACCCATAAAGGGCGTACGCGCCAATTATACATATATAAATGTAAAGAATTTCTTACTTTATAATACGTTTCCACCGAATTGAAATCCAGGGTTTGCAGTTTGTGATTTGAGACAATTGTCAACTGTTTCCACAGAATATTGTTTAAACTGTAATTCGTTTGTTTAGTATGTATGTATATGTCTAATTTTATTCTCCGCCAGCCAATCAGATTTTTTCAAGACATTCCTTAATGTGTCCCAATTCTTTTTCTAGGTAAAACACATAATAATCAGTATTTAATCTAAGTCGAAATTCATTTAAATAAAACTACACTTTTTAAATAAAAAAGATTTATTCTGTTTGCGTAGAAGTGGCAATCAAAGAAGTTCCGTTCGGTTTTTTCCAGCACTGCAAAATTTTTAAGAAGAGCATCGCTAGACAACTTCACACTCTTCCGATCTGGCCCGATACACGCAAATTTCACCTAGTTTCAAAGAAGTGTCGCACGATTTTACCCAATCTTTTCTGTTCATTTTGCCTTTTGGGACATGAACAAATTTAACGCCCTATTGTCCCCACTTTTTTTCGCACAACAAATATAGTATTGCCAGTTAAGTTTTTTAGCAAAAGTTTTCATTTATATGCTTTTGAGTACTTTTTCTTTAGAATTTGCTCTGAAATAAAAAAGAGGACAACACGGAAATATTAATTACCTTAAAATGATTGACATAGGGTGAAAATTAGACATCTTACATCTCCTTTAATTTTTGCTTCATGCTTCTAACTTAGTTTTCCGTTTTTATTGCTTAAATTTTATATTTTTGATTTGTCAAATTGACATACCAAGGACGGATGAAATATTATCAAAATTCCGGCTCAGTTGTTAGCACGTTATGCCGAATTTTGGGCACCCGATGACCGATTTTTGCCTCGGCGGTTTTGTCATCAAGCGAAAATGCCATTATTGAGGCGAAGATAATCCATAAGTGCTCGCTCAAGGTTTACTGCGGTGGTGCGACTGACGAGATATTACCGGCATCGACTTCTGTGTCGGGCTTTTTTTTATTTTTTTGTATACATCCATATAATCATATTATATATTATATATAATAAATGCTACTCATATTAAGGAGAAGTATTCTATAATTATGTTTTTTTGTTCATTCCTTTTATAGAATTTAAGGGGGGAGCCTGCTTTAGAGGCTTCAAAAATCATTTTTTTTTTTCTTAAATGTCTTTCCAAACTAACCAAAATTTTAGAAGCAAATTCAAAATATTTTCACAGTTACAAAAGAAATTGTGAGCAAGCGTCGAGCAGGTATACGAGCGGATTTTTTATATAATTACAAAAACTTTGACGCGCGATTTCTCGGTTTTTTATTTTTACGATTTTTTCTAATTGGCGGGAAAGATAGGGAAAAAGTTAAACGTCCTATCGAAACGAGATAACATTGATTGTATTCGGAATTAAACTCTCTTCTAGTTGAACCTAAAAAACCTTAAGATGGTTATGACTAACCCACTTTTTAAACAATCTAAAGTGAATTTGTTTTTCCAAAAAAATGAATTTTTTTTTTAATTCGCGAAAAATTGTTGAATTTCTCACTTTTTGATTCATTTTCTTGGTTTAACTAGAAGCTATACTATACTGAAATAAAAAAATTTTGGGGTTTTTGGTTTCAGATGAAAATTGCGACCTGTATCTTTCCCGCCGTACGACACATGAACAGTCGAGGCGCCTCGGCAAAATGGTTGTACCAGGCATAATATGACATATATTTTAATGAAAAAATTTAAGAATACTGCTGAAATATATAACAATAACCCCTGAAAGTTTCGTTTCAATCGAATATTTCTTTCCTTCCCAAAAAAATCCACGAAAAAATTTGTTTAAGCCTCTAAAGAAGGCACCCCCTTAACAATACTTCGAAATTAATCAAGAAGAGATGAACCGTGGAGCGTTTTCCTCTTTATATGACCACTCCGTATGAAATTCACAAGTTACATACTTGCGTAGACAAACAGGAGATAAGCAAACTAGTCATCATTCCAAATTCACTTGAAGCGCTGCAGTTCGGTAGCCCTTCAGGGATTGTGAGTTAATATTCCGCAAAGTACACATTGCAAACATTTCCATGTTTATGAGCATAAATGAGCGCACATATGCACTCATGTAATTAACTGAGCTCCTCTCAAGTTCGCCTACCGGCATACATGACATTTGAATGCATCATTGAACATGTCCATTTCATTATTTGCCACTCATTCACTCAAAAATTCACCAACCAACAATGGCAGTGCGATAATGCCTATCAACATTTGAACAAGTGCCCAATTTGTGCATAATAACATAGAAGACAATCGCTTACATTCATAGACACGCATATACCTACACACTCGTAGGCATACAATGGGACTTTGTTACAGGATTGTCCTTGTGCAGCATAGTTTAATGGTCGGTTGCAGTTTTAATAAGACGCTGCCGCTTACAGGTATTTATCCGGTTAGTACTCAATCAAATACTCGTACGCATACATATGTACATACATGTGTACATATACTTGTTTATACGCATACTCACTACATTACATGTACTACTTAGCACATAAAGGTGTGTATGAAGATACCAAAATTTGCATGCCAAAGTGCTTATTTGTGTGTAGGTATGTGAATAGAGAACATATGTATGTATTTGTAGGCATGTCTAAATAATAAATAGCCAACTGGCAGTATCTGCATGGCACTGAAGTTGTCCATCTATGCGCTCGTACACATTTATTTATTTATTTATTTACTTGTTTATTTATTAGCCAACTATTACAAAGATTCTTACTGGCGAAGAAGACTAAACTTTGTTACTTAAACAATGGCATTAATTTAATTCTGCTAAAATCCTATAATATTTGCGCGAAAAACCCTGAATGCAACAGAGAAGTTCAACATCAAATCATTTAAACAAATTTATGCATTAAAACTATATCAAAGTAGACTCATCAATATCACTGAAATAAATAACACAAAAGCTTTGGACGCCATAGAAACATCCTGGAAAAAATTGTCATCTAATCTGCTCAAATATGAACGAGACGTTATCAATAAAACGGTCCGCGGATGATATGTGGCAAAAATAAATTTTTTGTTTTTTGGTAGGACCGTTATAAGCTTACATGGCAAATTTCAGCGTGATATGTCACATAGTTTGTTTTCTGTGCTACTGTAAATAAGTCAAGCTCGAGTGTGTTCTTCGAATTTAACGATGGAAATTCAAGTTGAACAAAGAATTTGTTTACGATTTTTTCTAATTGTTCTATTCCAACAAAATTTCGGCTTCAGACGCCTTAAAAATGTTGCAGACAACCTATGGCGAGTCTGCTCTATCGCGTGCACGTGCTTTCCAGTTGTACAAATCGTTCAAAGAGGGCCGTACATCGGTTGAAAACTTGCCTCATGAACGTCGTCCAGCAACATCAGTAAACGACGAAAACATCGGAAAAGTAAAGGAAATTGTGCTTGAAAATCGCACAAATCGCAAAATCGGTTAACGCTGAATATTATTTAGACGTTTTAAAGCGTTTGCGCGAGAACATTCGTCTTAAAAGGAAAGAATTGTGGGACAACAAGTCATGGTTCTTGCATCACGATAATGCAAAAATAATGTTCATATCGTTCCGCAAGCACCGTATTCGCCTGATATGGCTCCATGTGACTTTTTCCTGCTTCCCAAGCTCAAGTTGCCGCTCCGTGGAAAACATTTTGAGACAATTGAAGTCATAAAAGAGAATTCGAAGAACACACTCGAGCTTGACTTGTTTACAGTAGCACAGAAAACAAACTATGTGACATATCACGCTGAAATTTGCCATGTAAGCTTATAACAGTCCTACCAAAAAACCAAAAATTTATTTTTGCCATATGTCATCCGCGGACCGTTTTATTGATAACGTCTCGTTCATATTTGAGCATAAGGTATAAGTGAAGCAGCTATTGAAGCAGTAGGCAAATGAAAGTTACCATGAAGCCATTACAAGGCTGACAATATAAAAGCGATTTAAACGAATATTTGCGAAAAAGGAGGACCGACATCACAAATCACCAATATAAAGTCACCAAAAATATATCGCTGCGATGAAGCAATAGAGTGATTCGATAACCAAGAAAATCAGAAGAAAATTCTCAACATCTTATTTAAAAAAAAAATTGCCAACGCTCAACACGATTTTTAAGCGAATTTAGGCTTTAACTTTATTCTGCTAAAATTAAATAAAAAATAAGTTCTAGATAAAACTACGTACCCAGAAGTTTTCCAAAGATTCAGATTAAAAATTTAAAAGTGATAATGATAATTTTTAAATTTTTTTACATTTATGTGAATTCTCTACAAAGTCTGAAACTTTGACTTGCAGATTTGTTGAGCTTTTGGTTTATAATGAACATAATTAAAAAAAAAAAATTACGAGTATTGCAGAAAGGTAATGTGACTTAATTATGTGAGCACAAATGTACTTCTACAAGGTGAAGTCCAAAATAAACAAGGCTGAGCCAAAATAAAAACGACAGGAGCTTTGTTCTGATAAATTCGATATTATTTATTCAAAATAGTCCAATCTGGCCTCGATACACTGTTTTGTGCGATCGAAAAGCCTTTGGAAAGAGTGTTTCAGGTCATTGACTGGAATGCCCATCAGGATGTCGGTACAAGTCTTTTGGATGGTCTCTACGAACGCAAACCGTTTTCCTTTCATGGCCAAATGCAATTTTCCGAATAGTTAGAAGTCACAGGGAGCCATATCAGGCGAATACGGTTACGATTCATGGTTAAAATGCGAATTATAGTAAAAAAATCATTCACGCTATAAAATTGCACTGAGGGTTTGGCCCGTTGGTACGACGGGTAATTCCCTTGGAATAGTAAAAACAAATGTGCATCGACTTGATTTTTGACTTCTCCAAACGCCATTGTTTGGGTGGTCGCTCATCTGGGGCCTTCCATTCGGCACTTTGACTTGTAGTTTTAGGTTATTGTTGGAAACATCACGTTTCATCACCAGTTACTATGTTGTAAAGGAAATTCTCGTTTTTTTTCGCCTCTTTAATGAGGTATTTCGGATGTTGAATTCTGACCAATTTTTGGTCCTCAGTTAACTTGTGTGGAATGAAACGTGCACGGACCTTTCATAAGCCCAAATAATCAGTTAAAATGCGATAAATCGATGTTTTAGAGATATTAAACTCCGATTCTATGAATTTCAACGAAGGTTTCGGTTCATTTTTGATAAATTTACAAACAATTTCAGTGGAGTTTTCGGTGATTACTGATTTTGGGCGGCCCATATGTTCATTGCCATTTATGTCCTTACAACCATCTCTGAAACGTGTAAACGACTCATAAACTCTGACACGAGATAGACAATCATCGTCATACACTTTTTTCATCAATTCAAATGTTTCGGTAAACGTTTTACCGATTTTAAAACAAAATTTGATATTAGCTCTTTGTTCGAAGCTCATTTTTGTACCGATGACACGAACATACTGACACTTTAGACGCTATAACTTTGCTTCCACTGAACCAAATGTCACCAAGTTTTCACTGGAAGTCAGCTAGGGATGTAACTTCCACCACACCAGCTCATTAAAAAGATGGTGCCTTGACTTTATGACGTCAGTCTTGTTTATTTTGGACTTCACCTTGTATATGTGTAAAAAGTGGTAGAAATACTCTAACCAATAATGGCCTCATATTGCACGACTCACTGTTGGACTCATATCGTCGAATCTCCTAGACACTTGACCACAACAGCCGACGCCAAAGCCGAAGCCGTAGCTGAAAGTGAAGCGGCACTTGAAACACTTGAAAGTGCGGTTGCGCTCATATCCATATGCAAGTATTATTGTTCTTGTTGCTGTACGAATGCATGTGTCAATGGCAAGATAAGACCAATTATTTATTAATGAAACCACTTGTAAGTAATTAAAATATTTTGCAGCTTTTTGGGGCGCCCAAGCAAACAAATAATATGCCAACACAGCACAAATTGCGTTCGTACACACACACACACTGCACTGGCTTGTTTTAAAGTGTGTTTGTTTGTGTGATCATTTTCATATTTTTACTTGAGATTGCAGCATAATTGATCAATTCCACCAGCCAGCCGACCAAGCTAACCACCTTGCCAATCATCATGCAGTTACACACGTGCACACACACACACTCATGCATACGTGACACATCAATATGCAAGCGCTCATTCATTCTCAGCTAGCCACGCGGTGCTGTCACTACGTCAGTCAGACAGTCATTGAAGCGGTTGGCTGGTCCCGGAGGTGGTCAAGCAAAAATTACTTTAATTGAATTGTTGTGTTGGCTGCCTGACCTTCCGTCCGCCTTTCTGCTCAACTTTTTCCCTTGGCCTTTCACTGCACCGTGTCAAGCTTTTCCTGCCAATGATGATGTTGCCGCTGATCTTATTGTTGTTGATGTTGATGCGTGCGTAACGCATGCAAAGACAACCACATGTACAAGCACGCATTTCGCACAGCAGCAACAACAATAGCTGATATGCACATTTTTCAATGCTCTTGCAACACTCTTAAGTTACATTTACATGCAAATAACAATTGTTAATAGAGGCAGCAGTAGCTGCAGCAAAACGAGAAAAATAAAATAAAACACACACACACACATGATACTGGACAGAAACGCATCAATTTAATATTTACTTGGATGAGAGCTTCTGTTAATGACATGCGTGCAATTATGCATAAAAATATGAAAAGGAGACATGCAAAGGGTGTTTATTTAAGGTACATTACTCTACTTAATAGATAGTTCTACAATAGGTTAGCTTATATTAAATGGCTGCCCTTGCGAGAGGCCCACTTGATGAATTTCACCAGATGTGTGATATTTAAACCCGCAACATCCGCTGGTGTAGCGAAAAATTGAGAGCCCAGGTGATGAAACTTGGCCCGACGAGAGCAGGGCAGCTGAGAAGATGGTACTGAGATGATCCCACTTCGTCCTCCAGACAGCTTCTGCAGAAAAGGTTTGAGCAATCCCAAGCCTCACCGCATGGACATCTAACGGATAGTGCCCGGTGAGGATACCTACTAAATTCGATAGATGTGGCTTTGTTAGCCTTAGAAATTCTGACGAGCGCCCCCGACCTACTCGCGGCCAGAAGGATATCGCGACCTTGCACATTTGTGCACTAACCAAGCGCTCGTTGAGTTGACGCGAGGTCCATCTTTCCAGTAGCAGGCCACAAATTTTTAAGGGAACTCCAATCCTCTCATATTGCGATGAAGCCGTCTCAAGGGTCCCCTGTCTACCCAACTCATCAGCCCAGCAGTTTCCCTCTATGCCGTTGTGATCGGGAACCCAAATAAGCCTTATATCGATATCGTCGAGAAGGAAGTTAGGCATTCCCCGACTAATTTCGAACGAGTCGAAGGCCTTAATTGCTTAATAGGGACCATGGAGCACCATGGAAATGAACTCGAAGTTGTTAAGAATGTTAGAGTTTCCGTAGCTTAAGTCTAGGTTATGGCCCGAACACCTCAATATTGAGGCGTGTGCAGCAGCAGTTTCTCCTGCAATGTTCATGGGTGCCACATTCATTATGGCGTTGAGTGCTAGGGCAGGTGTGGTTCGAAGCGCCCCACTGATTCCAATGAGGGCAGACCTTTGAACCCACTCCAGCTTCTTAACTTAATGTGGATCTCCTTTAATTTCCTGCTTCCCTACAACTGCAGTGCATTTCAGGCTGCACTGATGCTAATAATAAAAGCCATAACACCGGTACAGCGTGATTTGATACCTGGATGCCGACGATGAAATCCGTTACAAAGCAGTCGACAACCTCCAACATAGCCATGAAATGCCGCACATCTTTTAACGAGGTGGCAGAGTCATTTCACCCAAAAACATAGGTTTCTAGTCTTTGCGACATTGAGGGGAGCTGTAGGGCCAATGAACTTGCGATACTTGGCACCAAGTTGACTGATGAGTGCACAGGCAATGCCATAGACTTACCCCTACTGGCATGTAAGCTGCTTATTTTTGAGAAAATTGTTAGAGCAGCTTATAAAAAAGATGGCGTAATAAACGACCCGACAATTGTGGCCGACTCTCAATGCTATACGCACAGAATCTCTGCTAAGGCAAAATAAGCATCGTCTTAGCACACTGATTTCCATTAAATAAAGGGCGTGCAAACATATGACTTCCGCAGCAGCGGTCTAAATAAAGAAGGGGAAGAGATGATCTCGCACTTTTTGTGTCACTGCCCTGCTCTATCTAGACGTAGATTCACTATTTTAGGTAAACAATTTTTCTATGAGTATAAAAATCACAGCAGGGTGGAGATTAGGGATCTTCTAAAATTTTTGTACAGTTCCCACAGATTTTGGGATAGATAAGGACAAGTTCCCCATGCGGCATCACAATGGGCTATGAACCATCTGTCCGAAAATGAACAACCGCTACCACCTCACGGAATCCAACCTAGTAATGTGGAAGCCGCAATTTACATAAACAAGTATACTTTGCTGCTTACGAAATATCTGCCCCTTTTTTCGTGCAAAGTTACGCTATACCAAACGATATCTTCATCAAGAAGCCAATTTGCTGAATGTACAGTCTGTGTCAGAAGAAAAGAGACGGTTTTTTTTTTCTTATAACTGGAAGATATATTTCGTTCTGCTTTCTGCTGCGTAATAGTCCCACTCAAGGGCTACGACGCCAGTGCTAACTCAGGTTAGTGTAGTGCGAAACTTTCCAGTAACCGCAACCAAACAGAAATGAGTGAGAAGTACGTAAAGCGTTTTGAGGCGGTATTTTTATGCACGCATTCGAAAGGGTCGAAATTATCTTACCCCGTGCCTGCAAAAGTAATTAAAAAATCAAAAAAGTGTGTTGTGTTACAAGGTGTACAAAAATGTTGTTAACTTTTCCGAGCTCGGCTTGAAGCGAGTGAGGACAAAAAAGCAGGATAAGGTGATCGTCCAACTTTTTAAGCGGAACTCTTCTTTATGACTACGGCAAGCACGATCAGTTCTTACTAAAGCGTATCAACACCATCGAACGTCGACTGAAGGAGGCGCACATATTCTACCGTTCCGCATCATAGAAACCACTGCTCTCAAAAAACACATTGAGAAACAACAAAACAAGCTGAGTGTAATTTTATTTAGCTAATTTTTATTTTGATAGTAATCACTGGATCTTATCGGCTATCCCCAGTTTCTTCCAAATATTTTTTTTTTTTTTTTGTACCTTTTTGTTAATTTGTATATATTTGTGTGTATAGATTGAAAATCACCCAAAAAACACATCTTTATGGATTTCTACCCCGACTTTTTTCAGAACCATAATGTGGTCTGCACTTTTGGACTGCTGCATCGTCGGGTTAGCCCAACAAATTACATACAAAGCCAATCTCATATCGAAAACACAAAAATAGTAATGAAAAAAGCATTCTCTGATAATGATTCCATTCCCTCCCGCCACCGTTGTTGTTATTGAGGTAGTTGTACTTTGTACATTTGCACTTAAATAATCTTAATAAGCGACTAGCGCCGGTTTATTACCACTGTTTTGGTATGATGTCTTTTTTTTTTTGTTTTTTTAAGACAGATCCATTTCGTGAGATACAAATATAAGCATTTTTTTTATCTCTATGCCTGCAATTTCATGAATTTGGTGTTAGAAAGACTTTCTTTCACCCCCTCCGCCTCAAAGCTTCTGCAGATGGGATTGAAAGGAAGGTTGAGTCTGGCTGCATGATCCCCTACCTTCTAGTGACATGTAAGGTTTGCGGTAATACGTGAACTGTTTGAGCGAGAGCATGAGACATGTAATTCGTCTTCTGGTTGTTGTACGACGGTCATGTTTTTCTTGTTGTAGTAGATGTAGTTCCATCTTTTTTCGGCTAAAGCATAGTAGTGTGACCCAATGGATGTTTGTTGAATGGGGTGCAAGCGCCACCGCCTCTGCTATGTCTAGTGTCGAACCTTTTTTTTGCTAGCTCGTCTGCTTTCTCATTACCCTCTATATTCCTGTGTACGGGAACCCTTATCAGAGTTTGAGCCAATGACCAAGCAGTTCTAGTTCCTCTCTACGTTGTGAAACTAGTTTGGAAGAAATGGAGTTGGAGTCTGAGGCCTTGTTAGCTGCTTGACTGTCTGAAAAGATAGCTACTCTTGCACCAATTTCTTTGTAGTGTTTTAGGGTTTAGTTAAACTTCCCTGATTGCTAATATCATATTTCTGCCTGGAACACGCTGGCATAGTCAGGAAGTCGAATTGATATGGATAATTTGAGCGGATCCGAATATAAGCCAGCTGCCACACCACAGTTCATCTTATGTAGAGCCGTCGAGCCGTACTTGCAAGATCCGATCTTATATGTTGGTTCGTTATATCAGTTTGACCCACACGAAAGCGTCTGGCCACAAAATCTGACTATGACCGATCTTATATATTTTTTATTCAAAATAAAATCATACCTGCGCACAACGCACAAGCAAAAAGTCAAAACAGCAATACTTAAATACGTCCAAATAAAAGTAAGGGAGCACCGAATTTGATTTGAAGCAAAATTCCCTGAGAAGATTGTAGCCTCAATGAATGTACTATGATTTTATCCTACAAAAGAAAAAATTACTTTTACACCATGTTACGGCAGCTAGTTTTGATGAACAGAACAGAGTTCCTCTATAATTTTTGAAGTTTCATTTTGAAAAATTTTAAATTCAACTTACAATATTCGAACTGTCAGTCGGTAGTCACACAAAGAGCAAAGCCCCAAGTAAACTTACTAACTTTAGACGATCAAATTCAGTGATTCGAGAACGCTCTCCAAAATCAAATGTTAATCATGGCAATTCCCATTGACAAGCGGATAATGACAGCATCAGAAAGGCAGACGACGGTGTGTCTTAAAAGCCTTATAAGCGCAAAATCTACGTGTCATGCCACAGCAGCTACTGCGCGGCTAAAGCTCACAAGCGATTAAAGGCAGACCAGAGCGACAGCAATCAGCAATCAGCAATCGGCAACAGCAATAACCGAACGAGTACATCATCATTATCAGCAGTAAGCTGCTAGCAGGGATGAGGCATTGCTGGAACAGCCGCGTTAACCGCATCAATGGTGAACGTATCAGCATCATTGTGACCACATCAACAAGCCGCAACCACTTTATCGAACAGCGATTGCCACCGCACGAACAGCGTTTTACTGCTACCGCATTGCGCGACACGTTCTAGCCAGACCTAAGCCAACGCCACCCCACGCGTACGCGTACGCCTTCCATGGCCAACAGTCACACAACCACCAACGTTCGCACAGAGAAATTAAATTTGCAACCGAAATACAATTTATGTGCGATTTTCAATTATTTCATACAACAAAAACAAGAAGCATAAAAAACCGTGAAAAAAATTAAAGAAATAGTAGCGGCGCGGACACAACGTTCGTCCGCCTGTCTATCTGTCACAACGCACGACGCAATGCGGCTCGCTACGATATGCGGAACGCGGTCGTCGCTGACAATGTAGCACACTTCGACATATGCACATACACACACACACATATATGTGCATACATACAGTATATACCACGCAGCTGAAATATAATTTATTATTGCCGCAACATTTCTGACCGTCTGCACGCTGGATTTTTTATTATTTATATTCTTATTTCGCATATAAATTTCATTTATAATGCCACATATCTGCACATACTGACCACGTAACAGACAGACGGGCTGACGTACCTACGAGTGTACTCCTTTAAGCCGCGCGCCGCCGCTACCTTTGCTGCTGTCCGAAGCTGACTCGCGCGCGCTACGTTTCGTTGTGCGATTTATCGATAATCCCAGTTGATAAACCAAAAAATGAAGCGGATTGCGGCAAAGTGGTGGTCAAAAGCATAGCGCAAATGCGGCTTAAACTTCAAGGTGCACACAAGCATATATAGCTAAAATAAATATAGGTATATATAAGAGCGCATAAAATATCTGCTAGATGTTTGGCCGAGCTTCTGCTCTAATTTTGGCAGCAGGTTGGTTTTTATAAGCAGCTTCTTCATGGCAGAGATGCATTCGGAGGTTTGCCACTGCCTGTCAAGGGTTAACCGCTATTTAAAGTAAATTTGTTCTATAATTTCATATTTCATGTACACAGTGGGCATCGAGCCAGTAGCCAACCGATCGGTAGACACGCACAAACCCGCTCAGCCACCGTGGCCGGCGTTAGCAATAATAAAGAAACCGTTTCATATTGATTTGGGCATATTAGGTATGCTTTTAAACAATACATCCTTCATAAAAAAGATTTAAATGCGTGCGTGTATGTGTGTGTCAGTGTGCGTGCGCAAACTTTTGAGGTCATAAATAATGCAGCAATGCGAGCAAAATCGGGCATCAAATGAAGAAAATATGCTTATATGTAGGTACATGCTACATATATACACACATACATTCTTAGGTATGTGTAGAAAAAAGGGCTCCTCACTCACAAAACAATGCACTACAGTACAATGGAGGAAGGTAAAATGAGTGCAGTAGCTGCACTTAATGGGTCATGATTTATGAACGTCATGAGAGAACAACATAAAGAAGGCGACATGCGTTTGTATGTGTATTTATATCTATATATACATGTATATATGTATAAGGGTGTAAGTAAGTTTGCAGCACTCCCTGAAAAAAGATAAAATGATAATCTCAAATTGTGCAGACTTTAAGCAAAATGAACTAATTTCAAAGCGATTAAAAATTATAAAGGAGGAAAATAGTCTCACGATGCACGGAGTTCAAACGTTTTCTAATTCGTTTCTTGCGATAATTTTTGCTTGCTGACTTCACCAATTTTCGTTTCTTAAGCACTAATACTGCTGCACTCTGATTTTCAACTCTTTGTTAGGCAAAGTTTTGGATAGTTGATCTGAAATAATTGGGTTCTACTAAATTCAATGGGTCCCCCGTTTTGTCATAATGGCTCCAGTTTGCAAGATAGCGTGATTTGAAAATTATATTTGGCGCTGCTAAGAGCTCATGTAAAAAACAACAGAAAAGAAAGTGTTCGCTATATATTGACAAGTTGGGACTTTTTATTTACCTACAAGTATTTTTAAGTTCTCTTCTTCTTCTTAATTGGCTCGATAACCGCTTACGCGATTTTGGCCGAGCTTAACAAAGCGCGCCAGTCGTTTCTTTCTCGTGCCAACCGGCGCCAATTGGACACACCAAGTGAAGCCAAATCCTTCTCCACCTGGTCCTTCTAACGCAGAGGAGGCCTTCCTCTTCCTCTGCTACCACCAGCTGGTACCGCATCGAATACTTTCAAAACCGGAGCGTTTGTATCCATTCGGACGACATGACCCAGCCAACGTAGCTGCTAGATCTCTAACAACTCATCGCAAAGGTCCAAAAGTCTTCCGCAGAATCTTTCTCTCAAACACTCCAAGCCTCGCTTCATCGGATATTGTCATCGTCCAAGCTTCGGCGACATACGGTAGGACGGGCATGATGAGAGTCTTGTAGAGTGTTAGTTTTGTTCGTCGAGAGAGGACTTTACTGCTCAGTTGCCTACTTAGTCTAAAGTAGCACTTGTTGGCAAGAGAGATTGGAGAAGAGAATGGATTTCAAGGCTGACATTGTTATAGGTGCTGGTTCCTAAATAAACGAAGTCTTTTACAACCTCGAAATTATAACTGTATACAGTGACGTGGGTGCCGATACGCGAGTGCGCCGACTGTTTGTTTGAAGACAGGAGGTACTTCGTTTTGTCCTCCTTCAGCACCAAACCCATTCGCCTTGCCTCTTTATCCAGTTTGGAGAAGGCAGAACTAACAGCGCGGTTGTTAAGGCCGATGATATCGATATCATCGGCATACGCCTACAATTGTACGCTCTTATAAAATATTGTGCCTGAGCGATTAAGTTCTGCGGCTCGAACGATGCTCTCCAACATCAGGTTAAAGAAGTCACACGACAGTGAGTCACCCTGTCTGAAACCTCGTTTGGTATCAAACGGCTCGGAGAGGTTCTCCCCAATTCTGACGGCGCTGCTGGTGTTGAGCAACGTCATCTTACATAGCCGGATTTGTTTTGCGGGGATACCAAATTCAGACATCGCGGCATACAGGTAACTCCTTTCCATACTGTCGAATGCAGCTTTGAAGTCGACGAAAAGATGGTGTGTGTTCAGTTCAGTTATAATAAAAAACTATTGTATATAATGCAAATTTCAAAAATTGTACAAAATACATAATAATATATAACAATAATAAAAAATACAAATACAAAATACACAAAATTCAGTAAATTTTCATGAAAATTTTAAACATTTTACTCAGTCTTTAGATAAAACCCAAGTACACAATTTTATAACTCGTTGAATTTTTGTGTAATAAGGTTTCGCACTGATTTTTGGCAATATTTTTTTACTGACAGTGTTGGGTGTTTTCTTCCATAAAAAAATATGTCGAACATGCATAAAATGAAAAAAAAAACATTGCGAAGCAAAAGTCGGGTTTGGCGTATGCGCCATTCGCATCTGAGGAATTTGAGAGCCATTGTGTGGACGTTATGACGTTCGGAACATTGTTTTCTAGCCATTCTTGGTTCACTCTAGCTTTGTGAGACGGTGCCGAGTCCTGTTGAAACGCCCATGGTTGTTGTTGTTGTTGTTGTAGCAGTATCTTTGCCCTGTCAGTATTATGTAAATTAGCGGTCGTCTTCGTCTAGCTCATCTAACGGTAGGCCCAGGAAACTGGCTGTTTCGACGGGTTGGGTCCAGAGGGAGAGGGATGTTAGACGAGTGGGTTTGTTGGGGCATGTGAAAAGGTGGTTAGTGTCGTGCGGGGTGCCTTCACATGCTGGACATATGTTTAGTATGTCGGGGTCGATTCTGGATAGGTAGGAGTTTAACCTGCTACAGTATCCAGAACGTAATTGTGCCAGGATTACGCGGGACTCTCGGGGAAGCTGGAGCTCTTCTTCTGCGATAGGTGGCGGTTGGACTCCGATAACGGCATTCGGGGGTCGGGAGCTTAGGAAGGTGGTAAGGGTCTCCCGATGGATGTCGTTAATGGTCTGTCTGTATACTGTCTGATCCTGGAGTGGTCTGTCTGTTTCGTCCAGGATCTCGTCCACGTAATTGAGGAAATGTCTCCTGATGTGCCTAGGAGGTGGCTCGGGCTCGAGCAGGTGTCTGCATGGGTGAGGCCTGCGGTGACACCCTAGCAGAAACTGCTTGCCGAGCATTTTGTTGTGCTCCTTAACCGGGAGCATGTTAGCCTCATCGTGTAGGTGTTGTATTGGGGACATCAGGAGACATCCTGTCGCGGTCCTAATGGCAGTATTCTGGCAGGTCTGTAGCTTCGTCCACTGCGTATCACTGGTTCCAGGCGACCAGACAGGCGCGGCATAGTTGAGAACCGGTCGGCCTATTGCTTTGAAAGTCGACAGCAACATTTCTTTGTCTTTGCCCCAAGTGCTGCCGGCAAGCGACTTGAGGACCTTGTTGTGATTCTGTACTTTCGTTGCAATAGCGGTTGTGTGCGCGGAGAAGGAGAGCAAGCTGTCGAAGTTAACTCCCAGAATTCTGGGGTTATTAACCGTCGGTATTGGTGTGTCGTCGACGTGCACCTGAAGTGGCAGCTTGACCTCCTTTGTCCAGGTTGTAAAAAGGGTCGCCGTGGATTTAGTGGGAGAAAGTTTTAAGTTCCTCGCAGTGAAGAAGCGAGAAAGGCGGGCGAGGTAGTCGTTTATCTTAGAGCATAGGCCATCAATGTCATTGCCCGACGCCATTATCGAGCAGTCGTCGGCGTATGAGACCAGTGAGACTCCCTCTGGTGGCTGGGGGAGTTTCGAAATGTAGAAATTAAAAAGCAAGGGTGAAAGGACACCACCCTGCGGTACTCCTTGCTTTATTTTTCTCTGTTTAGAGGTTTGGTCTCGAAATATCACCGACGAGTGACGACCACTCAGGTAGTTCGCGGTCCACCTCTTCAGCCCTGGCGGGAGTGTCGACTGTAAAATGTCATCTAGTAGCGTGACGTGGCTGACTGTATCGAAAGCCTTTTGTAAGTCCAACGCTACTAGGACAGTCCTCTCGCAGGGGCGGTTTTGGTTAAGTCCGCGGTTGACCTGGGTGTTTATGACGGTGAGTGCCGTGGTGGTGCTGTGCACTCTACGGAAACCATGCTGGTATGGGGCTGAAGTCAGGTGTTGTGTGAGGAGTGGGAGTAGAAGGGCTTCAAGTGTCTTCACTACTGGGGAAAGGAGAGTTATCGGACGATAAGACTCCCCTTGGTTGGCGGGTTTCCCAGGCTTCAGTAGTGGGACCACTCTCCCCAATTTCCACTTATCAGGAATAATGAGAGTGGCCATGGACCGATTGAAGACCTTTGTGAGGTATTCTACTCCCAATGGACCCAGTTTTTTCAGCATCAGCATGTTTAGTCCGTCGGGGCCAATGGCTTTTGATGGTTTCATTCGTTTGATGGCCCCCTGAACCTCGTCGCTGGTGAAAGCAAGCGGTGCACTGTTGTAGGGCAGTTTGTGCAACCGTCTGGTGGCACAACGTTTGGATCTGTCGACCGGAGGATGCAGTATAAATTGCCGGCTAAAATAGCTCGCGCATCTCTTCGGGTCCGACGAAGTACGACCGTTGAAGATGATATCCACCTTGTCATTGTGCTTCGTCGGGTTCGACAGGGACCTTACGGTGGACCAGAGCTTGCTCACACCAGAAGTGAAGTTACAGGACTTCAGATGCTCTACCCATTTGGTCCGCTTATGTTGGGTGACCAGTTGCCGGATCTCCGAATTGAGATCCTTTATTCGAGGATCCCCGGGATCGGCCTGGCGTAGACGGTCACGCTCGTTTGCCATAACGGCTGCTTCGGCTGGGAAATTGGGACGTAACTCCCGGATCCGTCCAGCGGGTATGAAGCGAGCCGCGGCGGCTGTGATCGCCTTGCGGAGTGCGCGTTCGCCAGCGCGCACATCGGTGGGAGTGAGTAGGGCTGCGAAGATGTTCTCGGTAAATTCCGCGAATCTGGTCCAATCAGCTTTGTTAAAGTTGATGTATGACCGGTGATCCGCGGAAACAAAGTCGGCAGGTCTCTCGATCGAGATGATAATGGGCAAGTGGTCTGATGCAAGCGATAGCATAGGTCGCCAGGTTATGCTATTTATCAGACCTGCGCTAGCAATTGTTATGTCAGGCGAGCTGCTGCAATTGCCCACTACCCTAGTGGGGGCGTCGTCGTTTACAGTGCTGAACGTCGAATCGTCTATCTGCTCTGCCAATAGCTGTCCCCTACGATCATTTGGCAGGCTTGAATGCCAAAGATCGTGATGCGCGTTAAAGTCACCTACTACCAATCGGTTTTCTCCCCTGATGAGCGCACCAATATCGGGGAGATATCCTGCCGGGCAGCAGGTGACAGGGGGTATGTAAATATTATAAATTTCGAGCTCAGCATCGCCTGACCGGACAGCTATACCTTGACGTTCTAAGGTGCTGTCCCTGGGGTCGATGCCTTCATCAATAAGACGGTACTGCACTGAATGGTGTACTATGAACGCTAGGCCACCACCGTTGTCTCGCTCGCGGTCCTTTCGGTGCACGTTATAGCCGTCCCTGGTAATCAGGGGTGCAGTTTTGTCTCCTGGACCGCAGCTATCTTAATTCCGAACCGACTCATGAAGTCGACTATATCGTAAATCTTACTCTTACGCCCATGGTCTACATGTTTGTCTAACAAAAGCTTCAAAGCTACCTCCAGAATACTTTCCCGATAATATTTCGCATTTACCTTGGCTCCAAGTTCAATAAAAATGATTGGAGAGCGACCATCTGCGGTTACAGCGGCCATTACCTGTGGCGGGTACTGCCAATCGATGAAAGCTTTATTTACTTTAAAGTGCTCAAGCTCAGGAGCAATCGCTTGTTGTGATTTTCCAGGTAAATATAATGCAATTACACTATTACGTTCGAAATTCATTACTGATTTTCTTTTTTCTCGTTTACTCTTGGTAAAATGCTTTCGTGCATCAGCTGCGCGAGCGGTATAAAAAACTCTCTGGCTCTGAATGAGGAGGAGAAAGGTCTCTTCTTCAAACTTGATTTCCCAGCATTTTTCTTTTTGCACATTCCTGTTTCTAGCCTAACTTGGACGATATATTCTACTAGATTAAATTAGATTAGATTTGTGGGTGATTGGACAAGTCCAACCACTCAGTAGAAATAACAGAGATAGGAAAAATAAAAGTGTGTGGTAAGACGGAAAAATTAGTTCACTGATGAATCTTAAGAGATTCATTGATGACTCTTAAGGGATCCGGAAGAGGAAGAGTATGAACTTTTATCGTAACCCAATACCCTAAGTCTGGTTCTGGAAAACAGACAGCTACAGAGAAAATGCTCTGATTATCGCCATCCTTAAGACAGAATAGGCATATTAGGCTCTCGACGACCCCCATGGCAGCCATGTGCTGATCAAAGGCGTTTTGCCCTGTGATTACACCCAACGGTACTCTCAGGTCCATTCTGCGGAGTTTTAGGAGAAAGGTCGTTATTTTTCTGTTTGGTTCTTTCATAAAGCACTTGGCTGATCTGCACGATTTCAACCCAGACCAATATTCTCTATAGGTAGACCTCTTGAAGTTGTCAATCCATAGTTGAATCGATGCAGAATTGACACCTAAAAAGTGTTCAGAGCCTAGTGGCATACTTGCAGAGCCTTCATTAGCTAGTTTATCAGCTAACTTATTCCCTGTAATACCACAATGTCATTGCACCCAAATAAGACTAACTTTGTTGTGTTTTGCAACACTGTTCAGTTTTGTCTTACATTCACCGACTAATTTCGAAGAGCTGCGTGGGTTAGCAAAGTGCAGCTTGACTGTCACTACAAATTATATATTCTACCAATTATCACAATTCCACGCAGCCATAAACTAATTTGCCAAAAAGTATTTATTCGACTCAACTTCTTTTAGGATTATCGCAGCAGCGGAAAAATATTTAATCCAGAAACAATATTCGCATTTGATAAGTTCTTTGCATTCAACGTGAATTAAAATGTAGCCACAAATTCAGCCACAAAAAGCTGCTTAAGGCATAAAGGAATTCATAAATTTTGACTGAATTTTTCCCAATTTTCAATTTCAAGGAAGTCACGATTTTCCACCTTTCAATAAACAAAATGAAAATGACTCCTAATAATCATAACAATTGCCAATACTAATTTCTCAATAAGTTGATTCGGCACGACGTGATAACCAGGCGTCAATGGCAGTCAAATTTTATTGACACCAACGCCTCCAAGGAATGGTTAGCAATAACGTCGTAACTACATAAATTCTGCCTACGTGAAGCGGCGGCTATAAAGTGAGCCGAAGGCGCGACAAAGCAATGCGGATGAGTTGAAGGTCTTCAAATACAAGAATTTTAAGAAATTTAATCAAATAGCTGGGAGATAGAAAATAAAAGGTGTTGCTGACGGTGCTGACAAAGTGAATGAATTTAGAGGCACTCCAGTGGATTGACACTTCTTGACATTTGACTCGTGTCTCACAAGTGACAAGCCATCAAGATACCGCTGATGGTTGGCAATTTGAGCGCGAAAGAAATCACCACAATGGAAGCGCGCACAAATTCATTAATAGCAATAATTTAAGTATCAAAGCAACTTTAACTGGCAGGCGAGAAAACTACCAGTAAAGGCAGCAAACGAAATATGAAGCTTGTAGTTGTTGCAATGTAGTACAGCACATCAACGCATAACGCAGGCAGGCCGGGAGCGATTTGCATAGTGCGTCCGTTTGAACTTCCGCTGCAATGAATGTCACCGGCGGTGGTCGTCGTTGGTTGGCCATCACAAAATCGAAATTTTTTTTCTTCACTCATCTTATAGTAAATCATTTCAAGAATGTTGTATCAAAATTTTATGTGGATCGGAGCAGAACTGTCAAAGTTATAGCCTTTGTAGGCACTCTACCTCGAATGCGGAGCATCGATAATTTTTCAGAGTCATTTTTTCAAACGCGTTTTTCCCGAAACGACTTCTTAAAAGTCGGTGCCAATCACAACTCCGAAACTATTCAACCGATTCTTTTCAAATTTGGCACACCTTTTCTAAATCAAAAATACCTCCCCCACCCCACTGCTTTTCTTTGTTTTTTTTTTTTTAAGGTTGTTTTTCACTTACAAATATGGCGAAATTTTTCGCCAAAAATGCTCGTTTTACGTGTTTTTGCCACCAAAACTAATATACAAAAATGAAAAAAAAAATTTTATTAATGTAGGGGGGAGCATTACGTCATACTTTAACCCTTTGAAGCATGGTGGGAAGCCAGGTTCCCACCTTCTTTTTTCTCAACTTTTCTCTACAGATTTCATATTTATGAAAATGGGACCGAGAAAATTTATTTATATGATAATCCATATATCAAAGAATGTAACTGAAACTAAGTAAAATTGTTTTGCGTGAATTTATAAACAATTACAGATAAACAAATTGAAAAAATCGTCTATTTTCAGGAAAAAATTCATTTTTCAACAAAGTACATAATGTATAAAGATGGGACATGATACTATAAGGTTTTTGGGGTTGCTGATTACGAATCTGAGGTCAGATTTGAGAAATTCAATATGGCGGACCCCAAAAACTCCCTAATATCAAACTTGGTGAGTATCCAACAAGTTTTCAAAAAATATGTCCGCCATTTTGTATCCGCCATATTGAATTTCTCAAATCTGACTCAAGGTTCGTAATCAGCGACCCCAAAAACCCCCTAATATCAAATTTGGTGAGTATCCAACAAGTTTTCAAAAAATAGGTCCGCCATTTTGTATCCGCCATATTGAATTTCTCAAATCTGACCTCAGATTCGTAATCAGCGACCCCTGAACCCCTTAAAATTACATCCAATCATAAAGGCGGTTGGTAAGTAAAATGTGTGCTTCAAAGGGTTAACTGAAAAATTCGACTTTTTTAGTTTCAGATGATTCTACGACGAATGCCGATTGGCACCGCAGAGCACCTCTCGAAAAACATATCTCCAAAAAAACTCTGTCATGGGCTTATTTGTCAATATTTTATTATTAATATTTTTTAAAAACTTATTGAAAAGATGTACAATAACATGCAACTGATTTTATTAAAGTATCTTAAGCCATATTTCTGTAAAAAATTCAAAAACAAGTGTTTTTTTTTAGCGCTAAACCCTACCACCCCCTTAAAGACAGCTTTAAGTGTTGAGTGGGAGAAAATTGCAGCTAATGAATAGAAGGTATTAGTAAAAAGCATGCATCGTTTGGAAGCAGTTACTAAAGCTAGATGAGGCCCAATAAATTACTGAATACTCGTTTTTTCTATTATTTTTTAAATAAAATATTCTTTATATGGCTATGTACGAATTACATATTTATAATATTTGCATAAAGATGTGCCTTATTTCGGTATTACCTTAAGTTCTTCAATTCCAGAAATGAATTTGGAAGATTTTGTTCCTTAAATATTGAATAAAAATGTTCGTTTTTACGAATATGTATATTAAAATTGTTTTCTTTTGTTTAAATCGTGCTAAGTATCAGCTGTATCTGTTTATAAACTGTGAGTGTACGAATAAATTGCATGACCACTGTATGTATTTATATTACTAGATACTAAATGTTGTGGCGCGCTTTAAGAAAATTCTGTGTTATGAATGGCTATTAATTACGGGATAGTTTATTAATTTTTTTTTAAATTAAGTTCTGGAAAATATTTAAAATAAAGTATTATTGAAGTAAAGTTGATACTAATCCAAATTACAAAGTTCAGTCTTTTAGCCTACAAAAAATGTATTCTGCTTGCAAAGTGGTGAGTTCATCGGCATGTTTACAATATTTTGACTTTGATAAGCTACAACTTTCCGCATATTTAGACTCGTTTTAGCGTTTTTGGCCAAAGAGAAATTTTAAGAAATAAGCAAAAATGCATCAATCTTGCCGTGTTGCTAAATCTAAACTTATGTGAGTGCGCTTTAAAATATGCTTGCAATGTTTCAGCAAAGTTTTAAAATTTTCTGAAAAATTATCTTTTGTTTTTGTCGATTTGGGTATAATAAGAAGTAAAATCAAATTATTGAAATAGGTATAAAAATTTAATCCATGTTTAAAATTTTGGTTTACAGTTTTTTAAAGTGCAAATATCTTTGGATCGTTTTAGAATTTATATACAATATATATATTTTTTTTAATTTTTCATTAAAGTTTTTTTTTATTATCTATTAAGTTTACTTTTATTTATTTTAGTTAATTTTATTTTATTTTTAGCCACGAAATATTCCTTTTTAAAAAAATGTTTGGTAAAAAAAATTATATTTTCCAAAAAAAATATTTTTTTTTTTTTAATTCTTGAGAAATACCCAATATTTTAATTATATTTTATATAAATATTTTGATTTATACTCGTAACAGAGACTCAGCATACTCAGTAGTGTCAGTAGTCAAGTTTCATAGTGGATTCAATTTACTTTTCTAGTTGTATTCAAAAAGTGCAACTCAGCGAAAACTGCCGTGTATCATCCGCTTACTAAATTACCCCAAGAGGGTGATCAATACAATATTTTATTAAATCAATAGAATATTTTATTAAATATCTCACAACAACCATGAAACTCTATGCTGAAACTAAACATTGATCTGAGTAATTGCACATATAAAAAAAATGCCCCGAAAAAAGCAGATTGGCACACACAATCGTCGATCGATTCATTTATTAACAGACTTTTATTAGGTCGGGTTGCATGTATGTATGTATGTATGTAACGGAATCTTTGAGCTTAATTTTCACTGGCTTCTAAAAATCTGATCGACTTGGAATTTTGCACACCTATCAAGGACCGATGACAATGGAATAATTTGATAAAAGTTTTCCATTATCCTTATTAGGATTGCCAGGATTAATATTTTCTTTTTTTACCTGTGGGCAAAAAGTAAGGTGAATTTGGTTGTAAAATGAAAAATCTTTATTTATTCTTGTAATTCAATTTCATCCCCTTCAAAACAATCCCCTCTCGATGAAATACACTTATGCCAACGATTTTTTCAATCCCCGAAACATGCCAAATAGTCCATTTCCGGTATAGCCATCAGCACCTTCTTCGATTCAGCTTTTATCTCCTCAATCGACTCGAAACGCGTTCCCCGGAGTGATCCCTTGTGTTTTGGGAATAGCCAGAAGTCACACGGAGCCAAATCAGGCGAATACGCTGGTTGCGGAACGATATGCGTGGAATTTTTGGCGAAATGGTCACGAAGAACGAGTGCAGTGTGAGACGGTGCATTATCGTGATGCAAAAACCAAGAGTTGTTGGCCCATAATTCTGGTCTTTTTAGATAAATTGCTTCACGTAAACGACGCATAACGCTCAAATAATATTCCTTATTAACAGTTTGGCCAGGTGGAAGGAATTCATAGTGCACCACACCACGAAAATCGAAAAAAACTGGCCAATGGAGTGGGGTAGTCGTTTCTCAGGCTCCCTCCACGAAATAAGTTCTTCATCCTGATTACTTCTTTATCACGGCCGATAACTGCATAGCTTTAGACTCACAGTCGATAACAAAGGAATTAAATATAACACGAATATATCGAATCATTAATTCACTGACTGCAATGATAACAATACTTTTAATTCATAATAAAAAATAGTTTAAAAAAAAAACTAAAAAATACGCTTTTTTGCTAATCGAACTAAAAAGTAGAAAATAAAAAATAGTTTAAAAAAACCAAAAAATACATGCTTTTATTGCCAATCGAACTAAACAGTATCAAATAAATTTTAATGACAAATAGACCTATAATGAAGTAATAGCAAATCGAACGATCAGTCATAGTCAACTACCTCAGAACAGAATTATAACAACAATTAAGATACAAATAGAATAATTCAAATTAGAGTTAAAAGCGTGGGATGCTTGATGTAGTAAATATTACAATCATTCTATTGGCACCTACCTATGTACAGAAGGTTATGAAAGTGAAGCAAAATGCATCCCACGCTTTTAACTCTAATTTGAATTACTCTATTTGTATCTTAATTTTTGTTATAATTCTGTTCTGAGGTAGTTGACTATGACTGATCGTTCGATTTGCTATTACTTCATTATAGGTCTCTTTGTCATTAAAATTTATTTGATACTTTTTAGTTCGATTGGCAATAAAAGCGTGTTTTTTAGTTTTTCTAAACTATTTTTTAATTTTAATAAGAACTTGAAATTTTTGAAAAAAAAAGTTTTTAAAACAAAAATTGCTTTCAAATACAGTGCACTCGCGATAACTCGAACTAATTAAAACAGGCGCTGTTCGATTTATCGAATTTGTTCGACTTATCAATTGAGTGTGCTATGTTAAAAAAACAGTCATCGATATCGATTTTTTTCAATTAAATTTATTTATTTATTTACATATGGATATGAACATGAATATGTTTAAAATAATTAATTCGTTTCAATATTTTTCATCAAATATTTGGCAGTCTTTGTGTCAGTTACACAAAAAAAGTCAGCTTTAACAGAAAAGTTAGGCCGAAAAGAAAGTTGTAATGTGTGTTTGTCTTTTCTTGCCTGCAGCAATGTTGAATATGACTTTTTCACGCAGCAATTGAAGAGTGTTAACCTTTGCGGGGCTTACTTGTTCAGTTGTGGCCCACTGAATTACCTTATTGATAGAGCTAACTGCCTCCTCAGATGATATCCGCTCACATGTCTCAGTTGTGTTGTTAAACTCAGACTCAGAATCACTAGTTTCAATTATTACTTCTGTGTCGGTAAATTCGGCACCATCATTCCATTTGTTAACATCATAAAGCGTAAATTCGACCTGTAAATTATGTTTTTCATGTTATGTTCTTTCAAGATGAGTCCACTTATTGGGTAATCCTTTTTTCTTTGGCACAGAAACCATTTGTATAAAGCGGCTTTCATTTTAGGAAACTCAGAAGCTTTTAAAGTTCTCCTCTTCCCAGGACCCAAAAACGTGTTGTTTACTGCTTTTAAAATTACCTTGTCTTTCTTTTTTATAAGACTTATGGTGGACTTGGCTACCCCATATTCCTTCGCTAGAGAAGTAACACTACATCCACGTTTAATTTTGTTAAGGACTTCAGCCCTCTCTTTTAATGTTAAACACTTCAACCTTTTACGATCCATTACTCACATGCACTGATACACTACAAATGACAAATTTAAAGCAATTTGGTCAATGCAAGATGTTGTTCCCAGAAAACTAACGGGATATTAACGTCGAAATATTCATATGGACAATACACTAGTATACATATAATTTATATACATATACTATTACATATGTATGTATGTACAAAATGTACATGTTTGAAAAGAATGTGTGTACAAATAAATTTGTTTTTTTGTTCGAGTTATAGCGCTTTAATATTGTTCGAGTTACAAACTAGTCAATAGGGAAAAAAATGTGTTCGAGTTAGCACGTCGTTCGACTTAGCGGCTATTCGAGTTACCGCGAGTGCACTGTATTACAAAATTCTTTACCAAATCAACAAGTAAACCAATTTTCAGAAAAATCTACTAAAGGGGGACTAATTTAGAGGTACCGTAATTGAAATTGAAATAAAACAACGAAAATTCATATTGATTGCACAACCATTATTATTTTTGGGTAGAATCATTCATGATATTTATTTTTTAAACTGCGACCATCCGTAAACATCAATTTTGAATGGCACGCTGGGGGACTTCGGTGGGTATCTCGTGAATAAATGTAAAATGTTGGTTTCCGATGCCTCGATCGAAGCTGGTTTATCCACAAAGCACTTAGACTTTACATACCCTCACAAATAAAAGTCCACAGGTGTGAAATCACTCGACCTTGTTGGACCAACCCACTGGTCCGAGACGAGAGATAAACTGCTCACTAAAACCACGACGCAGTAAATCAATTGTTTCCCGGCTGTATTCCAAGTAGCGCCGTATTGTTGGAACCAAATGTTGTTGAAATCATGGGCTTCGATTTCCGCGCCTTTGATGGAATACGGGCCAATGAATACTCGTGCCCATAGGCCGCACCAAACGGTTGTTTTCAGTGGATATAATGGCTGTTCTTGCATAGCTTCAAGTTGTTCTTCAGCTCAAATATGGCAGTTTCGCTTAAGCGAAAAATGGGCCTCATCGCTGACCGGTTATCTACACTATAAGTTGGCCTGAGCGAACGATGAACAATTTTCACAGAGCGTTGATTTTCATAACACAATTGTACGTTTACAAGTACTTTATTGAGGCGTAAGTCTTTCATGTAAAAATCATGTGTTTAGTGTGAGTAGCCACGCGTGACCTGTAAGAAAACCCTGTTGGAAAAAGTACGTAAAATCTGATCACCGTTTATATAATAACAAGATTTTATTAAAACAGCAAAACTTTATTCCATGCACTATTGAATAAGTAAGATGTTTTAACAGTATTTTGACCCGACCGACCGCATCAATATGCGCGTTTGTGGAAAATTGAAGGATTTTGACTCTATATTATTACTTACACCATGATTATATGTTCTCCTGACACACTGGCCGTTACTAAATAAACAAAAGTAGTTCCGTCGTTTTTTTTTTTTTTTATTCAAATGTTGGCTAACAAGACACTTGCCATTGATTAGTATTCGGTCAGTTTCATCGCCGATTTTAGATAACTGAGAAAAAAGTACTGAGTCAAACATACACATATTCACGACTGTTCAATTGTTTAATTTTTGGAATTTCATAACTCTAAATTTAGATAAGTACGGCGGCTGATACTTACACCACTTGTTGGCTTATTATCGCGATAAATAATATGTCCAATGTCATTCCTTCAAAAAGATTGTAGAAAGAGCCAATGGCCACCAATGCAACATCCATTCGGATGCACGAGTATATGTTCCAAGCATTTAGCGCACCATATCAACACCCAAAAGGTGGTGGATTGTAGTCGAGAATAATTTAAGGCTTATTTGAGGTAGGGTATGTTGAGGCAGGGGTGTTGTGCAAGGTTGAAGCATTTTTGTTTATCTTAGTCTCATAACTCAAACGTGCAGTATCTTCAGGGAATGCAAACCTTGATTCGGCGAGCAGTAAAAACTTATAAAACGATATGAAGTGCTTTTGTTTTCGAAATGTGTCAACCTAACTGAGACCAATCTCCTATAACACATTGGCAAATGGCAATGAAATAAAGAAATTATCCATTGTCAGCCTAAATTCCACATATATACAGGGCCCGCCATCTATCGTTACGGATTTGAACTGGGTATTATTTGAAGAATGGTAACACTTAGCTATCATCTGATTTGACAGAAAATTAGTTTTATTCTTTCGCTGAACGAAAATGGTATACGCTCAAAGAACGCTGGGAAATATTGCGACATTACTTTGAAAATCATGGCAATGTTGCAGAATGTGTACGAAAATTACGTACGGCAATGGGAAGAAGAAAAGCACCGAATGAAGCGTATGTGCGTTACTTTGCGAAGAAAGTAAGAAAAACTGGGTTGCTTATTGACAAACCAACGCGTGACCGACCAAAAACCGTGCGTACACCCGAAAATATTTCTGCTGTGGCCGAGAGTGTTCGTGAATCACCAGGAACATCAGTTCACCGACGTTCTCAACAATTGGACATTTCGGAGACATCGTTGAGACGAATTTTGCGTAAAGACCTTGGCATGACGCCGTACAAAGTCCAGCCAGGCAGCCATATGAATGAAGTTGTGTTTCATCATTAACCGGAAGGATTGTACTTCAAAATAAAAAAAACAGTTTGGAAAAATATTGAGTAGTTTCTTTTTTATAGCATTTTTAATTCCGTAAAGCTATATAGCGGACCCTATACTACCACGCTACGGATAGCTGGTTTCCCATCGCTGGCCCAAAATATTTGTATGCCATATTCTCGACCACGAAATTATTAAAGTTACTCATCACTTATTATATTGATATACGGCCGTTCTAGTTCTCACCAAAATTCCCTTCATAATCCTGCATTGGCATGTGAGACATCGTGTTTTGTGATATGCCCACTGGGGTTACTGCGACGCCGAAATAAGCTAGGTATAGAAATCGTCGTCTAAACCAGGGTTAAGAGCATAAATTCCTTGTGAACTTGTCACTTTCGTAGTAACACTTATTAAATTTATATAACACAATGCAATCTTGTTGTTGTTATTATCGTTACAAAACTTAAATTTTCCATTCGTTGCGCTTTGTTTGATAAAAATTGTCAATTACGTAAATTGACTTTGCACAATTGAATGGTAGCCGACAGCATAAGGTACAACAACAGCAATGGCATGACCGAAGCAACACTGTACTCTAAATCCTACAACGGAAAGCGGCAACAGCCAACATCATCAGCGTCAAATAAGAAGAGCGGTGCAGAAAGAGAGCAACAGCGCAGTTTAAAGCCGCAAACTAGTTGTTGGTAGATCCCAATTGCCGGTGGCCGTCTGTCGGCGACTGCGTCAATGGACAAGCAATATAGTTAAAGCGCAAACCTACCAGGCGACAGACTTACAACAACTTACTACAATTCAATTGAATGGCAATGACACTGTTAACAAGAAAAACAACAGCAACAATGGCATTAACTCCTTAAGAAGCTGCCCGCATTGTCCTTTATCCGAAATGTTGTTGCTGTTGATGTTGTTTTTGTTTTCTTAGTGTTGCAATGAAACTGTGTGGCAGGCAATTGAGTGGCAGACTGGACAACGCAAACCAAAGCCGGGCAAATAGCCAAACCGCCATGCCAGCAAAAACAGCAGCATCAACAACAACAATAGCAATAATGGCATAAATATGTATGTATGTGGTAAGTGCGCCTTGCAGCGTTTGCTTTTCGCTTTGATAGCTGTTGCATATGACATGTGGTATGTGGCAGCGACACATTTCCTGCTCAGCTAATGTAATGAGAAATTATTAAAACAAAATATTTTCCATCTGCCATTGTTGCTGCCACCAACTGTTGCAACAACAAGCAATCACATAAGCAAATAGACTGCAACTGCTGTTGCTGCTTGCCAATCTTGCTGAAATGCTGCACCTACACACACATACATATGTATGTGTAGTTGACTACTTAGGAATCCCTGCATATTTGTTGGTAGGTTCGTGTACATCGTTGTACTTTGTTCTACTAGTAGCCCGACGGCGCGTCTGTCTACTGCCCGTTGGTCGTTGGTCGACTGTCGTTGCGTTGTGGACTCTCAGAGTTTTGTTTGTGTTCTTAATTAAACGTCCTGCGGCTCTTTTTCTATTTGAATATGCAAGCAATTTCAGTTATATTGAGCTTTGTTTTGCTGGTAAAACCCCCACTCTCACAAGGCAACGAACAACAACGCATTTCCGTTCCCATCAAGAAGGTTTGCTTAAATTTAACTTCTGAATCCGTCATAAATTCCTGCCTAGTCATTTTGGAACAATGAGAAATAGAAATACGAAACATTTTGGTGATATGACGCGTTTAAAATATTGCGATTATTCCCCCACTAGCTTTCTAAATTAAAAAAAAAGTGTCACTGCCGGTTTTGAGAAACCAATAATAAAATATAATATCTGGGTTTCATATTCTTGTTTCGTGAGCTCAAGGCCGGTTAACACTACAACAGTAATTCAAGTTGTTGCTATTTTTTATTTGGCGATATTTCGATCTTAATTACGGACTCTGAAATATTTGGTACCCACTAAGTTTAGGTCAAAATATATGTATTAATTCAAGTGTGGGAAGAAAGGAAGTTTTTGTCCCATAACCGCCAAATTAAGCTTACACGATGAAACATCCACCTATGGACCGGGGCTGATCGGCATCGCCGGCGCCCGAAACATGGTAGCCTGCAGTAACAAATTCCAGGACAAAATATTCATCAAGCTATGTGGCTGATCGAAAACATCAAAACTAAATCGATAATGTAGCAATACACGTTGGAAATATTATAGAGATAGTGACATCCGCAAGCCGTTGTCATGCTCTCACTATATTCAACGGAATCAGCTGAATAGTTGGCGTAATAATATAATATTTAAATTTATTTTATTGTTGTAATGTTTTCGGCCACCTTAGTCGAGTCAGTTGGTGCGTGCCTACCATTTGGAAGTGCACAGGTTTGAATCTCCGTACATGAAGCATCAAATAACTGTGTTGGCCGTGGCCCCTCTGCAGACAATGGCAAACCTCTGAGTATATTTCTGCCATGGAAAAGGTCTTCATAAAAAATCATTCGTTCAGAGTCGGTTTTCAACTGTACGTCCCTTCATAGCTATATTATCTTTTTAAACAGTTGGTATAACACGTTCACGCCGGCGCGTACCATCGCACTATGGGCTGGCATCAAGGAAAAGCGGCCATAAATCGAAATCAAAACATTTTTTCGTGAAACTTGGTATATAAATGTTTTTGAGGTCGCTGATGTCGAATCTGAAATCAGATTTTAGAAATTCAATATGGCGGATCCAATATGGCGACCGAAAATTTAAAAAATCCATATTTTTATACAAATATTTGCATACAGGGGTTTTCGAGGTCGCTGATTTCGAATCTGGACTCAGAATTTGAAAAATCTTTATACCAAGCGCCTAAGTTGAAAATTTCAGCACTTTCATAAGCCTGTTATTAGCCTGCAAAGTTTGGTGAACATTTGCAGTTTCCAGAGCCTACCACGAGGAGGTTACAGGTTTAGAAGACTCCACTTTTATTTTTTTTTTATTTTTTTTAATTTTTTTTTTATTTTTTTTTTATTTTTTCTTTATTTTTTAAATTTTTTTTTACGGTTTTTTGGTTTTTTTTTATTAAAACGATTTTTTTTTAAGATTTTTTTATTTTATATTTTTCTTAATTTGAAAATTAAAGATATTTTAGGAAAATAAAATTGATTTCAACTGAAAATATTTTTTTTTGCTTTTTTAAGATTTTTTTTTTTTTAATTTTTTTATATTTTTATATTTTTTTTATGATTTACTTTTTTTTTATCTCTTTTGAGGAGTGGCCGTTACTCTTCACTTTGCGGAACCTCTGGTAATGCGAGTAATGCAATTACTGCAGATGGAAGAGGCAATTTTTTTCGTTTTTGTAGTCGTGAACTCAAGCTATGAGACGCTATTAGTGGATCTGAGGAATCCATAGAACGCAAGAACATATCTTGCATTGTAGCTTCTCGACTACATTTCCGACTGTGCCGCTCACGGTAACACTTATAATTTTTATTGCGGGCTTCAGAAGCTTCTTCTGCAAACATTCCTACAGGTAAAATACTATTTTCTATAATCGCAGAGCCGTGAATTAATATTTTATGAACCGTCGCAGGCATAAAATACCAATTGTAGTTCGCAACATAAATTCTTACAGTCTGATGGCACAGTATATTGAATTTATTAGGATCTATCGGCAGATGGCAGGATAAAGCCATTAATATTATTGAAAAGTTGGTTACTAATTCTGTATTCAACTCTAAACAATTTGCAAAGACTTCTGAATTTTGAAAAGCCCGACGAGCTGAATTGCCATCATTACTGTTTCCGCAACCTCTATCCTTGGGCATGTCCACTTTCAATCCCAATTTCTTCCACAAAATATCTTGTATTTCTGCTTTTCTGCGCGAATATTCTTTTTTATCAACTTCGTTTGAGACTCTCCACTTTCTTATATTTTTCCTGTATGAAATATTTAAACAGCATTCCAAAATTTTAATCCAAGCGTGCAATGGACTTATGCCATGCTGCAGGGAGCCAGTAATTGGTAAGAAAACATCTGTCGCAATATTGGAAAGATCATTGAATTGTTTTGGTGTCGCGTGGCAAATTGGACATGACTGTGATGATGTTGTGTCAGTAAGTGCATTTAAAACTTTACCATCTATTAGAGTCATATGCAAAGAAAAATGTAAACGTATACGAAAATGTTGTACCTCAATTTCCAAGCACTCGAGCTTATTAATTTGTTCGTCCATTATTTGCTTTTGTGATTTAATAATTTCAGTAGTTTCTTTTATCCATTTAAGTGAAATTGGGCGACAAAATTTTTCAGATTGAGAAATAGCGTTGTTCCACAAAATGGTCCCATTTGACGTTACTAATCTTAAAGGAATGCATGTACAAGCAAGTAAATTTGTATCAACTTTTTCTACACTTGATTCAGAATAAGGTTGTTTGAATGATGGAAATCCACTGGTTCCATCAAACCCCCAAGAAAAAATAAAAACAGCTTCAATGTCGCAAAAATTAGACTTCTGTGCATATAAAAGTACTACTTCTTGCTGCAACTCGGCAATTCTTCTGGCAGTATGATTTAAAAGCGCTTGAAGATCGCACTTAGCTTCATTCTCATTTATTTGAATGAATTCTTTTAGAGGTCTACATTGCTCTTTAGCTTCCTTTAATCGATCGTAAGGAGGCCAAACATCAGCTCCGCTTAATTTTGTTGCTAACCTTATATTTGTATAAACTGATTTTGAAAGCCCATTATCGATCAAAAAAGCCAGAGCTTCTTCAGGAGATTTCACAATAAGTGAAAGCGTGGCTTTACTGGATTGCTTTATTTTCACGCAATACTCTGGGTTTTCTATGATTTTCTTCAAAACCGAACTTAATTCGCACTCCTGAGACTTTATTGCAGCTTGTCGTGCCGCCAATAATATTTTTAGAGGATCGTTTTCACATTGCTGGCTTATTTTTGCAATTGCCCGCCGCTTCGATCGATCTGACATTTTTTCAAATTCAACACATGGGCGACCACGTTTCAAGGAAGAAGAATCGGAACTAGACTTTATTCTTAATTCTGGAATGAGAAACTGTGAATTAATCCATTCGACATTTTTCTCTGTAAATGATTTATTATTTTTTTTGGTTTTTTTGTATTTAACCTTTCTTTTAGAAATAAAAGACGCAACCATCTTAACTAAACGCTTAAGATCCTCAGAATGTACCTTATTTTCTTCAATTAGTAATTTATTTAAAATATATTTTACACCGCTTCCTTTTTCAGCATCATTGGCATCTAAAATTTCCTTCTTCGTGAATGTCGCCATTATAATGAAACAGCTTTGATTAAATTGCATTTAACAATGAGCCGACCAACTAAGTTTCGAATTTTCTGAAATTTATTTTTGATTTAATGCCTACTATGTTGTTAGAAGCAAAATTCTAGACATTTAAAAAAACCTTCCCCCAATCAGAATTACGTTCTCCCAACGATTTTTTTAATTTATCATGGCTACTTTGTTACTTTTGTAATGTAAACAAAAAAAACATTTCTATTGGCTGTGTAACGATTTTTTAAAAATATTTTTAATATATCAAAAATGACTCAAATCTGTCAATTCAGTAAAACGTTATGGGCATTTGAACATAGACACAGTACAAAAGCTGTTCAGAGCGCACATACGTTTTTACCGTTATCTCTGAAAATACTAAAAAGCGCACATTTGCGCATTAATAGGTAATAATAGATACTTCAAAGAATATTTTCATATTGAAATTTTGTTAATATCATGGAGTGCCAAAAGTTGCCAGCATTCGACGGCTAAAACTTTTTGGTAAAAAACAACATTTTAAGAATAAAATTAATTTTTTTTCGTCAAGTTCCTTTATTTCAAAGCTTTTTCAGTATAATCTGTGTTGGAATATTCTAACTGAATCAAAAACGTAAAATTTACCAAAAATATTTTGAGCGATATTCGAATTTCGCACTGTTTTTAACTATATGACCAAGTGCAAAAAAAGCCGAAGTATGAATGGTTATCGCCCTTTAATGGCAAAACTACTAAACGAAATTCTCTGAAATTTTGCTCATAGCTGCTCTAAAGTGTATAGATATCAAAAATATACTCCATTGGTCCCAGTTCCAAAACCGACTTTTGGCCACCTTTCTTGATGCCAGCCCATAGTGCATCGGTGGCTCGCACAAGTCTGCTTCATGGGGCGGCGCGTACCACCAATGGTACTTTATTAGACGGTACCTATGAGATGAGAAGCCATAAACGACTACCCTTATGAAAAAATTTCGTTTTATATAACCTGCAATCGCTTCCGATAGAGCGAAAAGATGTAAACGTTGCCACGTTTCGTCTTACAAACGAATAACGCTTGCAAATCACTGCATTTTATTATAAAAATGCGTGTTCTGTTAAGAAAGTTTATTGCGCGCTTCTTTCATTTTATGGTCAGTTTAATCGGCCCACTGAAGCGGCTATTCGAGCTATTGTGACTAAATTTAGAACCAAATTTACATTACTGGACATCAAACCACCAACACGCTTACGTAGAGTGCGAACTGAAAAAAATAGCGCAGCTGTATCGACCAGTGTTAATGATGACCATCAATTATCGATTCGTCGCCGTTCGCAGCAATTGGGCCTCTGTTACTCAACAGCGTGGAAAGTTTTGCGAAAGGATTTAGGTGTGAAGCCTTTCAAAATACAGCTGGTGCAAGAATTGAAGCCGAACGACCTACCGCAACGCAGAATTTTTGATGAATGGACTCTTGGAAAATTGGCTGAATATCCACTTTTTTATCGAAAAATTTTGTTCAGCGACGAAGCTCATTTTTGGATCAATGGGTACGTAAATAAGCAGAATTGTCGATTTTGGAGTGAAGATCAGCCAGAAGAATTGCAAGAGCTACCAATTTATCCAGAAAAGGTCACAGTTTGGTGCGGTTTATGGGCTGGAGGTATCATTGGACCATACTTCTTCAAAGATGCTGCGAATCGTAACGTAACTGTGAATGGAGAGCGCTACCGTGAAATGATATCCAACTTTTTTTTGCCCAAAATGCAAGAGCTTGACTTGCATGACATGTGGTTTCAGCAAGAAGGTGCCACATGCCTCACAGCACGCGTAACAATGGACTTGTTGAGAGGCGAGTTCGGTGAACATTTTATTTCACGTTCGGGACTTGTCAATTGGCCACCCAGATCGTGCGATATAACGCCCTTAGATTATTTTTTGTGGGGATATGTTAAAGCTGTCTATGTAATGTCTATTCAGACAAGCCTTTTAGACAAGACAATTAACGCATTGGAACACAACATTAAAGAATTTATATGTAAGATACCGGCCGAAACATTGGAAAGAGTATGCCAAAATGGGACTAAGTGGAATGACGATTTGAAGCGCAGTCAAGAAGCCAAAGAGAGAGCCAAGAGAAGCCAAAATATAGCACGTAAGTGCGAAGAGCTTGAGATGCTGACCGATAGGAAAAAGTCCAAAAACTTTAACACAGAGCTTGGTGGTTTATAGAAGATTTAAGACAAACAAGAGCAATTGTTGACAACGGAACTGTTGTTTTGTTACTTGACTATGGGGAAATGCGATTGCGAGTAGTTAGCGAGGTTGAAAAGCCGACAAAGACACTTTAGCCGATGCACTAGCGGCGGAGCATGTGGTAATGTGTATACAGCCCGTGTATTTATGCCCGTCGCACACACGGCAAAATGAGGAGTTTAGGAGGTCAAAAACTACAAATTTGAAAAAAATTATTCATTTTCACTTTTTAGGGTTCCTAACCAAAACGTTATGAAAAATAATGATGAACAAGAATGAATGGGTACTCGGGAAGCCTGTACCTATTACCAAAAGCACTTTTATTATGTTGTTTTTGCACGATGACGTTTTCTATTGAAGGATTTTCCAACATTTCTAAAACCTCCCTAGCAAATGGTTTCCTTCTTTTATAGTGGCTCCTCCTCTTCGATGCAATTATAGGATCGGAAGCTATACGCATCCAGTGCGCAATGTCGGTATTGGTGTCGATCCTGGAGGTCTTTCTAGTATGGAAAAGCCGTACGCTTTTAAATTCCTTTTGGCTGGTCTCCAATACATCTTCGGAGAATAAACCTACAGGTAGTGGCAGCTCCTTAATAATATCTGCTCCATGTATCAGGAGTTTGTGGACAGAAGCACTCATTTTGTACCAGCCATACCTATCAATGCAAAGTTTTGCAGTTTCAATACTGTAATTTTTGAATTTTTCGTGATTTATGTTGAATCCGCATGATAATACGCTTAGGGTGTTGGCGAATCTTTTGATGATTTCCGTATCTATACCTGTTATATTAGACGATTTGATAGGCTCAGCAAAAAATTTCCTGGCCGTATTTCCGTCATTGGAATTCCCCCCTCCTTGTTTCGGTTGATCCACCACCAATCCCATTTCTTTGTAGAACTTTTCAGTTATCTCGTTTTTTCTTTTTTTAATATTCTCTTTGGCTGCTGTGCCCCTGGCTTGTCATTGCTGCAACTCTATTTTATACGAGATGTGGAGTAGATACTCGTAACACCTTAAGTACGAATGGAGCACAGATATACCCAACTTGAACGGAGCCTTGGAATATTGTTTTCTCAAAAGCAAATCTATGTTGTTTACCTCATTGGGTGATGCTTTACATATGTTGCAAGCTTGCGTTGATGATGTGTCAGTTAAAACGTTGCAAGTCTTGCCATCCATCATTGTACATACAGGATAATGTTTGAAAGTATATGTTTTGTCGTTAAAAGTTACTTTCGTAACCTTTAACCTCGATATTTGCTCTTCAATTTCGTCGTAATGCAGCTTCACAGATTCTTTTGTCTCTTTCTCAATTTGCAATCGAATAATGCGGCTATATCTTGAGGAGGAAGGACTAGGGTTTTGCCATATAATCTGTTTTCCATTCCTTGTTGTGTTCTCTGACATTTGTAATGGCACAATAGTACACAAAATAATGTTAGTGTCACCATATAATGAGTTGTTTACAAAACATTGTTTGTATATGGAATGACCGCCACTCCCGTCAAGACCCCATTTGTACACCACTTTAATGGGTGCGTTCTCTTCGTGATCGTGGTGTGTAAGAAGTACATCCTGCTGTACATCTGCAAGTCTGCGTACCGTGTGGTCAAGAACATCTTGGACGGGGATTTGGACTTCTGTTTCTGATATTTTTATATTGTCAGGGTAGCACTGTTTCTTTGTCTGCGCTATAACATTGTATGCAGGATATATATTGGCACCCCGAGATTTCGCCCCTCTTTGCATGTGAATGTAATCTTCTTTACCCATATCAGAGTCAATGATGAACGCTAAAGCCTCCTCAGGGGAATAGGGTGTGATACCAGAAGTCTTTGGTGTATCATGAATTTGTTTTATGCGTTTGTATCTGCGTGGGCTGGTGGTCAATGCCAGGTTCACCATTCGTGCAGCTGTTCTTTTCCCAGATTTTGTTAGACTAGCTTCAGCGGCAGCACACAATACCTCTGGAGTTATTTTAGCAACAACTGGTTGAACACGTCTTCTTTTTGTTCGTACACAGCCCTCTTCGAAAGATTTTGATGGTCTGCCTTTAACACTTTTTATGTTTGAAACGTTGCTCACAGTTTTCACTGCTGGTAACTCCAAGTCGTTTTTTAACCATGCTGAATTGTACTTGGTGAATCTCTCAATCTTCCAATTCGAGTTCTTCCATTTTTTCAAAAGTTTCGAAACAAACACTTTGAGAATACATTTTATTCGTAACGCACTGTCTTCTGATTGTTTATAAATACTATGATTGTCCAATATGTAACTAGTTAATCGTTCCACACACTTAGACGATGATAATTTATAAAAAGTTTTCATTCTGTAGCACTAAAATCAGATCCATTTTTCTAACATGTATTTTCGAGTGACTTTGATCACTCCGACTACCTGTAAATAAAAGAGGATAGTGTCACAATGAGTTCGTTTGAGTTCTCAAAATTCACAATAATAACGGCCAACTAACTGTTAACTGCAAATATCGAAGACAGAAAACGGTACTTAGCGGAACTTTTTTTGTAAGTCTAAGTAAACATGAATTATAAAAGGAAATTTAACTAGACATGCAATATAATATTTAAATACTTACGATCACATTATTTTTAATTTTACTGTATTAATAAAATGTACATACCTGTAGATTCCATGTTATTGACTACTGTTGATATTTAAACACGAGGCGAAGGAAACAATGCGTATTGTTCATTCGACGGTAGAAAGCAAATTAAACGTACAATCATTTCGCTTATCTGCCGGGCCCTCCCACTCCTTTATTGTAAACATATTAAAGGTGAATTATTCGCTTTGTGATGGAACGACTATCAGACTCGAAAAATATAAACTAATTTAGACTTTATCTTCAAGTTGATAAATCGCTTTTTGACCTCCTAAAGTCCTCATTTTGCCGTGTGTGCGTCGGTTGAAATTCAAGCATGTCCTCATCAATGCTCAAGGAGGGTGATTCTGCAATCTGCGTCGAATTATGAAATTAGTTTTGTAAACTTCGCATAAAAAGACCTTTTGAGCATATTTTACGAAAGACTGAAACTCACCGTTAAGAACTGATTAGATATTATCACTGTGGCCCAGAGCTAGAAAATCAACAATCGAAAAAAATCATCGAAAAACAATCGAAGAAAATCATAATATCTAAGCCTCGGTGCACCCCTAGTTAGGTGTTTAGCTGAGCCTTTTTAATTAACGATCCCTCAGCATCCGAGAACTTCGCGTTGTCGACATATCAAAAGTAAGGTAGAGTAAGAAGAAGATACAACAAAGGTAATGTGGCTATTGACTGAGAAATGGACGTTAAAAATTACATCTAGATCCTTGAATTCATGAACAGATAGAAATAAATTATTAGCAATACTATATACAATAAGATGATAGAGAAACAAATTCTTAACCTTTCTCAGGAATTGATCTGACGAATATTTTAAAGAAGTTTTAGTAAAACTAATATTTAAAATTTTGAGGGTCAATGTTTTATAAATACCAAGACGTCTTACCAAGTTTTATATGTCTGTATTTAGATTGGCGGCCGCCGTAGCCGAATGGGTTGGTGCGTGATTACCATTCGGAACTCACAGAGAGGTCGTTGGTTCGAATCTCGGTGAAAGTAAAATTAATAAAACATTTTTCTAATAGCAGTCGCCCCTCGGCAGGCAATGGCAAACCTCCGAGTGTATTTCTGCCATTAAAAGCTCCTCATAAAAATATCTGCCGTTCGGAGTCGGTTTGAAACTGTAGGTCCCTCCATTTGTGGAACAACATCAAGACGCACACTACAAATAGGAGGAGGAGCTCGGCCAAACACCTAACAGAAGTGTACGCGCCAATTATTTATTTATTTATTTATTATTATTTAGATCAAAACTCTTTGTCTTTGCTTTAGTTTTCGAACTCATTCAGAGGCATTGGTACTCATTTCCTGTTAAACGTTTCTCCTTTTTAAGCCCTTCTAGGAGAATATAAATAAGTTTTAAAATTATGCCAAAGACATACAAAATAATAATCATAACCTATTGTATATATCAAAACAAAAATAAATTTTAAACTCCTAATATAAATAAATACAAATGCATGTTAAAATAATGCTAAACAATCTAATTGGATCATAACTTTGTAAACTCCTATGTTAAAATGATTTTGGGCAATAAATGAAATGAAATAGAAACGTACAATAGCTTCAAATTTGAAAAGCTTTTAAGATGAGATAAATGTTTGGCACTCTACTAAACAAGAGTTATTGGCCCGTAAATATTTATACTATGAGCACCAGAAGTGAGTTGCTACAATCTTGCAAGAGACGAAAATTTTGTAGGTGTTAACGCTATTCTTACGCTCATGTTACATACATATGTATAATATAGAATTACCTACACATATTCAACTAAATGCGCATACAAATAAACGCCACCACTTACCGCGTATTTTAATGTCCTCTCAGCTCTTTATGTGGCATTGAAAGACAGAATGTGCGAAATAATATGCTAAATGCCAAATTCCAGCAAAACGAAAAATTTATTGCCTTTGCTTTAGTACTTAAGTGTGCATAACGAATTCTTGTTAATTGAAAATAATAAAAACCTTTATGTAGCGTATACTGAAACGAACAAGTATGTTCTCATGCTCTAAGTGTAGATATACTAATATAATGGGTGCATTTTACAGATGCCCGTAAAGAACATCGATGAGATCTTCTGTGCATTCAACTAAATAGTATATTCGACATTTCTGGTCACTAGACTTTTGAAATTACCAAAAAATGTATGGCCAACAGTTTACCTACAGGGAAAACATTTTAGGCATCCGTATACCTCATATATGTAAATGCTTTACAAAACAAGAAAGAAAAAATGGTCAAGATACTGTACATGGTTCGGCGAGAAGCAATGTTTCCAGGGAAAGAGTGGTTTGATAGTTGTGTCAGTTACCGGCCTTGTTACCTAAAACAAGTAAGTCAAGAGTTTTTTTTTTAAGTTTGATAAATCAAATTGTGTGACAAGAAACATTTTTCTCAGGTTGCGTACATGCCTTATTTAATAATATTCTTATCCAATAATTTATTATAAATTTGTAGCCTTTACAAGGTAGGTTTCCGATATTTCGATGCTAAGTCCAAAATAAACAAGACTGAGCTAAAATAGGATCGACAGCAGCTTTGTTCTGATAACTTCGATCTTATTTATTCAAAATAGTCCACTCCGGCCTCGATACACGATCTAAAAGAGTGTTTCAGGTCATTCACCGGAATGTAGGTCCAAGCCTTTTGGATGGCCTCTACGAATGCAAAATCATGCAACAAGCGCCAGCTTCCTCCTTCGCGGTATTCAGGGCGAATTCGACGAATGGGACAAATGTGACAAACGCTTCAAAACGCCAGGATAGAAAATTGCATTGACGGTTTGGCCCGTTGGCATGAACTCCAAAGAGCATCGACCTGATTTTTGACTTCACCAAACGCAATTTTTTGGGAGGTGGCTCATCTGAGACTTTCCATTCAGCACTTGGACGCTTAGTTTCAAGTTCATGTTGGAAACACACTCATCTTTTCTCGCCTCTTTAATGATCATCTTTTCTCGCCTCATTAAATCTGGCACGAGATAGAGCATCATAGCATAAACTTGTTCCATCAATTCAAATGTTTCGGTGAACGTTTTACCGATTTTAAAACAAAATTTGATATTAGCTCTTTGTTCGAAACTCATTTTTGTACTGGAAGTCAGCGTGGGATGTAACTTCCAACGCACTAACTCATTAAAAAGATGGTGTCATCAAAACATTTTTATGACGGCAACCTTATTTATTTTGGACTTCACCTTGTAAGTCTCCAATTACTAACCGATTCTGATAGCCTACCAGCCTACCATCCGTACCCTTCAAAAATTGCTACTCGCTCACAAAGCCAATAATGCATGTTTTGAATAAGTCGTTCTCATCTGGACTATTCCTAGCGGAACGAAAAAAAGCTCAAATAACTCCCTCTTAAAATGTGGAAATAGAAATGACAGACTTCAAATTTATAAACTAAAGACGTTTTACGGAAATGACAACAATTTCAAAATTATTTGGGATTATTTTTAAGACAAAGCTAGTTTTCGCTGAGTCTAGCTTAATAAGCCAGAGTCAACATGGTTTTGTTAGTGGTGATGGAAGTGTTTTCTGAGTTGCACAGCTGAGACCTAATTAGCGTCAAACATGCCATTTTGATGTACCATTTGTAGAGCCACTGATTTTCATTAGTCGAACCATCTTGATTTAACTGTGAATCTGTTTATGTCGTCTATTTTGTTTTCTGCAATTCCTTTCAAGTTAACCATCGAGAATTCCCCCAGCGTTCTCAGCCGTAGAGCACGCAGACTTGTGCACTCACACAGATAGTGAAAGACTGCTTCCTTAGATTCTTTTTGATTGCAGCTTCTACACTGTACACCTACGGTCATCCCATCTTCCTATCATGGTCTCCCAGAGACCAGTTGCCGGTTATTGTTGACGAAAATTCTGAATATATCTGCTCGTGACTTTCTTAACAACTCGTTAGTTCTGGATTTGTTGAAAGTGAGCCAAGTTGGTTAAGTTATTTTGCAGGTATCCGTGTTGGTCTATCAACGACCTCCTATTGGAATAGCGGGAAGATCTCCCTTTCGTGGACGCCTTGGAGACCGCCTATTGTTTGTGAAAGGTTTACGATGTGTTTTCTGAAACTTTTTGGAAATATTAAGACTTTATTCTCTAATAACTAAATACTATTTATCTTGAAAGATGAACGGAGAGTATTTATTTCAAAACATTTCTTTGTTTTTGACATTCCTAAATTGGACAGCAACATATTTAAATATCGGGTAGAACCTGCACAATTACATTGGACAATATAACGTCACGTCCCCTTCAGTTAATGCATGGTGCTCCTCATGGCAATATTCTTGGTCCACTTCCCTTTACAATTTTTATTGATAATATAAGCTCATGTTTTTTTTTCTCTCTCTGTTTTTCATATATCTCGATTCGAAAACTTTTACGATTTTAAAACTTAGTTTTATTTTAATCTGACGTAGACAGAGCTTATTCTTTGTGCAAAAAAAAATCGGTTATATTCAAATACTGACTGATATTGCTCTCAAGTAGTTTTTTCCAGAAAAGTTAAGACCTTACCTATTTCGTGGTCTAACCTGTACACTGTAAACCAAATTAAAGACTTTCGACTCTACACTAAAGACTACCTCATTCCGAAAGCGTATGCGTAATTGTACACATTTCTCATAACAAGTTGTATATAACATTTGTTAGGCCCCTTTAGAATATGCTTCCCGCATCTGTTTAGCCTCACTATGCCGTAGAAGAACACTTTTGCATGTTTAAGTGAACTTGATTGAGCTGGTAGGTTAAGAAGATTATCTCTTAATATACCTGTTAGGTACTTGCGACATTTTACATGTTTTTTGTTCAATTGAATTGGTTCGCAAACCTTACGTGAACTTAATATTGTCAAAGATATCGACCCGTCACAATCTGAAGTGTTTCTGAAAAGCTTATTACTAAGTCATACACCACCTAACAGATCCTATTTATAAGTGCATAGCTAGTAAGAGTATATGTAATTGTATTCCATAGTTAAATAAATAAAAATCTGGACTTAGGGTCGAAAATCCCATTTTTTATTGGCTGAAGCATATACTTACACATAAATATATAATTATTTATTCGGTGAAAAGTGCAAAATTAGGACAATTGGCTGCTTGCAATTATTTATAAAAAGATAATAACTTATATTTTAAGAAATTTCGCAGCTAAAAGATAAACATACGAAAATTTTCAAGTTTTTATAGATATAGATATAGATATAGATTTTTTTCATTTCAAATAGCGTTTTAAGCGATTATGTGGTTTAATAAATATTTGATTAAACTAATGACAATTTTGTTTCCGAAGAGTTATATATTATCAAAATCCATTGACCTCTGATCGTTTTATTGAAATTTTTTAAATCGATCAGTCAATCGAACAAAATCCTACACCTCTCTGTGTTCGCGGGTTACAATTTATACTTCTGGCCTTGGACACTTATAGTTCTGTCAGGCGCCATCTGGCATTTCTATTGGAAAGTTGGATATAATTTACCATTAATGCACCCTCAACTTTTTGATGTATGAGCCATATTAGTTTAATTTACAGTCTCGGCAAGAAAATGGAATTAAACTGTGAACATTTTCGTTCAATGATTTTACTAAATGTTTGACTTGTATTAACAAGACAAGACTGCATCCATAAATAAAAAAATAATAATTTTTTGAAAATTTCACAATGGTCTTTTCTCATAAAAATCTACCCAAAAGCACTAGAAGTCAGGAAAATTGCCCATAACAGTTGTTTGGCCGAGTTTTTCTTCCAATATGGGTTGTACGGCTTGATGTAGCCTTACAAATGAAGAGTTCTACAATTTTCTGGCGCCTTCGAATTGTGTATGAAAAAAACTTCAAACCATTTTATTCTTGGTACCGATGTCCTATGCTGCTACTGCTGCTGCTTTCTTATATTTGTTATTATACTTTAATAATAATAATAATAATAATAATAATAGCCGGCAATGGCAAACCTCCGAGTGTATTTCTGCCATTAAAAGCTCCTCATAAAAATATCTGCCGTTCGGAGTCGGCTTGAAACTGTAGGTCCCTCCATTTGTGGAACAACATCAAGACGCACGCTACAAATAGGAGGAGCAGCTCGGCCAAATACCCAAAATGGGTGTACGCGCCAATAATACATATATATATAATAATAGTAATACAGCTAAAGTATTGACCACTTCATTGACCTTTTGTGTATTGTTAAGAAAACAAAAAAATCCTATGTCTCTAAAAAAACACCCATTCTATGTGTGCTTGCACTTCTATCACCAAATGACCAAATAATCTTTTCTTTTGATATTTTAATACTTGTAATTAAAGTGAAGGCAATTCCTTTTATTGTATGAGTGTAGACGTCATTAATAGAAGCGAAGGTTGTTGTTGGTTTTACTGCTGCTAGTTTGATTTTTGATTTTCAATTCTTCCGGCCAATTCTGTAGTGAACTTATTTCTTTAATGGTTCTCTATTAAACTGTGATTTATGCGCAATTTCGAGAAATTAAAACCTGTGAAATTCTAAACAGCTTTGCCATCGTTTACAAGTAGTGGGAGTAGGAATGAAGATGCATTTTTTAATGAGAGTATTTGGTAAAGTCCACTTTGCGTTATTGCCTGTCGAAAGGCATATTAAACTTTGCTATGAAAAGAAGAAGCTAATCAACATCTCATGCTAAGGAAAAACTTGAGGGGGGTGACATTGGCCACATGACTGATATATTCTTATGGTAAATGGGCATAAGAAACTATGTCAACGCCTCATTTTGGGAGCATGTGGAGCAATTCTATGGAAAAAATAACGGAAAAATTTTAGTGGAACATTTAAGGCCTCTTTTTTTTCTTTTTTGCAGGAAATGGTAAAAAACACACAGCACAGAGGGGTATAGCGGATTAAAATGTATAACAAAAATATTTGCCAGAAAATTGTTCTTTAAGCCTCTTAATACATCACAGCTAAAACTTTAACTTAAACTTAGTGTGACTGCAGGTGTGGATCTTCTCAATGTAACGAATGTCGTGTAAGGAAAAAATTATCAAAAATCAGCGAAAATTTCCAGACGATACAAACATGCAGTTTGTTATCTTAAAATTTAATTGAGAATCAAATTGTGTACCCAAATTTTTCTTAGAAACACTTATTGAAAAGTTTGAAATTTTTGTGAACATTTTTCGATTTTTTATGAATCTTGTACAAAGTTTTAAGTCCCAATTTATACGAAACTAACTATGCTTTCATCAAAATTTTATGAAAAAGAAAGAAAGTAGTCAAAACTGTACAAAATTGGCTGGATGTCTAATAAAAATTTTGTTCAAGGCTCAGAAATGTGTCACCTATATTTTAACGCTTTGAAAATTATCAATATAATTTCATAGAAAAAATGCACATTTCTGTAAATTTGGTATAAAATATTTGATTTTTATACTTATTTAGTAGCCTCTCTTAATTTCTCTTCAAAAATTTCCAAAAAATTGTATCGAAAATAAAACGGGATGAATATTCTTTTGTTTTTTAATTATTAATATTTTTTTCAAGGTTGCATAAAAAATAGTTAAACATTTTTTTTTTTAATAAAGCAAGCGACGTAATTTTCTGAGCGCTTGTGAAGGAAAGTTATAAGAAAAGATTAGCTGTACATATGTATAATCTGCTTAACTTTGCTCATAAGTATCAAGAGTAGCAAATCATAACAATATACATACTGTGCCCTGGATCACCACTACATCAGGCGACTAGAATTGCCCCTCAAAGCAATATAAAAAAGCTTCGTCTCTTGGAATTTAACTTCCAAGGTCAAGTTCAGCAAATTACATATTCCCACAAAAATACCTCATAGAGCCCAAAAAATACAGAACAGTGGAAAATTAACCAAATTAAATTCTGAAATATTTTTGCCGCCTTGAATATGAATTAGTAGTCAAGGCAGCTTCAAAATACTAAGGTCTTTCTCGCCCGCTGAAACTCTACCCGAAGGCGGTGCAACCAACAGACGTGGCATATTGCCACAACAAGAACATACATAGGTTATATGTAGATATTTTGATCCTGTTACTTGTTTTCGTCGCAGGCAGCTACTCGCGTTGCAGTGACTTACGCTCATATAGCCACATATTACAGCTAAACTAGTGACGCTCTCATATTCACATACACAGAACTATCTACATATATACTGTATTATACATGCATCTGTATATTTATGTGTTTATGCGGCTTTGGTAACACGTGCGCGACTTCTAAAGACTGCGGTTGTAATTAATTAAATGAAAAATTCATGTAAGGCAATGTGAAGCTGTGCTGCCAATACTGAATACACACATGCACACATGCAGGAAACAACTGTCTGTGCCAGTGTTGGTTGACTGCACCAATGCGGGTAGGTACAAATATACATACATAGAATTATGCGATGATCCTGGGTGCTGGATGAGTGCTAGCAGCTGGAACGGACACAACATCCAAGTAGCTAACAAGAGTGGCTAGACGGAAGTGGCGTGAAGGCTGCCGAAGCACCTTTTACGCTTGAAACGCTCGACTGGTGGACTTAATCTGGTAGCCGGTATTTACCGTAGTGGCGCAACCAAAGAGGTGCCACTTAGTGTATGGCGCAGAGGATTGGCAAGAGATTTAAGATGGGCGCTTTGCACAGTAGTCTATTGGAACCTTTTAGGGGTATTAATTTTTCATAGAATTTGTTGGTAGTTTGCATTTTGTAGGAGCTAAACGGGCAGCAACTAAGAGATATTATGTAAGAGTTAACGAAATAGGAGAAGTGGAAAGATGTGGAAATATAAAACAGCTGGTTGAGAGATTTATTGTTTTGGGCTTAGCAAACAATTAAAGTGGGTTTTAGTAGAACATTAAAAAAAGTTAATATAAATATATGTAATATAGTTCGGAGTTAATTAAGCTGCCTAAAATCATACATCGAATTTAAGAATAGTTACAGTAATCCAAAAAATGTTTGTTTTCTATTATGCCATTATTATTAAATTAAAAGTATGGAACAAAATATATTTCCCTTTTGGCCCAGGGAGGCGAATACCGCAGTCGTGTGGACGTTTACGTAATTATTAATGCGTTGGTCTGGGTTAGAGGCTCGCTATGGTGGGCTAAAAACATCAAATCCTAATAGCGGTTACCCCTCGGCAGGCAATAGCGAATCTTCAACTGACTTTATCAGATTAAAAAGATTATCATACATTATCTAAATCTGAACTATTTCTTAGTAAAAAAACCTAAATGAAATTTAAATAGCTGAAAGCCTGGTTTTTTCTAAAATAAACCTTGAAATAACCATCGGCCAGGGACACGTAAAGCTCTATATGCCACCATTAGTAGGACAACCTTAATTTAGGAGGAGAAATTCGGCCAAATATCTAACAAAAGTTTTAATTTAGATCCATACGTTAAGTGGTTCTTAAAAGTAAAAACAAAATCATATTTCCTAATCCTCAAACTCTGCGTCGTTACTACTATAATCAAAGATATAACATATAGATTTTGGTCCCGATTGGGGGCTCTTAAGGCATATCGCACAGAGGTCAAAATTCAGATTACCCTATTATAACTACAAAATTTACACAAAATGAAAATAAACAAATTTTTTAATAACATATATTAATAAAAAACACGGAAGTAAAGTTAAAATGTATGTACATGTATATAGGGTGTGTTTTAAAGAGATTGAGAACTTAGAATGATAATACAAAACAGAAATATTGTTGGAATAATTTTTTTTACTATAATATGGTAGATATTTTGATCACATTAATTTTGCAATATAATATCCGCCATATGTCCGCCGAAGCTACGAGTTACATGGTCCATTCGATCAGTCCAATTGTTGACTACTTTTGCTAATAAAGCTGAATAATAAATCTAATAAACTTTTCTTCGTAGTCGAAGGACAAATGCCATCAAATTGAGAACGAAGTCTTCTTCAACACTTCGCTCTATGAATTTCGGTAGCATATTTATTTTTTTCAAACTAAATTTACTCAATTTGGAAGCATTGTCCGGGCATTAAAAGATTCATAATGACTTCCAAACCTTAGTGAACAGAAATGTAAATACAGTTTGCCATTCTCAGCTGTCACACACATATTAGGTTTGGAAATAAGTTCGTAGCGTTTTCACCAAAGACTTATATTTAAACAAAAAAACAATAATTATATCAAAAAGTTAATTAATTATAAATTCGCCGTTACTGTTTACAACCTCTTCTCACCTCTCGACCAATTTATTGATTCCGTTCCACCAAAAATTGCCTGGTCTGGTGTCAAAGAAGTTGTTGAAATAGTTTTTAAGGACCTTTTTGTAACGTCCTTCATATAGTTTGACAGGGAGCGAAAGAGATGATAATCGGTCTGTGCAAGATCCGGAAAATACAGCGCATACTAAAGGACCTCCCATTCGAGCTCTTGGATTGCGATTTGGCATTGTCATGAAGGAGTATGCGTGAATCAGGTATTTTCAGTCGAATAGCCTCATTCACGCGGTGTAGTTGGGCAAGGTAGAGCTACTTGTTGACCGTGGCATTCCTTTCTAACCATTTCTCAGTGAACCATACCTTCCCAGTCACAGCAAGCACATATCATGATCTTCTTTGGATGAAGATCCGGTTTGACTCTCGGCTTTGGCGTATGTCCTGGAGTCACCCACTCCATTCTTTGTATAGGCATCATTTCTCAGCTTCTGTGACGATCCAACATAAAAAGCGCTGCTTATGACCGAGTGTTGCTCGATGGCGGGCGACATGCTGAGAAGCAATTTGAAGGCGACATTCTTTGTTTTTCTCGTTGAGCTCATGAGACACCCAGGCTTATTCGGTAAATCCCATTGAATGAAGGTAATTGAGAATCGTTTTATGACCGCAATTCATTTTTCCCACCAACTGGTTTAGCCACCGTTCCCTTCAAAAGTGATTTGGGACATTCTTCATGGAATTCAGAAAACTTTCCGCTGCGGAACGTGTTATCGATGTCCAAGTCGCCATTTTTGAACATTGCAAACCGTTTCCTTGCGGTAGACTCGCCTATGGCACCTTCTCCATACACGTCGCAAATGTCCCGAGCTGCTTCGGCAGTTTTTTGACTTCGATGAAAAGCAAAGAAGAGCAGGTTTCAAAAGTGTTGATTTTTGCCTCCTGAGTACTCTATTTCTATGTCTCAAAACTAATAAAAAATTAAATAACTCAAAAACGCAATTAACAGTTTTGTAGAGCAGAAAGAGTTCTATCGATTGAATACTTACCCTTTGCTAAACAGCGAACAAATCGTTGTAAAATAAAAGAAAATATAAAAACGCTGCCAAGCCATATGAAGCCTTTTTTTAGCGGAACGGCATCAACAAATTGGCCGAGAGGTGGGAAGAGGTTGTAAACAGCAACGACGAATATTTAATTGATTAACCAGTTAAAAGTCTTAAATCTACTCTATTGAGTAAAATTCATCTGAAAAGAAAGGCTCAGAAGCAATAGAGGCATATTTGCTCCTTTTTTAGCTAGATGGTCAGCTATTTCATTTCTCTCATATCGCTCAGGAACCCTCTAGGAACCCAACCTAAAAATATTGGGTTGGAGGGAAATTTCTGTCGTATTTTAAATAGGCAGTTAATTTTTCTTGTGAATAAAAAAACATCTGGTGAGTCATTGGGATTTTTTTTTGTTTTTTACCTGCTGTATATTATAAAAGGATCCCTTTTATATTATTCATCATTTACTGGGTGACGATCCAAGATCGATAATAATGTTTTGCGATCTATGTTGGAAAATAATCCACATTTAACAAGTCGAGATTTTGCAGAAGAGTTTGGCATTCATCATACAACTGTTGGAGATCACTTTATATCTCTGTGGCTTGTAATAAAGCAAAGTGTTTGGGTTCCACATGAATTAACGGAAAGAGTGTAAGAATTTGCTCATCACATCTGATTAGACATAATGTGCAGCCGTGTTTGGGCAAGTTGATTACTAGAGATGACAAATAGATTATATAAGAGAATATTGAGAGAAAAAAATCGTACTGCAAACCAGGAACGTCATCAGCAATAATTCCAAAGTGAAATATACATCAACGTAAAGTACTGCTTTATTTGTGGTGGGACAGGAAAGGTCCAGTGCACCACAAGTTGCTGAAACAGAGAAAAACGTTTAACGCCGATCAGTACTCCAGTCAGGTGGATGAATTGAATGCAGCTATCAAAGAAAAAAGGCCAGCATTAACGTCCAGAAAAGTAAAAGTGTTCCACCACGATAATTCTCGGCCGCATACTGCAATGGTGACACACAAAAAATTGAATGCGTTAGGATAGGAAGCTCTTAGGCACCCACCGTATTCACCTGACGTTGCATCATCCGATTATTATCTGTTCAGATCTCTGCAAAATTGTCTAACGGGGAAAAAATTCAAGTATTTTGAAAGTGTTTCTAAGGCTGTTGCTGACTATTTTAACTCCAAGGACTTCTACAAAACAGGAATTCACAGGCTACGTGAAAGATGGAAACAAGTTGTAACAAATAACGGAAAATATATATTTGATTAATATTAAACACCTGGTTTTATAAATGAATTCAAACCGTCCAACTCAATAATACGGTAAAATTGCATGCATATACTGCAATATAAAAACACACTAACAGAAGTCATTTAATTACATAACCGCATATAATTTCAATAAGTTTGAAAAAAATGTACATCAAAATATCTCCATAAATTTCTAATTAAATGAATATAATTATAATAACTTATTACCCCAATTAAGGCAGCTAGCAGTGGCGGCTGTCGGCCTGTCTTGTAGGCAAAGTTAAGCAGCAATTTTGAATTTTCATTTCTTTTCATCTCCAAGAAACTCTAAAAAAAATTTTTCAGCATTTGAATATTTTTTGGCCTAACAACTATGTATTCATTTATTCCTTATAAATTTTTTCATTTTTTAGCAGGTCATATCGGGTAACAGTTTAAGGTGCGTTATCTGCTTTGGTGAACCGCGAAATTGAAATGTCACTTCGTTAGCTGTCTGTTATATGTGACTGCCAATTCGGGAAATTAGCTGCACACGTTGAAAAGATAATAATTGGACTAGGTTTTTTGGATGCAAGTTCAAATATTGATATAATTCGAATTGGCATTCGTTGATTACTTGCTTTGGTAGTGAGTATAGGCAGTATTGCATAAATTAAAAGTGGTTGATGAAATGATAATCCTACAATCACATAGGGCAAAGTACGAGTATTCAAAGATATGGAGATTAGAATTGGCAAATATGAAATTTTGATGGCACTGCACAAATTTTAGATTAAAAAAAAGATACAAAGAACCATGAGTACACAAATAAAGAAGGAAAATATGTTTAGATTACTTATACGCACTGACATTTCATGCATGTAAAATGATTCCAAACCAAATTCGGGCATAACGTAAATGACGTGGCAAAATGTGCTTCAACTAAAGAAAGGTTAAAAAGATTGAAATAATTTTTCTCATTCATATGTTATGAGACCTTGTAATTGAATTTTTGTTTAATAAAGTGCGCATTTCAAGTGGCTCAAAAATTGTGTTGATTTTTGAGAATTTTTCCCTGAATATTAAAAAACGTCTAACATTCGTTATATGTAATTACAAAAATGCGACCCTCTTGAAACTTGCATTTTATTATACAAAAATTCAGTGGCCCATAAAGCGCATACACAAAAAGTTGGAAATTTTGATGAAAATTGTTCCATTTTTTTAATTTACATAAAGTTTGACACTCTGGTTTTCTTGGGTTTTCTGGGAAAATAAAATATATAGAAATTAAATAAGGCAGAAATAAGTTGTGAAAGTAGTGTTATACTTATTTAATGCAGTATATCATACCCTATGATCAGAAAGTACCGGAAATGTTTAAATAAAACAAAACAGAGTTAAATTTCAGGCAAATTTATTTTATCTCCTTCAAAATATGACCCCTCTGAACACATGTGCCAAGGTTCAACCGAATCCTTTATGTACCCCTGGCGGGCCAACCAAGGGATGGCCTTCCCCTCCTTCGTCGCATTTTCTTTGATCTCCTCTATCGACTGAAATCTCCCTCCACGGAGTGGTTACTTCAACTTGGGAAACAAAAATAAGTCCCACAGGGCCATATCAGGTGAATACGGTGCTTGCGCGATGGTATTTACTTGATGTTTGGTCAAATAATCCAGCGCAATTTGGGCGCGGTGCGATGGCGCGTTATCATCATGCAAAATCCAAGAATTGTTTGCCCACATTTTCGGCCATTTCCTACGTACATCTCTGAAACGCTTTAAAACGGATAAATAGTGACAGATGTGTATCTTACAGTCCTACCAGCATAAGAAAAAAATATGGATCGGTTCTCGTGTGTGCGGTTCGTTTAAATTAAACATTCCCGGTACTTTTTGATTATAGGGTATATAAACAGAATATTGACTATCCAATATTGGATATTAATAATCCAATTCTGTTTTTGAGCAACTTTTTTACTAAATAAATCAAAAAATGATTTTGAGCGATGGCGCTCGTTTTTTTAATATGATACCCGACATACCTATGTCCGTTGTGCCTACGAGCCACATGGTCCATTCGATCAGTTTAATTTTAAACTGCCTTTTCCAATAAATCTGAATCACAATATTAAATGAATCAATCAGCGAAAATTCGACGCAAACTATGTACATTTTGCTTCAAATCTTGCATGAACAGTATTTTATAGGCACATAAGCGAATATCCTTTGATAAAATTTTCCACGTAGTCGAAGAACAGGGCCCCACAAGCCGAGACGAGGAGGAATCGACACTTCGGCATTTTTTCAACACGTCGCTCTATGAACTTCGCTAACACAATTTCTGCTTGTGTTTTTAAGCACATTTTCCAACTCTGGGAGAGTTGTTCTAACGTTAAACAATTCATTATGACTTTCCAAACCTTACTGAGCAGAAATCTCAACACAGTTTGCCATTCTCTTATTATCAATATTATTATTCTTAGTTACTGTCGAGCCGATTGGAGACGCATAGTTGTAGATTTTTCGCTTCAGCATTGATCTGGAACCTTATTAGGCTTCCATCAACTCTGAGGTTCCAGTTCAATGCCATTCTGCTTTTCTCGCTCGTTGGCTGGCGGATGGTATGCCCAATGCATTCGCATTTATGACTCTGTATTTCAAGACTAATTGGTTTTTGTTCACCTCTTGCAGTTGATCGTTCGAGATCCAAGTGTCAGGCCACCATATACGCAGAATTGTTCTGAGACATCGGTTAACAAATGATTGCTAGGTTTGTGGGATAGATGCTGATATGAGCCTTGTTTCACGACCATAAAGAAGAACTGATTTTATATTTGAATTAAAAATTCCTAACCTTACCAGTTGTTTCGGATACCATATTTTATTTAAGCTGGCAAATGCTGATTTAGCTTTTGTAGTTCTTGCACTTATATCAGCCATGGTTCCATTATCTGCTTGCTAGGTAGGTAAATTTGTCCACGTTTTTGATTTGCTCTATAAAAGAGTTTGTCTCCGAAGTGCCGATTTGCGTGGATTTCATTTTTCGCACATTTATATGTAGACGTGCGTGAAAACTGCGCCCTCTGTGTGACAACTGATGTCGTCAAGCTTCTTCTGCATGTGTCCTCTACGTTGTGAGAGGAGGGCAATGGCATCAATGTAGTGAGGATCTCCCAGTTGTTCCATACTAATCGGATTCCAGAGAATTCCTCTTGACGGGCTGGTATCGAGGGCGTTATTTAGCATCAGCAAGTACTATTAAGAATATCGGAGGCGATAATATGCAGCCTTATTTGCCTCCCGCTACTGGCTCGACTGGCTCAGATAGAGCACCGTAATGCAGCACATTGAATTGGAATTTGGAGTACTGAGCTTGCCTATACTTTGGAGCGACTGCCACATGCTTTGGTGATGCAGTCTGTCGAAAACCAAAAAAGTAAAATTATTGACCCTATCAAGTGAGAGAGAGGTTATGTACTTTCTTTCTTTCATTCACTTTCACTTTTATTTATAAAAATATGCTTGTGTTAGTATTTTAAAATTCGTACTTAACACCATAGAGATTACAACTGTAATTTTCACTAACAGCGAGGGGACGCAAAAACTCCCAGTACGCTCTTGAATCTGCGTCGTCGGAGTCTACAAGTGTAATTTGCATATTACACGTACTTTTCCACATACACATACATACGCGCATGGGTTTTATGCAGCCTGTTGTTGAAAAAGTTGCCGAAAGCAAAACATTGCCTTCATACTTTTAAATACTTTATTTGATTGTAAATTCATTTTATGTTTTTTCTCCCTATATTCCTTTTGACTTTGACGTAAATCATGCAGAAGTCAAATTGAAAGCTATTACAGCACTCAAAGCGACCGAAGCGAGACGTGGAATATGAAAGCTGAAAAATGGGGTTTACAAATACAAAAAAACAAACAATTGAAATGAAACGCATTCACACGTCCTTGATTTCCTTTGGGATCAGTAGATGTGTACACGAGCTGCTAGCCGCGAATAAAGACAGCCATAATAGCAGCACTTCTTCCGCTGTTAGTTGTAAAGCAGATTACATTGGTATGATAATGCAGTTCCACACTGGCGTCTTATCACACTTCCGCATTCTGTTATCCCGCTCATTTTCTTTCTCATATGAAATTCTAGTGAAAATTTTTTGTGCCACAAAAAAGACAGCTTTGTTTATTTGTGTTGGGAAACAGTGCGCCATAAAAATATGCACAACCGCATTGCACTTCGAAGCTCTTTGTTGAGCTTTGCCGGCGACTTTCAGACTGCTTCGAGCCGCCGTACCTACACCTCTTGCTACAACAACTGTTGGAATCATCAAAAACAGCGATTGAGTGAAGGTCGTTCAGACGGGGGCGAGGGCAAGCTGCTTTGGGAAATTGCAGTGCCAAAAACAAATACGAGGATGAATTTGAGGAAATAAGCCAAGCAGATGCGAGCACAACTCCTTATACCAACACATACACATTACATACACATATATACACATTTATTTTCATATTTTTTAGTCAGCTTTTGTGCGCCAAAAATTTGCATATTTTTCGTATTTCATTTGAAATGCGCGGCATAAAGAACAGAAAAAAATGAAAAATATATGCAAAAAAGTGCGACGTGAAAAACACTTCAAAGTGAGAATTTATAAGCCATGAGAATTATAAGCATGGGGAACCTAGAGTAAATATTTATTAAACTGGTGCCACCTGGGAAAGAAGAAAGCGAGAAAAAATGTATGGCTTATAATGCGAATGCCGCAACACTGACTCTCACTGTGATATGTAAATAAAAATGAGGAACTGAATAGCTAAGATTGACCAAAAATAGATTTGAATAGAAAACGTAGAAAACGTACTGTAGTTAAATATTAATAAAAAATGCCTTAAAAGTATTTAATAAAGCAAATTTTAAGTAACCGGGTGCGAAAAACTCAAACTATACCAATATTTGTTAATCATTAAAATATGGCTTATGGTGCGTGACTACCATTAGGAATACATAGAGAAAGTATGTTCAAATCTCCGTGAAATACCAAAATGAAGAAAAAGTATTTTCTAATAGCGTTCGTCCCTTGGCTGGCAATGGTAAGCCTTCGAGTGTATTTCTGCCATGAAAAAGCTCCTCATAAAAAATATCTGCCGTTCGGAGTCGGCTTGAAACTGTAGGTCCCTCCATTTGTGGAACAACATCAAGACACACACCACAAATAGGAAGAGGAGCTCGGCCAAACACCAAAAAAGGGTGTAAGCGCCAATTATAAATATATATATTACATATATATGTATGTATATTTCGAGCAACACGCGGAAATAATTTTTGGTCGTGATTTTCACTACAAGTTGGCGCAAAATTAATCACCCAACTTTATATTTGAGTATTTTTTATACTGAATAAATAAATGATTTTGCGTATGGAAATCTCTCACGGCTCCGTTGCCTGTCTGTTCAGCTGTAGTGCAGATGTTTAGTTCACAAATGCCAAATATGATTGGCGTACGACGCCATTTGCAAAAAGTATACATCTTCTGAGAGGGTGACTAATTTTATGCCACCTTGTAAAGTGTTTTGAAGAGCGTCACAACGATTTCTGGTTTTAAATAAATGAAATGAATAGAATAAATGTAAGAGTGCTTTCGTTTTCTGAACTTTTATTGACAAAACGTCATTCAAAACAAAAATATGGTATTCTGTTTGCTCCAGAAATGCAAAATGCTTCTGCTTAAAAACATTCATGGATTTGATTTAATAGACAAACCTTTATGTGCTTAAATTATATATTTTTTACAGAGTACGTACGTTTTTATAATTGATTAATTACACTGTTAGGAAATTTTGCCGGCTAGGTGCAAAACTACTGAACTGATCGATGCCCACCAAAGGTGAGTGAATCAAATTTTCGAGAAAATTTATTTTAATTACTTCTCAACTTTTCTCGCTGAAAAACTCGAATACATGGCTTGAGCTTCATTCCATATAATAATATGGACTTCAAATGAAAAAAGCCATGATAATTAAACAAAATTCCTACACAAAAATTTGTCTGAAGAAAAAATCAAATCATCAAATTTAATTTTAACGAAAAGCCTTTGAGTAATTTCAGAAAAATTATTACAGCCACTAAAATGTACTCTTTGAATCTTGGGCTGGTGGAATGATTGGCCCATTTTTGTTTTTGGAAGTTGAATATGAAAGAGCTGTTACTGGTAATGGACAGCGCCATAGACAACTGAATGAAGATGTTTTGAAGTCTGAGTTTGGAGGAATAGACATAGACGATCTTTATTTTCAACAGGATGGGCACACAAGTCACACAACATGGGGAAACATTGCATTATTTCTATCTAAGTTTCCCGGTCGACTAATTTCACGTAATGGTGGCATAAACTGGGCACCTAAATCATGAGATCTAACTCTACCAGGCGGATTTGAGGTTTTTTTCTTTTTTTGGAAAAACAAAATCTATGTGAATAGGCCAACAACGATTCCAGAACTGAAACACAACATTCGGGTCGAGTTTGCTGAACACAATACAATAATGTGTGAGCGAATCCTTGAAAATGTTAATTTTTTACTGGCCGCCCTGTAGACGTGCTCACAGTGGATGAGATGGATGATTAAATAATGTAATTTTTCACATATAATAGTTAAAAGGCGTATTTTGTAAAAATTAGCTTGAACGAATCTAAATTTAACAACTTCTAAGCGCGTTTTTTGATTTCCTTTGATTTCTTTTGATTTTCCTTTATTTTAGTTTGGACCGATTACTATCTCGGTATGAAAGCTCGGTAATAAAGTCGCATAATTTCGTGCGGTCATTTCATTTTAAATGAAACAAAGCAGCACATTCAATTTTCAAACTGCAAATATCAGTTGGAGATTACTGAATATATAATATAATGCATGAAAAGAAATCTTCCTATTTTTAGTATCCAACCAAAATTAGCAAAAGAAGAATTAAAATCCAGCCTCTTAAAATTTGCAAATATTTTACTAAAATCTAATGGATCATGTTACTGTATACCCAAAAGTTTCTTAAAATTCAGATTAAAAGGCTAAAAATTTAGTTGGAAATTTGATGAATTTTTCTAAATTTTACTTATACACGAATTTGGCTAAAGCATAAACAATATTAAAAAAAATGTAACTCAACAAAGATTGTAAATATCCAAAAATAAAATCTGCTTTCAGTCAAGCTTGACAGTGTATATTTTCAAACCCATTTTTGTCTTTTCGTAATCATAGTGATATCATGGAAACGACTGGCGCACTTTGTTAAACTGGGCCAATCTCGAGTAAGCGGTTATCGCGTCAATCAAGAAGAAGTAGATAGAAGTGAAATCATTTAGTGAAGAAATTCAGAAAGTGTAAAAATGGATATACTCGAAAATTTGACTTTATATAGAGCACCGGTGGATGCCGATCAATTCAGTAAGCTTGCCCCTAACCGACAGACCAATTTGAAAAAAGTTCTGGCCATAAACTACATATAACAGCATTCTTTAACTTGCGGAAACTCTTATATATTTTAGTTTAGAGGATTTATATTAACACCAGCAACACACAGCGGTAAAAAAGGAATAATATTTACGGGCATATCTGTAATATAACATTCCATAATCCTCAAGAGCCTAACAATTTCGGAGTCTATAAGCCACACATTTACATATATACATAATCTTTTTAGTGGTCGCAATTTCAACATATGGATTACCAAGCGGATTTGACGAAAATCATCAGCAGAGCGCAAGCGGGTATTTTTCTTTGGTAGAAAGCGATGTGTAAGTATGCCAGATCTGTGTTTTTTGCTTTTGCTTTTTTGGATTTTAGAACTCTTTTTTATACAATACATGTTTTTATTCAACATTACTCTAACACGATAATCATCATAGAGCTATTCGAATTGAAACACTTTTTTTTTCTTAAACACTTTATGTACTTTTAATTTCGCTGTTTCGCTTTCATGCGACTTGGCCCCCTAGGAAATATTAGCAGCTGTGTTCCAATGGTCAGTGATCGAGTGATCGAGATCCGGATAAAAAACACACCAAAATCGATGTGATCCTGATATAGCTCTAGTTCAATTTATGATGCGTTCTGTTCGTTTTGTTTTTCACCATTGGCTTGGCAGCCTTTTGTAATTGGTAGCACCGACAAGTACCTTTTCCATTATAAAGGGTGGCTAAATTTCAAGGGCCGATGTTGCATGTGAACCACACCTAAATGTCAAGATTTTTCTGCATTTTATTTGACATCTTTCAATATCAGACTAAGTCAATTTGAATCATGGAAAGATACTCAATCGAGCAACGCGGTAAAGTTATTCAGGCTTATTATGAAAACGGGCGTTCAAATCAAAATGCATATCGCGCATTTCGTGATTTTTCGGTCAATTTAATCGTCCAAATGTGCGTACAATCGGAAAAACTGTGCAAAAATTTCAGCAAATCGGGTCTGTACGAGATGTGAAAACACCAGTGCATGCTCGTACAGCTCGTACTCCAGAAAATATTGCTGCTGTTCGCGATAGTGTATTTGAAGAGCCGTCCACCTCAACTCGTCGTCGTGCCCAACAATTGCACCTCTCATGCTCGTCGTTGATGAACATTATGCATAAAGACTTGCATTTACACGCTTACAAGGTGCAATTGACTCAAGAACTAAAACCTCTGGACCATTTCAAGCGTCGTCAATGGTCAGAATGGTGGCAGGCAATGGCAACAGTGAATGGGGCACATTTTCACCTCAGTGGATTCGTCAATAAGCAGACTTGCCGCATTTGGGCGAATGATAATCCAAGAGTGATTGCCGAAAACCCAATGCACCCACAAAGAGTGACTGTTTGGTGCGGTTTATGGGCCGGCGGCATCATTGGGCCGTATTTTTTCCAAAATGAGGCCGGTCAGGCAGTTACTGTGAATAGTGTTCGCTATCATGAGATGATAACGAACGTTTTATGGCCCGAATTGGAAGATATGGATGTGGACGATATGTGGTTTCAACAGGACGGTGCCACTTGTCACACAGCTAACGAAACAATGGCTCATATGCGCGAAAAATTTCATGGCCGAATAATCTCACGTCGCAGCGATGTCAATTGGCCGCCAAGATCATGTGATTTGACACCTTTGGACTTCTTTCTTTGGGGTTATTTGAAAGAAAAGATGTACGTCGATAAGCCAGCAACAATTCAAGAGCTAAACGATGATATAATTCGGCACATTAACGGCATAGAACCTCAATTATGCCTCAGCTTCATCGAAAATTTGGATCATCGGATGGAGGTGTGCCGCTGAAGGCGCGGCGGCCATTTGGCCGATATTTTGTTTTATACGTAATTGAGCCATACCAATATTATCATAAAAAAGAGAAATATCAATAACTTTTTGAAAAATTGTATTTTATTCAAAATCAACACCGGCCCTTAAAACTTAACCACCCTTTATATCTAACTGTTAGTTTCTATTGTAGTTTTAAGTTTACATTCTATTGTACTAAAATTACGTTTTTAAACTTCCAGAAGTTATGTTGTAACTTCCATTCTGTAGATGTATTACAAAAGACTTAAAGTCTTACGCTTACACCCACATACCTTAGATAAATAACTAAATAAATTTCATTACATGAAGTTATATGAAATAATTAGAAAAAAAAATTATTGGAGAGAAAAATTTAAAGTACAGTGAGATTGTTTATAAAAAATGTTACGCTATTAACCATAAATTACGAGTATTACCGCGAATTGCTAGCATTTCAGTTGATCAAAATTATATTACGTCGATTGTCAGTTGAACTATCGTTTTCTTGAAAACGTGTATTACTTACAGGTCCTTCACCTTCTATGATATTAATGTTTCATCTTCAATGTTGTCTCATTCCAAACAGCAAATGTATTCTGCACAACATCCGCATATTATTGTCTTAACTATTGAGTCCATGTCTGTATTTTCCTAACTGTCTGAATATTATTGTAAGTACCCCAAATGCGCTTTGTTAGCACGGCAAGCGTTCAGCTCTGAAAGAAAAAAATTAAAAAAGAGTATTTCAGTAAGCATCAGTATTCCCGAATTCGGGGCGAATAGTTCTTTAAATTCCGAAGTTGTTTAAAAATAAAATTCGCTTGGAATGCACTTGAAAGAGAATCGATCCTAAGAAGTCGCCAGGATACGTCCTAATAACTGCTAAAATTTTAAGAGAACTCCCAGAGAAGGGACTATTCTATATAAGGAACTTATCTAATCTTGAACTCTAAATATTTCCCAAAAGTATGGAAAATTCCCCAATTTATTTTAATACCAAAACCATGCAAGGATTCTATGAGAGTACTATCTAAAACCCATTCACTACCAACGCAGGCGTAAGGCAAGGTTGTCCCCTGTCTGCTACCTCGGCTGCATCATCACGGCAGATGATGGAGCAGATGAAGATGTCAACTGCAGGCTTAACAAAGCAAGGGCGGCATTTGGGCGAATGCATACAGTAAGGGGTTGTTCACAAATCTCCAGACGCACTAAACTACGAATACGATACTAATTTCAGCCTTGAAATCCAACGCAGAATCTCTCTTGTCAAAAAATGTTATTCGAAAATTCGAAGATGAGTATTCTCATATACTAACAATGGAAGTAGGTGAACCACAAGGTGGTGTCCTTGGGCAGCTTCGCTATCTTCTTCTTCTGATATCCCTACACCGGCAACGAAGAACTGACATTTGACACAGATCTAGGGATGGCTGCTTATAAACTTGAGGAATTACTCAACAACATACAGAAGGTGCTTTTAATAACATCAGGGTGGAGTCAATTATCACTGCGTTAGATAGGCTAGAGATGGAAAGACTTATCTGTCTGTAGATCTCGTTCCTGCTTGGCTACAGGGAAATTAGTGCGGTCGCAAGAGGGGCTCAAGTTACTAGATTCGTTCACAGGGGGACGCCGCAGGGTAGTGTCCTTTCGCCCCTACTTTGTAACTTGTAATTGACAAAGTTCTGATAATGCCAAATAAGAGTGTGGTTAAGATAGTAGCATACGCCGATGACATGGTATTGATGATATCGTGACCGTTTCCCTCAGTTATGGCCGTACTCAGTCGCTGGACTGCCACTTGCGGCCTCCGAGTCAACTTTGACAAAACGGATCTGGTGATATTTACCAGAAAATATAAACCTTCACGCTTTCCACTTTCCAAATTCAACAACCACGTTCTCCTGCTCTCATCGGAAGTTAGGTATCTTGGAGTGATACTTGACTCTAAACTTCATTGGAAGCTACACATTGGAAATCAGGTAAGGAAGGCCAGTATAGCCTTCTACTCCTGCAAATCTATGTTCGGCAAAAAATGGGGACTCAAACCAGTGGTCGTGTTTGTGGCCAATTTTAACGTATGGATGCCTAGTTTGGTGGGAAGCTCCTCGGAAGGGTTATAATAACACTAAACTGCGGAGGGCGCAAAGGACTGCATACATTAGCGTACCCGGAACATGTAAAGCTTGCCCCAGTGCTGCCCTGAATGTCCTTTTGCACTTACTTCCCATCGACTTTTCCGTTATTTCCATCGTAGATAAAACGATAAAACGCCAGGTCACATATACTAACAAGAGAAAAAAAAAACAATGCAGCCCAACATTCTTAAAGAAGAACTGACGTGCAGATTTAGATAATGTCAAACCTTTGTGAATATACGGTATAAACTATACCCATGTAAATAATACCTGCGCGTAATAATTAAATAGCGTGTAAATTTCTAAAACAATGGGCATAGTGGTATTGGCCTCTAAATATTATTGAAACCTACAAAGAAAGAAAATTTGTAAATATTTAAGTTAAAAAAAACTCTTAAATTGCTTAAAATTTCAAATCATTGCACATTTGTACGATTTAACTCTGCTTCTCTAACCATCTAAGCTGTTCATTGTAATAAGTCAGTTGTTGTTAGTTTTTTTTTCTATTTTTGTTTTTGTTTTTGGCATGTCAAAACCATCAACTTCCTTGCATTCACTTTATTGTGAACCGCAGCGCACACCTCAACCGCATTTCACATTTCCATTTGTCGTTTAATTCGTGTTCATCTTATTTTAATAACAAATTTTATTTTATTTTATTTTTCATATTTGAAACGAAATACTTTTGAGGATTTTTTAGTTTTCCGCAACAGCGACCACAATTGTTATACGCCTTGTTGCAACGACAACAGTGGCAAGGCAACCACAACAACAATACCAACAATTATGGATAGTCGGAAACGAGGCAACAACATGGACGGATTTGTTGAATTGTGGAGAGCGGATTGTGGCGATGCGCTAGCAGCATGTCCTTGCGTTGACGTGCCACGAGCTTCCGCTCCAATGAACAAACTCAACCCGAATTCAGGCATACCCACAAAAAGCCACAACTAAAACTGACCAGCACCAAAGAAAGCAACAGCATTCACACTGTTTGCCATCACCAACCAATTGCTGCCACTGTCGTTTCTGTATTGGTGTGGCAGCATTGTTGTCCTTGAAACACATTGCAATGTCGTTTAGCTGTTAAAGCAAACCAACCACGCCTTGCATTGCCTTACACTGCGCTTTAGCTGCCCGTTATGTGGTTATGGTATTTTTCCGCCTCAGTCGGCTGGAAATTCTGAAAAAATTTCCTCAGCAACCAACCAAGCAAGCAAATGAAAAAAAGTAAAAATAAAAGTGCAAAACGTGCAACTGACAGAAGCTGGTAAAAACAGCGACAAAATTTGCACAAACAAATTTACACCGAAAAGGAAACAAATGCAATTGTTAGTTGGAGCCACACAATCCAGCAAACACCCCTTCGTTCAGCCACGAAAGCTGAGTGCAGAATATGCAAAGCGTCTCCCCATCTACACCTGCAATGGAAATGTAGGTACGTTTCGAAATTCATGCAATTGGAAGCTGAAAAATGTGGCTATGACAGTATGGGTGCCTACCTGTGTGTTTGTATATTTAGCTTGGACTGAGACACCTTAAAGGCATGCACATATATACTTAGAGGGGCAAAACTAATTCCTTCAATTTTGATATTCATTTTAATCAGGGTAGCCTTCATGTTTTCTTGCACTTATTCTCGAAACTTTCCAAAGTTTTTTTTCACACAATAATGGAGGAGCTTAATTTCCCCCCTTGAGGTGCGCATGGAAATGCTTGACCATTGCGCTTAAGTGTGGCCTTTTGTGTCACTATAAAGCCACACTTGCCATAAAACACTACACAATGGCACTGCTACAACAACAAGTTCTACAAAGAATATTTTCTCTACGGTGCCACCTTAAAGAATCCGGTACTTCATTGGCAGGTGTTCAAGCTCAAATTAATTTGTGCACAAAATTTCCGCAAATAATAGAGATGTGCAAAAAATGTGTGAAGCTTTCCTTAGCACGTTCACCGCACTCCAAAGTAACGCTTGCAACACAAAATTCAATTGAAATGCTAATAATACTTGGCAGCCATTTGGTGAACACCCAGACAATTAATTTTCAACAAAAGTGAGCACACACCGCTCATTCTCAACAAGATTTTTTTTTTTTTTTTGGCTTACCCGAAGTCATCACCGATACAATGCGCAACGTCACAAATGACTGCCACAAAAGCTTGCAACAATGTGGCAAACGCCGCAAAAAGGCCAACGGCATATATATACATATATATCTTATATATATATATGTAGATGTACCTTGTGAGTGTGTGTACGCTTGACAGATCGCCGACAACACGCAACCGTTATTCTAGACAATAGGTGAATAAATTTTATTAATTAAATCAATTATAATGAATTTAGCAACGCCTTTGGTTGCCAGTTCTGGCTCTCCGCCTGACTAAATGCCGGAAAATGGCTCAGCAATGTTAGTTGCCAAAGCCGGCGCGGCCAACAGCGTACAGTGGGAGATTCGATAGATCTAACTGGAATTAAACACATTTTGAAGGTTGTTATATTGGTTATTATTTTTATAAAATGTGGTTAAAATTAGTGCTTCTTATATAACTAGGATTTCTAGCGATAACCAAAAATCTCCTTTCCGATCACTTTCATCTTAGCCGTTTAGAGTGACACTTAAAATACTCTTAAAAAATGTGCGATACGTTTTTTGGTTATTTTAGGATATTAAAGCGCAGATAATTAATTTCAAAGTAGTGCTCAATGTTTTCACAGAAATAAGAGTCTACTTAATTTTATAGTAAAATTAGGTTATAGAAATATGAAAAAAAAAATATGTTCGCATGAATTTCAGGCTATAAACTATTTTCTTAGCATCCTTGTCCACCTCGGGCACATTTTCTTTGATTGTCAAGCGGCTATTAAAACAATTATGACTTCTTGGATTAACTCGCTATGTGTTCAACAATGCAGATTTAAAATGGATGAATGCACCGGAAATGGGCACGTCACTATTTACTGGATACCAGGACACAAAAGAATAGAAGGAAATGAGAGAGCCGATGGACTCGTTACGGCAGGTATTCGCTTGCCAAGATTGACTCCGTCAGAAATATACCCATTCTGAAAACGGAACTAAATGAGGAACTAGCTCTGGAAATGCAGTCGTGTGGTTCCATATCAGCCTCGTACAAAACTGTCAAAATTATGCTAAGGACATGGAATACGCAAAGTATCTACAAACTTCATTTTGTCACTCCCTAGAGAAGACTGCAAAATATTGGTTGGGGTACTGACGGGACACTGTCCCGCCCACATCACGCAGATAAACTGGGACTAGTCCGGAGCGATGCGTGTAACACATGCCACGAAGCGAATGCTAGAGATACTTTAAAACACCTACTTTGCCTCTGTGTGGCTCTTTTTAGGACTCGGACTTTGTAAGGACTTTAGGTGCCTAGGATCAGCATATTTTTCATCCTTGAAGGATATTGCTGACAAAAAGCCGAACGGCTTGTTAAAACTCGCGAAAACGTGCATTAAGAATTACAAAAATATTAATTCGGCTCCAAATGCGCAGTACAGGTAATAGAGGTCTAATTGAGATCTTTTTTACAAACCTTGTACCAACTTCATTTTCTTCATACTAACGGATGATTTTTTAGCTATTATCTTCTTAAACAGTTGGTTTAAACATCTGACGCACGTTTCGTGTTTTGTTTCACTGTCAAACATCTTCAGTTTGGTCTATAATTTAACCATGAATCGTCTTACAAACGAACAACGCTTGCAAATCATTGCAGTTTATTATAAAAATGCGTGTTCTGTTAAGAAAGTTTATCGCGCGCTTCTTTCATTTTATGCTCAGTTTAATCGACCCACTGTGGCTATTCGAGCTATTGTAACTAAATTTAGAACCAAATTTACATTATCGGACATCAAACCACCAACACGCTGACGTAGAGTGCGAACTGAAGAAAATATCGCAGCTGTATCGGCCAGTGTTAATGATGACTATCAATTAAAGATTCGTCGCCGTTCGCAGCAATTGGGGCTCTGTTACTCAACAACGTGGAAAATTTTGCGAAAGGGTTTAGGTTCGAAGCCTTTCAAAATACAGCTGGTGCAAGACCTACCGGTACGCAGAATTTTTGGTGAATAGGCTCTTGCAAAGTTGGCCGAAGACCCACTTTTTTATCGAAAAATTGTGTTCAGCGACGAAGCCTGCTTCAACTAACGCATTGGAAGACAACATTAAAGCATTTATATGTGAGATACCGGCCGAAACATTGGAAAGAGTATGCCAAAATTGGACTAAGCGGATGGACCATTTGAAACGCAGTCGCGGTCAACATTTGCATGAAATAATCTTCAAACGTTAAATTATATGGACTGTACTATCGATTTAAATAAAAATTGAAGCATTTTTCTGAATTTCACGTGTTTTTTTGAAAAACTTTCCTATAGCTCTTAAAAAATCACCTTTTATATTTGTGTCATAGAGTCTTTATGATAATAGCTGGTACAACCCTGTGTTATCGATAATTATTATTACGAATGTAAGGAGAAACATCAAAGTAAAAATAAATAAACAACTTTATAATTTATTTTTCGACTTAAGGTTTACGCGATCGTGTGTTTGTTGTCCTTTTTACCATTACTAAAGTTCACCGGTCCCAGCTGATGTCGAAATGCAAGTCTGGAAAATGTTTGCTTAGCACAGCTTATATATAATATATGTACATTAGGTTGTCCCAGGCTACAAGGGGGAATTTTTTTTTCGGAATTTCAATACGCATACCCTTTATTTTTTTCCATTTGACTCTAAAAACTTAAATATAAAATATTATTGAGATCGGATGTCATTAACCCGTGCCGACTTGATGTTAAACTTTAAACTGGGTAAAAAAGTCGCTTAAAAAAAGTTTTTGGATGCTTGTTTTAGTTCCCATAGAAGATAATTACATCAAAATTAATAATCTTTTTTTTTTTTGTTTTCAGATGAAAATTGCAAGTTGTATCTTGTACAGAAGTTGGATACTTCAGTGGCAAGGCGCTCTGGGAATCTATTGATAACTCGGCTTACAATATATTGTTGGAGATTGTACAAATTTTTTTTTTTTAGTTCAAATATATATTAAACTATCCCCAAAACTTCATTTGGCTAATTGTTTTTTTTCTCATCCTACAACGCTTCGCGAAAACTACTGAATTTAGGACATCTAATTGGCCCGCCGGCCTTAACCGCTCTTTCTGCCGTATCGTTAACTGCTTTCAGTCCTAGCAGCTTCTTTTTAGCCTGTAGAAACGAATCATCATTTGACCACGAAGAGGGGCACTTGTTCAGAAAACTGTCGGCAATCTGGAGTCGATTAAACAGGAACTTGCTTTTGACAGAGACGAAGTCATCAATGTTTCTCTCTGGAATTAAAACAGATAGATGAGTTATCAATTATACCTATTAGCAAACTTAGTCATAGAACAAAATCAAAGCTTAATTTTGGTACGTTAATTGTAGGCCACAGAGTTCTTTATGGGATGCAATGTAACGTTTATTGTGGGCTGTTGGGTTTTCTCTAGTTAAGTTAGCAATCATTTTTACTTTAGTTTCTAGATCGACATCATTATCAAATAAAGCCAGAATAGATACTTCATCTGTCAATTACCACAAATGCTGGCAAAACTTCTGCACAGCTGCTTGTGAAATGCTTTTGCCTATTGTTTCGTAATTTTTTATGGCCTTCAAAAAACACAAATCCTGATACGGCGCCTTTACTGCTAAAATACATTGGAACCAGGGTTTTACGTAGGATGTCACGATGAACAGACATACGCCCAACAGAGCTGCCTTATCCTTGTTTGAAACTCTGAATTGAGAGCTAAGTAACGATATTTTTAATGAATAAATGGCTCTCGCCATCCATCGAGCCTGGTGCATAGCACCTGGAGGCCGAATCTTATATTTCTTCTCTGAATCTCCGCCAATAAATATAATTGAAAGCTCAATTAATTCGCGATAGTCATCTCTAACGATTTCTTTGGTTAATTCAGTTTTGTAGAATTCTAGCAGCTTCTTCTAAATTTCCGAAACATTAAAACAAGATAGCTTTTCTGTACAGCTTTGTTTTTTCTCGGGATCGATATTTTTCCAGTTTTCTCGGAATTTCTTGAATAATGGGATGTCTGGGCTTGTAGTTACTTGACTGATTTTCACTTCAAACACGCCTTTAAGTACTAATTCGTAAACGTGATGACCGCAAGCAAAAATAAGCACTTCTCTACCCAGTTTTTGTTCGAGAAGTACACATGCTCCATTTATGCGGCCTGTGTTAGAAGCAGTAGTATCACAACAGATAATCTGCGCTTTGTCTTCAAGGTTCCAGTTCGTAATAGCATCCCAAACTGTGTCTGCCTGTTCCCTTCCTGTCGAGCTATCCAATTTAGGAACAGCAATAATTTGTTCTTTATTATCGTACGTAATAACTACCGGTAGGCGTTCTTCTTTACTTTTACGTGAATCTAGAGCTGGCAACAGTTTTCAATTTTTATAGCTTCAGCCCGTTCTTTTCGCATTTCCGTACGAACTCTATGGATGGAGGACTTGCTTATAGGGAATTCATCCGTATTGTGCCCCAGAGCCTCAATAGTAGCTTCAATTATAAAGACAGAATCCCTCACACTTAACTGACACCTGTCTAATGCGGCAACTAACTTGGGAGTTATGATATTTTTCCGCATAGAAGTTTTATCGGGCTGAGAGGAGGCTTCTCTTGCGCTGGGCCTATTTTCTTCTAATTCTATTATTTCAGAATCAGAAGATGACTTTTCTAGTGGTGGTTCGCAAGATGATGTTGATGGTGCAAAGGATGAAAAATTTTTAGCACGTCGCTTTTCCTCCTCGATGATTCTAAGGCGCGTCCTTTCCTCTTTTTTTGTTAGTTTTTTGTCCACTCCGGCTAAGTGACCGGGCCGACCTGGTTCTCTTTGGCGCTGCAAGAAGATCTTCGTTTATTTTAATCGATTGAAGAGCATTGGCATGTGCGATGGCAAAACAAATTGTTTAAGTTTGAAACAAACTCCTGTCGACGCTGTTCAAACCCTTTTTGAGTTTTTTTCGCATTTTTTTTGCAATTCTCTCCAAACTTGGTATAAGTTAACTAGTTTCTTAACACTGTTAGATCTTGATCTGGTCGGTATACGTGCCTTTTCCCAATAAATAATACACTCACGAATTGTGAGATTTGCACTTTTATTGACACTTAAGTTCACTTCACGAATATTATAGAACAAAACTGCCAGTACTTGCCCGTTAGAGTGAAGTTTAGAACCGGCAATTTGATGTTTTACGTCCCCTATTAAAAATATCTCCTTTTTGGAACTTCGTAACTCCACTGACATGTTGACTACACGAAAAAAAAGCTATTACTAATAAAACAAACAAGTAATTACACGCAATCAATCCGACAGTTCGCGCGCGCCGTACTATACAAGTTCCGTTAGGTTTCCGCGCAACTCGGCACGGGTTGCCGCGATTCGAAATAGATGAAACTTTATTTTTAGATGTTTTGAGACCATTCAAACAAAATAAGAGGGTAAGCGTTAAAAAAAAAACACTTTAATTTTTTTGGGACACTCTAATGTACATACATAAGAATGTACGTCGATACAAACGTTAGGAAATGAAAAATATGGGATAATGTGTATTAATATAATGCAAGTACAAGTACGTACAAGAATTAGGGTGGCCAGATGTAACGAGTAAAAAATATGGCAATGTTATAAATTAGACTAAAATACTAAATTATTATATAAAAACTATACAATTAACCTATACTTAAACTATATCCTGTAAGTCAGGTGCTGCTCCCAACAACAATTTTCGTTAGATATTATTAGTTATGGATTCATATTACCGAAAAAGGCGTGAGTCCTTATGCTCTTTGGCCTGTTATTGCTTATTACGCCTCAGTAGACGTCGTTTACGGACTTCCTACAACTATTGCTTCTCTTTGCCTTTCCTTTATATAATTAATAATAATTAGACAAGCCAAAAACACTAAAATATTCCACCAAACCAATTTCTATGAAGAAAAACTTTTCAAAACAGTCTTGCCAGCTGATTGTCAATTTTGCAACTATTCTGCCATATGTGAACCGGTAAATCATTTTTGTGGATTTATTGAGTTGGATTAACAGAATTCTCTCTCTTCTATTATACGTTACAGATACCTATGTAAGTAATAATATTTATGCTCTTAATAACAATTTATTAATTAGGTCGAATCACCAACTTAAGATAAACAAACGCGAATTGAATTCACATAAGAAAAATTAATAGCGGAGCCGAAAGGATAAATACGAAATACAGGGTGGCTGATGAAAGCCGCTACCAAAAAAAAATTGAATAACTTTTTTTCTTTTTAAGTTATCTGTTCCATTTTTGTTTTAATTTGCAGATTGATCTTTAAAATTTATTAAAATGGATAACTGGGACACGCAAACAAGAATTTGGATAGTCCGCCGCTATCACGCACTGGAGTCCGTAGTTTTGGTACAGAGAGAGTACAGGCGGATGTTTGGCGGCGATCCCCCGAGCAGATGGACCATAATGAGACTGGTGAATAATTTTGCTGAGCAAGGAACAGTCGCAAGAAGGCCTTATCATCGAAACCCACCAGTTCGGACGGAGGAAACGATCGCTGCTGTAGCTGCAGCTATACAAAGCAATCCAAGGGTTTCAACAAGAAGCTTATCTGCTCAACTTGGTGTCAGCCGACAGTCTTTGCAAACAATAATGCACAAAGATTTAGACTTATTTCCCTACAAAATTCAAATGGTTAACAAACTGAATGCAGCAGTCTTGCCGATTCGCTTGGAATTTTGCCAGAAGATCCTGCAAATGGTGGCATGTTAAACTGCCTTTTCATGTCTGATGAGGCCCATTTCGATTTAAACGGCAATGTGAACAAACAAAATTGTCGAATATGGAGTACTTCTAACCCACAGATACTCCACGAGACGGAATTGCATCCTCTTCGCGTGACAGTGTGGTGTGCGTATTTCTTCACGCTGTATTATTTTTTTGAAGGTTACTGCAGACCGTTACGGTTACTGGAGACCGTTATTTGAAAATGCTGAAAGAATTTTTCTATCCAGAACTACGCCGAAAGAGAATTCCTTTCAACTCTGTGTGGTTTCAACAAGATGGGGCAACGTCTCACATAGCCCAGACTGTTATGACAGAGTTGCGACGAAAATTTCCCAATAAACTGATTTCAAGAAACTCCGAATTTCGTTGGCCCCCCCGGTCGCCTGACCTTACTGCACCTGACTTTTTCTTGTGGGGTTTATGTAAACAAGAAGTTTATAAAACAAAGCCAACAAATTTGGATGAACTAAAACAATTCATTCGGGCAACAATTGCGGCTATTCCTGTCGCAACTCTCAAAGCAGCAATGAACCACTTTTTACTAAGATGCCGCACTTGTGTCAACGAGCATGGGGGGCATTTAAATTCAAGTATTTTTAAAACTAGTTAAGCTACATTTAATAAAATTTAATGACCTTCAACGTGAAAAAAAATAAATGAATTCCATACACTAAAAAAAAAGTTATTTGAGTTTCTTAATGTAGCAAAATTTATCAGCCACCCTGTATAATAAAATACGGCAGCTGCGAATATATACATGCATATGTATATAATTATCCAGCCAGAGTAATAAAAATTATAATCATCATAATAATGCGCCCAACAGTACTTATAACTAAAGCGCCAATGAATGGACAAAAGAAGATGGCGGGAGAAAGAACAGCAGGGACGCACAGTGCATTTGATTGAAGGCCAAAGATCACAAGCAGCATAGAGAAAACAGAATAAATAAAAGATGCATTTATTACGTGCCTCAAGCATAAAAACAACTATAAGAGTATTCACGTTTATTACTCGTAGGAAGCGAAACAGATTAGACCTCTCATGATGACACAAAAAAAAAAAATAAGATCATCGTGCAACGTGGCTACAAATGTTCGAAAGATAAGCGTCTGTAATGTCTCCAAGCAAAAAGCAAGCGACCGTCCGCCTCACCAAGCTTATCGAGGCATCAACAACACTATCATTAACTTCAACAAACAGGGTAACGCAATAATTGTGATTTCATCGGTGATCTCCATGAGAATCATTGCGACATTTACTGCGGCAACGGCAGCAGTCACTACGTAAGCTTACTGCCCGTTTGATTGTGCGTGAGAGTTTCTTGACTACTACATGCAGGTGTAAGGCATCCGCTCTGCTGACTATTGCAGCTTTGAAAACTGAGCCTGGGAAGAAAATAATTGCGTAAATCCGTAGAAGCACAGACAACGAAATTCAGAACTAGTTGAAAACTTCTTAGATTTCTGTAGTGTTAACAAACACATTCTACTCATTTATTTTCTCAAAGAGGAAAATGAACAAAAGCTTCAAGTATTTGTGAGCTACTGCCTAACGCGTATTCAACGTATTTGGTGGCCAGACATTGGATATCGAACGCTGAAATACATAGGCGGTGCCAACAAAAATCTATTGCAAGAGATATCAGAGAACGTCAATGGAAGTTGATAGGCCATACTTTGTAGAAAGGCGGCACTGAAATCAATAGACAAGCACTGGAGTGGAAGCCTCAAGTACAGCGCATGGGAGGCAGACCTGGAGGTACTTGGCGACGCTGCATAGAGGAGAAATTTATAGCCGTGAACAAACACATAACTTGACGGCACACGAAAACCAAAACAAGGAACTGTACAGAATGGAATACTCTTACTTTGGCCCTATGCTCCGAATGGAGATCAAAGAATGATAATGATGATGATTTTCTCAAAACAAATTTTATTCAAAGCAAACATCATTTCAGTAATAATCTGTTATCACTGAAAGATAGTTAACTGCATAAAAAACACTATAAAAATTCAAAAAAAAACCTGGGACTTCAATCTAAAATCTTAAGGACTACCGTAAATGCACGCTGGTATATAACAAATGACGACTTATACCGCGACCTAAACATTGATCCCATAAAAGACGTAATCCTGAAATACAGCACGAAACACACAAAAAATTACTAACCCATTCGAACAAAGATGTACAAAAAATACCGCACATGGAGATGACGCAGAAATTAAGACTAAAGCGAATAACATCAACAGCATTAGCAGATACAAAAACTATTTTGACAAACTATAACTTAGTATATTACTGTTGCTAATATATTAAATATAATTCAAGTAACAATTAATCTGCCACCCAAGCTATAAAAATAATTAAGTGTCCATGGACAGATATAATAAAAATTGGGATTAACAAAAAAAAAAAATCCGTGTAACAATTTAATCCTCCAAATGCCTTTTTAATGAACTTTTTTTATACGTGTTTTAATAAATGGAAGTTATATAAGAAAATGCAGACCCTCGGTTAGTACTGTATTCGGCAAAGTTCATTCTGGCCACATCCTCTTTCATAATTATAAAAGTTTGTTTTAAATCATCTTACGATCTCGATTAGGAGCATTTGGACGTTCTTCCTTTCATCACTATCTTCGCTATTCTGTCAGAGTGCGTACCTTCAACATGATATGACCATTATTTTCTTCATTTTCTGGTGAACTTGTTGATATCCTCGTTTTCTTAAAGCTCACCGATCTCTTCGTTTAAAGCTATCGCCTGTTCGATAGAAAAACGAATGCATTTCAACAGTTTTTGCTTATCGTTGTCATACGTCAGATTATAACTTTAAGGCCCCTTCATATTGTAGCCACCTTTGTTTCGTGGATTTGAAATTATTTTTTTAAGTCTTTGCTACTGGTAATTAGAGTTCTAAGGTACTTGAATTCGATTGGTCTATTATACACTGCGTTTACATTAGATATGTTTTCTGGTTATTATCATACTTATAGATTTGGTTCTATATAACGTTGGGCGGTATTTTGCTTAGACCTTTGCCTTGTCGAATACCAGTTGCGATTGGTATTGGATCTGATTTTATGACATTCGACCGATTAAATGTTTTGTTGCCTGTATTGAAGTCCTGTATTAGCGTTACTATATTTTCAGGTACGCTTCTCTTTCGTAATAATTTTAATAAAAATCTGTCGCTTAGGTTCGAATCACCGTGCATGAAACACAACTATGAAAAAGTTATTTCTAAATAGCAGCCACCCCTCAGTAGACAGCCACTAACCTCCGAGTGTATTTCTGCCATGAAAAAACTCCTCATAAAAATATCTGCCGTTCGAAGTCGGCTTAAAACTATAGATCGCTCCAACAGCAGCAAGACACACGCCACAAATAGGGGTAGGAGCTCGGCATAACACCTAGAAGGAGTGTAGCCGCCAACTATTTATTTTATTTTTAATCTGCAGAATGCTTTGGTGAAATGTAAGAAACGCATATACTCCGGCTTATTAAATCCAATTGCTTTCTCAGCAATTTATCTTACGATAAAAATAGCATCAATTCTGGATCTATTTCGGCGAAAACCTTGTTCCTCCTTTTTTTTTTTTTGCTATTTTGGTGGCAATAATTTTGGTGAATCACAGCAGATTTAAGAACTAAATTAAATTCAAAAAGAGTCGAAAGAGCGTCTTGTCGACTAAGGCGCTTTAATACCGGCTAACTGCCCTTCAATGATATAAAAACTCAATACAACTCTGAACTAAACGCTATATTGGCTATTAGTGGAGATATTTCATGGGAGCAGATAACCAACAAGGTTAAGCAAGTCGCTTTAAACAATCTTGGATACGAAGTTTTGAATAAAAAACAGCCATGGATATCAAATAATACATGGTCTGCCATCAAGGGCAGAAAAGCATTAAATACTCACCTAGTTAATAATAACACGATAACCTCAGAATATATAAAAGCAGCAAAAAAAATGTGAATAAACTAGCTAGGCTTGACAAAAGAACTTATTATACAACCCTAGCCACAGCCTCTGAAGAAGCCGTAGGCACAAACAACATGAGAGAACTTCACCGTATTATCCAGAATCTCACCCAACACAAATCCAATTCTAAACAGCCGATTAGAAGCAAAAGCGGTCAGCTTTTAACCAACGACGTTTATTAACTTCAACGGTGGAGAGAACATTTCGAGCATATCTCCAACCCAGATACAAGCCGAGAACTGCATGGAGAAGAAGAGCATGCAAACAACAGTAAGCCTAACTGGGCAATATATGGCCTCACCTCCAGCATAAACGAAATTAAAGCTGCTATTAATAAACTCAAACGAAGCAAAGTCGCGGGTGATGATGGGATACCGGCTGAACTTTTCCTCGCCGCTTTTCCTTTTGCCTGCTTTCACACAGGCATTCCGACATGCAAGCCAAAATAGATTTTCTAGTCACCGCTGCACGAAATGTTGGACTGGAAATAAACGGCAAAAAAACAGTAGCAATGCGAATCAACAATACAAATCCCAACAATATTGTAATTGCGGATGAAGCGTTGCAGGATGTTCAAAGTTTCTGTTATCTCAGTAGCATAACTTCAACGAATGGTGGAGCTGAAGAAGACGCAGGAACCGTCTGTGTAAAGCTATGTCAGCCTTTAGACGGTTACAGAAAATTTGGAAAAATAGACAAATCTCGCAGAAAACTAAAACAAGAGTATTCAACTCATGCGTAAAAGTCACTCTATTATATGACAGTGAAACGTAGCTGGTATCGAGAAGCATTACGCAGAGACTACAAAGCTTCACAAATAAATGCCTTCGGATAATATGTAAAGATTTTCGGCCGAACACTATCCGAAATACGGACATGTGGCAGATCACCTAGCAAGATCCAATCCAAGAGGTGATAAGTGGTCGTGAATGGGGATGAATCGGGCGCACTCTCAGAAAGGATAGGGAAAGCACTTCCAGAACAGCATTGAAATAGAACCCACAAGGACACAGACGACCCTGTCGTCCACGAAATACTTGGAGGCGTTCTAACCTTCGTGAACCACATAGAGACAGTTAACCAAACATGGGATGTCGTAAAGAGAACAGCGGTTAACAAAATAAGATTTAAATGTTTTGTTCAAGCCCTATGTTACCAAGTGGAATAATAAAGGAATACAAAAAAAATTTAGTGAAATGGATTCCAGTGATACCCCTATTCTTTTCGGGATTTTTTTTGTCTCCCTTTTTAATGGCTGGGATTATACTAAGTTTATTCAAAATTTGCAATGAAAATTTATGAAAATATTGACAAGTGTTGACACGGCTAATGCTAATGCTAAAATGTATTTGTCTTTTTCATAATATTATAGGTAGGTGAAATGGTTGAAGTCTGGCACTTCTGGCACTCCTCAAGAAGCACTAAAGCGCCGTTTTGATACCATTATGAGACCTGCAATAGGCAGATATCTAGAACCAGCGCGAGCTGATTGATGGGATTTAGGTTGGCGCACTGTCCTAGGCTGTCGAAGAAAGGAGCACCCAGTGATCTTAGTCGTCTAGCTGCCAAACCCAGATATTTACAGTCAACAGTCTCCTTCTCTGAAAGGTACCCACAGCTTCTGAAATGGGGGTTAAATGGTAATCCTAGCTTTTCCGCGTGTGTGCCGATCGTCCAGTGACCGGTAAACAAAGCTACGAGTTTGTAAATTGAATGACGAGGAGTCTAAAGGGCTTTCTAAGACCTCCGTATATTGTACTTATATTGTACAGGGGCCAAAGGGTTTTCGAAATAGCACATGAAGAAATGCGCTTTCCTGAAAAATAATTTGTACGCACGGTAATACGTGACTTGTATAAATCTTATTTTGTTTTTACATAATTTTTTAAATAAACATGTATGTATGCACAATTAATTAATTAATTAAATTTACCTTTCTACGTCCATTGTCAGTCAGAATCAAAATAATACTAAGTTCGCTAACACAGGTTCGCTTCATTGGCGCAATTTCAAAATGACTACGACTCTATTGAACATTCATAAAATCGAACGTCTGTACAAATCAGCGAGTAGTGTAATTGTTTCTTCAAATTGTCAAGGTTGTCAAAAAAGTCTTGCGGTATTTTTATTGAATTTTCAATTGTTCAAAAAATTGGTTATAATAATAATGCGATTTAAGTCAAATATGCGCCGTTTTGTTCGATGATGAGTTCCCAACGAGATGCCAACTTCATAATGCCCCTCTTATAGAAGCTCGCTTCCCTATTGTCAAAAAACTCGGAGAGCCAATTTTCACAGGACTCTCTTGAGGACAACTTCCGACTACCAAGCTCGTTCGCCATGGACAGAAATAGGTGGTAATCACTTGGTGCGAGATCCGGACTATACGGTGGATGCAAAAGAGCCTCCCATCCGAGCTCCCGGAGCTTTTGGCGCGTCACCAAAAATGTGTGTGGCCTGGCGTTGTCCTGATGGAAGACAATTCGGCCTCTGTTGATCAAAGATGGCCTCTTCTGCATGAGTGCTGCATTCAAGCGGTCCAGTTGTTGGCAGTACAGGTCCGAATTGAGCGTTTGGCCATAGGGGAGCAGCTCATAGTGGATGATTCCCTGCCAATCCCACCAAACACACAGAAGAACCTTCCTGGCCGTCAATCCAGGCTTGGCCACCGTCTGGGCAGCTTCACCGCTTTTCGACCACGACCGATTGCGCTTCACGTTGTCGTAAGTGGCCCACTTTTCATCGCCAGTCACCATCCGCTTCAAAAACGGGTCGATTTTGTTGCGATTCAGAAGCGATTCGCATGCATCCATACGGGCAAAAATGTTGTTTTGCGTCAAGTCGTGCGGCACCCATACATCGAGCTTCTTTTTGAATCCAAGCTTCTTCAAATGGTTTATAACGGTTTGATGACTCATGCCCCGCACTTGGCCGATGCTACGGCTGCTACTATGCCGGTCTCTTTCGATCAATTCAGCGATTTTATCGCAATTTTCGACGACAGGCCTTCCGGAAGGTGGCGCATCTTCGATCACCTCTGCACCAGAACGAAAACGTTGAAACCATCGTTGTGCGGTGGAAATGGAAACTGTATCGGGTCCATAAACTGCACAAATTTTATTGGCAGCATGCGATGCATTTTTGCCTTTATCGTAGTAGTACTGTAAAATATGCCGTATTTTCTCTTTATTTTGCTCCATGTTTGCGACGCTGTAACTCACGAACGACTAAAAGCAAACAACAATTAATCAAACACGTGTTAGCACGTGAAAAGAGCTTTCCAAAAAGCTCTAGCGTGAACCGATGCGACGAATACAACTGGAACTACGCGCTTGCAAAGACAAGCTTGCGGAAATACCGCAAGACTTTTTTGATAACCTATGATGTCCTATGGATTATTACTATCCTTTCCTTTGGATTTACTAAAGTCGTTTGTTTTTATTAAAGAAGGAACTGAATCAGAAAAAAAATATTTAGTCCTATTAAGCTTACTCAAATATTAATATATTATTATTATTTATAACATAAAACATATGATGTTATCAACATAATTGTATGAAAACTCTCGGACTTGAGCTTAAGTCCTTTTTTTAGTGATTTTGCATATAATAAATGCAAAAATTCCAGCCCTGACTCATCACTTCATCTAAAATGCACTCTCTCTTAGTGTAAAAGTTAGAGATGGACCGAAATGAATGCCAAAAATTTCACAGCAAATTATTTCATTGCTCTAGACTAATAAACCATGGTCAATTCTTTTTTTTATATTTTTTTTATTTTATTTATTTTTTTTTTAACATAAACATTCCTGCTTATGAAGCCCTTCTTGAATCGCTTAATTTTCTCCCTACCGCCAACAAAATATAATAATACAATAGTTTTGTACCAGGTTCACCTTCTCAAAGGCACACACACTCACATATACATTTGCGAATGCTTGCGCATACTTTGGCTGAATGTGGTAATGCAATTTGTGCCCATCAACTGTCATCACAAAGCCCATAATTACTTAGGCACGGCTTAAGATATTTTGTTGCTGAAGCGCTCCAGCTCACAGGTTAAACAGGTCCATACAGCATGAGAAAGATTCAGAGTATTAACAAAAAATGCGGCAAAAAAATTATAAATGCTGCATAACAACAAAATACACAAATGCACGATATAGGCAATGGAAGATGCTGCAAAAGTAAGAAAAAAAGAAGATAAGAGGAAAACAGAAAAGTTGCCGTGAAGCGGAGAGCCATAAAGTTGGTAAATGTTTTAAACGTGAAAATTCATCGCTAGCCTACGAAAAAAACCTCTGTCAACTCAAGTTTTTTATTCAAGAGTTGTCAATTTCGCGACGTGACTGAGCGCAATATGCGCTGCAAAATCACACATTCTAGAAAAAAAAACATTGTGAGTGTAGCGTAACAAAACAAATAGATCTATGATATGCATGTAAATATATATATATAAGGTCAACTTGTTAACAAGGGTTACATATACACAGCGTTAAATAAGTATAGCACTAGAACTTAGTGACAAGTTTTGTCTATTGGTTCCTTTCTTATGTTATTTTTATAAGTATTTTATGAAAATGTCATTCATTGCCCTACAGAACACATACTCGTAAAAATCCAGTTTTCAAAATTTAAACAAATTAAAAAAAAAGTTGAATTAATTTTTATCAAAATTCCACTCCTTTCAATCAGAAAAAAATCGAGTGCGCAGCTTTAGGAATTTTAGGATAGTAAATCACAAGTTTGAAGCGGCTTGGAACTCGGCGGTTTTGGGTTTTATCTTCAATATAAAAAAATTTCTAAAAACTCGTTACACATCTCATCCCAAATTCAATTAGCAATAAAACTGTGTTTTGATGAAATCCTGTTCCAAATTTTTTTTTAACTTTGCCCAAATAGTGCCCAATACAGTGGCGGCCGCCATATCCGAATGGGTGGGTGCGTGACTACCATTCGGAATTCAGAGAGAACGTAGGTTGAAATCTCGGTGAAACACCAAAATGAAGAAACATATTTTTCTAATAGCGGTTGCCCCCGGGAAGGCAATGGCAAATCTCCGAGTATATTTCTGCCATGAAAAAATCTCCTCATAAAAAAATATCTGCCGTTCGGAGTCGGTTTGAAACTATAGGTCCCTCCATTTGCGGAACAACATCAAAATCAACATCATCGTAGGATATAGGCATAACAGAGTGGTGGCAGTTGCTACCCCATTCAACACAATAAAAACATCCATTATTTTACACTAATTGTACTTTAGCCAAAAGAAGGTGGAAGCAAATAAGTACATGCTCTACAACAAAAAAATACGGCCGTCGACGAATTACCTTTAGGATGCTCTCGCCCAAACATTTCGCGTATCACTGCAACCCTTACAGGTCTCTGAGGCTTTCCTTGCAATGACATCTGCAGAAGCTGTCAGGCGGAGGGGCTGAAAGAAAGCCTTCTCCACTACATATGCGAATGCCCAGATCTAGTTAGAGCAAGACTTCGCACTTTCGGTAAGCCTTTCCTACAGCAAATTCATAAAATCTCAGACATAGAGGTACAAAGTTCGCTTTTATACTTGGATCTCACGAAATAGATCTGACTCAAACAAAAGCAACAAAAAAACAACAAGAAGACATCACACGAGAACAATGCTAGAAACCACTTTCTTAACAAAAACAACAACTTACTCGTAAAAAAGTATTTTGTAATATATAAAACTGTGCCTCACTTCAGCCAGTGCCGCAAGAAAAGAAATGGTTGCAAGCCCTCTCCTTCTCGTAATTGGGTCTACGGCGAAAGTTGTAGGATGGTAAGCCTATCCCCTTTCTCTATATATATCTATAAAACAATGTTTTGCCTTTATTAGCGACCATTGAACTCACAGCGAAAAAATTAAAAAGCTTGCCTAATTAGCTACTTTTCCACCGATCCCAGCCTTACTTTTTTGGTCATGCCTTAGACAGACTCCATGGTTCATGTATTATTTATATCAATATTTTCATACATCACTTATTCTCTACTTCATTCTGAAGAATTCATCACAATTGGACTGATCCCTTTCCCTAAAAGTTCATCGATGCAGTTTCTACAAAACTCCTAGGGTTAAACTGGTGCCTCTCTTGCAAAAAGTAACTAACTTCTAAGAGGTAATGGTGATTTGTGTAGATTTATGGCAAGCTAAGAGGTTTTCTAAGACAAATTTCCGTTAAATTTTATAACCCCTTTTATCACTTATCTTTCGATATAAATGATAATGAGAAGACCAAAATCCTGGCAAGACCTGGCAACAGAGCGTTGATTCCGTTGCCTACCCGTGACGAAGTATGAATAGCGATAGTGCAGCTATAAACCTCAAAGACGCGCGAACCGATGGACTGCCAACTGAGCTATTCAAATATTGTAACCAAGTATACAGTTGCATGAATGCAAGTCTACTGATTGAAATTTAAGAGTGCGCCAACTATCACGTAATTAGTCTGTCAAGCATCGCATATAAAGAAGGAAGACTGAAGCTCTTCATCAATCAACAGACTGGGTCGTGCCAGTGTAACTTCAGACCTAGCGATTTAATTTTTGACCAGTTATTCCTATTACCGGAAGCCTTGGAAAGACCCAAAATCAACATTCACTATTTCTTTGTCGCTCTTAAAGCCCCTTTCAAGAGCACACAAATGATTTACCTATATCCAGCGATTTCCGACGTTGAACAATGCCAGTAGCTCCGTAAGAAATGAGAATGACCTCTCCGAGCCACGCGTTACCGAGCGACATTTGAGACAAAGTGACTCTGTACGCCTGTGACTTCTTTAACCTGATGCTGGAAGAGATTATTTGAACTGCAGAACTTAATCGCTCAGGCACCATTTCGTATAAAAGCGTAAAATGGCGGGAGATTGCCGTTCGCTACTAGTTGTGCATTTAAATTGTAAAAAAATTAGAGGTACGGCAACATTGTCATAATGCAACAAGTATCATAAGTAAACTGCGGATCCGCTGGCTTAGTCATATTACACGAATAGATATAAACACACTCCAACCTTGAAAGCATAAGGTGCGGTTTCTACTGGTAGTAGCAGAAGAGGAGTAGAAGATAACAAGGAGGGAAGACTTGGATTTGCAAAGAGTATTCATTCATATTTTTATTTTTCAGAATTTCCTTGCTTTCGCAAAATAGTTAGACATAATCTTCCGACCGATACCCTCTTTCTCACTTTGCATTTTTTTGATAGCCTTTCTCCCCTTTTCATCCACTGCATTGACTCTTGCTTGAAATCTGGATCTTACTGGCGAATACAATTTTTTCAACGCATACAGCACAGTTGCAAACTATGTCCAAATCACTCAGCCACAAATCCATTTTTTACAACTCTCCAATCGGCACTGCTTGCCGGACGGTGAGGACATTCGCGGTATCCAAAGCGCACTCATTTTTTTATTAATGAACATCTATGTAAGCTTTACTTCGTACACAAGAAATTTCGTTGCCTAAACTTTTTAATTAGTCTATAAATTTTGAAAGAGTGTAGTGTTAAAATTAGTTGTTTTGAAACACTGTTCGAATTTAAAGGGATGGAGTAGATTTGCATTGAATGAAGTGAATTGAGTTTTTTGCGGTGTAGACATGTCATGCAAATGTGCAACGAAGATGCCGATCTAATCTATTTTACGCAATTTAGTGGCTCATAAAGCCTCATTAACAAATGGACAACATAGCATATACCTACAACCAAACAAAACCACGACAACAATAAATAGCACCGCAACATCCCTCTCATAGCAAGATGGGGACACCCTCTTGGAAAATGCAACCAAGGCATACGCATTTTTTATTAAACATAAGTAATACTATATTTACTTTGCCGAAACCGAACCAGTTCACTTGTGACTAGATGCTCACCAATTCAGAATACGTTTAAATCGGAACACAACGTAAAAGGAGTGTAGAGTATTACGAATTTTATATGCCGAATTTCGCATCAGTTCTGCGCTAGCGGAAAGGTTTGCAGTCGGGCTTGGAGTTAGGTTAAGAGAGTTAAAAATGCCCGCAATTTTGGTACCACTACAATAATCAATAAAGAGGAGGAATAACAAATGATGAAAGGGGGAAAGGAGCAAAGGTTATGCTCGAACACTGATTAGTTGAAGTTTCATTCATTAAACTACTGCGTGCTAATAATAAGTCCCCATGGGTGGCAAATATGCAAGCTTGATAGCTCTTTCGTCGGTTATAGAAAGATAAAGCTCGGCATCTTGGCTCTTCATAATCATTAGACATGGATTAGATTCTAAGATGATTACCCCTCATCAACCTCCCTGTAGTTACTACAGAAGGAGTTCTAAGGAATGTTGCGTCTCAAATCATGTTTTATTAGTCCTAGAAACTGTCTTGATCGTCTACGATCATACTCAAGGCTTACTGGAAGCAAGTCAATGTACTTACTTGCCTAGCACTAGTTGGGGTGAAGCGAGACCTATCTGTCTCAAAACAAATCGCAAGTTGCTAAAGGAAACCAATGAAAGGGAAGAAAAATGAAAGCACTTCAATCTTGCAGATTTTTGGAAAATTATTTTGGTATCTGAATTAATTTAAATATAAAGTATTCAGATGCCGCGTAAAGAAAAGTTAAGCAATTCCTTTCTAAATTCAATCTCGCCATCAGTGAGTCAAGTGCCGTGATTGCCGCCTGGCTTTCGAGATATATGTTTACCTTATCATTCAACCGACACTGCACTGATCCGCAAGATTCAAATTGCTCTTAGTGGAAAGTTGCCCACAGAAGAATCCTTAACCAACTGCCCGATACAACTTCAAAATATAGGTGAGGAAAGAAGGTTTCGCTTGTAACTAACGTGGATGAACGCTATGTTTTTTTTTTTTGTTGTTCTTTTTTAATACCTCCCCTCCCCTTCAGTGTTTTGTGAGATCCGGGACTATTCTTGAGGTAGAGGGTCGCCCGACATTGTACAGGTTGGTAGGTCCTTCTATTACCTACTTGGAATGTTGTAATATTAAGACTATAGTTTCACATTAATCCGGTCGAAGGGAACTTCCGCTTCGGCCCACCTTAAAGAGGATCCTAGCTTAGCAAAGTTTGACTGCCTTCTCGTTACTTTCGATGTTCTTATGAACTGTAAACCATACTAGATATGTAACTCTAAGGATAAGTATATCGTGCCATTATCCGAGCGAGTTGAGTACCGTTATACACTGCATTTCCAGTTTGGAAGATATATTGTTTGAGTTTACCGCCTTTATAGCAGCATGGCTATCTGTGAAGATAGCTATCTTAGATTACATGGGGTCGTATATGGATTTGTAAGATTCACTGATTGCTAGCAATTATGCCTGAAATGTGTCGGAATGTGACAAAGCGTCTGTAAGGCGCATGGATTTGGGTAGTTGTAGGGATTCAGAGTAGAAACTTACCCCGACTCCATTTTGGACTTGAATACTAGTTAGTCCAAGCAAGACTAAGGTAAAAATTTTATAGAATTTTTGAATAGTTTGGACTTGATCACACACACTAAGTCAAATTGCAGCAATAGTGGAAAGCTTAGACTGCAATATATGTGCGAATGCTAAACTAGATGGGATCTAAAAAGCCCCACTAGTTCCAACGAAATTTCTACTCCTTCACCAAATCTTCTCTCCAACTAGATAAGGAATCCATACAGAATTGTTATTTTAAGGATAACTTCGTACAATCAATATACATAAATTCAAGGAAATTAAGCCCCTCTTTGCCGCCAACTCAATATTTGATTTCCTCAATAACTTTTTATCAAAGACGAGCACCGGAGGATGATTGGGACTTTATGAGATATCGCTTTATAACTTTCACAAATTGTTTGAAAAAGGAAGCAATACAATTCACCTATGATTCCGAATTCTTTACTGGTGAACGACTTTCCCTAATGGGTAGTTCGTCAATGTAGTCGTGAAGTCAATCGTTCGGTCGGTCACTAAGCTGAGCCGACGGACAGTTATAATCAAAGCATAACAACATGACTTTTCATGTTAATGTGTGCAACGAATTAAGGATAATAATTGCCGGTGTAAGCACACACATACCAGCAAAGGTACAATAATCTTGAATAGAAGATTGTGTATGTGTGTATGTATGTAGTTGTGCTTTGAGGGTATGATATCATCGGTATGAATTGCATAACATTCACCACCATCCTTACAACGTCTTTGGCTGCCAACAGATGGGTGTGAATTGTTACCCTGCAGTCAAATCTACTAGTTCGGAGCTACCTGACTAGCAGATAGCTTTTCAACTGAAGTAGTTCCTCTTCTTTAATTTCCTAAGCTCACAGCTAGTATTTTTAGCATTGCCGACGTTTTACAAAATATCAATTAGCAGGCTATGTATCGGTTTCATAGCAGTTGATAAATAATAATTGAGTGATTGAGGTATACTCAGCCTCTGCAGCTACATTATACCAATTAATGATATTATTAATTCTTTAATTTGTGTTCATTCCGACAAGAGAAAAACTTCGAATAAAAATTATTAAATACTAGCTAATATCCGTGAAGCAACATCAAGACACACACCACAAATAGGAGGAAGAGCTCGGCCAAACACCCAAAAAGTGTGTAAGCGCCTATTATATGAGTACAAATATATACAATATAATGTCCGTCATGCGTTGAAACGCCTCAATAAATAAAGTAAAAGCTACCAATTAAAAAAATATTACAAAAAAATTCTTTTTTGATTCTTTATCTCAATCCAGCGTGCAAGCAATATTTTTGTCCTTCCCATTTGGGACTTAGATGAACAATTTATCCGACGTACCCAGTTTAGCTTTAAGTAGTTGTATACAGGAAAAACAAAAAATGATTAAGCTCAATCCAACCCTACATAATGATTATTTTTGGGTTTTAACTTCTATCGGTAGGGATAATAAGAATACGCAGAATCAGCACTGTTTTACCTTTCCAAAGAGTTAAAAACTTGTTTCTATGTGAAATGATAGTTCCGTGTTTCGCTGCTCACAATTCTGAATTTAAGAAAATTTATATTTTATATTCACTTTGCTTTTTCTATGAAATCCATTAAATTAAGCCGCCTTAAAATACCCTATTCACTGGTTATTGCAAGTTAAGGGTTAAATTTAGAAATACTAATCCTACGGTCAATCAGCATAGGCCTTCACTCTAACTACTTAGTCCTGCCAAAAGTTCTGTTACATGGTTAAGTTAAGATATATCGTAGATAGATATGAAGTTATAGTTTTTTGTTTAATGAAGTTAGTTTTATTTAATCAATAGATATTTTTCGTAAACATTAAAAAAAATGTAATTTCTTTCGAAATGGTCACCATTTGCTTTTACACAAGTCTTCAAACGATAAGGCCAATCAGTTATTGCAGCACGCACCGTTCTATGGATATTGACGTCGCTGCTCGAACCAAAGATTGTCTGAGGCTCTCCAAATTTCTGTGAGGTTTCAACAGGCCATGTTCTCCAATTCTGACCACAAACTGTAGTCCAATGGATTCAGATCTGGACTTCCATAAGGCCAATTTTCTGCGACTATGAACCCAGGAATATTGTTTTTTAGTCACTGCAGGGTGGTTTTTGGCCCTTATGGGCTGGAGCGGAACCTTCCTGGAAGATTCAACACTCTTCATTGAATAGAGTAGTGATCAACTGCTTTATCACGCCTTCTAAGACCTCCTCCTGGTTCACTTTTCACCCGATCTTAACACCTTTTCCGCAGAAATGAACATTCCTTCATGCATTTACAAGGCACTCCTCACCAAACCACTACGGAAGTTGGATGGTGGTTATGCTGAACATTTTAAATAACTTTTTTTCGCGTCTTTAAAGTTTTAGCATAGATTTGGTCGTTTTGCTTATTAAAAACTTCTTCAACAGTGAAAATTTTCAAATCTGTGAAAATAATATTTTCATGGCCATTGAAAAAAGCTACTTGCATCTGCCGAGTCTAATTTTCTTAAAGCTCGTTGTCAAAAGTTTATCAGTTGAGCAACGGAAGACTTCCATGTAGAGATCATCTCTAATTAGTCTCGACATGGATCAGGTCGATACATTCATTTCTCTGGACATGATTTCCTGCCTTCTAAGGAGATTTCTGCGAATTCTTTCACGAACGGCTTTTATGGCGGCACTGGTTCGAAACTGGGAAACACGATCGTGCGGTAAATAAACATTCTCGAAATACATATAAAGTTTTTTCGACAATTCGTAAATCTCTCTTACACTTTTACCACACTTAGGTAATGCAATCACTGCAATACGATTTTCCTTAGCTCTCCACTCCATTGTTAACAAGCGAAGACTAGTAAGATTTGTCACAGAATTTATTGCAAGATTAGGTATATTCATAGCCCTCGCTTTTTTATCTGTTTTCGACAAACTAGATTTTCAATTTCCTTGCATACCGAATGTAGTGGCAACTCTATTCAAAATTATATTCAAACCGAAATTCAAAATTATATTCAAACCAAAATTTGTTCATGTCTTATTCCACATATAGCAGTTTTTCAGTTAACTAATTTAACAAATTGAATTAACAGCCCTTTCAGGCAGGTGGCAACCTCTTCCAAAATAAAGTTTTCTAAATTTCTTTTATTTCACACCCATTCTGAATAATTTTAAATAATTTATTATTAATTACGGAATTTATTGACTTTATTTTTCAGAGAGGTGGCAGCACTATTCAAAACTATATTCCAAAATAAGATACTTCAAATCTCTCAAATCTCTTTTATATTTCTTTTTTTATTTTTACTTACATTTAATTTTTCAACCAGGTGGCAACCCACTTCAAAACTGCTTTCGAGAGGAAGCCCTATTGTAATATGTTTTTGTAATATTTAATGAACTTTTTGATTTAACTTGTCCAAGAGGTGGCAACGCTCTCAAAAAGGTAGCATATTTTTTCAATCTGTGCGAAAATATCCAAATCCCTTTAGTCGTTCTCACGTGATTGAGTCACAAACAATTAAATTTACAAGCACACAAAAATATAAATTTTTACATTAATAATATTAGGAAGATTACTATTTAAAACATAGCACCATTTTCTTACTTCATACTTATTTTTTTTTTTTTTCTTCTTTCATTTTAGTGTTTATTTTTGCTTATATCTACATAATTTACAATTATAAATGAAAAACCATAATTATACGTAAACATTTGCGTAACATTAATTTGGACATAAGAAAAATATAAGGTGTTTGATATATTAAGTGGTCCCGGTGGATTAAAGCTCGAAAATTTCGAAATTTCCAGGTTTTTTTACAATAAAAAAAACGAAAAACGATATTTAAATTTTTTAGGCCTTTTATTTAACTTCTTTTACATACAAACATGAAAACATTTTTTTTTTTGTTTTTAATTTTAATAATTTAAAAAACCGCGCTAAAGTTGCCGCTCCCGAAAAATTGGACCTGGATGGGACAACACCGACCTCTCTATTTATCTGAAACAGAAAAACCAAAAAAAAATATTAATCAATATGACTGTATGACTATGATTCTAGTACGGGCGATAGCCATCGATGTTGTGAACAACATATTAAAATTTCAGACGATTCGGTTGAATAGTTTTTTTTTGACAACACCAAGCCGAAAAAAGTCGTTTCGACATAAATGAGTTTAAAGTTTGAGGTGCAGGAGCGCGCGGACCGCTCTCTACCTAGCTAATGGGCTGTAGAAGCTATAATATTGGGCATTTCCGCAAGAAAATTTCACAGTATATTCTTAAGATAAAGGGTTTTCCAATAACAGATGTTAGGTGTTAAACAAGGTAGATGATTAACGATTTTTTATGGCCTGAATTGGATGGTATAGATCTGGACAACGTTTATTTTCAACAAGACGGCGCTACGTGCCACACAAGGAACAAAACCATTGATCTTTTACGGGAAAAGTTTCCGGATCGTGTTATCTCTCGAAGAGGAGATCACAATTGGTCACCGAGATCTTGTGATAAAAACATCTTGTGACTTTTTTCTTTGAAGCCACGTGAAAGAGAAGGTCTACGCCAGCAGCCCAGGGCGATTCAAGACCTCAAAGGTGGAATTCGTGAGGCTATCGAGGGCATAGGGCAGTCACTTTGCAATTCGGTTATGGAAAATTTCATGAAAAGGATATTGTCCTGTAAGCGAGGTCGTGGTGGTCATTTGCCTGATGTTATTTTCCCCTATTAACGGCATACCTTCATCTTCATAATGAAATAAACATCCGAACATTTATATTAAAAAATAGCATTTTTCTTTGAATATCAAAATAACATCTCTTATTGGAAAACCCTTTACTATACTTTCGAAATACCGAAAAAACAATATATTAAATCGATTTTTTGCAATTTCTAGACCACCTTAAGCTTAGCATAGTGTTCAAATGCCGTCTATAGTAAAAATATTTATATAAAGTGGTGGACTGTCAAATAACGGATTAAAAAACAAATGATTATGTGATAAAATAAAAAAAGGTTGAATAAATAAAATCAGTTAACTTGAAAAAAAGCGAAAAATTAATAGAATATTAGGTTGGGATAACATACTATAAATGGCTGCCCAGACGAGGTCTAATAAGTCATTTTGTAACTAATACAATCCTAGTTACTCTCGGACTAGTATGAGCTTTTCCATTAAATACCAGTTCATGAACTAGAATGCCTGCTGAGTAGTTTAGTCTTATACTGCAGGGCACTTACATGCTTGCATATACAACCGTACATCTCTGCAGATATGCAATTTAAAGCACTCCAGGCACTTTGGTCTTCGATCATCCCCAACCGGCTATATTCATTTTCGACCGCCATGGGTGCTTGGTTAGGTGCAAAGCCCGCATTAGTAACCGCAAAATGCTGGACAAAGCAAATTTGCATGCGGTTGCGTAACCATTGCCAAGATAAATGGCCCACCTACGCGTTTGCTCACCAAAACCACCTTTCTATGTCGCTCTTAATGCGCATCCACTAACAATTACAATTGTCGGTCCACTAGTCAACATCAACATTGTCACCGCTATTATCACTAATTGTAAGTAAGTGGAAGTGATAGTGTTGTTGCTCATGTTGTTTGAGTGTGTATTGAAAAGTCAAGTAAGAGCATGAGACGGTTGACAGATAAGCAAATTGCATAATAATAATTCAACAGCAATTACGTTCCATCTCCAACCTGCCACCATCAAAATAGCTACAGACTCTCATTAATAGATATCTGTGTATAGGAGTAGGTAGCCAGATAGGGAGATTCTTGAATTATAGCAGTATTAAATAACACAGTAGCACTAATATAGGCATTGAAGTCATAATTAAATTGCATAAAATTTTAAATTAGTAATACTTCACAACTGGTGCACCTAGCAGTGAATAGGCACATAGTTAAATAAATAAATAGGTATACGAGGGTCGGTTGATAAGTGCCTTAACCGACCAATTTACAAATAACTATATTACTAATATATAAAAAATAATGGTTGTATGCATGAGTGTGCGTTTGTTTCGGCAAGTGAAGTATTTTACTGGCAATTCTGAACAAAAGAGTTCAGGGAAGCAAAGCTCTAAAACGTATTTCGGGCCCCATTATTTTTAAATGCAGTTGTTAGCCCTCGGTCGCCGTAGCCGAATGAGTTGGTGTGTGGCTATCATTTGGAATTCAGAGAGAACGTAGGTTCGAATCTCTGTGGAAGACCTAAAATGAAGAAAACGTTTTTCCTAATAGCAGACGCTACTCGGCCGGCAATGGTAATCCTCCGAGTGTATTTCTACCGTGAAAAAGCTCCTCATAAAAACCATTTGCCGTTCGGAGTCTGGTTGAAACTCATTTGTGGAACAACATCAAGTCGTACCCAGGGCCGTAGAGAGCATATCCGGGCCCGGGGGAAAATCCGGGCCCCGGGGGAAAATTGCAAATGCGGGCCCTTTCAAATGATGTCTAATTCATATAAATACGTATAATCTCGAGTCCGGGCCCCTCTGAAAACTCCGGGCGCGGGGGAAAAAGTACCCGATCCCCCCCCCCCCCCGCCCCCCCTCTCGACGGGCCTGGTCGCACACCACAAACAGGAGAAGGACCTCGGTCAAACACCCATAAAGTGTGTACGCGCCAATTATATATATACATCCATAGTAATTAACCCCCAATGAATCCTTTTTTTAATGTAATATAAGAAAAGAAATGCACACTCGATAGAAAAAGTATGCGTACAAGAAACCGAAGCTGATGAGGAAGGTTATAGAGTAACGAAAGCTTAACTATGTCAATGGTATGCTTCGGATCGTTATCCTTCTGAATATAATAGCCATTTCTTAGACCCAATTCCTCAGCGTTTTGCTTCAAACTTCTTTTCAAGATATTAAGATATGCATACGAGTATTTATCTATAGTGGACTCAATGAACTCCATTATTTCCACTCCTACCATGCTTTACAGTAGACATTAAGTCACTTATCGAGTGTCGTACCCTGTTTTCGTATTTTTGCCCTATAATTCCAAAGACGCAAAACTTGCTCTTATAGGAGAAAATAACCTTCTTCCAAAACTCCCGAGGATTATTTGTATGCTCTCTTGCGAAAGCAATACACTTTTGACTATCAACCGACGATATGAAGGGATTTTTGCTGCTTTCTTTAAAATTTCGCGAAATGTATCAGTGCAGACGATCTTTTTAAAACTTTGTTGCTCATTTTGGGCAATATCGGATGCTGATAGTCGGGATTTCAGCTATACACTTTGCAAAATGTCACCAGTTTCACGCTATGTTAATATGTTTGGCCGAGAAACGGTCGAGAAACAAGAACACCAGTATCTTTCTGACTTTTTATCACTCTTTGTACGAAAGAATGTGTTCTTCCAACAATGAGACTGATTTCACGATATGTTTTTGATTCTTGGAAAAATTTAGCCATAATTTCCTTTTCATTATCGATAAATACTGATGTTGTCAAATTGCAAGCAATAAGGCATAGAATACGATTTGGTAAAGATAAGGCATTTTTGAATGAGAGGAAACAAGACAGAAGCATGTTCGAAAACTTTTTCTGCAAAGTGTATGTCGTTTTTTAAAATACTAATTTCTCGTGAGTTTTGTAGCTTGTTTTGCTCAACACTCTTCGCTAGAGAGCATAGTATCAATTACAACCTGCAGGTTTTTTTTTCAGTATTGCTATTACTACGTTTCTTTTTAATATATAAATTATAAAAATAATACATTACAATTACAATTACACAAAAACAATATATTCTATCCACGAATTCCTGTTTCAATTGATACGTAGATTGCTGAAGCCATATAACGCCAATACATACCTACTATCAGCATACCCAAACATTCTTAACTCAGATTCACATTGCACCCTCATTCAGGGATGTCTGGGAATCCCGTATTTTTTTAGTCCCGATAATTCCGGCGTTGGTGGCAAATAAATTTCAAAGACAGAAGGATCCCCTTTTAAGCCAAAAAAAAACTATATTAAAAAGCACTTTGTACTTAACACACTTTTTTATACAACATTTTTTAGAAGAAATCAGCTGTAAAAGCATAGCTCTAAAAGGAATTTAGAGCGTTCTTATTTTGAATTTTTGTTATTAATACACAATAAATTCTTTTTTGCTAATGTTTTTGGAAGGAAAGACTCGTATGTTATTATTTTGGTACAAAGAACTCATTTTCCATGTTAATTTTGCTGAAATCCTTCGCTAGAGGGCATAGCATCAGTTAGAACCAACAGTTTTTCCATTCAAGCAACCTACAATTTTCAATACAACTGTGGTTTCAACGTACCAATTGAGGTCCGAGACCTACTTTTTTTCGTTTTGACCAATAAATTATATAGATGACGATATGGCAGCTCAATAAAATGTAAAAGACAAAACAACAAATATTATGGTATCTTTTACTGTATTTCGAATCGTCTAACTACACCGTGCAACACAAGAAAGTGTAAGGTTCTGACAATGGATTATCCAGGGGTGGACAAAAAAAATTTGCACTGCATCGGCGATTTGAAAGTTTGCTTCTTAATTTTATTTTAGGGAGGGCTACAGGGAACTATGTGAGCCTTACATTTAAGTTGATTTTTACTAAAACGTCCGGTTTTGCTTGGATAGAATTAAGGAATTTTCGATGTTGCCGATGTGTTCAAGGCACCAACTGAACCTTATAAGGCGTAAAAAGCAATAGCCTCAATTGAGCAAACAAAGCCAATTTCCTTTCACAAATTTTGATCTTCTCCAATGCTTTTCCTTACTGCAGCCATATATAGGGTTGTTCAATAGCTGTGCTTCAACTTTTTTCCGATAGGGAGGGCGAACGACGCAATATTTTTTTATTTTTCGCTTGTCATTTGTAAACTTCATTAGTATACATTTCATCATGGAACGCTACACACTTGAGCAACGATTGCAAATCGTGCAAATCGTGCAAATTTTTTATGAAAATAATCGTTCTGTTGCTGCTACTTTAAGAGCATTACGGCCATTTTACGGTCCATTTAACAAGCCGTCCCGTTTTGGGGTTATGTGAAGTCATTGGTCTACAGTAACAAGCCGGCGACGATTTGTAAGCTCAGAGCCAATATTGAACGCGAAATTGCTGGAATTTCGGCCGATTAATGCAAAAGAGTGGTCGAAAATTGGGTTCAACGATTAGACTTCGTAAAACGTGCACGCGGTGGTCATGCAAAAGAAATCGAATTTCATACTTAAATCAATATGTTCAAACTCGATAATAAAAAAAAAATTAGTTAAAAAAGTCAAATCGTTTGTGTTTTATTCAAAAAAATTCAAAAGTTGAAGCGCTCTTACTGAAAAACCCTATATAAGTTGAGCTCGGTTGGCCTGGCTACCCAGAACTTTTATTCCACGTACTAAACCAGTCGAATGAAATTTTTGGAACAACATTTTTATTCCCTGCTCTGTCGAACTATTTTAAGAACCAAAAATATTAATAATTTCACAAAATCTGGTTTTCACAGAACTACAATTTAATTATTTTTATACAAGCGAAATTGAGCTACAGAATTTTAATTATTTTTATACAAGCGAAATTGAGCTCAAAAGAGATGACATCGAACAGTGGCAGCTTAAAAAAAAAATGTGTCAAACAGTAACTCGAAATACCCTCTATGTATGTTCGGCATCCACTCCTGAACCGGTAATACTACTGCTATGAAATTGTAGTGATGTCCCCATAGGTTTGTAAGTAAATATTTTCGGATCCACTATATGCAATAAAGAAGATATCAGCCATATAGGTGCTATCACTAAAAACGCGAACGAATGGACACTTTCAAGCAGTGGAAGAACAAAGTTAATTGCGCTAATAATTATTATTATAATTGGCTCCGCATCCTTCGTATGAATCAAATTTGGCCTTTTTCATGCTTATTATCAATTTCCATGCATGAAAAAATGGAACTATAGCGATTAATCAAAGTCGTTAAATGAGAAACTCGAGACATACTATTTCGGGACAATCATGAAATAATGTTCTTGGGAGGTATCAGTAGAGACACTTATCAGCCTGCCCTCGTATATGGGGTAAGCAAGTTCGTAGAATTACCTCTTTTGTTCAAAATGAACTCTCTCATCATTAGTGAGGTAATTGAATACTAAATGCATTATATTATCTAAAAGGTGAGCTGTTAGACAAGAAGCAACATCTCCATTGTTTGGATGTATTCGAAGGGTCAATTTTCATAAACGGCCTACTTATCTGTGGGCTTGAGGCAAAACCATTTGAACTGAGTTAGAACTTTCTCCCTGCCAATCATTAAATTGAGATTTAATGCAATTTTTAAACAATTAATAATTTACTCCTTTAGTTTCCGATCCTCGTTCGTTTGTAATTAAAATATAAAATTTCTTTGGGGAATAAAGATTTTTCGTTTAAGAACTATAAGTTAAACTAATAGTCTAAACTTAATGTTAACGGCCTTACAAGTTTGTGAGCTTGCTCAGCGAGTGCAAGAAGTGATTATATCCGGGTATTACGTGAAAATAGGTAGAATACTACTGATGTATGTAGCTAAGGAAGTCGGTATAAAGTGTTTGTTTATAGTTGCTGTTGTTTTTACACCTATTAGTTAAGACCTCGGACTTCATTCATAAGCAAAATTTAGTGGATAATCTTGGAGGTAATTGGGAATATTTCCAAATTAAATAAAAATTCGCGAGCGTTACCAATGACAAAAAAAAAATAAAAAGTAATTATGCTAGGCATTTCTCTTTTTTAATATCATAGTACTTGTAATTAGCTGGAATGAATACTTTACAGCTGTGCGCTCAGGTATCAGGTATTTTGGTCTCTCTTCTTAATTGGCGCGATAACCGCTTACGCGATTTTGGCCGAGTTTAACATAGTGTGCCAGTCGTTTCTTTCTCGTGCTAACCGGCGCCAATTGGACACACCAAGTGAAACCAAGTTCTTCTCCACCTGATCTTTCCAACGCAGAGGAGGCCTTCCTCTTCCTCTACTACCACCAGCTGGTACCGCATCGAATACTTTCAGAGCCGGAGCGTTTGTATCCATTCGGACGACATGACTCAGCTAACGTAGCCGGTGGATCTTTATTCGCTGTGCTATGTCTATGTCGTCGCAAATCCCATACAGCGCATCGTTCCATCGCCTGCGATATTCGCCGTTGCCAACGTGCCAAGGTCCAAAAATCTTACGCAAAATCTTTCTCTCAAACACTCCAAGCGTCGCTTCATCGGATGTTGTCATCGTCCAAGCTTCTGCGACATTCGTTAGGACGGGCATGATGAGAGTCTTGTAAAGTGTCAGTTTTGTTCGTCTAGAGAGGACTTTACTACTTAATTGCCTACTTAGTCCAAAGTAGCACTTGTTGGCAAGAGAGATTCTACGTTGGATTTCAAGGCTGACATTGTTATCGGTGTTAATGCTGGTTCCTAAATAAACGAAGTCTTTTACAACCTCGAAATTATAACTGTCAACAGTGACGTGGGGGCCGATTCCCGAGTGCGCCGACTGTTTGTTTGATGACAGGAGGTACTTCGTTTTGTCCTCGTTCACCACCAGACCCATTCGCTTTGCCTCTTTTCCAGTTTGGAGAAGACAGAACTAACAGCGCGGTTGTTAAGGCCGATGATGTCAATATCATCGGCATACGCCAGCAATTGTACGCTCTTATAAAATATTGTGCCTGAGCGATAAAGTTCTGCGGCTCGTACGATGCTCTCCAACATCAGGTTAAAGAAGTCACACGACAGCGAGTCACCCTGTCTGAAACCTCGTTTGGTATCAAACGGCTCGGAGAGGTCCTTCCCAATTCTGACGGCACTACTGGTGTTGAGCAACGTCATCTTGCATAGCCGTATTAGTTTTGTGGGGATACCAAATTCAGACATCACGGCATACAAGTAACTCCTTTCCGTACTGTCGAATGCAGCTTTGAAGTCGACGAAAATATGGTGTGTGTCGATTCGGTATTTTCGACGATGACAATTTCGATGAAGTTAAATTTTTTTCGGATCAGGTAAGGTTGGATTTCTGTGATCCTTCGACATTTTAACAGAAAGAGTATTGGTATAAAAAAATATAATCAAATAGTTAACGCAAATTAGTTTGTGCTCTCAAAAAACTGAAACCAAAACTAAAATCAACCAAAAGATGCAAAATTAGCGTTTCAAAACTTATTGCTAAAAACCCATTTTAAGGAGCTATTTGAAGTTCCAATGGAAAAAAAATGTATAAACGAAGCAGTAAAGTTACTAAATACATTGTGAGTTTTAAATATATGCTAATGCTGATTTTGAATGCCGAATGCTTTGGAAGCCGGCAGTAGGGTGTAATGAAGAAAGATGTTACTTACGGTTGTCAATCTCACCAATTAAGACGTTAGGCTCAAATTTTTCGAAACTATTTGATGGGGAAAATTTGAAGATAGGAAAGCCTGAGTATCTAAACTGATATCTTTGGTGGTATCCAAACAAGTTTTAGGTTAAACTTTTAATTTTCTTTTATTTGACGCCAAATTTGTTATACAAATACAAGAATGAATTTAACCTTTTAATTAAATTTTATTTATTTGAACATTACTTGAAATCACAAAGCCTTGTTTAGTCCAAACTTAAACTCAATAGAAACAGTTGAGTAAACAGCCGGCAACGTACCGAAAACGCCAGAATGACACAAATTTTATTTTTTGCTTTCTTAGTCGCATAACTAAAATTTTAATGGCCGAAAAGTGCAGTATTTAAACAACTTAGACTTGCGGCGGTCAGTTTATGTGCGGGTGTACGGTGACAGAGTTAGATTCTAAATTTAAAGATTCTCAAATGAAAATCGTCAAGGGCAAACAAATTTCTGTGAACGGTGTCTCTTACTGGCGCATGGTGACCGATTATTTTCTGCCAATAATAAGAGAAGATCCGTTCTTCAACACGCGCACAGAATTTCAGCAAAATGGCGTCAGGCCGCACACGGCTATTGTATGGTCTCAATTTTGCGTGATTTCTTCCCTAACAAAGTGATAAGCCATTTCGGTGACATATCCTGTGGGCTACCTCAAAAGTAAAGTAGGTGAAACAAACCTTGCGACCATCACAGCACTAAAAGAAAATATCGCTCACAAAGCTAATGACATCCCGACATCACTTCTCCAGTGAATGGCACGGAGTAAGGAGGCTATAAAATAAAAAATAAACTAAATTCGCACTTGTCTTTTTTGTTAGAGTTATTTAAATAAACTGTTATGATTCGTGATTCTTTCTTAATTTAACTTTTAACACCTAATTCTGCCACCGGACACTCTGTATAGGGTATTAAAATTCAGGTAAATATAATTGGATTTCACAATTTTTTATTTCAGGAAGTTCCACCATAAAATTTTTATTTTTCAACGTACTATTCACGTGCATATGTATTTCTTTATTTCTTGTCCCTTGGAATGCTATCCGCATAATTATCTGCCAATGTTCTCTCTACCCAGGTTATCAACTCTGCGACGCGCGAGTAAACGCCAGGCTTATTTGGCTGCGCACAGCCATATCCCCACGACACAATACCCACGAGTTTCTCGTCCACCACAAGCGGACCACCTGAGTCCATTTGACATGCATCGATGCCACCTTTAGCATAGCCAGCGCAAATCATTCGATCCGTCACATAACCATTCAGCTGCTGATTACACAAAGCTTGATTGACAATTGGCACACGAGCGTATTGCAATGCGTAGGCTGCACGTCCCTTAGGCGTTGTATATCCCCATCCTGCCACCAAAGCTACGTCACCATCCAAAACCAATTCGCCTTCTGTGGGCAAAGCAATTGGCTGTATGCGCAAACTAAAAGTCAGTGCACTAACCAAACGCACCAGACCAATATCATAGTCCATGGTATCGCTGTTGAAGCGACGATCGTAATGTACAGCCAAAACGTCAACCAAAACACCCTCTTTTGTAGATCGTGTCTTTGTGCCAGCATGCACACGCACATTGCTAGAATCGAGACCTCGCAGACAATGAGCTGCCGTAAGTACGGTGCGTTCGTTGATGATTGAACCGCCACAAAAGTGTGTATTATAAAACTTCAGCGATACGATATATGGTACATCAATATTCCGAGCCGATGAGCCACCCACTATGCGCGCAAGATCTAAGCCCGAAAAAGCGTTTACGTCCTGGATCCATGATAGAGCGCAAGCAGCGATTGTTATTGCTAATAGGCATCGGAGTTTAAACATTGGAAAATTTTGAAGAACAAAAAATGCAAATTTACAAAAAACCGACACAAGAAACCGCGAGTTTTAAATTGTTAATTTGGACTGACTCGCGGAAACTTTGTTAACATATGGCCGTGGCGGAAGTTTGCTCCGTTAATTTGTACGAACTTGACACTCAATGTAGCGAGGCATTGCTGCTGCTACACTGACTGATAAGCGCGGCTGCTAACGCAACTGACGAATATGAACATCAATTTGTAATTAGGCAAATTCACTTTACCGCCACTTTTAGTGATAAAAATTGTTTTTACAAAAATTGGAAATGATGAATTTTAATTACGGGCCCTGCACATGGGACAGACACACAGCAAATTTATATAGTTGAAAATAAAAATTATGCTAATGTTTATAAGAGTGAATCTAAAATTAATGTAAAATTATGCTGTTTTACTCCATTAATCAAGGATATGGTACTTTATCAGTTGAATAATGAAACAAAATTACTACTTTTTCGCACTTTGCTAAATAATCTGTTTTTAGTAAAGGTGTACACAACCTTATTCCCTTAACTTGTTCAAGTTCCTACAACACTTCCTACAAGTTTCCGTAACTGAAATACCTAAAAATGAAAGTTCTATACAAATAAATAGAACTAACTATGGAAAAGAAAATTATTAATTTTGCAAATGTCTCAAATGCTGACAATAAAAAGCATGCAGTGTCCACATTGCACACGCGAATTCAATGTTTTGTGTCTTACTTCACTTTGTATCTTTTTTAGCTATGGTCTGACAGCTGAGTTGACATTTCTGTTCAGTAAGGTTTAGCTCGTCATTTTGAATTGGGCAAATTAACTATGAAAAAATTAAATCTGTTCGCAAAGTTCATAGAGCAAAGTGTAATATCGATTCGTCAACATTCTCAACTTGTTGGCCTTTGTCCTTCGACTACGTGGAAAATTTTACGTAAGGGTCTTGACTTGCGTGCCTATAAAAAAACAGCTTGTGCAAGAATTGAATGTATTCGCCGTTGCTGTTTAAAACCTTTTCCCATCTCTCGACCAATTTGTTGATGCCGTTACGCCAAAAATCGCTTGGTCTAGTGTCAAAGAAGTTATTGAGCCAGTTTTAAAGGACCTCTTTGTTATCGAAGGTAACGTCTTTCATATGGTTTGAGAGGGACGGATATTGAAGTATCTCCCATTCGAGCTTTTGGAGTGCGGCTTTGACGACTTGTACAACATGGGGCCTGGTGTTGTCATGAAGGAGTATGGATTGACCATATCGATCAGGTATTTGCAGTCAAACAACCTCATTCACGCTGTGTAGTTGGGCAATGTAGAACTCCTTGTTCACCGTGGCATTCTTTTCGAGCATTTCCCAGTGTTCCATGCCCCCTAGTTCCACCATCTTCTTTGGATGAAGATCCGGCTCGACGCTCGTTTTTGGCGTATCTCCAGTAGCCAACCACTTCTTTCTTTGCTTCATATTGATGTATAAGCACCGTTTCTCATCTCCTGTAACGATTCGGTAGAAAAAGCATTGTTTATGACCGCATGTTATTCGATGCCGGGTGAGATGCTGAGGAGCAGTTTGAAGACGACTTTTTTTTGTTTTCTTCGTTGAACTCTAATTTTTTATTTTATTCAAAAAATTACAGGTTTCTCTTTTTTCAGACTTGCACGCATCTCTCTTTATTCGTTTACATGTTGATAAATACTCAGGTCGATTATTTCTGTTTGCTAGCACTGAATTTGATGAAATGTTTGACTTCATTGAATCTAACATTTTTCGCCATTGTAGCTGCTTCTGTTAAATTTCCATCGTAAAAGCAGAGAATGTTAATCTCATCAACATTAACATCATTGACATTCTCTGGTGAGTGCGTTTCACCATTGTTAGTGACCAACGAGAAATAGTTTTCAATTTGCATTTGCACCTTCTCGTCTTTTATGTGTGCATTCTCTGGCTAGCGCCGGCTCTGCCACGTAGACATTTTGGCTCAAACTAAGTACTGATAAATAAATAAACAAATACACTTTATTCCATAATATGTTTCGTGCTGTTAACTGCATTAGAATTGCATCAGATTTGCGGTTATATGAAGTGGTAATATAAATATATATCTTCTATACTATAAAGGTGAATGTCTGTACGTTGTCCGTGCATCACTACGAAACGACAACACCAAATAACGTACAAATTTGTATAAATTCATATTTTCATCCAATGAAGGTTATAGGCATGTTTTTATGATGGAACTCCCTTCCCACAGCCCTCAGGCCGCGCCACCACTCTCATTCGTCACGAATAATCGAATATTTGCTTAAATTTAATCTAAAAAATCTTAGTTTTTCCTATTTCCCACTATTTATAGCACACTCTAGACTTCATAACCCCCATAAGCTGTTCAACTATGACCCAAATGCAAAGTTTAAAAACGGGTTGAGATAGAAAATTAATAAACATAATTTTGCTTGATATTTTTCTGATTGGTTGTTTTGATTTTATTCAACGAGGCATAGCAACGGATGCCGGGTATTGTAATATTAAAAATAAAAAATAAATAATTGGCGCGTACACTTCTGTTAGGTGTTTGGCCGAGCTCCTCCTCCGATTAGTGGTGTGCGTCTTGATGTTGTTCCACAAATGGAGGGACCTACAGTTTCAAGCCGACCCCGAACGGCAGATACATATTTTTATGAGGAGCTTTTTCATGGCAGAATTACACTCGGAGGTTTGCCATTGCCTGGCGAGGGGCGACCGCTATTAGAAAAATGTTTTTATTACTTTTGCTTTCACCGAGATTCGAACCAACGACCTCTCTGTGAATTCCGAATGGTAATCACGCACCAACCCATTCGGCTACGGCTGCCGTATTGTAATATTATGGTTATTAATAAAAAATTATTTTCTATGAAATTATTGTTTGTAACTCTTTTATATACATATCCTAAATCTCTCAAAACTACTCCTACGCGAGCGGGGCCGCGGGTTAAAGCTTGTGTGTATATATAATTGGCGCGTGTTTGATTGAGCTCTTCCTCCCATTTTTGGTGTGTATTTTGATGTTTTTCCACAAATGGAGGGTAATAGCTACGAATAATACATATAATACAATTTTATATTTGGAAAGTTGGAAAATTCCTGGGAGCGAATTGAATATTCCCACAAAATATAACTTGCAGTGTGGTATTTTTTGTTTTTTTATTGTGACAGATCAAATAGTATCCGCAATGTGTCAAAAGTTTATATTATGGCTGGGCAATTACTAAAATTGAATAAACAGTCGAATCGGTGATGTCAATTGCCTGCTTAGAAGTTGCGATTCAATTCCTTTGAACTATTCTTTTGAGGCGCTGTTGAGGACTGATGTAACACCAAACTTCCAGAGACGTTTCAAAAGTTAAAATTTGAAATCAAAGTTCTCATTGGAGACATAAAAGTCGAAAGGAATGGTGATATAAGATTTCAAAGTTGTACTAAGTCACCGGAAAACTTACTTTTCCGAGCCGAATTATATTTTTGACATTAGGCCTCAATTTGGCATATGTACGCATGGACATATGAAGATAATAATCACTTAGGTATACAGGTATACCATATAAAAATAAGAAGTAACGAAACAAATTTTAAAAATAATTAAGCCAAGGAAAATGAAGGCCACCGAGAATAAGATCTACATTTCATTTTTGAAAAATTCAGCTCATTTTCAATATAATTGTCATAAGATAAATGATATTTACTAATATAATTGATACTAAAATCGAAACAGTGTACATAGTTAAGCTGACCTTAATTTGACCCTTTTTTAAGAAAAAGAGGCTCCTATTCTTATTACAGAAATACACTCGGAAGTTTGCCGTTACCTGCCGCGGGGCGATCACTGTTAGAAAAAACGTTTTATGATTTGTATTTAATACCTGGGATTTCGAACCAAGTTACTGTCGGATGTTAGTTACGTATCAACCGCCTCGGCTACAACGGCTATGGTGCGAATGTATTGCAAAATAAAAAATTTACAACCAAAATAAACAGAATAGGCTTCCATAAAGCAAGCCCCGGAAGTCATTAGAATGAGATTGTGTTCCTAGTTCAAAATCAAAGTTTACTCTTTTAGTCGATTTAAATTACCTAAATACCAAAAACTACAGAGTTAGACCACCCTGTACCATTGTCGATTATATGAACGATACAAAACAGTGAATTTTCAAAAGTATGAAAACATAAAAAGAATTTCTTGGATGGCAAAGAAAATTTGGGAGCTCATAAAATTTCGACGTATATTTAGCAATAAATATAAATTGTGTCAAATGAAAATTGTATATACATATAAATATAATTTGCGTGTACACCATTTTTGGGTGTTTGGCCAAGCTCCTACTCCTATTTGTGGTGTGCGTCTTGTTGTTCCGCAAATGGGGGAACCTACTGTCTCAAGTCGACTCCGAACGACAGCCATTTTTTATGAAGAACTTTTTCATGGCGAAAATGTTACATACGACTTATACAGTGCGAATAGAAAAAGCGGACTTATGAATCAACAAAATTATTGACTTATCGAAGTATTTTGCTTCCGCTGTCTGGAAAATAAACATTTTTTATCAATGTTTACCATCGTACGATACCAATATGCTATCTTAGATAAATAAGAATTTTCTACTGACTCGAATGGCAGTATTGGCAATCAAGGTTGTTTCAATAGTTTAAAAGCGTCATTTTAAGTATTTCATTAAATGTGGACATTTAGAGTACCTGTCGCCTTTTCATTTATCAAATATTGTGAAAAAGTGTATACACAGTACAATTAATTTTCTAGAATGGGGTAAATCCTTATAAACCGCTTTAACAATATTATAGAATATATATTTAATAAATACGGGGAATATAAATTTTCATTAAAACATTTTTTTTCCTTTTTTAAATAATTGTCTAAAAACAATTGATTGTAGCGAATAATTAAACGCATCCATCTAAAAAACAAAGACTTAAAGAAAAACATTCGTATTCTCAAATGGCTATAAAAGATTATTTCCATTTTAACGCAACAAAAAAGGCACGCAAACACAATAGGGAAAACAAAGATATATAAATTTAGCAAAAAAATATTGGTGCAAAAAACAATGATGGAAAAAATATATAAAAAAAAATATGTGAAAAAAAACGTTCCGTAAAAAACTTGTGGCCGGACAATTATGACGGAAAAAGTGCAATCGAAAGCGCTCAACCATATATTGAAAATATGTGTTGCCTACATATATACAAGAGATGTCAGATTTTTACAATCCCGGGGATTCGGCATTTCGATATTACAATCCCGGAATATCGCGACTAATTCCGTGGTTTTGATATTTATTATTTTGCAGCAACTTAACTCCAGAAAATTGCATCAATATTGTTTGCGAAGCCCTACCTGCGATATAATAATTAATAACACTGGCCAACAAAATTGCAACTTTAGTCTGATGATTGAGGTTTATCACTTGACGTTAACTAATTTGACGTCGCTGATTCTAAATATACGCTCAATTAATTTGTGACAACTCTGGTTCACGAGATATAGCTTTCGTTAATAATTCATTGTTTTTTATTGCTCGCTTGCTGAAAAATAATAAAAAAAGATTTATTATTATAACTCCACATAACATCGTCAAGTAGACTTTTGTGTAAATGATCCGAATCAATTTTCTTTCATTTGCGGAGAGTATATGTTTAAAGAATACCAATTAAATGTCACACCGTTCGTAACTACTTCGGTCATTGATTCCTCAAAAGGCATGCAAATTATGCGTCTTGTGGACAAAGAAGAAAATTAATAGATTTAGGTACGAAACTGATATGGTCTGGAAATAACCCGTGAACGATCACGACGACTGTTATTTTTGTTTGGCTAACACACCTGGCATTAACAGGAAAACACCAAGGCCATTCAACCAAGATCATTTAAACGAGCTTATCACAGATTTAAGCCTATCAAAGACTGCTTCTGATCTTTTCGCTTCTAGGCTAAAAGAAAGAAAGTTAGTAAGAAAGGAAACTAAAATTTCCTATTACCGCACAAAAGAACAAAATCCTCTGAAATATTTAGCTGAAGAAGATGACTTTGTATTTTGTAAAGATATCCTGGCTTAATCACTACAATGGGATTATAAAATAACGTTTTCAAACAGTGGTGTTTATTCATAGACTCATCAAAACGGAGTGTCAAATGCGTTATCTTACACAATGGGAAAAAATTTGGGTCGTTGCCTATTGCACATTATACTAAAAAAGAGGAATATATTACTATAACCCAGGTTTTAGATACAATTCAAATTAAATTAGAACACAGCTGGCTCATATGTGTCGATTTAAATATGGCAAACTTTCTTCTAGGCCATCAAAGTGGTTACTTAAAGTATCCCTGTTTTCTTTACTTTTGGGACAGTAGAGCTAAAACACAACATTGCATTAAAAAAGATTGGCCGTCTCGAGAAGCGCTAGTTCCCGGTCAACAGAGCGTGATAAATCCACTTCTAGTATCAAGGGATCGTATAATTTTACCCCCATTACACATAAAACTAGGACTTATAAAACAATTTGCAAAAGGTCTTGGCAAAAACGGAAATTCTTTCCTTTTTCTATAAAAAAGTTTCCAAAAATAAGTCCAGAAAATATAAAAGCGAGACTTTTCGTTGGTCCACAGATGAGATCTTTAATAAAACACTCAAATTTTATTGACATTTTGGCGGATATCGAGAAAACCGCACAGAATGAGTTCGTTTGGTTTGTTCAAAATTTTTTGGGGAATAAAAAAGTTCTGATTATTCCCAACACGTCGAAAAACTACTAACTCACTTTCAATGTCTTGGATGTAGCATGAGGATCAAATTACACTTTCTTCATAACCACTTCGACTATTTCCCTGCCTATTTTGGGGATCTAAGTGAAAAACAATGAGAGCGATTCCACCAGAACCTTCTTACGATGGAGGAACGCTGCCGAGGCTACTGGAACACACATAATGACTGACTATTGTTAGAGCATTCTGAACAGCTCTCTGCCTTCAGCTTCAAAAAGAAAATTAAACAAAAGAAAGTTTTTTTAACTTAAAAGCTAAATTAAATATTAGTGTTTTTTTATTAGGCTTAGTTTATGTATTAGGCTGGCATGAGGAAACCATTTCGGATCGCATGCAGCAAACCCTTACAATAATAAACAAATGGTGCACGGAAAAGGGCTCTCCATTAACCCATCCAAAACAAGACTTGTACCGTTTACTAGGAGAAGGAACCTAAATCTCAAATGTCCGACCCTTAATGGAACAACACTTCAACTCTCGAAAGAAGCGAACTATCTTGGCGTCAGTCTTAACAAAACGCTTACGTGGAATTCCCATATTGAGAGAGCTACTTCAAAAGCCACAAGGGCATTCTTTGCCTGTACAAGGCTTTTTGGTAAGACATGGGGACTAAACCCTAGAATGACCTTCTGGACATTCACGACAGTTGTGAAACCTATAGTCACTTATGCATCCTTAGCATGGTGGCAAAAGGTCAAGCAAAGAAAGGCAGCAAACGTATTAAACAAACTGCATCGCCTGATATGTGTTGGTATTACAGGGGCTATGAAAACATGCCCCACGGATGCGTTGGGTGTGCTCCTGAACATACCACCGCTTCCAATTCTAATTGAAAGGGAAGCTCGCTCGAGTGCCGTAAGATTAAAAGGTATATCTGAACTTAAAAGTGGGGATATGAAAGGGCATTTAAAGATCTTAGAAGACTTCCTACATAGTCCCATTCTTCATGGGGATGATATACTATCACGCAAACCAATACTCTTCAGGATTCCAAGTTATAATTAATGAATGAACAGACTGGAGAACTAACTCTATCACTTTCATACCTGGCTCCCAGCTATGGTTTACTGATGGGTCCAAATTGGAAAATGGTAGAACAGGGGCAGGAATCAATGGGCCAAAATTCAAAAAACCGATTCCGATGGGATTCTACCCAACAATATTCCAGGCAGAAATACATGCCATTGAAATATGTGTGAGAGAATGCCTTAGCAGGAAAATGAGAGGTACTCACATCTACATACTTTCAGGAAGCCAAGCGGCTCTAAAAGCCCTTCTATCAACAACTATCACTTCTTAATTGGTAAATGATTGCCTAAACCTTCTCAACACGTTAGGGAAACTGAACATGGTAACACTATGCTGGATTCCGGGACATGAAAGTCATGAGGGAAATGAAATGGCTGATGAACTTGCAAAACAAGGAGCAAATATGCAACTTACTGGTCCTGAGCCTTTCTGTGGACTCACAAAAGGCCACATTAATGAATTTCTTAGGAAATGGGAAGAAAGAAAACTTGCCGCACACTGGCTAATCTGTGCCGGTCAGCGTCAAGCCAAACTATTCCTAAGTCCCAACAAAGGAATATCTGACAAACTTCTCTCACTAAACAGAGTAGATCTGCGTCTTTTAACAGGATATCTTACAGGTCACTGCAGCCTGAGGTATCATCTAAATAATATTGGTCTATCTGAGACCAATGTATGCCGCTTTTGCGAAATGGACATAGAAAGCTCAGAACATGTGCTTTGTGAATGTCCTGCGTTGGGCAGACAGAGGCTTCATCACCTTGGTGGTATCGTAGTATCTCCATGCAATCTTTGGAACAACAAACCCAAAATTGTGCTAAAATTTTTAAAAAACCCTAAAACTCTAGGGTTACAAAATAGGCCTTTCACAATAGATCAGCTCTGGTCGCAGTGCGCAATGGCCTTCTAATAATAATAATAATGTTTTTTTATAAAAAAAAATTGTGTGTCATATTTTTTTAACAAAAGTGTTATGCCGTGTAATAAATGAGGTTTAAGTACCCTTTTCTTATTTAAAGAGAAATTTTTTTCATTAGTAATAAAACAGAAGACAGTAGTTAAATTTATACGCATTTAATAATAGTAGGCTGTCTCATAAAATAACAATAAATAATAATAATAAATAAAAGGGGATGAGGAGCCTTCTAACTCTGTTGTGCGCGGGATAGAACCTGTGCGCGAGATAGAACGGGTTTGAGCCCCGTGTGGAGTTGCCTGATCTCCCATCGGGCGCGTCCCAGGTGGTGGATAGGGAGCCCTGGCATCACAAGAGTGGCCTTCCCTGATGGGGTGGGTTCAACACTCGTGTGATGACTCAAAGTTGGCATAGAATCAGGGTGCCATCCGCGAACCAAACTGGCTAGGGAGGAGTCCCGAAAAAAAACCAAAAAAGGTAATGGAAAACAAAGGATCTATTACTCCAGGTGGAATCCACACAAGTGGCAATCCACCCGCTTCGGCGGCTGGGGCATGGATTCTGGAGGCCCCAACCATTACCCAAGTCTCTCAGCTCTACGAGCGAGAGCGCATCCTGGAGGAGACGGGGGTTGCTATCGCAATTTCCTCTCCTTTAGAGTCTGAAAAACGTTTCCCTGCTTCTGAGGGCCTGAGTTGTGAGGTCTCTTCGGTGGCTGCACGACCTCCCAAAGAAGCAGGGAAATCGAAGAGCGCGGCAAGGAGGAAGAGAAGAAAGCGGCGGGCAGAGCTCATGCGGGAGAAATCCTCATGTGGCTCTGCCGGCCCTTCTGCGTCTGTGTCTTCCAAACGACCTCGGTCAGCGGAAGTGACACCCACGGAAGCTACCGAGTCTTCGGTGGGCACAGGCACTCCCAAGTTGTCTCGCTCTCGAGGCAAGCGGAGAAAGACGGCGGCTGAAAGCAGCACACCTCCCTGCCCTGCGGTTGCCGCCAATGACCGAGCCACGACCCCCCAAGGTACGAGCGCGGTCTTGGCGCCAGTCAATGTGGCGGGAAAAGGTTCTGCTGAGCCACGTCTCTATCGGCGCCTCGACAAAATGTCCAGCACAGCTGTCTGCCCGGCGAAATCTTCGTCAGTGGAGGATCGGGAGCTGGACCTTCGCCCAAGCACATCCAAGGGTGCGGCCAAGCCATCCTATAGCGAGAAGGCTGCTGGCCCACGACCTGTGGCTGTGATTGGAAAACTGGGGCCTGACCATCAGCTGACGGATGCAGAAATCAAATACTGCAAAAGCCAGCTGATGCGTCGGGTTATTGCCTCCGGTCCGGAAGCCAACGCGAAGGGCTATGAGACAAAGGACGGCACCATAAAGGGGACGTGCGCGTCTCTGACCAACTTCGAGTGGATCAGGATCGTGGTCAATAACGTGCCCCCCATGGGGACCACTCGCTTCGCAGTCTACAGCGAGGAGAGTGTACCCCTCAGGAAGGCCATCTGCTGGATTCCGGATCCAGACCTGTCTACGGCAGATGTCCTATCCTGTCTACGTGCCCAGAATCCGGGCATCAACACGAGGCTTTGGCGAGTCGTCTCGTACACCAAGAGTAAAAACCGGGACGGGAAGGAAGGGGCTACTCTTGTGGTGCGAGTGGACGAGGCCAGTGTTGATGTCATGGGCTCACGGTACGGGAACCGTCTGAGTCTCTTCTTTGGGACGGCCAGCTTCCATGTCTTTCCCAAATGATTGACTCGGACGATTCCTGTAGCTATCGTCCCTTGACGGTGACGCAAATTAACTTGCAGCATTCCAAAGCCGCTACTGCACTACTAAGTAGAAGGCTTTCCCAGCTGCACACATTACCCCACATAACAGCAGTGCAAGAGCCCTAGGTCTTTAGGGGCCGTCTCTGTGGCTTAAGTGCGCTGAAAGGGGCCACGTTACTATATGACAGGAGTTCTAGCAGACCTAGGACCGATGATACTATAAATCCCATCTCACTGTGACGGGTCTTGAGCAATTCAGTTGCCAAGACCTGGTAGCGGCTGAGGTGTGTTATAGAGGTAGACGCGGATGGTCGAAGTTTGTGATTGCATCTGCTTACTTTCCTTACGATGCTCTAGAAGGGCCACCACCCGGGAAGGCCACTAGTCTCGTGAGGTTCTGTGAGCGGCGCAGTCTAGGCCTCATCCTATGTTGCGATGCTAATGCCCAGCATACAATCTGGGGCAGCAGCAAGTGCAATGGACGGGGCTCTCGACTATTCGAATTTATCGCGTCCTCCTGCCTAGACATACAAAACAAGGGCTCACAGCCAACGTTTGTAACGGCTAGAAGACAGGAGGTGATTGATCTAACCCTATCAAACTCAAAACTTGGGTGATCAATCAAGAACTGGAGGATCCTTGCCGAAGATTCGTGCTCGGACAACAGGTACATTGAGTTTCAGTGTGGCGAGGAGGCACAAATGCCATTGCCCTCTAGAAACCCAAGAAAAACAGACTGGCAGAAGTTTAGGGAGGCGTTGCGGGACCTTGGCGTTGCGCCACCAAGACTTCGAAAAGAACAGGCCATTGAGGCGGCTGTTGAGAAACTCAACGCTGCCCTAGCCGAATGTTTTGAGTCAGCCTGTCCAATTCGACCTCTCCCCAGCCGGACTCCCGTTCCTTGGTGGAATCGAGAGCTCCAGATGCTGAGGCGGGAGTCGAGAAAATTTCTAAACCGGGCCCTCAAGACTAACCTTGCAGAGGACTGGGAGCGATACCGTGATGTTCAGAAGAACTACAAGAGGCTTATTCGGGAATCGAAAAGAGCCTCATTTAGGGAATTCTGCAGCGGTATTGAATCTCTGAGTGACACGGCGAAACTGGTTAGGATCCTGAAAAGGGACCCAACGGCAAAGATGGGGTCACTTAGGAAATCTGATGGCTCCTTCACGGAGCGGAAAAGCGAGACACTCAGCTTGCTGATGGAGTCTCACTTTCCTGGTAATCAGATAAGCATCAGCCGGCAACAGCCCTTATTGATAGAGGCAGTTGTCAGAGCTGCTACACCTTCTCGGCATGACTGGTTCGCTGCCAGATCTGTGGTGAATGAGGCCGCCATTCGATTTGCCATCAAATCTTTTGGCGACTACAAGTCGCCCGGACCAGATGGCATATTTCCTGCCATGCTGAAGGAGGGTGCAGAGTTCGTGACAGCAGCCCTGAAGAAAATCTTCTCGGCTTACATACCACGCTCTTGGAGGATGGTGAGGGTCGCTTTCATCCCAAAGGTTGGAAAAGACGACTACACCAGCCCCAAAAGCTTTAGACCCATCAGCATGACCTCCTTCATGCTGAAAAGTCTCAAACGACTGGTGGAACTGCGCATACGTCAGAAGTCGATGAAGGCTCACCCTCTGTCTCTATTTCAGCATGCCTATCAGAGTGGAAAATCCTGCGAGTCGGCACTGCAAAACCTTGTTGCTAGGGTAGAGCTGGCCATCGACAGGAGGGACTACGCTATGGGTATCTTTTTAGACATAGAGGGGGCGTTTGATAATGCCACTTTTGATAGTATGTGTAACTCTGCTAGTAGGCACGGCGTAGACCGGGTGCTAGTAAATTGGATTCGTTCGATGCTGGCCCAAAGAATCATTTCGGTGCGAGCAGAGGAAGATCTGCTGGTGTCATCTGGGGTTAACAGAGGCTGCCCCCAAGGCGGTGTGCTGTCTCCGTTGCTCTGGTGCATGGTAATCGATCCTCTACTCACCACCTTAAACGATTCGGGAGTCTACGCACAAGCATATGCGGACGATGTTGCTTGTTTGGTAACAGGCTCATCGCTTACGAACATCTGCAGGAAAGTGCAGAAAACTCTGGATCGGATTGACACTTGGTGCTGTGCGAACGGGCTGTCGGCAAATCCCGCCAAGACTGGTATTGTCCTCTTTACCAGAAGGAGGAAGCTTGATGGACTCGTTCTGCCAAAGCTAAAAGGAGTCACAATCCAGCTATCCAAGGAAATCAAATATCTTGGAGTAATCCTCGATAGCAAGCTCCTATGGAAACCACACGTTGAAACAAAGGCATCAAAAGCGCTGACAGCTTTCTGGCAGTGCAAAGGTGTCTTTGGGAAAACGTGGGGTCTCTCTCCTAGCAAGGTCCTATGGATCTACACGGCTATGATAAGACCCATTATCACCTATGCATCAGTGGTCTGGATGAGTAGACTCTCCCTAGTGGGAGTCAGGAGGACCTTATCGAGACTACAACGCACTGTGGCCATCTGTTGCACCGGAGCTTTTCCGACTACTTCAGGCCCGGCACTAGATGCTCTAATTGGTTTACCACCACTTGATGCTTTCATCCGAGGAGAGGTCTTGAAGGCCATCTGCAGACTGAAACACAGTGGGAACTGGTACGGCCCTTGTCCGGCATTGGAACACAGAGAAGGCATGGACATCGATCCAACGATTCTCTCCATGCCCCTTGACTCCATGCCATCAAGGGTCGTACTTGAAAAGAGATACAGTGTAGTGCTACCAGAGGCTCAGTTGTGGGGAGACTCAGAAAATGAGCCCGGCAAACACTGTTTTCGCATTTTTACGGATGGCTCCAGGATCGAGCATGGCTCCGGCTCTGGGGTCTACGTGGAATCCAGCGGGATAGAACTGCACTTTGCTCTTGGAATGCATGCATCTGTGTTTCAAGCGGAGGTGTATGCAGTTCAAGAAGCGATGAACTTTGTTGTGGAAAAACGATGGAGAGGCAGACCTATATGTGTCTGCAGCGACAGCCAAGCAGCGCTTATGGCCTTAGACAGCCCTCAAACCACATCAGGGGTAGTGAAGTCCTGTAAATCCAGGCTGAACTATGTCGGCAGACATAATAGCCTGATGCTAACATGGGTCCCGGGACACGTGGGTATCGCGGGTAACGAGACCTCTGACTCCTTAGCTAAGATGGGCTCTGAGGCCAACTTCTTTGGCCCAGAGCCCGCTTTGCCACTCCCCTCTGCTGCCATCACGGCCACGGTTAGCAAATGGGTAACTACTACCCACAAGCGAGCTTGGCAGGCTGAGAGAGGCTGCAGATGGACAAAACTGATGTTACCTGTCATGTCCGATCGACTGTCGCAAACCCTTCTGTCATTAAGCAGAGGGGAGTGCAAACGGCTGGTAGGACTGATGACGGGCCACTTTCTGTGGGCAAAGCACATGGAAAGGTTGGGCATCTCAGACAGTGTACTCTGCCCAGCTTGTGAAGAGGAGGATGAGACGGCGGACCACTTCCTGTGTGTCTGCCCCGCCTTCGCTCGAATCAGGTTTGAGGTCTTTGGCACTGATGTGTTAAGAAGCGACCATCTTGGCTCCTTGGCACCACAAGATCTACTCAGATTTCTTCGGAGATCGGGTAGATTTAAAGAAAATTAAAAGGGAATCCAAGTGTAGTACAATGGACTCAATTAATGTCTGAGTGCTGCACTTGCTAGTTGTCCCGACAAAAAAAAAAAAATATGGTTTGAGCAAAATTTAAATTACAAAGTCAAAACATTAATTTTTTAGTTATACACTTACCTGAGTAACATAGATGGCCGTTCACTCATATTATTTTAATATTATTTGATAGAACACCAATAATAATTTTCCAGACATTTGCACTATACTACATAATACTACTTTAAAAACCAATGACTTATTCTTTAAATTTAATACAGGGTGCGCCATCTTTTGTGTCGGTATGAAAACATTGAATAACTTTGAAATAAACAACTGATTTGTATAAGTCAGGTATTTTAATTTGGTTTGGTTATTTACCATTTATGAAAACAATTTTTTGAATACAATATCAATCAAGTGGCAGCCTTTATTAGCAATCACAAACCGCGAACTTTTTTCTCCGTTTGTCATCACCTTGTCAAGCATTTCGGATTTTATAGCGTCGATTTCGGCACAAATATTTACCTTAAGCTGGTCAATAGTCTGCGGCTTGTTGGCGTAAACCTTACTTTTCAGATAACCCCACAAAAAGAAGTTCGGGGGGTTTAAGTTAGGTGATCTGGGGGGCCGGTCGATGTTGCCTCTTTTTGACACTAGACATCCAGGGAATTTTCGTTGCAGAAATTCAATTGTTGCATTCGCAGTGTGGTATGGCGCACCGTTTTGTTGAAACCAGTAACCGTCTAAACCTCTCTCACGCATTTGCGGGCAGACATAATGAGCCAACATCCATCGATATCGGTTTCCGTCGACCGTTTCGTTTTCTCCGTAAAAATATGGCCAAATGATGGTTTTGGCGCAAATGCCGGCCCAAATAGTTACTTCCCCGTCATGCAATGGAGTTTCAGGGATTTCGTGTGGATTCTCAGTTCCCCAAATGCGGCAATTTTGTTTATTCACACTGCCAGAGAAGCTAAAATGTGCCTCGTCAGTCATTAAAATTTTCTTCCAAAACTTGGGTTCAGTGTCAACTATTCGTTTATTTCGTATGGTCTGTCGGCAATATTTTTTATGTCAATTGCACTTCATACGGAAACAAATTTAAATCATCCTTTAAATTGCGCCGCATTGTGGTTTCACTGACGCCAAAATTTTGAGCGCGACGACGATACGGCAATGTTGGCTCCTGGGCAACGCTCTCCCTCACTGCTTCAACAAGTTCATTGAAACGTCTTGGTCGTTGATGAACGGCATGTTGGCGAGTTTCTTTTAAGTGTTGATTTTTTGCTATAAAAGAGGATTTGTCTGTCCCCATATCAAATTTTTCATAAAAATTGCAAATCCCGAAAAAAACGGGATTGCTTGCAAATGATTCCGAATTTTTGGTACTTAAAAAAGACCGCTATTTTTTGCATCCCCATTATATACTGATATTTATAAAATATTAATTGACCCGGTGCAGCCACTTAACGGACATCCAGCCATATTACATAGATATGCAAATGAGTAAACAAAGCGCTCACATAAGTATATACATGCACACTTTGTATATCTTCTGCTTAATTATCCACATGGATGTGTAAGTACAGACAATACATATATTAGCCTTTGTGTACATTTGGGTACATACACGCATGCACTGGACCGCTGGGATTTGGATTAATGATGATTAAAATGTGCATCGAACGGACTAAATAACTGACGAAACTAATATGAATTGATTAGACAAGTAATTTCCCAGCTTTTAAATGCGATGGTGAGTCATTAAAGTTTGTGAGTGGAAAAGTGCATGGCTTCGATTGGCCATCGGCGATCGGAAAAAAAGGCTAATATGGCTGAGTAGTATATAAGGGTTTTCCAATAACAGGTGTTATTTTGAATAGCCCGCTACTTCGGGGGATGTCACTTTGTCATTTGTTGATATTTGACAAGTAGAAACTACGCCTTAATAGAAATGGATCGATACACGCTTAAACAACGCATTGAAATTATTAAAATTCGCTATAACAATGGTGAATACAGAAATCGGTGAAAAAATTCGAGCTGTTGGGGCCAGTTGGTGATGTGAAGAATAAAACCCGTGCACGTCACTCAAGAACAGCTGCTTGTGTAGCCTAAAGTGTTAAAGAAAACCCAAGTTTATCCATTCCTCGTCGTTCTTCGGAATTAGGCATTCCACAAACGTCATTACATCATATTTTGCATAAAGATTTGGGTCTTAAGGCTTATAAAGTCCAGTTAACACAAGAACTCAAGCCGGCCGATCATCAACAACGTTTTGTCTTTGCTGATTGGGTCGTTGAAATGCATGAGAAGGATCCGGAATTTCATCGAAAAATCATCTTGAGTGATGAGACCCATTTCCATTTCGGTGGCTACGTCAAAAAAACAAAATTGTTGACTCTGCGGCTCAGAAACTTCAAGAGTTATTGTTGAAAAGCCTCTCTATCCTCAACGTGTGACTGTTTGGTGCGGTTTATGGCCCGGCGGGGTTATTGGACCTTACTTTTTCGAAAATGAAGCTGGAGCAACAGTTACGGTGAATGGATTGCGCTATCGAGAGATGACTAACGATTTTTAATGGCCGGAATTGGATGGTATTGATCTGGACAACGGTATTGATCAACGACACTACGTGTCACACATGCAACGAAACCATTGATCTTTTACGGGAAAGTTTCCGGACCGTGTTATCTCTCGAAGAGATGATCACAATTGGCCACCGAGATCTTGTGATTCAACACCTCGTGACTTTTTTTTTGACTTCACACATGGAAGACTTCAAAAATGGAATCCGTGACGCTATCGAGGACAAAGGGCAGCCACTTTGCAATTCGGTTATGGAAAATTTCATGAAAAAGATATTGTCCTGTAAGCGTGGTCGTAATGGTCATTTGCCTGATGTTATTTTCCACTATTAACGGCATACCTTCCTCTTTATAATGAAATAAACATCCGATCATTTATATTAGAAAATAGTATTGTTCTTTGAATATCAGAATAACACCTCTTATTGGAAAATCCTTTATATGACATTTTTTTTTTTTTTGACTTACAAACCCAACTGTCAAAGTACATAAGATACATACAAATACACTTTTGACATTTCTGTATAGTATAGCAGAAGACTAACAAGCGAACTAGTAGACTGCAACAATAGAAAAAAACTGTATTCTTATAATTTTCGAAATAATTATCATTAATTTCGATTTCTTTCGAAAATCAGCTTTCCAAATTGTCATTTTAGGGTTTGTTGCTTCGATATGAACTGCATTAGTAAGTAGTCTTCTCATTATTGCATTGCAAATTTGTATTTTTTTCGTTTTCGAATAAAATAGTGGGCAAAAACCACAGGCGTCTCTTATTGAGCAGCAGGTAAAAGTCGAGGAAAGTTGTCCATTGGCCAATAAGCAAACTTCTGTTAGTCTCAACATAAGGCCTCTTCTTTTCGGCAAGCCATAGCAAGTGGCGAATAGATAAAGCAACTGGTATAAATGAACATATATTGGCAACGCGGGAATGGAGCTGCCTTAAATTACAAGTGTTTGTAAGGCAGTGAAATATACCAGTCTAATGAGCTATAGCCGAACTCGCTAACGACGAATCTTGCTCCATAACTTTGTTGTTGCTTTCACATGCAAATTTTTCGTTAAGTTAATCGAGAATAAAGATAGCAAGCGGGGGAATGAAAGAGGCCTATAGTGTGATTCACAACGTAAAATAATGTGGCTCCCTCTCAAAAAACGAATGCAGAGGCTGCGTGTGCTTAGCAATGAAACTCGTTTTTGTTTTAATTAGCATCTAAGTGTATAATCTAAATTTGGTGTGAGAACAATCTCATCGAGGTACTCGAGATTCTATTAACTGTTTGCTAAGTTTTTGTGTTATCGTGCAATAATCAAAGCTACCAGAAAGCATAGGGCACTTGAAACCATCGCCTCGTTGGTAATGAATTTTGGAGTTCAATCATTCAAAAAAATGAGTCTGTCATTAAGCGGCGTAAATGGTATGGTTTGATTCCTCGGACTATTTTTGTGAGAGGGTATTGACAAGTAGTTAGTCCATGCTGATAAACCATCTGCGTATAATGGCTTGAAGATCAACATTCGGATATTTATGCTCGATAAGAGACCACCAAGGGAACCATTCGCCCGAAACAGTATTCAAACAAAATATATAAGGCAAATAGAGTCGAAATACCACTGAGCTTTTCAAACATCTATTTTTGATTAATTATGTGCCTCTAAAAATAACACCCATTACTTACCAATCATCATATTAACTATAAAATCAACTTTTATTTTGTTAAATATATGAAAATATGTTGGAGGTCAAAAGACCCAAGGGGAACTTAATTACTTATTCACGCATTGATGCATGTATATACATACATATATCTGCTTATCTAATGCAATCTTCCATATATGACTATGGATAAGTTCGTGCGGTTTTTTTCGAAATTTGAAACTTTATTGACGTAAAATGGTTACAAATTTAATATTCAAAATATTGTCCATCGCTTACTACTACTTTTTCCCATCTTTCTGGCAATTCACGGATTCCCTTTGTGAAAAATTCGGTCGGTTTTGCCGCAATCCACGAATCGATCCATTTTTTGACTTCATCGTAATTACGGAAGTGCTGGTCAGCCAGGCCATGTTGCATCGATCGGAAGAGATAGTAATCGGATGGCGCAAGGTCTGGACTATACGGCGGGTGGGGTAGGACATCCCATTTGAGCGTTTCTAAGTATGTTTTGACCACTTGTGCAACATGTGGCCGAGCATTGTCATGTTGCAAAATAACTTTGTCGTGTCTATCGGCGTATTGCGGCCGTTTTTCTCGCAGTGCTCGGCTCAAACGCATCAATTGTCGTCGGTAGACATCCCCCGTAATCGTTTCATTCGGTTTCAGTAGCTCATAATACACAACACCCAGCTGGTCCCACCAGATACACAGCATAACCTTCAGGCCATGAATATTCTGCGCCGACGTCGATGTTGAAGCATGGCCAGGGTATCCATACGTTGCCCGACGTTTTGGATTGTCGTAATGGACCCACTTTTCATCGCCAGTCACAATTCGATGCAAAAAACCCTTTCTTTTGTGCCGTTGAAGCAGTTGTTCGCATGCCATAAAACGGCGTTCAACGTCTCTTGGCTTCAATTCATACGGCACCCAATGGCCTACCTTTCGGATCATTCCCATGGCTTTTAAACGTTTGGAAATGGTTGATTGATCAACTCCCAAAGTTTTTGCAACCTCTTCTTGCGTTTCAGCCGGATCTTGATCGAGCAATTCCTCCAATTCGGTATCCATGAACTTTGGCGGCGCACCCTCGCGTTCTTCGTCTTCCAAGCCAAAATCACCACTTTTAAAGCGTGCAAACCACTTCTGGCACGTTCGCTCAGATAGAGCATGCTCACCATAAACTTCCACCAAGATACGATGACTTTCGGCTGCTTTTTTCTTCATATTAAAATAATGAAGAAGAATTCCCCGCAAAAACACATTATTTGGCACGAAATTCGACATTTTCAAGTGTGGTAAAAATATTGTTGTTTACGCTTCAAATAAAAAACTTATACTGACGTTTGTGCCTTACGACAGTAGCTCTCCAATGAATGTTTGGAAATGTGGATCGATGGAATAATAATCAAGTTACGCCATCTGTTGTAAAACCGAAACGAACTTATTCATAGTCCTATATTTATTTAGTATGTATATAATTGGCTTATGCAACTGAAATTTTAGAACAAAATAAATTAATTGTGAATCTCTAGAGTTCAATTAAGGCACAATTTGAAAAAATAAGCAAACATTAAAAAATATTTCAATAAAACTGAAATTGTTCCACATATATAAGTACATCCATATGTATAAGTATATATATTACACCCTTTATTGGGTGTTCGACCGATCTCCTCCTTCTATTTGTGGTGTGCGTCTTGAAGTTGTTCCACAAATGGTGAAAGATAAAAAAAGATAATACAACATAGAAAAAAGTGTGCACGGTAGAGAAAAAATATAAGACCCAGACCAAAATCCCCCCAGAGACTTGTAAATACTCAGAGTGAGTTGTAAACACTAAGAGCGGCTCACCTACACAGTTCATCGCACCTAAATCAAGAACTCTTCTGCAACTCCTCGCGCTATTCTTGCGCATGAATTTCATCATAGTATGCTAAATTTTGAAATGGCTACGACAATAAAATATACTAAATAAAGTTGGAATAAAGAAAAAACCTCACAAATGATTGATTTGTGGGATTTGTTGCAAATACAATAATTTATGTACTATATATAGTGACCGGTGATTTTTAAACGAAATTTCATATTTTTAAGGGTTTTGAATATTTTTGCAAAACCTACTATGCTATGGCTATGAGGCACCCCAGCGAACCAGTTAATGTTGTCAACGACAATCGTTTTCGTACACGAACAAAAAACGCCGTCAACAGAAACCAGCAGCTGTCATGCAATGGTTGTGGTGGATCACACCCTCGTAAGCAGTGTCCATATCGTGAATCACTTTGCAACGCATGCGGAGTTAAGGGGCATCTGCAGCGAGCCTGCCGCAGCGCGTCGAATGTCAATTCACACAGAGCGTCTTCATCCAACTCAACAAATGCTCGTTCAGGTTCAATGCGGAAAAAATCATCTCGTCGAGAGAATGTCAATCAGATCACGCCCTTGGTCAATCAGAAGAAGTCGATCTCAGTTACGATTAATGGCAGCACATGTATTTTTGAAGTGGATTCTGGGTCGCCTGTGACCATCATGACGGAATCTACGTTTAATAGCGTCTGGTCCAACAGAAGGCCAGATCTTTCCAAGTGTGATTTGGATCTTAGCGATTACCAACGCAACCACATCCCAGTCAAGGGGATCATCGATGTGTCAATTTATTACAACCGCCGTAAAATTGACAACTTGCCGCTAATCATCGCAAACAGTGGTGGCTCTAATCTTGTTGGTTGTAACTGGTTCGATGCACTGGGCATACGTATAGAAGGAGTTTTTGCCGTCAACAGTGGTCTTAGCATCAAAACCATTCTGAAGAAATACGATCATTTATTCTCAACAGATCTTGGTCGCTACACAGGACCACCAGTGTCTTTACAAATCGATTCGGCGGTGCCGCCCGTGAGACTGCCTCCACGCCGTATACCCTTCGCCATTAGGGGCCTCGTGGAAGAAGAAATCGATCGCTTATGTTGTCAAGGTATTTTGGAGCCTGTGGAATACTCCGACTGGGCAACGCCAATAGTGCCCGTGGTAAAGAAAGATGGTTCCATCCGTATATGCGGTGACTACAAATCGACGCTGAATAAGGCAATTAAGCCACACTGCCATCAAATTCCAGCCGTTAGCACGCTTTTGGCTTCGATTGAAGGTGGATCGATTTATGCAAAAATTGATTTGGCACAGGCATACCAACAGCTCGTGGTTGATGAGCGTTCATCACTCCTGCAAACCGTGTCAACGCATAAAGGCGCATTCAAGGTGACCAGGCTGCAGTTTGGCATCTCATCAGCACCCGGTATATTCCAAAGCTGCATCGAAAACGTTTTGCAAAACATTCCTGGCGTCTTGCCGTACTTTGATGACATCGTGGTCATGGGTAAATCGGAAGATGAGCTCGCAAACAGACTGGAACAAATATTTGTACGTTTCGACAAGGCCGGACTACGTTTGCGCAAGGACAAGTGCCAATTTAGTGTGCCATCTATCGAATTTTTGGGGTTTAAACTGGACAATCTCGGTATACGACCCTCACATGACAAGATCAAGGCCATTCATGAAGCACCTTCGCCAAAGGACAAGAAGCAACTCCAAGCTTTTCTGGGCTTACTCAACTTTTATCACGCCTTTTTACCCAACAAAGCAACAATCGCTGAGCCGCTTCACCGCTTGCTCGACAAAAGTGCTCGATGGACTTGGAAGGAGCAACACGAAACAGCTTTCAATACGCTTAAAAGGCTGATCGCATCAGATAATGTGCTTATCCATTACAATGAGAACTTGCCGTTAGTGCTCACTTGTGACGCATCGCCGTACGGACTCGGAGCAGTTCTCAGTCACAGGTTGGCAGACGGGTCGGAGAAACCCATTGCATTCTACTCAAGGACGCTGTCGAAGGCAGAACGAAATTACGCACAGATAGATAGGGAAGCAGTCGCCCTCGTCTCTGGAGTGAAGAAATTCCACAACTACTTATATGGCAGATTTTTTACGCTTGTCACCGATCACCGTCCACTCTTGGGAATTTTCACCACAACAAAACCGGTCCCCAACGTAATTTCGAACACAATGCTTCGTCGATCAATTTTTCTCAGCGCGTACAACTTCAATTTGGTACACCGCGCTGGTCTTAGAATGGGCAATGCAGACTTTTTGAGCCGTTGTCCAATGCTGTCTGAAGCAGCGTCTACGACGACCGAAGACATTCTCATGGTAGAAATATCGGCAAAACCAGTTGTCAGCGCGCAGCAGATTGCCTCTCAAACTTCTAAGGATCCGGAGCTCTCCAGAGTTTTCAACTGGGTGTTAAGGGGGTGGCCCAGCAAAATCAACCGCTCCGATAAGCTCTATCAATACTTTTGCCGTCGAACTGAACTCAGTGCAAATAGAGGATGTCTAGTTTGGGGAAACCGCGCTGTAATCCCGTCTACTCTTCGAGGGTCTATTTTGAAAACTCTTCATGCACCACATCCTGGCATCGTCAAAATGAAGGCCGTTGCTCGAAGTTATGTTTGGTGGCCGAACATCGATGCGGAAATCGAACTCGTTGTGAAGAAATGCAGTTCATGTCAACAAAATCGCAACGATCAACCCCAAACAACAACGCACCACTGGGAATCTGCAAAACGTCCATGGTCCCGCCTGCATGTGGATTTCGCAGGTCCTTTTCGAGGCAAATTATTCTTCATACTCATCGACTCCTACTCTAAGTGGCTTGAAGTGGCCGTCGTTAATTCAACTTCTTCAGCGGCCGCTATTAAGGTGTTACGCCAAATATTCGCCACGCATGGGCTACCTGATGAGCTCGTGTCGGACAACGGAACAGCTTTCACATCTGAGGAGTTTAGGAACTTTATGAAGAACAATCTAATTCGACATATCCGTTCTGCACCGTTCCATCCCTCTACAAACGGGCAGGCGGAGCGAATGGTTCAAAGTACCAAAAATTATTTGAAGAAAGCAGAGCCTGGCATAAACATCGATATCAGCCTGGCTAGATATTTGTTCAACCAACACACCACCCCGCACTCAACAACGAACCGCTCGCCTGCAGAGCTACTGTTCAATCGTGAGCTGAAAACTTATTTCGACAAAATTCAACCTCAAGAAATAGTTTACGGTAAGGTCACCGACCCTGTCAGTACTAAACCTTTTATTTCAGGCAGTCCAGTATGGGTTCGTAATCATTCGACGGGCCCGAGATGGATCGAGGGCCTGGTGGAAAATCAGACTGGGCCTATATCTTATGAGGTTCGGTTGAACGACTCTAGGGTCATCAAACGACATCAGGACCAGCTTCGTAGTCGGGTGGCATCAGAAGATTGCGACTGTGAAATACTGTCAACCGAAGACGTCGAAGCCAGCACAATCCAATCATCTGATGAAGTTGATTCAAGTACTTCTGGTCACGTCGTGGAGACTCAATCGCCAGGGCCATCAACGAATCTACAGCCTGTCGCCTCGTCATCGCCAACACCGGAAGAACCGCGCAGATCGAAGCGCGAGCGACAGGCCCCACAATTCTACTCCGCCTCTGGGTGTTAAGGGGTGTCATGTATGAGAAAAAGACAGACGTAATTGAGACACCGACCGAACAAGTTGTCCCGCGGATTCCAATATTTTATACATACACTACATACATATGTATACCAGAATTATACAGTTTCACTTTAATAAATATCATACGTTCAATACTTAACAAAAAGCCATGTGACGTATAGGCTCTTTATAGCGGTGATTGTTAGTTAGTTAGTAACTTTACGCAATAAAATATTAAAATCTGCATGGGGCTTCGCATAAATTTTTTATAGAAATCTGGATCCTCATCCTCTGGATAACTGGAAGTAGAAAAACCTTTGAGATCGCTTATTTATTTATTTATTCATTTATTTGTTTATTTACTTATTTATTTATTTATTTATTTATTTATTTATTTATTTATTTATTTATTTATTTATTTATTTATTCATTTATTTATTTATGAGTTGGTGCGTTACTACCATTGGAGAGTGTGAAGATCCCAATAAAAAAAAGTTGTTTCTAATAACTATCGTCTTCGTTAAGTAATGACAAACTCCCGAGTGGATTTCTGTCATGGACAACTCCTCATAAAAAAGTCCTCTGACGGCATAAAACTGTAGCTCCTTTCTATTGTGGAAAAATATCAAGGCGCACGCAACAAAAAGAAGGCGAAGCTCAGCTTTTTAAGTCTCATATATATAGCCACTTAAGTCAAAATTCTGTATAAGTATGCATATACACATGTAGCAAAGTATGTAGAATATTATATACGCGTATATATATGTACAACCATGTACATCTACACATATGTATGTACTTGTCAAACGAGGAACTAGAATCCCAGTTATCCAATTCTATTGAACTATTTCATTCACATTTACACAAGCATAACGTCCCATCTACAATTACTTACATACATACTTACACATACAAATCTACAAATACATGCAGTGAATGCCATGACTTAGTTACTACGAAGAATAAAAAGGACGCTTTAGTTATGCAAATATTGATTGCATGCTTTTCCACAAGTCTACATGCACACAGCTGCGTATTTTTACGTTTGATTGCATGTGTGTGTGTCTGCTTGCGTTGTGTGCGCTTGAATGTGCACTAACTATGTGCCCCTATTTAAATATTGATAAAACATTCAATTCCCATTTCGATTTTCAATTGACTTACAACAACAAGGTACAACAATAAAATTTACACATCCAAAACTAACGAGCTTTGAAGTAAAAGTTTAAGTATGACGGATATGGCAAATTGATATACAAAGGTAAATTTATGCATACTTATGTCTACCTACATACATACATAGAAGGGAAGCCAATATTAGTGAAAAAACGTGATTTCGGGATTTCGGAATATTTTTAAAGTAATCACTGTACCCCGATATTCATTGCTATTAAAAATTTTTAATTGCGGGCTACACACAAAGCTGGATTTGGGGCAAAGGCAGAATTCTTAGGCCTATTTCCGTTACATGAAATTTCTCTTCAACAACCAAAAATTTAATTTTATAGTTAAATGTATTTACATATGTGATACTCTATATGGCGACGATGGATTTATGTACACAAAATATTTCAATTGAATTGCCAAAGTTTACGACTCTGGACTACGTAGTCGTAATTTTGCATAAAGTGTGGCCCGGAAATAGGTCACGGGAATATAAGTGAAATTTTCCACTTGTATACTTATAAATTATAGGCCTCTTTTTGTCGAATTAGGTATGGAACCATCCGTTTGACTACTAGACTATCAGGCAAAAGATCTAGCTGTGAAAGAAACGGCTATAAATATATTCTCGGATAGGCATTAAATCAATGAATGTGGCTATACTAAGCTCAAAGGTTGCACATAAATCCCGGGCAGCTCTAAGCGTCGTTTTCAAGGTCTTTCTGAAGGTACTGCTCTTTAACTGTTCAGTGATAAAAGTACCATTGTGACACCTATTGCCATGAGTTAACTAACAATCAAAAACAACGTTATCCAAGAGGCCAATAGGTCATGGAGCGATGAAGATACATTCGTAAGAGCTAGGCTACTAAAGCCGCAAATAAACAAGAAAAAGACAAATCTCATTGGCTATTTGACAGGCATTCCTCGAGACTAGGAGTTTTCTCTCATGAATATTGTAAAAACCTGAACTGTGATTGCAAAACAAAAATAAGAATAGATGAAAAAAATATCAGCGAAATTCCATGCGCAAGCGGAATACGACAAGGAGACTCGCTGAGCCCAATACTCTTCAATACAATAATGGACTAAATAATAAAAGAAGTCAAGTCATTAGATGGGTATCGTCTTAATAACATGAGCATACCAATTTTATGTTATGCCATATTAGTTGCGGACTCTGAAGACAATTTGCAAAGATTACTACATAAGTTTGTAGTTACAGCCAAACAGTTTAATATGGAGGTCTCCAGAGAAAAAACAAAAAATTGAGTAGTTGCCAAGAATGCGATTAGATGCAAACTTGAAATAGAAAGGGCGATGATAGAGCAAGTTATGAAATTTAAATACCTGGGGATGGAAATATCCAGTAACAGTGACATTATTAAGGAAGTCAGAGAGCGATGTATGCAGGGCGCACGTATTGCAGGTTGCATTAGGGATTTTGTATGGTGGAACAAATATATGACCACTGAAAGCAAGACGCGTATATACAAGACTGTAATAAGACCAATCCTGACCTATGGAGCCGAGGCACAAGCTGAAAACGCAAAAACAAAACAGCTACTGCGTACAGCTGAAATGCACGTTCTACGATTCATCGTAGGAAAAACACGTCTTGACTGCATTAGAAAGGAGGTCATTCGTAACGAAAGTGGCGTTAATGACGTAGTGAAGTTTATAAGAACAAGAAGACGAGCTTGGAATGATCACGTTTCCAGAGCTAGTGAAGACAGAATTATCCGAATAGCGAGGGACTATGTACCATATGGAAAGCGCGGACCTGGAAGACCACCAAAGAGATGGCGCGAAAGCTGGATCTCGACATCAGCGGAAGGACAATAACATTTCGTCATTTTGAATTTTAATAATACTTTGTAATTTATAACTATGTAATTGTGTGAAGAAAAACAGGTGAAAACCTATAATAAAAGAATAAGAAGAAGAAAAAGAATATTGTAAAAGTTGTAGAGACAAGGAAGAGAAAATAACAGTTGAGCACTTCCTTTACAACTGTCCAGCCTTAGCTAAAATCAGGTAAATACGTTTTCGATTTGTTGAGGACTCACCACAACCACAACCCTATACAACACTACCTGGCAGCCAAACGGACAACGGAACTCGAGTGAGCAGCAGCAAGCATCTTAAATAAATGTACATAATTTTGTTTAATTATATAAAACTGTAACCTTTTAAATAAAAATATTTGTAATATAAAAAAATGTGATACTTTAATAAAATTATTTAAATAAATAACCATAAATGGTTGTGAACACAATTCTCTTATAGAACTGACTGGCGTGGAGATTAGACCAATCCTGCGCTTCATAAGAGCCACAAAATGGTTTCCCGTGCCGCACAGTGGTATCACAACGGACCTGTAAGGTCTAAGAGAGTTGGTCGTACAGACCGACTTGCCGATTCATCAAGCGCTTGCAAGTAGGTGAAGCAACTGGTATAAATAAGCATATACTAGAGGAACTAGAAAGGAGCTACCAAAATTACATTTACCGGAAAGCACTTAAAGTACTTACAGTAAGACATTTGTAGCCTCGACTATTTACTTGTGATGCTCGTGCTATATCAACAGCCTTTATGTTCTGCTTCTTCTCAATGTTGTTGTCTATTGTCGACTAAAAACTAATATGAAAACGATGGAAACATCAAAAGAGAATGTGCAGAGTTGAATCAACAAATGTTTTCCTGCATGAACGCAGTCTAATAAAACTTCGGAAAAGCAAGATTTGGCAGCATTGAAAAAAGCGCGTTATACAAGTTTTCTGAGTTAGTAGCGAATATTAATCAATAACTTTGTTAACAAATTTTTCGTCAAATGAGCAGAGCCCAAACATAGCGAGCAGAGAAATGGCGAATCGAAGACGCCTTATATTTCGTATATTTACACAACAAATAACTAAAAATAAATATAATAACAGAAAACTCTAAATGTTCCTAACTCAATGCTTAGTAGGCAAGTAGGGTAGGTTAGGTTTAAATTGTTGCCCAAAGAGTGGGCGCACTTGGACGAAGAAATCAAAATCACCCCTTGTGATATCATTGCAAGGGAAATAAGGTGGAGGATATTAATAGGATGGAAGGAGAACGATGACTGAGTTACGGTTGTGCTAACCGCTTCATGCTCCTGATGAAGCTCATCAGGGTTTAAGGTCAAAGTCTGCTATATTAGCAGGCACAGCAAACAACTGAGATACTTAATTTTTAACCCCGGAAAACAGAGCACCTAAGAAGAACCTGTTGAGATGATTGCACCTCACCTAGAGCTGAAACAAAAAGAACTCGAAGTAACGCCGAGTCTCACAGTACCACCTACTACCTGTTTTGCGGGTAGTATCTTGTGTTAACACCCACGAAATTCGAGTTTTGATATTCTCAAGATCCCTCCACAGCCTCGTATCCAAACGTGGCCAGAAATATATCGCGATCTTACGAGTTTGTGTACTTGCGCAGCGCTCGCTGAGTTGACGTGAAGCTCACCCTTCCAGAAGCAGACCGCATGTGATCAAGGGGATCCCAATCCTCTCCTTTCACGGAAAACTACCTCACAAGTCCTTTAGCTGGGCAGCTCATCCGTCTCGCAGTTCAAGTCATCAGCACATTCACCAGGCCCTGCCTTCAAATGCTGTACCCCTCTCGCTTTTGCCTTAATGGAATGTGCGTGGAGAATATTCCGCTTCGACTAAGCGAGGGTGTGCATTACGTCCATTGAGGGTCCATGAGCAAATAGGTACACCTTAAAAAGTATTGCATATATTTCCATGTTATTTTTAAACTATGATGTAAAATAACTTTTCTACTATACTGGGTTGCCTCTTATTCGACGGACCCATGTGTTTTTTTTTTAAATCAAAGAAAAACACACTTTTTTTGATGTTGACGATAATAATCAATTTATTTGGTTCCAGTAAATTTGTTGACATCACTTTTTGAATATGATATCTCTCAAATGGCCGCCTTGAGCCTGTACGGCGTATTGTGCCCGTTTTGCAGCATTTTCCATAGTTTTAGCTAACATTTCGGCTGGAATAGCGGCTATTTCCTCACGGATGTTGTTCTTGAGCTCTTCTATGGTATTTGGCTTATTAATATAAACTTTTGATTTTAAATATCCCCACAAGAAGAAGTCAGGTGGCGTTAAATCGAGCGAACGCGGTGGCCAGTCAAAATCGCCATATTTCGGCATCAAACGGCGAAAAACAATTTCTTCAAAAAATCGATTGTGGTGCGAGCTGTGTGTGGTGGAGCGCCGTCTTGTTGAAACCAGAACTGCCTCATACGCTTTCGACGAATAATTGGCATCACAAAAGTGGTTATCATATCGCGATTACGCTCCTACCATCTTCATTTTCGAAGAAAAACGGCCCAATAATCATTTTCGCACTAACGCCGCACCAAACAGTGACTTTTTCGGCGTAAAGAGGTACCTCTTGAATTTCGTGAGGATTTTCAGCGGCGTAAAAACGGCAATTTTGCTTGTTTACCGTCCCATTCAATAAGAAATGAGCCTCATCGGACATGATGATTTTGTTCCAAAATTGCTCGTCATCTTCAGCCATTTCGATGACTCTTTGGGCCCATTCCAATCGACGAGGCTTGTCCGCAGGCAAAAGTTTATGCGTCAATTGAATCTTATACGGGAATAAATGCAAATCAATGCGGATAATTCGTTGTAAAGTGGTCCGAGCAATGCCCAACTGCTGAGAACGGCGATTTTGGGATGTCTTTGGCGACGTCTCAACACTGGCCCGTACAAGAGCAATATTCTCATCCGATCGCCTTGGTTGGTTTTGATTTGGCCTCTTTGGATTAGAAAGAGCATCACCAGTCGAAAACATTTCGTACAAACGTTTAATGGTGTTCTTAGAAGGCGCACTTTTCACATTATTTAATTTTTTATGCCCACGTTGAGTTTTCAAATTTGGGCAACCCTGTACACTGATTTTCAAACATAAATTTATACGAAAAATGCTGAAAATTTGTCATTATCTGAACTCTTATCGATGATGCTTGAAGGCTGCCGAGTGCGAAATTTGGCAAATTGGACAATTCTAATCAATTGCATCACATTTTTATTTTAAAATAATTTTCAGACTTTTTTATTCATTTACTTTTTTTCTATTTTGCCCAAAATAGCGCGGATTTAAATGCTCGGATGGTATCCATAAAGCAAGCATAAGTATGCATATATGATATAACTAAAGTCGTATTAAAAAAAATTAATGTATTATTACTACATTTGATGTGTGTACGTAAGCACAGCAAAATATTTAAAATGAAATCTTCTAATCTGGACCAGAAGATGCTACATATAAAACCTGCTAATGAAAAATAGCTTTCGGTTTCAAAACTTGTCGGCTTTACTGCCAAAAGGTATCCGTAAGCCACTTGAAGATAATGAACCCTACCTCCACCATTCCAAAATATCTCCATTTTCGTTTTAAGGATATTTGCTTAAATTGATTTGCAATTTTTTTTAACTTCCTGTTTCATTAAGATTAGTGACTCTATCAGAGCATTTATTTAAAACTTCCCCACAAAAAATACTTAGGGTGTAATTCTAGAAGTATAGTTTTAGGCTCTTTCTTAATTGTAGTCATAGACGGCATTTTACAAAAGTCGCACTTCTGCTCATGTATGTATGTATGTGTAGGTATGTACTAGGATTCGTTAGAAAAGAGAGTACGTCTGACTTCATCGATAATAATTTTCGAAGTATATTCGATAGTAATATATATTATTTCTTGGGGTAGTAACACTACATTGTACTTGCATATATTTATATGGTACAAGCATGTATGTAAATTAATTTCTCTAGAGAGCAAATTAAAGCGATTTTCTTGGAAATTTAAAACGCTTTTACCTTAATCAAATTTTGTAATAATCTACAATAATTTTATGTATTTCAATTCAATAGGCGGCCGCCGTACACGAATGGGTTTGTGCGTAACCACTATTCAGAATTGCATAGAATCGAATCTATTTAAAATTTTTCGTGATCTCGCCATACTCGTCAATACAAACAATTCACGATATTTGCGGTATCTGAAAAAACATTGGAGTATTGTAATCTCGAACTCTCGGGATATACATCTCTAATGCACACATACTTGCGTTTATATTTATATGGTTACGTTTTGTAGGAAAACAACAACGAAATTTAGGAAAACGTATGTGCAGTTACTATACGATGCATGCATAGTACATCAATACTCACATATATGTATATGTATGTATATGTACATGCGTCCACTTTTATGCATATTTATTTAATCGCCTTGCCCTCTGATCGCCACCTCATTGCTTCATAGTCAACCTGTGAGTAAGCCCACTAATTCAACCTCACCCATTCAGCTCAATCGAGTTTATGAGATTTATTTAGAAGCATTGTATAAGTATATTATTTTGTGGAACATCAAAGCGAAGGTGCAAGTATGTACATGGGCACATAAGTTGTGGGAAGGGGCATGTCAAACAATATATGTACATAAAAATATAGTAGTATGCTAATAATATCTTTGAGTTCCGCAATTCCCCTTAAATTCCACCCACATCAAATGAGAGAGACAAAGCGCGAGCGCAACGGGTTGGGTAGCGATGAATATGTATTGAGTCAACAAAGTTCTGCACTATTTAGCTGTGACGATAGCTTGTTGGATTTGTGTTTCTATGTTTATTTATGTATCAACTATGTATTTATTTACATAGTGTACATAACTAGATATAAATATGAGTATTTTGCTTAGATGTGTTTGTATTCAGTTAGCTAAATACACATCCCCTACTTCCGGCATGCGTTGTTGTTGTTGGCAAAATGTATGGGTTGGTGGTTCATGTCCAACTGACAAAGTGATTTATTTATTTAAGGCTAAAGTGATTGAAAATTGATCCGCTGAGGGACATTCAACATAAACATACTCCAGCCCCGATGGACCGCAGCACTGTTGCATGCGTAATAGTGAAAGCAGCACCCGCCGAGCGTTAAATGTGTGTGTTTAAATGGATTATAATATATGTACATATGTATATAGCGTTACCTAGCCTTATAAATCCAAGTTATTTAAGGGGGGGGTAGGGTTTAGCGCTAAAAAAAAACACTTTTTTTTTTAATTTTTTACAGAAATATGGCTTAAGATACTTTAATAAAATCAGTTGCATGTTATTGTACATCTTTTCAATAAGTTTTTAAAAAATATTAATAATAAAATATTGACAAATAAGCCCATGACAGAGTTTTTTTGGAGATATGTTTTTCGACAGGTGCTCTGCGGTGCCAATCGGCATTCGTCGTAGAATCATCTGAAACTAAAAAAGTCGAATTTTTCAGTTAAAGTATGTCGTAATGCTCCCCCCTACATTAATAAAAAATTTTTTTTTTCATTTTTGTAGTTTTGGTGGCAAAAAAACGTAAAACGAGCATTTTTGGCGAAAAATTTCGCTATATTTGTAAGTGAAAAACAACCTTAAAAAAAAAAAAATAAAAAAAAAACAGTGTAGGGGGAAGGTATTTTTGATTTAGAAAACGTGTGCCAAATTTGAAAAGAATCGGTTGAATAGTTTCGGAGTTGTGATTGGCACCGACTTTTAGGAAGTCGTTTCGGGAAAAACGCGTTTGAAAAAATGACTCAGAAAAATTATCGATGCTCCGCATTCGAGGTAGAGTGCCTACAAAGGCTATAACTTTGAGAGTTCTGCTCCGATCCATTTAAAATTTTGACACAACATTCTTGAAATGATTTACTATAAGATGAGTGAAGAAAAAAAATTTCGATTTTGTGACCCTACCCCCCCCCCTTAAAGTACAAAATCCATAAAAATCAAATGAATTTCTAAAAACTTAAATCACATTTTTTAACTTCCTAATCAGAGTTCTGATACACTTTCCAGGTATGCAGTTTTATAGCCCTTTTAATTCTAGCATAAGAAAAGTTCAAAGTAGCTCAAAAACCGCGTTGATGTTTGGCAAATTTATTGAAAACTAAGAATAACATTAACTAGTTCTTATTGTTAGACGGACTTCAATTAACAGGTGAAAGTATATATGTACATAGGTTAGTAATAAACAATATTAGCAAATGAATGTGTACAGTGAGAGTTTCTCAAATATAGTTGAAAGCATAGGTAAAATCATAATATTACTATGTATGTATGTACAGGGTCCAGCTCTCGAAGTGTAACCAATTAAAAATTAGTTTGCAAAATTACTTTTATTCAGTTCAAAGTAAAAAATTTGTGAAAATAATAAAAAATTAAGAATCAATTCACTTTTGTTCGATATTACCACCTTTTATTGTGACTATGGCCTTGAGACGGTCCAAAAACGAATCGCCAGCTGCCCGAATGTGACTTGCAGGTATTTTGGTTTACTCGCGGGCAATGGCTTTTTTCAGCGCCTCGAGACTGGTAAATCTTTTAGTTCGGACCTTTCTCTCCAGTGAGAATAATCCATCTGATTCGGGTCGGAATGTTGTTTTTTAGCCATTATTGGTTCACTCAAGCTTTGTGAACAGTTCCGAGTCCTATTGAAACGTCCATAGTCTGCCACCGAAATTTTTGTCTGCCCATGGCTTCAAAGCAACCTCCAGAAGGTATTCCGATAATATTTCGCATTTTCCTTGACGCCAGGCTCGATCTGCGGTTACAGCGCCTATCTGCGGTTACAGCGGCCCAAACCATTACCTGTGTCGGGTGGTGCCTCCTGGTGGCTAATCGATAACTAAAATTTTCGTATGAACGGTCAGTCAAATAATCCTTATCGTTTTGGGAGTTTGCGAATTGCTCTATTTGAAAAATTGTCCCGTCAGAAAACACAATGTTCGGAAATTTAACGTTTTCAAGTAACGAAGGTTTGCCATTTCCTGCCGAACGGCGACCGCTATTAGAAAAACTTTTTCTTTACTTTGGTGTTTCACGGAGATTCGAACCGACGTTCTCCGAATGGTAGTCACGCACCAGCCCATTCATCTAGGGTCGCCGTCTGTAAGTACTCATATATAGAATGTTTTCGAACACGAGCTTGTGTCATTAGCTTTTGGCATATATAAAAAGATCTCGTATACATATATAACTTGAACTCTCACTTGGTATTAAAAGAGTGTGATTTTTAAAGGGAGTACCTATGTTTGCTTCATGAGAAATGCAATCAAAATGGTGCTCGCCTCTTCTAGTGTTATTATTTTAATTTTTAACCCACGTTTCCATTATTACAATTTTATTACAAAACAAAAGTCATGCATTGAGCTGCATTTTGGCTGTGGTCAATTAGCTAAAAAAACTTTAAGGGGAATTGTATACCAAAAGAGTTAATAGCAAAGAGTAGCTAGTACCAAGTCTGTATAAAATGGATTTTGTTTTTGTTTAGTGTCTACTATTTTACCTCTTTTGCCATTTTTACCTCTTTTGCTTTGATTATAATGATTTCATATAACGAGAAGTGCAGCCCGTCTGTCATTTTTGCAACAGCTCTCCACTAACCAACACTCACATCCTATCCAGTGCCCCAGCCTTATACAAACGAAACTCTCTTTCAATCTAATATACCCCCTCTCTATTCTAAGCAAACCCAGTGACTCTCATGTTATATCATTTACAATTTTTTTAGCAGAATTAATCGTAAATATTTTATTTAAGCGTACTTATGTAAATTAAAAATAGATAAACTTCTTTTTCATCTGCCGATCATTATGTGAGTTCGCCTAGTGAGTTGCGCGGAGCTACCCCACAGTTGGTCTGGATTAAAAGTTCCCCGTAGACATGGCAAACGTTTTTTTCAACAGCGGTGGTCTACCGGTATCTGTCGTACAAAGGCCTCACAGAATTTTATACGAGGGTTGCCCTTTATATTCTGTTTTGTCTACAGTTTTGAAATTGTAAACAGTTTTGAAATTTATAACACTAATTGATTGTAGGAATTCTTTGTATTTTGAAAAATGCCTAGTGTTAAATTCAACCTCCCCGAGAGTTTGGTTGCGTATACGCAGTGCTGGCCATAGAGACTGAGCACGCGGAGACATCTTAAGGGGTCCCGTTGGTCTAGAGCTCGAAAATTTAGGGTATTTGCAGGATTTTTTTTTTTACAATGAAAAAAATGAAAAGCTATATTTAAATTTTTTATACTTTTTATTTAACTTCTTTTACATACCAAATTGCAAAACAAAATTTTTTTTTATAATTTTAATAATTTTAAAAATGGCGCTTAAGTTGACCCTACCGAAAAGTTGAACCTGGACGGTGTTGTCCATTTTGGCTCTTCTATTTATCTGAAACACAAAAACCAAAGAAATTATTAGACAGTATGACTGTAGCTATGTCCCGTACTAGAATAAAAAAATAAAAACAATTTGACAAAATGGCGCGGTTTTGAATTTGGCACTCTAAAAATCGATTTTTTTTCAGTTTTTTAATCAAAAAAATATAAAGTAATTGAAATAATATTATGATTCTAGTAAGGACGATAACCAATGATGTTCTGAACAACCTTTTAAAATTTCAGGCGATTCGGTTTCATAGTTTTTTTGTTTTTTTGACAACACCAGGCCGAAAAAAGTCGTTTCGAGATAAATGAGTTTAAAGTTTGAGTTACAGGAGCGCGCGGACCGCTCTAAACCTGCTTAATGGGCTGTAGAAGCTATAATATTGGGTATTTCCGCATGAAAATATCACAGTACATTCTTAAGATACTATACTTTCCTAGTATCGAAAAAACAAAAAAAATATTTTTTGAAATTTCTAGACCACCGGGTCCCTTTAAAAGCATAATAGCAGTAGCCTTTCATCAATTTGAATCATAGGATGTTTAAATTGGATAGATTTACATATTTTTTCTATTTTTTTTTTTTTTTTTTATTACAAACATTTAACTATATATAGGTATACAATGTTTGTTGGCACTACAACTAGTTTAAGGGAAACTAACAAGCAGTATGATTTTAACAATTATGTGGGGTTTTTATGAAGAGAATTTTAAAATCTCTTCTTTACATTAACTACCGATAAGATCATAGGAATGCAGAGGTCACGATGAATATCTGCATTGCGAACGTACCAAGGTGCGTTGACAATATTTTTGATGATTTTATTTTGAAATCGTTGAATTATGTTAATATTATTTTGACTGGCACAGCCCCAAATTTGAGCGCCATAAGACCACACGGTTTTGATAATTTAATTGTATATCATTATTTTGTTATATATGGAGAGTTTTGAATTCCGTCCAATGAGCCAGTTCATTTTTAATATTTTCAAATTAAGTTCGCTTCGTTTTATTTTTATATGCTCCTTCCAACGTAGCTTAGCATCGAGGGTTATACCAAGATATTTGGCAGTATTTGCGTATGGAATTGGAGCGCCTAGTAGCATTATTGGATGATGGTTTACTTTTTTATTGGTAAAGGTCACATGAATTGATTTGTTACTATTTTATTCGCCAAATTTTCGTCAATTTTTCTACTGTGTCTATAGCGATTTGAAGTTTAGTTGCAGCTACTTCGGCGGTTTTTCCTGTTGCGAGGATTGCTGTGTCGTCAGCAAAGGTGGCGATCATAGTGCTTGGAGGTATTGGTATATCTTTCGTATATATAAGGTAAAGAAGGGGTCCAAGGATACTTCCTTGCGGCACGCCAGCGTTTATTTTCTGTAATTTGGAATACTCATTCCCTTGTTTTACGCGAAAATACCGTTCAGTTATATACGATTTCATAAATGCACTGTATTGAAGTGGCAGGCATGAGTTCAATTTGTTGATAAGGCCTTCATGCCAAACCTTGATATGATAGAAAGTTATTGATCCCAATATGCTAATTCTACTCCAAACCTTTAGATGCCTTCTTATGCGCACAAAAAAGTTACACTTTACGGCGAAATCTTCTTAACCGGCCTTTTTTTAATTTTTTAACTTAGTTTACACAATAATTAGATTATATTTTCCAGAAAGCTATGTGGAAAATATTATGGCATCCATTGTTTGGGATACCGGAGAAATTTTGAAGATTGATTATGTGCAGAAAGGAGCCACTATTACACGTTTTTACTATGCAAATCAATCAAGAAATTTGAAAGAAGCCACCAAGAAAAAGATGCGGAAGAAACTTCAAGCAAAAGTCATGTTTTATGCGCATCTCCGCGCAAATCTGAAAGTGTAATGACTGCCTTACAAGAAGTGATCTTTGAATTGCCAGATTACGGTACATATACTCCAGATCTCGTCTTATATCACCTTCCTTGCCTCAAAAGTTCTCAGGCAGAAAATCAAAGACCAATGAATAATGAACGAGGTGAAAGCTTTTGTAAAAAGTTTAAAAGAAGCGATGGTCCAAATTTAATTTTCAACACATTAAGTGAATATATATTATAAGTATATAGATATAAATATGTATATGCATCATTGTTGCAAAAATATTATTCAACTCGAAAAAGCGTTAATAACTCTGAGACACCCTCACAGAACAGAAGAACAACTTTGCAGAAGATAACAAATTTACACGAACACTATTCTCTGGTAACTCTATTTTCGCATTCTCAATTATATTTTCGAATAGTTCATTATCAAATTTAAAACTGGCAGCTAAGTTGCTCTAATTTTAATGTGAAATTTATTCGATCTTCGCAAATAAAATGCGTTAGCTTTTGAGTTCTAGAAAGGGAAAACCATTTGAAAAATTCAAGTGTTTTAATAATTTTTTATTAAATATAACAAGTTTATGCGTGAAACACTTGCCAATAGGGATTTAGCAACTAAACTACTGTACACAATACATAGCCAATTTAAAATTATGGTGGAATTTATGGAATCGCATCCAAATTTGATCAGAGGATACACAAAGTGTATACGTTCTAAGCAACCATATAAAAAAAAAGGGGGGGTGGATAACTGAAGAGTGAAATGGAGGAGGATCCCTTATACATGATGTAATCTCAAGGGAAAAAGTAACTTTTAGTTTGATTGTGCTTACCCTTATTTGATGCATATAGTCCCCTTGTCCTAGAAATATAAGAGTTTCTGTACGTTTAAGGGGTTACATGGGTTTCGTTGGTTCAAAAAATCTATTGTATTTATTTATTTTTTTTTGCTTATTAATTTCTACAACATCTCAGGAATATTATCTTAAATTTTCAAGTCGGTCCGAATAATAAATTCGGAGATACAGCCTTTGGAATGTGTGCGCTCCAAGCCGCAGGTGTTACACAGGTGTTCGAAATACAATTTACTCGTGCTTGAACGAAGGATTTTGTTTTTTTTTTTTTTCAATTACAACTATTTAAAAAAAAACAAAATGTCAAGCAAATTTGACCGAAATTTTCATTTTTTTGCAAAAACGTCTGCCATAATTCCAATTTTTCCTTTTTTTTTTTTGAAAATTTCAGAAATTATTCTTTAAATATGTATCTATAAGACAGAAAAACGTTTGAATTAAATAAATAATTTTTTACATAGAAAAAAAATATTGAAAATATGCCTTTTTTCACCCGACCAAACCCATGTAACCCCTTAACTGAGGGAGTCACTACCGCAGATCTTATAAATATGGACAGCTCGTGAGTTTAGCTTATCAACTTTTAATAAAAGGCTGCCTGGGAAAGCCAAAATTTGTTTATGATGCTATAATTTCAAATGCATAAACATTAACAAGTCTTTACTCAGCCATACTACATATGTATGTATGTATGTATTTTTCTTCTTTGTGATAGTTTCATAATATCTAAGTGATACTTAATGGCCCTTCTCGGTTTTGATTTTCCATTAATTTTATCGTGCATCCACAATGCAACAGAATCCATTTATTTCTTTTGTAAATTACTCTTTTGTCTCGTAAACTCCTGAGGAATTAATTGTTTATTTATTTCTATTCCATGTATTTCGACGTTTACTCCGCCAAGAGGGTGGTGCAACTTTAGCAAAAGTAATATCTCGATCCGAAATAGATATTTACAGAATGCGGATACACGAATTCGAGTTGAATATATAATAAATTCGCATAGAATCACCTTTCGAAGCGAGTTACAGAATAAAGCCCCAGTACTAATCCAGATGGTCGGATTTTTTTTCACAGTGGATTGAACTTTTCAAATTTTGCGCGCACGTGTGACAGTTTATCAAAAATGTAATGCATAAAATGACTTCAAATGAAATTTCTGTGTTCAGACTTCTGCATTAAAATTAAGCTGTAAATTTTTTTCTGTTAGATTTTAACCCTTTAACTTTTACTTAAATAGTCATCTTTGATCCGTTCTCAAAACGGTTCTAAGAAAATGTTGTTAAAAAGGCAATTATAGACAATTTCACTGCAGGTCGCCGAAGTTGAAAAACTCGTACGGTTTAAGGTGAATGCGTAAGAAAGCTTAGTTCTAGCCAATGGAGCAAAGCGATTTGTATGGAAAGAACTTTTTAGATTAATATATCCTCTCTCTTGCATGTTGAGTAACCACTGTTGGACAGCGTTATCATTAATTTTTTCAATTACTTACAAAAGAAAATGTTTTTTGTGTTATTTAATTAAATTATATCCTACTACTAGCACAAAACATAATGAGTTCACTTGTTTCGCCTTTAATTCCCTTTCCAATAAAGCAAACCATACAAAAGGACTTAAAAAGCTTGCAACTGCATGTAATATTTCCTAAAAGGAAAGTTTACAGCTACTTATACTTGAAAGCATCAAGAGTTGGCTAAACGCCAAGGTCCGCATTAGAGCAAATCGCTCTTTTCATTACCCACATACATACCTACATAAAAGGAAAGTAGAGAGAGAGAAGCACTATCAAGCTGAAAAGCCTGAAGAAAATATAGGCATATCGATCGATGTAGCTAAAGGAACAGACACTATACACAAATACATCCATGCATATTCACTAATCAGGCTGGAAAATAAAATTGCAAATACTGCAGTCATTACTCGTCGTTACCCACACTCAACGAATACAGAAACAGAAACAAATAGAGGCCTTGGGTTGAGAGAAACCAAATGTGGGATAGATGCTCGAAATAATACAAAAAAAGTAAAAATAAAAAATAAATAAAGATAAAATCGTGGTTCGCGCAAAACTAGGACAATATGGAGGTAGCGATAAACACGTGGCAAACTATCAGCCATTTACTAATACCCACACAATATAAGTACGTACTACTCGCACACCTACACTTACAGTCTTATACTATATTTTTATATTTGTAGGTACACTACCAACTCTCGTAATGGCAGTGTTACTTAACAATGGCAGCGTTAGTGCCACCGGCAACAGCAGCTGCCTCTCTCCACTATGTGTAATGAAACTATTGAGTTTTCAATTTCGATTTCAATTTCGTTTTCCAACCACCTCTATCTGTATGCCTTCACTTTCCTTTGCTGCTTTCTTGGTAAGCTCGGAGTTATCTGATTGTATTTAGCGCAATGCTTGAGCTACATACTTTTGCGCGTGTTTTACTGTCCTACTGCCGCCGCCCGCTTTTAAAACATCTGCGAGTATCTTTGTATGTAAGAACTTCGATCCGTCCTATTAACAAACGGCCATATGGTTGTGATTTATACTCGTAAGCATGTATGTATGCCCAAGCGATTATGTGGGTGTTTGTGTATGCCTTGATACTGCTTAGCACGTGAACGCTGCAATTCAGTCTCTTAATGAGCAACACAATTAGCAAAGAATTAAAAGCGAAATTCCTTTGCTTGCTGAAATTGGCACTGTGGTTTTTTTCTTTCTTGCCATCCTGTGGAAAAAGAATGGGAAGAATGAGGAATGTAAGAATAAATTTCTTTACTGTGCTTTGTACTACTTTTTGCTATGGAGTCCAGTATCCTAATTTTATGTAAGCAGCAAGAACGAGCGCAGAGTAACAGAAACCCAGTAAGTCGGTAGATGAGTAAACAGGAACAAAAGTAAAGAGCACTGCAGTAAATGAGTAGCTAAATATCGACGTTTGCACTGAATAGAAGTATGTGCTGTATATAGGGGTATCTGTTGGCGTATGTACATATTCTGTGTGCCAGTAATCACTCCAATGAAAGGATGCCAGTAAAATTGATTGAATATTGATTTTCTTATCTGCTGTTTTTTTTACTGCATCTATTCATTTTTCTTTTCAGATTACCAGTTACATAAAAATGGTTTGCAATAATCAAATGAAGAGTGCTTGAAAGGATAACTAAATTGTAAGTACTTTTCAGTTAGCGAAAATGAGATGAAGCACAACTTTTCACACACACGAAACTAAAGCTTTGCTAGAGTTATTTCAGGGTACCAAAATTGTTACTAAAGTGTTTTCATATATTATTTTCAGAGTATTCTCACTAGCGTTTGGAAGTAGAGCTATTTTTTTTCATTGTGACTTGGGCAGAAGACAGTTAAATCCAACCAGTGGTGAGTCCGAAGTTTAATCTATTTGCAAATAAAAGTCAATTTTCTCCTCAGCAAAGTTGGAAAATATTAAACAAAAATCCAAAGTGAAGATGAGCATTTTTATCGAAAAATCATATATTTGGCGGTCGGAAGAAACCACAACTTCATGGATCATCCTCAAGAGCTTATAAAAATTTGCAATAGATGCATGTTTAAGCAGTTTTAATTCCAAACAAGGACATAAATACATAGATGCATACATATTAGGCAAAGTCAGGATTTTTATCAATTATTCTTTTCCCCCCCTCGAGTTAAGAAGCAAAATTTTGAATACAACATATTCGAAGAGATTTAAAAAAGTCAGAAATTTTATCTTGGCAAGTTGTTCCTTTATTTTTGTATTGTAATGGGTTGTTCAATAGGTGCGCTTCAACTTTTTTCCGATAGGGAGGGCGAACGACGCAATATTTTTTATTTTTCGCTTGTCATTTGTAAACTTCATTAGTGTACATTTCATCATGGAACGCTACACACTTGAGCAACGATTGCAAATCGTGCAAATTTTTTATGAAAATAATCGTTCTGTTGCTGCTACTTTAAGAGCATTACGGCCATTTTACGGTCCATTTAACAAGCCGTTATGTGAAGCCATTGGTCTACGTTAACAAGCCGGCGACGATTTGTGAGCTCAGAGCCAATATTGAACGCGAAATTGCTGGAATTTCGGCCGATTAATGCAAAAGAGTGGTCGAAAATTGGGTTCAACGATTAGACTTCGTAAAACGTGCACGCGGTGGTCATGCAAAAGAAATCGAATTTCATACTTAAATGTATATATTTAAAATCGATAATAAAAAAAAATTAGTTAAAAAAGTCAAACCGTTTGTGTTTTATTCGAAAAAGTTCAAAAGTTGAAGCGCTCTTACTGAAAAACCCAGTATATGTATTTGACGATCAGTGAGCAGTTGACTGGGTCCTGTCATCCAAATAAATACAAACGCTCCGGCTCTGAAAGTATTCGATGCGGTACTAGCTGATAAGGGCAGAGGAGGAGGAAGGCCTCCTTTGTGTTGGAAAGATCAGGTGGTGAAGGACTTGACTTCACTTAGTGTGCCTAACTGGGGCCGTTTGGCACGAGAAAAAACGGCTTGCGCGCTTTATTAAACTCGACCAAAATCGCGTAAACGGTTATCGCGACAATCAGGAAGACGAATAAATCAACACCGCGATCGCTGTGATTTAAAGAAAAAGCTTTTAATTTTCTTATAGCAAAATAAACCTATTTATGAGAAGTTAATTTATCGTCAAACTCATTTTCTATTTCATCTTCAGCCAATATGGGCAATGATTCTTGGGAAACAGTTAAAATTTCAACATGCATATTTTCCACATCTTCATCATTTATGAAGGTTTCATTATATAAATTAATACAGCCTTCCACGTCAACTTGGATTTCGCTCTGACCTCGATTAATAACTTTGGAGAACTAAGCAAGTGCTGATATAAAAAGCTCATCGACTGCGGTCCAACCGCTATCGTCATTGGGCCTATCTGTTTTCCCAAACTCATTTTTAATAAAACAATTTTATATTGTCTATAGACTCACTTGCTTCCACGCTTTGTGTATGAAATAAACAACATCTAAAAAATTTATTGGTTTTGACAACTCCATAGCAGATTTTATTTCTGCCATCCGAAACAAAATGTTTTTAAAAATAACAACGGCTCAAACGGCTGACAAATAATTTTGTGTTTGCAGGGAGAAAAATAAGTTTAACATTTTTCAATTTTAACATTTTAGATGGCGAGGATGGCAAGCCGCATTATCTAGAAATAGCACGACGTTGAGTTCTTGAACATGCATTTTTCTACAGAACTGCACGAAAAAGTCAGACATCAAATTACACGTCATCCGATGCTTTTTGTTTGATCACCAAGTAACTGCTAACTGCCCGAGAGATTTCCAATTTCGAAATAACAAAAATTCCTTTTTTCTGCAGCCATACTGGCGCAGTGTAAAATCGTGAGCCTATCCTTAGTCATTGTTCCAATTGAGCCATTTTCACCTTTTAATAGGTGAGCTAATGCAAATGTTCTATCGGGTTCCGAGCATTACCCCATAGAACATTTCAAAAACAAGTCTCATCTGCACAATAAATGCTTCCCGAATCATACCCTTCAAGCAAAGCATGGTACTTTTTCGATAAGACTTTTGACACCAAAATGGTTTACACTATCAGCTCCACAACAACGGATTTCGGAATCTACCCAGAGAATACTTGGGCTATCCCGGAAGTTGTGAGCGGCTTCGACCATATGTAGAAGAATCGTCTTGGCCACTCCCAAGTGAAGTCTTAGAAAAGAACCATTAAAAGAAAATTGACACACACCATCTTTTCGTTGACTTCGAAGCTGCATTCGACAGTACGAAAATTACCTATATGCCGCGATGTCTGAATTTGGTATCCCCGCAAAACTAATACGACTCAATACCAGCAACGCCATCAGAGTTGGGAAGGATCTCTCGGAGCCGTTTGATCCCAAACGAGGTTTCAGTCGAAGTGTGGTGTGTCTTCTTTAACCTGATGTTGGAAAGGATCGTGTTAGCCGCAGAACTTAACGCTCAGGCACAATTTTTATAAGACCGTACAATTGCTGGCGTATGCCGATGATATTGACATCATCGGCTTTAACAACCGCGCTGTTATTTCTGCCTTCTCCAAACTGGATAAAGAGGTAAAGCGAATGGGCCAGGTGGTAAACGAGGGCAAGACGAAGTACCTCCTGTCATTAAACAAACAGTCGGCGCATCGCGTATTGGCACCCACGTCACTGTTGACAGTTATAATTTCGAGGTGGACTTCGTATACTTAGGAACCAGCATTAACGATAACAATCTCCGCTTAGAATTCCAACGTAGAATCACTCTTGCCAACAAGTGCTACTTTAGACTAAGTAGGCAACCGAGCAGTAAATTCCTCTCTCGACGAACAAAATAAGTACTATACAAGGCTCTCATCAGCCCGTCATAACGACTGACGCAGACGCGTGGACGATGACAATATGAACAATGAGCTGTATAAGCTTGGCGACGACATAGACATAGCGCAACGAATAAAGATCCAGCGGCTACGTTGGCTGGGTCATGTCGTTCGAATGGATACAAACGCTCAGGCTCTGAAAGTGGAGTGGAGGTAGTAGAGGAAGAAGGAGGAGGGCTTCCTGTGTTGGAAAGATTAGGTGGGGAAGGACTTGGCTTCACTTGGTGTTTCCAACTCACGCCGGTTAGCACGAGAAAGAAACGACTGCTTCTCTCGGTCAAAATTCCGCAAGCAGTTATCGCGCCAATTGAGAAGACGAAGAAGAAGGATTTTGGGCTTAAGATAGAGGTCAGTTATGAGAGAGTACACTGTATATGTAATACATGCCACTAACCGCCAAGTACCCATTCGACTTTTGGTGGTACTACTGTGACATATATTACAATGCAGCGAGAACAAATTCGAAGAAAAAATTATGTACTTTTCAGTATGTATTGTACGTTTAAAGCTCCTTGAATTGGTATTTTTAGTATCTTATGCATTTCCTCTATTTCCAACAAAATATTTTTATGGAACTTTAGTTCCACGCCCGGGCTGGCAGGTATATACAAACAAGTCCAATGGATCCTAGTGTTTCAGCAATCATTCCTAACGTATCATACGCTGCTGCAGCCCAAAGTGTTCCGCAACAAAAAAAATCCGAGCACGCAACTTACAAAAAACAACGCGTTACCAACCTCAGCTGACTCACTAATGTCTTAAAACAACAATGCTCAAAATGCTGCAATTGCACAAAGCTCAATTGAAGCCACACTAAACGCATTTTTTCAGCAAATAACTCAATTGCAAAGTATATTCACTCAGAGACCATTATAACCCAAAACATATTAATTAACAAACTAATTAACTAACTGCCACCACCAAAGGTGGTATCATGGAATGCGAACGGCGTATTCCGGCCTAAGCTGGAGCTCCATAACTACTTACATGAGAAAGAGATAGTTGTTTTGCTCTTGAGTGAAACAAATACAACTTTAATATTTGTGGGTTGAAATTTTATGCTACAAATCATCACGACGGCAGAGCTCACGGCGGGTCGGGCATACTTATAAAGAACCGAATCAAGCACTTCCCTCTTGAATCGTACTCAACGGCGTATCTTCAAGCTGCATCCATTCGCATACAAGGGCTTCAAGGTAATCTTAAAATTACAGCAGTCTATTAACCTGCTCTCTTGGAGATCGATTTCGGGCAGCTGGAGACTACAATGCTAAACATCCTTGACACACTTGATTTTGCTTCTCCGGGTAAGCCTACATACTGGCAACCGGATCCAAGAAAAGTTCCTGACCTAATTGAGAAATATAGTTACAACTGATACTCACACAGCCTTATCATCGGATCATTCTCCTGTGAGTTTCGTAGTTATGGATCAACCGCAACTTACAGATCCCCCATACAAACTTACTTCGTCCAACACCAATTGATTAAAATTTAAAAAATACATAAGCACACATATTGCACCTAACCCTCAAATAAACACAGTTGAAGATATTGAACACTCCGTGGAAATGTTCAACTCAATTCCCATATCTGCTGCGCGTCACTCCACATCGCGCACAAGTTTCTCTCGACAGAAAACCCATAATATAATATAACAAATAGTGGAATCGAAAGACTCGTTATGGAAAAACGCAGGTACAGAAGGCAATGGCAAGAGTATCGATCCCCTGAAAAAGAGAAAAGAAAAGCAATTAAACTCGAAAAGAGCTAATTTGTCCTTATGGAAGGCACAACAATTGAGGCCACCAACTGAATCTGAGGTACCAATTCGTGACGATCAAGGCGCCTGGGCTCCGTCAGAAGCAGAAATAGTCAATGTGTTAGCTGTGCTTTTGAAGATGGTTTCAACCAAACCCACCAACTAATGGGTTTGATTTGCCTGCAACTCAAACCGATATGACGAAATTTGGTAGTGAGTCTCCATCACCACTGGAATATAGGAACAATGCAATAAAAATTTCTCCGCATGAGATAAAGTCAATAACTGAGAACGAGATCAATCCTAAAAAAACACCTGGGTATGATCAAATATCTCCTAAATGAAAGTAGAGACTCCAAACTGCGTTATTAGAGTTCTCAGTGTGCTTTTTAACGCAATTCTTCAAGTTGGTCACTTTCCTCCTCAATGGAAAAAATCGACCATTATAATGATCCCGAAGCCAGGCAGGGCAGCTTCATACAGACCTATAAGTGTGCTCCCAGCTCTCTCTAAACTATTCAAAAAGTTGCTAAAACGAAAACTGATGCCGCACCCACAGCAAAACAACATTGTTCCAGCTCATCAGTTCGGTTTTCGTGAGAAACACGGCACAAATGAAGCAAGTCAATCGCATCAACTCCGAAATAAGGAAGGCGTTTGAACGACGGGAATATTGCTCAGCCATATTTCTTGATGTAGCTCAAGCGTTCGACAGAGTATGGCACGAGGGACTTGTCTACAAAATCCAATATTAGAATCTTATCTTACTAATCGGGTGTTTATGTTAAGATATAAAAACTAACTAACTGATAAAGTCGATATTAAAGCCGGCGTACCACAAGGCAGTGTACTGGGTCCGCTTTTATATGTAATATACACGGATGACCTTCCAACAAACCCGCAAATATTTACATCCACGATTGCTGACGACACTGCAATCCTTTGTCGCTCTGAGTGTCAAATAAGAGCATCGGGTGAACTCAACAGTCATCGGAAACACATAGTAAAGTGGTTGGCAGACTGGCGCATCAAAGTGAATGAGCAAAAGTGTAAGCATATGGCTTTTACGCTAAAAAGAAGCGACAGCTCGTGTGTATATCCAAACTCCACACTCATACCTCATTTTAAAGAAGTTACATACCTTGGTGTTCGTATGGCCAGGCGCCTGACATGGAAAAGGCACATTGAGACCAAAAGTGGACAGATAAAGCTAAAAACGAAAGATCTTCATTGGCTAATCAATTCCCGTTCCGGACGAGCCTTGATCACAAAAAACAATCATCAAGCCAATCTGGACGTACGCGTCACAACTGTGGGGTAATGCAAGTGCCAGTAATATTGCAATTACACAATGAAGACAATCTAGAATATTAAGAATGGTTATTGGAGCGCGGTGGTACATAACCAATGAAATATCCATCGAGACCTACATAAATGCTTTATTAGTGGCAGCAGAAATAGCAGTAATCCAACAAAACTATTTACTACCAAAGGCTGAGGCACCACCTAAAACCAACTAAAAAGCGACCGAGCCGCTGTTGGATACCGTCAATTCGTCTCGTCTCAGACGAATTGACCTTCCAACCCAGAGAAACTAAACACCCAACATCGTCAACAAAAAACCTGTAGTTTTCGATCCACTTTCCAGTTTACACTTTATCAAATTTTAGTGGGCTATAAAAGGACATACTGGAAATTTTTCTAAAAATTCCGATTAAATTCTGTTTAAAAAGAGGGAGTTGTTGATGAAAATTTATTAATTTGAACACAGTTGGAAACTTGGTTTTATATGTTCATTTTTAAGAGAATGAATCATATTTTCATAATAAATAACTACCAAATATCCAAAACTCTAATTGCAGATAAGACGCAGAACAAATACGCTTTAAAATTTAATAAAACACTAGATACACTTATTTCGTTAGAAAAACAAAAAAAACCACTTAAGAGTTAAAAACAATTCTATAACTTGCATAGGAGCGCAATATTTAGAGCACAATTGTAGCTTCATTGCAACACTCCAAATGGATATGAGGAACAAAATTTACTTTTCTCCTCTAAAATCTGCTCTTGGGCACTTAGCTTGGCGTTACTTTTTGGGATCGCGAGTGCTATTATTCTATATTTACCTTTTTATACCAGTCCAGCGTAATTACACTTCACTTTTAATTATTCGAGAATTTTTACAACACTCAAATGAAATTTTCCATTCACATTTAAATTTTAAAATTCTCAGTTGCTTCATTGCCACTAATTAAAATAGAAAATTAAATAAAAATACAAATGTGAAACCTGCTTCCGGCACTTTCAAAAGCGGATGTACGAGCCGTGCATGCATTCAAACAAGACGGGCGGCACATCCGGTGCGCACAAGCGCAGCCATCAACTGTACCAGCTAGCTGGCTATGTAAATACAAGTAAGTCAATGGCAATGTCAGTGCCAACAACAATTACAAACTAATTTCTGGCGGCGAAAAGCGTCGCAATTACCAACGCTTGAGTGTAATTATAGATTAACACCTGATGGCTGGACGTTGTGCTTAGGTGCAATGGTCGCATATTCGCCGGTCCTCTCCAGCGAATCCTTCGCATAACAGCTGTTACCTTCGGTTCGTTGCTGAGTGTACGGTGTCCGGTGTCCGGTGTCCGGCGTCCGCGTACTTCCGCTTACACAGCCGTCTAACAACAACATAGCGATTTAGCAAAATACAGTAATCAATCTGGTGGTGGGTCGTAGTACCAAGTGCGCCCACACGTCTACTGCAGCGTATCTGAATTGCCTATCCCTGCAGAAGTCGCACTCCAACCCTCCATTAATAGACGATAGGTGAGAACAATCAAAACGAAATAATAAAGACACGCGTGCGGGTGTACAAGTAAAACGTGAGCTGAAACACTAAGCGCACGTGCAAGCGATTTGCTACATCCGAAGGGGGCGATTCGCCTACCTTTTTCCTTCTTCCTCCACATTCCGAGCTTTGCCTAAGTGTTCTTAATTATAAGGGTGTTGTTGGCAAAGTTTTGCTGTTAATTGCCAAAAATCAGAAAAGATAAAGTTATTGCATGTAAGGCAGAAACGAACGCCAAAGCTTTCATCGTCCAACATTTTTTACTATGAAGCAATGAAAGCGCGTATGGCGGCGGGCTTTCACATAAAGTTTTCCATAGTGGTTGATTAGCGAAGGAAAGGAAATTCGATGATTTTAATTCTATTGAATAAATTATTCACCGCACACACACCCCATCATGCCGCCACCAATGACTGCATTAGTGGTTTGGCAATGCGTACAGGAAACGATGCCGGGCGCTAATTACAATTAGACTGCCACGAACAAGTTTAGGACAAATTGGAAATTTTGAATTTAATTAGTAATCAAAGTGAAGGCTCTCTGACTTTTTATTACATGTACTTATGTATGTATATAAACAAAAGTTTATAATTGTATGTGCTCCTAATAATATCAGGATTTGATAATATCAAAATTTTCATCCTCTTCCCAGTGTGTACATTAAGTTTTGTATCAAACAAGCCGTAGATAGCTTTCATTAAAGAGTTTCATGCAGAAGAAACGTACTCAGAGGTTTGCCATTTCTGTAGAAAAATTGCCGCTATTAACGGAAATATTTTACACATATTATTACACCCGATTACAGTATTCTAAATGAAGATAGATAAATCATCTTTATATATTATCTTTATATTGTACCGCCGCCGCAGCCGAATGGTGTGGTGCGTGGCTACCATTCGGTAATGTCCGGGTTCGAATCTCTGGGCATAAAGCACCAAATGATAGAAACAATTTTTTCTAACAACGATTGCACTTCGGTAGACAATGGCAAACTCCTGAGTGTATTTCTGCCATGAAAAAGGTCCACATAAAAAACCATCTGCCGTTCGAAGTCATCATCATCATCACCATCAAGTAGCGATTACAGCTCAGGGTGAACTTTAGCTTCATACACAATCCTCTTCCAATCTGCACGGTTCATAGCAACAAATTTCCAGCTCCTAACTCTTAGCTTTTTCAGGTCGGCTATGGCTTGGTCAAGCCAGGCTAACCTTGGACGTCCTCGGGCTCGGGTCATTAGACAATTCGTTGATAAAAAAGATGTTTGGGGGCGACTGTCTTCCATGCGCACTGTGTGCCCTAACCATCGAAGCCTTTGCGATTTAATGTATTTCACGACGTCTTCTCCCTGGCGTAAGTTTAGCAACTCATCGTTGTAGCGTATTCGGTACGTTCCATCGTTGCAGCATATGGGGCCAAAAACACTTTGGCAAGGTGCTAGGTGACCAGGCGCAAATCAAGGTTCTAACCCAGGAGATGTTGGTTCAGATCCGTGACCTAGATGAAATCACAACCAAAGAGGACATAGGTGAGGCTATACGAACGCAAGTAAACGAGCTTAACCTATTTAGTGAAAACGCAATAAAAAGCGTTAGAGCGGCGTATGCAGGCACGCAAACAGCAGTGATAAGCCTACCAGCACTGGACGCAAGGTGACTGCTTGAGAAGCAAAAATTGAAAATCGGCTGGGCAGTATGCCGAATAAGAGAAAAGCATGACTTGAGGAGATGCTATAGATGCCTGGAGTATGGACACCTAGCGAGGGCATGCAAAAACGAAGACGACAGAAGCCAGAACTGTCTCAAATGTGGAGAAAAGGGACACCAAGCGAAAGTATGCGAGAAAAAGCCCTTCTGCGGAGCTTGTAAAAGAAACGGACGAGAAGACACAAGCCATCAGATTGGAAGCAGAAAATGCCCCCTGTATCAAGCGGCGTATATTAAAACCAAAAAATGAGGATTGAGCAGATCAATCTAAACCATTGCGAGGCTGCACAAGAGCTCTTAAAACAAAGGGTATATGAAAATAAGGTGGATGTTGTGCTAGTCAGCGACCAGAATAAAAATCTAAACGCCGGAACGTGGGTCTCGGACAGGAAAAGTAAAGCTGCTATTTGGGCCTGTGGAGGAAATACCCTGCAGGACAAACCGCACACCCACAGTGATTACTATACCCGAGCAAAAATACGTGGCATATATTTCTACAGTTGCTACGCGCCACCGAAACTGACGCAAGCAGAGTTCGAAAACTTACTGGATGAACTTGTGCAAAACGCTCGTGGTACCACACCAAACGTGATTGCGGGTGATTTCAATGCGTGGGCCCTGGAATGGGGTAGCAGATATACCAATAAAAGGGGAGATGCCTTGATTAAGGCATTCTCACTGCTTGATGCGGTTCTGCTAAACACTGGGGGAAAAACACCTTCGAAGTGAATGGTCGTGCATCAATAATCGACATCACCTACGCCAGCAGGGCTCTAATACGATCAGCAAGCTGGAAAGTGAATGATTTTTACACAGGCAGTGACCACCTTGCCATTACGGTGGACTTTTCATATGGAAAAGAAACCGTACAGAAAAAACAGAATAAGGGTTGGAGGGTGGAGACACTTGATGAAGAAATGTTCCAAATCATGCTAGAAAAGAACCCAACTAGCACCAACGATGTGGAACTACAGGCGGAACTGCTAGTAAAATATGTTAGCAGAGCTTGCGATGCCGCTATGAGCAGGAAAATACAGAGCGCTCCCAGAAAGCCTGTATACTGGTGGAACGAGGAGATCAGCACCCTAAGAAGCGAATGCAAAAAAGCAAGGCGCCTTTCCCAAAGGAGCTATGGGTTGGCAGAACACTACAGGCTCCGCGAGAACTATAAAAAGAAGCGGAAACAATTAAAGAAAGCCATTAAAAGCAGCAAGGCAGCTAGCTTTAAAGAACTGTGCCAGAATGTGGACGAAAACCCGTGGGGTGATGACTACAAACTCGTTATGGCCAAGGTCAAAGGAGGTAGAGGACAGGCGCCAACTTGCCCCATTCTTTTGGAAAAGATTGTACAGACACTCTTTCCAAAGCAAGACATGCAACCAAGCCAGACCCAGTGCCACGCAGCAGAAAATAGTGTCACAATCAGTGAAGCAGAGGTGATTTTGGCAACGGAAAGTTTCGGCAATGCTAAGGCTCCAGGACCTGACGGAATTCCGAACAAGGCGCTGAAGATCGCTATCAGGCGCAACACAAAGCCATTTGCAGAACACTTCACCAAGTGTATAAATGAAGGCACGTTTCCGAAAGTATGGAAGAAACAACAACTGGTCCTACTTTAGAAACCAAATAAGCCAGCGGGTGACCCAAGTTCTTATCGGCCACTCTGCATGATAGATACTATGGGTAAAATCTTGGAGAAACTAATCTGCACACGCCTGGAACAGCACCTGGAGAAAGCGCCGGCTGAACTATCCGAACATCAGTTTGGTTTCCGAAAAGGTCGTTCAACCATCGATGCCGTCAGGAGGGTGACAAACATTGCAAGTAAGGCTATTGAGGGTGACAGGTGGATGCATGGTGATAAAGAATACTGTGCAGTTGTCACTCTGGATGTCAAGAACGCCTTCAACTCGGCATACTGGCCACATATTATTAAGGCTCTTGAAGGAGCATACTTAGTACGGGTCATAAACAGTTACCTGTCGGAAAGAGTACTTCTGTACAATACAGATGAAGGCCCTAAGAGATATGCAGTGACGGGCGGAGTACCGCAGGGATCTGTGCTGGGCCCGATCCTATGGAATGTACTATATGATGGGGTACTGCAACTCCCAATGCCGAGGGAAGTGCAAATAATAGGATACGCAGACGACATTGCGTTAACCATAGTCGCCAAAACAATCCCTCAGATTCAGAGTATCTGCAGCGAGGCCACAACGAAGGTCAAACAATGGCTAACGGCGGTTAAACTACAGCTAGCAGGGCAAAAAACAGAAGCAGTTCTCATTACGAGTAGAAAAAAGTTAGAAACGGCCACACTAAACATTGATGGGTTTAACGTCACAACACAAGCGGCACTACGATATTTGGGTGTAATGATCGATGCTCGACTAAGCTTCAAGGAGCACATTAAAAAAGCATGCGGAAAGGCAGCCATGGTGACGGCGGCACTGTCAAGAATCATGGCCAACATCGGTGGTCCCGCTCAGAGTAGAAGAGCGCTCCTGGCTAAAGTTACCCAGTCTACACTCATGTATGCAGCACCCATATGGGGTAAAGCCCTGATACAGAAAACATACGCGAAGAAGGCGGAAATAGTTTTTAGACTTATTTCCCTTAGAGTTGCCTGTGCTTTCAGGACAGTGTCGTTTGAAGCAGTATGTGTCATATCGAGTATCATGCCACCAGATATAATGGCCTCTGAACTGGGTAGAGTGTACGACAAAGCCAAAAGCCTAAACAGGAGATTAACGGCGGAAGAGCGTAAAGAAGAAAGACTGGGGAGCATAACTGAGTGGCAAAATCGCTGGGACCTAGCGACAAAAGGAAGATGGACGCATAAGCTTATCAGAAGCGTACAGGCTTGGGTTGAGAGAGGACATGGTGACACAGATTACTACCTCACACAGTTCCTGACGGGGCATGGATGCTATAGAGAGTATCTCCAAAGACTCGGCCACGAGGACGCAGCTGACTGCTCGCTCTGCGGCAACGGTAGTGAGAACGTGGAACATGTGTTCTTCTCCTGCCCGAGATACGCATCTGAAAGAATGTGCATTGAAGAAATCATAAAAGAAAAAATAACCCCAGGCAACATTGTAGAACACATGCTGCGGTCGAAGTTGGTGTGGGCCAAGATGAGAGAATGGTCCGCAAATGCGTTACAGGAACTGCGAAAAAAGGAATGGGAACGCAGTAAAGAAAGAAGACAAAGAAATAATGAAGGGTAGACGGAGAGAGAGATATAAGTGAAGAGCCATAATGGCTAGCTCGGCCCTGCGATGCAATACTTAAACGGCGGTACCGCAGGGCAAACTAAAGCTACAGAAGTCGGAGTTAGGGTTTAGTACGTAGGTGTACTGTTTCGCAAGTCCAGTTTAGTAGTAATACTGACTGTGCGTGGTCCCGAATGAGGTGCACCCTTAGCGATCAGTATGAATCGTGCATGCCATCTATATTGACGGTATCTATGTAAGATTCCCCCTTCGGACAAAAAAAAAAAAAAAAAAAAAACCTTTTGGAGTACTTTTCGTTCGAAAACTCTTAAGCTACTTTCGTCTTTGCTTGTCAATGTCCAGCACTCGCAGCCGTAGGACAGCACCGGTAGTATTATTGACTGGTAGAGGCGGAGTTTACATTCACGTGTGAGCAGTTTGGACTTCAGCAATTTTGTGTGGGCGTAATATGCTTTGGTTGCTGCCATTATTATGGCCTGTATTGTGTCGTAACTACTGTTGTCATTTTTACTTAACACTCCCACATATTTGAAGTGTTGAATACCTTCAAAGGTTAATGTACCGATTTGGATGTTTTCAGGACTTCGTCTTTCGTCGCTGCAGGAGACCTTCAGATATTTAGTTTTGCCTTCATTTATTCTAAGGCCTACTGATTTTGCACGAAATTCAATATTATAGAAGGTTTCAATGAGATATCTTTTGTTCCTTGCCACTATTGCGATATCATCCGCGAACGCGATTGTGATTCCTGAGCCACTAAAAAGGTTTCCAAACATCACTTCTTTTTTATCGCATAGTGAAGAAGGAGATTAAATAAAGATGTGGAAAGAGCGTCGCCTTGTTTTACGCCACAGGAGATTTCGAAGGGCTTTGACACTGCTTGTTGTACAATTACTTTCCCAGTGGTGTTAGTTAGTGTTGCCATGACCAGCTGAATAAGTTTGTCGCGATACCCAAGTTGGAGAGCGCTTCTGGGATTTTGTCTCGGAGGATACTATCAAAGGCTTGTTTGAAATCGACGAACAGGATGTCTACGTCTAAGTTGCATTCATAGCATTTTTCAAGACTTTGCTTTAACATAAAGATTTGATCTTTTGTTGATCGACCTGGGCGAAATCCGCCTTGGTATTCGCCTAGGATTTTTTCTGCCTCCGGAGTTAGCCGGGATGGGAGGACTCGAGAAAAAATTTTATATGTGGAATTTAGGAGAGTGATTTCACGGTAGTTTTCACAGTTTAATTTTTCTCCCTTTTTGGGAACAGGAGTTACCAACTCTACACGCCATGCTTCCGGAATGCTGCCTCGGTGCCATATTCTTAAAAAGAGGTGTAGCAGAACTTGACGTCCGTTGTCGTCGAGGTACTTCAGCAGCTCTATGGGAATGCCATCTTCCACAGGAGCCTTATTGTTACTCATATGAGTAATAGCTTTATCAAGTTCCATCAAAGTTGATTCCGGCTCCGCCGCATTATTGTTGGGCGTAAATTTTATGAGAGATGATGCGCTTGCTGTAACGGGGTTATATAGATCTGAAAAGAATTCTCTCCCCCATTCGATAACGCTACTTTCTTCCATTTTTATCCTTACAGATGTTAAGACGAGGCAGAAAGTCTTTTGTTGGTGGTTTGACACGCTTGTAAAATTGTCTAATGTCTTTGGTGTGATAATCCGTCACGAGTTGTTCAAGTTCCCTCTTTTGCAACTGCTTTCTCTTGGCGCGGCATAATTTAGTGGCGACAATTCTCTCGGCTTTGTATGCCTCTTTACTTGCTTTGGTGGGCCTTCTTAGCATTCTTTGCCGAGCTTCATTTTTCTTAGCTATTGCCTGGCCGCATTCAGCGTCGAACCATTTATTGTTTTCTGTTTTAGTCAGCTTTCCTATGCTTTCAGTAGCGGCGTTAGTTAGAGAGAGTTTTATATTCTCCCACTCTGCATCGATATTTTCACTTTGGGCGTGCGGCTCATACTGGTGCAGAAATAAGTTTTGAAATATTTTGGCGCTTGTAGGGTGTGCAGGTTGTCCATTTTGGCCTCGTTAAACCTTTTTCTTGCTTGTGCATGGTTATGCGATGATTAAATTTTATTTTTACTAGAAAATGATCGCTAACAATATTTGCACTGCGGCATGAGTGAACGCCTGTTATTGAGGATTTCGTTCGAAGTAGGCTTAAAACTATAGGTCATTGTGCAATAATACCAAGACGCACGCTATAAATTGAAAGAGGAGTTCGGTCAAAAATTCACTTAAGAGTGTGAGCTCCAATTATATGTACATATAATATATAGAAGAAGAAATACTTCTAATTCGTTTGAAAAACCAAATGGAAAACCATTTGCCTTCACTTCGTGTTTCTCATTGGCGGCCAGGCTGTTGCAAAGGTATGCTGAACGCCACCGGAAATTTCATTTTAAAACAACACACACAAAATTATGTTCAAATAGATAACAAAAAATATTGCTTATTTAATATGTTGCACGAATTTACGAATATTTGCATATGCACATGTTTTATTGATTTTATAATTTGGACATCTTACAGACTAAATGTAAATCTCATTATTTACTAAATGTACGTAAAAATAATAAATATTTGGCGCGTACACTTATGTTAGGTGTTTGGCCAAGCTCCTCCTTTTATTTTTGCCGTGCGTCTTGATATTGTTCCACAAATGAAGGGACCTACAGTTTTAAGTCGACTTCCCATGGCAAATAGCTTTTTAAGAGAAGCTTTTTCATGGCAGAAATACACTCGGAGATCTGCCACTGCTGCCGAGGAGTGACCGGCTCAATTTCTATTTTATCTCCTTCAAAGTAGTGTTCCTCAAATATACACTTATGCCAGCGTTTTTTCCAATCCTCGAAGCAGTTCTGATATGCACTTTTTGGTATGTCCTCTCAGCGATTCGGTTTTTATCTCCTCAATCGTTCCAAAATGTCATCATGGTTCTCTTCAATCTTGGGAGCAGGAAAAAGTCGCAGTAGGCCAAATCTGGTGAATACGGTGGCTGAGGTATGATACCGGTTTTGTTTTTGGCCAAATAATCTCTTACAAGGAAAGGTGAGTGAGCAGATGCATTATCACAATGTGAAAGCCTTGAATTTTTTTCCACAATCCCGGAGGCTTTTTTCGTAATGATTCATGCAAATGGCGCAAAACTTCGAGTTAATACTTCTTATTTACCGTACGACCTTGAGATAAGAACTCCTGATGCACTACGCCATGGTGATCGAAAAACACAGGGAGCAAAACCTTGACATTTGATCGAGCTTGGCGTACTTTTTTTGGTCTTGGCTCTCCTGGACTCTTCCATTGGGACGATTGGGCTTTGATTTTAATGTTATAACCAAGTGCCCATGATTCGTCACCAGTTATGACACTTTTACGCAAATCGGGATCACCGTTGACGTCATTCAACAATTCCTGAGCGATGCTCATGCGTCGTTATTTTTGGTCAAAATTCAGCAATTTTAGAACGAACTTCGCTGTCACATGTTTAATGCCCAAAATTTCCGAAATGATTGCATGGCATGAGCTAACCGATATACCGATGTGCCGACATCCTCAGCAACTTCTCTAATTATGATTCGATGATTCTCCATAACAATTTTCATCACTTTCTCAACATTTTCATCGCTTGTTGTTGTGCTGGGGCGTCCAGAGCGACCGTCGTCATTCACATCTTCTCGAACTTGACCTTATGTGAAAAGCTTGTACCACTTGTTAACATTTTCTGACTCACCGTATGGCTCTGTCAACATTTCAAGTATTTTTGAGCGCTAAATTCCATTTTTTACACAAAATTTGATGCAATTTCTCTGATCCATTTTTTTCGATAGCAGAAAATCGCCGAACACTCAAAACACTCGTCTAATTTATGTCTCTCATAAACAAACTAAAGATGCTGCATATATTGCTGAAGCCGTGAACATATCTTCGAGACGAGTGTACCAAAATAAATAAAATAATACTCGAAAGTCGAATGTTCGTAGCCCACGAAATTTGAAAATTCACCTTATTTTTTCAACACACCTCGTATATAAAGTAGATATGTAAAAGCTTATATGAAGTATGCTTCAATTTGCTTCCTGCGGGAGGTCTTTGAAATATTTAGTTAAAATATTTTTATACCCCGTTTTCATATACAAAAGCTGAATGCAAAAAAAACGACAAAGTCATGTGCCTAATACGCCTATAAAAGTATGTATGTATGTATGTACTAATGTATTTAAATAAAGAAATCATCACATAACACAATTTAAATAAGTTTTTATTGAAACTGAAAATGCAATTAAAAATTTAGCAAATTTACTTCTTTCCTAACAAAATGCTCTAAACCACAACGTGAAATATTCAATGAAGAAAATTGAATTTAGTACAATTGATAAAAACAATAATAACAATTATGAGGGAAAAAATTCTACTCGAAATTGCATAGCAAATGCCAGGATGTTAGTCTCTAACGAGCCGAAGAGACGGAGAGTATAGAAAAGTATGAAAATACATGCATACAAAATCAGAGAAGGTTGTACTACAATAAATATACCTATATAAAAAACAAATACTATAAATGTAATATATTTTGTTTTTTTTTTCTTTTGCAATTATGAGAATTCAATTTCCATTGATTTCCATAGCTAAATAAATGGAATATACCCGTAGCCTTCGAAAGAGAGAGCGAGTTGTTGTGCAGTGGAGCAAGGTAAAAGGCAGCAGTATGAAGAAGCAAAAAATATGAATTTTATATGCACATACACACACGTGCACACATGCAAGCATGCACAGGTGACTGTTGAATGAGAAATTATTATTCAAATAATTAATTTTATTATTTTAAATGGAAAGTAGCGTCCTGTGAGACCTGTCTTTGTTTGGCCTTTTTCACGCTGTGTTTGTTTGTGGGCATTCAATATACGTGTACTTGCATGTGTATGCATGCGTTGGCATGTAATTTCAATACCATTGCTCTCATCAGCATACAAATGTTATGCAATGTCTGTTGTTTTGTATTACGAATAGGTAAATTAAATTTTCGAAATGGCCATGGAAAAATGGAAAGTCAGAAGCAACTTAAACTGAACAGTAAAGGACTAAAAGCAATAATAACAATAGCAAATTCAGCAACAAGCAGAGATGTGTACGCAGTTATCAACCTCAATAAAAAGTGTAAAGTTTTTGTGGCAAATACCTACGGTGGAGCAAAATGTTTGGCTTGTCAATTGTCATGCCACATGAGACTTGCGGTTGTGCGAGAATTTCCAGCCAGCATTGCCAAAGGAGTGAATATTGCGCGAGTAATAATATATGGCGAAGAGTTTGTTAGTTCACGACCCTTACTGAATAGTGGTTAGTTTTTGAAGCCAACATCGCTCATCTTGACATTTTTTTGTTGCAAGATCAAAACGACCTAATTTTATTGGGCATCTTTGCATAGTCTGGATATAGGCAAAATATGGTATACTTCGGACTCATGTGAGTATTTTTTACAAGAATCCACTTTATTAATGATTTTTAATATATTTTTAAATAAAATATCTGAACCGCGTTATCTATCAGTGGTCCCTAAATGAAATCCACGAAATTGAAGTTGAAATTTGTATGGTTAAATGTTTCATAAATTCTTTATGCAACCATTATAATTTCCGATTTAAAATAATATTATGAATCTGAGGTATTTCAAGCCTTTTTTATCCCACTAATTTAGGTCAGTTAGATAATAACAGGCAGTATCCGAGTAAGATTCCTTTGTTTGTTAGTCACAAAAGCTCTCTCGAATGCCTCCGAACCACAAGTAGCCAGAAGGGCTCCGCAACTCTGCAAACCACTGTTCAAGGCCAGCGCTTACTGAGTTACTGCACTTGCCTAATGGCAGACCCTGCTCAGTCTCTGAAACTTAATACCTATATTAGCTTGATAAGGAAATATTCAGATGAGATCGAAAGGGAAATGAGGCATAAGAGAACTTTGATTGTCCCTTGCAGGTCTCTACCGTAGTCAATAACCAAGCCGATTGCAATCTTTTTGTTGAAATTTTACTCAGGAACCGAAATCAGAGCACACAAGTTCGAACTGCGCGGAAAAACTATGATTGAGTTGATCAGAGTTTCCATTCGCCAATGGGTTGACTCTCTCAAACGAAGGCCAAGAATAGAGGTTATCTTATATTCGACGAAGTCTACAGGCAAGTAGTGGATGATAAAGCTGAATTCTGACTGTTCTACTTAAGTTGGTCTTACTTAATCTTGGTAATGGGTAATGTGTCATAAGGGGTGAGTAATGAGAAACGGGTAATGAGTAATGAGCAACAGGTAATAAATAATATGATTTGTTAAGAAGCACATGAAAGATGTCGGAATGGCGCACGTTCCTAGCAGTTATATAGGTACGTCTCAATATACCTGTTAGAAACGTGCGCCATTCCGACATGTTTCATGTGCAATTCAACAAATTCAATTATACTATGAATGCACCCATTGCGCGAACCTTAAGTGAACTCAATAAAATCAAAGATATGGGCTTGTTATTTACTAGAGCGGCATTGAAAAATATAGCTCTAAGTCATATACGAACCCAGAAATCCGGCTTGTAAGTGCATAGCTAGCTAAGAATAAAATAGAGTTCTGAGCAGGGCATCACAAAGGGCGACAAGGTACAATTTAAAGGTGAATCGCAAGAAATGATATCTCCCACCTCTTGTAGCCAATTCCTTGCGTACACCCTCCCGTGGTGATGCTGTTAACCGAATGTGGAGACCGAGTAGGCAGCTTTTTCCAGATGTTGTAAACCTCGGTGGAAGCACTAGGAACAAAAGAACACAAGGGAGATACCTCTGAAAAGAGGCTATTCTTTAGGTTGACACCCTAATATCAGTATAAAAAAAATCTCAGAATCAAACACAGCCTCAGATTAACAACTCGAAAGACAGTTGAATTGCGCCCTGTTGGAAGCCGAAGAAGAAGACGCCACAGAAAGAGATGGCTCGAAGACGTTGAAGATGACTTTGCAAAGCTGAACATGCGGCGGTGGAAGAAAGTACCCTTATATAGAGACAGGTGGCAAAAGGTTGTGAATGAAGCAAGGACTGTGATGCTAAGAAAAGAAGAGAGAGTTCTGAACAATGAGTACTGAGTAATATGCAATGGGGAATCAATAAGTAATGAGTAATATTTAATAAATCATGAATATTAAGTATAGGTAGTTAAAAATTAATAAAAGTAATCAAGTGCCGAGTATTGAGTAATGAGTAGTAATTAATAAAAAAATAAAATAAATAAAATATACATAAATCTCTCTTAACATCTACTCACTAAGAGGATCATGAATTTTGTTTTATATAGGTGGATAATTACTACAACCATTTCAACAAAGTCGAACGGGTCCGGAATTCCATGAATCCAATGGCAGTATTGTTTGTAAGCTGTTTTTTTTTCACTGAAAACCATCTATACATATTTTTAGCATTTCCGTCAGTCGACTTAAAGCAATTTTTCAGTTTTACTTTTTTTGTAGAAATCGCGATCGATATGAACTTATGGAAACTTGCTCTTGGCGAAAAAATTTAGGGCTGCTCCTAGAAAAGCGCCAAGTCAAATGCCAAAAAATGTTCCTACCGGCTGTACACTTCCGCACGCTGAGTGTTTGTATTTGTGTTGTAGTAGGTATTTGTTCTCATATCAGCTGAATGCGATCGACATTTCATTTTCGTTTCCACTGTCCATTTGCAATTTTCCGCACTCAATTTTCCTCTTTTTGCATTGCAGTTTTCGCAGTTCATGAATATGCAACAGTACATAGGGGACACCGAAAAACACAAACACTTCCATGCATATTCAACACATGCAAGCAACAATTTAAATGCAAACTTATATACATACGTACAAGTAAATACAGTCACATTCGCCTTCGTCTACTTCTATTAATTGCCACACACCTATACATATGCACGTGTATGTATGTGCAAGTATATGCGATATGCGCTCATAGCAATATCAACGCAGCCAACAAATACCGAAACATAAGTACATGCACACATACGAGTATGCATTATAAGTGCATATGTGTATGTATGCATGTTCACTTCAACTCCCCAATCAGGCTTAGCACAAAACCTAACCACTCAGAACTGCCATTTTCAGTGCAATAATTATTGCGAAAGTATTACCATTCCATTATATGCAATCTAGCTTTATCTCTTCTTTCGCTCCACTCCCTCTCTCTCTCTCTCTCCTCTACTTCCTCTATTCGTAACCCTGCATCCGACATATTCCTCTCTAATAAGCATCAACATTCTTAATCCTATTGGTATACCCCACCCAACTACGCTTCCCGCTGTTATCATCGGCGCCACAATTTCCGATCACAAATAATCCCAACAAATGGCAACATTTTTCAACTAATACCATCCGCTGGCATGCATGTATTAGTACTTATACTTGTAGTGCCGTTCTATGTACAGTGCTCGGAAAGTGCCTGATTTTGTGGTTTGGTCCATTTTGCCCATTCATTTGCCTGCGCTCCGAATTATAATTTCAAACAATTTTTTTAATCCGGTTATCGTAATTTGCATTTTTATAAAACTCATGTAGGTATGTGTACACACATACACATATAAATGCATATTCATCTGCCGCCCCTGAATGTTTTGTTGTTATGTACTGTGAGTTTTTAGCGCGAACAGTTATGAGCGGATTGCAGTAACAAATACGCATACAAAATACTGTGCAAATAACTACAAACGGATATATTAAATAATTTACGAATGAGAGTCCTACTTTTGGGACACCCAGTGAACATTTTTTGGGTAACTGAATAATAAGAATTTGTAGCGAATTAAGTCATACTATGTATGTAGGTGTATATGTGAACATTTATACGGTTACTTGCAGCTATACAGGGTGTGTTTTTTATTGCAAATCAATGTTTTTTTGATGCTCTATTCCCCTTTGACAAATACGGGATGAATAATTTTCGATCGCTCAATGTGAGTAAAAAATGGATTACTTTATTTTTAATTAATTCGAGAGAACCGTTGCATACAACTACAAAACAAGTCAAAATACAAAACAAAGTAATCTGTTTCAAAGTTCTTCAGGTGTTTCAATGACTAATTTTTGCCCCGGTCGATGACTTATGACCTGGCCGAAAAATAATAATTCACGTTTTAAAAAATCAAGAGTAGATCGATGAGATGATCCATTATCATACAATAAGCGCCAGCTTCCTCCTTCGCGGTATTCAGGGCGAATTCGACGAATACGATGCAACACACGCTGCAAAATGCCAAGATAGAAAATTGCATTGACGATTTGGCACCTTGGCACGAACTCCTTGTGGACAATTCTCTTGCAATCGTAAAAACAAATGAGCATCGACTTGATTTTTGACTTTTCCAAACGCGATATTTTGGGGGGTGGCTCATATGTGGCCTTCCATTCGGCTCTTGGACGCTTAGTTTCAGCTTCATGTTGGAAACACCACGTTTCATCACCAGTTACAATGATGTACAAGAAGTTCTCGTATTTTCTCGTCTCTTTAATGAGGTCTTTCGGATGTTGAATTCTGAGCAATTTTTGGTCCTCAGTTAACTTGTGCAGAATGACACGTGCAGAGACCATTCGTTAGCCCAAATGATCAATTAAAATGCGATAAATCGATGTTTTAGAGATATTCAACCCCGAACGAACAATTTCGATGGAGTTTTCGGTGATTACTGATTTTGGGCGGCCCATATGTTCATTGTCATTTATGTCCTCACAACCATCTCTGAAACGGGTAAACCACTCTTGAACTCTGACACGAGATAGACAATCATCGCCATCAACTTTTTTCATAAATTCAAATGTTTCGATAAACGTTTTACCAATTTTAAAACAAAATTTGATATTAGCTCGTTGTTCGAAACTCATTTTTGTACCGATGACACAAACAAGTGCAGAAAATATTCCTACGTTTTGCTTTGCACTCCTTATATTTTTTTGAACCGATTCCATCTTATAACTCTCGTTGCCAATTAATTGGCATATTAGCATTAAATAACAGGCGACCTCATTTGTCTTTTTCATTTCTTCTTGGCATCCTTTCGTCCCTTCTTGAGTTTTGCGTTCAACTATTTCTAGAATTTTATAGAGCTTTTATGTATTATCGGATTCAAAATGAATACTCCCTAATAGATTGAAGTCCTATTTATTGTATAATAATTAGCATAATTTTATTCGAATTTACCCTTCAGCGCATTATATTAAAAAAAATATATGTTTTGTAATTTTTCCTAATGTCTGTATCATTTAACTCTAGACATAAATAAATAAATAATAAAAATCAGTTGTTGTGCAAGAAAATGTCGGTGGTGTGCGCAAACTGATTGAGCAAAATTTTCATGTCATATACCGTGAGATTGAGGCATCCTTAGGCATTAGTATGACGAGCATCAAGAAGGTTTTGCAACTGGACAAAGTACTTCGAAATTTGGTTCAAGAGAATGTAAAAGTGTATTGATCTTCATGGAGAACGTTTTGAAAACCAATAAAATGGTTCATTTTCCATTGATATGCCAAAATTATAAAAGCTCCCATACTTCTCTAACGCTACGATCCTATACAAAATATCAGGTCAGTCCATACGTTCGTGCGTATTTTACCCATAATTTCACTTTTGTTCGATTTTTGCATACAAAAAACTATTCGCGGAATATAACGGAACTATTTATATTTTTTTTGATGTTTTGTGCATTCAACGAGTAATTTTAATCGCGGATAGAAGCACGTGTTGTTAAAAATAAAATGGAATCTTCGAACGCGTATAAGAGGCATATTTTGTATTTTCTTTATAAAAGTGGTAAAAATGCAACAACAACTGCTGCAGAAATAAACACTGTTCACGGAGAGGATTCCGTGAGTGTAAGGACTGCGCAAAAGTGGTTTTCAAAATTCCGAAGTGGTAATTGCGACGTGGAGAATGCCCCGCGCGCTGGTCGTCCTAAAGTCTTTAACTCTGACGCCTTGCACAAACTCGTCGAAGCTGAGGCAAATTTCACAGTCGATATGATAGCTCAGAGGTTAAATTCATCGCATGGAACAGCTAACAGGTACTTGGTTCAGTTGGGAAAGGTTCTAAAGCTGGGTTCCAAAAATGGGTTCCGCATTGACTTTCCTTCGCCAAACATCAGCAGAGAGTGAATGTGTGTTCTCAGCTGCTGCAACGGCTTGAAAATGAAAGTTTCTTTAACCGTGTCGTTACTGGTGATGAAAAATGGGTCCTTTACAATAATCCTGTTCGCAAACGCCAATGGTTAGATAAAGATGAAACACCAGAACCCACCCCTAGATATGGCCTTCACCCCAAGAAGATTCGCCTGTCTATTTGGTGGGATATGGCCGGTATTGTTTATTATCAACTTCTGGAACCAAACCAGACGATAACTGCTGATTATTACTTCCATCAAACCTCAATGAGGCACTTAACAAAAATCGGCCGTCTTTAGTGAATAGACACAAAGTTTTGTTTCACCACGACAACGCAAGACCTCATACCGCAAGGCAAACATTAGGCAAGCTGAACGAGCTCGGATGGGAGCTAATGCCGCATCCACCATACTCTCTGGATATTGCACCTTGTGATTATCACCTTTTCCGTGGACTTCAATCCCATATGAGTAGCAAGAACTACTCCTCAAAAGAAGCTATAAAAAGGGATATCGTATTTTGGCTCCAAGGACAAACGTTGGGAAGATATTGTAAATAATGAAAGAATATATATTATTGATTAATAAACTCTTTAAACATCTTTTTTATTAATTTTAAAACCACCTTTAAAAATCGCACGAACTTATGAACTGACCGATATACGGCATAATTTGCCACATTTTTCTTATTTAAGTATATTAGCTAACCACAGCATTATGTAAAGTATTTCTATTCTTGTGTAGAATATTGCGCGGGTGGGCTTTTAAATCCACTTCCACTATCTCTGTTTTCTAAACATTCATTATTCGAAAATATGCGGCCAGTGTCCCACATTGATGGCCCCGCCAGAAATATTCATAGCCCCCGAAATAGGGGCGTCGAGGCTTGTGGCGACTATGTAAAGCTATCTTAAAAAAAAAGAAAGTTAGACGACTTTTTAAAGCCCTTGCTGAGTTTGTTATCCATTTTTGCTCATAATTGATTTCAGATCCCTTCTGTACGGGCTTGAAAGATTATATGGCAAATTATCGCTTCTATTCTATTTAAAAGCAAACTCAGTAATATAAAAACTTCAACAGATATTGGTTGTGTTACTTAGGCATTCAAGTTGCGGTTAAATGTATCAGGGCTGCTATTATTCGGGCAACTGATTTTGACTTGCAATTAATATACTCATTCCCCTACCCATACAAATAAAAGTACTTAAATACATTTAAATCATTTCACGCATTTCAAATTAAATTTCAATAACATTTGAATAACATATTTCAATTATATCATTTTAATAAATAAATTACAAATGCAAACTACAACGAAAAGCAAAAATAACCAAATTATGGCTTAGCTCAGGCTGAGCATCGTTCATATGTATAGTATGTAATGTAATGCTAAATAATGTATAGCCAACAATTTACGTGCGCATTAATGTAGATATACATACGAGGGTGGCTCTGCAGCAGAGGGGTATGGCGGTCTGGAGGCATATGGCATAGGCTTTCCGCTCTCACATCTGAAAACAAATACTTTCTGAATGGCAAAAGCCGTTAGTCAATTCCAGATTGTTCCCGTTGCATTACAAAGACTGGTATATCGGCATGATTTGAGATGCGCTAACAAAGGATAACTGGTAAATAGGTTATCAGAGCAAACTGATTTCAATTTATCAAAAATTTCATCGATTATACAGACCAAAAGCGCGGGGATTTGCCAAACTTGACTTAATACTCAACATTCGAAGAATGATTATTTCCCTGGCAAATTTCGAGGCTCACCAAATAGCCTGATGGAGTAAAAAGAGACAAAACTTTATAGCCAAACCGTAATGACTTGCCTTTTATGAATTGCTTGCATCCATGTCTACCAAATTAAGATATCACACAAGGTGGCGCAAAATTGATCACCCTGTCGTAGGATTTATATTTTTTTCAAATGGCGTCGTACGTCAATCATATTTGACACTGGTAAACAGCAACAGTATACAAAGAAACAAGCGATGGAGCGCGTAAAGATTGAAATAAAGATTTCCATCACTCAAAAACATTTTTTTTTTAATTTTTATTTTTTATAAAAAGTTATTCAAACATCAAAATGAATGACTAACTTTGCACCCTCTTTATATATGCGCTTACTTATCGAGTGTTGTGTCAGAAAACGGGAATTATTAACTATTTTTATAACCTCAATTTGACACCCGATAGTTTCAATGTGATTGGTAAAGAAACTTAATTTTTTTAGCAACCCACAAATATTTTGCATTAAATAACGTTCATCTCTTGTAGTTTTGTTACATGAATTTATTTATTTTAATATTGAGTAGTCGAAAAAGTCTTTTCGTATTTCTAATCAAACTTCAACTCATTTTTTTTTATATTTATAATGAACTTTATTAAACCAAATATGCACCATTTTGGTCGACCACCTTTTGCCATTGTTCTTCTAGAGACATTATTCCATCAGTGTAAAACTTTTGTGGTTTCTCGGCGAAAAACTGCGACAAGTAATTTTCACAGGCTTCTCTTGAAGCCAGCGTTACTCCATTAAGGGAGTTCTGCATTGACCGAAACAAATGGTAGTCCGATGGTGCAAGGTCAGGGCTTGCTTCAATCTCATCAGTTGTTGACAGTAAAGTGTAGAATCAATCGTTCAAGCAGGCTGGAGCAGCTCATAGTGGATGATGCCTTTAAAATCCCACCAAACACACAGCATAACCTTTCGAGACGTCAATCCTGGCTTTGCGACCATTTGTTGAGCTTCACCACCCTTGCACCATGATCTTTTTCGCACATTATTGTCGTATTTGATCCATTTTTCGTCTCCTGTTACCATTCGCTTCAGAAATGGTTCGATTTCATTTCATTTCAGCAAAGAATCGCAGATGTTAATTCGGTCCATTATATTTTTCACAGATAATTCATGTGGTACCCAAACATCGAGCTTCTTTTTGTAACCAGCCTTTTTTAAATGGTTCAAAACCGTTTGATGATGAATGTTTAGTGCCTTGGCGATATCATGGCAGCTTATGTGACGGTCCTGGTCAATCTTTTCCATAATTTCATCGACTTTTTGAACGATAGGTCGACCGGAGCTAGGTGCACCTTCCACATCGAAATTTCCAGAACGGAAGCGAACCATTGTTGTGCTACACGAACTGATACAGCATCGTCTCCGTAAACTTCACAAATTTCATTGGTGGCTTGCGTGGCATTCTTCCCTTTTTTATATATTACAAAAATTTCAAAATATAGCGAATTTCTTCATTATTTTCACTCATTTTTGAACAGCTATAACTTTTTTTCAACTTCTTCGAATTTAATTTTTTTTGGCTAAATGAAGCTTAAAATGTCACCTTGCTAATACCATATGATATGACACAATGTGATTGGTAGCACTGGAGATAGATGACTCCAACGACATCTATTCACAAAATACGAAAAGATTTTTTCGACTACCCAATATAACGGAGTGCGTAGGTTCAAATCTCCGTTAAAAATTATAGAAAAAGTTTTTTTTCTAATAGCGATGGCCACTCGACAGGACATGGCAAGCCTCCGAGTGTATTTCTGTCATGCCTCTCATAAAAACCCATTTGCTGTTTGGAGTCGACTTAAAACTGTAGGTCCCTCCATTTGTGGAACAACATCAAGCATGCACACCACAAATAGGAGGAGGAGCTCGGTTGATGGTAATCGTTGGTTATTTCGGGTTAAGGTATCTCATGCATAAGTATCTGAAAAAATATTTATGTTTATTATTTAAGTTATACATTTTTATAAGTTTTTGAAGTTTTCTCACTTATTGAGTTTCTCAATGTGTCTCTTGTATATTTTAATTTTGAAAAAGAAGCGTAAGTATAAAAAAATTGTTAACCAAGGCGCCTCTTTAATGAGTTTCTGGATCCGCCAGTGTGTATATACACATATACATATGCAATATTTTCTGCGTTGCTACTTACTGTTGCTTCATTGGTTTTTGTGGCATTTTATGGCTCTTGCATATTGAAATATCATAGAATTTATGCAATTCCATTTAGCGAAATAAATCATTGATGCAGCAAAGAGATATGCGTACAAACTGAGCGTTTGAGTGCTCGAGTGGCTGAGTGACTGAGTCGTACTGCCAGTGCTGCTCACCACGATCCGCGCAATTTGAATTTCAGTTTTTCGCGCTATTATTGTTGTTTTATTGCAATTATATATTTTTTCTTTTATTACTGACATTAAAGTGCGCTTTCGATGTTTGTCTATTGGATTTGCCTTTGCCTCCTTTGACGAGAGTGTGTATTTGAGGTAACAGACTGACCCACACGCCCTTGTTTCCGAGAATTGCTATTATTTAATTTTTTTTTTGTGTTCAGTTGGCGTTAAAAGTCATGCAAAAAAAACCAACAATGATTTACGAGTGTAAATCGGTAGCTTAAAAAAGTATTTATTTTAAATTATTTCCGCATTTAATTTACAAATAAATAGAGATATGTGCATAAGTGTGCGTGTGTGCGTGTGTGTGGGTGTGTGTGAGTTAGCACGCTTACAATGCAAATTAAGTATTTGAAGCACTAAATTAAGTGCAGATGACCTAATTTATGGCACACCTACACATACATAGTTAGAGTATATATTAATTGTAATTTCGTGAGCTTAATACAAATTTTATCTCGCGCATAATTTTTCCAATAATAAAATAAATGAATGAATTTGCAAGAAGTAATTTTAGTTTCGATTTGCATGAATGAATTGATGATACATGCTTTTTGTTGTTGCTGCTGTGAGTTCTCGGTGCTTATGCATTAATGTTTGTTATTAGGTTTATGCAATTAACGTTATGTGCCTGACATATTGATGAGGCTAAATGCAATTATTTGTTGAAACCGCACATAATATTCAATGAGTGGTTGGAATTTTGCATACCGAAATGCATTAGCTCTAGAAAACTGAAATGATTTAGTTTATTCGCAATTTGGGAATAGCTGAATTATAAATAAAAAATTGTAACAAAATTCTATTAGCTCATATATTGCATGCACAAATAGAAAACCGCGGTTTCGCAGAAGATGACACTAGCGATAAATGCTTCTCAAACATATCAGGCCGCAAGCGTCTCACAGTAGGCTAAGACATTAGGATTCCGGGATCGAAGTATTTTGGGCATTGCCGTAAATTTTTCTGAAAATTAGTTTATGTGTAGGCTTGGGCTTAGAAGTAAACGGAACATATGTTGGAAAAAATATTATTTTAAAATTTATTCGATATGGAAAATTTTGGTATTAGATTTTTTTAAATGAAATCTATTTGGTTTTTTTTTAACATTTTTATAAATTAAAAACAAAAGTTTTTTATTTTAATTTAAAACAAAACACAATTTTTTTACTTCACTTAAGATAAGAAAAAAATCTGAGGAGGAATTGTTTTTTCACAAATAACAAAATACAAAGTTCCAACAAATTTTGTCAAATTTAAAAAATAAAATTAAAAAAAAGATGATATTTTCATAAGTTATATTTTAACCTTAAAAATAAAAAAGCACTCTTCTAAATAAAATTAACTTAACTTAAATATATTTAAACTCAAAAACTTAAAAAAATGTTAAAACTAGCAGAAAGTCCGAACCAGAAACAATACGTTTTGCTAAAAAATTAAAATTAAAAAAAAATGTATAGAAATATTTTAAACTAAAAAATTAGAACAAAAAATGTATGGAAATGTTAAAACTAACCGAAAGATGGATTCAGTAAAGCGACTTCTGAGGCGAAATATCTAAGGCGGATTATTTTTCACACATATCAAAAAACAAATTGGCAAACAATATAAAATTAAAAAAACAATTATAAATATACAGAATTTTAACCTCAAAAAAAAAAAAATATTGTAAAAAACAAATTTAAAAATATATTTTAAACTAAAAAATTAAAAATAAAATGTTATTAAAAATGTTAAAACGAACCGAAAGACGGCAAGAGAAAAAAAAATTCTACAGATTTTGGTAAAAAATTAAAGTTAAAAAAAACTTTTTACAAATATATTTTAACCTCAAAAATGAAAAAATACATTTTTATGAATATATTTCAAACTAAAGAAAATTAAAAAAAAGAATGTTATAAAAATGTTAAAACTAACCGAAAGACGGATTCAATATAGGGAACGTCTGAGGCGAAATATCTGATGGTCGATTGTTTTCCACAAATGACAAAAAAAAACTCCAATCAAGAATGAAAAAAAATTTTCTACAGATTTTGGTTAAAAAATTTCAATTAAAAAAAAATTATTAAAATATTTTAAACTGAAAGTGTCAAAACTAACCGAAAGACATATAGTAAAGCGAACGTCTGAGGCGAAATATCTGAGAGGGGTAATTTTTCACAAATAATAGAAAAAATTTGGCAAAACAAATAAAATTAAAGAAAACAAAAATATAAATATGTTTTAACCGCAAAATCAAAAAAAAATTATAAATATATTTTAAACTGAAAAAAAGTGATAAAAATGTTAAAGCTAAAAAAAATTATTAAAATATTTTAAACTGAAAAATTAGAACAAAAAATTTATAAAAATGTCAAAACTAACCGAAAGACCAAATATCTGATGGTCGATAATTTTTTACAAATGACAAAACCAACTCGAACAAATTTTTTCAAAATATTAAATAATTCCAAAAGAAATTTGTTTATAAATACATTTATTTTATATAAAAAATAGTTGTTTCAGTTTTTTTAAAACTGATTTTATTTTCATTGTGCTTGATTTTAGGCGTCCTATTTTTATATTCTGCTGCCGGAAAAAAGATCTCAAATACTTCATCAAAATGAGCAAGTAAGGCATCGCATATACAACTGTGTTCAAAATAATAGGAGCATGATGAGCCAAGTTACCAAGTTGTAACTTGTTTTGTATTTATTTGCGTTTTTATAAAACTATAATGCATTTTGCAACAAAAGCCATGCAACTAAAATGTCCAAAGTTCGTGCAAAATTCACAATAATTTAACAAATTTCAGAAAAAAATCCCAACGAAAACAATTCTCAGTACATAGTTGTATGATCCAATGATCCAATTGGTCAAATAAATAGGTAGCAATATTCCGCGTTCTGGAGCAGTGTAGCGTAACATTGTTTATTAACGTGTATTTCGCATGTGTTTACTACACAAATGTCAAAACAGAACTGACATTAGGGGCCAATCGCAAAATTTATAGCATTTTCTGATAGGAGGATTACTTTAGCGCCACCTGTTATATATCTACATATGTATGTAGTATAAAATGTAAGTTTGTATTAAGCATTTTCTTCCTTATAAAAGGCTTCCGAACTTGTGATTTCTATCACTTCCAAATTTTAAGTATACTCCTAGTCCAATCTTTTCCAAATATGGTATGTTTTTGTTTTAATTCGTACAGTATACCCGCCCTATTCTTTCCTATGCTTCCATCTAATTTTATGCCTTCGCTATTTGCATTGCTTTTGCCTACTAACCATCCTTGTTTGCATTTTATTGCTATTGTTTTTACTGCTATTCCAGGCAATTTGACGTTACGCATTACTGTTGGTACTTTTACCACTACCACCGCCTTTTAAGGCCCTTTACCGTTTTTATGCTTGCTGTAGTAGTTTTATTTTTTTTATTTTCGTATAATCGCCATTCTTGAAGGTGACGCACTGTGAAATTGCATAAGTTTCCACACCAGAGTTCTTTTTTTCCTATCATTTATTTTCTTATGCTTTTTGCGACGCTGTTGGCTCCCTTGAAAGTCACTGCACAGTTCCCAACTGTCCCTAATGCGTTAACCCTTTTTTGCTGCCACTATCAGCCATAGCTCAAACAACGACCTGCTTGGTTTACCTGCTCACACGTAATGGAGGGCAGCAAAAAGTTCAGACGTCTTAGCCACTGCACCCAAGCGGCTGATTTGTTATTATTACTATCTTTTTTTTTTGTTTTGTTGGTTTGTTTCAAGTTAAAAATTTCATAGTCACCGGTAGTTTTGTGGTCGCTTGAACGGCACCGAGCCGCTGCAAATGTGTGTCTACTAAGAATTTTCAGCTTAAAAGCACATGCCAGTAAATCTTAAACCGCTTCGTCGCTTCTGCCGTTAGCAAGCGTAGAAGTAGGCCCAACTCGCCCAGCCTGGAGGCCAACTGGCTAACGCAACCTTTTTACGCATTAATGAGTTCAGCTATTGAACTTCTGCTTCTTTTTGTTGTTATTGTCGTACCTATTTTCTATTTTCCACTTTAATATTTCCACTGGCTGGGTAGGCTAGCAAAACGCATAGCTCTAAAGGCCAACAACAACGGCGGTGGTCAAGAAGACACTTGGGCAAAACAACAACGTTGCATGAAAATACATTACAAATAAAAAAGCAAGGAATAAAAAAAAACTAAAACACAAAAATCTCTAAGGAAAAAAGTTAAACCGGAAAAGTAGCGAAAGAGTAGTAGTATTGGTTTGAGGCAAAACGGCAGCAGAAGGAATGACTCCAGAATAACCATGAAACTATTATAGCACACTTTTTGCCAGCTGCGTCCATAGACGCCCATTACAAATAGTTATGTTTAAGGCCGTATAAAATTTAAAGCAATTGCCAACTGTAAACGGTTTTTTTAAATCTTAGGTGGCTCAAAATTAATCACCCCTTTGGAAGATTCGACACTTGTAAACTAGACAGCTGCAGTATATAAACAGACAAGCAATCATCACTCAAAATAATTTATTTCTTTTTATTTTTTAAAAAATTTATTCAAAAACAAAATTAGATGATTAATTTTGCGCCACCTTGTATGTATACATAGACGCTGCGACAATTGATATTTAAGTATCATATAAGCAAAACAAAAACCAAGCCGTTACATACGCTTGCAAACCTACAAATTTGCATCATCGCTCCATAATTTACTATATAGGGTGTACCATTGACTGATTTTATTTAAAAAATGCTATAAGAAAAAGTGAGCCTTGCGATTATTTGTAAATTATAAGGTGGCGCAAAATTAATAACCCTATGTTTGTTTTTGAATAACTACAATATATGTATATAATTGGCACGTACACCCTTTCTGGGTGTTTGGCCGAGCTCCTCCTCCTATTTGAAATTGATTCACAAATGGAGGGGCCTACAGTTTCAAGCCGACTCCGAACGGCAGATATTTTTTTATGAGGAACTTTTTCATGTCTGAAACACACTCGGAGGTTTGTCATTGCCTATCGAGGGGCGAACGCATTAGAAAACACTTTTTCTTAATTTTGTTGTTTCACCAAGATTCGAACCTAGGGTCCCTCTGAATTCCGAATGGTAGGCACGCACCAACCCATTCGGCAAGGGCGGCCGAATAACTGAATAACTCTTTTACTAAATAAAAAAAAAATTATTTTGAGTGATGAAAATCACGAGCGTCAAATATAGCTGTAAAAATTATAAATCTTCCTATAAGGTGATTAATTTTGCCCCACCTTGTACATATTCATTTACATTACTGTTCCTGCCCCTGACGCATTCTGTCATCGCAATTTTCCAAAACCGTATTGACGATTTCTGGCTTCAAATGCTATTGGCCTTTATAGGTTATTGAAAGCCTGAATTATCATTTACATTTTTCGAAAATATGGTAATCCCTAATATTTCAAATCAATGTAATGCATATTTTCCGAGAAATGTGACAATTAGTTTCGGACTCTTGAACTCACGATGGTAGGAAGTCCAAGTCCAAGTCCAAGCCGTAGATAAATCTTATTTGCTATTAAGAGGGCAGATACCTGTAAAATTTCGAAAACAATTGTTTTTCATAAAATGTAAATATAATCCTTTAAGAACATGTCAAAAAATTTTTAGAACGTAAATTTAAGTATGTATTATATTTTAGATCGTCCACCGTGACGACTCTATTCTTTGCGTTCGAGCGCTGGAAGAGATATAGTTACGTTGCGTTGAGATATAGATGCGTTTTTCTCAAATATTTTTCGAATTGGCGTACAAGATAACTCGAAAAGTTATTGACCGATCTGCCTGAAGTATTGCACTCATCTTTTTTATGATATTACTTTCTATGTGAATTTACAAGTTTTCGAAAATTTTTCGAACAAATAATTTCTTCGAAGCAAAAATAGTAGAAAATTCGCCCCAAAATTCATTTTTTTAAGCATTTTATTCCGCGAATATTTTTTTCTATTTTTTTTAATTCATGTAGAAATTATGGCATTAATAAACAATCAAATTTTCGGTTTTTGTATTCAGTTGACTGACGCCGATGCTTCAATGCCGGCCGATTGAGAAGCCCCGCTTTATATTATTTAAACTGTATGCCAATTTTGAAAAAAATTTATTGAGTTCTTCATTTTAAATAATTTTAATGGAAATCAGGGAAAATATGGCCGTTTACAGGTATCAGCCCCCTTAAAATAAAGAATTATCTCTCTCTACTTGATTATTTTGATTGAGATTTCTGGAAATTTCACGATATCTGTTTTAGACTGGACGCTGTGGGAGACAGGTAATCCATACATTTAGCCTGACTCGGAGATCTGGGCCACAGATATGTCGTGGCCTTCGAATGGTAGGACTGGTACGGTTGTCTTTGGGCAGAGCTTTAAAAGATCGTTACCAATGGGTTTACAGTCTTTCAAGTGGAGATTCATGGTATTGAAATCTGTGGCACAGAATGCCTGCGAAGATGACATTTGCGCATACAACTTTGTTTATTTTATTAAGAAAAAACCATAACACTTAAAAGATTCTAAAGAACTTATTGGCATAAGGCAACTGCCTGTTTTTTTTTTCTAACATATAATTAGCCCGGCACTAGATGAATATTGGTATAATAGACATTACTTACAAGAGATATTACCGGGGCCGGCACTCGAAGTGTAACCAATTAAAAAGACCACAAATTTAATTTCGAAAATCGCTTTTATTCAATTCAAAATAAAAAAAGTGTGAAAATAATACATAATTAAGAATCAGTTCACTTTTGCTCGAAATTACCACCTTTTGCATTGACTATGGCCTTGAGACGGTTTGAAAACGAACGCTGTTCGAATGTGACTTCCAGGTACTTTGGCCCACTCGCGGACAATGGCTTTTTCAGCGCCTCGAGACTGATGAATCTTGTAGTTCGGACCTTGCTCTCCAATCGCATCTCGCGAATTTGAGAGCCAATATGTGGACTTTATGAAGTTCGGAACGTTGTGTTTTGGCCATTTTTTGTACACTCGGCCTTTTTGAGACGGTGCCCAGTCCTATTGAAAAGTCCATGGTCTGTCACCAAAATGTTTGTCTGGCCACGGCTTCAAAGTAACCGCCAGAATACTTTCCCGATAATATTTCGAATTTACCTTGACGTCAGGCTCAATGAAAACGATTGGAGAGCGCGCATCTGCGGTTACAGCGGCCTAAACCATTACCTGTGGCGGGTGAGGCCTCCTGGTGGCCAATCGATGACTCAAGTTCTTGTATGAACGGTCGGTCAAATAAACCCTATCGTTTTGGGAGTTTACGAATGACTCAATTTGAAAAATTTCTCGTCAGAAAACACAATGTTCGGAAATTTGCAGCTTTCGACCAAGCAACTCCTTCGCTCTCTCAAGCCTGACTTGTTGCCGCTTTGGTATGAGATCATGCGCCTTTTGGATTTGGTAAGGCTTGAGTTTTTTTCAGTATTCGGCGGATGCTACGGTCAGATATTTTCAGTCCTTTCGCCATTTGATTGGCACTCCGGCGGGGATTTCACTTAAATCGCTTCTTCACTTTTGAAGCATTGCACGTGACGTTGCAGACTTTTGATCACCACCTCCATAACGCTTCGCGATGCTACCAGTATCATTGTAACGAGTAATGGGGCGATAAACAAAAACTTTATTTACTTTAAGGTGCTTGAGCTCACAAAAATTCGCTGGTTGTAATTTTCCAGCCAAATATAATGCAATCACACTAATACGTTTGAAGTCCATTACTTATTTTCTTTTTTCGCATTTACTCTCGGCAAAATGCTTCCGCGCGCACGGTCTGAAGTTGTTCGAGCGCTGGACCCTGTGGAAGACAAAAACGTTAAGAAACTTGAAGAAAGTAATCTTAAAAAACCTGTGAATAATGTTCAGGCTGATATTGTGGCTGATCTTCTTTCATGAGGTATCACAAACTTTCAAGCTCGAAAGATTGAAGCAGCGATCAAATATTATGTTGCCGATTGTTAGCAAAACCGTGATTCGCAATGAATTTGATGAGGCACTGATAACAATGTCAGCACTGAAATCCAACAGAGAATCTCCCCTGTCAACAAGTTCTACTTTGAACTAAGTAGGCAATTGTGTAGTAAAGTCCTCTCTCGACGAAAAACTAACATTCTACAAGGTTCTCATCATGTCCATCCTAGTGTATTGCGCCGAAGCTTAGACGATAGCAATATCCGACGGGGCATCACTCGGAGTGTTTCAGAGAAAGATTCTGCGGAAGATTTTTAGACCTTTGCACGTTCGTGAAGGCGAGTATCGTAGGAGAAGGTACAATGAGCTGTATGAGCTTTACGTCGACATAGACAAAGTGCAGCGAATAAAGATCCCATGGCTTCGTCGGTCGGCCCGTCCGAATGGATACAAAAGTTCCGGCTCTGAAAGTATTCATTGCGGTACTAGTTGGTGGTAGCAGAGGGAGAGGAAGGCCTGCTCTGCGTTGGAAAGATCAGGTGGAGAAGAACTTTTTTTGGTGTGTTCAACTGGCGCTAATTAGCAAGAAAAAGAAAGGACTGGCGCGCTTTGTTAAACTCACGCCAATCAAGAAGAATACGCGGTAAACGACTTTAATTCGTATATGGGTGGAGTAGATCATGCTGGTCAATTATGGAGCGTTTACAGTCTTGATAGAAACGCTAAATAGTGGCGTCATCGAATTTTTCGGAGTGTGTTAGAAATTAAATGCTTTTGTGATTTACTGATAGTCGTCGGAAAAATGCACGCTTTTGCAATATAGGAGATCTGTCAGCCTGGGATTGATCACCAAAAAAAAACCAAAAGTAAAACGAAAAACCTTGCAGTCTGAAACTGTAGATTATTCATTAGCCACTACCTCAACAAGGTGCAGAGGTAAGAGACGCATCTGTTTGCCAATTTTGGTTGGCGTACGCGGATGATGTGAATTTTTTAGCTTGCACAAAATCCAACCGAAACCCCATTGCAAATATGCGCATTGGACTTTATCTTTGTTGTAACGACAGAACAAAATTGCTTTTCCATAAATCATGAAATGAAATAATAGCTTAATTAATCAGTAAAGCATTTACATTAAACAAATTTAATAATACACTTTAATTTTTATTTTGCTGCTCGAACGAGCCCAACGGTGTTTGTAAATATCTTTGCAGTCCGGCAGTTTTAAATATCTTTGCATATTCTCGAAAATAGTATTAATTCATATTTACTCACTTAAAACAATAATAAAAAGGGTTTTGCAGTTAAAATTACAATTTTTAATTTCCTCCATATCTTGGTCTAAAATGAGTTAAAAGGCAACTAAGTGCGTGCTTGTATTTTTATGTCATAAACTGTATACACATACATACATATGTTTGAATGAATGCGGATGAGTGATTTCTATTTTTGCATAAAATATTCCTTTGCTGTGCTGCACACATTTTTCATTTCAATTTACCAATCTGTGCATTTCCAACAAAGAGTGGAGAGAATCTAGATCAACGCACGCACAACAAACAATTTGGGTCAAACACATAATTCAAATACTTGAAGCACATTTTTCATGCCACCAGGCAACGTAAGTCAACAAACATAGAACTAAATGGGATGTGCAGCCATTGACCAGCAAGCGAATGTGCTGGCGCCTAACAATAGCCTGTGCTTAGATGCAGATTTAACAGATGAAGTACCAAGTTTTAGTAATTAAAACAACAAAAAAACCACCAGAATAGAAGTTAGAGCATAGCGCACGTCTCGAACATACACAGGCACATATGCACGTATACATATCGGCATCTATTTATGTTCCTCACACGTAATTTGTAGTATCAATAAATATAGTATTTTGATAAAGCTTCATAAAAAGAAACTAGAAAGTAAAATATTAATTAGAATTGTAGAACATATGCAGATGTTTCTTATTACAAATATGCATACATACATATGTACATATATCCCCGCACTCCGTGTGACTTTCCATAGTATATCAATTGGAATTGCCTCCAGTAATTCCAAAATCTGAGCTGTATCAAGACGTCTATTAGGGATTCCAGCCATTGCGCTATCATTTGTACACAAAAGAACACCATCATACAATATTTCGATTAAAATCACAACCGAAAGATACTTTCCGGTCCGTCTTTTCGAAAAATTGTTACGAGTTAAATAAAATACGTAGTTATGAGCCCGGGATATTTACGACGTGTATGGAGAACGTATCACAGGCAAGTCTACAGCGCGGAAATGATTTGCAAAGTTAAAAAGTGGCGACTTTGACATCCATAATACGTCCCGCAGCAGAAGGTCTTCTGCATTCGATGAAGAAGGTCTCAAATCACTTTTGAATGGGAAAGGTAGCCAACCTAGCGGGAAATTAGCGGAAAAAATGAATTGGGATTATGAAACGATTCTCATATTTACCGAAAAATTGAGAGCCTAAATGTCTCACGAGCTCAACGAATTCAACAAAGAAAGTCGCCTTTAAATCGCTTCTCAGCATGTCGCCCGCCATCGAGCAACACGCTGTCGTAAGCAGCGCTTTTTGTACCGAATCGTCACGAGAGATGAGAAATAGTGCCTATACATCAATATGAAGCAAAGAAAGTGCTGGATGAGCCAGGAGATTCGCCATAGCCGAGAGTCAAGCCGGATCTTCATTCAAAGAAGATTATGATATGTGTTTGGTGGGACTAGGAGAGCATAGTGCACTGGGAAATGCTCAAAAAGAATGTCATGGTCAACAAGAAGCTCTGCATTGCCCAGCTACACTCCGTGAATGAGGCTATTCGACTGAAAAGATCTGATCGACATGGTAAAACCACTCTCCTTCACAACAACGCTAGGCCCCATGTTGTACAAGTCGTCAAAACCGCACTCCAAGAGCACGAATGGGACGTTCTTCAGCATCCGCCGTATTTTCCAAACCTTGCACCAATCGATTACCATCTTTTTCGCTCTCTGTCAAATCGTAGGGAGCGTTACCTTCGATAATAAAGAGTGTTACCTTCGATAATAAAGAGGTCCTTAAAAATTGGCTCAACAACTGCTTTGACACCAGACCAGGCGATTTTTGACGGAATGGCATCAACAAACTGGTCGAGTGGTGGGAAGAGGTTGTAAACAGCAAAGGCGAATATATAATTGATTAACTTTATTGATATTATTATTGATTTTTGTTGAAATAAGTCTTCGGTAAAAACGCTACGAACCAATTCCCCAACCTAATATTTTTTGAAAAATTATTCAAATGAGCCAGGTTTTGAAATATAGCGTTTTTCAGTAAGAGCGCTTCAACTTTTGAACTTTTTTGAATGAAACACAAACAGTTTGACTTTTTTAACTATTTTTTTTTTATTATCGACTTTGAACATATTGATTTAAGTATGAAATTCGATTTCTTTTGCATGACCATCGCGTGCACGTTTTACGAAGTCCAATCGTTGAACCCAATTTTCGACCACTCTTTTGCATAAATCGGCCGAAATTCCAGCAATTTCGCGTTCAATATTGGCTCTGAGCTCACAAATCGTCGCCGGCTTGTTACTGTAGACCAATGACTTCACATAACCCCAAAACGGGACGGCTTGTTAAATGGACCGTAAAATGGTCGTAATACTTTTAAAGGAGCAGCAACAGAACGATTATTTTCATAAAAAATTTGCACGATTTGCAATCGTTGCTCAAGTGTGAAGCGTCCCATGATGAAATGGATACTAATGAAGTTTACAAATGACAAGCGAAAAATAAAAAATATTGCGTCGTTCGCCCTCCCTATCGGAAAAAAGTTGAAGCGCACCTATTGAAAAACGCCTTACAAAACGTATTAGAAAGAATAGCTTGTAGATGAACTGCTTTCTGGAAGGTATGAGTTTGCAAAATAGGGTAAAAATTGCCGAAGGAATTAACGAAGGGACGGAAGTTCATACAAGACAACGGCACCGAAATCTGTATGAGAACAGTTCATCAAATGATGCAAAGCTCTGGTTGGGATTGTTGTTGGGATAAAAAGTTAAACATAATAATTGTCAATTGGCCCAATAGTTTTTGAGAAATTGTTAATGATTTCAGATTAAATTTTTTTTTAAATTTAAATTTTAAACAGTGAGTGCGTATTTAGACACATATTCTGGCCGTGCTTTTTTTCACCCAAATTAATTGTTGGTGATACAACTTTCCTAAGAAAGCTACGCCAGCTTTGAGCAACTCATTATGCATTCGTTAAAAAGGTAGCGATAATTTACCATTTACTGATTTCCTTAATTCTTAGAATTAGAAGATTATGCAATATTATCTGAATACTATGAGATATTATGTAGAGAGAGCAGATTCGTTGAAAAAGACCTGATTATGTGTAAAACACCTCTCGGATATTCTACTAAAATAACTCACCATCTCTCACTGCCCTCGAATTTCAGGCCAAGAACTCTATAATTTCATAGAATAATTATCGTATTCGCCCGTTATGAAATCAGCAGACTCTTTTTTTTCCAAAACTCAAACAACCGTTTCGAAGCTACCCATTATCCGAGGATAGGAAACATAAAAGAGAATTCGCGGCCAGAACTATAGTCGATAACGAAAAATATTTTTTTTTTTATTCATTTTATTCATTTGCACAAATCAAGGCACATTAAACAGGTCGCAGCGGGTTCAATTTTTGATATTCTCTATCTCTAAATTATCAAATTGTGATAATATTACTCTGAACTGTTAATCTTTCTTTATATCATACATTTTGGCAGCAGCGTTAATCCGGATTAACGAGGCTGTTAATCTCATTAAAACTGTAATAAATAGAAATATCAAAGCAATTAATATAATTTCGAACGTGTTAGTGGAAACTAGCATTGCAATCAAAACATCTCCGGAAAGAGAACGAAAAATCTGGAATGGACGGCGCTAGATTCCAGGAGCACTTTAGGCTTAGTAAAGATGCTTTCTGAAAAGTACTTGAAAAGGTTCAGGGAATAGAGAAAGCAGATAGAACGGCAGAAAAATGTCTCCAAGATGAAGGGCTTCCGCCTGATGGACCCAGTTTGCCTTCTATGCAAAAATTAGCAAGTTTGTTAATGTTCGCTAATTTTGGTGAATGCCTTTAATAACCGATTATAAATCCGAGTTCCGGTAACGTAGAATAAATTGTGGCGCGTGAATGTCAAAGCGCTGCACTAGATCGAATTTAGCAGCGTCTTGCCAAAAAGCCACCATTGTCAGTCATTGCGCATCAAAAAATATTAATAATTAATTGTGTTGTATGGTATGATGTCCGAAGCTTAACCGTTTTTGAAATATTCGAAATTTAAAAAAACGTTTAGTTTTTTTTTCTTTCACGGCCACTTTTTTTTAAGTTAGTTGTTAGTTTAAGGAACCGATTTTTTTATATTTTTAGTTAAAGGTTATGCCAATTAATAAAAATCGTCAATAAAATTTGAAACGAAAAATTGTTGCTTGATAAAATTTGAATTTCTCAGTACTTCACAACATTAACAAAAATGTTGTATGGAAAATGTTTTGCAAATGTATTGCAAAACCAGTAAGTCTTTTTAGCTAACTAAAAAGTTATAATGTTCTATAAATAATACGAGTATAATTTAATAAACTCAATTGATAGTCTCTGTACAGACGGACTATATTCTCATAGACCTAGAACTGAAAAATCTGTACGTCTTCCTAATGCCTGCAGTATCTTCCAGGCAGAAGTACTGGCAATTGGGGAGGCTTGTAGGCTACTAATCGCAGACTTCTCTTTTAAGGGCAATATCGTTATTCTTTCAAGAAAGCCAACTGTAATCCTGGCACTGGATTCGGCTACAACAACTTCTAAGTTGGTAGAACAAAGTAGGAATAGCCTTACCTCCTTGAGTGAAAGCCATAACGTTACCTTAATCAGGGTCCCGGTACATCGAAGCATTAAAGGTGACGAAAAATCAGATAAACTGACAAGAGGAAGATCTGCCATAAATAACGGTCTTGCAGAATCGGTATTCCCACCGCTGGGTGCAATCAATACTGCAATTTCCTTAAAATATTTACAAATCGCGGGATCCAGATGGAGGGACCAGACAACTTGCAAAGTTAGCAGAACTATTGTAAAATCTTAAGTAAACGACGATATTGGCATGGAACAGTGCGTCGTCTGGAGACTCAAGGCTTTTGTTCTGTCGGGGAATAAGCAGTGAAAAAGGGAATCCCTCACAACACACACTGCCACAATTGTAAACAACCAGATAAAAAGGAAACAATCTTCCACTTTCTCTGTAAATTTCCTGCCTTATGGAAGGAGAAAAGGTCAACCTTAGGCAACCCACTGTTCGAGAGTCTCACACAACTATCTGGCTTGGGCGTCAACAACTTCATAGGGTTCTTAATCCGCACAGACTGGATATAGTCATGCTGTAAATAACCGTTAAAGAAGTTGTTAGCGAGGATGTGGCAACAAAATGGTGCGGAAGCGCTAGTTGGATCCTGGGTGAATCAACCAATCAACATTTGTATATTTTAAATTAATCAAGAGCCAAAGTACAATTGAGAAGAGCGCCCGCTTTCATTTCCAATATTTTTAACGTATTTTTCTACTTTCTGCTTATAAAATTGTGTCTAATATTGAGAGTACTCCATTAAAAAATGTCAGTGCTCACTATATCGAGGTGGTCACTATATCAGGCGTTCAGCATATCTGAATACAACTGTATTTTCATTAATTTATATACAGAGAAACCTCTCCTAACGGACACCTCTAATAACCGGACACCTAGCTTGGGCGGACATTTTTTCATGCACCAAGTTTTAAGTGCATTTTTCAGAACAAATGCCACTATCTTATCCGGACACTCTCTTGGCCGGACGCGGACAGTGATTTGTCATAAAATTAGACCAAGAAACTCTATTATAATTCATTATCGAAACTTTCAAGTAAAAAATATCTTGGTTAGCATGGAGGCAGATTCGCCAAACAAAAATATAAATGTTTAAGAAGCAATACATTTTATAAAAGAATCATGGGCGAAGGTTCAACCGGAAATCGTGAAAAATTGCTTCCAGAAAGCAGGGGTTGACAAAAATAACAATATTCCAGCTGAATTCGAGCCCAAAGAAGATTTGCCGTTAGCAACGCTTGCTTCTATTTGGGAGCTATCAAAAACCCTTGGAGAGTCTAGTCACTCAAGTTGCGATGACTTCGTAGCAATTGATAATAATGTATGGACGGAGAGCTCTGAGTTAGAGCTGGACGTTGTAATGGCTGAAAGTTTTGAAACGATTGATGATACTGATACTGAGAGCGTTCACGAAGAAGCTAACCCAATTAACTGAAACGAAACTGCTTTGGGGGCTATTCCAAATTTAAAAAGATTTTGCAGCGAGGACCTGGTTGCTTTTGAATTGCTGCAAGAATTAAACACAAATCTTGTGTGAGCAAGAGAGGTTTCATTGTACTTGACAACTGGTTAAAATATATACTTACAGCTTTAAAACTTCATTTATTAATTTATATGATTATTATTTTATGCTTATGTTATTTACGTTATAAATTGGATTATTAAAACTATCTTATTATTCATTCATTATTTACCATTCATTATTAACCATTCTAAACCAGTTGTCCGAATATATCAATAAAAAAAAAACACCAGCAAAATCGATCGAAGGCGAAACTAAAGCTAATTGAAAAATTAATTTCCTTCCACTTCAAAATACCCCACACCCATGAAACGGTAGCATCGCTAACGAATTATGCAGCTTTGTATTTTCTGCTTCTACTCCAGCGCATCCTAACTGCAGCAGGCATTTTAAAGATGTTGACGCTAGCGAATGGCAACACAATATCAACAACTTTTTTTACTCGTGCTCAATACCCGTTCTCAACGCCGCTATACACCTTCTGATACGTATTTCTATTACTTTTCTACAAGCATCCCGAGTACTTCAACAATGACAACCAGGCTGAAATGCGTCGCCGCAACTGTAAAACTCTTAATTACTCACGCGCGCCAACTAGCAAACATGCATAAATACCCCTGTATGTGTATACGTATGTGCATATTTACTTATATGTATTTGTGTGCTTACAAGCATAATATAACAGAACTTGCACTTTCCACACGCACACACACAAATGCACATGGGAACTTGAAGAACTAAACAAAACAAAAAAACACCGTATTTACATATTTACGAGTACATTACAAATGCAACAGCAACGAGAAGAAGCAGAGATACAGAAAGTGGGTGGGTGGAGAGCTGGGACTGTAAGGCGGGCAGGCTGGTAGGCGCTCGAACACGCGCTTTTGGCGCAATGGCAACAGCGTCTGTCACACTTGCCGTGAACACCCATTGTCAATGTTGGCATCGATTTTTGCTCACTACGCACACACATTAACACCACCACCTACACATACGCACATTTAGTCGTACTTACTTATGTGTATGGAGCTAAACCAGGAAGAGTACTGCATCTCGAAATGAGTTGTGCAGTGCGCTACTCCCCGTATAAAAAGACGTCCCTGACCGCCTGCGCGCTCTACAGTCGAATCAAGTGGCTGCTCGAGAACCGCGCGCCACAAAGGTATCTCAAGCAGCGTAGCAGCGCTGTGGCAGTCGAACAACAGAAAAAAGGAAAAGTTTGCCATTGAAGCAGCGCAATGCCACCTCCACCTCTAGTGCCGGCAAAACGCTCTTTCACAACTCAATGACACGCACAGAGCTACTGCGTTTTACTGCCTTCCGTATTGTCGCCCTTCGTGTCACGAAGTCAGTGACACTAAACTCGTATACTGCTGCTACCACAGCTGATGATGATGGAGCGAGTAGATTGAAGAGAGAGCATACGAAAAACGTGTATTAGTCGCCACTCACGTGGAGACTATTATATACATTAAAAAGAGAGTGTGAGAGAAAGGACGCGAAGGCGCACTTTGGCTGGTTTGCAGAAAAAAGGAAGTACATACAGCAGATATTCTCATAATGTTGGCAGCTGACGCAAAGCTGTGCAGTTGGGTTGCACTGAGTACATACAACGTTAAGCTGTTAAGTAGAGCGTATCGTCATGAAATAGAGCGCCAAATTACTGGTGTAGAGTTTGGCATCGCTTTAGCTTTTGTGCCAACGCATACACTTCACCAGCTGTAGCTTTAGCAGGTGCATTGGCATTGGCAGATACACACTGCACAGCAGACATGTCGCTCTGCAAAAACTAACACTTTGCAGAGCAGCAAAATCGATGGGCAGAAAAACTTTACAGATTCACCAGCGAAAATACGCTTTTCGCCGTAGCTGCAACATGACTGGTTTGGGGAAACTGTACAGAAGCTGTAAGCTGTTGTTGCAGGGGAGTTACAGCAAACATGGGTTGGAGAATAGAGGGAGAATGTTAAGTTGGAGGAGTTACTGTCATCACAATAACTGGTGCATTAGCAGCAAGTTTGATGCAGAAATTACTTTGCAGTTGTCAGCTGATTATCGCTCAGAATGAATAAGCTGAAGCTGCTTTTAATGGGTGGAGTTGCAATTGCAGCTCTACAAACTAACTTTTTTGATAAAAAAAAAATATTTTTTAGTGCCACTGCTGTTCTTATTAATGAATTATTTTGTAAACGAATGCTGACTAACTGGAAATTGTTCAGTTGAGCGTGTTTTTGCTTTAGATATTGGCTGTTATACCAAAATTTTTAAAGAAATAAGTATGGAAATCAACCTATAAAAATGTGCAATTCGATATCCCTAATTATATATGTACGTACTTCTTCTTTATCTTGTTCAGCTCCTCTTTCGCCTCCGTCTTTATCTCGTCAATCATAGCGTAGCGTCGTCCATTCATGGGCCGCTTCAGTTTCGGGAACAAGAAAAGGTCACAGGGGACCAGATCAGGGGAATACGGTGGATGTGGCGTCATTAGTGTGTTGTTTTTGGCCAAAAAATCGCGCACAAGCAACGATTTGCGAGCAAGGACGTTATCATGATGCAAGAGCCAATTTTTGTTCTTCCACAAATCCGGGCGTTTCTGGCGGATTGCTTCGCGCAAATTACGTATAACTTGCAGGTAATATTCCTTATTGGCCGTTTTACCCTGTGGCAAGAACTCATGATGTACAACGCCCCTGCAATCGTAGAAAACGGTAAGCAAAACTTTTACTAGCTACATTCGACCGAACTTGGCGCGCTTTTTTCGGCCTTGGTTCATGCGGCAGCTTCCATTGAGATGATTGAGCTTTGGTTTCCACGTCATAACTATAAACCCACGATTAGTCACCAGTTATGACCCTCTGGAGCAAATTTGGGCGACGACCCAACGACAGAGTCCAACATCTCATTATCAATGTTCTCGCGATGCTGCTTTTGGTTGAAATTGAGCAGTTTGGTAGGAATTTTGCGGCGACCCGTCTCATGCCCAAATCAGTGAAAAATCGAATGGCACGAGTCAATCGATATGTCTAGGTCCTCAGCAACTTCTCTAACGGTGATTCGACGATTGGCCAATACGATTTTGTTCATTTCATCAATTTTTTCGTCTGTTGTTGAAGTGCTCGAGCGTCCGGCACGCCGGCCCGCTTTTCGTCGTTCACATCTTCTCGGCCTTCTGAGAACATTTTGTACCACCGATAAACGTTGCTTTGATCCAAAGTAGCTTCTCGGTATGACACAGTCAACATTCGGAATGCATCCGCGCACTTAATTCCGTTTTTCATACAAAAATTTGTTACAGGTTCTTTGATCCATCTTTTTGAATAGGTAAAAATCGAAGACGAGCCGAAATACGTGCAAGCAAAGCAGCTGTCAACAATTAACTGAACATTCAAACTCGTCGACATGAGTGAGTGACATGAGTACCAACATATCACCCTAAAAAATTGAAATTCGAATATATGTAACCTGCTAAAGTTCAAAATTCGCGATACTTTTTGAACACACCTCGTATAACGTTTTGGGCAAACTTCCCTATGTCTTCTGACATAACGAACACATTCATTAAATTCTTCCAAATCACAAATGATTGTTTTACTTTAAAAATCGAACGCAAGTTTAGTAGGAATGAGAACAAAAAAATGTCGACCATTAAATAGTTAAATCAAGACTTTTCCGTACCTAATCGCATGAGAGGCACTAACGATTGACTCTGAGAGTAAGTTTTTCAAAACTTCACAAAGGGGCGATTTAAGTGATCGTTAAACGACTCTGAGGGAGCCAGTGAGAGCAGTGGCATTATATTGTGCTTTTGGATTTAAGAGAGCTAATATGAAATGCATCAAGGAATTTTATTAATTTCTATATATTTATATGTATGTATGTATATAAATGCCTTAAATACTACAAAAATTATTCGCATTTATTGGGTAAAGCACAGTAATAGTAAAAACAATTAAAGCACTGACAATAAAGACAACTACATATAAAATAACAGTAATTTACCGCTACGCTCCAGTGGCGTTTTAGCGTAACTCAGTAGCTGCAACAACTTGTCTGCATTGGAATTTCGGGTCATTTTATGAACATATCAGCATACCGCACGCCTCACGTGGTCAAAACTTAAAACGACAACAATAACAACAGAATACAAAGAGCGCAGGAACAGGAGAGCAATACCAACAAAAGTGGATGCGTTCAAAAGAAATTTCGACGCAACAAATTACCACAATTCACCAATGCTCGTAAATTTTTCGCCACGCTCTCACTTCCACAAGCGTACACAAAAATTTCGAATCGCAACTTACATTCATTTAATTTGTTTCGTTTCGTAATTTATATGTGCAAATGTATGTAAGCAAAAGGATTTTTAAATTTGTTTTTAGCAAATGCCGCAACAAACAAAACGTGAGTGACTTTTGCGCTGGAAGCGAAAGGTCGCCAAAACTTGTCGCCAAAAATTGTTTAAACGATACACCAAGAAAGCAAGGAAGTGACCAAGCAGATAATGACACTGTGCATTTGTATGTACGTAATTGAAGCGATTTCTGCCACAGCAAAATTTCAATTGTTTTCGAATACGAATGGGAATTCCTAAAATGCTTCAATAACGGGAATAAAATTATAAACAGCAAACAAGCGCAACAAATTCAACGCAAGTAAGTAATTTTCTTCAAATTTTTTGTTTCAATTACCAGAAATTGTTGCCTATAGGTAAAATTCTTGAGAGTTGCATTACCCAAAAATTGTAACGAAATATTATTTTTAATCGCCATAAAATATATCTAAAAACAGTTTATCCTTCAGACAGCAGGCAAATATCAAAAGTACTTCTAGAGGACAATTTAGTGGTAAGTCGAACAGAAGAGGTAGTGTGTGGTGCAAATATGAGTCAATGTTATATTATATGAAAATAAAAAAAATATGTACGATTTTTCTGTTTGAGTAATTAAAAAAAATGTTATTGTGTGATTTTTTTTTGTAATTACAATTCATTAGAATTAAGGGGTAGGCTTCTGAGAACTTTCAAAAAATTGGATTTTTTTTCCTTTTCTGAAAGTATAATATCTTAAAAATATTGTGTGAATTTTTTTTTTATTTTAAGTGAATTCGAAAAATACTTTTCGAGTTATTCAACAATTAACAAAGGGCGCTCGGACAAATCGGCAATCGATAGCAAAACTTTAAATTCGTTTTTCCCAAAAGTATGTTTTTTGAACTGGTGATCACTGTACTTTAAAAACTTTTGAAAAACATAAAAGGCTCGTGCCTGATCGAAGGATTTTTTTTCAAAAATTTCGATTTTTTTTAAATAACTAATTGTGAGTTTTTTTTCTCGAAAAACTGAAAAATATTTCTTGAGGCAGCCATATTGTTAATTTAAAAAAAAAATGCTTCTATCAGGCACAAGATTATCTTTTAATAAAACTAATTTCTCTTGTCCGATTGATTTCAGATGAATCTCCAAGGACTTGTGATGATCACCGCAAGGGACTTCTGAAAAAACGAGCTCCACACAAACAGCGATAAAGTTTACAATTATTAATTTTTTTTTTTTTGAAATTTTGCTAAAGTCAAGTCGCAACATGATTTATTAAGGCTATGTTTTTATTTTTGTAAAATAAAGAAAAAAAAATATTGAAAGTCATCATTTTTTCGGGCCTCTACTACCGTTAATCCCTTAAGAAATGAAATCAGAAATTAATATTTTTATATATCCCATCAATTATTACAATAGAAAGATGGGTTGCTGAATTTAACGTTGTCGTACAAGCCTTAAGGACGAGCCACGTCAAGGACGTCCAAAAACAGTAATAAACCTAGAAGTCGTAGAAAAAATACAGAAAGTCATATTGGAAAATCGTCAAGTGACTGAAAGAGATTTAGTAGCAGCCCTTGGCATATCCTTGGGTAGGGTAAGCAATATTTTGACTGAGGTATTGGGTTTGAGAGAGCTGCGTGCGCAATGGGTACCGCATTCGCTAACGATGGAACAAAAACACATTCGAATGTGATTTTTTCAGCAACATTTTGAGCGTTTTCGAAAGAAAAAAGTGGATTTTGTGCACTGATTCATCACTAGAGATGAGACTTGAGTCTATCCATATCGTATTCATAAATCGGTCAAAAAGGTGGTAGCATCAGTTTTTTGGGATGCGAAAGGAATTTTGTTTATGGATTACTTGCAAACTGGTAAAACAATAAATTCGGAATATATTTGTAAAAAAATCGTGAAAAAATACCCAGCTTGCAAAAGAAAAAAATTCTTCTTTATCGGGACAATGTACGGCGCCACAAGAGCTTTTTGACAATGGCTAAAATCCATGAATGAAAGTTCGAATTGTTGAAGCATCCACCGTGTTCAACAGATTTGGCCAATAGAGACTTCCATTTGTTCCCAGACCTAAACAAATTCATGCGTGCAAAGCGTTTTTTCATCAAATGATGAGGTCATAACAGCTGTGGAAGCGTATTTTGCAAGACTTCCAGTTTCCCACTTCAGGGATCATAACTTGGAATCTCGTTGAAACAAGTGTATTGATGCTCAGGGAGACTATACTGAATAATAAAGTATATTTCAAACCATAAAATTGTGTCTATCTTACCGAATCGCAAAACTTATTGAACAACCTAAAAAGTATGGTGAATTCACACACTTGAGCAGAAAACTTAATTAGCTCATTTTTGCACTAATGAAAAATTGTAATAGGACTATGAATAAGTTCGTGCGGTTTTACAACAGATGGCGTAACTTGATTATTATTCCATCGATCCACATTTCCAAACATTCATTGGAGAGCTACTGTCGTAAGGCACAAACGTCAGTATAAGTTTTTTATTTGAAGCGTAAACAACAATATTTTTACCACACTTGAAAATGTCGAATTTCGTGCCAAATAATGTGTTTTTGCGGGGAATTCTTCTTCATTATTTTAATATGAAGAAAAAAGCAGCCGAAAGTCATCGTATCTTGGTGGAAGTTTATGGTGAGCATGCTCTATCTGAGCGAACGTGCCAGAAGTGGTTTGCACGCTTTAAAAGTGGTGATTTTGGCTTGGAAGACGAAGAACGCGAGGGTGCGCCGCCAAAGTTCATGGATACCGAATTGGAGGAATTGCTCGATCAAGATCCGGCTCAAACGCAAGAAGAGGTTGCAAAAACTTTGGGAGTTGATCAATCAACCATTTCCAAACGTTTAAAAGCCATGGGAATGATCCGAAAGGTAGGCCATTGGGTGCCGTATGAATTGAAGCCAAGAGACGTTGAACGCCGTTTTATGGCATGCGAACAACTGCTTCAACGGCACAAAAGAAAGGGTTTTTTGCATCGAATTGTGACTGGCGATGAAAAGTGGGTCCATTACGACAATCCAAAACGTCGGGCAACGTATGGATACCCTGGCCATGCTTCAACATCGACGTCGGCGCAGAATATTCATGGCCTGAAGGTTATGCTGTGTATCTGGTGGGACCAGCTGGGTGTTGTGTATTATGAGCTACTGAAACCGAATGAAACGATTACGGGGGATGTCTACCGACGACAATTGATGCGTTTGAGCCGAGCACTGCGAGAAAAACGGCCGCAATACGCCGATAGACACGACAAAGTTATTTTGCAACATGACAATGCTCGGCCACATGTTGCACAAGTGGTCAAAACATACTTAGAAACGCTCAAATGGGATGTCCTACCCCACCCGCCGTATAGTCCAGACCTTGCGCCATCCGATTACTATCTCTTCCGATCGATGCAACATGGCCTGGCTGACCAGCACTTCCGTAATTACGATGAAGTCAAAAAATGGATCGATTCGTGGATTGCGGCAAAACCGACCGAATTTTTCACAAAGGGAATCCGTGAATTGCCAGAAAGATGGGAAAAAGTAGTAGTAAGCGATGGACAATATTTTGAATATTAAATTTGTAACCATTTTACGTTAATAAAGTTTCAAATTTCGAAAAAAAACCGCACGAACTTATTCATAGTCCTATTATTTTGTTTAATAATCTTTGCCATGTTTAGCAACTTTATGCAGTTGGGCACTGAACCATACAATTTAAGAATATACGCTAGCGAAATATTTTGCCATTCCTTTTTGCACTCGTTCGCAGAGTTGATTTATTCTATGAGAAGGCTCACCATTAGTTTGCAAGCAGAAGCGGAAGGTAACCCCAACAATTTTCAATTCCGGATTCTATGCTGGCCATTTCATAACTTCAAGTTATTGATTGCTGATCCATTCCTTTACGTTTTTGGTCGCATGCTTGGAGTCATTATCATTGTTAAAATATGACCATGCGAAGAAGCTCGCCCTTTTTTTCAATTTCCACAAGAATATTATCAAAAAAAACTATGCAAATAATAATGTTTATGCATTTTCCCATCTATTTGAATGAGTAGTCTAGCTTTAAATTAGGCAATTGAGCTAATACTCCAATAGAACGTAAAGTATCATACCATCAACATGCTTTACTGTAGGTTGTACGCAGGATGGGTTTGAAGAGTCTCACTCAGTCGGATTGAAAACTATTTATTTTAGCCCAATCGTACCAAATTATCTAAAACTCAGTAAACAAGTCTTAATTTACGTAAACATATATTAAAAAAAACAAACTTCAGCTTACCGCATTCCAATCGCATGTAATTCCACAATCGCACTAACACCTTGATCAAAAAGTTTCCGGAACAACCGCCAAGTGGCACTTTAAGTCAACTGATTTTTTTTCTTTTTTCTTACTAAAATGGTTCGCCATTGCGTGACATTTGTAAAAGTTACGCCATCTTGAATATATCTGCCCTTGCAGGTGTTTTAGATACTTTACAGTTTTAAAATAGGATTTCAATTTGCACCAACTAGTTTGTCTTAAATTTTGCGTTGAAAATGGAGTCAATGGTGTGATAACCTTATGATAATATTGGAAAACTGTTTCGGCTCTAAAGAAAACAACCCTTCACTAGTGGCAGGAACGCTTCAGAAGAGATCGTGATTCGATGAATCGATCGAGTATGACGAACGTATTAGCTGGCCTTTCTGTAGAAAGCTGTAGAAAGAAAATGAGATCAATAATTGCAAATTATTTATCAGAGAACTGGCAGAGGATTTAAACTTAGTATTTGAAATCGGTAAATAACCACACCCGCTTCGCTTCCAACAGTAATTTTCAAAAAAGAAAAAAAAACGTGATATTTCTGTTATAAAGAAGCAAAATTACCGTGTTTATTTAAGTCAATGGTAAGAACTTAAGAACTAGATGAAATAATAGTGAGTTAATTTGATAAATAGTAATACTCAATGAGTGACTTAAACAGACACCTTGATATCGCAAAATCAAGATGAAACTTCTGGAAAGAAGAATAAACTTTTCCAGTACTCTTATACAAGGGGCGAAATTGAGATAATTAGATCTGAGAAGTTCAATATAAAATGGATTTTGAGAACGAAGTGCTCTATTAGACGAGTTACTCTTTTGGCTGAGTAGAACTAAACATACAATGGTGCAGGGTATTATGTCATATATGTACAAATATTAAAAGCAAAATGTACAAACATGCATTGAACACAATGCAATTCTGATTCCAGATGACGGAGGCATACTCCAATTTCGAACGGACGAAAGAATTAAGTACGATGTTTCTAGCATATGGGTCTTTAAAATTACTAGCATATCGTCGCAAAACAGCTAAGTTAGCATATGACTTCGAAATAATAGACTTAATATGGATAACGAACGTAAAAATCGAGTCCAAAAAAAAACCTCAATATTACGAATTTCTTTGGCTCAAACAAAGTTACATTTAAAACATAACAAGGGAAAGGGCATTCATGGACTTGGAAAACGTTATGTCATAATATTTACTAGTAACGGGTGATCAGTTCAGAGATATCGGATTTTAAATTGAAATAAAAAAATGAAAATTCTGATTGATTAGACAATTTTTATTATTTTTGGGTAGAACCATTCATTATTCAATTCATTCAAATATTGGCCGCAACTGCGCCGCAATTCAGCCATCCGTAAACATCGACTTTGAATGACTCTCCGGAGGTCTTCGGTCGGTATATCGTGAACAACTTTAGTAATGTTGGCTTCCAATGTTTCAATCGAAGGTGGTTTATCCACAAAGCATTTAGACTTTGCATACCCCCACAAATAAAAGTCCATAGGTGTATCACACACGCGATCTTGGTGGTCAATCCACTGGTCCGAGACGAGAGATAATTGTTTCACGGGCTATTTGACAAGTAACGCGGTATTGCTTGAACCACGGGCTTTAATTTCCAGCATCAAACAGTCGGTTACCATGGCGCGATAGCGTTGCATTGGTGCCAGCCTAGTCTTTGAAGAAATATGGGCCGAGGCTGCACCAAAAGGTTGAATTCATTGGATGTGATGGCTGTTTTTGAATGGTTTCGGGTTGCCCTTCAGCCCAAATACGGCAATTTTGCTTATTAACGTAGACAATAAGCCAAAAATGGGCCAAATTGATGTACACCATAAGTTGGCTGAGCATACGATGAATACTTTTCACAGAGCGTCGATTTGTAAACGTTGTTGAGGCGTAAGTCTTTCCATGATGAAATGCCAATGAATACTGAAAAAAGTTATGTTTAAGTATTTAGTTTGTCAAAAGTCCCCTATTAGAAAAAGTACTTCCAATGTGATGGCCCATTACTAAGACAGCGCTTGGTTTGCATTCAAGTCTTCCCTTAATAACAATGTATCCGATAGACCGGAAACTCCTGGGAGACTGAGTGGAAGTCTAGATCTTCAAGTTTTTAGAATCTGACTAGAATCTGACTAGAATCAATTAATCTTTTAATAGCAAATGCTAACTCGTCCTTGACTAGTTTCTTAAAAAGTTTGGAACAGGTCGATAATCAAGATATATGCCTACAATTTGTTGATTCATATTACCAGTTTGAAGATTGGAGTAATAAACGCCAGCTTCCAACGATCAATAAACGCCACAGATAGTGAAATAATCCAGAAATAGATTCATGGTGAAAAAAACTACATTTTAAAAAAACAAATATCTCATCAATGTCTATTTTCAAGAATGATTTTTAAGAAGAGATTCCATTAAGAATATCTTGTTCGGATACCGACAACAACCCAAAGTCAGTTGTGTGACTCAACACACAAATATCATCGTAGTTGTTTTCTTAATCAACTACAAAATTATATTTGTAAGAGTCAGCAAAAAGGTCAGCTAAACTCTCTGGAAAAGGGCCATTAAATTTCACTATAGTTGAAATATTAAACTCTTTTTCTAACTGTATTTCCAGAAAAATTTGGGTCCCCCTTTGACTCTACTTATATATATGTATCATTGGCGCGTACACCCGTTTTGGGTGTTTGGCCGAGCTCCTCCTCCTATTTATGGCGTGCGTCTTGATGTTGTTACACAAATGGAGGGGCTTACAGTTTCAAGCCGATTTCGAACGGCAGATATTTTTTTATGAGGAGCTTTTCATGGCAGAATTACACTCGGAGGTTTGCCATTGTCTACCGAGGGGCGACCTTCTTCTTCTTAGCTTCACAATCCGTGGTGGTGGTGTTTCACCGAGATACGAATCTACGTTCCCTCTGAATTCCAAATGGTAGTCACGTACCAACCCATTCGGCTACGGCGGTCGAGATCCTTTAGCATCGAGAAATATTAGTTTGGGATAAAAGAAATCCATAGTTTTTGTGTAAAATCGATCACTACAGTCCACTACCGAGAAAATAATGGATTTATCGGGCATTGAACTAGTCCATATAATCTATATATTTATCTTTATGAGCAATATTAGTAGTTTCCTTATACAGCTTAAATATTTGTTTCTTTGATTTTGCAACTTTTTTACTTGCATATAACTCGAATTAGGTATAAATAATGAGCCCGAAAGATGAAATGCGATGCAAACAAATTTTGAAAAGTGGATCGTGCCACGCCCACTTTTAGGTGAAAGCATGTATATCAATTACTACCCACCTGATTTCGGGGTAGACTTAATTATTTTTAAAATCCGTCCGTGCCTCTGGTGGTACAATTTATAACTCTCATTACCAATGAGTTTGATTAACTACAAAGATTAAGGGCCTGCCCAAACTATATTTTACTAAAAACGCTCGGGATATTAATATGCGCGGGAATTTAGCCTTCCTTACTTATTTTATCAATTTTTTTTTTTTATTTACATAAATACAAATTTGTTGGAAAGAAACTTTGCATTTCAAAAATAATTGTGCCTGCTACCATTCGCTTTCTGTGTGTATTCGTAAACAATCCACTAATTCATACATGCAAACTATTGAAAAACACTTAAATTTAATTAATTGGAATAAAATCCCCTTCCCACTCAGTAAGCCTAGCACGTTTTGCCAATTTGAGTGCAATCTTTATTGAAAATCTGTTTGCAAAGGCTTTGTCCAAACGAGCACCACCAACGTCACAGCAAATGTGAGAAGGCCAGCTGCAGCGAGTTTGAGTAGTAAGTCAAGCTTTTAAGGCAGTAACTAAAGCGCCAAAAGCTGCCAGACAAAAAGGTAATTGTGCACACGATTTTGACGCCTTGGCAGGCAGTTGTGGCATTTGTTTCATGTGTAATTGTTGTATGGCGGGCGTTAAGCGATTGCGCTTAATTGCGACACCAATTCGAAGTGAGCATTCGTAGCGAAGCATTAGAGCCACTCATCCATTTGTAAGGCTCTTACTTACCTCATTTACTTCACTATTATATCTATTCACTCGTTAGTTGGTTCCTTCAATTAAAATAAGCATTTCATTCATTCACTTGTTCGTTTATTTATTCATGATTTTTTTTGCATTTTGGTTATCTTCTCGTTCAACTGGTATTTTATTGTCGTACACTTTTTGTGGGTAAACATTGCAAGTGATTTGCCCTTCTGGACATTTCACTGAAAATCATTAACGGCGTCGCTTTGCTATTCATTAGAATTCAACAGTGCACTATACATACAAACAATTGTTGCACGCCATCAAAAAGCAAGCAACAACGCACAATTTGCAACATTTTATCAATGTTGCACCAGCAATACTTGCCAAGATTTTTAATAATTCATGCAACTTGTCAATTTGCTAGCCCGTTGTTCACCACTTACACTTCTCATCAATTCCTGCCTTTTGAGTATTCATTCATTCCACTCAAATCATTCTCTTTCTACTGTTAAAGCGTATAAATACTTTAGCCACCGACGACTCAAGCTATGAAATAAGTTGCAACGCAGCGCAATTACGATTTCCTTCAACCGTCGTCCTTTTCATTCATTAATTCTCCTGCGATTCACCTGTGCGCCTTCCTTGTGCCATCTCTGCATCTTAGTTTTCAAAAGCGCTGTTTCAAATCTTGGACCACCTACTCATCCTTTTTGCTCATGGCGTAGGGCTGGGCATACCATCAACATTCGCTTTTCTCAATCAAATTGTGTGTAAGAAAATTTCCTTTTTGCTGTAGCTTCATTGTTTCTTCTTTTGTTAGTATTCTGTGAAATATTTCCGCACCAAAAACATTTTGTAATATAATTGTATCCTTTGAAATAAAAAAAATTTAATTGCACAAAATGATTATTTGCATAAATTTCTATGGAATATTCTAATTGTAATGCCATACTAAGTAATTGCAATTTGTTGAAGAAAAGGAATAAATAAATGCATCTTACCATTCCAGTAGATCGTTGGTTAAAATTTGGCTGCTGACTTTTCTTGCTCCAGCAATTATCTGATTGGTCAAAGAAGCGCCAAAAAAGCGCTTAACCAGATATTAGGCGGCTGGTGAAGTTAAGGTTCACATAACTACAAATGCGTTAAAGGCTAAAGTAACCGGGAAAGTTCGAGGTGTTGTCAGATATCACGGGGTATATTCGTATCATGTATCGGGGCCTGAAATTTAGTTGGTGCCTCCACACTATTCATGCTTTTAGCATTGATCACCTATTGATTTGATCCGGTATGCTTTGGAGCTCCGTATAATAAGACCAACATCGACCGGTACTCTAACTTTCGTCCACGTCGCAAGAGCCAAAAATCTCAGCATAGATGATGCCACAGAGATGATACCACCTTATCCTGACGGGCAATGTCCATAAAGAGAACCCACATTGTTAAACTATGCCAATCTACTCGTATCCCATTGGCGTAGTTACACTTCTCGCGCTGAGTTGACGCCATTAAGCAGTCCTATCCAGGAGCAGGCGACAGGGAATCCCAATCATATCATTTTGCATAGAAAGCACCTCGCGGGCCTAACTAACTAGCTCATCCACTCAGCAGTTTTCCACAATGTCCCTATGGCCAAGTGCTCAATTGACCCCAATATCGAACTATTCGAATGCGCTCTAAAGGAATTCCGGTACTCCCCGACTAGTTTAGAGTGCACCTGTATCAAGCCCAGAGCTTTAATTGCAGCTTGGCTGTGGGAGTAAGTGCTTTCTTCCCTGACAGTAGTTACACAAGTAAGCATTTCATCAACTGCTTCTTCGATTGCGGCTACCTATGCGAGGAACATATTGCAGTGGTTCGGCAGCCAGAGTTCGGGCTTGATGGCAAGCTCCCCGCAAAATACCACTCCATCAACCCTTGTGTGCTCAGGCTCAGCAGACTGTCCATGAGTAGAGTCAATTTTCCAATTTTTCCAAAACATTGGTAAAGGCGACCAGACAAATCCTTCTGCATGTGTCGTAACAAGTAAAAACAGGTTTTTAAATATCTGCAAAGTGGGGTGAGGAGTGAGTGTATAAGTGAAAACTTAAGGAATTTTTAATAAGGAGAAATTGCGCAACACTGTCAGGGGAAAAAAACAAACTTGTACTTTATAAAACTAAAACTCAATGCGCAACAAAACTGCATACCGAAAATCTTTCTAGAAATTCGAATTAAAAACCATTTACTTGGGATGAAAAGTTAGTTACTAATTAAAATTTGCGACGTTGCGCGTTTTCTCCATATTACAAATATACGATAAAAGATTTTTTTTTAAATCAACTCGATTTTTGAGCCGGAAATTTGGACGGAAATTTATTAAATTTGTTTTAAATTTGCGCAAAGTTTGGAACTTGGACTTATATTTAGTCTTGCCATAAATTCTGTGACAAATTTTACAATGCATACGGCGAGAACAAATTCACAGCAAGTTCCGTTATTTTTGCTTTGTTGTATGCATTGTCTACTCATAAATTATACTCGGTCTCGTGGCAAATTTGCCTGTTAACAGTGGAGTATGGAACTAAAGAAAATCGCACTGCAGTGATTGCATTACCTAAGTGTAATAAAAGTGCAAGTGAGATTTACGAATTACTGAAAAAACTTAATATTTCGAGAATGTCTGTTTACCGCACGATAGTGTATCCCAAACGTTTGAAGTGACAGACAGAAAAAGAAGTGGTCGTCCTCGCGTGTTTCGAACCAGTGCAGCCATAAAAGCCTGAAAGAATCGAGGAAGAATTCACAGAAATTTTCTTACAAAAAAGGAAATCATGTGCAGGGAAATGAATATATCGGCCAGATCTATGCCAAGACTAATTAAAAATGATCTCCATATGAAAGCCTTCCGTCGCTCAACTGGTCATCTTTTGACAACACGTTTGTAAAAACTTAGATTCAACAGATGCAAGCTGCTTCTTCGCTGGCACGCAGTTAACGGCCATGAAAACATTCTTTTCAGAGATGAGAAAATTTTCACTGTTGAAGAAGTTTTTAATAAGTAAAACGACAAAATCTATGCTGAAATTTCTAAAGACGCAAAAAATGTAGCATGTTCCAAGGGTTCAGCGCGACCACCATCCAACCTTTGTAATGGTTAGTGGGTAGTGTCTTGTAAAGGCGTTATATCACTTATTTCTGCGAAAAAGGGGTTAAGACCGGGGCAAAAGTGAACCAGGAGGATGTCTTAGAAGGCTTGGTTCTTATTCGTAAAAACGCATTAGAAAAACTTTTTCGATCATTTGGTTTTTGTGTTCGAGACACGTCCGAAGGTACTTACACCCATTGGTCTACGGCGCGCCACGAGTATTAATAATATTTTTACAGATATATGTAACTCAAAAATATTTAAATCGTAGATTTATAAAGACCAACAAGAAATGTACAAACAATATTAGGAAAATTCTTTTTTTTTTTCATCGAACATTTTAAAGTAATGACTATTTTTAGTCTATACGTAGTTAGTACGATCTGCAGGATTTGAATACTGTAGAGCGTACGGAAGTAACTACAATATTTACACAGCCAGACTTTTAGTGTGTGAATTTATAATTTGATAAAATTGTCTGCTTGTGCTCAGAGTTTGTGTACATATAAATAAATTTAATTCACTCAAATAGCGAATGAACTTCGTACGATCATAAAATTTTCATTTAAGTCCAGTTCCAGAAATCAAAGTTTGTTTTTCAAACGGAATCATTTCAATTAGAGTGGCTCTTCTGCAAAAAAACAAATCAATATAGCAACCAAAAACGGCATTAAGCTAAAACTCCGCACTTACATCGCCTGCATGTCCTTTTTATTAACTTTATCCTCAATTGCAATCTCAAAGTGGTCGTTAAGCCACTTTTGCACACATATTCAGATGCACTTTCTTCATGAAAATCATCTTCTAAGACAACCTGCATACGTGTACGTGAGTTAATGTAGTAAAGCAAATAGCCCTCGAATTCCTGGCACAAGCAGCACAGATGTCCGCTTGGTTGACTTCCATGGTCGCCTTGTACCTGGCTGCGCCTGTCAGTGGCAGTAAATTAAGGCCATTAAAAGGCTTCGCGGCGCCGCAAACTGAGTTCGCCGTAAAAGTTGCATTTTTTTCCAAACAAACTTTCATACAAATATTCACTACTGGATGGGCCCACCGCGGCACATAAGCTTCCAAAGTTCGGCTTCACTAATTTTTTGTAAATCTTCCCTAACTTGCACTGAGCTTTAGTTTGGCCCGTTTTGCTGTTGCCTGCGCGCAAATAAAAATGCATTGAGTTGACTTTTGTTGAAAATTTACGGCCAAATATTGAGGCATTCCAATGCATAGTGGCGTCTAACCTTCCTGTGCACTGCATGGTCGCGTTGAATACACAATTTAGTTGGCCAAAACAAACTTTCAGGGATGCACTTTCTAGCTACATACATTTACATGTGTGAGCGTAAGTATTTTGAATTTCACTACTTTTTCAAAAACTAAAAATAAAAAATAAAAATCAAGAAGAAAAGATGAACTGAATGCCCTTTCTGTAGTTTGTAGTTCATGAATAAAACATTGAATTTTTTTTTTTTTTTGCTAACTCTTTTGGTTTTGCTTTGCACATTTTGGCTTTCAGTATTAAAGTTTACTACTTTCCGATCGCACTCCTTCTTGCATTTCTGGTTACACCCACCGCCACCAAATATTCACACAGCTGAAAGGTTTCTATGCGTTGTGGATTTAAAATTCCTTTAGCGGTAATTTTAGTAATAATTTGCTGCGTAAAATTTATGAGTGGCTTCTGGGCGAATTGAGGGCTCAACTCAGCTCAGCTGAGCTGCACTCATCTAGGAGAGTTCAAAAGTTTTGTAAAGTAACTGCCAACATTCCACCTAGGTCTTAGACACTGAGTTTGTGGCATGAAGGGAGATCACAAAAGTTTTATTTAAATTTTGCTTAATGTTCAGAGAAGCCGATTGCAGGTAAAGTACGAGTATACTAAGTACTACTTTTTTGTTGGTTCTTGGTCCTGTTCGTGGTAATTAATAGCAGCATTGCTGATGATGCCGTCGATAGTTTGTGGCGATGCTTTGGGACAAAACGCATGTGAATGGGTGTTTAGAAGATCACAGCTTCTGAGTGAAGGCAGAACAAAATTCGTATTGCTACTTGGTAGTGCAAATAGCAATGGTAAATATATCATTCACAAATATCCAACAAATGCCCCAATGACTAAGATAGGACAATCTAAAACGAAATGAATAAAAAGGAACTGAAGGGAAAGCTATGATACGATATTAAAGAATAGAATAACACACATAGTTAAAGAAATGCTAGGATAAAGGGTGAGTACGATAGCATAAGGTACGTAGGACTGAATAGGACAGGAAAGGATAAGATATATGAAAGGCTAGGATATAATAGGATAAGAAGTCATAAGATGGGACAAAAACTTTCGATTAGGTTTGATTGGGTTACAATGGTTACTATTCTTTGTGACAGTCCAAAGCATTTCACTTAGGCCTGGAGCCACATAGTGACGCCTCTTGTTTTTGCTCAAGTCTCCGCTCTAATTCTCACCACTTCGTCTCACTAATGAACTATGAAAAATTATGGATGGCTGCGGCTATCCAAGTCTGCCAGACATTCAAAGAGAAACAGTTTAGAGAGCGATGTCGGACTTGACAAGGTCGGGGCTGTGGCAAAGAAAGTGTTCAACACTCTCCACTTCCTGTTCATTCCTGGAGTTATAACAGAAGTCCTTAGATGGAAACCCCATGCGATTCCCATGTGCTCTAACCAGGCAAAGCCTAGTTACCGCAGAAGTTGGCTCCGTGTTTCTGATCCAGAACTTTCTTGAGGATAAAGAGATGCCCGCATGCTGGGTAGAGTTGGCTGATTAAATAACAGTTATTCTCCTTGCCAAATCGCCCGCGCGGCAACTTCCAGGAGTGCCTCTGTGTCCAGGGGCCCAGACAACGCTCGGGATGCATAGCGAGTTCCTTCAAATTAGCGCTGTCTTCGATTATTACTTTGGAGGAAGTATTATTGCAATGTACAGATTTAATGGCAGCTTGACTACCTGAGTAGATAGTAATCGGTTTGCCAACGCATCTTCTTTTATGGCTAAGAGACGGAAAAGGATACGAAGAAGGGTTCAAAAATAACTAGCATAGCACTAGAAGAATAGAGAGAGATGGGAATGCGATAGGGATAGAAAAAATTAGATGCCATAAAATATTACATAGTATTGAAAGAATATTGCATATGGGACAGAACAACGTAAGAGAAGAAAGAAGAAAGATAAGATTGGATGGAATTTGAAAATATAAAAATAAATCAATAATCAATAATGCACGAACACTTTTGTTAGGTGTCTGGCCGAGCTCCTCCTCTTATTTGTGGCGTGCGTCTTGATGGTATTCCACAAATGGAGAGACAATTTTAAGGTCGGAAAGATTGAAATATAGAAAAGTGGTATAGAAGTGAAAAAGGAAATAGAAGAAAACTGAGCATCTAGCATGAAATTATCCACTCGAATTTCGGATAAAATGCATTATTTGGGGGAAACGTTGCCTGACATTCAAAAAATTAGTAACCTTTTTGCAGATTTTTTTCGATCTGTTTATGTTTGTCAATCTAACACCGGAATAGAAGAGACCTCTTTTAACAGCGCACGAACAAATAAAGGTTCCCAGCTCTCATTTAATGATATACTCAGGAGCCTTTCAGCCGTGACAAATGACCCAACTCCTGGAGAAGATGTCTTCTCTCCTATAGTATCAAAAATCTGTGCTACATCGTTCGTAAAAGCATTAACAATTATCTTCAATAAATCACTAGCTTCTGGTGATTTTTTACATAATTGGAAAAAATCTTTTATCATACCGATACATAAGCCTTGAAGCAAGTCGAAAGTTCAAAAAGTATCGCGCTATCTGCATACCTAAACTCTTTGAAAAGCTAGTTCATGATTAAATTTCTTTCTGATTTCTTTCAAATTTCACATCTCATATCGCGTAATCAGTACGGCTTTGTTAAGGGTAGATCTACTGTTACGAATTTAAGGTTATTCGCAAATTTTGTCTTAAACCAATTTGAAACAGGCCATCATTGAGATGTCATATTCACCGAATTTTCGAAAACGTTCGATAGACTCAGCCAGAGTATCCTACTTAAAAAGCTGGGTTCAATTGGTCTTCATCCTCGCTTACTTAAGTGGCTTGCATCTAACATCGTTCGTATAAATAACATAAAATCTAATGCCATCAAAATTACCTCAGACGTACCTCAAGGTAGCCATCTTGGGCCATTATTGTTCTTAATGTTTGTTAATGACATTCCAGACGTTCTCGAGACATCACGTTGTCTGATGTATGCAGATGACCTGAAAATTTACAGTCGGATAGAGGACGTAACTGACTGCATAAGACTTGAAGAAAACTTAACAAGATTGGAAGCTTGGTGTAATGATAACTCCTTATCTCTTAATGCTGGTAAATGCCAGCACATGTCATTGAGTAGACGCAAAGTTGCGATTGATTTCGATAATAAGTTGGGCACCACCAAAAAAATTTATGAAAAGTAAGATTTGGGGGTCATATTTACATCTAAAATGTTATTTTCTAAACATATAGACTTTATTATTGCCAAGTCCAGATCTATGCTTGGCTTTATAATAAGGAATTCAAGGGAGTTCCAGGATATTTCTACACTGAGGAATTTGTATTTTTCTCTTGTGAGATCAAACCTCGAATATTGCAGCATTATTTGGGATCCATTCTATATGGGTTCATCTTTAAGAATTGAGAAGGTTCAGAAACGTTTCACTAGATTTGCTGTTCATTCACTTCGTTGGCCTTGCAGTTTGCCTGCATATAAAAGTAGATGTATTTTGTTAGCATTACCAACTTTAGAAATGCGGAGAAAAATTTCATCGGTAATGTTTGTAAGGGAAATAGTTACAAACCATATCAAATGACATTTCTTGCTGGAGCTAATACTTTTAATTGTCTCACTCGTAACCTTAGACTCAGCAATGTGTTCCATTTACCTTATCACAAGACCAATTTTAGTCGAAATGAACCGCTTGCAAGTTGTATACGGCAGTCTAACCGAGTATGCAAAAATTTAGATATATTCCCTAACTCACGAGACAGAATACATTTCTGGAGATACAGTTTTTGAATTGTGACTAATGTATCTCACAGTATTGTTTACCATATATTGTATTTAAGCTTTAGTATTAGTAATCTATTTGAGTTGTACTTTAATTGATGAAAGAATAAATAAAATAAAAAATATAGGAATAGGAAAGGAATAGGTGAAAGGTAGAAAAATAATGGAGAATAGCTGGTTGGTTGGTTGGTTTAGGTGGTGATTCGTCCAGAGTCCAATTAGCGCTTCCGCACCATTTTGATGCCACATCCTCGCTACCAACTTGTTTAAAAGTTCTTTACAGCATGACTACATCCATTTCGACCGGTTCAGGAACCTTATCAGGTTGTTCACATCTAAGCCAGACAGTTGTTCGAGACTCTGGATACGAGCTGGTAAAATAAAAAAACGGAAGAATTATAATAAGATAAGATGGGTAAGATGCATAGGATTGAAAAAATGCGGCGGAACAAGATAGGGTTAAGCAGAAAATTTGAGGTAAGCAGAAAATTTGAGGAAAGTATGCTACTTCCATAAGAAATATAGGACATAGCACTATAAAAAAGAACATGGATAGAAATCATTGAAAGTTTTGTATAGGAGAAGCATAAAAGAATACAGGAACAGGATAAAATAAGATGGGATAAGATAGGGTAGGATGAAAAAGGGACCATAAAAACGTATAAGGGAAGGATAGGATAAGATGGGATAGAGGGAAATATTACCGGTTCTAATAAGGCCGTAGCCGTCGTAGCCGAATGGCCTGATGCGTGACTACCATTTGGACTTCAGAGAGGGCGTAGGTTCCAATCTCGGTGAAACACCAAAATGAAGAAAAACATTTTTCTAATAGCGATCGCCCCTTGGAGGAGGAGCTCGGCTAAACACCCAAAAGGCGTTTACGCGCCAATTATATACATTCTGTCAAAAAAGTACCGGGAATTATTCAATAAAACGCAAAATAATTATTTAATCATCAAATTTTATTTTGTCGCATTCAAAATAGGCTTCATTCGAAGCAATACACATATGCCTACGATTAGTCCAGTCACCAAAGCACCTTTTAAATGCGTTTGAAAAGATCTTCTTCAGCTCCTTCACCGAATTATCCTTAATGAGCTCTATCGACTCAAAGCGGCGTCCGCGGAGTAGCAATTTAAGTTTTGGGAAAAGGAAAAAGTAACAGAGGGGTAAATCGGTTGCTCGATGATATTTGTCGGGTTTTTGGTAAAAAAAAGGGTTCACAATATGAGGCTTGTAAAATGTTGATGCTGTAAAATGTTGCGAGTTCATTCGTGAGGCAAGCTACGGTCACGAGCTACTTCCTTCAAACTTAAGTGATGGTTTTGCAGCACCATTTCCTTGACTTTGTCGACGTTTTTATCCCGACTAGATCGGGTCAAATCTTCCATGCCTTCCCGGCCCTCTGCAAAAGCCTTATACCACTCGTAGACCCGTGTTTTTGATAAAGCACACTCGCCATGGGATTTATGCAACATTTTCACCGATTCGGTCCACGAAATACCCTTCAAACACACAAAATTTAAAACAAATTCTTTGTTCGCTATTTTTATCCACAGTGAAAATCGCAGAGCACTCCTGCTGTTGACTTATAATATAATTAAATGCCAAAAACAAACTAATTGACAGATCACGCTCAAACTCTGCGGTACTAAAGAGGGCAGTTGTACCAACATTCTAGCAAAAAAAATGTATGCATACATATGTGTAACGCCCGCTTTTTAAATGAACAATTCCCGAAATTTTTTTGACGGAATGTGTATATTACGTAATAAGGTACGGAAAGTTATGTAGAACATATAGAAAAAAAAAATAAGATGGGACAGAATAGTGATATCATAAAAAGAGAAAATATGCTAAGATAAGATTTTGTACGGAATGAAATTGATAAGTGTAAAATCGGGAAGGACTAATTTCCCTTCAATGCAAGTGCAGTATAGGAAAGGTTTCTCTCTCCTTCCCTTTTTTCGTTTAATTTAGTACTTCTTTTTTTTTTTTTTTTTTGTGCAGATATCCACCCATTTCTCTGAAATCGATTAATACCTTTTAAACCACATCATTTCCGAATGCAGCATTAACATTGCCGGCTGCATATTTGGTGTCGCTTACCCATATCAGCCACGCAACACTGCTTGCAACGCGAATCAACGTGTAATTACAGAAAAATCTTCATGTCAGCAGTTAATTTTCGAAAATAAAGACAACATTCAACAATGCGACGTTCTGAACTGCCAGCAATGTTTTGCATCAATCACTTCGCAAAAAAAAAGCACCAGATGAGAGAAAATAGAATTTGAAAAGAAAGGAACGCAAACGAAGAAGAAACCAACAACCAATGAAAAATGTTTATGAAACTGTAGCCACTTCAAACGATTGCACCGAAATACATTTGGCCAAAACAGACCACTGCACTCCACCAAACTGGACAGCCAACCCAAATGCCTCCAGCCCCTTTTTAACCTACACTTCGGCCATCAGACCGTAAAATAATGAGTTCGCCGAAAGCGAAATCGGCCAATTTACCACTACTCAAACCAAATAAAGAAATCATGGAATTGCCAAATACGAACGGGAAGGCAATCGCAGTCGAGGAAGTTCGGCGACAGCGCAGACGCAAGCAAGCGTAGACGCCGTCAAGCAATGAGAAATTGAAATGTAATTGAGGCAACACGCGTGCGGCTGGCCAACAAGAAGAGCGCCAATGCCGCGGAAGTTAAGCTGTGCGCAAGTAAAGTGCGCAGAATCAGCCACACATTGCTGCAAGCCAATGACCGCCCTGTCAGCTGAAGCGGACCGCTGCATGTCGGCAAGAATCGGAATACAGCAGCCAAAGGCCAAAGCAAATACGGGAACATATTATACGTGTGTATGTATGTGTATATACATATGTATGAAGTAGTGTGTGTGGTTAGCCGATTGCCGCTGCAGTTTGATCCAGCTCCGACAGGCAGCTGCCAGTAGACCACACGCTGTTCAGCTGCCTTGCTGTTACTGCCAAAAGATTGCCTGCAATTGTTGCCGAAGTGACATACGCAGCAATGCAATTTTGGTGAAAATGATCAGGCAGCAGATCGCCGCCCTAGATGCCAACACGTTTGCTCGACAGCTGAAACTCTTTTTTTCTTTGCAGAACAGCAAACAAATTCCTGTAATGATCTGGCTGCGAGTATGTGAAAAGGCTTGTAATTTGAGTAAGTAAATTGTCAAAAAATATTTTTAACTTTCTGAAATTGAAAAAATACACATTACAGTTAAAGAATTGGGCGCTACAGTGGAGTCGAGCGTAACGAGCAAGCTCCATATGTTGAAAATCGTGATAACTCACAACAAAATTCGGTTAATTGGATAACTCGTAAAAAATGTATGTGTGTATGGAATTTGATCCCTTCGATTACCTGTACTAAAAGTCCGGAAAAAACGAATCTGATTCTTTTTATCAGGAAACATAAGACTCCTGTTCTTGAACAAACATCCTTAGAGGGCGAATCCCTGAGAATTACAACAAGGGCTAAATGTCTAGGCTTAGTACTAAACAGCAAGCAAATTTTGGCGCTCACAGTTCCAGATGGAGTGTCCAAACCAATGGCTTGGCTGTACTCTTGCAGAAGGCTAATTTGGAAAAAATATAGGCTAGAACCCAGAATCATGCATTAGCTTTATATAGTGGTAGTTAAGCCAATTCTCTACTATGGTAGGTTAAATGCCCTTGAGAAGGTTGTGAACATTAAAGGGTTTATAAGGTGCAAGGGCTCGCACCAGTTCCCAATACCGGTGCAATGTCAGCCACGCCAATGAAAGCACTACATGCAACACTGAACCTCCTTTCAGTGGATCTGCAAGCAAGTATTATCACTCGCAGTGCGGCAATAAGGTTGAACATCTTAAGTAAATGGTGAATCACATTAGCCACCGTAAGACCTTAACTTGCATTTCGAATCTTCTCAAACTGGTGAACTATGCTCTCCCGCCTATAGTTGCCATTACAGCATTCACGACGTTCCTACCCTCAAGTGATGAGTGAGAACGGGACGATGTAAGACAGGGCGAGCCTATTCCTGCATACACAGGTGGCTCAAAGCTCGAGGGTAGGATCGGCGGAGGTGTATATTCCGAACATCTGAGGTTATCCCTTAGTTTTTGGCTTCCCGACTACGGCAGTACCTCTCAAGCTGAAATGATGGCAAACCGTGACACTGGTACAATGTAATGCCATACGTGGAAATGATATCCTCATTTTCACTAGTAGCCAAGCGACAATAAAATCTCTCACACAACCTCCAAGGCTCCCATGAAATAATGTACATCACTTAACGAGATGGCTGAGTTATTGGGCATGGGAATAAGTTTCCGTACTTTCTTGGTCAGAGTTTCGAATTATTTAAATAATTAAATAATACTTGATATTATGTGAAAGAGCAATTTTAAGCTACAACCTGACTCCATCTTTCAGGCAGCATACGGATTCCTCTGACGAAAAATTGGAGTTCTTCTGATTTGATCCATTCATTGAGCCAGTTTGCGCTACTCTCATAAGAAGTGAACCGCTCTCCAATAAGGGCTGACTGCATTTATCGGAACAGATAGTAATTCCAAGGTGCAATGTCTGAGGAATACGGCGCATGGGGTAAGATTTCCCAATTCAGTCCCTCTAAATATTTCTGGACCGATTTATGAACGTGTGGCCTAGTGTTGTCATGCAGCAAAAATCAGTTTGTCATGTCTTCCATCCCATTCCGGCCGCTTTTCTTTGAGAATTCGATTCAAACGCATTAGCTGCAGTCGGTAACGATCACCGGTAATGGTTTCAGATGGTTCATAATAGATGACAACCTTCTGATCCCACCAGATGCACAACATAACTTTTGAAGCATGAATATTTTTTTCGCTGTCGATGGACCGGGTTCACCTGGCAGGCTCCTACATTTTCAACACTTAGGGTTATCATAATAGATCCATTTTTCATCGCCAGTGACAATGCGATGTAGAAAACCTTTTTTTTCTGCCGTTCAAGAAGCATCTCACACGTCACCGAACGTCTCTCGATATCCCTCTCCTTCAATTAATGTAGCACCCAGTTACCAGCTTTCTGGACCATCCCCATTGCGTGCAGACATTTGCCAACGGTTGATCTGTCAATGTTTCAGCTGCACTTTTCTTTAAAAGGTAATAATGAAACATGACTTCCCGCAAATGCTGTTTTTTCGGAACTAACGCAGACATTTTTCACGTCAGATGGAAAAGGATCTTTACGCTTCAAACGATTGTCAACTACTGCGATCGAGACGTCACATTTACGCTTTTAAGTCACCAGTATATTAATAGAGCGAACACAAAAAAAGTATCAACAGCGATACCTCTTTTACAAGGGCGAAGACTTATTCCCATACCAATATTTCACCCAAAGCTTACACGGGTTCCTGGTCATTACGACATTGAGGGTAATCGCAGGGCCGATGAACTAGCGAAACTTTGCATGAAGTTGACTGATGAGTACATAGTCAATCGTGGCCGGCTCTCAATGCTAAATGCCAGAATATCTCATAACTACTGCCTACCACATTCGTGGTCCTAGATTATCCAATCCGAGTGAAATTATTGATCTTAGTGTGGTATTTGACTCTAGATTCTCTTTCCAAAGACATTTAAATTACACCATTACAAAGTCATATTCTGCACGTGCTTGTATTCGGCGTTTTAGTTCGGACACTGTTGATCCATATAACCTAAAGAGTACCTCTTTGGTGCCTTCAAAGCTGGAATATGCCGTCCTTATTTGAAGACCATATTATGTTTGTCATATTAGTAGACTTGAACGTATTTAGAAAGCGTTCTGCTTTGTGTTCTTTGAATTTGACTGATCCAACTCCTTTGCTCATTAATCTAAAAATACTAGGACTATTCTCTCCCTCACTTCCGTTTTCGATTTGATAAGTGGGGCGAGAAAATTAATTTGAATATTCCTCAGCGAAGCTTAAAAAATCATGGTATTTTCTAGTTAGGAATGATTAGAACTAATTATGATTCTAATGCTCCGATTTTTAGATTTTGGTTTAGATTTTTATTCCACAAAGTACCACTTAAAAAATGTTACTAAAAGAATTGTTTATCGAGGTTTTAAGTATTCTCTAATATTCTTTCTCTGTAAACTATAAGAAATGTTACATTTTCCTACATTCATTAAAATAAAACAAGTAAATTATAAGTTAAATTTATTTTTGATTTAGCATTAATCTGTTTTTCATACTCTGTCAGAAAAACTGCAATTTTCGATTTTTAAATGAATAAATAAACAAATATATAAGTAAATACTGGAGTACTTAACCCTGCAGATATCTGTGTTTGCATTGTAAAATCCATTGTTTCCTTTTCGATGTCATCTGCGTATATTTCTACGTAGGTATCAAGTTTGTATTTGAAGAACTCCCAGTCAGTGAATAATAAATAAAACCATAAAAATTTTATATAAACTGTCTTATACAGGGTGGCTGATGAATTTTGCTACATTAAGAAACTCTAATAACTTTTTTTTTAGTGTATGGAATTCATTTATTTTTTTTTCAAGTTGAAGGTCATTAAATTTTATTAAATGTAGCTTAACTAGTTTTAAAAATAATTGAATTTAAATGCCCCCCATACTCGTTGATACAAGTGCGGCATCTTAGTAAAAAGTTGTTCATTGCTGCTTTGAGAGTTGCGACAGGAATAGCCGCAATTGTTGCCCGAATGGTTTGTTTTAGTTCATCCAAATTTGTTGGCTTTGTTTTATAAACTTCTTGTTTACATAAACCCCACAAGAAAAAGTCAGGTGCAGTAAGGTCAGGCGACCTGGGGGGCCAACGAAATTCGGAGTTTCTTGAAATCAGTTTATTGGGAAATTTTCGTCGCAACTCTGTCATAACAGTCTGGGCTATGTGAGACGTTGCCCCATCTTGTTGAAACCACACAGAGTTGAAAGGAATTCTCTTTCGGCGTAGTTCTGGATAGAAAAATTCTTTCAGCATTTTCAAATAACGGTATCCAGTAACCGTAACGGTGTGACCATTTTCTTCAAAAAAATAAGGCCCGACAATACAGCGTGAAGAAACCGCACACCACACTGCCACGCGAAGAGGATGCAATTCCGTCTCGTGGAGTATCTGTGGGTTAGAAGTACTCCATATTCGACAATTTTGTTTGTTCACATTGCCGTTTAAATCGAAATGGGCCTTATCAGACATGAAAAGGCAGTTTAACATGTTTTGGTCTTCTTCCACCATTTGCCGGATCTTCTGGCAAAATTCCAAGCGAATCGGCAAGTCTGCTGCATTCAGTTTGTTAACCATTTGAATTTTGTAGGGAAATAAGTCTAAATCTTTGTGCATTATTGTTTGCAAAGACTGTCGGCTGACACCAAGTTGAGCAGATAAGCTTCTTGTTGAAACCCTTGGATTGCTTTGTATAGCTGCAGCTACAGCAGCGATCGTTTCCTCCGTCCGAACTGGTGGGTTTCGATGATAAGGCCTTCTTGCGACTGTTCCTTGCTCAGCAAAATTATTCACCAGCCTCATTATGGTCCATCTGCTCGGGGGATCGCCGCCAAACATCCGCCTGTACTCTCTCTGTACCAAAATTACGGACTCCAGTGCGTGATAGCGGCGGACTATCCAAATTCTTGTTTGCGTGTCCCAGTTATCCATTTTAATAAATTTTAAAGATCAATCTGCAAATTAAAACAAAAATGGAACAGATAACTTAAAAAGAAAAAAAGTTATTCAATTTTTTTTTGGTAGCGGCTTTCATCAACCACCCTGTATTTTTTGTCATAAAGCAAATTTAGGGGGTAGCACCAAAAAAATAATAATGTTTTTTTTTTTGTTTTTGACATCCTAGTATTTGATGGTCCAAGCTCCAATAGGAGTTAAAGGAAAACGATAATAATAATTGTGGTATCCAGCCACACGCTTTTAAAACTTCATAAATTGGTGCTTATATTCTTTATTTCGAGTTTAGTCGATCCATATAGGACATCATTATTTTGTTTCATCACCATAGCCGTATGGATTGACCATTCGGGAAGGTGCCGATTCCAAACCCAAAGCAAATATGAAGCACCAAATGATGGAAACAAAATGTTGTACAATAACATCGGTCGTCCAGCGGCAGGTGTATTTCTGCTATGAAAAAGCAAAGATACCCGCACATGGAAAAAATTAAAGGTACCCGCACATGTCTAAATAAATTTACATATTGTGGCAACTAACTTTAAAATCAATGCCTTTAATTCTCTGCTGATACCAAAAAGGTGATGGTGATAGCTCTCTAATATCCCACTTTAACCTTCACATATTTTTCCATCATTAGTTACCCAAAGTTTACATCAAACCCTTCTGGCCGCCAAAACTTTTCATCCATAAAGCTGTTTTGCTGCCTTTGCATCGCGTTTTGGCATAAATCCTTTTGATACTAGTGGAATCAGCGAATTCAATTACTCGTATGTTTTTACTTTCTTTCGTTTTTTTTTTCCTTTTCCCTTTTGTTCATTTATGTGCCTAGTGCAAGCAATAAACATGAGCGGATGACCCCAATTTCGTGGCCTCCAACTGCCACAGATCACTACAGCCGAACGTCAGTCAGTGAGACTGCGATAAAAACCTGCCACAAATCTACGAAATTTTCAAATGGATATATATGTACGTGTGGGTATGTGTATATGTGTACGCCGAAAAAATATAAATACTGTAAGGGAACATTAATAGTGAAGACAAACCACTCGCAAGCGCTCAACGAAGCTGGCTGCCAGTGGATGTGGCCGGGTCAAAGTCACAATGCGACCCTTTTCTTGTCGAGCACCTATTTTAGCACTATCACACTTATATATAGTATGATAATATGCATGCACCCTTGGCCGCACCAAGGACCAAAATTCCAACGCAACAAACACCTCGCATAACGCGTAGATGTATCAATACACACATGCACAAAAGAGTATGTTCACCCACAAGCATATACAATACAGTCGCATGATGGAATTATCTACTTAAATAAGCTCTCTTGCCTATATAAGGTGCATTTCATAATCATAAGACACCTTTTTGAACTACCATAAGCTCGCTTTTACTTTCCGGTGTACCTTTTATTTGGCGTCAGTTTAACAGTTATACTATAGACTTAAGACTTCCATCAATTATTTCTGGTGCGAATGCTCACTCTATTTTGTAGAACCGTTATCTTTTTCCAAGAAGCTGCACTTTTGCTAGTCTTCTCGGCATTTCATAATGATAAGACACTAATCGAAAATAAGCTTCCCGAAGAGATAGAAGGTGCTGATTGTTGTTTTGGATGACTTTAATTATAATTTTATTTAATTTAGCCTAAAATGTCGAGGGGTTCAATATTATCACAAGAGCGTGGAAAAATTTTGGCCTACAAGGATTCAGGCTTGTCAATCAAATTAATCCCAAAAAACAAGCAGAAGTCGTTGTGTTATCCGGAATTTTTTACGGAGTCCTGAGTATTACAACATTTTGAAGCCCGTTGAAAGAAAATTATCACTATCAAGTCGAGAACAGCGAGCAATCAAAAGAAAAGCTTCTAACTCGACTAAGTCTTGCGCCAACTTGGCCGCTGTTGTTCAAAATAAGGTTTCAAAAACAACAGTTTCGCGTACATTACAGAGGTGCAATCATTTAAAATGGCACAAGCTGGCGCGTCTTCAGCTTGCAGAAAAACACCTAGACACCAACTGGGACACAGTAAGATATTTGGAATATTTTTAATGTTGCCCGATTTCATATTATTTTTTAAAAAGGTTATATTTTCGGATGAAAAAATGGAACCCTGATGGACTCGATGGTTTTTTAAATTATTGGAGAGATTTGCGCAAGGGCCCCATCTTATTTTCCAAGCGCAACTTCAGTGGAGGTTCTGTTATGGTTTACGGTGCATTTACATCGAAAGCAACTCTTGATATACAGTTTACTTCATCGCGAATGAATAGTGGAGACTACAAAAACGTTTTGAAAAATAGTTTCCTTCCTTTTATTCAGGATAATCGGGAAGTGCCCTTCGTTTTTCAGCAAGACAACGCTCGAATCCACGTAAGCAGGGAAACAAAGCAGTATTTAACCAATTGTTCCATAGAAACTATGGCGCGTATTCTCCGGATTTTAACCCAATAGAAAACATTTGCGGTATATTGTTTGAAAAGTTTACGCCAATTATCGCCAATTTGACAACACCAACGAACTTAAAGCGGCAATTAATGCAGAATGGGCTTCTCTAGAGCTAAATTTACTTAAAAAGTTAGCAGAATCGAGGAAAAAATGTTAGTTTGTGTCGCTAAAGCAAATGGCGCTTCCATAGAATACTAAAATATTCTAGACGACAGAAAAAAAATTCGAAAAAACTATACTTTTGTTAAACGATCACTTTAATTAAACAGTGTCTTAACATTTTGTAATGCCTGGAAATACGTGTTTGCCAAAAATTTTCTTTATGTCCTAAAAAAAGTTCTAAATTCTATAATGAAACAGATAACTTTTGTTACATTAATCGATGTGTAAAATTTTTATTTTCGTCTGAAATCTATAAATTAAAATATTTTGAAAAATTAGGGGTGTCTTATGATTATGGAACGCACCTTACATACATACGTGCACACATATATATGCATATGCTTGGAATTGAGTGCCTACAACTGGATTGCTAATGCCAACGTTTTTAACTCGTCCACAAATTGGGTGATCCATTAAGACTGCCTTTTGAATTTAACCCCATTTTCTTTGCATTGTACGAATGTTGTTTGGTTGTTGCCATAAAGAAGCATTGACGGTTAATAACAAAGAATTACAGGACGCACAACGCACAGAAATTACGTAAATCCACTACCGGAATAGCGAGAGTTTTACAGAGATGGTTGGAAAATGGCCCCGTGGCAATATGAGTTGGCCAGTATGAATCGGATTTGTTTTATTGGGGTTTTTAAAAGCAAAGGTGTATGAAATCAACTCAACAGCTATTTCTGAACCAATAGGGAGCCATTGATGAGCCAACTCTTATACTACTTATATACCTATACATCCATCTGCCTTAATTATGAAATTTTTTCAATTTATTAATAGAGCTCAAATTTCTATACAAATACTTGTGTACCTACAAATAAAGGAATTCACCATTTTCATTCAAAATACCGCTCTAAAAAATTAACACATAGATGGCACTATTATTGCATTTCCCTCTTTTTCAGTTAGTACTAACTTTAAAAAACAGCTGTTGAAATTCATTCCTTTGTTGTTTTGATGATGGTAAAACTACATGAATTGAACTTCGAATTGTTCCCACATTCAGCGTATTCGACAGATTTGGCTCCCAACGACTACTGATTGTTCGCAGACCTAAAAAATGCTCGCCGGTAAGAAATTTCCCTCGAATGAAGAGGTTATCGCTAGAATGATTGCGTTGTTCTTGATGGAAATTACGTTGATGAATAAAGCAAATTTTGAAATATGTAGAAAATGGCTTCCTTTCAATGTTCACCATAAGCTCGTTTACAGGTTACATACGAGAATTAAAATTTTCAAGGACTCGGTCACACATTGTCGCACTGAGTTCAGCCATCTCTGCCCGAATGTCCAGAAATCATATTTTGCTAGTTGAAGCACTCTACAGGGGGGTTAATCGAAAAAGGTTGTCATACCTTTATTTTTAATGTATTTTTCAGTAGAATTACCACCTGTTAAAAAATTAAATTCCTAAAGTTTTTCTTGTATTTTTTATAGAAGACATTTTGTAAAAGACATTTGAGATTAAAAGACAAATGAGTGATATGAAACTTTGTTTTCTTTGTTCTGCTTGCATTTTTTGTATATTCACCGGCTTTATTTGAAGTTTAAAAAATCAAAAAAAAAAATTGTATCAAGACGCATTCATTAAAAGTGTTGGCATTAGACCAACAACAACGTTTTGTGCATCAGAATGTCGTGACAAAAGAAAGTAGATAAGAAAAGAAAAGGACGAACTGCATTGAACAGCCGGCATGCAGTTGGAGTTAGAAGCATACAGAGATGGTGCGAATGGAACGGCTATTCGTTATTTCATTTTGTGCTGACATCCTAATGTCCACAGCGAAAGAAAAAAACAAAAATTCTGGGCCACTGATATCATCTTTAATATATTCGTTTCGGTTGTTTCGCTTATTTTATCAACAATAGGCCTCTTCTTTTCGCCAAGCGCGAACCATAAACGAACATATAGTATTTTGGCAACGCTGGAGAAAAGCTGCCAAAAATTGCATTTCTTTATCAAAATAGTGAGTTATACCAGTTTGATGACGAATCTTACTCGTTTACTTTGTTGTTGCTTTTACATACAAATTTTTCGTCAAGTGCGCCGAGCCGAGATATAGCGAGCAGAGAAGTGGCTAATAGAACAGGCCTTATGTTTATGAGAAAAGTGATTATCGCATATAATTTTTTTGGCGACTAACGAACTTTAATAAAAACTTAAAATTCGGTAAGATGATTTTCTCACTGTTTAGATTTTCGTTATTAATATTTCCCTCTTGATATCGTTCATGTTTTAGTACATAAAATATCTGTACTATGCGTTTCAAATAAAAATCTGCAAAATCCATTTATTACGCGAGTCTGGAAATAGCTCAAAAACGAATGCTATGGTGACTGACCTGCTGACTAGTATTATAAATTTAAGACTTAACTTGAAGTAAAATAGTTCAAATATTTTAACACGCATTAATTTAATGGGTTTCATAGAGAAAACAAACAGTGTTTTCAAAATCATTGGAAAGGAAAAAATATGCTGTATTCGCATATTCCAATTATACGTACCGATAAAACTAATATCCAAGAAAAATCTTTAAGTAATGTTGAACTGAATTTAAAAATCTATGTTTTACCAATGGCCAAATACTTATAGCTTACTCTTGACCTGATACTCGGAATAAATTGTTCATCTTGGTCCCAAATGGGAAGGCCAAACATTATATTTATTCGCAAGGTCCTCTACCATAATAAAACTGTTTATTTTTAATATTTCTAATTGATTGTTTTTTACTTTATTTATTAGGCTTAGCAACGCAGCCGGGTACTAGGTGGTTGTTCATAAATCAAGTCAGATAAGATTTCCCATGCAATCCTTTGAAACCCGTTCAATAAAAAGAGCGCAGCACATTCTGTTTACAAGCTACATTTATTTTGCTATATCTTAAAACAAATATAGTTCATTTTATAACAAAGTCCATCATAATCCAAGCGTCCAAATTTCCATCAAAATTTTTTTAATCGATTTTTATCAATATTTTAAAAATTAAAATTTAGTATAAAGTCTTAAAACCTATTAAACTTTCGTATAATAAAGTGCAAATTTTGCTTTGCTCATAATTTTCGTTGACCTTTGATAATTTTTTCCTCTGCCGATGTTTTACATTTTCATGGTATATGGTATAAAAAAAAAAAATTGTTGGAGCAAACTGTAATTTTTTGGAAATCAATTCTTTTGTGTCATTTCTGAAAAACCAATTTCAGGAAAATCAAAGACGATGTCCAAAATACTTGGATCGGCAGACACGCTCATTAAATAAAATATAAAGGGTTTTCCAATCAGAGGTGTTATTTTGATATTCAAAGAAAAATGCTACTTTTTAATATAAATGATCGGATGTTTATTTCATTATAAAGCGGAAGGTATGCTAATAGTGGAAAATAACATCAGGCAAATGACCACCACGACCACGCTAACAGGAGAATATCCTCTTCATGAAATTTTCGATAACTGAATTGCAAAGTGGAATCCCTATGTCTTCGATAATCTAACGGATTCCATCTTTGAGGTCTTAAATCGACCCTGGCCTGTTGGCGTAGACCTTCTCCTTCACGTAGCCCCAAAGAAAAAAGTCACAATGTGTTAAATCACCAGATCTCGGTGGCCAATTGTGATCACCTCTGGTTTCGTTGCTTGTGTGGCACGTATCGCCATCTTGTTGAAAATAAACGTTGTCCAGATCAATACCATCCAATTCCAGCCATAAAAAATCGTTAATCATCTCGCGATAGCGCAGTCCATTCACCAATAACACCTGTTATTGGAAAACCCTAATCATAAGCGTACCAAAAATTAAATTTTCAATATTTTTTAAAAATTCATCAGTTCATCTGGTTTATCAAACTTCAGTGATTACAAAACATTATTTTTTGGTTTCAGATAATTGGAAAGCTTTCCATCGCCGATTGGTCAAAACAAAAACAAGAAAAAAATACCCGGTTGAACCCCCTCACAAAGAAAACATAAAAACATTTTAATTAAGCAGATCCAGTAGATTTTTTCAAATGTCAGAATTGGCGGTCGCAGTGAGACACCCTATATTCCCCCTAAGCTGCAAAGAAATTTACGAGTAAACCTATTTATTTGTACACGCTCATACATATTGATTTTATTCTTGCTCTTTGAAGGAGGTGTTGCCGATGTGGCACACAGTTAACCCTTGCTTTTCGTCCACTTTTTGTTTACTGATTTCTGGCTCTAATCTCATTTCAAAATGATGTCCAATTTCTAAAAGATAAAACTGTCTCCCCGCACCACAAATCCTTATACATACACACCGCAAACATTTTACACCTCACATAAATCCTTGTCCTCACAGCTACCTTTATTCATTCACTCAGCCAGTCAGCCAGTCAGTCACTCGGCCAAATAGTTTGAGTATGTTTATGTGGCATACTACACACCCTCCCCTCTCGATCACCCAGACAAGAACTAATCAATAGCCCCAAAACGCCCAGCGCTGTCCGAAATTTCTATCTCCTTCTTCTTCGAGTTTGTTTCAAAGTCCAGCTCCATTTAATTTCCTTTCTATCTTTTAATGCTTCGAGTGCAATAACCTGAACCATCGAAACAAAGTGTTTGCTACCTTCCTCCCTTCATGCTTACCCACTTTTGCTATGTATGGAAACTTAGAAAAAAACTTGCGCATATGTATATGTGTGTACATGTGGATGTGAACACATTCTTTCACCCATTTATTTACCCATCCACCGACAGCATTTCACACACATACACCCACATTCCAATTTGGTTTAATGCTTTGGTCATAAATTAACGTTGTTGCTTTGCACTAAAGTTTTACGCCCCACTCGTGTTTGGGTGTTCGCTCGCTGATATGCCGTGACGAATTGCGCTATTCCCTGCACTGTAAGTCCACGCATTTCACACTAGCACTCCAACAACACCAGCTCCCACTCGGGGGATGTTATGTATGTATGTATGTGTTTTATTTTCCTTGCAAGTGAACTAATTTGCTCTTTACTTTAATAGGAAATTTACGAATGCAACAAAACGTTAGATAGATGAGTTTTAAAGTTACCACTTAGTGCTGCTGCTTGGAATTGAAGGAGATTTTTGTTGTATATTTATTTGTCCACGCTGCTGTATTTAATTTTGAAGAAATTTTTGGAGAAATTAAAGTAAATATAGTTTAGGGATTAAATTTTTAAAATATTTTAATACAACTGGTGGAAAATTTAATAAAAACAAGGCAATTCATGTCTAGTATGCTGGTTGGAAAATATAATAGTAACAAACAAATAGTGCAGAAAAGCATATACTTCTTGTTACAAAAAAAAAAAAAAAAAACAATCGCAAAAATGTATTAATATTTGGTGCTTTCACCTTCATATTTTATTGCTTCCAAGCATCTCCTATACCACCCTCTCTTAATCCTTTACCAAAGTTCCTACTTGTTTTGCCTTATGGATTCCGTAATCCTTTTCTTTAGTGTTCCCCATAGATGTTCTATGGAGTTAAGATCAGGTAATTATGAAGGCCACTGCTAAACCTTAACTCTAATCTGACTCATCCATGCATTAACAACCGCTGCCGAATCTTTACAGGTATCACCTCTCTAGTAAATCGAATAATGACTGTATTTAAAATATGTGTGTAGTCCGAGGCGCACAACTCTCTGATTGATGTTGTTTTTTGAAAGTAATGGTGATTTTCTTGGACTTCTTTTCGACAAACTTGCCTCTTTTAACCTATATCTGATTGTTCGGCTTGTCACTTGCAACTGCTAATTTTTTTATCTCCTCTGAAGTGCTGAGTTGATCCTTTTTCATTTGTCGTGTGATCAATTTGTCCTGACGAACTGTGATTTGCCGCTTTCTGCCTCTCGTTCCTTTTTTTCATGTGCGTGGACAGCTGTGAACCCCTTTTTCATGATTCCGGCAATTTGGTACATGGTTTTTTCTCTTCATTCCAAAAGTATTTGATCGGCGCATTCACTATTGTTTGTATAAAGTTGTAAAACCGCAAGAACAATAGAGTTTTTAAAGCTTTAATGGCTTACTTACATTTAAAATGAAAAATGCAAAGTTAATTTGATTTGTTTCTATTTTTTTTCTATCTTTCTTGACACATGCATCGTTAGACAACGATACAATACATTACAGTAAAGGCGACTTCGATTGAACGATCAGTTAAAAAATAATTACACGTAATCGCACTTGTTTCTATTGTTTTTTCCACTAGTGAATGGCTTATAAATTTGCAAGAACAGGTTTCAGATCTCGGAGGTCAATTTAGGTCACAAGGCACTTTTGTAATATATTATATATTTTATGGAAACGGAAATTAAAAAAAGTTATATCGTAATCATCCCAAATTGTATGTCAATAATGTACGCTATTTAAGTGATTGACTGAGCTTCTCCTATAATTTTTAATGTGTGTGTTGATGCTAGCGCCTACAAATTTTGGCCGAGTTCAATCGATGGATGGTTTTTATGAAATTTTTTTTTCGCGGCAGAAAGGTATTCAGAGGTTTGTAGAAAATCCTCTCATAAATATAAAAAAAAATACTTTAAATAAAAGTAAATACTTACAGTAAATTTTAGAATATGAAACCATCAAATTTATAGTAAATATTTGTGGCCTCAAAAATAGACATACATGTACATTCATTTCATTTCATTTCAATTTTTAATCAACAAACAATACATACATATATTTTTTCAGGCTAAGAGATTTAAATAAAGTTAAGAAAATAAAAATATATATTATCACTACATATTATAAAACAAAGTCGCTTTTTCTGTCCCTATGTCCCCTTATACGCTTAAATCTTTAAAACTACGCAACGGATTTTGATGCGGTTTTTTTTTAAAGATAGATTGATTGAAGAGGAAGGTTTATATCTATATAATGTGAAGAAATATATAAAGGGGGCGTGGCAATCGGTCAAAATGTGGCAAAAAAACATAATTTTTTTGTTTTCACGGCCATAAATCATAAACGAATCAACCAATTAAAATGAAACTTTCTTGAAGTTTAACTTTGAAATATTTACTTTCGTTCTGCATTAAAAAAAATAATTGATTTATTTGTTATTTAACCAAAATTGTTTAAACAAAAGCAGCTCTTTTTCCAAAAAAAGCTGTTTGTGTGTTTGTTCGCTGTCAACCGAATGAAGCAACAGGCGTTAGGCGATAATCTCACCACACCTCATTAATGTTGAATTACATCGTATGGTGACGTATGTATGTATGTATTTACGAATCGCTCGCATTATTTCATTTCGGACATATGTACATATGTATCTATGTATGTACTGAATTCCATGTAATTATATGTACATACAATTTTACAGCGAAATAAAACGCTATTTTCAGGTTCTATATTAGTAAATCGCACATAATTAAAATACAGTTTTTGAATAGTTTTTATTGATTCGGAGCGCGTTTAGTTTGCTATCAATTCCATACAATAACATTTTTTGTCATTTACTTTTTACGACAACTAATAGCTTATTTTCGAAGCGATTTCAACAAATGGGTACAACATTAATCCTTATCCAATTAAATACCTTAAATACATTGTTGTTTTCATATAGATCTATGTATATGGCTCTTTACAGCATATAATTAAAAACAATATTTTTCAAGATATTACATCAGTAGTTAGTAATTGAGATCTACCGGAAAAATTGCGTTAGCTGTTGCGTCATCCGGCATTGCCGCTACTCCTTTGGAAGGAGGCCGAACCGCACACTCTACATTCAAGCTCCCGCTGAAAATCGCAACCGATGATGATAATAGCGTCTGTAGTGTTTCTAGACAGAGCAATACAGGAAAATTGATGCGTGACTGCTCATTAATAGTCTGGGACGAAGCTATCATGTCAAACAAGACGTCTGTGGAAGCATTGGATAGGACAACACGCGATTTGCACAACAAAAATTAACCTATGGGTGGATATACAATTCTGTTCTCAGGAGATTTCCATCAAATCCTACCAGTTGTGACTCGAGGAACACGTGCTGACGAAATAAATGCTTCGCTAAAAAGATCCCACCTTTAGTCGTATGTCAATAAATTAGAGCTTAAAACTAATATGAGGATTTCGTCATCTTCACGTGAGAACAGGCTATTTCCAGAGATCCTGCTAAAAGTTGGCAATGGAGAATTAACACAAAGTGAGGGAAGGATTAACCTAATATAGAAAACCTTTGTGTTTTGATAGACAACATCCAAGAGTTAGTCAACAATGTCTATCCAGACATTGATAACATAAGTTATAAGACAATATCTTGGTTTAAAGAAAGAGCTATTCTGTCACCAACTAACGAACAAGTAGATAAAGTAATATTAAATAACTTGATTATTTCAAAGATTGATGCGCCGACGAAAATATACTACTCGGTCGATACTGTTCTCGATTTGGAAGAAGCTGTTCAATTTCCTACAGAATTTATAAATTCTTTGAAACCGTCTGGACTCCCTCCTCACAAAATGGAGCTGAAAATAGGTTGTCCTGTTATTTTATTAAGAAACCTAAGTCCACCTAAACTTTGCAATGGCACGCGTTTGATGGTAAAGAGTGCACAATACTCACAGGATGTGGTACCGGAGAAGATGTATTGATTCCCCGAATCCCTCTGATACCATCAGATCTACCATTCCAATTTAAACGCTTACAATTTCCGGTAAAGACATCTTTTGCAATGACCATTAATAAATCTCAGGGTCAAACCTTCAACGTTGCAGGCTTAGATTTGAGTGTTGACTGTTTTTCACATGGCCAACTGTATGTCGCTCTTTCAAGAATAACCTCTAGAGAAAACATGTTTGTATTGTCTAATGACAAGAAGGCTATGAACGTTGTATATAAAGACATTCTGTAATATAGTAATTGTTGTAAAAATAAAATAAATACATATGTAAAAATGCAAAAAGTTAATATGCAAAAATGTAGGGTATGAATTTAGATATCCCAAAGGTAGCAGGAAATCTTCATGCTATAAAGAAAGGGGAATTGTTTTACTCCAAATTTAACGCGTGCGGGCCACGGGCAATAATGAATAAGCCAAAACTACTAGATCGATTTTAATCATTTTTTCAGTGAGTGACATAGGGTATATATTTTATACCCGTGCGAAGCTGGGCGGGTTGCTAGTAATATATATAACAATATTATTGTGGCAGGTGTCTTACTAATTCACTTTTAAAAATTAACTTAGAAGAGAAGATATCAAATTCTAAGGAACAAAACGTTGTGGTAGCATCCGCATTAAGACGGTATTCATGTCATAGGCAGTCTTAGCTATATGCAATTTATTATACCGAAATTTACGTGAGCGACCCACACAATCTTCCTAAGTAAGCAGGGACAATCAATAGAGCCCAAGATGATGTCAAAGACAAAACATATCGAATAAACTGTACGACAACCATCAAAGGGCATAAGAGTGATTAATAGACAGAGAGAGCGGTACAAGGGAATAGGTTATGCAAACTTCAATGAAAGAAAAGTGAAATGTGCAAATATGCTCTGGACAGACTCTAATCTGTAAATGTGCAGATGTACCTGAAACCATTATTTTTCTTTTTGCTCTTTTTCAGACTCAAGAATTGCTGAAACATCAACAGTGTTCTGACACAATCCGATCTGAAGAATTTATTAAACAACTGCAAGCGATCATTGACGAGAACCCTTCAAAACCAAAGAGGGTTCCTACCAGGGAGCTTAACGTGCATGAAGATCCTCGATATAAATCCTACGTAATGCTCAGAAGACAGTTTAAATCGGAGCGGAGCACGAAGGCAGGAAGTTATCTGAAAAAAACGCCTTCTAAACAAAATTAAACACTCTGAAACGCTTAAGGTGTTATTGTTTTTTTCTTACGAAATCAATTTTGGCCAAGACCAACCGCAGAAATGACAGATACATAGCTATGTATGTTCTAATCCTGCAGAGATTCCTGTTGCCATCACACGATGTTTCCTGCCACTGTTATGGTGTTAGGTTTTGTGATGATGGCATGCCACCACACTTCTTTACTCAAGGATTTCGAGTAGGTAGGTAGATATGTGGGGCGGTTGTCGCAATAACACACCTTTCATAGGTCCATTGTGATACCACTGAAACTTATCCTTACCCTATGGGTTCCTTTTCAAACCATCCGGTAGCTTTAATAAACGAGCAAAGCTTCGTTAGTTTTAGATGCGCTCTGTCCACTACATCAATTAAAAATGGCATGTCAAAAGTGCGGAGCCTTCTTGTCGCTAAGCTTTCACACTCACATAGAAGGTGCCTGACTGTTTCCTCTTCTTCTGTATTTGAAGTACGGGAGTTCTATCCTTCTAGCGTGGCTGCCTATCAGACAATGACCAGTTAATACCCCAATCATTTTTCTTATAGTTTCTCTGTTAAATTTTAGCAAGCTTTTTGATCGGCCGCTGTTCCATTTTGGACATGTCTGTCTGCTTACTTCGCATGTTGAGAGGTTTTACCAACTTGTATTTACCGTATTGATGGTTTCCCTACCTATCAGTAGCTTACAAGTGGCTAAAGGTATGGGTATCAGCGTCTTATCCGTTTGGAGGTCGAGCGTTGTACCAATTCGAGCAAGTTCATCTGCTTTGCAGTTCCCTGCTTTATTCCTGTGGCCTGGCACCCAAATAAGGTGTATATTTTGTTGTATTTTGATACGTCCTTTAGAAGTTTGAAACATTCTATGACTGTTTTTGACGATTATGTTTTAGATTTTAGCGCCTTTAGTGCTGCTTGACTGTCTGAGTATATGAAGACTTCATTTGTGGATAATACTTTCGTTTTTATTACAGTAAGTCCCTCTTTTATGGCAGTGACTTCCGCCTGAAATTCACTGCAATGATCATGTAGGTGAAATGATTGGCTAATTCCGAGTTTATCGGAGTAAACCCCTCCCCCTACTCTGTTATCTAGTTTTGAGCCATCGGTATAGATATTTATATCATTTTCCCTAACAATAATCCCATTATCAAGGAAATGCTGTGACGAAGTATCTATCTAAATTGATATCCTTGGCCTTACAGAAATGGAATGCAGGGGAATTTTTTCTAAAATTGAATAGTGTCCTCTCTGGTTTATTCTGAGTAGAACGATTTCTCTTAATCTGAGAACAGCCTTGGCAGTAGTTTGCTTGCCGAAATGTTCAATTGGTAATAGATTAAAGGTGTGGTCCTCAGTGCCCCGCAGATGCAAAGACTGGTCATTCTTTGTTCATGTTAAATGCTTTTTTTGATATATAACTTATCTAAAGCCAGCCACCATATTAGTACACCGTATGTTAGGATTGGTCTTACAATTGCTGTGTATAGCTAATATACGATAGATGGGGAAAGACCCCAACTAAGTCCTATTAGTTTCTTACAAGAGTAGAGTGCTATTGTTGCTCTTTTTACTCTATCTTCGGCATTTGATTTCCATCTGAGTTTTCTGTCTAGTATTAGACCTAAGTAGCGGGCCTCAGCACTAAATGACAAAGCCGTTCCATCTAGAACCGGAGGAGTTATTCTTGGAATTCTTTGTTTCCTGGTAAATAAGATCAGTTCAGTTTTGTTGGAGTTGATGCTTAGTCCATTTGATTTTGACCAGTTCTCAACCATGTTTAGTAAATCCTGCATGATTTCACAAAGTGTATTAGGAAATTTCCCTCTCACAACCATTGCAACATCATCCGCATAAGCTACGACGTGTTGTCCTCTCTCTTCTAGGTTCTTTAACAAGAAGTTTATTGCCAGCACCCAGAGGAGAGGGGACAGCACACCGCCTTGAGGTGTTTCTCTACTGACTCTTTTCTTGATCTTCGTGGCCCCTAAGGTTGCGATCACAAATCTGCTCATGAGCATGTTTTTGATGAACTCAACCAGAGCCCCGGAGATCCCGAAATCAGTCAGTGCCTTTGTTATGGTGTTCGGCAGGATGTTCTTAAACGCGCCCTCGATATATGGGTAGGCTACTAGTGTGTATTCCTTTTTATAAATTGACTTCTCGATTTCTGTAACAAGTGAGTTAAGCGCTGTTTCTGTAGGATTTCGAGTAAATTCTGCTGTATTTATCGAGATTCTAGAGACAGTAGTAAAACACTGGATTGATAGAGTATGCGGTAACAACACACACATCGTTCGTTAAGACCCTGCTCCCCCACACAAAGCTATGGCGACACAGAAGTGGGTGACTGAAAATTTCCATGACCACATAACACCGAACTTATGGCCGTCTAACTCCCTAGACCTTAATCGCCTGGATTACTACGTATGTGACGTAGTTGAGCGTGAAACAAATAAACATCAGCATAACAGCTTTTCTTCTCTGAAGACTGCAATTTATACCGTTATGTGTCAATATTCTGTATATAAGTTGTCGAGCTCAAATGTATAAGTTGTCGAGCTCAGCCTGAAGTTTAAATGCATCTTCCAGGCATTTAATTTAATGATAAATATTCAGGTCATTCGCATACAGAGGAAAATTTCTCTTAGATAAACCAAAGGAAACATCATTAATGAAAAGTAAAAATAACAAAGGCACAACTTTAGCAAAGCGAAAATCTTCAATAACAACAATCTTGCAAAATTTGCTTTTTGTAAAAAATTTAAAAGATTGCACTTTTTTTAATATTCGTTCCTTGAAACTATTCCCTGATCGCTGGTCGGACAATCTACAGGGCATTGTTGATACGTTTTTTTAGTTTTGGCTGATTCCTTAAAGTGCTACGATGAATTGAGGGAATGATAATCAATATATTTCGATGATCCTAAAATTATTGTCAGTGAAAACATGGAAGTCATTTTACTAAGCCACAGATGCCCCATTTCAACAAATATTAAGACATTTTAAGGGTCTCGGATTTCACCCTTTTCCGAAGCAGTAGTTTTAGGTGATACTCGTAGTGCTTTATCCTCATTAAATTGGTCAATAGTTTCAACTGCGTAAGATTTCCATATACCTACAAGCGATTTCGTGACAAGTGATCCAAGTATTTTGAACATTGTCTATAAATTTTCCTGAAAATTGGTTTATTTATAGCCTTGAGTATAATAAGAAATAAACTGAAAAAATTATTTAAAAAAATCAATAATTTTGATATTTATTCAAAATTGAGGTTTTTGGTATGGCCACATTTACTCGATTCATTTTTGCATTTTTTTAATTTTTAGAAAATATATCTTAAATAGAAATTTTTTTTTAAAAAAATCGTAATTTGTATGTGGTGTTATTATTAAAAAAAAATTGTTTCTCAAAACTTTTGAAAAAAACAAATTTTTTTGGTCACAGTGAAAAGTAACCACCCTCAAATTTGTTTTATTGTAATTTTTTTTCGTTATAGCTTAGACTATGCTCAGTTACCCCTGAAAGTTTCAAAGTTGGATTCTATTAACCCTCCGTTGGACCATTTTTTTAAAACCTTCGATTGGGTACCCGGTTGTGGCCACTTTTCGTCCTGTTCGAGGATCCTTTTCGAAAGGAAATATCAATAAATCTATAGAAAATTAAATTTAAGGAAGCTACTCGGAAACTCAAGTCGTTTGCTGTAATAGAAATATGTTAAATTCACGTCCAAAGTCTAAAAAGGTCTGGCAAGACCCGGGTGCCCAAGTATACCCAAGTGCCTTTTAAGTATACTCAAGCCTACAAATGAACCAGTTTTCAAAATAATTGAAGATCATGTCCATCGACATGGAATCGCTCCTACATCTCCGATCCTATTTCCTAACGAATGTAAAACTTTTTCTTTTGACTCTTTTTAAAAGTAATCGAAGTGAAGATATTATACGTTTGTCAGTTTTTCGCTTATCTATATTAAATAAACGTAGTAACGTAAAATGTCTAATTTTATTTAGCAACTCATATCAGATGCCCTCCTCTCTATAATAGACAACAACAGATAACCAGTCAAGCAGCAAATCAAATTGTCACCTTATAACTGATTAACAATCTAAAATAAATAAATGAAAAGCTGATAAGTTTGCTTTATTAAAAATTTACTGCAATTCTTATCACTTAGACCTATCCACATATTTGAAAAGTGATAGAGATAAGCGGTTGATGCAATAGGACCCTAGTAGAAACTTTTGAAACCTTTAACGCTAATTAATCTTCGCGTTTCTGATTAGGTGAATCATATTAAATAAATTAAATCATTGATTTTCAGTGATGTGGAGAGCGGCTTTGACAAGTGACTAAGTTACGATTGACACACTCTAATTTTTAGTCTAATATTCATTGAGCGAAATAGGAAAAGTGTATTGAATTTTTTAATAAGAACCTAAGCTTTTTCTCTATTTCATTAAAGGCATTCCTATCAGCTTTGAATACTCTTATAAAATCAGCTTCGGTTTCTCTACGATGAAAGTAATTTTAAAATGTTTCAATTTAGGAACCCACAATTTGGAATAGATAATGAAAAATATAATAATCTGCTAACCCTGGTTGGGTAAAGATAAATGGAATCTTTGGCTAAAGATTACCGTTAGCGTAGAATTAGATAAAAAAGTATAAAACTTAAAATAGATTACGACGAAGCGTATGAAAAATCAAACCAACGGACATTAGAAACAAGAAGTCCCCAGAACGACTTGAGTTCGGGCGAATTGGCTAAAGAACGTTCTTTCTACAGGAATCTACAGGAATCCAATCGGAATTTCATGAACTCGGTAGGAAAATACGATCAGACATTCAAACGTAAATACAAAAAAAAGAACTCTGCTAAAGTTATGGTACAGGGTGGGCCATAAAGCGTTTGCTTTTTGAACCACCTAAGTTTTTGAGAATGGTAACTCAAATGACATATCAAATGTGTTCATAATTTACTTAAAGGTTTGACATTTACGAAATGGGACGCTATACGCTTGAACAAAATTGGGAAATATTGAAAACCTATTTCCAAAGTGGCGAGTCTTCTACTCAAACTGTAAGAAACGAAAAATCATCTTTTCTGATGAAGCTCGTTTTCACATCGGTGGCTACGTCAATAAGCAAAATTGTCGGATTTAGGGCTCAGAAAATCCACACGTTACTGTAGAGAAGCAAATGCATCCACACTGAGTCACTGTTTGGTGCGGTTTTTGGTCTGGCGGCATCATCGGGCCATTTTTTTTTTCGAAAATGTGCCGCGGTTACAGTAAATGGCGAGCGTTACCGTGACATGCTCAACGAGTTGTTTCCAAAAATTGAAGAGGATGACATGGACGACATTTGGTTTCAACAGGACGGTGCAACTTGTCACACTGCCAAAGTTACACTCGAACTTTTGGCTACCGTTTTTGAAAACCGAATAATCAGCCGAAATTCCGATATCAATTAGCCGCCTCGGAGCTGCGATTTAAGCCCGTTGGACTATTTTTTATGGGGAGCCGTTAAGGACAAATGCTATGCGAACCATCCAAAAAGATTGATGCTTTAAACCACGAAATCGAAGCTGCCATTCATGAAATTGAAAATGTGCTTAAAAAATGGGTTGATCGAATGGCCTACTGTAAAGCCAGTCGTTCAAGTCATTTGAACGATATTACTTTTCATTCATAAATGACAATGTTCAATCTTCAAAACAAAACAAAAAGCTTGAAAAAATATTGATTAGTTTTTTTTTATAGCCGATTCCAAAAGCAATGGGCAATGGACCAACAACAGAAGAACCGCTCTTTAGGCGATAGAATGTCAAAAATTAAACACCGGTCAAAAATTAACCAACAGGGACAGTCGAGCATCTTGCCTCGACGAAAGAGAATATTTCCTCTGCGAGTATCCAGCTCTAGTTTTACCGAAGCCTAAAATGCTTAAAAAGTATATATGTACGTAATGGGACAACTAACGGGTTCGGAGCCAAGGTAGATGATGTCAAAAAATTCATAGTAGGGTAGATATAGTTAAATTTAGAAGGTTGAGAAGCGCATGGACTAAATGAATCCTCAATAGTCATATTCCTCTTCTTCTTAATTAGCGCAATAACCGCAAGAACATGACTCAGCCAACGAAGCCGCTGGATCTTTATTCGCTGCGCTATTTCTATGTCACTGTAAATCTCATGTAGGTCATTATTCCATCGTCTACGATACTCACCGTGCCCAACGTGCAAAGGTCCAATAATTTTCCGCAGAATCTTTCTCTTAAACACTCCAAGCCTCGCTTCATCGGATATTGTCATCGTCCAAGCTTCGGCGACATACGGTAGGACGGTCATGATGAGAGTCTTGTAGAGTGTTAGTTTTGTTCGTCGAGAGAGGACTTTACTACTTAATTGCCTACTTAGTCCAAAGTAGCACTTGTTGGCAAGAGAGATTCTACGTTGAATATCCAGGTTTACATTGTTATAGGTGTTAATGGTGGTTCCTAAACACACGAAGCCTTTTACAACCTCGAAACCATAACGGTCAACAGTGTCGTGAGTGCCGATACGCGAGTGCGCCGACTGTTTGTTTGATGATAGGAGGTGCTTCGTTTTGACCTCGTTCACCACCAGACCCATTTGCTTTGTAGTTTGCAAAAGCAAGAACTAACAGCGCAGTTTTTAAGGTCCATTACAAAGCCCGAATATCTACCACACGAATAAATAACAAGAACACTGTGAGAGCTATCGGGATGCCTTTTACATTTTCCGCCCAATATTAAAAACACTGTAAAATAATAGTAAAAATGGCTTTATTGTTTTTCAAAATATTCTCCTAGGAAGTCAATAAATCCCAGCATTCACATGAACCAATTTTCAAAGCACTTTTGCCACTCAGAAGTGAATACCTCCAAAAGGAGCTGTTAAAGGTTTCAACAACTTCTTCAGGCGCTGAAAAACGTTGAACTCGCATTTTATTTTTGATGTTCAGTAACAAAACGAAATTGTGGAACAACATCAAGACGCACACCACAAATAGGAGGAGGATCTCGGCCAAACACCCAAAAAGGGTGTACGCGCCAATTATATATATAAAAGGTCCGCCATATAACTTTACGGAATTAAAAATGCTATAAAAAAGAAACTACTCAATATTTTTCCAAACTGTTTTTTTTATTTTGAAGTACAATCCTTCCGGTTAATGATGGAACACAACATCATTCATATGGCTGCCTCGGCTAGCCATGCACCATCCCATACGATCGGTCCAATTTTTCAACACATTTTCGATTGTATGCTATGGGACATCAGAATTCGTTTTAGAGGTATGGTTCCTTCGGCAAAGTTCCTTATTTTGATCCCTAAAATACGATTTTCACAGAGCAATGAGCGATTTTTAAATCGACCGGCCCTAATATATATATAACAAAAAGAAATCATTATGTGCCAAGTCAAGATTATAAGGCGGATGACCCATTAACCATGACCGGATTTTCCGAAACAAACAGGCAGCCATTTGCTTTGAGGTGCTTCTTCCACGAACAACTTTTATTAGTGTAAGTTCTTCCATTTCCAGCTCATATGCATGGATCCAAGATTTGTCGATGCCATAGATGTGCTTTAAACTACCGCGGCAGAATTTCTTCAACATTTCTTTACACCAATCAATATGAGTCCTTCTTTTGGGCAATTGTCAATGTGGTATCCAACAAGAACAAATCTTTGTGACGAACAAATGTTCAAGCAATATTGAATACTCAAGGTTGCCTCTAACTCGCGTTATACCACATCATGATCTTGCATTTTCCATTGAGGCACAACATTGATTACTTCTGGCACAGCAACCATTTTGGGACGGCTTTCATAAAATTCATTCTGCAAGGATCGACGTTTGCGTTGGAGCTCTTTGCACCAGCGTTTCACGCTGGCTGAGGGTTGTGCTTCAACGCCAAAGGTCGAACCAAAAGTAAGTTGATCAATGAAAGCCTTTCTCGATAATCAGTTGGAAGTCATAATAAATCATCGCACGAAAATGTTCACCGCTAACTCTATTTTTTGAGCGAGACGAGTTTTTAAACTCACTGAAAAAAGAACAAATAAAGATTGTAATTGAAAACGTTTACATAAAATAGAAAATAGAGCAGCACCGCCAGGTCCATCAGAATTGGAAATAACCTCTACGACCTCTTTCATAAGCGCAGTGTATTTAATTTGGTGTTGAAGAAATTATCTGGTCAGTCCATAAGTTCGTGCGTATTTTACCCATAATTTCACTTTTGTTCGATTTTTGCATACAAAAAATTATTCGCGGAATATAACGGAACTATTTATAATTTTTTTTTGATATATTGTGCATTCAACAAGAGGTTTTAAACGCGTATGCGTGTTGTTAAAAAATAAAATGGAATCTTCGAATGCGTATAAAAGGCATATTTTGTATTTTTTTTATAAAAGTGATAAAAATGCAACATCAACTGCTGCTGAAATAAACACTGTTCACGGAGAGGATACCGTGAGTGTAAGGACTGCGCAAAAGTGCTTTTCAAAATTCCGAAGTGGTAATTGCGACGTGGAGGATGCCCCGCGCGCTGGTCGTCCTGAAGTCTTTAACTCCGACGCCTTGCTCGAACTCGTGGAAGCTGAGCTGACGTTAAATTCATCACATTGAACAGTTCACAGGCACCTGCTTCAGTTGGGAAAGATTTCAATGCTGGGTTCCAAAAATGGGTTCCGCATAGACTTTCCGTCGCCAACCTTCAGCAGAGAGTGAATGTGTATTCTCAGCTGTTGCAACGACTTGAAAATGAAAGTTTTTTGAACCGTAACGTTGCTGGTGATGAAAAATCTGTCCTTTACAATAATCCTGTTCGCAAACACTAATGGTTAGATAAAGATGAAAAACAGAGAACACCAGAAAACCCCCAAGAAGATTATCCTGCCTATTTGGTGGGATATGGTCGGTATTGCTTATTATGAACTTCTGGAACCACACCAGACGATAACTGGTGATTATTATGCCCATCAGCTATCAAACCTGAATGAGGCACTTAACAAAAATCGACCCTCTTTAGTGAATAGACGCAAAGTTTTGTTTCTCCACGACAACGCAAGACCCCATACCGCAAGGCAAGCTGAACGAGCTCGAATGGAAGCTAATGCCGCATCCACCATACTCTCCGGATATTGCACCTTGTGATTATCACCTTTTCCGTGGACTTCAATCCCATTTGAGTAACAAGAACTACTCCTCAAAAGAAGCTATAAAAGGGATATCGAAGCGTATTTCTTGAACAGGGAATTAAAAATTGCCTTGAAGGAAAATATATTATTGATTAGATAATAAATACTTTAAACATATTTTTTATTAATTTTAAACCCACCCTTAAAAAACGCACGAACTTATAGACTGACTTGATAATTTGAGATCAGGTGCAATCCTAGTGTTCAAGAGCATACGCGCTTTGTTCAATTCAGTGGAAATCGCTTAGGTTTTTAATCGCATGAAATCGTTCATAAATTTCGAATAATTAAAACTAAATACTAAAATTTAACCAAATTAATACAGAAAAATGCAATCTCTCTGGTGTTTTTTTTTTTGTTTTTTTTGTTTTGCGTAAACATTTGCTGCTAAACAAATTCCATAAAAAATTTAATATTCCGGAATGAACTTTATTATGCAGCTTGTCAGCATATGAATTCACATATACTAGCACGAGTACATACTCTTACACATACTTTAAAAAATGTATTCAAATATGTAATTTTTTAGGATAACCGCAAATTATCCCCTGTGTAAATTTTTATTCAAATATTCAACAGTGATCAGTCAATAGTAAACAAACAAAATTACTGCATTATGAATTTTTCATAAACTCTGCTAATTAATATTACACATGCAGAAAAACGCGCACACATAACCACCACACAACCGCAAAATTGAAAATGCTAATATAATAAAATTGTGTGAAAACATAACAAAATGCTGCCAAAAAAACACTAAAATATTGCACCCACGCGATTTTTGACATTTCCTGGTAACAACTTTCTGTTGGTTATTGATTAAGTTTTTTCCAAGTACACATACTATTGCACTTTTTTACTGCTGGATAGCATACATATTTAAATGGGAAGCTTTTCACAATATTTGTTTTTTACAACATTGCGAATTATTAGCCTGATACTGTCATACAGTGATGTCAACTGACGCTGTCATCATATTCGCAATACCACTGGGCACTACAAAAAGGTAGCACATTCACAGCACATATGAAATAAAAACAAAAAAATGTGTAAAAATTAAACAAAAAATCTAACAGTTAATGTTGAGTGGTCCAACACATTTTACCCATTGCAATGGGATTACCTATACATTTTCGTAATTTCAATTTTAGTTGTTGTCAAGGGAGTATTTTTTGGCTTGTTATTGGACGGTATGGTAAGTTAACGACAGCATAACGAAATGTATAAGTACTATAGAGCGAATTAACGGTTATACCAAAAAGAAAGGTCGCAGGTGAGAGCGGCTAGCAGTCCGTTCTTTTCATAATCAAAACTTGTACCTCCCTTCGAATACCTACACATAATACACTACATATACATAAATACATACTCTAAAGAGTAAGTCTCTTAAAAGGTGTAAGATTTTCTTTCAGCAACCGTTATCGTCTCTAAATTCTAATGATTTAAAAAAGGCACTCAGACCAACCTTGGTAAAGTTACAATTTGGTATTCGGGAATACTTTCCATTTGTTTACTTTGAATTCCCGAATACCGAATAAACGGGCAAGCCTCAGCAAATTGCAAACCAATCCGGCAATGCATCAATTGTTTTGTGTTGACATTAATTTCATGCAAGGTGGCGCTAAGTTAATTATCCAATTTTGTGTGTGAGTAACTTTTTTTTTAAATAAAAAAGTGATCAATGAAGAAAATGGTGAAAAAAGAGTAGTAGAAATCAGTATTTTGACCTCTATGTGTTCCATTGTTTGTCTGTCTATCTGTTTGTATACTGCTGTCGACTAGTTCACAATTTACAAGATCATCATGGTTCGCGTTCAGCTGTATAAGTATAACTCTTCGAAATTAATTGGGGGCCCCACATAAGGTAGCGCTATGATGCGTGCCGAGGCAAGAAGGGTTTAAAGGCAACAAAAGGGCTGATGGCCCTAAAAAATAGGCCTTTCTGAATCACTATTAAGTAGAAGTGAAGAGTCCCAATTTTTCGATCACTGGCGCAAATCAAATAGAAAAGACAAGTAAAGTCTCATGACTCCTTCACGGAAGCTTTCTGAGCGACCTATAACCGGCAAAAACTACGGTTCAGAACTCGTTCTGGTTACCTAACGTAAGACTTGCTCATGAAGCCGACTAAAAATTTTGTGGGTTAGCTGAAGAAATGCCAGAAAATATTTTATGTATGCCCATAAATTTAAGTTATTGTTTTCTTTATTTGTTAATATTTCTACCCTAGAATTAATCTTCAAAAACTCTAGGTTGCTCAGCCATACAAATTTTACTTACTTCATTGGACTTAATAGCCTGCCGAATAATGTTTCGGCAGGTGTCTCTGTTTTCCGTACACCAGTTTCTTAATCCAAGATAAGCCAGATCATCTTCAATTTTTGGTCCTTCCACCGGGCACAAAGACGTCCTCTTCGTCGTCGATCGCCAATTACCGTTTCAAACACCTTCTTCACCAGAGCAGTTTCTCCCATACGCAGGGTGACTCGTTTGACTATCTCCGTAAAGCTCATACAGCTGGGGGTCATTCAAATGCGGTAACCGTCATCTACGCGAGCAGGGCTAAAAATCTTGCGAAGTACTTTCCTCTCGAAAACTCGAAGAGCGGGTGCATCTAATTGTATGACTGTCCAAGCTTCAGCGCCATAGAGAAGCACAAGAATGATGAGCGTCTTGTAGAGTGTTAATTTCTTCGTCAGCCCAAAGTAGCACCTGTTTACCTTCAGACCCAATGCGAACTCCTTTTCAATAGCCATAAAAGCTGCAGCGACATCGTGCTTGGTATGGCCGATGCTCTCGATGTCATCAGCATACGCAAGGAGCTAAACACTTTTATAGGAAACAGTTCCGTCTCGTACGACCCCCTCCCCGCAAACGACACTCTCTAAAAATCGCCTGGTCAGGTGTCAAAGAAGTTTTTGAGCTACTGTTTAAGGACCTCTTTGTTATCGAAAGTAATGTCCTTCATATGGTTTGACATGGAGCGGGAAAGATGGTAATTGCGGAGAATACGGCAAATGCTGAAAGACCTCCGTTTCGAGTGTGGCTTTGACAACTTGTGCAACATAGGGTCTAGCGTCGTCGTGAAGAAGCATGGTTCTACCATGTCGATCAGATCTTTTCAGTCGAATAGCCTCATTCACTCGGTGTAGCTGGGCAATATAGAGCTACTTGTTGACCGTAGCATTCTTTTCAAGTATTTCCCAGTGCACCATATCCTCCCAGTCCCACCAAACACATATCATAATCTTCTTTAGGATGAAGATCCGGCTAGACTCTCGGCTTTGGCGGGCCTCTTGCAGCCACCCACTACTTTCATTGCTTCATATTGATATGCGAGTATAGGCACCATTTCTCATTTCCCGTGATGATTCGGTACAAAAATTTATGCCAGTGTGTTGCTCGATGGCGGGTGAGATGCTGAGAAGCCATTTGAAGGCGACTTTCTTTGTTGAATTCGTTGAGCTCGTGAGACATTCAGGCTCCCAATTTTTCGGTAAATCTCATTGAATGAAGGTGATTGAGAATCGTTTTATGATCGCAGTTCATTTATTTCCACCAATTCCCGACTGGTTTGGCGACCTTTCTTCTTCAAAAGTGATTTGTCTCCTGGGAAGTCCAGGAGTCCAAAAAGTTAAATAACTCAAATATATCATACTTTTAACATAGTTTTGTAGAGCAGAAAGGTTTATATCAAATGAATACTTACCATTTGCCAAACAGCAAACAAATCATTGTAAAATAAAAGAAAATATAAAAACGCTATGAACTTATTTCCCAACCCAATATATTTTGAAATATATACTTACATAAGTATATATAAATAATTGGTACATACACTCTGTTTGGGTGTTTGGCAGAGCTCCTCTTCCTATTTTTGGCGTGAGCCCTTATGTTGTTACACGAATTCCCTCAATTTTAAGCTGGAGCTTTTCCATGGCAGGAATACACTCGGTGGTTTGCTATTGCCCTGACTATTACCGATATTACTCAAAGTACGCTGCATATGTTATCCAAGACCAAGTACTCGAGCAAAACTGTGCTGAATTTGGATGGCCTCCACGTGAATCCAATCGAGCATCAAGGTTTCTAGGTATCTAAGATATCCGACAATTGGAGTGAAGAGACTAAAGGAATAAAGGAGGAAGTAATAATGTGTATACAACCATATTTGTTTGACATTTTTGCCTTTAAGTTTTTTTGTTGTTTTTTTTTTTGTTATTGCTAACTTGGTTTTAAATGAGCTTGAAAGAGTACAAATAGAACAGAGTAAGACTACGCAAAACAAAAGAATTAATTAAAAATTATTTCCTGAAATAAAAAGCGTTGCACAATGGCGCTCGCTCAGTGTACATATGGACAATTTGTAGGTGCATTTTTTATTGTTGTTGCCTTAGTATCGCGGTTGTTGTCGTTTGCCATTAAAATTTTATTATTATTTGCATAATTTTAGTGATTTTTTGGCCAAACGCCAAATGCATATTTAGGTAATAACACAAAAATACAAATACGTATGCATTTGAATGGTAAGCTGCTGAGAGAGGGGCCTGTTCCCCAACCTTCTGAGTGGGAGAGCTGCTAGCCTGCACTCTGTCAGTTTCTGGTTAGCGGTTTTTTCCTCATCATAAATTGTGGCTTTGGAATTAATTACACGCATTAAAGACATTTGCGTTAATTTAATTGCGAAAAAATTTTAAATTATTTATGCCCAGCTAAATTGCCATGTGTTGATATCACACAGTGGTCAGCGTGAAATGTTTTTTTTTAATGGCTACACTACTTGCAGAGTTGTAAGGATGTAGGATACACCAGCGGAAAATAAAGAGTATTAAAAATAATCTCAGCTTTAATAATTTTGGTAAGCAATTCTTTCCTTAAATTATTTTATTTGAAATATTTTAACTTCTAAGCACTAAGCGTGAATGATAATTGAGTTTTTGGATTTTGACTAGGCCCATAATCCAAGTAACACGATGGTTCAACATTTTAACAGTTTAGAAATATAGACCCACGCAGTAAAATCACGGCAATAGCCATACAAACAGCCTTATTGAAAAAAAAAATTGTTTAGCTAGGATTTTGGACGGAGCCTCGCAGTTCAATTTATATTAATTTCTTTTCGCCACTGAAGCTATGTATCCGTAATCGGAAAAAATTTTACGAATGTTGGCACCTTCATCCAATGTTTCTGTATCTTTTTATCGGCGTAAATCAATGATTTTACGTACCTACAGTGGTTGAAATGCTTAATCGTACGTGCCCACAGTTCAACTTTAAAACCGATTTTCTGAACTGAAAATTTATTAACTAAACAAACATATCGCACCCTAAATACAAAAGGGTCACAACTCAAAATGTACTTTCTGCTCAAATATGAACGAGACGTTATCAATAAAACGGTCCGCGGATGACATATGGCAAAACTACATTTTTTTGTTTTTTGGTAGGACTGTTATAAGCTTACATGGCAAATTTCAGCGTGATATGTCACATAGTTTGTTTTCTGTACTACTGTAAACAAGTCAAGCTCGAGTGTGTAAAATTTTGAGTTGTGACCCTTTTGTATTTAGGGTGCGATATATGTATAATATATTTATAATTGTCGCTTATACCCTTTTTGGGTGTTTGGTGGAGCTCCTCCTCCTATTTGTGAGGTGTGCCTTGATATTGTTCCACAAATAAAGGGACCTACAGTTTTAAGCTAGAGCTTTTTCATGGCAGAAATACACTCGAAGGTTTGCTAATGCCTGCCAAGGGGTGACTGCTATTAAGAATTTTTTGTTTTATTTTGGTGTTTCACCGAAAAATACATATAGGTATGTCATTTATTTAGAGTGTATTCCATCAATTCACATAAATAAACTATATTTGCGTTCAAAATGTCTTACTGAGAAACGAAAGTCAACAAACCCATAGAATACATGTCTGAACAAATAATCGTACAAAATTGAATATCCTTAAAATATGTATTACACAAAACTCTCTTATCAGTATTTAGTTGGCCCTTATTATAAAATGTAAACGTTTTAGCATAGATTCTGGTGAAATGTTATGCCATACAATTTTCAGAGCTTCCTTCAGTTGGTTTGTGTTGTGAAGAACTTTTTTTTGTTTTATGGACAATTCCTCCCCAACCATCATTAAATGTAGGCGCATAAAATTTAAACCCATAAAAACAATCAACACAAAACTTAGCAGTGTCATATGTTACTCATAGTAATATTTTCGAGAAAGGGTCACAGATTATAGGAGTAGTACATCAGCCTCTATGGTAGTACATCTGTCTCGCATATGCGTCTGAAGCAAACACAAACAAAATAAATACAGCTTTTAACCTTTGCTTTAGGACAGTAGCTGGATTTCCATATGTAGCCAGATAGTACAGGCAATAGAAGCTGCAAGAGTCAAAGCACGCTACAATGATTTTTATGCCTACTTCAAACTCAATCTGCAAAATTAGAAGCCCTAACAGCCCAAGCTATAGAAGCACCTGCATCATTGCGGTTATATCCAGATACCTACTGGACACACATACACTAGTACAACCAAGCACGTTCAGGACAACAATAACATCTCAATCGATATCTCACTAAGCACTTTCAACAAAAATAACACTTCTCGAGGAGTTTACAACAGAACATCCTTAGCGTATAAAACGAATTGTATAGCTGATATTTTTTATTATACTGATGGCTCTTTACTCGAAGAATCACCGCCTTATGCTGTTATAAAACAAGGGATGGAAAAAATGAATAAAAAAATCGGCGGAAAAAATCCACCAGCCCTTCTATCGCCAAGCGCTGGTATTTTTAACGTCGCATTAGCAGAAACAAATTTTTCCGTTCTCTATGCAGTCAAAATCAACAAACGGACCGTAATTTTCTCGGACAGCTTGAGCGTACTAAAATCTCTAATAAATAGAAATAGTGAAGCGCGCCGATATGTAATGGGAAAAATCAATAGACAGAACGAAATTAAATTAGTATGGATACCAGGACATATGGGAATAGCAGGCAGCTGACACATTTGCTAAACAAGCTTTTAGCATGCTACTTGTAGCAGGACTCCTTGCCTAACCACTGTCATTACTATATACCAGAACATTAAGAGATAGTTTATGGGAATCATCCACCTGTTTTTTTTAGGGTCCCCACAACTTCAGGTGCAATCGACCAAACTACCACAAGGATCTCTCACGCGGAAAATTTACCATAAGAGGCAGTATAAGAGTTAGACTTACTACCTAAAAAATTTAGATCTGTGCACTACTACAACCGCGGACCTCCACGAGAATACAGGCAGGGTAATATATGTACTTCTTAGCATTATCATATAGAAATAAAAAAATAGTTCGCCTATTTTTTTAATTTAATCAGAGTCTTAGAGTATCAATTGAATAATTTTTGACTAAGATGTGATCTCACGAAAACGTACAATAGTGAGTTCGTGCTTGTGAACATTTCCCTCTGAATCCTAGAAGCAGCTCACCAATGGTTTTGCTCTAAACTTGGTGATAAAACAGCGGCAAGTCATCGTCTTATTTGGCCTCTAATTTTCAAAGATTTATGAATCTGGCAAACTAAGTGACTTTAACAGGCTTTCAGGTCAATAAATTCCGTTCTATCATAGAAAAATTGTGTCCTTCATAAAAGTTTTATTGAAATGGCTACTCAAGCTACGGCAAGCAGTTTAGTGCCTTGCCTTACAAAAGAAAATGCTAAGTCGGCCTAAGTTGTTTTATCAAAAGTCACAGATATATGTACAGGGTGGGCCGTCTAACTTTTGGAACTTGAACTACTGATTGTTCCTAATGCATCAATTTAAATACATTAATATTTAAGCAGAAAGTAATTTAGTGGCTACGGTTTAAGGAAAGCATCGATTTACGCTTGAGCAGCTATGGGAAATATTAAAAATTTACTTGCAAAATAGTGAAACACATTCTGAAACTACAGAAAATCATTTATACGGAAAATCACACTTTTCAAGGAATCTCATTTCTCCCTCGGAGCTACGTGAATAAGTAAAACTGTCGACTCTGGGGCATAGAAAATCCGCACATGTTGAGCTAACAATTCATTGAACATAGCGTCAATAGTCGTTTTGGTGATTTGCAATCAGCAACCGCAGTTGCGGTTTGTTTCCATTAGATTATTATTTTTTGGGAGTCGTTAATTCGATAAAGAGCGTCTCAAATCACTTTTGAAGGAGAACGGTCGCCATACCGGTCGTGAATTGGCGCAAAAATGGGCGGCGATCATAAAACGATTCCCAATCACCTTCATTCAATGGGATTTACCGAAAAATTGGGAACCTGAGTGCCTCACTAGTTCAACGAAAAAACAAAGAAAGTCGCGTTCAAATTGCTTCTCAGCATCCAGCATCTCGTCCACCATCGAACAACACACTGTCATAAACAATGCTTTTTTTTACCGAATCGTTACAGGAAATGAGAAATGGTGCTTATACGTCAATATAAAGCAAAGAAAGAAGTGGATGGCTCCAGAAGATACGCCAAAGCCGAGAGTCAAGCCAGATCTTCATACAAAGAAGATCATGATATGTGTTTGGTGGAACTGAGAGGGCATGGTGCACTGGAAAATACTCGCAAATAATGCCACGGTCAACAAGTAGCTCTACACTGCCCAGCTACACCGCGTGAATGAGGCTATTCGACTGGAAAGATCTGATCGACATGGTAAAACCATACGAGTACTCCTTCATGACGACGCTAGGCCCTATGTTGCACAAGTTGTCAAAGCCACACTCCAAAAGCACGATTGGAGGATCCTTTAGCATCCGCCGTATTTTCCGGGCCTTACACTGACCGATTATCATCTTTTCGTCTGAAAATGAGCTCGGCAAACACTGTTTTCGCATTTTCACGGATGGCTCCAGGACCGAGCACGGCTCCGGCTCTGGGGTCTCTTGGAATGCATGCTTCCATGTTTCAAACGGAGGTGTGTGCTGTTCAAGAAGCAATGAACTTTGTTGTGAAAACAGATGGAGGGGCAGATCTATATTTGTCTGCTACCTTTTGTCAGCCAAGCTACGTCTTGGCCTTAAACAGCCCTCCAACTACTTTAAGGGTAGTCGAGTCCTGTAAATCCAAGCTGAACTATGTCGATAGACATGCTGCTAACATGGCTCCCGGAACACTTGGGTATCATGGGTAATGAGACCTCTGGGATGGAAGGGCTCTGAGGCCAACTTCTTTGGCCCGGAGCCCGTTCTGTTACTCCCTTCTGCATCCATCAAAACCACGGTTAGCAAATGGATTACTCTAATCAACAAGCGAGCTTGGAAGACTGAGAGAGGCTGCAGATGGGCAAAACTGATGTTACCTGTCATATCCGACCGACTGTAGCAAATCCTCCTGTCATTAAGCAGAAGGGACTGCAGACAGCTGGTTGGACTGATGACGGGCCACTTTCTATGGGCAAAGCACCTGGTAAAGGTGGGCATCCAGTGCTTTCTGCACAGCATGTGGAGAGGAGGAGGAGACGACGTACCATTTTCTGTGCGTCTTACCGGCCTTCGCTCGAATCAGGCTTGAGGTCTTTGGCACTGATGTGTTAAGAACCGACCACCTTAGCTCCTTGGCACTACAAGATCTACTCAGATTTCTTCGGAGTTCGAGCAGATTTAAAGAAAAGGGAATCCGAGTGTAGTATATACAATGGACTTAATTGTAAATTGGACAAACAAAAAAACACATCTTTTCCCCTCCCTGTCAAACCTTATGAAAGGCGTTATCTTCATCATCAATTTCTTTGACACCAGACCAGGCGATCTTTGGCGGAACGGCATCAACAAATTGGACGAGAGGTGGGAAGAGGTTGTAAGCAGCAATGGGGAATATATAATTGATTAACTTATTGATATAATTATTGTTTTTTGTCGACTCCCTTAGCAGACACGGGGTTGCTAATTCTTTAAATTTTAAATAAAAGTGGAGGAAACGTAAAACTCGTAGGAAAAATATTTCGTTTCCAAAACGGTGTGATTATGAGCAAAAACTTGCACGGTATATCCAGCGCCAGTACGATATGGAATACATCCTGACATACCGCTTAAATTAGGGTAGCATACAGCATAGAGCATGACATGGCGCGCGAAAAATCGACATTTTGACAGTCCGAGCCTGATGCCTTTCAAATATAGGTTGCGGAAGTACCCACTGAGTTGCTTTAAAAATGCGTAAGTTACGAATAAAAGTTCATTAGCAATGTAATTAATCACAGCTCGCAACACCGCAAGTTTTGCATCTCCCAGTAACGTGATACCGAGTGATCTCGCCTACGTTACACAGCAATGGAGAATTTAAAAAGATTTAATTCTGATGATGAGATGATTTTGAAGGTATTCGCGTTTTGCAATGAGCTAAAATAGGGAGAAGAGTTGGATAGTCGCCACGAGGACGCCATGGAATACATTGTAGGCTTCTTTACAAGAAAACTGGGATTGACGGAACAGGTTTCCAATGAGCGTACCTTCACATGGGTGGATGCAGTATTCAGAGCACGTGAATACTAGAGGTGTGCGAATATTCGAAATTTCGAACTATTCGAAGCGAATCGAATCCTAGGTGGTTGATGGCAACTATACTTATAGTCCTAACTTTGTCCCGGACTCCAAGGACTAGAATTATCAAGTCTGTGAATAGTATTTTAATAGTGTTTTTGAAAACGAACATGAAACTGTTGCTGAACCTCCTGTAATCAAACCCACCAAGTTTTGGGACTTCATGAAACAGCGACGAGCTAATAGAGAAGAAACAGTAACCTTGCGCCTTGAGAAAGACATTGATCAAGAACTTATTCAATATTTGTATTCAGCAGATATTGATCCTTGGGATGATCCTATTCATTGGTGGAAAAAAGAATCAGTTAAATATCCTCTCTTATCAATGCTGGCTCGACGTTATTTGCCAATTCAATCTACGTCTGTTGAGAGTGAGAGGCTGTTTTCTACTACTGGAGACATTGTGACTGCAAAGCGCAATTCATTATCACCTGATAATGTTGCTCGGTTGTTATTTTTAAATAAAAATATAACTCGTTATGTTTGATTGAATATTATATCGAAATTTTAAATAAAATAACGCTATTCTATTTAGACACGCGAGCAAACGTATTCTTAGAAAGAAATTTTTAATTAGAAAAGTTTATTAGCTTATAATTATTTATATTGTTCAAAATGTTATTGATAAATGTTATATTCAACGATAATTAAATGATAGAAAATTTATTTTATTTTTATTATGTAGAATTACTATAATAGAATAACCTGTTTAGGATTTTATTTCTTCGGATAATTCAAATCGCTCGAATTATTCGAATATTTCAAACTATTCGGAAATTCTGAACTATTCGAATATTTCGAATTATTCGAGTATTTCGAACTATTCGAATATTTCGAATTATTCGAATATTTCGAACTATTCGATATTCGACTCGAATATTATCATCCTAGGATTCGATTCGATTCGAATCGAATGGGATTCGCACACCCCTAGTGAATACCAGTGCCGACTTTTGTTGCTTTTGTTTTTACTCAACTAAATTCTTCTATGAAAGAATTCATTAGGGTCATAATGCTTCGGCAACACAATACCTGTAGTGTCATATCGGCAAAATTTCGCAACTTCGCGATTGGTTTAAAATGTATTCACAAAATATATTTATTGGATTGGGTTAAACAATTTTTTGTTTAAATATCACACTTGCCAATTTCCATTTGTATACGAAATATATTTGCATTGTCCAAAAAATATACTATTTACATTCAAATATTTATTTAAATTTATTTTTTAAACAGTTTGCAGTTTGTTCCATTTAAGTAAAACAATACATTTTTGCTACCATTTTCACCAAAACGGATTTAGTTTTTTCCACTTTCTTCACCTGCATAAATGCAACCTTTTCTGAGTGAGTGTCAAGCCTTTAATAATTGAATCATGGTGAGCCACTTAATCGCTGCGCCAAATTATTTCCTCAATAGTTGATTGGATTGGCTTGTTTACCCAGCGGTTTCTCTGAGGTTAATGAACCTATTTGACTGATATTGTATCGTTATAAGTAATTAGTTAATAGAAATCATGCCCCCTCCTATCTTTTCGCAAACGTTTTGAGCTCCCCTCTGCCCCGATGCAGTTATCTTAAGTTGACATTTTCTTGACAGCTGAATAAATAACATTAATTAACATAAAATATTTGGACGAAAATCATTAATTGTACCGAATTGTATAGCTCGCTTGGAAAAGCAAAACCTTTTGCTTGTTTACTTTCATGTATGCTTGTATTTGGGCTTGTACTGCTTGCTATGCGTGATTTTATCGCCGCTCATGTTGCGACTTTTGGGAATCTTTCTAACTTATTTAACTGAAATTCTCAAGCAAAAGTATTGTTTAAGGAATTTAATATTTCTGGCACGTAAGTTTGAAATTATTTTAAATTATATTGCGACTCTTTAATTGGTTGTCAATTGGATGGCGTATTTTTGAGGCAAATGGAATTGAAATATGAAAATACGCGGATAAGGGTGTACTGACGAGAAAAAGTCTCATGTATTCTCACTTTTTTATTACACCCCTTTTTTTTTAATAACAACACGACAAGCCAAATAGGTACGTAGACATATGCAAATTTATTTTTAATAAGATTTTTGCATGTTTACTTATAAAGTTAAATGTTATTAAATAAAAGTGTATGTATATATGTCAATTTATATACAGTAATTTATAAAGATGTGAAGACTATGCAATTGTTTAATAACAGTATTTATTTAGTTTAATGCATACGTGCTAAACTGTGATGATAGACAACATGAAAGGGCGTGAGAAAGAATACATTTTCATACAACAGTTTAATTACCCATATTTCATTTTCTGATATTTTTTCAAGATTTAAATTCATTATTCTAATTCTTTGACGCAAAAATTACAGAATATGGTTTAGACTACCTTAATTCTTAAATGTAAAAGGAATCTGAAATTATCCAATAATTCGGAATAAAAAATTTAGTTCATAGGGAATGTTTATGCGGAGGGTCATGGTCTAATGTATTGATGACATATGGTATTTGTTTGGCATAATTTAAAACCAAAAAGTATTGTACATTAACATCCTACTGTCTTGTCACAATTTCCATTAAAATGCAATATTGTATATGCCACAGATTGGGCCAAATAAGACCTATAACTAACACTCACCTGGCATGTTCCGATATATCTCTAAAATGGCATTGTTACCTCAAATGGGGTGTCATTTAATTTAATTACAATTTTCGTCTGAAATATTGAATTTAAAACTTGAATTGTTACAACCAAAGTCTGCGTGCGATGAATTTTAAGTTTACCATCCAGGCATTATTTTAGGATTTCGCGCCCGCTAAAATTAAAAAAAGTATTTCATTATTTCCATACTAGAAACGAATTTTAATATCAAATGCTATCAAACAAAAAAATATACAGCATCTACAGGTACTCTTAAGAAAATCTGTACACGAGCAATTTTTTAATTTCAATTTTTGCCCCTTCAGCCGTCTTTACACCGATAACTCGAGTCAAATTCAACGCTGCCTACAAGAATGATATTGGTAACTATAGGCCTATTCCTAAACTATCTATGACAGCAAGCACCCTAACAGAAGATTTACAATTCTTTTGAATGGCGACTTACGTCAATCATATTCGACACTTGCGAAATAGACAGCGGCAGTATACAAACAGACAAGCAATGAAGCGCGTAAAGTTCAAAATAAAGATTTCCATTACTCAAAATCTTTTGTTTTTTTTTTATTTAGTAAAATTTTATTTAGTAAAATAACAAAATGGGATGATTAATTTTGCACCATTGTGTATATCCAATAACTAGCATGTATGGATAGTATAGCAAGTAGCGAGGAAAAGTGGGAGATCATCAGAGGCTTCGCGGAAGGAATTCTCCGGATAAAAAAGCGGGACCTGGACGCAAGTACCTTTGTAAAGAGAAAGGTGGAACGCCGCTGTGAAGAAATGCGAAAGTGGTTCCAAAGTGGGCGACCGTTCCAAACGAGGGGGTGTTTTTTAGTCTCCGGTCATACCATTGCTGTGAAGGCAGCTTGGATGATGCACTAGGCATTTTCCACCTCCTTACGAGCAAAAAACAAAATTGTCAAGTCTATATAGCATTTTCTAAGACTTTTGACCAGGTCAACATTTCAATTTTAATCTCCAAACTGCGTCTTTTTGAGTTTCTAGTCTAGGCTTCCATGTCGTAAGAGTCTGATTGTCGTTGATACTGTGTCTTCTCATTTTTTCGTTGCCTCTTCTGGCGTCCCTCCGGGAAATATTCTGACTCGTTTACTCTTCATCTTGTTTATTAATGATATGTCTAAGTGCATTCAGTTCAATTAATTTTATACAAATTTTTAAAACAATTTCAACGCTCTTCGACTCGGGTAAGCTCCAGTAAAATCTTCATAACGTCGCGGCATGGTGTGATAAAAATCACCTCGCCAAAGTTTTATTAAATATTTTCAGATATAGTTTCTAAATAGTTTCTAGGCAGTTATACCTTTCATTTAGTTAAGAGCTCACGTCTCACCATGTTTGTATGAAGTTGCGGATTTGGGTGCAATTTTTGTTTCGAAATTTCTACTTCTGAGTCGACTTAAATTATATCATTTCTAAGTCATATTCTACACTTTCCTGGATCCGGCGCTTTGATTCAGACTTTACTGATCCATATACGCCAAAGTTACTATTTGCCTCAGTTGTACGATCCATTACATCAATAGCTATGACTGGCTGGTTGACCTGTTGCAGGTGTTATAATGGTATCAAAACAGCGTTTTAGTGCTACTTAGGGAGTGCCACAGTGGCAATTAAACTATTTCATCTACCTACCTACGATCTAAGGTGGAGGTCACACCACTTTTGCCATACCAAAAAACTTAAGTGACTTCTAAAGAATTTTCTTCATTATGCTCTCAGATCGCTTAAGGGTTTGAAAAACTTTTGAAAGAAAAGTCCGCCATTTTGTTATTTTTCCAAAAAGGTTTCCGATTGTAGCACCTGTCAGAATGACAAGCCTATAGAATAATAATCAGTTTAACTTTTTCGTTTCAGATTTCCTGAAGAGCCAAAATCCTGTTGACATAGATAGGTGGCTTATCTTTTTTTTAAGACGCTTACTTTGGTGCCACACTACTACAAAAAAATATGTAAAACAAAAATGGTTTTTGTTTACTATTTGATGTCAATAACAAAAAAAAATTCCTAAAAAATATATAAAAAAAATGAGTATTTGACCAGACTACCTTAATTTTGTTGATCCAATTACTTCGTATGGTGGACGATGTGCCAACCTTGAGTTCTTTACAAGTGGAAGAAGTATTCTCCCATTCTGTTTTATATTTAATATCATCAGTAGTATAATTGACTATCATCTTTTTTAGAGAGCATTTATTTTTGCTTTCCACATATTCTTTCTGGAGTGGGTTAGATCTGCTTATGCCTCTTATGCTTCGATGCATAGGACAATGAAAGAATTTAAATAGTAAGTACAAATTACTGATCTAACGAAACGCTAGCATACGTACTCGTATTTGCATTACCTCCGCTTGCAAATCGATAAAAGCGTCACTACGGACTTTAGTGAGTAGAGACACGGTATTTTTCACGTTCTGGGGTTTCCACTATGGCACTTTCAAGGATTATTGAGCTAAGACTATTATTAATAATTAATAAAAAATCTAAGTGCGGGTGTTTTTCAAAAATTCCAAAAAATACTTTTTTTTTAAATTTTGAAGAAAGAAACTAGATTTTTTTCAAAACAAAAAATATTTAATTATACTTGACCTTAAGAAACTAAAAAAATGCTAAAGAAACCGAATATATTGTACTTTGAAAAACTAAACATTTTACACTTTGAATAAATCTCCAAATTATAAGTATTAAATTTCTTTCAAACTTGTTTCAGTCTTCGTATTAAACTCTTACTTACTAATAAACCAATTTTCAGAAAAATGTACGACAATGTCCTAAATATTCGAAATAAAGAGTGTTCAAATTTGGTAAATAAGATGTTTTAAAAACCTTAGGTTTATCTAAAAAATTTGCAAAATTATTCAACATAATTTGGATATACCTGTACTCGTATCAGTTTTCTTTTTTTTTTACGTACAAGTTGATTGAAAATAAATCCAAATAAAGGGTTTTTCAATAAGGGCGGGTAGATGTTGAAATGGAATAAAATGGCGTTTGCTGTGTGGCACGTAGCGCCGTCACTCGTTTTGATAATAAAGTTTTATCATTTGAACGTGCTGTTCAATCGTGTAACTTGCCATGATGATTTGGCATAAACAACTGAATAATAAACAAAAGATTTGACAGATGTCACCAAAACAAAATGGCTGCCACAGGGCGCCAAAATCGACCAGCGCCAATTGAAAAACCCTTTATATGCGCAATTTTAATATTTCATCTACCAAACAAAATCGCATTTCGATCTGTCAAGTCTTTTGTTTATTTTTTACTTCCTTGTCAATTGAATACAAAAAAAGTTATGGAATGTTACTATTTAGTTTCGTTCCTACTCGAAACATAAAGCGGAGACTAATGCCATATACCACGATTTTGTGCAATATAAGTCCGGCGCTTAATTTGTTGACATTCAGAATGTACGGTTTTATCCATGTACTTCTGAGTCGTCCTCTCCTTCGTGGCTTCCACTCAAGTGCCATTTTAGCGATGTCATTATTTTAACGTTTTCATGTTTTATTTTCTTACAATGAAAATAATCGAATATCGTGCAGTGATACATTTCGTTATTTTGGGTAGATTATCAGCTAGAGATATGCTTAAAAAGTGGCAAAATTATTAATGGGTTTTAGAGCGCTCCCACGGTAATCGGTTCTACTCACTTTTCCGAAATCCCTATTGTCTTTCATACTTCTTATGGTCTATCTAATATTGTATTTCAATCTGTTCAAGAATCTAAAGATTTCGGTGAAATTTTTGACAGTCGTTTTTCATTTAATAGCCACATTAATTCCATCTTATCAAAATCATATTCTCTCTTAGGCTTTGTAGGACGGAATAGCTCAAATTTTACGGAACCTTATACCCTGAAATTATTGTTTACTGTATTCGTTCGCTCCAGGTTGGAGGTCATAACATAAATTTAGAATCGACACGATCAAACGTGTACAAAAGGAGTCTCTGAAATTTATACCAGGATCAGTAAAATGTTCTGATCCTATCCCATCTTACACATCACGGTTGCTATTGGTCAACTAGAAGTCCTTAGAAAGTAGATGATCGATTCTTGTTCGTTTTCAATGTTATTGAAAGCGACATTGATTGCTCATTTCTGCTTCAAAATATTAATTTCCCTCCCAGAAATCTTCGTAATGTTCATCCTTTCTATTTAAATAGTTAAGTTCAATTCAAATGGTGCTCGGAATGTTCCCATTGAACGTGCTCTTCGTGATTTTAATGAGATCTTTAATCCTAACTTGATAGATTTCTCAATTTCCAAGAAAGAATTTTCTGTACTATTGAACTCTATCTTTTAGTTAGTTAGAGGTAAGCTTGCGCATTTTAGAAAGATGTAAGTTTATAATTGACTTTGTATATATGTTCAATATGCTTTAGTTTTAGTAGTCAGTATGAAATTATATTTTCCTGACATCTTCAAATAAATAAATAAATGCATTCGTACAAGCGTCCAAATGTATGCAATGTCCAAATGAATGCAATGTATGAGGTGTGTTCAAAAAATTTCAATTTTTTTGTGGTGATATGTTGGTACTCATGTGTCTCACTCATGCCGACGAGTTCGGCCATTTTGAATGTTCAGTTAATTGTTAACAGCTGCTTTGCTTGCACGGGTTTCGGCTCGTGTCCGATTTTTACCTATTCAAAAAGATGGATCAAAGAACCTCTATCAAATTTTGTGTGAAAAACGAAATTAAGTGCGCGGATGCATTCCGAATGTTGACTGTATCATACATCGCATGAACATTGCTAATGAGATGTTGGGCTCTGTCTGCGACGACCCAAATTTGCTAATTTGCTCCAGAGGGTCATAACTGGTGACGAATCGTGGGTTTATGGTTACGACGTGGAAATCAAAGCTCAATCATCTCAATGGAAGCTGCCGCATGAACCAAGACTGAAAAAAGGGCGCCAAGCTCGGTCGAATGTGGCTAGTAAAAGTTTTGCTTACCGTTTTCTTCGATTGCAGGAGCGTTGCGCATCATGAGTTCTTGCCACAGGGTAAAACGATCAATATGGAATATTACCTGCAAGCAATTTGCGCGAAGCAATCCGCCAGAAACGCCCGTATTTGTGGAAGAACAAAAATTGGCTCTTACGTCACGATAACTCCCCTACTCACATATCGTTGCTTGTGTGCGACTTTTTTGCCAAAAACAACACACTAATGATGCCACAGCCACCGTATTCCCCAGATCTGTCCCCCTGTGACTTTTTCTTGTTCCCGAAACTGAAGAGGCCCATGCGGCCTACGATTGACGAGATAAAGACGGCATCGAAGGAGGAGCTGAACAAGAAAAAAAAAGATATTTTTAAAATGCTTCGAAGATTGGAAAAAAAGTTGGCACAAGTTCATAATATCTCATAGGCATTACTCTGAAGGGGACAAAATAGATATTAATGAATAAATAAATAATTTTTGAAAAAACACAAAATTCGCGATACTTTTGAACACACCTCGTATATGATATTGTTTGTGAATATTCAAGTTTGACTTAGAGCGAAATAGCGGAAACAATATAAAACGTGCCAGATGACCGAGTATTTTACTTGAATAGAAAGATAGTCCGGACCGTTACTAAGTAAGTCCGTAAACAATTCCACAAGCAGCTGTGGAACTGTATTTTTTTGGCATATTATTGGTGGACATGATGCAAAGAATAATGAGATGGCGCCCATCGTGGTCCCGTTACTTTGCGCTCAGCGAATTTGACAACTAGTTACGTGATTTTAGCTCCAGTATGGCCAGATTACCATTTTCGTAACTTGATTTAGAAATTTTTTTTTGTTATTTTTATTATTTTTTGTCTCGGAGTTTTAGTTCTTTCTTCATGACATTTTTCTAGCTGTTCTAATTAAAATGTCATGTTTATAATTTTGTAAAATATACATTTTTTAATAATTATTTAAATAATTCACTCAGTTTTATTTAGCTTTACTTTTTTTAACATCTGGTGGCATTGCCCGCGATTGCAGGTCTTGTTGGTGTTCTTCTGCTTTCGGCAGTCAAATCTCTCTCTCGCTACTGCAGAGTTGCCTAGCTTTGGATATAAAAACGCACTAAATGCCCTTTTAAAGAAAATAAAACACGAAATTTTTATTGTGTTAAGTAAGAACTTTGTATGCGTGACAAATTGTCTGTAGAATGTGCGTTTTTTTTAAATAAATGTGTTATGCTTATGTACAATTTAATTTATGAGTTTTTTTTTGTTAAGCGAAATTCTTTTGTTAAGGAAACGACTTTTTTGCTAGTTTTGAAGTTATGTAACTAAATAGATAAGGTAGTCTTTTTGTAAAAATGTCAGTATGGTTTCTTTAGTATTTTCTGGTATTTTGTTGGTTATTTTTACTATGAATACACCTCTTGATGATCTATGTCTCACTAAGGATTGATGACCGGAAGAAACGATTACACCTCTATGGTTTCAATTCGCATTCAATAAATTCAAAGGCTTTTTAAAATGTGTAAAAAGGTTTTCAATCTTAAGAAGAGTTGAGAGAGGGGCATTTAATATTTTTGCATAGCCTTAAATGGAGCCAAAAATTAAATTTGCACTTTCAAATTATCAAATTTTATAAGAGTAAAAAACTTTTCATTAGCACTAAAATCTTCTCAGAGTGGCCTTTTTTAAACTTCTTTTGTATAATAATACAGTTTTTTTTTCAACTTAAGTCTTGGTAGCCTTAAATTAAAAACAAAAAGAAACAAACACCAAACTTAAAAATTGTCTCATTTTCGGTATAAAAAAGCACTAAATTTATTGCGAAGAGCAAATGGTTGGCAATACTGCACAACTCTGCAAACGTGACGTCACGTACGCTCTGATGGGCGCAATCTTCTTTCTATCATTCTTGATTGGTGGATCATTGAAATAAGTTGAGAGAGTTAATAAAAATTGTCTTATTTTATTTTTTCATTCGTACTTTTCAACCAACCTATACCTCAGCAGCCGCATCTTTATTTAAACACAAGTCTATAATAAATAAAATACATATTATCATATAATAGTCTATGTGTAATGACAGCAATCGTTTCCGACTGTAGATTCGTCATACCAACTGAGATTTATAATTTCGGAATTTCATTTACGTATTTCTGCACGAATACAAGAAAGCAAATCAATTGCGGATATCACGAAATTCTGAAGAAATTTGCCAGTTTAGGAAAATATTAAACGAAGTAAGTAAAATACAAATTCCAATAATTTCCATAGCAAGAAGGAAATTCATACATATACATATATATTTCTAAAATTAATTTACACCACTTTGATGGAGATGAACACTAACCGGTAAAGCGAGCAGTGTGCACGTCATAAAAATTATACATGCATATTCTATATATATACCACATAATGAATTAATAAATTTTGAAATACACTTTACTATCTAAAAAACTTTACTATAATACAAAAAAAATTATACATATTATCATCACATCTACGAGACAAGGGGGTCAAAATACATCTGTACTAATACTATAAAGAGGAAAACTTTGTTTGCTTGTAATGAATAGGCTCAAAAACTACTGGACCGAATTTAAAAATTCTTTCACCATTCGAAAGCTACATCATCCACGAGTAACATGGATTATATTTTATTTTGGAAATAGGGCTCGAGATATAGGTCAAAACGTGGACCCGGGTAACCTTAGGATGTGTATGTACAATATGGGTATCAAATGGAAGCTGTTGGTGAATGCTTTAGTTCAGAGTATTTTTCATGCCGCTCCGTGACAAGGGTCTCGAGGTAGAGACCAAAACGTGGACCCTAGAATGAGTTTGTACAATATGGATATCAAATTAAAGCTATTGGTGAATGCTTTAGTACAGAGTATTTTTCATGCCGCTCCGTGACTCGGGTCTCGAGATATAGAACAAAACGTGGACCCGGGTAACCTTTGGTTGTGTATGTACAATATGGGTATCAAATGGAAGCTGTTGATAAGTGCTTTAATACGGGGTAATTTTCATACCTATTGATGACTAGGGTCTCGAAATATATGCCAAAACGTGGACCCGCCGTGTCTTTAAACCGAATTAAACCAAACTTACACCAATTGTTAAGGAGGTATTGAAGATGGTTTCCGTATAGTTTGGATACCTATTGGTAGATAGGGTCTCGAGATATAGGTCAAAACGTGGACCCGGGTAACCTTAGGATGTGTATGTACAATATGGGTATCAAATGGAAGCTGTTGGTGAAGGCTTTAGTTCAGAGTATTTCCTTCCGCTCCGTGACTAGGGTCTCGAGATAGAGACCAAAACGTGGACCCTAGAATGTATTTGTACAATATGGGTATCAAATGGAAGCTGTTGGTGAATACTTTAGTTCAGAGTATTTTTCATGCCGCTCCGTGACTAGGGTATCGAGATATAGGTCAAAATGTGGACCCGGATAACCTTTGGTTGTGTATGTACAATATGGTTATCAAATCAAAGCTGTTGATAAGTGCTTTAATACGGGGTAATTTTCATACCTATTGATGACTAGGGTTTCGAAATATATGCCAAAACGTGGACCCGCAGTGTCTTTACACCGAATTAAACCAAACTTACGCACATTGTTAAGTAAGTATTGAAAATGGGTTTCGTAAAGTTTGGTCACTTCGGAGCACTGGCAACGGGTACAGCGTTCTTTTGAACCAGCCATAATGTCGCTTACTTTTTTAACGCTTGGGGCGGAACTGAAATGTCAAATTGACAGTGTGAGTTACAATGTGTCAATATTTCTTTCTGATTTGGATGCCATAAGGAAAAAACGTAAGTGCAACATGTAAAAATTGTTTGTGAATTTTTTTGGAGTGGATTTTGGAACAGTGAATAGATTCTTACGAAATTTGAGAATTTAATGTGAAATCCGAATGAAATTATGTGTTCGTGGGAAAAAAATTTTTTTCGTTTTTTTTTTTGAAAAATATAAATGGATAATGGTTAAAAAAGCTCCAATGCTTAATAAAACATATAAATTGAAACGAAAAATTCATGGATGAGGAAAAAAGACGATTGTTTATTCATATGTGTTGATTTGAAATTTAAAAACAATCTTCTTTTTTCCTGATTTTCAATTTATATTTTATATTTACTCAAAAACAAATAGAAAAACAAAAAATATTGTTTATGCCAAAGCGCTTGAATAAAGAATAAAGAAATAAATAATATAAAAATCATATATTTTCTGTTCTAAACCATATCTATTCTATTTTAGTGTGCCCAGCGAAGGGGGCCGGGTTTGCTAGTACATTATATCAGCCAATGCTAAACTATGCTGACTCACCATATTTTTCGGTAAGCGTGTGCGATATCGAAAAGGAGGCGCGAACGGGCTTTGAGAAAATAAAACAAATTAGCCACAGATGCTCGTATAAGGCTATCGCATAAGCTACGAAAACTCTAAATACATATAATAAATATTCTTGACATCAGCATAAGATAAAAGAAACCACATAGTGAGCCAGCTGCGAAAGTGCTATAATTCCGAAAAGAATTTAAAATATGTGTATTAATTACGTTAAATGTTTTTTAAGCAATAAACTGAATTTCTTCACCACCCACTGGAATTTATTCACATTTCGACTCTCTTTATTGCAAATTGCACTACGTTTGTTAAGATTGTCTATTTTTGTTTAACAAATGTTGTTATTAAGGGTTTGGAGAGTAAAGTACAAGGTAGCGCAAAATTAAACACCCTAGCGGAAGATATAATTTTTGCGAATGACGTCGTACGTCAGTCATTCATATTTGGCACTTGTGAACACAGCTGCAGTATACTCGTACAAACAAACATGCAAGCAATGGAGCGCTTTACGGTCCAAATAAAGATTTCGATCGCTCCAAATCATTTTTTTATTATTTAGTTATTAAAAAAGCTCAATAATATAATCATACCCCAAACCAAAGTCACAAAATATCTCGGCATGCATCTTGATAGCAAACTTACATGGAAAACCTAAATTTTCATCAAACGGAAGGCTCTATTAATAAAAATCAGAAGCTGATATTGGTTACTATATCGAAATTCTCATGTTTCTCTCGAAAGTAAGTTCTCACTTTACTCAGCTATCCTGAAACCGATATGGACATATGGCATCCAACTTTGGGGCACTGCAGCTAACTTAAACATCGAAATACTTCAAATATTCCAGTCGAAAACCTTCAGAATGAACTCAAACGCCCCTTATTATATCACGAATGCACAAATTCATCGGTATCTCTAAGTACCTACAATAACACGGTGCAACAAAATAAAAAAAATCGAAAGAACTCTTCAAGTGATATAGTGCACGGCTTAGGTCAAGACCAGTACAACACAAAACTGTGTTTAGAAAATTCAAAACACCCTCAAATTTTTTATTTATTACTAAAAAACCAATTTATGGTGTTTTTGATGAAGTAAAAAAACATAACTAACCCATTTTTCAACCGATTTTTTATTTCAATATGGTGTTGGGGAGGGGAGTGTATGTGCGTTATGAATGTATACATATATAATATTGTAAGATTGAACGATTGAACGATTGACGTTTAAAAGAAATTTTCAATAACAAGCTCTGATTTGTGCAATTTTTCCATGTTTTTTTCAATGTGATGCAATATTTTGGCCACTATCTCGAATGGGCACCACAAATACATATTTTTAAACTCCAATAAAACGTGCTCGAAATAAGCTATTTTTCATCTTCATACATTGAAAACTGTAAAAGTTACGATTTTTTAGTTTTTTTCCACATTTTTAAATCCAGCTGAACCGAGACTGCGAGAGAATACCGCATGACCGATAGTGCTTTACTGCTCTATTTTGAAAGACAACAATAAGTTTACATAACTATGAATACATCTAACATATCAAAACTCATTATAACCCAAGCTTGCCTAATCCAAGCTTGCATGACACAGCAGAACCCTTTGCAATTTGCTGGTAAGCATGTACAATTTAATGAGTGTGAAAAATCATCACTCTTGAATGATCAAGACCTATTAAAACTTATCATAATGCATCTAACCTAACCTTACCTAAGTGTATTAAGTAAACATAAATCAGAATCTTTTAACAGTATTTTATGTTCAAATTAGCCACTCTTGTATTACGAGTACATAGAAAAAACCCAGCTCAGGTTGCGTTAGATTCGTTCAGGTTAATGAAGTTTGGTTAGGTTGATTTTAATTACGAATTTCCTGTAAGGTTATGTTATTTTGTGTTATGCTAGGTAAAGATACGTTACGTTTATTTGTAGATGTTTTGCATGGAGTACACATAGAAGTACAATGCAATCGGTTCAATTGTGTTACGTAGGGTTCTATTTAGTGAAGTGAGATTAGGATAAGTTATTCAAGGTTACGTCGATTTTGGATAGGTTGGCATTGCAAACTAGTCAAAATGACTTCCTTTTGCAATGCAGAAAAGCAGCACAATAGATTCGATTGCCTCACATTGTGTACGGTTGGATTGATTTCTATAACATTAGGTTAGATGAGGTTTAGTTAGGTAATACTACGTCCGAGTAAGTCAGAAAATTGCAGAAATAAGTCAGCAAATTGCGTTACTTTTTGCATTATTTTTTTTAAGTTATAATATTTTTCTACGGTCTCTGTTCAACTCGGAAATGTTCTGTTTTTATTTTATTTCTACAAAAACGTTCTTCACTTGGAAAATTTCTTATCAATTTTGATGAAATAATGCTTGCTAAATTCGGAGTGGACACAGGTATGAGTAAATATACTTAATTATACACGTGTTTCGCGATTAATTACGGAGAACCGCATTAAATTTGCAAATATGAAAGTAGTGATAAAAACTTTCAGTTTACTGATTTTTGTGTTTTACAAAAAAATCCCTTACTTCCACACATTTTGATCGATTTTAGAAATTAAATGCATTTTACATTCGGAATAGACACAGCTATAAGACTTTCTATCAATAAATAAACCTTTCATTTCAATATTATCAACACCATCTCGTTAAACTCGCAAAAATTGGAAAAATTGACTACAATTTAAGTTTTGTATTGAAAAACCAGTTGTTATTTTTGCTTAGCGTGAAAAATAGAAGACATACGTCAGAAGGACTAACATTTACCTCAACAAAACTGTTTCAAGATTGGAAATCGGATAAAATGCAGAGAAGCTACAAATTTTTAAGTGTCGGAAAACACCCAAAATCGGTTTTTAACGATAAATCAAAAATTTGACGGTGTTAAAAATTTTTTGAACACGGCTCCACGTCGTTCTCGGCTAGATCTACAATGCTCATCATGTCACTTCAAAAGTTCTGATTCACTGTAGCACCGTGTAATTGAAGAAATTAGAAAATATGCCACATCATCCAACTCTCTACTCCGATCACACTCAAACCCCCATGACACATAAATAATTACAAGTACCCCAACCTTCACCAGACTCAAGAGAAAGTTTACAGCAAACTTCATATCATATTAAATTAGTCTATATTATAATTTATCATAAAATTTGTAAATTTGTTGCATCATTAGGAGCATTCCATAAATGTCTCTTAAATTATTTAAATACAATAGTTATAAAAGTATTGCTTTATGTTTAAAAAACAGATCGCAATAAAGAAATAGAAAAAAAAATTAAAAAACAAAATTGTAGTATAAGCCCAAGCGAAATCACACAATCGAGAAAGCAAATGACCTGTACGATGTTCTTCAAAATATTATCTATTGACAACTAAAACTCATCCAGTTTCGCTACTAAGAACTTTTTTAACAAGCACCGGTACCTCATTTGTATTGTCGTCTTCAAAACAGTGCTGCTCAAACATATAGGGTTGTTCAATAGGTGCGTTTCAACTTTTTTCCGATAGGGAGGGCGAACGACGCAATAGTTTTTATTTTTCGCTTGTCATTTGTGTAAACTTCATTAGTATACATTTCATCATGGAACGCTACACACTTGAGCAACGATTGCAAATCGTGCAAATTTTTTATGAAAATAATCGTTTTGTTGCTGCTACTTTAAGAGCATTACGGCCATTTTACGGTCCATTTAACAAGCCGTCCCGTTTTGGGGGTTATGTGAAGTCATTGGTCTACAGTAACAAGCTGGCGACGATTTATGAGCTCAGAGCCAATATTGAACGCGAAATTGCTGGAATTTCGGCCGATTTATGCAAAAGAGTGGTCGAAAATTGGGTTCAACGATTGGATTTCGTAAAACGTGCAGGCGGTGGTCATGCAAAAGAAATCGAATTTCATACTTAAATGTATATGTTCAAACTCGATAATAAAAAAAAATTAGTTAAAAAAGTCAAACCGTTTGTGTTTTATTCAAAAAAGTTCAAAAGTTGAAGCGCTCTTACTGAAAACCCCTATATGTTCTGAGTAAACATCATATCAAACGGTGGACGGAGACGTATCTCATGGAGTACACGAGAATTTTCACCACTTTTCGTTTGATTGGAGATGGAAATTCACCTTGTTGCTCATAATGAATTTATCAAGACAATATAAAGGATTTTGTGATTCAGTTGTAATAACTACTGAACATATAGTATGCCAGCGGCAACAGTTGTTGAACCATGTGCATTTTTTGCGAAAGGATTTTCAAATCTTTGGTAAATATTCTTTAAAAGAAGAGCTCGAAAATGAACAACCAATTGCGTTGCGTGTGCCCGTCGATGTTCACGACTCCTCCTCGACGTTGTACCTTAAAAAACGCAAACAATGTATGAACCTAGCGCCCCAACTTTGGTAGCGCAGGTCCAAAACAGTGTATACTTGTGTTAATATTAATAACTAAGTGCTAAACAGTTAACATAAAATTATACAGATCAACACATACCTTTACATACCTGTTGTATGTATGCATGTGAACTGCTTGACAAATTTTATTAATGACCAAACCAAGAAATGCACGCTTACTCATATATTATATTATACTTGCATATATATAAGTAATCAAACAGAGCGTCAGTAAATTGATAATAAAGAGCTTTTAGTTATCGAAGAAAGCTAAAAGATAACGTAATATAGGTGAGCAAAGTGTTGAATGCAAACTGCGCTCTCAGCCTCTCATTTCATTTGAATGCACCGCAAAATATTAGGCAGATATGGTTTGTAGCTAAAGCAATGCGAAAAATCTGTCAACTCATCGCCGTTTTTTTTTTTGTTTTTTTTGCAATGCCATAACATTTTTCTATTAAAGCGCGTTTTTTGGCCAAAACCACAGTCAGTTTCCAATAGATTTTGCGGTGTGTTGCATTTCTTATATTTTACACGCTCGTCATAAATAAACAGTTAAATACTATAATTAGAAAATATCAAAGCACTTAAAAAATGGTGATACGGAATCCTAACAATATCTACATTCCCGACTACTTAAATGAAGAGTTTTTTGTGAATGCATTGGAAGAGGGTCTGCGTGAAATCAAAGTCACAATTAATGAAGCCATTTTTGAGTGGGGCAGCAACCCCGGAGATAACTATTGTTCGCGCATTTATCGTGTACTGGTTGGCTTTCAGCGTCTGTTAGCGGATCAAAAGCAACCAGTGCAAGAACAATTATATTTAATAATCAAAACTATTCCGATAACAAAAGAAACGCAATTCCTGGAAGATGTCGGCGTATTTCTAAAGGAGAAATTGACCTACTTTGATGTGTTACCTCGGCTAGAATTACTTATCGATGGTTATAAATTTGGTGCTAAGTTAGTATCTCTGCAAAACCTTTTATAAAGTGTAACATTGAGAAGACTTTCTTTGAAATTTGAAAAGAAATCTAATGTTTATTTGAAAAGTTCTGATATTTTAATTGTGGTGTAAACTATGGTGGCTGCAATTTCGGAAATTTTTCAAATAGTTTGGGACTCTCTGGAGAAATGTGGTTACCTAAAAAAGTACTAAATAAGATATACTGCATTAAGACAATCGGATAAAATGTAGTGGTTTCGATTTGAGACTAAAATTCGAAAAATGAGTGTCTTTGTAAATGAAAATCATATAAAATAAAAAACTTTGTTACGGTTTTTCTTTATTTTCTAAGCAACACTGTGTTAAATCTTCCCGCGTTCAAAAATCTGTTAATAGTCAGAATCGTGAGATATGTAGCGATTTTAAAGTAAAAAGTGGTCCATGTAGTGGGTAAAAATACAAAAAATTAAAAGAAAATCGGTATATTCTGAGTTTATTTGAAAATGAAAAATTCGGCTTGCTTCGCAGTAGTACATGCTTGTAATCCCATATGTGACGGTTTCTGGCTCTATCGCCCGCATGGCTTGCTCGATATTCGCCTTAAGGGCCTAAATCGCTACTGGATTGTTCGCATAACTTCGGTTCTTCATGGCACCCCGCCAAAAAAAGTCTAGCGTCGTCAAATCTGTGGCGGCTAATCGTCATTGTCGAGACTTGGCGGGATAAAGAAGAATAGCGATATAGGCTGTGGCCCATGGTGCGCTTTTCTGCTGTAGCCACAGATTGGCTACATTTTCGGCTACATAACATCATTTATGTATGCCTCTGCAGCGCTCACGTTGACCGAAATGACATTTCAAGCAAACCTAAAAAAGGCATAGTAATGACACCGCTCAAAAATCCTCATCAAACTAACACTCTTTGAAGATACCTTGGCTACGATACGATCACGTGCGGTTTTTCCGATTCCGAAATGCGGCAGTTTTGCTTGTTAACATACAGGTAGCCACCGAGACGAAAATGTGTTTCGTCAGGGAAGCGAATTTTTCGAGCAAATTCGTTGTATATTTCGAGCTGCTCTAAGGCTCAAACTTTACCAACGTTGTTCAAGTATGATAATGGCTTTCTGTTAAGACTCCCAGCTAGAAGAGCTATCACTGTCAAAATAACATATGATTAAAAAAATACTATAAGGACCCAGTACATACAGTTGTATGCTTGTACTCCGGTAGAGCGGTTTTTTCTACTAACTCAGTGTAGGTATTTCATTATAGCTCCAAAAGATATGGGAATATTATTATGAATTTTGAGCATGCTTTATAGTAGATATTATTAAAAAAATCTGAGGAAAGTGTTTTTCAAAAATCTTGGAAAATTAATTTTGGAATCCAATTCCCATCGCCGGCGTTTGAAAATTATATTTTTGTATCGTCTTCGCCAAACTCCCGCACTTTTTGGAAGTGGGTTTTTGCAGTTTTCAGCGCGTTTTTCATTCATGCGTTGTTGTAACAGCTTAAAATAATATTTTGAAAAATCCTGCTAAACTTACAGTACATAAAACATAGCCGAGTCGTTCCAGTAACGTAGGCCCGATTGATGCTGTGACACAAAAAAATATTGCACATTTAATTCAAAAAACGCAGACACATTTTTTTAGTGCGAAAATATTTATAAGTTTGTAACCCATTTCCTTAGTGGAGCACATATAAAGTGATTTTCCTTATATTAAATAAACTGTATGCTCTATACTCAGGACTCTAAACTCTTCAACGAACTATTGCAATAATCTTCATCTCTTTTACTTAGATGCTATTACGCCATTAAATCACCAACGCAGACAATCGTTTTCGATGACTTGAAAGTTGATGGGTTCACCATTGCATCGCGACAAGATCAGCTCGATTGGGCACACAGCGAATTGATCTTGCGACAAGTGGGTCGTTTGCATGCCACCTCAATGGTTTTGATGAAAAGAGTAAGTTTTCATGTTATGTTAGGATTAAGTAACTAACGGGTGGCGCAAAATTAATCGGGTGGCGCAAAATTAACCATTCAACTTTTTACTAAACAAAAAAAAATAATTTTGAATGACGGAAATCTTTATTTTGACCCTTACGTGCTCCATTGCTTGTCTGTTTGTATGCTGCAGCTGTCTAGCTCACAAGTGTCAAATACTCGTATGATTGCTGTAGGACGATATTTGCAAATATTATAAATCTTTCCATAATTGATTATTTTGCGCCACCTGTTATAATAGTGTAAGCTTTTTTACGGTCTCCCCTCGGCGGTCAAACCTCCGAGTTTATTTCTGTCATGGAAAATCTCCTCATTACACCAGTTGCCGTTCGGAGTCGGCTTAAAATTGTAGGATTATAAGTCCCTCCATTTATCAAACAACATCAACACGCACGCCATAAATAGGAGGAGAAACTCGACCAAACATACAACAAAGAGTGTCAGTGCCAATTATATTGTATATATAATTCATATTACTTCGTAACCCTTAATGTAAACTCTCTGTTATTCTTGAGCGACACGACTTCGACGTTAAACGACTTCACCAGTTGCTTGCATCTTTGAGAAGTAACACCAGTTATTCATACCATGTGCATAGAGATATTTTCTTGCTTTCCTTATTTACCCATAAGTGACGATTCGAAGGATCTGTTCACCTGGGTAGCATCGTAGTCATATAATTATAAAGCTCTAAAAATGGCAGGTGTACGAAATTCACCTCATTTTTTGTTATATGCGACTGGCTGACACGGTTATAGTCTCACGTTATGCTTATGAGATCCACCAAAATGTCGACAAAAACTGGCATCGCATTTGTAATCAGCGAACCCAATAATCCCGGAGTAGTAATTTTTGTAAACTTAGCTCAATGTAATTTAATAATTTGCAGTTCGATCATAATCATCTCAGGACGCTGTGGCCACGTAGTCAAGACCCGAAACCCCTCGGTCAAAGTGTGCTAGAAAAAAAAGTTGCTTTTATTCCACTGCCTAGTTGTTTATCTGAAAACAGATGTCTATACTCAGGGCATCAATAAATATTTGCACTAAGCTAAGCTTTCTCTGCAGAGTATAGTCAAAGCCATCAAAGCGAATAACACTTAAAACTAATATTCTTCTAAATTTCATAATTTAAATATGTATTTTACTAAATCAGCATGCCCTTTTTGTATTTCCAGGATCCCGGCATCACCAAACGCCTCAATAAAGGGATGCTCTCCGAAGAGACTTTAATGAAGAGTGATACCTTTGAAAATATGTTTGGCGGCACACTGAAGCAGTTAGCTATCAATTCAGCGAATTGGCCTGGTTTTGAAAAGATCTCACAGAAACTACATCACTTTCATAATAATTTCAAGTCAATATGTTTGCGTTTGGCCGAACGCCGCGAAGGCGATCGCATTGTTGTGATGAATCATGGTGATCTATGGACCGCCAATTTCATGTATGCCTACGATGATCCCCAGCAACCGAATAAGCCAACGCGCGCAATTTTCGTAAGTACATACATACATTTTAAATGGTTACTCACTTTCTCCGTAGGGACCTTTACAAGTAAATCTGTGACTTACTTTCAGGTGGACTTTCAGCTAAACTTCTATGGCAGCCCCGGCTGTGATCTCAATTTCTTACTCAATACAAGTATACGTCTCGATTTGCTAAAATATCGGCGCGATGAAATAATAAACGCGTACTTCCAAACCTTTACCGAAACTCTGAAATATCTTCACTATGAAAATATACCGACATTAGAGGATCTCAAATATGAATTGCGTGCGCGAGAACTTTATGGTCTATTTGCACTGTTCGGTTTCCTGCCGATCGTTACTATACCAAAGGAGTGGTCGGAAGATAGCAGTATTGATAAATTAATGGATGAGGAGTTTGCCCGGAAAAAATTCGAGAAGATATTCTCACAGGAGCATCTACAAGTGCAACTAAAATACGCTTTGCAGCGCTTGGAAGATTTGGGCGTATTGGACGAATTTTAGAGAATGTAAATTGGAACTGGATATACTCGCATGTATATGTAGATGTATGGATGTACATATGTATTATATTATAAATTATTGGAATAAAAGAAAGCTATTATTGTGTACTTAAATATAAATTTATTAAATAAATTTCAGAGCTCATATTCTTTGAAAGTGTAATAACAGCAATAAGAGTATTGACTCAAACACACCAAGTGAAGCCAAGCCCTGCTCCACTTGATCTTTGCAACGCAGAGGAGGCCTTCCTCTACTACCACCAGCTGGTACCGCATCGAGTACTTTCAAAGCCGGAGCGTTTGTATCCATTCGGACGACTTGACTCAGCTAACGTAGCCGGTGGATCTTTATTCGCTGCGCTATGTCTATGTCCTCGTAAAGTTCATACAGCTCATCGTTCCATCCCCTGCGATATTCGCCGTTGCCAACGTGCAAAAGTCCAAAAAACTTACGCAGAATCTTTCTTTCAAACAATCCAAGCGTCACTGCATCGGATGTTGTCATCGTCCAAGCTTCTGCGCCATACGTTAGGACGGGAGGACTTCTTCGAGAGAGGACTTTACTGCTCAGTTGCCTACTTAGTCCAAAGTAGCACTTGTTGGCAAGAGAGATTCTACGTTGGATTTCAAGGCTGACATTGTTATCGGTGTTAATGCTTTTTCCTAAATAAGCAAAGTCCTTTACAACCTCGAAATTATAACTGTCAACAGTGACGTGGGTGCCGATACGCGAGTGCGCCGACTGTTTGTTTGCGACAGGAGGTACTTCGTTTTGTCCTCGTTCACCGCCCGACCCATTCGAAATTTTATATACGCCCGCACATTTTCGTGAAATTTATTTTGGAATGGCTGTTAATTTTTGAAATCAAAGAAACTCAAAGACAATTAGCTTAGAACATCAGATGGACGGACGGGAGTGTAGTCTTAAGAAAAGTGGGTATGGTTTTATCCAATCTCAATAATACATATTTACGTCGGCTCTAAATGAGGTGCGGCGTAATCAAGGCGAACTGAGTATCTAAGTTGGCGCCATTAAAAAACAGCTACTTTATTTTTCGCGATTTTAATAAGTCTGACGTCAGCCGCCTTCGCAATACAAAGCAAACGAATAAAACAAACAAAAGTAGGAGAAATTACATGTTTGTGAAAATTCAGTGAATAGCTTGGTAGTATTCTGATTTGCTAGATTTAAACTAATGAAAACGGTGGGGCGTCTGTTAAATTGTGAAAGCACAAATTAATATAAAGCCTCCAAATGTAGTTTTTTTTTGCGTTTTTATGCGGAAGACGCCGTGGCTAGAAATTATGTGCGTATAATTTCTCTTCTTCTTCACATGCAAATAATTTCCTTACCTTTTGATTGTTTATTGATGGACTCTTACGACACGGCGAATTCGGAAAGCGCAATCTTCTTCTCTATCATTCTTGGGGAGTAATGCGCGTACCAAGTTTGGGCGAATTTTATTAAGCCGAGAATCTTATTATCGAGATACACGCGTGAATCCGTCTCGTATTCCTTTCATCATTTTTAACCCATTTTTACCAAATTTGAGTGACCATGTTTTATTGTACTTTTAAAACGAATTTTATTGATAGTTGTATAAATAATATTAACTAACCCATAAATGCTCTTATAAAAAATATAATTGTTAATTAAATGACAAATACGTTACTTTGGGGGAAAAAATGTTTTATTTATATCCGTTATATGAGTTATCAATTGATTTTCAATACCAAACTAACTTGGATAAAGAGTAATATGTGTGCGAAGTTTCATTGAAATATATTAATTTTTGCTTGCGTTATCGTTCACACATACGGACAAGCGATCGGGCGGACACGGACCCAATCTATTTTGATACTTTAGTACAAGATGCGGATCTTTATTGCACACAAGGGCATCATTTACAAATACATCTTAAACTTCAAAATCTCATTCTAATTTTCAGATGCCTTCTTGTTGAAATCAGTCTCACTGTATATTAATATGATAGCGTCCCGTCAACCGCATCAAAGCATTCATTCATATCACCTTCGACTTCGTTATCACTAACATACGAGTGCTTGCAGTGCTTCACAAATTTCTTCTATTGTCACAACGCTTGGCTCAATGCACCTACATGGGATTTCATGCAGTTCTTTGCTGTTTTTTTTCAAATATTTTTTATTATTTATAATAATTAATTTAATTATTCATCTGTAAAACTTTATTGAATGAATACAAATTTATTGAATGAATATACATACATACATATATGAGCAACTTAGCAACATGTTAGATATAAAGCTTTTATTTATTTTCAATAGTGACTAAGAGTCACTGCGCGGGACGATTTGGGTTGAATAAAATGTTATTCAAGTATTTCAAGGTTACCTCTTTCGAAAGAATTGGGGGTGATTTTATACATTATGATGATATTGAGCAATTATGCATAAGTATGCATAAGGAAGCATTCACCCTGAGCGAAAATAACTGTTTATATCTATTATCGTATTTCAACCCCGGTGTACCATATATATGGATAAGTAAGAAATTGAAAGCAGACACAATGAAATGTACTTGTGCGTGATTCATAAGGTAATAATTTCAAGGCCGATGACACCTGCTACTTTCAAACATCGCAATAAAAAAACGATAGGCCAAGGCACATAATGAGCCAACGTCAGAATGTTCTTTTCGCCATGAAAAATCGTCTTACACAACCAAAAAAAATATATATGCGAGATCGAAATAAAGAGTCCCATAAGAATAAATATATACGAGTATATATTGTATACCTATATAAAAGAAATTTAAACAAAAAAAACTTTGTGTTTGGTACTCTCGCGAGGGTTTCAAAATTCACATATCGCGGACGTACAGATTTGAAGTAAAATTTTGTGTTTGTTATGTGCAAGACTTTTACAAACGGGAGTATATAAATAAACAAACCAGCATCAATGATTTTTTGCATAGAATAATTATGATGTGGTAGAACTTTGTATTTTTGTTTAGGCCATAAGCAGTCGCCAACTACCGTTATTTAAATGAAAAGCTAGTTTAAGTGCAAAGAGAAAGGCAAAGTTGAATTTTTAGTAGACAAAAACTAAATTTATTTCTTTAAAAAAGTGTATCAAAGTTTTTTTATATATCAAACGCACAAGTTTAAGGCTGTCTTTACGAAATTTAAGCTGCAGAGGCCCGTTATTAATTCTTTTGTAATACCATTTCCAGTACGAATTCACGAGTTGTTTAAAGTGTGGTCTTAGTCGAATAATTCAATTTCATCAAACTAAGTAGAAGCTAAATATATTTAATCAACTTTATAAAAACAGGAGTGAAAAAGGTGTGAGCTTAGGTGAGCTTAGGGCTTCAGACCGTCCTATACTCATTTTGTAATTTTAAGATGTTATTTTGTAGTGCAATTCAATAACTTTAAAAGATTCGCCAATTGTTATTTTTGCCTACAATTTTTTCCATTGCAGTAACGATTATTCAATTAACAAACGTATGTTAATTAAATGTAAACAACTCTATTTTGCGATTTATTAGAAAGAGAAAGAGAGGAGTAGTATCAATAAAGAGTGGCATATCTGCCAAATTAAATATCAGGACAGTCCATAAGTTCGTGCGTTTTTTAAAGGTGGATTTACAATTAATAAAAAAGATGTTTAAAGTATTTATTAATCAATAATATATTTTCCTTAATTATTTACAATGTCTGCCCAACGCTTAGGCAAATTTTTAACTCCCTGCTCAAACAATTTTTTGTCATTGGAGCCAAAATACGCTTCGATATCTCTTTTTATAGCTTCTTTTGAGGAGTGGTTCTTGTTACTCATATGGGATTGAAGTCCACGAAAAAGGTGATAATCACAAGGTGCAATACCCGTAGAGTATGGTGGATGCGGCATTAGCTCCCATCCGAGCTCGTTCAGCTGCCTAATGTTTGCCTTGCGGTATGAGGTCTTGCGTTGTCGTGGTGAAACAAAACTTTGTGTCTATTCACTAAAGACAGTCGATTTTTGTTAAGTGCCTCATTCAGGTTTGATAGCTGATGGGAGTAATAATCAGCAGTTATCGTTTGATTTGGTTCCAGAAGTTCATAATAAACAATACCGGTCATATCCCACCAAATAGAGAGGAGAATCTTCTTGGGGTGAAGGCCATCTCTAAGGTCGTTTCTGGTGTTTCATCTTTGTCTAACCAATTTCGTTTGCGAACAGGATTATTTTAAAGGACAGATTTTTCATCACCAGCAACGTAACGGTTCAAAAAACTTTCATTTTTAAGCCGTTGCAGCAGCTGAGAACACACATTTACTCTCTGCTGAAGGTTGGCGTCGGAAAGTCAATGCGGAGCCCATTTTTGGAACCCAGCTTTCCCAACCTCAGCTCAGCTTCAAGGAGTTCGAGCAAGGCGTCGGAGTTAAAGACTTCAGGACGACCAGCGCGAGGGGCATCCTCCGGGTTGCAGTTACCACTTCGGAATTTTGGAAACCACTTTTGCGCAATCCTTACACTCACGGTGAACAGTGTTTATTCCTGCAGCAGCAGTTGTTGCATTTTTACCACTTTTATACAAAAATACCAAATATGCCTCTTACACGCGTTCGAAGATTCCATTTTATTTTTTAACAACACGTGCTTCTATTCGCGATTAAAATCACTTGTTGAATACACAATATATCAAGGAAAATATAAATAGTTCCGTTATATTCCGCGAATAATTTTTTGTATGCAAAAATCGAACAAAAGTGAAGTTATGGGTAAAATACGCATGAACTTATGGACTGGCCTGATATCAAAATGAGAGAATAACGCAAAGAATAATAGCAAACAAGACTAACGTCTGAGTGGTTTTTCTAATTATAAGTATATTTGCGCAAGGTAAGTAAAAAAATGAAAGACTTTCAATAAAGGAAGGAAATTGAATGAAATGTGTATTGAAACGGTAGATGAAAGTGTGATATTCCCACTGTAGCAAAACACGAAAATTCATTATTCAATCGTAAGTTAATCGTGTAAACGTAAAGTAAAGCGATTAAGGGGTTGCACACGTCCAGAATTTTCAAAAAAATCGATTTTTTTAAGATTATTATTCTTTATAATATAGTTTCAGGCGTATTTCTGTGGGAGTCGATTTAAAAATTCCCTATAGATACAAAGTTATGGTAGAAAATGTAATTGCCCGACGAGAGTTTGATATGCACAGGAAGCTGTCCTTCGTTTGAGGCAGCTGGCCGTTAAGAATGGAAAGATTACTTGGAATAGCAATTGTATATAAGAGATACCACTATTGTCTCGGAGAAAATTCGAACCGGCTAAAACACGCACGAATCAAGACTATGAAAGCAACAAAAGAGGCCACAGAACATCTCATCGACTGAAAAAAATAAACAACAACAATTGCTTACTGATCAGGAAGGCATACAATATGAAGCTGGAATGGGAGATTAGACGTAAGTTAACAAAATAAATTTAAAAATTCATTTTAAGTTCTCGCTTTAAATGCGCGCGACCTCGAGTGAAATTCACTTGAAAGTTTGAACTCGAAACTACTTCTTCCGGCACGGTCTGCATGATAACTCATGCAGTTTTTAATATTTTTTGATGCGGTTTTTTTTATATATTCTATTTTCTCTATAGTCTATTGAGCCGGATTTTTGATATTTTTATTGAAAAATTTTATAAACATAATTAAAGTGTCACACTTATGACGTAAAACGCATACTGTTTTTTAAATGCCTTCAATTGCAAAATTTTTAGAAATTCAAAAATCCGGCTCGACAACTATAACTACAGCTTTATTTTACAAGATTTTTTTACTTTTCACAGATCCATCAACATTTCAAGGAAAAATGATGCAGACCGTGGAGCAGCTTTTTTCTCATTATACTTTGGGTCAAGTGATTTCTTATATACTAATTTTTGTAAAATAAAATTAAAATAATTTTTTTTATAAGGTTTAAGTACTAATAAACAATGTATTACATTTTTTTATATTTATTTCTATTGTTATCCCTTCTAAAAACAGTTTTTCTTTTAGCGCATTTTTGGCGCTGCTGGATGTATGTAACCCTTAAGTGAAATTCCACAAAACATTAGTTGAGAATTTGATTTAACAATCCAGTGATCGAACTCTGAGGAATTATTGTGAGCCGTTTTATTTGGATAAAAACGTAGCAGTTTCGTAACAGCACTTTTTTAACAAACTGAAACAGTCAAAATCTGAAAACAGTCGAAAAGAGTGAACTTATTAATTTTATAACACATCAAAGTGCAGAAAAACCGGGTGACACCCCAAGTGAAAATTTGATTCGTTCTTGGGTGCGAAATTTCCGCGAAACAACTTCGGTGGCAAACAGCCCACAGCGGGGGCCCAGCCGAACATTGAGAACGAATGAAATACTGAGCTCATTGCTACACACAAAGTGGATTTCCGTTTTAGAAATAGCGCCATGTGTATTCGAAACATATAAATACTTATTATATTATTAATGTATATGCATATGTATATGTTACGTCGGCGATTTATTCAAGCATTGTAGCTACATACGTCGCATTAGCTTTGATTAGAAATGTCAATCAATTGGAGCATATCCACTTGAACTCTGAATATCGGTCGAAATGCTTAAAGACGGTTCATTAATTGAAACCAATTAAACTGTTATGGGAATGCAGTCGGCATTCTCTTTAATGCGCAAACTTTTAAAATCTGCAATCACAAACAGCTTTGTATTAAAAGGAATTGAAAATGTGAAATAGGCAATAGTTCTGATAAAATAGTGGTCGAGTGAAGTTACTGCAATATTATTGAGTAAAAAATGGCCACCTTTGCGATCGGTGAAATACCCAACTACTTCAATACAGAGTTCTTCAAGAGAACTTTGGAGAATGGTCTACGTACAGGTGATCTTAAAATTCTAGGAATATCCATAGAGAATCTAACAATGGGTGGCGAAAATTATTGCAGTAATATATATCGTGCAATCATCAAATACAAAAGTGTCGAGGATCAGCAACACGAGCAGACAGTTATAATAAAAAATATGCCAAAACAAAAGCAAGGTGTGCTTAGTCGTTTGAATATCTATCGAAAGGAGACAATTTTCTATTTGGATATTAAGCCCAAAGTGGAAGCGCTTATGTGGTACTTAGGTGAGCCATGGAATCTGGCCGCGCGGTAATATTAGCGCTAAAATTACTGTAATACTTATGTTCAAATAAATGGATGAGATTTCCCCTTTGCAGACACTTTCATTCAACCACCGAACCAGAACAGAACATTGTGTTTGAGGATTTGAGTGTACGGGGATTTACGTTGGAGAGCCGCCAAGCTGGGCTTGACTTAGGACATGCGCGAATTGTTATGAAGAAATTGGGAGAATATCATGCACTTACCATGGTGATGGCGGAGAGGGTAATTAAATAATACAATTTTAATTATTATATACACTTCGCTGTTTGAACATCGCGTGCAGAAATTTAATTTCAATCAAAACGATTAATTGCACTGTGTGACAAAAAACAAAATCTTCAGGAACCTTTATAAAGACCTAACACCAGTTGTAGGTTAGTAAAACTAAGAAAAATGTTATGGCAGACACTTTGCATCACCCACAAAATTTCATGGAATATTCATCTGTAGAACCTTCGCACATAGCTCAATAGGAAAGTGGAGTTGAGGTTGCACAGACTACATGACTCCGTACTTTAATTGGGAGAGAAGGTTTCGTACTAAAATTGAAGGGAAGGGATGGCACAAAGGCATGAAGCCAGATGACTTTTTACGTCTGTACAGACAGCTCTAAAACTTTAGACGGAGTAGGAGCGGGCATTTACTGCTCAAAACTAGGGATAAGGCAGCCTATCAAGCTGCCAGACCACAGCAGTATTTTCCAAGCGGAAGTTTTTGCTGTGGGGAAAGCCACGGAGCTAGCCTACACAAGAACTAGAAAGAACTCAACAATTAATATATAGGTCGACAGTCCAAAAATGTTCAACTGTTGCTGTTAGACTACCTTTTTAACAAGAGAACGACATACCAAAACCGCTAAATACTAATATATATACAATAAAATGGACGACTACATGAAAAACTAGTGGAAGTTAGGTGGACTAATTTGACCACATGCAAAACAGTAAACGTTATGTGTAGGACTAACGACAAAAAACTGACTCAATTCATACTTTCGCTCTCACGAAAGGACTGCAGAACTATTGTAGGTATGCTAACATTTCATTATCAATTGGCTACACATACGTACAAGATAGAGATTGCTAACATGGACAAATGCAGAAAGGATGTTGAGGACACTTTAGAACACCTATTGTGTGTATGCCCGGCATTGTTAAAAACGCGTTTAAAATGCCTGGAAGCTCCATTGTTTGAGGGTCTGGAGGACGTATCAAAAGCGGATCTCCCAGCTCTGCTTAGATTCGCCAAGACCGCTGACATCCTACATGATGTCTACTTTCAGTATTCATAGAGGTCGGTCTCCGTGTTGTATCGCTAGGGGCCAAAAGGTGTATTCGTGGCTTATTGCCAACCAGGGTAACCTAATCGAACATTGTCGTGAAAGTAATTTTAATACTGTGCAGAATGAAAATTGACAATATTACGTAAATTTTGAGATTTTAAGGCACGCTCAAGCACTTCAAATTTTGCTCATTGTGGGGTTGATAGTTTACTAACCTGAGCAAGGTTTGGTTATGCTACAAAAAGACCAACAACTGTATTAAGAAGGTCCCCTGAATTTGCCTAAGATTAACCTACTGTGAAATTTTAATTTTTCAAGCGAGCGTTTAAAAACACAGCCAGCCATACCATATCGATAGATCGCGCCATTCACCAAATTTCCACAATTTGTAAGCATAGTTCTAGCGTTTAATGATTCTTAATGACGTGCCAAACCTAACTGCGCCGAAATATACATAAACACAATTTGCTACTCTCAGCTGACAAACTATGCATAGTTATCGATAGTTCTCATGCTGTTCGTAAAAATACCCGATACAAGGGGGCGCGAAATTAATCATTAAATTTTCTTTTTAAATAATTTTTTTACTAAATAAATAAATGATTTTGAATGATGGAAGCCTTTAGGTTGGCCTTTCCACGCAATTTCGACGTGAGCGTTAAAGATCGAACGAGCGAAGGGGCACTGAAAAAAATTCGAAGATACTCAACTACAACAATTATTCGATGAAGACGCATGTCGGACCCTTGATGATTTGTCTAAAGAGTTGGATGTTGACAGATCAATTGTCGTTAAACGTTTGCATGCAATGGGAATGGTCCAGAAAGCAGGTAACTGGGTGCCACATCAATTGAAGAAGAGGGATATCGAGAGACGTTTGGTGACGCGTGAGATACTTCTTGAATGACAGAAAAGAAAAGGTTTTCTGCATCGCATCGTCACTGGCGATGGAGAATAGATCTATTATGATAACCCAGGCGTGGAAAAAGTTGGAGCCCACCAGGTGCACCAGGATCATCGACAGGAAAAAAAAATATTCGTGCTTCAAAGGTTATGTTGCGCATCTGGTGCGATCAGAAGGGTGTCATCTATTATGAACTCCTTAAACCATCTGAAACCATCACTGGCGATCGTTACCGACTGCAGCTAATGCGCTTGAGTCGAGATCTCAAAGAAAAGCGGTCGGAATGTGACGGTAGACATGACAAACTAATTTTGCTGCATAATAACGTCAGATCCCACGTTGCTAAATCGGTCCAGAAATATTTAGAGATACTGAATTGGGAAATCATGCTCCACCCAACGTATTTCCAAGCCAATGCACCTTCGGATTACCATCTGTTCCGCTCAATGCAATCAGCCCTTATTGGAGAGCGGTTCAGTTCTTACGAGAGCATCGCAAACTGGCTCAATGAACGGATCAAATCAAAAGAATTCGAATTTTTCATCAGAGAGATAGAGTAAGGTTGAAGCTTCCAATGACACATACGTAACATAATATGTATCACGTATTATTTATTTCATTGTTCAAATAATTCGCACTTTTGGCTAAGAAAGGGCGGAAACTCATTCCCATACCCAATACATAAAATCTTCTTTTTTATCACATATTAGAAAAAAGCTTATAAAAATCTCTTTAAATGTTTGTTATTTATTTATAAAGAAAATCTTCTATAAACCTTTAAATTTCCTTCTCAGGAACCTGATATAATCATCGATCATTACACTTTCGGCCTACTGAATATTGACTCAATCAAAGCGGATGCTTTCAAAGCACTATTTGGCGCGCAACTACTGAAACTCGCCACACTTATTAGTGAGTATCCCGATTTGGAAGCGATTTCAAAGAAACTGCTGAAATACTACGATCACTTCACGGAGCGTGTGCTCGAATCTATCTATCCATTAAGAGGTGAAGTGAATGTTCTCAATCATGGCGATCTGTGGGTTAACAATTTATTCTTCAAATACGACAGCAAATCATTGAAGTTCAGAGCTCCAAGTGAAGTACGATTTGTAAGTTTTACGTAGTTTGAAATGTTCCATAATGAATCGACTCTTAAAACTTTAATTATCACTTACAGATCGATTTTCAACTGTGTTATTATGGCAGCATTGCTTTCGATATTAATTATTTCTTGAATACCAGCGTTCAGTTGGATGTCTTGAAGAACGATCGTGAATCGCTAATTGAAACCTACTATGACAGCCTGATGAGGTCTCTCAAAGGTTTACCATACATGGCTCCACTACCCAAATTTACCGATGTTCTGCGTGAGATAGCGCAGCGTGAGGCTTTCGGCTTTTTCGTTGCGTTCGGCTTTTTCCCCCTAATGTCAATGTTTAGTATGGATTCACACGACAATTCATTGGAAAAGTTCTATGATGAGGAATTTGCGCGCCGCAAAATTGAATTAATGTTCCAGAGCAATCCACGTACCATGGAAACGCTGAAATATGCCTTAAAACGTTTCGATGATTTGAAAGTATTGGATTGAAAGGATTTTTAGATTTATTCTATTTTAAATCGCTGATTGAATACAATTAAATACAGATTAGTAAGTCTGTCCATACTTATACGTTTTTGTGTTCTCGTGTTTGTTTTAAATGGGCTTTGAATTAGTATACAGGCTGGTGTATTTTTAAAAGTTGAAAAGAATGAAAAAACTAAATTTTTTCGCTGTAGTATTGATTTATTAAAAATATTTATGGAACAAGATTTTATTAATGAGGCTGTCTTCGTAGAAACGCGTCCTGTTAACCTAGTTATCCAAGACTTTGGTGATGGTTTCTGGCTCCATCTCACGCATGTCTTGCTCGGTATTCAACTAAAGGAGCTGAATCGTGGCACTCTCACCCATTTATGGCACCTCACAAAAACAAGTTAAACAGCGTCAAACTGCAGCTTCGTTGTGACCAATTGACATCGACGAGATGACTGCTAACACGAATTTGGCGCTTAAGAAGTAAATTGTGATATGCGCTGCGTTGCACGGCGTGCCCTTCTGCTGAAACCAAACGTCATCCATGTCGATGTTTTCACTTTGTAGTCACGAAAAATGGTTTATAATGCCTCTGCAGCGCTCACCGTTGCTGAAATCGCATTTAAAGTAGCATTCTGAAAGCAAAATAGGCCACTAATGCCATTGCATTAAACTATTACACTCGAAGAATGCATTGGTTTCTCAGCGAGCACATGTGGATTTTCTTCTGGAGTTCTAATATTCGTCGATTTAACTACCACTAAAGTAAAGCTAACAAAAATAGTTTTACAAAAGACACGTTTAGATGTTGGTTTAAAATATTTAAAACATGTGAAAATTTAAATTCTTTCAGGTTTCATTATTTTTACTCAAAATATGGTTCTTAACAATTATATGGAAAAAAGGGCTTCATGAATGATAAACTATTAAGAACATCGAGATATCGATATTGAAGGTTGTTCAGCAACACAGTTTTTGGTCCAGTCCTTTTTCTATCCTCGACAGAAACAGTTTCTTGAAATTTGTTCATCAAACTTTGACTTTGTCGGTTCATTCGGACTATTATCTCGACATTATCACGAATTTTGCGATATGTTGTTCTTAAAGGTCGACCATCTTCATACTAAGTTTCACTCCCTTTAACGCGTTGTTCTACCGTGTAAAATTAAGCATCTGCCTACTTGACAAATGCCTAAGATGACATAACATAAAGGTATCGTCTAAAAATTATTCACTACTGACATCTAGGAGTCATTTTTGAAAAACCCTTTATTTACGTAACTCTAGGGTTAACATAGCCGCCTGCGCTTCGCCAGAAAAAATGATTTTGAATTATTTTCAAAAACGCGCTGTTGGGGCTACACGACATTGACTTTGAATATAAGTTTGCAGTAAGAGTAAAGCGATTCATTTCATTCCGTTGATACCGACTTTCTGGCAAGCGAAAAAGCGTTCATTATAAAAATAGCGTATGATTGAAACAACAAACATTGTATGGGTCACCCTGTGTGTATGTTTGTAATATTTTTCTACGATTAAACTTATTTATAAGTAGTTTTACTGATCAGGTAGTGTACATATTGTAATAATATCTTAGCTAAGCTGACTTATTACGCCTCACAGGCAGTGTCAACATATGAAGTATGCGAGAATAGTATCATAAAAACAATATGCAAAGTGCATTAAGTGAATAACTTATTCAAAGCAAACACAACCTTTAGGTAAGTATTAAACGTTAGATACTGTATAAAAACCGTAAAACATACGTAGTTTATTCAGAAATATATAATTATTTGAACGAACGAAATTGCGTGTAGAGTATTAATTCACAAGTGTTTTTGAGATAAATATTATTTTTAACTCCTCTAGCAAAAGACGTGTAATTATGTAATATGTATACAGATTTGTAGTTAAATCTTCAAATTAGCACGAATAGATATTTTATGTGCATATCCATCCACATGGAATGTATTAGGGTGGTCGAATATTGAAGCATTGAAGTATGGAATAATTTGACAAGAAATACCTAAAAGCTATTTTTATGCAATCCATTTATCTGCTTATAAATTAAAGTTTCAAAAATAAATTAAAATAATAAAATATGTATGTACGAGTATATACGTAAAATCGACGCCTTCGAACGACTCCTACGCAATGTTAAATTTAGTACCCATAGCCATCACGCAGGCAGAATTGCCGCTGCTCGTACCGCAATCAGACTGAGGCGTTGGGGTTATAGGCTCAACCTCACTTATAGGCACTCTGACACATTGAGTTCATCCCCCTGTCAACGGATGAGTGTAGGGCCTCGCTTATTCAAATCGGAACTTTCTCCACTCACATTCCATCAAGAGAAGAGTGGACAGGGGGCTACACTTGGAGACCTAGTGAACTTGTTCACGGATGGACCGAAGTTGGAAGGAAAGGTTGGTGGAGGAGTTTTTTGTGAGTAGCTCCCCATCAGTCTCAAATTCAGGCTACCAGATCACTGTTGTGTGTTCCAGGCAGACATAAACCTCATCTGGGTTCGTGGTCACAGCAACATCACGGGAAACTGTGAGGCGAATGAGCTGGCCAGACAAGGGACATGTGAGGTGATTTCCCCGCGAGGGACAGAATTGGGATCTCCCTGACTGCCTGCGGTCTGCTCCTGGATAGATGGGCTTCGCGCCAATTCATCGAGCGCTGGGCAAGTACACAAACTTGTAAGGTTGCGAAATCCTTCTGGCCACGTGTGGATCGGGGGCGCTCGGGTAAGCTTTTGAGGTTGACAAAATCTCAGCTCTCGAACCTTGTGGGTTTTCTCACAGAACACTATACGCGAGGAGTACATGCTGTGACACTTGGAATTACCTTGAGTTCGTTTTGCGTCGGATGTATGGAGGATGACGAAAAATCATCTCAGCACCTTCTCCTTAGTTGCCCTGCTCTGGCGGGGCTAGGCATCTTGGTTCTTACTTTTATGCTACGCCTGCTGATCTAGCTGGCGTTGACATTAAAGATTTGATGAACTTCATCAGCAGCATAAAGCGGTTGACGCAAACGTAGCACAGTCATCGTTCATAATCCACACACTATAAATCCATCCTTCTAAACATCCTACCACCACTTCTCCCCGCCCTCTTCTTTCATCCCATCGGTTTTCCGCTTCACAATGGTATCACAAAGGACGAATCCATTTATCTTCGTCTAAGTGTGCCCATTCCTTGGGCAAACATTCCAACCTAACCTAACCTTAAATCAGCTATTGTAGTAGTGCGATTGCTGATTCATTTCCTACTACGAAAACGAAGAATTCTTTTACTTGCGAACCAGCATTGATAACGTTATTAATGTCCGCCGTTCTCTCCCGGCGAACAAAAGCGCTCTTAATAAATCTCTGATTGGAGTGTTCAAAGATGTTCAAGAATTTGCGGACCTTTGCACTCAGATGTATGCGAGCTAGGCATATTGCAGTGAATAAAAATCCATTGTATCCACTTCAGCCTTGAAAGTAGTCGATGCAGTATCGACTGCTGGTAGCAGAGGGAGAGGTAGGTTTTATAATAAAGGGTCTTTCAAAAGTGGCGCCTAGTGGCAGTAGCCAATAATTCCTAGACCGTACTATTTTTATATCATCTTTGACTTCTGTCCAGTGGGCAGATGTACACTTTTCCACGATAGAACAACGCTTTAATATTATTGAAACTTATTACTGCTCGATCTATAGGAATAACATATATCGCAAAGTTCGTGATTTTTGGTGGAAATAATCGTACGAATGAGTAGGCAGTTCAAAGATTCTGTCAAAGATAAAAAAAGGATTGGCAGACCAAAAACTAAACGTATTGTTGAGAATATTTCTACTGTAGCGCAAAGTGTTACTGAATAACCTTCAATATCGATACCTCAACATTCTCAATAATTAGGCATTCAATGATGGACTGTTTGGCGGATTTTACCTATAGACGTTCTCATGGCGGACATTTAAATGATCTCATTTTTCACATATAATTCTTATAAATATAATTCTCCTCTTATATCCAGTAGAGAAGCATTTCGTTGTAAAAAGCAGTCCTCTCACCTTAATGTAAAAGTTAAGAAAATCAACGCTGATTTATTTGCATAAATCTCCCAAGCCTACGCACGTGTACCTAATTCGAATAATTTCTAGCACGCTAGCATTTTAACTTAAGGGGTAACACCACTCTACACGCGTAAAATAAACACGATTTTTAAAGAATTTTTTTGTGTAGAAAGAAAAGGAAAACAATCACTCTGATTTGGGAAGTTATTACTTATATACTAAAATACAAAACTACAAAGTTTGATCGAAAAATTTTACAAAATGGCGGCATTGGAGACATTTTTGTAATGTGGTTTCTCTTGAAGGAGCTCCGCGGCACGCAGCACAGAGGGTGCAAATTTTAATCTGGAACAAGGAAATTTTTTTTTCTTAATCTAGATAAGAATAGCTAGAGAAACACGTAGGGGATTTAAAAAATATTTATTTTTGTGGAATTAGCAAGCATTTGAAGGAAAATACTTTATTTTGGACTAAAAAAACGGCACTTAAATAATTATAACAATCGTTTAAATTAATCTATCGAAAATCCCCTACGCTCTTCTCTTAAGAAGGTTATTATACAGACGTAGTGAAAAACCTGATTAAAAATATTTAAAATTGTTTGAGTTATGCTGCGTGCCAATTTCAGAAAACGTGTTTTGAGAAAAACGCGTTTAAAGTTTGGAAATTTGGAGAAATCGTTAGGTAGCAGTCACTAAGGCTTGGTTAAAAGCTTAAAATATTTATGAAATAAACTTCGGTAACGTATAAAACTTTTTGTTCTGTATTTTAAAAGGTTCAAAGAATTTTTTAAGCTTATAAAAAAAAAATAAATTTTTTGAAATTTCTACAGTGGTGTTACCCCTTAATGTAAATTACAGTACATAACAGATATGAAGACTTTTTTTGGAATATTTTTTTTTTTTTAATTACTCTGTCAATTGGATATTGTTAGCATGATTCTTTGAAATGTGCCGATATTTTCGCAATTTCTCAGCGAATTTGCAAAATGTTTACCAAATTTGTAGTAACAACTAAAAATGGCTATGTATTAGACTACACAATTAAGCTTTAAATTGCACACAATTACTAATTGACAGTGGAAAGTGTTAATTTTGTTTGTGAAAAAATCGGCGTGAGAGGAGTGTAGAAAAAATTATTTTTAGAACGAATCTTCTTCTTTATTTGCAAATTCTCAATACAGAATGTAAGCGATCACAGTAATAAATTGTGCGTTAATTTTAATACAAATGTGATAAATAATTCTTTCTCCTTTTTTACATTTAACAAAACTATAAAATATTAGATATAATATTTTGGACTTTTTCCGCTGAGTTCTTTAACGAGATATTGCAGGTCATTAATTCTGTCAACCAATATTGTGGTGTCATCGGCAAATCGTATATTATTTATTTTTTCGCCGTTGACTTTTATTCCTAAGTTAACTAATGCCGAAGCTTCTTCAAATATATATTCCAAGTATAAATTGAAGAGCATTGATGATAAAACTCATCCTTGGCAGTCACATCATTTTGCAGTCTCACGTTCGCAGTTTGGCCGCAATACAAGTTGGAAATGCATCTTATTTCGAATGTATAGCAGAATTTATTAGTTTATAAAAAAAAATATTGAACTCTCCAAGTCCGTACAATCGAGTTTTGATAGCAACCTGACTTTGTTCAGAAAGAAAAGGAGAGCCACTAGCTAATTTCGCAAAGTTTAAGGAGATTGCAGCTACTGCTTATTGCAGCAATAGGCCCAAAAAGCAACTCAAAGATCGTTTTGACGGCTGGTAAATTAAATTAAATTACAAAAGTATTGTTTATTATAACACTTTCTTTATTATAGAATTTGTTTAAATTTACTCACCATAAATTTTGTTCGACATTGTCGTTTTATTTTTTCTTGTATTTGATTTTAATGATTTTGTCTATTGGTTTTCACTTGTGAGGTAACTAGACAGGTTTGGCCTAGAAGAAATGAGAACAGAACTAGACCGGCCTTCCATTACTGCAGTAATTCTTCTAATGACTTCTATCGCAACTATATGTAGGATCAAGGTGGACTGCGTTAAATGCTTTTTTTTGCCACTGTCGTGCTCGTGCCAAAACGCGACAACGCTGTCTAAACTCGTACTCTTTAAATGACTGGCAAGCATAGAATCCACCGTATTTCATTGTTTTCATCATCATCTTTTGGCTCTACAGCTTTTTGTGAGCTTTGGCCTGCTGCAGGTGGGACCTCCATACGTCTCGAACGCTTGCGACTTTTTTCCAGTTCGTTATCCTAAGTTTCTTGATGTCGTCCTCTAGTTAGTCTAGTTCCATCTTGTTCTCGGCCTTCCTCTTGATCTAGTGTTGAACGCTCTGGCTTCTACGATTTTCTTCTGCGCCCTCGTACCGTCCATTCTTGTAACGTGACACAGCCATCTTAACCGCTGCGCTTTGATGAAACGTATAACATTTTCGCCCTTTATCAGTTGATCTAGCTAGTCGTTCCATCTTATCCGCCACTCGCCGTGATCTTTGATTGCTCCGAAAATTCTTCTGAGTACTTTTCGTTCGAAGGCTTACAGTTTTGTTTTATCTGCTTCAATTAGCGTCCAGGACTCAGCTGCATAGCATAATACTGGTCTAATGATGGTTTTATACAGAGTCAATTCGCATTGTCTGTTTAGTAGTTTTCGTTAACGACGCATACGATCTGTTCGCTGCTAGAATTCTCTCATCGATGGTGAGGCTCATTGAATTGTCTCTACTCAGTTTGAAGCCTAAATAGGTAAAGGATTCAATTTCATTGTTTTAGAGAGCCCAAATTAGTTGCATCACAGTGGACCTCCAAGCCTAAGTGGACCCACTTGTAAAGAATTACATCCAACGTAAATTAAACTAACCTAACTTTAAACATAGTCTGACTTGATCATATAATTCAAAATTAGTTCTCTATATTTGGGATTCGTATGCCTTTCATGTCAAACTATTCGTATTCCTTCAAAACAAACGATTTCAATGTTCTCAATTTCAATATATACTTATGTATAAATACTTTGTTCGGTTTATCCAATACCCACTGCGCGTATGCCGGCAAATTAAGTTTGCCAATTACAATGCCATATTAAATAAACATTTAAACTTCAAAGCAAGATCTAAGGTGTCCGATTATACAGGGGGTGTGGTATTTATCCGTCAATCAATTATAATCCAAGCAGAAAGTGTACGTGATCATTCAGACAAATTGATATCGTATTTTGAAGAAGTTAATGCATGCACACGCTGTAGGAAACCTGCACTAGTGGAAAAAATGTTTAATTTAGCGTTCTTACGATTTCCCAATTTCGAACCATTCTGCAGTTGTGACATCGGTCTTCCAAATGTACCGATAGTAAAGGCAAAAAATCGCGTTCTTCGCACATTACGTCTGTGGAAGCCAGAATCGAGGTAGTGGCTATAAATTGACTACCCCTTCTAAACAAGTAAATTGCTGGTTCGTGTTTTGGATAAACGAAATTACCTTGCAAAGGGTCTTTCAAAAGTGACGTCTAGCACAATTCGTGATTTTTTGGTGGTAAATAATCGTCGGAATGAGTCGACAAGTTAAAGGTTGGTGGAAATATTTCAAGGCACTAGTTCTGTCGAGGAGCGAAAAAGCCAGATAGGCAGGCAGACCAAAAAATGGACGTTCTGTTGAGAATATTTCTGCTGTAGCGCAAAGCGTTGCTGAACAGGTTTTCATCAATTAAGTATTCAACAATCGACTGTTTGACGGATTTTTCCTGTAGCCGTGCTCATGGCTAACATTTAAATGATGTTATTATTCACAAATTATTGTTAAGAGCCGTATTTTGAATAGAAATAATGAAACCTATGCAGGTCTTTTGAAATACCCTTTATATTCTAGCTTCAATCCTTTATAAACTGAGAGCAGTTGAATCAATTTTTCAGAGATAAAATGCAACTATATGGCACTCGTGCTAAAAAAAAAAACAATTTATATTCTATATACATTTTTTATTTGAAAATTTTCGAGTAACGTAAAATTTGACAACTCAAACAAAAGTGGGACAGTTATGAAAATATAGAAATAAACTTATCTTTTCTCTTTGCATTAATTAGAGCTTGCAAACGCCTTAACATGGAGTCTACTATATCTTTTTTAACATTTCTTAGAATATTTTCTCAAATCTCCTCAATGGCGGCTTTTATAACATTTTTACCACAAATCTCCTGTTTTTGCAATTTCCTTTCCATGTGGGCCCACAAGTGGTCAATGGAATTGAGATCCAAACTCCGAGGAGGCTGAGGCAACAGCTCCTTCGGATAAAACTGTGACCTTCGAAACCAAATAAGATGAATTTCAATTCATCGGTTAAAATTACTTTATTCCAAGAATCACTCGGCTTGTTAATATAATTTTAAGCATACTTCAGCACTTCATACACTTTATTGCTTGAAAGCAGCGGCTTAAATGAATCATGTTATTTTGTTTTTGAATAACTGTTTTACTAAATAAAAAACAAAAAATGATTTTGAGTTATGGAAAGTTATTTATTTTGAACTTTACCCGCTTCATTGCTTGTCAGTTTGTATACTGCGGCTATCTAGTTTACAAGTGTCAAATATGATTGAAGTACATGAGTATGTACACCTACAATTGACGACTCTTTTAGAATTTCTTTTTTTTTATAATTTATTTATATATTCAACACTGTCGGTTTAAGTTTTTTGAAATGTTCGCCATTTGACGAACACTTTGCCCTTCGGAATGATCCTTCACTATCGGCATCTTCGATTCGCCGGCTAGTGGTGAATAGATTTAGCATGGCAAAAGGACTGCCAAAAATGACATTTGCTTAGAAGCGCTTGATGAGTATTAGTAAGGCCGCGTTCATATGGGGCGTTATTAACACCTTTATATTCTCGTTTTTCTCAATTTTGTTTTAAATTTTGGACAAGCACTAAGAATGGCAGGGTGTGTGAATACGACGGGAGCATCAAAGAGAATTGGTAATATTGAAACAACAAAACTTTTCCATAGTAACAAACTAGTAATAAACTCGACAAATATGTTTAATTAACTGAAATGAATTTTCAATGTTGCCAACTCCCTTTCAAGAGAGTTTCATTAGACCGTGTTCATACAGGGAGACTTTTGTTACCGTGAACCAATTATCGATTTGCTTAATTTCAGTTAATTAAGCATATTTGTGGAGTTTATTACTAGTTTGTCACTTAGCTAGTCACTTTCTCGGGCATTATAATTAGATGGGTGAATTGTATCGATTCAATAATTTTTGGTAGCATTTTTTGCTCAAAATGATTTAAGGGAAACTGACCCAGAAAAGAGTGACTGAAGTGAGAAAACGAATGAACCCCCTTCATCTAGAATATCGAAAATATCTCTAGGAGAACGTAAAAGATGTCATTTCTGCGAGCCAAAAAAAACAGTGTCCTCAGCAAGTACTTGTATGTACACGCAAAATTTGTGATTCATGCATATAACACAGTGCAACAAAATGGAAAAAAAACCGAATCCATGGGGTAGTTCATTTCTATTAAGTTTTGAAAAATAAGAAGACTAAATATTAGTATCAGTAATTTTCTTCATTTTATGCCACCTCAATGTTTACAGTTTTCATTTCATATTTCTGAGATATAAAGGCAGAAACCATATATGAAATCATCCAAATCATTAAATATTAATAAATCTCACTTTGAAATGTTGTTTATGTCATTGTTTTTATTATGTTGCTATTTCAATGGATCAAATAGTATTTATTAATACTCGAATTGAAAGACCATTTGCATAGCATTCATATTCGTGTTCAGGTTCTTCTAGGGGTGTAATTAATTTAGTAACTTTTATAGAAACCTGATTTTATTTTTCTATGAATGTTAAAAATATTGATTAGGCCATTTTAATATAAGAACGTAGTACTTTTTAATTTCATTTACCTGCCCAGTTCTTTAGTGAGCGCGACTTATTCAAAGCACATTTACACAGACTCTACCACGACGCCAATTCCTACTGTAGCTACTGTGACAAAATAAATTTTAGAAGAAATAATAAATTATAAATTCAGAAATTCTTCATATGCTCGTGCATATGTGAGATATTCATTATACAGGGTTTGATTGAAAAGTAATGAGTCTTCCCGCGCGGAGCGTCTGCCAAGCGATCAACCGAATCGGCTGGTGAGGGAAAATGATCGTTGGACCTTCCCCTTCCACTAGAAACCGGTCCCAGTTCGCTGACAACAGCGGTGCAGTCAACATCGCTCCGCGCGTGAAAGCTATTTTAAAAGTGTGTTAGGATTTTGCAGAGGCTAAAATGCAGCGATCGTTGGAGCAACATTACTCGGTCAAATTTTGCGTAAAGCTAAACGGTTTGTACCTCCAGGAAGCACTGTAAACGCGGCCTTTTACAAAGAGGTGCTCCTTCGGCTGAAAAACCGCGTCGCCCGGGTTCGGCCCGACCTCGTCAACAATTGGCCCCTTCATCACGACAATGCGCCGGCGCACACCGCCTTCCTCTGCACCTCTGCATTGGCCAAGATGGGGGTTCCGGTGCTTCCCCACCCTCCCTACAGCCCAGACCTGTCCCCTCCGGACTTCTTCTTGTTTCCGCGCCTGAAAAGAAAGCTGAAGGGGAGGCGTTTCGACTCCATCGAGGCGATCCAAAAAACTGTGGCAGCCGAATTGAACGCGATTCCGGCGGATGAGTTTGAAAAATGTTTCCTGTAGTGGAAGGACCGCTACCAGCGGTGTATTGACGCTCAAGGGTCCTATTTTGAAAAATATTAGTTGTATAAGCCAAAAGGTTTCATAAAACTGCTTTAAAAAAATAAGGCTCATTACTTTTCAATCAAACCCTGTATACTCTTCATATGCTCGCGCTTCCGTTCTGCAAAAGAAAAACTCTATAGAGCCTTTGGAGAGCCTCCTTCTCCGGAAGCCTTCGTGCAACATATGCTGCGCTCAAAGGAAATGTGGAATGCGGCATGCGGCTTGGTGGCCGAAACTATAAAATGAAGGAGGCCTCTAGAACGACTGAAACACAGTAGGGGCGGCCTTCCTCTGCCGCGATGTAATATGGTACTTGATGGTAGTCCCGCGGCGAAAGGAGATGGAAATAAACAGGCTTAATCTGGTTTTAGAAATCTACTTGAGGGTGGCGCGCTACCAAAAAGTAAAAAACAAAACGCGTATAAAATTAAAAAAATCAGCAACATAGGAATCAGCCTCAATACATAATTCCTTAGCAAATATGAGATCTCTTATGGATTCAGATTTTAAACGACATCTTCTATCGGTTTTTATGATTTTCATAACAGAAAAGGACCACTCTGCGGCGGCTGCCTTGTTAGCAGGCGAATTTATGTCACTACGTAATAAATGATATCAGAGAAATACAGGGTGGCGCACGAATCGTGCTACAAAAACAAAACGTAATAACTTTTTTTCTGTGTGAGTAATCGGTTTTTTTTTTTTTTTTTTTTGCAGATTAGTATTTAGATTTACAAAAAATGGAGGCTTGGGATACCGAAAAGAGGATTTGGATAGTGCAGCGGTACCATGCTTTGCAGTCCATCATTTCCGTCCAAAGGGAATTTAGGCGGGAGTTTGGCGGCACTCCCCCGAGCAGATGGACCATTATGAGGCTGGTGAACATGTTTGCTGAATCTGGAAGCATCGCACACAGACCGTACCATCGAGATCCCCATGTTCGGGTCGAAGCCACAATCGCGGCTGTAGCATCGTCAATTCAGGCAAATCCAAGAGTTTCGACTCGTAACTTGTCGGCGCAAATTGGAGTTAGCAGACGGTCATTGCAGCGGATAGTTCATGATGACTTAAACTTGTTTCCGTACAAAGTTCAAATCACAAGCAAATTAAACCCTCTGGATTTGCCTATTCGACTGGAGTTTTGCCAAAAAATTATTGAAATGGCCGAAGAAGACAACAACTTCATAAATTGCTTGTTTATGTCTGATGAGGCCCATTTTGATCTAAACGGCAATGTATACAAGCAAAATTGCCGTATATGGAGTCAATCAAATCCGCAAATACTCCATGAGATGGAACTGCACCCAGAACGAGTCACAGTGTGGTGCGCAGTTTCATCAAGGTGCATTGTCGGGCCATACTTCTTCGAAGAAAATGGTGTAACAGCGACTGTAAATGGGGGCCGTTATTTAAACATGTTGAAGGAGTTTTTTTATCCAGAACTGCGGCGAAGACGTATCCCTTTTAACAGCATTTGGTTCCAGCAAGATGGAGCAACTGCACATATAGCCAGACCGGTTATGGAGGAGCTCCAACGAAAATTTAGAAATAAATTGATATCCAGAAATTCCACTTTCCGCTGGCCCCCAAGGTCACCTGACCTCACTGCACCAGATTTTTTTTTATGGGGTAATCTCAAACAAGAGGTGTATAAAGCAAAACCAAGTAATTTTACTGAATTGAAGCAGTCCATCACAACAATAATTGAGGCGATCCCGACTTCAACCCTTCAGTGCGCAATGAACAATTTTCTCATCAGCTGTCGCATATGCGTGAATGAGCATGGAGGTCATTTACGTTCTATTATTTTCAAAACTAATTAGTTACATAAAATAAAATTGAATTATCTATACAATAAAAAAACAAAAAGTTAAATACATTGATTAGAAAAAAAGTTATTACGTTTTGTTTTTGTAGCACGATTCGTGCGCCACCCTGTATAAAGAAATTGTGTTTTTTAAAATTTGGTAGATTTCAAGCCTTGTGAGAGTGTGGAATCAATTGTAGAAATGACCATTCATAAAGAAAATAAAGGTGATGTGCATTGATCTACGACCTTTGAGTAGCAGGTACTACCCTTAAATACCTGTTAAGTACTAAGCTCGAAAAATTATTTACCTGCAATTGTTCAGTTTTCCACCTCCATACGGAGTTTTGTAAGTCATACTGATTTCCAAGTAGAACGCAGAAATCGGCCCTTATGATGTATAAACCCTATGTAAGTACTTACAAATACTCATAAAAAAAACAACAAGACATCATCACACGATGATAGTGGTAGTAAAACGTTGCTGGTCGCTAATTATGATTATTTCAGTAGAAATACTCAACCTATTCAACAACAACAACACACAAATCTGATAAGAAGTGTGGAGATTAGGGTAGGTAACTGAAATGTAAGTGCAGTGGCTCCGGAATTCTAAGTGGTGCGGAACTTTTAGGGGACCAGCTTATAATAGCAGCATAAATGGGAAGCTCGGTCAGTCATAGAAAGCAAGAAGTACACGTTTCCTTGAGAATTACGTAAACGTGGCGGGTACACTCCTGTTAGATGTTTGACCGGGCGCCTCCTCCTATTTGTGGTGTACGTCGCATAAACAAAGCCATATTATAAGTTCATAATATTGGAGTGCAACATATTGCAAAGTCTATTTTTTTTTTTTTATAGTTTATACTATAACTAAAAGCATACCTCAAAATTTAAAATTTTTTATACAAAATTTAGATTATAAAAACATTTCAACAAATTTTCATCAAAGTTTCAAATTTTTTGGTCAGAATCTTTCGAAAATGTTGGGTATGCAGTTTTAAAATCCATTAAATTTTGGTAATTTTTTGTGGACGTATGTATTTTCTTGGATACAACAGATCTTTTTTCTATGGAGAAAATACACAAGGCCGCCAGCAAAATAAAAAAAATTGTCAGAAATCAACGCGATTTTTGAACTATTTTGGACTTGAATTGCCAATTAAATGGGCTGTAGAACTGCCGGCCGAATGGGTTGGTGCGTGACTACCATTCGGAAGTGCACAGGATCGAATATCCAAGCATTAAACATAAAATAATAGAAACAGTTTTTTTCTAATAGCTTTCGCTCTTCGGCAGGCAATGGCAAATTTTCGTTTGTATTTCTGCCCCATAAAAAACTATACCCCAATCGTGGAAACTCTTAAAAACGCACATCATAAATAGAGAGAGGAGAAGGAGCTCGACCAAACCCCCAATAAGAGATATAAGCGTCAATTATGGGTTCATACGAGTATATGTATATATAAAACTACGTACTCGAAATTTTTCTAAAAATCTTATTAAAAAGTTTGAAATTTTTATGAACATTTTTTGATTTTTTTTTTTAATTTTGTGCAAAGTTTCAAACTCTAAGTTAAATATAAAAACAAAAAAATAAATAAATAAATAATTAAATTAATTTAGTTTATTATAAACACCTGTGTACATATGTATGTGTATATGTGTGTATATGTATGTAATTCAAACAATGCATATATCTTATGTAATTATAATTACAAGCTGATTTCATTATTACATATACACAAATATGAAAATTTGGTACAACAACTTATTTCACTTTAGCAGCTTTTGTTTAAGATCACTGAATAATGATCTTCTACAGAAAAATGTTTTGTTGTTAAATTCGCATTTTTTAACATGGCTTCGAACGCTACAGCTGTAAATGTTTAATAGTTTGAAAAGTTAATTAATTTCCCTCAAATCTATACTTGATGCACAGAAAGTGGTAAGTCGTTTTAAGTTGTTTTGACACATTCTACAGATCAGTGTATAAACAGTTATAACACGAAGTGGTTTGTACCTATTTACTCGTATCAACACACACAACCCCAAGCAATGAGCGAACAAGTATTTAAAGAAATCGAACAAATGTGCCGACCTCCAGTTAATTTAAATTCGTAACGCTCTACACATCGCAGTAATAAATATATGCAAATTACTTGCAATCCGCAAATTGCGAAGCTGTGATTATTAATTACTTGTATATCAGACACTCGTTTTGAATTTCTCTAACATACAATGGCATTTGAGTATAGCAAAGATATTGTCAAACCTCCGGAATATTTAGATATACAGTTCATTGAGGATATGACCGAAAATGCGTTGCGGGAAACGAATGTGAAAATCTTAAAGGCTTATTTCCAAATGTGCGGTGCTGGAGGCGAGAACTTCTGCAGCCGCGTCTACCGTATTAAGGTGCAATACGACTTGCCGCAAACCGGAAAGCGTGGTGAATTGTCTGTGATCGTTAAATGCATACAACCCATAGAGGGTGTTGATTTTTTGGACGAACTCAAAGTATTCGGAAAAGAGAAGACAACATTCGAAGAGACATTGCCAATGCTGTCACTGTTCCTTGAGCCAGGCGGACGCGTCAGTGGACGGTGTGTAGAAGCTTTAGAGTTTTACGCATATCGAGTGTTATTATAAATAGTGTTTTTATTTTTCGCTGAAGGCTTTATCACTCAATTAAAAGGCCGGTGAATTGTTTAGCATTCGAGGATCTCAATATGAGCGGCTATCACATTGCGTCGCGGGAACTTGGTTTGGATGAGAAACATGCGCGTTTGGTAATGAAACGTATTGGCCAATTTCACGCAATTTCAATGCATCTCGCAAAAAAGGTATGCAGAATATTTTACTTAATTCACATATGTTTATGTAAGAACAAACTAATTGCGCATTAGAGTAGAGAGAATTTGTTTGTTTTTAAATCCCCTTAGGTAGGCCTGCAGAAGGTCTTGGCCTTCTAACCCAGAAATAGAGGTACAAACTATTAATTGTGTCATCCTTTGTTAAGAGGTGCTCCTCTCACTATATATGTACGTTTAATTCAGCCTTTGCATTTTCACTTCGCAAAATTATGTACGTACATGCATTCACACACTTGTAACTTCGCCACGATTCACTACGAGTATCTATTTTTATTGGCAGCAAATGGCTTTCAGTGACAAGTGGGTGATAAGTTGTGACGACTTTTATTATTTATTATTTAAATATTAATTCAATTTTATTATAAGATTGTCACTGCTAACCTTCTCTTGCCATCCACTTCACCAATCTTTGCTACCTTCCAGTCGGTGGTAGGTAGCTCATGGTTGCCCAGTTTGACCAATTCTAGCACTTCCTCTAGGTCGGTGTGAGAATCTAGTATTCAGGCTTTGGATTTTGGCCGGTTGGTGATGTATTCTTGGAGGATCACATCAAAGCTCCCCTACACGTTTTATTGCCAGGGTATATAGGTCCACCGATCATTGATCAGCGCACCTTATTAATTTGACGCGTGATTGGAACCAAACCGCAGCCGGGCAACTGGGTGGAGACCCTAAATTTTCTTTCAGGATATCCCTGTATAATTTCTAGAGACTTCTGTTTATCAGGATCCAGTTTGCTTGCGGGATCGCACCGTCAAAGGGTTTGCGATCAATCCCCGCCCTAATGTAGCTTTCTTTCACTATTTCCACAAAAGATTTCTTCATCGTGATATTAGTCGTCTGAGTGACGGACATTCTCGTTCTTTTTACTTCAGCCGATGTCCCCTAACTCAATCTTTTGCGCTTGCCTTGCGCAGAATCCATTTTAGCCTTCTCTCAGTGTTCGACAATAAACACGCCTTGAGGTCTAACTAACTATTCCTAACTATTCTAACTATTCCTCAGATTCTCTAGTTTGATGTCCGTCAGTCTCTCCAGGATCCTGAAGGCAGAATGCTTGCTACGATAGCACCTTTCTTAAGCACTAATATGCTTCCGGGGGTGGGTACTGCCCTACCCTACTGACTGAGCCATGTGGTCCGATGCCGCCGACATTGTTATGGGCGTTACTCCTACCGGAGTTTCCGTGTCACCTGGATTAACGGAGACTCCAAGCTCAGCTTATCTTGTGACAAAGCAGCTCGTGCTTCGCGAGAGTTTAGTTGCGAGGGGGTATACTTCTTGCACCAGATGTTTGTGGAATATCATTTAATTTTTAGTGGAGAACGAGGATTTTCGATTATTTATCCGATTTTCGATTTTTTTTTTTTTTTTTTTTTTTTTGGGAAGAACAGGATAAAAATGTCTGAAGCATTTTGATTGGTGCCATTGCCCCAATGATATGTGGGGCATGCTTCCACTAAAACAAGCTTTCCCCCTCCGGCTGACTTCCATCCTGGGAACGCATTTGCACTACATCGAGGGTGCAGCTATGACGGATGGAGGCTATACGTCGCTGATAGTCTCCATTACTTTCGTTATGAAGCAGATGAAACTTCCAAAGGGTAGGATAATGTCATGTTTTGTTTGCGTATGATATGGGCGTGAGTCGTTAACTCAAGCGTTCGTAATTGACCTTCTGTGGAACACTATTTCACGTTGACTTCCAGACGGCCCAGGGAATCGATATTATTTGGCTCTACTTGCCGCTGCTGAAACAGCACTAGTACCAATTACATTTGTCTCACTTAGGTGTCTTCCAAAAATAGCTTTCTCTTGCGAACCTTGGACAGTAGAAGAGTACGTGGCGCATGTCCGGATAATAGTGAAAGCAGCCGTGTTGTTCAGCATCGGAGAGGGGAAGTAATCCACCTTTCCATGTCTTCGTCGTAACCACGTAACAAGGTTAGGGATGAGTTCGTGTGTCCAGCGGCCATTAGGATCTCATCTTCGCTGCCTTTAGTTAAGGGACGCAATTGCTGTTGGCGGCCGCCGTAGCCGAATGGGTTGTGCGTGACTACCATTCGGAATTCACAGAGAGAAGTAGGTTCGAATCTCGGTGAAACACCAAATTAAGAAAAACATTTTTCTAATAGCGATCGCCCCTCGGCAGGCAATGGTAAACCTCAGAGTGTATTTCTGCCATGAAAAAGCTTCTCATAAAAATATCTGCCGTTCGGAGTCGGCTTAAAAATGTAGGTCCCTCTATTTGTGGATCAACATCAAGACGCACACCACAAATAGGAGGAGGAGCTCGGCCAAACACCCAAAAAAAGGGTGTACGCGCCAATTATATATATACCTATATATATACTCGAATGCTTGTCTGTTTGTATGTCGAATATGATTAACGTACAACGCCACTTGCAAAAATGATAAATCTGTTTAGTTCACAAGTGTCAAATATGATTTGCAAAAATTGTAAATCTCCCGAGGCGTGATTAATTTGGGCCACCTTGTATATGTAATTGGAATGAATATGGCATTATACTGTGAAAATTATATATTTGTTTATTTATCTCCAGTTAATAATATTAAATACTACAATAAGTAAAAGTATGTGTATGTGTAATGATGTGCCGTAAATGAGCTCTCAAGTACCTAAATTAATTGCTGTCGAGCAATGAAATTAATTTTGTTTTAGATGATTGTTTATAATAAAAGGTGGAAATGAAAGTAATAGTCAAACCAGGTAGATGGTGTGAGTTTGTGTTAAATGTCATTTATTAACTCCCAGCAATTCTTAGAGGCAAGGGTGGATTCGGTTTTGTCGCTAATCGAAATATATACGCACCTACCTACATGGTGTCATAATTCCGCCTATTATAAATGTGTGTCAATGGTAAGTTCAAATTCAAATTCATCACCTTCGTTGTTAACTATCGTAGTAGTCGTGTTGGCGTCAAAAATGCGTTACCACCAATTCTAACGGTACTTAATTTCGGTAATTCGTAGTGAGGCGAGAGTGTCACTTTTTGTGTTGATAAGACCTTTTTCTGGTAGGAAAAATTATTATTTTTATTTAATAAGCTTTTATTTAAAAAGCTTTAATATTCGTTCTCTAAAACTGGAGAATATTTACAGATTTGCCAAATAATCTGGAATATTCTCACAGGACGAACTACCTTTGTCTCTGTCTCTATTCTTTCCTATCTCTTTCTCTGATACCTTTCTCCTTCCTCCCTCTTTCAAGTGCTCTAAATAATAGGTCTATTTATAAGTTCGTGCGGTTTTACAACAGATGGCGTAACTTGATTATTATTCCATCGATCCACATTTCCAAACATTCATTGGAGAGCTACTGTCGTAAGGCACAAACGTCAGTATAAGTTTTTTATTTGAAGCGTAAACAACAATATTTTTACCACACTTGAAAATGTCGAATTTCGTGCCAAATAATGTGTTTTTGCGGGGAATTCTTCTTCATTATTTTAATATGAAGAAAAAAGCAGCCGAAAGTCATCGTATCTTGGTGGAAGTTTATGGTGAGCATGCTCTATCTGAGCGAACGTGCCAGAAGTGGTTTGCACGCTTTAAAAGTGGTGATTTTGGCTTGGAAGACGAAGAACGCGAGGGTGCGCCGCCAAAGTTCATGGATACCGAATTGGAGGAATTGCTCGATCAAGATCCGGCTCAAACGCAAGAAGAGGTTGCAAAAACTTTGGGAGTTGATCAATCAACCATTTCCAAACGTTTAAAAGCCATGGGAATGATCCGAAAGGTAGGCCATTGGGTGCCGTATGAATTGAAGCCAAGAGACGTTGAACGCCGTTTTATGGCATGCGAACAACTGCTTCAACGGCACAAAAGAAAGGGTTTTTTGCATCGAATTGTGACTGGCGATGAAAAGTGGGTCCATTACGACAATCCAAAACGTCGGGCAACGTATGGATACCCTGGCCATGCTTCAACATCGACGTCGGCGCAGAATATTCATGGCCTGATGGTTATGCTGTGTATCTGGTGGGACCAGCTGGGTGTTGTGTATTATGAGCTACTTAAACCGAATGAAACGATTACGGGGGATGTCTACCGACGACAATTGATGCGTTTGAGCCGAGCACTGCGAGAAAAACGGCCGCAATACGCCGATAGACACGACAAAGTTATTTTGCAACATGACAATGCTCGGCCACATGTTGCACAAGTGGTCAAAACATACTTAGAAACGCTCAAATGGGATGTCCTACCCCACCCGCTGTATAGTCCAGACCTTGCACCATCCGATTACTATCTCTTCCGATCGATGCAACATGGCCTGGCTGACCAGCACTTCCGTAATTACGATGAAGTCAAAAAATGGATCGATTCGTGGATTGCGGCAAAACCGACCGAATTTTTCACAAAGGGAATCCGTGAATTGCCAGAAAGATGGGAAAAAGTAGTAGTAAGCGATGGACAATATTTTGAATATTAAATTTGTAACCATTTTACGTCAATAAAGTTTCAAATTTCGAAAAAAACCCGCACGAACTTATTCATAGCCCTATTACAATGGGCTTTTTAGCCTGAGTGTTTTAGGAGCTACCAAATCTCTTGGTTCTCCTTGGCTCGTGCTATACAAATTTTAGTTTTTAGGTGTATCGACCGGAACGGCAATTAATATATCACATGATAAGTCGGCTTTGAACAAATTGTCGGCCCGATGGGTGCCGCGATTGCTCACGGGGGACAAAAAGCGGATGCAGCTGTTAACTTCGAAGCAGTGTTTGGAGCAATTTAAGCGAAAAGCGAAGGAATTTTTGCGTCGAGTTGTCACCGTTAATGAAACCTAGATTCATCATTACACAACAGAAACTAAGCAAAAATCAAAACAATGGATTTCTCCCGATGAATCTGCTTCAAAGAAGGCGAAGACAATCCCATCGGCCGAAAAGGTCATGGCAACGATTTTTTGGGATGCGAACGGCGTCATCCTCATGGATTTTTTTGAAAAAGGAAGAATGATCACTGGACAATACTACAGTGAGTTATAGGAGCGCTTTCACAGAAAATTGAAGGAAACTCAGCCGCATTTGGCGAAAAAGAAGGTGCTGTTTCACTACGATAACGCACCAGCATTTTCATCTGGAGTTGTCGCCGACAAAGTGCATGAATTGCGTTATGAATTACTGCCACACCCCCCGTATTCACCCGATCTGACTCCCTCCGGCTTTAAGGCGAAGAAATGGCTGGCGGGAAAAAAATTTTGTTCAAATGAGGAAGTCATCGCCGAGACAGAGGAGTATTTTCGACAGAGACATACGCTCGACAAATCCTATTTTTTGGAGGGGTTAAAATATGGCCGGAGCGTTGGGAAAATGTATTTTCCTAAAAAGGGACTATGTTGAAAAATAAAAACAAATTTCAAAAAATGGTGTCTTCATTTCTAACACGGGTACTTATTGAAACCCCTCGTATAATAAATAGTATAAGCCCATACAATGCTGTTTGTTAGAACCAAATTAGCCAAATAGTTTCTAAGTTATGGCGATCACGTTTCTATTAGACAGACTGTACATCATAATTATTTTATTCCGTTATTTACTTTTAACTTTCTCTCCAATTTGCAGAAACCATTTATACGCCAGCTCTACAACCAAGGCATGCTTTCCCGCAATGCACTTAAACCTGAAAGTTTTCTCTTACGATTTTTCACCGGAAATGCCAAAGCTCTACTTAAACTCATCACGAAATGGTCCGATTACTCGAATATTGCTGACAAATTACAAAATTACGTTGAAAATTTGCCTGATAACTTGGTGCGTGCTCAGGCACCTCTGCCAGATGACAATTTTAGAGTACTAAATCATGGAGATCTTTGGGTCAATAATATACTCTTCAAATATGATGATAAACATGAGGTGCAAGATTGTACATTTATCGATTACCAAATGACAGTTTGGGCTAGTCCAGGCATCGATTTGAATTATTTTCTTTACACCAGCGTACAGTTGGACGTATTGAAAAACAAATTCGATGAATTGCTAAAAGAGTATTATAAGAGTTTTTGTGCTAAGCTTGTCGAACTTAATTACGAGCCATTGCCTAGCTTCCAACAGGTCTGTGATGAGGTACACCGGCGCGCTAGCTATGGATTTTTCGCTAATTTTGGCATCTACCCGCTAGTTATACAGGATAAAGAGATAGCAGGCGATACTAATTTGGATAATTTGATTGACGAAGATTTTGCAGCAAAAAAACAGGAACAAATATTTGGTTCCAAATATATAGCCGAGACCTTACGGTACACATTGAGAAAATTCGACAAAATGGGTATTTGGGATTAAGGGGCTTTGTGTGTTGAATGAAAATATTTACACCTGTTGCAGAATAATATTTTTATGTTATGTGTATATATGTATATGCACTCGTATATTTTAAAAGTTCAAATCCATTTGAGATAAGCAAAAAATTAAAATTATTTAAATGAAAGTGTAAAAAGCTGTTTAGTTAATAAAATAAAATTCAATAACGGCTGCAAAGGAGTTTTTAGTTTTCTAGAAGAAATATGCACTCGTATATTGTATTATACATATATCTGCAATCGTAAAAATAGAAATTTTGACCATAAAACCAATCCAAATAAAGCAAATTTATGCATCAGCGTCAAAGGTGGCAGCTAAGCGAAATAGGACAACGCCAAGTAACAGGGAGGAAACCGCAGCCGAAGGGGCTGCCAGCCATGCGAACCACCTCAACTGCGGCGTTGGCCATCAGCCGACAGTCATCAGCAGATGATGTTGTGCAGGAGGTGCCCGCTGATCGCAGCTGTTCGGGCAGCGCCTAGAAAGTTACATAAGTCAGCCTGGAAACCACGCTCAGGTAAATACAAACCGAAGTCGGAACAAAACGACGCGAATTTTTGTAAACAAAACAAACCGTGTTGCTGGTTTGTTACATGCAACATGCTCATGTTGTTGTAGTTAGCAGTGGTTGATGTTGTTGTATTTGTTTAGTGTTGTCGACGACCAGCAGAGCAGATGCGATGAGCTCAAATAGATTGTGTTGACAAAATTTGAACGTGACCAAACGGTAGCAGAGTAAAATACGCGAAACGGTGGCTGAAACAGTGGTTAGCAACATGATATCAACAACAATGGCTAAAGAAATAAAATAAAGCATCGCAACAACCAGAGTTGATCAGAGATGTACATAGTACAGTGTTTCGCAATTGAGTTAGAAGTAGGATAAAATATCCTGTCCTGTTTTTGGGGGAGCCATTGGGGCTTTATTTGTTTTAGCTTGATAGCTCAGCAATTTTTTATTAAAATACTAGCAAATTCGGTTGCTTTCTCCCTGTCGACGGCCGCCGCAGCCGAATCAGTTGGTGCGTTACTACCACTAGTTTGAATCTCTGGGCATGGGACACCAAATGATAGAAAACCTTTTTTCTAATAGAGGCGACCGCTGCAGGCAATGACAGAACTCGGTGTGTATTTCTGCCATGAAAAAGGTCCTCATAAAAAACGATCTGCCATTCGGAGGGGGCGTAAAACTGCGGGTCCCTCCATGTGTGGGAAACATCAAAACGCACACCACAAATTAGAGGAGGAGCTCGGCCAAGCACCAAAATAAGTGCATAAGCGACAAATTTATATGTACATATATATTGCACTCTCCCTGTTACCTTTCTCAACGATTCCAACGTTGCTACCAATAATAGGAACACCTTTAGTAAAACTCCGAAGTAAACTCCTCAACTTACTGTGTGCCGCCGTGATGCGTGTCGCTGAGGTGCGATTTCATCTTGAAGAATAAGAGAAATTTGCAGAGCCTATAGCGTAGTTTCGATAATGTCAAAATGTTTTTTTTTAACTTTTTTACAATGATCGAGCCGACGCCGCGTCATGGTGCGAGATCCAGTCATTCATGACGAGTTCGAGCTCCACACGGAAAATGCGTTTCTGCAGCAGCTCCAGGACGCATCATGATTGGAATAGGAGTAGTAAAAAAGAAGTGTAGTAAATACACTGAATCGGAAAAATGTTCAAAAAAAGTTAAGTTCAGCAGGCAAACCATTAATTATATTATTTTAAATCGCTACAAAATGAGAATAATCTAAAGGATAGACAAATGAGCAAAAACCCACTAATTTTGAACAGAGCTCAAACGAATGGTATTTAGGAAGAGTGTGGTGTTATTATTTTCCATTAAAAAGTGAAAGTGACCCTATGTTCCTACCTGAAACTCTAGGGACTGATGATGATGAGGAAACAGTGAAAAATCTTTTCGAATAAAATGAACAGTCATCACCCGTAAGTTACCCGTAAGAAACCTTTACTTTCAGCACGAAAGTGAAAGCTTGTACAATAAGAAAGCTACAACACAAAACTACTATCTACAATGATGGTCAAGTTAAAATATGCCGAAAGTTAAATTCTAGTGATATACGGTTTTATGGCGCCTCCGACCGGTTAATGTATTTACCGTTACCTACATGCATAATATAGATTTATTATGTTCTATATCCCTCCGACTGATGAGGAAGACAACGCGTAAAAGAGGTTTCCTTTCACTTGTGCACATAATGCCGACCTCAACAGATAAGGTAAGTTCCTCGTCTGCTCTCTGGCCTGGATCATTTCTAAGAGCGGAATTCATTAAATCACACCTAAGGCAAATATTGGTTGTGTCTCAGTGAAAGCTCTCAGTGAGCTCGCCTCAATGATCTTTCAAAAATATTTACGCCCCCATTCCGTATAATGAGACGGAAATATACACCTGTAAAATGAGTTTCACTTGTGCTATGAAGAGCAAACAACAAAACAAGAGCAGATGTGATACGTTACTCGAGGAACAAATGATTTCATCAGTCTACAAATCGTTCGTATTACCATTCGTTCGTCATAAAAAATTTGGCTTCTAAACTTACTTAGATCGTGACTTCTACCCGCAAAAACTATTTACTCAGCATTAAGTCGAGCTCCTCAAGTTAGTACTACTTAGCTATATCAATTGATTTTGTTCTGATGCTCACAGAGTTCAATTTGGAAAGCGCATAGTTTTCTCCACCATATTCATAATCAACTTCAGCCGAACTAACCGAAGAGCTGAGAATTATGAAGCGGTCATAAATGTTTCGCTAGCTTAGTCTCAATCGCTAGACACCTACAATTTGAGAACTTTACCGAGTATTACAGCTCTGTAATCAGTCAGGAGGAACGGTAGTGTACCAGAACAAACTGTGAGCTTATTTCTCATGTATTTCAATGCTATTTGTCAATTTAATGGTTAAAATTATTGGAGCGCCGTGTGAAGTGTTATTGTTATTAAGACGGTATTTAGCACTGCGACCTGAAAGATTCCCGTTCATGAATTCAGAGTATTTCTCAGAGCCCAACTTCTTCAGTAAATTTTTGTATTTGCTCTGCTTTATTTGAGATTTATTTCCTCAACTGGTAACATGTGCTTATCGAGGTGTTTATGCCGCTTATGCAATAGTGCTGGGAATGATCGCAGCACATGTTTTTCGGCTTCATCTTCCTCTTTACAGAATCTGCAAAATCCATTGCAGTATATTCCCAATTTGATGATTCAATCTACAATGCCCTTTTAAAATTACTGCGATGATTCTGAAGCTCTTCTTGTTTAATTCCATTGCTTTCTGAATAATAAGGGAAAAGTTACCCTTTTCTAGTACAATGGTCTCCTGACTGAGTGCTTGGACTTGTCCAACCGCCCACGAATGGAATCTAAATCTACCCTTTCCTAAGCCACAAAAGGGTTCTCAGCCTATAGGTGGAAAGGCCGCTCCTTCCCTGACTAATTTATCTACCATTTCAATTCCAGTAATTGCGTCCACGGTACATAGAGACCATATGATACGTTCCTGATTGTTCTGGTCCAAGATATTCAGCTTAGCAAGGCATTCCAACAATAATTTTGATGTAACCTGAAAAAGGTTCAGAGCCTGCCTGTTATAGTTGCGTTCAAATATGAAGTGGGTGCAACCTCTTATTTACCTCTATGCTTGCTTAGCGCTTCCGAGCATATTTCCCCCTGTTCGCAGACAGGGATTCCTCCGTATACCATGGTTTCAGCTTTCCTGTGAGGTAAAGAATACCGAAAACCACCGCATTGTACCTCCACAGCACGACCTGTGGCTTGAGTCTCCATTTTTTACCAAACATAGATTTGCAAGTAAATACCACCAGCTCCGTTTTGTCAGAGTTGACTAGGAGGCCGCAAGTGGTAGCCCAGCGACTGAGTACAGTGACCTTTCCAAAATCTCAGCCATGACTGAGGGAAACGGTCCCGATACCATTAGAACCAAGTCATCGGCGTAGGCTACCACCTTAACCCCAGCCTTATTTAGCATTATCAGAACTTCGTCAACATCAACTAGCCAAGGTGGCTGCGGCGTGCCCCTGTAAACGAATCTACAGACTTTAGCCCCTCTTGCCACCGCATTAACTTCCCTGCAGCCAAGCAGGGACGAGATCCAGAGAGTGATAGGTCTTTCGGTAGACATTATAATCGTGAATAAATGTAGGTATGGTCTGGAACCCGCACATAACTTTCGGAGGGTAGATAGATAAATTTTAAACTGAAGGTCTAGTTCAGGGAGGGCTCCAGTTTGCGTGGCATACCGAAATGATTTGAGTTTTTTAAAGCTTTCGATTTGGATGCAAAATTGCACCATCTAATCGAATCCATGGCAATATTACAATTATATGCACAACGTTTTCCCTCCTCAATAACCTACTTTATGATTACTGAACTACCAGTCGTCCACCGCAAGCTAGTAAAATCTACTCCAAATGCGCGAAAATGCCATCCTCTGCATAGAAAGACTATTGAGAAGAAGAAGAGATGTTGCCTGTAAAGTTTTATAACTTCTATATTTTCCGCATTTTTTTATTCAAAGAAGCATGTAAATAAAACACAGTGCACTTGTGCTTTGAGCATTATATGAGTCACACCATGGAATAGGAAAATGGGATTAAGAATCGAGAGGGGAAGCTATGTTATTGGACAGCAGGAGGATTTGGGGGCGATATGGTGACATATGCGCGACCCGAAACTGCAGTCAACATGTACTCGAACAACTCCACCATCGCCCTTCCTCCTCATCTTGTCCATATCACAGATACAACCAGACACAACAGTAGCACCTCAACTAAACTCTATAACCGCAAAGCTACAGCACCAACACAAATCGAATCGAATTCAGAAGAAACGGTCCATGCCACGTACCATGGTGAGCATTTAACTGATTGTACTGACAAAAAAACAAAAAAAGTAAAAACAAAAAACATTCTGCGACGTCCACAATTGTAGTGAACAACATCGAGTGACTGTAGCAATAACGTAGTAACAACAACAGCAATAGTAACATCAAACTGAAGATCTATAAAGTGATTGCAACAAGAGCGACAATTTCACATTGGAAAGTGGCAACAATAGGTGGTGACAGCGGTTAGAACAGTAGCCGCCGCCAGCAAATGTTTGCGCCTCTTTACGCGGTATTCACTCAGTAAATATTTGTTGCAAATCTGGCTAATATAAGGATGTATGTATGTGTGTAAAATTGTGAACGGTGAAGCAACATATGTATGTATGTATGTGTGTATCTGCCGCTGTCACCACCCTCAAGATATGTAAACATGGCGCGATACACGCCGACAAACAGCACAGCAAGAACAACAGCAATACCGCTATTTGAAATAGAGGCAACCAGATGCTAAGTGCTTGATACCGTAGCCAAGATATCCAGCTGAGACCTCGCTGCCGCGGTCAAACTGAGCTATTGCTGTGGTGCCTCAACAATTGTAGGTCGGATCATAATCGTTGTAATATGCCCAGCTGTGTCCTATGTTTATGAAACGAACGATTGCGCAGTGCTGCATTTGCTGTCAGTACTGATGGCGTTGAATTACATGTAAAGTCATAGTTTTACCGTTACAATACCCCGACACGGAAATATGAATGTATAAATGTGTGTGCGAGTATGTATGCATCCAGGTAAGTAAATACATGTAGATATGTGCAACAATTCACGGCAACAACAACCAGCTTACACAAAATTGCACCGGAAAGGCGAATCAATGATTACTTCCTAGTTATGAGAATGGATTAAGTACACCTTTGGGTACATCTGGATGTTGTAGCTGCATTTACATTGGAATGGGTCACGAAAAACGATTTGTTGTAATAATCTTCCTAGTTTTAAAGCTTTTTCCAGAGGAGTTTTGAGTCATAAAAATGTCGCCTGAGTGGTGATGCATCGTTTAAAATGTATTTTTATCCTTGACCCCTTGAGTGGAAAATGCTCAAGAGTTTCTATACGTCGCCCACAGTATATTTTAATGTTTAAAATCATATAAATTTCTTTAAACTTGTAAAAATAAAAATATTATTGTATATCCCAAGGGTCTCCTCTTTCTGTAATCTTGTTCATAATAGCGTTCAAAGAAGTCAGCTCTATCATATCCTTAAACGCAAATATCGAACACTTTGCTTATGCAGACGACGTGATGATTTTCTCTAAAACTTCCGATTTAACAACTGTCAAAAACTCATTCACTGACATTCTCTCTAAACTCGAACTTTGGTCGAAATCATCAGGAGCAAGTATGTCTATTAACAAAAGCTCCACTTTTCACATTTGTACATATGTAAACATAAGTGTACTTTCCCCTCAATATCCTTTTCTAACGTCACACTTCCTCACACTAACACCCTAAAAGTACTCGGAATTATATATTATTTGATAAAAAAATTAACTTTTAAGCATCATTGTGAACATATTAGAATAAGCTTATTATCAAGACTAAATATAATTAAGTACTTGTCTTCAAAACACTGCCTGGTTCATACACAAACGTTGGTAAATACATATAACTAGAGCTTTGATGTTATCTAAGATAGACTTCGGATTAGCTATTTACGGACATTGTGCATACACCCCTCTGAAACGCCTTGAAGCGCCTTATCACGCAGCAGCTAGAAGGAGCATTAAAGGCTTTCCTACTTCTCCCATTTATGCCATCTTAGCGGAAGCTGGTCTACCTACCCTTGTGGAAAGGGTATCAAATAACACGCTGATGTGTATCCCTAGAGTTTTATATTGTATATTAGAAACAAGCTTTTGTTTGAATGCGTTTCTTCATGTTAACACAAGACACGTAAAAATGGCCGAAAATCAACGATTTCAGAGATTTTAAATCAAGCCAAAGAACTGAACATACTTATACCACCAATTCTCGTAGAAAAACCGACTCATCTAGAATGGATCGTACCAAGCTATTTAGCCATAAATAATTTACTGCATCATCAAAAAAATATTACTGGCCCCGATGAATTCAAACAATTATATCTTGAAACTGTTTCTCCTTTGAAATCAGACTGGGGCCTGTTATTTACTGACGGATCTAAACCCAATACCTGTACTTCATTGGCCGTAACAAAAGAAATAGATACCACTATAACCGTTGAAGTTTTGCCAAGTTACTGCTCAATTTTCACAGCCGAAGCAGCTGCGCTACTTGAAGCGGTACACTTCGCTTCCCAAAAAAACCATCAATATATAATATGCAGTCAGGGCCGTAGAGAGCATATCCGGGCCCCGGGGGAAAATCCGGCCCCGGGGGAAAATTGCAAATGCGGGCCCTTTCCAATGATGTCTAATCTATAATCTCGAGTCCGGGCCCCTCTGAAAACTTCGGGCCCGGGGGAAAAAGTACCCGATTCAGCGAATTCACCGTATCGCACTTCATGGATATATGTTCAGGAATCCAAAATATTACATCATCGGTGTTTAGAAATATCAAACCATCTGAACTTCTGAAGCAGACAACGGTCTATAATATTATATTAGTATCATAAACCAATTCGTTCCTTGCTGTAAATTAAAAATTTAACTTCATGGGCTTCTAAGTTATCTGGTATATATAGTAGTGGTTACATCCACATTCCCTCGATTGTACTATCTCCATCATTCTCCAGTGTATGAATAATATATTACAATCTTGCAGCTAGCGTATTATAAACCTAGTATAATATAATTATTTCCTTTTCTCGTCTTGATATATAGTATTAACCATTTAAAACAATAGCCGAAGGCCTTAGCAGCCAGTGCTTGTACCTTTTTTTTCTTACCTTTAAGTGGAATAATTGTTTATAATTATTACTCTTTTCAATAAATAAAAAAAAATATTATTATTGTTGCACATAGTCTTTTTTATATTCTAGCTAAATTGACCTTAATATAGATAACGGTTTTATGGGTTTTTTTTAATAAACCCCTCATAGAATTGCGCTAAATTTAATTGTCTGCACGCGTACTATTCTTCGAGATTTAATCGTAAGGCAAGGGGTTAAGGGGGTATTGTAGTGTAGAATTTTGAAAAAATCGATTTTTCTCAAAACTACTTTTCTCGAGCTAGCGGTAAGGATATTTCGAGTTCTAATGGACCGATTTACTTCAAATTTGGGAAGGATGTTCTTTATACATTCCTTCATCGGAGGACCTTAGCTCTATAACTTTTTATGCAGTATTTAAAAAAAATCGGAATTGTTAAAAAATATGCCAAAAAAAACATTTTTTTTCAAACAGCGGCCATATTGTGAAAACATATTTTTTTAACTTGTCCAAGGTTCATTTGATGGCGGCATCTATAATAATTAAGAATTTTTCAGATCACTAGGAGGGTTGAATCATACACGCCCTGACATCCTCTTTTTCTTTGGACCCCTACTTTGACTGCGCATGATTTTGTCAATTTAAATTTTTTTTTGGGTTAGTTTTTAATGTATTAATTAATAATCAATAAACAAATGATAAAAAAATGCGTAGTAAAAATTTGGTTTGTTTCCTTTGTACAGCGCTTCAAAAACCGGGCGAACTCATGCCTCTGCACTAGAATACCCCCTTAAGTGGGAACGCCATTGTGAAAATTCAAAAAAATCGATTTTTTTATACATTTTCTGAAAGTATAAATATTCAAAAATTTGTAAAAAAATTATTAACTTAAAATCTTAAAAATTGACTGAGATATACAAGATAGATGTAACTGCATGCAGAATTATTGAATACGCAATGAAAACTTTAAACGCTTATTTAACAAACCGATTTTTTTTGATACGGTGGCAACGATTTCTCGAAGACTAATGACCGATTTTAATTTTCTTTTTTTTTCAAAAGTTTTGTTATCGCATTGGCTATCGTTGTACGTAGCCCGTTTTCAAAATTTTGAAAATAACTATTTTTTGGGCCTGTTGAAAATCAAAAAAATGGTGAAGAACGCACATCGAAATTCAAATCACCACCATTTTGTCAAAAACAAACAAAACGGCTACGTACAACGATAGCCACTATTGTGTAGATTAATAAAATTTTCGGTTTTTTTAATTCCAGATGATTATTCATTGCTGTATCGCTGCCACCAGATGACGCCATTTTTTTTTAACTCGTTACGTTTATTTACATAAATTTGTGAATTTTCAATATTTTTTAATAAAAGTTTACATCAACATAGTTTAATACATATATAATATATTTCCTTTTGTCCGATCCTCGAATAATCATTCCTACTTACAAAAAAAAAAAATCCAAAAATCGACTATTTTTTGACCCCCCACAGTGGCGTTCCCCCTTAACGAACCAATGCCGCCACATAAGCAGCATAGAAGTGTTGCTTACTGAATCAATTGCCGCGCATATGGCGGGAAATATCATTTTATTCTTTTTAAGTAATAAAAGAAATATATAAAGATAAGAGAAAATTATGAATTGGACTTCTTTATTTATTTATTCTAATAATCTTATCTAGAAATAAACAGCATTTCTTACATATTGTGAACTTAGAATTGCAGTGTGAACTTAGCAATTACAGCTAAGAGCTACGTAAGTACTTCATTTCAAATAATTAATATCTAAGTTTGGAAGTTGAAAAATCGAAGGCCAATTAATTTGAGGATGAGTTAGCTTCTTTTAACGCTCTCAATGTAGAGGCTTGACAGCACGAGAAACGTGAAAAGCATGAGCAGTTTGAACTCGCTCTAAAGAGGAAATATCATTACTCCAAAGCCTTCTTTCAGGAATATGAAAATAAATGCGCTCAAGGAGCAAAGATGAGACAGTCGCTTCTCTTATATATATATATATATATATATAATGTCGAAAAAAAGGGAGTGAAAGAATAATCTGACTGCTATGTAATGACTTTGAGTCCGCCATAGCGGTTGATGCGTTACTACCATTCGGTTGTGTTCGAAACCTCGGGCATTAAACACCAAATGATAGAAAAAGCTCGGTTAAACACCCAACAAAGAGTGTAAGCGCCTACTATATCGTATGTGTAATTACTTTAGATTTGTTAACGTTGCAAAAATAGGGAGAAGAGAGGCCAAAGCACACAAATTTGGACGAATATTTTAAGTCCAATCAATCAACAATAACGGCAATTGACGACGCCCACATTTTATCGGATTAGAACTACTCCCAACTACATTAAAATTTTTTAGAAAAAGACGCATGAAAACATTTATTAATATCCAAATTAAGGCGATTTTTACAACACCAACCAGCCATGTTTTTGAAATCCGACTACAACTTGTTTGCAACGGAGTAACTCGAGATAGTGTTGAAAAATTTTAAATCCTCTGCATACAAAAGAAATTTAGAAGAGAAGAAACATTCTGAAATGTCTTTATTAAAAATAACCAAGAGCAAGGGACCCAAGATGCTACCCTGTGGAACATCGGTGAGGCAGTAAAAAGAGAGAACAGCCCATTAATGGAGTGAGAGGTGTGATTTTACCCATTTTAAAAATACCCCAAGTTATGTGACTTGGAATCTAAAATAGAACGGTTGACTTCGTCGGATGCTTTTGAGACATCGGTGTAAACAGAATCAACCTGAAGTCGATCATTCAAAGTCGGCTTTATTTCTCAAATTCTGTAGCTCATTTAATTTTAGGATTTTTTTTTTTTGTTTGTTAAAATGCTTAGAATGAGTTGTTCTATAAGCCTTGGCTGATACTTTTTTTAATTATGAAAATTACGAATATTATTTCAAAAAAAACCAGCCAATCCGTCTAACCTTTATTTATGAAGTGGGCAACTATAGCAGAAGTGAAATTTTTTGTCAGACTTTTAAAACAAAAAGGCTAAACCAAGGCTGTGTAAGAGCTTATGATTTTACCCGAATATTCTACAAATTACCGGGAATTGTTCAATAAAACGCAAAACAATTGTTTAATCATCAAAATTCATTTTGTCACATTCAAAATAGGCTCCATTCGAAGCAATACACATATACCAACGATTTGTCCAGTCATCAAAGTATCTTTTAAACGCGTTTAAAGAGATCATCTTCAACTCCTTCAGCGAATTCTTCTTAATGGCCTCTATCGACTCAAAGCTGCGTCCGTGGAGTTGCAATTTAAGTTTTAGGAAAAGGAAAAAGTCACAGGTGGTTAAATTCGGTGAATACAATGGTTGTTCGATGATATTTGTCGAGTTTTTGTTCACAATATGAGGCTTATATTCTTTCCACAAATTGGGCCGTTTCCTACGCACTCCCAAATTCTCTCTCAAACGTCGCATAACTTTCAAATAATATTCTTTATTTGCCGTATAACCATTTGAAACGAAATCCGAGTGCACAACATGATAATCAAAGAAAACGAGTAGGTTGACTTTCACTTTTGACTGACTTTGACGTGGTTTTTTGGGTTTCGGCTCATGTGGATAGCGCCATTCAGCCGTCTGTTGACTGGTTTGCATGATAAAATCATATAGCCACGTCTCATCACCTATTATGATGCGCTGGATAAATGTTGGGTCCGAATTCACTTGCTCAAACATGTCTTCAGCCATCTTCTTCCAATACATTTTTTGAAAGAAATTCAAATCTCTTGGAACGAGTCGATCAGCCACGCGTCTCTTGCCCAATCGATGGTGTAAAATGTTGCGAATTGATTCGTGAGACACGCTAAGGTCACGGAGCTACCTCACTGAAACTTAAATGATGGTCTTCCAGCACCATTTCCTTGACTTCGTCGACGTTTTCATCCGTTGAAATTTTGTGTTATCCAGTGTTATTGGATTAAAACTTTCTGTTTTAAAAACATCTGAAATCCGAGATCATAAAACAATCTCAGATTATAAATATACTTTTTGTTGTATACCCCTGTGTTTTCTGTGTTATGGATAATTAATATTGCAAATGTAAGGAGAAACGTAAAAATAAAAATTTAATAAAATGGACGCCGGCAAAGAAAAGAGGGTTGTAGACATAATTCAAATACAATTTTTAGATATTATTAGTGATGGATTCATATTACAGAAAAAAGCGGCTAAGGACACTCTTTGGCCTGTTATTGCTTATTATTAAATGTAATATCGAATTTCGCATGCGTATTGGTGCCATAATTTTTTGCAACCTCAGTAAACGTCGCAAAAGGATTTCTTCCAACGGTCTATTATTAGCAGTGAGTTGTCCAAGTAATTAAATTATATATCACCAGTCGTCTTCGTCTATCTCATCTAACGATAGGCCGAGGAAAATTTGCTGTTTCGCCAGGTTGAGTCCAAAGGGAGATGGGTGTTAGATGAGTGGGTTTGATGGGGCATGTGAAAAAGTGGTTAGTGTCGTGCGGGGTGCCTTCATATGATGGACATATGTTTGGTATGTCGGGGTCAATTCTGAATAGGTAGAAGTTTAACCTGATATAATATCCAGAACGCAGTTGCCAAAGTAACGAGGGTATCTCGGGGTAGCTAAAGATCTTCATCTGCTGTAGGTGGTGATTGGACTCCGATTACGACTGTCGATTCGTTTTGTCCTGGATCTCGTCGGCGTAGTTGAAGAGTTGCTCTGGCTCAAACAGGTGTCTGCGCGGGTGAAACCTACGGTAACACCCTAGCAGTAACTGTTGCTGAGCAGTAACCTGTCTAGTGCATCATATCTCTTTCAAGACAGTCGTGACATCCGATTGTCCATTTTGCAACTAATCTGCCTTATGGGATTATATACAGTTAAAATTTTCAAAAAATCGATTTTTTTTTTATTACAATATTATTATTATTTTTTAATGTACATATCGTCCCCTTAGTATTAAAATAGCCTATAGATTTTTTGATGTTTTGAGAAAATGAATGTCAACCTTTTTGTCGAAAGTAGCTCTCACTCAAATCTCGTTATGTCTGTAAATATTTATTATTTTCGACGTTTTTTTTAAGACTGTATAAAAATGAGTCTATTTTGTTAACTGACCAATTATTATTATTGTAATCATCCTTTTAGTAAAACAAAAAAGAGGTGTAAACTACAAATACATCAGATAGGCTATTTTATTTTTTAATGCTTTCTATTAAGTTTCTGATACGTTATTTTATTTTGTATGGTATACACTATTTTATTCAAGAAATATACCAGAACGATAAGTAAATTTAATATGAATTTTTATTACTATAAAATTATGTTTTAATTGCAGTAAGATCGTAAATTATTAGCATAGTCTTTATTTATTGTCGTATTCGTCCTCTTCTTCGAATCTGTCGGGTTCATCTAAACAGTCGCGATTATTCCCTCCTTGTAAATTCAAAAAAAATGCCTGTGAGCCGGGAGGAATTACATTTTTTTTTCATTAATCTTTGAGATCCTTCAATTTTGTGTCAGAAATTGGTAGTTCTTTTTTATATTTGTGAGTTAATGTAAAATTTGTGACTCCTTCCTTTTTCATTCTCGAGCCATCTATATCAATCACTTTGAAGTCTTCGTTCCATTTTTCCTTGTATAACAACTGTCTCTTTTCACTTTTTATTACTTGGAGAACCTTAATTTTAAGCCAATTTACCGATTAATTGTTGACATTTTTCTTCAAGTTATGGTTCAATTTTGAGAACGCCGTTTTGAGATCAATAATATCACTATAGTTAACTCTTTCTACAGCGTACGGATTTTTTCGTCTTGGTGAATATACACAAATATTTCTCTTAGCTCGTTCTATAGCCGAATGCATGGAATCTGCTTCCATTTGTGTGTGTCCACTTTGAAGATATTTAATCGTTATTGAATTAAAATGCAATGAATGATTCATATGAAGCAATAATGTGGCAATTAATCTGTTTCTATTCTGTCCTCCACAGCAGTCTGAATACAGAATAACATCCGTTACTGATTCGGGTAAATTGTTCAGCATTTTTAATAAAGTGGTTCCAATTTCCTCTGACCCACGGTGACCATGGGTTTCATCCCACAGGAAACAATATCCAGCTCCACTAGCTAAATCGTAAAATGTGTTGTTGTATGTGGCGAACTTTCGACTATAATACAAGGTGCTTACATTGCTAGATGGTGTCAATAGCACTGATTGTAAGTCAAAAGTAAATACTTTTATTTTGCTGTTATTTTTAGATAACTCCTTGTCAGCATCTTTGTGGAGCCTTGCCTGGGCTTTATTTGCTAAGTGTTCATCATATGATTTCTGTATTGAAGCCTTGTCCTTTGTATTTTTGAACATTTTGCATGTTGAGCATGTGTCCTTTTTTGGATGATGGAATGAATAATTGTAATTATTACAAAGTATGTGGCGATACATATGTTCTTTAACTGAGAGGTCTGGGTGGCGTTCTTTAAATAAGTTATACATTTTTGTAATTGTTAGATCTGAGCTCAGATAAAGGCGTTGGGACTTTGCCCGAGTATGGTGGCTTTCTACTGCTGGAAATGACTCTATGTGCTCTTTAATAAGAGTTGCTATCTCCACGTCTACTTTTCTTTGCATTCTGCCTTGATTTTCTTACGATTATCTTCAGAGAAGTGTTCCTTAATTACGTTCCTTAATTACTTTACCACTCTTTGTAACATAAGCCTAAACGTTCCTTAATTACTTTACCACTCTTTATAACATAAGCCTTTCCTTGACTCCTGTCACTCTTTCTTTTGTTCTACATCCAAAGCTGGCTCTTACGCTATTGAATACAACAAATCCATACTTGTAGGAGACATCTTCTTAAATTACCTTTTAATTAACTCACCTTTCTTTTTCGTGTTACTGTCAATTCTACATTTTCATCATTGCTTTCTTCCGCGATTTCGCAGAGCTCTTCATGTTGTTTTACAGAAGATTTTTCAATTTTCCCCTCGAGATTATCCTGCTCTTCATCCGTTTCTGGAATATAATAATCTGACGATTCTGCTGAAAACTCTTCTCCATCCTCTTCGTCATTTTCCGATATATTTGAATCCACTGGTTCCACAGATAATCCAACAGAGTTTGGAGCAAGTTTCACACATAGGGCCCCTGTTGATTCCGTCGCAAATTCTGTTGACAATTAATATACCTAAATATTCTTTCCTGCAATTTAAGATAGCAGATACTCACCAGAGCTTGACAAATCCATGATTAAATGAATGATTGGCAACGAATGAACGACTAAATGATTATGAACGAGGGAATTTCAACAACGAACTGAAATCCTAAATTGCACAAATACATTTTATGAATTGCATTTACATACATAATAAAACAACGTAAGCATTGCATAGGCTACTTTTGTTTTTTGTAATTTTAAAACACATGTTAATTGTTCTGAGAATATAACGGCCTATAAGATTCATACAAATGAACAAATTGAAAATATTTGTTGAACAGCAACGTATATCATTATACGTCATTTTAGGTGTTTGTGTCATGACAAAATTGATTTTTTTCCTAAAAGTTAAAATAAAGTATGTGAGTGTACATTACTATTCTATTGAATAAAAAAAAAATGAGTTTATGTAAAAATAGCATATATGCGTTTACATGATTTTTGAGGAAAATAATTTAATACATATTTATACTATATTTTTTTGACTGACGTTTTTACCCACTTTGTGGAACTAGAATTTGACAAAATTTTGACCACATATAAAATCGAGACCACATACAAAATGGAGAATCCAAAAATTCAATAAAAAAATAATAGCCTATGAGCACTTCACAGTCGAAGTAAAACGTCTTTCAGTAGAAGTCAGTAGTGAATAATTCCTAGGCGGTATCTTCTTTCATGTCATCTTTGACTTTTGCCAAGCAGACAGATGTGCAATTTTACACAATAAAACAACACGTTAAAATTATTCAAACTTATTATGAAAATGATTGATCTTTAAGAACGTATCGCAAAATTCGAGATTTTTTGTGGAAATAATCGTAGGAATGAGTCGACAATTCAAAGGTTGGTAAAAAAATTTCCATTTGAAAATGGACTGGCACACCAAACACTGGGCGTTCTGCTGAGAATCGCAAAGTGTTGCTGAACAACCATCAACATCGATATCTCGACGTTCTCAACACTTAGGCATTCACGAATCAACTGTCCAGCGGATTTTACCACTAAACGTGCTCATGGTGGACATTTAAATGATGAAATTTTCCCTATATAATTGTTATGAACCCTATTTTGAATAAAAATAGTGAGACCTGAAGAAATCTAAATGTTTACATGTTTTATTTTAAACATTCATACAAATCTATGTTAACACACAAATAACTTTAATAACGAAGAACAAAAAATCAGTACAAAAAGATAACATAACATATATGTATGTTGATTCAGATGTAGGAGCCCCAGCCAATATACATGGCTGCCAAATTATCAATACTCGTAGCCTCAGCAATCAAAAAGTTCACTTGACCTTCCGTAGAAAGAGGCATACTGTTGGCCTGAGTACGCTTTACCTACAAACAAAAAAAACTTATTATAATTTTCTTTAACATTTATAATAACTGCATCTACTCACATAGCCCTGCAGTCGCTCCTCAATGCGACGCACATCCATTAAAGCTTTCGGATCGGTTAACTCTAATGATGCTTTGCTCTTACCACTGTAACTGCGATTCAATGCCACTAAATCGTAGACGAAGGGTCTTAAGACCGACATTAATGTTTTCGATTGCTGTTTCAGCACGCGCAATGTAATCTCACAGCATCGCCGATGCATGCCTTCAACGCCCAACGGACCCATGGCAAATACCATATTATGTGTCAGACGAAAGGGCACCAATTCCGGATAGGCAAACAACTCGCCCTGATTGAAGAGACAATTAAAGTCTACATGTACCGCATCGCCGTTCGTTTCGTCAAAGAGTAAGTTTTCGCCATGTCGATCGCCCAGTCCCAGTATATAGCCTACCATAGACATAACTGCGACAGTTTTTACGTAAGCACATCGGGCCTCATACCAACTGTTGGGCGTGCAAAAGCGACGTCGCAACCACTCCTGAAATACGGGCGGATGAGCGGGCAGAAGCGTGTCGACAAACACACTACGTTTTTTTTCTAAAGAATCAGTTCTGGGCAATGCACATTGCCGCAACATACGGTCGGACAAGCCTAAGCCGCGCATGCGATATATTGAATTACAAATGGCACGAAATGAGTTCAACTTTGGCAGCCACTCCACCAAACCACATTCCTCATTGAAGGGTATAGCGGCATATGTGCGAATGCGAAGGCATCGATGGCGTGCCTGGTTTGATGGAAAATAGAGAGAATTTACTTCCAAATCGTTAATGGAACTAGCAACAAAAACTTACCTGTGAATCTTGATGCAGAAACCTTTTAACAAGACCATTGAATTCCATTAGTCGAAAATCTTTACGCAAATCGTCTTTCGGTTTCACCATGACTTCGTAGCATTTACCATCACTGCATCGAATGCTGATCTTTTTTGGTTTGGCAGCTGAGCGTAACACTGTTATTTCCTCCTTAATACCACAAATATAAATTTGCTGATATGGAAACGGATTTGTGGGCACTGACAATGGACTTGGTGATGACGAGGATGAAGAAGAGGATGATGACCTCTGCACATTGTCTGGCGACAGATTTAAGTCCAATGACGAAGAGGCAGACGTTAGTGGAAAAGACGCTTGCATATACTTTTCAAAAGGCAACAAAATATTGGAAAATTTCGGATCCTCAAATAGTTTAGGTAATTGCTTAACCAGAGTGCTCAGCTCGTAAATACGATCGTGTGCTACATCTTTGTTCGTTAGCTCAATCAGACGTTCAGCAAGTATATTGAAATCGTTTAACTGCTTTTGAAATTGTGGCTTTGCGAGACGCGCATCGGTAAAAATCAGTTTGCAGCGCTTGACACGATTCGTCTGCGACGACTTGAGTATGGGTAACAACATCCACAAAGATTGCTGTGGAAAATGCTCGAGCAGCTTAATAACGATAGTGCGTAGCACGGCGAATACTTCGTTTGACGGATGACAAATGCGACTCAGGAGTTGTGAGAAAGCTGTGTAAAATATGGCGGTTGGCAGCGCGTTGGCACAGCTGTTCATGAGCTCATTCATTTTTTTAGCTATTTCCTGCATGCTGCTCGCCTTGGCTCCTTGTGTAGCATCGCTGGTGGCCATCTCACACACGGATGCACAACGCGATGTAAAGTCCAGCCAAATACTAAGCAGACGCGGCAGTGATTGATACACGTTCTCACATCCACACTTTAGTGACTTTGCGTAATTTAACATAATATCAAACAACAGATTTCGGCCCATGTCGCCGTGCTCCTGTACCGCTGAATAGGATTCGTAAATTTTCTCCATATATTGCGCATATTGCACGTAATATTTCTCTGAATTGTGATTGCCCACAATTGCTTCGCGGAAATAGCGCAAATTCAGCTCAGCGCAACTGTTCATTGATTCGGCGCTGTAAGTCGCCTGCAAATATTTCGCTTCCGCATAGAGAGCGCGATCAACAGCGCTTAGTGTGCGTACATTACGTTCACACTGCGCTTCCATGCGTTCCAATTTCTCTTCGAGCAATTTGAAGGCATGAGTCTGATCGCCTTTTTGCCACAAAAGTTTTGCCTTCTCGATAAAAAGCGTTTTTGGTGCATACTCCGTCGCTTTCATTATGCATAATTGCGCTTGTTGCAGACTGCCGGCCTCGCGATACATCTGTACGCTGCGCAGCCATAGCTTGCCAATTTCCGCATCAATGGCGTCAATAACATTTTGACGAAGTGACGAAGACTCTGCATCAGGTGATTGCGTAGATAGCAGTTGCTTGCTTTCGATAAGAAGATTGCGGCGAAAACATAGTATCGGCTCCATCACGCGCACTACCGGCTGCAATACACTTAGCCGCCTATCCCAATCGGTGAAAAAATCACGCACGCTTGACAGACATTGACTGGCACCTGTTTCCAATCCGTAACTGGCAATCACCTGGTGAGTAAGCTCTTTATTCTTCTCCATCTCATTGAGCAAATGAAGCTTAACGACGTCTTCATAGGAATGTGGGTAGGATTTCTGTTTTATACCTGAGCAAGTGTGTATTGTCGAGAGCACATTGCGGCGTATCACATCTAAATGTTTTGTGAAATCGGCTATCGTTATAGTTTGCCCTCGAATCTGTCTATGAGCAAAGGGCTGTCGGTATAGTAAAAATGCCTCGGCGCATTGTATATTCCAATTGAATGTTTTACGACGCACCACCGAATCCTCGAACAGCTCCTGCAACTCATCGTAGCGTCCCAGACGCCACAACAGCTCCGATTTGCATTCCTTAAAATAGTCGTCGGTGTAGTGGTCAGTTAGTTTTTGCCAAAGACCATCTGTGATCAAAAGTGCTGTTTCGGGTGTGTCCATGCGTAGATAACAGTTGATCATACCCTTTATGTGCTCTTGATTTATGGGCTCGTCGCTACTCATCAACTGCTCATAGCAGGCCTGTAGCTCTTGTGGTCTGTCTACGATACGATTAACCATGATCTCTTCGTTAAGACTGAGACCAGTCTTTTTAACGTATACGGCACCTTCAACTGAATCTGCGTCCAGAAGTTCCCCATGTATTTCTATCAAAAATGATATCTGTTCCTGCAGCCTTTGCTGCGAGTCCATTTCCTCAATGTATGCCTCCAAGTACATGAGCGCACGCGCATACTCATTCGAATGGTAATTGGCCTTGGCAATTAAAAGTTTGTCAAAACGCTGCACAAAATCGCGTACGCATTTATAATTATTGTCCTCTTCATTGACTTTAGCGCCAACGCTATTAAGGCGCTGCCATTCACGCACCCAGCGTTGCAAGAAGTCGATTTGCTCTGAACAGAGGTTCGTACAAGTACGGCAAATATGCTCCAGTGCGTCATACTGCAATGATTGGCCGGAACGCGTTCGTTGCGCCAACTCACCCGCCGACGATAGATCTACCGCGTACTTAGCAGAGACGAACTCTTTCAGTCCAGAAGCCTCATAGACCGGCTGCTCGACAATACCTGCGCTACTAAAACTAAGCACCGCCTCAAACTCTTCATACACTTTTTGACGTTGTTTATCCGTACTATCTTGCAGTGCATGCAACAATATATAGGGAAAAAAAGTGACCAATATATTGTTGTCACGTTTAATACTCGGTTTATAGGAATTCAACAAGTGTTTCGTTTCATCTGTTTGCACGAAGTCAATGAGACGCGCTGCCCAATTGAACGCCCAATCAGCGTAGTTGTGGCAGTAACTGCTGTTGAAGATTGGATGGTCTGTGCAAGTATTTTCACGGCGTGAATTTGTATAGCACGACGTAAGCAACGGTTCCATCACTTGACGCATGCGCGCCGGCACTGCCTCCCAGACGTTCAATTTCTTATTCTCTAGTGGTGAAACGCCACAAGTCGCAAGTGTCTCTTGTATAGCCAAGGAAAAGTTGTCCACATATTTGGTATCCTTTTGAAATTGATAGGCGCGACAAAGTTCGGTGAGTGCCATTATGGCAAAACCATCTGTATGCACACTTAACGGCAACTCATCGCGCTGTTCGAATATATAATTCGTAGTTATGTAACTGGGGTCAATGGCACCCAATTCCCCCAAACACTTTGCCGAAGAAAGCTGCAAATTTGAATCCTCGTGCTTGCAACCAGCCACCAACGTATCCACCACATTCTCAATTAGGGGATCCACGAGCATTTCGCTCAGCACCATATGGTTGATGTCAGCACGATGGACGGCTATAAAGTCACGCAAATATGTGAGTCCATAAATACGTACTTGCGAATTCTCATTTGTAATTTGCCGATAGAGAAAACCAATCTTTTCGAGCAATGTGGAACGTTCACTTTTCAATATCTCTGTCTGCCGTGCGACGCACTGACGTATAGCCGGCGTGACACCCTTCAATTGCTCCACAAAATACAAATCTGGGATATATGCGCCCAGCAGACTATCATTCTTCAGTATCACAAACTCATAAATGGCATTCACTTCAGCTTCACTGTGCGCCAGTAGCGGTTGTAGTGATGCCACAATGCGGCTCAACGACGGACCCAACTCTTGAATATTTACAATATGTAAAAAAATGTTCCAAACCTTTAGGCATATGATTTGTAAATGACGATCTGGCAGTGATAGTACAAAACTCAGCATGGCGATGATTTTAAAACGGAATTGTGTGACATGTTTGGCGCCCACAAAACGTAATATTTGCCCAAGACTGTAAAGCGCCTCCTCTTTCAGCGATTTTTCAAAAGTCGGTTCGGCCAAACACGTCTCGAAGTAGGTGATCACGCCCAAGAAGCGATCAGCAATGAATTTCGCAAAATCGCTAGTTTGAGATTGCACAATGCCAGCTGTGTTGCCACTTTCGGCTATAGCGCGTGAGCTGCCACTGTCGTTGAAGAGTAAACACTGAAACGCCTTCATGACGAAATGGGGATTGCGATTGAAGTAGACGAGGAATTCGGAGACTGTTTGCTTTATTGTGGAGAAAGTGGAAAAAAGGAAGAACATTGCATAGGTAATATAAATAAATAAAATAGTGATGAATAAATGGGGCAAATGAAGAAGTTGCATTTATCCTTTACTGGGTGTTTGGGCTAGGTTAGGTTGTAATGGTTGCCCAGAGGGTAGGACCCACTTGGACGAAATAGTTTGGTTCGTCCTTTGTGATACCATTGAAGGACAAAGAGGGGGCAGGAAGGGAAGGGATGGGGAGTGGTGAGTGTTTGTGGACTACGAACGGTCACTAGTCCGCGGTTATGTTAACCTCATTATGCTGCTGATGTAGTTCATCAGATTTTTGTTATCAACACCTGCTATATCAGCAGGCGCAGAAAAGAAGTGAGAACCAAGATATTTGAATCTTAGTCCCGCGAAGGCTGGGCAGCTTAGTTGCAGGTGCTGAGATGATTCCACTCATCCTCCATACAGCTGACGCAAAAAGGACTCGAAGTAATTCCGAGTCTCACGGCATGTGTACCTCGCGGACAGTGCCCCGTGATGATGCTCACGAAATTTGAGAGATGACATTTTGTCATCCCCAGGATATCCCTCGAGCGCCTCCTATCCAAACGTGGCCAGAAGGACTTCGCGACCCTACACGTTCGTGTACTTGCCCAGCGTTCGCTGAGTTGGTGCATAGCCCATCCTTCCAGGAGTAGAGCGCAGGTTGTCAAGGGGATCCCGATCCTCTCCTTCCGCGGACACATTGCCTCACAGGTCCCCTGTCTGGCCAGCTCGTCGGCTTCGCAATTTCCTGCAATGTCACTGTGACCAGGTACCCAAATTATCTTTATGTCGAAGAATTCTGATACAATCGAGAGTGAGACCAGGCATTCCCTGACCAGTTTCGAATGCACCATAATAGAGCTTAGAGCCCTAATGGCCGCTTGGCTATCGGAGTAAATATTTACCTTCTTAACAGTTATTACGCAAGTAAGTAGCCAGTCAGCTGCTTCTTTAATTGCGGCCACCTCTGCTTGGAACACATTGCAGTGATCCGGTAGCCTGAATTTGAGTTTGATGGGGAGCTCTTTGCAGAATACTCCTCCTCCAACCCTACCATCCAGCTTCGAGCCATCCGTGAACAGGTTAATGAGGCCCTGTCCCCAGGTGTTGCCCCCGCTCCACTCCTCCCTTGGTGGAATATGGGTGGAGAAAGTTCCGCTTGAACTTTTTGGTGTGCGCCTTATGATTGCTCTACATACAGGAGGGTACTACGTTCCCACGAAAGTCGGATCTACGTTTTCGGAGAGACTCGGATTTATATCCAACTAAGCGCTGTCAATCCAGCAGTATTCATCAAACATTTACGGGTAATGTTTATGCTAATACACCACCAACAACAACAATTTTATGATACCTCAGCTCTGTGATTTGGCCGCTTCTGACTTTTGAGCATAACTTCTAGAATCTGAAGCAGCGCCAAACTGCCAGGAAAAGTATATCGACCCACCTAGCCTATCAGCTATCAGCGCAGACCCTTTAAGAGTTTATAAGAAACTTAAGTCTTGACGAAGTATTATGAGGGTTTAAGGGCGCAAAAGATCTTAAGGCGGCAGTGCACACCTCAAACGTTTATATTTTAATCTATCTACACTAATACATATTGAGTAAAGGGTTTTCTTTAGCGAAGATATTACGAAAGCCTTCGAGTACGGTAATAAACAATAAATCTTCAGACAGTCATAATCTTAAAATGAAAATTAGAATCGAATTGTGTGTGGAATTTCGGACTAAGTGACAGTATGTGCTGAGCCCAGCTTTAAAATAGTCAATGTAGCAAACTCATTACTCAGCAAACTACAACTGTGCATATAGTAAAGTTGCTACAAACGAGAAGCTTTAAAAATTTACTCCAATCAAAGGAAGAGAGATTAAAAAAAAAAAAAATAATAATAATAATTTACGCGCACACTTCTGTTAGATGTTTGGCCAAGCTCTTCCTCCTATTTGTGGTGTGCGTCTTGATGTTGTTCCACAAATGGAGGGAGCTCCAATTTTAAGCCGACTCCGAACGGCAAATGGTTTTTATGAGGAGTTTTTTCATGGCAGAAATACACTCAGAGGTTTGTTATTGCCTGCCGAGGGGCGCCCGCTAATAGAAAACATGTTTTCTAATATTTGATGCTAATGCGCGTGATTGATTGCTGGAAGATTGAAAGAATGGATATAAATCTTAACGATAAAAATCGGTTTTATAAATTAGCCCTCTCAAAACCAAACCCATGTAAGGAAAGTAGTAAAAAGCAGTTCTAAACGTAATTGCTTACATACCTTCACATCCGTGTTCATAAGTTTTTCTAAACTGAACTCTGTGCATCTAAGAATCAATTCAATACACTTGTTGCCCACCTCTGCCTCTTCAGTTAAATAGATATGTGTATAGATGCGAAGAAATGAAGCCACAAAGATCATAGATATCGGCTTTCGTGTCAATTTTGATATGGATACTATTAGCCCTTTACAGAGTGGCTCCTTCACGCAATAAGGTAGGATCATGGTCGTCAGAAGTCGATAGTAGCGACAGATAAACTCTTGAACGCACGAAAAACCTAACATTTTTGTAAACTATTAATGAAAAGAATATGGTACATTTTTAGGTAAATAATCAATGATCACTTTAAATGCTTGCTTTACTTACCGCTTTAAGCGAACGGGTCAGTCGTAAGCCATTCTGCAAAAAAATCTGAACTGCCAGTTGCACTACTAAGGTAAGCGCATCACGCTTGTACCAATTCCATAAGCGTATAGGTTGCAAGCCATGCTTAGCGCACATTTCTGTCGCGCAAAGCACTGCCTCCTGTACGACCATCGATTGTGGATGCAATAGATAAAAGAAAGTCATTTTAAAGAAGTGAAAAATCCATATTTCGCTTATATCACTATGCGCACAGCACGTAATGAGTTCTAGCAATTTTAGTTGGATACAGCGTTGCAAATCACACGATGACGGTGCCCGCGAAGACGTAGAAGAGATTATAGGTTGTAACTGCAGTGACTTCAGAATTTGTTGCAATATGAGCTTTGCCAATTTCATGATAAACTGTTCATTACTCGTGGCAATCAATTGCGGTACAAGTGTATGTAATATCTGCAAATTCAGTTTAGATATATCCGGAACCTTTTGCAGGGCAGTGTAAAAGTCATCTGAGCTTATTCCCGACAGTTCCAAGTGGTGGCCGATTGAGGTAAATACAGGGTTGAGTTGTGTCAGCAATGTTTCACACAATTTGAGACGTACTGAAGCTGGTAAAAGGGGTTGCGTTTTACATCCTTTCGGAAGTACACCATTTTCGCTTTTACACCTTAGCAAGATGACTTTATGTGCCCGCATATATGTATATATTTGCACAGCCGATGTACATTCGTTGGCATTACACAGCTGGCACATAAGGACATGTTCCTGAAAAGGCACATCAGATTTAGCCATAGGCGACAGCCGGAGAAACACGCGACAAGTTGCAGCGCCAGCACCAGCGCAGAAGGAATTTTGTAGCATAAGAACCAATAATGAAGGCACATCTTCCAGAGCGGGAACGAAATCACGCAACACGCAATCTAGCGATACCCACCCGCGTGCAATTAACGTATGGAAGTGCTCACAAAAAGTCTTACGCAATCTTGCCGACTCTATTACCGGACTTTCAATGAAGAGGCGATGCATGAAACCATCATAGAGAGTTCTTATGTTGTTAACTACCTCAACTGGTTCATCGATATTTAAACTGACAAGCGTGCGAAATGACTCAAAAGCAAGAGCTTGTAAATAGCGAGTCGGTCGTCGTTGCTGCGTAGTACTATGCAGATTGTCACTAATACTTAAGAGCAAACTACTTTGTAATTCCGTATCTAGCGCGCTTCTTATACTAGTGCTGTTCATAATCAAGGCAGCAATGTCAATATATAAGACAGAAAAATCAAAATCCTTTATATCTATTTTTGTCTTCTTGGCACAGTATCCTAAAATAATGTCATGAAGCTTTGAAACGTATTCTTCGTCTACCAACGGTGCAAATAGATTTATACCATTATAATTTTCTCGTAACACTTCGTCAAGGGAGTGTGTCCGTAGTGCATTAAGTTGCATACGGTGGCAGAGACGATGTTCTGCGTAGATAACGGCTTTCAGCCACGGTTTCAAGCGCTTTAAAGAACCCATTTTGAGTTCGGGAATATTTAGAGTATCGAAAATCCTTTGTTTGAAGAATTTTAAAACTCGTAACCGCTCTGCTATTTGGTCATTACGATGTGCAAGTATCACCGATAATAGCAACAGCACGTTTTCATTTCTTTCCGATAGTATCATAAGCTTATCGGCTTCTTTTAACACTACGTCTTCCTCTCCTTCCTCCAATGGTAATTGTAATATAAATTCTACGATCGCATGGATAAATTCGCCCAAATTTGTTTCATCGTTTTTATGCAAGACTTTTTGCTCTAATTCAGCGCAATTATATAGCAAGCTAATAGCTAACATCGTCAAGACACGTCTTGTCCACTGGAGTTCGGTGGCGAAACGCATTAATGTCTGCAACATGGTAACGCTCACATCTTTCAAGCTATTCAATTCTTCGAGGCTCATATAACGTGCGTGCAGCCATAGTGGCACTTGACCCCATAGTATAACTAGTGATTGCATGGTCAATTGTCCATAATGTTCTATCGTCTCTGTGCATTCACATGATGCTTCAAATATGCCCTGGCAATATCTTAGCGCCATCAGTTTCGTAGTTAAATCACATTCACGCACCGCTTGCAGCGCACATATCATTGATTCGGCAAATAATTGCGGAAATAATGAATAACCAATCGAAGATGCGTATCGAAGTACTCGCAATAGGAAACGCACTCTTTCATCCACTTTTTTAAGTGGGACAAGTATAGTTTGAAAACAAAATTGTTCATCTATTTCACGCAAACACTGATCTTTGCTAAAGAACGCTGTAATCTCCACGCATTGATCTGGGATAGAACTAGCGTTCTCAGTGTTCTCCTCGCGTTGTTCGTCAAGCAACTGCAGAGCGTTTGTCAGTTGATCAATGGCCTTCACGTATGCTGCCACCAGTCGTTCGAATAGCAGTGCCTGATTTATCATGCAAGAGTGCAGCACCTTCTGTTGTAACTGAATGTTGCACTCAATCATTCTAAAAAATATCCCATCACTTCATTATCAATGAAAATTTAGAAATTGATTCCTTACCCCAAATCACTGACACTACTGGCATTGTCGCTGTTGTTCGAATCGTCGAATCCTTTTATGAATTTGCTTATAATCCAGAATACAAAAGTATCCTGAAAACGGTTATTTAGTTCGCGTAAAGAGGGTCGTATGAGTGAAGGCTCTCGGCAAAGGATACCATCAACAAATGCGAATACGTCATTTAAATCGGTACCATCACGAGTAACTAGATCGTAAAGTAATTTCCAGATATCTTTCCGACGCGCAGACATTTCTATTCATTTATTTCAGATCTTTTGTCTACTAAAATCAAAAATTCCGTTAAATACTGGAGCAAAACAATTTGTGAAATTAAATTAAATAAAGACGATAGGCGCCAAAGAGACTTCATCAGCTGTTTTTGCATGTTAAAAAATAGTATAGTGTTGGTCAACGTTTTTTAATATATTTGTTTTGATTTTGTGGACAAGTTTGCCAACATCTATTGAAAGCAGTGGTTTTTAACAACATGACCATACGAAAAAAGAAAAAGCTGAATTTTGAAAAATCTGTAGGAAAAAATTTAAACAAAAAAAATCTAGGGTCTGTCAGACTCACGCACGGTAGAAGTGAAACTTCTAAGTTGGTTGTTCCATGCATGAGAGCCCCGGTTTAGATCTCTCCCCCCTCTCTCGTGTTAAATTCAGGTTTTCATATTTTTTTTTCTATATCACTCCACATAAATTTGTACTATTTATTTTTGTCTTTATTAGCTTCAAATTTGACACTTGGGTGCAGTGTTGCACTCATTGTATCGCTTCGTCTCCTCCATACCTACTATCTATTTACTTCACAGCAGTTTCTTATTGCTTTCCCGACGCGCCTAAAGAAGTTTCTCTTCAAAAAACAAGTTAGCAAAAGTGTGGAATTATTGCAATATCAGGTACTTTTTTGGATAGTTTCCTCTATGAGGGTGAATGTTGGCATACAAAAATTAAATATATAAGACAAAATATAGTTGTGTAGTGACTAATTCGTATCAACTATTGTTTGAGTGCGAGAGTAAAACGAACAGCAAAGAGAAAACACGCCAAATTTTGCAAATATTCTTCTATCCAATTTCGAAGTCGACGATGCGCCACGCTCTGGAACACCAATTGTTGAGTAATGGAAATCAATCTATCATTTTGCCTGTCAGATATAAGAAATATCTATACAAATCGTGGTGTGAGAGCATTTGAAACCAAGTATGTTGTTTGGGGAAACATTTAGTATAATGTCTATTGCTTTGAAAAAAAGGTTAAAAGGAGCCGATACAGGGGTATAACCCCATCTTAAAACTGAAAACCGCCGGAGGCTTATAGTTTTTAAGTAATTTAATGTTAAAGTTCTGTAATTTAGCGAAAAGTTGGTGTTGCCATACACCTGAAATAAAAACGAAGTTCGAGCTCCGGCTCCACAGTATTTTTGCGTAGAACTCATTTTCGCGTGGGCCGCCTTCTGCCGCGCATAAAAAAAATAACCCTCATCAGTTCAACTCCGGCTACTCAGTCCACAGTATTTTTGCGTAGAACTCCATTTCGCGTGGTCCGCCTTCAGCCGCGCTTCAAAAAAATAACCCTCGAATATAAGGATAAAAATAAGTAAAAACACGCGTGTGAGTGTATATTTGGTGAATTTTAGTGAAGTGTTAAAAATATATAGTGTAATGAGCCAAATTATAATATAGTGAAGTTCCCGAGGGCATTTTGAAGGCAAATAATAACGAAATTATTATTTCCCGAATAATTTGGAGTTATAAAGAGAGTTCCTTAACACCTCACTAACATCTCCACCAAGTTTCATTAAAAAAGACATTATAGTTTGGCAAAAATTGCCCAATAGACATTATTTGCGAATCCCAGCCGTTTTTTGCGTTGAATTGATACATTTTTTTACTTTGCAACAAATTGCAGAAGAAAAGCAATATATTTTTATTGACAATATATTTTCCTTTATTCAGATATATTCTTGCTGCTACCGAAAATTTTATTGCCACTCAATTTTGTTACCGAAAATTATTACAACTTCAAAGAACAATTCTGGTGCGTTGGTAACGTTGTCAAAAGCGTAAAACCCACCATAGACACATTTTTTTGCTCTACATGATGAAAAGGTGAACTACAATATTATTTTTATAAGCAAATCTATATGGAAATTAGCAAGTAAGTTATTTTCAAAAATATTTTTGCTATTTTTGTTTTTGCAGAGTAATTTACTTTAATTACAGAAAGCCGATGCTTCGTTCTGAGGTATGCTGTGCTCTAGCACCTATATGAGCAATAGACAGGGCTAGTTGTAGGTAAGTTAGTAAGCTGATACAACAACAACAACCGATATGGGCCGGAAGTGCTTATGCGCTCTTAGAAAATTCAATATCCAGATGCACTCAACGACCAGTAAGGACCTAATCTCGAAGGATGACAAAGCCTTAAGCATATCCTGGCAGTCGCTTGGAATAAAGAATTCGCTCATTTCGGAAATGGCTTTGAACTCTGCACATAGACAGATGACGTACCACTCCGCTTAATGGACTTTATTTTATGATGATGTACATGCAAACTTGAGAAATAAATGTTTGAATTGTTTCCTTCGAAATTCGCGTGCACGTTTGCCTCTAATTTCTACAGGATAAGATAAAATAGTAAGTACTCATTATTTCTTTACCCGTTGTTACCACCTTGTGTACTGTCACATACCAGCTGGCATGAATTCGCTTTAGATTATATTTCATACAAGGTTTGCACTTTGACCTCACCTCATAGTCTTTTGTGCCCTTTACTCATTACACTACCTCAGCCAGCAACAGTTCCCTTATTAAATTTAAGATAGAGCTGGGTTGGACCGAACGTATTAGCCTTTCTTCCACCTGCAAATGACCGAGATGTCTCAACCATGTGCAGATAACTGCACAGTCTGCAATAGTCTGTGAGAATGCCCGTGAGCAATCTCAGTTTATCTTTGGGGAGAGTTATGGGTTTTTCCAATTTTTTTGAATTCGTTTTGGAAATCAATGCAAAAAAAGCCTCACAGGCTAGAGGTGGAGTGATAAACTGTTCACTAGACAGGGCTAGTTACTGGAGCGGCAGCCCTTGGTCGGGAAAAACCCGAGTCATTCCGGTAACGTAGAACTGCTACAACAACAACAAGCCTCTCGGGCCGACCTGCGAATCGAAGGCCTTTTACTACTATTTCTTATTTACTCGTAGGCTATGTATGACTTGAAACAAAATATTTACTAGATGCTGAAAAAATATCCCCTTTTATGACATATAACAAGAATAGTCATTTACTAATGATAATATATGTTCATGCATATATTCTGATGTGCTTTGGACAGGTTGCTAACCCAGTTTTTAGTTCGCATCTTGATGGATGTTTGTAGTTATGCCGCCTTCGAATTGCCATTGTTCTTTAGAACCTTTTTCAAGGCATAAGACATGCTCCATTTTGCAAATGAGGCACAACTGGCAGAAAGCAACTTTTTTTATATTTTGCTGCTTTTATTTCTAACATTAATGTTTATTTCCCTACTGCTTTTGGAATTAAAAAACAAAACAGAAAAGCACAAGACATAAGTTCTTAAAAGTTTATTTACAAAATGTAAAATTATTTAATTATTAATTAAAAAATAAAATTTTGTTTATTGACTTTCTTCATAAATTGCACATTGATTATTAAAAAATGTCACACCAGTATGCAAAATAAATATGTACCTAATATTTGTTCACGTACATACATTTATCAATGTAGGTAGCTACTTACTTATTACGCTTAAAATCGAGATGTTTCTAAAAAATTAGATCATCTTACATGTAGTGTTGAATTTTCTTTGTAAATTTCTTATGTGCAAGACTCCAAAACCCTTAATATTGTTTGAAAACTTCTCTTAACTAGACCAAGCTTTTAATTTACATTATAGCCAAATAACTAAAATAATAGCCGAGAAATAATGAGCATTCGCACAGATAAGGCATATTACAGGAGATGATGTAGACGAAGGAATGTGATGCCTTCCGATTGAAATATTGCTTCTTTTAAATACATTTTTTATTTTTATTTTTTAACTCTGGATCTCATTCACGTTCGGTGCACAGGTTGACGCCATAACACATTTTTCTACTTAATGAGGAATTTTTAAAGGCTTTTTAGTTGCTGATTTTTGTAAAGATGCTGTATTTCTGCATTTCTAGCTCCAGACATCAGCGGAATAACGTTTCTGGGCTTCCATTTTCTTAATATATTGCACAGCATCAGCTTCTCTCATGTCACCCTTGCTCACAAGAATTTTGACTAAAATATTTCTAACATCGACAGCCATATTTTTGGCATCACTGCAAGCAATAGAATAAATTGGTATTTAACATTTAGCAATTCTTTGATTTTATCTACATATCTACGAGTACTTACCCGCAAATATAAAAGTGCCCTTTTTTCTCTCCTATCACGTTCCAAATCAAATCAGCATCCTTTTCGATCAAATGGGTTACATAAATTTTCTCATTTTGATCACGTGAGAAAGCGGTCTTGAGAGTTAGTGTTCCCTTCTTTACGAACTCCTCAAGTTCCTTTAAATAAAATAGAAATTTTACAATAAACTCAGATAAAGAAGCGTATGATAAAAGTTCTACCTCCTCATAAATGAAGTCTTCGCTTTTCTTTCTGCAGCCAAAGTATAAAATGGATTCACCAACTGTTTTGCCTTCATCGCGCAAGTATTGGCGCTCTTGAAGGAAACCGCGGAATGGAGCCAACCCAGTGCCTGGTCCAACCATAATAACTGGTATTTCTGTTTTCGTTGGTAGTCTGAATTGTGACCTACGTATAAAAACTGGTACTCGTACATCCTCGCTGCCAGGTTTCTTATTTTTCAAATAAGTTGTTGCCACACCATTATTTACGCGTCCAGTTGGTGTTTTGTATTGCACTAAAACGGCAGTGACATGTACGTGATTTGGATTCAACTGAAATTCAGATTGAAAAAGCGATAATCATATTGTTAGTAAAATTTTATCTTTATGATGAAAACAAATTTTAAGGTAAACGACTACAATTTATACGCATTACCTTAGAAGACGACGATATAGAGTAATAACGTGGTTGTAAGCGAGGCAACAATTCGCATATATGATCTATAGGTGGTCTGCATGACTTAATATCCTCCAAGATGTGCACAATATTTCTACAAGCATCCTGTATCCAACTCTGATACTTTTCTTTACCTTCAGGAGATATGGAAGACATACTACGAAGAAATTCTTTATCGGCCTCATCAGTGCAGTATTCTGCCAATTCCTTGAGAATGTGCGTTCTTGGTATGGCAGTAATTTCCAAGTAGTGTTTCAAAGCCGTGTGATACGTAGTAGGACAAGGGAATGGATGTTTTTTGCTACTATCAGTGTCCGTGTTGATCAACGAGAATACAGTGTTCAGATCAGCATTGCAAAGTTTGCCTAACTTTTCTACCAGTTCGCTATCATTAATGGGGTACATAGCAACATGATCGCCAGCATCGTATCGCATTTTAGATCCACTAATGTCCAACTCAATATGCATACATGAGCGATCGCCACCTTTGTGCAACTCACGGTTGATAAGTATGGTCGCAAGGAATGGGTTCTTGGCATCAAACGGCGGACGTTGATTTTCTAAGGAGTGTAAACGGGCAATCTCACCACTGTATACACGATCGGGTTGTACATTGGGTTGTTCCAGAAGACGATATTGACGCATAAGCACTTCTTCCCCACCGCCTTCAATGCCGAAAAAGTCGCAAACTGCAGGCCAAAAACGATCCTTCCAAGTTATAAAGTCATCTTCAATGCTGAAAGATTTAGTAATAATACGTGTTAACACTCTTTGAACATTTGGCAGAATCTGTAAAATTTACTTACTTCGCATCGTCATCACCAAGTCCCAATTCGAAGACACGTGTAGCACCCAGCTCTTCCAACCGCTGATCTACATAAATTGCCATTTTGTTGTAATGCTCATAGGTTTTGTTGCCAAGTCCGAATACCTATAAGGAAAAATGTACAAATGTAGAATGTTTATTTCAAGGCGACTATTAGAAACAAAAAACTACTGATGACAAAACATGTCTTCTAAAGGTAACAAATTACCCTCAACTGCAAAGTTTTTAATATTAGATCATTTTTATTATTACATAAATTATCTAATACGTCAACGCTGTGAGAGTGCAACAGCCGTATTAAGGACATAGTCGAAGGTGCAATTTTGCACCATCGGCGAGCAGCCAATCCGATCAACATTTTTTCAAGTTTTTGCTATTACGCCATTTATACATAGATTTTCAGAGAACATTAAATTTTAAGTTAAAAGTTATACTGCAAAGATTCAAACAGTTTAACAACAACCATCAAAATATTTCATCATCGAACGCTTTATGCAAGAGCACATTATAAGTTTTGACAGAACAACAGAAAACTAATCACCAATTAGGTTATGCGCTATCAGCTGTCGCTAACATAATCAGCTGTTTCAGTTGTCAAAGAGACAACCCTGTTTTACGCATCGTACTGCAATGCAGATGGCGCGCTATTCAACTTCAACATAGATTTTCAGAATTACGATACGTTTATCTACTTTCAATTCAGTCAGTAGAAACTAAAAAACAAAAATAAAACACGCACAGGCAATGTACGAACAATGCGGTTCGGTTTTAAGTATTTGCCTATAGTATATACATACATACATATACATATACCTATGTAGTTTTGAAGAGACTTTAATTTGTATTTAATAAATTTATTCATATTTGATCATTCATGAATAGTTTACGAAATACGAATATTATCGCAGCCTGGCCAAAAATTATTAATATTTTATATGCAATTGACATTTATTTAATATTTGTTTAAACTAAATTTCAGCAGATAGACCTTAACCTCGAACTTGCTTAAATTTCAAAATTTTAATTTTAACGGTACCATTGTATTTCTATAATTTTGTTTTTATGAGCAGTTTAAACTAAGTTTCTTCAACTGCGAGACTAAAATTAATCGGGCTCTTTTGCATTTGATTTTCATACATACATACATATTTACATATAACGTCGGCGTCAACAACAAGAGCGATATAAAGCAAAGTTTCAAACTTTGTTTAAAAATTCGGCACATTTTCAGCAAAATTTTAAACTTTTTACTCAGGATTTTTAGTAAAATTGGGTATGCAGTTTTATAGATCATTGAATTTTGGTATAATAAAGTGCAAGCCAATCCAATCCAATCCAAGGTAGAATCTCTCTTGTCCACAAGTGCTACTTTGGACTAAGTAGGCAATTAAGTAGTAAACTCCTCTCTCGACGAACAAAACTAACGCTCTACAAGACTCTCATCATGCCCGTCCTAACGTATGGCGCAGAAGCTTGGACGATGACAACATCCGATGAGGCGTCACTTGGAATGTTTGAGAGAAAGATTCTACGCAAGATTTTTGGACCTTTGCACGTTGCTGACGGCGAATATCGTAGGCGATGGAACGATGAGCTGTATGAGGTTTATGACGACATAGACATAGCGCAGCGTAAGCGGTTATCGCGCCAATCAAGCAGAAGAAGAAAATGCAAGTTTCAAGTTTTTCAAAAATCGCTTTAATTTTTGACAAATTTTTCTTCTGACGGCGTTGGGTGTTTTCTTCCTAATAAAAAATATGGAGAGACGTTAAATGGAGAAAATGCACAAGCGAAAACAATTCTAAAAAAGAGGTTGTCTGTAAAGTGGGTTTACTGACGATAGTTTAACGTGACAACGTCATAAGAAAATACTGATGTAATGGTTGCAATTTTCAAAACAAAATTTTAATTTTATGTTTGATAGATATTTTGTATGGATATAGAGAAGGAGGTAAATGGAATCGCAATGGAATAGGTCAAGTTACATTTACACAAACGTGAAAAATTACGAAACATTTATCAAATTCATGAAAGATATGTTCAATTTCGATTGTGCATCAGACGTTAATAAGTCAACAACACTTTCATTTCCTACTTTTCCTATCATCTCCTATTCTCAACAGAGAAATGGTTCATTACCATGCACACAGGAAGAAGGCATATGCAAATACAAATATGTGAATTTATATACAAATGCGCATATACATACATATACATACATATATATGCTCACTCAAGTAGGAGGGAGCCAGATGTCGAACATTGCCGAACGCGGGGGCCGATTGTGCCTCTTTGTCGTTCGTTCCGCGCTCTCGCCTGCAGTTCAAGCAAGGTAACGGCGATTGAGCAAGGTAACGGCGATTGAGCAAGATAACGACGAATGAGCAAGATAACGACGATTAAGCAAGATAACGACACATTTTTTCTAGCGTGCAGCCGGCTAAATCGAATTAAAAGACGTTATCGCGTCAAAAATCAGTGCGCTTACTTGAAACTTGCACTTAACCAAAATTTAATGAGCTACAAAATTGCATACTCGAAATTTTTTCAGAAATTCTGAAATTTTAAGAAAATTTGTCAAATTCTTAAAAAATTTTTACAAAGTTTAAAACTTTGCTATATATCGTCCCCTTAGTATAACAATAGCCTATGTGCTCATAGGCTATTATTTTTTTATTGAATTTTTGGATTCTCCATCGTCGATTTTATATGTGGTCAAAATTTTGTCAAATTCTAGTTCCACAAAGTGGGTCAAAACGTCAGTCAAAAAATAATAAATATTTACAGACATAACGAGATTTGAGTGAGAGCTACTTTCGACAAAAAGTTTGAAATTCATTTTCTCAAAACATCAAAAAATGTATAGGCTATTTTAATACTAAGGGGACGATATGATTTTTGTTGTAGTATGAATTGAGTTTTTATAAAAAAAATAATTGAAATTACAAAATAAATAAATAAATTGTCAAAAATTATCGGTGGCATTGTAATAAAATAATAAAAATGCAATAGTTTAATAAATTTAATAAAATAAATAAAATGAGAATAAAAAAATTTATAAAATTCTTGTTTTTAAACATTAAGACCATACTCATACTCACCGCATAATTCAAGCCATTTAAATCAGCATCACCGTTTAAAAGCCATTCATAGAATTCCATTGCATTATCTGTGGGATCGCCTTCACCATATGTAGCCAAACAGAATACAGCTAGCGAATTAGGAATGTCTTTCAATTGCAAAAGCTCTTCCTGTGTACAAAGAAGAAAGGGAATAATAAGTACGAGTATTAGCGGCATTTACATTAAAGTGAAGTTGAGTGTATGCGAATATGTAAATGTATTTAAGTGAAAAGCAAGGTTAGGGTAAAATAGGCTAAAGTAAACTAGAATGGGCTGGAATTACCATATCACATTCTTCCGGATCCGCTACCATACCCTTCAGGCGATAACGTAAGCCCTCTTTCGCCAGACGGCCCGCAAACTCTTCACCAGTGCCTGTCTGAGAACCATAAAAGACAACTAAACTGCGGCCGGAAGCTTTCAATTTCTTGATGAAAGAATTTTCGGATGAAATAGCGGTGCTTACTGTTGTGGGCCTAAAATGTAGAAAACAAATAGTTATTTATGTTGTTGTTTTCAAATTAATTTTCTTTTGTTTTAATCAAAAACCTGCATACTTACTGTATTGAGTAAGAACGAACAGGCTCCTCTTCCTTCTTGCGGCTGCGCATAAAGTACCATGTTGCGCCTCCAATTAATGCCAGCAGCAAGGCAATATCTAATATACCCAAGAATGGTTCATCACCAGCGTGGATTTCTTCGATTTTCTCAGCTGACATTTTGTCTACTGGAATAAAAAATAATAAACAAATTTAAATATAACCGCAAAGTCGTGTTAATAAACATTTTTTAAATACACAATTGTTCAAGAGAAAATATCATAGTTTTACTAGCCTGCACATTTGTGCACATGTATGTATGCACCTACTACAGGTAAATACAAAGTACATATGTATATGTATTTTTATGCAAATGCAAAAAATAAATATGCAACGTGTTAATGTCCGAGCGGCGAAATGCCGCTGCTGCCATCACCTCGTCGCCACCACCCAAGTCACTGACGTTGTCGGCACTGTTCTGCGCTTTTTTTTTGTTTTTGCTAAATTATCGAGTTTACGCATTAAATATGCCACGTAAGCACTTTCATTAAAGTAAACGCAGCTAAAAACAAGTAAGGAAGGTTAATATCGCTTCGGATCGAACTTTATATACCCGCACACAATTTCGCAAAATTTGATTTAGGCTGGCTATTAATTATTGGAACCAAACAAACTCATAGACAAAGAGTGTAAGATCAGAAAGACGGTTGGAAATTTAGTCTTAACATACCAACAAGTGGGCGCGGTTTTATCACGTTTAATGTTGGCGGCCGTCGTAGCCGAATGGGTTGGTGCGTGACTACCATTCGGAATTCACAGAGAGAACGTAGGTTCGAATCTCGGTGAAACACCAAAATTAAGAAAAACGTTTTTCTAATAGCGGTCGCCCCTCGGTAGGCAATGGCAAACCTCCGAGTGTATTTCAGCCATGAAAAAGCTCCTCATAAAAATATCTGCCGTTCAGAGTCGGCTTGAAACTGTAGGTCCCTCCATCGGGGGAACAACATCAAGACGCACGTCACAAATAGGAGGAGGAGCTCCGAAATTAAAATGTCGGATCTAGATGAGGTGGGGAACAATACGTGTACCAAATTCGGGCAAGTTTCTTTAAGTCGTTATAGAGATGCATCCACTTACCTAAAATTGGATGACACCGCAGATTTTTCAAAATTTTATTTGCAACGTATTTTTTTCGGGTACATCCATTTGAACTAAATTTCAGTAATTTTCCATCATTTCTAACAGTCACACGCATCACGTTTTATGCTTTTTTGAAAATTAACGTTATATAGGAGTTGGGCTCATTAACCATACCAGCCTACCTTGGCTGAAGAGTAATATGTGTAATATGAAATATAATAGTTTTTGCTCGGGTTATCATGCCCACGAACGGACGGAGGAACACACAGGCATGACCAAATAGACTTCTCTCATCATTCTGAGAATTTTAATATATAAATGTCTATATCTATCTCGATTATTTAATGATATTACATACAACCGTTATGTGAACAAAATTATAACATCCTTGGACACAAGTATACGCATGCATAAAAAAGTGAACAACAATGGGGAAACGTGATCTAGGCAGTGTGCGACTTGTTGTAATTAATTCAGTAAAACCGCAGTCGAAAAATTCGTTGAACGGAAGAAAAAAAAAACAAAAGATCGCAACTAATGAACTGTTCGATGCCAACTCAGCTTCTCATGCATTTACATGTGTATGTATGTACATACATCGATGTGCGATTAAAAGTCAAATAACGGTATAGACAACTTCTCGCCTATGAAAAGTTTAGCATAATAGTGCACTACTTATTTCAATAGATTTTAATTAAGGAAACTTGTGTCAGTCAATAGTTTTATTGACATTGAATGTATTTAATCGGCGCAATTTATTTCTCCTTCAAAACATACAGTTGCGAACAAAACTGGGTAGATAATTTACATTAAATAGGTTTTTTTGTATTTATAGCCGAAAATTAAAATACAATACAAACATATCCAATACGATACATGGGATGGATTAATCAAAATTGTACTAGTTGACATTTTATAAAAACAAAAACATAATTAATTAATCACAAACAAATTTTAAATAGAAAAGTCGACACAATTCATTAAATCACATTCGCATGTTTTTGAAAAAAAAATGATTTTAAGGAATTTTTAACTCTTGCCCCACACGTTTGGTTTTAATTGAACTTTCTAGACGCTTTGACATACTTTCGACCAATGGTTGAATTAATAATATAGTTTAGCTTGACCATTTTTTCGCACTCTGCTAATATCCCTTCCTTACGTTCATGTAAATGTGGTGCATGTTAATTTTCGTACTCTTTACAGTAGCCCACAAATCTGTTGGATTCAGTTTTTGGTATGGGTGTTCTTCTAGTAATTTCTTTATAGTTTTTGCTATTTTTCTAATGGCCGTAGCCCCATAGCAGTGTATTTCTGCCATAAAAAAAGCTCCTCATAAAAATATCTGCCGTTCGGAGTCGACTTAAAACTATAGGAATAACAGCAACACGCACGCCACAAATAGGAGGAGGAGCTCGGCCAAACACTTAAGAGAAGTGGACACGCCAATTGTTTACTTTTTTTATGTGATGTGTTGTAAAGCAATTTCATCAATAGGATATGAGTACTCATCTACAAAATTTGTCAAACTTGCTAACAAAAATACTCAAGTAGCTCTCGTTATTCATTATTCCAGTCATCCACAAACCAATCCTCATGTTCGCGGCTATTTTCTCTCGTGTCTTGCAGCTTTTTTTCAATATCGTTTTTTTTTATTATTAAAAATGGTATCTCTTATAGAGTAAGCTAATCTAGATTTCTCATGGTGAAAAATATTCAGAAGGTCTGGCCAAAATTAGGCCGTTAATTGGTTCTCAGCAATTTTGAAGGAATCAGGCTGACGTAACCGATTTTGTTTACGAAAATGCTGAAATTATGTTGGTGATATACAAAAATATCAACACAGTTTCTCCGTTGCCGTTTGAATAAAGACTTATTCGACGAGTGTGTGTGTGTTGCCGAAATTACTCGCTCAAATTCGTTGAAGTCCATCCTTCGCATTTTCTGTGTGGGACTGGTAATAACTTCGCGTTTGTTCATAATAATAATTAAGTTCGATGACAGGAAAATTTGCAATAATTATTTCTAATTTTTGCAAATAGGCGTGCGTTAGCCAAAAATAATCCATCACTTAAATTGAGAGAACCAAGTGACAGTTCGATGCAAGACAAGTGTTCATTTAGTGCCGGAGAAATTTTAAAGAGTAAAAATTATCCATCACGAAAACATATGGTCCGAAAGCATTTGACAGAACTTTTAGTAAATAAACATTTTTTTTTTGTTGAATTCGGTCTTTTGCGGTTTGAAATTTGCAGTTTATAGTCAGAAACGATATATTTATGCTAATTTTTTGGAAAACACAAACATTTTTTTAAACAAACTCAGCTGATATGTCTTCTTCTACCAGTTTTTGAAAGTGATGGCAAATTTTCCGTGCTTTTAGGGTTAGTTAGGTACGGTCTACTAGTTTACTGGGGCGGCAGCCCTTGGTCGGGAAAAACCCGAGTAACGAGAAAAAGGCGGCAACGTAGAACCGACTGCCATGGGAATGGAATTTTCTGTCCGTTAACTTTCGTGCTTTTCCTTCTCTTTGGAAGAGAACTTTCGCTCACGCTGTTGATTTGGATTGATGACTAATTTTGTTATCGAACACAAGTAATTATTTGAAATTGGTATCACTTTGTTGATATAAAGTGTCATATGCTTGAGGTTACCTATTCAAGTGGTACTAATTAAATAACTGACTTGAAAAGTAAATACCTTGGAATTGCTCTCTGCACTAGAGAGTTGAAGACATAGAGCGGCTTCCAACGCTTCCTGCTCGCTCCGATATTTCTTCTTTCCTTAATTAAAACTGTAGTTTGGTTGTAGTTTTGCACTTTTAAGCCGTTAATTTTGACGAAACCCTATATTTAGTAAAACACAAGATCTTTTTTAAATACTAAAGGAACCTTTTTCGTATTCGTTGTGTTAAAAAAATAAACTAAAAATAACTTCAACTAACTTACTTTGTATCGAAAGTATTTATTTACCATGACGGTGCTTTTTCAGTTAACATTTCTTATTGGTACAAATATCGATATTTGATAAGCCGGTGTAGATAATGTAGTTATATATGTATAAACAAAGGAATACTCTTCAATTAGCATTTAATTATAAAACAAAAAGCGTTTGCTCTCGTATTTAACCGGTTTTGCTCGTTACTGTATACACAAATAAAAATGTGTGTGCATATACATGTGTCTATGTATAGACATACATATGCGTTGAGTACATTCATTTTCTCGATAGTTTATATTCACCAAACAATTATAACCTCTACACTTCGGAATATTCAATTAAAAGCACCTTGTTTTTCCTTAAACACTTTTGAATAAAAACTCTAAATATACATTTTTTTACATTCTATAGTAATATCTATTAAGAGTCAAACAAACAGAAAGTTCTTCATAAAGAGTGTTTTTTTAAGAGCTTGAGAACTTATTTTTGATTATTTGTAGGAGATATATGTATACAATATAACCCGATCTTAATTAGCACACTGGCTACTAGGACCTTCGGTGCTACAAAATAGTATTGTAATACAAAACAGAAATATTGATGAAATGATTTTTTTATTATAATCTGGTCGATAACTTCATGGCATTTATTTTTTGAATATGATATCCGGCATATGCCCGCCGGGGATACGAGTTACATGGTCCATTCGATCAGTACAATTTGTGACACTTTTCCCAATAAATCTGTATAATAAATCTAAATGAGCGCAATCAGCAAAAATGCGGGGGAAACGATGGTAATTTGGTTTCAATTCTTGCATGAGCTGTATTTTATAGGCACGTAAGCCAAGATCCTTAAGTAAAATTTTCCACGTAGTCGAAGGACAAAGGCCAACAAGTTGAGAGAAGGGCCAACGAATTGAACACTTCCTCTCCTCCTCTTCAACACTTTACTCTATCAATTTCGTGAACAGATTTTTTTTTTTTTTAACAAATTTCCACAATTCAGAAGCATTATTCTCGCGTTAAACGATTGATGATGGCTTGTCAAACCTTAGTGAACAGAAATGTAAACACAGACCGATATCGATAGTTCTCGTTCCCACGGCAGTCGGTTCTACGTTACCGGAATGACCGGGACTTATATCCGGCCAAGGAGTGTTCCTCCTGCAGAATCAAAACTTGGAAAAATAATCAATATGTAAAATTTCGAAAGTAAAACCAAGGCTAATGGTTTTTTATGAGGCGCTGTTTCATGGCAGAAATACACTTATTTTGCTGCAACTGGTATTAATAGCATAAAATGAGTATTGTTAATTATTAGGTGTGGATATACACACTCAATATTATTAAAAATAAAATAAAAATTATAAGAACTTTTGAGAATAAAAAATCTAAACATACACTTACCTTATGCGAAGAAATAATAGTCCTTGAGAAATCTTTGTTTTCTAACTTATAATTACTACAATATCCACTTAAAAGAAGGCAATGGCAATTATTGAAGGATTGAAAATTAGAAACAGATTGTTGGTATAAACATATGTAAGATTTCGCATATGCATTAATAGGAAGGAGTACGCATATTTGCATTGTTGTACGAGTATGCGTACAAATGTAACTGCTTACGTACGAGTATAAGTGCATTTACTGGGCGCGAATGTAGACTGGCTGATTTGAAGAATTGTCTCGTCTCCCATTCACATACGTATATAATATTTTTTGCGTGTAGCGTATATACCGCCAGGTTGATCAAAAGAACCATTGGCGTTAAACACGAAAGCGTGGAGTTAGTTCAAATCTGTTTAATTTATATTAATATAATTTAGGCAAACGCGCAGTCCAGAAGCTATTTCGTTACTTAGAATTTCACTTCTAAGGCCTAAATTGTCTAATTCTATTACGTTCTTAGTTGCAATTCGTGCAAAATTAATATATTTGTAGTAGAGGAAAATAATTAAAATGAAACTAGATTGAATGCTTATATTCTAAACACATTCACAAAGTCATAGAAATCATGTGCCTATTGAAAGCTGGAAGCTTTGGCTCATCTATGTATTTGTAAGAAAAGTGTGTTTGAAAGGGAACTGTTGGAATTAAGATGCTTTGAAATGATGATGAAATTGTTACCCATTAGCTTTTGTAATAAGTTTTTATATCTATAGTTTTATTCCAATATTGGCGTAATGTAAACAGTTAACTTGAATACAACTTATTAACAATGATAAACCAGTTATTTTAAATAAAGATCTATGATAATTAATTTGTTTCCAGTTAAAAATAAAAATTCTGTAATTTTCAACGATAAGTAATGGGTTACAATTAAAAGTAATTAAAAAATATTTATAATTATTTAGATTTAATAAAAAAGTGAGAAAAAGTAAAAATAAACAATAGTTGTTTCTTTTATTTTGATCATGTTGTTGCTGTTGTAGCAGTTTACCAAGCCCTCTTAAGTGCGGTGAAATCAGCAGTCGTCGTCGTAAATCTCATTCAACGGTAGGCCTAGAAGACATGCTGTTTCGACGTGGTGAATCGAAAGTGAGATGTGTGTTAGATGAGTGGGTTTAAGTGAATTATCTTTGTTTTGGATTATTTCTAATTTTTTTTAATTTAACCTAAAATAAATAAATATTTGTGTTTGTTTTTCCGGCAATAGCTAATTTGGTATTCTGGATACAGTGAATTCGTGATAATATTGACATCTTAACATTTGTAAAGTGTTCATATATTTCATACTGTTAATTTTTCATATTCACTACTCTAAAATAGTATGAACTTAGTGCAAAAAGTGCTTATAAGACTAATTTTGTTTTTGAAAGATTCCAAAAAAACCCAGCCAGCCATTTACAAATATTAAAATGGTGATTTGCGTAATATAATGTAATCCAAAAGGAGTTACATATGTAATTTCATATTTCACTTCAGATTGAACTCACAGCTTCGAACATTAAGGAGCGGTGGGAAGATGCCTTTGAATATTACGATAATGCAATAAAAGAAATAAAGGGAAGTTGTATGATGCCGCCGTAGCCGAATGGGTGCGTGACTACCATTCGGAATTCAGAGAGAACGTAGGTTCGAAGCTCGGTGTAACACCAAAATGAAGAAAAAGTTTTTTCTAATAGCGGTCGCCCCTCGGCAGGCAATGGCAAATCTCCGAGTGTATTTCTATCTGCCATTCGGAGTCGGCTTGAAACTGTAGGTCCCTCCTTTCGTAAAATGTTTAAACAGTTGAATTAGTTGATTTTTTTCATTCAACATACTTTCTAAAGATGTCACAATAGCCTTTTCTGTACTTATTTAAAATTTGATTGTAGCGGTCACCTACATATATACAGATAAGGTGAAAGAGCCGATAAAAACTTTGATTCTTTAATTTCCATTTCAATTTTTTACGCTAAATAAATTATGCTAAAATAAATAAAGTTAAAAATGTTTTTCCAGTTCCTCCTGGAGCATTCAATTTTTTATTATATTTGCGTCCAAAATGACTTGCAATTCGATAAAAAATTGATGCGAAAGTTGATTGCATCGCAAAATAAAATTGTTTTCTTGAGCGCGAATCATCAATCGATACAAATAAAAATTCATCGCACTGACGGTTTTCGTTGATTTTTGACCTGCGATGCAAAAATTAATTAGCGTATGAAAATTATTTAAAAATCATATTTAAACAAAAATAAAATGTGTATGTACCAGTTGTTGGATTTATCATTGGTATATTGATTTGATAGCCATCGTCCCCTCTCCAAAAAAAAAGGGGTATTGCATCATAACAGCGATGGAGTTCTGAAATACGTTGTAATTGCTCATTTCTACGATACAAAACAATATCTCGTGGCTGAAACTGTTCACCAACCACAACAATAGCTACTTTATCAATCGTTGGTACATTCAATCGTCTGGCGTGCTCCCAATTGGTGTTTTATCGGCTTTTATTTTGATTTTGTGGCCATCGGTGGGCATCAGATCGAGTGCCACTTTGAACAATTTCACCAATTCATTGTGTTGATGGAACATTGTTTGTAATTCATTCACGATTGATCTTCTCGTATTCGTCGAAATTGCACAGCGCTGATCTAATTCACGATTCTCATCACCAATAAAATATATTTGCAAAAATTGATGGTCACCATCTGGAATGGTAGCAAAGACCCAGCTCTATGGTATATTTGACCTTGAATCTGTAAAGTTCGAGAAATATATGTAGATAACGGATCTAAATTTTTAAAAACATTTTAACTGGTTGTAGTACATAAAATGGAATCTCTTAACCTGAAGGCGAGTTCCCAATTGGTCTATATCTGGAGTCCTTAGTTACCCAGCGAAAAGAAAAGTACTCTTTTCATTAACATTTATCAACAACTTACAATGGATACTCATGTGGTTCAAACACATCCTAGGGTTATCCAGGTCCACGTTTTGGTCTATATCTCGAGACCCTAGTTACGGAGGGGCATTAAAAATACTCTATACTATAGCAATCATCAACAGCTCCCATTTGCTACCCATATTGTACAAACACATCCTAGGGTTACCCGGGTTCACGTTTTGGCCTATTTCTCGAGACCCTGGTATCCGATTCTTAAAATTTCAAAACACAAACCATCTACTGAATAGTCCAAACAAAGCCTAAAAATTTGGTTTGGATAGGTGAGCCCGTTCTTGAGTTATAAGATTACCAAGGAAATGTAACTTCTTTTTATATATATAGATAACCAAAAGAAATAATAAAAAGAGATTACAGAGTTTTTTGAAATATCGACTATTACGATCTGTTGGAATTTAGTTAAACAAAAATACTTATGCGTAAATAATGTTTTTTTTTTGTTTTGCAAATATCTTCTTGTAATTTTTTTCTTGTTATTCTTTCTTTCTTCTATTATGAATAACCAAAAATAATAACTTTTTAAAGTAATGCACTGACATTTATCTAGAAAGAAAGCTGTTTGATTGGTAAGCAGATTTTTTTTATTCGCCATACACAAATTAAAAGAATCTCGCAAAAGTGAGCAGACTTGATATTATTAGCTCACAATATCGCGAGTTCACTGTAGTGAATTCGGCACAAATAACCGGTAGAACACAAAACAAAAATAACTAAAAACTATAATAAAACATGATCAAGTTAAGAAAAAATTAGATAGCCATCATGATCAATAAACCCGTTTAATCGTAAAAGTATACTGCATAAAATAGTCAGTATAGTACAAAGTAGTAATCAAAATTTATTAGCTCTGAATTAAAATTATTTATTTTAGTATTTTGTTGACGGCGTTACAATTCAAATTATGTTTTTAATTGTGTTGTTTTTTAATACATAGATTAGATACCAATTATCTACCAACTACCAATAGCCAGACTTGCGATGAGAATAATACACCCGTAAAGTTTCTACAGCACATAGTGCGGAAAGCTTTGGCACATGGCTGCATGTAAATATGTGAATAGAAATATACGAGTAGCGTCTGATAAGTTCATGGCCTAAGGTACTTACTGATGACTCATGCTCTCATAGTAACTATTGTATAATTACAATGTATTTGTTTATTTTGTTCATAAATAACTGATAACCCATCAACATCACCTCGTCGAACGAAGAAAATAAATAGGCAGAAAGATTATTTTTTGCTTTTGAAGAAATGCCATGTCATGTTTTGTACTGGCCGACATTTAATTTACAATAAAGCTATATAAAAAATGAACCGCATGAAATGTACAGATGAAAACGAACCAATTTTACAGAGCAAGTGTAATTCTGCTGTCCAAATAAATTAAGTTTAAACGCTCAATTTTGCGGGTTTAAACTCAGCTTAAAAATAACTGTAGTAAAAACTACTACTGAAAGATAGTTGAAAAGTAGCGCAAATGTTAAAATATTTTCAAATTAGCCAAAAACAATTTGAATGAAATTTGTAAACGTGCAGTGGCCGTAAATGGAACGTGGATATGAAAGTATGATCCAAAGCCCAACAAGAGTCAATTCAATGGATAAAACTAGGCGAAATAATGTCGAAGAAATTCAAATTCAAACTGACAAAGTCATGTGGCCATTTTTGTGATAGCGAATGAATATTATTATTCGATTGCCAGCCTAAGTGTCAAGGTTTGTGCAAGGCTAATCTATGCAAGATGATAGCGAATCTACAAATACAACCATTTTGTGAAATTTAAAGCTGAAAGAAGAAGAGAGAAAGAAACTACAAGTACTCTCGCTTTTCAAATCAAACAACAATCAGCTGATGGAACAATATCATCTTGTATAGATCTGCCTGGATTTTTTCTTTCAATTTGCTCACACGTACGATATGTCAAAACCACTTGAATTGTCAGCTATGTCATAGACTTACTTCAAGGAATTTAATAGGATATTTACTTTTCAAGCTGGCTCCATCAAAGAGTTAAGTGAAAATTTTCTCTTCGCTCAAGTATGGTTTTGTCATCCTAAAAAAAAAAAGGTACACGTTTTTGGTCAATTTGTAAAAGTGTGTGTTGGGTTTGAAAGACAAATTGCCTTAGAAAAAGTAAGAGCACTACAATGAAGGGTCAATATTATGCTAATTTAGTAGCTAACGCACGTGCGACAGCCATGCAGAGAGACGTGGCACGTTAAAAAGGTAGCTAAGTATGTACAGCCCGCGATACACGATAGCCCATCGACGTTTTGAACAGGTTTGACTATTTTTCGCCTGTTTTAGTGTTTATTACTTTTTTTTAGAAAACTAAAGCTCATATTATAACAAAACTCTTGTAAATCAAATTTTGATTAGAAAAATTCAAAAAAATATTCATTACAACTCCATAGTTTCTAAGTAGAATTCCTACTAAATTTTATTGTATGTATAATAAATTAATATATATTAATTATTTTATCTAAAAAAGATACGCAAACCATAAGCTATAAAACTGTGTAGCAAAATTTTGAAATTCTTATTAAAACCGTGGAATTGGGATTACAGGTTTGTGAAGCTTTTCTAATTTTTATAGAAAATTTAAACATTTTTCTAATTTGTATATAAAATTTTAAAATTGGAAAAAGGTAAGAAAATTAGTCGAAACAGGTCAAACTGTCGCGGGGTGTATATAGTATTCCAACGACAACGCGATGAAGGCGTTAAAGATGCTGAAACAACGGTTATAAACATTATCTACCCGGTGTAGAAAATATATCTCATTCGAGAAAAGCTGTTTTGACATTATTTTTTTTTTTCCTTTCCAATTAAAGTCCCAATTTTGATTTTATTGTTTTCTGGCAATTAGCGAAAACAATCGCATTTTTCTACATATACTTGAGGTGTTTACAAGTGTCGTTATTGTATATATGTTTGTCCTAAACTTCAAATTGGTAGAAATATATTTAGGAGATTCGCAAATCATATTATGAATTTTCTCACAGTTAAGTTGGTTGTGGTTTTAAGTTTACTACAATATATATTTATTTAATCGTTAAAAACATTAGACAATATGACATTCGCAACACCTTGTGTAGGTGGTTCACACTGCGTTTCATAAAATCATATACATATGTACCTACATATAAGTACACATACGCACATGTACATATAACTCTTACTATAATATAGAAATGTCCTAACTGTTTTTTTTTTTTGCTACTTTACTGGAGAAGAAAAAACTGAATGCAAATTTAATGAGTACAGGAATCAATTAATTAGTTTCCACAGTAATGCAATACATTTTTTAGTGAAGGTATATTTATAGGTTGTGCATCAAAATCCGTTGAAACTTCGATTTGGTAAAAATATGAGCTTACACATATTTAACAAGCCCATCTATTTTGAATTTAGCGCCATAAGTTTTTGATCAGGTTTTAATAGCAGCATAAATATTATCCATATATTTACGGGGACTGCTGCTGGAGTGACAGTCTTTGGCCGGATATAAACCCGGGTCGTTAACGTAACGTACGACCGACTGTCGTGGGATCCGGTCATACAGCGTTGTTGCTTGACAGTTGCCGTAAGGTTGTCACGGAAAAACACACAGACGTACAACGCAAACAAATTGTGTGTTTCGGCGTTTTATGAAAACAAGAACGTGTGTCATTAACCCAAGAATAATTCCTCAATTAAAAGTCGAGATGCTGGAATGTCATGGAAATTTTTGTTCAGAAGAACCAGCGTCAAAAATCGGTCATTTATCAAATATCGTGTTGCATACATAACCATAACCCCCATGTCATCTACGCCTTTATTACAAAAATAATAGTAGCATTAATAATTTTAGAAATCAATGTAAATTATCAATTTATTTAACCGCCCGACAATCGATTCTACGTTACCGCAACTACCCGGATTTACATTTAACCAGCCAAAGGAAAGTCACTTCAGGAGTATTCTCCAAAAATATATGTGAAATATTGCTGTTAAAACATTTATTTTATGCTGCTGGTGGCCGCCGTAACCGAATGGGTCGGTTCGTGACTACCATTAGCAGTACTTAGGTTCGAATCTTCGTGCATGAAACACCAAAATGAAAACAAGTTTTTTCTAGTTACGGTCGCAGGCAACGACAAACCTTCGAGTGTATTTCCGCTATGACAAAGCTCCTCATAAAAAATATCTGCCGTTTGGAGTCGGCTTAAAACTGTAGGTCCCTCCATTTGTGGAATAACAGCAAGACGCACGCCATAAATTGGAGGAGGAGCTCGGCCGAACACTAACATTTGACACTCTTGCAACGATATGTATGATACAACCAAAAGTAATACAAGTTCATTGCCCCTTTCAAGCTTTTTAAAAACAAAAAAAAAAAAAAAAAGTATTTTAGGTATTACCCCAACAAAAAGTATGAAGCAGGATAAAAATAAATATGATAACAATTACCTAAACATTAGATTACTTTACTTTTGAGTATCTAAGTTCCACATACTTATGTATGTATGTGTTTATTTAAGTGCACTGTGCAAAAGTCCAGATCTGGAGATGTTTCGAAACGTAATTAAAATATACATATGTATGTATGTATACATTTTTTAACATTACGCCGTGAGTCGGAAATATGCAAGTTTGTTTCAATTGATTGAACTTTGAGCATTGCAAATTGTATCTTTAAAACGCATTACTGCAACACTTACAATATGTTCGCTCTTGCCTATTATTATTATTTTACAATTATAACAATTCTTGACAATTATAAGTAAATTCGTGACTTTTTTTTAAATAACGGTATAATAACATATAAGAGCATCCCTACATGCATATATATGTACATACATACATTCAGAGGCGAGAGTAATAACATGCACCGCCATTTCAACTAACGCCAATGCATTACATAATAAATTGAGAGTCATTGTTTATTTGAATACATCGGTGTTAGTAGACGCTGACGTCCACGGCGATTTTGCGTGCTTAGATTAAATTATTTGAAGTCGGTGCATTGATAATAATATGAAATGTAATGTGGGGAATTTTACGCATGTGTGCATCCATCCATTCGCATATGCACACGAGTGCATATGGTATAAAGTATATGTATATGTAAATATGTATGTATGTATAGACGTTCGAGAGAGTGTGTTTTTCTCTGCTCTATTACCGGCGCTGTAAAACTGGATTCCACGGAGAAATATCGCATATATACATATGTATGTATACACATGTACGTATGCTTGATAAAATACAATAACATTGCAATGGGTATGAAATTAAATATGACAACTTTTTATTTGATTGATAATATTTATGAAAGGCTGAGAGGGGCAGATGTTTTTCCATACATATAAATAATTTAATTCTGGTTTGCCACGTATTTTTGAAGAAGTATACAGTTGGGGAAACTGATAGTTTGTTTTTAAAAGAGCCAATTACAGCTTGAAATTTTAACCTTCTTCAAAAATTAGTTCATTCTTTTGCTACATTTAATGTGGGAGGGTTGTATGGTTTAATACCTTAAAAAAAAAGAATTAATAATTAGTTAAATGAATTAGTGACGACATAGTTTTTATTATTCAGGTCTGAATTTTTAATGATAACAAATACATACATATGTATTTATACACTAACTCTTAAAATAATTACATTAGCAAACGCTATACTCGTACACAAGGACTTTGAAATTCAGTTTTGTTTGACAGCTTTTAGCGATCTTAGCAAAACGCGGCCGAGTATTGCTATGCTGGCAAATCCCTTTTTCATGCCTCTAATCACCATTCATGTGTGTCCCTATAAAATAGGACTGAAATGATGAAAGTTCACATTAGATTACTGATGAGAGCCTTCGTCGATAGACGACTTTACTCTTTGTTGGCAAGAGATTATTTATTTGTTTGATAACATGACTTAAATTGTGCTTGTCTACCTCTGGTTATCCAGTGTGGAATAAGCATAACTAATAGTTTTGGACCACTTTTCTCAACATCAAAAAACTTCGATACTATCGAACAGCTGTCAGTTCGTGAGTAGAAATCTTCCACTTGTCACAGTTCGAAACGATATACGTCAACAATTTCACTTAAGAATTTTTGAACAAAAGAACGTTTCAAGTCAAAAACCGAAATGTATCCCTCTGACTCTCGCTAACCGAAATTTTATTATTTTGGCTGCTTATCTTTATATGGCTGCCGCCATAGCGGACATTGTCATTTGAGTCCGAGTCTGCATTTTTTTATCGCAAGAGGATATTTGTATGTTTCCTTTTAAGCTTTCATTTGAATTTCGTCCGTTACTTAATTTTAGTTTGGAAATCAGTAGAAGTCACAGTATGTGCACAAGAATAGAATAGACATACAAAGGAAGTTAAATATATTTCGTAAAAATCTTTTTTTTTCTGTATTAATTCTACCTGAAGTACACGAAGGGAAAAAATAATATTATTTATCGACCAATAATTTGCGAAATTTAGTATTCAAAATGTTGTGTTTGAAAACTTTCTAAATCAACAATGTCGCCACAAATGATTTATCTCGCATTTCTATTTCACTTGCGTACGTAATTTATAACCGTTTCAAATTATTTATTTTAATTTATTTCAATACGCTCCATAACACTTTGAAGCGTTGATCTATTCAGAAATACACCCATATGTACTTATTATATGGGTACAGTGGTGTGCATTGAAATAGAACTATCAATAGTCGACAAACATGCACACGGGTACATAATATTTAAATACGTGGTGTCGCCATTAAAAAACGTGTCTGGTGCCGTTATGAAAGAACGCAAGAATACGCATGCGCTAAACACCAGCTGCTTAGTGTGAAGTCTTCCCTCTCGGGTACAGCACCTCTCACTATTACGAAAACAAAAAAAAAGCAGTATAGCCACAGCCTTCACTCACATTAGTCGCTTTTTTATTTCGTTGTTAATGATGTAAAAGGGAAATGGGCTCGCATCTTTAAGCTGGCAGAAGAAGACTTTCAGCATTCCTTGTAATTATGGAAGATTCGCAAGGAACGTGGAGTGTGGTGATAGATGTGATAGTAAGCAAATCTGTATGAAATCAGAATATATTGTTTTACACCATTAGTTTCGCTATTTAATAGCTACTCCTCGTATGTAGAAATACACCAAAGGCGGAATAATGAAATAATCTACTAATAATAGGAGTATTCAGACCGAGTTAGGTAAGTTTCCGATTGAACGAGTTGAACCTCCAGAATGAGCGAATTGCCATTCTGAGTGACAGTCAGGCAACACTCAAGGCGTTGTCATCCTTTTAGATTAAGTTCTCATTGGTCCTTCCTTTGCATTGAGAAATTAAACTTGTTAGGAATGCACGAATATTGAATTAAAAATTACCAATCGAGCTGGATCCAAGAATGATATAATACAAGCTTGTGTCATCTCAGGCTCAAGACGTACGCAGAGAAAATAAACAAACAAGAAATAGAGAAAGAATGAGCGAAAGTAAGTGCAAAACTGCATGTGAAGCATTTATTATCACTTGTGCTTTCACAATTTAGCACGCGGCACTATTTTTTTTATATTCACTGATTAATTCACAGACAAGTAACTTTGCATACAAATAGTTTGTTTATTTTCTGTGCTTACGTCACTCCAAATTCAGCAAGGGCATGGTTTGAAATTCTTCAAAAATTGGAAAAAAGCAAAACATTTCGGAGATTCTTAGGCGTGTGAGAAAAAAAATTACTTCCTTAGTATAATCAGGGAAGCCGACTTTGTATTCTATTTGTCGTTTTCATGATTATTGTCAGTTTTTAGCGTTCAATATCCAAAAAGACATTAGCCAAAACAAAAGGTAAAATAAACTAGAAAAATGTAATGGAGACCAAGCTTATTATTGTACACTTTTTTAATGTTTATTTAAGATTTTTTGTAAGTATTCGACAAAATATTCGATATTCCATTTTAAGATCACGCCTTCTTCCACAAAATCGTTCTCTCACATTGGATGTTATCATCGGCTAAGCTCTTACGCCATGCAATATAACTTATAAAATATCATATATAGTTTTATTTGTCGAGAGAGGACTTTCTTACACCATTGCCTATTTAGTCTAAAGTAGCACTTGTTGGCAACAGAAATTCTCACTTAATTTCACTACACGATCGTGTGGTAGAGACTAAATAAATCCGCATACTTTGGTATATAAGGGTATAGATTCGAACTAAAGAAACATGGATTTAATTGTGAGGCGTGTACAATGCGCTGGCTGCACGTTAATGAAGAAAAGCCAACAGCCAAATAGCTTTACGAATTCACTTTGTAATCTGTGGATTTTCCTGTAGGGCATGTTGAATTGAGCATAATTGCCAAAACACCACTTATTACTTAACACTTTTCTTACTCCTAAACGATTTTCACTTTAAATCATTTCACTTTTCCAAAGTGAGATTTATCGCTTAACACGTTATTTCAAACAACAAACGACGACGAATACTGCTTGAATACATGTTTTTATGCACCATGGTTCCCCTATACATGTGTAATTTATGTGTGCATGTGTAATTTAAATAACTGCGATACCTCAACAAGAAACAAAAAATGATAGCAATGCAAATTCCAACCTGACGATTCATTGAGTAGATCTACATACATATGTACATACACATGTTTACCTAGATTGATGAGAACCCTGAAACAAAATCGAAGACAATCACATAAGAAACCTCACTTCATAATACACATGGTGTAGTTGTTTCGCCAAAGCCGAAAATAAAATATTGTACAATCGCTCTTTGTACGAGGGTTGCCTTTTATATTTCATGTATTTTGCGCCTTTGCAACCCTATCTATGTAATTTAATATTTTTATCGAAAAGTTACATATGTATATCGTTTTCACTCATGAGCTCTATTTGTTCTTTTTTCAGTTGAAAAATGCTTTTCGCCCAAAAAATTGGGATTAACTCCAGTGCCGGATTTACACAAAATGCCGCCCTGTGCACCATGAAGAATGCCGCCCTAATTTTTTAAATTTGTGTGTGCGTATTTGTATTGTAGTACAGAAAATCGTCGTTACACAATAAACAGGTGTAACAAAACAAATTTTGGGTAGTTTTATCCATCAATTAACAGACTATAGAATAATATTTGATATATTTCAACCTTTATTGTTGAGCAAAACTTTTATTGTTTAATTATAAATTAAGTGCCAAGAAAATGTAATAAATAGCATAAAATATAGTAGTGCATCTTAAAAAATAGAATCCAATTGAAACTATAGAACAGCATACTTGCTTAAACATATTAACCATCTTTATTAGATGAGCAAAAAAGAGGAATGATTGCTTTTATGAGATCAAGTTTTGACACATCACCTTAAATGCGAATACGTCTGACTTTTCGTACTGCAAACTGATGTATTAAATTGTCACAATTCAAGCGTTCAAGTAAATCAGACTCAATGCACAGTAGAGCCAGACTATTCAGACGGTTTTCAGACTTGTTGAACGCAAATGATTTTTTACTCTATTCAGACATGAAAATGAACATTCTGCACTGCAGTTTGTTGACGCTAATGTGTTAAATATTCGATATGCTATCTCCACATTTGGAACTTCAGTATATAACTCGTTCGTCCGCAGAAGAATCAGAAGATCAGATGGCTAGTTACGTTCTATTTTTCGTTCAGAACAGTACGCGTGAAAATGAATCATTTCGTCAGTGAATGAAATCTCAAGGTCTGAAGTGTAAGCTTTTCTCAAATATTCCGATCTTTCACGAAGCTCTTTGAAATTCAAACCTCCAAAATTAGTAATCATTGAAAATTTCTCGTATAACCTTTCATACACATGTGGGCAAAAAGTAAGGTGAATTTGGTTGTAAAATGAAAAATCTTTATTTATAATCCCCTCTCGATGAAATACACTTATGCCAAGGAATTTTCCAATCCCCGAAACATGCCAAATAGTACATTTCCGGTATAGCCATCAGCACCTTCTTCGATTCAGCTTTTATCTCCTCAATCGACTCGAAACACATTCCCCGGAGTGGTCTCTTGAGTTTTGGGAATAGCCAGAAATCACACGGAGCCAAATCAGGCAAATACGGTGGTTGCGGAACGATATGCGTGGAATTTTTGGCGAAATGGTCACGAAGAACGAGTGCAGTGTGAGACGGTGCATTATCGTGATGCAAAAACCAAGAGTTGTTGACCCATAATTCTGGTCTTTTTAGACGAATTGCTTCACATAAACGACGCATAACGCTCAAATAATATTCCTTATTAACAGTTTGGCCAGATGGAAGGAATTCATAGTGCACCACACCACGAAAATCGAAAAAAACTGTCATCATGACCTTTATTTTTGAACGACTTTGACGTGATCTTTTCGGTCTGGCCTCGGCTTTAGCACGATATTCGCTTGATTGGTCGGTTGTTTCAGGGTCGAAAGCATAAATCGATGGTCGTCCGGAGCGCTCCAAGTCTCGACCCTCTTTGAAGTCTTTGTACCACTTATAAACATTTTTCTGCGACATGGTCGAATCACCAAAAGCCTTCTGCAACATGCTAAACGTTTCCGCAGCCGAAATTTCATTCCGCAAACAAAATTTGATGGCACTTCTCTGCTCAATCAAATCAGACATTGTAAAAATCGAAAAATGCACTCTTGGTCGTTTGGTAAACACAAGCGTAAATATATTACTGATAATGACATTCGCATGAAAGTTGGCCCAGATGTTACTAACAGTGCTGCCAACTTATGAAAAAATAGCTAGAGCGAAATTTTAATCCCGCGAAGTTTGACAAATAAATTCACCTTACTTTTTGCCCTCTTTGCCCTGCTTGGCTTGTCTTTCTCAATTCTGAATCAACGTTGTCTAGTATGATATTGAAGGTATTTACTCGAAAATTATCGCTTCCTGTCAATTGAACTTCCCCATCTCTTGATTCGTCAGCTTGTAACTTTCTTCTTCTTTTTCTCGAAACAGTCGTCTGATATTCTTGACTCTCTGACATGTCCAACGCTTCTTTTTCATAAACTTCAAATTGCATTCTTGTATCTGCTACTACTTTTATTAGTCCACGATAGTCATTAACTACATTAGTAATGTTGATTTCAACTTTCTGTAATCTTTTACTAACCGCGTGGAGTCGTGATAGTAAAAAATGCCAAAGAATGTGCATGAATGTTATCTCAAGTCTCTCTAATTGAATCCTCAGTACTCTAGCTTTTTGTCTCGTTATAGCATTCTCAGTTACATCTTGCGCCACATTTGCGCTAACCGGACTCTCTCCAACTTCGAAATATTTTTGTTATTGCGAATAAAATCAATTTGTATGCCCTAGAGAAGTCAATGAATAAAATCGCTCCTATGCCTGGCGGGTATTGTGGGCCACGTACTATATAACAATAGATAACGATTATTTCTGTGTGCACGATTAATTAACGTTCAGAAATAAACTTTTCTATTCTTACAATTATTTCTCGCATAGATGCATGTCTAAACTTTCACTAACTGTTAGAAACTAATCCGAGATCAGCTTCTTATTTTCTCCATAAGCGTTTTCCCTAAGGTGGCCCCTAATATCCGCCGCTCCTCGAGTATATTTTTTTTTTTTTTTTCAATATTCTTCTCCTAGTTTTGCCGCCCTTCTAGAATCTGCCGCCCTGTGCGCAGGCACCGTTGGCACTTAGTGTAAATCCGCCACTGATTAACTCTTAAAAATTTCCGTGCGATGATTTATTTCGATTTTTGAAGTGAATTATCAAGACAGGAGGGCATTAATCGACTTACTTCGACTTTTGGCGTTGAAGCACTACACTTGTAGGATGAATTTCGTGAAGGCCGTCCAAAAACGTTGTTGGACCAGAAGCAATCGATGCTGTGCGTCAATTGATAACGCGAAATAGTCATGTGTTGCATGTATCGCGAGAGAGAGGTATCCTTGAGCATTAGTGAGGCCAGCATGCATTCATGAACATTTGGCCGTGAATAATATTTGTTCTCGTTATATACCGCATAATTTGACTTCCCAATAAAGAAGTGCTTGTTGTTGTTGTTGTTTTAGCAGCATAAACATGCATACATGGGGAATGCTGCTGGTAATACAGTTTTTGGCCGGATATAAAATCGAGTCGTTCTGGTAACGTAGAACCGACTGTCGTGGGAACACCAAAAAAAGGATCGTGTCGATTAGCGTAAAGAAATGTTGAAGAACTTCAGTCGCGGTGGTTCAAGCGCGTCTTTGGCATCGTAATAGCTGAAGAATCTTGGATATACCGATGACCCGAAAATAAAACAGCATTTGATATTAAGGGTATTCCAAGACGAACTTAGTCCAACAAAAGTTGTTCGCGGAATAAGCACCTGTACCATATAGCCGAAGTCGAATCATTATTCACTAAGCCAATGCGAGCTTCACGTATCGGCCCATACTAGAGAGTTTTTGAGTACACAAAAAAAAATTAATTGATGGGTCATTCGCCTTACAGCCCTAATATGGCATATAATAACTTGTTTTTGTTCCCGAACATCAAAAATAAAATGCGAGGTCAACGTTTTTCAACGCCTGAAAAAGCTGTTGAAGGCTTTAAACAGCTTGTTTTGGAGGTATCCACATCTGAGTGGCAAAAGTTATTTGAAAACTGGTTCAAGTGAATGCAGAAATGTGTTTACAAACCTACAATTAAATATTTTGAAAAACAAAAAAGTAATTTTCATTTTTATTTTACTTAGTTTGCATTATTTTTCGCAAAATATAAAAGGTAATCTATATACATATCTATATATAACAAATCTATATATTTTTGTGGAACCCCTGAATTCCGAAGAATATTTTTCTGAAATATATTAAAAAATATATTTACTTCCAGGTAATAATACAGATCCGTATATAAAGTGCTTTTTCACGAAAGTATAATTTTCGACTTAGACGGTTATTGTGTGTAGCCAAAGAGGGAACTTAGTATTTAAAATATTGCAAGTGCAAAAATAAATGTTCCAAACAGTTTTATAAAAAATACTAGCAGGTACCTTCTTATATGCAGAATCAAATCAGAGCACCAATTCCGTTCCCTCCGTTATCGGAACGGCCTGGATTTAAGTCCGGTCAAGGATTTTCGTTTCAGCTGCAATCTCCAAAAATGTATAGGGAGTATTCTATACTGTTACAATAACAACATCAACAACAAAGGCAGCGTCCCAGTTCATGGTAAAATAAAGCTTGGTGTTTTCTACAGCTTTGAAGGGGCATATAGGCTCTGTAAGACCCGGTAGAACGCGGAAATGTGACAATTGAGCTACACACATATTTGAGGTGACAATTCGATATGTTCGTTGATTGTTAACCGCTAACCGATACTGCCTCAAAATAAGTTTGTTTCGCGCTAGTCAAGAGATACTCCGATTTACTGTATGGTATGCGCACAAATACACGTGCCATACTAGTATACTTATATGTAAGCAATCTGATGCTTCTGGGATTGCGCTGTTGTCTACAAGTTGACATAAGCAAATACGCGTGTGCACCTTGAAATTTAAAATTTGCACCCATTCATTCTAATTCCCCAATACATATTATACTATTAAATGTGTATACATACACACATACATACATATGTACGTGCATATGTACACATCATACATGACTATAAAGAACCTATGCACATACTCGACGTTTCTCATTTTATATTTTATTTATTCAATACTGGAAGACTTAGTGGTTTCGAGTATTTTGGAAGCTTAAACGAGTGCTTAGCTCGGAGTGGCGACAATGGCGAGTTCCCCACGGAAAGCTTTATGTTGCCGGTCACAATGTCAAAAAATAAATATTTAACAAATACATGCAAATATCTTAAAAAAAAAGAAGAAAGAAAACAATGAAAAAGAAATGGAATTTGCGTTATAAAAGGGAAACGTTTTGTCTTCAGCTGGAGAGTGGAACCATATATGTGTGTATGTACATACATATGCATGTTTGCATACATTTATAAATGGAGCACTGCTCTCAAGCGTCACGAAACAGAGTCCCGTGCTGTCAGGTGTTGCTAGAAGCGCGTAAATATCATAAACTAATAAAAGCTATGTAAGGAGGGCTTAAGGTTAGCACAAATCATATAACATGAAAACATAGAATGTCTACGCAACTGACGTTATCTGTGTTGAAACATTGAAGTCTGTTCAAAGGTTAATCTACATAGGCATATTTCTACGATTTTTTTGTGTGAATATGTGCAAGTACAAGGGTTAAGGTAATTGGGACGACAAGTTCAAAAACAATTAGTTTATTAACTGCATAAATATATGTGCTTATATATGTATGTATGTATGTATATTATATTTTGCTTTAAATATTTCCAAATAAAGTGGCAAGCGGGTGAAGAAAAAAACTAAGGAAACGTTTATGTTCACATTAATGGTTTCCATTAACAGCTTCTATTGAAATATAAAACAATAAAAAGCATATGTGGTAACCTAAGCGGGCAAACTCCATTATTTTATATTTTATTGTTATTATTATTTCTATTCCGGTTCCGTACATTGATTCCGAAATTGTCAAATCCGCAGTTTTTAGCAACGAGGATTTAGCAACAGTGAGTGAATTTTGAAATTATTGCCTGACCAGTTTTGTATTATATGTATGTAAGTACATAAATAAATATATAAATATATTACTATATAAATAGTTATAAAAACTTTCATCATTTCCTGTATTTATAAGTGCATTTATAACTAATTCTGTAAGTATTGAGTTTGAAGTTCGCTTGCATAAGCAGGGAAGCGTTTTTTAAACGTCGAAACTGTCTAGCACGCCATTGGAAATCAACTTCACATTTGATTAGATATGTATGCAACCGTGTGTGAGTGTTATTATTAGAACATTTTTTATCACGTCAAATTTTATCACGAAAATTTTAAATCATCAACATTAAGGCAACTTATTCAATTTAATTAAATTTTATTAAAAACAACCTTGGGCTTTTGCAGCTGACCCTGATGTCTACTGAGCACTAAACATTGAAATTGAGAGGCTGCCACTTTAACAAACCCATTATACTAAAAATGTAAAGCTTTAAAAACAAAGTTTGGTGTTTTGCAACTAACTCTAGCCTTTGCATTGATTTTGGGAGGCAAGTGCACACAACCCGCGACAAAACCATAGTACATGCACATTTTAAACAGTTTTGCAATTTTTCGCTTTTTTGTAATGTTCACTATTTTTTTTTTTTTAATTTTGACATATTGTCTAACAAAAACCAAATAAGTCCAATTTTTTTTCTTATGCAGTTTTTTAGCTAATTAAATTTCAATACAATAAAGTGCAAGTTTTAAACTGCTGAAAAATCCCGTTGGTTTTTCTAATTTTTCTCCCAGACGCTACTGAGCATTTTCTCCATAAAACAGATTTCGTGCAAATGTTGATGGGCTACTGTTCCGACCGCTGCTGCTAAACAACTAATGTTGAAAAATGTCCAAGAATTTGCGCACCCATTCTATGCTATACATTAGGATGGCCAAAAACAAAAATTTGTTTCTTGATGTTACCCCCAAATATGTTCTATAGCAGAAAAATAGAAATTTTGTATCCAAATTTTTTTTTATTAATATTTCACCGTGCAGATTACCAACCCATGCATTTATGCATACACATATCGCACCTAAATACAAAAGGGTCACAACTCAAAATTTTCCACACTCGAGCTTGACTTGTTTACAGTAGCACAGAAAACAAACCATGTGAGATATCACGCTGAAATTTGCCATGTAAGCTTATAACAGTCCTACCAAAAAACAAAAAAAATTATTTTTGCCATATGTCATCCGCGGACCGTTTTATTGATAACGTCTCGTTCATATTTGAGCAGAAGGTACATTTTGAGTTGTGACCCTTTTGTATTTAGGGTGCGATATGTTTTATTAAAAAAGAATAATACAAACTATTTTATATCAAACTAGAAAAAATTATGGTATTTAAACAAAAATTGTTTAAAAAAAACTTAAATTCATTTAAAAGCGACATAATAGTACATACTTTTGTTATTGATAATTTATCAGTACAAAAAAAAAGGATAAATATTATTTTTTGTTTATTTAATTTAAATTTGTTTACTTTTGGTGGTTTTCAGATTCCCTATAAAATTAATAGTTTAAATAATTTTTTTTTTTTTCATTTTTTGAACATTTGTGAATGGAAAATAAAAAAGGAGATTAAGTAATAAAGATTTGAAAAACATTTCATACAAAGTGCATTTTCTCAAGGGAATTCAATGCTAATTTCCGAAGCAGTTGGTTGTGGAGCGAGTAGATATTAATTAATATTAATATTAATAAACAAATATACATCCCACTTTTTCCATTGAACAAATTTATTCATTTCTACTTCACTCTAACCTTTATTTTCCTTTAAGTCTAATACAATTCTCAAGGAAGGTGGCTATCAGTTTCACAGCCACATTTGCGCAAAGGAGTCTATTTCTCTACTCCTATTTCCTGAATAACCTCTTTTTGCTTCTCTAAAAATGTATTGTAGTACTCTCCCATAACATTGACCCTTGAATCCTAAAAAACAATAGCCACAATCAACAAATATGTAATCTTTATTATGTATTTATGCCTCTAATCATTTAAGTACTACTCATGCAGTCGTAGATGCATTATCAATGATTTTCATACGAACTGCTGATATGCATACTTCATATGTATGTGAATGTATCCAAATATAGAAGTTGGTTCAAAGCATGCCAAGAAGATGTCAGGCTATACTCGACAACGATGGAGACTACTCGGCTTATTGAGTAATTGCGACTCGTAGTTTTGTACATAGTTTTATGTAAAAAATTTTTAAATATATATCTTTTATACTTCATGAATAACCGCTGTTCTTTTTTCTGGCACAGACTGTATAAAATAGATACAGTCGTTATATTCATTCGTTTCTTCCTGTTTATGGCCCAAAGAAATCCATTATTTTTGCGTAACATTTTTGCGCATGGTTTAAAACTGTTTTCTGGTCGATGTCTAGCTCCTGGACGATGCTACGACTACTAGCATGCGGGTCAACTTCGATTATTGCTCTGATTTTACCGACATTTTTGACATTATCGACATTTTCTTTGACATCAAAAATTGCTGAACGGCATCGTAAACACCATTCACAATTTCAGCGACTTGGCTTGCATTTTCGTCTTTATCAACGAAAAATTGTAAAATGTACCGAATTTTCTCCATTGTTAAAACCCTGTAACTCACAACTGAATGGAATAACCAAAAAACAGCAAACGAATTTTTTAGTGAAAAATGTCACCTTAACAACGAGTATAAACTTAAAATAATTGAGCTACATTTTGCGAGATATCGATCACTATAGCCATCTGCCCATCTACCGATCTAATAATAGATTTCTTTTTCCCCAAACTAATATTTTTTTTATATCAATGGTGAATAAATGAGGAAATATGAGAGTACGAAATAATTTACTAAATATTGCACTTATTTATCCAATTTTTGTCAGTGATTTCCATACCAATACCCATGACCACCAGTGTATGTATGATATTAAATTATATAAGTATATACATATGTATTGTTTATTGCGCGCGTGCAATTCAATTGGGAGCACTTTGACGCGTACGTCCATGCATGCATACATATGCATATGTATAATACGAGAATAATTTATTTGATATTTCTTCTTAAATGAACTATTTTTATTAACTTAACAAGTTTGAGCCGGTGTTCTCCCTCTGATATTCGTACATTTATTTGCGCGTACATTTTGCTACTTGGTTCTATATCTAACGGGTGGTTTTTGAAAGTGTAGTGTTCTTCTTTTTCAAATAAATCACTGATGTGGCACAAATTGTGCTATCAAATGTTGATTTCCATCCAACTCTCGATTGAATTCTAAATCTATTGGCCTCGGTACGACAGAAGCTGCACGCTTATTTAAAAATTAAAAAATTACAATGTTTCGTCTTATTGTCATAGAGAAACAATCAAATTTAATGTATGTATGCATTCATAACCCATTTCGAGATATTGGAGTGCAAAAACGTGCAACGCGCAATTGCACATTTTGCTAGTAAAAAGAGTAAAAAAAATGGATAGGAAACTATGCGATTGGAAATACCTGTAAGTTTTAGCTTTGCATTTTCACATATTTCGATGGCCTGTGCGACATTAAAAAACAACACTGCATCGAAAGTACATGCAGAAAGATTGTCGTATATTGAGTAAAAACAGAGATTTTTTATACAATTAAAATAAAATTAACCTTGCTGCAAGTTAAAAGATTTGTGATCTTGGTACTTATTAAAGGTGAAGCAAAGTTAATCGCCCTGTTGGAAGATTTATGATTTTTGCAAATGGCGTCGCCCATCAATCTTATTTGACACTTGTGAACTAGACAGCTGCTACACACAAATATACAAGCAATGAATCGCGTAAAGGTCAAAATAAAGATTTCGATTACCCAATATAATTTGATTTTTATTTAGTAAAAAAGTTATTGAAAAACCAAATTAGACGATTAATTTTGCGCGACATTGTATACAATTATTCACGTTCGACATCGTAAGTGTAATATTTAAAAAAATTGAAAATTATTTTTTTTAATATAAATGATTTATTTATATAAATACATTTATACTTTTAATTGATATAAATCCAAATGAGCAAAAACGTCGGCGAATATTTAAAAAGAATTGCAAAGGTAGAGAGAAAAGTTGAAGGAAGATCACACAAGAAATAATGCGGAGTGCTAGGCAAAGCGTGAAAAGCGTTGGTTGAAGAAAATAATGCAATGACTGAAAATAAAAGACGACATGAGCGCATGAGTAAGGGACAAAGTCGGGAGAAGCTCTGAGAAATGCGAAATGCAAAACAAGCCTTACAAAAGCAGGCAAACGTTGGCAAAAGTGCCAAAAAACATACAGGAAAAATTAAAAGTACTTGAAGGTTTGCTTAAAAAATAAACGCACTCCGTATAAAAAAAAAAATAATAATAATTCTTCTTCTTAATTGGCGCGATAACCGCGTACGCGATTTCGGCCGAGTTTAGCAAAGCGCGCCAGTCATTTCTTTCTCGTGCTAACCGGCGCCAGTTGGGCACACCAAGTGAAGCCAAGTCCTTCACCACCTGATCTTTCCAACGCAGAGGAGGCCTTTCTCTTCCTCTGCTACCACCAGCTTGTACCGCATCGAATACTTTCAGAGCCAGAGCGTTTGTATCCATTCGGACGGCATGACTCAGCCAACGTAGCCGGTGGTTAAGGCCGATGATGTCAATATCATCGGCATACGCCAACAATTGCACGCTCTTATAAGATATTGTGCCTGAGCGATTAAGTTCTGCGGTTCGTACGCTCCAACATCAAGTTAAAGAAGTCACACGACACCGGGTCACCCGGTCTGAAACCTCGTTTGGTATCAAACGGCTCAGAGAGGTCCTTCCCAATGCTGCTGATATTGAGCAACGTCATCTTACATAGCCGTATTTGTTTTGCCAAATTCAGACATCGCGGCATACAAGTAACTCCTTTTATTTATACTATTTACTTTTAATAGATTGAATATTTCTGTTGACTCAAAAACATTTTTGCTAAGTTTGTTTATAAATAATTCGTAAAAAGAGCAACAGAAACCTCATAAATATCGTCATAAAAAAATATAAATAATTTTTAGATAAAATCAAAACCATTTTTAAGAGACATAAATGCACAATATTCTAAGATTAGTTACATTGAAATATTGCTACAGGTTCGCTGATATTCGTTTGAGTTGATATTGGCCCATGCGAACACCAATTATAGGACCAGCTAAGGCTATAATTTAAGCATTTTGTCAAAATAAAAATTCCTTTTAGATTACGATTTTTTTTTTCAATTTGAATGTATACGATGATCATATTGAACATAATGGAAATGTCCATGTTCTTAGCTATGCGCTTTAGTCGTTCAACTTCCAGTTTTTGAAATTCTAAGTGAACAAACTCAGAGGGAGCCGTGAGAGCCTTTTAGTAGAAAGGCCACCAAATTTTGATTCTTTGGTTCACAATATTATTTTTTTTATTATTTTTTTAAACAAAAGAAAGTATTTGATTGTTCCAACATCAAGACGCATACCACAAATAGAAGAAGTTCGGTTAAACGCCCAATAAAGGTTGTAGCGCCGGTTATAAATAAATATTCAAAAAAAATCGTAAACAAGAATTCATGTTGACCATTTGATAGAATCAAATCCAAGCCATTCCACAAAGAAAAAACAAATACTGGAAAAACTTATACGCAAAAACTTAAAATTGATGGCTAACTAGCATCGCCTTGGTGACTGTTTCCTGTATTTGAACAGTAGAGACTGTGATTTGCTGCAAAAAAATTACACATTATTTCTGTTCATGTTTTATAAGGTGTTGTGGTTGCGTGATAAGGCATGCTAGGAGCGATTGTGAGAGGCATTGTTGTACTATAACCTTCATTTAAGCAGAAAATATTTGATGGGTGAAATTTTTAACAAGTCACATAAAATAATTTAGAATAAATTTAGGTTTAGAATATACTAGGTACTTATTAGCAGATGTCCGTGATTATGCCTTTGTTTAACACGTTGACTGCCGAGCGAAATTTGCTGGTTATCACACAGCGCCGCAAGTGTGCATCACATATTTATATTTGAATTGTCATACATTATATATATATATCCTGTTATATGTTTTCAATTTTAAAATCAAACGACAGAAAATATAATTGACGCAATATTACACCAAAAAGAATGCGCCGGCACCCATTGCCCGGCGCGGCGCCATTGAAAAGCCATGCGCCGGGCAATGGGTGCCGTCGCGGCAGTCAACGTGTTAATGTTTAAGGACAATTGGAATCAAATAAACAAATAGACTATGAGAAATAAAAGCATTTTTCCCAATATGTATATATTATGCCTACGTCGAAATTAAATTTTACTAAAATGTACGCGATGGCGGCCGCCGTAGCCGAATGGGTTGGTGAGTGACGATCATTCAGAATCAAGAGAGAACGTAGGCTCGAATCTCGGTGAAACACCAAAATTAAGAAAAAATTGTTTCTAATAGTGGTCGCCCCTCGACTGGCAATGACAAACCTTGTCTATGTGAGTGTATTTTTGCCATTAAAAAGCTCCTCGTAAAAATAATTTGCCGTTCGGAGTCGGCTTAAAACTGTAGATCGCTCCATTTGTGGAACAACATCAAGACACACGCCACAAATAGGAGGAGAAGCTCGGCCAAACACCCAAATAGGGTATAATCGCCAATTATAAAAACTAAATATAAAATATGAAATAAAAATGTGCGCGATCCGGAACAAATTTATGAGTCTCAGGACATATATATTTTTTGCAAATTTTTTCAGCTTTAATTTGAATAACTCTAAACTTTTAAATGTATCCCCCTTTTTAATATAACTCATGTTTTGTTACTGAATACGAGATACCAAATTCCGATGACTCTAATAATTTTTTTTTTTTGAGTCGTTGACTTCCTAAGCTTCTTTATAATAATATAAACAAAAATTGTATTTTAAATGCCCATTAGATGCATATTTTTTCATTTAATATGACAATTAATACTTTTCTAACTGCCTTATACTTGAACGACCTGGGTGGCTAATCAAATACATACTTACATACATATGTAATAACTAACTCTACATATTAAATTTTTCAATTTATTTTTCTGAAGTAGTCCAAAAATGTTAGTGAAATTGTATACAGTGGATATTTGTATCAGTTACGCCTATTTATGTTCCCCTCTGTATAATGAATTGTAATCTTGCATATTATTCATATTCTTATCGATGAACATGCTTTGATATATCTATTGTTTTATTGTTGTAAAGATTGAGATATTTTTTTTTGTTGTAAGCAATTCTATGCTCATACATACACATACACGCTTTACTAATTTTTTCCAGTCACGGCCTTTAGCAAATTTTTATTCAGATTGTATTAGTTTAAGGCATTTAAATTAATCTTGACTTGCGTGTTTAAATGTGACAAAGGAACACTGATAGGTATAGTACTATAAAAGTGTATACATACATGATGCAACAACTTGAATTTTTTCGAAACTCATTAATCGAATTTAATAGGCGCCTTCAATTTGCCACTTCTCTTCTCTTCTTGTCATCTCTATCTCGTTATCTGCCCACTTGACGAAAAATGTGTATGTGAAAGCAACAACACGAGCAAGATTCGCCGCAAGCGAGTACGGTGAGGTATAAAACTGGTATAACTCACTATTTTGACAAACAAAAATAATTTTTGGCAGCTCTTTTCTAGCGCTTATTTATATCAGTTGCTTTATCTTTTTGTCACTTACGTTTGGTGAAGCCAAAGGCCTATAGTATGCATTGTATAAACTCTTTTAGATCCATATACCTATACTTGGCGTATCCACTATTAATTCGTACCCATTGTAAGCGCATTGTTTGAATGGAGGTGCTATTTACATTAAGAAAAAAGCATTTGCACTTTATATAGTTTATTGTTTTTTTATAAATAATTTTTATATGTTACTGAAGTGGCCATTATTAATTCGTTGCTTGATATACAATTAAATTAGTAATTAGTTTCGCCAAGTTCACCGATGATTATTGCTTCCCACCGTTTTCCCATCTGCCATTATTATCAGACTCATATGCTAATTTTATGTTTATTTTGCTTTATATCAACTTCGCATCGACAATGACACGTGGTAAGCCTACTATCGAGTGTTTTTTTTAGCTGCATGAAAACCATCGATATGTTGTTGTTGTTGTAGCAGCATAAACATTCCCCATAAATATGCGAAGAATGCTGCTGAAGTATCCTTGGCCGGATATAAATCCAGGTCGTCGCGGTTACGTAAAACCGACTGTCGTGGGAACGAGAACTATCGATATCGGTCTGTGTTTACATTTCTGTTCACTAAGGTTCGACAAGCCATCAAATCGGAAATTTGCTAAAAAAAAATAAATCCGTACACGAAATGCTTAAAGTGTTGAAGAAGAGGACGAAATGTCAATTCGTCGCCATTTTCAACTTGTTGGCTTTTGTCCTTCGACTATGTGGAAAATTTTACGTAAGGATCTTTGCTTACGTGTCTATTACATATAGTTCGTTTCAGAATTGAAGCCAATTGAACATTGTTTGCGTCGCATTTTTGTTGATTAGGCTCATTTAGATTATTAGATTTATTGGATTTATTCAGATTTATTGGAAAAAGTTGTCAAAAGTTGTATTGATCGAATGTACCTTGTAACTCGTAGCCACGGGAAACAAACATATGCCGCATATCATATTCGAAAAATAAATACTATCAAATTATCTAGCAGATTATAATTAAAAAAATCAAATCATTACAACAATATTTCTGTTGTATTATCATTTTAAGTTCCCTAAATCTTAAAAAACAGCCGATATTTAGTAAAAATATTCGCAATTTTATAGTTAATAAATATAATTCCAGTGCATATATTCAAAAATTGTGCCAGTAAATCTAAAAAGGAACTGGTTGCACTGAGGCAAAAATGGCGCACATGAAGGTGAATCGACGCAATCCGGTAAGAATTTCATTAGCACTAAGGTCTGATACAATCGGAAAAAAAATGAGCCGCGAGTGGACCAGGCAAAACCTACATAAATTAGGTCATCATTTTCATAAAGTATGATTGTTACTATAAAAATTATTGTCGGTTTAATATTTAACAGATTTTTTTAATTTGCCTTTCTTTACTGTTTCACGAAAGAAAAAGAGGTTAATAAGGACAAAAAGCAGATAAAAACTGGATCTAGAGGCAATAGGATTCAGAAATACTTAGCGATGAACCGAAATTTTATGTTTACTCTGGTTATACCAGAGCAAGAGTCATACGCAAGAAAAACGAAGCCTACCATAATAACTGTCTGCGGCGGACGATAAAATTTCCAGAAAGCGTCATTTTGTGGAGACGCATGTCAGCACCAGTTGCTAGTAAATTGCAATTCATAAATTACACAATAAAAACACAATTTATTGAAGATTAACTTATTCCCCTCTGTGCAAAAACTTCGAATGAATGAATTTATCTTTCAGCAAGATGGTGAACCCCCTCATCTAGTTAAAATCACAAAATATCAGATCCAGACCATTGTTCGAATTTTAACACAACTAATTTTATTTTTATCAAGATTTAAAACACTCAAGATTTTCGGTTCTTAGCATCGATCATACCAGGCACTGTACATTTGTATATCCAAGTAAATTTCGAGTAAATTTTTCTTCCGTAGCCACATTACGACAGATCCAAATAACCGCTGTAAACCGACGGACTTAAAATCGTTTATCTACCACACTTTTTTTAACCTCTAAACTGCTTTAAGTGCAAAAGCATAGACCGAAAAAAAGTGGCAAAAGTTAGTAATAAAAAATTCAAAATTTACGTGAAATTAACTTTAAACACTAAAGTATTTTGTGTATGCGTCTATGTATACATATATACATGTGGGAACGAGGAGTACGAGAGAGAGTGAACAAAACGGGCAGGCAGTTGATTTCTAGCCGTGGACGTGGACGCAACGAATTGTGTGGCTGAGCTGTTTGAAAAGGCGACTAAACGGAAAATTTATCTGTGCTGTACTCTATCCAGGGCTGCATAGTAACATTAATTTTAACAATAAACTAAATTTCGTTATTGCTGAAATAATTGAAATTGTAAATGAATTAAAAAATAAAATAAAAAACCAAAACAACAAAACCATATCGTGGGGGCTCAACCGGGATTCTATTCCTGTTAAAAAAAAAAAACAAAAAAAAGCCCAGTTTTTGTTAGCGCGAAAGTAACGTAAATGAGCGGTCGCAGAAGAAGACAGTTGCAAAGCAGCAACCGCGAAGCTGGCTTCGAAGTAACTATGCCGAATTCTACGCGTCTGGAAGAAGGAGCAGGAGGCAGTACAAATACCGCAAAAATTAATTTTAATGATATCGAGGGAATAATTAAAAAATTCACCGGTGACGAAACTATGAGCGTGCAGGTATGGCTGCAAGATTTTGAGAGCTATGCCGAAACTTTCCGTTGGACAGATTTACAGCGTTACGTATTTTGTAAAAGATCACTTAGTGGTACGGCAAAACTGTACATCGAATGTGAAGCCAAACCTCGCTCATATTCTCAGTTAAAAGCTTCGCTATATGCGGAGTTTAAGCCCAGAATTAGCGCAGCTGACGTACATAGTAAAATGGCAACAACAAGAAAGAGTCACGACGAAAGCTGCCGTGAATATTTGTACAAAATGATTGACATAGCATCACAAGCAGAAGTGGACGTTCCTTCTATTATAAGTTATGTCATACAGGGTATAAACGATTCGGCAAACGGTAAAGCAATTTTGTACGGTTCAAATTCTATACAGGAATTCAAAGAAAAACTAATAATATATGAGAAAATAAAAAAGAGTGAGAGTCAACCAAAAGAGAAAACGCAGGTTGCTTATGCGGACAAAAACAAAACAATGCAATCAAGAATTAAATCACGTTACTGTTTTAATTGCGGTTCGAGAGAGCATGAGTTTCATATGTGTCCTCAAAAAGAGAAAGGTCCAAAGTGCTTCGGATGTAATGACTTCGGTCATAAGCGTAACGACTGTCCAAAAGCAACAAAGTCATCTCTGGTGAATGTCGTTTCGGTCAACAATATGTGTGTTCCAGTGAAGGTCAACAGGGTCATCATCGAGAGTTTGCTGGACACTGGAAGCGACATTTGCGTGATCAAAGAGTCGGTGATGAAAATAATTAAACCGATGTCTTTTGACAGAACTAAATCAATATCCGTGGCTGGTTTGGGCTCTAAGGTGCACACTAAAGGTGTCTGCAAACTCAACATGGAAATAAATGGCGAGATCTACACTGACGTTGAAACTCACATCGTGAATGATAGGTGTATGAAATATAATCTTTTATTGGGTGCAAGCATAATTCGACAGGCGGTTGTAAAAATAGAGGCCGGTAAGTTGACGATGGTGAAAAAGGTAGGTGAATCTAAAGAATGCACTCCTGATGAAATAAGATCATGTCTATTAGCTGATATTGAACTTGAGGCGGTGGATAGCGAACTTGATTTTTCTATTGCATGCGACAAATCTGCGGTAGACGAGATTCGCAAAATGGTTAAAGAATACTCACCAGAAGTCCCTAAGCAATTACCTGTTCAAATGAAAATCATCCCATTAGACGAGGCACCGGTTTTCCAAAGACCACGGAGATTTCCACCCTACGAGCAAAATATCATTGATGAGCAAGTACGAGAATGGCTGCAGAAAGAAATCATAACGGAAAGTTCATCCGATTACGCTAGTCCAGTGGTTCTCGTAAAAAAGAAGGACGGCTCGCATCGTTTATGTATAGATTTCCGCGAGCTAAATAAAAGAATCAGGCGTGACCACTATCCGCTTCCCATTATTGAAGACCAATTAGACAAGCTGCAGGGAGCATTTGTATTCAGTACGATCGATCTGGAGAATGGATTTTTTCACGTGGAGATAGAACCGGCGAGTAGAAAGTACACTGCCTTCGTTACGCAAAAGGGGCAGTACGAATTTCAGCGCGTGCCCTTTGGGTTATGTAATTCACCCAGCGTATTCCAACGTTACATAAACTACGTTTTCAGGAAATTAATAAATGAAAATATCGTTATAGTTTACATCGACGATTTAATTATACCCGCTAAAACAAGAGATGAAGGTTTGCAGCGGTTGAAGATGGTTTTAAAATGCGCCGAGGAAAATGGTATGTCGATTAAATGGTCAAAGTGTCAGTTTTTAAAGGCTGAAGTCGAGTATTTGGGCCACCTTGTGAAGGCAGGTGAGATTTCTCCTTCACCATACAAAATCAAGGCCGTTATGAATTTTCCACAGCCACGAACGACAAAGCAGGTGCAGAGTTTTCTGGGACTTACGGGGTATTTTCGTAAATTTATCCCAGATTACGCAGTTATAGCGAGACCATTAAGTCAACTTTTAAGAAACGGGATAAAATTTAATTTTGGGGAAAATGAAACCTACGCTTTTAATGAGCTTAAAATGAAATTAGTGAATCCTCCAATTTTGAAGATTTTTGAATACGGCCAGTACACCGAACTACACACAGACGCAAGTCAGCACGGATACGGCGCAGTGTTGATGCAGAAGAGCTGCGAGGACGAGGAGTTACATCCGGTATATTTTATGAGCAGAAAAACAAGCGACGTTGAAGCGAAGTATTCAAGCTACGAATTAGAGGTATTAGCAGTGGTTCAGGCGGTTAAAAAATTTCGCACTTATCTACTAGGACACTTTTTCAAATTGGTAACTGACTGTAAAGCTTTTGCTCTTACCTTAAAGAAAAAGGACTTGGTTACTCGCATTGCACGTTGGGCCCTTTTACTGGAAGATTATCAATACGAGGTTGAACATCGCTCCGGTACCAGAATGAGACATGCTGACGCTCTCAGCCGAAATCCAGTAGCCCTTTGCGCGCAAACAGACAGCATATCAATTCGGTTACGTCAAGCGCAATTAAAAGACGAAAAGATATGTGCTATAATTGAAGCATTGAAACATGGACCATATAAAGACTATGTAGTCCAACATGGAATTTTGTATAAAAATGTAAATAATTCTTTCTTATATGTCGTTCCAGAGCAGTTGAAAAATACCATTGTTAGGACAGGGCATGAAGATGGCCACTTTCACCACCAAAAGACCAAAGAAAAAATTGAGCGTGAGTATTTTATACCTAACGTAGCCAAAAGAATCGATTCGTGCATCGCTTCCTGTGTGAAATGCATCTTAGCAGGGAGAAAACATGGAAAAAAAGAGTCTTTTCTCAATCCCATACCGAAAGGGGAACAACCACTAGAAACTTTCCACATTGACCATTTAGGTCCTTTATCTACAACAGCGAAAGGGTATCGATATATTTTCGCAATGATAGACAGTTTTACAAAATTTTGTTGGCTTTTTCCAACCAAAACACTCAACGTCGAGGAAGTTGTCAAAAAGTTTGAAATAGTGGCAGATACGTTTGGTTACTCCAACCGAGTAATCGCAGATCGTGGCGGCGCTTTTATTTCAAACGTATTTAGATGTTACTGCGACGATCACGGTGTAAAGCTTGTGCACATTACTGCAGGAGTTCCCAGAGGTAACGGTCAGGTGGAGAGGCTGAACTCAACGATCATATCTGTACTAACGAAGCTCTGCGTAGACAAATTAGATAAATGGTTTCAACAAGTGCCTGTTCTACAAAGGGTATTAAATAACACGTTTCACCGAGCTATTCAATCAACGCCGTTCGAACTGTTGGTGGGAGTTAAGATGAGAACTAAAAACGAAGAGAAAATTATGCAATTGGTAGAGGAGGATTGGATTGATGGGTTCAACAAAGGTAGAGAAGAAGCACGTGAGAACGCAAAGAAGGCCATATGTAAAATGCAAGAAGAAAACCGAAAGCAATTCAATCGAAAACGTAAGGCGGCAACGGTTTACAAAATAAATGATCTTGTGGCGATCGAACGCACGCAGTTCGGAATCGGCCTTAAAATCAAACCGAAGTTTTTGGGTCCGTACAGAGTAGTAGCATCGAAGGGGTTTGATCGTTATAAAGTTGAAAAGGTGGGAGATGGAGAGGGACCCGTTTCAACAACAACAAGTGCGGATAAGATGAAAGCATGGGTGCAAGAAGGCGAACTATCTGACTTTAGTGAGAATGGGGAAACAGAAGACGGTAGCTCATCTGAGGCAGATGAGTAGTACAGAATGGCCGAGTGTGGGAACGAGGAGTACGAGAGAGAGTGAACAAAACGGGCAGGCAGTTGATTTCTAGCCGTGGACGTGGACGCAACGAATTGTGTGGCTGAGCTGTTTGAAAAGGCGACTAAACGGAAAATTTATCTGTGCTGTACTCTATCCAGGGCTGCATAGTAACATTAATTTTAACAATAAACTAAATTTCGTTATTGCTGAAATAATTGAAATTGTAAATGAATTAAAAAATAAAATAAAAAACCAAAACAACAAAACCATATACATACATATATGAATATTTGAAATAATTGAATTTGAACGTGTGAGGGGTGCGCGAATGGCATAACCTTGACCGCCACACCGTCGTCGCATTAAAGCCAACCGCGCATGATAATGACTGATAAATGACAACAAATACTGTATTTTTTGAAAAGTTGGCGTGCTACAAGTTCACGACAGCAGAAACGAGAAGTAATACATTTGAAAGCGTTTCGAGCTTTTAATGACATAAATTTGTAAATTTGGCGTATTTCCATATTTTTTATTTTTTCTTTTAACATCTGAAAACCGACCGCTTCATATGCATGTGAGATGACAGATATGAGGGACTACAGGCATATTAACGTGTATGCATAATAAAAATGTTCAGTAATCTTAATAAATACATACCATGTACATACAGTATAATAGTTAGTAGCCGAAAAGCGAACGAAATACTTTCATTCCATATTCGCTATGTATAAAAAATTACGCTTTCTTTGATACGAGTAGAAGGTAGGAATTACAATTATATTTTTACATCTTATGTGTGCATTTTCATATTTCTAGCTGATTTTGCTTACCTTTTTGCTCCACTTTTATTTATAATATGCAATTATTTAAAAAAATCCAATAATATTGTGTGATTTAGCTATGAGTTCTCCAACGACACAGCAACGTTTTATCTCTGCCTCTCTTTTAAAACGTATGTAAGTAATGGTTTGAACTGAGTGAGACAGGCAGACTTGTTTGGTCGGTTTATCCAAAACTTTTCACCTACTAACTTCGCCGAAGGATAGGCTTAATTTATATGAATGATTTTATTTATTACTACCTCTTAAATTTAATATTTAAATATTTTAGGGAACGAACAATTAAAGCCCGATGTACCGAAATCTAAATACTTAATAAAAAATGTAATGTATTTTGAGTACCACGTATTAGGTACCAAAAACTAAGAAAAACTGAATAAAACGACTATTATAACACACAATCTCACAAATACAATCACAGATTTTGTGCACGAAATACGATCACGAATGACCAGACCAGACGAGCAGCAGGTGTACGTCGTTCCAGCGTGGAACCGAATGAATGACTGAAGCCAAGCAATCAGCGAAAATGCAGAGAAGACACCGAAATAGCAAAATGACGGGGATTATACTGAGGCAGCCAATTGACCAGCCGATCGCGTAGTTAGCGGGAGCGACATACAGGAAAGAACAGCTTTAAACAATCGGGCACTAATCGGCAAAGAAATTCATATACGAAAAATAAAGGCATCAACACTACCAAAAAATGCACACATGTTTACACAAACACTAACACAAACGCCTATAGGTATAAACAACAACTTGTATTAACAAATATACCCTACCACAATGCTCAGACTGAGGTTCATAAATTAATTCTTACCAAGTAAAACAAATAAAAACTTGACGGGAGAAATAATGTTCACATATGATAAGAGTTTTTGGTGCGTTTTAGAATATTAAAAGAACGCATCGACTGAATCGTGACTTGTCCAAATGAGAAATTATATTATAATGACTTGCAAAATGTTTGGCTTTGCTTCGCAAAAATCAAAGGTTTAAATAAATGTATTAAACCTTTGTATCAAAATGTTTGAAATTTCCTTACGATGCATATGCATATATATTTTATATAAAAAACTAACTATGTACATATAATATATGTATGTATTATGCAAATTTATCCAGTATGTGAAGGCATCAAATAAAAAAAGAACGAACAGATATTTAAAACACAAATGTTGTCTCCTTATAATAATTAGTTCATGTTCCTTTATGCATGCGCATTCATATTTGTATTCATACTGACATTCGAAATGAGTTAATTTGTGAAAAAAAATTATGACTTTTCGATTTCTCCAGTACAAGCAACTTTTAGTCGGTGAAATGATGATATACAAGTTGGCACACAATTAATAATCCAACTTTGTTTTTGAATAACTTTTTTACTAAATAAAAAACACATTTTGAGTGAATAAATCTTTATCTTGACCTTTACGCGCTCCATTGCTTGTCTGTTTATATACTGCAGCTGTCTAGTTTACAAGTGTCAATGATTTCTTGTTTGTTTTTGGTGGGTGAGATATGGTTCAAATGTCTTTGCACTTACAGCGACCGTTGTCTACTGCGTTGAGTAGTGAGGTCACTAAAACAATCCCTCCCCTACTTCTGGGGAGACATCCTTCCCGCGACTACCTTCTACATTCGGGAGGCCCCAGAACGGCATCCATAAAGGACCAATTCTGTTCACCCACGTCGGGGTCCTTCGTATTTGAAGTCAGCTTTCAATGATTGACGTACCACACTTTACTGAAATTATAAATCTTCCGATAGGGTAATTAATTTTGCGATTATTAAATAACGAACCCGACGCTGACGATAGAAATTAAGCTTGAAGCCTTCTTCTTCGAATACGGTACCTCTCGCTTATTTAAATAGGATTTTTTTGATTTGTTTATGTATCTCAAAATGTTTCTGACTACAGCATCCAGTGTTAGATCATTTACCTTATTTACCGGATATTACGCCGTGGGATTTCTGTATGTGCCCTAAGGTGAAATCTATATTCGAAAAAAAAACAGATTTGAGTTCGATGAAGTTTCAATTCTGAAACGAGCTATATTTTAAAGGCACGTAAGCAAAGATCCTTACGTAAAATTTTCCACTTAGTTCAAGGACAAATGCCAACAAGTTGAGATCGACGACGAATCGACATTTCGCCGTCCTCTCCATTACTTCGCTTTTTGAATTTCGGGAAGAAATTTTTTTTTTCCAAAATAAATTGCCACAATTTGGAAGCGTTGTTCTGGCTTTAAATGATTCAGAGTGACTTACCAAACCTTGTAGTAGGTTCGCATATAAGTAGATTACTTACTTTTTCGTACTTAAGTCTCAATCCGTAATTAAAAAGCGAGATTACCCATACAAAATTTTCTCCCGAAATACGAGATTATAAAATAATCTTAGAACATATCCATACATTTCCCCACACAACTCTGTGTTTTTTGTGTTATAGATAATTATTTTTACGAATGTAAAAAGAGACGTCAAAGTAAAAACATAAAATAAAATGGATGTTGGCAAATCAATTTTTTGTTAGATATTACTAATTATGCATTCATATTTCAGAAAAAAGCGTGTGTCCATAGTTACTTTGGCCTGTTATTGCTTATTATAAAATGTAATATCGAATTCCGCATGCGTATTGCTGCCATAATTTTTTGCAACCTCAGTAGACGTTGCAAACGGATTTCCTCAAACTAGCTATTACCAGCAGCAAATTGTTCAATTAAATTAACGATTGCTTCTCTTTGACTTTTCTTTACATTGTTAAAAATAATTCAACTAACCAAAAACAATAAAATATTCGACCAAACCAATTTCTATTTAGAAAAATCTTTCTTTCTAATCTGCTATATGTGAACGGGTAGAATAATTTTTATGGATTTATTGCTCAACACTGCATATGTGAACGTACTTTTACTGCACACAACATAGTTCTCACCGTTCTCAGCTCTCAAACCATAGTTATCGATATCGATAGTTCTCATGCAACCAAAAAAACACCTGATAATATCACAACGAAAATGAGTTGGAAAATAATTAGGAAGTATCAATTTAATTTATGACAGGTATTTGGAATATGCGACTCGTGCGCTTGTGCGAGTTTTAAGTAGTAAGAAATAGAATTCAATTAGGAGAAAATTTTACTTAAACTAATGTAATCTATATTCAAATAAGTAAATCTATTTTCAAATTGTAAAAAGTTATATTACTGAACGCTACTTCTATGTCAAGGTCAATGATGGTAGCTCAACACTAAGGAAGATAAGAGCCGAAATTCCCCAAGGCAGTGTGCTAGGTACACTGTTGTATACATTATATACAAGTGATATCCCAGCACCTGTCCTTCTTACCTCCCAGTAACAGTATTTCCACTGCCACAAATGGTATACAAAAGTCCCTAGATACGAGTACTATTAGTGCATATTTCAAGGAATGGAATATTAAAATAAACGAACTTCAGACATAGCAAGTAATATATACAATACAACAAGACGAAATTTTACTTCCCACAAAATTAAGATAAATCGTTCTGAAATCCCCCTAAATAATGCAGCAAACTATTTAGGTATGCAATTGGATGAAAAACTTACATGGAAGGAACACATAAAATGAACTTGAAGTTGAAACAACTATATTGGTTGTTAAATAAAAATTCGAAATTATAAATAAACAACAAAGTTCTTATATATAATATAATAATAAAACCAATATGGACATATGGACTACAACTGCGGGGTACAGCAAAAAATACGAACCTAAACATTATTCCAAGGCAAACAATCTACGGCTTATAGTACAGGGTGGGCCATATAGCGTTTGCTTTTTGAACCACCTATTTTTTTGAGAATGGTAACACAAATGACATGTCAAATGTGTTCATAATTTACTTAAAGGTTTGACATTTACGAAATGGGTAGCTATACGCTTGAACAAAATTGGGAAATATTGAAAACCTATTTCCAAAGTGGTGAGTATTCTTCTTCTTTTCTGATTTTCACGTCGGTGGCTACGTCAATAAGCAAAATTGTCGGATTTGGGGCTCAGAAAAACCACACGTTACTGTAGAGAAGCAAATGCATCCACAACGAGTTGGTGCGGTTTTTGGTCTGGCGGCATCATCGGGCCATTTCTTTTTTCGAAAATGAGCGAGGAGCCGCGGTTACAGTAAATGGCGAGCGTTACCGTGACATGCTCAACGAGTTCTTTCCAAAAATTGAAGAGGATGACATGGACGACATTTGGTTTCAACAGGACGGTGCAACTTGTCACACTGCCAAAGTTACACTCGAACTTTTGGCTACCGTTTTTGAAAACCGAATAATCAGCCGAAATTCCGATATCAATTAGCCGCCTCGGAGCTGTGATTTAAGCCCGTTGGACTATTTTTTATGGGGAGCCGTTAAGGACAAATGCTATGCGAACCATCCAGAGGCGATTGATGCTTTAAAACACGAAATCGAAGTTGCCATTCATGAAATTGGAGCCCAAACAATCGAAAATGTGCTTAAAAATTGGGTTGATCGAATGGCCTACTGTAAAGCCAGTCGTGGCAGTCATTTGAACGATATTATTTTTCATTCATAAATGGCAATGTTCAATCTTCTAAATAAAAAAAAGGTTGGAAAAATATTGATTAGGTTTTTTTTTTATAGCCGATTCAAAAAGCAAATTTTACATGGCCCACCCTATACAAGATAATGGCCCAAAACCTTCATCAATGCTAGTACGAGTATGTGAATATTTTTTACAAAATAATATTTAATTTATGGATGGGCCAAACCAATCACCCGACCTTATTTATATGTATGAGGATATTTTTTATGAGGATCTTTTTCATGGCAGAAATACACTCGGAGGTTTGCCATTGCCTGCCGCTATTAGAAAAAACTTTTTCTTAGTTTTAATCTTTCACCGAGATTCGAACCGACGTTCTTTCTCTGAATTTCGAATGGTAGTCACGCACCAACTCATTCGGCCACGGCGGCCGCCATGGCATTCTACTTTACAGAAAACTACCGTATGATTATTAATTCTATGCCCTATCGAATGCAAAAAGCCATTGACAGTCATGGTGGGCACAGTGATAATTGATTGAACTTCGATAATTTAAACAGTATTTTTAATAACATCACTAAATTCATTTTGTATCCTATCAATTTATATTTCGTACCTATTTTAATGACCACATGAATATTTCCTTTTTATTCCTATTGTCACTAGTTTAAATTTTAAAAGATCTTTGAATTATTATTTATATTTGTTATATTAACCTATGAAATAAGAACATGCAATTGAATATCTGTTACTACTAATTTAAAAATCTTGTATTTCCGTATGAACGTGGGATACCTATTTCAATGGCCATATGCGTATATTGACTGATAGCAAATGTGAATGGACCAAAAAATTTCTTTTCTCAAATATCCTTTTGTAAGGAACAGCACCAAACCACTAAGCTGGCTGTATGTGCTTGATTGTTTAAAAGTTAATACATCTAAGTACGAATTCATTTGTATATAAACAAGAGGCAAATATAATGCATTAAGACGTGGATGGCTAAGTTATGCGTACACAAAAAGTTAAGCTATAAACGTAGTAATCTAACAAATTTATCTATTGGTGCTCAGTCACCGACTAACTCTCTTGCCGTACGGTTGTGCGTATCAAGTGATTACCTAAGTTGAGTAAACTCCGCGAGCATTTGTGCTATTTCCACGTGCTTTTGATAATTCCATCATTTTACATTCTTATTGTTATTCAAATTACCTGGTTTGTAAAATATATATAAGAATATCACTAAGTGCCTTATATGGGTAAAAGCCCCACGATTCCTTCGGGGAATCGATTTAGCATACTTACCGACGGTATGCTAATTTCCCCGAAGGCAAAACGTAAAAAGGTGAATAAAGAAGCATCTTTTCCACTACTATCAGACGTGACCCAAAATCATAATTGCAATGATCCAAAATTCATTATCATTAAATCTACCGATGTGTCCAACTCCTTATCAAAATACAGCGTTTTTGCTAAAAAGAAGGCTATTGATGGCATTAGTACCGAATACTTATCAGTAAGCTTACTACGCGATGGCAGCCTGCTGATTCTAACAAAATCTCTCAAGGTTGCTGAGAAATTTATAAAATGCAAAAACTTTGGCGGCCTATGTCCCGTGTCTGTTACTCTTCACGAAGCCCTTAACACTTGTAAAGGTACAATTTTCGACAAGAATTTGGCAAATACGGACGAAAAAGAAATTCTGGAGGCTTTAAATTCACAAGGAGTTGTGGGAATATTCAAATTTACTAAAACTATTAATAATATAAAAGTTCCTACAGGCAGAATAGTTCTGTCGTTCAACTTGTACAAAGTTCCCCTCACTATTGACATAGCTTGGTACTCAGTGAAAGTTGAGGAATACTTTCCTACCCCCATGAGATGCCGCTCATGCCAACTACTAGGTCACACCATAAAAAGATGCAATAATAACACCACATGTGAAATTTGTAACTTTCCACCCCATTCCACACTGCCATGTCAACGCACAATGTGTGCTAACTGTTTTGGGCCTCACCCCGCCACTGCTAGAGACTGTCCAAAATACTTACAAGAGAAAGAGGTATTAAAAATAAAGACGCAGAACAAGTGCAGTTATGCCGAAGCAAGACGCTTATACAAACAACAAAACCCCATCAACCTAAGCCAAATGCAATCTTACTCGTCAGTTCTAAACTCAACACAAGTTTCGCACCACAATATCGCTCACAACTCCATGGATCGTACCTCTTCAAACAGCACTGCAGTCGCCACTCAACCACTCAACACCACTAACCAATCCGACACATCTACGAACACGTCTCTTTCAAGTTCTCATTCAATCTCTCAACACTCATTGGATCATATTCATACTCCTTCAATAGCCATCACAACGTCGACACCTCAATCTCAATATCTCTCAGCTAACTCAAACGATCAAAACAACATCCACTCAACAGCAAATATCCGCTCTACCTCTCCAATTCATTCTCCAACCACACCAACTATCAGTACCATGGACTGTATTCAAAACAATAACAACTACGAAACTAATGCATCAACAACTCACTCCAATCAATTTTCTGTTCACCAATCAAATCCTCTTACTACACCCTACAATTCCTACAACACCGCAAACACTGAATCCAACACTCATTCCAATACAATCCCGCAATCTCTACTAACAACAATATCCGAAATGCACAATACTACTACACCTTGGGAGCTTCAAGAACCAGAGCTATAGGTTATTTTCTCTTGAAAATAACACTAATAGCAAGCATAAAAAGGTATAATATTGATGGTTAACATTCTTCAGTGGAATATTAAAGGTTACCAAAATAATTACCTGGAACTAGAAACTCTAATCAAAGGTCGCAAGCCACATATAATTTGTTTACAAGAAACACATATTAAACCCAGTTACTCACCATATTGCCCCAAACAATATTCGCCGTATTTTCATAACTTCTCTAACATTAACTATTCTAAACAAGGATGTGGAATTTTAGTCCACAAAAATCTTCAACACAAGAGAGTCGATATAATTTCCAATTTATCAGCTGTTGCTGTTGAATTTAATGTTAAATATCCAATCACTGTTATTTCTGTTTATATCCCCCCAAGCCAGACATTCTCTCACTCAGACATATTGCAACTTACCTCCTCAATAAGTGCTCCTATAATTATATGTGGCGATTTCAACGGCTGGAGTCCACTTTGGGGTTCACCAAACGCTAATCGTAGGGGCACTATAATTGAAGATTTTATTCTTACTTCCAACTTGTGTGTCCTCAACAATAATAGCCCAACACACTTCTCCACCCACAAATCATTCACACATGTTGACCTGACCATTTGTTCACCACAACTAGTCCCCATTGCATCCTGGCACACGCTTGGGGACCTGCATAACAGTGACCATTTTCCGATAGCTTGCTCTTTTTCCATCTGTACCCCAAATATCCCCAGCATTAAAATTACTTCTAGGTACACCACTACCAAAGCTAACTGGGAGAAATTTAATAATATATTAAATGACAAGCATTTTCCTTACTTCGACAACACCAACCCTAATAAAGAAGCAGCTACAATTCATAAGGCTATAAGGATAGCAGCGAACCTAGCAATTCCTCGGAGTCATCCTCGTAAAGCCTCAAGAAATGTGCCCTGGTGGTCGCCAGAACTAGGTAAACTACGACTTGAGAAAATGGTAGCCTGGAGGGATTATCAAAGGTGCCTAACTCTCGATTCATTGATAATTTACAAAAAGCTGAACGCCCGTTTTAACAGGGAGAAGAGAAAGGCTAAGTCCATAAGCTTTGAAGAATTTACGAAAAAACTAAACCCTAGCTCCCCTACTCGATATATATGGAAGGGTATACAAACTCTCACGGGGACATATCAGCCTCATTGTATTAATTCCATAACTGTAGATAACACTGTAATCACAAATCCACACTCCATTTCATTAGAATTTGCACAGAAAATTTCAAAATCTTCGGAAACATCCAACTTTCCGCCCCAATTCATAGCCTCTTCCAACAATATGCCTTACATGCGTGCGACCGACGCTACGGACCACCTTGCTCTTTCCCTTGAAAATAATATCAGCATTGATGAAATAGATTCTGCTTTAAAACTATGTAAAGGTAAGACCCCAGGCTTTGATCAAATAAATTACGATATGTTACGCCATATACCCATGTCCGTTAAACATAGACTACTCCAACTTTACAACTCAATTCTTAATCTTGGCGTAATTCCCCAGAGTTTTAAGACAGCTGTAGTAGTACCTATATTAAAACCACAGAAAAATGCATCGCTTATCGAAAGTTATCGGCCCATTTCGCTAACACCATGCATGAGCAAAATAATGGAGAAAATTATATCAAAAAGATTAATATGGTTTTTAAAGACCAAAAAGCATCTATCATCATTCCAAGTTGGATTCAAAGCCGGTTCCAGCACTTTGGATGCCTTACTTTTTCTTGACCACCAATTATCTTCAAATTTCTCCAAAAAAAAACACTCATCTGTACTTGCAATCGACTTTGCTAATGCTTTTGACAAAATCGGATGTCACATAGTTCTCAAAAAGCTTCAAGGCTGGAAAGTTGGACCCAAAATCTTCAATTACATAAAATCTTTTCTGAGCAATCGCAAATTTCGTTGCAAGGCAAATAACAGCTTTTCTCCCATTTTTTCTCTTCACAATGGAATCCCTCAGGGATCTCCGCTCTCTGTGACTCTTTTCTTAATAGCTTTTGACGAAGTTAGCAAAATTATGAGCCTACAACCAAACATTAAGCATTGTCTATATGCTTACGACTTATTTTTAATATGCAATAATAAGAAAATAGCTGATATTGAAACTTCATTTTGTACAGCTTTAAGCTCTTTGGACGAATGGTCCAAACATTCGGGTGCTCTCATTTCATTTGAGAAATGCAAGCACCTGCATGTCTGCAGGAAACACAATTGTAATCAGCTTAACATTCAATATAACAATCACCCCATAACCAATGTTAAGTTTATGAAAATACTAGGTGTTATTTTTGATAATAAACATAGTTTTAAGCATCATTGTATTAAATTAAGAAGTGATCTAGCTACCAGATTGAATATTGTAAAATATTTGTCATCAAAAAAAAGTTGTATACATACAAACACACTACTTACCGCAACTAAACTAATTATACAATCAAAAATTGACTATGGTCTGCAAATATATGGAAAATGTAGTAAGTCTACCATTAATAAAATCAAAGCACCATTTCATGCTGCGGTTCGGAGAAGTTTACGTGCTTTTAGGACAACACCTACTAAAAATATGCTAAAGGAAGGTGGTTTTCAATCACTTGAAGATCGCACGAAGTATCTCAGAAGTCGCATAATATACAAATTATTCTGCGATTCCACTCATATTCTTCACCATGAAATTCGTTTACTGAATAAAAGAAGAATACCACTTCCACATAAATCAACATTATGTGAGGTAAAAGAGCTCGCCGATAATTTAAACTTGAAGATATCTCCAATGAGAATACCTCAAACCAAGCTACCACCCTGGGCTCTAAGCTCTGAAAGCTTTATCGAAGACTTATGCTATTTACGTAAACAGTGCACGAACAACACAACATATCAGCAAATTTTCTGGAGCATAGCGCACCCTCTGAAACGAAGTGGTTGGAATCTCCTTTTCACTGATGGCACCAAGCAAGTCAATGGCATCGCATTTGCTGTTACAAATGAAGCTGGGCAAACCCTTTCTCACGGACTACTACCGCAGGACGCCAATATCTTTGAAGCTGAATTACAGGGCATAATTTCAGCATTAAATCTTGTAAAGATTAGACAAAAGGTTTTAATATGCACTGATAGCCAATCAGTGTTCAATGCTGCAAGAAACATTCGAATGGATGTAGGCCCAATATATCACATGCAACAATTGTTAATTAAGAAAGCGTCAAACACAAAACTAATGTGGATACCTGGACATTCGGGCATACTCGGCAATCATCATGCTGACTATGCCGCAAATCTTGCCTTAAAATCATGTTTGCACTTTTATAACCCATTTAGTACAACATCAATTAAAACCATATACTCCAGAGCTTTAAAGTCTCAGCTGGGTGCCAATTGGTATATCTACCAGCATGAATACAAAGAAGTAAATCCACACGGTTCCGCTACCATACTGCCAACTTCGACTACTACTTGGATGAACCGATGCTTTGTACGTTTAAGGCTAGGACATACTCTTTTAACACACCAATACCATTTAACAAAGAGTCCACCGCCAATGTGTAACTTTTGCAACGCGAACCGCTTAACCGTACGCCACATTCTCCTACATTGTCCATCTATCTCCGCCTTACGCACCACAACACTCGATAACGCAGATCCAATCAACATTCTCTCCATCTCTTCTGAAGGAAATATAATAAAAATGTCTTATTTTTCTTAAAGCTATAAACATATTTCAACTTATTTAGTCTCATAATCTTTATTTAATTACATTTACTGTCACTTGACTAGCCGATAGCCCTGGTAGCTAGAGCTTTTATCTTAGATTAATCTATAATTTTAATTATATTTTAATAAATAATAATAATAATAATATCTATTGGTGGTTTTGTTGTCTGATGTGCACTAGTCTGTCAGAGCCTTTTTTTGTATTAACTACTAAACAGAAAGTGTTGGGTTGTTAACTACTAAACAAAGAGTAGTTGGGTTGAGTGCTCTTTCCATTTTTTATTCGTTTAATGTGCCTAAATTTGAGCAGCAAATTGAACAATTTTTACTTATAGGCACAGTAAGCATATGTATACATCTTTTACTTAGAAGTGATTTCATAACTTTATACTCGCTAATTGTCAATGAAAAATAGACTTTGATTCTCGTTGGCATCGCCTTAAGGGGGGTCATTCCTTATGAAGGCTTTTCTATTGCTTTTTTTTGAAATGTCTATGCAAAAAAATCTACAACTCTGACCTTATTATCTCTGTTGAGATAGCGTAAAACAATTAAAAAAATAGTTTTTCAGTCTTAAGATATGTACAGATTCGTGCACCTAATTCGACAAATTTTCATCAAAATTTCAAAATTCGCACTTAGAATTTTAAACAGCAGCAGTTTTTAGCCCATTCTATAAAATAAAAATATTAAAAATATGTATATTTATTCAATGTTGTTTTGTGTGTATTACACCTATTTAGAAAGTCGATATTGTAACCGGGTTTCCTTACTTTTATTTTTTTATCATTAGTTTTTATAAAAATATAGTTCAATCTAGAATAAATATCATATACATAAATCAAAGTTTCAAACCTTGGTACAAGATTTATAAAAAAACGACAAATATTCATAAACATTTAAAGCCTTTTCAACAGAAATTCTTAAAAAAAGTGGGATAGTATAATAAAGTGCAAACTTTAAATTTTCAAAATTCTCGTTAATTTTTGTCGATTTATTTGACATTTTTTTAGGATGAACTATATTTTTATAAACAATTAATGAAAATTGAAAGATCAAAAGACAAGTAGTCAAATTATTGCGTTTCTAATAAAGTGCACGCAACTGTATCAGACAGAGTATGTCTGACTTCCTAAATGGCAGGTGCGCTGCATAAGTACAAAGTCAAATGTTCCTAAACAAAGAAGTGTTATAGTTTGAAGTTCGTAAATGCAAGCATAAAGTTAGAGACCCGAAATCACAAATTGCTTATCGAAAAACTGTATAATGCAAAGCTTTGCAGTTTATTATAATTATAAAATCGCACAGTAGTAGTGATATTCGCATCGCAGTGCTAAATTGCAAAGCGACGTTTAAGAAATCAGGCTATTTGCCCGTCTAAACAAACACGCAATAGCTTGACGCGATCATCTGAAATCAATAAATTTCAAAAATTCTGAACATTAAAATGGATTTTTGGCCCATTATTGAAATTTGGAAATTACCCCAATAAATCCGTATTATCCTAGTTCATCCAATGCCTTTATAGGTAAAAAATGTTGAATAATGTTCTAGTTATTCCGAATTTAAAAAGACTGATTTATTGTCTGGGACATTTAGGGTCACATAACGCCAAGCTAATCCTTTCGCATATATACCTCTGATTCTCGTTTTCCCCATCTTGTGAAATGGAAATATAAGTATGTAGTGACGCTAATTATTAAACTAGAATATTTGTCTTTCATGCGATCGGGGAGCCATTTTACGACCGCGCAAAATAAATTAAACATTCCCTGCAAAACTTAACATGTATTATATTAAATAAAAACAGTGGAAAAATACACATTAATATTAAAAATTTTAAAGAGTATGTAATGAAGAGTTTTGTCATGAAATTAAATAGTTGACAGTGAAGTACTAATTTCTACTTCACTTTGGCTGCAGTGTAAGTTTGGCCTTTTATTGCATCCGTTTTGGTATTGATTTTGTTTGTAGCCGCGATTGCGTATTTTAATTAACTTCAATTAACTAAATAAAATATGATCGATGCTGAAGTATTAGTTATATGAGAACGAAATTCAGTGCAGCAACAAGCTGACGCCCAAAGCAGAGGCAAAATTAAAATTCCAATGTATTGTATTCTTACCACTTTGGATTCGTCCTTTTAGTTCCTTTACATGCTAACCAATAATTTGGAATTATGGACAAACTTTTCGGCGTTTTATTACAATAAAGCGCCTTGAAATTAATTTTTGCAAAAACACAAAAACACAAAAAAAATAATCAGCAACAGCGTAACGCTGCTTGGCATTTAATGACAGCCGTCAAAAACATATGTAGCGTGATAATAGGGTAAATGGCAGAAATTTGGTATGTATATATTGAAATTTTAAAGTATGCAAAAAGTAGTAGTAAAGTATGCGAAATATTTGAATTCGAGTTTGAAATTAGAAAGGACATGTCCGAGTTTGCAAATAGTTTTTGCGGATCGCTGCTGAAGTGGCAGTCCTTAGCTGGGTGTTAATAGTCAAATATTCCAAATTTCGTAGATATGGGCCAAACTACATTAACGGTTGCATATTGGTTGTTATTATTTTAAAAGCATTTCGATATTACCTTAGGTAAAGCCTTAGGTCAGATTCCCGATATATGTAAATCCGGATTATCTCAGTATGGTAGAACCAAATGTCGCGAGAATGAGACATATCAATATAAAATTACACTAGTCTTGTCATTGTTAAAGATGGGTACTAAACCTTCATAGAGCAGTAAGACCAAGTGTCGGTGTTGTTGTTGTTGTAACATCATAAACATTCCTCATACTTTTACGTATAGACCTGTCAAATGGTTTCGCCCAGTGGTTGATATTCGACTAGTTTTATCTTCGTCTCCTTATTTTTATATCTACATATGTGCACTCCAATATCTGTCTTTGCCTCTATTTCTATCCAGTTCTTTGCCTTCATCTTTATTCTTATATTAGTATCTAATTATTTCTTATATTTGTCCTTATATTACATAAGTATTTAAATTTATATACAGTCTGTGTCAGAAAAATGGAACCGAATGAAGTATAAAACATATATATTATATTTAAAATTTTTTTACATGCAAAAGTATGTTCAAAAGTACGAGTCGCAATTACTCAATAAGCCGTGTAATCTCCATCGTTTTCGAGTATAGCCTGGCATATTCTTCATGCTTTGAACCAGACTTTCTGCGTAGCTCGTCGACAAGCAGGACTAGATTTTGCGAACTTGACGCACGAGTTGCTTTAAATCATAGACTGGCTTTCCGCCAAGATGTGTTTTCATAGTTCCCTACACATTTTCAAGGGGTTGGCGGCTGAGGACACCATTTTCTTGTTTTGTTGTTTCTCAATGTGTTTTTTTCTTGAGAGCAGTGGTTTTGATGATGTGGGACGGTAGGATTTGTTCGCCTCCTTCAGTCGTCGTTTGATTGTGTTGCTACTCACATCTATTCCCTTTTTAGCAAGAACAGATCGTGCATGGCGTAGTCACAAAGAAGGGTCCTGCTTAAAAGTTGGACGATCACTTTATCCTGCTTTTTTGTCGTCACTCCCTTCAAGCCGCGCTCGAAGAAGCATTCAACATTGTTGTACACCTTATACCGCTGATTCCACATCACAACAAACTTTTTTGATTTTTTAATCACTTGCGGCTGCGGTGTAAGATAATTTCTTCCCTTTCAAATGCGTGTATAAAAATACCGCCTCAAAACGCTTCGCGTAGTTCTCACTCATTTTTGTTTGATTGCGTTTACGGGAAAGTTTCGAACGACACTAACATGAGTTAGCACTGGCGTCGTAGGCCTTGAGTGGGACTATTACGCAGCAAAAAGCAGAACGAGATATGTCTTGAAGTTAAAAGAAAACCCCCGGTTCTTTTCTTCTGACTCAGACTGTAACTATTTGAACTTATCTTCATATTTATCTTTACATATTTTAATCTTTGCTTTTATACTTTTCTTCCTCTACATATTCACCTTAACCTTCATCCCTGTGTCAATCTTAATCTAAATCCTATATGCCTTTCGAATGATATATGTTTTTGTATATTACACAGCTGAAATTATTGTATATCAAATCTTAAAATTCTTCAGAAATTTGATTACTTTTATGAAAAAAAAGAACGCTTATTCATATTATGAAGCCTCTTATTACTTAAACAAATAATAGAAGATTATTTTCAGCGTAATTCTTCTTCTATCTCTTCTTCTCTGCCCTGATCGGTTTCATCATCTTTATCGTTTACTCGCTTTCGTCCCGAATTCCAAATAATATCAAAATCCAAATTACATTCCTTTGCTATCTTTTGCACCAAAGCTTTGTCGACCAAGCCAATTGTACTCCAGGCATTATCTTTTACTGCCAATTCTTTCAAAGCGCGCCCAGCTTCGGTCCACTGTTTAGAATAAGCCAAGGCACGAACCAGCATAGCAAGAATGTCCGCTTGACGTATTGGCGGTGTTTCCGGTTTGACTAAAAATAAAGTTACAAAATAGAAATTCTAAAGCAGAATTGACTTTTGAAAAATGCTTCAATAAGTGTTTACTTTATATACTCGCAGATGTGTACAAGAAAAGAAATAATTTAAAGCCTACCAAAGTCGTGGTACTGGCAAATATCAAACACAAAATAATAGTTTGGAAAAAATAATCTGAAGGGCAAGTGCTTCCTCCACTTCATAGACCGCAAATTGATCTCTTCCCACAAATTGAGAGCGCTACAGTTTTTAGCCGCCTCAAAACGGGAGACAGGTTTTTGAAAACAGAAATACTATACGCTCGGATGTTTACTATGTATTACCTGTCACGGGCCGACCTCTTTAGTAAAGCATATTTCTACGAATTTAAATGTTCATATCCGCAGTAGAATTGAAATCAGGACTTTTGTATGTATACAATGCACAAAAATTCTCGGCTACTACGGGTCACAGAAAAATTGTAAAAAAACCAATAAACTTACTTAACATATTTCTACAGCCTGAGATAACGGCTGGATGATCGCCATTCTTCAATGCATTTTGTATATCTAAGATCTTTTTTACGTCCGCTATGGTCTTTTCCAAATTATTCAGAGCATGTTGGGAATGGCCAAGTTTTCGTAAGCAATTGGCCGCATTATGCATTGCTTTTAAAGCCTTCTCATAGTCGTGATATTCTTCAATTTCAATCTGTGCGCAAATTGCATAAAAGTTTGCTAAAGAATCATATGCCTGACCCTTCGAGTAGAATGTTACAATATGCTTATGTATAAGCTGATCCTCTTGCCAATTTAACGCCTGCAAGTAGTTAGCTGCCATTATATATACCTCACGCTGTCGGGACATATTCGCAAAAAATATTATCTTTTCGGTGCTGCCCGACTTAAGTAAACTTTTCATTGCGCGCACTTTATCGCCAGCCTGTGTAAATTTCTTGGTCGCCGTGTGATAGTCGCCTTGTTGTTGAAGTAAATCTCCCAGCTGTGTCAGAATTTCAATTCGCGTTTGCTCATCTAGCTCATTTTTATTTGGGGTGAGCATTTGCGCAAGTTCTTCGGTTATTGGAATGCCTTTTTCCATGCAGATTTGCAACGATCGTTTCAGATATTTCGTCTTTGCCAACAGATATACAGCTTTTTGATGTTGTTCGATGCTCGTAAAAAAGTCTGCACAACGGTTTACCAACTCGGAATCTGAGTCAACAGTTAACTCTGATGCGATTATTTCTAGCACCTCCGGCTGTTCTGATTCAAATGCCATTTCTAATGCCTTATGGAGCATGCCAGCGCGATGATATAGCTCTACTGCACGCTTGAAAGATCCACATTCCTCGAAGTAAGCCGCAGCAATAGCCTTATCGCGACTACGTGAGGAACTAGCAACAGTCCAAAGCTCGTCTTGGAAGTCGTTTTCCTTGCATATACGAATAGCGTTGCTAAATGTTTGAGCACGTGTGTAAAACATGATGGCTTCTTGAAATTTTCCAACATTCTCATAATGACGGGCTAAGTGATAGCAGGCAGCCCGATCGCCTGATTGTCGTGCTATAGCATCCGCTTTAGATATTTTCCCTAAGTAACAAAGTATTTTCACCTAGAATGTACGATTACATTATTATGTGTGAAAGATTTTTTAAATAAATGCCTTACTTGTGAAAACCAATCTTCGGCTTTCTGATATACTGCCAGCGCGGCATCCATGTCACCAGAACTTTCAATATATTGTCCCCACCATTTAAGCATTTTTGGATCGGTAGAATTTTGCATGTAACGCTGTAAATTTGTTTTTGTCATTATTAAGTCTGATTTATCAGTGCTAGCTTGACTGTGGTGAATTTTATAAACTGAGTTTAAGCTTACAAAATAGGGCATTTAAACTTAGTTTAAGCATAGTTAGACTAGCACTAACAAATTCACAGCATTCACAGTTATATTTTGCATTCCTTACCTTCATTGCCAGTGGATTATCCAGAAGCATTTGTGTTATATTCTGCACTGGATTTTGAGACTTTTCAAAATACTCCAAAGCTCCCTTGATATCCCCACTTTCTTTAAGCTGCAGAGCTTTGTAAAAATATGTGTTCTTTAAATGAACACGATCTTCCGTCTCTGCGATTTGTATTGCCTAAATGGACAGAAAAATCTTCAACGGTAAATACATGTTTTCTTTTTTTTTTTGTACTTTCGAAAACAAAATTCGACTTACCTCGTCAATTTTTCCACGTGCCTGTAGCAATTTGTTCAATAAATCATATCTGCCACATTTTTTGTACAGTTCAATTGCTTTGTCATGCATACCCAGTTCTGTAGCGAGCACGGCAAGCTTCGCCTCTTCTTCAAGATCATCGTCCTCCATAGCTTGACGGAGCGCACGTACTGATCGTGCCTTTTCTAAATGGCCCATGCAGACCTTAGCCACATCTAGGCGATTAGTTTGAACACACATTTTTGCTAAATTTGTCCATATTGTTGGAGATTGTATGGAACGTATGCAACGATAGGCCAAATCCATGTTACCCTCTGCAATGTGAAGGCTAAAATTTAAAACCATCTTTCGTATGTTTTCATCACATTTATTGAGATCGACGAAATCTTGAAGAGACCGTTCTTTAACGATATTTGTATCCAAAGTTATCTACGTCCATATATCAAAATGTGTTAAAAATTGTATAAAGAAAAACATACTTTTTAATATTTAATTCTTTACTCACCACATTCGGCACACAAAGATTGATCAATTGCTCCCCTAAGCCCAATGAGCGCTTTTCCAAAACATTCAACTTACATTTATCTGAGAAAAACAAGACCAAAACTTCAGATTCGATACTATTAGTGCCGGTATGATTTCCCCCAGACTTTGATGTCTGCCTTAACTCATGTGGTTGTTGCATTGACTTGACTTCAATAGCAAGCAGGCGTGATTCGTCTGTATCCCAATACACATTCACGGGCATGCTAGAATATATTTAAAGTCATAATTGAATAATAAGTATGTATGTATGTATAAAATATTTGTACCATGGTTTATTGTTGTTATCGTTTGCATTATTTACGAGGCTGTGTTCCATCAAATGATTGCGTTCGAAGTTCCAACAATATAAGATCGGTTTTGGTACAAAACTGCGATTCGCGATCACTGCAGCTAAATGAGTTCCCGCAGTGTTACATTTCACTAAAATTACTTCCCCAAAATCATCAAATAAATCGTAACCGGATTTGCCAGGGAAAATTAACTTAGGGTCATGCCGAGAAACATCATAGGCTTTAATGAAGCCATTCATAGTGAAAACACTCAAATAGGCACCAGTGAGGTCCATGCCAATGATTTTTCCTGTGCAAGCGAATATGGAGAAGAAGACGGAGAAATGGATTAGTTCATTTTTAAACTTGAAAAAGAGCTCCATAACGGTTATTTGGAAAAAAAAATAACTTTTCAGTTACGTTTATTTGTATATTGGTATTTTTTCCAATGAAGTTGTTAGTGATTTGATTTTTATCCGTTGTCTTTTTTTTAATCTATGCAGTAACTACATAAACGTAACACATTAGTTTTGAGTGCAACAAAGCACGTCAGTCTGGTCAACAGCGCTAATTAAAAATCCAAGAGGCACCAGGCGCACCCCTATTTCTTGTTTCCTCTGCCACCCCCAGTGAGTGACTCTTCGAATACTCCATGACTGTAGCAGTTAATGCGAGTGCGTTAACTGTTTACCTAATGTTAGAATATATTTCGGTCTCGTTCACTTCCAGACCAATTCAATTCGCTGAATTGAAGGCGCGTTTGTTAAGGGTGTTGATATCTATATAGCAGGCATAAACCAACAATTTTAAGTTTTTATAAAGATTGTGTTTGAGGGATTATTTAAGCAGTTTGAATAATATTTTTCAACGCCTAATTTGGCCTTAATAGGCAGTCACACGATAGGAATTTTCATTTGGTATCAAACAGTTAGAGCTTCCCAATTCTGACCACACCTGTGTCATTTAATACCGCTTTGCGGTATACAAAATTCAGATATCACTGCATACAGGCAAAATCTTTTACGTGCTCCACCTATTTCCACTTTTTTATGGCTATTACTTCGAAACGAATATTTTAAACATCGGAATATGGCAGTTATGTGACTTCATCATATCTATGTACTATATAAGCTCAATGCTAATATTCTACAAAAACCGTATACCCATACATGACAAGGACAATAATTTTCCTTCAAATAATGTGTCTACGCCTAAAATAATCATAGTACCAAATATCTGTTAGACAATGATATTTACGGATAGTCAAAAAAACTTATAAAGTAGCCTAAAAAATATTCACAGTTATAGTTATAGAAGCGTATCTAAGCCTATTTCTTATCACTAACAGTTTTAAAGTGGATTTTATGCCAAACATTTTTCATATTTCAATATTCACCTTCGTTGTCGTTCGCCAAAATTTTATTGAGCACCACTCCACCAATTGAGTATATCATTACCTCATTAGAAGTTAAACAAAATATATTCTGATTTTGTATGTGCAGGCTCAAACATTCGGCATTGAAGGTTTGTATTAGCTTCACGTTAAGATTTGGATCTTTCTCATTGCTGTCGCCAGTTGCGCTGTCATCTGTATATGCATCCATTCTGTAATCATCTACCCTTTGCACTTTCTCTATGCTATATGCGGATATAACACGGCCATTACTAATTATCAAATTTAGCTGATTCAGCGCCAAGGCAATGATCGCGAATTCTGCTTGTATAAGCGCATGCTTGCCGATGATATGTTCCAGGTAAATTGACTTTGCATTGCGTTGGGCTGCCCATAAGTCGCGTGTGTGAAAAGATAAGAGTGGTTGCTCCTAACAAAATACGATTTGTAAAATTACTAGTACATACATTCGGAAAAATCATTCATACCTTTAGCACATAAACATTCGAGATACAATTGATTAGTATACAAGGCTTCGCCAACTCATTGAATCCCCAAATGCATTGCTTAACGGCGCCACGTACGGTTGAAATATTCGTCAATTGCCACGAATCTTCAGGCATATCGTGTTGGCCTGCACGACGCTTCCAAGTGTAAAGGTTACCTTGATTGGTGCCGGCGCAAAGTGTCTGGTTGTCCGTACTGTAGGCGAGGCAAGTGAAGAATTCGTTTGTTGGCTGCATCAATTTCTGCAATTTACGGCTGTTCAGTGTCGAGGACTTATCACTGCTGTCGTTATTGTAAAAACTTGTGCTTGATGAGTTAATTTCGAGACTGCTCGAGGAAGCCAGTACAGAAACTGCTGCTTTTTGAAATGTATGAAACAATGAGTGGTTTAAAGACGAATATTTTTAGTTAGCTTACCAGTACTAGGCAAGTCCATTTTTAAAAGATAGTTATCACTTTTTTCAATATCCCAAACTCTAACGCTCAGGTCCCCTGAAAAGGTTATAATCAAATTATTTTAATAATATTATATTTCAGTGCAATTCATTTAACTGATAAGTTTATTTAAAAATCCTATTAAAATTAAATCACTTGAGCTAGAAATTTGAAAATCAGCATATATATTGTAGTATTCAGTCTATATAGCAAAATAAATCAAATAATGAATTAGTTCGCTTTGTGTCGCGGGGCCAGTGATATTTTGCAAAACTGAATACATGACCAATTTAACTATTACGAGGTTAGTTATTTATATTTCTGATCACGGTGTGTGACGGTGTGCACAGCGTCGATATTTTCAGGAACAACTGATGTTGGACTACCTTCTCGGAATTCGTTCGTGAGAGAAAACGACAACGGCTACTCACTATACATTCACACATTATTCACTATACCAGTTTTCACTGTCCCAAGGAATGGTGTTTGCTCAAAGTATAATGGTTTTAGTTCATGGATGCATTCTTGTCTTTCCAATCCACGTCGAAAATTTTGAAAAAATAACTGCACGAAAATGTTTATGGTAAAATATGTCCAACTTTCCAGTGGAAACGTCAGTTGGTGCTTGACAACGCTAGAAATACCCAAAGACAAAAATATAAATAACAACCCTCGTATTCAGAATATACATATGTGACTAGCAAGAAAAGAAGTAACTATGTACAAAATTTACCGTTATGCTACCGTTACATATGTATGCAGTGTACGGCTTATATGTGCATACATACTTTATAAGGCATATGTTAGGTTGGCAACTAAGTAATTCCGAATTTCACTCATAGATAGCTTCAGTTGACTTTTTAGGTTTGCAGACGTAGTACAAATGTAAAACACATTTTGTTATTTGATAGTTGGCAATTCAGCTGTCAATCAGTAAAAAAGTTTTTTGATCGGTTGCGTAGTTTTCTTATGGCATTCGTTGAAAAATGGAAAATCAAAAGGAACATTTTCGTCATATTTTGCTTTTTTATTTCCGCAAAGGGAATACCGCATCGCAAGCTCATAAAAAGTTATGTGCTGTTTATGATGACGTAGCCTTAGAAGAACGGCAGTGTCAAAATTGGTTTGCCAAATTTCGTTCTGCTGGTTTTTCACTTCACGATGAAAAACGCTCTGCCGTCCAGTTGAAGTTGATGACGCCCTAATCAAAGCAATACGCGATTCGGTTCGTCACGTGAGATTGCAGAGAAGCTTCATGTATCACATACACGCATTGAGAATCACTTAAAAGAACTTGTTCGAAAACTCGATACATGGGTTCCTCATGAACTGAAAGAAACGCATTTAACGCAACGTTTATGCAGCTGCGATTCGCTAAAGAAACGTAATGAAAATGATCCATTTTTAAAACGACCGATAACTGGCAATGAAAAATTTGTTGTTTACAACGATATGAAGCAGAAAAGATCGTGGAGCAGGCCAGGTGAACCAACTCAAACAACATCAAAAGCTGATTTTCATCAAAAGAAGGTTTTGTTATCAGTTTAGTGAGATTACAAAGAAATTGTCTACTTTGAACTCTTACCACTCAACCGAACGATCAATTCTGATGTCTACATTGAACAACTAACGAAATTAAACAATGCAGTTGAAGAAAAGCGGCCCGAATTGACGAATCAAAAAGGTATTATATTCCAGGAAGTGTCTACTTTGAACTCTTACCACTCAACCGAACGATCAATTCTGATGTCTACATGGAACAACTAACGAAATTAAACAATGCAGTTGAAGAAAAGCGGCCCGAATTGACAAATCAAAAAGGTATTATATTCCATCATGACAATGCAAGGCCACATACATTTTTGGTCACGCATTCGCAAAAACAACTAAGAATAAGACTAAGAGCTTTTTGGTATTGATCGTTACTGATTTTTTATTTTAATAACTATTTTATTTGATTTCGCACTTACCTGTTATAATCGCCAAACTATTGCCAGCCCACGAAATAGATCCTTCCTTGCCAGATAAATTACCACTTAACTTAACCCGATCCAACTCGGTGAGTATACCAGTCGATTCCACCAAATACAAAGCGATAGTCATATCCTTCATTAAGCAAATAACCGCATCTCTAAAGATAATGAATTAATACGAGAAAAACTCTGCAAAACATAGAGACTCACTTCTTTGGATGCCACAGCATTTGCATGATGGGCACAGTATTATTCTTCAGCACCTCCGTGCAGGTGCCACCCTGATTGATATAGTACATTACACCATTTTGTGTGCCCACATAAAAGCAGTGATTATCTTTCACACCCGCATGGGTCAAACTTCTTGCCGCTGTTCGTGGCCGCCAATTGGTGAGCGTATCCAGTGCCGCGTCATCGCCTGCCACAGCCGCCTTTGCCAAGTTTGCCATTTCCTCACGCACCTCACTCTCGATGGTGCGTCGAAATGTTATATGCAGCAACACATCACGTAGATCATGAGAAAACATAGTTAAAAACTGATACTGACCATCGCAACGCCAACCAGTAAGGAGACCCTTTGCATCGGCGGTTACCATGCGACCACCCTGTTCGCTAAAGTCCAGCAAAACAATCGGTGCCTTATGTGGACCGTGAACGCTAGCGAATTCACGATGACCGGCAAACCAAACATGTATATCGCCATTCTCCCAACCTGTCGCTAATAAGACCTTTTCCGGATGCCAAGCAAGCGCAGTGACCTGTGAAGTAGGATGCACTGGATAGGTAACATCCCGTTGTGGCTCACCCTGTTCAAAACATATCAAAATAAATATTACAATTTTAAGCCATTGCCGCGGGGACATACTTACCGAATCTGTGAAAATTGTTATTGATCCACCGCGTTCCTGACTGTAGGAAGCAACAGCGAATAATGGTTCGCTGATGTGCCAATTTCCAATGGTGCTAACTGCATCGGAATCAAGGAATTCAACTTTTGTGTCGAAGTATAGCGTCATTGCTAATACTTATTTGCAATTAAAATTTATTCCGCTGAATGCCAATTGGAAACTAATGGAATGAATTTTGTAGGACCAAACAAATTTGGTTGCCATGGCGTTTCTGTATATCATTTTATTTCACTTATTCGAATGCACAAATAAAATCTGGTTGCTTACAGTGCAGATATGTATATAAAATTATTTAAATCTATCCATAATACAATAACTTGGAATTAAATTAAAATAAAATTTAAAATTAAAAGTAAACTTTAATGAAGGCTAAAAGCGAAACATTAAGAGTAAAAAAGTACATAGACATAAAATATTCCAGAGAAGCCTTGGTATTGGGCTAATTCAAGAGTTTCAATTTTGCATTCAAAATTATTAAAATTCTTATTGCTTTCATGAGTTAGATGCTAATATATGATATGAATTTTATTCACAAGAAAAAAACTTTAAATATGTAGTTGAAATTCATATAGGAATTATTAGGTGATTGGAATTGGTTTCTTATCTGAATATTTTAGTCATATGAAAGAGACTTTAGAGTGTATTTTTAACGACTAATTTATGTGGTTCCACAAGCTTTTATATTTCAAACCAATTGAAATATTTTGATATCATGTGCAATTTGCGTGACGATGATCTAGATGAATTGTAAAATTTTTCATATCTATCATAATCTAACCATATCAGCAAAAGGTATTCAAAAATAATTCACATATTGTATTATATCAAACCCCGATTTCATGGCAAGTGTGACAAAAATATTTTTGATTTACTTATTGTATCGAAGCACAACGGAATGTACAGTGCGCTTCAAAATAAAGTGTTGCTAATAAAACTAACAAAATTAATCATCAAATTTGGTTTTTAAGCAACTTTTTTACTAAATAAAAACAAAATGATTTCGAGTGATGGAAATCTTTATTTTGACCTTTTCGTCAATTGTTTGTCTGTTTGTATACTGCAACGGTCTAATTCAGAAGTGTCAAATATTTTTAGCACACGACGCCACTTTCAAAAATTATAAAGCCTTCGATAGGCGGATTAATTTTGCGCCACCTTGTACATATTAGTGAATGGCATATGTTTTCTAAAAATGAATACTAATATATTTTGCAAATTATTACCAAAACTTCGTCCAGTTCGCATCGTTACCAATGATGGCTTGGCGTCTTCCAGTATAACTTTGGCTTAATTATTGGTCATACTCCAACGGAAATTGTGGAGGCTTAAATGGCAAAATGAGCTGCTTTGCTGTTGGAGCTAGTTCTACCTTCAGAAATATTTCCTTTGAACATTTAACGCCCTTTCTTGTTTTTACGAAATGCAGAATACAGAGGTGGGACCGAATCGCTAGTGTCTTATGTCACACTGCTGCAATTGGTGATCGTAATCAAAGACTGTTTTCCCGCAAGGAACACTTTTGTTGGTGTTGTCCGTGTCGTTAGCACCGTTGCTTGCAATAGCTTTAATTTTTAGTCTACAGCCAACAACAACATTGAGAAAAATGAAAACACAAGGTTAGTTGTGCGAGTACGAGCAATTCAGTGCCCCTCTCCTTTCATCGTTTCCCTCTCTGCCATAAGTTACGAGTTGCTTCAACAAAATTTGCCCTGTGTAAACGCGGTGGTAGCAATTTATTCTGCTATTTGTGTTATTTCTCATTCTTCTTGCATTCCTGTTTGTGTTTTCACAATTCTGCACCACTTTGACGCCACTTAAAAAATGTTTGCCTCTGATGGGCGCAATCTTGTATTATACTGTATAAATCTTGGAATAAGCCTATTGGTTTCTCTGTGAGCTTTTGCTTCATTAGTGAACAAATATTTTCGTTTAAATTTGCATCTGGACTTTGAGAAAGCCAATTAAGCATTTCCAGTTTCCATGATTTCCCTCCTTGTGTTCTTACCCAATCCAATTCAGTAATTAATTTGCGTTCTTCAAAACATCTCAGTCTCTTTGGTAGAAATTGATCCAATTTTAAGGATTAAGACTAAGCGTAAAAGTAATCCTCTCGATGAGAAGCACTCGTACACATGGGCCTTCGCAGGATGTTTTACTGTGCGTACCTCTTTTTTTTTTGAACCAAACTCTCTTGTAAGAGTTAATAATTAGAAAAGTCAATTCATCTGTGAAGATAGCATTGCTCTAATTTGGCTCAAAATTCTCTTTACATCGGTTTCCACGTGTTTTTTGCCCAAAGCAATTTTGAGAATCTACTTTATGTGGGATGTGTGATTCTATTTATAAGCATGAATAGGGTAGTAGTAGTTTACACTTCAATTACTCTTCGTAATAATTTTCTCTTAGTTTGCTTCAGTCTAACCATTAGAGTATTATCAACCAGTTTGACCTTATCCACCTTGTCCGCTTTGTCATCATACTCAACATTTCCGAAATTTTGAAATTGATTAATCCACTTCTTCATAAACGTGACTGATGTTTTTGTGTATCCTGTGATTTTTTAGGATTTTTTTCGGCCCTTTGAATGTTTTACTAAAATTGCCTCTTCAAAACGATTTTTAAAAATACCTCTTAAATTTAATTATAGATATTCTCACGGCACTTCTTACTCAACGCACAAATCACAATCAAAATGTTACGTAACAAACAATAATTTACCGTTAACCATAAAGTTATTTTATAGACAGGAAAAAATATGAACAACGATTTATTTTGGAGCTCACTGTAGCGTAGCATAGCTTCGCCGTCCAAAACTTTCATCGCGTTTGTATAACAACTTGTTTTTCTTCTTTTTGTTAACGCTTGCATTCTCGTAACCGGAAATCAAAATCACAATACTATATTTTTTTATGAATTTTGTCTATTTTAAGTTTCTTCTAAGATGAGGCTAATTACAATGCATCACTAATTTTGGTTGTATTTGCGTCAGTACTTCTTCCTTTTTTAAAACTGGTGCCACATCCATTGACAATTCTAAAAAATATATATTTCTATTCTTAAAATAATCTCTTACCGGTTTTTTTGCTGGAATACCTGTTTTTTTGATGGGAATTTACATGAGTTAAGGGGGAACGCCACTGTGGTAAGTCAAAAAATAGTCGATTTTTGTTTTGTAAGTAGGAATCATTATTCGATGATCGGACAAAAGTCAATTTATTATATGCGTATTAAACTATGTTGATGTAAATTTTTATTAAAAAATATTGAAAATTGACAAATTTATGTAAATAAACGTAACGAGTTAAAAAAAAATGGCGTCATCTGGTGGCAGCGATACAATAATGAATAATCATCTGAAATCAAAAATCCACAAATTTTATTAATCTACACAATAGTGGCTATCGTTGTACGTTTTTTGACAAAATGGACATGATTTGAATTTCGATGTGTGTTTTTCACAATTTTTTTGATTTTCAACAGGCCCCAAAAAATAGTTATTTTAAAAATTTTGAAAATCGGCTACGTACAACGATAGCTAATGCGATAACAAAACTTTTGAAAAAATAGGAAATTAAAATCGGTTCATTAGTCTTCGAGAAATCGTTGCCACCGTATCAAAAAAAGTCGTTTCGAGAAAAACGCGTTTGAAATAAAGCATCGTATCGTAAGCGCTACGGGGCCGAACCGACGGGCGCTCACTTAAGTGCACATAGAATCGAGAATAAAGTGAATTTCGCTTTAAAATTTTTACCACATTTTCTTGAGTAGTTATACTAACAATTTCTGCAAAAAAAATTCTTTTTTTGAATTTTCACAGTGGTGTTCCCCCGTAAAAACGTACCAAAAAAGTTTTTGGCCCAAAATCTAATTTTTTATTCCAAATTATTATATAATTCTCTTCCGACTCGATACTGAAATTACCGTTTTCCTGGAAAAACTAAACAAAGCAAATAATAGGTGAAATCCATATATGAATATGTATATACCTATGTATAATTGGTGCTTACACTCTTTTTATGCATTTGGTCGAGCGTTTTAAACCAACTCGGAGCTTGCAGATAGTTTTTTATGAGGAGATTTTCATGGCAGAAATACACTCTGATGTTTGCCTTGGTCTGCCGAGGAGGGACCGCCATTAGAAAAAAACTTGTTCTACTAATCGGTGTTCTGTGCAAATAGTCACGTACCAACCCACACAGAAAAAGAAATGCCGTTAGAACGTTTATAAACATAGATAGAGATGTCTTTCAGGCATTATGCGCCAACAAATCTTGAAGCAACTGTCTACAAATTAAGACTGAGAATTTCCCCGCAAAGGCATCTCCCATAAGGAGGTGACGGGTACGACGACCCCGCCGACCCTAGTCAAGATGTCCCCCGTTTCAGCGACTTTGTAAGAGTTAGCTAGAAAGTTAGGAGACAAAATCCAGCACATGTCTGTTCCCATATTGGGCGGTGTGCTGGTCAGTGTCTGTTCACCATGTTAGGTGCGACTGTATGTAAAAAGCATGACCGGTATGCAACGGGGCGCACTGGGAGTCCCTGGATAGGTCGTTATGGCTTTCCACCTGCGACCTCAAAGGGGTGATGTGAGTTCGCTCTGCCGATGTGTTAGCTTCGTTGTATATCAGTAACCAGCCGCCTTGGACCCTGGTCAGGAAGTGTTCATTGGGCGAAAGAGTAGTAGCTTTCGTTGCTCCGGGCGAGCGCCGGTCCGTCCGTGTTTTCCGGGATCGGTAAAGCGTAGGTCAGGCCTCAGGGAACTGGGGTAGGAGCATTGCCTCCGAGGGTACACCCGCTCTTGACTATTTCGGCCCGCCCCCCTGCACACGATGCGCTGGTTAAATAAAAAAGAATGGAAAAAATTATGGAAAAGAAACAAAAAGAAGAAAAACAGCAGAAGGCCATTACTGATGGAGATATAGAGCAGAGCCCTTTCGTAAGGAAACCTCGATTGCTTCGCTCGCCACCAAAAAAAGGGAAGTTGCCCCTTACGAGTGGAACATTGCCGATTATAGGGAAATCAAAGACGGTCAATGAAGGAGCTGAAATGACGCCTCAAGATGTAAGAGTAACGTCAGAAGAGGTTAAAAATACTGCAAATGCGCCCAATGCGCCGTCGCATACCCCTGTAACTGCAAAGGATGCAAACACAGAACGGGAAACCACTGCATCTCCGCGACAAGAGTTTATTCTTAAAATGCGAGCTGAAGAAGAGGAAGCCGTAGAGAAATGTTTGAGAGTGCTTAGGAAGATGAAACCAGTTATACTGAAGAGTAGAAATACTTCCACGGAAATAAAGACCGGAGTCTCAGAGCTTGACGAACTATTTGACGTCATGAAAAACTGCAGAAGAGGTTGGATTCGAGCTGAGAAAGCCGGTAAAAGTCGTCTCTTGCCGGAAACATCCACTAAAGAAGTCGGAGGTGACACCCCCGCAACTGCCCGAAGAACAGGTGTTGCCCAGGAGAGTACTCCTTTAACCGCAAAACGGAATGCACCAAGTCCTGCCGCACCCGACTCTTCGAAGAAACTAAGAGTTCGAGAGCCTGAGAAATGGCAGGTGGTAAGCCGGCAAAAATCTAGGCCCAATACCGTGCCAAAAGGAAGTGATGAAGCGCAAAACGATGGCGCAAGGATGGCTAAAGCCAAACAAAAGAAGAGTGAACGAATATCAAAACCAAAATCGGGGGCTGTGTTGGTAAAGCCGGTAGAGGGCCACAGTTATGCTGAAATCCTCAAAAACATCCGTAAAAATACCATACCAGACGAAACCACAACGGTGAAAGGCATAAGAAGAACCAAAACTGGCGCTCTTCTACTTGAATTCGAAAAGGGGAAAACAGTTAACGCTGATTTTTTGAAACAACTAGAGGAAACCGTAAAAGCGGTCGGTTCCATTACAACTCTCAGACCAACTTCAACTGTAGAGATCAGAGACTTGGATGCCGTCACGGAGAAGAAGGAAGTTGATGACGCTGTGAGAAAAATGCTTGCTGGCACTAATGAAAATGTCGATGTTAGGATCACAAAACCTAATCAGCGACAACAAGTACGGGCTTATGTTACTCTCGCTATTGAAAGCGCAGAAAAGCTGCTTAAGCAAACTAATATCAAAATCGAATGGGTTAGTGCAAGGATGAGAGCTAGCACATCTCTGAAGCGCTGCTACCGGTGCTTCGGTGTCGGACACCTTCAATCAAACTGTAAAGGACCAGACAGAAGCGGAAAAGGTATATGCATCCGATGTGGAGAAGCTGGGCACAAAATGAAAGAGTGCACCAAAGAGCCTAAATGCTGCCTATGCACTGATGCCAATCGCAGCGAGACAAAACATATGCCAGGCTCGGGCAAATGCCCGATGACAAAAGAACATGCCAAGACAAGATAAAATATGATTATACTTCAAGCAAATATGCACAGGAGTAAAAACGCAGACCTGCTAATGGAGCAGATGGTCTTAGAAAAAGGAGTTCAAGCAATATTGATAAGCGAACAATACGCTCAATCCGAGAAAGCTTGGATCGAAGACGAGTCGGGAACTGCCGCCATCTGGCTGTCTAGGGGCACAAATTTCGTAACAATCGCGAAAGGATCAGGCGATGGTTTCGTCTACGTTCAAAACAGCCAATTCACAATGATAAGCTGTTACCTTACACCGAACGACAATATAGATGAATTCACCCGGAAACTGGAAAGTATTGAAGACAAAGCCCTTAGTTTAGAGGGACGACTAATAATAGCGGGAGACTTCAACTCAAAAGCAACCGAATGGGGCTTGGCGACAACGAACTCAAGAGGTAGACGAGTGCTGGACATGGCAGCCAGACTAGGTTTAGTGGTACTCAACACAGGAACGACTACGTACCGAAAGCCAGGTTGTGACGGCACAACACCCGACATAACCCTAGCATCGGAAAGCATAGTCACCTTTACTAAAGACTGGAGAGTCCTGGAAGATTACAATGGGAGTGACCATCAATACATCACGTTTTGCATTGAAATGGAAAACCAAAGAGTACGTTAAAATCGAAATAAAAGTACACGCAAATGGAACATTAACAAGCTAAACCCAGCGACGCTCCTTGCAACTATTGACGAAAATAAAACGACGATCTGTACGAATAGTACAGCAAAAACACTAGTCAAGACAACAATGCAATGCATTAAGATAGGTTGCAACGCATCTATGCCTAAAATAGATAAGATCAAAAAAAGAAATGCTGTATACTGGTGGACACATGAAATCGCAGAACTTAGAGATATGTGCATCCATAAGCGTAGAAAGTAAACTAGAGCCAGAAGATTGGGCCCGGCGATAACAGAATCCGAAGAATATAAAAAGAGCAGAGAAGAATTGAGGAAAGCTATAAACCAAAGCAAAAAAGACAAATGGGAAGAGCTACGAAACGATCTTAATAATAACCCATGGGGGTTGGGCTACAAAATCGTTATGAAAAAGCTAGGGGCCAAATCCCCTGCTGCTGATATGGAAACCGAAATGGTAAGCAAAATAGTCGACACACTCTTCCCAACACACTGTGCTGAGAGGGAAGAACTCGAGTATGAAACAACGGAACCTGTCCCATTCACAGAAGAAGAACTTATGGATGCTGCAAAAGCAATGAAATGCAATAAAGCACCAGGACCTGACGGCATAGTTGCAGAAATATTGAATCTATTGTCAATCGAACGCCCTTTTTTGCTGCTAAACATGTACAACGCATGCCTAAAAGAAGGAATTTTTCCAGAAATATGGAAAAAACAAAAACTAGTACTAATCAGTAAGGGAAAGGGAGACCCAATATTAGCGTCTGCTTATAGACCGTTATGTATGCTGGATAGCGCAGGAAAACTCTTTGAGAAACTGATAAAGCATAGGCTTAGCGAAGCCGTAGAGAACAGCGGCGGCCTCTCCGACAGGCAGCATGGTTTCAGAAGTGGCAGATCTACCTTAGGAGCCATCCAAGATGTAATAACTAGCGTAGAATATGCCCAGGCAGGTAATCGATACTCCAAACGTTTAGTATTACTAGCCACACTGGATATCAGAAATGCTTTCAACAGTTTAAGTTGGGACGACGTAATTGAGGCCTTAAAGGTAAAATTCAAGACCCCGAGTAATCTATTGAAGATTATTCGCAGCTATCTAAGCAATCGCGTGCTCTTATACGAAACGCGAGAAGGGTGTAAGACCAAACAAATAACAGCAGGTGCGGCCCAAGGATCAATACTCGGACCTGAACTTTGGAATATAAGCTACGATGAAATCCTTCGAATAGAGATGCCCGAGGATGTGCATTTGGTGGGATACGCAGATGACATTGCAGCTGTAATAATCGCCCGGAGCACTGACGAAGCCAAAAGGAAGTTAAATCAGGTGATGATCCGAGTTCAGACATGGCTAGAAGACCATGGATTAAAGCTGGCCACAGAGAAAACAGAGCTAATCCTTCTAACGAACAGACGTATCCCATTAGAAGTAGACATACAAGTACTCGATGCCACTTTACCGACAAAAAGAGTGGTCAAGTACCTAGGAGTGCAATTAGACACAAGGCTAACCTACTGGGAGCATATAAACCATGCTGCCACAAGAGCTGCCAAAGTAAGTGGCATGTTAAGTAAGCTCATGGCAAACCTTGGAGGTCCAACGCAGAACAAGCGAAAACTTTTAATGGACACGACGAACTCGATTCTCTTATACGGATGCGAAATATGGGCAGATTCGCTAAGGGTGCAATGCCGGCGAAAAACTTTGCAATCTGTGCAACGCACCTGCGCTCTCAGAGTGGCTTCGTCATATAGAACAGTATCTGAAGCAGCGGTGTTAGTTATCAGCGGAACCATCCCTATAGATATTCTAGCACAAAAGCGCAAACGGAGATGGGAGGCAAAAAACACAGGAACCCCAGTATTACGTTTCTCCGATATTAGAGTCCAAACGCTCACACTTTGGCAAGCAAGATGGAACTCTGAACGGTATGGTAGATAGACAGCGAGACTAATACCCGATCTAAAAAAGTGGGTAGAAAGAAAGCACGGTGATGTTAACTATTACCTCACACAGTTTTTGTCCAGACATGGGTCCTTTCGCAAGTATTTGTGGCGAATGGGTAAAGTGAGCCAACCAAACTGCATATATGGAGATACTGAGTATGATGATGCGGAGCACACCTTCTTTAAATGCGAGAGGTGGAACGTAGAGAGAACAGGTCTGCAACGAGCTATTGGTGTATTTACACCTGAAGAAATTATCGACAAAATGATGATAGACGAAGAAAAATGGAATGCCGTCTCAAATTTTGTAGAGGATATTATCCGAAAAAAGAAGCGCGAAATGGAAAGTCATGCTGAAGAGCATTGAGCATAGGTTTCTCAAAACAGGCGACCCTGGACGCAGGGTGAGTAAGTAAGTGTCCTTCTTAGGACGCCGTCTTGGCCCTCTACCTCGAAGCAATGCGGAAGCAGTCCCGGGGTGGAGGGAAAACTCCAAGAGAAGAGGGGGAATATTTTTAGTGGAATCACCACACACGTAGTAGCGACGGTTACTATATGGTGCGAAGGCATTTTTAACCCAACCTCACCGCCAAAAAAAAAAAAAAAACAAAAGACTGAGAATTTAGATCTTAATTTTTTTCGCCTCTAACGCTTAAACTGTAAACATACTCACATTTTATTTGAATATAATTTCAACTTATGAACAGCTATACAAATATATATAGCAAATACAATTTCTGTAATAGAATGTTAAATCCTTAGAAATAATTTATATTAAAAAAATCGTTAATAATAAATATGATAAATTAAAAAAAGCATAGAAACGAGCTGTTAATATATTTCATTAAAAAAATTAGTTTTGCTCAACAAATGTTTGCATTAAAATGTTAATCAGGTGAACTGTTTTCCATGGTATTTTTAAGAATACAAGAAAATATATGTACATATTTATTTACAATATTTGAATTAAATATGAATTAACTGTGTCTTCACCTATTATAAAAATACTGTTATATTAGTTTTAATGTAAGGATGATACATAAAATTGTATTCTGCGATGCATTCTGTACATCGTGGTATTTATGTACCTACAGTTAGCGTCGAAATAAAATGTACTCCACATATTGACAAGTTTTGACTATTTATTTATTTATTTTTCAATTTCAATTATCTTTTTATAAGTTACTTTTACTATAGTTTATGCTACAACAAAAACCATATAACGTAAAGTTTCAAACTTTGTCGGCGAATTATCATCAAAATTTAAAACATGCTGGCGAAAATTCAAATTTCAGCTGACAATTTCGTTTATTAGTTATATGGAGGAAAACACCCAACACCGTCAGTAGGAAAAGTTGTCAAAAGTCAGCGTAAATTTTGGAGCTTCTTGAAACTTGCACTTTGCCATAACAAAATTCAATGGACTATAAAACTACATACTCGAAATTTATATATAGCACCATCAACAAAAAATTATCAAAAATTATCGCGAATTTTAAGCTACTCTAAATTTTGGCTTCTAAAGCTTCTGAATGAAAAGTTGTTAAATTCTTTAAAAGAAATTTAAAAGTTTGCAACTGTAAGTTATTTGGTTTTTGTTGTAATATACTTTAACTATAACTATATTTTATAAAAAAAAATTTAATTAAAAAATAATTAAATAAAAAATAAATAAACAGTCAATGTAAAGGCTGTAAAAAATCTGAGTTTGAAATTTTGATGAAGCCCATGAAATTTTAGTATATCTAGCGTAGTTTAAGTTTAAAGTGACTCAAGATAATTTGATAATTTTTTTTGTTTTTGAAGTTATTATTCATTTCCTTCCACATAACAAATGCTCGATAAATTTTTTTATAACACACACATACGACTGAGTTGTACGTCATCAAAAATCAATAAGAGGCCACTTCACACAGTACTACTATATCAAAAATGGGCTGCTAAACTGCATACACATCCAATTTTGATTGGAATACCAATTAAAAACAGTTCTGACTAAAAGTTCTCAATTCTAATGTTTTTCAATTTTGTACAAAGTTTGAAACTATGTGTGTATAGGTATTACAAAAAAAAATTATTAAAATAAATAAATAAAATTTTTTGTGATAGCTTATTCCGAGAACACGATATTCCCTTTTTCAGTAAAAGTACTCTCTTACTCCTCGCTTCGGAAAATCACTCTTCAGGTTCTACTGGGTATAGTGACAAATATGCATATATATATTTATGAATGTGTACATATTCACATATGCATATACGAGGTGTGTTCAAAAAATAAGACGAATTTTCAAATTTCGCGGGCTACGTACATTCGCCTTTCGACTATTATTTTTTTTTATGTTGGTACACTCGTCTCGAAGATATGTTCACGGCTTTCGCAATATAGCATTTTTAGTTGGTTTATGAGAGGCATACATAAGATAAGCATATTTGGATCTTGTTTTTGGTCAAAATACAGCAATTTTAGAACGAACTTCGCTGTCACCCACTTCAATCCCAAAATTTCCGAAAAGATTGCATGGCATGAGCCAACCGATATGCCGACATCCTTAGCAACTTCTCTAATCGTGATTCTCTCTACGATTCTCCATAACAGTTTTCTTCACTTTCTCAACATTTCCATCGGTTGTTCATCGTTATCATCGGTACGTCCAGAATGAGCGTCGTCATTCACATCTTTTCAACCTACTTTGAAATGCGTGTCCCACTTGTATGCATTTTTTTGACTCAGAGTACTCTCACCGTATGCCTCTGTCAACATTTCAAGTGTTTTTGAGCATTTAATTCCCTTTTTTTACACAAAATTTGATGCAACTTCTTTGCTCCATTTTTTTCGATGGCAGAAAATCGCCAAACAAGCAAAACACTTGTCTTATTTATGCCTCTCACAAACAAACTAACATCAAAAAAAAAAAAAAATAATCGAAAAACGAATGTGCGTAGCCCGCGAAATTTTAAAATTCGCCATATTTTTTTAACACACCTCGTATATGTCATTTGAATGTTTACTCGTACGCCGCCAATTTTTTCTAGGAATACTTTATTGTTTAACAAATATGAATTAAAATTGAAAATGCACACTCACTCAGCTATTCAAGTCGGAATACATACATATGTATGTACATATGTCGATATATCTTCATGTATATATGCGGAACTAAATACGAAATAACCCAGCAAAACCTGCGTGACCGAAACTCTAACACAATTACACTTTTTTATATGTTACAAACACATATGCACGCAGGTTTTGCTGGGGCGTCACCGAAACTCTAACACAATCGACTTTTTTTTGATTCTCCGTCACCTTTGGAAAATGTGTAAGCAGTAAGCAAACTTCATTCATATATTTTTTCTCATTTTTGCATCAATAGAAAAAAAAAAACAAAAAAAACGGCAAGTGGCTGTCAAAGCAATAAGTCAAAAAGATATATTTTCTCTCTTTTTGATATCAAAGTAGGCCGAGAATCAAATTGTCAACCTTTGGCAAATGTGTAAGCAGTAAGCAAACTTCATTCAAATATTTTTCCTCATTTTTGCATCAGTTAAAGTAAACAAACGCCGTAGCCGAATGGGTTGGTGCGTGACTACTATTCAGAATTCACAGAGAGAACGTCAGTTCGAATCTCGGTGAAAGCAAAATTAATAAAAACATTTTTCTAATAGCGGTCGCCCATCAGCAGGCAATGGCAAAACACCGAGTCTATTTCTGCCATGAAAAAATTCTCCTCATAAACATATCATAAAACAAAATAAAATAAATGTATAAAAAAATTTTTTTTTTGTAATTCGAACCAAGGATTTTGGATCGGAAGCCCACATTGCTAGCCGCTAGGCTATCGCGCTGTGCTGCCGGCGCTGGCCTAAAAGTTATTTTGTTCGTCGCTACGTTTATATGAAACTGGCACTGGCAAACGAATCCATATGTATGAAAGGGATAGAAAATCACACGTACACAAAGTTTTTGGCACGATTTTCCCAACGCTTTTAATAACGTGATTGTAAAGGGGCGTGGTTAGTGACAGTTTAACGGCCACGCGTGGCGGTTACGTGAAGGGTAACGTGACCGCCACTCTTCTTGCTGGGAACCCAGCAAAACCTGCGTGCCCGAAACTCTAACACAATTACACTTTTTTATTTGTTACAAACACATATGCACGCAGGTTTTGCTGGGGCGTCACCGAAACTCTAACACAATCGACTTTTTTTTGATTCTCCGTCACCTTTGGAAAATGTGTAAGCAGTAAGCAAACTTCATTCAAATATTTTTTCTCATTTTTGCATCAATAGAAAAAAAAACAAAAAAAAACGGCAAGTGGCTGTCAAAACAATAAGTCAAAAAGATGTCTTTTCTCTCTTTTTGATATCAAAGTAGGCCGAGAATCAAATTGTCAACCTTTGGCAAATGTGTAAGCAGCAAGCAAACTTCATTCATATATTTTTGCTCATTTTTGCATCAGTCAAAGCAAACAAACGCCGTAGCCGAATGGGTTGGTGCGTGACTACTATTCAGAATTCACAGAGAAAACGTCAGTTCGAATCTCGGTGAAAGCAAAAATAATAAAAACATTTTTCTAATAGCGGTCGCCCATCAGCAGGCAATGGCAAAACACCGAGTGTATTTCTGCCATGAAAAAAATCTCCTCATAAACATATCATAAAACAAAATAAAATAAATGTATAAAAAAAAATTTTTTTTTGTGATTCGAACCAAGGTTTTCGGATCGGAAGCCCACATTGCTAGCCGCTGGGCTATCGCGCTGTGCTGCCGGCGCTGGCCTAAAAGTTATTTTGTTCGTCGCTACGTTTATATGAAACTGGCACTGGCAAACGAATCCATATGTATGAAAGGGATAAAAAATCACACGTACACAAAATTTTTGGCACGATTTTCCCAACGCTTTTAACAACGTGATTGTAAAGGGGCGTGGTTAGTGACAGTTTAAGGACCACGCGTGGCGGTTACGTAAAGGGTAACCTGACCGCCACTCTTCTTGCTGGGAATGCATAAATTTATATGCAAAATCGCAGTTATTCGCATTTCTCCCCTCGAAAAGCGCTCTTTTAATTAATTCATACTCGCAAGTGTTTGGAAACCGGCGCTCATATATATGTAAGTACACCTACATACTTGCCTGCACACATACACGCATACCTACTCGTGTGCAAAAATAAATATGGACAACTGTCATAGATTCATGGAAGTGTATTTAAAAATTATTTTTATTGAAAAATTAAAAAGCAAAAACAAAAATCAAAAGAGGTACCCATAAATGTTATCTTTTAAAGCCATAACTGGAAGTACACAATAGGCATATGTATGTAAGTACTATTCATGTCTAAATATCTAGGTAAAACCTAAATGCATACATACATACATATGTATATATGTCTACTGTGTACTGGGCATGTAGTTGTTTCAATTTAAAAAGGAACCTATTTTAAAAGCTCAAACATACCTAGCCACTCACCGCTACTGACTTTACAAACCTCTTTTCTTTATGCGTTTGACGGTATTTTACATCATTCGAAGAAGAATATACCATTTATCACTTTATTTGATATCAAACAACACAAATAGAAGCTAAACTAATATAACAAAAATTGCATGAATTTTTTTTTATCACCCAGTAAAGCTTATGCCAGCAATCGACGAAATAATAAGTACTTACGTACACCCAATATGTATTGTACATACACTTATACATATATAAAATTAACGCTTATACCCTTTATTGAGTATTTGACCGAGCTCCTCCTCATATTTTTGGGACCTACAGTATTAGTTCGCCCCCGCACAGCAGATGTTTAAGAGTAGCTTTTCACGGCAGAAATAGACTTGGAGGTTTGTCATTGTCTGTCGAGGAGCGACCGGCATTAGAAAAAAAAATTTCTATTAATTGGTGTTTCGTGGCCGTCGATTCGAACCTGTCCGCCTCCGAGTGGTAGTCACGCTGCTACGACGGTCGCTACATACATATGCATTAAATACGGCATGCCTGACTTTCGTAGCCGAATTTAAGGTTAACAAAAAATATTTCCAATAGCAGTGCATTTTCCGTACCTAAACATATAGAAGTGTTAACAAGTCGGCACATTATCTTGCTCTGTTATATTACAACTGACATTGTTCTAACGAATTAAAGAAGAAAACATGAATTTTTTGTATGGAAGCCAGAGGTACTAGATTCGAAAGGGAAGCCTACGCGCTGAACAGATTACGGTTGCTGGCGTTAGGCGTATGCCAACTTCTCCTATAGTAGCGTCAGTCTCGTTATTTAATAGCCATACCTCGTATGTGTAATCACTTATGTGCATACAAATACATACATATGATTATGAACATATATGCATCTAACTATTAAAGCTAGCCAGATATGATTATGTAACACTTTCATACCAGGCGCGGTTTGCATATACCACCTACACGTTAAAAATTCCTATTTAATGTTATCAACTGATAACGGATAATTAAGGTGTAATTTTGTTTATCAAATGAACTAATGAATCGGCACAAATTTGTAAAAACTTTCCACAGATTTAAATCATATGCAAAGATTAGGTCAGAATTTTATGACTGAACAAAATACGATGGCTCCTAAGGCGAATCTATACAAGGTGAAGTCACCAAAACAACAACAATATTTACATGTACGTATTTTGTTTTTTTTTCAATTTGTTGGTTCAAATGTAAAAATTTCAAAATTATTACCAAAACTTTGCATGAATTCGACTTGTTGTCTGCCTTAATAAGAAAAGAGCATTATGACATTCATAAAAAATTATATATTTACTTAAAGAGGTTTGTTTTATTTTTCAGGAAATAATGACCAAATTTTAATGAAATCACAAAATTTTCTTATTTTTATTAAAGATTTATTGTTGAATAATTTTCGCAAAAAAATATTGCAGTTTTGAGCTTTAACATCTACTTCACATCTATTTAACATTATTTTCTTCGCTTTTGCAAGTTGGTCCACATTATCTGCAACTACCGACATCATTTTAATATTTTCAGGCAACTTGTGTGCATAAATGTACATATGTAAATACTATTTGTTTGTATGTATATAAAAGTATAAGCAAATATTTTTATTTTATGGTAGGATAGTTATGGGCTACAAGTACGTTAACATTTTAGATTTAATATTTTAGTGTGTATAGCTTTTTGTATTTTGCTTGTTGTTGTTGAAATTGTTGCAATAGGTGCAACGCAGTAATTGAACAGCAGTGACTGTAGCGGTAAAAGGAGCACAACACCAAAGTGACATCATACGTTTTCTATGAATGTACTAATTCGGTTTAAAAATGTATTTAATACTTGCACATGCAATAAAATGCGGTAATCCAGTCTGTTGGTATTACTTTACTGACCCTTCTTCTCCTCACCGCCAGCAGCAGACACAGCTTTACTATCAGGATTCAATTTATACATTGCATGATTGAGTACTGTTGCGAAGCTCAACCAAGCTACATACGGAATGAACAATAGGCCAGCCACTTTATTCACCTTAAAGAAAAGAATGCCGCAAGCTGTGGAAGTTGCAGTTAACGCAATAATATCGATGAGACCCTAAAAATATATTCGATAATATAAAAAATTTATTAAATATATTTAAAAAAAATGCACACAAATAATTAGTAACCATCAGCGAGAAGCCTACAGTCGTATAATCACAGATTGATAAATGCACACATATGTACATATATACATATGAACACATATTTAAAAGCACAGCTTGCTTATGGTTACTGCTTTTTTGCATTGTTGTATTGTTGCGCAACTTACGCCTTTTATATTACGTTGTCCAAAGAAAATCGGTGTCCAGGCCCAATTGAGTGCTAATTGCGTACCGTACGCAATAAGCGGTAAGTGCGCCTCACCGCTAAATCCTCCGCCATCACGCCACACCAAGTAAGAAGCATAGCCCATGCCTGAGTAGAGCGAAGTCCACACTGGACCAAAGATCCAATTTGGCGGACGATAAGATGGAAAATTCAGGTTCTTGTACCAAGTCTGTATATTTTTGCGTGTTATGATACCATTAATGAAACCACCCACATTTGGCAGCACAACGGCGCCAACAATTTTCAGCGCATCACTCATTTTTTTTAAACTTAAATTTCCCTTCTGTAATTTTTTTCTTCTGATGTAATTTTTGTCGCGTACCACTACAGCTACTTCTCGCTAGACTTACCGAAATGTACTGAACTATCAGCTGTCAGTTACTTGACTCGGTGGGTTGCTTTTGAGGTACCTCTGTCACTACCCATTCTAATAGCCATGTGCGAAATCACGCTTTACGCTCTTACTGAGCTTACTAGTTTAGTTGGGAATAGATAAATATACACACAGTACGTTCATGCATACATATTTATATACGCGAAAGAGCACTCTGCGAGAATGTGAATCGATATGCACATTGACATCGGGAGCGCCTTTACTTTTTTTACTGTAATGAAGTTATCATGTACTGTCTCTTCCTTGACTCTGTGTTTTTAGAATTTTGCCGGCTGATACTAAGCATTATTATTATTAGATTTGTGTACATACATATGTATATACATGTATCGAAAAATAAACATTTGCAAATGGTTGTTTCTTGCTTTTTATGCGATTCTTTGTGTTTTATATTTATTCTTCCACTACTGCCGCATTCGATACTGTTAGTACCAGATTTTGTTGAGAACACTTGGAGGTGATCTCAGAACGAGAGTAACGGAAAATAAATGCATAAAATATTTTTCTACTTTGCAATTCTACTTTACCTCTAATATGAAGTACACTGACCTACAAATTTTGCTTGTATGCAAATAGTAGCAGTGAATTTCTTTTCCATTTATATATATATGTACATATTTCGATTTCTATTAATCTAATTTAATATAATGACATTAACTTTTAGCCAATTTTTTAAATGATATTTTTCCTATACTAAAAGTACGTATGCACACAAATAAAAAAATACTAAAAACTTATATCAGACTCACGGTTTCACAAAGTTTTAGAATATTTGCATCTACCGGATCAGAATCTTTCGCATACAAAAACCAGTTAGAAAAGATACAGAGTAGGCAGCTGAATAGATCGCTGATATGGCAGTTCTAGCTTGCAAAACTCCCGAATAATTCCAATATGTACGTAGAATTGAGTGGTACAACAACAATTATAACACACGTTCACACGACCGTTGAGATTATATTGTAGTACCACAATACGTGGATTACCACTCGATCAAGAACTGTTTATTACAACAACAATTGACTTTTCGCAACATTCGCCCGACAATTGGGTATACCGTAACAGATTGACCAGTATTTATATGCGTCCTTATGAGATCCGCATTGCACTGGCTCAAATATCTTTCGAAAATGGCAGCAGGTTAAAGGACATACTTAACATATGTATTCCCTCGCATGACACTAACCAACTCTTCACTTGCCTCCTCAAAAAAACCTTTGATTCGACACCATTGAAACAGCACGTTTCTTCGATTAGATGACAAAGACGACAAAAGAGTCCATATATTTTTAAGATATGACGTATGAAGTTGTAACACATAATAGATCTGATGCCAGTGAACCAATAATGTTCATCCCGAATATCTGAGTATGACATGTAATAATTCCTGTGCACCACCGAGGGAAAATCGGAGTCATCGTGGATTTTTTGTATAAATGTTCACATATGAATACTGAATACTTATTTATTAATAACTAGCTTTAACCCGCGGCCCCGCTCGCGTAGGAGTTTTGAGGAATTTAGGATATGTACCTATATAAAAGAATTACAAACAATAATTTCATAGAAAATAGTTTTTTATTAATAACCATAATATTACAATACCCGGCATCCGTTGCTATGCCTCGTTGAATAAAGTCAAAACAACCAATCATAAAAGTATCAAGCAAAATTATTTTTATTAATTTTCTATCTCAAACCGTTTTTGAACTTTGCATTTGGGTCATAGTTGAACAGCTTATGCGGATTATGAAGTCTAGAGTGTGCTATAAATAGTGGGAAATAGGAAAAACTAAGATTTATTAGATTAAATTTAAGCAAATATTCGATTATTAGTGACGAATGAGAGTGGTGACGCGGCCTGAGGGCTGTGGGGAGTTCCATCATAAAAACATGCCTATAACCTTCATTTTGTGAAAATATGAATGTATAAAAATTTGTACGTCATTTGGTGTTGTCGTTTCGTAGTGATGCGCGGACAACGTACAGACATTCAACTTTATAGTATAGAGATAATATGGCACATATATATGCATGTGTATGTATATATAATTGGCGTTTACTCATTTGTCAAACTTGGCCAAAATCGGGTAAGCGGTTATTGCGCCAATTAAGAAGAAGAAGAATTGGCGCTTACACTCATTTTTGGGTGTTTGACCGAGCTCTTCCTCCTATTTGTGGTGTGCGTCTTGATGTTGTTCCACAAATGGGGGGACCTACAGTTTTAAGCCGACTCAGATATTTTTTATGAGGAGCTTTTTCATGGCAGAAATACACACGGAGGCTTGTCATTGCCTGCCGAGGGGCGACCGCTATTAGAAAACACTTTTTCTTTACTTTGGTGTTTCATGGAGATTCGAACCAACGTACTCCGAATTCCGAATGGTAGTCACGCACTAACCCTTTCGACTGCGGCACATAGTCTACGCAGATTTTTAGACCATGCTTCGCTTAATCCAAACATATGTATGTATGTATTTCTAAATATGTACATTGATTTTATAAAGCATCCCCGCGAGTAGAAAATAATAACATCACATTTGGTTTCAGTAATATAATTTTATTTTTTACAATAATTACAAATTTCAATTTAATTTTTCGAATTTACCACAATGCTTACAAAGCATACAAACATGTGTGTGCATGGAATAACACAAAGTTCAATTACCAATTATTTTAGACTAGACGAAGTGATGTCATCAAAGTAAATGTATTTTTGTTGTAATTCTTATGGTTTATTGCATTGCATATACACTGAAACATTTTTATTTTATTAAATTTTTTTTTCAAAACGATGACTTTAAAACGCTGTTAGTAGTGAAAAATAAGTTATGCATAGTTATGTTTGTATGTGTATGTATGATGTTGCACCATCGATGTGGGCAGGTTAGTAAAAATATATTTGAAAAATTTTTAAGAATAAGTTACGCGGCGGTCGAAGAAAAATATAATAAATAAATAAAAATTAACAAAGTGCAAATGCAATAGCAAGTTGAATTATTAGTTAAGTAATAATGTGTGTGTTGTAGTGATAGAGCAAGAATAATGCAGTAGATTGCAATATATATAAACTCCATTTAAAGGCAATGCCGAGCAAAAACTTGAATTAATTAGGTGGGGTTGGTTGGTTTGAAATAGCAGTGGTTTCAGTTGCTGGTGGTGAAGATGGAGACGATGCAACTGCTTCTTCTTGCTTTCCATCAGTATTTACAGTGGTTTTATTTATGGCTGGGGGCGTGTTTGCCTTCTTAGAACCTCCAGTTGCCACCAAAGCATTGCTTCCACCACCCTGGCGTACCGTTTTTCCACCAGCCCCTTGTGTCTGCTTAGCTTTTGCTGTTGCATCTACTTGATGTTGCTTTTGTGGTGAGTTTGTCTTTTTTGCTGCGGTGTCGACGCCAGGCTTTGTATTTGAAGTTGTTGACTTTTGTACCAATTTTTCGGGTGATATCTTCGAGGGACTAGTTGGGGTCGTTGGTGCTGACTTATTAACCACTGTCTTTGATTTTCCTTTTGGTATTTGTTGCTGTTGTCCCGGCTGCAGCTTCGTTGCTAATTTCAGTTTGGCATCACCTGGTGTCGATACTTTCGATGCCTCGCTCGCAGGCAATGCCTTCATCTGCTGTTTTGTAGTGTCTTGAGAAGCTTTAGCAGTTGAAGACTGCTTTGGAGGAGATGCCTTTTGCTTGGGACTTATTGTCTTAGTTGGAGCGGATTTTTCTTCTAAAGTTTCCTGTTTCAAATCTTTATTTTCCGCCAAAGGTGTTACTAGTACTGGCGTAGTCACTTTTGATTCGGATGCGAGAACTGTTGAATCTGATGTCAAGACCTTTTTATCTACTTCATTAATTGACTCCACAGGTTGAGGTTGAATATCTTTCAATTGATCAGTTAATGTGGGTTTTGAGAGCGGTACCACTTCGTTTAGTGTTATTTGTGACTGCAGTATTTCGGCCATAGTTAGTTGTTTATTTGGTGAATCTGCTGCAATGGTACCTTCATTGTTTGGTTTTGCTTCATCACTTAGCGAATTTTCCGCACGCGTCTGCAACGTTGACGGTACTAGTGGAGCTTCTGACGGCATAATTTCTGCAATAGAAGGTTGTTTATCTAATAGTTCCTCAATTGTTTCTTGTAGCGTGGATGGAGGTGTAGGTTGTAACTGCAGTATCGGAGCCAGAGTTGATTTTTCACCAAGTTGATCTGATGTAGAGATTTTATCTTTAGTTTCTTTTGCCTCCTCGTCAGCCGGCTCCACGTACGATGAAGTCACAGTAGTATTTTTTTCGTCTGCCAATTTTTTATCATCCGGAATTGTTTCTAATTCTCCTTTGCTAGGGAGATCTTCTACTGCGCCAACGAGATTTTCAACAACTTTTACTTTAGTTTCCTCTTCCAATATTTTATCTTGAATTTGTTCGACAGACGTTTCAGCTGCATTAATAACAACCGTATTTAAAGTGTTAGGCGGCAGTTGCTCCTCAGTTGACGCGCTAAGCTGTTGTGGAACTTGAATGCTTTTCACGGATTCTGTCGGCGCTCTTGCCTCCATCTGCTGTTCCACCGGAAGTTCAAAATTAGAAATTACTTCCTTCTCGTCTTTATAAGTTGGATCTTTTAAGTGTTCAACCGTTAGTTCTTTTGTCATTTCATTTACTATCCCTAACATTTTCTCTGTAGACTCTAATGATTGTAGAGCAACAGCTTTAATAGATACATCTGCAATGCATATTTCAGTTTCCGCTTGCCTTTTGGTGGTTACACCCGCAATATTATCGTTATTTGTGTTTACATCTTGCTCATCTAATTTTTCTACAGCTTTTGCGACATCCTGTCGCTCTTCTCCTGGAGGTGATTGAATATTTTGTTTTTGGTCTGTGTCCTTAGCTATGACATTTTGCTGTACTACCGTTATTTTATTGGTCTCTTGTAAGCCCTTAACCTCTGCCTCTGCCAAGTCATCCCACTTTCTTTGATTTATGGGAGTTTCTGTTGATTGTTTTTCAGGACTAGATTTTTTTAGATCTATCTTCTTGCCTACCGAATTTCCTTCGGTGGCTTTCAATTGAGAATTTAGTTGTTTCTCTTGTTGTTTGGCAGACGGTTGCTTTAAGGCTTGCTGTTCCGTACTTTTCACTCGCTGTTCGACGTCCGGCTTCGGCTGCATATCTTGATTTTGCTTTTTTTGCTGCCCTGATTTATTTTTTTGTTTAGTTTGCTGATCGCTTTTCTGTTGTAGCTGCTGATCCGATTTTGGCTTTTGTATCTGCTGCTGATCATTCTGCAGCTGTTTCTGGGTCGGCGTATTTTGTACCTTCAGCTGCTGACTCTCTTGTTCTTTTGCGTCTGGACCCGTTTGTTGCACTTTTGCTTCCAATTTTTCCAACTGCTGCAGCTTTTCTTTGGTTTCTTTTATATCCGTTTGCTTCTCTTGCTGGCTCAATTCATGCTTTTGCCCAGTTTGTGGTTTCTGCTGTTTTTCCTTATCCTGTTGCTTGTCGGCGGCTTGCCCCGATTTCGCTTGCTTTTGCTGTTGCTTTTTTTGAACTGGCTTTTCTTGTTGCTGCGGAAGTTTATCTGATTTGCCATCTATGTCAACATTTTTAATAACTATTTCTTGGACTTCCTTTTCCGTTTTATCATCTTCTCTCTTTTCCTCTTTTTTTAAATTAACGCTACTTAACTTGGTCTCATCAGGTTTCTTATTTTCTTTTAAGCTTTTGTGTGGTTTATCTTCAGGTTTAGGCTTTTGCTTTGAGGCTTCCTGCTTTTGCTGAGTTTTCTTTTCAGTTTTCAAATTTGTCAAATTTTCCTTTTCACTTTTATTTTTGTTTTGTTGCTTAATATGTGCTTGTTGTTTCCTACTTTCATTTTCATTATTAACTGCTTTAATGTTTAAGCTCTTTTGTCCAGGCTCTTCGTTTAGTCGTATATTCAAATTCAAATTTTCTGACAGTTGAGAATCACCTATTTTTTTTACAGTTTCATCGATTATTTCACTCTTAACTAGTTCCTCCGATAATGTTGGCAATACTTCAACCGATTCTTCTTTGATGTCAGCATTGTTTTGAAGAATATTTTCGTCTTTTTCATATTCACTTGACGGTTGTTCAACGATAGCTGCTTTTGCTACTGCCGTTTTCTCAGCCTCTACTTTGGCCACCTCATCGAAATCGCTCACCAACATCGGCACATCGTCTTCCTCTACAACACTATACAGCATATTTGTGCCCACGCTCGCATCACCAACGCTTGCAGCACTTCCCGCCTTCTTTGCACCAGACATTGAATTAGCGAACATGCGCAGCTGCACCACCGTCTCTTGACCCAACTGTGGCAGTATCTCCGGCAGCATTTCCACAATTTTCTTTGTCTCTCCATGCCCGGTAACAGCAAAAGTATTAGCAGAGAGAGATGCCTGCGCTTTTGGATTATTGAAATGTATTACGGTTAGATCGTCTTTGATTATGTTAACCTCCTCAATGCCCGGTATAGTGCTAACCGATAACTTCTTTAAGGAACTCTGCAACTTTTTATCATCCGTTGTGGCTGTCTGATGCATAACCTTTTTTTTACGACGTGCCGTGCCCTTACCGCCTATGCGCACCTGCGTTTGCAGACGCTTTAATTTCTCAGCATTCATATTTAATTGATGAAAATTACGCTTTGTTCAACTAATTCTCTTTAATATTGGAAAGGAAACTGAAAATATCAAATTTGTATAAGAATTACATAAAAACTAAAAATGGTTCAATTGTTCATACCTTCACATCAAAAATATTCTCCTGCTGCTGTAAAACTCGTGGCTGCAACGATGACTGTGGTATCGACGACTGTTCAGCAAAACTCAAGGCCCAAGCATGCAAATGGTCGGATATTTCGAATTTCGTCGCACACAATGCAACATAGCAGCCGAGCAATACAGTGACAGCAACAATAAACGCACCAGAGTAGCAGGTATATTAATATCGCAATTTCTTTGCAAATAGTGAAAAAAAAAAAACAAAATACGAAAATGCCACACATCACATTGCAGACATACATATATAGAGTCGTCGTCCGTTTAAAAATAAAAATAAACCGACAAGGAACGGAGCGCATCAGCGAATCTTAAAGGTAGTAACTACATACATAGCATGTTGTGTATTATAAATGCCTTGAAACTGCATGAGCAGCCGGCAAGAGTGCACCGCAACATACGATAGAGTGGGTAGAATTGAGCAAAAAAAAAACCCCCCACTTTAGTGGCAGTTGCTGTGGTTACAGAGAAAGTAGACATTTTGAGTAAAATGTGTTTAAAATTTAATTTGGTGAGACTTTTACATTTCAGAGTGTTGTAGACTTTCTTTTTTAATCTTGGCGAAGAGGGCGAACACAAAATGCTGCAAACAAGGTGTTCGGATAGAAAATAAATAAAGTTTAAGGCCAAAATATTATAATGCATATGCAATATTTTAAAAATAATAATTTATTTTTTATCAAAATTATTAAGCAGCATACTCTTTATAACAAGTTTTTGAATAAGTTTTCCAAAATTCTACAAGCAAACTTTCTATTGTTTTTAATTAAAATGGTTTAAAAGTAAACCTTCTCAAAAAAAGATATTTTTATGTTAAGTTATTGGATATCAAAAATTAGTAATTAACTTAATTTTTCACTAACATATGTATTATAACTAAAAAAATAAATACCCTTTTGAAATTAAATTCGAGCTTTCAAGTGGTGAATTCTCTGATATTCCGTACCTTGACTTTTATTCCAAATTTTTGGTTTCTTTGATTAAATGCTTGACCTTTTCCCATTGTGATTCCATAGTTTGTAAAACCGTTTGAGTTTGTTCCAAGAATTTCTCTTCATTTTCCACTTCATTACTTATTTCTTTATATTTTTCATTTTCCATTTGTAGGGACGCTATCATTATAGAATTCTAAACACAGAAATGTGTGACTATGCAAATACATGTACATATTATATTTTCAAACAAATTCTATATTTGATTTACCTCTAAAAACTGTTGTTTCATATCCGCAATCTTTTTATCAATTTCTTTCTCGTCTGCTTCAGTGTATTGCTTAGTGTGACCGTAATCCGTCGATAATAAGACATAATCTGGTATGGAAAAATTCTTGTGATCCATCTCCTCAATAGCTGACAAATGTTTCTCCATAGCGCCCAACATTTTGTGCTTTACATTTTCTTTCTGTTGCAATAACAACTCTTTTGTCTCGCTATTGCCCATGGATAACTTCTCTAATATTGATTGCAGAGTGAGGGCCAATATTTTATTCAAATAATGCCGCCCTGTATATATTATTATTTTATTATATTATAGCAAAACTAATATGCATACTTACTCTCAAGTGAAAACTGCTCCACAGAAAAGGTAAAATGTTGTATCTGGTACTCGCTTTTATCCATTACGCCTTTTTAATGATAAATACAATTAAAAACAAGTTATTCACTAGTTTTGCTTAAATATTTAACAAATCAAATATGAAGTGCGTTCAGTGAATGGAGAAAATCCACTGTCAGCACAAGGTATGTTAACTTAGTGTCCTATGTGCGGCATTGTTTTGTAGGTATTTCATGGTATACAACAATTTATGTTATGTGTAAGTGCACTCAGCTGACGGTTTTAATGTGTTTTTGTTGTAATATTATTATTACAACGTTTAACAAATGATAGTTTTCGGTGCCGGTAGAATTAAAATCAACAAAGGCAAATATTTCCTATATAATTATTGAATGTTTTAATTGCTGATCTCGCTATTACAAACTCCTACCATTAAAAAGTTAAGAATTGGCACACAAGAAAAGTAATTTTTTTCTCATAACTGTAAAAAGTTTCCACTATATAACTTTTCTAGTGAATGACACTAAATATGGTTGAAAGATCGTGAATACATATGTGAATCAGTGAGTGGAAAACATCTACCAAATAAATATGCCTTCAATACTTTCAGCAGTAAATTTATTTTCCACTTTCCAAGTATTAACATTAGGCCGAAATCGCTTACTTTTTGCTAAAAATATTTCAAATGTGTTTCTAAATCTAGTTTACCTAACGTACCCTTAAAAAACATAAATATATATTCAATGCAACACTCATTTATACAGAGTGAGCCATATTAACCCTTTGCGCTCGACGACTTTTTCGTTCGGGTGGAGCAGCAACTCGAGACGATTTTGCGCATATATTACGAGTGTCTTATAGGTAGCATGCAATGAATTTATATACAGATTAACATACGAAAACTTTATATTTTAAACCGATATATGGAAGACATACTTTGGCCTTGATCAAGTTGGATATTTACATTTTACCGTAAACTATTCAAGAGAGTTAAAAAATAGAGCTACAGGTGTTTACACAAATACAATAGAAGGAAATTGGACTGCAATATAAAAAGCTATCCCATACAGAAACAGAAAACTAAAACTTATAAAATTATATCTTTTTATATTTATGTTAAAAAAAGAATTCTTCAACTGGAGTACTAATAGAATTAATAAAGTTTTTAACTTGAATGTTGTTATTTTGTGATGAATTTATATATATTATTCCACTTACTTTATATTCTAAATTTTAGTTTTTATTCCGAGACGTCTCTTAAAACGATTTCCGAGCTTGGTACGCGATTGCGGCATGGCGCGCCATCCGACTGACATCAAAGTCCATGTCTTCAATTTCTGGCAACAAAAAAGCGTTTACCTCGCCTTTGTAACGTCCTTCGTTGACCGAAAAGGCGTTTCCAGCACCATTTTCAAAGAAAATTTTGCCAATAACGCCACCCCTCCCAAATCCGCACAAACCTGTCAATCTTTTAGAACGCATTGGCTGCTCAACCACAGCTTGCGGGTTTCCCGATGCCTAGATACGAGAGGTATGTCTATTAACATACCCGCCGAGATGTAAATGTGCATAGTCAGAAAATATAACTTGGACTTCTTTTCAATTAACGCATTTTCTGGGATTTGGAAATAAGTTTGTAACACTTTCCAACGTTGTTCAAGCGTAAATCGATCCATTTTGATCCGCGGATATATGATACTCACTTTCTGTCAAGATTTCTAACGGGCAAGAGCTGTCACTGTCAAAATAGCATATATTTAAAAAACTAGTACACGGGCCACCCTATAACTGAATTGCACGTGTTGACTTTTGTTGTTGACAATCGCTCCATTTATAAAACACAGTTTTGTTTCATTCTTGGTTTTGTTTGGCTCCATATGAAAACATGTCCAAACGCCAGAAATTAGATGCTGAGGAGCAGCTGGATGATGGACGAACAGTTCAGGCACGACTGGTGTCAGACAGTGGTGAGGAAGCTGGGCCACCCATTGATTTACCGGTCTCCGTAACTGTAGAGCAGCTAGGTCTCATTTGTAATGCATTGCTAAAGAACGAAGAACATACGCCGTATCTATTCTTTGTGGACGATGAAGAAATCAAGAAAACACTTAACAACACATTGGATTTGAATACAATTGACACCGAAAATGTCATCAAAATTGTTTATCAGCCTCAGGCTGTGTTCAAAGTACGACCTGTCACACGATGTACAAGTTCTATGCCTGGTCATGCAGAAGCAGTAATATCCATTAGCTTTAGTCCAGATGGAGAGCATTTAGCTAGTGGTTCCGGTGATACCACAGTTCGCTTATGGGATCTAACCACAGAGACACCACATTACACATGCACGGGGCACAAACAATGGGTGATGTGTGTTGCATGGTCACCTGATGGCAAAAAATTGGCAAGTGCTTGTAAAGCAGGCAATATTATATTGTGGGATCCTAAAAATGGAAAGCAAGTTGGTCGCACATTGACCGGTCATAAGAAATGGGTAAACTGCTTAAGTTGGGAACCTTATCATCAGAATCCCGACTGTCGCAGACTAGCCAGTGCGGGTACCGATGGAGATTGCCGTATTTGGGACACTATTTTAGGACAGTGTGTACTAAATATATCAGGACATTCCAGTTCGGTAACAGCTGTACGATGGGGTGGTTCTGGACTTATTTACACTTCATCTAAAGATCGTACAGTAAAGATGTGGCGCGCAGATGATGGTGTACTTTGTCGAACATTCTCTGGGCATGCACACTGGGTGAATAGCATAGCACTTAATACAGATTATGTATTGCGAACAGGTCCCTACCATCCAGTAACTGATCGTCAGAAAAAATATGCAGAAATTCAAAGTGAGTAAAGGTGTAAAACTACCGTATGCATACCTATATTCAAATATTAAATATAATTTTAGAGGACGAACTAAAAGAAATGGCTTTGCAAAGATATAAAAAGGTGTGTCCTGATGGTGTTGAATCTCTGGTATCATGTTCAGATGACTTTACGCTGTACCTGTGGCATTCCAATCAAAATAAATGTATACAACGCATGACAGGTCATCAAAATGTTGTCAATGATGTAAAGTACTCACCTGATGTTAAGCTTATTGCATCTGCCTCTTTCGACAAATCTATACGTTTATGGCGCGCCCAAGATGGTCAATTTATAACAACATTCAGAGGACACGTTCAAGCTGCCTATACATTAGCGTGGTCTGCAGATTCGCGGTTGTTAGTCAGTGGTAGTAAAGATTCAACATTAAAGGTATGGAGCATTCAAACGAAGAAATTAGCGCAGGAATTGCCCGGTCACGCAGATGAGGTTTTCGCTGTGGATTGGGCGCCTGATGGGACGCGAGTGGCATCTGGCGGCAAGGACAAAGTAGTGAAATTGTAAGTGTAATTTCTTCGTAATAGTAAAATAAAGAAAAGTTTTTAAGGACATACGGCAACATTTTCTATATACAATTTATTTTTTAATATATTATAATATTTATTTATTAAATTTTTTTTACAGGTGGGCTTATTAGAACAGAGAAGGATGAGACAAATAAAGCAAAAAACGTTTATAATTATTTATACTACATGTTTATTCGCACGTTTAAATAAATCAAACGACAAAATTGTCAAATATATAATCAATATTGTATGTATATACATATATATTTAAATATTGTGGGTACTTAAGAAGAAATTCAAGGCACTAAATCTATGAAATGCATGCCTCTATAGATATCCAAAATGTTTTTAATAATTATTTTATTTGTAGTATAAGTTGTGTTGAAGTAGTTATTATATACCGTGGTATATTATATCGGTCGGACTGCGGCCGATATTTGGGTCCATTGTTAAGCAATTTATTGTACTATAAAGCTGAAAAGTATTAGGTGATTCTTTTTTTTAACTGCTAAGTTTTTTGTTCTGTGTAGCAAATTTTTATTCAGATGGGATGGCAATCCTTATAACGCCAGAGTATTCCATCGCCTGTATAGACAATAAAGACTCACAAGTTGATCTCTTTGAGATTATTTAAAACATTCTGTAATCTCGTTGATTCTTCTACACTATCATTAAAGTATTGAGTAGGTACCGCTGAACAGGATTGTAAGGCCCGCTCTGCAGCCAGAAAACCTAACGCCACACAACTTTTCATGTCATAGCCTCGTAATAGTGCTGTTATGTATCCGCTTGTAAAACTGTCACCGGCCCCTGAAACATTTTTAATGTTCTTCACACAGGGTGCGTTATAAAAGCGTATAGAGTAGGCATTTTTGGTACTTTCTGACATTGGCAAATAACAACCCGTGGTAGCATCGAATAAGGGTCTACCTAATGTTGCTGTTTCACCCTTTAAGCTAAGCATTACTCCTTGTTGTCCCAGTGTCAAGACAATGCAGTCGAAGTAATTTTGTACTAATGTCAATAGTTGTTTTAATTCTTCCATCATAATATTTGAAGAATCACAATTGTTAACCGCGCAGGATACTGGCTTCCCAGTGATAGCTTCGGTGATCGTTCGCAATTCGTAAATATTTGGAGAAATTATTTTAATTTGTTTTGTAAGCGATCTGGGCAGAGAAAAAGGCTTATGCGCAATCCGCATGTCAGTAGGTTCAAAAAACACTGGTCGCTGATGTTTCTTAGCAAGTTGCAACACACATTCCATTGAATCCAGTGAGAGATTGCTATCCATCACAATAATTGGAGCAGTTCGAAAATGTTGTTCTCGTTTTAGTATCATATCTGGGGTTATATTTTCGTGGATTTCCATGTTGCCTAATATTATTTTGCAATCGCCACTCTTGTCAAAAAGCAAAGTAAGAAGGGAAGTGGCAGCCTCTTCATCCACTCTCACTAAACGTCGCAATTCTACTGGAATCATTTTTAATAAGCTGCGACCAAGTTGATCGTTGCCAACGATGGAAATAAAGTTCGCGGCGCCGTACAACTTAAAGATACCCTCAGCAATGTTGCGACCAACGCCACCGGCAGACTCTATTGGTCTGGCTCGATATGTAGCACCATCAAGCTCCTTTGGGATTTCGTCGAGCATTGTTAATGAGAGATCCAAAACCGACGCACCGATGACAAGGGGTACGGATGTTGACTCAGGTGCAGTATTTTCTTCAACCACATAACTCTTATATTTTTTTGCCAATGCTCGCGCTATTTGTGCAGCCGTTGTAGCGTTGTTTTTTATCAAAGCCATATTTGCGTCGAGGCTGCTACCCTTTGTAATTTTAGTTATTGCTTCCAGCAAATATGGAGTTACTTGCTTTCCACATATTCCTTGGACTTTCGCCTCACGAATGGCTTCCTGGATTGCCGCTTCAATTATATTTTTATTCGCTGCAAATTGCTCTGGTATGGGGACACCAATCAAAACGCCTGATTTAAGATTTAAATCCTTTAAGGTTTTTATTAAATTAGCTGCATCCTCTGGACCATTTAGATTGTAGGGTGCCTTACTTCCACTATCACGTGTATAAAAATCCGGAAAGCTGCTGTCTTTCACTCCATACGTCGCCACGCATACTCCCTGTGTTTCTAAATATTCAAGTGTACGGGGTATATCTAAAATAGATTTAATGCCACTTGACACTACTGCGACTCGTGTCCGCCCTAACTCTAAAAGATCTGCTGATATATCCAATGTAATATGCCCATCACGATGCACTCCACCTATCCCGCCTGTAGCAAATATCTCTATACCCATCATATGGGCAATGATCATAGTAGCCGCTACAGTAGTGCCACCGCTCTTTTTATTAGCAATCAAATAAGGCAAATCGCGTCTTGAACATTTAATAACATCATTATGAGATTTGGATGACAATTCTCGCATTTCTTCATGCGTGAGACCCACCTTTATCCGGCCGTTGATAATTGCAATTGTTGCTGCTAATGCACCATTTTCAAATACCAACTGTTCCACCGCTTGCGCAGTCTCTATATTCTGCGGATACGGCATACCATGTGTTATAATAGTGGATTCTAACGCCACCACTGCTTCACCCTGTTGAAGGGTTCGCTGCACTACAGGATGAACATCGATGAGACTTTTAAAACCACGAAATGGAGACAGTAACACATTTTTAGGTGATACACGCAACAACGACGAAGCAATGCTCCAAACCATTTTCTTAAATGCAGAACTACTTTCTTTATTTCCGCACTACTAAAAAAAAGTGCGCAAAGTTTAACACATGTTAGGAATGTACGTTTAGATGAATGTGCAAATGGACGCACATATATAAATATGTAATTTTGGGAAAACCCCGTATATTCCTTCCAAACAGGGATCGCTTTTAAAAACATATTCCCTAAATTAAACATTACAAAAGTCACCGTGTAAGTACCCTGCAAGAACAGTGACAATCATCGTACCCGCGGCAGTCGGTTCTACGTTACCGGAACGGCCCAGAATTATAACCGGCCAAGGACTGTCACTCCAGCAGCATTCCAACAATGCTTAGAGCAAATTTCCATAACATTACTTATGCTAACATGAAAAATTTCTGAATACATTGTATCTATATGTGTGATTTTGTCCTTCCTCTAATATATGGACTTTATCGACAAATTAAACATATTGCTTAATGTAATGCCAATAAATATTCATCAAATATGGCAGATCAAAAATATATATTATTTTGTCGCTTTATTTTCTTCACATTTTATAAATAATTGCCCACTGTCTTTTCCGCACTAGTTTATATCTAAAGAAAAAAATGGAAAGCATTATGTATTAGTAAAAGAAATTTGCAATAGTTTTCTTCATCTAGTTCTTGTAGGGTACTTTGTTCAATATGCATATCTGCATCCTTTCATATTTGGTTGAAATCGACATTAATATCGATTATAAATTATCGATCAACCTAACACATTTGTATGATTCCTATCTGAATTAGTAAACAGAGTTAATAGAAACAATCTAATGTTTTCTGCATACATAAATATAAATATATAATATAAACAGAACATAAATATATAAAACTGTATCAAATATGACTCTAATGTTATCTGATCCCGTAATAAAGGGACTTCAACACTTAGGCACGGAAATTACTTTGGACATCTCCAAGAAACTTATAGCAAACACGCTGAAGCATACACTTTCTTCTGAAGCAAGTAAGTATTTACCAGAGGTAAAGCTTTAATTAACGTAAATAAAATGTTACTTCTCTACATAAGGTGTTCCATCTGTGCCGGATATATATGCCACAAACGCTGACAAAGCAAAACTTAGTGAGTATGCCGTTGTATCATTATTAGCTGTAGCCACAAAATATGGCTGCGATCCCACTGTATTTCGAACAAGTTTGGAAAAATACGAAATTCAGCCTACAGTATTGGAGGAACTGGTTCGAATATATGAGGAGCATAGAAAAGAGTTAACATTGCGTCAGTTGCATATAGGTAGTGATTTTCCACACATAACAGACGTGCAATGGCGAATTATGGCAGATGTTCGCTCATCGACTTCAGATTGCAGCTCTGGCGAAGTGAGTTTTCATGTAAATCTCGGAAGTTTTCATGAAACCAGCGGTAAACGCGAGACTGCCGTTGAATTTGTATGCAGCACCGAGGAAATGCAATTGTTAATAAATAAGTTGAAAGAAATAGAACGCCATTGCGAAAAAGTAGCTACCGAATAAATAAAAATTTATTTAAAGTTAGGGCATTCCAAAATTAGAGTTAGAAGGTATGTACAAGTACTTATAACTCGGTGGAAAAAATTCGAAACCAATAGTGTAATAAATATATATGTATCTATGTACATAAAAGTCAACTTTAAGGGTTTAAATTAGAACAAATATTTTATTCGCTCATTTAATAAAACTAATAACAATTTTGAATTTACAATGTATTAGGACAGTGTGACCCTGCTAGACTTGTTCGTCGATAAGTGATTTAATCTGTAAATAGTCACATGGGGCATTAGTGTAAATGGCTCCAGAAAATGTAGCTTCGCCATTTTCAGTGCTAATTACAGTGCAGTGATTCTTCTTAATGAGCTTCATATTTATCCCTCTAAAGCGATCGTCAACTTTGTAGAGATTTTTACCGTTCGCCCACGAATAAAATGGTTTCCCGCTGAATGGATTCATAAAATCAGCCCAATAGCCATGCAAACGAAGACGTGCGGTAATTTCGCGTGCAGCTAAAACAAACTAAAGAAAAATTTAGCATTAATACCATTTTAATATTTGTTGGCTTCTTATACTAAATCACCTTCCAAGCTCCTTGTTCGTTATCACCAGAGAATCGCAAAGTCATTAGAGCTAATTTCTCGCTAGATACAACTTCTGGAGCTGGGAAAAGTTCGTGCAATGACTTCCTTATCAGTGAAGGGCATTCGCCAACGGTAAATTCTAGCATTTTATTTTGTTTTATATCCTGAAATTAATATTTAGTGTTTTTACTGGAATTCGCCCAACGCAAAATTTATTTCACCATTGCCTTTCCATTGAAATTAACAAGTGACTCCAAAGGTGCCTCCAAAGTTATAGTTGTTGACGCCCCTTGCCACGCTGGACCGACAGCATTTGGAAAATAGAAACGGTTTCCTCGAGGTGCTAGTAATTCCCAGTTCGGTCCACATTCACCACCAAGAAAGTCAGAGTTTTCTAAAAAAATGCGGAAATTAGCGTTATTTACAATCACATCTGCGAACTATATTTTAATGAATACCCTCGACACGCGCCTTGGACTTCACCACCTTGAAAACACTATCAAGGTTTTTCGGGTCGCTGCGTCGAGAATAGTGGGCTTTACTTGATACACCCAAGATCGGCGTAGAGGATGACTTTTGTAGTGATACTTTGGTAGTGTTATTGCTGGCATTTAATACCCCTACTCCTCCCCGATTAAGACATCGCAAAAGCGAAAGTGACATTAAGCTGGATTTTAGCGTTTAGTTTGGTCTATTTTGTAGCATTAAAACGTATTGTATTATTTAACTTCCTCCAGGGTGACGTTTCAATATTCGAATTTCTGCACTGAACAGCGACTTGTTTGTTGTTAATATTCGACGAACCTAAACAATAATCTTCAAAATATGAATTAACTTCTATGTCTTTATTGTATTATTAGCCCCAAAATACGTCAAGGATTCAACTTAGATCTTCAGATAAAAACACAATTTAGTTTCGAATATAATTTCGTACTTTGTCTTATTTTTTTCGCGAGCTTTCTTCTGCCAAATCAAATTCTGGTAATCAGCTGTAGAAAGGGTTGCTGGTTATGTTTATTAACGAGATACCTTTTATAATATAAAATTTCAAATGTAAAATAAAATAACATACCTGGAGAATACAGAAACTGAATATTTAATTTTGGACAATTACATACACGCAACTAAAATATTAAAAGGTTTTTAATATACATATATACAAATCATACTCCAAAGTTTCAATTTTCATTTCATTATTATTTGAAGGCAAAAGTATTCATTCGCAGTAAAAGTACTTATGTATTTTTCAAATAATAATTCAATTTTACATATCTATAGAATCTAAAAATTAAAGTATTTTCACTAAATGGAACTTTAATGATATTTTCTTCTTTTGCAATAATGTCGCATTTATTCCATCTGGTACCATAGTTGTCATATTTTTATTTTCTTTCCCCCCGAAAAGTTGGCAGCACATACATATATTTGACATTTGGTTCACGTGCATTGCTAAATGTATACAATGAGTTTTACATTTATTTAATCAAAAAGGATTTATTTTAGCCGAAGATATAATAACCATGTCACGAATAATAGTAAAACAGCTGCCAAAGAATGTAAGTAAATAAATAAATAGTTTATTTCTCTACTAAATAGTAACATTTCAGATCGGGGAAGAAAAGCTCCGAAATCTCTTTGGTACGAAAGGCACTATTACCGATATGCAACTAAAATACACACCAGATGGAAAATTCCGTCAATTTTGTTTCATAGGATATCGTAGTGAAGAGGAGGCTCAGGAAGCAATTAAATATTTTAATAACACATGCATACAAACAAGCCGTATTAAGGTTGAGTTAAGTGCCGCCCTTGGCAGTGATGATAAACCCCAAGCACGAAGCAAAAGTGCCAGAAAAGCTGAGGCAGAACAAGTACAAATGGAATCGCAAAAAGAAATGCATGAAAAGAAGAATAACAAAAAGGTCTCAAGTTTGGATGAAATTATGGGCAAACATAAGGATGATCCAGATTTTCAAGAGTTCATGAAAGCACATGATAAGAAGCGTACTTTATGGGCAAACGACGCTGGTGAAATTTCACAACCGAACGAGGAAGTGGAAGATGCTGACGAGGAAGTAGACACTAAAACAAAAGAAAATGAAGATGACGAAGACAAAGAAAAGTTAAAAAATGTTGAGAAAAGTAGCGAAGAAGAGAATGTTGAGAAATTAGCAGAAAAGCCAATAAGTGATCTGGACTATATGAAAAATCTTATGGCAAAATCAACATCGACAACAGAAAGTAAAAAAGGTAAAACGAAAGCCTCACTTGATTTGTTCACCATTAAGATTCATAATGTGCCCTACAAGACTAAACGCCCAGAAATTTTGAAATTCTTTAAACCTTTAAAGCCATACTCTGTACGCTTACCAACAAATGTTCACGGATTTTGCTATGTCGGATTCAAAACAGAAAAAGAAATGGCAAAAGCAATGCTTAAGAATAAAAGTTTCGTCAAGGGAAAGCAAGTATTTTTCTCTGATTTTACTGAGAAAAATAAAATAACCAAATCAAAAGGAGAGAAGGGCGAGAAAACAACAGATCTTCATAAATTAGAGGCTACTCATCCTAAATGGATTCAACAAGAACAGAGCATACAAAATGAGGAAGACATCGCTGAATCTGGACGAATTTTCTTCCGGAACTTAGCTTATACCGTTACAGAAGATGAACTACAAAATTTGTTTGAAAAATTCGGACCCATTGCTGATATAAACTTGCCCGTGGATGCCGTAACCCGTCAAATAAAAGGTTTTGGTACCGTGACATTTGTAATGCCAGAACACGCGATGCAGGCGTTCAACAAATTGGATGGCATAGATTTTCATGGAAGATTACTGCATCTCATACCAGGAAAAAGTAGGGATGAAGACCAGAAAGAGCACGAAGATGACCCAGCTTTGTCATTCAAGCAAAAGAAAGCGTTAAAACTGAAAAAATCCGCACAACAATCTGTGAATTGGAATACCTTGTTTTTAGGTGCAAATGCAGTCGCGGAAATTTTAGCAAGACGTTTTAATACAACCAAAGAAAAGGTAATATACACATATGTATTCGCTTCTATGTCCTTGATATATATATATTTTTGCAAGTCAAATTCGTTTTTTTTTTTCTTTTCAAAATAAATGTAATTTTGGTTTCCGAATTTCACTTTGTTTCATGCAAAAGGATTCGAGTATAAAACTAAAAAAATAAAAATAAATAATTGGCGCGTACACTTCTGTTAGATGTTTGGCCGAGCTCCTCCTCCTATTTGTGGTGTGCGTCTTGATGTTGTTCCACAAATGGAGGGACCTACAGTTTCAAGCCGACTCCGAACGGCAGATATTTTTATGAGGAGCTTTTCATGGCAGAAATACACTCGGAGGTTTGCCATTGCCTGCCGAGGGGCGACCGCTATTAGAAAAATGTTTTTATTAATTTTGCTTTCACCGAGATTCGAACCAACGACCTCTCTGGGAATTCCGAATGGTAGTCACGCACCAACCCATTCGGCTACGGTGGCCGCTCTAAAAATTGCTTTCCAAATAGTCCAATTAATGTTCTGACACGCTCATTATAATGCAAATTAAAACTTTATAGGAAAGGCAAAATATATTTGCACTTTCCACAATAACATTTGCTTAATATTTGAATATTATTTTTAGGTTTTAGACACCAGTGATGGTGGTTCAAGTGCTGCTGTTCGCATTGCCTTAGGAGAAACACAAATCGTAATTGAAATGAAAAATTTTCTCGAAGAAAATGGAGTTCGTCTAAGTGCATTCGATTCGCCCAAAGAAAAGCGTTCTAAAACCATTATCTTGGCGAAAAATTTACCTGCTGACACAACGGTTGCCGACTTAACGCCAATTTTCGCGAAATTTGGGCCAATAGGTCGAATCGTTCTGCCTCCCAGTGGTGTCACGGCTCTAATAGAATACTGTGACCCTTCGGAGGCAAAACAAGCCTTCAAAAAATTAGCATACAGCAAATTTAAAAATGTACCACTATATTTGGAATGGGCACCGGAGCAATCATTTACGACAACACTAAATGGCGAAACAATAATTCAAAAACAAGAAGAGGAAAGTAAAACTGAACCTGAAAAGGACCAAAAAACAATCCAAGAAACCGATAATGCTAAAAATGAGGGTGATGATAATGAAGACGATTTAACCAATGAGGCTCCAGAACCTAATACAACACTCTTTCTACGGAATCTAAACTTCAAAACAATACCCGAAACAATAAAAGATCATTTCAAGCACTTAGGAGCAATACACACTGTAGAAGTAGCAAAGCGGAAAGATCCCAAAAATCCTCGAAGCTTAGTCTCAATGGGTTACGGTTTCATACAATTTAAACTGGCTGAGGCAGCAGAAAAGGCACTGAAGAAAATGCAATTCACGAAAATCGATGGCAATGAAGTAGAATTAAAGCGCAGCGATCGAATCTTGAAGTATTTCTACTCTACTTGTACGTATGTATGCCATCAATTAACATTTCTCTTGTGCTTATAGAACACCGTCACATATCTCCCGAAAACCGGTGGTGACAACAAAGCAAACTGGCTCAAAAATAATTGTACGCAATATACCTTTCCAGGCAAAAGAAAAGGAAGTACGAGAAATATTCAAGTAAGAATTATTAAAAATAACATCATACGATATGGTTAAAATGTAAATAAATTAAAATTTTCTCATTCACAGAGCATTTGGCGAGCTTCGTTCTGTACGCTTGCCAAAGAAAATGACCCCGGGTGCTGACTCACATCGAGGTTTTGGTTTTGTTGACTTTATTACCAAAAGTGATGCAAAAAAGGCATTCGACGCACTCAGTCAGAGCACACATTTATATGGACGCCGTTTGGTGCTGGAATGGGCATCTGTAAATGGCGAAGATGTAGAAGAAATCCGCAAACGTGCTGCAGCTGACTACTATGCCAGTGAAAAAGATGTCAAGCGAAGTCGAAAAGCTGTGTTCAATGCTGATGAGCATTTGGCTGCGGCTGACGAAGACGACGAATAGACAGTAAAAGGCATGACACAATTCAAATTACTTCAATAAGTATGTTTAGTAATAATATATTTTTTGTATAACTGCACTACAAAATACATATGTTCGTATGTAGATAAACTATAAAGTAAATAAGCATGTATAATTTTACATAAAGGTAAAAAATAAATTAAATTGTTTTAGCCTACGTCATTTATTTTTTTTACTTTATTTGAATTAATATAATTTCTTTGCATCCTTTTTATAGGGTCGATAAGTAACCATTATAAGGTAATCAATTATAAACGCCCACAGACTATGTCTTTGTAGTACATTTAACACTTAAAAAATATTGGAAACTAATTACGTTAGATGATTGCCGAAAAGTAACTTCGTTGGAAAGCAGCTAATGTGGAATAAGTTGAGGGTCATGTTTGGCAAAGTTAAAGTGAAGTCAAAATGCACACATTGTTATTAAGTCATTTAAATATTCTAATATGGCAACTTTTAAAACCGCCGGCATCATGTAAATCATAACAAAAAATTTATAAGTTCGAAACTTTTTTTCAATCAACACTAGGGCAGGCTTAAAGGCCTTAAATAACAAAAGAACTCCTTGAATTTTGTTTTATGCTTCGCTATAGTGCTGAACTATCCAAAAATACTGCTTCTAATATGAAAAAATGTAATGTATGCGAATTGTCTATCTATAAAAAGATATAAGCATGTTTATGTGGAAGGGAAGCAAAATTGAAAAACTTCACATTGTCTCAAATTACTCGACATCAACTGCTTTCGTACTTAAGTATATTTTTATTGAGTGTTCAACGATATTTTTTGTTAATTGAAATGCAAAAGATTTTTAAAAATTATTTATCTTTAAGAAATGCTTATTGAGCAGCTAAATTTTTGTGTTTTAAATATTTATGTGTGTAGATTTTGTAGTATTGATGTTTTACATTGACAAAAAATTACATTCTGTCTAAGTTTTAATAAGCTTCCGTGATAGTTTAAGCTGTGCAAAGTCTATGGTGTAGAGCTTGTAGATAAATATGTTTATTATTTTGGAATTTGCAGCAGTAATTAAGTGCATTTTAATCAATACATTCTTTCCTGTTAATATATACGTATCGATTATAAAAATTATATTTTTGCGGCACTATTTTTTGACATTCCTCATCGTTTCACACGCATCTGAGAGGAAGTTCCCATACGTTACAAAATTGTAAATTTCTTGTACGCTTCATATTTGTTTTTGTATTTCTCCTCAATTATTCCTCTCCTACAATCTCATCACATACAGTTTACTTCAAATAAACGAACTGCCGACGTTTGCTTTGCATATGTATGTATGTACAAATACAATGGAAGCTACGTAGTTATAAGAATAATTTCTCTTACGCAGGTAATGCGCATGCATACAAAGGCGCTTTGATCGCTACAAAAATATATGCATTATACAATATTTCTGGTTTTCATATTCCACTTTTACTTTTACTTCGGTTATGACTGAATATTTTAATCTTTTTTGATGCGGGCCTGCAGGAAGCAATAGAGTATACCGGCTTGTGCCATCACATCCACAGTACTGGAAGCGAGCAGGTCCTTTTGCTTGGCTTGTGTTTGACCGGGCCTTAGTAACGTTGGACCGAATACCATAGCCAAATTATGCAACGACATTTTATTGTCCGCTTCCTGATGATGTACCCTGTATGAAAATGAAGGACGAAAAACATTAATATGAAAATCAATTTTTACTAGGAGCGACCTCAAATATATTTGTATAACAAATTTGTTAAGGGATAAAATACAACTGTAGACAAAAAAATATAATTGAGCTACTATTTATATCTATATCTTTGGTCGATTTAGATATAAAATTATATCAAAATCGGTTCGATTTTAAAGTGATCATATAAAATACTGTTATAGAACTAATTTACATGATGCGACTGTAACGCTAATATTCACAGCGATTTTGGACGCTCTAAGAGCTCAAATAGGAAATAATCGATTTTATTTTTTCAAATATATGGTAGGTAAGGCTTTTCTGTCAAGCAGATACAGCGATTAAAAATAGATATGTGGAAAATCTAATAAAATAAGTTGTTGTTGTTGTTGTTGTTGTAGCAGCATACTAAACCCTGTCAGTGCAATGTAAATTACTGGCTGTCTTCGTCTAGTTCATCTAACGATAGGCCAAGGAAACTTGCTGTTTCGTGAGAAAAAGTGGTTAGTATTGAGTAGTTGTCGACTTGTTCGCTTTGGATCTCGTCGGAGTAGTTGAAGAGATACCTCCTGACGTGCCTGGAAGGTGGCTCTGGTTCAAGCAGGTGTCTACATGAATGAAACCTGCGGTAGAACCCTATCATAAACTTTTTCCTGAGCAGTTTTTTGAGCTCTTTTACAGAAAACATCTGTGCCTCATTGTGTAGGTGATGAAGAGGGGGCATCAGGAGGCATCCCGCCACTGTCCGAATAGCCGAATAGGTTGTATGAAGCTTTGCCTACTGCATGCCATTAGTTCCATGCGACCAGACAGGTACAGCGTAGTTTAGAACCAGTCTACCAAATGCCTTAAATGCCGACAGCAACATTTCTTTGCCTTTGCCTCAAGTACTGCCGGCTTGCAATTTGAGGACCTTGTTGCGGTTTTGGACTTTGGACTTGGCAATTGGGATTGTGTGCGTAGAGAAGGAGAGCAAACTGTCGAAGGTTACTCAAAATTTTGGTTGTTTATAGCTGGAATTGGTGCGTCGGTGACTTTGACCTTGAGCTACAGTTTGACTTCCTTTGTCCAGGTGGTAAAGAGGGTCGGCGTGTACTTAGTGGGGGAAAGCTGTAGATTCCTCGCAGTGAAAAAGCAAGAAATATTGGTGAGGTAATCGTTTACTTTGGCGCACAGGCCAACGATGTTATTGCCCGACGTCATTATCATGCAATCGTCAACGTAGGAGATAAGGGAGACTCGCTCTGGTGGTTGGGGGAGTTTCCATATATAGAAGTTGCAAAGCAAAGGTGAAAGCACACCACCTTGCGGAACACCTTGCTTTATCTTTCTCTGTTTAAAGATTTGGTCTCGAAAGATTACTGACGAGTGGCGACCACTCAGATAATTAGCGGGCCACCTTGTTGTTGTACCAACATAACATTCCCCATACTTATATACGGCCAATGCTGCTGGAGTGACAGTCCTTGGCCGGATATAAATCCGGGTCGTTTCGGTAACATAGAACCGACTGTCGTAGAAACGGGCCACCTCTTCAGCCCTGGCGGGAGTGTCGACTGTAAAATATCATCTAGTAGCGTAGAGTAGCTGACTGTTTCGAAAGCCTTCTTCAGGTTCAGCTATACTAGGACAGTCCTCTCGCGTTCCCATGGCAGCCGGTTCTAAGTTACCGGAATGACTCGGGTTTTTTCCCGACCTGTCTAGTGTACCGTGCCCCGTATCCCAGTCCTCTCGCAGGGACGGTCTAAGTTAAACACGCGGTTTATGGCAGTGAGTGCTGTAGTGGTACTGTGCACTCTTCGGAAGCCATACTGATGTGAGGCTGCGGCCAGATGTTTCGTGTAGAGTGGGAGTAAGAGAGCTTCAAGGGTCACAAGGGTTTTCAAAAAAAAAAAAGTTCTTCGTAAGTGCCTCAAAAGCCTGTACCATAAAGTATGGTAACGCCTTGCTTGATCATAATAACGTAAGCAACATTGAGCCACACATAGCCATACCCATACACTTGTGCCCACATAATTAGGTTAGGTTAGGTTAGGTTATGGTGGTAGTCGGTCTGCACGACCAACTCACTTAGACCTTACAGGTCCGTTGTGATACCACTGTGCTACACGGGAACCTCATTTATCTTCCTTCGTGGAACCCTTTCGTGGCTCTTATGAAGCGTAGTATTGATGCCAACCCCACGCCAGACAGTTCTGTAAGAGAATTAAAAAAGTATTTACCTAGACAACCTGCTCTGATTTTAGCTAGGGCTGGACAATTGCAAAGGAAGTGCTCAACTGTTTCTTCCTCTTCCTCATCTCTACAACTTCTGCAATATTCATGGGAGAAAACTCCTAGTCTCGAGGAATGCCTGCCAAATAGCCAGTGACCGGTTAAACAAGCCACGACCTTCGAGATATTGTCTCTTGAGAGACTAAGCAATTCCTTTGTTCTTTTCTTGTTTATTTGCGGCCACAGTAGCCTAGCTGTTAGACACGTATCTTCATTTCTCCATGACCTATTGGCCTCTTGAATAAAGTGGTTTTTTATTATTAGTTTACTCGTGGCCATGGGTATTCCAATGGTACTTTTATCACTCAGCAGTTGAAGAGCGGTACCCTTTCTGGCTAGCTCATCTGCTTTACAGTTTCCCTCAATATCTCTATGTCCCGGAACCCAAATAAGGCTGACCTTGAATACGTCACTAATATCATTTAGACCTGCCCGACATTCCTGTGCAACCTTCGATCTTAGTAAAGCCGCATTCATTGATTTGATGGCCGCCTGGCTATCGGAGAATATATTTATAATCGTTTTTGTTACGGCGTGCGTATTTAGGTATGTAGCCACTTCTTTTATAGCTAGTACCTCTGCCTGATAGACGCTGCAGTAGTCTGGTAGTCGAACGGATAGTTCCAGTCCTAATTCCTTCGAGAAAACTCCGTAGCCAACCTTAGGTTTTAGCCCACATAATTAAGTTTTATATAAAAATATAGTTCATTGCATAACAAAAACCTTGCAAATAAAAGTTTCAAAATTTGTACAAAATTAAAAATAAAAATTTACATCAAAATTTTAAATTCAGACTTTTTAGATAAGCGCATTGTTCGGAAGTATTTTACATTGAGGAAAATGCTCAACATGCAACATGCAACAAGTGTACAGACTTAATTTATGAATTATATTGCTCTCACCTAATTAAATGATCCAAAATATGATTTATGGATGCTTTATTTGCCAACGGCAGTTCTTCAAATACTTTTGTGAGTTCATTTATACGTGCTGCCTCGTTGTTGTTGCTAAAAGCGCTAAATGTTTCAAAGAATTTCGGATAGAGGGCATCAGTGAACAACGCTTCTGGTAACTCTCGTAGATACGACTTCAAAATACCCGTAACGGAGTGTATATCCACATCTTTTAACAACTGCTCGGCCTCATACGCATCTAAGAAAGAAATCAATTACAATCGCATTAATTTATAAAATTAACTAAAAATCGCATACTTGTTTCAAAAGACTTCTTCAATTTAGCCAAATCAGAAGCAGAACCACTCACGCGATAAATACCAACTTCAGACATGCCTCGTCGTTCTACTTCACGTATGCAGGCACTGATTATAAAAGGAATGTCACGCTTTTCCCGCCTTTGTTGAGAGACAAAATATGTATTAAATAGAGAAACGAATCAATATAACAAGACCAATTATACTCACTTCAAAACTTGACTCATTTTGGCACCAAAGAGCGCACCCGGTTTAGAGGTTGGCACACGTCGTAAAGTCACTTCGCCGGGCACAAATCGAAGCATGGTATTCAGCGTTAATGTTTCGCCAAGTTTCAATAATCGTGGCGTTGGTGTCTCCTGCAACCAACTACGACTAAGCTGTAATGAAGAACACTAGTTTGATAAAAAAAAAACAAAAACAAAAAAAAAATTTAGAAGCAACACGATAGCTGATGCCCTTACCTTCAGCACATGTTTAGCACGTAGTTTTGGTCGCTCATGCGCCTCATACAAAAGAATACGTACATTCTGGCTGCCCTCAAGTTCCAATACGAAACTCTCATTCCAAAGTGGACTTATGCTACGACACACCATCTTCGTGGTTGCCTTGCGGAAATAATGACCATAGGAGTCCACTTCTATGCAAATATACAAATCAGCTGGCTGATCAAGCCCCGTCAAACCCTGCACAGTCATATGTAGATCGCCGACTAATAAACTTTCGTCGTTGGTGTTGCGCATCAGATACGAACCCATTTCAGTCTTCATACCCTTCTGCATGGCCACTATGAAGGCATGAACCTCCAGTGCGTTTATCGTATTCGCGCCGGGTATATTACAAGTTTGCTGTAGATTAAGAAAATGGAAATTATAGACAAATAATACATACTATATGTATGTAGCCGTAGACGAATGGCTTGATGCGTGACTACTATTCGGAATTCAGAGAGAACGTAGGTTCGAATCTCAGTGAAATACCAAAGTGAAGAAAAAGTTTTTTCTAATAACGGTCGACCCTCGGCAGGCAATGGCAAACCTTCGAGTGTATTTCTGCCATGAAAAAGCTCCTCGGAGTCCGCTTGAAACTGTAGGTCCCCCCATTTGTGGAACAACATCAAGGCGCACATCACAAGTAGGAGGGAAAGCTCGGCCAAACACCCTAACAGCGTGTACGCGCCAATTACATATATGTATATATATATATATACCTCGTGTAGAACGCCAAAGTAATTTGCGGTGAATAATTAAAATATCTGCCTGACATGGTACACATTTAAGATTTTGGTGTGGAATTTGAGATTGCTCATATACGTTTGCTGGTGTTCGGTAGAAATAGGGAATTGTTAAAAAATCACAACAATTAAACTGTTATTGAAAAATTGATTCTTAGTATATATTGCTTATTCTGCTTTAAAATAAAAATCTTTAGAAACAGGGAAAACTAATTTTTTGGCGCATTCAATTCAGTTAAAAAGATATATTAAGTTTTTTAGCACTACTACTGTCACGTTAAAGTGCATCCATTTCTGCGAGCATCACTAAAGTAATGAGGTTTTAATTTTCCTTTAGATCACACTTTCAAAGTTTTTGTAATTGAATCTGGCTTCGTATATGAGCCTTATTTATTTCCCAAACTATAATTTCGCTGAAATTTAATTATATAATGTTTACTCACTTTTAAAGACATGATCGATTCAATCCATTGTGTGCGTTCGAAATCCGAACTCAAGAAGAACGTGATCGTCTTATTGGTTGCCTTGTTGCCAATACGGAATACTAAATTCGGTGACGCCAATACTAGCTGTGACTCCAAATCGGCCAATTTGCGTCGATATTTATCTCCTGAACGCATGCCATTCGACTTACGTCCTTTATCATCCTTCTCTTCTAGTAATAATTGATCACGTACTGTACACGCTTGCGTTTTCAATTGCAATATATTTGCAGGACTAGATTCTTTGAGATCAGCACTTGTGTCTGTCTCCTCGAACACGATAACATCTTTCAATGATATAAACCATTTGAGCTCATAATCGATGCGATCCCTACCAGACGCTTTATACTTGGCACAAGCGATAACATCATTGAATAGGAATAGATGCCGCAGTTTGCGGTGTCCATCCACTAGCTCAACAATGAATGAATTCTTTACCATACGCCTTAGATTCTTATTAGATTCTGTTGGCAAACGTTGGTTAACCACATTAAATTGTTTTAAAAATAAATGTATCGTCTTGTGAGCTTGGCGCAGCGGCTGATGATCTGGATGATTGGGTGGTGTTTCGCGTAACAAATCATTGAAAACTAAAGCATTGATTTGTACACGCGCAACCGGCTTATGTAACAAATCCTCCAGCGTTAACGATTGCTCAGTGTGCAAATTTACAACAATCGTTGAGACAATTTGCTTAAATTGAGGATTATTTGCACTACATTTCTTAACTGTTTCAATGGCTTGCCCATAGTTATGTAGGAAAGCACTATACAAATTGAAGCTCTCAGCAAGGCGTTTGAAGGGCTCGCCAATAAGCACATCACCTCCTTCATGCGCCACAATCGTTTTTAAATCGTTTAAAAATTGTGTATGCACATCGTGTAGTTCGTCAATTTTGAAGAAAATCGTATTCTCTTCCTCCTCCTTGATCACAGGTTGTGATGTGCCGAGTGTCGCATGAATGGCTCTCTTATACTGTTATTAATAAGGATTTTTAAGAAAAATGGAAGCATTTGAAACACAATTTTGCATCAAGTATAATTTTAAAACATGCGTACCTGTATCATTTTGTTTAGGCATTCTACGTAAATGGTTTCACTTTGTATAATACTGCTCAATATAGAACGTATTTTAGCGCCACGTGCATTCCCAGAGACCTAGAAAGATTAAGATTTAATGTGGTGTATCGCACATGGATATGTATAAATACGCAAAATTTTTTCTGCCTAATAAAAATTGGTACGAAACACAAAACTACTTGATCTTCAGTTGAATATTCTCAGAATGAACAGTTAGAATAATTGGCATAGTCCAATACATGACTTTTATACTATTTTTTCACAAGGTCTCTTTTGTATAAATTAAGCTTAACCTTAAAAGCTGAATATTTGAATATTACCAACAATGCGTTCTCGAATTTTTAATATTTTCTTACTATTCCTCCTTTAGAATCATGTTACTCAATATTCGTCCTCTGATTAAACGAACAATTTTCAGTTTTCTGACGCAAAACTCATGTTAAATAAATATATCTTCTAAAAAAATATCCATTGAAATTCTTAGTGAGATCATTTTTCTATTTAAAAATACCACTGAGTAAGCCGAATAGAAGGCCTCTTGTAATAAACGTATATTATTGCGATATGCCTGGTAAGAGAGAAAAGTGCTTTTCAAAATTTTTAGAATTTTTTTTTTATTCCTCGACAATAATTATTACGCTATAAACAAATTTGCTTTCTAACCACAAGATATCTGGCAACTATTTAAGAAGTTTCGTAGATAAAAAATAAACTTTATTTAATATCAAAACCCCAAATTGTGTTATTCTGTTATTGGTTTAGTGCGATTTTGATAGACGTAGTGATTATTCAAATGAAGATGGAATTTAATATCATACTTATTTTCAAGTTAAGGGGTTAGGGGTAGTCAGAATTTTGAAAAAAAAAATTTTTCATTTTCTTAAAGTAAATATAATATCTTAAAAATATTGTGTGAAAATTTGAAGTGAATCCGACAAATACTTTTCGAGTTATTCAACAATTAACAAAGGGCGTCCGGGCGCTCCGGAGCGCCGAGAGCAAGCTACTGGATGCTGTACGTATGAAAGTGGCAGATAACACTCGAAAAGGTAAAATGCTACATAGGCAACAGCAAATCGATATTTTGGAAGCTGCTATGACGGCTGAAGAACTATTATATGGCTCAGGAATAGATGACACAATGTGAGTATTAAATAATTCGTATAACTCTACATAAATCGATAGCAAAAAAACTTTAAATGCGTTTTTCTCAAAACTATGTTTTTTGAACCGGTGATCACTCATGCCTAATCGAAGGATTTTTTTTTTTCAAAATTTCCATTTTTTTTTTTAACAATTAATTTTTTAACAATTTCCTCAGGCCGCCATATTATTAATTTTGAAAAAAAAACTTTAATCAGGCACAAGATTATCTATTAATAAAGTAATTTATCTTGTCCGATTGAATTCAGATGAATCTCTGGAGAAACGGGCTCCACACAAACAGCGATAACTTTTACAATTATTAATATTTTTTTTTTGTTGAAATTTTGCTAAAGTCAAGTCGAAACATGATGTATTAATGCTTTGTTTTTATTTTTGTAAAATAAAGCAAATGACTAGCAAAAAAAAAAAAGATCGAAAATCATAATTTTTTCGGGCCTCTGACTACCCCTAACCCCTTAATTATTATTACTATGATAATAAACATATTAAATACTCACAAGTATTGCTGAAACTAAATTCTGTTGGAGGAAAATTTTAAAAATAAAAATCATAAATACAAAGTTAGTAAGTGTGAAGCTTAAATCGTTTAAATGTACATCAATATTTAATGTATAGTTTACTATTTGCTCCAAAAATGTGAGATCATATACAATTGTCCACAAAATAATAGGAGTGCCACCTTGAAAAATGTATGTATATGAATACATAACGCTTTGTAAGTGACGCTTCACTATAGCGGTACACCTAATGGCACGCTAGTAGTAAAATATGAGTCAAAAATTTATTGCTGCGGTTGTTATTTTAGAGCCAGAAAACCAGTAATCCGGTTTTCTGAAACCCTTTTTATTGCTTTGCCCAAAATAATAGGAGTGCTAACGTTTTTTACTCAAAATAACATTTTATTTATAAATTTATATACAAAGCAAAAAGTAAGTAACCTACCACCAATTTTAATGAACTACAGTTAACTTATGTTTTGGTTTTTTGGTCATATTGGGTAGAGGAAAGCAATTTACAGAGGATAAGAAAAGTGGGAGAAACATACAAGGAAATTAAATAGTCCATAGGATATTCTGCTCACACGGTAAAAAATGCCACAAATTATACAAATATGCATGAAACTCGCGGATGAAAGCACAAAATATCCGCCAAAGACAATCGCAATGTAAAACGTTACTGGAAAAGTAATCCTTTTGCATCAATCAAGGTCATCCGAGACGATTTAGTTTGCCAGTACCGGTACCGAAACTGTGCATAAAAGGTTGGTGCAACACAAGTTATTCGCAAGAAGTCCATGAAAAGTACCGCTACTGACAAATAAACACGTGAAAGCCCGTATAGTTTATGTCCTGGCCCGTAAGTAAATAGTACAGGCTACATCGAAGTATGAATCAGCTGAAAGGCCGCAAGATAATGATCGGTTCAACGGGGTTGGGGTTATGCGTTGACCTGCGCAGTATCCCGACCTCAACCGCATATAAATCTTGTACATCGACATAAAAAAAAACGGAAGCCAACCAATTCTAGAGATTTATGGAAAGTAATAAAAGAGACATGGAAAGTAATCCCCTTAAAACGTTGTCAGGATCTCATAGACTCTATAGAACGAAGATGTGAGCAGTGTTGAAAATTCAACGAAATATTAGAGTTTTTTCCTTTTATAAACATCTAAAAATAATATTGTATTTTGAAAAAGACTCCTATTTTTATGTGGAACTAATTTTTAAGGCCGGCGGGCCAATTAAAAGGTCAAAAAAATCGATTTTTTTTTCCTGAAATCAATAGCTTAGATATTCAAGAACATGAGACACAAATTTTCAGAGTTAAATTCCAAGTATTTGCAGAGCTACAGAGCCGAGCGTAGTGCGGCGTCGAGCAACCGTGCGCTTATTGTTGTAGTTTGAAGCGCGTTTTCTCGGCTTTTCATTTTCACGATTTTACCTAATTTATGTACACGATTGCAAAAAAACTAAACGAGCTATCCATTTCATTCAAAATGCGTTATCTTCAGTATTGTTTTCTCTTCTATGTGAACTAAAAAAACATCCAAAAACTTTTTTTAAGCGACTTTTTTACACAGTTGAAGAGTTTTTTTTTCCTTGAAAACCCCCTTTTTTTCTACCTTCCCCAAAAATTCGAATTTTACGTGTTTCTCCCAAATTTCTTAGTTCACATCGAAGATAATTACATCAAAATTAATAATCTTTTTTTTTTTTTTGTTTTCAGATGAAAATTGCAAGTTGTATCTTGTACAGAAGTTGGTTACTTCAGTGGCAAGGCGCTCTGGGAATCTATTGATAACTCGGCTTACAATATATTGTTGGAGATTGTACAAATTTTTTTTTTTTAGTTCAAATATATATTAAACTATCCCCAAAACTTCATTTGGCTAATTGTTTTTTTTCTCATCCTACAACGCTTCGCGAAAACTACTGAATTTAGGACATCTAATTGGCCCGCCGGCCTTAATGGCAGCCGCAGTAGCCGAATAGGTTGGTGCGTGACTACTATTCGGAATTCAGAGAGAACGTAGGTTCGAATCTCGGTGAAACACCAGAATGAAGAAAAACATTTTTCTAAAAGCGGTTGCCCATCGTGAGGCAATGGCAAACCTCCGTGTGTATTTCTGCCATGAAAAAGCTTCTCATAAAAAATATCTGCCGTTCGGAGTCGGCTTGTGGAACAACATCAAGAAGCGCGTCACAAATAGGAGGAGGAGCTCGGTCAAGCACTCAAAAAGGGTGTACGCGGCAATTATATACATATATATAATTTTTAATTTGTTCTACTTAAATCGAAAATTTAATTTTTTGCATGTTTGACTAAAATATGTAAACTACTTTATTTTTTGCGGCATTGCATATTTTTCATGCCAGCCCTCCTATTATTTTGTGGACAACTGTATGTACTTCGGTGCATACAGTTGTTATTCAAGTTAGTGGGAATAAATTAAAATCGAAGTTTTAACTATTTTCCTAGTTATACACAATAGTTTTGATTAGGTTTTAGGTTTCTAATGTGAGCATAGTTATTGATGTCAGCCCCGTACATGTATTGGAAAATTATCTATAAAAGGTTACAGCAGCATTTGATCATTTTTGGAGCAAATAATGTTATTGGAATTCCCAGCATATAAATAAATGTGTGTTGTTGTTACGTATTATGATATTCGTTTATAATAGTCTTTATACAAATGATTACCTTTCGTAAAGCACTGGGTGTTTGCGAGTTCTGCTCATCGTGGGAAATTGTACGCATTATAGGTGGCCCCTCATACTCGCCATCACTGTCTAGAGAGCTTGAACGTGTTTCATTGCTTTGACTGTGATAGCCCAATTAAATATAATTGTTTTTGATTGTTAGTTATTGGGAATGACGTGAATATTTGAAAAATTTCATACTTACTGTAGAAAATAATCAATGTTCACATAGTTTGAGCTGCGTCCTGGAGACTCGGGGTCTGTTACACTCGCTTGACTACTCAGGTGTGCGGCCGAGCCGATTGGAAGCGTACTACCGGGTGTGGATAGATCATCTCGACTGGACGATGAGCCAGTGCCACCAGGTTTAATGTATACATATTCACCTTCCCCGTTATCTAGTGGTACTGTATCATAATATGGTTCATTATCCAAGTGTTGTGAGGCTTTTGCACAATCAGAGCCCAAGGACGAAACTGATTCATAGCTTTTGATCTAGCAGGAGAAAAAAGAAACATTTTGTTAAATAGGTGGTTACATGGGTACCTACTCAAAAGACAGAATAATTATTCAGTGATGTAAAATGTCAAAAGCATCTTCCAAGCGGGAAGATTTGTCCTCCTTCGAGGTTGACCCCTCGTCAGTCTTTGAGTGTATACGAAAATTAAATTGGCTAGCAGCGCACAATCACATCAGACTCATATGGGTCCGGTCCCGAGATACAGGGGAATACCTGGGATAGAGGATGTATTAGCTAGATAGGCTGAGGCCTTGTTACTTGTTAAGCCGCCATAAGAACAAACAAAGCGTGCTCACTGGCATTCTCACATGTCACTGAGCATAGGCTCGTAATATGTGTCACGGATTCCAGCCGTTTTTGACACCGATACACGGACATACCGAGAAGTATTAGACATCTTGGTCTGCTATGGGCAGAAGCAAGGTCCTTACGCTTAGCCTAAGCCAACTCCATCTTTATTGAGTGAACTGAGTTTATATGAGGTATTGTGATGAAAAAATAACACAAAAGGCCTTTACATTATTCTAACTTTGAAGATATGAAATAATGATTTTTTTTAAATAATTTTCTCGCGAAGTAATTTCACCTCAACCGACACGGATCACTGCATTTTGCGTAACGGGAGGTATACTGTTGAGACTGTAATCAAACATGAAGTTTTACTGTGCCTTTTCAGCTGAACTCAATTGAATAAGAGCTGTAAGTAATTTAATGATCACTGAACTATGATTCAATTGATAATTTAATTGAGAAGTTATATGAAAAAAGACTAATTGGAGCATTAATTAGGCTGTCGTAAAATTATATCCGGTGAAAGATCATCACTACGGCAGCATTCTTTAAAACTTTTTTAAAGAGATTTTTTTTTTTATGAAACAACAACAATCCATAGTTGTTGAGAAGTGTTACTTCAACAAACATTCTCAAAATATGAATATTCTAATTCAGTGACAACGCCAATATTTTTTTTTTTTACTCACGATTTCCGATATGCCTTGTGATGCTAGTGATTCCTTCGAGCCAACGATCTGGCCATGGCATCCTTCACCGTCTACTGCTTTTAGTGAAGAACGTGATTTCTTTTCTAAACTATTGGTTGATGAACTATCTGCTACTGCAAGTTTTGATGGTTTGTTCAAGCTACCGGTGGGTGATACACCCACAACCGTACCACTGGCTCGACCGCTCGACACATTTCGACTTTGCGTGGATACTGTACGTCCCAAACTGCCAGTAGGGCTTTGCGTTGTCGTCATATCAGAACGTTTGGTTTTCTCAAGACTTTCCGATTTGCCGACTTTGCGTCCCAGTTCTTCCATTAAATCAGGCGGATTAAACTTTCCTAGCTCTGGTGTAGTTTTTCTATTTGCGGCAAGTGTTTTGGCTTCCAAAGTTTCGGGCGATTTTTGCCGTAAAATGTCAGAAGGTTTTACGTTACGTTCAAGTGAATTGCCAGGGCTTTCAGATGAAGACAAATTGCCAGATGTGCTAGGTAAAGGCATACTACTGCCTATAAATGGCGAGTCGCGTTTTGGAGAAGACGAAAGTTGTCCTGGAATAGTGGGTGGTTCGACTCGTCGTATATTTTTGGGAGGCGGCCTGAATTCATATAAGGATACACAAATATAAATATAAAACAAATATTTGGTGTTACATTGAATATATCTAATTAATATATATAGAAACATTTAACTATAGTCTTACCTTGGTGGCATTTTCTTTTTAGCCTCCGAATGCGCTGCATACGTGGAAGCTGACATTGAAGGCGATGTTAATGCAGGGGACAATGGCGGTGCTGTTGGTTCAACCTTGGTTGAAACTTTACGTTCGAAACTGCTTAAAGTTGTAGTGGTAGTGCTCTGCACTGACTCACTTCCCTCCAATCCGCATTCCAGCTCAGCATCCATATTGGACTTACTCTCTTTTACCTCAATTACAGTAACAAAGTGTGATGTCTTCTGTGATGCCGGTTTTGTTTTCTGAGCTAACTCACCAGACGACATTACTTCCAATTCTTTGATGTCTTCTAATGGGGTGTGGCGTACTGCTTCACTGTCGCCACCAGCAGAATTACTTCCGAATGAAGCCGCCAACTCATTTAAACATTGATGCAAGGCACCGTTCTCGTTTTGGTTGCTGCTATCCTTCTCGGTGCCCACATCTTTGTCTTCATGCTCAAAACTTTGCTTTCCGCTAACGCTTTTGTAACTGCCGGCATTGGTATCGGTTGCTTTAGTGATTATCTTAGAAATGCCGCTGGCGCTAACACTGCTACCACCACTTCCGCTACTGGACTCCGCATACTTGTTATCAGTATTGAGAGATAATCTATTGTTTTTATCTTTGCTTTCATTATTGGTTTCCCGTAAATTTAAACTAGATTTCTGTGCAAAAGTATTATAAATATGTAAACGTGTAATTAGTGAAAATATTTTTATAGATCACATATATATGTTAAATCGTAAAATATACTATTAAAAGGCTAAGCAACAACTCAGATTTTTCAAAGCGGAAGTAGAATTTTTCCTACCAATTGTTTCAAGACAAATTTAGCAATATCTAGATATTAAATCAAAGATATCATTCCCTCGGTATGCGTTACCGGAAGGATACAAATTTTTATCCGGCCAAGAACTGTCGCTCAGCAGCCCGCTCAAAATATTTATGGGAAGTATTTTATTATGTTTCAACAACAACAGCAACATCTAGAGGTATGTTCAATTTATATATAAGCAACGTTCCCTAATATAAATATTTCAAAACTATTATCATTGTTTTAATATATTAATACGAAAAATTTTCGTAGCCCTTTAATCAAATAAAATTTAGCCAACAGTGTTTTGTTTGAGTTCATTGTAGCTTCACATATTTCTTTTTGAATTTTTATACCCACTCACTTGTGCACAAGATTATTATAATTTTGTTCTTATAAAAATTGCATGTAACAGCATAAAGGAAACGAAACATAAATATACTTAAAGGCTCAGAATACTAAGAGAATTCGATTAAACCAAGTCTATCCATCCCTTCGTGCGCACAATAACTCGAGCCCAAAAAACGGGGATCACTTAGAAATGCAAAATTACTCAAATTTAGCATAAATAATGAATTCAAAAAATTAAATATGGCACAAGTAAAATTTTTAAAAATGGGCTGTGCTACTTCAAAAAGACGCCCAAACTTAGTGCACATATTGCTTCTCACCTTATTAGTTTTGACGTAAATATTTTTTTTGAAATCGGGTAAAAACTACGCTTACTTTTTATATGTCAATACTAAATTTACGTCCGCCCATCTGATGTTACAAGCTATAACGCTCATTGCCTCTCTCATTGATACCAAAAATTAACAGTTCACTTAAATTCAATTTTAAAATGTGCGTGGCTATAAATTGTGCAGTCCGGACGGAATTTAGCACTACCTTGCTTGTTTTTTTTTTTTTTTATTAATTATTTACTTCTCGAAATGAACTGCTATACGTTATTATAGGTATGTATATACGGTGTCTTCCCATCAGAATGAACGGATTAATCGCTTGCATAGTTTATGCATTGGAGTGTAAATAAATAAATTTTCAAGTAAACTTCAAGTACTTATTCGTGGTATTTATACACAGAAATAAAGCGCGTGCGCCCGGCGCACCTCAAGCGGCTACCACCAATCGAATGCATAAAATTAAATATGAAATGAAGTCAAGCGAAATAGCGATGAATAAACGAAAGTCAAATGAAAATAAATTTTAATTAATTGATTAAATGCAGCACACGAATTCGCGCTGAAAGTGCTATAGGACTGACAGCTGGTACGAGGAATTACTAAGCACTACTACATAAATATATACATACATACATGCATACATATATATGTGCTAAACAACTATTGGGGGAATAAAAAAAAATTATGTTATGAGATATGAGCATTTGTTGTTGTCATAGTACGAATAACTATGAATGTACGTAACAACGACCATTCATATTTCACAAAAGGTAAAAGGGAAAATTAAAAATATAAAAATAAAGAGTTTCGCACTACCAATTTCATTTCATTTAATTAAAAAATGATATCCAATCCCACTGAGAAAATCTCACGTTTTTGGTGTTCCGGAAAAAAAGAACTACATGCGAGAATGTGCACAAGAATTATTTAACGGATTTAAACAGTCTAAACTCTGATCAATGTGATGACAAGACTTCCATAGGGTATAACCAAGGAATATACTTTAAAGTCAAATGGATAGGGTAGCAGCTACTATAAATATCCGATTGAGCGAATGAGAGTGCCCATCGGCGTTTTACTAAATGGTAAACGTTATTGTGATTCACGCAACGCGTTTTGAACTGCTGACTGGTTGAATGTGGCTAAATAACCGCAAATGCGATGAAATCGCCTATGAATATTGTATAAACACAGAGAAATAACACGAGTATCAGTGTAGAAGCATATTCATGTACACACACACTTAAAACGCAGATATCGAAGAACTCTGTACTTATGCGAACTGAACAAATCATTGTAATAACGATACTGCTATTTGGTTTCTTAATTCCTTTTTACTTGGCAAATACCGAAAGCGGCGATTATTTTAAATTAATCCCGTTATTGCTTTATTATTTTTCATTATTCCTTGAAAGAATCGATTTGAAGTTTACCCCTCTTGTCCACAGCCTGAACTTTTCCTTGAAGGATGACATTGCAGCAGCTGCAAAGATATGGCACGTATGTATTTGTCTTAAAGCTCTCCGTCGTTGCCGTTGTATGCGTTTTCTAGTGTTATTTTTTTCTAACGTTAATGGTTTGTGTTGAACTTTTTCGCCAATTTCTTGTTTTCACCAATATTAGGGTGTTGTCTTGGCACTTTGTATTTAATTCTCTCAGCGCACCACCCGGATTCACCCACGTATAACACAACACACTCGCAGCACTAATGCAAGTTTGATTGTTCAACACTCCTTGCCCCTCAACTCGTAAATTGCTAAGCCAAAAGTCACTGTTGTCGTTGCAACACGCGCTTTTACGTAATTTCTGGATTTCTCTCACTTCTTACTACGTCACGTTGTTTTTATATCGAACTCTTGTTTTTGCTTTTGTTTTCACTCGTCGTCTGAGTGGCACGAATTGCAAATGCACTGCTATAAGCCTACTCAAGGCTTTCAATTTAGGTAGCGTTGTATACCAGCACTAAGCGCGGTGGAAAAATTTACTTTTTACAAAAAATTATCAGAGCGTCGACCGTTTGTTAAAAGCTTAACCAGGAGGAAATGCCGACGACCCTGCCACCAGATGCATAGATAAGACTAACAGCAAGTGTTATATCCTAAAAATTGGTATTCTTTTAAAAAAGTTCTTTGTTTCGAATAAGATATCGCGCTCCGTGTCTGCCTTTCGCCTACGTTGCTGGCAATTGCGCTACTACTACCATAAACTTTTGCGTAGGGACTATGAATGTGGGCAGCGTCAGTTAGCTGATCTCTGCCGCTAGTTGTTGAGTGAGTGTAATGATTGTAGCACTGCTTGGCGATTGCTGCTTACGCGTTTGCTGTGATAAGATAACAAACTTCTTTTGCCATTTTTCAGTTGTTGTTTTCGACAAACCTTACTATATTTGTAATTGCTATACATACATACTCTGATGTTTTTGCTTTTGCTGCTTCTGCTGCTGACACGACTTCAAAATTTTTAATCGCCCTTTTTAGCAAAAACAAAAAAAAAAACATGAGCTAAACAATGTTGTATTAATAGCTCCGTGGTTTCATTTATTTATTTTTTTCTTTTGCTATTGGGCTGAGAGATTGCTGTTTCTCAACTATGGAAGCCACATATGAATACGAAAACAAGTGCAATGTGTTGATAAGAAGATTTCCAGCACAATAAACTACTTGCGAGCGCTTGCTGTTTGCCTAGGTGTTGTTCATTCATCATAGGAATTTCAAAACCTTTGCGTATGGACCTAACGGTAGCAAAAATGGGAATAATTTAAAATTTAAAAATGTTAAGGAGCCGATAACTCAATCTATATAAATAAAAAATAATTATGTAACGTGTCTTTGGAGCGAAACCGTGAAATTTAACTTTTTGACACACTAATAAATGCGTAAGGATGGGTGAACCATTTTATATATTTTTGACTGCTATTTTTGGCAAAATATTATTAAAATTAGTTTAGTTAATTAACTGGAATATCAACATGTATATAATGATTATATATAGCAAGAAAGCGCGGTTATACAATATGTTATTAAGTATGCACATTAAAAAACATATGGGCAAATGGACCGTTTAATTTAATTCAATTCAAATATAATTCAAAGTTAACGTTTAAAGTGTAAGAATATACGTTAAATTCGAATTTCGCCCAGAAATATATGCAGAAAGAATTATTACTCATACTGCAGAAAGAATTATTACTCAGTTCATGTTATACAGCAAGGGAATTAAACTCTGTCAAAATGAATAAATCAAAAAAGTGTTGAAGTTAGTATTAGAAAAGCCTTCATTAAATGCAAAAACAACAACATAATGGCTATTTATTTACTTTTTTCTCATAATCATTTGGGCTAAGGTAGCTAGCGCTCGAAAGCACGCACAGAAATTCATTCATCAAACGTTAGATAAAGCATTTATTTGAAAGCATATTACCCTTTTTTTTAATAGTTTTTGTACCCATTTCTGTTGTGGAAGCAAAACTTTTCTTTTTCCTATTCACTTCTCTGAATGCAACAGAACATTTTTTTTTTCAATCCAATTATTAATTTCTATAAACAATCTAAAGTTTCTGGCACGTTTAACTGGCACTCTGAACATATTGCAATATGGAAACTTAATGTGGGGTATCATAATTACATATACATATGAATATGTACAATTATATGATAGGCATTTTGCTGAATAAACTAACAAAAGCTGTGACCGTCTCACAGACCAAGTGCCAGTCAATGCGTACACCCACGTAACAGCAATCAATTTAAATATATACAAATAATGCACGGATGTTATAAAAATGTTGTACGTTATGTATTAAACCATCAGTTTAATAAACCCAAATATCGATATAACATAGGAGATCCAATGTTCGAGTGTACCTACCAAAAGATTATCAGCACCTGCATCATCCCCGCTGAGCTCTTGTGCATTAGTGTTAGCTTGCAAAGCTGTGCTAGAAGTAGCAGCTTCGAACAGTGATGTTGGATCTCCACCAGATTCACGAAACTTTTCCACATCGGACAGTAGACGCTCTAGGTATTCCACGTAAAGTTGTTCCTGCTCCAAGTCCTTTGTCAATTCCACTATTTTTTGTTTGTGCCTCTCCAGACTGGCACGCACATCCTGTTCCCACGCATCCGAAAGTGAGCTTTGTGGAAATCGTTGCATCCACAGGCGTTGAAAGTCGTTGAAAACACTCATTTCGCTTCCTGACAGTCTATTTTGCTATTTTGTTTGACTTGTTGGCTTTTTTTATATTTATTAATTCTTTCTGCACTATATGTATGTACGTATACAAAAAATCACTCGCGCGAAACTTTCGTTTTTTGCGTTTGCAATGTCACTAGTCACTTTTGGCCCTGCATCTCTTGCGCGTTGCACTATCCATCATGCAACCATCTACTATAACTCTACATATGTACTTTTATCATATACCAACAAACATATATACATACATACGTAATACAATATACGGTAACTGGTATTATGGTCGAGACACTGTGTGCATTCGGCCGAGCATGTATGTAAATTTAACCATGTGTCTAAAACCAGTATCCAAACGTCTCTTAATCCAAGGCCTCAAAAATTACAGCACAACTATCTCCATCTTCACACTTTTCCTATTCTAATAAATATGACGCCCACCCAATGTCCAACAATAATGCGATGTCGTGTTGTAATCCAAACGTCACTGATGCTGTGCAACGCCCGATGTCCACTATGGTGGTAGTACAATATCCCACCAACCCTATGCAACTTGGAAAATGTTTACTACATATACAAATCCACTCACACTTTCTATTCGTCCGCCCCCGTAATGCAGGATAAACTGCATCTGAAATAAGTAGTCGATTGTCAAAATGAAAACAATTTCTTTTTTACTGCACTGCTAGAGAATATACGCATATGATGAAAAATTAAAACCTGAATATAGACCTAATAACCTTCGATTTACCTATACCTGGTAAAAAGTACTTTGTTTTTCCCTACGTCATGTAAACTCCCTGGTGAAAATTGAAAAGCCATGTATATTGCATTTTATTTGTTGTGCTAATTATCAACAGCGCTTATGTTTCGACTATATTAGTTTTGTCATGTCTAGTGTTACATACGTAGAAAAAAATTAAGCCCGAAGTACGACTTGATCGAAATGCAAATTGCCAACCACGATGAACGGTTCCAGCCACCGAGTGAACGAACGTTGCCTTCGCTTTGTGTTACTTTTCGCCGCCTTTTGCTTTGCGCACTCTTTTCACATTAATTTGGCGAAACACATACCGAATTTCCACGTCTTTCATACATTTCCGTGTACTAATTTATATATTTTATAATTAAATTTTACTTTTTACTATTTTCGTTGAGTGAATGAAAAGCATAGAACAATAAAGGTAAAATTAAGACACTCCCGTAAAACACACAACTGAATGCATTCGCTTCCGCAACTTTTGTTTTATTGCTGTATTATAAGGCAGAGTTGCATTGGAACAGAAATTCGATCACAGGTGCAAAGACCGGTTACCGAAATTCGATTTTAGCAATGGGAAATTAATGGTGATATCGAAATAGAGATGTCATTAAAATCGTTTTACAATATTTTATTAATCGTTTCGTAAAATGAAAATAAAGTTTAAAATTTATAAACTCAAATTATAAATGTGATGAAAATTTCTCAATTTCTGGTATTATAGCATCATTATTTCAATGTCAATTTCTTTTAAGAATTCAAAAAATTTGAATATGTGTAATTAATTTTATCTAACCTACAATTATACATACCCCTTGATCCAATATTACAATTTTATAATTACAAAAAAATTGCTGCAGATCGCATGACAGTAAAACCCATTTTAACGGCTGAATTGTCACTCCATAACTAGCACCAAAATAATTATTTTTGCATTAATACTATTGGATGTGGTTTTTAAATAATTTAAAATAGACGCCATTTGACCTTATATTTCATATGCACCAACTCGCAGAACCCCAACCAGAACGATGGTTAGGAAATATTCATCCAAGGCTTCACCTCACAAAATTACACAAATTTACTATATCGTATTTAATACTTTTACATTAAAACAGTGTCATGGAAGTTCAGTACAATCTATTTTATTTATTTTGTCATTAACCTTTCGCTGCTTGACAAGATCCCATTATATTATAAAATAATTAACTGATACACCCACCAGCTGTTTAGCCTTGTTTTTGTGCCAATTCACGCGCCTTGGCGCGCTCCAATTTAGCGATGCGAGCCAAACTCTTGGAGCCCAGAATACCACCGCCCCAGTGTTTGCGGATCTCATCTTGACGGTCATTGTAGTTGGTCTTGACGGCCTCCAGGATCTTGGCAAAGTTCGCCTTATCGTTGGCTTCAACGTTTGTCAGTGCCAATGCTGTGCATGTTTTACGGCGCACCAACAAACCCAGACGTGCCTTGCCTTTAACAATGCAATAAGGCACACCCATTTTGCGGCAAAGTGCGGGAAGGAACAGAACCAGCTGCAATAACCAATTATTAAATCTTTTTATTATAAAAGTTCAAAATTAATTAGTTCAGTGATCATAACGATATACGAGTATCAGTATGTCATATTTCAACAGCCAGCTATTGGGCACAAGGCTCAATAGCTTCAGTTGAAGAAATTCAAGTTAACATCATTTAGAAAACCTTTGGACAACTGATTTGTTTTAAGTACTCACCTCCAAGGGGTCAACATCATGAGCGATAACGACTAGTTGAGCCTTCTTCTGTTCAACCAGCTTGGTCACAGTGTTTGTACCAGAACGCACGAAAGTGGGCTTCTTCTTGGGCTGTACTTCCTTACCCTTAGCTTTAGCTTCAGCAATCTTCTTCAAACGTTGCTTTTTGGCCAAGGCCGATTCTGGGCGGTACTTCTCCAAAAGTTTGAACATTTTTACAGCAGTGGTTTTATCCAATGTTTGAGTAAATTGATGAATTGGAGGTGGCACCTTCAAGCGTTTTTGCAAAACAGCCTTTTGTCGCTGAATACGAATGTATTTGGGCCATTTCACGAAACGAGACAAGTCACGTTTGGGCTGGACATTCTGACCTGTAGAAAGTGGAAATTAATTATTTACAAGGGCCGAATAATATACGATAATAGGAACACTCACCGATGCCAAAGTTTTTGGGACGCTTTTCGAAGAGTTGGTTTACAACTTTCTTCACCACAGGTTTCTTGACGGCCAATGGAGCTGGCGCAACCTTCTTAGTAACTGGCTTCTTCTTTGGTCTGGGCTATAAGAAGAATAAGTCGGTTAATACACTTATGCTATATGGCAATACGGATATAAACACTTGCACTCAAAAGTTCTAAGGAATTTTAGTCAATATAATTTCACATACACGAGGACGTAGCCGCATTTAAACACTTATTTACCTTCTTCACCACCATTTTGGGTTGTTTTTAAAACGCGATGTAATAGAAAAAAGCAGATTTTAATAGCAACTCGAAACAAGAGCTGCTTCTTCGTCCGCTTGTCAAAAAGGTAAAGGAATCGTAATAGCGGAAACCGCAACAGTGTCAATGAAATGTCAAAATGAAATTTTCTGCAGCGGCATCTTCCGGCGAATGAATTAAGGCGCGTTTGTAGGTAGCGCATGAATAAAATACTTAAAAAACTATATGCGCTTAAATTAAATCAGTATAATATTAATTGATATTTTTCAAATTATATGAAATAATGTCATGTAATACAATATAGAATAATATTATACGCAGTATTTTGATGAATTATTGCGGTTGGAAGTATCTAGAGAACTCTGAATAATTTTGACACCTTCTCGTTCGAAATATTGACTAGTAATAAGTAAAATAACGTTCAAGGTTATTCTCTACCGTGTCAAAAAATATCTGTTTCAGGATTTCGATAGGCTTCTCATAGTGGTGATTACGGTAAGCTTGCGGTCAAATAAATATTATCAAGTAACAGTTGAGTTTCCGTCCAATCCCGTTCTAGGCACTATCAGTCTCAGATCGAATTTGGAACGATATGGTTTCTAGTGTAAATGCTATTACAGAATATGACTGAATCGTGAACTGAGACAGACCGCATTATGTTAACATCCACTATTTTGTGGAGGGACTCGACAACTGCCATTTTTATTTTAAGAATATAGGTATAGGCGTTTAGGTAGTATGCAGAAGGGTGATGGCTCCGATTTTTACACCCATGCGATGGGCAAGACAAATTTAAACAATGCAACTCTCAATCTTTGGGATCCCTATGTGTTCAAAGAGAATTTTTAAAAACGTGTTATTGAGTATAAACAGGCTTGTTGTTCAATGGAACTACTCATATAAATCTGAAAAAAAATACGGTAGGTATGTAGCGGGAAAGTAAGAGAAGAAATCAATACAAAAAATCAAGTATAATTGTCATTCTGGTATCAAAAACGTATATCAATATGTATATAGATTTATTCAAGAATATAGAAATTATAGAAATATTTTGCAAGGCGATAAATTTATTATTTTGTTCAAAATAGTTATGTCATTAAGGTAGCAGCCCGGTGTGACGGGTTCAAAAAACTTAATTTTTTTTTACATTTTTCGGAAGAAAAACATCTTAAAAATATACTATAAAAGTTTCAGATAGAAATTTTAATTATTTTGAAAGTTACAGCTCAAATAAGAGAGAGTGTATGAAAGCGTGTGACACGCCAGCAGCAGCTGCTCTGAAACTTTAAACGGGTTTTTCTCAGAACCATGTTTTCGAAATTTCGGGGAATCACTGACTCAAAATTATTCAACCGAATGGGCTAAAAATTTAACCCGTTATTCCAGACACACATATCTAGATTCTGGACCTTTAAAACATTTAATTTTTTAATAATAAACTATTTAATTTTAACCATTTATGGAGAAAAAAATTAGATTTTGAGAACTTTTTTCACAAGTCCGCCATTTTTTATTTTTTTTTAATTTTTATGTATGTTTTAGGTTCGGGACCTAAAATAAAGTCTACAGAATAATAGCCTCTTTGAATTTTTTATTTCAGATAACTTTGGAAGGCTGTGTGTCCCCCCGAACCAACTCATCTTTTTTTTAAAGACTCCACTTTGACGTCAAAAATTTTAAACAAGTTAATATAAAATTAACTTAAAAAAAATTTTTTTATATACTTCAAACTTCATTTTCTTTTTAAAAAAGATTCATGAAAAACGTCGAAATTTCGGTCGTTACACCGGTCTACTACCTTAATTTCTTATATAAGGAAATTCTCATTTGCACCTTGGTTTTTATAACATTTGATAAGACCTTTTTAATGGAAGTGCCCGCATAACAAGAATACCCTTTAGTTTTATCCAGTAAAGCAAATATGACTAATAGATGGCGCTAATCATCAGTTTTTGATCACTTTGACAGACTGTTTCTTTGCTCTCTCCTTACTCTCTCCTTCATAGCTTTCGTATAATTTTAATTAGGATCACTTGATTTACTTTGATTGTCTACTGATTTGCATTACGAAAATGCTATTTAAAATATAAATACATTTTTGTAAGAAGAGTTTAATATTATTTAAAAAAGTAGGTGTATTAAAAGTTTGAATTTATATAAACAGTATTCTGAGTAAATAGCTAGGAGTAAATAGTTTTTTGTTGCAACTTAATGCAGTGCCACCATTTTTAATTTTCGTGTTTATTTTGTGATCGAAATTCTGTGTGTGATTTGGGATCAAGAAGTCCGAATGTATAAGCGATCATGCTACGTACATACTATTTAAGACGTTGGTCATAGTTATGATTATGCAGCGGTGAAACAGAGGAAGTAGACATTACGGCTTTGTGCGACTACCTTGCGCTAATGGCAGGTCATGGTTGCATTGGTGTGGGTGGAGGAGGAGGAACTGGTGGAGGTAATGTAGGCGTTGGAAGTGGTGTTTGTGGAAATGGAGGAAGTTCAAATGCAGGCGCGACCACCCATGCCGTGGTCGTGTGGGAATACGAGTCTGGTAATAGCAAATGGTTACCTTATAGCCCAGGTAATAAAATATGGAAAACAAAAAATTTTAAGTGAAGAATTAGCAAAATTTTTTATTGGCATCGCTTAGATGTCTCTCAACACTTGGAACGTGCGCATGCTAAGAAGCTAACTCGTGTGCTTTTGAGTGATGCCGATCCACAACTCGAGCAATATTATGTGAATATACGAACCATGACACAAGAGTTGGAAGAAGATTCAGGATTTTCTACCATTAGTGTACGGCGTATGTTCTATGCACCCAGTTCCCCTCCAGGTAAGGGCACAAAATGGGAGCGGTTAGGCAGTGCAGGTCCTGGAGATTGGCACCCTTTCAATATGCATTTGCAGTGTATAATCGAAGATGCTTGGTCGAAGGTAAGCCTTTGCTAAAAGTTTTGAAATTTGTTTATTATGGTTCATAATCATTAATAATTTATATTAAATTTCTTAGGGAGAACAACGATTGGATCTTTGCAAAACAAGGTTTAGTTCACCATACATCATTAATTTTTGTAATTTAACACAAATTCGTCAGCCGAATGGACCAATACGTAGCATTCGTCGTTCACAGCAAGCGCCTTACCCATTGGTAAAATTAACGCCACAAGAGCAACAAAAGTTAAATGGTAATTTTTTAGTATTTTGGAATAACATCAAAATTTACTATTTGTTATATTGCTATATCAAATTTCTATAATGATTTTTTTACAAAAACCATTAATACTTTAACTAAAACTTCTGCCATAATAATAGATGCGAAACAGCTACAGCAGCGCCTTACATCGCATAACAATGGACTTCCCACGACATCGTTGCCTCATTCAAGTCGGCAGGCTCAGCCGTTGCCTCCAATGGCAGCGATGTCCAGTCAACATATTCCACATGGCCACCACCAGCAGCAACTACCGCAACTACACCACCATAGCCACCCCCACCTGCAAACATCTTCTGCGCATATGCATTCACAACATCGCAGCAAATCACACAAAAAGAATGGAGAAATTTCCACTACCAATTTGCGGCACATTCTCAACAATCTGAACATATTTGGAAGTAGCACAAAAAGCGCCAGTCCGAATATGAACAACAATAGCAGTGCGGCACAATCTGGACAGTCCATTGCTCCATCAGCAAATCATTTGGGCATGCAGTTTACGCATCCGAAAACTACATTAACAGCGTCAATGAAGAGCCATCACAGTCGTTGTTCGGATGGTTCCTTACAGTCTCAGCGTAGCAGTCGTTTGGGTTCGCATCGGTCGCGTTCACGCACACGAGCTTCAGACACGGACACAAATAGCATGAAATCGACTCGGCGCCCAAGTGTTGACACAGTTTCCACATATCTATCGCATGAAAGCAAAGAAAGTCTGCGCAGTCGCAATTTCGCCATATCTGTAAACGACCTGCTTGACTGTTCATTGGGTAGTGATGAGGTATTTATACCATCGTTGCCACCTTCCTCTCTGGGTGAGCGTGCACCGGCACCTCCACCTCTTCCACATCATGCGAGTTCTCTAAATTTACCACCTTCTGTTGGAACTGCCGGCGGTTCTGTTACAGTAGTAGCAACGCTTCACAACACTCATCATCAATCTCAGCAGCAGCTCGTATCGTCAGCGCAACAGTCGGCTATTGCTGGCTCCATTGTGGGTGTGGATCCAGCGAGCGATATGATTTCACGATTTGTTAGGGTCGCAGAGCCACCAGTGTGGCCTAACGCTCAGCCGTGTCCGATGTGCATGGAAGAGCTGGTGCAAAACGCGCAAAATCCCACCATTGCGTTAACTCGCTGTCAGCATTTAATGCATTTACAATGTCTCAATGGCATGATCATAGCGCAGCAAGGTGAAATGAGCAAGGTAAGATCAGCAATAACCAGAGATTGAAAGCACTCTCTGGAATATCTTTTCATACAAACATCTTTATAAATGCTGCCATATACACAATTTGATTTTAGATGTGTAATTAGAACTTGTCGATCATAACTGTCTGCACTGTATAAAGTCTAGAGAAAACAATTTTTCCCATTCAATTCAATTAAACGTAAAAAATCATCTTGAATATTTTTTGCTTTTCAGAATCTTTTTATCGAGTGTCCAGTGTGTGGCATCGTTTACGGCGAGAAAGTTGGTAATCAACCGAATGGAACTATGTCGTGGAGCATTATTAGCAAAAGTTTACCGGGACATGACGGTCAAAATACCATACAAATAGTTTACGAGTAATGAGTAACCTATTTTTTAAGTTGTCACAGCGATTACTAAACTAAAATATTTTGCAGTATTGCATCTGGCGTACAAACCGAAGAGCACCCACATCCAGGTAGAGCTTTCTTCGCTGTAGGATTCCCGCGTGTCTGCTACCTACCCGACTGCCCGCTTGGTCGCAAAGTATTGCGCTTCCTGAAAATTGCCTTTGACAGGCGCCTACTGTTTTCAATTGGCCGTTCGGTAACCACAGGCCGTGAAGATGTTGTAATTTGGAATAGTGTTGATCACAAAACACAATTCAATATGTTCCCAGATCCAACGTATTTACAACGTTGCATGCAACAGTTAGTACACTTGGGTGTTACAGATTAATATACGCCAGTTTGAATCATATAAGAAATGCCTACCGCATTATAGCATATTTCATATATCCATGAGATATGAAATTTTACTGTTATTATTATGTTAAAGTGTGCAATTTGAAAGTGTTTCAAAGTAAATTGTGTTTGAGTGGCTCGAACAATAAACAACCAAGTGTCTTTTATGTTGCGGCACCTGTAAATTCTAAAGGCAATGCGTGCTGAATTACAGCATACATATATACATATTTTCATAAGCTTTAAAAGTGTAGATTTAACAAATTGATGAGACTTCCTTGAATGTTCTTCCATTTTACTTTGTATTTATAGGTAATTTTATTGCCATTAACACATTTTATTTAGCTCAAATAGTATTTTTTTTATCATATTTGTTCATTATTCACTACTAAGCAATTTATAATTCCTTCGTTGCGACATTGTGGCAATTTTTGCATACTATACACATACATAGATATTTTAAATATATATATATGAGGTGCAACGGATTTGCGTTCTTCCATTGAATGTAGGCAATAAAAATAAATAGCATTAAGCAAGTTAATCAATATTGTGTGCCACCTTAGATAGTCTTACAATGAATTAACATTAGATAAAGAAACACTCATAATGTTGAGGCAACTGTTACAAAACATATTACATTCTCTACAATATTTATTTAGGGTGCGATAGCGGCAAACTTTTAGTAAAGAGCAACTGTGCAGATGAATCTTTGCTCAAAAATACTTCCATTTGATTATATCCTAACCTAAAAAGTCGCTGTCGCTTATCTCAAGTATTGCCAAACGAATAAAATTTCTTTTTAATTAGAAAAGGTTTTTTTTCATAAAATATAAGCTATGTGAATCTCTTAGATGTTAAGAACCTTCTCCTGTGTAGATGTAAAGAAAAATATATATATTTGTGATTTTTTACGGCACGATTTTATCGGTTTTTTTTACTAATATAGTTAAGAAGTGTTTCGTTATATTAATAAATAAATAAATCATTTGCATGTTTTAATAATACCTAAATGTGTAGGAACATGATCGTAAGTGGAACTGATTAGTTAGTTTTATTGAAATTTCCATGTGCCGCTGCTGAATATGTATTTTATTTTTACTAAAAAAATAATCGCATAACGTGGGCTTTTAATTTAGTTTATAATTAGAATTTGAACTATTTTAATTTTTAAATTTTAAGTTAAGTTTAATTTTATGCACATGAAATTATTGTTTGAGTTAAGAAACATTTTTGCATTCCCTTTTTATGAATATAAATAAAAATCAACAACCGCTAATTTTAAAAAGAATCTAAGCATTTTTTAAGGATAGAACTTGAAAAATTAATTTTGTCTTGTTTTTTGCCAATAATACTAGTCTACAAATATTTTCTTAATAAGGTGTGTTTTAGACTAATTTCCATTTGCTTTTTCAAAGAGGCGATTTCGAAATAGAGGAAAAAAATCTGCTTTATGGATCTTCTTGCAGCTATTGCCAAAAACTCCAGAAAACTCAATAATATAGGGTTTTCCAAACAGAGGTGTTATTTTGATATTCAAAGAAAAATGCTATTTTTTAATATAAATGATCGGATGCTTATTTCATTATAAAGAGGAAGGAATGCCGTTAATAGCGGAAAATAACATCAGGCAAATGACCACCACGACCACGCTTACAGGACAATATCCTTTTCATGAAATTTTTCATAACCGAATTGCAAAGTGGCTACCCTATGCCCTCGATAGCCTCACGAATTCCATCTTTGAAGTCTTGAATCGACCCTTGGCTGTTGGCGTAGACCTTCTCTTTCACGTGGCCCCAAAGAAAAAAGTCGTAAGGCGTTAAATCACAAGATCTCGGTGGCCAATTGTGATCACGTAGCGCCGTCTTGTTGAAAATAAACGTTGTCCAGATCAGTACCCACTAATTCCGGCCATAAAAAATCGTTAATCATCTCTCTATAGCGCAATACATTCACCAATAACACCAGTTATTGGAAAACCCTTACTAACCTATTATTGGAATCGGAATAGTACTTTTTGAGTTGCACGTATTTAAATTAAAAAATGGCATTTTACAGTTTTTTCGATAATTGTAAGATTTCAATCTTTTTTTTTCGCTGAGAAATTTTGTAAAAAATAATAGTTAATATCAAATACATAACGAAAATAAGAAGTCTAATAGCGCTCAAATCGGTTAGAAAGTGTAAAATTTATGGGAAATTAAATACAAGCGCAAATATGGCAAATTAAATTAATATATGTATATATATAGGGTGGGCCATGTAAAATTTGTTTTTTGAATCGGCTATAAAAAAAAACCTAATCAATATTTTTTAAAACTTTTTCCTTTATTGTGAAGATTGAACATTGTCATTTATGAATGAAAAATAATATCGTTCAAATGACTGCCACGACTGGCTTTACAGTAGGCCATTCGATCAACCCAATTTTTAAGCACATTTTCGATTGTTTGGGCTCCAATTTCATGAATGGCAACTTCGATTTCGTGTTTCAATGCATCAATCGTCTCTGGATGGTTCGCATAGCATTTGTCCTTAACGGCTCCCCACAAAAAATAGCCCAACGGGCTTAAATCACAGCTCCGAGGCGGCCAATTGATATCGGAATTTCGGCTGATTATTCGGTTTTCAAAAACGGTAGCCAAAAGTTCGAGTGTAAATTTGGCAGTGTGACAAGTTGCACCGTCCTGTTGAAACCAAATGTTGTCCATGTCATCCCGATGATGCCGCCAGACCAAAAACCGCACCAAACAGTGACTCGTTATGGATGCATTTGCTTCTCTACAGTAACGTGTGGATTTTCTGACCCCCAAATCAGACAATTTTGCTTATTGACGTACCCACCGATGTGAAAATCAAAAAAGAAGAAGAAGACTCACCACTTTGAAAAGAGGTTTTCAATATTTCCCAATTTTGTTCAAGCGTATAGCGTCCCATTTCGTAAATGTCAAACCTTTAAATAACCGTAAACCCGTATATCCTGTATATGTTATATTCTGCAATTTGTGGCAATTCACGTGGGATTAGTCTTCTAAATAAGGCGATATATAATGTTTTAAAGAGCATATTGTGTGAAAAGCTAAGGGCCACCATTAACCAACTGATTGGATCTTATCAGTGTGGCTTTAGACCTGGAAAGTGTACAATAGATCAGATATTCACAATACGTCAAGTCTTGGAAAATACCCATGAAAGGATAATCGACATACACACGACCAAAGGATTAGTGTGGCTATGCAAAATGGCGCTGCTCAATATCAGCAGCGTCGACAGAATTGGGATGTACGTCTTCGAGCCGTTTTATACCAAACGAGGTTTCAGACAGGGTGACTAGCTATCGTTTGGCTTTTTTAACTGGAAAAGATCGCGCGAGCCGCAGAAATTAATGACTCAGGCACAATTTTTTATAAGAGCGCACAATTATTGACATCATCGGCCTTAACAACCGCGGATAAAGAGGCCAAGCGAATGGGTCTGGTGGTGAACGAGGGCAAAACGAAGTACCTCCTGCCGTCAAACAAACAGTCAGCGCGCTCGCGTATCGGCAAAACTAACATTCTCCAAGGCTCATGCCCGTCCTAACTTATGGCACAGAAGCGTGGACGATGGCAACATCCGATGAAGCGACGTTTGGAGTGTTTGAGAGAGAAAAATTCTGCGGAAGATTTTTGGACCTTTGCACGTTGGCAACGGCGAATATCGCAGGCGATGGAACGATGAGCTGTAGGAGCTTTACGACGACATAGACATAGCGCAGCGAATAAAGATGCAGCGGCTACGCTAACTAGGTCATGTCATCCGAAAGGGTACAAACGCTCCGGTTCTGAAAGTATTCGATGCGGTACCAGCTGGAAAGATCAGGTGGAGAAGCACTTTGCTTCACTTAGTGTGTCCAACTGGCGCCGTTTAGCACGAGAAAGAAATTACTGGCGCGCTTTGTTAAACTCGGCCGTAAACGGATACGCGCCAATGAAGAAGAAGAAGGTAGTATATGAAGACCATTTTACTCAAAAATAGGATGAGGAGGATGAAAAAATGGTATAATATACTTTAGAGCGATGAAAAAACAAATATATTTATTTGGAAATTATGGTGGATGAAATGTCGGATGTCCTAAAGCACAAAAGTTCTCACAGCGGTTCACAAAAAAATAAACAGTGAAGCACGGTGGCGGCAACGTAATGATTTGGGGATGTTTCTCTTGGTATAGTAATACCTATTCAACTCATAACCAATGAAATGGACAAATTTATATACAAGGACATACTTTAAGAAGTGATGCTACCATTTGCTGAGGAGAGTATGCTATTTCGGTGGCTTTTTATGAAAGATAATGACCAAAAACCCTTCTCCATGTGAGTACATGAATGGTTTTTACAAAATATTAATAGATAGCGTTTATACCGAAGACTTTTATTTAAACAAAAAACAATAATTTTATCAATAAGTTAATCAATTTTATATTCGCCGTTGCTGTTTACAACCTCTTTCCCCCACTTAACCAATTGGTTGATGCTGTTCCGCCAAAAATTGTCTGGTCTGGTGTCAAAGAAGTTGTTGAGCCAGTTTTTAAGGATATCTTTGTTATCGAAGGCAACGCCCTTCATATGGTTTGATAGGGAGCGGAAAAGAAGGTAATAGGGCGGTGCAAGGTCCGAAGAATACGGCCGATGTTGAAGGACCTCCCATTCGGGCTCTTAAGTGCGACTTTGACGACTTGTGCAACAGGGGGCCTGTCGTTCCAGTGAAGGAGTATGGTTTGACTATATCAATCAGGTATTTTCAGTCGAATAGCCTTACTCATGCGGTGTAGCTGGACAATGTAGAGCTCCTTGTTGACCGTTGCATATTTTCGAGCATATTCCAGTGCATCATGTTCTCCCAGTCACACCAAACATATCATAACCTTCTTTGGATGAAGATTCGGCTTGGATGCATTCATTATCTCCTGGATCCTCTCACTCCTTTCTCTGCTTCATATTGATCTATACGCACCAAATCTCACCTCCCGTGACGACTCGGTACGAGCGAGATGCTGAGAAGCAATTTCAAGGCGACTTTCTTTGTTTTTTTCGTTGTGCTCATGAGGAATCCAGTCTCACAATTTTTGGGTAAATCCCATTGAATGAAGGTGATTGAGAATCGGTTTATGATTGCAGTTCATTTTTTTGCGCCAATTCACGACTGGTTTGGCGACCGTTCTCCTTCAAAAGTGATGTGAGACGTTTTTAATCGAATTCAGAATGCTTTCCGCTGCGGGACGTGTCATCTACGTCAAAGTCGCCATTTTTGAACCTTGCAAACCATTTCCGTGTATACTCGCCTTTGACACCTTCTCCATACACTTCGCAAATGCACCCTTGCCTCTTTTGATTTTTGCCTAAAATTATTCTCTTTCTAGTGCACAAAAAGGAAAAGATTTCTTTAAAATTCTACACCTCCTCTCTATAAAAAAACATATGTAAAACAAAATACACTTTGCACTCATCATAAGTCGTCTGTATGACTCTTCTTACGCCACCTTCTAATTGCGCCATGATATGCCAAAGATTTACTGTTAGCAAAGTGAAATGCTGTTTAAAATATAATTTAAAAAATTCAACTTAGATAAAAATTGCATACTTTACTAATTTTGTAACACCATTTAAAACATTTAGGAAGCTTTATCGCTAGGCCCATTTTCGTAAATTAAGTTTTGGAATTTATTCAACCAGCGTTATGCTTGCATTTTAGCGAAATTTTTCAATACAGGTGTATGTGTAAATGCACTTTTGATTTTTCCTTGTGACAAAGTTGCTTTAACCTAAAATGGAAGGATGAACGAGGTAGTTGGAGTTGCAACAGCAATATAATTATCATTCCCATCAACGGTGCGATCTTAGTGTTGTCACTTTTTCGGGTTGTTTCCATCTATAAATGGTGTACGATACATATATGTGTGTAGACATGTATACGGATGCAGTAGAAATGTCAATCCCGGGGTTCCCGGCATTGTTGCGCATAATTTTTATACATCGGTTAATGAAGCTTCCATCACAAAAATCCCCTTTTTTGAGAAAGGAAAAGCTTTATTTGCAACATTGGGGTAAGCGTTTGCAATACCGTTTGAAAGTGAAAAGTGGTAGGTAATGGACAAGGGGATGCGGGGGGAGCGTTTGGAATACCGTTTTTCTATAGGCCTCTTCATCTATTCACTATTTCCCCGCTCACTATCTTTATGGTCGATTAACTTTGCAAAATTTGTGCATGCGAAAGCAACAACAAAGTTATCGATCTTATTTAACTGGCATAACTCACAAACTTCGGGGTTAATAAAAAGTCAGTTGTTTGATCAGAATTTATTCAACAAGTACAAACAATCATTGAAGAGGACCCTTCAAAATCAAAGAAGGGGCTTATGGGTAGGGTTATCCACGAAGATCTTCGGTATAAGCAAACACGAGAAGAGCAAGTTATCCGATGAAAATGCCTTTTAAACAAAACTAAGGTTTTCTTCCGACGAAATAAATTTTTACCAAGCCTAAAAGACCAAGCACAGAAATGAACAGAGTGACTGATGGCTATTTTCATGTTGGCTCCTGTTGTTATGTTTTTAGGTGTTGTGAGCAACAAAGAACATATCATGCCTCCACACTTTTTTATTCAAGGATTTCGATTGAATTCTGCTGCATATATCGATGTTATAGAGACAGTAGTGAAACCTTGGATTGACAGCCCATGCATCTTTCACACAAAACGATGGCGACGCAGGATTCAATGATTGAGGATTAAAATATCCCTGACCACATAACGCAGAACTTACGGCCGCCTAACAACCCAGACTTTAATCCCCTGGATTGCTACGTATGGGGCGTAGTTGGGCATGAAACCAATAAGCATCCTCATAACACTATTTCTTCTGTGAAGGCAGCGATAAATACCGAATGCATAAATTTTATATACCGTACTTATGGTGAAAAGCGGTAGGTATTGGAAAAGGGGATGTAGCGCCGTGAACTGAAAACTTCATATTGCTTTATGCTAAGGTACCGAAAGTTCTTGCAGTTAAGCTTATATCTCATGTTGTGTATACAAAATAACTGAATCAACAGTAATATCAAATCAATTTTTGTTTATCGTTATAAGGCTTTGAAAAAAGAAAAATTAAAAGAAAAATTAATATTATATAGGTTAAATAAAATTGTACAATATTAAACTTACTACTTATAGTGAGAGTTACTATTGGTCGAAGTTTCGACCGGGGATACTAGCAGTAATTGAATCTAAAAAAAATCGCTAATAAATTTGAAATACAGCAAATTATATATTTCGTTTAAGGGGTTATATACAGATATAATTTAAAAAAAATCGATTCTTTTATTTTATTTTCTTAATGTACATATATTTAAGAACACACACAGAAAATTTAATATCGTTCCGGTGAATATTTTCGAAGTTACACGCAAATTTGAAAAGGCGTTTCAGAGTGCTTGAAAGTATAGGGTGGGCCAAATAAGACCTACTAATGTTACACACAAATAACTTTTGCGATAATCATTTATTTTAGTTAATTGTTTTTATACATTGAATATATTTTATGGAAATTATGTATGAAATATTACATCAGACAAATGGCCACCATTTTTCTCGATACAAAGATTGGCGCTTTTTAACGCGTTTTCCATTACACCACATAATGTTTCTGGTTGAAGGCTCAGTATTTCGTCTCGAATATTTTGCTTCAGTTCTCTAATAGTCTCTGGTTTATTAAGATACCCTTTGTCTTTTAAAAAAGAAGTCGGGCTCAGTCAAATCTGGCGAACGAGGTGGCCAAGGGAAATCTGAATTTTTGGAAATCAGACGTTCGCCAAAAATTGCACGCAGCAGGTTCATAGTTTGCCTAGTAGTATGCGCAGTTGCTCCATTTTGTTGAAACCACAAATTAGGATACTGCTCCGCCATTGGCCGCAAAAAGTTTTCAATAAATGTTCCGTAAGAAGCTCCTGAAATCGATTCCGGCGTTTCATCCTCATTTTCGAAGAAATATGGACCGATAAGTGGCCATAACACCGCACCAGACAGTACATTTAGATGGGCGCAACTGATGTTGGTGTGTTGCCCTTGGATTTTCAGAGGCTCACAATGTACAGTTTTATTATTTAAAAAATCAATTTGTGTGGCTAATTGTGTAAAACGAATAGCGTATTGTAATCGTTGTTGGTGGTCTTGCGGTAGGGTTCCATAATAAATTTCCAACAATTCAATTATAACCTACAAAAAGAGAAAAAAAAATATGACAAAAAATAAAAAAGTTATTTGTGCTTAACATTAGTAGGTCCCATTTGGCCCACCCTGTACAAGGCAAACTTTAAACGCGTTTTTCTCAAAATGGTGTTTTCAAAGTCAGTGACCAACATTACTCGAAAACAGCTAAACCGATTAGTCTCAAATTTTAACACGTGCTTCTTAAATATATTTTTTAGTAATTAATCGAAGATTTCTTCTCACCGATAAGTATTTTTTTATAAACAATTTAGGGCCGAAATTTTGGTCAAAAATCGATTTTTTGTTTTTGAGAAACCGCCATTGTGTCAAAAAAATTTATTTTGCTTATTGCTTCGATTAATTACTAGATTTGACATTATTTTAACGAAATTTGTTTGGTTTTTTAATTTCAGAGGATCCAGTTTAGAGATATAGTGGTCACCGCAAAACGTCTTTTTTGAGAGGAGCTCCTGGAGATCAGCTGTAGCTCCTTTCCAAATAAATATTTTTACTAATACTAAATCTTAAAATACAGTTAAAAGATAACATAATATGTGGATAAATTTTTAGACCAATAAATTTAAGAGTGTTCTCAGAGAAAATGCTGGAAAATTCGCTTATTTTTCAGATTTCTAACTGTATACAACCCCTTAATTTCGGTATTACAAAATAAGATCACGAAAATACCGGGATCCGAAAAATCCTAAAAATTGACGTCCCTAGTATTTATGTATGTATGTATAGCATACCTGTCAACTCTCATGAATAACTGCCGCAATGAAATAAAGTATTTTGAACGCAATGTTGAACTACATACTCGTATGTATGTACATATATGTATATGTATGTACGGATAATGCTATAAAAAAAATGCGTTTGCAGTATATGCACATTCATATTCGTATATGGCCAATTGGCGACTTCTTCTGATGAAGCAATGACGTCATCGCTACGCATAACTCAGCAGCCCACCACAATACAAGGACATATTTAGGACGTGACAGTGCGACATGACCATTTTTGGTGTGACTAAGGTTTTTTGAGTGATTACATATTTGTGTTTTTTTTATTCGACTGGATTCCCTTGAGATACTTGTTGTTTCAACAATTGCACAACGGTGGGCAAGGTGTCATCTGCATTGTACCTAATACAGTAGCGTGAAAAATTCTATGAATTAATGGTAATTTATAGGGAAGGCACTGAACCGTCCCAGCCTATGAGGGGCCCTACCGCAATAGCTGCTATAATAAAAAAATGTAACAACTTTGACTGTAAAATGGGGTCAAACTTTAAAGGTTCAGTGATTACGATCGATTTGCAGATTATAAGTATTAAGAGCTAAGCATATAAAATTGCCTTAAAGCTATGTTTGGGGTGCCATTGATTATAAATCCGATGCTAATTTTTCAAAATTCAAAATGGTGGTAAACATCACCTCTAAGTTTTTGATTTTGCGCTTGTATTATTGAATTTTGAATTTTGAAAAACTGACCCCAGACATATAATGAGCGAACCAAAAAGCACTGAGTATCGAGTTGTATGAGCTTAGCACAATTATACTTTAATAATTTGAAATCCCATTGTAATTAATGGACCTTATTTACAACAGTTCATTTATTTATTTCCTGGAACTTACAAATATAGTTATTATCGTAGAAGACTCAAGCTTTAATTTAGGTATAGATTGAAGTCTCTAACACGTCAGGTTTTTGCGAAAAGTAAGGGCAAATGCACGTAGCCGAATGGGTTGGTGCGTGATCACCATTCGGAATTCACAGAGAGATTGTTGGTTCGAATCTCGGTGAAAGCAAAATTAATAAAAACATTTTTCTAATTGCGGTCGCCCCTCGGCAGGTAATGGCAAACCTCCGAGTGTATTTCTGCCATGAAAAAGCTCCTGCCGTTCGGAGTCGACTTGAAACTGTAGGTCCCTCCATTTGTGGAACAACATCAACACGCACACCACAAATAGGAGGAGGAGCTCGGCCAAGCACCTAACAGAAGTGTACGCGCCAATTATTTATTTATTTTTTTGTTTAAGGGCAAATGCACACAAAAACAGGTTTGTACGGATTTTTGCCCGATTTTCTCAAATCCTGACATAATAGAGACAGTTCGTGTTCAGCGCACAAAGATAAATCGTAAGTCTCTTATAAAAAAAAATATATATACATATATCAGATTTGTAGGCCTGTGATGATGAACAATATTTTTAATACTTTGAATAATGTACCAGTATTTTAATGTGATTTAATTTAGAAAGAAAAGTATTCGTTCATGCTGGCTTGTATTGCTCTCGTGCTCACATTCGTATTAAACCATCTGTCAAAAAATTTGTCATTTAAAAAATGTATGCTTTATTCCTTCCCTTTCTTCTTTAGACTAGTACTTTGCTAGGACCACCTTTTTTCAAAATTATTTCTCTCTTGCTCATTGTGCATATTAGTGTCCTACATATATTGATGCGGAGGAGCCATAATAATAAATATATAATATATTATATATACATACATATAATCAAGTTAAAAATAAAAACATATCTAATGAGCAGGCATACATGCACACTACGTAGGTATGTATATATAAGTACATATGTGGTAATATGTGTTAACTACTTTTTTTACGGCCAAGTTATACTACATACATATATTGATACTGATTGAAGTGACATTTGCCAAGTCAATACTGGAACGGGTTGTACGCGTACAAACCCAGAGGTAAAACAAACTACCACAACTGGTAAATTTTCGTGTGGTTTCAAATCGTTTTCAATTTGCTGTTATTGTCGTATGACGATATAAGGTTTAGAATAGATCACGAAAAATGATTTCTTAGGCTTAGGCCTGCCAAATAAAACAATACCATATTTATAGTACAGTAAAACATAAATCAAATGACATATGCCAGATGAAAGGTACATATTTTTGTTTGCCAGTGTTTTGCAATAAACTCAATAATTTCACTACATTTGTCAAATACATTTTCGCACACGCAATCATAAAAAGCGACGCTTGGTTCATAATATTAGTTTGGAGAAAAAGAAATCCATTATGTTTACATAAATGGTTTAAAACTGTTTTATGGTCGATCTTTAGCTCCTGGGCGATGCTGCGACTACTAACGTGCCGCTTAACTTCGATTATTGCTGTGATTTTATCGAAATTTTTGATGTTATCGAAATTTTTTTTAACAGCAAAAAAAACTGAATGGAATCGACTTTGCTAGCATTTTCGGCTTAAGAATTTTTTTATTGTGAAATGTCGACTTGACAACGAGCATAAGCTTTAAATAGTTTGAACGAGATATCGACCACTTCAGCCATCTACTGAGAAAATAATGGATTTCTTTTTCCCCAAACTAATATAAAATTTTAACAATTGCTATATAAGTGGATTAGATGGCTTATGGTGGATTTCGCTCTACACGTGCTGCAAAGAGCACATTTAGCGCATTTGGTCTACCGTCATGCCGCCGCGTGAATGAGTTCTCATTTCCTTTCCTTTAACCTTGGTTATTCCGTCTAAGTCAGTAAAGCATTCACATATGTATATACTCATATATATATACTCATATATTGTATATTGTATGATTAGCGCCTACGCCATTGGTGTTTGGGTACTTGGCCGAACGTCTACTCATATTTTTGGCGTGAGCCTTGATTTTTTTCCACAAATGGAGGGACCAATAGTTTTGTCACCTCTGAAAGTCAGATGGTTTTTTATGAGGAGCTTTTTATGGCAGAACTTCCCCTAGGGGTTTGCTATTGCCTGCCGAGAGGCAACAGCTATTAAAAAAACCTTTTTCTACCAGTTGATGTTTCACCCCAGTCCCTCGGTTTAACAGTAGTAGAAGCATGTTCTGCATTTCTGCACTAAAGCTTCTCTCATGCTCTTTTTTTTTAGATTTTTGTATATGATAAATTTTTTATTTGTATTGTATACTTAATTATATTCATAATGCTAGCTCTTTTTTCGGCACTCAATTAACTGTACTATTAATTTCTGGCTCAAGCACACTTTATTCCCCCAACAGGCACACCCTAAGCATCAACACAAAATGAGTGAGTTTTTTTTTATGGAATATTCGCGCACCACACCACAGAGATGAACATTTGCGCGAGCCGTTCACTAAAAATAATTTTTTTTCTTATTTTTGCCAAACATGCTCGCCAACATGCCCATAGAGGGTCAACATGCGGCGGAGCGAGAGCATGTTCGTCATCTGTGGACTACTTTAGGCAAGGCGAGTGCTTAACTTCTTCCCTATGCAATGAGTTATAATGCTGCCCTCGGCTGCGTTGCTAGCTTGCATTCGTTATGAACCAGTAGAAGACAGTCATGAAGTGGATAGAAAGGAGGTAGTAGTGATTTTAGACTATTCTAATTCTTACTGCGTGGAATACATACAATATGTATGTATATGTAAATACATATACATATTCGTATGAACAGGGTAGTCTATCTAGGGTTCGGAGTTTAATTTTGACCAGAAAACAGAAGACGTATAAATATTTTTCAATAATTATTATTTGAAATAATAATTCTTGGCGTTACAAAAGGAATATCATTTTTTTCAATTGAACTACACAATTGCTCATTGGATTGATCACGAGCATAATCTATATTAGAGTTCCAATATATAGCTGCGATAAGCATTATACTTTCGGTAGGAGGATCAATATTCAGTACAATTTTCCATGGTTTTATCAAGTTTTCGCTAGACTTCATTTCTGCGGCGGGTGTATTGAGAATGAATCAGCCACATTATCTATTTCTGAACAAAGTTTTAAGATTCATCAATTTTTACTGTGTTCTTAAAAAGAGTTTTTGAAATCTCTGAGTGCATTTCTGTCATGGAACAGTTCCTCATAAAAAATTATTTTCCGTTCGGAGCGGATTGAAACTTTAGGTGCCTCCATTTGTGGAGAAACATCAAGACGCACACCACATCAGAATCGGCCAAATATCCAAAAAGGGTGTAAGCGCTATATAACGGTATATAATTGAACGCTGTACAGAATATAAAGGTGGCGCCCACTTTGTACCGTCAATCCGATCTCAGTGAATTTATGATTTCTTCGTTTCACTTTCTTCTCACGCTTTTCATCAGTGTGATGACGCGTCTCTCTTATACACGTAATCTTGTATTCTATCATTCTTGATTTTAAGTAACTTTTCCCGTAAAATATGCCAACTAAATTTTTCAATATATAATACTTTATTATTCAGGTTAAAGGAGGTGGGCTTTTGGAGGCAATCTCTCAAGGCACATGTAGTATTTTTGGGCAGTTAACACCGTATTTTTCCGAGCTTGGGACAGATCTCTCCATCCGCAAACTGGAGTTTGAGGGTCGTGTTAGGGCAATTTTTCCAAATAGGCAAGATTGAATAGAGGAGAAAATCTGCGTTGAAGCTTGCACCTCTGTATTCACTGACGGCCCCAAGATGGAATCGGGAGTCGGAGAAGAGGTTTTCTCTAAATCAGCAAATTTATCTATCCCCTTTGAACTGCCGAGTACTGCTAGTGTTTTTCAATGGCATGGAATATGTTTAGGGAACGTGGGACCGAGGGAGATATTAACATTTTACCATTAGTCAAGCCGCGATCAAGGCTTCAACGACGCCATGGTGCAAAACCAAACTAGTGCACTCCTGTAAGGAAGAGATCAAATCTTTTGGCTGTACAGGTAGCATATCTCTAATCTGGGTTCCAGGACATAGGAACATAGAGGGAATTGAAATTGCAGATGAGCTTGCCAGGAAGGGGACTGAATTAGCCTCAGGGCCCTGCTACCCAGTCATCGGCATCCCCTTGACAGTTGTTAAAAGGGAACTGCACTAATTTTTCTCAGGAAAGCGCAAAAAAGCGCACATGCGGAAAAGCTAGGTTTACCATTCAACCCAAATTGCAGAAGCTGAGGGGACCTTCCAGAGAAGGAGACAGTTGAGCACTTCCTCTGTAAATGTCCGGGTTTGGCAGCTAGACGATTAAGGTCACTGGGTGCTCCTTTCTTCGACAGCCTGAAGCAGTGCGCCAACCTAAATCCCATCAATCTTCTCCATTACATCAACAGCTCTGGTTGGCTGTAGATATCTTCCTCTTGTAGGTCTCGTAATGGTATCAAAACGACGCTTTAGTGCTACTTGGGGAGTGCCAGTGTGGTACTTCAACCATTTCACCTACTTACCTACCTTTATATTCGTGAATTTCAGCACTTACATATTTACCAATGCCATTGCAATGGTAGCTTCGATCTTAAATCTCAACCATGGTTCTCGTTCTTGTGAGGTTGGCGTAATGGTCTTAAATAGTCTAATGGAGTCAAATCGCAAGGCCGCCCATTGGCACCTTAAACTAAATTTGCGAAACATAACGCATGCTATTTGTGCTATCAAAGCCAAAAACATCCATAGTTTGAATTTTAAATATTAAATGGACTACCCTGTGTAATCACATAAATTTATATACATATTTATAGCAACAAGTTAGGTGGAAGCATTAACTAATATACAAGCATGACAACAAAAGCAAACAATCTAAAAAGCAATACAAAAAATCTGGCAGTTTTGGCTTCCCGGTCGCACCAAAATTAGTCCTTGTTAACCCTGTAATAGTAACTTAAAATTTTGATTTTATTTCATTGCTTTTTTTTTTTTTGTATGCTGCTTACACAGAAAAGGAAAACAAGTATTGGTGAAAAAGCAATGTGACGTCAAGTTTAATATAACGTGATTTCACTTTATTTGGGAGCGAGAATAAAGTTTTGTTAAACAAATTTAAATAACAAGGATAAATTAAAATCATTTTCTTAAACACAAACAAAAAAAAAAAAATGCACACATACGTAATATACTCGTACATATAAAAATCTTAAAATATATTCAAGTTTGCACATTATTTTCAATTAATATTGAGAGTTGCACGACCTTCAAAAATGTTCAGTAAGTTTTTGCAACAATATGGAAACTGTTGTCCAGAATAATTTTATATCGCTTTTAAGAAACTGATACTCAGCACCTATTGGTCTTATGGCGGAAATCCGCGAGTAGGCTAATGGCTGCGGGGGTATTCACCTGCAGAACCTTCGGTCACAGCTCAATAGGAAAGTGGAGTTCAGGTTGCACAGACTATATGACTCCGTACTTTAATTGGGAGAGAGGGTTTCGCACTACAATTGAAGAGGAGGGATGACACAAAGGCATGAAGCCTGGCCATAGGACTTTTCACATCTATACAGACGGCTCTAAATCTTTAGACGGAGTGGGAGTGAGCATTTACTGCTCAAAAGCCTATCAAGCTGCCAGACCGCAGCAGTATTTTTCAAGCGGAAGTTTTTGCTGTGGGAAAAGCTGCGGAGCTATCCTCGAACAAGAAATAACTCTACAATTAATACAATATATACGTGGACAGTCCAGCAGCAATAAAAGGAATAAGCTCATATTGTATTAAGTCCAAAAACCTTCAACGGGGCAGGGAGGCCATAGAAAGGCTAGCCGCAAACAGTAGGCTCATATCTATTGAGTACCTGGTCACAAAGGCATTATGGGAAACGAAATAGTAGATGAGATGGCAAAAGTGCTGTTAGACTAACATATGAACAAGAGAACGACATACCAAAACGGCTAAATACAATATACAACGAATTGACAACTAGATGATAAAAATAGTGGAAGCTAGGTGGACTAATTTGCCCACATGCAAAACAGCAAAAGTTATGTGTAGAACTAATGACAAAAAACTGACTCAATTTGTACTCACGCTCTCGCGTAAGGACTGCAGAACTATTATAGGTATGCTAACAGATCATAATCTATTGGCTGCACATGCGTACAAGATAGAGATTGCTAACATGGACAAATGCAGGAAGTGCAGAAAGTATGTTGAGGAAACTTTAGAACACATTCTGCGCGTTTGTCCGGCATTATTAAAAACGCGTTTAAAATGCCTGGGAGCCCCATTGTTTGAGGGTCTGGAGGACGTCTCAAAAGCGGATCTTCCAGCTCTGCTTAGATTCGCCAAAAGCCCTGACATCCTCCAGTATTTATAGAGGTCGGTGTCCATCTGGTATCCCTAGGGGCCAAAAGGTCTATGCGTGGCTTATTGCCAACCAGACTAACCTAACCTAATCTAAGAAAATGGTTTTTATTTCTAACTTTTGAGTGTCGATAGGATATGGATCAAAATATGCAAGGCAATTTTGAAAGTGCATGTAGAAAAAGTAAACAACACATGTAGAAAATAATTGATTTTTGGTCTACTTTACATCTACCAGAAAACCCGATTATTAGGCTTGCTTGACAAACTCAGAAGTTCATTCCCAAACATCTCTTCTAAATACCTCATACCTAATCTTTATGGAACGGTATAACTGCTTCAGAGTTCACTCTGACTAAAACAAGTTTTTTTTTAAAACAAGTTTTTTTTAAAGTTAGATTGCAATAGATGAACATAGAGTCTCTTCCTTACAGATAGGTCAGGAGTAGATTTATTGTGATGTTATGTGCAGTCGCAGCTCACTCGGCTACTTCATTGGCGCAATACTCCTGTTTCTATCTAGGTTGTCTTCACCAGGTTGTCAAAACTGATTTGGTGAGCGTATGAAAAAGCTTTGTGCATTTTCTTCTTCCTCAACGTTAGGTTTTCTAACAAAATTATGCAATTGTACTGCTGAAGAAATTTTGACTTGCCAGTTGGCGAATACCTTAAGTGCAGCGTGTTTTTCATGCAGCTAACTACGTAAACTTCTCTCCCTTCACATATAAAGGATTACGTTTACCTTGTCTAGGAATACCGTTCCATACCACGATGTAGAGAATACAGAAGGTGTCGCCTTCCGAAAATCGCTCTTTTGTTCCTGGCGAATTTGTCAATTGAGTGATGTCAGAACAGAAAAAACACACCTTTGTATGCAAATGTATGCAGGAACAAATGTATGAGTGCACGATTTATTCTATTCCACTTTCTTCTACTTATTCTTCCTCTTTTTGCGTCTGTTTAATCTTGCATTCTATTATTCTTGGCTCCGTACTATTCGTCTTTTAAAAATAGAGCGCCTCTTTCTTTGTCGACAACCCCAAAATTAACGGAGCCTGCCTGTTTCGCTAGAAGATTCAGGTAGACCAATCCTGGAGGGATACGTTCTCGTCCTGTGATAGTTGTCTCTTGCCTCCCGATTCTGACTCTGATCGCTGAAGCTGGTCGAATTGGTGACGGCGACCATTTCGCCTCATCGTCTTTTCTAATTTAGGGCGATTTTAAAGTGTTCACTCGGATCAACTATCCAAGATTTGGGAAGTGAAGTACTCCCTTAATGGTGCCATTGTGGCCTACTCCGAGGCAGGGAGACCATACGAGGGTTGACGAATTTCCATTTTGATGGGACTCAGAGCAAATACAAAGACGGGAGTCATATCAATAGTACTTTGAAACGTACTCGATATCATTCCTTAAACCCCCGATATCAGCTACTTGCGTAAGTTTATTATTATTCAAACACCTTGTTTCACTTAATAGGGCTGGAGTTAGCTCTAAAACTTCATATCCGTATCTCTTTCTCTGTCTCATACTTTATTTCATCTATTTCTTTCGTTTTGGTATCGCAGACAACTACTTCATGTCTAATCTGTCCAGAAGGAAAAAAAGTTTATCGATCTTTTGATTTGCATTTGAGATAAAACAAGCAACATGTAAATGTAGCATGGAATAAGAATGCCAATGACAACAATTAAATATCGCACATTATAATTCATTTTAAAGACATTCAAGCACTTATGCCTAGGCGTACCATAAAGGAAAAAACTCGCTTAGTTGCTTCTATCATTTCATTGTCAGGCATTTTTCGATAAGCAATATTTTTGTGCTGACAACTTTTTCTGGAGGTTAGCCTGTATGCATAAGCCTCACACTTCTTACGCTCCTCCCGCCAAGCCTAGCCAGTCATTTGCTTTAAGCAGTAAATTCTGTTTTTAGTACGAGCTCGATATTGATTTCACATTTTTATTTCTGATTTCATGCATTTGGGATAGGATTGGGCTGATTGACTACAGCGTCTAAAGCCATTTTGTGATGACAATTTCAATTGCATCGTTCAGTTCATCGTGTTAACTCGATAACGACGGTTGTATGGTTGCGCTCATAGCTCAAAAAACGTGTCTCAATTGTTGTAAATACTGTGCCTTAAAAAAATACATAAATACATTTCAATTGCAGTTCAAATAAAGCATAGCTTCAAAAACAAAAGTAGAAGAGTTCTCTCATAAAACTTTGCAACTTGTGGGCTAGTTGCTTGTCCACACGTTGGTGATAAGTGCGCGAGTATTCTTGATTTGATCAATTCAGATACATTACTTGCAGCAGACTAAACTTTTTGAATTGAAAAAAAAAACTACATATTGACTTTATAAAAAGAATTTTGCGAGAAAGGCTCTAAACGTTACAGATTTTCTCGCAACGTTTCTATAACAACGTATGCTGATTATTTAATATTTTCCTTCGGAATCAAATTAAAATATTTCTACTATTTTTTTCTTAAGCATTACCACTGCACAACATTAGATATTTGCCGGCGAGATTCCAGTTTGTGGCTAGGCGCTTGTGCTTGTTCACAGAAACCACAAGTCAATCAAACAATTTGTTTTTGTTGCTGCAATAGATGTCTCTTCTGGGTTGCCACAATTATTGTGGTTGATTGTTCTTATTGTAGTGGGTGGCGCTGATGTTGTCGCGTCTAACTAAACAACATCTCCGCTTGGGTGTAATTCAATCTTCCCATAAATTGCATTAAAAGCGCGCTTTGTTCACATCATTCAAATTTGTAGGTATTAATAATATAATACCCGTACGTATTTTTGCATTTATTGTTCTTATTAGCTGATTATTTTCATATTGAAAGTTTACATATAATTACTGATAGCCAAGTCCCAACTGTGTTTTGGTCGCCCCAACGTTCTTTTTTTGTTTGTTGTTGTTTAGGTATTATACTAATTTTGGTTTTCGTGGAGCAGCATCTTAACCAGCAAAAAATCTATTAGCGCAGAGGAGCGATTCCCAGGTGAGTTAAAATAAATAAATAATGTATTTAATAAACAAGTACAGGCAGGCTTCTTTACATGGGGGTTTTGAATAAACTCTAGATTAAGTTCGAATCGGAAATAAAATAAAATTCTACTTCTTTCTGATCAAATCATGCTCAAGTATATATTTTTGCCGTTACCCCCATGAGCGTTTGAATTTGCCTGCGGTAACGGATGCATGTCGTAAGAGAAAACAATAATCCACACTTATTCTGAGCATTAACTCAACGCTAACAGGTTGATCGAAACAGGTAGGAACACTGTCAAGGAGGAAGGCTCAGAAAAATACTCTGAATCCAACTTTCAGTTGTTTATTACAAAGAAACTCAAGCATATTCTTCTCTAGATACAGCTTATCTTTTCGCTGATTAAATTAGAAGTAGACGCATACTTGATTCATGAATGTCACTTGAACATAAATACCTCAGTCAATCTTGGATCCTTAATGCTTTATGATTTTGAAGATGGAATTCGGTAACTCTATCAACAAAAGCTGATATAGAGCCCATCTTCTTATCTTTTTAAAAACTGCTCTGTAATTGGCTATCCACTTTTACATTTTATTGCTTAACGAATCCCTTGAACGGGGAGAACTCATGGATGCCTGGAAAATAACAACTATTAATCCAGTATTCAAAAGTGGCAATAAGAACAATAAAGCCAATTATAGACCAATCTCTAAATTAAAGACGGTTTCAAAATCATTTGAATTTATTGTGAGAGATAAAATTTAGTTTCCAATTAAGCGTTTAATCTCTGATGACCAGCAACGTTTCCTGAAAGTTAGATCAACTGTTTAAAATCAGTGCTTTCTGAATATTGTACATCTGCTTTTTAAAATCGAGTTCAAGTTGACACTGTGCACATAGACTTTTAAAAGCATTTTCAAGGTTAGTCACACGATTTTAATTTCCAAATTGAGGATTTTAGGATTTCATTCCACTCTTTTAAAATGGATTAAATCCTATCGTCCAATACAAAAATGTGTTGTTAATGTTGATGGTGACTCACCTATTTCTTTCATTTTGGCTCCTTACTTTTTATAGTTTTCATTAATTACATTTCCACTTGTTTTGTACTTTGATGATTTAAAAATATACTGGGTGATTGCGAATACAAAATAAGGGAAATAAGTAAGGGTTTGCCTTTTATATTTTGCGCGCAGTAATGAACACACAGTGAAATAATAATGAAAATAACATTATTGTTTTTCAAATATTCTCCTTGTAAATTAATACACTTCTGCATTGCCTTGAGCCAATTTTCAAAGCACTTTCGCCACTCAGAAGGGAATATCTCCAAAACGGGCTGTTTAAAGGCTTCAACAGCCTCTTTAGGCGTTGAAAAACGTTGACAATGCACTTTAGTTTTGGTTTTCGGAAATAAAAAGAGATCAATAGCTGTCAAATCAGGGCTATAAAATGGTCCATTTGCTTAAAAACTCTCTTTTGTGAGCCGATATCTGAGTGATCGCATTGTCTTGGTGAAGGATAATTCGTTTTCGGCAGTTGGTTTTCTTTAATTCTCCGAAAACTTCTGGCAAACAAATGGTCGCATACTTCTCAAATATTCTTGACGACCAAATGTTCATGCAGTATTGAATGTAAGCTGGTCGCAAGTTGATCAATACAGTCCTGTCCCGATAATCCACGTCGAAAATCATAATAAATCCCACGAAAGTTTTCACTAGCTAATTCCATCTTTTGGACGAGATGAATTTTTCAATTCACTGAAAAAAAACAAATTTCATAAGTTATATGCAAGTTTATGCAAAAACGTACCAAACTTTTCTATAAAAACATCGAATTACTACTCAACACACCTAGTGTTGCAAAGACACTAAATATAAGAGACAATTCTAGTATTTAGAGATAACTAAGTGTTTTTATGCCTCTTATTCTAAATTTCGTCCTCTTATACCTACTTCCTATTACAAGATTAACGGACCAAAGTGATATTATTGGTCTTGGTGTAGTATTTGGCTCTAGATTCTCTTTTTTAAGATGTTTAAATAACAACATTGCAAAGTCATATTATGTATCTATTTTATTCGATGTTTTATACGTCTATGTTATCAGAACAGGTGACGTATTTTGAATCAATACATATGAGCTGGAATTGATAGTATGGGTGTTCCAAGGCGAGTCTAATCCAACAAAACTTGAAGCACCTCAAAGCAAATGGACGCCTGTTTTTTCGAAAAATTTGATCATGTCGCAGTGTGCCAGTAATTTTATACTTAATAATTGAAAAAATTGCCTGTGAGCTCTTGATTCAATGATAAAAGGTTTGCTCAGTAAGCAGCTTTCTCATTCTCTCTTGACAAATCGGCTCCCTTAGCAAGATACGGGGTTGCTAGCTCAAGAAATTTTGAGTAAAAGTGTGGGAAAAGTAAAATTTTGTAGAAAAAACATTTCAGAAGAGTTTTGATTGGTATGTTCAGGACTATGGTAGTATGACGTGGAATACATATCTCTTAGGTCAGGACATGATAAAGTATTTGACGTAATCCAAGATCGATGAGTGGAGAATTTACAAAGCTTTATTTCTCGTGATGTTTGATTTAGAAGGATTTCATGTTTTGCAAAGAGCTAGCATTTCCCAAAGAGGTACGACGGAGAGAATAATTAAATAGTCCGACGCGACCGATAACATTGCATACCTCATTATAAAAAAGTTGGGATTGACGGAACTTGTTTCTAATGAGCCCACCTTACCATCGATGGATGAAGTGTACAGAAGAGGCTTAGCAAAGCGCAGTACCAGCATGGCAAAGCTCCTCATAAAAGACCATCTGCCAGAATCGGCTTAAAACTGTAGGTCCTTCCATTTGTGGACAACATCATGACACGCGCTACAAATAGGAGGGGGATCTCGGCCAAACAACTAACAGAACTGTACGTGCCAATTATTTCAATTTATTAGTTTCATATTGGCGGAGCTTCGCGATCGGTTTTAAATTTAATAGTTAATTCACAAAATAAAAACTTGGATTAAGCGAAATAATTTCTTGTTTTAATATTATACTTGGCAATTTCCGTTAATAACTTCTATTTCTACCATAATTTACATTCCAATATTAATTAAAATTAATTTCTTAAGCCGTTCGGAGTTTGTTTCCATTTAAGTAAGAAAGTACTTTTTTGCTACTATTTTTACCAAAAAGGATTACATTTGTTCCACTTTATTCCCCTTGTTAAATACAACCTTTTGTAAGGGAGTGTCAAAAATCGAATGTCACTAGTGAGCAAACCTTTAATAATTGAATCATGCTGTGAGCTAATATTTATTGAGATTTACTTACTTCTGATGAAATATGGAAGGCCCCATTAGTGGAAAGATTTCGTTGGGCTAAACCCATTAAGACAGTATTGTGGTGAGGTACATACATATCTTTACGCTGGCATTGTTTCAAGTTTAAAGCAACTCTACATTGTATTTCTCAGAGCTTGGAATATATTTCTTTCTTCAAACGAAATCAGCTTTGTTTTGTGCAGCGTTTTTGTTAGTACCGTCAAAATCTAAATCACAAGAAAAAATCAAGTACTTCGAACTTATCGTCAAAAACTGCCTTTATTTCTTTATTTACCGAGAACATCGAAGTGCGTGTTGAAAACTTATACATATCTCCTGACTCCTTAAAAAATGTTTTGAAAAAAAAGTAAAATAAAAAGCTGTCATAAAAAACATCCATTATAAATGCGAAATTGATATTGAATACTTTGGTTTAAGTAAAGAAGTTTTATTAAAAATCAATTTTTACCAATTCTAGTTGTTGAGAATACAAAATTTTCTTCAGCTTTTTGTTTAAACTGAGTAGCCTACTCATTCATAAATCCAAGCCAGTCCATTTAACTACATTTTTTCGGAGCATTTAGGAGCATTTATCAGAAACTGCTGCTTAGCAGTTGGTTTGATCCGTAACAGTCCATGGCGATACAGAAAGTCCCATTGAACACAAAATATTTTTAGCCTTCACGTAGCTGCAGAAGGTGTGCGTGAGCGGGTTATGATCCAAAGGAATACTGCGGAAAATCAGATATATGGTATAAGTGAATGTTATAACATTACAATTAATATTCAATTCTACTTACTGTTATGTGAGTTGGCACTAGCGGGTTGGCAGGAGTAAACAATACCGTAGCTGACGTAATCGGTAAACAAAATCCACAGGGTAGGGCGAGAGGTGGTAGGCACTTTGTAGGTAACATTGAACTTGGCATTTCAAGTTTGCTTGGCAGCACCTATAAGACTGGGTTTTTGTTGGTACTGCAGAGCAAACAAAAAAAGTGAAATGGGAAAAAATATTTCAAAAGTGAAATTAATACTCGGAAGAGGACATATTTTACGCAAAAGGTAAATATATATAAACATTTGTTTACGATGGAAAAACCATTATATCCACTATATTCATTTCAGTTTGGCTTGTTTGCGTGTATGTTATTGTCATACACGTGTCATTACCCTGGAAAGCAGCAGGATACTTGGCGTATTCGAACCAGGAGCCCGCATACTGTGCCACAAATAGAAAATAATAAAGTCGACGAATTTGATATAATGCCCGTAGCCGTGCACTTTTACTTAGAGACCGAAGAAGGCCTAGGTGATAATTACAAGGATTGTGCTATATTGGTGCAAGTTAATAATTTAAATTTATAAATTCGTGTTTTAGATTTTCCTTAAGGATTTTCTATTACTTACTTTTGCATGCTGACAACTTTCTGTTGTTTACTGTTTGAAACTGCTTGCACTGACTGTACTCTTTTTATACTCATAGAATTTATTTGAGTTTCGTAGTCACGGCTACTTTTATTGGATAGGTGAAAATAATATTTTAAACACCATAGTGGATATTTTACGACTTTATTTTAATGGGGAATTGATATATAAAGGGGTTTCCAATAACAAGTGTTATTTTGAATAGCCCGCTATTTCGGTAGATGTCACTTTTGAAGCTGTCATTTTTTGATATTTGACAAGTAGAAACTACGTTATTAATAAAAATGGAACTATACACGTGTAAACAACGCATTCAAATTATTAAAGTTCACTATAAAAATGGTGAAAATTTAGCAGAGGCGGTTCGTAAAACTCGAACATTTTTGGGTCATCGTGAAGCACCTTGTCGGACCGCACTACAGAAATTGGTGATAAAATTCGAGCCAAGTTGGGCCAAGTTAGTGATGTGAAGAATAAAACCCGTGCACGTCGCTCAAGAACAGCCGAAAATATTGCTGTTTTAGCCGAAAGTGTTGAAAACCCAGGTTTGCCCATTCTTCGTCGTTCTTTGGGATTAGGCATTCCACAAACGTCATTACACCGTATTTTGCATAAAGATTTGGGTCTTAAAGCTTAAAAAGTCTAGTTAACACAAGAACTCAAGCTGACCGATAATCAACAACGTCGTGTCTTTGCTGATTGGGTCGTTGAAATGCATGAAAATAATCCGAAATACGATCGAAAAATCATCTTGAGTGATGAGGCCCATTTCCACCTCGGTGGCTTCGTCCACAAGCAAAATTGTCGGATCTGGGGCTCAGAAAATTCAAGAGTTGAAAAGCCTCTCTATCCTGAACGTGTGTCTGTTTGGTGCGGCTTATGGTCCGGCGGAGTCATGGACCTTACTTTTTCGAAAATGAGGCTGAAGCAACTCTTACGGTGAATGGAGTGCGCTATCAAGAGATGATTATTGATTTTTTATGGATTGGATGGTATTCATCTGGACAACGTTTATTTTCAACAAGACGGCGCTACATGCCACACAAGCAACGAAACCATTGATCTTTTACGGGAATAAAACCTCATATTGGAAAACCCTTTATATATATGTATAATATATATAAATGGCGCGTACCTACATTCTTTCTGGGTGTTTGGCCAAGTTCCTCCTCATATTTGTGGTGTGCGAGTTGATGTTGTTCCACAAATGAAGCGCCCTACAGTTTGAAGCCGATTCCGAACGGCAGATATTTTTTATGAGGAGCTTTTAAATGACAGAAATGCACTCGAAGAGTTGCCATTGCCTGCCGAGCGTCGAACGCTGTTAGAAAAACTCTTTCTTAATTTTGGTGTTTCACCGAGATTCGAACCTACGTTCTCTGTGAATTCCGAATAGTAGTCACGCCACAACCCATCCCGCTACGGCGGCCAATAATGCCTTCGATAATATTTTGCCAAATAAAAGGCAATGCGAAGTCGTTTTTGCAAATCAGCATTCCCAGCACAAAGCGCGCTTCAACTCGTCTCATTCTCGAAATATCGTACATATCGCTCTCCCCGATGCGGGCGACACCCCAAGTCTCACTCGCTGTTCTGCGAAAACAAGAGATGGATGAGTAAGAGTAAGAGTGCAGCCCTCTTAGATTACTTTTACTATGTGTACCATAGCTTGTGTTTTGGCTTTGTTGAGTTTTCATTTCAACATTTCCAATATTTCCGTACCTGATATTTTGTTAGAAGAACAGAACTACAGAGAGCCTCTTTATAGAAGCAAACGATTCTGATCATATCTCAAGGCGGTTTTTTATAAAAAAAATTTCGGGTACTTTTTGAACAGAAAATATATTAATCTTCAGCTCAACCAAGTTCTGGTTTATTGAACTCAATAAAACTCAAAATGTTCAAATGGCGGGGGAGTAGGTTGCATTTTGTTTTTATTTGTGCAATAAATAAGATTTGCCAAAAATAATTTGGTTTTATTTTTTTGAAAGAAAGCGCAGATGTTCACTTTTAAGGTGTAATCTTTTGGTGATTTTTTAAGCGATTTGGAAATAATAAGCTGCTCAAAAAGCACAAAAACAAAATGAATAAATGCTCTTTTCGGATTTATGGCGTTGAAGATACGCAAATGTAGCAAAAGGAGTAAATTAACACACAAGTATAAGAAAAAAGTTCTTTAACCGATACAAGCAATAATTTTGCTTTATTTAGGGGAAGAGTGGAGCAAAAACTGACATGATTATAATAGTAGGTGTAGCTTTTTATAGTTACTAAGCTGTGTAGATTAAACTTATGTTCAATATGTACGTGTATATGTACATACATATATAAGTATATGTACGAGTTTATGACTATAATGCGCGAATGTAAAATCCTCAAATGTTGATTTAGTCAAGTTCGAATCAGTAAATTTTGTGACGCATTTTATTGATTGCACACAATTGCAATTTCATTACAACCGCCAAAGTCAACTTATGTACAATATGTATGAATGCTTATATATAGGGTGTTCCATTGAGACGGAGTTCCATTTCTGAAAAAGTCAATAGCGCAAAAATGGTGAATGAAAGAAGAAAGTTCTCAAACTGTGTTCATTCAATTTCGTAGAAAATCGCACAGATGCGTCAGAGTGGAAGCTGATGGAAGCCGAGAGTAAAATTTCCAATAACCCAATTTTCGGTACAGTGTTTGATGAAAAATATTCTTTCTCTGACGAATAAGTTTCCTTAATTTACACCTGCATAAGAACAAATACGAGGGTCGCTATATATATTTCAGGCTTTGGGTACTTCCAGTGTTGACATATTTTACCATAAGCGCATTCAGAGCATTTTGATGTGTGAGCCATATTCGTGTTTCGATTTCAAAGGATTTAAAAATTTAATGTGGCAATTTGGCTGTAAACATTTTTGTGCGATTATTTTTCAAAATTTTCGATGTGGATTAACAAGACAAAAGTGCATTGCTGAACCAAAATTATTATACGACAAGGCAGCACCATGAATTTTCTCGTCGACGCAGTTTAGTCGAGTTCCGGGAAATCCGTCCAAAATCAGTTCTTGTGCCTGAAAATATAGATACTGTGGGCGAAATGATTAGGTAAGATCGTCATGTCATATATCGTGAGATTGAATTATCCTTTCATGACCAACTTATGGTGGAAGAGGTGTGTTCTCGCACAATTTTAAAAATTCTCTGTAAACACGACTGGTCATAGTGCTTCGAAATTATATTATTATCATCATGGAGACTATTTTGAAAAAAAAACTAAACATTTTCAACCACCCATTTTCATTTTCGCATTTTTAGGCTAGAAATATATAAATAGCAACCTTCGTAATTTTACAAAATCAAAGTACGCACATCCACTTTGCTGTACCAAATCTGGATCAGCGCTGATCGAGATCAGTTTTGCAATCGGCTCGGCTTTCAGCGTACACTATGCGGGTACTTTTAGGGCACGAATTGCCCCATTATCCGGATTTTTTTTATTGAATGAAGTATTCTTATTTTGGGAAAATATTGACCCACCCTTGTATGTACATTTATACATACATACAGTTGAATTTCTATAACTCGAATCAGTATTATCCAATGAAAATATTCGAGATCTCGTGTTATGGAATATTCTCTTTTCAAGAAAGTACAATTCTGTAAGATACATCTTAAATAATAAACATTACACATGGATTGACAAGTGACGGACCTAACAAAAAAATCACGTTTTTTTTGTTCAAAATTAGCGTTATTCATTAAAAACAACGCAATCATTCCAGCGCCGCTCTAACATTTCAATACCACTTTTGTAGAACTAATTATCTTTTGGCTAAAAATACCACAGGTCTCAGTTTCAGCGACATCCTCTCAAATCTGGCGAATACGGTGGATGTGGCAGCAATTCTAAGTTCAATTCATGTAGTGTTGCCATTGATTGACTTGTGACATGGTGTGTTGTCTTGATGAAACAAAATGGTGAGCAAACGCGGCACTCACTTTCAACAGAGTCAACAGTCAAATGTTCATTCAATATAACTCCAACACGTTCTTTTGATATCATTACGATGTCAGCTAACTCACGCAACTTTACTTCTCGACCATTCAATTTGTGGATTTTTTTTAATGCTTTTTGGTGCTACCATCTCATTTGGACGTCCACTGCTTTGTGCATCATCGGTGTCTTTACGACCAAGCTTGAACTCAGTGATCCATCGTTTTATTGTTGTTTCTGATGAAGCGGAATCCCCATAACACTTTTCAAGCCATTGCTACGCTTGAACGGTATTTTCTCCATCAAGAAGCAGTGTAAAATTAAAATATGAAATTATTTTTGATCCATTGTTTCGAAAATAACAAAAGTAGCGTCACTCTTAGCACAATAACTCACGCATTAATAAATAGAACATCATGAATTTTTAGAAACTGTCTTTTTAAGGTTAATACTAACTGAAAAAGAGGTGAATGTAATAAAACTAGTGTGATCTATGTGTTAGGCCCGGGACTTTTCAGCCCATGGGTTGTAGTTTTTATTAATTTATTTATTAATTCGAAATACAGTTTCGTTTACAATGAATCAAAATGATGAGTGACTGAAAACCTCTTTTTCTTTTGGAGTTTTCAGTAAAAAGAGATTCTAACTAGTTTGAAGCCTTATAGTGATCATCAACGTTATAGTTTGCAAACATAAATTCAAAGCTCTGACGCAATCTCTGACATCGTCATTGGAAGGCTGGTGAATAATTCCATGCACTGAACTCTCGTCATCACTTTCCATTCTGTTAGAATTCGAACATACTTAGGTGCTTGGCTGAGCTCCTCCTCCTATTTGTGGTGTGCGTGTTGATGTTGTTCCACAAATGGAGGGACTTACAATTTCAAGCCGACTCCGAACGGCAGATATTTTTTATGAGGAGCTTTTTAATGGCAGAAATACACTCGGAGGTTTGCCATTGTCTGCCGAGGGGTGACCGCTATTAGAAAAATGTTTTTATTAATTTTGCTTTCACCGAGATTCGAACAAACGATCTCTCTGTGAATTCCGAATGGTAATCACGCACCAACCCATTCGGCTATGGCGGTCAACCCATTCGAAAATATTTAGTTAATGCAATAATGCTCAATAATGTGATCTGTGGGAAAGTCTGCTACACAAATCTTATTATCCACCTCAAAACAGTCCTGAGGGGTAGCATTCGAAGTTACATGAACAAAAATTACCTTTTTTGGAAGCAATTGAGGATTTCTTATCTACCAATGCCAATATTTTAAGCTTTTGATATATGATTGATGCAATCAATAAGTGTAACATTCTTTTGTTTTCCTCTAAACGTCTTAGGGCTTCTTATAAGATTCTCCTACGATAGTGACATTCCATATTTTGAATGGCACCTTGGTCAAATGGTTTCAATCTGTACGTCATTTTCGGTGGAAAGATCACCAATTCATTGGATTTTAGTTTATATTTTACCGCTTTTGGGTACCGGACAAATAACGACGAATATTAACACCTTTCGCTTTACATGTTGAAAATGCTATTCAGTTTCAAAATCCATTCTTCAAAAAATTGCCCCTTCATGCATGTTTGGAATTTGCTTTATAATCAACGGGTAACCAGTTAATACCACGAAAGTGTCGAGGCTTGCTACTTCTTTCAATCAAAAGAATTTTAAGCTTTTCTGAACCATCCATATTTGCAGCCACCATTAGCGAAATTCGTCTGATAAACATTTAAAGAACAAAACTATTTCATCTGCGAAACAAATTTCATTTTCATGCCTAAAATAATGCGAAGGACCACTTTAAATAAATAATTCATCAGTTACACAGTTACACGTCTTTCTTAGTCTTTTACTTACTCGAGTTTTGCGTTATTTACAATTCAGCTCAAAGTGCAATCAGGTTAAGGGAGGTTGGCCTCTGGAGGCAATCTCTCAAGGGAAATGGCCGTTCACACCGTATTTCTCCGAACTTCGAACATATGTATCTCTCTAACCGCAAACTAGAGTTTGAGGGTTGTTCTAGGGCAATCTTTCCAAATAGGCAGGATTGTTGTTTTTGTAGCAGTATATACGGGGAATGCTGCTCAAGTGACAGTTCTTGGCCGGATATAAATTCGGGTCGTTCCGGTTACGAAAAACCGACTGTCGTGGGAACGCTTGCACCTATGTCTTCACTGACGGTTCCAAGATGGAATCGGGAGTCGGAGCAGGGGTTTTCTTTAAATCAGCCAATTTATCTATTTCCTTCTGCCGAATACTGCTAGTGTTTTTCAAGCACAAGTCTTTGCGATCCTGCAGGCATGCAAAATGCTAAAGGAACGCGGGAGCGAAAGAGATATTAACATTTTCTTCGTTAGTCAAGCCGCGATGAAGGCTCTGGCGACGCCATGGTGCAGAACGAAACTAGTAAACTCCAGTAAGGAGGAGATCAAATCTTTTGGTTTTGCAGGTAACATTTCTATGATCTGGGTTCCAGGACATAGGAACATAGAGGGAAATGAAGTTGCTGATGAGCTTGCCAGGAAGGTTATCCTCCTGACAGTTGATAAAGGGGAAGTGCACCAATTATTTCTCAGGAAAGCGCAGAAAAAATGGAGTACATTTACGAAGGACAATATAAGACATTTAATTCTCAAACTCGTAGCTGTAGATATCTTCCTGTTGGAGGTTTCATAATGGTATCAAAATGGCTTTAGTGCTGCTTGAGGAGTGCCAGACTAGCACTTCAACCATTTCACCTACCTACTTAATTGCCTCTTACTTAGTACCTCTGTTTCCTTTTATCAAGGCAACCTGTGCTTGTCTTTCAAACTCCAGTGTTTGCCCATTCCAGGAAAGCTCTGTTCACACTTTTAAACGTTGTTTTCTTCATTGTTTTGCAATGCCCAGAAGAAGCGTCAGATGTGATTCTTTATTTTTAAAATTGTGGAAACCGTGCTTGCTGGGATGACATATTTTTCAGCCATTTCCTTTTTATTTTTTCCACTTTAGATTTCTTTTATTCACTTAAATTTTTCTTCAGTGTGCGAACATTTCAAAACTCAATTTGAAACCATGATAAACAGACTTTAGAGTACAATCCTTTTCAAACTGATTAACTAACATTATATACATACATAAGTACTTCAAAAAGAGCTTCGCGAAAAAAGCATACAATAATCACATAATTCGGGATTTCCCTTAAATAATTCGAATTAGAAAAGCATGTGCCAAAATTCTTCGAGTTATGGAGAATTTCGAGTTAGAGAAGTTCGAGTTATGGAACTAAAATGGAGTGAATATTGCTTTCGAAATGCTATTGCCACTCGAAATAGTTCAAGTTATAAAGAATTCGAGTTATTTTAGTTTGAGTTATCGAAGCTCGGGTTATGGAAGTTCGACTGTAGATCTAGCAGCAATATGCACTGAAAAAAGTGCAGTAGACTAGTGCAATGAGTTTAGTGATCAACGCACTTATATACATACATATAAAATAAATTTGTAGCTACATCATTTTGTTGCAAGGGTGCAAGTCCGATTGTTGTCGTGCGCATACGCGTACTTTCGATTATAATGTAGTCATGCAACATTTGCTTTTGCTTTTTTCCTTGCTACTGTTGAATTCGGATGCCACGCAGCTGGACGCATTGTGCGTGATTGTCTGGCCGGCCTATATAACCATTTGTGGGATTTCCACAATTTAAACTCGATTACGCTCTCCTTCGGGCCAATGGGACTTGCCGTGGCCTGCCATTTTAAATCATTGACTTCTATTAACTTTTGCATGAATGTCTGTTCAAATTCTTCATGTGCTTGCATACCATACATACATTCATATACAAATGCATATGCGTATGTGGTTGTGCGTATTTTAAATATAGGGTGAAAAAAAGATAAATTCTGAGTTTCGAATATAAATCAGAGATACTGAAAACTGAGAATTGAGAATTTGAACTTGGGAGAACTTTGAGAGCATGACTCTCAATATTATGTAGGGACTAATTTGCTTATAAACGAAAGGAAACTTTCGGGAGTTAAACATATTAGAGTCTCTTGCTTTTTCCTTATTTTAGGTTATTTTGACTTTTTGCTCGCTCGCTCGTGTACCAAATCGATTTGCGCTTTTCGGTGCGCGAGTGATCGGCAATTTTAATTTTTGCAACTCGCACTCTTCGCTGTTTTAACTCGAGTTTTGATGTTTTCTTTGATATTGATATTGATATCATCGGCATTAACAATAGAGCTGTTAGTTCTGCCTTTTCTAACCTGGATAAGGAAGCAAAGCGAATGGGTCTGGTGGTTAACGAGGACAAAACGAAGTACCTACCTGGGGACTCACGTCACTGTTGACAGTTATGATTTTGAGGTTGTAAAATACTTCATTTATTTAGGAATCAGTATTAACATCGACGTCGGCTGCCGTAGCCGAATGGGTTGGTGCGTGTCTACCATTCGGAATTCACAGAGAGAACGTAGGTTCGAATCTCGGTGGAACACCAAAATTAAGAAAAACATTTTTCTAATAGCGGTCGCCCCGGGCAGGCAATGACAAAACTACGAGTGTTTTTCTGCCATGAAAAAGCTCCTTATAAAAAATATCTGCCGTTCGGAGTCGGCTTGAAACTGTATGTCCCTCCATTTGTAGAACAACAGCTCAGCCAAACACCCAAAAAGGGTGTATGCGCCCATTATATATATATAATCAACGTAGAATCTCTTTTGACAACAAGCGCTATTTTGGACTAAGTAGGCAATCGAGTAGGCCTCTCTCGATGAACAAAACTAACACTCTATAAGGCTCTTATCATGCCCCTCCTAACGTATAGCGCAGAAGCGTGGACGACGACAATATCCGATGAGGTGTCACTTGGAGTGTTTGAGAGAAGATTCTGCGGAAGATTTTTGGACCTTTGCACTTTGGCGATGGCGAATATAGCAGGGGATGGAGTGATGAGCTGTTTGAGCTTTACGACGACATTTACATAGTGCAGCGAATAAAGATCCACCGGCTACGTTGCTGGGTCATGTCGTCCGAATGGCTCTGAAAGTATTAAATGCGGTACTAGCTGGTAATAGCAGAGGAAGAGGAAGGCCCCCTTTGCGTTGGAAAGATCAGGTGGAGAAGGACTTGGCTTCACTTGGTGTTTAGAACTGGCGCTGGTTGGCACGATAATGAAACAACTGGCGCGCTTTGATAAGCTCGGCCGAAATTGCGCAAGCGGTTATCACGCCAATCAAGAATAAGAAGATGTTTTCTCTGCGATGGAAACAATATAATTTCCTAACCTACACTTTTATAACATTAATTTACTGATCAACATGGATTCATCATTTTTCTTGATTATTATTTAGCAATGAAGAAAGCTGCTTGCCAACGGATAAAATAGAAGATGAGATTATCTATTTTATCCAGCAACTCGATGAACTCTTGGAATTGACCACATTAATAATGAGTTAATCAAAACTTTAGGAACTGAACTCTGCGAGAAAATATATAAGCTATTCTGTAAAATACTCGAGACAGCAACAATTCCAGCTGAATGGAGAAATGGAGTGTTACTATCCCAATATTCAAGAAAGGAGATACAACAACTTTAGAGGAATCTCCTTACTATGTGCCTACTCAAAACTATTCAAAAAAATCATTGCAAATGAAATTTCGAAGGAAGATAGAGCAGAGGAACAACAAGGATGGTGGATGTCCTATTCATGCTGAGACAAATTTCAGAAAATGCCTTAGATTTTAATAAACCCACTTACTTATGTTTCGTGGACTTCGCAAAAGTATTTGACAGGGTGCTATTAAATTATCTGAACGACTGCTGAATAAGGAAAGAACTTCAAATAATATCTTGGCTGCAATATGCGAATTAAACAGCAAAAATAAAACAGCGTTTAAGGTAAGCTAATTGATTGAGTTGATTTCGGTTACTTCAGGAATTCGACAAGGGGATAGTTTAAGCCCAGCAATGTTCAATGTTATTGTGGATGAAATCATAGAACAAGTTAAAACAGCCGCCTCGGTTTTTCGCATGACAACTGGTGAATTTAAAATAATATGCTTCGAGACGATGCTGCGTTAATAGCAGAAAACGAAAAGGACCCGCAGAGATTTTTGTTCAAATTCGAGAAAGTGGTTTCATCCTTAACCATGCAGATATCGGCGGAAAATACCAAGGCAATGGTAATATCCAAACAGCCAAAAAGATGTAAGCTGGTGGTTAACAATAAGCCAATAGAACAAGTCATGGAGTTCACATACTTGGATTCACAAATTACCAGCAGTAAGGATCTGAGGAAAAATATGATGACTGCGGCGAACAAAGCAGCAACACTATCTGGCTGCCTAAGATCGGCGATATGGAAGAACAAATACAAGAACATTGAAAGGAAGATAAGGATATATAAGACACGAATTTGACCGATTCTAGCGTATGCAGCGGAAACAAGAGCAGATACTTCCATAAGCCAGCACTATAATAGCATTGTCGACATGGAATAACTAAGGGAAATTACATGATACACATTGCAGGACAGGAGACCAAGTGACGAAATTAGAGAGATTTGTTATGTAACAGACGTAAGCCGGTGGATAACATGAAGGAGAAAAATGTGGAGAGATCACGTTGGTAGAATGTCGAGCGAACGAAGAGTAAGTATGGCGATGAACGGCAGAATAATCCATACTAGACCACCCGGGCGGCCACCGAAGAGATGGCACGAATGCTGGACATCCGAATCCACTGATCTACACCAAAAGTTATCCTAACATATTGTTGTAAGCAGGAATTTTCCTAAATAAACGATAAAGAAGAAGAATTAACTTTAATTATTTTAGTGATTTAAACTATGTACTTTAGGCAAATATTTTAGGCAATCGGTGTTTACACTCTGTAAGCGTACGCATTGGAACACAATCACGTTCACATAAAGAAGTGCAAACGGACTTGTCCATTTATCAGGCTGTCAGCGTGCCGGTGCCCAGAATTTCAATTATTTTGATTTTACAATTGCAATGACCAAAACGAATGGGGCTTAAAAAAACAAAAAAAACATAAAAACGTAAACTAAATGCACTCAACAAATAAATAATAATAAAAATTAAATGTCATGCAATAAAAACGAAAATTTGTTGTTTAATTTTACCATTTTTGGAAATTGAAAATTGAAACTTGTTACGGCACATGCGAATGCGAATGCGAACGGGATTGTGATTGTCATTGCAAATAACGTTGGCGTAGACGTCGATGCAAGCTTCGACAGCTACTTTGACGAGTGAGTGAGTACACACATTACTTACCTACATGAATTATTATTCATACAAACAAACATGCATACATATATACATTACATTTGTACGTACATACATTGTTATATTTACGTTTTTTATTGTTCTGTAATTTATGAAAAATATCAGTTAATGCAAACTGCTCCGTATCCATGATATGGGGGAAAGCGCTGTGAGTGAAGAGAGCAGGTGCTTCAGACATTACGTAAGCGTAGCATATTAAAACACATCTATGAACCAAATATTAATGGTTATTATTAAAATTGATTGACAATGCTAAAATAACCCACACAGGGGCTGACAATTGTTCTTCAGTCGAGGTGACGGACAGTGTCAGCAAATACTCGTATATTATATCTGCATACATACACCTGTGTTCATAGTAATAGAAGTGCGACATATTGCATAATACCTATATTTTTTATAAAAAAACATGCAGGTTATTTCACAGCAAAAACCATACAACTCAAAGCATGAAACCTTGTAATTTATCAAAATCTCAAACTTTTTAGTTAGAATTTTTAGAAAAATTCTGGGTAAGCAATTTCGTATTCCATTCAGTCTTGGTATAATTTAATACTTCCCAGTATCTTCAATATAACAAAGGCTTGAAATTTCTTTTACATGGAGAAAATGCACAAAGTCGCCAGAAAATAAAATTGTGAAAAATCAACACGATTTTTGAGCTCTTTCACACTTGCACTTTATTATACCAGATGTTAATGAGCAACTGCGCACTCGAAATTCTTCTAAAATTCTGATTAGGTAGGTAGGTAGGGAGGTGAAATGGTTGAAACGCCAGGCCTGGCCCTCCTCAAGTAGCACTAAAGCGCCGTTTTGATAGCATTATGAGACTTCCAGCGGGCAGATATCTATAGCCAGCCAAAACTGTTGATATAATGGAGAAGATTGGCGGGATTTAGGTTGGCGCATTGCCTCAGGCTGTCGAAGAAAGGAGCACTCAGTGACCTTAATCGTCTAGCTGCTAAGCCCGGACATTTACAGAGAAAGTGCTCAACAGTATCTTTCTGTGAAAAGTGCCCCTGCAGCTTCTGCAATGGGGGTTAAATGGTAACCCTAGCATTTCCGTGTGTGTGCCGATCGTTCAGTGGCCGGTAAACACGGCTACGAGTTTGAAATTGAATGGCGAGAAGTCCAAAGGACTTTCTGAGTCCTTCGTATATTGTACTGGGGCCAAAGGGTTTTCGAAATAGCGCATGAAGAAATGGTGCTCCATCTTTTCTGTGCCTTCCTGAGAAATAGTTTGTGCAGTTCCCTTTTAACAATCCGATTAAAAAGTTTCAAATTTTGAAATTTTAAATTGTTGAATTTTCTAAATTTTTTACAAAGATTGTAACTTTAAGTTATATGGCTCTGTTGTATAACGAACTATATTTTTGTAAAAAAAAAATTAATTAAAAAATTAAAGAATAGTCATAACTTTGCAATATGTTGCGCTGCTATTATTGAGAACACAGTTGTAGTTATATGTATGTATGTATATATATGCAATTAAGCAATAAAGGGGGTTTCAGAAGGAACTCTTTTTTTTCGCGTTTGTTTTTTGAGTCTGAACACATCCCTATGAGTCCTGTCCGTTCCACTTAACCGTTTGATAGACAGCTGGCTGGATTGTATGCACTTTTGTGTAAAGAAGTTGTGATGTGTGCAGATTAATTAGCCAATTTCTAAAAGAAATAGCAAATATCTGCGATGCGAAAGTATATCCGAAGGAGTTCTGAGCAAACCAGAGAGCATAAATTTTTATCATTTTTTTCCTGTTTACTTACGTTTAGTGGAGTTTGGTGCACAGACACTTCTGTTTTTCGAGCAATTCGAGCAATACTTGAGATTATTTTGTGTTTTCCAGATTATTTTGTCTTTTCTTTCGGCATTTTTTGTTAAGTTTTACAAATTATTTATGTGCTAAGGTCCTTGGAAAACTAAAAAAATGCTGTCAAATAAAATCGGCAAATTCGAACAAATATTTGAGCAATTGAGCACAGGACGAGCTTTGAATGAGTAGCGAACTACCCGCACTTCTTGAAACCCGGGTATCTGAAGCTCTAATTTATATGTCCCAAGTGGTTGGCATTTTATTTAATATATATGTACATAGTTCATATTGGAAGCCCCTTTATTTATGAGGGAGACTCTACAGGAATTGGAGTAATTGTTTCTAAAGCAAATCAGCTCTATTTATATGTGATGGACAGTCATGCAAACATGCACCTGCTGCACAAATTAGTCTCCTTTTACAATATAAATATAAGTATGTATTGTATGTATTGCTACAAACAAGCTGTCGAACAAATAACAATTAATTATAATGTCGTTAAGTTATATACCTGTACTTGTATACATATAAAAATGATGTCATATCTGCAATTATTAAAATTAACTATTCCAGCCGAAGGCTTTAGCAAAAATAACACAATCAATTTTTTTTTTCTGATTTCGAAATATTTGGAGTGTTTAAGAAGGATATATGTATGTTGAAAAATTGGTCATCATATTTTTGAAATTTTTTTTTGAAAAATTGATTGAAACCTTTAAAAATAGCTTTTTTTTACAAATTTGGAAACTTTCTATGTTAGAATTGAACTCTGAAGTGATGCAACTCTCGCTATATTATAAAGTAAGGGTTGTCAGTGGCAATGTCACGGACCAAAAATGCCATTTCACCGATCGACAATTTTTTTGCCACACGGATTCTGTAGGCTCATTATTACTTTCTTGCATGCCCTCATTATAAAACAGAAATGGCGTTTGTTTGTCACTCACAAGTTGTGGCTGCTAATTGTGATTTTACTGTATTTTCCGTTGTAAGTAGTGCCAAATTGCCAAAAGTTTTCTTTAAAATAGTGCCGAATTGTGACTTAACTCAAATCTCATATCATATAATTTGTTTTTGAATAACTTTTTTATAAAATAAAAATTTTGAGTGATGGAAATCTTTATATTTGATCTTTATGCTTGTCTGTTTGTACTGTAGCTGTCTTGTTCACAAGTGGCAAATATGATTGACGTATGACGTCATTTGCATTTGCAAAAATTACTTATATAAATATTTCCAACATGCAAGGGAAGTGTATCAATAAATTCTAAATATTGGTACGTGTGTATACGAGGTGTGTTCAAAAAGTATAGCGAATTTTGAATTTTCGCAGGTTTTTTCGAATTTCGATTTTTTTGTGGCGATATGATGAAGTGAAGAAAATGGTATTGACTAATCGTCGAATCACCGTTAAAGAAGTTGCTGAGGACCTAGGCATATCGATTGGCTCCTGCCATTCGATTTTTTTCAATGAGACGGGTCGCCGTCGCGTCGCATGAACATTGTCAATGAGATGTTGGACTCTGTCCGCGACGACCCAAATTTGCTCTAGAGGGGCATAAATGGTGACGAATCGTGGGTTTATGGTTATTATGTGGAAACCAAAGCGCAATCATCTCAATGGAAGATGCCGAACGAACCAAGGCCGAAAAAAGCGCGCCCAGCTCGGTCGAATGTTAAAGTTTTGCTTACCGTTTTCTTCGATTGCAGGGGCGTTGTGCATCATGAGTTCTTGCCATAGAGTAAAACGATCAATAAGAAATATTACCTGCAAGTTATGCGCAATTTGCGCAAAGTAATCCGCCAGAAACGCCCGGATTTGTGGAAGAACAGAAATTGGTTCTTGCATAACGATAACACCCCTGCTCACACATCGTTGCTTGTGCGCGACTTTTTGGCCAAAAACAACACACTAATGATGCCACAGCCACCGTATTTCCCAGATCTGGCCCCCTGTGACTTTTTCTTGTTCCCGAAACTGAAGATCCCCATGAAAGGACGACGCTACGCTACGATTGACGAGATAAAGACGGCATCGAAGGAGGAGCGGAACAAGATAAAAAAATAAGTTTTTGAAGTGCTTCGAAGATTGGAAAAAACGTTGGCACAAGTGCATAATATCTCATAGGGAGTACTTTAAAGGGGACAAAATAGATATTAATGAATAAACAAATAATTTTTGAAAAACACAAAATTCGCGATACTTTTTTAGCACACCGCGTATATGTATGTGGTGAAATGACTTTCAAAAGTCAACGAGGACATTTCACTAAACTGGTGAAGCAGTGTTTCTGTGAATATTTTGGTTTGGGCCGGACCTAAGATCAGCAAATTGTTCAACGTTATCATATTCGCAGAAAAGTTAAGTCCGTTAGAGAAATATGTTTGGAAAAGCCTTAAAGAGGACGCGCAAAAACTGTTTGGACCACCACAAAGGAGAAATTACAAAAATCTGATAAAAGAGCTACTGTTGACGTATCAAACAAAATTCACGTTTTATATTCCCACTAGAGCTGCAAAACTATCGATAGTGATGTCATTCGATAGTTTAGAGAAAACTATCAATACTATCGTTATAAAAAATATACTACCGATGGCAACGTTTAAAATTACTAGGCATATTCCAGTTCTTCAGATTTGCTGAGTATTTGGTATTTATTACCATAATTGATTTGAACTTTACGCATCAAAGCGTTACTAGGTTGTTCAATAAATCTTGCGGCTCGATAAGAGAAACATAATTTTATGGCTTGAAATACACTTTACTATTCAGTATAGTCTCCCTGAACATCAATACACTTGTTCCAAGGAGATTCCAACTTATGAATTCCATTCTTAAAGAAAGAATCTGGAAGTGTTGCAAAATACGCTTCCACAGCTGTTATGACCTCATCATTTGATGGAAAATACTTTACACACATGAATATTTTCGGTTTGGAAACAGATGGAAGTCGCCAGGGGCCGAATCTGGCGAATACGGGGGATGCTCAAACAATTCCAACTTTATTTCATGGATTTTAGCATTGCAAAATTGTGACACGGTGCATTGTCCTAATGAAAAACAACTTTTTTCTTTTGCATACTGGGTCTTTTTTCACGATTTTTTTGCTTCAGCTGGTCTGAAAGGTCACAATAATATTTAGAATTGATTGTTTCATTATTTTGCAGGTAATCCACATAAAAAATATCTTTCGCATCCCAAAAAACTGATGCTAACAGCCTCTTCGCCGATTTCTGAACACGAACTCGTTTCGGAGCCGAACCTGGAAGCATCCTTTAGCCTCCTGTTATGATTTTGGATAATGGTGATAGACCCAAGTCTCATACATAGTGGTGAATCGATGCACAAAATCCATTTTATCCTTTCGAAAGCGCTCTAAATGTTGCTGAGAAAGTCGTATTTGAATGTGTTTTTGTTCCATTGTTAACGAAAGCGATACCCATTGCGCACACAGCTTTCTGAAACCCAATACTTCAGTCTAAATATTGCTTATTGATATTGCCCAGGGAGATACCTAGAACTTCTACTAAATCTCCTTCAGGCACTCGACGATTTTCTAATAAGATATCCTGTAGTTTTTCTATGATTTCTGGTGCTGTTGCTGTTTTCGGACGTCCTTGACGTGAATTGTCTTCAAGGCTTGTACGACCTCGTTTAAATTCAGCATCCCATCTTTCTACTGTACTAATTGATGGCGAAAAATACTTATACACTTTCAACATTCGTTCATAAATTTCCTTTGCTTTTAAACCTTCCAAAAATAAAAATTCAATCTCTGCACGATACTTAATTTTTTCCGTTGTAGAAAATACTGTGACACGTCGATATTAATGGCTTTTCCACAAAAAATGAATTGACAGATTGAAATGAAACTTGTCATACGTTCATATGAAGTGTGTACTAACATAACAAAAACAAATTTAGGCTAGTAGCGGCGCCATTTCTTATCGAACCGTAAAACTTATTGAACAACCTCCCATGTTCTTACGTTCAGAATTATTATGTTATATTTGGCATCTCTAGTAACAACTTGGTTTTTCTCTGACATAGAGATGGGCACGCTTTAAGTGATCAAACAAATTCGTCGTGTTTCTACTTGGCTAAATGAATCTTGCCTTGCAAACCTTCCGAATATTCCAACAGACTGTCAATATCACCAATGCCCTGATACGGTAATGAAAGCATTAAATTGGAAAAATTTAAGTATGTATGTAAATTTGATACATTTTTTATATTTCTCACAAAGCCTGCGCCAAATTCTTTGAATTGAAATTTTTAGATAAATAGGAATATTGCACTACATACTATCACTGTGGATGGTGGTGTGAAATTGTAAACTATCGATAGTGTCATCGATTTGGCAGTTCTAATTCCCACTTCGGCCCCAGAATCTAGGAGGCCCAAGCGATAAGCATGGAGAAATATTCGAGGATATTTCCAGCATGGGCAAACGATATCAGGGCAAATAGAGTCCTCGTATGTTGTGAGATTTTTGTAGAACACTTTCAAGAGACCAGCTTTAAGTCAAATACTCCAGAAAATCATTGTTTTTAGGTTTCAAAAACATATTTTTTTCTTATTTATTTTTTATTTGAAGTTCAGATAGAAAAATTTTGCTATTTATTTTATACATAGAGTTAGTCATATTTAGACATTTAATTTGTAGTTATAAAATACATATAAGTATAATAAAATTTACAGTTTTATTTAATCAGATTATTAGTGGCGGCCGCCGTAGCCGAATGGGTTGGTGCGTGATTACCATTCGGAATTCACAGAGAGGTCGTTGGTTCGAATCTCGGTGAAAGCAAAATTAATAAAAACATTTTTCTAATAGCGGTCGCCCCTCGGCAGGTAATGGCAAACCTTCGAGTGTATTTCTGCCATGAAAAAGCTCCTCATAAAAATATCTGCCGTTCGGAGTCGGCTTGAAACTGTAGGTCCCTCCATTTCTGGAACAACATCAAGACGCACACCACAAATAGGAGGAGGAGCTCGGCCAAACACCTAACAGAAGTGTACGCGCCAATATTTTTTTTTTTTATTTTTATAACAGATTATTTAAAAATGAGGAGATAAGAAACAAAAGGTTAATTACATCCATTTTCAAGCTTTAGCTGCATGCCAAATTTTTTCTAAGCCTACTTTCCACTGCAAGGGTCAAAATGAAAGAAAAAATCACTAATGTGACAAATTAAAATTTAATTTTTGCTGATGAGTGTCATTGGAGCGACCATAAATCACAAGCGTTCGTCGAAGTATCAATACACAGATTCATCATCGAATCTTAATTATTTCGAAATGAGGAAGCAGATGCCGTTATCGTCAATGGTCCTCGGTATAGAGCTGTGGTCGCCATACAAGAGGCGGAATCTCTAAGTTGTAACGGGTCATCTCACAGCGAACGTTTATCAATTGGTCGTCATCATCGTGCGATTTGCCACACCTCGATTATTTCCTTTTGGATTTCGTGAAGTCCTCAGTAGCTCTTAACAGGCCAACCACTTTGGTCGAGCCTGAGACCTACATTCAAGATTCTATTGCTGGAACAACGTCACTCACATTGAACCGAGCTATCAAAAATTGCTCCGAATAATAACTTGAATGTAACTTCAAAATAAAACCAAAATCAAATTGTTATCCACACCATTGTTGTTTTATTTAAATTTCTTTTTCCATCTGGTCTCCTATGGTTTTTTTCCGAAAGTCAATTTTATTTCGAAAAAATTAAGTTATGGAAAGTGGTCAAACCAGATGCATGGTCGACATAGAAAGTCATTCGCAAAACTTGGGTCCTACCTTATTCGCGCAATCCATGCAGGGTTGAACTATGAATATTAATGTTTCTTATTATAACTTTATTATTCTCCTTTTACTTATAACAAACAAATAAATCAAATTAATTATCTTTGTATATAAACATTTTCAGACTTCAGCATGGAGCTGGAATGCGATTTGAGCGCAATCAAAAACGAAGATTTGCTGCGACGAATGGTAAGTCTACTTTAACCAAAATAATATATCGCACCCTAAATACAAAAGGGTCACAACTCAAAATGTACATCTGCTCAAATATGAACGAGACGTTACCAATAAAACGGTCCGCGGATGACATATGGCAAAAATAAATTTTTTGTTTTTTGGTAGGACTGTTATAAGCTTACATGGCAAATTTCAGCGTGATAAGTCACATAGTTTGTTTTCTGTGCTACTGTAAACAAGTCAAGCTCGAGGGTGGAAAATTTTGAGTTGTGCTCCTTTTGTATTTAGGGTGCGATATGTATTAAGTGCCGTTTTTTGCTAAAGTATTTGAGATCTTTCCTCCGGCAGCAGAATATATTAAATGAATTACTTACAACTTTCAGTAATTTAATTTTCGAAAAAATACTACTATCTGGACAATCTTAACGAATTAATTTGAAAATTTGTGGAGAAAATTACCAAATAGTCACTTTCGGCCATGTGGGTAACTTCCGGGTTAATTTTATTAAAAAACTGAGCACGTCATCCGCTTTAGTGACTTATTTTATATAAGATTAGATATATTGCTTGATTTTTCTGTGCAAGTTGAATGTGTTTTCCTTAGAAGGATCTAAACCTATCGTAAAACATTATTTTACATTACGGTTTTCGAAGTAGCTCGTTTAGTTTTTGCAATATTGAATTTTTTCCATTTCTTTCCATTTTGTTTGGTTTTTAACATCTTATTTTCGTATTCTGCTGTTGGAGGGCTGTTATCCAATATTTTAGTAGAATGTATGGAATAAATAAAGCATTTAAGGTACAAAGTTTTAAAAATAATTGTAAATAGTTTTTTTTTACATATTTTATGTATTTATTTTCAAATCCTTAATATTACTTTGTCAAACACGGTCAGAATTAAGTTTCGAAAAGAACAGTAAAAAAATGCTGACAAGCCAAAAGGTAGATTAAGAAAGTGAACCTGTGGCCTTTTTTGGCTGATCTCGACAAGTATGTACTTTACGTGCATAGTGAGGCTTTGTTGACAATTACTTTAAAAATTTGTCGGTTTGCCAGAGTTACTTAAATCATTTTTCTTGCCAAGCATGACGAATTCTTTATACATTAAGCAGCTACTCACAGCAAATAAATAAATACATTTCATACGAAAATAATGCAGTCAAATTAAGTTATTTTGTACAATTAATTAAAGTGCTATGCATTTAACAGAAATACTTATCTACGCAATATGAGTTTGCTCATATCCTTGTAGGTGTTTTTAATAAAGTCCAAAAGCCGATACTGATATGCTTTATGTTTTACTACACTATGTACTGTACTATGTGTGTAAAGTAGCAACTCTTCATATGGTAAATATTTTTTTATTGTATTAGTGCAGAGTGCCGGGGCAATCAAAGTTCTTCTAGTGAAAATGCAAGAACAATTTAGTCATTAACCCCGAGTGAGATTGGAAATATTTATTATTGTCACTTGATTGAGTGAATCGCAAAGCTAAATTAATTAAAAAGATACCTAAGCCCTGAAATTATGCATTATTATGCACTTCACTGCGTTGACCTTTCCTTTCAATATTTGGAGAAAAATAGTTATAAGGATTCAAATCTGAAGATTATACTGGATGAGAGAGCAACTCGTAATATATTTAATGCAATAATACCCTTGCGACTGCGGAGTTATGCGTTGCTCTGGTCGAAGAGAATTTTGCCTTCTAAAACTGCGTTCCTTCAGTGCTTTTGCTACATCGAACCGTCTGCATTTTCAAGGTCATCGATACAAATAACGGCACGAGCTTTTTTAAAAACTATCCCTTCCTAAAATTTTATTGACGAGAAGACCCAACTTGGCCCTCCTCAGCTTCAATTCACTATGGGAAATCCCTTGCTTCGACTGTTTCTTAGTCTCGAATTGCATGTTTGCTATTTGCCTCTTGAAGGTTGACAGCTTTTAGAAAATACTTGTGGGATATGAACTATAGTTGCCAATCCCGGGATCCCAAAAAATGTGCATGTTGTATTGAAAGAAGTACAAACTTGTTTATTATAAAATTTGATTACAATACAAGCTTTTTCACTTCCAAGAAACTAGTTTTAATTTATCTTAATGAACAATAAGGTGTAAATGTATTTGAATTGAAAACGGCACCATTAATATTTACAAATAAATCAACTCATTCAGACGAACTGAGTTGTTTACAAATTCTTACAAATGAAGTTAAAAAATAAATAAAAATATTTACTAGTGTACTATATAAGCTGTGAGTTTAACCATATATGTATGTAAATATGTATATTATATTTTTACAACTAGCTTAAAAGCGTTTATGAATTGGCTTGCGCAGTTCTAGTTATGGCTAAGATGTATTCAAATATAATTTTCTTTATATTTTTGTTTAATAAATTTCTAATTTTTATTATTACTTTCAAAAGTAATTTGTATTTGCATTTTTATTTATGATGTAAGTGTTCTTGAATAACAGGGTTTTTTTAAATACAATTTAACAAATGAATTTCTTTAAGATTTGTCTGAATTAATAACATTAAAATCAGTTTATCTTAAAATTTAAATTGTTATACTTCACGGTATGCTTTGCGGAAAGCATTTCGGTTATTGAAATTATGATCATATAAAAAAGAGGCCAATCCCAGCACTACTTTAAGTATACCCCGAAATCCCAGAATTCAAATGTTTTGCTAATATTACTTGTAGCATCCCTAGTATGAACACGACAACAGTCAATGCGATAGGTATAGGCACTCGCGACCACGTAAATTACTTAATTGTTGATAATATTGATTAGAACATAAATCTGAGCTGTAAATTTACAAGTATTAAGATGAGCTAGTAATTTTTCTAGTCGATTTGTAAATTTATTTGCACGTACGTTGATACATACTTCTACATAAGCGGCTTTCGATTCACTACTTCTCCGTTCGCTCCAATGACTTTTTCGATTTGGATGATATATAATATGTACGAGTATTTGTATATGCACTATTTATTAATTGAATTTACTAAAATAATTAAAAGCGCCATGAGTAGCTTACAGTTATATTCAGCAGTGTTCTTGCATTAAGCTTTTTAGTTTTAGCAATTCAATGCAAATTTTCCACACACAAATCGTATTTTACGGCTGAAGAATTTATTCAGCTAAGCTAAATGCAATTCCTAAATACAACATTTAATATTAGATATATTCAAGTATGGCGTAAACGTCATTCAGCTTAAGTGTTTGCTGAAAAAATATTCAGCTAAAGGCCTTTTTCACTATTTTCAAGCTTTTTTTCAGTAAATCCAGCTTTACTGTAAATAAATGATCAGCACAAAGTATGTGCTGAATGGTTAAACACTTTATTCAGAATTGCATTGTAAGCAATTTTAACACAAATTTCAGTACAAAAGTGCTGTAGAGTTACAAACCCCGGCTGAATATTGCATTACTCAGTTTATTACTATTGAATAAATTCTCAGCCTACTCTGGCTTAGTTATATAATTAGGCTGAACATATCCAAATGCGGCTGAACTTTGTCATATTTCAAGTTTGCACTTTGGTTTGATACCCTTTTTTCATCAAAAAGTGTCAAATGCAAAATTCAGCTGCCTATCGCAAAACTGAAAAAAATTGAATATCGCATTGGAAGAACTCACTCACCACACGATTCTGCTATTCTCCAGGTTTCTGCTCGCTAACGGCGAGAGATAGAGTTGAAAGTTGAGATAAAGTCGCAAAACTGAAAAAATTGAATATCGCATTGAAAGAACTCACTCATCATGCGATTCTTCTATTCTGCAGTTTTCTGCTCGCTATTTCTCGCCACTAGCGAGCGTCATAAAACTGATATAACTCTCTGTTTTCAATGCTGCCAAATCTCTCTCCTGATATCAGACATAATTTTGTTGCTTCCACTTTGCGAGTTCCTTTTTGGTGAATTTAGATTTAGATTTCTCGCAATTGTTAGTTTTTGGTCTTTAATCAACAACAACGTTGAGAAGCATGAGACCACAAAGTGTATTGACAGAACACGAGTAACGCAAGTATGGAGTCGAAGCAACAAATGTTTACCTGTATGAATGCGGTCTTACTAATACTCATTAAGTGCTTCCAAACAAATGTAATTTTTGTTAGCTCTTTTCCAGTGCTACCAATATATCGCACCCTAAATACAAAAGGGTCACAACTCAAAATACTAAGATTTTCAGGAGAGACGAAAAACGTTTTATGTAAAAATTATTGTAATATTTAAAGAAAATATTGTTCCATCATGAAAATATACAACATTGAAGAAGGTTCTACTATATTTTTTTCAATTTTATATTATGTTTGCGAAAATAAAACAAAATTTTGATTTATGACTCTTTAACTGAAATTTTTTCTATTAACTAGTGATATTATCTTAAGTTGTGCCTTTTTAACTGATAAAATGTTTTAATTTTATAAGTTTCCTAACCTAATTGAACTCACTTTTCACAACTAAAGAGACACAATGCAAAATAATATACCACGAAATTTATCACTTTTTACAGTTATAGAGGCAGAACTAAAATAAAACTCTTTATGTGTAATAAAAGTAATCAGCTGTTCTTGAGCCCATTAACGCAACTAAAAATAATTCTCTTAGTTGATCGTGCAAAAGAAACACACTTGACATAAAAATAGACATAACTGTATTTTTCCAGTTAAAGAAGATAGTTATGTGAACGAAATATTTGCAGTAGTTAGAAATGTGTACTCTGAATTAATTTATGCAAAAAACTCAGTTTTGGAAAATTTTGAGTTGTGACCCTTTTGTATTTAGGGTGCGATATGTCTATTTAGTTGCCTCATCTACAGGGTTTGATTGAAAAGAAATGAGCCTCCCCGCGGACCCCTTCAACTAGAAACCGGTCCCAGTTCGCTGGCAACAGCGGCTGTTTTAAAAGTGTGTTAGGATTTTGCAGTGGCGAAAATGCAGCGATCGTTGGAGCAAATTTTGCGTAAAGCTAAACAAAACGAGTACCGAAACCATTGGGCTACTCAAGGAGGCTTACGGGGGCCAATCTCTGTCCAGTGCCCAGGTAAAACGGTTGCACACGTCGTTCAAGGAAGGCCGGGAGGACGTCGAAGACGAACAGCGATCTGGAAGGCCTTCGACAGACGAAGATGTGAACCGAATTCGAGAATTTTTGTACATTGGCCAAGATAGGGGTTCCAGTGCTTCCCCACCCTCCCTACAGCCCAGACCTGTCCCCTCCGGACTTCTTCTTGTTCCCGTGCCTGAAGAGAAAGCTGAAGGGGAGGCGTTTCGACTCCATCGAGGCGATCCAAAAAACTGTGACAGCCGAATTGAACGCGATTCCGGCGGATGAGTTTAAAAAATGTTTCCTGCAGTGGAAGGACCGCTACCAACGGTGTATTGGCGCTCAAGAGTCCTATTTTGAAGAATAGTTGTAAAAGCCAAAAGGTTTAATAAAACTGCTTTAAGAATAAGGCTCATTACTTTTCAATCAAACCCTGTATTCGCCACTTGCTAAGTTTGGCGAAACGAAGAGGTCTTATGAATAATCCGACGTCTTTGTTTTTGAGAGCTTCGCTCACAAGGGAAGTGCTTAAACCAGTGCTTCCAAGTATAAGTAGAGACATTTTTGTCTTATCTATATTTTTTTTATCAGTCAAACCATGATGCATATTTTCGGGCGGGGCGCTTTGAAAAGCAATGGAACTACAACACATTTTGTCACAACAAAAATAATGCAGTACTGCTCAATCATATGCGGTTGTGAAGTAACATTTTTTTTATACACTACTCGGTAGGTTAAGGATGGTAGTATACAAAGTTCGGCCATCCAAACCAAAATTGTTAGACTAGTTTTGGCTGTTACATTACGGAGATTTTGTTAGCAATTCGTTGTTCAAGTGGCAACGAAGTAATATGGGAAGCGGCTTTCGAGACTTCGCCAACCCAATCCTAGTTTTTGCCGAACTCTGTCGCAAACAAACCGCTATCATAACTCCTGTTACGTAAGCAATTGAATTGATTCCTTCAAATTCGTCTTCCTTCATTACGGCTTGTAAATCGAAAGCGGCTACATACTTATATATCTACTAGGTACATATAAACATACATACTACATTTACTTAACCAAAAAGTCTGTAAAACACTCGAATAAAGTCTGATTTAAGTTTTAATTAATCATGAATTTAAATCTAAATTGAAAAGAGTATGAGTCCCCATATGTCCATACACCTCCACACAAAGACGTTTAATCGATTGTAGACATACGGGCAGACTCGGATGCGACATTAAAAATTGTTAAAAATGAATAAATTGTTCAATAAAAACCATCAATTGTCTGCTATTAATGGGTGAGATTCATTCCACCAACACGCTGGAATTATCCATACGACTACATGTAGCACATACACATGCACGTACAATATAAATAGATCCGATGCCAATCTGGCAAAGATTTGTCACAATTTTTCTCAAAATCAAATTCTAATTAGTTCATGAATTGGCGGCTCAAAAATAGAAAAAGTGTAATTTGAATTCCTAAATGAAATAAACGAAAATGTTTGGTTTTGGATGGGATTATTTATTGTTTATTGTTTATTGAGTTATTATTTATTGCTAAATATAACGCCTGCAATTATTTACATATGGCCAGACGATGAGCGCCCATCATGACTACGATTGTGTGTACGGTCAAATGATGACGAGGTAACAAAAAATAAAAAAAGCAAAACTCGTTCATGAGGCACGCGTTCAATTAAGCCATGTACAGTGGCAAACAAAACATAAGTATATGAAGCCATAGCATACTGTGCATATGTTTGTATATATGTATGTGCATACCTGTTTATGTATGCATGCTTGCCGTAAAGATGACTCATCAGCGTCACAACGCCGCGAATCAATGCGTCCATTCGATATTCAAAAAAAACGACTCGTGGTAGATGCAATATATATTTATATATGCATGCACTTAAATATACAATGTGCATACTCATACATATTCATACTCATATATACAGTATGTTAACTTGCACATGAGAGCTAATCGATAGAACCGCCGCGCAGACTCGTAGTCATTCCATTATTTGATTGAATTGTTGAGATTTTTTTACTCGTGTGAACGTATTTACGTAGAAAACTACATATGTGTATATACATATATAAGTTCCTTCAATTCCTATCTGAAGCATAGGGCGTCAAAAGTCTGTACAAGACTGAGTAAAAATATTTAGGTAAAAACATCATCTCAGTACTTGGATCCGAACTGGTGTGCTTCTGGAGAGTACTGAGCCTGGTTCACGTTACTTATCATTTCAACTTTAGTAAAACCGCTACGCATTACAAAATTTATATACATACAGATGTATGTATGTATGTAGGCGGTCTAAAATGTATTCAAATATAGTTAATACTTTTTGCCTTAAGAGATTTTGCATGGGGCTCGCTATATGATTTCCCCCCCATACAACAATCGTCTAAAGTTTGTTAGTTTTCCCCCTTTTGCTAATTATGGACAAATTATGAGAATAACAATTTATTCAAAGTCTCGATTCTAGCTCTTTTACCCCATATTTCCATTTTCTAAAGATTATGTTAAAAAACCTCTGGCAAATGAGAAAAAGAAATATCAGTTAGAGGTCGAGATTTTTACTGTTAAAACACATCTATATGCATATACATACTATAATTGGCGCTTACATCCTTTATTGGGAGCTTGGCGGTGTTTCACCTCCTGTTGGTGTTGTACGACTTGATGCTTTTCCACAAACGGCAGATGGTTTTTCATGAGGAGATTTTTCATGGCTGAAATATACTCGGAGGTTTGCCATTACCTGCCGAGGGGTAACCGCTGTTAAGAAACAACCTTTTCTATTATTCGGTGATTCGACACTTCTGAATGCATCAATCCATTCGGCTACGGCGGTCTTAAAACTAATCTGCCTAATCACTTTCTTAACGTAACATATGCTGTCATTGCGTAGCTTGACAATCTAATTTATTTTACCGCTTCATATGCATTCGCGAATCCAACGATCCAATTTGCTTAATGCCATTTTGAAAATAAAATGTTAAGACAGCAAGGTGCCCATATGAAAAAACGGGCCAAAGTCAAAACAGAAATTTGACAGATGTTAAGACACATTTAGTAAAAGGTCTATATGTGGGGTTAGGCTGGCAGAATTTAACCTTAATGCTTCCACATTTTCTAAATCTATGTAAAACAATATGCGGCCTTAATGTACCATTTCGATGCTTATGCCAATAGCTTAACTCTCATTCGGGTACTTCTGACTAGCCAAATACTATCACTCATTCCTAATTTTGCTGTAAAATATGAGGAACCATGAGAGAGATGAGAAATAATAGGCATTACTGAGAAAAGATATCATCGGCCAAGATTGTTTTATAGGTTAGTTTTTACTAGACCGTCATTTCTAACATATACATATGTGGAAAAACTTGCGAAGTTATACAAACGAAGCTGCATGCTGCCTGTGGAAACTTTTCTTCTATGAAGTATTGTTTTACTTAATTCAAATACTTGTTTTTACTGCAGAAAGACCGTGCCGTCTAACAATATGGGCTCGATGGATACCGCGACTTCTCAAGATGAGTAAAAGCGTAACATATAAATACAAAAATCATTTATATGTTTTGATGAGTGCGTCTTTATGTTGCTCTACAAGCGTATACAGCTATCTATGTTGTAGCAGAGCTACTACTTTGACCGAAATTCGCAGAATTTTTTTGACTCGAGCCATCGTTGATGAAACCTATACTCGTGTACATTATTATATGGTATGGCAGAAAACAATTAATGTTTTCGATTTAATTTACCCCGAAGAGAACAGGGATGGCTACATCGATCGGAATGATAACGACCATAATTTTTTTAAACTCGGAAGAAATTATCCTAAGGACTTTATATCTATGAAAGTTATGTTTCACCACGATAGCACGTAGACCCATTCATTCGGATTTGTGGCAGTTGAAGTGGTTTAAGAACTGCTGCTACGAGGCACATCAACTTTTCTTTTTATACTTTTTTCTGCTCAAATATGAACGAGACTTTATCAATAAAACGGTCCGCGGATGACATAGGGCAAAAATACATTTTTTGTTGGATGGTAGGACTGTTATAAGCTTACATGGCAAATTTCAGCGTGATATGTCACATATGTAGTTTGTTTTCTGTGCTACTGTAAACAAGTCAAGCTCGAGTGTGTTTTTCGAATTTAACGATGGAAATTCAAGTTGAACAAAGAATTTGTTTGAAATTTTGTTATTCCAACAAAATTTCGGCTTCAGACGCCTTAAAAATATTGCAGACAACCTATGGGGACTCTGCTCTATCGCGTGCACGTGTTTTCCAGTGGTACAAATCGTTCAAAGAGGAGGAGCCGAAACCCAAAAAACCACGCCAAAGTCGCTCAAAAATTAAGGTTATGCTGACTGTTTTTTTCGATTACGAAGGTGTGGTGCACTCGGAGTTCCTTCCGCAAGGCTGATCGGTTAACGCTGAATATTATTTAGACGTTTTAAAGCGTTTGCGCGAGAACATTCGTCTTAAAAGGAAGGAATTGTGGGACAACAAGTCATGGTTCTTGCATCACTATAATGCACCAGCTCACAAATCACGTCTTGTTCGCGATTATTTGAACAAAAATAATGTTAATATCGTTCCGCAAGCACCGTATTCGCCTGAGATGGCTCCATGTGACTTTTTCCTGTTTCCCAAGCTCAAGTTGCTGCTCCGTGGAAAACATTTTGAGACAATTGAAGTCATAAAAGAGAATTCGAAGAAGGAACTGAAATCCATACCGAAATCGGCCTTCCAGAAATGCTATGATGATTGGAAAAAACGTTGGCATATGTGTATCGCCTCCAATGGTGATTACTTTGAAGGAGATAAAATAAAAATTGAACAAAAATTAACCGTTTGTGTTTTATTAAATCAGTCTCGTTCATATTTGAGCAGAAGGTATGTGTTCTCTAAGCTGCCGAACTGGCAAATTTAAGATTTCGAGTTTGACATTCTTCAGAATTTAGGCAACAACAAAATACATATCATTTCTATTTTTCTCTACTGCTTCTCCTTATTGATGTCCCTTGCTTTGGGGGCAAAATATTCAACTCCTCAAGCGACGAGTGAGATAGAAATTTATTTTTAAGACTGGAAACTCTGACAGAGCTTTTTTTTGGAGTGGTTTAAGAAATGGAGGTTAAAGAAATTGCGGCCACCACGGCCGAATGGAAACCTGAAACATGAAATGAAAACATGAAACAAAATGACAAAAAACTTTTTTACTGAAGGCGGTCGCCCCTAGACAGGCAATAACAAATCTCCGAATTTGTATTTCTGCATTTAAAAAGCTATTCGGAGGCGGCATATAACTGTAGGCTTGCCAATTTGCGAAAGAACGTCAAGACGCACATCCGAAATGTAAGGAAGAGTTCGGTCAAATATCGAGAAGGGTATATACATGCCAATTATTTCTGCAAGTATGCATATGAAGAAACAACGGAAACTGTGGGAAAACATTTTGTCCTTAAAGCGTATTACTTAGAAATAAAAGGAAAAAATGTTCACTTTTCGCGGGTACTTTTTGATCGATTGTCAAATGTTAAAGTTTTTTAACTATGCGTGACAAAATGAAGAACGGTATTTATAAATACCAAATAGCATAGATAGTTTCCTACCTTGCATACGATGAAGCTAGTTCCAGGTAGCACTGAATCAGAAATCTTTTGAACTAATTAAGAGTTTTCCTACAGGGACTTATGTGTATGTAAAGTAGATATGTTTACATAGATACATACTTACGTTCATGCCTAAGTGTGTATAAACTCAATCGTTAGCGATGACGTTTCATTGCTTGGCTGCGCGCAGGTAATCGCCCGTCGGCTACTTGTTTGACTCTTCGCAGCGAATCAAGTCAGAAAGCGCTAAATATGTACTTATACATCTTCAGCTTACACAGACGATCGTACGTACTTATGTACATACACACCACGACCACTCGATAAAATAAATTACAACGCCAAATAAAAGGGCGACACATAAATTTCTTTTCGAAAATCAAAAACAAAAACAAAAAGCGATAAATACTTAAGCCTCCAAATTGGCCATCTGATTGATTCTTACTCGCCTCAACAAATCTAGGTTGATATCATCAAGCACTAGAACGGATGGGCGCCTGGCTATTGATGGCGACAATGACTGGCTACTTGCGCAACTTGTTGTCACTATAGACGTTCTGCCGTTTGAAGTTCCATGTAATTGTGGTTGAGATTGAGATTGTATTGTGATATTTTGTATTAGTATTTGTGGCCATATTCATCATTATCACCATTAACCAGTTTTGGTTGTTATTCGACTCAGTTTTTATCTAGTCGTTTGTTAATGACATTTGCAGTGACGTCATCGTTTGTCACCGACGATAGGTAATGTTATGTCTTCGTAAGTCAGCTGTGCTGTAATGCAAATTTTAGTATCGCATTTGGTCATGAACATTTTCAATTCAATTGGCTGGTTTGACTATATTTTTCTGGTGGGCGAGTATTTCAACTTCATTCAACCAGCTTGGCTTGTCTTAATTGTCGATAAACTTGACTGTGCTGGACTTCTCTGGAAATCAGCCGTTGGTGTTTTTATTATTATTGTTGTTAGTGACTAGACGATGTCATTCGTAAATTCAATGTAACTTGTTTGGCGTATTTCGTATGAGTCGTAGAACGTTCATGTAGCTATTTTTGTAAATCGGAATATTTGTGGTTAAGTGCGTGGGTACACAAGTTGGTGAACGGTGTAACGAATCGTCAGAAATCTGTAAAAATCTATTTCCATTTCTATAGAACTTAAATGGTAGTAGTGGGATTTTATTGTTTTTTTATATTAATCATAGGAAATAATGATTTTTTATTTATTGAAATCAAAAGGCCAGTAAACTTGGAGGCATCAAAAGGTCATCAAAGGTGTAACTCCTTCTAGGATAAACTCAATTGTAAATTTCATCTTGTTTCAATGTTTTAAGTAAGAAACACAGAAACTCTATTTCCCATCGGAATTTGGATTAGGTGGAAATCACCATATCGTCCATTTACCCACTTTGGAATCTACGGCGGTAGGCGGGATGTCCAACGATCGCTGGCTGTGTGATTTCATCACACAGGTGCCGTAAGCACCTCTGGACCTCCTCATCGCGTTTCGCCTGACTTGTCTGACTGGAACTTGCCAGCATATCGATAAGGCAGAGCCCTCTAACCACTATTTTTCGATTTTTTCGGCTTTCTTAACCCCATAATCAACGTGTGCCTTAAAACTAAGCCTCATATCAAACATAATGCCTAAGTATTTTATGACCGGTTTGAGGTGAGTTTCTATTGGCTGACGTTTCTCTAGCCTTTCTGTTGCTTATTGAACAGTTTTCTGCATCGTTTGTATCATGCATATGCACTTTCCCTCGCTCCGGCAACGGCAGTCGGAGCATACCATCGTATTTTATATTCCAGAGTGTTGGATCCAGAACAGATTCTTGTGACAACTCCAGCAGAGGGAGGTGTTCCACAACACTATATTTGCTAAAAATGCATCTACTGTTGAGCAAGCAGTATTATTTTGGCCATACCTTCCACCGTTTCCCACTTTTTTTTACATTTTCTGCCAGCTTGTTCACATATTTGCTGCATCTACTGCTGATTTCCTCTTCCTGAAGCCTATTTCTAACTTTCCTAACTTTTGGATATTTATTTTTTAAAGACTAATACTTCTTGGGTTACTAATGGGTTGGTGCGTGACTACCATTCGGAATTCAGTAAGAACGTAGATTCGAATCTCGGTGGAACACCAAAATGAAGAAAAAGTTGTTTCTATAGCGGTCGTCCCTGGGCAGGCCATGTCAAGCCTCCGAGTGTATTTCTGCGATGAAAAAGCTTTTGATAAAAGCTTGAAACTGTAGGCCCCTCCATTTACGGAATAACATCAAGACGCACGCCACAAATAGGAGGAGGAGCTCGGCCAAACACCTACATATAGAAAGGTCGTACGCGCCAATTATATATATATATATATAATACTTTATAAATGCTGTGTCAAAAAATTTCAAGGACATCAAAGGAAAAACTTACGGCGATATGTGACTTCTACCGAAGCAGTCTAGTTAGAGAAACTGAAAACATGGGGAATGCTAAGGAATTTCAAGGTGGCTTTCTAGTTTTTGGTAAGAGCTAGTTGCTGTATTTTTAATATATCAGGAAAGACACCTTCTGTAAGACATTCTTTAAACGTATACTTCTGTATTTGCCTTAGCAGCGAGTTTAAAAACATAAATTGGAATTGTATCTATACCCGGTGTTAGCGCTTGACGAACGACTGGAAGAACACGATGACTTTGAGTTTAGCGTCAGTTTGGGGCGCTTTTCAAATAATTTAGAGTGCTTCCTATACCTTCGGACACCAGTCAGTTTGTCACTGCAGTATTGTCACCAAATTTCGTATGACGCCCGGCGGTGGCGATGATGGAACTTTGAACTTTCAAGCATATATGTAACATAACAGCTGCTTTCAATTCACCCATCACCCAGCGAGTAGTGTATAAAACAAAATGAATTCAACGTTGCATATGATTTGGCAGCACTGCATAATTTTCGTTTGACAAACTGTTATGCAATATAATTGTTTTTCAAAGCGTTCCACCTGCTGCTTAGCTTGTAACGAAATTCCATTGATTTTCAAAAAAAAAAAAAATCGCGCCTAAAGTATGTAAAATATAATAAAAGAAACCTTTGATTTAGCACCTCTATACTCGCTTTGTTTGGGCTCTGCTCGCTTGTCGAAAAATTTGTATGTAAGAGCAACTACAAATTTATTCAGCAAGATTCGCCCTTAGTGAGTGTGGTTATACATACCTCATTAAACTGGTATAACTCAATGCTGCCAACACCCCTTTCTGATATGAGGCAAGTTTTATTAAACGGTGTTTATACAGGGAGACTTTTGTTGCTTGAACTTTGCGAAAACTCTTTTGGTCTTACCCATTGTGTTCATACACGGTGACTCTCTTGTTTGCAATTCTTTTGATTTTTAATCTACAGCTAATAAAAACTTTGAGTAGCTCGAGAACATTAAGTATGTAGACAGAACACGACCACCACAAGTAACGAGTTTAAGCAGGAAACGTTGCCCTATATGAACGTGGTTTTACTTATTAAGTGCCTCCAAACAAATGTAATTTTTGTCAGTTCCTCTCCAGTGCTGCCAACATACTATAGGGTTTGTTTGAAGATTATTTCATGCAAAAGTTGACCGCGACTGCGCTTCAAATGGTCCATCCGCTTAGTCCAATTTTGGATTCTCTTTCCAACGTTTCGGCCGGTATCTCACATATAAATGCTTTAATGTTGTCTTCCAATGCGTTAATTGAAGCAGGCTTGTCTAAATAGACATAAGCTTTAACATTGTGACGCGTGATGTGTGGCATGTGGCACCGTCTTGCTGAAACCACATGTCATCCAAGTTAAGCTTTTGCATTTTGGGCAAAAACAAGTTGGATATCATTTCAGCGCTCACCATTCACAGTTACGTTACGATTCGCTGCATCTTTGAAGAAGTACGGTCCAACGATACCTCCAGCCCATAAACCGCACCAAACTGTGACCTTTTCTGGATACAATGGTAACTCTTGCAATTCTTCTGGCTGATCTTCACTCCAAAATCGACAATTCTGCTTATTTACGTACCTATTGATCGAAAAATGAGCTTTGTCGCTGAACACAATTTTTCGACTTTAAACTTTCTTAACAGAACACGCATTTTTATAATAAAATTCAATGATTTGCAAGCGTTGTTCGTTTGTAAGACGATTCATGGTTAAATTATAGACCAAACTGAAGATGTTTGACAGTGAAACAAAACACGAAACGTGCGTCAGCTGTTTAAACCAACTGTTTACAAAGATAATAGCAAAAAATTACCCGTTATAAGTTTATTTGCGTCAGTTTCTTCATTTATTCGCCACTCGCAAACGCTTGGCGAATAGAAGGCGTCTAAAGGAAATATCCTTGCTTATACTTGGAGATACTGGACTAAGAAAATCGCTTGTGTGTTAAGCGGCTAATTTGTTGTTGCTCTCACTTACAAATTTTGTGCCTGGCGAGCAGCGAATTCGAACGAAAGAAGTGGGGAATCGAAAGCGGCAACTATAACAAAAAGGAGGAATGATAATTTAACATTTTTTCGGCCGTGTTGGCGGACAGGGATGTATTGAAAATTTCATGCACAGATACAAATAAAATGCACAATTCAATTGTAAAACAAGACAAGTAATTATTCATTTGTTGACATATTAATCGGATAGCACCCACGGTGCATCAGAATTCAGTTAGTTAGTTCAGTTCAGCGCTAATGAAATCATTAGAAATTGCAATGTATTTTCTTATTTATTTTCTTACTCGTACATTCATGGAAATTCGCGCTTTAACAGACAAACACAATATAAAAATTGTAACATAGTGGTAGAATAAAATAAACAAAATGCCACGGCATCCTACCCACATTAGAGCGTATTCATTGTGCTAACGCGCATGCACGCCTGCTCCCAACCTGCAAAACACGGCGCACAATATTTGGTTGACGTTGGTCATATATACACACATGCATACTTACAGATATAGAAGTAAAGATCATTTATTAATGATTATTTACATATGTATATGTGTAGTAGAGCTGTATTCCAACCGGCTAATGTGTTGGGCGATACGCTGTTTGAATTGCTCATATTTTGCCGGTTTCTAGCTGCACAATTAGGTTCGATTTCATTTGATTTGATTTGGCGGTAGTTCGGCTGACTGGTCTATTGGAAAGCCAAGCTATTGGACGTGGACCTAACCGTGTTGGCCGTGTATGTGTGTGCGTGCAAGCAGTCGCCGGCTGGGTAGCTGATGTTAGCGGCTTTCATTGCTATGCACTTTAGTACTTGATATACATGTATATGTGTGTATGTGTATATGAACATATTGAGGTGATGGCTGTTGTGTTGGCTTTGGCGTCGGTGGTCTTGTCGATTTACTTCATAAAGTTGTTGGCTGCTTTGAAGTAGACGCACTGTGTCACTACTGTTCACCAAATGCTTACTTGAAGCAACAAATGCAGCTGCGTCACTGTCCACACGATTGGCCATTTGACATGAATCAATGTTTCCAAATCGGTGCTATGAATACTCGTACGTGCGTAGTTTACTTGTACATGGGAAACTAGAACGCATCTTGAGGTTAGCTGGCTTGGTTCAACGCCTTGCAACGACTCGACCACGACTATTTGCCGGTCATTTGGACATTTCGGTTACTATACTCAAATTTCAATTTAATATAGTTGTTTCGAATGCATCTTATTCAATTTAAAATGTATATTGTCACATACATATATGTATATATGTATATATGAATATGTATATGTGTATATGCATATATGAATATGTATATGTGTATATGCATACTTACATTGAGTATGGTTGTTCGTCCATTTGGTGTGGGAGTAGCTGTATCACGGCGACGCGTCATGTTCTCCGCCAACGATGGCTTGTGCGATATGCGCCATTATTGTCTCGAATTACTTGTAATTTTTCATGACACATTTTTTATGCGATTTTGGGATATTTCGTATTTGGTGCGCTCTGTTTTGGTTTTGGCATTGTTCTAATTATTTGGCATACTCGTGTTTGGCTGAATATAGTCCAATTCTTTTTTTTTTGTGCAAAGCATTGCCAAAGATTTATTTTGCTAATTGTTTTGAGATTTTTTTATTTACTTGTAAGTATAGGATGCCGCTGCTGGGATGCGCGGGTTGTTCATATTCCACTTTCGGGAACTAATGAGACTGCGGTATGTGTGTGTGGGCATTTGGTGTATCTCAAACTGAAACAAAACATATGGCGTTTTGGGATATTCATGCATGTGCGTTTGTATTTCACTGTGACCCCAATTTCAGAAATTATGCTAAAGCTTGATTCATCAAATGAATCAAGAAGTCGAAGAGCGATATTTTATATTGATGATTTTGAAGTCAAATTTGAGAAAAGTGACAAATATTACTTCTCAGTTATAGAAGTGCAGGGATGATTTTCTTTAGTGAGTGAGGTGAAAAAGTACAGAAAATAGTGAAGCGCCGCTGCCTACCGAGAATGTGAAACTTCAAATAATGGAAACGTTTTTTGCTAATTGCGGCAAACTGTCGCCAGGCAATTGCAAATGGCGAATGTCTTTCATACAAACATTTTACAGTTCGCTGGCGGTATGAAATTTCTGATTCTTCTATTTGTAGGACAGCATCAAAATACAAATGACAAATTGATGGAGAAGCTCGGCGAAATCCATGTACCAAGCAAAGGATTTATGCTACCATTATTTATTAAATTTTTTATTTAAGTCTATGAGTTACAATTCTTACAGACTATAAAACAGTCAAAACTTGCTAAATTAAACTACTGATATATTTTATGTATTTAAAAACAACTATAACATAGAGTTCAAGAGATGGGAGCATTACTGGCGTTCTTAGATTGAAAGTTTTCCCCATAAAAGAGGTTCCTAAGAGATCGCTGGGGAACATTAAATCGAATCCTTTCCAACAAGTAGAACCAATGACTCTAGTAAAAATATTATGAGTAAAAGACAGACAGAGTATAGACCTACGCATTTCTAAGGACTTGAGACTTCTAAGCATGAGGCGAGCAGAATAAGATGGCATGGGATCAATAAAATTCAGAGACTGAGGGGCATATTTGAGACAATTTTTTTGCAAACGCTCGATTCTATTGATAGCTGAAGCAATGTCTCCAAATAAAAGCAGCATATTCTAAATGAGACCTAACAGTTGATGTATAAAGTAACTTAATGGTATAGGGATCAGAGCACTTAGTGGCGTTCCGTCTGAGGAAGGCCAATATCGAGAAAGATTTTGAAGTAATCTAATTCATATGGTTATTAAAAGAAATTTTGTTATCAAAGATAACGCCAAAGGCCTAAAACTTGCAAACACACTGCAGGACACAAGTCGAGATAAGACATTTGAAAGCACTTGAATAAGTTCAGCGAAAGACGTGATTTCCACCACAGGCACCACAAGTATCCATGTCGGCTTGAAGTTTAATGACATCCTCTTGAGTCGTGGTCGCTGAGGAGGTCTTAACGTCATCAGCATATATATTAGCAAGAATTAAACAAATGAGAAACAACTTTTCAAGTCATTAATAAATAACACAAATAAGAGCGGTTTCAAGATATTTCCTTGCAGAACACCAGAGGGGGCAGCAAAATAAGAGTTTATCCATTGCAGAAAAGCAGAATGCAAGCCAAAACAAGCTAATTTTTTAATTGAGATACTATGAGACACTTTGTCGAAAAGTCAGTGTAAATAGAGTCCACCTGGAAACTAGCCGAGAAAGAATCAATAAAGTATTCACTAAAAGCAGCCAGATTAGATACTGTAGGTCTTTTAGCAACCAACCCATGCTGATTTGGACAAATTAAAGATTTCACCACAAAGCTCAGTTTTGCATTGACTGCGATAGTCGATAGCTTTGAAATCGGCCTATAATTTCTAACGCCATTATTATTGCCACTCTTAAAGAAGAGCGTAATGGAAGATAACTTCCATGCGCCATTGAAACTCCCTGACGATAAAGATTTATTGAAAATCATTTTCAGTCCATCAGCATCAGTTTGAGAGGAAGAGTTGAATTTACGTAAATCATTACTAATATCCCCAGGAGAGGGGCAAAGAGCTGCAAAGTTCAGGGTACAATCTAAGTCACAATCTAAAAGTACAATCTAAAAGTCGCACAAAGTTAGATTTAAAAAACTCAGCAAATAAATTTGCCGCTTCACTTGAGCTTCGTGCCTGACTATTGTCTAAAAAGATACCAGCGTGAACACTGACACTTCTTCTAGATTTTACATATGTATATAGCTAAAATGTATAACTATTGCCCAAATATTTTCAACAGTGTCGACATTAGGCGTCTGGGAAGGCCAACTGAACATTTCATTCTGCTTCGATGCTTGTGCTAATTGTCTTCTTCTAAAATCCAAGGTATGCTAGTTCTTCCAAATATCTTCGCAGCTGACGGTAATTTTTTTTTCATCAAAACTGCATTCCAGTTGGGGAATGAACCTGAAATCCAAACATGAAACTTAACTGAATGCTTAGCAGTTCATTGAAGTTATCGTGTTACTATTCGCCCAAAAGAAATATTCATGCGACGAATATTACGTTTGCCCGATTCCGCTCTAAATTTGCATTGGCCCATGCAATTCGTTTTCAATGTGTGATAATGAGAGCAGCGGTTTTTTAATTGCGCTCCGAAATTTGAGGTCTTCTGCACATAAACGCTTCGAATCATGCGTTTGGATACAATAACACCACTTTTCCTTAAAACTACGTAAGCTTCAGGAGTCGAGAAATTCGGCTTTGTCACAAAGAAATCAATGATTTTGTGGTCTTGCTTGGATAGGTATTTTTTGGGCCTCGCGTGGGGAAGTCGCCAATGTTTCTAACTTCAGTATATCATTGCACCCATTTATTTATGAACGTCGTGGATTTTTTCAAGTATTTTGCTGCAACTGCACGTCCTGAACACATAGGAACACTGTTTCAAATCGTTATTCAAATGCGGAACTCAGTTTGTAAAAACTACGTACTCTTCCTAAATTTCTCACAAAATTAACTAACTATTACAAAAGAATGCGCCTATTTAGCAAGATTTAAATTTGTTTTGTAACGGTACTTTAAGTTTGTTTATGGGGGTTTCTGTAATCCATTATTGTAAGATGTGTAGAGGATTAGCCATCTGCATATATATATATATATATGTATATACTCTAATATATATATGTATATACTCTAAGTTTGAAAGTTCAGAAACGCTTCCATTAGACAGACTATACATACATGTAAATCGTAGTCTTCATATGTTCTACAACGTGCAAAATAATAAATTTGTTCAGAATCACTTCCCCATCAAATTTTATTTATCCCGTTGCATTGCCTACTTATTTCCAATTATTATCTGATATATAATGCAGACTTTAACATCATACAGAGGTTGCTCATACACAATTCGAGGATTTTTAATGTTCCAGTAAGTTTACTGTCCGAGTTATTCGAAGTTTTCATGTGTGACAAATAGATGGAACGCCCTGTATATTGATTAAACTAATATTAAACAGAATTGTACGCGCCAATTATTATTATTATTATTGTATTTATATTTAATGTTGGGAAAGTGTAATTGAGTAGGTGACAAAAAAACAGAAGAATTTATTGTAATTAATTTTTTTCAATTGGTGTGGCCAAATAATATTTCTGCTGAGAAAAAAACAAGTTTCACATAAAGCTTTTCAGATCTGACATATTTTAAGGACTGTATAAGGAACAAAACTAAGCAATAACGCAATTTACAATACTTTAGCTAGTTGAGATCAACAAGTGTCGTTTAAGCTAATGTGCATCGGGAGAATGTACTAGTATTTGTTTTCAATAACGTTTCCCTCACAGCTTCCGTTGGCCGTGAAGTCACAGATCACATCACACCACCAACAATCACCGTCTAAAATAATTTCGGTAATTGTATAAATTGTTTGCAGACACATGCATATTATATTATATATAACAATATACATACATACATATATAAATACGAATTATATTCGCTTGGTACATATCAATCGTTAAAGTCTTCGTTAAAAAATCTGATATCACCTTTTAACCTCATACTGAAGTATACTTTTGAAAATTTACGTCATCTCACGAAACGACGACGTGGACAAACGTTTTGAGAATGGCGTGAAAGAGAATACCGATTTTCTTTTAGATACAAAATTAGTATAGCAAAGTGTTTTTGTTTAACTACTCCGTAGTATCATTAATATTAATTTATTATTTGCGAATTTAGTCGTATTCGTAAACTGCAAAGCAAAAAAAAAAGGCAAAAAAAAAACATTGAAAAGAGTGTTTATGAAAACAAAAACCAACCAACAAAATTCACTTTTCCTACCTTTTAGTTAGCCGCTGAGGTGGTTGAATGTATTGGTAAATTTGCGAATTTAATAACGCCTCAGCCAAGCTCAGCAGCCAGTTCTTGTTTTGTGGCAGAATTGCCATTTTTTTCAGTTAGTGTTTTCTGGCCTTTAAAACTCTCATTATTATTGTTATTTTTATATGTAAGTATGTGTGTTGCGCTGCTCGCGCACAGCTCGCTTTGAACGCGCAGTCCGGCGTGCCCAGACGCCCAAGCAAGATTTGCAATTTCCGATCAACCGAGCCCACCACCACCACCAAACTAGCCAACCATCCACTATTTGGCGTTTTGCTGTTTACGCTCGTCGCTAAGGCGATTCAATTGGCGATCACCAATGTTCGCCGACTACTGTGGGCTCAGACGGAATCTTGGAAAACACCTTTTGGAAACATGTTTGGGGTTAACATATTCGGTCAAAACAACATCATCGTTTTACTTACATTCCCATATGCATTAGGCATATCAATGTATGTATGTATGTGTGCATATATGTATATGTGTATACGTAGGTAACTATTCACCTTCTCATCCGCTGCACACCAGTTCGATCGCCCGGCGAACACTCCGTTCCCAAACGAATCAACTTGTTTGATCGGCTCCCAAAGCAGCGCAGCGGAGCGGAGTGGAGCTAAATAAAGTGGCGCAGTGAGCACGCGATCGGTCGCGGCATTTCAATAGCATTAAAGTCGCTAACGCTTTTTCGCTTTCATTCATCTTGACTTTGAATCAGTCTGTCTTTGGCGCTCGATCGAAACGTACGAATTTGTTCTTCGTTGGTAAAACTCAGAAAGCAAAAACTAAAAAATCTCATCATAACCGAATAATAAAAGTAAAATATAAAAATCCCAAATAATAAGTGAAATCAAGTGAAACAAAATAAAGAGAAAAGGAACCCTTTAGCTTGTCGCGTAAATAAAAGAAACTGAAATATAAAAATAATATTAAAAAATAAAAAAAATAGAATAAATTAAACAGATAACAAAGAACTTTTAAAAGTTTGTGCTCTGCTTGCAATCGTCTGCTTGTTTATCGGCCGGCGAACAAAAAGTCATCGAAATATCTCGTTGCATGCGTGTGCGGATCTCAGTATCTTCCGATCTTATATTTCTAGTTTTCAAGTCACTCACTCATCAACCTAAGGCCTAAGTGAAATACCTAAATCGTTTGCTTATAAGGTTAGTAAATACATAGTTATATATGTATGATATAAACATGTACATATGTATGCAGGTGTTAAAATCAGCGCCTTAAGCTAAATTCTGTAATGCTCGCCTATTTTTTATTTGTTTGACGTGTCACCTCGCAGATTCATCTCACCCATAACTGGCGATGATGTGAATCTCTAAATCAATATATTTGTACTTGTATGTGTGCCCATATACGAATGTGACGTGTATATTCGTATTCACAATTTTACTTAAGTGACCAAGTACGGTATTTGATTCGCGAAATATTGGCTGAAGTTTTTTGTGCCTCGAAAAAATGCCATTTTTAACTTTGAGTTTTACGACACGAAATGATTTGACTGAGGATAACGACTGTTCAATTTTGGCTAGTGACCAAAGTAGTCGAATGTTAATGCAATTCCATTACTTTTATTCCTAATTCATAGAAACTAATTTTTTATATGGAGAATAATTCTTCAAATCAAAAGAGCAATAGAAAATGTGATAAAAAATGAGACGCAGTGTGTTTTGCACATATTTAAATAAATATAGTTTGACTTAAAAACTAAAAAAAAAATAAATTTAAATTGGAAAGAAGGTAGAATTTAAGCAATTTTTATTTTAAATGAACAGTGTTGGCTTATTTGTTTTTGAAATATAATTCTCAGACATAAAAAATTGTTTTGTTTTTTTGGTTTTCCTTGTTCACTCCTCTCGGTTGGTTTCGTTAATCTATTTTGATTTCTGACAGGGTAGGTGATTAGCCTGCCGCTACCAGACATACTAATATTTCAGGCATATAAATATTTCATACAAAATCAAATTGCTCCAGCTACTTGCGCCTGGTATTATAAAAATAGTTTTTTTGGTCACCGTAACCGAATTGACTGATGGATGCCTACCATTCGGTAGGTCTCGGGGTCGAAACCCCAGGCATGAAACATGAAACGATAGAAAAGATGTTTTTGTTTTTGCTAATAGCAGTTGCCCCTCGGTAGGCAATGGCCTCCCAGTATTTTTACTAAATGAATGCAGTTTATAACTCCAAAGCTTCAGCAAATTTCGTTTTCCCATAAGGACGGGTCGATGTCGACAGGCTGTGGCGATCATGGCATTTTGGCTGTGCCTGTCTAAATTGTTGTTTATTATTTATTATACAATTGAGTTGCAAGTAGAAATGATAAAACTTTATTATGAACCGATTTGCGAATGTAGTTATATGGTTATATTTCACGGAGGAGACGTCAATTGGACACAAAGGTGGTGCAATTTGATCTTGGAAGACTTATCGTTGTGGGACTATCTCAAGTTTGCAGGTTTATGTCACTGAGCCGCAATAGGCAGATGCTCTAAAAGTCAACACTACCCAAGCTGTTGCTCAAATTTAACCAAATCTATGCAGTCATAAAAAATTGGAACTCTCCTTGCCATATTCCACACATAATAACATACATACCCACGTACATACATGGGCCTATGAATTAAGAAAGAAATTGTTAATACCTCACACACAGCTTTATTTATTCCATTTCGATCCCCTCTTATTGGAGAACACTATCTGTATAATTGGGGATATTCTGGCCCAATTTATGGTGTGCATCTTGATGTTGTCTTACAAATGGAGAGACCTACAGTTTACTGTCGCTTCCAAACGCAAGAATATTTTATAATTTTTAATTTGTTAGTGCATAGTAGCAGGTGACTGATACTAGAAAAAATGTTTTTTCTATTTTGGAACGTGGACCAAACGACTGGTGGTGACGCACAAATCCAATAAACGCGAACTAAATTTGTCCACTTTTAATTGTGATCAAAATAAATTTTATTTCTTTATGAAAATTGTGTGGTCGTATAAAATTTCTGACATCTGATTTGAGTTCGGCAGGTTTTCTCATGATTAATTTTAGATGGACTAAGGCCGCCGTGGTCGAATGAGTTGGAGCGTGACAACCATTCGGAATTCAGATAGAACGTAGGTTCGAATGAATCGTTCGTAGGTTCGATGAAAGATCAAAATTAAGAAAAAGTTTTTTCTAATAGGGGTCGCCCCTCGTCAGGCAGTGGCAAAATCTCCGAGTGTATGTCTGCCATGAAAAAGCTCCTCATAAAAAATATTTGCAATTCGGAGTCGGCTTGAAACTGTGGGCCCCTCCATTTGTGGAACAACATCAAGACGCACGCCATAAATAGGAGGATGAGCTTGGCCAAACACCCAAAAAGAGTGTACGCGCCAATTATATATATGATATATATAAGGGCCATATCACCGAGATCGGGAACCCCTCTGAAAGAATTTCACAGACACTTTCACTCAGAATGTTTTCCTATAACACATCGCTCAGCTTGCAAAAATGGCAGAAACTTGTCTTCGAAAGATTACTGAGGGAATAGTTTGGGTTACAAGCAGTGCCCAATGTAATTTTGTTGGTTCGACCAGTCTAATTTAAAGTGTATGTTGAACGTTTGACCCGTCTTTGGACCTAAATACTCCATTCAATGAGTGTAGTATGAGGGGTTCCAGGGCTCCTGATCCTGAAATACCGATATAGCGTAGCATGTCGTTATGCGGTTCGTTTGCTCAGTACACAGTAAGACAGCTAACGGGTTGCCCATATTCGACGGACCCATGTGTTTTTTGGGCCCATTCCAATCGACGAGGCTTGTCCGCAGGCAACAATCTTTGCGTCAATTGAATCTTATACGGGAACAAATGTAAATAAATGCGGATAACTCGTTGTAAAGTGGTCCGAGCAATGCCCAACTGCTGAGAACGGCGATTTTGGGATGTCCTTGGCGACGTCTCAACACTGGCCCGTACAAGAGCAATATTCTCATCCGATTGCCTTGGTCGCATCACCAGTCGAAAACCTTTCGTACAAACGTTTAATGGTGTTCTTAGAAGGCCCACACTTTCCCCATTATTTAATTCTTTATACGCACGTTAAGTTTTCACAATTGACTTCTTTTGTTGAATGTAAATTTCAACAATTTAAAAGCACTTGCGTGGCGTGTACTGTAATAGTACTACTGTTCCATGGTAAAAATCTGCTTAGACTGACGCTTCCAACGCGGTATGTCCTTAAGCGATCTGACGTCTCTGTCAAAAGATACAGGTTTGCCAGATGGGTCCGTCGAATATTAACAACCCTGTATCTTGGTTGGCACGGCTTTGTCAATGACAGTGAGGCAATCATCAATCAGTTTCGATACAATTATGTGAGACTGCAGAGTTCATATGAGGCTACTTCTTAACTCCACATCTAATAAAACAAAGACAGAAAATATACATACATATGTATATACCTACACACTAATAACTATGCATAGAATGGTCCAATTTGCACAGGGTTTTTGTATTTTGAAGCTAATCTTTCCTGGAAGGGTTTTTATGGTATAAATTGCATAATCTTACAAAAAGGTGTGTCTATAAGCCAAAATGTGGTAAAAAGTCATACAATTCGCAATATACGAGCATGTACATATACCATATATGTACCTACGTTCATAAAAGAGATAGAAATCCATTACTACGTGCAACAAATAGCGAATGACCAGTGGCAAATAAACACATTTCTTGGCCAGAGGAAAAGAAAATTAGTATTTTTGCATTTTTCGCTGTAGAATGGCAAAGAGCTATTTATTATGAGAGTTTCCAGAAAAAAAAATTTGTATTTGTTTTATTTTTTTTTTGTCATTTTGAACTTCATCACATTCGAAGCGTGTGATCACGTTTTTAAAAAATATTTGTTTCCTCATTTATTTTGTTGATGACTAATGAATTCTTCGAACTTGTAAAATATTATAAATATGTTAAATTATATGTTTGACTAAATGTCCATTAATCATTAAAATATGTTTGCAACGGATAATCGTTTATATAAAAGTTTGTGTGTGTGTATGCTAATGCTGGTTAATTTTTTCTGTTAATAGTTAATCTTTATCTCTTGGACATTTACTTTTACAATAGTTGCTTCTATTTAAGTGCATACATTCAAAATTCTAAAGCCTTCTTAAGGTTTGGGTGATTTTTTTTTAATACATATGTATGTTTAATGGGAAATAACAATATTATGGTATTTAGATAAAAACCCACCCTTAAATTTTGTTTATGACCTGCGAATGCCCAAACGTCAACATTTTTCTCATGATTATGATATTAAGTTCGTGGACCAGCAATGCTTGGAAAAATTACTGTCGAAATTCTGTTCCGGTGGTTATAACTTTACCAGCGCTTACGAATTTTTGGTCGCACCAGATGGCTGTGCGTGCTATGGTATATAAATTCGAGCCAACCTATTCACTTTAGAATGTTTTTGTGTCAGTGTGCAACACCCCAGTTCAAAATATGCTAAAGAAGTCGATTCATGACATTCGCAAAAGTCTCGAAACCATTTTGCGGCGAATTTTTCACTAAGAATTTTCCTTTAAGAGATCAAACTAACTTAAGAAATGAAGTCTCGAGATTCTTTGAATTGCCACTTAGGCTCCGCAAAAGTGATGTTATAGCCCTATTGAAAACGCGTATACATATGCATTCTGTCAAAAAAGTACCGGGAATTGTTCAATAAAACGCAAAATAATTGTTTAATCATCAAAATTTATTTTGTCGCCTTCATAAAAGGCTCCACTCCAAGCAATACACATATGCCCACGATTAGGCCAGCCATCAAAGCACCGTTTAAACGCGTTTGAAGAGGTCTTCTTCAGCTCCTTCAGCGAATATTCCTTAATGGCCTCTATCGATTCAAAGCGGCGTCCGCGAAGTGGCAATTTAAGTTTTGGGTAAAAGAAACAGTTGCAGGGGACTAAACCCGGTGAATGCGGTGGTTCTTCCATGATATTGGCCGAGCCTTTTGGTCTAAAAAGTGTTCACAATATGAGCCTTGTGAGACGGTGCGTTCTCATGGTGCAAGATCCATGATTTTTTTTGCACAAATTGGGCCGTTTCCTACCCACATTCTCTCTCAAACGTCACATAACTTCCAAACAATATTCTTTATTTACCGTAGAACCATTTGGAATGAATTCCGTGGGCACAACACCATGATAATCAAAGAAAACGAGTAGCATGACTTTCAGTTTTGACCGACTTTGAAGTGGTTTTTTGGTTTTCGGCTCATGTGGATAGCGCCATGCAGCCGCCTCTTGACTGGTTTTCATGTCAAACTCATATACCCACGTCTAATACGCTCACGTCTCATCACCTGATAATGCGCTGGATAAACGGTGGTCCCGAATTTACTTGCTCAAGCATATATATCTTCAGCGACCTGCTTCCGATGAATTTTTTGAAAGAAATTCAACTTTCTTGGAACGAGTCAAGCAGCAACGCGTCTCATCCCCAATCGTGAGACACGCTAAGGTCCCTTAAATGATAGTTTTCCAGCACCATTTCATTGACTTTGACGACGTTTTCATCTGTTGAAGACGTTGATGGGCGACCAGATCGCGACAAATCTTCCACGACTTCTTGGCCTTCTACAAAAGCCTTATACCGCTCGTAAGCCCGTGTTTTTGATAAATCACACTCGCCATAGACTTTCTGCAACATTTTGCGGTTCGACACACGAAATCCTGTTCACATCACAAAATTTAAGACAAATTCTTTGTTCGATATTTTTATCCATAGTGAAAATCGCAGGCGCACCTGCGGTTGACTGATATATGTAATTAAATGCCAAAAACAAGCCAATGTGTAACGCGCGCTTTTTAAATGAACAATTCCCGATATTTTTTTGACAGAATGTACATACATACACCTTCATGGGTACATATTCAAATCCTTACACATTCTTTTGGACGCTGATGGGAATTTGTGTTTCTTTATTTCGTAGAATGTGTCGACATACATACATATATGACTCATAAACTGGATTCGCTACGCTTTATAGAATATTTCCTTAACATTTTATCTGTATAGTGAACAATAAAATATCCAATATGCGTGTGCGTATGTATGTATGCATGCACAAATCAAAGCAAGGAAATTTAAAAATACCCGAATTCGCTTAGAAAGTAGTTTTTGCCAGCTAATTGCATTAATATGCTAATGACAAGTCAATGGAATGCTCGCAATTTGTTTTATATTTCGTATAAATTTTTACTCGCTAAATTTCAATCGAATAAAATTTGAAACCACCCGTTTGCAATGAGTTTTACTAAAAGGAAGACTAAGCCTAGACCAGTTCTCATGACTCCATATTTGACGCCCTGCAGGAAATTTACATCCATGACTTTTCTATAAAAGTATGTAAGTTGGGTGCTAATTGGCCTCCATTGCTTTGCTTTTTTGATAATTCGGTACTGGTACTAACAGGTGACGGTAGTAAAAAGTTCCCTTTGGCTGTCGAAAATAACACTATGACCGAGCATCCTATCATTCGTAAAGTCCACCTTCTTATATTCAGAACTTGGTATTCGTTGCTGTAAGTCGTAGTTGTAAGTCTCTGTAAGTTGTATGGGCTATAATTAAGTTTTTACTACCACTACACGGCGCTTAATTGAAATTTGTTACACTCATTACTCCGCTACTGAAACTAATGCAACAAATTTACATTACCTTTACTTCAATTAGCGATAGTGTCGAATAATGTAAGCCATATTACTGTTACCGCTACACCACTTCAAGCAATGATCTGTATCATCATAAAAAGTAAATATTTTAAATTTAAAGTAAATATTTTAAAATTAAATTTTAAAAGAAAATAAAGCAAAATAAAAGTATTTTAACAAAAATAAATACGTAATGTTTAAAGAATAAAAAATTCTTTAAAACAAAATTTTAATTTTATTTTTTTGATATTTTCAATATTTGCCAAATAAGTCTGAGTATGAACTAACACCTTATTTTCCTGCGGGGTAGTCGCATTTTAAAGTAACAATCTACGTTTTCGAGTATAAAGCGCATGTGTGTTGATTTTAGAAAGCGAATTTGATCAATTTCATCGTTTAGTGGTTTTGTATATGCTAATATTATATTAAGTGATTTTTATTGTTATTTACGATATTTTATGGAGAGTAATAGGTCCGCATATTTCCGCTACACAATTTAATACTTCAAACAATAATTAAAAATTCAGCTATACAAATCATTCAATTGAAAAATACAATTATTTGGCAAAAAAATGGCAAATTGAGTTTGCAAACAAAATTTGGAAACTTCAAACAATACCCGAACAAATCTTGGAAAAAAAAGTTTTTGTCGAAAAAACGCTGCTTTTTTCGCAATTAGGTCATCATTATTTGTTTTCATATTCACCTCAATATGAATGCACCAATACACTAGCTCCAATTATTAACAGCAATTTGTTGTAGAACAGTTAGAGCTCAATGCCATTCTCCGCGCCACACACGAACCCACGCACCTATAATTACACCAACAGTGCATACATACTTACATACAAGTATACATTGTATAAAGTATCATACATATGTCGATATGACGCGTTGACACTGAAGTCTGGCTCTGGCAACGACGTTGACGTGCTTTTGCTGATTCTGTTCATGATGTTATGATTAAGTTTGCACAATACATACTTGCACATCTTTCATGTACTATACATGTGTATAACAGGTGTCAGCATTCAACCAATCATTTATCACTTATGAATATATATGATACTAGAAATACACCAGAAATAAGAAGGAACTTTAAACAAGTAAGTTTGTTAAGGTTTGTTAAAATGAATGAAATCGAATATAAACTAAAAAAGTAAGAAATGCTTAATACAGACCGCCGCCAGATACTTTTAATATCTCTTAATATGCCAAGCGCGTTTTGCTTTGAACTTGAAATGACACGAAAGCCATCAACAGTGAAAATTAAGCGCAGCACAACAGAGCTATTCATCAACGTTGTGCCAGCTCAGGCAACAGGTTCGGCGGCACAGGTTCCGCACTCCACACCGTTGTGCTTCAGCTTAAAGACCACTTTCAAGCTTTTCTACCATTGCGTCGCTTCGTTTGCTTTTGTCACAATTACTTGTTTTTTCTTGTTTTTGTTGATGAGCTAAAAGCGAAATTTTTAGAAATTACGTCATTTTGCAACTTGTCTGTCCATACAATCCGTATTGAAGCTGGGATACGTTTTTGCAAAAAAAAGTACATAGTAATCGAATTAAAAAGATTTCTGCAGGTATATGCATGTGGAATTCAGCAATACACATATACACAAATTAGAATTTACGTAGACGAAATTTTAGTGACCTTCACGATTGCCTTCGTATTTACCCACGCTTTGCAAAGGCTTCAACATAAATTAGAATACATCGATTCTATCGCTTTGATCCTATTATTCAAATTTGGATGCAATATTTCCAGTCATAAATAATTCTAAAGTCGGTAACCATAGGTAGAGATATAGAGTAGAATAAAACTCCATTTAGAAATGCGTATACGCTTATTGATTCGATGTGAAATTCGATTAAAAATAAAGAATCAGTAATAGAGAAAATGGAGAATAAAAAGTGATCTCATATGCCTAATGCTCAGTACATCTCTGCCGAACCACTTTTACAAAGCCTTGAGGAAGAAGTGAGGAGTGAGCCTCTCACCACAAAGCTTTTTCTAATAATAACATTGTATACGTCCTCCCAACGAGCTCCCTGCATATCAGTCAAAGAGAAAATAAGATGAAGCATATGCGTTGCTCTTCTAACATCTGTTTTTCTTTTAAAGAAATAATTTTTTTATGCTTTACTATGTGAAGAAGAAATGATCTCGTATATACTAAAATTTCATCAGAATATGCTGAAATAGAGATAACATTACTTAACAGGTAATAAAAAAAGGTATTGAAGTCAAAAATTTATTATTACCCTCAGTAGTAAGCTTTCCCGCTTTTTTTCCTTGTTCACTCCGCTCGAGCATAGGGCCTCGACAAGACTCTTCTATCGTACACTGTTCTGGGATGTTGTTTTTGCGTCGTCTCATGTGATGTCGGCATTTGCAATCTCGCGCAACGCGACCTTCTCCAAGTATTCTTTGGCCGGTCGCGACCTCTGCTTCCTTGCGGGTTAAAGTCCAGTGCCAATCTCGCGATGCTATATGGGCGTTTTTTAAGCTTGTGACCTATCCATCGCCACTTTATGCGTTTGATTTGTTGTAGGATAGGTTCCTCATTCGTTGATCTTCACAGCACGTGGTGTGGAGGCTTTTGACGAAAAATTATAACCCCTGTGTGATGGTGTTAGAAACCAGCAATGTTTCACTTCCGTTCAACAATACTGACTTCACACTTGAGCTGAATATTCGCATTATATGTTTTGCTTTATCGTGGTTGACTCTCATCCCGACCTCAAATCCGGCTTGGCTTGCATGTCAGTGAGTGTGTGCGAGAGGAGACAGATGCCATCGGCGAAGTCCAGGTCATCAAGTTGTCTGTTAAAACTCCATACGATGCCTCATTTGTGGTGGGTGAATTGGCTCATGACGTCGTCTAGGTCGATGGCGAAGAGCATGTTGTAGTTAGCCTTAAAAAATTTGACTTGTGATATGCATAAATGATGGAAATTTTAAACTCTTCGACGTTCGATTCGACAATTATTCAACGATCCCTTCGAAAGCTAATAGAAGTCTCTCGTCGGGTCTATGTCTTTTACATGATCTCGGCAAGAATGAATTCGACATATCACTTTTCACCAAGCCGTATATACCCAGTTAAAAGCATGGCAATCACTCCCAAGTGCTAATACAAGTCATTCCACACAATACAAGCTGTTATACCCTAATACTCTCATTTTTGGCGGGTAAAACCAACGCTGTGTCTCAGAAAACTCAAGCTTGTAGTAAATTTTCAAAAAAGGGATAATGACGAATTAAGATGCCTTGATGTTGTCCCACGAATGGAGGAACTTGCAGTTTCATGTCGCCTGTGAACAGCAAATGACTTTTATGAGACGTATTTTCTTATGTGCAAAAATTTACCATAGCTTACCGATGTGCGGCTGCTATTAGAAAAAAATGTGTTTGATGTTTAACATCCATAGTTTGTGCGAACCCTGAACCCCATTGCCTTCATGTCACTCACAAAACGTTCGGCCATGATAAACAATAACATACTGTAGAGTTCCTAAATTTAGGTCGGTAAATAATTGAAGTCTTTTTCACTAGGACCCTAGACTTAAATATTGGCTTACGTGTACCAATTGGTAGAAATTAGTGATGATCATAGTCTGTAGAAAAAGAAGCTATGATATTTTGTAATGTGCAAATCAGCAATTGGTTAAGGGCCTATTTCACAAGTTAGTTAATATCAAGCGAGTGCTCGTTGAGTGGCTCAAATTAGTGACGGGCTTGAATACATCGTTCAACAATATTTTGAAAAACTTTTAATGCCTTCGAAGGATCGTTTCCAATATTTAACTAGCATGACACTTTTCTATTTAAGAGTGCTTCTGAATGACTTTTTCATAACTTTATTCCTTAGCCTTCTACTAAAACGCACTTAAATATTTCTTAGTAAAGTGAGCTAACTGCAGTGCGGTTGAATAACCTACCCTCAAATGTTGTATGGATACAACCAATATGCATATCCGCAAAGATGACAAAATCTAATAAAAATAAGTAGGAGGGATACTATATATATTACGATACATTATAAATATATAAATAATTACTCCTTAGATTATCTGTTGGTTTCTTTCGGCTGAGTTCCTCTGCCTATTTGTAGCGTTCATCTTGATAGCGTTCCACAAATGGAGGGACCTACAGTTTTACGTCGCCTCCGAGCGGCAGATGGTTGTTTATGAGAGGGAAGAAACTCAGCAGAAATACAACCATTATTATACTCATATAAATTAGGTGTTCCCTGTCGGGCAGCACCAAATAAATAGTAGTCACACACCCACCCATTCGGCTACGATATATTCCAATGATATAGATAGAAAATTGCCACTCCAAAGGACTTTGCCGTTTTGTTTTTTTAATATTTTCCTTTGGATGCATTCGCACCATTTTTCAAAGCATTTTTCAGTTCTGCTCAAGACACCTTCCAACCATGGACACCTATTATGGATTCTTCCTATAATTTGATGTTTTGAGTGCCGATGTAGTCAACAGATTTTTCATACCCATAGTGAGATTTGAACCAGGCCCTGTCGAATACGATAATCGGCTGTGCCTGGCCGACTGAATAAATAAAAGCAATAATTTAAGTTGTTGTTTTACTGTTAAACTGGCTTTCAGCTCACAAGATAAAAGTGCGATAACTAAATATTTGGACACCATTAAAATTGCTTAAATCACAATGAACATTTTAAAAAATTGTTAAATTTTTGGAAATTAAAAAAAAATTAGTATGGGATCAACTGGATATTATTTTTAAGACATCGCCCTAAAGTCTAAAGCCAAAAGAAGGGGAGACATTTTTTCTCAAACTCCTTAACAAGCTTCTGGATATGGTTGTTGCAATTTCAGTAATGAGGAAATGGTGCTAAAAATTTGTTTTTATTATATTTTCCTTGAACAATGTAAACAACACAATTGTGATTTTGATTCCTAAATTAATTGCAATCTTCCTGAGGCAATTACAGTAATTTAAATCTTTATTTTTAAGTCGAGTATGACTGGTTTTTCTAGCAGGTAAAAACACAAAACAAAACACAAAAACTAAATAAATAACTCAGTGCGAGTGTCAAACAGCGAATAATTCGCAGAAATTTACTGCCCACCTACAAACAAGCTCACATCCGTGCGTATGTAAACGGGTTCATACATATGTATGTGTACATAAATACAGGGTCGGGTATAAGTAATGTCAAGATGTGATTGTGCAATAATATTTGCAAACCTGATTTGCGCCTGATGTTATTTTGTTTTGACTTTTATGTTATAGGCAGCCAGAAAATCAGTTTGAATGAATTTGTGCATCTGCTGGTCTAATTTTTCTCCCAGTGTGCATTTCATTTCCGTTTTCCTGGTCGTCGCTTGTATTACTATTCTTGTTATTATTTTTTAATTTATGTAGTGCACTGAGACCTCTGATGTGGTCTATTTGGGTTGTCCGCAAGCCTGAAGTTGGAGGCTTCTGTTGAATGTGAGTACCTCCTCCAGCATTTTTTTACATATCACTAATGGATTTAGGGTCGCACCACCTAGGTATACGAGTGTATGTACTCTGGAGTTTCATCATCTACATCATCATCATGGTTCTACTAGTTCTGCAAGTATTTGCGTGAAATGATAGCTTTTGTTGCCGCGAGTGAAAGCTTTGGAAAAAATTAACCAAAAAATAACCAAATTTTCAGTGAGAAATAACATCAGAATAATAAAAACTCGATATTTTGACCAGTTTATATTACTTTTCTATTTTTTTTTTAATTTCCTTTATTTTTTTTATAAAGATATACTTCATTCTACATCAAATATTATATAAAGCAAAGTTTCAAACTTTGTACAATTCATAAAAAGTTTACATATTTTCTTCAAAATTCTTCAATTTTCTTCAAAGCTTTTTATTAGAATTTTAAAACAATAAGATTCGGACACGCAGTTTTATAGCCAATTAAATTATAGTAAAATGCAAGAGTGATGTGGTTCAAAATTCTCGTTGGGCTTGGATAATTTTTTTCCCGTAAACCCGCAACCCCGTAAGCGCATTTTCTCCATAAAACGAATGAACGAAATTAGTTTTGCTCTCTTTATAAAAGTTTAGGCGCCTAGTGGAAGATCTTCTGGGGAAAAGAGTTAACAGCTTAGCCTGCCTCTATCCTGGACGCTCCATCCCGTGTCGTGTGAATTCCCTGAATTTCCAGCCATTGATAAATTCCTTGTGTGGTCGTCTCGTGTAAGCAGAGTCCACCAAAGATGTGATAAAAAGTAGCTCATGCCATACTGCTGCAAGTAGCCGAGCATGTCTGGGAGTATTCACCAACTGCAAGGAATTAGCAACGCAGGCAATTTGGTATCAGCAGGTGCGTTGTGTCGAGTTTTGATGAAAGAGTTGAAGATGTTTTCTAACAAAGTGTAAACTGTTCACCAATTGCTGGCTGCTGAGCATCACGTGAGATATACCTACTCCCACGCTCTGCAAAATTTCTGTTGCAAGAAATTACTGCCTCCCCATCCTGTATATGCAGCTTATGTACTTTTACATACATATTTATGTATGTACATATGTAGTTGCTTTCGGCTAAGAAAGTTGCTTTGCAATTTTTACCCTTTATTGTTATTACTAGAGTTTGCCATACTCTTATTTGTTTGCCGTTGTTATTTTGTAGTTTTAATGAGATTACACTTTTATTTATTTTTATTTTATTATTGCGATTGCTTTGAGCGCTTACCTTGTCAGCTTCGTTGAAGTTGTCGTCTACTCCCGCAAGTTGGTGTTTTTTTACCTTTGTATTAGTGGGACCGGTGATATCATTTTTGAATTTTTGTCTACTAGCGTTTGCGCTCACTAAAAATATATATCAACAATTTTATAGCTTACAGTATATTTTTCAAGTTTAATTAATGTAAACCAGTATTTGTGCCATAGACGTGCACTGGACATACACCTACAAAAATACTTACATACATACATACATATGTAAGTGTCGTATGATTTTCATAATATCAGCACAAATTTGCGCACAATAAAAACATGAAATTGGCCCTCACTTTCGTATGCTCTTTCTTCCACGCTCTCCTGAGTAAATAAAATAATTTGTTTACCTTCGCGAGTTAGTACTTTGTTATGCTATAATGTGTGTGTGAGTATGTTAGTGTAATAAAATTTATATTTTTATCAATTTATGTATGTATGTATGTGTATATTTATATTTACACTCACGAAGTGCAGTTATCAGTGACCTGTTAAATTTATAAATAAATGAATACATCATCACAAAATTATACGTTAACCGCAATTTAGGTAGTACGAGGGGTGGTCAAAAAGTTGGCGTAATGGATGCCTTATTCGCATTTCCTTTGAAATGTCATTTTTAAACTGCTGTTGTGCAATTATGTTAGTTTTCTTACGGTTCTAGCAGATAGTTTAAGATAAAAGAAAAATGGAAGAAAGTTAAAATATTTTATAACAAACTCAATTTATATAAATATGCAGCTATGCAAATATAAGTAAAAATTTTTAAAATAATCTTTAAGTGAGTAAAAACCACGATTTGCCAGCAGAAACTTGGATAACTATTTGTAAAGAAAAACACTTTTTGTTGGGCTAAATTGTCAAATGTAAAACATATGTAAATAAAAGCTTATGGCGGTGGTTTGAAAAAATACTACTTATGGATGTCACTTTGGAACACATTTGCTTCATGGCACAGCAATAAAAGGTTGTGTAAAGTTTGACAACTGATTCCGGATGCTTCAATTTGGATGTAAGGGAAAAAGATGCATAAGTTTATCCCCTTTCTGGAAAGGTAGTAACATTTTGAAAAAAGGTCGACTAATTTTTGTGAATGGTATTGTACATAATTATTTATATTCTTAACTTAACGATTCCCACGGATTTGGTAGAGGCTCACTAGACAACTTCGGCCTCTTCCGATCTGGTTCGAACACGTGAACAAACTTAACTCCCTCTTTTGCCCACGTTTTGTGGTACAACAAAAACAGTATTGCCCGCTAACTTGTTTAGGAAAAGTTTCCATTTCCATACTTTTGAATACTTTTTATTAAGAATTTACTCTAAAATAAAAATAACTTTTCCATAAGGACATCGCGGGTTTATTAGATGGCTCAAGAGGCTGATACAGTGTGAAAATTAGACGTCTTACATCATCCTTAATTATTGCTTCTTGATTTTCTTCTACATTTTGTTCGAATGCGTTGATTCTGGTAATTCGAACTTGTGTAATTTGGCTGCACATTTTAATTTTCTCGCCCTCAATTGCATTTGGGCTTAATGGAAATGTAATATAAGGAGGAAATTGAGTTTCGTGCCTTCACAATTGCATTTTTTTCTCATTAAGCAAAAAATTATTTATAAAATTCATATAATACAAGAAATAATTTGTAAAGAAAAAAAATTTTAATTGGCATACAAGCAAGTTAGGGAATTAAGTGAATACGATTAGCGGTCAGCCCGACTCATTGAGGAGACGTCCTTAATCTTTGTTAAAAAAGCGAAAAACTTGCACTGGAAAAGGCCACTCTAGAAAATAGTAAACATCGTCTTAGTGGAGGAAGATTTTCTGGATATGTCTAAGAACACAACATGATGTGTGCCGAAAATGGTCACATCTTATACCTTATTCCTATCTAGATTTAGCCCACTTCAGATAACTTATTTATTTACATTTTTCTCAGAAAGAGTTTCCAGTACAACAAATGCTGCTAATGAACATGAAGAGAAGCCAGCATTTTTGCATAGAAATCATAAACAAAACAATCTTTGATAACATAAATAAAATGCATAAAATATTTCAAAAGTAAAAGAGAATACATCGAAAAGGAGATGCAATTTCATTTTTAATTTCACATTCCCTCCTTTTCGCTCCGCGAATTTTTCGACCTCTCCTCGTACAATAAGAAATAATAATTTGAATTCCTTTTGCAACAGCTGAATTAACACGATACTACCAATAACAACAACAACAGTAATCATATAATACAAAAACGTGGCTATGTGAAATTCCTCTTGATTGCTTTGCCACTGATAACAGTTATAAAGAGTGGTATAGAGTGGCTGAAGCTTGGATGATTAATACCTGCACTCTGCTCTTTTCGCCGATGTAGTTCTCTGAAAACATAGAAAAGAATACAATAATCGCACATGTACCTTCTTTGAAGAAGAAAATGTCGAGAATAAAATAAAGCAGACCGCATGAAAAATAAACAAAGAAGTATTTCTCGTACAAAAATGTATATATTTTGCATATACATATTTATAAAATGAGTATATAAAAATATAGATTTTAATTGCATGAGAACCGCTTTTGAAAATATGATATTTTGCACTTTAAAAATCAACCAACTAAACTCTGCACATGCCTTTATTTGAGTTTAACCAGTTTATGGAATTGGAAGATCTTAAGGGTTTTTGGCTATTTAGTACTATTTAGGGTAAACTTACATACATATATTTACTACCATGAGTGTCATAGTTGATGATTATCCTTAAAGGCTAATAAAATAATGGAAAATAATGGAAGAATGATTAGATAAACTATATCTACCATTGTGCTAGTAATAAAAAATTAAAAAAAAAAAAAATTGTCTTGAATTACCTAATACTCGTATATACATACTTATCTTTTCACCTATAAACATCCATTGCACAGATTCTTTTAGTTTTATTTACGGTAGTGGAGAAATAAGGTGTACAAAATTTCATCGTAATGAAATATGAAATAATACTAAGACGCCGCATAACTTTTAACTACACGCGTTTTAACGATGGATGCCTTTCTCTTGAGAATATTAAAAGCAAATTATGTGTACGTAATTTCATGATCAATGTTCAGTTAGAAAATCCATGATGTGTGTTCCAAATTCACTGACGTGCTCTAGCAACTGCTGTGATAGAAAAGTGCTTCTATCGACTGTCGGTTCTACGTTACCGGAACGAAACGGATTTATATCTGACCCAGGATTGTAACTCCAGCAGCATTCCCTAAACATGTAGAGGAAATGTTTATTCTCTTACACAAAAACATCAACGACAACAGTGCTTTGATGATAAAAACTCATTCATGAAACTTCTTCTCCCCACATAAAGTTAGATGCCATTTTAAAGAAAAAATTCCAAACTTTCATTTGAGGAAATAAAAAAAAAAATTAAAAATGTCCAGATTTGAAAAATAAATTTTTAATTCGGAAGCACTGCACGTCAAATTAAAATAGGCGGTGTGAAATCGACGAATATGTGCTTTGGCGTATAAAAAATAAGTATCACCAGAGCACTAGACTCAACGTCCGTTACTGTCCTGATGCAATACGTCGAAAGTAGTATCTGCTCGTTACCACCCACTGTTTAGGTCATTTGATGAGAGAGCCACCCTTGTCGTCTCAGTACACTCCCACACGCCATGCCCCTGTCCCTGTCATGTAGTGCGAAAGCTGACAATTCTTTAAAACAATTCCTTACTTCTTTAGATTGTAGCACGTGTGAGACAACATTGTCTGGTGTCATTCGTTCTGCTATTTTGACTTCTAAACACTTGGCATGAGGGTGAATATGGAAGCTGATTTGACAGCTTAAGTAAAAAAAAATTAGTTCTTGCGTAACTTAAATTTACTTCTTGAGTAATTACACTATTCGTTCGACAATTATTTTTGTTGCAATTCAAGGAAAAATACCCCTTTTGCGCAGCTTATTCCACTGTATAAGTATAGAAGCTAAACTCTTTTCCCAAAATGTCATCAAAATCAAAGCGAATAAGTTCTAAGGGAGGTACAAAAAAAAAAAATTGTCAATTCTGGTCAAAACTGGTCAAACTCTTGATGTGCTATAATTTGACGCGGGCTGCAATTTGTACTAGACGTTTCAAAACCATGCTGTAAATAATTTTCTGGTAATAATAATCGCCCTATGTCCTATTCGGGAAAAAGGAATTGATGATGATGATGATTTACTCGTATGACTTACAAAATCGTTGGCAGTGACACAACCAGTAAATCACAAGCGTCTGCACGAAAGCACTGTATTTTAACGTTACAAAAAAGTAAAGTTGGAAGTCATTTATAATTTTCACATTTTCGGTCAAAGCAGAATACTCATTCAAGAATATAGAGAAATGCTCAAGTGAAGTCTTGAGAAATTGTTTGATGTTTCCTCGATTTCCAGATATAAAAAGGTTTTTTAGCACCTATCCAAAAATTACCATAGAGAGGGCAACAAATAGTAGATTCTGATGGACTAAGCAATAAATAATGTCCATGAGATGTAATTGAATCAAAATCAAATTTTTAAAAAGAAAATTCCTCATTTCTAACGTGTGAAATAATTTTACCAGGAGTCAAAGTGTACTTTCCCAAAGCTATCTATTGTATACTTCCGTGGTATATTTACACGGTCACATTCCGCGAATGACCGACGATGGAGCTATGAAAAAGATCTTCGAAACAAATCCACTGACACAAGAAGAGGCCGGCCGAGAAAACGATGGAGAGATGACATTGAAGGCGACTTTGGACCTATGTGGGTTATAAATTTTGACTTTCAAGGATTATGAAATATTTGATGCATGGTTATTGAATATTTCTGTTCAACAGGAACTGCGGAGATATGTACATAGGCACATATGTATGTATGTATGTAAATATGACATTATACAGTGCCACCATAATTCCGATCACGTTTCTATTACATACATTTTACTACTCCCAACCTATGTACTTTTTCATACCGATCTACGTAGTTGGCGACTTGGTGACGAGACTCGTTGTAAATGCATTTAATAGTTTTAAATTTACACCGCGCAGGGGCGTCACTGAAGTTGATGGTGGTGGGGGCGGTGGCGGTGATGTTGTTGATGAAACTGGTGCAAAACCATATAAGGAGATCGAATAATTGGCGACAACAAAGTTTTGTTCAAATATGTATGTATGTATGCATGATGTTGATATTTTGTATGGATTGCCGTGCAGCGTGGGATTTCCTTGTATAACTACAATTTTGAATTTATTGGCTATTTATAAAATCAATTTGAGATCAGCATTGTATACTGTGTATGTAGTTAAAGTCAAATGAATGGCAATAACAACAGAAAGTTGCACATTATGTACCAATTTTTTGCAGAAGCTTGGGGAAGTGCCAACAAAAGGAAATGGAGTATTCGTTGACAAAATCTGTAGTTTTCCCCTTTACGGAGGGGGGAGGGTTGGAGTCTCGCTCCCCCTATACTTAAATAATATAAAAGATAGTGAATATGAGTCGATGGTAGAGACAAAATGTATTCATTGTATAAATAATTACTCCAGCAGGGCATCCTATTCTACCTGTACTGAAGATATACGATACGCTAGACAGGGCTAGTGTACTGGGGCGGCAGCCCTTGGTCGGGAAGAAAAACCCGAGTCATTCCGGTAACGTAGAACCGGCTGCCATGGGAACGTACACGCTGATGCTGAAGCATCTGGGACCCCTGGGAGTAGGATACCTCACAAGGGTCTTCAATTTGTCCCTGGCCACTCTCATCATCCCTGACAAGTGGAAAGCAGGGAGAGTGGTCCCACTACTGAAACCTGGGAAACCCGCCAACCAAGGGGAGTCTTATCGGCCGATAATTCTCCTTTCCCCAGTAGTGAAGACACTTGAAGCTCTCCTACTCCCCCTCTACACGACACACCAGACCCCAGCCCCACATCAGCACGGATTCCGACGAGTGCACAGCACCACCACTGCACTCACCGCCATAAACGCCCAGATAAATCGCGGGCTTAACCAAAACCGCCCCTGCGAGAGGACTGTCCTAGTAGCGTTGGACCTAAAGAAGGCTTTCGATACAGTCAGCCATTCCACGCTACTAGATGATATTTATCAGTCGACACCCCCGCCAGGGCTGAAGAGGTGGTCTGCGCACTACCTGAGCGGTCGGCACTCGTCAGTGATTTTTCGAGATCAAATATCAAAGCAGAGGAAGATTAAGCAAGGCGTACCGCAGGGTGGTGTCCTTTCACCCTTGCTTTTTAACTTCTACATCTCGAAGCTACCCCAACCACCAGCGGGACTTTCCCTGATCTCATACGCTGACGATTGCACGATAATGGCGTCGGGCAATGACATCGATGGCCTGTGTTCCAAAGTGAACAACTACCTCACCGACCTTTCTCGCTTTTTCACTGCTAGGAATCTCCAACTTTCCCCCACCAAGTCCACGGCGACCCTTTTCACCACCTGGACAAAGGAGGTCAAGCTGTCCCTTAAGGTAAAAGTCGACGACACACCAATTCCGACTGTAAATAACCCCAAAATTTTGGGTGTAACCTTTGACAGCTTGCTCTCCTTCTCTGCGCATACAACCGCAATTGCCACTAAAGTTCAAAATCGCAACAAGGTCCTCAAATCGCTGGCCGGCAGCACTTGGGGCAAAGACAAAGAACTGTTGCTTTCGACATTTAAGGCAATTGGCCGGCCGGTTCTAAACTATGCTGCGCCTGTCTGGTCGCCTGGAACTAGTGATTCGCAGTGGACAAAGCTTCAGACATGTCAAAATACCGCCATTCGGACAGCGACCGGGTGCCTCCTTATGTCACCCATCCAACATCTACACGACGAGGCACAAATGCTCCCAGTTGCGGAGCACAACAAATTGCTCAGCAAGCAGTTCCTGCTGGGGTGTTACCGCAGGTTTCACCCCTGCAGACACCTGCTTGAGCCTGAGCCGCCTCTCAGGCACGTCAGGAGACACCTCCTTGACTACGCTGACGAACTCCAGGACAAAACTGACCGAAACCTACTGAACCGGACAGTATTTAGACAGTCAATAAACGACATTCACCGGGAGACCGTTACCACCTTCATGAACTCCCGTCCTGTGAATGCCGTAATCGGAGTCCAACCACCACCTATCGCAGATGAAGAGCTCCAGCTTCCCCGTGAGACTCGTGTAACATTGGCACAATTACGTTCTGGATATTGTAGCAGGTTAAACTCCTACTTATCCAGAATTGACCCCGACATACCAAACACATGTCCGGCATGTGAAGGTACCCCGCACGACACTAACCACCTCTTCACATGCCCCCTCAAACCGACTCATCTAACCCCCCCTCTCCCTCTGGACCGAACCTGTCGAAACAGCATGTTTCCTGGGCCTACCCTTAGATGAGCTAGACGAAGATGACCGATGATATACTTACACTGACAGCGCTAAGTATGCTGTTAAAACAACAACAATAATCTGTACTGAAGAGATACGACAAAGTTCTCAGATGTTCAGTGTTAAATGATTTCCAGCTTCACATATTCTGGGATCCTTTTGCTGATACTTTTCATACTGATACATTAAGGGCACTGTATCGGACTCGTTGGTGGCGGGTACACAGCAATTTGAAAAGGCGAACAAATTTTGCTCACTGCAGACGGTGCAATAAAGCTGCGCATACTCAACTCCACGTTTAAGTCAGTTCTTCTGTATGGCTGCATCACCTGGAAAGTAAGTACGACAATCACGAAACGACTGCAAATATTTATTAACCGCTGTCTTCGGAGCATCATGCGAATTTTCTGGCCGCGAACAATAACGAATGCCGATTTGTTGCGGAAAGCCTCTCAGGTGAACGTAGCAACCAAAATATGGCAAAAGGAAATGACAGTGGATCGGCCAAACGCTGAGAAAGAGCGACGCTCACGTTGCTAAACAAGGTCTAGGCTGGAATCCTTTTCAGCATGCTGTTCGAGGAATTCGCAAACCGCGTACCAACTGGCGACGCTCTACAGATACAGAAATGAAATCTCTCGGCCTAGGTAGGGAGGTAGGTGAAATGGTTGAAGTGCACCTGGTTCTCCTCAAGTAGTACTAAAGCGGCGATTTGATACCATTATGAGACCTCCAACAGGCAGATATCTACAGCCAACCATAGCTGTTGGTGTAATGAGAAGATTGATGGAATTTAGGTTGGCGCACTGTCTCAGGTTGTCGAAGAAAGGAGCTCCCAGTAACCTTAATCGTCTAGCTGCAAAACCCAGACATTTGCAGAGAAAGTGCTCAACAGTATCTTTCTGTGAAAGGTGCCCCTGCAGCTCTGCAATGGGGGTTAAATGGTAACCCTAGCTTTTCCGCGTGTGTGCCGATCGTCCATTGACCGGTAAACACAGCTACGAGTTTGGAAATTGAATAGCGAGGAGTTTCTGAGTCTTCGTATATCGTATTGGGGCCAAAGGGGCCATGAAGAAATGGAGGCCATTTTTTCTGCGTTTTACTGAGAAATTATTTGTGCAGTTCCCCTTTAACAACTGGCAAGGGGATGCCGATGACCGGGTAGGAGGTCTCTGAAGCCAATTCAGTCCCCTTCCTGGCAAGCTCAGCAACAATTTCATTTCCTTCTATGTTCCTATGACCTGGAACCCGAATAAGAGAAATGTTACCTGCACACCCAAGATATTAGATCTCTTCTTTACAGGGGTTTACTAATTTCGCTCTACACCATGGCGTCGTCAGAGCCTTAATCGCGGCTTGACTATCGGAGAAAATGTTAATATCTCCCTCGCTCCCGCGTTCCTTCAGCATTTTGCATGCGTGCAAGATCGCAAAGACTTCTGCTTGAAAAACACTAGCAGTGTTCGGCATTTCAAAGGAGATAGATAAATTGCCTAATTTAGATTACCAGTAAACTTTTACTGATTACGGGAAAAATTGCAGTAAAAATATTCGTTTACTGATTACTAACAAAAATTCCAGTAAAAATAGTTTTTTACCCTTTACTGAAAAAAAATTTCAGTAAAAATATGTTTTTATTGATTAATGAAAAAAATTGCAGAAAAAAATATTTTTTTACTGTTTACTGAAAAAAAATCCACTAAAAATATTTGTGTACTGATTACTGGAAAAAATGCCATAAAAAAAAAAATAAATAATTGGCGCGTACACTTCTGTTAGGTGTTTGGCCGAGCTCCTCCTCCTATTTGTGGTGTGCGTTTTGATGTTGTTCCACAAATGGAGGGACCTACAGTTTCAAGCCGACTCCGAACGGCAGATATTTTTATGAGGAGCTTTTTCATGGCAGGGATACACTCGGAGGTTTGCCATTGCCTGCCGAGGGGCGACCGCTATTAGAAAAATGTTTTTATAAATTTTGCTTTCACCGAGATTCGAACCAACGACCTCTCTGTGAATTCCGAATGGTAATCACGCACCAACCCATTCGGCTACGGCGGCCGGAAAAAATGCCATCAATTTTTTTTTTACTGCTTACTGAAACAAATTGTAGTGATAAATTTGTTTATCGATTACTGGAAAAATGCCTTAAAAATATTTTTTTTCTCTTTATGGAAACATTTTTTTTCAGTTATCAGTAACTATCAGCAAATGTTTTCAGTAAAGAGTAAATATTTTACTGAGAATGCAAATGAAATTTTATTATAAGTATTTTTACTGCAATTTATTTCAGTAATCAGTAAACAAATATTTTTACTGAAATTTGTTTTACGCAATTAGTAATACCTTTACTGAAAATATTTGCTGGTAGTCACAAATCAGTAACCAATCATTAGATTCCATGAATTATTTAAGAAAATGCGAAATTTATTTTTTGGATTTTTATGAATTTTATACTTGTTGCAAAATCTGAGTGATGCAAATTTTGAAATGCTTGTTTTAAGAAAAGTTAATAGCGAAAAATTTTCTTAAAACAAGCATTTCAAATTTGCATCACTCAGTTTTTGCGTTCTGGACCGACTTACAATTCTAGCGAATGAAAACAACCGTCCTACAGGTGCAGATGACGGTAATGGGGTATTATATTTTGGAAAAACGGTTTTACTCGTAATATCCTGATGTTTATTTAGACAACTTCTTGTTTCATCTCGTTCGGTCAGGTATAAAAATTGTTCCTGAAGATAACTTTTCGAGTCAGTGGAACCACAATGTATACTAATATCTGTTTAAGTATATATATGAATAAAACAAACATTTTTTCCTTTGAAAATATTTTTTGTGAATATATTTTATACCCAGACTTGAAAAATTCATAATTCTGTTGAAGCCAAAAAATTTATAGTGTGGCTCACACAAGAAAATTGTTTTAACGGACGTGGAGTTACAGATCGAAATTGAGTACCTGAAACAATTATCGAGTCAGCTGAACCGGAGATAGTGTAAGATTCCTCATCACTGGCATATTCATTTATATGTCCTAAATCATTGAAAATCAATAATTGAATATATTGATTGCCGACCAATCTTCTGCGGCTATGGGTTGTTTTTGCCTTATGAGCTGGAGCGGAATGTTGTTGGAAGATCCAACGCTCTCCATTGAAGAGAATAATACTCAACTGCCGTACCACACCTTCTAAGACATCCTCCTGGTACACTTTTGCTCCCGTCTTAACCCCTTTTTCGCAGGAATGAAGAGATGAAACGCCTTTACAAGTTACTCCCCACAAAACTATTAAGGAGACTGGATGACGGCCACGCTGAACCCTTGGAACAACATTTTTTGGATCTTTAGAAGTTTTAGCACAGATTTTGTCGTTTTGCTTATTGAAAACTTCTTCAGCAGTGAACATTTTCTCATCTGTAAAAAGAATATTTTAATGGCCGTTGACCGCGTGCCACCGAAGACGCTGCTTGTATCTATCGAGCCTAATTTTCTTGACCTAAAGATGACCAGTTTAGCGAAGGAAGGCTTTCGTGTGGAGATCATTTCTAATTAGTCTTGGCTTGAATCTGGCCGATACATTCATTTCCCTGGACATGATTTTCAGCTTTCTAAGGGTATTTCTGCGAACTCTTTTTCGAGTGGCTTTTATGGCTGCACTAGTTTGAACAACGCGAGGATGACCACTTCTTCTTCTGTCTGTCACTTCAGACGTTTGGGAAAACCAATTGATCGTGCGGTAAACAAACATTTTCGCAGTAGTATAATAATTTGCAATTCGTAAATCTCTCTTGCACTTTTACTTCTCTTTTGTAATGCAATCACTGTAATGCGATTTTGCTTAGCTCCCCACTCCATTGTTAACAAGTGCCACGAATCTGAGTATAATTTATGAGAAGACAACGCATACGTACAAAATTAAAAATAACGGAACTTTTTCTGGGGATTTGTTCTTGTCATAACCATTGTAAAATTTGTAACAACATTTATGACCAGACTAGTACTTGAATTTGAATTTGAAGAGGTCGAGCCAAGGAGCACCATGAGATTTGGTGGCTCCTAAAACACTCAGGCTAAAAAGCCCATTGTATTTAAAGCTCTGGAAAGGGGGTAGATAGTTAAGGAGGGAGGGAGAAAAGTATCAGAGAAAGAGATAGGAAAGAATAGAGACAGAGATAGAGATAGTTAGTCCTGTGAGAATTTTCCAGATTCTTTAGCGAATCTGTAAATATCCTCCAGTTTTAGAGAACGAATATTACTCATTCCCATGACATCGGAACCCAATACCCGTAGTCGCGCTCTAGCAAAGGCAGGACACTCACAGAGAAAGTGCTCAGTGCTATCCGCCTCCTCCAAGCAGGACAGGCATACCGGGTCCTCGATGATTCCAATGGTGGTCATATGCTGACCCCATGGGTTGTGTCCTGTAATGATGCCGACCATCAACCGAATGTCTTTCCTTCTAAGTTTTAGTAGAAAGTTTGACAGTTTTCTGTTCGGACTTGTCACAAAACACTTTGCAGTTCTGCAGCGTTCTAGACCGGACCATCGCTCTTTATGTAGATTGCCTACATAATCGTTGATCCAATTCTTGATTCCTGCGGGACTGATTCCGATTATTGGCTCTGGCCCCTGTGGGGGCACCGCTGATCCACGGTTGGCCAATTCGTCGGCAATTTCGTTTCCTTGAACACCGGAGTGTCCCGGAACCCATATAAGTACAAGCCTGTTTTGTCTTGCGACAGAATTAAGCTTCTTCTTACATTCTTGAACAATCTTCGAGGTTTGCTTCGCGTTCTCCAGGGCCTTCAATGCAGCCTGACTGTCACTGAAGACTCCAATCTGTTTCCCGCTCCATCTCCTCTCGATTATCCATTCGGCTACTTTTAGGATGGCAAAAACTTCTGTTTGAAAAACAGTTGCCATTCCCCCCATAGCATAGTGATACTTATTACTATCGTTTAAGTACCATCCGGCTCCAGACCCTATTTCAGTCTTGGACCCATCGGTAAAGAAAATATCCGTCAAACCTCCCTGCATGCATTCTGGATTGCTCCATTGCTCACGCAATGGAAATCTGACATCAAATTTCCTTCCGAACGAAACTGTGGGTATCAGGTCATCTTTAGGTGCCAAAAACAGTGGATACTGCTCCGACAGCAACTTAAAGATTTCTCTGTGTCCCGAAGTTCCATCTTCGTGCCAGAAACCATATTTATGGAGTCTACACATTGCTTTTATTGCTTCCTGTTGTATCTTAAGATCCAGGGGGAGCAAATTAAGCATAGCATTTAGGGCATCACCAGAGGTTGTACTCATGGCACCCGTGATGCATAAACATACACTTCTTTGCAGCCTGTATAGTTCCCGGATTGTGGACTTAACCATGCTCCGTCGCCACCAGACCACAGAAGCGTAAGTGATGATTGGTCTGATAAGTGCCGTGTATATCCATAGGACCACAGCAGGTTTCAGACCCCAAGTTTTGCCAAAGGCTCTACGGCATTGCTGAAAAATCTTCAATGCACGATTCACCTTCAGTGAAACGTGTGTCTCCCAGGTCAGCTTCTTATCCAAGATTACTCCTAGATATTTAACTTCGTTGGAAAGACCAAGTGTCACACCTTTCAGTGTTGGAAGACTGAGTCCATCCAATTTCCGTTTTCTCGTAAACAAGACTATGGTTGTTTTGTTCGGATTAACGGAAAGACCTTGTCTCATGCACCAATCATCGATTTTGTCAAGGATACTCTGCACTTTCGTGCAAAGCCTCCTTAAGGATTTATCCGATGTTAGCGCACAGACGTCGTCCGCATATGCTTGGACGTGAAAGCCGAGTTCCTGCATCTCCGCTAATAGGGAGTCTACGACGAAGCACCACAGCAGCGGAGAAAGAACACCCCCTTGGGGACATCCTTGCTTGGCCCTGACTGTGATTTGCTCGTCGTCACTCCCACCAGCGGTTAACAGCCTCTCAGAGAGCATGGAGTATATCCATTTTATAATGGCTTGATTAACTCCGTGTCGTTCGGCAGAAGAACATATCGAGCCGAAAGTGGCATTATCAAAAGCCCCCTCAATGTCCACGAACACGCCCATTGTGTATTCGTCAGCTTCCAGCCCAGCTTCAATCTTGCTAACAAGATCGTGTAAGGCTGATTCACATGATTTTCCACTCTGGTAAGCGTGTTGATTTCTACTAAGTGGACTTCTCGGCAATACCCCCACTCGAATATGTTTCTCCACCACTCGTTCCAGACTTTTCAACATGAACGATGTCAAACTGATTGGTCTGAAACTTTTTGCTAGGGAATAGTCATCTTTTCCTGGTTTTGGAATAAATACTACTCTTACGCGTCGCCATTGGGATGGTATATAACCAAATGCAAGACAGGCTGTGAAGATCCTTTTCAGGGCCTCAATCAGCCTGTCTCCTCCTTTTTTAAGCATTACTGGATATATTCCGTCAGGTCCAGGGGACTTAAAGTTGTCAAAGGAAGATAAGGAAAACCTTATCGATTCCCTTGTCACTATCCGACTAGCAATATACCAGCTGTACCTAGAGGTTCCACCGTTGCCACCGTCATTGTTCATGCCACTCTCAGCTTCAGAGAGAGTTCTACTACCCGGAAAATGGGTTTCGAGTAGAGCATTAAACGTTTCCGATTTGGAAATGGTGTATGAACCATCAGGTTTTCGAATGGAATCCAGCCTTACTGAGCGGTCTAAATGAAGGACCTTACAAAGTCTCGCTGTTTCCCTCATTTCTTCGACGTTACTGCAGAAATTTCTATAGGATTCAAGTTTGGCTTGCCGTACTTTTTTCTTATATTCTCTCTGTGTAAGTCGATGATTGGCCCAGTCCTCTTCTGTTTTGGTCTTCAAGGCCTTATTAAGAAGTTTCCTGGACCGTACACGAAGCTTCGACAGTTCAGGGTTCCACCAAGGAACCGCTTTCCCCTGTCTGCTTTGCCTGAGTGGACACAGTTCCTCAAAGCAGTTGATTAAAGTACCTTCTAATTTCTTAGTAGCATCTTCAATCATTTCTGCTGATTTGAGTTTTTTCAGGTTTGGTAATCGCTCTGTTACAAGCTCACCATACCTGTCCCAGTCCACATTTCGAGGATTCCTACCGGAAGGTATTGATATTGTGTCAATTCCCAGTCGGAATTCGATAAGACGATGATCAGAAAGAGAGTCCTCTTCCAAAACTCGCCATCGGTTGATTTGATTTCCAACTGACCTATTGGTAAGTGTTAAATCAATCACCTCTTGTCTCCTTCTGGTCACAAAAGTTGGTTTGTTACCAGTGTTTTGGATGACCAAATCGGATGACAGGATAAAATCCAGTAACTTGAGACCTCTGGGGTTGCATTTGCTGCTTCCCCACACAATGTTCTGTGAATTTGCGTCACAGCCCACTATTAGCCCCAGATTATTGGATTCTGCGTACTTGACCACTTCTCTTAGCTCCCTCGAAGGAGGTGGCTGTACAGAGTCATAGGGTAGGTAGGCCGAAACTATGATAGCTTCGACACTGTTCCCACTTTTCCAGTACTTTATTTTTGCAGCAACGATATCTCCGGAGCATAGCTCTTTTAACATCGTGTGTTCGATCAACCTCGGCATGATAATACATGCTCGCGGTCTCACATTCCCTTCACAATGAAGTATTTGTCCCCACGACATAGCACTTAGACCACAGATACGCTTGTGACATACCCATGGTTCTTGTATAAGTATTATGTGTGGGTTTGTTTGCAGTTTTGCATGCCTACGGCACAAGAGAGCCGTAGACGCTTTGCTATGCTGCAGATTAATCTGTGTAAATATTACTTCAGTCATGAGACTGAGTATATTTACGCTTTGTCCTCCACCTTATCCTGGACGCGGAACTGGATCCGCCCCAGATGTAGGTGAGGACGGCAACCGTACTTCGACTTAAGCACCTTGAGGGACCCAAGATCGATACCCAGTACCAGGTGGGAACCCGCCTCCGAAGTGGTAGCGGATTTCTGCCTGGTGCACGAGTATACTCTCCAGAGAGTCGTGTCAAGATCCTTATTCTGAACACGGATGCGTTTGAGGAGTTCTGCTGAATTACAGGAAGGACCCGGAATCCAGACACTCGCTCGTACCAGCCTTTCTTTGCTACTCTCAACAAGAATAAACTTGCTGTTTTCGCAGGCTGGAATCTTTGCTATAACTTTTTCTAGCCATTCTCGGGAAAAAGCATTGGAACAGTGCACCTTTACGATGCCGTCTACCACGCTTTTCCCCTCGAACGTCGGCGCGTCTTTCGACTCACCGATAGCTTTCCAAAGATAGCTGTCAAGATAGTCTTGTTGCCCTTTGGACAGTAGACCATCTTGTTTGTCGGTATGTATCTCCACCGTCATTGCCTTTGCTGCCATTCTCGCGAATGATTCGCCAGACGTTGACGGAAGAGTGTCATTCGACATTTGAGGTCCCTTAGCCTCTGCCTTGTCAGGCAAAGGTGTGTCTGCCTTGGATTGGGTCGAGGATGCAGGCATTTCCGAATTCCGTCTCTCGACTTTCCTCTTCTTTGCCTTTCTCCTCTTCCCGGTCTTTGGCACAGACCCCGTTTCGTTTCCGGAAGAGCGCAGCGCTACAGAGGAATCCTCTGTTCTGCCACGCTTTCCCGTTTCCGTTACAGGTGTCGAAGTTGACGGAGCTTGAGTCCTTGCCTTAGCTAGTGCTTCGGCTTGCCTCGCCTTCTGTCTCCTTCGTTTGATCTGCCTTGCGGTTAGACCAACACCTGCGTTCGAATCTCCAATAACTTCGGTCTTTTTACCGGTACTTACCTGATTCGCACCAGGTTTAACCGTTGTCAAAGACTTACTCGGTACCAGAGATCCGTCTGAGTCTACTGAGAGATTGTCCGCCATCTCCACATCCTCCACAACTTGTTCAGTTGCTTCAGATCGTTTCGACGGCGGTGTATCACTCACACTCACTCGGCTCTCCATTGGCATAGCCAATGTGCCATGTTTCACCACTAGTAGTTCGCTTCCTCCGGAACCCTGGGTGTCAGTTCCGGTCATAGGGGAGTGTGAGGTTCGGGCCTGCACATCCGATGCCCGAGCCGTCGATTGCTCGACGGGAGGATTTCCCAGAAGTGGGTTACCTCGTGCAGAAAGATCCTTGTTGAGCCTCCACATTGTAAGGAAATGCATTTTATACCTCCTGCCAGGTTGTCGGTACGGTACTCTCCACATAGTACTTGGGTGGCCACCAATTCCGCCGTTCCGCGGTTGAGTGGATACCCAATTCCTATATGGAGCTGCCCTCTTAGTTCGTGGTAAGTTAATCTCCATAGAATGGGGTTAACTCGCCACTTAAGCCTCATCCCCGCGGCAAGGAGACCGACATGACAAGGAGACTAGTACTTAGTTCAACTCCAAATTCCTTAAATACCTTAACGAAGTTCGATCATTGGTCAATGATGGTTTAAACTATTTTTTCACACGATCAAGGATTCTCTGTAAACATATTGATGATCTCAATCCGTTCATAATACTAAACATATTTTTACATAATTTTTATTTGAATCTTTACTGAATATTTTAGGTTTCACGTTCTGACTCCTTTGTATTTAGTGCGTCATATGTTGCTTTTCTTTTTCTGAGGAAAAGAAGATTCCAAAACTAAAAATTTTTGTTGAGTACATAATTGATTTAATTTTTCTGATCAGAGTGCATTATATATTGACTACCATAAAAAAGTAAACAAATTACTGATAGTGCAAAATAAAAAAAATATATTTATTGCATTTGGCTGGCCGAACCCACGCAGAGACCATTGTGGTCCAAAGCGATACCAGATTAGATTCCTTTTTTTTAGCGGAAATATGCATCACTCAAGATACGCATGTTGTTCTAGATAGATTCTAGTTTTTCAAAACTGAGAGCACTTAGGTAGCATAGTCTAGTTTTCGAGAGTGCCGGACAATGACATAGAAGATGTTTATCTTGTTCCCAGCTCATTATACTTCGTGCAGGCATCGTTAAGAGTTAGATTTAGCTTGTAATCATGTGCTGCAACTAGACAGTGCTCTGTTAGTACACCAACTAGAGTTCTACAGCTCCTTCTATCGAACGATATAATTGCTTTAGTATACTTGTCATCATAAGTCTGTTTACACATGATCTTGGCAACTTTACAGTTGGTTATACTAAATCATCTGCCTTTCGCCTTTTTTACCTTTTCGAATTTAAGTATCTGACTTATTTGATCCCCTGCAAGTCTCGCGCATTCTTTAGCTATTCCATCCACTGTCTCATTTCCCTCTATGATTTTATGCCCCGGAACTCGATATACATAAACAAAGCCTGGAGTTACGACCGATCTTGTTTATTGCTTCCTTGCATTTAAACACATTTTTGGATGATAGACAGTATGTTTTTATCCACGTAGAAGTTCATTGCGCAGTTAATTGTTGCGTCCGTACATACAAGCTCTGCTGCTTTCTTTACAGCAAATATCTCAGCTTGAAACACAGTACAAGAGTTAGGGAGCTTAAATGACTTTTTGATGCTTAATTGGCACAATACGTGCCAGTACCAACCCCCTCTTTCATTTTTAATCCATCGGTAGAAGCATTCATGGTGTTACTTCTCGGAACTAAGCCCTTGCTCCATCCATCGCCTGCGATAACGGTCTTTAGCGGTTTTCCAAAACTCGTAACTGGAACTATGTAGTCTGATCTGACCGTGGCATTCCCAGTAATAGTTGTAATTTATAATTTAGTTGTAATTTACTATTTATAAGCATGAATAAGCATGGCATCATTTATAAAGCTTGCTAATTTCTCACCCTCTATCTTTTCTGTTATTCTTCCAGTGGCAGCAAACCGAAGACATCGATCATAAAAAAGAAATTCGTTCGCATTTATATAAATTACGTGAATCGCGTTTACGTGACTTGTATCAGGGCGACATCATGGCTGGCAATTTTGCTAAAGATCCGTTCAACCCTTCGCACGGTGACTCGTTGGTAGGTCAAAATTTTCAGAGTTTGAAATCCCAAGAGGTACGAGATTCAGTAAGTCCAACACGGGATTTGAAGTTTCATTCAATGACTCTCAACCATCCCAACACAACGGGTTGGGATGTGCAAACCTCGTCAGAAGTTAGTCCAGATGGTCGCGCATATCGTACCGAAACTGTGGCCACCACAGATGGTAAGTTTATATTTATATTTATTTCACGTGCTCATAGGTATTTGTAAATATGTACGAGTATATGTCTGCGATGGAACGATTGGTGAAACTACTTGTATTGCCAATTACACTGGGGGCCATGTTAATGTGTTTAGCGGAATTATTGAATAACTTTGAAAATTGATTTAGCAAAATTGTATTGTTTTTTAAAACTCAGGCTTCTCAACTAGCTTTCCAAAACAATATCGCAATTTAGGCTGCCTTTATTTGTAAGGCAAAAGTTTAATGCGACATCAAGCCCATTTCGGTTCGAATGTTGTCCTTGAGGTCTTCTATGGGCTTAGTTTTGTTAGCATAAGCTTCATTCCATAACAATTCCCATAAAAAGGAGATCGGTAGAACTTATAACTGTAGATCTTTTTTGGCCAGTCAATATCGTCTGTGCAATGTCCACCTGCTCCTTGCACTTCGTTGCAAAAGTCTATTATTGGCTGTGCAATTTTTCATGCCTTTTCCACGCTTTTGTGGTAACATAAGGTGAACTCACAGCCATTTATTAGTATTGCTATAAACCGTCTTGCCAGCTCTGAAGAAGAATGGCACAATGATCGTTTTTGAGTAAACATCTTTCGGAACTACTTTCTGATGTGAGACCCAAGCTCGAAATTTGGGGCTAAGTGATTTGAATTGTGTCACCTTTGTGTGGAGTAAAGGTCGAGATATTTTCGGTGTTGAGCAAACACAACCAACTGATAGAGAATTTTTAAGATAAAACGAAATCATTTCTTCGCGTTCTCTGGACATTGTAATTTAAACATAATTGATGCGTCGGTCAATTAAGAATTGTCAACGTTCATTAATAATACCTTTGACCAAATTGAGGTGGCATACCCTGAATATACATTTCTTTTACAAACATTTTTAACACACTTACATATACATACACACATACCTATATGTAATCACATGCTTTCAGGTGTTGAGAAGATTAATGGTGGCACCGCTGAATTTCGAGGCCTAAATGAGCAGCGCGCAAGCGCCTCCCATCAGGGTGACGATAAGAATTTCGTAAAAAAGGCATCGGAAAATTCAAACACTCATTTGCAAGAGCGCATTGTTGTTGGCGATGAAAATTCTGGCCGCACCGAAATGAAAATGAGTTCGACGACCACTTCGTCCTCTTCTCAAGTGACATCTTCATCTTCAGCTGTCGAATATGGAGGTGGGGAGCCGAATGATGCCAGATACCTTATGGATAATACCAATCGCCAGCATCCAGGCCAATACCCCCAACAACAACGACTGACACAAGATCAATATATTCAGCAACAACAACAACAACGCCAACAACAATTACAGCAACAGGAATTTGAACAAACGAAACAATATCAACAGCAACAACATCAACAACGCGTTCAACAGCAAGAGCAGGAGCAACGTCAATATACCGAGGAGTTTAATCGTAATCGACAGGAATCCTCTACAAGCCGCAATGTGGATACCCAACAGACGACGGAACAGAATAGACGCGTTGTAGACGTAGATAAGGCATCACCTGAATATCAAAAACATGTCCAATATCTTATGTCACAGCCTGGCGAAATCATTTCGAATACGGTTGAGTATCCAAAGCCGAACGTTAAGATGATCACCACCGTTAAGCGTTTGCCTGATGGCACCATAGTCAAGAATAAGCGTTACGAAACGGAGGAGCTGCGTCCTGCAGTGGATAGCCCACGTCAACGTACAACGTCTTCAACGAGCCAGAGCAGTACTCAACATAGAAACGAGCAACAGCGACGTGAGCAGACTGAAGATAATGTCTATAACCGTCAGCAAAATGTGCGTAATAACACTACCAGGCGATCTGAACATGATGTCGTCGATAATGCCGAGCCATTTGCGCATGTTCCAAGCCAACAACAATTGGTTGAGTCTCATCCCACTGATCATTTTACGGATGAGATTACCAATACCGAGACGAAATTTTCGTCAGTGAAGAAATCAAGCCGACGTTTCTCGACTGAGACAACCTCTGAGACCATTGAAGAGTTCTCAGATCACGCACCTCCATCACATGCGCCCGGTATTCGTGGTAAGCCAGGTAGCGGTCGTCCGCCTACTCAAGATTTTTCTACCCACGGATTTCCTTCAGTGAAGCCAAATAAGCCAACTCAAGAATATCCGACGGAACGGCCACATGGGGCGCCACAGTCGCAAAGACCTGACTTCAGTACTCATGGGTTTCCTTCGGTAAGCCCAAATAAGCCTACACAGGAGTATCCTGGTGATCGGGTACGCCCCTCAGATGTCGAACGTCTTAATCAACGAACTGTGACGGAGTTGAATAACACCAGTTCTAATGTTCCATACGGGTCTCCTGCAGTGAATCCAAATTCAAAAATTACTACCACTAAAGATGGAGATGTGATAATCGTAAGTTCAGAATCCACCCGCAGTTCAAAGTTTAAGACCAATGCGGAGCGTGTTATCGAAACAGAAGTAGTGATCGATGGTGATTCCAGTCCTAATCGTGGGTTTCCCGCAGTAAAGCAAACATCACCGGGAGGAAGAGATTCGCCCAGGTATGGTACGCCGACCAGGGAGTACCCGGGTAGTCCACGTAGACCACAACCTGCTGAAGATTTTTCTACTCATGGTTTTCCATCCGTTAGATCTCCAACAAAGCAATCAACTGATTTCCCAGCAAACGGTTTCCCATCTGATAGAGATGTAGCCAAACCGACATCAGCACATCCTGCACCGTCTAGAATTATCAATCCGGATGGCAGCGTAACAACAATTAGTTCGGAAACGAAGAAAACTATTAAGCATAATACGAATAGGGAGCACATTATTGAAACAGAGATTGTAGGCGATAGTCATCAACCATTGCCGTCCGGACTACGTCAACCAGACAAAATTACATTCCCTCCCACACCTCAACCAACAGATTTTGGTACGCATGGGTTTCCTTCGGTAAGAGAATCTGCTCCTACTAATGACGCATACCGTCGGCAAGGAACACCAACTCGCGAATATCCTAGCAGTCCTCACAAACCACAACCATCTGCGGATTTCTCCACACATGGATTTCCCTCGGTAAAAGATTCCGCACCGGTAAGAGAGAGCACACCCTCACGAGACTATCCGAGCAGTCCACGTCAAAATCAACCATCGCAAGATTTCTCCACTCATGGCTTTCCGTCTGTGAGAACACCCAACAAACCTGTATCGGATTATTCAACGCCGAGTGGTGGCTTCCCCTCTACCAGGGATACTAATGCACCCAAGTTAATGCCAACTCAATCAAGACCACAACCAAGTACCACAACCCCACAAAAATCTACAACTACAACAGACTCATCACAACGCCTAATATCAAAAGAAAGAGATGTAGATGCTACACATCGTGCTTTTGCTGCTTCTCTTCGATGTTCCTCACCAGTGGATAGCCCAGATCATCACCGCAGTACGCCGCGCTCCAGTGTATCATCGACCAGAACATTTAGACGCGACGGACGAGAAGGATCCCATGATAGTGAAACTAGCCGTATCAGTTCGGGTACAGTTACGCGTTCTTCGCCAAGTAAGAGTGTTGGTAAAACTGTCGTTACAAAGCAAACTGTTGTTAAAACTCGTAACGTGAATGGTTCTAACGAAACAATTGATTTAACACCGCAGCGCCCCACAAAGTCACCTTCTCCCAATAAGGCCACAACCACGACCACTACACGCATCACGACAACTAGAAAGAGTCCAACCGAAGTGCCCAAACCAGGTACGAAATAAGATATAGAAAGCACATTACAACTAAATGGCAGTCTATCCTTCAGATAATCAAAAATCTAAGCAAGCTGAAAACACATTTCCTATTATTAACGAACCACTAACCATCACAAAAACCCACTTTACTGCAAATGACGCCAGCTTCCTCGGTAACGAGGTGGTGGAGAAGCCATGCATAAAAAAACACTTTTATAAACTTGGTCCGTCCGACAAAGTAATCAACAATGTTGACGGTAAGAAGAAATAAACATTCAAAATTTGCTTGCCAATACCTTAAATCGCACAGCACAACAACACAATCCTTTTAACACACGTCTAAATACGTATACGAACTGGAAAACTTTTCCTACTTGTGAGATAAAAATTTTGAAAAGTACTTACAACAAATAAAGCTTTTATAAGTGACAGTAATTTGACCTATACACACAATCGTAAAAGTCACGAGCCAGATGAAACAAAATTAAAAATTGTATAAAAACTGAAACCAAACATAAGAATACTAAGGAAAATATATTACAAAAATACAAAGACAAAAAAATGCTTACGCTTAAACTTCTGAAGCATGTGACTTATGCAACTAAAAAACACAATACAAGCAATAGTTGCATGGTAGGCTTTTATTAACCCCATAAGCTAAAAGTAGTGTTAACCAAGAAATAACATACTCCTAAAGTAGTTTGGAATACATATATGACTAATACCATGTAATCGTATCGTATTCACTGACAAAGTGATTAATACTTCATTCGCTGTAATTTTCAACAGAAAAGTCACCATATTCATCAGCACCAAGTAATCATACAAATCGCACTCATCCCAAACCTAAATCCCAAGTTCGGGATGATTTAGCGGATGTTAACCACGAAGAGCCCATCCATAATCAACCACTAAGTTCATCAGTAATAGAACCTAAACAACGTAATCGTTCACCGACAGGACCAAAAAGTAGTAGTCCACAAACCATTTGTCAACCATTCAAGAAAGAACCCAGTGTTGGGCGTAGGACTGATGTGAGAGAGAGTACATTCGAAAACACAGATTGGCAAAATACAATACAAAATTCAAATGAAACTCAATATCCCGTTACATATGATAAGGAGCCTAAAGATGAATACATTGAAACTATCTATCTAAACGAAACGCCAGTTGATACTTCTGATTATCCCAGTAAAAGAGGAGAACCTAATAAACAACCATATAATAAAAATAAAACTGAGTTTGTAACGAAAACGACCACTCGTATAGAGAAATTTCAGAATAATGATACTTTTAATGACACCGACGAGTTTATTACCAGACAATCACATGAAAAAGAACCTTCGGAACCAAGAGATACAAACCCTGTTTCGAAGAAACCTTTAGACTCATTAGGCAAAAGACCAAAAGAAGGTAAACCCATCGAACCTTCAAACAGAAAACAAGGGGAGAAACAGCCAACACAGCCTGCAGAAAAAGTACCAGGGCAGAAACATCCAATAAACAACTCTCCTAGTCCGACAAGACGAACTTCCGATGCTAGAACGTCAAAAACAACCTCTACAACAGTTAAAACTACACGCAAAGAAAATATATATGACGTTGAAGATGACAATCAACCCAAAAACACAGTCGATAAAAGACCCAATCAAACAGACAAAGGAAAACTGAACGACATTGACCATAGTCCGACAAGAAAACCATCAGACCAACCATCGAACAATAGGCCGAAAAACATTCGCCAGCAGAAGCCACAGGCAGCTGATGACATCACTCAACCCCATGAGCCATTTGGTAAAAATGCAGATATTGAAAACCCTGATGACTTTAGCTATAAGATCCCAACGAACAAGAGGCCGTCGGTACCTGAAAGTAGTCCCACCAGGCAAATAACAGAACGCAAAACATTAAAGACCACATCAGAAACTACTCGCAAAAATAAAACACATCCCGTAGAAGATGATCATCAACCCGACGAACCATTGAGAGGTAAACCGGGCCATGAAAGGACTATTGACAAAAAGAAACCAAACGATAGCAGACCTTTAGATGTAAAACTTATCAAAGATGACCATAGTCCCACCAGGACTACTTCGGATGCAAGCAAATTAAAGACAAGTACCGTTACAACTACCGTTACGAAAATTCACAAGAATACCGTATCGCCGACTAGAAACAGCAAACCTACAGATATAAGAAGCTCTGTACCGATTCATAAAAATCAAATAAAAGAGAAGCCATCAGAAAAATTACCAAAGTACACGAAAGCAGCAAAACCAGCACCTGCAGGCGCTGTTGAGCCTGAACAAAGCGATGATGAACATATCCCAACTGGTAGAGAACCAGCTAAAAAACCGTTATCAAAAGTTGATGATTACAGTGAAACCAAAAAGTCAACTAATATAAGATATGTAAATACGAATCGTGCTACTTCAACTGTTCAAACTCCATCCGATGAAAAATATAAGCCCGTGCAAAGAGGTAAATCACCACTTTCTAAGGGACCTTCAGATATTGAGTTCAGTGATGATGATCAGAAAATAATTGAGAATATACCTGTAGAAACAACACGATATAAAACAATCCAACCCACTAGTGAGGATGATTATGAAATTAAAAAGCCTGTTCCACGTAAACCAGCGCCTGAAAATAGTGAGGAAGATTCGAACGACGACAATCAGCGCTCTACTTTTATAACAACTGCAATCAAAACGGTGCGTGCAGATAGACCTCAACCGACATATCAAACAATTGACGATGAAACCAGACGAGTTCAAGAGCTTTTCAATAAAACCGATAAGACGAAAGTAACAAAGAATGTAAATGAGGAATTCATAACTTTCGAGCAACAAGTGGGAGGTAGAGTTCCAGTTCTTAACAGACCTGAAGATGAACCCGGAAAGCCAAGCAAGTTTAATGGTAAAGAACCAAAATCTAAACCAACAATCAAAAATAGAGAGCCCGATTACAGAGTTGATGATGATACTAATATTTCAAAAATAAGTTCTGTTACAACTACTTTAAAAATACTTGGCCGAGATTTACCTTCAATTAAGAAACCATCACAGCCAGAAGATGAGAAACCAAAAGTGCCGCAACCCATAGATACAGACTTAAGTGATGATGATTTAGCCACACATGAAACATATGAAACGACGACAACCATTAAAGGCATTCGTCGTGATACTGTACCTGCAAATGTAGAGGGCGAACAACCTAGGTCTGATAACAAGAAGTTCCCAAAACCAGACGGCGGAAAAACTAGACCATCAAAGCCTGCTAATAGTGACAATGATCGCAGTCCAACAAGAACTCCAACCGAGGGCAATACTTTGAAAAGCGTCACTATTACCACTACCACCAAAAATACCGTTTGCGGAAAACCAAGCGAACTGCCGCACGAACCCGCTGATAAACCAACGGGTAAAACTCCAACTTTAGATGAAACTGAACGAGTTGACGCGCTCTTTAAAACCACCAATAAAACGAAACACACTAAAAACTACAACGAAGAATTTATTAACATTGAGAGCCAGAATAAAGAGACGCCAGATGGAGCTTTTATCTCAAAAGCACCTGAGTCGGAACCAAGTTCTCCTACTTTTAAGAAGAAAGGTGTTAGCCCAAGAGAAACTTTTGAAGATCGATGTCGTCAAATTTTAGGCATGGAAAATTATGGTGATACCCCAGGTACCTACCAGAGGAAGCCCGAAGACGAATCCGACCAAAAAGAGCCGCTTCCCGTAGATACCACAAAATTCGAAGTTAAAATCGAGGACTGTGAAGATGATGAACCAAATTATCTAAATAATATAAAGGCAGCCATTAAACCCATAGAGAAACCCAAAACGCACAAAACTAGTGATATTTCCGATGAGGAGCTTGTTGAGAATCTCGTTGAGGAAGTAGAGTGTATTCGTACAGATACTGTTGTACCCTTCAAAAATACTTATCCAGAAAGGGAACCATCCAGTGAGACTACTCCTAAATCAACACGAGTAATTAAGACGGACATAAAAGAGGAAGAAGATGAGAATATTGTCAATAAGACAACATCAAAACTAGTAAAGAAAGCACCAAGCCCGTTACCGAAGGAAGAGCAATTAGAAGATGTTGAACTAGAAGAGTTTCCACTCAGTGAACCGGAATCGCCTGAAAAGGAAACGGATGATGAGTCTCAACCGGATACAGTTGTGCCAGAGAGGGAGACACAATATACCGATGAATTCGAGATAGAAGAGCGGACAAATTTGGTGGTTAAGACGGAAAAGAAGCAACCCTTGAAGTCAGATAAGAAATTACCTGTTAAAAAATCTCCAAATACTAGTCCAACCAGAAAGCCAAGTGGGAAAACATTACCTTCGAGTTCATACCCTTCAGGTCGCTCTACAGTCACACCAACAAAACCTGTTGATTCTAAACCTAAACCACGCGAAACAAAAGTCGTAAGCAATACCAAGCCAATTTCCAAATCTCCTGAGAGTCCTGACAAGGACACTGTTCTTAGAAAAGATAAACCAGTATCTTCCACAAAGCCACGCACAGAGCGTATTCAAAAATTAGATACCCATACAGTTTCTAATAGGCAACCAAAAACACCAAGCAAGGAGTCGCCAACATCAACAATCAAAGATCGATTACGATCTTCCCCTCGAAATAAAAAGCCTTCCACCACGGAGTCTGATTCTTCACCTGACATGAGTCCAACACGTCTAACTGAACGAAGGCGCTCCAGTAATATCTCGGTCCACACAGAAATTATTATTGATCACTCTGGGCCTAAATCTCCTAAGCCTACTAAAAAGATGCCGGAGAAACTTACGAATCAACCAAAAAAAACTGTTCCGACAGACACCATTTCGCAGACAAAACCATTCCGCAGATTTCCTGTTACAGAACGAAAGGAATCTGCTCCGGTTCCCAGTGTTTCGCGCAAGGATAAGGATGTAAAAATGACTCGGTCAACTAGTGAGAAGGTTATGAAAGTAACTGAAAGGCCAGTTAAGAAAACTGAGGTGAGCACTCTGGAGCCAAGTGCCATCCCAAAGAGTGATCGACGTCCCAATAAATGTTTTACCACAAAAACGATCAATTTAACCACAACAGATAAGCTAATAAATAGCGAGGATATGGAAAATGTTATTATTGACATACAACACGCAAAGAGTTCCCGGGAACCCTCACCAGACAAAATTGTACCTACTCCGGTACCGGTTCATTTAGATACGGGAAAACCTCGCTATCCAGATGTCGTTCAAGAACCTGAGGATGTGCCGCGTAAGAAACCGGTTATCACAAACATACCTATTTTTGAAGAAGAGTCTAACGAATTTATCAATTGTCACATATCGGAGGTGAAGACGGACAGAATTTCAAAACTGGTAGATCTAGAAGAAGATGATATTCTAGATAATCCCACAATCGAAGCTCCTAAAAGTCTTGAATATCCGCTGATTGATAGACCTGATGATGATTGCCTCTTGAGTGTTCACGAAAAGGTTTCCAAGTTCACTCATACAGCTGAAGAGATTAAAAAGCCAAAAGCGTCTAGTCCATTTAGCAGGGAGTTCGATAAAACACCCAAAGTCCCTGATAATGATGAATGTTTATTAACAGTTGATGAAAAGGTCAACAAGTTTATAAAAACAGCAGAAGAGGTGTCGAAACCAATTACACCAGTAAGGGAGATTGAACGACCAAGTTACACCGAATTAGATGAAGAATTGCGAAAGGATGACTGCACTTTGTCCGTTTCACAAAAAGTTAATAAGTTCTTAAATACTGCTGAAAAATTGGCACCCACTGCTCCACAAAGATCGCCTGAATTAGTGGCAAAGATTGTACGAACCATTTCGAAACAGAGTGAGCCGGAGTATCCCGAAAGCGTAACTGATGATGAACTAACGCCATTTTCGCAGAATCACACCATCGAAATTGAGAAGCGGCGTCAAAAAGATATACTCTCTCGACCAACTGTATTTGAAAACACAACAAAAACGAACAGAAATGCCGGCTTTGTAGAAGAGGAAGTTACAATAGTCAGAAACACTACTGGTGTACCTGAATACGATGAAGTAATCCCTCACACAAGGGATCATACAACGAAACTTGAACTAAAACGGCAGAAGGATATTTTATCTAGACCTTCAATTTACAATAAAAATGCAAAAGCAAGACCGCAGTCACCCAGCAAGCGAGAGCCTATAAGTTCATATAAGCCTCAACCATCAGAACCAATTAAATCACAACAGATAGAATACACAACAAAGAAAGTAATCTCAGAAGATAATGACGAAAGTAAAACTAAAGCAGAGCGTAAACCATCTGCTCCGACAACCAAACCTGAAAGTCGTAAAAGCCTCACAAAACCCCAAAAATCTACAGTTGCCGTAACTCGGTCTCGTTTTGAAACTTTTGATAACAAAAAACTTCCATTAAAATCTTCTACGGAACCAAAAACTAGTAGAGTTCCTACTTCAAGCATCACTGCTCGTAAGCCAACTAATGAACCGAAAGCACGATTGCCTTCAACATCTAGCAGAAAACCATCCTCAGAACCAGACACCAGTTCTCCTTATACCAACAGGCGAAAGCCATTTAATGAACCGGAGTGGCAGTCACCACAGCGAGGAGCACGAAAACAGTCCACAGAGCCTGATAGTCATTATCCGGGACGAAAACCATCTACGGAATCTATAATCAATTACGAAAATATTGAGTCCGAAACAGAGTTTACATCAACAACACGTCGTAGGAGCTCATCAAAGACAAAAGATTATCTGGAAATGGTACAAACTGAAATCGAAAGATTTTCTCCAACTCAAAAAGAACCTTTACGAAAAATCCCTACACAGGAAAAACAAAAACCCCAGTCTTTCTCACACAGTCCTACAAGAAAAGATGCAACAAGCACCACCAAAGTCACCCAAGTAACTGAGCGCACAATTCGAAACAGTTCACCTTCAGAATGTTCTGATATAGAAATCGTTGAAACCATTTTAGAGCGTCCTACACAAGTTAAGGAACCAACACCTACATCAACAATTGGTCGCACGCGTGTAACATCAGATACAGTGGCTGCCCGACGTAACATTTTCGAAAATAGTTCTACTCCTAAGGGGCAGAAGCCAAGTGTGAGCAGTTCTCCGTCGCCTGTTGGACGGCGTCCTTCATACATGGATCATACAGTTAGCTCGTTAGAGCACATTCGGCGTGATTCATTAGAAGTAAATAAGCATAACTATTCACGCAAGTCCTCGATTGATTCGGAAAGTAATTATGAACGACGACCAAATTCTGCTGTGAAATTTGATGTGCCTCATAAACCACAACGATCGACTAGTATTCCCGAGGATATTGATGTTGAGAGTATTTTCGAATTAGAAGTACTGGAAAGTTTATTGGAGACAGTAACATCATACGAGTTAAGGCGTAGAATTCGTGCTCAAATACGTTTGGTTAAGAAAAACCTTCTCAACACTGAAATGGTTGACAAAAGGAAGACCGAGACTAAAACATCGAAGTCCATTAGCTCAACTCATAAAACATCTACTTACATATCAAATGTGCATAATGAAGAAAATGACTCCATTCATGAGGATATAAAAACAAAAAAGCCATATGAGAGTAAGCCCAGTCCAAAACATTCGCCACAACTCACGAAGGGTGGTCGAGTACCTGAAAGCAAAGATGTACCAAAAAAATCGCCATACGGCTATAGTGAAAGTCGCTACAATAAAGAAGTTACAAGAAAAACTACAACTAATGATAAAACACCAAATGGTCGTAGCGAAAGTCCCAAACGTCCTACGAAAACTCTCCATGAACGTCATCATAGCCCCGAAATAAAATCTCCACAAGGATCTGTGAAAGAAGTATATCACACAACAGGTTCATCGTTGTCTACACATAAAGAATACATACGAAACGAGCAAACGGACTACTCAGAAGAGAGTTTTAATAGCTCTCGCCGCGTGAATCAGAGTTCGGAACGGTTTGAAAAAGATCAAAGTCGTGAACGCAGTTACAGTCCCGAAACCAAAAGTCCTATAAGAGATAGCAGACGAAGTCCAGATTTAAAAACTAAATCTGTGCCTGGTACACGTACTAAGAGTCCCGATACCGGAAAGCCAACTTCCCAACGTACAACCAGTCCACAAGGCCGAACGCCAAAACAACGTGACGACTTATACAGCATTTCGAAGACAACAACAGTTAAAACCACACATTCACCTGAACGCAAATCGAGTAAGCCGAGAACTGATGAGAGTACACCTATTTGGGCAGACCGTAAAAATTTGCTAAAGAGTCCAAGTAGTACCCCGCGCAAAGTGCCAGCTTCGCCGTCAATGCGTACCACGGCAACGAAAACCACAACTTCAAAGTCAACGAGTCAACGCCAAACTCAGAACAGAAACTTCGAAGAGGACTCCATTACTTCAAGTTATGGTATTGGACCGACAGACGAAAATGGCTTGCCACTATTCGGTATTAAGGCGCTGAAAAAGAAGAAGCCGAGTCAGCCCTGTGAAGCAACCGAGGGTAAGTTGGAAGCAGACGATAACAGATTTTGCGTTTCTTTTTTTTAATTTAATGAATTTTTAGAAGTCACAGGCTATGTCATCGAAGAGAAGTATTACTCTGATAATAAAACAAAGCCCAAAGTCGAAAGAAAGGAATACATTTACTCAACAAATGCTGATGAGCTTGAGGAAATCAAGAAAACTGTTGAGCAGAGTCGTAAATCCTCACAAGACGATGTAGACATTATCAGAAAGTTTGAGAAAATCGATAAGGACTATGTAAGTGTATTGTGCGGGGAAATTTTTATTTTGCGTTGCACTATTTAATTGACATTTGTTTCTAGGTTTTCGAAAAACCAGAAGCTATATTGCCAGATTCAGAAGATTTTGCAACATCGAGCAAATATGTGCGAAGGGGCTCTGTAAAAGAGTTGAGTGAGAAATTCATACGAAAAGAGTCCTCTCAATCGACAACAGAAAAATCGGCTGGTTATCCTAAAGCCGGATTAATATTACGCACCAGCCGTGGACCATCAACAGATCCAAGTGGAGGTAAATGCAAAACTGAGTTCAGCGGTAGCTACACAATTTTTGCACGAGGAACTAAACTTTTTTTTTGAATTATCTAACATTCAGATTCATATGAAACAACCACAGAAAAATATACAACGACGTCCAGCAGCGGTCATGCTTACCGCCCAACGGAAGGAGACTCCGATGACGAATATAATGTACAGCTGCGCCAAAAGCAATCGCGTGTTTTTACTGACTACGACGACAACGAAAGCGAACAACGTCACTTGAGTACTCGTTCGTCGAGTAAGTCCACACGCTCATTCCTTAACAGTTGCGGTGAAACTAAAGTGGTAACAAGTATGGATGATGCGCTGGAGCGTATGCGTAATGCGGACTATGGTAATTTTTGCAAAGAAAATAATTATTCGGATTATGCTGTGCGAGTGTAACGTCTACTTTATTTTCTTTACTAACATAAAAATGCAGTCGTCGAGGCTGGAGACACGGCTGAAGATCAAGAGGCGCGTTCATTACTGAATAAATTTTTAGGTGCAAGCGTTATAATGAAGGGCGTGGAGAGTGTTTTACCTACAACGAAACAAACAACAACTACAACCATTACTAAAACTTCATATGCGGACGATGATGCTGACAGCGATCTACTGAAGAATAAAGCGGTGAGTGTGAAAAACTACAAATTTTTATTTAAAAATAAATAATAAAAAAATAGAAAAAATAATAGTCAAGCAGATTGACCACAGTCACCGTCGGGTGCATATTAGCAATGGGATAGAATATTAAACTTTGACAAATGCAACCAGTATTTGTAGTTGTTGTAGGAGTAGAAGATGTTTAGTATGCTTAAATTATAAACTGGATCAAATCGCTGAGCGAACTTTGTCGGACGAATTCAAAAACACAGTGCAATATATGGGACTGCACACAGTCAAAGCGGTGGCGAAGTTCGTCTGAATAGATTTATTTTTAACCTTAATCCTATGTCGATAGGTAATATTTTGTCATAAACAAGAGGTATGAAACATGCACCGTAGAGGAGTTTCATAAAAAATTCATGATTTCTCAACGAATTCGTCGGACACGAACGAACGGGTTAATTTTGTCGCTGCCGCCGATCGAAAAAATCAGTTGTTAGTTAAAAATGTAAAAAATGTTTTTTCGCAAACCTCATTTCTTTGCCTCCATTGCCGAAATGCCTTGCTTATTTAAAAATTTGATAATTTAAATTAATCGAGACATTTGGGATTCATTTTCTCGCTTTTGATGCGAATTTCGTTTCGGTTTGGTTGCTGCGATAATCACACGGCGGCATTGTTCAACAAATTGATACTTAAGGGATCCCTTTAACCGTTTGAGTGCTAAGCGATTTTCTTTAATACATACGAAAATTGCGAAGATATAGAGGATATAGTAGTAAATATGTTATTTTCAAGGTCATCCCCCATGTTATTCTCGTCTTCGTCGGAACTATCACTAAAAATGCGCATCCTCCGGGTAGTAAACACTCTAATTTCACTTAAACTCGAATCACTATCATAGTCCATTTCATTGTCGGAATCCGGTATCGTATCTTCCACGTCAGTAAATTCTTCACTACTAGACATGGTCAGGAATTATTTTCAAAATATCGATATTGAACGAAAAATAAAAATTGTTTTTAACGGACTCAACTAATTTATACTTTTATATGACATACATTTTTGATAATGCACAGTGATGCAATCGTCGCTATAGCGACGCGCCGCAAATTTGGAGTAATTAGTTATCGTCGCTATATCGACGAATCGCACTCAAACGGTTAAAGCTAAAATATTCCGAATCGAAAGTTTTGTAGCCTCAAAAAACAACTGTCAAATATTTTATAAAAAACCCTCATCTCGTGCACCAAAAACCTTCGAAGAAAATCAGTGGCAAAAACAACTTCTAAAAGTCGTTCGTACTTTCAGTGTCGGCGTTATGTCCTAATGTTCTATGAATTTGTTAAAAGATAACAAAAAACAAGTATCATAAAACCCACGAAAAAACCATTACTTGACCCAAATATTTCAGGCATCATCAAGTTTTGGTCAATAGTTTGATAAAATTTACATTTGTCACTTTTTCGAGACATTTTAAATGCTGCTTTTATATTTACTTCAGCTGATACGATGTATTAAAGAGAGAAGCTCGAAGTGCACTGTCAAATTGCTGAATTTCGCTTTTGTTTACAAGGTTTCAAAATGGGGCATTTTCGAAACAAACCTCGAAAATTTTCCACTTTTCGCGTGTATTTAAATTTATTTCAATTCAGTATACATTTTCAGATTATTCTACCTCCACATGAGTGTACAAGTTCTGTAGTGAGTTCAAGATTTTATGTTTAAAGCATACTAACACTATTTCTCTACCAAAGAAAAGTGAAGTGTCTCATCAGCCAGTCGAAAAGGTCTGAAACCACACACCCTGGTAACTGTATTAAACGCAGTCATGCTCAATTGCGAATTTCTAGTTCTCAATGTCAAAAGTGCATTGTTTTTTACTTTAGCCGACTTGACGATCTAAGTATAAGCTTTCAGAAAACAGTCTAAACATGTGCACTCGTAAATCATACTTATATCGGTGGTTAGGATTTCTGGGAAGTATTCGAAATTTTTAAAACCACACTAACTTTCTTGTATTATATAAAAAAATTAATGCAATTTTCAAAAAAACAGCCGTTACCCGAGAAGAATGCCTTACGCATTTTCTTCCCCTTAAAGTATGTACTCTCTGCAAATTAATTTGTTTTGATAGCTGTTGGTATTTTGAATTGGTGCATATGTATGCACATATGTTGGTGTTGAAAAACCATTACTTTGTAATTGGGGCGCAGTGACATGTATTGACATGATTAAAATTGACAAGAACGTAAACATCGCTCGTACAATCTTCATTCTTCAAGTCCCTAAAAGGTGTTCAATAAAATCCTCTCGTTATCACACCCACACTACCGCTATTCTCTCGATAGTGCTTATTTTCTCTCGGCGCGTGTCCCACATGTTCATAAATTCGTACATCCCTGCAGATTAAAATGCATACATGTGTACATATAGACATACATGTGTATGTACATATATTGCCGGATACTATTCTAGACAAACTGCGCTAGCCAGCTTCCTGCAACATTTGTGCTTTTAGCTGAGTTAGTACACACTCGGAGGCGGAATTGATCACTTGTATATTTAAGTGTTGGTGTTAGTTGCCGGAAAATAAGGTTTCTATATACCTATACATAAATAAAAAACAATAATTTAATAAAAAGTCGATTTACTACAGAAAAGTATTTTAAAATGTGATGTGTTTTTTGTGCATATCAAAGTGTTCGGTATCGAGGCAAAGTAAATTCGTTCGCAAAAATATGTCAAATAAATAAAAGCGCTATATATATACTATTTCAGAGATGATTATTTAATCATTTTTCAAAATATATACATGAACATACATACATACATATGTATATATGTAGATGTTGTGAATTTTAAATGCAATTAATGAATTTATACCTTTGTTCATACCCAGTGTATATACGTACACCTGAGTGACCAAAGTGCTCGAGGCATAAAAATGTGTATTTCTTCTCTCATCACCTTTTCTATGAGCAGCGACAAAGCGAAACAGCCAGCGAAATGCTCGAATACATGACGAAAATAGCAATGATCGCACTATTTTTACGTTTGAGAAATTTTCGAAAATTTTAAAATATATTTGTTTTTTTTTTTTGGTTTTTTCATTTTCCTTGGAGAACGCAGCTACACTATGTGCGAAAAGCTTGTTTCCCGAACGGAGAGTGGTGTTTAATTGTGCTACATATAAAAAAGCCAATGTGCCGCAAGTTTTCAAAGTACGAATACGCTCTACCAACAGCGCTGCATGTAAAACTTGTAATACATAATTTTAATATTTTCTATGTATGTGTGTATGTAGAAGTTGCAATATATTTGTATAGACCCAGTTGACTTGCTGTTGAGTTTGTGCGCTACAATAATTTTTAACGCCAGTGTGCGTATATCAAAACGTTGATAATATATTTTATGCGTTTCCAAAAATAACAAATTTAGTCAGTTTATTTTCTGCCGTTGCCGCTGCTAGTGTCTACTTGTGAGGAGCGTGAAAACGGAAAATTACGCGAATAAACTACTTAGTGAAAAAATATGTATGTATTTGTTGAAGTGAAGTGAAAACTATATATGGAGATGAAAAAGGAATATTCAATTAACCAAGTAATACAAGTAAATAAATCGGGTTTGAATTCAGTTCAGAAATTCAGTGAAGGATATTAACGCAAAATGTGTTTGAATTATTTTACAGTATTGCCAGTTAATATTTATTAAACAGCTGACAAAGAAAAAATCATAAAAAAATATTTAATATAAAACATGCGATTTTGCTTTTTAGAAAATATTGAGATGCAACTTTAAAGAGTAATAAAAAATATTATTTTAAAATGGATATTTCCCATGAAACATAAGGTGATTTAAAATATAATTTGTAAATGGAATTGTGAAACATTTTTGAATATGTACACACATTCATACATACATATACATATGTACCGTAAATGACAAGATTACAATAGAAAAATTGAGAACTCGGAAAAGCAAAGCATCAATCTTTTTTATTGCTAAACCAGAAGCAACATGCGCAACAACAGCGGTATGCTAATTTCCAACAAAGTTGCGCAAATTGGCTATTTTCCTTCTATTTTGGTTTATAAATAAAATACACTGATGCTTTGCATTAAGACTTTTATGAATTCACAGAATTAATATATTAGAAATTTCAAAAAGAAACAACAAAACAAAAACAAAAAAATAACCATGATAAATACCAAATTTGAAAAGTTTGTTTTTGTAGAAAATTGAAAAATTAAAAAAAAAATAATTTAATTCAAAAGAAAGTTTCCCTTTCTTTGTATTAATGCTTTTACGAATTTAGAGAAATTAATAGAAATTCCAAAAAAGAACAACAAAAAAAAAACAAATTTACTAATGGTAAATATCGAATGTAAATTTTTTTTTTCTTGTCAGAAAATTAAGAAAAAAAATTTTTCTCCCAAAAGTTAAAAAAAAAATTTTCTCCCGAAAGGTCAAAAAAACGAATTGAATTCATAAGAAAACTTTCTTTAGTTGCTTTGCATTAATGCTTTTACGAATTCGCAGAAATCGATAGAAGTTCCAAAAAAGTAAAACAGGGGAAAAAAAAGAAAATTTTCAACAATGATAAATATCAAATTTGAAAGGTTTTTTGTCAGAAAATTAAAAAAATTTTTTGAGAGAAATTGAAAAAAATTGATTTTAAAATTCAAAGGAAAATTAGTTGCAATTTCTTTGTAATCTAAAAAGCAAAAGGGAGCACTTGAACGTAATCAAATGCTTTGCATATTTTTAAAAGTCTACAACTGCATGCAAACATACCTGTACATACTTATACATATGTATATGTATGCACAAAGCTGTTCTAAAAATTCAGCGCTGCATTCTTATTCTAATAGTTCTAGCAGATAGTGTGTGTGTGTGCGATGGTGCAACAGCCAAAAATCGTAAAATATTTTAAAAACAGATAAAAAAGTAATTATTAAAAAGAAGAAAAACGCATACAAGCTACAGCAGAATTCTTATTTTTGAATTTTGCGCTTATTCCGAGCACGCGTACTCGTACCTACATAAAAACATTTTGAAAATTTGAATGCACTGTAGTGACTGGCATTTTGAGTTACCGCAGAAACGCATAAGGAAACGCGCACACGCTCGCCAAATCAGTGTAACACAAATTTTGTGTAGAGAGTATGCAAAAATTCCGCCTCGAGTTAGTGCACTCACAAATTTAGGCCGATTTCACTTCCGCCGTATAACTGGGTAAGCATTTATGTTTTTTTATTTTTATTTTTAAAGTGCAATCGTATGGTTCATTCTCACCTTATTAACTCTATGTTCCAGAAAGAATCCCGAATATTCACATTTACTTATATATATATAAATTTCAAGCGGGCACTATTACCGCTACATACAGGGCAGTCCAAGTGGAAGTATCTGTTTTAAAAAGAAAAAAACATTCCCATTAAATATTTACGGTACACACATTCATTTGTTTAGCTACCTCGGCTGATATCTGTCAAAATCAATTTTGAAATAGCTTCTTCACGTTTGCTGAAGTCATCTCAGGATCGTCTCTAAATTACATTGACTAATTACTAAAGCTGCTGCCATTGCAATTTTTTGACCTCGGCCAAACGACTGTTAGCATGATTAATTCATTGATGCGTGACTGGTGTGCCGTGTTGCTGAAACTAACGGTTGTCCAAGCTCTTATTTACCTTGAATTTAATTGCTGTATAACCGAGATGGTGATTTCTATTCGAATGGCTTTTCAGATCACCAAATGTGTCAATTTTGTTTGCCAATATCGCATCGTTTGCCAATAAACGCACTATTTAACCAAATCAACGCTTAAGTTAGAGTTCTATATCACACGTTCCAAGCTTGGAACACTTGATATTGCGTTCTAGTTTCTTTTTGGAAATAAGTTTGTCATATTCCCCACTGCTGGTCAAGCGTAGAAAGACTCATTCTGTTGCTTGGAACAAACGGTCTGACGGTATAGATGAGCGGAAAAATATGTCACGATAGCGTATAATCCCAAAAGATACCTGGCGTTTGGACCACCATGTACATATTTTGTCAAAAAATCATATATTTGAAATTGTGAAATTATTTAAAGAACAGATTTATGTGTTTTGGTGGGATAGGGAGCATACAATACACAAATTTATTTCTAATTTTAAAAACTAAATAGTAACAAAATCGAAAAAATTCAAGAAAGCAATCAACAGCTGAAAAGAACTAATCCAACTTGGCTCATGTCGCTGCCCAGCTGTGGCCTTGGTTTTGGTTTTGCACTAAGTATAAATATATAAATGTCCATATCTGTCAATGTGTATGTACTTGTGTATGTATAAACATATGGTATATCCAAAAAATACAAAATAAAAAAGTCTGTGTTATTCCACGTCGGGTGGGTGTTGAAATATTTTTGCCAAAATAATAGAAATAATTATGTGATTTTAATTTATATTAATCTCTTAATCGTTTTAGTGAAAATACGCAAGATTTCATATGTGGGCACAGACACTTTCTTACTAATACATTTGCAAATATCCATTGTACTATACAACAATGTGGTTCTTTCTCCTTCTTTTGTTGCTAAACTGGGAATATCTTCCTAACATTGCTCCTTTGAGTGGTCATTGTCACCTTTTGTATTTATAATGCAAAGCTTCCTATACATACATACATAGACATGCATATATGTATGTATGCACTTTTAAGTAGAAAGCGTTGTAGTAGTTTGTCGAGAATCAATTAGAATCTATAATACATACATATGTACATAGTTTGGCTCGGTCATGGCGATGAGTTGTTATTTTGCGTCAGTTCAATGTCAATGGCTTTTATTTACGCGCAATTTCTTCGTTAGTTTGAATAAGTATGTATGTGTATGCTTACAATCGAACCATGTTGTTCTTTGTTGTTTTAATTCAATTCGACTTTTAGTTTCTTTACTTCATTGGCGAGAGCGCAGAAATCGGCATCACGATGTAATTTTCTAATTGAAATAGATTTAACGAAACGTCACGCGACGGTTAAAATCAAAGTAAATAAATTGAAATTTAGGGGGAAGCTTTTTAAATGCAAAGAACTTTCGAAAATTATCTTATTTTCGAAATAAAAGGCGACCAGATAAAAATGTCATATCGTTTGAAGTTGAAAAAAAAAAACGGCAACGGAATAGCACTTCAGTGCTTATGTGTTCGGACCAATTCCTGATCACTCGGCCATGTGGGTTATTATTCCGACAATAGCATCCCAAATGTTAGCCTCGAACATGTCCAAAGAGTTTGGCTTTTTAGCCTAGACTAAAGACTTCATACACGTCCAGATAAATTAATCGGGGGGTGCCAAGTCAAATGATCGTAGCACTTAATTAATGAACGATGACCCAATCATCAAATTTCTCCGTTTTAAAGTTTTGCGGCGCTTGTATGACATGTAGCTCCGTCTTGTTCGAAACCCAGTTCGGATATATGGTATCGATGTTGTTGAGTTTGGACTTTAGAAAGTTGGTTAACATCGCTCTATACCGAGGACCATTTACTGCAACGGGGTATTCTTTGTAGCTGCGTACTTACAACTGAGCCGGATTTTTGATGATATTTTTTCATGATGGCAAACCAAATTGAATATTTTGACAGTTAAAAATTGGAAAACTATCATTGCTATTTGGCCATCTGTTATATAAAAACAATAATCACTTTCTTTACGCCAAACTTCTATAAGTTGCCTACATAATGCCCCATAATTGTCCATCTAAGCATTTCTATTAATTACATACGAGCTCAGGTGATTTGTACCGAAGAAAAGTCTATTGTGACTGCAAAAGTGAGGAACAAATTTGTCTGTTCGACGTCGTTCTTAAAAATTCAGTCTCTGACTTGGAAGAAGCTTGTCCGCATAAGATCCAGTCCTTACAGGAATTGTAGCCATTGAATTATAGCTTGCCTCATACGTTCGATAAGTGGGTTGAAAATTAACTATAAATTGCATTGAAGTTTTGCTGTAAAACCAACTTTAGTGATGAGACTGACTTCCGGCTTGATGAATATGGCCAAAATTGAAGTGAGAACAATCCTACTGGGACTCTCAAGATGTCGTTGTTCGGTGTGGATTATATTCTGGTTATTTTATGGATTTAGCGATATGCAACATACCATAAATATCGTGGGTGGCGCCATCATTTTATTGTCACGGAATTTTGGAAACCAACCATTCTAAGGAATAGACCTCTCGGTTATCCGCCTAGATCATGTGATTTTGCTCTTCGTTATTATTTCTTGCTAAGGTATATTAAATTATCAATGCCTAAAATTTAACCATAGGATCCTTCTGGTGGGAAAAATGTATCAAAACTCTATTTAAAATACAACTGGTTGCTAATTTTTTCGATGTTTGCCTCTGTTTTATATATTTATTAGGTCACCGTAGACAAATGCGTTGGTGCGTGACCACGATTCGGCGTTCGGGTACGGCATAAAACTGTAGGTCGCTCCTACTTGTGGAATGCGTCTGGATGTTGTTCCAAATACTCAAACACTCAATAAAATGTATTTGACCGAGTTCTTGGTGTGTTTCTTGATGTTGTTCCACACAAATGGAGGGACTTACAGTTGCATATACCTATTACTAGGTGAAGAAAAAACCTCTAAGCGTTTTTTGGCTATGTGACAACGATGAGATCAAATGGATCCAAACAGTTTTCTGAATGCCGGTTCGCCATTTGTTATTGATTTTATCAATATTTTCGTGGAATAACTGAAACCAAGCTTTGCTGTTGCGTTCGGTGCTGTATTGGGTCCATAAAAAGTCCATACAAATTTTTTTGGCCGCCTGCTCTGACTTTTCACCTTGTTCGTAGAAGTACTGAAAAAATATTAAGAACGAACAAAGAATTTTCTCTTTTCAAAACATCGGTGCAATGCACACATCGTAAGACATTTAGCGGAAAACATTCAAAACTTTAGAGCAGTAGTTGGTTCGATCACAAAAGGGAAAATGTTCGCCAGAACAATTAAAATGTGTGCCAACAATTTAGCAAAGAGATACCAAATCGCTGTTTATGTCAAGTTAGTCATGAATTATTTCAAGTTGTACAGTGTACAAATATTTATAGATGTGTACAACTAAAACAAAAAAACAGTTGACTACTACACATGTTTTGAGGTTCTTATTCTAAATTTAGAGATTTTCAAGAAAATAATTGAATACAGGCAAATATTAGAAAATTGAAAAAAAGCAATAATAATAATATGAAGTCAAGATCAAAGAATTTTTTCTTCCTAGTTTTTGTTAATTCAGTTTATACTGCTTTTAGTTAGTTCTAAACATCTCTAACAACAAACAGAGCTACGGAATGCCAATGAGTACCTGAAAGTTTCCGCCAACACAGTTGAAGTTAGTGTTGCCAACTTTTGAGTTTGAAAAAGAGAAAAAAGCGTTTAAAGCTCTCAATTCTTTTTATCAAAAAAATACTAATTTTCTTAATAGTTTTCATTTAAGAAATCCATTGTTCCCATTTAAAAAAAGTACAAAAAATAAATAGTTCAAAATTACAAAAATTATTCATACATTCTGCATTATTAAAAGTTGGTTTCTATACATTTAAAATATGCAAGTTATATAACAAATAAATTGGAAAGTCTATTTTCTTATCATTTCCCACTTGTGGCTGTAAAATGTACTTCAAGTCATACATTGGCACTCATCGTCTCTACTATCGATGTGACAATTTATATTATCTGGTACATTGTAATTGTCTCAACAACATTTTCCTCTTTTTAATCCGATTTTATGTGCAACAATGCATTTACTAAAAGTAGAAGTAAATTCGCCGTTACGAATTTTGATTTTAAAATCGTTCATTGCGCTCAACTCGGAGATGCACTCAACACTCGGCTACAACAGCCGCTGCAGATGCATACCAGTCTTAAATTTTACACAATTTCATAGATTTGACCACATGAATGTATACATAGAACGTCTTTAAACACATACATATGTGTGTATGTTATAAGGTGGCACAAAATTAATCACCCAATTTTGTTTTCGAATAACTTTTTTACTAAACAAAAACATTGATTTTGAGTAATGGAAATCGTTATTTTCTCCTTTACACGCTCTGTCGCTTGCCTGTTGCATACTGCAGCTGTCTAAGTAGTTCACAAGTGTTAAACATGATTGACGTAGGATGCCATTTGCAAAAATTATAAATTTTCGGATAGGGTGATTAATTCTGCGCCACCTTGTGTATACTTGTACTTGTAGGCAAAATAAATATAGCACTTGTGTTTACAGGTGAATTAATTGACTTCGACAAATTACAAAACAAAGCGTTTAAGCAGCGTAAATGCTCTTTGTTTTGTTTACAAATCGGAAGTTATCTTAAATTGGTCTTTGCTGAATATAAGTATATGTATGTACATATACATATACATATAAGTATGTATGTATTTTGAATGCTCTTACAATTGTGCAATGAGAGAAGATATTCCGAAAGAGAAGCTGCGCACAGTGCATCGTGACCATGTGAATCGTCGACAAAATTAAGCTAGTGTTAATATCAGCATGTCTATTAAATTAATTAATTAATTTTATCTAATTATAAATAAACACATAAACGTAATTGAGACAGTCTTCGACTGTAAGGAGCGATTAAATGTGCACTGCATTTATTTAGCAACCTGAAAATTTCTAACGCACTTCCTACTTTACTCAGTTTAAATACCACCTTATACCAAGAACGCACCACGTTTAATTGAGATACAATTCAAGTCACTTCGCTGTAGCGCAATCTGTTCGCCCAGTTTTCCAAGATCTTTGAGACGGTTTCTGGCTACATCTGACGAATGTCTTGCTCGATATTCGCCTTAAAGGCCTGAACCGTTGTATGGCTTTTTCGCTTAACATCGGTCTTTCACTGCACCTCACAAAACAAGATGTAATGGTGCCGAATCGCAGCGGAGGTGGATAATTGATAACGCCTAGACGGCTGATAACACGATTACCGAAATTGGCGCGCAAAAGATCGATATTGACTTATGCTGTGTGGCATGGCGCGCCATGCTGTAACCAAAGGTATTACAAGACAATATCTTCAATTTTCGCCACAAAAAATCGCTAGTCACGCCTTCGTTCACTGTTGACCGAAATGGCTTTTCCAGGAGGAAAATTGAGCCAAAATCCGCATCAAACTATCACTCTCTGAGAATGTATTAGTTTCTCGACGATAAGGTGCGGATTGTGTGATACCCAGTTGCGGCAGTTTTGCTTGTTAACATAGCCGCTGAGATGAAAATGTGCTTCGTAAGAATATAAGTTTTGAATTCTTTTCAAAAAACGCACTGTTTGGGCTATACGATATTGACTTTCCCAATATTTCCCCAACTCTGTTCAGGCAAAAGGCGATTCATTTCGTTCCGTGGAGATATCGTAATCATACTTTCTGCCAAAGATTTCAAGCAGGAAAGATCTGTCACTGCCAATGTTACATAACTGAGGAAAACCCACTACAAGGACAATATTCTAAATTTTTTATTCAATTCCGAAAAATCATTTTTTATTAACTTCTAAAATACGTAAAATATTTTAATTATTTCTGAACAAAAGAGAGTTGTGTGTAATTTTAAATAAACATATATTTTTAGTTAAAATTTAATTTAAATTATTTCAATACAGCTAGTAATGCATTTTTCTCAAACATTTTCATTAATCACTTGCACCATTCGGTAATGCAATAGAAAAATTTAGCAAAGAAATATTTGATATTGAGTGCTGCGCCACTCACTAGGCGAAAAATTGCTCTTTCACCTTAACAGATTAAGTAAATACCGTTAAAGTTGCACGAAATATGTACTACTATGAATATTTTTTAAATTCTTCTTCAATCCAGGCGCACTGTGGGCCTCACTTACTCGCCTTGCTATCATTTTATTTCTGAGAAGGTCGGTTTCTACACCTACAAACATACAAACATTGCTGGCTGGCATTGCTCCGTATATTTATTGAGCATATTGTGTTTGATTTTTTTTACGTCTTCTGTTAGTATGTAGCGCTTATGTATGTACTCGTACATTTACCATTTCTCTTGAACATATTCAAAATGATTTACATCCAAAAATAGATACGCGTGTTGTGGCAATTTGTTATTTTTTTGATTTTTTTTTTTTTGTTTTTAAAATTGAAAACGTAGAAAATTTTACGACAGAAATAAATAAAAATAGAGAAAGAGAAAAAGCATTTTGGCCATGTGGTCGCTCGCTTGGTTAGCTGATTGCTGTGCGGTCGATTGTTGTTACCAAAAAAGGTAAAATACGTAATATTTGCTGTATTTATGAGGAAAATGTAAAATTTTCATTTTTGTGTTTGGCTTATGAACCATTAAAGATCGTTGTGATAGAGGCATTATGATTTTTCATTTAAATAAAATTCTTGTGCCTTTCTAATTGCCAAGAGTTTAATTTGGGGACAAAAACAGATTTTATGGGATTTAAAATATTCGTGATGTTGATTTTTTTTTATTAGGGACCTAATGTGTTTCAAGACATGACAAATGAGTACCTTTACATGTGCTATACAAGAAGTCGGCGAGTGTTCAATTGAATATTTCGAAAGTATTTATTTATAACAGTTTTACATCGCAAATTATAGAAAGGTTATTGCTGCATTACCCCTAATTGTGATACGCCACAAAAAAGAAACAGTATTTAACTTGTATAATACTCACTCACTCGGGTGGGCAGGCCCTAAATCCGTCAGTGATATGGAACAAAAAGCTTGAGGAAGTGCTCAAATTCATTAAAATCCTCGAATTATGAAGTCGCGGTAGGGGTGTCAATTTTTTAGATTATATTTTTAATAAACTACTAGAGCTACTACGATACTAATAAATTTTTTGTCTAACTAAAAATTTTTTGCATCCCAAATAAACTGAATTCAATAATTGCCTTCTTCTGCCTTAACTCAACTGCGTGATATATCATTAACCCTTGTATCGCATATCATGTTCAAGAGAGAATGATATGGATATGCCGCTATTTTTTAGAAGTCTATAGGGAAACTTAAGCAAAACTAAAACCAGAAGTGTCGTCAAATCGGACTATTAATACAATTTCTACAAATATTTTGGCTCCAACGCCGCCTTGTGAGTAGAAATAAACCCGGGGTAGTTTTTTTCAAACATAATCTGCTTCGGTGATGAATATACTTAGACCTGCCATAAGATCTGTTACAAGTTAAGCCCGTGGATATGAACCTTTTTTAATGAAGTTAGTTTTATTTAATCATGTAAATATTAAAAAACTAAAATTTAAATTTTCATTCGTAATCGTCACCATTTGATTTAACACAAGCTTTCAATCGAGTAGGCCATTCAGCTATTAATGGGTATTGACATCGCTGCTCGAACCAAAGAATGTTTGAGACTCTTCTAATTTCTGTGAGGTCTTCAACAGCCACGTTCTCCAATTCTGACCACAAACTGTAGTCCAATGGATTCAGATCTGGACTTCCAGGCAACCAGGAATATTGTGTTTTAGCCGCTGCTGGGTGGTTTTTGCCCTATAGGCTGGAGTGGAATCTTGTTGGAAGAAGAGATTGAAGCTCAACTGCTTCAGCACGCCTTTTAAGACACCCTTTTTGTATACTTTTGTCCCGATCTTAACGCCTTTTTTCGCAGAAATGAAGAGATGTAACGCCTTTACAAGACACTCCCCACCAAATCATTATGGACGCTGGGTGGTGGCCACGCAGAACCCTTGAAACAACATTTTTTCGTTTTAGCATAGTTTTTGTCAATTTGCTCACCTGTGAAAAGAGTGTTTTCATGTGCTACCGAAGAAGCTGCTTGCATCTGTCGAGTCTAATTTTCTTGAAGTACGTTGTCAAAAGATAATCAGTTGAACGACGGAAGGCTTTTATATAAAGAACATTTCTAATTAGTCTTGACATGGATCTGGTCGATACATTCATTTCCCTGGACATGATTTTCTGCTTTCTAAGGGGATTTCTACTAATTCTTCCTCGATCGGCTCTTATGGCTGCACTAGTTCGAACCACACGAGGATGACCACTTCTTCTTCTGTTTGTCACTTCAGACGTTTGGGAAAACCAATTGATCGTGCGGTAAACAAACATTTTCGAAATGTTAAGTTTTTTTCAGCAATTCGTAAATCTCTCTTGCACTTTTACCTCACTCCATTGTTAATAAGCGAAATTTTCCACGAAACTGCGTATAATTTATGAGAAGACAATGCATACGAACACAAGCAAAAATAAAGGAACTTTTTTCTGAGAACTTTTTCTCGCTATATGCATTATAAAATTTGTCACAGAATTTATAACAAGACTAGGTATATTTCGAATATGGCACAAATCAGTCCATAAATACGATTTTTATAATACATAGTCTCTAGTGTCTACTAGAGGGAACCGTTTACTTTAGACCTTCTTCGAGGATGAAGAAGATCAGACCATAAATACTCTTCTTCTGAATATCTCCATCACAGCGTCACCTAGCGGCGTAAACAAATTTGCAAGCCCTCCTAGTCGTATTCACGGCAACTTATTAAACTTTAGGGCGTTTTGTTTTAAGAGTTTGAGGACTTAAAATGATAATACAAAACAGAACCACAATCTGAATATGGGATGCGGCATATGCATGTATATCCGCCGCGGCTACGAATTGCATGGTTTGTTAAGCTCGCTGAATGGCAAGTTGCACCGTCTTGTTGGAACCAAATGGCGTTGATGTGGGCTGATTCATTTTTGGAAAAAAACGTTCAGTCAGCATGGCATTCTCCGTAATGACAGCTTCTTTTCCATTTTGAAAGGAATATTTACTTAGGAAACAGATTTATTTTATTATTCTGGCGTTAAACGATTCATGATGAAATGCGTTATTGAACAGAAATGTCAACACAGTTTGCCAAACAACAGTTATCGAATGATATTATCCTGCGTGTACTCCTGCGTGTCACTACCAAATTTTTCGGGAAAACTTCATGGGTTGTTATTTTTCACACCATATCTATTGGCCATACTCTAAATTGGGAGCAACACAAACTGATTCGTAAGCGAATAGATTAATAGATCACCATTTTACCAAAAATATCAAAAACCATCTGAGTTTATTGTTCTTATACTGCATTCGTCTGAGCATAGTTGATAGTCTAATACCGATAAGCTAACGCAAGTGGCATTGGACCATTTTATTTTTTGCAGAGCATTCGGCGTTTTAGGCTTTTTGGCAACAAAACATTCAACTCTTTTCAATGCGCAGCGCTTGGAACGGGCGCTAACTTTACGCCTTACGTCTTCAGCAACTTTTGTTTGGTATTTTTACAAATATTTATGATTAAACTAAGTATCTGCCGAATTTGTGCATATAGAATACTTGACGGTTATTTTTCACACCTGCATTGTTTTTTATTTTAATTTTCATTAACTTAGATTGGATATTCGTTAAAAAGCAGAAATATTTCTTGTTTATTTTCTTTCTAAAAAATCCGCCAACTCTTAAAGTTTTTCCATTAGTGATTTCTCCCCAATTTAATTGAATTTCCTTCCAAGCAATAAAATCACTATGTAAATACTAAACACTGAAATAAACGCATTGAGAACTGGTGCATACAAAACCTAAATCTGCACTTTGATAATAGTAAACTAACAGTTTACTTCCCAATTAGTGCGGAAAATATGGCGAGTGCAGAAGTGAACATATACTTCTGTGCAATATTTGATCCGAAAAGCTTTGCATATAAGGGGATGTTGTTGTTTTTGTAATTTCATGTTTTCACAAAGAAAATTAACTAAATGTATTGACTTATGTACACATACATATACATACTGATATGAATGATTTTGTCTATATTATGGCTATACATTTTTGTACCCGCACAGTAGTCCACAAGGGTATTATAATTTTGTTCACATAATGGTTGTATGTAAAATCATAAAGGAATCGATATACATAGATATAGACATATACATATGAAAATGTTCAGAATGAAGAGCGGAGTCGATTTAGTCATGTCTGTTCGTTCATTCGTCTGACTGAGCGCACGATAGTTTGAGCAAAATCAATATTATATGTATATTTTAATGAAACGTGGTACAAGGTAGTTGAGTATTGAAAATGGGCGAAATCGGTTAATCGCCACGCCCATCTCTCATATAACGGCAATGAACAGCAATGAAACTGGCATGTTGGTTATAAATGATAAAAACTTACTGAAATGGTGAGCCAAAGAAAAAAAAACTATGCAAGTAAAATTTTGAAAAATGAGCCATCACCCATACATGCCCACTTTCAGGTAAATTCGTCTATCTTGATAACAACTGAATAAAACTAAGCAACGCATAGTACATATGCGTACATATATTGCTCCCCACCTCATTTAGATTCGACTTAAATATAGTTGAGATCGGAACCATCATCTGTCGATTCCGTGAAATGGATACGGCAAATTCAGAACACATTCTTTGTGAATATTCTGCGCTAGGCAGAAAAGGCTACCTGCCCTTGGTGGTATTGCCGTGCATCCACATACATTGTGGAACAATAAACCCCAGAATGTACTAAAGTTCTTAAAAAGCCTTAACATATAGCGTACCAGCAATCTGCGCACAATCGATCTCTTTTGGGCACAATGCGCACTAGCCTAATAATAATAACTGAGATCGGATAAACGCATTGCCCACTTTTTAAGCATTAGATGTTAAGACTAAATATCTATCCATCCCTCTGATGTAATAACCTGTGACTCACGGAATCTATAACATCTATATATCATAGATTTAATTTAAAAATTAAAAGCCAGCCCAAAATAAATTTTACTAAAATGAACGCGGCTGTATATATACTTCGGTTCGGACTGATTTTACCCTTTGTGACTGTTTCGAATTGACATTTGCTTTCTATGTCTTCTAATAAAATCATGTTGATTTTTAATTAATAAACATAAAAGTACACAGAAATATATGAGCGTAATGCACATTTATGAATCTTAAAAATATCCCTTCTTTATCTCACAATTGTATTCAACAAATGTACTTGTACGAGTATAAAATAAATAAAATTTATGAGCTCTGTCATTCCGGATTGACGCAGTGAATTAATGGTTTTTGCGTACTACTTATACTGCAAAAACGAAAAACGTTTAAGGCCATTTGTTTAACTCTTTGCGTAATGAGTTCATCAGCCTTTGTACAATTTTCATTGCTTTCCGGGTGTTGGTAGCCTGACGTTGATTATTTTCTTTTGTTTTCATATGCACGCAAATATGTATAATATAGTAGACTTTTCTTGACAGTAAGAATATATCTCACTTTTTATTCCTGCACGACATTAATTTACTCATTATTCTTTACTTTTAATTGCAGGTGAAAACCACTCGTATAACGAAAACGACCAAATCAGGAAGCTCTTCAACACCAGTTACCCGTACAACTTGTGATATCGAGGAGATCTGGGACGAAGAATTATTACAAGCATTGGTAAGTTTGTTAGCTACACGCGTACATTAATACTTGGATGCGAATTAAAAAGTGCTGACTTTTATTTGTATTATAAAATATCGAAATTAAACAATTTGCCTCACATCTTCAAAACCACTCACAGCTTGAACAGGCCACAACATACGAAGAACGCCGGAAGATACGCGCGCGTCTACGAGATTTAATGGCGGAACGTGAAGGTAATGGCAAAATGCAATACTGTACACTACATACTTAAGAAAAGATGTATAGGAAAAATTTCAAATAGAATTAGAAAGTTGAAATATTAAGTTAAATCTTTAAACTCTCAAATATTTGGTTATAGTGGTGGTGGACGAAGAATTAATAAAAGCCATCTAGTACTTAAATTAACATTTATTTAAAACAAAACAAAAAAAAATCTTGATAAGATAATTCTTCATTATATCTCTCTATTCTCTCTCTCTCTCTCTCTGTTTTGACAGTGTTTCGTGTGAAATAATAATTCCTTTACTTTGTTTTTAGATTGATTATAGCTAGGCAAGAATACATACGAGTATATCTTGAGTTTGGGTATCCAGCCATAAACAGTATTTTAGGTACATATTGAATCGGTTGGTATACTATGCATAAGTATGTGAACGTTGAAAGATCCACACATATTTCCAAATAATGTTGTCATTCGATTTATAATTTATCAATTCTCCAATTTCACTTCAATCCTTACGTTTCTATATTTCATATTACCGTCTCTTCCTGTCAACTTCTTCATACTTTCTCACATCATATGTTCGTACTAGTTCGTGCGATAAGTTCGTTTTTTGGTCGTTTACAGTAAATGTACATGCTTACATGTTTTGTTCGAAAGACTACTGGTGATTCATTTTACGTAAAAGCAACAATATTTTATTATATATTCAGTACCCAGTGCCTGTTAGCTTACATTTTGGATGTGATTTAATTGACGGTGTTCCAGCCATATACGTGATCGTTGAACTTCTCATTCGTATTTCGTACACTCCCTCTGAATTGCTCGTTAAATTCTAATTTCAAGCCATCATTTTTGAACCTAACCAGTGCTTACCGAACATTACTTCATATATTTTTATTTGTATTTGTAATACTTTAGAGAAAAAAGATTTGAAATCGGGTGAAATATCCGAAAACGCTCCAGAAGTCGATGAAAGCAGTGCTAGTGAATACGAGGAGATCATTGAGGAGATTACTGTTAGCGACTACAGTGATGCCGAAGATGGTATAGGCGGAGAAGAAATAATTTCAAACCAAAATAATACTATTAGTGAAAGCAAAGATCATAAAAAGGACGTAGAAAAGGAAGAGAAAGAAAAAAAAGAAACTGTAAAAGTACAAGCGGCAAGCAAGCCAAAAATTGATAAAACAGAAAAGGTAGAGGAAGTCGATAAGAAAGAAAAATCGGAAGCGGAAGAGGAAGTAAATAAAAGTGAAGAAGTTCAAGCAACCGACAAATCGGAGGCAAAAGCCGCTGAAAGCGATATCAAAGCTTCAAACTCTGCAAAAAAAGAGTGCGAAGCGAAATCAAGTGTCGATAAAACCGATTCGAATTCCGTCAATGACGGTGAGTGCCTAGTGCCACTATTGCAAGGCATATTGCAAAACAGTTTACCAAAAGTAAACGCCAAATTACAGAAAACTCCAGAAAAAACTTTAAATACGGAACTGAACCAAGCAGCAGAAACTAGCACACGTACAAATAAAGCCTGTAGTAATAGTAGTAGTAGTGAACGTAGTGATTTGTGTACTGTTAATAATTACAACAATAATTGCACCGACCACACTAACACAAACAACAACACACAAACTGAATCAAATATTCAAACAATTAACGACGACAGTAAAAATTACACAAACACAAATAGGTCTTTAGCCTCAGAAGCATCTCAATCGACAATGACACGTGACATTGTAATGAAAACGAGTAAAAGTACCGCCAAGAGTAGTGGCAGTAGTAATCGTTCTAGTGATAGCGTTTCTACGCAGAAACAGTTAGATAGGTTAGGTGTTCCTCAGAGAGAAGACTCAGGTACGGAAAGTGGTGAGGACTTGCGTCTAATTGCAGCAGGTCTACGTGATAGTTTGCAATTGCAAAGTGATACAAATTTAATCGAAGAGGTGACAACCGCTCTAGCCCGCTTGGAGCTGTCGTTGAAAGAGGGCAAAGATATACCAGTTGATGGTAGTAAACGCGAAGCTTTACTTGCTTTGGTCGCACGTCTACAGACAGGCCTCACTTCACCCGACGCTGCACTTAATTTGTCAAATATGGCCTCCAATACCGGGCCATATGATGAGACCTCATCGCCAGAGGCTGATGCGCATCGTTCAAATCGGCAACGTTTCGCGCGTCGTCGAAATCGCAATAGTCGTCATACAGTCGGGGTAAGTCGCGAAGAATTGGAGGATGCACGTCGTTACATGGAAGATATGCAATTGATAGAGAATATATCCAATTGCACAACACCTGAAAGTGGTATGACGGCGAATCCTAATACCCCGCCACAATGGTTTCCCATCGAGAAAAATGCACCACCGAGTACGATACTCCCGAGTACGTCATCTTCGACACTCTACCGTCCAAATCAGTTTGTGCCTACACAACTAAAGAACGCTACGACGTGTTTCAATGGGGATAATCAAAACACTCATAGAGAAAAAGATAATCCGAAAAGCAAACGCCCATTATCGGGTAACTTTTCGGTCAGTTTTCAGCCGAATGTAGACAAACAAAACAACTCGAATGTCATGCAAGAGGAACCATCAGAATTCCATTTGAATGGTAGTGAGTCGCCGGATTCAAGCCTCAAATCAAATCGCTTTTCTAGCAAAAAACAACTTTTGAAACGGGCAAACACCATAGATATACCAAAGTCCAAAAAATATAATCCCGACTTTGATACAGATTCCGATGTGGAGGACAAGGCTCCACAGCTAGGTTTAAAGCGTACTCTTCAAGTAAATGTAAAGCAAAAAGTTCGCAACGTTATACCACCGTTCGTACCAAAGACTGAAAATGATCATAAATTTCTAGCATTCATCAATAAACAAAGCACTCAGCCTGGCCTTGGTTGGGCAGGTTCGCGTTCGGTATCAAATTGGACTAACAAATTCGGTAATTTGAAACACACTTTCGAGGTGGGAGCCGCTGCTCAGGCCACAACCGGCAAGCCACCACAAGCGCCCGGTCATGTGTCACATAGCTCAGCTAAGAATTACTGGCAGAAGCAAGTATTGTCGCAGGACTATCAGCAACAGCAACAGCAACAACAACAACAGCAGCAATATCTACAATACCAGCAGCTGCAACAACAGACTTTGCAACATAACCAGCAGGAGGCAAATGAACGACAACGACGTCTGGAAAGAGAGCGACTTGAGCGTGAACGTATAGAATGTGACCGTTTAGAGCGCCAGCGTTTGGAGCGCGAACGTCAGGAACGCGATCGAATCGAACGGGAGTACTACGAAAGAGAGATTATGGAGCGAGAGCGTTTAGCCGCCGCGCAACATGCGGCCATGCCGAGCATGACGGTACCAAAACCAGCACCGGTCAACAAATTTCAACATGCTCCTCAATCAGTTTTCCGTCCCATTGACAACAATGACACATTTAGTCATAATATTTTCAAACCTATAGCACAAATGCCGCAAAAGTTGAATACTTGGCAGCCACCATCTATTTCAAATAAACCCCTCTCAGCACCAGCACAGATATCGCCTGCATCACCGCAGTTCCTGACCACAAAACAGTCAGTGAATGGCACACATGTAACATCACCTTCATCTACCACTTCATCGCCCATAGGTTTGCCGTGGGTTGCGAAGCCCGCTGTGGACAATACCGATTTTAGAAAGAAAGCGCATACATTCGAGGAACGTTCTCAAAATGATAATCGTCAAAATTCCTATTTGCAGAGGCATCATTCGCTGCGTTCGCCAAAGGTTAGTCAACAACAAATGGATGAATATAAGAAACGACCTTCGCTACCCAGCACTGCTGATCCTTATATGGCCGCACAGAGTCAATATGTACCACAACAGTCGCAAGTTTATAGCTCAACGACTAATGTATACGCCCCACCGCCTCCGCCAACAAATATCTCATTTACGTATGCCGACATGGGGCGCACCAGCAACTACAAAAGTTATCCCTGCTTGCCATCGGCTGTTGAGACATCCATAACTGCGGACTATGCGCGACCGCGTGAAAGCTCGCTAACGAATCCGAATGCAACACCATTGGTTCTGACCAGCTCCAATCCGACCTATGAACCCTCTGTAGGTAATCGAGCACACTACAACAGTATTCCACCTGTAAAGCAATTCGATTTTGCCAGCCCTTTAGATAGTGCCCCAACAAGTCCAAGCATTTTAACCATGCAACAAACAGATTACACGGACGATGACATCGATTCGGATAATTTAATGGAATACCGAGCGGAAACCCGAGTTATGGGTAAGCCGCAGAGCCAGACCGCGGTCACAGTACGCGACCGACGTACAGCGCATGCTAGTGACGATGAGGTCTTCGGAAAGAACTCACGCAACGCACAGAACCTATTATATACGATGCGTAATATCGGCAAAAATGGAAATGGCGGAGCGAAAGTGAAAAAGGAACCCGTAAGAAAGGTGGAGTCGCCTAAAGTCTGTCTTTCGCCTGATGGGCGTGCTTACCAAGCGCCAATCGTTGAACCTCTGTTTCCTCAGCTCACCAAATTTGAACCCAATCGCACGCCAGAGTATATTGATAGAGCTATTAAAAATCAAGCACAAAATAATCCCAAAAAGACACGGCCTAAAACTCCACCAATGTCGAGTCAAAAGATGGATCGCACTTTGCAATTAGCTCGTGCCGAAGAGAAATACCTAAATAAATACGCAAATTTAGGTAAACCTGCGAAAGAATACCAGCAGCAAGTAAAGCATCAAATGAGTGGTAGCGTATCCAATATATCTTCAACAAACTCAGCTCCTTATGTAAGTGAAACACAAACTGCCTATGTGGTTACATATCCGACCGAAGAGATTTACGAGAATGGTTATACTAAACAAGTTCCAACTTCGTTGCCTTTACAGCGAAACCGCAATGTTTCTGAAAATTCGTCTGCTAGTTCGACAATATCACACAATTTACCATCGCCCGGCACAAGTTGGACGCCCAATCCCATTCATGTGGTCGATGAAATAATGCCTACAAACAAGTCAAGAAAGGCTGGTAGCATTAATAATTTGTCACAAAACACGTACCAACCACAAACGCAAAACTACAACAATGTACACAGTATGCCACAAGCAAAACCAAATGTGGCAGCTAAGCCTTCAGTACCAAGTGCTCAGTACGTACCGCCACCACAGTCCCATTCAACATACCAGCAACAATATACTCAAGCTCAATCCTCTAATTCGAAACCTACAGCTCGGCAGCAATTAGAAACTAAATTGCCACATCAAGAAAGACAGCATCAACCAAAACCCGAAATTGTACAACAGCTGCCGCAAGCGAAAGCTAAGCCCACACCCAAATTGTCAACGCGAAGTCATACAATAACTTCTGCTTCGCAAAGTCAATCCTTCGAACAACATAACGAGACGCAGCAAATGACTTTACCAAAACAACGTCCATTCGATGTGGAGATTACTCCTTTGCAAACTCAGAATCGCGTTCTCTCACAACAGTCATTGATCTCCAGTAAACAGCGCCAATTTGAGCAGAGCGAACAAGAGCAACAAAAAATTGCTGAAATTCGCCGCAAAAGTCTTGGTAACGTTTTGGATATTCAGCAGCAGCAAAGAAGAGCTGCATACTTGTCCGAAGCGAAGACTGTCATTAAGCAGGAGTATAAGTCATCGGCGCCGGCAGATACGCCAGACATCGTTAAGTCATCACTGCCCAAAGAGGATATGCCCATATTGAAAAAGTTCGGTCCACCACAACGTCATCATTATGTGCCAAATTCATATCAGAGTCCTGTAACCAATAAGCAAACACAAAAATTCGAGAGCAGTACAAGGGTCATAAAGAACACAAAACACGAAATAGTTCAGCATTCAACGTTGACCAAAAAACCATCGATTGTGGAAATACCGGCCACTCCACAGCCGGACGAAGATCTCATACCACGCAACATTGTTTTTAACAACATTAGCGCATTCACATCCATGTCACGTCGACAGGAAGAAAATGGCCATACGCTTGTTGACTCACACCCACGTACGAATCGTTTGAGTAAGAGCGATTCATGGAACCAAATTTTACAAATGCAAAATCAGACCAATATGCAACTGCCACCTAACTCGCCGAAGTTTGGTAATAGCGGAGCCAGTGGAACTGAATTGCGTCGCACTAAGTCTGGGCATACATTAAATGTGCGCATGTATGAGGCGGGTATTGATAAGGCCGAGGTTGGTGACAAAAAACGCACCGTCGAGGCTTATTTCACAGGCAAAAAGTCACCCAATCAACTTGGAGGAGAAATGGTGGAAATGAGAACAGCAACAACGACAACTGCGACAACGTCCAACACAGCTGGAACAAAGAAATCGACAATAAATCGACATAAGACAAGTGAAAAGATTTCGGCGAGTCGCAAATCGCTGACCACAATGACGAGCAATGGCGCGCCTGCAGGAGCAATTGTGCTAGGCGGTGGGTTGACACGAAGCGCAACAATGCCGCATATAGCGAATTTGAATCTACTTGACGAGAGCAACGTTGAAGACGCCTTCGAGCAACTAATGATGGGTTCGTAGGACGTAAGGCTCGCAAGCTGAGCTGGGGTCACACGTGCCAACCATTCCAAATTGTAAAAGAGTGCCAAAATGTTCAAAGCGAAGGAAAACCGAAAATCGAACATCAAACATGAAGAAAAGCTTAGTTGGAGATGCACAAAAAATGTTGGCCTGCAAACTCGCACATGATCACATTGAAATTTATTTTCTGCTAAGTTATTCGCCATGTGTCGAACGTTGCTCATCGTCAACATTATAAATTAATATTTTTTAGCCCACTTTTCCTCCCTCACTATCTCTCTCTTAACCCACCTACTTTATTTTTGATTTGTGGTACTGGTATTTTTCACCGGACGAATTGACATGAAGAAAACGGATGTTGAGGGACTACATGTTGTTTTATTATTGCAACTTTTACACCGATTTCAAATTAAAACATACAATCTACAAATAAACGCACAAACGCAAACATATGCAATTCACACGCGCAGAACTCTTATATGATTGCAAACTCCTTATACGTATTGCCTGCTGGCCTTTGAGAGAGCTTGAATGTTGAACAAGTAAATGAAGAAAAAGAATAACCAGCGAAGTGACTAGTGGAAGAATAAAAAACCCTTGGAGAATTTGACACTTTATGTGTGTTATTTTGGAATCACCGCGTTTATACTTACATATACATTTTCGAAAAGCAGTCCTGAAGTGCTAATTGTATCCAGAGGCGTAGACCAACCCTAAGTGATTCAACGAACCTTGCAGCTTGATGTGCTCGCCTTCAATTTCAACTCTGCTAGCATTTCTACATATCTATTCTATATACAGTGTGAGTTTATCTACGATTTTCAAATACTACGCTTCTCAGACGTTCTCCACAAAATTGCAAGCTACTGCTTTGCCAGTACTTTTCTCCAAAGACTAACCTAAAAACGATAATGTTCACGGTATTCGTATTGTGTTTTGTTCATAATTAACACCAATAAAGGCTATATTGTTGGCCCCAGCTCTTAGCCCAGCCTAGTCCAAACAGTCCACAGTCCACAGCCCACAGCCTGCAGCCCAAATCCACTCAGCGCAGTTCTGCTCAAACACTTATCTGACTGCCCGCCCGCCTGTCTGCCTGCCTGCCCGCCAGCGCTCACTCATTCACATATTCGTTAATTTATCGATTCGCTGGTTCGCCAAGTCGCTAGTTTGTTCGTTCGTGTTCGTATTTTGCTTGAGAGAAATTTAATAACAACAATGAAGAAAAAAAAAACGACGTGTTGAGCGGAATATAATATAATAACTACAATATGTACTAATTTTTAATCGTTCTTTTTTTTGTAATAATAATTCAACCATGTTGTCCCTCCTTCTGTATATACCCATCAAAAACATACGCATACATGTACATAATACAAACCTTGTACTTCTACTGACTAGACGTCTACTTACACACATACATACATTAACTGTTCTGTTTTTGCTTTCGAATATACTCGTACAATATTTTGCGCATGTGTATTCATTGCATACGAGCGCCATGCTTGGCGGCGAGCTGTTTTCGACGCAGCCGCGTTTGAATACCATATATGTACATATGTATGTATATCTAATAGTATGCAGTACGAAGTCATGCCGGAAGTTAAAGCTCGTTGCTCGTTGCTTGTTACTCGCTGCTCAATTCAAATTTTGTTTAAACTGGCATGTATTGAGTACATACACACATACATACATAACTTTTACATTTATATATTCATAACTACTTGTTCCTTGTTATTGCATGCGATTTTTTCTGCTGTTTCTGTTTCATGCTAGATTATTTTTCGGAAGTAGTCACTGATATACATGCATATGTATGTATATATTTTGTGAAGTCCACATTTTACCTTTTTTATCTTTTATTTTTGCCCTATTTTGTGGGAAGTTTCCGTGAGATATTTTTCCATATACTATGTACATATATAAGTGCCGAAACTATTTGAGCAAATATTTACATATTTTTGAAGCACAAGAAACTAAACAAACTCTTTGCTATACCCTTCTTTCATTACAATATGGCGCAAAATTAATCATCCTTTTTTAATAACTTTTTTATTAAATAAAAAAATAATTTTGAATGATGCAAATTTTGATTTTGACCTTTTCGAGTTGCATTGCTTATCTGTTTGTATACTGCAGCTCTTAAATATGATTGAAGTACGAAGCCATTTGTTAAAGTTATAAGTAAATCTTCCGATAGGGTGACTAATTTTGCGCCACTTCTTATTGGATAGTTAAAAGTTATGTATTAACTAAAGCAATACGCGCAATGATATGTTGCTAATTTGAACTATTTACTAGCATTTAAAAGCCCTTGACAACTAGTTTCGGTAACTTATTTAGAGTAAAATTTGTTGCTAAGTCCATTTATATGAAAATCGTCCTGTTAATACGAGTATGACTTTGTGTTTGTCCTTTAAGGAGTGCCCGTCCATATAGAAAAATGTAAAACTAACCCTTTCTTGTCTAGTAAGAAGTATGTTTTAATTAGTGTAGTTTAAAAAAAATTAGTTGCTTTAAATCGGCTTTTGTATTTTATAAATATTAAATACTAAAAAATGCGTAGCATACATTTGCCTGATTCACATACATGCTTGTATAAAAATTAATATAAAATAAAAAATTGCAAATAAACTTTGCACTCACTATTTTATATAATTTTTTATACATATGTATGTGCAACTAATATGAGCAAGTGTAAACCACTTTTCGAGATTTAATTTATTGTAAACAAATATGTGTTTTATAAATTAAGTTATTTTGATTAACGCATGCTTCATATTTTTGTTCTCTTTTTTTATATTTTTGGTATTTTTGTGCTTTACAAATGCTTCAAATCGTCACAATACAAAAAACATAAATATGAAAACACACACAAATATAATTTCTTCACATACCCACCTATACAGAGCAACAAGCTACATCGACCACTGAGAAAACGGAAACAAAGGAAAAAGATGGCGCCGTTGTGACAACCACAACTAAAGGTAAATATTTTGGAAACTATGAAATTTTAAAAATTGAAATATTCTTTTTTTGTTACTTACAGTTACAACACGCACTGTATCTGGCGCTGGAAGCTCTGCAACGAAGCCAGTTTCACCGTTTGCAAAGTTCCGTCAGTTGGACAAACAAAGCTCTCAACAATCAAAGTAAGAAAATAATATTTTTTTTATAAGTACATACATACATACATTTATTTACGATTACACTCATATTAGAGTTGGTATACATATTCTTAGTGAGCTCTGGAATTGCAACAATCAAAAAAAAAAACCTTAACATCTGAATTTAACTTTAATTATGTTCACATATAAAGGATTACCGCAACCAGATTGCACAATCAGATCAAATACAACTTTGACAGTCAGCCGTCAATTTGAGTTTTATTCATATGTATGCATCCCTTTACCAGATTTTACAGACATTAATTTTTGTTTATCTTTAACTCTTGACTGAACAAAAACAAATAGAACAGAGCTGCACAAAGAAAGTTATCATTCTACTAGATAATTATTTTGTAATTACCCTGCAAAAAATTTTCTACGACCAATGCGTTTTTTAAATATGTCGCTATTAGAGTTTTAAGCTGGAAACCGGCGTTAATCCAGCCGCTAAATATTTTGGTGCAAAACTTTCAGGTTGTAAATTGTGATGCAAGGCTTTCTTTACAAATTTTTTTAGATCAGTTTTTATCAATTTGCATTTAGTAGCATCACAAAACCAATTCCCCAGGTAACTCTTCAACATGTTGAGAGTTTAACCTGGAAACAGCAGATTTCTGTGAGAAGAGCCCCTCCACATACCGCATGATCTTGAAACAAAAGTATAGGGTGTTTTTTAGCTGCATGAGAACTATCGATATAGATAATTATTGTTTGACAGCTGAGAATAGCAAACTGTGTTGGCATTTCTGTTCAGTAAGGCATTTTCGTTGACAAGTCATCATGAATCGTTTAACGCCAGAACAAAGCTTCCAAATTGTAGAAATTTACTTTGAAAAAAAAAAATCTCTTCGCGAAGTTCATAGGGCAATGACGGCCTCGTCGGTCCTTTTTTCTTTTGAAATGAGAAAGGAGCTGATGAATCACGTAAACATCGACAACATTTGGTTCCAACAAGTCGGCGCAACTTTCCATACAGTGCGCTTAACAATCCATTCATGGCAATATTCAAACCACCATTTTTATTTATTGGAAAAAGGAACAAAAAATTGCACTGATCCAATGGACCATGTAAACCCGTAGCCACGGTAAACATATGCCGGTTATCATATTCAAGAAATAAATGCCATGAAATTAGCGCCCAAATTTAAACAAAAAAATATTCATTCCAACAATATTTATGTTTTGTATTATCATTTTAAGTTCTCAAGCTCTTAAAAAACCCCAATACATAGAATTGAATTTTCATGTAACCTCGATACAAAGCTGTCAGTCAGAAGGCGTTCCTCAATGCCAAAACTTTATCCTTGATACTTCTAGACCAATAAATGAAAGTGTCTTGGTGGCGAGAGCGGACGCTTGTTGATCATTGTTCTGTTCGAGAGCGTATACCAGTTGTTCAATTTCGTTTATATGACTTGAAGTAATTTCTGGGGCTGAATACGGTAGCAGATGACATTTTGGTTTCGCTTGAGGATTTTTTCTCACTTAAAAGCTCTTGAAAGGTGCCAGCTTCATATAAAGGTTGGGCAATAGGTTAATGCCAGAGTTTATCTTAATACACTTTTGAAAGGTTAGTCAATCCATTGCCTACTTTTCTGATAGGAAGTTTATGCACTAAAAGTTGCTTCACTGATCTAATCTACTAGGCCTACCACCACAAATATGGAATGGGCTGGAGCAAAACCAATTATTTGTACCAAGTACAAGTCTACATAGGATTACTCTTAGAAACCATGTTTCGCTATACATGTTTAGGAGCTCGCTTTCTGTGGAGTACTTACAACTTCCAGCGCTTGTTTTGTGAAAGTTCTTTTACACGATTTTCAAAATAGGAGAATACTTATGTACATACATATGTACATAAATCAACTGTGTGGACTGTTCGGCCTCTAATTGTTTTTCATTTTTTGTGAACATGCCATAAGCAATATTGCAATTCCAGAGTAATAGTCATTTACTTAATATATTTATTTTACAGTGTATTCGCGATACTGTGTACTAATTGAAAACAAGACAGCTCAAGTTTGCGGTTGTTCTTGTCCTTTACATCAGGCTTTTACAACTTTTGCAATGAAAAAATTCTTTTATGATTACAAACAGCTTTTATTTATTGGTAAATAATATTTTAGCAAACATCGCAAAAGAACATCTATAATGCGGTTTAATTGAAAAAATAAATATTGAAAAATACCAGAAATCATTGATTCAGATTTAGCAAATTTATAACCATTAAGACAATTGAAATTTTTAAAAGCTGCATTGAGTTTAAAGATTTCCTGAACTCGCGAAATTCGTCGATATAAAAAGTAATGCAACGTAAAAAATATGTCTTTAATCAGGCTGCTGTTTTTGAGCTTTTAGGCTACGCGGATATACGATATAATTTTCAATGGAAAGATGTTGAGCTTTCGCATATGAGCTTGTGCGTGAACACCATTCGATAGTTTCCGTGTTCAAAAACCACTAGGGAAATTAATCATGAAATTATAAGAAGTTTTTTCTAATAGCGGTCGCCTCTCGGCAAAATGCAAATAATTGCAAAACTCCGTGAAAAAGTTTCTCGTAAAAATCATTTGACGACCGGAGGCGGCATAGAGCTATAGGTACCCTCTTTTTGTAAGACAATATGAAGAAATATACCCCAATTTGGATAAGAAGCTCGACCAATCCGAATGAGTTGGTTTGTGATTACCAATCGGAAGTGCACATGTTCGATTTTCCGTACATGAGACACCAAATGATAGAAAAAGTGGTTTTGTAATAGCGGCCGCCTCTCGGCAGGCAATGGCAAACCTTCGAGTGTATTTCAACCATGAAAAAGCTCCTCATAAAAAAAGTATTTGCTGTTCGGAGTCGATTTAAAACTGTAGATCACTTCACGTGTGGAATAACATCAAGACGCACACCACAAAAAGGAGAACGAGCTCGGCCAAACACCCAATAAAGAGCTATAAATGTATCGATCACATTAAAACAAAGTGCTTGTTTTAATAGTGCGCAGAACTTAGTTCACGTACATGTAATTTTCGGACTTTCTTTAATCCAACAATTTAAATTTAAATTTTAAGTGCTTGCTAGCTAAAATCTTGAAACTTTTCCTAATTTTGATAGGTTTTGATCTACTTTGGTAAACAGAAATATTTTTGAGTGGCAACCAAGGCGCATTTATTCAAGGTGGTGGCATTAGACCAACAACAATGTTTTGTACGTTTGCTTGCCAAAGTGAAGTATTGGCAAAGTAGAAAACAAATAATGAATTTGCCTTGTTTTATTCCGAGCTGACAGCCACATGGACACGGCGAAAGAAAAAAATCTAATCAAATCTAATAGATTCGCCTTGGTGGAAAATATGATTTAGAAATTTTTTACGTTGCGTAGTTTTCTAAGCTCATTCGCCTAAGAGGGTAGTCAATATGAAATATTAGCGTTCGCGTTAGACGGTGTTTCCTTAATGCCTAGTTAATGTTATCGCGAGTGCACTGCATACTATCTTATTATCATTTTATGTAAAACTTTAAACGAGCGTTTGGTGATGGGGGAGAATTTGTAACCTTAACTATATTATTCTATGTTGATTTTATTTTATATTTAATAATAACTTAAACAAGAAGGTGTTGGTTTTTCCTAAAAACAAACAATTATACACAATTTATAGCAGTACTAGTAACTACTTACAACAAGATATAATGTTTTAAAATAGTGCCAGAGGACATGATATTTACTACAATCTAATTACTTTTTTTATACCAACAACCTTTCTCGAAGAACAATAGTCTTCTTAATGTTTAATATCAACTTTTAGACAAAATAAAAAACAACAAAACGAACTATTAATTACAACTTTAGAACTCTACAAACTTCGTAGTTTAATTCTCTACACAAAAAGCAAAGAAAACATTAAACCAGTTAAGTGTTTACTTCAGATTCCTCTATTCTGAAATTTATTAATCGAAGAGAAATCACTCGTAGAACTAATTTTTCAAATTTTCAATTGCCACAAAAACTTTGCTTAAAAACGATAAACCCCTTTGTTCAGATCACCATCAACACCCACCACTCCCGGGGGCACAGCCTCACCTTCTGGTTCTGCACGTATATTCCAATTTACTGATCCGGCATTAAATGCACGCGCCGCCACTGTTAAGGAACAACTTCTGCAGTGGTGCCAATCGAAAACACAGGAATATGAGGTATCTTTTTTAATAAAAAAAAAAAAAAAAAAAGAATAAAAATCTATCATACCTACCAATAAGCAAATTACAGCAAATCTGTTTATCGCTTTACGTTCTACTAAGTACTACTAGCAAAATTGCGCTGAAGGCGAAGCATATGAATTTCTAAAATAGACGGAAAACAACTAACAAACGCTTCAAATAAAAGCTTACAAGTTAGAAAAAACCATTTTGTAATTTGTAACACTTAAATTTTTTACTGAAGACGACTTAACAAATTAAACAGTAAATTTGCTGTGCATAGTAGTTTGTAAGTATGTATATGTAGTATATAGTATATACAGACTGACCCCGCTATATCCTTGCCTTTCATTAGCTAAATACTGAGAATTAAAAAAAAAATATGAAAAAAACATTTTTAAAGCCAAAAGTTAACTTTTCCTTATTGCAAAAGAGGCCCAATTAAATGAAGGAGACTGAATGAATAACGAGTGTCAAAAAGTTCAACTAAATCTTTGGAATCTTTAATATATTGAAGTATAGTACAATATAATTAAGATATAAGAAGTATGCAAAATAAAAGCGATTTTGATGACATGAACGGATATTTTATATATTAAAAAAAGTCAAAGCGAATTTATTAAAGGGGGTATGGGTAAACCAGCTGGTTTTTTTTTCTTTCACCGTATCTATTCAGATGTCAGCATAAAATGAAATGGCGAAAAGTCGTTCCATTCGCACTATCGTCGTATGCTTCTAGCTCCTACTTCATGTCGACTCTGCAACATGGTTCGTCCATTTCTTTTCGATTTTCTTATGCCGTTATATTTCAATGTACAAAACGTTGTTACTGGTCTAGTTCGACCTTTAATGAATCCGCCTTGAAGAAAGTAGTAATTTTTATATAACAATAGTGGTAGAAATTCTTCATTCATTAGAATGGCATTGAGTTTCCATTTTAAAAAATACACCTTAAGAATCTAAAAACACAATATAGTTTAATTGTTTCGTTACACCCAGGGACTGCGATGACTAAAAGTAACATCAAAATTATTAACACTTTAAAATACTGTGCATTAGCCAAACATTACAAGAATGCGTTACATCAATTACGAAAGATGAAGCGCTGAAAAATATTGGACCACCTGCTGTTTTGTCGCTAAACGTCACAATGTTTTTTATAATAATTTTTCCTAATTTGGTCTCAAGTTGAACTAAATTACATATTTGCAAAAAATATTGGACCACCCGCTGTTTTGTCGCTAAACGTCACAATGTTTTTTACCGTGCATTAAATTTTTCCTAATTTGGTCTCAAGTTGAACTAAATTATTTGCAAAAAACTACTATTTTTTTACTTTTTTTATTTTATTTAAGTGAAACCTACAACCATAGGTTATTTTTGCATTGATCGCCCTTAGGAATAGCTTACATAAGTATTTAAGTCTTAGATCAGAAAAAAACAATAGAATTACAATTATACCTACATAGTTAGTAGTAAAAAAGTTGAAGTTGTAGAAGGTATTAAAAAAAGGTAAAAAAATAATAGTATTGGTAGTAGTAGGGATTAATTGTAATTAATGATTAATGATAGAATGTGAAATTATTTGAGTACATTCAGCAATATTCGGCAAAGCAACGAAGCAACGAAGCAATTCATGTCTAAAGCGAAAGTTCTGTTTTAAATATTATTTTTTTTATTTTTTGTAAATTATTCCAAAGACGAACAGAGAACACAAAGTATTGACGTTCAGTTACCAAACAATTGTACAATATTTCATCGGGACTAAGTTTAGCAAACGGCTAAACAAGAAGTTGATCTTGGAGTTATCTGGGTTTTGAGTGGTAATGTTCTTCTGAACTAACATTTAAACTTAAACAAATCGTCAAAAGATACCGAAATGTGGTCATAATATTTTTTACAGTAGACATATCTCGCTAGCAAACTTTTATACATATATATTTACCATTAATATTGTTTTTAAGTGCCTATAGTAAAATTTAATGGCGCAAATTTTTGGGGAACATTTTAACCCAACATTTGACCTTTCTTTCTAAAAGATCTGAAAAATATTAAAATAGTGATGGCCGACTCCACAAAAGAATTTCTCGAAAAACTTCAGAGGAAATTCTATGCGAGTTCACGATTTATCAGTTTCTTTTCGTTTTTTCGTCCTACTTTGTAGCACAGTGTAAGATTTTAATTCAACAATAAAAATTATATATTGAAATAAAACTCATATATCAAAAATACAACTCGTTATAGACTTTTAGTTAATGCGTTTTTTACTTTGCACAAAATCAAAAAAAAAATACAATAAATTTCATAAACTATTTTTTATTTATTCTTTAATAAGAAATATTTTAAAATTTATTTTTAAATTTATTTTTAATAAAAAAAGTTGTTATTCATTTATGAACAAACAATATAATAAATAAATAAATTTTATAAATAAATAAAAAATAAAGCTGAAAAAAGTTGTATTACTGACCAAATGAGTTTTTGTATCACTGAGTAAAGGGATTTTTATTTCTGATGCAAGGTATAAAATTTAGCAAATTATTGTTACTCCCGAGCAAAAAAAAAAAATTAAACGTATTAAGTAACGGCTAGTTGGAGTTTTTAATACGTTTTGCTTAAAAATACTTTATTTTTATATGGATTGATGAAATTTGGTTATAAGCTTGTTGGTTATTTTGGTTATTTGCTTACTTTCCTCTCGAAGAGAAAATTTTCCTGCTTCCCAGATTTTCTTATACTTTAACTTATGTACATTATCGAATAAAATAAAGTGCAGAATAAGCTAAAATGTTGACGTTTGCAAAAAAACCAAAAATAACAGAAATAGTTCCGTGTAGTAATTCCAGTGACAGAAAAATGACAACTGTTTTTTCAACTAACCTCAAACATTAAAGTTCGTTTTTCAAGGCCGATAAACAAATTTTCTTGTTATCAGAAATTTCTTAGATTTAAAGTGATGTGAAATGGAAGGACTTGAGGTGGTAAAAATAATGATTAGCCTAGTTTTGTTCAACGGCGTTACCAGCATAGTTTAACAAAATGTGGATTCTTACTCCACCTTTGAAGTGATTTCGGAACTGGCAACATTGCCTATGTCAGGCAGTTAAGAAATTGAACAGAGTTATAAAGAAAACTTTAATGTTAGAAATAGTTGTTGGGAAAAATTCACTTTACACTAGTTAAATGAGAAAACGGTAATAAGAGTTATGTAAACATTTCAATGCTTACCAGTATCTTATGTCGATTTTGTCAAGCTGTTCAATGAATACGCATTGCGTCTGTATTTCACTCCATACATACAAAATGTACAATGTGGCGCAAAATGAATCACCTTATCGAAATATATATAATTTTTGTAAATGGTGTCACACGTCAATCATATTTGACACTTTTCAACTAGACAGCTCAAGTATAGAAAGAGGCAAGTAATGAAGCGCGTTAAAATTCAAAATAAAGATTTCCATTACTCAAAATTATTTATTTTTTATTTAGAAAAAATGTTATTCAAAAATAAATCTGAAAGAAAAATGTACATGCACATACTAGTATTTTTTGTAATAGCATTTGGTACTCATTTAATTTTGATTTTAAAAAGATTCCACTTTTCTTATGCAAAAGAGTAAATTTATTGAACATAAACATGAATTTAGTGTTAATATTTATGCATAGAGAAAATGATAAGTAAGCCAAAAAAAAAATACTTTTTAATCCCAGTCTCTGGAAGTACTCATGTGACACGTCTTTTTGAATCTCTAACTCACATATGGATCTGTCCAACAATAAACAAAATTTGCCGTTTCTATTTGTTGCACAGATTTCAGAGCACTTCTTGGCAAAAAAACGTTTCACCTTCGACTTAATTAATATTTATTGCTTTGTGCGTAACGAAACATTTTAATTAATCCAGCTTTTTGCGAAATTCAGTTCACTTTTTATGGGCTCTGCCACTGCCATTTATCGGTTAGCATTACTTTAACTATTCATCAAAAAGTGTAGGGACTAGGTTGAAATGAAAAGAAATTGAAAATTCTTGTGTAGGAAACCAATTTGATCTGAAAAGGTGTTAATTTCGGCAAAAAATAGCTATATATAATTTTATATTTGGGTGTAGTAGAAATAGATATCCAAAACCCTGACAATCTCGATCAATAAAAAGGTATTTTTCAAGCTCTGGAGAATATAATTTTGTATATGCAACCAAATTTGCAACCAACGGCGGCCGCCGTAGCCGAATGGTTTGGTGCGTGACTACCATTCGGAATTCAGAGAGAACGTAGGTTCAAATTTCGGTGAAAGACCAAAAAGAAGAAAAAGCTTTTTTCTAATGGCGGTCACCCCTCAGCAGGCAATGGCATACCTCCGAGTGCATTTCTGCCATTATCTGCCTTTCGGAGTCGGCTTGAAACTGTAGGACCCTCCATTTGTGGAATAACATCCACATTCCACAAATATCATAAGAGGAGGAGCTCGGCCAATTACTCAAAACGGATGTACGCGCCAATTATATATATATATATATAACCAAATTTGTATGCCCCAAACATCTGCTAAGCCAAAAATTTACAAATATAATAAAATATTAATACTTTTTTTTAATTATACGCAAGCTACCTTTTTTTGAATTTATGAAGATGACTTCTAATTCAGATTTTTTTTGTGTTATTGTTATATCGGTTTTGAGCTCACAAAATAAAACTACGAAAATTAAATGTGAAATACAATAATTAATTTTTGTCAATATGAGGGTAGTAATTTTATCTGAAACTAGTCACACAGGGATGTTTAGCTTTAAGAATATAAAATTTGATTTGAATTTTCCATCGGAATGCCATTATAAGATTGTATATGACAGAGTTGCATTTTACTACAACAAACCAGGAACTATAAATTGAATTGATCATGAGTATGCACTTTATTTTGACCGACTGTATACATACACACATTTTTATGCAAAGCTGCGTACGCTTACACGCATGGCATTGCCAATACTCGTACATTCGCTATGCTCTAATGCTATCTTACCTGCAGTTATATAATACATTTTTTATGTGCCAAATATTACTTAGTTTTCTTTACGTGCTACTTTTTTTATTTTATTGTTATTTCTACTATTTTACTTTTTGTAATAATAATCGTTTTATACCATATATAATTTAGAGTTTTGATTATTTGTTGCATAAAACGCTTCGTCTGATTTATTGCAATGTTGTATTTTTTAAATTAATATACTAAATTCATTATTTATTAATTCGTTAGTTTATAAAATATTTAAAAATTCTAATTTTATTTCCAGAACGTCCAAATAACTAACTTTAGTGCCAGCTGGTCAGATGGTTTAGCATTTTGTGCTCTAATACATCATTTCTTGCCAGATGCCTTCGATTATAGTAAACTAACACCAAAAAGCCGAAGACACAATTTTGAATTAGCTTTCACTGTGGCCGAGTAAGTAAAAAACAACAATAAAAATCATCCCATTTATTTATTATTATTTTATTTTATTTTTTATTAGGAGAAAATATTTTATTATTTATTGGTTTATACATACAAATGTCTAGATACAGGTAAAGGCACTTACCCAGACACAATCTAACCAGCTTAAAATTGCCTTCAAATTCATTTATGTGTATTAGTGTAAGACTGGTTGGCGATAATTTAATTTCTTTGTTTAATCAAATTCCATACGCAAAGGAACGAAAATTCAAAGCGAGCGTATGTACTAGTTAAGTTAAAGAACGTAACCCCCAATTGAATTGTTGGAGATTGGGTTAAGGTTAAATTAGAGGTGACATACCGTAACGCCATAACTTCAATCGGGCCTTACCATAACGATATTTATTGTCATCCATTAATGGTGCAGTAACCATAACAGCTGATGTTTACATGCTATATGGAGTCATTTAATTGTTAATTTTGAAAGTGTGGAAAATAGAGAAAAGCAACATGAGCACTATTTGCCAAAATGAGGCAATCGAAGTGCAGAAGATGATGGTGTGCCCAAATTGAAACTCACCGAAGCAAGGTGAAGTGACCGCGAAAAGTAAAATCCCAATAAATGCAACAAATCGGCAATCAGTTGTTTAAGCTATGGAGCCACTAATCGAATGCAGTCTTTACCATAAAATTGGTTCGAACAGCTGATTTATATGGTTACAGTTATGGCACCACAAATTTAACCTTTAAGGGTAGTAGTAACTTCCCAATCGTGAAATTTCGCCAGCAACATGCATTTGGCTTGCCGTGAAATGTTGCCAGAATTATTGATTATCAAATAAGAAGAAATGTCAAGTTTATGAGCATTAGTAATTAGTAAATTTTAGTAAGAAAAGTATTTTAAATAAATTAACTATATATGCATATTGACCCAAAAATATATAAAGAACTTACACTTACACTCTTTACAAAGACCTTTCGCTTAAAAATGCCATATCTTCGGAGTATTCGAACTCAGGCACTTCACTCTCTCACTCAATTTTAAATGCCATGTGCACTTTAAATAGGTGTGAAAAAATGTTGCTGGCCCGTTGCACGGTGTTTTCACGGCGTGAACTAAGTAATTGTTGTGAGATACATATGCAATTTCATTCATATTTCACGGCAATTTGTATAGATTTTGACAGCCATATCCCGGCACGCCCATGAACGCACGTGAATGCTTTAGTCTTTAATTTCATTATTAACGTGGCCATGGACGGTATACTTTTTTTACTGAAATCCATGTTTTTCACGGGTATCAAACTGAGAAACACCAAAATTAAGAAAAATTTTATTCTAATAGCGATCGCCCATCGGCAGGCAATGTCAAACCTCCGAGTGTATTTCAGCCATGAAAAAGCTCCTCGTAAAAAATATCTGCCGTTCGGAGTCGGCTTGAGACTGTAGGTCTCTCCATTTGTGGAACAACATCAAGACGCACACCACAAATAGGAGGAGGAGCTCGGTCAAACACCCAGAAAGGGTGGAGGCGCCAATTATATATATATATTGTATATACATATATATATAAAACTGAGTATCCAAATATTAAAAAAAATTCTAACTAAAAATTTGGGAATTTTGATGAAGATTTGTCGAATTTTTGTAAACCTTGTACAAAGTTTGGAAATTGTATTATTATAGTTTCTGTTATGCAATGAACTAAATGTTATAAAAACAGAAATAAGGGAAATTGAAAAATAAACTAATAAATAGTCAAATGTTGTCAATATGTCGTGCCCTTACAATAATTTCGGGGATGTATATACATATTTAAATATTTTACTTGTTCTGAGGTATTTCTCGCCAAAGTAAATACTTTGTAACTGTGTTAGCTTGGTGCCTCCGGCCCGTGATCTGGTTTTGAAATTAATCAATCAATTCTTCCAATAGCGTGAGTAATTTTGCGCCACCTCATATAAGCTTTATCAAGTTACAACTCGTTCTTAGGAACTCGTTCAAGGAACTCGGTATTGCATCAGCCGTTTTGATTTAGCATTCATTTCATCTAAGTACTTGTTTATTTCTAGAAACTGCAACGAAGTCTTTGGATTTATATAAAATTGGCTACCGCTATTATTGTAGAAACAACTTCTTCTATCATTTGGTGTTTCATACCCGATGTTTTGAACCCGAGCACTTCCGAAATGTAGTAACACACCAACCCATTCGGCTACGATGGTCGGCATCTTCAGATTCATAGGCACAAAAATTATTTTATGACATGAAAATTCAGAAAGAAAGAAAAATAGATCAATACCAGTGAGTTTAAGCTCAGGGAGAAAAAAGTGCGTTCGGAATTATAAATTTTGGCGAGTTGTAGAGTTTGAATACTATATACTTAATTTTTTCCCTGCCCTTTTTAAATATCGGCTGTAGTATTAACAATAAAAAATTGGTCATTAAGATATTAATTTAACAATTTATCGTTACCTTTTATTTCAGTGAGAAAGCTGGCATAGCGCCACTACTCGATGTCGAGGATATGGTAGAGATGAAAAGGCCCGACTGGAAATGCGTTTTCATCTATGTGCAGAGCATCTACCGTCGCTTCCGCAATTGCCAATAAAATCGGAGTCAAATCAAATAAAACAATACCTTCGACATCATTCGACCTGCGGTCAGCAACAAAAGTAATCCACGTATACTAATCCTTCATTGCCATATAAACAATTGTGCAAGCGGATTTATTTGCTAAATTTTGTAAATTAGAAAAAAAAAAAATAAATGGTATTGGACATTAGGGTGAACGATTACAAGTTCAACTTCTCTCACAAGTGTTTACAATTAAAACAGTCCTAGAACTGGAAAAGATTAAAATTGAATTCATTCATTGAATTTTTGTTTCTCTTCGTGTAAAGAGAAGATATGTAATATTGCAAATAAAACAGCGAATCGTAATAATTTGTGTATCGGTTTTCGAAATATTAAAAATAAAAATATTCGTACATCATATATACTATAAAATTTTGTAGTTCGATCTGGCTCGTACGTAGTTTAAGCGACGTATGTTTTGTATATTAAAACCGAATTTTTTTCTTAATTGATTAATACCACTACAAATACATACATACATACGTATAGAGTTATGCAAAATATTTTTCAATATTGTTAACAAATGCAACCAATTAAACTTTAACGATTTTGTGAACATTTTTGACATTTTTGTGAATTTTCGCGCTGTAGCGTAAAAATTATTTTTTTGCTATTGAACAATTGTTGTTGGTACTAGAGTTAAACTGTAACTTAACTCCTTTTTTTAAATGTGAATCAAGTAGGAATGCTTGTAAGAGGAGCAAACGATATTATTGATGATATTCTACCGTTATGTATACATACACACACACATATCTAATACATACTTATACAATTGTACTCGTATGGAGAAGTTTATGAAATTATTCATTTAACTATATGTTTTTTGTGTTTTACTCCATATGAAACCACGCCTATGTACTAACATTACATTTACCACAATAAAAATACACATATCTATACATACATATGCCTATAAATGCTTTTTATTTGAAAGATTTCGACTCACCCATGGCTGCATAACATACATACATGTAAATGAAAGGGTATACGAATAACAAAAACAATCACTAACTAAAAAAATATTAATTACAGTTTATGCAAGTATGTGTATATACTTGAATTCTTCATTTTCAATCAGTGCGTAATTTTTGTATTCTCACCATATGGTAAATGTGTTACCATGTGCTAAATTATGAAATATTAAGTTAAATGATTTTGTTATGAGAATTTCATTCTACGGACTTTATATTTTTATTGTTTTTAAACAAAAAAATTATTTGATTTTGTACTAATTGTTGCAACGAAAATATAGAATTTAACATTTTCAAGCTGCAGAAAGCTAATCAATTCTTTTATTTAATAAAAACTGGAATTGAAGATACTGTAAAGTAAGTAATCTTATTTCGATTAAGATGAACTAATATTTTTTTCATAAACAGTCTGTCAAAAAAGTTCAATAAAACACGAAATAATTGTTTAATCATCAACATTTATTTTGTCAGATCACGCTCAAACTCTGCGAGTTTACACATGTGTAACGCTCGCTTTTTAAATGAACAATTCCCGATACTTTTTTGACAGAATGTATATCGGGTGTTTTTTTCTGATCCTGACCACTTAAAATGATTATTCAAAACAGAAATATTATTATAGATAGATGTTTGGCATATGCGGCATCTTGTTGGAGCCAAATGTCGTCGATGTTTAGTTCTATAATTTTTAAAAACAAAAATTTAGTCAGGATGGTTCGATAGCGCTCGCTATTCACTGTAGTAACAGCTCTTTCCTCATTTCGAACAAAATAAGTACCGATGATACCGCCAGTACTCTATGAACTTCGCAAACAGATTTTTTTTTCTTTTTTTTTCAAAATCAATTTCCACAATTCGGAAGCATTGTTCTGGCATTCAACGATTCATGATGCCTGAGTAAACCTTACTGAACAGAAATATCAAAACAGTTTGCCATTCTCAGCCGTCAAACCATGATGTGTTTTGTATGAAGAAAAAAATATAAATATGACTTTTTTAACATATGAGCCGTAAGTTCGATGTGGGTAATGGTAAGTAATAATGCGACTAACCGTTACCGCTCACTCACTATGCCCACTCCGAGTACGGAAACAATCTAATTGGTGAAATTTGGCAACAGCTGAGATCTGCTGATTTTAAACCTTCGCTGTTTTTTCTACACCCGTCTTCTACTTGCAGTCAAAATATCTTCGTCATCTTTTTCAGTGTTTGATGAGTAATTTTAATATTCACTATTCGCGATTTCATGCTCACTTTCGAAAAATTCATCAATTCATCCCTTTCAGACTGCGAACCTTCGTCAATCTGGGAATACTCGTCACTTGCCTTATTCATTTCTTGCAATACCTCAGTGATTCTCTTTTTCCTGGGCGTCCTTAGAATCAGGTAGGAATTATAGTAATAGGACTATGAATAAGTTCGTGCGGTTTTACAACAGATGGCGTAACTTGATTATTATTCCATCGATCCACATTTCCAAACATTCATTGGAGAGCTACTGTCGTAAGGCACAAACGTCAGTATAAGTTTTTTATTTGAAGCGTAAACAACAATATTTTTACCACACTTGAAAATGTCGAATTTCGTGCCAAATAATGTGTTTTTGCGGGGAATTCTTCTTCATTATTTTAATATGAAGAAAAAAGCAGCCGAAAGTCATCGTATCTTGGTGGAAGTTTATGGTGAGCATGCTCTATCTGAGCGAACGTGCCAGAAGTGGTTTGCACGCTTTAAAAGTGGTGATTTTGGCTTGGAAGACGAAGAACGCGAGGGTGCGCCGCCAAAGTTCATGGATACCGAATTGGAGGAATTGCTCGATCAAGATCCGGCTCAAACGCAAGAAGAGGTTGCAAAAACTTTGGGAGTTGATCAATCAACCATTTCCAAACGTTTAAAAGCCATGGGAATGATCCGAAAGGTAGGCCATTGGGTGCCGTATGAATTGAAGCCAAGAGACGTTGAACGCCGTTTTATGGCATGCGAACAACTGCTTCAACGGCACAAAAGAAAGGGTTTTTTGCATCGAATTGTGACTGGCGATGAAAAGTGGGTCCATTACGACAATCCAAAACGTCGGGCAACGTATGGATACCCTGGCCATGCTTCAACATCGACGTCGGCGCAGAATATTCATGGCCTGAAGGTTATGCTGTGTATCTGGTGGGACCAGCTGGGTGTTGTGTATTATGAGCTACTGAAACCGAATGAAACGATTACGGGGGATGTCTACCGACGACAATTGATGCGTTTGAGCCGAGCACTGCGAGAAAAACGGCCGCAATACGCCGATAGACACGACAAAGTTATTTTGCAACATGACAATGCTCGGCCACATGTTGCACAAGTGGTCAAAACATACTTAGAAACGCTCAAATGGGATGTCCTACCCCACCCGCCGTATAGTCCAGACCTTGCGCCATCCGATTACTATCTCTTCCGATCGATGCAACATGGCCTGGCTGACCAGCACTTCCGTAATTACGATGAAGTCAAAAAATGGATCGATTCGTGGATTGCGGCAAAACCGACCGAATTTTTCACAAAGGGAATCCGTGAATTGCCAGAAAGATGGGAAAAAGTAGTAGTAAGCGATGGACAATATTTTGAATATTAAATTTGTAACCATTTTACGTCAATAAAGTTTCAAATTTCGAAAAAAAACCGCACGAACTTATTCATAGTCCTATTAAATAAACTAAAAAATAAAGATAGTTACCCATATTGCAAACACTTTTACTTTTCAACTCAAATGGCAATTTAAAAACATTTTACACGAGTGTATATGTATTTGAATTGATGCCACTGCGAAGTAAATAGTAAATACCAGAGTTCCAAAACTGTGTGGTACAATGATCTGCAGTAAAGTGCAACATTGCAAACAACAACCGAATATAACGCGGATTTCCATATTTTCTATTACATCTGAAATGGGGATGCCCTAATATAAATTCGAATTGAAGTGGTGTTGCGAAATGGTTTCGATATTAAGTGCAAAATGATTTAAAATTTGGAAAATGTTGTAAAATCGTTAAGGTGTCAAAAGACACCTCATGGTAGAAATAGGTATACCATGTACAGTGGCTCAAATTCATCATGAAAAGGGTAAAACCGTTCGGGAAATCGCAGAAATAGTGGATAGATCCCGTTCAACTGTATACGACGTGATAAAACGTTTCAAGGAAACAAAATCCGTGGAAAATAGGAAAAAATCGGGACGACCAAAACTGTTTTCGGATACAGATAAACGGTGGGTAGTGCAACGAATTTAGAAAAATCCAAATTTGAGCGCTCCTAAACTTGCAACAGAAGTCGCCCAACACCTTAATATTCACTTCAACACCGAAAGTATTCGTATAGTGAAGCGAAAGAATAATTATAATGGAAGATTAACCGACTCAAGAGAATTAAATTTGTAAAGCGTCATGGGGATAAGGATTTCGAGTTCTGGAAACACGTTTTATTTGCAAATGAAAGCAAGTTTAACATATTTAGGTCAGATGGACAATCATATCAGTGGAGAATACCTAATGAAGATTTACTGGAAAAAACTTACGCCCGACAGTTAAACATGGGGGTGTGCTAGTACTGGTACTGGAAATTTGTGCTTCATTAAGGGCAAACACCACAAACCACAAACAGTACCTAACAATTATGAAAGAAAATTCTGTCCAAAGTGCTGAAAAATTGGGAATAAGGGACAATTTACAGTACTAACAAGACAACGACTCCAAGCATAAGGCACTTGATGCCCGTCTATAGCTTATGTACAACTGCCCTTAAGTACTTCAAACACTTCCACAATCTCCAGACATCAATGTAATTGAACATCTGAAAAAGCATGTTATTAGAAAGACCTAAAAGATCCTATTAAAGCAGAGTGGGGGAAAAAGATCATTTAACATGCAAAAAACTCGTCGAGCGCATGCCAAGAAGACTGAATGCTGTGAAAAGAAATAAAGGCTTGCCACTCAATAATAATTATATTGTTTTTTCTTAAGGGGTTATATACAGTTAGAATTTTCCAAAAATCGATTTTTTTTATTTCATTTTCTTAATTTACACATATTTAATAATCCACGCAGAAAATTTAATATCGTCACGGTGAATGTTTTCGAAGTTACACGCAAATTTGAAAAGGTGTTTTAGAGAGCTTGAAAGTGTTTTTCAAACTTTAAACGCGTTTTTCTCAAAATGGTGTTTTTAAAGTCGGTGACCAACATTACTTGAAAACGGCTAAAACGATTAGTCTCAAATTTTAACACGAGCTTCTTAGTAATTAATCGAATATTTTTTCTCACCGATAAATATGTTTTTTTTTATAAACAATTTAAGGCCGAAATTTTGGTCAAAAATCCATTTTGTCAAAAAAATGTATTTTTCTTATTCTTTCGATTAATATTTAGATTTAATATTACTTTAACGAAATATGTTTGGTTTTTAAATTTCAGAGGAGAGATATAGTGGTCACCGCAAAACGTCTTTTTCGAGAGGAGCTCCCTGAGATCAACTGTAGCTCCTTTCCATATAAATATTTTTACTAATACTGCGTTGTTGTTGTTGTTGTTGTAGCAACATAAACATTCCCCATACATATATGGGAAATGCTGCTGAAGTGACAGTCCTCAGCCGGATATAAATCCGGGTCGTTCCGGTAACGTAGAACCGACTGTCGTGGGAGCGTCTATACTAAGTCTTAAAATACAGTTAAAAAATAACATAATATGTTAGATTGTATTTGTTTTATTTATGTGTACAAATTTTTAGATCAATAAATTTAAAAGTTTTCTGAGAAAAAATGCTGGAAAATTCGCTTTTTTCGGCCTTCTAACTGTATATAACCCCTTAAATATTATTTGCCTAACTCTACTTTATATAAATGTTTGTAATGGAGTTTTTATGTTTGTATTTTCTACGTACGAATGAGTTGAAGTTTGTTTACGTTTTTTGTAGTTTTGAAAAATACGTTTGAAGAGCAAAAATAAGTGGGCACGTAAACGCATTAGATTTGCATTTTAATATATATATATTTTTTTATTAAAACCATATCACTTGGGTGTCCGAGTTCTTTATTGAGGCACTATACATATATTTAGATTCAGGATGAGCTGAAGGATATCGCTAAATAAATTTAACAATATTTACATGAAAAGTCAAAACATTAATTGGAAAGAAATTATTAAACTTAGAAAATAATTTCAAATTAACATTTTAAAAGGTGTCTCTTAACACCTATGGTAGAAATAGTGTTAATAAACCAGTATATTACACACACACCCCTATTTCAATTATATTTAAATCAAGAGCCTGTAACCGGCAGCACAAACAAGTTAATTTACAAAACTAGCTTACAACTTACGTGTATATGTGGATATAAATGTGTGCATTTACTCGTTTAGGTGTTGGAACGCTGCACTTACGCATCAATAAACCCCTGCAGATAAAAGCTGTGGAGAACAATTTAAATACAAATATCCTATCAGAGCTTACTAATTGGAGTATATGTTAGGTAGACGCGAGTGTATTTGCTGCGCTAAAAATCTTGATATGCGAAGGTTTTATTAGAATTGCTACAAACGCCTGTATTAAAATTCCCAAACCGGTTGTTCTCTGCAGAAAAAAGACAGTTTCATATGATGGATTGCCACTAGAAGTAAAACTCGATCGACCTTAGGAAAAACGTTATTAATTTGCAGAATAATTCATTTTTATCATAAAACTTACTACTTACATAAAACTATGTTTACAATTAAACAATTAAATTAAATCTTAACGAATAATATCTACGCAAAGCGTCAAAATGGAAACAATGTTGTCGACCATGATTGGATGATAAAAGGTTTGCTCAGTAAGCAGCTTTCTCGATCTCTTGACAAATCGGCTCCCTTAGCAAGACACTGTGTTGCTAGGTCTAGACATTTTGAGTAAAAGTGGAGAAAAAGAAAGAAACATGAGTGGAGAATTTACAAAGCTTTATTTCTTATGATGTGGTGATTTAGACGGAATTCATGTTTTGCAAACAGCGAGCATTTCCCAAACTGTTGCAGGGAGAATAATTGGATAGTCCCGACGCGATCGATAACATTTCAGACCTCATTATAAAAAAGTTGGGATTGGCGGAACATGTTTCCAATGAGCCCACCTTCCCATGGATGGATGAAGTGTCCAGAGGAAGCTTAGAAAAATAGAGTACCAGCATGAAAAAGCTCCACATAAAACTGTTGGTCCTTCCATTTATGGAATAACATCAAGACGAGCGCTGCAAATAGGAGGAGGATCTCGGCCAAACACCTAACAGAATTGTACGTGCCAATTATTTATTGATTTTTAACAAAAAAGTTTCATATTGGCGAAACTTCGCACCTTCGCGATCAGTTTTAAATTTTAAAATTAATTCACAAAATAAAATTTTGGATTAAGTGAAATAATTTCTGTTTTTAATATTAGACTTAACAATTTCCGCTAATAACTTCTATTTGTACCATTTTTTACTTTCAAATATTAATTTAAATTAATTTTTTAAACCGTTCGCAGTTTCTTTCCATTTAAGTAAGAAAGTACTTTTTGCTACCATTTTTACCAAAAAGGATTTAATATTTACCACTTTATTCACCTTCTTAAATATAACTTTTTGTAAGGGAGTCAAAATCCAATGTCACTAGTGAGCAAATCTTTAATAATGGAATCATGGTTGTCGACCACATCATTTGTATTAAAAAGTTTGAAATTACCTGTAGTGAGCAGATTTGTCAAGAGGGAGCGAGAAAGCTGCTTACTAACCTAACCTTCTATAATTTAATGATGTGTTTGTACACTGCAACAGTCTAGTTCACAAGCGTCAAATATGAACTAAGACGTATGACGCCACTTGAATAAATTAAAAATCCTATCGAAAGGGTGATTAATTTTGCGCCCCTTGTATATAATTATACATAGATATATAGGTATAAGTCCACGAGTTTGTAAATCAACGGCTGTAAAGGGATGGGCCAAGCTTATCATCTCACGTCGCACAGTGCGGCCGATTCCCGAAAAGCTGGCCAAAACTCAAAAAATTAAGTAATTGATTCAAAATTTCTTACTCGGGGGTTGTCGGGGTCGCTGATTACGAATGTGATCTTAAAATTTTGAAAATCCACCCCCTTCTACCCCTATTGGCCACCCCCTCACGTGAAATAGCGTATATTCTAGAACATAATCAAGATGCATGTAAATTTATATGTTTCCGGGGTCGCTGATTAGCAAGTGGTAGCAGCTGAATCTTGTTTTATTCAGTAACCATTACTTTTTTGAGTAACCTTTAATAGGTTTCAAAGCAGCATATGACGGCGTTGTATTACTATACAGTTTGAAAACTCAAATTTTATAAAAAAAATTGAAAAAAATGTATCTACGTATTGCTGCAGCTAAAAATTTTGTGTCGAGGTATTGATATGTACTAAAGATTTCTCGTATTTTACTAACCTTCCGAAGATGATTCCATTTGGTTTTGTTCAATTTACTCCATTACAAAATCTTTCAAATGTGTACAACTTTCACTATTCATCGACAGTAATACGATGCTCAAACGAAGGCCACGTTGCGACTGAAAATACAGAGGATACTTAGGGTACAGGACGTTGCTATGAACGGTTTTCACTACTCAAGGCATTACTGTAGCCAACCCAAAGACAAAAAAACTCTATATAGAAACTTTTTGTTTCGACTTTTGGCCAGCTTTTTGGGAATCGGCCGCACTGTGCGTCGTATAGTAGACGTGTATATCGAAAAATAAAAAACACTCTTCTAAACAAAAGTCACTTTTTTGGCCTTGCAAAATTGCAACTACGATTTATTTTATTCCCTCCTTAGGATTGACATCATTTACTTCAAGTAGCAGCCGAAGCTCACTAGATGCATGTATTTCCATTTTCCCGTCATCATATTTTCATTGATTGTCAACCTCGAAGCGTTGTAGCTTCGACTTTTCAAAATAAATGGAAAAATGTTAAAAATTTTAGTATGAAAATCGGAACAAAATCAACCAAAATTATCAGTTGATCATTAAAGTAAATTTTTAAAAGCCTCAAGCTGCAGCAGCCAGCGCCTCCCGTTACTTCTCCCTCTTTCGGCGCTGCCTCCCAACAGCCACCGGCTCCTGTTTTGATTCCGCCACCACCGCCACCTCCACCACCATCATTGCTGTCTAGAACTCGAACAACGCCATTTGACGCCTTGTCCTCGCAACCATCAACATCGACACGTCCGCCAATTAGACTACGAACGAACGGCATGCAGGGACTATCGGAGGCGACGGCCATACGTTTATTCAATAGTGTCGTAGCAACAGATCAGCTGACTGCTCCGATAACGGCACTCAATGCTGTCTCACTTACGCCAGTCAATGCTGTAGACGAGCGCAAATCGGTAACGGCGGTGCATTCGACAAATGAGTTTGGTAATACGTGTCGCATTTGCCGTTGCAATCGAAGCGACATACAACTAACGCCATGTCCATGCCAATGTCGCGGCAGTGTGGTAAGCTTTTATCAGACACATTGAAGTGCATGTTGCTATTTGTTCCTTTCTAGGGTTTTGTGCATTTGCCGTGTCTGAAGCGTTGGATTTTGCATCGACGCGGCACACATTGTGAAATTTGCAATGCTCCATTCGACATACCGGATGAGAAGTTGAATTTACGCCGCATGTTGCGCGCTCTGTTCTGTGCGCGTTGTGGCGGTTCTATAATGAAACATTTGCTCTTTAGCCTCTCACTGCTACCGCTGGCTCATGTGGTGCTCCAACAGGTACTCATTTGCATGGATAATATCAACACTAGCCCCAACGAGCATTTGACAGTGCAGGAAGTGGTGGTGGCATCGTGTGCGCTTTTAACTTCAAGTTCGTTACTGTTATGTGGATAAAAACCCTTAGCTAGTTTAGTGATATGCTTTTATACCTATATCTCTTCTAAATTTAGGTGCACTCTTCTTCCACTTCTTCGAGTTTATAACTACTCGTTTCCTACTCATTCGCAATATTCTTAACCAGTGGTGGATGTTTGGCAACCAGGAGAATTTTACAGTCATCGAAGTGGACAGTGAATATTTTGATGTGTTTTAACTTGCCAGCAATGCATTAATGCATTAAAAAAAATTAAGAAACTACGAACACCACCACGGAGCATACAAAGTAATACGAAAGAAATTAAAAATATCAAATTATTTATTATTGTATATTTTGATGAGATTTATTTTAGCTAAAAAGTATTTTATATTCATATTAGAAACGACAATAGATACATTTTCCTTTATGATATTTGTTTTATTTAGAGAAAAGGCAGCTGTTTATAAAAATATAATTTATGCCACAACAAAAACCATATAACTAAAATTTTAAAATTGTGCTCAAATTTCAAAAAAATTCAACAAATTTTAAACATTTTAATTAGAATTCTAAACAATTTCAAGTATGCAGTTTTATTGCCCTTTGTATTTTGTTACATTTTAAAGTGACTCAAAATTAATCCGCGTTTAATATTAAATAATTAGTTTTTTGTTTTTGCTAGCGATCTTGTGCACTTTTCCCACACAAAACAAATTTCGAGCATTCGTTACATGGAAAAATGCAAATAACCGTCAACAAAAAAATTATCAAGAACCAATGTGAATTTTGAGCCATTTTAAACTGGCCCAATATACAAACATTGAATGGGCTACAAAACTGTATACTGAGATCTGATTAAAAATTTTGAATAAATATATCACGCTGCTATTATTGTGAACACAGATGTACATACTGTTCAGGTGCATATCCAAAGACCAGAGTAGATGTTACACGGGTGCGTATGAGCGATAAAATTTCGGCAGCTGGGATTGCGATAATTGTTTGAAGCCATTCGCCTGGTGCAATCAATCGTCGCTTTTGATTCACCACTTCTCTGCTCGTTAGAGAACTCCGCTACTCGGCAAGCGAAAAATTTGTATGTGAAATCAACATTTTAGGGATGATCGAACGACTTTGTTTATAGCCGATTTGCTTAGGCCAGTACTTCCAAGTATAAGTATGCATATTTTTTAATATATTTTGCTTACTTTAGGCAATGGAATTATATAACAGTTTGAGCGGCATGTAGTGCGGAGCAGCACGCTTGACTTTTGACATTTGAAAGTGCATAACTCTACATATGTTATGTACGATCGGCTTGAAATTATGATATTTACTTGGGAAATTTCAGCTAAACGTCAGTAGCAGTATAATGACGGATTTTCTTTTTTTGCGATTTGGTGGTGAATCAATGATGATGAGCCTTTTTGTTGTTGTTCCGCTTATTTGTTTACATTCTAACTGAAATTTTTACACTCATACCACCAAAATGCAAAGACAAAATAGGTGCAAAACAAAAACATGCAAATTTTGTTTTTGTACTACTGTTATCACCTTGAATGGAATTTCATTGAATAAAGCGAAGTTTGCAAAAACGAAAATAAAGTGGTGCTTCGATTCGAATGCAACGCTGGATTGAAGAGAATTTTTTGGTGAATCGAAAGCAACTACTTTAAATTGCAAACGAAATTGTTGCATGCATTTAGTCAATATCTCTATGCTCGATTAACTTGACGAGAAATTTGCATGTGGAAGCAACAACAAAGTCATCGAGCAAGATTCGCCGCTAGCGAGTATGATTGTACCTTATTAGACTGGTATAACTCACTGCCTTACATGTTTATGTTTATTTATACCAGTTGCTCCATCTATTCATCACTTGCTAACGCTTGAAGAAAAGAATGAGCCTTATTGATAGACATGTAAATCATATGTGATATATGTAATCGCGCCGATAGGTGTACAGCAATTTCTTGATATGCAACATTAAAACTGTTCTGACGAACTGTCAATTTACAAACGTAAATGCATGAATTCACAAAACATCCAGTCTTTATAGTTAAAAATAAATAAATAAGAAGAAATATTTAGAACAAAAGTAAATTAATTTTGTGCATTATCTAACTAATTACGAGGTGTATTAAAGAAATAAGGCGAATTTTCATTTTTCACAAAAAATATTGTATTTATTTATTCATCAATTTCTATTTTATCTCCTTCAAAGTAGTCCTCTTAAATATAATATACTTGTGCCAGCATTTTTTCCAATCCTCGAAGCAGTTCTGATATGCACTTTTTGATATGTCCTTGAGCTCTCCCGGCGATTCGGTTTTTATCTCCTCTGCCATCGCAAAACGCCGTCCTTTCAATCTTTAATCAACAGGAAAAAGACGCAGGGGGCCAAATCTGGTGAAGACGGTGGCTGAGACATGATAACGGTGTTGTATTTGGCTAAATAATCTCTCTTAAGCAAAGATTAGTGTGCAGGTGCATTATCATGATGCAAAAGTCATGCATTTCTTTTCCACTATTCGGGGCCTGTTTTCGTATTGCTTCACGTAAATGGGGCATAATTTTAAGGTAATTACTATTATTTACCATACGACCTTGTGACAAGAACTCCTGATGCACTACGCCATGGTAATCGAAGGAAACAACGAACAAAACCTTGACATTTGATCGAACTTGGCGTGCGTTTTGGGTCTTGGTTCTTCTGTACTCTTCCATTGAGACGATTGGTTTTGGTTTGGATTTAATAACCAAATACCCATGATTCGTCACCAGTTATGACTCTTTTAAGCAAATATGGATGATCATTGACGTCATTCAACGATTCCTGAGTGATGTTCATGCGACGTTGTTTTTGGTCAAAATTCAGCAATTTTGGAACGAACTTCGCTGCCACACGCTTCATGCCTAAAATTTCCGAAAAGATTGCATGGCATGAGCCAACCGATATGCCGACATCCTTAGCAACTTCTCTAATTGTGATTCCACTATTCTCGGTAACACTCCACTTCAACATTTTCATCGGTTGTTGATGTGCTGGCGCGTTCAGAACTTTTCGATTTTCTGTGGAAAGCTTGTACCGCTTGTAAAATTTTTATTTTACTGCAGTCGGCAATACAGTCTGACCTTGAAGATATATGGAATGTAAAGTTAAGTCTCTACGAATTTTTTAATGAAGTTTTTGTTTTGGAAATGTTAATGTTTGCTAACTTTCTCTTTCCATACATTTATCTGGCAATTCAAAGAATCAATGAACAAATACAGCTTTCAACGTTTGAAATAAGGAAATCGATTTGGTTAAGTTAATGTTTGTGTTCTTACATTTACTCTTATAAAAGTTTTCAATAATTTATAAAGTTATCTCTTCCTTTTACCCGATTTACACGAGGAGACATCTGGAAGGGAAACATTTTGTTCGGGGGCGAAGGACGGCCGGGGAAGAGAGAAGGGATTTTGTCTCCCGTACTCGGCGACACGCTTTGCTCTTCTTATTCGTATTTCTTATCTTAAAGCAATTTTTGACAGTTGCTTCATTCGTTTTCTTCTCTTGTGGAAGAAAGTTCTAAGTTATGTGTTGGTTTTCATACAAACGGAAGATAACAACGATGACAAACATCCGAACGCTGCTTGGGAAATGCACGATTATTTTTGCTAGTAAATTAGGTATAATTTAAAATAGTTATGGGACATGTTTATGTTGATTTCTAATTTTTCCCTGCATTTCTAGATACTCAAGTTAATTTTAAGTTAATTATTTACATATGAATTATTTTTAATTTAATTTTTTTTATTCAAGTATAAGAATTTATAAATATATTTCAATAAAAAAAACAACAAATTATTTATTATTTAACCAGTTTGCATTTTTCATTCATATATTTAAGAAACTGTTGTCGAACGCTCTCTGCTTTACATGTAAGCGCGTGCGAGAATACATCCGAACCAGACGATGCTAAAGTAATATATTAAATGTCAAAATGTCGCGGAAACATTTTTGCCCGTGTGTACGCGAATGAAACATCAAAAGAGAATTTCCAGTGTCTCCCTTCCAGATGTCTCCTCGTGTAAATCGGGTCTTTGCAGCAAGTTTTATACTTAACCCCTGTTTTGCCAGCAGAACTGTATCCACATTGGTATATTTAGCAAAATTTAATATTGAAAAAAAAATCGTAAAAAAATTTAAATAAGTATACATATATATTAGTTAAAGCACAATCCCTCGCGATATGTATTACACAAAATAATTTTATATTGTGACGTAATCAACCGAACAGCTGGTTGAATGAGAAATAATGGATCTGCACATGAACAATCATTATTTTATCATTTTTGGAACAAACTGGCATCGCTGCTTTTAATACTTTTGCACAGTAGCGTACTCGCTCTGGTATATTACGAAAGCAATAGTTACGAACTCTACAAGGAAAGCGAAAACGTTTCTTTGTCATTTTCAGTCGTTTGCTGAAATTATTTGAGATTAAACATTTTGTGGTTGTTTGTAAAATAGTGAATCGGTGGGATTTGTATTGTGTATTTGTTTTGTATGGTTGTTAAAATTAAGTGCAATTAGTTGCTAAAATAATAAAAGACGCCATAAAGTGTATTAAAACAGAAAATTTGTTAATTTAGAGCAAGAAAAAATTCGATTTATACAGTTTATTGCCCAGGGCTAGTGGTTCATTGAGCAGCAGCCCAGACTGATTTTCAACTGTCTCGCGGGCAGGAAAACGAGAGGAGCGCGGTAGCTGCGAAAGTGGAGTTTAAATGGTGGAAATGGCGCAAGACATCACCAAAGGGAAGACACCCGAATCATTGTACGAGCAATGCCTTGATTGCTACGTCGCTAAACTCAATTATAATGTCCAAACATTGGATAGTGTGCAGCAGTTGCGATATTTGCCAGCAGGTGTTCTAAGCGATGTTTATGCCATGGTGAGTTATTTGCTCGATTCCATATCCAAAGTTCTAAAACAACATGCAGATTTCCGAGTTGGTTTATATCTTAAACAAATCTATGAGCATATGAAGCAGGGGGCGCCAGCAAACTTATGGTGGTACTTATGCTCAATTTCGTCGGTAAGAGTTTACAAATCATTTTGCCATCCGAAAGTGAAATTAGAAAATTGCACGCTACAATCACAATAAAAAATGGATATTAAATTATGAGCGTGCAGGGAATTAAAAAGGCTGGCAGTTAACGCTAATACTTGTTTGTCCCGTGCAACGAGTATCATAGATGACTAGATGTGAAACTCTTTTTCTCGTGAGAGCGCTGAAAAATGTGCATTTTTTATAACATTTTCCAATATTGCCACACTGGTAGAAACATGAATTGGGTATTTTTGAACCAAAGGTCTGAAATTTTTAGTTTCCACACCACCATTGAGGTTAGTATTTAGTGTGCGGTTGCCCAATAACCTTATATCACTCGTAAACACCTACATATACTAAAAATAAGCACAATCCGTATGAAATATGTACATAAATAAGCAAAAAATTTATATGTAAATGAAATTATTTAAAACTGAAATACAAAAGTAATTTAATAATAATAAAGTAATGAACGCGAGAAACATAAGTTATAATTAAAAACATGACTTATTGCGATTTTTTAATATAACACAGAAATTGGGTAACAAACAAAAATTCTCAAACAACGAACAGAATAAGTTAAAGCAGATTACCTTTAATTTTTGTAAAATATCTCAAACACAAATTCAGTTCCCTTGCCTACGCTTTTCAACCATAGAATATTTACGTATATACAAATTTACATAAACCAACACACAGTTTTCAATAAAATTACATTATGTACATAAGACTAATTAAAAGTAGAAGTAGAAAAGGATATAACGAGCTTTGGATTCTACAAATTCACTTAAATTCAAATTATTACATTTCAATTGAATTAATTTTAAGACAAATAATTATAAACATTTCAACACGTCATTTCTCCATTAAGCAAAAACGAACTGTTTTCGTCTGTTATTTTTGGCGCGTTTCTTCTGGCAGTCTGCCATTTCGCCTATCAGCTGTTCAAAATCCCATAATGTGTGAGTGCTGCCAAGTTTTGAAACGTCCTCATGGGCGCGCTCTCTCTCAAAATGAATAAGTTTCACATCTAGTTATCTATGACGAGTATCACACCATAGATAACTAGATGTGAAACTTATTCATTTTGAGAGAGAGCGCGCCCATGAGGACGTTTCAAAACTTGGTAGCACTCACACATTATGGGATTTTGAACAGCTGATAGGCGAAATGGCTGGCTACCAGAAGAAACGCGCCAAAAATAATTGACGAAAACAGTTCCTTTTTTCATAGTGGAGAAATGACGCGTTGAAATGTTTATAATTATTTGTCTTTAAATTAATTCAATTGAAACGTAATAATTTAAATTGAAGGGAGTTTTAGAATTTTTCAAAGCCTTTTATATCCTTTTCAACTTCTACTTTAATTAGTCTTATGCACATATGCATATGAATACATTTTACTCGTACATACATGTACTTTTATTGAAATCTGTATGTTGGTTTATGTCTGTAAATTGGTATATACGTAAATATTCTATGAGTGAAAAGCGTAGGTAAGGGAATTTAATTTGAGTTTGAGTTATTTTACGAAGATTAAAAGTAATCTGCTTTAACTTATTCAGTTCGTTGTTTGAGAATTTTTGTTTTTTGTTACCCACTTTCTGTGTTATATTAAAAAATCGCAATAAGTCATGTTTTTAATTATAACTTAGGTTTTTCGGGTTCATAACTTTATTATTATTAAATTACTTATGAATATCCGTTTTAAATAATTTCATTTACATATAAATTTTAAAATTTTTTGCTTATTTATGTACATATTTCATACGGATTGTGCTTATTTTTAGTATATGTTGGGGGTTACGAGTGATATAAGGCTATTGGGCAACCGCACACTAAATACTAACCTCAATGGTGGTATGGAAACTAAAAATTCCAGACCTTTGGTTCAAAAATACCCAATTCATGTTTCTACCGGTGTGGCAATATTGGAAAATGTTATAAAAAATGCACATTTTTCAGCGCTCTCACGAGAAAAAGAGTTTCACATCTAGTCATCTATGTATCACACGTACTCAAAAAGTTGGTTGGCCACTTCGTGAATGGAAGAGTAAGCATTGGTAGAAGAATCGAAGTGTCAGCTGCTAGCGAGATGAATACATACAAGGTGACTCGGGTATAGCAGCTGATTTGTTGTTCTTGCGATTTGTAGTTTTCAGTGTCAAAGTACCTGCTTTTTCGTTATTTTGTTTGTTCACTTATGTTCTTGAAATTTTGGATTTCAAAATTCCAAATTTTAATAGCTAAGTACAGTGCACTCGCGGTAACTCGAATAGCCGCTAAGTCGAACGACGTGCTAACTCGAACACATTTTTTCCCCTATTGACTAGTTTGTAACTCGAACAATATTAAAGCGCTATAACTCGAACAAAAAAACAAATTTATTTGTACACACATTCTTTTCAAACATGTACATTTTGTACATACATACATATGTAATAGTATATGTATATAAATTATATGTATACTAGTGTATTGTCCATATGAATATTTCGACGTTAATATCCCGTTAGTTTTCTGGGAACAACATCTTGCATTGACCAAATTGCTTTAAATTTGTCATTTGTAGTGTATCAGTGCATGTGAGTAATGGATCGTAAAAGGTTGAAGTGTTTAACATTAAAAGAGAGGGCTGAAGTCCTTAACAAAATTAAACGTGGATGTAGTGTTACTTCTCTAGCGAAGGAATATGGGGTAGCCAAGTCCACCATAAGTCTTATAAAAAGGAAAGACAAGGCAATTTTAAAAGCAGTAATCAACACGTTTTTGGGTCCTGGGAAGAGGAGAACTTTAAAAGCTTCTGAGTTTCCTAAAATGAAAGCCGCTTTATAATTACAATTGGTTTCTGTCCCAAAGAAAAAAGAATTACCCAATAAATGGACTCATCTTGAAAGAACATAACATGAAAAACATAATTTACAGGTCGAATTTACGCTTTATGATGTTAACAAATGGAATGATGGTGCCGAATTTACCGACACAGAAGTAATAATTGAAACTAGTGATTCTGAGTCTGAGTTTAACAACACAACTGAGACATGTGAGCGGATATCATCTGAGGAGGCAGTTAGCTCTATCAATAAGGTAATGCAGTGGGCCACAACTGAACAAGTAAGCCCCGCAAAGGTTAACACTCTTCAATTGCTGCGTGAAAAAGTCATATTCAACATTGCTGCAGGCAAGAAAAGACAAACACACATTACAACTTTCTTTTCGGCCTAACTTTTCTGTTAAAGCTGACTTTTTTTGTGTAACTGACACAAAGACTGCGAAATATTTGATGAAAAATATTGAAACGAATTAATTATTTTAAACATATTCATGTTCATATACATATGTAAATAAATAAATAAATTTAATTGAAAAAAATCGATATCGATGACTGTTTTTTTAACATAGCACACTCAATTGATAAATCGAACAAATTCGATAAATCGAACAGTGCCTGTTTTAATTAGTTCGAGTTATCGCGAGTGCACTGTATATGTAAATGTTGTTGCTTTACTGAAGTCACCTTCTATGAATTCGCCTTGGAGAGACATTTTCAATACTTGCCGTTGTACAACTCCTGTAAAAAAACTCTACACTTCTCCAACACACACATCTTTGCTGTTATCTCTGTTATACATCAGTCAGAATCAGCTGGTGTTTAAAGAGAGAAATGAAATACTAGGCAATCAAGCCAACCTCCAGCAATGAAAACAACGGCCCAGCAGAATAACAAAACTGATAATGAAATAAAAATAAAGTAGTCTCCCTGTTTGCCATCTTCGAATGAATTGCAAATCTAATTGTTTTTCTTTTTTTGGCATCACTTTCTCATTAACTGAGTGATGCTTATGTTTACATTTGTGGTAGCTGTAGCTGTGTACATGCAGAGTTAATGTACAATTTGTCATAAGATCGTTTAAACACAATTAAATTAGTTACTACTAAATGCAAATGACCGACAATTCCATTGAACTGTCTCAACGCATAAGTTGTGCCAGCATTATTTCGACGTTCAGCTTGTCAATTTCGTATTTGCTCGTGCTTCTAATTTACTATTCCGCGTGACATTTTCCATTTCTACATATTAAGCCGCCCATGCATATCAATAAACCGCTTTAACATAAAATAGAGACCCTCAATTATAAATATATGATTTTATAGGGTACTATGGCAGTTTGTTAGTTTGTAGTTCGCAAATGTGTTCTGCTGTGAACGACCTTACGAATTTCCTTCGTTTGCGCCACTGAAAGAAAATGTCCTTGATGTATCAAATTTTTTACTGTAAAAATTATTTCTTTATCATTGTTCTTCACTTTGTGATACTTGAAGCTTAAACTTCGGGCATTGTGGGCAAAGTTGATTGTTATTTCAAAATTACCAATCTTACTAATGGGGCGCCACGTTATTTAGCGCTCGTTGAACGTACAAAAACAAAAAAATTGCAAAACTACCAAGTAACGAAGCCACCACCCCGGTGTAAAGATCTCTAATATGTTGTGGCTATTTGTTTTCTTCAGCAACTGCTTAAACCTAGGTCTGAACATCACTAATTCATGGGCTTTATATTAGAGCTGAATGTATTAAAGATTATATATGGCTTGATAAATATGACAATACTATTAAATCTATGTTATGCAGTTATAAATGCTTAAAGCAGACGAAAAATTCTGTTGCTTCCTCGATCTTAATCATTTAATTCGGTTACTCATATACATATGTACATGCATATGCATGTAAACATATACAGCAACTGCAGAAAGTCGTTCCCACGACAGTCGGTTCTACGTAACCGGAACGACCCGGATTTATATCCGGCCAAGGACTGTCACTTCAGCAGCATTTCTCGTATACAACAACAACAACTGCAAAAACCTACAGCAAATTTTGCCGGCTACGTATGTATCGTATGTACATACATATGTACAGATGTAGCTACAATCAATTTCCGATTTTTCGTTTGCTGGCACAAATACCCACAATATTTCTTGACATCAGTCTCTTTTGATAGATATAAAGATAGCACATGTTTTTGAGTGTTAGGCGATTTTCGCTCCGATATTGGTACATTTGACCAAAAGGAACCATTGCATATAACACAAAAGCGCTTATCAGAAGTGCTTTGAGAATTGAAAATGCATTATAACTGAGAGAAACTTTGAGTTTCAAAAAGCACTGTACTAAGAAAAAAGTATTTAACCACATTAAAAGCCCTAAATTTTTTTAAATCAGAATCTTTTTTTTTTTTCATAACAGAAAAATTTGCCTCTATACATTTTAAGTGTCAAAGTTATATCACACATAAAATTGTAGTCTATTTCCTCCGAATTTTTAACTAGTAGCCTTAAAATATACTTCGAGTCATACTTTGAATTTTGATAAGCGTCTGGATGTGAGAGTTTAAATAATATGTTTCATTAAAATTGCCATAACAACAATTTCCCCTTTTTAGTCAGTTTTTATCAGAAGAAATGCATTTACTGAAAGGAGGGGCAAACCATTACGAATTTTGCTTTTACAGGTATTCGTTCCGGAAATTATTATTTCCCCACTAACGGTCAAGCTTTAAATATTGCAAATTATTTAATGTTTTTTAAATATCTATGAAAAAGACATGCCCATGCATATTAATTTATGGGAAAGCACAATCACTAAAAAGGACACTAGGCAACTTTTTTTTAAGTTTCAAAAGGTGCTAAGCCCAGTGCTTAAAATACCAAGTTGGCAACTATTTACTGATGAATAGGTAAATACTTTTCGACAAAAATACAAAGTAAAAATACTGCCCTGTTTTATTTTGATCAAAGTTTTAATCATTTTGCCTCTTTTTATAAGTGCATGAAAAACTACAAAAAACTGCAGAATAGTTTGATAGATATTAATATATATATGCAAATATGCGTACACTTATCAGTAAAACTCTACAAGCACCCTTGGCGCAAATATTTGTAAGACAATCACGAAGACAAGGCGAATTCATGTAAGGTGAATTTACTAGAGCAGCTGATTTTTTTCTTGCGTCTATAATCAATTATGGGTCATATACTCTATTTAGGCATATTAAAAGAGAACCTAAAGCCAAGTGCGAAGTACCTTGCAGGGCAACCTCCTAAAATGTATCAATTCGCCTGTACTGAATTTAATTGAATTTCAGTTAAGAACACAGGAATTAGCAGCATACGATAACTGCGAAAAAAATGCTGAAGAGTGTGATGCAAGATTGTTCTAAAATCACCTACATATATCTAAGCTACCATCAAAGTTATTGGGATTTATACCTAAGCGATTATAAGAAGGGCTCAACCGAGAGATTCTGAAAATCTCACTAATTTTTATAAATTAATAAACGTGAATAAATAATTATTTAGCAAGCATTTGCATTTGTATACAAGTATGTGGAAGTGTTTTTCGTTTGTAATTCCGTTTAAAGTACGTTTCTATTTTTGTTAACTAAACTTGTTTTAAAATATGGTAAGTCGAAAATACGAATAACCAAAAGCATTTACATTTTAAGCTTACTGCAACCACGATTCATTTTAACACCAAATTTTTTTGATCCATTTGTATGCAAACTTTTGCTGCAGAGTGTTATAAAAAAAAGAAATAAAATAAATAATTGGCGCGTACACTTTTGTTAGGTGTTTGGCCGAGCTCCTCCTATTTGTGGTGTGCGTCTTGATGTTGTTCCAGAGTTTTCTACTCACTTCTAAATAGCCCTTAAGCAATATTAATACACATTGCTTTAAAGAAAATTAAATATTCGGGATTCCGTGAAAATAACAAGGATGAGTGCGAAAAAACTCAAGATCATTTAATAATGTACGAGTATATGAAAATTTAAGATTTTCACCATTGCACTGGGATTCCGCAATTACAATTTTTGCATTGTGCCAGTATCACTTGGTTAAATGCGTAGGCTGTTTGTTTCAGCTGCATCGTTTCTCTGCTTTACACTTCGCATGATCGGTATCAATGCCATTGAACCCTGCTTTGTGGACTAGCAATCAATTAAAAACTTGCATTCTGTGCATTGATAAAGGACAGCACAAAAAAGTGGCCTCGCGCGAAACAATTGTAAATGTTTAAACATGAATGATGAGAACATAAAAGAAATCCGTGTCAATAAATTCACAACTGAGCAAAATGTGTGAGTTTCCATTTCTGCGTTGTGTGCATAAAAATGATATACGACAACGTATACAACTAGCTATATAGTACTATAAGGTGATTTAAAGATGTGGTAAAGATAAATATTACGCTTCAAAAAAGTACATTGACAATTTAAGATACATTTATCTTATATTCCATTTATATAATTAAGTAGGTATGTATTTAATAAAATTCCGTTCATATTTCAGATGTCCACGTATGAAGAACTTAAGGATATGCTGCTGGAACAGCTTATCGATTTGAGCATCTTTGAACGTTTACTGCGCTTTGATCCAGTACGTCAAAAGCTTTTTCGTTGTCTGACATCATTAATGAGCAGCGGTAAACTTCTATCGACTCAACTACAACAGAACTTTACTATGCGTTACCACCAGAAACAAGACTCAACAAAATTTACGAAGACTGCCACAAAAGAACACAACTCGAGTGCAATCCCGCTGAGAAAGGCTTCTAAATCTCGCATAACTTCAACAATGGTTGATTTGTTTGCCAATACAAGCATTAGCAGAACTAACGATGATAAAAAGACAAGTGAGACGGCTGAGTCGTCAATTGCAATTGATGTTGACTTTGACGAAGTTTTGGATGATGAATTACACTTTGGTTTGGATGCTATTGATTTTGGACTACGTTTGGGCTCATTTCTGTCTGAAGCCGGTTGGCTGGCGGACAGCATAGAGATATTGCAGTGTGTAGCGGTAAAATTGCGTAGCATGCCAGCTGATAAACAACTTACGCTTTTGCGCTTAGACTGCCTGCAGAGGTAATATGTTGCGTAATAATGGTACACATATTTTACTAAAACTTCTTTCTTCTCTTTTCCAGATTACTACATTCCGAATCTACATTATATAATTTCAAATCTGCCGAACGCACATTTGATGAAACAGTTAAACTACTCAAAGAGTTTTCTCAGGATAATGTACCACGTTCATTATTAGCAAAAATTTACACACAATTCTCGGCCATGTACTTTGCGCGCAGTGAATACGATAATAGCCACATGTGGAGTATTGTTGCAATGCGACATTTGGAAGAATCAACGCCGGAAAGGTATTTTCTTTTCGCTCTATAAACTCAAATCAAGATTAATATTTTATATGTCAATTATTTTAGGATCGCAGTGGATGTTTTGCGACAAGCAGCAAAAGCGTGTGTGGTAAAACGTGATTTTCAACGCGCAAATCTTCTAATAAGTCAAGCAACGTACAGGGCACGGTAAGCATGCCGTTTTAATACCACAGTTAACCATAACGAACGCTGTCAGTAAAGAAACAAAAGGTTAATTCGTCTATTGAAATGAAGAATTAAAACTTTTTCTGTCATGGTGGATGCACTTTTATCAAACACACAACCAAGAGTTTAACTTAGTTTAACAGTGTTTTAACTTACGAATATAGAGGGTCCGGCACTCGAAATGTAACCAATAAAAAAGGTTTTATTCAATTCAAAGTAAAAAATGTGTGAAAATAACACAAAATTAAGAATCAATTTACTTTTGCTCGATATGACCACCTTTTGCCATGACTATGGCCTTGAGACGGTCCAGAAACGAGTCGCAAGCTGCCCGAATGTGACTTGCCGGTATTTTGGCCCAACGCAGATAATGGGTTTTTTCAGCGCATCGAGACTGGTAAATCTTTTAGTTCGGACTCGCGTCTGGTGAATGTGAGAGCCATTGTGTGGAAGTTATGATGTTCGGAACATTGTTTTTTAGCCTTTCTTGGTTCACTCGAGCTTTGTGAGACGGTGCCGAGTCCTGTTGAAACGTCCATGGTCTACCACCGAAATATTTCTCTGCCCACGGCTTCGAAGCAACCTCCAGAATACGTTCCCGATAATATTTCGCATTTACCTTGACGCCAGGCTCAATGAAAACGATTGGAGTGCGCCCATCTGCGGTTACAGCGGCTCAAACCATTAACTGTAGCGGGTGGTGCCTCCTGGTGGCCAAATTATCAGTTTGAAAAATTTTCTTGCCAGAAAACACAAGGTTCGAAAATTCACCGCTTTCGGCCAAGCGAAACAACTCCTTCGCTCTCTCAAGTCTGACTTGCTGCCGCTTTGGTGTGAGAGCATGTGTCTTTTGGATCTTGTAAGGCTTGACTTTGAGATCATTTTTCTGTATGCGGTGGATGCTACAATAATATATTTTCAGTTATTTCGCCATTTGATTGGCACTTCGGCGGAGATTTCGCTCAAGTCACTTCTTCACTCTTTGAACCATTTCACGTGATGTTGCAGTGTTTTGATGAGCACCTCCATACCGTTTCGCGATGCTACCAATATCATTGTAACGAGTATTGGTGTGATAAACAAAAACTTTATTTATTTTAAGGTGCTCGAGCTCACGAACAATCACTGGTTGTGATTTTCCAGTCAAATATAATCCCATCACACTATTACGTTTGAAATCCATTACTGATTTTTTTTTTTTTTTTTTTTTTTGCGATTACTCTCGGCAAAATGCTTCCGCGCGCTTGTAAACAATGGTCTGATTTTGGTTACACTTCGAGTGCCGGCCCCTGTAGTATAAGTAGGATATAAAATATGAAGAATGTTGAAATTGTGAAGATATAAAAACTGCAAAAAAATCAGAACAATATTTTGAATACCTGAGTATTTAATGGCAGTATTATTCTGTATAACGACCAAACGGTTGCGCGAAAAATTCATAGGCTGACGTCGACTTGAGCGTTAAACTGCAAAATGAGCGTTTAAATTATACTTTTTTAATTAAGTCATTATTTGTATAGTTTTAGTGGGGAAATACATTATACATATCATATAAATAATTGATTAGTAGAAAAGAGAGCCATTTCATTCCCTTCTGTGATTAGTGTTTATTGTTACTAGAACGGATTTATTATATTTATTTGTACAAGTTTTTCAACTAGACGTGTACTATTTGTTAAATAATGCGAAACCACATGTTGTTGTTGTAGCAGCATAAACATTCCCCATACTTACATACGGGGAATGCTGCTGCAGTGACAGTCCTTGGCCGACTATAAATCCGGATCGTTTCGGTAACGTAGAACCGACTGTCGTGGAAACGGCGAAACCACATCGTATATCCTGCTTCTTAGTTAAAAAGGTGGAGCAGATTTGGAACCTATTATTTTATAATCGCCTTTATTTTTATTTTGAAATGTGATAAAATAGATACAATGTCTACAAAAGTATTCGGATATACTTTTTCTCAGTTATAAAATATCAGAAACTCCTTTTTATTTATTGCTCAAAAACTAATTCAGTCATTTCATTGAGGTCCAAGCTTTAGTTTAAATAAAAAAAAATTTTTTTTTCAACGAAATTTTCATCTCATAAAATTATTCGGAAAAAAATGGCAGATATACATATTATTCACTAATACCTAGTAGCGCATCCTTTCATTTTAATAACTTCTCTTGATCTATTCTGAAAATTAACTATTTAGAGAACCAACTTTCGCGTTGTCCCAGCAGATATCTCTGCCCATTCTTTGAGTGTCGCTGTTTTAAGGCTGTTCCTTTACGTATTTTCGTGCTTCCGAATGGCACGCTCTTATCCACAAGTGTTCTATCGGATGTAGATCCGGCGATTGAGGTTGTATTTCCAAAACATTCGGAGTGTTATATAATATCCAAAGCTTCTGCTTTGGGTCGTTATTTTGCTAGAAGATATAATGACCCGAAAGTCCAAGTTTATTGGAACTAACACTCAAATTCTCATTTGATATTTGAAAATATCCATTCAGTTTATCACCAATAAATTGCATGTTACCAACACCGTTTGCTCATCGCCATGCATCCCCGCAGCATTAAATTGCTATCACAATACTTAACTAAAAATATTAAATTTAGTGTCATCGCTAAATATTACTTTTGACTACCGCCCCATCTCGCTAATTTCGTGCCTCTCGAAACTAGTAGAGAAGATAGTGGCGGCGCGTTTGCTATGGTTTACCGAAACAAAAAGGCTTATTTCATCCAACCAGGTCGGATTCCGACCAGGACGAGGATGTACGGATGCCCTGTTGCACATCGACTACCATGTGGCAAAGTCCTTATCAACGCACAACCACATCTCTATATTGTCAATAGACTTTGAAAAAGCTTTCGATAGGATAGGAGCACATGTTATTTTAGAGAAACTTCGACAATGGCAGGTTGGACCAAAAATTTTTAAATTCGTCAAATCTTTTCTTGTAAACCGAAAAATCCGAGTCAAGGTAAATGGCATTCATTCCAATCTACATCCATTAACGAACGGTATCCCCCAAGGGTCACCACTCTCGGTCTTACTTTTTTCGATCGCATTTAACGAAATCAGCAACATAATTCTAAAACATAAACTTGTAGACCACTGTGCTTACGCCGACGACGTTTTCTTACTATGCAAAGCGAAAGATGTTTCCGAATCCAATCAAATCCTTGAAGATGTTTTGAAAGAAATTGAGGACTGGACCATAACTTCAGGGGCAAAAATTTCGCTCGAAAAAACGAAAAGGCTACACATATGCAAAAAAAGCAAATGCGATTATCACACCCACTCAATAAAACTAAACCAACAACCAATCGAAAACGTCCACGAACTCCGTATATTAGGACTCATATTCACAAAAAACTACTCTTGGAAGAAACATCTCCTAAAACTAAAGAAAGACCTGCAGCCCAGAATCGATTTACTATCTTACCTATCACACAAAGGGTATGTTCACATAAACACACTTATACACATCACTAAAGCAATAATCATAAGCAAAATTGACTACGGTCTTTTCTTATATGGCTCCGCATCCAAAACTACACTTAATATCATAAAACAACAAAGCTATCAGAAGCAGCCTATTTGCCTTCCGCATCACCCCAATAAGAATCCTCCATATTGAATCTGGCTTGCCTACACTTGAAGAAAGAATCCAAGAAATCAACTCTAAACTTATTCCAAAAACACTCTTCTTAAATACATCAATTATAAAAGATGACGTAAAAAAACTGCTACTATCCAAAAGAAGTTACAACGTTACGCCTGCGCTACTCAAAATCATTAATGTTTCCCGCGGACATAACTTAGAAACAAAACCGCAAACACTCTCCTATTATAATCCTCCTTGGAAATTAAGCACTCACACATGTGATACCACACTTCATACACATAAAAAAGACAACACCACCAATCCAATATTTAAGCAGCTTTTTCTCGGAAAAGTCAATACCCACAAAAATAACGGCTGGTCAATAGTCTTTACTGACGGATCTAGAACGGAAGACAATGTTGCATTCAGCGTAACATCCGAAGATGGCATATTTTTAAGTTTAAAAACCATGTTCCCTTACTCTTCTATATTCTCGGCAGAAGCAGCGGCAATACACGAAGCTATGGTGTTATCTATCCAGAAAAAGACGAAAACCATAATATGCTCCGACAGTTTGTCAGTCATTCAAGCGGCTAGTAATCCCACTTGCAACAAATGGGAAACTGTTAATCAAATAAGGGATTTGCTAATAAAAAACAGTAAATTACTAAAACTACTCTGGGTCCCAGGACACACATGTATCGAGGGAAACTCATATGCCGATAATGCAGCGAAGTTCGCTTGCAATGCCCCAATTATAACCAGCCCAAAAACAGAAAGACTCGATATAAAACGACATATAAATACATGCATAATACACAAACAGCGGCAATCATTAAAAAACTATTGTACAAGCACGAACACTATTCCAATATTAATAAGAATGGAAACCCTCCACTCTACCCAACAAATATACACGGATTTAAATCCCGTATTTTCTCCCGCCTTCGCCTAGGTCACACAACACAGACCCATGAACATATCTTAAAAAAAGAAAATCACCCTATCTGTACAACCTGCAACACAAACCAAACATTGGACCACATCCTCAACAAATGTCCAAATCACGCCAACGCAAGAAAAGAAATACTAAACTCAGAACAAATACTAAACTCATTCAAACATCGAAATGACAATATAACAAATAATCCAGACACCCACAGACGACACAGAGCTGATGGCCTCTGCAGCCAATGCTCAAACATAATTTTAGTACTGGTATTCATACCAGTCACTAAATAATAATATAATAATAATAATAATAATAATACTTTCAACTAAAACTCATTGTTACGATCCATGAATTTTTTTGTGGATTCCAAACGCTTTTTTCGGGGTTTTGCACGTATAAGCGGCTTAATGCGAGGAGATTATACTCAGCAGCTCTAAGCGTTTTTTGAACAGTTTCATCACTAATGGTTATTCTGCTAATCTCAGTGAGATTCCTATTAATTTCTGGGGATCTCGCTTAATTTTTCTAATAATAACGGTCTTATCGCGGAACCTCAATGTTTCAGGGCCTTCCTCGCTGTCCTGCGTTTAACGAATTCCTCTGCAAAATGTTATGGATAGCTGAAATGCTTCTTTTTTTTGGAATTCAATATATATTTTAATGTTTTTCTTTCATTTTGTAAATTAAATATTATTTTTCTTTCCTCCAAAGTAGTTTCTTTTGACTTTTTACCCACATTTTAAACAACTCGTATTTTATTACACATTAACTGCCGAAACCTTCGAATTTTACTAACAGAATGAATGTTAAATTATACCAACAGCGACGCGCTTTTGTGTGGATAACGGTGCCTTTGCAAAACCTATTACGATTTAAAATTCCGAATACTTACTATATGTGAATTCAAGTCAGTTCATTTTTATAGCGGTCTATACTTATAATTTCCTTTTTTTGTTTTTTAGATGATTATTTCTTTCAAGAGAAAGCTAAGTGTTCATATGTATTAAAGAATGAGTTTTTGAATGTGAACCCGAGATAAAATAATCTTTTTTGGACTTTCTACTAAGAAAATCGACTCCGAATACTTTTTTGAGACACTGTATATAGAAAATTAAGTGTAGAAGATTGCTGGAGTACTACGTTGGTCAAAAAATCTCCAGTTTCCCCCAATGAATGTTTAAAGTCTCTGGTAGGCGATTTTTTAAGCTCTGATAAGATCACATTTTTTGTAGAGACAAAATTACATTTAAAATCCTGTATAAGTCCGCTAGTAATTCAAAGTTCTTATTGTACTTTCTTTTATAGAAAAGTTTTTGGTGCGAAACATCAAAAGTATGCCGACACCTTGCTCGATTATGGATTCTTCCTTCTCAATGTTGACTCTGTATATCAAAGCGTTATTGTTTACAAAGATGCCCTCGACATTCGATGCAACATATTTGGCAATCGCAACTTTCATGTAGCGATAGCACACGAAGATCTCTCATATGCTTACTATGTTCACGAATACAGCACCGGCAATTTTTCTTGCGCACGAAAACATGTCGAAAAGGCAATCGACATCATGGAATACTTAGTACCGAAAAATCATTTGATGCTGGCATCAGCGAAACGTGTGAAAGCTTTGCTACTTGAAGAAATCGCTCTGGATAAGCTTGCTGAGGGTGGGGCTGATGAAGACGGGCTCTTACGTCAGTCCGAGGAGTTACATAATTTCGCGCTTAAATTGTCGTTGGAAATGTTCGGCGAAGTGAATGTGCAAACAGCCAAACACTATGGCAATTTAGGTCGACTCTACCAAACTATGAACCGGTTTGAGGTAAGTGGTCGCGAGTAGTATTTATTTTGTAAATATGAAAATGAACTCAAAAATTATTTGAAGAATTCTGTTGGAGTTACAGTCCTTATACACTCCGGTAATTCTATAAATGCAAGTGGTATTCTCAGCATTCTTACGCAGCCATATGCATATGGGATATGGTCCAGCGACTTTTGTCGTTTCTTCTTTTTGACTGCGCTGTCATAGCGAGAAAAAGGAGTGGACATCACGGCCTGTTTGGCCACATGAAAAGCACATACGCTCAGTCCAACCCAGCTCCATCCTAGATTTATTGAGGGAACTGTGTTTGGATGAGTAGAGGGCGTAAAATACCTTTTGGTCGAAGTGCAAACCTCATTTTGTTTCATTTTTATTATATGCGCTCGAAATTGAAATAATCAGTTTTAACAATTAGCTTTTCGATTTATCACTTGTTAATATCTTTATGTATTCCAGGAGGCAGAGCGCATGCATCTGAAAGCGATAAAAATCAAAACAGATCTACTGGGTCCCTATGATTACGAAGTGGGTCTTTCAATTGGTCACTTAGCTTCGCTCTACAACTATCATATGAAAAAATACCGTGAAGCTGAGTCATTATATTTGAGGAGCATAGATATTAGTATGTATTAATTGCAGTTATTTGGCTCAATTATTTTTCATAATAATGAATTTGCCTTGCAGGTCTTCGCCTATTCGGTAAATCGTATTCGGGACTAGAGTATGATTACTTAGGCTTATGTCATGTGTACGAAACGCGACACGAATTCGAAAAGTATTTGAAGTATGCAACAATATTGGAGAATTGGCAAGTTTTGCGCGGTCAGAATGTTGATATGAACGTAAGTATTTTGCAATACTGATTTTCTAAAATTTCAAATAAAATTTCTTTGTATATCCGTCCCTATTTAGAAAACCTATGCTGCAGCTAGCGATGAGTGTTCTTTGGAAGATGTGAAATATAAATTCTTTAATATGTGCACACACAATTTAAGCGCCTCAACGATTGCGAATGAAGGTGCGGATACTCTGAATTGATTACACACTTGCGCAATATACTCAGTCGAATACTTAAACAATCACTCGAATTTTATAAATGAGTATAAGGATTGATTGCATCCACGACTACGCTGTTGAATTCGATGATTTCTTGATTTCTTTAGTTCAGCTGTATGATGTGGGGTATTTAAAAATGGCATGCGTTGATAGAATCATTTATTGTATATCTTGTTTCGGTTGTTCGTACGATATATTGCTTATGTTAATTATTTTAAGTAAATTCACATATTATTATTCGCCTCCTATTTTTAAGGAAAAAACAAGACGTCCCATGTTTATTTTTTTTCTTAACTACCATTTTAGTTTGCCGTAAATCGAATGAAATATGATTTTTAGCTATAGATATGTATATGCTTCACAGCACTATTCCCTTTCAAATACTGTATTAGCGTTTATTTATCTGAAAAGCTTACTTCAAATAACGGAAATAACTGTAAACAGATTATGAAGTGTAAAGAGATACAGACAAATTGCACAAAAATATATATAGATATACTTAATAATAAGGATTAGGAAATAATTGCTTAAACTTTTATGGAACATTTACTAAAGTATAGATATAAATTAACAAAAGTAAAAAAAGTAAAAAATAAGACTTTGCATTCTGCTTGGTTATGCGGTTTTACACAACACGTAAATAGGTATATAGCACGCAAAAAGCAAAAACAAAAACAAACAAAAATACCACTTAAGGATAAAGTCATTGAAATTATTACAACATGGAAGAAAATTATATTATAATGTTTTGAAATGTTTGATTTGGTAATATTATGAGACAGCAAAGAAGGTAGTTGGACTTACATTTTTTTTTTTTTAATTTTTTTTATTAGAAAACTGATTTTTGGAAGTCTTCAAAATGTAAACACTTGGCAATAGCGTTCAGATTTTTTTTGGAGGCGAGCGATTTTATTTCAGATGCGTGGAATTACAAAATGATCGATTTTACTTATGTTGAGAACGTATATCCTTTGTAAATATTAGGAAATAAAAGATAAATTGAGCTGAAGAAGCTCAAAAATAGGAGTTTAATAAATTAAATAAAACCAGTTCTGATTTTTTTATTAATGTATTTTCACATTTTTTGTTTGGTTTCAAAATTACATTAAATCAATTTTATTAAAATTAATGTGTATATATACACAACTAAAGCATAAATGTTCGATTTATTTTATTATTTTATTTTATTTTATTTGGTAATTATTAAGAACGAAAGGTCTTGGATGTTAATGCTTTTCGTAGAAGGAGAAAAGGTTATACCAAAAGAACAAGCGTTTATGATTGTTTTAATCTAAATCTGCGTTTGTATTAAGTAACAAATTTTGAGTGTTGTTTTTGTAGCAGCATAAACATTTCCCATACAATCACGGGGAATGCTACTCGAGTGACAGTCCTTGACCGGATATAAATCCGGCTCGTAGCTTAAAATCGTCTGCCGTGGCAACAAAATTTTGATTGTACTTTGGAGCACTGGTTAGTAAATCTCCATTAATTTTGATAGAGTTTGAATCGAACTCTTCTTAAAAATTTAAAAATGTAGAATTTGTTTTATATAGATTGGCCCACTTTCTTCGACTGCTTTACATCCAAATTGTGTTAAACCTATTTTGAAAATTGCTCATCCCTTCGAACTCGATAATATATGTATAAAGGAGTTAAAGGATAAAAAAAAACGTTCAGAACACAAGTATGTAATACACTTTGGGTAGGCCATTCCACAACGTTACATGCTTGCTGCCACTTCTCGCAAATATGCATATTTATTGGCAACTGGAAAAACCTTACCTTCGTGCCTTTACAAAAGTGTGTGTTTATGTTTTTACTCTGGAAATAAGTGCTGCTTCTGATTTCGAATTAGAAATTAAGCTTTAAATTTTCTTTTTTTTATTATATATTATATATTTATTTTTCGAAATGTAAAATATTAAAGATTTTTGGAATTCGAGTTGATAACACGAAATGCCAGCCATAATCTGTTTAATTGTGAGGTAGTTAATACTGGCGACCGCTACGTTACAATGAAACTACCTTCTTTATTGTGTCATGGGTAATATCAACATATACAAAAGGTGCTAAGCATACAGTTCTTGAATTTAATATCTTTTCGGTTGTACGATTATAATTATTGTATAAGTATGAAATGCGCAAAAGCGTCATTCAAGCTTGTAAATGTGGATACCAATTGCGTTACACGTATTTCAGAATTTAAAATCGAAATGAATCGCTTTTAATTAATTCCTCATTCTAATCTTGTTGTATATAATTAATTTCCGTGTGCCTTGGTTTCCAGCGCATAAACCAAATTCCAATGTATTCTCTGCTTCTACGGCAATTACAGAATTTTACTAATTTTATTGTGTATAATTGAATATATTTTAAGTTATCTTTCGAAGAATTATGACTAATTTTCGCCAGTATACAAACATATTATATATTGTATTTTTTATTCACTTATATTTACTTATGAATATATTTGGTTTAGTGTTTTATGCGTTCTCTAACTTTTCGAAAGTTTATTCGTTTGATTAATAAATTTTTATGTAACGGTTGGTTGTCTGGTGGTGTCCATTTAATGTAACTTAAATTAAATCGTTCTAATTCTTATTATTTTTTTATTTACATGTATTTATTTTTTTTCTGGTTACTGGAGCAATCTTTTTTTTCTTTTGTTCTGGCTTCCTAAATGTAACTTAAACAAAATTTTCCAGTTTAGAGTCCCAATAAGTAAAATTAAATCAGCTGCTCTACTGAGACCACCTGTTCAATGTGGCTTGCCTTATTCATAAAAATATAATTTAAAATAATTTTTTTTCAAATTATTTATAACATGTGCATATCAAGGGCTTATACTCAATACCCTCTCTGCAAAAATGAAATTTTTTAGGAGAGCAAAAAACGGTTTTTACTGCTATTTTTAAAAGCGTCAGTAATATGACGGCGTTCCCGCATGTCATAAAAAAACCACGTTTTAGATTCAACCTTTTTTTTTAAGGTTTAATTCGTTCAATAGATCAGATAGAGATTATTATAATCCAAATGGAAGCTATGTTTATCATGAGTATTGCTGATTGGAAGTACTTTTTGCAGAATAATGAAAATATCATTTCTTTTACTGTAGATTATATGTTGTACACGTTCTAAGTTTTGAACACAAAATCATTTTAACTATTAAAAAAAATTAAATTTGGAATTTATTTTCTTAAATTGTCTTTAAATTATCATAGAAATAATAGACCTCTTCTATTCGCCATACCTCTGTTGGCTATCTGTGTGCTCGAATAACTTGAAGAAAAATTTGCATGCGAGAGCAACAACAAAGTCATCGAGCAAGATTCGCCACAGACACATGTAATTTTAGGCAGCCCTATTCAAGCGCAACCAAACCAACCTAGCTAAAGCTTGGCGAAAAGAAAAGGCCTAATGATATTTATATGGAATAACTACTTTCAACTCTTGTAAATACTTCCATTTAATTAGATGGCTCGGAAATGAATTAGAATGCAGAGACAGCTTGGGGTCGTTGTAGGGTCGTTTTAAAAAAAAGGAGTAGTGTAAAATAAGCATAAAATGTGGTATCATAGTCGTCAGATGTCCACTGACACACTCATTTTTTCGAAATATTTTTGTTCTATAAAATATATGTATGAAAAAAAAGTGATTGCTGACAGTGGATAATTCCATTAAAACTAAATCTTAAGTGTGTCATCAATGTCATGGGTGAAAGATACGTAAATCAGCGTTCACGCTACCATCAAAAACTCGTTTTCGTCGAAATTCCCTTTAGAGGGTATTGAGTGCAAGCCTTTGATATGATTTGTTTTTTTTATTCATAAAGCATTTTAAATGATTCTCATTTTGTGTGAATTTAGTTGTTACTTTTTTTATATTTTTAAAACCCCAGCCAGTGTTGTTTAGAATATAGCTGTAGTTGATGAAGTAAAAGTGAAATTGTTTTATGGAACTTATATACATACATATGTAAATTATACATATTCTTCCACAATGTGTGCTTTGCGTCAAAAAAATCAAATAAAATATGAATAATAAATATATAACGACTTTTTTTTGACTCCAGTTCATTGACTCATGCAGAGTGAGTTAGTTTTTTTGAAGGGTATTTCTAGAGATGTACTTCTATGAGGTTTTATTTTATACTTTTCTAATACAAGGATGCATCTAAAATTATTACAAAAGTGGAAAAAACTCATCTAGAATGTACTGCGATACCAGCAATCAGAATTTCACACTTAAACAGGCAAGATGAAAATATCTCCGGCCTCTATTATGAGTTGCATTCGATCTTCGATATTCGTTGGTTGTCGAAGATCGAAAATCGAATGTCAATTTGGTATTATGAGCGGTGTAACGCTGTCGAAATTTTCGTTGCATACCGAATTTAGAGTCGAATGCAGTTTTGCTTTCGATTGTGTAGCGTATTGTGGGAAAACTTGTTAAAATGTAAGTTGTTTGCGATTATTTAATGTTTTATAGTAACTAAATAATAAATATATACTAATTTTGTTAATATTATGCAGGTCGAAAGTCGTGAGTACCAAACAGCAATTAGAAAGGCTAATTGCATTAATGGAAGAGAATCCACAATTCGCAAAAGGGATTTCAACCAAAGTACAAGCAGCAAAAAATGGGAGGAATTTACAACGGAGCTGAATTGTTTGGGACCACCAGTTAGAACGGCAGCAAAATGGATTAAGGTTAATAATGGTTTTTTTTTTTGTGATGTTTATAGAAATACATTTTTATTTTCCCTTGGCAGGTATGGGCTGAAATACATAGAGGAACTGAAATACATATTTTTTTCGAATGACGAATAATTGAATAAAGAAAATTTATAACAAAAATAAAACAGAAACTGTGGCGTTAAGGTTTCTATTTAATACTTTTTAGATTTCTCTATAATATTCTAAGAATTTCATTTCTTATGTTTTCTGCTTCTCCGTTATTTGGCTCCACTTCAATAGCTTCAGCATCATCGTTGAGGGTCTCATCGGATAACTCTTCATCCGGAAGTTGAACATTATAAAACAAGCAAATGTTGTGCAAAGCTGCACACACATTAATAATTTGTGTTGCTTTTTTTGGAGAATAGTGAAGAGCTCTTGGCTCGGGTGCACTGCTGCAACTGGTTTTCTGTACTGGACAGTAGGTTCATAAACGCCTCTTTAGATAATCTAAAGTTCTTTAAAAAACTGTAAGGAAATTTCTGTAATATTAAGTACGTCAACACATTTTGAAAATAGTAAACTTACTCAGTGGAAGCCATTTCTAGGGGGTTAGATGCGCCCCTCAACTGTTTTCTACTTCTAGCTAGTTCCACTAATCTTTCATCGACCGATGAATCGTCGAAACACAACTCCGTTGTACTTATTTTCATAAAAATACTTTTTTTACTTTTAAAAATGTTGTTAGCAAAGAATTTCAACACAATTGGTTTTTCTTTTATTTTAATTTGCTGTATCAGCTGAGAAAAAATTATCTATTGTAAATGCGTCGAACGATCGAAATTCACAATAGTCCTATTCTTCAACGAATGAGCACCATAATACCAAATGAAAATTCGTTCGATCAGCATTTTCGACTATAGTCGAAGATCGAATGTTGCTCATAATAAGGGCCTCCATTTATTTACTTTCTGTTGTTGTTGTAGCATCATAAGCATTGCTCATACTTACATACGGGGAATGCTGCTGGAGGGACAGTCCTTGGCCGGATATATGAGTCCGGGTCGTAGAACCCACTGTCGTAGAAACGTTACTTACTTGCTTAAGAAGACCAGTATAGCCTTCTACGCCTGTAAATCTATGTTCGACAAGAAATGAAGGCTCAAGCCACGTGTCGTACTTTGAATGTACAACTTAGTGGTTCTACCAATTTTGACATATGGTTGCCTGGTTTGGTGGGTAGCTCTTCAGAAGGGCTACAACACCACTAAACTAGAGAAAGTGCAGAGAACTGCATGTGTGGGCATCACTGGTGCTTTTAGATCATGTCGCACTGATGCCCTCAACGTCATTCTACACTTACTTCCCGTGGATCTGCAAGTTAAATCCATTGCTGCTCAGAGCGCTCTTAGGTTGAAGGAGATTCGCCTCTGGAGGCAACTTCTTGTAGGACATAGTAACATCTTGAAGCAAGGGGAAGGGGAGATCCTTCTCTGTACTTCGCACTGATCTCTCCATCCGCAACCTGGGTTTTGAGGGTTGTTGTGCTAGGGCTATCTTTCCGAGCAGACAAGATTGGAAAGAGGGGAGAGTCTGCACGGATATAGATACCCCTGTTTTCACTGACGGATCCAAAATGGAATCTGGAGTGGGAGCGGGGGTTTCCTCAAAATCAGCCAATATTTCGATCTCATTCAAACTACCGGATACGAGCATCGTTTTTCAAGCAGAGGTATTCGCGATCCTGCAAGCATGCAAAATGCTTAGGGATCGCTGTTAGGAAGGAGACATTAATATTTTTTCCGATAGGAAGCTGCGATCAAGGCCCTGTCGTCGCCGTATTGCAGGTCTCTTCTGGTAAGCTCCTGTAAGGAGGAACTCAAACGTCTCGAACGTGCAGGAAACATTTTCTTTATCTGGGCTCCTGGACAGAGGAATATAGAGGCAAATGAAACTGCCGATGAGCTTGCCAGGAAGGGGTCGACAGAACCGGTTTCGGTTATCCCCTTCTCAGACATCGGTGTCCCCTTGACCGTTGTTAAAGGGAAACTACACAATTTCTTTCTCAAAAAAGCGCAAGACAGATGGAGGTCTGTCTCATCGTGTGCTATTTCGAAAACACTATGGCCTCAATACAATATAAACAGAACGCTCAAGGTGATGGGAATCCCCCGCCATTCAATTTCCAAACTCACTGCGGTGTTCACTGGACACTGGGTGATCGGTACTCATGCGGACAAGCTTGGAATTCCGTACAACCGTCCGGCTCTGGCGGCTAGGCACTTGAGATTCCTTAGCGTGCTATTTGGGGATGGCTTGAAGAAATTCTCCAGCCTAGATCCCTTTTCTTTCCTCCACTACATCCACAGCACTGGATGGCTGTAGATGGTTTTCTCTTCCCTAATTTTTTTCGCAGGTAGTGGTATCAAAACGGCACGTAAGTGCTACTTGTAGTGTATCTGGGCTACTCTTGCCATCTAACCTACCTATCTACTTGCTCATTGTAAAATAAAACTATCTGGAGAAAATACTAGGCATCTTCTTTTCTCCAAGCGTTAACAATTCGCAAATAGATGAAGTAACTGATATAAATAAACATATCTTGGTTGCGCTGGAATATATATATATGTATATAAATATATATAATTGGCGCGTACACCCTTTTTGGGAGTTTGGCCGAGCTCCTCCTCCTATTTGTGATATGCGTCTTGATGTTGTTCCACAAATGGAGCGGCCTACAGTTGCAAGCCGACTCCAAGGGCAGATATTTTTATGAGGAGCTTTTTCATGGCAGAAATACACTCGGAGGTTTGCCATTGCCTGCCGAGGGGTGACCGCTATTAGAAATATGTTTTTCTTAATTTTGGTGTTTCACCAAGATTCGAACCTACGTTCTCTCTGTGAATTCAGGATGGTAGTCACGCACCAACACATTCGGCTACGGCGGCGTTGGAATAGAGCTGCTTAAAATTAGCTGCGTTTGTAAAATAGTGAGTTATACCAGTTTAATGGGGCGTAACCATACTCGCTAGTGGCAAATCTTACTCGAAAACTTTGTTGTTGCTTTCACATGCATATTTTTCGTAAAGTATTCCGAGCAGATATATGCGAATAGAAGAGGCGTACTATACAACTATGGCCAGAGAACTATGCTACCTATTTCTCTATTTCAAACATTAGTTAAGACAATGAAAGGTCATTTTTTTTCTGTAAATTTTTGTTTGTTGTAATTGCAAATATTATATAAGGCGCCTGCGATGCGACCCTTCTCTGCTCGCTATATTTTGGCTCTGTTCGTTATGTTTGAACTCTGCTCAAACACCCAAAAAGAGTGTAAGCGCCAATTACAATTACACATATTCTTGTTTGAAGACGCACCGAAAGCACGGTGGGCGTAACTTAAAAGTTTGAGCGTTGTTTTCTTGGAATGGGGTTGGATCAATAGTTGCCGCTAAACTGCTTATTCATACATGGTAACGACCCCAAACATGCAGCAAAAGTGGTAAAAAATTCGCTTTCCAAAGAAAAAATTACAAATCTTTATTGGTCAGCACAAGCCCCGTCCAACATTGGCGAAAAAAGACGGTTAATATCTATTGTGATTGAAAAATAATTAAACTTTTAAAGGGAAGAACAAGCCACACTGGATGCAATGCTAGTTTGTACTAACACGCGTGAAGTTACATAAATTGTTTTGATATTTCGGAACAGTTTGAAAAGTTGCAATTTAAGTTTTTTTTAAGAAATAATTATTTCTTAGTATCAGGGCAGCTAACACCCGTATTAGTTATTAACTGCACCGGTTGTCCCGATTAGCGCCACCGTCTGTTTATATATATATACTTATATACCCTATGATCAGAAAGTACCGGGAATGTTTAAATACAACAAAACAGAGTAGAATTTCAGGCAAAATATGACCTGTCTGAAGCGGCATACATGTGCCAACGTTTAACCCAGTCCTCCATGCACCACTGGTAGTCCGACGAAGGGATGGCCTTAAGCTCCTTCGACGCATTCTCTTTGATCTCCTCTATCGACTGAAATTCCCTTCCTCGAAGTGGTAACTTCAACTTGGGAAACCAAAAGTAGTCGCTCGGGGTCATATCAGATAAATACGGTGCTTGCACGATGGTATTTACTCGGTGTTTGGTCAAATAATCCAGCACAATTTGGTCTCGGTGCGGTGGCCCGTTATCATCATGCAAAATCCAATAATGGTTTGCCCACATTTCCGCCCGTTTGCGACGTACATTTAAAATTAGTTATCGACAGTATTGAGATCAATCGATAGCTTCATGATCGTTAAAAACCATCGTCCATCGTTAAGTCACGATATTACAGTCGCTAGCGATAAGGCCATCAAACTTTCAGATATACACCTCAGCTTCAGCTTCAGTTTTATTTGAATTGAAAACGAAAGTAACGTCTCCCGCAAACAACATTTCTTTTCTTTAAATGCTGATAGTTTCAAGCACTCACGATCACAACAGCCTAAGCTTGCCATGTATACAATTTTATGCAAGCATTTATCGCTAGATTCATCTATTATGATTTTTATAATTAAATTACAACCCAACAACGCCAATAAAACTCGATGTGCCCTAAATTTTTTCTGCCAAATAAATCCTATGCTGCTAAATGCACGCAAAATTAAAGCCCTTTTTCTATTTCCGCTGAAGAGTTTCAAATGCGAAAGTCACTTTTTCCTTTTTTTTATTCACTTTCTGTTTTTTTGTTTTGTTCTAACATTTACTTTTTATGTGTGTGATTGTATCACTCATCCGCTCCCGTTTTACGACCGTCGCACAGTGTAGCGTCCCCATATAAGCTTCAGCCAAGAAGAATTTACGAAGATTGTTTCGAAATTAAATTGAGAAGCGAGCCATGTAGGCTTCTTTTTAATGCAGACACTCTTCTTAAACCCAGTTTGCAGCCCATACACTTCATTTTAGTTGGTTTATTTGTTGGCTTCATTATAATAAGAAGTGAGTGAAAACATGTTATAATTTTGAGCTTTATTCATTATTGAAAATTATGGTGAATAGTCTTTTAAAGTAAAATTTTCCGGTTTCTTAAAATTTGAATAAATAAAATAAAATAATTCTTAGTATGAAATATACTTTTAAAAAAACTTGTTTGTTAAAAAAAAATTTTGTTTTCCTTGTTCAGTCCTCTCGGGAACATGGGCCCTCGACAATACTCTTCCATCGTACACGATCCTGTGCTGCTGTTTTCGCACCGTCCCATGAGATGTCGGCATCTGCTAGTTTGCGTAGTATCGACCTTCTCCAAGTGTTTTTTTGGTCGACCGCGACCTCTGCTGCCTTGCGAGTTCCAGTCCAGTGCCATTCTTGTGATGCTATCTGGTGGTTTTCTCAATGTGTGCCCTATCCATCGCCACTTTCTGCGTTTGATTTGCCTAACGACGGGTTCCTCGTTCGTTAAAAAACAAATAAATTTGATAAAAAATTAAATGTTTTTAATTTATACTTAAAAGAAATGTTAGAAAAGAAATATATTTTCTGTAGAAAACTTTTGGGGAAAAAATTTGTTTTGTCATTATGGAACACCCGAATTTTTTCTGATTTTTTATTTAATTTTTTTTTTCTGTTAGTAAAGCTTATTAATTTTTGCAATCTTCCAAATGGGATTGCCCTAACTTTTCATAGGGTCGATTCATATCCAAACACCTATAGTACAAAATTAATCATCCAATTTTGTTTTTCAATAACTTTTTTACTAACTCAAAAAAGAGGATTTTGAATAATGGAAATCTTTATTTTGACCTTTACGCGTTTCATTGGTGAACTGTTTGTATACTGCAGCTATCTACTTCATAAGTGTCAAATATGATGATCCGATAGGGTGATTAATTATGCGCCACCTTTTATGCATCCTGGTACGTTGTTAGGCTAGAACTCCACAGGCGTTATGGTTTTTGAAGTTGCTCAGGCTTTACGGACTGCCTGCAAACATTAGAAGTAGACAACTCAATTTCAACTCGACAACTCAATTTCAACTCGACAACTCAATTTCAATGAAACAAAAACCAATTGGAAATAACTGTCAATACTTAAAAGAATGTATGTAATATATAACAATGATATATATAGCAAAAAACTGGAAAGGTGCATTTGGATACTTTTTTTTATTCACTTCAAAAGTTTGTTTTACATAATATTTTATTCTTGCCTAATAAATAGCTTACTGGTATACGAGTATCAAATAATGGTTCTAAGCAGCTGATTAATATTGTAAAAAAAGCAGTGAGGCGAAATCGTAGAAATTCCCTATTCTCCATTAAAATAATTTCAAGGCTTTTTTTAGGATAAAATACGTCTCCTAAAATGTTAATGTAAAATACTTGTCATACCAATATGTGTAAACCTTTAATAACTTAAAATTTGAAGCTCGACTGTCGCCACCACGAAATGGTTATAAAAATTTAGTTTAGTTTTAATTAAACTATTGGTATTTTATATTAGTAAAAATCGTGCTTTAATTTTAACATGAGATAAATGTACATATTTTTGTCCGCTTCGTTGCATTGTGCGGCCGCTAGCTCAAATAGTCTTGGCGCTCCACAGTTGGCGCTTGATATCATCTGTGTATATACTCGTATGTGTTTACGATTGGCGGAGTGCAAACACCTTCCTAAATATGTATAGTATATGTATATACATGAGCCCATGCCCAGGTCGAAAGCATAACTACTGGCATATGTATGCCACTGTCACTTTTCAATCATAAAAAATAACGTCCAAACATTAAGCCGGACAACCACAACAAAAGTTATAATTAAGTCAACATGATTAAGCATAAATACATATAAACTTGTATAAGTATGAATGAATGTGTGTTTGCTTGCATGCGTGCAGCGTTTGACGGGTTGGGTGCTCTTGTGTAGGCACTTCACTTGTCGATCTCCTCGTTATTCAAGTAAAAACATTGGTAAGTAAGTATGTAAACAAAAATGAGAAGCAACTGAAAGACAGTTTTCACCGTCTTTGAACATGTCAAACAGTTTTAATGTTTGCAAACAACATTGCCACCGAGTGCACGGATCCAGCCAAACGACATAATCTGGTTTTGTAGCCAACGCACTCGTACACTATCCACTCTATACTGTAGTACACTCAAAGTGGATCAATCACATTTTAAGACTAGTCCTGCGAGAACTAGTTCATTCATGTATTTTTCTGAAATCTGCAAAGTACTTTTGGTCAAGAGAAAAAAGTAAGTCCATAAAATTCTTCTGTGCCCTTACGGGCACTACTATAATACTCGTAATAGTAGTGCGAGTTGATGTTGACTTTTGTTTATTGAATAGTCCGAAAACTTCGCTGAATCAAGTAAAAACAGTGGCTATTGAACTAAAATACAAATTTATGAATCATAAGTTCGTTTTCCAATTACTCAAGACATGGTGATTGTCTTATATTCAACGTAAATCAAGAATCATTGTTTGTTTTAAGGTCTAAATTGCTTCTAACTTGAAGTATTTCAAAAGTTATAGTCGATCAAAATTTAAGTTGGCCATCGAATATTTCTACTATAAAGTATATGAAAGAATAGGTGTGACCCTCCGCAAAAAAAGTATAGTGATGTAGTTGTATAGTATTTAGTACTTTGCTATTTAATATTATAAAGAAGTAAAATAAAAAGTTCTGATTGTTTTGCGCTAGAGGCCTTTAGTGAGCCATATGTCAGGAAATGAGCATTACATCGGGTTATACGACAATTTAAAGGCAACATTATGCTTCCAAAAAAAAGTTTATTAAAAAGGCTATTTGGTATTCGGTGAAGCCAGTAGCGTGTTACAACGGTCTGGAAACGCGGTCACCCCTCGGCGGGCAATGGCAAACCTTTGAGTGTAATATTTCTCATAAAAAACCCGTTTGCCGTTCGGAAGAATTGCAGCCACTTTATCATATCATTCAGAGCATTGAAACTTTGGAATTCCTGAAACAAATATCAGCACGATATTTCAACTATTCCGTGTTTTATTTATATACAATATTATTGAAAACCCCTGGAGCATATTCGAAAAGCTCCGAGTGTATTCTGTCACTTGTTACTCGGAGACTTTAAATGTGCAGAATTGTGTAAAATTGTTATTAAAATGCATTTAATTAAGTAGCCACCTGAATAGATCTATTGTGCAGCCATGTAGCCTGGAGCTCCATTTCCCAGGTAATTTAGTCTGCGTCATGCCACTTCTGGGCAGTCGCATAGAACGTGTTCTGCTGTTTCTTGTGCCTCTTTGCAAAATCTACAGGAATCGTTTTCTATCGCACCTACCTTTTTCATGTGATAATTAAGTTTACAGTCTCCTGTAAGTAGTTCAGTGTAAAGTTTTATGTCCTTTCTGCTTAGGTTAAGGATTGCTTCTGCCTTTATCCGTTCTGGATCTATGAGTCTTTTCGATTGCCGTAAGCCCGATTGGGCTCTCCAGTAATCGATTAGGCCTCGTTGTTCCTGCCCAAGAAAGGCACTTTTATAGCTGTTATTTACCCCGCAGAGAGGAAGGTTCAGAACCTAGTGGCGATTCAGGAAGGGAGTGTTGGCCCCCTTCGTGCCCCTCATGTTCCGGAATCCACATCAAGGTAACAAAGTATCTTGATGCTAGGGTGTTGAGGATTTTAAAACATTCCCAGACCAACCTTGATTCGAATGAGAAGCTATCCAGCGATTTTAGAGCTGCTTGACTGTCAGAGAGAATGTTAATATTAGCACCGCGCGTGAATTTCTTGACGAATTCTAGTTTCCTTTTCCCAGAGAGGCATAGGTGATCATGCACTATTGTTGTCTTATAAGGCCATGCCATCATCTTTGGCCGCAGGCCCCATGTTTTACCATAAAGTCTTTGGCATATGTATATTGCTTTCAAGGCTTTATTTGTCATGTACGACAAGTGATTTTTCCTGGTCAAAGTTTTATGAAGTATTACTCCCTGAAATTTCATGTCCCCAGATAGAGTTAAGTCGGCGTCCCCTAGTTTAAGGCACCATATACTTAATTTCCTTCTTGGGGTGAAGGGTACCACATATGTGCGCCCATTTATGATTAAATTCTTAATATTATTTAATTTTGATTAAATTATTAGTTTTTAATATAAATGCATTGCAACGAGAAAATATGCAAATTGGTTAGAAATATATCTGAGAATATTAGAAATTACAAAGTTGCCTGTAAATTGTGTGAATCATAAAACGAATGTACCAGATATGTAGGTATACGAGTAGTTAGTGGGTTTAGATTTGTCACTTATTCACTTCACTTAGTTTGCTTTTTATACAGGGGGTCTAAATATTCTATTTTGATATTGACTGCTATTTACATACTTTCCGTTCAAAATCTTGACTTTCAGTGAATACCATTACACCCGCGAAATGTAGTAAATTTCTCTTATACATAACTTTAATTAAAATATACAAGTATACTCCAAATTATTCACCTGATATAAAACGTGGCCGCTGACAACAAGTTAACAAGGCAGACTACAAGTCACCAAAATATTACGAGTTATCGCGATTTTCGAGTTAGCGGAGTTACGAGTTATAGGAGACTATCAGCTGAGGTTGCGAGCTTTAAAGCTCTTTCGTGATTTTTTACTATTGCGTAAGTACGAGTTATAGGGCTACATATAATTGACGCTTACATCATTTTTGGGAGTTTAGACGAGCTACTCCTCCTATTTGTGGTGTGCGTCTTGATGTTGTTCCGCCACCGAACGACAGATTTTTTTTCTTATGAGGAGCTTTTTCATGGCAGAAATACCCTCGGAGGTTTGACATTGCCTGCCGAGGAATAGATCTAGAGTAATAGAGCTATAGGAATTATTAAAACGAGTTAGATTCTTGGCGGCCGCCGTAGCCAAATGGGTTGGTGCGTGATTAAGAAATTCTAATAGTGGTCGCCCCTCAAAAGGCAATGGCAAACCTCCGAGTGTATTTCTACCATAAAAATCTCCTCATAAAAATATCTGCCGTTCGGAGTCGGCGTAAAACTGTAGGTCCCTCCATTTGTCTAACAACATCAAGATGCACGTCACAAATAGGAGGAGGAGCTCGGCCAAACACCCAAAAAGGGTGTACGCGCCAATTATATACAATATATAATATATTAGTTAGATTATAGTTCGATTTTTGTCAGATACCAACTACTAGAAAAAAATGTCCTTCAGCTAGGGAAAAATACGAATTATCCAAAGGACCTCATTTATACATATTTTCAACTGATTTTATTCCAAAGCTTTCAATTTAGTATCTAATATGACACTTTTTTGTTGGAAATCAGATGATCTCAGCTCAACAGATATTTTACTTATAAACGGTCGTTCAAAAGTGATGACTAGATGTCAGTAGGGATTAATTCACGCTTCCTTTTTTATGTTATCTTTGACATTTGTCAAGTAGACAGATGTAAAATTTTACATGCTAGAACAATACGTTCAAATTATTGAAACTTATTATGAAAATGGTCGATCTTTAAAAACAATATTTTACGAAATTCGAATTTTTTTGGTGGAAATAATAGTTCGAATGAGTCAACAACTCAAAGGTTGGTGGCGGCTATACTTATTAACAAATATAATAATATTGGAATGGATAGATTGGTTTGAATTTTGGAGTGGGGATATTACAGACGCAAGATATTAACTTGGACAATTTTTGGTTTTAACAGGACTGGACATCGATTATAAACCATCTTGGCAAGGCCAAGCGATTTCCTCTGTGCGGACAATACACCCTTAAGGCGATTAGCATCCGAAGCAATTATGAGATAGAACCATAAAAATTACAAAGTATCTTCAAAAATTGGGTGGATATGTTGTGTTACTGCGATGATAGTGACGTGAATGAAATTGTATTTTAAAAATTATAGGAATATTTGTTTTTTCCAATAAACCCATAATATACCAAACGAAATTGATGCTTGTTCAGTACATTTAATTTTTGAAAAGTACTTTTATATTAACCACCCTGTATTTATTGAAGTGCACAGCGGATATAATTTGTGCGTTAACCACTTTGCATATTAGTTGATATGCAAAATAAAGCAGATTTTATTATCTTGAATTATATGTAGAATACGTCAGTTTTTTTCCTAGAACTTTTTCATGACTTATTCACCTTATATTTATAAGTATATTTACAAGCAAGTAATCAAAGAAACGGAATGGCAGAAGTATTACCCATAAAACCAAATTAAAGGGGTTTAAAATAAAAGTAAACTCAGGCTCCTTTTTCCTGGATTGCTATTCTGATAAGACCCAAAGTTAGGCTCTACTACCGGGAAATATAATAGGACTATGAATAAGTTCGTGCGGTTTTTTCGAAATTTGAAACTTTATTGACGTAAAATGGTTACAAATTTAATATTCAAAATATTGTCCATCGCTTACTACTACTTTTTCCCATCTTTCTGGCAATTCACGGATTCCCTTTGTGAAAAATTCGGTCGGTTTTGCCGCAATCCACGAATCGATCCATTTTTTGACTTCATCGTAATTACGGAAGTGCTAGTCAGCCAGGCCATGTTGCATCGATCGGAAGAGATAGTAATCGGATGGCGCAAGGTCTGGACTATACGGCGGGTGGGGTAGGACATCCCATTTGAGCGTTTCTAAGTATGTTTTGACCACTTGTGCAACATGTGGCCGAGCATTGTCATGTTGCAAAATAACTTTGTCGTGTCTATCGGCGTATTGCGGCCGTTTTTCTCGCAGTGCTCGGCTCAAACGCATCAATTGTCGTCGGTAGACATCCCCCGTAATCGTTTCATTCGGTTTCAGTAGCTCATAATACACAACACCCAGCTGGTCCCACCAGATACACAGCATAACCTTCAGGCCATGAATATTCTGCGCCGACGTCGATGTTGAAGCATGGCCAGGGTATCCATACGTTGTCCGACGTTTTGGATTGTCGTAATGGACCCACTTTTCATCGCCAGTCACAATTCGATGCAAAAAACCCTTTCTTTTGTGCCGTTGAAGAAGTTGTTCGCATACCATAAAACGGCGTTCAACGTCTCTTGGCTTCAATTCATACGGCACCCAATGGCCTACCTTTCGGATCATTCCCATGGCTTTTAAACGTTTGGAAATGGTTGATTGATCAACTCCCAAAGTTTTTGCAACCTCTTCTTGCGTTTGAGCCGGATCTTGATCGAGCAATTCCTCCAATTCGGTATCCATGAACTTTGGCGGCGCACCCTCGCGTTCTTCGTCTTCCAAGCCAAAATCACCACTTTTAAAGCGTGCAAACCACTTCTGGCACGTTCGCTCAGATAGAGCATGCTCACCATAAACTTCCACCAAGATACGATGACTTTCGGCTGCTTTTTTCTTCATATTAAAATAATGAAGAAGAATTCCCCGCAAAAACACATTATTTGGCACGAAATTCGACATTTTCAAGTGTGGTAAAAATATTGTTGTTTACGCTTCAAATAAAAAACTTATACTGACGTTTGTGCCTTACGACAGTAGCTCTCCAATGAATGTTTGGAAATGTGGATCGATGGAATAATAATCAAGTTACGCCATCTGTTGTAAAACCGCACGAACTTATAAATAGACCTATTAATATGTTTTGCATGAATATTTATAGTTATGAATAATAGTGAACATATGCAGGTGTGCACAGGCCTTAGTGCTTATATTTACATGCGAGGCGATTACCAACAGGTCATAATAGGATATGCAAAAGCCATATTTAGCAAGAAGGCATTTGAGCCCCTACTTAATGGCCAGCAGCTGTTATCCTGAAGAGATTGTATAAGGAATTATCTATTGTATTAATCTCAATAAAATGGACTGGGAGAAGAATTGTTAATGACTGCACCAACTCTGGGTAGTACCGGAATTTATTTTTCTTGATACAACAAACACTTGGACTGTCTCCTTGTGTTACTGTTATAAGAAAGGCATTAAGAACTTTTTTGCTTGAATACGACTTTTTCGTAAAACATGGGACCTACTTATCGTTCACTACCAAGGTGGCCGAAAGTTAAGCAAGGAGGGGATAGCACAAAATCGAAACGATGGCAGCAATAAACCTATGAGCGGCTATCCGACAGTTTGTCAAGCAAAGATTGGTGCAATAAAAAATGTGGCGCAGAATGTCTTCGAAGAGGCATACGAGGTGGGTAATAAGGTAAGTAACGAGAACGACGTTTTAAAGCATTTCATTTTTATTTTCAATTTAGTGCATTCCCTTGGCAATACCTACAGCTCTATATGTGCTTTATTTTCTATTGTTCGAAACACTGCTGCTTTTTCAAGACAAGTGCCGCTTTCTCTGTCAAAGCTTATATATGTGTAAAAGTTCCTGCGGTTCCGCGGGAGAACAAAGAGCCACAACGAGATTCCTGCATTCGCTTCTGTCGATCCTACAGCCATTTAAATTCGTTCCAACTTTTTTTTGTCCTTGCTATCTCCGTTTCTAAGGCTCTCCTCCAGGTTAGTGATGGTCTGCCTCTGCGTCGACTTCTTCGCGGGTTCAAATCGATTGAATTACGGACGATGGTTCTTCTGATCTCTTCAAGAAAAGTGAACCAACCCCACTTCTTTTTGAGTATTTCCGTTCGAATTGAGTTTAGTTGAGCTAATCTGGACGTTTTGGCCCAAAAGTTGCGAAGTACAGTTAACAAAAACTTGAAATCGCGTCTTGGGCGACAAGATTCCGTGTTTCACAGTCATACAGTTGGGCGGGCTTGACATTCGAATTGAAGATTTTCATTTTGGAGTTATAAGTGGGGATTTTCACACAGCTTCAAGAAAGCCAAAGCTTGTTTTGCTTTATTTCTGCGGCTTGTTTTACATTCGTTTTCTTTCAAAGCTTGAACGGACTCAAATTTTATAATTACTAATGCAAATTTCACGGCGGCCGCCGTAGGCGAATGGGTTGGTGCGTGACTACCATTCGGAATTCACAGAGAAAACGTAGGTTCGAAACGCGGTGAAACATCAAAATTAACAAAAAAAAATATTTTTTTAATAGCGGTCGCCCCTCGTCAGGTAATGGCAAACCACCGAGTCTGTAGGTCACTCCATTTGTGGAACAACATCAAGACGCACGCCACAAATAGGAGGAGGAGCTCGGCTAAACACCCAAAAAGGGTGTACGCGCCAATTATATACATACATATACTGCAAATTTCACACTAAGAAACAGACATAAGGCGCATGGCGTATAACCCGAGGGATGATGCGGATGATCTGACACTGAAATCCCGTACTTAACTAGAAAATTTTTGAGATATAAACCGGAACGAACGGGCACGTTGTCTTGGTAGAAAATCCACGTCTTGCCCTACCACAATTCGAGTGATAATTTTGACTATTACATAGTTTGGTCTTCGGAAGGTGCCAATGAACTCATAAACCAATTATCATTGCACTGAATTCTTATATGTTGATTCAATTTCTTGTTTTTTGCCTTTCAGTCGATTTGGGCTCTTCCACTTTATGTAGATCATAATCCAATATTCGCTACATGTCAGTAGCCTTTGCAATAAATTTTGGTAGTTTTCAGTGGCGTTGTCAGCTTATTTTTATTTAAACGTGAACAAACAAACAAACTTCTCTAATATGAATGAAATCTTTGGCTACATCTGGTGGTCACTGGCGTTCGATGCATGCATACTTCTTCTATAGCAGCGGCAGTCGCGTTATATATTAACAACATTTCTTATATACGAATTTTAGAAATCCATTTACAGCAAATCAGGCAAGCCAGCAGCATCAACTGTAATTAAAACTGGCTTAAAGATGGGGTATTTTTGAGACCCATGACGGGAATGAACAGACAAACCATTCAGCAAAATTCGACCATGTCGCTGACAATTGACGGTTGGACGCATGCCGGATTGTGAGAAGGTTCCATAACCAATAAAGAGAGCGAAAAGCAAGAAAATATCTGTTTTAAGTAGATGGTGGCACAAACTTAATCACCCTATAGGCCGCCGTAGCCAAATAGGTCGATGCGTGACTACATAGTTTCGAAAACCTGGGCGCGCAACATCAATTGATAGAAAGAAATTTTCCAATAGCGGTCGTTTCGACAGACACTGGCAAAACCCCGAATATTCCTTTGCCATGAAAAAGCTCTTCATAAGAAAAAATCTGCTATTCGGGGGCAGCGTAAAACTGTAGGTCCCTTCATTTGTGGAACAACATCAAGACGTACACCACAAATAGGAGGAGGAGCTCAGCCAAACACCCAATAAAATGTGCGAGGGCCAATTAATTATAGTATAGTATACACTCGGAGGTTTGGCATTGCCTGCCGAGGGGCAACCGCTTTATAAAAACTTTTTCTTCATTTTGGTGTTTCACGGAAATTCGAACCTACGTTCTCTCCGAATTCCGAATGGTTGTCAAGTACCAATCCATTCGGCTACACACACTCACCGTCAGTCACCGTCCAAGAGACGTGTCCACTCACAAACTCAAAAGAGGGTAACTTCTTCCTATACACAAGGTTTGGCATAGAAAAACATTTCCGCTCAAGGGAGGTGCCCTTTGGAAGATGTTACACTGTATATGTCTGAAGATTCATAACGTGGCGCATCAATTAATCAATTTTGTGTTTGAACAACTTTTTTACTATAACTAAATAAAAAAACTGATTCTGAGTGATGAATATCTTTATATTGACTTTTAGGTGCTCCATTGTTCGTTTGGTTGTATTGTATAGTATTGACGTACGACGCAATTTACCAAAATTATAAATCTTCCGATAGGGTGATAAATTTTGCGCCACCTTGTATAAACCTATGTATGAATTGATCACAAATACCAACGGGAGTAGAGAAATTTCAATGAATGATAATGATGATATTTACGTTCTGACAATTCGGCTTGATTTTGAAAAAAATTCGCAAACCTATTCTTGGAAAACATTTGTATTTGATCTGCAGCGTTAACTTTAGTTAAGTCATCGATTCAAACTAGAAAACGATCAACTATCTTATACTTATGTGTGTATTTTGCAAGGTTATCTTATCTGAAATAAACAGGTTTTTCTTTTAAATTAATGAGTCATAAGCTTTCAAAAAAAAACCCCAATATTTTTATTCAAATCTTATGAAAACTGCTTCCAAAACTAAGGTCATGAAAAACTAATAGTTTATACCATATATTGTACGGTATTCCGGCGTTATAGAGCTCAGTAAGTAGAATAAGCTAAGTCGGTATAAGTTGCCCACAGATATGTTTCCATTCATACCTCCGTCAACATTCAAACGATTTCATACCAAATTAATTTAATGCTTCATTGATTACAAATTCAATGATAACTTCATTTCAAAAGTGGCAACAACAACGACAGTACAAATGTATCAGTGTGCATGCACACTATGAATTGGATAGTACGAGTATGAGTATGAGTATTAAAAAAACAAATAGATAGTCAAAACCCGCAGAGGGTGTAGTTGTCTGCCCAGCTTGGTCAACTTTTATGCGAACATTGGCCAACATCAAGTAACTACATGTGTATATATGTACATATGTATGCATTCACATATATCTGTTGTGCCCACAGTGAGAGAGAATTTTGAAGCGTCAGTGAGAGTGATAAAGTGGCGCAATGGCTTGTCCGGGCGCAGCGACTTCAGCTTTGCCGTTTGAGCCGGGTTCAAATCAGTTGTTACCACTGCATGGCAGCGTGCAGTCCGTCGATTTTTAGCAAACGTCCTGAAAACGGCAAAAAAATACGAAAAATAAAAGAACGATAGTAAAATACATCCACACATACATAAAAATTCGTAACTACGTAGTTAACGAAGGTTAAAAACTATCTTTCATATTATATTATTTTGTGCACAAAAAAAAAGAATAATAATAAAAACAAGAAAAAAAAGCAAATAGCAATGCAGTTTATTTAGTGTTACTATGTATGTATGCATATTTGTAGTCGATCCCCACGGAGCTGTCGCGCACGCGTGTACCATTTAATCAGCGCTTATCGTTGTTGCTCATTTGTTTGCGGGCGTGTATCTTTTAGCATCACAGTTGACTTAGAGGTGCGTGAGACGCTACGTTTCAAAACGATTGTGCGTGAAAATAATCAATTTATCATGCAGTGCGCATTGTGGTCTCTGATGATATACCCATGTATATATATATATTCGTTTGTTGCTGTTGTCGTTGCATATAATGCTACAGTGTTTTTTTTTTGTCCGAAATATGTTTCTAGTGTGATTTCTTAATGTACAAGTAGCCATCGATTGTTGACTTTTTTTCTTTTTTTTTAACTGTTGTTTTTAATGGGTCCACAACCATATAAAGCTACATATACAGTTGCGAACATGAAAAGAGAATCAGCATTAACATCAGCAAATAATTAATTTTTTTATTTAATCAGAGATGAAGTGGTTCCAATACATTGGGAATTAGAGCGGGAGATTTGGAGTCTAAACAGGTGGAAATACAATGAGCCTTCAGGTTTAAGTGGCATCCTCTATACTACAGTCCACCAAAGTCATATTTTGGGTTGGTGCATGACTACCATTCGGTAGTGCCATGTTTTAAAGCCCCGGTCGTGAAACACTAAACAATGGAAAACGTTTTTTCTAACCTCCACGTATTTCTCGTAAAGCTCGGCATTAAAAACCATCTACAGGTCGGATGCCATCTACCATATGTCGTTTGTGGTATAAAATTGTGGATCCATTTGTCTATTTGTGGAAAAATATCAAGACACACACCGTAAATATGTAAGAGGAGGAGCTCAGCCAAACACCCAATAATGGATTTAAGAGATACTCTCGATAAGTTCCCATGCTGGCATTCATATTTGATTTCTCTACAGAGTTTAAATATTTATAACGACTATCGAAACACTACTCTTGTTTCCAAGTAAATTAACACAAATAACTTTTAATATTTTATAGCTTAGAAAAATTGTAATAGAATAGAATTGTAAAATATGACAAGATCTCTTGACTTGAGAAGTTGAGAACTCGTTGTCCCCGACTCATTTTCGTCCACTCATTCTTTACTTTTGGTATTTTCTTGCTGAAAAAACATGGTTATAATATAATTTATGTACCGGCAGGCAATAGCAAACCTCCGAGTGTATTTCTGCCATGAAAAAGTTCGTCATAAAAAATATCTGCCGAACGGAGTGGGTTTGAAATTGTAGGACGCTCCATTTGTAGAACAACATTAAGACGCACACCACAAATAGGAGGAGGAGCTCGACCAAATACCCAATATAATTTATTAACTTAAAATATCAACGATACGCTAACTTTATGATTTACTTTCTTCATTTTTATTTTTCTCTCTTATTTGAATATAAAGTCCTGAAAAATAGTGTAGTAATAATATAACGTCCAATAACGAAAAATTGAACTTCGGCAGTTATTTTTGGCGCCTTATTTCTGGCAGTCCACCATTTCATGTATCAGCTTTTTATTAGCCCAAGGATTGGCGTGCTCCCCAGTACTTAAACAAGTTCCTTGGCGCGCTGTCACATAAATTAAGAGAGTTTCTCATCTAGTCTTCTATGACTGAATTTAAGAAACAAAAGAAGTAGGTATTAAATGAAGAAGTTAGGGTTTTTAGGTCGTTAATGTGCTACTTAATTTTTATTTTTTACTAAATTTTTATTTTTTATAAAATTATATTTAAATTGTAACGAAGGCAGTTAAACAAATTAATTACAATACAATTTTCAACCTGGTACCTATGTATATTTCGATGGAAACGTCATAGTACTAACATGGCTGCTAATGTCTTTAAGTGGACCTACTTTCTGTCTTAAATCATGATCATACTATACTTATGCCAAGAAAAACTGGAGCTAGGTACTTATTTCCATGTAAGCATCTGTATATACTTGTAGCATTTATATGCATGTGTGTTCGCGTGTGCGAAGGCGAACGCTCTTGTTGCATTGACCGATTTTTAGTTATGCTTGCGAAATTGCAGACAGTGGAGCACACTATCGACAGCAATAACAATGACAACAATAATACATACTCTCGTTAACAGTTGTTGGTTTTGAGTTTGCAAAAGTTGCATGACAACTGTTGTCCCGAGCTCTCCATTGCAATCTTACAAATGTCCATATACATACACACACTATTTTTGTTGGCATATTAGTTGCATGCTGCGCCGCGCCGTACCTTCGCCTTCTTTCAACAATTCACTTCTTTGGAAAAAATTTAGAGCAAATTAAACACCTAATTAGCGACTGTGAAAGTTGGCAGTGAAATCTTACAAAGCAATCAGCCAACTGCAACATTACTCACCCTGTGCTATAATTAAATTAAATTTATCTTTTGATGTTGGACGTACCTATGATGCATATCCAGATTTAGTTGTGATTGGGGCTTACATTAAAAATACTATATGTAAAACGATAATTTGGCGCCCAAAGTTCAATGTACGAACTAAATTACGTGTAAAGTGCAATGTAGTAATTTTTTACGACCGTCAAGGTGTTTTTATGATTCTACGGAGGTATATAAGGATGTCTGGATATATACATATCTATACTAATATTATAAAGAGGAAAACTTTGTTTGTTTGTTTGTTTGTAACGAATAGGCTCAAAAACTACTGGACCGATTTTAAAAATTCTTTCACCATTCGAAAACTACATTATCCAAGAGTAACATGGATTACATTTTATTTTGGAAAAAAATAGGATTCCGTAAGATATTTGGATTTTTCGGACACAAACTGAAAAAAATCTTATATATAAAATAAAGTAAACTTTTTGTGTGTGTTCGCTAACCGGCCGTGTCTGCACCGAATTAAACCAAACTTACATACATTGTTAAGAAGGTATTGAAGATGGTTTCCGTATAGTTTGGATACCTATTGGGGGATAGGGCTCGAGATATAGGTCAAAACGTGGATCCGGGTAACCTTCGGATGTGTATGTACAATATGGGTATCAAATGGAAGCTGTTGGTGAATGCTTTAGTTCAGAGTATTTTTCATGCCGCTCCGTGACTAGGGTCTCGAGATAGAGACCAAAACGTGGACCCTAGAATGTGTTTGTACAATATGGATATCAAATTGAAGCTGTTGGTGAATGCTTTAGTACAGAGTATTTTCATGCCGCTCCGTGACTGGGGTCTCGAGATATAGGTCAAAACGTGGACCCGGGTAACCTTTGGTTGTGTATGTACAATATGGGTATCAAATGAAAGCTGTTGATAAGTGCTTTAATACGGGTAATTTTCATACCTATTGATGACTAGGGTCTCGAAATATATGCCAAAACGTGGACCCGCCGTGTCTTTGCACCGAATTAAACCAAACTTATGCACATTGTTAAGTATTGAAAATGGGTTTCGTAAAGTTTGGTTGTAATTCGGAGCAGTGGCAACGGGTACAGCGTTCTTTTGAGCCAGCCATAATGTCGCTTACTTTTTTAACGCTTGGGGCGGAACTGAACTGTCAAATTGACAGTGTGAGTTACAATGTGTCAATATTTCTTTCTGATTTGGATGCCATAAGGAAAAAACGTAAGTGCAACATGTAAAAATTGTTTGTGAATTTTTTTGGAGTGGATTTTGGAGCAGTGAATAATTTCTTACGAAATTTGAGAATTTAATGTGAAATCCGAATGAAATTATGTGTTCGGGGAGAAAAAATTTTTTTTCGTTTTTTTTTTTTGAAAAATATAAATGGATAATGGTTAAAAAAGCTCCAATGCTTAATAAAACATATAAATTGAAACGAAAAATTCATGGATGATCAGGAAAAAAGACGATTGTTTATTCATATGCGTTGATTTGAAATTTAAAAACAATCTTCTTTTTTCCTGATTTTCAATTTGTATTTTATATTTACTCAAAAACAAATAGAAAAACAAAAAATATTGTTTATGCCAAAGCGCTTGAATAAAGAATAAAGAAATAAATAATATGAAAATCATATATTTTCTGTTCTAAACCATATCTATTCTATTTTAGTGTGCCCAGCGAAGGGGGCCGGGTTTGCTAGTATTACATATTTTGGGGGGAAAATCCATTATTTTTACCTAAAATTTTTTACGCGAATGGTTATTAACTGTTTTATGGTCGATCGTCAGCTCCTGGGTGATGCTATGACCACTAACATGCCGATCAACTTGGATTATTTCTGTGATTTTATTGACATTATCGACATTCTCTTTAACATCAAAAATGTCTGAACGGAAACGAAACCAAAATTGTACGTAATTAGCTACAGTGCCGGCGCCATAAACATCATTCATAACTTCAGCGGCCTAGCTTGCATTTTCGTCTTTATCAAAAAACTGTAAAGTGTACCGAATTTTCTTTTTGTTGACTTCCATTGTTAACACCCTGCACCTCATAACTGAATGGTACAAACAAAAAGCAGCAAAAAATTGTTTAGTGTGAAATGTCACCTTGGCAACGAGCATAAACTTTAAATTATTTGATCGATACTTTACGAGATATCGATCGCTACAGCCATCTACCGATAAAATAATGGATTTCTTTTTCCCAAAACTAATATAATACCTGATTAAATTAACTTTTATGTATGTACATCCATATGTGTACTTGTACATTAGGGCGGGTAAATTTGTATGTAACATTTTTTCGACGCCGTTCCTAGCAGCTACGGATTCTACATGAAATTCTAAAACAAAAGTTCCGTAGAGCGTAGCTCTAAAGTCAATTTCGAGTCCTCCAAGTTTTAAAGAAAAAATAAGCTGTTTTTAATTAACACAAAATTTCGTTTTGGGATTTATGGCTATGAAGGAAAAATACACCTCCTGTTGAAAAAAAAGAATCTAAAACCAAAAAAAAAACTAATTTTTTAAATACGGTGCTGATCGTAAAACTAAAAGATGTATGTATAGAAAAAAATATTAAAAATCAAGTTTTGAAATATTGTAAAATTGAGGTTTAATTTACATATGAAAAAAATTTTATAAAGACTTTTCCTATAAAAATATTAAAATATTTCATATAATTTCCTTTGTAGCGCCAGTTCTGAAGTTCCTTAGATATCAAAAATAAATCCTTCGAACTAAAATTCTCCAAGCTTCGGGTGCTTTTTTTAACTGCTCGATAACTATCGATATCGATAACTACATAGTTTGACTGCTGAGAATGTCATTGATGTTCAGTAAAATTTGGCAAGTCATCATGAACCGTTTAACGCCAGAATAACGCTTCCAAATTGTGTGAATTTACTTTGAAGAAAGGAAATCTGTTGTCGAAGTTCATGGAGTACTTCTTTCATTTTACGTGCGGTTTACACGATGGCGGTTTCATCGGTCCTAATTTTGTTTTTGAAATAAGGAAGGAGCAGCCGTTACGATGAATAGTGAGCTCTATCGAGTCATGCTGACTGAATTTTTGATTCCAAAAATTAATCAGTTAAACATCGACGACATTGTTTGGTTTTTTTTTTTTGGCGGTGAGGTTGGGTTAAAAATGCCTTCGCACCATATAGTAACCGTCGCTACCACGTGTGTGGTGATTCCACTAAAAACATACCTCCTCTTCTCTTGGATTTTTCCCTCCACCCCGGGACTGCTTCCGCATTGCTTCGAGGTAGAGGGCCAAGACGGCATGCTAAGAAGGACACGTACTTACTCACCCTGTGTCCAGGGTCGCCTGTTTTGAGAAACCTATGCTCAATGCTCTTCAACATAAGTTTCCATTTCACGCTTCTTTTTTTCGGATAATATCTTCCACAAAATTTGCGACGGATTTCCATTTTTCTTCGCTTATCATCATTTTCTCGATCACTTCTTCAGGTGTAAATACACCAATTGCTCGTTGCAGACCTGTTCTCTCTATGTTGCACCTCTCGCATTTAAAGAAGGTGTGCTCCACACCTCCATACTCAGAATCTCCATATATGCAGTTTGGTAGGCTCACTTTTCCCATTCGCCACAAGTACTTGCGAAAGGATCCATGTCCGGACAAAAACTGTGTGAGGTAATAGTTAACCTCACCGTGCTTTCTTTCTACCCACTTTTTTAGATCGGGTATTAGTCTCGCTGTCCATCTACCCTACCGTTCAGAATTCCATCTTGCCTGCCAGAGTGTGAACATCGACGACATTGGGTCGCAACAAGATGGCGTAACTTTCCATACCACTTAATGTGCTTAGCAATTCATTTATGGCAATATTCAATATATAAGTATAAAATATTTGCTTAAATGCAAAAAAAACTGTTCTTTGCCTCACCATTGATAAATTTGTCCTCCAGTTCATGTCTCAAACCTATTGAACTCAACATAAAATTGGACTTCGAAAGACAAGCAATGTTCAGTAAAATGCATAAGTTTTTACAAAATAATTGCTAGTTTACTGTTTAGTTTCGCTCTAAACGTTATTCGCATATTAATTGGCTGACAAATGGAGGAAAAATCAAAGCAAAAGCACAAAAAATCACACATTTGATTCCCCGTGCTGCTGTTTAATATGCTGTGACGCACGTCGAGACGCTAACTAGTGTCTGTATTGCACTATTCATCTGTCTGCACTTGTCTGCCGGACAGTTTTGCATTCCCATCTATTTGCTTCATTTTGGCCCCGATTCATATTATCTAACTCATACATCTGTATGTTAGCGATAGCGAGGTGTATATACAGGTATGTAGAATGCGTTGTTATATTATAGAATATGAAAAAATGCAAGCTTTATACAGATTGACAAATATGCACTTACAGGCGCCTGGTTAATGTGACTAATTGAAGTTAAAAGGGGTTAAATATATTTTGACAGCTAATGATTATTACTTGTTACCTGTTAAGTAACCATCGAAAAGTAAATCAAGCTTACGCTCTCACCTGTTATTCTTTTTTCCACCAAAAAATAGCTAGTCAACAGAACTCACTAATTTTTTGAGGCACGCCATTTGATTTGTAAGTTTAATAAAACAAGAAAAAACGCACGAAACGCGTGAAATATGCATGGATCTATTACACAGGTGTACATGGTTTTTTGTTTCTTGATATGACACTGGTATCCGATGCATTATATTTTATTTAAAACTGAATATTTTTTTTTAACTGCTTATATGTATTATTATTTAATTTAAGGTTAACGATTTAATTTTAGTATAAGTCGAAGTCCGTAGTACATCAGACATATCATTTTAAGAACAGTGGTTGCAAAAATACCCAAAAACACGTTTTTTTATGAAAGTTTAAATAAATCGTTTTTCCAAACTTTATGCAATTCTGCAAATTTTCACCAAAATTTCAAAATTTTTCATCAGAATTTTTAGAATAATTTTTGGTACAGTGTTATATCCCACTCAATTTTAGTAATATAGAAAAATTGTGGAGGGTACTTTGCATGGAAGAAAATGCGTGACACTGTCAGCAAAATTTAATTGTTAAAAGTCGACGGTATTTTACAGTCACATGCAATTTGAACAATTTGTTCGATGTACGTAATTACTTCGGAAATTCTACTTCTTTTTCTTGATTGGCGCGATAACCGCTTACACGATTTTGGCCGAGTTTAACAAAGCACGCCAGTCGTTTCTTTCTCGTGCTAACCGGCGCCAGTTGGACACACCAAGTGAAGTCAAGTCCTTTTCCACCTGACCTTTCCAACGCAAAGGAGGCCTTCCTCTGCTTCTGCTACCAGCAGTTGGTACCCCATCGAATACTTTCAGAGCCGAAGCTTTTGTATCCATTCGAAGACATTATCCAGCTGGATCTTTATTCGCTATGTCTATGTCGTCGAAAATTCAAAAATCGGCTGTAGAATCATTCCCTCAAAAACTCCAAGGAATGCCTCGTCGGATGTTCTAATCATTCAAGCTTTTGCACCATACGTTAGGACGGGCATGATGAGAGTCCTATAAAGTGTTAATTTCGTTCGTTTAGAGAGGTCTTTACTACTCAATTACCAACTTAGTACAAAGTTTATTTATTATTTGAGAGAACATAATTCCTTCTTCATTTTTGATTTAAGGATGAGGGTATCAACCTGTTGGCATCTGCTTATAACATCCTCTGAAGTAGCTCAATTAAATGTTGCCTATTTACCAATGGGTTAGGCGGCCAGCTGCGGCGATATGAAGCATTAAATGATGAAACAAGTTTTTTTTTAATAGCGATCGTTCTTCGGCAGGCTGTGTAAAACCCCCGATTGTACTTTTGGCAAGAAAAAGCTTTTTATAAAAACTATCTGCGGCATAGAACTGTAGCACAGTCCATTTGTAGGACAACATCAACAAACACACCATCTTTTTGACTTGTACGACGAGCCTTATTTTATTTACGCCGGTGAAACTAAATGCTCTCAATCTCATTAAAAATGTTCTCAATTTCACGGTTTGTCACATGGCAGTATTGCATTCCCAACTTTTGTTCACCTTCTATGTTTTTGGAAGGAAAAAAAAATTTTAAATATTTGGTTCCAAGTTAATTTTTTTTAGTGACAATGCCAACTAGCACCTAACAACACTTTCGGTTGTTAAGGCTCAAATCGTAAATAGGGACCCTCGTATACAAACTGAATTGCAGGTATTCGTATAATTAGGTTGTTATGAGAGGCTTGAGTACTTAAGCTATTGTATCGTTCAATGTGTCTTTACAATGTTACATACGTATGTGGAAATACTCGCGCTTCCACAGGAAGTGAATTCAAAAGCTGAAAAACAAAATAATTTCTTTCATTAATTCAAACTCAAATGTTTACTAGTATTTTTTATATCAAGCAAATACGTACATTCCAATAAAACTCTTTAAAAAAGAAACAACGAATGCCCTTCTCCCGCCCAACCGACACGAGGGCCGCAGTCCGACAATCCTAAACTTAGCGAATAAACTGTCAAAGAATTATATAAGGAAAATATTCCACGTTCTAAAAAAGTTGCTACATGAAAATTGCAGTTATTGTAAAAATATTTTTGTGCAATTTTTTAAGGGGTGGTCTAGAAATTTCAAAAAATCGATTTTTAGTTTTTTCGATATTTCGAAAGTATATTATCTTAAGAATATATTGGGAAATTTTCATGCGGAAATTCCGAATATTATAGCTTCTACAGCCCATTAACTAGGTAGAGAATGATCCGCGCACTCCTGTACCTCAGACTTCATTAAACTCATTTATCCCGAAACGACTTTTCCCGGCCATGTGTTGTCACTAAAAAAAACTATTCAACTTAATCGACTGAAATTTTAATAAGTTGTTCACAACATCAATGGCTACCGCCCGTACTAGAATCATATAATTATTTCAATTATTTCGTATTTTTTTATTCAAAAACTGAAAAAACTCGATTTTTAGAGTGTCAAATTCAAATCCGCGCCATTTTGTCAATTTATTTTATTCTAGTAGTGGGACATAGCTACAGTCATACTGATTAATAATTTTTTTTTTTTTTTTTTGTGTTTTAGATAAAGAGAAAAGTCAAAATGGACAACACCGTCCAGGTTCAATTTTTCTGTAAAAGCCTAAAAAATTTGAATATCGTTTTTAATTTTTTTATTGCAAACAAATTCCTGAATTTTCGAGCTTTAACCCACCGGGACCCCGAAAGCGTTTATTTTGCCTTTCAAATATCACCTACCAAATATAATTTTATGAAATATATCCACTTATATCCTTGACACATTTTACGAAGTCGTAGTCGTACCTAATTGTATTATAATTGGAAAAGTTATAGTCATCTTCGGGCAGGAAATACCAAATGATAAAAAAACATTTTCTAATGGTGGTCGCTCGTCGGTAGGCAATGGCAAACTTCCGAGTGCATTTCTGCCATGAAAAAAAAAGAAAATAAGAAACCATTTGCCATTCGGAGGCGGCATAAAACTGTAGGACCCTCCATTTGTGGAATGACTTCAAGGGCCTGTGTCAAACTAGAGAAGGAGCTCAGCCAAACACCCAATAAAGGATGTATGCACTAATTATATATGTGTATGTATGTATATATTGTATGTGTATATATTTTCATCTTTACGTCCGCAAGCACTAGTTCAGGGCAGTGAATGCTCAATATTTATACTTGCAAGTAAATACTAATAGCTAAGTAGTATTTTTCTTACTTTTGACTACATTGAAGCCCCACTCCTTCTGTTTGTGCAAATAGTTCCTACGCCTTACTTGTGGCAAGTAGGTAGTTGTGAAGCGATGAGCAACGAGGAGCATATGACAGCTATAACCGATATTGTATTCAGCTCATTCGACTCACCATCGATCTCAGCAGGTCAATATTTCCCGCCAAACATGATGAGAATTTTGCAAAAAAATCTCGGATTGATCGCCTGCCCAATCCAATTAACCTTAGCGATTGACGGCTAGCAGACCTCCACTTATTAAATGCTAATCAGTCCATTTTTTTTAATAGTGCTGGAAAAGTTGGCGGGACAACAGAGTTTTGAATATACTGCGCTGAAATTTTAGACTTGCCACATTTTTTGGTGTGGAGCATTAAAAGATCGATGTTATGGAAAATTGGGAATATGGCAGTTTGTATATCGTTACTCTTCCACTTTCTATGTAATCATAATTTTCAGTATATTTGATATGCATTTAAGTAATTGTTGAAGTTAGTTACTATAAACTTAATATAGACGATGATCTTAAGAAAATTATATTCAAAAATACTACATCAAATCTTCCACCTCGCAAGGAGAAATTTGCATTTTCGTTTATAAAGGCATTGAACCAAAATATGCATCAGAAAATATTTCTTAATTTTATAAATTTAGTTCCTCCTATACGATTATGACTTTCACTTAAAACATCTATCGACGATGTAAGGATCAATAGCGTCCGAACTCAAACACTTCTTTCCTTTTTGGAAAAATCTTCACGAGTACAAACTTAGTTTTTTAAATTTGTGTTATTATTTTGACCACTAATGTAGTGTTGCTACAATGGGGAGATGATGTCTCCTTTGATTCCTTTTTCAAACCGGAATTGAAATTTATACCAACGGCCGCTCTTCAGTCCTGATTCAAAAGCATTTTTTTTGTAATTTTCACGGTGAATTTCGCATTTTAAATTTTTAATTTTCGTTTTTTATATTAAATTATTGATCCCCTGTTACTATTGTAAAAAAAAAATACAATGAAACCGAATAATCGATTTCCTTTTTTTGTATTAGGTAGTTTCTATTGCTTTCACCTACTCTTCCTCTTCCTTACTTTTGTTTGTAAATTCTCAGAACCTGACGTCGCAGCGAATTCGGAAGGTTTCATCTCGTATTCTATCAATTTTGCCTTTTATAAATACGCTTTGATTTCGACCTTAATTTTACATTGTCACTCTAGCAATTTATCGATTATTTTGGAAAGAAAAAAGTCGCAGTCTCTTTTGAAAAATTGATTTGTGCAAAACTCGTAAGCAATGAGCATTTCCATTAGATTGCAACCCCTTTTCCCCAACTGCTTGACATATTTCTACCAAATTTTTGTATTTAGATTCTATGTACTTGCTTCTATGCTTACAATCGACCAACAGAAATCCGCAACATCTTCTCAACAATATGATCTTCGAATGTCACAATGGCGTCATGAAACCTTTCGCCGGCCTCGTCTGCCTCTGTGTGCGTAAAATTCAAAACTTTATTTAAGATATTTTGGATTATCCGATTTGGTTCAAATATGCACCGTTTTGTTGTATAATTTATTGCCTCTCTTTTAGATGTCTTGGTCCTTATTGGCGAAAAACTCTAACAATCGATTTTCACAATCTTCTCGTAATACGAATTTCTTATCACTCAGGCAGTTTTGCAGTGAGAGAAAATGTGGTAATTGGTTGTTACCAGGGCCGGACTATATGGTGGATGCACTAAAACTACCCAACTAAGCTCCCGGAGTTTTTGATAAGTCACTACAGACATATGTGACCTTGTGTTGTCCTGATGGAACCCAAAACCTCTTTTTTTGCCAATTCTGGTCGCTCCGGTCAATTGTTAGCCTCAAACGGCCCAGTTGTTGACAGTAGAGATCTGAGTTTAGTGTTTGGCTATATAGAAGCTACTCATATTAAATGATTCCTTTCAAGTTCTACCAAATATACAGTAGAACCTTCCTGGACGTTAGTCGTGGTTTAGCCACCGTTTAAGCTGCTTCACCACGCTTTGACGACGATCGTTTTCGCACAATATTGTCGTATATGACCCATTTCTCATCCCCAGTCGCCATCCGTTTAAAAAAGGGTTGATTTCATTCCGTTTGGACAAGGCTTCGCAGAAGGAAATTCGATCCATCATGTTTTTGGTGATAATTGGTGTGGCACTCAAACATCGAGCTTCTCCTGAGCGTTGCTACGACTACTAACGTGCCGCTCAACTTCAATTATTACTGTGATTTTATCGACATTTTTTTAACATCAAAATTAGCTGTTACAGTATCTTTACCATAAACACCATTCACAATTTCAACAGTTCGCCTTTATCAAAGAAAAATTGTAAAATGTATAGAATTTTTTTTTTATTGACTTTCATTATTAACACCCTGTAACTCGCAACTGAATGGTACAAACAAAAAACAGCAAAAGATTTTTTTTAGTTTGAAATATCACCTTGGCAACGTGCATAAACTTTGCATTTCTTGATCGATACTTTACGAGATATCGATCGCTACAGCCATCTACCGCGAAAATAATGGATTTATTTTTCCCCAAACCATTTTTGCTATGGGTCGGGAATGAGATATCCTAAAATATCAGTAGTTTTTATTAATTTGTAACTACGGGATTGAAAGTCAAACCAAGCGAAAAACGTCAGAACAAAACTTAGGTTGAGTTTACTACGGATGTCCATTATTCTATTGAAATATTGCGTAAACCTATAGAGATTTGCAGTTCTGTCTAGACGGATGAAGAATGCTTTGAATTGAGTACAGTAAACACCAAGCATTAAGTAGTCGTAGGTAGATTTCTTTAGAGCTCTAGCCAGGTTATCCGAAAAAAATGGTTTATGGTTTTTAGACCACGGTCTTGTGTCGAAAAACAAACCACTAACTCACCGAAAACGTCAGCTATTTTTTGTATATACATAAATACCACTGATTTGTTTTTTAATACTTGAATATAAACCATTAAGAAACAAACTATGACGGTGGCGGTTTAAATTTCGTAACATTTACACTTTTTCGTTTTTAGTGAGTCGAAAAAGAAATGAAGATGACAACAAAGTAAATTGTCCATCTCTTAACACTATTCAAATAATTCAAATCAACTGCTTCCAAGCAATTTCACTTTTTATGCCTGTGAACTCTACATCGACGGTGTACTTACATACATGCATATGCATATACAAACATATAATCTTTTGTTATCTCGTTTATGGGGGGCCTTTCTACCACTCGAAATATTCACACACAAAAAAAATTGTCCTCACATTATGTTGCTGCAATTAAAATTTAATTCACAGCGTATGCATAACGTGATAATTTCGTGCATACAGGATTGAGCTGGTGCGCATACACTTACATATCTAACAAAAATGTGTACATACATATGCGATTGTTTATGGATTTGGGTGTATATGCAATTTGTATGTTTCGTACAACATTTCGCAATTCGTGAAACCGTTGCTTGACTGTCAACTGACTGCTAATGCTATCAGCAGCGCTAAGCCCTCCCCACCACAGTGACAACATTAGCCAAGACAAGAGTGCTATGGGCCAAAGTTACACTTTCACTTTGGACATTTTGGGCCAGGTGAAGAAACGTTATGCGTAAATTGCTGATTAGAGCGCAACCAATGTGAAAAACACTCGAATAAAAAGAAGAAAGGTAGTAGCCACAATGAATAAAAAATGTAAACAAAAAATAAAAGAGCTTAAAAAGATTTAAACATAAAAACAAAACTCTGCCAAAAACGAGGGAGGGAGAAAAACTGTTAGGCATATGCTTGCGGAATAAGTAAAATGAGAAAAATAAATACATATGAAGAATACATGCATGCATAGAGAGTAATGGAGTAGTTGCATAGCAGTTGGGTGAAAAATAACAACGAAAACCAACAACAATTATGTTATTCATTTACATTTTTCGTGATTTATGGTCGATGTCGTGTGCGGGCCGACACGCACACTTGCCACTTCATTGAATTTGTAGGTGCGCTGAAGTTATTTTATTTTTGAGTGTACACCGCATGGAGTATTTACTGCTGCTGATGTTATCTGCATTAGGCTCAGGTGACGAAGCGTAAATACTCGGGACTAATTTATTCAAATATTGCTCGGTGCATTTGTGTTTAATGCTAGTTTTTGCTCAATTTAAACATTAAACTATTGCTGGCCTATGTATGTATGTACGTATGTATGTATGTAGCTAGTTAGCAAACTGTAAATGAAAGTGATGTTTAGCGCTTACTCAAATAATAAAACTATAATTGGGAAAGAAAATTAGTATTTAAGCTTAATATAGGGTGGCCAGATAAGAACGATAGGAAAATAAGTTTAGATGCGATACAACTTTGTGCGATATCAAATTTATTTTGCCCTTATTTTGAACCTACATTTATGTCATTTGGGATATTCACTAGGGTATTTTAAGTGCGATTAGGTCTAAACTTTAAACGGCTAAAACACCGTAAAAGTCATATTATGAATTTTTACACAGTAAAATAATAGTTGGTTTCGAATCCTCTAAACATTTATTTAACCATTAAATACTTCCGGACATACGACAATCTACACTTACGACACCTTGTGCACATCCCACGGCAGTCGATTCTACTTTACCGGAACTACCCGGATTTATATCCGACCAAGAGGACTGCCACTCCAGCAACATTCCCCGTCCATGTATGGGAAATGTTTATGCTGCTACAACAACAACAACACCTTGTGCACATCCCACGACAGTCGATTCTACGTTACCGGAACGACCCGGATTTATATCCGACCAAGAACTGTCAGTTCAGCACCATTCCCTGTACACAACAACAACTTGTACAGCTGTTAATTGTGTATGGCAGTGCTTCAAGCGGTCGGTTATTCCGCAATAGGGTCTTGAATCTTAGCTTCGAACTTGTCCAAAATGTATGGGAATCCAAGTTCATACAAGGTGAACTCGGCATTGCAATAACAACTCACTTACTTTGTAATTTGGTGGTTTGAATGTTAAGGCTTGTTCCAACCTAGCTGCGTGGCTTGCTCAAAGTGCCATGCGAAAAAGTCCTTATAAAAAGGGTCCTTAAATTGTCGAAAATTGCTGTTTAATTGCTGGAATATGCTTCTATTATCTGCAATCCATTTTATTCCTCACACTCTGACAGAATTCAACGAGTACAACATAAGGTCACTCCTTTCGCCCTCCATTCATTTATTCGCTTCATTTCCGCCATCCCTGGCCATCTTCAATGCTCGCTGCTTACTGATAAATCAGAAATTACTTGCAAGTTGACAAGCTACTTAGTCTTTAATGTCTATTTTCGATGTTATTCGTGTTTTAATAGACAATTCATCATTATTTGACCAGGTACGTTTCAATATATCAAACAAAACACTACGTTTCCATTATTCCTTTGTTTGCCCATGTTGTGGCAGTTAAATCAAATTAATTTTATTTTGCCCTTATTATAAGAGCAATTAATGAATGCAATTCTGTAGAAAACTAAATTTTTAATTTTGCCAAGGTCTCATTTTGCAGCTAGGGTTACTTCCTATTATTCATAAAAAAAATCGTTTTATTTGCATAGTCATTAAGAAGCTAAAAAAATAAATCTGTTCATATACCGAAGCCACCGAGTGTGGACTTGCATTGGTTTCGTAGACTATGGACTTGATGTAGCTTCAAAAAAAAGAAAAAATAATAACTGATAAAAGCTCGTTGTGAGATGACTCAGTCGTGAAATTTCTCCTAAATATTTCTAGCATTGTGCTGTTTGTATGGCATGCTACGCCGCCACGTTAGATATAACGAAGCATTATATATCTCTTTGTACCCAGGACATTTAACGATACCGATGTTCCTTTTCTAATTTTGAAAGAAATAAATTCCGACGATGCCGCCATGCCGAAAACCGCACCAAACAGTCAATCTTTGCGGCTGTATGGTTGAACTTTTGTTGACGCAGCCGCCGACCCAAAAATCGGCATCGTCGGAGAAGATGATTTTTGTATGAAGTCGACGTTGAGTATTTACAACTGAGCCGGGTTTCCACACATTTCACAAGCGTAAAATAATATAGGGTTTTTTAATAAGAGGTGTTATTTTTATATTCAAAGAAAAATGCTATTTTTTAATATAAATGATCGGATGTTCATTTCATTATAAAGAGGAAGGTATGCCGTTAATAGTGGAAAATAACATCAAGCAAATGACCACCATGTCCATGATACAGGACAATATCCTTTTCATGAAATTTTCCATAACCATAACCGTATTACAAATTGCTGCCCTATGTCCTCATAGTCTCACGAATTCCATGTTTAAGGTATTGAATCGACTCTAGGCTGTTGGCGTAGACCTTCTCTTTCACGTGGTCCCAAAGAAAAAGTCACAAGACGTTAAATCACAAGAAGTCGGTGGCCAATTGTGATCACCTCTTCGATAACACGGTCCGGAAACTTTTCCCGTAAAAGATCAATAGTTTCGTTGCTTGTGTGGCACGTAATGCCGTCTTGTTGAAAATAAACGTTGTCCAAATCAATACCAACCAATTCCAGCCATAAAAAATCGTTAATCATCTCTCGATAGCGCAATCCGTTCACCTGTAACAGCTGTTATTGCAAAACTCTTTATTTGGTAAAATGACAAACCTTACTGAATATTTTGATTGCTGCATGACATTTGTACATTTGACAGTTGCTAAGAATAACAGGTAACAATTGAAAAAACTATCATCGATAACTGTTCACCCTATATAGCACAAAGTGTCAAAGTTCAACTTTTTAACGCGCATGAGAAAATCGATATACCTGCTATACTAGAGTTCAATTGTATTAAGACTGACTTTTATCAAAAGTGTGATATTGCACTTAGAACCCATGGTTGGAATGATTATTATAAGGCTATGAAAGCACAAGTAACATACATGCTACGAACATGTAGGTATTATATGGAAGAAGGATATTAAGGATATGAAACGAAACAAATGTTCTTTGCAATTTTTATGCTTCAAACTCCTTGATAATTATGCATATGTGCTAGTTTGTAATTTATTTAATTCAAAATATGTATATATATAAATATTATTTTTAACAATTATAGTAAGGGGAATTTGTGAAATCTTTTCACTTTTATCAATATTGTAGTATTGAACGGAATCGATACCTTAAGTAGTAAGTACTCGAATTTCAAAAGAGTTGGCAGAGCACGATTTTTATATGTATAAATACTTGCTACTTAAAAGTACTCAACAGTACTCAGTAATACGTATTAAATTGGTAATAGAACTCAGCGTCAAGAATCGAATAAGCATCATACTTGGTCTCTGTGCTGACTTAATGTACTCAAAAGATGCCAGTGCTACCCAATAATGCAATTCAGTAATGCCCAATTGATTATTATTTTTGAATTTTCATTTCCAAAAACAATTTATATAATAATACTAATACTGGTAAACTAAAACTATTTTTAAAAATACCCTATTCTTGAAAGAATCGATAACTAGTACCCGATTCTCAAAAATACGCGATACGAGTGGTTCCTATCACAATATTTATACATACCACTTTGGTCAAAAAGTTTCGGAATACATTCAGAATATTCGAAAAAAAAAATAAAAAGACAAGGAGGATGTCGATGGACTGTTTGAATGTCACTCTTGTACTTTTTTAGATTATCATTACCGAAACAGTCTCCCAACAATTCTAAGCTTTTCACAGCATTGGAATCATTTTTAACGCAAAATTTAACTCAAAGTTGCAAATTTAAATTCATTTTTAAAACTGTAAAAAATTTAAAACACAAGCAAAGATAGATTTACTCAAGATGCCGAAACTTTTACAAATGTCAAACAATGACGTTACAATTTTGACAGGATTATTAATAACAGTTGTGAGAACCCAACAAAAAAACCGACCTCAAATCAATTGACTTAGAGTGTCACCTGACGGTAATTCCGGGAACTTTTGGATCATGATGGTATTAGTATAGAAGGCGCTACAACATGTAGTGTTAAGATATTTTGTTAAAAATTGAGTCTCCCAACATTTAATTGCACTCCTGCACGTCAAACACTTTCTAAGCAGAAAGTTTTCAATAACCTACATAAATTCACTCGAGGACTTATAATTGTCTTAATAGGACAACAGTTAGCAGAAAAAAACTTCTTTCATTTTAATATTTAATGTTCGCAATGAATTTTGAACACGGACGAAATGTCGCCATACCCTTCACAGGTACACCAAAGTATAGTAACTGTTATTTCTTCTTCTTGGATAGGGCTGTAACCACTTGGTCCTTTTTATAACTGAAGCCATATCATTCCCATTTCCATTCTCTGCTTTTAGCGTGCAAAGCTCCATAGAACTTTATCAGGAATCTATCTCTCGAGCGTTTCAAGGGCTCCTTCAACGAGTGTTATAAACATGTACCATTCAGTGGCCAGACCCCGCATACTCCAGCACACCTTCTTCTCGAATGTGGCGCTATTACGCGTAGAAGATTGAGACATTTTGGCTAGGTGTGGCCTAAAGAAAGGCACATACAATCAGCCCAGCCGAGACCTATCTTAGGTTTATTAAGAGATGGGCTTGGATGAGGTTGTGTTATGAGTATAGGGCACAAAAGGCCATAAGTACAAAGCTCGTTTTCATTCATTCATGCATCAGTCTGCATATCATTCCAAACTGACTGATAAATTCATATGCATATGTATTCACCTACATACATACATATAAGTATGAGTCAAATTGACCTTGGTTTTGGTTTTCATTTTACGCTTGCTTTCTCCTACAACTTTTATTGTTTTTGCGCAAGTTTTGTTTAGCACCGAAAAGGTCGATATATATACATAATTTATTTCCTCTTTGTTTTCAGTTTTCTAAATATTAATAACTTATGTGGCGTGATTCGCTTAGATTGCATAATTAGCTTAACAAAAAAAATGAGAAAGGCAAGATATTCTGAAAAATTAGTATCGGAATTTTTTTTCAGCAGAAAACTTTGTATTTCCTACAATGAATACCAATATATGTGTGTATACCTAAATTAAGTTCAAAATGTACCCAGAATTCGTCAATAAAAGCGGTTCAATTATCAATTGGTACTTATTTTATTACCTTCAAAATAAAATCAGTGGTAACCAATACACTTATTTCAATGTTTCATCTTATATTGAAAATACTTTTCATAGAAAGGAAGTCAGTAAACCATACTACGGCACTGGCAGAAAACATGCAACAAAACTTTCATCGTCTTTGTGGTGATAATTGGACTTTGATTCCTCGGTGAAGCCCTATTCCGATGATTGTAGTTTATTCATAGACCCAGGTCTCATCATCGGCAATGATCTCTAGATAACATTGTGGAGGAAAATGTTTTTAGATTCCTTTAGATAAAATTTTCCCACCTTTTTTCACGCAATTCCACTTTCACTTAATTTTTTTCCAAAACTCAGCTTTTATTTATTTATTTACAAGGTGGCGCAAAATTAACCACCCTATCGAAAGGTTTATAATTTTTTAAAATGCTGTCGTACGTCAATCATATTCGACAATTGCGATATACAAACAAGCAAGAAATGGAGCGTGTAAATGTCAAAATAAAGATTTCCATCACTCAAAACCATTTTTTTATTTAGTAAAAAAGCTATTAAAAAATATTTGATGATTAGTTTTGCGCCACCTTAGATTTGGAATTGGGATCGAGCTACATGAGGTAGGGATTACTTTTGGTTAGGTATACTTATCGAACTCAATGAAACAGAGAGGAAAGGCATACGAAACAACGCGTATACTTATTTATTTGGCAAGAGGCTTTATAAGTATGCAAATTTGACAGCTTCAGTAAAGATCTTGGGGAAATGGGGAATAATTAATTATAACGAAAATAATAAATAATTACCACAAAAAGCATTAAATGTATTCCCTTTTAAGTAATTTGAAGCTATGCACACATTTTATTAAAGTGCGTGTCGGTTAGCACTGGGCCGGTGCAATTTTGTACAAACTGACCGACAGCTTAAATAAAAGTGGTGGGCGGAGTTTCATTGTCACGCAATATAGGTAAAAGGATGGCCGTCGTGGAAGAATTTTTGTAATATAGTATTGAGAAATATACTGCAGTTATAAGTTTGTATGCATATCCTCCAAAACCATTGTGGATTACTCGTTAATTTACAATTTACAGGATGTAGGACAATTTCCCTTTTTATTCTCCCTTCTCACAAAATTAAATGCATGCTATATATGTAGCGGGCGTTTTTTAAGAGCATGAAAATTTAAAATGATAATATTATATAATACAAAACCTAAATATTGTTGGATTGCATTTTTTAATATATATATATTTTCTTATATATACATAATATAATATATAATATACTATTTGTGGTGTGCGACTTGATATTTTTCAGACATACGGAGGGACCAATAGTTTTAAGCCGCCTCCGAACGGCAGATGGTTTCTTATGAGGAGATTTTCCATGGCAGAAATACTCTCGGAGGCTTGCCATTGCCTGCCAAGGGGCGAGTCGACTGATCGAGTGGACCAAAAATGAGCGCCATCAAATTATCTACTAGATTATACCAGAAATATATATATTGTATAAAGATTCCTACGTAAAATTTCCACGTAATCGTAGTCGAAATAAACTAGTTATCGGATCAGTTGTTCTAACATTAAACGATTCAAGACGACTTTCCAAACCTTAATGAACAGAAATGTTAATAAAGTTTGCCATTTTCAGCTGTCAAACCATAGATATCGATAGCTCTCGTGGAGTTAAAAAAACACCCAAAACATATGTACGCATGTTTATAAGTATCCATCAGCACATGAATTTTTAATAATAATTTTGTTGGGAAATTCGAGCTCATTCACTTCCATAGGGCAGCCTCTGTTTTACCGCAAAAACAAGCTTCCGTCAAGATTATTTTTTCATCAAGCTTTAACATTTTTGTAAAAACTATTTCTTAATAAAAAGTATATAATTTGAGTTTCAAATGAAAATAAGAAAAGTTTGAAATATGAAAAAAGTTGAAGTTATAGGCGATCAATGTGAGCTAATTCGGAAAAGCATATTGTGCGGTGATTAACTTTTTGCAAACTTAATTCACCCGAAATGCAAAATTTATACCAATCCACTTTTTTTGAAAAATTATGTAACGATTAACCGATGGATTTAAAATATATATACAGATATATTTAACAAATTGGCGGCCTGTCAAGGTTGAAATTTCAATTTTTATTAAAAAAAAGGTGATTTAAAGCTGCCATGAAAAAGCTTCTCATAAAAAACGTTGGCCGTTCTTTCGGCTTAAAACTGTAGGTCCCTCCATTTGTGGAAAAATATCAGGACGAGCGCCATGAATAGGAGAAGGAGCTTGGTCAAACACCCAATAAAGGGGGGTAAAGTTTTGTATAAGCAAATTTTTCAATTTATCCCAAGATTATTATGTATTGAAAAAAAAACATATCAAAATTTTAAGCAATGGGTTTAATAGATTTTCAGTAATCCTTGCCCATTGGCTCAGAGAATGTCAATTTGCGAAAAACACATTAAAAGTTTCAACTTACATTTATGCAATTTGAATGAAACAATATCTGTGTTTTTTTACGCGCACATGCGTCTGCGCTTTCTTCGCGTTAACACGCGACGGTTTTGCAAAAACAACAACAATACATTCGCACTTATTTACGAATACATACACAATTCTCTCACTATCTTCGTCACTGTCTGTGATTTTTCGGAGACAGTAAATTTGGCAAATGAGTTGACGTAACTGTCCAATTCGCCAACGTTTGTACAACATTGTAATTCGGGAAGTAATCGAAGTTGGAGCAGGTAATTTGTACAAAGCGATACTAACGATGGTTGTTTAAAAGTGAATTGTCTGGACGTCTAGGCTACATAAAAATTGTTTCGCCTTTTTGACAGTTAATACATATTTTCAATTGTCTTCGGAGTATTGTTTTGTGTTAACTCAATGTTAAATGTGGTTCCCTAAGTACAATAAGGTCAATTTTTTTTTTTGAATAACTTTTTTTACTAAATAAAAAAAAATTGATTTTGAGTTATGGAATTCTTCATTTTGACCTTAACGCGCTCCATTGCTTGTCTGTTTGTGTACTGTAGCAGACTAGCTCACAAGTGTCATATGTGATTGAGGTGCGACCCCATTTGCGAAAATTATAAACCTTCCGATGGAGTGAATAATTTTGCGACACCTTGCGCAAGTGTGTATAGGCAATTCAAAAGTTGTATTATTTGTCAAAATTTTGTTGTTGTTTCGTAAAGAGCAATTAACTACACCCACATATATTTTTTCGGTGTTGTATTCTATTTTGCTATTTTTGTTATATAGTTTTTCTGCTTAAACAACTCCACTACATAGCGCTATTCATTTGATTTAACATGAGTTATTTCATTAAATGGATAAATTATAATCAAAACACATACAATTTGTTTTTTTTTTAAATACATTTTAGAGAAAATATTGATATTAAAGTCATTTTAGTTTAAAATAAAAATATTATAAATGAAAGGAATGTTTAATACCAATTTACATAGAACCAACCAACTAGGCATTGTCAGTCTTGACAGTCTAGATGGACATAAATATTTCTATTTATGTTTGTTAAGTAAACGCATTATAAAATGCATAAATATCGTTTATTTTTTATTACACAAAAGAATATAAAAAATAAAAGGCTCATCACTTTCAGAAATACATATTTTCAGAGCTTCTGTATAAGTCGTGGTAATTTCCTTCTTCAATACTATTTATTTGCCCTGCTGCTAATAAATTTAGTTCAGTGCGATTACTGAAAACAGACCATTTTCGAGTTGTAACTCTTTCTTTGCTTTTCACTGACTTTACTACCTTGAATATCAGCAAAAGTGTCTTAACTTAAAAAAAAAATAATTCAAAAGAAATGCGTGAAAATTTTATTGAAAGAGTCATAAGTCAAGAAATCCGTTTTTCCATCAAGTTAAAAACAATCTTCATAATCTTTACTCAACTGATTTTTTAAAGTCACCACGACTATTTCTCTATTAAAATGCGGTATAGTTTTGTCATCGAACCACATTTGGCTAATTTTAAACTGGTTAGGGGTGTAACCACTAGAAAACTAGTCTATTTTAAGTGAAATATTACTATAGTTAAATAAAATGTACATAGTGGGTAAAAATTAATTAACCAATTTTGTTTTTGTATAACTTTCTTACTAAGTAAAAAACATTATTTTGAGTGATGGAAATCTTTATTTTGACCTTTACGCGTCCCATTGCTTGCTTGCTTTTTAATATTATTTATATAATATATTGCAGCTGTCACAGTTCACAACTGTAGTTTCCCTAATTTTGGTTTATCTGTAGAAAGGAAGTCGGCCGCCGTAGCCGAGTGCGTTGGTACGTAACTACTTACGGAAGTACGCAGGTTCAAATCTAGGCGCATTGAACACAACAAATGATAGAAAGGGTTTTTTCTAAAGTTTTTCTATCGCACCTCGGCGGGCAATGGTAAAACTCCGCGTGTATTTCTGCCATGAAGAAGCTCCTCATAAAAAACCATCTGCCGTTTGGAGGTGGCGTAAAACTGTAGGTCCTTCCATTTGTGGAACAAAATCAAGAGGCATGCCACAAATAGGAGGAGGAGTTCGGCTAAACACCCAAAACAGGTGTAAGCGCCAAGAAGAGAAGTAAAATGTGCACACCTCCTCACGTGAGAACAAATACCGCAAACACACATTTTTGTATATCAAAACGTCTGCCACCTGCCAATTGCTGCGTTATAAAATATTTATGGATACAACTTGGTGGCATTTTCCCAATATTACACGCAACCTCAAACACAGGTATATTGGCCCATATATAGAATGTAATCGCTCCCTAATCGATATGAAAATATAAATCCTCCGACGACTACATTTGAGCAACATATTTCAGTGATATACCAACCGGCGAAAACAGCGCTTGCAGTTATACTGAGGAGTGCCAGGTGCACTTCAACCATTTCACCTAAAGATTACCGTAAAAAATAAACAAAAATGTGTAATACGCTTATTTGTTCCGTGGTTTTTTCAAACTAATTTACATTGAATAGCTAATTCGTTATAATTCATAATCCTTATCAGCAACAGTGCATGCAATCGCAGACTATTTTACTTTTACAAATAAATACATACATACATACATGTTTTGGCATGAATTTACGTAGTTGAGCACGAAGGTGGTGAAGAAATACATATAAATATGTGTAAATCCAGTTAGTTACAATGTTTATTCAATTACAAGGCTTTCGAAACGCAACAACGTGTTGAATGTGCCGCAATTATTTTACTAAGTGCATTGTTTTTTAATAAAAAGTATTTGTTACTGCCGCAGGATTTTAATTTTACACCCGTTTTATTGAAAAAATGTTTACTTTTGGCGCGAAAAAATATTTGCAACTGCTTTGTTTGCTTTTGTGTGCGCTTTGTGGATTGATTTCCGTTGTTGTTGCGAAGCCGACGATCGCTTTTAACCTGCCACAAAGTTTTCAGGGATTTCCCTCCTTCGCATCGTTCACCCAGCAATACTTCGAGAGTCGAAATTTGCGGCAGATGAAGACCTACAGGTAAGTGATGATTTTATAGCAGATGATTTATTAGTAAAAGCAAAAAAACAAACAGAAAAAATAGATAAACACTCAGTGCTTGGCTGGTACTGTGACTAATTACAGTCAATAAGGTAAAAAGATCACTCCGCGCACCCGATTCGAGTCCATAAAAGAGATTCAGCGTAAATCGCTGCGAGAAATAAAGTCCGTTTTTATTCCCCGAATTTCGCAAATGATGTGCTCTTTGTTTGATGTGAAAAATGTTTAAATTTATCAATGATAAATATTTTGATCACAGTGTACACAGTGAGCCAGCCATTGACAACATTCTTATCAGTTTGTATGGGAAGTGATTTATATGGGTTAGTAGTTTGTTTCCATTAACCCACTGGAAGCAAATAGGGTAAAAGTACCTAAGAATATCATATTACATTTCAATAGAAATTTTGTAACATAATTCAAAAGAATTCGTTTGAAATTAAACTAACGAGCTTATGTAGCTATTTTATGAAGTTTTTTATTTATAATCATCTTTTTTTGCATAACTTTTGCTTCAAAACTTTGTTCAAATGATTGATTGATCCTGTTTTTTTACATCCATGGCAATTATGACGTTGCTGCTTTTTTCCAATAGTTCTAATTGTGTTTCCGTTAATTTCTAAAAATAAATTTTCCAAAAGTTTTATATATTTAAAATTTTTTACTGAACGTAGTAGTGACGTATTCGAGACAATTATTCTTCTCTGAAAAAGTGCTAAACTGCCTTCATTGGAATAATGGGGTTTGACATAACTGAAGTCATTTCGTTCAATATATACATCTGCTTTTCAATTTTGGAGCCAAACGGTTTCTTCAATACGTGTAAGTAATATTATATTTTCGAATTTTGAATTTAGAGTATCGAACCAATCGTTTACCAGTTGTATGAAATCGGTACAACTGCATGCGTTGTGCCAACTATGGCCAGTGGGATAATGTAGTATTCGAAAAAAATTGTAAAAAGGAAATTCATTCAGGTTAAAACTAATGAAACTTAATGAAAATGTTCAACCAATATATCCAAACGAATTGTCAAATAAGCATGTTTACATTTTTTGTTTCGGATACTTGGCAACTGTATGTAGGTATATATGTACTGTGCTTTGTGCTGCATTACTTTACTTATATATTGAAGAGAGGGAGAGAGAGAGATATTTCATTCCTCAATGATAAGTATTTACGAACTCTGGCTCTGGCAACGGAAAGTCGGTTAAAGTCGCTCTATGCCGAGTATCGTTAACGACAACGGTGTCTCATTCCTCATTTTAAAAGAAAATGGTCGAATGATACCGCTATGCCATAAACCGCTCCAAACAGTCAATCTTAGAGGTGCATTACTACTTGGTAGAAGATTTGTGAATTGTGTTCGCTCCAATAGGGGCACTTTTGTTTGATGACATATCCGCTGAGCCAAAAATAAGGTTTGGCCCGGGAATACGATTTTTTAATTTGAATTCGGATCTCCATATCTACAATTGAGCTGGGTTTTCTATAATATTAGGTATGGAAATAAGTTTCCGCAATCGTAAAAGAGGGCTATTAGTATCGCTACTGATACTACTTTTGTGTTCGCTCTAGTATGATAATATACTGGTGATTTGAAGGTGTATATGTGAGGTCTCGATCGCAGTAGTTGACATTCGTTTGAAGTGTAAAAATCCTTTTTATCTCACGTCAAAAATGTCTACGTTCGTCCCGAAAAAACAGCATTTGCGGGAAGTTATGTTTCATTAATACGTTTTAAAGTTTTAAAGAAAAGTGCAGCTGAGACGTGTCGTACGTATATTGATCAATATTTACGGTAATCACGCTCTATAAAATACAACTTGTAAAGAGTGGTTTCGACGCTTCCAAAGTGGTAATTTCGACGTGAGTGATAAAGATCGATTAGAAGATAAAGATCGTGAAGGGGCACCGAAGAAATTCGAAGATACTCAACTTAAACAATTATTGGATGATATGTCTAAAGAGTTGGATATTGACAGATCAACCGTCGGTAAACGTTTGCACGCGATGGGAATGATCCAGAAAGCAGATAACTGAGTGCCACATCAATTGAAAGAGAGGGATATCGAGAGACGTTTGGTGACGTGTGAGATACTTCTTGAATGGCAGAAAAGAAAAGATTTTCTGCATCGCATTGTCACTGGAGATGAAAAATGAATATATTATAATAACCCTAAGCGTCGAAAATGTTAGAGTCTGCAAGGTGAACCAGGTCCATCGACAGCGAAAAAAAATGTTCATGCTTCAAAGGTTATGTTGTGCATTTGGTTGGATCAGAAGGGTGTGATCTATTATGAACTCCTTAAAGCGTCTGCAACCATCACTAGCGATCATTAGCGACTGCAGCTAATGCGATTGAATCGAGCTCTCGAAGAAAAGCGGCCGGAATGGGACGGTAGACATGACAAACTGATTTTGCTGCATGAAAACTCCAGACCACACGTTGCTAAATCGATCCAGAAATATTTAGAGGGACTGAATTGGAAAATCTTGCTCCCCCCGCCGTATCCCCGAAACATGACACCTTCGAATTTCATTTTGAATTTTTCGTCAGAGGAATTCGTATGTTGCCTGAAAGATGGAGTAAGGTTGTAGCTTCCAATGGTACATACTTCACATAATATAATGTATTATTTAATTGTTTAAATAGTTCGTAACTTTGTCTAAGAAAGGACGGAAACTTATTCCCATACCCAATACAATATTTTTTACAAAATTCCGTGAAGCAATCACGATGACATGACAAGCCTTAGCACACTTTTACATGAACTTGTTCCTTACCAACTTTAAAATCAATAAACGCAAAACCAATACAGTAGGTAAATATTGTCACCATAAAAGTATCTTGCCTACATGCATGTGGTATACATACACACTTGCAAATTCATACATATTTAAATAAAACTATAAGAAAACTTGACATTAAAATAGAGTGAAAGCTTTCCTTGTAGACAACTCCCATAAGGGGGCATCTTTTGAAACCGGCCAAAAATACAACTTATTTTGTTGCGCTTTCTATCCAAATGGCTTCCCTATGAGTGAGCATCTGTTATAGTCGGACAAAAGCACTGCATTTGTTTTTTATTATTTTTTATTTTTTTTTTTTAATTTTATGGCAATCGTAGTGCGCGTTTTAAAGGTGAATGTCGTTTTTTTTTTTCCGGTGGTTATTGTGATATTTTTTGAGGTTTAGAACATATATGAACTCGTTTTACATGAATTTTGTATCTCCAAATACGATGAACAGGCTGCCGAGGAGGTTTTCTCGATACATGATTACCCGGAAGCTTGTGGACGCTACCATTGGCTCATTAGGAGTTTCTCCGTTTCTGTATCTACGGCATAAGCCTACCGACTTATATTATATTAAGTAGGGACTAGTTATGCATAGGTCTAGAAAACTTAGATTATTAACATGACTTGTTATTGAATGGCAACGAAAACGTCCGCCATGACGCTAGGAGAATCATAGGCACTCAGGACACTTATAAGGAGTTCGGCGCTACCCAAAAACCTCGCTGAGACACTCCCCTTCTAGCTGCAGAATTCTGCCCGGGACTACTTATTGGGTATTCGCAGCTAACCTTCATATCTGAAGCCTTTTTATTATTAGCAACATATGGCCCGTCCGGTTGTCTACAGCTCGGCATTCGCAAAATAGCTCTAAGTCAGCGATCCGGACTGTTCGTCCGTATGAATTTCTAATGTTCTAGTTTAAAAAATAAGAGCAAGTCTCTTACAAAGAAGTATTAAATGAATCTTCCGCTCCCTCTAAATTGAAACCAAGCTTGACTCCCTATCGAGGATTTTACTTAACTTGCTGCTGGGGGAAAATAGTTCGAGGTGCAGAATTAAAATGTTCCGATATTCTTTAAAAGATTAGTGAAACGAATGACTCTAATAGGGAAAAAGAACAAGAGGAAGTATTGCCAACACACAAACAGTTAATGTATTTGTGCTGCTAAAATTGTCCTTGCCCATCTTAAACAAGGCAGTGGTGGAACATAAGAGTAGAAGCTTTCAGATCCGGTTAAGCAACTTTGAAAGTTTCTCAGGATGTGGTATCGTTCTAAGCGATGCCGAAATTTCACTCTTCTCATAATAATACCTATAATAATAAAAATATTTGACACTTACACCTATTTGTTATATGTTTTTTATGCTTTTCCACAAATGAAGTTTTGTACCGCCTCTAAACGGCATTTGGCTTTTTATGAGGAGCTTTTCCATGGCAAAAAAACACTCGGAGTTTTGCCATTGACTGTCGAGGGGCGACCTTGTTTGGCGAGGGGCGACCTCGTTTTCTATAATTTGGAATTTCATGACAGTGGTTTCGAAACCCGTTACTGCAAAATAGCAGACATGCACATGTCGAAGATCCCTACAACCTCTTCAACAGCACAGCTGTACTCTTCAAGCTCAAAGGACCCGCAGGATTTTCTGTGTCAACAAGTTGAGTAGCAGAGTGTCGCTCAACGCTCAATGCTCGATGAACAAAGAACTCGGAACCTGCTGAAGGTATCGAATGATATGTCGTTTAGATTTTGATTAGCCACTTCTTCGAGTATCTGGGCATTTGGAGATGGAGATTTTATTAAAAAAACCTCGGGATGCTTTCATAACATCTTGAGATAGAATTGGAGAAATTCCTTGCCACCTTAATCTCATCATGCCCATTTTGTGACCAACCACAACACTTCACAGGCAAAGTGCTGAAGTTTTTGAAGCATAAAACTGGTAAAATTAAATTTTGGATATTTTAGCGTGTTGAACCCCTACTTATCCAAAATAGAGTGCAGCAATAGAAACATATATCTTCTTTATATATTATTTAAAAACGAATGTTTGTCTGTATGTCCTCGATGAACTCAAAAACGACTGGGAGATTATTATAAAAATTGGTATACCTAAATACACAACATCGAATTCTGGCCGAAAAATAATTTTCTCGGACGAGATCCATTTTTGGCTCAGCGGCCATATCAATAAGTAAAATTTCCTATACTGGAGTGTTTAGGCAAGCTTCAATGCATCCACGAAGATTGGCATTTCTTTCGAAACACGTCAGCATAAATGGCCCTCGGTATCGCTCGTCAACATCCACATAATCGATTGGTTTCAACAAGACAGCCCACCCTTGCCAGCGAAGCCGAAGTGAACATTTTAAGGGTGTGCTATTTTATACAAATACAAACGTATTACAGGAGAACTGACCTCAATTACATCTTACGAGTACTTATTGAAAGATTAACACGTCAGGAAAAGCTACTCTATGTATTCCTAAAACTAAATTGTTTTTAAAATGAACTGTCTTGATTTTATAGGGAAAACTAATTACATCACATTTTGTAGTTCGAAATTCCGCTTTCAAGTTCTAAATAAATTTATTTACATCTGTAGTGATGTACATAATTATGCATTTTATTTCAATTTCTTTACAATATCACATTATGCAATTTCTGGTTACGAAAAGTTAATATTATATATTATATTTAACATCCAATGCAATTATTCCGAAGAATACACTGATAACACATTACAGAAATTAATTAAATTTTTTTTATTGTGTTTTTTATTTTTTCAGTGGAAAACGGCTCACTAATGACTCGTTAATAATGATTTACTATCATGACTCCACCATTGCGGTTACCGAATTAGGACCAGAGAAACTGTTGTTAAGCTGCGAGTTGATTGAAATTTAGTAAGTATTACTTATTTGGACTCAAACACTATATCAAATAAGCAAATAAATATTTTTATCTATGTATAATTATTAATTTAATTTATTTATTAATAATAATTATAAATAATTAATCCACTAAAGGTAAGCGCTGGCTACTAGGGCCTTCGACTCATGTTACTACAAATTTTAAGATACATGTGAAAGATACTCAGATTTTTTCTAAAAATTTGGAAATTTCTATGTAGTTTTTGTTTTATTTGTTAAATGTTTGCCAATTTTTAAATTTCAGCCAATTTATTTTGATTATTTGATGGCTTGAGTAAACATGTTTAAGTTCTTACGTAACTTAATTAAGTTTACGTCCAGAGTAGACTTTTTTAAACATCGGTGAGTTCTTCACACAAAAAGGAAGTTGAAGCCAGAAAACCCATGCTGTAAACATTATAAAAACAGAAATATATATCGATGCTAACGTAACTAAAAACTTATGGATCACTTCCTGTGACGTGGGGTCTATTAGACTACTCCTCAAACACTTGCTACCGATGGTACAGCTCATAAGCGATTGAAATGCGAGTTAATTATGTGTAAATTGGAAGGAATTGAGCATTTCAAGTAATTCACTGGCTCCTTTAAAAAAATGGTAGATTCCACTTCACTAGGTTGCAGTGCTATCCCTTTCAATATTGCGTTTCCTAGTGAAAAGCACTAAGGTACTTTTTGTAGGATTCACCGAAAGACCATGCAATTCGCACCAATACTTAATCTTATTTAAAGCTACCTGTATTTTATTGCATATAACTTCAAATAGGCATATTACAAATATCTATATAACAAATATTCCTATTTTCATTCCTTCTGCTAGCAATGAAAAAGATGGAAAAATCCTACTCGAAGGGCTTTCCAAATACAATCGACCACTACGGATAAAATTTGATGAAATGCTGAAATTAATGAACCAATGTGAGCGCGTCGATAAGATCACATATGCGTCACGAAATCGGGCCAAATCCATAGATGTCAATGCGAATAAGGATAGCTCAACGAATAATGGTGTTACAAATTTGGCATCAACTATATTTCCGAAAAGTCCATTTTCATTACTGAGTGGCATAATACCGGGTAAGTAAATGAAACACGCATACAACGGCATGCGAGCATTTTTGCATAGTAATGAACGCTGCTACTTGGCATAGTCTACTTAAGGCTTGAGCTAACACACCCTTTAAATAAATAAAAAACTAATATCGATATCCGCACAAACATACATACATACATATGTATAAAATCGATGTATGTATGTAAGTATACAAATATTATTAATTTTTAATTATTATTCGATAGGCACAAAATGGTGTGGCACTGGTGACATTGCGGAAACCTACAGCGACTTGGGCACAGAGATGGATATGGATCGTTGTTGTCGACAGCACGATTTATGCCCTGTGAAAATACGTGCCTATCAAAATAAGTACGAACTTATGAACGATTCCTTGTACACAAAGTGAGTGCGCATATATATACACATACATATAAGCTAGTGATACCAATATTAGTGGTAATTTTTGATATCGGGATTTTGGTATATTTATTTAGTTAAATAACATAATCCTGCAATTTCGGGACGCATTTCGGAACACAATTTTCTTTAATTCAAAAAAAAACCTTAAATTTGTTAGAAAACGCAAAATAAAATTTTAATATTATTTGTTTTTTAAAAACAAAATTACAAAAATAAAAAAATAAAAAAAAAAAAACAATAACTTAAATTTCGGTTTACATAGTAACATCGTTTAGATGGCAGCACATAAAAACGTTCTTTTTAATTTATAAAAATCATATTTTTTAAAACATAAAATGCAAACAAAAACCACAAAAAAAAAATTCTATAACTACTAGAAAAAATCATATAAGACCAAAAAGTTGAAAACGCCAGCAAAAAATGTTCTCTTCATTTCAAATTTCATATGCGAATCTAGAAATCGGAAAGTTTTAAAGGGTATTTCAAAAGTAACGCCTAGATGTCAGTAGTAAATAATTCCTAAACGGTGCCTTTTTGCTGTGTCATGTTTGACATTTTGAAGTAGACAGATGTACAATTCTACACGATAGAACAACGCATTCAAATTAATGAAACTTATTATAAAAATGTTTAAGAACAACATATCGCAAAATTTGTGTTTCTTGTGTGGAAATAATAATCCGAATGAGTCGACAATTCAAAGGTTGGTAAAAAAAAAGAGGTTGTCTGTAAAGTCGGTATACTGACGATAGTTTAACGTGATAACGTCATAAGAAAACACTGATTGAATGGTTGCATTTTTCAAAAGAAAATTTTAATTTTATTTGTTTGATAGATATTTTGTATGGATATAGAGAATGAGTTAACATTAATAATAACATAACATAACATAACATAACATAACATAACATAACATAACATAACATAACATAACATAACATAACATAACATAACATAACATAACATAACATAACATGACATAACATGACATAACATGACATAACATAACATAACATAACATAACATAACATAACATAACATAACATAACATAACATAACATAACATAACATAACATAACTTAACATAACATAACATAACACAACACAACAGAACACAACAGAACACAACACAACATAACATAACATAACATAACATAACATAACATAACATAACATAACATAACATAACATAACATAACATAACATAACATAACATAACATAACATAACATAACATAACATAACATAACATAACATAACATAACATAACATAACATAACATAACATAACATAACATAACATAACATAACATAACATAACATAACATAACATAACATAACATAACATAACATGACATAACATGACATAACATAACATAACATAACATAACATAACATAACATAACATAACATAACATAACATAACATAACATAACATAACATAACATATCATAAAGCATTCACCAACAGCTTTCATTTGATACCCATATTGTACATACACGTCCGAAGGTTACCCGGGTCCACGTTTTGACCTATATCTCGAGACCCTATCTACCAATAGGTATTCAAACTATACGGAAATCATCTTCAATACCTACTTAACAATGTGTGTAAGTTTGGTTTAATTGGGTTCAAAGACACGGCGGGTCCACGTTTTGGCATATATTTCGAGACCCTAGTCATCAATAGATATGAAAATTACCCCGTATTAAAGCACTTATCAACAGCTTTCATTTGATATCCATATTGTACAAACACATTCTAGGGTCCACGCTTTGGTCTCTATCTCGAGACCCTAGTCACGGAGCGGATGGAAATACTCTGAACTAAAGCATTCACCAACAGCTTCCATTTGATACCCATATTGTACATACACATCCGAAGGTTACCCGGGTCCACGTTTTGACCTATATCTCGAGACCCTATCTACCAATAGGTATCCAAACTATACGGAAACCATCTTCAATACCTCCTTAACAATGTGTGTAAGTTTGGTTTAATTCGGTGCAAAGACACGGCGGGTCCACGTTTTGGCATATATTTCCAGACCCTAGTCATCAATAGGTATGAAAATTACCCCGTATTAAAGCACTTATCAACAGCTTTCATTTGATACCCATATTGTACATACACAACCAAAGGTTACCCGGGTCCACGTTTTGTTCTATATCTCGAGACCCCAGTCACGGAGCGGCATGAAAAATTAAAAATTATAACATTAAAACAACAGGTATTATTAACAAACTTGGTTTTATTTTAAATTCTTCAAGTGAATCAAATTAATAATAATCAATAAGAAGGCATATGCAAATACAAATACGTGAATTTATATATGTACATATGCGCATATACATACATATATACGCTCACTTAAGTAGGAGAGAGCAAGATGTCGAACGTTGCCGTTCGTTTGCTTTGTTTGCTTTGTCGTTCGTTCCGCGCTTTCGCTTGCAGTTCATGCAATGCAATGAGCAAGGTAACGTCAAATGAGCAAGGTAACACTAATGAGCAAGGTAACACTAATGAGCAAGGTAACACTAAAGAGCAAGGTAACACTAATGAGCAAGGTAACACTAAAGAGCAAGGTAACACTAATGAGCAAGGTAACACTAAAGAGCAAGGTAACACTAATGAGCAAGGTAACTACATATGAGCAAGGTAACACTAAAGAGCAAGGTAACACTAATGAGCAAGGTAACGACACATTTTTTCGTGCGTGCAGCCTGTTAAATCGAATTATAAGACGTTATCACGTCAAAATGTCTGGTTCTGTCGAGCATAGAAAAAGGGCTGGTAGAGCAAAAACTGGACATTATGGTGTGAATATAGGCATTCGTGAATCGACTGTTTGGGGAATTTTACTTGTAGACGTGTTCATGGTGGACATTTAAATGACGCCATTTTTCACATATGATTGTTAAGAGTCGTCTTTTAAATAAAAATAGTGAAAATGGCAGAACCTATGCCTTTTATATGCCTTATTTTAAAACAACATCTAGACGCGTCTTTTGAAAGACCCTTTGGTTTATTAAATTTGAAATGGTGTGGTAAGAATCGCAAAGCATTTCACTCCAGTTCTCAGTTAAATCATTAACCGCTCTCTTTAGAGACAATATAAGGTGGCGCAAAATAAGTCATTCTGTGACAATTGTGAATTAGGCAGTTGCAGTAAACACACAGAAAATCCATGGAGCGCGTAAAGGTCAAAATATCTCTACCACTAAGCAATAATTTTTATTTTTTTGATTTAGTAAAAAAGTTAATCAAAGTCAAAATTGGTTAATTAATTTTTTGAGTATAGGTATATATCATTCAATTTCGACAGGAAAATCTTGAAATTTGTTTCCATTTAAAATTTAAAAACGGATATTTACAAACCACAAAAACAATTGAGACTGAGCTAAAATAGAAACGACAGGAGCTTTGTTCGGATAACTTCGAGTTTATTGGTTCATAATAGTTCCCTCTGGCTTCAATGCACTGTTTCAGGTCATTGACCGGAATGTCCTTCAGGATGTCGGCACAAACCTAATGCCAAATGCAATTTTCCGAACAGGTAGAAGTCACAAGGAGCCATAACAGACGAATACAGTGAGTGATTGATGGTTAAAATGCGATTTCTAGTCAAAAAGTCAGTCACAAGAGTGGATCGATGAGATGGATCATGCAATAAGCGCCAGCTTCCTTCTTCGCGGTATTCAGGGCGATGAATGCGACGCAACAAACATTTTAAAACGCCAAGATAGAAAATTGCATCGACGGTTTGGCCCGTTGGCGCGAACTGCTTGTGGACAATTCCCTTGAAATCGTAAACACAAATTAGCATCGACTTGATTTTTGGCGGCCTTCCATTCAGCTCTTTTACGCTCAGTTTCAGGTTCATGTTGGAAATACCACGTTCATCACCAGTTAAAATGTTGTAAAGAAAGTTGTCGTCTTTTCTCGCCTCTTTAATGAGGTCTTTTGAATGTTAAATTCTGAGCAATTTTTGGTCCTCAGTTAACTTGTGCGGAATGAAACGTGCACGGAACTTTCGTAAGCCCAAATGATCAGTTAAAATGCGATGAATCGATATTTTTGAGATATTTAACTCCGATTTCAGGAATGATTAACGATGATTTCGGTTCATTTTTGATAAATTTACGAACAATTTCGATGGAGTAAACCTCTCATGAACTCTGGTACGAGATAGACAATCATCGCCATAAACTTTTTTTATCAATTCAAATGTTTCGGTAGACGTTTTACGAATTTTAAAACAAAATTTGATATTAGCTCTTTGTTCGAAACTCATTTTTGTACCGATGACACAAACATACTCACACTTTAGACGCTATAACTTCGCTTCCACTGAACCGAATGTCACCAAGCTTTCACAGGAAGCCAACTGGAGATGTGACTCCCAACGCACTAATTCCTTAAAAATATGGCGACATTAAAAGAATGTTTATTTTGGACCTCATCTTGTATAGCCTCTTCAGCCAAAGAAGTTCCAAACAGGCAAAAATAAATATCTGGCGCATGAAATAATAGAGCGAATCAAGTTTTAATGTTTCTCTATAAAAGCGACGAATTAAAAACAGTGAGAAGAGGGCTTAATTTGTACGCATTTATTACCCAATTTACTTCTCCTCATAAGAATAAAAAATTAAGTCCAATGTTAGACATTTTTTTATTTGGATTTATATGAGTTTTCATTTATTTTATTATAAAATTATTCATAACTTATTCAGAGATTTAGATCAACTAATCGGTACTCAAAAACATCCATACTTCGAGATCCCGAAATATTAAGATTATCACTACTGAAATATACACACCTGCATACTTGAATGAGTCTATGTCTCGTGATTATACCAATAACACAGCCTTCTAGCATGCATATATTTTTATTTTTACTATCCTAATATGGCCTAATACGTATAAGTACATATGTATATATACTTATTAAATGCATACTATTAATTATATTTAAAAATTCACGTTAGTGTTGACTTACCATTAACTTATTGTTTTTTCTGATTATCTTCACAGATCTCACTGCATATGCGATGATATGCTATACTCCTGCCTCAAAAGTGCCAACACACCAGCGGCGCAGCTAATGGGCTCAATCTATTTTAATTTGGTTCAAGTACCCTGTTTGGCTGGGGCCAATGAAAATTATCGTTTTCGAGCTGCTAAGGAAGGATTCTAGATAAGCGATAATTGGGGAATATGCTTCTCTATGTACATTACATAGAGAGACAAATGTGAATTAGGAATTAGCCAAATTTGTGTAAAATATTGTGTTTGTTTTTGTACTAAAAATAATTTGTTGTATTAAGTTTTGTTATGTATGATTTTCGATAGCACTTAAGGACTAGCATGAAGCGAAAATACATTTTTTTTTATTTATTTATACATTTTCACATGAAAATAATTGAATTTTTATTTATGAGAAAGATGTGGCATCAAAGCGGCAAGGCTTATTTGAATTAAAGTTTTGAATGCTGGAATGGGTATTTGCTGCAAATCAATTTGAAGGTTTTGTGCAAATTACTAAAACAGGAAACAACATAATTGAAGGAACATAAAGCGTTTTTCAATAGGTGCGCTTCAACTTTTTTCCGATAGGGAGGGCGAACGACGCAATATTTTTTATTTTTCGCTTGTCATTTGTAAACTTCATTAGTATACATTTCATCATGGAACGCTACACACTTGAGCAACGATTGCAAATCGTGCAAATTTTTTATGAAAATAATCGTTCTGTTGCTGCTACTTTAAGAGCATTAGGGCATCTTCAGTGATGAAGCTCACTTTTGGCTCAATGGCTTTGTCAACAAGCAAAATATGCGTTACTGGGCAGAAAGCAATCCACACGTGATTCATGAGGCACCGTTGCATCCCGAAAAAATCACTGTTTGGTGCGGTTTACATGCCGGCGGCGTAATTGGCCCATATTTTTTCGTTGACGAGAACGATCGCCACGTTACTGTGAATGGAAATCGATACCGCGACATGATAAACGATTATTTTTGGCCGCAATTGAATGGTATGGACTTAGACGACATGTGGTTTCAACAGGACGGGGCCACAAGCCACACAGCACACGCTACAATTGATTTGTTGAAGAGTAAGTTCGATGAGCGGATTATTTCCAGAAATGGACCGGTCGAATGGCCGCCGCGCTCGTGTGATTTGACGCCTCTAGACTATTTTCTTTGGGGTTATGTGAAGCCATTGGTCTACAGTAACAAGCCGGCGACGATTTGTGAGCTCAGAGCCAATATTGAACGCGAAATTGCTGGATTTTCTGAATTTCGGCCGATTTATGTAAAAGAGTGGTCGAAAATTGGGTTCAACGATTGGACTTCGTAAAACGTGCACGCGGTGGCCATGCAAAAGAAATCGAATTTCATACTTAAATGTATATGTTCAAACTCGATAATAAAAAAAAAATAGTTAAAAAAGTCAAACGGTTTGGATTTTATTCAAAAAAGTTCAAAAGTTGAAGCGCTCTTTCGGAAAAACGCTTTATTTAACATCTAATACACTTTCCGCAAAAGCTGTTCATGAAAGCATCGAGCTTTCAGAACAGATCGTCATAAAACTGTCAAATGACAAATTTCTGAGTCGATTTCAGGTAGCGAAAAACTTATCATAAAAAATCTGAAACTGATATCTTTGGAGGGGGGCATAAAACTATTGCCCCTCTATTTGTCCGACATCTTGGAGACAGACCCACTGACTACAGAGTTTGATTGAAAAGTAATAAGCCTTCCCGCGCGGAGCGTCTGCCAAGCGATCAACCGAATCGGCTGGTGGGGGGGAAAATGATCGTTGGACCTTCCCCTTCCACTAGAAACCGGTCCCAGTTCGCTGGCAACAGCGGTGCAGTCAACGTCGCTCCGCGCGTGAAAGCTGTTTTAAAAGTGTGTTAGGATTTTGCAGTGGTGAAAATGCAGCGATCGTTGGAGCAACGTTACTCGATCAAATTTTGCGTAAAGCTAAACAAAACGAGTACCGAAACCATTAGGCTACTTAAGGAGGCTTACGGGGGCCAATCTCTGTCCAGTGGCCAGGTAAAACGGTGGCACAAGTCGTTCAAGGAAGGCTGGGAGGACGTTGAAGACGAACAGCGATCTGGAAGGCTTTCGACGACGCAAACAGACCAAGATGTGAACCGCCTTCCTCTGCACCTCTGCATTGGAAAGGATAGGGGTTCCGGTGCTTCCCCACCCTCCCTACGGCCCAGACCTGTCCCCTTCGGACTTCTTCTTGTTCCCGCGCCAGAAAAGAAAGCTGAAGGGGAGGCGTTTCGACTCCAGCGAGGCGATCCAAAAAACTGTGACAGCCGAATTGAACGCGATTCCGGCGGATGAGTTTAAAAATGTTTCCTGTAGTGGAAGGACCGCTACCAGCGGTGTATTGTATTGTATTTTGAAGAATATTAGTTGTGTAAGCCAAAAGGTTTAATAAAACTGCTTAAACAAAATAAGGCTCATTACTTTTCAAACAAACCCTGTATAAGCGAAACTTGGCCAAACGCCTGATGACTGTGTAAACTTAGTGACTGGCTTACTTGAACGCATTCAGATTTAGCTATACTGTAATATGAGCATAAAAATGCAATACCTTCGCAGCCTCGTTGACTCTACACTGGCATACTAATGGTGAATACCCTGCTATCTTTTGAAATATCCTTTTCTTTACCTACACCTTGATCATTGATCCCTGAGCTGATGGTTGCTGCACGGCTAATGGGCAAATACTGTTGCTGCTTCATATGGGAATGCGTCAACCTTCGCATGACCTCCCTGCCTTGGCATAGATAACCATGGGATTATTTAGAGACGACTACATTTCTGGTTTTGAATAGCGGCTCCGGGCAGGGTACCTTTCTAAACATGAGTAAAAATCTTAATAATAACAATAACAACAACAAACAAACCCAAAAACCTCCAGCGTCGAAATCAACGTTCAAAGTTTTATCTAGGCGGGACTCTGGGAGGAAGTCGGAAGCGACTTCGAGTATTGCCCCAGTGGGTGTGAGTGGGAATCCGTTTTACTTAGGTTGGCAGCCGCTTGCGGATCCGCTTGCATATTTAGTTATTTCTAATAGGGTCAAGCACCCTCATTACTGCGGCCAGGGAGATGGTCTTGGTCTTACTTTGAAGCTGATGTATCAAATTTCTGATTGGAGGGTGCTTCCTTGGACTTCCAAAAACTAAATCGTGCAAGCGCTTAAACCTAACGATTACAATTTACGTAAACATTTTTTAGTAACAATTTTAGAGTTATTCTGTACGGTAAACACTATTTTTTGGAATGATAAAGGCCATTTTCATTTAAATGGAAGTGTAAATAAGCAAAATTGGACACCTCAAGAAAAGAACCCACTACTAAAAAATCAAAAGTCACTTTACAGTCGCAAAGTGATGGTTTGGTGTGCATTATCAAGCAGTGGAATAAATGGAACATCTTTTTTTTAAATCGTCGAAGATAAGCAATTTCGGTGCATGCTGAACGATTATTTTCTGAGCACAGAGTTTCAGCAAGATGGCCCATAGAGACCATGGCGATACTGCGGATTTCTTCCCAAACAAACTGATAGACCTTTTCGGTGACACATCCCGGCCACCCAGGTCGCCCAGTCCTATAACTATGGAGGTTTTTCTGTGGGGGTCCCTCAGAAGTAAGGTCCCTGCTACAAACTCAACGACCATCTCAGCGAAAAGGAAATATCGCTCGCGAGATTAATGGCATCCCGGCAAGTGACACGGAGTACGGAGGCCAGAGTTTAGATTCACGTTAATAGTTATTGAAATACAATTTTATCATTAGTAATTCTTTTAATAATAAATAAAAATAGTAGAGTTCTCTATAAAAATTTATTTTCCTTAATAATTTCGTTATTGACGGTAATTTACTATTGAAAATGACAATTAAAATAATGAATCAATCGTACAGACACAATTTTTAAGATGCCGATTTAACAATGGCTAAATTTTTGACACTTAGAATGCTAACTTTTGCCGAAGCTGACAGAATTTCACATCGAACGCGACCATTTAATAATTCATGCAACACGGCGGTTGTTGATTGATTCAAGTTTTCCCAAGCAGGCACCCAAAGTTGACTTTTCGAATTTTTATACATATATCATTGGCCGATTTTAAAAGTTAACATCGTGTGCCATATTGGGTCGAAAGCAGGTTTTAATTTTTCGACGAGTTAGATGTAAAAGAATTTCATGCTTTTTGCACAATTCATTCGAATCTTATGATTTTGCCAGCAATTTTTAAAGCAGCAATTAGAAAACTTATTAAGCAACAAAATAAACTAGTTGATTTGTACAATAAAATTTCAAAAAAAACAAAATTTCATAAAAATGTTATAAAATTTACTTTTTTTAACAATTAAGTTTTTTCACCAACTTCTAATATAGTTAAAAATAAATTGAAAAAGCATTTCTGGACAAAATAGTTACGCCGTTTATAGCGAAGGCGTGTGAGTGGCAATTAGCGAAAATGTAGCTTCCTCCTTAAGTACCTTTTAAAAAAGTCCACTCGTCGTAAGGTGATAAACGCTTCAAGAGCGCTCCAGCCGATCGGCGTCACTTGCCAATGTGACTACTATTATTATTAGTTAAATAAAGTGCAAAGCTTTAAGTGACTGAAAATTCTAGTTGATTCTTGTTCACCTTTCCCTTCCGATGTTGCGAATTCTCTCCGTCTAAAAAAACATTTCGTCCATTCGTTATATGAAGAAAATACATGCACAATGGAGTACTAAAATTTAATGGTCTATAAAATGCACACCCCAAATTTGTTTTTAAATTCGGTTTGAAATGTTTCAAATTTTTATGAAAATTTGTCGGGTTCTTATAAATTTTGTACGAAATTTGAAACTTTGATATATATCACAAACTCGACGAAGTTTCATAAAAATTTCAAAAGAACTATAAAAAATTGCTGTACGTATTTTATAGAAGTATTTATAGGTAGAGCCCGCATTTGATAGACCCCGCTTACACCCTCCAATTAATGGTGAATGAAAATTTGTATTTGAAAATTAATGGAATTTAAAAAACAAGAAAAATAATCAATACTCGTCAAAATTTTGTGGGACTATAGTTTATTCGCGGGCGGTATCAAACGCGGTTCATGTAAGAGAGAAATTCCTGGCCCTTTTTGAACAGAAAAATCCGCAAATTCTCATCGGCTTGAACACCTACTAAGGTAACTAGACATCTCGACGCTAGATTTTTGATTGCTTTCAATGGCCAATTCCAATGAAATTGCCAATCGAGGAAAGAAATTGAATGAATTTGGCTATTCATGTGCCGAAATATCAGGCCCCTTCTTTTTGCCAAGCGTTAGCAAGTGGCGAATAGATGAAGCACATCGTAAAAATGAACTTATCTTGGCAACTTTGGAATAGAGCTGCCATTTACATGTGTGTGTAAGACAGTGAGTTATACCAGTTTAATGAGGTATAACCATACTCACTAGCGGCAAATCTTTCTCGATAACTTTGTTGTTGCTTTCGCATGCAAATGTTTCGTCAAGTTAATCGAGTATAAAGATAGCGAGCAGAGATAAACTGTTCACTAGACAGGGCTAGTTTACTGGGGCGGCATACCTTGGTCGGGAAAAACCCGAGTCATTCCGGTAACGTAGTACCGACTGCGATGGGATGCTGAAGCACCTGGGACCATTGGGAGTAGGATTTTTCACAAGGGTTTTCAACCTGCCATTGGCCACTCTCATTATCCCTGACATGTGGAAAGCAGGGGAATCTTATCGGCCGATAACTCTCCTTTCCCCAGTAGTGAAGACACTTGAAGCCCTGCTACTTCCACTCTTCACGAAACACCTGGCCCCAGCCCCACATCAGCATGGTTTCCGACGAGTGCACAGCACCACCACAGCACTCACCGTCATAAACGCCCAAATCAACCGCGGGCTTAACGAAAACCGCCCCTCCGAGAGGACTGTCTTAGTAGCGTTGGACTTGAAGAAAACTTTCCACACTGTCAGCCATTCCACGCTACTAGATTATATTTATCAGGCGACACTCACGCCAGGGCTGAAGAGGTGGTCCGCCAACTATTTGAGCGGCCGTCACTCGTCAGAGATCTTTCGTGACCAAACAGCGGAAGATCAAGCATGGTATTCCGCAGGGTGGTGTCCTTTCCCCCTTGCTGTTCAACTCCTACCTATCGAAACTCCCCTAACCACCAGAGGGAGTCTCCCTGGTCTCATACGCTGACGACTGCACGGTAATGGCGTCGAGCAATGACATTGATGGCCTATGCGCCAAAGTGAACATCTACCTCAGCGACCTTTCTCACTTTTTCACTGCGAGGAATCTTCAACTTTCCCCCACTAAGTCCACGGCGACCCTCTTTACCACCTATACAAAGGAGGTCAAAGTGCAACTGAAGGTAAAAATGGATGATACACCAATTCAGACAGTTAACAATCCCAAAATTTTGGGCATAACCGTAATCGGAGTCCAACCACCACCTACAGCAGATGAAGAGCTCCAGCTTCCCCGTGAAACCCGCGTAGCACTGTCACAATTACTTTCTAGATATGTAGCAGGTTAAACTTCTACTTATCCAGAATTGACCCCGACATACCAAACATATGTGCGGCATGTGAAGGCACCCCGCACGACACTAACGACAGTCGGTTCTACGTTACCAAAACGAACCGGATTTATATCCGGCCAAGGACTGTCACTCCAGCAGCATTCCCCGTACATGTATGGAGAATGTTTAGCTGCTACAACAACAACAACACTAACCACCTTTTCACATGCCGCTTAAGACTTACTCATCTAACACCCCTCTCCCTCTGGACTCAATCTGTCGAAACAGCATGTTTCCTGGGCCTACCTTTAGATGAGCTGGACGAAGATGACCGGTGATATACCCTAAACTGATGGGGCTTGTATTATGCTACAACAACAACATAGCGAGTAGAGAAGTGGAGAATAGAAGGGGCCTATTTTAAGCCATATATTGCCAATATCTTTGAAGCAGTGGGCTGTCATTTTGCTTGTTTGACAGCGAATTGGACTATGCATTTCGCTTCTTTGAAAAAAGGTTCACTCAGAATCTGGGCGTCATTCTTTCCTGTTCGATGGCAATGCCCACACTTAAAATATTGCCATCGCTTACAAATTTGACGAAAATTCCTTTAAAAAGAAGAATTGAGTGTCGAGATGTTGAGTAAGATTACCTTCGACAATTTTCTTCGGTATTATAGTTGTTGCTATATGGCAACAAAATCCAATGACAGCAAATCCTACAATTACTAAAGTGATGATGATGATGATGATACAGTGATACGGCCTCTTATTGTCAAAAAGTCCAACTTTCGCACGCATTGCCCCACAAAATGCTTTATGATGTGCTTACATGTCACGCTGGTCCTGGACAGACCAATACAAACCATTGCGCGAGTTGTAGCTTTTTTGGCACAGCCTTTTGAGAACGAAATGTTTGTCCTACAAATTTAACTTTTCCTCCACTTTTACTCAAAATTTCTAGAGTTAGCAACCCAGTGTCTTACTAAGGGAGCCGATTTGTCAAGTGGAAACGAAAAGGCAGCAAACCTTTTATCACTGAATCATGCAACTTCTCTACTATACAAATTCATATGACTCTTTTTTTTTTAATTATCATAATATATTTTTTATTTCACAAATTAGTACATACGATACATAAGTAAAAATTTTAACTGCCGCAACGCGCCCTATACCATTAACAATTTATGCGTATATATAAATATAAAATATATGTATGTGTTAATATGCAAGCGCAGTTAGTTTCTGAACTAACTCGCCTTTCATTTGACTTAAAACTTGTAATCTCTCAATTAATGTTTCACAATTAAATAAATAAAGTTTCGTTTCTTTGTCATTGGTTCATTTAAATTTTCGAAATTTGTTAATCATTTACGTTAGGTACATGCGAAACACTAGTATTTTGTTTCTAAGGGCGGTAACTATTACTTTCAACCCATCGCAATTGTAGTGTTTGGGGTTTGTCAATTATTTAGTTTTTGCGTTTCTTGTTGATTGTTTTTAAGTAGGTACATATTTAACATATTTACGAGCAGTCCTATTTTAAATACTTGGATTAGTTTTTTTTTTCAATTCTGATTCCACTTCTGCTAAGGTCATACTTCAACGGGTTAAAAATATTAACAGTTTATTGTTAGGACTTGATGTTTTTAGCAGCTATTAAAATATCAAAATAATGGGGAAACCGTTATTAATTAGTTACTCGGCGAAAAACTGGCTGAATGCAGTGCGACATTGAATTTAGTTATAGCTATATAGTTGTGCGCCTAAATATATGCAATATTTCGTTGTCTATCATCTACATTAGGAATTTCTTGCACGCATATTACTTTCATGAATTTAAGTATCGCGTTACAAAAATTGACATATAATTCATATTTATTCATAAAGTCAAAGTAACATACATAACTGTTTTGACTATTGTAATCTTGAGGATGTAGGATTATAAATATTACTTTTCAATTTGCTCTAAAAATTATATTTCTGAGAAAATTAACTTTAACATTGCCAATAATAAAAATTTCGTTTCCAGAATTTGTATTCAATTTAAAATCTCACAGAGAGTAAAGTGATTAGCTTCGTGCCCGAACAAAACTTATACGCACAATCATAGATACAAATACATATATTATTTTAGACGAGAGCAAAAATAAAAAATTATTATTTTCTTTTTACATGGAAGTATATAGATTTCACATTAATACTAAAACTTTTTTCGAGGCTCTCACTTTCGATAACTGAAACAATAAAATTAAACAAAATTAATAGATTAAATCAGTGAGAAGGGAACACTATTTTGTCAGCGTGTGTACGCTATTCTGGTAGCAAATCGCCAGATTTCCAACTAAACTTTTCCTCTATGCTACTTGGCCATAAGCTTAGAAAATACTAGCGACATTTGGTCCAGGCTGTGAGTTTGTTGGCATAGGCTGTGTAGGCCGATCAATGTCCTGATACGTGCGCTGTTGTGTGGTGGGAAACACAGAACCTGTTTGTAAGCTACCGCCACGTGAACTGAACTCACGATACAGTAATATAACAGTGATTGGACGCATCACTAAGTTGATGATAGAAAAAGCAACCGCCCAGCCGTCTGAAAAAAAATTAGAATAGTTTTTTTTTTTTTATTAAATGTGTAATGGAAAAGAAAGTAAAATATAATAATATAACGGAAATACATATGTATAGATAACAGTCAATGTAGTAAAAAACGATTTTTATACAACTTACTCATAAAATCGAAATATACTATTATGCATATTAAATCAAAGAATATGCTTGAAACGTTTATGACGAGCGCCTGCAAGTAAACGAAAAGTTACAATGAAGGAGGGATAGATGCATGAAGTATTTTATAGTGAATTATTTTGCCAAATAATATCTAATAATATTAACGTCATAAGAATATTTACTACATGGTTATTAAGCAAACAGAAAAAGCGATGAGGGGTACATGTGGTTGTTGGCAACTTACATCTTATATATAAAAATGGAGACGTTTTTTTGTGTTCGTTAGTCGCCGATTCACGCCTAAACGCATTCACCGATTTCAATCAAACTTTCACAGATCATTGATATTGATCCATAGATGGTTTATGTGTTTATGTGTTTTAAAGAAATCGGTAAAAGTATGCGTGCGTTGTGTAAGTGTGAAAAATACAATATTTGCGTGTTTCCCTTATACGGACATTACGTATACGGAATGAGAATACACGCAAATGAATAGAATATACACAGATATGAATAACATTGTTCTGATGTCGAGTAACGTATGCGACTGTATTATTCGTATCGCAATAGTTGTCCTCTCTTTTCTTTCCTTTTTATGCATACGTGATACGGCATCAAAGCACATTGCTTTTATTTTAAACTGGAAAAATATTTTGAGCTTCATTTGAACGTTTTATGATTTAGATAAAATAAAAATTCGTTAAATGTATTTGATTCCATTAATAACCTTAAGCCTGTATTTTTCGAAGTTCAAAGTTTTTGGACAAATATTGAAACGATTACTTAAATTAAATGTTAAATACATATATATAAATGCGCAAATGTAAAAGTTTAGATGGATTTAAAATATACGAAATTATTCAGCGGTTGAATCCATACATTTTTTGAAATCCATCAATATGGATCGACAGTCGCCATAAATGTTCTTTTATAATAAATAAAACGTGTTAATTTGATGGTAGCTTGAGTATTAAGATCAGGTTTCGATTAGTATAACTTTGTTCATGGGTTTGCGTAATTTTTTTGTGGTGAAAGTCTAAAACCAAGAAAAGAAAACGCGAAAGCTGACTAGCAAAATGTATAAAATAAATCCTCCTGTATGTATATACAGTGAGGTGCAAAAATGGAACATAAATAGCATAAGTTACGTTTAGTACCATATCTACGCAAACAAGCTTGTTTATTTGAATGCAATTGTACATATATTATATAATTAATGTGTGAGCTTTCAAATGAGCCCATAACGGTTAAAATCTAACAACAACAACTACTCATTGGAAGAGCTGAAAATAAAAACACAAATGTTCCAATTATGCACCGCTTATTTATTTATAAAAAAAGTCCAAAAAAAAATTATTTTAATATTTCGTCCAAAGCCCCTTTGATTTTTTTTAATGCCTTTGTACGGTTTGGCACACTTTCTGTATATTTAGCCACAGTTTGTAGCGGAATGGAGTAGCACACATCCTGGACTTGCTCCCACACCTCATTCATCCATTTTGGCGGGTTTATATAGATTGCGAGCTTTTGTTTTACGAGATGCCACAAATTCTCAATGGGGTTCATGTAAGGGCTTTGTGCTGGGCACTGCATAACCGAAATTGTTTGGGACTTCAGCCAGCTGGACACCATTTTTGCCGTATGTTTAGGGTCATTGTCTTGTTGAAAAATAACTTTTTCAACAGCAAGACCGGTTTTTTGGATGGCAGCAGGCAAATTTTCTTGCAAGATCGTCAAGTACTGCTCCTTTTTCATTCGTCCTTCGATTTAGATCAAAGGACCCACACCATTGCAAGTGATGCACCCCCAAACCATTATGTTGCCACCACCATGCTTCACTGTTTCTTTCACGCTTGATTTTGTTAACTGGTGGGGATCTTTTGACCAAAACCATGAACAGCCATCCGATTCAAATCGGTTGATTTGTGTTTCATCTGACCATATCACCTGTAAAAAATAAAAATATGCATTAAATGATATTAATTATTGAAGCTTTACTGCTTAGTACCTGCTGCCAATCTGCATTAGTCCAATCGGTGTGTACTTCAGCACACTTTTTTCTGCTCATTATGTTTTTTTTTTTGAAAGCAGCGGGTCTTTCTTCTTTTCTGCAGCTTTCAATCCTAATTTTTTCAAATTTCGTCTCGCTGTCCATTTGCTGACTTTCAAATTCATTGTCTGAATGCCTTCTGACGGTGTCTTTACGCTACCGCTTGTAACTAGTTTAGCCAAATGCCGGCTTTCCCGCTCAGTCCTTTTTTGTGGACGCCCAGGATTTTGCTTAACTTGTAATAAATCATGTTTTTTTTAAGCCTTTGCATTGTGGTGTGACTAACTTTGAATTTTTGGGCACATTCTCGAATAGACGACCCGTCCCGCACAGATTTTACAATATTTTCTTCAACACTTGGTTTCATAGTTTTATTTATTAATGATTTGACACTTTACCACTTTATGACACCAATTCCAGAAAAAGAACAAAAGAAACCACAGCCAAATTTAAAAAGAACCGTTCAAATTAAGCATTGAACAACAATGAAGTAAGCGGTGCATAATTGGAACATTTGTGTTTTTTTCCAGCTCTTCCAATGAGTAGTTGTTGTTGTTAGATTTTAACCGTTATGGGCTCATTTGAAAGCTTACACATTACGAATATAATATATGTACAAATGCATTCAAATAAACAAGCTTGTTTGCGTAGATATGGTACTAAACGTAACTTATGCTATTTATGTTCCATTTTTGCACCTTACTGTATACTCGTAAAAAGTTATGCTAACACTTTTTTCATGCATTTAGGTAGACAATTTTATATGGGCAAACGTACGTTTACGGGATAAATGCCTAAAAGCAGGTATAACTAGAATAGCGCTCTCAGTGATTTCCGTTACAATACTTCTGTAAATTTCATGCTCCTGTGTTCGAGCATTCGTATAGCTCTGAAGACAAATGTTCAGGATATAATACAAAAATGCATATTTACTTGATTTCACATAGTAATATTATCATTGTTAAAAGAGAACAAGTTTGTATTAGGTAATAATTAAATAATGCAACCTTATGTGCTGCTTTGACGAGTGGAAAAACCAAAATAAATAATTATATTTGTATGTGTGTTTAAACGAGTTGGATTATTTTGTGAGTGTAAGCAGTTTCAAAACCAAAGAATAGTTGCAAGATTAAAAAATACCTGAAACACATTTTCATTTAACAACTAAAATAGCAAATATGAGCAAAATATGTACTTTCTTCAATTTTCTTCTGTTGCCAACTTTCTGAAAAACGTGAATTCACCGCGATGCGATACAGAAACAAAAAGACAGCGACAGCGCGCAGAGGGTTTTGAGCAATAATATAAATTTGTATCAAACAACGCATTAAATAGTCATTTTAGTATACTTTTGGTGTTTACTTATTCAAGTAAATGCATGTATTAGTTTTTCTTTAAGAAATTTCTCTAAAATTTGCAACTTTTTTTATGATTTCTAAAGATTACTTTATTTTTGCCAAAGAGCAACCGTGCGTACAGAAAATTGTGTTGTACTTAAAACTTCACCACTATAAACTTGGTCCTTATAAAGGATTTTCACCACAGTTTGTTTACTGGATATACTGAGGTCAACATAATCAGCTGTATCAAAACCATTTGGTGAGTGGTCAACAATTTTAAAGTGCGTTTTTCATTGTTATTTTTTTTTTTTGGGAAAAAATTTTTAAAAATAAAATAAATTGTGCGTAAAATTTTAATAATCAGTGAAAACAAAAAAAACGGTGGTTTCGTTGTGGTTGTTAGCAATTTTAATGCACATTGTGAGTTATTCCTGTTTTTTTGATTAAATTCATTACTTTTCAATTATTTTCTTTTAACTTATTTGAAATTAACTTATGCGGCCAAAAGAATTAGAAATTTAATTTCAACAATGGAAAAAAGAAAATTATATTACTTATATTTTCATCGCTTTATTTTAGAAATGCCACGCCTGCGAAGAAATGATATTGATCGTCGGTCGCGTAGAAAGCAAAATAGATCAAATGAAAGGCAAAATCAATCACAAGAAGAGCGAGAAATTCAAAACCAAAATCAAAGGGAACGTATGGCCAGATCACGTTCAGGCCATTCACCTGAAGAACGTATACAACGTAATGAGCAAGATAGATTAAAACAAACACATAAACAAAACACAAGGACAATCGCTGGAATTATGCGGAATTGACTTAGAATATCCATGCTTCTCCCACGGACAATTATACGAGTATGTATCGTGTTCACGTGTAGGAAAGACATCAGTTCTGTTTATTTATACCACAACTCAGGGCAAAACAAAAAATGTAGTTTACGAAAAGACTTTGCGTTAGTTTAAGTTTAAAATTAACATTAATTTTATATTGTAAAAAAAGAATAAATACTCATAGAGTGAATTTGAATCGATTGTCCATTATTCATTTCTAATTTTGATATGCCTAGCGAAGCAGGCAGAGGGTCCACTAGTTCATTTATAAAAATTGAATTACCTCTCATGACACTAAGTACCTATTCACGTGCTCCTTAAACCCGCTTATCTAACATTCTTTTTTTTTTTTGGACCCACCCGTCGAAGCTGCATGTTTCGTGGGCCAACCGATACATGAGATTGGCGATGACTCACATGACTTCAGTGCGCCTAGCCTAGGGCACGCTGCCGAATTCCCGATGACGTGGCAGCCGCAGTTACCGTCACAATATGGTTTCAGATGGCTAAACCTTGTAATCTATCATCTCTAGCATTCAGTAAAGCTTTTATAACAACAACTATCATTTACTTTTAACCGGTTCTACGTATCGAAATAGCGCAAGTCATTCCGCAACAAAGAGCCTATTTACACGATGACTTTTCGTCCTAAATGTTTTTTCACATTCTCTTTTGAAGAAGTCTTCGAAAATCTTCGTGTATTTATACGATAACTTTTTGTTTCTTTTATTTGGCCACTCGTTCGTTGAGTTCAATCCCAAAGTGCACTTGAATAAAAATACGAAAATTTGAATATGATGATAGAAAAATGTCAAAAAAAAAACAAACCCTTCATTTCGCTGACCGTGTGGGCATGCTTACCCCGTTGACTTCTCTACAATTTTTGCCACCAAAGGCTCCAGTAAACTAGCCCTGCCTGTGTGCTGAGCCTCATCCATCACTTATTTTATCACAATGACACCAGCTGCATTGAGCTGCCATGTAAGGCCCACGTGATATCCCTAAAATTAACCATACAATGGTAATCACCACCTCACATGCCCCTTACAACCCTTTCGAATGCAATGACTTGTTCGCCTAAGACTTATACGTCAAAATATAAACCTTTTCAAAACACACAAGATAAAAATAAATATGGATGCCACTCCTAGGACGTTCGAGCTGAACCCCAACCTTTGGGTATCTTTCGCAATAAAATTAACCACAGAATGTAACCTCAATGTATTTGAAGTAAGTAGTAAGCGGTGTTTACAGAGCTATTTTGACGTGACCCGAGATTCTTCTGACATTAGCAACTCCCATGCTACAACAACAACAACTCCGATGCCATTCTCAAAAAGAAATTATTCTTGTACCATCTGATAACAGAGGCGCTTTAGCCTCAACAAAGGAGGCCACGAAATTTCTGGGACTTAGGTTGAATGAGTCAGGTAAAGAGAATGTATAAGCAGCCACAACAACAACATCTGAAGTAAATATTAGGCTAATAAAGTATTTATTTAACAAAAGAACTAATAACATTTTTAAATTTGCAAACTTCCGCTATTATTAAAACAAACTTTTTGTGACAGCCCACAAAAGATAAAAATGAAATACATACGAGTAAAACGGGAGGAAAATATACGACGATAATAAATATGTACATGATAATACTATTTTTAAACAATTCCTACAGCTTAGTATTCATTTGCTCGGCGACAAGCATCTGAACGAAATAAATAAACCTGATCCAGTTGGGCAATAATTTTAAGCAAATATACGAAAAAATGCAAATTCATACTAAATATGTACTAATATGGTATACCTATAAATATGGGAGAAAAAACTGATTATCAACTCATTAATTAAACCAAACTCAAACACCAACGGAATGGAGTTGCTGCTTCGCCCGCTACACCAGTGACCAGCGTCGATGACGTTACCGACATTTATATTAAAGTAACTGCTATACAAGAACACGTGCTTATATACGCCTATATATCATACCACGTCACGACGCTTACGTGTGACTTTCGAAGCTCTAGCGCAAACACACACATATATGCTGATGTTGCTTTCGTATACGTGTATAAAATGTTGCTAATATCAAATTTGCAAACTCTAATTTTACGTGTGGTCTAGTTAAAGTGGGGCGACGGTAATCGTCAGGGGTGGCATGTAGTCAGCATATACTCGTATTTAATTTGCTTAAATTCATTAATCTCAAAAAGAAAGTCAGAAGTTAACTCGACATTCGGCATGCAACACATTCACATTTTCTAGCAGCCTTTGGGGGGAACAGAGTACAAGGATTTTTATTACGAACTTTCAAAAGCAAAGAGTGTGCAACACGCAATGTTAGCCATTTTCTTACGAATTTATAAGTAATTCCTAAAAGAACACATACAGTCTACTCTGCTTAAAAGCAATTACGTACAGGCGTTCTCACTTGCAAGCTGTAAATTCATTTGCTCATATTCGGGATATGCTCTAATGATTATTGCCGATCCAGTAACTTGCCCCCGGAGACATCACCGCACTTAATTTTGCACTTGCATTAAACATTGTCCATACATTTTTGGGGAATGCTGCTGAAGTGACTGTTCTTGGTCCGATATAAATCTGGGCCGAGAAGAAGTAAGCATCTTAGCTTGGTACGGAAGGAAGATAGGCAAATAGGCTAATCGCAGACTTATGCCATCTTAGATTAATACGAGAGTCTGAGACACAATACACATACCTGGAATGCGGCACAGGCAAGTTTGACTATGAAAAGTGCAATTGTATCAGGATTTTATTACTGTGACCGTAACAGACAATTTTAAGTTAAAACGTATTTTTTTTTTTACCGATTTTTATTCATTTTTAAAAGCGTTGTACAATTGCAACTAATATATATATAAAAGGATACTAATAAGCAATTTTCATTTGAGCTTGAGTTTAAATTAAAACTGTTTTCCTAATATCAATTCGAATCCATTTCACTTAGACGCATTTGTGTCGGCATACATTTTTATTTTTTCCTCAAGAAATTTTTTTCAATTATACGAATTTTCATTTAAGTTAACCATGTTGTTAGTTAAGCGGAGTCCACTGTACTACCATTTACACATAGAGGTAAAAATATAGTAGGTGGTACAGGAAGGTTAGATATGGTACCACTTTTAATTTCCTTTCGCGCCATGAATACGGTCATTGACGGGGAATTGCGGAGCAAACAAAACGAAACTACCATAGTTTGAGGGTTCAAAAGTAGAAAGATTGACCGACAACTTTAACACTGCCCATTTAACAACCGAGCTAAGGCAAACAATAATAATCAATAATTTATTCATTCTAAACACGATATTCGCTTATTTTATTAGCTGTAAGTTTTTAGGAGTGAACGAAAGGTTATTTTAATATTATAAATAAAAGCTCAGACGTTCAATATACATACATAGTCATAAATAATAGCATACATATGTATATTCATATTACATATATGCAATGGTTTCTACTTTTTAAAGAGTTACTTCCAAAATTCGAATAAGTTATAAGCTTATTACACGAGTATATATACATCTACAAATAAGTAAATAAATATACACATGTATCCACAAAGCAACTAGAGTATATAAAATAAGAGTACATGTATGTACATATGTAAGTATGTTAATAGTTGAAAATGTAATTCAGCAGCTGCCGTTCATTACATTATTAGTTAGCAGCTGGTTATCACTTGCACGTACCTAACCTGTCTTAACAAGCACGTACATATGTATGCACAATAGGTACATATAAACATATGTACATATTTATATACATAGATATGTATTTTCAGTACGATTCTTTAAATGTTACGTTTGGCTTAATTTAGTGTCCAATCAAGGACAATCATACTATTACAGTTTACAACAGCAACAAATTTGTATATACATATGAATGCATAAGTACATAAATACATACAAACATATGTATATGTGTACTAATCGGTTATTGGCACTAAATTATAGTCGCTTTTTTAGCAAAATATTTATATGACAGAATTAACTCAGTTAATAGGTATTTTAGAAATTAGCAAATTAACAATTAAAATTTAAAAAAATATCAAGCAGCTTTTTACTGATAACTAAATTCTATCAGCATTGAGATGTAGAAGCTATTTTAGAACATATTTTTTTATAAAATTTTGTAGAATGTTGCTTGCAAGTAAAATAATGTATTAGCTTTGTATGAATTAGCCTATTATATTAGTCTTATAAAAACATATAACTACAGTTTTTAAGTTGTTATTTAATTATTGTTTTCTATAAGTATAGATTTTGTTCAATTTGAATCCAGCAAATAAAAGTATCTTATATATTAGGGTAATAATATAGTTGCATATGATTTGGCCACCACTGTATGTCTGTACACACGTACATACAAACATGAATATGTTTGTACATATACGAACTATCACTTTTGCATACTTACCACTTGTGCAGCTTCAATGGATTCCTTGCAATGCATTGTCCAGAATATGGCAATAATAAAGAGAAAATTGTAAAACTCATAAGCTCCATGCCCCCAAGTACCCAGCATAGCATTTGTGATGAAGAAAAAGTGCACAAAAGCGACGAGCTGTAACATTGAGAATTGAAAATGTAGTAAGCTACAGAGATAAGACTTCAGTTACATTTAAACTGGTGTTTGAAGGAAAATCCATGGTGAAGCCATTAAAATTCATCCAAGCAGTATATGTATACGCATAAGCATTAAACCATTTGATACAGTGGGAGGTAAAAAAAAACGAAATTGCCTTTAAAACGCATTGAATATGCAAATGCATATGTACATATTAGATGCTTGCGGCTACGATTCATACCTAGGCATCACCACAACCACTACGTTCGCAAAATACTTGCGGTCCAGGGGGTGTACTAACGTACTGCTTAACTTAACAATGTTTTCAATTCATTGCACTAATGCATTGAAAAAGCAATTGAGTCACTGCTCACCGTCAATACGATTAATTGTGAATCAAATTTAAATTAGTCGTCTAGCAGAAAGAGAAGTATGAATAGCAATGTATGTAAAATATTCTGATAACGTTCCGACAGCCTACCCTTTGAGTAAGTATTGTATATAAGTAGATACATATGTTAACTTCAGCTCGTACTAAGTATACAGAGATGCTCAAGTTCTATTTGACATTGAATTGTACATTGATAAAAATTATCGTACTTTTTGTGCTATCACAGTTTTTCGGCATCTACCAAACTTTAAATAAAATAAACAAACTAGCAGCTAAATAAAGGGCATCTATATACTGTTGGGCAGCCTCCCACAATATTATTCACAAAACAGAAACGAAGCCTCAAAGACATATTTTTTCATATATACATTTGTATTGCTATGTGCCTAGTTATGGGCGTTTGTCACTATCAATTTCAATGACCATTATTACCTTAACACGCACAAATGATGATGCTAACAATTCGTTTATGTCCGCCATTCTGCTTGCTTATGTATTTGGCAATTTTTGGCCTAGTTTATCTCCCACTTTGCAATCTGTTGCTAATATTTTCGATGACGATGCTGAATTCGATGATTACGCAGTAGTCGCGAAAAGAGCAACAGCTGTTTTGTTTTGCGCCGTTATTTGGTTATTGCTCCACTTTCGTTTTGATATCTCTCATGCGCGCGTAGAATAATGCAAACTGTTGTTGTTATTCAATTCAGCTACAGGTGCATAATCACACTCAATACTTTTATTTTCACTTTCCCCACACAAAGCGCAGAATCAATTGTTAAGTATTTTACTGATTAGTATATGAATGTGTGCAATAAAAACACAATCCGCGAATAGCACTACTACGAAACAAATCTGACATCAACACAAATATCTTCACGCGAGGAAGTCCAACGAGATTCTGAAATGTTCAGTGGATAAATGTCGTAATCAAAGCGAATCCACACAGGGTGATTTTGGTTAGCATCAGGTTTGTGTTTCACTTGCGATTTGGATTTGATTTTGATTTGACGAAAGTCAAAGTGCTTTCTTTGTTGTTGCCATATGTTTTTGTTTACATTCCCATTGGTATTTTAACATTCAAGCAACCAAAATGTAAAAATAAAATGTATGTAAATGTGTTATTGCTCTACCGAAATCACCTTTTATTAATTCGCTTTACGCAGAATTTAGAAAAAGGGGGCATTGCCAGGCACCAAGCTTTCTTATACCAGAAAAAATTTCACATATCGATAAATGTAGCCACGGAAAATAAAGCCGTGATCCATTAAAGTTTCCATGAGAGCACATAATTGATTCCCCAAAAGCTGATGTTCCAACTATGCTTGTCGACCTTTGACATTTCAATTTTTACGCGTCGGTTCGATTTTCTTTAAAGCGTGCAAAGCTTCCAAATGACCGTAGAAGTACAAAGTAAAGCGAAGTAAAAAAGCTGAAGATGGAATTATTGTGAAGGGCAAGGCTAAGTGGCGCTTATGGTATTGTTACGAATTTTCTTACGTTAAAATTCAAACAAATCTCTTACAATAACTCCTCTAAGTTTGACCACTATATTTTCAAATAAAATCACAAATAAATTAGTTTTAACACTTTAAATGTACACGTTCAGTTTAAGACTGAATCCCTCTACTATTTTTCGTTTATTTGCTTACAAATTCAATTTACAACTGAATGTCCTATGCGCCTGCACCTGTTCTTACAATAAACTGCATTTGGAGGCTTTATATTTGTGCTTTAAAAATTTAACACGCGGCATTGCGCTTGCATTAGTTCGCTTAAGTTTTAATCTTTAAAATCATAGTATGTATTACCCAAGCATACACTGAATTTTTACAAATATGTAATTTCTCCTACTTATGTTTGTTTTGTATTACGAAAGGAGCAGACGTCAGACTTGTCAAAATCGCAAAAATTATGGTAACTGTTTTTAATGGCGCCACCTTAGATATGCAAATCGCCCTGCCCCCTTCAGTATTCTATTCGCCTTGGTGGATGTAGTTTGTTTTTGTAACCCCCCTTTTTGTAACCATTATTACTTTTACAAATTTTACGAATTTCAATTAGCATGAGAATTAAATAAATTATATTAACATGCATTTGGAAAAAATAAGGAAGGACTACAAATCGGCTTTTGTAGCAACATCACCTTGTATGAATTCGCCTTGGTCAAATTGCTTCTTATCAGAAACACAAAGAAAGATCATGCAAATAGTTCATTTAATAAGTGGTGAATAATTTTTATTGAAATAGTTTGCTCGTCATTTTTAAAAAATCTATCAGTTCTCAAATCGTTTTTAAAACAAACTTCTGTAATGCCAGACATTAAAATCTGTCAGCATATGCTTGATAATATCGAATACGATAGTGTAACAAACAGCGAAACTGAAAAGGTGACTGGGAAAATGGTCGACGGTGCATGTAATTGCACACCCACCGTTCTAATCGTTGCTGATAAAGCCGATCTCAACGCGGCTGCTTATTATTTGGCACAATCACTTCAATCACCTTTTGCCAGCGATGTTATTGTGACTGTGCTCGTCGCTGAGTCTGTTCGTACGCCTTTCCTGGAGCGCCTGCATCCACAATTGCGAGCAATTCCAAGTGAGGTAGCACAGCACATTGAACGAAATAATGTTTTAGCTTTGATAGCTAAGCACAACTGGGAGACAATTTCTGTACCAGAGTTAGGGGCAAACTCTCCTGTAATAGTGTGTGATGTGACGCATGATCATTTGGGAACTGGTTACAATAGTGTTACGACACTCCATACATTCCGTACTACACAAGAGTCTAGTTAAAAGCAGTAAATGCGTCTATTTGGACGAGTAGTCTTGCCAGCGCATACGAAATAGCATTGCAAATCCCATGCGTTAACATCTTTATTGACTGTAATAAGGTATCTTTGGAGCCACTGGAAAACGATTGCACAAACGCGAGTAATGGAAGCTGTGCTTTGGTTAAAGGAAATTACCATTACGAAAGACTAATTCTAAAGAATGGAAGGAAAAATATTGTTTTTCCTTTTGGAACAGCTATTACAAATTAAAAATGATATGTAAGACATGTGGACTACAATTTGTGAATTGTACTTCATGTATTATTTACTACAAACACGTATATAATTTCCATAAATGTAATAAACACAATAAGCTTTAGTAAAAAACGAAACCTTTATTCTTAATTTAAAGTAATAAGTTTTTGTGGACTTGGGCATATGTATATTGAATGTAACAATCTGTTTACTCATACTTCCTAATAGCGCATACCTTAGCGCTTATATCTCCATTAAAAGTATAATGAAACTAAAGTCGAAAGACTTGATAACTGGCGGTTTCCTGTTTAGTTCTATTTTAAGTTTGATTAATTATATTTGATTTTAATTATAATAAATAAACCAACTTTTAACTCATTGCATAGTGGTAACTCTATATTTTAATCAGCTGTTATTGCAATTCTACAGTTTGCCTTTCTCTTTTCTGTTGACTTTCTTGAATTCTAAACAAAAGTATTTCATGCCCATTGCATTTGTGCGAGTTTATAGCGCCGTATATTAAGTGCATTAATTAAGTCAAATTCGTAGTTTGTGTGATTTAATAAGAGCGTAGACCAGGGAAGTGATAAGCGCAGAATGTTTCGCCAAAAAAATTCGCATGAAGCCGTTGACGTGGACAACAACGGTGCTGGTTTGGTACGCAATTATGCAGCGGAAGATTGTGCTGATGACGATATAACTTCTCGCAGAGATTTAGACAATAATCGTAGATCAGCAAGTGCAACTAATGTGTACAGTAATGAAGATAGCGACGAATTAGACACAAACGAGGGCAGTTCTGCTGATACGCCTCTCATTCGAGATATTGAAGGTTAGCACACATCCATACCTAACACATACTTTCGAAAAGCTTTACTCATAACACAAAGCGCATGCGACTTAAACTACTTTTCCTTAAGGCTAATAACGTTCTTAGTTATTTCAGATGATGATACCTTTCTGAAATCTCGGCATATTTTTGGACTCATGGGTTTCCTTGGTTTTGCTGTAGTTTATGCAATGCGCGTTAATTTGTCGGTTGCTATAGTTGCTATGGTAAATCAAACTGCCATTCCTCAAAGTAATTCCACAAGTGTCGATGATACTTGTCCAGTTCCGACACCAAAGAATAATACAAGACCTATGAAAGAGGGTGATTTTGTGTGGGATGAAGCTACCCAAGGTCTGGTGTTGGGTTCCTTTTTTTACGGATACGTGCTGACACAAGTGCCAGGTGGTCGTCTGGCAGAGGTTATGGGTGGAAAGCTGATTTATGGTTATGGCGTATTAATTACTGCAATTTTTACACTGCTAACGCCTATTGCCGCCTACTGGGATCTGCCAATGTTAGTACTTGTCCGAGTGCTAGAAGGCATGGGTGAAGGTGTTACCTACCCAGCGATGCACGCAATGTTAGCCCACTGGATACCACCACTAGAGCGCAACAAATTCGCTGCTATTGTATACGCGGGATCGAATATTGGCACAGTGATCTCAATGCCGTTGGCAGGCTGGCTCTGCTCTTTGGAATTTCTCGGAGGATGGCCATCGGCATTTTATATATTTGGTTTGCTTGGCATAGTATGGTTCGCATTTTGGATGTATCTCGTGTATGACAGTCCACGTAAGCATCCTCGTATATCATTCAAAGAGCGAGACTATATAGAACGGAGTATACGATCCATGCAGCCCCGTAATTATAACGAATTACTATCTGAATCTAGCATAGATGTTATACAGACAGCCGAAGAGCAGATACCGTGGCATTCAATTTTGACTTCAATACCGTTGTGGGCGATTTTAATAACTCAATGTGGTCAGAGTTGGGCTTTTTACACGCAACTAACTGAACTACCCACATATATGAGCAATATACTACATTTTGACATCCAATCAAATGCAATGCTGAATGCAATCCCCTACTTTACAAGTTGGATAGTAGGTATTTTGTGCTCAGGTTTGGCCGATTGGATGCTGGAGCGCGGTTATATTTCTCTGCTCAACTCGTATAAGTTATGGAATTCGATAGCGTCCATTATACCATCACTGGGACTTTTAGCTACTGCCTACGTGGGCTGTAATTGGATATGGGTGACGGTGATGCTAGCCGGTGTTGGTTCCTTTGGCGGCGCAGTATATGCAGGTAATCAAATGAATCACATCGCTTTAAGTCCACGCTTCGCAGGCACAATGTATGGGCTGACGAATTCGGCTGCCAACATTTGTGGCTTTCTAGCACCATATGTAATTGGGCTGATTATAAATCATCGTGAAACATTGGCGCAATGGCGTATTGTATTTTGGTTGGCTGCTGCGGTAAATATAGGAGGCAATTTCATATATTTAATATTCGCTAGCGCCAGTGAACAAAGTTGGTCCCGTAACCCGAGTCTAATTGCAACACAAAATATACCTTCTTAAAGGCCACAGTAGCGATTGTTGGCGCTGGAAATCTAGCGATAATGCCGTGATAAACGAAGGATGCTATTCTTTCCTGAGTACCTACGCAAATTTGTGATAATTTATTTTTTCCACATTGACACATGGAATTGTATGAGTTACATATAATATTTAAATGCACTAATTAAGAAACTTGGAAATCAGGCGCAACGCCTAAAAGTATTTTAAATATCTACCAATAATGTTAACAATATAAACTTTGTGTTATAATTTTATTAGATTTTTTACATTCCAATAGAATGTGAACTTTTTAAATCAGAACTTTATTTATTCTTTTAATAAAGTTGATCTATGTCTACTCTTATCTACACAGGTACTTTTATAAAAATTTGCAATGAAAACTCCAAAGTAGGTAATAAACGCACAAGGTACCGGGGCGTTTCTTATGATATATGTAGATTTAAAATAGCGTATCAGCGTATATTATTTTTTGTTTAAGGTAGTTTGGTATAGAAAATAATGAAATAACGGTAGAATAACGCATCAAAACAAAAAAAATATCTCTTCGAGGTACATAATTTAATTAAATTTCAACTCAAACCGGTTAAATCAACTCCAGTAGAATATTTTGAGTGGTTGCTTTCTACGTAATTGACTAAATTTTCGTAGTCGGATGCAAAAGAATACAGCTTAAGTTAAGTCTAGACTTCCAAAGTCTAATTCGCTCTCTCATTCGTAGCTTATTTCCAATTGCCCTTTGAATTAAGTAATTCGTCATACAAAATTTAGAGAGGGGATTACTGCATGTGTAAGTAAGTCAGTCTTAAATACCTTGCGAAGTGCGAACAAATTGTTGTTTTTTAATTTTCTTCGGAAATTTGTAGAAATTAGCTGACAAACTAATGTACCTTGGACAAAGCATTAGTCGCCACGGTTTACGGTATATTTTATCATTAATGATTAGTCACTAGTGACATTAAACGATAGTTGATTTCAACGATGTTTTTCGATAGGTGATGTGTAGGATATCGATACTACCGAATAATAACACTTCATTATTTTGACTTTATATGCGTGTGTCTATATTTTCCATACATCTAAATTTGTTTTTAAGAAAAATTAGCGTATCAATAGTTTTGGGCTTTAAGATTGATAGCAAGTTATTTATAACTAAACGCCCCTGTTGGAAATTCGTTCACACTCAACTGAAGACAGGAGTATGCCACCAAATTTGCCTACTAAACTCGGCAGCAAATGTAATTACTTAAATAAAAATATATAAACAAATAAGGAATAAGTTATATTATAACTATAACATATTCACATTTAAATTTTAATGTAGTATACCTTCATATAAATAAGAGAGTCACTATCTGGCTTGGAATACGTTAACATATAAATAGATGATCTACTTTTTCGCGCTTAACTTAAAATCCGTAATTAAAAAGCGCGATTTTCCGTACAAAATTACTCTCCCAAAATCTGAGATTATAAAATAATCCTAGATAATAATCATACTTTTGGACATACAACCCTGTGTTTTTTGTCTTATCGATAATTATTATTACGAATGTGAAGCAGTGATGGTAAATGTAGGGAAAGTTCCCTACATGTAGGGATTTTTGACGAAAAATGTGGGTGTAGGGAAAAGAGGGACAGATTTTTTTAAATTCCGTAAATGTAGGGAATTTTCAAGAAGGACAAAAAAAAATTTTAAAATAGTGGGATAAAATTAAAAAAGTGCATTTAAAATAAAAATCTGCGGTAAGATTTCATGTCAGACTTCTTTTCCTTATGGCATCATACTTTTAAAAGCGTTAATACGGCAACATTGCCTGTTCTTTTCTTCGTTAACGCTAGCACGATTTTTTCTTTGCGTGAAACTTGTTAGTTGTCCCACGTTTTCTGGTGCTTTTCACTTTTGAAGTAAATTTGCAATTATTTTAGTTTTAGCTTTTTTTATATTTAAAATGCATATATTTTACAGAAAATAGATCCTCCTTTTCGACTGACTCTTCGGAGGAACACCAGGAAAAACAATACAAGTATCGGAAACAAAAGTTCAATAACAAGTGGCTTGACGACGAAATTTTAGTGGCTAGTTTGAAGCTGTGGCTAACGATCCATTCAAATGCAAATGCACTGCGTGCAACAAAGTTTTGAGCTGTGGCAAGTCTGATTTACCGAAGCACGCCGAAACAAAAATGCACCAAAAAATATGAAGGCAATTAAAAAGACATCTAAAATAAAGCGAGTAATCCAAATGGTTCCAGAAATTTCGAAATAAGACTTAGCATGTTCTTCGCTGAGCATAATGTTGCGCTACAAGTGGTGGACCATTTAATCCCACTCTTGAAAGAAATCGTGCCCGATTCTGAAATAATAAAAAACTCTGAGCTCGGAAGAAAGAAGTGCACCAGCATAATAAAAAATGAATTGGCAAAAAAGGAAAAAGACAATTTGTTTAAAAGAATTAAAAGTAAACAAATTTTCCATAATGATCGATGAGAGACATCGGACTCAATAAGCATATGTATCTTATGATGAGATTTTTCGACGAGGAAAGCGAGCGGCTTGTGGTTAAGCTCCTGGATCTAATTCCAATAAGAACTGATTGCACTGCAAAAGCTCTGTACGGAATTTTTAAAGAATCTTAAGCAAACAATTCAATTTTGACGTTCCAATTGCCTCATTACAGTGTAAACACAGGAGAAAAAAATGTAGGGAATTTCGTAGGGAAAATTTGTTGGAAGCGTAGGGAAAGGTAGGGAATTTTATTGGGCTGTGTAGGGATTTTTCAAAAAACCATTTACCATCACTGATGTGAAGAGAAACATCAAAATGAAAACTAAAATGGATGCCGGCAAAGAAAACAGGTCTGTAAACATAATTCTAATAAAATGTTTGTCAAAATTATTAATTATGGTTTCATTTTACAGAAAAAAGCGCGTGGCCATAAACGTTTTGTCCCCTTATTACTTATTATAAAATGTAATATAGAATATCCCATGCGCATTGCTGCCATAGTTTTTTGCAGTCTCAGTAAACGTCGCATACGGATTTCCTCCAACTGTTTATTATTAGCAGCCAATTGCGCAATTAGCTCTTCTCCTTGTATAATATTTTCTTCATATAGTTAATAATTAAATTAAAGAAACCAAAAACACCGAAATATTCCACCAAAATAATTTCTATGAAGAAAAACCTCTCAAAGCAGTATTGTCAAAGCTGATTGTTAATTTTGCAGGTCATCTGTCATTTGTGAATGGGTAGATTAATTTGGTGGATTTATAGGAGATTAATGCATATGTGAACGTATTATTGGGATGTTTGAATTTAAAAATTAAATCTAATTATAATGAAAAAAACTAAACACATATGGCGCAGAGTATCGAGTCACAAAACCTTGGATAGTCGCAAAATAACACTCATTATCGATATAATCGGCGATAGCTCCACAGCTTTATTAATCACCATCGCTAATTGTCTCGCACAGGAGAGCTTCTGCTTTGATTGTAAACATCCTTTGTTTTTTATTTAAAAATTTAAAAAAATCTGTATTGAAATGGGTAGACGTAAAACAAATTTGTCCCGATCCTCAAGAAATGCACGGGCGACCGCCCTTTACAGAGCGAGAAAGGCTAAAAAAGCAATTTCTATCGAAGTGGAATCTTCACAGGACTGCCGAGCACCACAATCTAAAATTAGAGCTACATCTGAGTTTACTTATTATAAAGGTGATTATTACTAGTAATTATTGAACTCATCTTAATTGAATATTATATGTATGAAGATATGCAGTTCACATCTAACTGTTTAAAAACTTATTATTAAGAATGCAAAATGATAGATAAAACCATTTCCAATGGCGCCCAACCCTGAATAGATAATGACAAATGGGGAATGTTTAGTTAATTACCCACTGATTTTGGGGTGATGGGCGGAGCTGGAGCGGGCGTGGCATCGCAGGCCATTACAGAGAGGATAGTTCGAAATTCAAGAGAAGCCCCTAATCTTTCCACGACCGCTCTATAGAGCTGTTTGAAAGTGGAACATGTGAAGTTACTTAGACAAAATCCATTGAATTGAATACAATCGTGTGTTAAAATTGTTTGGATCCGATCACCCATTTAGATGCATAACCGGCAATCTTTAAGTAATTAACTAAACCGTACGCTGAAAAACCTCCGGGTGTAGTTCTGTCATGAAAAAAAATTTATAAAAACTATCTACTATTCTGAAGGAAGCGGTTCAAAGCTGTAGGTCCCGCCATTTGGAGAACAACATGAAAACGCGTACTACCCTCCAAATGACTCACTTCACCAGTAATCACTAGTGAGCCTTTTAATTTGTCCGTGTATGCCCTACAAGGAAAAGCAAAATATATAGTGTATCCACTTAACACTATTCCTTATTTTTTTTCTTGTCTTGTTATATCAAATGTTATTATATCGTTTTTTATTTTAGGAAGAAAATATGGTAAAACCCGCAAAAAATGGACAAACGAAGAGAATCAACTTTTATTGGACTATTTGTTGGAGAACAAGGATATTGAAGTATTTGCTTAAAATAATAATTTAAATAACTTTTTCATATACATTCTTACTCATGAACAGAAACCTACCGCCCATCTGTACTATGCTAATTTTTTAAATAAAACCAAAATTTACGCCCACCCTAATATGATGTGTGGAAAAGTACGGCATTTGAAAAAGACATACCTGATGGCCGAACAGTGGCTAAGAACAAAAGTCAACAAAGGAGATATTGACTGCCCAATAATAAAAGGTGACATTAAATTACCAACAAAATGTGTTTCCTTTTGCGTAACTTCTTCAAATGCATTTAATATTTTAGAGAAATTGCATAAAATTTGTCCATACTACAACCGGCTTTCCCAGATCTTTCCAATTAACGATTCAGACACAGCAGTCTCATATGCTGAGGACGATTTTTGGTATAATGAAAATAAGACGGCCAAGATATTTGGTGATTTTGCGGAAAATAATTCTACGTTACCAGATGATCGATACTCCTCGAGTGAAGACCTGATGCAAATGGTAAAATCAGAGATTGTAGTTGAGGAAGCAGCTAATTTGGTAAAATCAGAGATTATCTTTGATGAAGAGGCAGCTACTGTGATAAAGTCAGAGATTATCTTTGATGAAGAGACGCTACTGTGATAAAGTCAGAGATTATCTTTGATGAAGAAGAAGGTACATATTGAAAAAGCACATTGGCTGTCCTCATAGAAATACCAACTTTCTCTAGTAAAAAAATTTACCAAGATTGAACGGATATGCATTTGCGAAACAATAATTTGCATTGAGAACAAAATCTTCATCTAGTTATAAAAATATTAGTTTGTCCTGCTTCCAAGCCATTAAAAACAACAAAAAATCAAGCAAAATAATCGATAGTATCAAAAACATACTAATAACCCATCGGAGCAGCATCAAAATTATGTGGATACCTGGGCACTCCGGCATCCAGGGTAACACACTGGCAGATACAATTGCCAAAGACATGTTCATCACACCAACAGTCACATCACAAATCATTCTACCTAGCGACATACACCGACTCATTCATGTACAGAGGCAAACCAAGTTACTTCGCGAATGGTCGTATTACAAACATCATTATTCCAACATCAACCCTAAACGTTCCAAACCTACATATCCAACATCGGTACCCACCAACCACATCACCCCATACACACGACTCCGTATTGGGCACACCATAATCACCAGCGTACACCTATTAAAGGGCAATACACCCAACACCTGCCCCTTCTGCCAAGCAACAGTCAGTGTACATCACCTACTGGTATCCTGCCCAGAACTTGCTTCTCAAAGGCATCACCACTTCAGGAGCACAGACCCTCTTCTACTTCTAAAAGAAGCCACTGAAGAAAACATCAAACATATTTACAAATTTCTGAAGGACACCGACCTACTCCGTCGTATCTGATTCAACATATTGTACATCACGAGACAGCCGAAAGCCTCTGCTGCTAGCGCTGCGTTTGCTTAGTTTACTTTTAATTTTATTATCATGTAAGCTCTAAAAAATAAAATAAAAAAATAAAAAATAAAATAAATTAGGAATAGAAGAAAAAAGAATGTGAGAATATGTCAAATTACGAAAACTAGAGTTAGATATGTATGAGCATGATAAGGATAAGAAGTAGAAGGTATCCCCAGAAATTTAGCTGGAACTTACATATTTCAGTCTTCGATTTTTAAATCTTAGAAGAAATGCTTTATAAATTGAAATGAGAAAGTCATAATTATACCATGGTCTGACAGAAGAATAAAACAAAATAATGGATTTTTCTTTACACATACAATATAATAACACAATTACACATACCTATAATAAAGATAAAAACTTGATATTTGTCTATTTTTGTTATTCTATTCTCTCTTAAGAAAATGTTCAGCTGATTTCTTCCTTTGGGACTATAGCTCTCTACGAATGAACCGGAAATGATTGGTACCACCAAAGTCGGTATATCGGACGCTATCCAGGAAGTTTAGCCAGACATACGGACAAATGCTGAGTTTTGCAATGAGCTATCCATTCCATTATCTATTACGACTGATAAGCCTCATCTCATTCTCATTTAAAATTTTACAGAGGCCGGCATATTCGGTAGAAGTTAGATCCGAGTTCTCTAATAATATTTATCCACGACAGCACCATTCATAATTCGTGATTCGCAATTTGTAATTTTGGAATTGCAAAACCAACTAAGTATTTTGCATTACAAATTTTGAGAGCGAATTACTGCGACTAATTTCTTTCAGAAATTTACCGAAATCGGATGTCAAATCAACACAAAAGAAAAAAATTGAACCAAATCAAAGAAGAAGGAAATGAATTCTTAGCAAAATACCAAAAAGAAGAAATAAACAAATAACGTAACAATTTTTGAATTATGGAAGCATAAAGAAATAAACACAAGTTTTTCTTCATAGGGTGAAGTTAACACTCTCCTGGAATATACAGAGATGAAAAAAGTTCTTGAAAATTAAATTTATCTACAAATAAATTGTTTTGTTGGAGAGTTTGTTGTCTTTAAACAAACAGTCGGCGCACTCGCGTATCGGCACCCACGTCACTGTTGACAGTTATAATTTCGAGGTTTTAAAAGACTTCGTTTATTTAGGAACCAGCATTAACACCTATAACAATGTCAACCTTGAAATCCAACGTAGAATCTCTCTTGCCAACAAGTGCTACTTTGGACTAAGTAGGCAACTGAGCAGTAAAGTACTACTATAGAACGCCTTAGGTATTAATAGACATATTGGTTTCAGTCTCCTCATGGGAAAAACTAAAATGCCCAATTCTAAATTACATCGTTAATGATGTAACTTTAACACGTTCGAACAAAATTTTGAGGAGCGGAAGGCAGACCATCATAGTTCTAATATATGTGAAGGTTAAAATTGAGGCTGCAAACCTTATATATGTGTGTAGTTCGCATGTGTGTAGTATACCTGTCCCGGTTATAGCCCTGTAAACGTTCGTAGACAAGGCTAGAGTTAATAGAGTTAATCTGTGGCGTGCATACTAATTACTGGGCTATATCTTTAGCACTAACAAGAGCTCCCGAAGCCTGCCAACTTCAGGTAAGCTGAACATAATGCATTCACATTCAATTCATTTCAAAATAATGTCACACTATTAGTAACAGTAAAGAAAGATGGTTTAGTCAAGTCATTTACACCGATTGTTTAAAATTAAATCAAAATGTAGGAAGTGAATAGGAAGGAGTACATTCATACGAGCTTCCATTTAAATTAGCTTTCGACAGCTGAGCCACTACTTACTTTTTAAGCTGAGCTGAGCGATAAAAAAAGCTGAGCTCTGGCTTAACATTTCTTTTCTCAACCTCAATTATTCGTTATCTACTCCCATAGTGGCGGCCGCCGTAGCCGAATGGGTTCGTGCGTGATTACCATTCGGAATTTACGGAGAGGTCGTTGGTTCGAATCTCGGTGAAAGCAAAATTAATAAAAAAAACATTTTTCTAATAGCGGCAGGCAATGGCAAACCTCCGAGTGTATTTCTGCCATGAAAAAGCTCCTCATAAAAATATCTGCCGTTCGGAGTCGGCTTGAAACTGTAGGTCCCTCCATTTGTGGAACAACATCAAGACGCACACCACAAATAGAAGGAGGAGCTCGGCCAAACACCTACCAGAAGTGTATGCGCCAATTATTTATTTTATTACTCCCATAGTCAAGAGGTAGCTATATAACTTAACTGCCGCAAGATCTCAGCGAGATCAACAGTCTCGATACAAAGTGTAAAATCCCTATAGAGTCTTATAGCCGATAGCACTTGGGGCAAAAATAAGTAAAGGTTGCGGGCGTAATTTAAGTCTCTAGGTCGACCGGTGCTAAATTACGCAGCTACCATCTGGGGAATAGTAGTTTGGAGTGGACGAAGCTACAAAACTATCAGAAGATTGCACTCAGGACTGCAGCGGGATGTTTCCCCCTGATCACCATCTAAATAGTGAGTTATATATGGTATGCTCCATTTTAAGGAGTTTGCATACGAAGAGTTTCAGATATCTTGCGCTACTCTGGCATAATTATCTTCTAAATACCAGTATAACCTGATTAAACTCCTACTTATCTATAATTATAATCGATTTGTTCCGCATAGGAAGATACCTCGCATGATGTTAACCACCTCTTTATATGCCCGCTTAACTCTACTCATCTCCCTCTCTCTCCGACACGGTCTCGTCGAAACAGCGCGTTGACTGATCTTATTACCGCTCTAAGCTGCTTCAAAAACTACAACGAAAAACTTCGTCCTCGCTATCTATCGTACATATGACAGAGCGACTAAGATACAGGCAACAAATCAGGTTAGATGCGAAAACCTAACTTCGTATATGAGCTTAAAACCAATTTATTTTAAAATCAGCGACATTCACTGCAACTTTATTCATATGTATGTATATATATAATATTTATGTATATATGTCTTTGATCAAATGCTCTCACAATCAGATCACCCAGCAGTACATCGTACATATCTGTATCCAATATGGGATATATACCTCGGTAAGCCGTCATCTTTGTACGTTGGCGATGGTGAATATCGCAGGCGATGGAACGATGAGCTGTATGAGCTTTACGACGACGTAGACATATTGCAGCGAATACAGATCCAGCGGCTACGTTGGCTGGGTCATGTCGTCCGAACGGATACAAACATTCTAGTTCTGAAAGTATTTGATGTGGTACCAGCTGGTGGTAGCAGAAAAAGAGGATGGCCTCCTTTACGTTGGAAAGGTCAAGTGGAGAAGGACGCGGTTTCCCTTGGTATGTCCAACTGACGCCGGTCAGCGCGAAAAAGGACTGGCGGGCTTTGTTAAACTCGCCCAATGTCTAGTAAGTGGTCATCGCGCCAATAAAGAAGAAGAAACCCTCATACTTGGAAGAGTAAAAACCCGTTTATAATATTGTGAAATTTACCATATAGTTGTTTTTTTTATTCTATATTATCAATATACATATGTATGTATCTATGTCCAATGAAAGTACATATCAAGTGTATGAATGCATTTTTTATCTTTACACATATGCATGTATGTACACATGTATAGGTATTTTGCTCTGCTTTAATGAACGATTTCCAAATATTTTTTCACTTGTTTAATCAGAAATAACTGTATTTTGCTATGTGTAAGTATGTCTAAATTGGTTATGTATGGATTTGCATTATACAAATTGCAAATGTAAATATGTTAGGTATATTTACTTATAATTTGAATGTATGCTTGTATGTATGTGTGTGTGTATGTGTAAAGCATGTGTGTATGATGCTTAACTAACATGCGTTAATTTTATTCATTCAAATTAACAATTTTTACAATTTATGTATATATATATGTATGTATGTATGTATGTATATTATCCTCGTTAACATAAGTACGAAGTTAAGTAATGTTTTATTACATTTATAAAAAATAAAATCATTAGATACTAATTCTATTCTTTTAAGCAAACTGCTTTCAATATTTATGCCTCTACACTACATACACTGTGCTACTCAATCAAATTTATTGTTTACTTTTATTATCTTATACATCTTTTGTGCATCATATAAATTATGTATTAAGTATGTATGTATATATTTAGTTAAATATTTATATGCACGTACATATGTATGCACATATATAGCGAACTTTTTTACCACACGCTACATTTTTCCACAGGATTCATCGGTGAGCCGAGTTTACATTTGTACGCCTCGGCAAAGTCTTTAGAGTTTGAGAGTGGCGCGAGTACACGTATGAAACCCGGCGAGTGCACCGAAGAGCGTATCTTCGTCACCGCATCTTCGGGTCGCATTGAACCGCACCAGATTTGTGCGTAATTCAAGAAGAATAGTTGGTCGTGCGTTAAATTGAGGCCGGGCAATTCCGGTTCGGGGCCATGACGTTTTACCCACTTTTTATAGGCCTATGTGAGACGAATGAAGATCGTACAAGTTCATTTGAGTCAACCGAATTAAAGGTAATAATAATATAATTTTATGTATAAATTTCTCACCCACCCTGAAAGCCTGCTTTAGTCCACCATTGTCCGCTATATTTTCACCTTGTGTCATTCGTCCATTCACATACATATCCACTTCTTCGATCTTATATCTGGAATACTGGTCGATTATGCACTGCGTGCGTTCACGGAAAGCTTCGATTGTGGCATTGTTCCACCATTGCATCATATTCCCGTCCTTATCAAATTGACGACCTGTATCGTAGAGTTAAAAAAATTTCAAAATTTTTATATAAATGTTTTTCAAATTGAAAACAGATATCTTAAAAGGGAATGAACCTTGATGACTTTCAGAAATAACTAACGTTATATCGGGTGCTCATTTAAGAGCTTGAGAACTTAAAAGGGTAATAAAAACAGAAATATTATTGGAATGGATTGTTTTATATATTCTGTTTTTATTATAATCTGGTAGATAATTTCATGGCATTTTTTTTGTGTGTTATTTTTTTTTGTATATGTCCGCCGTGGCTATGAGTTACATGGTCCATTCGATCAGTCCAATTTTTTACTACTTTGTCCAATATATTTGAATAATAAATCAAAATTGTCCCATCATAGTCATTTGGCTTTAATTCTTGCACCATCTGTATTTTATAGGCATGAAAGTCAGATCTTTGCAGGGGTCGTCATAAGTATAGGAAGTTTTCCTCTAAGAACAAAGACGGTGATCTGGTGACTGACATCCAGAGCATACTTCTATGCAAAATATGGTCGGATGAAAGCATGCCGGCCAATCCATAAGAAGGGTGATCCTGCAATCTGTGCCAATTATCGCGGGATTAGTATACTAAATATCGCCTATAAGGTTCTAGCGAGCGTATTGTGTAAAAGGCTGAAACCCACCATCAACCAACTGATTGGACCTTATCAGTGTGGCTTTAGACCTTGAAAATCCACAATCGACCAAATTCACAATACGCCAAATCTTCTGGAAAATCCATAAAAGGATCGTCGACCTCAAAGCTACATTCGACAGTACGAAAAGAAGCTACCTACCTATATGCCTCGATGTCTGAATTTGGTATCCCCACAAAACTAATACGGCTATGCAAGATGTCGTTGCTCAATACGAGCAGCGCCGTCAGAATTGGGAAGGACCTCTACGAGCGGTTTGATACCAAACGAGGTTTCAGACAGGGGGACTCGCTGTCGTGTGACTTCTTTAACCTGATGTTGGAGAGGATCGTACGAGCTACAGAGATTAATCGCTCAGGCACAATATTTTGTAAGAGCGTACAATTGTGTGCCGATGATATTGACATCATCGGCCTTAACAACCGCGCTGTTAGTTCTGTCTTCTCCAAACTGAATAAAGAGGCAAATCGAATGCGACTGGTGGTAAATAAGGACAAAACGAAGTACCTCCTGTCATCAAACAAACAGTCGGTGCACTCGCGTGTCGGTACCCTCGTCACTGTTGACAGTTATGATTTCGAGGTTGTAAAAGACTTTGTTTATTTAGGAACCTGCATTAACACCGATAACAATGTCAGCCTGAAATTCCAACGCAGAATCTCTCTTGCCAACAAGTACTACTTTGGACTAAGTAGGCAAATGAGTAGTAAAGTTTTCTCTCGACGAACAAAACTAACACTCCACAAGGCGCTCATCATTCCCGTCCTAACGTATGGCGCAGAAACGTGGACGATGAGAGCATCCGATGAAGCGACGCTTGGTGTGTTTGAGAGAAAGATTCTTCGTAAGATTTTTGGACCTTTGCACTTTGGCGACGGCGAATATCACAGGCGATGGAACGATGAGTTGTATGAGCTTTACGACAACATAGACATAGCACATCGAATAGAGGTCCAGCGGCTACGTTCGAATGGATACAAACGTTACGGCTCTGAAAATATTTGATGCGGTGCCAGCTGGTTATAGCAGAGGAAGAGGATGGCCTCCTCTGCGTTGGAAAGATCAGATGGAGAGGGACTTGGCTTCACTTGGTGTGTCCAATTGGCGACGGTTAGCACGAGAAAGAAACGACTGGCGCGCTTTGTTAAACTCGGCCAAAATGGCGTAAGCGGTTATCGCGCCAATTAAGAAGAATAAGCAAGATTTTTATGTAAAATATTCCACGCATACGAGGGACAAAGGTCAACAACTTGAGAACGCTGATGAAGTGACATTCTCAGCTGTCACATCATAGTTATCGATATCGAAGTTTACAACTTTTATAGCTTTAAAACTGAGGGAGTTATTTATAAAAAAGTAAAATGTAGTCAAATTTGAGAAAGAAAAAAAAAAACAAAAAGAAAAGTTAAACAAACCGTAAAGTATTCAAAATTACTTTTTGCGTCGTATATAATAAAGTACAGGGTGCCGAATAATTATAAACTTATACATTTTTTAACGTAAAGCATGTAGCACTACACATTTTTTATAACCTACTGTAAACAAGTATGTCTGCAAAAGATGCTTTCGCTGATGAGGAACTAACTGCAAGGTGAATAAATAATAAAATAATCAATAAATAATAAGCAAAAATTATCTGGAGCTTATCAATTTTTGCAAGTATTTTAATGTCTGATTATCATTCAAAGCTTTCTTTACTAAGTAATTACTGAAAACAATCCGTTTTTGAAAATGACCGTTGTATCGAAGGCGGCTGTGATTAATGCCTATCAAATTTTGGTCGAATATCTCAATTTTAACTCGAGTTAGATTGTGCATGAACAGATGGACAAACGGATACAGACATGATATATTATATAATATATTATATTATAAGTTATATGTACCCATACATGCAATTTTCTTAAATTCAGAACAAATCCTAAAAACCTTAAATTCGTTATAAAATTTTTAAATTATTTGTTTAGTTCAAAGCAAATCAAACAAACAATATCACTTAAATTTCGGCTTAGTAACATCGTTTAGATTACAACACATACAAACGTTCTTTTGAATTTATAGAAATCATTCATATTTATATTTTTAAAAAGATAAAACGCAAACAAAAACCACCAAAAAAAAAAACAAAAATGCTGTTACAACTAGAAAAAGTTGAATGAGACTAAAAAGTCGTAAAATGCCAACCAAAAATTCTTTCTTCATTTTTTAAATAACCAACAGATTTTTTTAGTGTGAAATGTCACTTTGACAACGAACATAAACTTCAAATTGTTTGAGCGATACTTTACAAGATATCGATTCCTATAGCCATCTCCCGAGAAAATAATGGAAAAACGTAACTAAATGGGTTGGTGGGTGTCTACCATTTGGTAGTGCCCGGTTTTGAAACTTTGTGTGCGCATGAAACACCAATTGATAGAAAAGGTTTTTTCTAATAGCTACTCGGCAGCCAATGGCAAATCTCCGGCATGAAAAAGTTTCTTATAAAAAACCAAATGCCGTTTGGAGGCGGCATAAATAATACCCATGTGTGTTAGCGCGCTTGAGTATAAAAATCATTAAACAAAACTGTACCTTTATCATCAAAGCCATGCGTTATTTCATGTCCGATCACAACACCGATTCCACCGTAGTTAACAGATTTCGGATAATTGTTGCTATAAAATAGCGGTTGGAATATTCCTGCGGGGAAGACTGTGGATGGGATATAAGAAAATATATTTATTTTTATAAATATAATATTATAGTTTGAAAGACGTAATAAATATTTGTTAAAACTTACCTATATCATTCTTGTTTGGATTATAGAATGCATTCACAACGGCCGGTTCGGTCGTCCATTTCTCCTTGTCAACTGGCTGATGCAGAAGTTGTAAATTCTTATCCGAATCCCATTTCAGTATATTTAGCACATTCTCCATGAAATTGTCGGGAATTATTGTGAGCTGCATGTTGCATATGAAAAAAATGTGAATATAAATTAAATTTTTAATACCTGTATACATAATAATATTTTATCCCCCCATTGAGGCTTGAGACCTATACAACTTTACAACGCGAGTATCGGCAAGAGAACAGTGATACTAAATGAAATTGCAGTATACAAATTTTCAACTTACATTTTCATACTCCTTTTCCAGCTCCGTTGAATTGTTGAGAATTTCAGGATAACCAATTCGTTCATTCATTGCGTTCGCCTTCTCTCTAGCCACGGCCCGCGTCTCATCGTCCATCCAATGATTCTCTGTCAGCAACTCATTGAATGCCTCGCGTAGCGTATGTATCATTTCTAGCGCCGTATCCTTACTCTCCTGATTGAAATTGTCACGTATGAAGAGTGCACCTACCGCCAAACCCAATTTTTTATTCGTCCACTCAACACACTGCGACCAACGCATACGCTCCGATTGTACGCCCAGCAATATCTTGCGGAATTCGATGCGCTCTCTCTGATATTCGTCGATCATATGTGCCATTATAGACATCACCAAACGCCAAATGACATAATTGTGTACTACGCGTCGATCGGCAGTTTCCAGCATTTTACCCATTTCCACCAGATATGGCATGGCGTAGCTAACGAGCACCTCATCCGGCAACAATTGTATTTCTGGACCTAAAACCGTTTGGAGAAATATGGTCCAATTCAGTTGTGGTACTTGACTTTGCAATTCGGGCAAAGATATTTTTTTGTAGATGGCGCTAGTGTCGTGGCGATCTGCCTCGGGCAGTGAGGCGTTTACCAATTTTATTTCAAATTTGACCACCTCGTCTAGCTCTTGAGCTGCAGTTGTTGGATCAGCACCCAATAATATTGCCGTTTGCGTCATGTACTTATGGTACGCTTTTAAGTCGTTTTCACTACTCGGCTTCAGATAGTAATCGCGTGAAGGAAGCGCCAGCTGTAGTTGATCGATTTGTAAAATGTTAATCGAAGAGTTTTTATCATCGGCGCCCACATAAAGCTCCACTAATACCGGTTCACTATAATTACCACGCATAAGGCCCATTAACTGCTCGATGGTCATGCTGGGCGGTTGCCAATTGGGTGTGATCACTGGCCAACCACCTAGCGACATAAGTACCTCCTTCAAGCGACCTTCGCCGACTTTGCGTATTTGAGCTAAAAGGTAGGAGTTACTTAGTAGCGTTCGAATAAATTATGAAAGTTGGAGCGTGAGTGTTTATGTATTTACAATATTTGTTGGAGTGAGTTAAAGAAAATCTCTCTCAACTTACGTAAATCCATACAACTTTTATAAAACTGTTTCGCTTTGATTGTGGCGTTATTATCGTCATCATTGATTGCCTCCTCTAGCACGCCCTTCAATACCACCTGCTGTTCGTCGGATAAAACCTAAAATAGTGCACAAAGGTAGTATTTACATATCTCAAGAATTTCTATTCTTCAAGAACTTCTTCAAGAACTTCATAAAACTATATACGAGTTGTGGTTATTATTATTAAACTTTTACTTTGCCCTGATATCTGGTCAGTCCCGAACTCCAAAAAGGGTGACTACGGAGCATACTCTCTCGTAAAATAACTGATGTACCCAACCGTGGCGCCCACGAGCCAGGTGTATAAGATACCTCGATATGCCCGCTAGTAGACCAATTTACTGAAGTAAGCCAGCAGTGACTGTTTCTCTGTTTGACTCCCTGTTCCGCATCTGTTCCATTTTATGCGCAAGTACAATTTACTTGAGAGCTCATTAATTACCATCTGGAAATCAGCTTGGCCTTCAATATCCATGACGAAGGACTCTAAAATAGCCAGAGATCGTTGTTTTGATATGGATATCCTACCATTGATATGTTACTGATGTCTCGACCATTCAGGTGATTGCGCCTGAATTGGTTGATCTGTGAGCGTCTGGTATGAAAGTTTTGACGAAGCAGCAGGAGTGTCAGTATCAAGCTGTAGTTATACTACTTACATGTGCACGACTGCAGTTGGACTGACTTTATTCAAATGTTAAAAGAGCAGCGTAATCTTACAGCTTTGCCGAAGCGGTTACATCCAGGCAGAATAAGAAAACGGGGTACAAAAGCGTTTGTTAGGAAAGGCTCTGAAGTAGTATAATGTCTATATCATGACATACAAAAAATGAAATACCAAAAAATAGTTAAAACTTGGTAATTCGACGCGTTCCTATTATTTTGAGCACAGCTGTATTTGCGTTGTCTAGAGGGCAAGATATGAGGCATGTGGAATGATAATGAGAAAAAAAATGTAATAATCTTTGAAATAAGGCTCTGGATACTTTTTTTAGAGAGCTACTGAATATCGATCTTTAAAGCGGAATCGAATCGAACAGAACAGCATTTTTGTGCGGAACATGGCCGAAACCGATCCCAAAGAACGATAGTTCTCTGTCTTTATCTCCAAGACTATTAGACAAAAATCAAACAATCGTGGGCACTCACTGAGTTGTATCTTAGCAGGACTTAAAATCAATCTTATAGTAACCACGCTCATCTGTTAAGTAACAAAAATTTTAAATGTTAGCCATCCGTGTGGGCAACTTGGTGTACATATGTACATATCTTGGTAGGTATGGACAAAGTTGGTCAATAACCACACACACTCTCCACATAAAAACTATTTCCAAAATCACAAAAAATATTACTTATACGAGGGGTGCTTTTATATGTCGGGATTAGAGAACAAAAACAAATTTTAATAATCGAAAATCACTTTATTGTTTTTCAAAATATTCTCCATGAATATCTATACACTTTTGCATGCGTTTGAACCAATTGTCGAAGCACTTTTGCCACTCTGAATGAGGTACCTCCAAAACATGCATTCTGAATGCCGAAACCGCTTCTTCAGGTGTCGAAAAACGTTGACCTCTCAGTTTGTTTTTTACGTACGGGAATAAAAAGAAGTCATCCGGGGCCAAGTCAGGCCTATACGGCGGATGACTCATTAATTCGATGTTTTGGGTGCTCAAAAATGCAGTTGTTTGAGCCGATGTGTGAGAGCTCGCATTGTTCTGGTGAAGAGTGATCCGTCTTTGGCGATTGGTTTTCCTAATTTCTTGGAAGACAACTGGCAAACATATGGTTGTGTACCACTCAGAATTTACTATTCTGCGTTGTTCTAGTGGTACGGTTGCGACATGTCCAGTTTTTCCGAAAAAACAGGCGACCATTTGCTTGGAAGTGCTTCGTGCGCGAACTACTTTTGTTGGATTTGGCTCATCTTGAAACACCCATACAGTCGACTGCTGTTTACTTTCGGGCTCATACGCGTAAATCCATGATTAATCACCTGTCACGATGTCATAGACGTGTTTCGAAGCTCCGCGATCGTATTTTTTTAGCATTTCCTTCGACCAATCGACACGAGCCTTTTTTTGAGCGATTGACAAATTGTGTGAGATCCAACGCGAACAAATTTTTTTGACAATCAAATGTTTATGCAATATTGAATGTATGCTGGTCCCACTAATGCCTAAGATTGTCTCAATCTCACGATAGGTCACATGACGATCTTGCAATATCAGTTCGCGCACAGCATCAATGGTTTTCGGAACAACAACTGATTTTGGACGACCTTCACGAAATTCGTCTTGGAGTGAACTACGACCACGATTGAATTCACCATACCATCGATAAACACTGGTCCTTGATGGAGCATTATCGCCAAAAAATGAATTAAGTTCATCCAAGCAATGTTGCTGAGTTAATCCACATCGAAAGTTGTAAAAAATGTTCGCACGAAAATATTCACGATTTAATTCCATTTTTGGACCGAGATGAATCTTTTAAGTTACTGTAAACAACACAAATAGCGCTGGTATTTCAAAACGTTCTGAGTACGTAAAAGCCAAAAAATGTCAAACTTTGCCATACAGCTATCAGTTGCCAGATTGCAATACCAGGGTTGCCAAATCCCAACATATAAAAGGCACCCCTTGAATATGTCATCAATTAATAAGGAAAATCTGTATGATATTTTTATAAAGCAAACTTAATAAGTATTAGTTACAACTTTACTTGTTTATAGTTGTACTATGACTTTACCTCGAATGTACTTATGGAACTCCGATCTTCTGGTATGATATGTATCTTGTTCCATGTGCCACAGGCGTATTGGAAAAAGTTTGTGCAAGGGTCCGCTGATGTATCCATGGCCGAAAGCAACGAAGCAGCTAAGTGAAAGAAACCCAAGCAAGTGAAAGTTTTTAACTCAAGTTATCACCAAATTAGAAGTATTAAGAATTATTTATATCTATATTGTACAATATTATAAAGCGTATGAGTTGTTATGGAACAGTAATTTCTGGTTACTGATAATGTTAATGATGGTAAATAAACGAAGTTTCTTACAACTTCAAAATCATAACTCTAAACAATGACGTGGGTGCCTATACGCTAGTAATCCGAGTGTTTGTGTGATGATAGGTAACGGGTGGGCCATATAGCGTTTGCTTTTTGAACCACCTATTTTTTTGAGAATGGTAACACAAATGACATGTCAAATGTGTTCATAATTTACTTAAAGGTTTGACATTTACGCAATGGGACGCTATACGCTTGAACAAAATTGGGAAATATTGAAAACCTATTTCCAAAGTGGTGAGTCTTCTTCTTCTTCCGTGGTTACAGTAAATGGCGAGCGTTACTGTGACATGCTCCACGAGTTTTTGTTTCCAAAAATTTAAGTGGATGATATGGACGACATTTGGTTTCAACAGGACGGTGCAATTGTCACACTGCCAAAGTTACACTCGAACTTTTGGCTACCGTTTTTGAATTCCGATATCAATTGGCCGCCTCGGAGCTGTGATTTAAGCCCGTTGGACTATTTTTTGTGGGGAGCCGTTAAGGACAAATGCTATGCGAACCATCCAGAGACGATTGATGCTTTAAAATACGAAATCGAAGTTGCCATTCATGAAATTGGAGCCCAAACAATCGAAAATGTGCTTAAAAATTGGGTTGATCGAATGACTTACTGTAAAGCTAGTCATGGCAGTCATTTGAACGATATTATTTTTCATTCATAAATGACAATGTTCAATCTTCAAAATAAATAAAAAAGTTTGAAAAAATATTGATTAGTTTTTTTTTATAGCCGATTCAAAAAGCAAAATTTACATGGCCCACCCCAGAGTATTCCGTCTTGTCCTCGTTCACCATTAGACCCATTCGCTTTACTTCTTTATCCAGCATAGAAAAGGAAACATAGAAACAACGCGGTTGTTAAAGCCGATTATGGCAATATCATAATAAATTGTGCCTGAGCGATTCAATTCTGCGGCTAAAAACGATGGCCACTTGAAATTTATATATATTTACTTAAATCGACTTAGAACTTTCTTCCCGCCAAGTACCAAATTGCTTTGCTTTGGCTTATTTAAACGTAGCGCTCGAATTCATTTTATTAAAAGTTCAATAAGCATATTGTTCTTCTATGACGACGTTACAACATTTTTTTTACGAAAAAAAATAACTGTAATGCGAACGAAGTTAATGAATGTACGGATCACGCACCAACTCTTTACAGGCATCTGATTTTTTCAAGCGTCCAGACGGCCAGCTTCTAGTGTTTTAGTTTTAAAGATGGATATCGAAAAATTAATAAGTCTTGTGGTCGATAACACTGCGTAATACCGAAAACAGCCCAGACTTCGTTAATATTTTTCTTGACGGATTTACAACAGGCTAAAATGTATGTATTAGCGAAATGAAAAGTTATGAAATATGCAGCAAAATTGAACGGGAAATATTTTCGAAGAACATTTTAACCCATAAGCTTCCACTTAAAATGGTGGTTTTGACACTTATTTCAAGAAAACCTTCAAAAAACAAATTTATTAAGTCCTGAGAAGATTAAAATGCTCTAGAAAACTATTTTTCAAAAAAAAATTACTGAGAAGGCCGGCAAAACCTTCATGTCATCAACGTAAAAGTATTAAAAAAAAATTAAAAGAACCAATATGTACCAAGAAGGAATAAAAGCCAAACTCAATTTTATCAATTTTTTTTTTGTTAGTAAAGAAATATTAGTTTAGTTTCTATGCGATTTTTTACGCTGGTAACATGAAGATTTTGGCTAAGAAGGGCTTTGGTACAATTTTACGAAGCATAACTTTTTAAAACATTTTAATCCTCTAACGAGGGTTTGTTTTGTTTATTGACTCCTTTATATGAGAATTGGACTAAGTTAAAAATAAAGTCAAAATTATTTAATTTTTAATAAGCACAGCATTAGATTAAACAAGAAAGTAAATAAAAGACATAAAAGGGGGAAACAAAGTTACGGGAGGCAGATCCGAGCGAAACATTTAGTAAAACAAATTTACGAAAATCTGGTGAACTAAAATTTTTAGTTGGCCGATAACCTTAGTCACAAGTGCTTTCTTATTACATTGTAATTAATTTTTTATTATTTATAATTGAGTTATAAATAAGTAAATAATTTTGTACATTTCACTGATAGCGTCTGCCAATATTTTTAAACTTCCTTGATTTATCGCAATGTATCATATCGACAAATGATATGACTGTTTTTAGATACAAAAAATAGCGAAGTTTGAACATTGTTTAACAATGACTGCGCCCATCCTTTATATACCCATAAGTCATCCACCATCAACTGATAAGCTAATGCACGATTATGCGAAGTAATATTGAGAGCTACATACATACCTATGCCGCAAAATTGACTTTTGGACTATAACACATTTGTTAATATACTCAGGCGTGGTAGCTCATTAAGTAGATACTTATAGCTTTTTTCACTTTTCAGAGCATAACGGAATCGAAATAGATACGAGTATACAGTGGTAGACATCCCTATCAGCGCAGTTTAGTTGTTTAGAAATATTTTGTTATATTAGAACGATTAGTCTTAGGGATTTAACTATCTGTGTATATTCAACTGAACTGAATATTTCAAAATTTGCGCATTCGTTTAAGCGCAAGCTAAAAAAGTGGAATATTGTTGTCATTATTTTTTACATTTTCAATTTAAAATAGGAAGTTGAAGGTGAGTTAAATTTTTGAGTGCCTAAATTTTTGGCTTGTTTTTAGTCAGTCTAATTTTTTACGGAGGTTGGCGTAACCGAATGGGTTGGTGCGTAGCTAACATTCGGAAGTGCCCGAGTTCGAATCTCCTGGCATGAAAGACGTAATGATGGAAAAGGTTTTTTCTAACAGTGGCAGGCAATGGTAAACCTCTGTATTTCAGTCATGGAAATGCTCCTGCAGGTTCCTCCGGCAACAAGACGAACGCCACAAATAGAAGAAGTAAAACAAATTTACGATTTACCCAATATTGTCGGCGAAATGTTAATTTACAACGGTCGCTTGGACTGTCAAAAGTATAACATATAAATGTATTAGAAACTGTACTTTTGCCTTCGTTAACGCGCGAAACCAAGACACCGCTGCTTATTGCAAATCAGCGACTACAATGCGTTGGTTTAGAGACAATAATATTGCTTTGTTAGATTGGCCAGCATAGTTTCAAGATCTAAATCCCATAGAGCACATGTGGGCTATTTTCAAGCGTAAAACAAAGGAGCATAGCATAAAATTGCAAAAAGCACTGAAAAATGTTTTCATTCACGAGTCGAGCCGCCATAAGTACAGCCGAATGTGCAAAGCTTGTACGCAACATGCCATAGAGGATTGCTGCTGTTATCAAATCAAAGGACCGTTGTACTAAATTTTATTGCTTTTATTTGTACTGATTTATTAATAAAAAATCTTTATTTCACTTTTTGAAACGAAAAATTCAAAAATTCATTAATTAGTAGGGTGCCTTATACTTTTGGCCAAGGCTATATGATTTTAGAAAATGTCTGTAATCCTTTAGACATTTTCTGAAATTAGTTTGACTGAAGCTGAACGAGTGTAAATTAAGTTATTGACAAGAAAGTCCTACTCAAGTCATCAGATTGCGAGGCCTGAAAGTGCGATAGTTACGCTGTAAAGAAAGTTACGAACGGCAGTACCAAACTGACGAACAGCCGAAACTAAACTTTGCTGCAGCCAAATGAAGACTCCCTTGTCTCTCTCCTAGTAATGCCCAGTCAGATTTCGGGGGTTCTCACTGCACAAAACAGAAGCAGGGCCATCTAAAATTCACCAGAAAACATAGAGGCAGAAAGACATTTTTTCAGATGAAAAAAAAAAAATCTTTGGACGGGCCAGACTGTTACATGACTGTTTTTACTGCCATAAACTGTCAAAGTCTAATGTGGTGCGGTCAAACCGAAATTTCAGAGGAGGTAGCTTAATGGTTAGGGAAGCCTTATATTGCGATGGATACGTGAACTTTACACCCATTACATGTCGGATGAAAATTTTGCCGTTTATGGGGCCATAATCTGAAAAAAGTAACATTTTTCAATTGGATAATGCCTCAATACCCGCAGACGTGGGTTTGTGAGCCTCGAAATAACTTTTCTTGGGTGGTCAGCTTGCAGTCTACATTATAACCCTATATAAAACTTCTTGAATGTCTAGGCAAGTAAGATTTACGCAAATGAGCATGCATTTAATTTGGTAATGATCTCAAAGCAGCTTTCAGTAATGGTGGTGCACACTGAGCTCAGATTTGTTAAAAAATCTAATCAGCTCTATGTCAAACCGAATTTTTGTATTAATTGAGAGCCGAGGAGGCCACACAAAGTACCAAATTAAAAACAAAAAATCTTCAATGTATTGTTTTCTAACAAAAAAAGTAAAGTGCGCTTATAGGAATGCCTCGTTATTTCTCAAAAATCTTTTAACTTGTTCGCTTAATATTCCGAAATTAATCATTTTGAGTTGTTATGTAAAAGGTGGTGCAAAATAAATAATAAAAAAACATGTTAGTGAGTGATGAAATTTTTTAATTTCACCTTTTCGCACTCCATTGCTTGTATGTTTGTATATTGAAGCTGTCTAGTTCACAAGTGTCAAATATGATTGATGTATGATGCAAACCTTCCGAATGGTTGGTTAATTTTGCGCCAGTTTGCAGATAAAAAATGTACAACAAAAATATATGCGTGTATACGTATGTATGTCTACCACTGTAGATAGATTGGTACTATATATGTACTGAAGCAGTATAAAAGCAGTATTTTTTATGCACGCAAAGCACAATTTTAAGATTAGCGTACGCACATACATATAAGCATAAGTGCAAGTGTATGCTTTATTATCCTTTAAAAATGGTTTGATAGACGGATTTGAGTAGATCGGGTGGTCATAATTGAAGACGAAATCACTCAAAGACTTAACACATTCAGTACGTATTAAAAAAGAGAGAGGGGCGATGTTATAAGGATGTTTCCTCAAAGACTATGGGAAATATGACGACGGGTAGAGTATTTTAAATACATCTGACCTAAAACTGAACCACCTAAGCCTAGTATAAGCAGAACAAAAACAAAGAAATATCTATGAAGTCTCTCACTATGCCCGTTCCATTGTATGACCTGGAAGCTTGGATGAAGACAATATTCGAAGAGGCCTCCATTGGAGCATTTGAGAAAAAGATTCTGCGGAAGATTTTTGAACCTTTGCAACCTTATGGCGACATAGACATAATGCAGATAATAAAGATCCAGCGGCTCCGTTGGCTGGGTCATGTCATTCGAATGGATACAAACGCTGCGGCTTTGAAAGTATTCGATGCGGTACCAGCTGGGGGTGGAGAGACCTGGTAGAGAAGCTGTTGGCTTGACTTGGCGCCGGTTAGCACGAAAAAGAAACGACTGCCGGGTTTTGCTAAACTCGTCCAAAATCGTGTAAGTGGTTAGCGCGCCAATCAAGAAGAAGAAGAAGATGTTACTATTATATTTTAGATAAGCTTTTGTAAGTTTAGTAAAGAGTATTCATTTACTATTGCATCTATCATTTCACATTTACTGTTGGCTTGCTATCGGATAGAGAGAGGTAAAATCATCAACCATTTCTGTAGAGTTTTTTTTAATATTGAAAACTAAATTATTATATTTTTATTTCTAATAAACAGCAAGAAAAGCTATGAAAGTAAAATTATTCAAATGTGCGCTTTCACTTTTAAATAAATTGACTAAATTGAGTTCCAATCTACTGAAATTAATAAAAATGTTTCTGCTGGAAAAAAATTATAATTCAATAAATTTACATTATTGCTGTGGTAAAATTAAATTTTAAAAGGGTTTCTATTAGTTCAATATATTGTTTAATATAATAAGTGCTATATGACATTTATACTAGTTATACAACACGTATACTTAAGCAAACAAGTAATGTGCCGCATTTTACAAATGTACCTATACACGAGAGTAGCCCTACCCCTTTTAGTATTCATTGAGAAGTTAAGTTTAAAAACAAGGAAATGCGCAAGTGTCAGTGTATTCTTTATCGAAAGAGGTCAGGGTAAATGGGTTTTGGTCGTTGATGTGCGTAGCAGAACTTTACTTTATATACATACATAGCGTACTTTACCTACAATACTCGTACATAATATGTCATATGCACAGGAGTTTTACTATATGTTACTCATACGCCCGGTAGAACTGTGGTGTGTTATTAAATAAGTGTTTGTAGATATGAAGCGATTTATGAACTACCACTGACAATTTGTGCGTGCTTGCATGTGTGCGTGTATGGGTTCGCTTATGGCTCACGCGTATGTAACTCAACATATGTACACTTTTAAGCATACAACTACACACATACGAGTATGTATCTGCTTGCTTGTGTGTCATGAGGAACCGGCATATTGTGACTGTCACCTTTATTGGCGCTGTTATCTTTCGCATCGTAGAGCAAAGTATTTGCAAGTGGTAACAAAGTTAAGCTATATTTTTAAAGTTAAAGTTTTCCAAGGTACCATACTTTATAAAATATCACAACCTCCGGCTATAGATGTGACAACATACATACGTAGTTGAGCGTATTAAAAGGTAAAAGTTCTAGCAACCAAGTAGACTTTTAATTTAGACATTGTATGTGTACCAGTTTGTCAATTTGAAGTAATATATAAATATATTATATTCTGACGTTGTTCTATAAATGGAGAATCCTACAATTTTATGCAGCCTCCATTAGTAGTTGGTTTGTTTTTTTGTTGAGAAGCGTTCTCATAGCAGAAATACACTCGGCGGTTTCCCACTAGTCGCATTTAAAAAAATTTTACAATAACTTGGTATTTCCAATTCACAGTAGGCTTTGAAGCCGGATTCATTGAACGGTAGTCACTCGAAACCTCACTCACTCACCACAGCGGCCGCCGAAACAAGCAGCTTTAAATATTTTCGTCACATCATTTTATTCGCTTGACGGCAGTTATGACAAAATAAACACACACGCACATATATGTGTTTATTTCATGTTAGGATGTAAAATTTTCACATGACATTTACAGCAGTAACAATAATATAAGCGACAACAAAAATAAAAAGCAACCTATGGCAACAACCTTTTGACGACAAGAGCAACATTGACAACAATAGTCAGAACAGTGGCAGCAACAGCTAATATATATGCACATTTATGCATGTCTGTAGGTACATATGTATGTACAAGTGTATAACCAGCAAATAGTCCACTGGAGAGTTTTGCTCAGGAAATTACATGTTTGTGCCACCAATCAAAATGGCTGACAATGTCATGTTGTAACATGGCTAAAAAACACATGAAATGCATTTTGAATTGGACAAACGCTTGCCAGTTTGCCAGTTTTTCAGTTGTCTGGTGAAGACTTACTTCATCCATTCATGCGCTTGGAGCGGCATATAGACAGATGGAGGGACAGTTGTATGGTGAGCATTGTTGACAACAAAGGTTGTCATAGATGTCATCGTTAACATTACATATTTGTTTGCTGCTACTGCTGTTGCTTCTACTCTCAGTACTTATGTATGTATATTAGTTTAAAATTTCTGGATTTGTAACTGAGACTATTGTTGCTGTAGTTTGGGTTTTTGCTCGCGCTTACATAAATTCAGGAATTTCATAGTTTTGACTTAATAATATTGTGCAAATCAAAACATTATTATTTGCTTTTTAAAGAATACTCTAGTGAGTTATTTTATTCTCTCATGTACAATTTAAGCAACTATCATACTCTGTTAAGTGCTGAGCAGTACAATTATCCTTAATTAATTTGATCTCGTGTTAAATTTTCCATATTACAATTTTTAGTTAACTTCAATATCATTCTGTTCGGTATTATATCGGGTGTTTGAGAATTTCAAATGATATTTGAGAATTTCAAACAGAAATACTTATATTGTTCGATTGAATTCTTTTTTTATTATAACACACACAGTTACGAGTTACACGGTCCATTCGATCAGTCCAACTTTTGTCTACTTTTTCTAGTAAATCTGGCCGTATGAAGTCAATAGTGGCTTGAACACACCACACGAAAAAATTATAAGGCCAACTAAGTTTCTTAGATTTTTATTATCAGTTTAGGGCTAACAATTTATGATAAATATTTTAAAAATTTCCAGAAATAAGCACACATTTCATGAAACTTAAATTAATTATTAGGAAAAGTATAATCTATAGAACGAAAAAATTATAAGACCAATGTTATTATATTTAAAATAAGCAAATAAAATTCTTGTGGTAAGTTTATAATTTGAAGCTTTGCAAATTATGTTAATTTGATTATGATTTGTTCAGGTCGTCAAGGCATAGATTTGACGATTTTTTTTTATAATATAATATTTTGATACATTTTTGGCCATCCGACAATAATCGCACTTCTAAGGGTTTTAGCGTTACCAAACAGTCTTCCATTTTTAAAACCGATTAAGAAAGTGGTGCCCATACATTTTCGATTGGGTTAAACCATTAAACCATTCTAAAATTCAAATTCTTTTCGCTGCCAAAAACTCAATTTTTTCGTGCGTTGTGTTGCAATAAATCGATTGTTAAGCGCACTGTAGGCATCGTAGGCGTCGTCTCATTAGAACAAAATGTTGTCGCTATATAACTGATTAATTTTTAGAAACGAAAATTCAGTCAGCAAGACTCCATAGCGCTCGCGGTTCACCGTAACGACAGCTCCTTCCACACTTCGAAATAAATATGAATTCGATGAATTCGCCAGTGCTCTATGAACTTTGCAAAGCGATTTATTTGTTCCATAGTAAATTTCCGTAATTTGATGCGAGGCTGACGTTAAACAATTCATGATGACTTACAAACCTTACTGAACAGAAATATCAATTTTCCATTCTCAGCTGCCAAACTATAGTTATCGATATCGATAGTTCTCATGCTGCTAGAAAAACAATCTATACTATCAGCGCAATATTTTACGCCAACAGATAAATTTCCATTTTTCAGCAGATACAAATATGTATCGGAAGATTTATAATTTTGCAAATGGTGTCTTACGCGAATCATATTTGACGCTTGTGTGAGACATCTGCAGTACACAAACAGACAAGCAATGAAGTGCGCAAAGGTCAAAATAAAGATATTCATTCAAATTAATTTTTTTTATTTAATAAAAAGGTTTTCAAAATTAAATTGGGATTATTAATTTTGCGCCACCTTGTATGTAAGAGCAAATTTGTTTTTTTACAACAATTTTTTCGTCTTTCAAAGATTGATGACACAAATTTATAATAATGGCAATTTACATATTATTCGCACGAACGCTAATGATCTCTATCAGTCAATGACTGATACTCAGTAATTAATTAAACATAACCAAGGTATGTTTTTAATTATACGAATATGAATATAAATGCATTGTTATGTGGGTATGTATGTGCATAAATAAAAAATGAAACATACGCTTTTACTGTACATGTATGTATATGGTATGCACACGGGGTGTATTAAGGTTTAAATTAATATCAATTTAATTCCCCAATGTGCATTCACGCCAGTGTTCTGACCATAATAGCAGTGCGACATTTTGCAAAGTTTTGAATATTTATTTATTTTTAATTTAATGTTTTTTTATAAAAATATAATTTATAGTTTAACAAAAACCGTGTAATTTAAAGTATCAAACTTTGTATAAAGTTTCAAAAAATTAAACGAATTAACATGAAAATTTCAAGCATTTAGAAAACTTTCGAGTATACAGTTTTATAGCCCATTGAATTTTTTTACAATAAAGTAAAAATTTCAAGTGGTTCAAAAAATTGTTCAGTATTTGTTGTATGGAAGAAGATGCATAGCACTGATTAAAGCCACCTTAAACTTCCATTTTATCATACCGAAATTGAATTAGCATCAAAACTTTTGAAATTTTGTTGAAGTTCTTAAGTTTTCTACAAAGTTTCAAACTTTGAGTGAAATGGTTTTTGTTAAACTAAACTATATTTTGTTAAGTATAAAATAAAATTAAACACATAACCTTGTAATATGTCGCGTGTATGTTTCATATCTTGTATACCCATGTGTATGTATCTTGTATTACCTGTTCGGACGCAATCCTCTGTCAGGCAAACATCTCGTTGACGAATTTTCACACCTGCAAAAGTATGGGAAAGAAGTGAGTTTTTATATTTACTGGATAAGTCATTTAAAGTAAAACTACGGAAAGAATAATTGGAAGTGCTGATCATCCAGGCAACCATACAGTTCCTCCAGAAAAATATCTAAAGACAATCAATTAGTCCTGAAAATATAAGGCTTGCGTGTCGAACATACGAAAATCTTTAAATGAGTTATACGCATATTTTTAAACTATGACAATATATATTCTATATTTCTGTGCTTTTGGGTTGATGTCAAAGTGGACACTACTCAACGAAGCTTCAAGCGATAATTGTTCAAGTGAGGAGCAATGCTATAAGATGTCAGAGTGAAATCAGCAAAATAGAGCGGCCTGTTGAATAAGTTGTTGATTTTACAATTTGAATGATGGCAGCAGATTGTGTTAAATAACTAATTTTCGTAAATAATGTTTAATTGATTGTTTCATTGTGTTTCCCAAGCGTTCCCACTCTTTTTTTTTAGATTTAAAATCAGGTAAAGATTTTAGTAATTTTTACTTATTTGGTCCCACAACATTAGACATAAAAGCAGCTATGCAGCATCTTTAAATTAATATCTATTGTTTGGTTCAACTCAAGGTTTGGCCATCTCAAGCAAACTTGTGACAGTAACTTCGACTACCACGTCATAGGGGACTTTACAGCCCATTTCACACGCTCATTTCATTACGCTCTCAGAATCAGTCCGTGGTTCAGACGACAACAAAGGGACATGAGCGATGGCTGTGAGATTTTTTTAAATATCACCAAAAAAATCTTAGTTATTTCTGATCTCCTTTGCAATAAAACCAATGTCAAATCTCCTGTTACGTCAGCATATCAGCTGATTCCTTCAAAATCTCTGAGAGCCGGTTAACGGTCTGAATTCTGCATCATGCTTTGCTCTACCGAAAACCGCTTCTCGTTCTCACTCTAACATATTTTGCCCTTATCCAAAAGAATACACCTACAGCAGTTTATAGCGTGAAGTAGTGGCATATTATCGCATTGGTTTTAGTGCTCGCTCTGATATCAGCTTTAGGTTTAAAGAGAACTCAAATTACCTTTATTACAAGGACACATACAGGAGAATGTATAATTGGCACACATGAAAATATATTGGGAGTGCACTCAGTAAACTTTAATCATAGCTTTAAATACGAAGAAGAAGAAGCATAACACTTTATTTGCACTAAACAGAGCTAGACTAACATGGTCGGCAAAGCTTTTCTACGAAATCGTGCGAATACATCACAGATCGTAATAAGAATCCTGGCAAAGTTCAGATATCGACTGGGCTTGACAACATCGTATGGGAACGGCTACTTAGCGGGCGGATAATATGTATTAGCCAATGATGGATTCTACCGTCAACCACATCGCTTTAACTGCAGCCAAAGATTTTTGGTGCTTTCGGACTGATTGCTGTGAAGCCTTACCTAATGGCAGCCTGAAGTCCACCAAGCATCCAAAGCACAACTACTCAAATAGCTTATTGGACATTCCAATTGAAAGCGAATTTATTCTCAAGAAACCTTTTCGTAAAACGTTGTTTTCAGCTTAGGAAGAGAGTGGACTGCTTTTAGAGAAGAGAGAGAAGGCGGTAAATATCGGGGAGGTACATTCAAAGTGATTTCTTTACACGAAAAAAATGTCACTAAAATGTTGCATATATCATTTTATATTAGAACGAAAAAAATTCAGACTTCTACAAATTACATGCATATATCTTGAACATAATACAATTTAACGATTTACTTCTATTTTTTGTAACAAAGTTCTCGCCCAACAATTTTGACATTGTTGTCTATACTGATAAGTTAAATCCAGCGCGATAACGCTCAGCAACACTTGTTTTTTTGGGAAGAAAATATTGGACTTTTGCATCATTTTGAGAAAATATACTGAGGAAAGAACACGAAAATTTTATTTATTACTACATGATACATATACCTATATGTATATATGTATACTCTTTATTGGGCCCAGCTTCTCCTCTAATTTGTGGTTTATGCCTTGATGTTGATCCACAAATGTTTTTTAAAAGGCTTCTGAATATCTTTAAAGACAGGGTAAGCTAAATTGTTAGTTTAGTAAATGCTCAGATTTCAAAAAATACGTACTTAGCTTGGCAGCTTGGTTAAGTACGTGAACTACCAGACAGAGCAAGTTGTATAAGCACGGGGAGAATTCTAGATAATCAGAGCAGTATAATAAATAAATGGCTCATGCTCCAGTTAAGAACAAAGTTTAAAGTTAAAGTTTTTTGAGTTTTTCCAAACAAACTTTCAGACATCTGACTGCAGAAGAAGAAGAAAAGTCTGAATCTCCGTCTTAGTAGGAAGATCATGCTTAAATACAATATTATGAATCAAACTGCGTGCACTTTCAATTATTTATTTGATTTCATTCTCAATCAACCCAACAGCCTAACAAGTTTTAGTGTTTAATTTTCTGAATAAAAGGAGGGTTTTAGAGGCATAAATAAAAAAAGAAATAGTTGGCGCGTACACTTCTGTTTTGGCGGAGCTCCTCCCACAAATGGAGGGACCTACAATTTTAAGCCGACTCCGATCGGCAAATAAGAGGAACTTTTTCATGGCAGAAATACAGGTTTTTCATTGCATGCCGAGGGGCGACTGCTATTAGAAAATGACTTTTTCTATTATCCCTCCGATGTTCGGTGCCTTATGATGCGGTAAGTGCATCATAAGGGTCTGCCCAGACCCATACAAATAATGTAAGAAATACGGTTTTAAAAATAATTTTATTTATTTATTTGAACGGATTAGTATTAATTACGAAGAGCAATTGGGTTTACAACTATATAGTTGCATGGAATGTTCATTAAGACATATGGGACGATTACATTTGCTGCAGTTATAACGAGTTTTACGTCGCTTTTTCGAAGAAGAAGCAGCACAATGGTAGCACGATGACCGTGTTGAAGCAACTTGAGCATATAATTGTTGCTGTGCTGCATCTGATGTCGATGGACAAGATTCCGGTACCTAAAAGTAGCGAAATAATTTATTTTAAATTAGTAAATATGAATACATGCATACACATATCTTTATACGCGGAGATATATGTAGGTGTGTATATAATTCATACTCACCTTGATATTGAAAAGATTCATTGCTTGTCTAATATGAGCATAACCCTCCATACTAATGGGTTAGTCGCCCGTTTCGTCATATGTGGGATAACTAGCTGCCGTGCCAATTTAATGATAAATGAGCGCCTCTTATTACTCTGCTTTGCTCGTCATAGATGATGAATGAGGCCAAACCGGCAATATCAAGCATATTATAAAACATTGCCAGTGGCCAACGGTTTGTGGAGCGTTTGCACGAATAGCCAGTCAACATTTGATCCATTGTATCTACCCCCGCTTTAAATTTATTGTAGTCCAAAATTTGATCTGGCTTGAATTCTTTCAATGGATCGGTGCTTTGCCGGTAATGGGCAGTGGATAACATAACTACCGGCTTTTTTGGCTTTGCCATATACGAGCACAGAGCGATATTATTATTGTGATAACAAAATAAAGTGCTTTTAACATCACGCTTCGGGTTAAGCAATTCATGCGGAATGAAAGTCTTATTTTTTCTTACGGTACCGACGAAAGCCACTCTACGATCCATCAACATTTCTGCCAAGTTGTATGTTGAAAAAAAAATTGTCAGCATAAACAGTCGTCCATATAATTTTCCATCAATTTCTTGACGACCCGTTCACCTTGATTCGTTTCTCGCTGGCCACCTGGTGGTTTTCCGGTATAAATTATACCTTTCAAAGGGAGGTTTGAAACAGAGTCGAGTGCGCCCACGATATGGAAATAACTGTTCATCGACGGTTACATGACAATCCGGAGTGTATGCTTTCTCTAAATTGGCCATCAGCAAGAGCCATACATCGTCCAGGGCAGCAGATTTGCTTTGCTTCAACCTCTCAACACGAGCACCACTGTTATCGAAACGGATGAAAGTAGTTAAGCTCTTAAACCGATTCAATGACATAGTTGCCTTATAAATTGGCATATTGTAACTGGCCCACAATTCTTTCGCTGGCTGAGAATTTGAGTGGAATACACCAGCAATAAGTAGCATCCCAAAAAAAGCATACATTTCGTCTTCGTTAGTCATTACCCAAGAACGCTGTTTATTACTGGGATGCTTTTCATCCCATAGACGAAACGCTTCAACGGCTTTTCTGTTGGTTTCCCGCACAATGATACTTACGATTTCAGGAGACAGCAATAGCTTGAAAAGAGCTTTATGACTCGGTGACGCTCCTCGTAGTGTCCCTTTACAAGTAAAAGTTGTAACATTGTGACAACGAGGCCTTCCAGGTGGTGGAGGATTTGAATTCCACATCTTACCATCTTTCGACCTGTATATAAGGCCCTGGGTAATAGATGTGCTGCATGATTCCATTGTGGTTGAAACCTGAAGGGCGATAGCTTCCCTATACAAATCCCCAATATCATCATGGTTTTCATCCAGAACAGCCTCTAACTCGATTCCTGTTCTATATCTGATGCTTCACCGAAGTCATCTTCATCTGGAAAATATTCATCATCTTCTACGTCGCCACTTGTTTGAAATGGATCGGACTCCTGTCCCATAATTTCTTGAATTTGTGCCTGAAGTCGCTGACGTTCTTCCGGACTCACATTTGCTGCACTTAGCTTACGAAGCAAACGCGTCATCACATCAACTTCAACCATTTACTTGTTCCATTTTATTCCCACTAATTAAAAAACACTTTAATTTTCAAATGTCAACTAAAAAATTATCTCTGCCGCTGCCTCCGCTAACAGTTTAGTTGTTTACACCTACCGGTTAACCAATTTACATGAGAAGCTTATATGGGTCTGCACATACCCATGTGAGCTTAATTAACGAAATTAGTTTAAATTATTATTTTTACAACAAATATAGCAAAAATCTTAATTTTGTTACTTCATTGTGTTCAGCACACTACATTTTAGGAAGTCATGGATTAAGAAGCTTCAGATATTAAAAATAAAAGATCTACATACATTTAAAGATCGAATGGGTCTGGCCAGACCCATATGAACATCGGAGGGTTATTTGCTGTTTTATGCACGAAGATTTGAACCTACGCACTCTTAAATGGTAGTCAAGCACGGCTACGACAGACGCCGGTTTTTATAGACACACTCGTATAAGTTAAAAAACTTGCCAGCTCTTACTCATAGGATAGGAGCTTGATCTCAGAAGCTGAGTTTGAATTCTTATAAACTTGTACACAATAAAGGACAGCAGATGAGTTAAGATTGCTTCTAAAGAAACTATAAACATTAATTTAGTTATGATTTTTTCATAAAAACGTACGTATGGATACTTAAAACTATATATACATAAATGTACTCGTACGTATGTTACATCTATGATGCTTTACCCTATAAACTTACTTTGTATGTATGTATAAACGTATGCATGCACTTTTAGTTTGTGAACTAAAATACGGAACAACCGCAGCCACTTCGAGATGTGTTAGCTAAACAAAGGCCAAGCCATATCAATGACTTGTAACGAAAAACTTCACTCAATTTATTAAAGGATTCAATCAGGTGCACGCAGTGATAGTAGCAGATAAAAAACTAATATATAAAATCAATATTGTACGTATGTACATATGTACATACATATAACACGCAAATATGCTATGTAAAATGAGTTGAAGTGTGAAAACAGTGCCGACAACAAGTATGAAAATACTTACTGAGAAAACCAAAAAAAGATAAAATTTTTATAATATATTCCTTAATTTGTACGAAAATCCGACACCACCTTGATCAAAAAGTTGCCGGTATATATTAGATAATACAAAATACAAGTTTATTCCTCGCCTTTAAAGTATCCACACTTATGCCAGCGTTTGATCCAGCTCCAACATTTCTGGAACTCTATTTTCGGTAGAGACCTCAGAGCTTTTTCCATCTTCCATTACTTGCTTTCAGCTGCTAAAACGGGTTCTCTGTAGTGGTTTTTTAAAACAGAAACAGTGGATCGGTCAAACAGAAAAAAATCGCATATCAAGTGAATTCGATGGCTGTTGGATGGTATTCGTTTCGTTCTGGGTCAAAAATTCACGGATGTAGATCACAGTGTGAGACAGTGTGTTATCATGGTGCAAAATCGACGAGTTGTTTTTTCACAAGTCCTTTATTTCCCTACTAACTGGCTGATCTGGCAAAAATTCGTGGAGCCCAATACCGTTGTTGTTGTTAAAGCGGTTGAGTATTTCTACTGAAATAATCTTAATTAGCGACTAGCGTCGTTTTACTACCACTGTTATCGTGGGACGTCGTTTTTTTTTGTTTTTTGTTTTTCAGATCCATTTCATGAGATCCAGATATAACAGTAGGTACATTTTTTAGCTAAGCCTGGACATTCGCTTAAATAGTGGAAAAGACCTTCTTTCCGTCTGACAGGTTTTGCAGATGGGATTGAAAGGAAGGTTAAGTATGGCTGCATGATCCCTTACCTTCCAGTGACCTGTAAGGGTTGCAGTCATACGTGAGATATTTGGGCGGGAGAGTCCCAACTATGTTTTTCTTGTTGTAGTACAGGTAGCTAGTTGCTTCCATTTGAAGCTAATGATCAAGCAGTTCTAGTTCATCTCTACACTGTAAAAGTAGCTTGGATGAAATGGAATTGGAATCGAAGGTCTTGATAGCTGCTTGACTGTCTTGAAATATAGCTACTCTTGCACCAATTTCTTTGTAGTGTTTTAGCGATTTGCAAGCTTCCCTGATTGCTAATACTTCTGCCTCGAGCACGCTGGCATAGTGAGGAAGTTGAATTGATTTGGATAAGTTAAGCGGTTCCGAATGGAGGCCAGTTCCCACACCACAGTTCATCTTAGAACCGCTATTGTAGATTTCGGCATCGAATCTACCAATCACTTTCCCTTTCCTCCATTCGGCTCTCGGTGGAAAATGAACCGTAAAGTCTTCCTTGAAGTTGAGGTCGGGGTTTGTGAAGACTGATTTGTTTTCGAGCAGTGAGGGTCCCTGTAGGGGAATCTTACTGTGACCGCACAATATTGTGGTCCAGCCTTCTATATCTCTGAGTAGCGTGGTGAGACAATTATTTTTGTGTGTAAGTCTAATGGTAACAGATGTGTTAGCATGTTAAGCGCTTCAGTAGAACTGGTGCTAAGCGCTCCTGTGCATAAGGTAAATGCTGATCTTTGTATCATGTTTACTTTGGTTTGGTTGTAATTCTTTTCCGTAGCAGACCACCAGACTAGTGCAGCATATGTTACTATCGGTCTTACAATGGCTGTGTAGAACCAATGGGATAACTTTGGCCCATAGTCCGTTATAGTCCATAAAAACCGTGAGAATCGGTTTCTTTTTGAACTGAAAATACATGATTTTTTGGTCTCGGTTCATTCGGAGTTCTCCACTCACATGCCTGATATCTGGATTGCGTGTCGTACTCATAAATCCTCGTAGCCACGTCTCTATCAATGTTGCGTTTTTTTAATGTTGGGTCGAATTTGACTTTGGAAATCAAGTTTTTAGCGATATCAACGCTGTCCCTTTTTTGCAAGAAGTTCATGTCCTTTGGGACCAATTTTGCAGCAACACAACGCACACCCAAATCATTAGCTACAATATTCTGAACGGATCCATAAGCAATGTTCAAGTTCTCTGCAAGCTCCCTGATGATTAATTTGTAGTTATTGTTCACTTCGTGACTTTTCTTTCACTTTATTGATGTTTTCATCAGTTTTTGATGTCGAGGGCCTGGCGCTGTGTTTGTCATCCTCGTTGGGCACACGATATCTTCTGAAGAGTTTATGCAACTTATAAACAGTTGTTTTTTTTATCTTTAGAGTATCGTTACCGAAACAGCTTCCCAATATTTTTGTAACGTTGAATTCATTGAATCCATTTTTAACACAAAATTTATTACAAACTCGTTGTTGTAAATTCAAATCCATTTTTAAAACTGTAAAAGAACAAAAACACGCGCAGAGGTAAATTTACTGAAGACATCGTAACTTTTACAAATTTCAAGTAACAGCGATGAAATTTTGGTGTAAATGTTAATCACAGATGTGGCAACCTAACAAAAAAAAATTGTTTTTTGATCAAGCTGGTATGTTACTGGCAGCCTTTCGTCAAAGTTAATAGCGTTCTGATTATATCCTAGATGCTAGTGTTTGGACGAGCTCCTCCTTCTATTTTTGGCATGCGTCTTGATGTTGTTCCAGAAATGGAGGCACCTACAGTTTTAAGCCGACTCCGCACGGCAGATGAAATTTAATGAGGAGCTTTGTAATTTCAGAAATGTAATCGGCAGGTTGCCATTGCCTTCCGTTGGCCAACCGCTATTAGGAAAAACCTTTCTATCATTTGGGGTTTCCGCCTACAGTGTGGAAACCCGGGCTCTCCCGAATAGTAGACACGCAGACTAGTTAAAAGACATACGTGGTGCTTTGTGGCCAAGTCATTATAGCACCGATCCAGTGAATGGATATGAAGCATCACCATAATACGCTAATATTTGTTAACAACAGTCGCCCCTGGCAGGCAGTGGCCAGAATTCGAGTGCATTTCAGGTCATGGAAGTGTAAAATCATCAATACAGGCCTGACAGAACTTGCTGTAAATTAAATATTAATAAATTAATATAACGCCGAAAGATCACTCTTAATTTTCTAGAAAATATTTTCTAAAAAAATATCCACAACCTCAAATTGATAAACGAACCTGATATAGAGTAACAAATTACTTGCTGTTTGCGTACAATTTTTTCAGAATCCCATTACATTTTTTTTTAGTAAAACCTGATTTAGTTATGATCCTGATTCCTTTACAAAGCTTGGGCATTAAGTGCCATTTTAAAATCGTTAAGAATACTTTTCGCTTGAGAAAGGGTTATAGTACTCAAAAGAGCCACTAAAATGGCTCTAGTCACGAAATAAGTGGTTAAAGTGGTGTTTCATCCAAAATCCTACTAGCGCTTCCACACCATTTTGTTGAAATAAGTGGTAGAAAATAATGCTTTTGTAGTCCAGGATTTATGATGAAAATGTCGGTTTTCCCATTATTTTAACCAATTTACTGGTACTTATATTACTGTAATTAAAATGTTTAAAATAAGTGCAAAATGAAAGTGCAGAAATGTATACTTAAACGTTTAACAGCAACGGACATGCATATGCACTTTTAACTACATAAATACACTCAACTTCAGATACTTCATCTCATAACAACCATTCATAGTCCATTTATGGCGACATGATGAGTGACACATAAGGATGTAAACGAGATTTTAACATTTTCTATATGACTGACAACAGCAGTACGTAGAAGAAGTGGCAGGTATAAGCTGATAACTTTCGTCAGGAGAGGCAAGCATCACAAGCTCGTCGTCAGAGAGTTGGCCAAGCCCTTCAAAATCGTACACGCACACATACACACGCTTAGGGTCAGTCACAGTAAAAAATCAGCAATGCTAGATTGCATACATGGCTTGCAGGAAATCCTCAGTGACGATGGTGCACTTTTAGAGCATTTAGAATCATGACTAGTTCACGTTTTTCTCTTTCTGTCGCAATTGACGAATTTTACAAGGTGATGACACGGAAGTGTTAATGCAACCCCGATATGTGGTGCCGATTTAGTGATAAGTTCGGCAAATTGAGATCTAGATCGCGCAGGTGTTGCCATTGTCGTTAACATAAAAACTTGTAGAGTATTGGCGCGCCATTCAAAAGTTTCTAGGTTCCACTTTTGTGTTTTTTTATATTAAATAAATAAATAAAATATTAATTTTAATATTAATTAAAATGTGACAAAATAACTAACTTTAATTAAATTCAAAAAAATATACATCATCTTTCAGGAATACGCGAATTAGCAGCTTATTGCCTAAACAGACGTTGATGTTAATCGAGATTTACTACTTAATTCGGATATATCTCAGGAAGTAAGTGCAACTAATGCGGATTGACAGTTAGACTTAATTCTCATAATTTAAACGGGGTCAGCGAAAATTTCGATGGCAACATTGTCGAAAAATGACAGTTAATATCTACATATTGTGAATAAAATATAATGAAACTTTTAAAAATCTGGAACTATATGTAGAACATAACATGAGCAAGTATTTCATAGCAGTTTAAAAAATGTTTATAAATATAATTATTTTTTTCATGTCAGGGCAGCTAATATTCGTAACTGTCGCCTGCGATCCATCTTTTACTGACAAAACTATCCAATAAACAAATCAGCTGTTCACTAATACGAGTAACAACCGTCTGTCACACTACAATTTTAATCAGAATTAACTGCGCCGGTAATCCCGATTAATGGCGCCGTCTGTCTAGGCTATTACTAAATAAAAAGCAGAAGGCATTCACCGGCGCTGTGAGGCACAGTGCGGCCGATTCCCGAAAAGCTGGCCAAAACTCAAAAAATTAGGTAATTGATTCAAAATTTCTTACTCGGGGGTTGTCGGGGTCGCTGATTACGAATTTGATCTTAAAATTTTGAAAATCCACCCCCTTCCCCCCCCTATTGGCCACCCGCTCACGTGAAATAGCGTATATTCTAGAACATAATCAAGATGCATGTTAATTTATATGTTTTCGGGGTCGCTGATTACGAATTTGATCTTAAAATTTTGCGTTGCGACTGAAAATACAGAGGATACTTAGGGTACAGGACGTTGCTATGAACGGTTTTCGCTACTCAAGGCATTACTGTAGCCAACCCAAAGACAAAAAAACTCTATCTAGAAACTTTTTTTTTCAACTTTTGGCCAGCTTTTTGGGAATCGGCCGCACTGTGTGAGGGCAGTGTACGAGAAGAGCGATTGTTTGCAATTTCGGCTGACGCCTCAATCACACATAAAAGACAGATGTAAGATACTTACGTTTCTCATGAGTGGCGTAGTGGTCCGTATCAGTTAAGAATTAAAAATTTCCTGCAGGGAGTACTTGCATTTGCACGCATACATATACATGTACATCTATACGAGTATATCGTACACACTGAAGCTAGTAAATGGTAAGTTAATTGAAATGTTCTTCGCCTATAGCCTGTGTGTAACCCACTTTAGCTTCTTACTCCTGCGGATAAAATTGTTGGGAACGTTTTGACTCAATTGAAAATCGATAAGTGAATACGCTTACCGTCCCCATGTTGCTTCAACGCATTATACTAATGGACGTTGACATATGTACATATGTATTTACATACATGCAAGTGTATAAATATGTTGTATGGATTGATAGCTTGGTGTGTATTAAACTGAGAGGAAACAGTTGAGTTTCAAGAATTTACTTTGTATCAGATATTATAAGAAGAGCCTGGGTGACCAAGCGCTGAAATGAAAATGTGGTATGTTCACTTTTTTGTGAACAAATCAAATTAATCAAATTCATATTTTATGACACTCTCCTTTATATCATATCATATCAGACAATATCACTGAGTCCGATTCAGCGGAAGTGAACCGAAGTTGGGTATTCATCATGTTTGACACTTGTGAACTAGATAGCTGCAGTATATATACCTATATACATATATATATTTATTTAGTAAAAAAGTTATTCGAAAATAAAACTCCTCCATTCGTCCCCTTGTAAGTGCAAATGCGTATCGGTTTTGATAGAACGAGGCCTATTATTGTCAATAAACTACGCTCAAGTTTTGAGAACAGCAAGAAAATTCGTGTAGTCGTGTTGGAGATCACCGTTTTTCAATAGACAGGGAGTTTTTTTCTATTCTGAGAGCCTAAGTTTACCCAAGGCAAATCAATTATACTATCTCTAACACTAAACTGTGTAAATTTTCGTCATAACTAGAAACTTATCGTTATCCTTCATTTGAAGATCACAAGGGTGAGATTTTAGCATATTCCCTTAATGAAGCGCTTTAACATTTTCCGTTGCAAAACATAAATGAATTATGTCTAAGTTCGCGCTAAATCGTCACATACTTGAGTTCTTCAGGTATGCTCTTTTGTCGTCCGTTTTTTTTCACAGAACAACACGTAATATGAGGCACGCCTTTATTGTGCGTCTTTGCAACACTACGCGTGATGATTTGTAATTCGATATTTTTATCAAATGTCTGCACTTTTTTGTCATAAACTTATATATAACGATTTTACTTTCGATATGTATTTGTTATTTTTTGAGTGGATTCAAAAATTCATCTCGCCCAAACGGTGGAATTAAATTGTGAACAAATTTTTTTAAATTTATACGGATTGTCGAGGCAGAAAAAAATTTATCAACTTACTTCGATTTTTGGTATTGAAGCACCACATTAGGCAATGTGAGACGCTGATACAACGAGTTTCAACGTGGCCGTCGATCTTTGTATGATGAATTTCGCGAAGGTCATCCAAAAATGGCTGTTATGCCGGAAACAATCGATGCTGTGCGTCTATTGATAACGCAGGATCGTCATGTGATGTATTGTGAGACAGAGGTAACCTTATGCATTGGTGAGATCAGCGTACATTCATTGGCGAGATCAGCGTCGTCAAGAAGATTTGTTTTCGTTGTATACCGCATAATATATTGTCACGATTTCCCAAAAAAAGTAGTCGATTGGTGTAAAGAAATCTTGAACAAATTCAGCCGCGGTAGTTCAAAGTACTTCTATGACATCGTAACAGATGATGAATCTTGGATCTAGCATAGAAACAAAATAGCAATCGACAGTATAGGTGTTCCAAGATGGGCTTAATCCAACAAACGTTGTTTGAGGAAGAAACAATTTGAGGCAAATGACCACCTGTTTTGTCGGAAAATTTGGTCATGTCGCAACTGTTCTATTAGAGAAACTCAAAAGAGTTAGTTCCGAGTGGTACACCATCATTTGTTTACCAGAAGTTTTTGGAGAATTAAGAAAAACCAACCGCCGAAGACGATACGTGCTTCAGCAATATAGTGCGAGCCTCACGTATCGGCTCACACACGAGAGTTTTTTAGCACTAAGGGCGGAGATCCTGATTCAACACCTATTGATCTATTTTTGTTCTCGAGCTTCAGAAATCAATTGCGAGGTCGACTTTGTTCAACGCCTGAAGAAGCAGAAAGAAGCCTTTAAAGCCTTCGTTTTGACGGTGCCCACTTCAAAGTGACAAAAGTGTTTTCAAAATTGGTTCAAGCGAAAGCAGAAGGGCTTTGACTTCGAAGGAGAGTATTTTGCAAAAAAAGTAAATTTATTTTCATTATTATTTTGCTGTTCTTTGTTTAGACTCTACTCATTGATTGAACACATTGGAATATCTTGGAAACTTCCATTAACCGCTTTTACTGCTTTTGGTTTAGTCATGATGTGCTTGTTATTATATTTATCCGAAACTAGCAAACCCGGCCCCCTTCGCTGGGCACACTAAAATAGAATAGATATGGTTTAGAACAGAAAATATATGATTTTCATATTATTTATTTCTTTATTCTTTATTCAAGCGCTTTGGCATAAACAATATTTTTTGTTTTTCTATTTGTTTTTGAGTAAATATAAAATATAAATTGAAAATCAGGAAAAAAGAAGATTGTTTTTAAATTTCAAATCAACGCATATGAATAAACAATCGTCTTTTTTCCTGATCATCCATGAATTTTTCGTTTCAATTTATATGTTTTATTAAGCATTGGAGCTTTTTTAACCATTATCCATTTATATTTTTCAAAAAAAAAACGAAAAAAAATTGTTTTTCCACGAACACATAATTTCATTCGGATTTCACATTAAATTCTCAAATTTCGTAAGAAATTATTCACTGTTCCAAAATCCACTCCAAAAAAATTCACAAACAATTTTTACATGTTGCACTTACGTTTTTTCCTTATGGCATCCAAATCAGAAAGAAATATTGACACATTGTAACTCACACTGTCAATTTGACAGTTCAGTTCCGCCCCAAGCGTTAAAAAGTAAGCGACATTATGGCTGGCTCAAAAGAACGCTGTACCCGTTGCCAGTGCTCCGAATTACAACCAAACTTTACGAAACCCATTTTCAATACTTACTTAACAATGTGCGTAAGTTTGGTTTAATTCGGTGCAAAGACACGGCGGGTCCACGTTTTGGCATATATTTCGAGACCCTAGTCATCAATAGGTATAAAAATTACCCCGTATTAAAGCACTTATCAACAGCTTTCATTTGATATCCATATTGTACAAACACATTCTAGGGTCCACGTTTTGGTCTCTATCTTGAGACCCTAGTCACGGAGCGGATGGAAATACTCTGAACTAAAGCATTCACCAACAGCTTCCATTTGATACCCATATTGTACATACACATCCGAAGGTTACCCGGGTCCACGTTTTGACCTATATCTCGAGCCCTATTTCCAAAATAAAATATAATCCATGTTACTCGTGGGTGATGTAGCTTTCGAATGGTGAAAGAATTTTTAAAATCGGTCCAGTAGTTTTTGAGCCTATTCATTACAACCAAACAAACAAACAAAGTTTTCCTCTTTATAATATTAGTATAGATAATGAAGTCCTGACTATAAGAAAGGGCGTTGCTAATAGCCAAAAATTTTTTGTTATATTCTCTTCAATCTGTCAATTAATTTTTTGTGTGCCAGCCTTTGCTTAAAAGCAAAGGAAATTTGTGAACGAATGTCGAAAGCCTTATACATTTTTCGCCATCACTTAGTACAGTAGAAAGATGGGTTGCTGAATTTAAACGAGGTCATACAATACGATCTACGTTAAGGACGTCTAAAAACAGCAACAACATCAGAAGTCGTAGGAAAAATACACGTTAATGTATTGGAAAATCGTCGAACCTAGTCATCTGAATGGTCAGTGTAAGCAATATTGACTGAAGTATTGGATTACAGAAAGCTGTGTGCAGATTAGCTGCCGCATTCGCTAACAATGGAACAAAAACACATACGAATACAACATTTAGAGCGTTTTCGAAAGCATAAAGTAGATTTTGTACGTTGATTCAAAACTATGGGTGAGATTTGGGTCTTCATGATGATGCTAAATCAAAACAAGAGGCTGAAGAGTGGTGTGAACCTGGTTCTTCGGCTCCGAAACAAGTTCGTGTTCAGAAATCGGCCTCATAGGTGTTTTCATCAGGACAATGCACCGTGTCACAAGAGCATTTTGGCAATGGCTAAAATCCATGAATTAAAGTTCGACTTCCATCTGTTTCCAGTCCAAAAAATGATGAGTTCTTAGCAGCAGTGGAAGCGTATTTTGCAGCCCTTCCAGATTCTCACTTCAGATATGGAATTTATTAAATTGGTGATGTGCAGGGAGACTATACTGAATAATGAAATGTATTTAAAACCATAAATTTACAATATATTTTTTCTTATCGAACCGTAAAACTCATTGAACAACCTAGTAATTCCTCTTGGTGGTCTTACATGATGCGCGCTCACTTGCATCCAAGTCAATCGATTTTAATCTATGAGTCAAATTTGTTTCATCAATTCCCAGATGAACCGACAGGAAAAAGTGTTTCAAAATAGGTCATAAATTTCTTGTTACTTGTACAACTATACCTTAATCAAATTTCAGTAAGCTTCTAGAAACTTTGTTTCTAGACTATTGTGGAATCTCAACTTCTGTGCAAACGAAACTTTGCAGGGGTTGCAATGGGTTTTCAAATAAGACCTGTTATTTTGATATCCAAAGAAAAATGCTATTTTTTATTGTAATATAAATGATCGGATGTTTATTTTATTACAAAGAGGAAGGTATGCTGTTAATAGTGGAAAATAACATCAAAGAAAAAAGTCACAAGGTGTTAAATCACAAGATCTCGGTGGCCAATTGTGATCGAAAGATCAATGGTTTCGTTGCTTGTGTGGCACGTAGCGCCGTCTTGTTGAAAATAAACGTTGTCCAGATCAATACCATCCAATTCCGGCCAAAAAAAATCGTTAATCATCTCTCGATAGTGATAGATAAAACCTGTTATTGGAAAACCCTTTATTAGGCAAGGGACTCTATAACAAAGTCATCTCTACTTGTGTAAGAACCAAAGGAATTTGTACGATCTACTATCCTGTATGAAGTGTCGTGTCTTGAGTTAGGCCGATTTGCGTAAATTCAAATTTACAGGCCTGGCGACTTCCGCTGTCCCAGAGAAACTCTTGTATACTAATTATTTTTAGCCTTATTTCGAGACGCACAGATTGCTATGCTCCGAACCTGGTTCGTTAAATTAATTTTAATATAATACAATACTGCTAATTTATTTGGATGGCTCAAAGCTTGATGGCAAAGTATAAAGAAATCCCCCTTCGCGGAGCTCAAGCTCAATTATTCCTTTTTCGAACAGAATTACTAATCTTTAGTGATAGCCAAGCTGATAGTCTGATGAGATTCAACAGCCCACCAAGCCATAAATAACTACATACTATATGTAATTGTGTATTTTTAACTAATATGTTTTTGACTTTAAATTAGCAACTGCATTGTTCATTTTGTATGAAAATCGCCTTTTTTTATAAATACATACCATTTCATACATATATTCATTGGCCTATATAACTCGTATATATATTTGGATATGTGTTTGTATATTTTAATGTTATTGCCTTTGTAGAATGCAAAAGAGTTCACGAGTGACATAAAGGAAATGAACTTGCTGCTGTTTTTCTAGTAATCAATGTCGCGTTTAGTTTTCATACCTAGCGCACCACTAGGCCACGTGGACTAGATCTTTGTTCATATAATGGGTGTTTGTAACGACTACCTGGATTTGATTCGACTTATATGCATATTTGTGTACATATAAAATTAAGAGTAATATGAAAAGTTTAGAAATAATTATCCTCAACTTCCTATATGTAAAAATGTGATATTCCAATAATTAATGAGAAAAAATTACCATGACAGTCAAAATTGATTGTCATACTGTCTTTTATTTGTCATTTGTAATGGCAACGCCTACGAGTAGCTCATGAAAATGCAATGATATATCTAATAATATTTACATTTATTTATTTCAGTTAAATCTATATAGTTTTCCTTATCTATAGCGCCCGATATACTTTACGTTCGTATCTGCCGAAGTCGGCTTCGTGGGGTGGTTACAAGCACAGCGGATTAAATTAGTGCGTTGATAAGCGGCCCAACGCTAAAAGTATTCACTGTACTACTGTACTATAAATGGTACAGTGGGATGGCTACACCCGCCACCTGGGTGCAGTTCAAAGCCTATCTAAACTTCTGCCTTACTTTGAGTCCGGCATGGCAACTCCACATCGACTCAAAAAGATTCTACACGAGTTTGGCCGTTAAACCTATACCACGATTCTCTCTAAGGGGTCGTCTTTACGAAAAGGTGGGAGCGAATTTCAGTTTTACGTTTCCGCTCTGGCTTCGTAGCCGAAACTACTACCAGTTGAGCTACCATACAGCTTCGACCTGGTGACCTGAGTAGGTTATAGATATGCGAGGTGTGTTTAAAAAGTATCGCGAATTTTGTGTTTTTTCAAAAATTATTTATTTATTCATTAATACCAAAGTAGTCCCCATGAGATATTATGCACTTGTGCCCGAATTTCGAATGCGTATAGCTGCCATACATTTTTGAAACCTCAGTAAACGTCGTTTACGGATTTCCTACAGCTGTTTATTATTAGCTCCCTATTGCGCAATTAAATTAGCTACTCCTTCTCCTTGTATTTTCTTGATATCGTTAGTAATAATTAAACAAAACAAACACCGAAATATTCCACCAAAATAATTTCTATGAAGAAAAATCTTTCAAAACAGTATTGTCCATTTTGCAAGTAATCTGCCATATGTGAACGGGTAGATTAATTTTGTGGATTTATTGGTAATTAATGCATTTGTGAACGTACTTTTACGGAGGAATTTCATAATCGCATAAAAAGGCTCATTCCCTGTAAGGAGGCACCCCAGGCTAAGCGATAAACAGAAAACCGGACTTTCCTCAGCAAATGGAAGGAATGTAAGAAAGAGACCATCGATAACAGTATAATTGACTCTATTTTGTAAATAAACTTCGATCCATAACAAAAAAGGTGAAATGAAACCCAATTAACTTAACTTTGTCAACAAAACAAACTCTATGAATATCTTTATAAATGATTTTAACTTTAAAGAAAAACTTGTAGCAGCTGTGGAATGCCCAGGAAAACACTCATGCAGACGGGCAAATAAATTGTTTTAAACCGAACGGTGACTTAATATTTAAAGTTTTTTCAAAAACAAAGGTGCTGACCTCTTGGTTTCAATAAAAAAAAAAATTCTAAGAAAATGTCCAATAACTGCAGTTAATAAATACAATAGTTAGGTTAGAAAGTCCAACTCCTCGAATTGTATTTTAAAGAAAAACCTGCTTTTTTCGGTGGCGTCAGAAAAAAAGTAAAAGGAAGAGAATTGTATAAAGACCTCTTTTTTTCGATAAGACTTAGCAAGTGGCGGATAGATGAAGCAAATGAACATATGTCGGCAACGTGGGAGAGAGCGGCCTTAAATTACATGTGTTGGTAAGGCAGTGTGGCCTAATGAGCTATAGCCATACTCGCTAGCGGCGTATCTTCTCGATAATTTTGTTATTGCTTTCGTATGCAAATTCTTCATCAAGTTAATCGAGCATAGAGATAGCGAGCGGAGAAATGGCGAATAGAAGAGGCCTTAACAATGACAATTCGGTTTTCGCGGTGATGTTAGATGCTTTAATCGATGGAAAAATATAAGTATTACCGAGTCTTCGAATGATGGTGTTGCCATCTGGTTTAGGTTCGTTTGTTTACTAAGCCGCCACAACTCAATAAATAACTAATAGTTCTAAGACGGCAGCAGTAACAGAATGTGATTATGGGTTTGCTGTTCCTAGTGGGCGTCAAATGTCGAGTCATAGAAAAAGTTTTTTCTTAAATGAAAACATAGGCAATGGAAACAAAGGTAATGCAAACCTCCAGATGTATTTCTGCCGTGAAAAATCATACCATAAAATGCATTTATCATTCCGAGGCGGACATCTACAGAACAACATCAGGATACCCAACATAATTACGAGAAGAAGCCAAACCAATCACTTAAGAAGCGATAATTATAAATATTCATATACACATACATGTATTTATATGCATAGGCACATGCATATACATGTACATAGTTAAGATATTTGTATAATTTTTGCCAAAATTAATCACTAATCACAATAACATTTCCGTAAAACGTGCGCAGAGTACACAAAACTTCGATTCCGCCTGAACTTATACTTGCTTTCAGTATTTTCATATATACAAAACATACATATGTAAGCATTTGCATATCCACTTAAACATATCTACGTATAAATATGTATAAGTAGTAGTATACCTAAGCCACTCGTTCGATGGTTCGTATGTGTACTTGGCTGTTTGCCCACCTGTTGGGCGTTCTACTGCCTGTTGAATGTGTCGTCATCGCCTCGGGCCAACACAAACGTAAAACGTAGCAAATGCAGAAGTGGCAATAATGGAAGAAAGTGCGGATATTAAATGTACGCCCGAATTGGTTGTTCAGTTGAATGGGTACCACGGAAGCCTGTTTGTTTAGACGACTGCTTGATGGTGGTTTTCTCGGTTAGTTGGTTAGTCTGTTGGCTGACTGTTGGCAGTTTGATGATAAACACATTTCACATAATATAATAGAGTTGAGGCGAATGAAATGGAATAGAATCGCAAATAATGCAATTATAACGTTGAAACGTTTTTCGATTTTATTAAGCACTGACCCAGTTACCTCGTCGAGAAATACCAATATACTGTGCACCAGTATGTATGGTTGCACCTATAAATATTGTATTGCACAATTTTAACACTTTAAGAACGAATGAATAAAAAATGGAAAGGTTATGGAAAAGTTTAACGGTGCCACAACTCAAATCAGTAAGGATATCAATAGCATACATATGTTATATACACGCGTGTAGATAAAAACAAACGCTTTAGGAAACAAGTAATTGCGTTGACCTCTTCTAATGAACATGATATGTCCACGCTTTCTGTATGGAGCTCCAATTTGGCCGAGTCGTTAAAAACGAAGGCATAGAAACTTGCGATCTCTGCAATGTATAAGCTAAGAGGGGGAAAAATAGCAGAATGAAAGGGTTGACAGAGGATTTTTTTTACTTAGCATTATTTGGCGCGTTCAATATATATATAACTATATATGCATATATATAATTTACACGTACACCCTTTTTGGGTTTTTGGCCGAAAAGGAGCTATTTGTGGCGTGCCGTGATGTTGTTCCACAAATGGAGGGGCCTACAGTTTCAAGCCGAACCCAAATGCAGATATATTTTATGAGGAGCTTTTTCATGGCAGAAATACACTCGGAGGTTTGCCATTACCTGCCGAGGGGCGACCGCTATTAGAAAAAACTTTTTCTTCATTTTGGTTTTTCACCGAGATTCAAACCTACCGTCTCTCTCTCTGAATTCCGAATAGTACTCACGCACCAACCCATTCGGCTACGGCGGCCGCCTTAATACAACTAAAAATAATACTAAATCGCAGTAAAATCAGTTCATTAACCTTGAGATATCGCCAGATAAACAAAAAGAAAAGGAAAAACATCAACTATGGAAAAATTTTGATTCTTGCCGTGCTTAAGCTCTTCCCTAAGCAACGAAAAATACATAGATGTTTATGGGAGAGATATCATCTATTTAAGTGGTCTCTTCACAAGGAAGAACAATGACTTATGAGTGGCATATTTTGTTCACGAAAGGTGGAGAGTCAATTTAAGACTTTTCAGCCGATTAAGGCGAAATCCTCAAAAAACTCGTTTTGGTGGAAATAGTTGAATTTGCAGGTAGTTTGAAAGATCCGAACAAAGTCAGAGAGATGGTAATACTGGCGGCTATCGAGTTTATGTTTAGTTAGTAGCTCTTGAAAGAGCACACACCAAAATTCAGTCAGATCGGCCTATTTCTTTGTGTTTGGTATTCGTTTGAATCGAGGAAGTCGAGTGATTTTCTATCACGACAACACATCAGCTCACGCCTCAGCAGTTATGGTCGCAAAGTTAATGGGCGGACTTGGCTCTCTCGGATCCCTCGGACTACTATTTGTTCCACAATATAAAGAAAAGGCTGGCGGGGAAAACGATTTTATTCAAAGGAGAAGGTGATTGCAGAAACGAATTGATATTTTTTAGACTTGAACAAATAGAAATGCAACTGTTGATGTGATTATTTCAAACTTGAGAGTTATCCACGGCATACCCAGTGCATTCTTTTAACTCGTCTTTTAAGTAGTTGACCTTTTCTTTCATTACTTTGCAGCTGGAGTTTTTCAAAATATCACACAAGCTTTGGTAGTTGGTGTTCTAGCAAAATTTGAACTTATTGCATAGAAAACGAAAGATTATTCAAAATCAAATAGCGTTAAACAAGGCATCGTGGTACCAGCAGTAATAACAACAACAATAAAATCTATTACATTATGTTAGCTATCCAAAAAGTAACAATGGTTAAATTAAAGAAGCAACCCGTAGGTGGATTGCGAGCTCAATTTGGGCAAAATTTCATAAGAAGGAAAAAATTGTAAAAATACCATAAAGTCCACATCAAATACCGATTTTTGTGTTTGTGATGCCATAAGTTTGAGTATGCACATATGCCTTTCGATTCACCTTTTCTCTGCTCGCTAGAGAACTTCGCTGCTCGCCATGTGAAAAATTTGGATGTGAGCGACTTTGTTTATAGCTCAAAAGCATCATGCTTAGGTCAGTGCCTGCAATAATAAGTAGGGCTATTTTTTATATTATATTTTGCATACTTTGAAGCAGATGCTTTGAAAAGCTCTTGGAACTTCATAATAGGTTGAGCGAAATGTGGTGAGGAGGCTCGCCTTTTGACTGCCCTACGACGGGATCAAACTATTTTGCATCCTTTCAGGCAGGATGATTCGAAAAGCAATAGATTTACGTAACAGTTTGACAAAACGAAAATAATGCAGTGGTGCTAAATCATACGCAATTTTGCATTCAAGGAAAATATTTTGCTTGAGTCAGTACTTGCAAGGTGGTTGCTAAATTTAAAGCAGTTATGAATAACTCTTTTACTAAATAAAACCAAAAAATAAAACTGATTTTGAGTAAAGGAAATCGTTATTTGGACTTTTACAATATTTTTCTGTTAAATGCAAAAGATGATATGCGTCAAGTGGTTGGCACCAGTGTGAAAAAGTGGACGTCAAAGGCTAAGGGCACCATTTTTTGGGACAGCGAGGGAATTTTGTTAATTTATTACTTTTGTATGTAGAGGAGGATGGTTCCATGTGTAGAAGTCCACGCAAGTGGGGATTCTTCTGCATATGGTTCAAGCAGCCAAACTACGCACAGAGGCGTGCGGCAAAAAGCGTACATCTAACTACGCAAAGAATGTTCAACATCGAAAAGTTGCAATCACAACAGACAGCAAGAAGATTCGACACTCGACTCTCACTCCTGTTTTCGGAGAGTAGTGCCCAACAAACCGGCATGCACGAGCAATGGAGCAACCTTTCTCGTTCTCTACGCACCGCCGCCCAAGAAGAAATCGGATTCCGGCGACCCCGAAAAAACAATTGGTACGACGAGGAATGTCAGTATGATCGCAGAAAGAAAAGACGCTGCCTATAGAGCTACGCTGCGACCGGGCGCAACGCGAGCCATATGGAAAGAAAGAAAGGAAGAGAGACGTATTATCAGAAAGAAGAAACGAGAGCAAATTCTACCAGAAAGTTCGGCACCTTACAGAAGGTTTCAAGACCGGGGTATTTTCTTGTACGAACAAAGACGGCGACCTAGTGACTAACATCCAGAGCGTACTTAAATTATGGATGGAACACTTCTGAAACCTGCTGAATAGTGATAGCTGCGCATGTCACAGAGAATGTGCAGATCCCGATACCCCAATCGTTGACGAAGGAATTGTCGCTCCGCCACCCGATCATGACGAGGTGAGAGTTGCGATAACGTGGCTAAAGAACAACAAAGCCGCGGGCACTGACGGACTGCCGGCGGAGCTATTCAAACATGTCGGCGAGGAGCTGGTAAGGTGCATGCATCAGCTTCTATGCAAAATATGACCGAATGAAAGCATGCCTTCCGATTGAAATTTAAGTGTGTCCAATCCATAAGAAGGGTGATGCTGCAATCTGTGCCAATTACCGCGGGATTAGTATACTAAATATCGCCTATAAGGTTCTAGCGAGCGTATTGTGTGAAAGGCTGAAGCCCACTATCAACCAACTGATTGGACCTTATCAGTGTGACTTTAGACTTTGAAAATCCACAATCGACCAAATATTTACAATACACCAAGTCTTGGGAAATACCCACGAAAGGAGAATCGACACACACCCTCTTTTCGTCGACTTCAAAGCTGCATTCGACAGTACGGAAAGGAGTTACTTGTATGCCGCGATGCCTGAATTTGGTATCCCCACAAAACTAATACGGCTTTGCAAAATGATGTTGATCAACACCAACAACGCCGTCAGAATTGGGAAGGACCTCTCCAAGCCTTTTGATACCAAACGAGGTTTCAGACAGGGTGACTCGCTTTCGTGTGACCTTTAACCTTTAACCTGATGTTGAAGAGCATCGTACGAGCCACAGAACTTAATTGCTTAGGCACAATATTTTATAAGAGCGTACAATTGTTGGCGTATGCCGATGATATTGGCATCATCTGCCTTAACAACCGTGCTGTTAGTTCTGTCTTCTCCAAACCGGATAAAGAGGCAAATCGAATGGGTTTGGTGATGAATGAGGACAAAACGAAGTACCTCCTGTCTTCAAACAAACAGTCGGTGTGCACTCGCATATCGTTACCCATGTCACTGTTGACAGTTATGATTTCGAGGTTGTAAAAGACTTCGTTTATTTAGGAACCAGAATTAACACCGATAACAATGTCAACCTTGAAATCCAAAGTAGAATCTCTCTTGCCAACAAGTGTTACTTTGGACTAAGTAGGCAACTGAGTAGTGAAGTCATCTCTCGACGAACAAAACTAATACTCTACAAGGCTCTCATCATGCCGGTCCTAACGTATGGCGCAGAAGCGTGGACGATGACAACACCCGATGAAGCGACGCTTGGAGTGTTTGAGAGAAAGATTCTGCGTAATATTTTTGGACGTTTATCAGCTTTACGACGACATAGACATAGCGCAGCGAATAAAGATCCAGCGGCTCCGTTGGCTGGGTCATGTCGTCCGAAGGGATACAAACGCTACGGCTCTGAAAATATTTGATGCGGTACCAGCTGGTTGTAGCAGAGGAAGAGGATGACCTCCTCTGCGTTGGAAAGATCAGATGGAGAAGGACTTGGCTTCACTTGGTGTGTCCATTTGGCGCCGGTTAGCACGAGAAAGAAACGACTGGCGCGTTTTGTGATACTCGGCCAAAATCTCGTAAGCGGTTATCGCGCCAATTAAGAAGAAGGAGTATATAGAGGACTAGAGACCGGATAGAGAACGTCGTAAAAAACTGCGGAGATCTTTACACTTCCAGGAACTTTTTAGGTTTGAAGTGGGGTCTGTGCCCAGAATTTATAAGCTGGATGTATACAGCGTTTGTTGGTCTAAAGGAAAACTATGGATACGAGCTGTAACCTTATAATTATGAACAGGGGGCAACGATCGGAATGTATTTCTATGCTCAACGAGGCTTTGAACATCAGTTCCAAATCAGCTATGAAATAGGTATAAGGTTCTAAGCAATGAAACATTCTTAAGAATTATTTGCGTCTATCAGGCATAGTGAGTGTTTTCCAGTCGAAAGTTTTACCCATGAGGCAATTTTTAAAACAGTGTGAAAAAAACAGTACTAAAAGTTCTTGGCTCAAAAATATGTACTTCGATCATTATAAAACAGTACATCGAGTTTGTCACGGAATTGGGTCGTAGACATATCCTCGATTGTTTGCAAGACACTGAAGTATTTAAAAGTTAAAAAATTGTAATCGTAGGCAGAAGGTTTTGCAATTCTTCTACAACTTGTGTTCTTTATAAAATAGTAAGCTGCCGTCAACTATCATAAAACTGGTAAAGAAAGAGATATCCAGGCTAATTAATGGTTTCAGGGATTGGATACTCACGCAGTCATATTTGCACTAGAACACATCATACATAACATTTCGCAGTTGTAACTCAACAGAACTAGAACGAGATTCCTAAGTAAGACTCAACTTGATAGTCTAATATATCTAGGCAATATAAGCTCCTTGAAATTTCTGAGCGAGAAATTGAAGTCAATTGACAGTCATTTAATTGGGTCTTATCAAATACTTTCTTAGAAATTTCTTAGTTTTTAAACCCCTTGGATTTACAATATTACTAAGAGAAACTGGGGTCAATTGGCAGCCATTCAATTCAAAAAAATGGTACAACTAAATTCATAAGAAATTATCTACATAAGGCATGAATAACTGATACAACTTTACAAAGAGGAAGGAAGAAAACTTTCTGTATTTGTATAAATAAATATGCATTAACTCCTCCAACTTTACTTACCTCCATACTCTGTATTCATTCTACGACTTTCCAGGCTCACTCCCGTGCCAGCTGTGGATAGCGAGTGACAACTATAGCTACCAGCAAAGTAGATCGCCAATGCACCGATCGCCGCGCCGAGCACAGTAAAAGCTGCAGCTAAAATTATAAAGCGACGTCTTTGTGTTGGCTCCTTCATCAACCAATCGCTATGCTGGTTTGGATGGGTGTGGTGGCTGGGACGCATGGGTGTTGTGGTGCTTTGGTAGGGCGAGGGTGCATTACGCTGAAGAGCAGTACGAGTTCCACTACCAGGGATACTCGTACCTACACCACCAACAACACCACCGCCACCGCCGCTGTCAGTGCCTAAGTACACCACCGTGGGCAACTTGACGTGTGGCCCATTGTTCGCGGCACTGTTGTTTAAATTCTTGCTATTCTGCTGCAGGTTAGATAGTTTGTCATCTATAAGTGCAGTCGTTGCGATGCCGCTGCTATCGGCGAGTAGGGGCGAAACGGCAGTTGACGCACCACCGTCTTCCATTGTTGCACCACTGCTTACGCCAAAGATGTGCGGTGTGCGTAGAAAACCATTATTCAACAATTTATTCGTTTCAGGCATAACCGCGACTTGTTGGATCTGCACGCAACAGCCGGCGTAATAAACTTCTGACGCGTTTTTTTCACAAAACTTCACTTGTAATTACCGTTTTTGTGTTAGTTGTTTTTCACTTTAGTCGCTGCGGTCATTGAGCGCTCAAAATTTTATCACTAACGGGTTTCAGGAATCAACAGACACCTGTTAGGTTAGTTATTATTAATTGATCGGATGATTTATGTGTTTATTTGTAAATAAATGAACCAAAAAAAGCGCTGCATTATCGACTATGTATGTACGTATTTATGCATTTGGCGTATACCCAATTAACACTTGAAATAAAATTCTGAAACCTTAGTTCCCAATTTGATATTCAGCATTGTTTGCCATTTGACAATAAATATCTTCTTAACTTTTTCTCAAATATTTGTTGTCCATTTTATTATGAGTTCCGAGAGACTTGATAAAAAAGAAAAATATTTATACTTCTAATGATTGGAAACGAGTAATTCTCAACATGATAGTTATATATGTACCTAAATAATACCAGATGGCACAAAATTAATCACCCTATCGAGAGATTTATAATTTTTGCAAATGAGGTCGTACGTCAATCATATTTGACACTTGTGAATTACACAACTGCAGTATACAAACAGACAAGCAATGGAGCGCATAATGAACCGAATAAAGATTCCTATCCCTCAAAATCATTTTTTTTATTTACTAAAAATGTTATTTAAAAAGAGAATTGGATGATTAATTTTGCGTCATCGTGTACATATACTACTGTGGGCAAAAAGTAAGGTGAATTTATTTGTCAAACTTCGCGGAATTAAAATTTCGCTCTAGTTATTTTTTTCATGAGTTGGCAGCACTGTTAATAACATCTGGGCCAACTTTCATGTGAATGTCATTATCTGTAATATATTTACGCTTGTGTTTACCAAACGACCAAGAGTGCATTTTTCGATTTTTACTAGTGCCATCAAATTTTGTTTGCGGAATGGAATTTAGGCTGCGGAAACGTTTAGGATGTTGCAGAAGGCATTTGGTGATTCGACCATGTCCCAAAAAAATGTTTATAAGTGGTACAAAGACTTCAAAGAGGGTCGAGAACGTGTTGATGACTTGGAGCGCTCCGGCCGACCATCGACGTCAACAGATGACCAACACGTCAATAAAGTGAAGGAGTTAGTGCTCAAAAATCGTCGGTTGACTGTTAAAGACCTTATTGATATGATCGGAATATCAGAAGGATCTGTGAAAACTATTTTGAAAAACCATTTGGGCCTACGAAAAGTCAAATCTGGTTTGGTACCGAAAACTCTCATTTCTTGGAAATTGACACGTTTACGTGAAGCAATTCGTCTAAAAAGACCAGAATTATGGGCCAACAACTCTTGGTTTTAGCATCACGATAATGCACTCGTTCTTCGTGACCACTTCGCCAAAAATTCCACGCATATCGTTCCGGAACCGCCGTATGTCTTCTGGCTATTCCCAAAACTCAAGAGACCACTCCGGGAAACGCGTTTCGAGTCGATTGAGGAGATAAAAGCTTAATCGAAGAAGGTGCTGATGGCTATACCGGAAATGGACTATTTGGCATGTTTCGGGGATTGGAAAAATCGTTGGCATAAGTGTATTTCATCGAGAGGGGATTATTTTGAAGGGGATGAAATTGATTTACAAGAATAAATAAAGATTTTTCATTTTACATTCAAATTCACCTTACTTTTTGCCCACAGAGTACATAAATGTATAATGAACATATATACATATAAGTACATCTCACACATCTATATTTTGACGGGGTTTGACTATTTTTCTTTTGGTTTTTGAAAGTGCACTATAATTTTTTGTCTAACAAAAACAATTTAAATCCAAGGCTCAAAATTTATACAAAAAATGAGAGCAATTCGGCGTACTTTTCCTTACAATTCCCTGGTTTTTAACAGTATGTGCATTAATTACTTCGTAGCAGCAATATCAACAAAAACACTGACGTGGTCTAGCTATGGCTGTGAACCTGAACAGATAAGTAGTGGAGTAGGTTACGCAAGACGCGGATCAACTGTTTTGCTGCGTTTCAAGCTACGTTCGGTACTACCAGTAGCCCAGAGCAATAGTAAAAAAAAGTAAGTAAGTGTAAGTAAAGAATTTAGTCTTTTTGCCTTTGGGGCAGGAAACAGCTGCAATAAATACCCCATTATTTGTAGAAACCAAGCATATCTTTAGGTATTTCCAGTGTGTCTAGGCTGTATTTTGAAGAGTTTCAATTCTTTTTTTTCGCATTACCACTCGCCTATCTGGTAAAGTTCATGAAAATGGAAAAAGGGTCAAACCACTGGATTATCGGCGAGTGAAACCATGACAGTAAAAATTGAGATTTCTGTTGTCTGTCTTAACTTTCATGTTTTAAAAGAGAGCCTTTGTTTGAAGTAAATATTAATCACTTCATATATTCTTAGAAATATCCAGCTTGTTTGCATTTACGCATTGTTGTTAAAAAATAGTTAAGATATCTATAGATTAGTCCGTTATGTAAGGAAGTTTTTTTAACTTGAAACATACCTAATTTGTCGTTTATACTTTCAGTGTAGCACCGCAGAAACGCATACAAAATACATTTCACAAAACAAAAACGAACACTGCTCAAATAGCAGCTCTGGGAGTGGTAGCAGAGCAACAGCAGCAAGAGAAGCAGCGGTAGCTGAAGTACACATGAATAATTTTGAAACTAGTGCTCCGGCCGATTCCAAGTTCTTTATTACTACTCCAATTACAGAGAGTACTTACATTATTTTTTGACTACTGCCCTGAGCTGCTAACTGAGCTCAATAACGAAACGTACTAAAGCTTGAACTAGGCATCCCGTAATTTGCGCTATCTGCTGCACTACTCACATGTTCTAGCTCAGAGTAGTAGCGAGAGCAAAAATGAAAACAAGGAAATAACGGAGCACTTTCAATCCCTGGTTTTTACCTAGAATTTCTAGAAAAAATTTGGGTATGCAATTTTCGAGCTTTTTAAATTTTAGTATAACAAAGTGCAAGTTTGAAGATAAAGAAAAATCCCGTTAAGTTTTTATATTTTTCTCCTGTACATGCCGCATTTTCCCCCGCATAAAAAAGGTTGTGTGGTTACCATAATAATCATAAAAAAAAAATTTTGTGTATCATCGTAAATTGGTTTTTTTTTCGTATCAATGGCAACGCGTTAGATATAAAAGCAATTGAATGCATTTCGTTACATTCATGCTTGGAATGTAGTTGGGAATATGTCACACTTTTCAATGTAAGAACTAATGAAAATCCCCATTAAAATTATGCCTTTTGGCTTGAACGCGCTATCAACGGTAAGTTTAGAATGATTTAAGAACTAACGTTTGAGATTTGAGAAAATGATTAGTTATCAAATGGTTCTCAACTTGCGATTGCACAAAAATGTTTATTGGCGTACTTTAATTATTTCTAGCAAACACATTTTTTACATTGCTTATTTATATTTAATTAATTATTTAATATATTATTTATTTTATGCACTGTTTTGGTATTTGATTAAAGACTGTTAAATTTACTTGCGAATTGTCAGATTGATATAAGTATATATACAGTATATATACCTGTAAAGTACATGCATACATTATTGATTAAAAGTACTAACAAACAGGGCAAGAAAAATGCTTTCAGCAAGCCTTGGTCGGTGCGTGAACTAACATTTGAAAGTGCATAGGTTCGAGTCTTCGGGCATGAAACGCCAAATCACAGCATAAGTTTTTTATAAGAGTAGTTGCCCTCGGCAGGTCACTTCCTAGCAGAAGCATACGCGGGATAAGCCTCTTATTAAAAACCATCTGCCGTTCGTAGAGCGAATAAAGCTATGGATTCCGTTGTTTGAAGGACACGACAAATGTGATGGGACAAGGTCTCTCAGGCATCTAATAAAGTATTCATGCTCCAATTAATGAGAAGCTTTATTACGAGTTCAGTTCCTACTTATCCAGGTCTAACTGTAATCTATAAATGATTGATGAGAAGATTAGTCAATCAATAATTGAAGTGGATATTTGTTATTTTGTAATCGATTGCAAAATCATTAAAGTGTTATTATAATTTTTGAGTGATTATTGTCACAAAAAACGACATGGACAACGGTTTCTGATTTAGTTAGAAAAACAAAATTAATAAATAAAAAGTTGCTGCGCGTTGTCTTATATGAATTAGCTTGTAAGTGTTTGGCTTTAATGGTTGCTTTTAGAAATAAGTTTACATAATGAGCGGACGAACCGTATCATTAAAATGTCAGATACACAATGGGCTGTAAGGCTATTGCAAAGGGCATACCAGCCGGTCATAATCAACTTATAATAGAAGTGGTAGACGTCGTTCGTTTCATTTGGCCGGGGCGATTGGTAGTTTTCCCAGAATCCAAGCGGAAAGCATTGCAAGCAGAAGTGTATGCCATCTATCTCTGCGCAGAAATCAATTTTGAAAAAAAAACTCCCGAATGAGCGAATTGCCATTCTGAGCGTCAGCCAGGCTACACTCAAGGTTTTTCTCCTTTTACATTAATTACATAAAGAAACTCAATCCATTTGGATTGCATAATCGCATCAGGCTCATCTAGGTCACAGCACATACGGAAATAACTGGAAATGAGGCGATCGATGCATTGGTTTGAAAGCGCTCGCTGTTAAAATCATTAGAGCCATATCGTGCCTTGGAACAACAACACCATAAAGGAAGAGCTTAAAAGCGATGAGTTAAGCGCACCAAAAAATAGGACCACGCCAGGTTAAGTACTCATTGGGAGGATGCAATCAAAAGAGATTCATATCTCACATACCTCCCTAAAGGATAAACTGAGAAAGTTCACTGAAATTCTCACAGGTCACTGTAGATTATGCAGCTATCGACATAGGCTTGGGATATGATTCACCGATTTCTGTCGTTTTTGCGATAGATCCTCGGAAACTCCAACACACTTTCTTCTTGAATGCGATGTCACAGCGATAAAAAGGAATAGATTTCGCCCTAGTATGGTCAGAAGAAAGGCGCATACATTAAGACCAACCCAGCTTCATCTTAGGTTTACTTAGGGTACTGAGTTTGTTTGAGGTATTGTGATGACCAAAGTCTTTAGGCTGAAGCGCAAACGTTCTAAAACGATCTATAGCTTACAAACTTTCAGGTAATAAGACATTTTTGTTCTAGAATTTTTCGAATCGGTCGTATTTGTGGTTAACTATAGTCAAACCGTTCGGCTTAAAGCAAACGAATGGTGTGGAAAGGTCTTAAAATAAACTACAATATATAATATCATCTTATTCGTTAAATAAACACATTTTATTTAAAATATCATATAAAATAATATTCAATTAAAAATTGTTTGCAATTTAAAATTACTTTACTCCAAAAAGTCTTTAGTATTGGTTTCTTTACAGCTTCATCTCTAAAATTTCGAAGGGCAAGTAAAGGGTCTTTCAAAAGTGATGCCTAGATGCCAGTGGTGAATAATCCCTAGACAGTACCTTTTTTTATATAATTTTCAGCATTTGACAAGTAGACATATGTTAAAAATATTGATACTTATTTGGAAAATGGTTCATTTTTAAGAACAACATATCGCCAAACGCATGATGTTTTTGGAAGTACTAATCCGAATGAGACGACAATTCAAAAGTTGGTGAACAAATTTCAAGAAACTGGATCTATCGAGTACAGAAAAAGGACTGGCAGGCCAAATACTGGGCATTCTGTTGAGAATATTGCTGCTGTAGCGCATAGTGTTGCTGAACAACCTTCAACATCGATATTTTGACGCCCTTAACAATTAGTCATTCATGAATAGACTGTTTGACGTAATTGTACTGTCAATTGTGGACATCCAATTGATGACATTTTTAACATATAACTGTTAAGAGCCGTATAGCAAATAAAGATAGTGAAATCTGAAAGAATCAAAATTTTTACATGCTTTATTTTAAAACAACATCTAAGCGCGTCGCTTGACCGAGTATCAAAGCATTCGTGTTTTCTTCGATATCTTTGTCAAAGGTTGTGCCAGATTGTGACGCCGTTTAACCAGTTTTTTTTGTAATAGGACTATGAATAAGTTCGTGCGGTTTTTTTTCGAAATTTGAAACTTTATTGACGTAAAATGGTTACAAATTTAATATTCAAAATATTGTCCATCGCTTACTACTACTTTTTCCCATCTTTCTGGCAATTCACGGATTCCCTTTGTGAAAAATTCGGTCGGTTTTGCCGCAATCCACGAATCGATCCATTTTTTGACTTCATCGTAATTACGGAAGTGCTGGTCAGCCAGGCCATGTTGCATCGATCGGAAGAGATAGTAATCGGATGGCGCAAGGTCTGGACTATACGGCGGGTGGGGTAGGACATCCCATTTGAGCGTTTCTAAGTATGTTTTGACCACTTGTGCAACATGTGGCCGAGCATTGTCATGTTGCAAAATAACTTTGTCGTGTCTATCGGCGTATTGCGGCCGTTTTTCTCGCAGTGCTCGGCTCAAACGCATCAATTGTCGTCGGTAGACATCCCCCGTAATCGTTTCATTCGGTTTCAGTAGCTCATAATACACAACACCCAGCTGGTCCCACCAGATACACAGCATAACCTTCAGGCCATGAATATTCTGCGCCGACGTCGATGTTGAAGCATGGCCAGGGTATCCATACGTTGCCCGACGTTTTGGATTGTCGTAATGGACCCACTTTTCATCGCCAGTCACAATTCGATGCAAAAAACCCTTTCTTTTGTGCCGTTGAAGCAGTTGTTCGCATGCCATAAAACGGCGTTCAACGTCTCTTGGCTTCAATTCATACGGCACCCAATGGCCTACCTTTCGGATCATTCCCATGGCTTTTAAACGTTTGGAAATAGTTGATTGATCAACTCCCAAAGTTTTTGCAACCTCTTCTTGCGTTTGAGCCGGATCTTGATCGAGCAATTCCTCCAATTCGGTATCCATGAACTTTGGCGGCGCACCCTCGCGTTCTTCGTCTTCCAAGCCAAAATCACCACTTTTAAAGCGTGCAAACCACTTCTGGCACGTTCGCTCAGATAGAGCATGCTCACCATAAACTTCCACCAAGATACGATGACTTTCGGCTGCTTTTTTCTTCATATTAAAATAATGAAGAAGAATTCCCCGCAAAAACACATTATTTGGCACGAAATTCGACATTTTCAAGTGTGGTAAAAATATTGTTGTTTACGCTTCAAATAAAAAACTTATACTGACGTTTGTGCCTTACGACAGTAGCTCTCCAATGAATGTTTGGAAATGTGGATCGATGGAATAATAATCAAGTTACGCCATCTGTTGTAAAACCGCACGAACTTATTCATAGTCCTATTACAACTACTAATTTTATTCTACTAATATTATTTTATTTATAAAATTTTATTAAATTTATTCTATTAATAGTTATTGTACCCTACTCAGTACAAAAGAAATTATGTGAACACTCTATAGATTACTCGAGGAAAGAAATTTGATGTTCGCTCAATCGAGTTCAGTTCAGACGGGGCATTTGGTGGGATCAGAAGGATGCGGTGTGTTATGGGCTGCTAAAACCGGGTACACCACCTGAAAGGCGTGACCAGACACGAGCCATTGATTTTTCATATGACAATGCTCGGTCACATGTTGCGCAAGCCGTTAAAATCTACCCACCGTATATCCCAGACATTACCCCTTCTGATTATCACTTGTTTCGACCAATACAGAATACTTTGGCTGAAATACTTCACTGTCTGGAATATTGTAGCAATTGTTTAAAGCAAAGCCCCAAAGGAAAGAATTCTTTAAAATATGGTTGCAAGCCGAAAATCCTTACTACATTCCGACCTACTGAGAACTTATGTTTTTTTTCAGCTAACAAAATGTGTGTACAAATACTAAGTTTCATTTCATTTCAAAATGCGAGTTTCTACCGCAATCGCTTTCAAATACGCTTCAGGGCCACTGCTTAATTATTCATTTCTTTTTTTGTTCTGGTAAATAAGTATAAAATTATTTTATGTCCGATCTAAGCGCATTGATGACGGTCGACGTGTCTGCGTTGTTTTTTTTTTTTATAAAAGCATAGGCAAAATTTAGATAAATACATATGTAGACACACATAGTATGTTTGTTTGTAGTTCAAAATTGCGATAAAAAGGCAAACTGCATAAAAATCTGTGCCTTTTGATAGATTTAACAGTCACGCGAATTTGTGTGCATAGTAGAAATACGATGTATAGCAGCGAGTAAGTGTGTAAGCATATCAGAACTTGTTTTTAGCGGCAAAAGATGTTAAAAAGGCCGGCAGGTTCTTGTTGGATTGGTTCCCTGCCATCGTATTTATTTTTGTCTTAATTTTTTCTCCCATTTCAGCCGTACGGTTGCCCATAAACTGTCCAGATAATGCTGTGTACCACAAAAAAAAAAAAAAAAAAGAATAAAATAAAATGCTCCTTAAAAAGTCGCATATCAACCGTGTGACTTTATTGAATATTTATTGAAACGAGATTGGTACGATCGCTCAATAAACTACTATACATTCATATACACACATAAATACATACTTATCAACAAACATATACTGGCTTAGATTTTGCAACTCACTTTGGAGCTGGTTTGATTCGATTTAGTAAAGAGCAAAGCATAAATTTTCAACAATATTTGCTCTTTTTTCTTTTGTTTTTAGCTCAATTAGTTTAGAAATTTTTTGTTTTATAATTTGCATATAACGCTGATTTTAGTTTGGTTTTTTTTTTAATTTTTGTATTTATTAAACTTTTTTTATTACTTTTTAATGCTGAATTGGGTGTGAAACATATTATTTTTCATACCACCAATGCCTTTGAATAACTGAGTTCTTGAATTTATAACTGAAATTCTGTGTCTTTAAATTCTGAAAAACTGTTTGAATTGTTTAAAAGCTATTCACTTGCGCGCACTATGTATAATGCCACTTTGCATTTATACCATGAAATTGTTAAACATCTTTGTATTGCCCTAAGTTGCTAACAAACCGCAATTCACTCACACAAACGCACTTGCTTGTTCACTTGCTAACTAAATACTAGAATATTTCGCTATCACTTCGGCTTCGCCTTGCCTTTGTACTTAACACTACTCGGTACTGCATTCGCGTGGCGCTGCGGTGCGACTGAGCGCTGCCATGGCACATCCTTAGCTTTTAAATTAAAACTGCTGAGAGCTTTTTTTTAGACGCGTGTAAGCCATATGGAGCCATCAAGTAGAAGTAGAAGCAGAAGCAACAGTAACAGGAATGACAATGATACTGGCCAATATTTGTATATATCTACAAACATACCGACATACACACTAACAGCGCACAATGTTTACAAGAATTGGTTGCTCTAGTGGCAGCAAGCAGAGCAAAGCGATGTCAGGCCAAGTAAGCCATTTTGGTATCCTTGTTGGCTTGATGAGTGTGCGGATGAAGGGTGGAGTGGAGTGGAGTTTGTTTGGTATGGTGTATTGAAAGTGTGATAAAGAATTTGTATGCGCATGTTTTCTGGGCGATGTTATTATGGCCAATTAATAGTAAGCACTCTACAATTGGCAACCCGCGTGAAATGGGAACTAATTTTTTCCTTACTAATACTTTTTGAAAAAATTAACTGGTTTTGAAAACTTTATAAACATTAATATTCCAAATAATTGATATAAATAAATAATTAATGCAGCATTATCCTGCAGCTGAATCAAATGCCCATATTTCTTCAAAGAAGAGGCTGGCGCCGGTGTAACAGTGAATGGCGAACGCTATCGCGCCATGAAACGGCTTTTTGATGCCGGAAATTGAAGCGCGTGATCTCCACAACATTTGGTACTTACAAGATGGCGCTACTTGCCAAAAATCAATTTATCTCTTGTCCCGGACCAGTGGATTGACCACGATCGGTGATATCACACCTTTGGAAAATTATTTGTTAGGGCATGTAAAGTCTAAATGCTTTGTGGATGAACGAGCTTCGATTGAGTTATAGGAAACCAACATCACTAACGCTTTTCACGATATACAAACCGAAGTCCTTCAGCGAGTCATTCAAAATTGGTGTTTACGGATGGCCAAATTACGTCGCACTTACGGCCAACATTTCACAAAAATAATAAAGTTTGCCAAACCAATTTGAATATTCGTTGTTTTATTTCAATTTAAAATCCGATATCTCTAAATTGACCTCTCTTTACATTAGACTGCATCATCTTACAAGAGTAACAAGAGTTTAAAGTCAGTTTTGAAAAAAATTGTGTTTTTACCCGAATATATAATTGGCCCTTACTCCCTTTACTGGGTGTTTGGCGAACTCTTTCTATTATTTATGGCGTGCGTCTTGAAGATGTTCCACAAATAGAGAGATGTACAGTTTTAAGCCGACTCCGACTTTGTTCTATGAAGAGCTTTTTCATGGCAGAAATACGCTTGAAAGATTGCCATTGCTTGCTAGTCACGCACCCAACTATTTGGCTGCGGCGGTGGTTATACCAAACAGAAATATGGTTAGAATTTTTGTATTATAATTTCGTAGCTAATTTCATAGGATTTGTTATTTGAATAAGATATCTAGCATATCTCCGCCGCGGCTACGAGTTACATGGTACATTCGAGCAGCCCAATAAATCGATTCTTAAGCGCGCTGTATGACGAAATCCACTATTTTTGCGTAAAATTTTTGCGCAAATGACTTAAAACTGTTTTATGGTTGACCTCTAAATCCTACTATTACTCCTACGATTACTAACATGATAGTCAGCATCGATTATTTCTGTGATTTAATTGACATTTTCGACATATTCCTCAACATCCAACCTTAATATCTGAACGGAATCGACGAATTGCTGTTACAGTATCGGCACCATTAACATCATTCACAATTTCAGCGGCCTGGCTTGCACTTTCAAAGAAAACGTGTAAAATCTACCGAATTTTCTCTTTGCTCACTTCCATTGTTAACAACTTGTAACTCACAACTGAATGGAGTAAACAAACATTTTTTAGTTTGAAATGTCACCTTGACAACGAGTATGAACTTTAAATTGTTTGATCGATGCTTTACGAGGTATCGATTTGTCGAGAAAATAATTGATTTCTTTTTCACCAAACTGTTTTATAAAAAAACTAATAGTATATATATATAATTGGCGCTGACACTCTTTTTGGATGTTTGGCCGAGCTCCTCGTCTTATTTGTGGAGTGTGTCTTGGTGTTGTTTCATAAATGGAGGGACCTACAGTTTCAAGCCGACACCGAACGGCTGATATTTTTTATGAGGAGCTTTACGCGAAGGTTTGCCATTGCCTGCCGAGGGGCGACCGCTATTAGAAAAAACTTATTCTTAATTTTTGGAGTCTCACCGAGATTCGAACCTATGTTCTCTCTGAACTCCGAATGGTAGTCACGCACCAATCCATTCGGTTACGGCGGCCGTCATGCCAAACAAATTATTACTTTTGAATGCTTTTTTTGCTAAATAAAAAAATGAATTTTAAGTGTATTTGAATGTTGTAACAATCGCTAAAAGCTCCGGCCGAGATCTAAATAACTAAAATATAAATCGAAAGTGAAATATTAAATCACAAACTGAAAGTGTGCTATTTTTGCGTGTCGCAGTTCTGTTTTAGGAGCACAGCTGTACAATTACCTAAAGTGCGACCACTTGGACACAACTTAACTATGTGTATATCGAGCAAATACGTATAGGTTTGAAAAGCGACCGACCGACCGTTAAATTATTTGGACATTGTTCATACAAAAGAAATACTGAAGCATGGTTAGTGGGGGTAGGAGTGTGAAAATTATTCTGTTGCCAAATCTAAAAAAAATACAAAGAAACGCGCTCAATTTGTTTTATGTACTCGTATACCGATTTCCTTTATGAAATCTGTTTAATTGAATTTAATTTTTTTAAGCATAACTTATTTAATTCATAAAGATAACGTTTTCAAATGTGTGGCAACTCTCTAAAAAAATATTTTCAAAATTTTTCTTACTTCCCAAATATTTTTTCGCTTGCACTCGTTCTGTAACATTCCAGTTTACTCAGTGTGCTTTACTTTCTATTCAGGACTTACGCCTGTATTTTTATTTTTTCAAACTAGTGGCAACACTCTTTCATAATGGCTTGCAATAATATTTCTTAAATTTTCTTCAATTAACTTTTATTAAATTTAATTATACCGTTTTTTAATTAACCACATTCAAAATTGTTTTAAGAACTACAATTTTCAAACCGCATTCATATTTCGTTTATTTAATCACAAATTTCAGGCAGATGACAACCCTATAAATATTTTCGAAAGTAAGATTTATCAAATCTCTTTGAACTTTGAGATTGTTATATTTTTTTATCTTATTATACAATAAACTTTAATTTAAATTTTCAAAAAGGTGGCAACCCCCAACATCTATTTTAGACCCTACTTTTAGATCCTTTTCATTTGACATCCGCATTGCTATATTTGATGAATCATATTAATTTCATTTAACTTTTTAAACAGATGGCAACTTTCAACCCAATATATGCAAAGAATTTCATAAAAATCGATACACAAATACCATAACAAGAGTTTTTTATGTATGAGATAATTCATGTGAAATGTGTGCATTAGTTTGTGCATAGATCCAACCTTGCGTTAATTGCTAATGCTTCGGCCGATTTGTGTAGAAGAGTGGCGAAAAAGCCGATCGCCGCAATATTTGCCACCATATTCAAATACTATAATTAATTTTAAATGCATAGTGACTCTACCAAAACAAATTTCAGCGCTATAATTCAATTACTCTGTGTTTTATTTAAATACACAATTTTTTTGTCCCTACTGACTTAACATTACGTTAACATTATACAGTAGCACTATGCCTTGCCTGTTTTTGCCATTCGAAATTTTTGATTTTTATAGCACCTAATTGCATTTGTTTTCATGGGGAGTCCATTAGTAAAAACATCTGCTTAAAGTTGTTTACTTACTTACACTTTCCCGATTGGAATACTAACATATATTTACACATATGCATATACAATATTTATGCGTACACTTGTAAACAAATTTTACATACCGACAGCTGTCTTACACTAGACAGGTTTAAGCCTATCTCGTGTGCGATAGCACATGTTTTTTTATTACGCTGATTGGCTGTGATAATGAAAAGGTGATAGCTGGTAAACATACATATGTACATACGCATGTACATTGATAACGGGTTTTTTTAAGGCCAATATTTGGGTTTTACTGGCTTTAGAATATTTAAGGGTTTTGCGGTCACTCAATAGCAAAAAATGTTCAGTATAATTTTGTGCGAAGATAACCAGCCTCCCAATTTTCTATCGTAGCTGGATTCTTAACATAAACCAGTAAGTTAACTTTAATCCCATGTCGATAGTCGTTCGTGTCCGGCCCGTTTTTTAAACAACTGCACGTGCATGTTTCATACCATTTGTTTAGGATAAAATATTATTAAGAAAAAAAATTTTGAATATTAATCGGATATGTGTAGTTAAAGCTAATATAGAAGATACCTTATGATTTTTATTCTAATTTTCTGTTGGCGTTGAGTAGTAGAAAAAAGCACAGACATATTGACATGGACTTAAGGTGTCAAATGGAACGGCATGGGATTAGAGTTAATATATACGAGCATATGCGCAAAAAAAATCCAAAACACATGACTGGGCCATTTCTTGAGATGATTCTGGCTCACAAAGTTCGTTTATTGGCCCAATGAAATGCCGGGTTTACGCGCTATAAGGCAGTATGGACCACTTTTTTGGAATCGTTATTGACATTTTTAGTTTTGAAAAGGTATCTGCTTTCGAGAGTCGCGTGGGGATTATTAATTTCTGAAATTACTGTACCAGTTGGTTCTTATACGGCTGTGAATCAAGATGTTTTCTTTCTTGTAGTGAGCGGTTAGAGGAGAAATTTTGAGGTAATACTCGTACATCGAATCGACGGTTTTTGTCTTCAGCTACATTCACTTCCTCAGAGTCAACTCAGAGTATTCAATACAAGCATCAAATCTATTCTCATATATAGATCCGAAACTTGGAAAGTGACTGTCGTGATCTGCAATAAGCTACAAGCTTTCGTAAAAAATGCCTCCGAAAAATCTGCCGAAATTTCTGGCCAGTTACCATCACAAACGAGAATCTTCACGCTCTAACAAGCAACATATCCACTAATCTGTAGATGAAAAAGAAAAACTATTGCTGGATTGGCCACACGTTGCGTAAAGAGCAAAAAATGCTTTTGAATGGAATCCACAAGGTAAAAGTGGTCGTGGTTGCCCAAAGAGGAGGTGGGTACCCACTGAGTGTGAATAATTCGATTCCTGGAGTCAAATTAGGTACTATGCGTATGATAGAAGTCGTTGGAAGAGACTAGTTTCCGCCATATGCTCTAAGAGCGACACATCTTCTAAATTTATGCACGCATTTTTGAATTCTTACTGTTTGTATACTTTTAAGATGTTCCAGGGATTATTCCTTACATAATATACATTCACTTCCCCAGCGATGATGTCTTCATACATCTGGTATACATCTGGCAAGAAGTCGTGTTGGATGAATCTTATTTATGAGAGTGAACGGAAATATAAATTGCGCCATCGAATTGCGTTTAATTTACCCCGATGTTCGAGTATGCACCTCGTAATATTGGCGAGTTGCTAGGTACGTGAAGTTTCGAAAGAAATATTTAGCGCTTTCTAAACGGTTTGCAGGTGTAAGGCTTTGGAAGACAATCCACCATAGTAGGTATACTGTATAGAAATGTCAAAAATGTGTTTATAGTACTTGGATAACTGGTTTGTTACACACACAAAAAGACACACAGAAGTTTCTGTACGTCTAAAAAAACACCAGTTACAAACGATTTGTTATCATGCATGCGGTCATTCCTACTAAGTGTTGTGCGTATCTGTGAACTACATGTACATATGTATCTCACAGATATACGCTCGTATACACTAGTTGAATGATAGCAACTATGCATGCCCACATTGCTGTATGTACATACCCATACAATAATATACTCAGCTCAGCTGGTGATCGACGTTGCAAAGCCGTATCGTAAATTTGATTTATTGCTAGATACTCGTCTGTGTATATGGGAATATGCATGTGTGTGTATTTGTTAAAAAGCAAAAACAATGTGCCATGCGAAATTGTGCAAGTGGAGCCAATCTTATTTAGTACAAATACTTATCAGGGATGGTTATAATTATAAATCAAATAATTTAAATTAAAGTTTATTCATTGATAGCCAATAACAGCTTAAGTCGACTTCAGAAAGAATTGAGTTATAAAGGGTCTTTTAAAAGTCGCGCTTAGATGTTGTTTTCAAATAAAAGATGTACAAATTTATTTTCTTTCCGGTTTTACTATTTTTATTCAAACCACGGCTCCTAACAATTATATGTGAAAGTAACATCATTTAACTTAAAATTTTCTCGCTTCTAATTCCATACATAAATCCTTGTTAGCTTATTCATATAGACTTATATATATGTACAGTGCGGTACTCGAAGTGCAATCAATTTCAGACCGCTCGCGCATCTGAGCATCTGCCTGTGCATCAGCTGTCTGTTAGTTGGCTAAATGACACTCCGGAGTGGTGTTTATAAGCGTGCGGAAACATTTTGCCAAGAGTAAACGCGAAAAAAAAATCAGTAATGGATTTCAAACGTAATAGTGTGATTGCATTATATTTGGCTGGAAAATTACAACCAGCGTTTGTTCGTGAGCTCGAGCACCTTAAAGTAAATAAAGTTTTTGTTTATCACACCAATACTCGTTACAACTCGTTACAATGATACCTGTAGCATCGCGAAACGGTATGGAGATGGTCATCAAAGCACTGCAACGACACGTGAAATGGTTCAAAAAGTGAAAAGTAACTTGAGCGAAATCCACGACGAAGTGCCAATCAAATGGCGAAAGAACTGAAAATATATGACCGTAGCATCCGCCGCATACTGAAAAATGATCTCAAAGTCAAGCTTTACAAGATCCAAAAGGCGCATGATCTCACACCAAAGCAGCACAAGCCTGACTTGAGAAAACGAAGGAGTTACTTCGCGTGGCGGAAAGCAGTCAATTTCCGAACATTGTGTTTTCTGACGAGAAAATTTTTCAAATTGAGCAATTCGTAAACTCCTAAAGGCTTGGGTTTATTTGACCGACCATTCATACGAGAATTTGAGTCATCGATTGGCCATCAGGAGGCAGCTTCCGCCACAGGTAATGGTTTTGGCCGCTGTAATCGCAGATGGGCGCTCTCCAATCGTTTTCATTGACAATGGTGTCAAGGTAAATGCGAAACACTATCGGTAAAGTATTCTGAAGGCTGGTTTGAAGCCGTGGGCAGACAAACGTTTCGATGGCAGACCATGGACGATTCAGCAGAACTCGAGTGAATCAAGAATGGCTAAAAAACAACGTTCCGAACTTCATAACGTCCACACAATGGCTCTCAAATTCACCAGATTCTTTGGGCCATTTTGGAGAGCATGGGCCGTACTAAAAGAATCAAAGAGGGGCTGAAAAAAGTAATTGTCTGCGAGTGGGCCAAAATACCTTCAAGTCACATTCGGGCAACTTGAGATTCATTTATAGACCGTCTCAAGGCTATAGTCAAGGCAAAAGGTGGTCATATCGAGGAAAAGTAAATTGATATTTAATTTTTTATTTTTTTCACACATTTTTTACTATGAATTGAATAAAAGTAGTTTTCCAAATTAAATGTATGCCCTTTTTAATTGGTTACACTTCGAGTGGCGGACCTTGTATATACTCGGAGATATGCCATTATCTGCCGAGGGGCGACCGCTATTAGAAAATAATTTTTCTTCATTTTGGTGTTTCGCGGAGATTTGAGCCTCCGAATTCTGAATGGTAGTCAGGCACCAACCCATTCGGCTACGGTGGCCGCTTTTACTTTCCCTAAAATGTATTTTAGTGGAGTTACATCACATGATCAAGGTGGGCAGTTTATGTCACTATTAGAACGTAATAATGTAATGTTTTCTCGTATTGCGTGACTAGTGGCTCCATCCTGTTGAAAATAAAGATCGCCTATGTCTATTCCTTCAAGCTCAAGTTTAACAGTTCATTTTTGTAGGTCTAACGACTCTTCTGAAATTACTCGAGTGTTTTCTTTTTCTCAGATGTGGCAACTTTATTTGTTGACAAATCCATCCAGTGTGAAATCAGCTTCATCGCAAAGACGATTTTTCGTGGAAAACCAGTATTGCTTCCAAAAAACCAATTCACGATATGCGTTGATAACACAAGGCAGCAAAAAAAATCTGCGGCAATAATTTTGTTAATGGTTTTCATTAGCACTTGTATTATATATATTGAGTATGAAATTACATTTTTTGAATTGACTCTGGTTCTTGAGATAAACGCAAAATTAAAAATTACTAAAGAAATTTAAAGTGCCCTCCTACAGTTGCACTAATTTGATTAAACCTAACTACGGTTTCGTTATCTGTTTGCATATTTAGGTACAACACTTTCACTTATTTGCTGTTAGACTCAGAAGCTATCAGTTAGTGTCATTTTTCAGTTTTAAAGAAATTGTTGTCTCGAAAATATGAGTTCGTCACGAAAACCTTGTGTTAACGATTGCAACAGTTTTTGTTATATATGTGGCAAATTGTGTTCGCAAAAGCAAAGAAAACAGATCACAGAGTTTGTGAAAACAACCTACCAAGCATACTTTGGGATAAAGTATGTACAAAAGAATAAATATTGGGTGCCCAATATTGTGTGTAAGTCTTGTGTAGAATCTTTGCGATACTGGAGCCAAGGAGGACGTAAAGGGCTTCAATTCGGAGTACCGATGATGTGGAATGAGCCAACGAATCATTTTAATGACTGTTATTTCTGTGCAGTAAAAGTGAAAGGTACAAACCGTTTTAAGAAACGGAATTGGGTTTATCCTAATATTAAATCAGTTAGACCCCCAGTATTGCACAGTGATAATTTACCAACTCCTGTGTTTACAGGACCATCTTCTGCTAACTGTAATGACATTGAAATGTTAGAGAATTCTGACAATCAAGCAAGCAGCAGTGAAAGCGAGTTCGAAGAAAGTAGTTGTATGAAACAAGGATTTTCGCAAGCAGAGCTTAGCGACTTGGTTCTGCCGAAATTCTTGCTTCAAGACTAAAAGAAAAACAATGTCTTCAACCTGGCGTTACCATCACATTCTTTAGGACCAGAGAGCAAGAACTTCTTCCTTTCTTTCAAGAAGAATACAAGCTTGTATTTTGTAACAATGTTTCTGGTCTGTTAAATTGTATGGGGCATCCTGAATATAATCCTGAACATTGGAGACTTTTTATAGATAGCTCAAAAAGAAGTCTGAAATATGTATTGCTGCACAATGGAAATAAATTTGCTTCGGTTCCAATTGGTCATTCAACGAAACTAAAAGAAGAATACCAAAATATTAAAATTGTTTTAGAAAAGATTTCATACGCACAACATCAATGGTCAGTATGTGTGGACTTAAAGATGGTGAATTTTTTATTAGGTCAACAAGGTGGGTATACTAAATACCCCTGTTTCATATGTCTATGGGATAGTCGCGCAAAAAAAGAACATTGGACTAGAAAGGTTTGGCCTTTGAAAGAAAATATGGAGGTAGGAAAAGCAAATGTGGTTCATGAACCACTGATAAGCCGAGAAAATATTCTTCTTCCACCACTTCACATCAAGCTTGGGCTAATGAAACAGTTTGTCAAAGCCCTTGATAAGACCGGTGACTGTTTTAAATATGTGTGTCAAAAATTTCCGTCTTTAAGTATGGAAAAATTAAAATCAGGTGTCTTTGATGGGCCACAGATCCGTACTCTTATAAAAGACATTGAATTTATAAACCATATGTCACAAATTGAATCTAAAGCATGGCTAAGCTTTGTCTTAGTAGTCAAAAATTTTTTGGGGAATCATAAGGCACCAGATTACCAAAAACTAGTTGATGAAATGCTTCGAAATTTCTGCAGTTTAGGAGCTAATATGAGCATTAAATTGCATTTCCTTCATAGCCATTTGGACAAATCCCCGAAAAACTTGAGCGATTATAGTGAGGAACAGGGAGAACGGTTCCACCAGGATATAAAAATAATGGAAGAAAGGTACCAAGGTCGATGGGACTGCCACATGATGGCACACTACTGCTGGACCTTATTAAGGGATTGTCCTAAGCAAAACCATAACAGAAAAGCCAACAGAAAAACTTTTTTGTAATGTTTTTAAATTATTTAAGTTACCTGCAAATATATATTTTTGTCATTGTATAATTTTTAATGAAATATATTAATAAAAATATTTTTTTAGTGCATATTGGTATTTTAATACGGGTTTTTTCAGTGAAATAGATAATAGTCTTTATCTCAAAAACTAGAGTCAATTTGAGAAATCTAAAATTTTTCTAGTATTCAGCACACTAGTCTCACACAGAATTGACTTAAACCAACCCTGCCGCAAAATGACTGTTCCCCAGTGTAATGTTCTCTTGGCTTCAATTGATGTGTTGATTAAATTTTGTAAAATCCGCCAAATAGTCGATTCATGAGAACGTCGACATATAAGCGTTGAATGCTGTTCTGCAACACTGTGCGCTACAGGTGCAATATTTTCAGCAGAATGTCTAGTTCTTAGTCTATCAGTCCCTTTTCTACCCTCGACAGAAACAGAACCAGTTTCTTCATATTTTTTCTCCAACCTTTGAATTGTCGGCTAATTCCGACGATTATTTCCACAAAAAAATCACCAATTTTCCGAACGACAATTCCATGACAATTCCGAAGAACGACAATTTTCATAACAAGTTTCAATAATTTTACCGCGTAAAATTGTACGTTTGTCAAACAACAAATGTCAACGATGATATAAAAAAGGTTTCGACTAGGAACTATTCACTACTAACATCTAAGCGTCACGTTTGAAAAACCTTTATATTAACTTATAATCTCTGCCTACTTTCTTTTAAGTTTTTAGTAAAAACCTGGTGATTTAACTTATTCGCTTTCGAGTGATCTACAAATATTTGCTTTCGTTGTACTTTGTAACATGAGCGATTCTGTGTCAAGCGACCCAAGTATTTTGGACATTGTTGTCAATTCTTCCAAGACTTTGTGTATTTGTAGGCTTGAGTACAACAAGAAGTAAACTGAAAGACTTTGGGAATTTTGTTTTAATTTTTCCTTACTTTTTTCTTACTTTTAATTAATAGCTGAGACTATGCTTAGTAACCCCAGCAGATTTCAAAATGGGACTCCCATAATTTTTCGACTTATATTCAAATACCTACAGCGATTTGACCAACTAAAGTGTAAAGGAATGTTCATATATGGAATTACCCAGTACTTGAGCATCAAGCCATTTGAATTCGAAGACCGAGTACAGCTTCTCCTTCATATTTCCCAGTTGCTGTTGTTGTTGTAGCAGTATCTTCCAGTGTTTCCCAGTGATAATGGTCGCTTTGTTTAAATAATTTAAATTTTTTTTTACTTCACGTCGAGTATCGTAACAAAGTGGTGCTGGATCAGTGTTGCAAAAAAAAAATGCAGGTTTAGAAATACTGCCCTTTCAGCAACACTTATTGCGTAAATTTTCAGACAAAGCATTTCTTTTTGTGTAGTAAATACGAGTATAAATTTGGATATGAATCGAAGTGGCTTTATAAGTTAATATGACTTTTAAAAATACAGTAAAAGAAGCCAATTTTGGACTAGGTTATTTTTTTTTATAAATTATGTATAAAAAATGGCCTGGTCCGAACTCTTCAAGTCTTTGACCGTGTTTGGCATGATGGCTTACTCTATAAAATAAAGGACACCCTTCGAATAAATTATTACATATTTATTAAGTCCTACCTTGAAAATCGATGTTTCTTTGTCAAACAAGCCGAGGAACAGTCTGAACTATGTGAAAGTTCAGCTGGTGTACCCCAAGGCAGTATTATGGGCCCCTTCCTATACTTGCTATACACATACGATCTACCTGCTTCTGAATAAATAATAGGGGGAACGTTTGCGGATGATATTGCCGTACTCAATATTGACTCCCACCCCCATATGGCCTCCCACAAACTACAGAAAGGCCTTGATACTTACTCAGCTGATGATCTCAAACACCCCTTATTATATCACAAATGCAAAAATTCATCGTGATCTCAAAGTACCCACAATAACTGAAGAAATATGAAAATATGCCACGTTACACAACACATGACTCCAATCGCACTCAAATCCTCTTGCCACAGAAATAATTGCAAATCCCATAGCCTTCACCAGACTCAAAAAACGTATCGCAACAAAGAAATGGATTAAAAAAGTACAATTTATATATTACAATATATATTCTTGATATGAATCGAATTGCATTGTAAATATTATATAATTTTTATTTGGGCTCTAGTGCTGGCTATCGAATTATTTAGCAGGTGTAAAATATATTCAGATTCCTATAAATATAATAATAATATTCAAAGAAAAATGCTATTTTTTAATATAAATGATCGGTTATATATTTCATTATAAAGAGGAAGGTATGCCGTTTATAGTGTAAAATAGCATCAGGCAAATGACCACCACGTCCCCGCTTACAGGACAATATTCTTTTCAAGAAATTTTCCATAACCGAATTTCAAAGTGGTTGCCCTATGTCATCGGTAGTCTCACGTATTCCATCTTTGAGGTCTTGAATCGACCCTGGGCTGTTGGCGTAGATCTTCTCTTTCAGTTCGTCCCAAAGAAAAAAGTCACAAGGTGTTAAACCAATTGTGATCACCTCTTCGAGAGATAAGAAAACTTTTCCCGTAAAAGATCAATGATTTCGTTGCTTGTGTGGCACGTAGCGCCGTCTTGTTGAAAATAAATGTTGTCCACATCAATACCATCCAATTCTGGCCATAAAAAATCATTAATCATTTCTCGATAGCGATAGATAACACCTGTTTTTGGAAAACCCTTATAAAGGAGGTATACGTTAAGTGGAAAATATGACTGCGGCCACAGATTTTGCGATAAACGAAGTTTTTGTTAAATAAAATTTTATATGTTTTGATTTTTATTTATTCGCTCACAACAATAATTTATTTATTCTTATTTTTTTATTAATTATTAATTAAGTGAATTAGTCTGTAAGAACATTTTTTGTATACTGAAGTAAATAAATAAATAAATAAATTATATAATGATGAACTTTTTATTTTAACTCTGCTTTTTATGCCAGAGTATTTTTCGATATGTAAGCTCTTAGTTTAAGTAAATCAATGCATAATGTTGCATATTCTTGTACATACATATTGCCAATTTTATTATCTTCACATGCACATACACACTTAAGAGCCCATTATTTTCCTTTTGCTCGCGGTGCAAAGTGATAATCTACTTAAAAGCAGTGAATTTAAACGCGATTTTCATTTTTTATTACAACGCTGAGTTTTGTATTTTTCACGAAAGCGACCCCACATGTATGTGTACACGAAAGAGTTAACACACGATAAAATAAGTTTATATGATGCATATGTGTGTATGTATGCATGCATGGCTCTATATGTATTGGGCAAATAAACACGCCTCTCCCTCTATATGTGTGTATATATGCGCTAAGTTATGCTTGCCGGCCTAGCTAGAAGCAGCAACAACCTGTGGACTTAATGTGGCTAGTCGGTGTGGCCGCATAAGCCAACATGGCGTATGAGTGACTTTTTATTGTTCCATGCACGCCCGCCAAATAACCATTTAGTTATAGCATGTTGTCGCTTACCCTCCACTTCATTGCGTGCGTGCTGCCTCTTGTGTATCTACAGAAATGCACTCCACTAATTCGAAATTATAGCCTTTCTATTTTGTTATCAAAACAATTCAAGTTTTCGCACAAAGGCTAATAAAAACAATACAAATAAAATAGACATAGAAATAAAACAGTAGGAGTGGTGAAAATATGGTGTCAACAATTTGTAAATTGTCTCTTTGCCATTTGGCATTAATTTTTCTTTAAGTTGGTTTACGTATGTAAGTACCATTTTTTCTCTGTTTTTTCTAGACATTTTCTTTTTCTATCTACATACATAGATGTATGTATTCTTTGATTTTCTTAAATAATATTATTTATTTTTAGCACTTCGCGCGCCAGTGTTGATTTATTTTGGTTTTTGACGTCACAGTTATTTCAGTGGCAAGAGGTTTTACTCTCTGTTTCTTTGGGACATAAATAAATGATTTTAAATGCCAGTGCTTTATCATACGTTTTTTGTTGGCGGTTTTGACTGCTGGCGGTATAAAGCAGATATAGGACATCCCTCCGATTACTGCAAACATGTGTCGTGGATTAGTCTATGTGATGCTGTTATTAACCTCCTGGCGACAACAAATCAATTTATCACTATGCGGGCTGGCAAATACTCGCATGAGCTAGCGTATATGCATACATATCTATGTACATATTTACATACGTATGACCGTGCGTGAGGGTGAGGGTAACACTCTTTCTGTGATAATATCTCGGACAGGAGACTTTTATTTATTTTTTATTTATTAAATAAGTTGGTTTGGCAATTATTAAAAAAATTAGTTTTAAAGAACCAAAGTTATAATATTATTCTAGTGTAAGGTAAAATTCTAGTGTAGGGTAAAATTAAGGGATACAAAAATCCAACTTTTGCGTTTTTTTTTGTTTTCAGTTAAAAACAGTTGCGAAAACAAAAAACAAATTAACGCTTTAAAGCGTAGTAGAGACATTTCCAGTTTTTTTAATAAAACCATTTTCAAATCAACGGGCGTCAGGCAATGCTAAAATTTGCGTGATAAGATTTAGGGTCTTTTGCTTCTCTATCCACGGGCATGGTCGTTTATTTTGGATTAAATTACTGCATGGACCGGATAACTTGTTTAGCTTTTAACTCATTTTTCTGTGAACTTGACCAGGTCTCGCTGACCACTTCTCGCTGAGATATCGAATCGAAAAGAATCGTTTCGTCTTTGATTATCGATAATCAACTAATGATTGCAGAGAATTTTTTAAACTGGTTTCGAGAATTTGAAAAATTTTCTTTCCGCATCGATCATCGTTATTTCTAAATTTTTTTTAATTTTTCACATAAATTTGATAAAGCAAAAAACAAAAAAAGGGTTTCCATGATTTTTTTTAAACCAAACACTCAATTCCAAGTATTATTTAATAAAATGAGTTTTACGAGTATCCACAAAAACCATACAAAGTTTCATCTAATCATTTTTTTTGTTTCATTCTATTGAAATTTCAAAAAACTAAAGGACTACGTTTTTTGCTCTTAGACGAAGCAGAAATGCAATTTTTGGGCAAGCAGTGTTCAAATTTATCAAAAGAAAAAAAGTTTTACTAAATTTTTAAATTCAAAAAAATTTTCTTTTGTGGTAATGCTTATTTTCCCCTAATAATTTCAGGACATGCCAGGCCAGGATTACCCTTCTTATAATCGGGTGTGAGTGTTTTTTTTTAATTCTTAATAGAGTTATTCTCTTTACAGGCAGACTAATGGATGAAAATACAAAAATTTTCTTTACATGGGATATAGCGCACTAATAATATAGGAACTGAATTTCAAGCAATTTGGCGTTGATACCGCCAAAGACATGATTTCGAAGGTTGAATCCGACCCAACATTCTTCAAACGTATCATAATAGGGAGAAGACATCAGGGGAGTGAGTGGAGAGCTCCGAATGAACAAAAATCGGGAAAATCACGTCGCTTTCAGTCAAAAAACGATGCTCACGATTTTTATGGACTACAACGGTATTGTACACCACGAATTTTTGCCAGAAGGCCAGGCAGTTAATAAGGAAAAGAAAGGATTTGTGAGAAAACCACTCGTGGAGTCTGCACCATGATAACGCACAGTGCCATCTATATTAATGAATTTCTGGCCAAGAACGAAATGAATACCAGCTAACAGCCAGCGAATTCACCTGAAATGGCTCCCTGCCATTTTTTTCTATTTGATGGACTCAAAAACATATCATGGGGAGCATGTTTTAACACACGAAAGGAAGCCATGAAAAAGTCGAAGACGACTCTGATGGCTATACCGAAAATAGAGTTCCAGAAATGTTTCGAGAGCTGGCATAAGGGCATTACAGTTGATGGCGAGTACTTTGAAAGCGATAATATTACTTCTGAGGAATAAACTTGTATTTTGAATTTTCTGAATACGTTTCGAGAACTTTCTGAACGAGGTGGTATTTTCAAACTTGCTAAGTTACTTGCAAGCTTTCCAGCTTACCTTCAAAGACAGTACATTTTGACTCATGCAGCAAGTAAATGTAGAAAAATTTAAACATTGGGCAATTGAAAATTAATATCCCTTTTCTTTTTTGTACGGCGGCCGCCGTAGCCGAATGGGTTGGTGCGTGATTGCAATTCGGAATTCACAGAGAGATCGTTGGTTCGAATCTCGGTGAAAGCAAAATGAATAAAAAACATTTTTCTAATAGCGGTCGCCCCTCGACAGGCAATGGCAAACCTCCGAGTGTATTTCTGCCATGAAAAAGCTCTACATAAAAAAAAATATCTGCCGTTCGGAGTCGGCTTGAAATTGTAGGCCCCTCCATTTGTGGAACAACATCAACACGCACACCACAAATAGGAGGAGGAGCTCGGCCAAGCACCTAACAGAAGTGTACGCGCCAATTATTTATTTTTTTTTTTTTGTTTTTTGTATAAATATGAAATCACAACTAAATAAGACCCAAATAATTAACTTCATAGCTTTGCATCGCTCCGATGAAAAGCAATTGCGACAGCAATTTTCGCTTCTGGAAACATTTTCGAAATGAATTTGCATTTGTCACATGCAACTTCCACTGGCCAACTGCAACTTGAGCTTTCGATGAGAATTGCATGTGTGGTTTCAGCATGGGGTAAAAAACCGCATCTGTTGCTTGTCTATGTATGTAGGTATGTATTTATGTACATATGCACATGTGTAAATCCGAATATGTGAATGACGAAATGAAAACTTAAATACTTTAGTTCGTGAATTGATTCTTCCATTTAGTAGATTAAATTTTCTTGGATAAACTAATTATTTTCGCACACTCTCGTCACCCTTCAACAGATTTATTGCACCTTGAATTGATTTACATGCACGCAGTCTATCTATCCTGTATGAACAAATTTACATACATACACATATAAGCACATGTATGTAAAAGCAAATATTTGTTTATAAGCTTTTGCATATGTATTTTGTATATATTATATTTACATACATATATGTATATATATACACACGCCAGTGGCACATACAATAAAACATAAGTTGGTCATCAATGAACTTGAAACTGTTGCGCAAAATTTTTGGCGCAAAAGGGGGAAAATAAATCGTGGGTCATGCTAAGGCATCCCTTGGGGCACTCCTAACGTGGCAACAGACGATGAAAGCCGATAGCGAATAGCCGATGGGCAATGACCAATGGCGCGCAACAGGCGGTTCGCTAATTTATGAACTGGTTTGAGTTGCTGCGCATTTTTAGCAGCTGTTTGCACATTTTTTTCACTCACTGACATATGTTTGCTTTTTTTGCCTCGAATTACGTGCCCCAGCACGCCGAATGTGGCTTAAAATCAGAAGCAGCATACACTTTTTGTGGTTTTCAATTCACATACACATTTAACATGCATTTAACACATTTTTTTCGGTCTATACAAATTATTTCAAAGGGGCGGCATGTGGATGACGAGTTGCTAATCAATTGAAAAATATCACAAACTCACTCACGCCCGCTTGTTGTACGTACAATTGCTGAACTTGTACAAATATTGAGATGTATGCACTACAAATTTGAAATGTATTATACATATGGATTTGTATTTTAAGCAATATTTATTATTTAATTTTTTTTTTGTTTTGTTTTTTCTTTAAACGCGTATACGTACTTATGCTAGGCTGGTTTTTTTCAATATTGTGTTTATTTATATATTTTCTGGTTCTTGGACATTTAAAAAGTGCAAATCATTTTAATTTTTGAAAAGTGTACTTGTACTATACATACATATGTTTATGCGCACAGTCTTTTTTAGACTAAATATTTTCACTTAGTTTCAATTTTTAATTTTTCACTTTTCAAAATTTCACTCCTCTCATAATCTCAATGATTTATAAACATATGCATGTATGTATGTATGCATTTCATATAATACAATATTCCATATATGGTATGTACATTCTATTTTATAAACCAAATTATCTTTATTTTACTTTGGTTGTAGTTGCGTCAAACAAGCCAAACCAAACCAAACCGTTCAACCATTTCACTCGATTATCCGCAACCGACTGATTTGACGACGGCGCATCTCGATTTGGCCTAAAGGCGTATAGTCAGTCGTTGCCATTTTTGACGTTCGTGCTTTTGTTGTTACGGCTGATGCCACTTTTCTGAGTTGGCCACGCACTTGGCCATGATACACACACGCACACATATGTATGTATACGTGCGTGTATACCTAAATACATTCTTAGATAATACTTAGCGGGGTTGGTCGTTGCGCGCCCAAAGTGAAAATGTGTTCGGTTTTATTGCGTACGGTATGCATTTTAAGCTCTAAGATGTTTGTTTAATCATTTGCGAACGTGTATGAATCGTAGAACCGGCAGAGGCAATAAGTTGCTCGATACATATGCACATAGATACAACGCAATTTGGGAATTTAAATTTTTTGCTAATTGCTAATATTTTCTACAATTTTTTTCATATTTCAAACGTATGATTAACTAGATTAATTATAACGCTGGTCTGTAAAGATGGTTGTTTGGAATATTATCGAGATAAGTTGATGTTATATAATATTGTTGTTGTTGATGTTATATATGTATATATGCATTGGGTGTCTTTTTAGCTGCATGAGAACTATCGATATCTATAACTATGGTTTGACAGCTGAGAATGGCAAACTGTGTAGCCATTTCTATTCAGTAAGGTTTGGAAAGTCGTTTAAGGCAAGAACAACCCTTCCAAACGGTGGAAATTTACTTTGAAAAAAATAAATCTGTTCGTGAAGTTCATAAATCACTGGTCGGTACTTAATTATATTGAAATGAGAGAGGAGCTGCCGTTAAGGTGAATGGCGAGTGTTATCGCGCCATGCTGCCTACATTTTTTTTATCCAAAATTTAATAAGCTGAACTTCGACGGCATTTGGTTCCAAAAATACGGCGCAACTTGCTATGCAGCACGCTTAATAATATTCAAGCCACCATTGACGCCATACGGCGAAGTTTATTTGAAAAAGTAGTCAAACATTTTTCGTAGCCGTGGCGAACATATGCCGGATATCATATTAAAAAAAATACCATGTAATTATCTATCAGATTATATTAAAAAACAATTAATTCCAATAATATTTCTCTTTTTTATTATCATTTTAAGTTTTCAAGCTTTTAGAAAAGCTGTCAAAGATGTTACTAAAATGTTCAGAATAAGTCCAGGTTTATTCATCTGCCGCGCTCAGCCTGTACACAAAGTGCGCTGGATATTCTAACTATAGGTCTGTAGCCACAAGAACTAGTCATCGAGGTCGAAAATCTTGCTTTATGCACCGGTATACTACCCAGAAGCCAAGGTATTAGTAGAATATGGCGACATATACCAGATGTGTCTTTCAAATAACGAGACTCACACTGTAAAATAATTTATTTTGATTTCACACATACTAGGTTGTTCGATAAGTTTTGCGGCTCGATAAGAAAAAACCAATTGTATGGTTTGAAATACACTTTATTATTCAATTTAGTCTCCCTGAGCGTGTATTGATACTTTTTCCAACGAGATTCCAACTTATGAATTCCATCCCTGAAAAAAATATGGAAGGCTGCAAAGTACGCTTCCACAGCTGTTATGAGCTCATCATGTGATGAAAAGCGCTTTTTATGGATGAATTTTTTTAGGTCTGGAAGCAGATGGAAATCGCTAGGGGCTAAATCTGATGAATTTGAAATTTCTGACGAAAAATGATTTTCTTCTAGTCTAAAAGGTTACAATAATATTCAGAATTTATTGTTTTAATAATTTGCAAGTAATCCACAAACGAAACTCCTTTCGAACCCCAAAAATCCGATGCTAACACCTTCTTGCCCGATTTCTGGACACGAACTCGAAGAATCAGGTTCACACCACTCTTTAGCTTCTTCTTTTGATCATGATGATAGAGCCAAGTTTCATCCATAGTGAGGAATTAGCGCACAAAACCCACTCTACCATTTTGAAAACGCTATAAATGTTGCTGAGAAAGTTGCATTCAAATGTGTTTTTGTTCCATTGTTAGCGAATGCGGCAGTTATTCTACACACAATACTTCAGTCAAAGAATTGCTTACACTGTCCAATGAAATGTTTAGGGCTTTACTAAATCTCTTTCAGTCACTCGACGATTTTCCAATACGATATTCTGTATTTTTTCTACGATTTCTGGTGTTGTTGCTGTTTTTGAACCTCCTCGACGTGGATCGTCTTCAAGGCATGTACGACCAAGTTTAAATTCAGTAACCCATCTTTCTACTGTACTAATTGATGACGAAAAGTCCTTATACACTTTCAACATTCATTCATTCATTTTTTTGCTCTTTCCAGAAATAAAAATTTAATCACTGCACGATACTTGATTTTTTCCATTGTAAAAATACTGTGACACTAAATGGTTTGTAGACAAAGAAAGAATTGACATGAAACTTCACATACGTTAATATGAAGAGTGTGCCAATATAATATAACAAAAAAAAAAGTAGGCTAGTCGCAACGCCCTCTCTTATCGGACCGAAAAACTTAATGAATAACCTAGTATTTACTTATTATCTCTTACCTTAAATATGCATACCCCCAATTTTGTTTTTGAATGACTTTCTTACTAAATAAAAACTACTGAATTTTGAGTGATGCTGCCATTGCTGGTATGTCTGTATACTGCATTTGCAAAAATTATAAATCTTCCGATAGGGTGATACATTTTGCGCCACTTTGTATCTTCCATTGAGCGAAATATTTATTTCAGGTCAATTGCCGCTTTCTCTTTCACAGCTTCAACAGTCATAAATCTGGTTGCTTTTAATGATGATTTTAGCTCCGGAAACAGATGAATGTTGAACGGCGCAAACACAACTCTAATGTGAATTAAGCCCATGGGCATACTGGTTTGTTTACATCTGCTAGAGATACTACATTTGAAAGAGAAGCTTTCACACTATTCGGCTGGCATTCGAAGGCTTTTGGGAAAAATGTACTTTTTCTATACATAGAATCCTCAGTTTCTTTTTTAAGTCGACTGAGGAGGTTATTGTGTGTAACCGCAAATTTTTAATGGACGTTTTTTTTAGAGGTAATGCACCTTTGATGGGCAGAAATCATAATAACTGTGGAACTAAGCCTCTGTCACTGCCAACTACGTAAACGAGATATCTCGGCCTGCAATCGTATTAGTAATCGACTATATCATGTCTTTGTTATCTCAATCGATTTTCAGGTGTAGGAAAATTTAGAAACATGAAAATTTCAAAATGCGATATCTCTGCGAAAAAAAATGATATTTGAGCAAACTCAACACCATTTGAAAAAAGAAGGCTTGTGTTTAAAGATGTCATCCTTTAATTTTGGTGAACGAAAACATCTGCAAGGCTACATAACCTCAAATATGGGCAAAAATGGGGTTTTTTGCACTTTTAGGTTAGGATATATCGAAAACTCAAACTAATAGAGCAATTCTGAGGCCAGATTTGGATTCAGCGCATCATAAACCTTCGCAAATATATAGTCTGGTTTCTGGGTCTGAATGTTGGTTAAATTTTGTCGGCCTGTGTAATTTAAAATGATATTCAAAATGAAGCTAATGCTTTAAAATCATTACTTTTCCAATTTTTAAATAAAAAAAAAATATTAAAAATACTCACTTTACATTCTCGCATTTACTATATTTCTTGGCAGTAACTCCCTTGCAAATTCATTTTTTTAAATATAATTGAAAATTGGTAGTATCTATATTTCTTTGTGAATCCAGTCTTAAAAAAATTTGAAATATAGATCAAAATCACATTGCCTGCTTTAAACTTACTAGAAAGGATGTGGATACAAACTCTTTAAAAAGGTTCATCAGATCATCTTTACGCTGGGATTTTGCCCTCTCATTATGATGAGGTTATGAATCCTGCGTTTTAGCCTGTAAAAGTTAAAGTGCGTCCCTATCAAGTTTTTCTAAAAGAATATTTACCGAATAATCTAACCTAGCCACATTCTCTAATTCCTGCCACTCGTTTAATGAGTTAAATTTATACTTTCAAAACATAGGTGGTACTCGTACTAAGTCTGATACCATACACACCCGTTCCGCCAAATGTGGATTTTTACGTGACAATTTTCGTTGACTGGCTTAACTCAAATTTTTATGATAATAAATATTTTGATTCAAACTTATTCTACGCCCTTCGCAAGGGCTGTAACTCTAAGAGAACTGGATGTTTTTTTAGGTGGTGGCGTACTAATTGCAGTTTGTAGAATTAATTTTGTACAACCAACTTATTTTGTAAAACAGTTTAACATAATTATTGGCCGCATTTTGGTAACCAATGGTCTCTGAAAGTTTAAAAACCTGTGAAATGAGTTCTTTAAAACGTTTAAACTTTTATAAGCAGTATTTGAAAAAATGTAATTGCTTAAGCAAATTTCATTAAAATTATTACGCTCTAAGTGCTGAAAAGAGATTAAATCTAGTCTTATGACATTTGACACTACATTAAATTTAAGAAATCGTGTAGTAGTGTTACATCTGCTATTTGTTTGCGTTATAAATCTGCTAACCCGCCAGTAAATGTAACTGCTGTTGTTGTTGTTGCTGTAACAGCATTAAAATTTCCCATACATATATGGGGTATGCTGATGAAGTGACAGTCCGGGTCGTTCCGGTTACGAGGAACCGACTGTCATGGGGTGTAGTCAATCTTTTCGCTTCATTTCCAATATTATTTTCGTCAGAATGCCCAGTGTTCAATGATTCAGATTCTTATTGATTTTTAGATCGGCTCCTAAAGATATCTTCAACGCTGAATTTTGGGCCTTTCAGAGTAATTTTTCTAAAGGAATGCCGGACAGTTATTTCTCCCATATAAATAATCTTAAATAAATCATTTTTTTAGCAATGAATGAAAACTGACAAATAAATCATTTTTTTTAGCAATGAATGAAAACTGACAAGTATGTCACTCTTCAATTTTTAAAAGCGGCAATAAGAATGAAGTAAGTAATCCTTGGCTAATTTCTAAGCTCTCGACACATTCTAAATTTTCGAAATCGTTATCAAAGCAAATATTTCCTGCCACTAAAAGCTCAATTTCGAGTAATTAGCATGAATTCATCACTGGACGGCCACTTCAATCTCGCCGCTTTTGGTAAATATTACATTGGATCATTCACAGCCGGGAACAAAGTCTACTGGATCTACTTGGATTCCAAAGGTGTCGACAGAGCCTGTCATTACATATTATTATATAAATTATCTTCGCTTGTATTTGACTCTGCTTTCCTTCTTCTTCTTAATTGGCGCGATAACCGCTTACGCGATTTTGGCCGAGCTTAACAAAGCGCGCCAGTCGTTTCTCTCTCGTGCTAACCGGCGCCAATTGGACACACCAAGTGAAGCCAAGTCCTTCTCCACCTGATCTTTCCAACGCAGAGGAGGCCTTCCTCTTCCTCTGCTACCACCAGCTGGTACCGCATCGAATACTTTCAAAGCCGGAGCGTTTGAATCCATTCGGACGACATGACCCAGCCACCGAAGCCGCTGGATCTTTATTCGCTGCGCTATGTCTATGTCGTCGTAAAGCTCATACAGCTCATCGTTCCATCGCCTGCGATATTCGCCGTTGCCAACGTGCAAAGGTCCAAAAACCTTACGCAGAATCTTTCTCTCGAACACTCCAAGCGTCGCTTCATCGGATGTTGTCATCGTCCAAGCTTCTGCGCCATACGTTAGGACGGGCATGATGAGAGTCTTGTAGAGTGTTAGTTTTGTTCGTCGAGAGAGGACTTTACTGCTCAGTTGCCTACTTAGTCCAAAGTAGCACTTGTTGGCAAGAGAGATTCTACGTTGGATTTCAAGGCTGACATTGTTATCGGTGTTAATGCTGGTTCCTAAATAAACGAAGTCTTTTACAACCTCGAAATTATAACTGTCTACAGTGACGTGGGTGCCGATACGCGAGTGCGCCGACTGTTTGTTTGAAGACAGGAGGTACTTCGTTTTGTCCTCGTTCACCACCAAACCCATTCGCTTTGCCTCTTTATCCAGTTTGGAGAAGGCAGAACTAACAGCGCGGTTGTTAAGGCCGATGATATCAATATCATCGGCATACGCCAACAATTGTACGCTCTTATAAAATATTGTGCCTGAGCGATTAAGTTCTGCGGCTCGTACGATGCTCTCCAACATCAGGTTAAAGAAGTCACACGACAGCGAGTCACCCTGTCTGAAACCTCGTTTGGTATCAAACGGCTCGGAGAGGTCCTTCCCAATTCTGACGGCGCTGCTGGTGTTGAGCAACGTCATCTTACATAGCCGTATTAGTTTTGCGGGGATACCAAATTCAGACATAGCGGCATACAGGTAACTCCTTTCCGTACTGTCGAATGCAGCTTTGAAGTCGACGAAAAGATGGTGTGTGTCGATTCTCCTTTCATGGGTCTTTTCCAAGATTTGGCGTATTGTGAATATTTGGTCGATGGTAGACTTTCCAGGTCTGAAGACACACTGATAAGGTCCAATCAGCTGGTTGACGGTGGGCTTCAGCCTTTCACACAATACGCTCGCTAGAACCTTATAGGCGATATTTAGAAGACTAATCCCGCGGTAATTGGCACAAATTGCAGGATCGCCCTTCTGGATTGGGCAGAGCATACTTAAATTCCAATCGGCAGGCATGCTTTCATCCGACCATATTTTGCATAGGAGCTGATGCATGCACCTTACCAGCTCCTCGCCGCCATGTTTGAATAGCTCAGCCGGCAGTCCGTCAGCGCCCGCGGCTTTGTTGTTTTTTAGCCGCGTTATCGCTATTCTCATCTCGTCATGGTCGGGTAACGGAACGACAATTCCGTCGTCAACGATTGGGGTATCGGGATCTTCACATTCTCTATGACATGCGCAGCTGTCACCGTTTAACAGGTTCGAGAAGTGTTCCCTCCATAATTTAAGATTGCTCTGTACGTCAGTCACCAGATCGCCGTCTTTGTTCTTACAGGACAACGCCCCGGTCTTAAAACCTTCTGTAAGCCGCCGAACTTTCTGGTAGAATTTTCGGGCGTTGTTCCTATTGGCCAGCATCTCAAGCTCCTCGCACTCACGTATTTCGGCCTCTCGTTTCTTCTGTCGGATAATACGACTCTCTTCCTTTTTCAGCTCTCTGTAGCGATCCCACATGGCTCGCGTTGCGCCCGATCGCAGCGTGGCTCTATAGGCGGCATCTTTTCTTTCGGCGGCAGCATGACATTCCTCGTCGTACCAATTGTTTTTTCGGGCTCGCCGGAATCCGATTTCTTCGTCGGCGGCGGTACGTAGGGAACGAGAAATGTTGCTCCATTGCTCGCGCATGCCGGTGTGTTGGGCAGTGCTCTCCGAGAGCAGGAGTGAGAGTCGAGTGGCGAATCTTCTTGCTGTCTGTTGTGATTGCAGCTTTTCGATGTCGAACATTCTTTGCGTAGGTAGATGTACGTTTTTTGCTGCACAGAGGCGTGTGCGCAGTTTGGCTGCAACAAGGTAATGATCCGAGTCGATGTTGGCTCCTCGGATCGTACGTACATCTAATACACTAGAAGCGTGTGTTCCATCTATCACAACATGATCGATCTGGTTTCGCGTTTTTCGATCAGGAGACAGCCAGGTAGCTTGGTGTATCTTTTTATGCTGGAATCTGGTGCTGCAGACTACCATATTTCGGGCCCCGGCGAAGTCGATCAGCCTCTGTCCGTTACCGGATGTTTCGTTGTGCAGGCTGAATTTTCCGACTGTGGGACCAAAAATTCCCTCCTTGCCCACCCTGGCGTTGAAGTCGCCAAGCACGATTTTAATGTCGTGGCGGGGGCAGCGCTCATAGGAACGTTCCAACCGCTCATAGAAAGAATCCTTGGTCGCATCGTCCTTCTCTTCCGTCGGGGCGTGGGCGCAAATTAGCGAGATGTTAAAAAATCGCGCTTTGATGCGGATTATTGCGAGACGCTCGTCCACCGGAGTGAACGACAGTACTTGGCGACGAAGTCTCTCTCCCACAACAAATCCGACACCGAATTTGCGCTCCTTTACATGGCAGCTGTAGTAGACGTCGCAAGGTCCTATGTTTTTCTTACCTTGCCCCGTCCATCGCATCTCTTGGATGGCAGTGATGTCAGCCTTTACTCTCACGAGGACATCAACCAGCCGGGCAGAGGCACCTTCCCCATTAAGGGACCGGACATTCCAGGTGCATGCCCTCAAATCGTATTCCTTATTTCGTTTGCAGGGGTCGTCATCAGTGTTGGAAGTTCTCATCCGAGGCTTTGTTGCTGTTTTCATTGGGGGGGCTTTTTAAGTGGCGGGTCCCAAGCCCAGCGCACAACCAGCTATGCTGGGGTGCTTCGCCTTCTCACTTTAGCTCACTCCCGGACGGGTGTTCGGAAGCTAACCAGAGGATACGTGGGCTAATCCCGGACGTTGTGAGCTGCTTGGACCATATGTAGAAGAATCGTCCTGGCCACTCCCAAGTGAATGGCGATCAGTAACTTTCCCCACTTGCGTGGCCTTCTACACATGGAACCATCCTCCTGTGCTTCTACACATGGAACCATCCTCCACTCTGCTTTCCTGCAGTGGGTGAAATCGGATTTATGCGGAAGGCGTTGCGTCGTTACAGTTGACGGTATATCCTCTGAAACATTCATTGGGCCCCCTACTCTTTGTGTTATTTATCAACTGCATTAGCAATTGCCTCTCATTCACTCATTTTTTGTGATATGCTGGAGACTTAGAAATATTTTCAGTTATAAATAACACAACACATGTATTATATGTACATCTACATAGGCTTCAAGCAGAAGTGGACAAATTTGTTATGTGGTGTCACAAATAACGAAATACTTTAAATATTAAAAAATGCTATGCCACCCTTTACAAAATTCTTAATATGCTTTATACTTCTTATATAATATCTAATTTTATACTTGAATTTATTTATTTCATAGTCACATTGATTTCATTATATCAAAATCATATTGTCTTAAGATTTCTAGTATCCTCCTCTGTAATCCCGTAATAATAAGGCATTCTTTATAAAGTAATTCCTGTTTTGGGTATTTATCATTTTCGCAGCCCAGCTGTTTACGTTTATAGATTTGACATTTTCTTTTATTCATTGTTTACTGTTTCTTCTGCCCCTTGTGCATCTATTATAATTTGTGTGCCCTCTATTTTTAATTTAAACAAATTTCCTGTTTTATTTAATTACAAAATTTTTGTAACTATTCCCGGGGAATACTACAGAAATGTTAAAGTGCCTCATGCATTTACTTTTACTGGTTGTCAGCGCATGTTTTGTGTTACAAGGTACTGCGAAGTCTGATTCCGTCATAAAGTCCCGTGATAGTTTACTTGTGGAGCATCCATGCCCAAATTTAAAACGCCATGAAATCGAGTCTCATCTGTCAACTAAGACACCGTATCGTGTAGTGGCTAACTTGGACGATAAACCCCTCACCTATTCAGGTAAGAACTCTTAGGAAAATGCGCTTAGCAGTAATGCTGAAAAGGTAAAAACAATTCCAACGACTTGGAAAATTCGTTCGGGTGTACCGGCTCATAATGCTGTTACGAAGACAGCTGCATAATAAAAGTGTAATTAACTTTTGTGTCTACCTACTTTTTTTTATATCAAATAGGATGCCGCGCTACTCGTATTTGGACCATTATACGTCATGGGACGCGAAATCCCAGCAAAGAGCACATTGAGGAAGCCAAGCTAAAACTCGTACGATTGAAGGAACAAATTCTTAAGAATGCTCAAACTAAGTTATGTCCCGAAGAACTGATTCGTTTGCGAAATTGGCAATTCAATGTCAGCAGCGAAGAAGAGAAATATCTTACTGCAGAAGGCGAGGACGAACTAATCGAATTGGCAGAGCGTATGCAGAATCGTTTCCCGGATTTATTGTTTGACCAATATCATCCCGATTTCTATTACTTCAAATACACAAAAACCCAGCGCACATTAAAGAGCGCACAGAGTTTTACTAGTGGTCTTTTCGGACGACATCGTATCGGAGCTGTTGAATATCCGGAAGCATTGCATAAAGATCCAGTATTAAGGGTGAGTGAAAAATGAGTTAACATTTGATATATTGAACCAAAGTATTATTTTATATTAATTTTTAAATATACATATGTTTATTTTATATTTGTTCTATGCAATTTTGTTGCCGAGTTCCATCTTGTTTTAATAAGTTTAGTTACCATATTCGTGTAAAATCAAGAATGATATATTTGAAGATTTGGCATCCAAAACAAAATTGTGCGAGTAACTTTGGCAGCTTGTATGTCATAGGAAACTTCACAGTCCAATTGTGACCGCTTATTTCACATATTCAATATGCTATTAAAATCAGTTGTACAGACGACAAAAAAGTAACATAGGGAATGGCTGCGTTACTTCTAATATCAGTAACACAAACCCAGTTTTTGCCGACCTCTTTTGTAAACAAATCGCTGCCATACCCCTTATTACGTTGTCAAGACCGATTAACGATTTGAAGTTGGTCACACTTTAGCATTCTGTACATGGTGTGTATAATTAGAGAGCTATTATTCATGGTCGATAACACACAAATTGTAATAGTTGTAAAAAACTAGGAATTTTTTACAGCTAGGTTCGTTAACAGCAAAAAATTACCCATCACTCAAAAATTGAGCGAGCAAAGTGACAGGTGTTGTTCTCTCGGCAGTCGGTTCGACGTAACCAGGAACGACCAGGATTTATATCCCGTTTCCACGACAGTCGGTTCTACGTTACCGAAACGACCCGGATTTCTAACCGGCCAATGACTGTCACTCCAGCAGCATTCCCCGTATGTAGGTAGGGGGAATGTTTATGCTGCTACAACAACAACAGGAGTTATATCCGGCCAAGAATTGTCACTGAATCAGCATTCCTTATATTTGTATGGGGAATGTTTTTGCTGATACAACAACAACAAGAGAAATATTAGCCAGCGAAAATTATCTATCATGAACATATGTACATACATATATGACCTTCATCATATGCCTGAACCTTTTGTAAACAAACAATTTTTTTTTGTTTTTACAGTGATGGCAAGTTTTCCGTTCGTAAACATTTTTTCTTTTTTTTCTCTTTGAGAGTAAATTTCGCTGGCGCTCTTGATTTTTATTGGCGGTTAGTGATCGGGCGATTTTGTTATCGATAGTTGTGCTATGGAATGCTCTTTTTTTTATTGTGAATAAATTTCCCTTTGAGTCGGGTATTTTGTTTTTTATAAAGGCAAGTAGTGGCAAGTCTACCAGCTGTGGGACATATTGGCGAACATTGCAGTCAAGGCAATTAAGACGCGAACTGCCCGACAAAGCGAAGCAACCAATAAAGCTGTGTAAAACGTCAAATTCGGGAAAGAATTGGAAGAATGCTGCGTATTTTTCAGTCTAACGTGGTTTTCAATTAAGAATAAAAAGTGTTCATAATTAAATAGAACAAACGCATTTAAGTTGTACAGTGAATATAAGATGCGCAAAAAGTGATGTGAAACAACGCAAAGCAAGAAAGAATTGCTTAGGGTCTGATAAATTTCCAACCAAAAGAAAAAAATTCGGTTGTGTTAGCTGTTACGGCGTATCGGGCTCTAGGCCTGGTCTGTGAGCAACGAAAAGAGGGCTTGTGAACGACGTAGAAGAGTCCTGTATGATAGGCCGACAAATTCGAGAATTTATTGACGCAACTAAATCCCAATATAATACATACATATTTATGGCAAACAGAATTGGGACAGGAGGTTATTAGGAGTGAAACGCATTAATCTTAAGTAAAATCGGATCAAAGTCGGTCAGGGTCATTAAAAAACGACTTTTTAACTGGTATTATTTGTGTTAGTAAAATACATAAAGAAGTGTATTAGGATTATTTTTTGGTCTTAACCGCGTAAATGGATAGTGCAAGAAATTATGGACGTCTCGCTACCTCCTTCGTTATTGGAAGTGGCAGCAGTATAAGCGTTTGTGCCGGTGCCATGAGCCCAAGTAGCCGCAAGACATCAATGTCCGATAGCCAACAAATGTTAACCATGCTGCAGCAGTTGGCCAATGGATCCTTTGGCATTATAATGCCGGATAAGCATTGCCCACTCTGCTTTCAAGCTAAACGACATCAGGAAAAAATTGAGGGAATAAAGTGCAAACCAGTTGCTTGGCGCATAAGAGAGCGAATGAAAACTGCTAGTGTGGTGTTAGTGCTGTGCCTTAATATAGGCGTTGATCCACCCGACGTCGTCAAAATACAACCATGTGCACGCTTGGAATGTTGGGTCGATCCTTCATCCGTATCGGCACCAAAAGCAATGGAATTGATTGGCAGTAATCTACAAATGCAATATGAACGTTGGCAACCACGCGCGCGCTACAAGAAATGCCACGATCCCACAGCTGAGGATGTAAAGAAGCTGTGTACCTCACTGCGTCGTAATGCGAAGGGTGAGCGCATCCTCTTCCACTACAATGGACACGGTGTTCCTAAGCCTACAGCAAATGGAGAAATTTGGGTATTCAACAAAACATTCACACAATATATACCTTTAAGCATTTTCGAACTACAAAGCTGGATGGGTGCACCGTCGATATATGTATACGATTGCTCAAACGCTGGTATAATTATAAATTCGTTCCAGCAATTTGCAGAGCAGCATGAAAGAGATTTAGAAAAGTCGGGTCAACGCATAGGATCTGCACAACCACCATCCATATTGACACCACTGGTGAGCTATAAAAATTGCATACATTTGGCCGCCTGCTCTGTGAATGAGATCTTGCCAATGAATGCCAACCTGCCTGCAGATTTATTTACTTCCTGTCTAACTACGCCCATAAATATTGCTCTTAAGTGGTACACAATGCAAGAGAAATTCGAGTTGGTCCCGCTCATACAAAGTGAACAAGTCGATAAGATACCAGGGAAAGTGAATGATCGCCGAACAATGATGGGGGAGTTAAATTGGATTTTTACTGCTATCACTGATACTATTGCATGGAATACTTTACCGCGCGATCTCTTTCAGCGTTTGTTCCGACAGGATTTGCTCGTTGCTAGTCTCTTTCGCAATTTTCTACTCGCGGAGCGTATATTACGTTCTCATGATTGCACGCCTGTATCGCATCCAGCATTGCCACCATGCTTCCGTCACCACATGTGGTCCGCTTGGGATTTAGTTGTTGACTACGCGTTGCAGCAGCTGCCCGAAATACTGGAAAAAGGTGCACCCTATCGCCAGCTACCATTCTTTGAGCAACAATTAACCGCTTTCCAAGTTTGGTTGGATCGCGAATCTGAATCGCGTTCACCACCTGAGCAGCTGCCTATTGTATTACAAGTGTTGCTATCCCAAGTGCACCGATTGCGAGCTTTGGAACTACTAGCCCGTTTTCTAGACCTTGGGGCTTGGGCGGTTAATTTGGCGCTTGGTGTGGGCATCTTTCCCTACGTACTTAAATTGCTGCAAAGCTCCGCGAAAGAGTTGCGCCCGGTGCTCGTTTTTATATGGGCCAAAATACTGGCTGTCGATCCAAATTGTCAGGTGGATTTAGTAAAGGAGCATAAGTACTTTCTATCTGTACTGCAGGACACAACCGTGGCCAAGGAATATCGCACGCTTTCTGCATTTGTGTTAGCTTGCATTGTTAATGATTTTTTGTTGGGGAAAACAAGCGCTTTGCAAGGCTCTTTAGTGTCGATATGTTTGGAGCAGCTGAATGATGAAAGCTGGCTTTTGAGGCAATGGCTGGCAATATGCTTAGGTAATGATAAAATAAATTGTTTGTGAAATCTTGCTTAACATTTAGTACTATCAGAAATTCGTACTAATCGTACTTGCGCGAAAAAAAATTCTACTTCCGCAAGTATAATTTGTTATGAATTTAAGTATGAGTTGTAATAATTCTATCCCAAAGGTTTTGCAAGTTTAGTAAAATTAAGGTAAGAAACCTATTCTCACATTTATCTCATTGTTCTTACCTTTTGCTCTTAGGAATGCTTTGGCAAAATTTCGAAAAAGCTCGGTGGTCTGGTGTCCGCGATTTGGCGCACGAAAAACTGTATCCTCTACTTAAGGATCCAATACCAGAAGTTCGAGCGGCGGCAGTTTTCGCATTGGGCACATTTATTAGTTCAGTTACGGATCGAGAGGAGCACGCCAATAACATTGATCGCATAATTGCTATTACACTCTTGGATACCGTGGGAGAGGATATGTCACCTTTGGTACGCTTGGAGTTGGCCGCAGCGCTCCAATGGATGGTGTTGCTATTTGAGTCCCAGTTCGTGACGGTTTACATGCAAGAGCAAATGAACAGCTCGAACCCCAATTTGGCGCTAGCTACGACATCAGTTAGCGGTAGTGAACGTAGCGCAAGTGTTAGCCATGGTATGGCAGGCGCGCCCAGTCCAGCGATCGTGCATCACTCTACACACAGCTTGGAACGTCATGTTTCAATGCGGCGAGGCGCAAGCTCAAGTTCAATATCAAATATGGTATCAACCTCTATACCATTCCAATCGATATTTCTACGATTGTGGCAGGGCATTTACAATCTAGGTCATGATCCGTTCCCAGAGGTGGCGGAGACAGCGCAAAAGATAATCGCTTACGTGCGTGATAAGTCAGTCGATTTGATTACCGCCAAAGAAGCCACAAGCGACAAGTGCAATTCGAGTGTCAGTTTGCCCCCGAGTCCGTCAACTCGCGGCAACTTTCTGGGCGGTGAGTCACCACCGGTAGGAGGCGGCGTGCAAATAGGGCATCAAAACAGCAGCAACTGGGCGACCAAACTGCGCAACAACAAGCTTTTAACTACAAATGTGATGAACAGCAGCGACCATCAGTCTATTTTACAACGGAAACTACGTACAACGTCGATGGGCGATGAGACGGATAGTTGTGGGCCGCTGAACGGCAGTCGTAGCGCAGTCTTGATGAGTTCCGGTCTTGCAGTGGGAGCAAGTGCAGGGTTGAACATGAATACTGGTGGCAGCAGTGGCGGTGGTGATGGTTCACATTCAGCTCGTAGCAGTACAAGCGAGAACAACTACGAGACGAAATCAGCTCCGCTTAAGCCAATCCTACAAACTGAGTTCATATCATGGGCTAATTCGTACTTTATGCGACCTGGAAAGAATCGCTATGCCTCCGCCGAGGGTACAGAAGGACAGCAGGTATTTCCCGCAGATACAAATTCACCAGAATTACGCTCGCGACATTTTCGTTTTCATCGCAATGAACTAATAAGACGGCAGTCGAAGGAGCAACATATGCGTGGAAACCGTATAGATACACAGACATGCATGCTGAAGACACAACACACGCCCGCCATTGTCAAATTGCTGCCATTTGAAACGCAACTCGCCGTCGCCTATAGAGAAAAAGTGCTAGTCTATGATTGGGTTAGAAATATGGTGCGTTCCTATGTGCCACAGGCGAGCAGCAGTGCCGTAGCGCGTAATTACATCGGCGAAACCAGTGGTTCATCGTCGTCGCCATCAGCACATATGCAACATCATCAGCAACAGTACCTACAGCAACAGCAACAAAGTTTGACTTCACGAGTTAGTGCCATTGAGTTTCTGAATGCGCATGATATAGGCTTGATACTGGCAGGTCATGAGGATGGTGTTGTGCGCGTTTGGCAACCAGGTGTCGAGGATCAGACTGAATCGCAGCTTATCACTGCATTTGAGGGTCTCCCAGCTATGAACGCCGCTTATACTAGTTCCTACGGTGGCAGTGGTAGTGGTACTGGCTCCGGATCGTCTTCGTTGAAGCATCGTCGCGACTTGATGCGGACCGGTATAGTCACCGCTTGGCAGCAATGGCGTCAGCATCTAGTTGTGGGCGGTGGCGTTTCGCGGTATTTACGCATATGGGACGTAGAGCGAGAACTGAAATACTGTGACATGCCGATTGGCAGTGAGACGAGCGTGCGGGTATTAGCGCCATTCTCTTACAATCTGAACAGCAGTATCGTTGTGGCAGGTTGTGGTGATGGTAGTGTGCGTCTGTTTGACAAACGCCTGCCACCACAAGAGGCGCGTATCTGCGTCTTTCGCGAACATATTGGTGCCATATTATCCGCATTCCTAAAGGAAAACCAACCTATGCTGGTCACCGGGTGTACACAGGGTCGTGTGCGTGTCTTCGATTTGCGTCAAGCAGCTGTGGTCTCCAGCTGGGAGGCGGGCTCCGATGTGGCTGTAATCGCCAGCCACCCATCGGCCGATCTAGTGGCGTGCGGTAGTGCGCAGGGAATTGCAATATATCAAGAAAATGGACGAGCATTGAATACGTTGCGTGGCACCGAAGGCTTTATGGGGACAAAAATCGGTTATCCGACTTGCTTGTCGTTCCACCCATATAAGGCCGCCTTGGCGGTGGGTTGTGTCGATAACACGGTCGTTGTATATGAACCTGCAGCAGGTATTTAAAAAAATGTGAAAATTAATATGTGACTATCAGGCCTGTTCTGAATGCCCACTCGATTTGAAAAGTAAAGCGATACACATTCTGACTCGTTTCCGTTTCGTGGTGGTGTTCTCAATTCCGGGTGATATCGAGAAGTACGAAATCGTTTTCATTTAGATTTGATAATCAGCTGGTTTCAGTAATGTTTTCGTTACTGGATGCCATTAGTCGCAGATTATTTGTAAAAACTAGAAAAAAGGAAAAGATTGTCACATATTTTCATGAAAAACACCAACGTAAAAAAATTTTTTGTATGACTAATATATTTATTATGACTAAAACTCAAATAAAACTGTGAATAAAAGTTACGAACCTAAAAATGTTTGTTCGAAAATGATTTGTAAGCATGGCAATATGAAAGCTTTCGATGAGTAATGGTCAGATCTAGAAAATGTTCAGATCTAGAACATGTTTTCATTTCGATTGTTTATGCTTTTTTTCCTGCAAGAGGTTTATTAAACTTATTGACTAGATATGAGCGCAATTAGGACTAAAATGTCATCTTAAAATTATTTAGATTAAAACTTATATTACATATTTCGTGTAATTTACCAAGTATTTTGTAATTACTTGTAAGCAAGAACACCGACTAATTTCGACCCCGAAAATTCTAGAACAGAACAGACCTGAATATTATGAATAAATACAACTAGATTTTTTATTTTTGATTTTTTTTTTAAATTCTTACATAGTCTTTGCATAATTATTTTTATTATTTGTTATTGAAATTTATACTATTTGTTATTGAGCATTCTTTTTTTGTATTTTAGCTTTCCAGATTTTCAATTTTTTATTTTTTTTTTGCATTATTTATTGTATAACATAGTGTAATATTCGTGTTTAATTTTTCTGCGATTTATTAATAATTACCTCTTCTTTCCTTACAGTTTTATAAACTTTGCAAACGCTGGAAGATTGATGTTGATAATAATCCAAAGACATTTGACAATGCTGAACGTTTTCTGAATGAACCCGAAATGATTGACGCCGTCAACTTTATACGTCGTCGCACACAGATCCAAAATATTACAGCCCAAGAGGCGAAACTCATCTATACTATCTGCGGTTTTGAGACAGCTTGGAATCGTCGGAAAGATCCATCAGTATGGTGCAATCTATTTAATCAGGACACAATCAAAGCATTAGAATTTTTCGAAGATCTCGAGTATTATTGGAACGATGGTTATGGTTTTGAAATTACGCATCGCATAGCCTGTGCGGCTATGGAAAATATGTTTGAATATATTGAGTGAGTAGAAGAGTGCACAACATAGTCAAAATTGAGGCATGAATGCGCTATTTTATGACAATCAGGGAGGTGCTACAAAAAAAAAAAAAATTTGTTGGAGTAGCCCACTGCCTCAATTTATTCTGCTTAACAAACCTTATCGTATTTTTCACTACATTTGATAACTAATTTCCTAATTTGTTTTTTCAGTCCGAATTCCAACAAACCAAATGCTACTTTTTACTTTACTCACTCTGGCACCTTGCTCAAAGTTTTGGCTCATCTTGGTCTTTACAAAGACGCAGAACCTTTAACATATCGAGATTTTGGACGTGAACGCGCCTGGCGCACCAGTGTCATTGACACATTTGCAACCAATTTAGCTTTTGTGCTATATGAGTACGTGAGAAATAGACATACAATCTGTCTAATGCAAGCGTGACCCGCAAAATTCAAACTTAGATTTCCGCTGTAAAAAAAAAAATTAAATGCTGCTAAATAGGCATATCCTTTTCAAAATACACGCTGTGCAGTTTCTTAGTTTTGTGAGAAATTTTGGAAAGCATGCGTTCTATTTACAAAATGAGTTCCGTGTATGAAAAACGATTTGAGACAATGTTCCTATGTACACAGTCTAAAAAATCTTCTAGCAAAAATTCGTGGTGTACAGTACCGTTGTAACCCATTCGGAGTCTGATATCTGGATTGCGTGCCCTATTGTACCCACGTCTCGTTTCCAGTAATGATCAGTTTGATGAGTGTTGGGTCGGATTCAGCCTTGGAAATTATGTCTTTGGTAAAATCAATGCTTATTGTGTCAAAGGCTGAATCCCACCATCAACCAACTCATTGGACCTTATCAGTGTGGCTTTAGACCTGGAAATTCCATTATCGACCAGATATTCACAATACGCCAAGTCTTGGAAAATACCCATGAAAGGAGAATCAATACAAACCATCTTTTTGTCGACTTGAAAGCTGCATTCGACAGTACGAAAAGGAGTTATCTGTATGTCACGATGTCTGAATTACGTACCCCCACAAAACTATTAGGGCTTTCAAAATGACGTTGCTCAACATCAGCAGCGCCGTCAGAATTGGGAAGGACATCTCCGAGTCGTTTGATACTGTGGTGTGATTTCTTTAACCTGATGTTGGAAAGGATCGTATGAACTGTAGAACTTAATCGCTCAGGCACAATTTTTTATATGTGCGTACAATTGTTGGCGTATGCTTTAACAAACGCGCTTTTAGTTCTGCCTTTCCAAACTGGATAAAGAGGCAAAGCGAATGGGTCTGGTGGTGAACGAGACAAAACGAAATACGTCTTGTCATTAAACAAACAGTCGTGTATCGGCACCCTCGTCACTGTTGACAGTTACAATTTCGAGGTTGTAAAAGATTTCGTTTATTTATGAACCAGCATTAACACCGATAACAATGTCAGCCTGAAATTCCAACGCAGAATCTCTCTTGCCAACAAGTACTACTTTGAACTAAGTAGGCAATAGATTACTAAAGTTCTCTCTCGACGAACAAAACTAACACTCTATAAGTCTCTCATCATGCTCGTCTTAACGTATGGCGCAGAAGCTTGGACGTTTACAATATCCGATGAAGTGTCTCTTGGAGTGTTTGAGAGAAAGATTCTACGCAAGATTTTTGGACCTATGCACTTTGGCGGCGGCGAATATCGCGGGCGATGGAACGATGAGTGTATGAGCTTTACGACAACATAGACATAGCGCAGCGACTAAATATCCAGCGGCAACGTTGGTTGCATCATGTCGTCCGAATGGATACAAACGCTCCGGCTCTGAAAGTATTCGATACGTTACCAACTGCTGGTAGCAGAGGAGGGACCAGGTGGCGAAGGACTCGGCTTCACTTGGTTGTTGTTGTTGTAGCAGCATAATAATTCCCCATACATATATGGGGAATGCTGCTGAAGTGACAGTCCTTGGCCGGATATAAATCCGGGTCGTTCCGGTAACGTAGAACCGACCGTCGTGGGAACTTGGTATGCCCAACTGGCGCCGGTTAGCACGAGAAAGACTGTCGCGCTTTGTTAAACTCGGTCAAAATCGCGAAAGCGGTTATCGCGACAATTAGGAAGAAGAAGAAAATCAATGCGGCCCTTTTTTGCACGAATTTCAGATCCTATGGGACCAGCAACTCGGCGCAAATCCAAATCATTATTAAGTTCTTTAAGTTCTTAGCCAGCTCTCCGATGGTTAATTTGTAGTTTTTTGATGAAATGGAATGTAGGAATGTTAATCACAACCTAAAAAAAAAACAGAATGCAAATCACAGAGAACATTAACGTTCTCTGCAAATCAGTTGAATTAGAGCGTCACCTGGCGGTTGTTCCGGGAACTTTTTGATCAAGGTGGTATCAAAATAAAAATAAATAATTGGCGCACACACTTCGGTCAGGCGTTTGGCCGAGCTTCTCCTCCCTCAATGATGGTATGCGTCTTGATAATCTTCGACAAACGGAGTTTTAAGGGGGAAGTCTACTGTGAATTTTTCAAAAAATCGATTTTTTTTTTATTAGCTTAAAAAAATACTTTGAACCCTCTTAAATAAGGTACAATATGTGTTACAGCTGGCTAAATTTTTCTTCGTTGAAATTTCGACCTTTTCCCGAAGCGCTCCAAAGCGCGTACCTGCTATACTGAAACTTTAAACGCATTTTTCTCGAAACTAAGTTTTTGTATACGGTGTACACGATATCTCGAGTTCTGATAAATGAATCAGCTTAAAAATTTAATTATATATTCTCTGTAATAGTGTCTCTCGTCTGACATAGGATTTTTTTGATATCGTGTTTTGTTAAATTGTTATAAACAATAGTAACATCAATTTTAGGCAAAAAAAAAAGAAAAACATTTCAAGAATTTTTTTTTCAACGCCAAAATTTTTTATCGACATAATCCTACGTCAGACGAGAGTCAATACTATGTATATGATAACAATATTTTGTTTTTTTGTTTTAGATCACCGAAACGTAAGATTTCATGTACACCGTTTAGGCACCTAAGAAAAGCGGACCTGCGCTTGCAGAAGTGCCACAGCGGCCATTTTGAATATTTTGACTTAAAATTTTTTTTTCAAAAACTTAAATATATAATAAAGATAAGAGTTTAAATAGATTTTATGTACGAGCAATATTTTGTTAGAGATAAAATCCGGAAAATAAGCCTGTTTTTTCCCTTGTCACAGTAGACTTCCCCCTTAAGTCGACTCCGAAGAAGTTTTTATGAGACGTTTTTTGTGATATTGCGTATAATAAATATTACAAGCCCATACAACCTATGCGATGCAGTTTTTTAGAATTGAGTTGGTAAAATAGTTTCCAATTTATGGCGTTCACACTCCTATTAGACAGACTGTATAAACTTTTTAATTAAAAATTGTCAAATTCTTGTTACGCATATCTTTTCTTAAAGTACGAGTTAATAATATTCCGTCTAACTTTCAGGTGCAATAAAGAAAATGGATCGATGGTGTTAACGTTGCATCAGGAACGCCCAATTCGCCTGCCGGGCTGCCCACAAGATCAAGATCTCTGCAGCTTGACGACGCTGAAAAAGCAGTACACCCAAAATGTCTCCAATTGTGATTTAGAAGAATTGTGCCACAATGAACAGCATGTAGAGCCGAATTGAAAACATACAAAAAAGAAAATGATCATAAAATAGACAATCTGTGCAAATCAAGACAGCGAGAATGGAGAGAAACTTTGCTATTGTAAAAAAGCAAACGAACAAAAACTAAATACCACTAATTAAAGAAAGCTTTTATTGCTTGATCAACTGGCGCTACTTTCGAATTGTGACTTAATTGTAAATTAACTGTTGCAAATGTCAAATATCTTGGATTAACAAGTGTGCGAAAATACAGAATAGGAACACAGCGATTTTGCTTATACATACCTTAGGTTGATAACGAAGCTGAATATGAGTATACACACAAACAACTTTACACACATATACATATATAGTTAAAATTGAAAAAATAAAAAAAATTAAAATAAGCTAACATTTATACACACGTATACATACATATTGTTATGCATATGAAGATATCGACGTTGGCTACCGTATATATATATATATATATATATGTAGAGTACTACACGTCAAGGTAGTGCGAATAGGTTAAATCGTGATTTTTAACTTATTTTGAAAAGAAATATCAAAGCAGCTTTATTGTAACCTCATATAAGTTCTTGAATGGTAAAAAATATGTATATTACTTGGTGATTTGTAAATTAAAGTGCGTACACTTTTACATACATATTTTTTTCGCGAGCACTGCAAAATCGCATTCAATGTGATTTGCTTTTTTATATGTACATATATATATATATATATATATATATATATAACTATATATATTTGCTGTATTCTAAAAATGAATACAACCTATCCAGTTTTAACTTATCCATCACCTAAATTAACTTAGTTGCCTATTTACAAATGACATTGTACGACTTCAATATTTTTTTTATTTGAGCTTAAATATTAAGAGTTATGCCTGAAATAGCAAATATACTTACATTGCTGAATTTCCCTGGGGTCTCTGAGACGAACGGAAAAGCGTTTATTTTAATCGAGCGGTATCTTTATACCTATCAGTCTTTGATTGTTACAATGAAGTTGCACACCGGACGAATGGCTATATTTGTAATTATTCATTTTTCTGTATACAATAATGTAAGGTATAATATGAAAACTAGCGTATTCATATAAAAAGTGACGTGCAGTAAATATATATACATATATATATACATATTGCATGCACTTAATAACTTTGTTAAATGCTTATCGTAAGCCAAACGCCGGGAGGCAGATTTTCTTTGAATGTTAAAAGAAACCTAATAATTAAGAATTTCATGAAATTTTATTATTTGGTTTTGTGCTTACGATAGCCATACGTTTACAATTAAAAATATGCAAAAAGTCGCATACACAATTTAGCATATATAAGGACTATAAAGGACTACAGTTACAAGATGAACCAAATGCAGTTCACACAAATAATGGCTGGAAAAATCGAAAATAACTAAAAAAAATTTCCTTATTAATTATTAATTAACTGATAAAACTCACAAAAAATATATATTGTATATTTTGATTTCGATATCGACAAGAGAGTGTTATTTAATATTTAATTTATTGTTATTATTTTTTTTTGTTAACTGGCAAGCGAATTCGCAACTGATAAATTGTAATTTCTTTGCTTTAGTCACAAAAATCCCAATAGACATTCACTTGTGCTGAACAGCAATTGGTTCATAACTGTTTAAAAGCAATTATTGTTTGCGATTTTTTTTTTGTTACAAATGTTCCCAAATCATTGTTTAATTTTAGCGCCGAAATGGGTCTATTACAATATAACGCGTTCGATGAGAAAATATAGTAATTGGATTTCATAAAATGCGCCTTTATTAATTATATAATTATAAATAAAATTCATATTATTACATACTAGTGGTAATTGCTTGCAATATGTAAACTACTTAACTAACTTCTGCGAAAAATAAACTAAGTACCGTAATATTGAAAAAAAATGTATATCTTTTATTAATCCATAAATAAAGTCTCAAAAGTGACGCCTAGATGTAAGTAGTGAATAATTTCTAGACGACACCTTTTTTGTTTTGTGCCATCTTTGACATCTGTCAAGTAAAGAGGGGTACGGGTATGTTCAACAATGCATTATAATGCCCAACATACCATTTCAGAGTGAGCAGTGCGTTCAAAAATGCAAATATGGGAGTACTGCAAATGCAACGCGTTCTTAAACGTCATTTTTGTATCAAAAGTCGTGCATTATTTGCAGCAAAAATTTTCACACTGCCAATAAATACGCTAGTACAATGTCTGACGAAAAGTGGGTTTTCAATTATTTATTTTAGCTTTTAATACAAAAATTGATGAAAAAAACGATATTTAAACTTTATTTTATTTTACTTTTCTTGGTTTTAGTGATTACTTTAGTACATCGGAGATAAAATTACTGCTCAGAATCCGACTGATATTAAACTTTTGACAAGATATGTCCTTTTAAGTTTTAGACGGTTTTTTTCTTAAATTTAATAAAAGACTATCGGTTTTTTCCTCACATACATCGTCCATGACCAAACTTAGTAACAATTCCATTTTACTGCACAGCGCGTTCATAAATGCAACAAATCTATTTGCAATTTTTCAACAAATCTATCAGTTGCATGAATTGTCACATTGACAGTGCTGCCAGCTCTGCAAGTACTGCGCATTATAATGCGTTTCTGAACATAGCCGAGATGTGCAATTTTGCGCGATATAACAACGCGTTAAAATTATTGAAACTTATGAAAAAGGGCCATCTCTAAGAACAACGTATCGCAAAATTCGTGATTTTTTTGGTGGACGTAATCGACTGAATGACGCGATAATTTAAAGTTTGGTGAACAAATTTCAAGAAACTGGTTCTGTGGAGGGTAAAAAAGGACTGGCAGACCAAAAACTGGACATTCTGTTGAGAATATTGCTGTTGTAGCGCAAAGTGTTCAACATTGATATCTCAACGTTCTCGACTGTTTGGCGTACTTTACTTGTAGAGGTGCTTATGGTGGATACCAATTATTTAAATTTTCACATATAATTGTTGAGAGCCGTTTTTTGAATAAAATTAGTGAAATCTGAAAGAATCTAAATTTTTGCATTTTTTATTTCAAAACCACATCTAAGCGCCACTTTTGAAAGATCTTGTATAGGCTATGTTCAGAAACGCATTATAATGCGCAGTACTTGCAGCGCTGGCAGCACTGTCAATGTGACAATTCATGCAACTGATAGATTTGTTGAATAATTGCAAATAGATTTGTTGCATTTATGAACGCGCTGTGCAGTAAAATGGAATTGTTACTAAGTTTGGTCATGGACGATGTATGTGAGGAAAAACCGATAGTCTTTTATTAAATTTAAGAAAAAAAAAAACCGTGTAAAGCTTAAAAGAAGGACATATCTTGTCAAAAGTTTAATATCAAAACGGAAAATACCCAAAAATAAGTTTTTCGAGACTGTACGGTTGTACGACTTGAAGTTCGTGGAGAATTTGATGGCTCAACATCATTAGGTTCCGTTAATATCGACATCGGCAGCTCAACTGAGCTTTGTAAATTTTGAGTGGGCACATTGATTCAGTGCCTGGTACCATACACCTTTCACACCTAAAAAAATCGTTGTTTGTTGCCTGTTTTTGTTTGTTCCATTCAGCTGTGAGTTACAGGAAGCCAAAGAACAGAAAAATCGGTACATTTTATAGTTTTTCTTTGACAAAGGCGAAAATTCACACCAGACCGCTGAAATTGTTAATGATGTCGATACTGTAACTGTGCAATTTTGGATTTATCAATTCCATTCAGGCATTTTTAATGTTAAAGAAAATGTCGATCACAGAAAAAATTACAGAAATAATCGAAGTTGACCGGCATGTAAGTAGTCTTAGGATCGCCCAGAAGCTAAATGGTCGACCAGAAAACAGTTTTAAACCATTTGCCCAAACATTTACACAAAAATAATGGCGTACCAGTTAGAGCTGGACTAAAATTTATCACTTCTAAGAGTACTTCTGTTCAATTGAAATTAAGAGAAAATTACAAAGGAATAAATTTAATGTTTATTTGGGAATCCCTTCTTTTCAAAGACAGCGCTACATCGACATTACAAACTCTTCTCAGGAGCTGCACATCGCTTTTGGGGTATTGCGTTCCAGGCATTTTCTATTTGTGCCCAGTAGACACTATCTTCAAGTTTTTCTACAAGTTGGATTTTACTGCTTTAATACTCGGCTCAAAATCACACTAAAGGTTCTCAAAGGAATGGCGTTCCACTGATTGAGAAGCTGATTTAAAACACTTTAAGTGCTTCTAAGCAACAGTTCAACGAGCGTGAGTGTGTTTTGAACAATTTTCATGTATGAAATATCATCGTCAGACCAAATATTCTTGTGAATATGTATGATAGACGAGATGTAAGTCTGTTATGATGGATTTATAAAGGTGTTAGTTATTCCATATGGGTGTTTGTTTCAATGCGTTGGACCTAGGCCAGGCCCGATAAAATGTGCCCATACCATAACATTATCTTTTTCTTGATTGGCGCGATAACCGCTTACGCGATTTTGGGCGAGTTTAACAAAGCGTGCCAGTCGTTTCTTTCTCGTGCTAACCGGCACCAGTTAAACACACTAAGTGAAGCCAAGTCCTTCTCCACCTTCTCTGCCTTTCCCTTCCTCTGCTATCAGCAGCTGGTACCACATCGAATATTTTCACAGCCGCAGCGTTTGCATCCATTTGGACGACATGACCCAGCTAACGTAGCCCCTGGATCTCTATTCGCTGCGCTATGTCTATGTCGTCGTAAAGCTCATACAGCTCATCGTTCCATTGCCTGCGATATTCGCCGTCGCCAAGTGCAAAGGTCCAAAATTTTTCCGCAGAATCTTTCTTTCAAACACTTCAAGTGACACCTCATCGGATATTGTCATCGTCCAAGCTTCTGCGCCATACGTTAGGACGGGTATGAGTGTTAGTTCTATTCGTCGCGGGAAGGACTTTACTACTAAATCGCCCACTTAGTCCGAAGTAGCACTTGTTGGCAAGAGAGATTCTCCGTTGGATTTCAAGGTTGACAATGTTACCAGTGTTAATGCTGGTTCCTAAATAAACGAAGTATTTTACAACCTCGAAATCAGCCAAAAACTTTGATATCCTGCTCTTTGGCGCACAAAGTTCTGTATATGTGTTTCCTCTTTGTAATAAGTGGTTTGTCTTGTCCTATGCACCCACTTAAATTTTTCATTTCATTCATTGTTTTGGAAAATATAATATATTAACACTTCACTCTGGATAGGACAGGATCATTTAAATGGGTCTGCCAATAAAGCTGTACATATCAATTAATCTTCTCTAGAACTGATTTTTCGTGCTCTGAGGCGTTGCCCCATTTTTTCATATTTGACCCATGCACCATATTTGAGGATGTTGTTAAAGGCATTATAAACCATCTTTTTAGAATATCGCAAATGCTTCGATATATGTATTCAGAATTATGCTTCCAGATGTTTTTATGTTCTGATTGATTTGATTTTATGCGCTTCATAGCATCAAAACTTTTATTTATTTCAACTTATAGAAGTAATCTAGCTTAAAATCTTAGTAAAAAATTTGAATCAGTGAAATTTAGTAATGACTCGTCTCGTATATGTGCTAAGTATGAGTACAGCTCTAACTGGTACTACTTGCATGTAAATGAGTTTTATGAGGAAGGAAGGAATATATCAAGCAACTTGTTCTCCAGGTGAGGTTAGGTTAGGTAATACTGGCTGGCCGAAGACACGCACATATCATTTTGGTCCATAGCGATACCAGATCAGAATCCTATTTTAGCGAAAATATGCATCACTCAAAATTCGCGTACTGTTCGCGAATGCATTCCGTTCAGGAATACATTCTAGAGTCTCAAAACTGAGAGCACCCGCGTAGCATAGTCTAGTTTTCGAGAGAGTCGGAGAGTAGTATAGAATTTGTTCGGGGGTGTATCTTGTACCCGGCTCTTTACATTTCCTGCAAGTATTGTTCTCTACTTAGTAAATAAATTTCTAGGAAAAATGTTACAAATCATTTAGTGCATAGAGCAGGAATACTATAGAAAGAATGTTGTGAAGTTCAGCATCCTAGACAGCGTTAATTTACTGGGTTGGCGTCATTTGGTCTGGAAAAACCCGAGTCTTGCCGATAGGTAGAAACGGCTGTCATGGAACGCTTTACCTCCCATGTGAGACCCGCGTAACTTTGGCAGAGTAAGAGAGTCCGGCTTGCGAATGTACCGCGCACGATATATATAAATACAAACTGTAGACTCCCCCATTTGTCAAGACGCACGTCACATATATACATATATATACTATCTATATGTAATTGGCGCGTACGCCCGTTTTGGGTGTTTGGCCGAGCTCCTCCTCCTATTTGTGACGTGCGTCTTGACGTCAAGCCGACTACGAACGACAGATATTTTTTTATGAGGAGCTTTTTCATGGCAGAAATACACTCGGAGGTTTGTCGCCGAATAGTAGTCACGCACCAACCCGTTCGGCTACGGCGGCCGCCACGATACTAACCATCAATTCACAAGCCCCCAAAAACCTTCTCATCTTACACCTCTCTCCCTCTGGACCCAATCTATCGAAACAGCATGTTTCCTGGGCATATCTTTAGATGAGATGCACGATGACTATCGGTGACTACACCGTACTGGAAGGGCTTGATAAACTGCTACAACAACAACAACGAGAGAATGTTGATATGGCATAGAGAACTAAATTCGTGATCACCACTGTATCTCTGTGCTGTACAAGTTGATGGATTGTGTAAGGGTATCCACAGAGCTAAACGTGGAGCTGAGACCGATTGGCGCTCTGTATTAAATATTGTTTTCGTTTTAATGAAGAGTTTGGGAAACATCTAATCATTTCACTTCCAACTGAAATTGCAAAGCATTTATTTTGTTTTAACCCTAAGAGTCTCGCCCCTCACTAATTTAAACGTCCATTTCCATTTTTTTTGCTTAAAATAACTAATAACCACCTGTTACGAACAGTGACTGAATAATACAATATATCGTCGCCGTCGCGCTAAAAGCTGCTAACTCCTTTGAGTAAAATTTTAAAGTAGAGCGAAAAAAATCATTCAACGATAATTCCGCACTGCCTTCATTGAAAATAACCGTTTAACCCTTTTATACTCTATTTAATGACCCCACAAAAAATTAATTTTTTTTCGTTAAAATTTTAAGCTATAAATGAAAAAAAGTGTTTCCTTAGTTATTTTGACCGATATGCCATTTCAGCGAGGGTCAGAGCTGAATACTGGTTTTCTCCAATTAATCAGCTTTACTCTCGGCTCCTATCAGCTTCTAGTCTGTGATATCTGCGCGATTTTTTAGGAAATTCTATGCACCCAGCTTTAAAGCTTAATTTTCGAATTCACCATCTTTCACGCGCGGCTTGGCTTTCAACGGCCATTTCGTAGGTACTCTAAGCGGCGACTTGTAAATTATGTTGGCATAGAGCGCACTAAAAAATGCTTATTATTTTTGTTGTTATTGTTAAACTTTTTGCGAATGCAGCTGAAGTGGCAGTTCTTCATCGGATTTAAATTCGGGTGGTTTCGGTAACGTACTTAGATTCGAACGCCGAAGATCCACAAGGAGATCAGATCCTTTTTTATCTGACGTCAAAAATGTCTACGTTCGTCCCGAAAAAACAGCATTTGCTTCATTATTACGTTTTAAAAAAAAGTACAGCTGAATCGTGTCGAATAATGATTAATATTTACGGTAATCCCAATTTGTAAAGAGTGGTTTCGATGCCTCCAACGTGGCAAGCAGGTTACCCGGAAAACAGGTAACTGGGTGCCACATCAAATGAAGGAGAGGGATATCGAGAGACGTTTGGTGACGTGGAGATGCTTCTTGAATGACGAACTAATTTTACTGCATGACAACACGTTGCTAAACCGGTCCAGAAATATTTAGAGGGACTGAATTGGGAAATCTTGCCCCACCCGCCGTATTCCCCAGACATTGCACCTTTGAATTACCATCTGTTCCGATCGATGCAGTCAGCCCTTATTGGAGAGCGATTCACTTCTTACGAGAGCAGAGAGCATCGCAAACTGACTCAATGAATGGACGAAGTCAAAATAACTCCAATTTTCGAGAAATCCGTATGTTGCCTGAAAGATGGAGTATAGTTGTAGCTTCCAATGGCATATACTTCACATAATATAATGTATGATTTAATTGTTTAAATAATTCGTAACTTTGGCTTAGAAAGAACGGAAACTTATTCCCATACCCAATAATTTATCAAAATTTTTCACTTCGCTCGCTTTCGGCATCAATTCAAACTAATTCAATGTATAAGAAGTTAAGAAGTGCTAAATTTGGTGGGGACCGAACTTTATACAGGTTTGCCAGAAAATTGTCCTAGAAAAGTTGATACGCTTTTGGGTTTTTCTTTTTATTTGGTTTTAAAATTGTCAAACTCTACAGACAATAACTCTCGCAACAACGAAATGAATACTTCTGTTGAAACAACCAATGCTTAAAAAGTAAACAAAAAATAAAATTAAAAAGCATTATATGTTAATTTGTACACTAAACTGAAATTGGAGCCAAATCTTATGTTGATCACTTTTCTAGACTAAAAAACTACATTATTTTTCGAGGTATTATTATGTTGCATTACATTTTCTATTGGTTACAACAACGTTTAGCCTCTTTGCAATGGATTTCATTAGCAGCTGCATCAATTTAGTTGACATTTTTCCTTTACATGAGACTTCTTTAAATCTTTTGTGTTTTCCAAAATATATCATACATTTCCTACGACGCTGAGATGACACCATGTGAGGGTAGTTTCAGATACGCAACAGCTGTAAAATTTTCGACTTGCATTTCCGACCGTTGTGATCGTATATTTTAAAGTCGTTGCATACAGCAAGCGTTTTGCATTATTGTTTCCTAATCATACATGAAAGAAGAAAAATGTTTTGCCCATTGTTTCTCCTATTAACTCACTTTTGCAGCAGACATACAAAGCCGAATCTTGAGGCTACTACATGCTTGTGCAAGTAAGAAATCCCAAGCGCTGACAGGTCCTACCGCACTTGGTCCTTCCAACGAAGATGTGGTCTTCTCCTTCCTCGTCTTCCTTTTTGGGGGTACCATTTCGTAAGTTTGCATTGCTGGAGCATCTTCGTTCATACGGTTGACATGTCCAAGCTAGCGTAGCCTCTGTATTTTTACACGCTTAAGTTCATTCTGTCGAAAAAGTATCGGGAATTGTTCAATAAAACGCAAAATAATTATTTAATCATGAAAAATTATTATGTCGCCTTCAAAATAGGCTCCATTCGAAGCAATACACATATACCGACGATTAGTTCAGTTATCAAAGCACCTTTTCAACGCGTTTGAAGAGATCTTCTTCAGCTCCTTCAGCGAATTCTCCTTTATGGCCTTTATTGTCTCAAAGCGGCGTCCGCGGAGTGGCAATTTAAGTTTTGGTCAAAAAAGTATTCAAAATGTGAGCCTTGTGAGACCGTGCGTTATCATGGTGTAAGATCCATTAGTTTTCTTTCCACAAATTGGGTTTTCTACGCACAATCTTTCTCAAACGCCGCATAACTTCCAAATAATATTCTTTATAACCATTTGGATTGAATTTCGAGATTAAGACTGCACAACACCATGATAATCAAAGAAAACGACTTGCATGACTTTCACTTTTGACCGACTTTGACGTGGTTTTTTGGGTTTCGGCTCATGTGGATAGCGCCATTTAGTCGCCTGTTGACTGGTTTGCATGTCAAACTCATATAACTACGTCTCATCACCTGTTATGATGCGCTGAATAAAAGTTGGATCCGAGTTCACTTGCTAAAATATGTCTTCAGAAATTTTCTTCCGGTGAATTTTTTCAATAGAAGAAGAAATTCAACTCTTTTGGAACGAGTCGAGTAGTCTCGCATCTCATACCCAGTTATCACTAAGGTCACGAGCTATCTCCCTCAAACTTAAATGATAGTTTTCCACCATCATATCCTTGACTTTGTCGACGTTTTCATTCGTTGAAAACGTTTATGGGCGACCAGATCGGGGCAAATCTTCCACGACTTCTCGGCCCTTATACCACTCGTAAACCCGTGTTTTTGATAAAGTCCACTCGCTATAGGCTTTCTGTAACATTTTCACACGAAACCCCTTTGAAACACACAAAATTTAAGACAAATTCTTTGTTCGATATTTTTATCCATAGCGAAAATCGCAGAGTACACCTGAGGTTGACTGATATAATTAAATTCCAAAAAACAAGCTAATGTGTAACGCCCGCTTTTAAAATGAAAAATTCCCGATATTTTTTTTTGCAAGTATGTATATCCATGTCCTTATATAGCTCATACAGCTCGCTGTTCCACAATAAATGATATTTCTCACCAACGTGTAGGGAACCAAAAATCTTAAGCAGAATTTTTCTCTCGAAAGCTTCCAAAATTTTCTCATCTGCTGTTGACATCGTCCATGCTTCCGCACTATATAGCGTATGGGGGAGTGTCAGTTTGGCCCTTCGAGAGAGAGAGAGCTTTACTTCTCAATTGCCTTCTGAGCCCAAAATAACACCAGTTGGTAAGAAATATTCTCCGCTTGATCTCCAAGCGGACGTCATTTTTGTAGTTGATGCTGGTCCCAAGGTAGAAAAAGTTCCTCACAACTTCAAATTGCTGGTTGTCAATACTGACATATTGTCCAAGTCGCAAAGACTGCTTTTGTGTTTATAGCAGGTACTTTGTTTTGCCCTCATTCACTGCAGGACCCGCATTGCTCTCTTTTCTCTTTAAGTTGCAGAATGCCAAGCATACAGCGCGGTGGGTTTGCCGATAATGTCGATGTCATCGGCATAAGCTAAATGCGAATGAGCTAGTCTCATATTGCCCAATCTCACTACTCCGACTGATGTGAAAACCATTTGAGAAACTATTCGCCTTACGTCTAAGTTTGGGTTCACAGAAAAACATTCTACGAAGTTCTGAGGAAAAATCACATCTGCTCCGCGATTTTTCTGGATATAGCACAGGCTTTCGATGAAGTCTGGCTTGAGGGACTGACCTACAAACTGAAGAACTTCTTCCGATACAGTTTACTGAATTACTGACGATCGACGATCGGTATTTTCGCATAAAACATGAGCAGACATATACCAGCATTAGGAAAATCAATGCCTTTCTCAAGGAAGCATACTTGGGTCTAATTTATACTTATTGTACACTTCTGATTTGCCGGTCGCAGAATCCTGCAAAATAGCGATATTTACAAATGGTGTGGTTGATAAAAACGAGAATGCATCAACCACAAAGCTATATGAAATATAAAACTTCATTAAACTAAATCGGTACATTAAAAATTGTACAAAACAAATTAATTCTACAAGAACGTGGAATATAAAATATAATGAAACTAAATCTGTACACGGCATTAACACCTATAACAATGTCAGCCTTGAAGTCCAACGTAGAATCTCTCTTGCCAACAAGTGCTACTTTGGAGTAAGTAGTCAAATGAGTAGTGAAGTCCTCTCTCGACGAGTAAAACTAACACTCTACAAGGCTCTTATCATGCTCGTCCTAACGTAAGGCGCAGAAGCGTTAACGATGACAGCATCCGATGAAGTGACGCTTGGAGTATTTGAGAGAAAGATTCTGCGGAAGATTTTTGGACCTTTGCACCTTGGCAACGGCGAAGATCGCAGGCGATGGATCGATGAACTGTATGAGCATTATGACGACTTAGACATATCGCAGCGAATAAAGATCCAGTGGCTACGCCGCCTGGGTCATGTCGTCCGAGTAGACACATCGCTCCGGCTCTAATAGTATTCGATGCGTTACCAGCTGGTGGTAGCAGAGGAAGAGGAAGGACTCCTCTGCGTTGAAAATATCAGGTGGAGAAGGACTCGGCTTCACTTGGTGTGTCCAACTGGCGCCAGCTAGCACGAGAAAGAAACGACTTGTTAAACTCGGTCAAAATAGTGAAAGCGGTTAAGGGGTTATACGCAGTTATGACTTTCAAAAAAATCGATTTTTTTATTGCATTTTTGTAATGTACATATATTCAAAAGTATACGCACGAAATTTGAAGTAGATCTAAGCAATACTTTCGGAGTTATACCTAAATATGTAGAGATGCCGGTACGTTTTATGGTAGGTATTGAAACTTTAAACGTGTTTTTTTCAAAACGGCATTTTTCAAGTCGGTGTACACGATATCTCGAAAACGGCTTGTTTGATCGGTCAACCGTTTTAACTCAATCTTTAAAGATACATTTTCTAGTAATTAATCGTTCCTTTTGTAAATCTGATACTTATTTTCCATTTTATAATCAATTTACGGCCAAATTTTAACGTAAAAATCGAAACCATTTTTTTTAAAAGCTGCCATTTTGTGAAAATTCACTATTTTGATTAGCCGAACGATTAATTACTAGATAATCTAATATATTAACAAAATTTGTTTGGTTTTTTGATTTCAGATAATCCAATCCTGAGTTACGATGTACACCGTAAATCGTCTTTTTTTAAAGGAGGTTCCAGAAATCGCCTGTAGCGCGCTCTATAATCAACATTTTCATAAATAAAAAATTTTGTTACGTTCTTGAAGGATGCTTTTATAACCGCCAAACATTTTCAAATTAAAATATTCTGAAGTTTCTTCAGGATAAATCCTTTACAACCCGTCTTTTATTTGCTTCATAACTGCGTATAACCCCTTAACGCTCCAATTAAGAAGAAGAAGAAATCGGTACACGTAAATTTTAAAAACAAAAAACTTATTTACAAACCCATTCATACATTTTCCGTAAACATTCCGCACGCTTGCACCGCGAAGTATCATACTTGGGCTTGACGTTAGAGACTAAGCTTAAGTCGAAGGAGCATCTCAAAACCAAAGCAGCTGAACTTAATTTAAAACACAAAAAATTATACTGTTGTATCGGCAGAACGTCAAAGTTGAGTATCCAAAATAAACTTTTAATCTGTACTCAAATTCTTAAGCTGGTGTGGACCTATGGAGCTCGGCTGTGGAGATGCACTGCGAATTATGCTGCTGAACTTTTCCAACTATTTCAAAATAAATAAAATGCAGTTGTACTCGGTCAAAGAACCGATAAATCTTTGCACTGCTAGCATGCCAAAACGGTTGAGCATAACATCAATGCTGAAGCCTCATCTCTTTGCGTTGAAGCAATTTATACTGGACCTAGCGCGTACACTTCTGTTAGGTGTTTGGTAGAGCCCCTCCTCATATCTGTGGTGTGCGTCTTGATGTTGTTCCACAAATGGAGGCGCACCTACTGTTTTAAGTCGACTTCGAATGGCAGATTTTTTATGAGAAGCTTTTTCATGGCAGAAATACTCGTACACTCGGAGGTTTGCCACTGACTTCCGAGGGCCGACCGAAAAAAATTTTCAATTTTTGTAAGTTCATCCATTTAGATTCGAAGTTTTAGTTAACAGGTGCAATAATGTATTTATTATTTTAAGGTTTCAAAAAAACAAAAACGAAAAAAAAAATCAGACTGTAACAATCTGTGTCTATAATAGCCCGACACGTGTTTGGCGGTGGGCTTACACCAGCTGTTGCGACATAAGAATTTTGGAAAATGTTGAAGTTCTCAGTCAAATATTTTTAAATAGTTTTTTGAGCAAAGCTCATTTGCGTTCCGCGTTTTCGCGTTGGTCCTCCTAGATACTATTCCTTGTAGCTTGAGTGTGGTCTACATATTCGAAGCTATTTCGTTTATTTTTTGCGCTCAGGTTGACTCGATCTCTTCAAGCCGAGCAACTAAACATTGTTTGAACAGTGGTGCCGCACGGTTAAGATATTTGTTTTGAAATTCACGTTGAGTTAAAACTACTGACGAATTATTCCGCAAAAGCATTGAAACCAGTTTTTCGCGTTCTGATAGCGTACGATCTTGAAACACAATAAAATTTGTAGCTGTCTACTGTAAAAATTAAACTGAAGCCAATCAGTTATATTAACCGCCAAATGAAAAGTGGTTAGCTCCTTCAAATAGGGCATCCTTTTTGTGGCATTTTGCACAGAAATGTTTCAACTCGAGTGCATGATTTTCGACTTAGACGCTTGTTGTTTATGACAGATAGTTATGATGACGTTATCCTTGTGGTAGGTCAGTCAATGTTCACGAGCGCTCTTTCTTTGTAGATTCTCAAAGAGATTTTAATAAATTCGGTTTTTATTACTTTTATCCTCCTATCTATGGATTATACAATAGCATTTTACATGCATTTTTAGAGCGAAAATGCTTTTATATTATATATTTCCCACGTGTTGCACGCTCTTTCGCATGAAAGAGCGCATGCGCTAAAATATCAAAATTGAGGAGGACAACTGTCAAACATTTTATTGACTTAGTCCCGAGAGCCCCAAAAATTTTACGCACTCAACACTTAGTAGTTATTTAGTTGCGGCCACGAAATGTTGTGCTTTAGAAGCAAACTTATATAGAAATGTAGAAAATATAGAAAGATAAATACTTATTATGCACAGTTATATCCGCAAAGTGGCAATAAGTGGTGGTGCAAGTAGCATAAAATAATTGCTTTCATTGTTTTAATGTTTGCATTTAGGCGTACAAAGTGATGCACTAATATCCACACCAGTTAGAGAATGAGAAGAAAATTAGAATAATATTGATTACGAAGTGTTTTTACTAGCAGTAGATTAATTCGTGAGATTCCTTTGATGGTTTATATGCAAAGAAAAAAAACGACTAACAAATATTAATAAATAAAATCTTCTTTGGGTATGAAAATTATATGGTAGCAAATTGCATTATAAAAAACAGCAAAAAAGCACTGTATGCTTATATATGTATGCACATATGTGGTAAACCCATCACTGAATGACGAAGTGATGACCCGTACGATGGGCGTAAATTTGGTTTGAAGAGCTGGCGCAAATAATACTCACACAACTGTATAGGAGTAAGCCAAATTATAGTGCGGCAGGGCAGTTTTCATTGATTGAGGAGTTCCAGCTACTAAAAGCGCATTTTTGACTATTTTTACACAAGGCTGATGATGACTAGCAAATAGTAATTCAACCTGTAACACATAACTGGCAACGATGTGAAAGGATTATGACCCAGTTTTAGAAAGACAAAACGAAGAAGACTAAACCTACATTTTAGAAAGTATAAAAAGCAGAAGAATAGCGAAATAAACGAAAAGTGTACATACAGCGAAAAAAAGTCTAATAGATTGATTGGAGAAGTGAATGCATTGAAGTCGGCTCTCAGATGAACTGTTAATGTGACGAAGTGTAATCTACGGATGCATTGAAAGTACTATAGTTTGCACACGTTATTGATCTCCCACCAAATGCCAAATGACAAATACGAGTTCATGTTTCTAAATGACAGAATATGAAAAAAGTCACATCTATAAAAAAAATATATAATAAATATAGAATTAAATAATGTATACTCGAAGTACAAAAAGTGCAATTTACCAAAAGAAAACCTTATCACACACATACTTACACGTACATAAACTTGTATGTGATTAGAAAGTACTCACATTAACTATCCTTATTGAAATTTAGTGATATTACGCGCATCCTTTGATTACACGAAGCCAATTCAATGTACATGGAATATAAATTGGCAATTTGTGAATCCGTATAAGTGCGGCTCCTAAGTTAACCGCAATTGAAGTTAGCAGAACTTAACAAAGCACGGAAGTACAGCTCATTTTGTGCATTGCTTTGAACTACGTCCAATGCCGCTGATCAAAGAAAACTTGCAGCTCCTTCGAATTAGTTCATTAGCGGCATTCGTCAGCAACGTAGCTTTAATAACAGAACATTTAAGTACTTAAGTAATACTTGCACACTTAAATAATATTGCTGCTTCCAATTATGCTGCCCTGGTGGTGTTATGTGTTAATTGTGGGGCTGGTGCTTTATGCTCTATTCGAACTCCATTACTTCCTGCGTATGTGCCTTTGTGTAATTTCAGCGCGTTTCGTTAAGGGTAAATGTCACATTTTGGAAACGACCACAGTAGGAGGTATGTATTGGCGAATGAAGATGTTGTATTACTTATAAAAAAACGGGTATTTTAAAAGTGACGTCTAGATGTCAGTAGTGAAGAGTAGACAGGTGTGTAATTTTACGCAACAGTACAACGAGTTAAAATTATCGAAACTTATTATGAAAATGCTCGATCTTTAACAACAACATATCGAACAATTCGTGATTTTTTTGGTAGAAATAATCATCCGAGCCAGTTGACAATTTAAAGATTGGTGAAACAATTTGAAGAAAGTGGTTTTGTCGAGTGCAGAAAAATGACTGGCAGCTCACGCTGGTGTTTTTCGAAGAGTAAAGTCTACGTGACTCCAGAGCTGAAACACAACATTCACAGCGACATTGCTGAACCTAATACAATATCGTGTGAGTGAAACTTGAAAATTTTAATTCCCGTATGACGGCCTGTAGACGTGCTCATGGTGTACCGTTATGTGAAGTAATTGTTCGCATTTTATTTGTAAATAGTTGTTTGTGTCGTATTACCGGCATTTGATGGCCGCGAACTATTTCTAATCAACATCTACAACAAAAACCTATTGAAAAGGGAATTATGCGCAGAAAGTATAAATAGGTCAGATACACGCTTTTAAAAAACTCGGACGAAATAGCTCATTCAGCTTTGCAGTGGTATCTACAAAGCGCTAGAAATAGTGGTCGGTCAAAATTGACTTGGGGAAGATGTATAAATAAGGATACCAACAAATCATTCAACGAACTAAAATATGTATCAAGAATACGCGATTTGTGAACATTTTTTGTAGACAGATTAAGTTCTCAATTACGATGTGGGTTGCAATATAGGAACAAGTCAATAATAATAATAATATTTGTTTTCACATATAATTGTTAAGAGCGGTATTTGGAAAAATTAGTGAAACCCGAAAAAAAAATTTTACATTTTTGATTTAAAACGACATGTAGGCGCATCTTTTGAGATACCCTTTATAATATAGATACTATGTACTACAGAGACGTTAGTCAATAAAACGTGAAAAATTGTGGTGGTTACTGATTTTAGGCAGCCCGTAAGTTCATTGACATCTATGTCCTCACAACCATCTCTGAAACGTGTAAACCCCTCATGAACTCTAGCACGAGATAGACAATCATTGCCATACACTTTTTTCATCAATTCAAATATTTTAAAACCAAATTTCATATTAGTTCTTTGTTCGAAACTCTTTTTTGTACCGATGACACAAACATTCTGACACTTTTGACGAACTGAATGTCACCAAGCTTTCACTAGAAGTCAGCTAGCGATGTACTTTCCAACGCACTAACTCATTAAAAATATTGCGCCAACAAAAAGATTTTATGACGCCAGTCTTGTTTATTTTGGACTTCCCCTTGTATTTGCCAATCGAAGGCGACATGAAATTGTAGACTCATCTATTTGGAGCGGAATATGGACTTTGCATTCCTAATCTAATCTAACAAAGAAAGTAATAATAACAACTAATAGCTGCATAACAATGATCTGCAAAAGAACGTTCGAACTCGCTTATAATACACATAAAAGGTGAAGCAAAATTAATCAATTATGGAAAGATTTATAATATTTACAAATATCGTCCTACGGCAATCATATTTGACACTTGTGAGCTAGACAGCTGCAGCATATAAACAGACAAGCAATGGAGCACGTAAGGGTCAAAATAAAGATTTCCGCCATTCAAAATAATTTTTTTTTTAGTAAAAAGTTGAATGGTTAATTTTGCGCCACCCGATTAATTTTGCGCCACCCTTTAGTTACTTTACAACACTGATTTCACTTGCCTGATGTATTTGTATGCTTTAATTCTAAATAAAATCTTTGGTAAATACTCGTATATTTATTATATTCTGAAGAATGAAATATACTTAGTTTTGTAATAAATTCTGTGACAAATCGAACAATGCATATTGCGAGAACAAATTCGTAGAAAAGAGTTTCGTTATTTTTGCTTTTATACGTATGCATTGGATGCTCATAAATTATACTCAGTTCTCTGGCAAATTTCACTGGCTAACAATGGAGTGGGGAAGTCGCATTGCAGTGATAATCGTCCGCGCGTGCTTCGTACAGCCGTAAAAACCGTGCGAGAAAGAATTCGCAGAAATTCCCTTAGAAAGCAGAAAGTCATGCCCAGGGAAATGAATGTATCGACCAGATCCAAGTCAAGACTAATTAGACTAACCGTTTCTCAACTGGTCATCTTTCGACAACACGCTTGAAGAAAAGTAGACTCGACAGATGCAAGCAGCGTCTTCGGTGCCACGTGGTCAGTGGCTATGAAAATATTCTTTTCACAGATGAGACAAATTTCAACAATGAAAATAAGTTTTTAATAAGTAAAACGACAAAATGTATGTTTAAACTTATAAAACTTACACAAAAACAGTTGCTTCAAGGGTTCAGTGTGGCCACCATCCAGCCACCGTAATGGTTTGGTGTGGAGTATCTTGTAAAGGCGTTATATCTCTTCATTTCTGCTACAGAGGGGTTAAGACCAGGGCAAAAGTGTACCAGGAGGATGTTTTTGAAGGCATGGTGAAGCAGTTGAGCAGTACTCTCTTCAATGCTGATGGTTTGATCTTTCAGCAAGATGCCACTCCTGCCCATAAGGCAAAAACCACTCAGCAGTGGCTAAAAAATAATATTCGTGGGTTCATAGCTGCAGAAGATTGGCCATCTGGAAGTCCAGATTTGAGCCCATTGGACTACAGTTTGTGATTAGAATTGGAGGGCGTGGCCTCTCGAAGACCTCACAGAAATCTGGAGAGCCCCGAACAGTCTTTGGCTTGAGCAGCGGCGTCCATTTCCATGGAAACCGCAAATGGTGAACATTTCGAATGAAAATTAATTTTTTTTTTAGTATTTACGTCATAAAATAAAACTAACTTCTTTAAAAAAGTTATTATGTCAGGACTAAGTATTTTGTTTTTTGATATACCTATACAAAAATTTATCCAATCCGAATTGGTTTAGTTCCTTTATTTTATTTGTATTTACAGTAGTTTGATGTTTAGCTGGAATTTATCAAGTACTTTGCAATGAGCAATTCACAATATTTTAGGTTTTTTATGATTTTATATTCCGAAAGTTCAAAATACAAGTCCTGCAATCCTTCGTCAAATCCTTCTCTCGTTTAGCTAAAACAGCCACGACCACATAAAACCTTTTAAATTATTTGAGAAAATTTTAACATAAGGTTCACTTTTCATCACTTTCTGGTGTTTTTTCAGTAGCGGCCTTCGTGTGTGACCTCATTGACTGGTGCTCACAGTTGTTCTTTAAATATAACAAACGTATCAATTGCGATGCAAATCTCAACTTGTGCATTTTGTGAATAGGGAAAAAGAATAGCAGCTCAGTTGTTAGATGATATTGTAATTGTGAGCCCTCTATTCCTTCTTAAAAAGCTCTCTCAAGAAAAAAGTTTGTAAACTGTCCCACAGAGAGGTGGAAAGTATGTTATAGTTTAAACAACACGTATTGCTTCGACATTGGTGTTATGCGAGTATTATCCTCTAATATTCTTCTGCTCCTGGCAGATGTTGATGCGCTGCTAATGTAAGTGCAGTCAATTGATCAAATTGTACGTTTTACTCCAAAGGTTTGATAAAAGCTATAATATAAGCATAACATTGTTATAACTAACTATAATTAAATAAATATATACAATAATAATTTAACACAATTTGCCTTACCTTTTGTTGCTATTGGTTTTTTCCGAAAATTTCTGCAAATTGATCACTATCATCGAGCAACGCTTTTAAAATTTTTCTCCGTTCCACATCCTTCACTCGTTTCACTAAAATAGTCGCGCACACATACAACATTTTGAGCAAATTTTTACAAAATCGATGAAATCAAAAAACACTTGTTTTTATTTTATTAACAGCTTTTTCATTCGTGACCTGCTGGAATGGTGTTCAGAACTTTCACTTAATTATGATGATTTGAGGTTATGAGCTTTTGTAAGAAAACAAGAAATGCCAATTGTGATAAAAATCTCAATTGTATCTGTGGTGAATTTATTGACTTCGTAGGAATGAGGGTTTATAGCTGTAAATTGCTACATAAAAGTCAATTTATGCTAGTGATTGTGCATTTCTTCTATGCATGTCGCGTGTCTCAGAAGTCACTCGAAAAAACATAAAGGTAATTTTCCTAACCTTTAATAAAAGGTCTTTCAAAAGATGAGCTTGTTAAAACGATGATGTTGTTAAATTTAATGGTTAATGGTTAATGGTTGTAAAGGGTTAAGGTATGGCCCTTTAGCACTGCGACCATATTGATCTATTGTGCACCCTATGCTGTCTATTGACTGTTAAGTATGCTTATGAATTGTACCAGCTCTTTCTGAGGGAGTGATTGAAGGTCTTCATCTGTAAGCATGAACTTGTTTAAAAACCTTTTCCTTCTATGCGTCAACCCCGGACATTCGATAATGAGATGTTCTATAGACTCCTCATCTTCGCAGCAAAATCTGCAGGTGCTGGTGTTAGTTATGCCTAATTTATGTAAGTGTTTGTTGCAGGTGAAGTGTCCCGTGAGGGCGCCTGTGAGAGTGCGAATGCTCTTTTTGTTTAACGTGAGGGCCATGTTAGCTGTTTTAGCGCTGAAACTTAGGAACTTTTTGGAGTGTCTAAGACCCTCTACGTTGTTCCAATGCTTATTTAATAGAGGTTTGGCCCAGTATTTTACTTTTTGTTTTAGGCTGTTTTTGTTGAATCCGAACATGGGACTAGGTGCCCCTTTTTTGGCTTGAAAGTCTGCCTTTTCGTTGCCGTCGTATCCCTCATGTCCCGGTACCCAAATTAATGAAACATTGTTTTTGGATGCCAGGTTATTGAGTGCCTTGTGGTATTCTAAGAGGGTTTTTGAGTTGTAGGTATAGCTATCTAAAGCTTTTAGAACTGATTGGCTGTCCGAGAGTATTTTGATCTTTACTCTCTTGTGGTTTCTACGTTGCATGATGTTTGCTGCTTCCATTATTGCGTATAGTTCCGCTTGGAAGATAGTTGTGTCCCTGGTGAGAGTGTATGATTTGTGGATTCTGGGCCCCACTACTCCTGCTCCTACACCATAAGGTGTTTTTGATCCATCAGTGTACCATTTTTGTGAATCATCATTCATCCATTTCGGGTTTGTTTTCCACTCGATCCTCTCAGGAAAGGTAACTGTGTATCCTTTTGTGAAACAGAGGGTTGGGTCAATGTGGTCTGAAACTTGAGCCAAGCTTATGGTGTTTTTGATTATATTTAGGATATTTAGGTGACCGGTGAGGTTGCCCAATTTGAAATTTTCTTTCATGTGTAGCATGAGTGCTTGCGTAGCTGCTTCCTCTTGGATTGCTATATGAAGTGGTGGGAGATTAAGGAGTGCTTCCATGCCAGCTGTTGGGGTAGTTCTCATGTTGGATAGATTTGCTCCACCATACTAGTGCCCCATACAGTATGATTGATCTAACCAATTGGGTGTATATCCAGAGGGTCATACTAGGGCTGAGGCCCCAGGATCTCCCTAGTACTTCTTTGGTTGTCCACAAGGATTTCGTGGCTTTTTTTGTTATATTATTTATATGTGATTCCCAAGTGAGTTTTTTATCTAAGGTTAAACCTAGATATTTGACCTCTTCCTTTAGTTCTATCACTGTTTCATTTATTTTCAATGCAGGAAACTCTAACTTTCTATTTCTTGTGAAGGGGATTATTGTGGTTATGTTAGGGTTGATCGACAGCCCCTCCTTTTTACACCATTCCCATGTTGCGTTCAAGGCATTTTGCATTAAGTCTTTTAGTGTCCTTTCATGGTTGCCTTTTATTATAACAGATATGTCATCTGCATAACCAATGGTTATAAATCCCTTATTGTTTAGGTGCTGCACCAAGTCATCAACTAGTAGGGACCATAGCAGTGGAGAAAGAACTCCTCCTTGCGGACATCCCTTTACTGTTGTGACATTAAGTTCAGCTTGGCCTAACGAGGCTTTAATAATCCTCTGATTAAGCATTTGGCTTATCCAATGTATTAATATTGGGTTTGCACCTCTTTTCCCGAGTGCCGTTTCCATGGATCTGTAATTTGCGTTGTCGAAGGCTCCCTCTATGCCCATAAAGGAACATAGGGCTATTTCTTTTTGATTTAGAGCCTTTTCTATATTGACAGCGAGTGTGTGCAGTGCTGTGACTGTGGATTTCCCTTTTTGGTAAGCAAATTGCAGCTTATGAAGGGGTTTTTTGAAGATTACTTCTTCTCTTAGATGGTATTCAAGTAGTTTTTCCATTGTCTTTAACATGAACGACGATAGACTGACTGGTCTGTAAGATTTTGGAGAATCAGGGGGTTTGTTACCTCCCTTAGGAATAAATATTACCTTCACTTTCCTCCATATCTTTGGAGTGTTTTCCAATATTAGACCAGCTGTGAAGATTTTCACCATGACTCGGATCAGTTCCACAGTGCCTTTGGATAGAAGTGCTGGGAATATTCCATCCGGCTCTGGTGATTTAAAGGGTTTAAAGGAGTTAATTGCCCACTCTACCCTTTAGAAATTTATGATTTTATTGACAAATGAGACCGTCGATCTCCGTTGATAGTGAGTTACCATGTCTAGATTATTGTCGATGACCCACTTTTACAATCTAGGAAGTGAGTCTTTAGAAGAAGCTCAGTGTTTCTACGAATGTGTTGGTAATAGTTCCGTTTGGACCTTTTAGTGTGCCTATGGGACTTGAGTCACCTTTGGAAAGTGATTTTTGGATTCTAGCTGTTGCTGGAGTATCTTTTAGATCCTCGCAGAAGTTTTTCCAAGAGTTTCGTTTGGATTTCCTTAGTTCTTTGTTATAGTTATTTAGGGATTTCCTATATTCGTCCCATTTGTTTGTTTTCTTTGCAGTGTCGAATAGTTTTCTCGTTGCTTTCCGAAGTTTGTCAAGTTCGTTGTTCCACCAGGGAACCCTCTTCGTGGAGGATTTCATTTTTAGTGGACAACAGTCTTGATATGAGGACATGATTGAGTCAGTCATGTCTGTTACTGCCTCTTCTAGCACCTCTGTTGATGATATTTTGCTTACGCTGTTATTAAGCTTAGCTGAAAGACATTCATTGTATCTTTTCCAGTTTGCTGTTTTTGGGCTTCTGTAAAATGTGGAGAACTTTACCACCCCATTTAGGTCAAAGAGTATGTGTTTGTGGTCAGACATTGAGTCCTCATCCGAGACTCTCCAGTTACTGATCATATTCAAAGATTTGTTAGTAATTACAGTTAAATCGAGTACCTCTTGTCGTATTGCGTTTACAAAAGTGGGTTTATTACTCCTGTTTACTACCTTTATATTACTAAGTAATAAAAATTCAAGGAGTGACTCACCTCTGTTGTTTATATTCGTGCTTCCCCATGCCACATTGTGGGAGTTTGCGTCGCATCCAATTATGAGGGTTTGATTGTGGGTTTGGCAATGCTCTACTAGGGCTCTGATTTCTGTTAAATTTAATAAATTTAAATATTTAAATTTAATAAAATTTAGATAATTTCAGGTTTCACTATTTTTATTCAACGATAACAAATATGTGAAAAAATATAATACATATATAATTTAAATATCCGCCATGAGCACGTCTACAGGACGAGAATCTCATATGAGAATTAAAATTTTCACTAACTGGCTCACAAACTGTCGCATTGAAGTCAGCCATCTCGATTCGAATGTTGTGTTTCAGATTTGGATTCGCTGTTGGTTTATTTACAAAGATTTTACTTTTCAAAAAACCTCAGTCTGGACTATCAGTCCTTTTTCTATCCTCAACAGACCTATTTTCTCGAAATTTTGCCACCAATCATTGCATTGTCAACTCATTCGTATGATTATTTCCACCAAAAAAATCACGAATTTTGTGGTACGTTGTTCTTAGAGATTGACAATTTTCAAGGTTTAAAAGGTTTTGATATGTAATTTTATTTAACTAAGGCCTTCTAAATTCATTGGTGTCCTCTATTTCATCAGATTGTTGAGAAAACGGTACTTAAACATTTCCTTTGGGACCGCTTAGAAAAAGCCTCATATCATAAATTTTGAAATAAAGCACCATTTAAGTCTTAATATTTATATAAAACCTGTAGCAAGCAACAATTTTCAGTACATCTTTATATGTGTTTTTTTATTAACTTTTTATATTGTACAGTCTGTGTCAGAAGAAAAGAACCGGTTTTCTGGTTTTCGTTCTGCTTTTTGCTGCGTAATAGTCCCATTCAAGGGCTACGACGCCTGGTTAGTGCCCTTCGAAACTTTTCCGTGAACGCAACCAAACAAAAATGAGTGAGAAGTACATGAAGCGGTATGCATTTATGGAAACAGGAAAATGGCGTCACATTAATGGACTGGCCTTCCCAGCCCCCAGACGCCAACCCCATTAAAAATATGTGGGGAATTATGAAAACGCATCTTGCCGGAAATCCAGACCACGATTTAAAGCAACTCGTGCGTCAAGTTCGAAAAATCTGGTCCTCTTTGTCGACGAGCTAAGCAGGAAATCCGGTTCAAAGTATGCCGAGCAAATGCCAGGCTATACTCGACATACTTTCATGTAAAAAATGTTTAAATATTTATTTATTTATTTATTTATTTATAACAAATTATACAATAATAAATTATAGTATAAATTAAGAAAAGCGACACTAGCTACGAGGCTTTCAGTCGTCTTTTTGATGGAAAGATTGTTAATTTATTTAAGTGGGATGAAATGAAAAGTAAAAAATTATACGTAAGCGGTTATTGTTATAGAATAATAAAATAAAATAATACTTTAATCTACGCTATATTAAATTTAAGATATCCTGGTTCCTTAAGAAATTGTATATTGTGACGATATTGTCATAGCTAGGTGTAGATAATGCTCTACTTATGTTAATGTTGTCAGCGGTTTCGTACTCCTTCGTTACTGGACATTGGTTAATAAAGTGCTCCACTGTGTTTGGACCGCCGCACAAAGGGCAGCAGGACGGACTTTTCCTGGTTAGGAGGTGTGAGTGGGTAAAAATTGTATGACCCAGTCTTAAACGAGTATACGGCTTCAAGAAATTAGGGGTCAGACTCACCGGATAGGATGGCGTTAGTCTCTTTGGATTTAATTTGTAATAGTGATGTCCTTGCGTTGTCCAGTCTGCTAAATCGACATTACGTCTTTCTTTCTTTATGGCGTTAAACAGGTCCGTTTTGCTTATAACTTTAAGCATAAGTGTAGGAGATTTGTTGACATTTTTAGCAGTCGTATCAGCTGCTTCATTTCCTGAGATTCCAGCATGACCGGGTATCCACATTAGTTTGATTTTGTTTGGTGCTGCAATAAGCGAATTTCTAATCGATGAAATAATTTTGTTCAAATTAGACGGTGATTTGATTGCTGTGATGCATGATTTGCTGTCAAAACAAATCATATATTTCCCTTTGTTTTTTTTTGCATACTCAACGGCTAGTTCGATTGCCAAGGCTTCAGCAGTGAATATTGTACACATTGGATAAAGAAGCCATTGTGATATTGCGGCTCCATCTTGGTTGATTACGGCCAGAGAGGTGTAGTCTGAAGTCTTAGATCCATCAGTGTAAATGAAGCTCCATCCAGATGTTCTATAACATTCAAATGTCTCCGAGAATGTAGCTCGATATACCGTGTTTGGTGTGTTTTGCTTAGACAAGCTAAGTAAGACGTCTTCAAATGATCTGGGGCTAATGAGCCAGGGAGGGAAAGTTTCAACGACTCTTTTCGCTCGGTAAAGAGTTATGAAATTCTCCTTGGCGAAAACGAGGGATCTTGATATGGATGATAGTATCCTCGGCTGCGTTTTTCGTAAAATTGCATTGTTGAAGATGTTTGTTAACGCCATATTTGTGGTGTCGAGTTGTTTTGCAAGAACACGAGATGTTGCATCAGTAACTCTATTGGGGATACTCGGTAAGCCGGCTTCTGCTAGTAGAAACTTTATTGGTGAAGTTGGAAAAGCTCTAAGGCTTCGACGAATTGCTGCATGATAAGGCACTGAAATTTTGCGTATTAAAGATGTTGCACAGTGTCCGTACATTGGCAAGGCGTAGTCTATTTTCGATAGAAGTAGTGCTCTGACAACATTAATAAGTGTCGTAGGATGTATATAACTATGCTTGCAGGACAAATACTTAATGATATTTAATCTATTTGCTAGGGAATTTCTAATATAATTACAATGTGGCTTAAAAGAGTACTTAGAGTCTATAATTAATCCTAGCAACATTAAGTTTTCTTTGGGTTGAATAGCATAGTTGTCTATTCTCAGTGATATGTTGCACGGACTCCTCTTTCGGCAGATATGTAAAAGATTAGTTTTCTCTAGAGAGAGTTTTACACCTGAAGTTATGGACCATAATGAAATATCGTTGAGAATATCAGTAAAGATATTTTCAACACTAGATATGTTATTGGCTTTGGTGTATATGAGTACGTCATCGGCATAGATTTGATGCTCTATGTTCTTGTATTTGCATAGGAGATGGCTCAATTCATCAAAGGCGATGATAAAAAGGAAGGCAGAAAGAGGTGATCCTTGAGGGGTACCGTTTGATAAATTGCAGGTAGATGAGAGTGAGCCATTGACAGAGACTGAGAGTTTTCTGTTAGTTAGAAAAGATTTCAAGAAGTTTAGCATTTTAGGACCAACTTTCCATTTTTGTAATTGTTTTAAAACGACATGAATTCCAATGCGGTCAAATGCTTTTTGGAAGTCCAATGAGAGCAGGGATACATGACTTTTACTAGACAGGGCGTTTGTTACAAAATTGTCAAGGGATAGCAAGGCATCAATTGTGCCATGTCCTTTTTGGTAAGCCACCTGACGCGAGCTGATGAGGTTATTTCTTTTGGCGTACCATGCAAGACGGTTGCCGATAATCTTTTCTAGAATTTTCCCTAGGCAACTTAAAAGGGAGATAGGGCGATAGCTATTAACATCAGTGGATGGTTTTCCAGATTTAAGTATTGGAACTATGTTTGATGTTTTCCAGGACTGCGGATAAATGCCAGTGTCAAGAATATTGTTGTATAGCTTTGTTAGTCGTACCTTGATTGAAATTGGGAGATTTTTGATTAGTGGGTAAGAAATTTTGTCCAATCCAGGCGTTTTACCTTTTACTGAAGATAGAGCATATTCGAATTCTGATAACGAAATTTCGGATTCTATTAGTTTTGCAGATCGAGAGAGGTTATATGCTATTAAAGGGAAATTGCCTAGGGTTAATGCCTTGCTATTGCGAAATTGGGAGCTGAAATTTTCATCGGCACTGGCGTTAGCAAAGTGGTTTGCAAAGTAGTTTGAAATTTGATCGGGGGTGACTAAAGGTCCCGCAGATGTGTTTAATTGGGAAATTAGCGTATTTTTTGGTCCACCGGACAGGATGTTAATATCATTCCATATTTTCTTTGGGGAGGAAGAAGGATTTATATTTGCTGTGAAGTTTTGGAAGCATTGTCGCTTCGCTTCTTTAGCCGTGCGGCGAAAGAGAGCATTCGATCTTTTGTAGGCTACTAAGTTTTCAAGCGTTTGACAACGTTTATATTCATACCAAGTCGATTGCTTCCTTGATCTAAGAGATGCTAGATTAGAATTCCACCACGGTACATTTCTAGAGGGCTTCACACTGTTGGTGCGCGGAACAGACAGATTTGCTGCGGAGCGAATTATTTTTTGTATTAGCGCTGCTTCTCTATTCGTGTTGACAGAAGCCGGAATATTGGTATTCGCCTTTTCACATAAATCCGAAAATTTGCTCCAGTCGGCATAGTCAGTTTTATAGATGCATTTTGGTTTAAATTTGGAACGAAGTTGCATGTTTACTTTGCAGACAATCGGGTAGTGATCGCTGCCATGCAAGTCATTTAACGTACTCCATGTGCAAAGTGGGACAAGAGATGCCGAACAGAGGGTGAGGTCGAGATGCGAAAACGTACCATGGGTTGAAAAGTGTGTTGCACTGCCATTGTTGAGGCATACAAGATCCGATGTTATCAAAGCATCTTCAAGGTGTTTTCCTCTATTGTTTGTCAATGGAGATCCCCATAATGGACTCCATGCATTTAGATCACCTGCAAGGATGACGGGGGCTGTGACTTGTTGCAGCAAGTGTAGGATATCAGCATTTGAGAAGCTTTGTGTGGGAGGTATATAAGCACATATTATATTTAATTTAAAATTTAAGTAAATTTCAATACCAATTGCTGATATTGCAGATTGAATGGCGATTCTCTTAAACTGTAAGCTTTTTTTAATCAATATTGCAACGCCTTGCTTACTTGAAGTTATTAAAGGCAAGTTGTGGAATATGCTAAAGTAGCGTTTGGTGTGGAAAGCGTTAACGTTGTAAGCTAAATGGGTTTCATTGAGTAGGATTATTGAAGGGGATAGGGACTGCACCAAGAGCTGAAGCTCATGGTAGTTATTATAAAAACCATTCATGTTCCACTGTAAAATTGAGAACATAATATGTTAATATAGTAAATTGGAAGAAAGAGTTTAAATTTGATATTTTGTGCGTGTTTGTGCTGTTAACGTTTATACGTATTCTTAGTTGGTTTGTTTAGTTAATCATCATCAGATGACATTCCGGCGAAGTCACCGTGTGTCATTACTGTATCATCCGTATGCGGAAGAGAGAAGTTATCAGAATAGGAAGTTATTCGATTTTTGTTGCTGTTGCTTGGGAGATCAATAGAGAGATCTGTAGCTGAGTTTGAGTATGCGTCAAAGCTAGTGTTGTTGAGTGAGTGAAAGTGAGGGTGATGGTGTTGCGTGAGAGCGTAATAGCTCTGTTCGTGCATGTCAGAGTACACAGGCGTGCTGAGAGTGTTGGAGTAAGAGTCGGGAATTGGAGTGGTTGATTCATTGATTATTGTAGTGGGTGTGATAGTGTGAGTTTGAGTATTATTTTCAGATAGTTCTTGATTGTTGGGAGAGTTTGAGCAAGTAGATGAATAGTTGGTAGATGTGTCATTTAGAGGTGGGTTATCGTGTTGGGTTTCTTGTATATTTTGCTTGTTTGTGGAGCGAGAGAGAGTGGATGCAAATGAAGGGGCATTTTCAGGCAGGGAAACTGTTGAATTATATATTTTGATTGCTTCGCGCATAGTGCATTTTTTTGTTGTTTTTATCGTTTGTATTTGCTTAGCTTGGTTGTACTTAGGGCATTTGTTTGAAGAGGCTGGGTGATCTGCAAAGCAGTTAGCGCAAAGAGTACGTGTGCATGTTTTAGGGTTGTGGGGGGGGAGATTGCAATTATTGCAAGCTGCTTTGCCTTTACAATGTTTGATGGTATGCCCAAGCAACTGACAATTTTTGCAGCGCATGGGATTGGGTATGTATTGTCTGACGTTTACCTTGCGCCAGGCGATATCGAGTTGTCCAGGTAAATTGTATAAGTCAAATGTTAGCAACACAACTCCGGTTGGAGTAGGTTGATTACTTTCATTTTTCCTCTGAAACTTGTAGGCAGCGACTACGCCTTGTGAACCTAGCTCACTCACGATTTCAGTTTCACTGACGTTGTTCAAGAAAGGGGCAAACACTGTACCTTTGGTGAAGTTCAAATTATCATGATATTTGGCTTTTATGCTACAAATACCCGGGAGTTGTTTTAAAGCAATGAAGCGTTCCGCTATTTTTTTATTCTTCACTAGCAACAAAATCTTACCATCACGAAGCTCACTCACTGTATTGATTTCGCTACTGACTGCACATATGGCTTTATATACAGCAAAGCAGGAAAATTGTGAAATTGGTTTATTTTGCTCGGTCGACTCAATAGTAATGTATTTGGGGTCACTAGTATTTTTTATTACTGTTGGTAAAATTGGGAAGTCAAAGATATCAGTAATGTCTATTTTCTGTTTGTTTTGCTTTTGTTTTTTCTTTTTTATTTTGGAACTATCGGCCAGCATTGCAAACCGATTAGTCCCTAGAGTCCCATGGGAGGGGGGGCCCGGGGGCCATAGTTGCACAATAACTGGAAACGATTGGCTTTAAAGTTTAATTTATTACACTTGGTAAATGAAATTAATATGCCGTGATACAAACACAGTATTGGCAAAGCACGTGGATTACACCTGAAATGGCTAGAGAGCACAGAGCACACGAAAGAAAGGCAACCGCTCGCTTTGAGTGACAGTCGGAGACTCTTAAATATTTATATTTTATACTTCATGAATAATCGCGGGTCCTTTTTTCTGACACAGACTTTTATATTTTTAAAATTTTGTACATGTCTGTTTATATGTCGGATTTGTTGTTTCTAAATAAACTTTCAGTGGCCCAAGACGCCATCAAATTTTTATTTGCTCAAATACAAAGTTGAAAGATCGAGTAGAGTGTAAAAGTTAGAAACACCAACAACAAATTGCTTGGTATTTTTTTAAGAGGGATTTCGTTTATTAATATTATATATTTATCTCTGTAATAAAAAAGATTCAAACATTGTATAATTTCCGTTGACATAGTCAGTCCAGCCACAATGGAATGCCCCGTTTAGCTTTTTCTTTACTGTTGTCACATGCGATAGACTCGTGTTTTTGCTGTTTACGTAAGTACCTCTACGACAATTCTACACCTACCCTTAGCATATACTCGTACATACTCTTGCCAAACACCTCAGAATGATTGGCACCGGTAAAAGGATTATGTTTCCACTAACGAAAATTAGGTAATCGGCACAGTTGGACATCGTTGAGTAAAATAAACGTAAACTGCAAAAATGTTTTAGTTGCCTAGTTCAATGGGAGGCTATAAGTTTGGAACAATGAATTTTTCCAGCAGGCTATGTACATGTTTTAAAGGCAGTATTCGAAATTATATGTAGATATGTGTGTGTGTGCATTTAGTAAATATATACATATATTAGTACGAGTGTGTGTTGAGAAATCACCCATTCGATTTTTGTTTGTTTTACAAATACAACAGGGGATGCGCATTTTTGTACTAGTGTGCACTAGTATTTTAACTTTAATAGGACATCGAAAATACTTATAGATTTATATCTTTCTTGTGATTTGGTTATTTGTATATCAAAGTTACCTGCTTGGTTTGTTTCCTTAGATTTCGATTGACATTCAAACCAGTAAATTGAGAAAAAAATCAACAGAAAATTGCTTTGCTAACTTTACCTTGTCTGTTGATGTCCGTCCACACTGTAATCCAAAAATTTTGATATTTTAAACAAGTTTGCTACAAATGTCTTCCTCAGTATGGGGACGTTTACTGTTGAAAGTATGCAGATTCGGGGAGTAACAGACTTTCCCCACTTTTTTCTAATAACAAAATTAGATTTAAGACCTGATATCAATGACGGAATTGCGGTTATTACTTATTTTTGAGAAACGAACTTGAAACCTTATACTCTTAAGTAAATCTCACACTCCAGCAAGATGGGTGTACAAATGTCTCTTTTGATACGAAAGTCATGATTTTGATTGTAATTTAGATTCAATAGTAATCACGTCTACCGCTCGCATAACAAAAATGCATTGAAATTGCTAAATTGCTCAAACCTTGAGAAGCCGTTCCAGAGATACTTATCGTGTCCAGAGTAAATGCGATACTGCGGCTTCAAGAATAGTCCGTTAGTAGCTCTAGCATTCTCCTGAATTCTTCAAGTGCTGTTTTAGACTCTTTTCCCGTTCACTCGAATACTAATTTTCCGAAATCCTGTATAGATTGGCGCTGTTGCGGAACGAATTTTTAGTTATTCCAAGTTATTCGCCCTTGATTGTCATCTGGCTCTCTACGAAGAAGGTGAGCCTTGAAGGAGTAGGGCTTATTATGTTCGCCAGCTTTGCCCCATACCATTTAAATTCATATGGAAATCAAAAACGCTATAATAGTCTAGACGTCAGTAAGCGTCTCTTAATTGGAGTTGTTGGAAAGAGACGGTCTCGACCCATTTTTGAACTGTCATTTTTGAATTCTCGTCCACATTTAAAATAATATCGAGTTCACACTCATTGCGCTCAATAAATAATTTAGATATGATAAACAAATTTAGCAGAAATACGACTAGTTGAGGTTCACATGTGGTGTCAGTTTTTAGAATCGAACGATGAGTTGTACAACGTCTGTGTCTTAAGTTCTCGGACTGCCTTCATATGAAGGCTTAAATAAGCTAAGTTGCTGCGCCTAATGTGAAAATATTTTTGTGAAGTTTCGGGTCCGTCATCAAAGATCTACTGTGAGTCAAAAAAATGCCCATTGCAAATTTATCGTTTTCGACCTGTATTCCATTCGGGCTTATCGTTAAACTTTAATAACTACCTTTTTAACCAAAAATGGCATTATGCATATCAACCCCTTTACGTAATCGCTTGATTCCGGTAACTTCTTGCAGTGACCGTGAAAGAATGCTTCCCTGCATTGATGGAAAAGTACTTGAGTTTGGTGAAATAGAAAAAAATTGTACTATTCTTTACAAAATTAGGCAAATATATGCCGGGTATATATAAAGTTCCATGCTTGTTTTCCTTTGTAAACGTATTCACTTCTAACCACTTTTTGCTTATGCCATACACGTGCACATTTTTTGCTTACCTAATCATCTACCTAGCCAGTGCATGATGGTGGTGCGCTTAAAAGCACCAGCGCTGGTGGCAAATAAGAAACCCTTTTGTCGTGTATGTAATTAGTTCAGCCAAGTTCAAGGTATCCGTAGTAGGAATGTGTATTTATAATTTTGAAAAACAAACACGAAGAAGTGTCGTTATTGACATAACATTATTGAGCTATTCGGCTACATATGGTTTTCGTTATACGCCTCCCGTTACTTTGGAGGACAATTTTGTATATTTTATCGTAGTATTGCATGAATGTCTTGCTTTTCCGAGAAATGAAATTTTAATTATTTTCATGCCCAGTTGGAATCGCTTCAGTAGTGATTGGTCAACGGTGCGTATACGTAAAGTTATGAAAAAGGAATTTATTAATTGGACAACTAGTCGTATACGCCATATTGAAATATAACTCATTTCAAGGTAGTTCGGTTAAGTCCACACGAAGGCGACGAGTGTGTTTTTGCCGCAAATAACCTGCCTGAGCACAAATATTGGCACTTGAGCCCCCCTTGTGATAAAAGGATATTAATATTGACATATTTCTCCTTCTTCGTCCTAAATATTTATTTATTTTTCGCTACATAATTAAGGAGTGACCAATCAAATAATATTACAGTAAAACCTACCTAGGTTGGACGCTAGCTAACTTATATTTTTCTACTTTAACCAGAAAGCATTGGTCTAGGAATAAAGTATTTGAATGGTGTGCAGCGTTGCCACAGATGAAGACTAATATTGAAAAAAATGTCTTTCGTCATGAAAATCTACTCCTAGTTTCTCTCACTGTGAACATCTTTTTATGGAATTTCTATTTTTCTTTTAATATCTTCCTTGAGATTTTTCTGATTACAAATATCCTTTTTTTAATTATAAGAGATTTATTTCCGGCATATTTTTGTGCGCTGGAAATGATTTTGGGACCCAAAAAGGCAGTTTCATCTTTGATTTGAGAAAAACGGCGGTAAAAACTTATAAAGATAATATTTTTGGCCATATTTTCTTAAAAAATATTGCGTATTAAGGACTTCAACCTATACTCAAATTAAAGCTTGAATATTACGCTGTAATAACTACATATGCGTGTTTCAAAACTATATAACTTTGAATAAAATGATTCTAACCTTTTAATCCTCGGAAGGTAAATACCTTAGAAGTTATTTGACAAGTAAACCTTGTAAAATTCAAGGCTACTTCCTTTTATTTCACCGTAGGTTGAATAGGTTGGAGCATTACCGTTTGGAAGTGCACTGGTTCGAAACCCCGGGCGCGAAACACCAACTCATAGAACTTTTTGTTTCTTTTTTTTTTGTTTTTAATCGCGGTCGCTCCTCAGCAAACTCCAATGGAAAACTTCCGAGTTTATTTCTGTCATGGAAAAAACTCCTCATAAAAAACCATCAGCCGTTCGTAGGCGGCATAAAATTATAAGTCCCTCCACTTGCAGAAAACATTGGGACCATACTACAAATGGTAGGAAGTGCTGAGTCAAATACCCAAATGCCCTTAAAATTAAAAGTCCCCAAAAAATCTCGAATAAATATAACAAAAGAAAAATACATACAGTTTTTACAAAAAAATCTTCAAAGTGAGGATAACTGGCGGCATTTCTTGATTTTTCCGCAGGTTGATATTAGTGGTGTGATATTATTAAGTATTATTAAGGTAATACCAGCAACTTTGCTTTACTTTTTTGGCAGGTCTATCCCATTTAACAAAACGAATAATTTAAGGACCTTCTTTACCACTTTTTGAGGACTATTTTCGGTTCGTACATATTTTTGCTGAGTTGTGCTAAATGAGAGTACACCGACGACCATATTTTAAGTACAATAGATTAATACATACTTTACTTATTAATAATGCTGGTATCTTTTGCAACCGACAGACAAAAATGATACTGTTTTATTTCTACTTACAGTTGTTTCACTTTGCTTCGTTTTATTTGTATTTGCAGAAGTGGATAGCATGCAAAGTGATAGCAGTAGCACACAAACGAAATTTGCATGTTTTCTGTTTTGTGGGTATTTTGTTTTTACAAGTTGTTAGTTTGAGTGTCGAGATTTCAATCAATAACGAAAAAACCATATAATTTTGTCAGTGAAACCATTAAACGCAAGAAAATAAAAAAAATAGTTTTTCTGCTATGAATACATCTCGGTTTGTGTGTATATCCAGCAGTTTGACGTTTTTGGAATTTTTCAAGCAGCCCATAGATTAAGTCAGCTTGTAGCAGTTGTCCACTCAGGCCATAACCGCCTGGGGAACTTGTCCTTATCTCTCCTAAAACTAGTGTGAACTTCTCAAAAGTTTTAGAAGATTCCAGATCGTCTCTTCGACTTCCTCATTTAGACAGCTTTTGTAGAAGTCATATGTCTGCACCTCTGGGCGTGTCTGGCTATTAGGAAATCAGTGTGATAAAACTATGCCTATTTTGGCTTAGCAAAGATTCTGCCATTACACATAATTCGCTAAATTTCTAGTGTTCTTTGCCAAGTCAGATGCAAAAAAATTGTAGCTAGTATGTTGAAAATCAAACTTACATACCTTTGATACAAGAGCAGATGACTTTAAAAATGCTTTCGTATTATATTCGAAAGGAATAAAATGTTTTCAGACTATGATATAAAAATGTACAGCAAAATAAAATAATCATTTGGTGTTTGTCATGGCAGTGTATAAAGGAGTGGTCAACTAATTACCAGGAGAGGATATTTCAATTAGTTTACAGTTTTTACAGTTTGTTTTTGCTGATCTTTTGTGAACTCATCTAAAATAAGAACTTTTAATTCCAATAAAATGTCTGTGGGCATAGCAGTAAATATTTATTTATTTGTATGTGGGTGTATATCGTCTTTTATAATACGTCTACAGAATGGGAGTTACAAAATTTAAAAGCTTAGTTCTAGTATTTACCAATGTTGAAAGAAAAACAAAATACAGTATTAGGTTTGGGAATAAATTCGTATCGTTTTTACCGAAAACTTTTATTCAAACCAAAAACAGTAATTATATCAAAAGGTTTATCAATTATATAATCGCCTCTTCCCACCTTTCGACCAATTTGTTGATGCCGTTCCGCCCAAAATCGCCAGGTCTGGTGTCAACGAAATTGTTGAGCCACTTCTTAAGGACCTCTTTGTTATCGAAGGTAACGCTCTTCATATGGTTTGATTGGGAGCAAAAAAGATGGTAATCGGTCGGTGAAGAATATGGAAGTTGCTGAACAACCTTCCATTCGAACACTTGGAGTGCGGTTTTGACGATTTGTGCAACATGGGGCCTGACGCTGTCGTGAAGAAATATGATTTGTCTTTGGTAAGGTTGATTAGGTATTCTCAGTTGAAAATCTTCATTCCCACAGTGTAGCATGTAGCTAGACAAGGTAGAGCTCCTTCTTGACCGTGGCATTCTTTTCAAGCATTTCCCAGTGCACCATGCCCTTCTAGTCTCTCGAAATACGTATCATGATCTTCTTTGGAGGGGTATCCGGTTAGACTCACGGCTTTGGCGTATCTCCTGGAGCCACCCACTCCTTTCTTTACTTCACATTGATGTATGGGCACCCTTTCTCATCGCCTGTGACTGTTCGTCACAAAAAGCGCTGTTGGTCGATGTTTTCGTTCAACTCGTAAGACACCTAGGCTCCCAATTTTTCACGCTTTCCCATTGAAGGTGAATGAGTATCGTTTTATGATCGCAGTCCATTTTTTGCGAGTATGGTTTGGCGACCGTTCTTCTTCAAAAGTGATTTCTTCATCAAATTCAGAAGGCCGCCCGCTGCGGGACGGGCCATCGACGTCAAAGTCGCCATTTTCAAACTTTGCAAACCATTCCCGTGCTATGGACTTGTCTATGACACCTTCCCGTACACGTCGCAAATGTGCCGATCTCCTTCGGCAGTTTTTTGACCGCGATGAGAAGCAAAGGAGGTAAATATTGATTTTTACCTCCTAGGTATTCCATTTCTAAGCCTCAAACATAGTTTTGTAGGGCAGAAAGAGTAATAAAATAAAATAGAAGAAATTATTAATACGCCATGAACTTATTCCACAACCCAATAGTTGTTGTCTTTAAAAACGATTTTATGTATTGTACTTTTAGTCGAAGCCATAGAAGTTTTCAATCAAGCCTTTACGTTTCTATGAGTGATCAAAGATCGTTCCACTTAGGATGTAGTGCAGGACATTGGTTTATAAAAAAAAGAGGTTGTCTGTAAAGTCGGTTTACTGGCGATAGTTTAACGTGATAACGTCATAAGAAAATACTGATTGAATGGTTGCATTTTCAAAAGAAAATTTTAATTTTATTTGTTTGATAGATATTTTGTATGGATATAGAGAATGAGTTAACATTAACATAACATAATATACTTTAACATAACATAACATAACATAACATAACATAACATAACATAACACAACACAACACAACACAACATAACATAACATAACATAACATAACATAACATAACATAACATAACATAACATAACATAACATAACATAACATAACATAACATAACATAACATAACATAACATAACATAACATAACATAACATAACATAACATAACATAACATAACATAACATAAATAACATAACATAACATAACATAACATAACATAACATAACATAACATAACATAACATAACATAACATAACATAACATAACATAACATAACATAACATAACATAACATAACATAACATTACATTACATAACATTACATTACATTACATAACATAACATAACAAATTACCCCGTATTAAAGCACTTATCAACAGCTTTCATTTGATACCCATATTGTACATACACAACCAAAGGTTAGCCGGGTCCACGTTTTGACCTATATCTCGAGACCCCAGTCACGGAGCGGCATGAAAAATACTCTGTACTAAAGCATTTACCAACAGCTTTCATTTGATACCCATATTGTACATACACGTCCGAAGGTTACCCGGGTCCACGTTTTGACCTATATCTTGAGACCCTATCTACCAATAGGTATTCAAACTATACGGAAATCATCTTCAATACCTACTTAACAATGTGTGTAAGTTTGGTTTAATTCGGTTCAAAGACACGGCGGGTCCACGTTTTGGCATATATTTCGAGACCCTAGTCATCAATAGGTATGAAAACTACCCCGTATTAAAGCACTTATCAACAGCTTTCATTTGATACCCATATTGTACATACACAACCAAAGGTTACCCGGGTCCACGTTTTGACCTATATCTCGAGATCCCAGTCACGGAGCGGCATGAAAAATACTCTGTACTAAAGCATTCACCAACAGCTTCAATTTGATATCCATATTGTACAAACACATTCTAGGGTCCACGTTTTGGTCTCTATCTCGAGACCCTAGTCACGGAGTGGCATGAAAAATACTCTGGACTAAAGCATTCACCAACAGCTTCCATTTGATACCCATATTGTACATACACATCCGAAAGTTACCCGGGTCCACGTTTTGACCTATATCTCGAGCCCTATTTCCAAAATAAAATATAATCCATGTTACTCGTGGATGATGTAGCTTTCGAATGGTGAAAGAATTTTTAAAATCGGTCCAGTAGTTTTGAGCCTATTCATTACAAACAAACAAAGTTTTCCTCTTTATAATATTAGTATAGACAACATATCTTATAAGGTATATGGTAAATATTACCATACATGTTTTCCTTCATATATAATAAAAAAATTAATAATTATAACATTAAAACAACAGGTATTATTAACAAACTTGGTTTTATTTTAAATTCTTCAAGTGAATCAAATTAATAATAATCAATAAGAAGGCATATGCAAATACAAATACGTGAATTTATATATGTACATTTGCGCATATACATACATACATATATACGCTCACTTAAGTAGGAGAGAGCAAGATGTCGAACGTTGCCGTTCGTTTGCTTTGTTTGCTTTGTCGTTCGTTCCGCCCTTTCGCTTGCAGTTCATTCAATGCAATGAGCAAGGTAACGACAAATGAGCAAGGTAACACTAATATGAGCAAGGTAACACTAATGAGCAAGGTAACACTAATATGAGCAAGGTAACACTAATGAGCAAGGTAACACTAATGAGCAAGGTACCTACATATGAGCAAGGTAACGACACATTTTTTCGTGCGTGCAGCCTGTTAAATCGAATTATAAGACGTTATCACGTCAAAAGTATACTAGTAGCGCAAGTAGGTGGCACAAAATTAATCATCCTGTGAGAAGACTTATAATTTTTGTAAATGGCGTCGTACGTTACATTAGACACTTGTGAACTAGAAACAGATAAGAAATAGAGCGCATAAAGGTCCAAATAAAGATGTTCACCACTCAAAATCATTTTTCCTGTATTAAAAAAGTTATTCAAAAACAAAATTGTATAATGAACTTCCACCCCACGTATAAAATGGGAACTTTAAAGTTAGAGGTGACCTTAAAGGAAAAAACTACTGACATAAGTATTTGGTAAAATACGTATTTTCTTATTTTTCATAACCCTCAGAATACCTATGAGCCTTAGGTATTAACAATCCGAATCAGAATAATCGGCATACTTACATTTCTTGGCCAAGAAAAGCCTTACGAAAAAAAAAATGTTTAGTCTAATTTACTAATTTTCTTCACTTATATGTTAAGAATTATTTCAAATATTTAATTTTCTTAAATTTTTCAAGGTATCTGCCTCACTAATGACATCGACTGGTTGCTGTACCACATGAACAATGCGCGTTACTTGCGAGAGTTGGATTTTGCACGAGTCGATTTCTATGAGCGCACAGACTTGTATCGGACAATAAAAGGAAAAGGTGGTTCTGTCTTTCAGGGAGCAGCTACCATACGGTATCGGCGCTTTATCAGACCCTATCATCGTTTTCAAATACAATCACGAGTGAGTATTACACCTGAGACAAAAAGTAAAGAAATAAGCAAATAAATTTTTGATTTTTTTGTTGCAATTTTCTACGTTTGCAGATCATCTATTGGGACGATCAATCTGTTTATATGGAACATCGTTTTGTAAGGCCCTCCGATCAATTCGTACACGCCATTGCAATATGTCGGCAACGCATTGTCGATTGCTCAGCGGATGAGGTGATGAATGAATTATTGGCACCTAAAAGTATGCAATTGCAAGCTTCTCACAATACTGTTACCTCAACGGCGAGCCTGGAGAATAATAGTACTGTAACCACAACAAATTTGGATGTGGCCGAAAATGGACAAGCACGTGTTAAATTGAAACCTGATGTGCCACCGGAGATTCAAAAATGGATCGAATATAATGATTTGTCAAGTAAGAATCTACGCGCCAATTGCTGATAGTTATGGGCAGTAGAATTGCAGATAGTCAATCTAAATACTATACAAATACATACAAAAAGTGCTTACTTAGTTTATGGTTATGCGTGTCTACATATTCGAGTACATACATATGTGCATATATACAAACATATATAAATTTAAATACGTATATATTTATGTAGTTGCACTTACTAAATGCTAAAGAAAAATAGAAAATTGCGAAGAAGAAAGAATTTATTTATTTTTGGAAATAATTTTAGTATTCAAATCTTGATAAAATATTTTTGTGTTAATTTTTAGTTTTCTATACAAATAGAAATATGTAAATTTTGGAGTGAGATCAACGTATATGCCAATGTGAAAGATGAACTACCTAAAATAAATGTATGTGTAAATGTGTGCAAAAAGGATGAATCCTATACCAATAAATAAAGGCAAATTTGTAGAAAATCCTCATCCTTCGTCTGGTTTCCTTAAGTTTGGTAAGAATATTTGAGTTATTTGTTATGTAGTTTAAATAGTCTGTATGGTATGGCGCAGAAGCTTGTTCGATGATAACATCCGATGAGGTGTCACATGGAGTTTTTGAAAGGAAGATTCTGCGAAAGATTTTTGGACCTTTGCACATCGGTGACGACGAGTATCGCATACATGTCATGTCGTCCGAATGGAAACAAACGCTCCGGTTCTGAGAGTATTTGATTCGGTGCCACCTGGCGGTAGCAAAGGAAGACGAAGACTTTCTCCGGTTAGCACGAGAAAGAAATGAAAGAAATACGGGGCATATATTCTTTGGTGGATGTAGGACAGAGCTTCCCCTCCAATTGTGGTTTGCATCTTCATGTTGTTTCACAAATTGAGGAACCTTTAGTTTTACGTCACCTCCGACCGGCAGTTGGTATTTTATGAGGCGCTCCATGACAGAAACACACTCGCCATTGCCTGCTGAGGGGCTAATGATACAAGACAAAAACCTTTTCTATCATTTTGTGTTTTATGTCCAGGATTTTGGACTCGGATCTTACCAAATGGTAGTCACGCACTAACTCATTCAACTGCGGCGCCCGCAATGATGCCTCATAATAATGCGTCAGCTCATGCACCATTGCTGGTTAGTTAGCCCCTGAACGAAATTAAGAAAAAGACGAACATCAGAAAAGCTTAAAAGCTTGGAAAAATCTCGGATACTACTTTACAAGGGGCGTATTAGTTATTGATGACAAGCAGCCCGTCGGATTTTCATAGTAACTAATGCGAATTAAGAACGCCAAGTGAACCCAGAGAAGGCTAAAACCAGAGGGGGCAATCCCTTTCTTCTGCATCATCAATACATCACTGATTTGCGGACGAGGCAGACGAGTTTGTATCAACTTGGATGGTATGACTTAACCACTTTGTTTATGTCGCTGTAGAGCTCATGCTGGTTAACATTCGAGCATCCATCACTATCGTACAAAATCCCACATATCTTCCACAGAACCCTTCCTTCAAATACTCAATTGGCTGTGCCATGGATTTTGTCATCATTAATGCTTCACCAGCGAGCAGTACGTTTTTATAGACAAAAGAGGTCCCTAAAATATCATTACCCTGCCACTATTATTATCCATCTTTTAAGTAACTTTTGGATTTCTTCTTGGAAAAATAATCTGGTTTTTGTGGCATTTCATGTGAAGTTGCAAGTGATACAATTTGCAATTTCTTTGCAAGAACGGCAGCTTTGACATGCCATGGCTTAAAATAATTTGTATTCTAAAGAAATGAAGGTTTAAATGTCTGGGTGAGCCCGCTTTTGTAGTAGGATCTGCAATTTAAGTATGTCGAGAGCATTTGCAACATATAGCCCAGCTTCAAGAATTATAGAATACAATACAAAATTGCGTGTACTCTGGTGCAATTGCGAGAGAAAATGTAAACAGAAGTACCAGAAAAAGAAGAAAGAGTGAAGTTACACATACAGCATTTCTGTCAAATTCCCTGAAAGAGTAATGAGGGCACGAAACGGTTGCTCCCCTTCCATTCTATACATTGTGGCTGAGCTTATCATGCTCTGCTTTATTTTATTTCATCTGCAGTTATGAGGAATGATATATTAGGCCTTTTCTATTTCCCATTTCCCCGCTCGCTATCTCTATGCTCGATTAACTTGACGAAAAAATTGCGAAAGCAACAACAAAGTTATGGAGGAAGAATCGCCGCTAGAGAGTATGGCTATATAGCTCACTAGGCCGCACTGCCTTACCAGCACATGCAATTTAAGGCAGCTCTCTCTCGCGTTGACGACATATCGCACCCTAAATACAAAAGGGTCACAACTCAAAATGTACCATTTGCTCAAATATGAACGAGACTTTATCAATACAACGGTCCGCGGATGACATATGGCAAAAATAAATTTTTTGGTTTCTGGTAGGACTGTTATAAGCTTACATGGCAAATTTCAGCGTGATATGTCACATAGTTTGTTTTCTGTGCTGCTGTAAACAAGTCAAGCTCGAGTGTGGAAAATTTTGAGTTGTGATCCTTTTGTATTTAGGGTGCGATATGTTCATTTGCTTCATACATTCACCACTTGCTAAGTCTTGGCGAAAGAAGAGTCCTATTATAAGATTGCGATATCAGGGAGAGTATTTCTGGCTGTGATATAATAGGAGAGAATATGGTAAGATAATAATAGCAAGAAAAATGAAAACAAATGTGCCTTTATTACCTCAGCTCAATAGCTGATTCTATCGAATTCACTAAGAGCGTACAGTGGCAATAAAGAGCTCGGGCATGCATAGCATACAGCTTCAAATTCGAAGTTCTTGTAAGAAATGCAAGCTAAATATTTTTGTTTTTATATTTTTATATTGATTGAATACCCAGGGATTTTAAAAATAGTAACAATAATTTATAAATCCATTACCTCCTTGTTATAAAAAATTTATCATGCAGCATTCGCAAAATTGAAGTTGGACATCTGGCATTATTGCGTTCGTTTGGCATGGGGAATCCCACAATCAAGAATCAAACGTAATAAATATAAATAAAAAAACAGTCGTGTTTTCTTGAATAAAAGTCAAAAAGTAAAAATTATAAACATGGGTAGACAACATGGGCAAAGCTCAATTAAAGTCAGAAAAAGGGTAAAACCATTCGGGAAATCGTGATAAAACGTTTCAAGGAAATATAATCCGTGGAAAATAAGAAGAAATCGGGACGACCAAAACTGTTTCCGGTTTTCGGTTGCAAATCCAAATTTGAGCGCTCCTAAGCTCGCAGCGGAAGTCGTCCAACACATTAATATCAATTGCAATCCCGAAAGTATACGTTGAGTGTTGCGAAAGAATAATTATAATGGAGAAGTTGCACGAAAAATATCTTTCATCAACGAGATTAACCGACACAAGAGAATAAAATTTGCAAAGCGTCATGAGGATAAAGATTTCGAGTTGTAGAAGCACGTTTTATTTACAGATGAAAGTAAGTTTAACATATTTAGGTCAGATGCACAATCATATGAGTGGAGAATACCTAATGAAGATTTGCTGGAAAAAAACTTACGTCCGACAGTTAAACATGGAGGTTGGTCGGTAAAGGGTTGTATGTCCGCTGCTGGTACTGAAAATTTGTGCTTCTTTGACGGCAATATGAACCCCAAGCAATACCTAACAATCTTGAAAGAAAATTGTGTCTAAAGTACTGAAAAGTTGGGAATTAAGGATCATTTACACTTGATGCCCGTCAATGGCTTATGTACAACTGGCCTTAAGTACTTGAAATACCATAATCTCCAGACATCAATGTAATTGAATATCTGAAAAAGCATACTATTAGAAACTAGAAAGGCCTAGAAGATGCTATTTAAGAAGAGTGGGAGAAAATATATCCTTTAACATGAAAGAAGCTCGTCGAACCCATGCCAAGAAGACTGAGTGCTATGAGAAGAAATAAAGCCTTGCCGACTAAATATTAATTATATTGTGTTTTCTTAAATATTATTTGCCTAACTCTACTTTATATAACTGCCCGAGTTCTTTTTTTGTCACGTACCATATTTTGTAAGTTTTTATGTTTGTATTTTCTATGTACGAATGAGTTGAAGTTAAATTATGTTTTTTGTAGTTTTCAAAAGCCTCTTACGGAACGAAAATAAATGTGACACATAAACGCATCCGATTTGCATTTTAATATATATTTTTAGTTTTAAAGCTATATCATTTGGCTTTTTATTGAGCCCACTGTATGTAGCCACCTTCGATATTATCAACACCGCGGAATTTCTTGGCGTTTGCTGGATGGAAGCAGATATTTTGTTTTGTACACTTTCATCATAAGTCTCAACCTACTTCTTTTACTACTGAATAAAATGAATGAAATGCTTCAACAAATCCTCCTTTAAGTATTTCTTTCAGCTAATAATGTTATATATTTTGAGCGTAAAATTTTAAGGAGAATTTTTTGCCATGCACGAGAGCCTGATGGACCGTATGGAATAAAACATTACATTGAGGTCAAAAACTGGTAAATGGACAAAACATTGTGCGCTTCGTGAAGGCCCAATGTCTTTGATGGCTAAGGCACGTACTTCGAATGGACGACAAGAGAATTCCAAAGCAGACTTTTAACTCTTGCAAATTGGGCTGCGGAAAGTGCGGACCGCTCCAAGAAAATGGCCATATTATGTGAAACCATGAACGCACGAAAGAATCCATGCAATGAACCGACATGTATGGAGCGCAATAGTAAATGAAGTTGTAAATGCTCTGATGATGATGATGAAGATGTTGAATATGTCATACAGTTTCTGGTAAGTACGAATAAGCTTTAAAAGGGATTGGAGTGCACTTTTTGCTGAAGAACTTTAGCTAGCAAAACTAAATCTATTATTATGAGGGGATTAAGCATTGCCCCCTTCACGTATTTAGAATATTTCTCTGAGCTCAACTTCCTCAACAAATTTTAGTATTTGTCCTATTTTTATTTAGTTTTTCAGTCTAAGCATAATAGTTTCATTTGCTGAAAATAAATCCACAGCAACCGACTTTTGCTCTTGTCTGAATTTTTAAGAATTAACTATTTCGATATACTACATATAAACCAATTAAGGCTATAAAATGGTTCTGGTTACAGCAGAGGAGTGGATTGCTTCGGTTGTGACATTCTGAAGAGTGATAACTGGCAAGTAACTTCTTTATGTTTCTATCTTTAGCTATCTTCTTATGATGAACAGTAACAAAAACATATGCATGGCGGATGAAACTTTTTGTATTCTGAACTCAAAACTACCTGTTTGCACTTAAAATGCATTGCACATCATCAATTCGAAAATGCGTAATGTAGGGTACACTTCATCAAAAGAAAAATGTATTGGGGGAGAAACCGGCTGTACAAAAATTTAACAAATACATGAAGTGACTGCGAGAATGAGAGAAAGCAAAGGAAATATATACCTATTTACGCATACACATAAATACTCGTATATTTGTTGCGACGAATGAACTACAACAAAATAGATGAGCTGCTCACTACTCTCTCCATGTCTCTTTTTCTTGGACTTGTTTTTACTTTACTTTACTTGTACTCAAGTCAGCCGGTATCATTTTAGTGCTTTATACATATTAGCGTTGCTTTGGGCATTCGAAGGCTCATTTAGTTTTTGTGTGCTGTGTGAAGTGGACGTCAACAAAGTAGAAGAAAACAAAAAACAGGTGAGTTGTTGTGGGGAAATAAAAATACATATGTACATACATATAAGCCGAAGAGCTGTATTGTTATGATTTTTTTTTTAATTTTTGCTGAAGCCAATTTGCCGTGTGTTGAAACCCATCGACTTTAGTTGGTTGAGCAAAGCTTTTGGAATATTTACATCAATTTAGGGCAAAAGTCAAGATGTTGCGTTTTAATTATTTAAATATTGCAGCAATTGACCTGTTTATGTAAATAGTGATGGCAAAATTAAGAAAGAGGGAGAAAACTTTGGTAAAAATAAAGAGTAAAGTTCGTTACGCGACCGAGACTGAAGTGTTAGTTATTGCTTGCACATTTCCGCAATTTCAACTAACAAATTGGTTACTGGTTTAGAGATATTCAAGGTTGGTGTAAAAATTTCCACCAGCATTTAGTTTTAATATAAATTAGATAGGAACTGTAGTTGTTTTTGTGGAGTTTTTAGTTTATTTACAGAATTACATTTTGGAGTGATGACAAATTTTTAAGTATTTGATTTATATAAACTTATAGACTAATTTTATGCTCTAATTTGCTCTCCCTTAGGCAATATGTCATTCCTGGTGGTTCTGCTCATTCTCTACATCATATGGGATGTTAACTATTTCATTCGGTGCATTTTCACAGTCTTGGCTGGTCGTCTATTCCAGAGTAAGCGCAAGGTCACTGATACCACAACCATCTACGGTAAGTGATACTTTTCCCAACTTTTGAAAAATTTTTATTTGGTTTTTCAACTACTCTATTTTTTTCTGACTTTGTCAACAGGTCTGTGCACTTCACAGGATGTAGATATTTTCATTCGCCACATGAATAACGCCCGTTATCTGCGTGAGCTAGACTTTGCCCGCTTCCATTTTTATGCGCTCACAGGTCTCTACGAAAAAGTACGTCAGCGTAAAGGCGGCGCTGTACAAGGTGCATCGAGCGTTCGCTATCGTCGCACCATACCCATTTTCAATGCATACAAAATCCAGACGAAACTTATTTGGTGGGATGAGAAGGCTATTTATTTGGAACAGTCATTTGTGACATTATCGGATGGCTTCGTACGCGCTGTGGCACTATCCAAACAATGCATCACCAATTGTGATGTCACAGAGTTGATGGAAACCTTTCCCGAAGCCACAACCCGACCGGATATGCCAGCGGATCTGAAGCTGTGGTTAGACTCGATCGAAGTATCTAGTCAAAAGCTGCGCAAGGAAAAGTGAATGTTAAGTGGACTATAAGTTAGCTTACATTTATTTTAGATTATGTGCATATACTCATATACACAATACACTCATACACAATATAGGTGAAACATTTTTATTTTTATTATTTTTACTTAAATATGTACTTCTGTACAGTGTCGTGCACATTTAAAGAATAGTGGTGCTGTAATAAAATTTAAGAGACTCAAAGTTCAAAGGCATAGTTCATGTTTTATTGTGAGAAGCTGTGAGACAATAATTGCATGGATGGCGGAGGTATTGCCCCTTAAATTATGCAACAACAGCATTTCGGTTTGATAATGGCAATGTTGAGTGAGCGTTAGAGTTGCGGTACAAGAAATAGTGGCTGCTTGCGGTAACAAAAAAATATTCCAATAACAAAATTGCTAGTAACGTGCGAAATAAACAAAAAATGGAAGGTAATACCAGAACTCTTCCGAAATTAGCACCCATGTGGGCAAGTGTAAAGAAGCCGTGAATACTTAGATCTACTAGGTGGCGCCAAATTAATCATCCATTTTATATTTTATTTGAATAAATTTTTTACTAAATAAAAAATAATAATTTTGAGTGATGAAAATATTTATTTTGACCTTCTCACGCTTATATACCTACTGCAGCTATCGAGGTCACAAGTGTCAATTATGACACCGTTTGCAAAATTATAAATCTTCTGATAGGGTTATTATTTTTGTTAATATTCTGAAGCAATTAGAAGAAATTACAATAGATATTTAACTATATTTAAGGAAATTGCAGAATTATATAAATCTTCTTAGAATTGGTAATTTAGTGCGAACTTCCAATGCGAAAGCTATAGCGAAGAAGAAGCAAAGAAACTGTGATGCCAATCAGATATGTATATATTATACGCATACGAAAATGAGCAGAGAGAAAAACTCACCTTAATTATTTTCCAATTTTACACTTTTCCTGATACCAATCTTGGACGATGGGTCACATGCAAGGGTAAGGTTTGGCCATCCAAAGCCAAAGTGTGAGTGTTATTGCGGCTGCTACGCCATTGGGGACTCGGCAGGAGAATTCAGCTCTCAGTCATTTCACACTTATTCTTACGCTCGTCCAATCACTCGTTTAGGCTATAGATTACAAGATGCGAAACTATTTTTCTCTCGCTCTCAAAATGTGCATTTTTTATAACTACAGCCAGTGATGGCACACCGGAAGAAACATTAATTGGAAATTTTGTGAACAAAAATTGGGAATTTTGCAGCTTCCATAGCACCACCCCACACATAAAATCTATTTATAATATCCTAATGCGCCATTGCAATCAGGTAGTATTAGTTAGTCGTGCCATGGAATTGCATAATAATTAAAGAAACTTTCAATTATATACAATTAAATGAATGACAATAAATGCGACAGTGGGAACGTGTTTAAGAATGAGATAATCTCACAAACTCTATACGATTAGAGTGTCTATTTCTGAATGGATTAGATCTGGTCATTTCATCATTTATGTACGTAGAAAAATTATAATTTCTATTACATGAGAGGAGAAAAACAAAATATTAGAGTATCACTCCTTTACCCGAAGTTGAAGGGCAAAAAATTCTTCTGAATGTCTAAATGAAGCTACATAAGAAGGCACAAACAGGACTGTACGACAAAATCAAACCTTTACCCAATTATAGTTTTGACATATTTGTGGCATTTAAGTTGCATTTGGAGATTTGACGTATTTAGAGACTTGTAGCAGAATTTTATGGGAAATAAAGGGGTTTCCAATAATAGGTGTTATTCCCGTAAAAGATCAAGGGTTTCGTTGTAGCGCCGTCTTGTTGAAAATAAATGTTGTCAATACCATCCAATTTTGGCCATAAAAATCGTTAATCATCACTCGATAGCGCAATCCATTCACCGTAACTGTTGCTCCAGCTTAATTTTCGAAAAAGTAAGGTCCAATCACTCCACTGGAACATAAACCGCGCCAAACGGTCACATGTTGAGGATAGAGAGGCTTTTCAACAATAATTCTCGGATTTTCTGAGCCCCAGATGCGACAATTTTGCTTGTTGATGAAGCCACCGAGGTGAAACTGGGCTTCATCACTCAAAATGATTTTTTGATGGAATTCCGGATCATTTTCATGCATTTCAACGACCCAATAAGCAAAGACACGACATTGTTGATAATCGGCCGGCTTGAGTTTTTGTGTTAACTGGACTTTATAAGCCCTAATACCCAAATCTTTATACAAAATACGGTGTAACGTTTGTGGAAAGCCTAATTCCAAAGAACGACGAGGAATGGACAAACCTGGGTTTTCTTTAACATTTTCGGCTACAACAGTAATATTTTCGGCTGTTCTTGAGCGACGTGCACTGGTTTAATTCTTCGCATCACGAACTTGCCCCAATAGCTCGAATATTTTCACCAGTTTTTGTATTGCGGCCCTACAAGGTGCTTCACGATGACCCAAAAATGTTCGAGTTTTACGAACCGTCTCTGCCAAATTTTCACCAATTTTATAGTGATTTTAACACCTGTTATTGGAAAACTCTTGTAGGTGCGGCACATTTTAATCAACTGTATCCCTCTGTTATGACTATATATTTTCCTTTTCACCCAAAAGAGACAAAAAAGCCAATCAATTGAGGAGTTCGATAGCTACAATGTTCCATAAAAATGTTCCCCGTTTTTTTAAATACAACTTTTAAACACATCGTGTGTATAAAATGTAAGAATTACGCAGTTTCTTTGACGATTTACCATAAGAATGTGTAACAGAGTGAAAACTTTGAACCGCACTTAGATACAATTCAGATATAAACTTTCAAATCGTCGATAAACGTATTCCCATGTCGATGGGTCGTTAATGACCGGCCCGTTTTCTTATGTTTTCTCCGGAACTACTAAGCAAGTTGGAGGGGTTATCTCCACTCCTCAAAAAAGTATTCGTCACAAGGATAATTTAGTAAAAATTTCGAATTCGTAGTACAGTTTGTATTGAACAGCCAGAGCAAGCAATTTACAAGCGGACGTCAACGACCCATCCACATAGGGTTCGGTAGTTTTCTGTAGGTAAGTGAAATTTTTTTCGTGTGGAAAATATGCCATTTTAAGCTATTTTAACTTATATTGTCTAATTTTCGTTATCAAACATACAAATTTGTAAATACAAAATGGCAGATCGGACAAGCGCTGGAATTGAGCGAACCTGTGAAATATTTCGGAAGCGATTCAAATGATAATGAAGAAGATGTTCTTGAAGAACAAGAAGAGTCGTGTAGTGAAGAATACGCTGAAAAGTTTTTGAATCCGCTCATACTTCAGATGTAGAAGAAGCAGAATCACAGCCATTAACGTCTACTCGACAACGACGATGTGTGTATGGGAAACATTGGTATAAATAGAAATTAAATTTACCTGAAGTACGAGGTCGGCGTGCGTCCGAAAAAATCGTGCTCTAACGGCTAAGGGAGGGGATCGCTTGCTCGCTATTGTTTACAGATGACATTTTGGAGATCATTTTGAAATATATGAATATAGGAATCAATAAATATAACGAAACGGCAGGTGAAGATGCAGTGCACGCTGCTTTCCAAAAAATAACTCCTGTCGAACTTATATAGACATGGGATTAAGGTGCCAAATGGGACACCATGGGATAGGGTTAATCATTACATTTTTTTTTTGAATAACTTTTTTACTAAATAAAAAAAATATTCTAAGTGATCCAAATCTTTATTTTGACCTTTACGCGCTCCATTGCCTGTCTGTGTACAGTTAATTAGTTCACAAGTATAATGATTGCTTATGATTCTCCCTTTCGCTATTCGGCATCCAATGGCAAGCCTCTGAGAGTATTTGTGCAACTAATATACTTTCAATCAAATCTATTACGTTGAATAAGTATGTAGCGTTTTTACTCAAGACGTTTATTTAAATAAAAAACAATAATTAAACCAATAAGTTAATCACTTATATATTCACCGTTGCTGTTTACAACCTCTTCCCATTTCGCGACCAATTTGTTGATGCTGTTCCGCCAAAAATCGCTTGGTCTGATGTCAAAGAAGTTATTGAGGCAGTTTTTAAGGACCTTTTTGTTATCGAAAGTAACGCCCTTCATATTGGTAGGGAGTGGAAAAGGTGGTAATCGGTGTGTGTAAGATCGAGAGAATACGGCGGATGCTGAAGGACTTTCCATTCGAACACTTAGAGTGCGGTTTTGACGACTTGTGTAACATGGGCAACATGGAGCTTGGCGTTGTCATGAAGAAGTATGGTTTGACCATGTCGTTCAGCTCTTTTCAGTCGAAAAACTTCTTTCATGCGTTGTAGTTGGGCAATGTAGAGCTCCTTGTTGACCGTGACATTCTTTTCGAATATTTCCCAATGCACTGGGAGGGCCCAATCCCACCAAACACAGCAACATCATCACATTATTGCTTACGAAAGTTGGTTATTTTGACACTGTTTTGTTCCACACTTTCCCTAGTGACGCCCCGACAGAATTACTCGCAAAAGTTCTCCTTCAAGCGCAACCTCTTAATTCAAAAGTTTTGGTTCGCAGTGGCATAAAATGGTAGGGTGGTCCATTTGTCGAAAAAATTCTTCAATTTGTGGGGCCCAATTGGGAAAGCTGCAACACTTTAATTTTATTATTGCATGCTAGTTTTTATTTGTACATAATTTTTAGTACACTTTTCGAATATATTTTTAACTGATCTACTTTTATAGCCTAATCTTACTCCCTTATCATGAACACCGATGCAGAGGATACAGAAGGTAGTGCCTTCCGAAAACTGATACTTTATTTTTGGCGAATTTGACAATTTAGTGATGTCAGTACTCACGCCGTATATAAACAAACCTTTGTGTGTAAATGTATTGGGTATGGGAATAACTTTCCGCCCTTGTAAAAGAGGGCGCTTATGATACTATTTTTGTGTTCGTACTAGTAATATACTGGTGATTTGAAGGTGTATATGTGAGGTCTGGATCGCAGTAGTTGACATTGGATTGAAGCGTAAATATCCTTTTTTAACTGACGCCAAAAATGTCTACGTTCGTCTCGAAAAACATGTTGCTAAACCGGTCCAGAAATATTTAGAGGGAATGAATTGGGAAATCTTGCCCCAGCCGCCGTATTCCCCAGACATTGCACCTTCTAATTACCATCTGTTCCGATCAGTGCAGTCAGCTCTTACCACTTCTTACGAGAGCATAACAAACTGCCTCAATGAATGGATCAAGTCAACCGAACTCGAATTTTTCGTCAGAGGAATCTGTATGTTGTCTGAAAGATGGAGTAAAGTTTTAGCTTTCAATGGCACATATTTCACATAATATCTCGTATTATTTAATTGTTTAAATAAATTGTAAATTTGGCTAAGAAAAGATGGATACTTATTCCTATACCTATATGTACGTTCGATTTATTCTATATCCCTGGGCTTCCTCTCACTTGCGTTTATTCTTACTCTTCTTTTTTGCTTTATTGACGTCACGGCACTAGAAAAGACTCATTCTTGTATTCTATCATTCATTACCATGAATCATATATAGAAGAAGGCTATGCATTTGTTATCGAATTTAGGAAAAAAGTATGTGACGTCATTTTCTTGATATTTCTCTTCTGTGACCCCTTCTTGGTTTGTTTACATTTGTGATGTTGGCTTGTGCGCTATTTAGGCGTGATTGTTTGTTCAACGTGAGCACACTTAAAGAATAATACGGCATAAAAACATGTTTTATATTCAAAAAAATTTATCATAATAAAGGGTGTCGGCCATTTTGAGCCACTTAATAAACCACGGAAAAAAGTTAGTAGGCAATTGCAATGTTAAACTTATACCTTTAGTTTTTAAAATATAGGTTTTCACAGCTTTTGGGAAACGTACATTGTTTATTCTGTTGCGCAATCACTGCCGTCTTCTTCATTTTCGTTTCGTCGCATAATTCGTAGTTGAAAATAGCTTTTTTTATTATTTCCCTCTTACGAGCCCTTATGTCGTTGGCTCATGCTACCTTACCTAAAACAGCTTAAATACCACTTCACTCACAGAGAACTTGTATTCGAACATGTTTGACAGTATGATCGAACATTTTCAAGCACTGTGAGTGTGCCACCAACTATTGGCCGAATAATAAACAATAGGTTTTAAGTGTTTTCTCCGTCGATGTTTACCCACCATCAATTAGCGCCTAAGTTGAATGCGAGGGCATCAATGCCAGCTACAACACCGTCAATCAAGCAGCAACAAGTAATGCATATGAGCAATGAATGTCAACTGTGGCGCATCCGAAAGAGAGCAGCAATCAAGTAAGAATGCAACGGTGTAAAGTAGCAGCAGCAGTAGCGGCCGCCGCCTCAGTAGCAGATGCTTTGCTTATTGCGCGCCTCCCCCCTTTATTGGATTTAATATATCTAGCGCGTATTTACAGCGAAGAGTAGCTCCTCGGTAATAAGTATCTATTTATTTATCTGGTTGACTGTGAATGCCGTCCGCTGTTGGCTGTCAGCGATACCAAAGAATGTTTAATGCATTCAGTTGTTGTTGAATGCTCGCAACGTACAGAACGGTGACGCGAAAGCTGAAACTTTAAAACGGCGAAATAAATAAATGTGAATGTTTATTTAAGTGAATTATCAGTTGTGTTCAGTTCAGTTGTAATGTTACGCAGTGCTTTATTGATGTACTTACACATACATATATATCGTACTCGTATATGAGGTGCTGGTTAGTTGGGTGCTGTCGCAATAAAGTGGTTAAGAGTAAGGACAACAAGGATTATTCTGATTTTTTTTTTTGTTGAAAAAGGTCTACTTTTTCAATGCAGTGAAATTGCAAATACTCAATTTGGTGATTATTTTGTATAAATATGTAATTGTAAAGGAAAAAATAAATACAAAAATTAAATAGTTATAATAATATACATAATCAAATATTAATTATTTGTATAAGTTATAGGGTATTTAAAAAAAAAATTCGTGTCTATGCTCAAACATTTTTTTTCCTTATACATATAACAACTCGTCGAAAAATAATTCCAAGAATGACATACAGAGTGTCCCAAAAAAAAGCAGACGCACTCTACGTGATTATAAAAACAATTCATATGTATTAAAATGGGGTGCAGATTAAAAGTACAATTTAAAAAAGACAGTTGTGGTAGGAACTGGCTTGAAAAATGGTATCTTTTTTATGTCATCTTTGACATTTGTCATGTCAAGGAGACAGATGTAAAATTTTATACAATAGAGGTTAGGTTAGGTTAGCCTGGTTGGCAATAAGGCACGCATAAACCTTCTGGTCCCTAGCAAAACCAGATGGAGACCGACCTCTGTGAATACTGAAAGTAGACATCATGTAGGATGTCAGCGCTTTTGGTGAATCAAAGCAGAGCTGGGAGAGCCGCTTTTGAAAAGCCCTCCACACTCTCAAACAATGGGGCTCCCAGGCATTTTAAACGAGTTTTTAATAATACCGGAAAAACGCACAGAAGGTGTTCTAAAGTTTCCTCATCATCCTCTTTGCATTCCCTGCATTTGTCCGTGTTAGCAATCCCTATCTGGTACGCATGTGCCGCCAATAGAGTATGAGCTCTTAGCATACCTATAATAGTTCTGCAGTCCTTTCGCGAGAGCGTACGATACGAATACGATATTTATAAGATAGAACATCGCGTTTAAGTTATTGAAACTTATAATGAAAATGGTCGATCTTTAAGAACAATATATCACAAAATTCGTAATGTTTTTGGCGGAAAGAATCATTCGTTTGAATCGACAGTTCAAAGGTTCAAAAATTTCAAGAAACTGGTTCTGTCGAGTATATAAAAAAGAACTGATGGGCCAAAAACTGGGCATTCTGCTGAGAATATTGCTGCTGTAGCGCAAAGTGTTGCTGAAAAACATTTAACATCGATCTGGACGTACTCAACAATTAGGTATTCATGAATTGACTGTTTAGCCGCTTTTACCTGTAGACGTGATCATGGTGGACATTAAATGATGTGATTTTTCACAAATGAGCCATATTTTGAATAAAAATAGGGACACCTGAAAAATCTGAAACATATTTTATATTAACAAAACTTTTTGGCGCGTCTTTTGAAAGTCCCTTGAATTTATATTATAATTGCAAGCTACAGCTTATAATAAATATTTTAATGAATAATAAATAATGAAAACAAATGTGGAATTTATTTAGTCAATTCAATTGTTCAAACTGTTCCTCATTTTGATCTTAACAATGTTGGCGCTGCGAAGCAATGCAGTCGCAAGCACGGTGAAGCATTTTCTCATGCATTCTTCGATTTCAAAGAAAAAAATTGGCCCTTCTTCAAGCAATTCATCTGTTTGTCAGATTTCATTGAAATAAACTCTCACATCACTTTGATAGTGGAGAGTGCACAAACTCGCTGAAAATAACAGTCTCTTTAGCCTTAAAAATACTTGGCATGACCTTCCCCTGCAGAAAATTCGGGTGTGTACACATTTTCTTGGGACACACTGTATTACACAGCTATACTTTGCTAAGTTATAGCTGCTGTCTGTTATCATTTAATTTTTGCATTCAAATTTAGTTATTCACCAACCAGCATACTTTATCTGACAGACTTGTAAATCTTCCATAAGACAGCAAGTACAGTTGTATTACCGTAAATAAGCAAAATAATCTTAACATTTTACTATAAAGCACTTTTTTTCATTATTTTAAATATGGAACTAGCCGTCATCATACAATTGTTTTAGTAGCTAATCTTTTTTCTGCATATTTTTTTAAATTAACGGATGCACTAAAGCGGATGCATCCCATCACCGTGGCGTGCTTGTTGCTGTTATGCTGTTAATGGTTGTTGTTTATTTATAAATATTAGCTTACCCGCAGTAGCAACTGTTGATGCCGCCACCACATCTCACTTAAATCACTCAAATGTGCAGCTAATGCCGCAAATGTACACAAACAAATGCAAACACACGCATAGCACCACAAATACTTAAGTGAATATTTCATAGATGTTTGCACAGGGTTTTGTAAGTGTAAAGTATACGCCCCGTCATTCTCCCCCCCACTCGGTCCCAATGTGTGCTATGTTACACGTGTGTGTGGAGGTTCGGTGTGTTGGCTGATAAAAAATGAACGAATCAGTACAAATGCTAAGATGCAATCAATTTATCAAGCGATGAGCAGTAACGGCAGCGCAGCTACTTTTTTCATAGAGAAGAAGCCATGCAAGTAGTATCTGGTGTGTGTGTGTGTACGTGCGAGTGTGTGTGTATTATCATTTATTTTGTTAAATCGGCAACAGGTGTGGTTGATTGGAGCGACACAATAAATAATTGGTGAATTTTGTTTATAACACGAAGTTGATATTTTTATGACTCAAGTGCAGGCGAAGTAAGTGAAATTAAAAAAAAATTAGCTTTCTTACTTATACTCGTATACATAGTTGTATTATATAAAAATTGCTTTTAACGAAAATTGTGTCAAAGTGCTTTTACGCATTCATTATTTTAATTTCTAAGAAAATATAAAACGCATATACATATATGTAAATGGAATATTTAGTTGCCCCAGCTCTGGATTTTCTTGCTTCAGTGCATGCAAATTTCCATTCACCTACACATTCTTAGCAAAATTTAGACACTTTTTAAGATTTGTCCTTTTGCACTGAAAATTCACTACGTTTAAATCACCAGTAGTAGATAACGTCTAAGCCATTTCACTACAACAACAAAGTATTGCAGTCAAACCAGTTGTCGCATGACGTTGATTTTGCGAAAGTAGCTAACTACAGCTATACTCGTATTCTGTTGTATAGAAAAGTGTGAAAAACAAAATGATGAAAAAAAAAACCAGATGCAACACAACTCAAGGAGAGAGTAATAGATAAATAGAAAAATGCTGTCTACTAGAATATTTGCAAAGTCAACCTTAACTACCTGTTTGAAATTTTAGCTATGCGTTCAGGTATTGAGGCCACTGCTACAGCCACTGCGGATCCCAATGGGCACATCAAAAGCAATTTAATGCATTAGAGAATATGTAAATACATTTTTTTGAAAAATTATGAAAAGCTTCGGAGCGCTTAGGCAAAAGGAAAACATAAACAAAGAAATATTTATTAAAAACATCTAATAAATTAAGAGTGCAACAAAAAAACAATAGCTGACAATGAAGATCGGGCATGATATATAAATGTTTGTTAAGGGGTTACATGGGTTTCGTTGGTTCAAAAAATCGATTTATTTTTTTTCGGCTTATTAATTTCTACAACATCTCAGGAATATTATCCTAAATTTTCAAGTCGATCCGAATAATAAATTCGGAGATACAGCCTTTGGAATGTGTGCGCTCCAAGTCACTTTTATTGTTACTCAAACTTTAAACGCGTTTTTCCCGGAACTGTGTTTTCAAAGTCGGTTGCCAAATGTTCTCGAAAACTACTCAACCGATTTTGATGAAATTTTACACAGGTGTTCGAAATACAATTTACTCGTGCTTGAGCGAAAGATTTTTTTTTTTTTTTTCAATTACAACTATTTAAAAAAAACAAAATTTCACGCAAATTTGACCGAAATTTTCATTTTTTTGGAAAAATGTCTGCCAAAATTCCAATTTTTACTTTTTTATTCTTTCCTTCGTTCAAGCACGAGTTTATGGTCTTAACTAAAGCACTCATTTTTGTTTTTTCATTTTTGATGAGCCTGTTAGGAGTTATGCTGACAATGCGGACGCGCCTTTTTTTCGAGGGGTCACCGTAAATGACGTCACAATGGAGGAGTTCTAATTTTTTTTTTTTGAAAATTTCAGAAATTATTCTTTAAATATGTATCTATAAGACAGAAAAAAGTTTGAATTAAATAAATAATTTTTTACATAGAAAAAAAATGTTGAAAATAGGCCTTTTTTTATCCGACGAAACCCATGTAACCCTTTAATATATGTATTTTTTGCTCCATATATTTTGCCTCCTTCCGGCAGCAGAATATGAAAATAGTATGCTAAAAACGAAAACAATGGAAAACAGCGTCCACATAAAGCACATATTCGGAAGTCTTTTGTGTACAGGGTCCGGCACTCGAGTGTAACCAATTAACAAGGTCAAAAATTTAGTGGGGAAAATTTCTTTTATTCAATCCAAAGTAAAAAATGTGTGAAAATAATACAAGACTAAGAATAAATTTACTTTTGCTCGACACAACCACCTTTTGCCTTGACTATGGCCTTGTGAAACAAATCTGAAGCTGCCCGAATGTTACTTGTAGGTATTTTTGCTCACTCGCGGACAATGGCTTTTTCAGTGCCTCGAGACTGGTGAATCTTTCAGTTCGGACCTTGTTCTCGAAAATGGCCGAAAGGGAATAATCCATCCGATTCGCGACTGGTGAATTGAAGAGCCATTAAGTGGACGTTATGAAGTTCGGAACGTTGTTTTTTAGCCATTCTTGGTTCACTCGAGCTTTGTGAGACGGTGCCGAGTTTTGTTGAAACATCCATGGTCTGCCACCGAAACATTTTTTGTCCAAGGTTTTCAAGCAATATCCAGAATACTTTCCCGATAATATTTCGCATTTACTTTGACGACAGGCTCGATGAAAACGATTGGAGAGCACCCATCTGCGGTTACAGCGGCCCAAACTATTACATGTGGCGGGTGCTGCCTCCTGCTGGCCAATCGATGACTCAAATTCTCGTATGAACGTTCGATCAAATAAACCCTATCGTTTTGGGAATTTATGAATTGCTCAATTTGAAAAAATTTTCTCGTCAGAAAACACAATGTTCGGAAATTGACCGTTTTCGGCCAAGCGAAGTAACTCCTTCGTTCGCTCAAGTCTGATTTGTTGCTGCTTTGGTGTGAGATCATGCGCCTTTTGGATTTTGTAAGGCTTGACTTTGAGATCATTGTTCAGTATGCGGTGGATGCTACGGTCAGATATTTTCAGTTCTTTCGCTATTTGATTGACACTTCGGCGGAGATTTCGCTCAAGTCACTTTTTGAACCATTTCACGTGTCGTTGCAGTGTTTTGATGACCACCTCCATGACGCTTCGCGATGCTAAGAAGCTCGAGCTCACAAACAATCGCTGGTTGTGATTTTCTAGCCAAATGTAATGTTATCACATTATTACTTTTGAAATCCATTACTGATTTTCTTTTTTCGCGTTTACTCTCGACAAAATACTCGCACGCTTGTAAACAGTGCTCTGGACTGTCTTTTAGCTAACTAATAGAGAGTTGATGCCCGTGCAAAGGAGAGCAGGCTATCGACTATGATTAGAAGAAGAGACTAAATTATAGTCGATAGTTATTCTATTGTACTTTTCGTTCTAAATAGTACGTAAGAAAGTTATGCCCGTAAAATAGTAAAGAAATACTTTTACTAAAATTAAAAATATGCCAAATTCGTTTGCCTAATTAAAAAGTGTGAGAAAATGAGTTATTAGTGGAGACTGTTGAGAGCAGAAATACTATGCGTGAACTTAGCAGTTAACAGACTTCGACTAAGCCTTTTCGGTGAAAGACAAAGGTTTTGAGTTGGATATCGACAAAGAATGAAATAACATTTTAAGTTCGCCAAAAATACAGCAATTTTCTTCGACATTGCTCCGAACTAATGGAATTTCGGTCCTAAGTGTTTTGGCCATTTGAAAGGGTTTTCCAATAACAGGTGTTATTTTAAATAGCCCGCTATTTCGGTAGATGCCAATTTTGAAGCTGTCATTGTTTGATATTTGACAAGTAGAAACTACGCCATTAATAAAAATGGAATGATTCACGGTTAAACAACGCATTGAAATTATTAAAATTCACAATAAGAATGATGAAAATTTGGCAGAGACGGTTTGTAAAACTCGAACATTTTTGAGTCATCGTGAAGCACCTTGTCAGACCGTAATACAGAAATTTGTGAAAAAATTCGAGCTGTTTGGACAAGTTAGTGATGTGCAGAATAAAACCCGTGCACGTCGCTCAAGAACAGCCGAAAATACTGCTGTTGTAGGCGAAAGTGTTGAAGAAAACCCAGGTTTGTCCATTCCTCGTCGTTCTTTGGAATTAGGCATTCCACAAACGTCATTACACTGTATTTTGTATAAAGATTTGGGTCTTAGGGCTTCTAAAGTCCAGTTAACACAAGAACTCAAGCGGGTCGATCATCAAAAACTTCGTGTCTTTGCGGATTGGGTCGTTGAAATGCATGAAATTGATCCGGAATTCCATCAAAAAATTATCTTGAGTGATGAGGTCCATTTCCACCTCGGTGGCTTTATCAACAAACCAAATTGTCGGATCTGTGGCTCAGAAAATCCAAGATTTATTGTTGAAAAGCCTCTCTATCCTCAACGTGTGACTGTTTGGTGCGGTTTATGATCCGGCGGAGTTATTGGACCTTACTTTTTCGAAACTAAAGCTGGAGCAACAGTTACGGTGAATGGATTGCGATATCGAGAGACAATTTTTTATCTCCGAAATTGGATGGTATTGATCTTTGCAACGTTTAATTTTAACAAGCAACGAAACCATTGATGTTATTCGGGAAAAGTATCAAAATAAGACCTCTTATTGGAAAACCCTTTACAAGCAAGACAAATGTAAGTGAACTCTTCATAGAGACTTTCAATACAAGCAGAGATTTTTGAACGTTGGCTGGGTAACAAAGCTATAACCATGGCCAAAATGCTATGGGTAATATATATAAGTAGTTAATATTTAATTGAGACTGCATGAGTTGCAGCGATTAACCCAGTGTTGAAGAAAGTGGTGGGAGATGGTAGAATAAAATTAAGTTAAAAAATTTCAAATGCGGCAATGGTTATTACTTTATGGTGAACTACTTATTTACTAAAAGTGCATGTATACTTACATATACATACATATGTATAAGTCTATCCACTAATTAGGTAGGAATTACAAACAAATATATGATGCATGAAAAAGCACAGCACAGCTTGGTTGGAAATTAAGTCAAAATACACGAAAAAATAAAATAAAACGATAAATCAAAGAACTGACCAACCCGCAAGCGAATGGCCTTTTAAGTATGCCAGACAAATTATCCAGCTTTGTGTGGCAATTTGTGCATTGTCTGGCCAACAATCACATCATCGCACTTGCGTTTCAAGTCATCATCCGAGTACTCTCTTCTGTTGCCACTTGAATGCAAGCAGCTAACTGTTCCAGAAGCTACTTGACACAACTTGTACTAGTAAAATATGGACATATGGACATACATGCGTAAAGGCGTTCACGTGCATGTGTGTAGTTAAGTATGTGCTGCTGAAAACACTTATCTGGTTGAACATAGCCAAACGCGCTTTGGCGGTTGTTGCATGCAGCGCTGTAGCCGCCACACACGCAGCTGTGGCATCGAAGTGGTGGCGATGTTGATTCTCCATCATTGAGATGAGTTACTTTTGCACTTGCGAATCTTAAACCGGTTGCGCGATTAAAGAAGCCACCCGTTGCTCCACAAAGGAACTGGATAACAGCGTAATGCGTTGAAGCACGCTGACACTTAAAAATTCACACATTCATATATACATATACATGTGTTTGTGTATGCTCGTATGAACGAGTATTTAAATTTTTATGCTAATATAAATAATTGTATATATTTTACGGCCATTGCCCATAATTGCACACAAAAATGCAGTCACTGCAACAACAATAATAATCGTGAACAACCATTTGTTTTAATTGTAGTGAAAATAGTTGCTATGTTAGAAAAAATCACAACAATTAATATTTACACACAATTGTGAGGGCGACAAAGCGACAATGAGAGCGAATCACATTCAAATCAGTGGAATTTGTATGTAAATAATATTTGTGATATATTTTAAAGATTAATTAATGCGATCGTATTTAAGAAATGCAACCCTGTTAGAAATTTCGTGGGCGACTACTAAAACAGTTAGCTTTTAGTTAACTCATTACGGTTGACTTTTAATTGATTTCAAAGTCATGGTAGGTTTAATCACGGTGATTTAATGAGGCTGCAGATTTTCTTTTATAAATAAAACACAAAAATTCGAAACTATTTTTTTTTTAATTTCATCATGTTTTTTAGTCTATGACATTTATGTATGAAACAAAAGAACGTTGGAATAAACGATTGTCCCATCAAATAGAAATACAATAATTTTTGTTTGACGTTAAAATGACGTCAGAAATGTGTGACGCAGAAATGCGAAAACGCGAACAAGAATACAAGAAGAAGAAATTACAACAATAACAGAATAAATTGCTAGGCTTACAATCACCAATTGCTCCAGCGTGACGTAACATGCACATATATTCTGTCAAATTCGCTGAGAGGGGAATAGCGGTACGAGATGGACGCCACCTTGTATTTTGTATGGAACACAATATCGGTTAAATACTCACCACGGCTCGTCTGACAACACAGGATGCGCATACCGAAATTTACTATGGTTTTTTTGCCAATGTTTGGGCTGCATATCATTCATAATGATTTAATTTTTTAGTCCTGACATCTTCTCGGGCATAGCGACACCACTTTTCACTTAGCCCCAGAGGAAGCAGTCCAATGGTGTCAAATAGCAAGAGCTCAGCGGCCATTTGAACTCGCTGTTTCGTATGGTAATGAGCCTTGCTAACTTCGTTTGTAATATAGTCTTTATTGCATGCTCTGTGTGGCTAGTGGCACTGCCAAGTTGAACGCACATATTGCCCAAGTCCATGCCATCTAAATCAGGCCAATTAGGTTTGCTATTATATCACGATAATGTTCACTGTTCACTGTAACATCGTTACCGCCATCATTTTCCAAGAATTAAGGTACGATGCCTCCATCAACCTAAGAAAGACACCAACTTGTTGTGGGTGCAAAGGTTTTTTAGAATGACTTGTGGATTCTCACTACTTCAAATGCGGTAGTTTTTCTTGTAATCGTGTACATTTGAGTGAAAATGTGTCGGTTATGTTGAGTAAAAAATCATGCAATGCGCGAAATGACCTTTCCTCAGAACAACCATTTTAATAAATAATTTGGGGGTTTACTTCTACACGTTTTTCAACTGAATATCATTCCATGACTAAGTTTGCCAAAGCAGCAATTGCCAAAAAAAATAAATAAATAAAAAATAAAATTATAAAAATAAAAGTTATTTATCATTAATAATTATTGTTAAAAAATTACTTCACTTTTGAATCACCCTATATCTGTTTTCCCCTTTGTTAACATTTTATGATATTCTTGCTTTTGAGAGAGTATAGTTTCTTGCGCTCTTGATTTCTATAGCTGGCTGTTGATGGCTAATTTCCCAACAAAGAAACGAACGATATTATCTAATAGGTCTATTTATAAGTTCGTGCGGTTTTACAACAGATGGCGTAACTTGATTATTATTCCATCGATCCACATTTCCAAACATTCATTGGAGAGCTACTGTCGTAAGGCACAAACGTCAGTATAAGTTTTTTATTTGAAGCGTAAACAACAATATTTTTACCACACTTGAAAATGTCGAATTTCGTGCCAAATAATGTGTTTTTGCGGGGAATTCTTCTTCATTATTTTAATATGAAGAAAAAAGCAGCCGAAAGTCATCGTATCTTGGTGGAAGTTTATGGTGAGCATGCTCTATCTGAGCGAACGTGCCAGAAGTGGTTTGCACGCTTTAAAAGTGGTGATTTTGGCTTGGAAGACGAAGAACGCGAGGGTGCGCCGCCAAAGTTCATGGATACCGAATTGGAGGAATTGCTCGATCAAGATCCGGCTCAAACGCAAGAAGAGGTTGCAAAAACTTTGGGAGTTGATCAATCAACCATTTCCAAACGTTTAAAAGCCATGGGAATGATCCGAAAGGTAGGCCATTGGGTGCCGTATGAATTGAAGCCAAGAGACGTTGAACGCCGTTTTATGGCATGCGAACAACTGCTTCAACGGCACAAAAGAAAGGGTTTTTTGCATCGAATTGTGACTGGCGATGAAAAGTGGGTCCATTACGACAATCCAAAACGTCGGGCAACGTATGGATACCCTGGCCATGCTTCAACATCGACGTCGGCGCAGAATATTCATGGCCTGAAGGTTATGCTGTGTATCTGGTGGGACCAGCTGGGTGTTGTGTATTATGAGCTACTGAAACCGAATGAAACGATTACGGGGGATGTCTACCGACGACAATTGATGCGTTTGAGCCGAGCACTGCGAGAAAAACGGCCGCAATACGCCGATAGACACGACAAAGTTATTTTGCAACATGACAATGCTCGGCCACATGTTGCACAAGTGGTCAAAACATACTTAGAAACGCTCAAATGGGATGTCCTACCCCACCCGCCGTATAGTCTAGACCTTGCGCCATCCGATTACTATCTCTTCCGATCGATGCAACATGGCCTGGCTGACCAGCACTTCCGTAATTACGATGAAGTCAAAAAATGGATCGATTCGTGGATTGCGGCAAAACCGACCGAATTTTTCACAAAGGGAATCCGTGAATTGCCAGAAAGATGGGAAAAAGTAGTAGTAAGCGATGGACAATATTTTGAATATTAAATTTGTAACCATTTTACGTCAATAAAGTTTCAAATTTCGAAAAAAACCGCACGAACTTATTCATAGTCCTATTAGTAATTCAAAAACTAACGAATTGAAATTGTTTTGATCTTTTAATGTATTAAAACAATTTCTTATTTTATTTTGCTTTATCTTATAATTAAGATACATATCAATTCGAAAAAGCTTTATCAAAAAATCTATTAAGAAATGCCCCATCAAAAAATAAATGTTCTTTAGTCACAAGCTTTGGATATGCTATCGAAAAGCGGTTAATACCGTGAACATATCTTCGAGACGAGTGTACCAACAAAAAAAAAAGCCTGCGAAATTTGAAAAGTCACCTTATTTTCTTAACAAACCTCGTATAGTGGGTGTTATTTTAGCTACTAGGGGGGTGTTATTTTAGCTATCGATATCGAAAATTATGGCTTGACAGCTGAGAATGGCGAATGACAGCTGAGAAATGTCACCATGAATCGTTTAATGCCAGAACAACACTTCCAAATTATGGAAATAAGAGGTTAGTCCCAACTACAGCGCGTTAAAAATCGATTTGTTGCAATATTCAAACCACCATTGACGCCATCCGGAAAAAGTAATATAGTTATTGGAAGAAGTTACCAAAATTGAACTGATCGAATGGATCATGCACGCTTGGCATATGCCGAATATCATATTCAAAAAATAAATGCCATGAGATTATCTCTCAGATTATAATAATATTTTGTAATATTATTTTAAGCTCTCAAGCTATTAAAAAACATCCGATACAATCATATACAAGGTTGCCCATATTCGACGGACCCATGTGTTTTTGGGCCCATTCCAATCGACGAAGCTTGTCCGCAGGCAATAATCTTTGCGTCAATTGAATCTTATACGGGAATAAATGCAAATCAATGCGGATAATTCGTTGTAAAGTGGTCCGAGCAATGCCCAACAGCTGAGAACGGCGATTTTGGGATGTCCTCGACGTCTCGCGACGTTTCAACACTGGCCCGTACAAAATCAATTTGGGCTCTTTGGATTAGAAAGAGCATCACCAGTCGAAAACCTTTCGTACAAACGTTTAATGGTGTTCTTAGAAGGCGCACTTTTCACATTATTTAATTTTTTATACGCACGTTGAGTTTTCACAATTGACTTCTTTTGTTGAATGTAAATTTCAACAACTGAGCGGGCTCGCGTTGAATATACTGTTCCATGGTAAAAATCTGCATGGACTGACGCTTCCAACGCGGTATGTCATTATGCGATCTGACGTCTCTGTAAAAAGATGCAGGGTTGCCAGATGGGTCCGTCGAATATTGGCAACCCTGTATAAAGCTCCATTAAGTATAACAAATTTTGAATTAACCTCTTATCCAAAACGCAGCATTCAGCGTATATTGTTTTCATTACAATGGTCCATTAACTTATGCAACATTAGGAGATCGTTGGACGTAATGTTTTGCAATCTATGAAACTCAATATTTATTATTCATTAGAAAACCGTGGTGAACTTGCTGTTCTGTAGGAGACAAATATTTCCAGTGTAGTTTAAAATGGCATATGCAGGAGATTTTTAGAATTTTACAAAATAGCGAGCCTTAGAGTGAAAAGCTAAGTCCATTTTTTAAAGCATTTATTTTAACGCAAGAATAACGAACAATAAATAGTGCATCTTCATTTATTTCTAACTTTCTCTATTCATTGATAAGCAACTTTGCTAAATGCAAATACTTACCGAAAATGTGTTAAGTGCCAAAGAAAGCAAAAATTGTTCATCAAAATTATGGGGATCGATTCGCTTCGAGTTGTTTTAGCTTGGAATACGCAACATTTTGTCTTAGAACCAAACCCAAATTTTGAGACTACAAAAAAATTAAGTATTTCTTTTGATGCACAGAGAGTTCATCAATGAGATCATAAGCTTGCAGAATAAGAAGCGAAACAATATTTTTTGTTTCGTTTTAATTAAAAACTAAATTTCCACCACAAAATATCGAAAAATTTCTTCTAGTAGTTATCGTGGCATGAAATATTATATTATAATCTGTTAAAATGGCTTAGCTTAGGTGGACAATATGGCGGTTGAAAAATTTAAATTTAACTACTTTTATTATTGTACAAGGTGACACAAAATTAATCACCTTTTCAGAAGATTTATAATTTTGTGAACTGGACATCTGCACTAAACATTCAGAAAAGCAATGGAGCGCGTAGAGGCCGAAATAAAGATTTTCCTCAAGTGTATGGTATATTTGTCCATACAGTGAATTATATTAATAAAAAAGAAGTAATTACTTTAAGGCGGCTAAATAAGGAATTAAGCATTTACTTCAAATTTATATGAATACCATCAAGAAAGATAGAATGCAGATTAAAATGGAAATTTGAGAGTAATTTTGCTTCGATGCAATTTTAGATGGGGTTAGTTAAATATAAACGTGGTTGATAATAGAATAGAGAACACAAAAAATATGAAAAAAAACCACTTCAGATGGCTGAATTCGGTCTATACCAAAATACATATGAAATTGAAATTTGAAAAGGTCGAGCCAAGGAGCACCAGGAGATTTGGTGGCTCCTAAAACACTCAGGCTAAAGAGCCCATTGTATTTAAAGCTCTGGAAAGGGGGTAGATAGTCAAGGAGGGAGGGAGAAAAGTATCAGAGACAGAGATAGGAAAGAATAGAGACAGAGATAGAGATAGTTAGTCCTGTGAGAATTTTCCAGATTCTCTGGCAAATCTGTAAATATCCACCAGTTTTAGAGAACGAATATTACTCATTCTCACGACATCGGAACCCAAAATTTGCAGCGTAGCTCTAGCAAATGCCGGACACTCACACAAAAAGTGCACAATGCTATCCTCCTCCTCTAACTAAGATAGGCAAATCGGGTTTTCAATGATTCCAATGGTGGTCATATGTTGACTCTATGGATTGTGTCCTATAATAATACCTATCATCAACAGAACGTCTTTTCTTCCAAGTTTTAGAAGAAAGTTTTCTGTCAGGGCTTGTCACAATATATTTTGCAGTTTTGCAGCGTTCTAGACTGGACCATCGCTCTTTATGTAAATTGCGTACATAATCGCTGATCCACTTCATGATTTCTGCAGCACTTATTTCGGTTCCCTGTGGGGGAATCGCTGATCCACAGTTGCCCAATTCATCGGAAATTTCATTCCCTTGAACCCCGCAGTGTCTTGGAATCCATATTAGTACGAGCTTATTCTGTCTTGCAAAAGAATTAAGCTTCTTCTTACTGTCACTAAAAACCCCAATCTGAAAAATAGTTGACATTCCTTCCATAGCGTAATGATACCTATTACTCTAGTTTAAGTACTTTTCCGGCTCCAGAATCTTTTAACATTCTTGGACCCATCGGTGAAGAAAATATCCGTCAAACCTCTTGTAATGCACTCTGGCTTACACCATTGCTCACGCAGTGGGTATTTGAAATAAAATTTCTTTCCAAATGAAACTATAGGTGAAAAGTCATCTTTAGATGCCAAGAACAGTGGATGCTGCTCAGATAGTAACTTAAAGATTTCTCTGCATCCCGAACTTCCGTATTCGTGCCAGAGGCCATATTTACGGAGTATATACATTGTTTTTATTACTTCCTGTTATATCTTAAGATCCAAGGAGAGCAAATTAAGCATATCATCTTCGGAAGTTGTACTCATGGCACCCGTACTGCATAAACATACGCTTCTTTGCAGCCTGTATAGTTCCCGACGTGTTGACTTAATCATATTCCTTCTCCACCAAACTACAGAATCATAAGTGATGATTGGTGTGATATGTACTGTGTATATCCACCAGACCACAGCCGGTTTCAGACCCCAGGTTTTGCCAAAGGGTGTACGGTATCGTTGAAATATCCTCAGTGCACGATCCACCTTTCGCGAAACATGTGTTTTCCAAGTCAGCTTCTTATCCAAGATTACTCCTACAGACTCTGAGACTGAGTGTCACACCTTTCACACGACTGACGGGCGTCAAACATGGCTAAATCGATCCCTCTACTGATATAACTGATTCTGGCAAATTCACTCATATGCACAAGCTCTTGCATTCCCTCCACCGTGCATGAAGCTGTGGTAAGTTTGCATCCAATGGTGATAGATTACCAGGTTTGGCCGATTACCCCTGTTACGTCAACCGATTCTTTCAAATTCACAGAGAGACGGTTAACGGTCTGATATTGGCCACACCTTCTGCATTTTTTTCGCTTTGATTGTGCAGCTGAGAGTTTGAGAAAATTTGATTTGCGCATTTTGCTTGACATTAGACAGCATAAGACAGGGCAATAAATCATTGCGTATAATCGCGAGCGCTTAAAAGAATTCGTCAAAGATTTTTTGGAAAATTTAGTTTAAACCGAGATGAAATCATAGACATTTTAAATGGTGTTGGCCCTTCTGGATATAATAATTTATTTAAGTTCATCACTGGTGCTATAGAATATAGAAAATTAATTTTAAGCGAATTCAATATATAGTACCATAGTAACATATGTAAAATGTAAGATTTTTTTTTTTTTTTCTTTTTTCTTCCGACAAACGACCTAGTGTCACTGTCGTACGTTCTAATGTTAATGATTAAAAATGAAATGTAATGAAATGTAAAAGTCGAACAATAAATAATAATAAATAATCGCGAGCGCATTAGTTGCGAAAAAATATAATCGAATGGGAAATGGGAAACTTGATTGGCGACAGTAGCGAAAACTACGGTTTTCAATAAGCCGAATTGAAATATCTCTTGAGAAACTAGTTTGTAATTTTTTGTTTGTTTTTTAATTTTCTATTGAATTTGTGGCTATCGATGTACGTAATTATATCTCATATTTCAAAAAAGTGTGATAGAGATGGGTTGGTGCGTGATTACCATTCGGAATTCACAGAGAGGTCGTTGGTTCGAATCTCGGTGAAAGCAAAATTAATAAAAACATTTTTCTAATAGCGGTCGCCCCTCGGCAGGCAATGGCAAACCTCCGAGTGTATTTCTGCCATGAAAAAGCTCCTCATAAAAATATCTGCCGTTCGGAGTCGGCTTGAAACTGTAGGTCCCTCCATTTGTGGAACAACATCAAGACGCACACCACAAATAGGAGGAGGAGCTCGGCCAAACACCTAACAGAAGTGTACGCGCCAATAATTTATTTTTTTTTTATTTTTTGTGATAGAGATGACGATTTGTGTATCGAAAAACGTATCTTCATTGAAAAATCTATTCAAGCTTGTCAATCAACAGCTCTAAGGGCGATTAGCAGACATCAGCTGAGCTCTTGATCTTTATAATTATATATAAGCATACATACATACACATGTACATATGCATAAAGCTTTCATTGCAATTGACAGCACCAACTACGCCAACTCGAACTCAATCATTGTCACTCAGCGCCGCCGTGACGATGAGCTTGAAACGGGCAACAGTTGCAGCCAGCATTATTGTTTTCGCACCTTTTTTTAGTTCAGTCTGGTGGCAATCAAAATGTAGCAAAGTCTAAGTTTTTGTTTATGATATTTTCCTCGCTTCTACTGGGTAAATTGCAAATTTACAATGATTTAAATGCCATTATTCCAAAATGTTATTGAGTTAAATTAGAAAATAAGCGAATAAGCCAGCGACTCAGTTTTGTAGCGAATGATCCAGCAGGCGGGCGAAATCAACTCAACGGTGCAGCATACCCGTACACCAGCTGGCGACAGTTAGTGACTTTCGCGCAACGCAGCGGGTATAATAGATATTGTACATACATACATACGTACACAAATATTTATGCATTCATTTGTGTGTTTGTTTGTGTATGAATGCACATACTATAGCAGTAATTTTTACAATCATTTTTTTTTGTTTCTAAAAATGTACAATTTTCATTTTAATATGTGTGGTAAAATACATTTGTACATATGTATGAGCATGTATGAATATTTGTATATGAGTATGCACTTAAATGAACGCACATACTTATGTATGTATTACATATACATACATACATTGTGCCATGCAGCTGGGCGGTTGAATGGTCAACCGAATGTTTGACTCGTCGTCGACTGTAGCACAAAGATTTTTCTTTTGTCAACGACCGCCTGCCTGCGATGAGCACAGACATACGCTGCTGACCTCTGGTCAGTCAGTCAGTTTAATCCGCCAAGAGTCGTTGCAGTGAAGAGTTTTACTCGTGCGCGCGTCTCGGTCTTTTATCGCAATCAGCAACCGCCAAGCAACGATTTAGTTGTGCTAAACGGGATTCGGTAGAGCCGCTGCGTTTGACCATTAAATTTAATGTCGCGGATGAAAGTGATTTCTAAGTGAAATATACTTAACGCGTCTGCTTGATAGACATCGTTGCGGATTGCATCTACGATTCATAGTTAGATCTGTATGTACGTGTGACTTCAGTTAATTTTGTGTTGTAATTATGGTTATTCTCGCTACGCTATGTTCAAGTTTTTAAATTAAAATCAAGAAAAGAAAGCAAAATTTTGTAATAAGTGTTTGTTACATATATAAAAAGCTGCGTGTATTTAGCCGGTGCTTTTCTTTCGCGGAAAAAAATTAACCTGCTAAGATTTTGGCTTTATTAGCTTATGCTGTTTAGTGTATATAAATACATTCGGGTAAGTAGCTACTTGGACTGCGTCTTACGATAAACATTCAATTGTTTATAACCTTAAAGGCTTTAACTTGCTAAAGTCCGTCGAATCTTGGTTTCTATGTCATCTATCGGAGATGTGAGAATTAGTCCAAAACACTCAAATCACTTGACGTAGGCGGTTGATTGACAGATCTATTTAATATATGTATACTCTATGATTAAAAAGTACCGGGAATGTTTAATTTAAACGAACGGCGCAGTTGGTAACCGGCCCATATTTTTTTCTTATGTTGGTAGGGACTGTAAGACACATATCTGTCACTTTTTAGCCGGCCGGAAATGTGGGCAAAAAATTCTGGGATTTTGCATGATGATAACGCGCCATCGCACCGAGCCTAAATTATGCTGTATTACATTATTATTGACCAAACACCAAGAAAATACCATCGTGCAAACACCGCATTCACTTGATGTGACCCCGTGCGACTTCTTTTTGTTTTTCAAGTTGAAGTTACCACTTCGTGGAAGGAGATTTCAGTCGATTGAGGAGATCTTATAGAATGCGATGAAGGAGCTGAAGCCCAACCGTTCGCCGGCCGACCAGGGGTGCATTGAGGACTAGGTTAATCGTAGGCACCTGTGTATTGCTTTAGACGGGTCATATTTTGAAGGAGATAAAATAAATTTGCCTGAAATTTAACTTTGTTTTATTTAAACATTCCCGGTACTTTCTGGTCGTAGGAGATATACATATATATATACTAGGTGGCGCGAAATTAATCACCCTATGGGAAGATGTATAATATTTGCAAATGGCGTCGTACGCCAATAATTTTTGGCTTGTGATGGAGCGCGTAAAGTTCAAATGATAAAGATTTCCATCACTCGAAATAGTTTTTTCTTAAACCTTTTTTTTTATTATATGAATTTTGCGCCACCTTGTATATATATATGTGCTTACACTCTTTATGGAGTGCTTGGCCAAACTTCTTCTATTTGTGGTGTGTGCCTTGCTGTTTTTTGTTTTTTTCAAAAATGGGGGAGGTTATTTGCCATTGTCTGCCGGGGTGACAGCTATTAGAAAATACTTGTCTACTTTTAAGGGTGCGCTTGCATAGGACCTGTGATAAGAACTACGATAATAGCAGAAAATAAAATTGTAAATGAGAATTCTGCCCGATGTAGACAATACAGAAAATGGCGCCTTCCGAAAACCGCTACTTTGTTCTTGGTGCATTTCACAATGGAGTGACGTCAGTACGGAAAATAATATACAAAAACCTGTTTGTTCAGATTTGATATATTCTTTGGATTATCTACTCACTTTCGCTCATTCTTCTTTTTTTGTTCCTTTATTTTCTGTACTTACATCAGGGCCCTTGGGAATGTGCAATTTTGCATTGTATCAAATTTGAGTATTCAATATATGTGTTTATCTTGGAGAAGAGTTTTTAATAATGACTAGCTAGAAAATCGAGGAAAATCGTTGACAGAACTTTCTTCGGTCTCGCCACTTTAATCAACATGAACACTAAAGTCTTTGTAAGTGGAAATGGTTTAAAAAATTCAAACTGATTTATAAAAGATCAACAAATTTCAAACAAAATTTAAAATATGGTTAACAGAATTTTCCAAATATTTTAAGCTAAGCAGTTTTATTGCTGATTAAATTTTAGCTTAATAATTGGTACGTTTAAAATGGTCAGCAATTGCCGCAGAGTTTTTTGTAATTTTTTGGATGCGTTATATGGAAAAAATGCTAACAATTGTCTGTACAAAATATAGGATTGTGAATATTCTTCAAAATAACTATATAAACGCATTTGAACTCACCTATGATATGCAATATATAGGGTTTTTCAGTAAGAGCGCTTCAACTTTTGAACTTTTTTGAATAAAACACAAACGGTTTGACTTTTTTAACTAATTTTTTTTTTATTATCGAGTTTGAGCATATACATTTAAGTATGAACTTCGATTTCTTTTGCATGACCACCGCGTGCACGTTTTACGAAGTCCGAAATTCCAGCAATTTCGCGTTCAATATTGGCTCTGAGCTCACAAATCGTCGCCGGCTTCTTACTGTAGACCAATGGCTTCACATAACCCCAAAACGGGACGGCTTGTTAAATGGACCGTAAAATGGCCGTAATGCTCTTAAAGTAGCAGCAACAGAACGATTATTTTCATAAAAAATTTGCACGATTTGCAATCGTTGCTCAAGTGTGTAGCGTTCCATGATGAAATGTATACTAATGAAGTTTACAAATGACAAGCGAAAAATAAAAAATATTGCGTCGTTCGCCCTCTCTGTCGGAAAAAAGTTGAAGCGCACCTATTGAATAACCCTATACATATAACATGCAACATACTAAGTCCGCCGTAGCCCAGTGGGTTGGTGCGTGACTACCATTCGGAAGTGAATTAGTTCACCCAATAGAAAAAATATTTCTGATAAGGCGGCTGTTCTCTAAAGGCCACCGGTTAGTCGGTTGAGTAAAAATGCATTAGAAATCTGGATGGGTTATATCGTAAAAGCAACAATTTCGAAATTGTATGGAAAGCTTGTTTATATTTAACTATTATAGACAATTTAATACTTCAGTTTAGCTTTTTGTTTTTTTTAAGCTTTACAACATTCAGCAGCTCAACAGATTAGAAATGCTCTATCACTCATTTTTTTTTAATTTTATTTTCAGAAAGTTTTGAAAGGAGGAAAATTGTTTTTACTCATTCACAGAATTAACCAAAAAAATCTTACTAAATATTTTAGAAGTTTGCTTCATTAACACATTGACTGCCAAGGCACTTTCAGCAAATAAGATGCTCTGGGGCCACAGCATTTTTTTTTTTTTTAATCTCATCAGAGACGTCAAAATTGGAATTTAGGGTAGTGCTGGTAATATTTTCTGCTTAGAAACAGGCAGTTTTTAACTAATTAGTATGTCACACACATATGTTCGACGTGGCGCCTACCGACTTTTTTTAACTCAGGGCCATGGCGGACATATATGCACGACAAAAACATTGGCTAAACATCAAAATACATCGTCGTCATACAAGCTCTACTTCGTTTTGCAAAAACAAAACAATTGGGAGTATGTTGTTTTTGCAAACAAACACCAAACAACGTTATATGATGACAATGATGCTTGAATCCGTTGACTATCAGTAGTAAATGCTTTTGTAGTGCACAAGAAAGCTACGAAAAAAAATAATGCACAAATACGATGGTTTAGAGAACAAATTACTTCATCACTTCTAAATTTGCAGAAGCCAGGAAAACATATGAAGCCAAAATTAGGCAATATTCATATTTTAAAAATAAAACTAAGTGCAAGTAATACAAAACTACGTCGAACATGTACTTTATGTTATTCCAGAATAAAACAAATGGAAAGAAGGGAGATTGCCAGAAAGAAGGCTAAAAGAGTATACACGTATTGCCCGGATTGTCCCCAAGAGCCATTCATGTGTTTAGAATGTTTTGGAAATCACCACAAACAAGTTTAATGGTTCATTTGTATAACTACTTTGTAAAAATAATATGTAAAAAATTTTTTGTTACTGCAATAAAATGAATTTAATTTTTTTTTCAAAACCAAATTTTTTCGAATTGTTTTTTGAGCCGCGGCGAAGCCACTATAACAGAAATATCATGGGAAGCCATATATTTTATTATTGCAATAAAATCATATTTATCTTCAATCGTTGCTGTGTGACATGGCGAGAGGGAATAATAGTGGTGTCGGACATATGTGTCCGACGTGGCGTAAACCGCATAGTACAGTGTCACACATATATGGCCGACGTGGCAGTCAATGTGTTAAAATACTAGGGGTTGGGTTTTATTTGCTACCTTTCCGTTGTATTCTGTTTTTAACCGAAAGGAAACGTTAACGCTTCGATTCTATGCATCAAAAATGCTTATACGTTTATACGATACCGAAGTCCATATACAATAAGGTATATGTATAATATTTATTAATATATCAATATGTATTACAAGTTTAAGCCGGTTAAACCATTAAAAATTAAAAACATTTCTTTTAATTCAAATTTACATAACATCGTTGCAATTCAAATAATACCTGGTTTAACACGTTCACGCCGGCGCGAACCACCGGTGGCCCGCACAAGTCTGCTTCATGGGGCGGCGCGTACCACCGGTGGCCCGCACAAGATTGCTTCATGGGGCGGCGTGTACCACCAATGGTACTCTATTAGACGGTACCTATGAGATGATATGCCATAAACGACTACCCTTACGAAAAAATTTCGTTCAAAAATTTCTGCAATCGCTCCCGATAGAGCGAAAAGATGTAAACATTGCCGTCTGTGGGCGAAGACCATGAATAACAGGGCCGGCGTGAACGTGTTAATAAAAACTGGTTTATTTTGTAGAAGTAATTGCTATTATATTCTATAATTTCAATACAAATACATATTTTTTTCTTAAAATAATTTGCAATTCTGCCTAAATGAAACGAAAAAATTTGAAGCAGTGAGTGTTTGATGCTATACGAGTATTATATATTTATATGTATCGGCCAAACAAAGAGCGTAGCGCCAATTATATATATATACATATATACTAGGGTGTCCCTTAAATTTCAAGTTCAATATTTTTTTATGCACACCTTCTTAAAAGTTTCGTAATAACCCTTATATTGTCTAGAAAAAATATTAGTTCGATTTATAAACGATTACCCGTGCCGACTTGCGATTTAAACATGTCCATACAAGTTGCATGAGACCTTTGAGATTATTAGTGCTCCATTGCTTAGTGCGTAAGCATGTCGGTGGAGTTACGCAGTGACAAACCAGATATTTTCCTTATCGGATTGCCTAGCCATTAAATAAATGGTACAAAAGTACAATACTATCTAATCGACAAGTTTTCTCAGCCCGATTTTACAATATTCCTCAGGTTAAACTGCCTGTTCCTAATTGCGTACAGAAACTTGTTGATATGTATCATGTTGGAAGAGAGTTACAAAAAAATTGTAAGAAAACTCAGACTACGTTCAAAAGCTATGAGAACAATTTCTATATAATTTTCAATGAAACAGATAAAGCCAGGTCGTCCGGGATGCTTAGGTGGTGTAGACAAGAGACTGCAAAGAAAGAAAGATCTAGACACCGACGACAGGAAGAAGAGGAAAGGATGGCAAGGCAAAGAGAATCACTTGTTGTTGCATCTACTTCCACCACAAATAACTTAGAAAGTGTAGAAGACTCACACGAAGAACAGATCTTGAACTCTGAACTCAGGTTGCCGGACGTTCCCTGCCATGAATAAAGTTCGAAAAGAGGTAGAAAGAGTCGCTTAACACCTAAACTAGTGGCAACTTTAGATCGATGCCAGTTAGACATTAGAGACTCCATTCACATTCTTAATGCGGTGGTAGAAGCGCTTGGTCTGAATAGCCATGATGTGCCTATTAACAAATCTTTGATTTAGCGAATTCGTACTGAAACTAGAAAATCAAGGGCAGAAGCAATAAAATCTGACTTCAAAAACAATGTACCGAAAATAGTCACTGTCCATTGGAATGGAAAACTATTAGCCGGGTTGAATGTATGAAGTGCAAAAAAAGAACGCTTGCCAGATATTTCTTCGTTTGACGATAGAGAACAGCTAGAGAGTTCTTCTGGAAAACATGAAGCTAAGGACATCTCAACAGCTCTCTTTGACTGGAACCTTCACGACAAAGTACAAATAATGTGCGGTGACACAACAGCTTGCAATACTGGCCATTTCAATGGAGCTGGTGCTATTTTGGAGCAAACTTTAGGAAGAGAATTACTACTTTTCGCCTGTGGCCATCATGTTTATGAATTGTTCCTAAAAGCTGTCTTTGAAACAAAGACTAACCAAATTACTAGAAGGCCCGATATTCCGATGTTAAAAAAGTTGAGGGAAAATTGAAAAAAACATCGATTCTAGTAACACTGAACCATCTCTTAATTTCATAGAACGTGTCGCCGAGACAGGCACGTAAGATTTGTTTCTTGAAGATGTTAAAACAAACCGTTGAGGGTATTTCTGCCATGAAAAAGCTCCTCATAAAAACCACCCACAACTACAAATAGGATGAGGAGCTCGGCCAAACACCTAACATAAGTGCACGCGCCAATTGTTATTATAATTATTATTTTTTTAAAATACAGCAAAATTTTTTATGAAAATAATCGTTCTGTTGCTGCTACTTTAAGAGCATTACGGCCATTTTACGGTCCATTTAACAAGCCGTCCCGTTTTGGGGTTATGTGAAGCCATTGATCTACAGTAAGAAGCCGGCGACGATTTGTGAGCTCAGAGCCAATATTGAACGCGAAATTGCTGGAATTTCGTCCGATTTATGCAAAAGAGTGGTGGAAAATTGGGTTCAACGATTGGACTTCGTAAAACGTGCACGCGGTGGTCATGCAAAAGAAATCGAGTTTCATACTTAAATGTATATGTTCAAACTCGATAATAAAAAAAAAATTAGTTAAAAAAGTCAAACCGTTTGTGTTTTATTCAAAAAAGTTCAAAAGTTGAAGCGCTCTTACTGAAAAACCCTATATTTAAAGTAAACAAATATAATCGCACTTCCAAGGGAAGGTTAGCGTTATAAAATCGTCCTCCATTTTTTAAAAACCGATTGAGAAATTATTCCTGATACATTTTCGATTGAGTTAAGGTCAAGATTGCAGCCTGGTCTTTGAAACTAATGGCTGTCCAAAGCATGACAGAATGCCTTCCGAAACTAGCCATTCCATCCGCCTTTTTGTTCCGTTTATCATGCCAATACATTTGGAAATATTCTGTCCAGATCAATTTTTTTTCATCGGAAAAAATTACTCTTTTCCATTCAACTTCCCCTAGAATTAGTACTTTCTGCAAATGCCAATCTGGCCTGTTTGTGTCGTGTGGTTAACTTAGGTTTAGGTACTCGTTTACCTATTCTAGACTAGAATCCGCTTGCAAAATTTTGTTGCACATGGGGTAGTAACTTCCAAATTGAGGGTGTGTTTAATTTCAACAGGGCTATTTGATTTATTAATAGTTAATTGTTTGAGGTCCTGAACATCTCTAACGTTAAGTTTTGGTTTTCTATTACTTCTCTTGGCACATCCGTGCTTGGAAGTAATGTAAGGCCCCAGTTTTGCTTCTTTTTAATTTTGAAGCTATCTATCGCATTACCTCTCTCTTACTCCAAAATTTGTCTCTCTCATATTCAAAACAATTATTATTTTGTTTTAATTATTTAATTTTAAATCAAAACAACCCCATAAATATGAAAACAAGACAAAGCGATCAAAAACACTTACAATATAACAGTTTTAAGATAAAAACTTAAAGTGCATTCACATATGCAGTAAATAGCAATAAATTCACAAAATTAATCTACCATTTCACATATGGCAGATTACCTGCAAAATTGACAATCAGTTGACGATACTATTTTGAAAGGTTTTTGACCATATAAATTGGTTTGGTAGAATATTTTGGAGTATTTGGTTCTCAAATTTTCAAGCAGTCGTTCTTAAAGCAAAAGTCCTCAAAGCCCTCTTCATAGCAAGAACACGAATCCAATTTTGTATACAAATGTTACAGGCGCTGTGCTGAGAGATTCAGCAATCCGATTTACACAGTTTCTTATGAACCCTCGCCCTTGCAAACCAACGGCCAGATGCAGCGAAAAAGTTTTTAATTACCAACTTTGAAGAACGCTTTCGGTCACTCGAAAGCAAGGTTTAGAAAAATTGATAAGCCAAACAAATTTCTTATTCGCAAATCAACGCAACCAGAATCGGCGTCCTATAATCAAGGCCACTTCAGCGCAGAACACATAAGAGAATCAACTGCTTTGTTTTTAAGTTCTTTTTAAATTTAATATTTTATATTCGTTTTAAATTAATTTTTTTATTATTCAACTAATTGAAACTAATAAAGTACTAACCACAAATACATGAAAGATTTTCGTTCGGCTAGTTTCAAATTAAAAGTTTTAATTCAATTTATCTGCAAACTTAAAATAAATATAATAAATTTATCACATGTACATATATATTTCTTAATTTTTCTAAATTAAAAGATGTATACCCGCCAAGGATATATGGTACTTTACTGAACTGCGTTAACGCCTGAAGGCCCAACAACCTTCTTCTTATCCCTGTAAAATAAGAACAGTTGCTCTTGACACAACTCCAAATGAAATTCCATTGCTGTAAAAGTGCGTTCGCTTTTTTCTGTAATATGAATGCACAATAATTTTTAATAAAAACTTTATTAAAATTCTGTCTACAAACCTGTTTTCTTTGCCGGCGTCCACTTTATTTAGCCTTTACTTTGTCGCTTCTCCTTATATTCGTAAAAATAATTGTCGATAACACTGGGTTGTATCTAAATAAGTATGGTTATAATCTAGGATTATTTTATAATCTCAGATTTAGGGAGATACATTTTGTATGAGCAATCTCACTTTTTACTTCCGGACTGGAAGTTAAGCACGAAGTGTAAATAATCTACGTACACTCTTTTTGGGCGTTTGGCCGAGCTCCTCCTTCGAGATATTTGTGGTGTGCGTCTTGATGTTGTTCCACAAATGGAGGGACCTACAGTTTCAAGCCGACTCCGAACGGCAGATATTTTTATGAGGAGCTTTTTCATGGCAGAAATATACTCGTAGTTTCTTAATTTAGGTGTTTCACCGAGATTCGAACCTACGTTTTCTCTGTGAATTCCGAATGGTAGTCACGCACCAACCCATTCGGCTACGGCGGCCGCCGTACTTGTGAACTTTTAAATTAAAAGCAAACGCTTTTGGTCTTACAATTATTTCGTTTTGCATAGAACAAGAATTTGCGCGTTACTAAAATACTAGAAATAAATGTGGAATAATTTCCGTTATGGGGTACTGTTTTAGGACATTTTCCTATTATTTTAGTGGTTATCGTCATAACCATCTTGGCCTTATAACATTTCCGTACTGTGTACATAACTCTTTCTTTGTGCTATACTTCTTATGCATTAACATCATAAAGCTTTCTGTCTTAAAAGCTATAAAAAACTAATCGGAGATTTACAGAATTTAATACGCACCCGAAGCAAATTGTGTACGCACTCAAAAAGTTTAAAATAAAAAAAATTTAAATAAAATAAATATGAACAAAGCAAAAGTTAGGTAATTTATTAGATTAGAACTGATCACTGAACACGCAGCTATTTCGCATTTGTAAGCTTGACGGTGTGATGGTGTACTGGTGCGCATGCATTACTCAGTTAAATGAATTCGTAGTTGAAAAAATTTTCTTAGCTCCCGTAGAACCAGCAGTCACGTATGCACGTGAATATTATCAATGCATGCATAAACATTTATGTATGTAAGATAATTTGTTTAATTAGCAATATGCACTGCAGTTACCTAAGAATTTTTCTGGTTAGCCGAAACGTGTATGCGAATTATTACCAGAAACCTGGTGCCGTCATGGACGAACTCGTAGCAGTGTCTAGCTGACTTGGCAACACCTAAACCTCATTCGAGTCACACACATTTTGTAATAAAATAGAAAAGTATACAAATTTAAAATTTGCTGCCATAGCTTCAATGCAGACCCCTGCTTGTGGTGAGCGGAAGCTATTTTATTTATTGTTATTTAAATATTTAGGGCGAATGCAAATATTATTTAAATTTATTTACTGTCAACGTCGTTCTAGTCTCTTTTTTAGGGTGCCACATCTGTAAACACATTCCACTGTGTAGTAATAGTGGATTTGAGCTTTTAATTTTGCACCTAAATTTGCATTATTGCTGGAGATTACTCGCATTTGTGCGATTATGATTTGTTTCAGTTTCATGAATTAGTTTTAACTGGCCTTATTTTCATTTAGTCCGCTTACGTACAAAAATGTAGTTACAGTTTTTCTTGTGGACTGCCAAAGTTATGCAATAATTTATTAAAACAACACCAAAAATAAGTGATGGAGGGTAAATATCACTCGTTTGCTGGAAGAATATCATTACCCTAAAAAATCAAATATTCGAGAGAATTTACTTCAAAGTATTAAATTTATTAATATTGTTTTCTTTTCTAAAACAAGAGTTTTCTTCATTATATGTCGTCGCTCATTGAACATTTCATAATAGAATATAATAAGAAAAATCCAACATATCCACAAATTATATATTGAATATAATAGAAAGCCCAAAACTAATCACTCAATTTGGTTCTTGAGTATTTTTTTTACTAAATATAAAAAATTAATTTGGTGTGATGGAAATCTTTATTTTGACCTTAATGCGCTCTATTGCTTGTCTGTTTGTATATTGAAGCTGTATAGTTCATAAGGGTGCCATTTGAAAAAAGTATATTATAAAGGTGATTAATTTTGCGCCACCCTGTTTATAATTAATATTTAACTACGATTTATTTCCATTTATTTGGAGCAATTCAAGTTTTTGTACAACTACTTTGATGAACTTGTGCATGCAGATAAAGAAAAACCAGCTGAACAACGCGCACCCTCATTTTTTGTATTTGGTAAAAAATGCCAAATATTCTGATGCAAGTACAAAAGTTTTAGAAAAGAAAGCGAAAATTGGAAAGCTCTGACGCAGCGCGGGATAAATGCGACACTATTGCTAGAAAAAAAACACGATAAGCCTCCCTGAGTAAATGTAGTGACAAGTTTTGATCAGATGAGATAAAAATGGACTCCGAAAAACACTGCGCACATTTGATCGCGTTTTTTATTTTTTACTTGATTTTTTATAATAAATATAAAAACATTTAATTTAATTCCTTGTTAAAAAAAAGTTAACCAAAAATGATTCTCTTAATTTTCGCCGATTTTTTTTTTTTAACATCCTCCATTCAATTATAATACTTATTGGCACAAAAATGAAATAGGTGGGCATTCATGACACGAGCTCAAATTTAAAGGAGTATAAAACTGAAAATTTTCTAAATATTCTGATTAAAAGTGTGAAAATTTTGTGAATTGTTTTAAATTTGCACAAAGTTTAAAATTTTTTAAAAGGGTTTGGTGAGAGAAGAACCCATTAAATAAAAAAGTAATAAAGTGTCCCAACTTATTAGTGAGTCCTAGTGCTATATTTATTGAAGACAGTATGATTTGCTAATAAGCTCGAAAAAAGTAAATATGACAGTTCCCGTTGTGCAAAAGAAAAATAACACTTCAGTTTGAATTTTTACAAAAATCGTTGGCTTGTAAAAAAAGACCTTAAAATTGTTCCTACTTGATGATTTTATGACAAAAAATAAAAACCTATAGGTATATTGCGTTGATATTCCCATACACAGGTGGAGGGATCTTAAAATTATACCGCTTTTTATATATTTTATTTCTTGCAAAAGCATGAAAACACTGCTGACTGTTCTTGGCCGTGTTTTTATGCCGGGGGTCGCTCCAGTAACGTAGAACCGATTATCAGGGAAACAGCTTCTCCTCGGTAGCCAAAGCCCCTTTAGCGCTTGTAGTAGTAGTACAAAAAGGCGAGGATGATATCTCCATTTTTTCATATAACGGGTGGTTTTTTAGCTATTATCTTTTTAAACAGTTGGTTTAAACAGCTGACGCACGTTTCGTATTTTGTTTCACTGTCAAACATCTTCAGTTTGGTCTATAATTTAACCATGAATCGTCTTACAAACGAACAACGCTTGCAAATCATTGAATTTTATTATAAAAATGCGTGTTCTGTTAAGAAAGTTTAAGATCCACTTTTTTATCGAAAAATTGTGTTCAGCCACGAAACTCATTTTTGGATAAATGGATACGTGAATAAGCAGAATTGTCGATTTTGGAGTGAAGATCAGCCAGAAGAATTGCAAGAGCTACCAATGAATCCAGAAAAGGTCACTGTTTGGTGCAGTTTATGGGCTGGAGGTATCATTGGACCGTACTTCTTCAAAGATGCTGCGAATCGTAACGTAACTGTGAATGGTGAGCGCTGCCGTTAAATGATATCCAACTTTTTTTGCCCAAAATGCAAGAGCTTCACTTGCATGACATGTGGTTTCAGCAAGACGGTTCCTAATGCCACACAGCACGCGTAACAATGGACTTGTTGAGAGGCGAGTTCGGTGAACATTTTATTACACGTTCGGGACCTGTCCATTGGCCACCCAGATCGTGCGATATAAAGCCTCTACATTATTTTTTGTGGGGCTATGTTAAAGCTCATGTCTATTCAGACAAGCCTGCTTCAATTAACGCATTGGAAGACAACATTAAAGCATTTATATGTGAGATACCGGCCGAAACATTGGAAAGAGTATGCCAAAATTGGACTAAGCGGATGCACTATTTGAAGCGCAGTCGCGGTCAACATTTGCATGAAATAATTTTCAAACATTAAATTATATGGACTGTACTATCGATTTAAACAAAAATGTCATGCATTTTTCTGAATTTTACGTGAGTTTTTTTTTTAACTTTCCTATAGCTCTTAAAAACTCACCCTGTAGTACAATATGTTGCTTAAAGCTCACCTTGAAGCTCATAGTAGAGCTAAGCTAGTGGATCTAGAATTAATATCGACAAAAAAAAAAAAAGTAAAATACAAGCCTAATACGCAGAGAATCAACCCTCCTCAACAACTCTCTTTCTCCGATTTGTGGTATGTGTCTTGATGCATTTCCACAAATAGAGGGGCCAACAGTTTTATCCCGCCCCCAAACACAGATAGAAATACACTCGGAGGTAAGACATTGCCTGCCGAGAGACTACGGCAAGTAGAAACCTTTTTCTAATGCTTGGAGTTTCTTACGGGAAATATCGAACTCAGACAACCCATTCGCTTACTGCGGCCTTTTACTTTTGAAAAAAAAAAACACAGGCTTCGACTGGCTCGACTTGTGCAAGTCGAGACTACTCTAAAATTTGGAGGAAATGTTTAGTGTCAGGAGCAAAAATTTAGCGTCAGTGTCTGAAACAGATATTCTGTAGAGTTTTTTAGTTGAAACCGTACGGTATTTACAGATTAAGCATCATATATACAAGTGCTTGAAGATAATTATCCAATACACCCACTAAGGATAGCGTACCGGGGGCTTTAATTAATGAAATTGTAATAAAAAAACTGGCTTGCACAATTTCCAGGCTACAACCGCATCGATCACTTATGGCTTATATTGAAACTCTGTCACTCCACAACCTGCGGGTGTAAGGGATGCTAACAGGGACAAAAACAAAAACATCTAAAGAAAGAAATGTTCTTATTGAATAGAAGGGATCAGATTGTGTTTCGGGAAATATGATATGGGAGATATACCACATACCAAGTATCTGTAACACAATTTTGATAAATAATTTTTTTACTCACGTCTGGGTAAGATTTCACTAAAAATGTATATTACTTGAATTTCCAAAATAAAATGCCTTTACCCTAATACTTGCCACTCGAAGTGGATCGTGTTTTTTATTATCATTGCTTTTCTAATACTTATATACACATAGTTAAGGAAACATTTATAAAAAGTTCAGTATTTTGGAATTATTCACTTATAATTATTATTCACAATTTTTATTGGTGTTTTGTGTCACTGTATGAATCAGCTGCGATGGTTATTGTGCGGAATTTCTATTCCATGTAAATACAATCTCTTCGCAAATGATTTTCATCAATTTAAATAAAAAAAACATTATATTTTAAAATTATAAAAATTATTAAAAATACTATAAATTAAAAAAAAAAAACATAGGAGCTTTTCACATACCTCTGGTTTTTTTTAACTAACACAGTATTACATAGTTGGTGTTGAAATGCTAGTTAGTATTTGTAAATGATCATGCTTTTATCCTATAACACATTTGACTACCTTAAACTTTTGTTTAATATTCTTTTGTATACCTTAAAAACTTATTGATGACTAATATTTAATTTATGTTCTATTTTCAATTTATTGCAGCAATAAAAATATCTATAAGTAAACATCGAAATGGGCAATGCAGGATACACATGCATTCGAAGGACGTTCTGTTGGCTTAATATAATTTTATGGGTATGTTTAATTTAACACAAATATTTTCTCTTATTTTATATACAAAATCCACAGTTTTGTATGCAATATAGGTAATCTGAACAATGTATGTACATATGTAATTTAGTCTGTAAGGTTTTTATATCATAGATTTGATCTATAGGGGGTTTGCCCTGCGGCAAATTGCGACGACGATTGAATTCGGAAATCCAGCGAAACACGATGGTTCGAAATAAGCGAGCCGAGCGGCAAACTATGTCGAAAGTTCGAGAAAATTATCTTACAAAAATATTCAATTCCTTTTTTGACCCAGATGAATTTTACCTCCAAGTAGCTTTAAACATCATAAAATAAGACATAAAATAAGTATGACAAAACGTTCTGAACATGATTGCTATTAAAAATTTCACACTTTACGATACCAAGATAAAGCTACAGCAGTGTGAATAGGTTACATCTAACAACCTATTCACACTGCTGTAGCTTTATCTCAAAACCATATCACAAAATGTACAAAACCTATATATTCATGACGCCTATTTCTTGGAAGGAAATTAATTGTGAATAACAGAAATTAATTTTGCCATTAACCTTTCCACCAGATATTAAAAAATTAAAAAAAAGATAGCCGTATGTATTCCAAATATAGGGTGGGCCATGTAAAATTTGCTTTTTGAATCGGCTATAAAAAAAAAACTAATCAATATTTTTAGAAACTTTTGTTTTTGTTTGAAGATTGTCATTTATGAACGAAAATCAATATCGTTCAAATGACTGCTACGAGTAGGCCCTTCGATCAACCCAATTTTTAAGCACATTTTCGATTGTTTAGGCTCCAATTTCATGAATGGCAAATTCGATTTCGTGTTTTAAAGCATCAATCGTCTCTGAATGGTTCGCATAGCATTTGTCCTTAACGGCTCTCCACAAAAAATAGTCCAACGGGCTTAAATCACAGCTCCGAGGCGGCCAATTGATATCGGAATTTCGGCTGATTATTCTGTTTTCAAAAACGGTAGCCAAAAGTTCGAGTGCAACTTTGGCAGTGTGACAAGTTGCACAGTCCTGTTGAAACCAAATGTCGTCCATGTCATCATCTTCAATTTTTGGAAACAACTCGTTGAGCATGTCATGGGAACGCTCGCCATTTACTGTAACCGCGGCTCCTCGTTCATTTTCGAAAAAAATGGCCCGATGATGCCGCCAGATCAAAAACCGCACCAAACAGTGACTCGTTGTGGATGCATTTGCTTCTCTACAGTAACGGTTTGATTTTCTGAGTCCCAAATCCGACAATTTTGCTTATTGACGTAGCCACCGATGTGAAAATCAGAAAAGAAGAAGAAGACTCACCACTTTGGAAATAGGTTTTCAATATTTCCCATTTTTGTTCAAGTGTATAGCCTCCCATTTCGTAAAAAGGTGGTTCAAAAAGCAAACGCTATAAGGCCCACCCTGTATAAGAGCATCCAATGAAAGGAAATGCTGACAGAGCAAATTTTCATGACTTCTAAGTTCATATTGAATAGAAAATTGGCGATTCAACTCTTGTGAGAGCAACGCATTGACAAATTAGGTTAATAATTTTATTTTAGAAAAAATTCTGGTAGTTAGTTTTAAAATAAATATAGGGTAGCTGTCCAACAAGGGAAAAATTACCCAAAATGTGGTTAAGTCTAAACGCTGTGCAATTTACTTATGAACATCTTCTTGCAGGTACTCCACACCAACAATGAAAATTCTGTTTCGATAAACTCTCTGTTAACCAAATGTTAGGTGAATGTCCTAGTCTAGCTGTACTAATATAATAAAAATTCAATTTGGGCAAACACATCCTTAGAATTGTTAACCGAAGTGAACACTTATCAGCGGTCTATTTTAACATTTCTAAACAAATTTTCATTTAGCATGTAAGTTATATGTAGTATCGCTATTTTATTGCTAATCGTCTATTTAGTAACCGGTTTTAGTACTGTAGTTTTAGTGAATTAATAAGAGTAATATTTTCATTATACTTCCACTAAGACACTGGGTAATCTTTACTATCTTTTAATCATATCAGTGATTTCGTTATCCGTAAAGTACTCAAATTAAATGGGGTTACCATTATTCACGAGTTCTCAACGATAACTAACTATTCTTTATCTTTTGATACATTCATAAAAAAGTTTTGAGAAAGAATTATAAATATTCAGAAATGCTTGTTAAAAAGTGAATATGAATTCAATGCCAGCACAAAAATTCCCACACATTCGAATACGATTTTTAATAATGGGAATTGTGTTGATGCTTTAATGAGCAAAAGTGACGATATGCTTGGCGGCAGGTAATTATGCAGCTGAAGTGTTATTCACCTTGCCTTGCCGAAGTATATGTACATTGCACTAGTTAGTATAGGTACATATGGACATTAGGATGGTAATGCTATCTACTTTTTATTTTTAAATTTTTTTGAATATTTACCCGTTTACGCTTAAACATTTTTATTGAATTCCCTTCTAAAAAAATACGCTTTTATGTAAATTTGTTATAAAATACTTGCAGGTCTGTATCATTTTACTCCTCCCTTGATTTCCCTTCCAAAATGTGAAAAAAAGATACTCTACACTTTATCTAAAAAACTTTATCTATATGCCCCTATTTGTGTAGCTACCCGTAAAGTATAAAAAAAGGTTAATATTAAAAAATATATATTTATTTCGTTTTTTTTTTTTTTTTGTGGTATCATTAAATGATAGGTTTCAAGGCGTAATTCAACGTTTACAGGTCAATGCTTGGTACGATTTTTTTTTGTCCACAAAATAGAGGGTACCATCAAAAATTGTTTTGGACCATACTAATATCCGTACGTATATGCATACCCTTGCACATACTTGTACGAAACCAAGTAGAGGTGCGTCTGCAGCGGAAATTGATGTGTTTCCCGATTTTCGAACTACATAATATGTGTGCGAGTATAAAATACATCCACACAACAATGCACGATAATAACAACAGTGAAGCATTCAATGAGTTAATGAAGCGGAGCATGTGCACATACAATAGGTACAGAGACCGGCGTCAACGTCATCGTCATCGTCTACGTAGTGGCATTGTACAAACTTTACAGACTGCAATTTCTGTTGCTCAATAAGCCGCAGCGTGTGATAATTGTATTGACCGACGACGTTGCGTCTGCGCTAATGAGCGCCACACATGCAAGTCTTCAGTTGAAATGGCATAATGCCAGCAGCATTACTCCAATTTTTAATGAATTCTGCTTTTACTTCACTTTTAGCTTACTTTATCTTACTTTGCTAAGCTTAACAAAAAAGTCAGACTTTTAGTCAAACGTGCCATCACAATGACCTTAACGACTTAAAATTGGGCAATGCCGTTACTCACCGAAAATGCTACTTTTAGCCAGAAACACAAAAAAAAAAAAATAAATTCCAATAAGTTTCAACAATAAAATTTATACTTCCTCTTTTCTTCTTCTTCTTCTTCGCAGCTTTGCAGTTGCGCCTTCCTTGGTGCTGGCGTCTGGCTGCGTTTGTCGTACGAGGGCTATGCCACCCTACTTCCCGATCATCATGCTTTAAGCGCAGACTCGATTTTTTTAGCGATCGGCGTGGTCGGTTTTGTTATCTCATTCTTCGGCTGCTGCGGAGCTTGGGTGCAATCACGTTGCTTGTTAGTGTTGGTAAGCGGAAGCGGTAGTGATTATATTTTCTTTGTGTATTTCTTGTGTTTAATAAATCTCCTTCACTCTTATTTTTCAGTACTTCCTGCTAATTGTTATGCTCTTCTTGAGCGAATTCCTAATTGGTTCGATTGCTTTCCTTTTCCGTGGCGGTTTGGGGCGCACCTTTGCTAACGAGTTGCGTTTCGGTATTGAGCGACATTACAATGCATCGGATCGTGGTAGTTTGGTGGCACCATCGGTCGCTGCCATTTGGGATAATGTGCAGCAATCGGTGAGTAGATGAACGCGAATTTAAACTAAAAAACCTGACTAACTACATAAATGTTGCATCGTGTTCGAATCATTTATGTAGTTCGAGTGCTGTGGTGTATCCTCGTATGAGGACTGGTATGACATTCAGTCGTGGAGTGGCAAACGTTGGGTACCCGAATCGTGTTGTCGGCCCTCGGAGGCACGTAGTATACTGACCGAAGGTTCCGGAGATAGTTTCCTGCGAGTAGAATGTGGGAAGTAAGTATGGAATTTTAAATTTATAGTTGTATTTTTCTAAAGTTACTCAAAATTGGAACAATTTGTATGCTGCAAATGAAATTAAAAGGCAGGACAGTATTCACTGTTTTCATAGATACGCCTGCGTCACAACGATGGCATATCAATAGTTTCACCAGTTATGAATATATATATTTTTGTTTCTGTTTTGTGAATCTAATTACATTATTTTTTTATGCAAGTATATTTTATTTTCTAAAAAAACAAAAACACAGAAGCAACATTTTTAAATTTTATACCTAAATTAGAAAAATTTCACAAATTTGCATGCCAACTCTTTGACTGTGTGTCTATATTTCAATTTAAATTTCAATATATTTTTAATTAAGCAAAATAAATCGACCGAGATAAGGGAAAAGAAGGAAGGGCTGAGTAGTTCTTAAGCGGACACTATTACGACCTTGGATAGGTCTGCAGGAGGCCGCAAATATATTGGCGTTACACCCCTGTTGGTCAGGCTTCTGCTCCTATTTGTGGCGTGCGTCTTGATGTTGGTCCACAAATGGAGTGACCTACAGTTTCAAGCCGACTCCGAACGGCAGATATTTTTTATGAAGACCTTTTTCATGGCAGAAATACGCATTGCCTGCCGAGGGGCTACCTCTACTAGAAAAATATTTTCTTCATTTTGGTCTTCCACCGAGATTCGAACCTACGTCGTCTCTGAATTCCGAATGGTAATCACGCACCAAACCCATTCGGCTACGGCGACCGCCGTATATACCAATACACATATGCCGATGATTAGTCCAGCCATCAAAACACCTTTTAAACGCGTTTGAAGAGATCTTCGTCAGCTCCTTCAGCGAATTTGCCTTAATGGCATCTATCGACTCAAAGCGGCGCCCGGGGAGTGGCAATTTAAGTTTTGGGAAAAGGAAAAAGTAACAGGGGGCTAAATACGGTGATTGCGGTGGTTGCTCGATGTTATTTGTCGAGTTTGTGGTCAAAAAAGTATTCACAATGTGAGCCTTGTGAGACGGTGCGTTATCATGGTGCAAGCTCCATTAGTTTTCTTTCCACAGATTGGGCAGTTTCCTACGCACATTCCATTTCAAGCGTCGCATTACTTCAAAATAATATTCTTTATTCACCGTACAACCATTTGGAATGAATTCCGAGTGCACAACACCGTGATAATCAAAGAAAACGAGAGGTATGACTTTCACTTTTGACCGACTTTGACGTGTTTTTTTGGGTTTCGGCTCATGTGGATAGCGCTATTCAGCCGCATGTTGACTGATTTGTATGTGAAACACATATACTCGTACTCACGTTGAATCACCTGTTATGATCCGCTGAATAAACGCTGGATCCGAGCTCACTTGCTCAAGCATGTCTTCAGCCCCCTTCTTCCGATGAATTTTTTGAAAGAAACGAGTCGAGCAGCCACGCGTGTCATGCCCAATTAATGGTGTAAAATGTTGCGAATTGATTCGTGAGACGCTAAGGCCACGAGCCACCTCCCTCAAACTTAAATGATAGTTCTCCAGCACCATTTCATGGACTCTGTTGACGTTTTCATCCGTTGAAGACGTTGATGGGCGACCAGATCGGGGTAAATCTTACACGACTTCTCGGCCCTCTGCAAAAGCCTTAACCATTCGTAGACCCGAGTTTTTGATAAAGTCCACTGCAACATTCTCAACGATTCGGCACAGGAAATCACGTTCAAAACACAAAATTTAAGACAAATTTTTTGTTCAATATTTTTATCGCTCGCTTTTTAAATGAGCAATTCGCGATATTTTTTACAGAATGTACATGACTTTAACTATAACTTTCAGTAAAATTGCAATAGCTCGCTCAATTTTGTCCCGACTAGCCTTTAGTTTCGACAGGTTATTGCAAAAACGTTGGGCTTTCTAAGTATGTAAAAATCAGGAGTATCGGTTGTAAAACTGGGAAAAGTCAAATGAGTCGGAACACCCCCTAATTCCAAGCTGTCTTGGCTATACATGTTTTTAAATATAACTTTCAGTAAAATTGCTATAAAGCGCTCGATTTTTCCTCGATTAGCCTGAAGTTTCGGCGGTTTATTGCAAAAGCCTTGTGTTTCCTAAATATGCAAAAATCAGTTGAAATAGATTGTAAAGCCGCAAAACTATCAAATGAATATTCCTTGGCTATATGTATTTCTGCCATGAAAAAGTTCATCATAAAAAAACATTTGCCGTTCGGAGTCGGCTTAATACTACAAGTACACATTTGTGAAACAACATCAAGACGCACGCCACAAATAAGAGGAGGAGCTCGGCCAAATACCCAAAGTGCGAGTAAGAGTCAATTATATATTAATATATATATATAAAAAACCCCCTTTTGGGAAATAAAAGAAATGATTTCAACATTTTATTTAATTATTTTCTTAATTCTTTTTATAGCATTTGGTATTTATGCATGCCCGCCATGATTTTCCTTTTTATTCTTTGGGTAAAAGCATACATACGTAGATAGATTCAAAATCAATTTCACGTAAGAATTTTAAATTTGCAATTGATTTTTTATACTTTTATTAGGATTTTTTGTTTTTAAGTTGTATTTGCATGCTCTTTGGTGAAAGACCTTTTAATGCTGGTAAACTTCAAATACGAATTGAGAGAAAGGTTCTGCTTTACTATGATTTTATCATGGTTCATACTACAACAAAAACCATATCACGTAAAATCTCAAACTAAGAACACATTTTGTTTTTCATTTCGACAAAACCTTCTACTTCTTAACCAGAAGCTTTAAAAAGTTTGTGTGTATGCAGTTTGTCGCCCATTGAATTTTAGTACAAAAAGGTACAAGTTTCAGTTGTCAACAAAAGACCATTAAATTTTGACAATTGTTTTTGTGTTCTCGCCTTTCCTTCCGTACAAAGTGCATGCCCGAATTTTATGACAGAAAAAGCTTAGGGTGTTGGGAGATTCATAGCAGCAGGATTCAGCTACCAATGCTACCCAAGCCCTGAATCCACCACTGCCACATAGAAAATAGAAAATTTTCCATTTCAAGTAGTGGATAATTTCGTAGTAAATAATTTGTGCAGTACTTAATTCATTAATTTATATTTCACGTAGCATTTCATTTTGGACCTAATAGCTTACTGATTTAATGTATTATCTTTGGTATTTCAGATCGGAAAATCCCGCCCTCTGGTGGAGTAAGGGTTGCGCGCATTCGCTACAAGCCTGGTTCCAAGGTCAGCTGAACGTAATTGGTGCTGTTGGCTTGGGCATTGCGTTTGCACAACTCTTCGGTTTAATCACATCGATGCTGCTATTTTGCACCGTAAAACACAAACGTGAAACGGAGACTTATAAATCCTATTCACCATCGATTGATCCACAGACACGAACGAATATGTGGGAGGACTGAAGCCAACTTTAGCGTTGTGCTGAAAGCAACGATAGTATTCTTATCATATCTTATTGATTAAAAGCATTTAATAAAGATATTTATCTACGAATTAATGAAGTGAGAAACGAATAGGATTAGTGATTAAAATATGTACGTTCGATCTAGTGGTAATTGACGATTTATAGTATTGTAATACACATGCATATGTATCTATGTATGTGTGTATGCAGTTATATAATTGTTACTAAACTTGTATGCAAATTGTGCCAAAAATATTTATTAAGTATTCTACGAAGGTCTGTGAAAACTTTTTTTTAGTTAATTTATCATAGGTTAAATATTCAGTGGCAATACAGCAGAAATATTGGAAATATCGTAAAGAACAAAAACCACTTTTGCCAATTAAAATTTCGCTTTTCTTTATTTGTACTCAGACCTTCGTTTTATAACGGTTTAACATAAAATCCAATATACCCAATATGTATTTATTTGTACTGCATAAACTGCCAGTTAACATATATAGTAGGTAATACTTAGAGACAAATAGTTTGCGAGTACTAGTACGAGCATGCCAGCGAGCAGAAATTATTTTTAAAAGCACAAGAATAAAATTTTGTGATTGAACGGGCCATTTTTCTTGAGTTAATAACTTGTTATTGCCTAGTATTACATATCTTTAAAGCCACTCTTATTATTTACATTGTGCAACGTACGTCTTCAGGATAAACCGAAAGTTACCCTAACCAAAATTCCCAAAACGTACTCACGTAAAATTTTGTAAAGCAATTTATTGGAACAACTTTCAGCCACCGAAGCCAAGTGGGGTTATGAGTGACTATCTTTCGGGTGAAATTGCTGATCATGATTTATGATTTCTGCGGAACTGATTCCGATTATTGCTTCCAGCGAACATTTCGGGTACTTACGGGCTCGAAGAAATAAAAAATCAAATGATAGAACATTTTTTCTAAAGCGGAGCAAAATACGAAGAGAATTTTTGTTTTGAAAAGTTTTCTTATAAAAAACTACGGTTAGTTTTACGACGGTAAAATGAGACTTGAAGTATCAGAAATGCAAATTAAAGTATCAGCTAGTTAGCTAAAATGTTCTGATATATCCCGTACTGTGGCCAAAAAAAAAATATAATATATAAATACATAACAAGGATAATAGATTGACAGATTTTTCCATCCGAAGCAAAATTATAAGAGTGACTTCGACCGGCACATCACTGGGGACTACGTAGAAGAATTCTGAACGATCAGGGACGATAGATTACAAGGTTGCGTCTTCCGAATTTACTGTGTCGGAAGGAATAAAAGAACAAAATGAAGGGGAGTTACTTGTTTGCGAAGAGGAAGAGCAGGCTAAAGCAATAGAAACATCCAAACAGAAGAAGCTATACGCACACACACACATTCTTGCCTCGGGGTCTTCCGCATAGAAACTCAAAAGAACTGCATTTGGAGGCTTTATATTGATTTGTGCTTTCACAATTTATTACGCGGCACTTCGTTTTCATTAGTTTGCTTAGTTTAAAGCTCACAAATTGCAATATTACCAAGCCATTCACTTAATTTTCACAACCATGTAATTTCTCCTCCTTCTGTTTGTTTTTTATTGGCAAGGGACCTGACGACGGACTTGTCAAAATTGCGAAAAATAAAGTAACTGTTTTGGGAAGGCAACACCATCAGTACTCAATTCGACTCGACAAATTACCAAGTTTGTGGATTCTTTGTGAGAGTAACTTCGGCTGCCTCGCCGCTGGCAAGGCGGAACCATTACAGGTGATGGCAACTGCCCAGCTGATTATTTCGCGGTAGATATTATTAACGTCAAAAAAAAGAAAGTGTTCTGGAATTGTAAAAAGTTAAGCGGGGTAAAGGGCCCTTTTTCGGCATCCCTGTAAGGTAACAGAATGGCAAGTGTGGAGGAGAGCATGTTGATTTTGACGTGATGGAGTTCAAAAAGTAGGGTTTTCCTTAAATGCGAATGCCATCACCTGTAAAAAATTCGCATTGGCCACTGGGCACTCGACAGCAGAATTGTGTCCGCTTATTCCACACATATTCCACATCTCCACACTCGTCTAATCAGTCGTTGTTCAGACGGCAACAAAATAACATGCGATTGTGTTCCTCTTTTTCATATACCATTAACACAATCTCAGTTTTTTCGTAAACAAACCGCAGTCATAATCGCGGTGACGTCAGTAAAGCAGCTGATTTCTTCAAAATCGCTGAGAGCCAGTTAATGGTCTGATGTTGGCCACATATCCGCATTACATACATCGTTCGGTTATCGAATAAGAAGTGTTATTTTGATATTTAAAGAAAAATGCTATTTTTTTATTTAAATGATCAGATGTTTATTTCATTATAAAGAGGAAGGTATGCCGTTAATAGTGGAAAATAACACCAGGCAAATGATCACCACGTCCCCGCTTACAGGACAATATCCTTTTCACGAAATTTTCCATAACCGAATTTCAAAGTGGTTGCCCTATGTCCTCGATAGTCTCACGAATTCCATCTTTGAGGTCTTGAATCGACCCTGGGCTGTTGGCATAGAGCTTCTCTTTCACGTGCCCCCAAAGAAAAAAGTCAGAAGTTGTTAAATCACAAAATCTCGGTGGCCAATTGTGATCACCTCATCGAGAGACAACATGGTCCGAAAACTTTTCCCGTAAAAGATCAATGATTTCGTTGCTTGTGTGGCACGTTGTCTTGTTGAAAATAAACGTTGTCCAGATCAATACCATCCAATTCCGGCCATAAAAAATCATTAATCAACTCTAATCTAATCTAAATAACACCTGTTATTGGACAACCCTTTATTTATGCATATGTCAAATTGAGCCCCATTCTTTCCAAATACACTGTACTATGACATGAAATAATAAACTCGGTTGGGTTTAAGCGAGTTACGCTAAATATTCTTTTGGTCTGTAAGTATGCAGTAAGTTCAGCCTTTTGCTTACTCTTTCGTTTGCCGAGCAGATCGCTGCATCTCCCAAAGTTCTTATGAAATAGTGCCCAGTTAGCATTTGTAAAGGTTCTTCCGACATACTTTCGCAATGAAGTCCTGTAAACAAAGAGCGTAGAGTCGAAGGTCAAAACAAAGTACTTCTCAAGGGGCATTCATGTCTTGTAATTGCCAAATGGGTAATAGTAAAAGCATACTGCAGTCATAGAGCGACTCTTTCTGAGACTCACCCGTGCTCTAAAGCTCAATAAATTACCAAAGGGCCGCACTTGCCGCTATTCGCGGTTACCCCTTTTCCATAAGCTAAACATAAGCTAAGGTTACATATTTTAATTTAGGGTAACTTTTGCTGCTATCCTGAAAGAATTACTCCGAAATTGCTGCACTGTACTATTTATATGCAAAATCTACCCAATATAAACGGGTATGAAAAAGACCTCAGAATTTGCAAAACAATTTTTATTTACTTAGAATATGAATTGAACCATTCTTATAATTGCATTCCGAAATTACAATTATTTTAAAATCAATTGCATTGAAATTGTACATGCATTGCTTTAATGAAATAGCAAACATTGGCCGATTTTTCGGAATTTGTAGAAATGGCCTCATTGTTCAAATAACGAAGTAAATCATTCCTTACGAGTTGCATTTTCGTTTTCAGTTTTTCAGAAAATAATATTTGATTACGGAGCATGGTTCAATGATAAAAGGTTTGCTCAGTAAGCAGCTTTCCCGTTCTCTCTTGACAAATCGGCTCCCTTAGCAAGACACTGGATTGCTAGCTCTAGAAATTTTGAGTAAAAGTGGGGGAAAAGTAAAATTGGTAGAAAAAACATTTCATTTTCAAAATGGTCTGTTTACGAGCAACAACTCGCTAAAGAGTTTTCATCGGTATGTTCAGGACAATGGTAGTATGACATGAAATACATACCGCTTAAGACAGAACATAATAGAGTAATTGACGCAATCCAAGATCGATGAGTGGAGAATTTACAAAGCTTTATTTATTATGATGTGGTGAGTTAGACGTAATTCATATTTTGTAAAGAGCTAGCATTTCACAAAGAGTTACAACAGGAAGTATAATAGGATAGTCACGACGCGATCGGTAACATTGCATAGTTCATTATAAAAAAAGGTGGGATTGACGGAACTTGTTTCCAATGAGCCCACCTTCCCCTGGATGGATGAATTTCCGCTAATAACTTCTGTTTTTACCATTATTTTCATTCAAATATTAATTAAAATTTAATAATCATTTTTACCAAAAAGGATTTAATTTGTTCCACCTTCTTAAATAGAACCTTTTGTAAGGGAGTGTCAAAAATCGAATACCACTAGTGAGCAAACCTTTAATAATTGAATCATGATTACGGAGTAAATATAATTGTCCAACAATTTTACAAAAATGTTACTCAAACGAAGAAACGCGAATAATTATTGTAGAAAGAGATACAGGATTCAATTTATGCTCCATACAAATCGTTCAGCGCTAATATTTGTTCGCAATGTGACTATATATGCCAATGTGTAAACAGCAGCTTGAAATAAGCTTTCGTACGCACTTATCTTATCCGTACGTATTTTTCGTTTTAGATAACCCTCCGCAAAATCGGCTGCTTAAACTTTTCGTGGGAATTCTAAACAAAGAATTGCCTTTTTAACGACCTCTCATTATAGCTATTTTGAGAACGGCTCAAAAATTCCCATTTCAGTAGTAGTTAAAGGGTTAAGGCCCAAAAAAATTCCTCGTTAAATTCTGCTGTAGAAATCTGAGGGCAAAAATTCTATTTTGAGTCGTTATATATATGATTTTTTCGATAAATTAACTGGATTTTCGGTCAACATGTTAAAATTTGAGGGCCCCTTGAGAAAAATCCGACCTTCTGGACTACTATGGTAATCGACAAAGTTGATCTGGAGGACATCCTCTTTCATAATTATTAGTTTTTATTCGTGATGGATAGCGTAATTACTGGCATTGCTCGTTTTACGATTTTTAGTTTTATTCTTAGCTACTTGTTTTACGTAATTAAACAGAAGCCAAAAATGAATTTTATTTAAAAAAATAAATTATTTATTGAAAAAGTAATAATAAAATTAACATTAATTGAACAAATAACAAAATCTGTTAATCCTAAATTTAATTAAAATACGCAGATAAGTAAGTATTACTTTTATAATCCAACAATTTTTCCACCAATAATATCCAGTTGCGCTGTGATGCCTTTCGAAATAGAGCGAGCGAGATCTTTAGGCTTCTGTAAAGAAAGAAGTAAGAAAACAATATTTATATACGAAGTATCATATATTAAAAAAAGACATTTCAATTGGATAAATTCGAGGGCTCTTCGAATGAGCAAGAGGCTACATTTCTTGAGTAGAGTTGAGCATTTAGGGGCGTATATCAAGATTTTTAAGCAAAATTCGTCAAAATATGGAATGGGAGGTTAGCAGTTTATATGAACGTTCCGAAACCGAATAATTAAACTAATTTTTAACTGAAGCTGATATAAAAATTAGGGCTACATTTGTATTTCATTACAAAATTTTTATGTTCTCATTTAAAAATTCTATATCTATTAAAAAAAAAAAAATACAGTAGGTGCTTTCCATTTCAATTCAACCGGGCTATTCGGGTCAGGTTCTTCGATTTCGATGTAACTCAAATATGTTGCTCTCTGGTCAAAATAATAAGACACGTATTTTTTTGTTCGGTCGAAAAAAATTTTTTTCAAGATTTATCGGCAATTTTGTTTTTCGGCTCAAAATCGATTTTTTTTAATTATACAGTAGGTTCTGTTTTTATGCGGTAGATACGTTCCGCAAGAAACAGCATAAAAAAAACAGCATAAAAAAAGTTACTAGTTCTATAGTAAAACTATAGATACGTTTCAAATGCTAAAACCGCATAAATCTGAAATAATGTAATAAAACCGCATAAATCTGAAATAATGTAATAAAATCGCATAAAAAAGGGCACTAGTCCCGTATTATAACTATAGATACGTTCCATAGACCGCATGAATTTGAAATAATTAAATAAAATCGCATAAACAAAATATTGTATTTTTGAAAATTATATCTTTATTTAAGAAACGTCAGAATCGAAAAATAAATTTAAGTCAGAAATAGAATCAGACAATACCCACATGTTGCGCGTTCGTTTAGGATTTGGCGTAAAATCACTTTCGTCACTTTAGGAAATGTACACGTCTGATCTAGATAGTTATGCAGGCGGTTCCATACTTGTAGGGTTAGCATTTCTGATGTAATCTGTGATGAGTTTTTGCTTAGCTGGCTTAGAATCTTGTTTATATGTACAATTCCCGATAGGTCGACATGCATTTTGTAATTTAAAAAAAAACCGCACTATTTCAAAACCGCATTAAAAAAAGCCGCATAAAAACAGAACCTACTGTATAAGAAATTTTTTTTTTTTAAATGCTCATAACTGAAATAAAATGAACCCATTTTAATGATTCTAGGTTCAAAATGATCGTCATTACTTGCATGAGCGATTTCATGCAGAAACAATTGCAAAAAAGTAGTTGAAGATTTTTTATTTTGCAAAAAACAAAAAGTGCGAAACAGGTTTTTTACTCAAAAATTCATTACTCAAAAACAACTCATTTTAGCTACTGGGCATTCCGCTCAATTGAAGTTTGAGGTGTTCTCTTGATTTGGAAAAAGTTAAAAAAAAATACCCTTTTTGAAATATTGAATTTCGAAAAAATTTCGAATCTTTTTTGTTTTTCCAAAATAAAAAATTTTCAACTACGTTTTTGCAATTGTTTCTACATGAAATCGCTCGTGTAAGTAATCGCGATCATTTTGAACCAAATTATTAAAATCGGTTCATTTTTGACTAAGTTATGAGCATTTAAAAAAAAAATTTCTTATATAATTAAAAAAAATCGATTTTGAGCCGAAAAACAAAATTGCCGATAAATCTTGAAAAAAAAATTTTTTCGGGCGAACAAAAAAATACGTGTCTCATTATTTTGACCAGAGAGCAACATATTTGAGTTATATCGAAATCGAAGAACATGACCCGAATAGCCCGGTTGAATTGAAATAGAAAGCATCAATAGTCAATAAGTGGGTCAAATTTGTATCAGGGGATGAGGGCTGTACTTTAAGCATCTGGCGAGGAACTATCCTCATAGCGATAAGCAAGTGGACTAAGATGCTACTATTGTTGTATTTTCAGTTAGTCAAGTTGCTACCAAAGCTAATCAAATAGAGCAATTATGATATACTCGCTAAAGAGTACTACGACACTTTTCAGCTCCTAAAGAAATGATATGCTGGCTACCGAGCCACTTCGAAATTGAAGGTAATAAGGTCATTGACATAAAGACGATTCTGTTTTCATACCAACTGCCCGGCAAAATCAAAGGGGACTATGCACTACGGTGCGACAGTGCACCAGGAGAAGCTCTTTGGTTATCCGTTCAACAGAAAGCGCATCAAATTTTTAAATAACACAGAAAGTTAAAAAAATAGCACAACTTTGTCGTGACGAAATTGTAGATAGGGTCTGAGAGTGATGAGAATTAAAAAGAGAGTTTTAAAATAGTGAAATAGTTTTTAAAGGAAAATGAAAAATTAGGTTAGGTTAATGTAAACAAGAGAGAAAACGTGTGCAGAATAAAATTTAGACTAACTTTCACCAATAATTTCACGAGCAGCAAAAAATCACGAACGAAACCAATTAAGTGTATTGTAAGGATACTACTCTTGCTATCATTTAATGCAAAAATCATTCAAGTATATTAAGCGTGGTCAGAAATATTAGTTAGGGGAAAAAGAAATCCGTTCTTTTCTCGGTAGATGGTTGTAGTGATTGATATCTCGTAAATTATCGATCAAAGAATTTAAAGTTTATGCTCATTGTCAAGGTGATATTTCACACTAAAAAAATTCGTTTACTGTTTTTTGTTTGTTCCATTCAGTTGTGAATTACAGGGTGTTGACGGTGGGAGTTAACAAAGTGAAAATTCGGTACATTTTACAGTTTTTCTTTGATAAAGGCGAAAATGGAAGTCAGGCCCCTGAACTTGTGAGTGGTGTCGAAAATGTCGTTAAAATCACAGAAATAATACAATAGAAGTTGACTGGTATGTTCGTAGTAGTCGCCCAAGAGCTAAAACGGTTTAAAATCATTTGCCCAAAAATTTTGCGCAAAAATAATGAATTTATTTTTCCCCAAACCAACATTTCACCGAAAGCGCTACAGTGACAAGAATTTATTTGAGAAAATAACTCACTCCCAACAAAATGAGGATTTTTTTCAATCTTTTCTCAGACGCACTTTACACAAGAGTTATTTATAAAATTAGTAAGACTTCTGAGAGTGAAAATTTGTTAAAAAGACGTTTTGGTTGTAACGTTGTAACCCATAAGCGAGCTTGGCAGGCCGAGAGAGACTGCAGATGGACTAAACTGATGTTACCTGTCATGTCCGATCAACTGTCACAAACCCTTCTGTCATTAAGCAGAGGGAAGTGCAGACGGCTGGTTGGACTGATGACTGATGAAAAGTCTGAGAAAAGCAAATAAAATTAAATTCTATACTGTTATAAGTTGCTGTAAAGTATTTAGTTCTCAAAAGATAATTCCGGGTGAAGTTATTATCCTTTTCAAAGAAGTTTCAGTTTCGTAGTTCAAAAAAATGATAAAAAAAGTATTGTTTGCTGAGAGTACTTTTTTAGTAATATAGCTCTAATCACTTTTCACTTTCAGGCAAGCAACATTAAATGTTTGCTTTAAAAATACTAAAATTCTCACTGCAGATCTAATTTCGAATAGCCAACGCCTTTTGTTGACCTACTTGAGTGTACTAGCAATTAAAAAAAAAGCTCTTCTCTCATTAGCTAGCTAATAATAATTTCGTTAACTATTTACTGTACGAGTACGCAGTACATACATGTATTCACACTTACAAACAAATGTACAAGTATAGACATAAACTGGAAAGCTTTACTCACTTGTATGAAAGCATTGAGGAGATTCGAGAAAGCTTCGTAGCCATTCACAATGGACCGCGCTATGCCATCGAACATATCACCGTTATTGCCATATTTTTCATGCTCACTGATTGTGTCCACAATGGGTTCGAGCTAAAGAAATATAACACAATTTAATGATAGATTTAAAATAAATTAAAAAAACGCACTTCGCTTATTTATATATGCATATTAGGGTGGTCCACCAAAAAAAAAAAAAAAAAAAAATGCCGAATTATGAGTTTATTATATTCTAAGACTACCGCCAAAACACTTCGGAAAAATATTCATATTTACTAGAGCTGAAATGATTTACTATCAAAAATCAGGTTTGTTTTTTAATAAAATTAACAACATTTTTTTTTTTGAAAAATCACCTCCGATGTACGAGAGTTTAAGCTTAAAAGATCTATGTAAATATTTTTCAAAATTGTATCAACGGCATTCCCGAACTAATTTTGAACGCACAAAAAACGAGCCTAGGGCCCTAACTGCCGGCTGTTGGAGTATTGTCTACCTCCCTTACAGTAATTACAAAAGTAGGCAACCAATCCGCAGCCGCCGTAGCCGAATGGGTTGGTGCGTGACTGCCATTCGGATTTCAGAGTGAGAACAAAGGTTCGAATCTCGGTGAAAGACCAAATTCAGAAAAAAGTTTTTCTAATAGCGGTCGCTCCTCGACAGGCAATGGCAAATCTCTGAGTGTATTTCTGCCATGAAAAAGTTCCTCATAAAAAATATCTGCCGTTCCAAGTCGGCTTGAAACTGTAGGTCCCTCCATTTGTGGAACAACATCAAGACGCACGCCACAAATAGGAGGAAGAGCTCGGCTAAACACCCAAAAAGGGAGTACACGCTAATTATAAAAAAAAACCAATTCGCTGCTTCTTTAATGCGACTACCTCTCGCTTGGAAAACACTACAGTGGTCCGGAAGCCTAAATTTGAGTTTGATGGATAGCTGCTTTAAACATCACACATCTGAAGAGCTTCTTCAGTAGCTCATTTGATGTAATTAATTATATCAAATGTATTTAGCCGTCTTTAGATATCTTCCTCCAATCCAAATCTGGGTTTTCCCTCTGTTTGGTTCTTTTTTTATGTTTTTCCTCTGTATGATATCACAATGGTCGGACTTAGATTTTTGGTTCAAGTGGACACCTCGCGTAAGCATCCACTTATCCTAACCTAACCTATATCAACGGAATCAAAGTAATGATATTTTTGGAGGTACTTCTTTTCAAATCAATCCAGCTCACGTAAAACATAATATTTTTTCTAAATATTTTTGCAGAAGTGTTAAAATTAAATAAATTGTATAGTTTCAATTCAAAAACAGTACCATTTGTTTGTATGGAGATTGTTGCATCCTAATATACATATGTACATATATGTAGGCATATACTCGTATGTATGTGAACGGTAATTATTTTTCCATTGAGTTGATTTACTATTCTGGCAATATATTATAATTTTTTCTGTCCATCATACTTACATTCGTCAAATCAGTCACCTTCTTCTGAGTCTTGTCATATGTGCTGAGTATCTTTGATGGTATGCCTTCGTGTTCCAAATTAACTGACTCAGCAGTCTTTTCTTGAGTTGGTAGAAGCGATATCTGTAAACGCCAAAGAAGTATTCGTAAACTTTTTCAAATGTTCATAAATGACATTTTAAACGCATCGAGTTACCCTAAATCCGCCCGAGCTGCTGCTACCGCCATCCTCGGCTTGCGAGTGCTCCGTATATTCGGCTAACTGTGTTTCATCGACGCGTAAGTTTGGTCTATTGTCAGCCAAAGTATCTGTGTCGTCTGAGAGGGCGGCATTTTGGGCGGCGTTGCTATTGACCTCAATCAGTTTTGGATTGTTGTCCGCCACAAATTGCACAAATGCTGCATCATTATTGTTGGTAATTGGATACGCTTGTGTGTGAAGCATACAAAGCAACAAAACTCTCATGAACTGTGACAAAATACGCATCATGCTGAGCTCTTTGGGTATTTAATTCAATTAAATTTTAAACTACACTCTCCGTCGATTGTTGCGATTGACTACAGCGCATGCGCACACGCACGTTTAAGCTCGAAAATTCGACTGAACGGCTGAAGGCAACGGTTTTATTGGCTTGGCCCGCGCTTTGAACATTGCCACACACAACAAACATATGACTCGTATGTAAGTAAATGTGCAGAGGCATACACATTTGGTATATATGCACATGGTTGGATGTGTATGTTTTTTGGTGAGATGGAATCGCAATTACGAAAATTTTACTGTTGTTGTTATTATGCTTTTGTAAACTTGGCTTTTAGACGTTCATCCATAAGCGATCGCATTACTTTACTACCACACGCAAACACACACATGCGCTACTGCCTGTGAACTGACCAACTTGTGTAGTCTCGCATCCGCTATTAGTTTCAGGTTAGTGAGCGCATAAAAAAATGAGGAAGGAAATGTGAAAATCTGTAGACAACTGACAATTTTTGGCGATTAAAATAAATTTAAAAATAAATTGCCCACAATTAAATAGTGTTCCAGTGGCCCACTGGTCCGTTGACTGGAATGGTGCATGTTGACTAGTCAGCTTAGTCAAATGTGGTCATTCATCTGAACCAGTTTGACTAAAAGGATAGTCTGCGTAAAAGCTGTAAAAGTAAAAGAGCAGACAGCGCAACGACTGCACTGCTATTACGAGTATCAGCATTATCGCCTCTCTGGAGGTACTTTATACTGACAAATATATACCTAATATGCATATAAAATGAATCAATGTAAGAGCTCTAAAAAATATATGTACTTATATTTTATTTTCTAAAAGAGAGAAATGCATTTCCTTTTACTTAGGGAAGTCTGGAACAATAAAACTTTGAAGTCTTTTTTCTCAATAGTTTTGATTTTTTAAGTAAAGACACACTTGCGGCAAATGAGCGATGTGTATGTGTGTGCTGTAACATGCGGAATCTACACACCATTTCTGGTGTCAACAAGTTCCTCAACAGCAGCATTATGTATAAACAATAAACACGAAAAACAACAATAACAACAGGCTCTGCACTCTCCACCGTGCTCTGCATTAATATCTTCTTCACTCTCTCTACCATCACACCATCGTCTTATGTTTCACGAACTGCTTATTTGTTTATTTTACCACTCGCGCCGGTCGTGTTACATACATACATGCATACATGAATGTAATATTATACATATAGTTTTTGTTATTTTAGTTAGTGCATGTGAGCACATAAATTGTGTTGTGCAATCAGCTGGTTTGTCCCGCTATTATCATGAGCTATAGCGCTACACATGAGCATGAAGATCAATGCGATCATGATCGTTTACTTCATAATGTTGATCATCATGATTTTTATGATTAGGTATTCGCTCATTACGATGAGTATTTCTGCGACTTGCAACTCTGAATAAGAAATAAATACACTGGTTTACATCAAAAATGGGCTATCACGGTATAAAATCGCTCCATGATTCCAAAAATGGAGTTAGGTTTTTTCATGGGCAAATTTTCAAGATACTTGGAATTTACTGTTATTTAGACAAAAAGAGGTTGTCTGTAAAGTCGGTTTACTGACGATAGTTTAACGTGACAACGTCATAAGAAAAGACTGATGTAATGGTTGCATTTTTCAAAAGAAAATTTAATTTTATTTGTTTGATAGGATATAGAGAAGGAGGTAAATGGAATCGCAATGAAATTGATTAAGTTACATCTACACAAAGGTGAAAAATTACGAAACATATATCAAATTACTGATACTGCAGTACAATTCTGTAATGACGTAATCAATGCAGGACAAACTCTAATAACGAACCTTATTCGCAGAGTTCGCCTGCTCACTTTGCAGATATTGAAAAAGGCTCAGTGATTCCAAAGTCTGATTTTCGATTCTGACTGAAACGTGGATGCGTGACATTTGTGATCCAATTTCTGGTGCTTCAATCCCTATTTCCGTATGCATACATACATGTATGTATGCATGTTTATATACATACATATATTAGAATACGACATATCTTATAAGGTATGTGGTAAATATTACCATAGATTTTTTCCTTCATATATAATAATAAAGTAATAATAAAAATAATTAAAACAACAAGTATTTTATTAACAACTAGTCGTCACTAATTATAAATTCGGTAAGGATGATGATGAATTGGTTTTATTTTAAATTCTTCAAATAAATCAAATTAATAATCCTCATAGTTCATTACCATGCACACAGGGAGAAGGAATATGCAAATATTTACAAATATGTGAATTGCTATACAAATGCGCATATACATGCATATATATGCTCACTCAAGTAGCACAGAACCAGATGTCGAACGTTGCCGAACGCGGGGGCCGATTGTGCTCTTTGTCGTTCGTTCCCCGCTCTCGCTTGCAGTTCAAGCACATTAGCTTACATTTGCTTGCGTACGGAATAGATTCGTATATTTGATAAGTCCATATGATTTGTATGCATCTTTACATATAGATTTGTTCGTTTTGAAAATTGCGCGAAATTGTATATGTATATGCATGTTTATATACATATATTAGTATACAACATATCTTATAAGGCATATGGTAAATATTACCATACATTATTTCCTTCATATATAATAAAAAAATTAATAATAATAACATTAAAACAACAGGTATTATTAACAAACTTGGTTTTATTTTAAATTCTTCAAGTGAATTAAATTAATATAATAATAATCAATAAGAAGGCATATGCAAATACAAATACGTGAATTTATATATACGCTCACTTAAGTAGGAGAGAGCAAGATGTCGAACGTTGCCGTTCGTTTGCTTTGTTTGCTTTGTCGTTCGTTCCGCGCTTTCGCTTGCAGTTCATTCAATGCAATGAGCAAGGTAACGACAAATGAGCAAGGTAACGGCAATGAGCAAGGTAACGACATATGAGCAAGGTAACACTAATGAGCAAGGTAACGACACATTTTTTCGTGAGTGCAGCCTGTTAAATCGAATTATAAGACGTTATCACTTCAAAAGCAAAAGTGCCTCAACTTAGTCACGTATATTTTACAAACATGTTGGAAAATCTTTTTGAAATCGAGTTATAGCAAATGAAAGATGAGTGAATAAATCGAAACGTCATTTTTCGATAGTTCTATTAGTTTCTGAGAAATCGATTAATGATTTCAGATTAAAATTTTTTTATCAAAAAATTAAAAATATTTAAACTTTTATAGACGGAGAAAAAACAATTTGTGAATAATCGAATGCAAATAACCAAGTCGCGAAATGTCAATATTTACAGTTATATTATACCATATGCAAAATTTTATGGCATCGCTCGCAAACATAATGAATTATTCAACCAATCAGAAGATTTATATTTTTGCAAATGACAATCATATTTGACACTTTTGAATTAGACAGCTGCAGTACACAAACAGACAAGCAATGAAGTGCATAAAAGTCAAAATATAATATAGATTTCTATCACTTAAAATCCTTTGTTTTTATTTAATGTTTTTCAAAACTAAATTGAATGATTAATCTTGCGCATATTTTTTATATGTATAAATATATGTAGCCCCATCAGACGCCTCTCGATTTATTATTAACTTGGTTTTTCGCAAAAAGATCAGGTTTTAGAACAGGGAAAAACTTACAAACAATTCGTCATGCTTTCAAATTTTCTCTATAAAATTGTAAAGTTGAAAATCTGAAATGATAAACCAAATCAAAATCTCAGAAATTATGCATACAAATTGGATAATGGCTTGCGGAAGACAAAAAAAAAATCAAAATTTGTAAACCAGTGTTATTGTTTAATCATATTTAAGTTATGTGCAGGCGTACATTAGCGATATGCCAACATTAAAAATAAACAATTCAAGGCTGTTAAAATACGATTTAGTCTTTATCGAAAATTATAATACTTATAAGTATAATTTTTTGTATGTATGAGTTTGGTCATACCGAGATCTTTTTTGCAATAGAGATCGATGCCGGTAAACTCAAGAGTGAGCACTGAAGATGAAAACAACTAAATAGCACAATAGCGTCTGGCCATAGACTGCCAAACCTTGTGTCTGACTCGAAACAAGCGCTTTGCTATAAAAACGCATTTCCAAAGCAGGCTTTTAAGCCCAGCAATCACCAATATGCAATCATAATTCAACGGCTCGTCTTTCCGTTCTAACCTGACTACTGAAACTTGCAAAAATAGGACACATTTTTATGAAAGAGTGACTTTATTTTTACACTTCTTGGGGAAGTAAAGAATTGAGAGCATAACAATAACCTCTTAACAACTCTCTTTAACCTCTCTGTAACAACAAAAACTACTTAATTGGTGGTTAAGTTTTCCCCAGACTCCCTAATAAAATTCAAACGGTTCTTAGCAGCTGCAAGCTGTTTGTATATACATAGATCCAACCAAGGGTGTGCATTGACGTCAAATGAGTTGAGACATATCATCCTGCTCCAAAAGTAGGCAACATTCTGCCTCAGTGGACCCTTACAGTGAAGGTGCGATCACAATTAATTGTGAATGGTAAGTTAATCTGTGAGCATTCTTAAGGGGGTAGTATGGTTAATTCGGTGTAAAACAAGCATATTTTTCGAAATTTTTTTTGCCGACACAGTTGATTTATTCAAAATTTTAAAATTACTTCATTATAAAGTCATATTTATAGAATATTGTGTGAAATTTTCATTGATTTTTATGAAGAAATGAGTTGGTGGCAGCGAATCTCAGAACTCATTACTGGATCAACTAAAATCAAAAAACCAAATTGATTTCATCAGCTAATAAGGTTTCGCAGGTAACAACGTCGAATTTTTTTTTTTTTTTTTTTTTTTTTTAATTTTTTAAAGCGCTTTGAAGTCAAAACACCGATTTTTCATAAAAAAAACTTGAAAACTTTGTTGTTTTAAAATATGACAAAATTAAAAAAAAAAAAAAACTCGACGTCATTACCTCGTGAATAAAGTAAAGAAACAAAAAAACCAAATTTGAAAAGAATCGGTGCAGTAGATATGAATCTACAGTGGACACCGACCGTAAAAAAGGCAAGTGTGAGAAAAACGCGTTTAAAGGTTTGTGAAGATTGTGAAATCCGGTTGGAGAGGTAGATACTTAATCCTTTGTGTCTTTGTCAATTTTACTCTAATGCACTTCAAACTTTCACACAATAATCTTAAGATGTTATAGAATAATTTAAAAAAAAAAAAAATGAAAAAAAAAAAAAATACCATACTACCCCCTTAAGCCGAGCTTGGAGTTGCTTTCTTAGGAAAGTATGCATAGGTGTTTATTACAAACATATGTATGGTACATATACACCTATGGTCATATTTTGCATCCTACGTTTTTCACGTAAATTTTTTATAAACTACAAGGGGAAGTCCAAAATAAAGAAGACTGGCGTCATAAAAATGTTTTTGATCGCGACAACTTTTTAATGAGTTAATGCATTAGAAGATACATCCCTAGCTGACTTCCAGTGAAAGCTTGGCGACATTCGGTTCAGTGGAAGCGAAGTTATTGCGCCTAAAGTGTCAGTATATTTGTGTCATCGGCACAAAACTGAGTTTCGAACAAAGAACTAATATGCAATTTTGTTTTAAAATCCGCAAAACGTTTACCGAAACATTTGAATTGATGAAAAAAGTGTATGTCTATCTCGTTCCATAGTTCATGACTGGTTTACCCGTATCAGAGATGATTATGAGGACATAAATGACAATGAACATATGTGCCGCCCGAAATTAGTAGTAACCGGAAACTCCATCGAAATTGTTCGTAAGTTTATCAAAAATCAACCGAAATCATGGTTGAAATTCATAGAATCGGAGTTGAATATCTTCAAAACATCGATTTATCGCATTTTAACTGATAATTTGGGCTAATGAAAGGTCTGTGCAAGTTTTATTCCGCACAAGTTAACCCTCTAGTACGCAAGACCGCCTGTAGACGGCCTAGGTTTATTTCACGCTTATTCCCTTTTAAAATACCATTTCGTTACTTTTTAAACTCTTTCTAATTCCGGAAAGTCCCAAAATTATTACTGGTGCAGTTGCAGCAGCGTCTTGTTTTTTAATCAGCCGTCATAGTCATTTGAAGTCGGAAAATAGTGAAAAGCGGCCAAATTAATTATTCTGCAAAAGTGGTGTATTGTAAAAATTAAATAAAAATATTAGAAGTGTATTTAGCTTATAATAAAAATTATCGTAGTGTTGCTGGTTGTGTTCAAAATACGAAAGTTAAAAATAATAACAAAAAAAAAAGTGTTTCCTGTATTTTATAAACCTTTGAAGACAGCCCGTCTAGAGGCGGTCCTGGGATAGCTCGGAATAAATAACATTATGCGGTAAGTTTGAAATTTTGATATTTTTAGAGGGGAGCTAAGCTTAAAGTTTTGGTTTTTTAGAAATGGATCAACGACAAAAGTGTAAATTATCATCCCTCAATGATGAAGATATTGCAACATTTTTGGATTTATTGGAAATCGACGATGATACAGACGTGGAAGAAGATTTGGAAGATCTTTTAGACGAAGATGTGGACGATGCAGAATTACCTATCGACACTGGAATTGACGAGGTGATTAACAGGGCGGTAAATTTGTCAGATTCTATGCTGGAATCAGAAGTGTGTGTCAATTTATGTACATGTTGTCAATTTATGTCTCGTTGATCATTTCAATAACAGGTTTCAGTCCATTCCGATGACTCAACGTTTATGTGACGATGAACAAATGTGCGCACCGAAGATGAGGACTTTCCTTCGACAATATCTGCCAGATAAACCACATAAATGGGGTATAAAACTCTTCGTTTTGTGTGACTCCTTCGGATTTTGTTATAACTTCGAAATATATTGCGGCGCAGGAGACAATGCTGTTCTGAATGATACACCAGATCTTGGGGCATCAGCGAATGTGGTGGTCCGATTGTCCCATAACATTCCAGATTTTAAAAACCACTGCCACTTCTGGTTTATCTAAAATCACGCGGAATACATTCGCAGGGAACTATTCGTTCAAATCGAATTCCGAATTGCAAACTTCCGACAGATCTTGATCTCAGGAAACAACCCCGTTTATATTCAACTGAATTTTGTGGATCTGCTTTAGGAGTTGACATTTCTTTATCAGTTTGGAAGGACAGTAAAATAGTGTGACTCGCATCGAGTTACGCAGGCGAAAAGCCCTTCCAGAATGAAACAAATGTTATAAATAAGGTGTCGCGGTTCGTCCGCTCAGAAAAAAAAATTCTTGATGTCGATTGCCCCAATGCAGTCCGTGACTATAATAGTCATATATGGGGGGCGTCGACCTCATGGATGGACTAATTGGGCGATATAAGATTCCGGTAAAGAGCAATAAGTACACAAACCGACTTTTTAATCACCTGCTTGATATGGCCATGATAAACGCTTATGTTTTGCTCAGAAGAATTAACAAGATTGACACACATGCTAGGCAGTACCAACTGCCGAACTTCCGGGCAGAGATCGCATACGTACTATGCAAACAACAATATTCTTCAATACCAAGAGCTCCAGGTCGTCCTTGACAAATTCCTCAAGCAAAATTTAATGGAAGAAAAGCTTACTTACCTCCTGACGACGTTCGCTACGACGGAGTTGGAGATTTTGCAAAGTTTTTATCACGCACCGGTAAAAATAGGTGCGAATATCCTGGCTGTACCTCCGAAACTCCAATCGTGTGCCGAAAATGGAATCTGAATCTTTGTTTTTTCCAGCAAAAGGACTGCTTTCACAATTTTCACCATAAATAATTTGCACTAACTGCCTATTTATGCCCAAAAGCATGCCTTTCTTTTGTGGACATTTTTCTAAAACTATTTGAAATAAGACTGACTGTTTGTTTTGTATTCATTTCTTTTAAAAACTTTCTGTTTTGTTCAATAAAAGTACGTTCTTTCCCAAAGCCGCCTGCAGGCGGGGTAAGGTTTTATCCCTATATAATCGGATCAAGGAACAAAATTTCACTTTCTTGATAAAGAACCTATATTTTACCATAATCCCCACCCAAAGCAATTTTTTTCATTCAAAAATAAAATTTGGGCACTAGAGGGTTAACTGAGGATCAAAATTGCTCAGAATTCAACATTCGAAAGACCTTATTAAGGCACCTTTCTGGTCAAGAATTACGACAAAATCGATTTTTTTTCATGTTATGATAGTTTATACTTTCAAAAATATACTTACAAATTTTTATATTGAAATCCGTTGTAGTTTAGACGTTACAGTCCTTTAAAACGAGACCGGTTTGAAGTACGACAATCAGGTATAAGCGAGTTAACTATATTATATAGTTGTCGCGTACACCCTTTTTGGGTGTTTGGCCGAGCTCCTCCTCCATTTTATGGTGCGCGTCTTGATGTTGTTCCACAAATAGAGGGATCTACAGTTTTAATCCGACTGCGAACGGCAGATGAGTTTTTATGAGGATATTTTTCATGGCAGAAATCCGCTCGGAGGTTTGCCATTGCCTGCCGAGGGACGACCGCTATTAGAAAAATGTTTTTCTTAATTTTGGTGTTTCACCGAGATTCGAACCAACGTTCTCTCTGTGAATTCCGAATGGTAGTCACGCACCAACCCATTCGGCTATGGCTCTCGCGGGTAGCAGAATTTTAATTTTATAATTATTTTTTCTATTTTTTTTTAAGAGCGAGAAGGTGAAAAAATCTTTTTTTTTTTGGTTTTCCAATAAACAGATAAAATATCTAGAAAACTTGTTTTTTTTTTTGTAAATCAGCTACCCACCATAGCGACATATCACCTGATGAATAATCGACGGATTTTTTTTTTTTCAGACGTACCTCAGCAGCCCAATCAATTACACCAGTGGCATGTGTTATGTCAGGGGAAGCAATTTTTGTTTATTATTCTCATTGAAAACATATTTTTGATTTTCAATTGATATCGGTTGTTATTCTTTAATTTTCAACGCCATCAATTTTCACGTCTCTAGACCAGAAAGATGCCTTAATGAGGCGAGAAATGACGAGAACTTCCTTTACAACATTGTAACCGGTGATGAAAAGTGCTGTTTCCAATATGAACCTGAAAGGAGGCGTCAAACTGTCGAATGGAAGGCCCCAAACGAGCCCCCACCCAAAAAATCGCGTTTGGAGAAGTTAAAAATCAAGTCGATGCTTATTTGTTACGATTCCAAGAGAATTGATCACAATCAGTTCATGCCAATCGGACAAACCGACGACGCAATTTTCTATCTTGGCGTTTTGAAGCGTCTGTTGCATCTCGTTAGTCGGATTCGCCCTGAATACCGCGAAGGAGGAAGCTGGCACTTATTGCATGATGATGCACTATCGCATCGATCCACTCTTGTGACTGAATTTTTAACTAGAAATCGCATTTTAACCTTCAAACCCTCACCGTATTCGCCTGATAGGCTCCCTGTGATTTCTCCCTATTCGGAAAATTGTATTTGGCCATTAAAGAAAAACGTTTTGCTTCCATAGAGTCCATCCAACCGGTTTGTACCGGCGTACTGAAGGACAATCGGGTCAATGACCTGAAACACTCTTTCGAAAAGCTTTTAGATCATGCAAAACAGTGTATCGCGGCCAGAGGGGACTATTTTGAATAAATAAACTCGAAGTTATCAAAACAAAGCTCCTGTCGTTTCTATTTTAGCTCAGTCTTGTTTATTTTGGACTTCATCTTGTATAGTTCATCTAAATTCCAAACTTTGTAAAAAATTCAAAACAGCCCAATAAACATTTTCCACTTCTCAATCAAACTTTTTAGAGGACTTCAACGTATGCAGGTTTATAGCTCATTTTAGTATAATAAAGTGTAAGTTTGAAATCGCTCAAAAATTGCATTGATTTTTCACTTTTTTTTTGCATACGATGTTGAGCATTTTCTTCCATGTAAAATACTTCCGAACATGCACATAAGTTTTCCAATTTTTGTAAAAAAACTTTGCATGAAAAATGTTGCGCATATTGTAAAAAGAGACTGCCATATTTTTGACGTGATAACGTAGCCGGCTGCACGCACCAAAAAATGCGTCGTTATCTTGCTCATTCCGCGTCAAGAAAACATTTCACACTAAATAAATTATTTTCCTGTTTGTTTGTTCCATTCAGTTACAAAGTTTTAACAATGGAAGTCAGCAAAGAGTAAATTCGATATATTTGACAATTTTTTTGTGATAAAGTCGAAAATAGAAGCCAAGCCGCGTGCTTATGGCGCCGATTCTATAACATTTAATTACGTGCAATTTTGGTTTCGACGATTCTGTACAGGCATTTTTGATGTGAGAGGTTAATGTCGCTAGTAGTAGCATCTCCCAGGAGCTATACCTGTAGATCGACCAGAAAACAGTTTAAAGCCATTTGCGCAAAACTTTTACGCAAAATAATCGATTTCTTTTTCCCCAAAAATATATATTTGGATAACTTTTATTGCAGTTCAGTGGATTCACCTGGCTGGTCTAGTGTAGATTACTCTGCTGTTCATCGTCATGCTATGCTATGCATTCTTGCTATGCGTTCGCTCAACATTCTGCCAACACAATCTCTCCACATTTTCCTCTTTTCTCTTATCCATTGGCTTACATCTGTTACATCACAAATCTAATTTCGGCAGTAACTAAAAATTCTGTATTAAAAAATTATATTTGATAAAATAACTCATTGCGAAATACTGAATTTCAAGTTCTGCACTGCCAAGTTCTACGTTACCAATACTCTGAGGACAGTGCGAACAAAGGAATAAATAAACCACCGAAATAATTATGAGTTTTATCAAAAAATTAAAATTTAATCATTATTTGAGGTTTTAAAATTTCCGTTCATGAGTTTTATTAATTTGCTTAGAAAACAGATCATTTTTTCTATCAAAAAGGAAACTCGTTTTTCGAGTGTAATTTTTTCGCTCTAAAATAATAATTAATTTGTGAGTTTTATTTATGATCAAACATAATGAATATTTTAACTCTAAACGCCGCACCTTACTTCACCTTAATTCATGACATGAGCTCAGCGGAGTAAATCCCTTGTAAATTAAATATTTGAATTGGTACACAACCGTGCGCTTCCAACCGGAGCACTGAAAAAAATATTTTCTATGTAATACGTAAACTGATTCGCGTGGTAGCGTATACATAAATACATATTAAGAAACACAACTAAACATTCAACTTCAAGTTCTTAAAATCATACAGGTAATCGAAGTTATTTTCTGTGGTTTATAAACTCACTGGATATTTAATATTACAATTTTCATTTACTATTTATACTTTACTATTTATATTTTATTTCTTCACCGCAAATAATTGAAACATCTTACATTCTGCAGCTGAAGTTTCGGCAGCTTATTGTAAAAAAAAGCTTTCCAAATATGCAAGAATCATGAAAATCGGTTGGCAAACAACAAAGCTGTGAAATCTCCTCGGCAAAATGTCTGCAACTCCCTCAATTTTGCTCTGATTGGCCTGAAACTTTGACACATTACCTTTCAGTAAAAGTGCTCTAACTCGCTCAGCTTTGCTCTGATTGGCGTGAAATTTCGGCACGTAAAGCGTCAGCCTTTCCAAATATGCACGAATCTTGAAAATCGGTTGGCAAACAACGAAACTGTGAAATCTCCACGGAAAAGCTGCTGTTATTCTCTCAATTTTGCTCTGATTGGCCTACACCTTTGACATATTATCTTTCAGTAAAAGAGTTCTCTGACTCGCCCATCTTTGCTTTGATTGGCTTGAAATTTCGGCACGTAGTTGCTGAAGACTCGCCCTTTCCAAATTCTCACAAATCATGGAGATCGGTTGTGAAATAACAAAACTGTGAAATCTCCGCTGAAAAATTGCTGTAACTCCTTCAATTTTGCTCTGGTTGGCCTGAAACTTGCAGGTAAAGTGCTTCAACTCGCTCAGCTGTGCTCTGATTGGCTTGAAATTTCGACACGTAGTTGTGGAAGCGCCAGCCTTTCTAATTATTTAAAAAAACATCAATATTAGTTGTAAACCCACGAAACTGTCACAACTCTTCCTGTAAAATTGCTATAGCTCTCTCTATTTTGCTCTATAGCTCTCTCTATTTTGAGTGGCCTAGCGCATTGACATACCATACATATAAGCTTTTAGTAAAATTCCTATAATTCCTTCATTCTAGCAAAATTGTCAGTCTTTCTAGAAATGCAAGAATCATGAAAATCGGTTGTAAAGCAACACTTCCTTATTCTAAGCTGCCCTGGCTAAATTCTTTCTGTCAAAATCTTATAACTCCTTCAGTTGTCCTCCGATTTGGTTAAAATTTTACACAATATTACAGAAGCGGTAACCTTTTTAAATATGCTCTAGTTACTTTTTAAATGCTTCTTCAGAACGTCAAGGGAATCTGAGAGAAACCGACGGAGATGTAAGACTCTAACCAGCCGGAGATGTAAGACTCCAGCAGCCTAGTTAGGGTAACTTGAATCGAAGGACACTTTAAACGAGCATTGATGGATTTATTTTCAAAACAACAAGTATTGTTTATTTTCAGACCGGCAGAGAAAATGCGAAAACAAAGAGAAAAAAATTACAATAACTAAATCGCCGCTATCGCGAGTGTAAACAAACAATCTCGTGTGGCTGAAGAGCAGCTGTCAGCGTGACTGCATTATCGACTGTATTAAAAAGGTGGTACTATACTGACCAAATCGAACTTAAATTGCTGCGCGTGTGGAGCTTTTGGCGGAGACCCAAACCACATGTAAACAAAACTAAATTGGGTAAATATGAATACTTACCTACAATAACCCCAGAGAACGTGAATTTAACGTTCTCTGATAACACCACCACCGGGTGGTGGAAATGCATAAAAATGAGGAAACTGAAAATTGTAAACAAAGACGTGATAAATAGATACAATCAAAAGTTTAGAAAATATGTATAGGCTACTAGCAAACGGGATAACTGAGCTAAGATCTATGAAATAAAAACAATTCTTAAGATAGAACCAAAAAATTATCTGGTTTAAGTGCGAAAAATGTAAGTCCATTTGTCACATAAAATATGTGAAAAACCGCTACGACGTGCGGCTTATGATTGCCAAAAAGCAGTAGCCGATAAATCAAAATGTTGCAATTGTGGTGAGTCACTCCCAGCTAACTATCACTGTTGCACTATAAACTTTTAAACCGCGTTTGAGCGCCTTGGAGCACAATATGCAGTTTTTATATTAAGATCAAGTGTATTAAAATTAATTAATTTACTGAAAACGGTACATCCAAGCACAAAAATTAGCTAGAAGAAAATATCCACATTGCTCGAATCGCTGTAACTCATTTCACGAAACAACTGACGTTAATTGCTCTTTACAGTCCACCCAGGCACCAGCAGAAATCTGAGAGCTATTTGGCCCGTTTAAATTGTCCGCAGCATTCATAAAAACGTTGGTTTTCATTTTGTTCTAAATCATAATACTTTTTAAATACTTTGTCAAAATTTCATGGAATCGGAGAAAAAGTGCAACCGCCGCATTCGCCGCATACTGAAAAATGATCTCAAAGTCAAGCCTTACAAGATTCAAAAGGCGCATGATCTCACGCCAAAGAATCAACAAGAGAGCGAAGGAGTTGCTTCACTTGACCAAAAACGGTCCATTTCCGAACATTGTGTTGTCTGGCGAGAAAATTTTTCAAATTGAGCAATTCGTAAACTCCCAAAACGATAGGCTTTATTTGACCGACCATTCATACGAGAAGTTGAGTCATCGTGCCACCAGGTGGCCACCCGCCACAGTTAATGGTTTGGGCCGCTGTAACCACATGTGCGCGCTATCGAATCGTTTTCATTGAGCCTGGTAAATGCGTCAAGGTAATTGCGAAATATTATTGGAAAAGTATTCTGGAGGTTGCTTTGAAGACGTGGCCAGACAACCATTTCGGTGGCAGACCATCGACGTTTCAACAGGACTCGGCACCGTCTCACAAAGTTTTAGTGAACCAAGAATGGGAAGTCACAATGGCTCTCAAATTCACCAGACGCGAATCCGATGGCTTATTTCCTTCAGGCCATTTTGGAGAGCAAGTTCCGAACTAAAAGATTCACCAGTCTCGAGGCGCTGAAAACAGTCAGTGCTCGCGAGTGGGCCAAAATACCTGCAAGTCACATTCGGGCAGCTTGCGATTCATTTCTGGACCGTCTCAATGACCGTCTTCTCTCGCGACAAATGCCATTTTGAAGCCTTGCAGGATATTGCAAATTACATATGGACAAGAAAATAGGAATTGGTTAATTATGTTTGTATGCTTTCTATACTGAAAAGCCTACCTTTGTTGATTGTTTCAAGTTATATTTGCTGTGAAGGGTGTGGAACTGTACTTTTCGTTGGAACAACAATACTCTCAGTACCATGTCTAAGTTGTAAGACACATCAGCCAATTGCATTTCGATGGAAGACCATGTGAATGCATTAACTGTATCTTTTTGATAACTACCCTGAGCTGAGTAGAAATTTGAGTACTTTGTAAAGACCACTCGTGATGAAGTGAAATCATAGATAGCGCGTGATTTCTTATAATGGTTGCTCTATTTTATGGTGCGAAAGCAGATCTTTAGAGTCATTGCCGGAAAATCAATTGCAAGAAAATTTGTTCAATTGAAATTTAGATAAACCATTGGATTCTCGAAGTGCGCGGGAAATAGACGCATTATTTGCGATTTTAGTACAGAAATTAGAAGACTTCCTTCCGAAACATTTAAGCTCATCCGCACAAGTAAAGTTATTAATCCTTATACTGTTAATTGCATAGATAATAGAAAGGGGGTTAAGTTTCAAGGGCCGGTGTTGATTTTGAATAAAATACAATTTTTTTAAGAAATCATTGTTATTTTTCTTTATTATGATAATATTGGTATAGTACGGAGTCAAATCACATGATCTTGGCGGCCAATTGACATCGCCGCGACGTGAGATTATTCGGCCATCAAATTTTTCGCACAAAAGAGCCATTGTTTAGTTAGCTGTGTGACAAGTGGCACCGTCTTGTTGAAACCACATATCGTCCACATCCATATCTTCTAATTCGGGCCATAAAAAGTTCGTTATCATCTCACGATAGCAAACACTTTGGAAAAAATAAGGCCCAATGATGCCGCCGGGCGATAAACCGCACCAAACAGTCACTCTTTGTAGGTGTGTTGGTTTTTCGGCAATCACTCTTAGATTGCCATTCGCCTAATTGCGGCAATTCTGCTTATTGACGACTCCACTGAGGTGAAAATGTGCCTCATCATGATATGAAGTCTTCATACTCCTTGACCACCTGTTGATATTTTACCTTTCACGTCACGCTCGTCAGTCGCTCCAGCGAGTTCATTTTTAGCAATCTTGTTTAGAATTAACAGCGCCTTCGTATAGCGAGACTTCATGGGGCACCCTCTGAATTGGGTTTTTTGCGGCCTGACTCTCTCTCTCTGAGTGCCGTCTACCGCCTTTTGCGATGTTGTTGGTAGAATTGTTTGTTGTTGTTGCCTACTTGGTAAGGGAGTACTGTGGCTCGCACTTCCCTTACTCTTTGCTGACTCAGCCGTATCTTGGCTGGAACCTAGCAGTTTATCCTCCTCAGAGGAGGGTATTGTGTCGTAGCGCGGCACAAATTATTTGGTTTTATTTTTTGTAGTAGTTATCATCAGGTTCTTACGGTTGCTTCGCCTGACTGCGTCAGTACGAGTATCAAGGGGAAGTAATGGGGTCCTCCATGGCAGCGCCTCTTACCGTCGTGAGGCCACAGTTACACTCGAAAGCGGCCAGGTATTTGATGCACACCTTGACTTGGAAATGTGTTGGTGCGGTACTCTCCGTATAGATAATTGGACGGCCGCCACTCGCGCCGTTTCGCGAATGGGTGGTCAGCCAATCCCTACACGGAGCTTCCCTCTTAGTTCATAGTGAGTTAAATTCCTAAATAGAATTTAACCTCCATTTAAGCCCCATCCCCGCATTAAGGAGACCAACAATGAAATGGCATAGCCGCAGAAGATCTGAGTCCTTTGGACTACAGTTAGTGGTCAGAATTGGAGAAAATGGTCTGGCGAAGACCACACAGAAATTGGGAGTGTCTCAAACAATCTTTGCTTCGAGCCCCGACGTTAATATCCATGGAAACCGTGTGTTGTAATAGCTAAATGGCTTAATCGTTTGAATACAATTGTGACCATTTCGAATGAAAATTAAAAATTTTGGTTTTTATATTTACATAATTAAATAAAACTAACTCCATTAAAAAAGGTATTATAATTTTATATCTATAACGGATTTAACTTGCAGCAGAACTTATGGCAGGACTAAGTATAGACAAATTGTGGAAAGTTAAAGTTGCCTCCTGTGTATAAACCGAGTTTTATGCAGCAGGAATAATCACTGTGGTAGAAAGGAAAGCAGTACCAAAACCCAATTAAAATGCCCATGTGCAGGCATAGCAGAAGGTCTGTATATAAATATCAATATATGTACATACATATATTAACTATACACATATATTTATATATACATATTCTCATATTGTATCTTGCTCCTTTAGCTAACCAACTGTCATGTGCGTCCAAAATCCTATTAACGTACCAAAAGCAAGAGCGTGCTTTTAGGCACTTTGATTGAATACCATCGGACTGTATCTTCATTATAGCTTTGTGAATATACATACGTGACCATAGCTTTGAGGGTATGATAAGGAATTGTGTTTTTTGTGCCTACTAAAACTCATTTACTTACATACATACGCTAGAGTGCATACAAAAGACAAATGTAAACTTCCAGTTGACTTATTTGCAGGCATAACAATTGATTTTGAGAATTCGACGCACGAATGTGTCGGATGTGAAATTGATGAGAGTGCGTAATTAATTTGTTCATACTATCAGACAAATATAAGAAATATACAGTTATGTATAAATATAAGACAATAGGTATATCCTTACTTACAGCCAACTCTTCTGCACCTAATACTCACCTATAACCAACTTACTTGATAAACAAAGACGCATACTGCCCATTTCATCAACGTCCACTGTTGTTGCTGCGCTCTTTATAGGTTCAGTTTACAAAATAAATTAAAAGCTTATTTAAATTGAAAAGGGCACCAGGCACGCTGACGCTCTAATTACCGTCCATAATTCAATTCCCATCCATATTGAGTGGGTGATATGCATATCAAAGAAGCTACTGCGGTGGAGTTGCATATAAAATAATTACATATCAAATTGTGTCCTGCCACTCTCATGCATGCCTGCGCCTGCTTTGCAACAAGCTGCTGTCATACTCTCACAGGCAGCTGTTATCACCGAAATGTGCGTTATTTCTGCGTTCAATGGCAATGCTAATAAACGAACAGCTACCTAATTTTCTTTCCTAGCTTGGCAGTATGCAGTTTGCTCGCCGCCTGGCTACTGATAAGTTCGCAACACAAACAAGCTCTAGTTGTCCACTAGTAGTGGATGCTTTGGAAATAGCTCGGGGGAAATTTCTTTCCATGGCGGGAGAATTTTCCACAAACAGTTGGCAGCTTTCTCTCTCTCTCTCTCTCTCTCTTTATTATTCTCAAGTTCACCTTCCTCTCCCTTCATCCGATTGGTCCACTTTCTATTGCAAGCAAACGTGAATTTGCTACACAGAGAAAAAATATTTTAATAATATGTAAATAAATTTGCAATCGATTTGAAAATCTAAATTCTTGCAAGTTAGAGATTTCAGGCTTTCAGCTTTTGAATGCGGTGCGATAATGATGCGATACAATAAATAATAATATCGCTAGTTGGCGCGCTGGTCATGAAATTGAAAATACTGTAAAAGTTTGCTCATATTTAGAATAGATATATTTTGATAATTAAAACAACAACAAAATATAACAAAAATTCAAAATTAAAAAAAAACATTTTGAATACGATTGACGTACCAAAAAAATTATTATTTGCAAAAGTTATAAATTTTCCGATAGGGTGACTGATTTTGCGCCTCCTTACATAAAGAGTTTAAATATTTTCTTAAGTCAGTTTTAAAATTATGATGTATCTTCTCATAAACAACCAACAAGCGATTCGGAGGTGCCATAAAACGAATGCGCGACATTTTTTTATGTGGAAAAAAATACGCATCACCATCAACGTTTTAAGCCACTTCAAACTTGCACTTTATTATACCGAATTTTTCTATAAATTCTGATTAAAAAGTTTGAAATTTTTGATGAAATTTGTTGTATTTTTTAAGTTTGAATCTTGTTTTGGCAATGTGATAAAACTTCATACTTTTATTTTATTTTTCAATTATGCTGCTTGAACAGAGAAAAAAAGTATTCTAAGTATTTATTTCGACGGATTGCAAAATGTTCAAAAAAGTTCCAAAAATTTGCATAGTAGGAGAATAGCCTAGGCCTTCAAAGCTGTCTGAAATGAGTCCTTTGTTGTACTACTAGATTTAAAATAGCCACTGCTCTTTGTATTTGTATTATATATTTTTTAGAAGAGCTTAGACTAATTTTATGTTCGCCAGGTCCATCCGCTTGGCGGTCAGAGAAAGTTGTTTTTTTTAGCAAATTAAAAGAATATTAAGTACATCTGAAGTATCTAAATATTTATTTCACTGTATTACCCAGCCATTTGTTGCATCCACATGTAGTTCATAAACTTTCTCTCAACTTTAATATACCTCACATTTCAAACTCTATGGAGGGGAGATTGCTCTTATCAATATGTATTTGTATATGAACTTTTCCACTATTAAAATTACTTCATTGACTCGTACGCCACGAACAGCTGGTCTACCACTGTTATTTGCGCTGTTACTGCTCTGTTACCAACTGCTGTGAATTTGCTTTATTTTGCTACTATTCGCCTTGGAATGTTTTATCAGTTCTCAATGAACGCGGGTTTGAACGCACCGAAAATACGCGTGAAACAGCACTGGCTCCGGCTCTAGCTCCAGCTCCGACTCCGGCTCGTAAGTTGTTCGTTTTCAACGCTATCGCTATCGCCGCCATTGCGTTTACTATCACTTGTGCTAGTGTGCAACGAACAACAGTAGTGTGCGTTTGTGTGCTGCTGTTGGTGTTTAGTGTGCGTGCCGTGCTAGTGCTTGCGTGTAAATTTTGGCCACTCTTGTGGTGTTTTTATTGGTGCTGCTGCAGCTGTGGATGCCTTTGCTCGTTCTGTTCTTTGAATTGCGTGGCGTTTTACTGTTGCTGCTGTTAAGCGCGCACTGTTGCTGTGCTGCTGACGGGTAGCGATGTTGATGGTGGTGGCGTTGAAAGCTGCAGCTGTGTGTGCCGACGGGTTTTTTGTATATCTTTTTATTAGTAAGAAAAAAGTTTCAAAGTGCCAAGCCGTAGTAGAGGTGTAAATGTGCAGATGCGTAAATGCGTAAATTCGTCAAAATCGTCTGGCAAAAAAGTTTCAAATAAAGTGAAGAGGTGTAAAGCAGAACGGTGCCAATTTGGCGCACGTTTCATGAAAGAAAAATTATGAAAAAATGTGTGAAAGGAAGTAAAGTGAAATGAAATAATTTGATAAGTTTGAATATACACAACGGTTTCGTGTTGCCGAAAGTTGCAGTTTCGAAAATTCCAAAAAAGTTGCTACAATTAAAGGTGCTAATGTTTAATTTGTCTAAATTTATCATAAAATGTAGCAAAGTAAAAGTATTGTGTGTGTTCGCATGAGAGCGTTTATTGGTAAATAGTTTGATGCTGTAGTGTTTGAAGCCCAAAATAAAATTTATATAAAAATATAAAATAAGTTACAGACAATACCGAGAATAAATATTAAAATAAAACAACTTCAGTGAAAAATATTCCACATCACTTTAATCGTATTGAAAAAAATATAAAAATGTTTTCAAAAGCTAAAAACGCAAATCAAAAAAATAAATACCAAAAACAGGTGAAAGAGAAGTTAATTTGGAATATGAACATAAATAATTTCTTAACTAAAAAATTTACTCAAATCAAATATTTTACTTAAATAAAATATTTTAGATATTTTATACATCAGCTAAATTATTACAAAAAAATATTTTCAAAATAGAAAAATCGAAAACATGAAAACGTGAAAAACTAAATAGGAAATTAAAGAGAAATTGACAAAGGAAATAATATATTATAAGGAAACAAATATTTTCCTAAAAAAAAGTACATATATATTTATAAAAAGAAAATATTTGCAATCTAGAGAAATCAAATACCCGTTAAAAATAGATAAAAGATGAAAGAGAAATTGATGCGGAAACAATATTCGAAAAAAATAAAACAAAAAATTTCTTTCCTAAAAAAAAGCAAATTAGAAAAATCAGAAACGCATTAAAACTAAATAGGAAAAGAAAGAGAAATTGATGAGGAAAGTAATATAAGAAAAAAAATATTCTTAAAAAAATATTTTCGAACAAGGGAAATCGAAACTGCGTAAAAATGAAATACCATTTTTTATATTAGACAAAAAACCTTTTCTAAAAAATAAACAAATAATTTATTTAAATAATTTAGAAGTTTTAAAAATCTTTATTTTTTTAATTACGCTGCTTACCAAATGACGAGATAAATGTTCAGAAGCGAGAAATGTAAAACACTTCGTTGCTTATTCACTCTTACACGACTAGTGCCAACTAGTTTTTTTAAGAGCAGTTTCTATTTTACACAAACTTTATGTGATCTTCATATCATTACTACTTTTTTTAATGATTCTTAGTGGGTTATGGCATATATGGATATTATATATAGGAATTTTTGTGGCACGTTGATATTTGCACTTTCATCAAATACAAAAAGTTGTGACTTGTGTGTATTTTAAAAAAATCTTTCAGCTGATTTCCAAGTTAGTAAAAAACGATATTTCTTAATTAAAAAGTTATAATTCAAATTTGCCTATACTCCTCTAAATACAGAAAAAATGTGTGTGAATAAGGCACTAAATAAGTGGTTTTCGTTAGAAAAAAAGTCGTTAAATTACAGTTTTATAAATTTCCAAGTAAAAGCTTTTTTATGAAAAAGTTGTCATGAAGTACCAACTGAATCGTAAATCGCTGTTTTCCCTTTAAAGCTAAAATTTAGCATTTGCTTGTTCTGTAAATAAAATTGCACAGTTTTATAATGCTCAAAAAATGTGTCTCTAGTCTGATGTTTCGTAGTGAAATGAAATGCCTGCTTGAATTGTAGTTTTCTCGGAATTTCTTGTATTGTAATTTTAGTTTGTTTTTTGAATTCATATTGGCGGTTAATTATTGCATCAAGAATTATGGGCATTGTGAAGAACTTCGCAAAACTATAATATACATACATATATATATAATTTAGTATTTAAATCCCTTGATCTTTGGTTCACTGTTTGGTTTCCTAACACCAGCTGGCTACACGAGAGCGTTGTTTGCAAATTTTATGTTTTTGGCTTCATATTTTATGACTTTTCCTGTGTTTTATGCTGCGCCCATTACAGAAAATATATATTTATACTAAAGGTAAAGCAAACACTGTTTTCTGTGCTGGAAAGTTCTGCCATAAAACTTAGTTAATAATCCATGTTTTACTAGTATACTCATGGCTACTGCTGCGCCTGAAAGTGCCTTTTAAAAAATATTTGCGTTTGTAATACGGATAAAACTGTTAACGTAACATTTTCTGTTATACCAGCAAAGTTAAGTTGAAACCGTTCTGAAAGTGCAACTACGAGTTTTGATTTAAAAGCAGTTTCTAGGAACATTAGTGACGGTCAGTGCTTTTAAATGAATTGATCTAAGTTAGTAAAACTCAACGTGCTAAAAGCGGAGTCCTAAAAACTGAAAAATAAAAAGCAATTTCATACCTCCCATTAGATGTTAAATGTTTTTGTCAAGTTATATTTATAAGATTATTAGTAAAGAATTCTAATACGTGAAACCAGTATTTGAGTATAATAGGGCTCGGCCAAATACTTGAGCGGCACTGTTATAAGTGTTATATTTTAGGAGAAGTGAAGTTTTACTTTTTATTCATTTACATAGATTTGCTGGTAACATATTTTCAAGCAATTAGCATTCTACTTGTTCCACTTAAATAAGTAATGGAATCTTTAAATATAACAGAGTATTTATCGCGTGACAATAATAGAAAAATAGTCAAAATCAAAGTAAATTAAACAGAAAAAAATTAGATATAAGAAAACAAAAAAAATGTCCATACACATACCACAATCGGGAAGTGTGTGATAGTAACATAGAACTGAATTGAAATAAGCAATGCAAAAGAACCTATTAATACTATCAATGTTACAAGGTACACCATATTGACACTTTGTCTTTAAATGAAAGAAGTACATATATGAAGCAAGGAATATGAAAATACATATTTATGTGGCGGCTGTTGTAGCCAAATGGATTGGTGTGCGATTGCCATTCCGAAGTGCCTACGTTCGAATCGCCGGGCATGAAACACCAAATTGTGGAAACGGCAAATCTCCGAGTGTATGGAGGGACTTACATTTTTATGCTGCATCCTAATGACAGATGTTTTTTTATGAGGAGCTTTTTCCTGGCATGTACTCGTATGTTCGGTGCCTCACCAAAAAAAAAAAGCAGGATGTTTTCTACCGAAATTATACAATCTATTACATTCTATAACTAAAAAATTCCGAAAAAATATCAGGTTACGTGAACTGGAACGATTCTGAAAATTAAGTTATTTTTTGAAAAAAAAAACAATTAGCTTCCTCCAAAATATCTCTTCCTACAATTACCTCGTATGGTTGAAGATTTTAAGCCTTTAAACCTCTTCTTAAAAATATTTTAAATTGACATTATTTGAGCTACATTCAATTCCTATAAATCTGGATATTTTCCCGATATAAAGGGTTTTCCAATAAGAGGCGTTATTCCTGTAAAAGATCAATGGTTTCGTTGCTTATGTGGCACGTAGAACCGTTTTGTTGAAAATAAACGTTGTAAAAAGTCGTTAATCATCTCTCGCATCCATCAGCGCAATCCATTCACCATAACTGTTGCTCCAGCTTCATTTTCGAAAAAGTAAGGTCCAATGACTCCGCTGGACCATAAACCGCACCAAACAGTCACACGTTGAGGATAGGGAGGTTTTCAAACAATAACTTTTGGATTTTCTGAGCCCCAGATCCGACAATTTTGCTTGTTAACGAAGCCATCGAGGTGGATATGGGCCTCATCAGTCAAGATGATTTTTCGATGGAATTCCGGATCATTTGCATGCATTTCGACGACCCAATCAGCAAAGACTCAACGTTGTTGATGATCGGCCGGCTTGAGTTCTTGTGTTAACTGGACTTTATTAGCCTTAAGACCCAAACCTTTATGCAAATTACGGTGTAATGACGTTTGTGGAATCCCTAATTCCAAAGAACGGTCCGAGGAATGGACAAACTTGGGTTTTCTTCAACACTTTCGGTGTTCTTGAGCGACGTGCACGGGTTTTATTCTTCACATCACTAACTTGTCCTAACAGCTCCAATTTGTTCACCAATTTCTATACTGCGGTCCAACAAGGTGCTTCTCGATGACCCAAAAATGTTCGAGCTTTACGAACCATCTCTGCTAAACTTTTACCATTTTTATAGTAAATTTTATTAATTTCAATGTTGTTTAAGCGTGTATCGTTTCATTTTTATTAATTGCGTAGTTTCTACTTGTCAAATATCAAAAAATTACAGCTTCAAAAGTGACATCTACCGAAATAGTGGGCTATTCAAAATAACACCTGTTATTGGGAAACCCTTTACATTGGCGGAAGTCTTAAAATAATGTAATTTTTATAAATCCGATTAAAAAAAGGGCCGAGTTTTTTGTATGTTTTTTTTAAATATATTTTATAAACCTTACTACAGGGTCCGGCATTCGAAGTGTAACCAATTAAAATTTGAGTGGAAATTTTTGATGAAAATTTGAGTTTTAAGAGAAGTCTTCAGACTGTTTTGTGACCTTTATCTAGAGTTTTTTAACTTTACAGGGTTCGGCACTCGAAGTGTAACCAATTAAAAAGGCCATAAATTTAGTTTGAAATATTACTTTTATTCAATTCAAAGTAAGAATTATGTGAAAATAATACAAAATTAAGAATAAATTTGCTTTTGCTCGATATTACCACCTTTTGCATTGACTATGGCCTTCAGACGGTCCAGAAACGAATCACAAGCTGCCCGAGTGTGACTTGCAGGCCCACTCGTTCACAATAGATTATTTCAGCGCCTCGAGACTGGTGAATCTTTTAGTTCGGACCTTGTTCTCCAAAATAGCCCAAAGAGAATAATCGATCGGATTCGCGTCTGATGAGATTGCGAGCCATTTTTTGACGGTATGAAGTCCGTAACGTTGATTTGTAGCTATTCTTGGTTCACTCGAGCCTTGCGACACTGCGCCGAGTCTTGTTGAAATATCCATGGTCTGCCACCGAAATACTCAGAATACTTTCCCGATAACATTTCGCATTTATCTTGCCACCAGGCTCGAAGAAAACGATTGGAGAGCACCCATCTGCGGTTACAGCAGCACAAACCATTATCTGTGTTGGGTGCCGCCTCCTGGTGGCCAATCGATGACTCAAATTCTCGCATGAACGGTCGGTTAAATAATCCCTATCATTTTGCGAGTTTACGAATTGCTCAATTTGAAAAAATGTTCTCGTCAGAATACACAATGGCCGGAAATTTACCGCTTTCGGCCAAGTAAAGCAACTCCTTTGCAATGTTCGTGCCTGACTTGTTGCTGCTTTGGTGTGAGATCATGCGCCTTTTGGATCTTGTAAGGCTTCACTTTGAGATAATTTTCCAGTATGCGGCAAATTCTACGGTTAGATATTTTCAGTTCTTTCGCCATTTGATTGGCACTTCATTAGGGACTTAGCTCAAGTCGCTTCTTCATATTTTGAACCAATTCAGGTGACGTTGTAGTCCTTTGATGACCACCTCCATGCCGATTCGTGATGCTACCAGTATCATTGTAACGAGTAATGGGGAGATAAACAAAAACTTTATTTAATTTAAGGAGCTCCAGTTCACGAACAATCGCTGGTTGTCAGTTTCTAGCCAAATATAATGCTATCATACTATTACGTTTGAAGTCCATTACTGATTTTCTTTTTTCGCGTTCACTCTCGGCAAAATAGTTCCGTCCGCTTGTAAACAATACTCTGGACTGTCATTTAGCCAACTAGCAGACAGCTGATGCCCGTGAATCAGCTGCGCGAGCGGTCTGAAGTTGTTTACACTTCGAGTGCAAAAATTAAATCAGACCATTACGACGACATTTTCAAATAATTTGTTCCCATTGCTACCTATTGGAAATTGAAAAGTAATTTTGACAAAAATATTGATTTCGGCGCCATCTAGGGTGAATAGGAGCATAATTTGTAGGCATATTTCAAGCACAAAAGAATCCTGAATTTTGCTCAAAGAGCCAAATAAAAAATTTTACACAAAAGTATGATACTTACCGATTCGGCTACGGCGGCCGAGTGCTTGAATTTTTTCTTGTAAATTCTAGTAAAAGTACATAATAAATAAACCACTGGGCTTACAGGGTCGGCTTTGGTTTTTATTCATTCCCATTAACAGAAATGCACTATATAAAAGTAAATATGAAGCAAGTAACTCAAAAAATGTAAAAGTACAATATTTTACAATGCGCTAAAACGGAATTCAAAATAATAATAAAAAAAAAAAATGTGTGCGTGCAAATATTTTGTTGAGATTCTTATTAAATATTTGGTCAGAGAAAAACAACAAAACCAGGAAAGCCTTAAAAGTAAATTTACAAATACTAATTTGAGTATTACAGAAGCGAGCAAAAGCAAAAAGAAATAAAAGCCATATAAAATTAAACCCAAATTTTATTTGAAATATCAACAGACGCAATCACACGCGTTATTATTTTCTGCCTCGCCGCAGAATTTTCATTATGAACAGCATAGAAATTTCTATGTTGCGCTAGTGACTATTGAAATTTTGCTCGAAAAATTTGCTTTGCATTTAATATTTTAAATACTCTCAGATATACCTTTTTATACTTATATAATATAAGGGTGGGGAACAGGTAAAATAAACTTCTTAAAAATTTTAGTATGTAATTAAACTTGTAGTAGCTTTCCTGTTTTTATTCCTTCTACAGTTGATGTGGGCAAAATATATTTCATTTTTACAAAGTAATTTGTTTTCACAAGCCACGCAGCTCACAGAGAATTGTGAAGAAGATTATAAGAGAATGTACTTTTTGGTAATCAATTGATTTAAATTTTTCCCTTCTCTTGAAAAATCCGCACACAATTTAGAAGAATTGGATTTATCCCTTACAATATTTTTAACATTTTAGATCGGGCCAGTCGCGAGTCTCCTTAGCTACTTAGCATGATTCAATCATTCCGATTCCATTGCAATTCAGTTTACGTGATCGCGCGTTGTGTTCTCAAGAAATTTCTGAAAGTAGATGCCCATCTTGAAAAAGGTCAAACTCTCAGTGCTAGATTTGCATCGGTAAAGGTTGATTGCTAGACTAGGTGTACGACTTCAGCTATCAAACGTAGTTTTAGTGTATTGGCAGGAGCTTTCCAGGGGCTTATAGACCAAGACATTCAGTGAAAACAGGTAACGATATCGTTTTCAAAAGCAAGGAATGGGTTAAAGTGACAGGTCTGAAATTGTTCCAACCATACTAGTTGGACGGCCGCCGTAGTCAAATGGGTTGATGCGTGACTACCATTCGGAAGTACGTGGGTTCGAATCTTCGTGCATGAAACACTAAAAAAGTTTTTTCTAATAGCTGTCGATCGCCCTCGGCAGGCATTGGAAGACCTCCTAGAGGATTTTTGCCTTGAAAAAGCTCCTCATAAAAATCCATTTGCTGTTCGGAGTCGGCTTAAAGCTGAAGGTCTCTCCATTTGTGGAACAACATCAAGACGCATACGACAAATAGGAAGAGCAGCTCGGTCAAATACCCATTTATATGAATAAATATATATACTAGTTGAGTTAGGTTAGATTAGATGGGCTAATTTTTATCAAGCTTTCATTCGGTAGGCGCTGTGGTAACCAGGATATGATTGCCCCCAAACCTATACCTACCCTCATCCTCTCCTATTCTGTTCCATCAATCCCTGCAAAGAAACTGCGGCCGTACTCCTATAGAGTTTTAAGGGCACTCTTCGAAGTGCTATGCATTCATGAATTTTTTTAACCTATTTCAAATCTCCACGATGTCCATAGAAATCGTTATACGGGGTTCAGTACCTGGTGATCATATGCCAGATAATTATTTGAGAAATATTTTGTCTGTTTTCTTCCCATTTTCATTCAGCCATTGTGTTCTCATTTTCTGTGGCTGCACATAATAAGATCGCCTTCGCTTTGTCAGAATAACACTTGATAGGTTCATCTGGAATTAAAAAAACCGTAGTATTTATGTTGGTAGGTATATGTATGGTACATATATATGTAAATGATGTATATAACTTATGGTCGAATGCAAAATATTAAAATTGGAATTTATACCAAAGTTATATTCAAAAAGTACCATTTTTGCTATTTTTTTATTACTACTGCGCACTGCGACCATAAGAGATCTATTGTGCTAAGTCTGCTGAGGTATCCTATATTTTAAGGCTTTTTAAGAATTCTGGGGTTTATTTTTACACAATTAATATGGATACACGTCAATACCACCAAGCTGGTGTAGCTTTTTTCTGCCTAGTGCAGGACATTCACAAAGAATTTGTTTCGAATATTTAGTGTCCATTTCAAAGAATCAACAAATGATGGTACCAGAGAGACCAATTTTATTTAAGTGATATCTCAGGCTACAGTGGTCTGTAAAGTAACCATTTAATAGTCTTAAGTCTAATCTCCTGAGCGAAAGTAGCTTATCAGAAATTCCTCTGACCGACGTTAAAAATTGTTGCACTTGTCGCTGACTGATAGATATACCGCCAGTGTTTAACGAATTTATTCCCTTTCACCTTCTGAGAAATTCGTTAATGCGGCTTTTAGTAAGTCCGCAGTAGGGTCTCAGCATCACTAAGAATCATGTTTGTCTCGGTTTTCGCTGATTTATCAGCTATTTCATTTTTCTTATATCCCTCATATTCAGGAACCCAACCTCATAATACTGTGGAGCAGTTCGCTAACGTGTTAAGAAGGTTTAGGTAGTCATTTATCATTTTCGAGGCGATTACAGTTGATAAAAGGGGTTTGAAAGCCGCCTGACTATATGAAAATATGTAAATGTGGGTACCTCTCCTTTTCCTATGGAGACATTTTGTCCCACATATCACGATGGAATTAATTTCTGCTTGATTGTTAGGTAAACACCCATTGGATTCAATTTTTTTTTAATTTAGGCCCTTTGGTCCCCGCCCCCAATTTGGACCCAGCAGCCATATCTCGGAGCCAGGCTTGAAGTTGATAGAATTATTGCTCCAGCTCTTACGTTCATTAATAATAACTTGAAAGTTCCAGAAGAAAATGAGTTACATTCTAATTCGTTTATTCTTTTGTAGCGTCATTTAATTTTTTTTTTAGTTACATAGCCTACATTTAATATATGTAACAACAGTAATAAACTTAGTTTTAAATTCTCAAAATAGTTTTTTGTATCTGCTAATGCTGTTGGTGTGATTCGCTTTAGTCTTAATTTCTGTGTCAGCTCCATGTGCGGTATTTTTTGTACCTCTTTTTGTGTGTGTTTCGTGCTGTATTTCTGGATTACGTCTTTTATGGGATCAATTTTTAGGTCGGGGTGTAAGTCGTCATTTGTTATATACCGGGGTGCGTTTACGATTTTTGATTGCAGTCCTTAAGATTTTTGATTGAAGTCGGCATATTTGATTTGCATGCTGTCCCCCATAGTTCTATGCCGTATCTCCAGATGGGTATTATCATGGTCTTATATATTAGTAGTTTGTTGTATACTGAAAATTTTGAGTCCTTGTTGAGTAGGCAATACAGTTGTCTGAATCTGTTTTTCACTTCGTTCCTTTTTTGGATTATATGGTCCTTCCAGGTCAGTTTTGCGTCAAGGTATTTAGCTGTTGCGTTTTGAAGAACGACTGTGATATTAAATTGTTAGCGTACGATGGCCATATTTGCGGTTAGTATATAGTTATTAATTGGACCGTTTTGTCTGCGTCTACTTGGATTCTCCATTTTGCGAACCAAGTCAAAATTGTGTCAATTAGATTTTGTAACTTCGATGAAGCGACATTTATATTCCTATCAGACGTAATTTATACTGTGTCGTCGGCGAAGGTAGCAATCATGCTGTCGTCATTTGGATAGGGAATGTCATATGTGTAAATTATATACAACAGTGGTCCCAATACGCTGCCTTGTGGTACTTCGGCATCCATTTTTAATACTTCCAGCATTCGTCCTGATGTTTAGCAGAGAAATACCGGTCGCTTAGGTAACTTCGCAGTAATAAATAGTAGTCAAGTGGAAATATTTGTTTTAACTTATATAGTAGTCCTGGGTGTTATACGCTGTCAAAAGCCTTCGCTACGTCGAGATAAGTTGCGACACAGTAGTTTTTCTTGTCAATTTCATTTATGATTTTGTTAATTACTCGGTGCACTTGTTGAATGGTCGAATGCTTATGTCGGAATGCAAACTGGTGGGAGGAAATTATGTTCTTCGCTTCTATGATGGGGATCAAGTTTTCAAATAGTTTTGAGAGAATTGGTAGGAGACTTGTAGGTCTATATGATGATGTTTTACTGGCGTCTTTATTTGGTCTCGGCAATGCAATTATTTCTGAAACTTTTCATGGAAGGCGGAAATATTTTAGTCGAATGGATGAGGTAAAGATGTTTCTTAAGTATATTATTCCATTGTCCTGTAGCTCTTTTAATATTTGTCCATTGATTTTGTCATATCCAGAGGAGTTTTTGTTGTTTATGGTCTTGATGTTGCGTAGAAAATCGTCCGGAGTTACTCTCTTGATTGGTTTGTTGGCTTGTTAGCAGGCAGGTTATAATTTTGAGTGTCCTTTTGAGTTGTGAATGTCTTTTTGAAGTGTCTGGTGAGCACACTAGCTTTTAAAACTAGTTGTGATTAAAAATTCTTCGTTTCAACACTCGCCAAACTTATTGGAACTAAAATCACGTCAAATCCAAAAATAGTGCCAAATTTAATTGAAATGTATTAATTTTTGAGCGAATTATCATGCGCACGGATGTATGGATGGACAGATATGGCTAAATCTACAACTCTCATTAATCTGAGCGTTTTGGTATATATACGAGTATATCTGAATCTATCTCGATTTTTTTATACTGTTCAATACAACCGTTATATAAATAAAATTAGAATATCCTTGCGCATAAATGTGCGGGTGTAAAAAGGAATAATGTCGGCATGGAGTTCACAGATTTTCATACAAAATATTAACTCAAAGAAGTATTTTCAATTTGTTTTCTCAGTGCGCTTGGCGCCTATCCGATTTGTGGTCTATAGACAACTGCTTATACTGCCTTATACAGGTACTTATACATATAATCCGTCCCTAGTCAGGAGGGCTTCTCATAAAAACCACCGACTCTGCATCAAGCATACGAATACTGCATCAAGCATAGCACAAAGTCATGAAAAAAATCGAATAACAACAGGTGAAAGGCGTCAGCGGTGGCTTCTTATTTGTTATTATTTTTTTGTTGCAGAGAAAGGCCCACTATGCATGTAAAATATTCCTCAAAACTAACTTATTATTTTTGTTGTAAAACTGGCTTGAATTTTTACTATTTATTTTTTTGCTTTTTACGCTGCGATAGCCCACACTTTTCTGCTTTACTTTTTGATACTTAAATGCAACTATGCCTCTGGATGTTCTGCTGTTCCTCTCATGCCAATGGAGTGTGAGTATTAGTTAGAGTCTTTGCAATGCGTAGAGTGCAAATATATGCAATGCAGCCTGGCACTATAGAGATTTTCTTAGTGTAGAGTTCAATTATTAATTAATTTAAGAGCTGTGACAGACAACATCGTTATTGTCACAAACATTTTTATTTATTTCTTTATTTACTTTAATATATTAAACGAATTAATGTGTGAATCAGATCAATTGTTAACCATAATTTTTTATAAATTAAATAAAGAATTACCTACCTACCTACCTACCTATATGCAATTAAAATAATAATGAAAATAATTAAAATAAAAACAAAAATAACAATGATGGAAACAAAAGTGGAATAAAATGGGTCAGTTTCGGGGATCAAATTTTCGTGAGCTTGGTGGAACAAGTGTGCACGGTAAAAGGAAATGAAAATCTCTTTGCTGCACTGCTTGTGAAATGAAAAATGCTTAACAGTAAACATAATCGTTCACAGTAAAAAACTTTATAAATATTTTAACTGTCGTATTTACACACACATGCATATGTAATTAAAAAACAAAACATTTCATTGCTAATTAAGCGGATTCATTATAGAAAGCGCTGTGAATTTAATAAAAACTACAAACATACACAGCCATATACATATATGATTCAATTATGGCCGATCAGTAAATTTTAAAAATATGACTTCTACCATTTATACAAGGGTTGCCTTTTATATTTTGCGCCCGATAATGAAAACACAGTAAAATAATAATGAACATGGCTTTATTGTTATTCAAAATATTATCCTTGGAAGTCAATACAAGTTTAACCTCGTTTGAATCAATTTTCAAAGCATTAGGTGCCAAATTAGGGCTGTAAGGCCGCTGACCAATTAATTTCATAGTTTTGATGCTTAAAAACTCTCTTGTGTAAGCCCGTACGTGGGAGCTTGCATTGTCTTGGTGAAGGATGATTCGTTTTCCACGGTTCACATTCATTAAATTTTCGAAAACCTTATAAATTAAATTTTAGTGTCTACATCTCAGAATTTACTTTTTTATGTTTCTCTAGTGGTACAGTTCCTCTAGTGGTTGCGACATGACCAGATTTTCCGAAAAAAAGCCGACCATTTGCCTTGAGGTGTTCCTTCCGCGAACAACTTTTGTTATATTAAACTCGTCTTGGAAAACCCATACTGCCGATTGCTGTTCGATTTCTGACATAGGTCCAAGATTCATCAACTATTGTGATACCATAGGTTTCGGATTTGAACCATCGTGGCTGAATTTATTCAACACTTTTTTACATCAATCTACACGAGCCTTTTTTGGGCAATTGTCAAATTATGCGGTATCCAACAAGAATGGTGCATTTAAGCTCTTCATAGATCTCTTTTGATTCTACGGTCGCTTCTCCATCAACTGCAACGCACTTATGCTAGTATTTGGTGCTGCTCACGAAACATTCCTGAAACTATATTTTTGGTATAGCCGTCACAGCTGTCTTAAATTTTTCCATTACTCCCTTTCGGCTGTGAAAGCGAGATGCGTTCCGTGTAGCGGTTTTTTGACTCGATCAAACAGAAAGAAATTGGCAAGGAGCCACGTAAGGTGGATACGATGGCTGTATGACGGTGCGTTATCATGGAACAAAATCCTCGAGTTGTTTACCCACAAATGCTTTCTTTTTTAGCCAATTGCTTCACGTAAACGTCTCATAATGCCCATGAAATACTTGTAGTTCTTATTAATTATCTGACCTTCTGGCGAAAATTCGTAATGTACAATATCGTTAAAATCTATAAAAACCTTGAACATCGCTCTCTTTTTGACTGAAAATGACGTCTTTTTGGTCTTGGATCATTCGGAACCCTCCACTCAATCGCCTGATATCTGGATTGCGTGTCGTACTCATAAACCCACGTCTCTCTTTTTGATATGCAATTCAGGTCCTTTGCGATCAACTTTACAGCAACACAGCGCAAATCGAAATCATTAATTGGAATGTCCTGCACGGATCCGTAACCAATGTTCAAGTCCTTTGTCAGCTCTCTGGGGGTTAATTTTCCGTTATTGATCAACTTTTCTTTCACTTTATTGATGTTTTCATCAGTCTTCGATGTTGATGGCCTGCCACTACGCTCGCCATCTTCGACGGACTCAGGATCTCTTCTGAAGTGTTCATGACACTTGTATAGGCCTATTTTCTTTAGAGTATCATGACCGCACCATTTCAGAGATAGATCTACTCAAAACAGCGTAACTTTTGCAAATGCCACGCCATGGCAATAAAATTTTAATTGATGTGGCAACCTTACAGAGAAAACAAAACAGAAATCAAATCAGTTAACTTAGAGCGTCATCTGGTGGTTTTTCACGGATCTTCTTGAACAAAGTGGTATGAACTTTAGCGCAGGGCAAAGGTCTTAGAATATATTTCGAGCCCCTTTATTTTAAACTTTAGTTGTTAATCCCCAAATATTGGCGCTTAATATGCCCAAAATCTTTTTCATGATTAAGTTGACTCAGGGTGACTATTTTTAAAAGAAATCCATGGAGTTTCCTTACTTTTTAGTAAAAATAATTTAAAAATAATGATAAAAAATATAGTGCTATTACTTTATGCATAGATAAAATACACGTTGTATTGTGGACTAATAGCTAAAATTAAAAATAAAGTACTCGAAATCTATTTTGGAGCTACTTTCATACGAACTTTTTTGTTCAGAATTGCCAGTAGAATACTTCAGTCGCCGTCAACTGTAGATTTTAAGCACAAGTTCGCCCACCCTAATGTACATACATATGTAGACTTGTATATTATCCAAATAGAATCATTCCTAGGAGTATTTACAAAATAAATAAAAAATTAAATTAAATTAATAGGACTATGAATAAGTTCGTGCGGTTTTACAACAGATGGCGTAACTTGATTATTATTCCATCGATCCACATTTCCAAACATTCATTGGAGAGCTACTGTCGTAAGGCACAAACGTCAGTATAAGTTTTTTATTTGAAGCGTAAACAACAATATTTTTACCACACTTGAAAATGTCGAATTTCGTGCCAAATAATGTGTTTTTGCGGGGAATTCTTCTTCATTATTTTAATATGAAGAAAAAAGCAGCCGAAAGTCATCGTATCTTGGTGGAAGTTTATGGTGAGCATGCTCTATCTGAGCGAACGTGCCAGAAGTGGTTTGCACGCTTTAAAAGTGGTGATTTTGGCTTGGAAGACGAAGAACGCGAGGGTGCGCCGCCAAAGTTCATGGATACCGAATTGGAGGAATTGCTCGATCAAGATCCGGCTCAAACGCAAGAAGAGGTTGCAAAAACTTTGGGAGTTGATCAATCAACCATTTCCAAACGTTTAAAAGCCATGGGAATGATCCGAAAGGTAGGCTATTGGGTGCCGTATGAATTGAAGCCAAGAGACGTTGAACGCCGTTTTATGGCATGCGAACAACTGCTTCAACGGCACAAAAGAAAGGGTTTTTTGCATCGAATTGTGACTGGCGATGAAAAGTGGGTCCATTACGACAATCCAAAACGTCGGGCAACGTATGGATACCCTGGCCATGCTTCAACATCGACGTCGGCGCAGAATATTCATGGCCTGAAGGTTATGCTGTGTATCTGGTGGGACCAGCTGGGTGTTGTGTATTATGAGCTACTGAAACCGAATGAAACGATTACGGGGGATGTCTACCGACGACAATTGATGCGTTTGAGCCGAGCACTGCGAGAAAAACGGCCGCAATACGCCGATAGACACGACAAAGTTATTTTGCAACATGACAATGCTCGGCCACATGTTGCACAAGTGGTCAAAACATACTTAGAAACGCTCAAATGGGATGTCCTACCCCACCCGCCGTATAGTCCAGACCTTGCGCCATCCGATTACTATCTCTTCCGATCGATGCAACATGGCCTGGCTGACCAGCACTTCCGTAATTACGATGAAGGTAAAAAAATGGATCGATTCGTGGATTGCGGTAAAACCGACCGAATTTTTCACAAAGGGAATCCGTGAATTGCCAGAAAGATGGGAAAAAGTAGTAGTAAGCGATGGACAATATTTTGAATATTAAATTTGTAACCATTTTACGTCAGTAAAGTTTCAAATTTCGAAAAAAAACCGCACGAACTTATTCATAGTCCTATTATGTAAAATAAAATAGGGGAGTAAAACTTGCCGCAAATGCTCGTTTGTTGACACATAAAAAATTATTTTTGAAAAAGTAAGGAAGGTCCTGAAGGAGTTAATGAAACATAATAGCATCAGTTAGTGGTTAAAAATTATTCGTGCGGACATCTTTCTGCCACATTTAGGCTCAAATCGGGACACATTTAAAAGATGGACTTGAAATATATTTAAAATGACCCATATATCCCAATTTTACTCCAAATGTTATATCCTCCACTCAGACGTATTTCTGTATTATTAAATAAAAGTATGATATTCAAAACCAAAATTAATGTTTGCGTCGGAGTTCGGAGAACTTAGTTGGGAATCTGGGTGAAAGACCAAAATGAAGAAAAATTTTTTTCTAATAGCGGTCGCCACTCGTAAGGCAAATAAATTTATTTTTATTTTTTAAAGCCCATTGTCTAATAAAAACAAAATAAATCCAATCTTCGAATTTTGTACAAAAATTAGGAAAACTCCACATCCCCAATTCCATGGTTTTATTTTGTCCCTGGGAAGATATTAGGTATGAAGTTTAGTTTTTTTAAATCAGTTTTCTCATAATAAAGCACAAGTTTGAATCGTAAAAAAGTTCCCTTTGTTGTTTTAAGTTTTTCTTTATAATTTTCTCAATATATCGAGTGCACATTTTTTTTTTATATAGAGAAAAAATGAAAAACTATGGTGTGATGAAAGTTTTGTAAAACTGTTCTAATTTTTGTATAGAGTTTGAAATATAGATTTATATGGTTATTATTATAAAACCAAATACATAAAAAAGAAATTAGTCAAAACCGGTTAAAATATTGTTATGGTAAAATATTATTCGCCGCGGTTTGTATCTTCTTAGGTCAGATTGTTGAATTTTGCACCACGATAACTCCCCAATAACTGAACAGAAAGTATGAAGTAATTCCTGTGCCCACCTGATAATAATCTCTCTTTTTTTTTCTTTTCAAATCACAAGTGGTCATATGTTAAGGCTCCCATTCTCGCTAGATAGAAGACATCAAAGGGAATACACCTATTATTTCAAAAAGGGGCTGCTTTGAAGGCAATGAAAAATTTGTGTACATAACAAATAATTTATATTTTATTGACAACATCTCTGTAATTTTTTATAGAATGCATGTATTTTACCAGCACTTGTGTGTACCTCTATAACTGTATCTCTATAACTAACATAACTATCATATTTACTCTAAGGCCCACAAGTTTTTCTGCTTAGAGGGATTTATGTAGGTATGAATGTATTGGTATGGGAATACGTTTTCGCCCTCGTCAAATAGGTTTTGCTGCAGATAGGTTTGATGAGGTATATATGAGGTCTCGATAGCAGTAGTTGACATTCGTTTGAAGCGTACAGATCCTTTTTCATCTAACGTCAAAAATGCCTCTGTTCGTTCCAAAAAAACAGCATTTGCGGGAAGTCATGCTTCATTATTACCTTTTAAAAAAAAGTGGAGCTGAAACGTGTCGTATATTGCTCCATCAAACACAACTTATAAAGAGTGCTTTCGCAGTTTCCAAGGTGGCAATGCAAAAAATTTGAAGCTACTCAACCCAGCAAAAAAAAAAAAATGAATGCTTCAAAGGTTAAGTTGTGCATCTGGTGGGATCAGAAGGGTGTCATCTATTATGAACTCCTTAAATCATCTTAAACCATCACTGGCGATCGTTACCGACTGCAGCTAATGCGTTTGAATTGAGCTGTCAACGAAAAGCGGCCGGAACGGGACGGTATACATAACAAACTGATTTTGCTGCATGATAACGTCAGGCCACACGTTACTAAATCAGTCCAGAAATATCATATTTAGAGGGAGTGAATTGGGAAATCTTACCCCACCCGCCGTACTCATCAGACATTAAACCTTCGGATTACCATCTGTTCCGATCTAGTCAGCCCTTATTGAAGAACGGTTTACTTCTTACGAGAGCATTGCAAACATTGACTAAGAAAGGACGGAAACTTATTCCCATACCCAATATTATTAATTCAGTGAAATATGGTATTTGAACAATTGGTATGATTTAATTCCAGGGCATATCAGTAGGTTGTGTAAAGGGCTTTTGGACATGCATACAGGGTGCATACGGTATTTCAGGACATGCATATATGTGGTTATAACTTCCCGAAACCTTTACTTTTAGGTTTGTAGTTATCGTCACTATATGTGCAAATCACATCAATTCAGAATTGTCAAACTTTTTTAAGTGCGCAAGTTATTTTGCCTTGTTCATAAGGTTCGCCGTGCAGAATCTGTTGCAAAACGCCAAAAACACAAAGAACTGTCTGATACTGTCCGACCTGCAGAATCTATTCAACAAGCGCAAGTGATCATTGGCGAGGACCCTTCAAAATCAATGAGAGTCCGTCGAGTTGTCCATGAAGATCTCCGGAGTACACGACAACAGCGAGTTATCTGATCAACATGCCTTTTGAACCAAATTAAACACTCTGAAGGGTCTGAGATTTTATGGTTTTTTTTCTGCGGAAAAAATGATGTTTCGTGTCCAAGCCATTAGGCTACGGCGATTGCGTAAAAATAACTTCTTCCTTTTTAACAAAATGGTACACACAACTTTATAAAATAATCAGGGAGTAGCACTTAAGCAAGAAAACTGTTTTTTATTTATGACACAGAACACCAAAATTTCGATAAATAGTCAATCGTGATAAATAAGCAAAATGTTGAATTTGCCAAATGCACAGAATAAGGTCGTTAATGTCCGTTTACAATACCCATCTAACTAGGGTCACAAGTCAAGTTTTGTTCCTAAATTCCAATTTTCACTCCAGTTATCGAATTCACGAAAGCACGAACGGACAGACAGAAATGGCTAAATCGCCTTTCCATTTCCATTTATGTTATTTGACAAAGCAAGAATGCATCGGTGAGTTAAAGTCTCAATACAGCAAGTAGGCACTATCCTTTAGCACCGGAAAAAATGGTGCAACGAGTTTTCTTGTTATCGCCATTTGCCGAAGAATTTTGTGATGGTCGTATACTACTGTGGGCAAAAAGTAAGGTGAATTTGGTTGTAAAATGAAAAATCTTTATTTATTCTTGTAAATCAATTTCATACCCTTCAAAATAATCCCCTCTCAATGAAATACACTTATGCCAACGACTTTTCCAATCCCCGAAACATGCCAAATAGTCCATTCCCGGTATAGCCATCAGCACCTTCTTCGATTCAGCTTTTATCTCCTCAATCGACTCGAAACGCGTTCCCCGGAGTGGTCTCTTGAGTTTTGGGAATAGCCAGAAGTCACACGGAGCCAAATCAGGCGAATACGGTGGTTGCGGAACGATATGCGTGGAATTTTTGGCGAAATGATCACGAAGAACGAGTGCAGTGTGAGACGGTGCATTATCGTGATGCAAAAACCAAGAGTTGTTGGCCCATAATTCTGGTCTTTTTAGACGAATTGCTTCACGTAAACGAAGCATAACGCTCAAATAATATTCCTTATTAACAGTTTGGCCAGGTGGAAGGAATTCATAGTGCACCACACCACGAAAATCGAAAAAAACTGTCATCAAGACCTTTATTTTTGAACGACTTTGACGTGCTCTTTTCGGTCTGGCCTCGCCTTTAGCACGATATTCGCTTGATTGGTCGGCTGTTTCAGGGTCGTAAGCATAAATCCAAGTCTCATCTCCCGTAATGATGCATTTGAGCTTGTCCTGATAATCTGAAAGCATTGTTTCACACACATCAACGCGGCGAGTTTTTCCAAGAAATTGAGAGTTTTCGGTACCAAACGAGATTTGACTTTTTGTAGGCCCAAATGGTCTTTCAAAATGGTTTTCACAGATCCTTTTGATATTTCGATCATATCAGTAAGGTCTTTAACAGTCAGCCGACGATTTTTGAGCTCTAACTCCTTCACTTAATTGACGTGTTGGTCATCTGTTGATGTCGATGGTCGTCCGGAGCGCTCCAAGTCATCAACACGTTCTCGACCCTCTTTGAAGTCTTTGTACCACTTATCAACATTTTTCTGCGACATGGTCAAATCACCAAATGCCTTCTGCAACATGCTAAACGTTTCCGCAGCCGAAATTTCATTCCGCAAACAAAATTTGATGGCACTTCTCTGCTCAATCAAATCAGACATTGTAAAAATCGAAAAATGCTCTCTATCGCATGAAAGTTGGCCCAGATGCTATTAACAGTGCTGCCAACTCATGAAAAAAATAACTAGAACGAAATTTTAATCCCGCGAAGTTTGACAAATAAATTCGCCTTACTTTTTGCCCATAGTAGTAAAAGCGGTTGTTGTGCCAGAAAATGAAAAGAAATGATTCAGCGAAAACACCAAGTGACACGTTGCGAGATTGCGATATACTTAGCCATTAATATGATGAGTACCAATAAGATTTTGATCAATGATCACCTTGTGGTTCAACGCAAGCTGGATCCCACTCAATTTGAAAAGCGCCCTGGACACGCGACTAGACAAATTGCTGCGAAAATTGGTTTAAGCTAATGGAGAAGTGGCGGCCGCCGTAGCCGAATGGGTTGGTGCGTGATTAGCATTCGGAATTCACAGAGAGAACTTTTTTAAACTTTTTTTTTTGTATTTTGCAGATTGAACACTGTCATTTATCAATGTAATATAATATAATATCGAATGACTGCCACGACTGGCTTTACAGTAGACCATTCCAGCAACCCAATTTTTAAGCACATTTTCAACAGTTTGGGCTCCAATTTCATGAATGGCAACTTCGATTTCGTGTTTTAAGGCATCAATCGTCTTTGGATGGTTCGCATAGCATTTTTCCTTAACGGCTCCCCACAAAAAATAGTCCAACGGGCTTAAATCACAGCTCCGAGGCGGCCAATTGATATCGGAATTTCGGCTGATTATTCGGTTTTCACAAGCGGTAGCCAAAAGTTCGAGTGTAACTTTGGCAGTGTGACAAGTTGCATCGTCTTGTTGAAACCAAATGTCGTCCATGTCATCCTCTTCAATTTTTGCAAACAACTCGTTGAGCATGTCACGGTAACGCTCGCCATTTACTGTAACCGCGGCTCCTCGCTCTTTTTCGAAAAAAAAATGGCCCGATGATGCCGCCAGACCAAAAACCGCACCAAACAGTGACTCGTTGTGGATGCATTTGCTTCTCTACAGTAACGTGTTGATTTTCTGAGCCGCAAATCCGTCAATTTTGCTTATTGACGTAGCCATCGATGTGAAAATCAGAAAAGAAGAAGAAGACTCACCACTTCGGAAATTGGTTTTCAATACTTCCCAATTTCGGTCAAGCGTATAGCGTCCCATTTCGTAAATGGGAAACCTTTAAGTAAATTATGAACACATTTGACATGTCATTTTGTTACCATTCTCAAAAAAAGAGGTGGTTCAAAAAGCAAACGCTATATGGCCCACCCTGTATATATATAATGGAGAAGTGTGTTGAACACAATGAATTTTGTTTTTAATAAGAACCATTTTCAATCACCAATGCTCATTTTTCCATTGTCAAGCCAAAAATTTAATAACAGCCCTCTAGCCTGTGTTTTAGCCTGATCGGGTATAAAAATGTGTGTTAAATCGGCTCCAGTTTATGAAACTTTATATCGACGTGTATCATGATTATATACACATTTATGTAAAACAAACAATTGCTGCTTTTGAAATTGAAGACTAAGCTTCTAACATTATTTTCAACCACAAACAAGCCAAGCAGAAAACTCAAACAACATATGGGAGTATATGAAACATGCGATTACTGTGAATGCGTAAAAACCATTAATTTTTGTTATATACTGGCAACTATGTAGGTAAATTTACGTTAGCTTAACCCTGAATAAGTACTCCGATAATCAGTGAAACTTCTGAAATATCTATAGGCTTGAGGAATGGCACATACAGCATTTTTAAATTTATACTGGTTATATTGACTTGATTCAATAGATTTAATCTATGCATGTAAATAAAGACATTTAATTTCATCTAAGGGATATTGCATTTGTTTTATATTTGCTTATAATTTGTTTATAAAGATATAATGATACATATCTACATATATATATATTCAACAGTTTGCTAAGATTTATGCCTATTCAGGGCTAATTCTTAATCTGCAAAATATATTATTTTGATCTCAATGATACTGAAATTATTCTTTAGAATCAACTACAGTCGTGTGTTGCGAGAATGTATGTAGATGTATGTATATTAGATGTATGTAGATGTATGCATGTGTGAGTATGTATGTATTATAGAAATTAGTAAATAGTTGTTGGTGTAATCATGAGCATTTGAAACGAAAAATTATGAAATAAGAAGTGGTATAAGTATGTGTGTGTGTATTTTAATGGACCGACTATCTATGTATGTGCGATATAGGTATAGATTATATAGAGGTATTTGTGTTTATCTGTGATGCATTTGTGTTTTTCATTTATTGTATTTGTATTTTGCATTTATGTATTGCATGTGCTGTATGTACTGTATGTATGTATGACTGTATGCGTCTAACTGATATATTCGAGGGTATGCGCATGTGTACGTTGAAACTGCTAACATGCCTTGCAAAAATTTACTAAAATTCTGAGAAATCATTTAACAAATCAACAACACTTTCGAAATTTATTGATAAACAAATCGCAAATACAACTGTGAGTAAGTGTGTGTAATAGGTTTAATTGAAGAGCATAAGAGGGTATAGTTTTTAGTACTTATATATTTGTAAAAACTAAATAACAAAGATCGATTCGCTTTAGCAACATTTTTCTTTTTAAGGAATTATTAAACGAATAATTTATTAAATGATAGTAGTTTAGATTATTAGTGGGAGATATTCGGCGTTGATTGATTTCACTGCTATTTTTATAGTTTTAGCGAGGATATATTTGATGTTGGCATACAACATTATACAACTTTTTTCTCTGAACTCTGTCCGACACCAAATCATTTCCAATCTAAATTTCTGAAAGCAAATTGTGCTAGTCGCTCCGTCTACGATAGGTAAAAAAGAATTAGAATATTGGAATAGAATAGAAAAAATCAGCGGTGCTTCCACAGGAAGCTATTGAAAATGAGGCCGGCGGCAAAGTGGCATCTATGTATGTCTGTCGTACGTGTATTTTTGCTGTAGATTTTGCTTTTATTCTTCATAAGTATTGTAATATATTCTGCAAATACTTGTTTCAGCAATTCACAAACACTCGGCATGCGTTGAGCCGCATTAAGACTGAGTGTATGCCAAAAAGCAATGACAAATACGCAGATATAGAAATTAGAGAGCATACATTTTTCACCTCTGCTTTGCTCGCTCATTTTCGCTTTGGCACACAGCAGCATACGCATAACAGCAATTTTGCGAAAACAATTTCCCTTTTTGTTTTCAGAGTTTTAGTAGTAATAGGAAATAAGATATTAATTTGATTAATGCAGAATAATTCCCGACATTAAAGCTTTAAAGAAAAAAACAGTATCCTAAACGATTGCGTCATTTTTGATTTGTTGCAGTTTGAAAATTTATTTTATAAATTTTTAACACATTTTGGCTGAAAGACACACCTGTTTTGTAAGTTAAAGCAATGTATGACAAAGAAAAAAGATCAGCTTTAAAATAAAAAAAAACCTTGTGCAAAGCATTGGAGCATTGCGTGTAAAGCAATTAGCGTACATATGTATGTACTTTTTTTTGGCATATTATTTTATAAGGTTTAGAGATGTAAGAACAAAGACCTGTTCCTGTAAGAACAAAGACGGCGAACTGGTGACTGACGTACAGAACAATCTTAAATTATGGAGGGAACACTTCTCGAACCTGTTAAACAGTGACAGCTGCGCATGTCACAGAGAATCCAATTGGACTTTGTACGGCGTCATACCAAGGTCTTTACGCAAAATTCGTCTCAATGATGTCTCCGAAATATCCAATTGTTGAGAACGACGGTGAACTGATGTTCCTGGTGATTCACGAACACTCTCGGCCACAGCAGCAATATTTTCGGGTGTACGCATGGTTTTTGGTCGGTCACGCGTTGGTTTGTCAATAAGCAACCCAGTTTCTCTTACTTTTTTCCCAAAGAAACGCACATTCGCTTCATTTGGTGCTTTTCTTCTTCCCATTGCCGTACGTAATTTTCGTACACATTCGGCAACATTACCATGATTTTCAAAGTAATGTTGCAACAATTCCCAGCGTTCTTTGAGCGTATACACAACCATTTTCGTTCAGCGGAAGAATAAAACTAATTTTCTGTCAAATCAGATGACAGCTAAGTGTTACCATTCTTCAAATAATACCTAGTTCAAATCCGTAACGATAGATGGCGGGCCCTGTGTAAGAAATACTTAAATTTACGTCCTAAAAATTGTTTGACATATTCTTAAAGGATTATATTGCCATTTTGTAAAAAAAAAAATTTTTTGTTTCAAAATTTTACAGGTATCTGTCCCCTTAATACCAGTCAGAAATTTTCGCTAATTTTTTATGTTGTATGCGCAACTAAGAAAACCTTATTATGGCATCAATACTCCAATTGTCAACTCTGAGAGAACGTAATGATCCCAAAGAAATCGATCTATAGCTTTCAGAATTGGCACTAAGAATTTTGGTCTTAAACAATTTACACCACTAATAGTGTTGAATATAAATTTATAGTACCATAGGTAGGTTGAAGTGGTTGTCGGTCTTTAAACGAATCCCTCAGGCCGTTGGCGATCCATTGTGATACCACAAAAGCAATTTGCCTGCTACTCCTCGTTAAAGCAGTTTGTTTTAAGTACAAAATTGTAATTGCATAGCTTGTAAGAATATTTCTGCAATAACCCAGCCACGGATAGTTAAATAAATAAAAACTAAAAATAAAGAAAAAACAAGTGCAAAGCACCAAAACCAAGTTTCCACGAAGTGAAGTCGTTAAAATTGTTCTTACATTTCCATAAAGATTGGGAACAGCGAGTAACTCAAACATTGAAATCCTGCCAAGATACCAGGCCATGACTTTACGAAGCATTGTTGGTGCTCCTTGGTATATAACTAACTTCGAAAATCACAAAGACTTAAATGTACCTTATGTTAGAAATGAAATCACCAAAGCCTCTCGAAGATACCTAGACAGGCTGTCGTACCATGAAAACTTACTAGCAAGAAATCTTCTACACAATAGCATGGATGTCAAACGCCTTCAAAAAATTCATATTTTAGATCTCCCAAACAGATTTGAGGAAACATAATTGATTTGTAGCGAATACAATTGTTTGACAATATATTGATTGGTCTCAATGGAGCGCAATCAATCCTGTTATAATTCTTATATTTAAAAAATTTGCTGATTGTCAACTGATAGATTGCAAATAAAATTTATTCATAATAAAAAAAAAACAAAAAATTAAAGATTGGGTATATTTTTATTATACTTGAATTTGAGAAACACACTGCTCGGTAAATTTGTGCGATTGGATACTACTTTTTCATAGACCAAAAATATTTTGCCTTAGCTATTTTTTATTCAATACTAAATATTTGTAGACTCTTTCAAAATATATAAAATAGATTCGATTTTATATCCGATGAGGTCGCAGTTATGAAGCAAGCGTATTTATACATACATGAATATATAGAAAGAATGCTAGTTAATAGCGATTTTAGTAGCATACACATTCTAGAAAAAAAAACAGAAAAAAAAACTACTAACACCTACAAAAATAAATGTTGTTTGTCTATCATAAAAAATTATCGCTAACTTCACACACGTGCTCGGCAGTGGGTAAGCAAATACAATTAGATAGTGACACATACTAAGCACATACAAACAAACAACTACATAGATGAATAGCTGTATACGTTTAATATGAAAATCGTTAGCTGTAAAGGCAGTTTTAGGCTGTCCAGTTAGACGGAAATCGCTGCAAATACACACATGCATACATACATACATACATAGTCACACGATGTGTAAGAAAACGCGCGAGCGTAGTTGCAAATATAGTTAAGCACCTATACGTACATGTACTCGTATAAGTGGAGAGTGTGGGTGTGTGTAGTGAATTTATGAACCTAGTGTCCGCGGCATATCAACCCTTTTCCATATAAATATTAGTTTTTTCTCTTATTGAGTTTTGCTTTTATTTTTAACGATAACTGCTGTAATTATCAACACTTATGTAGTCTAACACAACTCGCATGCTCCTATAAATATGTTTGTACACTTTCACACAAAACACTTATACTTGACACTAGTGATTAAAGAAATAATAATTCTTAATATAATATAAAGTCGAGCTTATTCGACAAGCTTAAGCTGCGTGAATAACTGAGCTAGAGAGAGAGAGAAAGAAAAAAATGCCTTTGAAAACTCTCAATTGACTTCTGCTGTGGTCAGCTTACTTCAAAAATTCAAAAGCAAAATTGTTTGATTTCTTAACTCGATATTGGCTCACTACTTTTTCAAGATGAATTTGAACTATTTTGCTTTTGAAATGAAGCAACTTGACTGTAGCCTCACTGCTTTGGTTCCTTTTCGTGTGTGTGGAATACCTACTAATATTTTATACAAAGAAAACAAATGAAAAAAATTAAATTAAAATTATGTTTCTTTATGCAAATACTTGTATAATAATAATTCATGTACACAAAAAAATTTGTATTCGTAGTCCCTGTAATTTTACAGACTAACATACATACATACGTACATATGCATACATACATATTTTGTTGTATAGTAAATATAATAATTTTCATTTGGCAAACAAATTATCTGCTTCTTTCGTTCAGTTATTTGTAATTAAAGCACTCGTGTTAATTTTTCCCCCCGCCCGATTACATTAACTACCTAAATTTATGCGTTGAAAATTTCCAAAATTTTTGTAAATCAGCAAATGCAAATAATTTCGCCGCACAAATCTATGTTTTATGTGTGTAGTCATTTATCGTATATGGATTTTTCCCGCCCACCCACTCCAATGCCTTTGAATAATGTAAAAGCCACGCTATATCACCTTATAATTTTAGCTAAAAACAAAATTCAAAATAAAAACTTTATACAAATTGAATATACTTGTATTCGTATATGCATACATATTTATATTTGCAATATTTATTAATTTATATGATGTTCTTTTATATCCTCCTTTGCCACCACATATATCTAAAATTCATTGCTACTAAACACACGTTAATGCCATGCTATGCCATGCCATGCAATCGGAACACTTTGCCAAATAAAAATTATCATCTCTTTAAAAATAAAAACATTACAATACAAAACAAAACTTATTAACTTCAACTCGAAACAAAAAAAAAACATTTATACGAAAATTTTCAATAAAAAAAAAATTAACAAAAACAAAACACTTGCATATTCGAAACAACATCAGATTTATGGCACTGCTCCCACAAAAATGGATTGAGGTAGATCTAAAAACATTAAGGGCTATACGTGTGCTAAGGCCCTTGAAATTAGTCTCTGGAATTCCTAGTGAGTAGTTTCATTAGTTGTAAGCGCTTATAAAGTTAAACATTTTAAATATGTATCTATGTAGAATAAAAACCTTGTGTATGTATATAAATTAACTGTACTTAATAACATTTTTTTCCAATAATTTTACCACGTTTTTATATAATTTCATAACAATTACCGTAGAATGCTAATACTTTAGTATCTAAAAAATGAGAAGAAAAACTATTATGATGTTTTTAGCTTTAGTTCTACTTTAAATAAATCATTTAATAATGAAATAATGAAATATGTTAGCCTACAAGTCGTCACACAAAACTTGTATAATAAAAATTAAAAAAAAAAAAAAAAAAAAAAAAAAAATCAATTAAAATTAGCTAATATTTTCTCTTTGGTTTTTTGGAGTCACAAAGCTAAAAATATATAGTAACAATAAAGTAAATAATTGGCGCTTCGCCATTTTTGGGTAATTGGGCAAGCTCCTCCTCTTAGTTGTGGCATGAGTCGTGTTGTGGTTCTACAAATGGAGGGACCTACAATTTCAAGCCTACTCCGAACGGCAGATATTTTTATGAGGAGGTTTTCCATGGCAGAAATACACGTAGAGGCTTGTCATTGACTGCTGAGGGGCGGCCGCTATTAGAAAAAATTTTTTCTAACATTTTGCTATTTTATAGACGGAGATTCGAACCTACGTTCTTTCTGAATTTCGATTAGTAGGCGGCTGCCACTAACAATATATACGTAAATATATTTAGAAAAAATACGCCCTCTTCTATTTATGTGCTTACTTTCCGATACTGTAAAAAATGGTTAGCATAACCTTTTAATCAATTTTTAACAATTTTGTATAGCTTGATAGTTGCTAAAGTGAATTACAATTTGAACACTGAAGAATATGAATTCTAAACGATTTCATAATAAATTTGGGAAAACAGGCTTTTTCCCATATACAATGATTCCAATTCTTAATAGTACATACTCAGCGTTCAACTTTAAAACAGTTTTTCAAAACGATAAATTTCCTTTACATGGAACAAATCATGTATTTCATTTATTTATAGCCTACTCAATTCAATCACAATAACAAATTATATTGACATATATGTAACATTTTTGAACTGAGAAATAAAAATAAACAAATTCTGAGAATTCATGTCCTTACGAACAATCGTACACAAATTGGATGCGATAGGATCCACTTTTATTTCAAGCGCGCGGGGAATTCGCGCGTCAAATTTCATAAAAAATGTTACAGTTTTTAGTTTACTACAAGTTTTGGAATGAAAGATAAACTCTTGCACAACGGCTCCATCATGAGCATGAAGGTGGAAAAACTTTTAGTGAAATCGGCTGTTTAATGAACAGAATTCATTTAACAATGCAGTTTACACTTGGAAGATACAAAAGTGACTTTTCGATTGCAAATAAAAGCCGCCTAGCCCAATGGAAGAAACTAAATGAACCCGAAGAACAAATAATTAAAAAAATTCTTTTGTGTCAGCCGTAATGTAAAATGTTTAAGGAAAATACCAATGAAGTATTTTGTGATGAAACAGTTAAAAATGTGTTGAAAAAATATAACTTCGATGGGCGAATTTCGCTAAAGTCTGAAAAACAAGCGCGCCCGTATGAAATTTGCCCTTGAATATGCATATCCTAATTCTTAGACTTCTTGAATATAGTAAAGTAAAGCGTTTTTCAGTACGAGCGCTTCAACTTTTTTTTTGAATAAAACACAAACAGTTTGACTTTTTTAACTAATTTTTTTATTATTATCGAGTTTGAACATATACATTTAAGTATGAAATTCGATTTCTTTTGCATGACCACCGCGTGCACGTTTTACGAAGTCCAATCGTTGAACCCAATTTTCGACCACCCTTTTGCATAAATCGGCCGAAATTCCAGCAATTTCGCGTTCAATATTGGCTCTGAGCTCACAAATCGTCACCGGCTTGTTACTGTAGACCAATGACTTCACATAACCCCAAAGAAAATAGTCTAGAGGCGTCAAATCACACGAGCGCGGCGGCCATTCGACCGGCCCAATTCTAGAAATAATGCGCTCATCGAACTTACTCTTCAACAAATCAATTGTAGCGTGTGGTGGGTGGCTTGTGGCCCCGTCCTGTTGAAACCACATGTCATCTAAGTCCATACCATTCAATTGCGGCCAAAAATAGTCGTTTATCATGTCGCGGTATCGATTTCCATTCACAGTAACGTGGCGATCGTTCTCGTCAACGAAAAAATATGGGCCAATTACGCCGCCGGATGTAAACCGCACCAAACAGTGATTTTTTCGGGATGCAACGGTGCCTCATGAATCACGTGTGGATTGCTTTCTGCCCAGTAACGCATATTTTGCTTGTTGACAAAGCCATTGAGCCAAAAGTGAGCTTCATCACTAAAGATGATTTTTTGGAAAATTTATAAATTTTCATAAAAAATTTGCACGATTATTTTCATAAAAAATTTGCACAATTTGCAATCGTTGCTCAAGTGTGTAGCGCTCCATGATGAAATGTATACTAATGAAGTTTACAAATAACAAGCGAAAAATAAAAAATATTGCGTCGTTCGCCCTCCCTATCGGAAAAAAGTTGAAGCGTACCTATTGAAAAACGCCTTATAACTGGAGCACTACTTTTTGTTCATATTCTACTGTTTTAAGGTACACAGGTGAAAGCAAATATAATTTAAATGGGTCCGATGGAAAGTGTTATATCTGCAGAAAGTCCAATACTGAATTTTTCGTCGAAGAATACAAAGGCTACTGTGAAGCGTGGCAGTGGTTTGGTGATGGTGTGGATATTCATTTTGTAAAAGGCATTATGGGTAAATTTGAATATCTGAACATCCATAAAGCTAAAGTTGGGCAATGTACCGTATGGCACAATTTTGCTTTGTATCAGGACAACGACCCAAAGCTCGCTTTTGTGGTTGCCAAGCTATGGCTCAGCTGCAACTGCCCTAACCAACGCCAAACATGCGCACATTTGTCTAGTCAGGAATTGTCTAGAAAATTAAGAAATACAATTTTGCGGAACAGAAGCCAATGGTACAATATTCCACCAGACCTAATACGAGTATATGTAAAAACTTGGTAAAATCTATGCAAAATCGCACTAAATACTGATGAAGAAGTTTAGTATAATATTTCAAGGACACTCAAGTTTGTGTGATTATCCGTTTGGACATGAATTCTATTTTTATACCATATGGTTGATTTTTTTAATTTCGTTCTATTTTTATATCATAGAATTCATATTGAATATAAATAGAAAATTAAAATAGAGAAATGTTGAATATAAATATAATTTATTTATATGAACAAATAGAATATGCTCTAAATAAATGAAGAATATGGTAATTTTTTAAAATAATTAATGCACAGTTCAGAAATTCTGTTTTATAGTTGAGCAGTGAAAAGCGTTTGAGCCACTGTAGGTAAAATACATAGGCATGAAATGTTCATACGCCTTGCAACAGCATTAAATATCAATTGACTTCTTAATTAAAAAAAAAATCAAGTATGTTTATCAGCATAGAATAGTTCTACGAATTTTTGTGAACTATATTTAAATCTCCGACTTTTGTGGACCATCATAATATATAATATAAGTATATATATGTGAGCAATACCAAGTAAAGTGAACCAAGCCTTTTTTGTGTAGCGTTGAATTTTTTTGAAAATTGGTTTATTTGTAGCCTTTAGTGAAGGTTGAAAATTGTGGTGAAGATTTTTTAAGGTCTATTATCTTGCTTCTTTTTAACATCCTTCAAACTCTTTTTTTTTATTTTTTAGGATAAAAAATAATTTTCCGAAATATTACAGCGGAAGTCTTACATTTGAAAAAAATTGTAGGTCCCCTCTCTTTGTAAGCACTGAGATGCACCCTAACGCGCATATAATTCCATTTCGATTGCCGTTATATCAATTAAAGAATTCAAGAAATTCTGCAAGATTTTAGTTTTAGATTGCAAATTTAAATGAGAATTAATGCATTATTTTTCGATACTATAAACGCAAACATATTTCAATATTTCCATTACTTAGCTAGAGCTCGACAACTATTAGCTGTTTAGTTTTTAGTTGCGCTAGTTTTTTTTTTTTGTTTTTGTTTTGAATTTCTAGTTAGTGTTAAATTTTCAAAAAAAAATATTGCACTTAACCTCTACTAATATACGATTTTTCTTCATCTATGCTAAAACTTCGACAACATTTTATTCGCGCTCCAAACTGCTGTGCTGCTACATCTTGGAATCTTTGCGGCGGAAAATAGGTTTACAAGTAGTTTTAAAATCCATTATCAAGGCAATGGCGCCGTTACTTCAAATCGGACTTTTGGTCTTGTTTGCGATCGTTATATTTGCAATCATCGGACTCGAGTTCTATTCGGGCGCTCTGCATAAGACTTGTTATAGTTTAGAAGATCCAAGTAAGTGAAATTTGCGTAATACCATAATTTCTTCTGTAATTTATGCCGCAGTAAGTTTTCAATGCACGGCCAATTCACGATGCTTACCATTAAAACGCTTACCATTAATATGCTTACCAGTAAAATGTCAAATAAAGTGCGTTTTAAAATAAATACAAATTTTAAAACTTATTACCTAAAAAAATATGTGATATTTCGGAGTATATTTATATGTACTAGCATCGAAACCGGAACCCCCATTGTGAGGACTGGCATTTTGACAATATAGACTTAAAAATCTCAGACCGTTTTGACAGATTTGACGTACAAAAATATTACTGTTAACTAATAACATAACATTTGCTTTTTAAATTCCCCGTCAACAATAAAATTTAAAATACATTTCTTTTTCAGATAAATCTGTTAAGGAAGGTGAATCAGAGACACCATGCAATACGGATAATGTAACGGATAAAGCGACTGGTTCATTTGTATGTAATTATAACACGAGTATGTGTCTGGAAAAATGGGAAGGGCCAAATTGGGGCATAACTAGTTTTGATAATATCGGGTTTGCCATGTTGACTGTGTTCCAATGTATCACCATGGAGGGCTGGACAGCAATACTGTATTGGGTAAATTAAAAGAAAAATCTAAACATTTAACGTACTTTGAAAATCAAGCATTTCAAGTATCGCTAGAAATACCATACAAGTGTACGTACTGCCAATTTGTATGTCTATGGCTATGTTTGTAGTTAATAACTGCTAGCACTTTTGGAAAATAACTTCTGGAAATGTCTCACTGTCTACTCGTCCATTTACATACCTATATTCATAAAGATTGTATTGTACAAAGTAAAATTATTCGAGTGCTTAAGAAGTGCGTGATACCTAAACCTGAATAAGTTTTTTATGAGCGCCGAAAGATATGCTATGTTTGTTCTTCTTTCTAAGTGTGCTATTAAGTTTTATCAAACATCTCTGTCTGTGATATTCTCTAACTATTGTTGTATATTTTAAAAGCATATCTCCAGTTTATATTCACTGTCTCTATATGTATGTATGCGTACGTTTCTCCAATTGAATTCAATATGTGGACTTCACTCGCTTACTCTGATTTTCCGTTTAGCAAAGAAAATAATAGGGGTTATTTAGTGGATCGTGTATTTTGCTAAACAACAAAATACCATATAAGCACTAGACTCTTTGTAATTTAATAGCTCAACTTTTTCTATATAACCTTCTCTCTTCTCTCTGTATGTATAAATGTATGTAAACTAGTGCAACACGAAATTCCACTAAACGGGGTCTATTTACTCTAACAGCTTGTGGGGACCAGGAGTACGGAATGTTTTACAAAGTTTTCTAGGGTTTTCTGTTAAATTTGTCTTAATACAAAATTCAATTCTTTTCTATGAAATTGTCATGAACCTTCTTCTTTAATGAAAACTTAGAAATACTTTTCTGTTTAAATTTAATTAAATGGGTTACACGTTTTATTAAGAATTTAATATGCATAACTCCGGTCCCTTACAACAAGTATTTGATATAAATTTTCCCCATTATGAATTGCGATTACTGATTTACCTAATACAGAATTGCCTATCATTTATGATAGTGAGCTACTGGAGAAGGTGAATATTGTTTTTGTATTTTCATATGACATGCACTTTTATAGATGTATTTTTTCCTCAAGTGTACGCACTATTCTTTATAAAGACTTTCAGTTTGATGCATTCCACAATATAATGCCAATTTTTATTCATGCAATTTCAGTTGACTTATTGTAAGTTTTTGGAAGAACCTATGGGACGACTTAGCTAACAATATTTTTCAAAAACACTTTTCTTCCATTTGTTTCGGTTAAGTGGGTTTTTAATAGGACTATGAATAAGTTCGTGCGGTCTTCATCTTTCTGGCAATTCACGGATTCCCTTTGTGAAAAATTCGGTCGGTTTTACCGCAATCCACGAATCGATCCATTTTTTGACTTCATCGTAATTACGGAAGTGCTGGTCAGCCAGGCCATGTTGCATCGATCGGAAGAGATAGTAATCGGATGGCGCAAGGTCTGGACTATACGGCGGGCGGGGTAGGACATCCCATTTGAGCGTTTCTAAGTATGTTTTGACCACTTGTGCAACATGTGGCCGAGCATTGTCATGTTGCAAAATAACTTTGTCGTGTCTATCGGCGTATTGCGGCCGTTTTTCTCGCAGTGCTCGGCTCAAACGCATCAATTGTCGTCGGTAGACATCCCCCGTAATCGTTTCATTCGGTTTCAGTAGCTCATAATACACAACACCCAGCTGGTCCCACCAGATACACAGCATAACCTTCAGGCCATGAATATTCTGCGCCGACGTCGATGTTGAAGCATGGCCAGGGTATCCATACGTTGCCCGACGTTTTGGATTGTCGTAATGGACCCACTTTTCATCGCCAGTCACAATTCGATGCAAAAAACCCTTTCTTTTGTGCCGTTGAAGCAGTTGTTCGCATGCCATAAAACGGCGTTCAACGTCTCTTGGCTTCAATTCATACGGCACCCAATAGCCTACCTTTCGGATCATTCCCATGGCTTTTAAACGTTTGGAAATGGTTGATTGATCAACTCCCAAAGTTTTTGCAACCTCTTCTTGCGTTTGAGCCGGATCTTGATCGAGCAATTCCTCCAATTCGGTATCCATGAACTTTGGCGGCGCACCCTCGCGTTCTTCGTCTTCCAAGCCAAAATCACCACTTTTAAAGCGTGCAAACCACTTCTGGCACGTTCGCTCAGATAGAGCATGCTCACCATAAACTTCCACCAAGATACGATGACTTTCGGCTGCTTTTTTCTTCATATTAAAATAATGAAGAAGAATTCCCCGCAAAAACACATTATTTGGCACGAAATTCGACATTTTCAAGTGTGGTAAAAATATTGTTGTTTACGCTTCAAATAAAAAACTTATACTGACGTTTGTGCCTTACGACAGTAGCTCTCCAATGAATGTTTGGAAATGTGGATCGATGGAATAATAATCAAGTTACGCCATCTGTTGTAAAACCGCACGAACTTATTCATAGTCCTATTAATTTAAAGCGTATTATTTTATTTGATGAGAATGCTTCGGCGCCAAAGGGTGATGGCGTTTAAAGGGTGATAAGTTATTACACATCTACACAGGTATGCACTTATATGTGTGTATGAAATTAATCGTACTACAATAGCAGGCAAATATGGTATGTAGTTGACCTAACCAGTACTCAGTCGTACCTCTACGATTTCTTCTCAAATACACCCCGGTTATATTCACACACAAATCCACTCTGCCAAGTGATGAACTCTGATGGCCAAAACCAGAATAAAGTTGCAAAATGTCAGTTTAAGCTAAAACAATTTCGTGCTTTCAGTTCACGCATATGAATATTGAGATCACTGTCGCCAACAAAGAACTAATGTGCAGGTTCCTTTCTGCTGGTATACAAACATGTGTACGCAAGTGTGCAATTCGAGCTTTTGCAGCATAGTACCAAATCGAGTAGTAAAACTGCATACATACACAACTGCGCAACCAAAAAAAAATAAAAAATCCAAGCACACGAAATATTCATAAACTGTCAAAATTGTCAATCAGTAGAGATAAGAAAATAAAGAGAAAGTGAAAAAGGTGTGATTATTTTCAGACGTTAACCAGTTCGTCAGCGGAATTGTCATAGTTTATTGAGTGAGTTCATTGTGTTTGTGTTAAGTTTCTAACACTTATATATGTATATGAATGTATGTGTATACATATGTGTGTCCTTTTAAGTTGCATAAGTTACCAAAAATTACTAACGTATTCATATGTGTGAGAAGTTATGATATTTTTTATGAACTCTTATATGTAAACGTAAAGATGTATAATAATAATTTATACCAATTATAAGGTGTCAGCATTTTTGGTAATGCGGACCAATTATTTTACGCCTCAACAAATTTTTGTCTCGCATGCTTATTCGCTTTAATTTTTTATTTTTTTTTAGAAAAAGGAACTTTGAACTTGAGGAACTTAAATTTATTACAAAATTAAGGAGTTTTTAGAATTTGTTTGCCTTTAAACGTTGAATTAAAACGTTTTTTTCTACTATAAAACCTTTTTTCTACTGTAAAGCCTTTTTTTTATATTACTTTAGGATATAGCCAGCTCTTACAAAACGTGCATATTTACTTTTAGTTGGGCAAATATAGTGCAATGATGTCCTTTGAAGAATGCAACCTTAAATGCTGTTTGAATTTTCTTATCTTCTTAATCATCAATCAATGTACCGAATTTTAAATTGAAATAAAACAAGAAAATTCAAATTGATTGGTCAATCTTTATTATTTTTGGGTAGAATCATTCATGACATTTATTTTTTAAAGTAATACCTTCTCAAATTTTGACCGCAACTGCGCCATAATTTGGCCATCTTTACACACCAATTTTGAATTACTTGCCCGAGGACTTCGGTCGGTATTTCGTGCATAAATTTAGTAATGTTGGCTTTCAATGCCTCAATCGAAGCTGGTTTATCCACAAAGTCCAAAGATCTGATATAACTCGACTTTGGTCTACTGGTCCGAGACGAGTAATAAATTGCGCACCGAAACGATGGCGCAGTAAATCCATTGTTTCACGGGCTGTATGGCAAGTAGCGCTGTCTTGTTGGAACCAAATGTTGTGGAGATCACGCGCTTCAATTTCCGGTATCAAAAAGTCGTTTATCCATTTATTATGGCGTGATATCGTTCGCCATTCACTGTTACATTGGCGCCAGCCTCGTCTTTGAAGGAATATGGGTCAATGATTGCTCCAGCCCATAGGGCGCACCAAATGATTGTTTTCAATAGATGTAATGGCTGTTCTTCGGGTTGCTCTTCAGCCCAAATACGAAAATTTTTTTATTGACGCAGCCATTCAGCCAAAAATAGGCCTCATCTATGTACATCATAAGTTGGCCTGAACGTGCAAAATACACTTCTCACAGAGCGTTGATTTTTGTAAAACAATTTTACGATTTGTAAACGTTGTTGAGGCATAAACCTTTCCATAATGAAATGTCAATCTATACTGAAAAAAAGTATGTACATATAATAGTTTGACAGTAGTCACGCATGATCTGTCAAAAAAATCCTATTGGAGAAAGCAACTCCAATCTGTTCACCCTTTCTTTTATAAAAAACTTAAAAAATAGGTGAACTTTCCTGCTATAAACCACGAAGTAAAGTATACGCAACGGGTACCTCTGCTTTCGTTTACTACTTTGAAGTTTTAAAATCCCTTTAAGAAGTGAAATAAATAGATGAGAAAATTAAACCTGAGTATGCAGCAATACTATTCAAAATTTATCGGTTCACTTGCATATACAACTTTTCCAGGATAGCATAAAAAGTAATAAAGAAATAAAAAATAAATCATGTATTTAAAAATGTAATAAAATGTTATAATACTATTTAGAAATTTTATTGGTCAATTTAATATATTATATAGTACTATTGTTAATATCATAGTTCTTTTAAATTTTATTGTCTAAAATGTTAAGAAAAATTTCATACGATTTTCTTTTTCTATAATAATAATATCTCGGTTTTTCATATTACAAAAACTATAACTGATAATTAGCTGCCCCCACATTTCGGTTCTTTTCAAGGCACTTTGCATAGCGTTCATTAGTATTTCTGCCATCAGAATATTGATTTGTTAGCAGCCTTCAGGGCCTACAGCTTGGGCACGTAGGCAAATTCTTTAACAAATCCACAGAAATTAGTTAGGGTCTATCTGAGCGGCTGTCATTTGTGGAACAACATTAAGACGCACGGCCGAAGAGCTAACAGAAGTGAACGCGCCAATTATTTATTTATTCAACTTTTTATCTGAGATGGCTATCGAGCAAATCGGTGTACGAGTAAGAGTTTCTCAAAATCCGCTTTGTTTTGTGCGATACGTGGCACTCTCTTCTCCAACCTAAACTTATCCAGTTTCGATAAAAAGAACTCCTTCTGTTCGATTTCCGCGTTCAAAAGATGGTGTCCTAATCTGGCCTTATGTGGTCACTTTTCTTGTTTTGAGATGATAATTCCTTTGCTTGTGAGATAAGAACTCCTCTCGTCGTTTTACATGAACTTTTCCAAAAAAAAAAAAAAGTTATTCAGCTACAACTTCTTCTGGCATCTTCGCTTATAATGGGAAGCTCGTGCTGCTATTGCAAGAGTTCGTTGAAAAATTACAAGTAGTTTGTGAATTAGTATTTCTTAAGCTCCTTCACAATTGCAAATATTCGTGCTAGCTGAACGAAGTGATACGGAAAAACTGTAATCCACTTAGTATTAGGTTGAGAATGGAAGAGTTCTTAAATAAAGAAAAATGGAAAATTAAAAAAAATTGTTTATGTGCTTGAATGTTTGTGTGCTTAGTAGGCTCCCATTAATATATTCCTTTTTTTCTAAATCTTAATTCTCTGCCCTTCAATGAGATGATCAGTGACTCAGTTCTTTGGGTACTTATAGCCTGAAAATTGTTTAAAATGCTCTGAGAGATTTTAAAATTCTCATGCATTCTTTTTTCTAAATATTTGATTTTCATGACAAATAACTTTTTTTCACTTTCACACGCTAATAAGCCTAACAGAATGAACAATTTCACCCAGCGAAGTCAGCTCTTTCTCAATCAGCACCAGACGTTGACCACAGTCGATCCATGAGTGAATATGTGTAGTGAGGCATGGCATAATTGCAGTAGTAAACTATATGATTTATACTACACAAACTCTTATCCTAATATCTAAATAGTATTTGTCACTTAGGCTGCATATTCTGGCAATTGCCACTGTGCACACAAACCAGCTCAGACTCTTTTCGAGGGTAATATTTGAACACCTAACCGCCTAGGGAAGCGATTGTGCTTGACGTAATAAGGCAAACAGATAAAAACTTTTAGCTGCTTCCAAACTAGGACTATTTGCTTTACTTTTCTATAGCCATGCGGTCACGAAAAGAGGTAACAGTGGCTTCGATACGAAGAAAAACGAAAATTTTCAATTTACTTTTGTAGATGAATAATAATAAGAATTACTATACAAGTTTTTTTTTATAAGAATATATTTAGCTCACTATCTCATACAACCATTTATTTTAAATTTTCTAATTCTCCTGGAAATTTTATCACTTTCGTCACTCAGAAGTTATTATCTTCAAAACGAGCTAACAAATGAGCTGAAAAGTTCCGGGCGTAACACACAGATGGTCTAGTTGTATTCCCTTCACCTTTTTTTCAATTAGTTCTAACTTAAAACAGTTGATTAGTTTGTGAGTTATTGTGCTAAAAGCGACGCTACTTTTGTTACTTTCAAAACAATGGATTAAAAATATATTCGTGTTTTAATTTTGCATTATTTCTTGTTGGGGAAAATTACTGCTCTACCGAAGCAATGGCCTCAAAAGTATTATAGGGTCTATGTTCCATGAAAAACAAAAATAAAAAGATGGTTTTCTGACTTCAAACGTGGTCGTAGAGACACCGATGTTGCACAACACAGGGGACGTTCAAATGAGGCGGTAATACCAGAAAACATCAAAAAAATACACAAAATCGTTTGGATGATGGAATAGTGAAGTTGGGTCAGTTAGCTGACATCATAAAGATATGAAAATAACTTGTTGGCTTTATATTGCATGAGCATTTAACTATGCGAAAGCTCTGTTAAAGTGGGTGCTGTATTTGCTCATTCTTGGCCAAAAACAAGAGTGTGTTAATGATAGCAAAGCTATATGAATTGAGCTTCAAATTGCTATCAATGAAGAGGTTAGCGCTGAAACTGAGGCCGATTTTGAGGCAAAAAATAAAATGTTCCAAAAAAATGGTATTGAAATTTTAGGGCGGCGTTGGAACGATTGCATTGTGCTCGATGGAAATTCTGTTCATGAATAAAGCTAATTTTGAACAAATAAAAAAAAACGTGTCTTCTTCGTTAGACCCGGGACTTTTCAGACCACGTATTGTTTAATGGTATCTGCAACTTCTTAAGGCGTTAAAAAATATTAAAATTTCGCATTTTATTTGTGATTTTCAGGAACCAAAATAAATCTTTAGATGTCAAATTAGGGCTGTAAAGCGGGTGGACCATTAATTCGATCTTTAGAATGTTGAGAGCCGATAAGAGAGAGTCTCTCCGAAAACATCTTTCACACAAATAGTTGTGTATAACTTAGAATAAACTGTATTAAAAATTGCGATATGAACAGATTTCGGTAAAAAACAGATGCTCATTTTCTTAGAGTTGCCTCTTCCGCGAACAACTTTTCTTGGATGAAACTCATCTTGTAACACTCATACTGCCGATTGCTGTTTTGTTTCCGGCCCATATGCATAGATCCAAGATATGTCACCTATTATGATGTCGCGCACGTCTTTTGAAACTCCGCGGTTAAATTTCTGCAATATTTACAGTGGCCGACATATCTATGAATACCCCATGAAGAAATATTTTGTTATGGAAATAAGTCCGTAAGCTGCTCCTCGAATATAAGATTGTACACAATATTTTTCTAAGTGTGAGCTAGAAAACCAGCGTCGGTTAAAATGTGCCGTTATCTTTTCACATGGCAGAACAATTTTCACTAACTGCGACAAAAGTGTGCATACCACTAAAATATCCGCGTGTGTTGTCCTTCGTTTTAAATATTTCCCAAATTCGTAGTGAAAAGGTAATGGAACTAATCTTTTGATGTTTATTTTACCTTGTATTTTACAACAAATATACTTTTAGCATATTGTAATGCTATGTCGAAGGAAATAATCCAGAGAGTTATAAAAAGTTAAAAAAAAATGGCGGCTTTGCGAGCCCTCCAAGAACAGGTCGGCCAAGGGTAATCAAATCTCGCGATGACAAGCAAATAGTAAGGGAAATTAAGAAAGACCCGACAACTTCGGCAAGGTTTATTAAAGAAAGTCTTCAAATTAATGTAAACGAGCGAACAATTCAGCGAAGAATTTGTGAAGAAGGGTTTTCTAGTCATTACAAGATCAGGAAACCTTTCATTAGCAATAAAAACATGAAAGCGCGATTAGCATTTGCCATAAGGACTTCAATATGCCATTGAGTTCCTGGGAGAGGGCTATATGGAGCGATGAGAGTAAGTTTGAGTTTAAAAATACAAAAAGAAGAGAAAAAGTCTGGCGAAAAAGTAATGAGAGGCCCCAATCAAAGTGCGTGCAAAGCGCAATTAAGTTTGACGGGGAAGTGTGCTTATCTGGGGCTGTTTTTCCTATAGCGGTGTATCAGATCTGGTACTTATTGAAGGAAAAATGACTGGGGAGTCCTACGTCAATATGCTAAGCACATTCGTAGAGCCCTCGGCACGAAGAATGGGTCTTGGATACAATTTCATCTATCAACAAGAAAACGACCCCAAACATACCAGTCGCGTAGCAAAGGAATACTTTAGACAAAACTCAATAGAGCTTTTAGAATGGCCCGCTCAAAGCCCCGACTTAAATCCTATCGAGCACTTATGGCAATATTTAGACGAAAAAATCGATCGATCAAGTTGCCGCTCAAAGAAGGCAGAACTTTTTCAGAAACTGCAAGAGACCTGGAATAAAATATCTTCAGGTATTTTCCTTTTGCTTCCTAAGAGATTAGTTCGCAGTATGCTACGCCACCTTTTGGCTGTAATTAACGCAAAAGGCGACAACACTAAGTATTGAGTCATTTGCATAACGTTATCACTTTTACTATTACTAGTGGGGTACAAGGGTACGCAAATTTTGTCTCTACAAGTTTCTGGGCATTTATATTATAAAAAAAAAATATGAAAATAATATTTTGTTTTTGGAATTGAAATATTTTGATTTGTGTTTTTATAATGTTACTATATTAGAAATAAATTAATCGATTAGGTTAATCGAAATTTGAATGATATAATAGAAAAAAAAAAATTTGTGTTTGAATTTTCCCTTAGGTAGGGTATGCATGCTTATGTCGGCCAATGTATTTACACAAATCAACAAGAGTCCTTTTTTAGGCGATTATCAAATTATGCGGTATCGAACGAAAACAAATCTTCTTATGATCAAATGTTTACACAATACCGAATGTATGCTAGTGCAATTAATGTTCAGGGACGTTTCTATCTCGCGATGTGTCATATGACGACCTGGCAAAAAAAACAAACTAGAAGAAACAGCCCTCGTATTGTATTTTAAGCAGTGATGTCAGTTGCGAATTCCAGTGTTCCTAATTTAGTGACTACTTGTGTATGTAAATACTACATCATATTATATACCTGTATATACGAATCATTTTATCAGCTTACCTGCAGCTAGACCAATGTCATCAAACTTTTCGAAGTCTTTCACTGATATTTGCCTGAAAGAAAAAAGTTCTCAACTCCAAACAGGTTTTAGTTGGAGCCAAACGTACTTGGTGCCTTTTCATGCAACAATGTTTTCGTACTTTCATACTCAACATTATTGTTGTAATATATTTGTGTGCGTACGAGAGGTAAGAGCTGGTTTGGCAAAGAAGTTTATTCATTAACAAATATTAGCTTTCGAACTGACAGAAATCTCAAAAAGTCAAAGATTCTAGACAAAATAATAGTTCATATACATGCACGTGTGTGTGTGTGTGTGAGTGCTTATGATTGAGTGTGAAAACTTATTGTGCACGAGAGTAAATACTCCACATAATTCTATAAAGTACCCTGCTGGGAATTATAAAGTCGAGTACCAAAATAGCTAACCTTTGGCTCACTCATTACGCTCAACTTTTAATTAGTTTCAAAAACATGCAAAAGTCATGTAGGGCCAAACCAAATATTATATTTATAATAGAACAAGTACATATACTTTATCAGATAGCGCCGGAAACACTTGTGTATACAGGCAAGTAATGCTACTACTAAAAAAAGCAACAATAAAAAATGTGTTTCCGCTTTCAGTCATTTTGTTTATTTATTTAAAATGAAAACACATGTATGAACTGTTGAAAATATGTATTGCAACGCAGAGTCTGGCTAGAACGTGTTCTCGTTTATTCGAAAGTGAAAAAATTCAATATATATAATATATATAATTGGCGCGTACACCCTTTTTGGGTGATTGACCGAGCTCTTCCTTCTATTTGTGGTGTGCGTCTTGATGTTGTTCCACAAATGGAGGGACCTACAGTTTCTAGCCGGCTCCGAACGGCAGATATTTTTATGAGGAGCTGTTTCATGGCAGAAATACACTCGGAGGTTTGCCATTGCCTGCCGAGGGGCGACCGCTATTAGAAAAAACGTTTTCTTAATTTTGGTGTTTTGCCGATATTCGAACTAACGTTCCCTCTGTGAATTCTGAATGGTAATCACGCACCAACCCATTCGGCTACGGCAGCCAATCCAATTCAATACTTTCCCTCAAATCTGACATCGCTTACAAAATTTATGTTACATTCAAGTAATAATTAAATTCAGTACATATTGTCGAAATATAAAACTTAAATTAGTTTCAATCCGAGATTTTTAACATAGTGAAAGCATCTCTTCAGTGATAATACATTGTATAATAATGTCTTTTCTTTCAACAGCTTCACGGACAAAGTGATGACATAATTCGACGTGTTTGGTGCGATTATGGATACTGGATTCTTGTTAGCTTACCAGCGCCTTGGTTGTCATTGTAGATGATTATCTGTTTTAGTCGATTATTTCTCTGAGTAACCTCTTCAAGTGTATTGCTTCTTTGGTTGAATCAGAAAGCGCCATGTACTCAGCTTCGGTGCTTGACACAACTACTGTACGCTGTTTTTTGGACTCCCAACTTATTGCTCCGTTCGCTAATTTAAATGAAAACCTGGTATATGATCGTCTGTCGTCAGTATTTGACCCCTAATCGGAATCCGCAAACCCTTTCAAGGAGCTGTCTTTGATTCTAGTAAAAGTCATTCGATGGCTGTACCTTTTAAATGGCGCAATACTCACTTTGCTGCCACGTGGTGTGCATATCCGTAGCTGATGTTAAATTGACTCAATACGGTTACTATGTATGCGATGTGAGGCCTTGTTCAAACAGCCAACTAGACTCTGGAATGGCACATTGCCTTACACAACTTTATGCTTGCGTTTGCAGGTGTAGCGACCGGCTTACATTCTTCCATATTAAATCTTTTCAGTAATTGAGTTACATATTTCGATTGACGCATTTCAATTCCGAGGCAAAACTTTATCAGGCCTAGATACTTCATTACGAAAGCAGATGCAAGTTTATTTTTTATTTGTTCTAACTTTTGCTTGCTGTTCGATGCTATGATTATGTCGTCTACATATATGGCAATATACGTGCAATAGTGCCTTTGTTTTTGTACATATATATACACGGTTCACATTTCGATGATGTCATGTTCATATTTCGTAGCTTCTGATCTAGCTTTAGGTATCATAATCGACCCGACTGCTTTAGGCCATAGATTGCTTGTTTTAATAAAAAGGCGTTGCCTTTCGTGTATTGAGATGCTTCAGTATCGCTCAATATCTCATGCAAATCGTTGGGCAAAGTCATACGAGACGAATATTCGTAGTTTAGTGGGCCTAGAGATTTGCGAACTCCTCCATACTGTAGGCTATTTTACAATATTCTTAATTTCCTGGATGGATGTCCGGAGAAGCTTGCGTGATTCGGTAGAAATATTGGCATTGTAAAGCTATTTATTAAACTATTTTGATAGAAGAAAATTTTTTTAATGTTTTGCAAAACGATTGGTTCTTTATTCATCGCAGGAAGGGATCGTTTAACACACAGACTCGTAAAATACATACTTTAAATGCAATCACATTTTTTTTGTTGTTTTTGAATTTTTTCAAATGAACAATTCCTGGTACTTTTCCAACAGAATGTGTTTTGCCGCAACACCAATTTATTTACTAACTTCTAAATGAATTCACATAAAGTTTAAAAATTACATATGAAATATGTATATGGCTGAAAACCCCTAAAAATGTCTACACGTCAAAATGTAGCTCAAAATATATTCGAATGACACTTGAAAGTCATTTTGGGCTATTGCGAAATTTGAATTCATATTTATTTATTTTGTTTTTGTCCAAATTCATACTTTCGTAGACTTTTTTACGAGCATTTTGTGTATTGTGCCACGGAGCAGAACTTTTTGTGCCACACACACACCCAACTACTCAACAAGTGTTTACGAGTGCAGAAAATCCAATCTGTATGAAATTCTCCATAATACCAATAATGATAATTATAGCAACAAAAACAACTCCATTAATATAAAAATATGTGATAAACAATGTACTGACGCACTCGTGAATAAGTGCGTTTGTGTGCAGTAGTAGTGGAAGGGAGAAAAGTGAGAAAAATTTGTCGAATGAAGTCAATTGATTTTATTTGCTTGACTGAAGGCAAAAAACAAACTTTACAAGTATGTATATACCGAAAGCTTATTTACGTACGTGTATATGTGTGTGTTCGTTTGGTAAATAAAAGTACATACACACATAGTATTTATTTGCCTTGAAGGAAAGCCACTAATGTCGAACTGGTTTGCTTCTCGTGCATTTAGAGTCATGACTAGTTCGTGTTCATTCGCTTTTTCATATAATCAAGTGGTGATTTTGGCAGGCAATGCCCTAGGAGTTATGAATTCACCCTCACTTACACTGAAGAGCAAAAGTGGAACAATAAATTAAACAATTCTTTTCGAAGTAGTATATTGTTTTTATTAACTAACTTTTTTCAAATTTAATTTTATATTTCGGTTTTTTAATATATTTCTTGTCGTAAATTCACATAAAAAGAGTAAAGTATACAGATGAGAATAAAAAAATCGCTTGGATATGGAATTAACTGGATTGTTCCAGTTTTGCACTGGATGAAAACTTCTAGATGCTCCACAAGTTTTAGTATTTTGTCCACAACCCTCTCGATTTTTTTAGGTCCTGGAGTTGACGAGGCAGGCTTTCATACAAGTTCTGTATATAAATTATAGAATTATAAGTTTTTTATAATATAAAAATTATTAACTTTATTCAACACAACCTTTACCACCGGAGTCCTCTGCTAAAAGAAAGATCCATTTTCAACAGAACTCCCATTTACAAATTCTAATTGGACAAATAGTGAGTTTCACACTTTATTACTCATCGCTGTTAATTGCTCTGGTCGCTCTCATAACAGTCGCCTCACACTTTCATTGTAACTGCAAGTTGCGTGTGCTGTTCGCTGTTAACTGAACTCGATTTCACAGCAGTCGACTCACACTTGCATTGCAACTGTAGAAGCGCTGTAAAGTCGTATGCTTCGCTGGTAGGAACACATCAGAGAGCATATCCATGTATGAAGGTGGCCAGCAGTTATTTCTGCTTAACTTATAGTTTGGTGGAATCACAAACCACTCCTCCTGCGTAATTTGCCAACTGCCGCTTCAAAAAACTCCACAAGTTTTCAATTGGATTCATATCTGGACTTTGCGGCGGCCACTCCAAGGTCTGAAAAGCTTGGGATCTCAACCAATTTTCCACAACTTTTGACGAATGTTTTGGATCATTGTCCTGTTGAAAAATAACACGCTTGTCTTGCATACGTAACATATCGACACAACCGGCAAATTCGTTTGCAAAATTCTTAAGTTTCATTTTACCGACGATTTTCACAATGGGACCAACTCCAAAGGGAGTATTGCATCCCCAAACCATCAAACAACCACCTCCAAATTCAATCGTTTGATTAACTTGGTGTGCTTGAAGTGGTCCATTGGAATTTGTCCAATACCAGGACCTCCCGTCAAACTGGAAACGGTTAATTTTAGTCTCATCGGACCAAATTACCTTAAAACAAAAGATGAGAAATTAGAAAGCTCCTATAAATTAAAATAATTTGTCCGTACTCTTTTCCAGTCATCAACTGTCCAATGCTCTTGACGTCTTAAAAAGGCTTTTCTAGCAAAAATGTTTTTAGCTGATAAAGCAGGCTTCTTTTGTTTCTCTTTTGCTTTGTATCCTGCTTGCCTTAAGGCCCGTAGTAAAGTCCACACGCTTTCTTTTTGGTGCAAAAGAGATAACCCTTTCTTCGGCGAAGACAATCTGTTTGCATTTAGAAGCATGTCAATATGTCTAGCATCGCGCATGGTAATTTTTTTTGGTCTGCCTCCTTTGCTGACTCCGATCCTTTCGACATTATTTGCTTTTCCAAGCCGTAAAACCGAGGTATGGCTTAGTTGCAGCTTTTTTGCAATATCACGGGCAGACTGGCCGTCACGTAAAAATTCTAGCACTTTTTTTTTTAATTTGCACAAAGAGAAGGCATTTTGGAAAATTAACACGTTTTGCAAAAAAAAAAATCACCGCACATTAAGGAAAATGTCAAATGAGATTAAAAATCCATCCGTTACTATGGTCGAGCAAAACTGGAACAATGCAGTTGTTTTTTTCCAACTGCTTTCGACCGCGCTGCCATGTTAAATTTAACTATTTTTGATGGTCATACGATAACATAAACTAAATAAAGGAGAAATTTTGAAAAAAATTATGCGAAAATTTTCGGATAGAATCAAAACATATCTGTATATCTCAAACTCAATTTTATTGTTCCACTTTTGCTCTTCAGTGTATATTTAAATTTTGCTGCCTTTCTATTTTGCGCCCAATAATGGGTATACTGTGCAATGATAATGAAAGTGGCTTTGTTGGTTTTCAAAATACTAATCTTGGAAGTCAATAGGCTTCTGCATTCACTTGAACCAATCTGCAAAGCACTTTTGCCACTCAGAAGAGCATACCTCCAAAACGATTTGCTTAAATGCTTCAATAGCTTCCTCAGGCATTGAAAAGTTTGTGAGCTCGTATTTTATTTTTGATTGATTCGGAAGCAAAACTAAATCATCAGGTGTCAAATTAAGCTTTTAAGACGGACGACTTATTAATTCGATATTTTTGTTGCTCAAAACCTCTCTTGTGTGAGCCGATACGTAGGAGCTCGTATTGTCTTCGTTAAAGATAATACGTTTTCGGTGGTTGGTTTTCTTTAATTATTCAAGAACTTCTGGGAAACAAATATTTGTGTATCACTCAGAATTGACTGAAATTTATATATTTCAACGACTATTCTCAAAATTTTTGAGCGCGCGGTTAATGCAAAACTGAGTTTTGCTGTTACATTTTTAATTTGCTCAAATCAGTACGGTTAGTTGCCAAAAGATCTACGGTATCTTATTTGGCTGTTTTTAATGATTACTGCATTGATTCTTTGTCGGCTGATTTTCAGCTGCCTTTTCGAAAGTTTTCGATAAAGTCTCTCATAGAGTCTTAATTATCTTGCTTGGGCTTTCATTTTGATTTTCTGCAATAGATAAACTTTTATTTATGGTATAGACGGTTTGTTTTAACAATTTATGGTATTTTATCGACACCCTTTGCTACTACCGCTAGTCTTTCGCAAGAAAGAGTCTTGGCACCGCTCTTATTTTGACTATTTACTAATGATATCAAACGTTTTTTCTCATTTGCTAAATTCTTGCTTTATGCTGATGACCTTAAGATCTTCTCAGTGATTAAGAGGATGTCATAGACTTTTCTTTTGGTGCGAGGAAACACGTCTTTCGCTGAACTTGTCCAAATGATTTCAAATGTCGTACTTGAATTGATCTAACTTACTAAGAACAGCCTATCGACTTGTGTCCTTCACTCTGTTAGACCTTCGCACTGTCTTTGATTACAAATTTCTTTTTAATAACCACATGAATTATAAATCGTTTCAAAAATTGCCAAGAGATTAATAGATATCATTTATGGATTTTTTAACATAAAAAGTTAGAGGGTTCAGGAACTATAAAAAATATAATTTAGGGTAGTATTCAACCATACCTACAACCAACAGTATACGCACGTCCCTAATTTTTCGGTTATGTTTTCAGTATCACACCGCAAAATCCCATACAAAATGCATCTAACAAATGCTCAAATAGCAGCTATGGGAGTAGTAGTAGCACAAAGAAGTGCCAGTAGTAGCAATACCTGAAGCACACATAAATAATTTCGTAAGTAACGCTTCAGCCTATTCCAAGTTCTCTGCTACTATTCCAACTGCGGAGAGGACTGAACAATTTTTTTGACTAGTAGTCTGAGCGACTAGCAGTAACGGAACGTAGCTAAGAGCGGAGTACAACAATTGATTACGCGTTTTGCGCTTCCTGCTCCACTACTCATCTGTTCAAGTTCAGAGTAGTAGCGAGAGCAAAAACTAAAACTAGGAAGTAGCGGAGCAATTTCAGTCCTTGCCTATAAGTTTCAAGATCTAAGAAACTCATAGATCTATACTACGTCTGTGTTCACACGATCTTTGTTATGCAGGGAAGTTTGACGGATATTTTCTTTACCGATGAGTTCAAGAATGAAATAGGGTCTGGAAGCGGATGGTACTTAAACGATAGTAATAAGTATCACTACGTTATGGGGGAAATGGTAACTGTTTTCCAAACAGAAGTTTTTGCCATCCAGAAAGTAGCCAAATGGATAATCGAGAGGAGATGGAGCGGGAAACAGATTGGAGTTTTCAGTGACAGTCAGGCTGCACTGAAGGCCCTGGAGAATGCGAAGCAAACTTCAAAGATTGTTCAAGAATATAAGAAGAAGCTTAATTCTGTCGCAAGACAAAACAGGCTTGTACTTATATGGGTTCCAGGACACACCGGTGTTCAAGAAAACGAAATTGCCGATGAATTGGCCAACCGGGGATCAGCGGTTCCCCCACAAGGGCCAGATCCAATAATCGAAATCAGTACCGCAGGAATCATGAATGGGATCAGCGATTATGTAGGCAATCTACATAAAGAGCGATGGTCCGGTCTAGAGCGCTGCAAAACTGCAAAGTGTTTTGTGACAAGTTCGAACAGAAAACTGTCAAACCTTCCACTAAAACTTCGAAGGAAAGACGTTCGAGTGATGGTCGGTATCATTACAGGACACAATCCATGGGGTCATCATATTACCACCATTGGAATCATTGAGGACCCAATGTGGCTGTCATGCTTGAAGAAGGCGGATAGCACTGAGCACTTTCGCTGTGAGTGTCCTGCCTTTGCTAAAGCACAGCTACGAGTTTTGGGTTCCGATGTCGTGAGAATGAGTAATATTCATTCTCTAAAACTGGAGGATATTTACATATTTGCCACAGAATCTGGAAAATTCTCACAAGACAACCTATCTCTATCTCTATCTTTATTTATATCTCTATTCTTTCCTATCTCTTTCTCTGATACTTTTCTCCTTCCCTCCTTGACTATCTACCACGTTTGAATACAATGGGCTTTTTAGGCTGAGCGTTTCAGGAGCCACCAAATCTCCTGGTGCTCCTTGGCTCGACCTTATTAAATTTCAAGTTTCAAGCTGCTCTTCTAAATTTGAAGATCTCTGATAAGCTTTTGTTATTTTAATAATAACATTCCTCTTTAATTCGATCAAATGCCCTCTTCGGCGAAGTTCGGTCCCAAAAATTTAGTTCCTTTTCAGTCCCAATAAGTGCTGATCACTGCTCCTCAACATTCCTTGTTTAATTTTCATTTAATACAGTTGCACTTTTTTTATTAAAATATGCGTTTGTAGTAAATACTTAATTTGATATTTCAATACCTAAGTAACTAATTTAAATCAATCGATTAACATTCAAACCGCCAATGGCTGCATTTCAGTATGCTACGCTATCAGCTGCCTCTTGTATCAATGAACCTCATTAGTACTCCAACTACTTGAATGCACCCGTTACCCAAGTTACTGATTGCTCTCTCACCAGCTTTTGAAACCATAATTGCAATTCATTGCATTTAGCTGGCTGACTAATTGAATTGTGGCAAAAATCAAGCTTTTTTCTATGGCAATTATAATTGTAATTTTGTTGTAGCTGCTTTTTGTAGTTACGTTTGTATGTATTTCGTTTTGATATTACTGGCAGAATGTCAGGCTCTGTGGCGACAACCAGTACTCTTTGGTGAATAAGTTTGAATCTAGCTTACGAATATACGTACATTCATACATATAAATATGTGTGTCTACAATTTACTTGTGAAGGTACTGACGTATTCAGATGCTTATAAGAATGTATCTATAGTAAGGGCTCAAGTTATTAGAACGGTTATACAATCTTGACATTTCCCGATTTCATTAAAAAAACCCATTTTGAGTTTGGTGCTGAAAGTTTTCGGAAACGGTTTGAATAAGATCTGTGACAGTAAAAATTTTCATGCAAAAATTACGAAAAACTGTAGATTGTATATATGTAATAATGCAGCATAGTCGGTATTTCAGTTTCTCACAAAATTTTATATTAAAGGACTTGAAAATTAAAAATTCAAATTTTAGTATTACATTTTAAAATTTCAAATTTTCAACAAAAAAAAAAACATAGTTAAATACTTATACTCTCTGTATGATATTTCAAATGATATTGAATAAAAGAGCTATTGAAAAACAAAAAATATAAATTTTTTATCGTATCCGTTGCATATGTTTTGTATCGTAGGATGAAAGGCCATTTTTTTTTCTTTTTAAAGAGCCGCCAGGCAAACGAAATTATAAAAAAGCAAAACTGATGACGCAGTTTTAATGTCGCGCAACGAAGACGGCCTCTAGCGGATGAAAACGTAATAGAAATTAAATAAAAAAAAACGTTTTCTATAATTTTGCTGCTTCATGCACGGATATTCGAACCTATGCACTGCCGAATGGTAGTCACACAACAACTCATTTAGCAAAGGCGGCCGCCCAACAATACGTTGGCTTAATCTAGATATAATTATGCGAAACCGTCGACTACAAGGCCACCAGGATATACTCCCAAACGCTGGAATGAATGCTCTATATCCAGCTCTACCGACTACTAAATTTTTTTTACACATAAGGGGTTATATACCTGGTGTTGGCCTAAAAAATCGAAAAATTGTTATGGCATATTCTAAAAGTACATTATCTTAAAAAATCTTAATAAGTATCACTATGCTATGGGGGAAATGGCAACTGTTTTCCAAACGGAAGTTTTTGCCATCCTGAAAGTAGCCGAATGGGTAATCGAGAGGAGATGGAGCGGGAAACAGATTGGAGTTTACAGTGACATTCAGGCTGCACTGACGCAACGCTAAGCAAATCTCAAAGATTGTTAAAGAATGTAAGAAGAAGCTTAATTCTGTCCCAAGACAAAACAGGCTTGTACTTATATCATCTTAAAAAAATATAAATTTAAAAAATCTTAAATATCGGAGCACTAGAGCGATAGTTACAGACCGTGGAAGCGCGCAAATTATCCATAAATGAAGTGCATGAAAAACTTTAGACGCGATTATCTCGAAATTGTTTGAAAATTACCGTCGCGGTGATCATTATTTATCAAAAACTATTTGAGCGATTTGCATAAACTTTTTTTTTAATTATTCGAAGTTACAACTTCGTGAATCTGAACGGTTCACTTTTTATAAATATTTGCATAGTTTGCTGGAACTATTTTTTTTTTTAATTTTTAACCCCTCAAAAATCGTTTTTTTTTGGTGCAAAGCGGTTTTCATATCGAGAAAATTTTTTTTTGGATAAATAAACCGTTCAGATGTACTAAAAACATTTTTCTGCAATAGTCATTTAATTTTTTTGATTTCAGTTGAGCTGCTCATGTGCTACCGTGATCACCGCAAGCCTCATCTAAACAACGGCGTTTTGGGGGAGGGGCGTTGTCAACAATAAATAATAACATTTTTTTAAATAAAAACACCAAAGTGTATTCTTCGAGAGTTACCCTTCATTATGATATATGCCTCATTTGAATAAAAGCTCTAAAACATATTTAAAAAAAATTATGAGAATCGACCATTTTTTCGGGCTCACAAGGTATATAACCCTATAAGTCAAACAAATGGTATATTTTATATCAAAACTATTAAATAACAGGATTTAATCTCGTAATAAAGGAGATGAAAAAGAAGACGAAATAAAGCAGCCAAGAGAACGAAGTGAAAAAAATAAACAAAGCGCTTGTTTCAATAGCTGGATATATTCTTTTTCGATTGATATTCAAAGGAAGTATAGGCATTTACTACATTTTCTTCTTTAATTTAGCGCTCTGTAACTTTAAGTTCCTATACAAAATTCAATGGCTCCGAAAATAAAAATCTGAGTACACGGCATTACTACATAAAATCTATAGTTTTTTTGTTTTTTTTTTTTTTGAAGTGCTATAAATTCTTAAAAACATTTCTTTCAATTACACTGACACATGGGCTGCGTAAAAATAGGCCTCAGATTCATTGACACCCTTTCACTCCTTGTTGGTGGTAAACGTAAATATTTCAATTATAAGTTGAGCGAAAGTATTTAGAATTATAGAAAAACACCACTTAACTAAAATCAAATAAGGTGTACAATTTTACATGCAATCTAAAAGACTCCCTTAAGTAGTCGTAAAGCTTTGAACCATTTAAATTCATCTATGTGGGTATTGCAGGAAATTCAAAACCGTTCTAATGCATTGAACTGCTACTGTAAGTGTATGTATATACCTGGCTGGTTTACCTGTGCATACATACAAGCCATTTTGCTGTTTGTCATAGCATTTCTCACTCACTTGAATTGAATTGCATAGTGGAAGAGTTCAACTATTGCAGATCGAGATGCAGCAGTTGTTGGGCTCTAAAAAGCACAGTAACAAGCAACGGGCAACAGATGCCAAACATTCATACATACAAACGCGTAAAATTAAATGCAAAAAAATATTCATGCAAGTGTGCGAGTGTATCTAAGTTGGGGGGCGCGGAGAGAAATGCATGGTTAAGTGTCGTACATCACCAACCTGTTACTGCTTTATTACACTAACAATTCTGTTACAATTTCTTGTTATTGCTATTTTTGCGTCATTTGCAACAGAATGTATGCATGTGTAAGTTTGCTTTTAAGGCTTTTGATAAGAAAATTAAATGAAGCTCGCTGTTGAGATGTGTTGTTACTTGGTTTTTCTTTCTTTCAATTTTCATATGCATTTCATTCAAACTCCTGAGGAAGTATGTTTAAACGGGTGTTCACCAATATCATGCGCACGTATCTATTTATAGTTGTTGAAAATTGTTTTCTGGCAAATTGTTCCGTGGTAGTAGAGATATACGTACATACATACATAGTTTGTTAGCTCGTAAATCCACAAAATACTCTGTACGAAAACTCGTTCTTTTTTAATCGTACACGTGCTTGAGGCTTACTGCTTCAAAAGGTACATAAATGTATAGAATTGCATTCGCCTGTTGAAATAAGTGCTCAGAGTGCATTAAAAGCTTACAGATTTCAACTAAATTGCAGCAGAAACATAAACAAATTGTCTTTATATTTTCATCATTTTCCGAAAATTCATAAATGCTTACATTTCATTGCACAACTTAATGCATCAACTTACATACTTACGCAAGTTTTGACGAACCGTCTTTTATGCCTTTACAGCGGAAACTTTTCCATGAGCGCAAGAATTTGCAACAAAATTATTAATGAAGAAAGCAAGAAATTTCTCAGCCAGCTGTTGCGCGTGCACACATACAATCACACTTATTTCTATCATTTCCTTTTCACTATCCATTGCTAATTGGTTGCGCACACTACGTCTAATCTACTAATTAAGTTCATACGACAGGGCGTATGCGTAATGCTATTTGATATACGAGTACAGGCCGGTGCAAAGGCAACTATATTTCTAAGAATTAAATAAAGTGGGAAAAACGTAGTTTTTTTTTGGTCAATATCGGACAATATTTTTAGAAGCATGACCTCACTCGTGTTTTTAACCCTCTTAAAGTCTTTGAAAATAGTCACCCTTAACGCTCTTGCATCTGTAACACTGATTTATTATCAAAAAATACTGCCAAAAATCAGCAACTATTTATAATGAACGGAGGTGCTTTCTGAGGCATATTTTTTATTTTTATTATTATTATTTGTTTTTTCTATCAAGCAATTTTAACAAAAATATTCAGAAACTGTTTGGATCCACTCACGATAGATAGTTTCATTTATTTTTCACAAAAAATTTAACAAAATCATGTACAATATTTTTTACTTCATTTAAATGAACATGCGGGAAAATTTGGTAGATATTTGTTTCCCACACTATTCATCTATAATAAATTGTGTGCACTTTAAATCACCCGTAATAAAAGCGATTAATTTGTTCATTAAAAATCATTTACATGTGGTATAGTTTTAATTCTGGGCATTGTTCAAGAAAATGTTGGTTTGTTTTCTTTTAATTTAAGTAACATACAGATCTATTTTCATTTTAAAAGCCATTAATGCCATAATGCATTTACTTCTGGCTCTAAAGCTCATCCTTAAAATAACTTTGATTTACGCTATGGTCCAATGCTTCATAAATTCTGCCCGTACTGTTTAGGACTCAATAGCCAGTTTCTTGCCTGTTGGTATTGTAAATACAATTGCGTCCCGTTTCAAATTGAAAGCCAAGCCTTTTCTATTTAAAACCTTATAGCAGAAAACATTCACAACTCACAAGTATTTCTTGGACATTACAACTAGACGACTTTGGGACATTTACGTCCCACCTACAAAAATAATCATAAATTGATCAAATTGGTGTACTACTTTTACCCCGTTTCATGGAATAATTGTTGAAGGTCTTAGAAACTCGGGAAAATTATATAATTGGAGGTTATTTATTAACTGTAATTATTCAAATAATTGAAAGAAGATTGGAAATGAAAATTACTAAGAAAAATGTCAGCCGGAGCCATATTTGGTGAATGCAGGGGTTGAGATCTATATGATTCGAGCTGATACTGCACGTTTGTGGGGCGAAAATCAAGTGCCTTTATCACAAGTGCAGACTTGTGATGAATTTATCTATTTTTTATTATTTATATAGTATCTTTAAATGTTATCTTCGTACAGACTTTATATTGGACTTCATAATTGCCGTATTCTTTTGTACACGAGTTGCAAAGAACTTTCAAACTCGGTTTAATTTACTATAATAATGCTGTTGTAAACTCTTTTTGATTCACAAAATTAAACAGAGAGAGAGCAAAGCAAAATGACGTTCCAATGAAAATTTCCCTAGTTCTTTCATGACCCATTACAACGGCGCCATAATTGAACTCACTCCGAGTCGCATAACTTTATGCGAGTTGAATTCAATGGCGTTAATATATCCGAGTTACTTTGTCGCTTTGCGTGAAAATCGACATTGATTATGGGTGGTCGTTTGTAATCTATTGTGCGCACTACGGTACTTTTCATATCAAGGATATCACAAATCCTTTATGTGGTAGAGGGTATACGTATAAAGGGTATTTTTTAAGAGCTTGTAAATTTAAATGATAATAAAAAACAGAAATATTGTTAAAATGAATTTTTTTATTATAATCTGGCATTTATGATATTCGGGATATATCCACCGTGGCTACAAGTTACAGGACTCATTCTATTAGTCTAATTATTGACTACTTTTTTCCATAAATCTGAGCAATAAATCTAAATGAGCCCAATCAGCAAAAATGCGACAGTGGGCTGTAGTAAACGAAAATGCTTACGGCAAATTTTCCACGTAGTCGGAGGACAAAGGCTGTCTTCTTCAACACTTTGCCCTTTGAACTTCGCGAACAGAGTTTTTTTTTTCAAATTCAATTTCCAGTTCTTTAATACAGTCATATTTTTCGCTTCATATCTCGCTAATTACCGTATCGACTTTAATGATTGAAGTGTTATTTTGAAGTTCAGCTACAACGCTTAAAGAAATTTTTTTGGAACGCGTTTAGAAAACAATAGGCAAATCATTTAAAAGCATTTTAATTGGGTTTCCACCTACTCAAATATTTAAATAAAACGTAATGTGAGAACATCTTACCATTACAAATATCAAACTATGGGTATTTGTATAAATTTTAGTTCAGTCCAATGTTTGGAGTGGGAATGTAAGTTGCAATACTCATGCAAAATACGTTTCAAAGGGTAAGTTCTGCTATGGTAATCATTTTTTCTATTTTAAATGCACATATGAAGTAGCTTAGCATCGCTAAATAGATGTGTGAGACTATCTTTCGGTGCAGAGGAATGAATTAAGAGGATTGAACTATTTTTCCCATAAAAAAACACTTTGTCAGATTTAACGCAAAAACACATTTTTTTCATGTTTGAAAGTTATTGATTTCTTAAATTTATTTAAAGTTTTTATATAAAATAATTTATTGTAGGGACATACAACTTATTGTTGAGAGCACCATCTATGACAGATATGGATTTCTTAACTTGATTTAAATTTTTTTTTCACCAAAAATAGAAATGGCATGATTCGAACGTCTCATAATTGTTACCTTTTCTTATGGGAAACATTTATATGGGCATAAATGTTTTCAGTTTATTTATTGAAAATTTCATAAATTAGAGTGCAACTCAAATAGATTAACTAAAATAAAGAAATAAGACTAACTTACTAACTACTAAAAACTAAAAAACTAACTACAGTTTAAAAAATGTAATACCATATTTAGACTAAGACTTAAAACTCTCACGCGAATTTGAAAATACATCTAAATTTTTACAAAATTGGTTAATCTGGCTCAGACGACGTGCAAGCGGTTCATTATCATGAAATTTACTAACATCTTATTCCACAATTATCTTAAGATGGCAAGTTTGTCGCGAGAAGTTCTTCGTAGCGTTCTATTAGCTTCGTATTCGAATATTATTCTCACAGAAGGTGGCAATCCATAGCGCTCGCCACAAAGGCGCTTTCTGCAGCATTTTTCAAAAAAAAAAACTATGATAAAATTACCCCAAAATCCGCACTAAATTCTCCGCGTAGGCATTCGGTTAGGTTAGATTAGTCTGGTTGGCATTAATCCACGCATATACCTTTTGGTCCCTAGTGATACTAGATGGAGACTGACCTGTGTGAATACTGAAAGTAGGCATCATGTAGAATATCAAGGCTTTTGGCAGAGCTGGGAGATCCGCTTTTGAGACGTCCTCCAGCCCCTCAAACAGTGGGGCTCCCAGAAATTTTAAATGCGTTTTTAATAATGCCGAAAAAACGCTCAAAAGCTGTTCTAAAGTTTCCTCAACATCCTTTCTGCATTTCCTGCATTTGTCCATGTAAGCAATCCCTATTTTGTGAGCATGTGCGGCCAACATACAATATAATAATCTGTAAGTATACCTATAACTGCTCTGCAGTCGTTTCGTGAGGGCGTAAGAACGAATTGAGTAACTTTTTGAACTTTTTTTCTACACGTTACTTTTGCTGTTTTGCATTTGGTCAGATTAGTCCACCCAGCTTCCACCAGTTTTTCCATGTATTCATCCATTTCATTGTATATTGTGTTTAGCGGCTTTAGTATGTCGTTCGCTTATTCAAATGGTAGTCTAACAGCACTTTGAGCTATCACATCTACTATTTCGTTTCCCATAATGCCTTTGTGACTAGGTACCCAATAAATGTGCATCTTTCAGTTTACGGCTAGCCCCTCTGTGGCCTCCCTGCTCCGTTGAATATTTTTGGACTTATTACAATATGAGCTTATTGCTGCTTGATTGTCCACGTGTATATTAATTATTGAGTTCTTTCTTGCTTTTGTGTAGGCTAGCTCCGTGGCTTTCCGCACAAAATTTCGGCTGGAAAAATATTGCTCTGGTCTGGAAGCTTGATAGGCTGCCTAATCTCTAGTTTTGAGCAGTAAATGCACGCTCCCACTCCGTCTAAAGTTTATGAGCCGGCTGTATAGATGTGAGAAATCCTACTGCCAGGCTTTATGCCTTTGTGCCATCCTTCCTCTTCAACTGTAGTACGAAACCTTCTCTACCAATTAAAATACGGAGTTATGTAGTGTGTGCAGCCAGAACTCCTCTTTCCTAATGAGCGAAGAAGTGTCCGAAGGTTCTATAAGTGAATATTCCAGCAGCCACTAAGCTCCCGCGGATTAGGTATGTCAGTTTCCTTGTCGCAGTCCACCGTACGAAAGCTTCATACAGCAATATCGGTCTAACTACTGCCGTGCATCAGTGAGCGCGATAGACCCCAAGTAACACACAACATTCTATTACATGCGTACAAGGCATTACTGGCCTTTTTCACCTGTTTACCATCCAGTCCTAGCTTCGGCAGGTTCCACGCCGGTACCATATACTTCCTGGTAAAATGTATCATCCCGTTTTTCCGCGATTATCCTAGCCCTGCGTGAGATGTCTATTGATGTCCAGTTTTAAGAGTGTTGTTTATCACATTACTGATGGTGTCCAGGTAACTACTATTGCTATGTTAGGCCACTAGTTTTGGTGCACCTCCTTCAAATTTCTTAAGCAGTTCATTTGCTACAAGTAACCATAATAGCGGCGATAGTACGCCACCTTGCGGAGTGCCTCTGCATGCATATTTGGTAACGCTCGTATCGTTCCACTCCGCTCTTATCTTCTTGCTAGGTGGTAGCTGCCTTATCCATAGATAAACCGCGGGTTGCACATTAACTAACTTTATACTCCTACTATTTAAAATATCATCTTTCGTCACGTTGTTTAAGGCGTAGACATTAGTATCTAAACAATAATTTCGAAACTAGTTCGCAATAATTACCAAAGTTTTTTAAGCATGAAGCGAGTTGACCTACCCTGTAAGTGCTTTTCGTTTTTATGCGTTTTTGCGAAACGATCAATCACAAAACTTAATAAGAAATCTCGCACTTAGGTAAACTTACTTATACATACGTGTGTGGGTGCGTGCTTGTGGTTAACAACTTTATTCAATAAATATTTTACTCTTCCATTCCCATTACTGTTCCATTTCATTCAATATATGTTGGAGTGTTGGTGGTAGTCGCATTTAATTCGTTACTCTTTATATGGGATTTACTACGCCCCTTGTTAAAAAATAGGTTATGCGGAGGATTAAGCAGGGTAGCAATAAAGTTATTTTGTTAAGTGCAGCTCTTATATTAAATCCTTATTTGGCAATTTTCAATATTTTAGCTACCTGAGGAAGTGAGTCGTACAAATGTCTATATGAAGTCATAACCTATTTATGTGAATGATTAATGGCATAAAATAAATATTAATTGATTTCATGAGTGGTATGGTAGAGCAGGCATCTAAATATCAAAGTAAAGTTTATGAAAGTACATATATTATACGATCGCAGACTTAATGCAGAACGCCTGCCCTTAGCACTTATAGCAAAGGCTAAATGTGCCCGGCCATTCACACAACTCTACGAACTATGCGTATCATAGGGAGTGGAAAGGGCCGCTTCTGGTGGAGAATAGAAGTGGAGGCAATATAAAAGCAGTGTATATATACATACATACCTGTAGTGTACTCTTCCTTTTTTGTTATTCTTTCTGGTTGTCGTCTGATTTCGTCGGCAATAAATGGATAATTTCGTTGGCTTTCGCAGTGTCTTATTCACATCATCAACAACAGACAAAAAGAAGAGCGCTTTTTACACATCTCGATATCTTAAGCATATTTTCAGTTACATTTTAATCTTCCTCAGTGTTTTTTCTTATATCAAATATATTTTCAATTAAAGGACCATGAAGAATTAGCGAAATTTAGTTTTCACATTTTCACCAATTTTGCAAGGACTTAACTTTTTCTTCAACCATTCTAAAGATAGATCAACCTTATTTGAGTAGGTTTTAGATTCTTTACTCCAAATGCCATAGATTGGGAAAGTTGTGAAAATAAAGCACTGCTAAAAAAGAAACTCGGAGTTGAAAGACTGCGACTGCTTTTACGTGAACATTCTTCTTCGAGGTAGACTTTTAATATCCCAAATCACCAACGATTTAAATAAAGGAAAGTACAAACTCTTGTAAATGGGTAGCATTTATTTTTAATCCACTAGGTGGCGCTGAGATCAATATATTTCTAGACGCCTTCGATTCGCCACTTCTCTGCGCGTTTGGCGAAAAATTTGCATGTGAAAATAACAGCAAAGTTATCGAGCAAGATTCGCCGCTAGCGAGAATGGTTACACCTCATAAAACTGTGAAATGAAATGCTGCCAAATATCTCATTTCCGATATTAGACAAGTTTCATAAGACCACGTTCTTATAGAGCAAATTTTGTTGCTTCAACTTTGCGAATTCTTTTTTGGTGTTACCTATCCTATTTACACATGGCACTGCTTGTAATTATTTAGTTTTTGATCTACAGACAACAACATTGAGAAGAACGAGACCACAAAGGATGTTGAGTAATGAATATCTTTTATATGATTTCGATTAAAGCAAAAGAAAAATAAAAAACAAAATATATTCAACTTGCAAAACATTGCCATTACTAAAACAATCATCCGCTCACATCCAGATACGCATGTCAGTGTACGTACAAAAAATAGATCCGTCAGGTGGTGCTTGTTCTGGAATCAGATTTTTAGCTCTATTTGATTATTATCCATTGTTTATTTTGGTTATATGTGACAAAATCTTTTTTTATAAAAAATAGATCAGACTTTTCAAATTTGTTGTAAACAAATTTTTTTGGTCAGTGGACTTTCTTATATTTTAGTAATGAAATATTCACTACGTAGTACCACAGAAAGATATAGGCTTTAACCTTGTTTAAGGAAGACATTTTTCGTATTCTACTATACTATACTTCGTTATCAAAAATATTCCTTTTTCACTTATGTTACCCATTTGGTACAATATTTTATAATATCTAACTATTGTGCATGTTGCAGCACGGCTTGTTGCTGTTCCCAGCCGCACTACAAGTATGCGCTACTCTCTGTTAATCCTTGATTTTATTCGGATTATTGGATTTCTCCCGCCGTAGCCGAATGGATTGGTGCGTGACTACCATTCGGAATTCACAAATAGAACGTTGGTTCGAATCTCGGTGAAACCAAAATTAATAAAAAACATTTTTCTAATAGCGGTCGCCTCTCGGCAGGCAATGGCAAACCTCCGAGTGTATTTCTGCCACAAAAAAGCTCCTCATAAAAATATCTACCGTTTGGAGTCGGCTTGAAACTGTAAGTCCCTCCAATTGTGGAACAACAACAAGACGCACACCACAAATAGGAGGAGGAGCTCGGCGAAACACCCAAAAAGAGTGTACGCGCCAATTATATATATATATATATATATATTGGATTTCTTACTGAAGAAAAAACTTTTGGAAATGTGGGTTAATACTTCAATAATGGCTCACGTTGTTCTAAATTCGTGTTGAACCGAATTTTGTACACCCAGAGCATGGTAAGACTATGTTCGCTCTGAAAAAAAAAAATAACTATGGCGTTAGGACTTGTTAACAAGTTTTGACAATTGAATTGTTTTTTGTTCAATTTTAGTAGTGCCTTTTTTAGAAATATAGTTTCTTCTTTATATAAGTCCGGAGTCCAAGCTTCGTGCAGATTTAAAAAAGAATTTAACGAATTTCAACAAAAATCTCAAACTGTTTAATCATAATTTTTAGAAAACTTTTCGGCACACAGTTTTATGGCCCATTGAATTTCATTCCAATAAAACGTAAGTCTCAAGTGGCTCAAAAATCTCGAAACTAGTTTTTCTGAAGATCTTTTGCATTTGCTCCATATATATTAACTATCGACTTTTTTTATGGAAAAAAACATGAGGTTTATGGCAGAAAAAAGCCAACACAATTAGCAAAAAAATTGTGAGAAATCCATTTTTAATGGAATTTTGTTGATTTTTTTTTTGTTTCATTTCTTACTTCAATGAAGTAAGAAGAGATTTATCAAATCAATGTCTATAAATTCATACATACATATAAATTCATTCAATACATACTTATGTAGGTATAAAATCCAGTTTCTGAATATATATTGGATAATTTCTATATATTTTTATTTAACTTTCATACGTTTGCTTTCGTGTATTTGATAAATCTCTAATCATCTTACCCATTTCAGAGAGCAATAAAATAAGCTTTTGAAGGGCATCGCTTTAAAATTTCTCGGCAGTTTTGACAGGTTAGCAGGGTTATCTAATCTAACCTTAAAGTGCATGTAAAACTTATAATTTATAATTTATTTTTATTTTCTTGACAAATCCTATTAAAAGAATTTTAGCGCAAAGAACAAGAATATTATTGGACTTTTATTTCGCTATATACTGTTAATATAGCGAACCAAAGACCACTGCTGCACATTTTCAAATTAGTATAACTGTAGAAGTAAAGTGGCTTTATTAATATAAGATTTTTTGAACTCCTTTTTGTCTATATTTTTATGAATGCTCCAGCCCTGTTCCTATATCACAAAATTCTAAACTTATATTCTACAGTAACATCTGTTCCAATAAATGTGTTGCATGTGGTCAAAAATGTTATAATAGAATATATTTTCTCGAAAAGTGTTTTTGAAAAGCAACAAACTTTAAATGCAACTACAGGAAATGTTTGATTGCATATACGCAGTGTAGGCCGAACCACTAATTGTCGATAAAACTTGAAGTCATACCAGAAGTCAATCAGTCAGAATATTTGACTTATTTAAACTACCTTCTTGGTATTTCAGGTCTCAGTGATTGTAGTATTTCATGGCTCAACTGAAAACAAATTTCAAAAATAGCCAATGAGTGTTGCAACTTACTTCATTTAAATAGAGTGACCTTATCGAAAATTTTTGTGCCGATATTGATATTCACATGCAAAATTTATTGGCAAACTTTAGTTCACATTTTATGCAAACAAGAACTTTTGAAGTTTACCTTCCATTTATTTATTTAACAATTACCTTAACATTAAAATGCCAAACTAATGCAGTTCTCTAGCTTTGTCAGCGCAGGCCTTAAACTTATTGCAACTAGACTTATTAGTTATGTTGAAAATAGTGTTTGTAATAATAGCAATATTTTAAATGTGTTCACATAGATAAGTTGATTTCAGCAATTTTATAATTCTCCATTATTGCTTAGATTGTTGGATGAAGGGTGGTAGGTTACGGGAAGGTTTTGATTTGAAATATCCGCATTGAAATATTCACCAATCCAACTTTGAAACATTCGCGTTCTCGAAGACGAAGATTTTGGTCAAGTGAATTATGCTGATAGGGGTAGGCAAGTTACAAAAGGGACAATTGGGCGATTCGCGACCTTCCATTAAATCTTGTTGTGTGATTTTCGTGTGCCTTAATCTTAAGTGTCCGATATTTACGAAGTCGAGCATAGGTAGATTGCTATTATGGTTACAGTGTATATTATTATTGTTGTTAATTTGCTAATGTGAAGGACCTGACATTATGGTATCTGCAAAACACGATATTTTTTGTGGTGTTGTCTTTGTGTTTTTTTTTCCTTGTTCACTCCTCTCGTGGGCATAGGGCCTCGACAAGACTCTTCCATCGTACACGGTTCTGTGTTGTTGTTTTTTCACCGTCCCATGAGATGTCGGCATCTGCTAGTTCGCGCAGCACCGACCTTTTCCAAGTGTTTTTTGGTCGACCGCGAACTTCTGCTCCCGAGGCAGCAGAAGCTTTCAACGAATTCCATCGGGCATCCGTCAACCAATATCTGCCTTGCGTTAAAGTGGTTAACTCTCATGGCCTTGGTCTTTTCGATGTTTACCTCCAGTCCGACAGTGCGTGCCAGCGCGACTTGTCCGCCCTCGCTTGCCTGTCAGAGAGTTTGTGAGAGAGCAGGCAGATGTCATCGGCGAAGTCCAGGTTCTCCAGATATCTGGTGAAACTCTATACGATGCTTTTTTTGTGCAGGGTCAGTTGGCTCATGACGTCATCAAGGACGATGGCGAAGAAAAGGGGTGACAGGGGACAACGTAGCCTTGTCTTTGTTGTCTTTGTTATTTGCACTTAATTTTGATACATTCTGACAATTTTTGCCTGTCCTTCGTACAATGCTTAACATAAACAATTTTCACAAACAAATTTTTACTTTGAATTTCTAAATAATCGTAGCAATAAAATTTTTTCCAACGAAAAGGTATAGAAATCATTAATATCAAGCACTGAAACTCTCTTGCTTGAGCCGTTATTTTGTCCCACAGTACAAATGTGATTTGTAGCAGTACTAGCAATAGTAATGGTACTTCAAGAATGTGATGACGAATTCAAAAATAAGAATTAAAAATAATTTATATTTTATTTCGATCTTTCTGCATTGAAAATTGAATTTGAATTTCGGCCGTTCTAATTGTAAAAATCAATGTATGATATTCCACAAGTCACTGCTAATGCTTCGAACATAGTTGTGTGTCGGTGTGTACATGTATCCCTACCCCTTCATACTAATTCCAATCATAAAGTCATATTGGGTCATATCCTTCGAGGCAAATATTAGCTCTATTTCATTTATGACCGCGCTAATGCAAAGCGCTTGTTTACCTTTCCCCACGTTGCACAAATAGGACATAGCGAGTATGAATTTCCGCCCACTTTAAATGGCTTTAGGAGTATATTACCACATTTTTTACTGCATTGCAGGAAGTTCTGATTTCCGTTTATAACCAAAGGCCATCAAACGCAGCTTAAGTTGCGGTACTATCCAGCTCACACAAATTCTTTTTAATGTAGCTAAATACAAAATCACACGACCCAGGGTGAGTTATGCAAATATGGTATGTAGGAGTAGGCAGAAGTAAGGGTAGAGGCATAACTGAGCAGCACCGACGATTACAAGATGAGAGGCTAAGTAAGAAGAGTCAAAGCAGCAAATAAAGTGAGGTAAAAAATAAGGTGACGATGAAAATGGCAAGGGCGGTAAATTTGAAAATAACAAGTAACAAGGTAACAAGGGACAAATCGACTGTTGAAGAAGAAAAAGAGGAAGAAGATACTAAGGACCTCGATAAGCAGTCATAAAATAAAATTTTCTTGCTGTGTTTATGAGTTGACCGCGGCGCAACTAAGTCATATATGTAAATGGAAAACTGTAGTAAAGAAAGTAAACGCGAAAAATATTGCTGATAATTGGAATGTTTCTGCGTTTTTATATTCATCCGTATAACACCATTTAACTATGTATATCTATATATGTGCAGGGTGCTCAATTACTGACATAAAAGTCTAAAATTAAAGGCTGCGTGATTTTACAAAATCTACCAAAACAAAAATATCCACTGAGTTTTGAAATGAAGAGCTACGAATGTGTTCAACACTAACAACATAAGCATCAAATCAACAAAAACAGTAGTAAAAAAAAATGCAACAAAATTTCCAACACTATAGAAAAAATAATAATTAAGGTAAAAAGAAAATAAATATATGTGTGTTAATATCTACAAAAAAAATTGTGCAAAAAAGTAGTATAGCATAAAAATTACAGAGTGCAAAAAAGCAGATTTTTTACAAATTCTACAACGTCTATAATGCATCAAATAAATATTTATATTTTCTTACAAAATGATTTACAAGTGGACTAATAATGCAAACATTCAAATTGACAGTTGACAAAAACATATAATCTGGATAATCCTGCAACAATACAAAAGGTGAGTAAGTGAAAAAATACTTAACTACTTATCTTGTGAAAACCTGATTACGAAAATTGGGTTTTACACATTTACACTTTACTATTATTATTCTTACTTAGATATCGTTAATGTTACAAAACAAAAGAAAATTTACAACCTATATTAATAAATATATTGCTGCAGGCTGTACTGATTTTTTGAAATTTTGAAAAAAAAAAAAAAAAAATTAAATGCTTCTTAAAATGTAACTGCAATACTTTGAAAATTCTATAAAAACTAATAAATATGCCCACATAACAGCGCTGCTCCTCAGCAAAACACAATTCAGAGCGCTCTACGTCTGTTAATGCATACGGAATACAGCAAAGAACAAGAGTTGTTAGTATAAGAAAGTGCTAATTTGAAATAGTTGAAAAGTTTTGTTGATTTTGTATAATAACCGTCTCGTCTATGGTGAAAAAAGATGTTAGAGGTCTAGCCAATATCAAACCATTAGCCTGTTCTCAGCGAATTTAACAGGATGAGCTGATGGGCTGGCGTAGCCGTGGTAATGAATCGTTTTTTTACGTGAAAATTAAGATTGTGTTACTGAAACATTGTACTCTCTCTTGACCGGACACTTAAGGGACTGTCAAATTTGTCCGCTTATGGGAAAAATATAAAAAGAGTTCATAAAAATGTGTAATAGATTAATGTTTAAACAATTTTATTTCCAAAACAAGAATATTATTACATACATATATATAAGATAAAGAAAGGATTTTCATCAAAATTTTTTCAAGAATTAAAAAACACAATTTATTAACAAGTTATTCAAATTGATTTAAAAAAAAACAGAAAGTTTAGCTTTGCACGATTTTCCTTTATTTTCAATGTCGTGAAGATACATTTGAAGATCAGTAAGCAGTTCAGCACCCTTGGTTCACAGAAAAACCTTTCACTGCTAGATAAGCGCCTTTATAGGAAGTTAACTTGTCGTCAGTCTCATTTTCTATTTTAACGATTCTTGGGTTACCAGTTTACACTTCAGTACTGCTATTTTCCAAATCTTGAATATCCAAATAATCCAAAAAATGAATATTTCATTATCTAAATTAAGATAGTCTTCCATGTCAACTTGAGTTTCGCCCTGAACTCGATTAATAACGCTGGATTATTGAGCAAGTGCTGATAGCGGAAGCTCATCTTCTGCTGTCCAACCGCTATCATTATTGGGCATATCTGTTTTACCAAACCCAGCTTTAATGAAACAATTATCTATTGCCTGTGGACTCACTTGCTTCGACGCTTTGTGCATGAAATAAACAACATCTAATAAATTGATTGATTTTGACAACTCCATAGCAGAATTTGTCTCTTCCGTCCGAAACAAAATGTGTTTTAAAAATAACGATTTATACATGAACTTAAGCTTTTTCTAACGCCTTGGTCAAGGGGCTAACAAAATGCTGCTGTGTTTGCTGTGAGAAAAATAACTTTAAGATTTTTAAATTTTAGATCGAGAGGATGGGAAGCCGCATTATCTTGAAATAGAACGCCGCTCCGCTCTTGAAGTTACATTTTTCTATTGAACTGCTCGAGAAAATATGTCATCAAATCAGACGTCATTCAACCGTCAACCACGTAACGAGTGAATTGTTCAAATTTATGTTGCGAAATGCTCGGGGTCTTGCAGACTACCCAATACCAAAAAGGCGTTCTCTTCCTCCAGCAATATTGACGCAGTGTAAAATCGTGAGCCTATCCTTAGCCATTTTTCCACCTGTGTATTTCTCACCTTTTAGTGCAAATACAATATTTTATTGGGTAAAGCTCGGAAAAACAAGGCAGTCTCATCTGCATTATAAATGTTTCGCGATTCAAATGCTTTGATCAAATATGGTACCTTTTCGGTAAAACTTTTGACATCATATTGATGGATGATACATTAAAATCGTTGTAATTCAGTCTCTCTGAGATTTCTTTAGCTTTGCTCCTTATAAGTGCGTCTGACAAAGAAATGCCTTTATTTCGTGCCTTCACAAATCATTCGTAGCACAATTTATAAATATTAAGACCTTTGGGTTTTAGCAGACTCATTAAAAACAAGTTCCTCGTATTTACGGGATTCCCCTCTAGGTTTAGAGTGTTATTGAATAAGCAACAGCTGTATGAATATGGTAGATAGTAAACATAAAAACATTGTTATAGGCTGTCCGGTTATGGGGAATTAAAATTACCTTTAGCGTGGTAAACAAGTGTCCGCGTCCTGTTATGAGAGTGTTGTCCGCTCAAGAGGGAAACATTTTCAAAACCTTTAAGAACTTTTTAGTATTGGAAAAAACTGTCCGCTTATGGGAGGTGTCCGCTTAAGAGAGCTGTCCGTTAGGAGAGAGTACACTGTATACGAAAAAATCATTGCCGTCTGATTGGATGAGTGTGTGAGTATGTGTTTGGACAAGTGTGCGAAAATGTGTGAGATTATCATGCAACTTTCAGCGGGAGAACTCCCCCGTTTCACATTTCATCCGAAGCTCCGCTCACAATTTTGGTTTTCACCATAGTTACTGGCCAAACCTGGTAAATCTGTTATCCTTGGGTATCACGCATTTTCTCCATATAAGAATTGCACGACATTTTTTTGGTCGCAACATCTAAAATTTCGCTAATTTTTATTGCAGACTCCATTACAGCAGAGCAAAAAATTAGATTGAAAAAATTTTCTGAAAATTTTTGATTTTCGTTTTCCCAAAATTTGTTTATACAAATATTTTTTAAAGAAGATTTTCCACAACATATCGATCAGATCGCGGTATTTCGAAAAATCGTACTTTTGGGCCATTAAATTTCTAATTGAAAATGTACGAGTATGCCCCCAACACGAAAGGCATATATCACTTAAAATGTACCCGAGATGCTTCGAAAATTGTATTTATAATATGACTCATTTTTGTTCAAACTCATAATGTATCTATGTATATTACTAAGTGACCCTTGATGAAGACAAACTCTTGCGTTGCTATTTCAAATTTCATTACTTCCTTAGGAGGAAGTCCCCACTGCTACTAGTTGCATTAACTGTATAATATATATGTAAAATATAGTAATTTATATTTATATTCCATGTAATTAAATAAATAGGCGGCCGCCGTAGCCGAATGGGTTGGTGCGTGATTACCATTCGGAATTCACAGAAAGGTCGTTGGTTCGAATCTCGGTGAAGGCAAAATTAATAAAAACATTTTTCTAATAGCGGTCGCCCCTCGGCAGGCAATGGCAAACCTCCGAGTGTATTTCTGCCATGAAAAAGCTCCTCATAAAAATATCTGCCGTTCGGAGTCTGCTTGAAACTGTAGGTCCCTCCATTTGTGGAACAACATCAAGACGCACACCACAAATAGAAGGAGGAGCTCGGCCAAACACCTAACAGAAGTGTGCACGCCAATTATTATTATTTTTTTTTTTAATTAAATAAATAACAATATTTATAATACCCTATAGAATTTGGTATCAATTAGCATGCATCAACCCCTGGTAAAAAAATTCTCATAAAAAAAACTCAACCTCCAAAATTCAAATTTCAGCAATAAAAAATAGGAAAGTAAGAAAAGTCTGTACATTTATAAAAAAAAAGTAAACATAAAAATACATCAAAAAGTGAATACAAAGAAAAAAAAGCACAAATCCAGTCAAATTGGAATTTCAGGAATTTTCCCAAAAATATCGGGTTTATTTTCCCATAATCACGAGATTGCATATGCAATGGATATAGCAAATTTCGTTTCTTTGCGTTAAAATAGCATTAAAAAGGACTTTGTGAAACACTTTGGTGTTGAAATCAGCTGGGTTTTTTGTGTTTAATCTTCAAGTGACTAAAATATTTTCAAGTGAGTAGTAATTTTTTGTGGAACAGTGATCCATTTCAGTTATGTATGCATAAAATAAAATTAAGTTCTGAATTTATCATAACACCAGGAAACAAACCAAGTATGCTTTAGTGTCCCTGGTTGTTTGTTTTAACCTATCGGAAGATTTTTAATTTTAGCAAATACCTTTGTACGTCATTATTTCACATATATGAATTATACAGCTGCAGTATACTTGTACAAACAGACAAGCAATAGAGCCCCAAACGGTCAAAATTAAGATTTCCATCACTCAAAATCTTCTGTTTTTATTTATTGTAGTAAAAACGTGACTCAAAAGCAAAATTTTGACGATTAATTTTGTGCCTCCTTGTATTATCCTTTTTAATTAATATTTTCATCATTATACGAATATTTCCCATATTGAATCGATGAGGGCAAACGCAAATACGAGTATTCCCAAACTTTTCATCCAGCTCACTACTTTTGATAAAAGCGCTCTGCTTAATATTTAGTTCATCATGAACTATTAGTTCAGCTGATAGAGAACTCAAAACTCAAAATGTTTTCGCAATCAGCTTGCCTAAACTTATTTATATTTTATGCCAACGGGCTTCAAAGATCACATATTTGTATTTACATAAACAGACATTCAGGTACACAAGCACACCGTCGTACATAAATATATGTATGTATGTCTGTAGCTCAAAAGCCATTTGCTAACAAATTCGCTCATGCGAATGCCTGTCTGTTTAGGAAAAAAAAAAATACTTTCACTCAGTTACTATATGCGAAAGCTAATTTATATATTATATATATTTGGAATTTGTATAGAGTTTGGTTGTCAAAGAGAAATGAACATAAAGGTGTGCATTGTCATGTGTCTATACACATTCTCGCACCTCATTAGGTGTTGTCGAGCTACGCAAACAAAACGACGATGAAACATTTAACTTTTCTTCTTATTGTTATCACAATATCAACCTTCAACTAGAAGAAAGACGTCAAAGTGACAGTACCACTATTTATACATAATCGCTCATACATATATACAGCCCTGCGTATGTACGTCCTTGGCAAAATAGCTCCTATAGGAAAATCCACTTGTATCGAACTTGTGTGCTTCTGCAGAATTTAGAACCATCAGCAGATCGTAGCCATTCCGTTTTGCATATACTGATGAATTTTGCACTGCGTTGCCAAGGATGCTGTTTACGAGTACAAAGCTTAGTGTTGCCTGACGTGTGAGCTGTCTGTATGATGATGTTTGCGTACAACTGATTGAACAATGCATACGGGAGCAAGCCATGAGATAGAAGCTATTAATTTTTGATTTCTATGTGATGTGTGGACATTCACAATCAATGCTTCCACAGACATGTTGCTTTATAACTAATCTTTATGATTCCGATACAAGCTTTCATAATATATTCTACTAACTTAAATTTTAGCTAAATAGAACTAGCAATCATTTAATTAGGATTTATGTTTGCATAGTTAACTTTAAACAAATGTATCTGTTTTCGATAGTGCGGAACTGCAGCAGTCATTCAGGGATCTGAACATTCGCTTACATAAAAATTCTAAACAGTGAATAAAAAAATTCTACAGTGTGTCGATTAGAATGGATTTTTACATGGGCACAAAAAAGGAGTAATGAAACTTTACCCACAGCAAAATAATTATGATTTGATAAAAAGCAATGAATGAAATAATGAAATACGCTTCTTCATTTGCCTGAATTAATCCTCAAAGCACTTTTGCCACTAACAAGTGGATACCTTTACAACGAGTTGTTTAAAGGCTTCAACAGCTTCTCAAGTGTTGAAAAACGATGATTTCGCACTTTATTTTTGATGTTCGGGAACAAAAAGAAATCATTATTTTGGCGGCCGCCGTAGCCGACTGGGTTAGTGCGTAACTACCATTCGGAAGACATAGCTTCGAATCTCCGTGAAATACCAAAATGAAGAAAACATTTCTTCTAATGACAGTCTTCACTCGGCAGGCAATGGCAAACCTCCGAGTGTATTTCTGCCATAAAAAAGCTCCTCGGACAAAAAAAAATTAATATATATATCTGACGTTTGAAGTCGGCTTAAATTGTAGGGCCCTCCACATAATTGAGCGCCTACTGTAGTACAAAACTTTACGTTTCGTATGCTATTCAAATGGTACTCAATTATTTTCTTCCTACAGGGTTTGATTGAAAAGTACTGAGCCTTCCCGCGCAGAGCGTCTGCCAAGCGATCAACCGAATCGGCTGGTGGGGGAAAATGATGGTTGGACCTTCCCCTTCCACTAGAAACCGGTCCCAGTTCGCTGGCAACAACGGTGCAGTCAACATCCGCGCGTGAAAGCTGTTTTAAAAGTGTGTTAGGATTTTGCTGTGGCGAAAATGCAGCGATCGTTGGCGCAACGTTACTCGATCAAATTTTGCGTAAAGCTAAACAAAACGAGTACCGAGGAGGCTTACGGGGACCGATCTCTGTCCAGTGCCCAAGTAAAACGGTGGCACAAGTCGTTTAAGGAAGGCCGGGAGGACGTCGAAGACGAACAGCGATCTGGAGGGCCTTCGACGACGCAAACAGACGAAGATGTGAACCGGATTCGTGAATTTTTGAACATTGACCGTCGTGCTAGTCTACGTCAGATCAGCATTTTACAAAGAAGTACTCCTTCGGCTGAAAAACCGCGTCGCCCGGGTTCGGCCCGACCTCGTCAATAATTGGACCCTTCATCATGACAATGCGCCGGCGCACACCGTCTTCCTCTGGCCCTCTGCATTGGTCAAGATGGGGGTTCTGGTGCTTCCCCACCTTCCCTACAGCCCAGACCTGTCCCCTCCGGACTTCTTCTTGTTCCCGCGCCAGAAAAGAAAGCTGAAGGGGAGGCGTTTCGACTCCATCGAGGCGATCCAAAAAACTGTGACAGCCGAATTGAGCGCGATTCCGGCGGATGAGTTTAAAAAATGTTTCCTGCAGTGGAAGGACCGCTACCAGCGGTGTATTGACGCTCAAGGGTCCTATTTTGAAGAATATTAGTTGTATAAGCCTGGACCGGCTGTAAACGATAGTTTTGCTGAAGACCCGGAAGTATCGACTCGGCGCCGATCTCAACAACTTGGCCTATCTTATGGCACTATTTTGGCAAATTTTATGCAAAAATCTTGATTTGAAAGCACATAAAATATAGCTGGTCCAAAATTTGAAGCCGCCCGATCTTCCAAAGCGCCATAATATCCGCAGTTGGGCTTTTGAAAAACTTGCTCAAAATCCGCATTTTGAGATCGGAATTTTGTTCAGCGATGATGACCATTTTTGGCTTAATAGCTACATCAATAAACAAAATTGACATATGATATTTAGGCTGAAGAGCAACCCGGAAGCATTCAAGAAAAGTCATTATATCCATTGAAAACAATCGTTTAGTGCGGTCTATGGGCCGGAGAAATCATCGCCCCATATTTCTTCAAAGACGAGGCTGAAAAAGTGAATAGCGAACACAATCGCGTCATGACAAACGACTTTTTGATACCGGAAATTGAAGCCTCTGATCTCCACAATATTTGGACGATGCTGTTTGCCATACAGCCTGTGAGGCAAAGGATTTACTACGCCGTCGTTTCAGTGAGCAATTTATCTCTCGTCTCGGACCAGTGGACTGGCCACTAAGATCGAGGACTTTTATTTGTGAAGGCGTGTGAAGTCTAAATTCTTTGTGAATAAACCAACTTCGATGGAGGCTTTGGAGGCGAACATTACTCAAATATTTCACGAGAAATTTTCCAGCGAGTCATTCAAAATTATGTTATGTGGAAGGCCGAATTACGACGCGTTTGCAGCCAACATTTAAAAGGGATTATTTTTAAAAAATAAATGTCATGAATAGTTTTAGAGAAAAAAACTACAGATTGCCCAATCAATTTGAATTAACGGGCCGCCGTAGCCGAATGGGTTTGTGCGTGAGTACCATTCGGAATTCAGAGAATTAAGAAAAGCATTTTTCTAATAGCGGTCGCCCCTCGGCAGGCAATAGCAAACCTCCGAGTGTATTTCTGTCATGAAAAAGCTCCTCATAAAAATATCTGCCGTTCGGAGTCTGCTTGAAACTGTAGGTTCTTCCATCTGTAGAACAACATCAAGACGCACACCACAAATAGGAGGAGGAGCTCGGCCAAACACCCAAAAAGGGTGTACGCGCCAATTATTTATTTATTTTCTTTAAACAAGATTTGAGTTTTCAGAAACTTTATAACTGAATTGTATTCAAATATCTCATAATATTTGAAATTGATAGAATTCGCAATCAGGAGCTTAGTAGATCAGACTCCATAGTCCCATTATTTGCATTTCCTTTTCTGCTTTGACACTATCGCACTCCGGTTAGATGTCGTTACTAATCTTGGCATAGTAGCTATTTGCTTTGTTATGGACCAAATCGCACTAATTTTCAGTCAGAAACTGCTTCAGGTTTTTCCCACAGGGTAGTATTTGGTAGGCACAAATACTTTGAAATGATTGTGAAAGTGTGATGTTGAATTCCAATTTCATTCTACTATAGGCATAGGAGTATACCATATTAATAAAGATCACACGACTACTGTAGCCAGACCATTACTTTACTGAATAAAGCGTCACATAACAATGTGACACAATAGTATTTATTAGTTCACGTCACTCACATCTTCTTACACTTCATTCATTTATTTCACCCGCCTGTTGATTTCCGCCGAAGCCAACTTTTGCCCACTCATTTGTTATTTCCAACGCATTCAAATGTTTAAGTTTCAAGCCATCTGTTTTAGAAACTGTGAACGGTTGGTTGGTTCGCGATTCGTTTCGAAGGAAGATCTCCCGCCTGCGCTACGCATCATTTCACCATTAACTTTCAATTTTACCGCACTGTCCGTCAAATAATTTATGTAAATAAATTGTAAAGTGTACATCTATAGTAAAACAACAAATATGCAAAATAGCAAAGACCCAACAGGCAGCTCAAAAAATTATAGCAAAAAAACCAACAACTCTAGTAAGTATACTTTGTGACCGCGAATTTACTGCTCCTTTAAAAAGGAAATAGCAAAAAATTTCTGTATGTAGTTGAATGTTTTCTAAAAAAAAAACATAAAAATAATTTATGTTTTGAAGTACCTCACGTTTTTTCTCGCTTTTTATGCCGCGTTTGTTTTTGGTTTATCTTTCTTTTTTGATGGGGGACTTCAGCATCTTTGAAATTTCGAAGTAGCATAAACAAATAAATAAATCTTCCTTGCCAGCGGGTAAGAGTATTGTAAGGGTGGTTCTCATACAACCACGATTCGACTTACCCAATTGTGTGAGTGCAAAGAAAAGCACAAATACCCTGCAGTCAATCCTAATAGTCCTGAACTATTTCAAGCACATAGGGTGGGCTTTGAAGCTGAATTGCTTGTATTCTATTAAATGCCAATAACTGATAAGCGATTCCCTCAGATATTTTCATTGTCAGTCTTTGAGTTAGACCAGCTCATGAACCAATACATAACGGAGAGGGAAGAAGTTGATTGAAACCATGAACATTCATATTCATCTAATGCTTATTGGGTGCAACTTTAATATTTGTAGCATTTTATTTATGGTAACTAACCGCCCCACCTGCATACACTGGCAACTGGTATAATACTAGTCTATTTCGAGCTAGTATGACTCCCGTCATCAAATACCATTTCACGGACAAGGGTGTTTGTTGGATAGTTTTGTTTTTGACTCCAGGCTAAATTCTCTTCTTCAGATTCGTTTCTGCGCATTGCGTAAATAACCACAACACTTTTTACATCCATTTTTTACTGAAACTTAAATTCTTTTGTATACCAAAGACGAGTTTTTGAAGTGAAACTCGATGCACGAGTGATAATGGAGAGTAAAATTTCAAGGCCATGCAATGTTTTGGGCATTTTCGTTCCGCGAGAGAGAAAAAAAGATATAACATAGAGACAAGGAGAGAGAGAGCTATACCTTTTATATATCTTAGATACACTCAAGGCTATTTTTCCTAGGTTTTTCCTTGTGGTTGCTAATTTCTACTGAGAAATAATACTGCCTACTTTTTGGCGCCTGTTTGTTGGTGCAAACTTGTAGGAAATATATTTTCGGTGCCTACTTTTTGGCGTTATATTTCCGTAGTGCCTACTGTTTGGGGCGTTTTTTGGTCCCAACTTTTTTGGCGTTTTTTTTGGTGCTTACTTTTTGGCGCTTATTTCCGTTTCCTGGCTACTGCTTGTGCGGACTATAAAGTGCTATCCATTCTCTCTCGTGTTTCTCCCTCTTTCTTTGTCTGCCTTTCACTTCTGTTATGTGTACTACGCTACACGCATTTTTTATATATTTTTATTATTAAAAATTTACTTTTTTTGTTGTACATGGAAAATTTTGTATGGACGAATTTCATGAGAATGTCATTTGATGAATAGTTATAACCAAGAAATGGACTACTCGTTCCCGAAACCCATCTTCAACAACTCTTACAGACTATGCAAACTCGAAGACCATGGAGAAGAGGGGAAATAAATTTCTACACGGATGGGTCCAAGCTAGAAAATAGAGTAGGCTATGGAGCTGTTTTAAAAGAATTAGAATTAGAGTTATCGGTCCGACTTCCGGCTATGGAGTTTTTTTAAAAGAATTAGGATTAGAGTTATCGGTCCGACTTCCGGACTACTGTAGCATATATCAGGTAGAAGCCCTAGCCATAACAAGGACTACGATAAATATCTTCTCAGACAGCCAGGCGGCCATCAAATCAATGGAGGCAGTTATACTAATGTTAAAGCTTGCTCAGGAACACCAGGCAGCTCTGGTGATATTAGCACTGTCTTCAAGGTCAGCCTTATATGGGTTCCGGGACATACGGGTCCGGCACTCGAAATGTAACCAATTAAAAAGGCCATAAATTTAGTTTGAAAAATTACTTTTATTCATTAAGTAAAAAATGTGTGAAAATAATGCAAAATTAAGAATCAATTTACTTTTGCCTTGAGCTGCCCGAATGTGACTTGTAGATATTTTGACCCACTCGCGGACAATGGCTTTTTTCAGCGCCTCAGGACTGGTGAATCTTTTAGTTCGAACCTTGCTCTCCAAAATGGGCCAAAGAGAATAGCGAACCGGATTCGCATCTAGTGAATTTGAGAGACATTGTGTGGACGTTATGAAGTTCGGAACGTGTTTTCTGATCCATTCTTGGTTCACTCAAGCTTTGCGAGACGGTGCCGAGGCTTGCACAAACGTCCCTGGCCTGCCACCGAAATGTTTTTCTGCCCACGGTTTCAAAGCAACCTCCAGAATACCTTCCCCATAATATTTCGCATTTATCTTGACACATTTACCAGGCTCGATGAAAACAATTGGAGAGAGCCCATCTGTAGTTACAGTGGCCCAAACCATTACCAGTGACGGGTGCTGCCTCCAGGTGGCCAATCGATGACTCAAATTCTCGTATGAACAGTCGGTCAAATAAACCGTATCGATTTAGGGAGTTAACGATTTTCTCAATTTGAAAAATTTCTTCGTCAGAAAACACAATGTTTGGAAATTGACCGCTTTCGGCCAAGCGAAACAGCTCCTTCGCTCTCTCAAGCCTGTGGAGATATTGAAGGAAATGAGCTAGCCAGATAGGGTACTAATTTTCCACTTCTTGAAGACAGCGGCAACATTGGAATCCCTATGGCAACTTGCAAATTAAGGGAAAAATATAATATTCTCCAAGAGGCCAATAGGTCATGAAGAGAAGAAAATACGTGTGTTGCAACCAGGCTAATTTGGCCGCAAATAGGTGAAAGAAGATCAGGAGGGTTGCTTGCCCACTCAAGAGAGAACATCTCGAAGGTCGTGGCTTGTGTCACCGGTCATTGAGTTTGGCTACTCTAAGCCGACTGCCACAAAAACAATTTAATTTTGTAAAGAATTTTAAGATTCCACAGGTCCTAATTTTCAATAAATAATTTTAAATACTTATACTCTCTCTATGAGATTAGTATGGACATGGAACGAAAAAGGATATATAGAGCAATGAAAAAAAAATTTTTTTGTGTACTTTTCACCCGGATAAATATAAATTTTGTATAGTATCTATTCTGTATACTTTACTTCATAGGAAGAATGCTCAACTATATTTTTTATATGCTTATAATACGAGCCCAAACCACTATTAATTCGAACAGCATGTTTTTTTTTCAGTGCGCAATGTTTAACACATTATATTATCAATACTACTAAATATAGCGCATACCAATGTATTTTGTCTTAAAGAGAATTTTATTCTCTTAACGATTGAAAAAAGAGATTTGTTCTATATCCAACAACAACAACAATATGAGTAATTTATTCAAACGGTAGTCTTAAGAGATAAGAAAAAAATGACCACTATTAATTCGAACGCTGCGTAAGCCCACCTTTATCTCAAAAGAAGAGCAAAACAAAAGCAACCAATGTAACGGAATCGCTATCTACAGTTATAATCTGCAAATAATATCACAATACAGCATGCAAAAAATTAAAAAATTGCTGCAATTTAGTGCAAGTTTAGCAACGATGGTACGTGGTAAGCCTATTTGCAACGAAATCAGGGTATTGATTAGAGATTATTTTAAATCTGGGAAGACACTTACGGAGATCAGCAAGCAATTAAATTTGTCTAAATCATCTGTGCATGGAGTGATAAAAATTAAAAAAAAAACTGGGAATATTGAAAATAACATTGAAAATAGAGGCCGAACATCAGCAATAACACCCCGCGACCAAAAGACAACTGGCCAAAATTGTTAAGGCTGATCGTCGCCAATCTTTGAGAAATTTGGCTTCTGAGTGGTCGCAGAAAATTGGCAAAACTGTAAAGCGAGAATGGACGCGACTACATTTAAAAAATATTGGATATTGTGTTTTTAAAGTATGTTTTGTTATTAGCTATGTATGCATCGTACTCAATAACTTATCTTACTCATAGGCCAAGGAAAAACCCTTGCTTACGCTTCGTCAAAAAAAGAAACGTTTGCAATGGGCTCGGGAAAGGATGTCTTGGACTCAAAGGCAATGGGATACCATCATATTTAGTGATGAAGCTAAATTTGATGTTTGTGTCGGCGATTCGAGAAAACGCGTTATCCGTAAGAGGGCAGAAACATACCATAAAGACTGCCTTAAAAGAACAGTAAAGTTTCCTGCAAGCACTATGGTATGGGGATGTATGTCTGCCAAAGGATTGGGAAAACTGCATTTCATTGAAGGGACGCTTAATGCTGAAAAATACATGCATATTTTAGAAGATAGTTTGCTGTCATCAATACCAAAACTGGCAGATTGCGGTGAATTCACTTTTCAGCAGGACGGAGCATCATCGCACACAGCCAAACGAACCAAAAATTGGCTGGAATATAATCAAATGGAGGTTTTAGACTGGCCATCAAACAGCGCAGATCTAAGCCCAATCGAAAATATTTGGTGGCTAATGAAGAGCAAGCTTCGAAATGAGCCACAAAGGAATATTTCTGACTTAAAAATGAAGTTGCAGGAGATGTGGGACTCAATTTCTCAAGAACACTGCAAAAATTTGTTAAATTCAATGCCAAAACGGGTTAAATGCGTAATGCAAGCCAAAGGCGACATTACACAATTCTAATGTTAATTAAATTAATGTATTAAGTACGATAAGCAATCATATTACGCAGCGTTCGAATTAATAATGGTAATTTTTTTCTTATCTCTTAAGACTACCGTTTGAATAAATTACTCATATTGTTGTTGTTGTTGGATATAGAACAAATCTCTTTTTTCAATCGTTAAGAGAATAAAATTCTCTTTAAGACAAAATACATTGGTATGCGCTATATTTAGTAGTATTGATAATATAATGTGTTAAACATTGCGCACTGAAAAAAAAACATGCTGTTCGAATTAATAGTGGTTTGGGCTCGTAGAAGAAATAAACTGAGTTATCATAAGTATTTAAAACCACTTATTATAAAATTTAGTCCTCTGAAATCTTAAAGTCCCTTCTAAGTAAGATTGATGAGAAAATGAAAAACTGGCATGCAACTTTGCTATGCAAAATCTGTACTGTACAATAAAGACATCAGTTACAAAATGAACTAGCCGAGAATAGCTGGATCTTGCACCATGACAACGCACCGGCTCATTCCTCTTTAATCGTACACATTTTTTGGTGAAAAAAAAGTTTCAAAGATTTGCTGCATCCAACCTGTAAGGCCACTATTGCCCATTGAAAGTATTTCTTATTGCCCAAGATGAACTCACACCTAAAGGAAACTCTTCAGAGAAGCTGTTATCGCAATGCAAAATGGGTTAACTTCAGAAGATTACCAAAAGGGGCTTTCAATCGTGGGGAATTGTTGCGATAAATTAAAGGGAGGTCCATAATAATTGTAAAATTTTGTTTATGTTTTAATGCCAAAATCCCGGTACTTTACATGCATGAGTCCTTTGCAAAAAATGTCAATTTGACTCAATCGAAAAATTCAAATGTAAGCGATGAAAACGGAAAAATAAGATAAGTCGCATTCATTAAAAGTGGTGACACTAGACCAACAACGAAACAACAATGTTTTGTACATTTGATTGCCAAAGTAGAAAATAAGAAATAAATTTGCCTTCTTTTATTCTGCGCTGACAGTCACATGGACACGCCGAAAGAGAAAAAACAAATCAGCTGATTTACCGACACCACCTTTAATAGATTCGTCTTGGTTAAGTCTATCTATACTATAAAGGTGAATGTCTGTACGTTGTCCGCGCATCACTACGAAACGACAACACCAAATGACGTAAAAATTTGTATACATTCACATTCACCCAATGAAGGTTATAGGCATGTTTTTATGATGGAACACCCTTCCCACAGCCCCCAGGCCGCGCCACCACTCTCATTCGTCACTAATAATCGAATTTTTGCTTAAATTTAATCTAAAAAAATTTAGTTTTTCCTATTTCCCACTATTTAAAGCACACTCTAGACTTCATAATCCGCATAAGCTGTTCAACTATGACCCAAAAGCAAAGTTCAAAAAACGGTTTGAGATAGAAAATTAATACAAATAATTTTGCTTGATATTTTTCTGATTGGTTGTTTTGATTTTATTCAACGAGGCATAGCAACGGATGCCGGGTATTGTAATATTATGGTTATTAATAAAAAAAATATTTTCTATGAAATTATTGTTTGTAATTATTTTATATACGTATCCTAAATCCCTCAAAACTACTCCTACGCGAGCGGGGCCTCGCGTTAAAGCTAGTAAATTTATAAAAAAATATAAATATACTGAAAAGTAAATACAAAATAAAAAAATTATTCATTGTGCTTCAAATTTTTCTTCAAAATGAAGCGAGTAGAGTTCGCCAAGACTAGTTCAGTCCCTATCTTTGCCAGCTCGTGCAGAGCGCAGTATCTGGTAATGCCCCCATTATTAGAGCCCACACATCTACATTTCAGTTAATCGAGCAAACTTTCAAGAAAAAGGTTCCAATAACACCGAGGTTAGTTAAGTTAATTTTGGTAAGAGAAATTTTATTTAATTATATTTTAATTGTATCTAATTATAAGTAGGTACATAGAAAGTGTCCGACTAAAGAATTGTTTTTTGTACGCAAATGTTAAAGAACTTAAATATTTTTTACAGTTATATATAATGAAGCTCTTACAATTCTATCCGGCTCATGAAAAGTAACTTTTTAATAACCACTTTTCTTTCAATTTCTTTCATGGCTTTCATTAAATACCGTACAATGGAAATGAACTCAATTTAAGAATGTAAAAATTGAATGAACTTACCGCAAAGTATAGCTGTAGGGATAAGCTACAAAGCGTAATAATATAAAAAAATAAAGCTTACTGGCGGCTTTTACAATTCACTAGCAAATGGCATAAAGTTACAGAATTAAACTTATCAAGTTCACTGTGGTGTACGGAAGTGATATAAAAAGGAAGTTGACAAAGAAGCAGTACGTCAGCACAAATACAATACGCTGTGACAAAATGACGCATGTTGCATGCAATAAAAAAAAAAAAAAAAAAAAAAAAATACAGAAACACATATTCCTCGATAAAAGTAAATATATAGAAATAAAAACGAAACAGGAAATACCCTTAATGCTGTTGTGGACGTACAGTGAAGTGTACAACAGGAAGAGAGCAGATGCAGCTGGAGTTCAATGCAAATGAATTCTATTTCGAAGCGTTTAATGGACAATTTCCGGTACATTAAATGCGGCAAATACATGGCCGTTCAGTTTGTACTCGCTTATGGTGGCTAAGCTATTGAACTGAAAGCGAAATTCAGCCAACAATTGAGTTGGCTGTGATAAGGCAAAGTAATTGATTATCTACAGCGATGAAAGCAATAATGTTGGTTGGTTGCCTTGCAAAAAGCTGCGAGGGTGTAAATTGCGGCACTGCTGTGTGGAATGTATAAATAGACATGGCTACATTGAAAGCGTAAAGCTATTGATTTATAATCGCGGCGCATTTGATGGCCGCCTACGGTATCTTTGGGCAACCAAACAGACTCAGTAGCGATTATCCGTTTGCACTAAGTATTTTTCCATTGAATTTACTAAGCATGCATGTGTACAAAGCTTTCTCAGGACTATTTCGAGCTTCTTATATTTGATAAAGCGCGTTTGTTGACTCATTAAATTGATAGAGACAAATAAAAACCGTTACTAGAATTTGCCACTTGTAACCAATAAACGAAATAGCGAAAGGCAAATTGTAATTTAATATTGAAGCATTTGCTTTGTTGAAGCTCTGGTGTAAAGAGGAAAACCAAGAAAATTGGTGTTAAAGAAACAAGCAAAAAATTAGGCTGGCTATATCACCTAACGCGAACAAACACTTCACTGCTAAAGGTGTTATCAGACATGCCGAGAAAATGGGCTTTCCATTCATTTAATTCACCGAAATTTTGCTTGCCCGGAAAAAGTTAATTTTACGTTTTCTGTACGCCATTTTCAAAAGAAACTTTCTTAGTCATCTTTCAGTTATCTGGAATCAATTAATTTGGAAAGCTAATACTTTCAGCTTGTTAGAGCCTAGTAGAAAGTAGTTGTAGTGCTCTCTTTTGGCCGTATGGCATTAATGTTGACTATTAAAAAATTTACTCTAAAACGTCAAATAAATAGGATTGTTAGTACTTTTATGCGTATATTTCGTATATTTAAGAACCAGTATTAACACCGGTAACAATGTCCGGCTTGAAATCCAACGTAGAATCTCTCTTGCCAACAAGTGCTACTTTGGACTAAGTAGGCAAATGAGTAGTAAAGTCCTCTCTCGACGAACAAAACTAACACTCTACAAGACTCTCATCATGCCCGTCCTAACGTATGGCGCAGAAGCTTGGACGATGACAATATCCGACGAAGCGACGCTTGGAGTGTTCGAGAGAAAGATTCTGCGTAAGATTTTTGGACCTTTGCACGTTGGCAACGGCGAATATCGCAGACGATGGAACGATGAGCTGTATGAGCTTTACGACGACATATACATAGCGCAGCGAATAAAGATCCAGTGGCTACGTTGGCTGGGTCATGTCGTCCGAATGGATACAAACGCTGCGGCTCTGAATGGATTCGATGCGGTACCAGCTGGTGGTAGCAGAGGTAGGCCTCCTCTGCGTTGGAAAGATCAAGTGGAGAAGGACTTGGCTTATTTGATGTGTCTAACTGGCGACGGTTAGCACGAGAAAGAAACGACTGGCGCGCTTTGTTAAACTTGGCCAAAATCGCGTAAGCGGTTATGGCGCCAATTAATAAGAAGAAGAAGTACTTTTATTCTGTAGTCCTTTATAAGCATCGCTTTGATACTGGTATTGGTATTGGTATCGGTATCGGTATTGGTATTGGTATTGGTATTGGTATGGGTATGGGTGGTGGTATTGGTAGTGGTAGTGGTATTGGTATTGGTGTTGGTATTGGTATTGGTATTGGTATTGGTATTGGTATTGGTATTGGTATTGGTATTGGTATTGGTATTGGAATTATATATAATTACAAAACGATTTAGATTAGAAGTACAGAAGAGGTAAATTTGTCAAGCAGACAGATGTACAATTTTGCACAATATAACAACGCGTTAAAATTATTGAAACTTATTATACAAGTGATCGATCTTTAAGAACAACATATCGCAAGATTCCTGATTTTTTTTGGGTAAATAATCATTCGAATGAGTTGACATTTCAAAGGTAGGTGAACAAATTTTAAGAAACTGCTTCTGCGAGGATAGAAACAAGACTGACAAACCAAAAGTTGGACGTTGTGTAGAGAATATTGCTGCTGTAGCGCAAAGTGTTGCTGAACAACTTGCAACATCGATATCTCGACTTTCATGAATTGACTAAGCGCCGTATTTTGACCAAAAATAGTGAAGCCTAAAAGAATACAAATTTTTGCATTATAAATTAACATTTAACTGCGTCTTTTAAAATACCCTTTACTTAACACACATAGTGTGATTGCACCTGAAATTATATTCTGGAATTCTTCAGTTCAAAGGGCTTATTCAAAGACCAAAATTGACAGTGCCTTAACTTTATGGTTGAGCTAATTCAATGAAAATCAATAAAACAAAATGTAGTGAATTGAGATAATGCGTTCAGAGATAGAGAATACGACTTAAAGAAGAAACCAAATTTTATTGCCAAACATTTGCAATTTATGCTTGCTCGCACAAAACCACAAAACGATGCGCAAATTAGTTCAAGTGGCTGCGAAAATGAAATCAATGATTGAATGCAAAGTGCTGAATAATGAATAATGAAAAGTTTCATGCTGCATTCCAGAAATTCCTGTACACTGCGTAGACCCATTTCTAAAATGTTGATGAACAAATGAAGGTGGCTTCCCAGCAACTTTCCTGTAACTTATTTTACCCTTTGTTTGCAACTTCACGGCTGGCTTGCTAGACAAAAAATCTACATCTAGCAAGAAGAAAAGAAAAAAAAATGCAAAATAATAGAAAAAATCTGACAAAAGTAACTAAGCAAAGTAAAAACTACAATAACAGGCGAAAAAAATAAGTTGAATAACCAAATGCAAAAAGAAAAAAATTCCACATAAAAAGACCAGGAAAATAAATAACCAGCTTATACTAAGTGGACGAAAATCGAAACCTACGAGCCCACTTCACTTCACTGAGTGAATTTCAGCATAGCGACTAACAAAAGAAAATTACAAATATGTGGCGAATAGTGAAGGCATTCACGCATGCACTTACATATAAATGTATCTGGTGTGTGTGTGCATATGAGTGAGGACATACTTATATTGACATGCTGTCCATAAATACCACCGTAGACAATAATTTGTGCAAAAGTTGCTAAAAGGATTTCTTTCACCATAATGCAGACACACGTTTGTGTAATACATATGCATATACACATACATATATACACATATATTGTACATATGTTAGTACATATGAGCATCTTTATACTTTTGTATACTCATATAAGTATTCATATAAGTATAAATAAGAATAGGATTTATATTCCTGTGGAATTACGTATACATACATATGTGTTCACAATTGATTTATTAGGTTTGTGGCCAAACTTCAGTTCTAATTTGTGGCCTTCGAATTCATGTCCTACACATGAAATATTCACCTGCGAACAGCAATTGTTAGGGAATTATAGGCCGTTTTTATGGCTGGCTGTGCAGCGCTCGGTATAAGAAAAACATATTTTCGATCATTTGTTACATCAAATGTCCCCACTTGGTATCGAACTCGAGGCTAACCGAACGTGGATACAAACCCTCTTGGCCTCCATACCATGTTTATACCTGTATGTAAATACGTCGTATTTGCTTTTGATTTTCTAAGCCAGACATAAACGAACGTATAAAAGCGTCACTCAACTCATATCTGCATAGCTCGACATTCGATTAAGCTTGATCGAATGAACATGTATGGGTGTATGTGTGTGTGAGAAAGGCATAAAATCATCTTACATTACTCAAACGTTACCCTGTAGGAAGAAGTATTTGAACCAGACTGGTGAGCTTTGGAGTTAGAATCATATCAGTTGTTTTTCTATTCAACAAACTGATAAATTTTGGTTATGCCTAAGGAGCTTCAATCGCCTCCCTTACATTTATTTTTCCATACTGTGAGCTTGGAAAAGTGCTATTCAAAAAACTCGAATATACCCATACATACTCGTACTATAAATATTTAAATACAAAGGTCGATAACGAAATCAAAAATAGTAGAGAAAAATGGCTTAAAAAATGTCTTAAAAAATTGTAGAAGCCGCTCTTAGAAAGACGTCCCACAGCAGCGCAGGAATGGCCGTAGATTGGAATCTTCAGGGAAGCAGAAGCCGCGGCAGGCCAAAGAACTTCCAGAAAAGATCCATTCTATATGACTAATCCTCCATAAACACAAGTTGGGACAAAACTTAGACGATGCCATCTAAGATGATGTGAGATTATACGCTCCGCATCACTTTTTCGATAGTTTTGAATAAGTTTAGAGTACGAAAAAATATACTATGTATATAACTATTTTAATATAACAACAAACACAATTTTCGCTATTATTATTATTATTTTGAGGGGACTCTGCACCGCGACGTGAAAGAAAAAGGAAAAAACCCAGATCTTTGTCCCGCTTATGAAGTAGAGCTGGCCACGATGCCAGTAAATATTTAGCGATTTCATCTTCCTGCCTATAGAACCTACAAGTTCTATTCGAGTATATTCCCTATTTAGTAAGATGATGAAATTGTAGCCTAACTTGTGCCGTAGATGGTTTACTCGAATGCTAAAGGAACCACTGTATTTCTTTTAATATTCAGTGCAAAAGTAAAAAATAAAATATGATTTCGTCTTACTTGAGAATAAGAAGTATATTACAGGCGAAGGCAAAACACGATTTCACAAATTTACAGAATTTCAGTGATTCGCTTTGAGCATCATTTATTATCATTAAGGAGTTAGAAGGATGGGGAGCAGTTAAAGTTAAAAAATTCAGATCACGTATTCGTGAAGATCGTAGAAATTCTTGATCTTGACCTCTATTTACCTCTTCAAACTTTACTATTGTACATAATTGAAAGTGATTATATTAAGGAGAAGTGTTATGAGCGCACTAACTTTGAGTCCGGATAAATCCCAAAAATTTTTTTAATTTTTCAATTTTTTTTTAAAATTTTATCAGATTGTTCATAATACCAATTTCATTCATAACATTATCGCTTTTAATTTTTGTGCTTGAACAATATTGCGCTCATTCGATTCGCCACTTCTCTGCTCGCTATGTTTGAATTTTGATCGCTTGACAAAGAATTTGCATCTGAAAGTGATAACAAAGATATCAAGCAAGATACGCCACTAGCGAGTATGGTTACACCTGGTATAACTAATTATTTTCAATTCTGCCAAGTCTCTCTTCTGATACTAGTGAAGTTTCCTTAGACCTCGTTTATATAGAGCAAATTTTCCTGCTTCAACTTTGTGAATTCTCTTTTGGGTATTACCCGTCGTGTTCACATACCTTCTAATTGTAAGTTTTTAGCCTATAGTCAAGAACAATGTCGAGCAGAACGAGAACACAATGGGTATTAACAAAGCACGGGCATCACAAGCAACGAGTTGAAGGCACAAATGTTTTCATGTATGAACCTCGTCTTACTAATACTCAGTAAGTGTTTAGAAATGCTTTTCAAATGTATTTTTGGAAGCTCTTTTCCACTGTTACCAATATGTATATTATTTATTTATACCAACAGCTTCGTCTATTCGCCACTCGCAAACAATTTTGCGAAATCAAAAATGCTTCGGTTACGTATTTTTTCCGTCTGTGATGTTTGAAAATAGACTTGCAAATTCGTCTGATTGGATTCGTTAGAAAATGAGCGTCGAAAAGTTACTATAGTGTTTCCTCGCTGTTCATCGCCCAACGTCCCGATTCGTCTCCCAGGTATCCCAAGGGAGCGAAGCTCCTCGTGAGTACACATCTAAACTTTGAAGACTGACGACAGCCCTCCACGCCTTCTTAATTTCGGGCTTATAAATTCATAGCTCTACTTTATACAGTTCCTATCCTGAGGGGGACTTAATTATTTTATCCCTATTAAAAAGGTGTCTGCAAGAAGTTCAGAAAGCTCAGCTATCCACCGAAGCGCCTTTTCCTTCTTAAGGAGAGGGCAAGAGCTTTCGAGGGCCTTATTGCAAGCTGAAGTGAAGATCTCCACCAGATCATCGCTCACTCCCTCCGAGAGACTTAGATTTTCCATGGTGCTTCGGGGAGTAGGTTCAGCAGGTTTCCGCTATTTGTATCCCAGTCTGTTCTCCTCAGATTCCTGTAGAAGGATCTTTTTGGACCGGTTTTAGTGAGAAAGAATTGAATGTACCTGTGGTCCGAAAAGGAGTGTAATAATGAGGAAGAGTGAAATATAGCACCTCTTCCCTGGTTGCAGTAATAAAAGGGTGCTTGCTAGGGCGGGTTGATTTAAAAATCGCTCATTGCTCTGTAAAAATTGTATTCTAGGGATCAAAATAAGAAACTTTGCCGAAGGAACCATACCTCTAAAACGAATTCTGATGTCCCCCAACTTGGGTCGAACGAAAAATTCCACTTTGACCCATTTAGAGTGCTCCAATCTAGTCCAAATGTATGACCGACCCCCACTAACTTTGGACAGCCGATCCACCCATGCCAGTGGCACACCCCCTGGAACTCCCCTGGGGGGTTCCCCATACAATAATTTCAAAATATCACCATTTTTGGCCTTTACATGAGAAAATAAACTAAAAAGTTCGACCCAAATTGGGGGATATCAGAACTCGTTTTAGAGGTATGGTTCCTTCGGCAAAGTTTCTTATTTTGATCCCTAGAATATGATTTTCACAGAGCAATGGGCGATTTTTTTGCCTCCCCACAAAAGACACTAAAAGTTCGACTCAAAATGGGGGACATCAGAATTCGTTTTAGAGGTATGGTTCCTTCGGCAAAGTTTCTTATTTTGATCCCTAGAATATGATTTTCACAGAGCAATGGGCGATTTTTTTGCCTCCCTACAAATCGACCCGGCCTAGTGCTTACTCTTCTTGCAAATAAACAAGTCCTCGTTTAAAATAAATCAAGAAGTGACTCACTCACCTCTCACATTTAAGTTGACACTTCCCCAACAGGTGGTGTGAGAGTGCGACCGTCCCTACAATTACGCTAGTGATCCTCCGCCTTGCATTAGCCAGGGCTTCTCTCAGCATCATCAAAGGTGGCTCCACCTCGTCCTCATGCGCCACATAGGCCAACATCAGCCACAGCTTTCTGGCAGGGCCTTTCAGGCTCACAGTCACATATATACATATCTGCGTAGATTTATGTGTTGAATAGAGTATCATTTCGTTCTTTGGCTTCAATTTAAATTTAATGCATATTTGAAAAGGTTAGACTTTTTATACTTATGTAGTATATTTGCATGAATGCATGCGTATGTAAGTTTTCAGATTTAATAACAATTTGTTTTTTTTTTTAAATAATTGGAGCTTTTAGCTCTTCTTTATTTCACTTAATTTTTCAGACTGATTTGTTATTACAACTTATCTGTCTAATTAAACTTATTAGTAAATATGACAAATGCTATGTTTGCATTCCCATTGGTAATTACATAAATGCTTTGTTTGCATTTCCGGCACGCTTTAATCTTTTATGCTGACCTAATGTCTGCTTACAATTTTGTTAGTATCGAGTTCGCTCGAATTCTATGGGAAAGTAATAAATTAAATTAAAATTTTACTAGTGTTAACTTGTATCATACATACTCACGTACATGTTATTGTAATTATTCTTTTTAACTTAACCTGTAAATTCTCTCTATTTTAGTAAAAGTCTTGAAATTCTTGGTCAAACGAGACATACTATATTTAATGAATACGACATTACATTATACCAAAGTTAAGTTCTCACAGTTATTTGCTTTAACTTCATACATACCCATAGATATTTAAATTGCATGCATATATTCTTATTATAATATTTTCTACAGATGAAACCTTTTCACATTTACCTATGTAGCTGCAACAAAGTTGAAACAAAAATTGTTCAATAAGTATTTTGTGCAGCGAATTACACAAACCTGCGTGCCTTGTAGTTAAATAATTGAATATTCAAGGCTTCTGTAGGTAATATTCGGTCCGCATTTCTAAAACGTTATCCAAAATACAGAGTATCCACATAAGTACACATGGCAAGTCAAACAAAAAATAGAACAAAAAAGAGAATGCAAAGAACATATACATAGTTCGAAAAAATGCATACAAATACGGGCTTCATTTTTTACGTATGTATATTGACTAATGAATATGTGAGTGTATGTATTAACAACAAAGGCATATTTATGAAAGCTTTTTTTTTTTTTTTAGTTCATGCGCAAATATTTGAATACCAATTGTTTTCCGCCTTATGTCAATCAATATTACATACCTATAACTGACTACATATTTGTTTTACATGCTTCGAGTGTGTGCATTACTGTTGTCGCTCGACATGTAGTAAATTTCCATTTTTTTATTCTGTTAACAACACTATGTTAACACACATATTGTCTCCACTAGTAATTTCTATTCTTGTATTCGTCTAAGCAGAGGTATTTATTTACATTTATGTACATGTCAAACGCTCAGTAATGTTAACAAACGTCTCTGTAATGTTAATTGAACTAACAGAAGTTTTTGCAGCAGTGCCAAGGCATTCTTAATTTTTTATTAAATGAAATAATATGCAAATTAAAATGTGGTAACTTGATTTTTAACTCTAATTCTTATTGTCGTGATTTCACAGAATGAACCGGTAATAAAAAAAATATCAGATCAGCCCTTAAGTTCGTGTGTATTTTACCCATAATTTCACTTTTGTACGATTTTTGCATACAAAAAATTATTCGCGGAATATAACGGAACTATTTATATTTTCTTTGATATATTGTGCATTCAACAAGTGATTTTAATCGCGAATAGAAGCACATGTTGTTAAAAAATAAAATGGAATCTTAGAACGCGTATAAGAGGTATATTTTGAATTTTTTGGTAAAAATGCAACAACTGCTGCTGCAAAAAATAAACACTGTTCACGGAGAGGATACCGTGAGTGTAGGACTGCGCAAAAGTGGTTTTCAAAATTCCAAAGTGGTAACTGCGACGTCCTGAAGTCTGTAACTCCGACCCCTTGCTCGAACTCGTGGAAGCTGAGCCAAATTTGACAGTCGATATGATAGCTCAGAAGTTGAATTCATCGTATGGAACAGTTCACATGCACTTGGTTCAATTGGGAAAGGTTCCAAAGCTGGAAAAATGGGTTCCGCATAGACTTTCCGTCGCCAACTTTCAGCAGAGAGTGAATGTGTGTTTTCAGCTGCTGCAACGGCTTGAAAATGGAAGTTTTTGAACCGTATCGTTACTGGTAATTAAAAATGGGTCCTTTACAATAATCCTGTTCGCAAACGCCAATGGTTAGATAAAGATGAAACACTAGAACCGACCCTTAGAGATGACCTTCACCCCAAGAAGATTCTCCAGTCTATTTGGTGTGATATGGCCGGTATTGTTTATTATGAACTCCTAGAACCAAACCAGACGATAACTCCTGATTATTATTCCCATCAGCTATCAAACCTGAATGAGACACTTAAACAAAATCGACCGTCATTAGTGAATAGACGCAAAGTTTTGTTTCACCACGACAACGCAAGTCCTCATATCGCAAGGCAAACATTAGGCAAGCTGAACGAGCTCGGATGGGAAACATGCCACATCCACCATATGAGTAACAAGAACTACTCCTCAAAAGCTATAAGAAGGGATATCGGAGCGTATTATGGCTCTAAGGACAAAAAATTGTTTGAGCAGGGAATTAAAAAATTGCCTAAACGTTGGGAAGACATTGTAAATAATGAAGGAAAATATATTATTGATTAATAAATATTTTAAATATCTTATTTATTAATTTTAAAACCCCCTTTAAAAAACGCACGAACTTGTGGACTATCAGGTCAGTATATATAAACGTTCGAAATTTCAGCCCTTGATGTGGGTCTGCGCATTAACATAAAGAAAATAAAATATATGCACTTTGCAAACAAAAGAAAAGAAAGCAAGAGAAGAGTACATAGAGAGAGTTGTCAAGCTCAAATGCTTAGAGCTATATATTAGCAAGAATGCTAGAAACAAGATTGCGCCCATCAGAGAGTGCGTGACGTGACATTAGCCGAGCTATGAAGTGTTGCCAACCATTTGGTCTACGCAATAAATTTAGTGCTTTTTTATACATCAAAATACCAACATTTTTAAGTTTAAGGTTTTTTATTTATAAGTTAAAAAAAAACTGTATTATTAAACAAAAGAAGGTTTAAAAAGGTCACTTTGAGAAGATTTTAAAGCTAATGAAAATTTGTTGATTCTTATAAAATTTGATATTTTGAAAGTGTAAATTTAATTTTTTGCTCCTTTTAAGGTTATACAAGAAGAACTCTTCTTAACATTGAAAATCTTTTTACACATTTTAAAAAGCGTTTGAATTCACTGAATGCGAATTAAAACCATAGTGGTGTAATCGATTCTTCCGGTCCTCAATCCTTAGTGCGACATAGGGCATCAAGAGGTGTATTCATAGTAAAAATAAGCAACAAAATACTACTGTAGAAACTATATCGGCATTTTTACAAAAAGAGTACCTTATGTTGTTACATAACCTCAAATATAGCAAAAAAGTCGTTCCCTTAACAAAAGATTTCTTTTAACAAAATAACTCTTAAATTAAGTTGTACATATCCCTAACACATTTATTTAAATAAAACGAACATTTGAAGACAATATGTTACGTGTACGCGTTCAATAAAAATTTGGTATTTATTTTCTTTAAATGGGCGTTTTAGTGCGTTTTTATATCCGAAGCTAGGCAACACTGCAGTAGCGAGAGAGAGATTTGACTGCGGAAAGCAGAATACCACCAACAACAACTGCAATCACGGGCAACACCACCAGATGTTAAAAAAAGTAAAACTAAATAAAACTGAGTGAATTATTGAACTAATTTATAAAAAAATATATATTTTACGAAATTATAAACATTACTTTTAATTAGAACAGGCTAGAAAAATGTCATAAAGAAAGATCTAAAACTCCGAGACTACATAACAAAAAATTGCTAAATCAAGTTACGAAAATGCTAATCTGCGCATACTAGTGCTAATACGCCGTAACTCATTGACAAATTCTCCGAGAGTAAAGTAACGGTACCACGATGGGCACCATCTCAATATTTTTTCCTTCAGGTATATTAGTAATAATACCGATATATCTGTAATAAAAAAAAGCGAGTAAACGCGCAAATTAAGCTTTCTTCGCTCACTTAAAGCTATACAAATTTCGGTTACAATGAATAGCTTAAAAGCTGAAAATATATAAAACATAAATCAGCAGACACCACCCAAATATATGGTCCTTTGCCACCGGATGACAGAATATATGGAATCCGATATAATGACGAGCTCGATGAATTGATACCTACATTATAAAAATGCGATACGTTTCATTAAAAGTCATTAAAGGTTAAGGTGTAAGTTACCTACTAAATGCCTAAAATCAGAGCTGCCAGTATAGCATGTCATAGACTACCGATTGGACGCAGAAGACGAGCTGGCTTGATGAGATCACAGATGACCTGTGAAAATTATGAATCACAAACTGGAAAGACGTAGTAGAGGATGGATCGAAGTGGAGGACTGTAGTTGCAGAAGCAATGGCCAGCCCCAAACTGTAATACTATAAATGATGAGAGAAGATGTCTATACATTTTTCTAATGCTTCTAATAAAGCCAACTATCTTTAAGGTCAGCAGAACTTGACCTTATAATCAAAATTTGGGCTTTATTTCCTAAATTCTCGTTGAAATATTTCTATCACATTGTCTAGTTTTGAAGAGTTTTGTAAAGAAATTATGTGTTAAGTTATGGAAAATTTAATGTTAAAAGAGCGCAATTTTTTCACATTTCTGTTGGTTCGTGGTCCTACCTCGCCAAAAACACGAAAAACTTTGACTTACGAATTATCGCTGCTAATTACCAGCACTAGGCCAGAGACTAATGTAAGGATTCATAATTGTGTCTGTAACTTAATTTCCTGCTAATATATTTCTGGAACTTCATTACCAAACCTCGTACATCCAAAAGATTTAGGAAAGTAATAACATTTTTGAAAAAATGATGCATTTTTATTTCTAATCACTGATTAATGTATATATGTAAGTATAGCACACTCGTCGATTGATTACTTTATAGGGGAATATACAAATCATGCGTGGACGATATGTGTTAAACTTCCGGACGTTTCTGCGCACATTTTTGTTTTTTTTTTATTTTCATTGTAATAGCGATATGTACTTAATGTAAGACAGTTTTCCAGAACGATTTTGCATTACTATCAGAACAAGGGAAGTTTATGCGGAATGTTTATATTTGACAAATGCGAATGCATATTTCTCATAATCTAAAATATATCAAATTCGTTGATATCTCAGGCCACAAAATTACTCCTCAAAGTGGGGTTCATAAAGCAAATACTCCCTTTCAAAATGCTGACAGTTTGATATGATTTATTACCAGCGTTCATTGCAAACACATACGCAAATGCTAATAAAAATCTGTACTAAACCTTTACATATGCATTTGTGTACTCTGCGTTTGGAATTTCAATAAACATTTGCTGTGTGTGAGGGAAGTTTTAGCGAAAGCTTTTTAAATCCGTTGCGTGTGGTGATGATAAACTATACCTTTAGCTGTATGAAAAGGAATATGTATCGGGGGCGTATACACACGTATGTATGTATGTATGCACTTGTGGATTGATAGCAAACACGTAAAATGTGATCTCTGACTTTCGATTTGTACACCTACATCGTTATTTGGCAACCTGTGGCTTTTCGTTCCCGTAAATGCATGCAAGAATAGTCAAACATAAATATTATAACATATGTATATTCTTAGGCCATTGCTACGGGGAAAACTTAGCCTTTAGTTTCAAATTCATATACCATACATATTTTACTAATACCTACATATATAAATTTAAGTGCTATATGAATACATTTGCTTCTCATTTTTCATTAACTCGTATCCGAATATTCAGATAAAGGTTGAAGCCATTAGTCATGTACGATGCAATCAAGCAATTGATAAGCCGAACTTTAATTAAGCTGACAGCCGCACAACAAATTGTAGTAGATAAGATAATATGATATTATACTCGCATGTGGCCATTTTCTCTTGTATTCTACTCTTACCAGGAGTTTATATTTCAAATTGGATATATTTAAGATCGTATAAATGAGGAATTTTAGTTTTAATAACCCTTAATACGGTTTGCTTGCTTGCTCAAATGACAGTATATGTGTATGTACGTGTGTAGATAGGGATTTATATATATACTTGTATATATAATTGGCGCGAACACCCTTTTCTGGGTGTTTGACCGAGTTCCTCCTACTCCTCCTCCTATTTGTGGCGTGGGTCTTGAAGTTTTTGCACAAATGAAGGGACCTACAGTTTCAAGTAGACTCCGAACGGCAGATATATTTTTATAAGGAGCTTTTTCATGGCAGAAATACACTCGGATGTTTGTCATTGCCTGTCGAGGAGTGATCGCTATTAGAAAAACTTTTTCATGTCATACAACTCATATAAATTTAAGTAAAGGAACAGACAATACGTATGCTTGATTATAGCATTTGAATCGGAGTGTAAGTGGTGATTTCCATTAGCTGTTGTACTTAAAATGAGCGTTAGTTTAGAACTGGTAAGGGTCTAAATCCTTTAGGAAGGGTTTTAGTGCTCAAGATATAGGTATGCTAGATTTACATGGTATCAATCACTCCATATCTTGTGTGAATGGTTTTATAAAAGAAGTATCAACACCTTACAGAAAGTAATTTCAAGCCGACTCCGAACGGTAAATATTTTTTATGAAGAGCTTTTTTCATGGCAGAAATACACTCGGAGGTTTACCATTGCCTGCCAAGGGGCGACCGCTATTACAAAAAACTTTTTGATCTTTCACCGAGATTTGAACCGACTTCTCTCTCTAAACTCCGAATGGTAGTCACGCACCAACCCATTCGGCTACGGCGGCCGCCTGAATAGATATACAGTCCTGTGCAAAAAAAACCGGACAGTCTGAAAACTCCATTTTTTGAAGTAGTATGGATTTTATTAAATATGTTTGAATGTGGTTATATTCCATTATGTTTTTAATACAAAAGTATGAAATGAAATCAACAAATTTCATACGTGTTTTTAATATTTTCATACTTTATTTGTTTTAGCATAGTAAATAACGAATGCTTTATTATTAGTTTATCCTTATTATATAATCTTACAGCTAATTAATTCTAAACAAAATTAATTATTTCATTATAAATGTTATAATTTGAAGTTTTAATACTTGGTCGCACCGCCTTTCGCCTTAATTACCGCTTTAATACGTCTCGGCATTGATGTAACCAGGGTTTGCAACAATTTCTCCGAAATATCGTTGTGTCAAGTGTCCATTATAATGTTATCCAGGTCAGTTTTGTTTTCGGGCTTTTTTTCAGCTGCCTGCTTCTTTACAATGGCCCAGAGGTTCTCAATTGGGTTTAGGTCGGGACTGTTACCCGGCCATTCCAATTGGACAATTCCGTTTTTTTCCATAAATTCTTTTACCTGCAACAAATAAGGAATAAATCATTGGTTTTTTCATTCGACATTTAAACAAAACACTCGGGAGATTTAACAAAAATCATAACTTACTTTGTGAGATCGGTGGCATGGCGCAGAATCATCCTGAAATATAACGTCCGTTCTTAGAGAATACTGCTCCTCAATGACAGGTATTAAATGCCTATTTAAAATTGAAATGTAAGCATCTCCGTTCACCCGACCATCAATAAGAGTCAGTGCTTTCATTCCGTCATAGCTGAAGCAGCCCCATACCATTCTACCACCTGACTGTCTTACAGTAGGCAGTATGCATCCAGTTTTATATCTGTCGCCAGATCTGCGCCTCACATGTTGGATACCATCCGATCCAAAGAGGTTAAACTTGGATTCATCCGAAAAAATCACATTCTTCCAGTGCTCGACAGTCCAGTTTTCATGAGTTTTGGCCCATCGGTATCGTTTTTTGACGCATTTTTTCGTTCAAAAACGGCTTTTTTGCGGGATGTCTTCCTACAAAACCGGCATTTATCAATCTCCTACGCACAGTAGATGAATCTATTTCGACGCCAGTTGCATCCAAGAACTCCTTCCTGATTTGAAGCGGTGCTGGATACACATCCGCTTAATCATCCGGTCTTCCGCAGGCGACGTATTTTTTCGTCGTCCAGATCCTTTCTTTCGCTCCGTTGAAGCCATTTCTGCAAATTTCTTTAAAAAATCGGCAACAGATGATTTGCTGAAGCCTACTTTAGCAGCAATTTGACGTACGGACAATTTTTGCTGTGATAGTGCAATAATTTGCTCCTTAACGACAGCTCCCATTTGCTTCGATCTTGGCATATTTTTGATATTAACACTTGCCACGTATCAACTATTTCACTTATTGATTAAATTATGATACAAATGAATTCAAAACTGTTCTATTTATACACAAAAAAAGCTACTTACCGCCAAGAAGCTTTATACTCAAGCTATAGAATTTTAAATAGGGTAAATTAGCTGTCCGGTTTTTTTTTGCACAGGACTGTATCTATCAAAAAAGCTGTTATATTTCTACTCCGCATAAATCTTACCCACGAAGAGCGTTTATAAATTTAAGAAATTAATTTAAAAAATTAGTGCTCCATTAAAATATTTCAGAGATTGTGTAGTATAGTTCACAATATTGTCACTTATAGTTCGGCAACTGTGTTGCTATGAGTGGCTAGTTAATATCTACGGCACCCAAGAAAATGCACTGTTAGATATTACTTCGGACTGATTAAATTAGGGTTAGCTTATGGTACGTTGGAACAAGTGTAGCTACCTTGGTTACTCTTCTATTGCAACGACTTTCTGCAGTCGGCCAATCTGTGAAGCTGGCAAATTTTTGAAGTCAACAAAATTTGTATTCTTAAACTATTGCCTACATATCAGGTGATTCGTCCATTGCATGATTGGTTCGGAGGATCTTCAAATTTGAACTCATGAACAACTGCTGCTTTTTGAGAGCGCATAACGTTTCTGGATCCTTTTCGTTTTTGAACCTGACAGTTTTGTGTATTTGCACCATATAAAAAAATTTCAGGGATGGAAAAAATTTAAAAGGAAAGAAAATATAAAAAATCAACGAAATTTTGAAGCAACTTCAAATTCCTATGTTGTTTTACTAAATTTTAATAAGCTGTCAAACTCTATACCCAGTTTTTGCCGAATTATTTTTTAATTTTGAAATTTTGACGAAAACTTTTTCAATTTTTCCAATTTTGAAATTTGGATGTATGTATATGGTTTTTTGATAGACAAAGAGCTACATATACTTTTATAAAGAAAATAATGAACTTTAAAAAGAAGAGGAAAGTGGTCAAAACTGGTCAAAATATTAAGGGCCTAAATTTTTTCGCGGGTTGCATGTGCATACAACTTATATGTACATACGAGTAGTACCTGTCTCACTAGTACCACTCTCACTAGTATCTGTAAGTAGCTGCTATCAGAATTTAAATTAGTGTGAGGAACCCAAAACATACCAGCGATTCCGGTGACTTATGCATTTAAATAAAGGGTTTTTTAATAAGAGGTGTTGTTTTGATATTCAAAGAAAAATGCTACTTATTAATATAAATCATCGGATGTTTATTTCATTATAAAGAGAAAGGTATGCCGTTAATAATGGAAGATAACATCGGGCAAATTACCACCACGACCACGCTTACAGGACAATATCCTTTTCATGAAATTTTCCATAACCGAATTGCAAAGTGGCTGCCCTATGCCCTCGATAGCCTCACGAACTCCATAATTGAGGTCTTGAATCGACTCTGGGCTGTTGGCGTAGACCTCCTCTTTCCCGTGGCGCCAAAGAAAAAAGTCAAAAGTTGTTAAATCACAAGATCTTGGTGGGCAATTCTGATCACCTCTTCGAGAGATAATACGGTCCGGAAACTTTTCCCGTAAAAGGTTAACGGTTTCGTCGCTTGTGTGGCACGTAGCGCAGTCTTGTTAAAAGTAAACATTATCCAGACCAATACCATCCAATTTCGGCCATAAAAAATTGTCAATCATCTCTCGATAGCCCAATCCATTTACTTGTAACACCTGTTATTTGAAAACCCTCTATAAATAGTTAGCGACGCCAGTGGATCGATCTTTTTGCTCAATCCTTGCATTGTTTCGTTATATTTCATTCGTTCGTACATTCGTTAGACAACATTTCTCTTTTGTCTAGCGGAACATGACGGAGCGACATTTGTTGCTTGCGCTAAAGAATAGCTGGAATATTATTAATAAAAACACCAACACCAGCAATAGCCATCAACAAATCTAAATGTATCCACATATACATGCATATGTAGCAAATATAATTATAGTAGAAGCCCGATAAGTACAATTGGAAAATTTCAGCAATGATTGCACTTAGCGAAAAATTGCACTTTTGCGAATTTCTCCTGTGGATCGAGGAATACCTAGGGAAAAATATTATAACTCTATTCAATGCAATTAATGAGCTCTAAAGGTCGATACTCAAGAAAAATGAACACATATTTATTGAAATTAATACAAAGAGATTAATGCGGAAGGACATATGAGTGTGTGCTCCAAAATTCAATTATTTTTTTTGGAAAAACTTTGTTATTTTCGATTGCGTTTTCTCGTAACACTTTTCAAGTGCTTTTGATCGGATATCATGCAAACAAGCGATCTGATTGAATGACAGTACATCGTTCTGTTCACCCCATTTCAAAATTGTATTGACACAGCCAAAAATCGATTCATGCTTGAACCTCATGGTTGTTTCTTCTTGAGTAGTATCTTCGGGTTCATTGGCTTCACTATCACCTTCATCTATTCCTAATTCCAAAACCCAATTGCGGATGTCATCTGTGTCTGCTTCACCCACATAGTTTTCGACCATCTCATTTAACCGTTGTAATCCTCCAACAAGAAGGGGGTCGTCAATTTCGATATCCAATGGCATATCGTCTGGATTAGATTCAATAATCGCGTCAACTATTGGGCTTGTACCCAATATGCTTTTCCAGCATTTAGCGATCGTTTCAGGGAGCAATTTCCCCCATGCTTGGCTCTACATGATCACGGCGGTTTTCAAATCAATTTTCTTCAATAGTTCATGTAATGAAGAATCTTTTTCACTAATTATGGTTTCCATTAGCAATGTTTTGTATTGAATTTTTGTCAAGTTAATAACACCTTGATCCATTGGCTGTAAAATCGCTGTGCAATTGGCCGGAAAATACATCACTTCGATCTCACCACAAAGTAATTCTTCTTCGGGCGAATGAGATGGAGCTTGATCCAGCAAGAGTAATGCTTTGGGTGGACCATCATTTTCTTTGGCGAATTTTTTCACTTCTTCGACAAAATTATCAAAGAACCACTTTTTGAAAATATCCCGCGTCATCCAAGCAGTCTTGTTGCTAGCATAATTTACCGGTAGACGAAAAATTTTAAAACAACGTGGATTCATAGATTTGCCGATCGTTAATGGTTTTATTTTGTGACTGCCATCACCATTTGCACACAAAAGAACACTGATTCGATCTTTTGAAACTTTGTTGCCTGGATCACTCTTTTCATCTTTCGAAACGTAGGTTTTATTTGGCAAAAGTTTCCAAAAGAGCCCCGTTTCATCAGCATTATATATTTGTGATGTTACATATCCTTTTTCAGCGATTTTCGCCGTCAATTTTTCCTTAAATGGCTCAATGGCTTCTGGATCACAAGATAATGATTCACCAGTCACAGTCAAATAGCGAAGTCCGAAGAGTTTCTTGAATCGCGAAAACCATCCATCACTTGCATTGAATTGTTCTCCATCCTTTGCTTTGCTTTTCAATATCAAGCTAGAAACAGGAGCATTTCGTCGCCGCTGATTCATGAAAAACTGGTACAAGCGCTTTTCGAGCTCTGGATGATTACCATACCGCAAAGTTTTCCGTTTATTTCCAAGTAAAAATGAATTGTATGCATTTTCTTTTAATGAACGGGATTGTTTTTTTTATTCGGCAAATCGTTGCGCAATCAACTTTGTATTCGAATGCAAGATCTCGTTGTTTAACGCCTTTTTCACTTTTTTGGAGAATCTCATCTCTTTTTTTCAATGTAAGAAAATGTAGATTCTTTTTCACTTTTCCCATGATTTTATTTGATGAAAGCAAAAACAAAATGATTGAAACTCCGAACGATTGTTTTACTCTCAAGAACCAGCTTGAAACTAACGCGTGTTGAATGTCACAAACGATTCGATGCCATATTTTATGATATCAGCGCTACAATTTTACAGTTATTTGTAAAAATCAAAAATCACAAAGCGTGAGAACAGTGTTTTTGGTCGCAATAATTTCGAGAACCATAACCGTGCATAGCTATAAAGCTGTGTCTTCGCGCGTGATGAACGCAAATACATTGTTGTATTAAGTAAAAAAATTCTTCGAACAAGAATTCTTTTGCTCCGGAAAATTGCAATTTTTTATTGCTCTTTTCGAGTTTTCTATGGACTCAAAATCGAATTGTACTTTCCGCGAAATTGCAGTTATCGGTATTGCACTTATCGGGCTTCTACTGTATTTTAAATATATACTCGCAGTTGAGTGAACGCCGTCAACAAAAACATCGCCACTAATCGTAGTAGTTGCATATGAAAAATGGAAAATTGTCGAGTCTCAATGACGAATGCTCGGTGGATATGTTTGCGTACGTGATTTGCTGCTAATGGATAAAAATGGCAAATAGTTGCGCAATCACGCAATGTATCGTTCATATTTTTAGTTAGATGTGCCGTGGCATATAAATTATTAGATACCTGCAAAAGTTTTAAAGCTCCAGTATCGGCTATTAAAGCCGTCATTTAAGTGGTTCACCATAATTCAATGCCTTAGTTGCAAATGGAAAATTAGTTTGTTTACGACAACTTTGTATTAGTTAGCAATAAAAAACTCATTACTTAACTCTCTAATTCCCTAGCCAAACTGAGACGAACTAAACATTTTTTGTTTGTATACAATACGATTGACTGCTAAAAGTAAACAAATAAGAAATTAAAAATATTAAAGATTTAACTTAATTTTTTTGAGAGTTTTTTGCAAAAAATAGTTTATATTGTGCGAAAAACTCCAGATTTTTTTTGAAATATTAACAAATATTATAAATTTACTACATATTCACCATTTTTGTGTAATAATTACATTGGAAATACTCCCTAAAAAGAATCTAGTCATTATATTTTTTAGTTGAAATTTAACAGATGGGAGCAATGAATATTTTTCGATATAAAAATAGCTGCTAGACAGAGAAGCATAGAAGGCAGAGCCAACTTCTTTGTTACTCTACATTCAGCTGGGATCAAAAAATAGTTTTTGTTTTTTCAAACACTCCTCTGTGGATGACACTGGCCACTGAAGGGTTAAATATGATACTCACTAAACTTTCGTTAGTTCAATCCTTCTATTCTGCTGAAGACAAAAGTGATGTCAGTAGTGAATAATTATTAGATGGTATATTAACTTTTTTATATCATCTTTGACATTTTTCAAGTAGACAGGTGTACGATTTTAATCATGGATTCTTACACGATAGAACAGCGCTTTAAAATCATTGAAACTTATTATAAAAATGATCGATCTTTAAAAACAAAAAAACGCAAAATTTGTATTTCTTTTCTGGAGAAATAATCATTCAAATGAGTCGAAAATTTAAAGGTTGGTGAAAAAATTTCAAGAAATTGGTTCTCAGTGTAAAGTGTTACTGAACAACCTTCACTATAGATATCTCGACGTTCTCAACCGTATTCATGACGGCTTGGCGGATTTTAGAGAACACTCTGTTATCGAAGGTAATGCCCTTCATATGGTTTGACAGGGAGCGGTAAAGATGGTAATCTGTCGGTGTAAGGTCCGGAAAATACGGCGGATGCTAAAGGACCTCCCATTCGAGTTCTTGGAGTGCGGTTTTGACGACTTGTGGAACATGGAGCCTTACATTGTAGTGAATGCGTATAGCTTGACTATGTCGATCAGGATCAGGTCCTTTCAGTCGAATAGCCTCATTCACGCTGGACAATATGAAGCGCCTTGTTGATCGTGGCATTCTTTTCGAGCATTTCTCAGTGTACCATGCCCTCCCAGTCCCACCAAATAAATATTATGATCTTGTTTGGATGAAGATCCGGCTTGGCTCTCGACTTTGGCGTATCTCCTGGAGCCACACATTCCTTACTTTGCTTCATATTGAAGTGTAGACACCATTTCTTATTTCCCGTGACGATTCGGTACAAAAAGTGCTATTTATGACTGCGTGTTGCTCGATGGCGGGCGAGATGATAAGAAGCAATTTGAAGTTTGTGTTTTTTTTTTTTTGTTGAGCTCGTGAGGCTCCCAGGCTCCCGGGCTCCACATTTTTCGCTAAACCACATCGAATTAAGATGATGGAAAATCGTTTTATGATCGCAGTTCATTTTTTTCGCCAATTCATGACTGGTTTGACCTTCAAAAGTGTTTTGAGGCGTTCTTCATCGAATTCAGAAGGCCGCCCGCTGTGGGACATGTCATCGTTGTCAAAGTCTTTAGTTTTGAACTTTGCAAACCGTTTCCGTGCTGTGGACTCCTCTATGACACCTTTGCCATCTTTTTCACCTCGATAAATAGCAAAGAAGAGCAGGTGTCGGACATATTGATTTTTGCTTCAAAACTAATAAAAACTAAATAACTCAAAAATACAATTAGCATAGTTTTGTAGAGCAGAGAGTTCTATCGAATGAATTTCGCTAAACTGCAAATAAATTGATGTAAAGTAAACGAAAATGTAAAACGCTATGATGTTTTTCCCCAACCGAAAAAATTCATAACGTGTTGCCTTCGGTATTATTAGCCATGTCTTTTCTTTTTGTCAATAAAAAACACTTGATTTTTATAACATGAGCGATTCCATGTCAAAGAATCCGGCTTTTGTCTTTTTGGCCATTGTACCCAATTCTTCTAAAAATTACTTTATTTGTAGGCTTTACAATACTGGCAATGGCAAGCCATTGACAAAATTTTGACAAAAATTTAATGTTATGAAAATTTGTATTTTCACATATGATTTTATTTGAGTTTTTTAGAGTAAAATATGCTTCTCAAAAAATTTGGTTTGGTTTCTTTAGAATACAATATGCGTTAAAAAAATTGTTTTCTCCGATAAAAGTTTTTTAGAAAAACCATCTTTTATACTTCTTGTTGATTTTTTCGGTGAAAAAAAATTTCGTTTGCTATTATCGGAGAAAAACCAATTTTGAAAAGCATATTTTATTCTAAAGAACTCAAATAAAAACATATTTGAAAATAAAAAATTGTTCGGAGAAAAATGATTTTTTTTTATTAGAAAAAAAGCACCCTCCTATTCAGATGTTTTATGCACATACAGGTATACATTTTTTTCTTTAGTATACTTCTCCTCTGGCGGCCGCCATAGCCGAATGGATTGGTGCGTGCCAACCATTTGAAATTCACAGAGAGAACGTTGGTTCGAATCTCGGTGAAACACCAAAATGAAGCAACAGTTTTCGCCCCTCGGCAGGCAATGGCAAACCTCCGAGTGTATTTCTGCTACAAAAAAGCTCCTCATAAAAATATCTGCCGTTCGGAGTCGGCTTGAAACTGTACGTCCCTCCATTTGTGGAATAACAACACACCACAAATAGGAGGAGTAGCTCTGCCAGACACCCAAAAAGGCTGTATCAGCCAATTATATATATACTAGCAACCCGCCCAGCTTCGCACGGGTATAAAATATATACCCTATGTCACTCACTGAAAAAATGATTAAAATCGATCCAGTAGTTTTGGCTTATTCATTACTGCCCGTGGCCCGCACGCGTTAAATTTGGAGTAAAACAATTCTCCTTTCTTTATAGCATGAAGATTTCCTGCTATCTTTGGGATATCTAAATTCATACCCTACATTTTTGCATATTAACTTTTTGCATTTTTACATATGTATTTATTTTATTTTTACAACAATTACTATATTACAGAATGTCTTTATATACAACGTTCATAGCCTTCTTGTCATTAGACAATACAAACATGTTTTCTCTAGAGGTTACTCTTGAAAGAGCGACATACAGTTGGCCATGTGAAAAACAGTCAACACTCAAATCTAAGCCTGCAACGTTGAAGGTTTGACCCTGAGATTTATTAATGGTCATTGCAAAAGATGTCTTTACCGGAAATTGTAAGCGTTTAAATTGGAATGGTAGATCCGATGGTATCAGAGGGATTCGGGGAATCAATACATCTTCTCCGGAACCACATCCTGTGCTGTGTATTGTGCACTCTATTATGAAAGTTTTCAGTGATTTTACCAGCAAACGCGTGCCATTGCAAAGTTTAGGTGGACTTAGGTTTCTTAATAAAATAACAGGACAACCTATTTTCAGCTCCATTTTGTGAGGAGGGAGTCCAGACGGTTTCAAAGAATTTAGAAATTTTGTAAGAAATTGAACAGCTTCTTCCAAATCGAGAACAGTATCGACCGAGTAGTATATTTTCGTCGGCGCATCAATCTTTGAAATAATCAAGTTATTTACTTTATCTACTTGTTCGTTAGTTGGTGACAGAATAGCTCTTTCTTTAAACCAAGATATTGTCTTATAACTTATGTTATCAATGTCTGGATAGACATTGCTGACTAACTCTTGGATGTTGTCTATCAAAACACAAAGGTTTTCTAGGTTAATCCTTCCCTCACTTTGTGTTAATTCTCCATTGCCAACTTTTAGCAGCATCTCTGGAAATAGCCTGTTCTCACGTGAAGATGACGAAATCCTCATATTAGTTTTAAGCTCTAATTTATTGACATACGACTAAAAATACTACATTTATTTCGTCAGCACGTGTTCCTCGAGTCACAACTGGTAGGATTTGACGGAAATCTCCTGAGAACAGAATTGTACATCCACCCATAGGTGCATTTTTGTTGCGCAAATCGCGCATTGTGCTATCCAGTGCTTCCACAGACGTCTTGTTTGACATGGTAGCTTCGTCCCAGACTATTAATGAGCAGTCACGCATCAATTTTCCTGTATTGCTCTGTCTAGAAACACTACAGACGCTGTTATCATCATCGGTGGCGATTTTCAGCGGGTGTTTCATTGTAGAGTGTGTGGTTCGGCCTCTTTCCAAAAGAGTAGCGGCAATGCCGGATGACGCAACAGCTAACGCAATTTTTCCGGTAGATCTCAATTACTAATTACTGTTGTAATATCTTGAAAAATATTGTTTTTAATTATATGCTGTAAAGAGCCATATACATAGATCTATATGAAAACAACAATGTATTTAAGGTATTTAATTGGATAAGGATTAATGTTGTACCCATTTGTTGAAATCGCTTCGAAAATAAGCTATTAGTTGTCGTAAAAAGTAAATGACAAAAAATGTTATTTTATGGAATTGATAGCAAACTAAACGCGCTCCGAATCAATAAAAACTATTCAAAAACTGTATTTTAATTATGTGCGATTTACTAATATAGAACCTGAAAATAGCGTTTTATTTCGCTGTAAAATTGTATGTACATACATATAATTACATGGAATTCAGTACATACATAGATACATATGTACATATGTCCGAAATGAAATAATGCGAGCGATTCGTAAATACATACATACATACGTTACCATACGATGTAATTCAACATTAAGGGGGGAAGCTGGTCTAGAGCGCAAAAAATGGGCATATTTTATGAATTTATTTTGACTCAACAAAGGAATCAATCGAAAATCTGTGAAATAGGTTTAATAATATAGCTTTCATGGTACAAATACAAAATTTTTCGTCTGAATTAATTTCAAAATGGCCGCTGTCCAGCAGTTCTCCTAAGGCGCCTTTTTTTCTAGTGGGTCCATTGCCGAAGACGTAAACTCCTTAATTTTTGTCCTGGATCAAAAAATAAAATTTTTTTAGTTTCTATATAACAACAGAAAGAGACGTACGTAGGATTTTTTCGATATTTTGTTTTTTCGCGAAATGGTGCACGTTTGAACAAAAAGTTACAATTTTCACTATAAAGAACGACATAAAATTGTTGATTAAAAAAAAAACTATGTAATATAAATAAAAAATCCTACATACGTCTCCGGAGAAAGGTATTTCGAATGTATTGTCAAAATTTCGTAAGAATCGGTAAAGATTTGTTCGAGTTATGTCTTCGGCCAATTTAAAAAAAGTGATTTCGAGAAAAACGCGTTTAAAGTTGTAAGTAGCGTTCGGGGCATACCTGCGAGGCACTGCCGTCGAATGAAAAATTTGGGCATTTAGACATTTTTGCTGGCATCCCTCATTTGGTATATTATTTCTAAGACCCTAAAGCACCTTTTAAGACAAACAAAAATTTTTCGATTTTTTCAAAATTCTAGACCAGCTTCCCCCCTTAATGAGGTGTGGTGAGATTATCGCTTAACGCCTATTGCTTCATTCGGTTGACAGCGAACACACACACAAACAGCTTTTTTTGGAAAAAGAGCTGCTTTTGTTTAAACAATTTTGGTTAAATAACAAATAAATCAATTATTTTTTTTGATGCAGAACGAAAGTAAATATTTCAAAGTTAAACTTCAAGAAAGTTTCATTTTAATTGGTTGATTCGTTTATGATTTATGGCCGTGAAAACAAAAAAATTATGTTTTTTTGCCACATTTTGACCGATTGCCACGCCCCCTTTATGTATTTCTTCACATTATATAGATATAAACCTTCCTCTTCAATCAATCTATCTTTAAAAAAAAAACGCATCAAAATCCGTTGCGTAGTTTTAAAGATTTAAGCGTATTAGGGGACATAGGGACAGAAAAAGCGACTTTGTTTTATAATATGTAGTGATATATACTTCTCCCCCTTATTATCAAGTATCCCTGTTTAATGGTATCTTTCTTATATACTTCCTGTTGATTTCAAATGAGTTACAAGTTAAACTCGAATTAATAAACGTCGAAAACCTCTAAAAAGTTTTTCTATATTCTTATATGTACGCGTTACGATGTGCTAATTAGTTGTCCACCCCTCGGTATGCGCGCCCAACCTTATCTTCCATATGCCTAGTGCCTAACCACATGTCTCATCGATTAGCATTATCATAACTAATACATTTTTAATATTCACTAACACTTGCGTTCAACAAAAGGAAGACGCTAACAGCGAGCATAAATTTACGACTCACTCACATTATACAAAATCACCCACCATTCTTTGGATACCTACTTGTTGCTTTCCAATACCAACTACACGAATACACGCACATACGCGTATAGAAAAAATACAAACGTATAAACAATACATGCATTCGTTTTTGCCGCGTGGCTGCTTTTAATCTAATGCACCATGAAAGCTCGCCTCGCCGACGCGCCACTGCGTTTCATTTGCGGTTGAGTGTTCTCCCTTAAAGTGACAAGTAATCAGTTGGAAAAATATGCGCATATTTGAAGTTAATAATGAATAGCAAAATATATTTGCTTGTGAGTTTGTCTCTCACTGTAGAATGAGTGAATGTTTAGGTGTGGGTTTGTGTACGTGGAATGAAAGTGGAAGTGGGTAGCAAAACACGAACAGTGTATGGTTCTCAAACGAAAACCAAATAAGTGAGTAAAATATGAAAAACTACATTTACATTTTACATTTACAATTACGGTACTATTTAAATCTTGTCTAGGGGTTGAAAAAAAATAATTTATAATATTTAATAATGTTGCGTGAGTCAATTAGATTGAGTGATTGGATGAGGGTGGAGCGAAGAAAATGTGTTTGATGGATTCGATTAAGTTTCAGGAAGTTATGAAAATTAAAGACAAATGTGACTTATACTCAGGCGGTCGAAAGGTTGAATTTATTTGCATAATTAGCATAACTTAGCTTTTGTGCGCTTAAATTTCACTTATACTCGTACATTCTGTCAAAAAAATATCGGGAATTGTTCATTTAAAAAGCGCGCGGTATACATATGTCTATATGTTTGCTGGAATGATGGTACAACTATCCTCTATAGAGTAGCAGAGGTTGAGCGTGATCTGTCAATTAGCTTGTTTTTGGCATTTAATTACATCAGTCAACCGCAAGAGTGCTCTGCGATTTTCACTATGGATAAAAATATCGAGCAAATAATTTGTCTTAAATTTGGTGTTTTGAACGGGATTTCGTGTGCCGAATTGTTGAAAATATTGCAGAAAGTCTGTGACGAATGTGCTTTTTCAAACACACGGGTCTACGAGTGGTATAAAGCTTTTACAGAGGGCCGAGAAGTCGAGGAAGATTTGCCCCGATCTGGTCGCCCATCAACGTCTTCAACGGATGAAAACGTCGACAAAGTCAAGAAAATGGTGCTGGAAAACCATCATTTACGTTTAAGGGAGGTAGCTCGTAATATAAGTCTGTCTCACGAATCAATTCGCAACATTTTACGAGAGACGCCCATGATTTGGGCATGAGACGCGTGGCTGCTCGACTCGTTCCAAGAGAGTTGAATTTCTTTAAAAAAGTTCATCGGAAGAAGGTGGCTCCATCGCCGTCTCCATGAGCCGAAACCCAAGAAACTAATATACATCAAAGTCAATCAAAAGTGAAAGTAATGCTACTTCTTTTTCTTTGATTATCATGATGTTGTGCAGTCGAAATTCATTCCAAATGGGTCTACGGTAAATAATATTCGGCCCAATTTGTGGAAAAAAAACTCATGGATCTTGCACCATGATAACGCACCGACTCATAAGGATCCTATTGTTAACACTTTTCTGATCAAAAACACATTTTTAGAAAACATTTCGTCTATGGGTGTTCTGGCCCATTAAGTTTTAGTATTGTCGTTTAGTGTTTTCTAGCTGCATGAGAACTATGGTTTCGCAGCTGACATTGACATTTCTGTTTAGTAAGGCTTGGCAAGTCATCATGAATCGTTTAATCCCAGAACACTGGGCACAATTTGTGGAAATTTACTTGGAAAAAAATAAATTTGTTCGCGACGTTCTTAGAGCGAAATATTGAAAAGGATGACGAAGTGGTGGTTCGACGCCGTTCTCAACTTGTTGGCTTTGTCCTGTGGCTACGTTGAAAATGTTATGTAAGGATCTTGGCCTACATGCTTATTCTATACTCTTTGATCAGAAAGTACCGGGAATGTTTAAATAAAACAAAACAGAGTTCAATTTTAGGCAAATTTAGTTTATCTGATTCAAAATATGACCCGTCTGAAGTAACACTCATGTGCCAACGTTTAACCTAGTCCTCCATACACCCCTGGTAGGCCGACGAAGAGATGGCCTCCAGCTCCTCCATTATACTCTCTTTGATCTCCTCTATCGCTGAAATCTCCTTCCGCGAAGCGGTAACTTCAACTTGGAAAACAAAAAGAAGTCGCACGGAGCCATATCAGGTGAATGCGGTGCTTGCACGATTGTATTTACTTGGTGTTTAGTCGAATAATCCAGCACAATTTGAGCTCGGTGCAATGGCGCCCTATCATCATGCAAAATCCAAGAACTGTTTGCCCACATTTCCGGCCGATTGCGACGTACAGCATCTCTCAAACGCTTCCAAACGGATAAATCATATTCTTTATTGACTGTCTGGCTCGATGGAAGGTAGGTACTCATGGTGCACTACGCCTTGGCGATCGAAGAAAACAGTCAGTTAAATATTCCCGGTACTTTTTGATCATAGGGTACGGATAGGGCAAGAATTGAAGCCAAATAAGATTACATTTATTATTCAGAATTGTTGGGAAAAGTAGTCAAAAATTTGGCTGATCGAATGGGTCATGTAACTCGTGGCCCTGGCGTTCATATGCCAGTTATCCATGCAAGTAACAACACTATTTCTATTTCGTATCATCATTTTAAGTCCTCAATATCTTAAACAGCACATCTTTTAACAAAGTAATATACAAGTTTCAACTGGTGAAAAAAATCGCATTGATTTTTGACAATTTTTTTTTAATGCCTATCTTCTGCATTTTCTTCATATACAAACATTTCGAGCATTGGTTTTTCGTTAATGTTTCTTTTTCATATGAGCTTTGAGAACTTTCTGGACAAACAGGATTTTTTTCTGATTAGGATATTAAAAATATGTAACATTTGTTTGTTTTTTGCATTTATAAACCATTTTTAGGACAAAGATATAATTTCAAGTAATAATCCATGTAATTAGTAAAAAGGAATACCTCTTGAACTGGAGTAAAGCAAGCCAATGACTAGATAACTGATGGTAATGGATAATTGTTGCCTACATCGTTCGTTAGATATTTAAGCAAGCTCCTCCTCCAATTTATGGAAATTAGAAGACCAAAAACACAAAGCGATTTGCGAAACATAAAATTAGTTGTTAGTTATTACGAATTTTTCGCGAATGAGATAAGAGAGAGGTTTAAAAGTGGCAAGACAACTTAAATTTATACAACAAGAATACAAAAATCAAAAAATAAAACTACGAAGACTACTACAATTTGGTTGTTTTCACCTTGCCGAAAATTACACGTTTTATGGAGAAGAAAGGCGTGGGTTTTATAAATGAAAAGCAGTGTATTTTAATTACGACCAGTAGTACTTGGAAATACTGGCAAAGCACACAAAAAATGGAAAAACAAAATTTTTAATGTCCACCATTTGAATGGGATACAGAAATACTAATGGACAAAAAATTTGCATTTCCATTTTTTAAAGCGTATCCTTTTAAAGTTACAACTACCAAATCATGGCGCTTAATATAAGTGAATGTTTCATTCATTCAACCCTGAGAGCACCCTATTTCTACTAAGAAGGCAATGTCGGCCGATTGCGTAACTATGCGAACATCTGCGAACTGTGAAGCAGGCTTGGAAGTTTCACATTCAACTACACAACACCCGAGGTAGCAGCCTTGCCACCAAGCATTGGAGTTAAAGGTTGATAGCCTATGCCTGCCGAGAATTTAGAATTGAAATATTGATATTTAACTTTAATAATACGAAGTAAAAAATATTCAATTTTGATAATTATACTATATAAGTATAGAAGTACAAACGTTGAATTTTTTTCTTTGAATAGTTAATGGAGTTATGGTAAGTAGAGAGACTGAACGTTTTGAATCTTTGCAAAGTAAGCAATCATACCATACTTGCTGTTCTTTTAAACATTCACATAACCTTACTTTGTAGGATCATGATAACATTTGGCATCGGCAGCTTTCTACATTTTTACGAGAGAGTCACTTGCAAGTTTCATGTCTGTGGTTTGCTTTTTATGATTTATTATGCAGTATTTGCGTTTATTACAGAATGTATATATTTATGATAAAAATAAAAAAAGTTGCATTTTTGCATCAAAAAATGTCTACCACACTGAACTTTACGAATTAATGCTATTTTACTACCATATTTATTTACGGCTCTGGATGCGCCTGAAATTACCTTTTAAAAAGTGTTTGCATTTGAAATGGGGATATCACTGTTAGCCTAACATATTCTGTTAGAACAGCAATGTTGAGCTAATTTGGTGCTCAAAGTGAGGCTACCCGCTTTAATACAACTACAATTGCATGGGAATTTGGGCACTTAAATGCTCAGATTTGGTAATTCCTAGAACACTTATAGGCACTTAATGCAAATATTTTGTAATTCCTACAACACACTTGCCGGCAGTACCTCGTTAGTTTTCCCTTAAAAAAGGAGAGCGTTGACTGACAGATGTACAAGTACAAATTTTTGGTAGTGAGTATTGAACTTACAGTTTTAAATTATATTACTAAATACAGATACTTGAAACAAAAAAAATTTCATTGATTCTTGCGCCATTTATGACGACTTGCTGTACTGTACCCGCATAACGCATTAGCGTATTAGACATGCAACAGTTCGCTATTTGATTTCGGATCAAAGTTCAGACACATGCAGCACAAGCTTAGAAATAAAACGCTTGTGTGAGTTTTGCGAGTGAAAAGGGGTAGCAGAGCGCTTAAAAGCAAAATACAATATATCTACACATACATGCTACAGTAAATGTGTCTGTGTTTGTGCTTGTATCGGTACGTGAGTACCGCATACGGGCGCACATGTGCCAAAGCACGATAAAGTGAAACTAGATTCCAACACGCGTGCTGATTCAATTTATTAGCGTGTAGAGGAAGACACACAGTGATGTGAGTACTCGTATATGTACATATTTATATTAACTCATACTGGCATATTCTACATACACATATGTATATACATTCATACATGCAAATTCATATCCATAAGTGTGTACGTCGGCGTCACAGTATGCCATATAAAACCAGTTTGGGTAAATTGAATTTGCCTAGTTAGGCGAAAGAAGTTGCCACATAACACCACATGATGGCGCCATGCACACATAGGGCATCCGATGTATACTCAGTGGGTAGTGGCGTCTCCGGTTGGCTGGCTGCATACTGGTGGTCCGAATGATTGGCCATTGTCATAAAGTGTGTTGGTTGCTTGGGTAATACAATTCAAGTCCACAACAATGCATTGTGGAATACTGAAAAAATACACATAAATACTCATTTTAAATGTATGTGAGTACGCTTGGGTGAATATAAGTCAATTTGAATACTTATATGCATATATATGTGTATATATATATACACAAAAATAGCATGCGTATTTAATTAATTGCGTTAATTATCCATTCAATATTATCAACGTCATCAACATGCCCCAGCTCTTGCCGCCAGCAGTCATTGTGTGTGCAAGGCCTTTTACTTGACTCAAGAATTTATGCAGTTGTTGCCATTCTCATCTCGATGATATGGTGGATGGTTTTGTTTTGTTTTTTGCTGTTGTTCTTGTGCGCTTTCTTAAAAGGCGCGAAAATTAAATTACTTTGTGGTATATTTTCTTATCAGATGAATGCAAATGTATATAAATATATATTTACTAAAATTTCCCAGTAGTGAAAAGACAAACTTCTCAGCAAACATTTTACTTCATGAACTGGTATTTGATGGTCACTGGTGGATTGGACCTAGTTGCAAAATGACCAAATGAGGGCTTATATAAAACTAATACGTTGCTATTACTGTAATTGAAAATACTTCAACCGGTAAGAATGCTCGAAGGGAGGATTAGGTGAATGTATTGTAAATATCATACTTATGTAGAGAATCTTATGATTGTTTGTTCATTAATTGGCGTAATGCCGATGCATAAGTTGACGACTGACATTTCGTAGGATATCACCAAGTTAGAAGAATAATGTAGGATTGAAGAACAAAGCATTGTGAATGTCTCGATATATTCTGAGGAACTAGCGGAACAATCTAACAAAGCGCGTGAAGATTAATTAACGGACTATTGAAGAAGACTTTATGTGATAACACTCAAGTTGCCTTAATTTTCCTGAATCCACAAGTCAGAGAACTACATAAATACTCTTACGGAAGAACAGTCTCAGCATTACCTAAAAAAAAATTGTCAAAAATTAATGCCATTTTTGGACGACTTCAAACTTATTCAAAATCGAAAACCTTTTTTTCCTCGTTCATTCCTCCCGGAAGCCTAGGGCCTCGACAAGACTCAGTCCTGCACTGGTATCGTTAATCTGTTTTTGATTTCTGACAGGGTAGGTGATTAGCCTGCCGCTACCAGTCCTAAGTGCTGGGAATGCCCACCTGTCGTTGCTTAGGGTCAACGTCTTCTCACTGCTTGAAGTGCCATCTGTATCTCACATTTTTCTGGCAGAAGGATCACACAGATGGTTGAGGACTTCACTAAACTTCGTGTGTCTGCGCTATTACCGCGGTCGCCCGCTTCCTCTTGCTTGGCTTGTTTTTGCTTGTTTTAGCAGTCACAATGCAAATAAAGCAGACTATTGTGCGGGAGTAAGGATGCAAAGGATACGTTTTTGGGGTTGAGGAATGGAATTGGAGGTTGTTTTGTTTTTTTTTTTAGAGAAAGGGAAAATAGGTACATTTGGAAAAGTGCAAGGACCGTGCTTTACGTGGGATTCGAACCCACAACCTCTGGGATGGCAGACTAGTGCACTTACGCTAGACCACCGAGGCCGCTTTTCAAGATTGAGTACCTATCCTTATCAAAAATCTCTATACCCATATGAGAATCTAACTTCTAACAGCTATTCAGAGATAACATAGTAACAAGAGATCTATGAAGATTCAACTGTTTCCTACGTTTCTGTTTGTTTTTAATCTAAAGCTACCGAAACTATAAGTTCAAAAAAACTGAATTATTAAACAAAACAATGTTAGAAAAAGTCACGCAGAGAAGATTTTAGTGCCAATGCAAATTTGTTGATTCTTATAAAATTTGATATTTTAAAAGTGTAAATTTAATTTTTTCCTCCTTTTAAGGTTATATAAGAATATTAAATGTTTCTCTCTAAACTCTCCTAAACATTGAAACTCTTTTTACACATTCTAAAAGGCGTTTGAATTTACTGAATGCGGAATAAAACCATAGAGGGGTAATCGTTTCGTTCGGTCCTCAATCCTTAGTGGGACATAGGGCATCAAGAGGTGTATTCATAGTAAATATAAGCAACAAAATACCACAGAAGAAACTATAACGGCATGTTTACAAAAAGAGTACCTTATGTTGTTACATAACCTCAAATATAGCAAAAAAGTCGTTCCCTTAACAAAAGAGTTTCTCTTAACAAAAAAACTAATAAATTAATTTGTACATAACCATAATATATTTATTAAAACAAACGCACATTTTAAAGACAATATGTCACGCATACAAAGTTCTTTAAGTAATTCAATAAAAAATTTGGTGCTTTATTTTCTTTAAATGGGCATTTTAGTGCGTTTTTATATCCGAAGCTAGGTAACACTGCAGTAGCGAGGGAGAGATTTGACTGCGGCAAGCAGAAAAACACCAACAACAACTGCAATCGCGAGCAAAGCGGCCACATAAAAAAAGTAAAGCTAAATAAAACTGAGTGAATTATTGAACTAATTTTTAAAAAATGTACTTTTTTTTAAATTAGAACAGGCTAGAAAAATGTCATGAAGAAATATCTAAAACTCAGAGACTAAATAACAAAAACAAAATGCTAAATCAAGTTACGAAAATGGTAATCTGTGCATACTGGTGCTAAACCGACGTAACTCATTGTCGAATTCGCTGAGAGCAAAGTAACGGTACCACGATGGGCGCCATCTCAATATTCTTTCCATCATGGGTTGACAGCACGGTTGGTGCATTGGACACTTCTTGCATTCGGAATATGCGGCTACGAACTTTGTGCGCAACTCTGAGCATGAACGAGGAACTCTAAACCTGTGTTGAACAAGTTGCGGTAAAGAGCATATGTATTTTTACAACTCATGTTGTTGTATCTGAAATGAGAAAAAAAAACATTGGGAAATTGTTCCTTTATTCTCCTCTTTCATACATCTATGCACTACGAGCACAGCTTGTGTTAAGCCGGAATTGAATTACTCAATCTTTGGTAGTGGATGAAATAAATATGTTCAAATAAGTTTACGCAATGCCTCTCATCTGCTGAATAATTTAAAGTGAAATTAATGTTTGCAAACACACAACTCACACAAGTGTTTTTTTGTGCAGAGAAATATTGTGGTTTCGAATTCCTTTGTCAGTTGGTAGATGAAATTAAAATTAAAGCTCTGTCACTAAGAAGTGTTTGCTTACTTGTAGAAAGAGATATATGTATACATACATAGATGTGGGTACATATGTCGATTTAGCAAACTTCATGCAAAGTGTTGAGTTATTTTTTTTTTTTTAGTTTTTGCCTTCTGTTTTTTTGTGATTCTAGAATTAATAACTGACACTTTAGCTGAATAAGGCGAATATTTTGTACTATTGTATTTAGAAGAATAATATTTACTTATTCCTTCCTTACTTTAATCAACATCGAGGAAGAACTACCTTTTATTATAACCAACAAGTTTTTTATAATAGAGCAAAAAAGCTGAAGCATTTGGATTCAACCGGACAATATAACCCACTGAATGCAGAAATATATATTTGCCGGTTGATTTAGAAGTAAAAAAAGCGAAAAAAATAATGTGACTTTAGCAGAAACCTATTGACAAAGTCGACCACAGGTTATAGATTAAATGTTAAGATTTTAAAGTTATACTCAAGAATAATTTCTTTTTGTTGATCATAACTTTGCTTTCGAGTTTCTGATTCTAACCTTCCTGCATAAGAGTTATTCTCAAAAGAAAATTTAATCATTTAAATTTAAAAATCTGTGTTTTGTATATGCCATTTGTATATCTCGCACAAAAATTGAACAATGAATATTGGTAGTTGAAAATGGTTTTCTTTCTTTTTCAAAATATTCTCTTTGATATGTATTTTGACACGACATGGCTTTTGCACTAATGGAAGGCAACTTTCGAACCACTTTTCCCAACACAACCAACATTTTTTATCGAAACATAATAATGCAAAATCTTATTGATGCTCATCATACTAATGCTAAAGGGTGTCTTAATCTCACGCTATGTGATATGACCACCTTGCTGAACCATTTCTGGTATAACAACTAATCTTCCCGGAATTCATGCGTGAGCGAAAAGCGTCTGCAAAAAAATTCATTATATAGGGCAGTTTTTTAAGAGATATAGGCAAGTTTTTGAAAAAAATACACGTAAAATGCATGAAATTTTTATTTAAATCGATAGTACAGTCCATATAATTTAATGTTTGAAGATTATTTCATGCAAATGTTGACGGCGACTGCGCTTCAAATGGCCCATCCGCTTAGTCCAATTTTGGCATACTCTTTCCAATGTTTCGGCCGATATCTCACATATAAATGCTTTAATGTTGTCTTCCAATGCGTTAATTGAAGCAGTCTTGTCTGAATAGACAGGAGCTTTAACATAGCCCTACGAAAAATAATCTGAAGGCGTTATGTCGCACGATCTGGGTGGCCAATTGACAGGTCCCGAACGTGAAATAAAATGTTCACCGAACTCGCCTCTCAACAAGTCCATTGATACACGTGCTGTGTGGCGTGTGGCACCGTCTTGCTGAAACCACATATCATGCAAGTCAAGCTCTTGCATTGTGGGTAAAAAAAAGTTGGATATCATTTCACGGTAGCGCTCACCACTCACAGTTACGTTACGATTCGCAGCATCTTTGAAGAAGTACGGTCCAGTAATACCTCCAGCCCATAAACCGCACCAAACAGTGACCTTTTCAGGATACATTGGTAGCTCTTGCAATTCTTCTGGCTGATCTTCCCTCTAAAATCGACAATTTTGCTTGTTTACGTACAAATTTATCCAAAAATGCGCTTCGTCGCTGAACACAAATTTTCGATAAAAAAGTGAATCTTCGGCCAACTTTCCAGGGGCCCATTCACCAAAAATTCTGCCCTGCGGTAGGTCCTTCGGCTTCAATTCTTGCATCAGCTATATTTTGAAAGGCTTCACACCTAAATCCTTTCGCAAAATTTTCCACGTTGTTGAGTAACAGAGGCCCAATTGCTGCGAACGGCGACGAATCGATAATTGATTGTAATCATTAAAACTGGCCGATGCAGCTGCGATATTTTCTTCAGTTCGCACTCTACGTTGGCGTGTTGGTGGTTTGATGTCTAATAATGTTAATTTGGTTCTAAATTTAGTTACAATAGCTCGAATAGCCGCTTCAGTGGGTCGATTAAACTGACCTTAAAATGGAAGAAGCGCGCGATAAACTTTCTTAACAGAACACACATTTTTATAATAAAATTCAATGATTTGCAAGCGTTGTTCGTTTGTAAGACGATGCATGCTTAAATTACCGACCAAACTGAAGATGTTTGATAGTGAAACAAAACACGAAACGTGCGTCAGCTGTTTAAACCAACTGTTTAAAAAGATAATAGCTAAAAAATCACCAGCAAATAGTGTTATTTAAAGGATCGCGCTTTTTTTCTCTTAATCGCTCTTCACCACTGTCGAATTGAAAACTATAAGTTTTTCTTACTGTTTTCTGCAATTTACGAAGAAAGAGAAACTTTTCTTTGCCATATTGAAAAATATTAATAAAATAATATAAAAACAAATTTAAAAATTAATTAAAAAAAAAAATAATAAAAATAATTAAAAAAATTTTAAATTAATTTTTATTATTTTATTTTTCAAATTTTTCTTTCGGAATAACATCAGGACAAAAGAAAAAACAAATTGTACCCGGCATTAGCATATCTGCCACACGTACCTTCACTGGGTACGCTTTGGGTTGGAATTCAAATGACGAATAAATATTGATTCTTTTTCTGCCGGCTAACAGGTGTCGCTTTCAATATTTTTCAATTAATCTTCAGCATTTTTCCCTTCAAGCTTACGCTGCCTCAAATGTGTAGGAAGACTTAGAGAACGCAGACCCTGCTTGCTTGAAGAGTAATTCACTATTCATTTCAAGCAAAACGGAGTATATTGAGTTCCAGTTGTCTACTTATTTCATAATTTGTTTACTTAGTTATCTACGTTTTCTGCTGAAGTAGCCTCTTATAATACATTGGCTGAATACACATGTACTTATGTATGTATGTATGCATGTATGTGCAAACATGTATATATAAGCTCATATTGCACCTTAAATACAAAAGGGTACCAACTCAAAATGTACTTCTGCTCAAATATGAACGAGACGTTATCAATAAAACGGTCCGCGGATGACATATGGCAAAAATAAATTTTTTGTTGGATGGTAGGACTGTTATAAGCTTACATGGCAAATTTCAGCGCGATATGTCACATAGTTTGTTTTCTGTGCTACTGTAAACAAGTCAAGCTCGAGTGTGGAAAATTTTGAGTTGTGACCCTTTTGTATTTAGGGTGCGATATGCTTATTGGAGAGACTAGGACGTAGATTTGTTTTCGAACAGTACGAATAATTGTGTAATATACTGTTATGAGTGTACTAGCTCGTACTTTATGTAAATACGTTATTAGAGTTGGTATGCCAAAATAGACATACATATGTATTTATCTTAAAAATATTTTATATACCATTTAGGTGTTTTACTCGTACCACATTCCTTGTTGCCTACAGCTGAAGTTACCACAAAATTTGCATGTAAACACTTGAAACGACTGGTAGTGAAACATTTTTAGTTTTAATGGTAGAATTAAATTGTCGTAATTGTTTTGTTATTTAATACACAAGAGACTACGAACGTTCGAGTGGGTGATTGAATGACCCATACGTATTTTTCTTGTTTTTTTACATTTGTAAGCACTATTTTTTATTTTTATGTTTCGAATTTGAGTAACAGCTTTTACTTGACATCTTTTTGAGGTCAAAGTTCTACCGTTTAAAATATTTTAGGAACCTTTAAATAAATATAAAAATAGTAAAATAATATAGTAAAGCAAGCTCACCCGTAGAAGTAACTCATACGCCCTCGCTTCCTAGTTTAGTCACATTTGCGCCGCTGAATTTGAAATTTAATAATAATTAAATAAATAATTAATAATTAAATAACACGAGTACATACACTTCATTATTCTACAATATTCGTAACATTTTTCACGCGGAATTGTTCTTGTTAATTCTTTATAAAACAAAATATTATACGTAAAATTCCCATGCTTTTATAAAGTTCACGAAATTTAATAAATTACAAATTAATAACCCCATGATTTTAAACTTTTCAATCGAAATATGTAGAAAACGTTGGTGAATGCAGTTTAGCTAATTAAATATGTTATAACTTAATTAAGTTTTATAATGTGGAATAAATGAAGTTGGAAGCCACGCAAAAATCGAGTTGATTTTTAACAATTTTTTTTTGCATACCATGTTGAAAACACCGAATCAATCCAACCGCAAACATAAAGTATTGAAAATAACGTTCAGTGCAGGAATAAATTTTGAGCAAAAACATACCAAAGCTTATTTACAAAATTCATTTGGAGAAATATTTAAGAAAAATTTGTTTCCATAAATATCAACTTTATGTATTTATAATATTTAAAAAAATTTGCCTTCCTTCCAAAACCGACTGTACATATGTCGATGGGCATAACAATCACATTACGTTGGCTGCTTGATTAAATTCTGGTATTTCTGGCACTACCGCATAGCCAAGTCATCTGTTGTTGTCAAAAACAGGCGGCTGAGGATAGTGTGGTCTCTGAGGATATGCCACAACCACTTGAAACCCATTTCCTTTTTGCGTTGAGGCAATTTCTGCATGCTGACATACAAAGTGTGCAAGTTGATTGGCATTGGCATGAAATTCTATGTCATAACTGTGTTTAGATGCTGGATCTTGTAAATTCTTCATATGATGTGTATGCAACAGTCGATTTGTACTAACGAGATTTAATCATGCGTTAAAGTGATTTCTGAATGCAGCACAAATACAATGCTTTATTATATTTAAGATTTAGGTGATTGTAGCGAATTCCAAAGCAATATTAAATCGAGAATGAGATACACCTGTCAGCAATACATGCCTGTCATACTTTAGGGTTTTTGTTGCCTTTTCCTTAATACAATTTGCTGTCCTGTAACTCGCACATCTGTTTTGTTTCCAATTATTGAACATTTATTACACTGCTGGGTTTCTGGTAACATAGAGGATTTAAGGCCTTCGACTCATTTGCAATGGTGTTTTCTGGGTGTTCCTTTAAAAGTGTGTAAAACGGAAATAAAACATATTTGCTATTTTTGTTTTAAATATATTATTTTTTAATGTATTGTTAAAAAATAAAAAAAATTGTTTGGCCATACGAATTTTGCTCAAAAAGTACTCAGTCTTTAAAAATGGTCTTCACATGGACAATGGACACAGATATAGCCGGTTCTACCGAACCGATTTTAATGAAATAAAATATAAATGACGTAGAATTGTTGTCGTTATAGTGTGAACTACGATCATTTGGAAAAGAAATGTTTCGATTTTTGTCGGACCTTCAAAGTATAAAACGGGCCAAACGGGGCTTTTCATCTTTCAAGGTCCGCCATTTTGTCAAATTTAATTTTTTTTAAGATCACACGATAACGACATTTATACTGAACAAGATCCTCTTCGTTTTTTGGTTTTAGACACCTGTGAATCCAGGAATCCGATTCGTCAGTGACATACCTCTGTTTGGAAGACCATACTTTGAAGGCTGACAACTCTTTGAACGAACTTCGTGTGACAAAAAAAATTTTTAATTTTTTTTAAATGGATGGGAAATGGGAAATTGTTCAATGAAACGCAAAATAATTGTTAAGTCATTAAAACTTTTTTGTCGCCTTCAAAATAGGCTCAATTCGAAGCAACACACATATGCCAACGATTAGTCCAGTCATCAAAGCACCTCTTAAACGCGTTTGAAGAGATCTTCTTCAGCTCCTTCAGCGAATTCTCCTTAATGGCATCTATCGACTCAAAGCGGCGTCCGCGCAGTGGCAATTTAAGTTTTGGGATAAGGAAAAAGTCACAGAGAGCTAAACCCGGTGAATGCGGTAGTTGTTCGATGATATTTGTAGAGTTTTTGGTAAAAAAAGTGTTCATAATATGAGCCTTGTGAGACTGTGCGTCATCATGGTGCAAGATTCGTGAGTTTCCTTTCCGCAAATTGGGCTGTTTCCTACGCGCATTCTCTCTCAAATGTCACATAACTTCCAAATAATATCCTTTATTTACCGTAGCATCATTTGGAACGAGTTCCAGTTGCACAACACTATAAACTATAAAAAAAAAATTGCAAACGGCAAATGGTACTTGTCATATCTTATTTGCTAAATTATAATTATTAAACTTAGAAATATACTATTGATATTGCCGCTGGTGACTTAAATCTAGAATTGTTTGTTCTTAAAGCGCCGCCGAGGTTTTATTGGAACAAAATGGACACTATTCGAGTGTCTAAGTTTGGTGTGCGTTATTCTGTTTTTCTTTATTCAAAATTAGCTTTATTCATCAGCGTAATTTCCATCAAGGGCTATGTAATTTTGTACAACGATTTATCTTCTGCCTCAAAATAGGCCTCAGTTTCAGCGATAACCTCTTCATTCGAGCGAAATTTCTTACCCACAAGCAAATTTTTTAGGTCTGCAAACAGCTAGTAGTCACTGAGAGCCAAATCGGGTGAACACGGTGGATGTAGGAGCAATTTGAAATTTAGTCAATAGCAATCAAAATTCAATTCATATGCGGACGTTTCTTTGCAATTTCGGCCTTCAAACGCTCCAATAACGCTATATATAGTAATATTCACTGTTGGTGGTATTTCCCTTCTTAAGACAGTCGATGAATCTTCCACCACGTACATCCCAAAATACCGAGGCCATAACTTTTTCAGCCGATTGTTGTGCTTTCGGGCACTTTGGACGAGGTTCACCAGTTGGTGTCCACTCAGACGACGAAAGTTTTGATTCCGGAGTGAAGTGATGGATCCATGTTTCATCCATTGTCACATATCGATACAAGACTTTCGGTTTATTACGTTTAAACACGACCAAACACTGCTCAGAATCATCAACACGCTCTTGTTTTTGGTGAACGCGGCACCCACTTTGAACAGAGCTTCTCATGGCCAAATGCTCATGCAATATAAAACCACTACAGTCTTTTGATATCTCTACGATTTCACTTTTCGGACATTCAAAACGATTTTTCGGGTGTTACCACCTCATTTGGACGTCCACTGCGTTGTATATCACCGGTGTCTTTACGACCACGTTGTTTGTCATGGAGCGGAGTTCCCTGTAAAGGCCATATTTTCCCTGATTTTCATTAAAATTATTTAAAATGAAGAAGACAATATATTTTTTTTAAATTGGCATACAGTTTATTTATACATTAAAATAATATAAAAATTATTTTTTTATTTTAGTCATTTAAAATGGCGGATGTATGGTACACTCAATTCTTCCAGGAAGGTCGCAGCGGGGCTTCTCAATCGGCGGGCATTGTGGCATCGGCGTCAGTGACCTGAACACAAAAAACAAAAACTTTTTTTGCTTATTAATATCATAATTTCTATATGAATTAAACAAAAATGAAAAAAAATTCGCGGAATAAAATGCTTAAAAAAAAATGAATTTTGGGGTGAATTTTCCTACTATTTTTGATTCGAAAAAATTATTTTTCGAACACCCCTTGGGTGTTTGGCCCAGCTCCTCCTTCTGTTTGTGGTGTGCGTCTTGATGTTGCTCCACAAATGGAGTTTCAGTTTCAAGCCGACTCCGGAGATATTTTTATTGGGAGCTTTTTCATAGCAGAAATACACTCGGAGGTTTGCCATTGCCTGCCGAGGGGCGACCGTTAATAAAAGAAAATGTTGCACGCTATTTTTGAGCTACTTGTAATTTACACTTTATTATACCAAAAATCAATAAGATATACACTCTGTCTAATACCAGCTTGATCGGTAAATTTTACACTTAGAATTCCGTAAGATTTAAATGCTGTTAAAAGTACTTACAATTTTCGCAGTGCATTTTGTGCAATTTGTTAGTTTTGCGAAAATTTAGGAAGCCTACGTTGTTTTTACAAAATGAGTTCCGCGTATGAAAAGCGATTTGAAGTAGTGATCCTAAGTACACACCATAATGGTGGAAAAATGTCAAGCGTGTCTGCAGCAAAATATAGGTATATTTGAAGAAGTCAAAGGCGTTCATAAAGAAATGGGTGCAATGGTATACCAAAGTTAATAAAGTTGACGACTTCTCCGAACGAGGCCCAAAAAGTATACCTTTCTAAAGAAAGATCAGAAGATCATTGATTTGTTTGTAACAAAGTCGTACTTAAAGTGGTATTATTGCGTACGGAGTCTTAATTCTAAGGCTTCTACGTGCAGATGACCTCAAATTTCGTAGAACATTAAAAAATCGCTACTCTCATTGAAAAAGAACTTGCATGGGCTAAGAAAAATTCAGAGCAGAATTGAGCAAACGTAATATTCACTGGAGAATCTTTCTTTTGTTCAAGTTCGGTGTTGGTGCTCTGCTGATAATCATCAGCTTCAATGAACTGTTAAGCATCTAATTAAGGTTCATGTTTGGGGCTGCTTCTCCGAGAAAGGACTTGGCTATTTATTTGTGTTGTATACCGCCAATTGGAATGCAGTTTTGATGAATAAAATTGAACTTGCTTGCTGAGAGGAAGATTGATCAAATAATGATTCTGGCAGGACTGACTGGTTACCTCCACATGACACTTGATATTGCAATAAGCAAGCCATTCAAGGATCATATGCGGATGGAAATCAATGAATATATTAGAAATATAATGATGAGAAAACATCGAGGCAATTTTGTCAAACCAGGCTTACAAGAGGTTGTGAATTGGGTAAAAAATTCATGGGACAAAATAAATGACAGGCTACTTAGACAAGAAGTATTCAATTTATTATTATTATTATTATATATAAGAAAAGTAGAGGAGTTCCACTACTTTACATTTAAATGGAACTCTAATGTAAACACCTTCGGCTCGTATTCAATTTAATCCATTGATTCAACAGGAAATGGATTTGGCAGAACTTCAGAATATACTTCTGAATTTTATTTATGACGATGTTCCAGTGAAGATGACATGACTGTAATTGAATAAATTGAAATTTCTGTACTTTGTGTAAAATAAATATTTAATAAAAATATATAAATATACTTTTGTCCTCCTTCGAGAAAAAGCCCTAGCGCCTGGACCAAAAAGGGAAGTAAGACAATGTCTTATTTTCGGAAAAAGACGGTATGTTTTCAAGAAAAGATTATTAGACTTAAATAAACAGTGGACAGCAGTGGACATATACATATACAGGATTTTTTAAGACGAAAAAGTTGCGCCAGGTTTCAGGGTATCAAAAGATCGCGTAACATTACCTATGTGCAGTTATGCTTCAGGCGATCACATGGTAAAACCTATGCTGGTTTGTAAATTTCTCAATCCTCGTGCATTGAAAGACCTAAATAAGAGTAATTTACCGGTATACTGGGTAGCAAATAAAAAAGCTATTGAATTATTTAAGAAATGGTTTTTAAACTGTTTTTTACCAAGTGTGGAAAACTACTTAAAACAGAAAAATTTGGATTTAAAGTTCCACTTATATTGGATAATGTACCCTGCCATCCGCAATATTCAAATAACCCAAATGTCAAAATAATTTTTTTACCAAATACAAATCAAAACCAATTACATAAGGAGATCATTACAATGGATTTTGACCAAAATCGATGATGAATAATATGGAAGTCAAGGAGCCGTGGAAACTATTCACAATTTTGGACTGCATTGATCTAATAAACTCATCTATCAGAGAAATAAAACCGCTACATAAAATGGTTGTTGGAAAAAATATGGCCGGAGTCAATTGAAAGTGAAAATTTGATGAAGGTAGCATAAAACAAAATGAATGCAATCATGGGTGTTGCTGAGTCTTTAGGAGGGGAAGGTTTTGACGATATGACTGAACAAGATATCAAAGAGTTACTGGTGGAAGCAGGTTTGGTAGAAATGACATCACCATGATGAGTCAGAGAATGATAGCATACTACTGTGGGAAAAAAGTTGTAAAATGAAAAATCTTTATTTATTCTTGTAAATCAATTTCATCCCCTTCGATATGAATCTCGATGCAATACACTTATGCCAACGATTTTTCCAAGCCCCGAAACATGCCAAATAGTCCATTTCCGGTATAGCCATCAGCACCTTCTTCGATTCAGCTTTTATCTCCTCAATCGACTCGAAACGCGTTCCCCGGAGTGGTCTCTTGAGTTTTGGGAATAGCCAGAAGTCACACGGAGCCAAATCAGGCGAATACGGTGGTTGCGGAACGATATGCGTGGAATTTTTGGCGAAATGGTCACGAAGAACGAGTGCAGTGAGAGACGGTGCATTATCGAGATGAAAAAACCAAGAGTTGTTGGCACATAATTCTGGTCCTTTTAGACGAATTGCTTCACGTAAACGACGCATAACGCTCAAATAATATTCATTATTAGCAGAAGGAATTCATAGTGCACCACACCCCGAAAATCGAAAAAAACTGTCATCGTGACCTTTATTTTTGAACGACTTTGACGTGCTCTTTTCGGTCTGGCCTCGCCTTTAGCACGATATTCGCTTGATTGGTCGGTTGTTTCAGGGTCGTAAGCATAAATTCAAGTCTCATCTCCCGTAATGATGCATTTGAGCTTGCCCTGATAGTCTGAAAGCATTGTTTCACACACATCAACGCGACGACTTTTTTCCAAGAAATTGAGAGTTTTCGGTACCAAACGAGATTTGACTTTTCGTAGGCCCAAATGGTCTTTCAAAATGGTTTTCACAGATCCTTCTGATATTCCGATCATATCAGTAAGGTTTTGAACAGTCAACTGACGATTTTGTGAGCACTAACTCCTTCACTTTATTGACGTGTTGGTCATCTGTTGACGTCGATGGTCGTTCGGAGCGCTCCAAGTCATCAACACGTTCTCGACCCTCTTTGAAGTCTTTTTACCACTTATAAACATTTTTCTGCGACATGGTCGAATCACCAAATGCCTTCTGCAAGATGCTAAACGTTTCCGCAGCCGAAATTTCATTCCGAAAACAAAATTTGATGGCACTGCTCTGCTCAATCAAATCAGACATTGTAAAAATCGAAAAATGCACTCTTGGTCGTTTGGTAAACACAAGCGTAAATATATTACTGATAATGACATTCACATGAAAGTTGGCCCAGATGTTACTAACAGTGCTGCCAACTCATGAAAATAATAACTAGAGCGAAATTTTAATCCCGCGAAGTTTGACAAATAAAATTACCTTACTCTTTGCCCACAGTAGTAGGTGAAGACGAAGAAGCTAAACAGTTTACTCTAAAAGCATAAAAACAGGCCTAGTTAGACTCATATTTCTTAAGTGAAGATCCTTCAAATGAAAGGAGCACAAAGTTTAAAAGAAAACTTCATAAGTGCTTAGAAATGGTGGAAATATATAAAGATCTTTTAACTAAAAGCAATCAATCTACAATAAAATAACAGATTCTTTGCAAAAGGAAACGCCCGTGTTTAATAGTGCTTAGTGATGACGAAGAACACATTGTTTAATTCATATTAATAGCAATTCAGTAGCAAGGCTATGCATTGCATCTATAAATGTGACGTAACATTTTCAATATAATTAATGTATGAGGCAGTGTAACTTAAGTCCTAGAATCTGTAAACTACCTTGATCAAAACGTTCCATGAACAACCACCAGGGACGCTCTAAGTCAACTGATTTGAGTTCTGTTTTTTGTTGGGTCGCCACATCTGTGATTAACATTCCCACTAAGATTTTATCGGTATTCTTTGATATTTGTAAAGTACCTTCATTGTAAGTTACCCCATCTTAAGTAAATCTATTTCTCTAGTATATATAATATTTTCCATCATTTACAATTTGAGAAATTGACTTGAACTTTTAATAACGAGAATCTACAAAATTTTGCGTTAAAAATGGATTCAATGGTGCGAAAAGCTTAGAAATGCTGGGAAACTGTTTCAGCAATGATACTCTAAAGAAAACTGTGAGTGGCATGAACGCTTCGAAAGAGATTGTGAGATCATCGAGAGTGACGTAGAGAGAACGTAGTGGCAGGCCATCGACATCAAAAACTGATGAAAACATCAATAAAGTAAAAGAAAAGTTGATAAATAACTGGAAATTAACCATTAGAGAGCTGGCAGAAAATTTGGACATTGCATAAAGATCCTTTCAGGAGCTTATAGTTAATAATTTGGGTTTGCACCGTGCTGCTGCAAAGTTGCTCCCAAATACATCATTTCCAAGGGTTTATGAGTACAACAAGCAATACAGACATCCGGCGAGTGAATGGAGAGCTCCGAATTAACCAGGCTAAAAAAGCTACGTCATTTTCAGTGCAAAAAAAAAGCGATGCTTCCTGATGTATTCAGCAACTGATTTGTACACCACGTTTTTCCAGAAGGTCGAATGAAGTGAATACAATTCAAAAAGCATCGAATTTACCTGATATATTGGTAGCTACCTGCGATGTTTAATCGAGTCACAAAACCGCTATGGGGAACGCATTTTAACAACCGAAAGGAAGTAATAAAAAAATTGAGGGCGGCTCTACCATCGATATTAAAGATAGAGTTTGAGACATTTTTCGACAGCTGAATCGAACGCCGACATAAGGGCATCGGAGACGATTATGAGTACTTTGAAGGCGGTAATATTACTTTTGAGGAGTAAACTTGTATGATATTTTGAATTTCCTGAATATATTCTGGAAGTTTTTTGATGAGGTGGTATATAACATTGATTTTTCTTCATATTTCCTTAAGGATGCAATTACTATTTTGAGGTTCCACACAGCCCCATAGTACTCTTTTCTGCTTTTAATTAAAAGTAAGCTTGTGGTGGCCGCCGCAGTACTGTGGGTATACATGTGACTGGTATTTGGGCGGTGGCAGACTCGTTAAATATTTAATAAAAATTAAGATTTTTTCATCATAATAACCTTTGAGAAAATTTTTGTCATCAAAAATTTCTCATAAAATTTGGCTGGCTTCCAGAAGCAGCATAAAACTACAAGGACCTCCATTTGCAGTGAAAAATAAAAGCCGCGGCATGCTTTGATGACAAAGTTTGTGGACCAGCCCAGCCATTTATCAAGCTTGGCCATTTATTAAGCAAAAGATGAACGCGTCAATCAAGTATATATATGCATATTCATATTATATATATGTGTAAGCTGCTTGAAGTTTCTCGGAAGCGTCTGCAACTGGCTATTATTATCAATTAGTATTAAGCCAAACCACTTCTGTTTTTTTTTTGCGGTTAATTGATCAGAATTGTCAACCGTACTATTATTTATATATAAATGCATTTAACATAAATGTTCGTAAGTATGTCTGTGTGTGTTTGCATGTAATTGTGCTCATCAGTCTATAACTCATACATTTTATGATACCAAATTTTCCGTTTACGGTTTCAACTCAAACCGCAAATATCGCAGTGTACATTTGGATAGCTGCAAATATACATACAGGCGTATGCCACTTTGTAAACACCCTTAAAAGCTGACTAAGCCAATTACTTAGTGGTTTTGCCAGGTTTTCAATCATAACCAAATAACCAGCTCGTCAGTTAGCGAACATAAAAAACAATAGTTACTAATCAAATAGTTGCTGATTATTTGGCACGGGCTCAAGTGGGAATATAGAAGTTTTTGCAAAGATAGAGGTTAAAATCCTTCCTTTCCTTTTAGCTTATTGTTATAATTGAGTGTGTACGATAAACATTTTTACTCAATCTATATTTAGTGTTCTTTGACGGCGAGCTCGAGTTCACGAGAATTGAAAAATGTCGAAGGTATCGGTCTTTCGCAATTAAAAGCCTTTTGACGTTTATTGAGCTGTTGCACGGGGATTTCTCTAAACTCAAATTAGATAAGTTCGCTTTCAATAGCTTTTATTATGTACATTTCATATTTTATTAGGGTTTTGCCCAATTCTCGAACCGTGTTAAAATGAATCCGTGCTATAAAAATGCCGTGTTATACCGGGGTTACTTGTATTCCCTCTCGAGTATCACGGTACTTTATGCGTCTTTTTTAAAAGCTCATAACACAAGCTACGAACTATATGATCTATTTCGATGCATGTGCCAAAATTTTAATTTTCAATCCAGCTTTTTTCATATGTATGGGACGTCGAAGAAAACGATAGCTTTTCCCCGCAAGAAACTACTGACTATGGTACATATACCTAAGACTTTTTATTTAACTCATGAATTCTGCTTTCTGTAGCTGAACATTTCTGATCGCAGCTCTTAACAAAGTACTACCTTTCTTGGCCTGGAGTGACGGGTATTAATATATATTATATTATACTAGCAACCCGCCCTGCTTCGCACGGGTATAAAATATATACCCTATGTCACTCACTGAAAAAATGATTAAAATCGATCCAGTAGTTTTGGCTTATTCATTATTGCCCGTGGCCCGCCCGCGTTAAATTTGGAGTAAAACAATCCCCCCTTCTTTATAGATTTCCTGCTATCTTTGGGATATCTAAATTCATACCCTACATTTTCGCATATTAACTTTTTGCATTTTTACATATGTATTTATTTTATTTTTACAACAATTACTATATTACAGAATGTCTTTATATACAACGTTCATAGCCTTCTTGTCATTAGACAATACAAACATGTTTTCTCTAGAGGTTACTCTTGAAAGAGCGACATACAGTTGGCCATGTGAAAAACAGTCAACACTCAAATCTAAGCCTGCAACGTTGAAGGTTTGACCCTGAGATTTATTAATGGTCATTGCAAAAGATGTCTTTACCGGAAATTGTAAGCGTTTAAATTGGAATGGTAGATCCGATGGTATCAGAGGGATTCGGGGAATCAATACATCTTCTCCGGTACCACATCCTGTGAGTATTGTGCACTCTATTATGATAGTTTTCAGTGATTTTACCAGCAAACGCGTGCCATTGCAAAGTTTAGGTGGATTTAGGTTTCTTAATAAAATAACAGGACAACCTATTTTCAGCTCCATTTTGTGAGGAGGGAGTCCAGACGGGTTCAAAGAATTTAGAAATTCTGTAGGAAATTGAACAGCTTCTTCCAAATCGAGAACAGTATCGACCGAGTAGTATATTTTCGTCGGCGCCTCAATCTTTGAAATAATCAAGTTATTTACTTTATCTACTTGTTCGTTAGTTGGTGACAGAATAGCTCTTTCTTTAAACCAAGATATTGTCTTATAACTTATGTTATCAATGTCAGGATAGACATTGTTGACTAACTCTTGGATGTTGTCTATCAAAACACAAAGGTTTTCTAGGTTAATCCTTCCCTCACTTTGTGTTAATTCTCCATTGCCAACTTTTAGCAGGATCTCTGGAAATAGCCTGTTCTCACGTGAAGATGACGAAACCCTCATATTAGTTTTAAGACCTAATTTATTGACATGCGACCAAAGGTGGGATCTTTTTAGCGAAGCATTTATTTCGTCAGCACGTGTTCCTCGAGTCACAACTGGTAGGATTTGACGGAAATCTCCTGAGAACAGAATTGTACATCCACCCATAGGTGAATTTTTGTTGCTCAAATCGGGCATTGTCCTATCCAATGCTTCCACAGACGTCTTGTTTGACATGATAGCTTCGTCCCAGACTATTAATGAGCAGTCACGCATCACTTTTCCTGTATTGCTCTGTCTAGAAACACTACAGACGCTGTTATCATCATCGGTTGCGATTTTCAGCGGGAGCTTGAATGTAGAGTGTGCGGTTCGGCCTCCTTCCAAAGGAGTAGCGGCAATGCCGGATGACGCAACAGCTAACGCAATTTTTCCGGTAGATCTCAATTACTAATTACTGATGAAATATCTTGAAAAATATTGTTTTTAATTATATGCTGTAAAGAGCCATATACATAGATCTATATGAAAACAACAATGTATTTAAGGTATTTAATTGGATAAGGATTAATGTTGTACCCATTCGTTGAAATCGCTTCGAAAATAAGCTATTAGTTGTCGTAAAAAGTAAATGACAAAAAATGTTATTGTATGGAATCGATAGCAAGCTAAACGCGCTCCGAATCAATAAAAACTATTCAAAAACTGTATTTTAATTACAGTATGCAAAATTCGTATTAGTACACCCCCTAATAAATAAAAAAACCACGTATATTTTCAAATTTATTTTAAAACAAATGCTTGAAACCGTTTTATTTTATAGATAATTAACTAAAATAAGGCCAAATAAAAAAACCGCTCACAAAGTGTATTGAAATGCAAAAAAAAAAATAAGAAAGAAAAAAATGAACACTTTTCACAGAAGCAAAATTCGTATTAGTACACATGTATTTTTAATGATTTAAAGAGTAAATAAAAAATAGTTCAGAAAATTAATATTTTGTAGGATACCCTCGTTGCCTTAGAACAGCAGACAATCTCTTCGGCATAGATTCCACCAATTTTTTTGTGAGATTTGGAGAAATCTTCTTCCACTCTGATTTGAGGACTTTTTTTAAATGTTCTCGGTTCCTTATTTGATGATGTTCCAGCTGCTTTTTGAAAATCGACCATACATTTTCTATGGGATTAATATCCGGGCTTTGTGGTGGTGTTTTGAGATAATTTGGACAGTTATAAAGCATCCATAACCTTGTATCCAACGCCGTGTGCTTAGGGTCGTTATCTTGTTGGAATATACATTTTTTTTTGCAACCCAATTTTTTGGCACCTTTGCGTAGATTCTTTTTTAAAATATCAATATATTGCCCCACAGTCATAATTCCATCAATAAAATGCAACTTTCCTACTCCGTTTGCCCCGAAACATCCCCATACCATCAGAGAACCACCACCGTGCTTGAAAGAAGGCTGCAGATTTCGTTTTTGAAGGCCAGTATTACACTCTCTCCAAATTTTTATGCGTCCATCGGACATTTTTATATTAAATTTACACTCGTCTGAAAAAATTACCCTTTTCCAAAACCGCATATTTTTGTTTAAATATTGCCTGGCGAATATAACACGCTTTCTTCTATTGACTGAGCTTACATACGGTTTTCTAACCGCAGTTCTGCTTCTAAATCCCAATTTTTTTACATAATTGCGCACTGTTTGAGGTGTAACTTTGATAGAAAAGTATTTTTCTAGTTCTGCAGCTAGTGAAACTCCACTGACGGTGGGGTCTTTTCTCATAAGGCGTTTCAAATAAGTCTTGTGCCTCTGCCCACGCTTTGCCCTGTTCACATTTCGAAGCTTTTTGTCAATCCTTCCACTGTCTCTAAAAATTTTGACTAAGTTTTGTATTGTAGACACACTTTTCTGCAATGTTCTCGCAATTTCGCGTAAAGACTTTCCGTTTTTGTTCATATTTATTATTAATCTCCTAGTTTCGTTTGACTTTGGCGACATTGCAAGCTAACTCCGCGAACTTGAACAAATGGCTACTAAAACGCAACTGCCCAAGGTTAAACATTGAATCGTTTCGAAAATAAAGGTAAATACCAACAAATTGTTTACAAATTCAACGCATACTAAGTGTACTAATACGAATTTTGCCTGCAGTAGAAATAGCTACACTGCTACTAAAGCTATTTTTTTCAATTCTATGCAAATGTTTCGGAGTTTTTGTTATTATTCTATTTTTTTATGAATTATACAATACCGCACTACGATTGAAATCAATTGCTTTAAAGTAAATTTGAAAATATACGTGGTATTTTTATTTGTAAGAGGGTGTACTAATACGAACTTTGCATACTGTATGTGCGATTTACTAATATAGAACGTGAAAATAGCGTTTTATTTCGCTGTAAAATTGTATGTGCATATAATTACATGGAATTCAGTACATACATAGATACATATGTACATACGTCCGAAATGAAATAATGCGAGCGATTCGTAAATACATACATACATACTTACGTCACCATACGATGTAATTCAGCATTAATGAGGTGTGGTGAGATTATCGCTTAACGCCTGTTGCTTCATTCGGTTGACAGCGAACAAACACACAAACAGCTTTTTTTGGAAAAAGAGCTGCTTTTGTTTAAACAATTTTGGTTAAATAACAAATATATCAATTTTTTTTTTGATGCAGAACGAAAGTAAATATTTCAAAGTTAAACTCTAAGAAAGTTTCATTTTAATTGGTTGATTCGTTTATGATTTATGGCCGTGAAAACAAAAAAAATTATGCTTTTTTGCCACATTTTGACCGATTGCCACGCCCCCTTTATATATTTTTTCACATTATATAGATATAAACCTTCCTCTTCAATCAATCTATCTTAAAAAAAAAACCGCATCAAAATCCGTTGCGTAGTTTTAAAGATTTAAGCGATTACGTGGACATAGGGACAGAAAAAGCGGCTTTGTTTTATAATACAGTGCACTCGCGGTAACTCGAATAGCCGCTAAATCGAACGACGTGCTAACTCGAACACATTTTTTCCCCTATTGACTTCTTTGTAACTCGAACAATAAAAAAGCGCTATAACTCGAACAAAAAAACGAATTTATTTGTACACACATTCTTTTCAAACATGTACATTTTGTACATAGATACATATGTAATAGTATATGTATATAAATTATATGTATACTAGTGTATTGTCCATATGAATATTTCGGCGTTAATATCCCGTTAGTTTTCTGGGAACAACATCTTGCATTGACCAAATTGCTTTAAATTTGTCATTTGTAGTATATCAGTGCACGTGAGTAATGGATCGTAAAAGGTTGAAGTGTTTAGCATTAAAAGAGAGGGCTGAAGTCCTTAACAAAATTAAACGTGGACGTAGTGTTACTTCTCTAGCGAAGGAATATGGGGTAGCCAAGTCCACCATAAGTCTTATAAAAAAGAAAGATAAGGCAATTTATGGCTTGCACTAACGCTACCGGCAACCATAAGCTTAAACTTCTCGTTATTGACAAAGCAAGAAATCCTCGTGTTTTCAAAAATTTTAACTGTCCGGTGGAGTACAAAAATTCCAAATCAGCCTGGATGACTTCGGCGATTTTCAAAGACTGGTTTCATAATTCGTTCGTGCCGCAGGTAAAATGACTTTAATATTTAGGTAAGAAAAAATTTGAAAGATGGGGACTACCTGAGAAGGCTCTTCTTCTAATTGATAATGCCCCATCACATCCCAACGAAATCGAATTAAAGTCCGAGGATGGTTTAATTTTAACTATGTTTATGCCGCCGAATGTGACACCATTGATCCAGCCAATGGACCAAAATGTAATTCGTATAACGAAACTATACTACAGAAATTTTCTACTGGCCTCCATTTTCAACAATCGATCGAAAAATCGATATCGATGACTGTTTTTTTAACATAGCACACTCAATTGATAAGTCGAACAAATTCGATAAATCGAACAGCGCCTGTTTTAATTAGTTCGAGTTATCGCGAGTGCACTGTATGTAGTGATTATACAATAAATAAAAACTTATATTGAATCAGACGGAATTTAATATATCTTATAAGAAGATTAAAATAGATATGAAATATTCTCGTATTTGACAACTTTTTAATTTCAATTTTTGTGCTGTTATATCTTTTCAGAATGTTGGGGGGTGTTGCCGGACGTCACATGTCGAATCGACGACGAGGTTCATCGCCAATGGTGCGTATAAGCGGCGGCATGTTGGCATCAAGCTTAGAGGACAGCGGGGGCGGCGGCCCCGGTAGCATTGGCATGTATAATACGCAATATGTGCCAAAAATACCACCGAGGCGCAGACGTGCCGTTACAACAAGTGACCACAAAAGCTGTGCACTTATACAAACGAGACTGAAATTAGGAGATATAATGTAAGTTTATGCAAGAAAAAAGTTATAATTAATTTAAATCATAGTTAATAGCTTGAATTGATTTGTAAAATTATCATTCCTTCACGAACCTTATAAAAGCTTACAAAAGCGTTGATATAAACCATATTTATTTTATATAAATATAACCCATATTAAATAATACAAAATTAAGAATAAAATTACTTTTGCTCGATATTACCACCTTTTGCCTTGACTATGGCCTTCAGACGATCCAGAAACGAATCCTAAGCTGGCCGAATGTGACTTGCAGGTATTTTGGCCCACTCGGCGACAATGACTTTTTTTAGCGCCTCCAGGCTGGGGAGTCTATTGTTTCGGACCTTGTTCTCTTAAATGGCTCAAAGAGAATAATTTTAGAGTCATTGTGTGCACGTTATGAAGTTCGGAACGTTGTTTTTTAGCCATTACCGAGTCCTGTTGAAACGTTCATGGTATGCCACCGAAATGTTTGTCTGGCCACGGCTTCAAAGCAACCCCCAGAGTACTTTACCGATAATATTTCGCATTTACCTTGACGCAAATACCAGGCTCGATGAAAACGATTGGAGAGCGACCATCTGCGGTTACAGTGGCCCAAACCATTACCTGTGGCAGGTGTTGCCAATCGATAACTCAACTTCTCGTATGAACGGTCGATAAAATAAACCATATCGTTTTGGGAGTTTACGAATTGTTCAATTTGAAAAACTTTCTTGTCAGAACACACAATATTTGGAAATGGACCGCTTTCGGCTAAGCAGATCAACTCCTTCGCTGTCATCGTGTCTGATTTGTTGCTGCTTTGATGTGAGATCATGCGTCTTTTGAATCTTGTAAGGCTTGCCTTTGAGATCATTTTTCAGTATGCAGCGAATGCTCGGTCAGATATTTTAAATTCTTTCACCATTTGATTGGCACTTCGTCGGGGATTTCGCTCAAGTCGCTTCTTCATTTTTTGAACAATTCACGTAACGTTGTAGTCCAGTTGTTCTCGATTTACGTATTAATAAAGCGAAGAGATTTTAGAACTATGATGGGCGTGCTGTCGGGGCATAGCTCAATAGCAGCGTATACATATAAAATATAAGTACGTATCTCGTACAGTGAGGAGCACAGGAAATGTGGGGAACAGGGCTCAAGGGAAGGGAAACTGTAAAGCATCTTCTATGATGTCCTACGTTATTTAAAATACGCTTAAAATATCCTGGGGCTCCACTGTTTGATGGATTGGAAGATATCTCGGCAGTAAGTTCAAAATGCCTCCTTAAATTTGCAATAGAAAGCGTGTGGACTACTTCAAAACACAAAACACGTATCTAATGAACTCCATCTGGTATCCATATGGACCGAACTGGTCTACTTCAAAACACAAAACACATATCTAATGAACTCCATTTGGTATCCATATGGACCGAACTGGTCTATTTGTGACTACAAATCAACCAGTTCAACCTACCCTAGGATATATACATATTGGCATATGCTTGGATAAATACATATGTATGCTAGGGAGGGTCAATTTGTATGGAACACTTTTTTCCCACATTGTTCTTCGCAGTTTTGGATTCTATGTATATAAAATTCTAAAATGCTGCTAGTCAAATGCACGCCTTCCCAATTTTAAAAAAAGGTATGGCAATGAAGGTACAAAATATAAAAAATGCACCTTCTGTTGAGGGTAAAAAAATTAAAATTCAAAAGAAGAAAAGAAATATGAATAATAAAATTTTTTAAAATTGTAAAATGTAATTATTTTTTGGTTTTTGCAAGCTTTAACTTGATTTACATTAAAAAAATTGCATACAATCGCTTTTTTATTTATTGTTATACGCATATATTGGCGCGAACACCGCTGTTATGTATTTAGCTAAGCTCGTTTTACAATTCGTGGAATGCGTCTTAATGTTATTCCGCAAAAGAAAGGACCTACAGATCTTTACTGCCTACGAATGGCAAATATAGTATGTTTTATAAGGAGTTTTTTCTATGCAACTCTATTACAATATTAAAAAATTTCGTATTATTTGCTTTGTAGCGCCACAAGCCAAAAAGAAAAAAACAAAAGCAGAAAAATAGATATGAAAAAAAAATTCTTCGAATCAAAAAATTCATATTATTTTCATAATTCATATATTTTGATATTCATAAAGTTTTGGTCAATACTAAATTCGTGTTAACTTTAAGTTAAAGATAACTTTGTTTTAATATTTTGAGTTCACGAAATGGATATTCGCGCTATATTCCAATGGCTTTTTCTACTCAGAATATTATATAGAGTCCGAATTTGCAAGGAACGATGTCGAAAAACCAATTTACGCACCCTAACGTATACTGGGTTGCCCATATTCGACGGACCCATGTGTTTTTTTTAATCAAAGAAAACACACAATTTTTTTGATGTTGACGATAATAATCATTTTATTTGGTTGATCCTTGAGCCTGTACGGCGTATTGTGCCCGTTTTGCAGCATTTTTCATAGTTTTAGGTAACATTTCGGCTGGAATAGCGGCTATTTCCTCACGGATGTTGTTCTTAAGCTCTTCTATGGTCTTTGGCTTATTAATATAAACCTTTGATTTTAAATATCCCCACAAAAAGAAGTCAGGTGGCGTTAAATCGGGCGAACGCGGTGGCCAGTCAAAATCGCCATTTTTCGACATCAAACGACGAGGAAACATTTTCTTCAAAAAATCGATTGTAGTGCGAGCTGTGTGTAGTGAAGCGCCGTCTTGTTGAAACCAGAACTGCCTCATACGCTTTCGACGCATAATTGGCATCACAAAAGTGGTTATCATATCGCGATAACGCTCCTGATTGACGGTAACAGCTTGACCCTCTTCATTTTCGAAGAAAAACGGCCCAATAATCGTTTCCGCACTAACGCCGCACCAAACAGTGACTTTTTCGTCGTAAAGAGGTACCTTTTGAATTTCGTGAGGATTTTCAATGGCGTAAATACGGCAATTTTGCTTGTTTACCGTCCAATTCAATAAGAAATGAGCCTCATCGGACATGATGACTTTGTTCCAAAATTGCTTGGCATCTTCAGCCATTTCGATGACTCTTTGGGCCCATTCCAATCGACGAGGCTAGTCCGCAGGCAACAATCTTTGCGTCAATCGAACCTTAAATGCAAATCAATGCGGATAATTCTTTGTAAAGTGGTCCGAGCAATGCCCAACTGCTGAGAACGGCGATTTTGGGATGTCCTTGGCGACGTCTCAACACTGGCCCGTACAAGAGCAATATTCTCATCCGATTGCCTTGGTCGGTGTTGATTTTACCTCTTTGGATTAGAAGGAGCATCACCGGTCGAAAACCTTTCGTACAAACGTTTAATGGTGTTCTTAGAAGGCGCACTTTTCACATTATTTAATTTTTTATACGCACGTTGAGTTTTCACAATTGACTTGTTTTGTTGAATGTAAATTTCAACAATTTGGCAGCGCTCGCGTGGCGTATACTGTTCCATGGTAAAAATCTGCTTGGACTGACGCTTCCAACGCGGTATGTCATTAAGCGATTTGACGTCTCTGTCAAAAGATACAGGGTAGCCAGATGGGTCCGTCGAATATGGCCAACCCTGTATATAAGTATGTATATTGCAGTGAGTCTTTCTGAACAGAGCTTCAGATTTCCCGAGGGTTGGAACTTTTCTTGAAGCTTGGTAAAACTAAAGTTACATATTTTTCAAAATAAAATAAAACAAGCAAATGCGTTCAAAAAAAAACATGTTAATGCATGTTAGACATATTGGCCTACTACTACAACCACCTATTCTTTTAGATATTTACCCCTGAGTCAAATTATAAAGTTACCGCACATAGACAAGTCTACACTTTATTTCATTCATTTTTTAATTTAAAATTATTCCTTTTTTTAATGTAGTTCGCTATATAGCAAAAACGCTACTCGATACTCGAATTTATTATACAAGATTTATAAAAATTTTACTTCTATCAAAGTTTCAAACTTTTAATTAGAAAAAATATTATATTTATTTAAATAAAAATTGGTTGTACAGCCTCGTAAATTTTGATAGAGCAAAATCAAATTTCAAATGGCTCAAAATTCTCTTCTATTTTTTTACAGTTTGTTTTTAGATTAACTACCACAACTTTGAACCCCTCTAAACTTGCTAGAAATAAATAGGCTACAAATTTGCTACATGCCCAATCACTTTTTTATATACATTTTTTTTTCGAAACTTCATTTTATCTATATTATTTTACAGGTTCTTTAGGTAGTAAGTTCCGCAAAGGAGATACGTGTTCGAGGCATTGTTTTATATATTTTGGAAAATAAAAGCGACCAAAAATGTTGCAGCTTCGTGATTTTTTGTCTAATGACTTATTTACAAAGGTTTTCAGATAAGCGTTTATTGAAACTTTAAACTTAAAAGTAAAGCTATAAGCCATTCGACCGTCGGCCTAGCCGCATGGTTGGAGTTCAGAGAGAACGTAGGTTCGAATCTCGGTGAAACACCAAAATAAAGAAAAAGACACACGCCACGAGTAGGAGGAGGGGTTCGGCCAAACACTCGAAAAGGGTGTACGAGCCAATTATATATAATATATATTACAATATATAAACCTAAAATATGTATCTGAACAAAAATTTTAATTAGTACTTTAATAAAATTTGTTAATAAATTCCCAAAAACGTAAAAGTTTCAATAGACTTTTAATTTTAAAGATTGTTTCCATCTCTAAATAAATTTTTAGTCATCGTATTTTTCGCCTCATTTTCTGTCACATATATTAATTATTTTTAATTAATTGAGAATTATTACACTGTTCGCCAGTTAGCTGGCGAATTGATGAAGCCAAGTTTTTCGGAAAGTCGGGATTGCATCTACTTAGGCATCTTCTAAGGCATCCTCATTGCTTCGGTCTTAACTTAATTTTCGCAGAAACGGAGAGATGTAACGCCTTTACAAGACATTCCCCACCAAAACAGTCTCCGTAGGCTATATGGAAACCACGCTAAACCTTTAGAACAACTTTTTTGACGTCTTTAACAGGTTTAGCATAGATTTTGTTATCTTGCTTATTAACAACTTCTTCAAAAGTGAAAATTTTCTCATCTGTGAAAATAATATTTTCATGGCCGTTGAACCGCGTGCCACCGAAGATGCTGCTTGCATCTGTCGAGTATAATTTTCTTCAACCGTTTTGTCAAAAAGTGGCCAGTAGAGCGACGGATGGCTTTCATGTGGAGACCATCTCTAATTAGTCTTAACATGGATGAGGTCGATAAATTCATTTCCCTGGACATGATTTTCTGCTTTCTAAGAGAATTCCTGCGAATTCTTTCTCGAACGGCTTTAATGACTGCACTGCTTTGTACTACGCGAGGACGAAAACTTCTTCTTCTGTCTGTCACTTCAGACATTTGGGAAAAACGATTGATCGTGCGGTAAACAAATATTCTCGAAATATTAAGTTTTTTCAGCAATTTATAAATCTCACTTGCACTTTTACTACACTTTTGTAATGCAATCACTGGAAAGCGATTTTCTTCCGCTCCCCACGCCTTTGTTAACAAGCAATATTTGTCACAAAACTGAGTGTATATACAATATGAATGCAAACGAGCAAAAGCAAAATTAATGGAACTTTTTTCTGCGAATTTGTTCTCGCCGTATGCCTTCTAAAATTTGTCACAGAATTTATGGCAACCCTAAGTATATAAAAAGTAGTTTCTCAGAAGCGCATCAGAGTGACAGTTTTTGCTAGAAATTAAATTTCAGACTCAGATTCCTCGTAGGCGAAAATCCCAAGGAGAATCTGTTGACTGGAAAAAATATTTGCATTTGAATTAGTTTTAGGTTTTTAGAAATATTTGTCCCCATAACCAAAAATTTTTAATTGAATAGAAACGACAAAATCGCCAACCAGGGACAACTGAGAAAGAAAACTCAGAAAACTTGGTTTCAAGGATACCTTTTAAACAACTGAAAATGTACATATACATTTTGGCAGGTAGCTTTCATTTTTCTCTAATTTGTATTCGATTTGAATAAAAATATCGTAGTCCTTTAAACCGCATTTCTAACTGCTTATATGCCGTGTGCAAGGCTTCTCATTATGGAAAATATGAGATGATTTGTAAAATTTGCCACAGCTGAGATCCTCCGATCTCAACCATTCGCTTTTTTGTTGCAGACGCAATCGAGATGTGGTGTTTGGGTGGATAGAATACATGTTTCGGAACAGGTAACAATTTTGAAAGTAGTGCCCTTCCATGATAGCATACCTCTCAGTATATGTTTCGAAGTATATCGCTATGGAATGACTAGCGAATCGCTGCTCCAAATGCTAGAACTTAGCGTCAGCACTGAACCCTTTTCAACCGCTTGAGGCTGAACACTAGTTTTGGAAATAAATTTCGCTCATATGTAAACATTCGCTGGGTCTTTGCAGGTTTGCAGGGTAAGGTTAGTTCTGGTTAAGCAGGCCGACTTCTCACATACTAAAAAAATAGTATTAACTGAATTCTTACTACAGTAGGGAGCATTATACGACCACCACGGCTCCGCTGAACAGTGGGTGATTGTGAGCCTTTGAGTAAACCATATTATTTTCTCGGTTCGCAAAGCACAAACAATAAAACATAAGATTGTTTTTATTTCAATTTTGGCTGGTTAACCCAAAATTATATCCGTTTTTATATACCTGCAGCAGTTTTAATGCCACAAACTATGATATTCATATGAAAATTGTTGTTTAATATTGATTTAAAAACATTTCAAACTACATATTTGTAGTTATTATATAAAAAAAAACTACCTTCTTAAATAAGATGTAAGAAAAAAGGGTAATTATAGGTTTCATATTAAATTAATAGGACTATGAATAAGTTCGTGCGGTTTTTTTTCGAAATTTGAAACTTTATTGACGTAAAATGGTTACAAATTTAATATTCAAAATATTGTCCATCGCTTACTACTACTTTTTCCCATCTTTCTGGCAATTCACGGATTCCCTTTGTGAAAAATTCGGTCGGTTTTGCCGCAATCCACGAATCGATCCATTTTTTGACTTCATCGTAATTACGGAAGTGCTGGTCAGCCAGGCCATGTTGCATCGATCGGAAGAGATAGTAATCGGATGGCGCAAGGTCTGGACTATACAGCGGGTGGGGTAGGACATCCCATTTGAGCGTTTCTAAGTATGTTTTGACCACTTGTGCAACATGTGGCCGAGCATTGTCATGTTGCAAAATAACTTTGTCGTGTCTATCGGCGTATTGCGGCCGTTTTTCTCGCAGTGCTCGGCTCAAACGCATCAATTGTCGTCGGTAGACATCCCCCGTAATCGTTTCATTCGGTTTCAGTAGCTCATAATACACAACACCCAGCTGGTCCCACCAGATACACAGCATAACCTTCAGGCCATGAATATTCTGCGCCGACGTCGATGTTGAAGCATGGCCAGGGTATCCATACGTTGCCCGACGTTTTGGATTGTCGTAATGGACCCACTTTTCATCGCCAGTCACAATTCGATGCAAAAAACCCTTTCTTTTGTGCCGTTGAAGCAGTTGTTCGCATGCCATAAAACGGCGTTCAACGTCTCTTGGCTTCAATTCATACGGCACCCAATGGCCTACCTTTCGGATCATTCCCATGGCTTTTAAACGTTTGGAAATGGTTGATTGATCAACTCCCAAAGTTTTTGCAACCTCTTCTTGCGTTTGAGCCGGATCTTGATCGAGCAATTCCTCCAATTCGGTATCCATGAACTTTGGCGGCGCACCCTCGCGTTCTTCGTCTTCCAAGCCAAAATCACCACTTTTAAAGCGTGCAAACCACTTCTGGCACGTTCGCTCAGATAGAGCATGCTCACCATAAACTTCCACCAAGATACGATGACTTTCGGCTGCTTTTTTCTTCATATTAAAATAATGAAGAAGAATTCCCCGCAAAAACACATTATTTGGCACGAAATTCGACATTTTCAAGTGTGGTAAAAATATTGTTGTTTACGCTTCAAATAAAAAACTTATACTGACGTTTGTGCCTTACGACAGTAGCTCTCCAATGAATGTTTGGAAATGTGGATCGATGGAATAATAATCAAGTTACGCCATCTGTTGTAAAACCGCACGAACTTATAAATAGACCTATTATTTGAGAGAAGCTCTATAAATTTTGCTGTAGAAAAATTCGCTTTTTTATTTGGAGCCATCATGAGTTTTTTTTTTTTTAAACCAGATCCGATGAAGTCAGCAGTGCGAGCAAAGCGCTGGTATTTGTTTCGGCATTTAAGATATTTTAGGCCTTTTTCTCGCAAATCCAAACCATATTATTTAATTAGTATCGCTTTGTTTTGGTCGTTTCTCTTGGAGCTGCTCCACAGATATACAAATTATAGCTTGCGTCGTTGCTCAATACGTCATTACCGTATCAACTATTCCTTTCATTAACAAATACTTAGCGCTTATTTGATATTTTCAAGAAAAATTGTGTACTATATTTCGTTTAGTTGTGAGTCTATAGGTTCAAACTTCCCTGTTATTCTAAAGTTTCATTTTCAAAGCCAAAGCTTTTCGGGCGGCAATACCACGCTGGGGAACACTTTTAGTTGTCTATCATCAATATATTTGGAACATTATCGATAATAGGTGATAATAGGTCTTATCATAGCTGTGTAGATCCATAGGACCTTGCTAGGAGAAAGACCCCACGTTTTCCCAAAGACAGCCTTGCACTATCAGAAAGCTCTCAGTGCGTTGGATGTCTTTGTTTCAACGTGTGGTTTCCATAGGAGGAGGTTCTCATGGAGGATTACTCCAATATTTTTAATTTCCTTGGACAGCTCAATTGGTACTCCTTTTAGCTTAGGCACAACGAGTCGATGTATGCGCAATGAAAGAGGTCATGCTGATGGGTCTAAAGCTTTTGAGGTTGTTGTAGTTGTCTCTTCCAACCTTTCGGATAAAGCGACCCTCACCATCCTCCAAGAGCATGGTATGTAGGCCAGTCCCAGGCGTGCCGAGAAGATTTTCTTCAGGGCTGCTGTCACGAACTCTGCGCCTTCCTTCAGCGCACTTGTTATGTGGGGTAATGTGTGCAGCTGGGTAAGCCTCCTACTTAGTAGTGCAGTAACTTCTTTGGAACGCTGCAAATTAATCTGCGTCACCGTCAAGGGTCGCTAGCTACAGGAACCGTCCGAGCCAATTATCCGGGAAAGACGTGAAAACTCCCCGTCCCAAAGAAGAAACTCAGACGGTTCCCGTACCGCCACCCTTATGGTGCCGTCCTTTGTCTCATAGCCCCTCGCGTTGGCTTCAGGACCGGAGGCAATAACCTGACGCATCAGTCGACTTTTTCAGTATTTAATTTCTGCATCCGTCAGCTGATGGTCAGGCCCCAGTTTACCAATCACAGCCACAAGTCGTGGGCCAGCAGCCTTCTCGCTATAGCATGGCTTGGCCGCATCCTTGGATGGCCCACTGATCGCCGATAGGGACGTGGCTCAGCAGAACCTTTTCCCGCCACATTGATAGGCGCCAAGACCGCGCTCGTACCTTGGGGGATCGTGGCTCTGCCATTGGCGGCAGCTACAGGGCAGGGAGGTGTACTGCTTTCAGCCAACGTCCTTCTCCACTTACCTCGAGAGCGAGACAACTTGCGAGCGCCCGTGCCCACCGAGGGTTCGGTAGTTTCTGCTGGCCGAGGTCTTTTGGAAGGCACAGACGCATAAGGGCCGGCAGAGCCACATGAAGATTTCTCTCGCATGAGCCTTGCCCGCCGCTTTCTTCTCTCCCTCCTTGGCACGCTCTTCGATTTCCCGGCTTCTTTGGGAGGTCGTGCAGCCACCGAAGATACCTCACAACTCAGGCCCTCCGAAACAGGAAAACGTTTTTCAGACTCTGAAGGAGAGGCGATTGCGATAGCAACCCCCGTCTCCTTAAGGATGCGCTCTCGCTCGTAGAGCTTAGGCAATGGCTGGGGCCTGAAGAATCCATGCCCTTGCCGCCGAAGCGGGTGGATTGCCACTTGCGTGGATTCCACCTGGAGTAATTGATTCATTGTTGTCCATTACCTTTTCGGTTTTTTGTTCGGGACTCGTCCCTAGCCAGATTGGTTCGCGGATAGCACCCTGATTCTATGCCAACTTTGAGTCATCACACGAGTGTTGAACCCACCCCATCAGGGAAGGCCACTCGTGTGATGTCAGGACTTCCCTATCCACCACTCGGGACGCGCCCGATGGGAGACCAGGCAACTCCACACGGGTTATATCAATGAATACTTCATAAGTTTGATATGGCCGAAGTAGGCTCTGTTAGCGGTCTCAATACGGTCTTGTATAGATAAGGACATATCCTTATTTATGCTGAGTCCTACGCCTAAGTATTTAAACTCTTGCAGAAACTCAAAAACATAACTTCCGATTCTGATGTGACTATCATAAAAGGATCGTGTCATGTACTTCGTCTTTTCTTTATTTATATTGAGGCCCGCTGGTCTTGTAGTTTACACTAAGTGGATGAAAACGTTTTGAAGAGCCTCCCTATTCACCGCAAGGATCACAATGTCGTCAGCGTATGCGTATATTTGTGTCGATTCATAAAATATTGTGTCACCTTGAGCTATTTCATTTATTGCTGAATGCAGTGTTAAATTAAATAAAATCGTTGATAGTGAGTCACCTTGCCTCTCGCCGGATTTAATTTCGAATTCGTTTGATATTTCGCCATTCATTATTATTTTAGCATTTAGGGTGTATACGAGTCATATTGATGAAATTTATGTATTTCTGTGGTATACCCAGTACTTTTAGGTAATGGTCGATATATTTTCCATTGAGTTTATCAAACGGTTGCTTAAAGTCTATGTCGAATATCTGCGACATGATAAAGCATTGATCTGTTGTCGAGCGTCCGTTTCTAAATTTGATTTTAGATAACCTTTTCGGAATTCTTTGGAGAGCAAACAACAAATGCGACTACGAGAAAACTCACTACTAATTTTTTACGGTGCTAAAGCATAGTTCTTGCTTGCCGTATAATGATTTTAGTGACCGATGCTTTTTTGTAGTCGCTTGAAAATGTCCACGGTTTAATTCCATTTTTACCGAGATAAAGTGTTAAAACCACTGCCAACCACATTAATATGGACACTTCAAAATGGTCTAAGTGCGTTTATAGTAAAATATGTTAAACATTCCAATGAAAACATCACATAGCACTGGGCCTGATATATAAATAGCAGCCCTTGCGTTAGAAAAACTTGCGTATTAATTGCTATTTCAATTTCTCCGAGGGTTCATACTTCAGCATTACTGAATGGTATCCACGTACCAACCCATTTAGCTATGACGGCCACCACTATACTCAATTGCACCCTCAAAATCGCTTAAGCGGTTATCACGCCAACCAAAAAGAGGCATTGCCACAGTGGTTGCCATACACAGTTTCTCAAAAACCCCTACACATGTTTCTCATAATTTTTGGAAAATTTCCGTTTCTGAAATATCATCCGTATATCAAAGAAAACAATTATTTTTCTCCTAAAAAATATCGAACAAATTGTTTTGCTGGGTTATGCTTTCAATTGGTGCAGAGCAGCGACATCTAACTTTTTATTGCTAAACTTTATTAATATGAAGAAAAACGGTTAACTAAGACGACCTCTCAGCGACATCTCCAGTATAAAAACATCAGCCGCATGCAGTAATTTACGATGAAAACAACATTTGAATGGAAGCCAACCACATACAACCGCATAAGTATGCATGTATTTTGGAAAATATCTCAGTTTCCAGTGAGGGAGAATGATAAACAGTTATTCGTGAGTTGCAAAGGAGACAAGGTATAACAAGATAACACTAGTTACTATAAAAATGTGAAAAATATATGTCACTGTGGTGTGAAAAGTGCGTTTTTGCAAGAGTGATTACCATCAACGTCTGGACTTTATTAAAATATAGCAAAACTTTGTGCAAGCGACATTATAATCGCCTACATAAGGATAGAAAATCGTTTGTTTAACGCGTCAATTAGCAGCAGTGACGTGAACCTTCCACCCCACCACATACCGTTACACAGTTCATGCGCCATCAGTGTAACGTCATTCACATTCATGCCAACGCACACAACAACATCAACAGGAAATGTCAAAACTGACATTAGCGCCATTTTATGCTGGCAATACCACCAAGAACCCATGCGCATAGAGGATTGGCAAGCATTTCCTTACTATTTGTAACGGTGCAGTAATAAAGGCGACAGGGATGACTCGTTACTAGTGGCGCCAAGCAAAACAGAGACGAACGGTGTGTTACGTTATAGCGGCACGCATACATTGTGTACATTTTGACCAGTTGGCTACCCACTTAACTTCCGCACCGTGTGGCATATATTCGTTTCGTTCTATTTGGGGCCTTCCAGGTCGCTCACGCGCGCACCACACACAAACACGCCAACACACATTGAATGGCCTGGCTGACGCACACATGCATATGACAGTCAAGACACACATACACAGCGACCCATACATGACAAACGGAACAGCAATGTAGCTGCTTGTAATACATTGTGACCAAGTTGAAGTGTAAGGTTCGTTGAATTTTCCCCCGAATGGTTAGACAAAATCGTTGGTAGCTCCAGGAAAATTCTCAAGAAAATTGGGTAAAATTAGAATAAAAGTGAACAATTTATGCAGCTACAATAGGAGAAAGTGCGGCTGCAACATTGTGCAATGAGATCGAATAGTGAAAATTGCATTAAGTGCGAAACAAATTAAAATTATTTGTGTGATTGAGCCAGGCGAAAAAAAATTTCTATGCCATATACGGAAAATTCAATATACACGTAGAGAGTGTCAGTGGGACAACGGGTGGTGGGTGGGTGTTTGGTTGGCTTGCTGGCTGGCTGACTGGCTGGTTGGTTGGCTAGTTTGTTGGCACTGTGTGGCCGGAGTGAAAAGTGGCAGCCACAGCACGAGCAGCAGCAGCAAAAGTAGTAGAAGTAGTAGAGGCAGCAGCCAAGTGTGTGCGCGCAAGAGGGTGTACGAGACGTTAACGACGGCGGAGGAGTATCCTTATACCTACATGAAAAATATTGAAAATGTGGAGCAAGTGTGAAAATTCTAAATCTATTTACGCCTAATGGAAATGTTACACAAAAAAACAATAACAAAATAGTTAATATTGAAAATGTTTATTGAATTTCATTGAATGCGAGACAAATATATTACGAAAAAAATGAATATTAAAAACTCTTGATAAAAGAAGTAACGTATATTGATGGTGTCTAAATTGTGCCAAAGTGTTCGTGTGTGTGCATGTGCGTGAACAGCAAGTTTTGTGGCAGGTGCTGCCGCTGTAAAAACGAAGAACTTATTACAGCGTTAAAAGGACATCAGAATTCCCTAAAATATAAATAAAATGCAAAACAATTGGGGAAAATAAAATGAATGCAGCGAAATATATTGAAAAATTAACCAAAAGGAAGAAGCAGAATATGGCGTAGAAGAAGAAGAAAAACAAATGCAAATCTGCACAATGTAAAATCACTACAAAACGTGATAGCTGTTAAAGCTCCAAAATCAAATTAAATTTAAAAAGTGAAATAGATTTGAAATTAGGGCAACCGAAAAGTGTGGTTAAAAAATAAAGAAATTTTTGTATACGCCAGTTTCACTTGCGCCGCAAATTCTAATACATCGTGACCACTTCCGTTGCTTGCTGCTGCGCGCCGCATCAGACAAAATGTGATAAACAAATATTATTTATTAAAATTATCAACACCAATATGTGTGCATAAAACTATTAATTAGATTACACATAATTTTGAAAGTTTATTTCAAATGAAAAATTAATAAGTTGCAGCTTTGACTTGACAAACTGCAACCCATTCCAAGTGTCACCCTCCGCCTCGTGCCATACAAATGTCCACTCTAATATTCTTCACCGCCACTCTCCCGCTCCAATTGCTTAGTTGTAACTCTTCAAGTAGCTTTGTAACGTAACGAACCAGCAACGACCCAGTCACAACATCGCCGTTATTGTCGTTTTGCCCATTTGTCGCTATCGTCATCGCCGCAGCTGCTGCCACTACCAACACCGCTGCGTTCGTGGCCGCTGCTTTAGCCAGCGCAATCGCGTTATCGTTGGCCATCGTCAGCAGCGAACGGGAATTCGGTCAAATCCCGTCACCGAGACTTCACCAAGTGTTTCTCAATACGCGTTTGTGTGTATGTGCGCGTGTGTGAATGAGAGCTTTAGTAGAGTGCGTGCGCCCTTAAAAGATTTGTGATTTTTTCCTTGCAATATTTAATATTTCTATTGTATTATCTGGCAACATTCCTTTGTTGTTGTCTCATTTCGTCTATTATTGTTACTGTTGCTGTTGCTGTCACGTTGGAGTCATTGGCGACGCCGCCGCCGTTTCTGCCTTTGTTCTATTTGCATTACTATTCCTGTTTGCTCCCTTTTTTTTGTTTTTCTAGCCGCCAGTACTCCTTCCCCTGCCAAGTACTGACGCCACCTCTTTTAACTAATACATGTGAACAGACGTTTGCATTGTGTGCCCACCACGTGGTGAATGTTGCACATTTCTAACATTTTAGCATCGTAAAAATAATAAACATACAAAACAACGGCAATGTCGTTGAAAACCCAGAGACTTTCGTCAAATATTCCAATGTGATTTCTCTCTCCATCTCTCGCTCTTTACTTTTTGCGTGTATTTTGTTTAGTTTAACTGTATGCCATTGTTGTTTTTGTTTTTCTTACCTTGCTATTGCTGTTGGCAGTGGTCATAACTTGACAGGTCGTTGTAACCCCACAGCTGATCTAAATAATTTGTATGCCTTTGCGTATAAACGCACACGCGCACAGTTAAAACCGCACACGCAATAGAGCTGAATTATACATGTATATGTATATGTATGTTTATGTATATGTATATTTAGGGAGTGTTGGAAATGCACATAATATGACGTATGACTATGTTCGGTAAATGTATTGACTTTCAAGTTAAGCCACTAAATCTTGTTGTGTACATAGTCGGCGCGAAGAGTTATATTAGACGTTTGTTGTTGTTGAGTTTTTCCCCACATAAACAGTTACGATTTAAGAAAGAGGAAAAACATATTCAATCAACATATTGTTCAATTGCTTGAGCTGCGGCGAGGAACACACACTTTCTAAAAAAACTTAAAATTTTAACTTCCCTCAATTCATAGTTATTAGAGTTGATTGAATGTAATCTGAATATTTCCTTTTGCAATTACAAGCCCCTTTGACCACTTTTTTAACATCATACGAAACCAATTGCCAATGAAATGAACCATTTTGGCCCCTATGTCAATATTTTAACTCTTATTCCAGCACCTTCAAAATGTTGGATTAACTTTTGCTGTTAAAAAATACGATACTGTTCTGTAACGTACTTTTCTTACTTTTTTGTAGCTGAACGGTTTACACATAACAAACTCTAGCTTTTCATGACCATATTTAAGAAATGATCTATACGACATGCGGCTGCATCTCTCATTTTGATGTAGCGGAATTAGGGCAATAGTTGGACTTCTTGTTGAAAGCAGTTTTTCCAAGAAACCGAATCTTTACACATACATATAATATATCCATATCAGCGAGTGCACTAGGGTGTACTACCGGGTGATTTTTTAGCTATTATCTTTTTAAACAGTTGGCTTAAACAGCTGACGCACGTTTCGTCTTTTGTTTCACTGTCAAACATCTTCAGTTTGGTCTATAATTTAACCATGAATCGTCTTACAAACGAACAACGCTTGCAAATCATTGAATTTTGTTATAAAAATGTATGTTCTGTTAAGAAAGTTTATCGCGCGCTTGTTCCATTTTATGGTCAGTTTAATCGACCCACTGAAGCGGCTATTCGAGCTATTTTGACTAAATTTAGAACCAAATTTACATTATTGGACATCAAACCACCAACACGCTTACGTAGAGTGTGAACTGAAAAAAATATCACAGCTGTATCGGTCAGTGTTAATGATGAGCATCAATTATCGATTCGTCGCCGTTCGCAGCAATTGGGCCTCTGTTACTCAACAACGTGGAAAATTTTGCGAAAGGATTTAGGTGTGAAGCCTTTCAAAATATAGCTGGTGCAAGAATTGAAGCCGAAGGACCTACCGCAGGGCAGAATTTTGGTTGAATGGGCCCCTGGAAAGTTGGCCGAAGATTCACTTTTTTATCGAAAAATTGTGTTCAGCGACGAAGCGCATTTTTGGATAAATTTGTACGTAAACAAGCAAAATTGTCGATTTTAGAGTGAAGATCAGCCAGAAGAATTGCAAGAGCTACCAATGTATCCAGAAAAGGTCACTGTTTGGTGCGGTTTATGGGCTGGAGGTATTACTGGACCGTACTTCTTCAAAGATGCTCCGAATCGTAACGTAACTGTGAGTGGTGAGCGCTACCGTGAAATGATATCCAACTTCTTTTTGCCCAAAATGCAAAAGCTTAACTTGGATGACATGTGGTTTCAGCAAGACGATGCCACATGCCACACAGCACGCGTCACAATGGACTTGTTGAGAAGTGAGTTCGGTGAAGATTTTATTTCACGTTCGGTACCTCTCAATTGGCCACCAAGATCGTGCGATATAACGCCTTTAGATAATTTTTTGTCGGGCTATGTTAAAGCTTATGTCTATTTAGACAAGCCTGCTTCAATTAACGCATTGGAAGACATCATTAAAGCATTTATATGTGAGATATCGGACTAAACATTGGAAAGAGTATGCCAAAATTGGACTAAGTGGATGGACCATTTGAAGAGCAGTCGCGATCAACATTTGCATGAAATAATCTTCAAACATTAAATTATATGGACTGTACTATCGAATAAAAATGTCATGCATTTTTTAGAATTTTACGTGTGCTTTTTTGAAAAACTTTATATAACATATAGCTTCACGACACACGCACTTGTTTTGTCCGGAAGGATGTCTTTAATTCTTTTTAATTGACGCGATAACCGCTTACGAAATTTTGACCGAGTTTAACAAAGCGCACCAGTCGTTTCTTTCTCGTGCTAACCGGCGCCAGTTGGACACACCAAGCGAAGACAAGTCCTTCCCCACTTGATATTTCCAACGCAGAAGGCACCTTCCTCTTCCTCTGCTACAACCAGCTGGTAACGCATCGAATACTTTCAGAGCCGGATCGTTTGTATCCGTTCGGACGACATGACCCAGCCAGCGTAACCACTGGATCTTTATTCGCTGCGCTATGTCTATATCGTCGTAAAGCTCATACAGCTCATCGTCCCATCACCTGCGATATTCGCCGTTGCCTCCCAATTCTGATGGCGCTGCTGGCCGAGATTCTTTAGGGAGACCCAGAAAATTAAAACTGAATGAAAGTGAACCAAATTTAATAATATATTCTACAGATACTTTTATAATATTTTTCTGTCTTACTATTTAAATTAAAAGCAGAAAGCCGCAGTAGACTACACAAATATGGCAGACTGAAAAGATTTAAGTCAATAACCAGCAGGTCTAAAAAGATACGAAAAAAATCATCGAAACTTGAAAAACATTCATGTGTTTTATATTAAAAATATTTCACGGAAATTGGCACACATTTCACTACCACCGGAGCTTACTTTTTTATTTTTCTGGGCACGCTGTTGGTAGTCAATTAGTCCCATGCCGTGATTCAAATTATTCCAGATCACTTAACATTTTTCCGGTTTTGTACTTCTTTGCTTCGTGATATTCACCCACTGAATTTCGTGATCGAATTAATATCTTTATTTTTTTCACTCGCAAAAATTGTCACGAGAGTCAATCGCTTCCAAATATTTAGTTTTCGTATTTTCATTTTGTGAGCTCAAGACCGGCTTAATAATAAAACCACAAATTATTACTACCGCAATTCGAAGCCATCTTCAAGTTGTCTTTGGCAACTATTATGGGAATAGGAAAGAAAAATAAACTTTAGTGGTATTGAAATAATTTGCCTGATCTGCTAGCATCCAAAATAGGTGTATCCCATATCTTTGAAAGAACGACAGGACCAAGAAAAATTCTGAAAATGGCCGAAAAGTTATTTTCTCCTTAGTAGCTATGCGAATTCACATTTTTTTCTGAGACAACCGCTGATTCCTCTTCTTATCTGCGTCATTGCAATGCCTCCAGTATCTTGCGCTTGGGAAAACTTCGAAAAAGTTGACTCCAATAAACTTGCTTTGCAGCCTGTAAAATATATAATATTACATATATTAATATTAGGTTGTTTAATAAGTTTTGCGGTTCAATAAAAAAAACACATTTTTAAGGTTTGAAATACACGCTTATATTCAGTATAGTCTCCCTGAACATCAATACACTTTTTCCAACGAGATTACAATTTATAAATTCCATTCCGGTAGTGAAAATCTGAAGTGGCTATAAAATTCTTTTCCACAACTGTTATGACATCATCATGTGATGAAACACGCCTTCCAAACATGCATTTTTTTTTAGATCTGGAAGCAAATGGAAGTCGCTAGGGACCAAATCAGGTGAATACGAACTTTAATTCATAGATTTGATGAAAAGGAATTTTTTTCTTTTGCAAGCTGGCTTCTTTTCGTTTCAGTTGGTCTAAAAAGTAGCAATAATATTCAAAATTTATTGTTTTACCAATCTGAAAGTAGTCTGCAAAGAAAATTCATTCCGTATCCCAAAAACTGGCTGCACTCAACTTGTTGGCCGATTTTTGAACACGAACTGGTTTCGGAGCGGAAAAACTAGGTTCAGACCACTCCTTACCATTTTGTTTTGATCCACGATCATGGTGATTGACCCAAGTCTCATCCATAATGTCGAATTGATGTTCAAAATCTACTTTATTTTTTCGAAAACGCTCTAAATATTGCCGAGAAAGTCTCACTCGTATGTGTTTTTATTCCATTGGTAGCGAAACCGGCACCCATTGTGCACATAGCTTTCTGAATCTCAAGACTTCAGTCGAAATATTGCTTACAATTAGCAATGAGCTTCTACTAAATCTCCTTCAGTCACTCGATGATTTTCCAATACGATATCCTATATTTTTCTACACCTTCTGGTGTTGTTGCTGTCCTTCCTTATTGGACGTCCTTGACGTGGATCGTCTTCAAGACTAGTACAGCCGCGTTTAAGTTCAGCAACCCATCTTTGTACTGTACTAATTGATGGCGAAAAGTCCATATACACTTTTAACATTCGTTTATAAGTTTCCTTTGCTTTTAAACCTTTCGAAAATAAAGATTCAATCACTGCACGATACCTGATTATTTCCATAGTAGAAAATACTGTGACAAGTCGTTACGAAATGGCTTTTAAATAAAGAATGAATTGATAGATTGAAATAAAACTTCACACACGTTCATATGAAGAGTGTGCCAACACAACAAAAAATTGGACTGGTAGCAACGCCCTCTCTTAGCGAACTGCAAAACTCATCGAACAACCTTGCGAAAGGTTTTTCGAAAACAAAAAATATTATTGCACGGAAAAGAAGTCGCCTCAGTGACAATGACTTTTTAAAAGCTAAATGGAAAAATGCTAATTTTTCTGCACCTCTCTTTGTAAAATTAAAAAAAAACATGAGAAATAAATTTGAGTTCAAAAATAACAATTAAAAAAAAATTGCCTGAACCTTGTAATTTAAATTTTTATTCGTTACTTTAACATACACTCTACTACTGAAAATAATCGATACTTTGCTCCGATACCAGAAACAAATAAAATTATCTTTACCGACGTGGTATCGAAGTAAAGTTTTCGGTATATTTTTCCTCACCGTGCGCTGTTACTATTCATTTTCTTATGCTCGAAGCAAGTATTTTGAAATCTCCAAAGCACTACCATATTCGTATGTACCAACTTCTTCTATTAGTTCCCTTTAATGTTGTCATAACTTTTATAATGGTGCGATAATAGTTTATAGTACTTCCTTCAACCGGTGTTTTTACTTCAAGAGGAAAATGGGAACTTTCCTCTTAGGAGGCACTGCAATTTCATGTTTGTGAAAAATTTGCGACGAAGGATTTTGTAGATTCACGTTTTTTACCTATTCCTAGTAACATAATTTTCTCTTATAATGATGAAATATGAATCAGTAATGATAACAAAGTATCTTTTCTGCTAAATGTTGGAACTGTCGGAGTAGTTAATCTTTAATTGCATGCTTACTGTCTACATTTCAATATTGACAGTTGCATGAATCATAGAATCAGGATTGATATACACGCAAAAAAAAAAATAAATTCAATACTGCTAAATTTACATCTTATCAAATATTTGAGTACTCTGATATAATTAAGTTATTGGGTGCAGAGTTCATTGTACCCAACTAATATCTCTCGTATTAAGGAAACCAAGTTTTTTTCTACTATATCAGTTTTAACGATATCACTAAAGGAGCACTGGACTTCAATTCAATTGTAGTAAATTATGGTGCAGCTTTTACAGCAGGTTGGTATCTTGGGGAGTTTAAAAAATATTCAGTGTGTTTTGTTACCGACTACAGAGGCTTAAAATTTCATTCCAAAAGAAATTTTAAATTAGAGGTCCAACTCGAAAGCCCTTAGGATGTCAGCCATATTCATGTATGTTATTTATTTGACTGAATCTTTTGATGTAGAAGTTTGCTGCATAAAAAAATAAGAATATTTAGGTTCGTAGTCCTTATCAGCGGGGCAATCGGGTTAGCCTTGAAAATAAATTATTTCTTATTCCAAAAGTTTAGAAACAAAGGTTAAGTTGCATTGTGCAATCATTCAGAAATATTAATTCTTTGTAACTTTAGGACTGATTTTGCTATGTGGAAAACTTGTTGATTGAAAATTCGTGCAATACTTATTGCTGGATCAGCATTACTACGATCCAACTTTCTTGTTCTTTCTTGGACGGCACAAAGTGTTAATTTCGGCATTTTTATATTATCTTATTTGTGTTAGTCAGTCACAACTTTGCTCCACCGCCGCATATTTAGCTTTTCAAGGTTAACTTCCAGGTGTTTGAACCCATTCTTGGGCGTCCTCTTCTTAGACCTCCAACAGGGCGGACCTCCGCAATTTTTTTACTTTAATTTCCCATTGTCAGACAAATGGATGTTCATAAAATTTCAGCATAATGTGGAATAGCTCAGTTATGATAATAACTCGGTTTCAATATAACTCGAGTTGTGTTCCTACTCATTCTTCTTCTTCTTCTTCTTAATTGGCGCTATAACCGCTTACGCGATTTTGGCCGAGTTTAACAAAGCGCGCCAGTCGTTTCTTTCTCGTGCTAACCGGCGCCAGTTGGACACACCAAGTGAAGCCAAGTCCTTCTCCACCTGATCTTTCCAACGCAGAGGAGGCCGCCCTCTTCCTCTGCTACCACCAGCTGGTACCGCATCGAATACTTTCAAAGCCGGAGCGTTTGTATCCATTCGGACGACATGACCCAGCCAACGTAGCCGCTGGATCTTTATTCGCTGCGCTATGTCTATGTCGTCGTAAAGCTCATACAGCTCATCGTTCCATCGTCTGCGATATTCGCTGTTGCCAACGTGCAAAGGTCCAAAAATCTTACGCAGAATCTTTCTCTCGAACACTCCAAGCGTCGCTTCATCGGATGTTGTCATCGTCCAAGCTTCTGCGCCATACGTTAGGACGGGCATGATGAGAGTCTTGTAGAGTGTTAGTTTTGTTCGTCGAGAGAGGACTTTACTACTCAATTGCCTACTTAGTCCAAAGTAGCACTTGTTGGCAAGAGAGATTCTACGTTGGATTTCAAGGCTGACATTGTTATCGGTGTTAATGCTGGTTCCTAAATAGACGAAGTCTTTTACAACCTCAAAATTATAACTCATTCTACTCATAAGTATTCCACTGAACCTTTCTTTCGCAGGAAGTATTCTCGTATTCTTGATCCCCCTAATGGTCACAGCCTCTGAATTTTTTATGCTGACCTTTAACCTCAAGTGGCTCCACGCACTTTATATTAACAGCCATTTTTTTAAATCAGTTGCCTTGAAACTTCGTTTATTCACAGTTGTTAATGCAATATTTTTATGAAAGTTTATCAGGGCACATAGTCTACCAGAACATGGTATTCTTTGTAGGGATCAGGTCAGTTAACTAATAATAACCTAAGATTTCTCAAAACGGTTACACTGCCTTTTGATTTGACCTAGAAAAAAGAAGAAAGAAGAAATCCACATTTTTATTTCATATTGCAAACCAGACGAACCCCATGTGGTCAAATGAATTTCATATACTAAACTAGAAACTGGGGTAGAAAACTTTCCATCACGTAATGTTTTTGAAGTAGAAGTGTTTGAAGCTCCATAAATAACGTCTATGGTAATTTTTCGAAAAAATGTGCAGCTGAAAATTTACGATTTTTGTTGCTACTATAGGATAATCTTCTTCTCGCTTTGAAATAAGTGAAAATTATATTAATATATTATCGCACTTATATTTTAATTAAATTAGAGATACATACTTTAAATGCAGCTGCAGCAAAAATTTGGTTGCGCATACGCAGTGTTATGCCGTCCGGAGTTGGTTTAAAACTCTTGGACCCTCCATTTGTGGAACAACATCACGACGTATGCCACAAATAAGAGGAGGGGTTCTGCCAAATACAGCACCAGCTGACGATATAACATTAGTAAAGGCTCTTATATTAAGCATTTATAAGCCGCCTCTAGTTCTAAAAATCAAACTTATAGGATACGGCGTGAGCTCATCATTAAAAGAAATTGATTCTAGCAGCGTCAAATGTGGATAAAGGTCATGTAATAATGTCTTTTGATTACATTCAGCACAAGCTAGCAGCTTCTTCTTATCTACTAATAAGGGCAAGCTGATCTTAGTAGACGAAGGCCAAAAATTTAGGGATCCATATCCATATTTTAGTCCAGTTCTTAAACCAATGCGATCCCTGCCCTACTGCTTTATCAACCAACATGTGAGGGAGTCTGTTCGCCTGTAGACCAAGGCAACGTGCAATAAAAGGCAACGTAGATATAACGGATACAGAGAGTATCCGAAAAATGTGGTAACAATCCTGTTTTAAAGTGAAGCATATAGCTTTCCGTATTCATAGGTAGAAAGATTAACTTTTTTAGAATAAATCGGAAAAGTTTCCCTAGTCCAATCAAATCTGTCAGCATCGCATATCTGAATACCGTAAGCATTATCGCTCTGCATTTCTATCCTCTGGTTGTTCATTTATTTGAGCCATGTGACATTTATTGCAAGTTTTGCCTCAGAAGGCGTTTTATGTGACTAAGTTTGTAGATATTTATATTCATTGACATTTTCAATGGGAACACAGCCAGCAGAAATTCTTATACATCCTCTGAAAACCATGACTTGAGATTTAAACAAGTTTACTTTTAGACTCCACTGCGTACAATAAGTGTAAAGATTGGCAATCATTTTTTCAAGATCTATCACAGATCTACAAGCAAAACAATATCGTCAGCGTGCAGAAGTACCTTGACCGCAGTATCAGCAACTTTAATACCGCATTGTGAACTGCAACTTAGGTCAATAAGGCACAAGGAAAAAAGGGTAGGGCTCAGCAAACAACCTTGCCGTACACTTTAATAAATGTGAAAAGGGTCAGAGAGCGCTCCGTTATAGCGGATCTGATTTCTAGAGTTACAATAAATAAGTCTTATAATCTCAATTAGAAGTACATTATTAAAGTACATGAAAAACTACAAAGAAGGCAAAAGTTTTCTGTTTTGCACAACAATTGGGATATACTATACTTAGTCAAATTGAAAAAATTATCAGGAATAGAGTAATTCTTATGAAAGTCCGCTTTAAATTCAATTAGAACATTACCACGATCTAACCACACACTTATACGGCTTAACAAAATGCATCGAAAAATTTTGCAATTAATATCAATCAATGCAAGTCTGCGTAACAAAAGGCGTTCGGATTTTGTTTTCTAAGAAAAATCACAATAAATGAATTCAGCACCTCAGTTAGGAAATACTTTAGGGCGTACTTGGAGTACTCGTAAGTAATCTGGTGTTTTCTAGGTGATTTTTTGTCTTTGAACCCTTCGAGTACAAGTTGCATTTCAAACGGTGCGTCGAGAAAAGGGTCTAACACCATAGGCCGGATCCAATGTATGCAAGGTCCACTCCCTGTACAATAAAGCAAGGGTTTCAAATGCTCATAAAAGTCAGATATTACAAAGCTACAACTAACCATTGGCGAGCAGTTTTTCAGAGAACTGACTAGCTTCCAAAAATTTATGGAGTTTCTGAATGTGTTTAAAAACTCAGCTTCCTTACAGAAACGATCAATCATATATATAGATATATTATACATAGACTCAGGATGACCAAATTTTGATTTAGTACTTTTACACGATAGGTACCAAATAGTTATTTGTGCAAAAAAAGAGCATTGCTTTAAAAATTGTTTGGGTATTTCCACCTTTAAATGTCATTTCAATCGCGCAAGTAGAGTAGAATTTTATAGGACTGCAGAAAAAATATAAAATATGAAATCAGAAGCCTCTAAGAATGTAGCTGAATATTGCAAAACAGCGGAATCCATACTCACTTATAACGTACTAGTATACCTGTTCATTGGGGAAAGCATCAAGACACCCACCATAAATAGGAGGATGAGCTCGTTCAAACACCCAAACAGGGTGTAAGCGCAAATTATATTATGAATAGATATTATTTCTATGCTTACAATAAAACCGGAACCGTCACATTTTCCTCGAATTTATATTACTTGACCATACTACGTATACATATACACTCTATGCGAACATTTAAATATTTAAAAAATCGTCATGGCTTCATTAGAAACTTCAAGAATCCGTACACCATTTCCCAACGCCACTAATCTGAGACATATTTTTGGCACTACCCATCTAATCGTAAACTAATCGAAGTATCGTCACACTCAATACTTATAATACTTGTATGAGTGACATAGCGTGTGTGAGCAAGTAAATCAATGACGGTCTTGCATAAAATTAAAAATTACGTATACGCAACGTAACACCAACAAGAGTACAATGTTGACCGATGATTTAAGCGATTGTTTTGTTTAAATGTTAAATATTTTTTGCGTGCTTTCTAATTTGATTGGAAGCATAGACTACGTGGATGTTCCTAACTAAATATGTGTGAGTATGTGCGATACATGAATGGGCTTATGCATTTGCATGTGTTAGTATTTATCAACATGGCGTACATGTATAGTTAGATGACACACATACATGCGTAGGTTCATAAAATTTTGTTTGTGTACGTCTAATGAAAAAGTAAAAGCAAGAAATCCGAAGAAATTTAAAATAGAATACATCTGGAAAGCAGAGAAAGCAAATAAAGCATAGCAGATAATGAAATATGGGTGCTGGTAAAGTACACGACTGGAAGTGAGAAAACGAAAAGGAAATAAAACTTAACGAAGGTTTGCGCACGTGCTGGCATAAAAATACAAACTCACAGACACGCACTAACGCAGTCTGAACAAATATGTGAGCTGGTAAAAAATGCATGTATGGGCAAAAGTGGTGAAGGTAGCAAAGGCACCACTATTGGAAATGTGTGGTGAATGCGCGTGAAGGCGCGCACACACATAAAAAGTACCACAAAGGGCAGTAGTGCGTTGTGCTGGTGTTATTTGGTCGTGTCTGTGTGTTTGTGTATGTGAACATTAAATATGAGATATAAATACAAGTGAGTTGTGCGATGACGATGGCAATGCGGCGATGTTAACGTTGTGCGTAGCAGCGAAGCTTACAGGCGACAGTGACAGAGTTTTAGTGACGCTGACGATAACGGCGATGATGAAGCTGGCGGCAACGGCGACAGCGACGCTAACTTTGATTTTTGGCGACAAAAAGGGGGCTGACATTGAATTGTAGCGTTGTCAGTGAATTACTGTAGCTATGAGGAAAAGCGGAAAAATATTTTTCTAGGAAACCTTTTGAAGCCAGTAAACGGATAGCGTGCAAACGCGAATGCGGTCTGTCAGAATTGTTCGTTTAAATAGATTTTCTAAATATTTTGCTAGTAAAGGGAAGGAAATTATTGTGGTACCAGCAGAAGAAAGGCATATAAACATTAAATGTGAGCCAAGAATGAACTGAAAAATACTTATTGCAATTTATTGAAAAAAGAAACTCACATTTTTATACAATGTAAAAAGTGAATAAAAGCGAAATTAGATCTGAAAAGCAAAAAAATATAAATAAGCAAAAAAAAAAAAATTAATCAAATTAAAACAAGGCGTAACACGCACACCACTGCCTCTCCCAACAACAACAAACAACAAGAAAAAACCCAAAAAGAAAAAAAATTAAAAAAAAAATTATCAAAATATATATATATATATATCTAAGTGTACTCCTGTGTACGTGTGTGTGTGCGTGTGTTGTTTGTTTGCCAATCGCCCAAAGCGTCGTAACTCTCATCTGTAAAATATCATCACAAATCATCATATTAATCTCAACCAGCAACACCTGTAAATATTTAACAAAAACAACAACAAAAATCAACAGCAACAACAGTCGAGTTAAAACGCAAATGCTCGTAGAATTAACTAACAAGAAATAATTCAAAAAAAAAGTATCTTACATTTAAAAGTAAAGCAAAAACAAGAATACTGAACGTAAATTCAAAAATCGTAAAATTTAGCATAAAAAATTTACTTAGTACCAAAACAAGTTAAACGCAATTGTAATTAAATAAATTTAAACAAATTTCCAGCGGCAACAAAATATATATAAATATTAAAAAAATAAATCATAATACAAAATTTCTAATTAATCTGTGATTTCTGTGATTTATTATTTTTTTCTCGCATCAAATTTGCAAACAACCAGAAATTTTATAAATTTGCTTACCATACGATTTCGAGAAAGTGCTGATCAGCGCAAAAGAAAAAGCACCAGCAGCAGCGGGGAAGAACAAAAGCGAAAAATCGAAAATTTTAAAAATAGGAAAATCGCAAAAGCGCAAAAGCGCGAGCCAACGCTTGCCACTGTTAGCATTTGTGAGAAGAACTGCGAGTAGTACGCATCGCAAATAGAGAAAATAACCGGAATATTTGAGAAATATAAAATAACAACCACTAAATACAAAATAAAATGAAAATATATTTAGTGAAATAATAATAAATAATTTCAAAAATTAATAAATAAATCAAAAGCAAAAACTTAACCTGAGCAGAATACTGAAAACCCAAATACTAAAATATTAAGCTACTGTATATATAAATAAATTCCTACAATACGCCTGTAAATTCCGTATACTCATCGAACCAAACTACTCATTTTCACAGCAATAACTACTCAGCAATGGCTACAAAAAGCGTAGCAAGTATATAGTTAAATAACAACAACAAGTGCTGCATCACATCAGTAATAAAATCAATCGGATATATTTATTAGCGTTAGCTAGCGTTTAGCGTCCATCGCATAACCTGTGTATACAAATAACGATTGTACACGCCTACCGCCTATTACATACATATATATACATATTTATATATGTATATATATATAATATACGTTCGCGACTACTACGGTTACGACTGCTATAACGACTTGAGCGTGCACGATCACGATCAAGTTCACGACCACGTTCGCGTCGTTGTTTTATTGTTTTAATCATTTTGTATGGCTTAAAATTAACTACATACATACATACAAATAAACTGATCGATTTGTTCGCTTTGCTAAACAAGTAACTGAATAGAATTCTTCTACGCTGTAATCGTCCGCTTCGACTTATCTCCTTAGGCCACTTAGTATTTCTCTATTTATTCCACTTCTTCTTCTTCTTCGATCAACGTGTAAAACTGTTCGTGTCATCATTGTCAAATGTAAAATAGCCGATTGCATGCCACGTGGATGACGTGTCAATCCGGAGAAATGAGCGTAGTCGTGCATCAGGTTTAGCACAACTATGGCCCAGCGGTCGACTAAAAACTATAAGAAATTGGATACATTGACGGTAGGTGCACTCACATGATTATCGTATATACATATATTTCTAGATATTCGTGTATGTACTCATGTATTTGTATGAAAATATATGGAATTAAGAGAAAATGGAGTGTTTTTAAGAAGGAAAAACGCTGATTTCGGTATTCCAAAATTACCGATTTCTCTAGGACAAATTGGTGGTTGAGGGCTCACTTGTAATAAGTGCAGTTTTTTTTCCAAATTACAATAAGTGAATTGTTCGAGTCCTCGAGTCCCCCTATACTATGGGCAAAAAGTAAGGTGAATTTGGTTGTAAAATGAAAAATCTTTATTTATTCTTGTAAATCAATTTCATCCCCTTAAAAATAATTTCCTCTCGATGAAATACACTTATGCAAACGATTTTTCCAATCCCGGTATAGCCATCAGCACCTTCTTCGATTCAGCTTTTATCTCTTCAATCGTCTCGAAACGCGTTCCCCGGAGTGGTCTCTTGAGTTTTGGGAATAGCCAGAAGTCACACGGAGCCAAATCAGGCGAATACGGTGGTTGCGGAACGATATGCGTGGAATTTTTGGCGAAATGGTCACGAAGAACGAGTGCAGTGTGAGACGGTGCATTATCGTGATGCAAAAACCAAGAGTTGTTGGCCCATAATTCTGGTATTTTTAGACGAATTGCTTCACGTAAACGACGCATAACGCTCAAGTAATATTCCTTATTAACAGTTTGGCCAGGTGGAAGGAATTCATAGTGCACCACACCATGAAAATCGAAAAAAACTGTCATCATGACGTTTATTTTTGAACGACTTTGACGTGTTCTTTTCGGTCTGGCCTCGCCTTTAGCACGATAATCGCTTGATTGATCGGTTGTTTCAGGGTCGTAAGCATAAATCCAAGTTTTATCTCCTGTAATGATGCATTTGAGCTTATCCTGATAGTCTGAAAGCATTGTTTCACACACATCAACGCGACGACTTTTTCCAAGAAATTGAGAGTTTTCGGTACCAAACGAGATTTGACTTTTCGATATTCCGATCATATCAGTAAGGTCTTTAGCAGCCAACCGACGATTTTTGATCACTAACTCCTTCACTTTATTGACGTGTTGATCATCTGTTGACGTCGATGGTTGTCCGGAGCGCTCCAAGACATCAACACGTTCTCGACCCTCTTTGAAGTCTTTGTACCACTTATAAACATTTTTCTGCGACATGGTCGAATCACCAAATGCCTTCTGCAACATGCTAAACGTTTCCGTAGCCGAAATTTCATTCCGCAAACAAAATTTGATGGGACTGCTCTGCTCAATCAAATCAGACATTGTAAAAATCGAAAAATGCACTCTTGGCCGTTTGGTAAACACAAGCGTAAATATATTACTGATAATGAAATTCACATGAAAGTTAGCCCAGATGTTATTAACAGTGCTGCCAACTCATGAAAAAAAATAACTAGAGCGAAATTTTAACCCCGTGAAGTTTGGCAAATAAATTCACCTTACTTTTTGCCCACAGCAGTACAAGGTGGCGCAAAATTAATTACCCTGTTTGAAAATTTATAATTTTGGTTGAACTAGGCAGCTGCAGTAAGAAAATAAACAAACAATTGAGCACGTCAAGGGCAAAATAAAGATTTACCTCACTAAAAATCGTTATTTATTGAATATATAATAAAATTCTCGCCACCATTCGAGAGTGAAAACTCCCAAGAAACATTTTCTTTGCACATGAAACTACAGATTCTGCGTTGTTGAGACTACGAAATTTCAAAAGACTAAATGATACTGATACCCACTCTATGGCATTAATACGGATATCAAACTAGAGATGATATATAGGGCCCGCCATCTATCGTTACGGATTTGAACTAGGTATTATTTGAAGAATGGTAACACTTAGCTGTCATCTGATTTGACAGAAAATTAGTTTTATTCTTCCTCTGAATGAAAATAGTTGTGTAAACGCTCAAAGAACGCTGGGAAATATTGCGACATTACTTTGAAAAGATGGCGCTACTTGCCACACAGCGAATGCTACGATCAATCTTTTGCGCACTGTCTTCGAAGATCGCATTATCAGTCGAAATTCTGATATCGTTTGTCCGCCTCGGAGCTGCGATTTGACGCCGTTGACGCAATTGATGCACTGAAGACCAACATACGCGATGTCATAGCTGAAATACAGTCGCATACAATCGAAAATGTGTTGAAAAATTGTATGTATTGTATGTATCTACTAATAAAAATTTGCGTTTACTTTTTGGCAGAACAACTATACAGGGTTCAGCAATCGAAGAAAATTTAGTTTGGAAAATTACTTTTATTCAATTCAAAGTAAAAAATATGTGAAAATAATATAAAATTAAGTATCAACTTTTTTTTGCTCGATATGACCATCTTTTGCCTTGACTAAGGCCTGGAGATGGTCCAGAAACGAATCGCAAGCTGTCTGAATGTGACTTGCAGTTATGTGGCCCACCCGCGCGCAATGGGTTTTTTCAGTGCCTCAAGACTGGTGAATCTATTAGTTCGGATCTTGCTCTCCAAAATGGCCCAAAGAGAATAATCCATCGGATTGCCGTCTGATGAATTTGAGACCCATTTTGTGGACGGTATGAAGTTCGGAAGGTTTGTGTGTGTGTTGAAGCTCACTCGAGCTTTGTGGGAAGGTGCCGAGTCCTGTTGAAACGTTCATGGTCTGCCAGCGAAATTTTTGTCTGCTCACGGCTTCAAATCAACCTCCAGAACTACTTTTCCAATAATATTTGGCATTTACCTTGAGAGCGTCCATCTGCGGTTACAGCAGCCCACCTCATTACCTGTGGTGGGTGCTGCCCCCTTTTTGTCAATCGATTACTCAAATTCTCGTTTGAACGGTTGTTCAAATAAACTCTATCGTTTTGGGAGTTTACGAATTGCTCAATTTAAAAAAATTTTCTCGTCAGAAAGCACAATATTCGGAAATTCACCGCTTTCGGCCAAGCGAAACAGCTCTTTCGCTCTCTTCGCGTCTGACTTGTTGCTGCTTTGGTGTGGGATCATGCGCCTTTTGGATCTTGTAAGGCTTGACTTTGAGATCATTTTTCAGTATGCAGAGAATGCTCGGTCAGATATTTTCAGTTCTTTCACCATTTGATTGGCACTTCGTCGGGATTTCGCTCTGTCGCTTCTTCACTTTTTAAACCATTTCACGTGACGTTGCAGTATTTTGATGACAACATCCAACTATAAACGAATGCTTTATTTACTTTAAGGTACTCGAGCTCACGAACAATCGCTGGTTATGATTTTTCAGTCAAATATAATTCAATCAATTTATTACGTTTGAAAACCATTATTGGTTTCCTTTTTTCGCGTTTTTACTCTCGGCTAAATGCTTCAGCGCGCTGGTAAACAATGTACCACTGTACGACATAAGAACCTCAATTATTTTTCTATGTGTAACCATTTGGTGGCTCTTATGACACGCAGGGTTGGTCCTATCTCCACGCCAGACAGTTCCGCAAGAAAATTGAAAAAATATTTACCTAGAAAACCTGCTCTGATTTAAGCTTAGACTGGATAACTGCAAAGGAAGTGCTGAACTGTTTCTTCCTCATCTCTGCAACTTCTATAATATTCACGGGAGAAAACTCTTACTCTCAAGTAATGCCTGCCAAATAGCCAATGACCGGTTATACAAGCCACGACCTCCGACATATCCGCTCTTGAAAACCTAATCAGCTCTTTTGTCGTTTTCTTATTTATTTGCCCATAGTAACTTAGCTGTTACGCCTGTGTCTTCATCTATGTCTCTTGGATAATGTTATTCTTAATTATTAATTCGCGCGTGCCCATAGGTATCCCAGTGGTATTTCTATCACTGAGCAGTTGAAGAGTAGCACCTTTACCGAATTTAAGATTTTTAAATAATTAATTTAAAAAATATATGTATCGAACATCATGTGGCAACCCTATGCAAAAATATTTGCTGCAATATATTTAATACTCATGAATGGAGACTCAAATAAATCTCAATTTATAAAGTGAAAACCGTATACAAATAGAATCGAGAATTTTAAGTTCTTTGCGGTAGATGCTGCATCTTCAGTAGTCGATTTCCCAATATATATGTATAAGAGCTTGAGAACTTAAAATGATAACACAAAGTAGTAACATTGTTGGAATGAATTTTTGTATCTTAATCTGGTATTTCTTGAAATTTATGTCCTCCGCTGCTACGAGTTACATGGTCCATTCGATCAGTTTAATTTTTGAATACTTTTTCCAATAAATCTTGCGGCATGGCGTCAATGGCGGCTTGAACATTGCAATAAATCGATTGTTAAGCGCGCTGTATGGCAAGTTGCGCAATCTTTATGAAACCAGATGACGTCGAAGTTTAGTTAATTATTTTTTAGAGGCAAACATTCAGGTAGCATAGCCCTTTTGCGTTCGCCATTCACCGTAACGACAGCTCTTTCCACATTTCGAAAGAAATAAAGGCCAATGATGCCGCCAGTGCTTTGAGAACTTCACGAAAAAAATTTAATAAATTTTTAATTTTTTAAAAAATTTAATAAATTTTTTTCTAAGTAAATTTCGACAATTTTGAAGCGTTGTTCTGGCATAAAACGATTCATGGCAACCTGTCAAACCTTACTGAACAGAAATGTAAACACAGTTTGCCATTCTTGGCTGTCAAATCATAATTTGATAGATCTCATGCAGCTAAAAAAGAGCCGACATTTATATGTATATATAATTTTTATATGTAGTAATATATAATTGGCGCTCACATCCTTGTTCGATTTGGCCAAGTTCCTCCTTCAATTTGCGTTATGCGTATCGATCTTGTTCCACAAAGGCAGCATTATTTGGTTATCTATAGTTCTCTTTCTAAGCATTCAAAACAAAAAAAAGTGGAAATCAATCCAGTAGCTTCGAGCTGGAGAATTGAAATCATCAATTATTTGATGTGTCTGACACCTAAGAGGGTTGAAATTTACACTTTCAAATATCAGCACAAAACAATCATGACTTTACTCATCGAACTAGAATGTCCAACAGTATTTTTGGCAAATAATATTGGTCAAATAGATCAACAAAAATGTAAAAAGTATTTTCACTATCTTCTAATGAAATCCTGGTTTCAGGGCAATCGTACATTTTCCGATCTCTATTTGTAAGAATTTTTCTAATCACTGAAATTAAAATGCGCCTATTTAGAAAAATTACTTTTGAGCAAATTCGTTGTTCAACTCGAGCTTTTCTAAAGCATAAACTAAGTGATAACATATCGAATATTTGCTTGCCTTCAATTGGGTAAATGAGTAAATGAGTAAATGAACAATCTGAGAACTTTATGAAATATTGTACATGTTGCGATCAGTAGCCAGTCGCATTTCTTAAAGTGAGTTGTATACGGTCGATGATGGAGGTCGTTTGTTCACTATTTAGCCGGCTTCACGAAATGTTGGCACAAATTCGCTTATGAAATGTGATTCATTCGTTTGGAACTACTTTTCAATAGCCGAATTGTTTGGGTAACCTGACGCGTACATGATAAAGCCTAACATTTAGATACTGACTATCTATAGAGTGATCGAACTTGAATATACTATACGACTAGTATTCTACGTAATAAACACACTCGTCAATAATAAATGCCGTAAATTATGTAGACTTATATAAGTATATATGTATTGTACATGTATGTAAATATGTTTATAATAATCATTAAAGCAAAATTTAAATTCATTACTCAAGAATAATTTTACTGAACATAATCTACTTAATTCAATTCGTCCTACTAACTTACAAAAAAAGGGGGCTTACTTGCATTCATATGCATCACATTTACATGCATACAAGTATACAAGTGTGTAAGTAGCTCACCTGCAGATGTAAACATTCACAAGTAGGTGAACTTCCGTTCCTAAAAGAAATGAGCGAATGAAGCGGCCGAACCAGCGCACGAACGCAGAAGTTAACCCATAAAACTGTTGCCCGTAAAATTAGCTCAAAACGCAGCGTTGTGCTAGTTTGCAATAATAACAAAAACAACATAACAAGAAGACCACAAATATCGGTTGGTCGGTTGTTCGGTTATTCAGTCGGTCGGTCGGTGTGTCGGCCGGTTGGACAGACGGGTGAGTTGAGCGCCAACTGAGTCGTTTCATCGGCGGCCGTTGTGCTATTGTAAGTGACCCCATTTCATATCTGTTTTGGCTTTTAATATTGTTGGCCATTAAGGACAATGCTTCCTGCAATTGCTGCAGCATATACTCGTATAGTAACGAGAAGAGTCGGAGTAGAGAACATGAAGGAATGAAAGCTGAAAATACACAAAACTCAACCACAAAAACAATAACAGCTAACTATGTGTCGCATATTCGTGAACCATGCAACTTTGTTTTCTACGCTTCAACACCGCACAACACATACGCATACACGCACATACATAATTATTTTGTACTTGCATTGTATATATACCATATGTGGGTATAGTATACCCTCGGCAATTGTTGTTTGTGGCTTGTGGAATTTATGCATAAGTTGGTGGGGTACATAGGTACATATGTCAGCACTTGCCCATAGGTAGGAAATGGAGTGCATTCAGCGAGTGTTTACAATAATTATAACCACGCATCTTCTGTTTTTTAAACAATATTTTTATATATTTCTCCTCTACATACTGTATGCTGATAAAAAAAAAAAAAATAGAAAAATGGGGCAAGAAATAAAATAGGCCTGATTTTTGTTCATGCCACTAAATGATGGAAAGAATAAGAACTGTGAACGTTTCAAAAGTTAAAAGTAAAAATATATATATTAAATAATATCTTCAAATAAAAGTATTTAAATGTCAGTAAGATAGAAATCTTTTGTGAGAAGCTTCTTCGTGGTGAAACTGTTTGCGGATGTATGACATTGATTGCCGGGGGGCAACTCCTAATAAGAACATATTTTGTAATATTTTAATGTTTGACGATTATACCTACATAACACAATACTTATACTGTACACATAAGGGATTTCCAATAGATTCCGTCGATTTCGGTGGTGTAAAACGACCATCTTGGAAAGGCTACAGTTGTCTTATTCTACTCTTTATAGATCGGACTTTCAACCATGAAATGCTACAAGATTCAGCAAGATTTATTAAATTTAATTTCAAAGCTAGTGATCTGTTAGCGAACATATATGAAAAAGCATCTTTAGTGATGAGACTCCTTTCTGGTTAAGTCACAAATAATTTTCATTAAACAAATTTATTATTTAAAAGCGAATACATTAGAAATAATTTATTACATAATTTATGTTTTTACTTAATGATTGTCTATGAACGTAGTTGTCATACTAAAATATAAAATATCGCATACAGATAAAAACTTAAAAATTAAATATTTGATAAACAGAATACACAAATAGCCCAATTTCGTATCGCTATTCCGCTCTCTTGGAATTCTACAGAATCGCTGTGCATGTGACGTCTTACTGGTGTAATTGACGATTGTAAATTTAGCAATTTATTCCGTTATTTATGTAATTTATTGTTCTTTTTGAATTCTTGTGAGCGTACAAGATATTATTCAGATGTAGCAACACCCATAGGATGAATTCTTGATGGCCGAGAATTTATTTTGGCCTACCGCATAAAGCAGGTAGTTCGAAAAAGAGAAGCAGCTATTTACATCACTAATGAATAACACGACAAGAAGAGGCCCTCAAGTGCTGCCTTCAAAATTCACCAAAAACGGTTCTGAGCCAACCTCACGAAGAGAAATAACACATGGACAATTTCACATGCAAAATGTAATTCATTGAAGGAAAACAAAATGAAAGCCAAGACAGGCACGTTTTTCAATTAAAATCTGAGAAAAATGAGAAACTCTATCGATGGCTTTGTGAAAATCTTTATAAATGCAATCGAACTGAAGACTGGTCGAGAAAACATTATTTACTCATCGAAAACGGTGAGATTGGTAAAAACAAATCGGCTAGAGACGAGCCCATAAGATGCGCATTTTCCCCACAGATGCATTTCTTGTGTTGCAATTCTGAAACAGCTGACTATTCACATCTTATGCACTTACACCAAGAGAAAAGTTCCAAAATGTTTCATTCACGTTTTACTGGAGCAATATTTTACAATAGCTTTGCATTGGTTCGCTGTACGTACCTGCATATATGTACAAAAGTTTAAGAAATCCGACTATAAAACTTTCAAGGATTTGGGGCTTACTCTATGCTGCTAATAGAAAATATAAGCAAAACATTTGACCGGTGGTGTTTTAAAAAATAAGTATTGGTATTAAGCCTTTTAAAGTGAGATTTCTTCGCCTCTTTTTTTATTGTGTTTTTATGTTTTAAAATGATAATGATATAGGTATACCTACTTTGAAGTTGATTCAAAATTTTTTCTAAAATATTTTCTAAATTTTTTTTTGAAAAGTTATTTAACTAACAAAAAAACTTATATAACAAACAACTAAATTTTTTTCCAAAATAATATTTTATTCCAAAACAATTCTTTCTTTTAGAAAAAATTAAGAAAAAATTAAGAAAAAATTAATTTACAAAAAATAAATTTAGAAAAAAAAAAAAAAAATTTTGAAAAAAAATATTTTGGAAAAAAATATTATTTTGAAAAAAAGTTTAGTTGTTAGTTATATAAGTTTTTTTGTTAGTTAAATAACTTTTCAAAAAAAAATTTAGAAAATATTTTAGAAAAAATTTTGAATCAACTTTAAAGTAGGTATACCTATATCATTATCATTTTAAAACATAAAAACACAATAAAAAAAGAGGCGAAGAAATCTCACTTTAAAAAACTTAATACCAAAATTTTCAACAATAAATAAATCTCAAAATTATTAAATTTTTTTCTACATTTTTTTAGTCTAAGCTAATTTCCAGAAAAACCTAAGTCCATTTCCAAAATACTCAGACCATTTGACATGGCATCACCCTTATGACAAAGTTTTTCCACTGCTCTGAAATGTTGTTAAATCGGATTATTTGTTTGCATATTGAAGCGTTCGGAAGTCACACGGAGGTAGTTCAGATTATATTTACTAATGAAGTTTTTGGTCAAATAAGCAAGAGCATGTAAAACAATCCAACTTCTGAAGCATATCTACTGCTTTAAATAACTTTAACACTTGGACTTTTTGACAAGTTTTGACTTTTGATAGGTTTCTAATGTAATTTTAATATTTTTTTATTCAAGCAAAGTTCATTCCCCTATAAAAACCATGAATATACAATAAATTTTCGTCAAAATTTTAATCTTTTTAATCCAAATAATTTCACAAATGCTGTTTGATAGTCCATTTAATATTAGGATAACAAAGTGCTAGTTTAAGGCGTTTCAAATTTCTGGTTTTAAACATTTTCAGTTTTTTTCCTTGGTGTTAAACATTTTCTCCATATAACGAATAGGCGACATTATTTTGATATGCAAAAAAAAAAAACACAAACTCCACTTGAATATTAAGATGCATTATTTAAATAGTGCTAAAATACTGATTCTTAGTGTAAGCAATGGGTTCTCTAATAATAGGCTCTCTCCATGTCCATGTGCTCAGTAATATGTAAGAATTTCTGGATTCATTGTTGCCATTGTGCCAGCTTTTCAAATTCAAATGAGCTAACAAAATATCATTAATAATATTTTTAGAATATTTGCATATTCACTAGAAACTTCGGGGTAGTTCAGAAAACTTTTTCCTGCCTATTTGAACTTTTAGAATCTGAATTAATATTGGTAATCAAAAGTACAAAAAGTATTTATCAAATCCACCCTGCGGTTACTTATATACAATTCCCGATATCAACTTTTGAAATTAAACTCGATAAATTGCAGAAGAAAACTATTTGCGGGTATTTTGCATTATTTTACATTAACAGGTGTAAAAGCTTGTACTGAGGTCTTAAGTAGATTACTTCTTAATGTTCCAGTCATGAATTTGCGTTATTTCGACATATTTTATGTTTAATCTTAATTAAATTTTTAAGAAATTTTTTTAACTAATTTTTAGTTATTTTAATTAAACAGATTAAATTACACTCATGATGCTGCGGGCAATGCCCAACAAATTATGTAACTTAATGATTTCAAGGATATTTATCCTTCACTTCTGGAGTGGTCTTGCAAAATTCAGTCCTAAGTCATAAGCAAAGTGGTAAACAATAAAAGCATAGCTAATAAGAACTTAAATTGTATTCCGAAACCCTCAAAGTTAACATTTTTAAGCAAAAACAAACGCATTCAAAAAAGAGTTTTTAATTTGATAACGTTGAGTACAAATTTGAAGCGTGTCAGGAATGCTCCTTGGTGGAGAAATGAGTTGAAAGTTCTTCAGAGGAAAGCCCGTCAGCTCTTCAATAGTGCCAAGAAAACCGCAGACTGGAACTCTTATAGAATTGCCTTAACTGCGGACAATAGGGAACTGAGAAAATCAAAGGGGCTGACGTAAGTTTTACGGAGAGTCTGGAAGAAATGGGACAGCTTTGGCTGGACACTCACTTAGCACCGGGTTTGACAAATATTTTCAGGAAAAGCCTGGAATTAGGCAAAGTGCCTAAAAACTGGAGTAAAGCCAGGGTAGCTTTCATTCAGAAAGCAGGCAAAAAGGCGGACCACACGCCAAAACCCTTTCGACTCATAAGCTTAACTTCTTTCCTGCTCAAATTTGACAGTCCAAGACAAGATGAGAAGGTAACTAGAATTCTCCAAGAACTTCAAAGAGGTCATTAGTGACCGCTCAGCGTGGAGAAACAATGAAATATCCTTAAAAAAAATCGCACAGGTGTGGTTTACTGATGGATCTAAAATGGAAGACGGTAGTACTGGGGCTGGAATTCTTGGACCACATTTCCAAAAAGCAATCGCAATAGGAAAAACCTCTTCGATTTTGCAGGCGGAGGTCCATGCCTTAGAGCTTGTGCCAGAGAATGTCTACGGAGAGGCACGCGTGGTGCCAATATTAACATTCTCTCTGACAGTCAAGCAGCTCTAAAATTGCTGGATAGCTTCTCATTCCAATAAAGGTTGCTGTGGGAATATTTTAGAATCATCAACACCCTAGCATCAAGAAACTTTGTTACCTTGATGTGGGTTCCGGGCCATGAGGGGCACGAAGGGACTGAAATTGCGGATACTTTAGCGAAAAAGAGGGCAAACACTCCCTTCATAGGTCCTGAACCTTCCTGCGTGAGCAGGAACAACGAGGCCTAATAGATTACTGGAGAGTCCAATCGGGCATGCGACAATCGAAAAGACTAACAAGTCCAGAACGGATAACGGTAGAACAATCTTTAACCTAAGCAGAAAGGGCATAAAACCTTACACTGAACTACTAACAGGACACTGTAAACTTAATTATCGCATGAAAGAGACAGGATCGATTGCTATAATATAATATATGTAAATTTCAGATCCTTCTTCCGGCATATGAAAATAGGATAAAAACCAAGAGGAGAAAAAATTCAGTTTTGCAAAAAAAAAAAACCGAAAACCGCAATTTAAAAGAATGTTTACAATAGATTTAGTTCTCATATGGAAAAAAAAATTTGTTTTGCATATATAAAAAAGATATCTAACGTGATATATGCAAAATAAGCCACTAAAACGAATGGCGTACACAGCACGAAAGTTACTCTCACAGCCCAAAATGGCTATTTGGTACATTTTTCAGGAACTCATAAATCCATTCGTTAAGATTGTTTATACAGTAGTAATTTTTCTATAATTAAAATACTCAAAATCGTAGGTCTTTTAATATATGTAGTTTTTCGGAATGCCCTTTAACTTTCAAATAGAATTATTTTTGAACTAAGAAATTATATTTAGTCATGTTGAGTACAACACACTTAATATATATACATTTTGAAAGCCGTTGATAGCTGAGAACGCCTATACCGTTTTGGTATTCGTAAATTTTGGTTATAGATTTTGCATGGGCTTCTTATTGCCCCAATGTTGTGTTTGTCAATGCTTAGTAGGCGTGCCACCTTCTATATTAACCTAAGTTTTAATACTAGAATTTTAAAAATTACTCTGGAGGTGTTTGTGGTAGAATCCTGAAATTTGGTGACAGGACATATGTTTGTTATTAATCCTGCACCCATGGATAAAAATAATGGTTATAAGAAAAGGATGTAGGCCAGTTCCCATACAAATTGAAATTTCTATATTATATTGCATATATCTGAGATATACACAGTAGATTCTGTTTTTATGCGGTAGATACGTTCCGCAAGAAGCAGCATAAAAAAAGCTACTAGTTCTATAGTAAAACTATAGATACGTTTCAAAAGTGCTAAGAACCGCATAAATCTGAAATAATGTAATAAAATCGCATAAAAAAAGGGCACTAGTCCCATATTATAACTATAGATACGTTCAAGACCGTTCATAGACCGCATGAATCTGAAATAATTAAATAAAATCGCATAAACTAAATATTGTGTTTTTGAAAATTATATCTTTATTTAAGAAACGTCAGAATCGAAAAATAAATTTACGTCAGAAATAGAATCACATTCGTCACTTGAGGAAATGTACACGTCTGATCTAGATGGTTATGCAGGCGGTTCCATACTTGTAGGGTTAGCATTTCTGATGTAATCTGTGATGAGTTTTTGCTTAGCTGGTTCAGAATCTTGTTTATATGTACAATTCCCGATAGGTCGACATGCATTTTTTAATTTAAAAAAAAACGCATAAAAAAAGCCGCATAAAAACAGAACCTACTGTATAGCGTAATTTATTTTTTTAAAGCTGTATTACTCAATTATAACTGGAAATGCTAAAAAACGAAATGCCATGGAAAGTAATATGTGATGCGTATAAAAAAGTGGGGTAAAACCTGTGGCTATACGGCTACAGAATATATTTTGTAGTTTATTATTATTACTATTATGAGGAGATTTTGCACCCTTCATGAATTCATAGTGTTTTTTTGAGCTCACATTCTTCAATCAGTTTTATTATTTGTCCTATTTTAAATGAGATTTATTTCCTCCTCTGGTAAAATATAGGGTTTTTCAGTAAGAGCGTTTCAACTTTTGAACTTTTTTGAATAAAAAACAAACGGTTTGACTTTTTTAATTAATTTTTTTTTATTATCGAGTTTGAACATATACATTTAAGTATGAAATTCGATTTCTTTTGCATGACCACCGCGTGCACGTTTTACGAAGTCCAATCGTTGAACCCAATTTTCGACCACTCTTTTGCATAAATCGGCCTAAATTCCAGTAATTTCGCGTTCAATATTGGCTCTGAGCTCACAAATCGTCGCCGGCTTATTACTGTAGACCAATGACTTCACATAACCCCAAAACGGGACGGCTTGTTAAATGGGCCGTAAAATGGCCGTAATGCTCTTAAAGTAGCAGCAACAGAACGATTATTTTCATAAAAAATGTGTACGATTTGCAATCGTTGTTCAAGTGTGTAGCGTTCCATGATGAAATATATACTAATGAAGTTTACAAATGACAAGCGAAAAATAATAGATATTGCGTCGTTCGCCCTCCCTATAGGAAACAAGTTGAAGCGCACCTATTGAATAACCCTATATGTTCACACAGTGCTTGGCACGATGCCAGCACATGTTTGGCGGTTTCATCTGCTTCTCTGTAAAACCTGCAAACTTCCCTGGAGTATATTCCAATTTTAGTAAGATAATAATTTATTCTATAAGGCTCTGTTAGAATTTATTATATAATATATACAAGTATACAGTGTACGAACAACTCCCTTGAGCGGGCACTTTTTTCAGTACATACCACAAACTCTCAAGAATTTAAAAAAAAATCATCTTGAGTTCACAATCCCCCCATAACACGTTAACCATCTCATAACATATTATACACTTTTTTTACACTTTTCCCATAAGCGAAGACCTCCCATAAGCGGAAAAATTTTTCAGTCTCTTAGATGCCCGCTTAAGAAAGCGTACACTGTAGTTTAGCCCAGAAAGAAATTATTTTTTTGGTTTTCATTATGCCATTTTCCGGCGAAATAGTTTGACACGAAGTGCCTAAATTGGCAGGTGTTTTTGCTAGAATTAAACCCATTGTCATACCAAATATCACAATGAAAACCAAGCGAATGTTTAAATCGGAATAGGAACTCCCTTTAATTTGATAACAGAGAAAAAAAGTTTCACAAAATCCAGCTCTTTCATGTGCACTTTGGCATGCCGCGAAGCTCAAACATCTACAATTGGAAAGTGTCAATGTTTCTTACTTTGTGGTCGTGTACTGTATACTAGAAACATATGTATGATATGTACTCATGTGTCATGTTTATGCGTATACCCAAAATGGTATGTTAGATACTAAAAACTTATGTACATCAAGCAGTTTGAGTTGAGTTGAGTTGGATGGAAGTACAGCTTTAAAGCTGCAACAAAGTTTATGCGTAGTTAGACCTAAATTCTTTCACTACTTCATGGGTAAATATGTACCTACACATTTTCTTTCATACATAGTAGATATTGTGTTGCATGTGTAGTGTATGCACGCGCAAGGGTACAAAAGTATGTCACGTTTTCACTGCATATACCTGCGCATACTTACACATACATACATGCATAGACACTATATTCTTATAGTACCTTACGAGTGCATACCAAGTATGAATGCAAGTAAATACATTTGCTTCTAAATAAAGCCACTAATTCGTCTTATTCATTAAAAACTTATGAAAAGTTGCAGAAAAGCTTTAGCATAAATTGACGAGCCATTTTTCCTTGGTTGATGTCATTTTAGCATGAATATCGAAGCCAGTAAATGCCTAGTTATTTGCATTTCAAATTGGCAGCGGCTTTTTACAGCAATCGCTTTGAGCGCTTGCATACAAATCAAATGCATGCGATATAAGCGCAAAAGAAGAAATATATGTGGGTATCCTATACATACACATACACACACATCTACACATGTAGGCAAAATTAAAAATTCTTCGTTTTATTACAATATTTCTACGTATTTGCTTGGCTGTAGCTGCAAAAGAGTTTCGTCATGAAGATTTCCTTTTGATTTTTTGTTATTGTTTTCGTTTTCCATAAATACCAAGTGTTAAAATACTGGCGCCACAGCTAAACTATGACAAACGAATAAAAACTTGATACATTCCATGCGTATTGCTGTTATTTGTATTTGTATCTTCGGAATGTGTGACGCACTGCACAGCACTCATATAATTTTTCTACTCATAAATTTTGCATATTATTTTGAACGCGTGCAGTGTACAGAATGAATTATAACATCTCTGCAGTTGTAATTTCTAGCGAATTGTGCATGAGTAATTGCTCAGATAATCAAAAATAAGATGCTGAGATGACAATTTCAACATTTAAGGAGCTAAAAAGGACAATGAAACTACTGAAACTAGCAAAAAATAGGTTGAGAATATCAAACTCGACGAATATGATTTAAGACCAATCGGATATCCCTTGTAACTCTTAAGAAAAATATTAAAAAATAATATTACAAATAAAATTAAAGGCAATTAAAACTAATAGCGATAGTGGTCTGTGCCGAGCTATACACTTTGGCAGCAATGTGCATAAGTGCAGTGAGATTAACGGCAAAGAATGGGCTCTCTCGCTACATCACACTTTTGTTCGCTCTTGTTTGAACAACCTTTTACTTACTCCTATCCATTTCGTATTGCAGAGAGTGCTAAACTACGGTTTACCCAAGGTGATTCTATTCAAGTTGATGCCATTAGAACAGCTGCTTAGTTTTTTTTTGTTTCGTCGTGTAAAATGTAAAATATGGTAGGTCAATTCCAATCGATCTATACTTCTAGCTCCTACTACAAGTCGGCTGTCCAACGCAGTTTGTTCTTTTCTACTAAAGCATCCCACGTTGTTAGTGGTCTAGTCTCATTAGCTCTAATAAATTTGTCTTGGGTTTGACATTCAGTTATATTTTTCTTCTGAAATTAACAAGTATACGAGATTTTGATACATGTCGTAAGACACTGCATGTAAGAATGAGAAGTTTTCTAGTCACATGTAGATTGAAGCCTCTAAGCTAGCAAAGCTAGACAATAGACTTAACATAAATTAAAAGATGAGGCAGATTAATTAAGATAACAACCGCAGACTCTTATTTCTAACTAAATAAGTCTGCATAGATATCGGGTTTGGATATTAGTCACCTCCTGAATTTTATCATCAGCTCACAGCGTTTCTCACATCCGTAATACGGTACCACATAATTCATTTTTGCGTCCGAGTGAGCTCTTCACCTTCGCAATAGAAAACTTCCGAGTGTAATTCTGTCATGCAAGAATCTTGTTTAGATTCTCCATAGTCAAAGGTAAGGAGCTTTTGAAATATCGCATTTGTTGTCCCAACAAAACAGAGCATTCGAGAAGAACTCACAAACTCACAGCGAGCGACAATTCAAAAAATCATAAAGTCTATAGAAAGCACAAATATGTATTAACTCGGGTCTTTTAACTAAGATTGATTTTCAAATTCATGCATTAATTGAAACAACTTTTTTACTAATTTGTTTAATTCGACATTTAAATAATTATCTTTCAAAAAACGCCACTGAAGGCGGATTTAAAGCAGTCGTTTGATACTGAAATTTCGTTTGTTGATTATTCCTTTATATTTAAATGTATTGATAATAGGGATAGTAACTAATTAATATATGTAATATTAAAAGGGCGGCCGCCGTAGCCGAATGGGTTTGGTGCGTGACTACCATTCGGAATTCACAGAGAGAACGTAGGTTCGAATCTCGGTGTAACACCAAAATTAAGAAAAACATTTTTCTAATAGCGGTCGCCCCTCGGCAGGCAATGGCAAACCTCCGAGTGTATTTCTGCCATGAAAAAGCTCCTCATAAAAATATCTGCCGTTTGGAGTCGGCTTGAAAATGTAAGTCCCTCCATTTGTGGAACAACATCAAGACGCACACCACAAATAGGAGGAGGAGCTCGGCCAAACACCCAAAAAGGGTGTAGGCGCCAGTTATATACATACCTACATATATATATTATAATATTAAAAGTATATTTGACTTTCAATTTCCCACCTCCAAGTGGGCTATTCGTGAAAGTAAAACACAAGTTTTCCATACCTAAAGAAGTACTAGCGTATTCTCATTATACCATTACTTCTGCCCTATTCTGTATTATTGTTATGAAGAAATTTAGGAAGCAAGGAGGAAAGTATTTCTCTGAGCTTAGCTTCTTCAATAAATTTTAGTATTTTATATGTATGTGTCCTATTCAGTATGATGAACTGACAATTCTCGAAATATATTAGAATGAAAATAAAAAAGGAAAATATGTTATTTGCAAACTTCTGCGTCCTACAAAGTGCATATTGTTTTCATTAAGTACAAGTACATATATGATTAGTTAGAATACATTTTTTTATAACTGACGTTTCTAGGAGGAAAGCTGCCATTTGCTATTACATATAATACATTTTGGAAAACTTTACTTTATTTCGGAAAACCATCATTACAAAATATATGTGTTTAAAGTAGCGGCCTCTTCATTTTACCCTTTGAAAATGCACGTAAATAAGTCAAGAGTCGCTTGCAACTTCCAACTTTAATTTCATTGCTTGTACATCTAATGAAAGTTAATTGTTTTAAGTACTCACACGGGAATACATTTCAACATAAAAGAACAACTACATATACATATATGTTAATAAAGATATATACATATATACTTGCATACATATTTCATTAAACATGCTTGTAAAGGTTGTAAATAAAACTGTCCGTCTGTACATTAAAAATTATATAAAAAATAGTTATCGTGAATGATGCAGGAAGTATACCAAAATAAACAAAGGCCACTTTGAAATACTTTGTTTGTCCGTTCATCTATTTGAACCAGCTAACCTCCGGAACGTTTACCAGAATTTGACGAGACTTTCTCTAATAAGTAGATATAAAAAATTTCGCGGGTTAATGGCTACTTTTCACTATTAGAAAATATAACTATCCAGTTGGCGCTGGCATCATTTATAATTCGTTTAAACAATGCCCGGAAATATGGTAACCTTATTGCCGTGAGAGAGAGAGAGGCGGCCTGAAATGTCACTTAAGCGCATATTGTCTGGGCCAGTCGTATTTGGAACCTGGTCAACAATGTTTGTGAAATTTCAGTTGATAGGATGCTCTATTGCAAAACCTGTCGAGCCAGCTAAATCAATGAAAATGTGCTGTGTAAATAATGAGGATATTTGGTACATTTAGTAAAACTGAAAAAAGAATTGGTTCGGTTCATCTTAATTCATTTTGAAAATTAAACCGTTCTTTGGACTATAGACCACTTAGATTGCCCGTTTGTATTGGAACAAATTAGTTTCAATATCCCGCAAAGAAATATATATTTCTCATTCCCATTCTATGTGGAACTGGCTATGTAAGACTGATTATACACAAAATTGTCATTGCCTGGAACTTTAAATGAGCTTAATTTAATATCAAATTCTAGCTTGCTTGATTTTTCTTATTCCAAACATGCGTTTAAAAATTTTTGTATGTTTACTTTTGATTGCCTCTCAGATTTACTGCTTTTATACAGTTTACTCATATTAAAATTGTAATTTAAGTTTCTACTTTATAATAGTCTTTAAGGAATTGTTTCATAGACCAAATAAATAAATAAATCTAAAAAATAGTAAACAGCAGCCCAACATTTTCAACTCTTAACTTATATTTAAATCGTATGTTCATGACTTTGAAATGAAAAGGAAATAAAATATAAATTTTGGGAAAGTACAGCCAGTCCAATCTTAAGAAAAGAAGAATTTACTTGGCGGCAAGGACGCAACAGGGAGTAAGTAATTGTGAGCCCGAGAATTACATGAAAACTGTTCCTTTTTATACAAAACCAATTTTCTTGAGATTCCCACTGGTATCCTGAGTATAAAAGAAGAAGACTTTTAGATATATGCTATATAATATATAATATATAAAAGGTACCTTACGTGCGAAAACAAGTTTTCGAGAAAACAGCAGTTAAAGTTTAAATTTCTAAAAACCTTTGTAACTTTTTTAAATATTAATATTTTTCAATCCGGTTTGGCTTATTTTCTTCAGCATAGATCACAGTATCAATAAAATCACAAAAGCAGTGAAAAACATTTTTTTATAATATATATAAATAAATAAGAAAAAGTTAATGCAAATCGCAGAAATCGTTTTAAAAAATAAGTAAGCTTTTGTACCGACAACCATGCCAAAAAAAAAACTTATAAGACCCGGTGACAAAATTTTTTTGAAAACAGACTTCAGTATCGTATTCATTACACCTCAGACTGTCCAGGAATGGTTCAGCTTTTAATTTGCACAAATTATAGTCTTCGTTATTCTAATTTGTATCATGACAAAAAAATCAGTCTTTTTCGTATTTGTACTTTTCTTTTTTTTTACTTTTAACAAACTTTTAAACAAATTATGACTTTCTGGTTTTCCCCATTTTAAAGAGCCTTTCACACACTATTCGAATCAACAAAAAAGTGAAAAATGATTTTTTGACACGTAAGGTACCTTTTCATAGACCAGGTCACATATGCTTTTTATAAAGAATATTATTAATTGATTGATTTATTTATGTATTCAAGAAATGAGATTGTATAAGTAAATCAAGTGGCAGTTGCAAAATTCAAAACAATTATTTTTAATATAATGTAAACTTAAAGGCTAACATTTTTGAAAATAGTAATAAATTATAATAATATAAAAGTGAAGCAGTTTTGATTATCTTCAAAAACAACTAATGTTATATTAAAAACATTTATGTTCAAAATTTTAACAGAATAGCATCAGAACAAAAAGTTAAAATCCAAGAAAATTTTCTAACACAGAATTTATTAATAGAAAAATAAAAACATATATAAAAAATACGAAAGCTAACAAAAAATTAAAAAAACTGGAACAAAAACAAAATTCAAAAAAGTAAAAACTAAAAACAAGAAATAAATGTAAAATAAATCCAAAAAATAAAAAATAAGGAAACTAAATAAATCTTCAAGTTGCTTTTCACATCTATGTTATATTTGCATTAAGATGTAAACGGTTTTCATATCTATGATAAAAAATTTATTTTATGTTAAAAAAAAAGTGTGACTAAATGATCTCTCAGTGGCCTCAAGTAAAGATTTCAAGTGCCAACATTTCGAACATAAATGACAAAAAAAAAAGAAGCGAATTGACAGAGTTTAGTAAGATTACCTATAAAGAGGTGTGTAAAAACCTAAATATAATATTATTAAACAAGGAATGTACTCAATTATCTTTAAGAGAAGTTCTGTCGAATTTTTTTAATACACGGTTTCATACTTGCTTCCATAGGACCCGAAAAAACAAATGCGCTAACCACTTCACACTGCTTGTATCTGTAAAACAGCTCATGACATCAACGTTAAAATTGTTCTAATGACAGTTCAATATATTGTTTATAAGCCATCAAAAGCATTTGCGTCTCAGTTTTGTTGAATTTTTTTTTCTGAGATGGAATTCAGACGTAATAGTGTGATTGCGTTATATTTGGCTGGAAAATCACAACCAGCCATTGTTCATGGTGGACCATATGGTGGTGGACCAAAAAAAAAACCGAACCACGTCAGAAATGGTTCGGAAAGTGAAGGCTCGACTTGAACGAAAATCACGCCGAAGTGAAAGAAAAATGGCCAAAGAACAAAAAAAGACAGCATTCGACGCATATTGAAAATTGAGCTAAAGGTCAAGGCTTATAAGTTCTAAAAAGCATACGTTCTTTCACCCCAGCAAAAAAAAGTTCGGTGCGAAAGAGCAAAGGAGTTGTTGCGCTTGCACGAACGAGGCGAATTTCCTAACATAGTGTTTTCTGATAAAAAATATTTCCCAATTGAGCAGTTCATAAACACTCAAAACGATCGTGTTTACTTGACCGAACGCTCATACGAGAGTTTGAGCCTACGTATGGCCACTCGAAACAATTTCCCATCGCAAGTAATGGTTTGGGCCGCAGTGACCGCTGATGGACGTTCTCCAATCGTTTTTATCGAGCCTGGTGTCAAAGTGAATGCGACTTATTATCAGGAAAATGTTGTAGAAGCTGCTTTAGAGCCGTGGACTCGCAAACATATCGGTTGTAGGCCACGGACTTTCCTACAGGACTCGGCACCGTCTCAGAAAGCTCGTGTGAACTAAGAATGGTTAAAAAATCATGTTCCACACTTCATTTCGCCCACACAATGGCTTTCGAATTCGCCAGACGCAAATCCGATGGACTATTCTATCTGGTCTATTTTGGAGAGCAAGATGAGGACTAAAATATATGCCAGTATGGATGCGCTTAAAAAATCCGATTATACGAGAATGGGCCAAAACACCTCAAGATCACATTCGTGCAGCATGCAACTCATTTTTTGACCATTTGAAGGCTATAGTCAAGGCAAAAGGTGGTCATATCGAGTTAAAGTGAATGTATGTTAAAATTGTAGTAATTTTTCAACAATTTGTCTTTGAAATCAATAACCACTAATTTCACACAAAAAAGTTATCGTGTTTCTCTTCATATCGTTCACCCTGTACATATATGAAGAACACAACAACTTGGGCAATGCAATCAATCATATTTTTAAGCAGACTGCAGAATCTCAAAGCCAGCTTGAGGTCAAAGAGAAGTCTAAAGAAATATTTCTTAACGAACAAAAGCTTAGTTTAAAAAACGTCTCGTTTTTATGTGCGGTCTCTCATCTCCAGAAGGTTCTAAATACTCTCCATTCACAAAGTGGCAATTCGTTTTATTTGGGAAAGTACGTATGAGAGAATTTTGAAATTTGGCTCCAAAAATGGTTATTGTTTTATTGCGCAGGGAAAAGATTGGAAAGGGTGGTTATGCACAGTAATTTTCAAATACTTACGTCACTTAGATGAAAATGTAACTACTATAAGGGTAGGAAGCACAAAATCAAAGCACTGCCAGCTATGCTCACATATTTAACGAAGTTGGCTGGAAGTATTTAGTGAAATTAGTTTCAAAAGTAAAACAATCTACATATATAAAAAATGCATTCATATTCGTAACATAAAAACCGAAATAGTTTAAAAGAAACTTCTCTTGTAAAATTTATTATTTGTCACTTACGTCAATTCTAATCTTCCAGCTCGTCATGTACTATAGGTATGTAATGGCATGGGTTTACATGAGTATGAGTTTCTCAGAATATCCTCAGGAGAATGAGCATTTAACAAATTAAAATAACCATATACGGTAAACATACGTTTGTATATGCATACGGTGGCATGTAATTATTTGGTAGAAATAAATAAATATGTATGGGGTTAAAGGAAAATATATACATACAAAATATATATATACAAACACATACTTATGTCAGACTGGGCCACAGGCTTATGTACACCAGACTAGTACTTATGGACAGAAGAAAGTATTCATTTTACTTTGGCCCCACATTTATGTTCTACACACAAATGCACATTATTAACGTATATATAGATATGTATGTGTGCATAATAATCTGCATAAATAGTGTGTGTCATACAACTCATCTATGACATCAGTGCTTGAGATTACCCCTTTGTGTCTTTCCGTTTAATGCGTCAAAATTTAATGCATTACTGTACTGCAAATATATTTATGCACATTTATATATGCATGAGTATTTATGAAATTGCTACATACATACTCATATGCAAGTAAGTAAGTGCCAACAAAAAAAAAAAACACAAACGCTCCAAGAAGTCAAGAAACGGTTGACCTTTTTTCACTGTGACTTCTTTTTGAAATATGTAAGTCGTTTAGAGAAAGAAATCATCAAGAAGAAAATATAACAATTTAATTATTTTACTCTTAGTTATTCCATTCGGAACCAAAGTTCACTTCAAAATCGATTGCATGAAGTACTAAAAAAATGTTTCACTTATTAACCTTTGAGTCAATACGACATACCCGGGTATGTTTATAGATTTTCACAGGCAAATATAAACTTTCTGAATAAATGTGTTGTAATAATGTTTATAAAAATAAGTAAGAACCAAACAAGAATATTTAAAAAAACCAAACAAAAATTTTTAAATTTTTAAATTTTTGTTTGTACATACCTACGCAGTAGGCCGGGTCGATTTAGGGGAGGAAAAAAAATCGCCCATTGCTCTGTGAAAATCATATTCTAGGGATCAAAATAAGAAACTTTGCCGAAGGAACCATACCTCTAAAACGCATTCTGATGTTCCCCAATTTTTTATTTTTCAATAAAATGAAATTAATTTTGTATTAAGTTTGAATTTCAGACATTTCGAATTTATTGAGCAACCTTTTTTTAAGCTTCTGCAAATTTTTTATGCAGTTTTAAATTAATTTTGATTCGTAGTTTTGGTTTTATGTGGTTTTAGAAAATTGCGGAATGCATCCCTACTTTTTCAAGCCGAAATTCACCGTGATCTCAAAGTTCCCACAATAGCTGAAGAAATCAAAAAGCATGTATCATCATTTAATATAATTTTTCAATCGCACCTAAACCCACTAATTACAGAAATTACCACCAATCCCATTTCTTTTAACAGATTGAAGAGGAAATCAGCAGTAGATGTCAAGTGCTAAAAAGCAAAAATTGGGGAATCTCGTAGAGTATCTTAGTTTTAAGTATAACTATTGTGAAATGTTATTAAACAGATCGCAATAAATAAATGGATAACAAAACAAAAAAAAAGACAAAAACTGGTCAAACTATTATCGTACTACATATAGTCTTTTCGCGAACAGTATTAGCTAGTTTAGTGAAAACATCATATTTCTATTAAGCATAACCTTCTTACTTCTATTCATATATTTGGGTAGTAGTAGTAATTCTTTATTTATTTATAAATATTTCATCTTACATTTCAATAATTTTTACAATAATTCGTTTAAATATATAAATACATAAAGAAAAAAAATAATAAATTTGTGGCAATAACAATGTTGTCTGTCACAACTCAAAAATTAATCAAAAATTAAACCCTGCAATAAGAAAATTTCTATAGCGTAAGGCTGAGTATATAAGGCAAGTTAGTCTTTTCCAATTATGGCCATTAAGTATATCTATTACTTCTGCTTCATTTAGCTCCGCTGCGTTTAGGTATTTTGTTCTGATCTCCTTCAGTACCGGACATCTTCCTAAGAAGTGCTACACATTTTCTTCCTCGTTTAAATTGCAGAAGGTGCATATTTTCTGAGCATTTCCATACGTAGTTGCATTTAGCTTCAGTAAACCACATCTTGCTTTGAAAATTGTCGTAATATCAGCTAGCCGCATACCTCCTTTAATAAATATATGATTCCCCTTTTGAGAAGTCTAAATGTTTATAAATTCGCGTCGCGCTTCACTGTGCTTTTTGCCTTGCCATGTTGATATCTTTAATTTTCATTTCGGTAAGAAGTTGCACACAGCGATCTTGCCAGTCTATAGAGGTGATGTTTTCTTCAAACTTCAGACCGAACTCCATTCCCATGTCGTTCAGATGTTTAAGCCAAAACACATTTTTACTTAAGATGCCTTGTGTTAGTTTGTGTGGGAGTCTGTTGCAATTATATTTATAAATAGTTTTCCAGATATACTTCATGTGTAGTTCTAAAGAATACATGTGGCTATCTTCTATATTAGTTTCTAATGTTATTGCATAATTTGGAGTGAACTCTGGTAGTTTGAGAATATAATTGGGTATTACTTCGCATCACTTTTTCAAAGTTTTATAGCACTCGCACAAGTCTAGTCTCACTTCATACCCGTTAGGGTACAAGTAGCCTCTTCATAGGACATGATCAAAGAAAAGGGAACAGTTCAATCCTTATAAATAGATTTTTTGCAGGGCGTCTGCATTTAATACTTAAATATAGTTAAATTTAAATCCCCTAATTTGCATTTAGTTATTTTTTTATCAAAAGCTTGAAAACGTAATATCAGTAGTGCTGGTCTAACAGAAAGTGTTATGTTAACAGTGAGAGCAGTATTTAATGTAAAAATATCTCACAAGATGCTTTTAGGTGCAGTCAGTGTCGTAACTAGGTTTTAAACCAAAGAGGGATCATTACTTGAGTCTTGTGCAATAGAAATTGAGCACAAAATTATTACATCATCTGTTTTTAACATATATGTATGTATATAAATTTCTCTGCAATAAATGGAATAAATATATCCCTTTTTTTAAACATAACAAAAGCCATAAATCAAACTAAATACAAAAAACTGTCAGATGATTCTCTTTACATAAAAAAGAGATAGCTCTGTAAGTCGCTTCTGGCAGCCAACCATAAATAGAATATATGCAAAAATCAAATAATTTAGTTAACTCCATTTCGCTGGAAACGTAAAGCAACAACTGACCCTTCGCAGAGCTCTAAGCTGAAGTTAAATGATTTGCCATAAGTCTTCTGAACTCGAAATATTTCTATCAGCTATTATTCCTAATGATTGCGTACTGGACAGTGAAACTCATATCATTCATGAACACATTCATACGCACACATACATAGTGTGTAATGCCAATAGCGCCGCTTTGTCGCTCAACTGACTAACCGCTTTGTGAAGTCAGTTGTCGAGAAATAAAAACGTTGCATAAATTTAACTAATATTCGGCACTTTAATCGTTACTTACGCATATGCGTATTTATATACATATACACATATACATAAATTAAAGTAAGTGCACGCACTTACACACTTTCATATGCGTAAATCGGAGTCTGCCAGTCTGTAGCATCACACCATCAATGCGTCTAACAGTCGGCAACAGTAAGCAGCCAAATAAATGCGTAAAGAAGAACAAAAGAGAGCAGGTCAAGTCGAGATAGGCAAGCCTGACAGGCGCTCAAACCCAGTGTGTCAGCGTCAGAAGAGGCCGAAAGGAGATGTATGTATGTATGTATGTACATATGTAGTAGATAAGTGCTTATAGATTTTGTAAATATATGCGTGCGTACATGTACATATTTCTTAGCAGATGAAGCAATCGCTGCGCCAGAAGCTATAAAAGTAAAACGCGCGCCAAGGCAGTGTTGACGACAAGCGCGAAATTATTGGCGCCTTATAACGGTTTTAGTAATTGTTGTAATTTTTGCTATGAGTAAGTAGTAAGTGGGCCTAAGTACAAGCATTTTTTTGTTCAATGTTGAAATTATGCCGTTGAAAAACGGCACCATAAGCTTAGTAATTCACTTCTGCTTTACGTTTGTATGTATGTGAGTATTTTCCGTACGTTTTTGGAGGCCTTTCGAGTTATTGTGCTGATTTTTATTGTTTTGAAAATTTTCGGTTTTACCGAAATTAGCACAACGACGACGACGGAGGGAGCAGCGGCGACAGCAGCATAGCACAAACATAATTTCCCCACTTACACGCCGAATTGCATACATTCAGGCGTTTGCGCATGCATCGCTTTGTGGTAGGCAATGTTTGTCGACTGGCTGATAATTCCATGCGTGCTTATGTGTGTATGTGTGGGTTGGACAATAAAGGCTCACAATCTCGTGTGTAAAATGTCTCATGATTTATTTCCATATGATGTAATGGCACAATGGAATGTTGTCGATGATGCAGAATGAAAGGAACAAAAGGAAAAATGGAGAAGAATATCATTTAGTATTAAAAAATTAAACAAAATTCATGAATGCACATATACATATGTATATGCAGATAAATATGTTAGCACAATAGGTACATTTTCCTTTATAAAGTCAGACTATGTACATACATAAGTATGTATGTATATATAAGTGCATGCAAACAATAAAAACATACCTATGTTCCCAAATTTGTTCATAGATCCGTAGTGTGAAGTATCAGCAAAAGTCAACTTAGAATTGTTTCTGTAAAATGCTTAACTCAGCATTAAACACACACACTTACATACCTACGTGGAATAGTAGATAAATATGAACCCAGGATAAATAAATATGTTATTGAAGAGATCTGTCAAGGAGTACTCACGCTTTTAATGCGCTGGTTTAAGAGTTGCTAATGAGAACGACCCCCTTATTTTGATGCATCACTTAGTATATGAGACACAGTTCATATACTGAATGAGTCCTATCATATCAAGTCTTATTATTTCACTTCTTTAAGACTATATTTAGACCCTTACGTGATTCCTGCGGTGGTCAGTATGGACTGAATTTGGAATCGCCTACGATTCTTCGTTGGCGCTCACAGACTAGTCTCAGATTCGTATCGGCCTTAGGCTTCATTACGACAATTCACCCTAAATTGCTTAAAATCTATTGAAAATTAATTCTGATAATTTATAAATAAGTACTGATAACACAATAAAGACGTGGAGTATGTAAACTAAATTTTGGGTGGTAGATTATGGATTTTTGTTCCGTTTTCTTGTCTCTCAAGCGCTTTATCGATATGTAGTTTCTCTCATAAATCTTTTCATATAAAAACAATTTGTCAATGAAAAATGTTTGAAGTTGATTTCGAAAGTAATGCAAGTAAAGGGTTCTCCAATAGGAGGTACAATTCCCGTAAAAGATCAATGGTTTCGTTGCTTGTGCGGCAGGTAGTGCCGTCTTGTAGAAAATAAACGTTGTGCAGATCAATATCGGCCATAAAAAATCGCTAATCATCTCTCGATAGTGCAATCCATTCACCGTAACTGTTTTTCCTGCTTCATTTTCGAAAAAGTAAGGTCCAATGACTCCGCTGGACCATAAACCGCATCAAACAGTCACACGTTGAGGATAGAGAGGTTTTTCAACAAGTATATTAGTAGTAGTAATTCTTTATTTATTTATAAATATTTCATCTTACATTTCTATAATTTTTACAATAATTCGTTTAAATATATAAATACATAAAGAAAGAAATAATAAATTTGTGGTAATAACAATGTTGTCTGTCACAACTCAAAAATTAATCAAAAATTAAACCCTGCAATAAGAAAATTTCTATAGCGTAAGGCTGAGTATATAAGGCAAGTTAGTCTTTTCCAATTATGGCCATTAAGTATATCTATTACTTCTGCTTCATTTAGCTTCGGTGTGTTTAGGTATTTTATCCTGATCTCCTTCAGTACCGGACATCTTCCTAAGAAGTGCTGCATATTTTCTTCCTCGTTTAAATTGCAGAGGGTGCATATTTTCTGAGCATTTCCATACGTAGTTGCATTTAGCTTCAGTAAACCACATCTTGCTTTGAAAATTGTCGTAATATCAGCTAGCCGCATATCTTCTTTAATATATGATTCCCCTTTTGAGAAGTCTAAATGTTTATAAATTCGCTTCGCGCTTGACTGTGCGTTTTGCCTTGCCATGTTGATATCTTTTATTTTCATTTCGGTAAGAAGTTGCACACAGCGATCTTGCCAGTCTATAGAGGTGATGTTTTCTTCAAACTTCAGACCGAACTCCATTCCCATGTCGTTCAGATGTTTAAGCCAAAACACATTTTTACTTAAGATGCCTTGTGTTAGTTTGTGTGGGAGTCTGTTGGAATTATATTTATAAATAGTTTTCCAGATATACTTCATGTGTAATTCTAAAGAATACATGTGGCTATCTTCTATATTAGTTTCTAATGTTATTGCATAATTTGGAGTGAACTCGGGTAGTTTGAGGATTCTTTTAATAAAGTAACGTTGAAGTTTATTTATCTCATCGAATACGGCATATCCCCAAACTTGCGCTGCGTAGGTTTGGATCGCTCTGCATACCGCTTGGAACAGCTTCCATTTTGATTTTAATGAAATGAATGGCTTCGCTAAAAAATCGTTCCATGTGCAATTAATACTAGCTTTTGCTGAATTATTTCTGGCTTCTAAGTGCTTGCCGAATGCCATTTTGGGTGTGAGAATGACACCAAGATATTTATATTCGGCCACCAATTTAATTTCTTTACCTTGGTACCACCATTTTTCAGCCTGGGAAAGTCGTCCACCTCTTCTAAAGACCATCATCTCCGATTTATTTGGGTTTACTTCCATATTCCATTCAGCGCAGTATTTCTCCAGGTTATTAATCATGGATTGCATGACTTTAGGGTTATCCGCTAGGAGAACAATATCATCGGCATAAAGGAGAATATATGTCTTCTTCATGCCCTCAACCAATAGTCCACCTTCTAAATAGTCGTGCAAATCGTTTAGATATAAAATGAACAATAATGGCGACAACAGACATCCTTGTTTCACACCAGTGCAGGTTTCAAAATAGTCGGATACTTCTTTTCCCGTCCAAACCGCAGATCTAGTATTATCGTAAATATTTTCTATGAGGTTCGTTATTTTGCTAGATATTCCCATCTGTCGAAGTTTATAAATCATCGGTATCCTCGGTACCCTGTCGAACGCCGCTTTGAAATCAACAAAATATGCGTAAACTTTTTGATTTTCATGAAACTGTAGATGTAGAATAGACGCAAGATTATAAATGTTATCTACAGTTGAATAGTTTCTTCTAAAGGCGGCTTGGAATTCTGTGAGCACGTTGTTTTTTTCTACCCAATTTGCAAGTCTTGCGTTTATCAATCCCATTAACACCTTTGCGATAGAATTCATAAACGATATTCCCCGATAGTTACTGGCTGCATTTACATCTCCCTTCTTAAAAATTGGGAAAATTATCGTTTTTTCAAAAGTTTCATCGATTCTTCCGATCTCGAAAATTATGTTGTATACCTTTGTTAACTCCAACTTAAATTCTGGCGAAGCAAACTTTAGCAGCTCATAAGGTATTCTATCTTCTCCTGGCGCTTTATTGATTTTAGCATTTTCAATGGTTTTTTCAACTTCCATAAATGTTATATCTTTATCGAGATATTCATCTTTACATAGCGCAGCTGCGTAATAAATGTCTTTTGTTAATTGCGGTTGGTTTAGTAGGCTTTGAAAATAGTATTTAAAATCGTTCGCAGTGATATTTGTACCAACTTGAAATGACTTTCCTCTTATATCCTTCGCTAAACTGCACCATTCTTTTGCATTTGCAGTTTTGTTGATTCGTTTTTCAATTTTTTCGTAATATTCTTTCTTTGCTTTTTCACATGCGTTTCTATAAAATTGATTTGCTTGTAGATATTTTTGATTATCGCCTTCAATGTTAGACTTTCTAAAGTCATTCAGATATTTGAAGGATAGCTCCCTAGCCTTAAAACATTTGAAATTGAACCATGCATTTTTAAAAGTGATTTTAATATTTCTGGCAGGTGACTGTGGCACTGACATTTTTATAACGTTGGCAAGCTTCTTCAGATCCATTATTTCTCCTCCATTTTTAAACTTATTTAGGTATTGGTTTAGTTTTAATTGATAATTTATCTTATCTTTTCCTTTAAGCACTACTTTCGGCAATAAGTTGATGTTTTCCAGTTCGTTTAGTACCATATTTGTTTTTAATATTAATTTAATTGGCATGTGGTCAGACCATACCTTTGATTCAACTTCGAATCTTTCAATGTATTTCAAACCTTCTTGGGAAACTGCGCATATATCGTTTACGGAATTACCAACTGCACTTATGTAAGTCAAATTACCTTCCTCATCACCAGCTGTTCTGCCATTCAATATAATTAGACCATAGTCTTCACAGAATTCCATAAAATTTTTGCCTCTATTATTTAATACCGCGTCTCTTGAGCTCCTTTTTCCAGTATCTGCTGAGAATGTAGCTGTGTACAAGTCTTCGATATTTTGTTGTATATTTCCAACTCTAACATTTAGATCTCCCATAACGACTGAAATCTTCTCTGTGTTTTCCTTGAAAAATTCCTTAACAACCTCAATTTCTTCGTGCCAAGCTGCTCCTCTTATATAGAGTGGTATAAATGTGATTATGTCATCCTTTACGTGGTTTTTCAACAATAACTCCCCCCCCCCCCAGATTCGACAATTTTGCTTGTTGACGAAATGGGCCTGATCACTCAAGATTATTTTTCGATGGAATTCCGGAACATATTCATGCATTTCAACAACCCAATCAGCAAAGACACGACATTGTTGATGATCGGCCGACTTCAGTTCTTGTGTTAACTGGACTTTATAAGCCTTAAGACCCAAATCCTTACGCAAAATATGGCGCAATGACGTTTGTGGAATACCTAATTTCAAAGAACGACGAGGAATGGACAAACCTGGGTTTTTTCAACACTTTCAACTAGAACAGCAATATTTTTGGCTGTTCTTGAGCGACGTGCACGGGATTTATTCTTCACATCACTAACTTGTCCCAACAGCTCGAATTTTTTTCAATTTCTATATTGCGGTCCGACAAGATGCTTCACGATGATCACAAAATGTTCGAGTTTTACGAACCATCTCTGCCAAATGTTCACCTTTTTATAGTGAATTTTAATAAAAATTTCAATGCGTTGTTCAAGCATGAATCGTTTCATTTTTATTAATGGCGTAGTTTCTACTTGTCAAATATCAAAAAATGTCAGCTTCAGAAGTGACACCTACCAAAATTGCGGGCTATTTAAAATAACACCTGTTATTGGAAAACCCTTTATATCAAAACCGACTTATTTTATTTGCTCGCCATTTATGAAAAAAATTTAATTATTTACTTAAAGTCATTCAGTAAAAAAAAACAATTAAAACAAACGTTGTGTTTGGCACTGTCTCAAAATTCTTTCTATGCGTAACTATTTGTATGTTAATATTTGGTGTGCTCGTCTGAAGCATCTATTACCGAGTTTAACCTTCTAGGCATTGATGAAATGTGTTTTTTGGTCATATTCTTTTGGAGTCTTTTCCCGTTCCTCTTTGATGCCCAAGGTGTCCTACAAACAACACATTTTGGCCACTTGCAAGCATCTAGCGACTTTGAGTAATTATATAGCAACCAAGACCTGCATATTAAAAAATTTGGATCATTAGCTTCGTATAATTTGAGTAACCATTTACTTGGATTTTCTGGATCAGTGAGTTAAAATTTCGATTCAAATTGTTACAAAAAATTGTTATATCGCATTATTTTTGTGCATAAAACAAAAAAAAATCTTGTAAGTTTGAGCAACAATGAAATCGTTTCTGTATCTTAGCATGCAATAGCAATAGCTTTTTCCTTACTCTTGTGGTTGAAAATTTGAGTTTTAAAAGAACTCTTCGGACTGTTTAGTGACCTACTTTCACTCCCTGGCGTTCTTCAAAATCTGTAGCTAACATTCTAAAGCTACGCTGCCGGTTTTCGTCAAATGCTTTCACTACACACTGGCCATTACATCCTTGGTGGAAGCTTTTTTGACCTATCTCTAGAGTTTTTAACTCTCCTGGGTCCGGCACTCGAAGTGTAACCAATTAGAAAGGCCACGAATTTAGCTTGGAAAATTACTGTTATTCAATTCAAAGTAAAAAATGTGTGAAAATAATATAATACAATATTAAGAATAAATTGACTTTTGCTCGATATGACCACCTTTTGCCTTAAATATGGTCTTGAGGGGGTCCAAAAACGATTTGCAAGCTGCCCGAATTTGACTTGCACATATTTTGCTTCACTCGCAGACAATGGCTTTTTTCAGCCCCTCGAGACTGGTGAATCTTTTAGCTCGGACTTTGGCCTCCAAAATGACCCAAAGAGAACAATCCATCGGATTCGCGTCTGGTGAATTTGAGAGCCATTGTGTGCACGTTATGAAGTTCGGAACGTTGTTTTTTGGTCATTCTTGGTTCACTTGAGCTTTGTGAGACGGTGCCGACTCCTGTTGAAACGTCCATGGTCTGCCAACGAAATGTTTGTCTGCCCACGGCTTCGAAGCAACCTTCAGAATACTTTCCCGATAATATTTCGCATTTATCTTGACGCATTTACCAGGCTCGATGAAACGATTGGAGAGCGCCCATCTGCGGTTACAGCGACCCAAACCATTATCTGTGTTGGGTGCTGCCTCCTGGTGGCTAATCGATGACTCAAATTGTCGTATGAACGGTCGATAAAATAAACCGTATCGTTTTGGGAGTTTACGAATTGCTCAATTTGAAAAATTTTCTCGTCAGAAAGCACAATGTTTGGAAATTGACCGCTTTCGGCCAAGTGAAGCAACTGCTTCGCTTTCTTGTTGCTGATCTGTTGTGAGATAATGCGTCTTTTGGATCTTGTAAGGCTTGACTTTGAGATAATTTTTCAGTATGCGGTGTATGTTACGGTCAGATATTTTCAGTTCTTTCGCCATTTGATTGGCACTGCGTCGGGGATTTCGCTCAAGTTGCTTCTTCTCTTTTTGAACAATTTCACGTGACGTTGCAGTCTTTCGATTACCACCTCGATGACGTTTTGAGGTGGTTGAGTTCACAAACAATCGCTGGTTGTGATTTTCCAGCCAAATATAATGCAATCACATTATTTCGTTTGAAATCCATTATTTTGGTTTTCGACGTTTACTCTAGACAAAATGCTTCCGCACGCTTGTAAACAATACTCTGGACGCGCGAGCGGTCTGAAGTTGGTTACACTTCGTGTGTCGGACCCTGTAACCGATTTTGATTTTCTGCTCGATTTATAAAGTTTTACACTTACCTTACATTAATAGAAAAATGTCAGCCAACTGTCTTACTGATATACCTTTATAGTAAATGAATCAACTATGTGTAAATATTCTAGTCCGTTCGAGAAGAAAGTGGGTATGATAAGTTCAATAGCGTTAGAAAAAAATTAATGGAGTACTTTCGTCTCACACTATTTTCGTCTGAAGAAACCACTATTGTGGAACATTTAAGCCCACCATCGACCCCACAACTTAATATTGAAAAAAATATAAGTCAAATTTAAAGTAATAAGTCTAAAAATTTCCTGCAATAGTAAAAGATTTTATTGAATTGTTCCACAAAAATATGCACAATTAAATTATACTATATACGCTTAAAAGCAGTAATAACGGTAAATATGGTTTTGCACGAGGTTTTTCCAAATAATTTAGAATAAGTTGAATGATATTAGAAAAACTTTAATACTCTGTATTGTAAAATAAATTTTATCAGTTAGGGCCAAAATGGCAAACGGTGAAGTATTCTGAAGCTCTTTCTCTTTCATAATTGCTGCACCATATTCTTTCTTCTCTTCCGTCGCATATTACTGGGAGTCAATCTTGCAATAGCAAATTAGTCAAGTTTTTTAGTGAAAATCCTCCCGAAGTCACCTCGAGAAACATTTCTTCAACAAAAACCTTCTATTTTTATGTTTAGATGAATCTGTTGCGAGTTATGCTGAGCAACGCAAAGCAAAATTTCCGTTTATATTGGCATCCCTCTTAAGTAACATGAATTTTGCAAGCTTATAAATATATGCAATATAAATACATTTTCAAACAACTCATTGAATTTCTTCTATAAAACCCTGAGCTTTATCAAATAGTTCGGTGTGCTTTTCACCAATCAAGATGGTTATTAGAAAGATTATATCTAGGTTCTCCATCCTCGGATTGTTAACTGGCATGTGATTATAATTTAAATATGCTATCTTATACTTTTAAGATGTTTTTATTTTAACTGTTTGAAAGTAATGTTTTGCTCGAATAAATATTCAATTACATTGATATGAAGAGGTGGTATGTTCAATTAAACAAAATATCGCCAGTGATATGAATTAATTACTATTATAGCATCCTAAACTAGTATTATTCCCAAAAATGCTATAAAAAATAAAAAAATGCTAGGCAACATAACAGCTTAAAGTGGAATATATCTGTAACAGAATGCTATTTTTCTAACTTGATCGATTGCTATTCAGCCGGTCCATGCACACTCCATACATATGTATTTACGTAGATACCCTTCTGCATGTGCCCATCATCGCTTTGACAGGTAATCTCTTTAAGGTTGTGATGGCCTATTATATTTGCTTCCACTCGAAGTGCTATGAAAAAGTAAAATAAAATACTACAAGAACAAATATAGAAAACAAATATCCAAACGAAAATTGGCAACATAAAACAAAACTACAGACTAAGTGCATTGCACCTTGATTACCCTCTTCTATGCTTTTAGATGAATTACAAGCTGATCCAAAAATAAGCATTTAATAAAAAAATACAAATCTCATATTCTTTTGGAAGGGAAAGGAACATTTCTAATAAATGAAGAAACATTGTAATTATTTATTTAACGAGGATGTGATTCCATGGCAAGTGATCCAAGTATTTTGGACATTGTCGTAAGCATATGTATTATTAAAAATTGATTCATTTCAAGGATGGAGAAAGAAAGCAAATTTTTAGTATTGAGATTTATTCAACGATCATAACAAATAGTCCATTTCCAATATAGCCTTCACCTTCTTCGATTCAGCTTTTATCTCTTCAATCGACTCGAAACGCGTTCCCCGGAGTGGGCTCTTGAGTTTTGGGAATAGCCAGAAGTCACACGGAGCCAAATCAGGCGAATACGGTGGTTGCGGAACGATATGCGTGGAATTTTTGGCGAAATGGTCACGAAGAACGAGTGCAGTGTGAGACGGTGCATTATCGAGATGAAAAAACCAAGAGTTGTTGGCACATAATTCTGGTCCTTTTAGACGAATTGCTTTACGTAAACGACGCATAACGCTCAAATAATATTCCTTATTAACAGTTTGGCCAGGTGGAAGGAATTCATAGTGCACCACACCACGAAAATCGAAAAAAACTGTCATCAAGACCTTTATTTTTGAACGACTTTGACGTGCTCTTTTCGGTCTGGCCTCGCCTTTAGCACGATATTCGCTTGATTGGTCGGCTGTTTTAGGGTCGTAAGCATAAATCCAAGTCTCATCTCCCGTAATGATGCATTTGAGATTGTCCTGATAGTCTGAAAGCATTGTTTCACACACATCAACGCGACAACTTTTTTCCAAGAAATTGAGAGTTTTCGGTACCAAACGAGATTTGACTTTTCGTAGGCCCAAATGGTCTTTCAAAATGGTTTTCACAGATCCTTCTGATATTCCGATCATATCAGTAAGGTCTTTAACAGTCAACTGACGATTTTTGAGCACTAATTCCGTCACTTTATTGACGAGTTGGTCATCTGTTGATGTCGATGGTCGTCCGGAGCGCTCCAAGTCATCAACACGTTCTTTTTCTGCGACATGGTCGAATCACTAAATGCCTTCTGCAACATGCCAAGCATTTCCGCAGCCGAAATTTCATTCCGCAAATAAAATTTGATGGGACTTCTCTGCTCAATCAAATCAGACATTGTAAAAATCGAAAAATGCACTCTTGGTCGTTTGGTAAACACAAGCGTAAATATATTACTGATAATGACATTCACATGAAAGTTGGTCCAGATGTTATTAACAGTGCTGCCAAATCATGAAAAAAATAACTAGAGCGAAATTTTAATCCCGCGAAGTTTGACAAATAAATTCACCTTACTTTTTGCCCACAGTAGTATTTTTGAAAAAAAAAGGTTTTTTGTCAATTTCGAAACATTTTTTGCTTATTTTATTTTATTAGTAGCTTATAATACATTCACATATGCATTAATCACCTATAAATTCACCAAATTAATCTACCCGTTCACATATGGCAGATTACTTGCAAAATTGAGAATCAGCTGTCAATACTGCTTTGAGAGGTTTTTCTTCATAGAAATTATTTTGGTGGAATATTTTGGTGTTTTTCGTTTCTTTAATTATTATTAACGATATGAAGAAAATCCAAGGAGAAGGAATAGCTAATTTAATTGCAAAATTAATTGGCTGCTAATAATAAACAGTTGGAGGAAATTCGTATGCGACGTTTAGTGAGGTTGCAAAAAATTATGGGATATTTTATATTACATTTTATAATAAATAATAAGAGGGCAAAACGTTTATGGACACACGTTTGTTTCTGTAAAATGAAGACATAATTAATAATATTTAAGAAATATTTTATTATAATTATGTTTGCGGACCTTTTTTCGTTGCCGGCATCCATTTCATTTAGTTTTTATTTTCATGTTTATCCTTACATTCGTAATAATAATTTTCGATAACACAGAAAACAAAGGGTTGTATGTCGAAAAGTATCGTTATTATCTAGGATTATTTTATAATCTCAGATTTTGAGAGAGAAATTTTGTATGGGAAATCGCGCTTTTTAATTACGGATTTTGCGTTAAGCGCGAAAAAGTAGATCATCTACTTATATGTGAACGTATTATTATACTATGATTAGTTATCACTGCAAGTTTTATAGGGGATCCCCATCATTTTTCGAGTTATATACAATCCGGACAGCGAACACAGGCTAAAGTCCCTGTAAAATACTACTCTACTGATGCGCTGGCGTACATAGTCGTACATAGTATTACATCTGTTTGCAAATCGGTCAAAGCAATACATGAGGAAACAAATATGCGGTACGTATTTAAAAATACTGGAAAACTTATAGGAATCCCACCATAAAACTTTCAGAAATTATCGCTATCTAGAAACAACTAAACAAATTTTTGAGGGGGTGTTTTTTCCAAAAGTGACAAAAAAAAACAATTTTCCACAAAAATTTTAAACAAAAAAATATAGGTTTTTTAAAAAACAATTTTTGTAAAAATTATTTATCCAAACCAATTTTTGTTTGTTTTGATTTTAATGTTAATGAAATCCCCCTAAGAAGCTTTCAAAGATTATTTATTTAGTATATTTAGTCTCAGCTATTAATGTTAAAGAAGAAAATCTGGGTGACTGAGTTTCAGAAATGACAAAAAAAACTTTTTTTTTTAATTTTTAACAAATAAATTAATCTTCCGAAACAAAATTTTTTTAAATATAAAATGTGACCGTATAAAAACAAAAATATTTCACATTAAAAAACTGTACACTAAAATTTTCAACATTAAATATATTTATTATACATTTTTTCCAAACTTTTCTCAGTGTCTTGTTATCTTTTCTCACTTATAGGCCAATTTTCAGAAATATGTTCGACGGTGTCAAACAAACTGGACTTGACGTGGAATAGCTGCGGAATGTGTTCAGTTAACTGCCTCGACTGGATTCGCAGTAGCGCATATTATTGACCCAATTTTTTAGTATATTTTTTATGATTTCTGGATGCGCATAGTGCATTTTTAGAATAATGCATGCAAGTCCAAAAAGGTCCGATTACGAATCCCTTACATTCATTGGTATTGCGAAGACCGACAGCACAATTGTCTAAACTAGTAAGCAAAAAATTGATTGTTTGTGATCTGGTGTTCCATACTCCTAACGGCCCAAGCTCATATGTAAATATATATATTCGGTCCACAAAAACTCAATAGTCACGCCTCTATAGCTCTCCAACTATTGATCGAGTTGGCGTCCGCAACAACACCTGCGATATGAGATGTTCTAATTATGCCACCATTCCAAATTAAACACAAAAATTTGACTTTCTGTGGACCGGCTTTTTCAAGACTACTTATAGGCTTACCGATCCCCAAAAATGGCTCGTTTGTTCTTCAACATAGCTTCCAAGATGTAAAGGTGTATCATTCAAAACTTCTTCATTCACTTTGGTCATACACACGTTTATATATATTGGGAATACTTCACTCAAACATATGTACACCGGCATATTTCATTCCACGGAGTTATATTATTGATTGGCGTCAAATCTGTCAATGATTCAAAAGGATGCTTGTATTTGAACCATCCTGTACTTGTTTAACTGGCCCACCGCATTGATATGTATGCACGTATGTGTATATAGTTGAATGGTTTTATGTACCTATATATGCGACAACTTCAAGCACTGGGGCAGACATCTAAGTACTTTCGAGCCTTTTCACTCGACACCGGATATGTTGCTTGTGTATAGACAGACTTATACATACATAGGCAAACACAAGTTTGAATGTATGGTGTATAAAGCTGGTGCCAAGTGCATATAGAGGAAATTGTGAGGATGGCTTAAATAAATAGAGAATAAAATGTATATTAAAGTGATTAAAAATAGAGCTTTTTACATAAAGCCAAGTAATGCCTAATGAATTGGAAATATGTACACTACAAAGAGAATGTCATACCAAAGGTATCAGAAAGCGGCAAGTCGAAAGCATAAGAGCATAAAAATTGGAACACAAAGTGTTTGAAAAGTATAAAAAAATGTGTCACATGAAATGAAGGGTTCTAAGAAAGAAAGACTTTCAAGAGAAAGTCAAATATACAAAGACCCTAAGCGAAACTCGCATAGTTAAAAAATATTACTTATATTTATAAACCATACAAACGATTCAAAAAAGCTATTGCATATTTTATTACTACAGTGGAATCAATCAAGAACAAAATAATTCAACTCAAATTTTTAATTCAATTACATTTTAACTGAGGTGAAAAATAAAATTCTGTAATTCAATGCCAAAGTGAAACTCGTACATTATATAAAAGTAATTTTAATGTAAATATTAATATTTCGAATGCGTTCCTTGGTTTCTGATAACCACTTGTAATCTTTTCGGCACACTTTTAACAAGTTTTTCACAAAAGCTGGGCTCAATTCATGCCATCCTTAGAACTTCTGCTTTGCTGGCGATCTTCCCATCAAGATAGCTCCAGAAGTTCTCAATGGGGCTTAAAACTGGACTCTAGGCTGGTGTATCTATGACATGCGCACGATTATATAGCAACTACGACGACACATTATATGCTTTATGCTTCGGCTATTGTCCTGATAAAAATGCAAATCTTCGTCTAGACTAAACTTTTCTCTACAAAGTGGCAATTTTTTTTTTTAAAATGTTAAAATACATACCCTCATTTATAATAGCCGCAATAAAATGCAATTCCCAGGGCCAAGATGCAGAAAATGACGGCTCACCATTACTGACCCACCACCGTGCTTTACTGTAGGCTTCATATTTTTGGGAAGTAACGCTTCATTTGATCTTCCCCATTCATAGGGTCTGTCATCTGAACCAAAAATGTTAGACTTGTTTTTAACAATGAATAGCACGTTCCGCCAAAATGAGAAATCTATTGATTGATGTTTCTTGGCAAATCGCAGCCTTGCTTTACGATTACATTCGTTGATATGGGGCTTATGCCTTGCTCTTCTGCCATTGATATCAGCCTTATTGAGCATATTTCTAATTGTCTGTGGGCAACATTTTTCCCCAAATCATTTTCGGCGATTGTTGCGACATCGGTGCACTTAAAAATGAATAATTTTTGACTTGCCGAAGAATATATTGTTCATTACTCGGAGAGAAAATTTTGTTATTTGCAACTTTTAATTTATTTTTAACCCTTCTATCCTCTTTGTACCATTTTATGACGTACTGTACGGTCGATCGCCTTCGATTTACAATTTCAGATATTTCGCGAAGCAATTTTTGGTTTTCGTAATGATGAATTACTAATTTTCGCACTTCAACACTGGCTTATCCTCTTTGACCGCCCATTTCACTTTTTTCTTATCCTTTATGGCTCAATGCCAAATGTTGAATGGCAAAGAAATTTAATGTTTGGGTCTTTCCCGAACTCCACTTGTGATTGCAACCACTGTTGCCTGATAACTTAACACTGTACGAGTTTGGCTTTTGCGTTGAAAATTGCCACTTGTTAAATAATTTGTTTTTATTTTAATAAATAAGGGAGAATTTCCAATTTTGTTTTTGTCGTTTAATTCACTACCCAGTATACTAATTAAATAAAACCAATAAGTTTTTATTGCAATAATAGTCCCACCTATTTAATATAAAACAAAATTTCTAGGACGATGTACGAGTTTCGCTTGGAACTACTGTATTTTTCACAATAAAAGGATTGAAACTAAAGCAACTGATCTCTAGTTGACCCACAAAATTTATAAGCCCAAATATTTGCCAGAATAAATTTGTATCTCAAGGAAGTAATATTAAATAACAGTGTTTTCTAGAGATGATCGAACTTTGAAAAAAATAGGAAAAAATAATATAATTTCCTGACAATGACATCTTTAAGAGTCGAGATACAAAGTAATGATATCGTACCTCTTAGATAAACTTACATAATTATTTTTTAGATATATTTAAATACAAACAAAGAGTACTGCTTGTGCTTACAGCTCTCTAGCAAAAAATATCGCTCAAGAAAGTTTCTAGACTTATTGGCTCTCTTCAGTTGTTCATGAATAGTTTGAAAGTGGAGAGTAAGTGAGTGCATTTATTCAGGAAAACTAGAATTGAAAGCTGGTGTCACCTGCCAGTTCATGTAGTGAATTTCAAGAAGACTAAGACATATTATATATCTACGATAAAAAAAAAAAACATATATATATATATATAATTGGCGCGTACACCGTTTTTGGGTGTTTGACCGAGCTCCTCCTCCTATTTGTGGTGTGCGTCTTGATGTTGTTCCACAAATGGAGGGACCTACAGTTTCAAGCCGACTCCGAACGGCAGATATTTTTATGAGGAGCTTTTTCATGGCAGAAATAAACTCAGAGGCTTGCCATTGTCTCCCGAGGCTATTAGAAACAACTGTTTCTTCATTTTAGTGTTTCACAGAGATTCGAACCTACGTTCTCTGTGAATTCCGAACCACCAACCCATTCGGCTACGGCGGCCGCCAAAGTATACGCATAGTTAAAATCAGAGTCAAAATAGCAAATGAAAGCTAACATAGCATAGGATTTGGCAATGCCACAATTAATGTAGGTAGGTAGATAGGTTAGATGGCAAGAGTACAGCAGGTGTACTACAAATGGCACTAGAGTGCCGTTTTGATACTATAATGTTAAAGGAAGAAAAACTCTCTACACCATCCAAAGCTATTGATGTAGTGGAGGAGAGAAAAGGGATCTAGGCTGAAGAACTGCCTCAGGCTATCCCCAAAAAGCACACTAAGGAACCTCAAGGGCCTAGTCGCCAGACCCGGACGTTTGCAAAGAAAGTCTTCAACAGCCTCTTTCTCTGCAGGACCACCACAGCATCTGCAGAATGAGTTGTTCGGGAGTTCAAGCTTCTCCGCATGAAACACTTTAAATATTCTGCTTCTGTCGTACTGAATTCAAACCGATTTTGAGATATCACACGATAGGAATAGAACTACATCTGTCTTACACTTTTTTATATAGTAGGGGAAAGGGATACTAAATTTTTATAAAGAAACATGGAAACATTAACTTATATTATGTACATTCTGTCAAAAAAATATTGGGAATTGTTCATTTAAAAAGCGCGCGTTACAAATATGTATGACTTAAGTTTTTTTTATGGAATGTTGGTACAACTGCCCTCTATAGTGTCGCAAAGTTCGAGCGTGACTTGACAATTAGCTTGTTTTTGGCATTTAATTACTGTAATTACAGTACTCTGCGATTTTCACTATGGATAAAAATATTGAACAAAGAATTTGTCTTAATCTTTGTGTTTTGAACGGGATTTCTTGTACCGAATCGTTGAAAATGTTGCAAAAAGCCTATGGCGAGTGTGCTTTATCAAAAAACACGGGTCTACGAGCGGTATAAGACTTTTGCAGTGGGCCGAGAAGTAGTGGAAGAATTGCCCCGATCTGGTCGCCCATCAACATCTTCAACGGATGAAAACGTCGAAAAAGTCAAGAAAATGATGCTGGAAAACCAACATTTAAGTTCGAAAGAGGTAGCTCGAGACATTAGCGGGTCTCACGAATCAGTTTGCAACATGTAGCACCATCAATTGTGCATGAGACGCGTGGCTGCTCGACTCGTCCCAAGAGAGTTGAATTTCTTTCAAAAAACTCGTCGGAAGAAGGTAGCAGAAGAAATGTTTGAGCAAGTGAACTCGGACCCAACGTTTATCCAGCGCATCATAACAGAGGGCGAGACGTGGGTATATGAGTTTGACATGCAAACCAGTCAATATGCGGCTGAATGGTGCTATCCACATGAGCTGAAATCCAAAAAAAACACGTCAAAGGCGGTCAAAAATGAAAGTCATGCGACTCGGTTTCTTTGATTAAAATGGTGTTGTGCACTCGGAATTCGTTGATTCGTTCTAAATGGTTCTATGGTAAATAAAGAATATTATTTGGAAGTTACGCGACGTTTGAGACAAAATGTGCGTAGAAAATGGAACAATTTGTCGAAAAAAACTCAAGGACAGCGCACTGTCTCACAAGGCTCACATTGTGAACACTTCTTTTACCAAAAATAAGACAAATATCATCGAAAAGTTACCGCATTCATCGGATTCAGGCCCGTGTGACTTTTTCCTTTTCCAAAAACTTAAATTGCCACTCCGTGGACGCCGTTTTGAGTCGATAGAGGTCATTAAGGAGAATTCGCTGAATGAGCTGAAGAAGATCTCTTCAAACGCGTTTAAGAGGTGCTTTGATGACTGGAATATTCGTTGGGTTATGTGTTACTTTTCCCCATAGTGGTTTCTTATTTACCTTTTAACTTAATTGAAATAAGTGGCATCCTTATTGGTTTAATCAGGGCGATAGCATCTATATTATTTAGATAAATTTGCAAAGTAAAACTGTATGCCATTATCATCCAAATTATTTGAGATAAATGGTTCCCACGGGAACACACCAGAGAAGGCGATTCCGAAAATCCGGAGGGAAACTTGTTCACCGGCATCCCCAAAAAATTTAAATAGGAACCGGAGTTGATTCCAAGAAAAATCATACTGAATCGTTTGGTTTTTTAAATACAATTTAAAAAAATTATATAAGATTTGTCTGTGTTAATAAATATTGAATTTTTGAAGTTAGTTTATTTTCAGTTTTAAATGGTATATTTAAAAGCGTTCACCTATTGAAATTTTACCTACATTAAATAAGTTGTGCTCAAAGATGAATCCCGATGTAAGTGCTGGGATCCCGGGATAACTTTAAAAATATCCCGAAATCTTACGAACAAAATTTTCCGCAACCCCAGGGCACACATACCTATGTAATATAGTATAAGTATGAAAATTAATAAATACATAAATATACGAAGTGGCGCAAAATTAATCACCCTATCGAAAAATTTATAATTTTTGCAAATGGCGTCCTACGCCAATCGTATTTGACACTTGACATCTGTGAACTAGACAGCTGCAGTATAAAAATAACCAATCCAAGTGCAAAAAAGTCAAAATAAAGATTTCCATCACTCAAAATAATTTTTTTTTTATTTAGTATGAAATGTTATTCCAAAACCAAACTTTTTAGATTAATTTTGCGTCATCTTATATAGCAAAATAAATATTTGATTATTAATATGAGAGATGCCACACATCAGACTTTAAATTTTGATATTTGTGATTTTTTGAAATTTTCAGGTTGGCAGCGGCTCAGGAAGCGGCGCTAGCAGGGCATCAACAGGGCTCCACAAGCGGGGGGCACTCGGGTCGAAGGGGAGCCCATCGCTTAGCTGATAGAATGGGTGGCCCAAAGAAAGACGATACACCACCCGGTGGTGGTCCAACATCATTATTTATCCTCACCGAGGATAATCCAATTAGAAAATACACACGCTTCATCATAGAATGGCCGCCCTTCGAGTACGCTGTGTTATTGACAATCATTGCCAACTGTGTTGTGTTGGCTTTAGAAGAACATTTGCCTGGGGGTGATAAAACAGTATTGGCTCTGAAACTGGTAAGTGCAAAAAGAGCGCAAGAGCGCCCTAATGTTGAAGTGAGCGGTAGTGACACCCATAGGTATGATTATATTTATAAGAAATATGGAAATACTCACTCAATAGTATGTGCATATATGCCGCATGTACATACATATACATAAATCTAACGTGAATTTTTTTCTCTTTAATTACTTAAATTTTTTTTAATTTAGGAAAAAACGGAGACCTATTTTTTATGCATTTTCTGTGTAGAAGCATCGCTCAAGATCCTTGCCTTAGGGCTTGTTCTGCATAAACACTCCTACCTCAGGAATATTTGGAACATCATGGATTTTATCGTCGTAGTTACGGGGTAAATATTTTGTTTTATTTTTCTAAATCATTCACATACAGTTTTTTATTGTTGTTATTTCAACAAATGTGTGAATTCGTTGGCGGTGGGTTTTCCAAATGGATCTTCAATGATCTAAAATTATTTCATAAAGCAAAACATCTGTACATAAATACATGCATATCTAAATATTATATAAAATAGCTTGGGAAAATATTTCTATTACTGTTTCTCAATTCACTGCAATAAACATATTTTTATTGTTTTTGCTTTTAATTTTTCTCTTATTCATATTGATTTTACTTTGACGTTCACTTATAAGTTATTTCCATATACTTTCAGTTATAGTACTTATTTTTCTATGTTATGCTTTATAAAGATATGTTTTTGTAAAAATAATAAAAGGATCAATACACTTACATAAACCCGATGTACAAGATTTTTTTCCAATCAAATAAGATAAAAATAATCTCCATCAAATGTTGCCCTCTATAGCCTGTTGGACGTTATCCGCGGCTGCGCCCCTGAAATGCTACTCCGCTTAGAAAACAGAATGAGCACAAAATTTGTTTGTTATTAAGTGAGGACTTTCCCTTAGCTAGTAGAACAATTCTTATTTCCTTCAGTCACGCTTCAGAGTAAGTTCAACACAAAATAAACTACAAATCGTCACTCAAAATTTATTTATTTTTCTAGATGATGATTAGCTCTGAACACTTGTTCAAAGACTCAAATTCGATGATTGCTAGTTATACTCTGGTTAAGTTAAATTAAATTTGACGATCGCTAGTTAAACTCTGATTAATTTTTTTTGTTCATGAAAAATAGAGAGGTGATTGGAAATAGGGTAAAAGAATAACTTGTCGTATATTGAGAACCGTTATTTGCTATATCACATTTTTGTTTCCTTTTTTGGTCCACACTATTACCGCCTAAATAGATTACTTTTTTTCTTAACATCCTGTATATCTATAAGGAACTTACGACAGTAAATAGTGACTGAAGCATTTCAAAACGAGTTCACAATTAAAATGTGTCTAAAGTATATTTTAGCATATTTCAAAGGAACTAACTTCGTTAGTGTATATTGAAAAAAAAAAAAAAAATGGTTTTGGTAAAATTTTAATATACCATATGATATTTTAATAGAAATTTGAGTTTGATGTATAGGGTGGGCCATGTAAAATTTGCTTTTTGAATCGGCTATAAAAAAAAATAATCAATATTTTTTCAAACTTTTTTTTATTTTGAAGATTGAACATTGTCATTTATGAATGAAAAATAATATCGTTCAAATGACTGCCACGACTGGCTTTACAGTAGGCCATTCGATCAATCCAATTTTTAAGCACATTTTCGATGGTTTGGGCTCCAATTTCATGAATGGCAACTTCGATTTCGTGTTTTAAAGCATCTATCGTCTCTGGATGGTTCGCATAGCATTTGTCCTTAACGGCTCCCCACTAAAAATAGTCCAACTGGCTTAAATCACAGCTCTGAGGCGGCCAATTGATATCGGAATTTTGGCTGATTATTCGGTTTTCAAAAACGGTAGCCAAAAGTTCGAGCGTAATTTTGGCAGTGTGACAAGCACCGTCCTGTTGAAACCAAATGTCGTCCATGTCATCCTCTTCAATTTTTGGAAACAACTCGTTGACCATGTCACGGTAACGCTCGCCATTTACTGTAACCGCGACTCCTCGCTCATTTTCGAAAAAAAATGGCCCGATGATACCGCCAGACCAAAAACCGCACCAAACAGTGACTCGTTGTGGATGCATTTGCTTCTCTACAGTAACGTGTGGATTTTCTGAGCCACAAGTCCGACAACTTTGCTTATTGACGTAGCCACCGATGTGAAAATCAGAAAAGAAGAAGAAGACTCACCACTTTGGAAATAGGTTTTCAATATTTCCCAATTTTATTCAAGCGTATAGCGTCCCATTTCGTAAATGGGAAACCTTTAAGGAAATTATGAACACATTTGACATGTCATTTGTGTTACCATTCTCAAAAAAATAGGTGGTTCAAAAAGCAAACGCTATACGGCCCACCCTGTATTTTAATAGAAATTTGAGTTTGATGTGTTAAGAGCTTAATAGCACAATTTAAATCTGCTGCGCACATCATGTATCTAAAATGTAAAAATCACAGAGTTTCCTAAGTCGATTTACCACAGATCTATGTGGAAGGGTTAAAACTTTATTTCGTCTATTTTTTTTCCTCCCCTCTACTAAAATCTGCAGTCCAATGACATACTTTTCTATGCCAATGTTCCAAATAATTGAGCATTCACTACCCCTAACAAAATTCAAGCGTAAACTTTCAAATCGCGGATGGACCTATATTTTTTGTGTACCCCCTACAAGAATCTATTTCCGGAGCCTAATTATTTTGGAAAAAGTTTGATTTTGTTGTACAGTGTTATTACATGCCATTTTTGAATGGTAACCCTTTGTATGCAGATGGCTACATAAATTTCTAGAACTTTGAGGCCGCAAATTGTCCAACTGGCAATGCTGTAAAGGAAAAAACCATCGCTGTCTTGTGCACACTAATCTATCAGTTATCGACTTTCGGTAAAGTAAAGAGACTTGTAGTGCAATTCACTAACTTAAAACGATTCGAAAATTCTTACTTTCGTTTAAAATAAATTATAAAACGTTTGCACTAACGATTGTGATATTTGCAAACTTATTTTAACTAACATTAAACAGCTGTCTTCTCTAATTATTCAAACTAAATCAGAGAGGCGTCTCTGTCAAATTAAATATGAAAATGAGAGAATAACGCAAAGGCAAATAGCTAAATCAACTGCTTCTGAAAGAAGCCGCGCCAAAGCCAAACAACTCAATCCAAAATTTCTTTTCCAGTTTGCCGCTTCACTTGGGTCATAGGAAACCTCACCTTTTCGCAAAATATGACACGGTTAATTAAAATAAATAAATAAATAATTGACGCGTACACTTCTGTTAGGAGTTTGGCCGAGCTCCTCCTCCTATTTGTGGTGTGCGTCTTGATGTTGTTCCACAAATGGAGGGACCTACAGTTTCAAGCCGACTCCGAACGGCAGATATTTTTATGAGGAGCTTTTTCATGGCAGAAATACACTCGGAGGTTTGCCATTGCCTGCCGAGGGGCGACCGCTATTAGAAAATGTTTTTATTAATTTTGCTTTCACCGAGATTCGAACCAACGATCTCTCAGTGAGTTCCGAATGGTAATCACGCACCAGCCCATTCGGCTACGGCGGCCGTAGGTACAAATTGTTGGTACAAAAGAAGTTTCATCGAAAAACTCTAAGTTTAAGAATTAACTTATTAAATTAAATGACTAATTTAAATAATTTGAAAATAATAACAAAAATTCTCAAATTTTTCTGAGCGATTTTACGTCAAGTAATTCAAGAATATTGGACATTGTTGCCGATTCTTCTAAAAATGTGTATATTTGTAGGCCTGAGTGTAATAAAAAGTTAACTAAAATAATTGTGTAAACAAGTGTATTGAATCTTCTCTTCAACCCCCTTAAAATTTTTTATTTTCGTTAATTTTCTCAAGTTGATTTCCCAATACATAAAAATATTCAAAATATCCAAACTCTTTACGCAAAACCATTATCTTTAATATTATACACTATGCATCTCTCTTCCGCTTTTATTTAAAATTTATATAATATTTATATTCTGCTTGTACGTGTCTTTGATTGTGTTCTGCAAAATTAACATTCGGTTTATGTTTCGAATATTATTTTTTTCCTTGTAATTTATTTGTTAATTATATTTTTATAACTGCAAAAAAAAACATACCTGCTGTTGTGAATGCCACAAAAATCAAATGAAATGTCGTTGAAAAATCTAACCAAATGCACACACATGCGCTGATCGATGCAAACTTCCGTACTACACAACAATTCTTGCACGCTATATAAAAACAAAATTTATATTTAAAAAAAATCCAACTCATGCATGACCACCTGCGTATGGGGTTGAATGCGTGCCTGCATGCGTGCGTGCGTGCGTGTGCCTGTCCCTTGGGCGGCTGGTGGGCATTTAGCGCTATGACGATCTTCGCCGAGGCCAATATAGATGTCGATCTGCGTATGTTGCGGTCGTTTCGTGTACTCCGGCCACTCAAACTCGTTTCAAGAATTCCAAGTAAGCTTTCCAGCGTACGTGTACATATAGTAATTCAAGGAAAAGAAATATTTTTAGGCCAGTCATAGAAGAATTTACTAATTAGATTACTTGTATTTAGAAAAATACCTACTAAATATATTTTGAAATGGAAAATATTTCAAATAGTGAAATTTTAGCAATGAATATAGAATACTATTTACATATATCGTTTAATTGGCTAAAAAAATTTCAAGTAAGATTTAAAAAAAATTTGTCATTTAGTTGATTCACTCAGCACGTACGAGCAGTGTGTTCAAAAAAGGTAACAAAAGGTTCTTTTTATATCTAGACGAAGAACTCAAATTAAACGAAATTTTAATGTTAAGTATTTTTTTTCGATATTTTCTTAGTCTTACTAGCTTGTAATTTGTGTATAAATAGAATTAATTTGCGAATGAGATGTATCTACTACAAATACATACTTATAGTACTTTCAAAGTATACTATGAAAAACTGCTCGTGATGGTTGTAGGTTTAAAAATTGTAAGAAGTGCCGGTCCGACGAAAAATACTATGAAAAAGTAAGCCACCGCATTATTCATTTATTCATTTGGTAAATCTAGAAATACAAGAAAATTACATATCTAAAGTGGTACAAAAATGTAGGATTGGCCTCTACATCCTTTGTTGGATGTTTGGCCGAGTGATGAGAACCTTGATGTTTTCGACAAATGGAGGGACTTACAGTTTTAGCTTTTTCATGGCAGAAATACACTTAGAGCTTTGCCGTTGCGCGACCCACTGGGCTGCGACGACCGCTCAATCAACACTAGAATACGCTATAATTAAGATAGAAATATCTCTATGATCCGTACGGCATTAGCTAAGTACTAAGTACGAAAACTTACGATTTTGTCAAAGATGCTTGATTGAGGGACGATTGAGCTGCGAGTTTTAAATAATTCATTAAGACTGCAGTTTTTTCAATGTGGTTTGAAAAAGGCTAGTTCTAGTGCTTTGAGAGTGCTTAGGGTAATTGCAGCCAGAAGAGGTGGACTAGAAATCGAACCGACGTGCAGTTTGAAAATAATTATTATTCATGCAGCTCTCTGGAACTGACAATCATAAGAGGCTTGATGAGTTTTAAATTACTATTGCAAAGTAGAGATTACACTAGTTTGTAATGGTTTTGAGCTGTTGACTGATCTGAGAATATCAGTCATCTCATATAAATTTTCCACAAAATCCGATAATGATGTGTTCAAAAAGTGCAATAGTTTTCGAGTTATAACTAAGCATAAATTTTGTGAGTTTTGAAGCAATAGCATTTAAATAGCGTATCAACACTCTTTACTGATAGTTTTTAGCGTGTAAATCTGTTTTGCGAAGGCTTCTGTCAGTCGTAGCCTTCATATTAGAACTTGTTTTTGCATTTGGGCTAGCTATCATGTAGATACATTTATACCGATTTTGCGAAAGCTGTCAGTCTTCTCTTGTAAAATTCTTAAAAAAATAAAAATGAAATAAAGTAAAAATCTTATAAAATTTTACTTTATAAATTAGCTTGGTTAGTACTGGACTCCACCTTCCTAAAAGAGATAGAGTCGGATTTCACGGGAAACAATTATACAGTCGTACTCGAGATATGCCACTTGAAATACTCTTCCTGCTGCATTAGAAGGTTTTCAAGTTTCCTCCTGGGCTACTTCTATTCATCATATTTTTTAATGATATACTTATGAAAGTTTGCTTTTTATTTTCGAAACTTCTCCTCCATGCCGCTGATGAGGAATTAGTTTTAAACCGACCAACACAATTCTGCGAAAATTTTTCGTTTTGTGTAGGGTTAAATATTAGGAGTTACAAATTATGGTTAAATATTCGTTTTCGGTAGGGTTAAATATTACCAACTAAATTAAATGTGTGTACTCATACTATCCATAGCAGTTAAGGCTTGGCTGATTAGTCTCAAAGAAATTTTTGTGTAAACAAAATCGAACTTTGAAAGGTATAGCCTTTGGTTTCATAACACTGTGCGACAATTTTGGGGTCATCAAAATCAAACCACACCAGACCTTTTTTTTCTGAAAATATACCTATTCAATAGCAAAACCCTCGCTGGGTTTTTAAAAGTTAGCTCGATTTTTTTTTTTATAGCGTTTTGAAGTTTTCTATTTTCATGAGATTTTGGAGTTTTACCTGTACGCTAAATTTGACTTATAAATCGACCTTTGTTTGATTTAATCGATTTATTTTGTCATAGCTTGATGCAGAAATTTCGTACATGTGCAAATAAACTTATTTTGAGAAGAACCTATATCTCAATACGCAATTTTGAATACCAAAATTTCGAAAAATTGTATGTTTTTACCATTTTTTACTGTAATTATGAAAATAATTAAAATTTCTCACTATTTCTTCTAGCAAAAATGTTGCAAAATGTACTAAAAAAGTCATTTATAAGATAAAAACATGAAACTGAACTTTAAGTTTGTTATTTTCTAAAAAAATAAATTTTTAATATAACAAGATTTTTCTTCATAAAAGTAATTTTTTTATACTCTGATTTAAATTTTTTTTTTAATATCTAAAAACTCTGTAGGTAAAAATATTAAATAGATTAAGTAAGAATAATATAGACTTGAATTCTTATAATTTTTTTTATTTTTTTATTAAAATAAAGAATTTTTACGTACGAAAACCTTAGAGACGAACTCTTTTCGACAATGATTGAATTTCAACATCATCATTATCAGAGTAATCAGATTCATCAGTAAAGAATTCCATGCCTGTCTCTTCTTCTTCTACCTCATATTCTTTTTCCTCCTGGTTACTCCATTTTCCTTAATTTTTTTTTTTTTGAGTTGGTTTTGTCAAGTAAAACAGCTTTTAAACTAAATTTCGAACTGTCAATAAATAGCCTCCAGTCGTCTGGACTGTATTTAATTCCCATTTCACTCATCAACTTTACAATATTGTGGCAATGAGCAAACATCTTTTCCTCATTAACCGTAAAACAGTGATTGAATTGTTCTTTCCTATTTCGATACGCCGTAACTTTCGTACCTCTTTCTAACAAGTTATTTGATTTTAACATTGATGCTAATATTTCTGATTTCCGCTGTGTTAGTTCCAATTTAGCAACAATTTCATCTAATATACTTTGCGTTATTAGAATCGGCTGGTCTGACATTGATGGTTCGGGAACATACTCGGAATGTATATCAAATAATGATGGCTGTGTCATAACAGAAAAAGATTCACTTAAAGCATCAAAATTGGGACATTTTAGCACTGGAATATTTTCATTATGATCAAGCGGTAATTGTACACACCGGACTGAAACGTATTTTTTGTTTTTCGCTTTCTTTTTGTTCAATCCGATCACAGTATTTGCACAACTATAACAATTTTTTGGATCATGTTCTTCTGGATTGTGCCATAGCATTGGCATTTCAAAAGGCATTCTGCTTTGTTTGTTGTGCAACCAATTAACTAAACCAACATAACAAGCTCTACACACTATGTTTGGCGCCCAAGGTACATTCAAAATAACTTCACGATCAAAATAATGTCTGTATGCCACAGTAAAATCATTACTGATTGATCCATGCTTTTCACTCGCTGGTGTGAAACGTCCACAACAATAGCAGAAAACGTTAATATTTGCAGGACAATTGTACATTTTTTATTTTCTTAATTCATAAAAAAATCACGTAAATGAAATTAATAAATTCAAATATGTTAACAAAAACCGTATTGTTCACAAAATATTTAGCGCGTCAAATGTGTTTTAGGAGTTGTTATGCACGAACCTGATCTCGCAAGACTGCTGCGATCTTAGAACAGGTAAAATCGTTGGGAACAAATTTTGGAATTTCTAAAACAAACATTTCCTGATAAGACAGACTACAACCTTCTTTATACTTTTTATTTTGGAATGTGTGCTAGCCACTTTTCTATGTACTTAACAGGCTAAAAGTCTTGTGAGACCAATCTTGCTTTTCACTACTCACGATCACATTTTGTTACATCCAATATTCATTGGAAAACCGTATCTGGAAAAAATACTAGCAAAAATAGAAAAATCTGAAAACGTGTATAACGGGTGGTTACGTATAAAATTATTTTCATAATTACAGTAAAAAATGGTAAAAACATACAATTTTTCGAAATTTTGGTATTCAAAATTGCGTATTGAGATATAGGTTCTTCTCAAAATAAGTTTATTTGCACATGTACGAAATTTCTGCATCAAGCTATGACAAAATAAATCGATTAAATCAAACAAAGGTCGATTTATAAGTCAAATTTAGCGTACAGGTAAAACTCCAAAATCTCATGAAAATAGAAAACTTCAAAACGCTATAAAAAAAAAATCGAGCTAACTTTTAAAAACCCAGCGAGGGTTTTGCTATTGAATAGGTATATTTTCAGAAAAAAAAGGTCCGGTGCGGTTTGATTTTTGATGTCGCACTGTGTAATTTGTAAAAATGTATTTGTTCACTTTGTTTGTAGTTTACTTTCCTACAAAAATCATGTGAATGCAAGGTTGAAACTTTGTGCAAATATTTTAAGCATCCTTTCAATTCCCATCAAAATTTGAAACTTTATATTCAGAGTTTCTAGAAAATTTTTGCATATGCTGTTTTATAGCTCATTTAATTCTAGCATACTAATGCGCAAGTTTAAAGTGGTTCAACGTTTTCATTGATTTTGAGTAACTTTTTTCCTTGACGATGTTACGTAAATACTTCATATAACGAATGCTCCTTTTTTTTATATTGAAGTAGGCACCCAACATCGTCGGCAAAAAAAAATCTCAAAAATCAACGCGATTTTTCAACAACTTCAAACTCGCAAAATAAAGTGGACTACAAAACTGCATATTAATTTTTTTTTTTTAAATTGTGATTAAAATATTTGAAATTGTTTAAATTTGTTTGTTAATTTGCTTGAAACTTGAATTTATACGGTTTTTGTTGGAGAGTATACTATATATTAAGTATATTTTGATAAGTACATTATTGAAATTAAATAAGAAGCAAATGAGTAGACAAAATTTGTCAATAAGTCACTGTACTTCAGTTATCTAACTGAATCGTGCACTAAGTCAAACCACACGCTGCTCTCCTGATGTGCGAAAAATCTATTTTTTTTGGATAATGTTTTCAAATTGTTTTTCGAAAAGATTTAACCGTAAAATTTTAGGTCATTAAATTTCTGGGTCTAAACTAAAGTTCATAATTTAAGTCGACGCCAAGTAGTAGTATTTTTCAATTCAAAAGTCATATGCATAAGCGATATAAATTATACACTAGGCTAAGTTAGCTCTTTTCCGTCAGAAAAGAGTAAATTACTCAGATCACTACACTCTACTAAAGTAGCATATAGCCTAAAAAATAGTAGATATATGCCTTTTTATCTGCAGCCCGCCTGCATACCAGTAAATAGGATTACGCCCATACAAAAGGTTTTATTAAATTCGTGTTGCCGTCGCTAAATTTTGCAAAGCCTTTACTTTTAAGGGGTCAGATACCTGTAAACGGCCATATTCTCCCTGATTTTCATTAAAATTATTTAAAATCAAGAAGTCAATATATATTTTTCAAAATTGCCATACAGTTTTTATAAACATTAATATAATATATTGTACAATTTTTTTTTATTTTAATCATTTGAAATGGCGGATGTACCCTCAATTCTTCCAGGAAGGTCGCAGCGTCAGTGACCTGAATACAAAAAACTAAAAATTTGTTTGTTTATTAATGCCATAATTTCCATATGAATTAAACAAAAATTGAAAAAAACAAAAATTCGCGCAATAAAATGCTTAAAAAAAAATAAAAATATTGGGGCGAATTTTCCTACTATTTTTGCTTCGAAGGAATTATTTTTTCGAAAAACTTTCGAAAACTTGCATTCACATAGAAAGTAATATCATAAGAAAGATGTGTGCAAAATTTCAGAGACATCGGTCAATAACTTTTCGACTTATCGTGTACGCCGATTCGATAAATATAGTTTTGAGAAAAACGCGTGTAAAGTTTGAATACAACGTAACTTTGCCTCTCCCAGCGCTCGAACGCAAAGAATAGAGTCGTCACGGTTGACGATCTATAGAGTCCGCCATATAAATTTATGGAATTAAAATGCTATAAAAAAGAAACTACTCAATATTTTCCAAACTGTTTTTTTTTTATTTTGAAGTACAATCCTTCCGGTTAATGATGGGTGGTCGGTTTGCTTCAGCTGCCGAACCAATTGGACTTTGTACGGCGTCATACCAAGGTCTTTACGCAAAATTCGTCTCAATGATGAAAGGTCCAATTGCTGAGAACGACGGTGAACTGACGTTCCTGGTGATTCACGAACACTCTCGGCCACAGCAGCAATATTTTTGCGTGTACGCACGGTTTTTGGTCGGTCACGCGTTGGTTTGTCAATAAGCAACCCAGTTTCTCTTACTTTTTTCGCAGAGTAACGCACATACGCTTCATTCGGTGCTTTTCTTCTTCCCATTGCTGTACGTAATTTTCGTACACATTCTGCAAGATTACCATGATTTTCAAAGTAATGTCGCAATAATTCCCCGCGTTCTTTGAGCGTATACACAACCATTTTCGTTCAGCGGAAGAATAAAACAAATTTTCTGTCAAATCAGATGACAGCTAAGATAGATAGATGGCGGGCCCTGTATAAGAAATACATAAATTCAGGTTCTAAAAATTGTTTGACATATTCTTAAAGGATTATATTGCCATTTTATAAAAAAAAAATTTGTTTCTTTCAAAATTTTACAGGTATCTGTCCCTATAATACCAGTCGGAAATTTTCGTTAATTTTTTATGTTGTATGCGCAACTAAGAAAGCCTTATTATGGCATCAATACTCCAATTGTCAACTCTGAGAGAATGCAATGATCCCAAAGAAATCGATCTATAGCTTTCAGAATTGGCACTAAGAATTTTGGTCTTAAACAATTTAAACCACTAATAGTGTTGAATATAACTATGTAGGTTGAAGTGGTATTAGGTCTTTAAACGAATCACCCAGGCCGTTGGCGATCCATTGTGATACCGCAGAAGCAGTTTGCCTGCTACTCCTCGTTAAAGCATTTTCTTTTAAGTGCAAAATTATAATTGTATAACTTGTAAGAATATTTATGCGATAACTAAGCCACGGATAGTTAAATAAATAAAAACTAAAAATAAAAAAAAAACAAGTGCAAAGCACCAAAACCAAGTTTCCACGAAGTGAAGTCGTTAAAATTGTTCTTACATTTCCAAAAAGACTGGGGATATTTTTGTTATACTTGAATTTGAGAAACACACTGCTCGGTAAATTTGTGCGATTGGATACTACTTTTTCATAGACCAAAAATATTTTGCCTTAGCTATTTTTTATTCAATACTAAATATTTGTAGACTCTTTCAAAATATATAAAATAGATTCGATTTTATATACGATGAGGTCGCAGTTATGAAGCAAGCGTATTTATACATACATGAATATATAGAAAGAATGCTAGTTAATAGCGATTTTAGTATATTAGCATACACATTCTAGAAAAAAAAACAGAAAAAAAACTACTAACACCTACAAAAATAAATGTTGTTTGTCTATCATAAAAAATTATCGCTAACTTCACACACGTGCTCGGCAGTGGGTAAGCAAATACAATTAGATAGTGACACATACTAAGTACATACAAACAAACAACTACATAGAGGAATAGCTGTATACATTTAATATGAAAATCGTTAGCTGTAAAGGCAGTTTTAGGCTGTCCAGTTAGACGGAAATCGCTGCAAATACACACATGCATACATACATACATACATAGTCACACGATGTGTAAGAAAACGCGCGAGCGTAGTTGCAAATATAGTTAAGCACCTATACGTACATGTACTCGTATAAGTGGTGAGTGTGGGTGTGTGTAGCGAATTTATGAACCTAGTGTCCGCGGCATATCAACCCTTTTCCATATAAATATTAGTTTTTTCTCTTATTGAGTTTTTGCTTTTATTTTTAACGATAACTGCTGTAATTATCAACACTTATGTAGCCTAACACAACTCGCATGCTCCTATAAATATGTTTGTACACTTTCACACAAAACACTTATACTTGACACTAGTGATTAAAGAAATAATAATTCTTAATATAATATAAAGTCGAGCTTATTCGACAAGCTTAAGCTGCGTGAATAACTGAGCTAGAGAGAGAGAGAAAGAAAAAAATGCCTTTGAAAACTCTCAATTGACTTCTGCTGTGGTCAGCTTACTTCAAAAATTCAAAAGCAAAATTGTTTGATTTCTTAACTCGATATTGGCTCACTACTTTTTCAAGATGAATTTGAACTATTTTGCTTTTGAAATGAAGCAACTTGACTGTAGCCTCACTGCTTTGGTTCCTTTTCGTGTGTGTGGAATACCTACTAATATTTTATACAAAGAAAACAAATGAAAAAAATTAAATTAAAATTATGTTTCTTTATGCAAATACTTGTATAATAATAATTCATGTACACAAAAAAATTTGTATTCGTAGTCCCTGTAATTTTACAGACTAACATACATACATACGTACATATGCATACATACATATCTTGTTGTATAGTAAATATAATAATTTTCATTTGGCAAACAAATTATCTGCTTCTTTCGTTCAGTTATTTGTAATTAAAGCACTCGTGTTAATTTTTCCCCCGCTCCCATTACATTAACTACCTAAATTTATGCGTTGAAAATTTCCAAAACTTTTGTAAATCAGCAAATGCAAATAATTTCGCCGCACAAATCTATGTTTTATGTGTGTAGTCATTTATCGTATATGAATTTTTCCCGCCCACCCACTCCAATGCCTTTGAATAATGTAAAAGCCACGCTATATCACCTTATAATTTTAGCTAAAAACAAAATTCAAAATAAAAACTTTATACAAATTGAATATACTCGTATTCGTATATGCATACATATTTATATTTGCAATATTTATTAATTTATATGATGTTCTTTTATATCCTCCTTTGCCACCACATATATCTAAAATTCATTGCTACTAAACACACGTTAATGCCATGCTATGCCATGCCATGCAATCGGAACACTTTGCCAAATAAAAATTATCATCTCTTTAAAAATAAAAACATTACAATACAAAACAAAACTTATTAACTTCAACTCGAAACAAAAAAAAAACACATTTATACGAAAATTTTCAATAAAAAAAAATTAACAAAAACAAAACACTTGCATATTCGAAACAACATCAGATTTATGGCACTGCTCCCACAAAAATGGATTGAGGTAGATCTAAAAACATTAAGGGCTATACGTGTGCTAAGGCCCTTGAAATTAGTCTCTGGAATTCCTAGTGAGTAGTTTCATTAGTTGTAAGCGCTTATAAAGTTAAACATTTTAAATATGTATCTATGTAGAATAAAAACCTTGTGTATGTATATAAATTAACTGTACTTAGTAACATTTTTTTCCAATAATTTTACCACGTTTTTATATAATTTCATAACAATTACCGTAGAATGCAAATACTTTAGTATCTAAAAAATGAGAAGAAAAACTATTATGATGTTTTTAGCTTTAGTTTTACTTACTTAAATAAATAATTTAATAGTAGCGTGAAATAATGAAATATGTTAGCGTACAAGTCGACACACAAAACTTGTATAATAAAAATTAAAAAAAAGAAAAGAGAGCTACTGTCGTAAGGCACAAACGTCAGTATAAGTTTTTTATTTGAAGCGTAAACAACAATATTTTTACCACACTTGAAAATGTCGAATTTCGTGCCAAATAATGTGTTTTTGCGGGGAATTCTTCTTCATTATTTTAATATGAAGAAAAAAGCAGCCGAAAGTCATCGTATCTTGGTGGAAGTTTATGGTGAGCATGCTCTATCTGAGCGAACGTGCCAGAAGTGGTTTGCACGCTTTAAAAGTGGTGATTTTGGCTTGGAAGACGAAGAACGCGAGGGTGCGCCGCCAAAGTTCATGGATACCGAATTGGAGGAACTGCTCTATCAAGATCCGGCTCAAACGCAAGAAGAGGTTGCAAAAACTTTGGGAGTTGATCAATCAACCATTTCCAAACGTTTAAAAGCCATGGGAATGATCCGAAAGGTAGGCCATTGGGTGCCGTATGAATTGAAGCCAAGAGACGTTGAACGCCGTTTTATGGCATGCGAACAACTGCTTCAACGGCACAAAAGAAAGGGTTTTTTGCATCGAATTGTGACTGGCGATGAAAAGTGGGTCCATTACGACAATCCAAAACGTCGGGCAACGTATGGATACCCTGGCCATGCTTCAACATCGACGTCGGCGCAGAATATTCATGGCCTGAAGGTTATGCTGTGTATCTGGTGGGACCAGCTGGGTGTTGTGTATTATGAGCTACTGAAACCGAATGAAACGATTACGGGGGATGTCTACCGACGACAATTGATGCGTTTGAGCCGAGCACTGCGAGAAAAACGGCCGCAATACGCCGATAGACACGACAAAGTTATTTTGCAACATGACAATGCTCGGCCACATGTTGCACAAGTGGTCAAAACATACTTAGAAACGCTCAAATGGGATGTCCTACCCCACCCGCCGTATAGTCCAGACCTTGCGCCATCCGATTACTATCTCTTCCGATCGATGCAACATGGCCTGGCTGACCAGCACTTCCGTAATTACGATGAAGTCAAAAAATGGATCGATTCGTGGATTGCGGCAAAACCGACCGAATTTTTCACAAAGGGAATCCGTGAATTGCCAGAAAGATGGGAAAAAGTAGTAGTAAGCGATGGACAATATTTTGAATATTAAATTTGTAACCATTTTACGTCAATAAAGTTTCAAATTTCGACCGCACGAACTTATTCATAGTCCATTAACAATTTTGTATAGCTTGATAGTTGCTGAAGAGAATTGTTATTTGAACACTGAAGAATATGAATTTTAAGAGATTTCATAATAAATTTGGGAAAACGGGCTTTTTTCCATATACAATGGTTCAAATTCTTAGTAGTACATACTCAGCGTTCAACTTTAAAAAAGTTTTTCAAAACGATAAATTTCCTTTATATGGAACAAATCATGTAATTCATTTATTTATAGCCTACTCAATTCAATCACAATGAAAAATTATATTTACATACATATATGCAACGTTTTTGAACTGAGAAATAAAAATAAACAAATTCTGAGAATATAGGTATGTCCATACGAACAATCGTACACAGATTGGATGCGACAGGATCCCCTTTTATTTCAAGCGCGCGGGGAATTTGCGCATCAAATTTCATAAGAAATGCTACAGTTTTTAGTTTACTACAAGTTTTGAAATGAAAGATATACCTCTTGCACAACGGCTTCATCAGGAAAACAAACCACTATGGAGGCACGCCGGCACGAAGATGGAAAAACTTTTAGAGAAATCGGCTATTTAATGAACAGAATTCATGTAACAACGCCTAGGCCAATGGAAGAAACTAAATAAACCCGAAGAACAAATAATTAAAAAAATTCTTTTGTGTCTGCCGTAATGTAAAATGTTTAAGGAAAATACCAATGAAGTAATTTGTGATGAAACAGTTCGAAATGTGTTGAAAAAATATAACTTCGATGGGCGAATTTCGCTAAAGTCTGAAAAACAAGCGCGCCCGTATGAAACTTGCCGTTGAATATATAACTAACGATATAAACTTCTTGAATATGGTAAAATATAGCTGGAGCACTACTTTTTGTTCATATTCTACTGTTTTAAGGTACACAGGTGGAAGCAAATATAATTTAAATGCGTCCGATGGGAATTGTTATATCTGCAGAAAGTTCAATACAGAATTTTTCGTCGAAGAATACAAAGGCTACTGTGAAGCGTGGCAGTGGTTTGATGATGGTGTGGATATTCATTTTGAAAAAGGCATTATGGGTAAATTTAAATATCTGAACATCCATAAAGCTAAAGTTGTGCAATGTACCGTATGGCACAATTTTGCTTTGTATCAGGACAACGACCCGAAGGTCGCTTTTGTGGTTGCCAAGCTATGGCTCAGCTGCAACTGCCCTAACCAACGCCAAACATGCGCACATTTGTCTAGTCAGGAATTGTCTAGAAAACTAAGAAATACAATTTTGCGGAACAGAACCCAATGGCACAATATTCCACCAGACCTAATACGAGTATATGTAAAAACTTGGTAAAATCTATGCAAAATCGCACTAAATACTGATGAAGAAGTTTAGTATAATATTTCAAGGACACTCAAGTTTGTGTAATTATCCGTTTGGACATGAATTCTATTTTGATACCATATGGTGGATTTTTTTTTTATTTCGTTCTAATTTTATATCATAGAATTCATATTGAATATAAATAGAAAATTAAAATAGAGAAATGCTGAATATAAATATAATTTATTTATATGAACAAATAGAATAGGCTCTAAATAAATGAAGAATATGGTAATTTTTGAAAATAATTAATTTACAGTTCAGAAATTCTGTTTTATAGTTGAGCAGTGAGAAGCGTTTGAGCCACTGTAGGTAAAATACATAGGCATGAAATGTTCATACGCCTTGCAACAGCATTAAATATCAATTGACTTCTTAATTAAAAAAAAAATCAAGTATGTTTATCAACATAGAATAGTTCTGCGAATTTTTGTGAACTATATTTAAATCTCTGACTTTTGTGGACCATCATAATATATTATATAATATACCTGTGGGTAAAGTAAGGTGAGTTTGGTTGTAAAATGAAAAATCTTTATTTATTCTTGTAAATCAATTTCATCCCCTTCAAACTAATCCTCTCTCAATGAAATACCCTTATGCCAACGATTTTTCCAATCCCCGAAACATGCCAAATAGTCCATTTCCGGTATAGCCATCAGCACCTTCTTCGATTCAGCTTTTATCTCCTCAATCGACTCGAAACGCGTTCCCCGGAGTGGTCTCTTGAGTTTTGGGAATAGCCAGAAGTCACACGGAGCCAAATCAGGCGAATACGGTGGTTGCGGAACGATATGCGTGTAATTTTTGGCGAAATGGTCACGAAGAACGAGTGTAGTGTGAGACGGTGCATTATCGAGATGAAAAAACCAAGAGTTGTTGGCCCATAATTCTGGTCTTTTTAGACGAATTGCTTCACGTAAACGACGCATAACGCTCAAATAATATTCCTTATTAACAGTTTGGCCAGGTGGAAGGAATTCATAGTGCACCCCACCACGAAAATCGAAAAAAACTATCATCATGACCTTTATTTTTTTAAACGACTTTGACATGCTCTTTTCGGTCTGGCCGCGCCTTTAGCACGATATTCGTATTCGCTTGATTGGTAGGTTGTTTCAGGTCGTAAGCATAAATCCAAGTCTCATCTCCCGTAATGATGCATTTGAGCTGGTCCTGATAGTCTGAAAGCATTGTTTCACACACATCAACGCGACGACTTTTTTCCAAGAAATTCAGAGTTTTCGGTACCAAACGAGATTTGACTTTTCGTAGGCCCAAATGGTCTTTCAAAATAGTTTTCACAGATCCTTCTGATATTCCGATCATATCAGTAAGGTCTTTAACAGTCAACCGACGATTTTTGAGTACTAACTCCTTCACTTTATTGACGTGTTGGTCATCTGTTGACGTCGATGGTCGTCCGGAGCGCTCCAAGTCATCAATACGTTCTCGACCCTGTTTGAAGTCTTTGTACCACTTATCAACATTTTTCTGCGACATGGTCGAATCACCAAATACCTTCTGCAACATGCTAAACGTTTCCGCAGCCGAAATTTCATTCTGCAAACAAAATTTGATGGCACTTCTCTCTTCAATCAAATCAGACATTGTAAAAATCGAAAAATGCACTCTTGGTCGTTTGGTAAACACAAGCGTAAATGATAATGACATTCACATGCAAGTTGGTCCAGATGTTATTAACAGTGCTGATAACTCATGAAAAAAATAACTAGAGCGAAATTTTAATCCCGCGAAGTTTGACAAATTATTTCACCTTACTTTTTGCCCACAGGTAAAGTAAAGTGAACCAAGTCTTTTTTGCGTAGGCTTGAATTTTTTTGAAAATTGGTTTATTTGTAGCCTTGATAAGGGGTAAATGAAAAAATTTAATAATTTTGAGGTTTAGTGAAGGTTGAAAATTGTGGTGAAGATTTTTTAAGGTCTATTACCATGCTTCTTTTTAACATCCTTCAAACTCTTTTTTTTTTATTTTTTTAGGATAAAAAATAATTTTCCGAAATATTACAGCGGAAGTCTCACATTTGAAAAAAATTGTAGGTCCCCTCTCTTTGTAAGCACTGAGATGCATCCTAACGCGCATATAATTCCATTTCGATTGCCGTTATATCAATTAAAGAATTCAAGAAATTCTGCAAGATTTTAGTTTTAGATTACAAATTTAAATGAGAATTAATTCATTATTTTTCGATACTATAAACGCAAACATATTTCAATATTTCCATTACTTAGCTAGAGCTCGACAACTATTAGCTGTTTAGTTTTTAGTTGCGCTAGTTTTTTTTTTTTGTTTTTGTTTTGAATTTGTAGTTAGTGTTAAATTTTCAAAAAAAAATATTGCACTTAACCTCTACTAATATACAATTTTTCTTCATCTATGCTAAAACTTCGACAACATTTTATTCGCGCTCCAAACTGCTGTGCTGCTACATCTTGGAATCTTTGCTGCGGAAAATAGGTTTACAAGTAGTTTTAAAATCCATTATCAAGGCAATGGCGCCGTTACTTCAAATCGGACTTTTGGTCTTGTTTGCGATCGTTATATTTGCAATCATCGGACTCGAGTTCTATTCGGGCGCTCTGCATAAGACTTGTTATAGTTTAGAAGATCCAAGTAAGTGAAATTTACGTAATACCATAATTTCTTCTGTAATTTATGCCGCAGTAAGTTTTCAATGCACGGCCAATTCACGATGCTTACCATTGCGGGTAAATGCGTTTCAAAATAAATACATTTTTTTAAAACTTATTACCTAAAAAAATATGTGATATTTCGGTGTATATTTATATGTACTAGCATCGAAACCGGAACCCCCATTGTGAGGACTGGCATTTTGACAATATTGACTTAAAAGTCTCAGACCGTTTTAACAGATTTGACGTACAAAAATATTACTGTTAACTACATAATAACATAACATTTACTTTTGAAATTCACTGTCAACAATAAAATTTAAAATGCATTTCTTTTTCAGATAAATCTGTTAAGGAAGGTGAATCAGAGACACCATGCAATACGGATAATGTAACGGATAAAGCGACTGGTTCATTTGTATGTAATTATAACACGAGTATGTGTCTGGAAAAATGGGAAGGGCCAAATTGGGGCATAACTAGTTTTGATAATATCGGGTTTGCCATGTTGACTGTGTTCCAATGTATCACCATGGAGGGCTGGACAGCAATACTGTATTGGGTAAATTAAAAGAAAAATCTAAACATTTAAAGTACTTTGAAAATCAAGCATTTCAAGTATCGCTAGAAATACCATACAAGTGTACGTACTGCCAATTTGTATGTCTATGGCTATGTTTGTAGTTAATAACTGCTAGCACTTTTGGAAAATAACTTCTGGAAATGTCTCACTGTCTACTCGTCCATTTACATACCTATATTCAAAAAGATTGTATTGTACAAAGTAAAATTATTCGAGTGCTTAAGAAGTGCGTGATACCTAAACCTGAATAAGTTTTTTATGAGCGCCGAAAGATATGCTATGTTTTTTCTTCTTTCTAAATGTGCTATTAAGTTTTATCAAACATCTCTGTCTGTGATATTCTCTAACTATTGTTGTATATTTTAAAAGCATATCTCCAGTTTATATTCACTGTCTCTATATGTATGTATGCGTACGTTTCTCCAATTGAATTTAATATGTGGACTTCACTCGCTTACTCTGATTTTCCGTTTAGCAAAGAAAATAATAGGGGTTATTTAGTGTATCGTGTATTTTGTTAAACAACAAAATACCATCTAAGCACTAGACTCTTTGTAATTTAATAACCCAACTTTTTCTATATAACCTTCTCTCTTCTCTCTGTATGTATAAATGTATGTAAACTAACTGCAACACGAAATTCCACTAAACGGGGTCTATTTACTCTAACAGCTTGTGGGGACCAGAAGTACGGAATGTTTTACAAAGTTTTCTAGGGGTTTCTGTTAAATTTGTTTTAATACAATTCAATTCTTTTCTATGAAATTGTCATGAACCTTCTTCTTTAATGAAAACTTAGAAATACTTTTCTGTTTAAATTTAATTAAATGGGTTACACGTTTTATTAAGAATTTAATATGCATAACTTCGGTCCCTTACAACAAGTATTTGATATAAATTTTCCCCATTATGAATTGCGATTACTGATTTACCTAATACAGAATTGCCTATCATTTATGATAGTGAGCTACTGGAGAAGGTGAATATTGTTTTTGTATTTTCATATGACATGCACTTTTATAGATGTATTTTTTCCTCAAGTGTACGCACTATTCTTTATAAAGACTTTCAGTTTGATGCATTCCACAATATAATGCCAATTTTTATTCATGCAATTTCAGTTGACTTATTGTAAGTTTTTGGAAGAACCTATGGGACGACTTAGCTAACAATATTTTTCAAAAACACTTTCCTTCCATTTGTTTAGGTTAAGTGGGTTTTTACATTTTGAATCTCGCGTTTTATCCCTAATACACCGACAGAGTTTTGTTTGTGTAAATAAAAAAAAATTAAGTAAAATTTTTTTTTCTTTGGCGCCGCAAAGTTTAATTAGTTGAAAGGGACTGAAAAGCGTGTAATGATACCTTTAAAAAATACGAAAACGGAGAATTCGACTAATTTCTAATTAACAAATATTCTCTGGGTAGTTTGTACTGTCCGAACAAATGCATTTAAAATAAGATTTTCGAACAATTTCACCGCACCGTTCTCTAGTGTCGCTTCTACACATCAATTCTCTTGAACGGTATCCTATTATAAACATCTCAACACCATCTTTTCTTGTGCCGAATATTCCTTTTCAAAAGCTAGTTCAGAAAACAGCTCTGAGACTTCACATCGCCTCTTGTGAAACTTTCTTGTGCCCTTTTTATCTTAGTATTTAAAATTTACCCAAATTAAGTATTTAGGCAGAGTTGATTGTTGGGTATCAGATTTCCTTCTGTCAACATGCCTTTCCAATAGCTTTATGTCCATACTTGCTAAAGGTAGAATAGTGCACATAAAGTGTACCGCCATCGCATCGCCGTCAAGGCAAGCAGACCAGACGGGTTTCCACTGTATGCCCATCACATTCAACCCTTTGAACCTTGAAAAAAAGGTCAGATAACGATTTCACAAGTTGCCAAAAGTAAGTTTCTTTCAGTAGATACCTATGTAAGCTCTCTGAACTTTGTTCAATTTCTTCCTAAGTTATCTTATTTTTCTTTTGTTGGTACAAACTAACAAATACAGCACTCAGACAAAATCAAGCCCATTGTACTGCTCTCAGGGAAGCCGAGTTTCTTTAAATCTACCCTACCTCACAAGAAATCTGAGTAGATCTTGTGGTGCCAAGAAACCAAGGTGGTCACTTCTGAACACATCAGTGCCAAAGACCTCAAGCCAGATACACAGAAAGTGGTCCTCCGTCTCATCATCCTCTCCACATGCTGGACAGAGTGCACTGTCTGAGATGCCTACCTCTTCCATGTGCTTCGCCCATAGAAAATAGCCCGTTATCAGTCCAACCAGCTGCCTACAGTGATTTCTGCTTAATAACTAATGAGTTAGCTTTTTTGTAGGCTTGAGCTATAAGAGGAAGTAAATTGCAAATTTGTTTAAAATTACTGAGTTTTTTGAGTTGAAATTTTAAACAAATATCTTTTTTTAAGTAAAATATCTTCGAATCTTTTTCACTTTTTTTCATTATTTATGACATATTACATATTTAAAAAAAAAAACACATATTTTGATTCAACATTTTTTTAAAAAAGTTAAAACTGTTTTGGTTTAACATTTTTAGGTAAAAACTACATTTTTTTCGGTTCACTTTTTTTGAAAATTTTTAGTTTAATTTTTGGGAGACATTTGTTTTGTAATTTTTGAAAAACACAATTTTTTAGCGGAAAATGCGTATTTAAAAAATATTTTTTGCTGTTATATTTTTGGGAAAAAACAAATTTTTTTTGTTTTTGAAAATTTTTAATGAAAAGTAAACTTTTTTGTTTGCTCAAAATTTTTGGAAAACATTTTTTATGTAATTTGTGAAAAGCAAAATTATTTAGGATAAAATACATAAATGAAAAAAAAATTCCCCATTGCATTTTTGTTTAACATTTACAAAATTTTTTTTTTTTAATTTTCTAGGTTACATTATTTTTTTGTAATTTTTGAAAAACACAATTTTTTAGCGGAAAATGCGTATTTAAAAAATTTTTTTTGCTGTAATATTTTTGGGAAGAAACAACATTTTTTTGTTGTTGAAAATTTTTAATAAAAAGTAGATTTTTTTGTTTGCTCAAAATTTTTGTAAAACATTTTTATGTAATTTGTGAAAGGCAAAATTATTTAGGATAAATTACATAAATGAAAAAAAAATTCTCTATTGCATTTTTGTTTAACATTTAAAAAAATTTTTTTTTTAATTTTCTAGGTTACATTATTTTTTTGTAATTTTTGAAAAACACCGTCCATCTGATTTTTTTTCCTAGTTCTTTTTAATAGCTGAGAATAAAGCAGTTTTTAGAAAATTTGTCGGTAATGCCTAAGATACCTGGCTCGCTTGACATGAAATCTATGCTCCTGTAATTTCCGTTAGATTTAGATTAGTGGGAGGTTGGACAAGTCGAAGCACTCAGTCAGTAGACCATTGTACTACACTTGCAAATACTTATGTTACTACGTAAGTCATGTTTTAGGATGCAGTGCACTCTCGCCCAATGAAAGTAATAATTGTTAGTACCTAAATTTTTTCAGTTATTATTTTTGGTAAGTGGAATGCATCAAAGCTGAATTCTTCTTGGTGTGTCATTTTGCATTCTTTCAATTTTCAGTTTACATAAATTCACATCTCCATTAAAATCTGATACACTCACACTGCTATAATAAAATCATACTCAATGTGACATTGGAATATTTTTTATGCATTTTATCTACCTTTATGTTTGTACTTTACACAAATCATACAAATTTAATTGGAGAATTTGAAAATTTGCTTATTAGAAACATTCAAAATTTCATTAAAAATTTCCAAACGCTCATCATTATCGTGCATTATACAATTTTCAGCAATATTTGCTATTTATTATGTGTCAAAATAGATTTACAATAATTGTGAATTAAATATTTGTTGCATTTTTGTAATGGTAAGCTCTTTAACTTAAACTTCTTTCTCTTCATAGCATATGAATATAAGTACTATTTTGTGTATGCACATACATACGCATGTATGACATAAAACCTGAAAGGCTGTAACTGTATTGACGTATTTTTTTACAATTATTTTTCAATACAGCGCACTTTTGATTAATCCGTCTCTCTATACCTTCAAAATGATATTTTTGCAGACCAACGACGCTCTAGGTTCATCATTTAATTGGATATATTTCGTGCCTCTAATAGTTATAGGCTCATTTTTTATGCTCAACTTAGTTCTCGGTGTCCTTAGCGGGTAAGTTAGTTTTTAAAAATAATTATTCATATAGAAATATTTGTATCAGTATATGTTTATAATTTATTATTCTATTAGTTTTTATAATTACGTTTATATTTATGTTGTTGTTGTTGTATATATAGTTTGAAATATTTTCCTTTCATTTAACAATCTACTCTGATTTATTTGTTCTTTTCCCGAAAATTGAATGAAATTGAAACCAAATCAAACCAAATAAAAAAAAACATTAAATGAATATGAAACAAAAAATCCCTAATTTGTTTTGTGCAGTGAATTTTCGAATGAACGTAATCGTGTCGAACGTCGCATGGAGTTTCAAAAATGCCGTTTTCGCACCATGTTTCAAACTGCCATGGTTTCATATCTCGATTGGATAACACAAGCAGGTTTTTGAAATACCATTTTTGTACAAAAAAAAAAAAAAAAAAAAAAACCGTTATGACTGAAAGAGTTTTAAGCCTAGTACCACCTCAACCACCACCACCGCTACCAAATAGTACCTCAACATAGAATCAAGCAACAAAAAAGAAAACAAAAACGTTAATAAAAAAGTACTAGAAAATATTTTCAGCAGCGCTAATATGAAAATAAGCCTCTTCCCACCACAAACTTTTTGTACCACCAGTACATTACATGCATCCAAACATAACTAATATACCTTTACCACAAATATATATATATATATAAACGTATATAGTATAGCATAACCCTGATAAACTAACATGAATTTACAAATATTCATGACAGTTGCCTTATTGTGTATGCTAAATATACGCCTAAATACATACTACATATATATGTAATTAATACCCGAATATTCCAAAAAGTTTTTTATTCACAAAAAAAAAAACGAAAAAAGTACTTAAATTAACCATCACATAAAACGCTACGTGTTTGTATGTACTATATAGTATATGAATTCTCCTTTATGAAAGTCTAACTAATTTAGAATATAGTCGCTCCCGGCAATGTTAACTGTTTTTAGAAAAACCAGTTTAGATTTAATCAACTGAAAATATGTTTGAGATGCGGGTTACTGAAAATGTTTGCAAAGGTTGGTTTTTGTTTGTTTGTGATGCGATGTGAATGTGTTATGCATTTTCTGTATGAAAATAAAAAAAAAACCGAGTTTCAAAAGGTAACAACAAAAATATTACATACACTTAACAACACACAAATCAAATAAATTTTGAAAACTTTCAGAATATTTATTTATTGCATATGTATAACACTAATAGGTACATATATGCACATACATACATGCATATACATACATACATGAGTATGTTTAATTCGCGATATTTCTCATAAGCACACTTTGGCATCAAGCATTACAAAAACACGTTTCCCACACCGCAACTTACCTGTGTATATACCTACAAACATCCATAAATGCATACATACATAGTTGCATACATACATACATAGTTGCATACATACATACATAGCTACATACACATACTACATCATAATGAAACAAATAAATTGAAACATGCTCACGAATCATGTGCAATAGCGACAAGACAATTTGAAAGATGCACTTCATTGGTACTTTTCCTCAAATTTGCTTACCTGGTGAATATACAAGTATAGAAATTCGGAATTCTCAGTGCCCGTGCGCATGTAAGGAGAAGGACCGCGTCTACATAAACTTTAAAAATATTTGTTGTTTAGCTACAGTCTTATATTAAAAAATACGCTTTCGTCATGCAAATATCGTAAAAATATTTTACTCAAAACCAACAAAAATTTGTTATGCCACTAAAGTATCACAGCGCTAGCTTCGCGTGAAAAATCGCCAGCTTCAGCTACTCAAATTTTACAGTAAAGAATAAAATCTTTTTAAAGTAATTTTCTTCAGGCACTTATTATTTCGCAACATCCCTTACACGAAATTTCCCGTATTCCTAGTTAATACGACACCAAACGAATCAATTTGATAAGTTGTTGTATTATTGGCTTATTCCATTTTGTGTGAGTATTTTGGACTTAGCAAAGTTGCTTATCCCTTAATAGAAACTATTAGTAATAAAGCTTCTTGCATTTAAATAGATGTTGTTTGAAAGAATGGGAAACTTTATGTGAAAACTTCAAGAATAGTTGTGATTTTTATAAATATCTTGACTGCCGCGGCACACAACAGATTTAAATTTTACTGCATTACTTACATTCATACATATAAATTCTGTCAGAAAAATATCGGGAATTGTTCATTTAAGAGCGCGCGTTGCACATATGTCTAATTTTTTTTTGCTGGAATGTTGGTAAAATGTCCCCTATAGTGTCGCAGAGGTTGAGAGTGATCTGTCAATTAGCTTGTTTTTGGCATTTAATTATATCAAACCATGGTGCTGGAAGACCATAATTTAAGTTTGAAGGAGGTTACTCGTGAACTTAGCGTGTCTCACGAATCAATTGGCAATATTTTACACCATCAATTGGGCATGAGACGCGTGGCTACTCGACTCATTTCAAGAGAGATGAATTTCTTTCAAAAAATCCATCGGAAGCAGGTGGCTGAAGACATGCTTGCGCAAGTGAATTCGGTCCCAAAGTTTATCCAGCGTATCATAATAGGTGAGGAGAAGTAGGTATATGACTTTGGCATGCAAACCAGTTAACAGGCGGCTGAATGGCGCAATCCACTTGAACCGAAACCTAAAAAAACACGTCAAAGTCGGTCAAAAGTATAAGTCATGCTACTCGTTTTCTTTGATTATCATGGTGTTGTGCAACTGGAATTCGTTCCAAATGATGCTACGGTAAATAAGCGATATTATTTGGAAGTTATGTGACATTTGAGAGAGAATGCGCTTAGGAAACGGGCCAATTTGTGGAAAGAAAACTCACGAATCTTGCACCATGATAACGCAGCGTCCCACAAAGCTCATATTGTGAACACTTTTTTGACCAAAAACTCGACAAATATCATCGAACAACCACCGCATTCACCAGACTTAGCCCCCTGTGATTTTTTTCCTTTTCACAAAACTAAAATTGCTACTCCGCAAACATCGCTTTGAGTCTCTGAAGGAGCTATAGGAGATCTCTTCGAACGCGTTTAAAAAGTGCTTTGATGACTGGACTAATCGTTGGCATATGTGTATTGCTTCGAATGGATTCTATTTTGAAGGCGACGAAATAAATTTTGATGATTAAACAACTATTTTGCGTATTATTCAACAATTCCCCGGCACTTTTTTGACAGAATGTATCTTTATACATTTGATAATGGCCATTGCTACATACATATATGTATATACATTTTTTCCGTCTCTCAGGTAAATTTGTGAATGCCGCAGCAAAAAGAAGGTTTATCTTTTGAGGTAAACTATTCCTCGCACCTCTTTTGCATATCTTCGTAAACAGTGAAATATTATCTGCATTTGCATTAAACAGATTCCAATGTGATTCAAAAAGTTAATGGAATCCCAAACTTTCACGGATTACTGAGCATAGTGAGCATAATCTGAGCGGCTGACTTCTGACTTTCAGAAATGACAAAACTATTTTTTCGATACAAAATTTTCTGAAAGCATATTTTATCATAAAAAAGTAGTAAAATGAAATAAAGAATCGAAGACATTTTACTTTAAAAAAATATATACATACTAAAATTTTCATTTTCAATTTGCTTTTCAAATTTGCTTCTATTCTTGGACCTCACTAAATGGATCTGACTTGGAAACAAAAAAACAAAAAAAAAAAAAAAAAAAACGTAAAAAGTATTAAAACGGTGCTGGTCACTAATTAGGAGCATTTCAGCTAAGAAATGTTCAACCACCTCAACAATAACAACAACAAAATTTTCAAAATCGTATAAATCTCAAAATTATATATTTTTTCAAATTTCTTTTATATTCAAGTCTACAAATAAACCAATTTTCAGATTATATGATAATATCCACAATACTTGGATCATTTGACATGGAATTGGGTCCAATTTTTTTTGGCTATATGCGTATAATAAATTTAGGAGTTAGCATAAAGAAAATACCATTTTTTCTTTGTGCCATCCTAGTGTACATATGTACCGTGAGCGTCGAAAGAAAGTGTACACCAATTATTTATTTTTTAATTTCAATAATTTTTTGTTATAAAAATATAGTGCATACAAAAACTATATAACCATATTCAAACTTTGTATAAAATTGAAAAAATTCGACAAATCTTCATCAAAATGTCACACTTTTTACTCAAAATTTTTTGAAGAATTTCAGATAATTAAATTTGGTATAAATAAAGTGGCAGTAATATAAAAAAAAACCCTGTTGACGTAAGTGCAGTAATACAGGATTGAAAAATTGGAAAGATTTAGACTACGCGTGGGGTTCCACATCACATTTCTCAGTCGTCATCAGGGTTTTAACTACTTGACCTGCTGAAAGTAATTTGGTTTAGCTTCTTCTGAGCATTTTTCAACCTGTTTTTCCATAATTCTCCCTATAGTTGTGATCGGAATGGGACTCCTGTGACTATTTAGCTTTTTCGCTATAGCTCATAAGAAACTATGTGGAGCTGGAAGCAGCCTGTTGAGCTCGTCTAATGGATATGTCCTTCTTATTGCCTCTTCTAAGAAAATTGATCTAGTTGATGAAAGCCAAACGTCAAAAGTTTCTACACTTTTTTTGTCTTTTCACAGATTTTCCAAAGTATCAAAAATTTATATCTTCAAAAAATGATTGATTGTATTGTTTGCAATGAATATTTTTAAAAACGATTCAGCCGATTGTGAAACAATTAAAGTGCGTTTTCTTAACAAATTCATTCATTCTTAACAATTTTTTCTGCTGACCATATAACAAAAATGTGGAGTAGACGTTAATTAAATTTTTCTAAAAACTCTGAAGAACATTTGAAATTTTAAAAATTTTATACGAAGTTCGAAACTTGGCTTTATATGGATTTTTGTGGTATGAACTATAATTGAATTGATCTAATCATTGAAATTACAAAATGAATAAATAAATTGTCAAAGCTTATCAATATTTGGTGCACACTTTCTTTTGATGTTGACTCGATATTAACAAGCCAAATGAAAATTTTAGAGCGTTTCAAATAATGTGAAGATTTTTGCGGCACCTTGAATTATGCAAGTTGTAGGGTTGTATTTCAGATTGATTGCATCTCTTCCTCAGTTATTCGCAAAAAACTTGGAAGTTAATGCGAGCGAAAAATAACTAAGTCAACTGTCATTAAGCGCAACTGCCAGTGGCTGCAAAGTCATCGCTGTTTAAAGTCCTCGCTGATTACAATTTACATAGATCACCCAGTATATCTGAGCATAAATTCAATCATCAATCATACACTTGATCACATTGACAAGTTCACTCATCCTGTAAAATGATTCATAAAAACTTCTATCTTGAAAGGAATGATCTGCATATAAATATTTTCTTGAGAATCCTCCACTAGTTAATACGCCTTAGCGATACTGTATCAGTATTTCAGCACAACACACACTAGCATACGCCTATTATGTATATGTGAACGAGAACGCCTACACGTACATACTAAAATACAAGTAAATGCAAAACAAAATGCCCGACGATATTGAACGTTCCGTTATGTATTTATTATGAAATTTTGATTGAAAAGCATTAACTATTATTGCTATAATATTTATATTATATTTTATGTCTGTTGTGTCCACTGAGTTCCCTTCAACTTTTCGTTTATCATTTTTTCTTTTCATTTAGTTTAGTTAAAATTTACGTACACGATCAATTTGAACGATTCGTACTTACTTATAAATTTATTCAAAATTTTAAATTATCACAATTTGAAAAAATTCGCAAAAAAAAAAAACCAAATCAAACAGAACACTTGCAATTATAACTGCTATTCCTGTATGTATATTGTTTTTGTGTAATTATTTTTTGTAGTGAATTCGCAAAAGAACGTGAAAAAGTAGAAAATAGACAAGAGTTTCTTAAACTTAGAAGACAACATCAGCTAGAAAGAGAATTGAACGGCTATGTTGAATGGATTTGTAAAGCTGGTATAGTATTGCGTTACACCTACATACATTCGTATTTAAATAATAATAACTAAGTTGATTTGAGATTTCGAATATACCTACGTATTTTAATAAGTAAATTAATTGAATCCTACAGTACACAAAACTTATAAATACATATTACTGTACTGTATATAAATCCTCTAACAGCATACAAGTAATATATATATATATGTCTACACATATTTAGATTGATACACACAAATAATCTACACATTACTGCCAATCACTAAGTACTTCCTACTATATATCTATAAGTATGTATGTATATTCCAATTGTAGCGTAAAATATTTTTTAGCTTTTGATTAAACCACTTTGAGTTTTCGGTTTTTGTGTTCGTTCTGACTTTTTCTTGTACTTGCAGAGGAAGTCATTTTAGCCGAAGAGCGTACAACTGAGGCCGAAAAGATGCACATAATGGAGGGTGAGTCGCTTATAGCATGCAATAATATCGTACGTACGAGGGTTCCTATTTAAGTTTTGAGATATACAACTTAACCCTTCTGTGACATTCTACTTCACAACCCTTTCACTAACATTTTTGGTACAGCTGTACCTTTATGTATTTTATACTGAAAGTCTATTACATTAAAAACATAAGAGATGTTAAGTTTTTATATGTTTTGCGTCAAAATCTTTTATTATTATTATTTTTTGCCATTATAAAAGTGAAAAATTAATAGTGAAAGTTCAAAGAGCACCAAACGTAAGGGGAAAAAAACCACAATATCCGTCTGTTTAGCGAAAAGTGAGAGCCCAGAAGTTTAAACCCTAGCTCGACAAGAGCAGGGCTGCTGAGATGAAGGTGCTGAGATGATTCCACCTCGTCCACCAGACAGCTTCTGCAGAAAGGGGTTTTAACCAATGCCAAGCATCACCGCATGGACACCTGACGGACATTGTCTGGTGAAGATACCTACCAAATTCGATAGCTGTAGCTTTGTTAGCCTTAGAAGTTCTCTCGAGCGCCTCCGATCTACCCGCGTCCAGAAGGATCTAGCGACTTTGCACGTTTGTGCACTAGCCCAGCGCTTGTTGAGTTGACACGATGCCCATATTTCTAGTAGCAGGCCACAGGTTCTTAAGGGAACTACTATTCTCCCATATTGCGATGAAGTCATCTCAAGGGTCCCGTGTCTGGCCAACTCATGGGCCCAGCAGTTTCCCTCTATGCCGCTGTGACCGGGAACCCAAATGAGCCTAATATCGAAGTACTCCGATGCATCCGAGAGGGAAGTTGTCAAGCATTCCCCGAATAATCTCGAACGCACACATAGCGAGCCCAAGGCTCTAATTGCCACTTGCCTGTCGGAGTTTACAGAAGCGAGCAGCAAATCCACAGCTTCCTTAATTGCGGCTGCTTCGACTTGGAAAACACTACAGTGGTCCGGAAGCCTAAATTTGAGCTTGATAGGGAGCTCCTCCCCTGATGATTGTCTCCGGGAAGGCATTGTTAAAAGCCCCCTCAATGTCAAGGAAGGCAGCCACCGTGCACTCTTTCCGACAGAGGGACACCTCAATATCTTTAGCAATAATATGCAAGGTGGACTCTACCGATTTGCCGTTACAATAAGCATGTTGAGCGTGCCATAAATGCTCCCGAGGAATTACACACCTTAGATGCAGACTAAACAGTCTCTCAAAGGCTTTTAGCAAGAACGATGAGAGGCTTTAAAAGTCTTTAAGAGCAAGCACGAAGAGAGGCCTGAAATCCTTAGGGGATACATGTGAGATTTTTCCTGTAATTCTCACAGCCCTCCAAGATCTGAGTATGTAACTCTTATCTAGGCAGCTCGCGTAGAAAGCTCTCCCACGACAAGATGCTTATGTATGGATACAATTGTTCTTCTACAGTTACAGCATCGTTGGCTTTATGGAGTGATTAAAATTAAAATTCAGCATATTGAACATATTACTTATTACACCTGTGTGTATAAAACGATTTATATAATGAAATCTTTGACTTTCATGGTACCTCAAAGTATGTGTAACCAATCTGTGTGTTGATAAATTGATGTATTTTGTGACACCTGCGGCGATCAGAAGTCCAAAGAAATCATATATTTTATTGACTGTAACAATTGTCCACTTCCGCTGCTGCGCGAGAAGTTTCGTTTTATTCATGTTTCCGACAACGTCTTCAGCTCTTCTATTTATCTCTTTGACAATGATTTGCCATTTCTTCAGTAATTATCTGTTTCAAGATTTCTATGCAAGAAGCGTATTGTAGATGTTTCGATGGGCCTCCTTGCTGACGAACGACGTTAGGTGCCCGTATATTGGTTGATGCTTAAAATCACATGGCTTTCTCTTCATCATATTCCACGCCTGCGTCTGCGTCAGACTCAATACGAGTTTCTGCCTGTGCATCTGAAGCTTTTTCCTCATTTGGGACCTAATCAGGACCTTCATCTGGATCTGCCTGAAGTGGTTTCACGAAATCAATTGACTCGATTTTTTCACCATCGTCATGCGCCATATTAAGGTTATCTTATCCAAACATTTTTACAGTTCTCGCTCACTCATTCTGCTGGTAATTCATTTTTTGTGAGTGAAATACACAAAACTTCAATAAAATACAAAACAAAGGAAGAAGGATGATGCAAAGCAACTATTCATACATTTTACGTACAAATATGATTGGGGTGCAATTGTACCAAAGATGACAAGGAAAGCATAGATGTACGAGTACGTTTTCCACTCTCACCGATCTAAGACATATGGCACACAATACATAAACAATCTCAAAAAATCGTTTTCGAAATCCGGATTGATACAGCTGTACCAAGAATGTCACAAAAGGGTTAAATTAAATACTTATGTGGGAGTGACGAACAATCTTATGAACAAACGGACTGAAATGCCACTAAGCAACGTGGCAAATTATTTGTAGACGCAACACTGCATAACGAAGGAAAGGATTAGTATTGACCGAACAATTCGACAATTTTCTTTGAAAAACGGAAAAAACGAGCAGCTTTTAGCTTGCAGACAGTCGCTGGAACGAACAGATCACCATAGCTAACAAAAATTTAACTTAATGAAAAATAAAGTGTGTGAATAAAATTTAGAAGATATGAGTTGCTTAATTAGACTACGGCATCCCACATAAATAATCGAAAATGGCTCTATTGCTCTTAAAAATGTCAACCGGGAAGGCCGATACACTTTTGTATGCGTTTGAATCAATTTTCAAACATTTTCCCAATACGGATCAATCAATGATCAAAACTCCAAAACATTGAACGTATAAATTTCCGTATTCTCAGGTGTTTAAATACGTTGGCCACGCATTTCATTCTTAAACTGTGGAAAAAAAATTATTAGATATCAAATCAGTATTATTTGAATGCTTAAAAACTCATTTGTTTCCGACGTTGCGTGATAGCTAGTATAGCTGTAAATATATATACAAATATACAGTCTGTATCAGAAAAACCTGTTTACATAAAAGTATGTACAAAACTACGAGTCGCAGTTACTCAATATGCTGTGTAGTCTCCATCGTTGATGAGTATAGCCTGACATCTTCTCGGCATGCTTTGAAGCTTTTGTGCTTAGTTCGTCGACAAAGAGGGCCAGATTTTGCGAACTTGACGCATGAGTTTCTTTAAATCGTGGACTATCTTTTCGAGAAGATGGGTTTTCATAATTCCCAACACATTTTCAATGGGGTTTGCGTGTGGGGACTGGGAAGGTCAGTTCATTACTATGACGCCATTTTCTTGTTTTGTTCTTTCTTAATGCGTTTTTCTGAGAGTAGTGGTTTTGATGTGGGACGGTAGGATGTATTCGCTTCCTTCAGTCGTCGTTCGAGGGTATTGATACTCATATCTATTCCCTTTTGAGCAAGAATTGTGCGAGCTTGGCGTAGTCGGAATGAAGGGTTCCGCTGAAAAAGTTGGACGATCACTTTATCCTGCTTTTTTGTCGTTACTCGCTTCAAGCCGCTGATTCCACATCACAACAAACTTTTTTGATTTTTTAATCACTTTTGCAGCGTAAGATTATTTCGGCTCCTTTCGAATGCGTGTATAAAAATACCGCCTCGTGACGCTTCGCATACTTCTCACTCATTTTTGTTTGGTTGCGTTTACGAAGAAGATTCTAACGACACTAACCTGAGTTAACACTGTAGTCGTAGCCCTTGAGTGGGACTATTATGCAGCAAAAAGCAGAACGAAATATATCTTGAAGTTACAAGAAAAAAACCTGTTCTTTCTTCCGACACAGACTGTATATTTATACAATATATACAAAAAATATTGCAGCAACAATCAAAAATTACCAAAAATCGACGGTATTTTATAGTAACTTGAAATTTATACTTTGTTGTACTAATATTTAATGGGCTATAAGCCTACACGCTCAGAAATCTAAAAATTCTGGTCAATAGTGATTAAGGCAAGTATAATTAATCGGTCCACGGTGCTCTAATGACATAAGGGCGATATGTCCAATTATTTTGAACTAAAACCATTTGCTGCGAAAGGCATCTTCGCGTTTATAGGCATACATTAACGATCGTCAGATGTATTTTGACTTTTGTAAAAAATATTTTTCTTGTTTTCCCTTTCGACACGAGTCTTATATGTCGAACAAACATTTTCTTGACCAAATATTCATTCAATATTGGGTACATGCAAATACAACTAATGCCCAAACCAGATTTAATTTCGCAGCACATGACAAGAGGGTCTTGTAATTTCCGTTCACACACAACAACCGATATTTAACGACTTTCTAGAAAATAAAATTGAATTTGGAGAATCAGCGAAACTGGAGTGGATCTTTATCACTGAAGGGCGACGCGTGTTAATGAGTGCACCATTGTTGGTTTAATTCACTTCTAATATCAAAGAAAATGATCGCAAAAAAATGTTCATGATTTAGCGGAATTTTTTTAATGCTTGAAGTAAATGTAAACAAAACAAATAGCGTTCGTAAGCATTCGTAAACTTTAAGACGACAATATCAAATTTGACATATTCGCATTGGTGTTGCCATATCTCAAAACTAAAATAGCAACCCTCGTACAGTGCATATAAAATTATTTAGCCACTTAACGTTGAAGTATTCCAGTATTCGACTTTTTCTGTTTTTTTGGGATTTATGGGTCAGACTGTGCTGGAGGTTATTTTAAATGCCAGTACTGAATGTACCACAGCCCATAATTCACCCGCCGCGGAACATATTATTTTCCCTTCTCTCCTCAAATCACAAGCCCTCTCCAATTGAGGCCGAAATAGGCTAAGTACGTATTATACATTTTTTGAAGACATAATGCAACATCAAATGTTTGTAAGATTTCTGTAAATTTTTCCAGAGCTAGTTAGCTGTTCCTTTTCAAGAAAAATATTGCATCATAATTAATATCCGTTTTCTCCGAATTTAGCCACATAAGACAAAAACTATTATTTTTCTGAATACTTTGACCCGATAAAAGAAATGTACTCTGTTTTCAACTATTTATGTCTGGCGATAAATATGACTCCTATAAATATTTGAACCCTAGTGCCCACTCGCGAGGCCAAACATACTCGAAAACCTTCCCAGAAATTTTAACAAAAACTCCATGACCTGCCTATGCCATTTACATTCATTTATATACGATTTCAAATTTCGGTAAACAACTGAACTATTTTTCGACCAATTTCTGCGTATGTGATTTCTAAAACATCTATTGGCTCATGAATCTATTGATCCATGAACCGCACGACCTATAAATCTAAGAAAATCGTATTAGAGAAAGGACAAACGACTAAAATATTTTACGGAGATTTATTATTCATGTTAGAAAAAGTTAACATCTGCACACAAATTAGCAGATAAAGTTAGAAAAAATTTTGCACAGTACTGCATATAGCTAAAATTAACTGACAAGTGTTGAGCCATTTTTATATTGCATCCGACATTTTTACATTCATTGCACTCTCTTTACAGCACGAAGAAGAAATGCGGCGAAGCGCAAAAAACTGAAAAGTTTAGGCAAATCGAAGTCGACAGACACGGAGGAGGAAGAAGGCGAAGAAGATTACGGAGACGACGGTATGTATCGTCTGAAATTTGGCATGCAATTTAGCAAATATTATCGTCTTAGCGCAAGCGCATATTAAATCGCACAATACTGTAAAAATTAAAGAAGTCAAATTGGGTATAATTATGCAAAAATGTTTACCAAATACACTGGAGAATATGTTAACAACGCATTGTTTGGTAATCTTGAAATACTTAGCATGTTACACAAAACTAGTGTCAGTTTGACAAACAAATCAAACACCCATTCACACACGAAATTTCGTTGTTGTAAATTGTAAACTCAAGTGCGCATGAGCAGCCAATTGAGAAGGCGACTCATGTTGCCACCAATACTCGAACATAAGCACACAACAAAAAAAATTACCGATTCTTACACAAAGCGCATTCGATTCATTTGGTTGTATGAAAAACAAAAAGTATTAATTGATTTGTAATTTTGTTGTTGTTGTTCAATTTTATATTACGAATATCTTTCTTTTGTTTATCTGTATATTTTTTATCTTTCTCCTCTTGTGTTGTTTTGTTGCTTGAAACACCGCCTAAATGCTCGTACATGCGTGTGTCGGTGTGTGCGTGTTAAACGGCACATGTCGTATATATAAATGTATACACAAATATATTTGTTCCACCACAAACAAAATGTCAACAGAGGGTGGTGAAAAAGGCGACGAAGGTAAATCTATTGTTTAGTTTTGTCCATTCATTTAGTTTCAAGTCAATATAAATGTTTCTATTTGTAAAATATTTATTATGCAAAATTTCAAATACTTTTCGATTCACTTAAAAATGTGTTATGTTTTAAACTCATAGCGTTCTTCTATTTGTAAAATAAATTGCTTTTTTTCGAAGACGCATTAAATGCTACAATATTTTAAAGTTAGCTAAAGTTCCTTCTAAAGCTTAGAAAAAACTCCATTTTAAATTCCAAGATACAGAAATAGATGTAGATATTATTTCATCAGTTCCTAATAAGCAGCCTCTTAGATTTATTTAATTTTATTTTAATTCTAAACAGCGTACGTTCATTCTTTTTCACTTTATCGCGTACTACCTGAGAAGATGCCCAATAGAATATTCCATGCTTTTGCCTTAGACTGATAGTGGACGCTCCATCAAAATCACATCCTTTCATATCGATTAAAAGTAAACATGTCTCACCATTTCTGCATCATGAAATCCATTAGAATAAATAAATTTTGTTGCAATGGCATAGTCGTGGAAAACTTAATTACAATTAAGTAAAATAAAAATAGTTTAATAAAATTAAATGGAATAAAACATAGTAAATATAAATTAAAATGAATAATACATAAAATAAAACAGAATAAAAAAAGAAACCTAAATTAAATTAAACTAAAATAAAACCAAAAAAAAATTGAATATTGTAGAATAAAGCAAATAAATTTAATAAAATATAATACAAGAATAATAAAAATACAATTAAATTAAATGAGATAAAACTGAAATAAAAATAAAAACCAGAATAAAGTAAAAAATTAAGTCAGACTAAATTATAGTAAAATCAAATAAAATTAAAATTAAAAAATTTATCAAATAAAATAAAATAAAGTAAAATTACAGAATTAAATTAAACAGAATTAGAATTAAAAAATAAAATAAAATGCAACAAAATAAAGTAAAAATACAAAATAGAATGAAGTAAGAAACGAATCAAAACTAAAAAAAAACAATGTTTTAAAAATAATATTATATTATATATTGTTTTATTTCATTTAGTTTTACTTGGATTGCACATGCGTCGAAATTTTGACGTTACTCGACGTTATATAAATACGGAGAGCAAAATTGAGTCATACCTTTTTTTAGTATTTATAGTCATAGAAAAAAGTTGAAACATATATTAATATATTATAAAAATAAAATCAAAATGAAAATAAAGGATAGAACAAAATGAAAAAAATTAATAAGATAAAATTAAGCAAAAATAAAAAATTTGAAATAAAATAAAATAAACTGAATTTAATTAAGCAAAATAAAAAAAACTCTAAATAAAAAATGTAGTAAAATAAAATACTAAATTTAAAAAATATATTATGTAAAATTAAATTTTTTTTAGATTCAAAAAATTACAAGAAACAAAATTAAGGAAAACATATTTAATATAATGAAATAAAAAGCAATATATATATATATTAACTATAATACTATATAACGGTTTTTCGAATAGCAGGTGTTATCTAACGCTTTCGAGAAATGATTAACGATTTTTTATGGCCGGAATTGAATAGTATTGATGTGGACAATATTTATTTTCAACTAGACGGCGCTACGTGCCACACAAGCAACGAAACCACTGATCTTTTACGGGAAAAGTTTACGGACCGTATTATCTCTCGAAGAGGTGATCACAATTGGCCACCGAGATCTTGTATTTTAACAACTTGTGACTTTTTTCTTTGGCGCCACGGGAAAGAGAAGGTCTACGCCAACAGCCCATGGTCGACCCAAGATGTCAAAGATGGAATTCGTGAGGCTATTGAGAACATAGGGCAACCACTTTGCAATTCGGCTATGGAAAATTTAATGAAAAGTATATTGTCCTGTAAGCGTGGTCGTGGTGGTCATTTGATTTATTTTCCACTATTAACGGTATACCTTCCTCTTGAAATAAACATCCGGCCATTTATATTAAAAAAAGGCATTTTTCTTTGACTATCAAAATAACATAATAATGTATATTAAATAAAACTTATTTAAAAAAATAAAATAAAATGGAAATGAAAAAATAGATAAAACTAAAATATGAAATTGAATATATAATATATAAAAATATTTAAATTAAATACAATAACCCAAAATAGCATAACGTAAATAAAACTTATTTAAAAAGAAGAAAAAGTAAAAATACAAATAAAACAATTGAATAAAATATACATAAAACAGATAAAAATAAAATAAACTCTGGAACCATAGGAAATAATAATAATAAAGAAAAATAAAATAAAATTATAATAAACGAAGTAAATGAAGTAAAATGAAATTAAGATAAAAAAATATTTTAAATAAAATAAAATGAAATTAAATAAATAATATAAATACAAATTACTTAGAAGAATGTTTACTTCTAAATTAAAGAAATTACATACAATAAAATAAATAATATAAAATAAGTAAAACCAAAAGGAAATAAAATAAAATGAATAAAATTTATTCAAATTGAAAAAAATAAAAACTACAAAAAATTGAAAGATCAATGTTGATACATCAAACACAATTAAATAAAATGAAAAACTAAGATAAAATATAAAAAAATAATTAAAAAAGTGAGATAAAATCAAATGAAGTGGAAAATGAAAATAATAAACAAAATTAGATTAAATAAAATGAGAAAATATATGAAAATATAAAGAAGTTGAAGTATAAATAAAAAAAATTAATTAAACAAAACGAGATAAAGTAAAATAATATAGAAAATTCGAATAAAATGAATACATTAAGCAAAAGTAAATTAAATTAAATTCAACGAAGTAAAATTCAACTAAAACAAGTAAATACATAAAATAAAATGAAATAAATGAAACCAAAATAACATAAAACAGATATAAATAATTTAATAAATAAGAACATCCACATGGTCGTGAGGTCCATTTGGCTTACCTGGGTATGAGAGGCTCACGAAACAGCTTCCAAAGCTAACAAGCTGCAACTCTCGATAGTAACGGCTCCGATAGTCCGTATACCATAAGTGGGAATCTTTTTGCCACTGCGAATCTTTTTCGTGCCAACTATTGTATTTTTTATGATGATGTACAATCAGTACCTATTGCTCAGCTGCGAGTTAATCTTCCTTCGGGGCAACAATCTAACTTCCCCTAATTTAACTTCAAGTACAATATATATCCTCAAAACTTTTGATGAGTCATGCCCTGTATTTTTTAAATATTCTTTACCTTTTAATACTGAAAAAAACAGAGTCTTTGCAAATGATCTAATTCCCTTGCCAGTTTTTTATTAAGTAATCCATGAATCGATTTTTCAAAACTCACAAACTCTGCCCCTCATCGCCTCAACTCCAGTAATAATTACCTCGCACATACCAGAAACAATGCTAATATTTCCGTCTGTGGATTTTAAAACAAACTCATGATCATTAGTTTGTTTTAACTTTATAAATAGTTTTGAAAACAACAACATTTCAATAGTGATCATATTCTAAAAAAAGTGTGCATTAGTTTTATAAAAGCTGATTATTTAGTTTGCTTTCATTACCATTCAATACAAATACTTGATTAAGTCATCACCCTATTTTAAATTTATGGTTAGCGATTTTTGTCGATTAATGGGTCTCATCATATCACTTCCGTTTAATTTAATTCAAGGTACTGTAAGTTAAAATAATATTTGCAGCATTTTTGATTCAAAAGTTTAACGATGGCTCCGATTTTCAATGACTGGTGCACAATACCAACTTCTGGAACATTAAAAAATATTACCAGAGTCTACTCCAGAGAGTAATGTTTATCTAAAGCTAATAATAGTTTCGAAACCACTAGTAAGGCAGATACTCGTGTAATGAATGAATCCAGTTCCGATATTGAAGCCTTTAAGTTAAGTCAATGGCAAACTAGTGAACTCGTATTTATTATAGGTCAACAAATTTTGACTACTAAAGAGCACTCTTCAATGTTCATATATTGTATTTAGTAAACTTTGAAATAAGGGTCTGTAAAAAGTTCCAGACATATGAGAGTTGTTGAATAATCACCGGCCAAAGGATTCCGCAACTGATATTTCTATTTAATTCTCATGCATTCATAATTTTGCTTATTTGCCCTAGTGAAATCGGTAGTAAGGCAGATACTCGTGTAATGTATGAATCCAGTTCCGATATTGAAGCCTTTAAGTTAAGTCAATGGCAAACTAGTGAACTCGTATTTATTATAGGTCAACAAATTTTGACTACTAAAGAGCACTCTTCAATGCTCATATATTGTATTTAGTAAACTTTGAAATAAGGGTCTGTAAAAAGTTCCAGACATATGAGAGTTGTTGAATAATCACCGGCCAAAGGATTCCGCAACTGATATTTCTATTTAATTCTCATGCATTCATAATTTTGCTTATTTGCCCTAGTGAAATCGCCGTATGAACTTTCAATTTCAACCAAAATCTACTGTATGCCTTTTTCTATACAAGTCCTACTTTATCGATTTTAGTCTGGCCTTTAAGTACTGTAGTAAGTACATTAATATGAAAAATTGTCGATGCGACAAACATAATACTTGGCAATAAGTTTGTGTGCCATAGTTATTCAACGCAGTGTATTCTTATTACTCATAATAGCCTTCAATATAGGTAATAAGGAATTAAACAGATATGTATATAGCTAAAAAATACCTTAATTAATGAATTAAAAAAGTTAGAAGTATTTTTCTGTCAGTTTCAATGGGACGCGTTCCGTTTTCTTAAGGGCTGGTTTAAGGCTGCATTTGGCTAAGCCGTAGTCTAGAAACATGATGAGTGACGTAAGCGGTATTTTATATATATTTGATTTATTCTGGATGATAATAGCACCATAAAGACTACAGATCTGTCATCCTGACATCCTTAGTAAAACCATTAAACAGTTAATATTGATGTATGATATAAGTGGGCGAAAAATTGTAAAGAACTCACGTCTTATGGGTTCAATTCCGAGTTTATCAATTAAAAAAATGTTAAAGATTTTAGTTGCTGAGGTACGGCTTAGTAGAGGGGATACCGGTGAACGCTGCTAAGGCATTTATAAGGAGGATGACCCTGTAGCAAAAGCAGACTACGAAGTACTTTCACATTTTACTGGTCAGCAAATTTTATTGAAAACTTGACATGGAAGAACGGACGAAAAAATCTTCGGCGGCACTTTGACTTGACAATATGAAATCAATAACTTGCGCTCTTGCAATGAAATTTCACAGAAATTTTCAGACTAACACTGTATTGATTTGGTAGGCAGCCACAACGACAACTTGAGCTAAGGATATATATATAATGTATATATATATATATACGCGCTTACACCTTTTTTGGGTGTATGACCGAGCTTTTCCTCCTATATGTGCAGTGTGTCTTGATGTTGCTCCACACACTCGGAGGTTTGCCATTGCCTGCCGAGGTTTGGTTTTTCATGCACGGAGATTCGAGCCTGCGCACTTCCGAATGGTAGTCACTCACGAACCCATTCGACTAAGGTGGTCTCAACATATACTGTCGCAATATACGAGCATTGTGTAGCATCGAATCTAAGATGGCTAACGTCGTATACGTGACCTGACCCCAGGTATGAGCTTCGAAGAATTTTTTTAGTCAAAACGGAATTCGTTGGTTGGCGTTCGACAGAAGCTGGCATGACATACTTTACACGGATAGTTAAAAAATAGAAACAGGGGAAATACTAAGCTCTAAAATAGATATATGGTATGGTAGGTATAGGGTATTATTTTCGCTCCAGAACTAGGTTCGGAAACGAATCTTGTTTTATTGTGGATTATAGCGCAGGACTATCAAGTAGCAGTTAGAAGGTAGGATGCGGTCACTTTTTCCCGCATTGAAGTCCCGTGACAAAGAGTTTTAAAAGGTAATAAGCATTCAAGTAAATTGGCTAAGAAACCATGTTTTTGTAGGAGGTGTTTACCGAGGCGTCTCTACCTGATAGTAGGCATATTCAGGCACTTTTAAACCAGTTACTTGGTGGTATTTTCAGTACTTTTTGTAAGTTTATTTTCATATTTTGTCATTTTAGTCATTTGCTAATAAATAGTAGGTTCCATATTTTGAAATCAACCTCTATAGCTTTAGGGTCTCTATTTAGCATACTAGCTTAGTACGACATATGCATTAGTTATTATATACTCATACAGACAAATGTCCTAGTTAAAGGACGTGTACTCATTTCACATGTGTAGTTACACAAATACAAAAGTAGTTCATTCTGTTGTATATAAAACAAATATATGGTGTGCCTCACATAGCAACTGATTATATTAGTTTACAAGTATAACCTATAAAGTATTTACACACCTCAAACATCAAATTGCAGAAATAGGGTTTATGTCCAAGCAAAATACCTACTACATATTTTGAACCTCTCTTAGCACTTTTAAATGCTCTTCTCTTTGTTGTTTATGTCACATTTGCTCGTTACATACATATATCTGTACATATGTATAGGAAATGTGCGACTTCATCCAATACTTGTTCCTTTTTCATGTCTATAAGTGTTTTCACTATTAGATTTCTATAATTTTAGAAAGTTAAGATCCTGTTATAAAATATGTATATAATATGTACATGCATTGTTCTCGCCCGTAATGCAATAGAAAGCGTGTTTACTCGTGTTTGTTAGCGGTTAACGAAAGTTACTATCTTCGCTTTCTTCTTTATGTTACTTATGTATTTCGGTTTACTTTCACTTAATTCTTAATTCGATATAAAAAATTATTTGACATATGATTAATGCTGAAAATATATATTTTTTAATTTCATTATTTTTCTCAACAAAACAAAAAATATAAACAAAAATTCATAATATTATTATGACAAAACGATGTGTAAGTAAAATGAATATGGAATTTATTTTCTTCACATGATTCAATACTAAAACTCATCAGTTCTTTTATAACTCACCTCTCACTTAAACGATAAACAAATATTTAAACACCCAATACCATATAGTGCAAATTTATTTACCAGCAAGAATGTAATGTTTTTAAAGTCATACCCTCAGCCAAACAACCATTTCACTGTTAGTCATGAATTTATTCACCCTCCAACCGTCATACTCGTACAATATAAATAATATGAAAAAAAGCGAATCGTAAACACAATTATACGATATCAAAATATTCGAGACAGTTTGTTATTAAAGATTAAAAAGTTGGTAGTAAATTTCCCAGAGTGATTAATTTCCATATTCTAATAGCATATTTCCACCAAGAATGTAACTGCCGTTATGAGCTCAGGAATATTAAGCGCAATAGAGTTAGCACAGACTTGATATAGTCATGCTTTAAATAACCGTTAAACAAGGTGATAACGAGGATGTGGCAACAAAATGGGGCGGAAGCGCTAGTTGAATTCTGGACGAATCAGCACTTAAGCCAACCAAACAACCAGGGTTAGCTCAAAAAAAAAAAACAGTTCGATTTTTACTTACAATTCAGGTTATAGGCATGTCTACTAGAATTGTTTGAATTTTTATGATGATCAGCAAATTTGATGTTTGTGATTTGCTTTTTTAGCATTTGCTACTTCCAAAGAAGGGCAGAAAATAACTCCGCAACTTTTCGTCCGTCTTCTTTGGAAACGAAACTATAATCTAATGCTAAAAGTGTTTGGCATTTTAAGAGCTCTAAAATAAAAAGATTTGCTTTTCCAACCAGCTTGGAGTATGATAGCATTATTTTCAACGATACCTACGACTATTGTGATTTATTTGCAAAGTGTATGAAAAATGTGACTCTACGTCAGTTTTAGCCTCAGCCTCTTTATCATGTCAAGTTTTAAAATTTGGGAGGATGACGTGCAGCTTGCAACTATGAAGCTTAAACCTAGCATTAAAACCGACAATGGGCACTTTTCTCCACAATTATTCAAAACTTTCTGTGACAATGGTATTTTCATGGATTCGTGGAAAGTCTGCTCGATTGAGCCTACCTACAAATCTGTGTGTCTGCAAGTACAGATCTGTTGTTTAGCAATGTACTTTAGCTAAAATATTCGAATCCATTATTTAATCACGTAAATAAGTTTATTTGTAACTGCCAATATGGTTTCATACTCGAGCAGATCAGCTTGTTCTAATCTAATTCTAGCCTATGATAAAATTCTATAATAAGTGTATTTCAGCCCAGCTTTATATAATACACACTAGGATATATATGTATATATATATATATAGAAGTAAATATATATATAATATTTACTTCTCAAAGGCATTTGCCAAGTATTTTCTTCAAGTTCAAATATTATGGCATCAGGGGAAAACTCTTGGAATTCTTGACAAGCTTTCTAAGTAACAGGAAATTATTTGTAAAAAGCGGTTTCATTGTCTCTAAATCTTTAGGACAGGCTTCTTCGGGTATTCTGCAAGGCCAATTGTTGTTCATTATTTTTGTAAATGCCTTACGAATCATTTTAAGTTTGCCAACTGCTTAAAAGTTTGCAGATGATGTAAAACTTCTACTCGTGATACGCAAACCATATGACAGCAATAATTCTAATGGACTAGCCAAAATAAGTTAACTCCGTTCAGGAGTAACTGCGCTTTATACAAGAACAATTTCAAAAAAATTTGTTCACTTGAGTAATTCGATGTTCAACTGTATTTAAGAGTAAACTGCAGGTATACCTGGGTGGAAATAGGCTACATTTTAGAGTAATTGCTTTAAAAAATAGTAACTAAAAAGTATGTTATTTAGTAGGTGTACAAATAGAAAATCGCCTTTTATGGACAAATGCTCATAAAGTATCTTTCTAAGATCATAACATTTTTTTAATATAAATTAATATTAAGTCTATCGAACGATTTCTCGTGATTGCACTATTGTCGAACTTCCCCTTCAACTATAGTACTAGTTTGTGAAATGAATGAAAAGTTCAACCAATTATATACTGGTAATTTTCTTCCACAAAAAATGCATTCCAATTACACCTTTCGGGATGAGACTTACTATACACATTCACTTTTTGTTAATGCCTTGGGACTTCTTGAATTATGCGTGTAATAATAGGTTATAAACCGATTCCTTTGTATGTCCAATCATATGCGGCAAAATTATGAAGTCTGATGCTGCAATACAGGCGGAATTTTCAGCATTTAATACGAAGGTCGAAAAAGCGCATGCTAGCATTATGTTAAATAGGAAAGCATGACAGTTGAATCACGTTAAGCATTGCACAACTTCGTTGAGGGTTTGGAATAAGCTAAAAGAAGTTTATCAACCTTCGAAGTATTATGCTCTTTAAGAAATTTCTTTGTTTTCGTCAGTAGGAAGGCGGGAATGTAAAAGAGCACATCAACGAGTTTTATGCAGTATGGGAGCAACTAACTGAAATCCTTACAATCATTCTACTTTCAAGTTTTCCAAAGTCGTTTGATAATTTTGTTGCGGCGATAGAACAGTGTGAGACATTGCCTTCTCTAAACGTCCGGAAAGTCACGTTGTTAGAAGAGGGTGAGAGAAAGTTGAATTTGAAGAATGAATTTGAAGAAGTCGAGCCAAGGAGCACCAGGAGATTTGGTGGCTCCTAAAACACTCAGGCTAAAAAGCCCATTGTATTTAAAGCTCTGGAAAGGGGGTAGATAGTCAAGGAGGGAGGGAGAAAAGTATCAGAGAAAGAGATAGGAAAGAATAGAGACAGAGATAGAGATAGTTAGTCCTGTGAGAATTTTCCAGATTCTTTGGCGAATCTGTAAATATCCTCCAGTTTTAGAGAACGAATATTACTCATTCCCATGACATCGGAACCCAATACCCGTAGTCGCGCTCTAGCAAAGGCAGGACACTCACAGAGAAAGGGCTCAGTGCTATCCGCCTCCTCCAAGCAGGACAGGCATACCGGGTCCTCGATGATTCCAATGGTGGTCATATGCTGACCCCATGGGTTGTGTCCTGTAATGATGCCGGACATCAACCGAACCAACCACGGTTGGCCAATTCGTCGGCAATTTCGTTTCCTTGAACACCGGAGTGTCCCGGAACCCATATAAGTACAAGCCTGTTTTGTCTTGCGACAGAATTAAGCTTCTTCTTACATTCTTGAACAATCTTCGAGGTTTGCTTCGCGTTCTCCAGGGCCTTCAATGCAGCCTGACTGTCACTGAAGACTCCAATCTGTTTCCCGCTCCATCTCTTCTCGATTATCCATTCGGCTACTTTTAGGATGGCAAAAACTTCTGTTTGGAAAACAGTTGCCATTCCCCCATAGCATAGTGATACTTATTACTGTCGTTTAAGTACCATCCGGCTCCAGACCTTATTTCAGTCTTGGACCCATCGGTAAAGAAGATATCCGTCAAACCTCCCTGCATGCATTCTGGATTGCTCCATTGCTCACGCAATGGAAATCTGACATCAAATTTCCTTCCAAATGAAACTGTGGGTATCAGGTCATCTTTAGGTGCCAAAAACAGTGGATACTGCTCCGACAGCAACTTAAAGATTTCCCTGTGTCCCGAAGTTCCATCTTCGTGCCAGAACTCATATTTATGGAGTCTACACATTGCTTTTATTGCTTCCTGTTGTATCTTAAGATCCAGGGGGAGCAAATCAAGCATAGCATTTAGGGCATCACCAGAGGTTGTACTCATGGCACCCGTGATGCATAAACATACACTTCTTTGCAGCCTGTATAGTTCCCGGATTGTGGACTTAACCATGCTCCGTCGCCACCAGACCACAGAAGCGTAAGTGATGATTGATTGTCTCCTCCTTTTTTAAGCATTACTGGATATATTCCGTCAGGTCCAGGGGACTTAAAGTTCTCAAAGGAAGATAAGGAAAACCTTATCGATTCCCTTGTCACTATCCGACTAGCAATATACCAGCTGTACCTAGAGGTTCCACCGTTGCCACCGTCATTGTTCATGCCACTCTCAGCTTCAGAGAGAGTTCTACTACCCGGAAAATGGGTTTCGAGTAGAGCATTAAACGTTTCCGATTTGGAAATGGTGTATGAACCATCAGGTTTTCGAATGGAATCCAGCCTTACTGAGCGGTCTAAATGAAGGACCTTACAAAGTCTCGCTGTTTCCCTCATTTCTTCGACGTTACTGCAGAAATTTCTATAGGATTCAAGTTTGGCTTGCCGTACTTTTTTCTTATATTCTCTCTGTGTAAGTCGATGATTGGCCCAGTCCTCTTCTGTTTTGGTCTTCAAGGCCTTATTAAGAAGTTTCCTGGACCGTGCACGAAGCTTCGACAGTTCAGGGTTCCACCAAGGAACCGCTTTCCCCTGTCTGCTTTGCCTGAGTGGACACAGTTCCTCAAAGCAATTGATTAAAGTACCTTCTAATTTCTTAGTAGCATCTTCAATCATTCCTGCTGATTTGAGTTTTTTCAGGTTTGGTAATCGCTCTGTTACAAGCTCACCATACCTGTCCCAGTCCACATTTCGAGGATTCCTACCGGAAGGTATTGATATTGTGTCAATTCCCAGTCGGAATTCGATAAGACGATGATCAGAAAGAGAGTCCTCTTCCAAAACACGCCATCGGTTGATTTGATTTCCAACTGACCTATTGGTAAGTGTTAAATCAATCACCTCTTGTCTCCTTCTGGTCACAAAAGTTGGTTTGTTACCAGTGTTTTGGATGACCAAATCGGATGACAGGATAAAATCCAGTAACTTGAGACCTCTGGGGTTGCATTTGCTGCTTCCCCACACAATGTTCTGTGAATTTGCGTCACAGCCCACTATTAGCCCCAGATTATTGGATTCTGCGTACTTGACCACTTCTCTTAGCTCCCTCGAAGGAGGTGGCTGTAAAGAGTCGTAGGGTAGGTAGGCCGAAACTATGATAGCTTCGACACTGTTCCCACTTTTCAAGTACTTTATTTTTGCAGCACCGATATCTCCGGAGCATAGCTCTTTTAACATCGTGTGTTCGATCAACCTCGGCATGATAATACATGCTCGCGGTCTCACATTCCCTTCACAATGAAGTATTTGTCCCCACGACATAGCACTTAGACCACAGATACGCTTGTGACATACCCATGGTTCTTGTATAAGTATTATGTGTGGGTTTGTTTGCAGTTTTGCATGCCTACGGCACAAGAGAGCCGTAGACGCTTTGCTATGCTGCAGATTAATCTGTGTAAATATTACTTCAGTCATGAGACTGAGTATATTTACGCTTTGTCCTCCACCTTATCCTGGACGCGGAACTGGATCCGCCCCAGATGTAGGTGAGGACGGCACCCGTACTTCGACTTAAGCACCTTGAGGGACCCAAGATCGATACCCAGTACCAGGTGGGAACCCGCCTCCGAAGTGGTAGCGGATTTCTGCCTGGTGCACGAGTATACTCTCCAGAGAGTCGTGTCAAGATCCTTATTCTGAACACGGATGCGTTTGAGGAGTTCTGCTGAATTACAGGAAGGACCCGGAATCCAGACACTCGCTCGTACCAGCCTTTCTTTGCTACTCTCAACAAGAATAAACTTGCTGTTTTCGCAGGCTGGAATCTTTGCTATAGCTTTTTCTAGCCATTCTCGGGAAAAAGCATTGGAACAGTGCACCTTTACGATGCCGTCCACCACGCTTTTCCCCTCGAACGTCGGCGCGTCTCTTGACTCACCGATAGCTTTCCAAAGATAGCTGTCAAGATAGTCTTGCTGCCCTTTGGACAGTAGACCATCTTGTTTGTCGGTATGTATCTCCACCGTCATTGCCTTTGCTGCCATTCTCACGAATGATTCGCCAGACGTTGACGGAAGAGTGTCATTCGACATTTGAGGTCCCTTAGCCTCTGCCTTGTCAGGCAAAGGTTTGTCTGCCTTGCATTGGTTCGAGGATGCAGGCATTTCCGAATTCCGTCTCTCGACTTTCCTCTTCTTTGCCTTTCTCCTCTTCCCGGTCGTTGGCACAGACCCCGTTTCGCTCATAGCCATGACAGTGAAAAGTAAAATTTGAAAATTAAGGGCTATAATTGCGGTTTGTGCCGACATATTACCAAAAAGTGGGCAGTCAAAACATCAACAAGTGTAATTTTCTATTCTTGCGTCTATTGCATCGGTGTGTTAGAGATTTATTTTCTAATTTTAAAAACAGAAAAGATAAAAAGGGCTCTTGTGGGTGATTGAGCAGAATTGCGTAGTCGAGCATACTATGGCAACCAAAACATATTTAAGAAATAGAGTGGTTTCAAAGGCATCCGCCAATACAACACCGTTTGAAATGTTGATGAATAGAGGAAGCCAAGTGTATTACATTTAAAGGTGTTTAGTAGTTCAATAACAATTGCATTCGATAAAATCGGCAAGATAGAGTTTCAAGCAGAGGAAGCCGAAAAGGTTGTCGTTAGTCGACGTGTCGTATTCGATGAAGGCACATATCCATATAAATTTTACCAATATCAACTTTGTTTTTAAACATATAGAAGTTAGAGAGCAGTTGCTATTATTATCTGTCTGATCCTTTTTGCATGAGGTGATCATTTTTTTTGTACCTTTCCTTGTTTTTTTGGTAGATGAGATTTATATGGAGGAAGTGGATAACAATATAGCGAATATTTGTAAGCAAAAATTTTAAGTTAGGTTAGATTAATGTAAACAGTAAAGGTAACAGAAAAGGAAATGATATGAAAAATGCTGGCGCAAAATTAATTATCCTACCGAAAGATTTATAATTTTTGCCAATGACGTTGTACGTCAATCATATTTGACACCTGTGAACTAGGCAGGGGCAGCATACAAGTAATGGAGTGAGTAAAGGTGAAACTAAAGATTTGCATCCCTGAAAATAATTTTCATAAAAAAAAATTGCATGATTAATTTTAGGTCAAAATAAAGATTTCCATCAGGCAAAATATTTTTTTTTAACCAAAATGTTAGTCCTAACAAAATTGGATGATTAATTTTGTGCCATCCTCTATTTGTACAATTATGATAACATATCAGCTGTTTCTGTAAAAATTCACAATTGCGTATTATGGCCAATTTTTTGGCCCGAGTGTGTATGAAGCGGAGGAAAATTCAGAAGTGTAAAATGGCGAATTATTTACAGATGCCTAAGCTTGCCATATGATGTTTTCCATCTGATATTCTTGACAAGAATTTATCACAGGCGCCATCTATTGCGATACAACGATTTCTATTTGTACACCGATAACTATTACGGAAATACTTTTAAACTGCGAGTGAAAAATTAGGCTTCATAAAAAATACTTAAAATTTGATTTCTGTTTTCTTCTAAGTGTCGATCTACTATTTATTTGCGTAATCCTAACCTAAAATCAATATTTAATTAGTGATAAATTTAACTTTCAACTAAGTTCTCGCTGTTTTTTGTTTTTTTTTATGAAAACACAACTTTATTCTAAAAAAATGGTTACAAGAGAATCGTTGAAAGTATTGCCCATCGACGGCTACTACTTTTTTTCATCTTTCTGGTAGATTTCGTATACCGTCGTGGTAAAACTGTTCATTTTTTGAGGATCAAGCCATTTTTTGATGTCTTCATATGAATGGAACTGCTGGCCAGCTAGACCATGTACCATCGATCGTAACAGGTGATAATCGGACGGCGCAATATCTGGAGAATATGGCGGCTGGGGTAGGATTTCCCATTTCAGTGTTTCCAGGTAGGCTTTAACGGGTTTGGCAACGTGAGGCCGAGCGTTGTCATGCTATAGAAACAGTTTTTCATGCCTCTCCGCGTATTGCGGCCGTTTCTCGCGCAGTGCTCGGCTCAATCGCATCAATTGAAGTCGATACCGATCCACAGTGATGATTTCGCTTGGTTTTAACTGTTCATAATAAATAACACCAACTCGGTCGCACCAAATACATAGCATAACCTTCATAGTGTGAATATTCTTCCGAAGCGACGACGTAGATGCTTGACCAGGCTGTTCCCATGACTTTCTTTTCTTTGGATTGCTGTAATGAATCCATTTTGCATCACCTGTCACGATGCGATGAAGAAACCCTATCCTCTTTTGGCGCTGAAGCAGTTGTTCACAGGCGAAAAAACGACGTTCGACATCCCTTGATTTTAACTCATAAGGAAACCAAGTCCCCTGTTTCTGAATCATTCCCAACGCATGCGATCACTTGGAAATGGTTTGGCGGGCAACTCCTAATACTGAAGCAAGCTCTTCTTGCGTTAGACTCGGGTCCTTTTTGAGCAATACCTCCAATTCAGCGTCTTCGAAGGTTTTTGGCCTTCTTTCACGCGGACGGTTATCAGCATGAAATTCACCGTCTTTGAAGCAACGGAACCAAACCCGGCCCATTTTTTCACTTAAAGCAGCATCTCCATAAACCTTTTGTAGCTCTCGATGCGCTTCAGTCGCCCTTTTTTCGAATGAAAGAGGGAAATGAACACTTCCCGCAAATGACGATTACTCGGCACAAAATCAGACATTGTCACAAAACCAAAAGTATATGGCACCAAAACAAAATCACTAATGTGTCGAAGCAGTTTGTTTACTATATATCTGACCTTGGTTTGTGACGTTTGGTTAATGCTAAATTCGACTAGCACTCACTGCTGGCGGCATCTACTGACAAACAGCGAGAACTTATATTAGTTGCGCACCTAATATATTTGGGGAAAAATTTATATATATTTTTGAAAAACTGGCAAATTACCTTAGCTATAAAATTGCAGAAATCTTTCCAATGTATAAATCAATTTGTTTTAAATAAGTTCACATACTTTATTACACTATTTCTCTTCAACTGAGGCCATGTAAATGCTTTAAGATAAAAGTTTTAAGAATTTACTCACATATATATATTCACACAAGCACAAATACAATTTTTATTTCAGTTCTAATTTAATTTAACTTTAATCCGCTCATTTTTTTTTAATTGTGCCCTTTTTCGCTAAAAAAAACACTATCATTTTAAATAAAAGTGAAGAATAGCATACAAATATTTAGAAGCTTTTATTGTGCGCTCTATGCTGCTTAATAACTTAGCTTGCCAACGCTATATACTATATACTATGTATTTATACACGCACACATGAATAATTTAACAGCATCCAACAGTCTTGAAATTTATCCAAAAAAAATATATTAGTAAAATTTTTCATTTAATAAAAAATAGAAAATAAAAAACCATAGTTAAAATTTTTCAAGAGCTTATAATTATTTGAGAAAAAATTAATGCATAAGGCCCTCTTAAATGTGCTTAAAAAATGTTTGCTCAAATTGTTTCAAATAGAGTTTTTAGCATTATATAAAAATGAAGTGAAGAAATAAGAAAAAATTCTCTAGGCTCTTTCGTAATTCGACAACGATAGGCAGCGCAAGAAATTTTTAAGGCAGTAGCTCATTATTCCATATTCTATGTGCATTTCTGTTTACATATATACATAAATACACGCAATATACTCGTACATATGCATATGTATGTGTTTAACATTTTCTTAATGTATTTACATATATATATATACTCCTTCCTAATGCGGTATTAAAACATGCTCGTACATTATTTACCTACATACATAATTACTATATATATTCATTACAAGTTGATTCCCTTTATGTATGTATAATATTGATATCTTCAAAACTTTACTAACTCAAGTGTTTTTTTCCATTATATTGTCCCATTGCGATTCTAATAACAGGATATCTTAAATCACGCCCGAAACCTCAAGGCAGCTGTACGGGCTTTTGGCGTGCCGAGAAACGCTTCCGGTTCTGGATACGGCACACGGTGAAAACGCAATGGTTCTATTGGTTCGTCATCGTACTCGTATTCCTGAACACTATGTGCGTCGCCGTAGAGCACTATGGTCAACCAAAATTTTTAACGCAATTTTTATGTGAGTATACAAATGTATTTCTATGTCTTTATAAGTACATAAAAGCGAAATTATTACAAGTATAAATATTATATATAATATCGGCCTTGGAGACGAATTGGGTGCGCAGACTGAATGATGATCTAGATATAGTAGAATAACAGCCTGTGCCAAAACGAATGGTCTCAACTTAAACGCAAACTAAACTAAGCTTCTGCCAATACTCGTAGATTATAACGGATATTCCTAAGCTTGGCTTCAAAATGAACTTTCGCCTAACTTGCTCCCATCACCATACCTACAGCCTCTCTAAAATATATTGTACACTAAGAAATTTGTGTCATATCTGTTACTGCCTACCACTCAATACAAAGCTTAGTTGTAATTATTTCATTAAATACAGGGCGTCCAGTGGCTGTATTAGGATTTAAATTCAAAGTTTCTCCCTTACCGCTGAGACATCGAAAGCAAATGAAAATATCAAAATCATCCCTACAGGCTTACGAGATAAACCGCGCGCAAAAGAGCGGTTGCCCTGGGACTTCCAAAAACTCTATTAGTCATTAATGATGAAAGGCATATATGTATGTATATGAAAACAATTGCACGACATTTTGTTTTATAAGAAGAAAATGGGCAACACCGTCAAGAAGAATAGTTGTAAGAAGTCAACAGTTTTTTTTTGCAATTTCAAATTGACACTTTATTTAAATATAAAATTGCTTATCAAAATTATTCGAAATATTCTAATTAAAAACCATGGAATTAGATGAAAAGTTTGTGCAGCCTTTCTAATTTTTTTAGAATTTTAAAATTCGACTTTTATGGTTTTGTTAGACAATGAGCTATAATTTTATGTAAACAGTTATTAAAAAATCTTAAAATCAAGAAAGGTAATATAGTTAAAACTGGTCAAAAAGCTGAGGTGATATAGTTTTGTTGCGGAGTGTCTATATTATTCAGAATCTATACAATATGCTTTATCATAATTTGGGGGCATTTTTTGCGCCCCCAAGAAACCATTTGTGCTCCCGCTTATGATACGTCGCTATTCGCTTCTTATTGCCTTAAAGTATTAAATAATCAGATTTTAAAAAATCCCTATTCCCAACTTCCCTTTCCAAACACCAAATCTCAACTTTCCTACAACTGAGGTTCGGCCATAGTTAATTAACACACGAACATCTTCTCCTCGGCTCCCCTCCCCCCACTTGTCAGTTTTGTGAATGGCACCTCTCAATCCAACACATCCTAGACCTTTGTTCAACTCTAACCACCTAACAGACTACGGTACAATATAACTACGGTACAATTGACAATGTGGTTAAGGTATACATAAACTTATATATAAAATGTGTAAAAATATGAGACCATATTTCAAATGTACAGCTAGAAATAAGTCATTTTCTAATCAAGTCAATAAACACCGAAGGCCCTAGTAGCCAATGTGTTAATTAAGTTAATGTTATATTGTATATATCCCTTACCAATAATAGTAATAAAATAAAATGTCTATGTATATATTGAATTCATTATTTTCTTCTTATTTCTTTCGTTATAGACATTGCTGAGTTTTCGTTTTTGGGTCTATTCATGTCGGAGATGTTCATCAAAATGTATGCACTCGGACCGCGTACCTACTTCGAGTCGTCGTTTAATCGTTTCGATTGTGTCGTCATTAGTGGTTCGATATTCGAAGTGATATGGTCTGAGGTCAAGGGAGGCTCATTCGGTCTATCCGTATTGCGAGCTCTACGTTTACTCCGTATATTCAAAGTGACCAAATATTGGTCATCTTTGCGAAATCTTGTGATTTCGTTGTTGAACTCGATGAGATCCATTATTTCACTATTGTTCCTGCTCTTCTTGTTCATTCTAATATTTGCACTACTCGGCATGCAATTGTTTGGCGGGCAATTTAGTTTTAAAAGCGGTACCCCCGAAACAAATTTCAACACATTCCCCATAGCCTTACTTACAGTATTTCAAATTCTAACCGGTGAAGATTGGAATGAAGTCATGTATCAGGGTATTAAATCGCAAGGTGGCGCTAAGAAAGGAATGATTTATTCTGTGTAAGTTGATCAAACAGAGTACTCCTAAGTACTCCACTACTCGTACATATTCAGCTATTGTAATTTTTTTACTGTCTCAAATTTAACTTACACCGTGAACTGCATTGTTAGCTTATCCAAAAATAAAAAATAAAAATATAAAAGAGCAGACGAAAGATTAAACTAAAACAAAATATTTAAAATCACCTACTGCAAACATTTGTTTTTATATGTATATGTATTAATATTTATTTGCATTTTTACTTAGCTCGTCTCTAACCGACTTTTAGCTATTCAATTAACTTCTAACTAATCAATTTCCACAGCAAAAAAAAATTCTAACTAACTCTTTTCAAAACTAATCTAAATGTCACATTTGTAACGTGTTTCTTACTTTTACAAAAAAATTTATTTCTTCAAAACTAAGTCAACTCTTACCCAGATCATTTTTATAGAAATGTACAATAGCTCCACTCAGCATTGAGTTGGTAATGGAATAATAAGCTTTTTCCAACTTTTCTGCTTCCCAGCCACCACCGCACACATATTTTCGATTCATTTATCCATTACACCAGCGCGTATAGGTTCCACATTTTCTTTAGCTTAGGTGTTAGGTCACACATAGCCAAATACAGACACATAAATGTATTCACTAATACTTCATTGCATATCTACTTGTAAATAGAAGATTGTAAGGAAGTGTTAGTCAATGCGTAATGAAATAATATTTATCAATACGGTGGGATATCGAGCTTTCAAAATTATTATTGCTTCGCAAAACTAAAATTGAATTACATTGAATATTCAATAATGATAATATAACAATAATAATATCCGAAACAAGCTCAGGTAAAAGCGTTACTATATTAATAGATAGCAATAATTTTGCCAGCAAATCTATATATGTATACCTATATACTCTTACTCGAGTAGTACTAAGTACCTACATGTATATGATTTCGTACATGCATCTGTGTTGTAAGCACCTGTTGTAAGTGCCCGTTGTTGAACGTCGAACCATTAATGTGTGCAATCACTACAAGCTAATGAAAGCTTTTATGAGATATGTAATATTTACATATAGCGCTGAATTTTCGAAAGTTTGTGCAGCATTGCAAATCATTCAATGCCGCAATGTATGTAGGAGCTTTCAGAAATTCACTTCTCAAAGGAATAAGTACATATTTACTGTATTGTGGATTTTTAGTAATTGTAGCTTTTAGTACTCATTTCAATATTCTTTCACATAATTCAAGCTTAAACAATGTAAAATTGGCTTTTGAAATTGTTGACACATTTTTTTTATTTATCTAATATATATAATTGATAAACATAGTTTTGGTGTTGGTGATCGTATTTGCGTGCCCATATAAAGCGCATATCAAACTATTTGGCGCGTGGCACGATATTGATTAAAGGTTTTTACAGATTATGTGCCATTTTTCATTTATCATATGGCATGGTAATAGTGATAGGTCAAATGGATTATATTGCGAGTCATGTGATAGATTGCATCCACATGTCACATACTATACGGCAAGGATCTCATATGTTAACATACATATATTACATTTGTCATTTGTCATTTGTCACTTGTCACTTTTTACCTTTTATTTGTCATGTGTAATTTTTCACTTTTAATATATCACTTTTTTCAATGTAATTTGTTATTTTTCATATGTCATTTGTCATTTGCCACTTTTTACATTTTATTTGTAGTGTGTCATTTGTCATATTTAATATATCCTTGTATCTTTTTCGAATATATATTTTGTTTGTTCCATTTGTCATCTATCTATCTTTGTCAAATGTCTATACTATGTTATTAATAAAGTTTCATTTTAGACGATGACATAGGGACATCCTTACAAACCTGCAAGCGACTCATCCATCAAGAAATTTTAAGAAAAGCAAACGAAAGATGGCGTAATGAAGCCACCTGCAAAATAGCCCGTCAATTGTGGCCGACTCTAAATGCTAAACGCACAGAATCTCTGCTAAGCCAAAATAAACACAGTCTTAGCACACTGATCTCAGTCATAACGGGGCACTGCCAAATAGGTAGACACACCCAAAGGATGGATAACACATTACTTCTGTAGAAGTTGTCCAGATGAGAGCGAGGAAGAGACAGTCTCACACCTACTGTGCCACTGTCCTGCCCTATCTAGACGCAGGTTTACTATTCTGGGTAAACAATTTTTTATGAGTTGGAAGATCTCAGTTCTGCAGAAATCAGAGATATTCTAAAATTTTTGAAAAGCACACACTGGTTTTAGGAGAGATAGAGACAAGCTCCCCACGCGGCATCACAATGGGCTATGAGCCTGAGTGTGTCCCATATGACAACAGCTCCACCTAACCTAACCTAAGTTTCATTTATAATTGTGACGTTTTATATGACAAGAATCTCTCGTCATCCGTCATTTTTCGTTTGTTGTTCTTTATTTCTCATTTGTCAGTAACATTTGGAGATTATAATTTGAAATTATTATTATTTTTTTATTATCTCATGATTTCGTTATATTCAATGATCTAAGGTTGCACTACTAGATTAATAAAACATTTTAAATAATTCGATAGTTCATGTAATAATAATACTGATAGCTTTGCTGTAATAAAGCCTCTTAGATGTAATAAAGCCGATTAGATGTCAGTAGTGAATAATTCCATTGCGGAACCTGTTTGTATGTCATCTTTCATATTTCTCAAGTATACCGATGTACAATTTTATACGACAGAACAACGGGAGAAAATGATTGATACTTATTAAGAAAATTGTCAATCTTAAAAAATCAGTCGATATTTCAAAATACTTGATTTTGTTTTGTGGAAATAATCGTCTCAATGAGTCGACAATTTGAAGGTTGGTGAAACAATTTCAAGAAATTGGTTCTGTCGAGGCTAGAAAAAGAACTGAGGAGTCACAAACTAGAAATTCCGTTGAGAAATAAGCTGCCAAATGTGCAAAGTGTTACTGTGTTACTGTGCTACTGAACAGCCTTCAACATCGATATCTCGACGTTCTCAACAATTAGGTTTCATGAATTAACTTTTTGGTGGGTTTTATCTGAACACGGGCCCATAGTGGATATTTAAATGATGCCATCTTTCACATAGAGAAAGGGTCTGAAAGGATATGAATGTTTACATTTTTGTTATAAAACACCATCTATTGTATATATATGCCAAGAACCTTACTAAAGGAGCAAAAAAATGTATTGTAAAACACGAATATTACAATACATTTTTTTTAGTTTAATGAAGATTGTTAAAATTTTTCAGTAGTTCGTTCATAAGTATCGGTAATAGAACAGATAATGTACCTTTTGAATAATCATTAATAAATTTCAGTATTCTCGATCCTTTTCCATATTTTTAGGGTTAGTCCATTGTATTCTATATATATCATATGTCGATAGTCATTAGTTACTAGTAGTTAGTCACTAGTCATCAAACAGTCGTCAGTAGTCCGTAGCGATTAGTATTTTTTGAATTGTCATCTGTCATTTGTCATCTGTCGTTTTTCATACGTAATTTGTCATAGATCTCTTGTCGTTTTTCTTAGTTATTTATTTCGTGTCACCGCGCATAAATTATTAATCAAATATCACTTTCCATTTGTCAGTCGTCTTGCGTCATAGGTCATAAATAATTTTTGTTATAGTTTATTACATTCCTCTTACCACAGAATACATTCTTCAATTATGATTTGCCAAATCCCATTTGTCATTTAGCAGATATGCCATTGGTCTTCTCTCATATGCTTTGTCATATGTCGAATATTACTCAGGAAATAAATTTTCTTATAACCCTGCGTACATATGTATATAGCCGCGCAAATACGAACCATATAAATGATACTTTTAAATGCATGTGAAAATCAACACTTATTTGTTAATTAAAATTAAAAACAAAAAATTTCACACATTTTGTAAAAAATATGTTATGTTCTCAGAAAAAAAAATTCGCTTTTCTGCACATTAGCTTTAAGCTTTTGCAATTGCTTACCAATTCGCTTTTATATTTTCATTTGGTATTATTAATGCACTATATTTTTTTAAATTATACTAAAAATTTAAACAAAAATTTTGTGGAAAAATCAATTATTAATCAACTAAGAAGCAGTTAAAATAAAATGTAGTGTGCTAGAAAAGTCAGCTTTCAAATATTCGTTTTGCTAGTGAATAAGAATTATGTATTTAACTAAGCAAAATCTATATAGTAACTGCTGTACATAAAATCAGACAAGTCTTAGAATGACGTCACGCAAACACTTCTGGAAAAACTGCGATACTCAATATCATGGAAAAGGTATTATGTAAAAATAAATTATTTGCTTATCTTTACACTTTCAAATAAAAATAGTTAAGGTTGTGCTAAATAGGTTATTTTTCAATAATAAATTTCAAATGTATGTACCTATATTTTAAGCTAAAAGTAGCAATTAAAAATAGCGAACGGACGGACACAGAGATATTCATTCAACTTGGCATTGGAATTTTTGGAATATTGCCTAGGAATTATGTTGAGAGGTATGGAATACTCGTACAATTGTAATATCTAATTATCTAAACTTCTAATTTGTTTTATTTTTCAGATACGCAACTGTCTAATAAAAACTAAGCAATAATTTCAAAACAAATTCTAGGAACCATTATTAAGAGCAATAACAATTAATGCAATAAAAATTGAGACCAGTTTAAGTAATCAAAACACTATTTCTTAAGATCTTCTGCGAAAATATGATTTAAATTTAAAACGTGCCTATAGGAATTTAACGAGGGTATTCCATTTTAATCCATAGTGAGCAATATTGTTCATTATTTTAAATAAAATCAAAATGCAAGCGGAAAATTAAAACAAAATACTACCTTCAAAGTGGCTCCTTTCTTCGGCAACCTTCACACGAATTGCCTGCATATGTAGATATTTCATGACTGCTACTTCTTTGGCTCCGACATTACATGCAAACACTCAGCTTACTTAGTTGTAATTCCTACTCTTTTAACGGAATATTAGAAGTGGTAAAACGTAACCGGTAGGTTAGGTACGATTAAGGGGGTTGTGGCTCCACACTTAGTCGGGTTGGTTGGTTATGATATCCCCTTGGTCAGAGCTCTAAACCTAAATGTTTCCAATAACTTTAGAACAAGTCCACATTCCCCATATAGAAAATTTTCTAAAATTAACATACTATAGATAATCAGTGCCTGAACGATTGTTGATGAATTACGTGAATTGTAGTTGGAAATTTCTTTGTCATCCTCTATACTTATTAGACCCAGCCGCCACTCAATACCATTTCTTTCGCAATTTAAGCAAATTTTTAGAAAATATTGTAGAATAGAAAACACTTTAATTCAATTCAAATTGATTCAGTGTTCATATGTCATAGTTTCCAAAAGACGAATCATAATTAAACTCAGACAAATAATAGAGATAAAGTTATATATAAAAATTTATAAGCTTTGTCAACGAGAAATCAATATTTAAACAGTTCAGGAACTTCTTAAATTCAGTAAAAGTTCGAAAATCGGGTTGAAATAGAAAAGTTAGATTAAGAGCTACTCAAACAGCAAAGATGAACGTAGATACCAGTGAGGCAGAGTATATAGTCTCAAGAAGTTCTGAATAAACCAAAAAGCCAACTACGAGATCAAAGACAAACGAAAACAACTGAACAGCACGAAACACAACGAAAACAATGCACTTGGCTACTCTGCACGAGTTCAACTCGGACCAACGACCTCTGTGGGTAGACCTCATAAAGTCGTCAATACATAGTTCAATCGATGCGGAATTGACACCTAGAAAGGGTTCAGGGCCTAGTTCAGGTTACGTTAGAATCGACTAGCACACACTGCTGGCGGCATCTATTGCTCTATTGGGAACTTAGTTGCGCACCTAATAAAGGGGTTTTCAATAAGGGCGGGTAGATGTTGAAATGGAATAAAACAAGCTGTGTGTGAGTTATTGACAAAATTATTTTTTTATTTGAAAGCCGCATATATGCCATTAAGTGTGGAATATGACATCATTCAAATGCCCGCCTCGGCTTCTTACGGTGGAACGGATCCGAGAGGTCTAATTTTCAATGACTCTTCCGCATAGATCCGCTGAATTTGAGCGATGGCCTGTGTTATGTTCACCTTTAGAGCATCGGTCGATTGTGTGGATTAGTGTCGTCCCATATACGGCAATTTTGTTTGTTAACACAGCCATTCATCCAAAAATGCGCCTCGTCACTAAAGATGATTTTTCGCCCAAAACTGGGGTTCTTTTCCAAACGATTCGAAGCCCAGTCGGCGAACAAACGGCGTTGTCAACGGTCATCAACTTTGAGCTCCTGGGTCAGTTGGATCTTGTACGGGGTTGGGCCCAAGTTCCGACGCAAAATTCGCCAAGTTGAAGTCTGCGAAAGGCCAAGTTCTTGTGCATGGCGAGGAATAGACTGCCTCGGGTTCTGCTGTACACTTTCATGGACCGCGGCAATGTTCTCGACTGATCTTGCGTTCCTTGAACGTACGGGTGCTGGCTGATTGTTTACTGACACGGTCGTCTCAAATTTGGCCACCAAACGTTGAAGAGTCGACTTTGAAGGGCCACCACGTCTACCGAAAAATGGGCGCAATGCGCGCAACGTTTGTGTTAATGAACACTCATTTTGATAATAAAGTTTTATCATTTGTACGTGCTGTTCAATCGTGTAACTTGCCATGATGATTTGGCATAAACAACTGAATAATAAACAAAAGATTTGACAGATGTCACCAAAACAAAATGGCTGCCCCAAGGCGCCAAAATCGACCCGCACCAATTGAAAACCCCATTTATATTTCTAATCACCGAAAAGTGTATTTTCAGTGAATTTATATTATATTTTTTATGTTTTTAAATCCCAATCTATAGTTATTCTCATTTTTGTTGTCTATAAGAAACTGGTGCTCATGGACCAAATAATTAATATACATAAATATTATATAAATAAAAATAAAAGCAAAATATAATAAATACAGGTAAGAGCTTAGAGCAGGCAGTCAGCTTACCAATCGACCAAATAATAATAAAATAAATAAGACCTTAAATCAGGATGTCTGCTTAGCGATGGGTCTATAATTGCCGACATCTTTTCTATTGCCAGATTTCAAATCAGATAAATTAAAAAATTATATTGTGTCATTTAGAATTTAAATTTTTCATTGCAGCACACACGCGTTGCTATATGAAATGAGCCAAGTTTGAAGCGCATAAAATTCCAAAAACCTTTGGATTTTTTTAAATAAACTACCAGTCTTCTAAATATAAAGACAAACTTACCCAGCACATTTAATCGTTTCAAGTAATTTGCGTATTGTTCTTTAAGGCCAACATTCGAAAATCGCCGCTTGAGTTTATACGTTTTTTTTCAATTATCTCTATAAACCTTTCCCTTGTTGGAGAGGCATATGCTCGACGGATTTTTAATTTTACATAACTTATTATAAGAAGGTGTGTGTTGTTACAAATTACATCTAATGTAAGTAAATACTTCACTTTAAATATGATAGTTACAGGTTAGAACGTACACACGTATTAAAACATTCGTTTGAACGCTGACTTATTTTAGCCACACAAATTACATAAAATGGTAATGGTTACATTTACACATTACTAAATAACAAAGTTTGGAAAAATTACAAACCATAAAAAATGTAAAAGGAAATTGTTTTATTTAAATTTATATGAAACTAAAAATGTTTTTTTGTCACAGATGACTAAAAATTTCAATACTTTTTTAATAATCACATCTTAATAATTCATAATACTAGTAATTTCAAGTACTTCCGAAACCAAGAAAATTTGTGAACAAGCTCTAATTTCATTTGGGAGCAATTTATGACTTAAAACAACTTAACAGTTTGCCATCCGTATGAAATTAGATAAAGGATTTTAATCGAGTTCCTGCGAAAACTCAATCTAAGCTCTGCACAAGTATATGAATAATTATATTTTTTAATTTTTTATTTTTTTGTGTTGCCTAACGCGCGCTAACGGTTAAAGAATGCCAAGCTAAGCACGCTTAGTTGTGCCAGAAAATATTTATATTTATTTTGCTTGCTACTGCCTTACTCGGCAACAACTTTTGACCTATATATTTTATATACATATGTACATACATTGTAATTCTGTAAACTTATTGTTAAAATAATTTAAGCAACTGCAAATGTAAGAATAATTATTTGAATAAGATCTACGAAAAATAATATTGAACAGGAGTTTTTGGCGCGTTTAACGCTAACGAACAAAGGAGAGTGTATTCAAATTTCATACATGTAAATGTGACTCGTCCGTATGTATTGGCACAGCAGCGAAACTGACATGGAGTAGCTTGATAAAGGGCATTTTCTAAAGTTCATACTATAAAGGTTTAGACATATTTAGAATGAATATCAAGGAGATTATAAAATTATGAAATAAATTTTCAGGCAATTTGGATTAGGCTGATGAACAGCGGTTGTGTTGCGTGACACTTTACTTGTATATTTATGTCGCAGTAATTTTAGATTTGAAGCGCTGTTTTTCCATAACAGCTCTAGAGACTTTCTTGCCACAACAATGTGGCATGTGACAATTAAAGTAGCATATTCCAAAACAATGTCATGCTACAAAAAAGTGTTATGTAATGATTATTACTACCTTTTTACTAGTTTCATGTTGCTAATAAGTAAGAAATGATTGAAAAGTATATGTAATGAGAAAATGTTCACCTCTTTCCTACTAGTTTTATGGTGATAATGTTGACAGCTGTCTTGCTATTATGCAATTTGAAATCCCGTTTTTCTATAATAGCTCTTCTCATGGAAAACATTCCATGCTACAAAAAATGTTATGTGATGGTTTTTACTACTTTCTCACAATTTGAGCAAGAAATTGTCATATGACGAAAATAGTGGCATGTTGCCAAACAAGTGTAATGTCAGGATTTTTATAGCTTTCTAACTAAGCTGATTATAAGTAATGAATTATTGTAGATTATCATGCCAGAAAATAAGTCTCATGTTACAAAAACAGGGGTTTAATTTCACTTCTTTCTCACAAATTTGATGTTGATAATGTTGAAAACGGACGCCGTAGCCGAATGGGTTGGTGAGTGACTACCATTCGGAGTTCAGAGAGAACGTAGCTTCGAATCTCTGTGAAGCACCAAAATAAAGAAAAAGCTTTTTTCTAATAGCGGTCGCCCCTCGGCAGGCAATGGCAAACCTCCGAATGTATTTCTGCCATGAAAAAGCTCCTCAAAAAAAATATCTGCCGTTCGAAGTCGTGGAACAACATTGAGACGCACGCCACAAATAAGAAGAGAAGCTCGGCCAAACACCCAAAAAAGGGATTACGCGCCAATTATATATATATATATATATATACACATATGTATCATGTTGAAAACGTTCTCATAGAATTTCGAAATCCCGTGTTTCCTCTACATTTCTTGCTGAAAGAAAATGTTATGCTACAGAAAAGTTTTCTCTCAGGGTTTTTACTTACACCTGGACAGTTGGTAAGAAATTGTTAAAAATGGTTATGTTACAAAAAAGTGTCATGTTACAAAAAGCCGTCGTGTTATAAAACATGTCATATTACAAAAAAAAAAAAATTTGGTTGTTTCTCATTACCTTCTGGAAGTTTAACTTGCTTGAGTTCAAAAAAATCTTTTAGTATGAAAAAGACAAACCCAGATGGCTTTTCAGCTTTCAAGAATCTCAGTTCAACTTCTGTGCCAATAAAATATAACCCTTTTCCCGTCAACTGTTTTCGATTTCTATCATAAACTTATCACGTATTGTTCAATATAAGTTTAATCTAATCATTCGTTCATCAATTTATTTAGTTTGAATCACAATCTTAAAACTGTCAAAACTATAATACATAAATAACTTCTCAAGCACTTTTATTCAAGAAATTTTATTTCCTAAGTTTTAAGAAATATCTATACACTATAAATTTATTATTTTGTAAATATAAATATTCTGTAATTAACTTATGTAGTTGTAAACGGTACATTTTTATATAATATAGTTAATATTTCTTTTATTCTATGTTAGATAATTTCCGTCCGCTTTTCTATATCCTATATATTCGTACAAATGCAAATATTTATTTAATACTTTCTCAGCTGACTTCCTATAAAAGCCAAAGCAATTTACATACCTAAAATGTAAATGTGTTCTATTAACACAGTTACCGTTATATCCGCATACATCATGTATGTACATGTACTTGTACTTGTACATTACTGCACTCCACGTTTGCTGAATATTTGTACAAATTTATGGAATTTGTTTAAATCACTTAACATTTTCTATGTTATATATTCTTTCTGAATCGCTGCAGATACTTTATCGTTTTGGTACTCTTCGGTAATTACACACTGTTAAACGTATTCTTGGCTATCGCTGTCGATAATTTAGCGAATGCCCAAGAATTGACAGCTGCCGAAGAGGAGCAAGTCGAGGAAGATAAGGAGAAGCAGTTGCAGGAGCTTGAAAAGGAAATGGAAGCACTTCAAGCTGATGGTGTTCACGTGGAGAATGGTGATGGTGTATCGGTGCCGAATAAGGCGAAAAGTAAAAAGAAAGAAGAGGAAAAGAAGGAAGAGGAAGAAGTGACGGAGGGTCCAAAACCAATGTTACCATACTCATCCATGTTTATACTATCACCGACGAACCCGTAAATACAAGTTTATGTTAAATGTTTGTGTGTGTGTGTGTGTAATTGAATGTAAGTGGGTGTATGTGTATGTGTTTATATGTGAAAGGAACTTTGGATGGGTCTATATATTTATACGTAAAAAATATTTAATATGAACGCGGAGGTATGATTTATACATAGGTGTGAAAAGTAGTTTTTCTGAAACCAAGATTTACATTTAGCAACTTTATATATTTATAAATTTAATACTATATATTACACTTATATTTTATATTTAGGCAAGCCCTATTAAGTTTTATTAAGTATTTTTTCTATTTATTGTTTAACTTCCGAATAATTTTGTATAAGCGAATAAGTATCAATAATCTATGGGTTTTTAATGAATATTATATTTTAATGACTGCTAGATATATAGAAATATGTTCATGTATAGCATTTGGACAAAACGGATTTGCTGTTGCTAACACTGACCCTCAAAATTAATGTTCGAGATCTAACAGCACTCGACCTGAGTTATATGTAAAATGGCCTCAATAGGCCATATGATTCCTCTTGCTCCAAAGGCCTTTCAAGGCCTTTCGTTGTTCTTATTAATATTTTTTTATTATTATTGGTATAACCACAATATTCACATGCACCAATGCTCTTCACATTTTGTGAGGGGAAACAAATGTTGCAGGAGTGCAAGTAAATTGAAATAAATTCTTTAGATTCTAAATCAAAGAAATGGCAAAGAAACAAATTGAAGAAAATCAATATAAACTCAGCTGTACACTTTACCTCACCCCAAAAAGTTGAGAAAAAATAATAATGTGAACATAAAAAGGCATTATAAAATGTACCTTTTCCTAAGAAGTCCCTATCAAATGTCCCTTTCCAAGTGACATCGGAATTAGTCAAATAGCAGGAAAGTTTCGCCGCGAGATCACTAATTTTGGCAAGAAAATTAAAAAAATGTTCTTCCTGAATAAAATAATTTTCATATACTAAAGTGAGAATATATGAGTTTGTCCACTGCTATATGATATTCATATTTGCTTTTATAAATACTACATTAAATAGCCATAGCACAGGGATTTATAGCCAAGTTTTAGCAGTTTATTGGTTTCGTATTGAAATTTAAAAATTTTTTTATGCAAATCTAGTTGATTCTCTTACAAAAATCATATAAAAAATTCAGTTTAAAATCTTAGGCAGATTAAAAAGAGAAACTAAACAAGTGTTCATCTCAATTTCACACTTTTTAATCGGAGCCCTTAGAAAAATTTAAGGCATACAAACTGCCTGCAAAATGCAAACCCATTAAATTTCATGGCACAAATCCCGTTGGTTTTTGACAATTTTTCCACTGACGATATTGGGTGTTTTTCCATGCATGTAAAAAAATGTCGTTATATGGAGAAAATGGAAAAGACCACCTGCAAAAAATAAACCAAAAATCAAAGCGATTTTTGAGCGAAATTTGCACTTAAAATTTGCACTTCATCATTTCAAAACTCAATGGGCTAATATATAAAATTGCATACTCGAAATTAATTTACAATTCTGATTAAAAAGTGTGAAATTTTGTTAAGAACTTTTTTTTTTCATTTTCACAATGTTTAAAACTTTGTTTTATATGGTTTTTGTAGAAGAATAAATTATATTTTGATCAAATATCCTATACTTAAATAAGAAGAAAAAATTGTAGAAAACTGTCAGTAAGTTTTTGTGCTATAGTTATTTAATGCAGTGTATTATATATTACCAAATATTAATTGTTTTAATTGCAAATTCTATTTCGTCAATTTAATTCAGTTAACATATTATATTTCATAAATAAATGTGGTCACAAGCAATTATCGGCTTACTCGAAAAACATGGTTTTTGAAAAAAGCACTTAAAATACATGGCTGTATACTAAAGGCGAGTCAAAATCTTCATATATTTCTACTATTATTAAATAAAAGCTTAAATCTTAAATTAATATAAAAAATGTTGGTAAGGTGGTAGAGTTTTCACCTAAATATAAAAATGAATTAATTGCTCCAATTGATCCACGTGGTTATTGCTTGTGACTGCAGTTACATATATACAAGTATGTATCGATAAGTTAAGCACTTATGTTTAGAATATTTAAAGCTACTAGGCATTTAATTCTCTCGTCTATTTCCATGTATATATTCTCAATTTATCCTTTCACCACAATAATTGTCAAACAAATATTGATTCATAAATTTTTTCTCTTATATTTTTCCTTTTATCATTTCGTTGAATTATGCGATGTTTTTTGAATTTTTTTTTTTACATTTTTTCGACATTATCGAACGCATCCGCTTACATCACATCAACCACCAACTAATCATCCATATGTACATCAAACAACCTCAACCTCAACAACAATACATCTCCAACAAATCGCTAAATTAATCCCACCAACCAAAACAACAATAAACCTCACTGCACTGCGCTAACGCAACGCACCGCAAATAAAATTGAAATAAAAAAAATCTCAAAAAACAAAAAAAATTGTAACTACCAATTTGGAAAACTGCACAAAATTCTCAACTAAATCTTGAAAATATGGATTCAACAAAATTATGCAAAACAAAACTATTAAATTGAACAACTGACCAAAACGAATGAACAACAAATGTACCGTTGCCCAACAAATAAACAAATACATCACAAAAAAATCGCAAAAATCGCAAAAATTCCAAATTCAACCCACAACCAAATTGCAAAAAAAAAAAAAACCAAAAACAAAATTGATTGAAAAACCTAAAACGAAATTGCGCAACTGGAAAATGGCATGAAAATATATATATATGATTGTATGCATATCGTTTCCTTTGGAAATTACGCCAATCAGTATACGCCGTGGCGCTCATTGGGTTGTTAATTTGCGATATTTTGATTTTTTCATAATGATCGTCATCTCATTGTCATCGATAGCGTTAGCAGCCGAAGATCCTGTTCGTGAGCATTCGCCACGAAATAAAATCTTAAATTATTTCGATTATGCATTTACCGGCGTATTCACAATAGAAATGTTACTAAAAATTGTAGATTTAGGCGTAATATTACATCCAGGCAGCTATTTAAGAGAATTCTGGAATATTATGGATGCTGTGGTCGTTGTGTGCGCTGCTGTTAGTTTCGGTTTCGATATGAGCGGTAGCAGCGCTGGACAAAATTTATCAACTATCAAATCGTTGCGCGTCCTACGCGTCCTGCGACCATTGAAAACCATCAAACGTGTACCAAAATTGAAAGCCGTCTTCGATTGCGTAGTGAATTCATTGAAAAATGTTGTTAACATTCTAATCGTGTACATATTATTTCAATTTATATTTTCCGTAATTGGTGTACAATTGTTCAATGGGAAATTTTTTCATTGTACGGACGAAAGTAAACATACTTCCGAAGAGTGCCAGTAAGTAAAACAAACTGAAAATTATATTTTAAATTTGTTTTTCTTTATTTTTATAGTATTTTTTTATTTGTTTGGTTGTTGTTGAATTGCAAAAAACAAAAAAAAAATTAAATGTACAAATCTTTTTTTTTTTTATTTATAAAAATATTTTAATTTGTCTTTATTTACACACATGCTTCATTTATGTATGTGTGTGTGTGACTATTAGTAAATTAATTTTTTCTATAAATATTTTATTTATAAGTTTATAACTTTGTCCCCCTTTGTATTTGTTGTTACACTCTCGTAGATTCAGTTTGTGATGTGCGTAAAAATGTTCTTAATGTTTCCGCATATCTAAACCAAAATCAGACAAAACCAAAAAAAAAAAACCAAATAAGAAAACCCATTTTTAGAAGAATTGTATGTTTTGTAGTAAGTAAACAATCACCCATACACCTACATGAATAAATACAAAAATATCTAACCACACAAATATACTCGTACAAATGTTCAATATGCCCCTTTTAATGATATATTCTTCCGTACATGTATACTTTCATAGATATATATGTATATACGTACCTACAATAGAAATATATATTTAGTTTCAAGCTTTTTCTATTCATCCTCTCTTTTTCTCTCTACGAATCGAATTTGTAGTTTTCACTTTTTTTCATTTTCATAACTACAAGCTAAACGTATCTAGTCCGTTGAAATGTTGTCAAATATTGTCAATAGTTGTGTTTTTGGAAACGAACAGTTCATAATATGTACTAAATATATCTATACTCGTATAATATATAGCTCTAAGATGTTACGTGTTACCCATCGACTTATTGAATTTAGTTTTCAAAAACTGCATTCCACTTTTACTAAGTTGCTAATACCTTTACCGAATTTATGTATTCAATATTGTTCCTATTCATTGAAATTTATTTAGTGAGTTTCAATAGTTTTCAAAAGTTCTTTAACGTTGTAATTGCAAAGCATTTAGTTTATTTTAAATATCTAGTACTCACCAACGAATGATTCAATCTTCATACCCCAATTTGAAAATGATTATAAATGAATTTTTGAATACCTAATATTGCATTGATTCAATTCTAATAATAATTGTGGACCAAACCAATAAATCTAGTACAATTCTGGAACCGGTTACCGTGAGCGAAATAACCCCTTTGTAAGAACATTTTGATAGATCAATTCACAATGTTTAGGTACTGCTCGCTTGACGAAAAATTTGCATGTAAAGGCAACAATAAAGTTATCGAGTAAGATTTGCCTCTAGCGAGTATGTTTGGACCTCATAAAACGGGAATAACTAACTAATTTGTGTATTCACACATCTTTTAATTGTTAGGTTTTAGTCAACGGTCAACAACAACATTGAAAAGAACGGGAGCACAAATGGTGCTGACAGAGTACGAGCGTCATAAGTGACGAGTCGAAGCAGCAAAATTTGCCCTGACATTTTCCCTTAAGAAACAGTGAAATCAAAGCGTGTATAAGCGCAACAAAGTCAAATTTAATTCACGGAAATAAGTTACCTGCGGGAAGGAATTGCACACGACTGTATTCGTATATGAAACCTTTCGAGCTGCCGCAATTTTTTAAGCACATATTTTCGTTGATCCATTCAATCATAAACATTTGTCACAAATTGCTTAATTTGAGCAAACACCAGCGCCCTGGTTATTTAAATAAACATAATTTTCTACTAATGGATCAAATCTACTTCTGCGTTTCCCCGAAACCGACCAACTTTTTACTTAAAATGGAATAGAATAATTGGAGGTATGCACTTCGACCTTAAGGTCTTTTGTGCCTTCTACTCATCACAATAACTCATCCAAACCAAGTTCCTTAAGCAATCCTAAGACGCAGCTGAATTGGACTGAATGTATGTATCTTTCCTCTAAACGTACCAGGCCGAGATGCCTATTCCTTCTTCTCGCTATCGCATCGCGTTCGAGAAGGAAGGTGAGAACGCGAGTGAGCCTTCTTAGTTTTACTTACTTAAGCTCAATTACATGGTCTTTTAAATGTTTTTCGTAGTTTTTGTACTATAAAATCGCATATAAATGTTTTTGTTTACTGAATGTTCGTTTTAAAACCAAATTGTTTACATTTTTACACCAACTCCCTGGGTTTCTACAAACCCGGAATGTATCGCCCTTCGAAACGATTTTCTTTGAGCGGTAATTTATCTAAAACTGATTATTAAGAAATAATTAAAGCGTAAAGGGAAAAACTAAGACTAATCGTGGTGGATAAAGCTATGAATCGGTGGTGCCAGTATTAAAAGTTTGGTCTCATACATTGGACTGAATAATGAAAATGCCTTCGTTATTTTTCAAAATACTCTTCAATACTTTTGTATTCACTTGAACCAATTTTCAAACCACTAAGAAGGGAACACCTCCAAAGCGAGCTGTTTAAAGCTTTAAGCAGTTTCTTCAGGTGTTGAAAAATGTTGAACTCTCATTTTATTTTTGATATTGGGAAACAAACAGAAATGACTAGGTGCTAAATCATTGCTGTAAGGTGGACGACCTATTAATTCGATCTTTTAACTGCTGAAAATCTCGCTTGTGTGAGGCGATACATGATAGCTTACATTGTCTTGGTGCGGTCTGATTGGTCTTCGGCGGCTGGTTTTCCTTAATTCTCGGAACTTTTCTCAAAAAATGGATGTGTATCACTCAGAATTGTTTTAAGTTTCTCTAACAGCACAGTTTCTCAGGACTATTTTAAGTTTCTCTAACAGCACAAGTGAGACATGACTAGGTTTTCCGAAAAAAACATGCCATCTCTTTGCGGTTTGTTTCCTTTTCACACGTTTGTCCTTTGGACAATTATCAAATTATGTATTATCCAACGAGAATAAATCTTCTGGATTGAATGTACTAGGCCTAACTAATACCCAAGGATGCCTGTTGGGCTTTCTCACGATATGTTACATGATGATCTTATGCTATCAATTGACGCACAGCATCAATTATTACTGGCACAGCAACCGTTTTTGGATGGCCTTTACGAAATTCATCCTGCAAGGATCAACAGCTAAGTTGGAACTCGTTGTACCCGTAGCTATGTAGGTCTACTACTTCAAACGCTATTTGATATCTGATACCACCAAAATATTCCAACATTAGAAAACTGTTGTCCTTGAAGCTCGGTTTTTGGAAGTAAAAAGTAATATGTCTGGTCTAAATATGGGTTATAAGAAGAATGGTTAAACGTTTCGATTCCACATTTATGCAGAGCAGCCATCGTATCATCGCTTTTGCAAATGGGACCACTGTCGGCTCAGGTGCACGATGGATGTCTAATTGCTGAGAACGTCGAAATATCGATGTTATAAGAAGAATGCAACACTTTGCACTACAGGAGCAACATTTTCAACAGAAAGTCCATGTTTTTATCTCCCAGTCCGTTTTCTATCCTCGACTGAGCCAGTTTCTCGAAATTTTTTCATCAACCTTTGAATTGTCGATTCATCCGGACGGTTATTTTTCCAGCAAAAAAATTAAGAAGTTGCGATGGGTTATTCTTAAAGGTCGACGATTTTCGTAATATGCTTCAATAATTTTAACGCGTGATTTCTTACATCTTGCTTTACTTGACAAATATCAACAATGGATAAAAATTAAGGATAAAAGAGGTACGATCTAGGAATTACTCACTACTGATACCTAGGCGTCACTTTCGAAAGACCCTTTACAAAAGTAGATGACGTTTCTACCATAATAATCGTTTGTTTCCTTGCATATGGAGTAGCTTTCTCACAGCACAAAACTAAATTTTCTCCAGTTGATGTTTTCTTCTAGGTCGAAAACTTAAATAGTGATGAATCCATTTGACTTAACAAGTAATATAAAATAAAAATAAACCGAGTGGTGCTTATTAAAAATATAATCATCTTTTCCTCTGCAACGATTCTCTTTTAGCGTACTTTTCAAGCTCCTCTAAATGTGGCCAAACCTTAGACAATTGTTAAAATGTGCAAAATTTGTATAAAAGTGGACTTTTAGCACAAAATAAATCGGTAATTCAGTTAAAAAATAAAATAAATAATTGACGCGCACCCTTATGTTAGGTGTTTGGCCGATTTGTAATGCGGGTCTTGATGTTGTTACTCAAATAGAGGGGCCTACAGTTTCAATAAGTGGAACTTAATTTAATGGATCCAACTTCTTTAAAAAGGTGGTGTAAATCTGCAAGGTCCTCCAGTTTCATGATATTAGCTATTTGGAGAAGAAGTACATCATATATTTCACAGCTTGAATAAACTATCGGTAATCATTTTATAACTAATATAATTAATGAGACTACCTAGCATATCGATTGGGTGAACCGCAAGAATTCCACTGTTTGGTGACAGTCAAATGAGGGTTACATTTGGATTGAATCAATGCAATATTTCTTGTAAGTTCCATAACACTTTCCCCTGTTAAAAGCTTTCTGGACCCTCTTGACAAGATTTCAACATTTTTCCTTACTATCCATATCTACTAGTACATGCATATATTCCAAACCAAAAAGCGAAGTACGTAATTATCAACACTTTATTACAAGAAAAAAGAGGCCGTTTATAAACCTTCCGACAAAAACACTTACTCAGTTAAGTAGGCGTATATGAGGGCCCCAAAATAAATTATACACATATATATGAAATATATATACGAATATCTTTAGGAACCGAATACACTTCGGAATTATTAATAGCAGCAAAGCGAAAGTTCAATAAGAATAGGTAAGAGGATGTATTTTCATTCAAGCTATTAAGCATTCCGAAATCAAATAATCACTAACAAGGCACATACGTATTAGCCAGGCAACACTGTACAAAGGATACGCAAATTTTGTTGCAAACGCAAAAAACGTGCAATTTTAATGAAAATTTCCCAAAAATTATGTGGAACAAGAAATGAGAACATGAAAGACACAGAAAAAGAGCGAATCCAACGGAATTTTACATTTGCAAAAGGAAATTGTATTTGACTCTTTTTTAGGTTTTTCCTGGATACTATTTAAACCACACTATTAGTACTTTTATGACAACTTTTAATACATTTTTTATATATATCTTTTTTTTTCGAATAAAAGCGTGCACAGATTAAACAGAATGTAAGAGTAGCATTTTAAAGTTTCCCGCCTTGTTTTCTTTTTTGATTCTACGCCTGCAAAGTGTTCGTAGCAAATCATAGAAGCAAACAAGTGCTTACAAAATCAAGAAAATAAAAAAAAAAATATAAAAGAAATATAAATCCAGAAATAAGAAACACCACAAACTAAATGCGAAAGGAGTTTGTTGAAAAAAAGAACACAAGTAAGTCGCCCCAAAAACGAGGATTTTCAATAAAGAATTATCTACTCGTATATTCGTATACTGTACCACCACCATACAGGCTATCGATAGTCAACCCGTTATTCAAATCAAGCAAAATTTAAACCAAAAGCGAAGATTGCGTCATACATAAATATTTACTACATACTAATTGCATACATTTTTACTTATATACGAACGTGTAACTTACAGTACTCGTATTTTTTACATTTTGTTATGAAATTACAAAAACAAAAACAAAAAACGTTTACAAATCGCAGTACAAGCAGAAGAAGAAGCAGAGAAAAGTGTGAAGATCATATTAAAACAAAAAAAAAAAAAAAACTAAAACAAAAAAAATTGCTTATTGAATTGGGTAACTCAACTTTTAACCAAAGAGTCCATATTACTGCCAGAAGATTTCTTAATAAGCTTTAATATTGTTATTTTTGTAGCACGCGCTTAACAAAAACAAAAAAGCCCACAGCCACATAAAATACGAACATACGCACGAACACGCATACATTTACAACAAAACTTAACACATATTTGCAAAGTGAATAAAATCAGCGCGTTTTACACTGAACTTTTTCAATTAAATTCTATAGGCAATTTTTTGGTTGGAGAGCTTAGTTGAAAGCCATGCAAATAAATTAATATATAAATAAAATGAGATAAAGTCTTGATAAACGTACAACTTGAAGTTGAAAAAGAAAATGAGACACGCCTACCTAAAAGCTTCTTAGTTATTGTAGACCCGCGCAGTAGCCAGTTCAGTTCAGTTCAGTTCAAATTCAATACAATTTCAAAGTTGAAATATGAAGTTCAAAGTTTAGAATACAGCCGATCCTAGCACATCTAAAATTTACTCGTTTACTCTTACATATGTACTTATATGTATATACATAGATATACGTATGCATTTTTAATTGGCATAAATATTTTTATCTACCTCAAATTAGATTTCTTTGAGACTTCAAGATTTGTGTGTACCTCGAAATGTACCCACGCATACACATATTCTTCTTCTCAATTTTATCCTTTCTTTTGTGTTATTGTTGTTGTTGTTAATCTTACACACACTCACTCAAATGTAAAACACAAAGGATTTTCGTATCTTGCTGTTTTAACTGTTTGCCTTCGTGTGCAATGAACTGGCAGGAGAAAAGTATATTTTTGTGTTTGTGTGCGTATGTGTGACATACATTTAGCAGCTCCTCCACAACAGTATAAAAAGCTTGATGAGCGTGATGATCAAACGCTTTGAAGTATTGAAGCTTTTTATAAAAAAATATACTTTTCTCACTAACTTTCAAAAAAAAGAAGCTCTACACATGCCAAAAAAAAGCAGTTTATGTAAAAAAGGAAAATTGCATTAACAAGTCTAAATTGTAAATAATTTCCAAGTATTTGTAAAAATTAATAGCTTTTTATTGATATTATTTTTTATAACTTGTTTGTACTTAGATAGATAGGTAGGTAGATAGAGAGACAGAAAGCGCTGTTGTGTGAAATTTTGTAAATACTCACTCACCTTTATTTTTGATTGTTAGAAATGCAGAGTCCTCTCACGATTGTTTATGAATAACAAGTAAATAAGAGTGTGCACCGAAATTAGTTTATTTGACAAAGAATTCTACATACCACTTTTTGATATTAGACTCCAATAAGTTTCTTTAGTCCAAAACTTTCTTTCCAAATCCGATACTTAAAATATTTCTCACTTTTGAAGACTTTTCAATGAGTTAGGGCTTCTAGGGGAAAGTTTTCAATACACAGTTGTCGGGAAAATCGTCCAAGATACTTAAGGGTATTATTATTTAGGTATTTCTAAGATTAGAGTAATTGAATAGACCCAGCAGGTAGTTCACCATAACAAAACATCGATTCCAAATACTACCTATTTATTACCTAGCAGAGCGCCAGATACCCCAATATCGAGCAATGCAAGTGGATCGATACTCGCTCAATGCTCAAATGTTTGTTCAAAATTTTCGAGCTAAACAAAATTCCAAATTTCTTTAATTTGTCCAACAACGTTAGCATTGTGCAAAAATAATTTGTAAAACTTAAAAAAGTGCTGACTAAGAAGACAAAATAATCAAAAGGATTTGCTCGAATTACTGGAAAAAGCTTGTCAAATTCGAACTCATGTGTGCACGTATTCGTTGCTCATTCACTTGGGCTGTTCGAAAATGTGCCAACAAAGTCGAGAGCTCTAATACCTAGCATAATTCAAACAATCGAAAAAAGACATGAAGAAGATTATTTTAAAAAATACAAGGAAAAAATGAAAGTTTGTACTGGGAATACGGGCTCATGTTGGGTACGAATTAGAATAAATATAAAGGTTTAAATTGTTAAGTAGTCTGTTTCAGTCCTGTATTTTTTAAATTTTTTTCTCTTACGAAATTTTACTCTTCATTCCGCTATTCGACTTCGGGTTACTTCTTTAATTTAGGTATTATATTGTACTTTTTTGGATAGCTCAAAAGTCGAAATCTCGAAAAATAATTTCTATGAAAATTATTTTTTAATGATATGAAGTAGAAAAAAACTAGTGAAAAATCGTAAATTCAAAAATTATGGTTGAAATATTATTAATGATTTCAAAAAAAACCGAAAACAATCGGACTTTTGACCTAACATTTATAAAAGTGAGCGTACATATGAAAAAAAAAAAAATTTCTTTTTAATATTAATATATATTATAATTTTTAAAATCGAATATCTCGAAAACGGTTAACGGTTTTAGACATCATGTAAATTGGATATAATTTAATCAGAAATTGTTGTTATTTAGATCTTTAAATATGATAATATTTATGTCCTTAAATATCTGAGATGGCATTCCCGGTTACCCTGTGTATTTAAACTTTTTCTTAACTAGAGCGCTCCAATAGATAGCTTAGTCAAGTGGCAATAGGGAATTTTATCTTGAACTAAAACTTGAAGTTGCTTTCTCCAAAATTTATAGCGGTCGAGCCAAATTTTTTTAAGTAGGCCGAGGGAAAGCTCAAATATTTGCCTTCGACTTTCGCAAAACGTTATGCGCAGAAGCTCCTTGCAATAATTAGGCAACACAAAAGCTTAAACTTTTTAAGTAGCTACAGACTTTCAAATCCTCTAGCTGTTTAGCTGAAATCTGAAATGAGCTTTCAGACTTTTAATTATAACATAAAGCTTTTGATTATAATATACAGATTCTGAGCGGAATTCTTAATGTTGAGCTTTCACATTTCGTCATTAAACCTATATCAGTTTCCCTGCCAAGAACACTTTTGCAAACTATTTACTTCTATAACAATTTATTGTAAGAGATAAAAAGCATCTTTATGTACATCTTGAAAAAGATAGAAAAATACTGTAGAGTTTTAAAGCAGAGGTCTTGTAAAGATTCCAATAACTTTTACAAAGTTTTTAATTTAAGGGGTTCCGGTGGTCTAGTGCTCGAAAATTATATTTATTTTATATTATATTATTATTATTTATTACTAAATTCTTTTGAAAAAAAAAAAATGAAAACGATATTTAAGTTTTTTAGGCTTTTTATTTAACTTCTTTTACACAGAAAAATGAAAAAAAAGCTTTTCTTAAATTTAATAATTTTAAAAATGGTGCTGAAGTTGATCCCCCCGAAAAATTGGACCAGGACGGTGTTGTCCACTTTGGCTGTTCTATTTGTCTGAAACACAAAAACCAAAAAAATATTAATCAGTATGACTGTAGCTATGCGCCGCTACTAGAATAAAAAAACAACAAAATTTACCAAATGGCGTGGTTTTGAATTTGACACTCTTAAAATCGGATTTTTAGTATTTTAATAAAAAAATACGGAATAATTGGAATAATAATATAATTATAGTACGGGCGGTAGCCATTGCTGCTGTGAACAACATATTAAAATTTCAGGCGATTCGGTTGAATAGTTTTCTTTTTTTTTTGACAACACGAGGCCGAAAAAAGTAGTTTTGAGATAATTGAGAGCGGATATTTTCAGTTGACGCGGCCGCGTGACGAATCTGACTCTACCTGCTAAAACGACTGTAGAATCGAAATATACTGGGAATATCCTTCCAAAAATTTTACAGTATATTCTTAAAATCAAATACTTTCGAAATATAAAAAAAAATCAATTTCTGAGAAATCTAGATCACCGGGAGCGTGAGTGAAAATAAAAAGCTTATATGAGCTTTTATAAATCCCTAGCATATCGAGTTGCTTTTATTTCGCATAGCGAGTTTTTATAAACACTTTCATTAAGTGAAAGAAAAAATATTTCAGTTCACTACTTTTAGTAATACCTCTGTAGTCTGCCTCTTTCTTTAACAAGCTGTTTCATTCAGATAGCTTGCAAAGCTCTTTAAAAGATAAGAATAATTTTGGCTTTCATAGCAGAAGGCTTCCTAATGGCTCACATAATTTCCATATAATCATGATTTGAAGGAGTAATTTTAAAATATTTTTTTAATATGTCCGCTCTATTCATAACTAGGCATAGGTCGCTGATGAGTTGAGCTTCCATAGTGAGCTTTCTTAGGAGTTTTCGTTAAGGGAAAGTGAAAATATTTCAGGTCATTAGTTTCAGTAATATTTCCTCGTAGTCTCTCTCTTTTTCATTTATTTAGGTAGTTTTGATTCCGGTAGCTTTTGATATCTACATTCTAAGTATTTTCTACTTTTCCTATGTTGCTAGTATCAATTTTGTAACATTTACTATTTTTTTACGCCTAAATGAATTTAATATTTTTTTTTATCAACGGTATGATCGTAACGAGTCGATCAGACATCTTGCATATTAGTAATGCAAAGAATGATATGTAAAGGAAAAATCTCACTTACACATACACATACATACCGTGCAATAACTGTTTTACAGAGTACTTAATCCTATTAGAGAACATTTCCACTTTCCACGAATCACCTTCCACTCGATCACTTGCTATAACTGTGCTATCCGCTACTACGCTATTGCTTATCGGTGTGAAAAATGAGCTTTCACCAAGCAGCACAGCTTTGTACCAACGTCCATACAAACAAATACATACATACATGACTTCACTTCCTCACTTCCACCACTATCAATTTCGTTCTCACTCTCACTCTCACTATCGCTCTCACTACCGCTATCACTATCGCTATCAGTATTATCTTTATTGTATTTCTCAATTTTTTATTGTAATATGAATTGTTTGTAGAATTTTGTGTTATCTTTCTTTGAATCTTTATTTGTTTGTTAGTTTTCCTACTTGTGTTTGTTTCATTGAAGAAAAATTTTAGAATACGCAAAACAAAATACAAATTTTTTCACCCAATCACCAATTCCAATAAATAAAAATCAATCAAGGGGCTCATATTTTAAATATGAGGAGGATGAATTACTTCCAAAGCAGGAGGCGCGCATCTGGCGGCCGCGTAGTTTCCACTACGACAACGTAGCGGCGGCAATGCTGACGCTTTTCGCGGTGCAAACAGGCGAAGGATGGCCACTGTAAGCAAATATGTATATCAAAGTATCATTATAGAAATTTATTTATATACAAACATATACACATTTAACTAATATATCATACAAATATACATACATAGTTGCTATCTCATAGTATATAAGACATTTCAGTTGAATTCGTTTTCAATTACTATTACATGCACATATACATATATTTACATAACTACTTTGTAAAAAATTGTAATAAATTGATTGACATATTGAATATTCAAAATTTGATAGAGTTCTACAACACTCCATGGCTGCCACGTATGAAGATAGGGGTCCTATACAAAATTTCCGGATCGAAATGTCCATATTTTATATTGTGTATTTCATTGTATTTCCATTCTTCTTCGTGAATATATTCGTGGCCTTGATTATCATAACATTTCAAGAGCAAGGCGAGGCTGAATTGCAAGATGGTGAAATTGATAAGAACCAGGTGAGCCATACAAATATTTTTATAGCCAAATAAATTGCATATGTGTGTGTGTAAAGCAGTATGCCTACAAATGCTAAACTCTTCCTAGAAAGTAGTGTCAATGTTGTTGTGAATAAACCATTAATTTTTTTTCTTGTATGTAATGTATACACAGAAAACCGACTGAAAAAAAGAGCAAATCAAATACCGCTTTCTACAAATTTTCACAAAGTTCCAATTACGTTTTGCATACCTGACTGCTTAATGTCTTTATGAACTATTAACAGTCCATGTTTGTTTAATGTTAAAGTTTCATTTTATTTCCCAATGCTTTTAAGCTAAAGATTACATACCAAATTATTAGTATAGACTACAAGAATAGCATAGCCGAATAACACTGTACACAATGCCAACCCAATTAAGCGCTAGTACACATGCATATACTCGTACATTTACACACCTAAGCTATAACTCTTACACCACGCGTGCTACGCCTTTTGGCTTGCAACGCTTCCTGCACCTAACAAATCTGGCAGCTGAATGAAGCGTTGGCAGCCATAGCGTTGCATGTGTTTGGTGCAGAGTTCTGGCTTTATAGACTAACCAAATCAACACAAAAGCTTAATTACATACATACATCTATGTTACTAGTCCAGATGTTTTCAGTTCCTCCGAATTGTCCAGCCTAAGTCACTAATTTAGAAAATATTTATATTTAGGAATATAAGAAACTCGACAAGTTCACCCTAAAAGTAGCTTAGCTTAAGCAGTTTTTCAACTTAGCATAACAGAAGAGTTCGCTCGAGTTCAAGCATGTTTTTTATTTGAAGCTACTTTTAGGCGTTTTCATAAATGTTTTCGGTTCAAAGACATTTACTTATAGTACATACATATGCACATAACTGCGCAATAGTTTCTCTAGTTACCAAAGTGCGCCTTAAAACACTATATACTCGTATGTATAGTACTCAGTCAACAGCTTTCGATATTTTATGCTGTAGTTTATAATCCTTCAACGAGTTTTCCTAATGAAAATATATAAATGTTGTACATTTACCGGAAATTAACGATTTCAATGCGAGTACTGCTACGCTTTTAAAACAATTCGATTTAAAAGCTTCTGCAAGCACTCTTATATGGTTTGTATACATACATACACACATAATTTGTATATAGTGAAACATAATGAGCACACATATTAATTTACAAACATATCGCCCATTTAATGCAAGAGTGTCATAATCCAAAACAAAAAAAAAAAAAAAAAATTTTGACAAAAAAAGTTTCAAAATTATAAATTTGCTATACCTCCCTACTTATTTAATATACTTCGACCTACCTTCACCTCCCCAAGAAAAAGTAAAGACATATCTTCATATATGTCGTGGGATATGTTTATAGATATCGCGATGAATTTTATTACACAGCATAAAATAAAAGCTTGCAATAATTTCTGTATACTTACTGTCAGTGTCTAGAGATTGTGAGCACCACATTTTGATAAGTTTCGACTATTTATTAATTTTTTTTTCATAATACAACAAGAACCATATAAAACAAAGCTTCGAACTTAGTATAAAATTTGCAAAAATTCAGCAAATTGTTCACACAATTCTTAACTATTGGGTATGAGAATAAGTTTCCGCCCTCGTAAAAGAGGTGTCACTGCTGATGCTATTTTTGTGTTCGCTCTAGTAATATACTGGTGATTTGAAGGTGTATATGTGAGGTCTCGATCGCAGTAGTTGAGATTCGTTTGAAGCTTAAAGCTCCTTTTTGAGCGGGCGTCAAAAATGTCGACGTTCGTCCCGAAAAAACAGCATTTGCGGGAAGTCATGCTTCTTGAACGGCACAAAAGAAAAGACTTGCTGCATCGCATCATCACTGGCGATGAAAAATTTATGTATTATGATAAACCTAAGCGTCGAAAGAGTTGGAGCGTGCCAGGTGAACCAGGTCCATCGACAGCGAAAAAGATGTTCATGCTTCAAAAATTATGCTGTGCATCTAGTGGGAACAGAAGATCGCCATCACTGGCGATCCTTACCAACTGCAGCTAATGTGATTGAATCGAGCTTTCAAAGAAAAACGGCCGGAATGGGACGGTAGACATGACAAATCAGTCAATCAATCAATCAATGCAGTCAGCCCTTATTGAAGAGCGGTTCACTTCTTACGAGAGCATCACAAACTGGCTCAATGAATGATTCAAGTCTCGAATTTTTCGTCAGAGGAACCGTATGCTGCCTGAAAGTTGGAGTAAAGTTGTAGCTTCCAATGGCACATACTTCACATAATATCATATATTATTTAATTGTTTAAATAATTCGTAACTTTGGCGAAGAAATGACGGAAACTTATTCCCATACGCATACTTACTCAGAATTTTTAGAAAAATGTCAGGTATGCAGTTTTATAGATCGACATACATAGATATAGCACAGCGAATAAAGATCCGGCGGCTTCGTTGGCTGGGCCATGCCATCCGAATGGATACAATCGCTCCGGCCTTGAAAGCATTCGATTCGGTTAGCATCCAGCTGGTGGTAGCAAAGGAAGAGGAAGGCCTCCTGTGCGTTGGAAAAATTAGGTGCAGAAGCACTTGGCTTCACTTGATGGGCTCGGTTAGCAAGAGAAAGAAACGACTGGCGCACTTTATTAAATTCGGCCAAAATCGCGTAAGCAGTTATCGCTCTAATTAAGAAAAAGAAGTTTTATGGATCATTGAATTTGGTGAATTTGAAAGTGCAAGTTTTAAATTGAGTTGATTTTTAAATCGAGTTGATTTTTGACAATTTTTTCCGCTGTTGGTGTTGGCTGTTTTCTTCCATATAAAAAAATTTTTAGTAAGCGTTTAATGAAGAAAATGCATAAGACCGGGACCGAAAAAAATTTTCAAAAATTAATGTGATTTTTTAATTTTTTGAAACTCGCATTTTACTACACCAGAATTTAATGAGCTATAAAATGGGATGTTTTAAACTTTTTCCCGAAATTCTGAGTAAAAAGTTTGAAATTTCGATGGAAATTGGCCGACTTCTTACAAATTTTGCATGCAGTTTCAAACTTTGCTTTATGTGGTTTTTAGTAGTGTGAACTATTTATATTTTTATACAAAAATAATTGGAATTACAAAATAAGTATTATTTTAATAAGTAGTAAGTACAATAAATAAATAATCAAAACTTATCAACATGTGGTGTACACTTTCTCTTCCTGTTGACTGTACTTGCATATAGAAAATTCTCTGATATTTTGTATTATGACACTATTGAAGTTGAAACACAATTAATATTTTTTATTTCTTAAGCTGTTTTGTATACGCTCAGTTGACCAGAATAGAATTTGTATATGACAATTTGTAATATGGCCTTGAAATTTTGTACAAAACTTTTTGAGGGTTCTGGCGAAAATAAGCAACAATTTTTTTTTTAAGCTGGATATATCCTCTTTCGTTTGATATCCGTATTAATATAACAGAGGAAGTATGAGTGCTCAAAACAATTCTTTTAAACATTTAGTACTTTGAAATTTTCAAATCCTTTAAAAAATGAAATTGCTCAGAAAGTTAAAAATTTAGTATAAAAATATTTGCATAGCTTTTCGTGTAAATGAAAACTTTTACTGTCACTCAGTACTCGCTCCCCGAGAGTCGTTATTTGAGTCCAACTGCCCCTACGCGCAAGCGACTTTAATACGTTTTTTTTTGGAATGATTACCATACAGGTTTTTCTTCAATTTAAACGTATTTGAACGTTTTGATAGAAGTATTTGCAGGCTTAAACTAAATGGACGTTAAGGGGATATATACCTGTAAACGGCCATACCTTCTGCTCAAATATGAACGAGACTTTATCAATATAACGGTCCGCGGATGACATATGGCAAACATACATTTTTTGGTTTTTGGTAGGACTGTTATAAGCTTACATGGCAAATTTCAGCATGATATGTCACATAGTTTGTTTTCTGTGCTACTGTAAACAAGTCAAGCTCGAGTGTGTTTTTCGAATTTAACGATGGAAATTCAAGTTGAACAAAGAATTTGTTTGAAATTTTGTTATTCCAACAAAATTTCGGCTTCAGACGCCTTAAAAATGTTGCAGACAACCTATGGGGACTCTGCTCTATCGCGTGCACGTGTTTTCCAGTGGTACAAATCGTTCAAAGAGGGCCGTACATCGGTCGCCCTCGATCGGCCAAAGTCGCTCAAAAATTAAGGTCATGCTGACTGTTCTTTTCGATTACGAAGGTGTGGTGCACTCGGAGTTCCTTCCGCAAGGCCGATCGGTTAACTCTGAATATTATTTAGACGTTTTAAAGCGTTTGCGCGAGAACATTCGTCTTAAAAGGAAGGAATTGTGGGACAACAAGTCATGGTTCTTGCATCACGATAATGCACCAGCTCACACATCACGTCTTGTTCGCGATTATTTGAACAAAAATAATGTTAATATCGTTCCGCAAGCACCGTATTCGCCTGATATGGCTCCATGTGACTTTTTCCTGTTTCCCAAGCTCAAGTTGCCGCTCCGTGGAAAACATTTTGAGACAATTGAAGTCATAAAAGAGAATTCGAAGAAGGAAGTGAAATCCATACCGAAATCGGCCTTCCAGAAATGCTATGATGATTGGAAAAAACGTTGGCATATGTGTATTGCCTCCAATGGTGATTACTTTGAAGGAGATAAAATAAAAATTGAACAATAATTAACCGTTTGTGTTTTATTAAATCAGTCTCGTTCATATTTGAGCAGAAGTATTTTTCCAGATTTTGATTAAAACTATTTAAAACGAAGAAGAAAAAATATTTTTCCAAAATTGGCATACACTTTATTTCTGCATTAGAATAATATAAATATTTTTTTTTTATTTTATTCATTTTAAATGGCTGATATACACTCAATTCTTCCAGGAAGATCGCACGGGGCTTTTCAGTCGGCGGGCATTGTAGCATCGGCATCATTGACCTGAATACAAAATAGGTTTTTTGTTTTTTTTTGTTTATTAATGTCATGATTTCTATATGAATTAAAAAAATAAAAATAAAAAAAAATTCGCGGAATAAAATGCTTAAAAAAAGTGAATTTTCGGGCGAATTTTCCTATTATTTTAGCGTCGAAAAAATTATTTTTCTAAAACTTGTAAATTCACATAGAAAGTAATATCATAGAAAAGATGTGTGCAAAATTTCAGGGAGATCAGTCAATAACTATTAGGTTTATCACGTACGCCAATTCGAAAAATATATAGTTTTGAGAAAAGCGCGTCTAAAGTTTGAATACAACGTAACTTTACCTCTCCCAGCGCTCGAATGAAAGAAATAGAGTCGTCACGGTTGACGATCTATAATATAAGAAATACTTAAACTTATGTTCTAAAATTTTTTTAACATATTCTTAAAAGATTATATTAACATTTTATGAAAAAAAAAAATTTTTTTTCTCGAAATTTTAAAGTAGCCTTAAGTAGGCTAAGTTGCATTCGTTTTTCAAAGCCACAAAAGTGCTGCCTTTTCGGACGCTATAACTCGCTTTGAGTTTACTCTTACGAGTTTGTTCAACTGTAATTTTATTCTGGTCAATCCAGTGCTTAGACATTTGTATTTCTATTTTGTTTTACTTTATTTTGTACCAATTTTAAGAAATATATAGTATTACTTTCAAGAAAATTTATATTATTGTATTAAAAAATAGATTTGAGTATCACACGTATGTACAAACAACATAGGGGAACATTATATCTGCAGCAAGAAATTTTTTTTTGGATTCATTATTATTTACATACAAAGCTTTTCAATACAATAACAACAGCGACAATAACGGCATTTAAACACTATTTAACGAACTTATAAGCAGAGTAATCAAAAACATTTCCAATTACTAGAATTAATATTAAAAAATATATATAATTTTTGAAAGAAATTCAGTTTAAAATGTAAAAATAGGGTAGTCCCTTTACAATTTTCCATTAGTGGAATCTTATTAGTATGAAAAAAAAAAATTTATTGTGCCGCATAAATAAACAAAATTTACTCCATTAACGATGCCTGCAGATATTTTTAGTTCCCCCCCCCTGTCAACTAAATGCCAGTGCGTATAAAATATTGCATTATTTAAGAAAAAATAGTATTCCTACTAACATATACAAGTACATATAAATATGTAAATATCCTTCACGCATAAATTTAAATGACTCAATTCTATATGTATACACATCCCCATTTAAATATAAGTGCCTAGTAAACATAAAAATCATATTGTTGTTATCTGTTCTGTTTGATTTGTAACAAAAGTTTAAAAGCAAAACCAAAAACATATATATATATACCATATATATCAACGCATGATAAAAAATTCCTATGTGCTTTCCATCCTTGCCGCCAACTATCGATACATTATATATTTTTTGCTAATTGCAATTGTTTACGTACTTACAGAAATCCTGCATAGATTTCACGATAGGAGCGCGTCCGCTCGAACGGTACATGCCCAAAAATCGCAACACATTCAAGTACAAAGTGTGGCGCATTGTAGTTTCGACGCCATTCGAATATTTTATAATGATGCTAATTGTGTTCAATACATTACTGCTTATGATGAAGGTAAGTGCGTGAATATATGATCGACAACATACACGCATACATGCATTCAGATGTACATACATATACGAACCAATACTAAATATATTTTATTTATTTAGTTTGTTTGAATTAATTTGTTTTCGTTAAATTTTTGACTATGGGTAGCATTAAAACAGATTGTTAGTTCAAATTCATGATCTCACTCACCTGACACTCATTTACAATACATACATATACACAAACGAACTAGTTATTGTAGGTTAAAATGCAAAGTATTCGATAAAATAAAAAACAACATTTATAGAAAAAAAAATAAACAGCAATTTTCCAAATTTTAGTTTACATGAAGAAAACGAAGTGAACACTAAGTGTTACTCTGTGTCGATGTGGACGAATGGCGCGGAAAATTGAATTGTGTAAAAAATTGCATGTAAAAATAAAAGTGGTTTCTAAATGAATATTTTTTCATAATCGAATTTTACCGCTTTTTTTTTTTTATTCTATCATCACTGCACCGACATGTTTCAATTCGCTAAACTAATTGAGATGAACCCCTTTTTGTAATTTTTACTGCCGACTACTCTATGGCATTGATGTATTTTTATGATCTATGGAAACCTTCATTTTGGTAAAAGCAATAAATTTTATACTAATCAATCATCTCTAAATCTATGTTCATCTAACAACTTCGGAAACGACTATTCGGCTTCATGTGTTCAAACGATTTCTGTGCATCATATTTTTTGTTAAGCTCAAAGTCTGTTCACAATAAAATTCCAGTTGACTGGAGTCAGTGCGATAGCAATGGTCAGGTTTCTTTTGGTGGTAGCATCATGCAGACCTTAAGGGGGAGCCTGGTTTATAAGGTCAAAAAAATCAATTTTTTTTTTCGTTTCAAGCGATTCCTAATATATTTCAGAATATTCACACAAAGTTACAGAGCCTAATTCTCAATGTTTCCGTAGATACAAATCCAAAGGTAGGCGAGCGTTAGGTAGTTACGCTGTGACCGGACAGCTATAGTACAAACTTTATCTTCTTTTCTCGACTTTTCAGTTTTATGATTTCTTTGAATTGGCGTACATGAATGAAAAAAAACTAATGAACCTTTTGAAATATATCATAGCTTGTTCCCTTCAGTATTAAATTCTCTTCTATTTGAACTAACAAAATAGATAAAAAAAAAATTTCAAGATTTTTATACCAAGTTGAAGTGAATTTTTTTTTTTTACAGAAAGGCATTTTTTTCTTTAAAACCTCCAAAAAGTTGAAATTTTGGAATTTCTCTCAGTTTTCTTAGTTCATCCAGAATAAAAAATCATGATAATTAGAAATCCATTTGAATTTTTTGCTTTAGATAATAATTACGAGCTGTATCTTGTACGCCAGTTGGAAACTCCAGCGTTGCAGTGCTCTAATAATTTCTATGTAAAACATTTTTTTCAACTTATTTTAACCAGTACAAAAATTGTTTATACTTTTTAAATGTTCATTGAAAGATAGAAAAAACTTTGCAGTACTAAATTAATTTTTTCCTTAAAAAAAATCGCCAAGAGATGCAATTTTTAGACCTCATAAACCAGGCTCCCCCCTTAAAGATCAGGCTTTGCGGGTTTTACAGTTGCGTGAGCATTCGCATTAGGAGAAAAACTCTGTTTCCCCTTTCAAAAAATCTATTTTATCCTATGTTCATTTTCATTTAAAAATAAATGAAAAAATTTCCGTTAAAACCCCTTTAGATTATCCATTCATTTGAGGGGAAGAAATAAAAAAGGGAACATTTTTAAGTTGAGACCTAAATAATTTATACTAACCTTTTGCAATTCCTCCTAATTATGTAATTATCAAATAATGAAGGCTTCAAAGCCAACCCAACATAACCGCGCACATTTAAGTTAAATTTAATATGGGCTCACTGTTAATTTTTTAATCAAGTAATCTCATATAAAATGAGAGTTATAGTTTGTTACATCCATACTACCTTGGATAAAGACTAATATTCGCATCTGTATCAACTTTCTTTGAAATATAAAAGTGTTTGCTAAAGCTATCATTCGCACGGTCCGATGGGCATCGACTTCCCTCCTCACTCTGAGCATCTCGATATATAAATGACTATACCTGCCTCCATGTTCGGTCACAGAAATTCAGTTCGGCGTAGAAAAGCAGAACATTTTTTAATTTTTATTTCTTTAAAAAAATTCAAAAGATCCTTTGAGTTTTGCGTGATGTCGTTATGATTTGCATTAATAATACTGAAAAAAAAAAAAAAAAATTGTTTCATTAAATAACGAATTCCACTCATCTTAATTAATATCAGCACCCAGGAAGTTTTAGGATTATTGATTACTGTTATCAAAACCCAAATTTTCTGTTGAAAAAAAAGCTTGAACATCTGTTTCTTCATCGAGTATGTTGAGTGCGAAATGATTCAGTGCTGGTTCATTGGCGTATCGTTTTTGCATTGCAATATAAAATTATTAAACTATGAGTATTAAATAATCACTACATGTCCACAGGTAAAACTAGTTATATGTTACGAGCTGAAATTAATGTGATTATCTACCTTATTTTCCTTTTTTACTAATAAAAATACAGGATTTTAAAAAAGCCAGCGCTTATTTATTGTTTGGGCTCTTGAAAATGTTTGGTTCATTTCACTTCAGTTTAGCCGTAAAAGAAGATGTTCGGTCATTATCCAGTTAATAATTTACATTGGCTTGCGATTTTTAATAACTCAAGATAAAAAAAATTATAGTTGCTTTGTTGTAAATTAACCAATTTTAATAAATAATTAAAATATTGTAAGTGCTGCTACCTACATAATTAAAAAGCTACGTATTCATGTGTCAATATCCACTAACCGTCTAAATATTTATTTAATTTTCATTCTGGCCTATGTAATTACTTTACGTTTTGCTATACTCTAACACAAATACATTCGAATACATACATACATGTGCATATATTTATATGGAAGTTGTGATTTATTTGAATTTATTGCTAAACAAATTTATACACATACATACTCATATATTGCTTCTGTTAAACAATAAATAAACTAATAAAAAATTTTACAGTACCATAACCAAGGTGAAATGTATGATAAATCACTAAAATATATCAACATGGGATTCACAGGGATGTTCAGCGTTGAGACAGTACTGAAAATTATTGGATTTGGTGTAAAGGTAAGTGGAAGTCCTTACGTAAATACGTGCATAATGGTTGATATATTTGTGTGTGTGATGCAAAAGCAAAAAAATATTTATATAATATTTGATATAATGCAATGTTGTGCATTTAGTTTTACGTCATCTTTGCGTTTGCTATACCATTAAGTTCAGCTGAAATTTACAATGCATTATTTTTGCGAAAATTTACGCTTGTAATGAAAATCGCGTTATTGTAAGGCCTGTGCTACGATAGTTTTAAGTTTAGGTGCGCAGTGCGTATACGTTACATGTACGGAAACAATTCGGCAGTAGAACAGGTAAGTTTTGCTTAACATTTTGGAATGCTCTACAATTTCCAACAATGCCACCTATGTTCCTTCTGCTTATAATCTAAAAAAATCTAACGAAGTGCATGTGAATACAGAAAGCTTTGAATTTTTTAACGCACGCCTTTACGAACATTTTTTATGGTCCAACAATTTACTCACTCTAAAGGATACTGTACTAATACTTATGGATTTTCGCATTTTATTTAATTTTTTCCTTAAATTCACACTTTAATATTTATCAGCAAATACTGTATGACAAACCAGTATAGTAAGTATAGTATACCAGCTCAACACTACTCTAAAAAAGTAGTAACCAGGTGTAGTTTTTAGAGAAATAGAGCAAGAAAGAGTACACTATTTGATATTATATTTAAGATTCGCATTACCTATGGCAAAAACTCGAAGAAGTAACCAAAAATGTTACGAAGGTACTTTTCCCATTCATTTTGTATACCATTTTGTATAGCAATTGCAGGCATAAACGAGTTTTCCACTTGCCTCATATAATGTTCAGCATGGATGTACAGACTCTGAGGGGATCCCTATGTTAAATTTGTAGCGATCTTTAAAATAACATTTTCTTCTGACTTTTTGAAAAGGGGCTAAAATGATCCTTTCATGAGAGAGCTTTTGGGTTAAAATGTTCTACAAAAGTATTCCTTGTAAAATTTGTATGTACCAAATGCACTATAACAGAGAAGAGGGAGAAATATTCTCCAGAGTTTGTAACTCTGCCTACCGTAGATTATGTTGCATTGCTGGAAATGCGAATCTTCGAATGATTTATTGATGTATACGTATTTTGTTAAATCCTTTAACCTAGTTTAAGATACACACAGCAAATACACAAACTCACAGTTTTATGCCGCCTACAAATAGTGGATGGCTTTTATGATTTCTACCTTGAAAAATCCCTTCTTATCATTTGATATTTCATATCCACAGTGGAGATCGAAATTCGAGCGTACGCGCCACTAACAACGATTTATGGTTGAACGCTTCAAACACGTTTAAATAGATGAAACCTGCGTAATTATTATAAGTAGAACCAACTTTGAAATAGGTTTAGGTTTGTTCCAAGTTAAACTTCAATTTTTTTGGGATAGACTTCGCCAAATCTAGTATAGTTTTGTGGTAGCCACTTCTTCATCTGCCCACTTAAACCCACTCATCAGACAGCCACTTACCTTCAGTTAAAACAGCCTTCCCAATAGTCGTTGAAGGAGCACATTTCTTGAATCTACCCTTCGCTGACAACTGTTAGTGGGACGTCTATATACTTAGAGGCTGTAACATGATAAATTGATTAGCTTGTTTAATAACACCCACATTAGCAGGAGTTGGAGAAAATTGTTCAATTGCAATACACAATGGAACGTTGCTAGAAACCTACACTGTGCCTACCTACAAGTCGGCAAAGTGTGAGCTAAATTGTCAAGCGCGTCAATCAGTGGAACAGCTGAGTCAACTAATAGGGGCCAATAAGTATAGAAATTTTGCTGAACACTTTGGGCTTACTTCGGCTCCGCAAAAATATTGCCATGCCAAAGAAGAAAGGAGATATTGCGATATAGCTACACATAAGTAGCCAATAGAACAAAAATCTAGCCAAACATCTAATTACTTTTTTTTATAGGACAAAGATAAAAAAATTTGTTTTGTTTGAAACAAAAACATCAAATGAATTTTTTGTTTTATATAAATATAAAAACAACGCAATTATCAGATTGAGAATACCAATTATTGGCTTTGATAGTTTCTGGCGATCTTCACATAGCTGTCAAATCAGACTATTTTTGTTAGATGTCATTAAATAATGGCGTTGTGTCAACAATGTGGAAACAATTCCATTAATTTAATGTGAAAAAAGTTTAGTTCGTATAGTAAAAGAAAATGCATTGAAAAATGTTAACGCATTTTTTTTAAAAGAATTTTTAGAAAAAAACCAGCTTCATCATTTTTCTTTAAACCTACTTCAACTTGACTGAAGTGGAAAGTCTCAAATGCTTTAAGCCAGATGTCTTTAGTGAGCTTTATCTTATGATGCACATGTCGGGCCTCTCTTCAAGAAAAGTTCGTTCACAACGCATTCGATGAACCTAGTTTTCGATCAATTCTTTCTTATAATAACAGTAATAATATTCAATAAGTGCTACAATTTTGAATGGTTTGTGGACCTAGACTAATGACTTGACAGCTTCGAAAATCGTAATACTATAACGGCATCACAACATCATCAAAATTTACAAAGCGGTTTATGAATTTGAGGAATCAATCGCAAACTTACGTAATAAATTTGAATGAATTGTAAATGTTGTTGACCTGTGTAAGGATATTTAATTAATTTTATATATAAGTTAATTTTACTACCTTTTCTGTAAAAAATATCTAAAAACCAAATTAAAAAGCACCATTATTGAAAAACTTGTTGAACGCATCTTATTATAAGGAAAAACACCAAAATATCGATAAATAAAGCGTTTTTCAGTAAGAGCGTTTCAACTTTTTTTTTTTAATAAAACACGAACGGTTTGACTTTTTTAACTAATTTTTTTTTTATTATCGAGTTTGAACATACACATTTAAGTATGAAATTCGATTTCTTTTGCATGACCACCGCGTGCACGTTTTACGAAGTCCAATCGTTGAACCAAATTTTCGACACTCTTTTGCATAAATCGGTCGAAATTCCAGCAATTTCGCGTTCAATATTGGCTCTGAGCTCACGAATCGTCGCCGGCTTGTTACTGTAGACCAATGACTTCACATGACCCCAAAGCAAATAGTCAAGAGGCGTCAAATCACACGAGCGCAGCCGCCATTCGACCGGTCCATTTCTGGAAATAATGCGCTCATCGAACTTACTCTTCAACAAATCAATTGTAGCGTGTGCTGTGTGGCTTGTGGCCCCGTCCTGTTGAAACCACATGTCGTCTAAGTCCATACCATTCAATTGCGGCCAAAAATAATCGTTTATCATGTCGCGGTATCAATTTCCATTCACAGTAACGTGGCGATCGTTCTCGTCAACGAAAAAATATGGGCCAATTACGCCGCCGGCATGTAAACCGCACCGAACAGTGATTTTGTCGGGATGCAACGGTGCCTCATGAATCACGTGTGGATTGCTTTCTGCCCAGTAACGCATATTTTGCTTGTTGACAAAGCCATTGAGCCACAAGTGAAGATGATTTTTTGGCCGTAATGCTCTTAAAGTAGCAGCAACAGAACGATTGTTTTCATAAAAAGTTTGCACGATTTGCAATCGTTGCTCAAGTGTGTAGCGTTCCATGATGAAATGTATACTAATGAAGTTTACAAATGACAAGCGAAAAATAAAAAATATTGCGTCGTTCGCCCTCCCTATCGGAAAAAAGTTGAAGCGCACCTATTGAAAAACGCCTTACAAACTTGCTTACAACTTCTTTCATTCAAATATTTGAAGAATACAATAACAATAGTTTATATTTTTATTTACTATCACAAGCCAGCAAAATATAATTTTACTCACAATTCCAACCACTTAAATAAATTTTGAAATACAGCCAGTAAAAAATTTGCATTAATTCTTTAAATTTTCAAACTAAAGTTTTATAATAACTCCACAGAAAAGTTTAAATTGAATAGTAATCATTAATAAAATAATTAGTGAATTCCTTTTATAGATGAAAAACATATGCGATGCCTGCGTCTCATAGTTATAAATGTTTTCAGTTACCAAATTTTTAAATTAGAGTTAAAATTTCAAACGCATTTTTCACCAACACACCTTTGTTCTTGTACATGAATCGTTCATGATACTTTCCAATGAGTAAAATATAAAAAGAAACAGTTAAAAAAATTATAAAATTAAATATTAAAAAATAATAAAATTAAACATTTTTAGACTTCCGGTTTTTTTATTTATTATAGATTTATATTGGAAACTATCTGAATGAACTATAGACGTGTCTGGATATAGTGAACACATCAGTAAACACTGCAATTTTTACATGGAATATTCTAAAAATTGAATAATCTAAACTTGTAAATTGTGAACAAAATTTTAAAATCAAAAAACACAAAATAATCAGAAATAAAAGCGAGTATTTCTGTAAGTTGAACTCTCGCTGTTGATTCTTAGAAAAGCTTTTGTTATTTGACTTTTGAGTCATGAGGCCTTCAAGGCTAAAACTGTGCTGTTTTACGTGTGTGAGAGGTAATTTTTAACGTTAAAGATAAAACTTAAAATTATTGAAGAAATCGGAAAGGTGCCAGTGTTTCATCTTTCGAAAAAATATATGGAGTAGCTAAATTAAAAATTTTACAAAAAACAAAAAGAGACGATTTTACTATCTAAGGCGTGTGTTTGGTTTTAATGGTATTTTGATTTAAATACACACATGTGCATTTCGGCAAATAGAAGAAGGTTTTGAGCAAAACATGTTACCCGTGATAAAGTGAAAAACCTGGATACTGTGAATAGGCTTTGTGATAATGAGTTCGCTTTATCTAGACACGTCCTTATATACACAAGCAATTGGAAAATGGATATTTATTTTTGTTTACCTATTTATACCCGTTACCATACAGTGATTCACTTATATGCACATACAAATTTTTCTTTTCCCTCTCCTCGTCCAAACACGAAAAAAATTACACTAATTTTTTCTGTAGTTTTATAAAGCACCGGAAATTTATACTGCCACATTGAAAAACATGAATCTGGTATTCATCTCATTCTTCTCTTTGGAAACAATATTAAAAGTAATCGCCTTTGGATGTACGGTAGGTACTAAATGAGTGAGAGAAATGTGATTCCTGAATAAGAAACGATTGTGGAAAGAGAAAAACTAATAAGGAAAACAGAATAAAAAACAAATTTAAATAAAGTAAAACTAATTTAAATAAATTAAAATACCTGTAAAATTAAATAAATTAAATTAGAATGAAACAAAAAGCAATAAAATTAAATTGAATTCAGTAATTGGATAAAATAATTTAATAAAATGAAAACAAAATTAAAATAAACAGAAAATTAATCAAAATAAAATAAAAATGTGAAACAAAAAAGAAAATACTATGCAAAAAATTTAATTGAAATTATAATTAAAAAAACGGAAAATAATACAAACTAAAAGATATTAATATAACATTAAAATTAAATTTAGTAGTTGAATAGTATAATTTAATATAATCTAACTTAACAAAATTAAAACAAAATTTAATTAAAATTAAAATTGAAATTTATTTATTTAGAATAAAATAAAGTATAGTGAAATAAAATAAAAGATATTAAAAAGTTTAAATAAAGCTGAAATAAAAAAATAAACAGTAAATAACAAAAGTAAAGAAAATAAACAGTAAAATAAAATTGAATTGAAAATTTGCATGAAACGAAAAGACATAAAATAAAATGAAAAAACAAATTACAAAACACGAAATCACATGAAATAATCCAACAAAAAATTTATTCAAATAAAAACCAATTTAAAATAAATTCAGTTTAGTAATTTACTGAAATATATACATATACATATATATTGATAAAGTTAATACCTAAGTTAAAATATAAATTTATTTAAAATATAAATTTATTTATATTTTAGCTTAAGTTTATATTGAAATGGAAGTTAAACAAATAAAACTAAAAATACGTTGGCAAAAATAATTTAATAAAAATTTAAATTGTGATTTATGAGAATAATTCAGATTATATATTATTAAAAAGTTAAGCTCTAAATTAAGTTTAACATAAAATTCAAATTAAAATTTAAATTCAAATTATAATAAATTAATAATTTAAAATAAGATTAAGAAAAAAGTTTAAATTTAAATAAAATATATTAATATAAAGCAAAGTAAATAAATAAAAAACGAAATAATAAGGGAAATAAAATAAACAAATTAATGATAAAATAAAACAAAATTAGATAGTGATTGTAAAATTGTATTAAAATTTAAATGAAATAAAATAAATTTAAATGAAATAAAATAAATTTAAATGAAATGAAACTTAACAAAGTGAAATAAAAAAAATATGAAAAATAATTGAGTATTAAAATATACTAAAATATTGAGGACAGTTTAAATAAAAATATAAAAAGAAATAAATTTTATTAAAATCTAATTCATACCTAAATTTGCAATAGCAATTTTTTTTATGCAATATGTATATGCAAAACCATTTTAAAACTAAAAGTTAAGTCAAATTTTAAGTAAAAGTAAAACTAAATTCTTAGATCATACATTAGCCTAAGATACAACTGAATAAAATAAAATAAACTAATACAAAAAATTAAACAAAAATAATTATATAAAAATAAAATAAAATATAAAAGAATTTAATTTAAAATATAAAATAATTTAATTAAATAATTAATTAAAATGAAAAGAAAAAAGATATTTTTAAAACTAAAATTAAATTAAAATAAAAAAATGGAGGAAATTAAATACAATGAAATAAGGTAAAGTAGAATTTAATTAAATAAAAGCATTTAATTAAAATAGGGCAAAATTAAACAAAATGACATAAAGAAAAAATGCATTAAAACTAAAATAAAATGAGCTAACATAAAACTAAAATAACTTAAAAATAAAATTTCATAAAATTAAAAAACTTGTATTAAAATTGAAATTTATAATTAAATGGGCAATAAAAATTATGTTAAAGTAAAATGTATATGCAAATCAAATTAAAACTGAAAGTAAACTTAAATTGAAAATAAAATTAAATTTTACCACAAATATTAAAATTAAATCCAAAAACAAATTTAAACAAAATAAGGTAAAATAAAATTAAAAAAATAAAACAAAATGAATAAAAAAATAAATAATTAAATAAACACAAAATAAAATAAAAGTTTTGTTAAAATTAAATAAAATCAAAAAACTGATGCAAAATTAAATGCATTGAAATAGGATAAAGTGGGATTGAATTAAATAAAAGCATTTATATAAAATAGGGCAAAAATTGAACAAAATTATTAAAAAATTTATATATTAAAATTAAAATAAAATTGGATAATTTACACCAAAATAAATTAAATATAAATAAACTAATAAATAAAATAAATAAATATGAAAATTAAATTCAAAACAAAATTTAAATAAAATAAATAAAAATAAAAATTTAAAAATAAAATAAAATGAGTAAAGAAAAATAAAAAATTAAATTAAACACAAAATTATTAAAAAAAAAAGTTTTGTTAAAATTAAAATAAAATAAAATAAAATAAAATAAAATAAAATAAAAAAACTGAGGTAAAGTTATATGCATTGAAATAAGATAAAGTGGAATTGAATTAAATAAAAGCGTTAAATTAAATTAGGGCAAAATTAAACAAAATGAAATAGTGAGCAAATACATTAAAATTAAAATAAAATACGGTGGAAAAAAGAAAAAAAAATCAAAAATAAAATATATAAATGATAAAAACTTTTATTAAAATGAAAATCAAATTAAACAAAATTGAAATCAAATTAAAATAAATTGATTAAAATAAATATAAAAAGTACCACAAATTAAAATAAACCAAAATTAAATAAATGTAAATAAAATTAATTAAAATGAAATAAAGTAATAATAAATGAAGTAAAAAAAAATAGTTTGTATAAATAAAATTTAAATTAATATTTAGGTTTATATTTACAGAGCCCGCCATCTATCATTACGGATTTGAACTAGGTATTATTTGAAGAATGGTAACACTTAGCTGTCATCTGATTTGACAGAAAATTAGTTTTATTCTTCTGCTGAACGAAAATGGTTGTGTATACGCTCAAAGAACGCTGGGAAGTACTGCGACATTACTTTGAAAATCATGGTAATGTTGCAGAATGTGTACGAAAATTACGTACGGCAATGGGAAGAAGAAAAGCACCGAATGAAGCGTATGTGCGTTACTTTGCGAAAAAAGTAAGAGAAACGGGGTTGCTTATTGACAAACCAACGTTGGATTATTATCTTTGGGGTGCCGTCAAAGACCAGTGTTATGCCAACAAACCAGCAACAATTGATGAACTGAAGACCAACATACGCGATGTCATAGCTGAAATACAGCCGCATACAATCGAAAATGTGTTGAAAAATTGGACTGATCGTATGGGATGGTGCATGGCTAGCCGAGGGATTGTACTTCAAAATAAAAAAAACAGTTTGAAAGAATATAGAGTAGTTTCTTTTTTATAGCACTTTTTAATACCGTAAAGTTATATGGCGGACCCTTTAAATAACCTAAAATATAAATTTAAAATAAAACTCAAATTAAAAGTAAAACTTAAATTAAATCAAACAACATTAAAAAAAAAAAATAGTCTAATTAATTTTTTTTTATTAAATAAACAATCAATTTTAATGAATTGTAGCGAAGCAGCGACTCTTGCGACATGCATTGTAAATTTCAGACACACAGGATTGTCGTGCGGTTACGTGTATATTAAGCATATATGTACACACATACCATACATATATGTACATGTGTATATGATTGGACTTCTGTTATTTAGCTTAAAAATTAATCTCATTCTTCAAATTATTTCCTCCTCACTTTTCCCAGAATTTCTTCAAGGATCCATGGAACATTTTTGATCTGATTACTGTTGTGGGCAGTATCGTAGATGCGCTATGGATGGAATTCGGGGTAATTATTGCACATATACAATGATATATAATGTATACATATATATACGCTTAGCACCGTTTGTTCTTTTAAGTTGGTTTATTTAAAGCTGTTGCTCAACCAAAAACAGAAAAACAAAAAAAAAATAAAAAAATGAGTTACTCTTTCCGAAAAGGCTGCCATGTTAGCTTTGAATATTGTCTTAAAGCAAGTTATGCGTATTGATGAAAGAAAATAGATTAACGTACATATATTGCATAATTATTTATTTAAATATATATATATAAATATATATATGTATGTGAAAGATATTTAAATAAGTGTAACAAGGGAATGATTGCGTTTTGTTGTTAGGGTGTATTCATTGTGTTTGACTTTAAAAGCCAGCTAAATAATATAATTTATACAATTATTTTCACGCATATATATTTACAATAATTACCAATTATTTACTTACTTTTCATTGTAACACACATATCCGTAAATTCTATTATAATTAATACTTAAATGAATACTTAACTGATATATCTCGGCCAATAAACATACGTACTTCGAATTGAATTAGATAATATTTAAGTTCAAAGTTTTAATGGAGTTCTGATTTTTGTATTCTGTGCTGCTTGTTAAGTTTTTGAAAATAGTCAAATATAATCATTTATACGAAAATTTGCTTGTTGATTTATAGTATTTAAGTTCAATTCCAGTTTCGTCTTCAAATTATGCGCCTAAGCAGAACGCAGCACGCAGGCGGTAGAGTTTTTAATGTGATACCTGTAAAACAGGCAAAAAAGAAAGAAAAAAAAAACAACAAACGCAGAAAAGAAAATATTTTTAGCACAAAGTTAAATATTTCCTTTAGTACTTAAGTGAAAGTACTTTAAATGGCAAAGAAATACGTATATGTATGGAATATCACAGATCTCAATCAAGGGCTACGTGTATATACTTTGCCCCACGTGCATTCATACAAACATATTTCATATTAAATACCCATCAACAACATATTTATCTAAGCCATATGCCATAGTATAATTAAATAAGTATTTGAGTGAATTATTATAAATATGCCTATATCTATATATATATTTATATACATATACTACAATGAATCATCGCGAAAAAAATAATAATCATATATCTTTTAATTTTCCTTTTTTTCATATTTTATTTGTGTACCAACATACAAAACTAAAACCAAATACGAAATGGGGTCTCATGAACAAACAAAAAAAACAAATAAAAAATATGCAAAAACAAAACAATTGTGATTCCCAAAAAATATCACATGAAAATACTCCCCACATAAAAAATAACATTCAAAAACCCACTCCAACAAAACGAAAAACCAAAAACAAACAATATACAATTACTTCTATACTCCCACGAATATGCAACAACAATTTTGCACATACATGCGCAACATTTCAATACAATTTCTCCACAAACATTTCGCAAAAAATCTTAAATAAATAATTTTTCTAACTATAAATACCACTTTTTTAATTGTTTTGCTGCGAAAATTGTCCTTTTCTCTGTGTAAACAAATATGTATTATTCCATATGAACGAAAAAAATATTCATCACTAAAAAAAATGTATCTATTTTTAAAACTTCCTGTATTGTCAAATCTAAATTTTCTTGCTGTCGTTTCAAAAATCTCTATCATCAACCGAAACATAAAAATCAAACAAACTACTTATTCGTTGAAAATTACCAACATTCGCAATCACAACAACATTTAAAAATCAATTGCAAAAATGTAAACAAAAAAAAAAAAAAAACAATCTGAACAATTCTCCTCTACAAATACTCATCTACTACAACTACAACTACTACAATTACAACACCAGCACGATGTAAGTACAAAACACTTCTTACACCAATACAATAATCATAAAGTCGTTTTTTTGTATTGTAAAATTTTATGTGTGTTTTTGTTGTTTGACATTTATTGGAAAGCGTTTATTTTTCAAATACTTTATTGTGTTTAAACATCTGATTGTTTCGTTTGTGCCCTTAACCAACGCTAATTGTATTGGTTGGCATTTTTCAAAATATGTGTGCTTGTGTATCTTTAGTTTAGAAATAATGCGCTTCAGTGGTGCAGTTAGTCAGGCTTAGTAGCTAACCTGAAGTGCTGTTGTTGATAGAAATAAACCCACAGCTTGAACTAATATGATATTTGCTGCATTTAGAAAGTAGTTGATAATAAGTATTAGTAGGTATATAGTTGGAAATTTTACGCTTTGTCCACTTTAGGCGAACTCTACTCGTGCTTTTCTCAAATGCTGAAATAATTCTACCTGCGGAAATCATAAACTGACATTTTTCGAAATACCCAAATTTATAAATATCGCTAAGTATCTTCAATAACTGCTTTTACATGCGTATGTAAGTCTCCAAAGCGTCATTCACATTCACTCAAGTTAAAACCTCCATTGAAAGTTAAAAATAAAAAAAAAATAATCACAACTTCTTTTAATAGTCTGTTAATACAGATTTTTGACAAAAAATATGAAATTCCTCTTCATCAAGTGTGAATATGAAGCCGAATAAAAGGCAGTTTCATGGCAGACTCTTTTTATATACACTGCGTTTAATAACTATAGCGCTAAGACTTACCGACAATTTATTTGTTTCTCATTTAGCTTTTTTACTTTTACATAAGTATAAGTCATTCTTCTACAAAAATCATGCAAATCGAAGTTTAAGACTTCACAAAAATTACAATAAAAACAATCTTTATCAAAATTTTACACTTTTTAAGCAGAATTTTAAGAAAATTTTTGGGAATTCCGTATAAAGAAGTGCAAGTTTCAAGTAGCTCAAAAATCGCTCTCATTTTTAACAATTTTTTTGCTGATGGCCTTGGCTATTTTCCTCTATATAAAAAAATTTGAGTATTCACTATTTGGAGAAAATTTGTTACATGAGAAAAAAATTGCATTATACGATGATTCAATGAGCTATGAACGCATATTTCCAATTTGTCTACAAATACTACTCTCAATTTGATGGCTTATGAAAGTGTGCAATTCTGACGAACTTAAAGAATTTTTTTTTTTTAATTTGCATAAAACTTTAAACGTGAATTTATGCGTTTTTGTAGAAAAATAATATACTTTAATAAAAATTATAAAATTCTAATATATCGCAAATTATTAAATTTAAATAAATTAGAATATATAAATAAGAAAAAAATAAATTATTATATCAAAAATTGCCAATAAGTATAAGTGCTATTGTAAGTAAATGCAGTTTTTATCCTTTACATCGCGACTACAAAGGCAACTACTTTTTTTCAGGCTGAATCGCCATTTTGTTTAGGACAAAATATTATTAAAACAGTGTATTTCAAGCATAATTTTCTTTTCTAATTCAAACTAAACGCATATCTTGAATATGAATTCATTATGCTTTCACTGCCATGCACCTGCAGTAGAGGTCCATCATTTTTAAATGCTAAATGATATTCTCCAAATGTTCTCCGAATGCAGTCTCACAGATAGGGTTTCTTGAAGAGCCTGATGACATACAGGCGCATTTGCCCTATTTTGCACCAAATCTTCAGTTTTCTCTCGTTTGTTCACCTAAAGTATATTTTTATGATGTGTCTACCAAAAATAGTCGAAAAGCGTTATATCGGCTAATTCTGGTAAAATTGCTGCACCATATCGAGAAATTTTTATTCTTAGTCTTTTCGGGAATTTCGTTTCCTAGTAAATGCTATATCACTATTTTAAGGCCAGTTGGAACGAATTGAATGAATAATTGAAATATAGCGGCAATTTCCCAAATTGGGATGTAGTATTTCCTCGGCTATATATTACAAAATCTATTGTATTATCACCAATAGATAAAGACGATTTTATAATTTTTTATTCCACAACATATGGAGGCAACTACAACTACATCAAAAGCTTTACAGATCATCTAAGGGCCTAAATCTGAACTGTCTAACGCAGTTATAATGCAGTAAGCTATTGAATGCCCATCGCTATGTCTTTATGATGTAAGGTTATACTCTCCTCTATCTTTCTATCCATTATTTGCCAACCCTATCGTTAGGTTCGGTAGTCGTACATGCTCTAACGGCTCAAATACTACAGTATCTGTCCAACAAACTACGAACGATAAGAAAATAGTCAAAGTTCAACTTTGTCCAGCAATGAAAAAGATGTTATTGGGTAGGTGTCCAACAAAAAGTACTACAGTACTAAGTATTGTCTATCTCATTGCAATACATTTTTTGTATTTGTGCCTTTTCTTTTTCTGTTTATTTTTTCGCTTCATTTATTTTTTTTTTTTTATACTTAGCCATTCTGGCTACTACTATTGTTTTTCTTTTTAAATTTACCACAATCTGACTTTTAAGGTAGGCCAACAATTTTCTACCCCCTTTTACTCTGACCAGTGCCACAACCAGTACAACAACAAATGTAGCTCATTGAAGCGATCAATCCCTATTCTGGCTGAGCTAATCTTATAACAACTCTAGCATATTATACACACAGTATTAGACCCAGAATGAATAACACTTCACAAATTATCGCTTTCTCTTTGAAGTGCTCGAAGATATAAGGCTGGTAGAGTACGCATTACCTCGCCTGTAATTCTTTTCTCACCTCGCGCTGCTTTTAGCGCTTATTTAGTTTTCATTCCTAACTGCAACTATTTTTGTCTGAAGTATGTAATGACTTTACGTTCATGCCTTAAAGACATTTTTCTCATACCAGTAGTTTCATTCATACCAATAGTTCCAGTGAAATAGGCAAAAGTTCGGCAAATGCTTCATTTTGTTCTAAAAAAATTAAAAATCTTTGTTCCAAAAAAGCAAAAAATCGAAGACGGATGGAAATTCACATTTTTTTCTTTTCTTCGTATAGAATAAATATTTAAGTATATTTTGAGGTCTACTCCATGAAAAAGTAGGCGCAACAAATTTTATAAGCCCTTTAGTAATTTTACCCAAATTGGTAACGAAATTGTTACTTCCATTCAAAAGAAATGGCCCGATGATGCCGCCAGACCAAAAACCGTACCTAACAGGGACTCGTTGTGGATGCGTTTGTTTCTCTACAGTAACGTGTGGATTTTTGAGCCCCAAATCCGACAATTTTGCTTATTGACGTAGCCACCGATGTGAAAATCAGAAAAGAAGAAGAAGACGCACCACTTTGGAAATAGGTTTTCAATATTTCCGAATTTTGTTCAAGCGTATAGCGGCCCATTTCGTAAATGTCAAACCTTTAAGTAAATTATGAACACATTTGACATGCCATTTGTGTTAGAATTCTCAAAAAAATAGGTGGTTCAAAAAGCAAACGCTATATGGCCCACCTTGTACTTTTGGTACAAGTTTCCGAAATCGGATATTAACCACGTCGGTAATTTTGCAAAAGTGCAAAAAGTACGAAACTAACTAAGGCTAAGTATAATGCAAAGCAAGACATCAAAGAAACAAAAATGGAGAAGGTGCCAACTTTTATTTAATGCATACCGATGTAGTTGCCTAGCCTACTGGTTCTGAGCCACCGTAATAGTAATTTTATTGGCAGCTGAAGTGCATAGTTCATATTCTGTATTCTTCCAATATTGGCAACTGGTATCTTTGTCATGCTGATTTCTTAAGAAATATCAATCCTAAATCCCTTGATGAGTCTTAAACCAGTTAATGAACTATTATAAAATGGACAAACAAGCAGTCGCATGACTTCATCAACATTTAAATTCGACCCATCCTGCAGGCGAGCATCTTTAATGTTTGAAACATTCATATTTAATAGGAAAATATCTTATTTGCATACACCTCTAATTAGTAATTTAGAAACTGGTTCGATTCTAGACCTTCTGGAACTAGTATTACTTCTTTTCATCAGTTCATGACCAGACTGCAAAACACAGCAAAATAGTCTCTATTAAAAAACTCCGCACTTACTGTACAGAAGAGTCTCTTTTCGGACTCTATTGAGTGCTAATACATCTTCTGCGAGATAATTGCCTAAATCTTGTGCTATTTTTCTACTTATACATTCTATATAAAGTATATAAGCAGCTAGCTAGTGTAGATGCTTTGACTATGTCGTTCGAATAGCTCGAAGAAAAGCTGACACATTTTCCTAAAGCTATGATTCTTAATCACCTATTTTTTTATGACCATAATTCTTAGGAAGCATCTGTAAGCCTAAAAATGGGATGGTATAAGCAAATGTCTGTGTATTGGCTTTGTTAATAACTAATTTCACTAATCAGCAGTTTATTGCTATTGATTGTAGAGAGTTTGAAGCCGGGCTAGCTTTATACATACACTATTAAAATAAAATTTAGAGCACTCAAGGCCTAGGTAATATGACAATCGATTAGAATTTAATATTTATGGCGGTTTTTCCTTTTACTACTTGTATAAATATTCGCTTTAAACAAAGAATGTAAGCTAAACTCTACAATTTCGTCTGAGTCTGGCAAACTTAATGAGAACCAAGTAGCGGTACCGTCATATGCGCAACCTTTTGTACTCTCTCGACCGTCCTATGTTATGCTTTAGGCAGTAATTGATTTATCTGAGTTTCAGCTACTTATTTGGCGCTTATTAACGAGGTTTAATAAAGCGATTATTTAAACTTCACTTGTGGAATTTATTTTTATTAATTTTAATTTTGCTGAATTTTTTGTGCGCAATATTAGTTTTGCTTTTTTAAATTCTTATTTGGTTAGTTTTTATTTTAACAGTTACATTAAGTTACATTTCATAACAGAGTATGAAAATCATATCATAAACATTTTCAGTACATTCATGTAAACAATAAATAATATACTCACCTAATCTATATTAGAATGTTTAAGTGTTAATTTTAATTTGTTTCACATAATTTACGGAATGCTCTTATAAGTAACTATTAAGATTTTCAAACTTACTTACATACTTACTTAATAACTTACTTACTCTACTTACTAACTTAACTACTTACTTACCTACAACTTATGCTATATTTGCGTTTGTGTACAACAAGTTGTAAGTCTAAACTTTTTCTGTAAGTAGTCACAAAAACAATAACAACAACTACAAAAAACGATACATTTCCTCAATACTGAAAGTTTACATATGATTACTTATTTTTGCCGTTTCAAGTTATTGCGTGATTTAATTGTACAAAAAAAAAATTCATTGAAAAAGACGGAGGTAGTCGGCAAATATTTTAAGCTTGAAAATTATATTATAAAATGAATTGGAAAAAACGAATATTAAAAAGAGCTTAAAATTTTATATTTTTTATTTAGTTTAAGATAGTAAGTTTATTTTTATGCTTTGGAGAAATGATAATTTGAATTATTGTATATTCATTTAAAAGCCTTTTTGTCAATTTTTTATTGATTCCGTAAAATACGCATTTCCACCACCACTACCACCACCATCACCACGCCAACGTCACTAAAACCAAACAAAAAAATGCAAATCAACAATACATTATCACTATGCAATAATAAAAACAAATATTCCACACAATGTCTACAAAAACGCAAACGAAATTTGAAATATGCAAATTTGCAAAAAAACATTGGTTACAATATCGTTTTTGAATTTAATGGGCAAATATTTGAAACAACACGTCAACACACCAACATTCCCTGGATACTAACACTACTGCACTGTACAACATGTCCAAATCCAAATACAAACAAACATCAACAAAAACATATGAAAATTGCTGTGGAACTGAATTGCCTTGCTCTGAATATGCAACTTGGCATTTGCACACATACAAAAACAACAAATACATACCGCGCAAAACATATGACATCGCGCACACTGACATGCGAATGGAATTTGAAACGCTTTAAATTTGCTAAACGAATGCCCCTATTTTGCCACAAATGAAAAATTTAAAACTATAAAAAAATTACCACACAACAACACCTAAATGTCGTCGTAACAACCATCACATCCACCGACAATGCAACAATCATATATTGTAAATCACTCCTCTGCCACAACCACAACCACAACCACGACCACAACCACAACCACCACCACCACTGTCACCACATTTGCCACCATTTTCACCACGACCACCATATCCAATGCCACTGCCACTATCACCACCGCAACAACGCATTTGATTATCAAATATCACAGGCAACTGACGCAACTGTAAGTAGTCGGCAAAAATTTTGTCTTAAGATCAATTTTTCAATTATTCAGCCTTTAAATTGAAATAAAATTAACAAAAAAAATTGTCTTGCAAACAAATATCAATTGAAAGTTTTCGTTCCCTATTTTTATACTCAATTTCAAAGAAGGCGATATCAAATTGCCGTTAGTTTTTGTAATTATTCCTTAATCTGTCACTCTCTATCTCATTCTAATTTTCTTTAACTCGATCAATTTATTAAATTTGTCTGTAAAATTTTGCTAATTAGTTGCTTTAGTATGATTTTTCATATAAAATAACGCAGAAAAATTACAAAACGGAAAATAAAAAAAATATAAAAATAAAATGTTGCTATTAAAAAATGTTAAGAAAAGCTATAACAATTTTCATTTAATTTGGCCGCTTAGCATTTTCCCTTATTAGCTTTATGGATTTTTTGCTTGAAGATCAGCTAGATAACAAAAAAAATTTAAAAAAATAAATACTGAACACAACTGTCTTACTTACAAGCAATTTGCTGCTTTGAACGCCGTCTCGTTTTTCGCTCGCTCACGTGTATATTTGTTTTTTTTTTTTAATTTGCATTATTCTTTTGCTCTGCGTACACACTTTTATATGTTTGCGCATTATATATGTATTCTTCTTCTTAGTTCGAAGCAAATTTTTGTAATTAGTTGCTCCTGTATTACGCTCACTTAAACATTCACTTGCGTGCTCACCAATAGCACAAATTTCGTTCTCGCCTGAAATGCTCATACCAATAAGCAAATTTGTAATTTAAAAAGTAATTAGGAAATGCCGAAAAAACCTCGCCAAACTATCAAAACCCCACACTTCACCAAACTGTTGTTTTGAAAAGCCGAACATGAACTATCCCTAACTCATCTACTAACTTCTTACTAGGGCAGTCTAAAAAGTTCGGGAACAAATTTGAGTAAAATTATTTTAGTTATTTATTTATATATATTTTTTATTTTTATTCATATACCATAAGTGAGGCTCTTCTGCCCGGTTTAATCCACCGATAATGGAATATGCTCCATTAGACTGTAACCCGCATTACCGCGTCTGAATAGACAGGCTAGGCTCGTATCTATTCAAAGACAATTTTTCAATTTTTGCTTTAAAAGACTCCATAAATTTCATTATACGATCTTCCATATTACAGTGATTCGTCGTCCAAGGCTCAACAATCCTACCAGTTCTACTAATCGTAAAAAATGCTAGGGATCAGATATTTATAGTCAAACAGCCTATTTCTTCTAACAGAGGCTAATCTTAATGATCCTTCTTGAGTATCAAATCACTTAAGGCTCTTTTTTACAAAATTAAAAAAAAATATTAATTCGATCTTAATGCCAAGATTTTAACTTTTATTCCAGCAACTGTAATATATCGGACTTAATTTTCGCTGTTAATAAAACGATACGCACTCTAAAACGATGAAACTCTTCTATCTAACAATACTGCTTGCCTCAAAATTTGTATTCAGTTGCTGAGTTTTTTCTATAGCTGAATATATTTAAATGTAGATGTTTTTTAAACTCTTAAGATATACAGGTCCAGCGGCAATACAAAAATGCTTCTTACACCAAACTGCGTTTCCCATGTCATGTAATATATTTATTTATATGTACAGTAATTCATTTACCAGCATATTGCGGAGGCTGCAATTAAAATTATGTTCTACATAGAATTGTAAAATTATAGTTTAAAAGCGTAACTACTGCGGCCGTGCGATCGTAGATGTACATATGTAATCCCAAAGTACAGTGCTCATCTCAATTGAATTGCTTGCTTCAATGTCACGAGTATTTGGCCAATAAAAATATGAACCACTACTTTTTCTACGCGTAGCAGTTCAAAAGTTTTTTTTTTAAGTCAATGGACTATTGCATTTGCTTGAACCATTTTTGAAAGCACTTTTGCCTTTCCGAAGTGGATACCTTCAAAACGATCAGTTTACACGCTTCAACAGCTTTTTCAAGCTTTGAAAAACGTTATCCTCGCATTTTATTATTGAAGTTGGGTAACAAAAAGATATCATTAGATGCCAAATCAGGTCTTTCTTCTAGGGCTATTCCGTTTCCGGTGGTTGAGTTTCCTTAATTCTACGAAAACTTCTGGCAATCAAATGGAACTAACTATTTTAAGTCACTCTAATGAGACATATGCGACATGACTATATATCAGATTTTCCGAAAAAACAGGCGCCCATTTGGTTTGAGGTGCTTCTTCGGTGAAAAAGTCTTTTTTTCATTAAGCTCATCTTGGAACATCTATACTGCCAATTGCTACTTTGTTTCCGGCTCGTATGCATATATCCCAAATTTGTCACCTGTTACGATGTAATGGAAGTGCTATGAACCAGCACGGCTGAATTTCTTCAACAGTTCTTTACAGCTCTCGACAATCCTTTGTGGGCAATTGTCAAATTATGCTGTATCCAACGAGAACAAATCTTGGTTACGACCAAATGTTCATGCAATATTGAATAAATGCTGTTACCACTAATACCTAAGCATACCTCTATCTCGTGATATGTGTCATGACGGTCTTGCGTTATCAATAAACGCGCAGCACCGATTGTTTCTGGCTCAACCACCGTTTTAGGATGGCCTCCCTTAATAGTGGCTAAGTGTGTTGCTTTAACGTCAAAAGTCAGTGCAAATCGATCAACGCACTTCTAAAATCATAATAAATCATCGCTCGAAAATGTTCACGAGTTAATTCCATCTCGAGATGAAAAACGAGCAAATAAATATCGTAAGTGAAAACGTTATACATATGTAAGTGTATGCTAAAAAATACAAAAAAAAATATCGAATTACAGCTCATCACACGTAGTGTTGTAAATCCGACCCTTGCATTACGACGCTTCAGCGTTTTGAATGAGTATGAGGCTTAACTTCTGTTGTCAAATTCAATCTCGTACGGATGAGTAGACCAAGGTTTTAAGGCAAAATTTACCACAATGTGCACATAGAGACTCGAAATTTCTGTAAATGATCTGTGGATGGAATAAGCGATATCAAAGCTACAACTTCCGCGTAATAATTTCGCTTATAATTTTAAGTAATTCCTAAGAGCTAGTTAGCTGTGAGGCTCACTATGATAAAAATGTGAAATGGCGTTTTGGCATTGCCCGAGCTTGAAATATAAAATTAGCTTGCCTCTATTTCAAAACTTTATGCCTCAACCTTCTATTCTCACTAAGCACTAAGTACATATATTAGTATTACCTTTTCGGGCATTAATTCTTTCCCTTTGGGCGATTCCTTTGCTACTGTTTCAGTAGCTTTAACTCACTTTGTCTAAGCTTTTCATAAATTATTTATAATTTTAAAATAGGGTCTAATAAGAATTTGAATTCGCTCCATTTCGGAAGCATGCAGAAGGAAATTCGTTGAATTAGCTCCATCGAAAATCTTGGGAAACCAATGGGAAATAACTTATCATTCATCAATATGATGGTATATTTTTTATTTTTTTATTTTTATTAATTTCCTATCCACAAACACGTTTTAGTTGACCGCATTTTATAACAAAAATAATATTTGACTCTTTTAATCGTATACCGCAAATTTACCGAACTTTTTAGGCTACCCCTTATTTTGCTCTTCAATAAGTTATAATTTCTTAACAGCGCTACACATTTTATTTTCAATTTCGGTTTATTTTTCTGTGAAACTTAAGATTATTCTTTCTGTTAACGTATTTGCTTTTTTCTAAATATGATTGTTTGTCATTCACTATTTTTTACCACTATCAAGCACTATACATATATTTTAAAAAGTAGTTCATAGTAAAATTAGCATGAGTTACATAATACAATAGCAATTAGGTGTATTTACAATAAACTACCGTTAAATTACTTTTAGTCCTACTACTTCACTCATACCCTACACCCAGTCAAAAACTAAATAGGAGGAGTAAATAGTTACATAATGAAAAAAAAGATGGGCACTTCATTTGACGTAAAAACATACGAAATTTTAATAATATTGACAAAACCTATGGCACTTATTTGCATTTAATTTAATTAAATTCATAAAAATAAAATTTGAAATCAATTAACAAAAATCTCACCTAACTAAGTAAAGGGTTCGCCTTTCAATTTCAAATAAATAACATTCGTGTCATAGCAAACGTATGTAAATATTTAAAAAAGATTTCCACCTTTGAAGAAAATTATCGTTTGATCTGATCACATATTTCACATTTATCGACATTTGGGTCACAAAGCTACCAAAAATATAAAAGTTATGCTGAATATTGATGATATTCATTTTGAATATTTCAGCCCTTGAAGTTGGCTTGAAATGAATGTTAGATCACGTCATATGTTCTCGTCATGTGATATCATCATACGATATAATCATATGATCTTATTCTGTATTAAAGATCAAAACTGAAGGACATTCTGAATTATCATTCCCGTGGAAACAGATCAATGCACTCTACGGTGGATCCAAACGGACTACTTTCCATCCATATATCCGTAAGATTTGGGCACCCGATAATTCTCGGAACTCTTCCAGAAATGCATGAAGAGATAGATTGGACTGAACCATAAATCTGAATTGAAGGTAATTTTTTCACACACATCCCAAAAAGATGTCAATGGGATAATGTTAAGCACCTTATTCCAAGATCAATGGATATCGTCACTGACGGCTCAAGACTAAATAATAGAGTCGGGAGTGGCATCCACTCAGAAGTGCTGCAGCGGCACTTAAGCCTGCGTCTACCTGACGTCTACGGTCTTTAAAGTTGAAGTTATAGCTATAAAGAAAGCAGCTTTGTTGATCATGAACTCGTCCGGTGCAGTACAACCGATCACCCTCTACTCTGTCATTAAAGCTACCATAAATTTCTGCTGTGCCTAGATACTTCAACCAAAGCGGAATTCGAATGTAGAGCTATTCCAAAGAAGCTGGTTAAGCGATGCACCACGAACATTATCCGGGCTACTGGATAACGAGAAATTCCTGGAAATTGCATCACGGTTGAGCTGACTCGGACGGAAATTGATCGTAAAACAGTCTATTCTGACTAGTTTGCGGTTATCTTAGACAAGTTTGGCTCAGAACGAATGAACCCAAAACTAAATCTCATTATCAATCCAAAACCGACACTCTATTAGTACGGTGATTGATATAAACCGAGCCCTGCGCAAAGGAAACACATCGAAGGCATATGGGCTTTTCCCTCTTATGACTTCTGTTGCAGCTATAGGAACGAGAACAACGTAGATATCTATGAAGCCTTCCTCCAACACTGTCCCACTCCAGCGAGAACGCAATATCGTAGTCATAACTTTTACACTCTACACAGTATTTTATCATTTATCCGAGAGACGAATTGGTTTCACTATATTGGGAATTAGACGGGGAACTTGAATCCGAACCAATAGTAACACAATGGGTATCCAGGTCGAAGAGATTGACATCCTTATGGAAAGTGGCAACTACTACAACCTAACCGTAAGGTAGAAATGACCAATTGCCTTTGGAGAAGAGCTCTGTGAATTGCAATTTGCCTCAGTTTTTTGACTCAGTTTTAAAAATCAAATGGGTGTAGGGTAAATTAATAGCACAGGCGCATACAAATTTTGAGCCAAGAACCAGGTTAGACTTATCCGAAAGTTTTTGGCGTACTGAATCCAAATCTGAACTCACGATGGTACATAACTTCAAATATAAGTATAGCCAAAAACTTTCAAAAAATTGTCTAGTTTCTGGTTCTGAAAGGCAAACAAATATTGTCGGCCTGTGTAATTCAAGAAGAAATAAAAGGCTTAAGTTCAAAAATTCATAAAGCATTGCGCATAATTGTTTGGATTGCAGCTTTTTAGAAAAGCTTTTTCATAAAGAAAACGAAGCCTCTCAAGTTATTAAAAAATTCAACTTTGGTAAGTACATTGCGGAGGATAAAAATGAAAAATTCTTTCAGAGAAGTTACAAACAAAAACTTTGTAGAAATTTTTTGAACATAAAAATCAAGCTGAACATTCCCATGAATTCAGAAATGATACCAAATCCAGTTTAGTACGCCGAAAAATGCTTAAAATCAATAAAAAAAAGAACTACAAAAAACGCCTTTAGGTTTGATGCAGAAACACTACAGTGGGGTATTAATCGGTTCGGTGTGATTGAAAAAAAAATTTAAATATTCATATACTCCGTATATTTATTGGTTTGATCCGAAAACCGTTCGTATTTGGTGCAGCTGTTGCAACAACCTCGCTGCCGCCTATTGTTTTGCATTTACTTGCTTGCTGCTAATTTTCCGATTTTCTCGCAGTTATGCAAATCAATTCTGATCATTTTCAAACATAATTATATTCAAATACTAATTGGTTCTTGAATAAATTGCAGATAATAAGGGAGTTTATACAAAAGTTTCTGGTAAGTGAAGACAAAAGGAAAGAAAGCGAAAGGATTCAATGTTCCTTAACAATTTTATCAAATCCAGAGATGATTAGCGAGCAATTGGTGAGATAGAAAATGGTGTCACGACTATGTAAATTGCATTTCAGAAAGCATATAACCCATAAGTCCTATACTTCGAAAGCTTTAGCATTCTAAAAAATTTCACCATGAAATGGAATAAATATTAAATTATTAATTATTTAAAAAAAAAAACATGATGTAAGGTATACTAAAGCGAATTATTGTGAATTGACTGTACTAATACAAGTTGTATAGAAGGCTTTATTAGTATAATAAATATTTATAATACATTAGGGTGAAGTGAAAAATTGTCTTTGTCAAAGGCTTTGGAAAATATTTTTGATTTCGATTTTTGCAGTCTTGAACAGTTTTAGTCCAATAATTTATTGAGAACACGTCTGAATATTTTTTGTGTAAAAAAAGAAAATATATTAAATGACCATTAAAGTAATATGAAAATCAACCATGCAAGGGAAGTGTGTGCAACTTGGCTTCCGCCGCTATGTTTGAAGGGCCGTGGACAAAACGAATTTTATTAATTTGACCACCGAATTAATTTTTCTTGGATACTCAATAAAAGGTTGCCGACAAACTTGTCGTATTCTAAGAATAATGTAAAAATAGTGGAACTAAATAGACTCAAGAGGTAGTCCAACATAATAAAATATTGATCCCAAATCCATTTGTTAAGTACCTGACACAATTCCAGCAATCGAAAAACGAAATAAAAAAAAAATTAAGGAGAGCTCTCATTGCTTTTTGTATTAGGACGAAATATACTCAATAAAAGTTTGCACTAGTGGAGCTTGCAATGCTTCTTTGTAAAGCTAAAAATACCTACTAGTTTTCAAAATAAGTTTCCATCCAAAAGAATTTCTTTTTAGTAGGAAAAAAATCGTAAATTCAAAATTTATCCAAACTGCCATTGCTTGGTTCGCATCTTCGAAAAGACTTTTATTAACTTACTAACTAAAAACATAAAAATTGTGAAACTCTTGAACCAACATTAAAAATAGGGGGAGTATAAGCCAAAAAATAAAATATTTTCTACATATTCCTTAAAACTGGATATCTCGGAAATGGTTAGCAGTCATGCTCATCATGTCTTTTGACCAACTTAATTGCAAATTTCTTAAACAATGATGTCTTAAAGTATGTAGGATGACTTACCCGGTAATCGATTTATCTTAACCGCATAAAACCCATAAACAAATTCGGCCCTCAACTTATCATTCAGTTCTATGATAGACATAACAAGCTTTCCTAATATGCGGCGTTCTTTTCAACATTGTAAGTCTTATTTGAAAAAGAAGTTTTTAAATACACATTTGCGCTCCGTCTTTGTCACTATTTGTCCTCTATCTTTCGCATACTGCACGAATTCAGCAATAGAAAACCTTTCCGTCTTTTTAGGCGCTGCATAAATCGATACATTTTTAACTTCTTCAAAGTAGTGAAAATACTCGTAATGCAGATCATTTGTCGTCTAAGGTAACCAATAATGGGCGAAATGAGTAACTTCTGGAGAGTGTGTATGGTGGGTCTGGTAGAACCTCCCATATCAGGGTTTCTAAGTATGTCTTCACCACTTTTGCCACATGAGACTGTGACCTTGCTGGAGGATAATTTTTTCTCTCAATGCTCAGTTGCATTAATTGTGTTCGATATTGGTCCCCTTTGATATGTTTACATAACATCCAGCTTAAATCTATCAAATATTCTATTTTCCATAGCATTTCCGGTCTTCGACTTCAAAATTTCACGTATTACAGTCCATAGTAAGCATTTACGAGCATTTGATGAGTCTTAGATACAGCATTCTTCGAATGGAGGTAGAAAATCGAAATTTTTCATAAAATACGAGAATTCGCCGCACAATACGATATATTTGAAGTTTGTGGTTTTGTTCACAGATGGCCAACCTTATTGTATGTAGTAATATTTTACTTATTTCTTATTCTACTTATTTTGGCTGTCGCTTACCGCTGCAGCCACCTATTGAAAAACGAAGCAAAATTTTACTCCTTGTAAAGTAAAGTCTCAACTAGGCCGGCAAATGAAAGTCTGTACTGATTTTCAATAGCGATTTCACTTTTACGCCTTCAATTGACATGTGAAGCACTTGAACAAAAAAAAAATTACAAATATTTTGAACTTTACGCATATCAGTGAACAGTACTTACCGCTATTTGGTGATCGAAAGAAAAATTCCACACATTTTCACTTCACCCTAATGTACAAATATTCACACAAATACGTATCAGGCATTTATTGAAACTATTTTAGGAACGTACACTATTTGCTAAAAGACCTTTTTCAGTTATATTTAATTATTCACTTATATACATAGTTTAATACACATAAATACATACTTATTTAAATAACAATACATGAAGATATTATAAATTTGGTAGTTATTTCGTTAGGTTGTTAAGTTATAAACACAAGCTGCAGAAAACAACACAAAATTTGTGTTCGTCCAAAAATATATAATTTAATTACTAGCACACAGACAGCTTTTCAAATAACTCCGTATGATTTATATTACCAAGAACATGGCTTTAGTCCATGATATTTAACACTTTGACTGGCATGTCGGAGCTTTTGGTAATTCGCCATTTTTTTAGACAACCAATACTACTGCTCAGGGTACATCAAATTTTTTTACCACCCTAAATTACATATATGGGATTTTATATGGATTTCAGATTGTCGAAGAAGTTAGACATTCTCTATTAAACGTCGCATAATTTCAAAATAATATTATTTATTTACCGTAGAACCATTTGGAATTCCGCACCAACCATGCACAATCCCACGATAATATAAGAAAACTAGTCGCGTGACTTTCACTTTTGACCGCTTTTGACGTAATTTCTTGGGTTTCGGCTCATGTGGATAGCACCATTCATTCTTTGTTCGTTATTTTTATCCATAGTGAGAATTGCAGAGCATTCCTGCAGTTGACTGATATAATAAAACGCTAAAAACAAGCTAATTGACAGATCACGCTCAAACTCTACGACACTATAGAGGACAATTGTAGCAACATGCCAGCAAAAAAAAAATGTGCGCTTTCAAAATGAACAGTTTCCGAGATTTATTTGTTCTCAGATTGTATATGGGGGGTTTTTTAAAAGCTTGGAAACTTAGAATGAATCAGTGTTTTAATGATTTTTTCTTTATTGTATTATTAGATAATTTCATGGAATTAATTTTTTTAATAGGATATGTCCGCCGCGTCTGCAATCTACATGGTCCATTCGATGAGTCCAATTTTGGACTGCTTTTCCAATAAATCGGAATAATAAATCTAAATGAGACCAATCAGCAAAATTACGACGCAAACGAAGGTCATTTGGCTACAATTCTTCTACGAGCTGTAATTCATAGGCACGTAAAATATTCCACGTAGTCGAATTACAAAGGACAACAATATCGACGGATTGACATTTCTTCAACACTTCGCTCTATGAGCTTCGCGAACAGATTTTTTTTCAAAGTAAATTTTCCCAATTTGGAAGCGTTGTTCTGACATTAAATGATTCATGATGACTTGCCTAACCTAACTGAACATAAATGTCAATACAGATTGCCATTTGCAGCTATCAAACCATAGTTATCGATGTCGATAATTTTTATGCAGCTAGAAAAAACCCTATAACTATATTACATATGTATATTAATATACTATATATGTATGTAATTGGCGCGTACATCCTTTGTTGGTTGTTTGGCCGAGCTCCTGCTCCAATTTCTGGTATGCGTTTATATTGTTCCACAAAATATCGCTGTACTTAAAATATATTAAATAACTGCATATATACAAGCATATACATGCATACATACTTGTATATGAGAATATAAAATATAAAATATAGAATAAAAAATACTTTTCCAGTTAAAGAGTTGTTGTTTGATTAGTTTGAAAAGTTCAATTGTTCTGAAAATATTAGAGCTAAAAATTATTTAGCTTAAAGTAGCTTAACAGTTTGTTAAATATGTACTATGTAGCTAGTGAATACCTATATTCAATATGATTATATAACCGCATTCTATACAAAGTACTTTATATATGTACATATATATTTACTTACATACATGCATACATACACTTGTGCGTTGATGCGTTTGGAGACACATTTATCGCATCGTGCCCTGCAATAACCCCCCTTACCAGTCCACCAATGTGTCCCAGCATCGTCCATACATTTAACCAACCGCCCGGCCGTTCGCTAGTTCATATCTACTTGTATGTTCACCCGCTTAGTTGCTACATTAAAATTATCTACTACATACTCGTACATAACAAAATATTGCTTTTCCTGTCCAAAAACAGCGTTCGAGTACGTGTACCTGTGTTCGCGTTACACGTACAACATTTGTTTGTTATACAAAAGCAAAAAATTTAATTAAATTACAAAAAAAAAAAACTTTCAATTTCGCTAAAATTCGTATAATATTAATCAAAAACTTTTCTATTTATTTCTTCTTTTTTGCAACAACAACCAAACTGTCTGAATCTGTCACAATCTGAAAATTAAACCAAACAAATTTCGTAATCTTTAAACAAAAAATAATGAAAAAAATAAAAAAATTTCTAATTGCATAATAACTACTCACATGCACGATATTTTTGGAACGAAATGATACCCACCATATACTGCATATAAAATAAAAAATCTTTGAATCAAACGATCAACCTATCAAACAATCAAAACTCATTACTAATCGCTGTAATGCTGCATCCTATCTACTGCAACTGCAACTGTAACCGTTGTAAACGTTAAATGTATGATGTTTTGTGGCAACTTGAAATTAATTAACCATAAACAAAAACAACAACAAAAAACTGCATATTTCACTGATTGCAAAACGTACGAAAACTATGTATGCCGTAAATTTTACCACATATTCTTACTAATACATACATACATATATACAATGTATATGTAATCATATATGTGAATGTGTTTGGAATGCTGTCTTCTAACATTCATTGCTCAATAAACTTGCAAAAAACACAAAAATGCGAAATTTACAAATGAAAAAAATACAACAACACATACATTTGTAAAAAAAAAAAATTATTTGTAACCCACATCAATACACACTGCATCGCATTTCCAAAAATGAATATTGGAAACAAAAAATTTATATGCAATTCTCTACTACAACAACAACTATGCACAACGACATGCGAAACTGGTATATATCCATGCAATCAAAAAATTTTTATCGGAATATAAATACTAATTAATTGACAAACACAATGCCAAATCAATGATAATACAAATTTGTTTCAATACATACTCTACAGGATGTAAGTAAAAACAAAAAGAAATAATCCAAAATAGTTGAAATCGTTTATTTCAAATATTTACACGTTTTTTGATAATTGCCAAAGTAAGACTCCCATCCAAGTGCCATGTTTAACCACTGTAAAATAGTATATTTTTCTATGATGAATATTATTTTGTTGTAAATAATTTTAGACTTTGCTCAATTGCCCACATGTCAATAGATTTTCTTAAAAATAGTTTAAAATACTTTGAAGCTTTAATAGCCCACTTTTGCTACATAAAACTCCGTCATGCTATTATAATCAATTTAGCTTTTAGTTAAAATTTTTAGAAGAACGTGAACCTGTTTTCAACTTTTATGATTGCGTTATGATCGAGGTTATTAGCTTACCTGAATCAAATACTATACATTTACGCATACAAATAGTTGCATTAGCTAGGTTTATATAAACAAATAAGACCATACAAAACATATCGCTGCCGAGCCACACAAAAAACAAATCAACCAAACTGTTTGATGTTTTATAGCGGAAGCGAATAACAAGTCTTATAAAATGTTAACTTTATAAAAAACATGTTTTTTCTTTTGCATTTTTTATGATATAATCCCATTGAAATAACAGTTCTACAGTTAGTGCACGGCTCGCGGTGCAACACTGACGAAGACAAAAACTAACAACGCGTTTCTCTCGGAATTGTATTTTGGCAGTTATTGGCCATTCTAACTCAAGAACCACGGCTCCACAGCTCATTAAAAAACACAAAAAATCTATACTCCCATTTATGTTTTTTTTTTTCTGGCTAATTCGTGTATAAATATCCATTTAGTTGGTTTTCGAAAACAAAAACTGAGTTTGGCGCCTAAGGCAAGAATTTTCATTGCTTAATTGATTTTACATGAAACAGTACAGAGCTTTAATAGTCACCTTAGATCACTCACTACTTATGAAGGGTTGTTCTACCAGGATAGCTATAACTTGGTTCAAAATTATTATTATTATTATAATAATTTTTTTGTTTTTCGAAAATTTGGTGAAGTTAAATCAAAGTATCGTATCATAGCTTCTGCTTTATTAGCTTTACAAAAAAACTTCATTACTGACGAAACTTTTCTATCAGAGTTGTTAATTTTTTCATGCCTCTGGCAACATTCTAACCGCTTAATGGCCTTCTTTTGCTACCAAACGTTGCCACACAATTTTCTAATAACAAAATTTAATTCTAAAAATTAGTACCACTTCTTGTAACCGTAACTCCAGCGCTCTGGTGCACTAAAGTACACTATGGGATGTGGTGAGCATGTTTCAGCATGTAATAGATTTCCAGGCGTCGCCTTCCGCTATGATGAAAAACAAAATTGTGAGAGTAACTTCGGCTACCACGTCACTTAGGACTGTATCAGAATTGTGCCCGCTTCTTTCGCACGTATTCGCACACTCATCCAATCAGCTGTTGTTCATACGGCAACGAAGTAATATAGTGTATTGGTTTTTTTCGTGTATCATCAAAATAATCTCAGTTCTTTCGTAAACTAACCGCCATCATGGCCCACGTGACATCAGCCAATCAGCCGATTTATCTTCAAAACCGCTGAGAGCCGGTTAACAGTCTTATTTTGGTCACATTTCTATAACTTTTTCGCCATACGAATAGCAGGAAAGTCCTACTAAAATGCTGATCTTGCATATCTAATGGCGCAATAAACACGTTGTAAAAAGTTCTTGGACGCGAATTTGAAAGTAAGGTTTTATATTTTTGAAAACTTGTATGGAAATTTTAGAGCTGTGCAAATTTTCTCATAGTTATATAAGTAAACGCAGATTCGATATGCTTAAAAACACTTTTCAGTTTTTTAAATATTAAAAGTGAACTTCCATGCATTCGGTAGCTTATTGTCTACGGTTTCCTAGATCAGGACAGTTAACTTTAAATTACAATTTATTATTGTAATCTGATAATTGATTCCGAAGATATATATTATGCAAAAAAATGGGCTTAATATCTCAGAAAGCTCTGTGATCATAAAACAAAATACTTAGAGAACTGTTAATAAATGCTTTTCCATGTGTATAAGATTCTGATTTAGGTGTGCGAAAAATATTTTTTTTTATTTCTTATGAGCCTTCATTCATTTGAGGGCTTCTTCTGAAATTTTTCCATATAAGGACAGTTTATGTTGAGGTACTTTGCATTATTGTATTAAATAATTATTTAGTACAATCAAAAATTAAAAATATGCGCCAAAAACTTTTCTTAGTTATTTCAAAATGCTTTCATAGAAGCTTTACGGAAAAAAAATTTACTTAGAGCAATAAAAACAAATGCATTTAAACCAAAGCACTTGCGCACATGCACAATGATAATATTTAATTTAGGATTGTGATTTATATTTTTTACGAGCTTTCGTGGATACTAAAGCATTTATTTTCGCCTTCTTAAGATCAAGGCACGCCATTTTAATTAAATTTTCATAATAAATAAACAAAGGAACATATTTGGTGATTTTAAAGGCCTTTTATTTGTTTGAAAAGTTATATAAAAACTTTATTGACCAAGTGGATTCTGTAAAGTGATGCAAATAAATACATTTACTTATGTATGAGAATCCATGCGCTCCAAAGCACATTCGTACAGATGCGAAATTATTTGAGTTCCGTGGAAAAATAATTCTCTTATGAGCTTTCATGCGTGCTTTCATGCAACGCCCCTCCGCCCACTTTTTCCTAAATTAAGGCACTTCATTTTAAGCTTTATTATAACTGTGAAATATACTTCCATAATTTTTTAAATGTATGGTCTTATAAAACGTACACTTTCATATAGATTTTTGCGACTTTAGCATTTCATACAAAATGGCAGCTTAATTTTTCTAATATTTAAGTGTATTTGTTCATATTTTATAAGAAATCTAAATACTTTTTTGCGTTCTAACTACTTTTGGCCTCACTTCGCTTTAAATGTACATTGCGTATTTCCTGCCAGTTGACTGCATATCTCACAATAGTTTACATACATAAATCTTTATTACTGTGACGCATATTTTACATTGAAAATTCAGTCTTAAGCCTAGTCATTTCTTATCAAAATTCGTTGCATACCTTTAGGGTCTTAGATTACGTACAAAGTGGCGCAAAATCAATCATACAATTTGGTTTTTAAATAACTTAAAAAAAAAGTTATTTTGAGTGATGAAAATCCTTGTTTTGAACTTTATGCGATCCATTGCTTGTATGTTTGTATACTGCAGTTGTCTATTTCACAAATGTCAAATGTGATTGACGTACAACGCCATTTGCAAAAATTATAAAACTTCTGTTAGGGTGATTCATTTTTCGCCACCTTGTGCAATATTTAGCATTCAAAATCTATCTTTGATACGCAAAATTAAAATATTTTGCCTTTTCTATCAGAACGCCAGCTATCCCTCCTAAGCATACGTTAACTACTTATGATCTCCTCTGTACTTACTTATGTACATATTCATACATGTAATTTCATAAATTTGTAAGTGCCTACGTATCCAATACATAAATATATAAAAGCATTTCCCTTTATTTTATCTAGTCTATTTATATATCGATAACTTTAGTTAAAATACTAGTAGCGCTATTTTATACTCGTATCATAATTATTTGAGCTAAGTCTATCTTCCCTAAATGTTTGTATATTTTAATACTACAACTACTACTGCAACTACTACTACTACCACTCCTTTATATTACTATGCAAATACATTTGTTTAAACATATATTTAAGCTGTTAATATGTCGTCGACGATATTTAGTACAACCGCCAGGAAAGCAGCTCCGCATCATCGCCACACTGCGCATCATGCAATCGTATGTAATTTTACGAGCCAACAAATTTGGCAAGTTTGCATGCGCGCAGTAGTGACGCTAACGAAGCCACTGCGAGGCGGTACACGTCGTGTCACGGACACAATTACGCGCCACTGCGCATGCGCAACTGCTTGTGCGCAGAAAGAGCGCACGAAGATCAGGTCTATGCCGCATGCGTGGTGTGCACGTAAAGTCTGTGCGTAAAATATTTTGGTCAAAAACGCAATGTCTATCACGGCTACGGCACACACATACTTACGTGCATAGTAGATGTACATGTGATGGCATTCGCGGGCGTAAATTTTTTAACAGAACTTTATGAGACAAACCGGACTTGCTAATTGGTATGCTCATATACACGTACAAGAACATGCAAACAATAATTGAATTGAAGAAACAAAATGAGAAAAATATAATTAGTTAGGTATTTTGATAGACGACTTCTTCACATATGTATACCCACACGTATGTATTGGGTTATAACACCTTTGAAGCTTTTTTTTAATATTTTTTACTATTTTCTAACACCCTCACTGTATTGGCTTCTTATTTTTTCAAGTTTTTTTATTATATATTGTAGCATTTTGAATATCAATCAATTATCTAACAAAAATTAAAGAAAAAGCAGAAAATCGGCGTATGAAATTTTCAAAATAAATATTATTTTTCCAACTATTTTTCTGTATAGCAGAGCGAATTCGGCATTTGTAAAAAACTAAAAATTTGATATTATACATATATTTTTGAGAATGTCTACTAACATACCTATATTCACCACTCACTTTATTGTATTATTACGATTTACATAGTATAACGTGTGTAATTGGTGTGTAATTTTGTAAATTTATAATGCAAAATTTTCTTAATTATACTTCTCTTAGTTTTAAGTTCATTCAAAATTTGAAATTTTTTACTCGTAATGACTTTGTCTTTATTTTAACTTACAAATTTCTAAAAGTTCAAAAAATTAATAATTTCTGTACAGAAAAAACAAAATTAACCCATTTACATAAAAACCGTATAATTAAAAATTTAACAAAATTGTGTACTTACGTACTTACCTTACTTTACTAAACTATTTAAAATTAATTACTCAACTAACCCCTCAACTACCAAATAACAAAATAGTTTCCTAACAGTACGAAACAAGGAAATGACCAACAACAACAACTACACTGCCTGACAAATGAAAACCCTAACACACTCGTACACGAAAAAATGCCCGCTAATTGTGTTCTGTTTATTTCTTTCATTTCTTGACCAAAAATATTTTACAGTCGAACTCAATCAACGTTGGCTTCCTGCGTTTATTTCGTGCGGCGCGTCTCATAAAATTGCTACGTCAAGGATATACGATACGAATTCTATTGTGGACATTTGTACAATCGTTCAAAGCACTTCCATATGTCTGTTTGTTAATAGCCATGCTCTTTTTTATTTATGCTATTATTGGCATGCAGGTAAGTGTCAAATGAAAAACACCACTTACATAAATATTTTATATAATAATTTACAAGAAATGAAAAAATTAAAAAAAAACTGATTGCTATAAAATGTTATAAAATTTTCCTCATTTTCCATTGTTATTTACTGTTTTATGTTTGTGAGTCAATTCATCATTCTAATCATCGACATTCATTTACTTTTCTTATTATATTTGCGTCTATTCAAATGGTTTTTAAATCAAATATTTATTTGTGCATTTCTTTACTACAAAATATTTAGTATGTGGGTGGTTAGAGAAATTTATTTATTTCATTCTTTCGAGAGTGGTGGGGTAGTTAATATTTCATATTGTGTTTTTTTTTTTTGTTTTAAATCAGTGGGGTAACATCCCTTAGGGAATTGAATTTAGCACAAGTTCATAAATAAAGGCTTTGTTAAGGGAAAGTTTGTAACTTATTTGGACACAAAAATAATAACATCTATTTGCCAAAACTGCTCCAGTTTTCGCAAACGAAATTTTTAACACAAACGACTAGTACAAAAATGAGAGCCACATCGGTAGAAGGTCAGCTCAAAGAGGTAGTATCAGTATACTGCCTTAAATAGATTTAGTTTCTCATGGTTATAATATAATGTTCATCAATCTCGGTCTCATTAGCATATTCGTAATATAATAGAGAAAAACAGAGTTTTACATTTATTTATTGCCAATATTTGAATGCCTTCTCCTTATTTCTTTGCTCCAACTGACGTCAATTACAGTAGAAGCCCGATAAGTGCAATACCGATAACTGCAATTTCGCGGAAAGTACAATTCGATTTTGAGTCCATAGAAAACTCGAAAAGAGCAATAAAAAATTGCAATTTTCCGGAGCAAAAGAATTCTTGTTCGAAGAAATTTTTTACTTAATACGACAATGTATTTGCGTTCATCACGCGCGAAGACACAGCTTTATAGCTATGCACAGTTATGGTTCTCGAAATTATTGCGACCAAAAACACTGTTCTCACGCTTTGTGATTTTTGATTTTTACAAATAACTGTAAAATTGTAGCGCTGATATCATAAAATATGACATCGAATCGTTTGTGACATTCAACACGCGTTAGTTTCAAGCTGGTTCTTGAGAGTAAAACAATCGTTCGATTCTCCAAATGCTTGAAAAAGGCGTTAAAAGTTGATTGCGCAACGATTTGCCAAATAAAAAAACAATCCCTTTCATTAAAAGAAAATGCATACAATTCATTTTCACTTGGAAATAAACGGAAAACTTTGCGGTTTGGCAATCATCCAGAGCTCGAGAAGCGTTTGTACCAGTTTTTCATGAATCAGCGGCGACGAAATGCTCCTGTTTCTAGCTTGATATTGAAAAGCAAAGCATTAAAAATATTTGATGAAATAAAAAAGGATGGAGAACAATTCAATGCAAGTGATGGATGGTTTTCGCGATTCAAGAAACGCTTCGGACTTCGCTATTTGACTGTGACTGGTGAATCATTATCTTGTGATCCAGAAGCCATTGAGCCATTTAAGGAAAAATTGACGGCGAAAATCGCTGAAAAAGGCTATGTAACATCACAAATATATAATGCTGATGAAACGGGGCTCTTTTGGAAACTTTTGCCAAATAAAACCTACGTTTCGAAAGATGAAAAGAGTGCTCCAGGCAACAAAGTTTGAAAAGATGGAATCAGTGTTCTTTTGTGTGCAAATGGTGATGGCAGCCACAAAATAAAACCATTAACGATCGGCAAATCTATGAATCCGCGTTGTTTTAAAAATTTTCATCTACCGGTGAATTATGCTAGCAACAAGACTGCTTGGATGACGCGGGATATTTTCAAAAAGTGGTTCTTTGATAATTTTGTCGAAGAAGTGAAAAAATTCGCCAAAGAAAATGATGTTCCACCCAAAGCATTACTCTTGCTGGATCGAGCCCCATCTCATTCGCCCGAAGAAGAATTACTTTGTGGTGAGATCGAAGTGATGTATTTTCCGGCCAATTGCACAGCGATTTTACAGCCAATGGATCAAGGTGTTATTAACTTGACAAAAATTCAATACAAAACATTGCTAATGGAAACCATAATTAGTGAAAAAGATTCTTCATTACATGAACTATTGAAGAAAATTTATTTGAAAACCGCCGTGATCATGTAGAGCCAAGCATGGGGGAAATTGCTCCCTGAAACGATCGCTAAATGCTGGAAAAGCGTATTGGGTACAAGCCCAACAGTTGATGCGATTATTGAATCTAATCCAGACGATATGCCATTGGATATCGAAATTGTTGGAGGATTACAACGGTTAAATGAGATGGTCGAAAACTATGTGGGTGAAGCAGACACAGATGAAATCCGCAATTGGGTTTTGGAATTAGGAATAGATGAAGGTGATAGTGAAGCCAATGAACCCGAAGATACTACTCAAGAAGAAACAACCGAAAAAGTCCACCATGAATCGATTTTTGGCTGTGTCTATACAATTTTGAAATGGGGTGAACAGAACGATGTACTGTCATTCAATCAGATCGCTTGTTTGCATGATATCCGATCAAAAGCACTTGAAAAGTGTTACGAGAAAACGCAATCGAAAATAACAAAGTTTTTCCAAAAAAAAATAATTGAATTTTGGAGCACACACTCATATGTCCTTCCGCGTTGATCTCTTTGTATTAATTTCAATAAATATGTGTTCATTTTTCTTGAATATCGACCTTTAGAGCTCATTAATTGCATTGAATAGAGTTAAAATATTTTTCCGTAGGTATTCCTCGATCCACCGGAGAAATTCGCAAAAGTGCAATTCTTCGCTAAGTGCAATCATTGCTGAAATTTTCCAATTGTACTTATCGGGCTTCTACTGTATATAAAAAAAAAAACGTCACTTTTCATGCGCTTTCGCTTACGTTTAACTTTTTATTCAGCTGATACGTTCTCTCTGGAGCTGAACATATTCAGATATTTAACAAACTATTTTCTTTTGTCACATGGTGCTGAAATAAAAAAAAAAACAAAATTTCTTTCATTTTGCGATTCAATTACATATTGTATAATTCTGAGGTATACAAAATTAACGAACCATTTTGCTGGTGAAAAGAACAAAATTAATAAAATGGATTTGAGGTTTGCACTTTGAAGTCATGTTCTTTTGTGTGCTATAAAAAGTCACTTCTACAAATGTCGAAACATTTATGCCCCCTGAATCTATGCCTTAATATCCGTTTCGATTTAGATTAGGATAAAAGAGAAAGTAAAGGTGGATACAGAGAACGTAAATGTATAGAGAAATCTCACGGGCTCCGAATAGTGTGAATTGTCAAAAATGAAGTGAAATTGCGAAGATTTTTTCACCTCACCCAACTCGACAGCGGGGAAATTCTTAACAGAGCTGATTACAGTGAATTCTGTATAAGTAGAGTAGAATGGGGTAAGATAGGTATGGGGGCACAATAGGTAGGTGGGGTTTTCGTCGCACTGTTTTTGCAGAGGTCACTCGTCTTATGTGAATTGAATACGTGGTGGGGAACAACGTTCGCGACTGTCATTTCGGCCGTCACCATTGATTAGTTATCCTAGTTCTGGCGTCGTTTAGTTTTTTGTGAGCTTTTCTCCGACATAGCATTTTTTTTATTCTACGGTGCAGTGCATTTAATGTATGTAAATATTTGTCAGGTGAGTTTTATTTTACGTAGAAAATAATGCTGAACACGAATAATGTGTTAGTTTTTTGATATTTTTGTTTTTAAAAAAAATATCGACACTAACATAAAACATGTGCTTGGGGGCACTATAGGTCAGCCGTCTGGGGGCATTATAGGTCACTACTTTTAATTGAATAAAATAAATTTTAATTTTTTTTTATGTGCGAAAAACGCCGAAACGAAGTGAAGAGGACGTAAAAAACGCAATCGCGGCAGTCCGAGATCGCGCTAGTGTTCGATCAGCCTCTAAACAATTTAAAATTCCGTTCGAAACATTACGTGCTCGCGTGATGAATTAAAGAAAAAATCCTAACTTTTATAACATATGCAGTGCTCATACTCTATAAATAAAAGTTAAAACGTTAATTTCCAAGCCATGTACATTGTTCTTTTCCCCTCACATATAGTGACCTATCGTGCCCCCCGATTTTGAAAATATCGATAAAAGTACCTTTGTCTTATTGAATGCAGCTTCCAAAATATTTAGCCAAACATAAGTCAGTATAACCAAAATGTTAGCAGATAAATAACCTTTCAAAATCTTGTTTATTTTTCAAAATCAATGCAAAAACACCGTAGCAAGAGCTCTCCAAAGAAAAATGACCTATCTTACCCCATTCTACTCTACCTACATTAGCTCTGCACAGCTTTTGGCTTCTGTATGAAATCAAATCGCCGGCGGCATTTGTATATGCATTTATTTCTTCCTTTGGCAAACGATTTTTGTACAATTTACGTTTTACATATAAAATATGTGTATATAATTGGGCGCGTACAGCCTTTTTTTGGGCGTTTGGCCGAGCTCCTCCTGACATTTGTGGCGTGCGTCTTGATGTAGTTCCACAAATGGAGGGACCTACAGTTTCAAGCCTACTCCGAACGGCAGAGATTTTTTATGAGGAGCTTTTTCATGGCAGAAATACACTCAGAGGTTTGCCATTGACTGCCGAGAGGCGACCGCTATTAGAAAAATGTTTTTCTTCAGTTTGGTGTTTCGCGGAGATTAGAACCTTCCTTCTCTCTGAATTCCGAACGGTAGTCATGCAACAACCCATTCGGCTACGGCGAAATAATATATATATATACAGAAAATAATATATCTATGCATTTTCTAGATAGTATAAATCTTTGAAATTTAAAATATTATAAATAAAAGAAAACTTCAAAGAAACGTACTTGCATTATGGGACAACTAAGTTCAATTGCATCTTTAATAAATATAGTGTTGCACGCATATGTATGCACTGAAGCAACCATGACCCACCTCACGAGCATCGCCTTGTCACATTTCATGCAGGAATTAGGGAGTAAATACCCGAATGACCGAATCCTGCCTAACAAATGCTAAAACAATTCTCTTTTGCATATGCATGTACATACATGTTTGTATGTGCGTATGCACACTTGATGCCCTAGCCAATGTACCTATATAGTTGTATTCTCAACTTTCACACAGGGCACTCATTTTATTCCTCTAAATGCGTATGTCGTCCAAAGCTTAAATTCTATGCCTGACAAGAGCAAAATGCATTCATAGGCGCAGCCGTAGCGCTCATGATTCTAGTTGCCATGGTACTGAACAGTTTCAAATATTGTACAGCACAACACAAACCAATTCATTGATAAATTCGAGCTCATATTTCTATTAGCAAAGTACTTTCATTCATAAAACTAGCCGCCCATATGCCAATTTTTCTCAACGATGACAAAAATTTACTTCTAAGATTGAAGAAATAAAATCAAAATAGTCAATACTGGAATATTTATTACAGTAATATTTGCCAATTTTTGTTGAATCGTGAATTTTTGGCGTGTCGAATGGTCGCGGCTCCGTATATATGATATATTTGCATCCATACATATATGTATAATATGTAAATAGTTATGTATTCTAAATGCTCGACGACCGCAGCTGTTCGTCTAGTGCGCGCAGGAGCGTAAAGTAAGATGAAGAAGACAGCAACAAGTAGCTTATAAAATAGACTAATACTAAGAGACTACTACGATATTAAGAGAAAATTTCGAAACAATTACTTTATGTTCTCTGATAATAGGAAATAATTAATTAGTATGTTATTTTACGCATGTAGTTCTCCAATTGATAAAAAGTGCACAAAAACATTTGCATATATCTGCAAAGTTACAAACTTACTCTGAAATCAAAATGCGGCTTATCTGGAGGTTACCGTACATATATTCAGCCTTCGGATGAAGCCCAAAGTGCCAAATATAATGAATATTGAAGCTACTGTGAGCTGTACAGCGCTTATGAATGTGCGCTGGATTTCTTGGCAAGTTTTATCGTAACATTTTTTGTTGTGGCAAGTTCACTTACATGCACGCAGTATATATAGATGTGTGATGAGGAAGCATTTTCTATAAAGGATTTTGATTTGGTTGAAGATTCAACCATATATGTATATATACATATATTAATTTTGGATAATTTCCAAAAAACTCAGCCTACAACGTCAACATTCTTTGTTTCTAATCACCAACAAATTCTAATCGACTGCTGCTACATTTACCTAATTCAGTCTATTGCTGCTAACTTTTGGTGAAAAATGTGTCTGTGGTGTTTAGTCTTCGTGGGACGAGTAGCCCTCAAAATTCCATAAGTTCCCGTCAGTGAACTTCTCTATACATTAACGTTCTCTAGTGGCTATGTAGGCGAGGAAAAGGATAAATGTTAAAAATTAAAACAAAGTAATGTAAAGACAGAGGTAAATTTGGAACCAAATTTAAGTATTTTATATAGGTAAGACATGTAGATGGACGCAAACGGAGATAGAAAGGTGGGGTGGAGGTAAGGAAGCAAAGATAGCTCTTGAAAGAGGTATAGAAATAAGCAGCTAAATACATATAAAACTGAAATAGAATGAAAAGTACTAATTGTAATGGGAATTGTTTAATGGACAAATTATCGATCGCTGGTTATACTACTTATTACTAATTCGAATAAATTTTGTGCCAAAACTATAACACAGCCTTTATTTTACTCGTTTCAAATCATTTTTAGTCTTTTTCCATCCCATAGGGAATTATACGCGTAGTTTAGCGATATGACCACTTAAAATTTTATCATTCATATCAAACGCTACTCGAAAATTTCATCAACTTAACTGTAAGTTTACAATGCTTACACCACTCCCCCCGAAATTGGCTTTAATCAGCTCTGTGGCGTTTTTCTGCGTATCTGTATCTTCCGACTCAAAATTTCAATCCTCCAATTCATTCTTGTAATGTTGATGAAAAGTCGAGCGCGTTCATGTTTAGTAGAGCAAGTAGTTAGCGATAACTTTAGTGAATAGGATTTCATTTCAATATTGATAACATGATTAATAATCTTTTGATATATTTACATTTATATATTGTACAAATACTAAATAACGATTACGAAACCGAAAACGATATATCAACGACCAAATTAATTACAATTATTGAAAATGCATTGAATGCCAAAAAAACAAACAAAACAAATAAAAAAAAAAATATCGAAATAAATAATGAAATGCCAAAAACGTTAAATGAAAAACAAAATCGCTAAATGTGCGTAATTGAAAGGTTTTTGGGAATATAAAATATGATCCGGATACACAACTCAACCGTCACAATAATTTTCAATCATTCTCCGGTGGAATCATGCTGCTCTTTCGGTAAACAAAAACAATGTTGACTTAAAACAAGTATTGCCAAACAAAGTAATTATTTATTACAAGTAATATTTTTCTTAACAAGTAAAATTTACTTACAAATTCGTACATAACATATACTCGTATAATTAATAATATACATTATACTATATTTGCATATAAGTACATATGATATTCGTATATTTGTTGGCGTTGCTCTTTTGAATAGTGTTGGCGTTGTTTTTGAACGAAATAAGAAAAACAAAAACCTAAACAGTATTATGTATTGCATATGTACCTAACAAACCTATCCAACGAATTTGAAGAATTCTCACCTACATACATGCATACAAATAATTTTTTGTAAAAATCAATTTTCTTTGGGGGTTAGCTTGAAATTTACAGTAGTTAGTACACAAATACAAATATATATACATATATTATAAATATATAAATATATTTCTAATGAATAGAGTTCATTTTTCGTTGCTAATTATCGAGTTGTGTTTGAGGAATGTAATTAAATTAAACTTTTGTATATCATTTTGAATTTATTCAAAGAGTTTTTTTGAAACAGTTCTGCTTATACCTTATGTACATACATATATGATATAGATTTGGAAGACTTACCACCACTACCACCACCATGTAAGGTATAATACTTATGTATGTAAATGATTTCTCAATTCAATAAACACACACAAGAAAATTTCAATTTCAAATCTACTCGTCTACACCGAAACAAATACTATGTACTTAAATGTGTTGGAAGTATTTATAATTACATATAGTATTTCCAGAACAAAACCAAAGCGATACAACCATTTCTAACACTTAATGCTAAAACATAAATAAATGAAAGTAAATTAATATAGAAAAATAAATATAAAAACAATTATCACCAGTTCTTGAGGCATTCAATGAAGGTATTTCACTACTTGAAGTTATCTCTCTCTCTCTCACACACATACACACAACCCCCATTCCAAATGTTACCCCTTAAATTGTTTGTAAAAGTTTAAATTACTTTCAAACTTACACAAATGCTAAAATCACAATGAATATTTGTAGTAGGTGTTGAAATTAAATGCTGTTTGACTTTTTCTCACAGGGGCTGTGTCACGAACGTAAACACACTTTGTGCTTACTGTACTCACATCCTCCACTTTTCACCCGATTTTCAGTTGATATAATTCCACCCCCACCAAAAAAAAAATAAAAAATAAGTACTAATTGTGAGCAGTTTTGTAGTTTGATTCAGTAGAAGGCTTTGAATATTTTCTTAATTCTTTTGTTACTCGTACAAAGTATCGACCGACATACAAAAACACGTACATTTAAAACAATTTCCATAACAAACCAATTGTATTTGTTCTAGAATTTATTTGTTTAAGAAAAAAGTTAAAAAAGTATACTTCAAATTAGAGATGATTCGAATATTTGTGTGTTTTTTCTTTATTTCCATTGTTTATTACGTAATTCTTGTTTTTTCTTAGTTTTATCATAATTTTCCAGCATTCGTTCGTACCACCACCAAGTATTCTTTTCTTTTTTCTACAAAAAAACAAAAAAAAAAAAAATGATAAAAATTAAAAACAAAATCAATAGTAGAACAAAAACTGATTTTTAATTAAAACTAAATCACATTCGCTACATGCATAGGTGTTTGGGAATATCAAACTAGATACAATGGAAAATACCATTACTAGGCACAACAACTTCCAATCATTTATACAAGGCGTCATGTTGCTATTCAGGTATGTAAATCTAGTTTCACTGGACTCTTTCTTTTCTAAACGTTTTACCGATAAAAAATTATAATGAACAATATAAACAAAACAAAATTTTAATAATCTTATGCGATTCTTAGCGCCTCTAGAAAATTTCTAGCAACACTATATACTTTCAGATATATATGAAATTTAGCGTGAAATTATAAAAAGTGAACGTTTCCTAATTAAAAAAATATAAAAAACAGTTAGCTATAGATAGGAGAATACTACATAATCTCACAGGATTAATCCAAATATATTTTACCCACATATCATATACTCGTATGTATGTTCCTACATCTAAGGCATTTAGTGAGCGGACAAAATCCCAAAGTATTTATAAAAGTGAAGTATAAGTACGGCTGACGATTTTAAAATAAATAATGCAAACAAAAATTAAAATCATAAAATTAAGGAAGTAAAATAATTGGAAAACATAAAACCTAACTAGATACATTTTTTTTAACGAGAAGCCTAATGTAAGGCAAAGAAAAAACAAGGCCATAGAATATTAATTAAATTAATGTTATATAACACAGCGCAACTAAATGAAAAAAAAGAAACAATAACTGTCGTCTGGTAGTAAACTTGGCACGTATTTTAATAAATATTTGTAGCAGTAGTTTTTTTCATTTTATGGCACCTCAAAATTTTAAGTACTTATTTTATTTGAAATTCTGAAGTATTGTGGCAAAAAACAAATCAAATCATGCAAAACTAATTTAAATATAAAAAAAGTTTAATAAAAACAAAACCCATATTTTCAATGTAATTTTTTATTATTTCATAAAATAAATATAGTATTTATTTTGCAATATGCTTTTAAAATTACTGATTACGAAGAAGAAAAAATATTATATACAGTAGATTATGTTTTTATGCGGTATATCGTATACGTTCCGCAAGAAACAGCATAAAAAAGCTACCAGTTCTATAGTAAAACTATAGATACGTTTCAAAAGTGCTAAGAACCGCATAAATCTGAAATAATGTAATAAAATCGCATAAAAAGGGTACTATTCCCATAATTATAACTATAGGTACGTTCCATAGACCGCATGAATCTGAAATAATTAAATAAAATCGCATACACAAAAAATTGTATTTTTGAAAATTATAATATATCTTTATTTAAGAAACGTCAGAAACGAAAAATAAATTTACATCGTCAGAAGTAGAATCAGACAATACCCGCATGTTGCGCCTTCGTTTAGGATTTGACGCAAAATCACTTTCGTCACTTGAGGAAATGTACACGTCTGATCTAGATGGTGATGCAGGCAGTTCCATACTTGTAGGGTTAGCATTTCTGATGTAATCTGTGATGAGTTTTTGCTTAGCTGGTTTAGAATCTTGTTTATACAATTCCCGATAATGCATTTTTTAATTTTATTAAAAACCGCACTATTTCAAAACCGCATAAAAACAGAATCTACTGTATATGAATTAAAATACGTAATAGTATTTGGTGAATCGTGAAGCTTTTTTCACGATTTTAAAATATTTAAACACCCGCTTGTAAATTTACGATGTCCTTTATTTGACAGCTGTCAATGAAATAATCTTATTGCTGAAAAGAAAAATATGCATAAGCTTAGCCACTTATGATTTACTTTAAATGTCCTGCTATTTCACCCTTTACAATTTTAAGGTCACCTATCGTGTGATTTTCTGAAATAGCAGGTAACAATGCAATGAGTGAAAAGAGTACAAAAAAATAGTACTTAGTTATTAGGCAGCAGCTATGCATAAAGGAAAGTGCGAATATAGTAGGACTAAGTAAACGAGAGCTCCAACGACGGCAATAGTGATGTTAGCGACGAAAACAACAACTGCAGTGATGAGAGAGCGTGAATGCAAATTCGCCAATTGCGACGTCAAATTGAAAGTACAGGAGCGGCAAGAAAGATTTAATGAGTACTAATTTATCCTTTGACAAAGCGAAATCGTTATATGTATGTATATATGTATAAAGGGTGGTTAAGTTTCAAGGGCTGATGTTGATTTTAAATAAAATACAATTTTTTCAAGAAATTATTGTCATATCTCTTCATTAGGATAATATTGGTATGGCTCTATTACGTGTGGAACAAAATATCGGCCAAATGGTCTCGGCGGCACACCTCCATCCGACGGTCCAAATTTTCGATGACGCTGAGGCATAATTGAGGTTCTATGCCGTTAATGTGCCGAATTATCTCATCCCTGAGCTCTTGAATAGCCAATAGCCAATAACCCCAAAGAAAGAAGTCCAACGGTGTCAAATCACATGATCTTGGCGGCCAATTGACATCGCCGCCACGTGAGATTATTCGGCCATCAAATTTTTCGCGCAAAAGAGCTATTGTTTCGTTAGCTGTGTGACAAGGGGCACCGTCTTGTTGAAACCACATATCGTCCACATCCAAATCTTCCAATTCGGGCCATAAAAAGTTCGTTATCATCTCACGATAGCGAACACTATTTATTTTGGATAAAATAAGGCCCAATGATGCCGCCGGACGATAAACCGCGCCAAACACCCACTCTTTGTGGATGCATTGGTTTTTCGGCAATCACTCTTGGATTATCATTCGCCCAATTGCGGCAACTCTGCTTATTGACGAATCTACTGAGGTGAAAAAAGTGCGCGATATGCATTTTGATTTGAACGCCCGTTTTCATAATAAGCCTGAATAACTTTAACGTGTTGCTCGATTGTGTGTATTTCTATGGTTCAAATTGAGTTAGTCTGAAATTGAAAAATGTTAAATGAAGTGCAGAAAAAAACTTGACGCTAAGGTGTGGTTCATATTAAACATCGGCCTTTAAAATTTAATCTCCCTTTATAACTGGGTGTTTGACCGAGCTCCTCCTACTCCTCCTCCTATTTGTGGCATGCGTCTTGATGTTTTCCCATAAATGGAGGGGCCTACAGTTTCGGCAGATATTTTTATGAGGAGCTTTTTCATGGCAGAAATACACTCGGAGGTTAGCCATTCCCTGCCGAGGGGCGACCGCTATTAGAAAAATCTTTTTCTTCATTTTGGTGTTTCACCGAGATTCGAACCTACGTTCTCTCTGTGAAAAAATCCTTACTTATTAGAAATATAAGCAACATTTCAAAGTAATATTTTTAAATATAGGTATATTTGAAATAGTTTTGGATGATTTCAGACATGGGTTTTGCCATCATATTTTAGAATTTTTTATAAAATACCAACTGTAAATTTTGAGGTATCACAAAATAAAAAAAATCATAATACAAATATGTATTTGTGAATAACGTCTCTTTTTATTTTCGTTAATATATCAGAAAATTAATATGAGACGCGAGGGCTTAAATTTTTGAAGTGAAACTTCTTTAGGCGCGTCGGGGGCCCCAAGGCAGATTGAAAATAGGCGAGTGAAACGGTAAGTTCGGAGCGTTACCGAAATCCGTCAAATGGGCGGGGCCAAGGAGCAGCAGCTCCTTCCCACTCTCGCCTATTCGCTCTCTCTCATTAATTTGTATATGCATGTTATGTTCCGCAATTATCTCTTTTATATACAAGTAAATAGCGTGTGGAGACTATAATAGAGGATTTTCGCTTTAAAAATTAGTTTGATACTGGTATTTGAACAAATTTCTATTGAAGAATACTTAGTTACACAACGAAATACTTCGTCTGGCCTTCTTCTTCTAGAAGATAAACCAGTGCAAAAATTCAAACGTCTCTAGCACACCCTGTAGCGAATAATTTCGAAATAATATGAACTGAAATGTATATAGCACACAAGTAAGCATTGAAGTAGACTGACGACATGCAGGCAACCGACAATCGACAACCGACAACGGGTATAAAGCGCCGATTGAATGTGTGTAAGCGGGAAAGCAATAAGAAACTGCTGTGAAGTAAATAGATGGTAGGTATGGAGGAGACGAAGCGATACAATGAGTGCGTTTGCCAAACGAGTGACGATAGTTGAAGTAGAAGGTTGTAAAATGACATTTCAACCGTTTCGGTGATCAAAGCAAATTGATTAACGCGCCAAAAGTAGGCAAAAAATACCATTGGAAGTGGAAAGAAATGTAAGCGTCAAGTGCAACACTGCACCCAAGTGTCAAATTTGAAGCTAATAAGGACAAAAAAAATAAATAGTACAAATTTATGTGGAGTGATATAGAAAAAAAAAATGAAAACCTGAATTTAACACTAGAGAGGGGGGAGAGATCTAAACCGGGGCTCCCATGCATGGAACAACCAACTTAGAAGTTTCACTTCTACCGTGCGTGAGTCTGACAGACCCTAGTTTTTTTTTATTCTGTTGTACTGTGTAATTGCAGAAAATTAGGTGTTGTATGCATGTGCTATCACACCTATTGTATATAAAGTAGGCATACCGTAAGTATAGTTTTCCGAAGATTCATAAGTCTTGTCATTCGAGAAGGCAATGCAAATAATTGAGAGATATCAAGCCAACTATGAACTAAATAGACCTACTACAAAGTCAAGTACAATGCATGTGATGATGAAAAATAGATGTTTTCGGGAATCCTAAACAAACAAACTCTAAAAATTTTTCACATCGATAGTACATCAGAATTGGTGATCAGTGCGTTGATATCTGCTTCAAAACCCAGCTGAAAAATCAGAAGAGGCCACGCTTCTTGGTGACTATATGTTATGTGCATCATCACAGATAGCAAATAGTGACAAGGTACCATAGTGATAAAGGCACTTATCTGAGAAGCACGTTCGACGAACATAGCGAAGTTAGGAAAAATTGTTTGAAAATAAATATTTTTTTTATCAATTCATTCAAATATTTCCTGAGAAAAATATATAACCCGCAATGACTATTACTTTGAATGAAACACTAATTTTTTCTACAGTTTGCACTGTCCGGTCCTTGGAGGCACTCGTCAGGCAATATACATATGTATGCATTAATATCAGTTAGTCGGCCTAAAAGTAGTTTAACGACAAGCAATCATATCATGTTAAGAAAAAGAGGTGTCTCAGTCGCTTAGCAGATTCCCTGATTTCCAGTGTTAAAATCGCCAGATTGGCGGCGCTTACAAAAAAACGAAAACAAAATAATGGTTAGACCCTATGTACTTATTCTCTGCTTACCAAATATGATGTTTAATATTATAAGATTTATACAATGAAAAAGAAAGTAAATTCAGGAAATGATAGTGATTCTTGAATAAAGAAAAAAATTAAATCATTATTATTTTTGAGGTGAAACAAAAATTATGAGTTCATAGGAAAAATACAATTATACATTTCTTCATTATTTCTGAGTGAAAAAAATTAAGAAAATGCATCATTATTCTTGGATACAAAAAGAAAACATTATTCTTGAACGAGTAATCGAATCATGAGCGGAAATAAAAACAGAAAAATAGTAAGACTGATCGATAAGAATTTAATTTTTTGTTTGCTGTCACCCACAGATTTTTTGTTACAGCTATATATATATATAATATATAATTGGCACGTACACCCTTTTCGGGTGTTTGGCCGAGCTCCTCTTCCTATTTGTGGTGTGCGTCTTGATGTTGTTCCACAAATAGAGGACCTACAGTTTCAAGCCGACTCCGAACGGCAGATATTTTTGAAATACACTCGGAGGTTTGCCATTGCCTGCCGAGGGGCGACCGCTATTAGAAAAATGTTTTTGTTCATTTTGGTTTCACCGAGATTCGAACCAACGTTCTCTCTGTGAATTCCGAGTGGTAATCACGCACCAACCCATTCGGCTACGGCGGCCGCTACTGTAATTTTCACTAATATTACTCTACGTAGCCGTTGTGAGTTCATACGCTAATCGCTTTCAGTTTCTCGAAATGCAAGTGAGTATCAGTTATATGAACTGACTTTCAAAAGTCCGCACAGAAATTTCATTGAACTGGTGAAAAGGCGTCATCTTGATTATTTTGGTTTCCCTGTAGCAGGATAAAGATTGGGAACACCAGTTGGACAAAAGGAATGCGACATATGGCTTTTAGGAAACAAATGACTTGGGCAGAGCTTGTAGACCACGTATCTGATTGCTATTTTTGCTTGACTTATATAGATAGAATGAATATGGCGTCAAAACGCGAAATATGCAAATGGATATTCTGCAACACGACCCTCCTCACAGTGCTGATTTACTTATATCTGGACTTCCAAATAAGACAAATGTCGCAGCAAATTAAGTTATCGATCTACCTTCAAGTGGTGAAATTCAAGATGAAACTCGAGATCAAGATTGAGAGATATTTTACGGGCGTTTGTTAGGACTATTATAATTATTATTTCCAGGGAATTTTACATTGCAACCTGAAAGATCTATTGCGTCCCCTTCATGGATTTAGAGTATTTCTCTTAGTCCAACTTCTTCAATAAATTCTAGTATTTCTTCTATTTTATTGAGTTTGGTTACCTGTTTACCCAGGTGTTTGCGCCGCTTATGCATCAGCACCAGGTAAGGTTCGTTCTAGCAGAACCTGCATGTTTTATTGAAGTATATTACCTGGCTATTAAGATTAAATTTATAATACGCTGTTAGAATTTCTGTGATAATTCTAAAATTATTTCTATTGATTCTGATCACAAAACCGAGTTAGGCTAAAGCTGCTATCTTTGATTTTAATAGCGATAAACGAGGTAGATTTTCAGAGTGTGATCTTCTTTGTCTTTCCTCTATTTCTTGAATAAGAGTACAGAAGTTACACCTTTCAGGGCCACAAAATGGGTCTGAGCCTTTAAATGGGAGGCTAATTTATTTCCGATTTCATTCCCAGTATTCCTAAGTATCCTGGAATCCATAGATCAGGTACCCGGTTGTTCTGGCCTGAGATAGTCAGCTTATCAATACATTCTAGCCCCATTTTTGATGTAACCTGGAAAGAGTTAAGTGCTTGGATTGCTGCCTGGCTATCAGTGAGGATAGCTAGGTTTCCGCTGTTATAATTGCGTTCAAGGTTAAAATGAGCGCATCTTTCTATTGTGTAGACTTCCGCTCGAGATATACTTGTATTCTTGCCTACCACTTTCGAGTATATTTTCCCAGGTTCGTGGACATTTGTCCCTCATTGAGGGATCCGTGCGTGTACCATGTTATAATACTCTAGTTTATCTTGTTGGTTTTAGGTAACCCTTCGAAGTCATTTTATTGTTCAGCTCAGTCTTGACGCGTTTGACAAAAGTGAACATCGGCGGCATCATGTTGCATGGCATAGAGATCTCGGGGGCTAATTCGGCAAGAATATTTAAATTCCAGCGATTTTGATAAACGCCTGAGCCAGTGATAGTGTTGATTGTTCATGGATAGCTCTTCTCGCTTGGGATTGGATATGAATGTAAAGAGGTGTGAGTCCTGGAAGAACATTCAATTGATGTCGTGGGTCATGTAGGCATAGCTACTGTTATGCGAACACACGCAAGTCTTTATAACCTGGTTAATGTATTTATTGCCAATTGCTTCGTCGTGCGATTCTGTCTCATTGGAAACAATGGGTTTGACTATAGCCACGGCGATCTATCACAGTATTTTTAGTTTGTTTTTGCAATCGATTTACACGTTATGAATACTCTAATAGCCTCTCTCGCCATCTCTTCTCTATATGCCTCTCACAGTAATTTTTAGTCAAATGTTAGACCCCTAGAATTTTACTTTCCTTTGCATTTTCAACTCAGTTCCATGTAAACGAATTGGTTAAAGATGTTTGTGTTTGTATTACTTTGCGAATGCTACGATGGTTGTCTTTAATACTTTAATACCCTATCTTCTAGTTAGTTTTAATCCTAATTGAATTCTGTTACTTAGGGTCTCATCGAATTTCCTTCTATATCTTATAACTATGTCGTCAGCATAACCTTGAAATGGTAAGCAGTTGCTATGTAATTCGATCAAGAGTTAGTCTACTACTAAGCTCCAAAATAGTGGTCATAGTACACCGCTTTGCGAGCACCATCTGGATCTCTACCTTGTCCAATCCCAGACCAACATCAAGACAAGAACTCCAGAAAATTATGATGTTTAATTTTAAAAAATATTAATATTTGCAAGTTATAATTAAAATAAAGTCTTAGGTTTCTTTATAAAATATAAAGTTCCTGTCACAAAAAAATATGTGTTCCAAGTTTCTCACTTTGCTGATTTCCCTAAATATGTTAAGATAGAGATGTTTTAATAGTAACCAACCCAGATTTATATAAAACGGATCTGTAATCTGACGAAAGTAATAGGTCTTTAAATAACGTATTTGTTGGCAAAGGAAATATATATATATACGAGTCAAATATTAACAAAGCTATTTTGCATTACTTTGGGATTTTGTCCAACAATTTTTATTATAATTCAAATTTGTGCTCTTCATCTTTTTTCTTTATGTCCATATAAAATAGTTTATAATGTATGAATTTTTCTTTTTGAAAAAAAAAACACACACACTTATTTCACATTCTATATATCTCTACACGTGCTCATTTAGAAATGTTATTATTTTAAAAAGTTTTCTTGTGCTTGCAATTTTTCAAGAATTTAATCCTACAGTTCCCAGTTAATAGTTTTTAGTGCACTAGTGTTTGTTAAATATACTCAATAAATATCAAATATGCCTAAAGTAATATCACACGGTATACACAGCTACGAAAAGTTAAACAAATAGTAATTCAAATATGAGAAATTGTTTTTTTTTTTCGAAAACAAACAGAACAAATTTGTATGCATACATTATACTGGTGTACATATGTATTTGTATGAATGATATTGAAACAGTTGTTTTATGACGATAAGTAAGTCAAAGAATATTTAGGGCTTTTAGTTTAGTTAAAAAATGTAGCAGGAAGTGAAAAAATTGTAGGCTTCATAAAATCAGGTATTTATTTAGATGTTTTGAAAGAATTATTTTTTTTCAAACACCTTAGTTTTACTCAAACGCACCGAAAGAGGGAAGACATGATTATAAGAGGTATTTCTAGGCTAACTTCCCCAACAGTTGGTGTTGTAGCTCTTCGTATTGCCCTCAAAATTGAGCCCAAGAAGAATGTGCATTGCATATATATTAGACATTTTAGAAGTGTCAACGACTACTTTTTATTAAATTAACTCGCATTTTATTATTCCAAAATCCAATGGGATATGGAAATATATACTCGACTTTTTTGAAATATTCTAAGTTCGAAAATTTGAGAAAAACTTCTTCAATTTTTTTAAATTTGCGATAAGTTTGAACATTAGATTTATATGATTTTTGTAGGAAAATGAACTATATTTTCATAATTCAAATAGTCAAAATTTCTCAATAAGACGCGCAGTTATTGAACATACTGTATTTGACATCAACTTTTTTGCAATATTATAGTCAAACTTATTTATAATTTAGGTTAGATTTCAGAGCCTACAGCTCTTCACGAGGTGTAGGAAGACACACTTAAGCCAAACGCCCAATTATAATGCAACGTGAGAGCCCAGCGTCCCTTAACTTTTTTGATATGAAACGCTGGCAATACCAATACTTGATTAGATCAAGATGCCGCGTTTTTACCTCCGTGGGATAGCGGCAGAGATAATGTTCAACATTTTTTTATCTCGCACTCTTTTCTACGTGGAAATCCATTACTCTTCCGTGTGTTCCCATGATTCAGTGATAGCACTCATCACTGCAAGTAAAGGACAACGAGATTAGTGCTTTAGATCTTATTTCTCCGCACCTAGGCTTGATATGTCTAATCACCCGACACGTGAATTCCCAGAAATACATATCTGCTTTTTGTCTGTTCAATAACTGCCGATGTATGCCGGAGTTTAAAGAAAAACAGAAAAACATCCACGTTATAAGCAGACTTTATTGATACAACTTGGCGGAGTTCCTTGTGAGTTTATCTATGGCGCGTCTCCAAAGAATGCCCTTGCACTTTCAAAGGGCTTCTAAATAAATTCAACAACCACCCGTGAGGCTCTGCTATTGCATTGCAAAGTTTTAGTTCAAATCTGACTGTCAGATTATTTTCTGAAACTCTACGTTGAGAAAATAGCACCACGAAGTGAAAAAAACGCCTCAATCATTGCTGTTAACTTTAGCTAATGGGTGCTACAAAGAGCCGTAGATTAAGTTTCAGTGAGAGCTCGTTTGAATAAGTACCTCTGCCAACTTATAGTCTACTCATAGAATCATCGTTGAAGATGGTCGTAAGCAATGGCCGCGTGACAAAGTACATACTTAATTATTTCAACATAAATATGTCAGTGCTGGACTAGGTTAGGTTAGGTTAGGTTTGGCAGCCGCATCGCACATAGAGACGACGATGCCACTTAGACCACGAAATGGGTCCGTTGTGAACCGCGGGGGCTGAACTACATTTCCCTCTCCATATTAAACCATCCTGAGCTTTTGACAAAGCGTAAAAGGTTGTTGATTCCTAAAATGTATAGATTATCTATATTCGTTAAGAAGTAGGATTTTAAAAACCGGTTCCTGCTTCTGGCTAGAACTGGGCATGTGCAAAAAAGGTATTGAATTGTTTCCAACTCCTCCTCATTTCTGCAGCTAGGACAGAAATCATGCGTGTAATCGCCTAATCTCTTTGCATGATTTCCTATGAGACAATGTCCTGTGAGGGCCCCTACTAAGGTCCTGATTTGAAGTCTATTCAGTTTTATAATTCTCTTGGACAGATGTAAATTTAGCCTTGGCCATGTTTGCCTAGCAATTTCACAGGTGTTAACGCTAATCCATCTCTGATTTGTGGACCTGATTAATGCGTCCTTAATGAGAAGCTTACAAGTTGCGAGAGGTATCTCCATAAAATTACTTATGTCTGGCAAACAGGTACCTTCTCTTGCAAGTTGGTCTGCCCTACAGTTCCCTGGTATATCTCTGTGGCCTGGAACCCAGCACCAGATTATACGATATTGTTTGGCCATCTCATTTAGAGATAGAATGCAGATATCCGTTGATGATATTATATTCTGTTTATCTTTAGCCATTTTAAGGCTTCATGAATAGCGTTTATTTCCGCTTGAAAAACACTACAGTGATTCGGTAGTTTAAAGGATTCAGTGCTGGACTAAGCAGAAGTAGAATATCTTATTCAAAAATGTTCTCAAAAATGATGCATAAAGTTCTGATTATAAAAAGTTCGATAGGTTATTTTTTTTGGTTTTTTACTTGCGCTAACAATACGACCTTACCCACTTAACACGTGACCTCATGATTTCCTCTTATATGCTATAAACCCCTCTATTTTTTTTATAAAAATATAGTTCGTAGTGCAACAAAAACCATATAACGCAAAGTTTCGGTTTATTAAATGTAATATTTCTTTAAAAAAATATAAACTAACAGACAAAAATTGTTATAAAACAACAAATGCAGGTAGAGGAAAAAAACTTGATTTGAAGAGCTACAAAATTAGTGTAACAAGTTTACAAACTACTACAAATAAAGGGTTTTCTAATAAGGACGGTTTCATATTGGTGTGAAAATAAAACAGTGTGCGTGAGGTACAAGGTGGCGCAAGATTCATAATTTTTCAAATGATGTCGTACGCCAATCATATGATATTTAACGCTCGTGAACTAGACAGCAGCAGTATACAAACAGAAAAGCGATGAAGCGCGTAAAGATCAAAATAAATATTTCCATTGCTTAAAATAATATATTTTTATTTACTGAAAAAGTTATTCAAAAACAAAATTGGATGATTAATTTTGAGCCAGTTTATATTAAATATTGTTTTTCTTCGGCAATTATTTTAAAGGCCCATGTGTACCATTAGGTATGGAATACGATAGTGTTAAAATGACCGCCGTAACTTCATATGGTGCCACAGCCCATTAACGTTGGGCCGTTGCTAATGGAATTCCCTTTATAAAATTCATAATTAGAAAAACAAAAAATATTTACCTGATTTTATATGGCACTTTGACAGCTAGTTCTCATGATCTCATGCTATATTTAATATTTGTACTTTTGCAGTAGTTTAAACGGTACAACAAATTTATTAGCTCAATCCCCTATCCCAGCTGTGTATTTTCCTACACCAGTTGCAACTATAGATTTGTAATTATTATAATTAGCAACGTTGTTTTAAAACATTATTAAATAAGTAGATACACACAAACACATATTCTTATATCCAACGAGTAAACTGTATTAACTAGAAGCAAAAACAAAAAAAAAAAAACAACAAAAAGAGTGCCTTCTACTCGTATACATAGTTCATGTATTATTAGCAAAATAAAATTAAATAGATTATATACATACATACTCGTACATATTTACATAGTATACCATATACATACATACATATGTAGTATAAAATTCGATACCATGTAGGATACTAACATTTTGCGAAAAATCTTTATAGATGTGCAACTGGCGAGGCGTGGCCGAACATTATGCTGGCGTGCCTTAAGGGGAGGCCATGCGATGAAGAAGCCGACAAGGGCAACGAAACATGCGGTTCTACACTGGCATATGCATATTTTGTATCGTTTATATTCTTTTGCTCATTTCTCATGTTGAATTTATTCGTTGCCGTTATTATGGATAATTTCGATTATCTGACAAGAGACTCCAGTATATTGGGTGCCCATCATTTGGACGAGTTTGTTCGGATATGGGCCGAATATGATCCAAATGCGACGTAATTATCAATTTAATATATATTAAAAATAATTTTTATTACATTTTTCTGTACAGTTCACGATTCAACTTCACAAAAAAAAAACAAAAAAAATTTAAGCAAAATCACACTTGTTCGTTTGTGCATCTACATGTTTAGTCATTTTTTATGTCTGTGTGTTTCTTAATGTTGGAATCAATTAATCACTTTATTTGTGTTTTGTAAGTAAATTATTTTTATTGATCTGGTAACAACACTTGGTTTTCATTTCTTCAATTTTAAAGTGTTGGCATTACTGTAGGTTTTTATGTTATAAAAGTTGTATATTTAATTCATTTTCAATAATTTAGTCTTATATCCAACACGTTAAAGTTAGCCTATGTACCTATATACATATGTATGTGTAGTAACATAATGCAAGCTTACTAAAATACCTGGGGAGTCTAAAGAAACTCAAACTCTTGATTAACAATATTTCTTATTACTACAGGACGACTGAATATAATTTTTAGAGGCAGAAGCCATACCGAACCGAGTTCTGGCCAATTTTATCGAATTTCTGCCAGAGAGTACCAAATTTAGATAAATAATATTTTGTTTGCCTGTTAGGTACTATCCATTATTAATATAACTGGCCCATAATGCACTGCGTCCTTAAATTTGGTCTACTGTGCAGGACGAAAAGCCCATAATTAGATGCTTTTGATGAATTTGATTACTTTCACCGGCTTTTTGTTTCATATCAATAATGGATTTTGAGCAGCACCACCTGGATGAGAGAGCGCTGTACATTTGCAGAAAATATGTCCTGGCCTTTCATTATTCAGTTCACAAAAACAGCAGACGCTTGTTTAATTCTTCTTCTTCTTCTTGATTGGCGCGAAAACCGCTTACGCGATTTTGGCCGAGTTTAACAAAGCGCGGCAATCGTTTCTTTCTCATGCTAACCAGCGCCAGTTGGATACTCCAAGTGACGCCAAGTCTTTCTCCAACTGATCTTTCCAATGCAGAGGAGGCCGTTCTCTTCCTCTGCTACCACTAACTTATACCTCATCGAATTCTTTCAGGGCCGGAGCGTTTGCATCCATTTGAGGAACAGGACCTAACGAATTGTAATTTTCTAAAATAAAATCGAATACTACAATGTCCCGTATAAAAACCAGTGAGTTTTCACCCGCCCAATCTATCCACGTTTAGAAGCCTATTTGATGCTCTTCCGGAGGAAAGCACAAACTGTTTAGCCTACCCTGCCCTGGACTTTCCATCAGGTGTCGTGGAAATTTACTATCTTCTCATTCTTTGATAAATTAATCTGTGTGGACATTGGTGAGCGCCCAAAAAGTTCTGGTCCATCGAATATTAAAGTAGTGCTTAATTTCACTAGGCAGTCCACCTATTCATTACCATTACAATTTCGTAGCTTTGTACCCAGCCCAGGGTTGTTTACTGACACATTATTGAGGAGAGTTAAGTATTCTGCACCGGGTTTGGCAATTATTGTGCGAGAATGCAATATACATATAGCTGCCTTCGAAGTTGCGTCCCTTCGAAAGCATTCCCTACCATAGATTCCCGCTTGAAATATTGGGGATATCGATCTCACAAAGGCACCATCCTACCATTCGCGCGCTCTGACCCATCTGTATACCAAATTTACGAGACAGGAGAAGACACGAGAAGAGAGTTTTTTTCAAAGTTTTATAGAAATGTGTTGGATATTACAATGGACATGATCACTTGGGCGTACATACATCTACATACATTATGAGATTTCTACTTATATTCATAATTATATGTTACACAAGATCACTATTTAATTTATTTCTCTTATTTGTAAATAATTCAGAGCTTTTGTGAAAGCTCTATTCTATATTAAATGATTATTATTTGTTCGTATTTGTTTCATATTGGATGAAAGTAAAACAAAACATGAAAACAATATCAATGAGATACTTCGAGGTATAGGAAGAATTAAAAAAAATCATTTCATGCAACAAATTTTATGCGCAATTTTTATGTGTAATTTTTATTTTTATTGTATTTAAATGCAATTATAAAACTATGCTTTGAATTATGTTGGCCAATAACAATAACAAATATTACAAATTATTTTCCGTGTATAACAAGTATATTGCTAAATCTTCTCAACCTATATGCAATATGTAGACTCAATGAAAGCTTGAAAGCCGCATTTGCCTTAAAAGCTTAAATTTCAAACCGTGAAAGTTGCTATCGCGCACTACTGCTTAGCACACTAGTTTCTAAATTCAGAAATTTTGAACTTTTCGCTGTTATTGCTCAAAAAGCTCAAAGCAGAAGCTGGCTATTTTTACACTTCAGAAAGCTTTAGATATCTGTTAATTATTACAATGGTTAGCAAAGGTTGCTTATCAATATAAATAACCATCCAGCGATTGGAAATTAAAAAAGGGCTATTTTCGATTTGAATATGTATACATATGCATATTGTGCATTATCGAAAGTATTGCTAAAGCTTCTTGTTTACAACTTTCCAGCTTTTTTCAGCTCGACAAAGCAATAAAAAAATTAAAAAAAAAAAATATTCAGCGCCAAATCGTATCTTATTATGCTTTATTAATTTTTATGTATGTAAATAAAATTTTGTCCATTGCTTTGTACTTATTTAGTAAATTTGTTTAATTTTCAGTAAATTTCTATATTCTATATTCTGCTCAGTAATCGTAAAGAAGTTATTGCTTTTTTGTAAATCTGTCGTACTCGTATTCTTTGTGTCGTTGTGTGCACCACAACTTAATTGAAGATTTCCACGAAATTAATAAATTCTCTTACTTATTTACATACATGCTTTTTACAAAAAAACCAACAAAAAATCGAAACAAAAACAAACTTAATTGAAATTTAAAAAAAATAATCGCACAAAAATCCGAATCGAAAAAAAAATTTACGAAACCAAAATCTTAGTGGTAGAATACATTATACGGAAATGTATGATATGTTGAAAAATATGGATCCTCCGTTGGGGTTCGGTAACAAATGTCCCAATCGCCTCGCCTACAAGAAGCTAATACGTATGAATATGCCTTTGGATGACGAAATGAGAGTACAATTCACAACGACGCTTTTTGCGTTGATACGCGAAAATCTGAGTATAAAAATGAGATCTGGTGAGTTTTCGATAAAACTGCAAGATTTGTAATAGAAACTATTCAATTGCCAACTACCATAATAGAATTCTCATATCACACGTTGTTGTTGCTGTTTTTTTTGTTACAGCGGAGGAAATGGATCAAGCGGATATGGAACTTAGGGAAACCATAACGAATATATGGCCTTTGCAAGCGAAGAAAATGTTGGATTTGCTTGTACCACCCATAGACCAACTGAATAAGGGGAAATTGTCAGTTGGTAAAGTGTACGCCGGTCTTTTGATATTGGAGTCGTGGCGTACGACGCGGTTTGGACAAATCGATTCTGGCATGCCGGTAAGTTTTTGCAATTTCAATTATATACACACACAGATATATACCTACATATAAGAAAGAAATTGGCGTATTTACTTATAAGTATGGGAATCCATACACATACATATGTATATTTCGAAAGGAAAAACCAACACATCCACCTACATATTGTACGTGTATACATACATACATTGTACTCGTATGAGTTGGGAATTTTAGGAATTTTTTAGCTATAAGTTGTAAATAAGAAACCATAGCGAAGAAAACTGTAAAATATTAGCACCAAGAAAATGGAATAACGAGTCGAAAGTCAATCGTAAGAAATATTATTTTTAAATAATTTTAATTTCTCGATTTTTTTTTTGTAAAATTAATGGTGTAGAAAATATTTTAAAGGTTAGTTGTTACAGGTAACTAAAATAAGTATTTATATCACTTGAGCTGAAAGTGTGTGCTTTTTGAATTTCAATATTTCATTAATTATATAGATACACTATATAGGAAAAAACCTAACACGGCCTAAAAACCATATTATTTACTAATAAGCTCGCAAAACCACTAAGATCTATAAATCAATTCTGGTTTGCAGATAAGCCTTGAACTCTCATCCCACCTGCCTTTCTTTAACCTTGAAATCCCATCTCTTTCCCTTAAGTAAAAATTTTGGCTGTCCACAATTCAAAGGTATCACAATTTTGTTTGAGCCAAAGGCCATGGTAGCCAGTGCTCCTTTTTACGTGTAAAAATAATTGCCTAATTTTTCCTTGTTTCATAGAGAAGGTTAGGTTAGGTTAGGTTGAAGCTGTTGTCATGTGGGACACACTCAGGCTCATAGCCCATTGTGATGCCGCGTGGGGAGCTTGTCCCTATCTCTCCTAAAACCAGTGCGTGTTTTTCAAAAATTTTAAAATATCTCTGATTTCTATAGAACTGAGGTCTTCTAACTCATTAAAAAATTGTCTACCCAGAATAGTAAACCTGCCTCTGGATAGAGCAGGGCAGTGGCACAGTAGGTGCGAGATTGTATCTTCCTCGTTCTCATATAGACAACTTCTACAGAAGTCATGTGTTTGCACATCCATCTTTTGGGCGTGTCTACTTATTAGGCAGTGCCCCGTTATGACTGAGATCAATGTGCTAAGACTGAAGACATAGAGAAACAAATAACTAAAATACACAAGTTTTTCCAAAAATATTTTATACCTTATTATTGTAAAATATTTTAAATAGCAGCATCTTAAAAATACTGTAATTTTTAACTGACCGTAAAAACCGTTTTTTTTTAATAGTTTTTTGTAAGATCGCCTTTTGTTAGCACTAGTTATGCTGTCTTCCAGTTTGAAAAACATAGCTTCGAGAAAAACGCTTTTAAAATTTCAAAATCGTGTTTACTTTATATAAATAGTTTTTTTACAAATTAAGTAAAAATTAATAGTTTAATATTTTTATCATCAATAATTCCCCGTGGATATTATTCTTGTGATATTTTTTACAACATTTAAGCAACACCCCTGGTTTCTCCAGATTTAATCGACAGACTTTTAGTAATTGACCTTAAGCCGAAGGCAGAGCCAGCCTTTCTCCATGCTTCCTTATTAAGCAGAGCCCAGTGAGCACTTACAGGCAAGACTGCTTTGTTACTAAGCTAAAAATAGCAATGAAATGTGAGATGTACCACCATCTCGAAGTCTTCCAAAAGAATGGCTCTATCTCATGAATGACTTCCTCGATATATATCCTAATGACTTAAATTACTCGTATTATAGGTTTATTTGCTTATCATAACTACTTCACCGCACTCCACAAAAAAAGTATAATATAAGGGCGTCAAAGCGTAGCTCTGGGGTAGCCAATTGATATCGCCGAGTCGGTTGATAATATAAAAATATCAATAGTGGCATGGGGTAGATGGTATGGGGTAGACGGCATGGTGCGCTATCCTGCTTAAACAAATTAACATCAAGGTCCTTCTCTTTAATCTCCGGTCGCGGAAAATGGTTTATCATGGCTCTGTAGCTCTTTTTTAAGCAAATAGGATAATAATGTTAACGCTCTAAAACCCACTATAAACTGTCACTCTCTGAGAAAGGATTGGCTTCGCAACGATAATGTCAGAGTTGTCCTATCCACGGGTATGCCAGTATTGTTTGTTACACAAGCCGCCGAAATGAAAATGCGCTTCTTCAAAAAAGATGATTTTGACTTATGAGTTTCCCAGTTATGACCCAATGATCTTGCATTTTGAACGTTGTTCACGCGTAAAGCGATTCGTTTCGTTGCGCGGAGATATGATATCGACTTTCTGTTAAAATTTCCAGGAGGAAAGGCCGATCACTGTCAGGAAAATTTATGAAAAAAATATACTAATATACATGGACACCCAGTATTAATTGAACTATTTAAAGGACTTTGACTCGCACCTACGGCGTGATCGAGTGGAAACCGGTGAAAAGTCAAACATACATAGCTAATAAGAATGGTATTACTAAGGGTATCTCTGAGTCTAGTATCAGCCATTGTGCACTATTTAGCAGATCGCATTACAGCTATTTTGTTCCAGTGTTCTTTCTCTTCATTTCGAAGCAAAGGATCAGGATTTTATGAGTATCTGTCTATATGTTCTGGTCCAATTGAAAACAGTGTTGTTAAGCCAAATTAATCTAACCTAACCTCTGAAAAAAGAAAAAAATACCATTCCAATTGCAGCCCCTCTCGAACTAGTATGAATAGTTCGGTTTTTCGGTTTACAGGCAATAATTTGTAAATATAGTGCAAAGGTGGGGTATCACCTAGGTCCTAGGACTTCCGAGTATACAAATTTAGTTTAAGCGCGTATCGAGAAATTCTATATGATTCTGTTTCTTTGACTACAGTTTTGCTACATATTGCTTTTGTACGGCCCGCTTCTATTGTCAATTAAATCGATTATACTAAGCTAGCCTGTTTTGGGCCATTTGCTAATCTGAAATATATATAAAATTTTCATAAAAAATGTTATAAATGATAATTTTAGTATTGCGATTGTATAGATTTTTTTTTTGGTTAGAAAAATCAAGGTCAGCATATTTTACAACAACATTTATGCTTAAATCTAAAAAAGCGTATACGACCACGACTTTGGCCTCGAAATGCGATTATAAGACTCTCCAAACTTTTAATCTGAACTTAACTTTACGAGCTCGATTTGGCTAAACGGGTAGAATCGAAATAAAATTTGTTTAAACTATTCTTGATTACACTTAATAGCTGAGTAAAACTAATTCGTTTTTCTGATTTTTTATTAAATTAAACAAAGATTTGAGTGAAATTGAAATTCGAAAAGCACCACTTCAGCAAAATCTATACACAACACTTAGTTTTCTTTTTCTTAAGTCACCAGTTGACGTTTGCCAATCACTGTAGGTACTCTATCCCTGGGTAGTGATTATATATTAAATTAAAAACCAATATGCTCATGCACAAATTTAAATTTAGAACGTTTATTATAAACTAAACTAAAATTAAAAAAAAGTTAACTAAATTCAGCAAAACTCTTTCCGATAAGTTTATAATGCAAATCATTTCTTCTCACTTGTTTGTATGTAAAATGTGTAAAAACGTTTTAAAAAATGCAGAATTGGAAGGAGGTATATACATACATATACAACAACAAATATGCATCTTTTAGTTAAGAGTTTATAATTCCAACTCCGTATGAAGTTCGATTTTTAAAGTTGAAAAAAAAAAAAATGTTAATAATTTAATTGAAAAAAAAAGAAATTTGTTTACTTTATAAAAGAGTTGTAAATTTGTCCTGTAACTGTAGGGATTGATGTTTTTCTTGTACAATGTTGCAGATAATCCAATTATGTAGGTTATTGTTTAAAATTATACGTATTTTTAATATTTAATGACCATAGCAAAGTATTTTGAAAAATATTCTTTGGAATGCACAGAGTTTAAATCGAAGTAAAAACTGTGATTTGAAAATAAAAAACTGTTTTGAACGTTACTAATACAATTTTTTAGCTTAATTGTCCTTCAAAGTCTTTTTGGAGTTTTACGCTCAATATAGAGGGTTGGCCATTTAAAGAAAAAGTATCATATTTACTTCTGAAAATGAAAAGACCTTTATGGCACTCACTTAGTATAGTTAAAGAAGATTTCTTCTAACTAAATACTTTTTGAAGATGATATCACGCAAATTACCACTTTTGCTCTTTTCGGCGTTTTCCAACACGTTGGTGAATAAACATCGCCGAAATGGCACCAATTTCCCGACGTATGTTGATATTTAATTGAGATAGATAAATCACTTTGCTGCTTGGCGTATACCTTGAACTTCAAATACCTTGGCGTATACCTTCCAACTTCAGAGTCCTGTAATATAAAATCGGATGATTTGGATGGTAAGTCAAAATCGTCGTTTTGCAATATTAGTGGTCATGTAAATAATAGTCGATTGTTCGTTAAGCGTATGGCTCGCGTCCTCGATTTTTTGAAACCGAATGACTGCCGTGTGTTATTCTCACAAGAGATGATCAGCCCAAAATCCATTATCATGGCATGAGTTAACGCCAAATTGCGAGCTTACTGTACGCTTACGGTAACTACATCACCGTTTTGAAAAACCAGACGAAACCTGCACTAAATTTATCTTTGTTCATACAGAGGCTGCTCTTCAATTATTTGAGAGATTTTCGGGACATAAAATCGAAAAATTTGCTTATTTACATCTTCATCTCCATTCAATTGGGAAGTGTAACTCCACAGACATGATAATTTGAATAATTGAGAAGTTATTTTGTTTGTATAAAAATTGTATACCACCTTGATGAAAAAGTTCCTCAGATAATATTATCGCATTCAGAGTTGTCCCCATCAACTGCAACGCACTTATGCCAGCGTTTGATGCAGCTCTCATGGCTATTTCCAGTGTAGCCATTTGAGCTGTTTTCGATTTTACTATTACTTATTTTCGGCTGTTAAGCCGCTATGTCGTTCCCGTAGTGGTTTTTTTGACTCGATCAAACCGAAAAAAAATCCGAGGGAGCCATATCACATGAATTCGATCAATGTTGGAGGGTATTCGTTTCGTTCTTGGTAAAAAATTCATAGATAATGATGGCACTGCGCAATGGTGCGCTATCAGGGTTCCAAATACACGAGTTTTTTTCCTACAAACCCTCTCTTTTTTTCGAATTCCTTGACGTAAATGTCTCATAACGCCCAAATAATCCTTATTAACTGACTGATCTTCAGGCATCAAATTCGTGGTTTAACATACAATACGTTGAAGTCCAAGGCCGTTGCCTGTCGTGCTTAATTCAATCGGATAATTTCAGCACATTCCTTCGGAGCACACTGTTCCATGGTATGTAACTCATGTCGATCTGAAAGACCTATCCAAAGTTCTAAGGCTTCTGGATTCTCTAAATGGCCAACACTGTAATTGGATAAAAAGTTAAGTGCTAAGATTGGCAGGCGTCGTTCAAACCACTTATTACTACGCTTTGAGTAGTGGTTCTCAGCATTTTTTCTTTTGAAAAATTATATCTCAAAATTAAGAGTTTTTCCTTTTCAAATTTCACATTTTTACTATCGAAATGTAGGAATTTTTAATGTTATTATTTTGGTTAATTACACAGTAAAAGTTGAGCGTTGAATTAATTGCAAACTGTTTTGTGTATTCTTTTATCACAAAAAAATTTCAAATCTTCAAACAAATGAAACAAAAACGAATCACGAATCACAAATCGATAATCGTAAACAATATCGCGCAAAATTTCAAAAATTCTCGCCTGCACACAAAATTCATCGATATCCATGTGAACGTAAATCGTTCGGGCAAAAATGCTTAAATGGTCTCAGCGGAAAAAGCGCCACACAGAAGACGAAGAACGCATTCCTAGTCCGACAGCCGACGATCAGCCGGTATATCATTGTCCAATGGTCTTTTCTAGTACCATTTCTTTTCACACAAAAATAAATTAAAAAAACACCAAAAAAATTTCCTTAGAGCTATGCATTTTGCTAGACTAACATGTATATATGTATTGCTATTATGACTTACTCCCACTTAACTACATAATAAATAATCTTTTTTGAGAACATACTTTTTTCTAAATACCTATTTTGAAATATTGCCTACATGCATACGTACATACATATGTATACCGTTTAGCATAAACTTACCCGTGTTTTGCTGATACTTCATATATATAAGATTACTTACATACATACTCGTATACATATTTGCCAGTAACCAAAACTCAATTGATGTCTTATGAATCAAATAATAATTCCTCCCTTTTTCCACTTTAATCACTAATGTGTACACATTTAATAAAACATAAGTACCTGTATGCATAGACTCTGCTCTGCTTCTTACTTTAAAATGCTTCTTAAAGAATATCATTTGTTGTTTTGTTTTTCCTAATTACGAATGCTAACAACAACACATTGAAGCGTGACCTATTTTCCAAAAATAAAAATAAGAACAACTCCTACCTACACATTGATTGTATGATGAGTGTGGTGATTGTGCTCGGGCCTCCATATAAATATACAAACATTACAAAAAATTAATATGTTTCGATAAATCTTGTACATAACTTTCTTCCCATTTTGTTACTTAAGCAAATAACTTCCAAATAATAGAGTCTGTTATATAATTTCAACGCAAAATGTTCAAAATTTTTGATAAATCTATTGGATTTTGGTTTTTGAATTGGATATCCTTTTTAGCACAATACAAATTGTGCCATAAAATGAAACAAAACAAAACAAATTTTTTTTTGAGATTGGCAAATGCGCTAAACTTTTGCGGTTGGAATATAATCTAACACAGCACTTGTAAATGCACATTTTTTAGCAACTACTAAATATTTGTAAAAAAATTATTTTCAAGGTGCATATTTTATACACCTTACTTTTATATTAATTTTTATTGAACTACCACAAATACACTTATTGTACATATTTTTATAAATTATAAGGATTTTTTTATATTTATTAATATTTTTTTGTTTTGTAATAAATAGAAGAAATTTTACAATATCAACATATAGCGTCCGCTACAAACGATAACATATCAATATTTTGAGCCAGCTTCAAATATTTTACTGTTTTTATAAATATATAGCATACAACCCGTATAAAACCAATTCTCGAAATTCATTAAATTTGTCATCCCAATTCCATCTCTAGAATTTCCAATAATTAGAATCTCTAGAAAAATGCACGACATTTTTTTAATAAGGAGAAAATTAGGAATGCTGTTAAGGTAAATAATTAATTAAAAAAATTAACATAATTTTTAACAACTTCAAGCTTTCACTAAAGTTATTAAGTAAGCAGTGAAACTTAAAATATTTTTATAAATTCTACATAAAACCATGGGATTGGGATGAAAAGTTTATGAAATTTTTTTAATTGTTTCATAAAGTTTTCAAACTGAATTTATATGGCTTTTGGTAAGAAATATCCACGGTTTTTTGTAAGAAAACATGAAATTGAGTATTTAAACAAAGAAAAATAATCAAAATTGGCCAAAATGTTAATGGCTATCATTTTGTTGCGCGGTGCATACACTTGCCAGAAGATGAAGCATTATGAGGTTCCTTCCATAAAAACTATAATTATTAAACTTCGCAATATTGTGGAAATATAAAATTAACATCACAACCTTAGACACGAAGCATCAAAATTACATATGATATATGAAAAAGAAAAATATAGTTTCCTATACGTTGGACAAACGGCGTTAACGGCATTTAAGGCACTTTGTATTGCAACTGAATTTATCAATTTCTATTTAGAATATTTTTATTCCAAATCTTTTTTTTAATTTTGCGTCTAACTATATCCAATGGTTAAAGTCCAAAGAAGGAAGTAAAAGTAGTACAGGCGTGGAGTCACATATCGTCCCCTTAGTATAACAATAGCCTATGTGCTCATAGGCTATTATTTTTTTATTGAATTTTTGGATTCTCCATCGTCGATTTTATATGTGGTCAAAATTTTGTCAAATTCTAGTTCCACAAAGTGGGTCAAAACGTCAGTCAAAAAATAATAAATATTCACAGACATAACGAGATTTGAGTGAGAGCTACTTTCGGCAAAAAGTTTGAAATTCATTTTCTCAAAACATCAAAAAATTTATAGGCTATTTTAATACTAAGGGGACGATATGTCATTTCGGTTCTAAAACGAAATTCGACATTAAAACAAATCAGCTTTTTACGAGTATTGAATGCACAAAACGGGTCAGGTAAAAATTTCAGTGCTCTTTAGAGCGTTCATAAACGCGCATCAACTCTGCTATTTGTCTACCTTACCCCATATCCATTTGCGAAGAACTATCGCATACAAAGTCTGAATTTTATAGCAGATATATTATCGCAGATACATTTTTTACGTGGCCAAAGTCTCAATTTTATAGCAGATATATTATCACAGATATATTTTTTACGTGGCCATTTCATTGCATAATTTTTGCGGGCAAAGCACTCCTTACTTTTTCGAGCAAAAGAAAAAAGAGTCAGACTGTTTTTTAAATTTTTCTTTTGATTTTATAATATCTATAATATCGCTACTATGAATGTTTTGTATATATGAAAATATTGCTATTAAAACAACATTGGATGTAAAAAGCTGCGCAATTTATTACATAACATCTACGATGAGTAGTCTCCATTTGCATTATATCCTACTAGGTAATGTATATGCTATCAACGTCCGCATGTCGAGACAAGGAGTTAGAATGTTCACAAACCCGCATAAATGCCGCTATACCTGTATGTTTGTCTAATCTTTAACAGTAGCATACTCACCTGAAAAAAGCAATACTTAAAGACTATTTAACAGCAAATAAGTTATTTCTGAAGCTGTCAGGATTACATGTACCCTGCTAGTATAGGGTTTCCTGATAGAAATAGGCGTTAATGTTGACACAAGAATGATAGAATACAGATTGTGCAGATTGAAATAGAAAAATGAGTGTAACTTCGCCGTGACGTAAACGTAGATAAGGTTTGTGACAGAACTTAGAAGAGAGTTTCAAAGTAGTCAGCTTTTATAAACAAAACTAAAAAAAAAAATTTCGTTTATATGTGCAATGAATATAATAGAATAGAAAATGGAAAAATAGAAGTTGTAATAGTTAAGTAAAAGCTCAAAGAGCTCATCAGATCAACAACTGATTCAGTCAAATACTAAAATATTTTGCACTGAAGTTAAATCCTCACCACAAGTAACACAATTGGCAGAACGTGCATATAGAAAAATTTATTTTATTAATGTTTTGAGAGTACCTTTGGTCTTAAATCTCTCGCATCTAACGTAAATTGGCCACCAAAATCATGCGATTTGCCCAGCTAGAATTTTTCGTGTGAAGTTTTCTGAAATTTCATGTTTATGGCAATCAGCCGCCATTGATGATAAATTCCACATTACATATTAAATTATAGAGTGTAAATTACAACTCTCAAAGCCGTCCAACTGAGCATACTTAATTGCAATTACGGGCCTCTTAAATTGAAAATGAATTAGTGCCTCACACATAGCTTTTCTCATTGCATTTTGTGCCATCTTTAAAAAAAAAACCATATTACTAGAACTATGCCTTTATCGCTCCGGAACATTCCAAACACTGCCTTTATGCCTGTTTTTATCGTCCATGTTTCTACGCGTGATTTGAGAATTACAAAGTTTGAACTTTGCTGCTTAATTATTGGCAGTAGAAATTCCACGTTAATGGTTTTTCTGGAGATACATTCGTCCACCTCTGGACCCAATCGATTCACTTCTCTCTTTGGTTTAGAGAAGAGGAAGAATTTCGCAATAGAATCATTGTTCCGAAAGTCTTCAGCCTGTCTGAAATCGCTTTTCTTAGCACGTCTAATGGCATTTTAATATTTAGTATGAGTTCATATTCAAATGACTTCTTAGTACAAGGGCTTGCAAGTTCTAGTTTATTTTTCCAACAATGTTTTATTTTGACTGATGTCACAGTTCGCAGTACGTTGAACTGAAAATGTGGCTACTTTATGGAAAAGGTTTGAAATATATTGCTGATATGTGATTCCAACAAGATGGTGAACCATGCACATCCAAGAAAACAATTTGTTATAAGCTAAGTTCTGGAAACTTAATAATTCCACAATATTTTGCAGCAATTCGGCCACGAACATCACATAATTTAATGTTAGTATATTATTTTCTGTGAGATCTGCTTAAAGTTAGAGCTCATATCAGTAAACTAGAAAAAATTTAAGCTTTGGAAAATATGTTATGATAATATCCGGTTTAATTGAAAACTTCAATAGGATCCCAATTATGCATAAATGACAACAAAACTCTTAGGAAAAAAATCTATATACATACTCGTATGTAAGCACACATGCGGAGAACATTTGGAAACTATCATTTATCATTTCTGAACTGTATATCCCCTATTCTATGCCAATAAAAAAGGAATGAGTTTCCGCTCAAAATATATGAGAAATTTAGATTAAACAAAGAAACTCAAACTTGAACGACATTTTGTATATAAAAATAATAAAATGTGTTAGTATCTGAGTGTTATGAAATTAATTTAGAATCCTAATGCACACAATAGACGCCGCATAAAAATCCATATTGCTTCATCTTTGAGACGTTAATACAGAACTACAGTGAAATAAAAAAAAATTAAGCGCTAATAAAATATTGCATTTAAGTTCCTTTAAGTTTGAAACATACTAATGTAAAACAATAATAACAACTCTTACACTCGTTCATGTTTATTTAATTTAAACGCACCATAGTGGCACAAATATGTGGTATGACATCGTGCGACAGCCATTTTTACTCACAAAAAATCAATTTACTCGCAAACTGTCTAATGCCCTCGCATACAGGGATAAATACATGCTTAGTTCCAAGAAGTTTAAACGCTGAAGTAAGGCTCTCCTGCGAAACTATATTCGTAAATTTCAGGTTAATATTAAGACTAAGCCAAAGTTCTGCTCCACTCTTCCCTTTAGTGTTAATTGTAGGAAAGCTAATTTTACTATTAAATTTGGAACTCCTTAGCTCCCTATTGTTGATGTTTGGGATGGAATTTAGAATTAAAAGCTCTTCCTTTGCGTATAATGATGGTTTCTAATCTTATTCCTTCAAAAAAAAAATGCGCTATCCTAAATTATGATGTTCAACAAGTTTTCCAATTCGATAAGAACAACACAATTTTTTAGTTTGAAATACACTTTAACACTCAGGATAATCTCCCTGAATATTATTTCATTTGATCAAAGGAGATTCCAATTTATGAATTCCGTCCCTGAAATGAAAGCTGGAAGGGCTACAAAATACGATTCCACAGCTATTATGACCTCATCATTTGATGAAAAACGCTTCCCACGCATGAATTTTTTGAGGTCTGGAAAGAAATAGAAGTCACTAAGGGCCAAATCTGATGCATGCGATGGATGCTCCAACGATTCGAGCTTTAATTCACGGATTTTAGCCATTGTCGTGATGGAAAAGAACTTTTTCTATTGCAAACTGGGTATTTTATCACGAATTTCTTCCTACAGTTAAAAAGTTAAAGAGAGTCGGTACGGCCTTGGCCATCGTTAAAGGGAAACTACACAATTGCTTTCTAAAAAAAGCGCAAGACAGATTGAGGTCTGTCTCATCGTGTGCTATTTCAAAAACACTATGGCTTTAATATGATAGAAACAGAACGTTTAAGGTGATGGGAATCCCCCGCCATTCAATCTCCAAATTCATTGCGGTGTTCACTGGTCACTGGGTGTTCGGTACTCATGCGGAGAAACTTGGAATTCCGTACAACCCCTATTGCAGGAGCTGTGGGGGTCCTGCAGAAAAAGAGACTGCTGAGCACTTTCTCTGCAAATGTCCGGCTTTGGCGGCTAGGCGCTTGAGATTCCTTAGCGTGCCCTTTGGGAATGACTTGAATAAATTCTCCAGCCTAGATCCCTTTTCTCTCCTCCGCTACATTTTTTTTCTCTTCCCTAAATCCTTTCACAGGTAGTGGTCCACATTATGGTATCAAAACGGCACGTAAGTGCTACTTGTAGTGTACCTGGGGTGCTCTTGCCATCTTACCTACCTACCTACCTAAAAAGTTAACAATAATATTTAGAATTTATTGTTTTATTACTTTGCAAGTAATCCACAAACAAAATACCTTTCGTATCCCAACAAACCGATGCTCACACCATCATGGCCTATTTCTCGATACAAACTCGTTTCGGAACCGAAAAGGCAGGTTCACACTACTCTTTAGAATGTTGTTTTGATTTAGAATCATGGTGGTAGACCCAATTGTCATCCATAGTGATGAATCGATGCACAAAATTCACTTTAGCCTTTCGAAAACGCTCTAAATATTGCTGAGAAAGTTTCACCCGTATGTGTTTTTATTCCATTGGTAGCGAATGAGGCACCCATTGTGCACATAGCTTTCTAAAACCCAATACTTCAGTCAAAATAGTGCTTACACTGTCCAATGAGATGTTTAGAGATTCTACTAAATCTCTTTCAGTCACTTCATGATTTTCCAATACGATATTTTTCTACAATTTCTGGTGTTGTTGTTGTTTTTGACGTCCTTCACATGGATCACCTTCAAGGTTTAGATGACCATTAAGTTCAGCAACTCATCTTTCTACTGTACAATTGATGGCGAATAGTCCTTATGCACTCTCAACATTCGTTTACAAATTTCTTCTACTTTTAAATCTTTCAAAAACGATCAATCACTGCACGATACTTGATTTTTTCCATTGTAGAAAATACTGTGACACGTCGATACTAAATGGCTTGTAAACACAGAATGAAATGACAGATTGAAATGAAACTTCACTTACGTTCATATGAAAAGTGTAACAAAATAACAAAAAAGGGCTAGTAGCAAGGCCCTACCTTATTGAATAACCTAGTAATTGGCGCTTATACCCTGGGTGGTGGCTTATACCCGAATTGTGGTATACGCCTTGATGTTTTTCCACAAATGGAGGAGCCTACAGTTCTATGCCGCCTCCATATGGCAGATGGGTTCTTATGAGGAGCTTTTTCATGGCAGAACCACCCTCGAAGGAATAGCATTGCTGCTAACTTTTTCTATCATTTATTGTTTCATGCCCGCAATTTCGAATCCGTGTAGTACCGAATGGTAGCCGAACACCAACCAATTCGGCCGAATAAAAACTAAGGATCAAGTACAGTAAAATTGTGTTTTTAAATGGACGGTATCTCTCATGTCCGAATTTTTTCACCCGAAGTTCCGAACTCGTGCAGTACCGAATGGTAGTCGAACACCAACCAATTCGGCCGAATAAAAACTAAGGATCAAGTACAGTAAAATTGTGTTTTTAAATGGTCGGCCCCTCTGACATCCGAATTTTTTAAGAAAAATTTATTAAAAAAAGGAGTGCAATGTAGAATAATAATATGGATATCAAATAAAAGAGAAAATTCTGTGAAGTTAAAAAAAAATAATAATTTTTTGGCGCATAATGAAGAAGAGTTATTGAAAATGTCCTTGATCTTCAAACTTTATTAATTTTGGCTAAACAAAATTTAATACTTTCTACTAGTTTTGCGAGTATATTGATTCTTTCGTTAAAATAGTTTTTTTTTTTTGGTTTTTGTCGCACAGTGTAATAAAATTGATAATAATACTACATATTGCTATATTTTACACACACTTTTTTCTTATGAAAATTAATACTAAGTTTGTTGTATCAATAAATTCGTACTCCCTGTAGTATGCTATGGTCTATTTTTCGAATTCTTCATAGTGTTTGGAAGTTTATTATCCTAATATTAAACGTATATCTTTTTATTCTATATGCTATATACATATATGTATATATACTTTATAAACAATAATCGACGCAGTAATTATGAAACCATTAACTCGGCTAATTAGTTAAATAAATTGTATGCATAGTTAGGCGCCTAAAATAAAATCAAAACAAATAAAATAAAATGTTTATTAAAGCATACTCACATACGTATAGATGTGTATGCGAGAAGTGAAAAAGATTGACAAACAATTGGGACTCTCAGTGTGTAGCATTGCAAGGAACTGAACAAACATGTCCTATATTTAAAATTAGATTTAGTTCTTAAATATTTTATTTGTTATTTATATTTTCCAAATAGTTTACATGTTCATTTAATTATGGTAGCATGTACAAATTTAATTTTTTATTTAAATAATTTTTTCTATATAATTTTTAGTTAAAGCATGCACTTATTTGAAGGTATTTTAAATTTTTCTACTTTTTTATTAAAAACTCACTTTGTTTGTCTGAAGAACACTTGAAAATAGTTCAGTAAAATTTTTAAATCGTTCTCTAGTGCTCTCAGCATGTTTTTTTCGACTCTTAAATTTAGTGATAAATACGAAACGATAAAAGAAAACCTATGTAATTAGTGCATATAAATAAAAAATACATATACTACATATAAACTAAATATTTAGTTCATTTAAAATAAAAGCTAGTAAAATAAATGCTTGTCGAAATTTAAAAAAACAAAAACAAAAAAAAAAAAAATTATTAGCTCGATCGGTAATGCGTAGCGCTTGAAACGCATTAAATTAGAATCTTTTTGTTTTATTTCATTGTAAAATAAAAACACTTGAATTGAAGTTTTTATTACTTTTTATGAATACAAATCTTTAATAATGCTCCAAAAACTAATATGAATACAACTTTCATTATCAATATTCACATTTACTTTATAAAATTATACATACGCATACATACTTGCCATACATTTAAGCTAATTACTGAAACCTAATTTCTTGAATGCAACTTAACAATTTTTCGTCTTATTTACTTTTTTTGATACCTCTGTCATCATGTAAACCGAATAATAAAAAAAACAAATACTTTTCTTATTGCTACTTCACCAAATTTTACGATTATTCACCCACACACGTCACAACGCAAAACTCTCTATCTCTCAATGTATCATTACGCATCACAAAAAATCAAAATGGTAAAATATGTACAAAAATGTGAAAATACTTGTAAATCAAACAATCAACAAACCAAACAACAACAAATGAACCTGCAATGCTGTCCAAAACGCATGGAATGCAATACCGGAAATGCACTATACAAAAATTACAAAAACCAATATGAAACATCCATCACTTTTCCTGATCTCACTCACTGGAATCGAAACATAAACAAAATTTTACATATAATCCTTGTTATTGGTAACACATACGAAATTCGCAACACAATCTGCACAAAATCAAAACAATAACTCCTCTTTAAATATAAAAAATGAAACATATCGAAATCGTTTTGCACATTTTTGTATCGATTCATCAAAAACAAAACAAAATCAAACCAAACAAACAAACAAACAAAAAAAAAACAGAAACAATCATTCTTCAATTGCCTGCTCGATATGGCGGCGCTCGACAAAGGCGGATCTCGGCAGGGTTCAATTAGCTATGAAGCCAATGGCGATGGTGGCGCCAACTCACAAACGCATTTATTAGCTAACACAAATCATCATCACCTGAACGGTGATGCCGAACACAATAGTTTGGCATCATTGGCACGCCGGACTACGATCAAAAAACGTTCAGTTAGGTAAATTAATCTCTATCCAATGCATATGTGTTTGAATTAAGTGTGCGCTTTTCACTTGAATATACAATTTTGCATATTTATATTCACACATATACAAGTACATACCTACATATATTAGCATTTATTCATTCATTTACATATACAGCCACTGCACCATTGAATTACGCATACTCGCACAAAACATTTGATCAATATTTCATACATGCAGCCAAGACGCATATGCATACATATATGGTAAACAGTTCGCCATGCGATTATCACAGATTTCACAGTCTTATATTGAGTACCCATATCATATTTTATGTGGATTCAGGTTTAATAGGTTAATAGCCACAAAAGCATATGGACACCACGTTTTGGGTGTACATAGAAATATTTACGTATGCAACAGATAGGGCCACGGACTAAATGAAAGCTAAACTCGATTTTTACATGAGGTTTCCGGTACTCTTCCATCTAACGATTACGAAGTTAGTGTTGTTTGAATTCAATGAAAGGTAGCAATATATTCTGGCAGCTACACAATACTAGCCTTATTATTTCTTGTAATCAAATCCAAACTATTTATGAGGAAATACAAAATAGAATTACACTCAGTGTCTCAGTTGATAAAAATGAAACACGAGGAATTAAGGCAGTAGTCTGCTTTACAGGCTTCAAAAAATCGATTTTTTTGTTTTGTTTTAAATCTCTTCCAAAACTATCCAAGAATATGTCTTTAAAATTCCAGAGGCCAATTCGACATATTTTCGAAGCTAGAGCAGTTTTGGTGGCCGAGCGTCGAGCAGGTGCGAATGCTCAGGCCGACTTTAAAGCGCGTTTTCTCGAGTTTTCATTTTCACAAGTGTTAGAAAACGGTGCCGGCGATAGCAAAAAGAATATATGTCCGATCGAAAAAAACCAAAGTGATCTAGCTTCAGTATTAAATTATCTTCTATTTGAACTAAAAAAATTGGACAAAAGTATTATTTAAACTACTTGTTTTGCAACTTAAAGTCAATTTTTTTTCTTAAAAAAGTGAATTTTTTTTTTCAAATTTCGAAAAAATTTGGAATTTTATAAATTCTTCGGTATTTTTTTAGTTCATAAAGAAAAGAAACTTATAAAAATTAAAAAAAAATTTGGTTCGACTGTTTCAGATGCATCGCACGACCTCCATCACCGGCACCGATTTACAAGTGCAGACTCCAGGCGCTCCAGAAAAATACTTACAACTTTAAAACATTTCAATATTTTTTAAAAATAAATATTGTTTTTTAAACCTTAGTACACTATCGTCTTAAAATTCCGTTTACCGCAATCATTTCCTTCCCATTCAAAAAAAATTGCTAAAAAAACGCTTTTTTTCGGCTTCTAAAGCAGATTACTGCCTTAAACCTCAAAACGCAAAAATTAAACCGGCTTACTGGAAGAAATTCCTCTCTTTCAATACAAAAAAAATGTATTAATTTATAACCAAGCGTTTAAGCCCGAGAGGACTTATGGCATACAGCTGTGGGGCTGTGTCAAACAAACTCAACTTTAAAGCATCGTGACTTCAAAATGTCATCAGTATAAGAAGTGGTCAAATATTTCGAAGAAGGTCATGCCGAAAGGCTCGAAAAACATGCCAACCCGGAAGCTCGGCAACTTGCCAACTCAGATAAGCAATGCCGGAGACATAAACGAAAAAAACCAAATGATCTTGTTCCCGAAATACTAACGGCTGGCAAACAGATGCCAATTCTGTCAGCTGTCTTCCAGTTATATATGTATTTCATGCAAATGCTATCCCAATTAATAGAAAAATATTAATTAATTACGTACTTATAACATTTCAACAAAAAAACAGTCGATGATCACATCACTTTTTACAATTTAATTGTAGTTCCATAGACTAGAGAGAAGAAGGTTATTAAATCTGAATGTGTAACAAAGCAAACCAGGCATCCCAACTAATTGCTGCTGAACAAAGGTAACAGATTTGCTAAACAGAGTCACACAGTGTCACAGCACTTTTGGGAAGCGGAATGATTATAACTCAGGGTGAAGGACCTGATCCAAAACACAATGCAAAAAATCCTGTGTTAACGTGACTCTAAGCTGAAAACCAATTGTTGCTGTGGAAGAAGGCATATGCCATATATTTATTGTGTTCTTGTATATTTACGGCCACACTTCTCGAACTGAATGTCAATGGTTTTAATTTTTTTCAAAATTATTGAGCAGAACATTCAGAAAGGTCGCTTCGAAAAGTTTCATTCATATTTTAAACACCGAATTTTTCGCAATTTTTCTGAAAAAAGAGAAGTAAACAAAAAAAAATTAAATTAAAAATAGTATAATTTTGAGATTTGTTTCAATGTTGGAAATTTGTTTATATCAGATGTCTTTCTCATTTTTTCCTTAAAAGATGAGCTTCTGCTCAGTAATCACTGAAAATTTCATAGTGGAACTCGAATAATTTTTCAAGCTGTATTCAAATTTGTACATCGAACCAGTGAAAAATCAATACAAAATACTGCAGAAGCGAAGCGCTATCAGGCGTGAATCAAACTGACGTTCGCACTTTGTCCTCAAGGTCTTTTGTGCCCTCTACTCCTCACACTACCTACCTCTTCCAAGCCCAGTCCCCTTAATAAACCTACCTCTTGCAAGCCCAGCTACTTTAATAAACCTAAAATAGAGCGTCGCTGTGCACATTTTTTTCACAAACAATTTTTTAAAAATTGTTATGAAAGAACCGAAGATATTTTAATTTATATATATCTATACCATACTTGGTGCGTGACTTCCATTCGGAATTCACAGAGAGAACGTTGGTTCGAATCTCGATGAAAACACCAAAATTAAGAAAACATTAATAGCGGTCGCCCCTCGGCAGGCAATGGCAAACCTCCGATTGTATTTTCTGCCATGAAAAAGCTCCTCATAAAAATATCTGCCGTTCGGAGGTCCCTCCATTTGTGGAACAACATCAAGACGCATACCACAAATACGAGGAGGAGCTCGGTCAAACACCAAACGGGTGTAAGCGCCTATTATATATATATATTGTATATATATATATTATATATATACCAAAAATGTGTATCTATACCAAAAATTTAAAAGCTGAATAAAAATGAAGCCAAAAAATCAAAAAATTTTTTTCAAATTTTTTTAAATTTACTTCTCGATATAGTCAAGCGTAGAAATAAACCAATTTTCAGAAAAAATTTACGACAATATTCAAATTACTTCTATCACTTGACATAGAATCGCTCTTGGTTATAATGAATAAAATGCCTTTCGATAGATATCTACTCTTAACATAGCTCGCTTTAGCTGGGTGTTACTCGTAGAAACACTGGCTAATTAATTAGATTTTGTGTTAACCCAATTACACTAGATTTATTTACCGTTTTCTGCTTATCCAAAATAAATATCTCAAGATGCTAGAGACACTTTCCAGAACTCAAATGTGCTTGGTCTATTTTGTTATTTGGCTTTGACTTCTTATGGCAAAGGTCGGGTATGCAAATAAAAATATTTACATAGAACCAAAAAAGTCACTTCAACTTCTGGAGTTATCGCCGAAGTGAAAGTCCATACATGTACTGAAAACCTCGACAAACTTTTTTTAAAGGTAAGGCAATGTTGGAAGACCATTGCGTTTGCGGACTTAATGGACTATTTGCAGAAGAATAAAATTAGTTTTACATAATTACATAATTTTACCGTAATTACATAATTTTCTGATTCTAACCTCTGCAAATGGCACCAACCTCTCAACATTTGACATTTGTGGGATCTCCTAAAACTAGGATAACTGTTGCAGATAATTCCTGCCAATGGTAATTAATCGAATTAAAACCAGAGTTGATTTAAAAATATGCTGGATTTACAATGATTACAAATTTATTCTTCAAAATAATAGTCATCGCTAGCGACACATTTTTCCCATCTCTCAGGCAATTTGTGGATGCCGTGCCAAAAAAATTGGCCGTCTTTGGCCGCAAACCAATCATCGAGTCATTTTTTGTGCGGAAAGTGCGCGGCCCATCGATGCAAACAAATGATAATCGGAAGGCGCCAAGTCTGGTGAGTAGGCCGCATGCACCAGCGGTTCCCAATCGTACACCCATTTTTCATCATCCGTAACGATTCGATGCAAAAAAAACTTCCTTTTGAACCGGGAGAGCAGCATTTCACAAGTGGTTTTTCGGTTCTCTTGCTGCCTTTCTGTCAGTTCATGCGGCACCCATCTTCCGACCTTTAAAAGCATGCCCATGTCTTTCAAACGTTTAGAAATGGTTTTTTCGGCCACTCCCAACTGCTCTGCCATCATTTCTTGCGTTTGACCATCATCTTCATTCAACAATGCTTGCAATTCGGCGTTCTCAAACTTTTGCGGCGGCCGGCCACGGTCCTCGTTCTCCACGCTAAAATCACCACTTCGGAATTTTTCAAACCACCTGAAGCACTGTGCTCTACTTAGAGCATGCCCAACATAAGCATTTGATAAGCTTGAGAAGCGTTTTTCTTCAATTCATAACAAGTAGTCAACGATGTCCGCAAAACGTAGTTTGAAGGCACGAAATTTGACATTTTTAAGAGCGACAAAAATGCACTGTTGTATGAAACGTAACTAACAATGAACTGAATAATGTTAACATATGATAGACGAAAAAAACAAGATATTTGGGTAGGTTTAAAAATGCTCTTCGCGACATCTATGGACTAATAGCTGCAAGTTTCATTTCATAGGTATATATCTGATATATCATAACAATGCATTATCACACCGAGCCCACAGCTTAGATGTAGAGCAATGTTCCAGACTTATCCTCAACTGATTACCAATTGTTTTAATCGATGGGATCAGCAATTCCTGAGAGAATAAGTTGATAATAAATATTTTACTATTTGATTTATTGTATTTTGCAGATCGGTTCTACATTCAAGTGATAACGAAATCGGAAAATCTTCCGCTAATTTTCTTACAAAAAAATACTTAAATACATCATTAACTGGTTATGTTTGAACCCAATATTCCTAATTGAGAACGGCACTTCTTCCCAGAAAAATAAAGCTACTTTCTAGTGCTTTTCCATTAATCAAATTAATTTAAAGCAAGAAATAAGGAAATGTTAATGTATACCTCAAATAGATTAATATGCAAACAGGTATTTTTTATATAAAAAAACCCCTGCCCCTTAGGTGTTGCTGAGTGCAACAAAAACTAGCCATTATGAAACAAATCGAAGAGACTGACCCAACTTTCTTTGAACACAAGCGATAACATCATAAGTTCCACCAGATTTTCGATAATAAACTTGAAAGATTCTTTAATGAGTCATTCGCCTTCACATCGACAAATAAACACACTGCGTTTAATAATTGTTGCATATCACTTATCAATAATTTTTGACAATTTATTTGTTTCCTATTTAATTTTACTCATTTTTTAAGCAAATATTCATTCTTTCACAAAACCATCTAAATGCAGGTTTCATCAAAATTTCGCACTTTTAACTAGAAAATTTAGAAAAATTTGGATAAATAGTTTTACAATCCATTGAATTTTAATATAAGATAGAGTAGGTTTCGAGTAGCTCACACCATTTTTTTGGCGGTCTTATGGATTTTCTCTACATAATGGATGTCAGACATTTTGTTATATAGAAGAAAACATCAAAAACATTCAGCAAACAAAATTTCAAAAATCAATGCGATATTTGAGCGCAATCAAACTTGCATTTTGTTATATCAATATTCAATGAACTATAAAACTGCATACCACAATTTTTTCTAAAATTCTGATAAAAAGTTAGGACGTTTTTCAACTTTTTGCTTAAACTTGCAACTAGTATTTGAAACTTAGACTTATATAGTTTTTATAAAGCAATTAATTATATTCTCATACAAAAAATTATTAAAATTAAATAAGAATCAAATAAATAAGTCTTTAAGTGCCTGTGCTATAGTTATTTAATGCAGTGCAGCTTACATTGGCGCAAGCCAACAAGTTGCAACATGAAACGCATTTCGAAATTTGTAAAAATGGTTAATGAAGAATTTTCGCATGTGGCTTATAACAATAAACAGAAGACGTCGGTATATGGCGGCAAACTACCAGACCTGTTATTTTAATAAATATTAAATATACACTCTGAATTAATACCCCCCAAATATCACACGTGGCCTTATGTAAATGTCCGCGAGTGGGTTAATACATTAATTTAATAGGTTAAACGTAATAATTTTCACTTTTTAACAGCTGCATCTGCTTCCCGCATTCCGCCATATATCAAACTACACTTCACTTCACTTCACTTCACTTCACTTCACTTCACTTTACTTCACTTCACCTCACTCCATTTCACTTCATCAATTCCGTCAACTATTTTAAACTTAACTGTATATTATTGTAATTATTATTCAATTCGCTTTTAATTTATTTATTGTACATTCTAACATCTCTTATAACATCGCTTTAAATACTTAAGTACATTCTAACAAAGAAATACTAAACATGCTCTGTGTCAATATACTTTGTATATGCTCAAATACATACTCTTGTTTCTCTCGATTTTAAATAATTTCAGAAACAAAAAGGTGAATAAGTTTGACACACTTCCAGTGGTAAAAGAAATTCCAATTTTAACTAAACTATACTCGTACTGTGTATTTGTATGTATGTTATGGATAAGTGTGCAATCTCTCTCTTTCTCTATATATATAAATGCATATATGTATATGTTATTGTACATATGTATATGTACGTGTCAGTAAAATATTTTGTTTTATCAATTATTCGTATTAATTTACGAGTTAACTAACGCCTAGTGTACAGTTGTTGTCATAAATATGTATAACTAATTAATTAATTTTTTTTTTTGTCGTAACCGATGCCATTGTACAAATCTATTTATCATAAGGTATAATTGCAACTATTGTATATATGAATGTATATGAGATTTTAGAGATCAATGTTGTTTTATGTAAGCAAAATAATTGCATTTATTAGGATTACAAAAAAAAATTGTACATAAATGTTTAGCGGAAGTTAGTGATGTAGGCTCTTTTTTGTAGGTTGAATTAGGTTAAGAAATATTTTATTTATTTTAAAATTAATGTAAGTGTTTAGACCCTTTCGCAGTGATTTCTGGTCAATAGGATTAGGAAAGCTACATAAGACAGCCAATAGGTACAACGGCACTTTATATGTAAGCGATGTTTTCCCTACCTCTATTCGTGCTAATTTTGCATAATTAGCGCCAGATACATCAGTGAGAAAGCAAGAAGTTGGATGTAACTACACATTCTACATACTGTATAAAAAATAAAAAAGAATATTACCTTACTTCATCTTCAAGTAGATGTTGACAAGTTATAGCAATGCTCTGAGATATAAAATGGGCTGTTTCTTGAGGCACCGTCCTTTCGTAATATTACATAAGACACTCAGTTGATTGCTCAAATTGTAAATAAATGTTTAAGTCATGAAATATACTTCGATGTATGGAGCGTGCTTAGAGCTATTAGAGTATGACAAGGGTTGATAAGTAAGTTTTGAGATGGTTTTATTAGAACATAGGGCGCTGCAAACTCTAATGCGGTCTTTTGTACTTCTCCGCGTGGTTTGTATTGAAACCCTCTAATGAATTTGAGCTATATTAACAATGAATTAAAGTCACACCACCTAGGTGAGTGAGCCTTCATCTTGCGAAAGCTGCGTATTCATAGAGGAAGTACTCTGAAGATTCAATATCCAGCTCGCCCTAGTAATTCTAGTGGCTCTACAAATCCTAGTTTTCTGCTATGATAATGAAGACTAGAATGTCCAGTACCGTATCCAGTAAAGGTTCGTAAACCCTCTCTATCTAGAGTTAAAAGGCTATGTGAGATATTTCTAAACTGCTTTGCCTGCCTCTGTCCTAGATTTTTCATTCAGTACCATATGAATTTGATGTTCTACTAGTCGTTGAAAATTAGCTTTATATGGATTTTGCAACGCGATTTTTCTTGTTACCAGGTTACACTTGTTCTTTATTTGCGAATCCTGAATACAGAATGTAAGCGATCACAGTAATAAATTGTTCATTAATTTTAATACAAATGTGATAAATAATTCTTTCCTCTTTTTACATTTAACAGAACCATAAAATATTAGATATAATATTATGGTAATGGTCTCTGCTTCGGGCTGCTTCAACCAACTGTTCAATAGTCCTTAATCCTGTCCACTCGCTTATGTTACGTAGCCAAGACATTTGCTTCGCTCGAATTCCTCGTTTGCCTTCGATTATCGAACCTTGCACAATCAGTTGCAACAACTCATATTTAGGGCCACGGATAATATGACCAAAATAATAATAATAATAATTCTAATAATAACAGCTCTCTATTCTTTCTTAGTTTCGTTATGACTTTTTTGTTACTCGATATTTTTTGTCTGTCTACGATATTTTCATCACCCGTCGATAGCACCACATCTCAAACGCCTCTAATTTCTTCATACTCATAACCTTTAGTGTCCATGCCTAACATTTAAGGTACCGAAGATGTTAAATCATGTTCAAGCTTTCATTGGAAAGAACTTTCCTGTAATTGAAGAAAGCGTCCCTCGCTGCTTCAATCCGAGGCAAATTTCTCTATCATTTACCCATGTTTCGCTAAGCTAAAATCGGGATACTATTTGCAAATGATGAGTAATGCAACTTTTCCTACCTTATTCCTAACTTATTTTCGAAATAATCGATTCAGAAACTAACAGTATGCGAATCTTTTTGATAGCCAAAAGTTCATACAATATTAAATATAGTCATGCTCAAGAGTGCGCTCAGTACTCTAATCTACGACCATTCCTTTGAGTTATGAATGCCAATAAATAAGAAAGTAAAATCGAGCTTTTTATAAAGCGTTCTCTTTCGTACAACGTTATGGGACTTTGAAGCATCTACTTTAGTAGCCATAAAGTCCATTCCTCTTTAGAGTAATTTTCTGAAATTGTAGGTATTGTGCTTGGTTTTAAAAATAGTATGCGTTTTAATTAAAACAAAATGAGAACTTAAAATTTATAATTGACTCGTTATATGATCTATTCTGACATTTCAAAATCTTCTCCCTGGATTATATACAAAATTATGTTATAAGACTTCATACGTGAATGAGACTAGTACCATAAATACTTGAGCTTCCCTTGAGCTCTCCCACTGATCGACTGACCACTTATCGGAAAGCTTCCATTATCTTGAAGTGCTGTTATACAAGGTTACCGGGAAAGATACCCTCCGCTTGTGAAGGCCAAAATCTATCTATGGGTTATATCTTTACTTTTCGGATAATTAAAAAAACACACTAGTTTTTAAAATAATTTGCATCATAATTTCCATCAAACAAAGCAATTTTTTAATAATGCGAAGTGGGAAAGTCTAGGTAATAAATCGTAAATTCAAGACTTCATCAAATTTTCTTGATTATTTTTATTAACTATTAGATAAAGAGAAACAATTTAATAGCCTAAAAGGAGAAAAAATCGGACACTTAAAGAAACGTTAAAAAAGTGGAGGCACAAATACAAAAAAAACTATTTTTTTAAGTTAACTTTAAAATCGAATTTCTTGAAAAATGTTAAGCTTTAGAGATCATGCCTCATAACGAAATCAATAAACTTGCCTATGCTTAAATATTTAGGACGACTTTGTCGGTAACCTTATATATGAGTACATTCAGTATGCTCTACATTATCACAAATCCTCATTGCAATACAAACACCTCTTTTTCCAAAGTAATCTGCCATTCCTTTACCTGAAACCCAACAACTAATTGTTTTTCCTTTTTTGAGAGTTTTGTACGAAAACTGTCTTTAGGTGGTCACTACTTCCCTTTTCCTTGCGCTGTAAACACGTTTCGTCGTTGTAGAGGCAGTAAAGCAGTAACATCCATTGCAACGTACACTCGACGGCATCACAAGTGTCGCGCCACCAATATATTTTTTTTTAGAGTTTTTTTCGAGGGTTAGGACGCCACTTGTTATCATACTTAGCACGACAAAAAAAAAATGTTAATATACAATCATTGGTAAAAAATGTTATACGCCAAAAACTTTACGTAAAATAGTGCTGCCAAAATACTTTGTATGAAAGTCAATTAAACTATTCGTAAGCAAGATGTATTGTTTTCGCTAAGAAATAATACCAAAGTTGGATTTTAAAATTGCTTCAATAATGCTGCGAAGCAAGCTGAAATTAATGAATTTATTCTAAAAACTCTGGCGTAAGATTTCTGAAACACTAAGCGTGGAAGCTGGTTTATTCGCAATCTAAAATATCGATTTTTAGAACATAAAAGTGTGCTCTTTGACTTTCAAACAATTTTTCCTGATAATACATCGAGTCTTGGCGATAATGCTGTACTAAATTTTAAAAATTTTCATATTATTACTTAGAAGGATATTTTGATTGCTGCATCGCTTGCATTCTCTTCTTAGTCGTCTTAATATTTGGCATTGGATTGAACTCAGCACTGTTTCCTGCTCAGCCTAGAGGTTTCCTTTCTAACTCTGTATCAGCTTTGAGCTCTTCTTTCATTTCAGAAACCGACTTAAATTTTCGCAATAGAAGTAATCGCTTCAGCTAAACTTTAACTCTCCATTTCAATAAGTGTGATCTTAGCAATAAGTGGTAAACAATTTACCACTGGAATCACTCACATTTCATTAGAAACCTCTTCACAGGCAATGTAGAATAAACCACTAAATTTTCGTGGCGGTCAAGCTATTATGACTTGCCTATCACAATTCGACTTGTTCACCTCCTCATTTTTTCTTGTCATTCAGCAAGAACGCAAAGGTAATCTCCTTGGCCAGTTTCTTAATTGCAATTTATTAAAAGTTTTATGTGAAAATTATTGCTCTATTTCCACACTTAATAAGTTTCCCGTGAAAAGATCGACTGCGAATGAAGGCTACAGCTGAATACGAATTACTTTACATTAGCGGAATGCCGTGCATTAAAATGTGAAGACTTCACTTTGAACAACTGGCGCAAGCAAACAATTCAAGCTAAACGTGTGGGACAGGCACTATTTTTTCCGTAATAGTGCCAGCCTGGTTATTCAAAAATCACACCCCGTATTTAGCAATTTTCAGCAATACTTGATGCTTGCAATTTCACAGTAGAAATATACAAAAACAACTTGTATCAGTTATTATATGCCTAAGCAACGTCGCGACACTTGCGATACCGTCGAGCGTTGTTACACTTGACATGGGCAGGTAGAGAAGTTATAAATTATGACGGCAAAAGATTTTCGTGCCTACCAAAACTCAATTTCGTACTTTTTAAATTAAGCAGATAATTTTAAATTTTAAAGTAAAATTTTAGCGATTCGTTTAAAGTTTGTTGTAGAGCAAATTTGAGTATTTTTTTACAATTTTCAGCTAGAAGTTAAATTCAACTTAGTTGAATAATTTTAAGAGTAAATTAAATTAAATTAATAAAAAAATAATAATATAAAAATTGTAAATTTAGTAACCACTGCACACATGTAATTTTCAAAATTTGAAAGATTAAATATTTAAGCACAAAATTCACAAAATAAAAAACAGCACAAACACAAACACACACACACAAGAAAGCATTCGAAAATACACGCGAATGTACGAATTCGAAAGGCACTGAATGAATGTTATTGTTGTATAAGAGATTTAAAAACACAAATAGTTTATTGTTAGCTCACACTTTCACACATTTACATACAGACGTACAAAAGCGTTTGTGTATGATGCAGCGGCACTACCTACACATGTACGTATATGTTTTCGCTAAAAAAAATTAAAACTTTTTGGTAAGTAAGCCACACTCACACACATACACTCAAGCCAAAAAACATGCAACATGCAACATGCAACATGCCACATGCCACATGCCACATGCAACATGCAAGATGCCACATGCCACATGCAACATGCAACATGCCACATACCACACGCAGCATACAACACGCAGCATGCAACATGCAACGCGTGTCACCACAAATTCAGTCAAATTAAAATCAGCAGCGAAAATGCATTATTTTTATGACCTGCAAATGCTTGCGCATCCAAAGTAAAGAAATTAGTCTCTTATTTTACTAGTTGCATGCACTTTTTCTCAGGCCTTTAGCCACCACTCTAATCTTATATTGCTACCACTACTAACACTATATTTGTATGAGTACTTGCATTTCTCTGTATTAGTGTGTTTTTATCCTCGTCGAGCTGCATTAAAAATCTATGATTTCTTTATGTTTTCATTTGGCGTGTTCCTTTATAAATGATTTTAGATGATCAATATTTGTTTTTTTTTCTTAAATATATAAATATAGGACAGAGCGTTAGATGAGCAAGCCGTGAATAGTGTCACAAACCAAATTATGTAGACAAAATTTAGTGCAAAAAAAAAAAAATATAAGGCAAAAATTTCTCAGTAGAAACCAAAAAAAAGAAATACCTAAATTACAAAAATTCCATCAGTACATTAGCACATACATACCTAGTATCAAAAAAGCGTAATGAGTATAATTGCCTTGAGTGGCAAACTAGTATTACTTAATAAATATATGTATGTAAGTGTTACATATATTATTACACATAGCTGTATTAACAAAAATATTTACCCTGCATTTAACTTTTTGTATCCATTTTTAAAAATGTATGTACGTTAACGTTTGTCGAAAGTTACATACAAAATATTATACAATACATAAATATATATAACTACATACATATAATTTCTTACTTACTTAATTACCTAATTAATTAAATTGTGTACAATATTTGTAAATCCTTCCTGCCAAAAGTACTTACTGTATCGGCTGTTGTACTTAGTAGAAAATATTTTTTGTTTTTGTTATTGCATTATTACATTACTAACACTTGCGCACTTAATGCTTTCCGTTAGATGCTGGAACTGCAGGATGCGTCGAGACATCCTTCTCAGGAATCGTTAACCGGTGCCGATGCTGGTCATTTACATCCTGGTCACGCCTATCACAATGGTCATCATCGCCGTTCGCCGAGTTTAAGGTGCGTACAGTCTATACAATCTACTTATAATCAATAAATGTTTGAAGGAAATTCACTCAAATATATGTACTTACATACAAATATGCGCAAAATTTAAGGAAAATATCATATAATCCTTATGTGTATTTGTGTCTGTGCAATGAGTTAATTGAACTACATATACATATATATATATATTAATGAATATTCACAATTGCAATAATCATACTAAATCAGACATAACGGATCTCCATTGGCCAGATCTCCAAGTCCTAGACGGCGAGACCATCAATACATACATCATGATATTGGGTTCTCCGATACCGTATCTAATGTTGTAGAGATGGTCAAGGAGACCCGTCATCCTAGGCACGGATATGGGCTTCCGCGTTATCCAAGAGGTATACAAATAAAATACATATTATATTAAATTGTTTATGTGTTTGAACACGTAGTTATTTACACTTTGAATTACACTTAAAAAAAAACTATTTACCCAATTTTCTTTCGCAATTTTATAATATACGTACATATTTATATAAGTGTACACTCTTTACATGAGCGCAACAAAGATCCATTTTATAGTTTTTATAACTAAATTTTATTAGTGTTTTATGATGTGAAAGTTTTTCATATTTGCTCACCAGAAATTTAATTCGAAGGGAGATATTCGTATGTTATTGCAACATATTAATTTCCATGCCACAGAATAGAATAGGTACTTTAATGGCTTCGAAAGATGTGTTCGGCAACATTTTTCTGCAATGAAGCTAAAGAATAAACTGTGATGATGACACTGCAAGGTTGCCAAACCATAAATTAATACAAATACTTTCTCCGAGGTGAACGGTTACTGAGCTCACTCGCCTCTTCATTACTAGGTCGCCTATGCTGGGAACCACACTAAGTCCACGGCCGGCTTGCTTGCAAAGGAGGTTAAGTCGAGGCCAGACATACGCCAATATACATTAGCGATGGTAGTCCCGAAATCTTGGGATTCCGTTATTTCAGTCTTCTTAAGCCACAAAAATTCCAGGATTATTTGTCTACACTCTCTGAATTTCAGAATTTCCTGCGAATCATATGAAATATAGGCAGAAATATACCTGTTTTTATCAAGAAAAGCACCATTGACTTACATTTTATTGCAAATATAAAAATGTTTGAACGTTTTTATTTTCCTTTTAATATAAAAAGCCATAGATGCGTTGCTTTGAATTAATATGCCTGATTTTTTATTTCAGCATAAATGAATATTTATTAAAGCCCGCTTATCAAAATTATAAATTAATCTAATATAAAAGCTGTAGCTACCTGGGCTATTGGTTTTACTTTCCATTTATTCTACTTAAATTGTTCGAGATTAAAAAACATATGAACTTCTTTCAACCACAAAATACAATTGTTTACTTTTTCATTTTTTTCCATGGAGTTTTTTACAAACTTAAAATTGCTCTTTCAGATATTTACCCGCCATAATATAATATTATTCAATGCGTAGAAATTTAACTATTGTTACTAATGAAATAATTTTCACTTTAAGTAAAAAAGTGTAGCTGTATTTATTAATTATTAAATGGTAGGATGTTACCCAAATAATATTGATGCAACTTATTGAATAATTTCGGAATTCTGGGATTGTAATAACGAAATCCCGAAAATCCCTGCATTGTAAAAATCGTAAAAATATGCATCCTATTATATAATATAGTATATAATATTGTATATGTATATTGGCATGTACATCCTCTATTAAATATCTGGCCGTGCTTCTTTCCCAATTTGAAATTTGCGTCTTGGTCTTGCTGCACAAATAGATAAATATACTGTTTTATGCCACTTCTTCTGAAGTGCAAATAATTTCTTGAAAAACCCCTTCAATGCAGATATACCACCGAAGGTTTGATATTACCTGCTGAGAGGCAACCCGCATTAAAACAAAACTTTTACTATAATTTTAAGTTTCATGTGCACAATCCACTTTGAATGAATAGGAACTACAAACAAACTGGATCGGCCACCACGGCAGTTATATGACTGTTTATATAAGTAAAAAGCCCGAAAATGTCAAACCGTACATTCAGAGCTTACTTTCCTACTCACAATAAAGTTCTCAAATCTATAGTCGGCAGTATTTGGGGCAAAGATATGGAAACGTAGGAAAATTAGTCAAGTGATGCTAAAGTACAGCACTGGTGGATGAAGCTACAGATTTTTAAGAATACCGCAGTAAAGGCAACATATTTTATAAATTTATCGCCCGAGCAACCAAAGCCGAGGCCTTTATGCTCTAGCAAAGAAGCAATACCTAATATTCCACAAGCGGCTTATACTATCGCAGGGATAACCCGCGCAGACACCTGCTGAAATTCGAGCTGCCTCGAAATTGGCATACCAACACCAAAATTTGTGTGGTTTCAATGCTCCTTCTCAACACAATATGGGGATTTTTTACTGTATAAATTTTCAACAATCTTGGTTATATCAAATTCCTCAAATTTTTGGCCGAATAGAAATAACGAAAAAACACGCTAATAAATAGTTCTCGATTATATATCCACCAACTTTTGAATTTTCAATATTTAAGAAGTTCGTGCTCATGTTAGCGAGCATAAACAAAGGTATTTGTCCTGAAGACTACTATGATTTTTAAAGAAAATAAGTAAATCGAGTGTGATCGGAAATAGTTTTTATTTTGAAATTTTTTGAATATAATTTAGTTCTACTATGTATTTAAAAAATATTCGAAAACCTTAGCATGCTTATTAATAATTCGCATATTCAGTCAAACCTTGCTCTACTTCTCTACGTAAGTGATCATATGGTGTATATTTCGTAAGCTGTTCACATATCTTCTTCTTCTTAATTGGCGCGACAAGCGCTTACGCGATTTTGGCCGAGTTTAACAAAGCGCGCCAGTCGTTTCTTTCTCGTGCTAACCGGCGCCAATTGGACACACCAAGTGAAGCCAAGTCCTTCTCCACTTGATCTTTCCAACGCAGAGGAGGCCGCCCTCTTCCTCTGCTACCACCAGCTGGTACCGCATCGAATACTTTCAAAGCCGGAGCGTTTGTATCCATTCGGACGACATGACCCAGCCAACGTAGCCGCTGGATCTTTATTCGCTGCGCTATGCCTATATCGTCGTAAAGCTCATACAGCTCATTTTTCCATCGTCTGCGATATTCGCCGTTGCCAACGTGCAAAGGTCCAAAAATCTTACGCAGAATCTTTCTCTCGAACACTCCAAGCGTCGCTTCGTCGGATATTGTCATCGTCCAAGCTTCTGCGCCATACGTTAGGACGGGCATGATGAGAGTCTTGTAGAGTGTTAGTTTTGTTCGTCGAGAGAGGACTTTACTACTCAGTTGCCTACTTAGTCCAAAGTAGCACTTGTTGGCAAGAGAGATTCTACGTTGGATTTCAAGGCTGGCATTGTTATCGATGTTAATGCTGATTCCTAAATAAACGAAGTCTTTTACAACCTCGAAATTATAACTGTCTACAATGACGTGGATGCCGATACGCGAGTGCGTCGACAAAACTTCGTTTTGTCCTCGTTCACCACCAAACCCATTCGCTTTGCCTCTTTATCCAGTTTGGAGAAGGCAGAACTAACAGCGCGGCATACGCCAACAATTGTACGCTCTTATAAAATATTGTGCCTGAGCAATTAAGTTCTGCGGCTCGTACGATGCTCTCCAACATCAGGTTAAAGAAGTCACACGACAGGGAGTCACCCTGTCTGAAACCTCGTTTGGTATCAAACGGCTCGGAGAGGTAGTTTTGTGGGGATACCAAATTCAGACATCGCGGCATACAAGTAACTCCTTTCCGTACTGTCGAATGCAGGTCTGAAATCGACGAAAAGATGGTGTGTGTCGATTTTCCTTTCATGGGTCTTTTCCAAGATTTGGCGCATTGTAAATATTTGGTCGATGGTAGACTTTCCAGGTCTAAAGCCACACTGATAAGGTCCAATCAGTTGGTTGACGGTGGGCTTCAGCCTTTCACACAATACGCTCGCTATAACCTTATAGGCGATATTTAGAAGACTAATCCCGCGGTAATTGGCACAGATTGCAGGATCACCCTTCTTATGGGTTGGGCAGAGCACACTTAAATTCCAATCGGCAGTCATACTTTCATCCGACCATATTTTGCATAGAAGCTGATGCATGCACCTTACCAGCTCCTCGCCGCCATGTTTGAATAGCTCAGCCGGCAGCCCGTCGGCGCCTGCGGCTTTGTTGTTCTTTAGCCGTGATATTGCTATTCTCACCTTGTCATGGTCGGGTAGCGGAACGACAATTCCGTCGTTAACGATTGGGGTATCGGGATCTTCAGATTCTCTGTGGCATGCGCAGCTGTCACTGTTTAACAGGTTCGAGAAGTGTTCCCTCCATAATTTAAGATTGTTCTGTACGTCATTCACCAGTTCGCCGTCTTTGTTCTTACAGGAACAGGTTTTTGTTCTCACATCTCTGCACCTTATAAAATGAAATGCCAAAAAAAAGTACATACATATGTACGCTAATTGCTTTACACGCAATGCTCCAATGCTTTGCACAAGGTTTTTTTTATTTTAAAGCTGATCTTTTTTCTTTGTCATAAATTGCTTTAACTTACAAAACAGGTGTGTCTTTCAGCCAAAATGTGTTAAAAATTTATAAAATAAATTTTCAAACTGCAACAAATCAAAAATGACGCAATCGTTTAGGGTACTGTTTTTTTTCTTTAAAGCTTGGTAATGTCGGGAATTATTCTGCATTAATCAAATTAATATCTTATTTCCTATTACTACTAAAACTCTGAAAACAAAAAGGGAAATTGTTTTCGCAAAATTGCTGTTATGCGTATGCTGCTGTGTGCCAAAGCGAAAATGAGCGAGCAAAGCAGAGGTGAAAAATGTATGCTCTCTAATTTCTATATCTGCGTATTTGTCATTGCTTTTTGGCATACACTCAGTCTTAATGCGGCTCAACGCATGCCGAGAGTTTGTGAATTGCTGAAACAAGTATTTGCAGAATATATTACTTATGAAGAATAAAAGCAAAATCTACAGCAAAAATACACGTACGACAGCCATACATAGATGCCACTTTGCCGCCGGCCTCATTTTCAATAGCTTCCTGTGGAAGCACCGCTGATTTTTTCTATTCTATTCCAATATTCTAATTCTTTTTTACCTATCGTAGACGGAGCGACTAGCACAATTTGCTTTCAGAAATTTAGATTGGAAATGATTTGGTGTCGGACAGAGTTCAGAGAAAAAAGTTGTATAATGTTGTATGCCAACATCAAATATATCCTCGCTAAAACTATAAAAATAGCAGTGAAATCAATCAACGCCGAATATCTCCCACTAATAATCTAAACTACTATCATTTAATAAATTATTCGTTTAATAATTCCTTAAAAAGAAAAATGTTGCTAAAGCGAATCGATCTTTGTTATTTAGTTTTTACAAATATATAAGTACTAAAAACTATACCCTCTTATGCTCTTCAATTAAACCTATTACACACACTTACTCACAGTTGTATTTGCGATTTGTTTATCAATAAATTTCGCAAGTGTTGTTGATTTGTTAAATGATTTCTCAGAATTTTAGTAAATTTTTGCAAGGCATGTTAGCAGTTTCAACGTACACATGCGCATACCCTCGAATATATCAGTTAGACGCATACAGTCATACATACATACAGTACATACAGCACATGCAATACATAAATGCAAAATACAAATACAATAAATGAAAAACACAAATGCATCACAGATAAACACAAATACCTCTATATAATCTGTACCTATATCGCACATACATAGATAGGCGGTGAATTAAAATACACACACACATACTTATACCACTTCTTATTTCATAATTTTTCGTTTCAAATGCTCATGATTACACCAACAACTATTTACTAATTTCTATAATACATACATACTCACACATGCATACATCTACATACATTATCGCAACACACGACTGTAGTTGATTCTAAAGAATAATTTTAGTATCATTGAGATCAAAATAATATATTTTGCAGATTAAGAATTAGCCCTGAATAGGCATAAATCTTAGCAAACTGTTGAATATATATATATGTAGATATGTATCATTATATCTTTATAAACAAATTATAAGCAAATATAAAACAAATACAATATCCCTTAGATGAAATTAAATGTCTTTATTTACATGCATAGATTAAATCTATTGAATCAAGTCAATATAACCAGTATAAATTTAAAAATGCTGTATGTGCCATTCCTCAAGCCTATAGATATTTCAGAAGTTTCACTGATTATCGGAGTACTTATTCAGGGTTAAGCTAACGTAAATTTACCTACATAGTTGCCAGTATATAACAAAAATTAATGGTTTTTACGCATTCACAGTAATCGCATGTTTCATATACTCCCATATGTTGTTTGAGTTTTCTGCTTGGCTTGTTTGTGGTTGAAAATAATGTTAGAAGCTTAGTCTTCAATTTCAAAAGCAGCAATTGTTTGTTTTACATAAATGTGTATATAATCATGATACACGTCGATATAAAGTTTCATAAACTGGAGCCGATTTAACACACATTTTTATACCCGATCAGGCTAAAACACAGGCCAGAGGGCTGTTATTAAATTTTTGGCTTGACAATGGAAAAATGAGCATTGGTGATTGAAAATGGTTCTTATTAAAAACAAAATTCATTGTGTTCAACACACTTCTCCATTATATATATACAGGGTGGGCCATATAGCGTTTGCTTTTTGAACCACCTCTTTTTTTGAGAATGGTAACACAAATGACATGTCAAATGTGTTCATAATTTACTTAAAGGTTTCCCATTTACGAAATGGGACGCTATACGCTTGAACAAAATTGGGAAATATTGAAAACCAATTTCCGAAGTGGTGAGTCTTCTTCTTCTTTTCTGATTTTCACATCGGTGGCTACGTCAATAAGCAAAATTGACGGATTTGCGGCTCAGAAAATCAACACGTTACTGTAGAGAAGCAAATGCATCCACAACGAGTCACTGTTTGGTGCGGTTTTTGGTCTGGCGGCATCATCGGGCCATTTTTTTTCGAAAAAGAGCGAGGAGCCGCGGTTACAGTAAATGGCGAGCGTTACCGTGACATGCTCAACGAGTTGTTTGCAAAAATTGAAGAGGATGACATGGACGACATTTGGTTTCAACAAGACGATGCAACTTGTCACACTGCCAAAGCTACACTCGAACTTTTGGCTACCGCTTGTGAAAACCGAATAATCAGCCGAAATTCCGATATCAATTGGCCGCCTCGGAGCTGTGATTTAAGCCCGTTGGACTATTTTTTGTGGGGAGCCGTTAAGGAAAAATACTATACGAACCATCCAGAGACGATTGGTGCTTTAAAACACGAAATCGAAGTTGCCATTCATGAAATTGGAGCCCAAACAGTCGAAAATGTGCTTAAAAATTGGGTTGATGGAATGGTCTACTGTAAAGCCAGTCGTGGCAGTCATTCGATATTATATTATATTACATTGATAAATGACAGTGTTCAATCTGCAAAATACAAAAAAAAACGTTTAAAAAAGTTCCCTCTGTGAATTCCGAATGCTAATCACGCACCAACCCATTCGGCTACGGCGGCCGCCACTTCTCCATTAGCTTAAACCAATTTTCGCAGCAATTTGTCTAGTCGCGTGTCCAGGGCGCTTTTCAAATTGAGTGGGATCCAGCTTGCGTTGAACCACAAGGTGATCATTGATCAAAATCTTATTGGTACTCATCATATTAATGGCTAAGTATATCGCAATCTCGCAACGTGTCACTTGGTGTTTTCGCTGAATCATTTCTTTTCATTTTCTGGCACAACAACCGCTTTTACTACTGTGGGCAAAAAGTAAGGGGAATTTATTTGTCAAACTTCGCGGGATTAAAATTACGCTCTAGTTATTTTTTTCATGAGTTGGCAGCACTGTTAATAGCATCTGGGCCAACTTTCATGCGATAGAGAGCATTTTTCGATTTTTACAATGTCTGATTTGATTGAGCAGAGAAGTGCCATCAAATTTTGTTTGCGGAATGAAATTTCGGCTGCGGAAACGTTTAGCATGTTGCAGAAGGCATTTGGTGATTCGACCATGTCGCAGAAAAATGTTGAGAAGTGGTACAAAGACTTCAAAGAGGGTCGAGAACGTGTTGATGACTTGGAGCGCTCCGGACGACCATCGACGTCAACAGATGACCAACACGTCAATTAAGTGAAGGAGTTAGAGCTCAAAAATCGTCGGCTGACTGTTAAAGACCTTACTGATATGATCGAAATATCAGAAGGATCTGTGAAAACCATTTTGAAAGACCATTTGGGCCTACAAAAAGCCAAATCTCGTTTGGTACCGAAAACTCTCAATTTCTTGGAAAAACTCGTCGCGTTGATGTGTGTGAAACAATGCTTTCAGATTATCAGGACAAGCTCAAATGCATCATTACGGGAGATGAGACTTGGATTTATGCTTACGACCCTGAAACAGCCGACCAATCAAGCGAATATCGTGCTAAAGGCGAGGCCAGACCGAAAAGAGCACGTCAAAGTCGTTCAAAAATAAAGGTCTTGATGACAGTTTTTTTCGATTTTCGTGGTGTGATGCACTATGAATTCCTTCCACCTGGCCAAACTGTTAATAAGGAATATTATTTGAGCGTTATGCGTCGTTTACGTAAAGGAATTCGTCTAAAAGGACCAGAATTATGGGCCAACAACTCTTGGTTTTTGCATCACGATAATGCACCGTCTCACACTGCACTCGTTCTTCGTGATCATTTCGCCAAAAATTCCACGCTTATCGTTCCGCAACCACCGTATTCGCCTGATTTGGCTCCGTGTGACTTCTGGCTATTCCCAAAACTCAAGAGACCACTCCGGGGAACACGTTTCGAGTCGATTGAGGAGATAAAAGCTGAATCGAAGAAGGTGGTGATGGCTATACCGGGAATGGACTATTTGGCATGTTTCGGGGATTGGAAAAGTCGTTGGCATAAGTGTATTTCATTGAGAGGGGATTATTTTGAAGGGTATGAAATTGATTTACAAGAATAAATAAAGATTTTTCATTTTACAACCAAATTCACCTTACTTTTTGCCTACAGTAGTATACGACCATCACAAAATTCGTCGGCAAATAGCGATAACAAGAAAACTCGTTGCACCATTTTTTCCGGTGCTAAAGGATAGTGCCTACTTGCTGTATCGAGACTTTAACTACCCGGTGCATTCTTGCTTCGTCAAATAACATAAATGGAAATGGAAAGGCGATTTAGCCATTTCTGTCTGTCCGTTCGTGCTTTCGTGAATTCGATAACTGGAGTGAAAATTGGAATTTAGGAACGAAACTTGGCTTGTGACCCTAGTTAGATGGGTATTGTAAACGGACATTAACGACCTTATTCTGTGCATTTGGCAAATTCAACATTTTGCTTATTTATCACGATTGACTATTTATCGAAATTTTGGTGTTCTGTGTCATAAATAAAAAACAGTTTTCTTGCTTAAGTGCTACTCCCTGATTATTTTATAAAGTTGTGTGTACCATTTTGTTAAAAAGGAAGAAGTTATTTTTACGCAATCGCCGTAGCCTAATGGCTTGGACACGAAACATCATTTTTTCGGCAGAAAAAAAACCATAAAATCTCAGACCCTTCAGAGTGTTTAATTTGGTTCAAAAGGCATGTTGATCAGATAACTCGCTGTTGTCGTGTACTCCGGAGATCTTCATGTGCAACTTGATGGCTCTCATTGATTTTAAAGGGTCCTTGCCAATGATCACTTGCGCTTGTTGAATAGATTCTGCAAGTCGGACAGTATCAGCCAGTTCGTTGTGTTTTTGGCGTTTTGCAACAGATTCTGCACGGCGAACCAAGGCAAAATAACTTGCGCACTTAAAAAAATTTGACAATTCTGAATTGATGTGATTTGCACATATAGTGAGGATAACTGCAAACCTAAAAGTAAAGGTTTCGGGAAGTTATAACCGCATATATGCATGTCCTCAAATATCGTATGCACCCTGTACGCATGTCCAAAAGCCCTTTACACAACCTACTGATATGACCTGGAATTAAATCATACCAATTGTTCAAATACCATTTTTCACTGAATTAATAATATTGGGTATGGGAATAAGTTTCCGTTCTTTCTTAGCCAATGTTTGCAATGCTCTCGTAAGAAGTAAACCGTTCTTCAATAAGGGCTGACTAGATCGGAACAGATGGTAATCCGAAAGCGCAATGTCTGACGAGTACGGTGGGTGGTGTAAGATTTCCCAATTCACCCCCTCTAAATATGATATTTCTGGACTGATTAAGTAACGTGTGGCCTGGCGTTATCATGCAGCAAAATCAGTTTGTTATATCTACAGTCCCATTCCGGCCGCTTTTCGTTGACAGCTCAATTCAAACGCATTAGCTGCAGTCGGTAACGATCGCCAGTGATGGTTTAAGATGATTTAAGGAGTTTATAATAGATGACACCCTTCTGATCCCACCAGATGCACAACTTAACCTTTGAAGCATGCATTTTTTTTTTGCTGGGTTGAGTAGCTTCAAATTTTTTGCATTGCCACCTTGGAAACTGCGAAACCACTCTTTATAAGTTGTGTTTGATGGAGAGCGATTACCGTAAATATTTATCAATAGACGACACGTTTCAGCTCCACTTTTCTTTAAAAGGTAATAATGAAGCATGACTTCCCGCAAATGCTGTTTTTTTGGAACGAACAGAGGCATTTTTGACGTTAGATGAAAAAGGATCTGTACGCTTCAAACGAATGTCAACTACTGCGATCGAGACCTCATATATACCTCATCAAACCTATCTGCAGCAAAACCTATTTGACGAGGGCGAAATCGTATTCCCATACCAATACATTCATACCTACATAAATCCCTCTAAGCAGAACAACTTGTGGGCCTTAGAGTAAATATGATAGTTATGTTAGTTATAGAGATACAGTTATAGAGGTACACACAAGTGCTGGTAAAATACATGCATTCTATAAAAAATTACAGAGATGTTGTCAATAAAATATAAATTATTTGTTATGTACACAAATTTTTCATTGCCTTCAAAGCAGCTCCTTTTTGAAATAATAGGTGTATTCCCTTTGATGTCTTCTATCTAGCGAGAATGGGAGCCTTAACATATGACCACTTGTGATTTGAAAAGAAAAAAAAAGAGAGATTATTATCAGGTGGGCACAGGAATTATTTCATACTTTCTGTTCAGTTATTGGGGAGTTATCGTGGTGCAAAATTCAACAATCTGACCTAAGAAGGTACAAACCGCGGCGAATAATATTTTACCATAACAATATTTTAACCGGTTTTGACTAATTTCCTTTTTATGTATTTATTTTTATAACAATAACCATATAAATCTATATTTTAAACTCTATACAAAAATTAGAACAATTTTACAAAACTTTCATCACACCATAGTTTTTCATTTTTTCTCTATATAAAAAAAAAAATGTCGTGCACTCGATATATTGAGAAAATTATAAAGAAAAACTTAAAACAACAAAGGGAACTTTTTTACGATTCAAACTTGTGCTTTATTATGAGAAAACTGATTTAAAAAAACTAAACTTCATACCTAATATCTTCCCAGGGACAAAATAAAACCATGGAATTGGGGATGTGGAGTTTTCCTAATTTTTGTACAAAATTCGAAGATTGGATTTATTTTGTTTTTATTAGACAATGGGCTTTAAAAAATAAAAATAAATTTATTTGCCTTACGAGTGGCGACCGCTATTAGAAAAAAATGTTTCTTCATTTTGGTCTTTCACCCAGATTCCCAACTAAGTTCTCCGAATTCCGACGCAAACATTAATTTTGGTTTTGAATATCATACTTTTATTTAATAAGACAGAAATACGTCTGAGTGGAGGATATAACATTTGGAGTAAAATTGGGATATATGGGTCATTTTATATTTCAAGTCCATCTTTTAAATGTGTCCCGATTTGAGCCTAAATGTGGCAGAAAGATGTCCGCACGAATAATTTTTAACCACTAACTGATGCTATTATGTTTCATTAACTCCTTCAGGACCTTCCTTACTTTTTCAAAAATAATTTTTTATGTGTCAACAAACGAGCATTTGCGGCAAGTTTTACTCCCCTATTTTATTTTACATAGTTTGAGCTGTGATTTGGGGATGAAAGACAAAGAATATTTTGGTTGAAAGAAACGCTTACTTGACCATCAAGCAATTGACTTAAGCAATTGTAGGCCAAATAGGGCTTGAAGATTGATAGACAATATCATAAAAAACCCACAAAATGGCGACTGAAAAGTTGCTCTTCGACGAAGGTTTCCTTTTTGATGTGAAGCCGGGCCAAAATATAAAAATTGTCCTTTACTTTTTGGCATAGTTTGGGTATACAGTTGTTTTCGAGGATGCCTTAAATGGGATATGGAAGCTATGGGGGAACTGAAGATAGGGGGAGTGTTACTTGAGCTTTTGCGGCTCCATTTATTTTAGCTCTATAGCTCGTGAAATTTGTTGACGTACAACAATGACTTTCAACTAGCCAACTTATGATAATTTATTCAGTCTTGTGGCACTGGCGATTCTAGGAAAGAAACAGTCTTATTGGGAAATGTTGATGCGATGCATGACTGTAGGATGAAAGTAACGTATGCTCTCAATCTACCACTTCATAAGCCCTTTAAGAGATACAGCGATCTGCTTGGCGAGTGAAATGATAAACAAAAAAACAAATTTGTTGTCCAGCTGAGAAGAAAACTCATCGCAACTCGCTTATATTATCATATTTTTAAAACAAAGATTTCAAAATTTGCAACCAAATTCAACTTAGTCGGTCAGGAGTTATGAATCAGACTTGAAAAGTATAGCTTCGAGAAAAACGATTCAAAAGTTTTCAGACGGCACACATTGGGCTGAGAGGAGTTACCTCCAAATTCAAAATAGAGATGTTTAGAAATTGTTCCCGCCATAATCCTTCGAGTACGTATATATGTCAGATTTATGGATTGGAGCCGTACAAAATGTCATTAATTTAATACCCACAACTCTTGAAGTTTTACAAAAATTCTAATTGAAAAGTCAAAATTTTGATGACAACTCGTTTTAAATTTTTATGAATTTTGTACAAAGAGCTTTGAGTTAGTTTTGAATTGGATTTGACTTGGTTTTTGTTATAAAATGCTCCACATACATACATATGTGTATATATAATTAACGCTTACGCTCATTTCGGGTGTTTGGCCGAGCTCCACCTCCTATTTGTGTCGACTTATTCATGTTGTTCTACAAATGGAGGGACCTACAGTTTCAACACAACTCCGAACGGCAGATATTTTTTATGAGGAGTTTTTTCACGGCAGAAATACCCTCGGAGGTTTGCCATTTCCTGCCGAGAGACGACCGCTATTACAAAAAACTGTTTCTATTATTTTATGTTCATGCAAGGAGAGTCGAACCAACGCACTTCGGAATGGTAGTCACGTACAAATCAATTGGGTTAGTTTTTTAAAAGAAATATGAGAAAAAGTTGTATACCAAAAATAAAGTTAAAACTGATAATTCGTAGCGCTCTTATTATTTTGAGCGACTACTCCAATCGCTCCCGCATATAAAACATGCCTATGGCTATTTGGCATAGCTCAGGCGGTATATCCTTTGCAATGCGTATAACTCCCTTCTTCAGGTCTGGAATGGTCGCGAGCTAAAGGTCATGGATCATACTTTTCACGTAGTCTCAAACAAGCCTCAAAAGACAAATGATGTCAAATCGTAACATCTCGGCGCTCATTTGACGTCGTGGTTCCCAATAGGCCCATTGTTTCTTGCGCCGTATAGCATGTAGTGCCCTCCAGTGGAAACCACATATTTAAGTCCAAGTCTATGTCATCTAATTCAGGTAATAAAAACTGACGATAATGATCACCTTTCACCGTAATAGCATTACCGGCATCATGCAAACAATGACTCGTTATAGGTGTTTAGTTTTTTAATGATATGTGGATTTTCAGTACCCCACACACAGAAGGTTTTGTTGCTATCGTATCTGTTTAAGTGAAAATATGTCTGATCTTGTTGACCGAAAAAATAATGTAATCATGGGCCCTGTCTAATGGAGGCGCATGTGAAGTGTATGGGATTTCCTCCTTACTACTTCTGTTGCAGCAGCAGGAACGCAGGGAACGTGGAGAGCGTGGAACACTGCATTTGCCATTGTCTCACTTGTGCTAGAACGCGGCATCGCTGTCTAAAATTTTACTTCTTTGTATGTCTGTCAGACTTACCTGCATTTTGGTGACAACCACACCGCATCGGGAATTAGAATAGGAATTTGAGCCCAAAGTAGCAAATCTATGATCAAAAAGTACCGGGAATGTATAATTTAAACGAACCGCACATGTGGGAACCATATTTTCTTCTTACGTTGGTAGGCCTGTAAGACATACATCTGTCATTTTTTAGCGACATCGGATCATTAGTGTCTGCCTGGCCGGCCGGAAATGTGGGCAAACATTTCTTGGATTTTGCATGATGATAACGCGCCATTGCACTTAACCCAAATTGTGTTTTATTATTTGACCAAACACTTAGTAAATACCAACGTGCAAGCATCGTATTCACCTGATGTGACCCAGTGCGACTTCTTTATGTTTCCTAAGTTGAAGTTACCACCTCGTGGAAGGAGATTTCAGTCGATAGAGGAGATCAAAGAGAATGCGGCGAAGGAGCTGAAGGACATCCCTTCGTCGGCCTAGCGGAGGCTACCTGGGCTAAACGTTGGCACATGTGTGGTGCTTCAGACGGGTCATATTTTGAAGGAGATAAAATAAATTTGCCTAAAATTTAACTCTGTTTTGCTTTATTTAAACATTCCCGGTACTTTCTGTCCATAGGGTATATCCCAATGGACCACCAGACCTAAGTAGACCCCTCTACAGCATCTTGAAGAGTCTCAACCACCATAAGCTAATCTAACCTACGTTGTTCAACTGGTTATCGCTCCATCGCTAAGTTTGTCAAGCTTGCAGTACTAATTGTCTGAAAAAAAGTTAAAGAAAAAAAATTAAAATATCACAAATAATTGCTGCATAGATGCCTTTTACACTTTAGTCACCCTATACTAGTGTATGTATTTTTGCTCGTAGCCAGAAAGTGTTGAAGTTAGCTCCTGTGTTATTCCGCTGCATCTCCGAGGGCACATAAACCGCTCCATCATAATAATCCAAGCATGTGCCATTGAATACCACTATTATAGTTATTGTTGAGGCAGAAGAGATCAGAGAACAATCTAAGATGACTCGATGTATTATATTTGATAAAAAATTAACGATTTTTAAATCCACACATCATTTTCCAATACCACTATCTACTGTACATACATACCACCGACACACAAACACAGCTGCTCTTTGAAAATATTTGTATGTAGCGTTTCTTACAAAAACAATATTATTCTCTCTGCAACCTAGACTATTCATTTTAGTCAACTCTAAGCCTAAACATTTTGTAATCTTCTTCAACCTTCCACCTTTCAGCATTTCACATTTTTCCCAGCTAAAACGATTGGCATAGATAAACTAGAAACATACATACCTACATATATATTACAAATTATCACATTACTCGTACTATACTTATTGATAGTTTAAATCGATTTTTGTTTATAAATATCAGTATTAAATGTGTTTGTAAAAAGATATTAATTTTACCTCAATAATGAAAAAAAAAAACCAAAAAATAAATAAAACAATTTGTATCTGTATACATACATACATATCTACTATTTACATACTATCTTTATATATACATACCTATATTTTTATTTTGATGTTAACTATATGAAATGAGATTTGATACTACCAAAACCCCTGTGTATTGTTGTTGTATAGGTTCATGGTCAGCATCGACAAGTCCGGCCCGTTCGCCTTCGCCTTCTCGTTATGGTGGCCATTATTCGCGCAGTAGGCGTACAGAACTGCCTTTTCCCACATATGGGACAACAAGTCTATGTCAAAGATCACGTTCGCCGAGTCCCGCTCGACTTCAGGAGATGCGTGAACGAGATAGACTTGGTTATGGGATTGATATGGGTACAAAAACAAAACAAAAAAAAAATTAAAATGTGTTTTATTCTAAAAAATTTTCAAAATCTTTGCTAAACTATTATATTAAAAAAAAAAAGAAATATAATAATAATAAAAATAGTAATTGAAATTGATAATTAAATAACTCAAAAATAACACAAATTAACATAATTTAACAACCGTTCTCTCATTCATCGCATCTTCTCATCTGTTGCGTTTGTCTACAGTCTCTCATGTTTTTTAATCGTAAATCAAACTAAAACTGCATACATACATACCTACATACATTATCGTTTGTCATATGCGTGCATACAAATCTGCATACTAACAGCTAGCACTTACACAAATATACCTACATACATACATGTATGTACAAAATACTCATACAGATGCTACAGTTTTTTCTAAAACTAATACTCTTTAATACCTGTGAATCTACATTTGTACATACTAATACATGGATGTCGGCTCACTTGTACAGTGCTTACTCGTATGTGCCTCAATACATTATACGTATACATGAACTTTTACACACAAACAGATATATAAACATATGTACTTATATGTATTTAGGAATGATTGAATGAATGGTGTCCTCAGTGTGATAACACTTCCATGTTGTCTAGGTTATATTATATTTAATATTTGTATTTAAGGAAAATTATACACCGAGTATATACATATGTATTTGTTATGGATGTAGTAATTTGTGTTAAGAGAATAATTTTTCTTTCGTCTCTCCACACTTCGAATTCACTACAGCGAAATATTATAATACGAATAATTTTTCTTTCGTCTCTCCACCACTTCGAATTCACTACAGCGAAATAATACGAATAACGACTCCTTAGTTCCTCAAATTGTCATAATGCAAATAACCATAGTAAAATTTCTCTATAGCGCATAGCTGTTTTATGAATTTCTCTTCATTATGTAAAAAAGGGTTGTGACTCAAAGAATTTTATTTACTTTTTATATGAGAGATTAACAGGCCCATGGTGAAAAGATATTTAGAGGTGTACTACCTAGCAGGCCGGTATTCGGCTCTGAGCGAATTTGGCAGATATGCCGACGTCATTCGTTTTGTGTTTCGCTAAGCTAAACCTAAATTTTGTAAAACACAAAACGATTCACGTAGAATCCATACGCCATACCTAACGAGCAAACCTGGTATCTTTCATCCTTGTAACAGGCCAATATTGGCGAGGCCACAAAACTCATACGGGTGCATTGAGATTTTGATCTTAACTGGAATATCTCGCAAAGCTTAAAATCTCTTTTCAGCTCAAATGAGGTAAAAACTCTGAGCACCATAGAGACAGATCACCAGGAAAAGTAGGTGTTCAAAACAAAGCAAAAAGAAGAGTAAAAGTGAACCCCGCCTTTGGAATTCTTAAATTAAGGAATTCCTGAATTAAATAGACATGAACGCTGTGCGTCTTGATGTTGTTCCACAAATGGAGGGGCCTTCAAATTCAAGCCGACTCCGAACGGCAGATATTTTTATGAGGAGTTTTTTCATGGCAGAAATACACTCGGAGGTTTGCCATTGCCTGCCAAGGGGCGACCGCTATTAGAATAATGTTTTTCTTAATTTTGGTGTTTCACCGAGATTCGAGCCTACGTTCTCTCTGTGAATTCCGAATGGTAGTCACGCACCAACCCATTCGGCTACGACGGCCTCTTACAAATGCTTAGCCAGGCACAAATACACCAAAATTCTCCAATTTCACTATTCCGATTTCTTTATATTTCTTTTCTGTTAAAAGAAGAAGAAGCATGAATGGCTATTTTACAACAGACAACTTTTCACCTCGCTGTGGCGAAATATCAAAGGCTCGTTTTTGCGAAAATTCATCAACAAATATATCTTAAAAATATATAACACGAAAATCTTGTTAAAAAGTTATTGTGAAAAGAAATCAGCAACAAAAGCCATTTTCAAGCCGCCTTTCGCACCTCACTACACCTGGAATAGTACATAAAATAGCAAAAGTAGAAGTTCTTGAGTGAATTCTTAAGTTTATTTCAACAATGAAATTAGCATATGTATGTATGTAGTTAGGATTATACGATTTAAATAAAAAATGCGCCGTTTTTGTCGATAGTTTTTGCCCATTTCGTAGGCACTTTTCTAATGTCCTGCAGTTACATATGAAGGCCTTCGCATAGTTAAGGATTTGTGTGCGAAGCTTCTTTTATGGCAGAAATTCATTAGGAGGTTTGTTATTATCCGCATCTTCTTTGTAACTCAGTTTTTTTATGATCTGATGTGTCATGCCCATTGTGAACGATTCTAAATCAAGCGCTCCAAGTATTTCGGACACTGTAGTAAATTTTTTCGGATAATTCATTTATTTTTGGCTTGAGTATAATAAAAAGTGAACTTAAAAATTTAGATGATCAAATGAATAATGTTAAGAATTATTTACTGTGGAAAATTTTGGTACAGCACTTTTGAAATATCTTTGGTTCCTTTTAATATATAACTCTTTTTTTTAGCTTTTTGGCATAAAACATACTTTTTAAAAAAGCTTTTCCGGAAAAAAATTATTTTTGTTCAAAATCTAATTTAAAATTTTTACAATGTTTGTAAATATACTTCGTCCTAAAAAACTAGAAAAAAACGAAAAACCTAATTAATATTTTTAATTTATTTAATAAAAACATGTATACTTTTAATATTAAAAAAAAAAATTTATTTATTATTTAATACAAAAATTAACATTTTTAATATAATATTTTGAATGTATTTAATTTTTATTTTTATTTATATTTTTAGTGTTAAAAAGAGCCTAAGACATTTCACTTTGAAAAACTCCATAAACAAATTTCCCAGATTGAATAAATGTCTAAGTTAAAAAAAAAAAATTATGAATTATTTTGAGTTGACTTCCCATTTTACTCAAGCCTACAAATAAATTACTTTTCAAAAAAATGTTCGACAATGTCCAAATTACTTGGAGGACCAAACATAGAATAACTCATCGGTAATGAGATTCTAATCTGAAAAATAAGTTCAGTTGCTAACTAATGAGTTAGAAAAATAATTTCGTTTTATATTTGATTAAACTTCCTTGGCATATCGACTTATAAAAAAAATTATAATAGCAATAGATTAGTGTTGCAAAATTATTATTATTTTTTTTTTTTTTTGTTAGATATGCACCCCGAGTTTGACCTCTGTCTGTTGTTAGCCTATGACCACATCAAATAATAACTGAAGTACAGGTTGCTTTGGATGTTCATATATTTATATTTCATTGATGGATTATATGGTCACCATCATAGCAATGATGAGCTTTTTATGTATTTTTTTCAAATTCCGCTCTCCGGTATGGAAGCGATGGGTGATAAGCAAATATTCTGCAACATTGCCTCACTGCTTCAATCTCTGAATTTTCATTATTATCCATTACACCAAAAAATGGTGCATTTGACCGGCACATGACATACACCAAGAAAAAGTAACGTAATTTTATTCACCTCAGGGGCTAAGACAACAGTTCAATCGGACTTATTTTGGTATTGCTATCAATTATTCTTCTCAGTCTTAATATTCTAAGCTCCGAACAATAGGTTTTGAGCAGTGGTACACATTCGATTTGGAATATTTTTAGTATTTTTGTGTAAAGCATCGTCTACTAGATTCTTTGGAATTCTGAGTCAGCTTTTAAGAATTTATAATAGCGGCATATAAGTGTGTCTAGTGCGAAGTGCTCTCAAAAATAGGCGACTTTTTATTTTTCTGCAAACAATTTTTATTAAGTCTACATTATCTACTTTGTCCTCTGCAGGGTAATCCTCCACCCTGTTTTAATATAGTTGTACTAGCACTTTTTCTAGATCTCGAAACACTTGTAACATGCGTTTTTTGGTATGACCAGTGATGGCATTTCCAGTGATGTGGTCTTTATCTCCCCAGTTGTGGCAAATCCCCATCCTTTCGTTGGTGAGATGTGGTTAATGGAGTTGTTTTCTGGGTATGTGAGTTGGCGCATTATAATGTTAAAGTATTGGCCGTGCGACCTTTCAGTAGGAACTCAGGATACACCACGCCTTAGTAATCGAAAATAACCTTCACAATTACTGAAATTTAGTGAGGTTTTTCCGAATTGACTCTTTAGAACAGTATTATTGAGATGATTTGGATTTTAGCTTTGAAGTCATAACCATATATCCGCGCTTCGTCACCCGTTACGACTCTTTCAAGCAATTCTGTATTGTAAAACATGTCTAACCCTTGTACGAGTATCTGTAAAAAAAAACTAAAAATACGAAATGGCATCTTACAATAAGTTAAGAACATTTGTACCAACTTAAAAAACCAACCGAAAATAGATATACGAAGCCTTCAAAATTTGGAAAGCCACATTTTTCAGAAAACTGCTTAGACATGTGAGTATGTAACCCGATATCACTGATGTGACTAACTTAAGCATATTCATTATCGATTCTTTGAAGCCGATTCTCTCTTACTTTTTTACAAATATCGACCGGAATGTTAATGGTTATCGCTTTTGGTATTTTACTGAACTCCTATAACTAAATTGCGGTGCTTCAATTTATCTGAAGACTCCACTTCTTGAGTTACTTTTGTATAATAAGTATATGTGACAAGTTAGTTACACAAAATTCGCCAGAATGACGACTGAGTGCTTTCTAACTATTGAGAGCAGCGTAGATATTTTTGACACTTCGACCGCCAGTGACTCAGAGACGTATTGAATAGTAAATATGTTAACTCAAATTTATTCGGTCTAGTGCGCACAGCCTCTCGACTCTCGATACTCGTATATTTACACATATTCCTCAAGGCAATTCAGTATCAGTTTCAGTGAAAAACCTCGTTAGTATTGGATACTTACTTTATAGACATAGCAGCGGCGTTCTTTGTTTTTGTTTTTTGCTTGATGAACCGTGATGACGGTTGCCATTTGTTTTTGCGCAAAGTGTAATAAAATAATGACTAGTTTTTGAAACATTGGAGAACGATGAGAGGAGTCGGTTTAGTCATGTCTGTCTGTCCGTCCGTGCGCATAATAACTCTAACCAAAATGTATATATTTCAATGAAACTTGGTACACATATTACACTTCATCCGAGATAGCTTGGTATTTAAAATGGCCGGAATCGGTCAATAACCAAGACCACCTGTCATATACGCTAATCTTCAAAAAGAAAAAAAACTTGTTATCTGGTATAAACAATGGAAAATTATTAAAATAATGAGTTAACTTTAGTAAAAAAAAATAATAAATTTTTGAAAAATTTGTATATGTGCCATTCCTACTTTTGACTAAATGTGAGTATCCCAATAATGACTTAATAAAACTCGCCAAAATTTCGATACGACATGAATATTATTCATATCATAAAAAAGACCACACCCACTGTTTTATGTTATGACCAAAGTTCCGTTCTTCTCCCTGATGTAGCAAACAATAGCTCTCGTTGTCTATGAATTTGTTTAATTCCAAAAATTAATACCCATCCCAAATTAAATTTTGCTTAAATGTGCGCGGGTATATAAAATTCTGACCGGTTTAAATTCATTAAAGCAAAAGTGATAAATAATATATATAAATGTAAATGTAATTGTTTTCAGCAAACATTGAATTAAATATTCAAGTAAAGAAATACTGTTTCAAGCAAATTGTATACTACCATTGCCCAAATTCCGCCCTATGCTCCAATAGGAGTTAAAGGAAAAAGTAAATAAATTGCCCAAAATTTGCTGAGAAGTAACTTTCTAATGCGCTTACTTGAAATTGTGGTGACTTGAAATTTGTTGTAAATAGTTCTAGAATAAATTTAATATCAGTACAAGTGAAAAAATAAATTTATATCAAAGCAAAAGAAAAATTGGTGTTGAAAGTGTTAAAAAACTATGCTTAAAAATATATGGCCTTCCTTGTGCCACATATTACAAATTTCGTAATAGTTTTGTTATAACTCTAGAGAGGATGTCTTCAAGTGAGTTGTTCGCCCCATTGGGAAAACAGAAGTTGTAGACCATTTTTTATTTCCTTCCTGCTGCATGACAATAATATCCTTTTAATAACAGATACTTCTCATTCCCAAAATGGAGTTTCAAAGATTTTACCAAACATTGAAATCGCGCAGTGCTAAATATTTCTTCATATTTTGCATTCAATACCCAATTATTATAGATTTTTTTTCACAGCAACAGCGCAAAGAGTCGCTGTTAGAATTTCGACTTAAGGAGACGCTTTCGTTACCACCCACCATTCCTTGTACATCTGCTTGTAAGGCCATAATATAGCTTTCACCAAATATTGCGCTTTCATATAATGTTTTCTTTATAAAATATCAAACTCCATAGTTACTTATATTATATATATGTATATATTTTGACCCTGTTTCTTGAATAGCATTACACCCATGTCTGATCTGTTCGAGAATTTTTCTCTCAAATTCTAATTTACCCACAACTGCTGTAGTGGACCTTTATTATCTACTATGCTATATGTATGTAACTAACCACTGGAATAACTTATTAAAATGCAATCACAGCAATATACATTTATTACACGCTGACAGGCATACACACATACACATATACATATATTGCATACTTACATACATATTATGCATGTATCCATTTTATACCCAGATTAATATACACATTTTTGCACATTGCATTCATTTCATTTAAAATTTTTGCAAATTGTCCCAATTATCAAATATCAAATAATAATAATGAATAATTAATTTATCATAACATTCTCTAAATGTTTCACTTTAATGTAACTAATTGTCATAACTGGTATTCGGTTTATATTCACACAACATTACTACTTACATGCATTACATTACATAATCTAAGCAATAAATAATAATAACGAACCTTTATTAATAAATTACGCCTAAAAAATGCATTGAAAATATAAAATGTTCCTACTAATACTCTTCTTTATTTGTATTTGTGTGTGTTTGTGCGTGTGCCCTCCTCTGATTGCCGCAACTAGGTGGTACTCATGTACAGTACAGTTACCCAACGCTGGCATCGCGACGTGCTGGCATGGGTCGACGTCTACCACCGACACCAAGTAAACCATCAACACTGCAGCTGAAGCCAACAAATATTAATTTTCCAAAACTTAACGCAAGTCCAACACATGTAAGTAAATTGATTTAAGCCTTTAAAAAGAAAACAGTGAATTTGAGTTGGGTTCGAGCGGAAGAGTGCGGAAGAATGGCATATAAACAGACGAGGACGCATGAATGTTAGCGCGATCTCCTTCTCCGCCAGCCTTACTTTATGTGCGAATTCTTCAAACTGATGCTAGCAAACCGTAAAAAACCAAAATCTAAATCTTAGCGAAAAAAGAAGATGCTCCTGGCGCAAATAGTATGATATTAACATACACAGCGTTAAATAACTATAGCAGCAATATGGACTTGATAATTTTTGGCAATTTATCTGATTCTTAATAAACTTTAATAATTCTTGAATGCAAAGATAAATCTTTCTCCTACAATACAAATCTTTCTCTCTGCCTTCTGTAAATTAAAAAAAAGTTCAATAAATGAACATAATGTGAGTATTTTTTAAACAAAATTTGTAGAAAAATTCCGCGTACACAGGATTATAGCTCATTGAATTCTGGCATAATAATGTGCAAGTTTCAAGTAGCTCAAAAATCGTATTGATTTTAGGCTATTTTTTCTTGCCAACAGACTTTTGCATTTTGCCCATGTAACGAATGCAAACTTTTTTATTTTTTCTTTATACGGACACCCAAGAACATCAATAAAAAAAATTCTAAAAATTCTGGTTGAAAAGTTTGAAACTTCCAAAAAAAAATTCATTTTTTGTTTTATTTTAATTTACACCAAGTCTGAAGCTTGTATGGGATTTGTAGGACAAAGAAATTTTATTAATATACATAAATATATTTTCAATAAATTAAATAAGGCACAGAATTATCAGGAGTTATAAATAAGTCCCTACACTATAGATATTTAACGCAGTGTATGTTTGCCTCCCAAGCAGAATAATCAATATGGCGTTCTTTAGCTTAGTTGAAGAGGCCAAAATGGTTGGTCTAACTACAATTGAGAAAAAAACACTGTATCTCCTATCAAACACCAAGAGATATGGCTTATTGGAAATTAAGCTACTGTTGGCTTCAAGGTTATTAAGGACTTGCTTAGAAAGCAACATAAATATCATCACCTCCTTGGTATTGTCGTGCATGCATGTAAATTATGGAACAATAAAGCCCAGAATGTGCTAATTTTTTTAAAACGCCACAGTAGGTTGTACACAATAGATCTCTTTTGCTCGCAGTTCGCAGTAAATTTCTGATCCTATCAGCCCTGTTATACGACACTTAGGCGATAACAACATCCGATGAGGCGGGCCTTGCTGTATTCCAAAGATAGATTTTATAAACGACTTTTAGACATTTGCACATTTTCAATAGGGAGTATGGAACAAGGACGATTGAGCAATGAGCTGTATGAGATTTACAGCGACATAGACATAGTGCAGTGAATAAAGAATCAGTGACTCCGCTGACTAGGTCATGTCGTCCGAATGAGAACAAACGCTCCAGCTATAAAAATATTCAATGCGGTACCTGCTGGGAGGGGAGAGAGAGCGAGGGAAAGTGCTTCTTTGCATTCGAAAGACTTGGTCGAAAAGAGCATAACTGAATTTGGTGTATCCAACTAGCACCGTTAGCACGCAAGAACGAAACGACAGACGCGCTGGGACAAAATCGGTTTAGAAAATATGGCGATAATCAAGAGGAAGTAAAAGAAGTGATGTTATGAACTTAGTATGCAACTGAAAAACTGAAGTAGAAACCACACTCCAGTATCTCAGCATGCTCCTTCTTTTATTTGGAGCTGACAGATGGACAATGTCGAACAAAGACTAGAAACATTCGCGAGATCAGAATAAGTTCCAGGTGGTGTAGAGGTAGCGGAGCAGAATAAACTTTGAAGCATGTAGGGATTTATAATGACAGGATCACTCTATAACCTAAAGTGACTAAAGAAAAAATAATACTATGTTAACAATTTTAACCAATCCCCACTCTTCCGCTAATAGCACAAACAATATTTTGCTATTTTCCTTTGTATATTAACCTTCATTTGCGTATAATAATTGTTTGTTTATTTATTTTTGCTTGTGTTACCTTCTAGACACATCACTCGACACCTCATAGTGTTCATTCCTTGCCACACCACCGTGATCTGCTGCGGGATCGTGCCATGTACCGCGATCTGTATAGCAGTAGGGAACGCGATCGCGATCGAGAGCGATATAGAGATCACCTACGCGACTATGATATGCGATATGAATATCGGGATCATGAGCGTGAACTCTATGAGAGAGAGCGTGATCGACTAAGGGATTTCGAAAGAGAAAGGTAAGTAATTTTAATGAGCAATTGTCTAGTATTAAAAGCAAAGTGCTAAGATACTGAAAGAGCAAATATTATTTGCCAATTAATTACTAAATATGCGGTATCCGTTCTAAGATCAGTTATTTATTGAAAAGAGTAATAATTATAAATAATTATTCCACTTAAAAGTTAAGAAAAAAAGGAACAAGCACTGGCTGCTCAGGCCTTCGGCTATTGATTTAAAGATACAAATTGATTTAATAATTGATACTAATAATAGTCCGTTGTCTGCTTCAGAAGTTCAGGTGGTTTGATATTTTTAAACACCGATGATCTAATATCATATTTTGGAGTCCTGAACATATATTCATAAAGTGAGATACGGTGAACTCGCCGAATCCACCAAACGGGCACGGAGGTTTCGGCAAACCATTTAGCAAATACGAGTGGGTTGAAATCGTATGGCCAATTCTCCAAAGAACAACGGTCTTAATATTCCGGCATTATGAATTTGACGGATATTGGTTTTTGAACCTCGAGACAAGGATTTGTAGTGATGTTCATATTGGTACATTTGTTCAGGCAACTTTCATAATTGGTACGCCTTACCAGATTTTTTATATCTTCTAGAAGAGTGCATTCGAACATGTATAATGGCTTTTTGGTTGCCTTCTTAGCTCTACTATCGCCCTGTTCGCTACCTTTGATGCCACTGTGACACGGAACCCTCATAAGTTTGATTGAACTTTTTTATTGTGTGAGCATGTTGCGAATTTTTGTGATTACTGGGGAGTTATTGGCTGGGTTCAGATTAGCCGAAAATTAAGATATCAAGAAACTTTGCACCCAACTCAATTCGAAGTTTTGGTATCAATGGGAATTATTTCAAAGTTTCATGCTATAAAAATATAGGGTTCGTACTTTCACGTAGAGGCACGAAAATTGGTGGCAATAGTTTTCGTCGGTTTTCCGACTAAATTGCAGTGTCGGGGCATAGGAAAAAATGCAATGAATTTCCTTATTTTATAGAAGAGATTTTTCCCCCAGTGTGCCTCCCAAAGCGCATACCATCTTCGGTATTCATATAACCAGAGCGGAATAGTTAGAATCACCCTTTTGTCATTACTTTGTTTACTATATTTATTTATTTTTTTAACTCAACTTTGCACATTGGTCATAAAGGAACTAGAAAAATTTGTCGAATTTTTTTAATTATTTTATATTCTCTTATTTCCAGACTGGAATACATAGCGCCGCTATCGTTTGAACAAGCGCTCGCTATGGGCAGAACGGGGCGTGTCCTGCCATCACCCGTTCTAAATGGCTATAAGCCAAAAGGTGGCTTTCACCCAAGACACTCCGATTCGGATGAGGAGGACTGGTGCTAGCAAAGGCTTTGATTGCGATTGCGTAATCGAAGGGAACAGATCTGGGTATAGCATCAAGCCATATTTCCATCACTCTCTGCACCGGACTTAGACCATAATTTTGATACAATACCGTTGCAACATTTCACTGCTGCATCCGATACCGATTTAATAGAAACCACATTCATCGATACTGATTTAAGCAAAAATGCTGCTGTAGCTGCCGCAGCCACAGCAGTAGACGACGATGTTGATACCAACGCTACAGCCTATTGGCGTATGGGCCCACGGGCGGCGACACAACCCACAATTTGTGAAACAGATTTAGGTCTAGGAGGCGACCGAAGGGAAGTAATAGCCGCAATCAGACCATTGTCACTAGATATGACAGACCGAAGAGCGGAGTGTGCTATAGCGACAACAAGAATTTATTCCGATCATGAGCTTTACCAACGGTATCAACAGCATGCTAATTATGCTGCCAGTGAACCGCAGACACCGTTGAACATTGAATTGCAGCAACAGTATGCAACAGCAGCCGCAGCAGCAGCAAAAACACAGCCTGAACAGCATTTGTATCATACGCTGTAAAAGCAAACAACTTGAAAAATAAAAATAAAATGTTCAGCTAGAGTTTTCGAAATGAAATGGAAATATTGAACATGAAAGAAATAATGCATACACATACATACACACATACATACATATATGTACATAAATGTATATGTACGCTACATGTGACATACATACATATATACATAGTTCATACATACATACAAATGTAACTCCGAAAAGCTAATCTTCTCAATACAATTACTAGAAATTGAGAAACACTTACATATTTATACGATACCATAGCCAAAATATTTCTACAAATATTATATATATACATACATATATATATATATATATATATGAAGACATAGATACTGCCTTGTTTCTGTTAAAGTTTGGTCCAAAACGTTATTGTAATTACAACAAACAAACATGCATGCATACATACATATACTAGGAAATTATTAACTGCATATTTGTTTTGAGAATTTGTTAAGAGAGTTTTAACTGTGCATTGAAATTTGTTAGGGGCTTTTAGGCATACTACATAAACATACGTGCAGACATACATGCACATACACATAGCAGCATTCACATATACATACATAGGCATGAATTTAATAACCACACACAAGCACATACAAACACACTCAAATCCATACATTAAATTGAGGCAAAGCAAAGAAAGTTAAAGTTATCTTTGGCGTTCATACATATTGTACGTATATTGTACTGTCACTTATGAAATGAATTAGCTTTTAATTAGTGCTTAAAGCGAAATGATTTTATTCAATAAAATTAGCGTTAATAGTAAAATATATAGGTACAATAAACACTTGCATACACACATACATATACATATATATGAAAATCTAAGGCTTGAACACTAAATCAGACACACACACATTAAATGAATATACACCGCCATGGGGAGTAGGGGCCAAATAAAAAATTAAATAAAAAACAGCAAAATTTGCTGAATTTCCTAGAGGATGTGAATAGCAAATGGAGGTATAGCTGTAACATAGTAAATATTTAGAATAACGGAATACGATTATTTAAATTTTCAAAGCTACTACTACTACACCCATACAAACATAAATACATACACCGTAGCTAGCCAAAATCACCATACGACCATAAATAGAATCGATAGTAATGCGATACATAGTGTTTCAACATATTCGTTGGCAAGTAAACGCATACATACACGCATATATGTACAAATACCTACCAACATTTACACTTACACATATACATACATATGTACATATGTATTTAACTGTGAACGAAGCAAACGAAAAAATATGCAAGCAAAAATTAATACAATTTTACATTGAAGCCAAGCAAAGTTAAAAAACAAAGTTTTAAAGGAGCATTTCAAGAAATGTAAAAGTTGAAGTCTGAATATAGAAAAGCTGGCATAAGTACACACATATACACATACATACACACACAACTGCAGGAATCCATCGTAGTTACAAAATAGTAGGTAAACGCAATGCTTGAACACACATACATGCGCACACATATACACATACATACAAGCATGTGGCTATGTAGAGAATTTTCTTGAATGGCACATTTTTTCACTAAAAAACGAATTCACTTCCATACTTGCGCACATCCATACACATACATATACATATACCTGCACACATGCATCCCGATTTACTACATAAAAGCATTTCGCCTCATAGCATATCGAGCTTGCACGCATTGGCAAACAACTCACACATACTCAAACGTACATACACATACACATATGGTAAGCATCGAATCATTTACAGATATACCTATTAACTTGAAGGGCTACACAAACGCATTACAAGACACAGTACCGAAGTAAAAAAAGAAAACTTAGAAAATAAAGAAAATTTAAAAAATTAAAAAAAATTCTCGAAAGTAGTTAGTGTGGAAATAACTGATTCATAATAACTTGTAAATATTGAAAAGTGTAAAAAATTTACGTAAGAAATAGGAATATGTTTATGATACCAAAAAGTGTAAGCATACATATAAAAGAAGAAAAACAAACCAAATATGGTGGAAGAAACAGCGCACAAATAAATTATGAATTCCCCAAAATGTAGAAGAGATTAAAAAAAATTCAAAAAGTTAAAATGAAAACCGTTAAAAATTAAAACAACAAAAACTAAAGACAAGCACTCACAATAAACGGCAACATCTACATTTCCTAACACAGCAATTTAAAACTATTGTCACTTAAATTTTAATTTAAGAAAATTTTAATGCATTCGATTTTTTAATTCATTCACTTTTTTTCTGTTAACTTTATGTTTTGCAAAGTAGGCCAGTATGTGAAAATTGTTTAAGGTTGTGTAGCTAATTATTTGTTACTTTGAAACTTGTTATGTTTAGTAAAGTAAATTCTTACAGCAACAATTCGATAAAATATGCCAACTGGTTCCCATATAATCGGGTATACATTATAGGGCCACCACACACCCATGTTACGTGCGAGCAGGTACTGTCACTTCAGCAATATTTTTCAAAAATTCGTATACAGTGCTTATACTATTACAACTACAACAACATATGTATATAGTAAACGCCTTCCAAAAAGAAAACACGAGCGCACGCTGTCTGTACTCAGAAAAATTAATTAACAAAATTACTAAGAAGTTATGAGCTACCCTGCTGAAAATGATTCGTATTGAATTAGTTCTCGCTAATTGTAAAAATCTTTGAATAAGATATCAGTATCTTTACCTAGAGTACTTCCCAAAATGATCACTACTGAAGTCACCTGATTCCAAAAAGAAAATTTATTCAAAAGGGAAATTTTGGTGCAGAACTCGTTTGAAAAATGTTAAAAAGGCTACAGATGTTAGATATAATACCTGGGACTTGTAAATGAAGTATTTTGAAATCCAAATACAAATTATTATTGTTAAGCCAATTATTATAGTTCATTTTACATTATCGGTTAATCGATAATTTTAAATTTCAGTCATTCTCAAGTCATCTTACATCCATTGGCCCTGCCAAAAATTTATATACCAAAACTTTTTAGGATACTTCATATTAATGATGGCTAGTTTTCAATCTCAAACCACCTCAGTAGACATTCATCATTACAACGTTACTGCTTTGGAGCCTGTAAAATTTTTGGAATTATTTCATATAGGTGAAAAATAGTCCACAGTGCTACCGCGCGACTGTATGCAGGCGTAAGTTTTAGATCCTACTTGAGATGGTTTGCTTCTCAAACTTTTGTATATTTTTGTTTCTCTGTTTAGTAATGTCCCTGAGAATTGCGGAAGAATAGCTTATTCGCGATATATAAAATACTGAACTGTGGCATAGAAGTCGCTCTCAGTTGCCTTTAGCATATCGTTACAAGCTAGGCATGTTTCACAAGTCGTAGTTTTATCCCAGCAGATCGTGCAGGGCATTGTGCCATTAGTACACCAACCATTACCCTACACTCGTTCTTTTGGAATGCCAACAGGTACCTTGTAATTTTTTAGATGTATGAAAGCTCCTCATAAAAACCATATGCCGTTCGTAGGCAGCACACAACTGTGGGTCCCTCCATTTGTGGAAAAACGTCAAGACACTAACGCTAAATTGAAGGAGAAGGAGCAGCTCTGCCATTTGACAGTCTTGCCAACATTGTTATTTCTAGATCTGGTTTAAGATAACAAACTGTTTCTGTTGTTGTAACAGCACAAAACAACCCCTTTTAGAGAAATCTGGTAAAATGACAGTTCTTTGCCGAATATATTAGTAGAAGAACCCGCTGGGAGGCACTGATACACTTAAAACTTTTGCGTTTGTAATCTTCTGTGTGAATAATACTTTTAATGAGAAATTGTTCAACATTTCATGAACTATTAATTCTAGTTAAATTTCATTGTCTAAGCAAACTAGTACTTGAATACCTTTAATTGTAACTGAATTAGGACAAAACGCTTCCCTATCAAAAACTCATAATTTTTCTTTTCTACCAGGTCTGTTTACATCTAAAGAAAACAAACAAAGATAAAATGGCCCTGTTGTTTTATAGGTTAATTTAAGTAATACGTCGTTAGTACGCACTGGTTTCACGTCCACTGTGGAAATTAAACTTCGCCAAGTTGTTTCTAATAGTGGCCTATCATGTACCTAATGACTGACGGCCGTGTGTATTTCAGCCAAGAGAAATCTTCTCATAAAAAAACAAATACCGTTCGGTGGTATGATAGCTAAAAATTTAGGAACGCCCGTATTTATGGAACGCCCATCACATATTAAAGAAAACGCTTTACTTAAATACCTTTCAATAAGTATGTGCCTGCATATCACCCTAGTTTACAACGATTCTCACCTATGGCATTTGATTCACATTTCTACGTAAAATTTGCCGCTGTATCCAAACATGAAATCAGATGGATATTAAGAAAGTGAGACAATTTTTGATATATAGGTAAACTTAAATTTGTTGAATGCCGAAAAAAGAAAATTCAATAAATTTTCCTTATTAATGGCAAATATCTTACGAGTTATTTGTGAATTTTAAGGTAATTTATCAAGGCTTTTAAGTCCATGCCAATGTTGAGTGAGTTTTGTTAGTTTATTATCCAGATAATATCCATAAAAGACAGAGCAAGTCAAACAAACGCCACTTTCAATGTAAAAAATTTAACAAGACCGTAAACTGTATAAAATATCGTTAATTTATATCAGTATTTATATACATATTTGAAAGCCGAATCTTGTCTTATCAAAGCTAGAGAATATGGATTCTGGATGCGATTTTTTATTATCTTAGACAAAAAATTAATTATGTTTCGTAAAAATGGAACTGCAGTACTTTTAAAATTCTATAGAATCTAATATACAAACCCACATAACAGCGCTGCTCACCTGCAAATCACAAATGAGAGCGCTCTACTGCGGTTAATGCATGAGGAATACAGCACAAGGCAAGAGTTGTGTATGGGAGGTTAATGTTAGTGTTGTTTATTATGCTAAATAACTAATATACACAGCACAAGGCAAGAGTTGTGTATGGGAGATTAAAGTTAGTGTTGATCTAATCTAATATGCACGCCCACACAACAGCGCTGCTCACCTGCAAATCTCAAATGAGAGCGCTCTACTGCGGTTAATGCATGAGGAATACAGCACAAGGCAAGAGTTGTGTATGGGAGGTTAATGTTAGTGTTGTTTATTATGCTAAATAACTAATATGTACCGAAAGTATACCATAGGTCACAGGCAGAAGAAGGTAGAGAATTATGTTGAGTTATTTATGTTACCGCAAGTGAACATTTATGGACATAAAACCACTATCTTTGCGGTTAGCCCTCACATTTGTGTATACATACATACATTTACGCATAAAAACTGTCTTCATTTTTTTTAATAATAATGCTCATGAATTAAGTACTAGGATGTGGGTATCACACAACTAGCGCTAAAATTGAGAAAAACTAAACGAAGATAAAGTGGTGTACACTTCAATAGATAAATAAACAATTTATGCAGTCCAATTTTTAAATATCCTGAAAAAAAAAAACTAAAAAAAGAAATTGTTCGTATTTCGGATTCCAAGAAAGGGCAGCCCTGCTGACTTCACCGGTATCTTTGTGCGGTGTTTGGCCTAACCAACCAAACCGTCTGCGTTTGATGGTTAGCTGGATGAGGAATTCATTGGGCGATTCCAATAGGTATTAGAAATGATATGCGACCACCAAATCTTTAAGGTTTTGCGCAGGCAGAAGGTGAATGAGCAAAGATGTTAGCGCCCAGGATTCATTTATACGAAATGAAGATCCGCAGCTTAGTCTTGACTGAAACAAATTTTGAAAGCCGAATGTTGTTTAATTACGGAAAAGCACCGCAGGCGTTCGATTTGCAGCGGCTTCGGACGTTGGTGTTATTTTGCTCCCGAGTCGTTGATTTCCCTCCTATGTAGGGTGAAGTGTGGAACACCTTTAGTATGTTGGAGATGAATTCGAAAATTCGATGAATCCATCCATCGATTCTATTGTTGTTTGTTCTCCGTTCTAATTTCTCAATACATATCTTACTTCATATTTGGGTGAATAGGTCATAGAGTGGCAAATTTTACGTAAGAAGTGGCAGTCAAATGTTGCAGCTCAGTATTTTTTTTGTTTGAAAATTTATATTATTACAATATAATTATTATTATCATTGTAGTTTAGTATTGTTTTATTTTCAAATGGAAGTTGTTTCAAATGCAAGAAATTTTTTTATAAAATTGCTTATACTTTTATTTATTCACACACACATTACATACATACACACATGCCTACGGTAAAATAGTTAAGACCAATTTTTTTGTTGTTTTCATCTGTGTTTTTTTTCTTTGTCTAAAAAGGCGAACTTCAAACTAAACGAAACCAATAAAAACATAACGACTTGCAGCAGTATCTCATACCCATACCACGACACTCCTTGCAAACACACATACACACTCACATGCGTACCCATATACATTTATACAAGCATACAATCATTCTTTACGTACATTTGTACATTATACAAAAGGAGAAAACAAAAAATATTCAAATATGAAACCAAATCGAAATATCTTGATCTGTTCCTTAGGTTATACGCGAACGATAGGTAAATATGCAATACTGAAAATAATAGGTACATAAGTACAAGCATGTAAGGAGTAAAAAATAATTCACTAGTATGTATGTATAATGAAAAACAAAAATTGAGAAAATAATATAAAGTAAAATATTGATAAAAAAAAAAATATTTCGTAAATAACGTTAGATATTGTACTTAAAATAATGGAAATAAATAAATAAAACTTATGTAAATTTTTGAATTAATACTTTATTCCTTGAGAATAAATTGCCTGCGTGTGAAATTTAAACATGAACGTGAAATACTGAGCTAGCCGTATAAAATATTTTATATGAAAACCAAAAACTGAAACAAAAACCAAATAAAAAAACCAAAAAAAAATTAAAAAAGAACTACTAAAAATAAAAACTTACCCTTACTTGTATTATTTCATAACAATAAAACAAAAAGCATAGTGTTTAGAGCAGAATACATAAAATAGTGTTTAATATTGAGCAAAATGAAAACCAAAAAATAAATGAAGAAGAAATTAGCGCAACTAAGACAAAAAATTGAATTTAACTACATAAGAAAAATAAAATTTAATGCAACAAATTCAAATGGTAAATATTTAATGATTAATACTGTAATGTATTTATGGATATAATAACAATATAACACCTGCCTTCAATAAATTTTATTATACTTTATTAAAAAACAAAACAAAAAAAAAAAAACCAGGAAAGAAAAACAATGATGTGGAGTAAAGTGAAAGTAATCATTACTTTTTATTATTAGGAATTCAAGAAATATAAATGAAAAACCAAAAAAAAAAACAAAAAAAAAAATAAGAAACACAAAATAATTATAAATTTACGTAAAACCAAGCCAACTTTTACAATTGTAAATTAAAATAACTGAAAACTTATATTTTATTTTTAGATATTAAAATTATGATGTTGAAATGAAACAAGAAAAGGAAAACCAAAAACACTGCACTCATTTCATATTGAAAAAGTAAAATCAAATGACATAAAATAAAGCAAACCAAAAGCAAAATGAAACCGAAATCGAAAAACTGTACAACTACAAATGAAACAACTGCAAAATACGATACATTAGAAAAAAACCCAAAAAACAAATCATAGCAAATTCAACGCATTTTACGCAACCAAGTAAATTTATTGAAATATTTCATAATATTCGCTAGTAACACAATTATTTTGCTTTTTTCCCATTATCATTTCCAATTTGAAAATATCTCTAAATCATCAGGACGGTTCACAAATAAGGGTAAATGGTCTTGTAAATTGAGATGGCAAATTATACCTTTTTCCAACTATGTTGATGCCAAGTTATTCGTATTCAATTGTGAACCACCCTAATATTTAACTTACACATTAGGGAATGCTTTTAAGTGCTAACTTAGCAAATTAGAACGGACATTTCTTTATGAAAATGTTTTCTGAATTTGTATTGTTGCCAGAAATGGAAACAGAGTCAAGTATTTAGCTTAGCACCAAAAAGAAATTTCCCGAACTGCTGCAAGTTGGGAAAACAGCTGATGAAATTAGGCAACTTCATTTCTGACGCGCCCTGAATGCTGCCTTTTAACCATTTAATGTGAGATTTAACCCTTTAACGGCTGCTTAACCAAATTCAAATTGGTTACTTCTTGTCAAAAATGTACATTTTGGGCCTTTTGCAGCTACTGTTTGCGTATATGAATTCAGATTTGAAATATTGAAAACTGCTAGAAAAATTTTCATAATTAATCGAACTTACAGTAAATTCGTTCCACAGGAGTTTTGGCGTCGCTTTTGCACATATATACATCTGTGTTTACGATAATAGCAGCGCGTCATAATATAAAACTTTGAATATTTATTTTTTTTATTTTTTATTAAATGCTTTTCGTCATATTTTTTTTTTTTATTTATATTACAACAGAAACTATAAAACTTAGGTACCAAACTTTGTATAAAATTTAAAAAAATGTGAGAAAAATGTCACGTTTTCAGACTTTTTAGAAAAATTCTACATTCTAATAATTGGGAATGCAGTTTTGTAGGCAAATCAATTTTGGTATAATATTATGCCCGAATTTGGTATAATAATATGCTCGATTTTCTTATATCGGTGAGTTCATACAGCTCAACGTTCCATCGCCTGCGATAATTGCCGTCGCCAACGTGCAAAGGCCCGAAAATCTGCGCAGAATCATTCTCTCAAACACTCCAAGCGTCGCTTCAACGGATGTTGTCATCGTCCACGCTTCTCCACCTTACGTTAGGACGGGCATGATGAGAGCCTTGTAGAGTGTTAGTTTTGTTCGTCGAGAGAGGACTTTACTACTCATTTGCCTACTTAGTCCAAAGTAGCACTTGTTGGCAAGAGAGATTCTACGTTGGATTTCAAGGCTGACATTGTTATCGGTGTTAATGCTGGTTATATAGAGTTGCATCACTTGTCCAAAATTTCTTTCGTAATAGAATGAGTTGAAGAATGTAAGTCTTTAAAGTCTCTGAGTTTATAAGTAAACACCTTGTATAGATATCACATACATGGCTCACAATAAATAGATACTTACCAAAAGTCGATATCAGCAGAAAAATCAAAGTTTTACACCTTATTTTCGCCAATCGGAATATTATACTACTCCGAAATGTACTGACCCAGGTCTTTCACTGAAAATGCAGCTCCAAATCATCATTGAAAGTAGATACGTTTGTCTCGAAGGAACCGTTCCACGTCTTTCCTCCGTATCCAATTTTGCGATCTCCTCTCTGCACATTTTAATGCTAAAGAAGACCTTTAAGAAATTAAAGTGCGGAGGACTTCACTGTTTTCCATACAAGGTCCCTTCAAATGTTTTTCAAAAGTCTTCGCTTGCTACAGCAGGTTGATTCATAGTATTTATACAGTTGAGCTCACACGGTTTCATCAGGCCAGTTAGGGTGAGCTGACTATCAAAAGCCCTCTCTAATGATTGATTTTAAAAGAGCAACAAGTTCATATTCTTTTAAATGAACTACTTAAATATATATTTGTATATCATACAACAATACCACAGAAAATGGCCCAACAGTGCGGGTCAAGTTAAGATTGAGAAACATTGCTTGTAAATTTGACTCAATGGATGGTTCGATTATTTAGTATATTTACCAGTGAATCGAAATGGGTGGGAATTATTGGAAGATAAGGATTTCGCATTTTCCAAAATATTTACGACGTTTACCTGCTACGGTAAAGTATTTCCTAATAGGATACCTTAAATCGTAAGTAGGTTGGAACTGTAGACAAGCAAATGTTCGCTCTTGGTTCAGATGTCTTAAACTCACCTCAGACTAAAAAAAAATCACTTGGGGCAATGCGAGAGCAGTGATACCTGCACAAACAGCTACGACGGCATTAAGCTGAGCTTAGGGTCTAAGTATGCCCCTTTTAGGATCAGTTATTTTAACCTAGATTGGTGTTGCCAGTTTGTCTTGTTGCAGATATGAAAAAATTACCAATTTCTCTCATTTTCTCTTTTTCTCTCGATAAAGAAAGATCTTTCAGTATTATCAAATAAATTTCGAGCATCTTAAAAGCACGTCCTTATAGAAGTTTTCATATAGGTATTTCAAAAAAATTTTACTTGCATTTGCGTTCAATTAAAATTTATAATTTTATATAAAAATATCATTTATATGTGATATGCCATTAATGCCATAATAACAATTAGCCTTTTCCTTGAAAAGTCCGTATTAGTCTGTTTTAGTATAGGTTACGATTGAACTCATCGCCTTTTAGACATTTTAAAGCATAAACCCATTATATTTTTTTATTTAAATAATATTAATTAATAATATGCATAGCATTTAATTCTAATTAAATTCCAAAAACAAAAACAAAAAGAATTGCGTTCTTATTTTTCTGTTGTTGAACAGTTTTTTTTATGAATAGTTACTTTGTTTTTTTATATATTCAGCTTGAAATTCCCAAAATCATTCGTGGCTTTGAGTTTTTGCTGTTGAAATTTTTTTAATAAATATTTGTTAATTCACATTTTGGTTTTGAAATTCAAAAAAATTCTTGTATCTTTAAGTGCAGGAAATTGCTTTAAATTTATTACTAATTTAAAATTTCTTTTTGTATTTCATATAATTAGAATTAAAATTTGCGATCTTTAATCATTGATCTTGAACATTTTTTAATAAATACAATAGTTTTTAATAATTTTTTTTTTCGTTTTTCTTATAATGTGAATTAAATTTCAACATAAATTGCTATTCTAAATTTTCATTGTTTAATACTTTTTAATTTGTATTTATTGTTAACTTTAATCATTTATTTCATTTTGAAAATAAAAAATTGTGAACTTCCATTTTTGTCGTTGGGATTTTTTTTAAATAATTTATTTTTAATTTAAATTTTTTTAATTTTGGAATTCCAACAAAATTTTGTGATTTTTAATTGTTGCACCTGTAAGTTTCATTTTTTTTTTATTTTTCATTAAATTAAAAACAAAATTCATCTGCAATTTTTATTATTAGACATTTTTTGAATCAATATTTATTGTTTCCTTAATTATTTATGCTTCATATAATGAGAAAAATATTAACTTTAATAAATTAATAATAAATATAATTATTATTATTATTAGCAAATATAACATTTACTGCTGATTTAATTTTTTTGAAATTCTAAAAATGGCGACCTTTAGTTTTTTTTTTTAATTTTCTTTAGTAAATATTTATTGCTAATATAATTATTTTTACTATTTTACTAGTACTAAATAAAAGAAAAATAGTGATCTTCAATTTTTACTGTTGAAATTTTTTTAATAAACATTTATTTTTAATTAATGTTTTTTTTTACTTTTCATTTAATAAGAATTAAATTCCAAAATTTTCAAATAATAAAAATTTAATTACAAACCTCTTTGTCATACTTAATTTTTTGTTGAACTTTGTTTTAATATTTATTATTAATTGTTATTTTTTGTTTTTTTTTTAAATCTGCTATAAAGTTGTAAGTTTTGCTCAATTTTTGAACCTTCAACAAATAACATTTAATGATTAATGTCGTAAGTGCTTTATAACAACATTCTAAAAGCATGGAGTTGGAAATTTGTTTAAGTAATCAAAATTAAATTCCAAATTAAAATTTTTTTCTCACTATTTGGTAGAAGCAGTCAGTCACGATTATAAGGCCTGTGATGGCCTTATAGACCCTATACGCATTCCAAAAATTATACTGCTTCTAAATTTAGAATTTATCAGGTACTGTATTTCTTTCTGTATAATAAAACGAAATGGAACTTGTGGTAATCTAAAGAAATTCAGCGTTCTCACTTCTCTCTTCATTGATTTTAAAATATCTTTTCCCTCACAGTGAAATGGCCTGTTGTTACTTACGACTTTTGTTTGCCCAGTAAAGCAACACACAAACTTTCCGATCTGCTGTATAATTTGATTAGATTGCACAAAGAGTCGCAACGGCTGAGATCAGTTGTGCAATATCAAAAAATGTGTGTGCGGATATTAAAACAAAATGAACCAAATCAAAAGTCTGGGGCAATTATGTCGCCAGCCTCGCGTACTTTGATTCATTTGACTTTCTAAAGCGCTTTTGGCTGTTCGGATTCGCATGTGTTTGGATGAGGAGAGCGACTTTAAAATGAGAAGCTCCAGCGTGAACTACAACTTTTTGAATCGAGCGAATCGCTTTCGCAACGCGTAATGCGATTTCGTTGTAAGTATTCAAGTTGCAGTATGAGTCCATTTTATCATTTTAAGTTGTTTTTATTTATTATTTTCGCAAGCGCAAATCGAAAATTACTTCAACATTTTTTTTACTATCCCTTATTGATTCTATCTAAGCCATGCGTTCAAATTTAAAAAAAATGTTTTTTTTAGCTCATTTTGTCATTTAGTTTAAGTTACTTTTATAAAAGTGAAAATTAATTTACTATTTGTTCAAGCATCCATCGAAAACTATTTTAGCATTGTTTTTCCTATCCCTTATTGATTCTATCTAAGCCATGCGTTCAAATTGACAAAAATGCTGTTTTTTTTTTTTCTTTTCAAAATGACAAAGTTGTGCGGAAAGGGTTAAGAAAAAGCCTATTGGATAGTTAAAGGAAGGAAAAAGACAAAAATGTTTCGATTTTTTTTTCCAAATCCTAGATAGGTAGCGGCTTTTATCTATTGGTTTACAAAATATAAAGAACGAAGCTGCATACTGACATATCAGACCTGAAAAAATATATTCTTGATTGTAATTTATTGATGTTTACAATTATTGTAATTATAAAAACATATATACATGTAAATTATGTATTGATTTTTATTTTATTTTATTTTTATTGATTTTTTTTTTTATGGAAGTGCCAACACACACATATAATATATTTATTAAGGTTATTGATTTTGAACTCCGTTTTTTGTATTAATTGCTAAATTTTTAATAGAAATTTGTCAAGACGTAGCAATTAATATAAACGCATACATACATACATGCTATTATAATATTTTTTGAGGTTATTGACATTTTGTTTATTGATTTTTTTTGTACTTGAAATATTTTCTGGTTTTTTACTACAAATTTTCCATAGAAAGATTCATAAATTTACAAATATACGTGGTATATATTTTTAGAATTTCTATTTTAATTTTGCGGTATATTATAACATATAAATAAAGTTTTACGAACTTTAAACTGAATATTTATGATAGCATTAAGAGCGCGTTTCGAAAGCATTAAATGTAAATAGTAAGTCTAATTATTTCATAGAAAAAGTTGTATCGAAAATGATCTCAAAGTAAAGTATTTGAAAATTCATTGCAACCATTTAATTGTTTTCAACATTTTTCTTGTCAACATATTGAGTAAAAAGAGCTTTTATTTAAATTAACACTTTTAATTTTTAGTCTAATACAAAAATTGTCTGATATGTCAAAACTTAAATGAATATGAGGCTTGAAAATTCCAGTTTATTCAGCATAAATTATGTGCTACTTCTTCGGTAAACACACATACATACGCATAAGCATGCATACATAGCTGAATAAGTCTAGCAATTTTTTTAACGCGATTTTACACAATTAATAATTATTGACACATAATAATATTGAATACTTATTTTATACAACTAAATCCATCATTTTCTACACTTGCGCGGTAATGAATGATTTTTTTATTTATTAAAAAAATATATCTGCTATTGAAGCTATTAGTAACTACTTAGAGCCTTAACTTCGTTAATTTAGTTGAGTTTTTTTTTGCTATAGAAAATTTGTATGTAGTTCAAATTTAATAAGGAATGAAATGTTATCTATTTGTCCTTTGAATTCCATAAACTCTTCAAATCTAATACATACATACAAACCGGCTTTATTGAATCGACGCTTTTATACGCCACTCACTTTAAACATAAAATATAAAAAACAAAACATTACCTAAAATAATAAAAAAGATGCATGCCTATATACATATACATACATACATACATAAATAAAAAATAAATAAAAACTAGTTGAGAATGCGCCAGCTAAGTGAAGCGTCTAGTCGCATTGTTAAAAAAACGAAGAGTGAGCCAAGCATAAATTATTCAGAGAGAGAGAGAGCAGTTTAAAAAAATGAAAAGTTTTCTTCCCTTTTTCCTTGCAATCGCAGCGATTCTTTGTAAAGTATAATGCATTTTATGCATATTTCGAAAGCAAGCAACGTACTTTTTTTTTTTTTTTTTGAACTTGACAAAAATGTATAGTATCAACAACTTTTAATGAAAACATAAAACATATAGATAACTTCTTGAAAAAGATCGCTACTTTACATTCAGAAATACATAAGTACATCTATCTACAACAATAAGCTTGACAAATACGCGAGGAGAAAGTATATGGAAGTGCTGTTGTATGTGATGTAATGAAGGAGGTGCAGTTTAACCAAATTTATTGAGCATTCTTTCAAATTGAAGCGTAAAAGAATAACTATCCACAAGCGGAAATAAATTTGTCCACAATAACTACATACTACGATGATCATTATAAAAAGAATAATACTAAAAAACCAAAGAAAAAAACAAGAACAAAAAACCAAGAAAGCATTGCAAAATAAAAGCAACAAAATAAAATAAGAGAATGACTTGAAGAGAAATAAAAATTTAGTTAATGTTGTTATAAACAATTATATTCTAATTATTAACAAAAAATAGAAAAATCCAACCAATTAAAATGAGAAAATATTTTTTTTTTTTTCAAATAAATGATGAACTAAAGAAATATTTAGTGTTTTTCTTGTTTGGTATTGAAACAAAAATAAAGAAAGGTAACTATGCAAAAACTCTAGATAAAGGCCTTTTTCAAGAAAAAAACACAAACCTTGCCAGTACATTTTTTTTGTGTGAACATGTATTTCAACTATAGTCATAACGGTTTCAGTTTAAATGATTTAAATTTGAATTTTGATCAGCGCAAGTGCAAATATTGAAGTGCAAAACATTGGCAAATATATTTTAGGGGCTTGTTAGAAATCGTGCATTAAATATAAAAACCTAAAAAAATGTGCGCCAAAATAAACAATTAACTCGTGATCAAAAATTGATAATCTCTGCTTTAGAAAAAGAACGAATAACTATGCGCGAAATAGTGAGAAAAGTTGGCTGCAGAGCTAAGGGTTAATCGTAAGATTCGTTTAAAGAATCGCTTTAAAAACTCCACAAAAATTAGAAAGGACTTGGAGGAATAACATAATGAGTTCAAGAAAAAGTTTAAGACCTGGATGCAGGAGACTGCAGGTGTCTGACTTGAATACAAGGAAACTCGCGCAAAAACTACTTTTGTCTAAATCAAAAATGAGACTTGCTCGATGGGAATGGGTAAAAACGCATCATAACTGGCCCTTGGTCGGATAAAAGCAGACTTATTTTGCACTGCAACGACCATTTTCCGAATGACCGTCGATTTACAGAGGCACGCTTTAAAGAAAATTGTGGGACGAGAACGGTTAAGCATCCTGAAAATCAAATAGTCTGGGCATGCTTCCTTTTCTATATATGGGATCCTTTACTCTTTATTGATGGCATAACGAACGCCCAAAAGCATGAAGAAGTTATAACCAATTGCATCGTTCCCGTCGTAGATGAACAATGTGGCCTTTACTTCTGCGTCCAACTTTCGGGACGATTCCGCACCAAGCCATAGGCCTAAATCGGTAAGTTTTTATACGGTATTTCATCAACGATATAGTGCCATGTTTATGGTTAAGGAAAGTGTCATCTGTCAACATTTTGTTTGTTAAAGGCGCAAAAAATGTGTACAGATGTCAGAAAATTATCCCAACTTGAACCCGATTGAGCATCTATGGCAAACGATGCAAAATAAAGTGGCTCATCACAGACCAAACTCGAAGACACATCTGGTATGGGAGCAAGAGATTTCAAAAAAATCTATGCAAAACCTCATTGCTTCAATGTTTGTTCGGATCCAAGCTGCTATTCCCGCCAAGGACAAATAAACGCAAAAGTTACTCAAACCTTCGCATGTGCATATAACAGAAAACTTATATTCAAATTTAAAAATTAATACAATTTTTCTCAAAAAATGTTCATTTGTGAAGCACTAATTTCTATTTTGTAGATGCATTGATTATCAGAAAGATTTGGTAAGTTAACCCGCAGTAATTGGGGAAATAGTGCAAAAAGTGAGGTGGTAAGGTTTGCTTGGGCACGAATTTATATATGTTTATATATGTGTATAGCTAAACCTAAGATAAAATATTATACAACTTGTCATCTCACCCCAATCGCTATATTAAATCGAAAAAAAGATTCGTTTTGGCTATGTTTGTATAATTGGTAAATATCCACATTTTAACTGCCATTGAACCTAATAACTATGCGACATAAAATTTTTGTTCTTTGCTTTGTTCTTTACGGCGTAAGATAATATTTATTTAATGATTAAATAAATAAATTCTCAGGTGTGTTTATCTCAAAATATCATTATATTTAACAATACCTACCATTTTGATTGAAATTTACAACTTTAGTCGTTTGCTGCAAAAAATTCAGCTGCGGTGGTTCAAAGCACGTCTTCAATATGGTAACAAGTGACGAATCTTGGATCTATGCACATTAGCTGGAAACAAAACAGCAATCGACAGTATGGGTGTTTTATGAAGAGCTAAATCCAATAAAAGTTGCTCACAGAAGAAGCACCTCAAAGCAAATGGTGGACTGTTTTCTGGAAAATCTAGTTACTAAATGAATTTAAAACAGTCATTTCGGAGTGGTACACAACCATTTGTTGGCCAGAAGTTTTCGGAGAATTAAGGAAAACCAACCGCCGAAGACGAATCATCGTTCACCAAGACAATGCGAGCTCTTACATATCGGCTCACACAAGAGAGTTTTTCAGCAACCCAAGTATCAAGTCGTCCGCCTTAGAGGCCTGATGATTTCTCTTTGTTCCCGAACTTCAAAAGTAAAATGCGAGGTCAAGGTTTTCCAACGCCTCAAGAAGCTGCTTAAAAGCTTCAGAACTTGGAGGTACCCCTTTTGAGTGGCAAAAGAGCTTTGAAAATTTATTCAAGCAAGTGCGGAATTATATTCACTTCCGCGGCGAATTTTTTGAAAAAACAAACAACGATTTACTTTTACCGTGTTTTAATCGTTAGGCGCAAAATATAAAGGCAATCCTTCTAGATATATTTTTAGATATATTTTGAAGTTTGTCAGGGAAGTGTTTTGACATCTACTAATCCAGCAACATTTGGTTTTTCTTCGAATTATGGGTTTCTTTCAATTTTCGGATTTATTTGTCTAATATAAATAATTCATAAGCCTATTGCAAAAATACAGTTATTACGTTTAAAGATAACACAAAAATAAAAAGCAAAAACAAAGCTGTCAAGAAAGTCTTTTAATATTTATAGTTTATAGCTCTAAGTTTCACGTTTTAAAAAATGAAATTTGAATCAATATTTTCTATGACTAAACCGACCAATTAAGTATTTTTCGCAACTTTTTTATTTAAATATGCCCACAAATTTTTCATTAGATTAATACCAGGGACTTGGTCTGATGTATCCCTAACCCTACTGCAATTAAAAAGAAGTCACACTCTGACAATATAACTCATTTTGTCGGGACAGACTAGCAAGTACAATACTTAGACAACATCAAGTCCATTTTACTGCACTCGGGTTCCCCTTTTAATTTTTTTTAAATCTACTCGATCTCTGAAGAAATCTGAGTAGATCTTGTCGTTCCAATGAGCCAAGTTGGTCGCTTCTCAACACATCATTGCCAAAGACCTCAAGCCTGATTCGAGCGAAGGCCTTTTCCATGTGTTTTGCCCATAGAAAGCGGGCTACATCCACTACAGAATGATTTTGGTCTCATCGCAGAATATCACATCATCCCAGTAGCTATTTGGTTGAAATAGGTACGTTCTGGAGAAAGATAACCGCTTTTCAATTTGCTATGCAAAGAGCGAAAACTTCTTTCGAGCAAATCGCGAAGTATAATCGTACTTTTGCGAAACATGACGGACCTTTTCATGAGAAACTTCAACTCCACACTTATGTCTAAGCTCAATAGCAAGATTTTTTGCCGAAATCTGCGGGTTTGATTCTGATTTTTGCCAACAGAATACAATCGGCACCCGTGGTATTCCACTTGTAGATTTTTTCTCCAGCCTATTTGAATTTTTTGTACGATTTATTATGTTATATAAATTGTTTGTCGGGTTAAATAAACCATTTCTGATAACTCTAGCATAGCTTTCGTTTTGAGTTATAGAAATAATTTTGGAAGTCTCTCCAAATTTAATAAGATGCCTTGGTTTTAGTTAAAGAAATGCAAATAACTTGATTATTTTATGTAGTATCTCGAAAAATATCTTTGACAAACTACATATACACAATTGCCATGGCACCCTTTTTGGATATTTGGCCGAGCTTATCCTTGATAAATAGCGGCACCAATTTCGGTCTTAAAAAGTAACCCGCCGGAGGAATAGCAAATTTTCAATCCTTTCAAAGAAATGTCAATTCTCCTTATCTAAGGAGACAATTCACAAAATGGCGGCGCGAGATAACGACATTTTCTAACCATTTTCGTAAAACTCTAGTTAGTGGATTTTCACAATTTCTATGCGTTGAGAACCCGTGTATTATAATTCTTAAGACTAAGCCTCAATGGCCAAAAACATAACAGTTGTGGGACTACGCGGGATAATGCTAAATTTAAAAAAGGCAAATTTACCATGAGATGGCAAGAGATTTAAAATTTTGTTTGAGACCCCCTTGCAGAAGCTGTGGGGACCTTTCAAAGAAGGAGACTGTTGAGCACTTTCTCTGTGAATGTCCGGTCTTGGCAGCTAGATGATTAAGGACAGTGGGTGCTCCTTTCTTCGACAGCCTGGGGCAGTGTTCCAACCAAAGTCCATAAACCTCCTCCACTACATCAACACCTCTGGCTGGCTGTAGATATTGCCTGTTGGAGGTCTCATAATGGTATCAAAACAGCACTTTAGTTATATTTAGGAAGGGCCAGAGTGGAGTAACTATTTCAGCTACCTATGTCTTATCACTGACATGTGATTTCCGTTTTCCTATTTAAAACATACTTACTGAGTTTTTACCACTTTAACTACTTAGTTCTTTGTTCAATCTGAATGCAAACATTTACATTATTTTTTAATAACAAGCAGAGTAAATACACAGAAATCTGTAAATACATGTTAATACATGTTGTGGCGAAGGTCAAATCAGCCTATGCTTCTATATATAAATAGCACTCGAAGTATTAGATACATTAAACATATCAGTTGTTCTCGGAAGTAAAAACGATAGACGAGCAATGGCGAAACATCTATTTATATTGGGTTTACTTTTGGCCGTTCTGGTGGTGATGGTAAACGCCCAGACTACAGCAACTGGATCAGTCACTACACCAACGACCACTTCTCCAACATCCACTAGTTCTACGTCTACATCTACAACTGCTTCTGCTACGACGAGGCGTATTATTATTCGCAGAAGACGAAGAAGTTCTCGACCAGGAGCAAAATCGGGCACAGGCAAACGACGAAAAATACGCATTATTAAAAAAAAATCGCAACGCAGACGACAGGGAAGCACTAGTCAAAGAATTACTAATAGAAGAAGCAATAATAGAAGAAATCGCCGTGGTTAAAACTTGACAGATTATGTTAATAAAATTATTAATGCTGACAGATTAATAAAAAAGTGATTAATATGTAATTTTAGGTATTGAATTATACAGGTTTATAAACACCCGGCCGCCGTAACCGAATGGTTTGGTGCGTGACTACCATTCGGAGTTCAGAGAGAACGTAGCTTCGAATCATGGTGAATACCAATGAAGAAAAAGTTTTTTCTAATAGTGGCCTTCCCTCGGCAGGCAATGGCAAACCTCCGAGTGTACTTCTGCCATGAAAAAAGCTCCTCACAAAAAATATCTGCCGTTTAGAGTCGGCTTGAAAATGTTGGTTCCTCCATTTGTGGAACATCATCAAGACGCACACCACAAATAGGAGGAGCTCGCCCAAACACCCAGAAAGGGACACCCCCTAATTAGTGATGTCGTTCATTTCAGTTCTAAAAAGTGCAACATTGATTATCTGAAACAGTTGCTCCTTGAGCTCGATTAGGTATGTTTGTTGGATAGCTTAGATGTTTTTTGCAGTTTTCAATTATTTAAATTTTAAGAAATTGGTCGGTGTTAGAATTGTATAGGTTTTAAATTTAAAGTTTCTCCCTAATTTTTGAGCGCAAGAGCGGGGGGTCGTTATTCATGGGGGTTATTTAGTCACGATGTTCCAGTGTACGCAGGAGTCGGATGGACCACCTGATTTTATTAACGCGTTTCACACGTTTACGTGATGGGGTGCAAAGGTTGCGGGCAACAAATTCGGTGGCAAACAGCCCGCCACCGGGGCCCAGCCAAACATCGAAAAATAGTAACGAAGAATCTTGGAATTCACCCTCTCAAAATTCAAATCGTACACTCGTAAATCAAATCGTAAACTCTATCTTTTGGACTAATGAAGTCTTTTTTCATTTAAAACTCATTCACAATGCCAAAGTGACGGTTTGGTGTGCATAGTCAATCAGCGGAATAATTTGACCATATTTTTTAAAATGATCGAAGCCAAACATTTTCTATAGACGATGTCTCTTATCCTTCCTTCAGTGCACACTTAAGGCTTCAGCAAGATGGCGCCACGCCGCACACGGCCAGAGAGACCATGGCGATATTGCGTAATTTCTTGACTAATCGGATTTTGGAACTTAATAAAAATTGGAAATTTCGAACTCGAATATATCATCCTCAATTACAAGGTTTTTACACAAGCCTTCAAACGATTAGGCCATTCAGCTATTGCAACACGCCCGGTTTCCATGGATATTGACGTCGCTGGTCGAACTAAAGATTGTTTGAAACTCTTCAAATTTCTGTGAGGCTTTTGACAGGCCATGTTTTCCAATTCTGATCAGAAACTGTAGTCCAATGGATTCAGATCTAGATTTCCAGACAGAAAATCTTCTGCGGCTATGAACCTAGGAATTTTGTATGTAGCCACTGGTCGTTGGTGTTTGCCTCTTGCTGGAAGATCCAACGCTCTCCATTGAATAGAGTGCTGCTCAACTGCTCCACCACGCCTTCTAAGGCACCGTCGTAATACACTTTTGTCCCTGTTTCAACCTCTTTTTTCTTAACCCCAGAAGTGAAGAGATGTAACTCCTTTACAAGACACTCCTCACCAAACCATTATGGATGCTGTATGGTAGCCACGCTAAACCCTTAGAACAACATTTTGTGAGTCTTTAGAAGTTTTAGCATAAATTTTGTCTTTTGTTTATTAAAAACTTCTTCAGTAGATAGTAAACATTTTCTCATCTTTGAAAATAATACTTTCATTACCGTTAACCGCATGCCATCGAAGAAGCTGCTTGCGTCTGTCGCGTCTAATTTTCTTCAAGCGCGTTATCAAAAGATGACCAGTTGAACGACGGAAAGCTTCCATGTCGGGATCATCTATATTTAGTCCAAACATCTGATTGATACCCTGGACATGATTTTCTGCTTTCTAAAGGAATATCTACGAAATCTTTCTCGACCAGCTTTTATGGTTGCACTGGTTCGAACCACTCGATTTCTGCTCTATGCAGATGATTTCGAAGCCTACTCTACTATTTCTAAAAATAACGACTAAAATTTCCAGTGCAAACTTTTTGTCTGAATTCGGCAGTGGCTCAAATAATGGCTGCTACCGGGATTTTCTTTTATGTTTTAGGAATTTATGTGTGGCTGAGTGTGATGTTCAAAAAACAATCTCAGCTCTCAACACTCCCAAACAAACTGATGTTTATGGTCTGTTATATTCCTTGTTAAAATACTGTTTTGCTCTTATTAAAGGAGTTATTTTTAACAAATCACTTTCCACCGCGGTATATTTCCTGGTTTGCAGAACATATTACACCAATCCTTACAAGTAGAAATAAGAACAACGTTTTAAATTAAACGCAAATAACGAAGCTGAATACTATTGCTAAGCCATTTGAGTGTGCTGTTAAAGTTAAGCTAAAATGTTATTTTCAACTACTCAGCATGGTTTTTTTAAAGAAAGATCTACTGTAACCTTGCCATCTTTACTGAGGATTTTTCGCAAATGTTGAGGCCAAATTTCAAGTTAGACAACCGCCGAGCCGAATGGATTGGTGTATGATTTCCATTCGAATTTCCGTGCATGAAATACCAAAATAAAGAAAAGTTCACAGTATTTTTGCATAAAACTCGTTTCCACGAGGGCGACCTTCAGACGCGCTTCAAAAAAATAACCCTCGTCAGTCCAACTCCGGCTCCGGCCGTTGAACCCAAAATTAAAACGTCATATGCGTGCGTGTAGTAAGGAGGCACAATAACCCCCATCTCTATCATCAACACTGAACTGAAATACTTAATTTTTGGTCATATTTTTATTTTCATTTGCAGGCATCCGGCAACACTATACTGTTGTCAATTCCAATGAATTGTTATTCGCGCTTAAAATTGGAAAGTGATGATATCGGTAAATGCATTTGAATTTAGTTCTCATTTACATATTTCAAATACAAGTATAAAAATAAGTAAAAACACGCGCGTGAATGTATATTTTGTGACTTTCAGTGAAGTTTAAATATACAGGGTAGGCCATATAGAGTTTGCTTTTTGAACCACCTCTTTTTTTGAGAATGGTAACACAAATGACATGTCAAATGTGTTCATAATTTACTTAAAGGTTTGACATTTACGAAATGGGACGCTAGACGCTTGAACAAATTTTGGAAATATTGAAAACCTATTTCCAAAGTGGTGAGACTTCTTCTTCTTTTCTGATTTTCACATCGGTGGCTACGTCAATAAGCAAAATTGACGGATTTGGGGTTCAGAAAATCCACACGTTACTGTAGAGAAGCAAACGCATCCACAAGGAGTCACTTTTTGGTGCGGTTTTTGGTCTGGCGGCATCATCGGGCCATTTTTTTCGAAAAAGAGCGAGGAGTCGCGGTTACAGTAAATGACGAGCCTTACCGTGACATGCTGAACGAGTTGCTTCCAAAAATTGAAGAGGATGACATGGACGACATTTGGTTTCAACAAGACGGTGCAACTTGTCACACTGCCAAAGTTACACTCGAACTTTTGGCTACCGTTTTTGAAAACCGAATAATCAGCCGCCTCGGAGCTGTGATTTAAGCCCGTTGGATTCTTTTTTTTTGGGGAGCCGTTAAGGACAAATGCTATGCGAACCATCTAGAGACAATTGTTGTTTCAAAACACGAAATCGAAGTTGCCATTCATGAAATTGGAGCCCAAACAACCGAAAATGTGTTTAAAAATTGGGTTGATCGAATGGCCTACTGTAAAACCAGTCGTGGCAGTTATTTGAAGGATATTATTTTTCACTCATAAATGACAATGTTCAATCTTCAAAATAAAAAAGAAAGTTTGAAAAAATATTGATTAGTTTTTTTTTATAGCCGATTCAAAAAGCAAATTTTACATGGCCCACCCAATATATTTTAATGTGGCAAACTGTAGTGAAATTGTTGAGGACAGTTTGATGGCATGTAATTGCAAAACTATTATTTCTGGAATAATTGGGAGTCATGAGTTATACAGGTTGTTCTTGAATCACTCCCTAACATCTCCACCAAGTTTCATTAAATAAGTCATTATACTTTGCCTAAAATTGTCCGTGTTATATTACACCAAATCTGACCCACTTGCGCAGTTGGAACCTAAAAAGTTAAAAACAATGTTTAGTTTCAAATATAAACAAACCTCAAAATCTTCGTGCTTACGCAGCAAGTCAATAATGAAGCAGCACCTTACGCTCCCTCCACTTGTTGTTTGATTGCAGCCTTCTCTCTTTAGTTAGTGACTCAACTTCTTCATTCATTCTGAAAATTTTATAAAACGTTTTAAACTTACCTTTCGCAACTCTGTCAAATTCCAATGAAATAATAACAACAGCTGACACTTGGTTGTATTTAGCTTCCACTTTTCCATCCAAAAAAATAAGCATGGGGCTAGACTGACATTGAAAATAATTGAAGCAATTATTAATAAAATTAAATACAACGGTTCAATATTGGTATAATAGATTAGGTATAATTGACTATCATCAATATATAAAGGCGAGCTCGTGCGGATATAACTAGTCAATACGTAATAATAACATTAATTTTTTATTTATTCAAAAAACAAAAGAAATTTCTTGCTGTGTGTTACATTTTATGTAATGCGTGGTACCACGACTCCTAAATAAGGATGTTTATATTTGATCACTTACACATTAACAAGTGTAATAAAGAATATATGTTTCGGTAGGTAGGTAGGTTGGGTGGTGGTCGTAAAGACACACTTAGACCTTTCGCAGGTTCAATGTGATACCACTGGAGCTTATCCTTACCCTAAGTGTTCCTTTTCAAACCATAAAAGGTGTCTGACTGTTTCCTCTTCTTCTGTATTAAGACAGCTTCTACAGAAATCGAAGTACGGGAGTCCTAACCTTCTAGCGTGGCTGCCTATTAAGAGGGTATTCTAGTCTAGAGGCCCGAATTTCGTGCATTTTTTGACGATGAATAAAAAAAAAGCTATTGATATTTTTACTATACATTTTTTCATTATTTATTTATTCATATATTAGGAGCACACAAAATAAATTTGAAAAAAAAAAAAAATGAATTTTCATGGAGTTATGCGTCCTTGAAGTGGAAGGGGGGGAAAAAAGGCAGTGCCCCCGTCGTCACGATTTCTACCCTTGTGGTCATCTGAAAAAAAAAAAAATACAAATTCTTAATTAATATGAATGTCATTATCGTATGGACCAGAAAAAACGAAAAAAAATTTTTTTTCCATAAAATGGCGGCTACTCAAAAAATTGAGGTCGATTTTTCTCTTATTTTTAAGCTTTCTCGAATTGTTTACACATATTAAAAAATTGAAATTTCCAGTTTTTCGAGCTTTATACGATAGGGATATATTTAAGGAATATTCGTGACAAATTTCAAGCAAATCGGTTGATTAGAACTTGAGATATCGTGCCGACCGTATCGAACGAAGTTGTTTCGAGAAACACGCGTTTGAATTTCGCCGTCCGCTCAAACCAGTCTAACTGTCGCGTCATTAAAATAGTTGTAATTTCGAAAATAATTCGAATTTTGCAAAGACCTTTTAGGGAGATATTTTTGAATACCTAAACTATCGAATTTTGAAAAAAAAAAATTTTCGATTTTTTCAAATTTCTAGACTAGAATACCCCCTTAAACAATGACCAATTAATACCCCTATCATTTTTTTATAGCTTCTCTGTTAAATGTATGTTTCGGTAATTTCAAAGTTAAGTTACTCTTATAATATAAAGTTAATTATCATATTTAGTATAAAAATTAATATATAATTTGTCAAATTTCTTAAAAACATAATTTTTCTTTTGAAATGGGGAAATGCAGCATACATATTTTTTACAGATACTACAAATTGTGGTAGTCTCATTATTATTGCAGTAGCCTACTCGACACCATTTGCGTGAGGTCTTTGAAGTTGAAGGTACATTAGCTTCTCGTGGCTTACAATTTTCATCGAAATATTTAATAGCAAGTTCATTCGCTAATTGAAAAATCAAACTTTTCGCACATTGTTTCTATATACATATAATCCAGGCATTTATGCCTGCTAAATCTACAATGTCAAAAAAGACGTAAAGCGCTGATTTTACGCTATATTTCTTTGCCATTTGTTCTGCAATGCCTGCGCCTAATTTAGTTTTATTGTAAAATTCAACAGTTTCAAATAAGTGCTTATTACTTTTATGAACTCTGACGGATTTATGTTTCGAACTCAATAAAAAAACTCTTTTCTTCGGCTTAATTTTGTAAATTGTAAGAACACACCCACTTGATCTATAGAGTAATGATGAAAATCGACCCATGGTATCCTTTTTTTGTTAGGGATTGTAACCACTTTTGATTGTGATTTCAACGGACAAAGACCAAAATGGGCAGTGGTGCTGAAATTTCCCTAGAACTACGTCAATTAATGATAAAACAGTATTTAGAAAAAAAAAATCTATCGCGAAATTGGCAAACTTGTCGATAAATCATGGTCCAGTGTTCGAAACATCGTTATGCATTATTTTAATACTGGCAAAGTAGCTCCGGAGAGCAGATCTGGCCGCCCAAAAAAGTTAACCGAACGACTGGTGCGAATTGTGGTGTCCACGGTGGCATAAAATCCAAAAACTTCGACTGTCAAATTGTGCAAGACTCTGCAAAGTTCATTTGAAATCAATTTCAACCGCCAAACTGCTCGGAATACCCTATATAAGGCTGGGTATCATGGCCGCGTTTCTCGACGCAAACCCTTCGTCCACGGTGGCACAAAATCCAAAAACTCCGACTGTCAAATTATGCAAGACTCTGCAAAGTTCATTTGAAATAAATTTCAACCGCCAAACTGCTCGGAATACCCTATATAAGGCTGGGTATCATGGCCGCGTTTCTCGACGCAAACCCTTCATTTCGAAGGTAAATAGGAAAAAGAGGCTAGAATTTGCATTAAATAAGCCCGACGCTTTTTGGAACACCACCATATTTAGTAATGAATCAAAATTCAATTTATTTGGGTCAGATAGAGCGCAATAAATTTGGCGAAAGCCAAATAAAGAGCTTCAAGAGAAGAACCTGCTCAAAACAGTTAAACACGGTGGAGGAAATGTGATGGTTTGAGGGTGTTTCGCGGCATCTGGTGTCGAAGATCTCTACTAACAAACTAATACTAATACGAAATAACAATTCTAAGAAGCTATAGAAATTTCAAGAAAGATTTTACAGTTATATAAAACGAGTAAATTTTTGATTATTAAGTAAATTGCAGTATGCTTTTACACTTTAACTGGTAGCAGTCATTTTGACTTTTGCTGGTATAAGTAAATAGTTAATATAAAATTATTTTATATTCGTTGAATAAAAACAAAAAAAACCATTCGTTATACTATTTCTTAAGTTATCACTGCAAAAGTCATGACGTCGTTGGCAGAAAAAAATTAACATGAAGTAGGAATTTTAAAATAAAATTGCTAAACCAGTCATTTTGACTGGTGTGGTAGTTCTAGTGTTAATTAGACAATGATTTCCGGGTGTTGTATCCAATGCGTGACCGTTCAAAACAATTTTAGCCCATGCATGTAATCAAGAAACCAAACTTTAATTTAAAACCAAATTTAACAATTTTTGTACATTAATTTTGTAGGTTTTGGAGAGAAGCATACAATAATTACTCTTATTCTGCCTTAAAGCAGCCAGGTGATCAAATATGCTCGCATCGGCTATTATTTTTTCATTGTTTTAGCTTAAATTAATTATTCGTTTAGTTTAAATTAATTATTTATTATTTAAAAAATAATCACTTTTGGGTGTTTGATTGCATTTGCAAATAAAAGTCGCCAAACTCTGGACTATCCGCGAAGAATAAGAAACAAAACATAATAAGGGGTGGTTAAGTTTCAAGAGCCGTTGTTGATTTTGAATAAAATACAATTTTTTTAGGAAATTATTGTCATTTCTTTTTATTATGATAATACTGGTACAGCTCAATTACGCATAGTACTAAATATCGTCCAAATGGCCGCCACGGCCTCGGCGGCACACTTCCATCCGATGGTCCAAATTTTCGATGACGCTGAGGCATAATTGAGGTTCTATGCCATTAAAGTGCCGAATTATCTCATCTTTTAGCTCTGAAATTGTTGCTGGCTTATCGACGCATTTCTTTTCTTTCAAATAACCCCAAAGAAAGAATTCCAGTGGTGTCAAATCACATGATCTTGGCGGCCAATTGACCTCGCCGCGATGTGAGATTATTCGGCCATCCAATTTTTTGCGCAAAAGAGCCATTGTTTAGTTAGCTGTGTGACAAGTAGCACCGTCCTGTTGAAACCACATATCGTCCACATCCATATCTTCCAATTCGGGTTATAAAAAGTTCGTTATCATCTCACGATAGCGAGCACTATTCACAGTAACTGCCTGACCGACCTCATTTTGGAAAAAAATACGGCCCAATGATGCCGCCGGCTCATAAACAGCATCAAACAGTCACTATTTGTGGGTGCATTGTTTTTCGGCAATCACTCTTGGATTATCATTCTTCAAATGCAGCAATTCTGCTTATTGGCGAATCCACTGAGGTGAAAATGTGCCTCATCACTGAAGATGATTTTCTTCACGAAGTGTGCGATATGCATATTGATTTGAACGCCCGTTTTCATAATAAGCCTGAATAACTTTAACGCGTTGCTCGATTGTGTATGTTTCCAGGGTTCAAATTGAGTTAGTCTCAAATTGAAAAATGTCAAATGAAATGCAGAAAAAAACTTGACGTTTAGGTGTGGTTTTCATTCAACATCGGCCCTTGAAATTTAACTGCCCTTTATAACAAGAAAATACACAGTAAGCGTTGTTGATATTAAGCTGCTGTACTATTCGTTCTTTCAAAGGTTGTGAAATATAATTTCATAATTTAATTTATTAAGATAGTAGGTCACTCCATTTGTGGAACAACATCAAGACGCACGCCACCCTTTCTGCGTGTAGGCACCAATTATTTATAATATATATTTATAACGTCTTCCCCGACAAATACTTTTATGCTGTGGTCCCACGGCACGTAACTCGCTCTCTAAGTAATTCGCTAATTACCCTGTTTCCACGGCGCATTCGTTATTCACTAATTCTTCTTTTTTTACTATTACTATTTGCTGTCAATTTTGGAGAAAAAAAGATCTTACCTTATTTTATATTAAAGATTTGTGTTAGTTCATTATTTCCATTTTCCAGTAATAAGAAAAAGTGCCAGATACCGGCAACAGACCTGTGAAAAGGTCTTAATAGAAAAATGAAAGAAATGTTGGAAAACGCGCATAATACTTTTAAAAAGTGTGTACTAATTGCAAAGGATTTGTGTATTCAATGTTGGAAGTGGATACGAAAATGCGCGAATTGAGGCATCCGTTGTATTTTTGTTTCTGCTTCTATTATTTAAATTAAACGTTTTCTGGTTATTATTTAACGTTTTAACTTTTCGTTTTGGTATGACAATAAATTTCGATAACTTTCCGATAAAAATTAGAGAGACAACGATTTGTTCGTAAATTCGCAAGATAATTAATAATGAATTACTCCTAAATAAGGTCATTTTGAATTACTTATTATTCGCTCTCAACATTTTGTGTAACGAAGTTTGAAATTCGAAGGTTAATTGAGAAGTGAATTACGAATGAAAGAGCAATTTAGGAATAACAGAGCGAATTGCGTGCCGTGGGAACATAGCTTTAAAAAGATAATTTAAAAACACCTACAATTTGGTTCCTAGCCTTTAGGACATCAAGAAGGGAATGCATTTTTAAATGTAATGAATTCCCTAATCGGCATAGAATTTTATGGTTGGATAACTTTGAGAGCCATATTCAAAATATTTGACTAACAGAGTATGGAGACAAAACACAAAGCTGTTCCATATTACATGCAAAACTTTCTGGATAGAGCATCACTTAAAATAAAAAATTCCGAAAAATTAAATATCAGCAAATAAATTAGGAAGACTGTTTGTTATGTAAATTTGTTTATTTCGTTTATTCAATCAAAATTACTAAATATAACAAAATATTATATATTAATATCTAAAGGTTCTCAATAAATAAAAGTATCAAACCAGGACTTTTTTCTCATCTCTGTTTTATGGCGTTCTTCAAAAGATCTTCTAAGTGCTTGAAAAAACTGTAAAACTTCTTTATTGATCATATAAAATTGATATTTTTGCCAAGCTAATTTTATTCCAGTAGCAAATCCCGAATATGTATTTAATAAAAATTTTTTAACTCGAAAAATATCAACTTCGCAGAGCTCCGGCTAATACTTACATCTGGGGAAATTTAAAAAAAAGAGGTTGTCTGTAAAGTCGGTTTACTGACGATAGTTTAACGTGATAACGTCATAAGAAAATACTGATTGAATGGTTGCATTTTCAAAAGAAAATTTTAATTTTACTTGTTTGATAGATATTTTGTATGGATATAGAGAATGAGTTAACATTCACATAACATAATATACTTTAACATAACATAACATATCATAACATAACATAACATAACATAACATAACATAACATAACATAACATAACATAACATAACATAACATAACATAACATAACATAACATAACATAACATAACATAACATAACATAACATAACATAACATAACATAACATAACATAACATAACATAACATAACATAACATAACATAACATAACATAACATAACATAACATAACATAACATAACATAACATAACATAACATAACATAACATAACATAACATAACATAACATAACATAACATAACATAACATAACATAACATAACATAACATAACATAACATAACATAACATAACATAACATAACATAACATAACATAACATAACATAACATAACATAACATAACATTACATTACATAACATAACATAACATAACATAACAAATTACCCCGTATTAAAGCACTTATCAACAGCTTTCATTTGATACCCATATTGTACATACACAACCAAAGGTTACCCGGGTCCACGTTTTGACCTATATCTCGAGACCCCAGTCACGGAGCGGCATGAAAAATACTCTGTACTAAAGCATTCACCAACAGCTTTCATTTGATACCCATATTGTACATACACGTCCGAAGGTTACCCGGGTCCACGTTTTGACCTATATCTTGAGACCCTATCTACCAATAGGTATTCAAACTATACGGAAATCATCTTCAATACCTACTTAACAATGTGTGTAAGTTTGGTTTAATTCGGTTCAAAGACACGGCGGGTCCACGTTTTGGCATATATTTCGAGACCCTAGTCATCAATAGGTATGAAAACTACCCCGTATTAAAGCACTTATCAACAGCTTTCATTTGATACCCATATTGTACATACACAACCAAAGGTTACCCGGGTCCACGTTTTGACCTATATCTCGAGACCCCAGTCACGGAGCGGCATGAAAAATACTCTGTACTAAAGCATTCACCAACAGCTTCAATTTGATATCCATATTGTACAAACACATTCTAGGGTCCACGTTTTGGTCTCTATCTCGAGACCCTAGTCACGGAGCAGCATGAAAAATACTCTAGACTAAAGCATTCACCAACAGCTTCCATTTGATACCCATATTGTACATACACATCCGAAGGTTACACGGGTCCACGTTTTGACCTATATCTCGAGCCCTATTTCCAAAATAAAATATAATCCATGTTACTCGTGGATGATGTAGCTTTCGAATGGTGAAAGAATTTTTAAAATCGGTCCAGTAGTTTTGAGCCTATTCATTACAAACAAACAAAGTTTTCCTCTTTATAATATTAGTATAGACAACATATCTTATAAGGTATATGGTAAATATTACCATACATTTTTTCCTTCATATATAATAAAAAAATTAATAATTATAACATTAAAACAACAGGTATTATTAACAAACTTGGTTTTATTTTAAATTCTTCAAGTGAATCAAATTAATAATAATCAATAAGAAGGCATATGCAAATACAAATACGTGAATTTATATATGTACATATGCGCATATACATACATATATACGCTCACTTAAGTAGGAGAGAGCAAGATGTCGAACGTTGCCGTTCGTTTGCTTTGTTTGCTTTGTCGTTCGTTCCGCCCTTTCGCTTGCAGTTCATTCAATGCAATGAGCAAGGTAACACTAAAGAGCAAGGTAACACTAATGAGCAAGGTAACACTAAAGAGCAAGGTAACACTAAAGAGCAAGGTAACACTAATGAGCAAGGTAACTACATATGAGCAAGGTAACACTAATGAGCAAGGTAACTACATATGAGCAAGGTAACACTAATGAGCAAGGTAACTACATATGAGCAAGGTAACGACACATTTTTTCGTGCGTGCAGCCTGTTAAATCGAATTATAAGACGTTATCACGTCAAAACCTGCTTTATATTGAACATGGGAATAAGTTTCCGTCCTTTTTTAGGAAAAGTTACGAATTATTTAAACAATTATTGTATATAATATATTACATAATATTATCTGAAGTATGTGCCATTGGAGGCTACAACTTTACGCAATCTTTCAGGCAGCATACGGACTCCCCTGACGAAAAAGTGGAGTTATTTTGACTTGATCCATTTATTGAGCCAATTTGCGATGCTCACGTAATAAGGGCTGACTGCATTGACTGGAACAGATGGTAATCTGAAGGTGCAGTGCCTGGGGAATACGGCGGATTGGACAAAATTTCCCAATTCAGTACCTCTAAATATTTCTGGACCGATTTAGCAACGTGTAGCCTGGCGTTGGCATATAGTAAATTCAGTTTGTCATGTCTACCGGCCCATTCGAACGCGTTTCAAACACATTAGCTGCCAGTGATGGTTCATACTAGGTTGCACCCTTCTGATCTCACCAGTTGCACAACATAACTTTTGAAGCCTGGCAGACTCCAACGTTTTCGACGCTTAGGGTTATCATAATAGATTAATTTGTCATCGCCAGTGACGATGCGATGCAGAAAACCTTCTTTCATGCCGTTCGAGACGCATCTCACACGTCACCAAATGTCTCTCTATATCCCTCTCCTTAAATTGATGTGGCACCCAGTTACCTGCTTTCTGGATATATTTGACGTTAGATAAAGAAGGATCTCTGTGCTTTAACCCTAGAAGGGTACTGTGAGTAAAATTTACTCACATAAGGAATAGATTTGTTCGTAAATCTGCAGGTTGGCCACACTGAAAGTCAAGCCACTAGCAGTGCTTGGCCCACTCTGTCATTAGTCGGCTGCCGCAAGCATTGAATGGTGTTGTTTGATTTATGGCGCTTGTGGACAATTTAAAAAAAGTTAGTGAGTAAAATTTACTCATCGGTACCCTTTACGTACTAAATTGTGTGAGTCAAATTTATTTATCAGTAACTTACTACGTGTCTAAAAAATATATTTTGTGCTGAATTATGACAATTATGTTTATGTTTTGTATTATGTTACCGTAAAGAAAACTACATAGCATACAAATGGCAGGTCGCGGGCTATCAGAACAAAATATTTTGGATGCAATACTTGAACTAGAATCTGAAGAAGAAGACAATTTGGAGTTGGAGCTTTGTAACTTTGATGCGGATTCTTGGGACAGTGTTGCAGATCCGGAATATCAACCAGAACCGGAAGAACTAAATGATGTCGAAGAAAATTTGATACACGGAATCATAAATGTAGAAGAAGCTGAAAAGGAAGAAAGGGAGGAAACACCTGGAAGCAGCAAACGTAAAAAACAGAAACTTATTGAGGGGAGAAGAAATGAAAGATCAGCTACCCAAGAAATTCGTGAAACAGAAGATGTAATTACAATTATTACACCTAGTACCAACAATCTGATCGGAAAAGATGGAAATTTTATTTGGAGTGAGGAACATGTTGCGGCGCTAGGTCAAAAAACTCCCTCAAAAAATATTGTTCACATTCGCCCTGGCCCAACAGCAAATGTAAAAAATTCGTTGTGTCCTGCCAGCTGCTTCAAACTGTTTTTTACCGCAGACATATTGGAAGAGATTTTGGTTTATACAAATAAAGAAATAAACATTCAAAGGGAGAACTATAACGATAAATCTCACGCGGTTTTGTCAAATTTGGAAATGGACGAACTTGAAGCATTTCTTGGTTTTTTAGTCTTGTCCGCTGCTCTCAAAGATAATCACTTGGCAACACATATGATCTTTGACACTACCTACTGTGGGGAAAGGTACAAGGCAACCATGCCTAAGAGAAGGTTCAAATTTATCCTAAATTGTCTAAGGTTCGATGACAAAGAAACAAGAACTGCTAGAAGAGAAATGACCAAACTAGCTCCAGTTTCTTCTATCTGGGACTAACTTCTAAACAATTGTAGAGTGAACTATAAGGCTGGAAACTATATAACCATTGATGAGCAACTAGTTGGATTTAGAGGTAAATGTCCATTTAGGATGTATATTCCCTCTAAACCCAACAAGTATGGCATCAAAATTGTCATGTCTTGTGATAGCGGAACAAAGTATATGTTGGATGCCATTGTTCACCTTGGAAAAGGTAGTGCAATGGCTATTATGTTCTTGAACTGCTGAAAAATGTAAAGGGCACCAATCGAAATGTCACGATAGACAATTGGTTTACGAGCGTACCACTCATTCAACGTCTACGTCATGAATACAAAATATCAACTGTTGGCACAATAAAAAAAATAAACCACAATTGCCTATTGAAGCTACAGATATAAAGTCTCTAAAACGAGCCGCATCCACTTCATTGTTTATATTTCATGAGGATTTGACAGTTGTATCATACTAGCCCAATAATAATAAAAGAGCCCTGAATGTCCTTGAAAAACAATTTTATGTATTCATAATCGTCAAAAATCGATAATAAAGTATTATTTTTGCTTATTTTACATATCATAATAAAAAATTACACTTATACATATTATATGCTGGCTTTAAATTTTTTTCATTTAAAACTACTATTTTACAAAATAAATCAGATAATAACGTAAAAATTCTGAAGTGAGTAAAATTTACTCATCGGTACCTATAAGCGCCTACAATTTAACCGTACCCTTCTAGGGTTAAACGAATGTCAACTACTACAATCGAAAACTCACATATACAAGGTGAAGTCCAAAATAAACAAGACTATCGTCATAAAAATGTTATGTCCCAAGCTGGCTTCCAGTGAAAGCTTGGTGACATTCGGTTCAGTAGAAGCGAAGTTATTGCATCTAAAGTGTCACTGTGTTTGTGTCATCGGTACAAAAATGAGTTTCGAACTCATATCTCAAGTAATACCACATTTTGTTTTAAAATCGGTAAAAAGTTTACCGAAACATTTGAATTGATGAAAACAGTTTATGACGATGATTGTATACCTCGTGCCAGAGTTCGTGAGTGGTTTACAGGTTTCACAGATGGTTGTGAGGACATAAAAGACAATGAAGATACGGGCCGTCTAAAATCAGTAATCACCAAAAACTCCATCGAAATTGTTCGTAAAATAAAAAATGAACCGAAATCATTGTTGAAATTCATGAACCGGAGTTGAATATCTCCAAGACATCGACTTATCGCAGTTTAACTGATCATTTGATCGTCGTTTTATTCCCACAAGTTAACTGAGGACCAAAACTTGTTTAGAATTGAATATTCGAAAGACCTCGTTAAAGAGGACAGAAAAGACGAAACTTCCTTTACAACTTTGTAACTAGTAATGAGTCGTGGTTTTTTTTAACATGAACTAAGCGTCAAAGTGCCGAATGGAAGGCCCCAGACGAACCATCACCCAAAAAATCGCGTTTGGAAAAGTCAAAAATTAAGTCGATGCTCATTTGTTTTTACAAATCCAAGGGAATTGTCCACCAGGAGTTCCACGGGCTAAACCGTCAATGCAATTTTCCATCTTGGCGTCTTGAAGCGTTTGTTGCATCGCATTCGGCGAATTCACCTTGAATACCGCGAAGAAGGAATCTGGCGCTTATTGCATGATAATTCACCATCTCATCGATCCATTCTTGTAACAGATTTTTTGACTAGAAATTGCATTTTAACCATGAATCCCTCACCGTATTCGCCTGGCGTCTAGGTAAATGCAAAATATTATCGGGAAAGCATTCTGAAGGTTGCTTTGAAGCCGTGGACAGACAAACATTTCGGTGGCAGACCATGGACGGGACCACCTGGACCCATTTGTTGATATTTTTTTTCAAATCTACCATATGCATGTACATACATTTTAAATCCTTCGCTCTAAAATAATCTGTACCACACTAAAAGCGTAAAATTTTCATATCATGGTAATATCACAGGCAGTTTCTGAACCGCTACTAGCACGACCAGCACGCCAGGGTTTGATGATTTTTTTTTTCGTCTGAAAGGTGCGCGGGACTTACGTATCCTTAAGGATCTTATTATAAAAAAAATAATAATTTATTATTTTTTTGGAGCTTAAGCTCTTTATTCTTTCAAGTTCTAATTCTAACTGAATGCAATTCTTTTTAAAATGCAATTTATATTTGTTGACAATTAAAAGTGCTTATTCTACTTTACATATTATTGGTTTCTAAAAATGCTTATTGCTTACTTAAAGTGTGCAGTTTGTCGTTGGCAAATGGTTCATTGGCTTTATTGTTTACTTTAGGTCTCTAGTTACAATTTGTCAACGACAAATAGTTCATTGGCTTTTGTTAGTTTTAAGAATGTGTCGATTGCACAATTTTAGTTGGGTAATCGACCTTTTATTATTTTTGCCAATTAATATTTATTTTTGGTGAAGTCGGAGCTGCCTCTGACGTAACTCGGGCGTAGCGAGTAAGAAGAGCTGTTTGAATTCGTTCCCCAGACAGTCGGTTCTACGTTACCGGAAAGACCCGGATTTACTATATATCCGGCAAAGGACTGTCAGCCCGTCCGGCAAAGCACTCCGCGTACATGTATGAGAAATGTTTCTGCTGCTAGAACAACAACAAAACTAAATCCGAAGAAAACCTTGACAGGGAAGCAAGCTTCGAAAAATTCTTCCTAAAGTAGAGAAGTTGTCTCTAAGAGGCGAATAAACTTAAGATACTCAAACAGTTTTGGACTAGCGAGTTCAGATTATTCCAATAAATAACAGGGTATACAAAAATCTTATTTCGGACGACTGGAGCTTTATCTTCGTTGCACTAATTATTGTAATGAAAAGAAAGCTGTATTCAACTACTTTTACTAAATTTCAGTTATCTTTTTATACTAAAAATTTGTTTCGTTATATTTCTACCAAAAATATGCAACTATTCCTAAACTGTAAACGCCTTTGAATTGACCGCAGTGTGCTTTTAAAGTCCAGTTGCTTACGGGAATTAAGACACGTACGAGGCACGAAAATACATAAAATTTCTCACATTTAACGTACCTTAACTTCTTAAAATTTCAATTTATACAAGTTGAAATATACCTATTATATTAATTTCATTTTTGCGACAAGAAATAAATATCAGTAAACTCGCTTAATCCTTAACTGGTATCGTAAATTTGACTAACGAAACTAGTATCGTGGGAGCCGCGCGGCCCCCTATTAAAATTAGATTCTAGGATACAAATGTCTACAATTTTTTTCAAGAATTATTTTGATAGGACAAATAACAAGCTTGTTTTATGAAATTAATAAGTTTTTATTCATATACTTCTTTTAACTTGTTTACTACAAGAGATCACAAAATTTGGACAATTTTTTGGAATTTTTTTCTTACCACTATATAAATAAAAAAAAACTATTATTTCGAAAGTCTTTAGCTAACATATGTATGTTTTCTTATTTCTTATAAAATCAACTTTGAAAAAATAAACTAAAACATAAGTATTTCAACGTATTACAAAAAAATCAACACAAAATTATAAACCGAAGTGTTTAGGTACATTATAAGTGGACTAATTTCAGTCTTGACAACTATCACACAGTACTTTTGTGCTACTGTGCAATTTGCAAATGAAATGCTGGCAATTATTGCATTTTATAACAAATTTCTCGTCTTTTTTTCTATCACATAAGTAACAGCGCCCTCTTTTTAGATCATTTCGGCTCGAGGTGGCAAGTTCAGGCGTGGAATTAGTCACAGATGTTGCAGTTATATTATAAGATGCTACTAAACGATCAATCTTTTCTCGCAGTTCTCGTGGGTACATTGAATACTCTGCTTTCCGATTTATGACATGTTCTTTTATTAATTCCATCCCAGCTGATTTTATGTAGTTCTTCCTTTTAATTTTTTTTCAGTATTTGAACTTTTCCATAACACATAGCCGTTCGCACAAGCAATATTTAGCATTCCAGCAAACACTACACTTGGCCAAAGTCGTGTTCTGCGAGCTACAGAGTAATTAGCGCACTTTTGGTCTAACGCATCAACTCCACCTTTTGTGGAATTGTAAAGCTCTATTATTTCAGGTTTCCCAGATCTTTCATTGACAGTTTGGTCTTGGTGCATTGAAGAAATCATTATTACACTCTGATTCTTTTTCGGTACAAAAAAAGCTAGTGTTTTGCTCGCCGTAAATCCAAAGATAGTTGTTCCAGGTTGACGTTGTTTATTTGGTTGAAATTGGGAGGGGATTTCACGTTTATTTTTTCTCAATGTCCCAACATAAGTCAAATTCTTTTTCAGCAATGTATCTACCAGCTCCACTGAAGAAAACCAATTATCTGCTGTTATATTTCTGTTTGATCCAAAAATTGGAGTAGCTAACTGTAGTACGGATTGTGTAGGTATGGATTGTTGACACCTGGTACGATCATGCTGTTTCCCAGTATATATGAAAGCATTTTATAAATAGTGAGTCTTAGCATCACATAGGCATAATAGTTTGATGCCATATTTAGCTGGCTTTGATTTCATGTAAACCCGGAACAAACATCGGCCTCGAAATGGACATAACATTTCGTCAATGATTATATATTCCGAACAACTGTAATTCTTCTGACAATTTTCTATAAATCTGTCAAACACTTCAGAAATCAATGCCGCCCGATTTACAGTCTTTCGTTCCTCCCTTGATGCAATATCATCAAACCGTAGATTTGCCAAAATGAACAAAAATCTTTTCAATGCCATGGTTGTTCTAAAAATTTCGCGACCAGTTCCGTCTGTGGCCCACAAAGATTCTACATCTTCATGTCCAGATTTGAATACTCCGGTCAGTAACATAAGACCTATAAAAGCTTTCATCTCCGTTTCAGAAACATGATTTGTCCAAAACGCCACTGTGGAATACTTTTCTGAACTCTCTGTAATCTTTTCGTTTGTATAGTTAGTTATAATTTGTATAATATTACCATCTATAAGTATATTAGTTCAAATGATTCTTGGGTAGTCATCTCATTTTTTGACGCTGCTGGACCAATCAATCCAGGTCTTTGTCTAACGATGTTATGTTGACGAGTTCGTGAAGCTGCTGGTGGATTTTTAGACCATTTGTATTTACTTTTTCCATAGTAACTGCTCTGACTCGGTCCTGCAACAGGTTCATCTTCACTCTTTGAAGAACATGCTTCAATTTCTGGACCCAGATCCTGACTGCTATCTGAGTCTTGTGTTGGCGGCTCCTCACAATCGCTAATTCCATCATTGTCACTGATTTGTTCTTCTAGATGGCCACCGAGTACTGATTCGGAGTCAGAATCCTCGTTCAGTATTTCTTCTGTAGTCCTATTACTCAAAGGTCTCGCCATCTTAGCAAAATAACTGTAAAACAAACAAATAAGTTAAATAAAATATTTACTAAAAACTTACGGAACTGGTATAGTGGGGTCCGCACGGCCCCCGCAACGTACGTAGCTCCGCTCTGGTAAAAGCTTCAGCGCCGAACGTCCGACACCCGCCGCGTGTCGCGACGTAATGAGATTACTCAAAATGGCAGCCGCGTACTATGCGTAGTTTTTAAGAAATTCAAAAATATAAAACGCGTGGGGTCTGCGCGGCCCCCACGATACCAGTTAAGGGTTAAAGCGTTGGTTATTATATTTCCGGAAGCCTCGTACTTTGAGCCTTTGTTGCTTTCGCTTGCAACAGTGGGCGTTTAGCTCGAGCGTGGATCTGAAATAATATTAGATGATACTTCTCTGCCTAGCAAGTATGATAATATTTTATCTTCGTTGCTGGCTAATCCATAGTAGTAGAACTTGTTGCAATTTAACTAATATTAGAAACAATTTTAGATTATGGTGAACAATGTCTTCTTTTATCTACATATATACCGAAAAGAGAAAGGCACCCCCATGTGCAACAATTGACTTTCGACTTTACCAAAATTTTAGAAATCAAATAGTTTTGACAAAAGATAAAAGTTATTTAGTAACAAGATGGGAAAACTCCTACTGAAGAGCCGTCGTAGTTTCTGGCGGAAAGTAATACGTTCGAAGATGAAGGTAACGCCGTAGAGTTCGTTGTCCACTCTGTAGCACGCAACTCCGCACTATTTCTGCGGTTTTGGTATAGTAAAGATCGTCAGTTTATCGGTTATGGTGATGACCAGGACAGACATTTTTAGGGCTTGGTCGAATTACTACAGAACGCCATAGATATTGTGTTGTAGGTATTGTCAAATGAAATGTGGTTTGGATTTCAATCCTGCAAATAACTTAATGCTTAAACGGCATAACACTGGTAATCTCATACAAGGGTAAGTACTTGGGCGTTATATTGCATGGAAAACTTTTCTGCAATGCAACGCCGTGTTGCGAACCAGACGAAGTGTTTTCTCGGTTTTGTATCATAAGTGGTCCATAAGATTCTTGAGTACATCTATATATGCTACTTTAAAAAATATTTCTAAATATTGTACAAATATTTTCGCAATTTGTACTTTGAATGATAGTTTGCCTTTCATTAACTGGTTGTAGTGTATTCAATTTCCTTCCAAGCTCCCAAACAAAACCCTATCTGCACCTGCGAAATTTTCGAATAGTAGATATTTTCCATACCACACATACAATGGCAAACTTTTGTATTTATATGCTCGTATATTCTTCCTAAAGTTTTTCTAAAAATGAAACACTTGATTTAGTTTTGTATATTCGTATATTATTATAGTTTTAGAAATAAATTATAATTTTATTTGCTGGAATGGTCTGCTTAAGTGATTCGTCGTCTTCTGATTCTCGATTATGAACAAGCCTTGTAAATATTTTTAGTTCGTACAATCTTCTTTACTGGACAGTTCGATGGACACTTGCATTTGGAAACAAAAAATCCATTGGTTTGCATGACTACAGCCGCCAAAATAGCGAACAAAAATAGTTTTACTGCGAGCATAGCTTTATTGTTAGAAGGCTAGAAGTTTAAAGATTGTTAATTGGTGAATTGCAACTGGTGCCTTTTCAAATTTTGCGAACCGTATTTATAGGAACATATTCAAAATATTATATAATTAAAACAGATTCTGTTGGGCAAATTGTAGGTGCTTTGTCAACTAAGTTTTGTTTACACAAACGAAATCAACAAAAATTTCACAAAATGCACCAATGAAAAAGTAGGGCAAACTAGTCAAATAGAATGTCATGAAAAAATTTAGTTTTTGTTTACCAGTTGAGGCATGAGTTTTAAATGTTTTGGTTGCCACTTCTAGCAATGTCAGCTTAGTAAATTAGATTAACTTCCGTACAGACATAAGACCTACAATTTTGAGAATAGTTGAGAGTTCGATGGCCATGTCATACAAGGTTGAAATGAATATGGGATGCCAGATGACGCAGAGATCGCGAGCTTTAAGGATTATTCGATTTATGATCTGAAATACATATGCAGCTCCACATATGTGTGTCCAGGAGTACCCGGGAAAATGCCCGGAAGGACAGAAAAAGAAGGTTTTTCTAAAAGCGGTCACATCTCCGTAGATAATAGCAAACCTACGAGTGTACATATTTGTGCATTGAATACCTCCTCATAAAAAACCATTCGAAGTTCGGGGGCGGTATGAAAAACATCCAGACGTATACCAAAAATAAGAGAAGCAGCGCGGCCAAATAACCAACAAATTATGTGCATCAAGCACAAATATAAAGAAATAAGTAACCTGTTGGGAGAATTTGGTGTCAAGAAATGTGTGATTTCTCCAATATCAAATGCTGAATACCTATATATCAGAGTTGTACTCAAAACGGCGTATTATTAAACATTTATTACGGCACCAAGGACGTTACTAAAAGGTATTAAAAAAAAAAAAAAATACATTTCGCAATGTACTAAGACCTCGTGAAAATAAATATTAACTTGAGTTTTGAGGGATAATGTCATAACAAAATGCAACCTATTATTTACTGGCATCTAGTAAAGGGACACTCACGCCATCAAAATGAAGCCTAGATAAACTGGATGCTTTGATTCCCAAGCAAATTAGTAAAATGTTCTCTCTTATCTCTAAATTATGTCATTATGCCTTACCTCAGTAATATGGAATGCCAATGGACTTAGTAGTCACAAATTCGAAGTTGAATTATTCAGGCATACTACGGATCTCAGAAACCCACTTGAAAAATAAAACATTTTTTTTAATAAGAGAATATGACTTTGTCATCTCAAATCATCCTGATGGTAAAGCTCACAGTGACTGTGCTATTCTTATTAAATAAAATTAAAACACGCTATACTAGAACCTACTGCTACCCCTACGATAAAAGCTTATTCAGTTAAAACCCCAACCCCACCTACTGGCCCACTTATTCGCTGGATTTGGCTCAAATCGTCTTCAAATATATTATAGCTATGCTCTAAGTTCAAATCAATCTGCACGTTTCATTCATTTTAATACACCGGCTTTTCTCTTTGTTTTAGAAAGTCGCCCATCTCTTCAATGCATTTACTTCTAATAAATCCATGAGGATTTTGTGATGGATCATTAGGCTTTCATTGCCGAAGTCTTTGTATGTGTTTTTTATAGAGCCGCCATAGCCGCAATCTCTCACAGCGAATATTAACTAAAAAACTTACGTAGTTGACTTTAAAGCGAAGCTATTCCATGTCAAGTGATCCACGTATTTTGGTCATGGTCTGCGATTTTCTGCAAATTGTTCTATTTGGGGATTTGATTAAACTGCAAAAATGTGGAACAATTTAAAAACTTCATGGCTGTGGGATAACAATTTCTCGAAGAAGTTGAAAGTGCCAAAAATTAATTAGCCATTAAGCACTTGAAATACCCATGTTTAATTCTGTGTATAGCCTCCCCAATATATATGTGAATGCCTCCAAGGAAGCCTCACATGAAACACCCAACGTATAAAGACAACATTAGAAAATATAAGACAGTCGAATGTAACAAAATGAACAACGAGTGTGCAAATCAAATGGCGAAAGAACTGACCGTAGCATCCACCGCATACTAAAAAATGATCTCAAAGTCAAACCTTACAAGATCCAAAAAGCGCACGATCTCACGCTAAAGCAGCAAAAAATCAGACTTGAGAGAGCGAAAAAGTTGCTTCGTTTGGCCGAAAGCGGCCAATTTCCGAACATTCTGTTCTCTGACGAGAAAATTTTTAAAATTGAGCAGTTCGAAAACTCCCAAAACGATAGGGTGTATTTGACCGCTGTTACCGCAGATGGGCGCTCTCCAATCGTTTTCATCGAGCCTGCCGTCGAGGTAAATGTGAAGTGTTATCGGGAAAGTATTCTCGAGATTGACTTGAAGCCGTGGAGTGAGAAACATTTCGGTGTCAGACCATGGACGTTTCAAGAGGACTCTACACCGTTTCATAAAGCTAGATTGAACTAAGAATGGCTAAAAAGCAAAGTTCCGAACTTCGTAGCGTCCACACAATGGCTCCCAATTTCACCAGACGCGAGTCCGATGGATTATTCTCTTTGAGCCATTTTGGAGAGCAAGGTCCGAACGAAACGATTCACGCTGGAAAGCGCCCATTGTCCGCGAGTAGGCCAAAATACCTGCAAGTCACATTCGGGCAGCTTGCGATTCGTTTCTGGACCGTCTCAAGGCCATAGTGAAGGCAAAAGGTGGTCATATCGAGAAAAAAGTAAATTGATTTTTAATTTTGTATTATTTTCACACATTTCTTACTTTGTATTGAATAAAAATATGTAATTTTCCAAACCAAATGTATGGCCTTTTTAATTGGTTATCCTTCGAGTGCCGTGCTGTACTATTAATATTTTGCCCACGGGCCTTTAGCCTTAATAATGCTATTTATACATCTTGGCATGCTCTCGACCACTTTTTCAATAGTTGAGTGTGGAAGATCACGCCATTCCTTTTGAACTCTTGACCATAGTTCGACGATGTTATTTGGGGTAATTTCGCAAAATCCTAGCCCTTTCTTTAGAATAGATCTAACGGTATAGTCACTGATAACCATCATTTCGCTCATCTAACAGTAGGCGGAGAAAACATGCTGTTTTGACGTGTTGGGGTCAGAGGGAGAGATGTTAGGTGAGTAGGTTTAAGAGGGAATGTGAATAGGTTAGTAACCTAAGGGGTACCTTCATATGCCAGGCATATATTGAGTATGTTGGAATCGATGCTGGATGAGTAGAACACAATACATACAATATACAGAACGTAATGGAGCCAAAGTTACGATGAGCCTTTGTCTTTTGCGCCACATCTTATATATAAAAATAAATGGTTGTCCGTATGTCAGCGATGAACTCAAAAACTACTGGAACGATTATTATAAAAATTGGTATATATAAAGGTTTGCAGAATATGCTCGTTGCTAAAATTTTTAATGTCACAATGTTTTCGAAATAAACAAAATCAATAAAATCGTTTAGAATGACTTGAAAATTTGTGTACTGATTTTTCTTTAAGGTTATTTTTATTAATTTTTTTTATTTTAGTTGTTGGCGTAGCAACGCGAGCCGGGTACAACTAGTGCAAATATAAATAAAAAATTATAAAAATCAAATCATGTGGCATTTTCCTGGAAATTCAAAGGGCTTAATTTTGTTTTTCACCTCATAAATTTTCTTTTGCTCGATACTCATTTAGGAGTCGTTTTCCCTGCTTTATGACTTTAAGATAAATAGACTTGGCACCCTTCATTTTGCAATTACGCCATATATCTTTCGTATGGGATTTTTGACTAACTTGAATAGAAATTACGATACTAAGAATGCGGTGCAGAGATAAACTTGACAAATCAAGGCGAATTCATTACAGTTGGTGGCACTAGACAAACATCTATGTTTGGCACATTAGAATTCACAGCAAAAGGAAGTAGAAAAGAAAATGGCGAACTACGTTGAGCAGTCGTCATGCATTCGATGATGGTGCGAATCAAACAGTTTTCCTTCATTTAATATTTTGTTGATACAGTAAAAGAGCAAATCAGCTGGTCTACTGATATCACCTGTAATAGATTCGCCATGTAAGAAATGAAGTTAAGTCATAAAGTAATCGACAGAAAAATCGTTAGTAATCGTATAATACAAGGTGGCGCAAAATTAATCACCCTATCGGAAATTTTCTAATTTTTGCAATTGGCGTCGTACGTCCATCGTCTTTGACACTAGTGAACAATACAGCTGAACTAGACAGCTTTTTGTATAATAAATATATACCTAAATAAAGTTTCCGTCACTTAAAATATTTTTTTTTTATTTAGTAAAAAGCTATCCAAAAACAATGGGATGATTAATTTTGTATTTGTCTTCATAATTTGCAAATGGCATGATGCCAAGCCATTTTCCTTTGATCGTGAATTGCGCTATTATATTTAAGAGGAAAGAAACTTTATAAAAGCGAAGTTATTTTGCTATGAAAACGTGTATTTGGATAACAACAGGAAGAAAGTATTGCTTTTCACTTAGACAATGTTTGTTAAGAAAACAAGACGCATTAGTACTCATAGCACCCGAGTCGCCTTCACAATGGCGCAGTAAGCGCCAACAATTTTCGCATTGCTTGCTCTTATGCGAAGAACACTTACTATTCAAATATGAACTAAATAATACAATTAATTTTGCAAATACGAATTTATGAAATAGAGGCCAAATTGAGGTTTGCTCTGAATGGAAGAGAATGGGTTCATTGCCAAATAATCCCCTTTCGTGTACAACAGTAAAGTCAGGATTTAAAAAACCTCTTTTCAGTAGATTCTGACAGATTAAGAGACAAAGATTAACCCCTAGAACTTTGACTATAACTCAGCGCCTATAATGAGTTTAAGGGAATTTGAGTGTATGGATAAGCATAGTAGTCCATATATGTACATTAGACCCTTTTCAAATCTCATTAAATCCCGAAAAAGTTGTTGTTTAGCGCAGCTCTCAGATCGGAGACGTTATCGCCCCCATAATTCATGGTGCAATCGGCAATAATGTTTCTATGGTTTCCTCTCGGAATTTTGTGGGTGAGTATTTAGCCGCACAGCAAACGTTTTTAATAAAATCAAAATGTTATTTGTTGCCAAATTTTAAGAACCTCCTTTACCAAAAATAAATTACATCAACTAAACGGATTTTTCACTAAAATCCCTATCATCTAAATAAGTGAGAGTGAATATCATCAATTGAAAACCACAAATTTTTTATAGAAAATTTTGGCACTTAAAAGTTTAGGGAACCGCTAGTGAACCTTTCCGGCACTCGAAGTGTAACCAATTAAAAAGGTCATAAATTTAGTTTGGAAAATTACTTCTTTTCAATTCAAAGTAAAAAATGTGGCAAAATAATACACAATTAAGATAAACTTAGTTTTGCTCGATATGACCACCTTTTGCCTTCACTATGGCCTTGAGGCGGTCCAGAAACGAATCGTAAGCTGCCCGAATGTGACTTGCAGGCATTTTGGCCCACTTGCGGTGCAGACCTTGCTCTCCAAAATGGCCCAATGAGAACAATGCATCGGATTCGAGTCTGATGAACTTTAGAGCCATTATATGGACGTTATGAAGTTCAGAACGATGTTTTTTAGCTATGCTTGGCCTGTTGAAACGTCCATGGTCTGCCACAAAAATGTTCCTCAGTCCACGGCTTCAAAGCAACCTCCACAATACTTTCCCGATAATATTTCGTATTTACCTTGATGCATTTACCAGGCTCGATGAAAACGATTGGAAATCACCCCTCTGCGGTTCCAGCGGCCCAAACCATTACCCGTGGCTCCTGGTGTCCAGTCGATGACTCAAATTCTCGTATGAACGGTTGGTTGGGAGTTTACGAATTGCTCAATTTGAAAAATTTTCTCGTCACAAAACACAATGTTCGGAAATTGACCAATTGGCCAAGCGAAACAACTCCTTCACTCTCTCAAGTCTGACTTATGGCTGCTTTGGTGTGACATCATGCGCCTTTTGAATCTCATAAGGCTTGACCCTGAGATCATTTTTCAGTATGCGGCGGATGCTGCGGACAGATAGTTTTAGGTCTTTCGCCATTTGATTGGCACTTCGTCGGTGGAAATATATATTCACCCAAAGAAACTATTTGAAAGATACGAGTATTACACGAGAATTTGAAAATGATAAAGGTTTGCACAAAGGGGATATCACACCTATTCAATCAATGATGATAGATCGGAAGGTGTCATTATGCGAAGCAAAATTGTGAGAGTGAATTCGGCTGCCACGTCATTGGGGATTAGGCAGCAGAATTCTGTTCGCTCATTTCCCACGTATTCTCACGCCCGCCCACTCAGTTGTTGTTCTGGCGGGAAAAAAGTAATATGAGAGGAGCCTGCGCTGAGTTTTTTGAATGTCATCAACACAATATCAGATTTTGCCGACCTTTGTCGTAAACAAACCGCTGTCACATCAAATCAGCTGATATTTTACATCTTAATGGTTACATCTTCTGAATTGTTTTCACAATGGCCACAATGATTCATAGAGCTCCGACTTGACGACTTTTTTTAATACTCAAAACTCACATGCACCCCTGGGAGGGGAATAAAATATTATTTGTAACTTAATTTGTTCATGTTTTATTGACAAATTTACAAAATTTTAGCATTATTGGCATATTTTACTCGACGATACTTTGAGTAAAGCCAACCGATTCATTATAATTGAGTCGTTTAATACCGAAGGAAATAAAAAACGTGGTGACTCTCTTACATGCGATTTTCTTACTCTGATATTAGTGGGTTATATTTCGATCCTCAGAAATTCCCGTAGAAACTTCGTAGAGCAAAATATTTGCTTTACTTGAGAATCAGATTTTCTTTCAAACTTGCCAACAAGTGCTGTTTTTTGATTAAGTAGGTAAAGGAGAAGTTATGTGTTGAGAAACCTATTTTTTAAGTAGGTCTTATTCTAGTATCATACATATACATTTATAACGCGCAAGCATGAACGATGACACCATCCAATGACTGGCTCTTGGAGCATTTGATAGACAATTTCTACGGTAGAGTCATAAATTGTATGAGCATTACAACGGCACAGACATAGTAAATCGAATAAAAATCCAGTTGTGAAAGTACTTGAAAAAGATGTAGAAAAATTAATCACCCTGTTGGGAGATTTACAATTTTTGCAAATGGCATCGTATTCCAACCAGATTTATCATTTCCATCGCTCAAAATCATTCCTTTTTATTTAGTAAAAAAGCTATTCAAAAAACAAAATTGAATGATGATTAATTTTATGCCACCAAACCAAAATCATCGTGCAGGACAACTGAAGTTTTAACCGAAAAAGCATACTTTCTAGTCAGCTACCAAAAATCGGAGACTGGAAACTCGTCCTTTTCGGTTCACTCCATCCACATCTATCACATCCGAAAACATCTTGCACAATCGGGATGAGGGACAACGCAAACTTTACGGAAGTCTAGAAAGTACGCCTTTTTAGCTCTCAGCTACGAGGAATCGGAGACTGGGAACCCTAGCTCCCTCCATTCATTCACTTCCAGCCCATTCCTTTCCGATTTAATCATATATGTACATATACATATCTTTCATTTGAGTAAATAATTGTTTTCTTAGCACTAGTAAGGAAACACTTTCTTTTTTGATTGGGACAGACTAGCCAGTACAGCACTCAGACATATAAAGCCCATTGTAATGCGCTCGGATTCCCGTTTTAATTATCGTTAAATCTACCCTACCTCCGAAAAAATCTGAAGAGATCTTGTGGTGCCAAGGAGCCAAGATGGTCGTTTCTTAACATATCAGTGCCAAATATTTCAAGCCTGATTCGACCGAAGACCGGGCAGACGCACAGAAAGTGGTCTGCCGTCTCATCCTCGTCTCCACATGCTGGGCAGAGTACATTGTCTGAGGTGCTTCGCCCATAGAAAGTGGCCCGTCATTGCAATGTCGGTCGGACATAACAGGTAACATCATTTTATCCCGAAACACATCTCTCTGGTACATAAAATTTGTAAACTTATTGTTATTTCCTTATACAAGAAAGATTCACTAAATAAAATCTAGGCTAAGAGGCCATTTAGAAGAAGAACCAAATAGGTACATATTCGTACATATAATATCCATCTTTTATATTTATTTCCTTATAACATATGTATGTATATTCATAAGCATATATATTTCAAATAAATATGCGATAAACCACAAATATCATGATCCCTACGCCATCTGAGGAATTCATTCCTATCTTGTTTTGTTGCCATCCAATTCCGAGCTATCTACAAAATTGTATATCATAAGCTATAGGCGAAATTAATTAAAAAAAAACTATAGCGAAATATCTACCGAGCAGGCGAAACTGAAGGTAACAACAAAAACATTTAAAACTCATGCCTCAACTGGTAAACAAAAACTAAATGTTTTCATGACATTCTATTTGACTAGTTTGCCCTACTTTTCCATTGGTGAATTTTGTGAAATTTTTGTTGATTTCGTTTGTGTAAGCAAAACTCAGTTGACAAAGCACCTACAATTTACCCAACAGAATCTGTTTTAATTATATAATATTTTGAATATGTTCCTATAAATACGGTTCGCAAAATTTGAAAAGGCATCAGTTGCACTTCACCAATTAACAATCTTTAAACTTCTAGCCTTCTAGCAATAAAACTATGCTCGCAATTAAACTATTTTGGTTTGCCGTTTTGGCGGCTGTAATCTTCCAAGCCAATGGATTTTTTATTTTCGAGAAATGTTCGTGTAAGCGTGCCGAATGCACACCAAAGAAAATTGTAAATCGTAAAGTAATGCATCCTTGTGCTACTACCCCAACGACATCTACAACATCTACTACATCGAGTACATCGAGTACATCGAGTACATCGAGTACATCGACTACATCCACAACTTCCACAACTTCCACAACTTCCACAACTTCCACAACTTCCACAACTTCCACAACCTCAACCTCAACCACAACTACAACCACAACCACACCAGCGCCACCTGCCGGTCGCAAATAGACGGTCTTTTCGGTAGTCCATTCAACCAGGTCCAATGAGAATTCTATATATACATATAATAAGACGATAATTCACCTTTATATAATATTAATATTAATATATCAAATAAAATAAAATAAAGTGTTTTAATTTTGAAAATTTTAGGAAGAATTATCACATATGTATGTAGATGCATATCAATTTGAGTGCGGATTGTGTGTGATATAGAGGATAGTATTCGAAAGCAACTTTTCGCCAAAAACCTCTACATCAATAAAGATTAACAGGAGATATGTAACTGTACCTAAAATGTCCAAAAGCCGCTAAGTCTACTTGAAGCAACATTTGAAATATGCTTTAAAAGAGGTTTATAAACAAACAGTGTTAGGTCTCGATGATATGCTATGCGCCAACACATAAAGGGATTACTATTATTACTATTTAAACTTACAATAGACTGAAAACTTAATAATATCTACAGCAATATCGCTTCAAGGCCATGGGATCATTATAACGTACAATATACGTATACCATATAGCAAACATTTCATATGTAGGTCGGTAGGTTCGATGGCAAGAGTACCCCAGGTACACTACAAATAGCACTTACGTGCCGTTTTGATACCATAATGGTGACTACTACCTGCGAAAAATTTAGGGAAGAGAAACCATCTACAGCCATCCAGTGCTGTTGATGTAGTGGAGGAGATAAAAGGAATCTTGGCTGAAGAATTTCCTCAGGCCATCCCCAAAGGGTACGCTAAGGAATCTCAAGCGCCTAGCCGCCAGAGTCGAACATTTGCAAAGAAAGTGTTCAACAGTCTCTTTCTCTGCAAAATTCCCACAGCATCTGCAATAGGGGCTGTATGAAATAAACTTCTCCGCATGAGTACCGATCACCCAGTGACCAGTGAACACCGCTATGAATTTGGAGATTGAATTGCAGGCGGTGTCCATCACCTTAAGCGTTCTGTTTCTGTCATATGAAGGCCATAGAGCTTTTGAGATAGCAGACGACGAGACAGACCTCCATCTGTCTTGCGTTTTTTTGAGAGAGAAATTTCATATGTACTTCAAAGATTTTGTGTAGAACTCTTAATGCTGCATACGGGAGTTTTAATTTTTTCTATGGAAAGCAAATGAAAGAGGTGACCTATTAAAAAAAATATATTTACTTATCAACAGGACAAATTTCACTTCAAAAATGTATCCCTAAATATATGCATATATGCATATGTGCTTACATATGTAAATACAGTCTGTCTAATAGAAGCGACCGCCGTAGCTGATTTCGGAATTTAGAGAGAATACAGGTTGAAACCTCGGTGAAAAACCAAAATTAATTAATTTTAGCTTTGGTATACCGGTTCACCCAACTTCTTCAACTTTCTTAATTATTTTGATGCAGATGCACGAAACATTTTTGGAACATTGCCTCAAACTGTTTTTGATACGCCGCGACTTGTCGTCAATTTAGTCGAGCAGAGAAGTGGCGAATAGAAAAGGTCTGTTGTTGTGGCTTTCACGTGCAAATTTTTCATCAATTTAGCCGAGCCGAGAGACAGCGAGCATATAGGCGAGCGGGACAGGCGCAAAGAAGCATAAACTGAATATTTGAAAAGAAGACACTTCCTATTTTTTATTTGGTTTTATTCCAACTTATGACGTAATCCAGTTGAAAAACTGGCGAAAATAAATTAATGGTTTTCGGAGGGCGCCACCTTTTGTTTTTGTTCAATTACCGCAATTTCCTTTGTTTTTTGCCTCGATTTTTTCGTAAGCTTATCCCTTCAGAAACAAAATTTGTATGAAAACTTCCTCACGCAGTCAGCGTAAGTTTAGGCGTTGCTTATTCTATACTTCAAATGGAAGCCTAAATTATCTTTATCTTATTTCTTTTCTCGTGGTCATGGAATGGAATCATAAATTATCTTTATCTTATTTCTTTTCTCGTCTATAAGGTCATTGTAAATAAAAAAATGATTTGAGTGAAACCTTTCCTAGTGTAAATTGTTATTGTCAAACAGCTGATAAACAAATTTTACACAAATATTCCGCATGTATACACGCGATCTGTAAACTGAAACTGAAATTGCTCAATTAAAGTCGAGTCCGACCGCTACGTCATGTCGTGTCGTGCAGGCTACGTGATAGGCTGGTCCATATGACATGTGCTGGATTAACAGGTGGAGTGTTCGACGTGATTAATGAAGATAGGGGTCTATGTCTTATAGTTAAACCCCTTAATACATATATAATTTTATTTTTATTCATTTCTGCCATCTGCCGTCTGAATTAAGTGCAATAAAGCAACTTATATTTCATATATTCACCTATTTGCCGAATTTGCATTTCCCGCACTTGCCAAATAAACGGTAAACAATTCCAAAGAATTATTCACCGTGCTAATATGCAACATAGACAAAATTTAAACAATAAATAATAATGTAACTTTAAGTCTTGGTTCAGTCTTTTGTCAGTCTTTTCACAGCCTTCTTGTAACGTAATACTGAATAATTAGTTGTTAAGTTGTTTTAAATAAATATTTTTTTTTTATTGTATAAACTAAAGTAAATAGACTTTAATTTCTATGCTGGCATTATAGAGAGAGTAGGTCGACTGAAGCTCATCCATTTAGACTATTCAGACAAATAGTTTCCCTGAAACCTTCGACGGAGGTCTTTCAGCACTTAACGAAAAATTTTAGCTTAAATAATAAATTGTCGGCTTCTGAAAACGGTCGCGATAATAAGTGCAAAAAATTTAAGAGTCCATCCGATGATGTTATTATGGTTCGAATCCAAAGCATACTCGTATTAATTAGTTTTTTTCCCCACTTGTTTCCAAGTAAGTGAAAGAGCCATCGAAACCTCCTTCAACCACTTTTTCATAGTTCTTGACCACCTTCGAAATCTTCAAAAGGCAGCTAAAAACATTGCCAAGAACCCGGTTATAGTTCCTCTAAGAAAATAAATTTGTGTCGAGCCAGAAAACTGAATGCAAAATATTATTCAAGAATACTCGTATGTATATTTTATTAAAATGTTAGAGGTGTGAATAATACATTTATTGATTTATATTTAAAAAACATACGTTGCCATTTTAGTACACTTTCCTTTCCATGTGAACTATCGATATAGATAACTATGGTTTGACAGCTGAGAATGGCAAACTGTGTCGACATTTCTATACAGTAAGGTTCGGCGGCCGCCGTAGCCGAATGAGTTGGTGCGTGACTACCATTCGGAATTCAGAGAGAACGTAGGTTCGAATCTCGGTGAAAGACCAAAATTAAGAAAAAGTTTTTTCTAACTGCTTTCACCCCTCGGCAGGCAATGGCAAACCTCCGAATGTATTTCTGCCATGAAAAAGCTCCTTATAAAAAATATCTGCTGTTCGGATTGAAACTGTAAGTCCCTCCATTTGTGGAACAATATCAAGACGCATGCCACAAATAGGAGGAGGACCTCCACCAAACACCCAGAAAGATGCACACGCACACTACATATATACATATGTAACGGGTGATTTTGTAGCTATTATCTTTTTAAGCAGTTGGTTTAAACAGCTGACGCACGTTTCGTGTTTTGTTTCAATGTCAAACATCTTCAGTTTGGTCTATAATTTAACCACGAATCGTCTTACAAACGAACAACGCTTGCAAATCATTGAATTTTATTATAAAAATGCGTGTTCTATTAAGAAAGTTTATCGCGCGCTTCTTTCATTTTATGGTCAGTTTAATCGACCCACTGAATCGGCTATTCGAGCTATTGTGACTAAATTTAGAACCAAATTTACATTACTGGACATCAAACCACCAACACGCTGACGTAGAGTGCGAACTGAAGAAAATATCGCAGCTGTATCGGCCAGTGTTCATGATGACCATCAATTACACAGTCCTGCGAGGGTGAGTTTCTAGAATGGCTGTACTTGTTTCTTGTAGTTTTTTATGCGCTGAAAACGAATCTGACCTTCAAAATGCTCCATCACGTCAGGATTTTTGGTAAATGAAGCCTGAAAGGTCAAAAAATGGCCATTTTAGCCATTTTTGATAATTTTTTTTGGGATAGAAATTTTTTTTTTTTTCAATTTTCAACGAAAAGTTTGCATAGTACAACTCTTTAGCTTTAAAACCCATTTTTTAAAATTATTGTACGATTTTTTAAAAAAAAGTTATGACATTTTGAAATTAACAGTTTCAGTTACGTATACGTTGGGTATAACGTCTATTGGCGTAACTGAAACTGTTAATTTCAAAATGTCATAACTTTTTTTTTTAAAAATCGTACAATAATTTAAAAAAATGGGTTTTAAAGCTAAAGAGTTGTACTATGCGACCTTTTCGTCGAAAATTGAAAAAAAAATTTTCTATCCCAAAAAAAATTATCAAAAATGGCTAAAATGGCCATTTTTTGACCTTTTAGGCTTCATTTACCAAAAATCCTGACGTGATGGAGCATTTTGAAGGTCAGACTCGTTTTCAGCACATAAAAAACTACAAGAAACAAGTACAGCCATTCTAGAAACTGAAAAAAGTTAAATTTCGCAGGCCTGTGTTATCGATTCGTCGCCGTTCGCAGCAATTGGGCCTCTGTTACTCAACATCGTGGAAAATTTTGCGAAAGGGTTTAGGTGTGAAGCCTTTCAAAATACAGCTGGTGCAAGAATTGAAGCCGAACGACCTACCGCAACGCAGAATTTTTGGGGAAAGGGCTCCCGGAAAGTTGGCCGAGGATCCACTTTTTTATCGAAAAATTGTGTTCAGCGACGGAGCTCATTTTTGGATCAATGGGAACGTAAATAAGCAGAATTGTCGATTTAGGAGTGAAGATCAGCCAGAAGAATTGCAAGAGCTACTAATTTATCCAGAAAAGGTCACAGTTTGGTGCGGCTTATGGGCTGGAGGTATCATTGGCCCGTACTTCTTCAAAGATGCTGCGAATCGTAACGTAACTGTGAATGGTGAGTGGTACCGTGAAATGATATCCAACTTTTTTTTTGCCCAAAATGCAAGAGCTTGACTTGCATGACATGTTGGTTCAGCAAGACGATGCCACATGCCACACAGCACGCGTAACAATGGACTTGTTGTGAGCCGAGTTCGATGAACATTTCATTTCACGTTCGGGACCTGTCAATTGGCCACCCAGATCATGCGATATAACGCCTTTAGATTATTTTTTGTGGGGCTATGTTAAAGCTCATGTCTATTCAGACAAGCCGGCTTCAATTAACGCATTGGAAGACAACATTAAAGCATTTATATGTGAGATACCGGCCGAAACATTGGAAAGAGTATACCAAAATTGGACTAAGCGGATGGACCATTTGAAGCGCAGTCGCGGTCAACATTTGGATGAAATAATCTTCAAACATTAAATTATATGGACTGTACTATCGATTTAAATAAAAATTTCATACATTTTTCGGAATTATACGTGTGTTTTCTTCAAAAACTTTCCTATAGCTCTTGGAAAATCACCCTTTATGTATAAGATTTGACTAGTCATCATAAATCGTTTAACGCCAGAACAACTTTTCCAAATTGTGAAAATTTACTTTGAAAAAAAAAAAAAAAAATCTATTTGCGAAGTTCATAGAGCACTCGCGGCATATGGAAGAAAGAACTTCCGGCGAGCGCTATCGTGGCATGGTGACTGAGGTTTTGTTTCCAAAAATGAAACAGCTTCGGCGGCATTTGATTCCAACAAGGCGGCGCAACTTGTCATACAGCGTGCTTAGCAATCGATTTACTGAACTGGCCAGATGGACTATATAACTGGTAGCCGCGGCAGGCATACGCTGGATATCATATTCAAAAACTAAATACCATGAAATTATCTGAAATTTTATTACAATAAAAAAATTTTTTTAGCTACATAATGTTTTATCATTTCAATTACTCAAGCTCTTAAAAAACACCCCATACATGGGAATAATTGTTTGTACAAAATCGTTGGTGGTGTTAGGGTTAGCGTTTCTTTTATAGAATTAAGAGCTTCTCTTAATATTTGTGGTTTGTGTCTTGATTTTTTTCGCACAAATGAAGAGATCTACTGTTTTATGCCGCCTCTGATTGAGAGATGGGCTTTTATGAGGAGCTTTTCATGGAAGAAATACACTCAAAAATTTTTCATTGCCTGACGAGAAGCGACCTCTATCCGAAAAAACTTGTTCTATAATTTGGTGTCTCATGCCCGAAATTTCGGCCTCGGATCCTGCAGAATGGTAGCCATGCACCAACCCATTTTGCCACATCGAACGCTGCAGCATATGTCCTTATTAAAAACTGTTAGTATGACTCTTCAAACTTTTCTCTGTGGTGGCTTCACTTCAAAAAAATATCGTGGCATATTCTTGACAGAGACTGTCTATATGTCAGTTCCTCTCCGATTGTGTTACAATGAGCTTTTAAACGCAATGCCTGAACTGTGACTTAACCAAACTCCTACGATGGTTGCCTTTTATATATTTTTTTGTGCATTCGCAAAACTACGTGTGATGAACTGTGATTCGATATTTTTATCAAAAAATTTGGTACCTTTAGCATAAGCTTAAATATAATTGTTTGGTTATGCAGAAAGCAGCGCAGTCAGCGCAACCAACATAAACGATGCACTTGCCCTCTCTCATGCACTCTAACACCTGTATGTACATATATAATAGGACTATGAATAAGTTCGTGCGGTTTTTTTTCGAAATTTGAAACTTTATTGACGTAAAATGGTTACAAATTTAATATTCAAAATATTGTCCATCGCTTACTACTACTTTTTCCCATCTTTCTGGCAATTCACGGATTCCCTTTGTGAAAAATTCGGTCGGTTTTGCCGCAATCCACGAATCGATCCATTTTTTGACTTCATCGTAATTACGGAAGTGCTGGTCAGCCAGGCCATGTTGCATCGATCGGAAGAGATAGTAATCGGATGGCGCAAGGTCTGGACTATACGGCGGGTGGGGTAGGACATCCCATTTGAGCGTTTCTAAGTATGTTTTGACCACTTGTGCAACATGTGGCCGAGCATTGTCATGTTGCAAAATAACTTTGTCGTGTCTATCGGCGTATTGCGGCCGTTTTTCTCGCAGTGCTCGGCTCAAGCGCATCAATTGTCGTCGGTAGACATCCCCCGTAATCGTTTCATTCGGTTTCAGTAGCTCATAATACACAACACCCAGCTGGTCCCACCAGATACACAGCATAACCTTCAGGCCATGAATATTCTGCGCCGACGTCGATGTTGAAGCATGGCCAGGGTATCCATACGTTGCCCGACGTTTTGGATTGTCGTAATGGACCCACTTTTCATCGCCAGTCACAATTCGATGCAAAAAACCCTTTCTTTTGTGCCGTTGAAGCAGTTGTTCGCATGCCATAAAACGGCGTTCAACGTCTCTTGGCTTCAATTCATACGGCACCCAATGGCCTACCTTTCGGATCATTCCCATGGCTTTTAAACGTTTGGAAATGGTTGATTGATCAACTCCCAAAGTTTTTGCAACCTCTTCTTGCGTTTGAGCCGGATCTTGATCGAGCAATTCCTCCAATTCGGTATCCATGAACTTTGGCGGCGCACCCTCGCGTTCTTCGTCTTCCAAGCCAAAATCACCACTTTTAAAGCGTGCAAACCACTTCTGGCACGTTCGCTCAGATAGAGCATGCTCACCATAAACTTCCACCAAGATACGATGACTTTCGGCTGCTTTTTTCTTCATATTAAAATAATGAAGAAGAATTCCCCGCAAAAACACATTATTTGGCACGAAATTCGACATTTTCAAGTGTGGTAAAAATATTGTTGTTTACGCTTCAAATAAAAAACTTATACTGACGTTTGTGCCTTACGACAGTAGCTCTCCAATGAATGTTTGGAAATGTGGATCGATGGAATAATAATCAAGTTACGCCATCTGTTGTAAAACCGCACGAACTTATTCATAGTCCTATTACAAACTTTTGTAAATTGCTCTGCGCAGCAATCAAAGCAAGTATATATCTACGCCCAACTGCAGGGCAAAGTCAGTCGCAATTGGATCGTATACCACGTCGCGCAGATTAATTCGAGGCGCCGTGCCGTAATTTTCTATTTACCTTAACTTCGAATATATGTATGTACATGTGTATATAAAATAAATTGTATTTTTTCGGAATAGCGTGTTTTTCTTTTCGTTGAAAGAACAGTTAACGAAAATGCTCGTTGACTACACATTTTGGTGACCCCGACGTGATCGCGATTAATATAATCCTATTTAAATTCTCGTGGAATATATCTATTGAAATAAATAAAACAAAAAATAGTTGAAATAAATAAAATAAAAAATTGTTGAAATAAATAAAATAAAAAATAGTCGAAATAAATAAAATAAAAAATTGTTGAAATAAATAAAATAAAAAATAGTTGAAATAAATAAAACAAAATACAGTTGAAACAAATAAAACAAAAGGCAGTTGAAATAAATAAGACAAAATACAGTTGAAGTGAAGTACAGAAGCACACGTACATAACTAAAGTAGCATATGTACGAACTTAAAAAAAACAATAAAAACACTAACTTCATACGGTATTCCGGTAGTTTTATCTTCCAACCGTATATCCCGCTAACTTCAACCTGCTCATACCGCTAACTTCAAACGGTATATCCCGCTAACTTCAACCTGCTCATACCGCTAACTTCAAACGGTATAAACTGCTAACTTCAACCCGTGCATACAATTTTAATATATATATATATATTATTGTTCGTTAATACATTTTTAATATTTGTATGATGGCAACAAACGAAGCTTCTCGGTTGTCACCTGAGGATATGGTGATTTTTTACAAACGTAAGGCGCAATCAATTTATGCACAAGCGCAATCGATTGAACGGGCAATCGAAGGCGAAAAAATTAATCCATTCACCGAAGTAGATTTAAAGGTACGGTTGGAGTGCCTCGAACATATTTCCAGCACGTTTAACTTGGCTCATGACAGCTTAGAGGAGCTAAATTTTGACGAAATCGGCGGAGCACTGCGTTCAAATTTTGAAGAGCTACTCCTTTTACTTCGGTGTCGTATACGGCGTGAGATTCATAAACGTCAATCTCAAATGCCATCCTGCTCAACCATGCGGCACGATCCGGTTTTGGAAGGGCAAACAGTTGTTTTGCAAAGTCGACCACGTTTGCCTGAGCTCAGACTGCCTACATTCAGTGGAGGATATACGGAATACACAGATTTCTTTTCCTTGTTTTCAACCGTTATAGACAAGGATCCGGACCTCACGGATGTCGAAAAGTTGCAGCACCTACGTTCATATCTGAAGGGTCCAGCTCTGGATGCAATTCGTTCGTTGGAGATGAGTGGCAACAACTACTCTGTGGCTCTAGATTTGCTTAACAAAAGATTTAACAATAAGCGTCTTATTTTTCAGGCACACATCACTGAGATTATGGGCATCAAAAAGGTGGACACTTCTTCAGCGGTGAAGCTTCGTGAATTATCCGACAAGGTAAATGCAAACCAGCGCGCTCTACGCACCATGGGGAATTCGGAGCAAATAGCGGGGTGTATAATCGTACACACTCTTCTGCAAAAAGTCGACAGTATCACGCAGGCAAATTGGGAGGAAGCTGCGCCGTTAGATCTCATACCCTCATGGGAGCAGTTTACAAATTTCCTGGAGAAGCGTTGTCAAAGGCTGGAGAATGTAGAACATTCCATGGCAGCGTATACTCGTGGCTCACAGGTGGGAAAAAATAGTAGAACTATTAACCATGGTAGAAAATCATTTATTGCTACTAACAATACAAACAATTCAACCAATGGCTGTGTTTTTTGCGACAACACATACCATGCTGTATATTCATGCACCCGTTTTTTAAATTTATCTCCACAACTCCGTCTCAAGGAGGTCAAAAGGCTTGCTTTGTGTTTAAACTGCCTCAGAAAAGGCCATCAGCTTCGAACGTGCAATGCTGGTCTATGTCGTACGTGTGGATCCAAGCACCACAGTCTGCTACATATCGACTCCTCTTCTTCACCAATGTCGTCACAAGGTCCTGCATCTTCAGTGCAAGCATCCTCCCAATTAGCACCTCCAAACACCTCTAAGCTTGTTTCAACTTCAGTCGCACACCACACCTTGGCTGCAATCTCACAAACAACGTCAATTGTCACATCTGCTCAGAATCTCAGTCCTGATGTTGTGCTTCTAGCCACTGCTGTCATCAATGTTAAGAACAGCGCAGGTACATGGGTGCCATGTCGTGCACTGCTCGACTCAGGGTCGCAGTTGCATATTATAACGTCTCGTCTTGCTCATCAACTGCAGTTGCGAAAAACCAAGTCATCCACCTACGTATCGGGTCTTGGTAATGCAAACTTCGCCTCTGATGGTTTGACTGTCAATATTACTATTCAGTCTCAAAACTCGGAGTACTCTACCTGCATTACAGCGTTGGTTGCTCCTAACATAACGGACAATCAACCCTCTTTTACTTTGGATATTTCTCATTGGAAAATACCGTCGAACATTTGTTTAGCAGATCGAGGATTTTTCAAGTCGCAACGAATAGACATGCTTATTGGAGCCAGCCTCTTCTATGATCTCTTATGCATTGGACAAATAAAGTTAGCTCACGGTCTACCGTGCCTACAGAAAACTAGGTTAGGATGGGTTGTAACAGGTGGTGAATCGCAGCGGCAAAGGGGAGCGATATTGGCCGCACAGTCATCACTTGACATAGGTTACGAATCCAATGTTCAAATTGATCAACTAGTACGTAGATTTTGGGAGGTTGAAAGTTGCTGTGAATCTGTCGCCACATACTCCAAGGAAGAGCTTGACTGCGAGGCGCATTTTAAGGCCAATTATTTGCGTTTGTCTACAGGGAACTATTCGGTCCGGCTACCAGCAAAAGTGAATACTGATCTCTTGGGCGACTCTTATGAACAAGCGTTTCGTCGTTTTCTTAATCTAGAGCGAAAATTGGACCGCCACCCACAGCGGAAGGCCCAATATGCAGCATTCATACGGGAGTATTTGAATCTAGGACATATGTCACTGGTTACTAAGAACAATCTGCGGTATTGCAAATACTTTCTGCCGCATCACTGTATTTTGAAGGAAGAGAGCACAACTACAAAACTCCGCGTTGTATTCGATGGCTCTGCGGTTTCATCTTCTGGATACTCGTTGAACGACTTGCTTATGAGAGGACCCACCATACAACCTAAGCTGTTCAACACATTGCTTCGGTTTAGAACCTTTCCAATCGCTTTGACGGGTGACATATGTAAGATGTATCGTTGTGTACGAGTCTCAGAGCCCGATAGTTATCTGCAGTGCATCTTGTGGCGTGACTCCCCACAGCAGCCGGTCAACGTCTTTAAACTTGACACAGTCACTTATGGTACAAGACCAGCTTCATTCCTCTCAATTCGTTCGATGCACCAGTTAGCCATTGATGAACAAACTGTCTACCCCATAGGCTCAAAAATATTAAAGCGCGATTTTTATGTCGATGATCTTATTACAGGCGGTGAGTCCATTCAAGAAGTCAAGGAAATTATGAGTCAAACTACAAAGCTGCTGGAAAAAGGAGGATTCAAGTTGAGAAAGTGGTGCTCCAGTAATCCTGAATTGTTGCAGACGATACCACCTGATGATCGAGAAACACTACTTAAGTTCGACGATGGAAGCGATATAACTAAAACACTCGGTTTAACTTGGGATCCTGCATCAGATTGCCTATTGTTCGCGTTCTCACCAATGCAGCCTTCATCAAAACATTGCAAGCGGTCCATTTTGTCAACTATTGCTCGTTTTTATGACCCACTCGGTCTCATCGGCCCTATTATTTCGAAGGCTAAAATCTTTCTTCAACAAATCTGGAAAGAAAGGCTTGACTGGGATGAAAGTTTGCCTTCATCACTACATTCATCGTGGCTTAGTTTGTGTGCAGATTTTGGCCGCATACCGCAAATAAAGTTTCCCCGTTTGTCAATCCAGCAGAATGGCGCCTATGAAATTCATGGTTTTAGTGACGCCAGCATCGAAGCATACGGAGCTTGTCTTTACGTCGTGTCAGTCAGTCAAGGAAGAAACCAGGCGCAACTGCTATGTTCAAAATCTCGTGTAGCGCCCTTAAAAACTCTTACGGTTCCAAGGCTGGAGTTGTGCGGTGCCTCCCTGTTGGCGCAACTCATGCATGAAATAGCTCAAATGAAACTTTTCTCGTGTCGATATTATTGTTGGTCTGATTCGACGGTGGTGTTATCCTGGATCCGCGACGAACCTTCAAGATTTCAAATCTTTACAGCTAATCGCATAGCCACTATACAGGAGTTGACTGCGGGTATGGAATGGCGCTACGTGCCTACGAAGTTTAACCCAGCTGATATTTTATCCAGAGGTGCAACCTCTAACGACCTCATTAACTCATCTCTATGGCTGCATGGACCGGATTTTTTAGCTCAAGATAAAAACAATTGGCCAAACCCTTGCAGTCAAGTCAGTCAACTCCCAGAAATACGCAAAAGGGTGTTATTTGCGACATCTGAGTACGTTGACATAACACTCAGGTGTAAATTCATAAATTCATTTGAAAAATTACAGCATGTTTTTGGTTACATTTATAAGTTCCAAAATCGCTTGCGGCTTTCTGGACTGACTGTTGATTGCATACGCCGTGGCACAAAACTACTCCTGCGCACCATCCAAAGGCTTCACTTCAAAGAGGATCTCAAATGCCTTCGAGCCGGTCAAGATGTGAAGGCATCTAGTTGCATTGCGTCGCTCTCACCATTCATCGATAGTTGTGGATTGCTTCGTGTGGGTGGACGACTGAAAAATTCAGCGCTCGACTTCGAGGCGCAGCATCCAGTCATACTGCCGAGGCGTCATCCTGTCACTCAGGCAATCATTATGCATTTTCATAGGCGCAATTTGCACGCGGGTCCTCGTTCCCTACTAGCATACATTCGGCTGCAGTATTGGCCTATTGGCGGACGAAAAACTGTTTCGAACGTTGTAAGCAAATGCACTCTATGCTTCCGAGCTAAACCGCACTTAGCGGAACATATTATGGCTGATCTTCCGGAAGATAGGGTAAACTCATCTTATGCATTTATGGTCACAGGCGTCGATTATTGTGGACCATTCCATTATAAAAACGAAATACGCAACAAGCAACCCATAAAATGTTACATTTGCATATTCATATGCTTTGCCACGAAAGCTGTGCACCTGGAGCTCGTAGCAGACTTATCAACGAAGGCATTCTTAAATGCACTAAAGCGGTTCATCCTAACGCGTTGTCGCCCCACTCGTATATGGTCGGACAACGCAACCAACTTTGTCGGCGCTAAGAATGAGATGGCAGAATTAAAACGTTTATTCCTGAGCGATAATCATGTGCAAGCAGACTTTGGTGGGCTTTGGGAAGCGGCCGTTAAAACTGCGAAATATCATTTTCATCGCTCGGTGGGCTCGTCATTATTAAACTTCGATGAACTGCGCACACTTATTTGCCACATAGCGGCAATTATTAACTCAAGACCTTTGTTTCCACTTTCAGAGAATCCGGCTGATTTAGACGTTCTAACTCCAGCTCACTTCATTGGCACTGCTCCTATCTCTACTTATGTTGAACCAGATGTCACGAAGATTAACTTTAATCGTTTGGATCAATGGCAGCGCGTATCATACTACCAGCAGATATTTTGGGCACGTTGGCGTGAGGAGTACTTAACTACCTTGCAGCAGCGCTCAAAGTGGCGCACACAGAATTTCGAACTCTGCGTCAACGACATAGTTTTAGTAAAGGACGAAAATCTGCCTCCTCTCAAGTGGCCCCTAGCAAGAGTCACCGAACTAATATATGGATCAGATCGTGTGGCACGTGTCGCTGTACTAAAAACTGCAAATGGAGTCATCCGAAGAGCCATCCGAAAGCTATGCCCATTGCCAAGACAGGATGAGGTTGAAAGCCCGAGTCTTCCAACGGGGGGAGGATGTTTGGTTATGCAGAAAGCAGCGCAGTCAGCGCAACCAACATAAACGATGCACTTGCCCTCTCTCATGCACTCTAACACCTGTATGTACATATATACAAACTTTTGTAAATTGCTCTGCGCAGCAATCAAAGCAAGTATATATCTACGCCCAACTGCAGGGCAAAGTCAGTCGCAATTGGATCGTATACCACGTCGCGCAGATTAATTCGAGGCGCCGTGCCGTAATTTTCTATTTACCTTAACTTCGAATATATGTATGTACATGTGTATATAAAATAAATTGTATTTTTTCGGAATAGCGTGTTTTTCTTTTCGTTGAAAGAACAGTTAACGAAAATGCTCGTTGACTACACAATAATTAAGTCTTCACTAACGAGCTTTATTTGCTTTAAGGAATTCCAACCGCCGAAGATGAAACATCCAATACGAGCCCTCACGTATTGGTTCACGCAAGAGTTTTATGAACACTCAAAAGATCGAATTAATGGGTCATCCGCCTTACAGTCCTCAGTTAGCACTTTTATTCCAATTTTCCGAAACATCAAAAATATAATGCTAGGTCAACGTTTTTCAATGCGTAACGAAGCTGTTGAAGCCTTTAAACAACTTGTCTTGGAGGTATTAACTTCTGAGTGCCATAAGTGCTTCCAAATTGGTTAAAGCGAATGCAAAAGTGTTTTGTCTTCCCAGGAGAATATTTTGAAAAAAAAAACTTTGAATTCCAAATTTCAAATTTAATGTCAATATCATAAACAAATTTAAAAACTTCTCATGTCTATTCAGAGAAAATGTGTTTAGACGTAACTCGTCTCGAACGTTCAATTGCTCGCTATCTATACCCTTATGGCTGGCAAGTAAGTAACTAAGTATTTTGTATAGTATTTTTTAGTGCCGAACTAACTGTTCCGATTACTAGTTAAGTCTATTTAACCCTGTGCCCAAATTTTATTTTTGAATGAAAAAAATTGCTTTGGGTGGGGATTATGTAAAATTATAGGTTCTTTATCAAGAAAGTGAAATTTTGTTCCTTGATCCGATTATATAGGGATAAAACCTTACCCCGCCTGCAGGCGGCTTTGGGAAAGAACGCCAAAAAAAATCTAAATGAAAAACTTGCAAATTCAGTGTATTACGTACTTTTATTGAACAAAACAGAAAGTTTTTAACAGAAATCAATACAAAACAAACAGTCAGTCTTATTTCAAATAGTTTTATATTAGAAAAATGTCTACAAAAGAAAGGCATGCTTTTGAGCATAAATAGGCAGTTGGTGCAAATTATTTATGGTGAAAATTGTGAAAGCAGTCCTTTTGCTGGGAAAAACAAAGATTCAGATTCCATTTTCGGCACACGATTTGAGTTTCGGAGGTGCTGCCAGGATATTTGCACCTTTTTTTACCGGTGCGTGATAAAAACTTTGCAAAATGTCCAACTCCGTCGTAGCGAACGTCGTCAGGAGGTACGTAAGCTTTTCTTCCAGTAAATTTTACTTGAGGAGTTTGTCATGGACGACCTGGAGCTCTTGGTATTGAAGAGTATTGTTGTTTGCATAGTACGTATGCGATCTCTGCCCGGAAGTTCGGCAGTTGGTACTGCCTAGCATGCGTGTCAATCTTGTTAATTCTTCTGAACAAAACATAAGCGTTTACCATGGCCATATCAAGCAGGTGATTAAAAAGTCGGTTTGTGTACTTATTGCTCTTTACCGGAATCTTATATCGCCCAATTAGTCCATCCATGAGGTCGACGCCCCCCATATATGACTATTATATTCACGGACTACATTGGGGCAATCGACATCAACAAATTTTTTTTCTGAGCGGACGAACCGCGACACCTTATTTATAACATTTGTTTCATTCTGGAAGGGCTTTTCGCCTGCGTAACTCGATGCGAGTCACACTATTTTATTGTCCTTCCAAACTGATAAAGAAATGTCAACTCCTAAAGCAGATCCACAAAATTCAGTTGAATATCCACGGGGTTGTTTCCTGAGATCAAGATCTGTCGGAAGTTTGCAATTCGGAATTCGATTTGAACGAATAGTTTCCAGCGCAAGTGTGATTTTAGATAAACCAGAAGTGGCAGTGACGTGTAGTAGTTGTCGAAATATGTTATATGGTTTTTAAAATCTGGAATATTACGGGAAAATTGGACCACCACATTCGCTGATGCCCCAAGATCTGGTGTATCAGTCAGAACAGCATTGTCTCCTGCGCCGCAATATATTTCGAAGTTATAACAAAATCCGAAGGAGTCACACAAAACGAAGAGTTTTATACCCCATTTATGTGGTTTATCTGGCAGATATTGTCGAAGGAAAGTCCTCATCTTCGGTGCGCACATTTGTTCATCGTCACATAAACGTTGAGCCATCGGAATGGACAGAAACCTGTTATTGAAATGATCAACGAGACATAAATTGACAACATGTACATAAATTGACACACACTTCTGATTCCAGCATAGAATCTGACAAATTTACCGCCCTGTTAATCACCTCGTCAATTCCAGTGTCTATAGGTAATTCTGCATCGTCCACATTTTCGTCTAAAAGATCTTCGAAATCTTCTTCCACATCTGTATCATCGTCGATTTCTAGTAAATCCAAAAATGTTGCAATATCTTCATCATTGAGGGATGATAATTTAAACTTTTGTCGTTGATCCATTTCTAAAAAACCAAAACTTTAAGCTTAGCCCCGCTCTAAAAATATCAAAATTTCAAACTTACCGTATAGTGTTATTTATTCCGAGTTATCCCAGGACCGCCTCTAGACGGCCTGTCTTCAAAGGCTTATAAAATACAGGAAACACTTTTTTTTTGTTATTATTTTTAACTTTCGTATTTTGAACACAACCAGCAACACTATGATAATTTTTATTATACGCTAAATACACTTCTAATATTTTTATTTAATTTTTAAAATACACCACTTTTGCAGAATAATTAATTTGACCGCTTTTCACTATTTTCCGACTTCAAATGACTATGACGGCTGATTAAAAAACAAGACGCTGCTGCAAATGCACCAGCAATAATTTTGGGACTTTCCGGAATTAGAAAGAGTTTAAAAAGTAACGAAATGGGATTTTAAGAGGGAATAAGCGTGAAATAAACTTAGGCCGTCTACAGGCGGTCTTGGGTACTAGAGGGTTAAGCGAGTTCTACTTAATTTTGTTTTCGCCTATAAGTATGCAGCAAGTTGCGCTTCTAAGCAAATGAATAGTGAGCATGTGTTAGTTAAATGAATAGTGAGCATGCGTTAGCATTACTTAAGGGGGAAGTCTACTGTGACAAGGGAAAAAACAGGCTTATTTTCCGGATTTTATTTCTAACAAAATATTGCTCGTACATAAAATCTATTTAAACTCTTATCTTTATTATATATTTAAGTTTTTGAAAAAAAAATTTTAAGTCAAAATATTCAAAATGGCCGCTGTGGCACTTCTGCAAGCGCAGGTCCGCTTTTCTTAGGTGCCTAAACGGTGTACATGAAATCTTACGTTTCGGTGATCTAAAACAAAAAAACAAAATATTGTTATCATATACATAGTATTGACTCTCGTCTGACGTAGGATTATGTCGATAAAAAATTTTGGCGTTGAAAAAAAAATTCTTGAAATTTTTTTCTTTTTTTTTGCCTAAAATTGATGTTACTATTGTTTATAACAATTTAACAAATAACGATATCAAAAAAATCCTATGTCAGACGAGAGACACTATTACAGAGAATATATAATTAAATTTCTAAGCTGATTCATTTATCAGAACTCGAGATATCGTGTACACCGTATACAAAAACTTAGTTTCGAGAAAAATGCGTTTAAAGTTTCAGTATAGCAGGTACGCGCTTTGGAGCGCTTCGGGAAAAGGTCGAAATTTCAACGAAGAAAAATTTAGCCAGCTGTAACACATATTGTACCTTATTTAAGAGGGTTCAAAATATTTTTTAAGCTAATAAAAAAAAAATCGATTTTTTGAAAAATTCACAGTAGACTTCCCCCTTAAATCACTTTTGGCTTCAGAAAAGTGTAGTGCAGTAAAAATAAAAAATTATGAGGGGCTTTTGGTTTTCTATTTTATTTTCCTTCATGTAATTCCTCCAGAGCTGTTTTTTCATATAGCGTTAGAAGTAGTCAATTTCTTCTCAATTAGCTGACTAAGTTTTGTGAAGTTTTGCACAAAAATTATGGCGAAAAATACGAAAGGGTGCTCGTCGAATCGAACTAAATTACCATCAGTGTTATTTTTTTCCTGTGAACTGCTTATATGAGTTCCTAAATTATTATTAAATATTTCGATTACTTTTATTTGCTAATTCTATCACTTACGATTTGCAATATTGCGATTCGCCTGAACAAGCCGGTTTTGCTTTTGATGAAGCTGAAATGGAGGTTATGAGCAGTGGACGGGAAAATTTCGAAGGAGAAAAAGGTGAAGGGGAAAGGAAAAACAAATTTTTTAGGTCCGATGAGCTTTCCGGAGTTGAAGAAAATAACGCACCGTTCAATATATACATAGCATACATACTCAGAGAGTCTTTGTAGAAGTCAACTATTTTACAGTTTTCTAAATCTATATTTTTGGGAGAAAACAGACACAAATGAGTAAGTCAGAAACTAAAAAGCCCCCATTATGGCCGTAAAATTATACAAGTACGGAGTACAACCAGAAACTGTAAAAATTGTGTCGAACCTTTAGATTGCTTTGAAGTTTTCATAATTCATAAATACATTTTATGAAAAAAACTAAGCAATGATCTGACTAAATCTGTTCTGACAGAAAGGTTGACCACTTCAAACCTCTTAACTTCAATCAGGCTGAACATCTTGAACCTGCGAACGAAAGAGAACGATCAAAAGCCAATTTTAACAACTCATTCAATAATTGCTGAGAATTTGCTATTTGTTAAAGTTTTCAATATTTATTCTTAACCTTTTTTTTATTTTTTTTAATACTAAGAACGCAAGTTTACAGACAACTTACCTTTTTTCAAATATTTTATGTTCAAGCCACCAAAAGCTATGGTTTATTATTTTATGAGAAGAAAGCAACTTAAAACTACAAACAATTTTCTAGTACTTAAGCGCGCAGTAAATAACTAAACGTGACGGGTTTGTGATATTAAACCCGATACGACGAGCAATAACTTTAACAAGTAAAGGGTGATTTTTAAGCTATTATCTTTTTAAACAGTTGGTTTAAACAGCTGACGCACGTTTCGTGTTTTGTTTCACTGTCAAACATCTTCAGTTTGGTCTATAATTTAACCATGAATCGTCTTACAAACGAACAACGCTTGCAAATCATTGAATTTTATTATAAAAATGCGTGTTCTGTTAAGAAAGTTTAAGATCCACTTTTTTATCGAAAAATTGTGTTCAGCGACGAAGCTCATTTTTGGATCAATGGGTACGTAAATAAGCAGAATTGTCGATTTTGGAGTGAAGATCAGCCAGAAGAATTGCAAGAGCTACTAATGTATCCAGAAAAGGTCACAGTTGGAGGTATCATTGGTCCGTACTTTTTCAAAGATGCTGCGAGTCGTAACGTAACTGTGAATGGTGAGCGCTACCGTGAAATGATATCCAACTTTTTTTTGCCCAAAATGCAAGAGCTTGACTTGCATGACATGTGGTTTCAGCAACATGATGCCACATGGTGCCACAATGGACTTGTTGAGAGCCGAGTTCGATGAACATTTTATTTCACGTTCGGGACCTTTCAATTGGCCACCCAGATCGTGCGATATAACGCCTTTAGATAATTTTTTGTGGGGCTATGTTAAAGCTCATGTCTATTCAGACAAGCCTGCTTCAATTAACGCATTGGAATTGAATTAACATTAAAGCATTTATATGTGAGATACCAGCCGAAACATTGGAAAGCGTATGCCAAAATTGGACTAAGCGGATGGACCATTTGATGCGTAGTCGCGGTCAACATTTGAACATTGAAATAATCTTCAAACATTAAATTATATGGACTGTACTATCGATTTAAATACAAATTTCATGCATTTAGCGTGTGTTTTCTTCAAAAACTTTCCTATAGCTCGTAAAAAATCACCCTTTATTACCCAATTAAAATTTAAGGAAAAGAAAAAAACAATAGCCTTTTTCGGTCGATTTTGCTTGCGCTTTTGACACAGTTCCTAACATAGCATATTGCAAACTTGCGTTGTCCGGCATGTCAACACATATGATCGAGATTATACGCCTTAAAATACGTAACACGAACCGTGTTTGGTTTAATGCCGAAATTTCAGATCCTTTCGTTGTAAATCAGGGCAACCTTGCCGCGTTTTAAGTCCTGTACTCTACTCACTATACCTAAACAATCTCAATGAATACCTAAAAGGAGGCATAAAAATTGGAAGCACTAGTGCAAAACTTCTAATATATGCTGATGATTTGGTCGTATTAGCGGAGATACTCTTTGACCTCTGCACAGTTATTGCTCGCAATGGGCATTAAAAGTTAATCTTGCCAGGTCAAAAGTGATCGTTTTCAGAACAGGTGGTAGAGTCTCTAACAACTGTCCCAATAGCAATAGTTAATGAATACAACTACTTAGGAATTACACTTAAATATAATCTCACGTTTTCGAAACATTTAGATAAGAAACTAACAGATAAAAAAACAGTCATAAACGTCACATGGCTAAAATATATTAATAATCTAAGCATAAATAACTCACAGAAACTGAAAATCTTTGAGGTAGTTTGGGGGGTTTAAAGGTTTGAGGAAGTTAAGAAGTTTTTACGTATTTTTATTAAGAAAGTAATCTGTTTGCCGTCAAACACCCCAAATTACATTATACATCTGGAAACTTGATTATTACAGCAATTTTTATACACCCTCCACCAACACATGTCTTATATGGTGTGGTGCTTAACCCTACCAACACCAAAGCTTCCTTGTATCCATGCTGAAGAAACGATCAAATTAGGTATCTACTGGGTAAAACAATGGAAGGAGTTAGCATGTAGTACCTCCATCATCAGTATTTTCTACGGCTCATATAATGGAGTTCATGCTTACACTACTAAGTAAACTGATTGAAAAAGAATTTATTCTGTTCAACCAAAAAGCTTCTGTTACAAACTCACTCGAACTTTATCCCCGATAATAAAATGTGCCTTATTTTAATGAGGATTTCTCTGCTTATGCCATAAGTCTAATTTTTGGAGCAAGAGGCGGCCTCCTCAACCCTAACGCAAGATCTATTTTCCTATATTTCCTCCGTGACCTGCCCAGTTTGCAACCTGGTGAGGACGAAAGCATACATACAGTGGCTCAATAAAGAACTCGAACACCCAAGTGATGTGGTTTTAAAACTAAAAATATATACTTAAATGCAAATCTAATGCGTTTATGTTTCACATTTATTTCCGTTCTTCAAGCGTACTTTTGGAAACTCCAAACATAAACAAAATTCAACTCATTCGTACATAGAAAATACAAACATAAAAATTGGCAAAATGCATGTCAAAAAAGAACTCGATCATTTATATAAAGTAGAGTTAGGCAAATAATATTTAAGAAAAAAACAATATAATTAATATTTAGTCGGCAAGCCTTTATTTTTTCTCACAGCATTCAGGATTCTTGGCATATATTCCACCAGCTTCTTAAAGTTAAAGGAACTATACAAGCTGCAAAGAAGTGTATGTTTTGCATCACGGGTGCCATGACTACAACCTCTGTTGATACCCTAAATGCTATGCTTAATTTGCTCCCCCTGGATCTTAAGATACAACAGGAAGCAATAAAAGCAACGTGGAGACTCCATAAATATGGTTTATGGTACAAAGACGGAACTTCGGGACACAGATAAATCTTTAAGTTGCTATCTGACCTTTATCCACAGTTTTTCGCACCTAAAGTCGACATGATGCCCACAGTTTCATTTGGAAGGAAATTGGATGTCAGATTTCCATTGCATGAGCAATGGAGCAATCCAGAATGCATTCAGGGACGTTTGACGGCTATTTTCTTTACCGATGGGTCCAAGAATGAAATAGGGTCTGGAGCCGGATGCTACTTAATCGATAGTAATAAGTATCATTACGCTATGGGGGAAATGGCAACTGTTTTCCGAACGGAAATTTTTGCCATCCAGAAAGTAGCCGAATGGATAATCGAGATGAGATAGAGCGTGAAACAGATTAGAGCTTTCAGTGACAGTCAGGTTGCACTGAAGGCCCTGGAGAACGCGAAGCAAACTAAAAGATTGTTCAAGAATGTAAGAAGAAGCTTAATTCTGTCGCAAGACAAAACAGGCTTGTACTTATATGGGTTCCAGGACACTCCGGTGTTCAAGGAAACGAAATTGCCGATGAATTGGCCAACCGTGGATCAGCGGTTCCCCCACAAGGGCCAGATCTAATAATCGGAATCAGTTCCACAGGAATTATGAATTGGATCAGTGATTATGTAGGCAATCTACAATAAGAGCGATGGTCTAATAACATGCTTTTTCAGTTTGTTTGTGGAGGAGTTTCAAGTATCTTAGGGTAGTTGTACCTAAGCCATAGACGGACATCAAGTGCCTTATGCTTGACATTGTTGTCTTGATAGTAATCGAAATTGTCCATAATTCTCATCTTTTCAGCACTTTGGACCAAATTTTCTTTTATAATTGTTAGGTATTGTTTGTGGTCCATATTGCGGTTAATGAAGCACAAATTTTCAGTACCAGCAGCGGATATACAACCTCATACCATTATGGACCTACCCCATATTTAACTGTCGAACGTAAGGTTTTCTCCAGCAACTCTTCATTAGATCATCTCCACACATATGATTGTCAATCTGACCTAGATATGTTCAACTTGCTTTCATTCGCAAGTAAAACGTGCTTCCAAAACTCGAACAGCTTGCGAATTTTATTCCCTTGTGTCGGTTAATCTGAATCTATAATTACTCTTTCGCAACACTATATATTACGTATACTTTTCGGCCGACTTATAGCCGACTTCTGTTGCGAGCTTGGCAGCGCTTAAGTTTGGATTTTTATTAATTTGTTGCACTATCCACCGTTCATCTGCATCCGAAAAAAGTTCTTATTTTCCTCGGATTTTGTTTCTTTGAACTGATTTATCATATCGTATACAGTCGAACAAAATCTTTCTGCTATTTCTGCGATTTTCCGAACGGTTTTACCATTTTAATGATGACTAATAATTAAATTTCTGACTTCAATTGAGTTTAATTAATTGTGGGATTCCTCGTTTTAAAGTGCCAACTAATCGCAATAATGCCAGATGTCCGACTCCTTTTTTCACATTAATTTTGAGAGTGCTGCATGATAAATTTTTTATATCAAGGAGGTAATGAATTTGTAAATATTATTACTAGTTTTAGAATCCTATTTGAATACCCAATAGAAAAAATAAAAATAAAAATATTATTATTATTATTATTTATTTATTAAATTGTAATTAAAATTATAAAGTAATATATTCACGGCACTAGCCCTGGTAGGGCTATTGGCTAAAAAATATTTAACTTGCATCTCCTACAAAAATTATGAATTTGAAGCTGCATTTTATGTATGTCCGCGTTCCTTATTGAGCCACTTTATGTCATTTTATTGGCGCTTGCCCGATTTAAAAATATCCGTACACTTTATTTTGGTGAACTATTATGCGTTGTTCAAATATATATCTGATAATGTTACATACAGGGACTTTGTTTTAAATGAATTTTCTTAAATTGGCTACCACATTTTAACTAGTTGTATGGCACACAATTTTATAAATTATTACCATAATTGTTTTTACCTCTTTTTGTTCTACCTATTTTTAAAATTATATCATATCCACTGTATCATAACTATTATAAAATAAATAAAATACTTCTAAAATTTAACTTTAAAAAATAACAGTGAAAAAATACTTTCTAATAATTCGAGAAAAAATTCATTGAAAACATATTCTTTAATCCTTTAAAAGAGATGCCGTCATCCATTTTGAGCTTTAATTTATATACTATATATAAGTATAAACATACCTGTATTGTAAATACTATCAATTTGGCCTAACTGTCCATTTCGGTGACGTTTTTTTCTAATTTGCGAAACACCGAAGTCAGAGCGACTAATTTCTACGAAATGACAGACGGAAACGGAGGTTGCTTAAAAATCAATTGACTATAACTGCCTGGATATCTAGGCACGCAAACAATTATTCTCCTTTTTGACAGCTGATATTTCAATTGTTTCCAGAGCATTGTCTTGTGTAAATCAGATGATTTTGTGTATACAGATGATTTTAAAATTGATGGTGACTTTTCTCTTAGCTGATATTTTTTCTTGGTACAATGTAGTACCCAGGATGACGAAAGCTGCTTTGGCTATCAAAAATCTCGAATACTACCCCCATATCCTAGGAATGACTTAGGTATATTCTTCCCAAAGTTTCCAAAGTAAAAACTCTTAATTGTATTTCATTTGATATATTTATTAATCGTATACACATTTTCATCTTATTATTGAATTCGCCTTAGGTCTGGTTGAATGGACTACCGAAAAGATGCAGCGACTTTTAGCGACGGCCCGGTGCCACTGTGGTTGTGGTTGTGGTGGTGGAAGTTGTGGAAGTTGTTGAAGTTGTTGAAGTTGTGGATGTGCTAGTCGATGTAGTAGTAGCACAGGGATGTATTACTTTACGGTTTATAATTTTCGTTGACGTGCATGCGGTATTCGAACACGCACACTTCTTGTAAATAAAAATTCCATTGGCTTGCATGACTACAGCCGCCAAAATGGTGAACAAAAATATTTTAAGCACAAGCATATCGCGAAAGGTTGAAGATTGTTAATTTGTGAGGAGCAACTGATGATTTTGAAATTTTGCAGCCGTATTTATAGAGACACAGTCAGATTCTTATGTTATATTGTATAATTATAACATATTCTGTCGGGTAAATTTTAGGAATTGTACCAACTAAGTTTTGTTTACACAAATGAAATCAGTATAGTTTTCATACACTTGCGACTAAAGCGAAAAAAGAAAATGCCTAGTAGACAAATAAAAACAGACAAATCAAATAGGATGACAAAACAAATAAGACTAAGGAACATGCGTTTAATTTTTGTTTACTTCCGCAAAGAAATTTTGCATACTTACTGTTTGTTCTTTTAATAATTTCCTCATGAGCTGTGGACTTTAAATTTTGAGGATAGCTTGGAGATCGAAGCCAAAACAGTGCAAGATATGAATGAATCCCTTTGGCGGCACTGGGATCGTGATATAAATACAGTATATGTATGTAGTAGGAACTGTGTCCACTCAGGCAAAGCAGACAGGGGAAAGCGGTTCCTTGGTGGAACCCTGAACTGTCGAAGCTTCGTGTACGGTCCAGGAAACTTCTTAATAAGGCCTTGAAGACCAAAACAGAAGAGGACTGGGCCAATCATCGACTTACACAGAGAGAATATAAGAAAAAAGTACGGCAAGCCAAACTTGAATCCTATAGAAATTTCTGCAGTAACGTCGAAGAAATGAGGGAAACAGCGAGACTTTGTAAGGTCCTTCATTTAGACCGCTCAGTAAGGCTGGATTCCATTCGAAAATCTGATGGTTCATACACCATTTCCAAATCGGAAACGTTTAATGCTCTACTCGAAACCCATTTTCCGGGTAGTAGAACTCTCTCTGAAGCTGAGAGTGGCATGAACAATGACGGTGGCAACGGTGGAACCTCTAGGTACAGCTGGTATATTGCTAGTCGGATAGTGACAAGGGAATCGATAAGGTTTTCCTTATCTTCCTTTGACAACTTTAAGTCCCCTGGACCTGACGGAATATATCCAGTAATGCTTAAAAAAGGAGGAGACAGGCTGATTGAGGCCCTGAAAAGGATCTTCACAGCCTGTCTTGCATTTGGTTATATACCATCCCAATGGCGACGCGTAAGAGTAGTATTTATTCCAAAACCAGGAAAAGATGACTATTCCCTAGCAAAAAGTTTCAGACCAATCAGTTTGACATCGTTCATGTTGAAAAGTCTGGAACGAGTGGTGGAGAAACATATTCGAGTGGGGGTATTGCCGAGAAGTCCACTTAGTAGAAATCAACACGCTTACCAGAGTGGAAAATCATGTGAATCAGCCTTACACGATCTTGTTAGCAAGATTGAAGCTGGGCTGGAAGCTGACGAATACGCAATGGGCGTGTTCGTGGACATTGAGGGGGCTTTTGATAATGCCACTTTCGGCTCGATATGTTCTTCTGCCGAACGACACGGAGTTAATCAAGCCATTATAAAATGGATATACTCCATGCTCTCTGAGAGGCTGTTAACCGCTGGTGGGAGCGACGACGAGCAAATCACAGTCAGGGCCAAGCAAGGATGTCCCCAAGGGGGTGTTCTTTCTCCGCTGCTGTGGTGCTTCGTCGTAGACTCCCTATTAGCGGAGATGCAGGAACTCGGCTTTCACGTCCAAGCATATGCGGACGACGTCTGTGCGCTAACATCGGATAAATCCTTAAGGAGGCTTTGCACGAAAGTGCAGAGTATCCTTGACAAAATCGATGATTGGTGCATGAGACAAGGTCTTTCCGTTAATCCGAACAAAACAACCATAGTCTTGTTTACGAAAAAACGGAAATTGGATGGACTCAGTCTTCCAACACTGAAAGGTGTGACACTTGGTCTTTCCAACGAAGTTAAATATCTAGGAGTAATCTTGGATAAGAAGCTGACCTGGGAGACACACGTTTCACTGAAGGTGAATCGTGCATTGAAGATTTTTCAGCAATGCCGTAGAGCCTTTGGCAAAACTTGGGGTCTGAAACCTGCTGTGGTCCTATGGATATACACGGCACTTATCAGACCAATCATCACTTACGCTTCTGTGGTCTGGTGGCGACGGAGCATGGTTAAGTCCACAATCCGGGAACTATACAGGCTGCAAAGAAGTGTATGTTTATGCATCACGGGTGCCATGAGTACAACCTCTGGTGATGCCCTAAATGCTATGCTTAATTTGCTCCCCCTGGATCTTAAGATACAACAGGAAGCAATAAAAGCAATGTGTAGACTCCATAAATATGGTTTCTGGCACGAAGATGGAACTTCGGGACACAGAGAAATCTTTAAGTTGCTGTCGGAGCAGTATCCACTGTTTTTGGCACCTAAAGATGACCTGATACCCACAGTTTCGTTCGGAAGGAAATTTGATGTCACGCAATGGAGCAATCCAGAATGCATGCAGGGAGGTTTGACGGATATTTTCTTTACCGATGGGTCCAAGACTGAAATAGGGTCTGGAGCCGGATGGTACTTAAACGATAGTAATAAGTATCACTATGCTATGGGGGGAATGGCAACTGTTTTTCAAACAGAAGTTTTTGCCATCCTAAAAGTAGCCGAATGGATAATCGAGAGGAGATGGAGCGGGAAACAGATTGGAGTCTTCAGTGACAGTCAGGCTGCATTGAAGGCCCTGGAGAACCCGAAGCAAACCTCGAAGATTGTTCAAGAATGTAAGAAGAAGCTTAATTCTGTCGCAAGACAAAACAGGCTTGTACTTATATGGGTTCCAGGACACTCCGGTGTTCAAGGAAACGAAATTGCCGACGAATTGGCCAACCGTGGATCAGCGGTGCCCGCACAGGGGCCAGAGCCAATAATCGGAATCAGTCCCGCAGGAATCAAGAATTGGATCAACGATTATGTAGGCAATCTACATAAAGAGCGATGGTCCGGTCTAGAACGCTGCAGAACTGCAAAGTGTTTTGTGACAAGTCCGAACAGAAAACTGTCAAACTTTCTACTAAAACTTAGAAGGAAAGACATTCGGTTGATGGTCGGCATCATTACAGGACACAACCCATGGGGTCAGCATATGACCACCATTGGAATCATCGAGGACCCGGTATGCCTGTCCTGCTTGGAGCAGGCGGATAGCACTGAGCACTTTCTCTGTGAGTGTCCTGCCTTTGCTAGAGCGCGACTACGGGTATTGGGTTCCGATGTCATGGGAATGAGTAATATTCGTTCTCTAAAACTGGAGGATATTTACAGATTCGCCAAAGAATCTGGAAAATTCTCACAGGACTAACTATCTCTATCTCTGTCTCTATTCTTTCCTATCTCTTTCTCTGATACTTTTCTCCCTCCCTCCTTAACTATCTACCCCCTTTCCAGAGCTTTAAATACAATGGGCTTTTTAGCCTGAGTGTTTTAGGAGCCACCAAATCTCATGGTGCTCCTTGGCTCGATCTCTTCAAATTCAAATTCATATGTATGTAGTAAAATAAAGGATCACTGTGCCGTTATCTAAAATAAATAAAAATAGTAATTGCGGATGCTTTAGGGAGTATAGCAGAGCATATCTGACATATTAAGTGGAGCACAGGCTCTAACCATTTTATATTAGGCCTGTTCTTTTCGGCAAGCTTTAGTATGAGACGAATAGATGAAGCAAGTGGTATAGAGCTGCCTTAAATTACATGTGTTTGCACGAAAGGGAGTTATACCAGTCTAATGAGCTATAGCCACACTCGCTTGCGGGAAAGGGAGTTATACCAGTCTAATGAGCTATAGCCACACTCGCTTGCGGCGAATCTTACTCCATAATTTTGTTGTTGGTTTCACATGCAAATTTTTGGTCAATTCAATCGGGCATTGAGATAGCGAACGGGTAAGTCGCGAATTAAAGAGGCATATTGTAAATAATAGAATAATTATTCCTACTGTAACGAAATATTTTTAATGAACGAACGTGCTTCTTAGCGCGACTTTTGTTTTATAAATATAAATATAACTAAAAAAGTGAAAAATTTGAACGAGTAAAATACCTGTGCACCAAAAACCTCACCCTATCTTTTTGCAGAATGTTGAATACATTAAATTTTTAACTATTGCGCTAAACAAACTTCCGCAATGCGTTTTTGAAGGGTCCTGCAAAGAAATTAAGTAAAAATTCAATCCAAAAAGGCGTACCGCTTTATAAAATCTCTAAACCATTAAATGCTCAATATCATACATACATATAAGCACAAGGAATGCCGAAAACGCACACTGTGTCAATGCACAAACTGCCAAAAACACGGACTACTATCAGATGATGAAAAGCTATTTAAAAAACAGATATTTTTATGTAAAACATGAATACATATACTTTAAAATTCAACTCATGGACTACCTCAAGGCAGTGTACTAAACGGGTGTATACAGATACTATCCCCTTGCCTGCACGTTTCAACATGATAGCAACTTTCGCAGATGATACCGTTCTACTGGAAACTCAAAAAACCTTGTAATCTGTAACAAACAAGCTACAGTCGATTTTGGAAAAAACATAAAATAGTTTAATGTTTGGGATATGCAAATCAATTCATGTGGTTTACTTTAATAAGAATGCTGAACATAAGAATCTGACAATAAACAGTTAAAAAATCTTCTGAAAGCTCTTTCATAGTTAATTTGTGGTTATTACAGAATTTTTATTTCTTTTCATTGGTGTTTTCATCCATTTTCGATGTCGACGGGGTGCTACTACATTCATCATTCTGGATCTCTTTTGGTGCGTCCATTTCACTCGTAAACGACTGTTTTTAGAGAATCACTACCGAAACTGTTTCCCAACATTTCGCAATATTGAGCCCTTTGAGTCCTTTTTAACGCAAAATTTAATTTAACGTAACTCGATGTTACAAATTCGAATCCATTTTTAAAATTGTAAAAAATCGAAAACATGAGTTAGGTTTACTCAAGACGGCGTAACTTTTACAAGTGGCAAGCATTGGCGATCAGCTTCTGGTGGGAATGTTAATCACAGACGTGAAAACCTAACAAAAAAAAAATCAATTGACTTAGAGCGTTCCCTGCACTGAATTAACAACGAAGCCTAAATTTTTGATCTTGTTATTAAACATCAGGGCACTAAATCATTTTGGAATACTTCCACATGTACTAAAACCTAGTACATGTGACTTAGTTGCATTTACGCTACGAAAAATATCGTGGGCCCATTGTGAATTGCAAATTGCAGGCACAATTCCTCAACTATGCCAATTCTATTAGACAAATATTGGGTTATTGGGTAAGTAATTTCGGATTTTTTTAGAAAATCAAACACAATTTTTTCAGGGAACTAAATAGCTTTATAGTGTTGGCGTATGCCGATGATATTGATATCATCGGCCTTAACAACCGCGCTGTTAGTTCTGCCTTCTCCAAACTGGATAAAGAGGCAAAGCGAATGGGTTTGGTGGTGAACGAGGACAAAACGAAGTACCTCCTGTCTTCAAACAAACAGTCGGCGCACTCGCGTATCGGCACTCACGTCACTGTAGACAGTTATAATTTCGAGGTTGTAAAAGACTTCGTTTATTTAGGAACCAGCATTAACACCGATAACAATGTCAGCCTTGAAATCCAACGTAGAATCTCTCTTGCCAACAAGTGCTACTTTGGACTAAGTAGGCAATTGAGCAGTAAATTCCTCTCTCGACGAACAAAACTAACACTCTACAAGACTCTCATCATACCCGTCCTAACGTATGGCGCAGAAGCTTGGACGATGACAACATCCGATGAAGCGACGCTTGGAGTGTTCGAGAGAAAGATTCTGCGTAAGATTTTTAGACCTTTGCACGTTGGCAACGGCGAATATCGCAAGCGATGGAACGATGAGCTGTATGAGCTTTACGGCGACATAGACATAGCGCAGCGAATAAAGATCCAGCGGCTTCGTTGGCTGGGTCATGTCGTCCGAATGGATACAAACGCTCCGGCTTTGAAAGTATTCGATGCGGTACCAGCTGGTGGTAGCAGAGGAAGTGGAAGGCCTCCTCTGCGTTGGAAAGATCAGGTGGAGAAGGACTAGGCTTCACTTGGTGTGTCCAATTGGCGCCGGTTAGCACGAGAAAGAAACGACTGGCGCGCTTTGTTAAGCTCGGCCAAAATCGCGTAAGCGGTTATCGCGCCAATTAAGAAGAAGAAGAAATAGCTTTATTTTGTAATGTATTGCCCATTTTCATCAATGACCTTTTGCCATCTTTCAGCCAGCATCACAATCCCACGTTCATAATACTTTTGGTTTTTATTAGCAAAAAAACTGAATCAGGTACGACTTGACATCATCATCATCATTGAAATTTTTACCATTCAAGGAGTTTTATAAAGATCGAAATAAAAAGTAAGCAGATGGTGCTCTATAATTTTTGCCGAGTGGCCAAAGATGTGAGTGGTCTTTCATTGCCACGATGGAATAGAATACTTTTTCGATTTGTCAATTCGGGCCACTTTTCTTCAACTGCATTGTTTAATTTCGTTAGTTGTTCAATGTAGTCATCAGACTTGATCGTTCAGTTGGGTGGTACGAGTTCAATGTGGACAATTCCTTTGTAATCGCACCAAACTGATAAAAAAAAACTTCTTTCGATGAATGTCAGCTTTTTATGTTGCTTGAGTTGGTTCACTTGGCCTGCTCCACGACCATAGCCAAGTTGTTTTAAGTATTTTTCAATGCTTGTATGTGATACATGAAGCTTCTCTACAATCTCACATGTTGAACTGAGACGATCCGAATCGATTATTGCTTTGATTTGAGCGTCGTCAACTTCGACTGGACGACCAGAGCGTTTTTCATTTTAGAGTGAAAAATCACCAGAACGAAATTTGGCAAACCAATTTTGACACTGAGGTTCTTTCAAGGCTTCATCATCATAAACAGCACATAACTTTTCATGAGATTGCGATGCGGTTTTTCCTTTGCGGAAATAAAAAAAAGCAAAATATGACGAAAATGTTCCTTTTGATTTTCCAATTTTCAACGAACGGCAAACGACAACTCGCAACAGATCAAAACACTTTTCACTGATTGACAGCTGAATTGCTAACGCCTGCTGAATTGCAAACGCCTGCTTCCACTGAAGCCTTCTTTGAGTTAAATCCGCAATTACTTAGTTGCCAATTTAAAATTGAATATCCTCAGATTAAGCAAGGATACTGGCACATTGACACACAGAGAATAAATGGTATTATCCACAAAAGACATAACGGAGCCAACAACAACCAGACATAGAGAAGCCATTATCTTTTGAGTTCTTCCTGAAAGGATTTTAAAAAGATTGCGAAATATCTACCAAGCAGACAAAATTGATAAACTGCCTTTAACAGGTAAACATATGTTCCGCGGTACTATTTGTTTTGCCAATATATTTGACTTGTCTGTTTTAATTTGTCTACTATGAATTTTTTTATTTAATTGGAAATGTATAAAGGTCTTATTGATCTTGTATAAACAAAACTTAGCTGACACAGCTACTAAAAAATATCCAAGTGATTCTTATATAGTTACATAACATTTTGGATATGTGCCTATAAATACGGTTCGCGAAGTTTGAAAATCATCAGTTGCCACTCATCACTTAACAATCTTTCAACTTTTGCGATATGCTCGTACTAAGATTTTTCTTATTTGCCATTTTGGCGGCGGCTGCGGTCATGCAAGCTGAGGGTTTCATTTTTAAATGTACATGTCCCTCGGACTGCCCGACAAAGAAGATTGTAAGAACTCAAAATGTTTACAAGGCTTGTACATAATCTCGTTGACGTTGGTAAGCCCATGGCCGCATTTTGGAGATCGACGACTAGTTCAATCAAATACAAGGATAATGGAATAATAAAACTATAATATATGAATAAATAAAATCAAATCAATTGTTTTACTCTTTAAAAGCTTTTGGAAGCATATCATTCATACCAATTCTAAAAGCTTGGTAACTGCGAAAGTCAATTTCTGAGTTCAGACAGGTCCACAAAATTGTGTTTGATTAAGTGTTGTATTATGTGAAGATTATATCAATCTAAATCATATTTTTTGTTGATAAGAAAAGAATACGAAAAACCATTTCCAAAATCTTCTTTCTTTCTTTAATTTGAGACGCAAAAATGGCAATATTTTTTCTGATCTACTGAGCTTGGATTATTGGAGGGTTCGAACACTGAAACATACTAGATTGTTCAAGAAGTTTTCCGGCTCGATAAGAAAAACGATTTTATTTTTGGAATACACTTTTTATTCAGTATAGTCTCCCTGAACATCAATTCCAACGAGATTCCAATTTATGAAAACCCTTCCTGAAGTGAGAATGTGGAAGGGCTGCAAAATATGCTTTCAAGGCTATTATGACCTCGTCTCGTCATTTGATTAAAAACGCTTTCTGCGGCTAACATTTTTTTAGGTCAGGAAACAGATAGAAGTCGCTACAGGCCAAATTTGTATTAGTTCATTTATTTGGTTATTATTATTATTCATAATAATTTATGAACTTTAGCTATTGTCAAAGTGCTCTTGTGACACGGCGCATTATTGTCCTGATGAGAAAGAGTTTTTTTCTTTTGCACACTTTTTTGTTTCAAGAATTTCTTTAGCTGGTCTAAAAGGTTACAATAATATTCACAATGTATTGGTTTACAAGTTTGCAAGTAATCCACAAACGAAATTCCCTTCCTATCCTCCGCCTTCTTGGCCAGATTCTGGACACGAAGGCTCGTTTCGGAGCCGAAGAGCTCGGTTCATACCACTCTTTAGCCTCTTGTTTTAATTTAAGACCGTGGCGGTAAACCCAAGACACATCTATACTGATAAATTGACACAAAAAATCCAGTTTATCTTTTCGAAAACGCTCGAAATGTTGCTGAGAACGTCGCATTTGAATGTACTTTTGTTCCATTGTTAGCGAATGTGGCACCCAATACTTCAGTCAAAATATTACTTACCCTGCTTCTACTAAATCTCCTTTAGTCATTCGACGATTTTGCAACACGATATCCTTTATTTTTTATATGATTTCTGGTGTTGTTGCTATCCTTCCTTCTTGGACGTCCATGACGTCGATCGTCTTCAAGGCTTGTACGACCATGTTTAAATTCAGCAACTCATCTTTCTACTGTACTATTGATGACGAAAAGTCCTTATACACTTTCAACATTCATTTATAAATTTGTTTTCCTTTTATACTTTCCAAAAATAAAAATTCAATCACCACTAGCATTCAAATGCTAGACTACAAGGCTGCGTCCATCAGAAAAGTGTGGCATCACACTTGCGCAGTTGCATGAGAGAAGAAAGAGGAAGAAGAACTTACACAAGCAAGCCTTAGCGAAGCAAGCAAGTGATAGCGAAAGGACGACGGGGTTTCTCTTCGATTTTACTCTACACAGCGAATAACAATAAACAGTGCGATATCACACCTCTAAACGTATCATCTACCGATCACAGAAACAAATCTTGCGTTTTCGATACTCGTGAGTGTGAAATTTTCTTGCTTTTTTCTTGGGCAATTTAGAGCGCTCCAGTGAGCTACTTGGCAAAAAGCAATAATTTTAAACGAACAGTAAAATTTAGCACACAATGTGAAAAAGTGTGAGATAAGTGGAATAACAGCAAGTTGACAATCCAGCTTAGCTGGTCGCGTTAGTGAGAAACAGAGTTGAGTGCAGACAACAACAATAGTGCCAGTTTTCTTCTTTTTAGTCTTACATTTAGTTAGATTACGAACCTCCCACTCGATGTAGTGAATTTTTATGAGATCCGCCCCATTACCTATAAGATAATAGGCTTACGGTCTGTCATTCATAGACATGAACGACGCCATTTGTCCTCATTACCATTGGCTCCCGCGTGCCCTCACCCCACGATTCCCGGTGCGTGATCAATAAAATTCTAGCAATAGTCAACCGGCTGCTGTCAATGAGATCTACACCAATGATGAAGTTACGTGCCATAGCGAGGAGGAAGCTGTGAATTCACCAGTATCATGTAAAGAAGTCTTAAGCCCAATACCCACTCATACTAGCCAATCGTTAGAGAAGCACTCCGGCTACAATGAAGCACTCCAAGCCGTGTGTAAAAACTCGGAGAGCTAAAAAAGATTATGGACGGGCAACGGCATATCAATCAACAAATGAAGAGCATGCTCTCAGACATATGTAAGCTCTTCAAGACAGTTGAGAACAAAGAAGCAACGGTAAATGACACCAAAACAAGAAGGACCAAAACCACACAAACAACAGCACCGACCGTTGCGAATGATAAGGCGAATAGAGCTAACCTATAGGAGAACCACCCGAACTTTTCCCCCACCCACCAAATCAATTGTGAAATATAACTTGCTATTGCCTGCAGAGAACAAGAAAAACACTGTCTTTAAAAAACGTAGCAATGCTGAGCCAGCATAAATATGTTAAAGGCCATGCGACCAATCAGGCAGGAGAATGGGCAAAAGTCGTAAAGCAGAAACTTGCGACAAGCAAGCCTACGCCATATCTGTTGAGAAATCAGGGGTCTCTCTATACTGATATTCTAAAAATTGTAAAAATGAAAACACTCTAAAAAATCAAGAGTGTAGTGGTTCGAAAAATCTAAAAACGTCTCAGGGATATTTGAAACTTTAACTTAGCGAGTCTTCTGAGGAAAATATCTCTAAACTTCCATCTGCAGTGGGGCAAGTACTAAGTAGAAAAGCAGAGGTGAAAAAAACTCACAGATATCATACAGTTGGAAATCTGCGACATTGATGAGATTACAATTCATGACGAAATTTGTCTGGCCGTTAATGACCGCCTCGCTAATGTTATCCTAGAGCCATCTAATATTCGATCATTGCGTTGACAGAGCTTCTGTGACACTACCTGCGGACTGTGCGATGAAACTCATTATCATCAGGAAAATACGTATAGTTTGGGTTGTTTGTCGCATCTGTGAAAAAATTTAAAGACGCTTGTTTTAAGAATGGTAACTTTCAAAGCAGCAAGAAAAGCTTTTGAAAACGCCATAAGAGTGAGAAAGCGAAACAGCTTTTTGGAAGTTTGCGATGCGCTGGGGTTCCGCATACAGGATAGTAACCAAAAAACTTAAGAGCAGCAAAACCGTAGCCTCTATATGCTCGTCTTTCGTGCCTAAAATCGTGAAAATGCTATTTCCAAACATACACGTTTGGTGTCCCTAACCAACCACACCAAGTTAACCGAATTCGATTTCATTATAGAAGATGAAATACTAAAGGCTGCAAGCAGTTAAGCAAACTCAAAAGTCGCTGGACCAGACGAAGTACCAAATAAAGGCTTGGAGCTAGCGAGCAAGTAACAAACCAAAGCGTTTAGCCACTTATTTAATAGCTGCCTTTGAAATGCGAAAATTTAATTTGCTTCCAAAACCAGGTAAATTAGCCGAGGAGCCAATATGTCTAACCATCTCTGCGGGTAAGGAGCTCGAACGAATTTTATCCGATCGACTAGACGCGGAAGTCAGATTAAAGGGATGCTTTTCCGAAAATAAATTTGGGTTTATAACGAGGTCAACGCTAGATGCCGTATCTTCAGCAATACATCTTGCAGCGAGTGCAAGCGAGACCCGCTGGCTAAATGGCACCAAAGAGTACTGCCTGATTATCACACTAGACGTTACAAATGCATTTAACTCTGCAAACTGGGCGAAAATCGTAGACGCCCTGGAGCGAATTGGGGTCTCCATGTACCTGAGGAGAATACTGTGCAGTTACTTCGATGGCTGAATTGTATGGTACAGTACATCAAAAGGATGAAAACAAGTTAAAATACAAGTAGCGTAGGCAGGGCTCGGTTCTCGGGTCATTGTTGCGGAGTATAATGTACGACGGTGTTCTCCGTGTTAGGACTTCAGATGGAAATAAGGTAATTGGCTTTGCCTACGGCATTGCCGTTGTGGAAATGGCTAAAAATCAAGACGATATCCACAACAACGCGATCCATGCGGTCCTCAATGTGCAATATTCGCTTGAGCAAAATAATCTAGAATTAGCGCAACAAAAGACCAAGGCAGTCCTTATGTCCAGTCGAAAAAAGCCAGAAGGTTCAAATGTTAAACGTACGAGGACCAAAAAAATCGCCGTCAGCATCTGGGTAATGTCGTGAAAAGCCCAGTTTCGTATGGTGCACCATTTTGGGCGAATAAAACAATACCTACCGGATGTGCGCACTATGCGTATGTAGCGCATTTAAAACGGTGTCTGACTATGCAGCCATAGTAATATCTGATATGTACCCGCTAGGCATATTAGCAATAGAAGCTGCCCAAACAGCGAGATCACAAAGGCCTATAAGCTCGTTTACTCGTGCCGCGTTACGAGAGAATTGCTTCGAAGAGTGGGAAACAACGTGGGATAACTCTACAAACGGGCGTTGGATGCATAGATGTATTACCAACCTAATGCCTTGTTTAGCAAGGACACTTGTAGAAGTGGATTTTACCTGACCCAGTTTTTGAGTGGACATGGATTCTTCAAAACATATTTATCCAGGTCTAACCACGAGGACAATCCTTATTGCGAATACTGCAATGGAAACGTTTTGGAGGACTTTCACCACATACTCTTCACATGCTCCCGGTTCCGTTCTGCAAAATAAGAATTTTATAGAACCTTTGGAGAACCTTCTTCGACTGAAACATTCGTACATCATATATTCGTACATATGCTGCGCTCGAAGAAAAAGTGGATTGCGGCATGCGACTTCGTGGCCGAGATTATGGAAGAGATAAGGCGTCTGGAAAGACTTCGACACAGCAACGACGGCTAATCACATTCCCTCTCCGCAAAGTAATACTAAATAATAAATAAACAGGCTCAGCCTGGTTTCAGAAGGCCACTTGACCACTACCACAACGCCTATGATGCTTCACGTCCTCAATCTACGAGCCAGACTCATTACAAAAGTCCCCCGAGCCTAAAGGCTAAATAAATTTATCAAAAGATGTTTAGATTCACCACATTGGTGTGCTGAATGTCGTAAAGAAACCAGCAGTAGGCAAACTTTATACTATGCCAATCATTGGTGCAAATGAAATTACAATTTCATTCTTTAATGAAAAAATATTTTTTATTCTTCATAAATGTGATTAAAAGTATCAAGTAACGGAAGCCTGAAGTTTTCACATCTACAAACCCATTTTATTAAAATGTTTTTAATCTGGTAGGGGAGAAATCATCAGTGAAAAGTACTCCCAATAAAGAGTCCAAGAGCTTTCCTACTCACCAGTGAACACGGCCTCAATTTTAAGGCTAAGTGAAGCTTAATTGTAGCAGAAAGCAGAAAAAAGTCTGTGTACACAAAATAGGGTAGAGTTTGCAAAATAGGTAGAGCACACACCTTCCTTATCCACTCACCTTAGCCACTTTTTGGGGCTTTTTCATTCCGTCATTATACTTCTTTTAAATCATATTTCAAGTAACTCTTTGAGAAAACTAACTTGGCTTTTACACAGGACACTTTTGCAAAGACAATAGCAATACATTCACAATTTTTTATTAATTCATAATTTTCTCATTGACTATGATTTTTCGAAGACAGTCAATTTAGCTTAACTGTCCAATTCGGGATGAGGTTTCGTTGTAATTTGCGAAACATCGAAGTCAGAGCGACTAATTTGTACGAAATGACAGACGGAAACGGAGGTTGCTTAAAAATCAATTGAATTTATAACTGCCTGGATATCTAGGCACGCAAACAATTATTCTCCTTTTTGACAGCTGATATTTCAATTGTTTCCAGAGCATTGTCTTGTGTAAATCAGATGATTTTGTGTATACAGATGATTTTAAAATTGATGGTGACTTTTCTCTTAGCTGATATTTTTTCTTGGTGCAATTTAATGCCCAGGATGTCGGAAAGCTGCTTTGGATATCAAAAATCTCGAAACTACTCCCATATCCTAGGAATGACTTCGGTATATTCTTCCCAAAGTTTTCAAAATAAAAAATATTAGTTTTATTTCATTTGATATATTTATTAATCGTTTACACAGGTGAATTATCGTCTTATTATTAACTTCTCATTGGATCTCGTTGAATGGACTACCGAAAAGATGCAGCGTCTTTTAGCGAGCGGCCGGTGCCGCTGTTGTGGTTGTAGTTGTGGAAGTTGTGGATGTGCTAGTCGATGTAGTAGTAGCACAGGGATGTATTACTTTACGGTTTATAATTTTCGTTGACGTGCATGCGGTATGCGAACACGCACACTTCTTGTAAATAAAAATTCCATTGGCTTGCATGACTACAGCCGCCAAAATGGTGAACAAAAATAATTTAAGCACGAGCATATTGCAAAAGTTGGAAGATTGTTAATTGGTGAGGAGCAACTGATGATTTTGAAATTTTGCAGCGGTATTTATAGAGACACAATCAGATTGTTATGTAATATAATTATAACATATTCTGTCGGGTAAATTTTAGTAGCTGTACCAACAAAGTTTTGTTTACACAAATGAAATCAGTATAGTTGTCATACATTTGCGACTAAAGTAATACAAGAAAAGTGCATAGTAGGCAAATAAAAACAGACAAATCAAATAGAATGACAAAACAAATAAGACTAAGGAACATGCGTTTAATTTTTGTTTACCTCTGCAAAGAAATTTTGTATACTTAATGTTTGTTCTTTTAATAATTTCCTCATAAGCTATGGACTTAAAATTTTGAGGATAGTCTGGAGATCGAAGCCAAAACAGGGCAAGGTATGAATGAATCCGATTGGCGGCACTGGAATCGTGATATAAATAAATGTATACAGTAAAATAAAGGATCACTGTGCCGTTACCTAAAATAAATAAAATTAGTAATTGCGGATGCTTTAGGGAGTATATCAGACATACTAGGTGGAGCAAAGTCTCTAACCATTTTATATTAGGCCTCTCCTTTTCGGCAAGCGTTAGCAAGTGACGAATAGACGAAGCAACTGGTATTAATGAAAATACTACATATGTATGTATATTGGCAACGCGGGAATAGAGCTGCCTTAAATTACATGTGTTTGCGTTTTTGAAGAGTCCTGCAAAAAAATGAAGTAAAAATTCAATCCAAAAAGGCGCACCGCTATACATAAATATCTAAACCATTAAATGCTCAATATCATACATATAAGCACAAAGAATGCCGAAAACGCACACTGTGTCAATGCACAAACTTCCAAAAATACGGTCACATAAAGAACTTTTTTTTAAATGGCAATTTTTTAGGCTTAAGCAACATATTTTACTGGACTACTATCAGATGATGAAAAGCTATTTAAAAAACAGAAATTTTTATGTAAAAGATGAAGACATATACTTTAAAATTCAACTCATGGACTACCTCAAGGCAGTGTACTAAACGGGTGTATACAGATACTATCCCCTTGCCTGCACGTTTCAACATGATAGCAACTTTCGCAGATGATACCGTTCTACTGGAAACTCAAAAAACCTTGTAATCTGTAACAAACAAGCTACAGTAGATTTTGGAAAAAAACATAAAATAGTTTAATGTTTGGGATATGCAAATCAATTCATGTGGTTTACTTTAATAAGAATGCTGAACATAAGAATCTGACAATAACAGTTAAAAATCTTCTGAAAGCTCTCTCATAGTTAATTTGTGGTTATTACAGAATTTTTATTTCTTTTCATTGGTGTTTTCATCCATTTTCGATGTCGACGGGGTGCTACTACATTCATCATTCTGGATCTCTTTTGGTGCGTCCATTTCACTCGTAAACGACTGTTTTTAGAGAATCACTACCGAAACTGTTTCCCAACATTTCGCAATATTGAGCCCTTTGAGTCCTTTTTAACGCAAAATTTAATTTAACGTAACTCGATGTTACAAATTCAAATCCATTTTTAAAATTGTAAAAAATCGAAAACATGTGCAGAGTTAGGTTTACTCAAGACGGCGTAACTTTTACAAATGGCAAGCATTGACGATCAGCTTCTGGTGGGAATGTTAATCACAGACGTGAAAACCTAACAAAAAAAAAATCAATTGACTTAGAGCGTTCCCTGCACTGAATTAACAACGAAGCCTAAATTTTTGATCTTGTTATTAAACATCAGGGCACTAAATCATTTTGGAATACTTCCACATGTACTAAAACCTAGTACATGTGACTTAGTTGCATTTACGCTACGAAAAATATCGTGGGCCCATTGTGAATTGCAAATTGCAGGCACAATTCCTCAACTATGCCAATTCTATTAGACAAATATTGGGTTATTGGGTAAGTAATTTCGGATTTTTTTAGAAAATCAAACACAATTTTTTCAGGGAACTAAATAGCTTTATAGTGTTGGCGTATGCCGATGATATTGATATCATCGGCCTTAACAACCGCGCTGTTAGTTCTGCCTTCTCCAAACTGGATAAAGAGGCAAAGCGAATGGGTTTGGTGGTGAACGAGGACAAAACGAAGTACCTCCTGTCTTCAAACAAACAGTCGGCGCACTCGCGTATCGGCACTCACGTCACTGTAGACAGTTATAATTTCGAGGTTGTAAAAGACTTCGTTTATTTAGGAACCAGCATTAACACCGATAACAATGTCAGCCTTGAAATCCAACGTAGAATCTCTCTTGCCAACAAGTGCTACTTTGGACTAAGTAGGCAATTGAGCAGTAAATTCCTCTCTCGACGAACAAAACTAACACTCTACAAGACTCTCATCATGCCCGTCCTAACGTATGGCGCAGAAGCTTGGACGATGACAACATCCGATGAAGCGACGCTTGGAGTGTTCGAGAGAAAGATTCTGCGTAAGATTTTTAGACCTTTGCACGTTGGCAACGGCGAATATCGCAAGCGATGGAAAGATGAGCTGTATGAGCTTTACGGCGACATAGACATAGCGCAGCGAATAAAGATCCAGCGGCTTCGTTGGCTGGGTCATGTCGTCCGAATGGATACAAACGCTCCGGCTTTGAAAGTATTCGACGCGGTACCAGCTGGTGGTAGCAGAGGAAGTGGAAGGCCTCCTCTGCGTTGGAAAGATCAGGTGGAGAAGGACTAGGCTTCACTTGGTGTGTCCAATTGGCGCCGGTTAGCACGAGAAAGAAACGACTGGCGCGCTTTGTTAAGCTCGGCCAAAATCGCGTAAGCGGTTATCGCGCCAATTAAGAAGAAGAAGAAATAGCTTTATTTTGTAATGTATTGCCCATTTTCATCAATGACCTTTTGCCATCTTTCAGCCAGCATCATAATCCCACGTTCATAATACTTTTGGTTTTTATTAGCAAAAAAACTGAATCAGGTACGACTTGACATCATCATCATCATTGAAATTTTTACCATTCAAGGAGTTTTATAAAGATCGAAATAAAAAGTAAGCAGATGGTGCTCTATAATTTTTGCCGAGTGGCCAAAGATGTGAGTGGTCTTTCATTGCCACGATGGAATAGAATACTTTTTCGATTTGTCAATTCGGGCCACTTTTCTTCAACTGCATTGTTTAATTTCGTTAGTTGTTCAATGTAGTCATCAGACTTGATCGTTCAGTTGGGTGGTACGAGTTCAATGTGGACAATTCCTTTGTAATCGCACCAAACTGATAAAAAAAAACTTCTTTCGATGAATGTCAGCTTTTTATGTTGCTTGAGTTGGTTCACTTGGCCTGCTCCACGACCATAGCCAAGTTGTTTTAAGTATTTTTCAATGCTTGTATGTGATACATGAAGCTTCTCTACAATCTCACATGTTGAACTGAGACGATCCGAATCGATTATTGCTTTGATTTGAGTGTCGTCAACTTCGACTGGACGACCAGAGCGTTTTTCATTTTAGAGTGAAAAATCACCAGAACGAAATTTGGCAAAGCAATTTTGACACTGCCGTTCTTTCAAGGCTTCATCATCATAAACAGCACATAACTTTTCATGAGCTTGCGATGCGGTTTTCCCTTTGCGGATATAAAATAGCAAAATATGACTAAAGTGTTCCTTTTGATTTTCCAATTTTCAACGAACGGCAAACGAAAACTCGCAACTGATCAAGACACTTTTTTCACTGATTGACAGCTGAATTGCTAACGTCTGCAAACCTAAAAATTCAACTGAAGCCATCTATGAGTTGAATCCGCAGTTACTTAGTTGCCAACTTAAAATTGAATATCCTCAGATTAAGCAAGGATACTGGCACATTGACACAAAGAGAATATATGGTATCATCAACAAAAGACATAACGGAGCCAACAACAACCAGACATAGAGAAGCCAGCCTTGCACATTATCTTTTGAGTTCTTCCTGAAAGGATTTTAAAAAGATTGCGAAATTTCTACCAAGCAGACAAAATTGATAAACTGCCTTTAACTGGTAAACATATGTTCCGCGGTACTATTTGTTTTGCCAATATATTTGACTTGTCTGTTTTAATTTGTCTACTATGAATTTTTTTATTTAATTGGAAATGTATAAAGGTCTTATTGATCTTGTATAAACAAAACTTAGCTGACACAGCTACTAAAAAATATCCAAGTGATTCTTATATAGTTACATAACATTTTGGATGTGCGCCTATAAATACGGTTCGCGAAATTTCAAAATCATCAGTTGCCACTCATCACTTAACAATCTTTCAACTTTTGCGATATGCTCGTACTAAGATTTTTCTTATTTGCCATTTTGGCGGCGGCTGCGGTCATGCAAGCTGAGGGTTTCATTTTTAAATGTACATGTCCCTCGGACTGCCCGACAAAGAAGATTGTAAGAACTCAAAATGTTTACAAGGCTTGTACATAATCTCGTTGACGTTGGTAAGCCCATGGCCGCATTTTGGAGATCGACGACTAGTTCAAGCAAATACAAGGATAATGGAATAATAAAACTATAATATATGTATGAATAAATAAAATCAAATCAATTGTTTTACTCTTTAAAAACTTTTGGAAGCATATCATTCATACCAATTCTAAAAGCTTGGTAACTGCGAAAGTCAATTTCTGAGTTCAGACAGGTCCATAAAATTGTGTTTGATTAAGTGTTGTATTATGTGAAGATTATATCAATCTAAATCATATTTTTTGTTGATAAGAAAAGAATACGAAAAACTCTTTCCAAAACCTACTTTCCGTGTTTATTTTGAGATGCAAAAATTGCAATATTTTTTCAGATCTACTGAGCTTGGAAGGTGCGAACATTAAAACATACTGGATTGTTCAAGAAGTTTTCCGGCTCGATAAGAAAAACGATTTTACTTTTGGAATACACTTTTTTATTCAGTATAGTCTCTCTGAACATCAATTCCAACGAGATTCCAATTTATGAAAACCCTTCCTGAAGTGAGAATGTGGAAGGGCTGCAAAATATGCTTTCAAGGCTTTTATGACCTCGTCTCGTCATTTGATTAAAAACGCTTTCTGCGTCTAACTGTTTTTAGGTCAGGAAACAGATAGAAGTCGCTACAGGCCAAATCTGTATTAGTTCATTTATTTGATTATTATTATTATTTATAATAATTTATGAACTTTAGCGATTGCAAAAGTGCTCTTGTGACACGGCGCATTATTGTCCTGATGAGAAAGATTTTTTTTCTTTTGCACACTTTTTTGCTTCAAGAATTTCCTCAGCTGGTCTAAAAGGTTACAATAATATTCAGAATGTATTGGTTTACAAGTTTGCAAGTAATCCACAAATGAAATTCCCTTCCTATCCTCCGCCTTCTTGGCCAGATTCTGGACACGAAGGCTCGTTTCGGAGCCGAAGAGCTCGGTTCATTCCACTCTTTAGCCTCTTGTTTTGATTTAGGACCGTGGTGGTTAACCCAAGACACATCTATACTGATGAATTTACACAAAAAATCTAGTTTATCTTTTCGAAAACGCTCGAAATGTTGCTGAGAACGTCGCATTTGAATGTACTTTTGTTCCATTGTTAGCGAATGTGGCACCCAATACTTCAGTCAAAATATTACTTACCCTGCTTCTACTAAATCTCCTTTAGTCATTCGACGATTTTGCAACACGATATCCTGTATTTTTTATATGATTTCTGGTGTTGTTGCTATCCTTCCTTCTTGGACGTCCATGACGTTGATCGTCTTCAAGGCTTGTACGACCATGTTTAAATTCAGCAACTCATCTTTCTACTGTACTATTGATGACGAAAAGTCCTTATACACTTTCAACATTCGTTTATAAATTTGTTTTGCTTTTATACTTTCCAAAAAATAAAAATTCAATCACCACTAGCATTCAAATGCTAGACTACAAGGCTGCGTCCATCAGAAAAGTGTGGCGTCACAATTGCGCAGTTGCATGAGAGAAGAAAGAGGAAGAAGAACTTACACAAGCAAGTCTTAGCGAAGCAAGTAAGTGATAGCGAAAGGACGACGGGGTTTCTCTTCGATTTTACTCTACACAGCGAATAACAATAAACAGTGCGATATCACACCTCTAAACGTATCATCTACCGATCACAGAAACAAATCTTGCGTTTTCGATACTCGTGAGTGTGAAATTTTCTTGCTTTTTTCTTGGGCAATTTAGAGCGCTCCAGTGAGCTACTTGGCAAAAAGCAATAATTTTAAACGAACAGTAAAATTTAGCACACAATGTGAAAAAGTGTGAGATAAGTGGAATAACAGCAAGTTGACAATCCAGCTTAGCTGGTCGCGTTAGTGAGAAACAGAGTTGAGTGCAGACAACAACAATAGTGCCAGTTTTCTTCTTTTTAGTCTTACATTTAGTTAGATTACGAACCTCCCACTCGATGTAGTGAATTTTTATGAGATCCGCCCCATTACCTATAAGATAATAGGCTTACGGTCTGTCATTCATAGACATGAACGACGCCATTTGTCCTCATTACCATTGGCTCCCGCGTGCCCTCACCCCACGATTCCCGGTGCGTGATCAATAAAATTCTAGCAATAGTCAACCGGCTGCTGTCAATGAGATCTACACCAATGATGAAGTTACGTGCCATAGCGAGGAGGAAGCTGTGAATTCACCAGTATCATGTAAAGAAGTCTTAAGCCCAATACCCACTCATACTAGCCAATCGTTAGAGAAGCACTCCGGCTACAATGAAGCACTCCAAGCCGTGTGTAAAAACTCGGAGAGCTAAAAAAGATTATGGACGGGCAACGGCATATCAATCAACAAATGAAGAGCATGCTCTCAGACATATGTAAGCTCTTCAAGACAGTTGAGAACAAAGAAGCAACGGTAAATGACACCAAAACAAGAAGGACCAAAACCACACAAACAACAGCACCGACCGTTGCGAATGATAAGGCGAATAGAGCTAACCTATAGGAGAACCACCCGAACTTTTCCCCCACCCACCAAATCAATTGTGAAATATAACTTGCTATTGCCTGCAGAGAACAAGAAAAACACTGTCTTTAAAAAACGTAGCAATGCTGAGCCAGCATAAATATGTTAAAGGCCATGCGACCAATCAGGCAGGAGAATGGGCAAAAGTCGTAAAGCAGAAACTTGCGACAAGCAAGCCTACGCCATATCTGTTGAGAAATCAGGGGTCTCTCTATACTGATATTCTAAAAATTGTAAAAATGAAAACACTCTAAAAAATCAAGAGTGTAGTGGTTCGAAAAATCTAAAAACGTCTCAGGGAGATTTGAAACTTTAACTTAGCGAGTCTTCTGAGGAAAATATCTCTAAACTTCCATCTGCAGTGGGGCAAGTACTAAGTAGAAAAGCAGAGGTGAAAAAAACTCACAGATATCATACAGTTGGAAATCTGCGACATTGATGAGATTACAATTCATGACGAAATTTGTCTGGCCGTTAATGACCGCCTCGCTAATGTTATCCTAGAGCCATCTAATATTCGATCATTGCGTTGACAGAGCTTCTGTGACACTACCTGCGGACTGTGCGATGAAACTCATTATCATCAGGAAAATACGTATAGTTTGGGTTGTTTGTCGCATGTGTGAAAAAATTTAAAGACGCTTGTTTTAAGAATGGTAAATTTGGAAGCAGCAAGAAACGCCATAAAAGAGAGTAAGCGAAACAGCTTTTTGGAAGTTTGCGATGCGCTGGGGTTCCGCATACAGGATAGTAACCAAAAAATGTAAGAGCAGCAAAACCGCAGCGTATCATATGTGATCGGCTGCAGGAGAGCTTAGAAAGCCCCAGCGGACTCTCTGATAAACAGTTTGGCTTCCGACGAGCAAGGTCAACCGTGGATGCTATCTGAATAGTTGGGGAGGCTATCAGCGGGGGAAGCTCCTCCTTGAAATATTACGCAGTCATCACATTTGGATGTAAAGAATGCTTTCAATTCGGCAAAATGGTCTGACATACAGCTAGCCCTAAAACTTTTGAAAGTGCCATGTTATCTCTTGCGCATCATCAGAAGTTATTTCAGCAACCGTATTCTACAGTACGATACTGATAATGGGCCAAAAAAGTACGAAATTACTGGTGGGGTCCCTCAGGGATCGGTCATGGGGCCAACACTCTGGAACGTTATGTACGACGGGGTCTTAAAACTGAAACTTCCCGATAAGGTGGAGATCGTAGGATATGCTGATGATATTGCGCTGGTAGCAGTAGACAAGCGGTTAGATCAGCTGGAAGCAAAATGTAACGATGCAGCAGCGAGAGTACAGCGATGGCTCGGTAATGCGGGATTGGAGCTGGCAGCCCAGAAAACAGAGGCCGTGCTTATAAGCGCGCGGAAGCAAAAAAGGATTATGAGAATCACGGTTGGCGGACACAAAATATTCCCACAGGAGGCGATTAAGTACCTCGGAGTCATGCTCGACACGAGGCTAAGCTTCAAGCATCATCTGGCAGCAGTTAATTGTAAAGCCGCGGCTATCAATGGCGCACTAGCGAGAATTCTGCCTAACATAGGTGCCCCGCAAGGAGAGAGGAGACGACTCATATCGACTGTGATGGACTCTATCGTATTATATGCGGCGCCGATATGGGCTGAGGCTAAACATAGCCATATGCGCGAGGTATTTCGCACCCACAGACGCGGCGCACTACATTTTGCATGCGCTTATAGAACGGTATCAGACGACGCAATATGTGTTATTGCTAGAAAGATACCAGTGGATATTCATGCGATGGAGCTGTATCGTCTCTATGGAGTAAAAGGAGTGAAACCGACGATAGCAGAAAAGGCGGTAGAAAGAACGCGATCGATGGTCGAATTGCAAAGAAGATGGGATGAGTCAACCAAAGGCCGATGGACTTACAAACTCATAACGAACCTTGAAGGGTGGATGAATAGGAAGCATGGCGATATTGACTACTACCTAACTCAGATACTCACCGGACACGGCTGCTTCCTTGAATATCTACACCGTTTCCAGCTGGCCGACAGCCCTTTTTGCCCGAGTTGCTCGAATACAGTCGAGAGCGCAGAACATGTGGCCTTTCACTGCAGACGTTTCAGTGAAGAACGAGCAATACTGGCGAAGGCATTCGAACGCCCGCCATCCCACGCAAGATTCGTCCAGGATATGTGCTCGACCATCACTAAATGGGACGCCGCAAAAACGTTCGCGGCATCAGCCGTGACGAGGCTCAACCACATTGACTGGGAAAGGAAAGCCCAGAAACGACAGCAACAGTTGCTACTGCATCAACAACAGCGGCAGCAGCAGTAGACGCAGAGAGATAGACTAAGTATTCAATACTACATATTAAGATACTAAATTAATTAGGTAGCAAGACCCGCTAGATTATTTCTTATGTAATGTACTTAATCCAGCTAAGCCAAAATCCGACAGTTCTTAGGAGAAAAGGAAGGAGAAAAAAAATAGAAAACAACCTTATAAATATAAAGGCTATTCGTTTATTACAAAGTTTTTGGTACCTTTTCTAGCAGGTGGACAGTGGAGATGAACTGTTGTAGACAAACCGACGACAGACACAGACGCTTGAGCCAAACATTCACAACAGTACCGAACTGAAGACAAGACAATAGTTTGTGAGTATCGGACTAATGCATTTTCTCAGATGTTTAACTCCCCCCACAACCGCTTTCGAAGCCAGTGGGAGAAGTGAATACTATCGATGGCGTAAAATCTCCATACGCCCACAGGAGCGGAACCTGGACGCAGGAACCTGTTGTGTCAATAGACATAAACGCAGCTCCACCTTGAAGAAATGCTAACGCGGTTCCAGGGTGGAAATCAGCCGAGGAGGAGGAATGTTATAGTGTTAGTTGGAGCATGCCCCACATACCATTGGTGTGACGGCACCTTTGATGATGTTTCAGACATTTTGATTTACACCTCCTGACTAAAAAAAAAAAACAAAAAACAAAGAGCAGCAAAACCCTAGCCTCTATATGATCGTCTTTCATGCCTGAAATCGTGAATATGTTATTTCCAAACATACACGTTTGGTGTCCCTAAACAACCACACCAAGTTAACCGAATTCGATTTTATTACAGAAGATGAAATACTAAGGGCTACAAGCAGTTAAGCAAACTCAAAAGTGCCTGGACCAGACGAAGTGCTAAATAAATGCTTGGAGCTAGCGATCAAGTAACAAACCAAAGCGTTTAGCCACTTATTTAATAGCTGCCTTTCGGAGGGAACCTTTCCAATAATTTGAAATGCGAAAATTTAATTTACTTCCAAAACCAGGTAAATCAGCGGTGGAGCCATCTAGCTACAGGCCAATATGTCTAACCAACTCTGCGGGTAAGGAGCTCGAACGAATTTTATCCGATCGACTAGACGCGGAAGTCAGATTAGAGGGAGGCTTTTCCGAAAATAAATTTGGATTTATAAAGAGGAAGTCAACGCTAGATGCAGTATCTTCAGCAATACAGGCTATATGGCAAACAAGAGTACTGCCTGATTATCACACTAGACGTCACAAATGCGTTTAACTCTGCAAACTGGGCGGTTCTTGGGTCATTGTTGCGGAGTATAATGTACGACGGTGTTCTTCGTGTTAGGACTCCAGAGGGACCTAAGGTAATTGGCTTTGCCGACGGCATTGCCGTTGTGGAAATGGCTAAAAATATAGACGATATGAGCAACAACGCGATCCATGTGGTCCTAAATGTGCAATCATCGCTTGAGCAAAATAATCTAGAGTTAGAGCAACAAAAGACCAAGGCAGTCCTTATGTCCAGTCGAAAAAAGCCAGAAGAGGCAGATGTTAAACGTACGAGGACCAAAAAAATCGCCGCTAGCCTCTGGGTAATGTCGTGAAAAGCCAAATTTTATATGATGCACCATTTTGGGCGAATAAAACAATACCTACCAGATGTGCGCACTATGCGTATGTAGCGCATTTAAAACGGTGTCTGACTATGCAGCCATAATAATATCTGATATGTACCCGCTAGGCATATTAGCAATAGAAGCTGCCCAAACAGCGAGAGCACAAAGGCCTATAAGCCCGTTTACTCGTTCCGCGTTCCGAGAGAATTGCATCGATGAGTGGCAAACAAGGTGGGATAACTCTACAAAACGGCGTAGGACGCATAGATGTATTACCAACCTAAAGGCTTGGTTAACAAGGACACTTGGAGAAGTGGATTTTACTTGACCCAGTTTTTGAGTGGACATGGATTCTTCAAAGCATATTTATCCAGGTTTAACCACCAGCATACTGTTCATATGCTCGCATTTCCGTTCTGCGAAATATAAACTTTATAGAACCTTTGGAGAACCTTCTTCGCCTGAAACATTCGTACATCATATGCTGCGCTCGAAAAGTGGATTGCGGCATGCGACTTAGTGGCCGAGATTATGGAAGAGATAAGGCGTCTGGAAAGACTTCGACACAGCAACGACGGCTAATCACATTCCCTCTCCGCAAAGTAATACTAAATAATAAATAAACAGGCTCAGCCTGGTTTCAGAAGGCCACTTGACCACTACCACAACGCCTATGATGCATCACGTCCTCAATCTGCGAGCCAGACTCATTACAAAAGTCCCCCGAGCCTAAAGGCTAAATAAATTTATCAAAAGATGTTTAGATGCACCACATTGGTGTGCTGAATGTCGTAAAGAAACCAGCAGTAGGCAAACTTTATACTATGCCAATCATTGGTCCAAATGAAATTACAATTTCATTCTTTAATGAAAAAATATTTTTTATTCTTCATAAATGTGATTAAAAGTATCAAGTAACGGATGCCTGAAATTTTCACATCTACAAACCCATTTTATTAAAATGTTATTAATCTGGTAGGGAAGAAAATATCAGTGAAAAGTACTCCCAATAAAGGGTTCAAGAGCTTTCCTACTCACCAGTGAACAAGGACTCAATTTTAAGGCAATTTTAAGTGAAGCTTAATTTTAGCAGAAAGCAGAAAAAAGTCTGTGTACACAAAATAGGGTAGAGTTTGCAAAATAGGTAGAGCACACACCTTCCTTATCCACTCACCTCTTTGAGAAGACTAACTTGGCTTTTACACAGGACACTTTTGCAAAGACAATAGCAATACATTCACAATTTTTTATTAATTCATAATTTTCTCATTGACTATGATTTTTCGAAGACAGTCAATTTAGCTTAACTGTCCAATTCGGGATGAGGTTTCGTTGTAATTTGCGAAACATCGAAGTCAGAGCGACTAATTTGTACGAAATGACAGACGGAAACGGAGGTTGCTTAAAAATCAATTGAATTTATAACTGCCTGGATATCTAGGCACGCAAACAATTATTCTCCTTTTTGACAGCTGATATTTCAATTGTTTCCAGAGCATTGTCTTGTGTAAATCAGATGATTTTGTGTATACAGATGATTTTAAAATTGATGGTGACTTTTCTCTTAGCTGATATTTTTTCTTGGTGCAATTTAATGCCCAGGATGTCGGAAAGCTGCTTTGGATATCAAAAATCTCGAAACTACTCCCATATCCTAGGAATGACTTCGGTATATTCTTCCCAAAGTTTTCAAAATAAAAAATATTAGTTTTATTTCATTTGATATATTTATTAATCGTTTACACAGGTGAATTATCGTCTTATTATTAACTTCTCATTGGATCTCGTTGAATGGACTACCGAAAAGATGCAGCGTCTTTTAGCGAGCGGCCGGTGCCGCTGTTGTGGTTGTAGTTGTGGAAGTTGTGGATGTGCTAGTCGATGTAGTAGTAGCACAGCGATGTATTACTTTACGGTTTATAATTTTCGTTGACGTGCATGCGGTATGCGAACACGCACACTTCTTGTAAATAAAAATTCCATTGGCTTGCATGACTACAGCCGCCAAAATGGTGAACAAAAATAATTTAAGCACGAGCATATTGCAAAAGTTGGAAGATTGTTAATTGGTGAGGAACAACTGATGATTTTGAAATTTTGCATCGGTATTTATAGAGACACAATCAGATTCTTATGTAATATAATTATAACATATTCTGTCGGGTAAATTTTAGTAGCTGTACCAACAAAGTTTTGTTTACACAAATGAAATCAGTATAGTTGTCATACATTTGCGACTAAAGTAATACAAGAAAAGTGCATAGTAGGCAAATAAAAACAGACAAATCAAATAGAATGACAAAACAAATAAGACTAAGGAACATGCGTTTAATTTTTGTTTACCTCTGCAAAGAAATTTTGCATACTTAATGTTTGTTCTTTTAATAATTTCCTCATAAGCTATGGACTTAAAATTTTGAGGATAGTCTGGAGATCGAAGCCAAAACAGGGCAAGGTATGAATGAATCCGATTGGCGGCACTGGAATCGTGATATAAATAAATGTATACAGTAAAATAAAGGATCACTGTGCCGTTACCTAAAATAAATAAAAATAGTAATTGCGGATGCTTTAGGGAGTATATCAGACATACTAGGTGGAGCAAAGTCTCTAACCATTTTATATTAGGCCTCTCCTTTTCGGCAAGCTTTAGCATGAGACGAATAGATGAAGCAACTGGTATAAATGAACATATGTTGGCAACGCGGGAATAGAGCTGCCTTAAATTACATTTGTTTCCTCGAAAGGGAGTTATACCAGTATAATGAGCTATAGCCAGACTCGCTAGCGGCGAACCTTACTCGATAACTTTTTTGTTGTTTTCACATGCAAATTTTTGGTCAAGTTAATCGGGCACCGAGATAGCGAGCGGGTAAGCGACGAATTGAAGAGGCATATTGTAAATAATAGAATAATTATTCCAACTGTAACGAAACATTTGGATTGAACGAACGTGCTTTTTTATCTCTTACTTTGTGGACAACTGCGGTTTTACAAATCGTACGATATTTAAAAGCTGAAATATTCTGCAACAAAACACAACTTGTGTTATCTTAGCGCGCCTTTTCCTTTATAAATATAAGAAAAGTGAAAAATTTGAACGAATAAAATACCTGTATACCAAGCAAACGCAGGTGAAGGGAACAAAGGTTTTTCTCTTCCAAAGAGTTTGGACAAGCTCCTCCTCCTATTTGTGGCGGGTGTCTTGATGTTGTTCCGCAAATGGAGTGACCTACAGTTTTAAGCCAACTCCGAACGGTAGATATTTTTTATGAGGAGCTTTTTTCGAGGAAGAAATACACTCGGAGTTTTCTCATTGCCTGCCGAGGAGCGTCCGGTATTAGAAAAACGTTTTTCTTTATTTATTCTTTGACCGAGATTTGAACCAACGTTCTACGAACTATGGTACCGAATGCTAGTCATGCACCATTCGATCACGGCGGCCGCTGCTGGATTTAAGATAAGAAAGTTCTCGTGGGCTCATTGTCAATTGCAAATTGCAGGCGCAGTTCCTCCTTCTTGGTAAACACATGTTCCGGTGTCTTCTTATTTGTCTTGCCATTATGTTTGACTTGTCTGTTTTAATTTGCCACTATGAATTTTTCTTTATTTAATTTAATGGCAAATGTATGGGAAATTTACTGATTTCGTTTGTGCTTAGCTGACGCAGCTACTAAAACATATCCAAACGAATATATTATAGTTACATAACATTTTGGATGTGTGCCTATAAATACGGTTCGCGAAATTTCAAAATCATCAGTTGCCACTCATCACTTAACAATCTTTCAACTTTTGCGTTATGCTCGTACTTAAATTTTTCTTATTTGCCATTTTGGCGGCGGCTGCGGTCATGCAAGCTGAGGGTTTCATTTTTAAATGTACATGTCCCTCGGACTGCCCGACAAAGAAGATTGTAAGAACTCAAAATGTTTACAAGGCTTGTACATAATCTCGTTGACGTTGGTAAGCCCATGGCCGCATTTTGGAGATCGACGACTAGTTCAATCAAATACAAGGATAATGGAATACAATAATAAAACTAAAATATATGTATATATAAAATCAAATTAAGTGTTTTACTCTTAAAAAATTTAGGAAGAATATCGTGCTTAACCATTCTGGAATCTTGATAACCGCAAAGGTCAATTGCCTCACATGGGAGGATCTGCCTCTTTTTCGTATAGAGATAAAGGAGGACATTATGTGCCATTATCTAAAAACTTTGGAAATTAAGTTAAGTTATCCAAGTACCTCTACAATATATTAGTCAGCAGCGCAGATAAAACAGTGGATATTACTGACGGAAGGAAAATATCATCTATTATTATTTCATATCCACAATCGAGCTAACAGCCCAATAAAAGTGTTTGACCCATTTACCATTACGCCGCAAAGTTCTCATTGTAACATAATAATAATAGTTTGATACGTCTTAGGTAGAACCAGATTCACGAACGTCTACCAAAACTTTGTTTGGGGACTTTATGAAAAGTTCCAACAACGGTGAAGAGCTCTCAGTTTAGGAGGAATTCTTAGAAGGCTGCTTCTCTGCCAAGTATGGGTGTTCTGTGCCAGCTCAGACATTTGTTGAAGCTCTTCTTTCTCGCTACGCTCACTCATTGATATGGACTTCTTCAATCATCACTTCCTGAATGTTATAATCTCAGACGATGATAGTCTAGAGTCGGTTCAGGTATTTCCCGCCAACGTGTATATTCGCGGCTGCCTTAGCTGTAGAGGGTTATCAGGATGTTGGATGTTGCCTTCGGGTAGCAGGTGCTACTGACCGAAGGGAGTTGGGAATTGCTATTTGCGTGATGACCAGAAATATTGCCATGCTATGAAAGTTTAAGTCACTCAGTCGTACAGTCTAATGTAGGGCCGATTGAAACTTTCTCAAAGTTCACATATTTTTATGAATCGAGTAGAAGATGTCATAACATCCACAACGAGTCACTTTTTGGTCTGGCGGCATCATCGGGCCATTTTTTTTCGAAAATGAGCGAGGAGCCGCGGTTACAGTAAATGGCGAGCGTTACCGTGACATGGTCAACGAGTTGTTTCCAAAAATTGAAGAGGATGACATGGACGACATTTGGTTTGAACAGGACGGTGCAACTTGTCACACTGCCAAAGTTACACTCGAACTTTAGGCTACCGTTTTTGAAAACCGAATAATCAGCCGAAATTCCGATATCAATTGGCCGCTTCGGAGCTGTGATTTAAGCCCGTTGGGCTATTTTTTGTGGGAAGCCGTTAAGGACAAATGCTATGCGAACCATCCAGAGACGATTGATGCTTTAAAACATGAAATTGAAGTTGCCATTCATGAAATTGGAGCCCAAACAATCGAAAATGTGTTAAAAAATTGGGTTGATCGAATGGCCTACTGTAAAGCCAGTCGTAGCAGTCATTTGAACGATATTATTTTCCATTCATAAATGACAATGCTCAATCTTCAAAATGAAAGAAAAAGTTTGAAAAAATATTGATTAGTGTTTTTTTTATAGCCGATTCAAAAAGCAAATTTTACGTGGCCCGCCCTATAGGATAATAAATTAGTCTAAATTATTATGCATTAAGTCTTATTGTTTTATTCGTTAAGTATTAAGACAACATAGCAATTATATGCGCTTAGGGTATGCAGGGCATTCAAAATAATATCGGAAGATGCAAAATTAGTTCTCGCCGGAATGTATCCAATCGAATTATTGACAGAAGAGGCAGCAAGGTTTATCGAAAACAAAATCTAACCTTCTGGCAATAAAGATGGTACAATTCCACAAAGGGCCGTTGTATATATCGTTGTTTTCCAGACTTGAAATATTGGCTTAAGTGAACGCATGGTGAAGTAGATTTTTACTTAATCCAGCTCTTCACGTTACACCGATACTTTAAGTATTATCTGTATCGATTGAAACACGAACTTGATCCTGTATGCAACTACAGCGGAGAGAACGCCATTGAAGGCTTGGCCTAGGGGGGTAGCGGCGACTAATTCGCATTTCCCCAAATTAAGCACATTTGAATTCACCGCATTCGTAAACAAACCGTTGTCATGGCGTGAGAATTGGATCTGTTAATTTTTTTATATGCCACTAACACAAGCTAAATTTCATTAAATACCCATCCCAAGTGACGTCAGAACATCAGCTGATTCTGTCAAATTCGCTCAGAGCCTAATAACGGTCCGCTAGGTAGCAAACCTCAAAAAATCTTTAACAATGATATATACCTTCTGCTCAAATATGAACAAGACGTTATCAATAAAACGGTCCGCGGATGATATATGGCAAAAATAAACTTTTTTGTTTTTTGGTAGGACTGTTATAAGCTTACATGGCAAATTTCAGCATGATATGTCACATAGTTTGTTTTCTGTGCTACTGTAAACAAGTCAAGCTCGAGTGTGTTCTGCGAATTTAACGATGGAAATTCAAGTTGAACAAAGAATTTGTTAGAAATTTTGTTATTCCAACAAAATTTCGGCTTCAGACGCCTTAAAAATGTTGCAGACAACCCATGGGGACTCTGCTCTATCGCGTGCACGTGTTTTCCAATGGTACAAATCGTTCAAAGAGGGCCGTACATCCGTTGAAAACTTGTCTCATAAACGTCGTCCAGCAACATCAGTAAACGACGAAAACATCGGAAAAGTAAAGGAAATTGCGCTTGAAAATCGCACAAATCGCAAAATCGGTTAACGCTGAATATTATTTAGACGTTTTAAAGCGTTTGCGCGAGAACATTTGTCTTAAAAGGAAGGACTTGTGGGACAACAAGTCATGGTTCTTGCATCACGATAATGCACCAACTCACACATCACGTCTTGTTCGCGATTATTTGAACAAAAATAATGTTAATATCGTTCCGCAAGCACCGTATTCGCCTGATATGGCTCCATGTGAGTTTTTCCTGTTTCCCAAGCTCAAGTTGCCGCCCCGTGGAAAACATTTTGAGACAATTGAAGTCATAAAAGAGAATTCGAAGAATACACTCGAGCTTGACTTGTTTACAGTAGCACAGAAAACAAACTATGTGACATATCACGCTGAAATTTGCCATATAAGCTTACAACAGTCCTACCAAAAAACAAAAAATTTATTTTTGCCATTTGTCATCCGCGGACCGTTTTATTGATAACGTCTCGTTCATATTTGAGCAGAAGGTATAATGATTAAAGTTTCTTTTACCTTTGGTGAATTCCTCTGATGGCTGAATAATCCAATAGCGTTCACTTCTGAATTTCAAGTATTGTTTATTGTAAAATTTTTTTAGTGTGGCCTAAACAGTGAACTGTTTTCCATTAATACGTGATGATGATGTAATGGCAATACCTTAACCGCTTTTTATGGACATTTTCAGTCCATCATTACACTTCTTTTGAATCATATTTCAAATAACTCTTAGAGTAGCATAAGTGGGCGTTTATACGGGACAGTTTTGCAAATACAATAGCAATACATTCAGACTTGTCACTGATAAATCCATAATTTTCTCATTTCTCATTTTTCGAAGAGAGTAAATTTGACTTAACTGTCCAATTCGGTGACGTTTCGTTGTAATTCGCAAAACACCGAAATCAGAGCAACTAATTTGTACAAAAAGACAGACAGTAACGGCTGACAGCTGTTACGTATTTTCAATTCTCTTCAGAGTATTTCCTTGTGTTAATCCAAGATAAGAGACTTCTTTATACTTTACTACTCTCCTCTTAATCATTACTTATATAGAGTAAAGTCGGGTATTGTGGGCACATTTTTACCTTAATATTAATTTCAGCCAAAATAAGCGTAATGGAAAAGCTATCTTTTTTTTCTTTCTAACAGATATTGGATTACCTTTACATTTTATTGCAAAATATACCCTAATATAATCGTTTTCGTTTGATAATATGGAAAAACTGAAACCACCTTAAAAGTTGATGAAAATAATGTGGGTAATGTGGCCCAGGGTATTCGGGTAAAGTGGCCCACTAGATAAAATCACCAAAACCAATTATAGGAGTTAATAATAAGCCAATGAATTTATTCATATATATGTTTTATTTTAATTATTAAACTTAGGTAAATATAAATCCATATTCTGTATAGTAGATGGTGGAAATTTGTGTTTCTCATACTCTTGCTTAAGTAAATCTAAAAACATTTTTGCATTTTCTTTTGTGAAACCCATTGCTATATTAAAAGACGTTCCCGTTGGAGAGCGAAAACTAAACTATAATTTTGTGCCTACACAGGAATCCATGCAGTCAACCTTTCCCTGCACATTGCTTACATATATGTATGTATATATAACTGGTACGTGCACCCTTTTTTGGTATTTGGCCGAGCTCCTTCTCCTATTTGTGGTGTGCGTCTTGATGTTGTTCCACAAATAGAGGGACCTACTGTTTCAAGTTGACTCCGAAGGGCAAATATTTTTATGAGGATCTTTTTCATGGCAGAAATACCTTTTCTTAATTTTGATCTTTCACCGAGACTCGAACCGACGTTCTCTCTCTGAATTGCGAATGGTAGTCACGCACCAACCCATTCGTCTACGGCGGCTGCACATTGCTTAAGAACCGGAAATTGTTTAGCAATTTATTTCTTTCCGCCATTCTTAGCAATGTAAAACGCTGCACATCAAAAGTCTTTAATGCAAAAACTGTGCCCTTATCCTCATTCCAACGATGGCTTTTTTCATCATTCCGGGGTCCCATTTCCTTTTTTCTCCATTTTAGGCATGTCTAAATATGTATAGAAAATTAACGAGAATTAGGAAAATACTAAGGTAGTAATGTGGGCTACTAGTTCACAATACTCGACGCTGACTAGCCCACATTACCCACTGTACCACTTACAAGAAAAAAGTATTACAAACTTTTGTTTAAATAATTGAAAAGAGTTTCTTACCGCATTAAAAAATTATAATAGTTTAATAATTCTATCTGAACTTTCACACTCTAAAAATAATCACTTGCTAAAAAATACCATTAATATTATATTACACGCCATTGAAAAACAAATTGACTGCACTTCACAAAATATTTTGATCAACTGCTCAAGAGTAAAGAGTCCAATTCAAAAGACGTCCTTTATATGAATTTCGAATTTCATAAGCAATCTTTCTAGTGCATTTTCGTTATTATGAAAAATACAGGCGTTGGCAATATTACCCGAATAGCTTACAAATACCGATCTTATTCTACAGGTATACAGATGATTTTAAAATTGATAGTGTCTTTTCTCTTAGCTGATATTTGTCATATTCCCACGAATGACTTAGGTATATTCTACTCAAAGTTTCAAAAGTAAAAACATATTAATTTTATTTCATTTGATATATTTATTAATCGTATACACATTTTCATCTTATTATTGAATTCGCCTTAGGTTGGTTGAATGGACTGCCGAAAAGATGCAGCGTCTTTTAGCGACGGGCCGGAGCCACTGTGGTTGTGGTTGTGGTGGTGGAAGTTGTGGATGTGGTAGTCGATGTAGTAGTAGTACAGGGATGTATTACTTTACGGTTTATAATTTTCGTTGACGTGCATGCGGTATTCGAACACGCACACTCCTTGTAAAAAAAAAATCCATTGGCTTGCATGACCACAGCCGCTAAAATGGCAAACCAAAATAATTTAATCACGAGCATATTGCAAAAGTTGGAAGATTGTTAATTTCTGAGGTGCAACTGATGCTTTCGAAATTTTGCAAGCCGTATTTATAGGAACATATTCAAATTGTTATATAACGATAATATATTCTTTTTTACACAAACGAAATCAATAAGATCTTCATACAATTCCAATTAAAGTAAAAAAATAAAAGCATAGTAGGCAAATTAAAACAGACAAGTCAAATAGAATAGCAAGGCAAATAACACCCCGGAATATGTGTTCAATTTTTGTTTACCAGTGCAAAGAAATTTCGCAAATTTTGTGTTTCTTATTTGAATAACTTTTTTATGAGCTATGAACGTTACATTTTGAGAATAGTGCGGAGATCGAAGACTAAACAATACAAGGTGGAAATGAATGTAACTTACCAGTGCCTCTCCTCATACTTGAATAACTGAACTGACAATCCGTGTCACATCTGGAACATTGAGGGAAACTATCAGTATTGAGGGAAACTAACGTAATTACAGAATTTGAGTACCCTTATAATATGCCATCTGGTTATGGAAAGTTGGGCTTCGCATACATTACGTCAACACTGCGGAAGGTCCTTCTGGTCATGTTCTGGCGCTCAAAAGAACTTTCAAGGTTAACAACATCACAGGTCTAGAAATTTTGTGAGGGTGAGACTTACATATGTGATGAGACTTGGTATTGCTTCGAGACCTTTGCGCGGAGGGCTGTCTGGAAGATGAGATGGAATCGTGTCTGTATCTTATCCTCATCCTTTCTGCGCTCACAGGGCTGAGACTCACAGAACTTATCTTTCACTTTTTCTCTACATCTCCAGATGTAGTCGATTTAGATACCGCACCTGATTAATTTATTCACAAGTAAATGGTTTTCCAATGTTTATTTTATTATAAAGAGGAAGATATGCCGTTAATAGTGGAAAATAACATCAGGCAAAAGACCACCACGACCACGCTTACAGAACAATATCCTTTTCATGAAATTTTCCATAACCGAATTGCAAAGTGGATGCCCTATGTCCTCGATAGCCTCACGAATTCCATCTTTGAGGTCTTGAATCGACCCTGGGCTGTTGGCGTAGACCTTCTCTTTCACGTGGCCCCAAAGAAAAACTTCACAAAGTGTTAAATCACAAGATCTTGGTGGCCAATTGTGATCACCTCTTCGAGAGATAACACGGTCCGGAAACTTTTCACGTAAAAGATCAATGGTTTTGTTGCTTGTGTGGCACGTAGCGCCGTTTTGTTGAAAATAAACGTTGTCCAGATCAGTACCATCCAATTCCGACCATAAAAAATCGCTAATCATCTCTCGATAACGCAATCCAATCACCGTAACTGTTGCTCCAGCTTCATTTTCGAAAAATCGCAACAAACAGTCACACGTTGAGAATAAATAGGTTTTTCAACAATAACTCATGGATTTTCTGAGCCCTAGATCTGACAATTTTGCTTGTTGACGAAGCCACCGAGGTGAAAATGGGCCTCATCACTCAAGATGATTTTTCGATGGAATTTCTGGACTTTATAAGCCTTAAGACCCAAATCTTTATGCAAAATACGGTGTAATGACGTATGTGGAATGCTTTAATTCCAAAGAACGACGAAGAATGGACATACCTGGGTTTTCTTCAACACTTTCCGCTACAACAGCAATATTTTCGGCTGTTTTTGAGGGACGTGCACGGGTTTTATTCTTCACGTCACTAACTTGTTCCAACAGCTCGAATTTTTTCACGAATTTCTGTATTGCGGTCCGACAAGGTGCTTCACGATGACTCAAATATGTTCGAGTTTTAGGAACCGTCTCTGCCAAATTTGCACCATTTTTATAGTGAATTTTAATAATAATTTCAATGCGTTGTTTAAGCATATATCGTTCCATTTTTATTAATGGCGTAGTTTCTACAATACTTGCAAATATCAAAAAATAACAGCTTCAAAAGTGACAGCTACCGAAATAGTGGGCTATTCAAAATAACACCTGTTATTGGAAAGTCCTTTATTAAGTGGTTAGCACAACCATATATATATATATATATATATATATATATATATACGCATAAACTTACCTAACTTTTTCGCCCGTGTTAAAATTCTGCACCTTTCGACGACATTACTATGCACCTGTCCCAATTACGCTTCTTGACTTCAGCTATACGTTTAGTAGAGAAGCATGTACAGCTCTCAGGTACCATAGGTTAGTGCAACGAGTTTCTTACATATTAGACTTATGCTTTGTACATCGGGTAAATATGAGTTTAGTCTAAAATATCTAGATCAAAAATTGTGGCAGTGTTACGAGAGTCTCAGAAGACAACTTGAACTCTGGTTCTGTGATATGGGCGGTCATTTATGGTCGATAGTCTGTTGGGTCCAGATATGTTGCCTTCATCTATTCGAAACTCAATTGTCTATATTTTGTTATTACATTTCAAAAGCCCTAACCTTGGTGCACTAAAAACATGTGCCAGCTATAAATAAATATAAAGTTCAGTGTTTGCGTTTAAAGAAACTTTAATAAAATCCATTATTTCTTGTTCTGAAAATATGAAAAGTATATCGCATTACCAAGTGTGTACAATTTTTTTATTTCCTCTTTTAAGAGAGAGAAATTTAATGCTATATTTACTTTAGCTATTTTATTTAAACATTTCTTTTAAGAATAGCAAACAAGTATCACTTCTTCACTTAGACAATATTTGTTAAAAAAACACAACACAATCATAATTCGCGAGTTGATTATGTAGTTTATTCTATTATACTCTTATTTGCACAGCATTTTGCTATAAATTTAGTATTTTCGCAATTATAAAAAACGGTTTGCCCAATACGGGTCACTATGCAAAGGACAAGACACCAAATGGAAATTGACATTGAATAGAATAGAATGAGATCATTGAAAAGTAAAAGATATGTACAGCGGGTGTTTTTATTTGTCATATAGAATTTGGAATTAGAATTCGGAAATGAACTTGTACAGAATCACAAACTGTGCCAAAGGCTTTTGTTATGCCAAAATGTACTGCTACATATGCTTTTTTAAATTATCGTTTATTTTGTGTATACCTCTGTGAATGTGTTCTATATCCGGATATATGTATATACACTGAAGAGCAAAACTGTAACAAAATGTAATACTTTCTATTTCAACACATTTTTTTTAGACATGTTTTAACAAATCAAATATTTTTTTTGCATAACTTTATTGGCATGTATGTACTCTCTCTCTCAAACCGGTTTGGTGTCAATGCAACAACAACAACGCTAGTAGCAAGCAATAATGCAAATAAAGACAAATGTTACAGTTTTGCACTCAACCCATTTTTTATTTTTTACAATAAATAAAATAAATATTAATAAGATGTCCAATATCCTTTGGATTTTTTCAGCTCGTGGATACGATTGGGCATACTTCGTGTATACCTCAAGACAAAGTCAGTCGGAATAGCATCCCATACATCGCGTGTTCGCTCCCACAGCTCATTAACTCCACTGGGCGGACTTCAATATTCGGCAAGCTTCGATTTTACATGACTCCATAAATTTTCGATTGGGTTCATGTCCGGTGATTGTGGAGGCCACTTCAAGTTACGAAATTTTTGGCGTTGCATCCAATTTCGTACAACATGTGCGGTGTGCTTAGGGTCATTGTCTTGCTGAAAAATTACTTTTTCAGCAGCAAGACCCATACTTTCCACTACACATGGCAGATTTTGTTGCAATATGGCCAGGTATTCCTCTTTCCGCATTATACCGTCTATTCGTACTAAAGGACCCACACCATTATTGGAAATGCAGCCCCACACCATAATGGAGCCACCACCATGTTTTACTGTCTGCTTGATGTGATGTGGCTGGACTGCATTTGGGTCTTTAACCCAATACCAGGCCCGACCATCTGACTGAAATCGATTGATTTTGGTTTCATCAGACCAAATAACCTGCAATCGTTTTGAAATTTTATGAAAAAAGGTCTTTTATAATCCATTTATAAAGACGTACCTGATCCCAATCTTCAACTGTCCAGCTTTGGTGAGCCGCAACAAAATCCCGCCTCAACCGCACATGTCTTTTTGTCAGCATTGGCTTGGTTTTCTTCTCCGCTGCCTTTAGCCCCAGTTTTGACAGGCTGCGCCTGGCTGTCCACTGACTGGCATCAATATCCAGCATCTTTAGTGCTTCTTTGGGAGTGACCGCCTTGCTGCTTGTTACCAAATTTGCCAGATGGCGGGCATCGCGGTCGCTTATCTTCCTTGGCCGGCCTCCTTTGTTACTGGGAACAGCGTCTGGTACATTTTTCCGCAGCCTTTGCACAGCCATGTGGCTCACTTCGAATTTTTTAGCTATTTTTCTTATAGACTCGCCCTTCTTTAGCAAATCAATTATTTGGCGTTGTACTTCCCGATTTAACATTTTGTCTTATTCACGGTCACGTTTATAATAATTAAAAATATATAATTACGAGAAAAATAACGGAAAATTTTAAAATTAAGAGTGAGTGCAAAACTGTAACATTTGTCTTTATTTGCATTATTGCTTGCTACTAGTGTTCTTGTTGTTGCATTGACACCAAACCGGTTTGAGAGAGAGAGTACATACATGCCAATAAAGTTATGCAAAAAAAATATTTGATTTGTTAAAACATGTCTAAAAAAAAATGTGTTGAAATAGAAAGTATTACATTTTGTTACAGTTTTGCTCTTCAGTGTACATATATATATAATTGGCGCTTACGCCCTTTTTTCGTATTTGACCGAGCTCCTCCTCCTATTTGTGGTTTGCATTTTGGTGTTGTTCCGGTTTGAAGCCGACTCCGAACGGCAAATATTTTTATAAGGAGCTTTTTCATGGCAGAAATACACTCGGAGGTTTGCCATTGCCTGTCGAGGGGCGACCGCTATTAGAAAAATGTTTTTCTTAATTTTGGTGTTTCACCGAGATTCGAACCGACGTTCTCTCTCTGAATTCCGAATGGTAGTCACGCACCAACTCATTCGGCCACGGCTGCCGCCGTAAAATACAATGTAATCAGTAATTAAACTTTGCAATGATTGCCCAAGAAATTTTTGGATGAAATACAAACCGCATAACTTCAAAATCGCATAAAACGAGACCTTATAGTATATATATATACATATTTGATCACGGCCGCCATAGCCGAATGGGTTGGTGTGTGACTACCATTCGGAATTTCGGAGTACGTTGGTTCAAATCTCCGGGAAACACCAAAACGAAGAAAACGTTTTCTCTACTTGCGGTTCCGCCTCGGCAGGTAATGGCGAACATTCGAGTGTATTTCTGCCATGAAAAAAGCTCCTTATAAATATCTTCTTCTTCTTCAAGAAGGAGAAAAAATATTTGTGAAGCAAGATCAAGGCGCACGCAAAAATCATAAAGATGTCGGTGTTTTTGTTTCTCAGCCGCGTTCAGGACGCCGAAAAATACTAACACAGCATGAAACTCGTGACATTTTGCATAGTGTCCAGCAGAATTATCGTCTATCAGCATCCAAAATGTCCCAAAATGTACAACAAAGTTTTAAAAATGCAAAAAGAGCAAGTCTTTGGAATCAAACGACGTAAGATTGTGTGGCGAAAAAGTGCAACTTGGTGGAACAGTGATATGGGAATGCATGGCTAGTAAGCGTGTGGGAAAAATGAAGTTCATTGAGTTCACTATGGAAATATACATACCTTAATATTTTGAAAAGAAATTTAAAGTAAAGGAGTTAGGTCTAGGATATGGCTACTACGGGATAACGATACAAATCATGCTGCTGTCATAGTTAAGCTTTGGTTACTCCATAACGTTCCTTATCAGCCAGATTTGAATCCTATAGAGCACGTATGGGATTTACTTGACCGGAGAATCCGGCAGCGATCAATTACCTCAATGGCTATGCTCAAGAAAGAGCTGGGCGAAAAATGGGCTGAAATCGCTACGACGAAAACCTCTAAACTTGTCAATTCCACGCCAAAATGTCTGGAGGAAGTTTTGAAATGTTGGGAGTATCCGACTTCTTATTAAATTTTAAGGGAAATTTGGAAGAAAAATTATTTTGTTTAACATATGCAATTAGTACGCAGACTTTTTCTACTGGATTTTGAGGGCGATTTGCGCACTTGGCCAGAAGATTGGATTATACTGTGAATTGGAAAAATGCCGTTAAATATTTATCGCTGAGTTGAATACTAGATAAAAGGGACATTTTATTGTAAAATAGTTGATTTTAATTCAAATACTTAGTTATTGGAAATTATTAAATTGACTACTAAGAAGTGCAAAACAAGTAGTCAAAATACTATGCGCGTTGTCGATGAAATGCTTGACATAAAAATCTTTATTTTTACTCTTATTTAAAAGCTTTTTAACACATCCGAGTCGGAAAACGAGAATTCTCGGCTTACGAGAATGTGCTTACCTGGATTGAATAAAAATACTTTCTCTAAGAATATATGCACCCCGGTCTCCTTTGACTCTCTTTCAGGTGTACGAATGCAAACTGTTTGAATATTTCACTTCGAGTTTTTTCCCACTCCGATGCTAAATAAACAAAACTGTTGGCGATTACGTTTTCAAAGGATGCGTCGCATTATTCCCTTAACACGAATCATATTTAGCTTTGGTTCTGCTACGACACAATCTTTATGCATTAGGGCTCTAGTCTGTATCGAAGTGGTGTCCGCTGGACGTTCAAGGAATACACAATTTTTTTTAGCGTTTTTGCGGCTTGGAGCGTCGTCAATTAGCAAAACCTTTTTTCCATAATGTGTCTTTTTAAAGAATGTAGACCCCATTAATTTCGCTGATGTTTTCTTTCTTTTTAGCCTCCACAGAGCTATTGTTGTGTCCTATTCTGAATTTTTTTGTATTTAATATTGGATTTTCCTCTTTCGAGCTTTAAAGATGATTGACACCACTTTTGCATATTTTTCCGGCTTAGAAATATCAAAAAGAAAAAGTATAGGAAATTTACCTCCGCGAGCAATAATCTTACCCTGAAATCGTTCAAGCAGAAGATGGTGTTCAGTATATGATAGGTTGCGCGATCTTACTGAAACAGCATGCCATCCAAGTTCTAATTTTTCTATCTGAGCTAAAATAAATTAGTTTCCATCGATCTGTAGTGGTAGCCGTTAATGGTGATAGCTTCATCAACGTCGTCTTCAAAGAAGTAGTGACAAATGGCGCAGCCGATCTAAAACTCACATGAAACAGTAACCAGTTGTGGTTGTAGTCTCTCCGGAACCTCATGTAAGTTGAAATCATTGCATATATCGCACCCTAAATACAAAAGGGTCACAACTCAAAATTTTCCACTCTCGAGCTTGACTTGTTTACAGTAGCACAGAAAACAAACTATGTGACATAACACGCTGAAATTTGCCATGTAAGCTTATAACAGTCCTACCAAAAAACAAAAAATTTATTTTTGCCATATGTCATCCGCGGACCGTTTTCTTGATAACGTCTCGTTCATATTTGAGCAGAAGTACATTTTGAGTTGTGACCCTTTTGTATTTAGGGTGCGATATGTTAATTTTCTTCTTCATTTAGTCTCGCTTTGCGGTCTAGTAATATCTATCTACGGTAGACCGAGTTCATGTGATTGGTGATTTTAGCTTCCTCCACCTATGTTCACAAGTAAGTTAGAAGTTTTCAGCCAATTTGACGTTCCTCGGATTTAGAAGTTTTGGTGGATAGCTTCCCTAACCGTTTGATGATCCACCGTGACAAAATCTAGTGAATAGTAGTGAAACCGCTTTGAATTGAAATTTTACATGAAAAATAAACATAGTACCAAAGAGTTGGTAGAATTTTGGCCCAATTGAAACACTTTCGAAGAGTTCCTTAAACTATTTAACTAAACTCAAAGAAAGGTTTTGTATGAGGAACTCCACCGCAAACGGACAATTAATCTGCACTTTCTTAGATGCTTTGTTGCAAAAGTCAATATGAGAATTGCTCCTCAAGATTTGAGATTGATAAATTAAATAAATATTTATAATTGCAATTAGCTCTACCATTTTTCGAATCATTGTTCCTGAAAATTAATACACTTTTGCATACATTTGAAATTATTTGCGTCGAAGTAGGCATATGTCTCTTTGAGCGTTTGTCAAATTACGCAATGTTGAAGCAATATTTAAGGGAGGGGGTAGGGTCACAAAATCGAAATTTTTTTTCTTCTCTCATCTTATAGTAAATCATTTCAAGAATGTTGTGTCAAAATTTTAAGTGGATCGGAGCAGAACTCTCAAAGTTATAGCCTTTGTAGGCACTCTACCTCGAATGCGGAGCATCGATAATTTCTCAGAGTCATTTTTTCAAACGCGTTTTTCCCGAAACGACTTCTTAAAAGTCGGTGCCAATCACAACTCCGAAACTATTCAACCGATTCTTTTCAAATTTGGCACACGTTTTCTAAATCAAAAATACCTCCCCCCTACACTGTTTTTTTTTTATTCTTTTTTTTAAGGTTGTTTTTCACTTACAAATATGGCGAAATTTTTCGCCAAAAATGCTCGTTTTACGTTTTTTTGCCACCAAAACTACAAAAATGAAAAAAAAAAAATTTTTATTAATGTAGGGGGGAGCATTACGTCATACTTTTACTGAAAAATTCGACTTTTTTAGTTTCAGATGATTCTACGACGAATGCCAATTGGCACCGCAGAGCACCTCTCGAAAAACATATCTCCAAAAAAACTCTGTCATGGGCTTATTTGTCAATATTTTATTATTAATATTTTTTAAAAATTTATTGAAAAGATGTACAATAACATGCAACTGATTTTATTAAAGTATCTTAAGCCAAATTTCTGTAAAAAATTTAAAAAAAAAGTGTTTTTTTTTTAGCGCTAAACCCTACCCCCCCCCCCCTTAATTTTAGCGCGTGGAACTAAAGCCCAAGCATATGCCTAAAAACATTCGCCTGGTATGTGCATTTTTGGTTCCAATCCAAATGAACAGAAGTTATATCACTTTTTATACTCAGACAATATTTGTGGAAGAAAAAGAAAAGCATGCACAACACGTGAATCGATTGAATAATATACCTATTTTAAGAAAGTCATATTTACACAGTATGTTTTAACAAATTGAACATTTTTGGCTATTTTGCAAAACAAATATTTAATAGTAAATAGGAAATATTATTTGATAAAAATGAATTTATCAAATACTAACATAAGCCCGGACCACGTTGCTATGGCGCTAAAGCAATCCTCTTTGGTAGATTACTCTTCTTGATTGCTGCGATAAAAATTAAACCAATTTTGACCGAGTTTAACAAAACGCGTCAGTCGTTTCTTTCTAGTTCCTTTTTTTTTCTCTCGATAGGCAAGTGGGTCCACTGTTTGTTTAACGACAGGAGGTACTTCGTCTTATCCTCGTGCGCAACCAGACTCATTCGCTTTGCTCCTTTATCCAACTTAGAAAAGGTAGAACTAACAGCATAGTTGTTCAGGCCGATGATGTCAATATTATTCGCTTTTATAACAAATGATGCCTGAGCGGTGAAGTTTTGACGGAGCTGGTGATATTGCCCATCGTCATTTTGTATCTTGTATATATCATTAGTTTTGCGGGTATACCAAATTCAGACATCGCGGCATGTAGGCAACTCCTTTTCGTGCTGTCGCATGTGGCTTTAAAGTCAACGAAAAGAGAGTGTGTGCTGATTCTCTTTTCAGGCATTTTTCCATGACTTGGCAGTCACACTGAAGTCCGATTTTTCTTCCACAGTAGTACGTAGAGGCCGAGAAATGTAGCTCATGTATACCGGTTTGTTGGGCAGCACTCTCTGAGTGCAGAAGTGAACGTCGAGTGACGAATTTTCTGGCTATCTGCTGCGCTTGCAGTTTTTCGGTGTTGAACATTTATGCGCAGTTAAATTATCGTTTTTGATATGCAGAGGCATGTGTGTATTTTGGCTCCAAAAGATAATAATCCGAGGCAATGTTGGGTCTACGAATGCTAGGATTATCTAAAAATTCGATCTTCAATTTATCCCAGAGACAGCCACCTAGTTAATTTCTTTGTGCTGCATTCTGGTGCCGCAGACTACCACGCTTCGGGCGTCAGTCCTTTAGCCGATATTTCGGCGTAAAGGCTATATTTTTAGACTTTTGCACTCCTTTACATGGCATCATTAGTAGACGTCGCAAGGTCCAATAGTGTTCTTGCCTTGACCCGTCCATCGTATCTCTTGAATGGCGATGATGCCAGTTTTTACTCCTACGAGGAAATTAACCAGCCGGGCAGAGGAACCTTCCACATTAAGAGACCGGATATACCAGATGAATACCCTCAAATCATAGTGCTTAGTTCACTTACTTTGATCGTCCTCATAAGGCGATGATGCCAGTTTTTGTTCTTACGAGGAAATCAACCAGCTGGGCAGAGGAACCTTCCATTTTAAGATACCGGTAAGTTGTGATCAGAGACTTTCCCCACTTGCGGGGACCTCAACAAACAGAATTATTCGCTGCTGTATATATATTAAACAGGTTATTTATTCTAACGCATTAAAATCACTTTATTTTTTTTTTTTGTCTGTGTAAAAATATACATACTTTTTGGTTACCGCATATGAGAGCAGGTATACTTGGCTTTGAGTTTAATATATTTTGATTCGTATAGCTAGAAAAATAGGCAACCTCAAACCCTTGAACTAATTTTGACTTCGACTTCATGTTTCAAATCTTGCATCGTGACTGGATGGTTACGCAAAAAATTTGGGGGAAAAAATGCTCTAGTGGGGTCCAATCGTAACTTCTTTGTGGTCTACAGTCATATGGTCTTATTTGATTTCATATACATATCATTCATATTATTTCCAGGTACATACATCCCTACACCAGAAAGCCACTTTTTATCTTCTTAGTTTGTTCACAATGGAATTATGCTTCAATAATCTGGAACTCATTCCATAACTCCTACGCTGATGGAAATGAGAGAGTCTAACATAACTTTGTTCGTTTCGTTATTCAGTTGCTTGCGGTGAACTCATATCGTCTGATAGTGCCTGTTTTTGGCTCATAGAGCTGAAACCCCTTTCAAAGAGCCGACCCATTCAATCTTAAATGTTTATATTTGATATTATTAATGATTTAATTGCCTATTGTTCAACCTATCTTCAACCTTTTCTTATCCTTTTCACGTTATCACTTTAAATATAATTACTTTAATTTTGCTTATATTACTCAAGATATTGCTAAGCCAAGATCTATCTTTGAGTTTAAGATTGTATCATTATATTATATTTATTTCGAAAATAACAAGCAAAAAATGTGTATCAAAATTTATATCCAAAATACTTGATACTGTCAAAGTTAAAACAATGGATTGTCAAAATCTTAAAATGCTAAAACTGACAGCTCTCTACTGCTGCTAAATAATGTCGGACATTATAAATGTAATATCAAGCATTAAATTAACTTAACATTAACCATAACTTAACAAACTTAAGAGTAAACTGCGAAATGGGAAACATGAATTTAGTCCTGCCATAAGTTCTGTTAAAAGTTAAGTCCGTTATAGATATGAAATTATAATACTTTTTTTAATGAAGATAGTTTTATTTAATCATGTAAATATTAAACATGTCTTTTTTTAATTTTCATTCGAAATGGTCACGATTTGCTTTTACAGAAGCTTTCAAATGATTATGCCAAGGATATTGACGTCGTTGCTCGAACCAAAGATAGTTTGAGACTCTCCAAATTTCTGTGAGGTCTTTGACAGCCCATTTTCTCCAATTTTGATCACAAATTTTAGTCTCTGGATTCAGATCTGGTATATTGTTGTTTTAGCTACTGCTGAGTGATTTTTGTGGGGGCCGAATCTTGCTGGAAGATCCAGTGCTTTCCATTGAAAGGAATGCTGCTCTACTGCTTCACCATGGCTCCTCAGCTCTACTCCTGGTACACTTTTGCACCGATCTCAATCCTTTTTCGCCGCAATGAAGAGATGTAAGGTCTTTACGAGACACTCTCCACTAACTATTAAATTAACTAGAATAATATGTGAAAAAAGTACGTATTCCTACTTATTTGGCATGAGACTGCATACGTACGATAAGTTAACAGCTTAAGTAAACATCTTTAAGTTTTTACGGAACTTAAGTTAAGTTTAAGGCCGGAATTTATCTTTCATTTTTCGTATTTGAGCAATTTTTTTCTTACAAGTGCTCTGTATTTACACGAAGTGTACATTTTTAAGTTCGCTCAAGCATTTCATTATTGCACGACATATTTGCAATAGATCCGGCATGCACACATTTGTTTCATTTGAATTTCTTCATTTCTTCTGCGAATCAAAATGGTGGGAGTAGCTTCGACGTCATAGAGGACTCAAAAACAGAATTATGTTCGCTCATTACACACACACTCATTCGTTTTTTAAAGTAACATGAGTACTGGCTGCTGCGTTGATCTTTTCTTACATCACCAACACAATTCAGTCTTTGCCGTCCTCTGCTCAAACAACAACGTCGGGAGAGCCTGTGAATGGTTCGATGTTGGCCACACCTTCTGTATTCTCTCCACCTTGTCGTTCTCGGATGGCTGCATACAAATTTCACCCGAATATAATTACAAATCGCTGAAAATTATTTTTTTCGCTACTGTATGTATTAGAAGAAGTACTCATGCAGCAAACGCCAGCTACCGCTACTTATAAAGATTCCAAGGGCCGGTGTTGATTTTGAATAAAATACAATTTTTTTAAGAAATTATTGTCATTTCTCTTTATTATGATAATATTGATATAGCTCAATTATGCACAAAATAAAATATCGGCCAAATAGCCGCCGCGGCCTCGGCGACACATCTCCATCCGATGGTCCAAATTTTCGATGACGCTGAGGCATAATTGAGGTTCTATGCCGTTAAAGTGCCGAATTATCTCATCCTTTAGCTTTTGAATTGTTACTGGCTTATCGACGTACACCATTTTTTTCAAATAACCCCAAGGAAAGAAGTCCAACGGTGTCAAATTCTTGGCGGCCAATTGACCTCGCCGCAATGTGAGATTATTCGGCCATCAAATTTTTCGCGCAAAAGAGCCATTGTTTCGTTAGCTGTGTGATAAGTGGTACCATCCTGTTGAAGCCACATATCGTCCACATCCATATCTTCCAATTCGGGACGTAAAAAGTTCGTTATCATCTCACGATAGCGACCTCATTTTGGAAAAAATACGGCCCAATGATGCCGCCGGCCCATAAACCGCACCAAACAGTCACTCTTTGTGGGTGCATTGGTTTTTCGGCCATCACTCTTGGATTATCATTCGCTCAAATGCGGCAATTCCGCTTATTGACGAATCCACTGAGGTGAAAACGTGCCTCATAACTGAAGATGATTTTCATTCACTGTTGCCATTTCCTGCCACCATTCTGACCATTGACGACGCTTGAAATGGTCAAGAGGCTTTATTTCTTGGGTCAATTGCACTTTGTAAGCGTGTAAATGCAAGTCTTTATGCATAATGTTCATCAACGACGAGCGTGAGAGGTGCAATTGTTGGGCTCGAAGACGAGTTGAGGTGGACATGTCTTCAACCACACTATCGCGGACAGCGGCAAAATTTTCTGCAGTACGAGCTGTACGAGCATGTACTGGTGTTTCCACATCTCCTACAGAGCCGGTTTGCTCAAACTTATGCAAAATTTTTCCGATTGTACACACATTTGGACAATTAAATTGACCGAAAAAATTACGGAGCGCGATATGCATTTTGATTTAAACGCCCGTTTTCGTAATAAACCTGAATAACATTAACGCGTTGCTCGATTGTGCATCTTTCCATAGTTTAAATTGAATTAGTCTGAAATTAAAAAATGTCAAACGAAATGCAGAAAAAAACTTGACGTTTAGGTATGGTTTACATTCAAGATCGGCCCTTGAAATTCAACCACCCTTTATAAGGTTTCAAGTTACCCTTTCATATGTAGTAACTCGCGTTTCTGTTAACAAATTAGTATGAGTGTAACTTTGAATTTTTGGTCAAGTACAACATCTTTTAGTTTAATAAACTTTTAGGATATAGGGCAACTAATCAGTCCCAACCCATTTCGAGTACCCGTTGCCATATCAGAAAAATGATACATTAAAAGTTTGCGACTTATGCGCGTGAGAGTATTTTTTGTAGTGACGTAAAACGTGAATAAGAAAGAGAATGGGGCAGTACGATTCGCTCGTGAATAACAATGAAAATTAATAGCAATACAAGAATAAAATGAAATAAATGTCCAATTATTACGTCAGCAAATCAGCTGATTCTGTCAAATTTGCGGATGTTGCCACCTTCTGTATTCTCTCCGGAGTGTGTTAGTCCACCGGTAAGGCTTGTACCCTCAATACCGAGAATTTGATACGTTGGAAGTGTAATTGTTAGGAATAAGTTGGATTCAGGGTATAAATTCTAGTTTGTCTGCGCCATTTCCGCTTGAATGAGGCTACAGTGGAAAGAAGTTACTTAAACTACGTCCAATTACACAATTTCGGTGGCATTAAATTTCTCAAATTTGTGTGATGGAAGTATAGTTGCGTTTGTTCTATAATTTTGTTAATATATTTTCTCTCTAAGGAAGCGCGTTGCTGTGCTTTTGTTGTTGACTTGTATATTTAACTTGTCTATTCTAACTTAGCATTATCTAAAATTCATGTGTATCAAAATTTTATTGACTTTTTTAATATAAATATAACTTTTATACAAATAGAATTAAGTTAACATAGCTTATGAATTTTGTTTAAACGATTATACAACTTTTTGAATATGCCGCTATAAATACGGTTAGCATAACGTCGAAAGCGCAAGTTACTTCTCACCAATTAACACTCTTTCAACTTTTGGGAATGCTAGGGGTTAAATTATTTTTATTAGCCATTCTGGCAGTTTTGGTCATGCAATCGAATGCATATTTTTTTGAGTCCAACAATTGTTTGTGCCCGAAAAGCTGCCCGGTAAAGGAGATTGTAAGAACCAAAAACGTATATCTTTCATGCAATGCTACAGCAACGACAAGGGCACACAGGCGACGTGTAGTAGTGCATCGCCACAGGGGAAACAACAACGTAGTTCGAAATAAAGGACGGAATCAACGTCGCAATGTCAGAAGGCGACGCCGTGGTTAAAGAGATATTGTATAACGAGCAGCAAATAAAAAAAAGAATATTTAATCACATATATGTATGTTTATTATTTTAAATTTTTTTTTAAGAATCCACTTCAATCATTGTGCCCTATTTATGACTACTTTTGGCTCTCTGAAAACAGTGAATAATTTTCCGGTGAGTTAACCCTTTAAACAGTGTTGCCAAATCTATAAAAAAAATAAATAATTGGCGCGTACACTTCTGTTAGGTGTTTGGCCGAGCTCCTCCTCCTATTTGTGGTGTGCGTGTAGATGTTGTTCCACAAATGGAGGGACCTACAGTTTCAAGCCGACTCCGAACGGCAGACATTTTTATGAGGAGCTTTTTCATGGCAGAAATACACTCGGAGGTTTGCCATTGCCTGCCGAGGGGCGACCGCTATTAGAAAAATGTTTTTATTAATTTTGCTTTCACCGAGATTCGAACCGACGTCTCTCTGTGAATTCCGAATGGTAATCACGCACCAACCCATTCGGCTACGGCGGCCGCCACATCTATAGATACTCATAATATTACAGTTTATACGAAATCATTTACCTGAAAGTTTGGAAAAATAATTACGAAAATTCAAAGTACTAAGTGTACTAATAATACTACGGTACTAATACTATGTGTGATTCTAGCCCACGCCCATCTAGTTTTTTTGGGATATTTTCACTCACAAGCCAGGTGTACATATCGAGAAATATTTCGAAGGCTAAACTGTTGCTATTACTAAGAATATAAAATGTACAACATGATGTTATTCCGTTACTCTAAATACGTATGTATATGATAATGAGAGTTTCATTGAAATATAAATATTTTCTTTCCCACACAGAAAATACTTCCGTACCGTTAAGAGTTAGCAGATATAAAGCAGGATTTACCAGAAATAATCGTCTTTATCATATCAGACAATTTATCCGCTAAAAGTGGTATTATTTTAAATTTTAATTGCGTCATATTTCTTTTCTTCGGATCATTGTTTGTACCAAATTTGAGTGATTTCGCTTTACTTAGGTTTTATATATTTTGAAAATTACCAATGTATGGTAGATGGGCGTGGTTATTGATCAATTTCACTCGTCTTCAATACCAAACTGCCTTGGACAAAGAATAATATGGAAAAGGGTCATTCAAATATACAAAGTGGCACAAAGGTAATCATCATATGGGGAGATTTATAACGCCGGCACACAAAAAAAAAATTGTCTGTACACCGGGCGCCACCTATCTACGGACATGTTTTTTGACCCGCTGAATACGAATTTCAAGTCAGTTTGGGCCGTTCAGCTTTCAATTTCGAGTAAATTGCACAAAAAAAAACCAAAAAAATTGTGAAAATTCGATGTTTTGGCAAGAAAAAAAATTTTGAGATCTAAGGCAAGCATAATTTTCACGTCTTTTGATCTGTTAAATACTAATTTCGATCGTACTTAAATCATAAACCATTTTAAATCTAAAAAAATTGTAAAAAATCATCAAAAATTGCAAACATCGAAGAAAATTTGGAATATTTTGGTATACAAAATTTTGTGGACCCCAATCGACGCAGATTTTCCTGTAATTTAATCTGCTTGATCTGATTCTGCAATGAATTTGGCCCATAGTTCTCTCAAACATTTATAAAACTGCAAAAAACCGATAAAATAGCAGAAAATTGCCACTGAAAAAATGGAAAAAAATCTTCTAAACACGATTAAATAAATTTATTGTATTGTTTATTAACGGAATACAAGATTAAAATCTGAAAATGCAAAAAAATTGTAAAATCTAATTATGAAAATAACACATGAAAAGAATTAGAAAGATTATTTTCCTAACTTTCAAACTGTTGTCCGTTTGTATCGAACTCTTTTATTTTCAAATGATATACGGAGAGGATTTCTTTTTTGTTTGTTATTATTTTTGGTATATCTTTTTTGAGTGCCCAGCAATAGTCTGCCATCATGTTGATATTCTAATTATATTCAAACTTATGTCTTGATGAAAACGTTCTCCTTGTTCTTCACTGTACTCCCCAAGATTCTCAGGAAAGTAGTCGATGTGGGAATCTAGGAAGTGTAATTTTACAATCATTAAGCTTCCTAAGTTTTTGTAATTTGTCCCTAATTCTTCGACTATTGTCCTGTAATTTTCACTTTTATTATTTCCTAAAAAGTTATGACACACATTTTTTCAACTTACCCAAGCTGCTCTCTCCGTATCATTCATTTTACCAATAAAATTAGCATCCTGAAATAGAGTTCTAATTTGGGGTCCATTAAAAATTCCCTCTTTTAATTTGGCATCACTTATCGCCGGGAACTTTTCTCTGAAGTACTGAAAATAGTCACCATCCTTGTCCAGAGCTTTGACATATTGTTTCATGTGACCTAATTTGATGTGAAGTGGCGGTAGCTGATAGCTTAAACGCTGAATTAATGGTGTTCGTATTACATTTTGAGTACCGACATTTAATTGCATTCTCGTAGGCCATTCTTTTTTCACATAGTGATTCTTTCTGTCGCTGCTATCCCACAATCATAGATAGGAAGGATATTTTGTGAATCCTGATTGTTGGCCTAAAAGAAGTGTTGCGATTTTGAGATCCCTGCAAATTTGCCATTGTTTCCATATGTTTCCAATGTGAAGCAAGACAGCTTTGAGACTTCTAGTTGATGAATCTATAAAGAGTAGATATATAATAGGTTTTAATTCATCAACCAAGCCTTTAACATTGAAACAGTACACCACCGTGCTCTCATTGTCCTTTGTGAAAAACTTCCATAACTCCTCATCTCTATTCCGATAAAAGTAAGCCGTTACCTTTTTAGCTAACATATTTTTATTTTTTAGTCTTGATGCCAGTAATTCAGCTCCATCCTTAGGCAAATTTAAATCTCGTATGAGGTCATTTAGATCTTCTCGAATAAATGTTTCAGGGTATTTCGTTTTCCCATCTGGCATGAAATCTTCGCCTTTGGAATTTTCATCTTCAGAAATTTCTTCTTCCTCTTCTTCCTCCTTCTTTTTCTACTTCCATCTCTTCAAGAGCTTCAGACTCACCAACAATAACTGTTTTCTGAGGCTTAACAGCTGATGAAACATTGGCGCACTGTATTTTACTTCTACATATTTGATGAAGTACCTAAAACCTGCAATTTCAGTCATGCAGAAGTAACAGTTATGCGAACTAGTTGGTGAAGTCCAGCTCATGGGAATTGTAAATTTCAAGTTTTCTCTGTTTTTGGTTTTTTCCCATTGTATCAACATAATATTACATCGACCACAAACAAAGTGTGGGACCCAGGCTGAATCCAAATTTGTAATTTGAATGCAAAAACATCCTTCATAATTTCGTTTTAATCTATCTGAAAACGTTCTGCGGTAGATCAGCACTCTTATTGCATAGATGGGAATTGCTTCTTGTAATAGTATACTCTACAGTAGCCAAGTTTTCCACTACTGAAGAGCTGCAGTCGCTGGATGACGACGCCTGCGGACCAGCTTTCTCACCTTAACTAGACGCCGATACTGAGTTTCCGAATCTCTGCATCGTAAAGTACTCATCACTTGTACTTGCCTTGAAGGAAAAGGTGGAAGACGAGCTATCCATGTCGTAGATGATTTGAGAATAAAACAGTAAAATACCTTCGAAAAACCGTTAGAAATCCAATTTGTGTACATTCTTAGATCTCAATCTTGTATTTAAGAAATAAAAAATACAATAAATTTTTTTAATTGTGTTTAAAAGATTTGTTTCTATTTTTTCAGCAGCAATTTTCTATTTTATCCTTTTTTTTGCAGGTTTGTGAATGTTTGAGAGAACTATGGACCAAATTCATTGCATAATCAGATCAAGCAGATTAAATTACAGGAAAATCTGCGTCGATCGGGGTCCACACAATTTTTTATACCAAAATATTCCAAATTTTCTTCGTTTTTTACAATTTTTGACGATTTTTTACAATTTTTTTAGATTGAAAATGGTTTATGATTTAAGAACGATCGAAATTAGTATTTAACAGATCAAAAGACTTGAAAATTATGCTTGCCTTAGATCTCAACATTTTTTTTCTTGCCGAAACATCAAATTTTCGCTATTTTTTGGGTTTTTCTGCAATTTACTCGAAATTGAAGTCGAGCCGTCCAGAAATTGACTTGAAATTCGTATTGAGTGGGTCGAAAAACATGCCCGTAGATAGGTGGCGCCCGGTGTACAGACAATTTTTTTTTTGTGTGCCAGTGTAACTTTTCTAAATACACTTGTGCACTAGACAGCTGCATTGTACAAATATGTAGACTAACAATATAGGGGGTACAGGCCAAATTAAAGACTTTTAATTAGTAAAAAAGTTATTCAAAAACAAAATCGGATGATTAATTTTGCGCTATCTTGCATACGTTTTTCCTCGAGTTATCGTGTGCACGGACGAACAGACATAGCTAAATCGATTCCTGTCATCATTCTGAGCTTTTTGGTATAATACGTATGTCTTTATCAAGCTCGATTTATAAATGCTGTTACATAAACAACCATTATATGAACAAAATTATAATACCTTTGGGTATAATAAAATATTTTCTTAGTACACACAGTCTGCGAGCTGTTCGGACTAGTTAAAGTTCAAATAATAAGCACCATAAGGCGGCAGTATATCAAGTTGCGAAAAAAATTCTAACCACATGCAAAATTTTGTATTGAAAGTTTCAAGTTCTATGCTATTGTATTATTTGTGGAACAACATCAAAACGCACACCACAAATAGGATTAGGAGAACGGCCAAACACCAACTGAAGTGTACGCGCCAATTATTTATTTTTATTTTTCTGTTATTAAGTAAATATTATTCAACTTCTTGCAAATTTAATTATACACGCCCATGCGTATTTTTGCAAATAATTATTTACTGCGTAATTTAAATTTAGAAGTGCGTGAATAATAATAAAGTGAAGTGAATAATTTTGGGTAGCAACCCATTTGAATTTTTATTGGAATTCGTTCTAAACAAAAAAAAAGGAGTTGGTTTCTGTTTCAAAGTTGCTATAAAAAGGGTTTTAAAAATTCTAACAAAAAGTTATTTTAACCAAATATATCAGAACTAATATAAGATTATTTTGCTGCATATGTGGACGAATGACCAACATTAAAAAGAATCAAAAAAAGCATTTAATACGTCTTAGTGTGTACAGTTTATAGGCAACCATAAATGGCATAACTGATCACATCTGTGTAGAAAATGAATTTGGAGTTTTAAGGCAGGCGTTGTGTGAACAAAATGCTATGTAAACGCAAATGCAGGTACTGACATCTCGAAGCTCATGTCATCCGAGGATCTGAAACACTCATTTGACATGGTTCAATGCCAACTTGTGCCATACAACTTCTGTCTTTTTTCTTAGTATTTGGGGGCCCTTTACATTTTTTTTTTTTTGGTGGTGAGGTTGGGTTAAAAATGCCTTCGCACCATATACTAACCGTTGCTACTACGTGTGTGGGGATTTCACTAAAAATATTCCTCTTCTTCTCTTGGATTTTTCCCTCCACCCAGGGACTGCTTCCGCATTGCCTCGAGGTAGAGGGCCAAGACGGCGTCCTAAGAAGGACAGTTACTTACTCACCCTGCGTCCAGGGTCGCCTGTTTTTAAGAACCTATGCTCAATGCTCTTCAGCATAACTTTCCATTTCACGCTTATTTTTTCAGATAATATCCTCCACAAAATTTGCGACGGCATTCAATTTTTCTTCGCCTACCATCATTTTCTCGATAATTTTTTCAGGTGCAAATACACCAACAGCTCGTTGCAGACCTGTTCTCTCTACGTTCCACCTCTCGCATTTAAAAAAGGTGTGCTCCGCATCATCATACTCAGTATCTCCATATATGCAGTTTGGTAGGCTCACTTTTCCCATTCGCCACAAATACTAGCGAAAGGATCCATGTCCATAACCTCACCGTGCTTTATTTCTACCCACTTTTTTAGATCGTGTTAGCCTTTTGTCAAATTGCACTCCTAGGTATTTGACCACTCTTTTTGTCGATAAAGTGGCATCGAGTACTTGTATGTCTACTTCTAATGAGATACGTCTAGATACGGATTAGCTCTGTTTTCTCTGTGGCCAGCTTTAATCCATGGTCTTCTAGCCATGTCTGAACTCGGATCATCACCTGATTTAACTTCCTCTTGGCTTCGTCAGTGTTTCGGGCGATTATTACAGCTGCAATGTCATCTACGTATCCCACTAAATGCACATCCTCAGGCATCTCTTTTCGAAGGATTTCATCGTAGCTTATATTCCAAAGTTCAGGTCCGAGTATTGATCCTTGGGCCGCACCTGTTGTTATTTGTTTAGTCTTACACCCTTCTCGCGCTTCGTATAAGAGCACGCGATTGCTTAGATAGCTACGAATAATCTTCAATAGATTATTCGGGATTTTGAATTTTACCTTTAAGACTTCAATTACGTCGCCCCACTTTAACTGTTGAAAGCATTTCTAATATCCAGTGTGGCTAGTAATACTAAACGTTTGGAGTATCGATTACCTGTCTGGGCATGTTCTACGCTAGCTATTACATCTTGGATGGCTCCTAAGGTAAATCTGCCACTTCTAAAACCATGCTGCCTGTCACACAGGCCGCCACTGTTCTCTACGACTTCGCTAAGCCTATGCTTTATCAGTTTCTCAAAGAGTTTTCCTGCGCTATCCAGCATATATAGCGGTCTATAAGCGGACGCTAATGTTGGGTCTCCCTTTCCCTTACTGATTAGTACTAGTTTTTGTTTTTTCCATATTTCTGGAAAAATTCCTTCTTTTAGGCATGCGTTGTACATGTTTGCCCGTTACATTGGATAGCCCTTTGTGCTTCTGGAACTTTGGAAATTTAATATAAAGTACTAAAAACGCCTATAAAAATGGTCCAGCCCAGGGTTTGTAGCCCAAGAGCTCGAAAATATATTTAAACCTCACTGATTTTTATCATTAGCCATATGCACATGTACACATACTCATACATACTTATATAATATTAAATATGTATCTATAGATATTAGGGCGGCCTTCAAAAAACGAAGTACTGAGTTTTATTATGACATCCTAGAATTATCAAATATGGTAAATAAGAATACACCTATTTTTTATTTCGATATTTTTTGATATTAAATGGTGCCGCAAAGCCCACGAAGGTTCCTATGCTTATCTTTTTGTATATATATAAACATTTAGACTTCAACATAGGAATAACTTACTTCAATGATGAAATTGAAATGTACAAAATATCCGTAATATTGCAAAGCAAGACGCAATCTTTTGAAATTAAATGGTACATACCTTTATAATAATAATTGTGTACTCAGCAATCTAAATGAAAAAGTAGACATTGAGCATCTTATTTGAAGATGCCCAATATTATCACAATTCAGTGTTGCAAATTTTCAAAAACCAACATTGACACATTATGAGTGAAGTGATAGTGAATGTGATAAATGGAAAATATTATTATTTTGGGAAAAGCTAGTTTCTTACATAACTGGTGATTTAAAGTAGAGAGAATTAATTGTAAACGAATTTTCATGATACGCTAAAAATATATAGCATATTCCGGCAGGCAAGCCATTGTCGCATATTCTCTATTTATTTGTTTAAAATTCCTATTTTTAGTCTGTTAGCAAAAATTGGAACTTTAAATATAAATAAAGACGAAGAAGTATAAAAGGGGCTGCTATATTCTTCTTCTTCTTTTTGGTTTTTTTGTGGGAGGAAAAGTGGTGTTTTTTGCACACTCAATATAAAAATGCCAAAAAGTAATACAACATAACATAACAACATGCAGCTATTCAACATAAAAAATTATATTAAATTTTAATAAATAATTATTTTAAATAATATTGATTTTTTTTAGTGCCGCAAATAAATCTTTATTTGTAGGATTTACTCATAGCTCCAATAAGAAAAATTAAAAGTTTTATAAGATAAATAAATGTGCTTAGAGGGAAAATAGTGAGAATGAGTGGTTTTGGGTGAAGTAAGCCTGGTTATGTTTAAACCAGTTTCCTATAAAAATGGATTCAATAATTCGAAAATCGAATTGTACGGAATTTTGAAAACGTTCGTCCGTTAAATCTTATATTCTATCGCTCATTGTTGCTCAAGAAAAATTCTTATAATCATTCACTTACTTCTTTTAATGACTCACTTGGCGTGGAATGACTCACTTCTATTTTTTTTCAATATAGAATAATTTTGAAGGGCGTCCTAATAAATAGTCAGAATTTCGAATTTTTGTGGACCACCCTAGTGCATATGTATATTTATACTTACATATATATTATGCATACAGAAACGTCAAAGTTGCTAAAGCAGTCGTTTTTGTTTACGTTTACTTCTTGAGAGCGCACAACAACAAAAACAAATTAAAAATAAACAACCCCACAGAATGTTAAACATAACAGCTGTTCTGTTGAGAATTCAACTCTGAGGATGTGATTATCGATTTTGCTGCAACTTGCATATTCAAAAGCTCACCACAGACAAAGAAGAAGAAAATCAAGTAGAAGCACACCCCTCAAAATGGGCTCAGTGTTCGCGTTTCACTCGCACGTAGCGGGAGTCTGTTTAATGAAGTGTGCTTTGTAAGACTTACATATATACTTACTTATGTATATGTACAACAATTTCTATTTTACCAATAAAAAATATGAATATTTCATTATTTGCCGAATTTAGCCCTATAGTGGAGATAGTGAAGTTTGTAACATAGTTGCAAAGTGTTGAGTTTTATTAAATTCGTATGCTTTGGTTTGGCATTTGTGAAAAGTTTACCTGAAAATCCTGCAAATTACTCCTATATATACATACATACATTAAAAAAAATGGAAATACCATTATCGATGCTGTTGTTGCTCTGCCTGGTATTTACCATTATAGGAGCGGCTCTGATGTTATTGCTGCAATATTACCTTTATTTACGATTTTCCATACTTCCGGAGGCGAGTGCTGAACAAAAGGATATCAACACGAAGTACTCACTACCAGCGGTAAGTGGAAAATATGAAAGCCAAAAAAAACAAAAAACAAAAAACAAAAATGGCGCACTTCCTGATAAAATAACAAAATGTACGCTATGCACATCTGCATTTGTATGATGCCTTACTTTTTTATTGTTTAAATTTACAGAGAATTCAGCAGACAGCACGTGCCATAAATCTATCGTCACCTGCAGCGGCGACAACGGGGCACACACACACTGCTGGTGCGACAGATGCAGCACCATTAATGTCAATTAACTTTGTGATGCAATTCCTTTTTCATGAATTGAAAAATTCGAGTCGCGTGCGAAAGTGGTTCTATCGTAAATTATCGCTGGAACTCGATGAGCTGTTGGCAAAAACCACGACTGGAAAATTATTCGACAAACTGACGGTGAGTTGGCAAACATCAATACGAGTACTCGCATACATGCCTTTGTATATGTGTATGTTAGTGCAAACAATTATAAAATATACTAACATGCACACATATACATACAGACCATAAATATATGCATATGCTCCCTTGTATAAGTTGTAAATATTTAGGAAAATTGCCCTGTATTACCGTTCAAGATATTAAAAAATTTCGGTGTTTAGGTTTTTGCAAAATTCTGATTTGATTTTCTCAAAAAACCTAATTTTTTCAGCTACATAGTGCAACAAATTTAGATGTTTGGATTGGAACAGAAAAGCAACTATATCGATTCTGAAAGTACGTCATTAGTAGATCGTTCTTGCAGAACAAAGTTCCGTTAAGAAATTTTTATTTATTTACAGATGATTTTTTTACACTCAGCTTTCCAAATTTTTTAAAAACAGAAACCTTTGTACGAGTGTTACGATTACGAAAGTGTTATAAGTAGATTTCGAATAGAAATATTACTAATACAGAATTTTACGAAAAAACTTGTGTGGAATATTTTAACACCTTAGCTCCCCTTTTTATGTGTAAATTTGAATAAATAACATGGAGTGTTCTACGAAAATAATTGTCGGATAATTTCAATGGAGGTTAACAAAGAAACAAAGGCCGGCAATATAAGTGTTTATTTGATCGACAGAAATATGTAGGTACATTCCCACGTGTGAAGTCCGATTCTGTGAACGCATACCGCTTTTGTTTTCGCAGATTAGATTTATAATCCCTTGAGTATAATGAAAATTAACTGAAAAATTTTGAAAAAAAATTTAATTATTTTAAAATCTATTCAATGCCCAAAATTTTAGTAAGAAAATATCTTCAGTTCACTTTTTAATATTTTTAAAATATTGTTTTTGATATTGCTATTATTTTTTAGTACTTAAAAAAAGTTTTGACGAAAAAAAAATTTTGTTTGGTCATACTTTCTAGTAAACGTGACATTTGGAAGTTTCATATAATTGGGTTCCATTAACTTAATAATAATAATAACTTTTCGAATTATGTATAGTCGAATTCGAAGTTCGAAATAGAAGAATTCTCACAAAAAATTTGAGCAATTCTTCTGTAGCAGTGTTGATTTCGTTTTTTAATAGCCACTCTTAGTTCACTTTTGGGATTCAAATTCCTCTGACCAAAATTGAAAGGTAGGCAGTTAGGTAGATGGAATCGTTGAAATGCCAATCTGGCGCTCCCCAAGTAGTACTAAAGCGCCCTTTTGTTACCATTATGAGACCTCCAACAGGCAGATATCTGCAGTCAGCTATAGCTCTTGACGTAACGGAGAAGATTGATGGGATAAGCCTGGCGCATTGACACCGATTGTCAAAGAATGGAACACCTGGTCACCTTAATCGTCTGGCCCGGACATTTACAGGACATTTGCCTTAGCAATGGGGATTAAATGGTAAACTCAGCTTTTCTGCATGAGTGCCGATTTTTCTAAATTGCTGCTGGATAATTGAAAAACGGGGTTAGTAAAAATTACAAAACAGAGCGGAATGAAAGGCGTGTGCTTACCTTTGTAAAATTGTCTTTCTTAATGCCATTACTGGAAAATAGTTTTAAATCACGCTTTGTATAAATTTCTACAATTATTCCTTTGAAGCACTTACACCAGAATTTGAAAAAAGTTCTTGAAAATGTTTTCTTTACATGCAACGCCTACTCCACCTTGGTAAATCTTGGACAATTCCTAAATCTAGAAAATTTTTTTTGTATAAATTGGCAAACGCACAACCTCATTGTACTTATTTTTTGCATTTTTTTCTCCCAATAGATAAAAGAACTGGAATTGGGTGACCAATTTCCAGAGATTAGAAACTTACGTGTACATAACGTGGAATTGGATGAGGCCGGTGATCGTATTGAAAATCTTGATATTTTGCTAGAAATTCACTACACAGGAAATTTCCGTACATGGATCGATGCTGATATGGTGCTGGGCAAAAAGGGATCTCTCACATTAATTGGTAAATATTACATATAAATACTTATACAATGTTAATCCTTGAGTGATCAATTTCTAATGGTACTTATTTGGTTTTTCAGTGAAGCAATTATCCGGCTTGGCGCGCCTTCAGTTTACTCGCGATCCTTATACCCACTGGTCCTTGAGTTTTCTCGGTGATCCAGAACTTGATTTGGCCATCGAGTCTAAATACCAAGGACGTCAAATGCAATCAAATATTACCAGCCTCATTTCCAATCAAATACGAAAGGCTGTGCGACGCAAGCACACGCTGCCGAATTATAAACTACGCTACAAACCATTCTTCCACAAGACACCCGAAGAAGATGCTGGCGATGGTGATATACAGCCAAATGGCACACTGGAGGTTAAGGTATCGGAAATTTCACGACTTATGTGCCCGGAAGTTGTGACAGAGGTTTATTGTACATTAACTTTGGCGTCACTGGCGTTTGTGGAAATACGTCAGAAAGATAATCGTAATGTAGTAGTTTCAATGGATGTGGAAATACATAAGGCAAAAAATCAGCAGGTTGGCATACTATTTAGGCAAATATCAGAGCAAGGCGTGGAAATCGAGGCGGTGTTGCCCAATACGCCCGCCTGTAAATCGGATTTGCGTGCTGGTGATATGTTGACCGCCATCGAAGGCAAGCGCGTCATATCTATCCAACAAGTGGCGAAAATTTTCAAGAGTTTGCAGGCTTCCGTTTTTCGGTTGCGTATCGAACGCATTATACCAGGCATCATAAGAAACGATGCTATTTTGGAAGACCTCGAATTGTACGAAGATTTGGGCGATGCGCATATGGGCTACGGTGTAGGCAAGACATCAACCGAAGCAGAGTTGAGCGGAAAGCAGACGATTTCACGCCCAGGTACAGCTGAAAAGTGTACTTCCAGCGAATCTAGCCATGGCAACACACCTACTAGCTCACCAAAGAAGACCAAGCTTATTACAAAAGCTTTAAAGAAAACCATAAGTCGCGATAGTAGTGATCAAGTAAAAGAGAAGGAGGACGATTTTAAGGTGAGGAGTAAACAATTAGCAAAGCAGGAGATCAAGCCAAAGGGTTCACCCAAGACGTTGGGGGATGGCGTGAATGAAGTGGAGCATTACTATCAGCACTCGACGGTAGATTGTAGCATTGGTAGCCTCATACACATGGATGACATGGGATATTTCAAATTGGATGAAAGCTCACGTTTCCTTAATATTGGAGTGTATTCCAAATGTACCGGTGATAGCTTGTTGCTGGGCTTTGTGAATATACCAGTGGGTCAGATTTTAGCTGAATGCTGTGAGACGAGCTTGGTGCAGTGCTGGAAGAAGTTTGAGCTTAGTCCACCGATGCCGCAGGATTTGTGAGCTAATTTTGGATATTACATGAAGAACTAATAGATATAAAATTTACATTGTTGCTTCCTTTACAGAAAAACCCACAAACTTTCCAGTCAATCTGGCTTCAATGCAGATTTATGCTTTGGCGATATGCTGCTCGCTTTTACCTGGGATGGCAATCCAAATCTGTCGCTTAACGAGGCAGCTGTCAAACAGGTTGCTAAATCCAAAAGCAAGTGAGTAGAATTTATTTTTCGCAATAGAAATAAATCTCACCTGAACTCGTTTCTTTCAGAAATAATATTGCTGCCGAAAAAACAGATAATGATAGTGGAATTTTCGACAACAATTCATTACGCTCCGTGCCCAGTTCTAGTTCGCTTGCATCGACTACGCAAACATCTTCAAATCAGCTACGCGCGCACAGTTTTGTTCGCACTCATTTTCAGCGCGCCACTCAATGCGATTTTTGTGGCAAGAAGATTTGGTTAAAAGATGCCGTACAGTGTAGCGAATGCGCCATGTGTTGTCACAAAAAGTGTATAACGAAATGTCAAAATGCAACAGTTTGCGGGCCGGTTGATTGCTCCACGGCGCTACAACAAAGACAACCTTCAATCTCTAGTACTGCTCCGGAATTCACCGTTACCGATGCCGATGCTTTAGATGCTTCTGAAGGAGAAGAAGCTATGTCAGGCGAAAATGAGGAGACGGTGGAAACAGCCTCTACTAAGGCGTCACCAACTCCGAGCCTCGAGGTTCATCGATCAAGTCTGACGGGACTATTAGCACAGGGAATGAAACGTGTAAATTCAGCTAATAATCTCGCCATACCTGGAATTGTGTCCTCTTTGACTGGTGGCGGTGGTGGTAGCGGCGGCGGCGGAACAGGCGGTAGCAACACATCATTGGCAAAAAGTTTGCCACCCAGTCCGCAACGATCACCATCGCGGTGAGTAGAGAGTTTGTGAATGTTCTGCCCTCTGTGGCTACAAAGGGAAGACAGAGTGAGTAACTTTGGCCGAAACGACTTAAGATCTCACGATGACCGGGTTTCCTCAATAAAGCACCAGGTTGCGGATTTGTATTTTGGAGCCACGTCTGGCCATTCTGCTTTTACTACAATATTTATCTTTCGCCAACGAAAATGGAGACATTTTCTACCTGAGCAGTCCAGTTTTTTAGAAAATCTAGCCGCTAAAGTAAAGATCTCGCTCGGAAGGCACTGTAGTTATTCGACTCGCCACTATTGGCTGGTGTAGTTAGTATTTAATACCTCCCCTTTTTCCTCTATTTGTACAAAGTTGGGTATGAAGAACCAACGACGAAATTCCGGTTGAGAATGCTTTTCAACGTCTGAAGTTAGCAATTTATATTTCATGGATATAACCGACAATAAATGACTTCACCTCGCCATTTTCAAAAATAATAACAAATGCCATGAAAGCAGCACTGCTGGTTTGGGGAACCGGGATAAGTTCCATTTTTACCAGTATTACGTCGATTTTAGGTGACTCTGGGTGGCTATTATTTAATTGCTCAAAAGTTTTTCAAGTTTTGTATTCACCTTCAGACCTCAATGTTATAGAAATGCTTTTGCATATTTTGGAAATAAATATTAAAAAAAATTGGCATAACTAACAAAGAAAAACAAAAATTGGCGCCGAGTTCACCAAGAAACCAATTATGTTGATGCAAAAACGCCCAAATGGTAATTTTACGCAACTTTTAATTTTTATTGCAAATTTAATTTTTAAAGTAAACTTTTTTCCTTAAGAAACCTGCTGTGGTCCTATGTGTATATACAGCACTTATCAGACCAACATCACTTAAGCTTAAGGAGGCTACGGACCATGGTTAAGTCCACACTCCGGGACCTATACAAGATGTAAAGAAGTGTATGTTTATACATTACGGGTGCCATGAGTACAACCTCCGGCGATGCTCTAAATGCTATGCTTGATTTGCTCTCCTTGGATCTTAAGGTACAACAGGAGGCAATGAAAGCAATTGTAGACTCCATAAATATGGTTTCTGGCACGAAGGCGGAACTTCGGGACACAGAGAAATCCTTAAGATGCTATTTGAGCAGTATCCATTGTTTTTGGCACCTAAAGACGACCTGATACCCACAATTTCATTTGGAAGGAAATTTGATGTCAGATTTTCATTGCGTGAGCAATGGAGCAATCCAGAATGCATGCAGGGAGGTTTGACGGATATTTTCTTTACCGATGGGTCCAAGAATGAAATAGAGTCTGGAGCCGGATGGTACTTAAACGATAGTAAGTATCACTATGCTATGGGAGAAACGGCAACTGTTTTCCAAACAGAAATTTTTGCTATCCTGAAAGTAGCCGCATTGATAATCGAGAGGAGATGGAGCGGGAAACAGATTGAAGTTTTCAGTGACAGTCAGGCTGCACTGAAGGCCCTGGAGAACGCATGGCAAACTTCGAATATTATTAAAGAATATAAGAAGAAGCATAATTCTGTCGCAAGACAGAACAGACGTGTACTTATATGGGTTCCAGGACACTCCGGTGTTCAAGAAAACGAAATTGCCGACGAATTGGCCAACCGCGGATCAGCGGTGCCAGAGCCAATAATCGGAATCAGTTCTGCGGGAATCATGAATTGCATCAGCGATTATGTAGGTAATCTACATAAAGAGCGATGCTCCGGTCTAGAACGCTGCAGAACTGCAAAGTATTAGTGAAAAATCCGAACAGAAAACTGTCAAACTTTCTACTAAAACATAGAATGAAAGACGTTCGATTGATGGTCGGTATCATTACAGGACACAACCCGTGGGGTTAGCATATGATCACCATTGGAATCATTGAGTGCCCGATGTGCCTGTCTTGTTTGAAGGAGGCGGATAGCACTGAACACTTTCTCGGTGAGTGTCCTGCCTTTGCCAGAGCAAGGCTACGAGTTTTGGGTTCCGATGTCATGAGAATGAGTAATATTCGTTCTCTAAAACTGGTGGATATTTACAGATTTTCAAAGAATCTGGAAAAATCTCACAGGACTAACTACCTTTATCTCTGTCTCTATTCTATGATACTCTTCTCCTTTCCTTCATTACTATCTACCCTCTTTCCAGAGCTCTAAATACAGGGTGGCTGATGAATTTTGCTACATTAAGAAACTCAAATAACTTTTTTTTTAGTGTATGGAATTCATTTATTTTTTTTCAAGTTGAAGGTCATTAAATTTTATTAAATGTAGCTTAACTAGTTTTAAAAATAATTGAATTTAAATGCCTCCATGCTCGTTGACACAAGTGCGGCATCTTAGTAAAAAGTTGTTCATTGCTGCTTTGAGAGTTGCGATAGGAATAGCCGCAATTGTTGCCCGAATGGATTGTTTTAGTTCATCCATATTTGTTGGCTTTGTTTTATAAACTTCTTGTTTACATAAACCCCACAAGAAAAAGTCAGGTGCAGTAAGGTCAGGCGACCTGGGGGGCCAACGAAATTCGGAGTTTCTTGAAATCAGTTTATTGGGAAATTTTCGTCCCAACTCTGTCATAACAGTCTGGGCTATGTGAGACGTTGCCCCATCTTGTTGAAACCACACAGAGTTGAAAGGAATTCTCTTTCGGCGTAGTTTTGGATAGAAAAATTCTTTCAGCATTTTCAAATAACGGTCTCCAGTAACCGTAACGGTGTGACCATTTTCTTCAAAAAAATAAGGCCCGACAATACAGCGTGAAGAACCCGCACACCTCACTGTCACGCGAAGAGGATCCAATTCCGTCTCGTGGAGTATCTGTGGGTTAGAAGTACTCCATATTCGGCAATTTTGTTTGTTCACATTGCCGTTTAAATCGAAATGGGCCTCATCAGACATAAAAAGGCAGTTTAACATGTTTTGGTCTTCTTCCACCATTTGCAGGATCTTCTGGCAAAATTCCAAGCGAATCGGCAAGTCTGCTGCATTCAGTTTGTTAACCATTTGAATTTTGTAGGGAAATAAGTCTAAATCTTTGTGCATTATTGTTTGCAAAGACTGTCGGCTGACACCAAGTTGAGCAGATAAGCTTCTTGTTGAAACCCTTGGATTGCTTTGTATAGCTGCAGCTACAGCAGCGATCGTTTCCTCCGTCCGAACTGGTGGGTTTCGATGATAAGGCCTTCTTGCGACTGTTCCTTGCTCAGCAAAATTATTCACCAGTCTCATTATGGTCCATCTGCTCGGGGGATCGCCGCCAAACATCCGCCTGTACTCTCTCTGTACCAAAACTACGGACTCCAGTGCGTGATAGCGGCGGACTATCCAAATTCTTGTTTGCGTGTCCCAGTTATCCATTTTAATAAATTTTAAAGATCAATCTGCAAATTAAAACAAAAATGGAACAGATGACTTAAAAAGAAAAAAAGTTATTCAATTTTTTTTTTGGTAGCGGCTTTCATCAGCCACCCTGTACAATGGGCTTTTTAATTGAGGGTTTTAGGAGCCACCAAATATCCTTGGCTCGACATGTTCAAAAATTCTCTTTTCTTTCTTTATACATCTGTGTTCACAATAATAGCAGTGTGAGATATTGCAAAGTTTTAAGTACTTATTTATCTATTATGTATATTTCTTTCTCTTAGAAATATAGTTTGCATTGCAACAATAGCCATATAACTTAAAGATTTAAACTTTGAATAAAAAGTGAAAATATTTAACAAATTTTAATCAAGAATTTAAATTTTTTATATTAAAAATTCTAGAAAAACACGATGCAGTTTTTAGCCTATTAAATTTGGTCCAATTTCGTGTTCATTTAAAGTGTCTTAAAATTTGCGTTAATTTTTGCCAATTTTTGTTGCTGGCGGTCATATGCATTTACTCCTTATAACAAATTTTCAGCATTCATTATATGGGAGGAAATGCATAGCACAAAACAAAGAAGAATCAAAACTCAACGTGAATTTGAACCTATTTAAACTGGCACAATATTAGCCCATAACTGAATGGACTCTGAAACTGCATACCGAGATTTTTTTGTTTTACAAAGTTTGACAGTAGGAGTTTTGTATCACATATGGTTTTTGCTGTAGTTAAACTGAAATTTTATAAAAAAATAAGAAAATTTAATAAAAATTTTATAAATAATAAATAAGATGCTCTGCTTTTACTGTGTTACATACATTACGTTTCATAAATTTTTTTAATTGTAATTTGAATGTAATATTTTTTCGCTTCCCTTGATTTGAGTTACCTACTAGATTATTTAATAGAAAAAAATCAAAAAACAAAGTCCTTTGAACTATTCTGTTCATTTTATCCCATAGAAGAAATTTATTGAAATGTATGTATAGTATTTCACTGCGACTCATTATATTCATAGTTTTTATATTAAATATATATATAGTTATATGCTTACATATCTTTTGTTTTTTATTTAGTAAATCATCGTTGGTTTGCAATCCCTTTGCTACCTTCGAAGTAATCACCCAGCGCTTGGAGGCTATACCCACAAAGGCAACGACACTGAGCGTCGAGCAGATAAACGCCATCAGTGAGCCAATAATGAGCATCACGAAAGATGAAGACGTTATGACTTTGGCTAAAAACGCTAGCAGAAATCTTTATAGCAATATAAATGGCGTGGAACGTGTTGAAAAAATTAATCTATTGGTAAGTTGTTGTTGTGGAAAGAAAAAAATATTATTTATAATATTCAAATCTTTCTTTAACATAATTCTATGATCTTTTCTTTCTGTCTCTATCATTACTGATTCCCTAGCTAAGCAAACTTCGTTTAGCTTTAGACAGTGAAACGGCCACTTATTCCAGCTTGGCATCCGCCAGTACAACGAAAAATGACAGCGTTGATACAAACAATGCAGTTTTAAAGTCTACAATACTGAGCAAATCAGAGGAGCGTGTTCAGGCGCTTAGTGTTATCATGCTATATCTCTGCACCGCGCTGCAGCATGCACAGGGTGTCGAAATGCGTTGAAATGCAAAAAAATAATTTAAATGAAAATACTTTTGGAACAAAAACATCTAGGAAAAATGCAAGTACTAAATTAAAAGAAAAAAAAAAAACGAAAAAAAATCATACCGAACATACTGAACTGAAGGCTGAAGTATTACAAAAGTGGAATTTTAATGTAGCGCTAAAGCACCCCTCAAACTCCTTAAACACTTTTAAAGATAATAATCCGTTTCGAGTATTAGGTTAAATTTTTGTGAACATACCACAATACATGCATAGATATATTATTCAAAAATCTCACAAAACAAGGTGCTTTAATGGAGTTAATTTTATGGAAATCCAAATACAAACATACTCATAAATAGTGCTGATTTTAAAAGTTGGAAATTATAAGTAGAATACACACATAGCTAAAAGTGTATTTGATTGATATGAGTAAAAAACGAACTAGTAAAATGTGGGGGAACCAAAAGTATTAACTATATAAGTACATACATACTAGCATACTTCTTTAAATAGCTGTGTAGTACACATATTCGGGAGCTTACTGTTGTTGAATGAAATTTAGTGTCGATCTATGTAGCGTAACTCAATGGTGTTTGCATGTGTGTAGAATAGGGATGTCAATATCGGAAAATCGGGATCCCGGACTATCGATTTTTTAATCCCAAAAATAACGGGAGGACTTGATTAAAATCACAAGATTGTTGAGTGCTATTTTTTTATATCAGCTTGAAATAGGAAAAAATTCGTCACAAAAATCTCCCTTTTAAAGAAAAGAAAACTTTATTTGCAACGTTAGTTGAGCTTTAAGCATTTGCAAAAGTTTCTTTTATAAAACAGCTGAGTCCATAATCGGTGGGGAATTGTGCTTTAGCAGGCACAGCCGTTAGTCTGAAATATAAATTGCATGGCGCTTTAATCAGCAGGTCGTCAACTTCGTTTGATATGCCCGTATTTTTAATTAAGGAAGAGAGGTTGGAGGACGCATTTCATTTACCACCAACAATCTAGCCAATAAGTGTTGACGCAGAACGGTATTCTTCATCTGTTAGCATTGCATGCAATACATTTAGGGCACGCTTGCAGAATAAAATTATAAATGGTTTAATTTTTTAAGATGAGAAAAATGATTTTTAAAAATAGTTCTCTAATACATTTTAAATACATTAAATGCTATGCCTCATTTAATTTCGAAACAGTTTGGGGATCCCGGGATCCCTTGACATCCATAATGTAGAATATGTAGAGTAGAATGAGGAAAACAATTCACTAAGCTTAAAAAGGAGTTGTTGTAAAAAGAAACAAGGAAAAATGTGTTTTTAAACTTCATTTTTATGTAGCGATTTTTTATGCACCCATACATATAATATCCTTTTTGGTTTACTTTTCGTTATTTCCACAAACTTGCTTTTTACAAGGCGAAGTCCAAAATAAACAAGACTGAGCTAAAATATACCTAAATGACAGGAGCTTTGCTCTGATAACTTCGAGTTTATTTATTCAAAATAGTCCCCTTCAGCCTTGATAGACTGTTTTGGTCGATCTAAAAGCTTTTGGAAAGAGTGTTTCAAAACATTGACCGGAATGCCCATCATGATGTGGGTACAAGCCTTTTGGATGGCCTCTACGAACGCAAAACGTTTTCCCTTCATGGTCAAATGCAATTTTCGGAATAGGTACAAGTCACAAAGAGCCATATCAGGTATTCAGGGCGAATGCAATGCAGCAAACGCCTCAAAACGCCAAGATAGAAAATTGCTCTGACGTTTCAGCCCATTGGCACGAACTCCTTGTGGTCAATTCCCTTGGAATCGTAAGAATAAATGAGCGTCGACTTGATTTTTCATTTCTCCAAACGCGATTTTTTGGGTGGGTGCTCGTATAGGGCCTTCCATTCGGCACTTTGGCGCTTAGTTCAGGTTCATGCTGAAAACACCACGTTACATTATCAGTTGCTATGTTGAAAAGGAAGTTCTCGTTTTTTCTCGCTTCTTTAATGAGGCCTTCCGAATGCTGAATTCTGAGAAATTTTAACTTGTGCGGAATGAAACGTGCACAGACCTTTTGTATGATCAGTTACAATACCACAAATTGATGTTTTGTAGATATTAGCCCTTTGTTCAAAACACATTTTTGTACCGATGACACAATATGCTGACACTTTAGACGCAATAACTTCGCTTCCACTGAATCGAATGTCATCAAGCTTCCACTGGAAGTCAGCTATTGATGTAACTTTTAACGCATCAACTCATTAAAAAGATGGCGCCATCAAAAACATTTTATGACGCTAGGCTTGTTTATTTTGGACTTCACCTTGTATATATGAATATGTAGGTACATTTTATATGTGAATGTGTACAATACTTCACAAAAGTAAATGTGCACCTACATTGAAAACTAAAATTTGTTTACACCGTCTAAGTATCATATATTTTTTATCGAATTGCTAAAGGAAGATTATAAATATTTAGTTATAATAATTACATTACGAGTTTTTTAGTTTTTATGAAACTAAATTTTTGTAATATAGTAAGGATGATTTTTTCTCTCATTCCCAACTTAAATTTATTATTCTTAGTAGAAATGGTATTACCCCAAGGAAACATTAGCCATATGAATTAAAAGCGGCAAGGAGATATTTTTACGTATTTTTTAGTTAAAAAAAACAACAAAACTTATGAAGCGAAAATAGTTATTTTCAAGAGAAAGGAGAATATCGTTTATTTGCATTCCAAGCGAGGTTTAGATACTCGGATCTAAATTTGTATGCAGGTATATGCAAGTCGATTAAAATAGTCCATAAAGTGGAGGTGCACCAAAGAAAATAGAGTGGAGAGTTCACGCAGAAATAGTCGCCCATCTGAATAAAACTGGTAGAAGGACAATTGTGTATTTGTAAACTGCAAAAAAATCAGCGACGACTGTGCTAGCTACAATGAGCTTACTTTTAAAACATTTTAGAAGATCCCTGATTTTCACAATAATGAGATCTTCCAATTCATTAAAACATGGTCTACCTAAAATGGCATATCCTCGTTAGGACAAGGGCACATATGGTGTCAGATCGTCTCTTCCTTACCTAGATAGCTTCTGCACAAGTAATGTGTTTGCACGCCCAACCTCTGGGCGTGTCTGCCTGTTTAAAGGAGTTCTATTTATATAACACTAGCAAACCCGGCCCCCTTCGCTGGGCACACTAAAATAGAATAGATATGGTTTAGAACAGAAAATATATTATATGGTTTTCATATTATTTATTTCTTTATTCTTTATTCAAGCGCTTTGGGATAAACAATATTTTTTGTTTTTCTATTTGTTTTTGAGTAAATAATATATAAAATATAAATTGAAAATCAGGAAAAAAGAAGATTGTTTTTAAATTTCAAATCAACGCATATGAATAAACAATCGTCTTTTTTCCTGATCATCAATGAATTTTTCGTTTCAATTTATATGTTTTATTAAGCATTGGAGCTTTTTTAACCATTATCCATTTATATTTTTCAAAAAAAAAAAAAAACGAAAAAAATCAGAAAGAAATATTGACACATTGTAACTCACACTGTCAATTTGACAGTTCAGTTCCGCCCCAAGCGTTAAAAAAGTAAGCGACATTATGGCTGGCTCAAAAGAACGCTGTACCCGTTGCCACTGCTCCGAATTACAACCAAGCTTTACGAAACCCATTTTCAATACTTACTTAATAATGTGAATAAGTTTGGTTTAATTCGGTGCAAAGACACGGCGGGTCCACGTTTTGGCATATATTTCCAGACCCTAGTCATCAATAGGTATGAAAATTACCCCGTATTAAAGCACTTATCAACAGCTTTCATTTGATACCCATATTGTACATACACAACCAAAGGTTACCCGAGCCCACGTTTTGACCTATATCTCGAGACCCTAGTCACGTAGCGGCATGAAAAATACGCTGTACTAAGGCATTCACCAACAGCTTCAATTTGATATCCATATTGTACAAACACATTCTAGGCTCCACGTTTTGGTCTCTATCTCGAGACCCTAGTCACGGAGCGGCATGAAAAATACTCTGAACTAAAGCATTCACCAACAGCTTCCATTTGATACCCATATTGTACGTACACGTCCGAAGGTTACCCGGGTCCACGTTTTGACCTATATCTCGAGCCCTATCCACCAATAGGTATCCAAACTATACGGAAGCCATCTTCAGTACCTTCTTAACAATGTGTGTAAGTGTGGTTTAATTCGGTGCAGACACGGCCGGTTAGCGAACACACACAAAAAGTTGACTTTATTTTATATATAAGATTTTTTTCAGTTTGTGTCCGAAAAATCCAAATATCTTACGGAACCCTATTTTTTTCCAAAATAAAATGTAATCCATGTTACTCTTGGATAATGTAGTTTTCGAATGGTGAAAGAATTTTTAAAATCGGTCCAGTAGTTTTTGAGCCTATTCGTTACAAACAAACAAACAAACAAAGTTTTCCTCTTTATAATATTAGTATAGATTACTTTTATCTTTTCGTGGCTTTTCCGCCGGCAGGGATCAATATTGAGTGCTTTAGTTTTGTAGTTTTAAATTTCCACCTATATTTACAGTGATGTGAGTCCTTGGAGACTACTCTTAAAAATTAGAATTATTTACAACACATGCACAAATACTGGACAGTATTTAGACAGTCAATAAGCGACATTCACCGAGAAAATGTCACCACCTTCTTAAGCTCCTGCCCTGTGAATTCCTTAACCGGAAATTAACCACGCCCTATTGCAGATGAAGAGCTCCAGTTTCCCCGTGAGACACGCGTAACATTGGTACAACTACGTTCTGGATACTGTAGCAGGTTAATCTCCTACTTATCCAGAATTGACCCCGACATACCAAACATATGTCTGGCATGTGAAGATACTCCGCACGACATTTACCACCTCTTCACTTGCCCCCTTAAACTTACTCATCTAACACCCCTCTCCCTGTGAACCCAACCCGCCGAAACAGCTTGTTTCCTGGGCCTACCTTTAGATGAGCGAGACGAAGACGACCGGTGATATTCCCTACACTGACGGGGCTTCTATTAATGTTAAAACAACAACAACAACAACTCATGAGCATCAAAATTATTATTTCTAATTTTAAGATACTTCAATACGAAATTGTGGTCTTTTAAATTTTAACAATTTAATAAGTTTAAAACTTATTGGTGAAATCGGGCAAGAAAACTAGAAATCCATTTAGCAGCAGTACAAATATACTCGTAACAGTTGAAAATATCTAAGGAGCCCGATAGACGACTTGTCGCTGGTTACGGTTTCAATGTTATGTTAGAAAAGTAGTATATGGAGCATTAATATGGCGCTTGTCAAAATACTAGAATCAGTATTTAAAAATGTTCTATTCTATTTAGAATTAAATTTTCTCAACCCGTTATATTACTTTATATAATAATTTCATTTATTATTTATAAAAAAATTGTATCTAAATATTTTTTAGATGTATTTGTATTGTGGCTTTTCTGGCCCATTGAGTATTGGCTTTCCTATATTTGATCCCATTTCCTTTCTGACTACATTGAATATTTGACTAATTTTTATAATAGGACTATGAATAAGTTCGTGCGGTTTTTTTTCGAAATTTGAAACTTTATTGACGTAAAATGGTTACAAATTTAATATTCAAAATATTGTCCATCGCTTACTACTACTTTTTCCCATATTTCTGGCAATTCACGGATTCCCTTTGTGAAAAATTCGGTCGGTTTTGCCGCAATCCACGAATCGATCCATTTTTTGACTTCATCGTAATTACGGAAGTGCTGGTCAGCCAGGCCATGTTGCATCGATCGGAAGAGATAGTAATCGGATGGCGCAAGGTCTGGACTATACGGCGGGTGGGGTAGGACATCCCATTTGAGCGTTTCTAAGTATGTTTTGACCACTTGTGCAACATGTGGCCGAGCATTGTCATGTTGCAAAATAACTTTGTCGTGTCTATCGGCGTATTGCGGCCGTTTTTCTCGCAGTGCTCGGCTCAAACGCATCAATTGTCGTCGGTAGACATCCCCCGTAATCGCTTCATTCGGTTTCAGTAGCTCATAATACACAACACCCAGCTGGTCCCACCAGATACACAGCATAACCTTCAGGCCATGAATATTCTGCGCCGACGTCGATGTTGAAGCATGGCCAGGGTATCCATACGTTGCCCGACGTTTTGGATTGTCGTAATGGACCCACTTTTCATCGCCAGTCACAATTCGATGCAAAAAACCCTTTCTTTTGTGCCGTTGAAGCAGTTGTTCGCATGCCATAAAACGGCGTTCAACGTCTCTTGGCTTCAATTCATACGGCACCCAATGGCCTACCTTTCGGATCATTCCCATGGCTTTTAAACGTTTGGAAATGGTTGATTGATCAACTCCCAAAGTTTTTGCAACCTCTTCTTGCGTTTGAGCCGGATCTTGATCGAGCAATTCCTCCAATTCGGTATCCATGAACTTTGGCGGCGCACCCTCGCGTTCTTCGTCTTCCAAGCCAAAATCACCACTTTTAAAGCGTGCAAACCACTTCTGGCACGTTCGCTCAGATAGAGCATGCTCACCATAAACTTCCACCAAGATACGATGACTTTCGGCTGCTTTTTTCTTCATATTAAAATAATGAAGAAGAATTCCCCGCAAAAACACATTATTTGGCACGAAATTCGACATTTTCAAGTGTGGTAAAAATATTGTTGTTTACGCTTCAAATAAAAAACTTATACTGACGTTTGTGCCTTACGACAGTAGCTCTCCAATGAATGTTTGGAAATGTGGATCGATGGAATAATAATCAAGTTACGCCATCTGTTGTAAAACCGTAACGAACTTATTCATAGTCCTATTATATTTCCATAAAGTGCAAATAAGTGTTGAAAAAAATTTGGTTTACAAATTTTGATTTATTTTTCAGTAATAAAAAATTGGTTTTCTTAAGCTAAGTAGTTGTACTTTCACTTTTGTGGACGGCTGTAGATATAAATATGTGTGTAGGACTTAAATGTTTAGTGGTGGTATATTTATTTAGAAATATTGAAATTGATATTTGCTTATAAAGACAAACATTTTTGTATACATATGTACTTATATGTATTTGATTTTTTGACAAAACATTTATGCAACGAGAAATAACTTTTTAGCTTATGTGAATACTTTTGTAGATACAAATAAGAAGTGTTGCCTTTTCTTTTTTATTCAAACTACACAACTAGTCACACAATTTATTCGTACGCTCACAGTTTATAAATATGATGGAATGCCTGATACTTAGCACGATTTATACAAAAGAACAAAATTTGGATATATTCGTAAAAAATAACATTTTTATTCAATATTTAAGGAACTAAGAGTTCCTAATTCATTTCTGGAATTAGAGAACTTAAGGCCATCACGAAATAAGGCACAATCAAAAGTATTACGCATACATGGCAATATAAAGAACATTTTATATTTTAACAATGGAAAAAGCAAGTATTCAGTACTTTGTTGGGCCGCTTTTAGCTTTAATAACTGCTTCAAAAAGTCGATGCATACTTTTTACCAACTCCTTGGTTTCATTAGCTGCAATTTTCTCCCACTCAACACCTAAAGCCGTCTTTAATTACGCCTTTGATGTTATTTTATGCTTCCTGATTCTCCTTTCTGAGAGCTCCCAGACAGGTTCTGATCCAATGATTAAGGTGGAGTTTTAAGCTGCTTATAGTGGTAAATAAACCATTCTTGCACGAGATAAGTTGAGTGATTTGGGTCATTGTCTTGTTGAAACAATAACCTTTTAGCATCCAGTCCAAGTTTAACGGCACTATCATGTAAATTATTCCTCCAAATGTTTAAATACAGATGTTCGTCCATTTTATCATGAATATAAACCAGTTTTCCTTCTCCCCCCAACCATTGTATTTCCTCTTCCATGCTTAACGATAGGAATCAGATTAGTTTCATTTAGTTCTGTATTTTCTTTTCGCCAAACTTTTTGGAGGGCCATCTGATCCGATAACATTAAATTTCGACTCACCACTGAAGATGACGTTTTCCTAAAAAGCTCATTTATATAGCATTTGGCGAACTCCAATCTCTTCCGTTTGTTAATATCTGCAATGTACGGCTTGCGGGGTGCGACTCTCGCTATGATAACCAGCGTTTTGCAGATAATTACGAATGTTTGTGGGCTTAATTCTTTATGCAAAGACTCTTGAATATTTCGGCATTAGTATCGGGGAGATAATTTTTGGATTTTGCGCGACTGATGCTACTGTGTTGCGTTCCTCACGTGGAGTCAATATTTTTCGCCTTCCGGCTTGGTGGTGATTAGCTTCCAATTTTCCAATTTTCCAGTAATAACGTAATTAATAGCAATAACACTTTGGATCGTAGAATGTGATTTGTCAATTTTTTTGCCGATTTCGCGCAGAGACTTGTTTTCCAAGTGCAACTTAATAACAATTATACGCATTTCTAATGGTAAATCCGCACTTCGTCCCATTTTGTCACTTTCAATCGAGATATTACGCGCAACTGAAACTGCATCAGCGAGAAAAATTAAAAAAAACCTACATACATATATTATTTCATTTTCAGCAACATTAGTAAAAACAGAAACTATTTTTACTGTTACTTTTGTAGCAACAATATCATGAGCTGAAAGTGTACGAATAAATGACTTGCAGCGTTTTGCTACGTCTGCCTGCTTTCCTTGGAACCCTTCAGTGTGAGTTGAAATAACGGGAGTCTTGTTTGCGGCAATTCATTAGGAATGTAACATTCTTACAGTGACCTAAAAGAAATATATTGTCGCAGCAAATATTTTGCGCAAAGCTACAGCCTTTTACGTACCACGCTGGATGTACGAATAAATTGTGTGATCATTGCATTCGACATAACTATCCCTACCACATAAAGACACATTTCCTTATTTGAATGTATCTACTAAAAAGTTCAATAGTTACAAAATTATGTTTACTACTCTTTTTCTTACTAGTAAAGAGCAAAAATCGGGTTATAATATTCACCGCTATCTTTCCTTCTTATGCCCCAATGAAAACAAGACATTTCCTGGTATCCAAAATATGTTCTATACCGGCGGTAATACTTACTTAATACGAGTAGGTGCGTGACTTGCACCATTTTTTTAATATGAATTTTTGAAAACTCACTTAATGAAGGCCGATAGATGTGTTTTTATCCATAAAACTACATACATACGTACATAAGCATGCCAACTAACACTTGCGATATGTAGAAGTAACAGGTAAAGACAAAAAATTAGACTTTGTTAAACTAAAAATAAATAAATAATTCTGTTAGGTGCTTGGCCGAGCTCCTCCTCCTATTTGTGGTGTGCGTGTCGATGTTATTCCACAAATGGACTTTGTTAAACTACGTCCATTAAAATGCTAAATCATCGAATAATTAGGCGTTCATTTTTGTCTCATCATCGCCATGATTCAATGATAAAAGGTTTGCTCAGCTTTCTCGTTCTCTCTTGACAAATCTGCTCCCTTAGCAAGACACTGGGTTGCTAGCTCTAGAAATTTTGAGTAAAAGTGGAGGAAAAGTAAATTTTGTAGAAGTGGTCTGCTTACGAACAACAACTCACTAAAGAGTTTTCATCGGTATGTTCAGGACTATGGTAGTATGACATGAAATACATACCGCTTAAGTCAGAACATGATAGAGTAATTGAGGCAATCCGAGATCGATGAGTGGAGAATTTACAAAGCTTTATTTGTTATGATGTGGTGATTTAGACGGAATTGATGTTTTGCAAACAGCTAGCATTTCTCAAAGAGTTACGGCACTGAGAATACTGGGATAGTCCCGACGCGATCGGTAACATTTTAGAAGACCTCATTATAAAAAAGTTGGGATTGACGGAACTTGTTTCCAATGAGCCCACCTTCCCATGGATGGATGAAGTGTCCAGATGAGGCTTAGTAAAGCACAGTACCAGCATGAAAAAGCTCTACATGAAACTGTTGGTCCTTCCATTTATGGAATAGCATCAAGACGCGCGCTACAAATAGGAGGAGGATCTCGACAAAACTCCTCAAAGAACTGTACGTGCCAATTATTTATTTATTTTAAACAAAAAAGTTGCATATTGGCGAAACTTCGCAACTTCGCGATCGGTTTTAAATTTAAAAATTAATTCACAAAATACGATCTTGGATTAAGTAATATAATTTCTTGTTATAATATTAGATTTGGCAATTTCCGCTAATACCTTCAATTTGTACCATTCTTTACTACAAATATTGATTAAAATTTATTTTTTAAACCGTCCGCAGTTTCTTTTCATTTAAGTAAGAAAATACTTTTTTGCTACCATTTTTACCAAAAAGCATTTAATTTTTTCCACTTTATTCATCTTCTTAAATACAACCTTTTGTAAGGGAATGTCGAAAATCGAATGTCACTAGTGACCAAATCTTTAATAATTGAATCATGATCACCGCTTCGTCGTTTTTGCTTCCAGAAAAAAGCATCAGTTTTCATAAAGATGCCATCGAAGTTACGCGCTGGGGAACGTATTGCGCAACTCTATACAAAAAATTAAAAGTTTGGCGAAATATTTATCGTTAATAATTTTAAAAGCGAGGGAGTTCGAAAATCAACTTTATACAAAATTTTTGGGCTTCTAGCGTGAAAAGGGAGAGTGACAGTGAAAGCGGTCCATTAATCATGACTAAATGGGGTCTATCCAACTTTAATGCGAAGTTTAGCCCCGATTATAGAAGTAGCACCAGTTGGAACCCGTGCAGGAAGGAATTGTGAACAGAGTTATATCTTCAAGAGGTTAAGAAAACTTCAAATAAAATCCTGAAAAAGGTAAGGCTACCAGAATACACTGTCACGCAAATATCTAAAATTAAGTCAAAATGAACCAAAAATCATGGATGACGAAAGTTATTTTCCTTACAGAAAATCTCGGTCTGGCAATGATCGATTTTATACAAATGGCGTTTTCAAAAGCTGCTTCAATATCAAATTGAAGTTCAAGACTAAAAATTTAACTAAAAGTAAAGCTGTGCGTCACAATATTCGAGAAAGGAGTTTCAAGGTCTTGATTCAAGACAAGCGTGAACCAAGAAGTAAACTAGTAAAGCAAGTTTTGTGCAAAATTTTGATTCCTTTCCTTAGAAAATACCATTCCAAAGGCAGCTATGTATCTGGACCTCACATGTCGTCCCACTACGTCGTTAAAACGCAGAGAATTTTAAAAAAGAGTAAAGTTAAATTTGTACCAAAAAGCGGAGTCCAACATATGTCGTTCAATAGAGGGTTTCTTTGGAAACTGGGGAGCTAAAAATGGTGAAGAACTCAAAAAGCAAACTGTGCACGTATTCCTAAAGTAGACAAAAATACGGTGCCGATGTGTGACTGATCTTTTTCATTTATACATTCTTTTTTTCTTAATGCTCTAATAATTTCATTGTAAATTTTCAGTGAAGAAATGTAATAATCCTTTCTACAACGCGTTTAAAAATGTCGATTTTTTTTGTTATCGCCCTTTACGATACCGAAGCTAGTGCACAAAGCGTTTGAATACGAACTAGAGCTGGAAATGTGAATTTAGGCTTGTTTGAGCTAATAAAGAGTGCTCAGATTTGGTTATCCTTTAGGGTGAAATTGTGGAAGAGCCTCGGTGAAACACCAAAATTAAGAAATACATTTTTCTAATAGCGGTGGCCCCTCAGCAGGCAATGACAAACCTCCGAGTGTATTTCTGCCATGAAAAAGCTCCCCATAAAAATATCTGGCGTTCGAAGTCGGCTTGAAACTGTAGGTCCCTCCATTTTGTGGAGCAACATAAAGACGCACACCACAAATAGGAGGAAGAGCTCGGCCAAACACCCAAAAAGGGTGTACGCGCCAATTATATATAATATATATACCCATATATAGTGACAATAGTTATATATTGAGCGAATATTACAAAACAAAAAGCTATTATCGTACAATGGCATGGCCAAAGTTCTGATCTCTATTTTAACGATCGTCTTGCCGCTCAACCAAACAGAGATGTTTGAAAAACTGCAAACTGCAGGCTTGGAAAATATAATACAAACCTCCACAAGGCTTGGATCACAAAATTTGGTTTTTAACAAGTATTCACTTTATTATCATTATTTATTATTATATATATTATTAACGTGGATGCTTTATTTTATATTACAAATTTGTTTAAATGTTTTGGTTTACTTATTTGAAAGGTTTGCTTTTTCAAATCTATTTATTAGGTACGATTTTTAGCTAAGCACACTGTCAAATTCTCATTTTGGTTGGTTGCAGCCTGAAAGTATGCAATGATAAACTATTGGAGAGTTTTGCTACTGGTTGAATTCTCCAAAAGAGCTTTGGAATCTTTGTTTTGCCATATATTATTAATAGTAAACACAACTGTGTAATTTCACACCTGAAATTGGTTTATTGAAAAGTGCAAATGATTTTGTAAATTTTCATTAATACTTAAAGTTTCTGAGCATCACCTCCTTTGGTAATTATCGTCGGAGCTAACGGAATTATCCGTTAATGGGAAAATGTATAGAAGAAATTGGGTGTTTGCTGGATAAGACAAGACGATTTCTTGAAGATATGAAACCGCTTAAAATTATGAACTTATCCGCCCAGTCGTTTCGTAAATCAGAAATTCGTTAACACCAAGAACTTGTTTGAATCGCGAAGGCAGCATTTTCTGCACAAATAATTTGCAGTTTCGATTTTATTTGCAATCGTCGCCTAGTTTTACAAAGGATGTATTTTCAACACACTTGTATGAATTGCTGAAAATGCTAAAAATATTAAATTACTACTACAAAATGTTAAATGTACAATAAAACAGAGTTGTTGTGTATTATTATTCAATGTTTACGAATAAAAAACAAAAACAATTACGTCGCAAATATATTCCTAAAAGCAAATTAATAATTAAATATATGATTAAAAAATTTTGAATGATGATGAATTTGTCAAAAACCAAAACATTTTACTTTATTGTTAAATTTTAATGACTTATAAGCGTATAAGAAATTTTTAATAAATTAAACATCATTTAAAAACTACAAAACTATGTTTAATGTCTATAAAAAATCACTCGTAGGAACAGAATATTGATTTCAGATTTCTGTTCTGTGGCCGAAGCTGTCGATAAAGTTTCTATCAGCTGTCATGGTAAGTTTTTCCTTTTTGACTAAAGATTCACAGTAAAAGTCAATACATAAATATAATTTGTGTTCAAGAAGAGCCCGAAAATGTTCAGTACAACGAGCTACGGAGCAATCAGGCTTGGATATTAGCGGTCTGCTGAATTTTATTGTCAGCAAGCAGCGCTGCTCACAGCAGTGACTAGAGATTTTTCAATATATGTGAGTATATTCAGTCAATTCAAAATACAATTTCGTTCCTGATATCACTATATTAACGACTTCAGTACTCCCCATCAACAACAACGCACTTACGCCAGCATTTGACCAGCTCTCGAAACAGTTCTATTTTCGGTATAGCCAACAGAGCCGTATTCGATTTGTTCATTACGTCTATTCGGCTGTTAAAATGCATTCCCCGTTGCAGTTTTTTGACTCTGTGCGACGGTGCGTTATCATGTTGCAAAATTTACGAGCTGTTTTCCACAAATCCTCTTTCTTTTCGCGAATAGCTTCACGTAAACGTCTCATAACACTCAAATAATAGTTCTTATTAACTATCTGATCTTCTAGAAAAAATTCGTGTTGTACAAATCATAAACACAGTGAGCATCGCTTTATTGACTGTATTGCTTGTCATTCTATAAACCCACGTCTCGTCTCCAGTAACGATTCGTTTGATGAATGTTTGGTCGGATTCAGCCTTGCAAATCAAATATTTGGCAATATCAGCGTGGCCCGTTTTTTGCATGGTGGCCTTTTGCAAGCAATGTTCAAATTCTCTGCCAGCTCGCTGATGGTTAATTTGCGATTATTAAACAACTTTTCTTTCAATTTTTTGAACTTTTCATCAGTATTCCGTATCGACGGTCTGGCACTGCGTTCGTCATACTCCGTTGACTCACGATCTCTTCTGAAGCATTCCTGACACTCGCAAACGGCTGTTTTCTTTAAGAAATTATTACCGAAACAGTTTCCCAACATTTCTAAGATTTTCGCACCATTGGATCCATTTTTAAGGCAAAATTTAATACAAGCTTATTGTTGCAAATTCAAATTCACTTTTAATATTATTCACAGATGTAGCAACCTAACAAACAAAAAAGTACAGAACTCAAATCAGTTGACTTGGGGCGTCATCCGGGAACTTTTTGACCAAGTTGGTATTTGGAGTTAGGGACCTCGCCTATCAAAAGCAAAAGTGTGGGGGCTAACAGCTGAAGCTAATCCTGATCAATATGATATAATACAAAGTATTTACAATACGGGCTCTATATCAAATAAATTTTTTGTACGATATACAAATTTTGTGCACTGGTTTCATAATAGGGGAAAGTCCATTTTAGGTTTCAAAACCGCATGGACTTTTCTCTTTAATAAAAAGTTAGAAAATGTGCATATTAAACGTATGTTATATCATTTTGCTTTATATAATTGCCATCATTGTTGAAATCAAATAATAATTCATTGAATAATAGAGTTTTTGAAATTACAAAATTGAATTTTAGAAGTGAAATACCTTGTAATACTTGTATTTACTTGCGTAAAATAAAGCAGCTCTGAACAAAGTAGCGAAAGATCTCAGCCATAAAATTAAAGAATACAAAAATCAATCGTTTACAAACTACGTACGGCAATTAAATAATAAAAGATACACAAATTACTCATTATGGAAATGCACCAAAAAGCTTAAACAATTTATTGGAAAATAGCTGATGTTATCATGATTCTAAAACCAGGAAAGCCTCCAAACGATGTAGCATCATATCGAGCAATATCACTGTTGCCCATTTTATAAAAACTGTTGGAAAATTTTTTGATAAAACGCTTGAGCAATATCATGAAAAATAAACAAATAATTCCAATACACCAATTTGGATTCCGCGCACAACACTCAACAATTGACCAAATTCACAGAATTAATCGTATCATCGAGAATACATTTGAAGAGAAAAAGTCTGTTCTGCTGTATTTCTCGATGTATGTATCTAAAGCTTTGGATAAAGTATGTCATGCTGGCCTACTGTGGAAAATAAAAATCTTAAAAATCTTCCTGTCCGAGCGCTATTTTCGCGTCAGTTACGAAGATGAGTTCTCTGAACTGAAAGACATAAAAGCTGGTGTGACGCAAATAAGTGTGCTTGGTCCCCTTCTTATCTACTTTTTACTTACGACCTGCCGAGCAGCAGCAATTGCCTTACAACAACATTTGCTGATGACACTGCAATACTAACTCTCGGAACGACAAAAATAGAGTCTACTACACGAAACTAAAGTGGAGTGCGCACGTGAAAAAGAAAAGAGAAGAACTGGATATAAAATTCCAAAATATGCGTTGGCTAATGGGTAAGCAATCAGCTTTATCTGCACACAATAAAATACTGCTTTACAAACAAGTTCTCAAACCTATCTGGACCTATGGGATTCAGCCATGGGGATGCATCAGCTATAGTAACACATTGAAAATACAAAGATTTCAGACTAGGCATGCAATCATGCTGTACGTACTCCATGGTATATTAGGACGCAAGATCTAGAGAGTGACCTCAATATTGATTCAGTTACGGCAACCATAAAGAAATTCGCAAAGTCGCACGCAGAGCGACTAAACAAGCGTGTGAACAATGAAGCTTTGATTCTTACTGATAATACAAAATGGAAACGAAGGCTCAAACTTAAAAAAACTTCTAGACTTAAACTAATAAATAAACAAAAATCAATTAAAAGTATGAATTGTATTTTGCTGAGGATTAACATAAATTATTTGTTGTAACATAACTCGACAAAAATTGCTCGTTAATATATATATGCATGAAAATACAAATAAAAAAATCGTGCGTAAAATAATTGTTATTTTATTGAAATCCGCATGACAAATTTTAAATTTTTTAGAGAGGCTTAAACACCCTCTATTTGCTCCAAAAATATATCAAAGCGTAATTGGAGAAAGGATCGCCTTCTTAGTGCAAGTTGCATTTTCAGTGTTTCTATAAGTAGATTTGAAATGTACACTGAAGAGCAAAACTGTAACAAAATGTAATACTTTCTATTTCAACACATTTTTTTTTAGACATGTTTTAACAAATCAAATATTTTTTTTGCATAACTTTATTGGCATGTATGTACTCTCTCTCTCAAACCGGTTTGGTGTCAATGCAACAACAACAACACTAGTAGCAAGCAATAATGCAAATAAAGACAAATGTTACAGTTTTGCACTCACTCTTAATTTTGAAATTTTCCGTTATTTTTCTCGTAATTATATATTTGGTGGATTTTTAATTATTATAAACGTGACCGTGAATAAGACAAAATGTTAAATCGGGAAGTACAACGCCAAATAATTGATTTGTTGAAGAAGGGCGAGTCTATAAGAAAAATAGCTAAAAAATTCGAAGTGAGCCACATGGCTTTGCAAAGGCTGCGGAAAAATGTACCAGACGCTGTTCCCAGTAACAAAGGAGGCCGGCCAAGGAAGATAACCGACCGCGATGCCCGCCATCTGGCAAATTTGGTAACAAGCAGCAAGGCGGTCACTCCCAAAGAAGCACTAAAGATGCTGGATATTGATGCCAGTCAGTGGACAGCCAGGCGCAGCCTGTCAAAACTGGGGCTAAAGGCAGCGGAGAAGAAAACCAAGCCAATGCTGACAAAAAGACATGTGCGGTTGAGGCGGGATTTTGTTGCGGCTCACCGAAGCTGGACAGTTTAAGATTGGGATCAGGTACGTCTTTATAAATGGATTATAAAAGACCTTTTTTCATAAAATTTCAAAACGATTGCAGGTTATTTGGTCTGATGAAACCAAAATCAATCGATTTCAGTCAGATGGTCGGGCCTGGTATTGGGTTAAAGACCCAAATGCAGTCCAGCCACATCACATCAAGCAGACAGTAAAACATGGTGGTGGCTCCATTATGGTGTGGGGCTGCATTTACAAAAATGGTGTGGGTCCTTTAGTACGAATAGACGGTATAATGCGGAAAGAGGAATACCTGGCCATATTGCAACAAAATATGCCGGGTGTAGTGGAAAGTATGGGTCTTGCTGCTGAAAAAGTAATTTTTCAGCAAGACAATGACCCTAAGTACACCGCACATGTTGTACGAAATTGGATGCAACGCCAAAAATTTCGTAACTTGAAGTGGCCTCCACAATCACCGGACATGAACCCAATCGAAAATTTATGGAGTCATGTAAAATCGAAGCTTGCCGAATATTCAAGTCCGCCCAGTGGAGTTAATGAGCTGTGGGAGCGAACACGCGATGTATGGGATGCTATTCCGACTGACTTTGTCTTGAGGTATACACGAAGTATGCCCAGTCGTATCCACGAGCTGAAAAAATCCAAAGGATATTGGACATCTTATTAATATTTATTTTATTTATTGTAAAAAATAAAAAATGGGTTGAGTGCAAAACTGTAACATTTGTCTTTATTTGCATTATTGCTTGCTACTAGTGTTGTTGTTGTTGCATTGACACCAAACCGGTTTGAGAGAGAGAGTACATACATGCCAATAAAGTTATGCAAAAAAAATATTTGATTTGTTAAAACATGTCTAAAAAAAAATGTGTTGAAATAGAAAGTATTACATTTTGTTACAGTTTTGCTCTTCAGTGTATGTGCATATAAATCAGCAACTATATTCCCATGAAGACTAAAGTATTGGATCGGTAACGAGTAGCGAATAGGAAGTATTGAGTAGGCACTATTTTTTTGTTTGTTTTTTGACGTATTGGCGCCCGAAATATCAGCACATCACTACCCGTTACACGTCATCGTTCAGATAGTCTCTTTATTACTTGCTAGTTTCCCCCTCCTTCTTTACTTTTTCCACTGCTACCATGCTACCACAAGGAGCGAACTAATTTTCACGTCTAAGTAAGCTCTTCTAATTGGTAGCAACCAGCTAACCGAATCTTACCTACTAGCTTCAAAGTAATCTCCATGATAACTGATTGGTACATAAATGCCAAAGCTTCTTCTATTTTGCAAAAAGGTTCTTAGGTTACTTTTGAACCATTTTCAGATTCTTCTGCATATTCTAGAACATCACCTCACTTCCGTGACTTTCTACGACTTAGTGCCTTAAGACGTACGAACAAGAAAAATGAAAAAGAAAAACCTTATCACTTCTGGTGCATACGGAGCTCGTAGAACGGCATTAACATTGCTTTTAGTGAAAAAAGATGGAGTCGGTGCATTATTTGGGGTTGGATTTGTGAGCCGGTACATTATTTGGGTGAAGGAAGCAAGACATATTATTTCAAAAGCTCCGCTCCCTTGTGATACCCATTCGGCCCACTATCGATAAAATCTTGATTTTAGTGCGGCTCTATTTGGTATTTTTTGGCTCGGCTGAGGAATGCTAATCCGGGAATTGTTGGTTCTTTTCAGTGTCACATTTTTAAAGTCATATTCTGTCAGAGGTATGGAAAAAACGTATAAAAATGCACAAAAGCCTAGAGTTGTACTAAGTACTGAACTCAAATAACAGCAGTGAATTAGGGACGAATAACGTTTAAAAAGTGGATGACTCGTATAAAAACCGTCAGAGAAAGAAGGTCCAAACCTAAAAACAAATATGCATACGTAAATATACATAACAAATGCTTGACATTAAAGTAGTACCGGGTGAACGATATGAAGTGTTACGTATTCAAAACACCATAACTTTTTTGTGTGAAATTAGTTTTTATTGATTTCAAAGACAAAATTGTTCAAAAATGATTACAATTTTAACATATATTCACTTTAGCTCGATATGACCACATTTTGCCTTGACTATAGCCTTCAAACGGTCAAACAATGAGTTGCATGTTGCACGAATGTGATCTTGAGGTATTTTGGCCCATTCTCGTATAATCGCTTTTTTCAGCGCATCCATACTGACATATTTTTTAGTCCTCACCTTGCTGTCCAAAATGGACCAGATGGAATAGTCCATCGGATTTGAGTCTGGTGAATTCGAAAGCCATTGTGTGGACGAAATGAAGTGTGGAACACGATTTCTTAACCATTCTTGGTTCACACGAGCTTTATGAGACTGTGCCGAGTCCTGTTGGAACGTCCATGGTCTACGACCGAAATGTTTGCGTGCCCACGGCTCTAAAGCAGCTTCTAAAATATTTTCCCGATAGTACGTCGCATTCACTTTGACACCAGGCTCGACAAAAACGATTGGAGAGTGTCCATTAGCGGTCACTGCGGTCCCAACCATTACTTGAGATGGGAAATTGCTTCAAGTGGCCATACGTAGGCTCAAATTCTCGTATGAGCGTTCGGTCAAGTAAACATGATCGCTTTGGAAACTGCTCAATTGGGAAATTTTTCATCAGAAAACACAAATGTTAGGCCACGTTCGTGCAAGCGCAACAACTCCTTTGCTCTTTCACACCGAATTTTTGTTTGCTGGGGTGAAAGATCGTGTCCTTTTTGGAACTTGTAAGCCTTGACCTTGAGCTCATTTTTCAATATGCGTCAAATGCTGCCTTGCGATGTTTTCAGTTCTTTGGTCATTTTTTTCCACTTCGTCGTGGATTTCGTTCAAGTCGAGCCTTCACTTTCCGAACCATTTCAGGCGCTGTTGCGTTTTTTTTTTGGTCCACCTCCATAGCGTTTTGCAATGCTACCAGTGTCATTGTAACGTTTTCTAGTGCGATACACAAACATTTTATTCACTTTGAGGTGGCTGAGCTCACGAACAATGGCTGGTTGTGATTTTCCAACCAAATATAACGCAATCACACTATTATGTTTGAATTCCATCACAGAAAAAAAAAATTCAACAAAACTGAGATGCAAATGCTTTTGATGGCTTATAAACAACATATTGAACTGTCATTAGAAGAATTTTGACGTTGATGTCATGAGCTGTTTTACAGATACAAGCAGTGTGAAGTTGGTAACACTTCATATCGTTCACCCTGTAGTGGGGCGACGGGTTTGCGAGGAATATCATCCAGATTGCCTGGCACCCACTGTTAAACATAGCAATATTATAATTTGGGGCTGCACGGCTGCTAATGGGGCTAATAAAATGTACATTTGAGAGGGTCACATAGACAGTCAAGAGTATAAGACAGTCAAGAGTAGAGAGAACTGTAATAATGTCCCTGTTAACGCGCATTTTTGGTGACATTAATTTAGAGACTTAATTTAGTTGGACCCAGTTTCAATAATACTTCGCTCCTTGCCCCAAATTAGAGTCTTAATTGCGCTGGCCTAGAGGCAGTAACATTGTTTTGCTAGATTAGAAAGCAAAATTTAAACTGCAACGAACTAATGTGGTCTAGTTTTAAACGTTAAGTAAAGGAACATGACAGAACGATAAAAGAAATCCTGGAAAATGTTCTTCCAGCTTTGATTGTACCATTAAAAAATATTAATGTTAATCTCTCCGATTTCCGATTTTTGTACTAATAAAAAAAAACTTCACTTTTCAAAACGAAAAATTAGAAAAAAAAAGAAATAACACCGCTTACGCTTCCATAATCACTCATAAGTCACCTTATTTTGTTACAATAATCGTAGTATTTTTCATGCAAAATTTTTTCGTAAGCTTTTTGCAAAAACGTAGCGGCGCAAAATTAAGCATCCAATTTTATTTTTGAATAACTTCTATGCTAAATAAAAAAAAAAGGATTTTGAGTGATGGCAATCTATTTGACATTCTTGTGCTCCATTGCTTGTCCGCTGCGTCTTGTACAACAAAACTTCATAAATCAAGATTTTAAACTTTGTACGAAATTTAGAAAAGTTTTGGGTATGCAGTTTTATAGCCCATTAAATTTTAATATAATGAAGGGCAAGTTTGAAGTCGCTCGAAAATTGATATGATTTTTGAAAACTTTTTGTTTGCATTCAAAGTTGAAAACTTTCTTCTACATATGTATATAAAGGACTTCCGAACATGTGGCTATCATTTGAATAAAGTCAGAGTATAAGTAATTATCTAAGCACAAGTGTATGCGGACATCCTACAAAAGCTAATTTTACGGGCTAAGAAGCAATGAACTTGCATTACAATCTAATTAATAACTTAGCTTAAGGAATTCGAAAAATAAATGCCACGTGATAAAAGAAAACATTTTCCATACCCATTTACGTTTTAATTTGCGTATACCTTTCTCCTAGAATACCAGCGTGTGCGTTGTTGCTATAGATTTGCTACGCATTAAAAACTGAAAGTTCGAAAGCTAAGGTCCTCGTGTACCGCACACTTTCTACGACGAACTGCCATTATCTACGCAGAGCAGAGCGCTACTTATATGTCCTATGTATTTATGTGTGTATGTATAGCTATGTATATATATATACATATATGTATATGTATATGTATGCACATTTGTAAAAATGTTTACAAATAAGAATTATTCACACGGAAATTTGAAAAAAAGGAAAACATGTGCGCATAAATATGATTGACCGAGTCATGGCGCGATGGAAATATAATTTTTTTGCACTATATACGCCGCAAGTGGAAAATCATGCCCACATACAGAAATAGCAAAGCATGCATGTCGTTGTGGTTCGGGCAATCTGCCAATATTTCGTTTTCTTTGTAAGTTCTTAAATATTTCCGCAGATCTACATATATACACACATAGGCAAATAGCTGACGCAGCGGGCAGTGGAACAATGGAGAAAAGTTCAATAAATCCTTGAGAAAATTACGACTCCGAAATAGAGCAAGTGGGATATTGACATGTGCTTATATAGTATGCAAATACACCCGTCGACAATAAACAAACCATGCAACCTTTGTGATTTTAAATTCTTAAATTTAATTTTAATTGATTTTCAAAAAACAATTATACTTCATTCTTCACAAAAAAGTATATACGTGATGATGTTTTCCCTCAAATGGAGGAACCTAGAGTTTTATGCCGCCTCCGAACGTCAGAATGTGTTTTATGAGGAGCTTTTTCGTGGCAGAATCATGAGAGTCGACCACCATTAGAGGGCCAATTACCATTAGAAAATTTTTTTTTTCTATCATCTGATGTTTCATGCACCTATTGATAATAACGCACTAACATCATCATAATAAAGGGTGGCTAAGTTTCAAGGCCCGTATTAATTTTGAATAAAATACCTTTTTTTTTAATTATCGTCATTTCTCTTTATTATGATAATATTGGTATGACTCAATTATGTATAGAATAAAATATCGTCCAAATAGCCGCCGCGGCAACGGCGGCAAACCTCCATCAGATGGTCCAAATTTTCGATGACGCTGAGGCATAATTGAGGTTCTATGCTGTTAATGTGCCGAATTATCTCATCCTTTAGCTCTTGAATTGTTGCTGGCTTATCGACGTACACCGTTTCTTTCAAATAACCCCAAAGAAAGAAGTGCAACGGTGCCAAATCACATGATTTTGGCGGCCGATTGACATCGTCGCGACGTGAGATTATTCGGCCATCAAATTTTTAGCGCAAAAGAGCCATTGTTGCGTTAGCTGTGTCACAAGTGGCACCGTCCGGTTGAAACCACATATCGTCCACATCCATATCTTCCAATTCGGGCCATAAAAAGTTCGTTATCATCTCACGATAGCGAACACTATTCACAGTAACTGCCTGACCGGCCTCATTTTGGAAAAAATACGGCCCAATGATGCCGCCGTCCCATAAACCGCACCAAACAGTCGCTCTTTGTGGGTGCATTGGTTTTTCGGCAATCACTCTTGGATTATCATTCGCCCAAATGCGGCAATTCTGCTTATTGACGAATCCACTGAGGTGAAAATATGCCTCATCACTGAAGACGATTTTCTTCGAAAATTGGTCATTCACTGTTGCAATATGCATTTTGATTTGAACACCCGTTTTCATAATAAGCCTGAATAACTTTAACGCGTTGCTTGTTTATGTATCTTTCCATGATTTTAATTGAGTTAGTCCGGGATTGAAAAATGTCAAATCAAATGCGGAAAATGGCTTCACGTTTAGATGTGGCTCACATTCAATATCGGCCCTTGAAATTTAACCACCCTTTATATGATAAAAAAATTGTTAAAAATTAAAATTAAACTAAGACTAACTAAAGGGTTTTCCAATAACAGGTGTTACAGGTGAATGGATTGCGCTATCTGGACAACGTTTATTTTCAACAAGACGGCCCTACGTGCCACACAAGCAACAAAACCATTGATCTTTTACGGGAAAAGTTTCCGGACCGTATTATCTCTCGAAGAGGTGATCACAATTGGTCACCGAGGTCTTGTGATTTAACACCTTGTGACTTTTTCTTTGGAGCCCAGGTTCGATTCAAGACCTCAAAGATGGAAGTCGTGAGGCTATCGAGGACATAGGGCAGCCACTTTGCAATTATGGAAAATGGCTTGAAAAGGATACTGTCCTGTAGGCGTGGTCTTGGTGGTCATTTGCCTGATGTTATTTTCCACTATTAACGGCATACCTTCATCTTTATAATGAAATAAACATCCGATCATTTATATTTAAAAATAGCACTTTTCTTTGAATATCAAAATAACACCTCTTATTGGGAAACCCTTTACTTTAAACTAAAACTGAATGGGACATCAAAGTTAATACTCAAAAGTTGTGTCAAAACTATGAATAAAAGGTTTCAAATTTTGATGAATTTTTCAGCATTTCGTACAAAGTTTGGTTCCTTGATTCAAATGGCTTTATTTATAAAATTAACTACATTTTTATTAAAAACTATAGTTAAAAGTAAATTAGAAACATGAAATATCATAAGCGGTGTGTGTGGGGTTTTTTTGTCGAGGAGTGTATTTATAAGAGAATAAGCAACAACAGAAAAATGGAGCCTATTTCCAAATAAAATTTATTGATATAACCTCAATTACTTGCTATCATCGCATTGTTTTTAATTTAAAACGTAAAAACATTAATTTTTTACCACTTCCGTTTCTTCTACTCTTCAGTTAAAAATTTCGCTCTCTTTCGTTTACTCTAAGGTGTAATTTTTAATATTAATATGTAAGCCCATATGTTCTTTGTTTCAAAATTTGTACTTAACGCAGATTTGCAAAGAATTGAAATTTGGGTTTTATTGTACATACATACATACAGATGTATGTAGATGTTCTTTAAATAAAGAATTAGATTTTCACCAAAAAGGCATTCAATTGCTTTGAAGTGTCAAGCCACTTGCCAAGTGTTCACTCTAAATTTAGTTTGATTCATTGGCATTAACGCACTGTTAAGTAATTATTTGTGTACGTACGTATAACATATATGTGTGTACTAATGCAAGTATTTGCGTAAGATGTGAGCTTGCGAAGACATTGCTAAATATAGGTTAAATAGCGATGACCAGGACAAAAAGCGTAGCGAAAAATCTATTAACAAAAATCTTACCTAGACTTTCTTAGTAGTCTACCAGAATAATATCTTGTACAACATAAAAAAAAATGTATAATAAAAAGCTTTGGATAATAGATTATGATAAAAGGGCACAAGAAATAAAATCAGCCATATACAATTTTTAAAGTTTACGTTTGATTCCCTTTATGGGGAGTTAGTCAAAGTTTGGAATAAAGCGGCGTGAATGAAAATCACAAAGGCCTTGCGCAACTGTAGTATAAAAAATGTACAGTAATTTAAGGTAGACTATACTAACTCTTTGGAATATATGATACTAACTCACTATCTTCTTTGCAAATTAGCCTTTTTTCTTGTGCCTTTCAGGGGATAATAACATGGAATTTATGTTGTATAAAAATTTGGCATCACATCACCCTTAGTGTTTTATAAATTCTAAAACAGGACATTTCATGTAAGTAAATCTATAAATACTTCCTCAATACCCTAAGAGCCAGGAACACCGCTTTGCTGGACTAAGTACCAGAACATGAAAGTCATGTTGGCAAGGTACGGGCGAACGCCTATTTCTGGAATGTCCTTGAATATCTGCCTCGTGCAGAGCAATGCATATTCGCCATTTCACAACTATTGTTAACCGTTTTTTAAAGCTAATGGAATGCACTAAATATCAATAAATGTAGAATGGCTTTACGCTTAGTTTTTTTGTAAACTTGTTTTTATTTAAATATGCAAAAAATTAATAAACCGGTTTAAAAAAAATCGGTCAAACGAGCCTAAAGCCTTACTATTACCAAGTTGCCCTTGCTTCTTCTTCTTTCAGTCAAAGTTCTATAACTCCCTCTCTTTTTTTCCGATTTGCTTGATATTTTTACACAGCATTAGCTTTAAAAAGGCGTTAACCTTTTTAAATTTTTAAGTATTGATGCTTCTATCGGACTGAGCAAATCACTTAAAATGCCTTTCAGACCTCTGTTTCAGATTTTTTAATCTTACGATTAGCTGCCCACTATGTGACGAAGATTTTCAGAGGATTTGGATTTGCCGTTCTCTATAAAATAGCAAGGAATTCAATATTGAACAAACAATATTAGTTTTGGTATCGAAGTATGTGTACCTATAACAGTACTTAAAGCAAAGAACAGGTGTTAATATTAGGTGAAGTAAAAACTTGTTAGGAGTTTTTTAGTCGACGATAAAATTATCCCATCTAGATGAATAATTTTTCCGGCTAATCTTCAATCGACAAGACTCAGTCTTGCGGTGGTTTCATTAATCTATTTTGTTTTCTGACAGGGTAGGTGATTAGTCTGCCGCTACCAGTCCTAAGTAATGGGAATGCCCACCTGTCGTTGCTTAAGAACAACGCCTTCTTACTGCTTGAATCGCCATCTGTGTGTCACATTTTTCTGGCAGAAGGATCACACAGATGGTTGAGGACTTCGCTAAATGTGGTGTGTCTGCGCTATTACCACGATTGCCCGCTTTATCTTGCTGGCGCCAATGATGCAATGTGTAACTGTGTATTTTTCTTTATTTTTTGCTTGTTTTAGCAGCCACAATGCAAGTAATGCACTGTGCGGGAGTTAGGATGGGAAGGATAAGGTTGTTGGAGTTGTGGAATAAACATTTTTTTATAAAATAAAATTATTGATTATTAATTAAATATGTATAAAACAGACTTCTATATAAATAAATATTCAAATTAAATGAGAAACAAATAAATTGTCAAACTTGTCAATAAGCCCCTGTGCTACAGTTTTCTAACGAAGTCTATACGAGGTGTATTCAAAAAGTATCGCGAATTTTGAATTTTCGCAAGTTACGTATATTCGAATTTCGATTTTTTTGTGACGATATGTTGGTACTCATGTCTCTCACTCATGGCGACGAATTCGGCCATTTAGAATGTTCAGTTAATTGTTGACAGCTGCTTTGCTTGCACGTGTTTCGGCTCGTCTTCGATTTTTACCTATTCAAAAAGATGGATTAAAGAACCTGTATCAAATTTTGTGTGAAAAACGAAATTAAGTGCGCGGATGCATTCCGAATGTTGACTGTGTCATACGGAGAAGCTACTTTGCACCAAAGCAACGTTTATCGGTGGTACAAAGCTTTCTCAGAAGGCCGTCGATGTGGACGATGAAAAGCGTGCCGGCATGCCGGACGCCCGAGCACTTCAACAACAGACGAAAAAATTGATGAGGTGAAGGAAATGGTTTTGGCCAATCGTCGAACCACCGTTAGAGAAATTGCAGAGGACCTAGACATATCGATTGGCTCGTGACATTCGATGTTTTTGAATGATTTAAGCTTGAGACGGGCTGCCGCAAAATTTGTACCAAAACTGCTCGGTTTCGACCAAAAGCAGCTTCGCATGAACATTGCTAATGAGATGTTGGACTCTGTCCGCGACGACCCAAATTTGCTTCAAAGGGTCATAACTTGTGACGAATCGTGGATTTAAGGTTATGACGTGGAAACCAACGCTCAATCATCTCAATGGAAGCTGTCGCACGAACCAAGACCGAAAAAAGCGCGCCAAGTTCGGTAAAACGTAAAAGTTTTGCTTACCGTTTTCTTCGATTGCAGGGGCGTTGTGCATCATGAGTTCTTGCCACAGGGTAAAACGGTCAATAAGGAATATTACCTGCAAATTATGCGGAATTTGCGCAAAGCAATCCGCCAGAAACGCCCGGATTTGTGGAAGAACAAAAATTGGCTCTTGCATCACGATAACGCCCCTGCTCACACATCGTTGCTTGTGCGCGACTTTTTCGCCAAAAACAACACATTAATGATGCTAAAACCATTGTGTTCTCCAGATCTGGCCTCCTGTGACTTTTTCTTGTTCCCGAAACTGAAGAGGCCCATGAACGGACAACGTGACGCTACGATTGACGAGGTAAAGGAGGAGCGGAACAAGATAAAAAAAAAAATGATTTTTTGTAGTGCTTCGAAGATTGGAAAGAACCTTGGCAAAAGTGCATAATATCTCATGGGGATTACTTTGGAGGAGGCAAAATAGATATTAATGAATAATTAAATAATTTTTGAAAAAAAAAACAAAATTCGCGATACTTTCTGAACTCACCTCGTATGTACTTAAAATTTGCTTTATTCTGGCCTCGTAAAGGGTAGTAATATATTATTTTAACATATTTCAGTTTTTAACGTGTTGAATTGACGCACAAAGAGTCATAGCTCTTTAGCTGATTTATTTATTTACTGCAACTCGTTGAGTGAACTCTAGAATAGTATCTATGTTCTCAGGCATGAGCCGTGTTAAGGTACTCTTAGTACTCTATTTTGAGTATGAAAAAAGTAATACCAGCGCTCTTTTTCTAAATAATTCCATTTAATTTCATTGTTTTTAACCATTTACGACCTGAGCGGACACCTGAACCGAGTGCAGAAACCACAACGTAAAACAAAACAGATCCATTATCCGTAGATAAACTTTATCGGCGAAAATTTGTATGTAACAAAATACAGTAATAATTTGTTGACTTCTGAGCGCATTGCTTGTTTTTCTGTTTTATTTGTGCCAATTTTTGTTTTTGTTTTGATTTTCATTCGTTGCTCATTCGCGTCGTAGATAGCCGTATGGCAGTAATTACGAGTACAAAACAAACGCAGATAGTGCTCTGAAGAAAATGCTTAAAAATAAATGGGTACATATGTACGTACAAATATATAGATATGCATATATTATTTGCAGTCTCTCTCGCATTGCCTCTTTTCACGCCTTCTCACACTTCACATATTCTCTTGTGCATATGCAGGTGGTATGCATGTTTGGGTGAGTACATTTTGATTCACATTCGTACTCTCTGCTAGCACGCGATCTGAGTTAAGGCTTTTGTTAGCTGCTTTCGATATACGGACTATGAATTTGTATATGTATATGTTCATATGTTTATACGTACGATCACTTGTGCTCACAGTTTGTATTTATTTATTATTTTGCTTTTCTTTTGATTTGATTCGACGCAATTTTTCTTTCTTCTTCCGTGGTATAAAAACAGCTGATCGCGGAGCTTTTCAACCATTTGAAAAACGGAAGACACACGTACGGTTTAGCGTTTTTGAATGAGAACAGAAAAATAAATTTCGAAATAAATAAAATTGAAAGTGCTAAGAGCGAAGAAAATTTCACAACAATTACTATTGTGTAGTTAAATCGGTTGAAGCAGTGAATCTTGAATTGACAAAAACGTAAAATGTGTTAAATGTAATTTGCGTAAAAACTTTGGCTAATTTTAATCAACAGAAAAACAATAGATACTGAAGTGCAAGTGCGCAACCAAACGTGTTTAAGTCGCAACAAGTGCTCCAAGTATTAGAGTCTAAGTCGCATTTGAGTGCTAAAATTTTTTGAAATTTTAAATTACATACACACACACATACTATTACAAAAACTACTGATAAAAGAAACAAAATGCGTCCATTCGGCAACGATATCACCAATATTGCCAACAACAATGGCAATGGCAATGGTGGCGCAAACAATAACAACAACAACAATAATAATAACAACAACAATAACAACATCAACGGAATTGGCACTGGGAGTGAACACAATGGTGGCGTGCATATAACTGACGATCCACGTGTACCTCCTCACATCGCGCGTATGGGCGGCATAGTGACTTGTTCACCGATTGCTGGGCGCGGTGTGATACGCGTGGTGGGCCGCTGCGAGGATGCCAAGGAGAACAATATGTTGGGTAAGGGGATAAAGTTAACTTTTTAAATAATTTTGTGTTATGCTCCATTAATTTCTAATCATTGCTTACAATTGCTTGTATGATTCGTGCACCTATGTGAAGAACGCCACAATTCAATAAACAAGAAATATCGACTTTCGCATTTTTATACTATTAAGTGATCCAGGTATTTTGGGTATTGTCGTCAATTTTTGAAAAAATGGTTTATTTGAGTAAATTAACAAATTAACTGAAATTTTTTAGAAAAATTTAATTATTTTGAGGTTTATTCAATGTTACATATTTTGGTGTAAGGCTTTAAAACGAGCCTATTCGGCTATATTAAACCTTGTTTAGTGCATTAGTTCCTAGCGACGCATTGATCGTTTTGCAAATGAACGTAATATACGAGAATGTATGCCAGCGCCCATTCCCATTAATTTTTAATACAAAAGCAAATTATTTTTTCCAAAAAAATTGTTGCGCAAAAAAAGAAATTTTTTTTCAAACAAATTTTAATATATTATAATATAAAAATTATTTTCCCAAAAATCGTGTTTCCCCAAAAAAAAAATTAAAATTTTTTCAAACATTTTCAATATAAAATAAAGATTATTTTCCCAAAAAAATGTTTCCCAAAAATAAAATTTTAGTTTTTTCAAAAATTTTTAATATGAAATAAAAATTATTTGTTCACAATTTTTCTAATAATTTTTTCCCAAAAAAAATATATTTTAAAGTTTTGCAAGAAATATCAAATACCACACTCTTTCCCAAAAACATTTCTTTTTAATATTTTTTAGTTTTTTTTAATTTTTTAAAACTTTTTTTTTTTCAAAAAATTTTTTTTTTTAAATTGTATATTACATATTACAAAAAATTATTTTACTCAACTACAAATAAACCAATTCCTAGAAGAATGAACGACAATGACCAAAATATTTGTCTCACTTGATATAGAATCGCTCTATTGCCGCTAAGTGAAAGATACATCCTTTTGTTCAAATAAGAGAATGGTAATGATAAATTTACACAGCATAAAAGGAGAGTTTGTGGCCATTTCTGTATACTTATTTGAAAATTATTTCTTTAATACGATACCCCTCTTGCATGTATATGTAGTTGCATACATTCCGAAAAGCTAAAGATGTTTTGAAAAAAAAGCTCATTTAAAGTGCTCCTGGGAGTTAGAGAATTAAGCCTACTGTGAAAAATCTACTGCATATGCAATATGGGAGAATTTTCTTTTCATTTAAGACCTTAACCGTTGAACAAATCTTTAGGTACAGCCAATTTTACAGTATTTTTTTAGAAAGTATTTTATAATTCCAGAAGGGAGCTTAGATATCATGATACTCTAAAAAAGTTTCATTGTAATGCATTTTAATTATTGCCACGTTCTTAAGATTTTTAGAAAATAGACTTTTGATATGAGTGCCACATCTGCTGGTGAAGTTGTATCAAACTCGGACGTTTGTAGGGAGGAATGCATTATAGAAAGAAAAAAGCTTTAACAAACTTACGAGTGCATATGCACAGCATTTTTAGAAAAACTCGTACCGAAGCAACCAGTCATTTTAGTTATCTAGGCTTAGATGACACTTTGAAAGGTCTCACAACTTCAGATGTGGTAGATATCATGGAGTGGTAGGTATCATTCGGTCTAGTTTGGCCAAAAGAAATGAGCATACACTGTGCTCATCCAAGTATGTTCCTACAAAGATATCTTAGATAAATTAGACGTGAATGAAAATTTATCTGGAGTAGAGCGCACAAATTAGCCAAAGCGCATACCCCTCATAAATATCAATTGTCTCCTTAATAAAATCGCTGGCACAAGTTCTTTATTGAAAATACAGTTCTAAATCATCACCTTGTGAGAACGTGGAAGCTTCACTTTTGGAAGAACACAAACAGTGACAAATAGTTACAACTTCCTTCTTTGTATTTGTTATAAAACCTGTGGCACTGCTTCAAAATAGCAGTCGTCACTGAAAGTCTTCATTATTTTGGATGCAAAAGGCGATAAAAATAGTTTACAATAATCTTACCTTGCTCCAATAAGCCGAGTCGTAGTCTTTATGTCATATTAAGCGCCTTTTTCGTATCAAATCATCCAGTTTCAGCTTTCGTGCTGGCCGCCAAAGTTTTGCTAATAATAGCCAATTTCCTGCCATTCATAATTCATTGCACAGATACTGTACACATTAAAACAATATGTTTACATACATAAATGCTTAGCTATAAGTATATACATGTGTACTAAGTACATACATACCTCTTAGAGTTGTTTTGGCTCCACATTCACACCATTGACTAATGTGTTTTATGAGTATTTCTTAGCACACTAATCTGCCACTATTCGGCCATAGTCACATTATAATGTAAATACAACCAACTATGAGTAATCTAACCATGGAGGCGCACAAAGTGAGCGTTTGCGCTGCATGCGCGCTACTCTCGCCGCATTGCCTTGAAGCGCATCGAATGTGTGCCGAACAAAGTACCTAACAAAGCTTAGCTTCATTTAATGGGGAGTGAGCATATCTACTATGGCTGACGTTGGTACTGGCGCTGCAAGGCCGCACATTGTGTGTGATTTTCATTTAATTCAGTGGTAGGCAGCAGATATTAAATATGTAAAATGTAAGCATTATTACTAGGTTAAAGGTCAAGCGTTGTTTTTGGCTTTTTTGTTGTTCAATATTATGCTAATAGTTGTTGCTTTTGTTGCTATTATAGTATTTTTTGCATACAAAATGGAATGGCATACAAAACATTGAGGAGTTGGCGTAATATACATAAATACAAAAGCAAAGTAAAATATTTTTACAAAGTATTAAGAGTAAAATACAGTAAACAGATCTTGTGCAATATGGGCATGCGTACCATAACTAGAAAAGTTAGAGTGAAATGGTGTCAAGTGTTAAATGTCCCTGTCAGTACAATTTATAATATTAATCTTTTTTAACTATGAAATTTATCCTCCATATATATATATATATATTATATATATATAATTGGCGCGTACACCCTTTTTGGGTGTTGGCCTCCTATTTGTGGTGTGCGCCTTGATGTTGTTCCACAAATGGAACATAAATATAACTTAAATATAACACTTTCTTGTCAATGATACAGAAACTTATTCAAAGTACATGGAACATTTATGCTGCGCTGAGAGCTTTGCGAATAATTTTATTATACTTGAATTTTAAAAGTTTTTTTTTTTATTGCACGCACAAAGTGCATTTTTGAAGGCGCTGTAGATTGCATTCGTTTGTTTATATCAGTAGAAAAAGAACCAAATTAAAAAAAAATCTTTATATTTCTAGAAAAAGGGTGTTCATCAAGAGGTGTAGCATTATAAATTGAAACAGAAAGCCAAAACGTGAAGTAAATTTAATTTTGGTTATTTTTTATTTCAATAAAGTGGAAGTCCATTCTCGTATATGTTAGATAAAATTACATCTTCTTTTAATGAGCAAATATTTAAATTCAATACATTGTTTATTTTGTTTATGCTGCATTTCTACCCAGTTGAGTGAGTATCACCCCACATAAACCCAATAAGCATGAGCGGTGAATATTCAACTCGAGTTCGTAACTCAATGACGTCATTACGAAGGCTTGTTTTTTAATATTATTTCCTTTAGCCTTCAAATAATCCATTCAAGATTTATGGATTTAAATTGAACTTGGGCTTTATGTTTTAAATCGGTCTTTTTCGCCATTTCCTCGCCAATCATCTCTAAAACATTTTTTTCTTTAATTTTACCATCTAACGTCTTTAAAATCGGGTTTTCTTCTATAATAGCGCTTAAGTCAATTACTTCCCCATCCAAACAAATTCTTCTTTTTTTAAGCCATTTTGCATAAATTTGAATTTAATTTTTTTTTTTTTATTTTAACACTCGATCAGCTGAGGTGGTACTTAACTGAAGTCTAAATTCGTGTATGTTTACGAGTTCAAATATGACTTCCTTATTGAGTATATCTGAGTGGAAATGAGGCATAAATATAGTAAATGAGTGAAAATATCGAAGTTTATTAAAAAATGTGGCTTTTTGCTTTCTTCGAAAAGAACATTATTGATTCCTCAATATCAGTAAATTCATTGTCTTTACATTGACTTGGGAAGGCATGGTCAATTGAAAACTTCGAAGCCGTTTTTCTCAATTTTGTTTTTTGATAATGCCATATTTGCTGTTGAATGCGAAACCATTCCCAGTTTTCCTTCGAATGTTATTTGAGATCTCCATTCAGGCTTCAATGTGAATCGCGCTCTACTGCTGACCTATAAAAATAAAAAAAGAGTATGAAACTCTTCGTCGTTTCCGATAAATATCCCTATAAAAATATTATATTTTTCAACATTTTTTCTTGCTCCAAAATTTCGATCTGTCTTTAAGCACGTATGTGCCCCCAATGAGCGCCTTCACTAGTTAATGTGTTAGCTTGGTGCCTCGAGCATGCCTTCAAAGGCCTCTTCATATTTTTCATTTGTTTCAGAAATCCTTGTCGTTCGTATTTCATTGAGCAGATACTATACGGTTTCCTAATTTTTTTGAGAAAATGATTACCTACAGTGCAAAGTGATTTGAATATTTGGCTCTTACTCAGCAGCTCACTATGAGTTCTGTTCTCTAAGTCAAAAGTTTATTCAGTCCATATTTTAGTGGGCCTCTGCAGCAATATTTTGGTATAATTAATATAATACCTGCGTATGTGCGTATCAGAGTTGTTGAGAAAATAATCATTGTAGCTTTAAATAAAGTGTAATTTTTCCCAATAAAATTACTCATTGAGTCACACGGAATATAGAAATAAATCTATGTATTTTAGGGGGAAAACGATAAAAAAAAAAAATTTTTTTTTGTTCATTTTGAGACCCTACGACGGCTGCGAAATTCCTCATTGATTGAAAAATTTAATGTTGCATCAAATTATGCAAAATGGCCTACTAAACTATGTGAAACTTTTACAGTTCACTATTTTTGAAATATTTATTTTGGGCGTTAAAAAAATAAATTTTCGAAAAATTTTATTTTGACCACTTAAAATCAAAACAACGCGCATTTGTTGGTCAAAAGTTCATATCAAAGAAATATTCCTGTATTTTTATAAAATTGTTAGCTTTATTATTTCTCACTAGACCATTTCTTTAATTTTTTTGGTAAAGTTTTAGACTTTAAGTTAGAATCGTATGGCTTGTTTCCACTAAATATGCCCATAATCAGATCTTCTTTTCATTCAGCTCTTATTTTTCACACCAAATTACCCAAAAATTGTAGTAATATAATATATAATATGTACTTGTGAGCGTATAACTCAAAAATTATTGTGGCGGAATAGGAAGTATTAAATTAAAAACCACTCAGTCGTTTCTTAAATGTTTATCCCAATGAAAAAATTTCAACCATCTTGATGCATTAGTGCATATTTGTGGCATACAACGTAAAGTACAATAAACATACAAGCATATGCACATACATAGATTTATAGATGTGGAAACCAGACAAAAGAAACTTAAATTTTCGGCGAGCAACTCCAACGGTTATATAAAATCGTTAAAATAGTAATTACGGTAAATTTATAAAATTGTGGCATGAAGGCAGTGAGTAGAAAGAAGCATATTATTTTTTGCTAATCACCTTAACTGCCATAAAGTATGAAATAAAGCTATGAAAGAGGCCTATTTTTACTGCAATGTGTGCACATTTGTTTTTCTTTTTTGCTCTTGTTTTTTTCTTTTATGTAAGCTGCTTACTCATATTGCCGTTTCTGCAGTTGAGGAACTACTTTTTATGCACTTCAGAAATATGAAAATGCGGCTTAGTTTAAACCTCTCTAAACTCACACACATTTATACACATGCTAAGAAAAAAGTTTCACCATAGCTACTGTATTGCATTGCATGACGACTAGCCAGCCAACTGGCATTACGTGCATAAAATTGCATGCATTCTAAATTGTATAAATTGTAACGTACCAATGAGCACCTTACTTACATTGCCAACAAAAATGCACTTCAAATCGTACCACAATGCGTATACGTAATAGTTACTCATTAACCGATGATGCCAACGCCATGAGTGTGAGTGTGAATGCGAGCGTGAGTAAATCTTTTGGTCAGACCAAATTATTTAATGTACTTTAAGCGCGAGTAAATATGCAAGTGTACGAGGTATGCTATTAGATAACAAGACTGACGCTACTATAGAAGTAGTACGCATGATTCAAATTCCAGCGGCCGCTGGCTGGCCAATTTCGAACGCAGTATATCTATTTGTGCGTATTATGGTACTGCAATTTTCACGCTTGATTACCAAGAATAGCCAATATGTTTGTGCTGACAGATTGCATGACACTGAAAATTATTTATATTAAATTAAGGTGGATAATCACGTTTGAAAAATGTGGTTGTTTATGTATCGCCAGCCCAACTCCATTGAGAGCCAAAAATGCCCGAATGAGCAAATCAAAATTTAAAGCAATGTGAAACGGTCATTTCATCAATATTTACGCAATTGTGCGCCTTCGCGGGTGCCTGAAGATCAAAAACCTACTATCTGTTTCCCCATTCTTACTAAGCTGCGTTAAAGAGTGAGATAAAATTACTCAGATTGTGAAAGAGCAATACACCTACTCAAGCTGGGTTGCCTATCAAGAGATTTCTTACCCTGTGGAGTTTCTCAGTGTTAGACTCTCTACTTTATTCACCGCATGTGTTATAGTTATGTACAATTGAATTTGTGAGTTTTTTTTGTTAAGCGAGACTCTTTTGTTAATGGAACGACTTTTTTGCTATATTTGAGGTTATGTAACTAGATAAGGTACTCTTTTTGTAAAAATGTCAGTATGGTTTCTTTAGTATTTTCTGGTATTTTGTTGCTTATTTTTACTATGAATGCACCTCTTGATGCCCTATGTCCCACTAAGGGTTGATGGCCGGAAGAAACGATTACAACTCTATGATTTTAATCCGGAATTAAGTAAATTCAAACACCTTTTAAAATGTGTAGAAAGGTTTTCAATCTTAAGAAGAGTTAAGACAAGGACACTTAATATTCTTGCATAACCTTAAAAGGAGCAAACAATTAAATTTACACTTTCAAATTATCAAATTTTATAAGAACCAACTAATTTTCATTAGCACTGAAATCTTCTCAGAGTGGCCTTTTTAACCTTCTTTTGTATAATAATACAGTTTTCTTTTTAACTTAAAGTTTCGGTAGCTTTGAATTAAAAAAAAAACAACAAACTTCAAAATTTTCGCATTTTGGGTATAAAAAGGCACTAAATTTATTGCGAAGAGCAAATGGTTGGCAATACTGCACAACTCGGAAAAACGTAACTATCTATCATTCTTGGGTTAAATCTATGTACTATAAAAAATTCCTCTCTAAACCCGACTATAGAAATCTGAAGACAGAAATTGTATTTGAAGTTCTTCTTTCATTAATTGCAAATGTATTGCTCTTTCGGCCGAAATATTAAAATAAAAAAAAGCGACCATCTGAACCAGTACACCTCGTATATTATGATTCTTGTGTTATTGGGTATTTCTTTGGAGTTAATTAGTGTGACAAGGAAATACTCATAATATATACTAAGTACAGTATGCATGTCTACAGGTGTATGTGTTCACGTATGAAACTCAAAAAAAAAAATGCCTAACTCGACCCCACTTGAGATAATTTGTGCACTTAGTCATTTTATGAGACTCCCGCATTACTTAACCGCACCGGGTATTCTACAACATACGAGGAAAAAGTGAATAAGATTAATTGTTCTTTGTTTTCAATAACATGTGCAATTTGTATTTCGCCTTGCGGTTAATATGTCAACAATTATGCCAATTATGATTAGATAAGAAATAAACAAAACAAAAAAAATCATAAATACAAAGAAAAGGGAGCGCGTCGAAATCACTGGTGTTTATCTTACTTTTTAATTATTAGCTTGTTAATTGCGTAGAAATTTCTTCAATTGTTGCTGCTCAGTCATTGTTTACCTTAGTCAGCTTCAAGGTCGAAAGTGGGTATGAAATGAAATGCAAAGAAAAGCAGGTCGCACATACGCACACAAAATGTAGTAGGCGGAAAATAATTTATTTTTTCTAGGTTAATAGGCATTAAATTAAAATTAAAATTGCAAAATGAGTAAAGGGAAAGTAAAAAATTCTGACTGTTGATGTCAGATGTCAGATATCTTTAGCGAACTATATCTTGCGATGTTTACGCAGTCTTGGGTCTTATCATATGGCAATTAAAATAAGTTCTTAAATATACATATATATAAAGGGTGGCTAAATTTCAAGGGCCGATGTTGAATGTGAAACACACCTAAACGTCAACGACACCGTTGGACTTCTTCGTTTGGGGTTATTTGAAGGAAAATATGTACGTCGATAAGCCAGCAACAATTCAAGAGCTAAAGGATGAGATAATTCGGCACAAGAACCTCAATTATGCCTCAGCGTCATTGAAAATTTGGACCATCGGATGGAGGTGTTCCGCCGAGGCCGTCATGGCCATGTGGACGATATTTTGTTCTATACGTAATTGAGTCATACCAATATTATCATAATAAAGAGAAATGTCAATAAGTTCTTAAAACACTTATGTTTTATTCAAAATCAACACCGGCCCTTGAAACTTAACGACCGTTTATAATTGGCGCGTGTATCCTTTTTTGGTGTCTGGCCGAGCTCCTCCTCCTATTTGTGGCGTGCGTCTTGATGTTGTTCCACAAATGGAGGCGCCTACAGTTTCAAGCAAACTCTGAACGGCAGATATTCTTATGAGGGATTTATTCATGACAGAAATACACTCGGAGGTTTGCCATTTCCTGCCGAAGGGCGACCGCTATTAGAACAATGTTTTTCTTAGTTTTGGTGTTTCACCGAGACTCGAACCTACGTTCTCTTTCTGGTTTCCGAATGGTAGTATCGCACCAACCTATTCGGCTGCGGCGGCCGCCTAAAAGAAGCTATTACTCTTAAAAAAAATTGTTGCCTGCTGATGCCAGTTTTGAGTTACAGTGTTCCATGGAAGAGGCAAAAAAAAGGAAACTTGAAACATTGATCTGTCTCACTACGCCGAAAATGAGCAAGCGATAAAATAATTTCTATAGTTTATGGATTCAATCGTATCAAATGGAAAAATAAAGCAGTGGTTCTAATAATTCCGTTCTGGTAATGGGTACGTCGAACATTAAGCAGCACACAGTGGTAGGCCCAACGTCGAAAATGTCGATGAACTCATGGGAATCGTCCAACCAGCGTTGTGTGAGTTCATGAGTCATTAAATTGGATCATATAAATTTTATTGTCGAAACAAAGTGGAAAAGCGCTCAGAACTTTTTACTTCACCCAATGCAAGGAGATATCCGCAGCTCAACCAACGAAATGTTCATTCGCTTAGAAAAAATTCAAAAGGCTGTTGTGAATTTCCGCCAAGGCGAAGGTCTATGTTCTAAACGATTAAAATAGTTGCAACATAATGCGGCTAGCTTAAACATTAACCAATTCAAATGCAGTAGAACAGAAAGACTGAATGCGCATAAAAATATGTCTATAATAATTTATACAAATTAATTACAAATAATTCAATTTATATAGAAATAATACACAAACAGGTTTAGAAGTATTATTACAAACGACATAATATTTTTTATAATTGTTTTGTTTTTGGTTTTTTTTTGTAATAAACAATAAATCGCAAGAGCCAAGAGCTTTACCGCAGAAGATGAAGTTTTTGAACATAAGCCCCATTACATGAAATATCCAGAACAAATGCGTTCTGTTTTTCTATTCTGTAAGCTACTCGCACCTACTGCCAATAAAGGGTTTCTAAGGCCAAAGAATCCAAGAAAACTATCGCTAGCTTACAGTGAAAAGTTGATATGCTCATTTGCAAGAGGCAAGTAAAAAATGCATAGTTTCCTAAAACATCGAATTATCTGCTTTATTACTAACCATTTCTATTCAATGCGAAGCAACTCTGTTAAGAACAAAAGGCGCGCCAAAATGTAAATAGTTCCAAAGAATACAAAAACTGTTCATCAACGTTGTGGAAATCGATTCGTTTGAGATCACAAATGTTAAATTTACTTTTCTGTTGTAAGAAGTTTGCAGTTGGCGAACAAATTTTGAAACAGTGTAATAAATTCATTATTTAAAAATATCTTCACTGAATGGCTTAATTCTGGTGAAGTCCACTTATTTTTATCGTTTTGTAATAAAATTTATTTATTAAACACTTTTCCTTCTTAGCTTATTGTGCAGTACATATGTATATATGTATGTATAAACAGCAGCACGAATTTCACCACATTTGAATATAAATACATAAAAGTATTTTCTCCCCCACGGCTGCATTTGCTTTGATTTCAATTCTTAGTCTGAAGCAAAATTTGTGCTCACTTTACATATACTCGTACATATACATATGTATATGCATGCAACTACATTTTGTGTATGTACTGATTTTAAATTTTCCGGCAAATGTGACACACGCGCCGCCAAATTAACAAAACAAAGAAGCGTGCGCCAATCACTCAGGCGTCTTTGCTTTTCAGCCCCTGGCGGCCATCATCATGTTTTAGCACGCAGCACATTTGTTAGCCACTATGGTAGTATGTCAGCCACACGGCCAGCATTAACTGCGTTTTATAGCCGAAAATGCGCATTACGTTTTGCTATGGTGCGATGCGTAGTAGTGCGCAAATAAATCAAACTACTAAACTTTTGTTGAGATTTACATACTTATTTTATATATGTTTGTATGTATGTTAAATTTTCGATAATTAGGTATTAAATGAGTACATTGACTTATCAGAATTGGGGGATACAAATTATAGTTCTTAGTCTAGAGAAAAAATGTTGAACTAAAAAATTTCATTTTTAATAATATACATACATATGCACTAGTGAATGTGTGTGTGTGCGTATGTAGATGTTATCGAATGTATAAAAAGGTATATCAATCGTTATAAACTTAACAGAATGTAAAGGGTCACTAACTGGAACATTAGGCTGGAAGATCTTATATACTATGTATGTATGTATCTACGTACTAGAGATGTTAATCATGCGATCCCGGAATCTCGATGATTTTGAAGTTAGTTAAGAATGATTTCATTCACAAATAATAAATAAAAATAGTTAAGTAAATTCTAAGTATAATCATGTGGGGCTGAACAAATCCAAACATACATATATATGTATTTTAAGAATAACAAAAGATAAACATATTGTAAGAAAAACAAAAGATAAACATGTTTTTCCTAAATAGAAAACGAAGAAACTAATATGCAAGTCGTGTGCCTGAAACAGTAAGATGAGGTATAAGTATAAATACGACTGTCGAATATGTTGGCAGTCAGTCCAGTATGAACATAGTGTTAAGAACTACTCTAAAATAAAATACATAAAAATATTTTTTTTTGTTTTTCCAAAGACAAGCAAGTCTTTAACTATCAAACAAGTCTTTAACTAGTTCCGAAAGCTCTGGGATTTATCCATTAGAATTATATGATATAGCATATTAACGGAAAACTTTTGGTAATTTTTTTTTTTTTTTGTTTTTGAAGAAAAGATTAATCTCGAAAATAAGGAAGAATTTAGAAAATTTTGTCTACGTAATATGCCAGATAGATAGGAAGGTAGGTGAAATGGCTGAAGTATCTGCCCGGCACTCTCCAAGTAGCACTAAAGCGTCGTTTTGCTAGCATTATGAGACCTCCAACAGGCAGATATCTGCAGTCAGCCATAGCTCTTGACGTAATAGAGAAGACTGATGGAATTTAGGCTGGTACACTGCCCCAGGTTGTCGAAGAAATCAGCGCTCAGTCACCTTAATCGTCCAGCTGCCAAACTTAAATATATCGCACCCTAAATACAAAAGGGTCACAACTCAAAATGAGCAGAAGCTCAAATATGAACGAGACGTTATCAATAAAACGGTCCGCGGATGACATATGGCAAAAATAAATTTTTATTTTTTGTTTTTTGGTAGGACTGTTATAAGCTTACATGGCAAATTTCAGAGTGCTACTTTAAACAAGTCAAGCTCGAGTGTGGAAAATTTTAGGGTGCGATATACGGAAAAAGTGCTCAACAGCCTTTTTCTCTGAAAGGATGCCACTGCTTCTACATACAAAGGGGATGAAATGGTAAACCTAGCTTTTTTGCATATCTTCAATCGCCTGAGACAGGTGATTTTTTCATAAAGAAAATTTGTCTATTTGAATTCCTTGATGCCACTAATATAAGTGAATGTTAGTTAAGTTATTTTGAAAGAAATTTCTATTTGTGGAAAGACACTTTGATCGCGACATTTCGAGATTACGGTTAGAGTACAGACAATTTAAGTATTTATTGTTAATTCGAGAAAGTTAGAATAATCACGAGAAATTGGGAATATATATTTTTGAAAGCGATTTCAATCCCGATATTACGGGATCGCGCCAATTCTGATAGAGTTGAAAGTACATGCATACGTAATATAAGCCTATGGATCCCGGTGATTTTCAAACACCAAAAATTCAGGAGTTGTCAATTTGAATATGATGTCAATTTATATAATAGATAAAGATACATTTAAAATACGTTTTTGTTGAAAGATAGTTTGATCGCGATATTTCGGGATTATGGTGATTTCGAAGTGCAGAAAATTTAGGTATTTACTGAAATCACGAGAAATTTAGAATACTTTGTTTTGAACACAAATTCAATCCCGAGATTTTGGGATCCCGTTCATTTTGAATGACACGAAACTGTCTTTCTCAATAACAAACACTTTCTGACATATCGGAAGTGTTTTCGACATCCCAAATTTTCACTAAAATGCAAATAAAAAATAAAAATAACATACATATGCATGTATGTACACTATCATAAGTCCCTCAAATTTTTTTTTTACAAAACCCGGCATTTATCATTTCAAATGCAAGCTTTTCATATGCATTTTTCTGCGAAATTTACATAAATTTAAATTAAAAGATAATTCTATAGTGCACACTTTATTATATTTGGTTGTAGTTTTGTGCATATTTCCGCTTTTTGCGCACAAATTTCGATTCTATTTGAACATTTTCTTTGTTTGGAAATTTTTATTTTTCATATGCGCATACATACATACATACATACCTCATTTCAAACAATTCCATATACCCGTATGCATCAAAGTGGTAACGTCAAATTGACTAAATGAGATTGTGATTTAATTTAGTTTAGTTTGTTTTTGTTTCTCACCTAAATCGCTCAGGCGCTGTTTTTAGCAGCTGTTTAGCGTTGGCAGCTGAAGAATGAATACGCCGTGTCATACCTTGTCTCGCGATCTCATTTTTTCTCACTGACGTAGTAGACTCTTTGTCTGCTGGCGCACGTCTGTCCAATGTTCAGTGGAAATGCGCATACACACAGGCATACATATGTACATGTATATGCACATGCTTACGTATGTTTTTCTAGCTAATGAACTGGTATTTATATTTAAATTTTCATATCATATGTAGTAAAATTTGTGTACTCGTATAATCGTCGTGCTTGAAAATGACAGCGGTTGCACAAAGATATGTATGTATGTACGTACATAGATGAAATCAAAAAGAAGTGTTGGTAGCTTCGGAAAATTTACGTATTTCTCTACGTAAATGCATTTATGTGTTTACGTATTTTAATATTTTTAGTAAGAAAATAAAAACATTCAATTCATTGTTAATAAAATACACAAATTAATATAAATATAAATTATTATAAATATTATTACTTGTAGTGTCATTATCCACCAACGCAAAACAGATTTTGCTGGGGGTCTCGCGCGTTTTCTGCAAACAACGAATGCTGGACATTTTGTACATCGAGCAAAATGCAAAAAAATTGTTGAAATTTAAGACGATTTTTGAGCAACTTCAAACTTACACACACACTTTGCTAGTGCAAAATTCAAGAGGCTATAAAACTGCATACTTAAAATTTTACTAGAGGTACTTATAAAAAGTGTGCAATTTTTATGATGATTTGTTTAATTTTTTTTCAAATTGCACAGAGTTCGAAACTTTTATTTATATGGTTTTTGTAGGAGATTGAACTATATTTTCATAAAAAATCATCGAAAGTATATAAGAAACAAATAAGTTGCCCAAGCTCGTTCAAAAGTCTCTGTGCCATTATTAGACGCACTGCATACATGAGTATATTTTTTACTGCTTGTTGCCGATTTTCACTGTGCATACGAGTATTGGACGAATACCTTATCGCTCATCAAATCACGTGGTATAAATGAACGAAATTCAAAACAAATAAATTCAATCTACATACTTGAAAATAATAGTAGAAATAAAAATATTTTTAAATTTATTTTTAATACGTGTACGAGTTTACTGAAAACTTTATTTAGAAGAGAACATAAAATAGAGAGCCTTACCGCAAATTTCTACGTTTAGAGATTGCATCTGGTTTTTGGAGTCTCAGTCATAAGTTTTCTGTGTAAGCAAAAATTTCTGACTACGTTCTCACAAACACTCAATAGGGATGGTAAGCGAAATGGTAATTAGTGTAATCGAAAATTTATAAGATTTGAAACAACTATTATTTTCTACTATATATTCGTTCAGAAATGATCACGATTACCCTGAGTACCTTTATTATCGAATAGAACAGAAGCCTCAAAACGAGGAAAAGGTTGAGGATTGAGCAAATTGTAAAAATGCTGTGATTTTCTTTTAAAAAGCGCACATATAATTTTATGTGCATATGTATGTATGTATGGTTGTTTATTTTATGCAACTCTCCGCAAATAATTGGCACCCATTCAAATTGTTTCAGTTTAACGACCTGCTTTTGTATTCGCGCTGACCGTTCGACAGCAGAGAAACGCAATGAATGACCAGCAGTTGTTATTGCAAGCTTTTCAGAATAGGTATAGAGTGGGAGTGGAAAATAAAAATACAAAACAATGTGTTTATAATGTTCTCTTGATACATATATAAACGAAGTTTTTTAAATGCAAAATTTTTTGTTTTAATTATGAAGAAACCTTCCAGATATCTAATTTTTCTGTTTCAACGCAGTGCATTTAAGAAAAGTCGATTTAATAGCTTGGCTCCTGCAGAAAAGCAGATTTTGCTTATAAGTTGAACTAAGTACTAGTATAACTAAAGTTTTAAGGATGCTAAGTCAAAAATGGTCTCATAATTCTAGCATGTTGAACATTTTTTTATTGCCAGATTCAGACTTAGCGTACAAAAATCTATACAAAAGTACTTGCTGATCTCAAACAAAAGCTTAAAGCACAAAGAAAAAAGAATTGCAGTGCGCAGCCCCATATGCCAAGATATAATTTTGAAAATAAAAGTAAAAAATTTACATACAGACACTATCTTAAAGGCTTGCCTTCAACTAAAAAATTATAGCAAACAATCAAAAATAAACTTTATGCTTCTAGCTAAATTTGTTTATAGCAAAAGCTCTTCCGGCACTTTTGTGCCACTGTTCTATAAGCCGGAATGCTATGGCACTGGAACATCACAAAGTGAACAAACAAATTCGTAAACCTGCACACTTGACTATGTGGATATAAAAGTCTGTTCACGGCCAGCTCTTAACAATCTCTTCGAAGCCAGTTTAGTGTGTAGACGCGTGAGAGTGTTAAGAAGCCGAAGAGAAAAATAATTTTGAATTTAATAATAAATGAATATTTGGTCAAAATTTGTGTCTATTTAATAGCTAAAAATGGCCAATAGTGATTCGTGTCAACATTTAGTGATTCGAGCAGAAGGTGAAAACTAAAACAAATCGGTTTATGGATCTTAACAAAAGAATGTGGAAATATTTTCAGAGTGTATTTAAAAACATGAATTTGCAGCAGGCCGCGGAATTGCGTTTGTACATGAACTCAGGCATATCTAGGTGCATAAAGTTTGCTAGCAAAAGCTATTCTAAATTGGGGCCGTTAATAAAATAGCCTAAAAATATGTAGTGTTGACGAACACTTAAGTGCCACTTTAAATTGAAGTAAATAAATTAATGAATTAAGCAGAATTGCAAGGCTAAGAAAGTTTAAGTCGTAACAATAGTCTAGAAAATAATGTCGAAGGATATCACTAATAATTTGATACATTCTATTACTAAGAGATGCGCAATGTAAGGTGTCGTTTAAAAACTATTTATTGGTTATGGGAATAAGTTTCCGTCATTTTTTAGCCAAAGTTACGAATTATTTAAACAATTATTGTAAATAATACATCATATTATGAGAAGCATGTGCAATTGGAAGCTCCATCTTTCAGGCAGCATACGGATTCCTCTGACGAAAAATTTGAGTTCTTTTGATTTAATCTATTCATTGAGCTAGTTTGCTATGCTCTCGTAAGAAGTGAAGTTTGATCGGAACAGATGGTAATCCGAAGGTCCAATGTCTGGGCAATACGGCGGGAGGGACTAGATTTCCTAATTCAGTCCGTCTAAATATTTTTTGGACCGATTTAGCAACATGTGGCCTGGAGTTGTCATGCAGCAAAATCAGTTTGTCATGCCTACCGTCGCATTGCGGCCACTTTTCTTTGAGAGATCGAATCAAATGCATCGGTAAGGATCGCCAGTGATAATTTCAGCTGGTTTAAGGAGTTCAGAATAGATGACACCCTTCTGATCCCACCAGCTCGCGATCTTTATCACTTATGTACGTCGAAATTGCCACTTTGGAAGCATCGAAACCGCTCTTCACAAGTTACATTTGATGGAGCGTGATTACCGTAAATATTGATCAATATACGACACGTTTCGTTGACTTCCCGCAAATTCTATTTTTTCGAGAGGAACGTAGACATTTTTGACGTCAAATAAAAAAGGATCTTTGGGCTTCCAACGAGCTTTACATACTGCGATCGAGACCTCACATATACACCTTCAAATTACCAGAATATTACTAGAACGAACACAAAAATAGTATCAGCAGCGACACCTCTTTAACGAGAGCGGAAACTTATTCCCATACCCAATAATTTTAGTTAGCGTAGCAAAGTGGACTTGTGCATAACTACAAATCGATAAGTCTGGTGTTTATTACTCTAAAATATCAATTGATGGAAAAGGCTCTTTAAATTAAAATTCGATTTTAAATACGTGAAAATATTGTAGATTTATTTGTTTCTTGTTATTTGATGTATGATTTCTGCTTTTCCTTTACTTTCGGTAGCTTTCACTCGTTTTAACACAAGAAAAGTACCCATATGACAATATACATACGTGAAAGTCACGTTCATTTTACCCTAATATTAAATATATATGGAAAGAATGTAGTAATTTTATAGGTTTTGAATAGTTTTCAGAATGAAACAGAGTCTTATTATAAATTTGTGTCTTTTAGGGTCATTTAAACATAAATCATTAGATCGGGCGGACACCTCTGCGACTCTGGTAATCCTTATAGGGTTAAGAGCATTTTGTACCTACGCTGAGCTGCCATGAAATTAATTTATGCACCAGTTTTTTGTGGCAGCCATAAGTCGAAGTGCATTGTATGCCTTACAAGGGGCAATTGGTTTAAGAGCACCAACATTTCAATGCTCTGTATCATAATTTCTCTTTGCTTCAGTGATTTTTATCTCACCAAGAGCAAACTTGCTATTTACTTTATCGGGCCAATTCTGGGCAGTGATGAATTTTCTGGCTCCCAATGAAATTATTATTCCCACATTGATCGTGTCGACAGCGCTTAGTTCACATTTTTCCTCTAAAAGTGAAAAAATAAATAATAAAGAAATAAAAAACTAAAGCTCGTCAGAGAATTTAGGTGGAATAGTGAAAATTGTTCAACATTTATTTATTAGTGATATTATCTTTCTGTAGAATCACTGAAAAAGTTGGTGAGAATGGCGCATGCTGTAGTGCGTGTCGTTGAACGTTGTGAAAATGCGCAAGATAATGAATCATTAGGTAATTAATTTATAAGCATATTCCAACAACAATGTATTATAATTTGTTTGGTGGAACTATTTTTACGCATTTGCACATAAATATTCATGCTCATACATACACATATACATACATACATACATGCGAGCAGTTTAGCTTTTCGATAGCAAAAGCTTCGTGACAACTGTGGCGCTTATCATTCATTTACATATACACAAACATGCATTCGTACATATGTATTTATATTTTGTTCCGTTTCCATATTATTTCATATTTGCACTCTTAAATGCTTTTTAGGCTGCCAGATCGTTTCATAACTAGCCCGCAAGAATTAAATATTTTTTTTTACAATACCAAATAATCCTTTTTTTTGTTTTTTCTTAATTCGTAGACTTATCGGAGTGTCAATTGGTGCAGATTCCGGATGCAGTTTATCACTTGATGCGCAATACTCAACTGAAGACCTGTGATCTCAGCAGCAATGTAATCAAGAAGATACCGGCGAAATTCGCAATCAAATTCAGTCTCATTACAGGTAATTTTTTTTCTTTTTATAAATATACTCATGGGAATATTTACTGTTTAGCTGTTAAGACTAAAAACCGAGAAAAGAAGCGTTATCAAATGTCAAAGTTAAAATTTTCAAAGTAGACAACTTGTGTGCTAATGAAAACGGATGTCTGTAAGCGGAGATTCAAAATCTGCAAAGAAACTACCGCATCGAATGCATTTTCATTCTAAGCGACAGTTGGGCTGCACTCAGGTCTTATATGTACTTCATTGAGTTTACATCAGCAATAGCACTGTACTGCCCAGTGGGCAAATGCGTTGGGAGCGCGCAATGCCATTCAGCTTATAAAGGTCCCATTGACGGGAGCGAGGTAGCCGATCGATTAGAGAGAGAAGTTACGGCCTTAAAACTAATAGTGTTTAAGTTTTCCCTAGTGATATGACGACATACCATTGACGAGCTTAGAAGAGGAGAGGAAAAGCTACGGAACTTAAGCTGGCACTGCACTTTGAGACTATTTTAAGCAAATTTCTTACAGGTGCAATATTAAAATATTTAAAAAGCGTAGGTATAAAAAGGAACAAATTACGTTGCGCTCAGCAAATCCATCTGCATACGTTTGCGATATAGCTTAAAAACTCGTGCCGATTCTGTAATTTGTGCTTGTGATGGCATATCGGTGAACATCTGGGCCTGGTACGGCCGGAATAGAGCCACCTATGCTCAGCCTAACCTCTATATCATAGATTTCTTGAAAAAATTGGTCTAAATGAGGTATTGTGAAGAGTAGAAGGATTTTATCTAAACAATAACAAAAAAATTCTCTTAAAATTATTTAAAACAATTTCCATATTAACGAAATATGAGAATACGTGAAATGTTTGAATTATCAGTCTGGCAGTCTGTTCTCAGTTTTGATACCATTTTGAGACCTCCGAAGGGCACATACCTACCGCCAACCAGCGCTATTGATGTAGTGGAGATTACGAAGATTGAAGTGGAAGAAGGAGAGTAACTATCGTGACGTAATTATAGAAAACGTTTATAGGTTAATTAAGAAGACAGTGTCCCGATAGTCAGCTGTTGTGAAAAAATATGGAAAATTAGGTTAATGTAATCAAGGGATGTGATAAAAAAATAATACAAATTAAAGTGTTATTTGCTCAAAAACTGATTTTATTAAATTCACTGACAGCCGATTAGCGGTACCGGGATATGCGCAACCATATGTATTTTCTTAATCATGTTGAACCGCTTTCTTCATTCTCAGGAAAGGAAAAATTAAGAAGTATCAAGAGCGGACTGATAAGTCACTCCACTGACAACTTCGCGAGAAAGTGGTTTACAAATCTTATTTTTTATTCCAAACTGATTTACTTTAAGTGCCAGATGTCAGAGTTTGAGCCATATTCGTTGTGTTAGTTCGAAGCAATGCCCAAACTATATGAGTTACACCGAAATTTTCTTGTTGCAGTGGTTATAAAATGGTATGGTATAAAATATTTGTAAAATGCTGCTAAAGGCAAATTCTTTGCTCTGCTATAAATCTGCCTCGTTTCGGCAACGCAGTGCCGATCGTCGGGTGTTAATTTTCGTCTTCCTTACAGTGGGAATTCTGTATGTGTTAAAAAAGTACCGGGAAATCTTCAATAAAACGCAAAAAAAAATTTTAGTCATCAAAATTTATTTTGTCGCCTTCAAAATAGGCTCCATTTGCTCCAAATGCCAACGATTAGTCCAGTCATCAAAGTACCTTTTGAACGCGTTTGAAGATATCTACTTCAGCTCCTTCAGGGAATTCTCCTTAATGGCCTCTATCGACTCAAAGCGGCGTCCACGGAGTGGCAATTTAAGTTTTGGGAAAAGGAGAAAGTCGCTGGGGGCTAAATCCGGTGAATACGGTGGTTTTTTGATGATATTTGTCGAGTTTTTGGCCAAAAAAGTGTTCACAATATGAGCCTTGTGAGACGGTGCGTTATCATGGTGCAAGGTCCATGAGTTTTCTTTCCACAAATTGGGCCGTTTTCTACGCACATTCTCTCTCAAACGTCGCATACTTCCAAATAATATTCCTTATTTACCGTATAATCATTTGGAATGAATTTCGAGTGCCCAGCACCATGATAATCAAAGCAAACGAGTAGCATAAATTTCACTTTTGACCGAATTTGATGTGGTTTTTTGGGTTTCGGCACATGTGGATAGCGCCATTCAGCCGCCTGTTGACTGGTTTACATGCCAAACTCATATACCCACGTCTCATCACCTGTTATGATGTGCTGGATAAACGTTGGGTCCGAATTCACAAGCATATCTTCAGCCACCTTCTTCCGATGAATTTTTTGAGAGAAATTCAACAATCTCGGACCGGGTTGAACAGCCACGCGTTTCATAGCCAATTGATGGTGTAAAATGTTGCGAATTAATTCGTGAGACACGAAATGATGGTATTTGAACATTTCCTTGACTTTTTTTTGACTCCGACGTTTTCATCCGTTGACGGGCGACCAGATCGGGGCAAATCTTCCACGATTTTCGGCTCTCTGCAAAAGCCTTATACCACTCGTAGACCCGTATTTTTGATAAAGCATGCACAGGCTTTCTGCAACATTTTCAATGATTCGTCGCACGAAATCCCGTTCAAAACACAAAAATTAAGACAAATTATTTGTTCGATATTTTTATCCATAGTGGAAATCGCAGAGCACTCCTGCGGTTGACTGATATAATTAAATGCCAAAAACAAGCTTATTGACAGATCACGCTCAAACTCTGCGACACTATAGAGGGTAGTTGGAGCAACATTCCAGCAAAAAAATTTAGCCACATGTATGTGTAATTTTTAAATGAACAATTCCCGATATTTTTTGAACAGAATGTGAAGATAATAAATGGGAAACTCAGGCATATTTTGGACTTAAAAAAAAAACATATTCTTGAAGATGTTTGGAATTGTTTTGAAGCGAGTTTGTCTCACCAAAAGGTTATTGCTTATGTAGAAAAGTACAATCATTTTTTTTTTTCATTATTTCACGAAATTTACTATTTTAATTTTTGCCAGCCAATTGATTTTCGAAATGTTACGAGTTTTCTGGTTTGAAAATTTTAACTCTAACTTTGGCATCACCCTAATTTTTCATTTCCATCAAGTGTTGCAACTTTGAAACAATTACGATTACCATAAAATGCTCTGTCGATTCTCATTTTGGGGTGTTTATAGCTAGCTATTTGATTTTTAAAGTTCTAAATTTATGCCAATATTTTTAAATGTTGTTAAATTTTTCATCTTTCTTCTCATTCAGATCTAAATCTTTCACACAATCAAATGGCAAAATTGCCTGATGAACTGGCCGACTTAAATGCTTTGGCGCGCTTGAATATTTCACACAATTCCTTTATTGTGTTGCCACCAGTTGTGTTCAAAATGCCCAAGCTGCGTGAATTGGATGCCAGCCACAACGCCATCATAGGTAAATACAAACCAATGGCCAATAAAAAAATATAGAAATTCGTTAATTTACATACATTTTTTTGTATTTGCTCTAGAAATCGATACTGATGAGATGATTACAAGCGACAACTTGGAGTTGGTGGATTTGAGACACAATCCCTTGGGTCGTACCTGCCATCGCAAATTGAAAAATGCCAGTACGCCATTCCGCATTGAAATCTCCGAGTACAATGAGGATGATGACTGGTAGACTAACGCACAACTTTTCCGTTGTGAATGAATTTCAAAGGGATTGATTCTCTATACCCAGCTCAAATTTAAATGAGGCATCCATTTAGCTTAGTTACTAGTAATAGGTATATACATACATATATACTTGTATGTAACTAAGAGTATGCTATAAACTATTTTTATACAAATACGAATTAACAAAGACTAACATGACTGCAGGTCTTACACGTAAAGACGTTGCTTAGTGATTAAGTGCATTGAAATGTTTGTTGCTCACTCAAAGCATATATCTCCGATAAGATTGTTGATGTAAAATTGTAGGCTCCTAATCATAAAAACTCAACTTCATTGAGACTTGTAATGAAAGCAAGAACTTGTTAAGAAGCTGCTACATTTTTTAGAGGCCACTACATTTCGATAGAATATAGACTGGTCAAATTTGAAGTAATTTGTGCCAAAATGTCATCGATGAGAGTTTAAAATCTGTGTATTTTATTAGTCAAAAATACTTTTAATTATATTTTGTCGCGCGTCTAAGAAACGGAGGAAATGCTAGAAGGCACAATTTCTTGACATCAAATATTTTATCCTAATCGTGCTTGCATTTGGAAGCATCAAAGCTTTTAAAGTTTGAATACCAAAGATACTTAATTACTGACAATTTATGAATAAGTCATGATTTTAATAGACATTAAGTTAAGACAAATTGAAAAATGCGTAGTTTTAAGTTTTTTGAATGTGATTTCTATCCTAAAATAACTTTTAATAAATGCATATTAGTTTAGAATGAGAGGAGATTAAGCGGAAAATGCTAGATAAGTTGATGATTTTGTCTGTGAATATTTAAAATTTCTCAGCGTATACTTAGAGAAGACTAGTCAGAAAAAAGCTGTATGGTACTTAACCCCATTTTCGAAACGACTGCCTATCGAAAATAACGTATTTTTAGTTTTTATGTACTTTTAGTTGATTTATGTAGTGTATTCTATATGTAAACATTTTATTTCTAATTTCTTTATTTTTTTTTGTTAGATCTGTTTGTTGTGATCAGTTTTTTTTTAATTTTACAATTACGTGCAATTACCATTTTTATTGTTACAAATTTGTATTTATGTTAAGAGAAAAAAGCTTAGTTAAAGTTTTGTACTTCACTTAAATAAAATTATGTTTTCCATTCACGGCCAAGAAAAAATTTTGCGTTTTATTCTACCGGGCGCCCGATTAACGCATGGAGTTCCATCTTCTTGTGGTTTTTTTATAATAAAATTACTACATAAAAATATTTTGCATGATGAACATCTTTATTTTGACTTTTATTGATTTCTAGGGTACCTGCATTGTGTGGATGGCGCTTCCACCACAGACGAATCAAAGATACCTCACCCACGGATCGCAGTGGGGTACTTTCCCAATTCCTAGTCCTTGGAAACTTCAAAGATACTGGGCTTTTTGCAGGGGCAAAATAACGGTCTCCACGTCGACATCTGGCGTACACTAAGAAGAGTTGAAAACGGCTCAAACGTAACACTGGTTCTAGCAGTAGACTAGAAAGCAGCAGCCAGTTTGATGGAGTACAAAATAAAGGGTAAACTACCGCTTCAGTCATGTGACCCTCAACCTGAAGGTGTATCCAGGCAATTCTTCACCACGCTCAGGCCGAACTTAGCATTAGGTTTGCCAAGGGAAACTTCAATGGCTTCACAGTACAAAAGAAAAAGGTAATCTACGACGAGGGCGTAGTCAATCCAAGGGCTGTGCTTATCATAGACATGAACATTAAACATTAGCCATTTAATAAATTTATGGATGGCGACACGGCAACGGTACTAGTCGAAGCGGACTTTGATGGAAAGAAGCAAGAAGTCGTTATAGCCTTAGCCTATTTCCCAGGGGACGCCGACGTAGCACTCGGCGTAGCACTATCGCTCTGGTCTATCCTGATTGACGATGTGGTACAAACCCTTAACAATAAAGGGTATAAAACAATAGGTATGCAGCTAACATTAAAGTCAAACACGAAAGGACCATAAAGGACTTAATGCAGGATGCCTTAAATATATTTTGGGAGTGGTGTAGAAAAGAGGGATTATCAATCAACCCTTCCAAAACCCAATATTGTTTTATTTATCAGGAAAAGGGTTCTAAATATACCCGCCGTGGGAATAAATGGAATAGACGTACCTCTAAAAGAAGAGGTTAAATAGCTTGTAATTATATACCTATATATAATTAGCGCGTACACCCTTTTTGCGTGTTTGGCCAAGCTCCTCCTCCTATTTGTGGTGTGCGTCTTGATGTTGTTCCACAAAATTGAGTGACCTACACTTTCACGCCGATTCCGAATGGCAGATATTTTTATGAGGAGCTTTTTTCATGGCAGAAATACACTCGGAGGTTTGCCATTGCCTGCCGCGGGGCGGCCGCTATTAGAAACAACGTTTTCTTAATTTTTGGTGTTTCACCGAGGTTCGAACCTATGTTCTCTCTCTAAATTCAGAATGGTAGTCACGCACCAACTCATTCGGCTACGGCGGCCGCCCTAGGTATTACCTTGTATAAAAAGCTCACTTGGAAAGAAAGGCAACGTAAAACCTTGAACCCTAAAATGACCTTCTGGATCTACACCCAAATGGTAAGACCTATTGTACTATATGGGGCTTTGGTATGGGGGGTTAAAACAAATCAAACTAGGCTGGCGTGCTTAAGCATAACAGGGACGCTTTTAAATTTACCACCGCTACATTTAGCAATACAAGAGGAGGCTACTATACAAGCACTCTCTTTTCATATGAAAGAAAAACTTAAACCAGGAGATCTTACTGGACACATCAATATCTTGAACAGGGTTAAACATGCAGTATGCATAATCCAGGCGAATGACCCCACGGAACGCGTACTCAATTTTATAAAGACATACAAGGTTACCTTCCTGTCTAGGGAAGAGTGGCGCACTAACTGAACATGGATAAATGATGACTCACAAAAATGCTACACAGATGGTTCCAAAACGCTCCAAGGAGTAGAAGCAGGAATAGTGGGGCCTAGAGCACAAAATCCCTAACACTAAGTACAGATACCACAATTTTCCAAGCGGAACTCTTCGCCATAATGGAAACAAGGGAAATCATATCCGAAAGAGGGTTATATATTATATATAAATATAATTGGCGCGTATACCCTTTTTTGAGTTTTGGCTGAGCTCCTCCTACTCCTCCTCCTATTTGTGGTGTGAGTCTTGATGTTGTTCCACAAATGGAGGGACCTACAGTTTTAAGCCAACTCCGAACGGCAGATATTTTTATGAGGAGCTTTTTCATGGCAGAAATACACTCGGAGGTTTGCCATTGCCTGCCGAGGGGCGACCGCTATTAGAAAAATGTTTTTCTTAATTTTGATGTTTCACCGAGATTCGAACCTACGTTCTCTCTGTGAATTCTGAATGGTAGTCTCACACAAACCCAGTCGGCTATGGCGGCAGCCGTTAGAGAAAGACGGTTAGAGAAAGTAAAAATTAAAATACTTTCGGACAGCCAATCGGTTCTCAAAGCCTTGAATAGCTTCACATTCAAGTCAAAAGTCCTAATAGAGGGCTGGCCACTCATAATCAGGTCTCACTGATTTGGGTAACCGGATGTGAGGGAAACGAAGAAAACGAAGCAGGTATTTATTGGACCAACCCCATTTTTCGGCTCTAACAAAAATGGATCCAAACTAAAATCAGGGAACACAGGAACGGCACAAGCGGCCTTAATCACTCCAAAAAATGTTTGAACTTCAATGCCATCACAGCAAAAAGTTTGATTTAACCCTAGATAAAAAATGTCTCAGATTACTCTGTGGAACACTTACAGGTCACTTTACCTGTAATATACACTTTAACACAATAGGGTTATCTAGTACAAGACTCTGCAGGTTCTGCTGTGATGAAGAGGAGTCTGTGGAACATTTAATCATCAACCGTGAGGCATTAGGCCACAGGAGACACAAAATCCTGGGCTCGTACCTACTAGAGGAGGAAGACATACAATTGCTTCCTCCTAAGGAGCTGGTTCGATACCTCGGTATACTAAATAATTATAATTAAGTAATTAGGGGCGCACAATAGATCAATCTGGTCGCAGTGCATAAAGGCCTTAGCCTAACTCGTACAACCATCACCATTTTTACCATTACGTTGTTCCATTGCTCTATTAGTTTCGAGACAGTAGCCGCTCTACCCAATGCATCCATTACTTCGTTCCTAGGTATACCCGGAACCTATATGAGTCGAATGCGAGTGTGCGCCCCTGATATATTTAATCTCTCTCCATTATTGAGAACTTGTCTTGAAATTAACTTTACCGTACCACCTATGTTGCTAATTGCGATTGTCTGCAATAAATAAAATGAAGATAAACAAGTTTTAAACAAACCGTTTTTACTATTCTTTATTTAGGTACATATTAAATATTATATAATATTTTAGCACAGTCCCGAATGAAGTATAATACATACATATATGTAAATATGATTTTATTAAGATAAGTAGAAAAATTAAGTATAGCCTATAAATTTATAATTGATACGTACTTAAGTACTAAATATCAACAGCCTAAGTAAAGGTACAAGATGAGAATCTAGAAAAATTACTTAAAATTTACAATATATGCACTAAAGTCATAACTACATAAATAATTATAAATTAATTACGTATACATACATACATAGATATGCACGAGAAAATATATGTATTTAATTCTAAACATTTCCTGTAAACACTAAAGTATATAAGTATGTGTGTAAGTGTGTTCGTAGACTTTCCTTCATTGTACGCTTATAAATAACGGTTAGTGCATATAGTAGAATACATTGAGCTTAAGTGACATGGCGTTGAAAAATTCTTTACATAAGACATACATACATATAGTACATACGATACATATGTATTTATGCTTATAATTAATACAAAGACACTTTGAAAGAAATTCGAGCGCATGGAGTGTTTTTTTGATTTTTGTTTTTATTTTTTTACACACATAAGAAATTAGTAATTGTGTATGCGTTTGCTTTCATTTCATTTCATTTATTGCCCAAAATATGCGTTTGCTTTTTATAAGAAATAGTACACATTTTTTTTTGTTATTTACTTATGTATGTATATGTAAATAACTATATAACTATATATTGGTTTTAGTGGCACATAAATGTACGGCTACTCTCAAAAATACGCTGTTGGATATTTTTGCAGCGTAAAGGAAGTTTTTAATTTGTGCTCAATATTTTCCGAAAATTTGCATAATCATTTCCTTTGATTTGGGTTTACTAAAAACATATAATTATGTATATGTTTGATGTTCTTGCATAATTTTTGGCCTGTTAAATATTGCGTGTATGTTCTTCGTAGCAGCCCGCAGGGAAGTATAGTAAACTAATAACAAACTGGTGCACTTCTCATTCTACAATGTGGCGCAAAAGTAATCATTCCATTTTGTTTTTGAACAACTCTTTTACTATTGTAAAATATAACAAATAATGATAATGAAAAAATATAATATATAGAAAAATGATTTGAAGGAAATCTTTATTTTGACCTTTAAACGTTCCATTGCCTGTGTGTTTATATACTGCCACTGTCTAGTTCACAAGTGTCAAATATGACTTACTACCATGCCATATGGAAAAATTATAAAGGGTAATTAATTTTCCGACGATAGGGTGATTTATTTGCCCGGACTCTAAGACTTGGTTCCATTACTTCTCCGTTCCTTTAAATCAACTGACATTGTCTTAAGAAGTGTAAATTTTTCGTCGCTGCATCACTTTAGTTCATCAGTTACAATTTTTCATCTATAGTATTATTTTAAAACATGGCACTTATTCTGCTAAAATTGGTTAATTTGTTCATGAAATATTTGTGTGTAAAGTTATCAAAATTTTCATATTGATAACAGCGATGTCATGCAAAGCGAGATGACACACAAATATACGCATATATATGAGTACGTTTGCTTTGTTTAGCTCTCTTTCTAATGAGCACAGCATTGTATACATTTGGATTCTCAATAATTGTTTTGTTTTGTTCTCTTTACTAATAAATATGTATTCATGAACATAATCCCAACGGGTGCTGCGAATTTTTTTCTAAAAATTGTTATGATGGCAATAATTGGTATGAATTGACAATTGACTTGAAATTTGTCAATTCACTTAAAACAACGGTAACAGTGCAAATTAGAAAGAGTCTTGAACAGACGCAAAATAGTTCCTACTTTAAGTGGAGGAATAGAGCAGGTAAGTAAGTGATAAATGTTTGAAACGTCACGTATTGGATATGATTGGTAGAAGCATCCACTTTTGTTTTCGTTCATATATGGTACAATTGAACTACAATATATAAACGTATGTATGTATTTAAAAATTTTGTGTGCGTTTGATCCTTTTGCAAAACCCAAAATTTTAAATAGTTTTAAAAAATGGGGAGAGAGAGACAAATTAGTTATTTATTTGATACTATTTCAAAGGTAAACTATATTTGGGCTATTCTCAGACAAATTTTATAGTAATAGACGATGCCCAACGCCATTTAAAAGAACACTATTACCCATCAAATCAACGAACTTTTTGACACAGATATACATTTTTAAGTGTTTTTTTTTTCTTTGTATTGTATTCTATGTGTGTACATGTATATTTTTATGTATGCAGCCATTATCAAATCATATATGAATATGAACTTTGAAAATTTTTTTTACCATTCTTCTTAAAATTTTTTAAAACGTAAAGATCTGTGAAAAAAAAAAAATTTTACTTTTGCAAATCCAAGAAATTTTACGAATGGCAAAAAAAAAAATTGTATAATTGTGTTGGTGAATGGCACACCACTTATCATAAAGTAAATGCATCCGAATTGTTTGCACGCGGAAGTGTTATGCGGAGAGGCTCAGGGAAGGCGATTTCTATTGCCTCGTATAAATTTGCAGCCGAGCGAAACCACACTTCCTTTTACGTTGAAGCGCCGCCAATTTCTCATTACAATAGCCTTCGCCATAACAATAAATAAGGCCCAGGGGCAAACATTATCAAGGGTGGGGCTTCATTTAAAGGAGGATTGCTTTGCTCACGGCCAACTTTATGTTGCGTTAAGCCGGGTTAGATCCTGGGAAAATATACGAGTTCAAATGGGCAATAACGAAAACTTGACATTGAATGTAGTTTATAATGAAGTAATTTAAAAAAAAAAATACTGATTTAACTTTTCTAATCATCATAACTTTTAATATATAAAAGTGTCACATATGCTGTTTACTTTCCGTGGGAAAAAAGCCCACCCGATTTTCGGGGGTTACATACTAGTGGTTTAATAAACCAAAGTCGAAAACCAACAAATGCAAATAGTTCATTTATCTATAATTAATATTATTCAACATTGTTTTTAAGTTATTTTAATAAAAATTAAAATTCTAAGTTTATCTTGTAAATGATTTCGAAATGTACTGTTTGGTAGAACTGTGTGGTGAGAGCGCAATTAGCTGACAGGATTCTAGGGGATTTTCCAAAATCTTGCGATAAAATCTACGATACTAAGATACGGAAGGAAAGTAATTTTTCATTTACATGGGGCACTCATTGGGTTGATCTTAACAGCTGACAGGGGACTGCGTTTACGGCGGCGCGTGTTCGCAGCATAAGAATCACTGTAATCGTCTGTCACAGCAGCACGCGGGGGTATTACAAAGTATTTGCTGTTTTATTTTTTTGAGTGCATGCATCTATTGTACATCCGCACATACATAGTTAATTGTATAAGAATATCGGCATTTTCATTTAAACATTTACTTTTTTGTTTTGTTTTTGCAGGTAATACATAAGTGTATGTGTTTGTAAATGACAACAATAATATCATTGTATCTACTTATAAATCTCTCCAACATATACAAACATATAGTACATATGTTTATGATTAATATAAGTATATATGTATTTATTTTATGCAATGGCGTAATATTTTTTAAACAGCTTACTCACACATACATATATGCATATGCATATGTCGTTTCATACCTTTCAGCACACATTTACACAGTTAATATTATATAAATATCTCTTATTTGACAACGATCTATAGACTTTGCTGCATATGCATACCTACTAACTTTTGCATAGAATATATAGTAGCTCGTTTAATGTAAATATGTATGTATGTAGTATTATATAAAACGGTTGCATAATTTTCAATTTTTTGAAGTTTATTCGTTTTTTTTTCTTTTTAATGCGTTATGCCTTTAATCAAACACATAAGGCATTTATTCAAATATAAAGTATATATGTATGTATATTTAGGTATGGTGTTTTTACTCTCCTCACAATTTTCCTATTTGTTTATAACTTTGTCTTGCCAAGTATTCCAATTTTGTAGGCTACTGAAATAGCAAACTTAATTTTTTCTATATGTATATCGGTAAAATGAATTAGCCTCGTGCGGTTGTTTACACTTCTATTTGAAAGACAGTCCAAAACAGATCGAAGTTCATGTTACAACTTACAGCTCGACATATGAAGCAAAAATTAAAAGCAATGTAACACGTCTAATTTTCACACTGTGTTGGCCATCTTGAGCTACTTAATAAATTCGTGGCATCCTCTTGGAAAAGCTACTTTTTATTTCAGAGCAAATTCTAAAAAGAAAGTACCCACAAAAATGAAAACTTTTGCAAAAAAGTTTGCAGGCAATATTGTTTTTGTTGTACCACAAAACGTGGGCAAAAAGACGAAATGGAAAAAAAAAATTGGGTAAAATCGTGCGGCACTTCATTGAAACCAGGTGAAAAAGATTGCGCGTAACACTTTTCTACAACGGATTTCGAGATAGGACCAGATCGGATGAGGGCGTAGTTGTCTAGTGATAGTCTTTCGATGCCTATCGAAATTTCCATTGCTGGAATGATCTCGAAACGGCCCATCCTTTGGTTCACGCGCCTATGCAAGTAGAGTTAATCCTTTTCTATTTAAAAAGTGTAGTTTTTTAATATACTGATAGCCGTGTATTTCACCTGGAAAAAGAATTGGCCCTTTTTAAGGAACGAATTGTGAAACTGGATAAATTATACAAATACAACACCAATCAAACACTTTCTGAGGGGCAGTTTAAAAATTTGTTAGACCTAACCAAAACAATGGGCACCATAGCTATAAGTTTATTATTTTATAGTTAGCTGTATAGTTATTTTCCAGGAATAGTTCCGTGTGGGGTAAGTCCATGATTGTCATTCACTTGGGGGTTGCCAGGACGATTCTTCTGCATATAGTTTGGGCAGTATCTTCTTGGTAGCTCATTTCGTTCACTCCGGTGGATGAGCGTCCCGCGATAATCCTTATCAAAGCTAGATTTTTTAACATCTCGCTCATTTGCGCTCACGTGCCGACGGGAGAGAAGGACGACGATGCGACCAAAGATTGCTTCTATGAGCACCTGGAACGTTTCTGTGAGCGATGCGTCCACTACGACATAAAAATCGTGCTTGGTGACTTCAATGCCAGGGTGGACAAGGAGGTCTCAAAAATTCAGCCTGCATAACGAAACATCCGGTAAAGGATAGAGGCTGATCGACTTCGCCGGAGCTCAAAACATGGTAGTCTGCAGCACCAGAATCCAGCATAAAAAGATACATCAAGCTACGCGGCTCTCTCCTCATCGAAAAACGCGAAACCAGATCGATCATGTGCGAACACGCTTCTAGTGTTTTAGATGTACGTACGATCCAAAGGCCCAACATCGACTCGGACCACTACATGCCAAGCTACGCACACACCACTGTGCAGCAAAAAAAGTACTTCCATCTACACAAAGAATGTTCCACCTCTGCAGGTATCACCGTTGATCGGACCTGCGTTTCCAGTAGTATTTTCAAAGAAAAATGGGGCAATAATGCCACCGCTCCAAAAATCTGTACCAAACTGAAACTCGTGGAAAACGCATTGACTTCTCGACGATAACGTGCTTGTTTTCCAATGCCCAAATGCGCCAGTTTTGTTGTTAAAATAACCATACAGATGAAAATATACTTCATCAGAAAGGATGATTTTGACTTATTTTCAATGAACGCACTGTTTGGGCTACATAACATTGACTTTAGAGATAATAAAGAAAAAGAAACAGCTGTCACTAGCAAAACAACATACGATTAACATAACCACTATATGGACCACCCTATATTGTAACTAAAATGTGACTGCATCCGCTGACAGCGCCTATTTGAGGGAATTATTAAATAAGATTCCATCATAAGGTAACTAGAAGGTTAGGCAGATAAGCGACGTAGAAAATTATTTGCATTCCCTTTGAGTACTACGTCCTAATTGAATAGGTGATGTAGATTTTCATCGAATACAGAACTTGCCTACTTTATAGCATGGATAACCACTTTCAATATATTCCAAATAGAAGTGCACGAATTCAACAGCGTGAATTTTAAAGACTGCTTGGCTAAATGAGTCATTATTTAATTTACATATTTCGCAAGAAGTCCTTCAAAACAAAAATAAATTGAGTACATTCATAATCCTCTTTACTTTCACAACTCACTGCAAATCGTTTGTCTTCAATTTTGTTGTGTGAGATTTTTTTGAAACCTGCGCAGCTCTTTTGCCAGCCACATTTGCACTTCGCCCGATGGCGACGGTGTTGGCTTACTCTTGCGCGTCGTCGCTGCATTTGGCCCGCCCTTGTACAGTAGCGGCACCTCGTCTGCATGCCGTTCATCTTCCTCTCGGAATTTATTGTCGTCATAGTAATCCCTCTCACCAAAGTGCAGATCCATTGATTTCTGTTCGCGTAGCAAAGGCGTTGCAATTAATTTGGCTTGTGGCTGCTGCTGCTGCTGATACGTCAGATTGGCGGTGACGGATGCGGATGCGACGCCACTTGCATTCGCCTTCACCTCGCACATTTGTCATTCGTGGTACCCAACACCAGGATTGCTACTCATCGATAATGACAGATGCGCATCCACTGACTTCTGCCGTTTCGTCATCGATAATGCGCTCAGGTGTTGTGTCGGATGTATGGGCGGCGTTGCTCCTGCCGCTGCCGTTGCATTGAATGCATGCATGTGAAAATGAGAATGGGCGCCAGTCAATTTAGCCAACGGTATGCGATAGACGCGCAATGGTTTTAAACGGTCCGGTGAACTAGAGCAACCGTCCGTGAAATTGGGTGAATTTCCACCTCCACCACCACCACCACTACTTCCGACACTATTGAAGAGGTTGCGATATTTAGATGTACGTCTAGTGGGCGACATGGGCGATTGTTGACTACTTTTGCTGCTGTTACTGTTGCTGCTACCACTAGTATTGTTATTGCTGTTATTGTTGTTAGTATTACGTGGCGAATTTGGTGGCACGATGTGTTGCTGCAAGTGATCGGCCACTATCGAACTGCTGCGTAAACCACTAAATCGGTTGTCTGTGTCGCCACAAGAATTACTTTTAGCAATCACCGGCTTCTCCTCGGACACATTGTGCGTCTTCTGTAGCGAACGCGCACGATGTATATGTGGCAATTGCATGCTGGCGTTTGGTATTTCCAGCAAATTGGTTAGCTCATATTCTGGATTTATGGGTACATCTTTTGGTGTTGAGCACAGTAGTTCACCTTGTGAGAGTTCTTCGTTTGAAGAGGCCTCACTCGGAGTAGTGACCAATCGACGCTCTGAGGCGGAAAACTCGTTTATTTGCAGGCCTTTAATGTGTAAATCTTTGGACATAAATTCAGGTGCTGTGGTGACAAAGAAAATGTCGCGTTTTGAGGTGATCAGTTGCAGTTCGGGCATCATTGCTGTATGCACTAAGTTTCCATTTACAAGTAATCGAATTTCCATTGAATCCGAAGTGAAACCAAGTATGTAGGGGAAAGCACACACAACTGCAGTGGGTGAAGTATTCCAATGGAAATCGAAATCATTTTTCGTGCCGTCACGCTCGCTCAGCTTCTGAAAATGGCAGGTGTCTATAAAGAAAAAAAAAAAAAAATTAAAAACTCACCAGTCAGTAAGTGTAAGTAATATAATAAGAGCTCTTGGTCATTCTAAGCAGAAAAAAACGTGTCTTGATAGAAAAAATGATTACTATGGCAAGAAATTTCCCGCAAATGGTTTGTGAAAAAAAACACCACTTACAACAGGTTATGTTTACATAAAAATGTAACATAGTTAAGGGGGTAGTATGGTATTTTTTTTTTTTTCATTTTTTTTTTTTTTTTTTTTAAATTATTCTATAACATCTTAAGATTATTGTGTGAAAGTTTGAAGTGCATTAGAGTAAAATTGACAAAGACACAAAGGATTAAGTATCTACCTCTCCAACCGGATTTCACGCTGTAAAAATCTTCACAAATCTTTAAACGCGTTTTTCTCACACTTTCCTTTTTTACGGTCGGTGTCCACTGTAGATTCATATCTACTGCACCGATTCTTTTCAAATTTGGTTTTTTTGTTTCTTTACTTTATTCACGAGGTAATGACGTCGAGTTTTTTTTTTTTTAAATTTTGTCATATTTTAAAACAACAAAGTTTTCAAGTTTTTTTTATGAAAAATCGGTGTTTTGACTTCAAAGCGCTTTAAAAAATTAAAAAAAAAAAAAAAAAAAAAAAATCGACGTTGTTACCTGCGAAACTTTATTAGCTGATGAAATCAATTTGGTTTTTTGATTTTAGTTGATCCAGTAATGAGTTCTGAGGGACACCGCAATAAAACTTTTTTATGAGACGTCCGCGAAGATTCGCTGCCACCAACTCATTTCTTCATAAAAATCAATGAAAATTTCACACAACATTCTTTAAATATGACTTTATAATGAAGTAATTTTAAAATTTTGAATAAATCAACTGTGTCGACAAAAAAAATTTCGAAAAATATGCTTGTTTTACACCGAATTAACCATACTACCCCCTTAATAATAATTTCGCGAAAAAGTACCCCCGTGTAGTAGGCAAGAAATGTGTACGCTTCCAGTATTGGCATTGAGGGCCCAAGGGCACTGGTGGTCAAGATTTTTTTAATATTTTTATAAGTTTTTAGGACAAAATGCAAATACAAAAATAAAAAACAAAAATTTGTATTAAAAAAAAAGTTTTGCGAACATTTTTTTTTCCCCGTTTATGAAAAGCATGCAATGTGGAAAGTTTTTGCGCACAGTTTTTTAAAATATTGAAAATAAATGAAATATTTTGAGTTTTTTAAATATTTTGAATGTATTTTTTTTAGGATCAAATATACTTTTGAAACCAAACCAAATTTGTTGTCTTTTTGTTGAAAAAATTTTCTTTCCTCATTTAAAAAAAATCCCTCTCAGATTTTCTTTTTAGCTTTTTGGGACAAAATACAAATACAAGAATACAAAACAAAATTTGTTTTAAAAAAAAAAAACCAAAAATGTTTTGGGAAGATTTTTTTTTTTGCCGTTTATGAAAAGCATGCAATGTGGAAAATTTTGGCACACAGTTTTTTAAAATGAGATATTTTGAGTTCTTTTTAATATTCTTAATGCATTTTTTTTAAGATAGAATATGCTTTTGAAACCAAACCAAATTTATTGTTTTTCTGTGGGAAAATTTTTCTTTCATCATTTGAAAATAAATCCTTCTCAGATTTTCTTCTTATCTTTTTAGGATGAAATACAAATACAAAACAAAATTTGTATTTAAAAAAAACCAAAAATGTTTTGGAAACATTTTTTTTTGCCGTTTATGAAAACCATGCAATTTGAAGAATTTTGGCACACCGTTTTTTAAAATGCAATATCTTCAGTTCTTTTTAATATTTTTAATGATGTTTTTTTAAATTTTTTAGGATAAAATATACGTTTGAAACCAAACAAAATTTACTGTTTTTTTGTTTGAAAATGTTTCTTTCCTCATTAAAAAAAAACCCTCCCAGATTTTTTATTTATCTTTTTTCATGAATATCTGACACTATCTTTTTTTGAGTTATATTTAAATACGTGCAGCCGACCAGTGAAAAACCAGAGCAAAATACAATACTAAATATTATAACGAAGCGTATTGTGCATTTTTGCACTACCATTAAATTGTACCTTCACTGTCTATTCTGGGTAGTTAAAATGCAAAATCCTTTATCCCTGAAAATTTGCCATCACTACACTTTTAGTGACTTCTTGGTGACAACAGCAGACTCATTTATTTAGCACTCTCGCAATTGTATAAGGGAGCGCAGATAGTTCTACGTACTCTATCCCTGAAGCAATTAATCGTGTCCAAAACTGTTAATTAAAATATCAAAAAAGCCATAGGAAGCAAGACATATGAAAAAAGCGGTTTTTATGATCTTTGACCTTGAATATTTTATGACGCGAACATAAGGTTTTATAAGACTTTTGAGACTACTCTTAGAACCTCAAAAAAGGTTTATGCTTAATTTCAGCTTTTTATCTCTCATTCCAAGGTTATGTTAGTCGACGATATAATATATTAGTAGAATTTGTTTTCGACCATAAACCATTTTTCGGGTTTAACTGCGCCCAAAAAGCGTATATCGTAGTTAAAGTATACGTTTTGGGAAGCAAATAGCTTAATTATTATTTTTTCAATTTCATGAGGGAATATACGAGAAGGTTTCATTGTAACCAAGTCATCTTTGAAATTATACCTAAAAATACATCATTTATTTGGTGTAATTCAGTCCATAAGTAAGTGGTAACTAATAATTAATATATTATTTTTACATGCACAAAAATCACTCAAATCACTCATTATAACATTAACGTTTTTTAAATTGCCTTTTTGGCCGAAATCTCGAGCTTCAAGCCCATTGTGCAATGAAGGGAATTCTTTTTTCCGCGGACTACGAAAAGTCTTCGACGCTAAAACACTGTGAGTGACATTGTTGTATTGTATGTAGTTCTAAGTTTTTTACATTTTATTTAGATTTTTTTGCTAGTATTCTTTATAGGTCTTCGGTTTGTTTTGTTACGAGTTAATATGGGACCGTAACAATAGTATCTAGTCATGAGAATAACACTGATTCAAGCCATGATGCTGTGCATGGAAGTATGTACATACATAATTTTCGGTCGCTAGCCTTATTGCTGGAAATAAGAATGAAGAGGACGGCCATTCACATTTAAATATTTCATTAATATGGTCACAGTACCACCCGAAAAGTCTCAAAATATTTGCAGTTAAAAGTATGCAAAATTAGGTTGCCCAATCACCGATTTCCAATTGGAAGTAGGCGCAGGTTCATTAATATGCAGCATACTATATCACTTCTTGGACGCAACCAAATGCAAATCAATCAAGTTTATAGGTATGTACGGGCAACAGCGGATATTGTAGAAAAGTGCATAGCTAGCTGGCAAGGTAGAACACCTTTAAGGTAGTTTATCCGTGCCCAACGACTGTGGGAGCTTCTCGAGTTACCTGCGGTCTACTGCTAGCTGGTTGATGTGAGGGGGTTTAGAAAGCTATTGGGACTAACAAGGTCACATCTCCCGTTAGTAGTGGGAGTCTTAGCGATTCTATGCAGTTAGAACCAACATAACTTTGAGCCATTTGTGAGAAAATTGTATGAAATGTGATTAGGAGGGATGCACTGCCTCGAAGATGTACCTTGCAAGGTTGCCAATAACCGGATGCATGGATTTCGGTCTATTTGTCTCGGAAATCCCGGGATTGTAGGCAATAATTTGCTAAGAAATGTCAACGCGACTCTGTTTTGTATAAAAAGATATTTATGGTTTCACTTCACATATTTCGTAAGAAATTACAAATCCCAACAATACCGGGATATGCTTGAACATTACCTCAAACAATATCCGTTCAGTTTTTTCGAGTTAAGTTGTTGTAAAATATTGAATTCCTCAATCGCGAGACTACTCTCGGGAACCCTAAATTGTTATGATGAGATCCCGATAATCCCGTAATCGTAAAAATCACACAGTTTTGACTAAGTAGATTTACGTCTTTTTGCCCTCCCTGTTTAACTAAACGTAAAGAGCACCCGGGTTTCGTTTCCACGACAGTCGGTTCTACGTTACCGAAACGACCCGGATTTATATCCGGCCAAGGACTGTCAGTCCAGCAGCATTCCCCGTATGTAAGTATGGGGAATGTTTATGCTGCTACAACAATAACAACAACAGCACCCGGGTTTGGATATTCAACGCATACGGAGTCTCTTCTTTAACATGCACTATTTAAATTTGCATAATGAATAATTAGTCCCCGTGAGTCTTCCGTGCCTATTCTTTCTTTCCCTTCTTTTAGTTTCTTCCTTGTGCTATCACAATGAGCGTCTTCCCTAGCAATAACCATGTAACATAGCCCAAATAAGCTACTTTAGTACTGAGAGATATGTAGCTCCTTTTCACAATAACTGGAAAAACTGCAGGGAAAACGAACACCTATGCTGAAGTAGGCGGGAAATGTCAGTTTAGTTTATCCTATGATCAAAAAGTACCGGGAAGGTGATGTTGAATGTTTTCTATGATTGCCAAGGCGTATTTCACCATAAATACCTTCCATCGGGCCACCCAGTTAATAAAGAATATTATTTACTCGTTTTAAAGCGTTGTACGTCGCAAACGGCCGGAAATGTGGGCAAATAATTCTTGCCTAAATTGTGCTGGATTATTTGACCAAACACTAAGTAAATACCATCGTTCAAGCATCGTATTTACCTGATATGGCCCCATGCGACTTCTATTTGTTTCCCAAGTTGAAGTTACCACTTCGTGGAAGGAGATTTCAGTCGATAGAGGAGATCAAAGAGAATGCAACGAAGGAACTGAAGGCCATCTCTTCGTCGGCCTACCAGGGGTGCATGGAGAACTGGGTTAAACGTTGGCACATGTATGTTGCTTCAGACGGGTCAAACTTCGAAGGATATAAAATAAATATGCCTGAAATTTAACTCTGATTTGTTTTATTTAAACACTTCCGGTACCTTCTGATCATAGGGTATGTCAAAGCTCGTAATAAAATTCTACATTTGAATCTCTCAACTTGAACTCGTTACAAACCACGACCAATTATTCCCGGTACAGTTATATCTTAATCTTATTACAATGTATGTTTGTATGTAACATAATAAATTAAGCACTTACGATTGTAGCACAAAAGTAGTTCCGTCTCCATGCCATCGCAGAGTTCGATGGCCGCCGTTAATTGCGCTTGATTACGCTTTGCTTGTTCTAAGTCGTAGAGTCTAGTGGCTGTACCGATTTGATCACAGACAATTTCGTAATGGTATCTGAAAGCAACGGATTATAAACATACACTTAAATTATCTACAATATAACTGTAAAACTAATTACTAATTAATTATGATTTCGCCCTTTTCCTGGCATTCGCCACACGCCAGTTTCCAGTTTCTTTAGTCTTATACTCACTTGTAGCCAACGCAAATGAGTCCACCCGCATTAGTATTTGTCGGTCCCTCCAGTGGCGTTATTATGCTTGGCGACTCACACAGCGTGATTTCCTTCTGGAAGATGAAACCCTCAACCGTTTCTGTGTCATTCTCCGGACACCAGGACGTCCAGGCGGCTGTATGTTTCCATTGGAATAACTGTAATTTACGGTTGACTGCCACCACTAAACGCAAATGGCCACCACTAATACGTGAACTCGCATATAAATGACAGCCGCGTGTGCGTTCGATACGTCGCTCCTTCACCTCGGCACGACTGCGGCAACGAAGTGACTCCTCTGCATATTTGGGTTGGAATTCACGCAAACGAAAGACGTGCATACGATGTGCATCACGATTAGTCAGTGAACCGCCACGTATGAGTACAAGCCCATGGTCCTCCAATACGCTGAGTTGGCGTACTTGAAATGACTTGTCGAAGATAAGTTGATGTGATTGATCCTCTGCGAAAGTGATAAGAATTGTCGATGACATATCCATGTACACAAGTAAGCTTATAACTATTTTGATTTGTATGTATGTGCGTGTGTACGCATGAATGAATATCCATTTATTTTACCTTTCATCAGAAATGTGCCATCGTCGGTGGCAATAAATAAACTGTCGTCGTTGCAACCGAATGAGTCGCCAGCCAATGTGCCGCGGTGTAGAAAAGTTGGATAGAAACAATGCGGCTCCCATGGTGGCTTGCGAAATATCGTGCAGGGACTAGCCGATGCAATGCTAGTTGGCGCATCGCCACGTACAATAGCCTCCAGTTTAAGTGCCTGGCCGATGCGGACGAACTCAATTTGGCGCGCGTCCTCCTTCAATTTGGATGTGCGCGGCACATCGTATAATACCTCAGAGAAGGCTCGCCTATTTAGCATATTCTGCAGGCATAATCGAGGATAGACAAGAGTAAAGTGCGTTGAAATTAGTCAGAGATAAGTAAGGGTTATTTGAAGTGGGATGTACGAGTATAATACAGGGTGTGTCTGATGAAACGCGTCACCAATAATGCTGTAATGCCTTTTTTTCTGAACAAGTAATAAATTTTGTATTTTTTTTTTATTTACATATTGCTATGCGATCTAATAAAATAAAAATTAAGATGATGAGACACGAAAATATAAATTATCTTTCATACTTGACGTCCTCTTTTAAAATGTTCCTGCTCGGATTAATAGAGGCACTTTGGAATAATTTATTACTTGTTCTATTAAATAGCTACTGCAACTACATCACTAGAGGGTAAAAGTAATCCTAATTTTTATAAACTATTTACAATACTTAAACTACAAAACTGCTGTTGATCGCCGTCGTTGGTGCCGCTATTTGTAAGTGTTGTGATTGTTACTGTTTTCACTGCTGCCTGATTTCACTGTTTGCAGTGTTACTGCCTGTAGTATTCTTGTTGGTATTGCTTTTGCTGCTAAGGCAGATCAATATTTACTTTCAGCATAGAATTTCATTTAATAATGAATATGCTGGCTCAGCAATTCATGGTGGCCGCTGAGGCATGGTGCTCAACGGATAAAATTTTATATTCATCGCCTTCTTGAGTTAACTTTTATGTATGTACATATAATAAGCCTGTGTGTTCTTAATACGCGTCACATTTTCTATAATTTAACCAAATGTGACCACCAGTATATACAGGCTCCGGCACTCGAAGTGTACTCAACTTCAGACCTCTCGCGCAGCTGATGTATGGGAATGTCTGTTAGTTGGCTAAAAGACAGTCCAGATTATTGTTTACAAGCGCGAGGATACATTTTGCTGAGAGTAAACGCCATAAAAGAAAACCAGTAAGATGGTGCGATAGCATTATATTTGGCTGGAAAATCACAACCAGCGATTGTTCGTGAGTTCGAGCACCTTAAAGTAAATAAAGTTTTTCTTTATCGCACCATTACTCGTTACAATGATACTGGTAGCATCGCGAAACGTCATGGAGGTGGTCATCAAACGACTGCAATGCCACGTGAAATGGTTCAAAAAGTGAAGAAGCGACTTAAGCGAAATCCTCGACGAAGTGTCAATCAAATGACGAAAGAACTGAAAATATCTGACCGTAGCATCCGCCGCATACTGAAAATGATCTCAAAGTCAAACCTTATAAGATCCAAAAGGCGCTTGATCTCACACCAAAGCAGCAACAAGTCAGACTTGAGAGAGCGAAGAAGTTGCTTCGCTTGGCCTAATGCGGTCAATTTCCGAACATTGTGTTTTCTGACAAGAAATTTTTGAAATTGAACTATTTGTAAACTCCCAAAATGATAGGATTTATTTGACCGACCGTTCACACGAGAACTTGAGTCATCAATTGGCCACCAGGAAGCAGCACCCGCCACAGGTGCGAAATATTATTGAGAAAGTATTCTGGAGGTTGCTTTGCAACCGTGGGCAGACAAACATTTCGTTCGCAGACCATGGATGTAACAACAGGACTTGACACCGTCTCACAAAGCTCGAGTGAACCATGAATGGCTAAAAACCAACGTTACGAACTTCATAACGTCGAGACAATGGCTCTTAAATTCACCAGACGCAAGTCCGATGGATTATTCTCTTTGGGCTATTTTAGAGAGCAAGGTCCGAACTAAAAGATTTAGGAGTCGCGAAGTGCTGAAGAAAGCCATTGTCCGCGAGTGTGCCAAAATACCTGCAAGTCTCATTCGGGCAGCTTGCGATTCGTTTCTGGACCGTCTCAAGGCCATAGTCAAGGCCAAAGTACAAAAGTAAATTGAATCTTAATTTTGTATTATTTTCACACATTTTTTACTTTCAATTGAATACAAGTAATTTTTCAAACTAAATTTATGGCCTTTGTAATTGGTTACACTTCGAGTGCCGCGCCCTGTAGCAGCGGGAATATTGGTGAAGCTACACAGCTGTAAAATTCGGCGGAATTTTTACAATTATTGTTATTTCCTTACTTCGGGAAGAAATCATTCTCAGTGATGAAGCTCTTTTCTGAATATTTGGCTTCATAAATAAATACAATTTTGGGATTTGGAGGTATGAAAATCTACGAGTGATCCATCAGGTGTCTTTAGATACCAATGGTGGCCAATGGTAGAGCGCGATGCTAATAAAATTTTTGTGATGAAATGGATCTCAGAAGCATCAGCTTTTAACAGGATGGCTCCAGTTGGTAATATAGCAACACGTGAAATATTGAATTTATTAGATGAGAAGTTCGGCCGCTTCATGGCGCCGTTATTCTCTGGACACTATGAACGTGTGACTTAACTCGAAGATATAATCCAAAAGTAATCAACTAGCATGCGACATCTACAGCGTAGTCACGGCAGCCATGTGCCTGAAATTATTTTCCAAATACAAAAAAAAAAAAAATTATAGAAACACCCTTTGTTACAAAGCTCGAGCGTTCTTAGCTCTCCAATTCCCAACTGAAATGGAAAGAACCTGTTTTTTTGATTTGCAAAAAGATGATTAGAAATGAAAGAAAAATCGTTTGGCTGGACATGATGGCTACACTGGAAATATTATTTAAAGCAATTTGTGCTCGACTTTTGTATGAACATTAAGAGGGGTAATTTTAATGGAAATTTATTTTCTTAAGAAAAAGTGAGTACAAGGCAACACAGTGACAGTACAAAACAATGTATTTTTTTTATTATTTAAAAATTTCTCTTTGGCGCAGGTAAAATTTTTGGGCAATAAATGTTATTTTATGAAAATTTTCTTAAATTTTTCATTTTTTTTTAATTGTCTTATTTATTATACAATATTTATTTTTGGACATCTAAAGTATTTACCTATACAAAGAATTTTCTTAAAAAAAAAATTTTTCTATTTAATAACATGAAATTATATAATAAATAAGAAAGTTAAAAAAAATTGCTCTATAAAAAGAGAATTTGAGCACGACTTTTGTGCTTCAAATTTAATAGGTAGTACTAATGAAAAAGTATTTTGGTTAGAAAAAGGTGAATACGTTGTAAGCCATTGGTTTTTGTTATTATTTAAAAAATAGCCTTCAGGTGCAGGTAAAATTTGTATGGAATGAAAGTTATTTTATAACTAAATATTCTAAAAAAAAAATAATTTTTTTATTTGCTTTTTTTATTTCCTTTTTACTATACAAAGGCATTAACTCAAAAAACAAAAAAAATTGTTAAATTTTAAAATATTATATTATATCATATAATAAATAAAAAGATTAAAAAAAAATTGGTTTCTTATGTTTTGTTATAAAATAGCTATTATAGCGTAAAAATTCCACTTAAAAGTAAATACTATATTTTTTGGGGAATAAAAAAAAAATTATGATTTGATAGGTATTCACAATTTTTTGTTCATAATTACACTGAAAATTGTCTATAACCTTTGATTGAAATTTAACTCAAAGGATTAATGAATTTTTCTCTGATTGGACAGCGTCTTTATTACTCTAGAGTCCATTTTGTTAAAAAATATTTTTTTATGCCGTCTCCGACTAGCAGATAGTTTTCTATTAAGATCTTTTTCATGACGGAATTACACTCGAAGGCTTACCATTGTCTGTCGAGAAATCTTTTCTGTAGGGGTTTCCAATAACATGTGTTACAGGTGAATTGAGTTTTTGAATTTTCCGATAACAGGTGTTAAAATCACTATAAAAATGGTGAAAATTTGGCAGAAACGGTTCGTCAAACTCGAACATTTTTGGGTCCTCGTGAAGCATATTGTCGGACCGCAATACAGAAACTGGTGAAAAAATTCGAGCTGTTTGGACAAGTTAGTGATGTGAAGAATAAAACCCGTGCAGGTCGCTCAAGAACACCTGAAAATATTGCAGTTCTAGCCGAAAGTGTCGAAGAAAACCCAGGTTTGTCCATTCTTCGTCGTTCTTTGGAATTAGGCATTCCACAAACGTCATTACACCGTATTTTGCTTAAAGATTTGGCTCTTAAGGCTTATAAAGCCCAGTGAATACAAGAAGTCAAGCCGGCTGATCATCAACAACGTCGTGTCTTTGCTGATTGGGTCGTTGAAATGCATGAAAATTATCCGGAATTCCATAGAAAAATCATCTTGAGTGATGAGGCCCATTTTCACCTCGGTGGCTTCGTCAACAAGCAAAATTGTCAGATCTGGGGCTCAGAAAATCCGAGAGTTATTGTTGAAAAACTTTTCTATCCTCAACTTGTGACTGTTTGTTGCGTTTTTTCGAAAATGAAGCTGGAACAACAGTTTCGGTGAATGGATTGCGCTGTCGAGAGATGATTAACGATCTTTTATGGCCGGGATTGGATGGCATTGATATGGGCAACGTTTATTTTCAATAAGACGGCGCTACGTGCCACACAAGCAACGAAACCTTTAATCTTTTACGTGAAAAGTTTCCGGACCGAGTTATCTGTCGGAGAGGTGATCACAATTAGCCGCCGAGATCTTGTGATTTAACACCTTGTGACTTTTTTCTTTGAGGCCACGTGAAGGTCAGACTTTTATTTGAGGCCAGCCCAGGGTCGATTCAAGGCAGACATTCGTGAGGCTATCGAGGACATAGGGCAGCCACTTTGCAATTCGGTTATGGAAAATTTCATGAAAAAGATATTGTCCTGTAAGCGTGGTCGTGGTGGTCAATTGCCTGATGTTATTTTCCACTATTAACGGCATACTTCCTCTTTATAATGAAGTAAACATCCGATCATTTATATTAAAAAATAGCATTTTTCTTTGAATATCAAAATAACACCTCTGTTTGGAAAATCCTAGATTAATTGGTGTTCCGGCTGCTGATGGCAGATATTTCTTATGAGCGGAAATACGGAAAATAGCGGGCGACCGCTATTAGATAAAAGCTTTTTCTATCATTTTACTGTTTTGTCCACGGAGATTCGAACCCGAAAAATCGTATACATCATTTTAAAATGAGAGCCGTAAAGAAAAATAAGCTTAGGTTGCTTTTAAAGTAATATACAGGTAAGAACTATCAAATGTCGAAATGAAGAAGTTTGACAGCAGTTATTTAAAAAAATCAAAATTACTTTTCAACCAACCTTAAATTTTTCAAAAATAATTAATAACTTACCAGCTTGCTATCACCCATATAGTCCTCATACAAATCCTTTATTAACATATCCAAGGTTCTTTCGCGTTTTTGTGAGAATATTGGCGTTTGAAATGTAGCTTTCTCAGCGTTGATCATTTTAACAAGCAGGAATTCTCGAAACATGGCTATATCCTATGTGCACAAAAATCAAACAGAAATAAGAATTTTATAAAAATTACTTTGAAATATCCATAGTAACAAACGTTTATTTACTTGAATTCACGAAGTCTGTAAAGTTTACGCACATACACACTGACCTACTTAAATGTGCATTTGCTTATAAATATTTACATATGTGTACGGGTATCTATGCGCCCACCAAATATTGTTAACGCTGAAAATTATTTATTATGAGGAATTCATGAGTTTTTCTTTTTCAACTTTTAGAGTGGTTTATTAAAATTTCCATTAAATTGCTAAACAATCCGACCTACTCTCGATAAAGCCTCCATTAACGCAAATGTGAGTAATTAGTACTGTTATCACTGTAAACAACCAACAACTAAGAGTGACGTGCACTCAGCATGAAAGGATATTAACAATGGACTAATGAAAACGTGTCTTGTGTACATATACATATGTGTAAATATATAAAAGCTTATCTGTAGTCGCTAGCTGTAAATGAGTGCACTTGTGAGCGCCAAACCAGCATTAGGTCCCTGGTTTGAAGCCCACTTCGTACATAAACCAATAACACATTTTTTAGCAGCTAATACCCCACCACAGGCAAGGCAATGCTATATGAATGATTTTCCAAAAATCCATTTGCCATTCGGAGGTGGTAGGCAATTGCAAGGTTCTTCATTTGTAAGGGAGCATTAACACACGCATCCCAAATTGAGGGAGAAGCTCGGCCAAACTTCAAGCAAAGGATGTATGTAGAATCATTTATATATGTATATCCGGTTATATAACATAAGTTGATACACATGTATGTATGTGTATAGCGGAAGCCAACTGTTGGATTTACGAATTAAATCAGTATTCCTAGAAGACGCTTGCAAAGTGGAAATATATCAGCGGAGTCAAGCACAGCGTGCGCTAGAGACATCTGTTGAGAGCGTGTAGTCAATGAGCTTAAGTACATACCATAAGTACGTAAATATACTCTGTTCAATAAGAACCAGGAATTTATCAATAAAATTAAATCAGTTCAATTACACTGCGATTGAAGAAATGGAGGTTTGCGACAGCTTACACTTTCGGTAATAAAGTCCCAAAGGAATTTTTGAACCTATAGGTCTGATTTTTATGTATTTACCAGGTATAATATATACCTATGAAATGAGACCTTTAGCTATTAGTCCATAGATGTCGCTAGGAGTATTTTTAAACCTTCCCAAATGTCTTGTTCTTTTCGTCTGCCATTTGTCAACAATATTCAGTTCATTGTTTCATACAACAATGCATTTTTGTTGCTCTTAAAAATGTCGAATTTCGTGCCTTCAAACTACGATTTGCGGACACGTGAAATGCTGATTTGCGGAATTGTGAAATGCTGTTCTCCCGCTTCAAAAGGAAGTCTTTTTTGCATCGAATCGTTACGGGTGATGAAAAATGGGTGTTCTCAATCCCAAGCGTAAACGATCGTATGGTCCGCCCGGCTACAAACCAAAAACAACGGCCAAACCAAATGGCTACGGCGGCAAGGCAATGCTGTGTGTTTTCTGGGATCAACGTGGTATGGTTTGGTACGAGCTATTAAAACCAGGAGAAACAGTTGACGGTGCACGCTACCAACGACAATTGGCCGATTTGAACAGCGCTATACACTGAAAACGCCGAGAATATGCCGATCGGCGTCACAAAGTAATTTTTCTTGATGACAATGTACCGCCACATCGAACAAGAGCGACCCGGGAATTGGTGGAGACGTACGATTGGGAACCGCTGGTGCATGCGGCTTACTCACCAGACTTGGCGCCTTCCGATTATCATTTGTTTGCCTCGATTGGCCACGCACTTTCCGAGCAGCGCTTCAATTCCCACGAAGAAGCCGAAAAATGGCTTGATGATTGGTTTGCGGCCAAATATGGCCAATTTTTTTGTCGCGGCATCCACAAATTGCCTGAGAGATGGGAAAAATGTGTCGCTAGCGATGGCTATTATTTTGAAGATTTAATTTGTTACTAAACGCTTGAAATTGAAAAAAAGTAAAGTAGTTGGTTTTGTATTACACTATATATAAGAATTTTTTTTAAAATTCGATTCAACAATGTCTTGGTTATTGTACCTAATTGTTTTCAGGGTCAGGAAATGCATTTTTGATATTTATGTTTGCCAAAAATCTGCAATAGGTAGCGCTTTTTTGCGACTTTAAGGCTGAGAGATTCGATTTTTTTGATGTTTCTTTCATTGCAAAACTTATGATGAATAAAGTTGAGAACATCATTTCGTTTTTTTTGTTAAAAAAAAGTATTATCATAAGAAAACATATCCATATGAAATGTTTTATGAGAAACAATATTATTTTGCAGAGAAAGTGGCTTGTTTAATTAAAATAACGCATCAAATTTTTTGAATAACTTTTCTCTCTTCATAGTAAATCTTCTGCAATTCGGAGGCCGCAATAAAATCCCATAAAGACCCACACCCAAAATTGGCGGAAGAGCGCGGCTAAATACCCAACAAAAAGGGTGTAAGCGCCAATTATATGTATATACTTATATATGTAATATATATGTAGCTTTAACTTCTCGAAACAATAGCTTTTCTTTTTGACCTTCCAGAGGCCTAGAAATTAACTTAAGAAATAAAGAGATATGCAGTTATCGTGTGCCTGTTCATTCGTTCATTAGGCTCGCCCTAAATGGGGAGCATCAGGCGGTGATGCAGACTGTGTAGCCAAAAGCAAAAAACACGAGATACGTTCTGAGATTGTCCGATTGCTTACGAGGACCATTCAAAATTAATGAAGGCCCTTACGAGAGACCTTAATGTTTCTGAGGGATTATCCGTCGAGTTGCATATGATCGGTATAAATTCTTCCACGAGTTATCGGTGAAAACCCCTTCTAAGCAAAATTAAACACCATCGAGTGCCAGAGATGTTATAGTGTTTTTCTGACGAAAAAAATTTTAACCCAGAGCAAAATACCAACAGCAGAAATTACCAGTATGAGATATAGCTACAGAGGTTTCTGTTTTCAATAGTTAATACGAAGTTTCCAGTCACTGTTATGGTTTCAGGAGCTGTGAGTAACAAAGGACATGGCATACCACCACATTTCTTTTCTCGATGATTTCGAGTGAATTTTGCTGCATATTGCGAGGTTCTAGAGATAGTAGTGAAACCCTGGAGTCATGGTGTAGGCGGTTATAGTCCATACATTTTTCACCAGGACTCTGCTTCTTCACATAAACCAACCGATGAGGAGACAAGATTGGATAGCTGAATATTTCCCGGAAAACATAACACCGAACTTATAGCATTCTAACTCGCCAGACATTAAACTCCTGGATTACTGCGTATGGGGCGTAGTTGAGCGTGAAACCAGTAAGCATCCTCATAACACTGGATATGAGGATTTATTAGAGATTGAGACTTAGCACTGCCTCTTGGCTTAAATGCGTCAGTAGGCTTACACGATAGTACTTATTTACTATTTGGTTTAACGGCAGCAATTCCGAGTGGGTCATAACACGGCAATCAAAGAAAACGAAAAAATAGTCTTGAATTTAGACTGCATTTTTCATGTTTTTTCGTTGCCATATTTGCATATTCATATCCCATCTCTCGTCACTGAAAATTATAAGTTTCTATAACGTTTACGTATTCCACGTATTACACAGCGACAGCAATTCGATGCCAAAGCTTCGCACTAATTACACCGTTGCCAACTAGATTTAGTACTTTTTGAGAATTAAAACGCCAAAAAATGGTTTAGTACCCATTACCCTTTTTAATACTTTTGCCCCTCTTTTTATTACTAACTAAAAAAATCGATTTAGACAATATCTAAAGAATGTTTTTAATTATATAAGAAATTTCGGACACTTTTTGAACAGAAGATATATCAGAGCGCATATGGTGGCCTAAATGCTTGTATGTATGTGCATGTATTACGCCTGAATGCGCTCTACATTTGAAGCTTTGAACTGGTGTTGCGATACAATATTCGCCTTACTGCAGAGCTCAATTTATTTTGTAATGGATAATTAAAAAATAATTACAAAATCGTTAGAAGTTTCTTACATGATGTTTTTGGGAAAACATAGAATTAACGGATTATTGCATAAGAGCTTAAGTGATGTGAGTAGAGGCAGCGAACTAAAATTATCAAATTATTTCACTGAATTCCAGTGGACCGAAGCAGTGTTGAATTAGCGAATAGGAAACAGGGCTGGAGTAGTTTGTAAATGCAGTTGAGTGGATGTAAAAGTTAGTATATGTATAGGTGTGCACATATATTTTCGTATAAAAACAATATATTTTTCTAAGTGCTAGTTTCACTATGGTGAATTTTTAAACAAAGTTTAACCCTGCGAAATTGGGTTTTCATATTTACAATACGGCGCAAAATGAATCATCCAATTTGGTTTAGGACAACTTTTTTACTCAACAAGAAAAAAATATTTTTAGTGATGGAAATCTTTCTTTTGACCTTCATGCGCTACGTTGCCTTTCTGTTTGTATACAGCAGCAGACTAGTCCACAAGTCTCGTGATATGACTGATATACGACACCATTTACACAAAATATAAAGCTTCCTACAGCGTGAGTAATTTTGCGCCAACTGCTTACATAGTTGAACTGCAAAACAGAACAAAACTAGCCGCACTGGCCTACATTTAGAAATAAAGAGCACCGTACATATATGTATAAGCACACTTCTTTAATTTATATGGAGGTTATACAGTGGGCCGCATGAGACAGGGCGAGTCCATCCATGTTTACACAGATGGCTCAAAGCTCGAGGTCACGGTGGGCGGAGGAGTATATTCTGAACATCTGGGGATCTCCTTCAGTTTTCGGCTCCCCGACTACTGTAGTGTCTTTCAGGCTGAACTGATGGCAATAATAAAAGCCGCGACACTGATACATACACTGATACAGTATCCGGAAATGATATCTACATTTTCTCTGATAGCCAAGCGGCGATAAAATCCCTCACAAAACAGTCGACAACCTCAAAGGTAGCCCTGAAATGCCGCACATCTCTTAACGAGATGGCTGAGTCATTTCACCTAAAGGTAACATGGGTTCCTGGCCATCGCGACATCGAGGGTAACTGTAGAGCCGATGAACTAGCAAGACTCGGCACTAAATTGTCTGACGAGCACATAGATAATGACATAGGGATACCCTTACAAACATGTAAGCTACACATCCTTGAAGAAATTGTAAAGAAAGCAAACGAAATATGGCGAAATGAAGCAACCTGCAAAATCGCCCGTCAACTTTGGCCGACTCTAAATGCTAAACGCACAGAATCTCTGCTAAGCCAAAATAAACACAGTCTTAGCACACTGATCTCAGTCATAACGGGGCACTGCCTAATAGGCAGGCACGCCCAAAGGATGGGTGTGCAAACACATGACTTCTGTAGAAGTTGTCTAGATGAGGACGAGGAAGAGACAATCTCGCACCTACTGTGCCACTGCCCTGCTCTATCTAGACGCAGGTTTACTATTCTGGGCAGACAATTGTTTAACGAGCTAGAAGACCTCAGTACTATAGAAATCAGAGATATTTTAAAATTTTTGAAAAACACACACTGGTTTTAGGAGAGATATGGACAAGCTCCGCACGCGGCATCACAATGGGCTATGAGCATGAGTGTGTCCCACAGGACAACCGCTTCAACCTAACCTAACCTAACCTATTCAGTGGGCCTATTTCCAAAGTGGTGAGCCTTCTTCTTCTTTTCTGATTTTCACATCGGTGGCTACATCAATAAGCAAAGTTGTCGGATTTGGGGCTCAGAAAATCCACATGTTACTGCAGTGAAGCAAATGCATCCACAACGAGTCACTGTTTGGTGCGGTTTTTGGGCTAACGGCATCATCGGGCCATTTTTTTTTCGAAAATGAGCGAGGAGCCGCGGTTACAGTAAATGGCGAGCGTTACCGTGACATGCTCAACGAGTTGTTTCCAAAAATTGAAGAGGATGACATGGACGACATGAGGTTTCAACAGGACGGTGCAACTTTTCACATTGCCAAAGTTACACTCGAACTTTTGGCTACCGTTTTTGAAAACCGAATAATCACCCAAAATTCCGATATCAATTGGCCGCCTGTGATTTAAGCCCGTTGGACTATTTTTTGTGGGGAGCCGTTAAGGACAAATGCTATGCGAACCATCCAGAGACGATTGATGCGTTAAAACACGAAGTTGCCATTTATGAAATTGGAGCTCAAACAATCGAAAATTTGCTTAAAAATTGGGTTGATCGAATGGCCTACTGTAAAGCCAGTCGTGGCAGTCATTTGAACGATATTATTTTTCATTCATAAATGGCAATATTCAAGCTTCAAAAAAAAAAAAACAAATACCAGTCCAACGGTTAGACGCGATAGAAGTGAAAAATTCCGTAAAACAAATTGAGAGAGAATGAGTCGAAAGCAGCATTAGGAGCGGGATAATTATAGGTTCATTGTAATATTGCTATAAAGTTCATATGTATTTTCTTAATTTTTTCTGTCGATATTCACGACACTTTTCTGCATTATTTTTCGGCATAATTGCGGTAAATATTTAAAAATGAAAATATTTACGAATATAAAAATACGGACGCAATACAGCACACACGGTTGCTATTATGAGCGTCGTAACGCGTATATTACACAAACGTACTAGCATACATACAAACATTCGTAGGACGCTTGGTCTAAGCAAGTATTAGGTAGTGTAGTATAGGTATACATAATGCCTTCTCACTCACCGTGGCTCCGTAATACGCAGGCGCGCACACATACGTACTAGCATACATACAAACATACATACGTATGACGCTTGAACTAAACACCAAAGCAAGTAATAGGCAGTGTAGTATACATACTACAATACTTACTATACTAGCGTGGCTCAGCAGTACGCAGCCACACACATATACGTATATCAACATATAAATCTTCGTAGCCAAGAGTGGGGAGGCTACGAAGCACCGCACAAAGAGGAGACGGAGAATAGGGAACGCTGTATAACTGTGTTCTATCTCATTCTCTCGCAGGCTATATACTATAAGATCTCTATGTATCTCTCTTTTTAGTGTCGCTTTTTCGTTTCATCGAGTTTCAAATCACTCCCAACTATTCTAAAAAAGTTTTCACTACAAAAAAGTTTGAGAAAATATTGATTAGTTTTTTTTGATAGCCGATTAAAAAAGCAAATTTTACATGACCCACCCTATACAATACAGAACCAATGCAATTACACTACACTAGTAATCAAGTCCGTTAGGCCACATCAAAGGAATGGTTTACTTTTAAAATTTCCTCTAAGCAACGTAAAACTCGTATTAGGACTGACCAAAAGTGTTTAGAGTTGAGTAAGTGGAATTCGTATTAGAATATTAACAGCTAGCCATACGTGCCGTGCCCTGCAACCGTAATATTTTTTGTTTTTATTGAATAAGTTATAAAACACACAAGGCGAAGTCCGAAATAAACAAGAGCGGCGCCCTAAAAATGTTTTTGATGACGCCATCTTTTTAATGAGCTAGTGCGTTAGAAGTTACATCGCTAGTTGACTTCCAGTGAAAGCTTGGTGACATTCGGTTCATTCCGCGCAAGTTAACTGAGGAGCAAAAATTGATCAGAATCCAAAATTCGAATGACTTCAATAAAGAGGCGAGAAAAGATGGGAAATTCCCTTGCAACTGGTGATGAAAGGTGGTGTTTCCAACATTAAGCTGAAACTTGGCGTCAAAGTGCCGAATGGAAGGCCCCAGACGAGCCCCTACCCAAAAAATTGCGTTTGAAGAAGTGAAAAATCAAGTTAATGCTCATTTGTGTTTACGATTTCAAGGGAATTGTCCAAAAGGAGTTCGTGCCAACGGGCCAAACCGTCAATGCAAATTTTATCTTGGCGTTTTAAAGCGTTTGTTGCAACGCATTCGTCGAATTCGCCCTGAATACCGCGAATAAGGAAGCTGGCGCTTATTGCATGATAATGCCCCGCCTCATCGATCCAATCTTGTGACTGATTTTCACTCACCGTATTCGCTTAATACCTCTACTTGTGACCTCTGCTTATTCGGAAAATTGCATTTGGCCATGAAAGGAAAACGTTTTGCGTTTGTAGCGGCCATCCAAAAGGTTTGTACCGACATCCTGAAGCACATTCCGGTCAATGAACTGAAACACTCTTTCGAAAAGCTTTTGGATCGCGGAAAACACTGTATCGAGGTCAGATTGGACTATTTTGAATAAATAAACTAGAAGTTTTCAGAACAAAGCTCCTGCCGTTTCTATTTTAGCTCAGTCTTATTTATTTTGGACTTTCCCTTGCGTAATCGGATATAAGTAAAACAAGCACAAAGTGTACTGCGGATTTAAAGATTACCTCTATCACCGTATCACGTCTCTATTAGTTACTCCAGCCACAGTCACAATCTGGCTCACTAATGAACTCTAAGAATTTAGCTATAAATTTCTGAAAGAATATCAATATATGATAGATTCAACAAAGGACATGTATTGGACATCTCATCGGCCTTCAGACATACTCAGCATTTTGCCTCGGACACAAATGCTATCGATTATAAAGGTAGTCTTAAGTCAGCCTTGTACAAATTATCAACATAATTTCTACCACAGCCAGCTTTTGCATAGTGTAGAACAGTTATGATTTGCAGCTTCTCCAGTCAGGACATACTCCTTTGACCAGAGCCACAAGTGAAATGAAGGGTATGCTGTTTAGCGATTCTCTGCAGAGAATATCCAGTTAACAAATAAATAAAATGAGCCCATGACTCTATTTAAAGCCTGGCTATCATTGAAGAGTAAAGAATTTCCTCTAGTAGATAGTTCAATCACAAAAGCTTACGTCTCTGATATTTTACATTTAATTGCCAGTCCAAAGGAGAGGTTTACTTGTATATATATTTGCATGTATGTGTTTTAATGTTTACGTATCGATGTCCTTGGAGTTTAAGAACCTACATATATGAGTATGTAAATGATACTTAATTTATATTCAAAAACCCATTGTGGTATTTGCTTACCACGCAGTTAACCATTTTGTCACATTAACACTTTACAATCACCGCATATAGTTATGTATGAGATGAATGCACGCTGAAGCAAATTTCCAGATCTACATATACGCATATACGGGTTTGTAAATGTACGCACATGCTGAGTTCGTTAACTGAATGTAATTTAAATTCAATTGTCTGCGGTTATTGAATTATCTAGAGATATACATAGGTATGTGCATATATCTATGAAAGTATGTATATGTGTGTATATAAACCCTGCAGGAATAACCAGATCTAGTGGAACTAATTTATCTATCGCCTTTGTCCCATCAGAACAGACCAATGCTAGATATATTACCATACCTTAACTTAAGGGCTCAAATATCAAACACCAAAATTTTTTGAAAACACCAAAGTTTGGATTTGAATTTGAGTCCTTTACATTCAGAAGTGAGTTTTAGAACCTGGCAGAACTGTGTAAAAACGAAAAATCTGGTTACATTTGTAATAAAATTGAATTTATGCAAATATAAGTAAGGGTTTTTTTTTCACAATTAATATAGATAATAAATAATTTAAAAATGTTTTAACATCACATTTCCGACTCTTCTACTAAGCTGAATTGTGCTCCGCATAAGACGGAATGTGGCGCCAGGGGTGTAATTTTTTTGGAGTAAAGTTATGGCAGTGATATCAAGATGGACATCACTAGTTTCCACTTTCAAAGCTTATAACACTCCAAGAGTAATTTCCAAGAGTTCGATCTTCACTTACAGTACGTGACTTTAACGTACCCAAATCTACGGAGACCATAAAACAACAAATGATGGAATTATTTTTTAAAGTTTCCAAAACGTTGTAAAATAAATCAAAAATAATATATTAATAAAAATAAATAATAAAAAAATCAGTCCCGAAAATTTTCTGCACCCTGAAATTAAAATTTTTCGAATCTCGAAATCCTGGCATTGTTAACAGGATTCGGGATTGAATGACTACTAAGCATATATGTTTTTTTTTTTTCAAATATACATACATATTTAGATGGCAACTGAAGGTAGTTTGTCGGACTTTACGAAGTAGATAAGTAGGCTAGATGGCAAGAGTACACAGGTACAGGTACACTTCAAGTAGCACTTACGTGCCGTTTCGATACCATAATGTGGACCACTACCTGCGAAAAAAAATTTCAGTGCTGTTGATGTAGTGGAGGAGAGAAAAGGGTTCTAGGCTGGAGAATTTCCTCAAGCCATCCCTAAAGGGCACGCTAAGGAATCTCAAACGTCTTGCCGCCAGAGCCAGAAATTTGCAGAGAAAGTGCTCAAGAGTTTCTTTTTGTGCAGGATCCCCACAGCTTCTGCAATAGGGGTTGTTCTCCGCATGAGTACCGATCACCCAATGACCAGTGAACATCGCAATTAGATTGGATATTGAATGGCGGAGCATTCCTATCACCTGAAGCGTACTGCTTCTATCGTATTGAGGCAATAGTGTTTCTGAAATAGCACACGATGAGGCAGACCTCCATCTGTCTTGCACTTTTTTGAGAAAGAAATTGTGCAGTTTCCCTTTAACAACGGTGAAGGGGACACCGATGTCTGAGAAGGGGACAGCGGAAACCGGTTCTGTCCACCCTTTCCTGGCAAGCTCATCGGCAACTTCATTTCCTTCTCTAGAAATGTTTCCTGCATGTTCGAGACGTTGAGTTCCTCCTTACAGGAGTTAACCAGAAGAGAGCGGCAATACGGCGACGACAGGGCTTTGATCGCAGCTTGACTATCGGAAAAAATATTAATGTCTCCCTCCCAACAGCGATCCCTAAGCATTTTGCATGCTTGCAGGATCGCGAAGACCTCTGCTTGAAAAACGATGCTCGTTTTAGGCAGTTGAAAGGATACTGAAATATTGACTGATTTAGAAAAAACCCCTCTCCCACTCCAGATTCTATCTTGGATCCGTCAGTGAGAACAGAGGTACCTATATGCATACCGACTCTCCCCTCCTTCCAATCTCTCTAGTTAAGTGGTGTTGTAACCCTTCTGAAGAGCTACCCACCAAACAAGGCAACCAATCAAAATTGGCATAACCCCAAAGTTGTACATCCAGAGTACGGCACGTGGGTTGATACCCCCTTTTTGCCGAACATACATATATAGGCGTAGAAGGCTACACTGGCCTTCTTAACCCGATTTCCTATATAGAGATTCCAGTGGAGCTTGGGGTCAAATATTACACGAAGAAACTGGACTTCCAGTGAGAGAGTAAGACACGGGTTGTTTAGTCTTGGAAGCTGAAAAGGTGTAGGACTGTATTTCCTGGTGAATAACATCAACTCCGTTTTGTCAGAGTTGACTCTGAGACCGCAACTGGTAGCCCGTTTACTGAGTGTAGCCATATACCTTCCAATTACTGATGGAAAGGATCCTGAAACCATTAAGACCAAATCATCGGCATATGCTACCACCTTTACCACACCCCTCTTTAAACGAGTTAAATCTTCGTCAATAGCTACTAGCGAAAGGGGAGACGAGAGGACGCCGCCCTGCGGTGTACCCCTATGTACGAACCTAGTGATTCTAGCCCCTCCTGCCACATCATTTATTTCCCTACAACCAAGGAAGGACGAGATCCAGAGGTAGATAGGTCTTTCTACCCCTAGCCTATTTACCGCAGTGACAATTGAGATTTCCAGAGATTTCTCTACGGTCCCTACTACCTAATGTACGGTTGCCTCGGTAGATTTCCTTTTCAGGTGAGCGTGTTGAGGTGGAGATAACCTGGTTCCAAAGTACTCTTGTATGTGATAGTCGATAACTCTCTCGAATAAAGGAGGTAAGACTTATGGGTCTGAAGTCGCCCCTCCTTCCTGCCTTAGGACTGAATACCACCTTGGTTTTCTTCCAGCTAGCAGAAACGTGGTTCAACGAGCCACATGCCAAAAAGATCTTATGAAGGACGGGAACCATCAAGGTTTTAGTCTTCTGAAACATCACTGGCATAATACCATCGATACCTGGAGATTTGAAAGGGGAAAAGCTATCGATTGCCCTATTTATTCTGTTGACGAAAAGGATAGTTGTCAGTGACATCGCAGGTAACAACTCCTGCCGACTCGCGCCTTCGTTACAGACTGGAGCAATAGAATTTTCCAGGAAATGGGCATCAATAAGGATTTTTAAAGATTCGTCTGCAGATTTAGCTCACTCCCTATTCTCTCTTTTGACAAGAATTCTACTTGAATGGTACTTGCAGAGGATCTTGCTGAGACTGGCGAGTCTTTTAGAGATTCAATACATTAGCAATACTCTTTACAAGAGTAGCGCTTCGAATCTCTAATGGCTTTCTTATACTCTTTCAAAATTACTTGGTAATCTTGAAAGTTCCTTATTTAATAGCATTTATGTATGTTTTAAATTTAGTTTAGAAAAAAAGTACGCGGCTGGGTTAAAATTAGCAATCTCTAAGGCATTGCCACGTGTAATTCATAAATGCACCTATATTTCATTATTCACTCATATACAAAAGACAAATGCTTGGTCATGGTTCAACATTTACTACTGGTGTCATAATTCGAAATCAATACATTTTTCTGCTGGCAATGTTTGGACACATGGAATGCGAGCATGTATGATACTATATGTATGTACGAATACTTACATATATGCAGGTATTACAAGCACACAAATGAGCATCACAAGTTGCGGCAACCGCACGTGCTGATTAATCATATCTGAATCGCAATAAATTAGCTTTACTTAACCCCTGTAAGGAAATCCTAAACCACAAAAACGAATTTTCAGTTCGTAATCGATATGTTTTCTTCAACTAACTACATTTTTTTTAACAATAGTTCAAAAACGTTTAGTGCACCCAATTGTGCTTCGCAAACCTACTTCAGGAAAGTCGATCGCTTTTAAAAGTTGATTAGCTGTATATACTCCAGAGTATATTGAGTTACTCAGAAGACATCCGATATTTTTCAGAAAGTCTTAAAAGTACTTCAGAGAGCGTGAAATAAATTTTTGGGAGATATCAAAGGTTATTCAGAATACTTGTAATCTTCTCTCTGAAGTGTAACTGACTTTTTCTGAAATTGAGTATTCTGAAGTAGAAGGCTTTTTGCAACCCTATTTGTAAAAGTATGGGCCCTTGCTTTTCATCGGTTGCGATATTAATAATGTTCAGCCACTTTGCACGGAATAGAGGAACGGTCTAGAGAAATAAGCGATTTAGATCTTATTTTATCTAACCTCGAACAGATCTATGCTGTAAGCTAATAGACGGGCTCCCTAGCTCATCTGCTATTGGCCTGTTCAATAAAAGCCGCTCTAAGTAGGAGCTTACACGTATAGAACAACGAGCGTATTATTAAGTCTAGAGTTCATTGTCTACAAATGGACAGAGTTTATTGTCCACAGTGGATGTTGGGTTTTTCATCCATTCACTTCTGTTGCATTTACAGAGACGAGCAGAAATTTATATTGCCTCATTCCGGCCAAGATGCTTTGAACTACTTAGCAGATCTTGATAGTATTCACCACTTTCCGCATTACATAAAGCACCCTCAGTGAATCAGTTTTAAGAGATAATAAAAAAAAAAAAAACTAAGGGATCTCCTTTCTACATATTCTTCGCAGGATGGATGCAAACTCGTATTATACTGTGCGACAACTCAAATTTATACTGCGAAAATCGATATACGAGCGAAAGTAGAGCTCAAATATAATTAATTTGCTTTTTAAGTTTTTCGCAGAATGTCTGAAATTTAAAAAACGAAAGTTTCAAAAAATCGTATAAATCTCAAGTTATAGAAAAGTATACAAATATGAATACCAAGTGAAAGAGAACAGTACACACAATCCTAAGAATTTGGTTTTTTATAGCTATCGTGTGGTAAAACATCTCAAAAATACCTAAAAAATGGTAGAAGTTTCGTTCAAATCACTTAAATGCAAATCTATTATACTTGTATTTGGGTTCCAGTTTCGTGGGTATATCAAATATGGCAAGGAGATGATAGTTGCAAGACGTAGAAGACGATATACGAAAGATGAAAATTTCACAACATAGAGCGAAAGCGGATAGTAGAGGAGGCAATGGTTCACCCTGGACTGTAATGCCAAGAGATCATGTGTGACAAAAATAGTTAAATGTGGTGGCACGGTATTATATTTCAATTTATTTTCCAATTTAAATTCACATTCTTCTTATGTTGTCATGGAATTGATAACCTTCGAGTTTTTGGATGACACTGGTGGAAAAATAGATTCACAGAGAGCAGGTTTTAAACTGAGCCTTTAAATATTAGTTCCAAGTGGATGCATCGGAAGTCTATAAATAATCGGCAAGTGACTGATGAATATGAGAAACGAAAAGGAAACAAACTAATTAAGATATTAAGCTACCAGCTCTAATTAAATGATTTCTCTGCAGGGATAGTTTGCTCACACCTATATACATACTCGATTGTGTCAATACATATTATGCGAGTATATACGTGTGGATGATTGTTTAATTCTTCGGTATTATCGAACACAATTTATGGCTTAAATTAATACTTCTTAAATGCCTGATTCTTCATTTTTGTTATAGTCACACATGCCCCTTCAAGTATATACATGTGTACATTAAGGTGCCTCATCTTTTGTTTTTTCAATCCAATCATTAAATTTGATGCCATTTGATGTACTATTCTTTGCGAATTCTTGATTTATTTATGGAATTTTTCCGGCAATTCTGCCGAAAGCACAGTCATGTGTATGAGCACTCAACAGAAAGGAAGATTATACATTTTATATCCTTTCCGTTTCAAACTTTTGCCATAAGTGTGCAGTTGACTTTAGGGGCAGTCGATTGAAGGTAAAGCTGGTTTTGCAGGTGCTCTTAAAGCTCTCAGGTTGATCAGTGGATACTGTCATTCACAATATCTTAGGATATGAAACATAATTATAGTTGATGCTTTCCATTTCAATTCAACCGGGCTATTCGGGTCTTGATCTTCGATTTCGATGTAACTCAAATATGTTGCTCTCTGGTGAAAATAATGAGACACGTATTTTTTTGTTCGCCCGAAACTTTTTTTTTTCAAGAGTTATCGGCAATTTTGTTTTCGGCTCAAAATCGATTTTTTTTAATTATATAACAACATTTTTTTTTAAAACTTAGTCAAAAATGAACCGATTTTAAAGTTCTGGGTTCAAAATGATCGTCATTACTTACACGAGCGACTTCATGTAGAAACAATTGCAAAAAAGTAGTTGAAAATTTTTTATTTAGCAAAAGAGAAAAAAAATTGAAATTTTTTCGAAAATCAATATTTCAAAAAGTGTCTTTTGTTTTTTTTTATAACTTTTTCCAAATCAAGACGACACCTCAAACTTCAATTGAGCTGAATGCCCAGTAGCTAAAATGAGTTGTTTTTGAGTAATGAATTTTTGAGTAAAAAACCTGTTTCGAACTTTTTGTTTTTTGGAAAATAAAAAAGTTTCAACTACTGGTTTGCAATAGTTTCTGCATTAAGTCGCTCGTGTAAGTAATGACGATCATTTTGAACCCAGAATTATTAAAATCGGTTCATTTTTGACTAAGTTATGGGCATTTAAAAAAAATTTTTCTTATATAATTAAAAAAAATCGATTTTGAACCGAAAAACAAAATTGCCGATAACTCTTGAAAAAAAATTTTTCGGGCGAACAAAAAAATACGTGTCTCATTATTTTCACCAGAGAGCAACATATTTGAGTTACATCGAAATCGAAGAACATGACCCGAATAGCCCGGTTGAATTGAAATGGAAAGCATCAGTTGAGAGAATGCAGTGAATGCCAATGAATCTGGTGTTAAAATGTTGGTGTTCACTTGTTTTACTAGCATTTATTTTCTTTTTTATTAACTTTTCTATATTAGTTTCATTCCTGTCATTCTTAGTAGAAAGTAAATAAGTATTTCGCATCGGGCGTAATTCTAGTTAGAAAAGGTGCTTTTTAAGGATGTCCCACAAAAGTTGTAAATGGAGAACGGTAATTGGTGCGTACACCCTTTGCCGAGCTCCTCCTCCTATTTGTGGTGTGCGTCTTGATGTTGTTCCAGAAATTGAGGGACCTACAGTTTTAAGCCGACTCCGAACGGCAGATATTTTTATGAGGAGCTTTTTTCAAATACACTCGGAGGTTTGCCATTGCCTGCCGAGGAGCGACCGCTATTAGAAAAATGTTTTTCTTAATTTTGGTGTTTCACCGAGACTCGAACCGACGTTCTCTTTATGAATTTTGAATGGTAGTCACGCACCAACCCATTCGGCTACGGCGGCCGCCTGTAGTAGTGCACCATAGACTAAGCAATTAAATAGACAACGTGCTAGGCAGCAGAATAATATATCAATGGGAGTCACTCGAGCCATTAGAGCCATGAGCAGGTGTAAAGTGTCATCACTCCTATTGTGAAGGTTGGTGGTTAAGAACCTGATCAGTACACGGAAGCTATGAGCATCGTCCCGATAGCAGCGTCCTACACCAAATTGCACATGTCACTTATGCAATACTTTGTTGCTTGACTTTAGGACATATACCCATTTTAGTATAACGTCAACTTTGGGACAAGGAACATAATCTAAGTTAACCCGTGTCAGAGTTTTAAAAGGTCTCCTGGAGCTACTACAAAGTAGGGAGTTGTCCCACATCCCATATTCACGTGATCTGACTCCCTGTGACTTTTTCTTCTTCCTTAATATGAAGAAATGGCTCGCGGGGAAAAAAGTTAGCTCAAACGAAGAACTCTTCCCCGAGCCAGAGGCGTATATTATTTTAGAGTGTTCGACAAATCCAATTTTTTGGAAGGGTTAAAAAATTGGCCGGAGCGTTGGGAGAAGTGTATATTTCTAAAAGGGGCTATGTTGAAAAATAAAAATAAAAATTTTGAAAAAAATGGTGTCTTCATTTTTAACAATGGTATTTATTGAACCCTCCTCATATAAGGCGAACGGTAGAACTTGAACTAAAAACGTTCCATTCATCCATCTGGAATACAAATATAGCTTTATATCGTTAGTATACGAAGTCCATAAAGGTTTTGCAAATCCATAGTTCAGAGACCATTGCCGATAGTAAAGTAATCTTGAGAACAGAAGATCATTAAATGACTGAAAAGCTAATAAAAGAAGGTTCGCACTTGGACGAACTACATTTCTGCCTATAAATGGACGAGTAGTGGATGGGACAACAAGGCTGCAGAGTCACTGGTATCAAAAGTAGGCCCTCTTTTAAGATAGAGGTTTTAAAGCTTTTGACCTGATTTTTGCAGGTCACTGTCTTCTGACAGCAAACTTATTCAAACTGAGCTTTACAAAATATGCAGAAAATACGCACTATAGAAATTTATTATGGGTCACGTATAATGCGTTTGCTTTCCACTCAACTGCCTCTAATTTTGGTTACTAGATGTGGGTCAGTTAGAAGGTTTGGCGTTGCCCATCAACCAAGAGTCGAAAATACTACTTCAGTTTTTTAAGGAAATGGTCTTTCATGGTCTGGGGCAGCTCAACCTGTTTTGAAAATACTTTTATTTAGAACGTGTTGGAAGAATTTTTCTAAGCCTTTTTGCATATGCCTTAAGCTTAAATTTTGCAATTTACGCCCTTTTTTGGACTTATAACACAATTTTTTTTTAAGAAAAATTCGATTTTTTAAGGCATTAATTCGCTTATTCTGAGAAGGACGATGTTAGAAAAACCTTTAAAAATCCAACTGTTAATGTATTTTACTTTGATGCATATATGGGCCTCCTATTCACTGTTTTAAATGGTGAAATTACCTACAACTTTTTATTTCGAGAATTAGTTTTTTGATGTAGCCTACAATACAGTTTAGCTCACAAATTACCCTATTTTAGTTGAAATTATAAATACGAGTGCATGTAAATGATTTCTGTGGAAAACTAGTAGCACAACTTGTAAATTGAGACCGAGGCACCTTAATGTACATACATACATATGTATTTATGTGTATATGTTTGTGTATTTATCCTTTGTGCATTCACAGTCGTTACGCGCTGATAATGTGCAATTGATACGCTGCAGATAAGAGTGCCTTTGAAGAAGAGTACACGCGTGTGAGTGGCCATGTGTATGCTCATTTAGTTACTAGACTTGTGTGTTGGTATTTATATGTTGGTATGTGTGCATATGTGCGTAAATTTATGATATTCCTATAAAACACGAAATAAGGGAAAATTCTAATTGATCTGATAATGCATTGGTAGCAATTGTGTTATTAGAATGCTTACCGTAAATTCTGGTGGATTTGGTAGCGTCGGTCCGAAGGGCGGCACATTTTCATCGCAAAACACAGCCAACCGATAGGCATGGTCTATTTTTGTGACAACCGCAAAAATATCTGTAAAACCAATTGAAATGAGGCTTTAGATAAGTAACAATTTAAATTTATGGTCTCAGCAAGCATTCATGCATTGCAAGTGTTAATTGAAAGGTAGAGGAATATAGTATAATAAAATACAATTTTTTATACATTTGCGAAACTATTAAATAAAAATGAATTTTTATGCTTACGTGTAAATTGGCTCTTAATCCATGTGGGATCAAATGCTGTTGGAAGTATGACCTCGCTGCCACCTTTCGTCTGCACCCCATCCGCAGACATTTGCGCGCAAGCCGTATTTGCCTTGTTCGCGGTTGGCTGGTCAATGAAAATGATGTTAACAATATCATTGCCGATATGCCGCTTGCGTTCCACCTGCATAGAAAAAACATAAAATAAAAGAAAAAATCATATAAAAACAAGCACTTAGAATCTTGGTGTTTAAAAACGATAAGCCGTCATTTAATTTTATGCTACAAAAGTGTACGGTAGAGAAACAAAAAAACATGTTTATTGTTCGGCTCACACCTGTTGTCGATTATCCCGGGAATATGGCAGCATCGTCGACACGTGAAACATTATTTCGTGACCCTCGTACAGTGTGTACACCGAATATTTGCCAGTCATATCGCCTGTAGAATTTTTGAAAGACATAAAAGTAAAAATGTAGAATGACATGGAAAAAATGTATTTTTTTTGAGTTATTTTAAACAGGTGTATTGACTCGACTTGCAGAGTAAGCAAGGCATATATTTTTTATTTGAATGAATATATATGTATATTAGGGCGGGTCGATTTAAAAATCGCTCATTGCTCTGTGAAAATCGTATTCTAGGGATCAAAATAAGAAACTTTGCCGAAGGAACTATACCTCTAAAACGAATTCTGATGTCCCCCAATTTGGGTCGAACGAAAAATCCCACTTTGACCCATTTAGAGTGCTCCAATCGAGTCCAAATGTATGACCGACCCCCACTAACTTTGGACGGCCGATCCACCCATTCCAGTAGCACACCCCCTGGAACTTCCCCGGGGGGTTCCTCATACAATCATTTCAAAATATCACCATTTTTGGCCTTTACATGAGAAAAGAAACTAAAAAGTTCGACCCAAATTGGGGGGCATCAGAATTTGTTTTAGAGGTATGGTTCCTTCGGCAATGTTTCTTATTTTGATCCCTAGAATATGATTTTCACAGAGCAATGGGCGATTTTTTTGCCTCCCCACAAATCGACCCGGCCTAATGTATATGTATCATGAAAGAGTGTCATAGTAAAAAAAAATAACTTTTATTAACCCTCAAGTGGCATTCTTCCGAAAAGTTATTGTACATTAATGGTGGGCTTGGTGACTGGTACTAAGCTATTTTATTAAACTTTTTTTTACATTAAAATAGCTAAACTATTTAGTTTCTGATTGAATTAAAATTAATTAATAGTAAATATAAAATAAAAACGTTAAGTTTCGTTAATACGATTCAGGATATATTTTTATTTCTTTTACACCTTGTTTTCTTAGTTATATTCGAGATTCAGCTCAATAATGTGTTGACTGTTGATTGTTTTGCAAACCAGATTGCACAAATAAAAAATAAATTTAGGAATAAAATAAAAAATGTAAAATTTCCGCAAATGTTCGTGCTACATTGAAAGAATATTGGCTTTGTATATAGAGTAAACATATAGTATGAACGATATTCAGTCTATTATATCATCACTATAAGTGATTTTAATATGTCTTATGTCTAAACGAATGACTACAACTTCGAACGTCTTTGGTTAGGACACACGAAAGTAACACACGGTCATCTTATGAATAACACAAACCCAATACATCGTACTTGCACTACAGATATCATAGTCATAGTTACTCAGTCACATGTCAACTGTATGCCAGTTGTAGAGAACAAACCCAATTTCACATCTCTATGTCTGTTAAATCAATATCCATAATAACTAAATTCCTTAAAAGAACCAATCGTTATCATAAGACCTAAAATAAGATTTATCAACATTTAAGAATCGAAACAAGTATGAATTTATGGAGCTAAGGTCCTAGCTACTGTAACACCTAACACAAATAGCTCATAAGAACTCAGAACTAAGATTTTGTTTGGCATTCGGGATTCGAAATATGTTGTAAGCTGCTGTTCTCACGGTTCGACTTGGACCATCTATAGCCCATTTTAGGTGATTTTTTCCGTAATAGAATCGTATTTCATTTCCTCACTGTTGGTTTTTTTTTATTAGAAAATGATGTTTCAAAAACAGTTTTGTCTTCATCATCGGCAGAAATCGAGAACTCTGAAACTATTTCGTGACCACTTTGTTCCACATAAGCTGGATCTAAGTTTGATGCAGTATTAAATTTGCCTATGAACCTAATTGCACCATTCTGCTATAGTTTCCCTAAATTGCTGTCGGTTACTCGAAGAGAGGTCGATGGTTTATTATAGCTCATATCAGCAATGGATAAGTCGCATAAATGGAGACCACGGGACCACGTTTTTCTGCCTCCTATTTTTTTTCTTAATATAAAATATATTGTACTTCTAAAAAAAGTCTTGATCTTTTCGAAATCCAGATCTTTTATTTTTGGTTTTATATTTGATTTTTTTTTTTTTTTTATATATAGAGCTCACGACCATTCGTATCTAATTTAGGTGCGACACTACCACAATTTTAAAAATGGAGAACATTTTCTTTAAAATCACTCGCCCATCTGGCTTTACAGTAATCCATTCTGTTAACTAAATTGTTCAGTATAAATATTTTCCCAAGGTCCAGCACTTATCTCACCAATGACAACTTCGATTTTATGTTTCAACTCTTATATCGTCTCTGGACTGTTGGAGTAACACTTATCATTAACTGGACGCTTTGTAGATGCATTTTGGGGGTCTATGAATACTCTTCAGTCTATAACTTGTGAACAGCTGAGTTTTTTGTGTGGCTGAGTTTTTCAGTAACTTTGTGCTTGCAAAAAGAAATTTTACTTAACAAAACAAGATACTTGAGGCAATCCCAAGTCTCACCGCATGGACAACTAATGGACAATGTCCGGTAAGGATTCCCACCAAATTCGAGAGCTGCGGCTTTGTAAGCCTTAGGAGTTCCTTCGAGCGCTCCTGATTAACCCGTGGCTAGAAGGATCTCGCGAGTTTGCGCACTAGCCCAGTGCTCGCTGAGTTGATGCGCGGCAAATCTTTCCAGGAACAGACCACAGGTTCTCAAGGGAGCCCCAATCCTCTCATTCTGCGACCAAACCGTCTCCAAAGTTCACTCTCCAGCCACCTCATTAGCCCAGCAGTTTCCCTCTATGCCGCTGTGAACGAGAACCCAAATGAGCGTGAAATCGAAGTATTCGGTTGCAATCGAGAGAGAAGCCAGGCATTCCCCGACCAATCTCGAACTTACAAACAACTAGCCCAAGGCCCAAATTGCGGCTGGCTGTCAGAGTAAATATTTACATCCTAGCATGGATGTACAATAATCCAGCACCATGGGGATAAACTCAAATTTTTTAAGAATGCTAGAGTGTCCGTAGCTTAAGTCTAGCTTATGGCACGAACACCTTAATCTGATTGCGGCGTGTGCAGCTTTAGTTTTTCCTGCAATGTCTACGGGTGCCATATTCAGCCTAACGTTGAGCACTAGAGTAGGAGTGGCACGGAGCGTCCCACTTTTTCCAATGAGGGCAGAACTTTGTACCCTCATCAGCTACTTAACTGATGCCATCCTTAATAGCGAGTTCGTCCAGACAAGTACTCCGTACAGTAGGATTGGATTTATAATCGTGCTATAAAGCCAAATCGTGACTTTAGGCGAGAGGAGGTCCCATCTCTTGCCGATACCGCCCCTTGATTGTATGGTTCCAGGCGAATGTTGCCTTCTTAATTATATCCTCAATGTTTGTCTTCCCCGTTAGTCCTCAATGAAGGATAAGTCCCACTTACTTCACCCTGTCAGAGAGCACACACGGAGAACCCACTATTGCGGGGAGAAAAACAGATGAGCTCCGTCTTCAATGATTTTTCGATAGGCCGTTATTTGCGGCCCATTTCACAACTAGATTACGATAACCCTGCTTCAATTTCATCAGAGTATCTAAAACCTTTCTTCTAACAATCGCCTCGCAGCCCCTCCTCTCCAGCTCCTCCAGCAGGTTAAAAGAAAATATAAAAAAAAAAAAATTTGTTTTCACATTTCAAAGGTCTGCTTTTAAATCTTCCATTGACGTTCCATGCTTTTAGTTTAGCTTGCTCTTTGATGGGAGGTTTTAATGAACATTTACATTAGCAGTAAGTAAAATTCTATACCTCTAGTCTGATGGGTGTATCTTCTCGCCATGTCAAAGACTAAATCGTCGAATGGAGTATGAAATGTATGACTATTTTTAAGTCTTCCCTATATAAGTAAGTGTTATCTTAATTTTGTACCTCTAGTCTGTAAAGTTGTGCACCCATTGATTTAATAAAATGAAGATAAATGAAATTAATAGAATTGAATTGAAATATACAATAGGACCATCCATCGAAAGCTTTAAAAAAAGCTATATGAATGACATCTACAATATATGATATCCATTTTGAAAGGGTCCAAATAGTTCTCCACAAAAACAGCGATTTCAAACAGGTAAGTTGTTAAGCGGAAGTCGCCAAACAGATATAGAACCCATAAATGGCCGTCAAATCAAAAATGAAAATTTTCACAAATGCATTTCGGAAATTTTTGTTCGAAACCATCCGGTTTTTAAAATAAAGCCTCATAAAATGCATAAGTAGTAAGGGATAGCATATATTTTCCTCAATACGTATTATATGTTTATCCTCGCAGTTTTTTTCGCTTGAGTTTTAAGTTCTAAGTGAGCAAGGGGCCAAGTTAGGTATATATTTGCACCGAACTCTAGAGTTAGCAGCTGTCATCGCTTTGTCCCAACATGAACCATCAATTTAGTGCCACCAACTATGAGAAGGCGAAGTCAGCCCGAATACTGAATACAAATATTATGACATAAATACATATGTAAAGAAGTGACTTGCAATTCCCGAAATCGTTCGTTTCCTGACTGCACAATTTGCTGTAGTAGGCTGCATACACACATTCTTTCGTAAATATAATATATTTCTTAATGTATTAGTCACTTATAGAGATAATTTACCTTTCACATCTAGTCCACCACGGAAGCGATCCCAACCTTTAAGCCGTATCCGTTCGCCTAGTATGTGCAGGAAGTCTTCAAAGTCTTGACTCGCATCTTCTGTTCAAATGAGCAATATAAAAGAATGACAACATTTACATAAGTGAAGAAATAACTAGCAATTGCGTAAATGAATTGGCAATTCTCGCTCAACTAAAGTCTTTGAAAACTCTTTCAGCATAATTGCTGGTATGCATGTATCCACTATACTTACACTTAGTGTCATAAGTCTACGCTCGTTTGCGGGTAGTTGAAAAAGTAACATGAAACAAAGTTTTTGGAATTAATTGCTCTTTTATTTTTAACTATACCACCTTGATCAAAAAGTTCCCTGGATAACTGCCAGATGACACTCCTACGAAAATTGTATCGCCATTGCTGGACATTTGTAAAAGTCTGGAGTAAATGTACCTCTGTGCGTGTTTTTAATTTTTTACAAAATGCATTGAATTTGTATTAAATTTTGCGTTAGAAATGGATTAAAAGGCGCGAAAACCTTATAAATGTTGGGAAACTGTTTCACTTCAAAGACTTCAGAAGAGATCGTGAGTCCATCGAGAATGACGGAAGTAATGACAGGCCGCCGACATCGAAAACATTAATAAAATGAAAGAAAAGTTTATCAGTAATTACAAGGCAGAGAACTTGAACATCATTTATGAATCCGTTCAGGACATTGTAGTAAATGCTTCGGGTTTGCGCGGTGCAGCTGTAAAGTTAGTTCCAAAGGACTTTAATTTCATGCAAAAAAAGGACCGCGTTGATATCGCCAAAGACATGATTTGCAATGCTGAATTCGACCCAACATTCACCAAACGCATCGTTACTGGAGTGTCTCGTCGTGAGTGCGTGGGTTTATGAGCACGACACGCATTTCAGTCATCAGGCGAGTGAGTGAAAAGTTCCGAATGAACCCTTATATTATTATAGGAGCAATAGCTTTACTGTACCTATTAGCTGTATGCTAGGGGTTATTGTTTTGTTGAAGGCAGTATTTATTTCATAGCCCCAGCGCCCCTTGCTTTAAACTTTATTTTAAAATATCCAAATAATCAAACTTATTAATTTTTAATCAATAAACTGCAATTTTCCCACGCCACCAGCTGCCACACATCCCCACTCCATCAATCCACCTTTTTATTGTTCCTTGTTCACTCCGCTCGGCAGCATAGGAACTCGACAAGACTGTTCCATCGTACACGGTTCTGGGCTGTTACATATTTTTGTGCAGCCCCATGTGATGTCGGCATCTGCTAGTTCGCACAACATCGACCTTCTCCAAGTATTCTTTGGTCGACCGCGACCTCTGCTCCCTTGTGAGTTCCAGACCAGTGCCATTCTCGTGATGTTATCACCCCAGTTCAGCTCTGTTTTACAGTTGGTAATAAATGCTTCTCTATAGGTTGGTCGCTGGTCTTTAGTTCCTCCATACAATTATTCTTTCTTTCTTTCTAAAAATGCAAAACTTGCTTCAATTCGAAAACTACCTTTATCAAAAATTCTGGAGGCTTGCGTACGAGTATAAACTCATTTTCGAAATCAATGTGTTTTTGCTTATTTATTAGAGATATTCTATTGTTTTAGGGATTCTTTCTAGCAACTCTTCCTACGTTTCTTGGAACTCCTCTGGTAATTAAAGCACAGTTATGTTTTTAATTACTATCTAAACTGGTATCCATGCCCTGCCTATTGTTATTTTTATTTGTCGAAAGTTTTGGAATTCTTTTCACAATTTTTTATGCTTCCACTGTAAGGTCCCGCACAGAGTTCTATTGAAAACCGATAAAGTTTAACTTATTAAGTATAAATAATAATTTTCCTTACCAAACAATTTTCCTAACAACACAAAAAGCAAATCCGCATATGAAGAGCTTAAAATTCTGATACTCGCCCTAGTACGTATTACCGAAGAATCGGTCGCTGGCATGACTACTACGATAGTAGTATACGAATTTACAAAATAGGTGGAGCGTAAAATTATGACACCTAGTGTATGTACATATATGCATGTATGTATGAGTGCACGCGTGGAATATAAAAGTTTGAAAACACCATTTGCATGTATACATTTCAGGTGATTGAGAAGCTGCATACTCACTCATACTATTGTACATAATATGAAATTTATTTATTCTTATTCTAAAAAAACAATTTTGCAAATTTTAAATTCTACTTTTACTTAGTTAATTTCTTTTTAGTTTAGATTCTTATTGTCTACTTACGATTACTCAGCATTTCATCATCACAATCTTGGCCAGGTTGCATGTACACTACACCGAATTTGAAATTCACCGAACCCTCCTGCTCCTCAAGTAGTAGCAAATCTTTTTGTATATCGGCAGTAAATATCTCTTTGGGATTCTTAGCCGATGCGTCCATGCCAGTGAAATGTGTCAATATTTGCTTCACCGTCAGCTTCTGATTGGCTTGATAGGGTAGTGCGATTTTCTGTGTGCCCTGCGGAAAGAGACAGTGACAGCGTTTACAAGGCATGATGCAAACGTAGATGTATGTACGAGTACGCGTACATGGGGAAGCAATAAGTGCTAAAGTAAATAATTGCAAATGCTATCAGAATATCGATTCGTGAAAGATGTTTATATTAAAGAAGTATGCAAATAATCAAAGAATAATACAATATTTTATTTGAGTAAATAGTCAAATTGAAATTATTCTGCGTGAAATGAATATAAGTGCTATGAAATTTGTTTAAGAGCAGCTACTAAAACGCGAAATATATGTATAAGTAAATGCGATGCCTTTATATTTTGCACTTTTACCACACTACATGTGATGAGCTGAACTTCGATATTTTTACCGAAAAATTGGGTATTTACTAACATAAACTTACTTGTAACGTTTTCACCTACGCTATTTATTTGTTCTTAATTCAGTGTGTTGAGAAATTCATCTGGCCCAAAAGATGGAATTAACTTGAGAAAAATTTTGTGCGATGATTTATTACGATTTTCGGCGTGAATTATCGAAGCAGGAGTGCATTGATCTACTTACTTCAGCTATTGGCCATGAAGTACCACACTTAACCAGTGTGAAACGCTGGTACAACGACTTTTATCGCGGCCATCGATCCTGGCAGGACGAATTTCGGCCGTCCAACAAAAGTTGTACGCAGAAGAAACACTTCACAGTAAATGATCGCCTGTTTTTCGGGAGAATCAGGTCATGGCGCAACTATACTACTAGAAAAACTTGGAACAGCCAATTCGGAGTGGTACACAAGAACTTGTTTGAAAAAAATTTTCGGATAATTAAGGAAAACCAGTCGTCGAAGATGAATAAACTTTAACTGTGAGTTTTCACGTCTCAGCTCACAAAAGATAGTTTTTGGGTACTCAAAATATCGAATTAATGGTCCAACCGCCTTGCAGCCCTGATTTAACACCTAATGTTTTCTCGAGTATCAAAAAAAAAAATGCGAGGCCAACGTTTTTCAACGCCTGAAGAAGCTGCTGAAGCCTTTAAACAGAACATTTTGGAGGTATCCACTTCTAAGGTGCAAAAAATGGCTTAGAAAATGCAGAAGTGTGTTGACTTTTTTGTTTTTTTTATGTTGGGTGAGGTAGGGTTCAAAACGCCTTTGCACTTACAGCGACCGTCGTCTACTGCATCGTGTGGTGTGGCCGCCACTGAAACGATCCCTCCTCTCCTTCTGGGGAGACACCCTTTTCGGAAGTGCTTTATATATTACTTCGGGAGGGCGCAGAAGAGCATCCATAAAGGACCAATTCTATTCACCCACGTCTGGGTGCACCGTATTTGTAGCATATTGGGCTCAAAATATAAGGGACAACCCTCATAGTGTAAATTTTATTGAAATTATTATTATATAACTTTAGTGAAATGAATGGTTTTTTCTACTATATTTAGCGCTTGAGTTAAACTTTGAAGTGAACTTTATTTTGCTCGAAACAAAATTAACATTTAATATTTGAAAAATTGTAATTTTTAAACTTTCAATTTAAGCTCAATGATAAGTAGTAATGTGAAAAAGTTATATTTTTAAATTTTATTTTACCAAGAACATTGACAAAACCATATGTTTTACAGCGCAAGTAGAGGTAGCGGGACTGAAAACAAAAACAAAAAACAGTTTTGCTTGTGTCAAATACAACGATACAACTACAAGAAAATATGTCTCCGACTAAGTAGTGAACTAAAAATAGTTGTTGGAATAGTTTGGAATGCAATTTGAAGCTATTTGCAACATGACAGAAAATCGCCTTCAGTCGGTATACATTTTTTAAAAACTACAAAGGAAGATTAACAAAAGAACTTGGCAAAATGCTCTCAATGAAGTTGAGAACCGTTTACAGTATTTCAAATTACGTTGAAAAGAAAAAGCAGGCTGTAGTTGAAGAATTTTGGAGGCAGACAAGAAAAAGTTAACAATAAGGGATGAGAATAAGATTCTGAATCTAAACAAAATATGACTTACCATAATCCTCACACTAACACTAAACAGCTGGCAATGGACTACAGAAAGACAAATCGACCAGTGCTCAAGAAGCATAAATAATCGTCCAGAAAAGCGCGTCAAAAGCCAACGTGTAAAGGCTGTCATTTGGTACTACTTACATTTCTGTGCTATTGGAGTTCTAGAGGGAAATAATTTTATGTGCGAAACCAAAACAATGTCATATTACATGATCAGGATGTACTTGGAAAACTTTGGAGAAAATGTCTCAGGGCTTTACAAAGTATAGTCCTTACCGTGAAGTTCGGTAAATTATCCGCCATTGTGTGGAAATACATATCAAGTGAAGGCATTTCATAATTCAAGATTTTTCTAATTATATTGCGGAGAAAATTTTTGGATGGATTTCTGCGAAGCGATGTAATATAAAGCGCTAACTAATCTGGATGTATAGGCCCTCAAAATCCTCAAAAACTAAGATAATAACTGTATCAAGAAAACTACCCGAAAAATAAGTCGCATTCATTTGGAACACGGCTGCTCTATAACTGCGTCAATGTGAAGGATAAATCCGCATGAAGCCCGGCTTTAAGGTAATAGAGAATTTGTGGGTCTTCTTAAAATACAAGTCGAAGAAATGACATCAGTAAACAAATGAGGCCTAATAAGAGTTACTGGAGAAGAATGGGTTATGAAAGAAAATTCCTGAAGAAAACTATCATAAAGACAGTTGTTAATACCAATGGCGGCCATAAACATTATAAACAATATCAATATTAGCTAAGTCAGTTTTACTTGGTTCTAGTTTTATTTCAAACCCAAAAGTTTTCAAAAACTCTTTAATACTTTGCAACATTTCTTCGTTAGTTTTCTTTTCCATTACCTTTTCTTTTGAAATTTGTAAAATATACTTTTTGTATATACAAGTAAGTATGTTCTCGAAGAAAATAAAATGCAAATTTCTTATATTACCACAGATATATTTTTGGCCGAGCTCCTCCTCCTATTTGCGATGTGCGTCTTAATGCTTTTCCACAAACCGAGAGACCTAAATTTTTATGCTATCTCCGAAGTACAGGTGTGTTTTATGAGGCAATTTTCATGGCAGAAATGCATTAAGTTTGTTGCCTGCGATCTCCTCGCCTTGCGATCTGTTGAAACAGAGAAAACCACTTTTTCTATCATTTCGTATCCGTTTCATGAAGCTATCGGGATTATTTCTGGCCTAACACACCCAGATATACTGAGTAGCGCAAAGAAATGAGGTACGAGAGCCTATCTAAATGGCAAAGACGTTGGCATATAACAACGAAAGGGAGATTGATACATCGACTCATTAGAAATGTGCAGGCATGGGTCGATAGAAAACATAGTAATGTCGAATTTTATATGACGCAGTTTCTGACAGGACATGGTTGCTTCAGAGAATATCTCCACAAGTATAGCCATGATGATGGAGGTATATGTCAATTTTGTGTCAAGGGAAATGAAAATGCGGAGCATATATTCTTTTACTGCCAAAGATACTATATAGTAAAGAACGAGATTTTTTGAAAAACAAAATAGCAGAACCAATAACACCTGAAAATCTTGTTCCACAATGGTACAATCTAAAGAAGTTTGGGATTGTATTAAAAATTGTCAGCGTTCGTACTCAATGATTTGAGACAAATGGAGATAAGGCGAAAAAGCGAAAGCATGGCACTAAATAGCTGAAGCACTGTAGTCTAATAATCTACACTTTTCCTGCGATGTAGTAACTTACGGTTGTGCCATAGGACCATTTTCTCGATTGATTTATTTGGATGCAGGCAAACTGACGATACCGGACATATAAACTTACTTTTCTATGGTATGGACAGAAACATCGTGAGTGGGGGAGTACTGTTATGACAGGGGTGGCTCTCTCATCGAATGATCTAAACAGTGGATGGTAACAAGTAGATGCTACTTTCGACGTATCGCATCAGGAAAATAACGGACGTTGAGTTTAGTGTTCAAACCGCCTCCCGACGAATACATGACGCTTGTACCGGGGGATCGGTACTTTGGCGGTAGGAGGTTTATTTCGGGTTAAAGTCCCACACTGCCGGGGTTAGGCTTTCGATGTTTCCTCCTCGTAAAAAAAAATGTCCATGCACGCAGCAACCCATTCGGCTGCGGCGGCCGCTGTTACTTTTAGAGCAACTTCTAAAGGATTTATTTTTCTAATGTTGGAGCCCACTTTCATTTCTAAACTTGTGCCAATAACTATCACCGATCTCTGTAGGAGAAGGTCAAACTAAATCCCGAGTAACTGTTGCATTGAGGGAAACTGTATGGCAGATGAGGTTGCAATAGAAGATCAAGCATATTCTTCCTGGAAAAGTGCGCTTGGCTATTCAGTACGCCACTTGCAAGCTGCTACTTAGAATTTTATTTGGTATACATGGAGAGGAAAAGTGGCAACCAAGCGCGGTTTGCCGTATTTCAGTGCAAGCCAAAACTAGACTGGAACCGAACACGAGGTGTGCGCTCTCTAATAAAAGAGGACATACTTTCTACTGTTATCGAAGCATTCACTGGATACCGCTTAATAGGTAAGTATGAGAAAAAGCTTGGAAGGCCTTTCAGAAGATGCTGTAGAAGGGACTCTTTAAGAAGTTAGAAGAATTTTTTCCTATTTAATTTTAATAGTTTTTATCAAGCTTAGTTCATTCGCCTCCAAAAGCCATATACTTGTACATATGTAAATTCAAGTTTCAAACTTTGTGCAAGTTAAAAAAAATTAACAAAATTTCATTGAAATTTTCAACTTTACAGGTTTTTCTTTAATTTTAAAATTTTGATTAAGCAGTTTGTTAGCGTGCCCGGTTGGGTTTAATATGGGAACAGTTTGAATTGCTCAAAAATTGCGATGATTGTATCTTAATACAACGGATGTTCTATATTTTTGTTTTATGTATGGAAAAAAATACCCACCACCGTCAGAAAAAAAGTGCCTGAAAACGCAGGGTTGGTTCGTGACTACCTTCCAGTAGGGCCCGGGCATGAAGCACTAGTTTATTTGAAAGTTTTTTTTCTATGAGGTCGTTCCTCGACCGGCAATGTCGAATTCTCGAATGTATTTATGCCACGAAAAGTCTCCTTATACAAAACCATTTTCCATCTGAAGGGTGCAATTATTATTGTTATAATTACACATAAACGCAGTGGATTTGCTAAACTCTGAACTCGAAATTTCAAGCCTCTTGAATTACATTTTACTTTTATTTCAATAAGTAAAGCATTCCACAACTTTACAGCTCTTACATTCTTGAATATAATTTTCTGAAAATAATTACCAGAAAATCTACCGAACACATTGTAAAATAAGACTCACGCTCCAAGCAACTCTGTTGGCCTAAATCAAATGAATTTTAATTGGAACTTTTGACAACTTTCTGTAAATTAAGTAATTAATAAATTACCACCCTTTTTGCCCATCCAATTTATTAGTTTCTCCAAAAAGATTTCGAGAAGGTCAGAAACCATTCATTCGGAAACTGGCACGCCGAGGTTACCAACCATCCTTTTCTATCTTAAGCTGTTTATTAGTCATTTCGATTAATTGCTGACCCACCTCGGTCATGAAAGGTAAAAGAAATGTCAAAAGTTTATGTCCAATAGTAGCCCTTTGCCAGCATTAATAAATTTTCCAAACTCTTCTTATACAAAAAAATTGGTTTATATAAAAATACATAGAAAAAAGATACACCACAAATTTGAAGAGGAGCTCAGTCCAAATTGTTTGAGCTAAAATGCGCTGCATGACTTGCTGATTTGCACCTAAAATAAGTCAAATGCGGTAACGCAGTCAGTAAATATAAACTTGCGCTTGAAACTTGTAAATCATATCCTGCAGTGAAAAGGCAAGTGTGGCAGAGGGCGGACTAGTTCGATAGAGACCAGAATTGTACCAGTTGTACAATAGCCAATAATGACTGAAAGCAAAATAAATACTATTTCATTGTGTTTGTTGTTTTTCTGGTAGTCATAAAAAAGGTTATGTTGTATGTTTGTATGTTCTCTACGCACTCGCGAACCACTGAACTGATTTAAATGCAATTTCGGTACATTGGATTCACTAGGTGGTGGTAGTACGATTTAATTCGGAGATTTGAGCTATGTAGGTACCACTCCTTCTTTTCTTTCTCTCTCTCTTTTCAGCAAGTCATTTATTAAAATATAGTTAAAAACTGTAACACATTTTTAAGCTCCACGAATTTTATTTGAGGTCTCGGAACCATTTTACGAATTAGTGAAACGAGTGAGAATCTTAAATGTGACGCAAAATTAATCACAAGCAATGGACCGCGTAGAGGCCAAACTAAAGATTTCCTAAACTCTTTTTATTTAGTAAAAGAGAAATTCATAAACGAAATTTATGATTAATTTTGCGCCTCCGTGTAAAAAAATCACTTGTGAATAAAAAAATAAGAATCTCCTCAAACCAAATCATTTCAATAAAAAACCATAATAATCATAGTTTCAAGCTGTGTATGAGATTTATAAAGATTCGATAAATGTTCAACAAAATCTCAAACTCTTTAATCAATACTTGTTAAAAATTTGAGTACGCAGTTTTATGGGCTAATAAATTACTGTATATATTTTAAGTAGCTAAAATTTTCATTGACTTTCGATAGTTTTTTCTCCTGAAGATGTAGCGCATTTTTACCCATATAACGAATGCACAGCTTTTTTTATACGGAGTGAAAAATAGTGAAGGAAAAAAATCAGCAAAAATGAATCACGAAAGTTTTCACCGATTTCAAATTTGAAACTTTTTTTTAATTTTGATTAGAGATTTGAAAATTTTAATAAAATTTTGACGAATTTCTATAAACTTTGTACAATGTAGTGCTGAGTACTGTCTATAAAGAAATAAAGGACCATCAATTTAGAAATAAAACAACAAAAAATTGAAGCTGGTTTATCCACAAAGAAGTCAGACTTTACAAAAGTCCAAAGTTGCGAAATTACACGATTTTGGTGGTCAGTTCACTGGTCCGAGACGAGAAATAAATTGCGACGACGCAGTAAATCCATTGTTTCACGTTATCTATGGCAAGTAGCGCCATCTTGTTGTAACCAAATATAATGTAGATCACAGACTTCAATTTCCGGTATCTAAAAGTCGTTTATCATGACGCGATAGCGTTCGCCATTCACTATTACATTGGCGCCAGCCTAGCCTTTGACGAAGTATGGGCCGATGATTCCTCCAGCCCATAGGCCACATCAAACAGTTGTTTTCAGTGGATGTAATTGCTTTGGGTTGCTATTCAGCTTAAATATGGCAATTTCGTTATAAACGAGTTCATTAAGTATAAGACTGATACCAAAGGGTGATTTTTTTAAGAGCTATAAGAATGTTTTTCAAAAAAACACACATAAAATTCAGAAAAATTAATGCAATTTTTATTTAAATCGATAGTACAGTTCATATAATTTAATGTTTGAAGATTATTTCATGCAAATGTTGACCGCGACTGCGCTTCAAATGGTCCATCCGCTTAGTCCGATTTTGGTATACTCTTTCCAATGTTTCGGCCGGTATCTTACATATAAATACTTTAATGTTGTCTTCCAATGCGTTAATTGGAGCAGGCTTGTCTGAATAGACATGAGCTTTAATATAGCCCCAAAAAAAATAATCTAAAGGCGTTATATCGCACGATCTGGGTGGCCAATTGACAGGTCCCGAACGTGAAATAAAATGTTCACCGAACTCGCCTCTCAACAAGTCCATTGTTACGCGTGCTGTGTGGCATGTGGCACCGTCTTGCTGAAACCACATGTCATGCAAGTCAAGCTCTTGCATTGTGAGCAAAAAAAGTTGGATATCATTTCACGGTAGCGCTCACCATTCACAGTTACGGTACTATTCGCAGCATCTGAAGAAGTACGGTCCTCCAGCCCATAAACCGCAAGAAACTGTGACCTTTTCTGGATATATTGGTAGCTCTTGCAATTCTTCTGGCTGATCATCACTCCAAAATCGACAATTCTGCTTATTTACGTACCCATTAATCCAAAAATGAGCTTCGTCGCTGAACACAATTTTTCGATAAAAAAGTGAATCTCAAACTTTCTTAACAGAACACGCATTTTTATAATAAAATTCAATGATTTACAAGCATTGTTCGTTTGTAAGGCGATTCATGGTTAAATTATAGACCAAACTGAAGATAATTAACAGTGAAACAAAACACGAAATGTGCGTCAGCTGTTTAAACCAACTGTTTAAAAAGATAATAGCTAAAAAATCACCCGTTATAATGTAAACTAGTCGTAAGGTAGTTACCAACTAGTTAATTCGACTGCTGGCGCTTTACAACTATAATATACGAGTACTTCATATGCAAATGCAACAGCAAATTTTTTCCGCCCACTTTTTTCAAACCACTTCTGTCACGTAACACGGATTTCGTAATTAAAGTTTTCCAAACTTTTTTTCTATAAAAGTATGTGTGTATGTGTTACTTACATGTATAAAAACTAAACTGTGTACATACATCATCATTGCTTTATTTAACCCTCCGATGTTCATATGGGTCTGGCCAGACCCATTCGATCTTTAAATGTATGTAGATCTCTTATTTTTAATATCTGAGGCTTCCTAGTCCATGACTTCCTAAAATGTAGTGTGCTAAACACAATGAAGTAGCAAAATTAAGATTTTTGCTGTATTTGTTGTAAAAATAATAATTTTAAACTAATTTCGTTAATTAAGCTCACATGGGTCTGTGCAGACCCATATAAGCTTCTCATGTAAATTGGTTAACCGTTAGGTGTAAACAACTAAACTGTTAGCGGAGGTAGCGGCAGAGATAATTTTTTAGTTGACATTTGAAAATTAAAGTGAACACGTGTTTTTTAATTAGTGGGAAGTGTTTTTTTAAATAAAATGGAACAAGTAAATATGGATGAAGTTGATGTGATAACGCGTTTGCTTCGTGAGCTAAGTGCAGCAAATGTGAGTCCGGAAGAACGTCAGCGACTTCAGGCACAAATTGAACAAGAGTCCGATCCATTTGAAACAAGTGGCGACGTAGAAGATGATGAATATTTTCCAGATGAAGATGACTTCGGTGAAGCATCAGATATAGAACAGGAAATCGAGTTAGGGGCTGTTCTGGATGAAAACCATGATGATATTGAGGAGAGAACCTATCGCCCTTCAGGCTTCAACCACAATGGAATCATGCAGCACATCTATTACATAGGGCCTTATATACAGGTCGAAAGATTGTAAGATGTGGAATTCAAATCCTCGTCTATGGAATGAAAAGCATCCCAGTAATAAACAGCGTTCTTGGGTAATGACTAACGAAGACGAAATGTATGCTTTTCTTTGGTATGCTACTTATTGCTGGTATATTCCACTCGAATTCTCAGCCAGCGAAAGAATTGTGGGCCAGTTACAATAAGCTAAATCTGCTGCCCTGGACGATGTATGGCTCATGCTGATGGCCAATTTAGAGAAAGCATACACTCCGGATTGTCATGTAACCGTCGATGAACAGTTATTTCCATATCGTGGGCGCACTCGATTCACCCAATATATTCCGAGTAAGCCGGCAAAATATGGAATGAAAGTGTGGTGGATTTGTGACTCTGTTTCAAACTACCCTTTGAAAGGTATAATTTATACCGGAAAACCACCAGGTGGCCAGCGAGAAACGAATCAAGGTGAACGGGTCGTCATGAAATTGATGGAAAATTATATGAACAGCGGTAGGACTGTTTATGCAGACAATTTTTCTCCAACATACAACTTGGCAAAAATGTTGATGGCTCGTAGTGTGGCTTTCGTCGGTACCGTAAGAAAAAATAATACCTTCATTCCGCATGAATTGCTTAACCCGAAGCGTGATGTTAAAAGCACTTTATTTTGGTATCACAATAATAATATCGCTCTGTGCTCGTATATGGTAAAGCCGAAAAAGCCAGTAATTATGTTATCCACTGCCCATTACCGTCAAAGCACCGATCCATTGAAAGGATTCAAGCCAGATCAAATTTTGGACTACAATAAATTTAAAGCGGGGGTAGATACAATAGATCAAATGTTGACTGGCTATTCGTGCAAACGCTGGACAAACCGTTGGCCACTGGCAAAGTTTTATAATATGCTTGATATTGCCGGTTTGGCCTCATTCATCATCTATGACGAGCTGAATCCGGCAAAGCAGAGCGATAAGAGGCGCTCATTTATCATTGAATTGGCACGGCAGCTAGTTATCCCACATATGACGAAACGGGCGACTAATCCATTAGTATGGAGGTTTGCTCATATAAGACAAGCAATGAATCTTTTCAATATCAAATTGAGTATGAATTATATACACACCTACATATATCTCCGCGTATAAAGATATGTGTATGCATGTATTCATATTTACTAATTTAAAATAAATTATTTCGCTACTTTTAGGTACCGGAATCTTGTCCATCGACATCAGATGCAGCACAGCAACAATCGTATGCTCAAGATGCTTCAACACGGTCATCGTGCTACCATTGTGCTGCTTCTTCATCGAAAAGGCGACGTAAAACTCGTTATAACTGCAGCAAATGTAATCGTCCCATATGTCTTAATGAACATTCCATGCAACTAATATATATAGTTGTAAACCCAATTGCTCTTCGTAAATGATACTAATCCGTTCAAATAAATAAATACAATTATTTTTAAAACCGTATTTCTAACATTATTTGTATGGGTCTGGGCAGACCCTTATGATGCACTTACCGCATCATAAGGCACCGAACATCGGAGGGTTAATTTGCTAGGGTTACTACTACTATGCAAGTTTCATAGAGTGTGTCAGTTGCGGTAAAAGTGGTATTTTCTGGGAAAATATTTATAGTGCTCACAACTTTTTTGACATAATAACAAACCGAGCATTAGCTGTGACAGAAGGTGCCGTTAATGGTGCAAAACCCAAATATATAATGGAAAAAAGGGTTACATATTGTACACTTGATGGTACCCATCTGTTTTATTACGAAACTTGTACAGTTTCAGGTATACATCTTATTTCATTTTAGTAAAGAAAAAATTTTAGTTTAAGTTCACATTTCAGGGATTTCAATGAATGCCACTTTTTTATTTGTTTGGAAGTTTTAATATAAGCTAGATATTTTCACAGTAGAGATTGTGTACACCCAATCTTCCTTTCGCAGGGTATTTTCTTAAACGATTTTCAAATAACACGGTTCACTAATAATTTTTTTATACGAAATATTCGTTCTTGCTTGAATCTCAAAACAAAAAATGTTTTTTTAACCAAACCATACCAGGTTAAGTTTAAGATACATACACACCTATGTTCCTTCGGAAAAGATGCAATAAACACAGGGTGGGCCATGTAAAATTTGCTTTTTGAATCGGCTATAAAAAAAACAAAACTAATCAATATTTTTTAAACTTTTTTCTTCATTTTGAAGATTGAACATTGTCATTTATGAATGAAAAATAATATCGCTCAAATGACTGCCACGACTGGCTTTACAGTAGACCATTCGATCAACCCAATTTTCAAACACATTTTCGATTGTTTGGGCTCCAATTTCATGAATGGCAACTTCGATTTCGTGTTTTAAAGCATCAATCGTCTCTGGATGGTTCGCATAGCATTCGTCCTTAACGGCTTCTCACAAAAAATAGTCCAACGGGCTTAAATCACAGCTCCGAGGCGGCCAATTGATATCGGAATTTCGGCTGATTATTCGGTTTTCAAAAACGGTAGCCAAAAGTTCGAGTGTAACTTTGGTAGTGTGACAAGTTGCACCGTCCTGTTGAAACCTCATGTCGTCCATGTCATCCTCTTCAATTTTTGGAAACAACTCGTTCAGCATGTCACGGTAGCGCTCGTCATTTACTCTGACCGCGGCTCCTCGCTCATTTTCGAAAAAAAGTTGCCCGATGACCAAAAACCGCACCAAACAGTACCTCGTTGTGGATGCATTTGCTTCTCTACAGTGACGTGTGAGCCTCAAATCCGACAATTTTGCTTATTGACGTAGCCACCGATGTAAAAATGAGCTTCATGTGAAAAGAAGAAGAAGACTCACCATTTTGGAGATCGGTTTTCAATATTTCCCAATTTTGTTCAAGCGGATAGCGTCCCATTTCGTAAATGTCAAACCTTTAAGTAAATTATGAACACATTTGATATTACATTGGTGTTACCATTCTCAAAAAAATAGCTAGTTCAAAAAGCAAACGCTATATGGCCCACCCTGTAGATGCACCCCGGTAGATAGGCTACGGTATCATTAAAAATCATTATTATGAAACAAACATAGAAATGAAGCTTAAAGTTATAAAACTTTATGCATATACATGTACATATAAATTTTGACTGCGTAGATTTAATGTTTTTGTTTTTTAGTAAACAACTTTGCCTTAGTAGATTCGGCTTATAACAAGAAACTCAGGAACCAGACAATCCTATTCCTAAGTAAAGTCGGTGGCTTTTCTACGTTGATGTAGTTTTCGAGATAAAGCCAAATAAATGTTTTTTTATTCAAGGAAAAAAGGTTTCCTGAAAAGTGCATTTTTCATCGAGAGAGTTAATGCAAAATTGGCATGAAAGAGAAAAAAACAGCAGACGAATTTTTAAATTGTGAAGTGTCTCCTTGACAACGAGCGTAAATTTTAAATTGTTTAGTCGATACTATACGAGATATCGATCACTACATCCATCTACCGCGAAAATAATGTATTTCTTTTTGCCTAATATTTGTAATATATTAGTTTAAAACGTTTGTTGTTGGCTTGCAAAGAAAAAGAAACTAAAAAATATAGCTGTGAGTGCTATGTGTATGAGTTGCTATAACAGCTCGGCTGATTTCGGTTTACTACACTTCATTTGCGCTTGTGTTATGTGTAATGCAAAAATTTCTTATGCAGCAAAAGTTTTAGGAACTGATTTATTACAACAAAATTCAGACTTAAAACTTTGCTTTAAAACTTTGCTTTATGGCTTCCAACTTTATTAAGCTATGTGAATTCCCTATATATAAGTTTGTATTATTAAAGTTTCCAGAGCTACAATATTTGTTTTTTTTTAACAGGGTAAATATTAGTTTTTTTAATATATGCTAAATTTAGAATTTTTGAAGTTTTTATAAATATATTTGTATGTTTATATAAGTATATTTATAGAATAAAATTGTATTATTAATCGAAAGCTATTTTAATTTTGTTTCAGACCAACTAAAACACTTCCAGAAGTTACCCCAAAAACAAACTTTTACGTGAGTACAAGTAGGTACTGTAGTATCCCATTACTACGCCATTTTGTGCTTGGTTTTTTAATAAAAAAAACTGTTTTCTGCGTCTGAGTGACACAGATATAATATACGATACTATATTACATACTAAATTTAAAAGCGGATCTTCACGGTTGCGTTTTTTTACCCCTTGAATTTGCTCTCTTGATTATTTTTTATTTTGGGATCAACTAATACCAGTGGTGCCTTTTATATGTCGGGATTAGAGAACAAAAACAAATTTTAATCATCGAAAATCACTTTATTGTTTTTCAAAATATTCTCCATTAAGATCTATACACTTTTGCATGCGTTTGAACCAATTGTCGAAGCACTTTTGCCACTCTGAATGAGGTACCTCCAAAACATGCATTCTGAATGCCGCAACCGCTTCCTCAGGTGTCGAAAAACGTTGACCTCTCAGTTTGTTTTTTACGTACGTGAATAAAAAGAAGTCATTCGGTGCCAAGTCAGGACTATACGGCGGATGACCCATTAATTTGATGTTTTGGGTGCTCAAAAATGCAGTTGTTTGAGCCGATGTGTGAGAGCTCGCATTGTCCTGGTGAGGAGCGATCAGTCTTTGGCGATTGGTTTTCCTAACTTCTTGGAAGACAACTGGCAAACAAATGGTTGTGTACTACTCAGAATTTACTGTTCTGTGTTGTTCTAGTGGTACGGTTTCGGCATGCCCAGTTTTTCTGAAAAAACAGGCGACCATTTGCTTGGAAGTGCTTCGTGCGCGAACAACTTTTGTTGGATTTGGCTCATCTTGAAACACCCATACAGTCGACTGCTGTCTACTTTCGGGCTCATACGCGTAAATCCATGATTCATCACCTGTCACGATGTCACAGACGTGTTTCGAAGCCCCGCGGTCGTATTTTTTGAGCATTTCCTTCGACCAATCGACTCGAGCCTTTTTTTGAGCTATTGACAAATTGTGTGGGATCCAACGCGAACAAATTTTTTTGACAGTCAAATGTTTATGCAATATTGAATGTATGCTGGTCCCACTAATGCCTAAGATTGTCTCAATCTCACGATAGGTCACATGACGATCTTGCAATATCAGTTCGCGCACAGCATCAATGGTTTTCGGAACAACAACTGATTTTGGACGACCTTCACGAAATTCGTCTTGGAGTGAACTATGACCACGATTGAATTCACCATACCATCGATAAACACTGGCCCTTAATGGAGCTTCATCGCCAAAAAATGAATTAAGTTCATCCATGCAATGTTGCTGAGTTAATCCAAGTGAAAGTTGTAAAAAATAATCGCACGAAAATGTTGACGACTTAATTCCATTTTTGGACCGAGATGAATCTTTTAAGTTACTGTAAACAACACAAATAGCGCTGGTATTTCAAAACGTTCTGAGTACGTAAAAGCCAAAAAATGTCAAACTTTGCGATACAGCTGTCAGTTGCCAGATTGCAACACCAGGGTTGAAATAATCCCGACACATAAAAGGCACCCCTCGTAAGTGTTAATTTATTTGAATGTTTATATTGGGTAAATGGCTATCCTATTAAAGCGTCAAGCACGAAGTCGAAACGAAAAGTTTTTAAAGTCATTCTGGGACCTGGCGACAATGTAAATACCGACAGTTTAAAAAATGAACATGAAATTTGCACTTTTTGGGCATTTGCAAAGACAGCTAACAAAGATTTCGCCTCTAAAAGCAAGCAATGGCATGGTCAGTCCACTAACACGGAGCCATAAATACAGATAACTTTTTAATTCTGATCCTTACATACCTAGCCTTTGAATATTACCGCGAAATTTTAAATCTGAGCTATCAGAAGCGTTATTGTATTCATTATGCACATTTGTTTAATATCTACATATTTTCCCACAATTTTGTCTACTCAGTTTGCATGATTTAGTAGTAATTTGGTTTTACCGAAGTAAAAAATTTTCAAACTCATATTTTTATGCACTTTTTCTTTAAAAAAATGGTTCCCTATACAATGAGATAAGTTACTACAGATTTATCGGTCACATAACCTCTATGACCGACTTCCTTGAGGACCTGTACCATTGGCCACTGGCAACAAGCTTTTTAAACCTTTTCGTTTTCTTCACACAATTTTCACCAAAACATTTAATAACTCCATTAACTCGGTAAAAACGTAAAAACAGCTGATTTTTAAATACTTTTTGTGGAGAGAAGAAAAGTACCTACAAATTAGCCATGTATGTACATTTTTTGATTTTTAACATCTCGAAATTTTCTGGACCATGTTATTACAATATCGGAATCCCGAATGTGAATCTAGGATTTAAGGAATTAGGGGTAGTCAAAATTTTAAAAAAATTTGAGTTTTTTTGCGTTTTCTTAAATTATAATATATTAAAAATATTGTGTGAAAATTTTAAGTGAACCCGACAAATAACTTTCGAGATATTGAACAATTAACAAAGGGCGCTCCGGTAATAGATAGAAAAACTGTAAATGCGTTTTTCTCAAAACTGTGTTTTGCAAACTGGTGTTCATGTTTATAGTCCAGTCATCTGGTAGTTTGACCTGGAAAGTTTTGCGGGAGTTTTGAAACTGGATAACTTTTATAGATTTTGGGATGTTCTTTTCGAATTGCAACTTTGCCACCTTGCAATGGCGCCTAAACAAAACAAAATTAAACTAGAGATAATTTCCTACATTTTATGTTATTATAATTTTTTTGTAAAATCAATAGTTTTTGGCGTATGAGCGCTACAAAGTACATTTTAATATGCGTTTTTGAAAAAAAACTCATTTTCACACCACCTGGAGGTAGAGTAAGCAAAGTTGTGTCGTGATCACTCGGTGGAGCATTAATGAAGGGCAAACATCCTACAAATGATTTTTGGAAAGAAAGTTCCGCTGTCACTTGTTCCATGAATCCACTCCATCCAGGTACGTTAGGCAGGCCGGCCCATTTTCCAGTATAGCCACAATAAATCTGAAGCGGATGGCATAACTACTTCCGAAGCCACACGAATGCTACCGAGTCCTTGAATCTTTATGGTTTTCAAGCCCGTATCGTTTTTTTTCACAAATGCTTTTAATGCAATGGTACCTAAACTACCAACGACTACTGCAGACGGCATTTGTTTTAATCGTGGAATTATTTGATCTGGAGCGATAGCAGTTGTACGTGTTATAGGTACAATAGATACCGCCCATGGCATGGAAAGTGTTGTTACCATCTAATGACTGCGTATTGAAATAAGCGTTATCAAAACGAAATTGAGAAAATGCGTTATCATCGATATTTAACGGTGCGCGCATAATAGCTGAAACTTCGAGCAACATTGCTTCGGTGTATGAAGAGCAAAATCCAAGAGATGATAATACATCTATTAATCGCCGAGATCCAACTTATGAAATATAAATGCATCTAGTCCAATCTGCGCTGTTGATATAAAAGATTTTGGCCTTGCTGCTGCTGGAATGGGCGAGAGCAATGCTTTTTTTCTTCCATTTTTCAAGGGACCCTCGTTTGTTTTTTAAAATCACTCCATCTAAGAAAATGAGTAGAGTTTCAGGTATATCAGACTCAGAGTCTTGAAAGAAATTTTCTGATGGAGGAAAATGCTTTGTCTCATAGATTGTAGAGCGAATATCTTCTTTAACAATTTCTGCTGCTGTCTGTACAATACGCCGACGTTCTTCTGCTTTGTCATCACTTTCTTGATTGTATCAGGCTTCCGTTAATAGCTTAAGTCCTGTATTTCGGAAACAAACCACCGGAGCCTTATTGGCAGTGATGGCAATTAAAATATCATCACCGTATTTTTTGAGATGATGTGCTTTGACTGTTTTTATGTGTGGGCGGTAATCACCTTCAATTTTGGCTACCAATTCGTCCAAGGAAAACTGACACTCATCGGAATTTTGCTCAAGATAAGAATAAATGAACTGCATCGCAGTATCTATCTCATTCGTATACGTAAAAAACTCGTGCCTGATATGAACGATTTTTTTTGTTTTCAAAAATTTAAATTTTTTTCAAACAATTAATTGTCAGACTTGTGATGATCACCTAAGGGACTCGGGAGAAACGGGCTCTACACAAACAGCTATAACTTTTACAATTATTAATTTTCGTTTCTGCTAAAGCCAAGCCGAAACATGGGGTATTAATGCTATGTTTTTATTTTTGTAAAATAAAGCAATTGGCAAGCAAAACAAAAATGATTGAAAATGGGGTTTTAAGAAGTTAACTCCTAAAAATGATTACGCAATAGTAGTTAAATATATACGTTAATTATAAAAACTTAGCCATTATCTGATAAAGTAGCCCCTAACAATTTCGTGATTTCCTGGTCTTAACAAATACCGAACATCCCCAGTACGGACGTATATTTTGTCATTAATTGAATTGAAAATGTTATTACGGCGTGAATAAAAGGTTCTGAATATAAAATTTTAAATTTAGTTCATAACTCGTTTCGCATACAAAGTATTGCATATAAGTAGGCAAGAGTGCCTCTAAACTATGCAACAGCAGCCAGAAACAGCGTTGCCAGTGCTCTAGAGTTGAGGTTACAAGAAGTGGTAACTACTTTCGGTAACACAATTTTTTAAGCTGAAAATTTGCATTTGCAATGCAGAATAGATTTGTTACTATAGTAAATCACTAGAGCATTGATAGAGCTGAGTGCGTTTGCACGTATTATTGCTATTACTTAGAAGGTTACCTCTATGAATCCAGATTCTAAGGGATGGAAAAACGTTATGTTAGAACAAGATTTTTTGATAGTAACAATTTCGAGTATTCGAATGGATATCTGCCATGCAAAGGCTTTTTATTATACATAGAATATCGGAGGAACAAATTAAGCAAATATCAAAAATTTAATTTAGTTAAATAAATAAAACTTCTTTTATTGTGACCCTTTACGCTGTTAAAGTTTTAACGGCTGGGCACACACAAAACAGGCACTGCAGCTCTACCCAGACATTAAGTATGCCTTACATGCATAGCACAGACAATCAATGTTAAGTTGGTGAACAAATAGTAAGTCTACCAACAGTCAAAGTCATACAGCCAGTTTTGGCACTAGCGTCAAAGTAGAGCATCATAGCTTGCATTCAGAGAAGCAAAATGGCTTCAGACACAGCATCAGTGGCGCAGTGAATTCGCAAAAGTGAATGTGATTGTGTTTTAAAAGTTCAATTTCACTTACGTGCCTGTTAACCACATACAAAAAATAAGCACGCTTAAGTACATAAGTATGCTAACATGTATATAGTAGTCGAGCATTTAAGTTAGCCTGTGCCAAAGTGTTGATGTTAAGTGTACTTAACTTCAGCTGAGTCTATTTATTTTTGCTTTCCATTTTTCCTAGTAAGTTAAAACCTTCTTTTATTCTGAACTTTTGAATTCCTGCAGTTGAAACGCTTATTTGCGGTTTGTTTAACGAGCAATGCCGCACGTGAGCTAACAAAGTCGAGAGTTGAACAGTTGAACAAAAGGCATACGCAATGGTGCACTGTGTAGCAGTGGCTGCCTGCATTTCAATTTTAATTTTTTCTTTGCTATTGTTGCATATTAGATACTTTGGCCATACTTTTGCCAGGCGTTTAGTTGAAAGTGCAAATGCCTAGTAGTAATATGCGATTGTGGCATGTTTTCATAATCAGAGAGCTTTATAAGCGGCGAGAGAGTATTTAATGATAGTCAAGTATTCAATGCGGCTACTAAGCGCTTTTAAATTTAACCAAAGTGTAATGATGCCACTTTTTTATGACATTTATAAGAAAATATAAGGAATTGGTTGCATGAAAGTGGCAAATTGATGGTTGGTAAAAAGTCAGCTGTTGGTTGAGGAATATATTTCTAAATTCTAGCGTTTGTACGAGTATGTACTTTGTACGTGTATGGTACTGATATTTATTATTATTTTATTTATTGTACAAAGGTAATACAATTAATCTTTAATACCATAAATCCAGCTCCTGCCACAGAAATCATCAGCTTCTTGTGTATATCTTTAATAACTTAGTTACTACCCTACGAATTAGTTACTTATGTATTTATGAATTATAGTTATCCGTTTTCGAAACATATGGTCAGTTTAGATATACCATATACAAGGTGCATGCAGTATTTGAGGACATGCGTATATGTGGCTTTAACTTTCCGAAACCATAATTTTTCTTTTTGCTCTTTCCAGATAAAACAAGGAGGACTACAATTTAACTCAAGAAAGCGACTCAAGAAGAGACATACAGTTATCGTCGCTATATGTGCAAATTACAACGATTTAGAAACCTTCATTCATTCATTCACAAGGTTCGCATCGCTCCTAGCGGCGATACAGAATATGTTGCCGAACGCAAAAAACATGAGAAACTGACACTGATCGGACTGACAAATTTACAAGCGATTGTTTACGAGGACCCTTCAAAATCAATTAGGACCCTTGCGAGGGAGCTTAATGTTTCATCGAGTTGTATATGAAGATCTCAGACACACAGTTTATGTCAGAGAAAACACGTGAAAAGCAAAACGCCTCCTAAACAAAATTAAATACCTTGAAGGGTCTGAGCTGGTATGTTTTTTTTTCTGACGAGAAAATGTTGACCTATTCCAAAATATCAAACGTAGAAATTGCCAGAATAATGGCTATGTCCCAAACCTACAGAGGTTCCTGTTGTCATGCATACGAAATTTCCAGCCACTGTTTTGGTTTTAAGAGCAACAAAGGACATGTCATGCCTCCACATTTCTTTACTCAAGGATTTCGATAGAACTCTTTATATGTATCGCGGTTCTAGGGGCAGTAGTGAAAGTGGTTCTAGGGGCTGATAGTGTACCTGGAATGCATCGTTCAGCAAGACTCTGAGTGTTCATACACTTCCATTACCCCATAACACCGAGCTTATGGCAACCTAACTACTCAAACTCCAGTAATCCATGGGGTTACTACGTATGAGGCGTAGTTGAGCGTGAAAACAATCAGCATCTTCATAACACTTTCTTCTCTAAAGGATGGGATTAATATAATAAAAGTATGCAATCGTTTCCGGACCCGAATTGAGACGTTACTGCAGCTAATGGAAATTATATTGAATGATTTTATAGATATACTTAAATAAGTGTAATATGATAAGTTAATGTTGTTTAAAAAATTCGTGGATTCGTAAATTTTGTTCAAAATAAAAGCTAATTAGTTTTACACACAAGTTGTCCTCAAATACCGAACGCTTCCTGTATTATTTGTTAAATTCTTAATATTCCAATATAATACTTTTTTAATCGATTCTGCTAAGCTAAATGGCTTGTTTCCCTAAGTGCTTGCTCTTTTCTGCGCATTTCTCAATAATGTGAGAAAAGCTGTGGCATTTGCTGTTACAGAATTTACTGGTAGATGGCGGAGTTATTCATGATAGCGTTTATTGTTAATTCTTGTGTGAGGTAGACCAAAGCGTATGCAAACTATACAAGGCTTTCTTGCTATTGAAATGACGATTACATCCAGACTATTGTTGACTATTATTCTAGTATTCTAGTATTCTGAAAATAACTTTTTTGTGTCCTGTTTGTTTGCTGCTGCGATGGATTCCAGGGGATATTTTGTGGCCAGTTTGGCTGCAGAGTCGGCTAGTGTATACGTATTAAAGTTAATTCCTGCTTGGTGCACAGTGCTGGGTGAATTGTAATTGTAAGGAGAATTTAAAATTAACAGTTGGTAGCAGTAAGATTAGGGTGCGTAGACCCATTGTGATACTACTAATATATATAGTTTGGACTCTGTTTGTTTAATAACTATGTTAAGTTGTAAATTCGTTTTTTGATAAAGCTTTTTCAAACACTTCGTTTGGTATTTTAGAATATTTTTCAAGTGCTTCAGGGATTTTCAAATTCTCATTGTGTCCAATTGCATATGTAGTTTCTAAAATAATTAGTCGTCAAATTGGCAAACATTTTTTTTTTTTTGGAAATACACCTGAAGAGTATGCAATCTGACTGTTTTCAGTGACTATATTATTCAATAATTTTCGTTTGGGCTTGAAGTTGATTTCACTTATGCTGACTTCTCCAAGGCCTTTGACAATGTCTCAAATATAATTCCTTTTGTGTAAATTGGGATTAGATAACAAGGTTAATGATAACATATGGAGCAGTTCCTTGAGCACCGAGAGCCGCTTTGTCGACAGTGCGGGTAGCGCTAACGAGGAAGATGCGTATTAGTCCTAGTTATTCAGCATCAGTCAAGCGTAACCTGTTAAATATTACTAAGCTTCGGCAAAATAAAAGTGTTGTCATCTAAGAATATGGAATGGCTGAGTCTGCAACTCTGACTTACACAGGTACCTAAAGATGATATCACTAAAGTCATAAAATTTCGAAAGAAGTTCAGAATTAAACTGGACGACAAGGTTGACTGGAGTACACCTAAACTTGAAAGGAAACCCCAGGAGTTTTCCCAGCACTGGTACACAGATGGCTGGAAGTTCCAATCACCCTCCAAGCGGAGGTGTACGCCACCTGTCTCCGTGCAGAGATCAACTTAAATATGAACTTCCGGAATAAGTGAATTTCCATTTTGAGCGATAATAAGGCGGCACTCAGGGCTTTGTCATCCTGTGAGAATAAGCCTTCATTGATCCCCGGGTGTATTGATCCTTCCAGGGCACAGGGGTATAACTGGGAACGAAGTAGTAGACGTATAGGCAAGAGAGGCTGCGGTCTCGTTATTAATAAGACTCGAGCTTAGGAGTAAAGAGCTACACCAGGCGAAATCCTTCCTTGGGCTGGTACAACCAAAAAGTCATTGCAGACTGCGCAGTCATCTGCACATGACTGCGATATTGTCCACTGATTCTTGTCGTTTCTGCAGCCAATACTAGGAGACTTCAATCCAGCTTCTCTTTGAAGGTTGAGACATCTCGCCTATTTGTAGCCAGAAGAAATGCACATACGCCCAGTCCAACCCAGCTCTATCATAAGTTTAATAAGAGATCTGGGTCTGCATGAGGTATTGTAATGAGTAGAGGGTGACCATAAGGTCGATATGTAAGCCTTAATTAAAGCTAATCTAATGTAATTTAGATTTTACAGTTTTTAAAAATTGATTACATTTTTTGTTGAATGTATCATTTAATTCGCTTATACGAGTATAATTACTATATGTTAATATTGATCATATTAATCAAATTCATTATTAATCAACTGTTGGTATTAGCACTAAGTCAGTAGTCAGTAAGCATTTCTGTGGCTTTGCCTAAAATTAAATAAATATTGTATATTAAATAAAATAAATTTGTTCAAAATCTGTAAAAAAATGTTTACTGAGAAGGCTATTGGTTAGGAAATCGAAGATAAATATGAGGATAGGATGATGAGTGTCTTAACGATTAAGAAAAAAAAAAACATTTCTCGACAATACTTTTTTTTATTCCTTACTTTAGTCGCATTTTAGCGCAGTACTTTTATTTCAATTATGTTCCATCCTTATTATTCTTTTCGAAAAATATTCTCTCTTCAGCTCTCCATTCACCTCTGCCCATTTAACAAAAATACCTTACCATGAGATATTTTTGAGAACGAATAATAATCGCTCTCCGCTGGAGAGCTCGGAGTGTGAGGGAGCAATTAGTAGGGTAGATCATTTATGTCTTTCGGTGCGCTGCGGCCATTTGCCCTCATGTCACTCACTCGTACACTTTTGTTCTTCATACCCTGAAAACAGCGTCATGGTGTTTTTTAACAGTTTTAGAAGCGTTTATTGGGTGGTTTAATGTACATAAACGACCACGCTTAAATGCATTTACCGAAAAACAAACGTTGGATTACATTCTATTTATGCCTTCAGAAGAAATTAATTAACTATTTACAATTTGCCGCCCCCTTTATTGATTAATAAGCAACATGGGTTGATTTTTTCGATTGACTTTGCTTCAATTCCTTTCTTCGTTAATTTTCCCTTTTTGATGGAAAATCTAATTGACGCTTAGGCAAACAGGCCTTGAACTGTTCTAACTGTTCGTGAGAATAGCATTCCCTTTTGTACTGTGACTGCGATAGGGACGCATATCCAGCAAACAGCTTTTACAAATGAAAGTTCAATTGCAAATTTAAATTAATTTTCTATTTCAATGAATTGTGTGCACAAACATACAAATCTGAAACAAAATTTCTTTCATTTCATTCCATTTAGGCGGCCCACCACTAGAGAAAGTTCTCAGCATTTTTTGCAAGATGTTTTTAATAAGCTATAAATGACGATGTATAGTATGTATAAGTATACATAAGGTGATTTAAAAGTGACATCACGCTTGAAAACATGTTTTCAGGCAGTTGGTTTTTGTAGAAGCTATTATAATTGCGGCTGTGGTCTAAAATGATGGTAAAAAATAGATACGAGTGAAGAGAAAATTCGATACATTGTGACCACCAAGATGAAAAAGTAGAACAAGTGCCACCACAAGCAGAAATATGGAGCTGTTTATGGACCCAAACAGTAATGAAGGGTTCGAATGACTTCATTCTGGTGATATCGACGTCGAAAATGTGGCTTATATTTGTGGATCATTCATCGAGAGCTTCGATAAAATCATGGGGAAAATGGGGTACAACTGGCATGTTAGCACTTGTTAAATTGTCTAGCAACTGAAGATTAAAAACTGATGACTTCTTAAAACGCAGAATTGTGCAATTGTCTTCAAAATGCTCAAAAGTTAGAGAACGAATTGGTTTATATTTGATTAAAATCAAATAATCTTAACTATGCTAATTTAATCGCCGAAACTTTTTACACACTTTTGAGGTACAAAATGGCCATACTTTTTCTCTATGATATGTGCTAAAGTGTGTTGTGTTTATTACTATAAGTATACATACAATTCTTCACAGCAACAAATCTGCGTGAGTATCACTTCATTCACCTAGCACACATGTGTGCACTTCCTAATCGGCTTATCAAGAACCGCGATAATTCACGAAGTACAGGGTGGGCCAAATAAGACCTACTAATGTTAAACACAAATAACTTTGCAATAATCATTTATTTTGGTTAATTGTTTTTATAATATACATTGAATATATTTTATGGAAATTATGTACGAAATATTATACCAGACAAATGCCCACCATTTTTCTCGATGCAAAGATTGGCTCTTTTTAACGCGTTTTTCATTACACCACGTAATGTTTCTGGTTGAAGGCTCAGTTTTTCGTCTCGAATATTTTACTCCAGCTGTCTAATAGTCTCTGGTTTATTAAGATACACTTTGTCTTTTAAATATCCCCATATAAAGAAGTCGCGCACAGTCAAATCTGGTGAACGAGGTGGCCAAGGGAAATCTGAATTTTTGGAAATCAGGCGTTTACCAAAAATTTCACGCAGCAGGTTCATAGTTTGCCTAGTAGTATGCGCAGTTGCTCCATCTTGTTGAAACCACAAATTAGGATACCGCTCCGCCATTGGCCGCAAAAAGTTTTCAATCAATGTTCTGTAAGAAGCTCCTGAAATCAATGCCGGAGTTTCATCCTCATTTTCGAAGAAATATGGACCGATAACTCTAGTGGCCATAACACCGCACCAAACAGTTCATTTAGATGGGTGCAACTGATGTTGGTCCCTTGGATTTTCAGAGCCCCACAATCTACAGTTTTGTTTGTTGACAAAGCAATTTAAACGGAAATGCGCTTCATCTGTCATCAAAACATTATTTAAAAAATCAATTTGTGTGACTAATTGTGTTAAAACGAATAGCGTATTGTAGTCGTGTTGGTGGTCTTGCGGTAGCAGTGCTTGCACAATTTGAATTTTGTATGGGTACATCTTAAGATCCAACTTTAAAATTCTACGCTATGTCGTTCTGGAAATGCCCAATTGGCTAAAGCGATGGCGAGTTTAGACAGATGGATCATCTGCAACACTCTGCCGCACAGTTTCCACGTTGTCTTCAGTGCGAATATTTCGATGGGCACCTCGTCCAGAACGGTCGGCCACTGAACCCAGTTCCTCAAAACGACCGACCAAACTCCTAATCATGAAGTCTGTGGGAGCTGATCTGGAATTAAAATGTTGCCGATATTTACGCTGCGCTAAAACAATTGATCGTTGACAAGAATAGAAAAACTCGACAATTTTAACGCGTTGTATTGTACTGTAGGGGTCCATAATAAATTTCAAACAATTCAATTATAATCTACAAAAAGAGAAAAATAAATATGTCAAAAAATAAAAAAGTTATTTGTGCTTAACATTAGTAGGTCTTATTTGGCCCACCCTGTACAAATGATATATATTTAAAAAAAATTTTACATGAAAGTATGTACAAAACTTAATAAGCCGTGTAGTCTTAATCGTTGTCGAGTATAGCCTGGCATCTTTTGTATTCTTTGAACCAGCCTTTCTGCGTAGCTCGTCGACAAACAGGACTAGATTTTGCGAACTTGACGCCGAGTCGCTTTATATCGTGATCTGGCCTTAGGGCAAGATGCGTTTTCATAGTTTCCCACACATTTTCAATGGGGTTAGCGTCTGAGGACTGGGAAGGCTAGTCCAATACTGTGACGCCATTTTCTTGTTTTCTTGTTTCTCAATGTGTTTTTCTGAGAGCAATGGTTTTGATGATGTGGGACGGTAGGATATGTTCGCCACATCTATTCCCTTTTTAGCAAGAACAGATCGTGCATGGCGTATTCACAAAGAAGGGTCCCGCTTAAAAAGTTGAAAGATCACTTTATCCTGATTTTTTGTCGTCACTCGCTTCAAGTCGCGCTCGGAAAAGTCGTCAATATTTTTATACACCTTATACCGCTCATTACACATCACAACAAACTTTTTTTAATTTTTAAATACTTTTGCAGCCGCGGCGTAAGATAATTTCGGCCATTTCGAATGCGTGCATAAAAATACCGATTCTAACCTGAGTTAGCACTGGCGTCGTAGTCCTTGATTGGGCTATTATACCTACAGCAGAAAGCAGAACGAAATATATTTTAAAGTTACCACAAAAAACCGGATATTTTCTTCTGACACAGAGTGTAAATCCAGTTTCAAACTTCCCGTAAATTAAAAAAAAATCAATAAATTCCCATAAAAATTGTACTCCTTTTATCAGAATATTTAAGGAATTCCGGAGTATGCAGTTTTATAACTCCTTGAATTTTAATGTAATAAAGAATAAGCTTAAAGTATGTAGTTAAAAGTCGTGCTACTTTTTCGCGATTTTTTTGCTGGCCGAATCGTGCATTTTCTTCTCAAAGAAAAATGGCAAAAATAACCATCATTAGGAGATTTTACCGGGAATTACTCAAAGTTCTGAAGTGATAAATCATTTTAAAGTCCAGTTTCGTATTTAGCGGGGAAAAGGAAAAAATACACATGAAACACCTCCGATTGTTCGGGTTAAAGATTTTATCTTTTATATTTTGTTGGGCTCAAAATTGACTTTAGTACTATTTTCTAGTAGAATTGTTTTGTTCAAATTTTATGTGGAATATTAATCTGCTAGGAATAATGTTGTGAAAGGGCGTTCCATAAAAATTTACCCACCCTAATGTAGTGCATACTGATAATTTCAAATTTACTTATTTCCGAATTATGAAAGGCGTAAAAAATTATTCAAAATTATATTCAGATACAAGTAAATGACAAGCAAGCAAGTTTTGAAGACTTTGGCAATGATAGTTACCGCACGATTCAATGAGCACGAGAAGTTTTGCAACTGGTGCGTATACATACATACAAATAGCGACAAAATGATAACACATAAACACTTCTACTAGACAATTTTTTGTTGCTGAATATTTGCTATTTTTGTATTGTATTAAAGTATATTACTAATTTTTGTATAGGGTATTTTTTATGAGCTTGAGAACTTGGAATGGTAATATATAACAGAAATATTGCTGGAATGAATTTTTTTATAATAATCTAATAGATAATTTCATGGCATTTAGTTCTTGAATATGACCGCGAACAGATTCATTTTTTTTTCAAAGTAAATTTCCACAATGTGAAAGCGTTCTTCTGGCGTTAAAAGATTCCTGATGACTTGCCAAACCTTACCGAACAGAAATGGCAATACAGTTTGCCATTCTCAGCTGTCAAAGAACCATGTCAGTTATAAGAACTATAAAAATACAAAATTTAGAAAAGTTCTAAACATTTTTCATCAAAATTAGATATTGTAGAAAATTCCTCGGTTTGCAGTTTTATTTTATTAAATTTTAGTACTAAATTTAGTTGCTAAAAAATCCGATTAATTTTTTATAATTTTTTTCTTGATGGTAATGCGTATTTTCTTCATATAAAAACAATCGGGAGTTTGTTGTATGCAATATTTTGTAAATGTGTGCATTATTGTCTTTTACAAAATTAATTTTAAAGGAGGCTCTACACTTTCTTGGAGGGTTGGATACTGACTCTGATCATCCTTAACCCATTCGATCCCATTGTACTCGCTTGAGTACAGAAAAAGCATCTTTTTTGAAACGACGTCAAAAGCCAACGCTTACAAATTTTTAAATGTACTCGCCACTTTATAATACAGAGCAATGTCGAAAAGAAATACACATGTTTCTCCTTCTTTTTTTTGAGTCCCGTTATCCGTTATTCACTTGTCTTTGCGTGCACCTTTGCTATTTTTCTTCTTTTCATGGTTTAGTTTGCAATAAGCTCTCTGTTTGACAAAATCTAAGTTATCACGGAAAAAGTTCAGTGTTGTAATATTCATAATACATATAATTTGTATACTTTATACCAAAAAAACGAAAAAAGTTGTGGAAAAGTGCATTTCGGTAGGTTTAAATTCTAGTGTACTCGCATGGGTACAGTGGGAACATTCATATATATTTTGTGTGCATATTTCATGTAGATTTGGTAATGGATGTAAAAAAATTTTACGGAAAGAGGTTTCATAACCTTTCTGCGGCCACCGACTATATTGAATCAAGCGACCGTAGTCACTTCGACTTCACTATTATACCGCCAAATACCCACTGTGACACAGATGAGGAGGACATTGAAGAGGATAATATACTGCGTGATGATATTCCAACCTTGGAATCGTATTTTTCGATTCTTCTTTACGTCATATGACCTTCTTAGAATTTTGAAAGAACAAGGATTTAAGGCTACTGGGACTGTTCGTGAACGGCGGACCAAAAAATGTCCTCTGAAAACGAACAAAGAACTACAAAAGAAGCAACGGTCTCCCCGTTTGATTTTATGTAAGTTTATCATAATGATTTATTTGAATAGTTGTTTTGTAACAAATTTTGTAGGTTTTCTGACTCAGGAATACTTTTTGTGACGTGGTATGACAATAGCCTTGTGACAGTGGGAACAAACTTTGATAGAATTGAACCTTTACATACCGTCAAACGATGGTCAAGACAAGAGAGGCGCAAGGTGAATGCCCATCAGCCGAAGTTGATAGCGGAATACAACTCCGGAATGAGAGGAGTTGACCTCCACGACCAAGCTTTGAATACTTACAATATAAAGTTTAGAGGAAAGAAATGGTGGTGGCCTCTTTTCACCACAATGATAAGCTCGTGCGTAGTAAACGCATGGAAGCTTTATAAAATGGCAAGTAAGAGTCAATGCGACTTGTTGCAATACCAACGTGAAATTGTGCGATTTTATTTACGCAATTATAATATCCGGGACATATCTTCAAAACAATCGACAACGGCATCAATAGCTGGTTCCTCATATAACCATTTTCCCAAAAGGATATCGAATCAGCTGAGGTGCAGGGAGTGTCACCAAAGAATTCGATGGATTTGCGAGTTATGCAATGTAGCCCTTTGCGTAGAGAGAGAATGTTTCAAAAACTTCCATACTGTTAACCGAACTAATAACCAAGGAAGTCTTTGAAAGTGTCTTTTCATTTAATACTCCATATTTTCATATACAGGCAATGTATATACATATTATCCCATTGTACTCGATTGGGTACAGCCCAAAAAATGCATTTCTTTGATTTTTTTTCGTGTTTTTTTTTTTAAGGAGCTTAATTACACTATTTCAATAAACGTTTAAAAACGCATTTAAAAAAATTGTTTTATATAAGGTTGGGATTTAATGGGTTAAACTAAATATTGCAAAGTAAAAGCAAACATTGACAATCAGAGGATGAGTTGACCAGCAATCAACTATAGAATTTTTTCTTACCAACCTCATAATTATTACCAGGGCAAACCACTTTTTCAGTTCGTTATTAGTTACGTCATACCTCTTTGCAGTATGCACCATTTTTATATTTGTGACGATTTTGAGAGTAATACTTCTTTGTTTCTTCACACATAGTAGAGAAAAGATCATCACCAAGAAAAAGCGATATAGCGAATAAGAAATAACACGGGAGACTATAAAATAGACAAAGAAAGATGATACGGGGCAATTGAAAACTCATGTGAGCGAGTCCTTGAGAAATTTGAGGGTTATGAGAAATTTGAGATCAGACGAGATTATTTAACTTTACAGATGAAAACAATTTGAAATTAACTGTTACCTCTCTATTTTATAAGGGCGTTTTCTCTTATTTTATAAAGACGTTTGAGTTAAAATTCGAATTTCGAGAAGTTCATTGAAAAGCACAAATGTTTGCATACGGGACGTAATGTGTTAAAATTACTTGTTACATTCAAAAAGAACAAAAAATTATAATCTGGGACTATTTTGATGGTAAGAAGTCATCTTCGGTGGCTGAAGAAGTCGTCGCCCCTATTGGCAATTAGATTGACGAGCTGATTTTCATAATCTTGATAAATCGGCCCGAAGCTCAAGTTAGAGATAAAAGTGGGAAATACAGGAAACGGAAGAGAGCGATGTCTGATACATGTAAGATGGACACCGTAACTGACCATTCTGATGATAAAAAAACCTTCGCTAAACAACTGAGGAAAATTTTATACAAAAGTAACTTTGTAAAATGGGTTGAGAGCGGAATACGTACCCCGCATGCACTGAAAAACTGAAAGTGGCAGTATAGTATTTTTGTGATGATCTTATAATATTTATTTACAAAAAAATAGACGTTGGAAACTGTTTTGTAAAAGAACTAAAAATTTCAATATTTTGTAAGGGGTGTAAGGGCGTTCTAGGAATTTGAGGAAGCAGCTATCAGCATTCTACAACGTCAATTCCTGCTCTTACTGCAACGTGGTAGACTCTGGTAACCCGAATAACCATAACTGAAGATGAGGAATCCAATCCTCAAAGGAGAGCTAGTCAGGGCTAACGAAAGTGGACACTTGGAGGGGGTTACTTTTACATATACAATTTAAAGGCCTCCCGAAAGGCTGCAAAAAGCGTCACGTCATAGAGTATCTGGTTATCTTGCCCGTGGAGCTCACCAGATTTTCTTTAGGCTTGTAACTTATGGATGAACTCCATGTGTTTGAAGCTACACAAATATAAAAATGAATTTAAACCTGCGAGGAATACAGTCTCCCACATAAATGTGAAAAACCCACCTGCTACGGCAGCATGCACGTGGGATCAGGAGGCGCAGGATTTGTGTGCATATGGAAATAGTTCTACAACTGAAATCTGAGCCCAAATGTTCCATTCGGTACAAATGGAAACGATGATGATGATACCTTTAGCTCGTTTTTGCAATGGCTTACATTTTGTTTAAAACAAGCTCTTTTTTCCTTTGAGCTCCAAACTGAATTTTCTTCTAGCAACACTGATTGTGCTATGTGATTTGTATATTTTAGAAACAGGCTTCCAGCTCAATTAGAAATACTAGTGAATGACAACAGCTGAGAAATGCTTAGTTAAATCTTGATTTGAACAGGCGAATACAACTTCGATATTTTATTAATTTGGTGCAAAAGCAATTTAGTTCAGATTAAAGTGAAGCACTCTCGTGATACTACGGGGAAACTTTGATTTTGTTAGCATAAATTAAAAAAAACTTTTCACCCAATAGCTCGCATACAGCAGCTGGAGAGAAGCAGTGGCATAAGAACTTGCTTGCGTGCTTAATTAATGATACTTATAATTCAACTTTCACTTATAATTACGTATTTTCTATTTCCACACACGTCTACTTATGCTCATATTAATAATAAACTACTTGGCTTATTGCTGTGTGCGCCGTATGTAAACTTAATCAAACTTGAATATTTCGCGCTGACTAAAAAGTTGATGAGAAATAGTTTCACCTGTACAACTATAATTTTCGTAGTGTATTGAACGTTGGTACATTAAACACAAAATTATTTTTAAATTCGCTACTCATTGAATTGCTTCTGAAATAGAAATTAACTGTGCGTACTGATAATAAGAAAAAAATCGCAAATATTATCTAAATAAAAACATATTTTTTAAAGTATTTCCGTGCGGCGGCGAAGTAGCAGAAACTTATTTGCCTTCTATCAATAGAGATGTACTTCGTAAATGAAAACCCTCATTGCCACCTTTAACCATAATAACCTCTCCCCATCTCATTAAAATTAATTCAAATAAAAAAAGAGAAGCTTACCTGCTTTCGAAACAATATTGCTCGATACATTGGTGCCCCCTGATGTCCCGACTCTTGTGAAACAACCGAAAGAAAGTATTGATTCTTCTCCGCATCGATGCCAACGTAATTTTGGTGCACTACAAAAACAAAAGCAAACAAAATAATATGGAAATTTAGTTTGCAAAAAGAACGCCAAGCTGCATGGCATAAAGGGTGAAAAAAATGAGTATAGTATATTCTAACTAGTTGAATGACTGTGGGGTTGACTGTGTGAATGACTGCTTGTCTGCTGATTGGCATTGTTGGCACGCTCACTCAAACACACTTACACACAAATTGTATAAAGCGATTGATTGAATAGACAGAAGTCGAAAGGAGCAGCACGTAGATACTTAGAAAATACAATATAAAGAACGAGGGAAAATACCTATTGTGAAATATTGACAGGAGAACATTACGCAAGGAGTTGAAGTGGATGGGTGTATGTGTGTGTACCGTAATGAAAGTATCAAGCTAGATAACAATTGTTATGTTGGGATGCCTCCCATGGTAACTTTGTATGAGGGGAGGTCAAGCAGTATGGGTATGGCGGGGTTAGAGAGGGAAGGCTGGCTCATTTTTTTATTTAGTTTTAGCCAAATTGGTGTGTTTCAAGTTTTAGATATCGCCGAATAAACAAAATAATCGAGATGAAGACATCAACTTTGAGGAAAATGAGTTTTGGGACGTGATTAAGTTCGTCATTAGGCATCGACATTAGGTGATCAGTCTGTGCGCTGCTTATTTTCAATACATCCCCTAACTTGCTTTAATAGACTGTATTACTAATAAATCATTGCTATTCATGAAGAAAAAATCTCCGTCAACAGATTACATCTCTTTCATGATGATATGTGGGGGTTATATCAGGCTTGAGAGAGCGAAGGAGTTGCTTCGTTTGGCCGAAAGCAGTCATTTTCCGAAAATTGTATTTTCTGATAAAAAATTTTTTCAAATTGAGCAATTCGTAAACTCCCAAAACGATAGGGTTTATTTGACCGGCCGTTCATACGAAACCACCAGGAGGTAGTGGTTTGGGCCGCTGTTACCGCAGATGGGCGCTCTCCAATCGTTTTCAACGAGCCTGGCGTGAAGGTAAATGTGAAATATTATCGGGAAAGTAATCTTGAGGTTGCTTTGAAATCGTGGGCAGATAACCACTTCGGTGGCAGGCCATGGACACACAAGCTAGGGTGAACCAAAAATGGCTAAATAAAAAGGTTCCGAACTTCATAACGTCCACACAATGGCTCTCAAATTCACCAGTCGTGAATACGATGGATTGTTCTCTTTAGGCCATTTTTGATAACAAGGTCCGAACTAAAAGATTCACCAGTCTCGAGGCATTGAAAAAAACCTTTGTGCGCGAGTGGGCCAAAATACCTATAAGTCACATACGGGCAGCTTGCCATTCGTTACTAGACAGTCTCAAGGCCACAGTCAAGGCAAAAGGTTGTCATATCGAACAAAAATACATTCTGTTAAAAAATATCGGGAAGTGGTAATTTAAAAAGCGCACGTTACACATATGTCTAAAGTTGTTTTGCTGGAATTTTGGTACAACTGTCCTCTATAGTGTCGCAGAGTTTGAGCGTGATCTGTCAATTGGCTTGTTTTTGGCATTTAATTATATCAGTTAACCGCAGATGTGCTGTGTGGTTTTCGTAATAACTCGTGAAAATATTGCAGAAAGCCTTTAGTGAGTGTGTTTTATCAAAAACACGGTTCTATGAGTGATAGAAGGTTTTTGCAGAGGGCCCTGAAGTTGTGGAAGATCTGGTCGCCCATCAACGTCTTTAACGGATGAAAACGTCGGATAATTCCACAGTCCCTACAACCACGTATTAGGCTGATTTCGTGGTTTTCCCCCTTCAGGTAGGCGTGCTGCGTTGGAGATTATATTGATTCGATGTGCTCTCGAATATGAAAATCAATAAATCTTTCCAACACCTTTAGGATAAATGATGTTAGACTTGTAGGCCTGAAGTTTTTAGCCGAGTCGTGGCCGCCTTGGGTATGACAAGAACCCTCGTTTTGTTCAGTTGGCGGGGGCGTGATTAAGAACGATACACGCCATGTAGATTTCTTGCATGACAGGAACCACCATGATACTTGTTTTCTGAAGCATTACAGGCAGGATAACCAGGAGAGTTAAAGGGGGAAAAACTTTTGATTTCGCACGTGATTCTCGCAACTGACAGGATAGATTTCAGAGAAACATTGAGTAATTCGACTCGTGTCGATAATTTTGCGTGGGGCAATAGAATTTTTCGAAAAATCATTATTTACCAAGATAGTCAAAGATTCTTCTGCAGTTTTAGCCCATTCCCTATATTCTCTTTTTAGAAGAGTTCTACAGGTCCTTGAAAGGATCTTGCTTAGTCTGGCCGAACTCTTTACGGATTCAATGGATTCGCAGTAACATTTTTAGGAGTTGCGTTTCGCATATTTAATGGCTCTTTTGTGTTCATTTAAAATTAGACGGTAAGTTTGTAAGTTTTTAGTTTGGTAGCATTCATTAAAAACCCTCCTAATATTTCTCTATTTAGCAGAATGTTATTCGGCACTCGGCGAATTTTACATAATCAGCTGATGGGCTGACGTCACTTGGGGTGTGTTTACAAAAAAACTGAGTTTGTGTTGGCGATATACGAAAGTAATCAACCAATGAAACTTCGCTGCAGTCTGAACAACGAATGATTGGACGAGGATATGAATATGTGTGAAATGGTTGTGCAAATTTCGGCTGGCGATAAAATTGTGTTAGTGATATACGAAAAAAAAAAATTAATACAATCTTCGCTTATGTTGCTTCGTTGCTATTGAACAACGACTGATTCGACGAGTGTGTGAATGCATTGCTTGTGCAATTGTGCAACACATTTCTCGTTCACGCTGCTTTGTTGCTACCTGAACAACAACCGATTGGACGAGTGTGTGAATACGAGTACATGTGAAATGATCGTGCAGAATTCGGGCGACGAAGCCCCAAATGACGTACCAGTCAAAGTGCCTCTCATAGTTTTCTTTTTCACCATAGTTGAAGAACAAACCTGGTAAATCTATCATCCTTGTGTTTGCCCCACTAAACAGTTTGCTTCTGTTTACATTACATTGCTCACCATAGAGTGGTGAAAAACACAGGGTAATAAATGTTTTTAGTTTTATCAAGGCTTTCAGCTTGATACAAATCTTGATTATTTGTAAACCCTTATTATTTTGTCGAATGTATAGAATCGGGGTGTTATTCAATGTTGAAAATTTTTGTATAGAGTTTTTACAGTGAAATAGCTTAGGGGGTTTTTAAAGAAGAATTGACGACAGTGTCCAAAACGATTGGATCAGCTTGCACGGAAGGTGAGAAACGTAAAATGATTTTAAAATGCTTAAAGTATACTAGAAACTAAATGATCTATGAAACTCAGTAGACCAGCAACTTTATTATTTATTTCGTGAAACGAAGACGTGTTAGGGTAAAAGGTATATATTTATTTTTGATAATTGCTTCAAACACAGCAATGATTCTCATGAACCATATTTCAAAAACCATTAAAGCTATATCCAATTATATTTATTATACCAATTTTTACATGACTAGCTCAAAAAGCAGCAACCTTCGATGACAAAAATACTTATAATTTTGTTGTTGCAAATGTTTCACCTAATGGTGCAAATTTTACAACGGGCTTAAGTCACCCAATCGATTAAAGACTTTTTGAAGGAAAGGCGTCCTAATTATGTTTAGCTTCATCAACATTCATCGTAATCGACTGTATCTTCAAAAAGGCTGAAATACCTTTACAATTTATAGTCAAAAGCCCATTTGCCATCCTCCTCCTAAATCCGTGCAGTGATTTCAGAGTTTGCTGTTATAAAATGAACTAATACATAAATACAGACAAACATATGAAGATAGCAGATTCTCTTGTATATCCCCAAAAAAAAGCTTAAACACATAACACTAAATCAAATACCGCCAACCAACACATCGACAAATGTATACATGAAAATGCATCCATAGATTAAAGAAGACAACCTTCCAGCTGGATGGGTATATCTATCCTAAAGTTAAGTACATAAATATCTACATATACCCACACACACACACATATATATATAAATATAGCCATATTTCACATTCATGCCAACGAGCTTTGACATTGTCGCAAGTACTTCTGCTGGCGGGATGACATAAGTGGATCAAATAAGGAAAATTCAATAATAAGTGGGCCAAAGGAGCTGTTGCTTTTCTTGTGCGTCGCCCTCAACCGCTTTGAATTTAAAATTAAATTGCGGCTAAGCGCCGTAAATGAATTTAAACCATTACTAAATCATTACAAGCGATATGCTTATGAACTATATTCACTTAATGCCTTCACATAGGTATATATGCATGCACTTATACATTTACAGGGTTAGCAGGAAAGTCGTCCCGTAAGCTTTTTAAGGACATTATTATTTAGATGGTTTCTGATTGATTTGGTTAAATGAAAATATATATAAATTTAACCATTAAAGATTATTAAAAAAAAGGTTTATTTCTTCTACGTCCACTTTTGTTGGAAATATCTAGGATATATATGAGAACAACTTTTCCGGTAACCCTTTATATGTACATTGGTATGTGTATATCTGCTTGTATTGCATACGCTTAAGAGACTTTCTTATTTTCCCTCTGGCTATTTTTGCGTATTGTTTGGCTATCAATCAAAAAAGGTCTTTTTTGATCTCGTAGTAATGACGGTTGAGTGCTAGCCAGCAAGCGAATGGGCGTGTACGCGCTCAATTATAGCCGTTGTCAAACTGTGATGAAGAGTATTTTTATTTTTTTTGTATTTAATTTTTTTTTTTGCTTTTCGTTTTTTTTTTTTCTTGCCTGCATACTTACATTTGCCCAAAAAGTATTTGAAATACCAGCGTGTTTGATGTTCAGGGTTTTCCAGTATGGGTGTGCTGGGCGAGCCAAAGACCTGCAACAAACAAATTAAAGAATGATACATATGTATTACTGCTCACTTACATATAAAGAAATTATATAGCGAAGAGAAAAAATAATAAAAACTTGTTAAATGTCAAGCGTAGAGTGTGCGAACAATCAATCAAATTGCAAAGGAAATTGGCATTGAATTACCATTGTAAAAATATACACTTTTAGAACTCGGGTCAGAAGCAACAAGAGGCTAAGTCGAAAATCCTGCTTCTGAGAAAAAACTCTAAAAGCTAATAAAGGGTGGTTAAGTTTTAAGGGCCTGGTGTTGATTTTGAATAAAATACATTTCTTTTAGGAAATAATTGTCATTTGCTCTTTATTATGATAATATTGACTCAATTACGTGTGAAACAAAATATTGGCCAAATGGCTGCCGCGGCCTCGGCGGTACACCTCCATCCGATGGTCCGCATTTTCGATGACGCTGCGCCATAATTGAGGTTCTACGCCGTTAATGTGCCGAATTATCTCATCCTTTAGCTCTTGAATTGTTGCTGGCTTATCGACGTACACCTTTTCTTTCAAATAACCCCAAAGAAAGAAGTCCAACGGTGTCAAGTCACATGTTCGTGGCGGCCAATTGACATCGTCGCGACGTGAGATTATTCGGCCATCAAATTTTTCGCCCAAAAGAGCCGTTGTTTCGTTAGCTGTGTGACAAGTGGCACCGTCCTGTTGAAACCACATATCGTCCACATCCATATCTTCCAATTCGGGCCATAAAAAGTTCGTTATCATCTTCCGATAGCGAACACTATTCACAGTAACTGCCTGACCGGCCTCATTTTGGGAAAGATACGGCCTAATGATGCCGCCGGCCCATAAACAGCACCAAACAGTTACTCTTTGTGGGTGCATTGGTTTTTCGGCAATCACTCTTAGATTACCAAGTCGAGCAATTCTGCTTATTGACGAATCCACTGATGTGAAAATGTGCCTCATCACTGAAGATGATTTTCTTTAAGGCGTTGCTCGAGTTGTCTGCCAGAGCTCAAAAAGTAATCAATATATAAACTCTGAAATAAGAAATTCTCTATAGCGTAAGGCTAAGTATATAAAGCAAGTTAGTATTTTCCCTTTGCTTCATTTAGCTTCGCTGCATTTTGGTATCTTGTTCTGATCTCCGTCAGTACCGGACATCCTCCTAAGGTACATATCTGTATGTACTGTGCTGTATATCTTCTTTCTCGTTTAAATTACAGAGGGTGCAAATTTTCTGGGTATTTCCATACGTGCTTGCATTAACTTTAGAAAACTATGGTACATCTTGCTTTGAAAATTGTTGTAGGTAATGTCAGCTAGTCGCATATCTTCTTTAATATATGATTCCCCTTTTGAATAGTCTAAATGTTAATAACTTTGCGTCGCGTTTGACTGTGCTTTTTGTCTTGCCATGTTGAGATCTTTTATTTTCATTTTGGTAAGAAGCTGCACACAGCGATCTTGCCAAGCTGTAGCGGTGATCTTTTCTTCAAACTTCAGACCTGCCAAAACACATTTTTACTTCAGATGCCTTGTATTAATTTGTGTGGGAGTCTGTTGCAATTGTATTTATAGATGGTTTTCCTGATATACTTTATGTATAGTTCTAAAGAATACATGTGGCTATATTCTAAATTACTTTCTAGTGTTATTGCTTTGATCGGAGTGAACTCGGGTAGTTTGAGGACTCTTTTAATGAAGTAACGTTGAGTTTATTTACTTCATTAAATAGGGCATAACCCCAAACATGCGCTGCGTAGGGTTGTATCGCTCTGCATACCGCTTGGAGCAGCTTCCATTTTGATTTAAATAAAATGCTTATAAGTATATGGTAAAGTAAAAAGTTGTAGACGATGTAGACCATACACGTTTAGAAGAGCCTTTTTCTTAGATAACTTTTTGTTGATTTTGAAGGCAATCTCACAATGCATAACGGCATTTGGAACAAAAGTCAATATGTTGAACCAATTAAACGCAAACGAATGCTGTTTACATTAAAAGACGGCTCTCGGAAATAGGATTAAAGAAGTTAAAACAAATAAATGTTTGCGTTTTGAAGCTAGTTTCCCCTGGAAGGTTGTTTTTTCAAACGTTATTTAATAAGCTTACTAAAAAGTAGGTATGTTGGCCACAATATGTTGAGAAATGCTAAAATGAATTTTCAAACTGCAATTACTCAACCGATTGCATATTGGTTTTTTGCTATAAAACTTTGATACTTTACATTTATTTAATTGATCAAATGAAAAGTTTTAAAACATAAGTAACTTTTTTCTAATTTTTGTTTGTTTGTATGTGTGCTTGTTATGTGCCATATTCCACTTAGCGGTAATAATCTGGAAAAGCAATAATAAAAAATGTGTGCCTTCTGATTCTATATCTGCTGACGTTATTTTTTTTTTTTTTCATATAAGCAAGGTGGCGCAAAATTTATCACCCTATTTGGTTTTATGAATAACTTTTTTCCTAAATAAAAAATAAACTTAGTGATGGAAGTCTTTATTTTAACCTCTACGCGCTCCATTACTTGTCCGTTATACTGTATAATGCGGCTGTCTAGCGCATAAGTGTCAAATATGATTCACGTACGACGCCATTTGCAAAAATCATAAGTCTTCCGGTAGGGTGATTAATTTTGTCTCACCCATGTTCTTTGCTTTAACGCCTAAATAGCTCATATTGGATATTTGCTAGTATATATTTAACAAAGTTCTTTCTTAACTTTTAACCGCTATTTGTGTGCAAAACCATGCACGACCTCAAAACTTTTTAAATTTTTATGGAATTTTTAATTGAATTCCTTGACTTCGTGGAGATTTTTAAATTGATATATTGAAAGAAAGTTGGATAAAAATATTTGTCATGGTTTTTTTTTTTAAAGTAACGTTGGCCACATTCATTCAGCATTTTCGATGCTTATGGGAAAATCTGTATTTTTTTTAGTAGGGAAATTATCATATGTACTTCAAGTTGACTTCTTGTGGGGGACGAAGCTAGTTTTCACTAGTTGGTGAATAAAATACACCAAAACAAAATAAGATGATCAATCAAAATATTTGTTAATTCAAGAAATAGGCACACACAGACTGCACACGCAAGGCAAATGGCTGAATTAATGAGACCAACCCGAACAGGAATATCAAGCAAAAATCTAATCTAAGTTAAAATTTCCTATCGAAAATTGGATTATGCTTTTTAAAACCTTCTAGAACCATTAAGCCGAGACCAAGTTCATCAGTAGCTTTGAATGATTTGTCATCTCGTGGGATTTCATCACCTGAACCGAAGTGGAGTATTTTCTCGAATAAAAGGAGGCCGAAGCTGTGCTATATGTTTTGAAGGTAATTTTGATTTAAAAATAATACATATATTCAATCAAATATTTATACAATATTAATATATTTAAATCTTAATTTTTCTCTTTTTAGTAAAGTGAAAATACGCAGATATGTCGAAAACGACGCATGAGGGTAGGAAACGTAGGTTTTTGGGGAGCAGTTGAAGACCTTTTGCTCCTCCTAGCAACCATAGAAAATAATAATAATGAAAGAGGTAAAGGTTAATTCGACTTAACCGCTTTTTACTTGTAAGTACGTACAAACCTTAGCGGCCGCCGTAGCCGAATGGGTTGGTGCGTGACTACCATTCGGAATTCACAGAGAGAACGTTGGTTCCAATCTCGGTGAAACACCAAAATTAAGAAAAACATTTTTCTAATAGCGGCCGCCCCTCGGCAGGCAATGGCAAACCTCCAAGTATATTTCTGCCATGAAAAAGCTCCTCATAAAAATATTTGCCGTTCGGAGTCGGCTTGAAACTGTAGGTTCCTCCATTTTGTGGAGCAACATCAAGACGCTTGCCACAAATAGGAGGAGGAGCTCAGCTAAACGCCAATTATATATATATATATAAACCTTAGCTTTCACTTGGTGTTAACCTCCGTTTCCTAACTGAACTTGCTTGTTATGGAATGTTTAGAAAACTATAGAAACAAATAATTAAGAATATTGGAAAAATATAAAAAAACAGTCGATTTTACTTTGTCAATTTATAGCCTTTTGATGAATCTGTTTTACAGGTGTCAAAGTAAAGTATCGTAGTAATGAAAAGTGCGTGTGAAATAATAGTTTTGCCAAGTTTTACAAATGCCTAATGGGTGTATCACTATTTGCTATGGGCGTCTGTACAGCTTTTGAGTATTTCGTTTTTATCAAAACTTTAGCCGAAATTCAGTTGAAGATTTGCAATAACTCCCTAGAGTCCACTTATGCAAAAAAATAAAATAAAATATTTCAAAAAGCAGAAATTTCATGTAGTAAGCATTGTTAATATAAATATTATTATTCAAATTGCTTTGCATATTTTCGTTTGAGAAATGAAAATGCTTAAAGGAAGTGCATGAAAATATCAAAGATTGAGCAATGAGAAGACCGGACAAAGACCGTACCGTGTATATCATTTCCACGAGAATACCAGAGATAAAGTTTGAGTTTGTCTTTTGGTCGACTTCCAATATAGAAAGGTTTCCAAAGCTGCCCCAAAAAGCATAGTGGGCGCACAGTGGGCGTGCAGTGTGGTCAGACTAATAGCACATTTTCGGATAATTCGCAGGAAGCTTTCAGCCAATAGCTGTGACTATAGTTTAACTTACAACAGTTTTTTTTTCTTTGTCTTTGTTTACTCCACTCGACAAGTCTCAGTCTTGCGTTGGTTTCGTTAATCTATTTGCTTTCTGACAGGGTAGGTGATTAGCCTGCCGCTACCAGTCCTAACCTGTCGTTGCTTAGGAAAAACGCCTTCTTCCTGCTTGAAGCGCCATCTGTGTGTAAAATTTTTCTGGCAGAAGGATCACACAGTTGGTTGAGGACTTCGCTAAATTTGGTGTGCTTGCGCTATTACCGCGATTGCCCGCTTTCTCTTGCTGGGCCACTGATGCAATGTGTAACTGTGTCTTTTCCTTTGTTTTTTGCATGTTTGAGCAGCCACAATGCAAGTAAGTTTTGTTAAGTTTTTGTTTTGTTGTTGGGGTTGAGTAATTAATTCTTCTTTTTATAGAAACTAGGAAAGTGGGTAAGTTTGGAAGATTACGAGGGCCGTGTTTTACGTTGGATTCGAACCCACAACCTCTGGGATGGCAGGCTAGTGCACTTACGCTAGGCTACCTAGGCCGCTTAAAACAGTAACACTACTGAAAAATATTTCGCTCCAGAGGAGTTTTGAGGGTCGTTCCGAAAGTTCTTGTAAAGACAGAGAGATGGCACTACTAGCGCGAATCGATTTTATGTTAAGTTAGTAGCATCTCTTGAAAGAACACAAAACAAAGTTGCAGTCAGATCGGTATATTTCTTAGTGCTTGACATGCGTGTGAATCGAGGGTATTGAGTGATTTTCCTTTTCCATCACGACAATGCACCAACTCACGGCTCAGCAGTTGTGGTCGCAAAATTAGTGGAAATAAGGTTCCAACTCATGTCACACTCCTGCGGACTACTATTTATTCCCCAATTTGAAGAAATGGTGCCCGGGAAAAATATTTTATTCAAAGGAGGTGGTGATTGCAGAAATAAGTGCCTATTTTTCAGATTTCAGTCCCATTATTCGGAAGATATCAATGGTCTAGTACAGCGTTGGACGAAGTGTATCAGCCTAAAAAGAGAATATCAGTCTAGAAAAAGAATAAAAAAGGTTTTCCGCAAGCAAGGAAGTAGCCTTAATTTTTACACTGGCTACTAGGTGACACTCGCAGCTCTTCCCGCAAAGAGTCTTTCATAAACCGTCATGTGCCCGGCTTACTACATTTGTAGTAAATTGTGAAAAAAGTGAGATAAAAAAAAATTTTCCGAAACAACAATGCCCGAATTTTTAGTAGCTTCCTGATTATCAAATCAAAGTCAATTAAGAGTATAATAACACTCGAACTATTATTTGCCTGACCTCTAGACCCTACTTGAAAAAAATATCATCTTGCGGCCGGCTTACTACATTTGTAGTAACCATATAAAATGTATGCAAAATAGTATTTTATAGTTGACTTCAGCCATCAATGCTTCAACAAATTCTAGTAGATACGAATGAAAAAGCGCGAAAAGCCTATGAGACTTGGAACGAGAAAAACTGCACTGGAGATAAAATAATCTGGGAGAAATTAACCTTAATTGAACTAAGAGCATTTATAGGTCTTGTGTTACTAGCAGGTGTAAATAAATCAAATGACGAAGATGTGCATGTGCTATGGAGCCAAGATAGCATTTGCTTTTATCGAGCAGTAATGCCTACGTCACGCTTCAAAGAAATTGTTCGATTCATTAGATATGACAGCGAGCGTACAAGAGCAGTTAGGCTAGAAGCCGATAAGGCTGCTCCAATATCTGAATTGTGGACACAAATGAACGCAAATCTGCGCAAATATTACCAACCATCTCGAGAAATTACTGTGGATGAACAATTATTTGCTTATCGCGGTCGAACTAGGTTTACTCAGTACATACCCTCTAAGCCTGCCAAGTATGGGATAAAGGTTTGGTTTGCATGCGATGCTAAGTCGTTCTATCCACTCAAAAGTGAAATATATACTGGAAAAAACTCAAATGCTGGTCGAGCAAATAACGTAGGTGAAGGTGTTGTGCAAAGGTTAGTATGCCATTGGGAGAACACCAGAAGGCCTATTATTTGTGACAATTTTTTTACATCGCTAAACTTAGGCAAGTATTTAATGTCCAAAGGTCTTGCTATTCTTGGTACTGTCAAAATAAAACGTTTGTACCATATGAAATGAAGGCTGACCGCAATCGTGCTGAAGAATCTTCCATTTTCGGGTTTCTCGATGGAATGTTTTCTTTGGTATCTTATGTTCCAAAGCGAGGCAGATCAGTTATAATACTTGCCAGCACACCTTTGATAAATTCAATTGTAGCTGAAAAGAAAAACAAGCCGCAATACATCCTTGATTACAATGCAAACAAAGGAGGCGTCGACGCAATGGATAAAATGCTTTCTGCATATTCAACGAAACGCAAAACATTGCGTTGGCCCTTGGCCGTGTTTTATAACATGCTGGACATAAGTGCACTTGCATCATTCATCATTTACTCGGAAAACAATCCATATAACCGTCGCACAGACGCGCGACGAAAGTTCTTGCGCAGCTTGTCTAAGCAGCTTTTTATGCCATCAATTGAACAGCGCTCTCAAGTTCCCCGGGTGCTGGGATTCCATCAAACACGTAAAGCTATCGAAATGGCACTAGATCGATCCCTTTCTGCTACATCTAATGTTGATTCATCTACTTTACCTGATATTTCCAACGATAAACAACCAAAATATCCTGTACCTTGTCAATACTGTGAAATAGGAAGTCGTAACAACACACGAAAAATCTGTAGTTGGTGCAAAAAAGCAGAGTGTAATGTACAAACCGAAACATATATTTTGGGAAAATGCTGTTCAACTCCCGAAAATTAAAACATTTTTGTATTAAAATTATCACCTGAATTCAATATTTTTAAATAAAAAGGTCATTACACACGTACAAGTAAAAAAAAACACCATACAAGTCTTTTTTTCTTAACATTACATTGGTTTTGCATGCAATTACGTAGTTACTACAAATGTAGTAAGCCGACCGGGTACGTAAGTTTTATATCCCGGGCACATGAAGGTTAAACATAACACATTCAGAAACAAGAAATTTCTTTTGATCTAATATATATTACATATAGTTTTTCTTAAAACTTTAAGCAACATGAATTCAGAGCTTACTTTGTCTCTCTGTTCTATGTACGGAAAACATATTTTTCATGACTCGTCGAAAGGAATTGAATGAAATCGAAAAACAACAAGTTTTGGGTATTAGAAACTGTGGGAACACACAAAGAGGCATCTTAGAGGCTTGGGCGTTAAAACTATTTCAAGAATAAGCTCACAGGCCGTCCTTTCAAAGCCTCTGTGACCACAAAACGTGTTGTACTTAGAGAAATGCCGGTCATTTGAGATTCTTAGTATAAACCAGTAAGCAGGCTGAAGATAAATTATCATCGTAGTACTCTGTCAAAATGGGCAGCATTTCTGCAAATCTGAAATATAAAAAGTGAATTTCTAAGCCACCTCTGAAAAGAAAATACATAGAGACAGAACTTAAATTAGTGGAAGATTTCCTACAAAGGTGAACAATTTGGAATCCCATTTTATAATCTTGAGGGATTAAACAGTAAATTAGAATCGCCAAGATGAATATCTTTATTTCTAGTAGAACCTCCGGAAAGAGAAGCGGACAATGTCAAAATGGGACCAAGGAGGAGGACTTGAGATGCTTGGGCAGCATTAAAAATTTATTCAAATCGGTAGTTGCTCACTGACAGCGCTCTCCGAAGAAAAAATAATCTAATTGCAGCAGGTGCCATGAACCCTGATTGAAAACTTGTGTTGAATCGTGACAAGAAAATTTGTTTCGATTTGGTAAAACCGTTCATTTAAGATGACGACGTATTTAAGTAAATTATCACCAGTGCGTGAAAATAAACTCCTGCTGATACTATAAAGAACCTTGTTTAAATTGTTCCTCGTCGATTACCGCCCGTGGTCAAAAAGGTATGGTCGGGCTCTAATGCTAAAAAATATATTTCAATTTCAAAATATTTAAAATTTGTTCCCATTTTTCTTGTTTTTGTGGCACTCGGGTGAAATCGAAATTGGTTTAGTAGATTTTGTATTTAATGTCTGATAAAAGAGATGTCATGAAACAGCTGTCAAAACCGAACACTGAAAAGAAACCCGAACTTCCAACCTTCTATCAGTTTGTGTAAGTTAACATAGCAGCTAGTATCCCATATGCTGCTACTCTTGAAATATATGCTGGGTTAATTTACCTAACTAGAGCGCTAATGATCATTAAATGAAATGTTTTTGATAACAGAGTATCAAAACCGGCTTAGCACTTTATTGTTGTTTACTTGTGCGGAAGGCTTAAAACAATGAGAATTTGCTAAGGAATGTGGAATTACGGTACAGCAATAGCATGATGTGTAATAAATAATAGGCCAGAGTTAGAAGCATTTAATTTTAAGTGATCAATTGTAAAGTTGGAGTTGAAGAAGCGAGTCATATCGCCGTGAATAAAATACCAATATCAAAACTTAACTTGTATATCACTAAATGAAACTTGTTGATGTGATATATAAATATAATTACTGTAATCTTCAATAAAAATTATAAATAATACTTGAGATTTAAATTTTGGGTTTTTGCTCTAAAGTAATTATAGATTTTGGATTTTTATCAAGAGTAATAGCGGCCGCCGTAGCCGAATGGGTTGGTGCGTGATTACCATTCGGAATTCACAGAGAGGTCTTTGGTTCGAATCTCGGTGAAAGCAAAATTAATAAAAACATTTTTCTAATAGCGGTCGCCCCACGGCAGGCAATGGCAGGCCTTCGAGTATATTTCTGCCATGAAAAAGCTCCTCATAAAAATATCTGCCGTTCGGAGTCAGCTTAAAACTGTAGGCCCCTCCATTTGTGGAACAACATCAAGACGCACACCACAAAAAGGAGGAGGAGCTCGGCCAAACACCTAACAGAAGTGTACGCACCAATTATTTATTTATTTTGTTTTTTAATGATTGTGCAATAATACAATTGGCCTTATACAAGATAATTGATTTATAAAATACCTGTTATAAAATGATTTATATTTTTATGAAAAATGTATGAAAAGTATGCATCTATCTCCCTTAGCTCCCCTAAAAACAGTGTACATTTTTAAAAATTTTAGAAGATCCCCTATTTCCACAGTATTGATATCTTCTAACTCATAAAAAAAAATGGTCTACCTAAAATGGTGAATCTACGTCTCATTTAAACAGCTGCTGTTGAGTCATATATTTGCACGCCCATTCTATGGTTGTAGCAGCCCATTAGCGACCCATTATAACTGAAATTATAGTGCTAAGTTTATGCTTATTTTGGCTTTGCAGAGGTTCTGTGCGTTTAGCATTGAAATAAGTAGCTTAAAAGTCTCTAAGGGCATGCCTATGTCATTGTCTGTGCACTCAGCAATCAACTTGGTTCCAAGTCTCCCTTGCCCTGCAATTGCCATCAATGTCGCATTGGCCAGGAACCAAGTTACTTTTGGGTGAAGCGTCATTTCATGGCTTCCATGGAGGTTGAGTTTAGTGATGTTATCAGCGAAAATGTATGGAGATATCATTTCCTGGTATCGTATCACACTATACCAGTGTCTCGACAGTAGTTGGGATGCTAAAGGAGGTCTCCACATATTTGGGGTCCGCCCTAACCTCGAGCTTGCAATTCAGTAGCTCATAAGATTTTGAGTTTTATTTTGTGAAGGAACAGATAAAAATCTGGTGACAGTCATTACTCTCAAGTAAAAATAAAAATCCTGAGTCCTTACCTCTGAGCGCAAAAATAATAATCGAAAGCTGAGTGGTATTCTTGAGCCAAAAAATAAAAATCGAATCATAATCATTCATCATTATGGTCAAAATATTAATATGAAAATGCAATCATTATTCATGGAAGAAAAAATTGAACTAAAAATTATATTGCTTTTAATAAAAAAAAATTAAATAATTACTAGTTGTGCTTAGAAAATAAAAATTAATTAGATAATAACAATTAAATGATGATTACTATATTCTAACTCTTATGCTTACCTGATTATTAGCATAAGTTTTAAAAAATATTGCTTACATGACCTTTGCAAATGTTTTTAATAAAAAAGCTGACATTCTGTTAAAGAAACACCCTATACATTAGTTACATATTTTGTACTACTACTCCTTTTATCACAACAATTCAAATACATTCATTGCAAGTATATGTGTATTAAGTGTGTAACAGATTGGGATTTTTTAAGAACCGATAAAAACTGGACTTTGCATAGCTGAATATCTACATACATATACTTATATACTCAAAAGGATATGCGCGTGTTTTGCTCTTCAAATAGCTAAATCATCGCAATGCAATTAAGGTAAAGCCTTTACAATTGGTTGGCTGAACCAAAAAGAAAAAAAGAAAAGTAATCGATTACTTAGTTTTACTTTTTCTCAAAGATTTGGTTGGCTTTTGATTATCAAGATACGAGATAAATTGTAAAGTTTTTTGTGCGTTGACTTAAATTTTTTTCCTATATATTTGAGAGAAAAGAAGGTGAAAGCTTTGCGGAACTTAAACATTGAGTTATTAAAATCGCTTTTTAAGTATTTTTTATTTTGATTTAATTTTTGTAATATATAAGTATATAAATAAAAAATATAAAGTATTATAAAATATTTTGCCTGAGCGATTAAGTTCTGCGGTAATTGGCACAGATTGCAGGATCGCCCTTCTTATGGATTGGGCAGAGCACACTTAAATTCTAATCGGCAGGCATGCTTCCATCCGATCATATTTTGCATAGGAGCTGATGCATGCACCTTACCAGCTTCTCGCCGCCATGTTTGAATAGCTCAGCCGGCAGTCCGTCGGCGCCCGCGGCTTTGTTGTTCTTTAGCCGCGTTATGGCTCATCTCACCTCATGATCTCATGATCGGGTAGCGGAACGACATTTCCGTCGTCAACGATTGGGGTATCGGGATCTTCACATTCTCTGTGAAATGCGCAGCTGTCACTGTTTAACAGGCTCGAGAAGTATTTCCTTCATAATTTAAGATTGCTCTATACGTCAGTCACTAGATCGCCGTCTTTGTTCTTACAGGAAAACGCCCCGGTCTTAAAACCTTCTGTAAGCCGCCGAACTTTCTGGTAGAATTTTCGGGCGTTGTTCCTATTGGCCAGCATCTCAATCTCCTCGCACTCACGTATTTCGGCCTCTCGTTTCCTCTTTCAGATAAAGATAATACGTCTCTTTTCCTTTTTTAGCTCTCTGTAGCGATCCCACATGGCTCGCGTTGCGCCCGATCGCAGCGTGGCTCTATAGGCGGCATCCTTTCTTTCTGCGGCAGCATGACATTTCTCGTTGTACCAACTGTTTTTTCGGGCTCGCCGGAGAAAAGTTGCTCCATTGTTCGTGGATGCCAGTTTGTTGGGCAGTACTCTCTGAGAGCAGGAGTGAGAATCGAGTGGCGAATCTTCTGGATGTCTGTTGTGATTGCAGCTTTTCGATGTCGAACATTCTTTGCATAGGTAGATGTACGTTTTTTGCTGCATAGAGGCGTGTGCGCAGTTTCGCTGCAACAAGGTAGTGATCCGATCCGATGTTGGGTCCTCGGATCGTACGTACATCTAATACACTAGAAGCGTGTCTTCCACTTTTCACAACATGGTCGATCTGGTTTCGTGTTTTTCCATCAGGAGACAGGCAGGTGGCTTGGTGAATCTTCTTGTGCTGGAATCTGATGCTGCAGATTACCATGTTTCGGGCCCCGGCGAAGTCGATCAGCCTCTGTCCGGATGTTTCGTGGTGTAGGCTGAATTTTCCAACTGTGGGACCAAAAATTCCCTCCTTGCCCACCCTGGCGTTGAAGTCGCCAAGCACAATTTTTATGTCGTGGCGGGGCAGCGTTCATAAGAACGTTTCAAGCGCTCATAGAAGGAATCTTTGGTCGCATCGTCCTTCTCTTCCGTCGGGGCGTGGACGCAAATTAGCGATATGTTAAAAAAACGGGCTTTGATGCGGATTGTTGCGAGATGCTCGTCCACCGGAGTGAACGACAGTATTTGGCGACGAAGTCTCTCTCCCACAACAAATCCAACACCGAATTTGCGCTCCTTTCCATGGCAGCTGTAGTAGACATCACAAGGTCCTACGCTTTTCTTGCCTTGTCCTGTGCATTGCATCTCTTGAATGGCAGTGATCTCAGTCTTTACTCTTACGAGGACATCGACCAGCCGGGCAGTGGCACCTTCCCCATTAAGGGACCGGACATTCCAGGTGCATGCGCTCAAATCGTAATCCTTACTTCATTTGCAATGGTCGTCATCAGCAGAGGGAGATCTCATCCGAGGCTTTTTTAAACTTTTCATTGGGGGGGCGGATTTTTAAGTGGCGGGACCTAAAACCAGCGCACAACCGGCTATCCTGGAATGTTTCGCCTTCTCACGTTAGACCACTCCCGAACGGGTGTTCGGAAGCTACCCAGTGGGTACGTGGGCTAGTCCCGGACGTGGTGAGCTGCTTGAACCATATGCAGAGGAAACGTCCTGGCCACTCCCAAGTGAATGGCGATCAGTAACTTTCCCCACTTGCATGGACTTCTACATATGGAACCATCCTCCGACGGGCGAGTGCTATTAGAAAAAATCTTACATTAATTTTGGTGTTTTGCCGAGATTCGAACCTACGTTCTCTCTGAATTCCGAATGGGAGTCACGCATCAATCCATTTGGCTACGGCGGTCAACTTAAATTAAATTTACTTAAACAGACACGAATTATTTATTATCAAATATTACCGAATTGAGCAATTAAATTTTGTACATTTTAATATGTAATTTTTTATTTGAACACAAATATACAAGGTGGCGCAAAAGTAACCTTGCGATGTTTTTTCGATTTAATTGAAAAAAAAAAATGAAAAACTTTAATTCTTCTTGTGGATTATTTTTATTTGGTCTTTTAATTTTTTTTACATCAAGTCGAGAATATGATGTCATGTAAATGGCCGCCGCCACAGTTGATTGCCATTTGAGCTCTTTCCAAAACTTCCGGCGATAGGTCTCCACATTCTTGACGGAAATTATCTTTAAGAGCTGCAAGAGTCTGAGGCTTGTTGACATAAACCCGCGACTTCAAAAAGTCCCACAAAAAGAAGTCTGGACCGCTCAAATCAGGCGATCTTGCTGGCCAGTGCAAATCGCCAAAACGGGAGATTAGGCGCCCGGGAAATGCATCCTTCAGCATATCGGTTGTGGCACGTGCAGTGTGCGCCGTTGCACCGTCCTGTTGGAATCACATGTTTTCCAATCCCAATTCAATTAGTTGCGGTAAAAAGAACTCGTTGATCATTGCTCTGTAGCGCTCACCATTCACAGTAACCGTTTGGCCCGCGACGTCTTCGAAGAAAAAAGGTCCGATGACTCCTCCAGCGAAAACAGCACACCATACAGTGACTTTGAGCGGGGGTTACACGCGGATTTTCAGTGCCCCAGAAGCGTCAATTTTGCTTATTTATGTACCCGCTAAGATGGAAATGGGCCTCATGGCACTCATGATTATTTTTGATGACAAATCATCTTCCTCTTGGTGGTGATTAAGGATGGCTTGAGCATATGTTAGACGCGATTGGCGGTCAGCAGCTAACAGCTGATGCACCGCCTGGACTTTGTACGGAAACATCTTCAAATCTTGTACCAAAATTCGCTGTAAAGACCGTCGACTGATACCCATTTGCGTGGCACGTCGTCTGGTCGATGTCGACGGCGCTTCCATGACATCCTCGGCTACAGCAGCAATATTCTCTGCAGAACGGCTACTCCGGGGTCTGCCACGCCTGGCAGCATCTTGTGTTGTGCCAGTCTCTTCGAGGCGAGCGGCTAAACGTCGCAGTGTTTCACCAGTAGGCGTTGGACGGCGAGGAAATCTGCGACGAAATTCACGTTGTGCCAAAGTCACCGACCGATTATTGGTCAAATAAATAGTCAGCAATATTCCGCGTTCTGGAGCAGTGTAGCGTAACATTGTTTATTAACGTATATTTCGGATGTGTTTACTACACAAATGTCAAAACAGAACTGACATTAGGGGCCAATCGCAAAATGTATGGCATTTTCTGATAGGAGGATTACTTTAGCGCCACCTGTTATATTTCAATCTCTCAACTTATTCTTTGTTTATTGTTATGCCAGTATATTTTTAAAAACGAAATAACCGGGCATCGTGCAATAGCAGTCTTTGCTGTTTTCCCTGGAGTGCTGCTTATGTTTACGTATCAAAAAAGAAAAAGAAAAAAAAAAAAAAAAAAAAAAAAAAAAACAAAGCCATGAATTTGTTTTAAATAAGAATGCAGAGATTAAAATTGATTTGTGAGTTACGAAAAGTATACACATACCAAAAATACAATAATAAATACTCTAAAAATATAAAATTGTCAATTTCTACGAATATTAAGCATGAACTTGTGTGATAATACCTCAATGTCTATTACATGAATTATTGTGTTACCATTGGCAGCACTCGTGGTTGGATTATGACAGATTTCTTTACATACAGGTACATTTATACACATATATTAGAATGTATGTAACTGCGTATTATTGTTCGTGGTATTGAAATAAATACTCTTCAAGGAGATGGGACATGAATTGAGGATTTTTTGTAATTCTTTCTTTCATTTGTAGACACATTGGTAAGATAAGGCAAATATCGCAACTGACAAAAATATAAACCCAGCATCCCCAAAAAAACATCATAATTATTTTTTCACTTAAATATTGCCTCAAGATACTAAGTTAAATTTTGTGCGTGCGAAAAATTTCATTCAATCTTATGCACGAAGGGTGATCCCTTGCTCAAGCTCAATTTTCGGAGCAGAAGATACCTTTTGGTTGCTTAAAAATAGCATAACTCACTCTCCAACATTTTTCTATATTATCTCAAGGAATGTTTTTTTGACAAAAGCTTACACGCTAATTGTTTATTTATTTTTTAATGCTTTTACGATTAAGTTAAAATTTGTATTGCATTGTATTGTACACTATTTTTCCAGAAATTTGAGACTTTAGCTTGATAAGTCACTTTTTATGATAAGTCACTACTGACCAAGTTAAAATAAAAAAATTTGACTTTTGTTTTATTTGGTGCAAAGTTATTACATAGTACTTGAGTACAATGAATATTTTCAAAATTGTTTGCAATATTTAAATTTTTTTCTATCAATATTGGGTGCTTAAAAACAACGGAGAAATGGTTTGTTTGTTTTTGTTCTGAAAATTTTCGCTTTAAGAACAAGCCTCGCACTGTTCGACCATTCACTGAAAAAAGGTAATAAAGCCATTATACACAAATACCCATGAAATTGGTACTGAATTCAGATCTTTTAGAAGGACCTACAGTTTTAAGCTGACTCCGAAAGGCAAATGGTTTTTTTTAAGAGCCTTTTCATGGCCAAAATACATACACTCGACGATTTGCCATTACCTGTCGATGGGTGACTGCTATTGAAAACACTTTTTCTATCATTTGGTGTTTCTGCACAGAGATTCAAACCTGCGTACATCCTAATAGTAGCCACGCACTAACTCATTCAGCTTCGGCGGCCGCCATAATACTCATTAAAAAATGAAAGAGGTTGGTGCTGAAATTTTGGCGTACCATCAATTAGTGTATTCAGCCAGTAGTGGCTCAAGGCCAAATATCATTTTACTTCAGGTTCTCCAGAAGAACTGGTTTAATGGAGGAAAATGCTTTTCCAAACAGAACTCCAATACCAATGCAAAAAATGTCTCTCATTAGATTAATTAAATTATTAGGAGCAAAAAATTTCGATTGGAAATTTTGTTTCAACAATTATGTTCAAACTTTTTAGGTTTTTGTAGACAGACCTAGACCAGACTCTCGGAATTTGGCAAAGAATATCTATAGTATTTCTTCCCACAAAAAATGTATTATAACATACCATTATCTGCTCGGAAACATCATACAACTGTGCGACCCTCTATTGGGAGCACAAGCTTGCCCTTAAAACTTTTCAGGGATGTGTGCGCCGGTCTACTTTATGACAGTCAGTCCTTATTTATCCTCGACAAAATCAGTTTCTTGCAATTTTTTCACCAACCTTTGAATTGTCGACACATTCGGCTGATTATTTCCTCCAAAAAAGTTACGAATTTTGCGATAAGTTGTTCTTAAAGAATGAACATTTCCATCATAAGTTTCAATAATTTTAACGGGTTGTTCGGTCTTATAAAATTTTACAGCTGTCTACTTGATAAATGTTAAAGATGTTGTGAAAGAGGATGCATCTAGGAGTTATTCACTAGTAAAACACCCTAAATTTGCATTTAGTAGGTAGGTAGGTGAATTGGTTGAAGCGCCAGTCGGGCACTCCTTAGTAGCTCTGAAGCGCCGTTTTGATACCATTGTGATACCTCCAACAGGCAGATATCTACAGCCAGCCAGAGCTGTTGATATAATGGAGGAATATTGATGGGGCTTAGGTCGGCGCACTGCCCCAGGCTGTCGAAGAATGGAGCACCCGGTGATCTTAGTCGTCTAGCTGATAAACCCTTTAAGTTACAGAGAAAATTCTCAACAGTCTCCTTCTCTAAAAGGTCCCCACAGCTTCAGCAATGGGGGTTAAATGGTACCCCTAGCATTTCCGCGTGTGTGCCGATCATCCAGTTACCGGTTAACACAGCTACGAGTTTGGAAATTGAATGACGAAGACTCCAAAGGACTTTCTGAGTCCTTCGTATATCGTACTGGGGCTAAGGTTTTCGAAATAGCACATAATGAAATGGAGATTGCATTTAGTACTCTGAATTTAAGGCTCATGTCTCAAAGAAAATTTTGTATTATATAAAAACTTCGGGCTCATGAAAAAATATAAAATATAAAATAAATATTTAAAAATGTCTGGTAGTTGTCAGATGTGCCCACTTTTAGGTGGTTTAATTCACCTATCGGTTTAGCACATACAACCGTGCCAGTATTAAGGCAAACAAAAGAGGAAATAAGTCGTACAAAACCGATCTTGTATATTTAACAAATTACTTCAGTTGGATTAAGTTATAAATAAAGGCATCCGCTACTTTTTCTGAATAAAATGTTATGTTTATTCTCTAAGTAAAATTTTATGGCTAAAGAAATTTTTATTAGGAGCCAACTGCCGTAGCTTAGGATATTTATTTTGATAAGAAACATCAAAGTTATTGGAAAAATTCTATCTATTTAGTAGCTGATGCCGTTTGACAGAAAATGTGAAATATTTATAAATATGTATGCCCACTATAAAAAAGCTTTTAATTAAAACTATTTACCATTCGGAAGCGGTCTCAATCTATAGGACTCTCTATTTTTATAAAAACATTCAGATGTACCATGTAAATTAGCGAAGATGATTTAATACCTTATCAGGGTAGTGCCCGTCCTTCTTGTATTACTGTTATTCAGGACAAGGCTTATTGGTTTGAAAGAGAGTCCTGCACACTCAGTTTCTGAATATCACTTACATGAAAATGTATGGAGATTAGATTATAGCTTACAAATATGAGCAACAGCTATATACAGCCATGGACAGATAAATAGCCCCAAAGTGAACCTTGTACGTTAAGTTAAGTTTTTAGTACGAACTCTTCTTTGATCAAATAAATTTGTTTGTTTACATTTATTACCGTTATTAAGCTTACATTTATGCGAGGAATTTACGGTTTATTTATGAAATTTTTTGCGTTCTATTTTATTTATGCTTATCGCTGTTTTGAAGTGGACACAGCATAGCACATTTTAACTTGTGCAGCGAAGAGTAGAACTTTAGTAATGTTTCAGCGATTTTTAGTATAATTATTGGTTTCTTAAATAAAATTTCAAAATAATTACTAAAAATGGGACGTGGAAAACATTGCACGCCGGGGAAAAGAGCTCTTAATATATATACCGTATGAGTCAAAACGGAGAAAGCTATGCAGAAATAGCTGATATGATGATGTGCACTCGGAAAATGGTTTATAATGCTCTTAATTTAGTTAAGAAAGATTCATCCTATCTCAGCAAAAAAACGGAAAGAAAACCCCGCGAAAAACTGATGTTAATGTGGATAGAGCTATAATACGCAAGAGCAAAGCAGACCCCTTTAAGTCGGCACCGCAAATAATGCTTGAAATAAGACAACAATTTGGTCTACAGATGTCCAGAAAGCATATAGGAAGGCGACTTAACGAAGCCCAGCTGCTGGGGCGCATAACCACTCCTCTCAAAAAGACATATCAAACACCGACTTGCCTTTGCAGAAGCCCACAAAGACAAATCTATTCAGTTTTGGAAAAACGTACTTTGGACCGACGAAACCAAAATAAATAGCATGGGACCATATGAGAAAACTATTGTACGTTGTCCAAAAAATCAAGCGCTGAATCTTAGGTTCACAAAAAATACGATTAAACAAGGCCGCGGAAGCATCATGGTTTGGGGAGCTTTTTCCTGGCATGGTGTTGGGCCGATTGATCGCGGGGTTGGTAAAATGGATAGATTTCAGTATCTGTATATACTCCAGAATAAAATGGAACCATTTGTGTTTGAGTTTATGCCATTAAATTGGACATTTATGCAGGACAATGATTCAAAGCATACTGCAAAGACAGTGAAGCAATGGCTCAGAAGAGAAAAAATTAATGTATTGAATTGGCCGGCGTAGAGCGCTGATCTCAATCCAATAGAAAATTTGTGGAATGACGTTAAGGTCAAAATCGCTAACAAAAGTTTTAAAAATTTTGATGATTTATGGGCCGTAGTTGAGAAGGCTTGGTACTCGATTCCAAAGGAAAGATGCCACAAGCTCGGAGCATGGATCATGGAGCGACGGCTTGAAGAAGTAATCAAAAACGGTGGATATAGTACAAAATACTACTCTGGTAAAACAATATGATTACTTAACTATCTGATTTGTTTACTATTTTTGCTTTTATTTGAAATTTTTTAGCATATGCTGTTTATGTGTCCAGGAGGTTTCATGAGTTATCAACATTCTCGTAAATTAAATCAAAACTGGAATTCCTTTTGACCATGTTTTTCTTTTAAAGTGGAAGTGAAGAATTTTTTTATTTTTTATGTTGCTTTTTCCCCAATAAAAAATAATTATTTAAATCATAATACCTTCAAAGTCTAAATGTGCTATTTACATGTCCATGTTTGTATTATGAAAGAAGGTCCTCAAAAAAAAAAAAGGAAAATATAATAATCCAAGCAATTTTTTAATAGAAAATATACAATTTACAATATTTCGCATAGATTATTATAACTAACTCTGAATTGTTACTGTGAAGTAAAATTACTACAACATTAAGGCCCATAACATCCCTCCAAATACTTGATGCTATGCTAGAGAGCGATTTCTGCTTACAGTATTTTAAAATATTCCCTTTTATTTTTTTTTCATTTGCTCCTAATCCAGTATGCCCACAACATATGTAGTTATTACCATGATTGCATATGTACCGTGCTGTTATGAAATATTGGTATTATTTGCATTTATTAAACCGCCCACAATGCTCTTTTGTATTCGTAGACATGGAATTTCTTTCATTGTCAAATGAATTTTATGTGTCATAACTACACAAGAGATAACAGTAACGAAGATTAGACACAAATGATGAAAATACGTAATATAATATACAAACTGGATTTGGACAGCAAACTGCTCAGAACTAATTCTATTTCGGCAAACTCATAAAAATCTCTTAGTAAGTAATATTTTAAAATATAGCCACAAAATATGTATGAACCCTAACAGCTTTACACACAACGCTTCGATTTGCATAGGTTTTTTGTGTTTTGATGCTAATCGTCAATGGAAGGTTTTCTTGGACATGAGTTGCAAAAAAGTCGTGTTTATAAGGTATGTTCAAAAATCATGAAATTAATTGTAAAATGTTTTACTAAAATGTTTGCTATTATTTCTAACATTCTTATATTAATCAAATTTATCAATAATTTTTTTAGAGACATTAGTTTTAAAAATGTAATTTATTTGTTAGTTTCCTCAGTACCAAACTCAGCTAAGTGGGATAAACGGAAATGAGGATACAATTCAATAAGAGAAGGGAAGCAAAATTTGGGCCTATTCGAATCTTATAAACCAGCGCACATTTAATTAAATATATAAATATATAATTGGCGCTTACACCAACTTTGGCTGTTTGGACGATGCTGGTTCCATTTAATTAGTAAAATTTAATTTGTACGTGCTGATCAAACAAACTCATAGGTGATGGGAGATATAGATTGTAGCGTCAGATAGGCGGACGAAAATTAAGTCTTGGTATATAAAAATTGGGCATAGTTTTGTCTCATCTTAATAATATTTATGTTGGATCCAAATGCGGTGTATCAAGTTTGGGGGAGTTTAATAAGTTGTTCTCGAGATACAGCCATTTAACACTTGGTTTCCAACACTTTTTTTCACTGTATTTATTTTTTTTTGTGCTCAACATTTGCACCAAATTTAAGTAATTTTACATCATTTTTTTTTTAATTTTATAATATTACTATGGTATGGCAGGCGAGTGTAGTCATTGACCGATTTTGCTCATCTTCAATACCAGACTACTTTTGGCAAAGAGTAATATCAGTACAAAGTTTCATTGAAATTTGTACATACGTATATTAATTTATATATCGTACACATGGACAGACGTACGGAGATATACTGCCTAAATCGACTGCACTCATCATTCTGAATATTTTGGTATATAATTATATGTATGCAATATACTTATCTCAAATACTATATACTTATAATGCCCTTGGGCACAAGTGCGCTGGTATAAAAATTGTATATTATGTTCTGATTTCCATTTTTGAAGATTTGTTAATGTGTTGCTCACTCTCTTTTGGCTTATCGGCGGACTAGAGAATGTTGTTAGTTATTATATTTTTTCCCCCGTAATTTTATTTTGCGTTGAAAAAAACCTGAATACGAATTGGTAACATTTGCTTCATTGATAAATTCGACGATTCTTCGAATTTCAATGAATTAAAAATAAAGTTATTCGAAATATCAATCATATGAGAGTCATATTTTTAAAAATAAGTTTGGTTGAAATAGTATTGAAAATTAAAGTATTACTGCATTATACGAGGGCATTTCAATAAGTACCTGTGCTTGATGTCAGAGGGCGTTCCATCTATTCATCTATCAATCAATCTATGGGGACGCTTCGCCATCTATGACCACAGTTAGATATTAGTTCAACGAATTTAAATGTGGGCGAACATCCGTTTTTGACGAGCGATTAGAACGCCCGGTAGATGTGGTTAGACCCGATTTACACGAGGAGACATCTGGAAGGGAAACATTTGGTTCAAGGGCGAAAGACGGTCGGGGAAGAGAGAAGGGATTTTGTCTCCCGTACTCGGCGACACTCTTTACTCTTCTTATTCGTATTTCTTATTTTAAAGCAATTTTTGACAGTTGCTTCATTCGTTTTCTTCTTTTGTGGAAGAAAGTTCTAAGTTATGTGTTGGTTTTCAATCAAACGGAAGATAACAACGACGACAAACATCCGAACACTGCTTGGGAAATGCACGATTATTTTTGCTAGTAAAGGAGGTATAATTTAAAATAGTTATGGGACATGTTTATGTTGATTTCTAATTTTTCCCTGCATTTCTAGATACTCAAGTTAATTTTTAAGTGAATTATTTACATATGAAGTATTTTTAATTTAATTTTTTTTATTCAAGTACAAGAATTTATAAATATATTTCAATAAAAAAACAACAAATTATTTATTATTTAATCAGTTTGCATTTTTCATTCATATATTTAAGAAACTGTTGTCGAACGCTCTCTGCTTTACATGTAAGCGCGTCCGAACCAGACGATGCTAAAGTATTAAATGTCAAAATGTCGCGGAAACATTTTTGCCCGTGTGTACGCGAATGAAACATCTAAACAGAATTTCCAGTGTCTCCCTTCCAAATGTCACCTCGTGTAAATCGGGACTTACCGAGGAAATAATTCAAAAAGTCCACGACATGATTCTCTCTGATCGGTAAACGAAAGTGCGAGAAGTAACAGAGGCCATAGGTGTGTCGACTAGAATGACATTTAATATTTTACATGATAAGTAGTCGATGGAAAAATTGTCGGCTGGATGGGTGCCGCGATTGCTCACGGTAGACGTGAAGATGCGGATGCGGTTGTTAATTTCGAATCAGTATTTGGAGCAATTTAAGCGAGATCAAAACGAATTTTTGCATTGAGTTGTCATCGTTAATGAAACCTGGATTCATCACTACCCACCAGAAACTAAGCAATAATCAAAACAATGGATTTCTTCCGGTTGATCTGCTCCGAAGATGGCGAAAAGACATTCCCATCGGCTGGAAAGGTCAAGGCGACGATTTTCTGGGATGCGAACGGCGTCATTCTCATGAAAAAAAAAAATATTGAAAATCATCATTTTTCGGGCCTCTGACTACCCCTAACTCCTTAAGAATCTTAGGACGTTCCCATAGATTGACGCCCGTTATTATGATAGTACTATCAGGTCCCAAGGGCACTCTTACCTTACCGGGCATACGTCAGCCGAATTCTGCCCCTTCATTTCACACGTATTCGCACTCTCGTCCCATCAGTCATTGTTCAGATGGCAGTGAAGTAACATAAATAGAAAATGTTTTCATTTATTCACAGTTGATGTTTTTTTGTAAACAAACTGTTGCCATAACCCCAGTGAGTGCCAATTAATGGCCTATTGTTGGTCACACATCTGCATTCTGTACATCGTGGCTACCACTCACTCAAGTAATAGGGTTGGTTGTTTTACAGATGTTGGTATAGCACCAACGGTTCCTTTGAGCTTTTTTATTGAAAATCTAAATGTACCCGACTGTTCCCACTTTGATTGACCATAAAAGTTGGCTCCTCTCTAACAGGGGCCTCCACGGAATCGCAGTTCGGCAATCCATCAGCCAGTTCGTTTCACCACCAACCCCGGCACCAGTAGAAGTTCAAGCTCATTCCGCCTTGCAGCACAGTTTCGCATCAACTTAGACTCCTGAATAATTTTTGGAGTGATTTCTAAAACCTTTAGAGCGGCGTAGCTGTTACTGCATAAGCTTATTTTAAAACTTCACCACCTTTCGGCAATTATCAAGTCTGTTACTTTAAATATTGCAAAAATTTTCGAATCAAAGTCCATTGTTATTATATGTAAATCAGTACTGTATCTGAGGTTACCGTGCAAATCTCACGGAGCATCAGTACCATTTGGTTTTGAAGTCGTCAAATTCTTTTTTTGACCTTTTAATTTTAATAAATGCTAACGGTTGTCGTCCCTTGTGTTTCTGTTTTTATCCTGTAAACTTCGATATTGATAGGTTAGGGCCTGTATCTCTTAATTAATTTAGGTGTAGGCCTAATTTTTCCGAGTAGAAAGGAAGTTTGCAAAGATATAATTCAGTTTCTTACCTTTCTGTAAACTGTTGAAATGAAGAAAAATATGCCAGATAATCGCCTTGGATTACTGTGAGAATGACTGTTCATGGATTATTGATCCATTGCATAATGAAACATGAACCTTTTCCATGAATAATTAATGCTCTTTTGTGATGGCAAAGAGCTGCTCCTCTCACCCTCTTTTCAAACTTGTAATTTTCACTCAGTTTAATTCCTTTTCTATTTTTTCTGATAGCGTACTGATCCTGTTGGGGACGAATTCCTCGGTTTTCCTTATATGTATATAAAGCACAATTTTTGACTTCTTCTCTTTATCCTTGTACGACGTACAATAAATTGGAAAATTTGTACTTTTTGCTATGCCCATTTGTCGCACTTATTTCACCCATATACCGCCAAACCAAATTATGCCATTCACGTATCTTTTGATGGAACACACAGTGAACTTAATAAGTTAATCGAATATTGATATTGATATTCCACTTGTTGGAGGTTTAAAAAATTAGTTTTATGTTTGCCTAATTTTTTACTAGTTAAGGCTAGGTTTGTACGTAGTTAGTAAGAACCTTTAATACCAAATGGCTGGTAAATAAAGAATGAATTGACAGACGAAAGGAAATTTGGCTAGTACCAACGCCCTCTCTTATTGAACCGCAAAACTTATTGAACAACATAGTAAGTGATACAAAAGCGCTTCGCATCTAAAATTTTCCAACAACGTAGTATTAAATGTTATAAAAATCTGTTATTTTATGCAAAACAAAAAAAGACAAAACTGAACTACTTTTTCCCTTGTATCGTACTCATTAAATTTCCGAAATCCATCCCTGCTGGATGTGTTTACCACCAGTAACTGAGGGTTAATAAAAATGTGCTTTCATGAGCGCCTATGGAAATCTACCCCCCCGTTATGAAAGAAAAAAATCTGTTTGTAGGCATATTTATGACATAGATTTTCCTATACACTCCGCGAAATTCAATAAAGGACACTGGTATTCATGCTATTAATATTTTGTTTCAATGGTAAAGGGACCTTTTTATAACTCTCGAAATTTATTTCGATTACTTTTTCGTATGTTGCTCAAAAAATGCAACAGTTAGATCTTGTTCGTATTTTTTTATATTCTGTGGTTCGGGGATTAAAGGAAAATTCATTGACTTTAAACGTAATTGTAAAAGTTTTTAATTTTTAACTAACAAACAAAGTGCCTTTAAATTGAATGGCTTGGCCACGGCAATAGAAAATGTAGTAAACCTCAAAGAAAAGTATAACAAAAACCGGTGAAACAAGAACAAACTCAAGTTATCTCCGCGACAAACATGTGCTACTATTCGAGCTGGCCTAAAAAAAATCAGCGACATAAAAAATTGTAAGTTACTTAAATTTAGCAGTGGGTAATCGTTGCGTGCAACACATATTATTTGGTAGTAATCGACTAGCTTGGATTCAAAACCACCTTTGACGGAACCACACAAATGTTTCAGATCATAATCTGCAAAACAACCTATGCCGTAAAGCAATGAGTGGAGAAATGTGATATTTTCGAATGAGAATGAAATTTCAGCTTCAAAAATCCGAATAATAAATAAAAAGCATAATTGGAAGGATTTTGAGTGTTATTTACCAAGCAAAATTTTTGAAGAGAGAACCTCCTTCGATTGCTTTGGGTTGGCTTCAGTTACCACAACAGGATAACCATATGCATAATTTCTAGACGTAAGCACTAAAAAGGTTAGAAAAATGTGTTGCGCGAAGCCTTGATCAACTTTATGGAGGAGCTGCCAGACACTAAGGCCAAATTTCAGCAAGATAACGCTGCCATACATGCGTTACGCCTCTCTAGAAGTGAGAAGTTTGCGTGACACCACCTTAAATTTTTAAGATCTGTGGAGAAAATATCGACACAATAGTAAATGTCCTGCTCTTCTATTCCATTTACTACATCTCTCCACGAAAGACATCCATGGTAACTACAAGTTAGTTTCAGGGTAAAAACAGTCAAGCATAAGAGTGGCCGTCAATAGCTCCAGACTCAAATCCAATCGAGAAAATGTAAGGCAACCTCTCTCGTCGAGTATATGCTGGAAGACGTAAGTTTCATACGGTAGAAGAGCTATGTACGTAATGTCATTATGGAAGAATGGTTTAAGATTTCCGTTTCAGAGTTTCAAAATGTCGTCGTTTCGCTACCAATAGGGATTTTTAAGTGGTAAATAAAACTAAAGTATGAATTCAATTTTACTTATATATTACTCATATTTGTCATGCTTTTTCTGAATGTAAAACAAGATTCATTAAATTTCTCGGAGGGTATACATAGAACAATTAAGGCGGGTCAATTTATGTGGCACGATTTTTTTCGACACCGTATCTAGCAGATTCGGGGTCTACATAAGGTTCTAAAAAAAAGTCCGTTAGAACATGGCTCTAAATTTAATTACGAACCCCACAAATTTTAAAAGAAGCGAAAGACGAAAATAGGGAGGTAGTTCAGGCTAGGGAGATAGAAAGTAGAGAAATTAGACTTAGAGAAACTAGATAATTATAATTATACACCCGTTAAGATCTACACGGACGGATTTGAAATGGACACCGGTGGAGGATCAGGGTTATAATGCGAAGAGTTTTCTATCAGTGAATCCTTTAAACTAACGGAGCACTGTCGTGTTTTTCAAGCGAAAATAAATGCTATGAATAGGTTAGAGATGAACAGAATATCATCAACAGATATCTGCATTCTATCAGACAGCCAAGCCGCCCTACGGGCCCTGGATGCATTCCAAATAACATCAAGGAGTGTCTTGTGTTGGCGCCAAGCTCTTAATGACAAACAATAGCCCATCATGTTATGCTGGGAGAGAAGGTACCTGTATACCAAACATAAATAATTTTATGGGGGTACCTCCCGCAACTTGTAAGCTTCTCAGCCCCTAGGGCTCACAACGTACCCATTTCGTGATCTAAGTGCCATCGTTGTCTCTATGTGCGATGCGGCTGCCAAACCTAACCTAAATATATTATTATTTTTAAAACAAAATTAGACAACAAAATGAATTGAATTTTTCAGAATATTTAGCTTGTTTGATTGTAGTCTGATTTACATATAAAAAATTAGATGCAGTCGTTTTTTGTAATACACTATTGAAAAATTTCATGCAATTTGTTTTGTAGCGCCATCTCGTGATTCTTTGAATAAAAATTCGAAAAATACAGAGCAGATATCAATATAAAAATTCTTCGTGGCGAAGAACACAAGTAACAAGCTTTTACTTTATTTTATTAAAAAGAAAAATAATATTCATAATACTCAATTATATGAAAATTTCGTACAAATTAAATTTGGGGGCTCCAAATTCACTTTAAAACCATGCTCTAATAGACTTTCTTCTTAGAATGTTATATAGATTCCGAATCTATCCGGAGCGACGTCGAAAAAAATTAACCACCCTAATGTAAAAAACATACACACTTGGGCAGGTCGATTTAAAAGTCGCTCATTGCTCTGTGAAAATCGTATTCTAGGGATCAAAATAAGAAACAATTTGGGTCAATCGAAAAATCCCACTTTGACTCATTTAGAGTGCTCCAATCGAGTCCAAAGGTATGACCGACCCCCACTAACTTTGGACGACCGATCCACCCATGCAAGTGGCACACCCCCTGGAACTCCTCGGGGGGGTTTCCCATACAATCATTTCAAAATATCACCATTTTTGGCCTTTATATGAGAAAAGAAACTAAATAGTTCGACTCAAATTGGGGGGCATCAGAATTTGTTTTAGAGGCATGGTTCCTCTGATTTTCACAGAACAATGTGCGATTTTTTTGCCTCCCCACAAATCGACCCGGCCTAATACACATATGTCTGTATGCTTTACTAAAATGAATGTTACGTATACGCACCTCATCTTTTTCTGCCAACGAGTCACCATTTTCCACACGAAAACGTTTAAAATTTGGATCTAATCCATCTAAATCCGATTGTGGTAACTGGAAATATATGAAAAAAAGCAAATGACATTACTTTGAAAATTATACACTTATACATATACATACGCGTGTTTATTGAGCAGATAAATTTTTTAAATATTTTTAATGCAAATGTGTACACATGCATAGAAAAACTCTTTGAACGATAGCGGTATACTACATATTTAAAGACAGTTGAAATTTTCCTAGCATTTGTGAAAGTTGAATAATGCAACACGCCATTTACAACACCAATTACTTAACCATAACAGCTACAGCTACAGCCACTTCGACGACACTTCTACTACCTTAGCGCTGTTTAACTCGTCAGCCGCATACAATTTCTGTGGTAATTGCCACTAAAGAAGTGTTCTGTATGTATTTCTCATAGAAAACAACCTCATGCAAGACTTTATGCCACATAATAGTTGCCAATGTCATACCTAGAAAGTGAAAGGGCAGGCGAACCGTAACCGAGTAGCGTAAACAGAAATGAAAGGCTTATATCAGCCTTCATAGGTTCTTAGTGTGGGTTCTTAGTCAATGTGTGCCTGTGTATGTGTGTGTGTCTACTTGTTTGGAGACACGTTGAGAAAGACATTATATTCTCGCCTTTATTGCCTCATATACTCGTATTTACTTTGGAGTTTGACTTTGTGTGTGCGTTTATGTTTTTGACGGCCTACAATCTTTGAGAAGAAATTGCTTCTTGGGGATTGTTGATATGTTAATTGCGCTTATATTCTTCGAAGACCATATACATGTTTTTTTTTCTTGTTTTTTTAAGCTGAACGCTTTCTTAAATTGTTGTAAAAATTTGAAGAAAATCTGAGGAAAACTTATGGAGGTATAGAACTTTAACTGAAAGAATGTAGTAAGGACAACTTGGAAAAAGTCCCACTTTAAGCACATTTATTGTAAATAACTTATTTTCTAAAAAATTAGATTTGTTTCTTAGTGCATTTTTTTATAGGTAAACGCTTGCTTAATTTTTTTTACAAATTTGAAAAACATCAGAGGGAAACTTACGGAGATATGAAGCTATGGAACTATTAGAATTTATATTCTATCCACGAAAGAGGATATTATATCACATATGCTTATTTGAAGAGTCCATAAGGAAATATTTTTTTTTTAAATGAAGTACCTGAATTTTATTTTTGAAAACTAGCAAAAAAATAATTCACCTTCATGCGAAAAGTTGTCAGAATTTTTGAAAATATGTATTATTTTTCTGTAAGTTTAGTTGCAACATAACAAAAATTAGTTTGCCTTTATCCCGTACATAGACTCAAATGGGGAACTCCAACTCATTGTTTTCAGAAAACATTTAAAGGACCTAGTGATGTTTTTAATGTCTTTGAAACCAATTGCAAAGCATTGAAACCTGACCGGTCTAGCAGCTTTTTTGTGACACTATCGACTCCTGCTTTAACCCAAACTCATAGTGATGAAGCCAAGTTTCGTCGCCAGTAAAAATATGTTTCATAAATTTATAGTTACTGCTGAAAACTATCGGTTCGCTCATTTCCTATAGTGGGATCCATGTCTTGCTGATCGTAGCCAAGGGTGACTACGTTTCTGATACTTTAACTATTTCTGCTCTTTTTTTCAAAAGTGCTTATCCGAAACAGGCTTTTGATTTTTTTAGCAATTTTTGAAGACGTCGCCGCACTCGGTCACGTTGATCGATGATGAAAATAGTCCATTTAACCCATTCTGGACCATTCTTAATTTATGTAAATAATGTTGCAAAAGGTGTTAAGGGGTAACACCACTGTAGGAATTTCAAAAAATTGATTTTTTTTTTATAAGCTTAAAAAATTCTTTGAACCTTTTAAAATACAGAACAAAAAGTTTTATACGTTACCGAAGTTCATTTCATAAATATTTTAAGCTTTTAACCAAGCGTTAGTGACTGCTACCTAACGACTTCTCCAAATTTCCTAACTTTAAACGCGTTTTTCTCAAAACACGTTTTCTGAAATTGGCACGCAGCATAACTCAAACAATTTTAAATATTTTTAATCAGGTTTTTCACTACGTCTGTATAATAACCTTCTTAAGAGAAGAGCGTAGGGGATTTTCGATAGATTAACTTAAACGATTGTTATAATTATTTAAGTCCCGTTTTTTTAGTCCAAAATAGAGCTTTTTCCTTCAAATGCTTGCTAATTCCACAAAAATAAATATTTTTTAAATCCGCTACGTGTTTCTCTAGCTATTCTTATCTAGATTAAGAAAAAAAATGTTTCTTTGTTCCAGATTAAAATTTGCACCCTCTGTGCTGCGTGCCGCGGAGCTCCTTCAAGAGAAACCACATTACAAAAATGTCTCCAATGCCGCCATTTTGTAAAATTTTTCGATCAAACTTTGTAGTTTTGTATTTTAGTATATAAGTAATAACTTCCCAAATCAGAGTGATTCCTTTCCCTTTCCTTCTATACAAAAAAATTCTTTAAAAATCGTGTTTATTTTACGCGTGTACCGTGGTGTTACCCCTTAAGGGGGTAGTATGGTTAATTCGGTGTAAAACAAGCACATTTTTCGAAATTTTTTTTGTCGACACAGTTGATTTATTCAAAATTTTAAAATTACTTCATTATAAAGTCATATTTAAAGAATATTGTGTGAAATTTTCATTGATTTTTATGAAGAAATGAGTTGGTGGCAGCGAATCTTCGCGGACGTCTCATAAAAAAGTTTTATTGCGGTGTCCCTCAGAACTCATTACTGGATCAACTAAAATCAAAAAACCAAATTGATTTCATCAGCTAATAAAGTTTCGCAGGTAACAACGTCGAATTTTTTTTTTTTTTTTTTTTTAAATTTTTTAAAGCGCTTTGAAGTCAAAACACCGATTTTTCATAAAAAAAACTTGAAAACTTTGTTGTTTTAAAATATGACAAAATTTAAAAAAAAAAAAAACTCGACGTCATTACCTCGTGAATAAAGTAAAGAAACAAAAAAACCAAATTTGAAAAGAATCGGTGCAGTAGATATGAATCTACAGTGGACACCGACCGTAAAAAAGGCAAGTGTGAGAAAAACGCGTTTAAAGATTTTCGGCAGCGTGAAATCCGGTTGGAGAGGTAGATACTTAATCCTTTGTGTCTTTCTCAATTTTACTCTAATGCACTTCAAACTTTTACACAATAATCTTAAGATGTTATAGAATAATTAAAAAAAAAAAAAAAAAAAAAATGAAAAAAAAAAAAATTAAAAAAAAAAAAATACCATACTACCCCCTTAAGTACGCATTAAAATCTGCTCTTTCAGAATTTTCACATGAAAACGTTATTTATTGTCTAAAAATAAGAGCACACAATTTATGCGTTTTTCATATTTCAAACACAATTTTTGTTTCGAAACCGTAAATGAAGAGTTCCTATTGTCTATGCATATACATTTTGTTTTTTTTTTTGTTTTCAGTGAGCTTTTACTTTCTTTGCATAAAGATTGGTCTCAAGTACCTCTAGTATAAGTTTCCGTCTCCCATTCGAATGCCATTTGATTCAAGTTATGTACTTTTAGAACAGGTGTCATTTCGTAAGAGAGCTAATGGGTTGAAATGTTCTACAAAATTATTCCTCACGAAATTTTAGTGTATGAGCTCAAGCTACATATTTCGCTTCGAAATGCGTTTTAATCCATTTTCGCTCATTATTCAGGCAAAAATTGTAGACTCAAAATAACCATAAAAAATTAAAAAATTTTACTTGAAAATTTAAAAAATTTAGAAGCTTTACTTATGGGTCTAAAAGGTAGCCATGAAATGCCGCACATCTCTTAACGAGATGGCTGAGTCATTTCGCCTAAGGATAATATGGGTTCCTGGCTATCGCGACGTTGAGGGTAATTGTAGAGCCCATAAACTAGCGAGACTCGGCACCAAGTTGACCAATGAGTGCATGACATAGGCATTTCCTTACAAACATGTAAGCTACTTATCCTTGAAGAAATCGTAAGGAAAGCAAACGAAAGATGGCTCAATGAAGCCACCTGCAAAATCGCCCATCAACTGTGGCCGACTCTTAGTGCTAAACGCACAAAATCTTTTCTAAGCCAAAATAAACACAGTCTTAATCACCCATCAACTGTGGCCGACTCTTAGTGCTAAACGCACAAAATCTTTGCTAAGCCAAAATAAACACAGTCTTAGCACACTGATTTCAGTCATAACGGGGCATTGCCTTATAGGTAGGCACGCCCAAAGGATGGGTGTATAAGCACACGACTTCTGTAGAAGTTATCTTGATGAGGAAGCGGAGGAGACAATCTTGTACCTTCTGTGCCATTGTCCTGCTCTATCCAGACGGAGATTTGCTATTCTAGGCAAACAATTTTTTAACGAATTGGAAGATCTCAGTTCCACAGAAATAGGAGATCTTCTAAAATTTTTGAAAAGCGCACAATGGTTTTAGGAGAAATAGGAAAAGCTCCCCCACGCGGCATCACAATGGGCTATGAGCCTGAGTGTGTCCCACAAGACAACCGCTTCAACCTAACCTAACCTTACCTACTTATGGGTCTAGGACTTTCAACGTGAGTTGGAATCATTTCAACTGCCGACAATGATCCTGAAAGATTCGTACATTACTAAAGAGGTTTGGCAGAGCTCCTCCTCCTTCTATTTGCTGTGTGACGGACTTGCAGTTTTATGCTAACTCTCAATAGCGTAGTTTTTTTTTTCTAAAAGAATTTTCATGGCATTAATGCACTCAGAGGTTTGCCATTGCCTGCCGAGAGGCGATTGCTCCTGGAAAAAGATCTTTTGCATTAGTTAGCGCTTCAAGTTTACTGTTAATTTCGAGCCCGTGCTCTACGGAATAGTTGCCACTCATAAGCCCATTCGGCTAAGATGTCCGCTCTACATTTGGAAATAGGTCAGATAGCTACATTAAAATTCAAAGGTAGCTCATCAAAGTCACCGTAAGAATTATTTTCGTTTATCGACGTTTTCTAGTGAATTTTTGTATCATACCTTAGAGTGTTTTAAACAACAGTGATTGCTATACGCTTTAAATAATTTGTTAACTATTTGTTAACTATAAAATGTGATGAGATAAATTGATGATAAACTTTTAGAGGCCTGGATACCTTATTCTTGAATTTATTTTAAAATACCTCAGTGAATTTCGCAGAAGATGCTTTTTTGGCCTGTTCGAGTTCTATCAAATAATTTACACCGAAAAAGTGTATAAGGGAAATTTTCACTATTTCAAGCTGTTCTGCATAGGCACATCGAGATATAGCTTTTCGAATATTTCTTATATATAAAATTATTGGATATTCTCTTCAAACCTTAAGTCAACTACTGGCAAATATTTTGCAATAAAAAGCATTTTTTCTTAACGTTTATATTAAAATTATTTCGTCTCATAATAAACCTCAGCTGTTCTAAAATCATGTAATTTTAATGGATGTCGAGATTAATGAATTTTATACATTTCCGTATTAAGAAAAATTATGCAAAGTGTGCGGCTATTGTTTTTCTCTTACAAAAATAAGCTAACCTCCAAACGCCAAATGGTTTTTATAAGAAGAAGAAATGCACTCCGCTTTGGTAGCGATTGCACGTGCCATCTTCAAATTCTAGTAGGCCGCAATGCGAACTAATGTAGATCCGCCCACACACATATACGAGTATACACGTGAATTGTATATATTGTGAGCAACTATATGTATGTACGTACAGTTCACGCATTTGTTAAGGTTAAAGATTTTTTCCACATTCACACAATAACGCGCAATATATTGTGATTTTCATATTGTTTACTTTGGCCACCATAAGGCGTGGGTTGTACATACCCTATATATTTACATATATACTGTACTTCTCATCAACCGCTTGACAGTGCTGACAGCAACATAAAATTGTAGAAATGAGTACAAAGATATTTGAAAAAACAAAAAAATTGCTGGCTTAACAATAACTTTGTGTGCGGTATTTGTGCTTAGGTGGAAGCACCACAGAAGAGCAAAACAAAAAGGAAATGTAACAATGAATAACTTTCAATGCATTTGTTTGTGCGAAGGCCAAAATTCGTTTATCAATTACTTTGGATAACGCGTAATTAATTGGCAATTTCGTACGTAAGTCCAATTATCTGTGTCAGTGGCTTTTCATTGATATAAATGTAGTGCCTTTTCGCCACTAAAAGAATATTTAATGGAGACAAGCCTGAAATGATTTGATTGAAATTACAGATAATTTTGAGCATCTGCTAGTGCATATCGGGTGTTTTTTTGGCTACATGCGAATTATCGATATCGATAACATTGGTTTGACAGCTGAGAATGGTAAATTGTGTTGTCATCTCGTTAAGTAAGTTTGGAAAGTGATCATGAAATGTTTAATGACAGAACAACGCTTCCAAATCGTGGAAATTTTTTTTTTTTTATCATTTAAACTAAAGCTAAGCCAAATTTTCATAGACTCTTGCACTCCCGCAGTCGAGGCGTTGGGCACAGTTAGAATGCCGTTACGTCCCCAATCGCGATTTAAAAAACAAATATACCTAAAATGTACGTACATTAGGCTTCTAAGGTTAAAAACTATGCTCGGATGCTAAGTTTCAAAAAGATCAACATTTTTCTTTTGCTGAAAACAAGCGCGAAATATGCTTGATTAGGGAAGATGATTTTGATCCAGAATACATTGAAGTAAGACACATTTAGTGAAAAATCAACGCTTCGCACATCTTGCTAATCTTCCTTACCTTCCTCTTGATTAGGGCAGTAATCACATAAGAAATTTCGTCCGGGTTTCTTCCACATTACTTAAACACACATTTTGTAAACGGCTTATTTTTTTGCATGGATGCTAAGGTCGATTTGACTTCATATTTTCATGGGACACAAATTTGATAGTGCTCTTTGAAAACTAAGCAATATATTAGAAAAACATCAATCATTTTATGGGAAAATTTACATGTTTTGTTAAAAGCGTCATGCGTCAAGCATATTTAACACTTCTGAACTAGACAGCTGTGGTATACAAACATACGGGCAATGGAGCTCGTAAGGGTCAAAATGAAGATTTTGGTTACACAAAATCATTATTTTTATTGAGTAAAAAAGTAAATAAAAAACGAAATTAGATGATTAATTTTGTGCCACCTTGTTTTTTTCCATGTTTTTTACAAATAAGTGCCAAAAGAATAAAAAAACATACACCAGGCAACCCACAAAATATCGAATTAATGGCATAACTTAACTTTTTATATGATGATTTCCTAAAGTAATGATATTGATTTGACTTTGCTGATTTTTCTATATTTTCGTTGAATATTATATTACTTCCTCAATGATCCTCCTTGAAACTAAGCAGTACTACACTGACATTTGACTTGTCCACTTCAATCATACTCCCTGCAGAGAACTTACTTGTAGTTGTTTAACATTTTTGCAGGAGCCGTTGCCTATTATTGCTCTTACATATTCAACAAATATTTGTTTATGTTTCTACTCTTCGCTGTCTATAAGATTCTCCCTAACGTCCCCTAAGACAAAGTATAAACATATAGACAAACAATCGTTTCACAATTAATCACCATGCCAATTGCCTGCGGCTTAAAAATGTATTGCTTTCAATTTCGGTCTGTGACTTGTGTAAATGGTAATATTTGTTGAAAATGTTAAAAAATATTTAATAAAAGTGGTTGTGGAATAACGATGGACTTACATTTCTTACCTTTGAGCAAAAACCTACTGACTTTTCTTGGTTAATTCAAACCGAGGGAAAACTAATACATCAATGCTATAGCGAAACTGTTGATAATTTTGTCCAAAAATTATCGTAACATAGCGTAATAGAATATCTAGTAATATGTAAATTGCATTTGTTTCGCTCGGTTTTCTAAAGAAATTAATATGCTAAAATGTACATATACACTATAAATATATACATAGACTCGTATATGGTATGCAAAGCGCCTAGAAATGTCAATCCCTCATCGGCTTCATTTAAATTTCTTTTATGCTTTAACAGCTCTTTCAGCTGTTCATCAACCCGTGGGTGGAATTTAAATCCAAAATGTTTGATATACAATACTTTCATGAGTAATATAATAATATACACCCACCCGTCGCGTTACCAACTGTGTTAACTGTTGCGCTTCACACTTGTGATACTTTATTTTGACTGTGCGTGTAAGTTTGTGTGTAAGTGAATAATCGCAAGTCTGTGCCGTAGACACACAACAAGCGCTTAATATTTTATGTTTTGGCTTTTATTCATTTTTACGCTGAATGCTTTAGCCACTGTTTATAGTGTGTGGTTTTTTCTTGTTGTTATATTTGTTTTTCGTGATGTCCCGATTTCATTGTTGTCGCGTCCTTAGTTCATTACTTTGGTAAACATTAATATGAACATAATTAATGTAAACACGCATAATAGATTAGAGTGGTATCAAATGTACTACTCATGCTACGGTAGCTGTTAAAAAATATCACTGTACAATAACTTTTATTGATTAATATGGTTATATGACATGATGTCCGAAACTTACCGAGTGCGAGATATTCGATTTTAAAAATTATTTATTAACATTTTTTTGTGCGTCTACTTTTTAATGTTAATTCAAGGGTGTTATTTATTTTTGTTTTTAGTTAGAGTGCATGTGAATTAATAAAAATAATCAGCTTTGACAGTTAAAAATGATTTTTTGATAAAATTTTGAATTTACGATTTTTTACAAAGTGTTTCGTACTTTACTTGGCTTAACTTGGTATATCCAACTGGTGCCGGTTAGCACGAGAAAGAAACGGCTGGCGCGCTTTGTTAAACTCAGCCAAATTCACGTAAACGAAGTTTCCTACTTCACATCATTGAAATAATCTTTGTTTTAAAAGCTTCTCTGCAAATTATTTTGGAAACTATTATGCCTTTTTACTACCAAAAAATGTACAATATAACACTGAAATTAAAAAAGTACCCTGCAGGCGGTTTGCGGGCTCAACAAGTGTAGGATAAAATTCCATAAGAAGGAAAAAATTTAAAAAATACGTGACTCAAATAAAAAACAATTTAAGCTTTTTACTCATTATAAATTCTTAATATTTTCGTCCATCCTAGCTAAGGAGTGTGAGGTCTCGTTACCAACGATACCCGTACTATGTCTACCAACATAGATCAGCCTGAATTTACAGGACTCGACTACCCTTGATGTGGTTGAGGGGCCGTCTAAGGCTATGGGCGCAGCTATGCTGTCGCTGCAGACACATTCAGATGATACAATATGTTTTCGTGATGGATAATTTGTCCGTCTCTCTTGCATCGAACTTTGACTTTGGACTTTCAGTTTTTAGGTGATAAATAATTTTTTGGCGTTACCGAACGTCTACTTGCAAAAATTACAAATTACACAAATTTTTGTATTATCAAACACGACTACTATCGATCAGAGTCATCTCATTCCATGTAACTAAAATAATGTAATTTAGTTCAAACATTTTGAAAGTAATCCCTATTACGCCTATGTCATAGAAACCCTCGCCCCCATTTACAAAAAACAGGGATTGTAGATTTTTCAAAGTTTCTCTTGAGCCAAATTTTTCACCAGCAAAATCATTTAGATAAGAACATGTGGCAATCAGTAAGACTAGGTCCGGACTATTAGTGGAAAAATAGAACCTCCCAGCTAAGTTCTTGAAGCTTCTGGCGAGTCATTATCAATATGTGTGGCCATGTGTTGTCTTGTTGTTGACAATTGTTGACAGTACAAGCCCTTTAAGGGGTTACTTGGGTTTCGTCGGGTAAAAAAGGCCTATTTTCAATATTTTTTTTCTATGTAAAAAATTATTTATTTAATTCAAACTTTTTTCTGTCTTTTAGATACATATTTAAAGAATAATTTCTGAAATTTTCAAAAAAAAAAAAAAAATTAAAACTCCACCATTGTGACGTCATTTCTGGAGACCCCTCGAAAAAAAGGTGCGTCCGCGTTGTCAGCATAACTCCTGACAGGCTCATCAAAAATGAAAAAACAAAAATAAGTGTTTTAGTTAAGACCATAAACTCGTGCTTGAACGAAGGAAAGAAAAAAAAAATTAAAAATTGGTTGCCAAAACTACATTTTTGCAAAAAAATGAAAATTTCTGTCAAATTTGCTTGACATTTTGTTTTTTTAAATAGGTGTAATGAAAAAAAAACAAAATCCTTCGTTCAAGCACGAGTAAATTGTATTCGAACAGTGTGTAAAATTTCATCAAGATCGGTTGAGTAGTTTTCGAGAACATTTGACAACCGACTTTGAAAACACGGTTCCGAGAAAAACGCACTTAAAGTTTTGAGTAACAATAAAAGTGGCTTGGAGCGCACACATTCCGAAGGCTGTATCTCCGAAACTATTAATCGGTTCGACTTGAAAATTTAGGATAATATTCCTGAGATGTTGTAGAAATTAATAAGCAAAAAAAAAATAAATCGATTTTTTGAACCAACGAAACCCATGTAACCCCTTAAAGAACAGTACATATGCCTATACCTTTCTGACTGCTAAAACTGACTTAACTATTATTTGTGGCAATTCACCGCGTTCCAAACTATTGTTGCCACGGTTTCTGTACGCCTTTTACCTACACCGGTCGAACCTTCTCTGTTTTTTGTAAATTTTGTCTATTTGTATTCTCTGCAAATGTTGTGAATTTATTTAGATATATATTATTTCTCTCTCTCTCTCCCCCTCATTCTCTCTCGGGTCTCTCCCTCTTTCTTTGTCTGCCTTGAAAGTTTCACTTCTGTTATGCTACATGCAATCTTTTGTCTTTATTAATATGTATATATTGCATATACGAAATGCTGTGAATAAATATGAATTAGTACAAGAAGGAAGATAAATATAGAGTGCTATTTTTTGCTAATGAAGTCGAAAAATTGAATTTCTTTTCTATGTCAAAAGTCATTCTTGACAAACTGTATATACTCACTTTCTTTCTCAATAACGGTGCATGTATACAATAACATAAATATGTACGTTGGCATTCATGTACTTGTACGTACAAATGTATGTAAAGTATTGTTGAAACTACTTGTTGACTCGGTATCACTAACCCGATTAGTAATTTTGGTAAGGCGGTGATTAGGCGCAAATAAGGCAGACCGCATTCCGAATTTGCGTCTCATAAGGCAGCCAAACTTGGCCAAGTCCCGAAAGGTATCGCCACATATCTGCCTCATTAGGCACATGTTCGAAAAACCGAACTTCGGTAATACTCCGGATGCCCTTCTACAAATCAGTTAGGGATTCCAATTTATGCCTAAGTGAGACACTGCCACAGATTTTCGTGACCTCAACCAAATTTGATATTGTTCTGGCATGCCAATCTTTGCCTTGCCTAACGTGGGCCTGGTAAGGTAATAGTGAGTCGTGCCTCAGTAAGGCCTGCCTAATTCGGGCCTAACTGATTCTTCGGTATGCCTCACTGTAATTCTAGTCGGGAAAACGCCCGTTTTTTATTATATTGGGTATTTTTTAAGAGCTTGAATATTTAAAATGAATATTCAAAATAGAAATATTGTTGGAATGAATTTTTGTGCATTATAATCTGGTCGATAATTTTATGGCATACATATATTTTTGAATATGATATGCGGCTGCAAGTTACACGATCCATTCGGTCAGTCCAATTTTTGACAACTTTTTCCAATACATAAATTTGGCTGTATGGCGTCAATGGTGGCATGAATATTGCATTAAATTGATTGTTAAGCGCGCTGTGTGGCAAGTTGCGCCGTCTTGTTGGATCCAAAGGTCGGCGATGTTTAGCTGATTAATTTTGGGAAACAAAAGTTCAGTCATCCCCATTTATCGTAACGGTAGCTACTTCCCCATTTCTATTGAAATAAGGACCGATGATACCACCAGTGCTCTATGAGCTTTACGAACAGATTTACGCTTTCCAAATTAAAATTTCACAGTTTGGTAGCGTTGTTCTGACGTTAAGCGATTCGTGATGACTTGCCAAATCTTACCGAACAGAAATCTCAACACAGTTTGGCATGCTCAGCTATCAAACCATATTTATTGAGATTGGTAGTTATCATGCAGCTAAAAAAACACCCGGTAGTTTGCGGTACTCCTTTGACATCGTCGCTGGTGTTGGAACTTTTGTAGTAAGTCACATATTTATGTACAATACATACACACACATAATTTCAGCGTACATCTAACAGTAGACATGCCGTATACAATAATATGAGCAGTTCGAACAAAACACGTTTCATTTGCAACTTTTTATATACGACTATTACTTTTATATGTACATAAGTATATACTGTAGATACACTTCCTCACGTGTAATAGATATGCCGTGAAAATACATTTCATTGTTCATCGTGAAAATACATCTAAATACATCCTCATAAACTTGTTAAGTAGAAAATATCCAAATCTTAGTACAGGTATCCCTTGTATAACGCGGTCTTATACAACGCGGTTTCGATATAACGCGATTTGGAAAAATTAGGTTTCAGTACAACGGGAAATTTAGGCTTATATCATGCGAAGGGGAAAATACATAATTATAAAATCTGGTAACACTAATTTGCGTACCACATATTTATTATATGTAATGTATTTTTAATGTAAACCGGGAATTACCCTTTTTTGCCTTAGATAGATAGAATAGATATTAATCTAGCACCTTATTACGAAATTGAAAAGGAGCTTAAAAAAACCACCCACCAAAAACTGATAACAGATTTTGCAATTTTAGAACCACAAGGTCCCAGAACGAGTTCCTTATCCAATAGCGAAAACTATGTTGAAGAAATATCTTCTGATGAAGCTATTGCTCCCCCAAAACGCCCACGTGCAAATATCTTTGAAGACAGTGAAACAGATTAATTACCATGTGAAGTTTGAAGAATAACAATAAAGTTTTTAATAAACCTTTAATTTGTTTTAGTTTGTTTTCAAATTTTTTGTTTTGTGTTTTTAATTGTATTATAAAGTCTGAACTTTAGTATTGAGTTGAAATATATGTGCATCTGTTATTTTGTATGTATTTTATTTAAAAAAAAACCTATTCGAACATAACCCCCAAATTTATATGAAAACTATGTTTTAGATAACGCGGAATTACATAACGCGCAATTTTTCTGGAACGTAACTATCGCGTTATACGAGGGATACCTGTACTTGCTTGGATAACCATGGGAGTTATTACTAGCTTTAAGTAGTGATAGCATTGATTTTACATTCTTCTTCACGATGCTGTGAGTAACGCATAAATGTTCTATTGGGTTTTTCTCCGGTGATTGGGGCAGTGTTTTGAGCTGTTGGCATTTGGGTTGTATAAAGCCATTCCCGTACAGTATTAGATGTGTGATTGGGGTTATTATCTTGCTGAAATATGAATGATCCGTTGATGCTTAATCTTATCGCGCTTTGTTTTAGATTATATTTTAAAATGTTTAAGTAGCCATATCAGTCCATAATGTTTTTATAAGCACCAAATTTCTAACCCCGTTTGCGGTTATCCATCTTCAAAACATCACCGAGCCTCCATCATGCTTAATAGTGCCGGCCATATTGTCAGGATTCGTGTTGCCTTTTCTACATACTTTTTCATGATCAGTGGATTTACTATTACTAAAGTTGCATTAAACTGAAAATATGCGTTGATACAAAACGATTGGTCTTCCTTTTCATGATCTTTTGTGAATGCGATCCGGTTACTCACGTAACACTTATTTGTAATATTACGTCCATGATGGCTAGCGTTGTAGAATACACGGCGTATAGTTTAGGTACCACATATGCTACCCAAGCTCTTTTTACACCTGAGATATCAAGTTGGTGGCACTTATCTTTGGATTTGTTATTATTTTGCTTACGATAATAATACTTGCTCTGCCATTGAAGACCCGTGGTTGCCATAACTGCGACTTATTAGAGATCTTTCGCGCACTTTTATATTTATTTACCGTTTTTCGAATTTTACTTGTAGCATAGCCTTTATCTACTAAACGATAACGATTTATTTTTCTTGAGAATTTTATTTTCAAACTTTTCAAATTATCCGAAAGCTCTTTTTCGCTTGGAAAACAATTAAAAACAAAACAAAATGTATAAATACAAGTATATTTACATTATAATACTCAATTTGTTTTTTCGTTTAAATTACTTGAAATTTTCCAAATCAAAACGCAAAAAATCGCGTTATGTTCGCTAAACAGTCGCCCACTGCATACTAACTTTTGTGATAACAATTTTGCTCGCATTCAAGAACAAACGAAGCATGCCTAACGGGATCTAAAATTTACAGCTAAATTTGTGTGCATATGAAAACGTGTGCTAACACGTACACACATTCTATGTTCAAAAATTTGTGATTACATTTTGGGGAACGCGTTAAGTTCAATCTTTTCCGAAGAAAAGTCGGTTGTATACTTACTTAAGTGGCTAACTGTGCATGAATATACATCTGTATATGTATGTATATTAATTAGTTAAGAGTTTTTTTTTACGAATTTGAGGCGTGACTTTTGGTGTTGTTCCACAAGTGAAAATACATTTTTTTACCACCTCCTTAGGGTAGAAATTCAAAATGGCTGCCACTTCAAGATAAATAAAGATCTTCCAAGATACTTCTTGTAACTTCCGGGTATTTAGTAACACTTAAGATAATTAATAGTACCTTAAAATAAATAGGGATATTTTAGTATATATATGTAATTGGCGCGTACACCCTTCTTGGGTGTTGGCCAGGATATTTTAATATATTTCAGAGTAAATCGTTTTATTGTTTTTATAATATACTTTACAAACCTAAGTAAATAACCCGCGATACTAAGACACCCAATACGAGTACTTCGTGTGTTTTTGATTCGTAACATTATCAATAAGAAACATATTCTAATAAATGTGGCTTTCCCCCTTTCATTCCACAAAAAACCAGTCTCTACTGCTCTAAATAAAACTATCACAGCGGCTTCCCTGCAACGCTCGTTCATACCCATAGTATGGGGCAGCTATGTGCAGTTTTGAAAAACACCCTCGAAGAGGACAATTAGGGATATTTAGGGCTAGAAAGACTTGGGTGTATGATTTTGGGTGTAGATTGGGCGATCTTAATTTTTTGAATCAGCATCTCATCCCCAAAACCAACTGCATAGGTATGCCTCAAGCTAAAGTAGGTAAAGATGAAAAAAGCTCCTCACCTGCATGGATTACATGGCTAGAGAAAAATATTTGCAGAACGCAGTAACTGCACGCTCAAAGGTTTTCGAAGAACAAGTTCCAAGTTGAATAAGCGAGATCACAGCTGAAATGTTCAACATTAAGCGGGAATGTGAATGACTTCGTGTTAAGATTCGTGAAGGTTGAGAGCGATTGTGCGCAACTTGAGCAGCTGCATAAAGACGTATATGTGCTCAAGGCTGAGCTTGCAATACACGACCAAAAATGTGTTTCGGCAGACATTATCCTTAGTAAGCTTCGCGAAGCGATAGAGTTAAATAATCCCCCCGTTCGTACGGCATTTCGCCCACACTGAGGGAAAGATACTACAAAACCGCCGCCGATCATCATCAAACAAGGCACGCCATTTGACTTTGACCGATCAGTGTTTTTCAAAGCTGTTACCAGGTTTTACATAATCAAAAGAAGATGTTTTCAGTTTCGTGACTTGGACTTATTGAGTAGTTTTGACAATATTTTTGTTTCTTATTTAATTTTTATAATTTTTTTATGAAAATATAGTTCAATCTCCTATAACCATATATGTAAACCTAAGTTTCAAACTATATATATTACATACAAATTCAAAAAAGAAGAAATTAAACAAATTTTTGTCACCATTTCACGCTTTTTAAACACATTTTTTTTTAAATATTTCGGGTACGCAGTTTTATTGTCAACTGAATTTCGATTGAATAAATTGCAAATTTGAAGCAGTGTTGATATTTGACAATTTTTTGTTGCTCCCTCTTGATGTGTGTTTTCATCTACATTCCTATATAAAAATGTGTTGTTCATACCAAGAATAGTACTCGAGAAAATGCAAAAGATCGCCAACAAAAAAAATTGTCATAGTTAGACCTAAATCTTCACATCAATGGGCCCAGAAGATGATTTTCTTGGAAAAAGAATGAAATTTGCGTCCCTATTAAATATTTTGGGAAAGACTGACAAAATGCTTATTGGCCTATAACTACAGGGCATGACGTCAATGTTCTTTTTGAGATCAGGAACAACGACCGCGACCGTCGTAGCCGAATGGGTTGGTGCGTGACTACCATTCGGAATACAGAGAGAGAACGTCGGTTCGAATCTTGGCGAAAGATCAAAATTAAGAAAAACAATTTTCTAATACCGGTCGCCCCTCAGCAGGCAATGGCAAACCTCCGAGTGTATTTCTGCAATGAAAAAGCTCCTCATAAAAATATCTGCCGTTCGGAGTAGGCTTGAATCTGCAGGTCCCTCCATTTGTGCAACAAGATCAAGACGCACACCACAAATAAGAGGAAGAGCTCGGCCAAACACCCATAAAGGGTGAAATATTTAATCTTATATATAAAAATGGAGACGTTTTTTTGTGTTCGTTAGTCGCCGATTCACGCCTAAACGCATTCACCGATTTCAATCAAACTTTCACAGATCATTGGTATTGGTCCATAGATGGTTTGTGTGAAGTTTTAGAGAAATCGGTAAAAGTATGCGTGCGTTGTGTAAGTGTGAAAAATACAATATTTGCGTGTTTCCCTTATACGGACATTACGTATACGGAATGAGAATACACGCAAATGAATAGAATATACACACATATGAATAACATTGTTTTGATGTCGAGTGACGTATGCGACTGTATTATTCGTAACGCAATAGTTGTCCTCTCTTTTCTTTCCTTTTTATGCATGCGTGATACGGCATCAAAGCACATTGCTTTTTTTAAACTGGAAAAATATTTTGAGCTTCATTTGAACGTTTTATGATTTAGATAAAATAAAAATTCGTTAAAAATATTTGATTCCATTAATAACCATAAGCCTGTATTTTTCGAAGTTCAAAGTTTTTTTACAAATATTGAAACGTTTACTTAAATTAAATGTTAAATACATATATATAAATGCGCAAATGTAAAAGTTTAGATGGATTTAAAATATACGAAATTATTCAGCGGTTGAATTTTTTCATTTTTTGAAATCCATCAATATGGATCGACAGTCGCCATAAATGTTCTTTTAAAAAATAAAACGTGTTAATTTGATGGTAGCTCGAGTATTAAGATCAGGTTTCTATTAGTATAACTTTGTTCATGGGTTCGCGTAATTTTTTTGTGGTGAAAGTTTAAAACCAAGAAAAGAAAACGCGAAAGCTGACGAGCAAAATGTATACAATAAATCCTCCTGTATGTATATATACTCGAAAAAGTTATGCTAACACTTTTTTCATGCATTTAGGTAGACAATTTTATATGGGCAAACGTACGTTTACGAGATAAATGCCTAAAAGCAGGTATAACTAAAATAGCGCTCTCAGGGATTTCTGTTATAATACTTCTGTAAATTTCATGCTCCAAGTGTTCGAGCATTGGTATAGCGCTGAAGACAAATGTTCAGGATATAATACAAAAATGCATATGTACTTGATTTCACATAGTAATATTATCATTGTTAAAAGAGAACAAGTTTGTATTAGGTAATAATTAAATAATGCAACCTTATGTGCTGCTTTGACGAGTGGAAAAACCAAAATAAATAATTATATTTGTATGTGTGTTTAAACGAGTTGGATTATTTTGTGAGTGTAAGCAGTTTCAAAGCCAAAGAATAGTTGCAAGATTAAAAAATACCTGAAACACATTTTCATTTAACAACTAAAATAGCAAATATGAGCAAAATATGTACTTTCTTCAATTTTCTTCTGTTGCCAACTTTCTGAAAAACGTGAATTCACCGCGATGCGATACAGAAACAAAAAGACAGCGACAGCGCGCAGATGGTTTTGAGCAATAATATAAATTTGTATCAAACAACGCATTAAATAGTCATTTTAGTATACTTTTGTTTACTTATTCAAGTAAATGCATGTATTAGTTTTTCTTTAAGAAATTTCTCTAAAATTTGCAACTTTTTTTTATGATTTCTAAAGATTGCTTTATTTTTGCCAAAGAGCAACCATGCGTACAGAAAATTGTGTTGTACTTAAAACTTCACCACTATAAACTTGGTCCTTATAAAGGACTTTCACCACAGTTTGTTTACTGGATATACTGAGGTCAACATAATCAGCTGTATCAAAACCATTTGGTGAGTGGTCAACAATTTTAAAGTGCGTTTTTCATTGTTTTTTTTTTTTTTGGGAAACAATTTATAAAAATAAAATATATTGTGCGTAAAATTTTAATAATCAGTGAAAATAAAAAAAACGGTGGATTCGTTGTTGTTGTTAGCAATTTTAATGCACATTGTGAGTTTTTCATGTTTTTGTGATTAAATTCATTACTTTTCAATTATTTTCTTTTAACTTATTTGAAATCAACTTATGCGGCCAAAAGAATTAGAAATTTAATTTCAACAATGGAAAAAAGAAAATTATATTACTTATACTTTCATCGCTTTATTTTAGAAATGCCACGCCCACGAAGAAATGATATTGATCGTCGGTCGCGTAGAACGCAAAATAGATCAAATGAAAGGCAAAATAAATCACAAGAAGAGCGAGAAATTCAAAACCAAAATCAAAGGGAACGTATGGCCAGATCACGTTCAGGCCATTCACCTGAGGAACGTATACAACGTAATGAGCAAGATAGATTAAAACAAACACATAAACAAAACACAAGGACAATCACTGGAATTATGCGGAATTGACTTAGAATATCCATGCTTCTCCCACGGACAATTATACGAGTATGTATCATGTTCACGTGTAGGAAAGCCATCAGTTATGTTTATTTATACCACAACTCAGGGCAAAACAAAAAATGTCGTTTACGAAAAGACTTTGCGTTAGTTTAAGTTTAAAATTGACATTAATTTTATATTGTAAAAAAAGAATAAATACTCATGGAGTGAATTTAAATCGATTGTTCATTATTCATTTCTAACTTTGATATGTCTAGCGAAGCAGGCAGAGGGTCCGCTAGTAATATTGTATATAAATATATATATATAGTATATAATTGGCGCGTACAAATATTTAATAATAACAATAATCAATTTAAAAAAATCTTCGATGTTTTTCAGTGGAACTAAATTTTTCTTATTATATTATATTAAACCATATTGTCTACCATTTTTACTAACATCCAGCGGAAATATACAGAGAAATTAGATTTTGAAAAATTAAACACTGCCTTAAATATCAACACAGCGGAGATAGCGCCATTTGTAAAGTTTTTGAAATCCTTTCCGATCTCAAAGAGGTATCATAAAATATTATTTGGGCAGGTTCGCTAGTTTAGCTCCGAGTGAATTTTAATGTAAATTCGAAAAAATTTCAGTGAAAATTATTCTTAAGTAAATTACAGAATCTGCACTATTATTTTCCAAATTTTAAATAAATACATTCTAAAGTTCCAAAATCTGTATGTGCGCTAATAATTATTCGAGCTTTAATCTACATTTTGCAGCTGATCTCTCCTAAAAGCATATTTTCGTCATAAATTGCATAAAATTGCAAACGAAGCGTGTCTATGTAAATATATGTAAATCAAAATCATAAAATTATTTTTCATTCCGCCACACATCAAAAATGAAAACCGATTAAATTATTGCGTTTTTGCTATAAAACTCTGAAATGTTTACTATCACTCCGCATTAATCAAATACGTCAATCATTTCCAACTGCTATTGAAATTTTCGAAACAAAAGCAATATTTTTGCAAAAAAGTGTGCCAAATTCCATTAAGCAGGATAAACGGGCATAAACAGGCAGAGCAAAGTTGACAAATGTATGCTCTTCGATTTCAATTGCTATTGATTTGTTATTGCATTACTTCCCACTCATTCGTTAATACTTTGCTGCAACAACAAAGCAGCATATGCCGCCTGTTTACGAGTATAATAAACTTCACATCCATATGTGTACACATACTTATATGTATGTAGTAACTACCCACAACGTGTAGAGCGTGTCTGTGGGAGTTCACCGCTCAGAATTTCTTTTGAATGTGACTGATGTTGCACACTTGCGTTTGCTTAGAATATGCTGGCTCAGGTGGCGTTGTAAAACTTCAACATAACGAGAACTCAAACTGATATAATAAAAATGTTTGTCTGACTACACTGTTCTAGTTTTTGGCACGAAATTTTTATATCACCGTTGTAGCAAATTTTCCCAGTTCCCCATCAAAAATTTGTATTACGTAAAATTTTCGAGAAAATCGATTTTTACCATCCCAATATTTTTTATTACCAAAATGAAGAAAACATGATTTCAACATCACAAAATTAATGATATGTGTATCAAATAAGAGAAAAAAAGAAGTACAATGCCACAAAGCAGTTTAAGGGGCAGTACATCTTTGTATTTATAGAAACTTAACTTCCACGGTGGAAAGAATTTTAGAAAAATTTATTGAAAACATGCGAAGAGCCGGAATATAATTGTAGATTTTTTTATATTTATGCGTACATGAGGTGGATCTCTTGCTATAATGTATTGGTGCTACTCCGCTATAGTAAAGCTAATATTACTATACGGCGCTCTGGTGTGGTGGATTGCGCTAAGGAAACCGACATATAAAAAACCTATGGAAAGTATTCATCGTCTTGGTGCACTTTGCACAACAGGTGCATTGAGAACTACTCCAACGGCAGCGCTTGAAAGAATACTCAACTTATTACCGACTATCAGTCGGCGGAATGCCTAGCAGCTAAATCCACCGTAAGACTCAGCGCGACAGGCGAACTTACCTGTAAAACATTCGGATATGGCTCAATAGGCATTAGTTATAGGGTCCAAACGGACTATATGACTCCGAAATTGGGTGAAGAAATTCCGAACAATAATAGAAGAAGAGGGGTGGAAAAAAGGAATGAAACCTAACCCAAATACTCTTAATATATTTACCGATGGCTCGAAAATGGTAGACGGAGTGGGGGCAGGCATCTATTGCGCAGAGCTAGGCATCAGGCAGCCATTTAAGCTTCCTGACCACTGTAGTATCTTTCAAGCAGAAGTCTTTGCGGTAGGAAAGGCTGCAGAAATAGCAATCGCAAAGGCATCAAGAAACTCCAAAATAAATATATACGTTGACAGACAAGCTGCGATAAAGACTATAAACTCATATGAAATTTCATCAATTGGCTACCCGGACATAAAGGCATTACAGGAAACGAAATTGTAGATGAGATTGTCAAAAGCGCTGTTTACAGACAATTCGAACAAGAAAACGACATACTGAAATCTTTAAATACGGTGTACAAAGACATCGCCGCGGACATGAAAGTACGGATAGATAGAACCGCGAAAATCGTATGTACACAGAGTGCAGACAAATAAGTTCGATTCGTACCAGCTCTGTGTAGAAAAGAAAGCAGAACTGTCGTAGGTATGCTGACAGGCCACAATGAAACGAAAGGTCTCCATCTGGTAACATTAAGGATCAATAGGTCTATGTGATGGCTTTCAGCCAGCCAGGTCAACCTAACTAAACCTTTATATTTATGCGACCACGTGGCTTAATTTTTTTCGTTCTGATATGACTTTAATTTGTTATCATTAAAAATAAATTCTTTATTATTAATTTTATTTTCTTGTTAGAATATTGAACGTCTTTTAAATTTCCTTTTACGTGCCTTATGTAGTTGCGTACCTAAATATGTACATATATTTGTTTATTTTTAAGTTTTTCTCGTTTTTAATGCATAAATTACAGTGTACTCTCATTTAAGCGGACACCTAAGGGACTGAAAAATTGATCAGCTCATGAGAGGTGTTCGCTTACGAGCCAAATGTAAAAAAGTTAATTATATGCTTTGGGAGGGTTGTCGTGTTATGTGAGAGTTATCCACTCTCGATAAAAAAAATTTAAAAAAATTCTTAAGGATTTGTGGTATGTACTAAATAAAGTGTCCGCTTATGGGAGGTATTCGCTTAAGAGAGGTGCCCGTTTGAAGAGATTACACTGTATACTGCGTGAACCAACTGGAGCACTATCATAAGCAACTGTGAAAAGTTTGCTAACTTAAGACATTAGAGTCTTACGACTCCCTCACAAAAGGTTGCATTTAAGAAAAAAAAATCTAAAAATAGTAGCGAAATTTGTTTTATTTAATTGGAAATAAATATCCGGGAGTACGTAGGTTCGACTCCCCCTGCATGAAGCGGCAAAATGATAGAAAACGTTTTTTGTAATAGCGGTCGCCCCATGGTAGGCAATGGCAAATGTCCGAATGTATTCTGTCATGGAAAAACTCCTTATATAAGCCAATTTTTCGTTCGAAATCTATTTAAGAAGAAGGCTCCGCCCCAATTAATATTTTTTTACACAAATTTTGAACATATGTACTCATACTTTTCTGCACTATTCTTTGTCCACGTAAGTTTGGAGTTACTAACAACTTGGCTACCTGTACTTAGAAAGCTTTTTTAATAATTTTGTTGTTTTGAATTTATTTATGTAAATTTTTAATTAATTGATGCATTTTTATTAAAAACAAAAAAGCTTCTTGGCATCAAGTAGGCATTCACGTACTATGGACACTTCATTCACCCACGTCATGTGATGGTTCGTCAATACCAGCTTCCTTATATTGAAGCCCGTAGTGTATTTGATCGAGTCCTAATGGAGACAATCCAACTATTCTTAGCAACCTTATCTAGTAAATATATACTTCTGTAACTTGCATTCGCCCAAGTGATCTATGTTATCTTGATTTAAGCGGAGTGTTGCACATAAACACATTCTTTAGAAGACGAAATATTTTTCCTACCAATTTTATTTTTGCACAACTTTTACTCACAATTTCTAGAGTGAAAAACACAAGATAACCGATTTGTCCAGAGGGAACGAGAAAATTGTTTACTGAACAAATTCCTTATTATTTAAAGGTTTGCTCAGTTAGCAGTTTTCTCGTTCCGCCTTGATAGATCGGCGCCCTTAGCAAGACACTAGCTTGCTAAAGCAAGAAATTTTGAGTAAAAGTGGAGGAAAAGTAAAATATGTAGGAAAAATATTTCGTTTTCAAAAGGGTGTGGTTATGAGCAGGAACCAGGACCAATAGGATAAAGAAGAGCTTTTTTTGTGGCAATAAATTTACTTATCGCCAAACCCTATTGAACAGAAATAAAAATAAAACATATAAATATAATGTATGTATATACGCATGTAAGAACATTTATTTGACTTTGTAGCCTCAACTTTTTGTAATTTCACACAAAACTAACTAAAAATGTTTTACAACCAGTGATTGCATTGTGAGCTTTGTTTTGAAACTAAAAAATTGTATACAGTTGTCGGATGAGTTCGCAGTAATTTCAAAGGGAACCAGCAATTGCAAGGGGACAACTAAGCCATTTACTATTCTACTGGGCATACGTATGTACGTACCTATATACATATGAAAGGCGTACTGTGGGAGTTAGTTTGTATTTGCCAATTATTTGTGTATCAAAAAGTATAAAGATAAATTGAAAGCAGTAGTTTGAAGGACGGCAAACTTTTAGATTACCTATATTATTATTTTGAAGAGAAACACTTAGCTCAGCTAAACCATAAAAGCTACAGACGTTAAATATTTATGTAAAATGTCAAAGGAAACAAAATGCACGGCAGTCGTTACAATGCAACTGAGAGAAACAAAATTCAAGTTTAATTTCAAATTTTACTAAAGTGCTTTTGGTTATATAATATTTTTAGTTCTCCCATCTGCTGCATACACAAATTAATCAGAAAATTTTTCAACTCGTCAGCAAGCCACATACACCTGCCTAAGGCACTTTAGGCAGGCAGCGGCAGTAGAGCAAAAACAAGAAGTGCCATAATGACAATTTAGAGTAATTTAACCCTTTTGAACCGGTCGGTAAAATATATCCCAAAAAAGTTTGAATACACCTGTTAGTAATATTTGCTTAAGACTATGCATGTACATGTATTTCTTCCGTTTTTTTATGATCATCTATATAAAATGATGAAAATGGTTTGAAATTTAACAGTTGCAGTTGCTTGTTATTAGTGAATAAATGAGAACGTGTTGCGAACTTTTGCAGAAAACGACAAGAATTACTACGATCAGAGCGGTAAATATTATAATTTTGTTTATTTATCGTGTGTTTATTATGTGTTTAAATTGTTTCGCTTTCTAACTACTAACCCACACGCGCGCAAAATATTTTACTATCCTTTTGTCAGATCGAGGCAACAGCATGGCCCCTAATAACTGTCGCACTTAATCTTTCGAAATAAAGAAAAACTGCAAAGAAAGAAAAAGATTGAAAATTATTTTATTTACTTTTTGAAATAACCTCTGATATTACTTATCATTGAGTTCACATCTTTCACCCTTTTCTTTACTTACTAGCTTCAAACGTTAGGAGTATTTCGACCAAAAAATTCTGCCTTATCGGCTGAAGAATATTCAGAAAGTTTTTCGGTGCGCTCTGTTCATTCAACTTTTGAGAACTTGAGAACACTTGGAAGCAGAAGATTCAGATTCATCCTATCGTGTTAGTTTGTTCTTATTTAGTATGAATTCTGGAACTATTAATTGACATTCTTAATAGAATTCAGTTTAATGGTCATTACAGGAATCTCCGACCATTTGAAGCCGTAAACAGGAGTTTCTGGTGTAATTGTTTCCTTAGTCAGCCAACGTCTGGTATAGCGGCGGACAATGGAAAACTTCCATAAAAATGCTTCTTATAAAGAAACTATCTATCGCCGGTGCCTCCATATGTGGAGAACATCAAGACGGACATTAAAAATAGAAGGAGGAGCTCGGCTAGACTCACAGAATCTGTCAATTCAATTATTTTATTAAACAAGTAAGGAATACTAAATTCGATCCGGACCGAACATACGCACCAACATTTTAATAAAATTTATTGTGGGTTTGCTGATAACTTTTATAATCAAACTTACTCACAGGCAATGCGAGTTACAGCTTGTACCATCAAAGGGCTGAAAAGGGAAATTTAGTCCTAACAAATAAAATGTGAGCGAAGTTTTTATTCAATGGCAATAATATTTATGTAGGACTAAATGAAATAAGGAGAAATACGTGAACCAAGTTTTGGTGAGCTTAATAAGTCGTTGTGGAGATACAGGCATTTACCAAAAAGTGTGAGCGTCACTGCGTATTTTTTAATATTTGAGCAATTTCTATTCAATTATAACATGTTTTTAACTGTTTTTCAATCGATTTTGCGCATTTTTTGTGCACCAAGTTTCATATATAAATATTAGTCTTTTCTCGAGCGCACGGATAGATGGGCAGATAATCAGACGTGGCTAAATCGACTTCTTTCACCATCCTGAATAGTTTTCTATACATATTTCTATGTCGGTAAGCTTATGCTGCTACTAACAATAGTTATGGGAACAAAATTTTGATACCCTTTGGCTAAGTGCGTGGGTATAAAATAAACAAATAAGCAAATATATTAAGTTACGTTAAGTACTTGGTTGGTTAAAACAGGCAGCAATCAGTATCTGGTGATGGGTCAATGAATAAAATTCAGATTGATATTACTAGACGCTTTTAGCAAAGCCTCATACATTTTTTTGTATTTTCAGGTAAATTTTTTTCGAAAAAATAGAGAAACAGTTAAATGCATATCTATGGAAATACCCAGTTGGGACATACAGGGCCGTCGAGGTAAATCCGGAATGTTGAACATAAAAACAAAACTATTGGATATTTACTCAAAAATATTTTTATTTGCACTTAACTTTGTATAATGTGAGTACACATATTATAGTTGAAAATTATTCAATGTAACCTCCATCTCGTGCAATTTCCCGCTCCAGCCGGGACCTAAGCGCCCACATGCGCGAGCTACCTCCTCTTTGTCCATTGTGGTCATCACTTCCTCGATGGTTGTCTTCAGAGCGTCCTTAGTGTTATGAGGCTTCGCGTTAACTTTTGCTTCAACTGTGCCCCACACGTAATAATCAAGAGGATTGCAGGCTGGGCTTGAAGGTGGCCAAAAATCCGGTGACCACTGGTAGGGTAGGTTGTTCTGGAGCCTGGAAGCCTGAGTCTTCTTTGCCTTGTGAGCAGGTGCGGAGCCCTGCTGTAACACATATTCTCTTCCAGACCACTCAATTATCTCTTTAGGGCTTTTTTCAGCGCGAAGTGACTCTAGTATCGCAGCTCTTCTGTCCTGCTCTCGACTCATCGTTTCACTAGCACTTACTCCGGCACTCCAATGTCAATCAGGAAACAATACACTAAAAATATGCCCCTTTATCAGCGGTTTTAGACTTAAAGCTACTGTTCCAGAGCTTTCGAAATGTTTTCCGGATTTACCTCGACGGCCCTGTACAATCGAGCTGTTTGAATTAAATTGCACGCTTACATTCATTTATAGTTATAATAGGTAGTAATTTTTTGTAGCTCGGGAGCTGGTAACACTGCTTTGTAATGTCAATGTCTATAAATAGGGGACCTTCATCTTGTGTTTTGTGCTTGCCAAGAGTATAATTTGTGAATATTAATGACTCATCTGAACAAAATATCGATATGCTATAATTCGTAGTCTCGCACTCAGAGCGACGACGAATATTTCGTAATCGACTAGTTACTATAGATGGTGTCCAAATATTTGAGTTTATAGCCAAAATCCGCACCAAAACGCGAGTTTAAACACATAAATTGAAGACAATATTGATCGTGTTTTCGATATGCTCCACATCATTCATGACGATGGACGGAAAGTGACTGCAAGGTCGGCAAAGTAAAGCCGCAGGCACTTATTGTCCTTGCACATCCCGAACGCTCCAAGAAATACTATATATTTCACCACGACATCTCGCCGAAATATTCCTCGTTCATTGTGCAAGATTTCTTCGTAAAGAAATGCGACTCTGCCGCACGATAGCGTCCCCGCCAACTGATTCTTATTCCCTTAAATGGTGTCGTGAATCAAAGAAACTCAACATGGCGGCACATCATGATTACTAAGAGCGCTTCCAATTGTATGGGAAATGTTGGTAAAGTCATAGTGTAAAGTTAAAAACAAAATGAATAATTGGCGCGTTCTGTTAAGTGTTTGGTCAAGGTCCTTCAGCTATTTGTGTTATACGTCTTGATGTTTATTTATTTATTTATTTATTTATTTATTGTCTTTGAATGGATACATTCTTACAGACTATATTAAGCTAATGTACAATAGTTTATTAGTTACTAAGAAAAGAACGATTTAAGATGATTGACTAAGATGCCATACGGCCATGTAAAATCAGCACCAGAAGAATTGAAAAACATAATAGGACTATGAATAAGTTCGTTTCGGTTTTACAACAGATGGCGTAACTTGATTATTATTCCATCGATCCACATTTCCAAACATTCATTGGAGAGCTACTGTCGTAAGGCACAAACGTCAGTATAAGTTTTTTATTTGAAGCGTAAACAACAATATTTTTACCACACTTGAAAATGTCGAATTTCGTGCCAAATAATGTGTTTTTGCGGGGAATTCTTCTTCATTATTTTAATATGAAGAAAAAAGCAGCCGAAAGTCATCGTATCTTGGTGGAAGTTTATGGTGAGCATGCTCTATCTGAGCGAACGTGCCAGAAGTGGTTTGCACGCTTTAAAAGTGGTGATTTTGGCTTGGAAGACGAAGAACGCGAGGGTGCGCCGCCAAAGTTCATGGATACCGAATTGGAGGAATTGCTCGATCAAGATCCGGCTCAAACGCAAGAAGAGGTTGCAAAAACTTTGGGAGTTGATCAATCAACCATTTCCAAACGTTTAAAAGCCATGGGAATGATCCGAAAGGTAGGCCATTGGGTGCCGTATGAATTGAAGCCAAGAGACGTTGAACGCCGTTTTATGGCATGCGAACAACTGCTTCAACGGCACAAAAGAAAGGGTTTTTTGCATCGAATTGTGACTGGCGATGAAAAGTGGGTCCATTACGACAATCCAAAACGTCGGGCAACGTATGGATACCCTGGCCATGCTTCAACATCGACGTCGGCGCAGAATATTCATGGCCTGAAGGTTATGCTGTGTATCTGGTGGGACCAGCTGGGTGTTGTGTATTATGAGCTATTGAAACCGAATGAAACGATTACGGGGGATGTCTACCGACGACAATTGATGCGTTTGAGCCGAGCACTGCGAGAAAAACGGCCGCAATACGCCGATAGACACGACAAAGTTATTTTGCAACATGACAATGCTCGGCCACATGTTGCACAAGTGGTCAAAACATACTTAGAAACGCTCAAATGGGATGTCCTACCCCACCCGCCGTATAGTCCAGACCTTGCGCCATCCGATTACTATCTCTTCCGATCGATGCAACATGGCCTGGCTGACCAGCACTTCCGTAATTACGATGAAGTCAAAAAATGGATCGATTCGTGGATTGCGGCAAAACCGACCGAATTTTTCACAAAGGGAGTCCGTGAATTGCCAGAAAGATGGGAAAAAGTAGTAGTAAGCGATGGACAATATTTTGAATATTAAATTTGTAACCATTTTACATCAATAAAGTTTCAAATTTCGAAAAAAAACCGCACGACCTTATTCATAGTCCATTATTTAAATCTGAACATGCCCTAGGAATCGGAGCATTCATCCCATAGTTGGTTCTCGAGAAGCCAATTTTAAAGGTTTCGTACTGTCGGAGCCTCATATTGGGTATATTAAATTGAATTTTACTTAAGAGGGAAGGACAATCAATAGATCCAGAAATAATACGAATAATAAATGAGCACGATAGAATAGACCGTCTGCTATCAAGTGGTTTTAAGTCAATTAATAAACATCGAGAGCGGTACGATGGTACAGGTTCAGAAAAGTTTAAAGATCGGAGCGCAAAACGAAGAAAGACTTTCTGCACTCTCTCAATCCTATTAGACATACCTATTTGGTACGGTCTCCAAATAATAGCGGCATACTCTAATCTTGATCTAACAAAAGCACAATACAATGTTTTGAGAGTGTGTGGGTTGGTAAATGCAGAACAATTTCGGCGAACGAATGCTAGCATCGCATATGATCGTCTTATGACGTGGTTAACATGGCTGGTGAAATTCAGCTTAGAGTCGAAAATAACGCCTAAGTCTTTAACTTCCTCAACGGATTGCAAAGGTAAGCCAGCAACATTATACGAAGTATGCAAAGTGTTGTTTGATTTAGCATATTTTACGTGAAAGCATTTGCTAATATTTAGTGACAGATGGTTTAAATAGCACCAGTTCCGGACATTGTGCAAGTCGGTTTGCAACTTTTCAGAGTCCCTGACACTGTTAATCACTGCAAATATTTTAAGATCATCAGCATACAACAAGTGTTCTGCAAATGAAAAGCAAGAACCAATATCGTTAATAAAGAGTATAAAGAGGAGGGGTCCTAGAATACTTCCCTGTGGGACACCGGAGGATGCAATAAATGCACGGGATGTCGTATTATCGACGGCTACAACGCAGTGTCTGTTGGACAAATATGATTTGATCCAAGACAAAAACGTGGAGTGTATACCTAATGATGCAAGCTTCGACAAGAGTATTCGGTGCGATACTTTGTCAAACGCTTTAGAGAAGTCTGTATAAATTGCATCAACTTGAGATCTGTTCTGGAAGGCTGAAATGCAGTAATCATTGAAAATAGACAAGTTAGTGACAGTGGAGCGACTTGCAACGAAACCATGTTGGTTGGTAGATATTAGGCCTTTGACAGCAAAATATAACTTATCATTTACTGTTATCTCAAAAAGTTTTGAGACAGACGAAAGCTTCGAAATCGGTCTGTAATTGCTAACATCGTTTTTATTTCCACTCTTAAATATAGGCGTAATGGAAGTAAATTTCCAGTCGTCAACAAAGATACCAGAGGACAACGATTTATTGAATATAATTGTAAGAGGCTCAGCGAGACACAAGCAATTCTTCAGCAAAATGCCCGAAAGGCCATCCGAGTCAGTTTTCGTTGTAGACTTAAGCTTCGTAATACCCTTGACGACATCAGTAACAGATAGGTACAAAGTCCCAAAATTGAGAGGTGAAAAACTATTAGAGGGCAAACTAGAATCGGAGTCTAGGTCGGGTTCAAAATTAGAGCAAAAAAAGTCAGCAAATAAATTGGCAGATTCTATGGCAGAATTTGCATATTTACCATTATAAAAAACATTGTTTGGCACCATTGAGCAAGACTTTTTTGATTTGATGAATTGCCAAAAGGCCTTCGAATCCGAAATAATATTGTTTTCGAAATTCAAGATGTAATTTCTATATAAGAACTTGTTCAAACAGTTAAACTCTTTTAAATGGCATTGAAATTTTGAGAAGTGCATTGGGTCTCCAGACCTTTTATACAGTTTAGAGAATTTGTTTTTTAGATTCTTTAGGTGCCTAAGCCGTTTGGTATGCCAAGGTGACTTATATACTTTCTTATGATAAATAGGAATGTGCTTCAAACAGAGCTCAGAAACCTTAGTCTTAAAAAAATGAAAACAAGAGGGACATACAATTTTTAAGCCGACTCCAAACGGCAGATATTTTTTATGAGGAACTTTTTCATGGCAGAAATACACTCGGAGGTTTGCCATTGCCTGGTGAGGGGCGACCGCTGTTAGAAAAATGTTTTTCTTAATTTAGGTGTTTCACCGAGATTCGAACCTACGTTCTCTCTGTAAATTCTGAATGGTAGTCACACACCAAGCCATTCGGCTACGGCGGCCGCCATGTGTACAGTATGGGAAGACTATTGTGAAGGTAGATAATAAACTTAATTTACTCGAGTGTTGTTGACTAAGTCTCGGAATCAAGTTAACCGTAATCAATGCTATAATTTTAATAAAATACAAATGCATTATAAAGTTTATTTGTCATACCCCTTGTAGTTTAATAACTAAAAGTAAGAAGAACGACGTAGAGTAAATCACCCACCTTCTGTAGAATTGAGAAGGAGCTGTATGAGCTGTTTACTACCAAACGAGGTTTTGGATTGTGTGATTCTCTATCAAGAGATTTCTCTAGTCTACTGCCGGAGAAGGTAATTCATGCTGTAAATTTAATCGCTTAGTTAACATCTTTCCCGTAAAACGGCACGACATTGCTGGAATTGTTGCCATCGACATCATCGAACTTAACGACCTGAACTGGAAAAAGCACAAATTTCAGTATGGCCTACCATTAAACCATAGGGGGTGCATTCGTGTGTTAATATACACGTCACTATTGACAGTTATAAATTTCAAGAAGGAATAACCTATTTCGTTTATTTGAAAACCAGCGTTGACACCCATAACATTGCCAGCCTTGAAAATGAACGGATAATTAGCTATGTCAACAAGTGTTGAACACACAATCGATCAGTATAGTCTGCCAGTGAGGAACTCAAATCACCTTCATAGGGTTCTCCAAAAGCGATGGGTCGTTGTTGACTGGTCGGCAAGTTACGCAATTGAGAAGGAAGTGTGAATGGTATAAATTTTGTATGAACGATTTGGCGGTAAGATTATTTCTCAATGAGCTGCCATGAATTGACCACCAAGATTGGAAGATTTGACCTCACTAAGCCCTTTTTGCGGGATTTCCTGAAGTCGCAGATCCAGGTCAATAATCCACTGTCGACCGATGCCTTCAAAATCAAAATATCTTTGGAGCTACTACCGAATCTAAGCAGCAGAGTTATTGATAGTTTTACCTTTCCAATCAGTTTTCAGTGGTATAATACCAAGGCTCGGCGGGTATTTGAACGATGTAATGTATTATTATTATTAAAAATATATACGGTTGTGCGATAAGTATTGCGGTTCGATAAGTGAGGGCGTTGCTGTAATCCTAATTTTGTTATGTTGGCACCCTCTTCATATGAACGTACGTGAAGTTTCATTTCAATCTGCCAATTCATTCTGTGATTACAAGCCAATTAGTACAGTATTGTCACAATCTTCTACATTGGAAAAAATCAGGTAACGTGCGGTGATTGAATTTTTATTTTTGGAAGGTTTAAAAGCAACGGAAAGTTATGAATAAATGTTGAAAGTGCATAAGGTCTTTTTGCCATCAATTTAGTGCAGTAGAAAGATAGGTTGCTGAACTTAAACGTGGTCGTACAAGACTTGAAGACGATCCACGTCAAGGACGTCCAACAATGAAAGACAGCAACAACATCAGAAAGTGTAGAAAGAATATAGTATATCGTATTGGAAAATCGTCGAGTGATTGAAGGAGATTTAGTAGAAGCCCTATGATATTGAAGTATTGGGTTTCAGAAAACTGTGTCTGTGCACAGCGGGTAGCGCATTCGCTAACAATGGAACAAAAACACATTGGAATGCGACTTTCTCAGCAACATTTAGAGCGTTTTCCAAAACATAAATAGGGTTTTTTGTGAGTCGATTCACACTACAGATAAGACATGGGTCTAGTATCAAGATCCTTAATCAAAAAAAAGGACGAACGAGTTGTGTGGACCTGATTCTTCGATTCCGAATCGAGTTAGTGTCTAGAAATCGGTCAAGAAGGTGTGAGCATCAGTTTTTTGTGATGCAAAAGAAATTTTGTTTGTGGATTACTTGCAGACTGCTAAAACAATAAATTTTGAATAATATTGTAACCTTTTAGATCAGCTGGAGGAAAGGATTCGTGAAAAAAGTCCTAGTTTGCAAAAGAAAGAAATTCTTTTTCATCAAAACAATGAATCGTGTCACAAGAGAGACCTCAAAAAAATTAATGCGTGGGAACCGTTTTTCCTGAAATGATGAGATCAAAACATCATATTTTGCAGCCCTTTCAGATTCTCACCGCAGGGATGAAATTCATAAAATGGAATCTCTTTGCAAGAAGTGTATTGATGTTCAGGGGACTATACTGAATAATAAAGTGTATATCAAACCATAAAATTGTATTCTTCTTATTGTATCTTATCTTATTTTATTATATGGAATCTTGCTTATACGAGTATATCCATAGTCTGCTTTATTCCATTTGCAACGGACTCCGTCCTTATTGGAAAACCCTATATGCGTTCACCCTATTGCTTGGCGCAGAAGTGTGCTCGTTACCAACATCCGATGAGGTGGTGTTGGCAATGCTGAAGAAGAGGATGGCGAAAGATTTATGGAATTTTGAGCGTGAGCAACAACAAGTGCCGTATCTGATAGAACAATGCGTAGTATGAGCTTTCTAATGACATCGTTATAGTATAAGTACATTAATGTCAAGCATCTCAGCTGGCTGGGTCAAATCATGCGGAAAGATACAAATGGCATAAGCCTGCAAGTATTTGATGCGTATATTTTGATGTCAGCAGAGGAGTTGAGAAGGTTGTGGAGCAGAGCAGGTGTTTCTTTCACTCACTAACGTCAGTTAGCGTGACAACGGAGAAATAGCGACAGTCAGTTTATTATTTTCTTTTTTTCTACAACAATTTTTTCATATCTCTGTTTGTTGTTTTATATTTAAAAAAAACTAAATACATCTTAAAAACGGTACCGAGTTTTAAGACCACTTATGTTATCGAAAACGACCACACAGTTACGATGCGAGGGATATGATTTTATTCAAGTTAAAAAAATTTTATGAAATCCCAGACTACCTAGTTTGGCGACCAAGTGTGCTTGACTAATGCCTTAGAAAAATCGGTATAGATAGTGCCATTTTGCAGATGATCATTAAAGGCAGGCAAGTAAAACTCGGGAAAAATAGCAAGATTAGTGACTATGGACCTACCAGTCATGAAGTCATGCTGATTGAAAAATACACCTTCTGCTTGACTATGTTTTCAATTATGTAGCATCGAAGACATTTAACTTGGCATAGTATGAGGGGTGCCTTTTATATGTCGGGATTAGAGAACAAAAACAAATTTTAATCATCGAAAATTACTTTATTGTTTTTCAAAATATTCTCATGAAGATCTAAACACTTTTGCATGTGTTTGAACCAATTGTCGAAGCACTTTTGCTACTCTGAATGAGGTACCTCCAAAACATGCATTCTGAATGCCGCAACCGCTTCTTCAGGTGTCGAAAAACGTTGACCTCTCAGTTTGTTTTTTACGTACGTGAATAAAAAGAAGTCATTCGGTGCCAAGTCAGGACTATACGGCGGTGACCCATTAATTCGATGTTTTGGTTTTTCCGAAAAAACAGGCGACCATTTGCTTGGAAGTGTTTCGTGCGCGAACAACTTTTGTTCGATTTGGCTCATCTTGAAACACCCATACAGTCGACTGCTGTCTACTTTCGGGCTCATACGCGTAAATCCATGATTCATCACCTGTCACGATGTCACAGACGTGTTTCGAAGCCCCGCGGTCGTATTTTTTGAGTATTTCCTTCGACCAATCGACTCGAGCCTTTTTTTGAGCTATTGACAAATTGTGTGGGATCCAACGCGAACAAATTTTTTTGACAGTCAAATGTTTATGCAATATTGAATTTATGCTGGTCCCACTAATGCCTAAGATTGTCTCAATCTCACGATAGGTCACATGACGATCTTGTAATATCAGTTCGCGCACAGCATCAATGGTTTTCGGAACAACAACTGATTTTGGACGACCTTCACGAAATTCGTCTTGGAGTGAACTATGACGACGATTGAATTCACTATCCATCGATAAACAGTGGTCCTTGATGGAGCTTCATCGCCAAAAAATGAATTAAGTTCATCCATGCAATGTTGCTGAGTTAATCCACGTCAAAACTTGTGAAAAATAAACGCTCGAAAATGTTCACGATTTAATTCCATTTTTGGACCGAGATGAATCTTTTAAGTTACTGTAAAGAACACAAATAGCGCTGGTATTTCAAAACGGTCTGAGTACGTAAAAGCCAAAAAATGTCAAACTTTGCGATACAGCTGTCAGTTGCCAGATTGCAACACCAGGGTTGCCAAATCCCGAAATATAAAAGGCACCCCTCGTATTAAATATATATATTTATACTGCAGTTTTAGTATTATGATCTGAAAGCTCTGGTAACTAGCGCTTTCTATAATGCGCGATTTAGTTACTTTTAATTGGCTATTTTTTAAATAAGTAAATAAAGAAATATATATTTATGATGTCATAAATATTTAGCAAAATGGGGTGTGGCTTTAGAAACCGAGTTCGACGGCAAAAACCATTTACCTTTGGTTTCAGGCATATTTGTTTCTCATATCCAATACATATTTTCGTCCTTCACTACAATACTTTATTCTATGAATCATTATTCAAAAGTGCACTGGAAGTTTTCCGCTTTCAGCTCCTTTAGGTCTCGTGTCGGAAAACTTGTTACTTTTAATCAAGCTTTAACCCAAAGAAGCGAATAGAAGTTGCATGACGCCAGATCAAGTGGTACGGCGGTAGATATGTTGTACTTAGTTAGAAACCTCTTGACAGGCAATGCGGAACAAGCCAGTATATTGTCTTTATGGAGAACTCATGGCTGGTTCTTGCACGATGTGCTTTGGCTTTTCCTTATTTTTTTACGGAGCTCAGCAATAGCGTGAAAGTAGAACCTTCATTGCCATTCTTTGTTATATTGATACAACTCGTGATCAGTGAGAGCACAAAGCCGTTTAACCAACACTCGGTGAATGAAGAACATTTTTCTTACTGATGCTGACAAAAGCAAGTATTCCGCTTTTCACGAGTATACCAATGGGGTACAGGACTATTGACCGCTAGGTCGGGCACAAACTCAATTCTCCTGTACGACAGCGAAGTGCGGGGAATTGTGCTAAACTGCAAAGCCAAACTCAAAGCATGGGAGGCGAGCAGCGAACAGCGGAACTCAGAGTTGCCTCAGCCTACCGCATTGTCTCTGGCGCTGCTCAGCGGGAGGTACCCGTCGACTTCATGGCCCGGGAATGAATGAACGCGTGAGACTTCAAGGAGAAACACGTCATAACTACCGTCACGGGACGGAGATGCTAAGCCATGCTGCGGTGGCAAATCCGATAGGACACTCAACTGAGTGGCAGATGGACAACGAAACTTATTCCATCAATAGGCAAATGGGTGCAAAGAAACTGCGGGGAAGGTAACTATTATACTTCTTAACTTAATTCCTCTCGGACCTCGGATATTTTCGGAGATACCTATACCGCATGGGCAATTTAAGCGGTCCCAAATGTATATATTACGAAGCGCCTAGCGATGACGCTGAACTCACGTTTTTTAGTTTTTCCAGATAGCTCGCGGAAAGAAATGCTCTGGGGAAGCAGATTGGCGATACCGTGCCCAGCAACATAATCAGCATAATGCTCGAACGCGAGGACAGCTAGAAAGCGGGAAACAAATACGTCGAGGACGTACTACGAAAAAAAAAAAACAGACCTCGACACAGTGCAACGAAGCGCAGCCGCACAGATATAGACACAAGAAGAGGAGAATATGGAATGAAAGCAGGTCAGATATGGTGGGCATAGGTGAATAAAATTGGTTCGTTAGGAATGCCCTCCTGCGCCCTCCCGAAGTAATACAAAAAGGAGTCCCGAGAAGAATGTGTCCCTAGAGAGAACGATGGGTCCCTGTGAGTGCGAAGGCATTTGGAACCCTACCTCTCTAGATAAATAGGTACATTTTTGTACATAAAACAATTTTAAAGTTTTATGTCGAGAATGTGTTATATTCCATATATATAAATTTATATATTTGACCATGAAATATAATTTTGAGATTCATTTAATGTTGAGTTTTGACAATGTATAGAGTGTTTTTAAATAAATATCTTCGGCTCTTTTAATATTTTTATAACTTGTTCTTAATTCAATTTTAAGGATAAAACATTTTTTTTCAAAAATTTTGGACAAACAAATATATTTTTTTTCCAAAGAAAATATTTTTTTTTTGTTTTTTTGGAAATCTTTTTTAGTAAAAACTTAATACGAAGGTAATTGTATGTGCACACGTAACGAAGGTATTCCACTTCCCTACACAAAATTAAAAAAATTTCACTCTAAGAGATATACTATATTTCACTTAAAAAAAACGTATACCAAAAATTATAATTTTTTTTTAATTTGTTCAGTTTACATCTTTTTATACTCAATCGTACAAATAACAAATTTTTTCTACATTTTTTTATATTCTATTTTGCATAAAAAATTAATACAAATAAAAGTATATTATATGTTCCCACGAACCGAAGATAAAGGGTTTTTCCTATAACAGGTGTTCCAGGTAAATGAATTGCTCTATCGATAGATGATTAACGATTTTATATGGCTGGAATTGGATGGTATTTATTTGGACAACGTTTATTTTCAATAAGACCACGCTACATGCCACGAAACCATTCATCTTTTACGGGAAAAGTTTCCGAACCGTGTAATCTCTCAAAAGATGGTCACAATTGACCACCGAGATTTTTTTCTTTGGGACCACGAGAAAGAGAAGGTCTAACCCAACAGCCCAGAGTCGATTCAAGACCTCAAAGAGGGAATTTGAGAGGCTATCGAGGACATAGGGCAGCCACTTTGCAATTCGGTTATGAAAAATTTCATGAAAAGGATATTGTTCTGTAAGCGTGGTCGTGGTGGTCATTTGCCTGATGTTATTTTTCACTATTAACGGCATACCTTCCTCTTTATAATGAAATGAACATCCGATCATTTATATTAAAAAATTGCATTTTTCTTTGAATATCAAAATAACACCCCTTATTAAAAAACCCTATTTCTTTTTAAAGAACTCATACATTTTTTTGTTTAATTTTTTTCAGTTTACGTCGTATTATACTCAAACGTACAAATATCCAAGTTTTTTTTTTTTAATTTTTTTTATATTCTATTTTGAATAAAAAATTAATGCAAGCAAAATTTTATGTTAACATGAACCGAAGATATATTACTTTAAAGAATAATAACATAATCATTAAAGAATAATAAGATAATATTTTTTTTTTACTTTTTTTCAGTTTCCGTCGCATTTAACTCAATCGGACAAATAAACCAATTTTTAGAATAATTGCCGACAATGTCCAAAATACTTGAATGGCTTGACATGAAATCGCTCTAATGTAAAAATAAGCTCAAAGCTGCCACTAAAGTGAAACAGCAGGCAACTTGCCACGTTGTTAACAGCCAGGGCAGGGTATTTGGCTTAGATGGACTATTTAAAAATAGTTAACTCTCGACACCCGCTATGCTTGGCCGTAGCGTGACATTTAAGTGCACAAAAAAAATCCATATGTAAGTGTTTTGGCGGACATACATTAATGTGAATGGGTATACATCATTTTTATCAAACTCTTGCAGCTTTTCATTGTGACATAAACGACATCGTTATATTGTATTATTTACTTTCAAAGTACACTGCAAGTGCTAAAACGAATAATTGAGGGTATATTCACCCTTATTCTGCATTCATAAGAGGAAACGTTTTTGACGTTAATGGGTCAATATTGCCCAATATATGAAAGAAAATGTTTTTGTTATAATTCAAAGAATACGAGTATAGCATTTTTTTCGCAATTATTCGCGGAATATAACGGAACTATTTATATTTTCTTTGATATATTGTGCATTCAACAAGTGATTTGATCGCGGATAGAAGCAGGTGTTGTTAAAAAATAAAATGGAATCTTCGAACGCGTATAAGGGGCATGTTTTGTATTTTTTTTTATAAAAGTGGTAAAAATGCAACAACTGCTGCTGCAGAAATAAACACTGCTTACGAAAGGGATACTGTGAATGTAAGGACTGCGCAGAAGTGGTTTTCAAAATTCCGAAGTGGTAACTGCGACGTGGAGGATGCCCCGCGCGCTGGTCGACCTGAAGTCTTTAACTCCGACGCCTTGCTCGAACTCGTGGAAGCTGAGCCAAATTTCACAGTCGATATTAAAGCTCAAAGGTTAAATTCATCGCATGGAACAGTTCACAGGCACCTGGTTCAGTTGGGGAAAGGTTTCAAAGCTCGGAAAATGGGTTCCGCAAAGATTTTCCGTCGTCAACCTTCAGCAGAAAGTGAATGTGGGTTGATTATGAACTTCTGGAACCAAACCAGACAACAACTGCTGATTGTTGTTCCCATCAGCTATTAAACCTATATTACATGAGCCACTTAACAAAAATTGACCGTCTTTAGTGAATAGACGCAAAGTTTTGTTTCACCACAACAACGCAAGACCTCATACCGCAAGGCAAACATTAGGCAAGCTGAACGAGCTCGGATGGGAGCTAAAGCCACCACCACCGGATATTGCACCTTGTGATTATCACCTTTTGCATGGACTTCAATCCCATATGAGTAACAAGAACTACTCCTTAAAAGAAGCTATAAAAAGGGATATCGAAGCGTATTTTGGCTCCAAAGACAAACAATTTTTTGAGCAGGGAATTGAAAATTTGCCTAAACGTTGGGAAGACATTGTAAATAATGAAGGAAAATATACTAATGATTAAGAAATATTTTTTTATTAATTTTATTAATTTTAAAATCACCTTTAAAAAACGCCCGAGCTTATGGACTGACCTGATACCCCCACTTTACTGGCTAGGGTGCCAATAATGCAGTGGCACGTTATAACATCTGAGAGGATGCTGGTAGTGGATCTGATGAATCCAAACAGACATTTTGTCCTTTTAAGATTCAGTTTTGGCCAGAGCGCTTTAAAGACCCTGTAGTTAGTAGTCAGACACGACCTTCTATTGGTTTCCGCAATCCTCTCAATTCAATCGCAAACGAACTGTCCCGTTTAGAGGAATGCTTATGTTCTCTACCACTTGCTGAAGGTAAAGCTCAGAGCCTTTCCTTGCAAACTCATCCGCTCCTTAATTTTGCTCCACTTCAGTGTGGTCGGGGATCGAACAAAGTGTGGTGTGGTATTGTTGGATAAGCGAGAGCGACCTGCTGATCTCTTTAACATGTCTTGAATTGATGCGCGCCATGGATCCAGTGCTTTGATCCCTGCGTGATTCTCCACTAAGATGGTAAGCTGTATTGATGGACGCCGATAACATTTTTTCATCATATTCATTTTGCTTATTGTATATAATATTTGAAAATTTTTTGTAGCATACAGATGAAAGATGTAAGAGTAGAAATTGTTGGTGCGATGAAATGATAACAAATTTTGATAATTTGCATAACTTGTCACTGATTGAGTGACATTCATTTATCAAGTTCGTGAAACACAAAACTTTTCGCAACGTCGACAATTTGCAAAAATGTTAACGATAAATCGTTGAAGAAATTGGCATATTGTCACTAAAACTTTTCTAAATTTTTACTTTACCTATTAAATATATTTGACACCTCATAGAGCATCATCGCGCAAAAGTTTCCTGTGTTTTTACTTGTTGATTTTTTTTTTATATTTATGTATAACACCCTAAAGCTATTTAAGAATTTATTTCAATTTTATGTAGTATGTTTTTTCGAATTCGCACAGCAATAACAATAAACTATGAACTGGCTTTTGCCGGAAGGATTTTAGTGCAGCCAATTCAAAATGCACATGGACTTATTCATAAAATTTTTACAAGCTCTTACTTGCATCATAAATATAAATAATAAAAAATAAAATATGAAAATAAACTCAATTTTATTTGATGAGTGATGTTGCCCCAAGTGCTCGTGAATGCAAGCAAAATTGTTTTTCACGCATAAATACTTCTTTTGCTGATATCGCTCGCCTACTAGCGGCCAGCAGCAGTAAAGCTGGGAGATTTTTATTGCCCACTTAACCAAAATATAAAGTAACATGTGTTACATCTATTGAAGATAATAAAAAACGCTGGTTCACTTCAATTTAGAGTGAACTGCTTTTCATGGAATACGTTGAAAGGGTATCGGTATTCAAATGTTAATAAAGTTAAGTGGAAACCTCTGCTGCGGTAAACTTTTCAAAAGCCGAACTTTAAATACAAAACAAAACAATATAATTTTAATTTCATCACATACATATCCTTTTATCATCTGTTATACTGCATTTAAAAAGAGATGGTATGCACTTTTATTTATTTTAAGCTTTTATATATTTTCAGCCTTACCGAAACAAAAATGCAATTTAAGCATGAACGCTGAATGTGCGTACGAGGAACTCGCACGTACGAGTACTACCGTGCACAAAAATGTGAAAAAAACCTGTACAAATAGTTTCTTCTTTCAATTGATTCATTACTGATCACTTCAATCTTTAAAAGCGGCAATAAGAATGATGTGCGTAACTATAGAGCAATTTCAGAGCTGCCTACTACTTTTGAGGAAAAATTCTGTATAAACGAAAGTTTTCATTTCTTCCAACTAATATGGTTTTGTAACAGGTAGGCCCACTGTTGTCAACTTAGCCATTTCCGGTGAGTATTGTCTTGAATAATTTTTCTCTAGACTATTTGATTGCATGTATTCTAATTCATCCAAGGCCTTTGACACTGTATCACATAGAGTTTTTTGGTGTAAATTGGGTTCTTTTGACTTTCACTCGGGTTTCCTTCAATGGTTAAAACCTTATCTAAGTGAAAGGAATTGGGGGTGAGCCTTCTGCTCCTTTATTGCCACTTCTGGAGTACCTCGTGGTAATATTTTGGGCCTCGTACTTGTCGTCTTATTTATAAATGATATTAACAGTTGGTTTTCATTTGCCTGGCACCTGTTATATGCCGGCGACTTAAGCTTTTTTGCCAGAATAAGAAAGAGTACATAATCATGTATCTATATAAATCTTAAAATGAATGTAAAGTCACTTATTCTTATCCTCCACAATCGTCATATGATATCTTTAATAATGCACTCCAATCAGTGAATGGGATCAAAGATTTAGAAGTAATTTTTAACCCAAATTTTTCTTTCTCAAGTCAAATCAATTTTATTAATATATCTCAAAATCATATGCTTGTGTAATTTTGTTGGGCGTAATAGGTCAAACGTTCAGATCCTTACACAATTAAATTACTGTTTATCTCGTTTGTTCGGCCTAGGTTGGAATATGCTTCATTTATTTGGGTATCTTATCATCAATTTTCTGGCATTAGAATAGAACGGGTACGAAAGATGTTTGTTAAATTTGCCCTAAGATCTTTAAGCTTTTCTTTACTATTTCCCTCTAATAGCTTCCGTCCGTTATTATTCAGCTTAAACAAATTTGAATGCAGAAGACAGCAGTCTTTTTTGTTTAATCTAACTTCTCTTGCAAAGCGTTCACTTTCTTATTCCGACAACAACTTTACGAAGTTCTTACCATTTTTATTTCAAGATATTCAAAACCAAATTCGAGTTCAATGCATCTATTGCTCGGATTCTTCGCAAAATTAATAAGATTTCGAATTCCATGTCGTTAGACTTTACAATTACTGAAAATCGATCATCGTTTCTGCTAATATTATTCGTTAATACTTATATAATTATTATTTTATTCAAGAAGTTGTAATGTAATCCTAGTTATTTTTTCTTTAATAATATTTAAATATATAATTTTTAATTTAAGCCCTAAGCCAGTAGCCAGTAAGAATTTTTGTGCTTTTAGCTTAAATTATATAAGTAAATAAATAAACAAATAATGGATCAATCTACTGAGAGCTGAGAGGCGGTACTGCGATGTACACCAACTTCTTCGGTATTAATTTACGAATTGAACGCCCACATTTCCCATATTAGTTGAAGAAAAAAATCCAACTTGTTTTGCTTTCTTTTTTGCCGAATAATCAGAACTTTTTATAATAAGTTTTTTCCTCTTTTTTTATTCCTTAATCACTCCACTTGAGAGCATAGTTCCTCAACAAAGCTTCGCCATGTGACATAATTTGTTGCCTTTGTTTTTGCGCTTTCCTACGACATATGGACTGCAGCTACCACACGCAAGGTCGACCTTCTCCAAATGGTTCTGGGTCGACCGTGCGCTGTATTTCCTTGTAGATTCCAGTCTAGCGTCATTCAAGTTAAGTGATCTGGTAGCCTTCTGTGGGTGTGACATATCCATCGCTATTTTCTGCATTTTATCTGTCCCGGGATGGGCTCTTCATCAGTAAGATTCCATTGTACGGCATTACTGATTGCTTTTGGCCAAAAGAGATCTGGAGCCACTGGGAGGTATTGTTTGAAACGTGTCGTGTTTCAATTCCGTACAGCAATGCCTACTGTACATAAGAGTGAATATATGAAGTTTCGTTCTCTGGGCGATGCGTTATTTTGTTAATATTGCAAGTAACAGATCCCCTCGACTAACCCCCGCGCAATGGCTAATCATTATGTGGCGTGAGCTGGTTTGGTTGAATCTCATGGCCTTTGTATTGGCAATGTTGACCAGTCCAGTCCGACAGTGCATGCTAGTGTGACTAAGTCGTCCGATTTTGCCTGCTATCGGAAACCTTATGTGAAAGGAAGCAGACGTCGTCACGAAGTCCTGGAGATAGTTGATGAAGCCCCAAATGATATCTCTTTTTTGCGTTTGTGAGCTTTCTTATGATATCATCAAAAAACAACTGTAAAGAGAAGCGGTGGCAGTAGGCATCAGTGCCATATTCCTACTTTGCTAGAAAGTGGTTCGCTTATAGTATCTGTATGATAGTTTTAGAAGCTCCTAAAAGTGTACGATATATCGCACAAAGTTCACAGAAGGAGTAAAAATATTATCATGTTCGTTCATGTGATTTATTTTTATTTTTGTTAATCAAACATAGCTGAAAACGGTAAACTTTAAATATTTTAATATATTATTCAAATATTCGAAATATAACACATGGCTGAAAAGTTCCGGGCCCAACAAAGAAAATTTCCATCAAGAACAACGCAATCAATTCAGCGCCCCTCTAACATTTCAATTCCACTTTTGTAGAATGATTTGTCTTTTACCTCAAAATAGACCTCGGTTTCAGCGATAACCCATTTATTCGAGCGAAATTTCTTACCGACGAGCATTTTTAATGATTGCAAAGACCCAGTAGTCGCGTGGAGCCAAATCTGGCGAATGCGGTGGATGTGGGAGCAGTTCGAAGTTCAATTCACGTAGTTTTGTCATTACTTTGCCATCATCAACACGTTCTTCTTTTTGGCCAACACTGCGCAAACATGGCATCTACTTTGAACAGAGGTTTCTCAAAGTCAAATGCTCTTGCTTCTTCTAGTTGCTTCTGATTGAGCGGAGACTCCATAACTCTTTTTAAGCCATTGCTTCGCTTGAACGGTATTTTTTCCTATCGATAATCATTGTAAAATGAAAACAGGAGATTTTTGTATCCATTGTTTTGAAAATAACAAAAGTAGCGTCACTCTTAGCACAATAACTCACGAATACCATGAAGTTTTATCAGCTATCTTTTCAAGTTTAGTACTAACTGAAAAAGAGGTGAATGCTACAGGAAAAAATTGGTACACAGAAAATACTCTAAATTTTTTAAAACTTTTTGAGAAAGTAAGATCCATAAGATTTCCTTCGTCTCCATTTAATTTCCGTTTAGAGAACAACACAGCAGTTTGACCAGATGATATTATCTGACCAAAAATTATTTCATCGTCTGGATGAAATTCCCAAAATAACTCTTCACTATTGGTTTCGCGTAATTCATGGTCACCTTCTAAATCAAAATGCTCTATGTGATGTATACACTTGCGTCTCCTATCTTAAACTAATTTAAAAATTTCCTCAAGAGCTAACTTTCACATTAAAGCAGTGATTGCTAGCCACGTTTCCTTGAAAAATTCTGATTTGAATTTGAGTTGAACTCAACGATGCGATTGCTGCTAATGATAAGTAACAGCTGTTCGTGACTTTTGTACATTTGAGTTGCTTAACTTTGTGCGATATATCGTACACGCATTTTGAGAAAGCGTCTATTTTTTATGAGGATAATTTTTAACTATTATCTATATTGTGGCTTTCACAGTTTTCGAATGCAACAAAAAAAATCTTTCTAAAGGACGCGCTCCAATTATCTCACTGATATGAGAGACAGCGTTGGTTTTGTACAAATGGAAAAATATATTTAGCTTCATGTGCTCTTTAAGCAGTAATTTTTGCGTGAGAAAAACCATCATCAGGAAATCCACAACAAAAAAAAGGATAGAGGGGGAAGAACAAAAGCATAGTGTGGTCACTCGACCATCGGTGTATTAAATTTGCGCAGGGTCATGCTTTTGCAATTAACGCCGAACGTTGTGGTCTCCTAATTAAGGTCAACACACCAGAAATGTTCACGAAAATCCATGATATGCTATGCAAAGGTCCACTAGGAAAGGTGTGCAAACATGAAGAGGCTGTTATCATGTGGATATGAAAAAGCTAATCGGTAACAAATCGAACACTTTTTTCAACCACTTAGTAACCGTAGGTGGAGTAGGAGAGTAGGAGTAGGAGACCATTCAAGGTAAACCGGTTCAAATGAAGGCAAAAGCTAGTGTAGCGCCAGTTCTTGGCATGCCTGCGAAGTTATACACATCAATTACCTTGAGAGGACCGCCGATCGAAGGTGGACCGACCGCGTGAAGTAAACGTTTTTTTCCCACACGAAAATGCACCGACACAGAAATTTGTACAACAGCAGTAACAAGGCGTTGATTCTTCTTGAATTGCTGCATTTTCAGCATATTCTCGCTTATGTATAATAAAATCCCTCAGATTAACATTGTTGAATACTACTAATTATTCATATAAAATTTAAGTAAAGTATCTTTGCTATAATTTAAGTATTCTTTTCAATTACGCTCAGCCTTGACTTCTTGTATTCAGACTAAAAGTTTACTATGTCACGTCTGTATGTAGTACTTACACCATACACATACATACACTTGACACTTAAAAAGGGTTTAAATTTTCATTTATCTTCACTCATCTCTCATCTCAAATATTCTCCCATAAATTGTATTTGGCGCTGTTGCCAAATAGCAACGAGAAGAATTCTATTTTATGCTTTCAGCAAAATTTCGCGCACCATTCTAAATGCTGCATCGACAGAAGGAAAAAAGTGAATATAAAATATGAATACGACAAAGACCACTAATTAAATGCGAAAATGTAATGTCTATTTCTTGGTGGCGAAAAAAAAATTATATCTTCACTCGCGCATCCGTTAAATTTCCACCAGTGCTAAATGAACGCCGCTGGGTGTAGAAGGTGCCAGTATTGTTCGAGACGATAAAATTGCTAAAATTTTATACAAGTGATACTTGGTTAACATTTATGTTCACAATTAAAAATAATTATATGCAATGTGCGCACATTTACCAACCATGACCTGGGGAATGGGTTTTTTACGGGCAGAGATTTTGTGTGTGTTTGTGTTGGGGCGCTATCTGCTTGAAGTGAGTGCACATGTATTGGTTTCGACTACGTGTGTTTATTCAAGTATTTAGGCACTTACCTGATCTACCGAACCGTAATGATGACGTGAGAAAACGCCGCGTCTGGATATTAACTCGGTAGCTGAGGAGCTGAAATGAGAAAAGATGAAAACAAAATTAAACAAATTAACATTTGACCATGTAGTGGTGATGCTTAAAACGTGCGCACGTGTGTGTACTCATGCGCTTTTTACTGGGTGACATGAAAGTACTTCAGAAATATATTTAAAAAAATGTGTACAGGGATGAATGGTAAATCGAGTTAATTACCTTGACTTTAGCTCTCCAATCCCCAAAACCAAATGCAGTCAAAACAAGAATATGTTGTAGCATACTTATATTTTATAAGTATTAATGTATTTATTTCTATATGTATTTATTTCTTCTACTTGTTAAGATTTAATTTAAAGTTTCTTACATATATGACTATGCCTTAAAATTGTAACGACTACTATATGTCTTTTTCTAAACTCTAAATTTGAATTTTCTAATAGGATTGGCTTTTGCCTATAAAAAGCCTGCGCGCTTTTGGAAAGAAGACATTCCGTTTGGTAATTGGCGGTGAGCAGACCTTAGTTGCTTGCCAATGACTACCTTTCCAGTGTGGACAGCGTTGGCTGGCCGCTGCAACACAGGTGTTGGCTCTTGCTCGTGCAGCTTAGCTTATTTGCATTTGTTTTCCGGAGTTTTTTTTTTCAAGGTTAAAAATACAAGAGTTATATTTTATTTAGTTTTTATTTAATTAAATTATATTTTATAATAAAATAAATACAACTCTACAATGCTACTTTTTTTTTTTTATTTAAAATATAAATTTTTAGCTATAAAAAATATTGGCTAACCTTTGAAGCTTCTAAGATTTAAATTTTCTTAATTTATCTGAATAATTGGAATTTTTATTTTTCTGGAATAAAATTTTTTAATCACTTTAAAAAGGTGAAAATTCCTGTTATTCTACAAAGTTAATAAAATTTAGCTTGAAACGTTAGCCAATATTTGTGAAACGCCCGCCGCACATTGCTCCGACTTCATACAAAGAATAAAGAAAAATAGAAGTAGTTATTGGAATTTGTTAAAATTTTACTCGTAAAAGGATCAAATAACTCAAATTTCATAAATGAAATCGGTTTTTCTCTCGGTATCAAATTTTGAAGAAAAAATTTTGAAGGTGACAATAAAAAATAATTTATTATAAAATATTATATATGTATATTAGAGTGTCTCAAAAAAATTAAAGTGTTTTTTTTTTTAACGCATACCCTCTTATTTTGTTTAAATGGTCTCAAAACATCTAAAAATAAAGTTTCGTCTATTTAGAATCACGGCAAACCGTGCCGAGTTGCGCGGAAACCTAACGGTACTTGTATAGTACGGCGCACGTGAACTGTCGGATTGATTGCGTGTAATTACTTGTTTGTTTTATTAGTAATCGCGTTTTTTTCGTGTATTCAACATGTCAGTGGAGTTACGAAGTTCCAAAAAGGAGATATTTTTAATAAGGGACGTAAAACATCAAATTACCGGTTCTAAACTTCCCTCCAGTACTTACTGGCAGTTTTGTTCTATAATATTCGTGAAGTGAACTTAAGTAGCAATAAAAGTGCAAATCTCACAATTCGTGAGTGTATTATTTATTGGGAAAAGGCACATATACCGACCAGATCAAAATCTAATTGAGTTAATAAACTAGTTAACTTATACCAAGTTTGGAGAGAATTGCAAAAAAATGCGAAAAAAACTCAAGAAGTGTTTTAACAGCGTCGACAGGAGTTTGTTTCAAACTTAAACGATTTGTTTGACATCGCACATGCCAATGCTCTTCAATCGATTAAAATAAATGAAGATAAGATCTTCTTGCAGGCAGCCGCAGTTTGGGAAGCTATTACGAACTGGAACCTTGAAGACAAAGAGCAGATTCTCTGTTGTGATACTACTGCTTCTAACACAGGCCGCATAAATGGAGCATGTGTACTTCTCGAACAAAAACTGGGTAGAGAAGTGCTTATTTTTGCTTGCCGTCATCACGTTTACGAATTAGTACTTAAAGGCGTGTTTGAAGCGAAAATCAGTCAGGTAACTACAAGGATGGTTCCATGTGTAGAAGTCTACGCAAGTGGGGAAAGTTACTGATCGCCATTCACTTGGGAATGGCCAGGACGATTCTTCTGCATATGGTTCAAGCAGCTCACAACGGCCGGGATTAGCCCACGTATCCTCTGGGTAGCTTCCGAACACCCGTTCGGGAGTGAGCTAACGTGAGAAGGCGAAACATTCCAGGATAGCTGGTTGTGCGTTGGGTTTGGGACCCGCCACTTAAAAATCCCCCCCCAATGAAAAATTTGAAAAAGCCTCGGATGAGACCTCCCTATGCTGATGACGACCCCTGCAAACGAAATAAGGAATATGATTTGAGGGCATGCACCTGGAATGTCCGGTCCCTTAATGGGGAAGGTGCCTCTGCCCGGCTGGTTGATGTCCTCGTGAGCGTAAAGGCTGACATCACTGCCATCCAAGAGATGCGATGGACGGGGCAAGGTAAGAAAACCATAGGACCTTGCGACGTCTACTACAGCTGCCATGTAAAGGAGCGCAAATTCGGTGTCGGATTTGTTGTGGGAGAGAGACTTCGTCGCCAAGTACTGTCGTTCACTCCGGTGGACGAGCGTCTCGCAACAATCCGCATCAAAGCCCGTTTTTTTAACATATCGCTAATTTGCGCCCACGCCCCGATGGAAGAGAAGGACGATGCGACCAAAGATTCTTTCTATGAGCGCCTGGAACGCTCCTATGAGCGCTGCCCCCGCCACGACATAAAAATCGTGCTTGGCGACTTCAACGCCAGGGTGGGCAAGGAGGGAATTTTTGGTCCCACAGTCGGAAAATTCAGCCTGCACAACGAAACATCCGGTAACGGACAGAGGCTGATCGACTTCGCCGGGGCCCGAAACATGGTAGTCTGCAGCACCAGATTCCAGCATAAGAAGATTCACCAAGCCACCTGGCTGTCTCCTGATCGAAAAACACGAAACCAGATCGATCATGTTGTGATAGATGGAAGACACGCTTCTAGTGTATTAGATGTACGTACGATACGAGGACCCAACATCGACTCGGATCACTACCTTGTTGCGGCCAAACTGCGCACACGCCTCTGTGCAGCAAAAAACGTGCATCTACCTACGCAAAGAATGTTCGACATCGAAAAGCTGCAATCACAACAGACAGCCAGAAGATTCGCCACTCGACTCTCACTCCTGCTCTCAGAGAGTACTGCCCAACAAACTGGCATCCACGAACAATGGAGCAACATTTCTCGTTCTCTACGTACCGCCGCCGAAGAAGAAATCGGATTCCGGCGAGCCCGAAAAAACAATTGGTACGACGAGGAATGTCATGCTGCCGCAGAAAGAAAGGATGCCGCCTATAGAGCCACGCTGCGATCGGGCGCAACGCGAGCCATGTGGGATCGCTACAGAGAGCTGAAAAAGGAAGAGAGACGTATTATCCGACAGAAGAAACGAGAGGCCGAAATACGTGAGTGCGAAGAGCTTGAGATGCTGGCCAACAGGAACAACGCCCGAAAATTCTACCAGAAAGTTCGGCGGCTTACAGAAGGTTTTAAGACCGGGGCGTTTTCCTGTAAGAACAAAGACGGCGAACTGATGACTGACGTACAGAGCAATCTTAAATTATGGAGGAAACACTTCTCGAACTTATTAAACAGTGACAGCTGCGCATGTCACCGAGAAAGTGAAGATCCCGATACCCCAATCGTTGACGACGGAATTGTCGTTCCGCTGCCCGATCATGTCGAGGTGAGAATAGCGATAACGCGGCTAAAGAACAACAAAGCCGCGGGCGCCGACGGACTGCCGGCTGAGCTATTCAAACATGGCGGCGAGGAGCTGGTAAGGTGCATGCATCAGCTTCTATGCAAAATATGGTCGGATGAAAGCATGCCTGCCGATTGGAATTTAAGTGTACTCTGCCCAATTCATAAGAAGGGCGATCCTGCAATTTGTGCCAATTACCGCGGGATTAGTCTTCTAAATATCGCCTATAAGGTTCTACCGAGCGTATTGTGTGAAAGGCTGAAGCCCACCGTCAACCAACTGATTGGGCCTTATCAGTGTGGCTTCAGACCTGGAAGGTCTACCATCGACCAAATATTCTCAATACGCCAAATCTTGGAAAAGACCCATGAAAGGAGAATCGACACACACCATCTTTTCGTCGACTTCAAAGCTGCATTCGACAGTACGGAAAGGAGTTACCTGTATGCCGCGATGTCTGAATTTGGTATCCCCGCAAAACTAATACGGCTATGTAAGATGACGTTGCTCAACACCAGCAGCGCCGTCAGAATTGGGAAGGACCTCTCCGAGCCGTTTGATACCAAACGAGGTTTCAGACAGGGTGACTCGCTGTCGTGTGACTTCTTTAACCTGATGTTGGAGAGCATCGTACGAGCCGCAGAACTTAATCGCTCAGGCACAATTTTTTATAAGAGCGTACAATTGTTGGCGTATGCCGATGATATTGACATCATCGGCCTTAACAACCGCGCTGTTAGTTCTGCCTTCTCCAAACTGGACAAAGAGGCAAAGCGAATGGGTCTGGTGGTGAACGAGGACAAAACGAAGTACCTCCTGTCTTCAAACAAACAGTCTGCGCACTCGCGTATCGGCACCCACGTCACTGTAGACAGTTATAATTTCGAGGTTGTAAAAGACTTCGTCTATTTAGGAACCAGCATTAACACCGATAACAATGTCAGCCTTGAAATCCAACGTAGAATCTCTCTTGCCAACAAGTGCTACTTTGGACTAAGTAGGCAACTGAGCAGTAAGTCCTCTCTCGACGAACAAAACTAACACTCTACAAGACTCTCATCATGCCCGTCCTAACGTATGGCGCAGAAGCGTGGACGATGACAATATCCGATGAAGCGACGCTTGGAGTGTTCGAGAGAAAGATTCTGCGTAAGATTTTTGGACCTTTGCACGTTGGCAATGGCGAATATCGCAGACGATGGAACGATGAGCTGTATGAGCTTTACGACGACATAGACATAGCGCAGCGAATAAAGATCCAGCGGCTACGTTGGCTGGGTCATGTCGTCCGAATGGATACAAACGCTCCGGCTTTGAAAGTATTCGATGCGGTACCAGCTGGTGGTAGCAGAGGAAGGGGGCGGCCTCCTCTGCGTTGGAAAGATCAGGTGGAGAAGGACTTGGCCTCACTTGGTGTGTCCAACTGACGCCGGTTAGCACGAGAAAGAAACGACTGGCGCGCTTTGCTAAACTCGGCCAAAATCGCGTAAGCGGTTATAGCGCCAATTAAGAAGAAGAAGAGAGAACTACAAGCCCAGACATCCCATTATTCAGGAAATTCCGAGAAAACTGGAAAAATATCGATCCCGAGAAAAAACAAAGCTGTACAGAAAAGCTATCTTGCTTTAATGTTTCGAAAATTGACAAACTGCTAGAATTCTACAAAACTGAATTAACCAAAGAAATCGTTAGAGATGACTATCGCGAATTAATTGAGCTTTCAATTATATTTCTTGGCGGAGATTCAGAGAAGAAATTTAAGATTCGGCACCAGGTGCTATGCACCAGACTCGATGGATGGCGAGAGCCATTTATTCATTAAAAATATCGTTACGTAGCTCTCAATTCAGAATTTCAAACAAGGATAAGGCAGCTCTGTTGGACGTATATCTGTTCATCGTGACATCCTACGTAGAACCCTGGCTCCAATGTATTTTAGCAGTAAGGTCACGGTATCAGGATTTGTGTTTTTTGAAGGCCATGAAAAATTACGAAACAATAGACAAAAGCAGCTTTGCAGAAGTTTTGGCAGCATTTGTGGTATTTGACAGATGAAGTATCTATTCTGGCTTTATTTGATGATGATGTCAATCTAGAAACTAAAGTAAGAATGATTGCTAACTTAACTAGAGAAAACCCAACAGCTCACAATAAACGTTACATTGCATCCAAAGAAAAATCTGTGGCCCACTTTTTGGTACGTTAATTAAGCCTTGATTTTGTTCTATGACTAAGTTTGCTAGTAGGTATAATTGATAACTGATCTATCTGTTTTAATTTCAGAGAGAAACATTGGTGACTTCGTCTGTGTCAAAAGCAAGTTCCTGTTTAATCGACTCCAGATTGCCGACAGTTTTCTGAACAAGTGCCCCTCTTCGTGGTCAAATGATGATTCGTTTCTACAGGCTAAAAAGAAGCTGCTAGGACTGAAAGCAGTTAATGATACGGCAGAAAGAGTGGTTAAGTTAATGCAAGACTTCCGTGGTTTGCTCACTGTTCAAGAGGAGCAAAAACAATTTTTATTACGTTGCGTACAAGAACACAGACAGGTATATCCCGACTGTAAAAAGCAAACTTTGAAAAGAAAATTCGATGATTGATGTCCCTTTTATAATAAAAAGAAAATAAATACGAAATATGTGTTTTATTTTTATTTATTTAATTGATCTAAAAATTCAATTAAACTTTTCTATATTGTGAGCCTATAGCTTTCTTACTAACTTTTAAACTTAAAGTTTGGCATCAAGTCGGCACGGGTTAATGACATCCGATCTCAATAATATTTTATATTTAAGTTTTTAGAGTCAAATGGAAATAAATAAAGGGTATGCGTATTGAAATTCCGAAAAAAAAATTCCCCCTAGTAGCCTGGGACACCCTAATGTATATATTAAAAAAAAAATAATAGAACCGTCTACATAAATCAACACAATTTTCCTAAAATTAAGAAAAACAAAACGAAAATATAAATTGGTGATATATTCATGTGGTATTAATTTTATTTAATGTTTGAAAAAGTATAGTTAATTGTAAAAATTAATGAAATAGCAAAAGTTTCACATTTAAAATGAATTAAAATCGGATTATATTGTAAAGCAACCGCACTCGTTACGTCGTGTTCCTCCTCCCCCTTCCTCTTCCTTTACGATCGTTTCAAAAAGTCGTTGCTGTTGATGAGTATTGCCACCTTACGTTTCATATTGTAATAGAGAATTAGTCTTACCAGATTTGGTTACTGTTGGTTTGTATAATTGAGGGATTATTGCGTTATGACATAAATTGTATTTAATTAGCATTTGTTGATGGTTTGGCAATAGATGAGTCTTGCCAATCCACATCCCACATTCATTGTGTATTATGTATCAGTTCATGAACTAAAATCCTCATAGGAGGCAAAGACTTCCATGCTATTATCTGTTTCTTCATTTTCAACAATGAATTGCTTAATAGTGATGTGATGAAGCTAATGGATGAGTTATTAAACCTTTATGTACTTTTCCAGTTTTTCGAGTATGAGAAGGCAGATATTTTCATAAGTTTTCATGTGAAATTTCTAATGCTTCATCAGATAATAAACCTGTTCAAACACGTTCAAATAAATTGTGAAACAAATAAATGAATAAAAAGCTCAGAAAGTATTACCGATTGGTAAATCAAACAACTTAAGTGCAGCACAGCTGTGTATTAAAACTTTATGCACAGAAGTAGGTATGCAGTACCAATTGTAATTTTTGTTGTACAAGTCTTTTGTTAAGGTTACGAATTTACTGATCTCATATATTTTTTATTTCTTTTTAACAAGAGAGCTCTTTTAGCAACACAGAAAAATTTTAAATTACAGATTTACTCAATTGAGTAATTTTTGATGCTTTCTTGAAATTCTTTCCTTTGATACCAATAATGAAATATTCCACATAACTTGGGCATAATTTGTAAAAATTTGACTTTGAAAACAGGTTTCAGCCTTCTCGAAAAATATATTTAAATGAAAATCTTCTTATTTTTAGTTTCTGAAGTTTTTCTTTAAACTCTTTCTATTGACACCAATATTGTAATATTTCACATAACTTGGGTGTATTTTGTTCATATTCGACTTTACAAAAAGGTGGTAAAAATATATTTAAACGGAAATCTTCATAAGCCTCTTCCGTTTAACACCGATGGGATATCTTTGTGTTTCAATTGACTAATACATTAACTAAAAATTCATTTTTCTAACAGATGGCAACCCTATTTTTAAATCTGAAATATATTCTAAATGTTAGTTAAAGTTATAAGCGATATGAAATCAAATTTCATATCATCCTGTACCGTAAAATCGAGTTCTAATTTAAAAAATAAAACTTTATTCCACAGTCCTGGTGAAGCTCTTTCAGCTCAAAGAAGAGGTGCCATACCATAAAGCCATAACCTTTACCATTGGATTAACCATTAAAGATATTTACGGTCATCGATTATTGGTGCCATAACCATAAGCAGCTGGTATTTACATATATAATATTATAATTTATTTTTGAAGTGCAGAAACTAAAGAGAAAAACGTCATCAAAGAGAGAAACTGCATGAATATAATGGCATTATATACCACGGATCAGCAATTTATAATGCAAATGGTTATGGTTACGGCGAAAAACCATAATTCGATTGGTCTCTACGGTTATAAAGGGTGATTTTTTAAGAGCTATAGGAAAGTTTTTCAAAAAAACACACGTAAAATTCAGAAAAATGCATGAAATTTTTATTTAAATCGATAGTACAGTCCATATAATTTAATGGTTATATATTATTTCATGCAAATGTTGACCGCGACTACGCTTCAAATGGTCCATCCGCTTAGTCCAATTTTGGCATACTCTTTCCAATGTTTTGGCTGGTATCTCACATATAAATGATTTAATGCTGTCTTCCAATGAGTTAATTGAAGCAGGCTTGTCTGAATAGACATGAGCTTTAACATAGCCCCACAAAAAATAATCTAAAGGCGTTATATCACACCATCTGGGTAGCCAACTGACAGGTCCCGAACGTGAAATAAAATGTTCACCGAACTCGCCTCTCAACAAGTCCATTGTTACGCGTGCTGTGTGGCATGTGGCACCGTCTTGCTGCAACCACATGTCATGCAAGTCAAGCTCTTGCATTTTGGGCAAAAAAAAGTTGGATATCATTTCACGGTAGCGCTCACCATTCACAGTTACGTTACGATTCGCAGCATCTTTGAAGAAGTATGGTCCAATGATACCTCCAGCCCATAAACCGCACGAAACTTTGACCTTTTCTGGATACATTGGTAGCTCTTGCAATTTTTCTAGCTGATCTTCACTCCAAAATCGACAATTCTGCTTATTGCCATTGATCCAAAAATCGTGGGTCGATTAAACTAACCATAAGATGGAAGAAGCGCGCAATGAATTTTCTTAAGAGAACACGCATTTTTATAATAAAATTCAATGATTTGCAAGCGTTGTTCGTTTATAAGACGATTCGTGGTTAAATTATAAACCAAACTGAAGATATTTGACAGTGAAACAAAACACGAAACGTGCGTCAGCGGTATAAACTAACTGTTTAAGAAGATAATAGCAAAAAATCACTCTTTAGTTATGACTACGGAATTTTGGCATGTCACCTCTAATCGATTACACTGTTGCCCATGTGTTGGCTCGATCAGCAAATTTATGGCATTATGGTTATGGCACCTCTACTTACACCTCATTTTGGAAATTGAACAATCAATGAGGGTTCAAATTGCCATAACCCATATTAAAATTGTGGGATGGTTTCGAAGTTTTGTTTTTTGCCTAAAAATTTTTCTAATTTTGGGGTTTTAGCTTCTTCAAACACGGATCTACTTAATACTATAAAAAAATATTTGTTCTTACTTTTTTATGATACATATACTTTTGGGTTTATCATAATTATCTTTATAAAAGTACAGCAGTACAACTTGTTAGAGATAAAATACTATCTCTAAGAAATTTTGTACCACAACTACTTTTATATGCCAAACGTGGAAATGAAATGGTTTGTACAAATTACTTGTGATTTGTGGGGATGTATAAAGTTTAAGGACTATTTTACCACACTACTATCTTACTATCTTACCACCAACTTTTGTTAATTGCAGTTTTACCTTTCAAATGAAACCAAAAAGTCCAAATTCCAAGACTTTCGATTTTTGAGATTGAGATAAAAGTTTTCTCCCAGCAGCGGTTGTCCCGTGCCAGACAGTGGCAAATCGCCGAGAGTTTTCTGTAATGAAAAGGCTCCTTATAAAAAGGCATGCGCCGTTCGGAAGTGGCATAAAACTGTAGGTAGGCCTAAAACTAACAGGAGTAGGAGCTCAGCCAAACAACCAAAAAGGTTGTAAGCATTCTTAGTACAATATTGTTATTATTATTTCTGTTAAAGTATATTTTCGTGAAATGATAATTTCGTGGAACTAAATTCGAGCAAACTACTTCAAAGCAAGGAAAAAAATTCACTCATTTAAAACCCCTTCAAACACCCTTCACCTTCAGCATGAGTTCCTTCAACAGTGTTAAAAAAAGATCGATAATCTGTGGATACCAAATATAAAAAATGCGATGACAATTTAAAAACTAGAGTAGCGAACACACCCTCCGCCTGCAGTCTACACATACTCACACACATAAGAATGTAATCTAGGTTGGATCAGTTGGACTGCAGCTTATCAGTTGGACTCACTACTGAGTTCATTTTCATCTCTCATATCAACTAAAATTGGTTACAAGAGTTTTTGGAGATCTGAGATTTGAAGTACGAAATTCGAAAAGGCGGATCCACTGAGGTGGACGGAATTCATTGAAATCTTACCATTATGGAGGAAAATTGTATCATTTGATCGAATTTCACTAGATTTTTTCCCTTTACAACTATTTTACAATTCACCAATCTTAAATTCGCATAAAGTACCAAATATGTAGGGAATTCGTGAGGAAATTCGTTATGGCCTGAACGTCGAATCTTGTTTCGGCTATTAGTTTGTTCAAAATCACCTTTTTGCTATTAAAATATTTTAAATTTAATGCAAGAAACGAGTTGAGATTTAAATGGCACTATGTTACCTATTATTTTTATTATAAATGATATAGTGTAAATTGTGTACAACAAAAATTTATTTAAAAATGAAAATAAGTGTAACTTTACGCTTGCTTCTTTTTTTAATGTTAAATGTTTCCTGCTGCATCGCGCTCAAATTAACTTCAGCTACTCTCTTTGTAGTCACAGAACATCATTCGACATAGCAGCTTAAAGAATAGTTTACGTGTATTAAAATATTGCCAGTCTCCAGATGGGATTGACCACTAGACGGTTAAACCCTTGATAATTTTGTTTCAAATATTCAATTCTTTCACACCGCATTCATTTTCGAGAACCTTTGAAGCATAAAACTGTTTCAGTTATATAATTTTGCATGGGTATTTCACCATTCGCACAGCTGCAATGATCCAGTAGGCCAAGCAACCATATAAGCGTATGTGTGTGTGGGTGTATGTGCAGCCCATCTACTAGCATAGCACTTAAGGTATACACTAGAAACAAGCTTGCAAATAGTATTTCTAGTGCACGGAATGCAAGTTTTTTAGTAAAATTAGCAACAACTACTTCAGTCAAACATTAAAAGTGGCGTAGCAGCAATGCAACATGCTTCGCTTGCTACAAGGATCAACCAAGTCCGGTGTTTATTATTTTTCGTTTCATTTCCCCAACCAGGAAGCTCGACTCACAGCGGACATATATACATATTTCATTTAAACATTTTGCTATAAATAAGCACCTACTTTAAAAGAATTGCACAGCTTCTGCGTTGCATCTATAATATTTCTATCGTCCTCTCTCTTTCCCTCTGCCTCTCTCTTCCTGTGTGTATTCTATTGTGTTTGTGATTGCAAGTTGGCAATGCTGCAATTTGCCGCTTTTTTCTTTGCATTTTCCGATTGCTGCATTGCTGCCATTTTTTCGGCAAACTGCCCACAATTCTCGGAATTTTCCTTTCTTTTGCTGTATTTGATAGCATATTTTTTTATTTCTTTTTAATTTTTTTTGTTGCCGCTTGTTTTTTGTGTTTGCGCATTGCTCATTGCAAGTTGTTGTCATCGAAGACAAAAGCTGAAGGTTAAAGTTTGAAAATTATGAATGAAGTGAAAGAAAATCGATTTGTAGTGCTCTAAAGAGTCTATCGTAAATTCGAAAATGGGTAACTTGTATTTTTCAACCCTCAAGTGCTTGCATTACCACGAGTTTTTTTTAATTTTGAACTAAATACTTAGGAGCGTGCCGCATATCGTAGCCAGTTTGAGCGACACATCAATGGCGAAACGCCTACAAATATGGTTACATACGATTGAAATTTTATTTCCTATACGGGTTTTCTAGTAGTAATGGGAGATTAGGGGGGGAGCCTGGTTTATGAGGAATAAAAATTTCATCTCTTTGCGATTTTTGTTTTTAAGGAAAAAAATAAATTTAGCACTGGAAAGTTTTTCTATCTTTTAATGAACATTTAAAAAGTATAAAAAAATTTTGTACTGGTTAAAATAAGTTGAAAAAAATGTTTAACATAGAAATTAGTAGAGCGCTGCAACGCTGGAGTTTCCAACTGGCGTACAAGATACAGCTCGTAATTATTATCTAAAGCAAAAAATTCAAATGGATTTCTAATTATCATGATTTTTTATTCTGGATGAACTAAGAAAACTGAGAGAAATTTCAAAATTTCAACTTTTTGGTGGTTTTAAAGAAAAAAATGCCTTTCTATAAAAAAAAAAATTCACTTCAACTTGGTATAAAAATCTTGAACATTTTTTTTTTATCTATTTTGTTAGTTCAAATAGAAGAGAATTTATTACTGAAGGGAACAAGCTATGATTCATTTCAAAAGGTTCATTAGTTTTTTTCATTCATGTACGCCACTTCAAAGAAATCATAAAAATGAAAAGTCGAGAAAAGAAGATAAAGTTTGTACTATAGCTGTCCGGTCACAGCGTAACTACCTAACGCTCGCCTACCTTTGGCTTTGTATCTACGGAAATATTGAGAATTAGGCTCAGTAACTTTGTGTGAATATTCTGAAATATATTAGGAATCGCTTAAAACGAAAAAAAAAACAAAATTGATTTTTTGACCTTATAAACCAGGCTCCCCCCTTAAGCAGTGCGACTAGTATTGCCTTCGCAGAAATAAAACTTCTTATGTAAAAGTTGCATGATGGAATCAATGCTCGATACTTTCCCGAAAAGTATTCATGGGCCCACTATATAATTCTTTATTACGCTGTATATGTATGTATATCCTTGCAGCCCCAAGCACCCGTAACGTATAATACATAAAAGAATTTAAACTCATGCAAATACATAATCCGGTTTGCATGACCAAATATTCTATATGCCCTAAGCTCCATACTAGGATATGAAAATGGGTTCAATTGCGCCACCCATTTTTCTAGTGTTAATAAAAATTAATACACAGACCAACATCACGGGAGAGGTTTTCACTATCTTGTAGCAACGTTAACCTATGTCGAATGCTTTCAATAAAACCAGTCATGTTGGGCTGCTGCTAGGCTCACATGGAGCCTGAAGAATGAGGGTAACAAGGTCCCATTACTTGCCAAGTCCCCGAAATTTCAATAGTAATACCACATAAATTGCTTTCAATATTTGTTCAACTCTAAACGGCTGGATAACAGTCTAAACGAGATAAACCACAAACGGAGTGTTCACCTGCTTTACATAAGAAGCACATACATGCTCATTCCGTATACGACCGATAACCAACCCAACTTGGAAGGATTCCGTATAAACTGATGCCTACAATAGCACGTAGACTCCTTCTGATCCAACGAATTATAAATAATCATTTAAAGTGATAGACACTACATTGCTCCCATAATAGTTGGTTCTACTTTACCCAAACGACACGGATTTACATCCCAAGGATTGTAAATTCTCAAAAATGTACGGGAAATGCTTGAAGCCATTATTGCAGCGGGGAAGTTATAAGTCTTTTGATGCTGCTCTTATTTAATTGCTTGTGTTAATTTACGAATTTTCTAAATTGAGATTCATAATATCTGCTGTGATTTGCTCTTCCTCTGCTCTGAGAGAAAATTCTATATTCTTAGAGATTTAGCCGGTTTGGTCTATTTTTAGAAGCATAATAAGATTACAGGTATTAATTTGCAAGAAAGAGTGGAGGGTCAAAGGAAATCAAGTTTAGCGGGAATAATGCCAATGCTTTGAGAGCTCATTTGTTGTTTTATGTATTTAAATCAAGGTGAATTCTTACAAGCAGACTTCGATTGGGCCTACACCAATGTGGTGCGTCTACCTATCTCCAATCGCGGTGGAGAGAATACAGAGTGTGTAGTCAACATCAGGTCGTTATGCAGTTCTCAGCGATTTTGACGAAAGCAGCTGATTTGTGGAGAGGATGTGACAGGTTTTTCACGACCGAGGTCGGCAAAAACTGAGATTGTGTTAGTGATATACGAAAAAATTTAAGCAGCCACTGCTCATGTTACTACATTACCGTCTGAACAATGGCTGATTGGATTCAACTATTCAACTAAACGTATATATTTTGTTTTCATTTCATTCGCCTCTCTTTCTCTGCCAAATCCCCTATGACATAACAGCCAAAATTACTCTCACAATTTTGCTTCGGATAGCTAAACTGTGCAATCTGTCATTCTTGAATATACGCAGGGAACGCTTTCATATTATAAGCCATTCTAAAGGTGTATAGATTTTATAGGCGAATCAAAAAATTATACACAAATAACGAATTTTGCTGCATACTTACAGGCGGTATGATAAATGAGCACAATCAAAAAAGGGTAATGGTAGTAATAAAATAAGAGCAAAATGACAATAAGAACGAAATGTAAATCGTAGTCATTTCTGCGGATTCATCTAAAAAAAATATTTGTTTCTCTTTCAGCAATTGAGCGAAATGCTTAGAATATGTAATATTGGGCATGAAAGGGTTAACAGGTATTCTACATTTAATTTTGTGAAAAACTTTATGAATTGGACCCGCATAAATTCCATTGCAGCATTTACCTTGACCGTGACATAAATATTCAACTAAATTTCCTATACACACACAAGCACTTAAACAAAAACAAAGCAATTTTATTTATTTGAAGTACACTTTTAACGCTGCCATGTGTTATTTGCACGATAAGAATAATTTCGTAATGTTATTGTGAAAGCTTCCGTACGAATTAGAAATGAATAAAATAAAATACTACTCTACAATGTAGAGGTAGGTATGTGTATGTGTGTGTATGTACTACAGTGTTGGCACCATTTACCACGCAAACCCGCATAAATATTTACCATTTGTAGTTTATTTGTACAGATAACGTTAACATCAAGTCTGCCAACATAACTTGTAGGAAAATGCGAGGTTCTAAAGTGAAGCGCTTTTAGGCAACGCTAACTAAATTTATGTAGCACGCATTTCTCCCTTTTCCATATTGGTAACTGTACAACAGCTATAAGGCGGCGGAATGAGCGATTTTTAATAAACTTTAAACATTATTACCCTTGCCTCAACTTTGCAATAAATTGAAATTTAAAAGCAAGTCATTTTTTTCTACTTTACTTTGTTGGAAATACAGTTAGGGTGGTAGGAGGATGTGGTTGTCTGTATAAAAAGACTCCTACCTAAGTGGATAACGGTAGTCAGAGACATGAGAAATAAGTATTTTAGAAAATTTCTTTTCAGAAGTAATATGGTTTGATCTATAAAGAGTCAAACCACGTCAAGTGGACCCCGAATTTTCCATCAAATTCCCGATTTTAAAATCAAATGCATTTTTGGATAGAGAATTTGTCACATAATAATTGATGTGAATAGTTTTGTTTTATTTCGCTTTTTGTTTATGTTATTAACAATTGAATTTTTTTGCATGATATTCTTGTAAAATCAATATCTCAGAAATTACAATTGATAATTTGATGAAATTTATTTCGGTTACCGAAAAATGTTTACTCTACCGATTTAACGTTCAAAGATTGTGTATTTGTTGAAACAGTAAACTTTAACAATAATTTTTATGAAAAATCGCAATTATTTTAGCGTTCTTCATGCTCTAAATGGACAATATTACAGTCAGATTAAGCGCACAATGCTCACCTTTAATAATCTGTAAAAAAAACTTTGTTCATCCAATCCGTTCTGAAGATATCGAATTTTTTGTCAGTCGAGGCACTACGTACGAAAACGAACTTGCATGAACATAGCTTTGCAGAGTCGTAAAGTCGCCGCAACTTCTAGTGTCAGTGTGCTGTGATTCCTAGTATGTTGTCTATGCTTTGAGGTTAGAAAAAAATTATTATGTATTGTTATGAAAATGGTTCGACCTGATGAGTGTTGCAGTCCGTTGGGGAAAAAAGGTCATAATTGCGTACGTCATTATTTATTCCAAATAACCGCTCACTGGGATGTAAAATTCAAACAATATATCGGTAAATACGTTTGCAAATCATGTCGTATGAAGATATATAGAGATGGAAGTATTAAGTGCAGCGTATATACGTCCAAGTCCACAGTGGGTATAATCTTCATATTTATATACATACATATATTGTGCATTGAATAGCTATTATTTAGGCAAATAAAGTCAATTAGTTCTCAAAATTTGTGACAGAAAATTTTGATTAATTTATTCTAGTGCTGACCAAGGAGCAGAAAACGATGAGTCTGAAGTTTCTTCTGATGCAGAAGAATGTTTGGATAGTGAAGCTAATTTTGAAAACCAGGAAATTCAGAATGACCTAAAATTAGAAAAGGTGAACAATATTTTACAAGAACTTGGTGAACCGCCAATAAAAAAACGACGTTTTTCAAAATTAAGTGATATGAATGTCAAAGAGATAATAGCAGAAATCATCAACGAAAAAACAGGTGCGTTTAAATCGATAGATTTTGTTTTTTCTTTGCAAAAAGATCATGATGCACATGAAAAAACGTTTCCAAACGCTTCAATGAGGCAATAGCTATAAAAAAAACGCGGCAATTTCATCACTTCGAACCTGCAAGTAACAAAAAGATTCGAAGTAAAATCTTGTCCGAGGACACATCTTGTTTAGAGACTATTATTACTAATTAAATTTTGTATGTTTTCATGTAGATATAGATGTATGTAATAAAAATTCTAGTAATGAAACACCTCATTTTTGTATCCTTAATCCTTTTGTATGTCTTTTTTAAGTGCTACACGTTTTAGCGTATGATCCCATGGGACAATGCAAGGCCAACTGCGAAGCGCGTCGCGTTGCACCAAACTATACTGCGCATCAAAACTTTACACAGTTTGACAAAAAATTCGATATCTTCAGAACGGATTGGATGAACAAAGTTTTTTTTACAGATTATTAAAGGTGAGCATTGTGCGCTTAATCTGACTGTAATATTGTCCATTTAGAGTGTGAAGAACGCTAAAATAATTGCGATTGTTTATAAAAATTATTGTTAAAAATTATTGTTTCAACAAATACACAGTCTTTGAACGTTAAATCGGTAGAGTAGACATTTTTCGGTAACCGAAATAAATTTCATCAAATTATCGATTGTAGTTTCTGAGATATTGATTTTACAAGAATATCATGCAAAAAAATTCAATTGTTAATAACATAAACAAAAAGCGAAATAAAACAAAACTATTCACATCAATTATTATGTGACAAATTCTCTATCCAAAAATGCATTTGATTTTAAAATCGGGAATTTGATGGAAAATTCGGGGCCCACTTGACGTGGTTTGACTCTAAAGCTATTAATACAAGATGAAATCCAAAATAAACAAGGCTGGTGTCATAAACATGTTTTTGATAGTGCCATTTTTTTAAGAAGTTAGTGCGTTGGAAGTTATATCCCTAGCTGACTTCCAGTGAAAGCTTGGTGACATTCGGTTTAGTGGAAGCGAAGTTACTGCGTCTAAAGTGTCAGTATCTTTGTGTCATCGGTATAAAAATGAGTTTCGAACAAAGAACAAACTGCCGAATTTTTTTTAAATCGGCTAAGCGTTTAGCGAAACATTTGAATTGATGAAAGGAGTTTATGACCATGATTGTCTATCTCGTGGCAGAGTTCATGAGTGGTTTACACGTTTCAGAGATGGTTGTGAGGACATAAATGACAATGAACATACGGGCCGCCCAAAATCGTTAATCACCGAAAATTCCAACAAAATTGTTACGCAAATTTATTTAAAATGAACCGAAATCACCGTTGAAATTCATGGAATCGTTGAATAACTCTCAACTTTTGAATAAATAAACACAAATGTATCAGAACAAAGCTCCTGTCGTTTCTATTTTAGCTCAGTCTTGTTTATTTTGGACTTCACCTTGAATATAAGATAATAATATATTGATCTTACCTGAATTCACCAAATTACAAAAAAAGTACATAATAACAATAATAATTTTTGATGATACAATGGCTCCCATTTGCCTTGCAGTGACGATCAAAACTTTGCGCTGTTTCATTTAAAATTAATCAAAAAATCTGAAGGCTTATAATTTATTCAATAGTTAAAAAAAAATTTATCCATCAGGTACTAATTTTTATGCTTCTAATAAGTTGAACAAATTTTCTCTCAAATTCATTGGATAGGCACTGACTTGAAATGCACAGCTTTTAGGAAACATAGTGTTCGGTATGGATTTTATTTTATTTAAATTATTTCCTCTAAATTTGACACCTACGTTGGATATGCTTTTGGAATCTGGCCTACGTACTTCAAGCCACTCGTTAGAGAAGTGCTGTTGGGCTGCCATTAACCTAGCGAACGTTATATTTTTTAGCGCTGGGATAGCCGTTCAATTTGTTAAATAGACTTTACTTTTGAGGTCCCCCACAGAAAAAAGTCGATAGAGACTGTGTCTACCGACAGGAAGATATCACGAAATATCGCCATGATCTCTCTGGCCGTGTGCGGCGTGGCGTCATCTTGCTAAAACCATGTGATTGCACTGAAGGAAGAATGCCCTCTCATTATTGACAGAAAATAATCGTTCAGCATGCGCCAGTAGGAGACACCGTCCACAGACACTGTTTGTCCTCGAGGATTTTCATAAAAATACGGTCCAATTATTCCACTGCTTGACTTTGGCACTTTGAAGTAACTGTTGATGTTTTAGTAGTGGGCCGTTTAGATGATCAGCAACTCCTATTTGTTCTCAATGGGTCACTCGCCTTGAAATGAAAATGGGTTTCATCACTCCAAAGGATATTGTTTACCGTACGTAATCGCTCCAACATTATCTCATGGACATTTTTACACAAATTTTAATCGTTAGGGTTAACTGCTTGCCTTATTTGAGTTTTGAAAGGCCGAAGTCTAATCAATATTTTACCCACTACAGTTTTTCGAAATCCCACGGCTACTGCTCTTTTGCGCGCGAACTGATCCGGTTTATTGTGAAAAATTGTAGCTTTAGTTCAATATTTTAATTTGCTCTCTATGTCCGCGTGAGCCCAGGTGATTGCCTTCGCACCCATGATCGAATGTAGTCTTCACTTGGGGCACCACGTAAACGTCCAATATTGCACGTGAACAAAATCTACGATGAGCTGTTGCACATGAATCATTGGCCTTGAAATACGCTTCGATTGCGAACGCACTTTGTTCACCCGTCCACTGCAAATTTGTGACTAAATAACACCCACGAATAACGAAGATAAGACATACAGTGCATTGAATAAATACTTTGACTATATATTTGTTTCTTATATAATTTTAATAAGTTTTGTATGAAAATAAAACTCATAGTTCTACAAAAATCATATAAATCCAAGTTTCATATTTCAAAAAATATTTAACAAAATTTCAAACTTTCTATGCTTTAGAACAATTTTGAAGGCGCTACATTTTTTATATGCTAAAGAAAACACCCAACACTGGCAACAAAAATATAAATAAAATAAAAGTCAATGCAAATTTTGAGCTCCATTAAACTAGCCCCAAATTCAATGGACTATAAAACAGCATACTCGAAAATTTCCTAAAGATTAAAAAATTTTAAATTTTGATCAACATTTTTTAATTATTGTTTAACGTGGAGCTTGGATTTACTTATATGTGGTTTTTCAAGGAGAATGAATTATACCTATACTTGTTAAAAAATTATTAAAATTAAACGGCAAATAAGTTGCCAAAACTAGTTAATAACTCCCTGCGATATTGTTAATAAATTCACTTACTGAGCTGTATGTAGACTTTAAACCTTTACTGTATATATAAGTATGATAAGTATTTTAGCTGGTACATACTTCGGCAATCATTGCAAGGAGATCAATAAATCTGTATTTTGATTCCTTTTTCACTAGCTTGATTTTATGTGAAAGCTAAGTAAAAGCACGCCACTCATTTACTACAATTTTACTACATAGTTCTACAGGGCTGCCCATATTCGACGGACCCATCTGGCAACCCTTTTGACAGAGACGTCAGATCGCTTAACGATATATTGCGTTGGAAGCGATAGTCCAAGCAGATGGAACATTTTATGCCACGCGAGGCTCCCAAATTGTTGAAATTTACATTCAACAAAAGAAGTCAAAAGAAGAAGAAGAAGAACCAATTCATCATGTCCGATGAGGCTCATTTCTTATTGAATGGGACGGTAAACAAGCAAAATTTCCGTATTTACGCCACTGAAAATCCTCACGAAATTCAAGAGGTACCTCTTTACGACGAAAAAGTCACTGGTTGGTGCGGCGTTAGTGCGAAAACGATTATTGGGCCGTGTTTCTTCGAAAATGAAGATGGTCAAGCTGTTATCGTCAATCAAGAGCGTTATCGCGATATGATAACCACTTTTGTGATGCCAATTATTCGTCGACAGGCTCAAGGCGGCCATTTGAGAGATATCATATTCAAAAAGTGATGTCAACAAATCTTTTTGAACCAAATAAAATGATTATTATCGTCAACATCAAAAAAATTGTGTTTTTCTTTGATTTAAAAAAAAGAACACATGGGTCCGTCGAATATGGGCAACGCAGTATACCTATATGAACATATATTGGCAGCGCGGAAATAGACGTGCCTTATATTACATGTGTTTATAAGGCTGTGAGTTATACCAGTGTAATGAGGTCCAACCATACTCGCTAGCATGCAAATTTTTGTCAAGTTAATCGAGCATAGAGGTAGTGAGCTGGAACTGGCGAACATTATTTGAATATCAGTGATGAAGAAAAATGTGTTAAAAATAAGATTTTACTTTATTTTACTTATATAGTTTGTATAAAATTTTCCACGGACTTATTACTCTCTTCCCGCTTAAAGGTGCACATATTAATAATTAAAGCGTTTTTCAGTAAGAGCGCTTCAACTTTTTTTTTTGAATAAAACACAAACGGTTTGACTTTTTTAACTAATTTTTTTTTATTATCGAGTTTGAACATATACATTTAAGTATGAAATTCGATTTCTTTTGCATGACCACCGCGTGCACGTTTTACGAAGTCCAATCGTTGAACCCAATTTTCGACCACTCTTTTGCATAAATCGGTCGAAATTCCAGCAATTTCGCGTTCAATATTCGCTCTGAGCTCACAAATCGTCGCCGGCTTGTTACTGTAGACCAATGACTTCACATAACCCCAAAGAAAATAGTCTAGAGGCGTCAAATCACACGAGCGCAGCCGCCATTCGACCGGTCCATTTCTGGAAATAATGCGCTCATCGAACTTACTCTTCAACAAATCAATTGTAGCGTGTGCTGTGTGGCTTGTGGCCCCGTCCTGTTGAAACCCCATGTCGTCTAAGTCCATACCATTCAATTGCGGCCAAAAATAATCGTTTATCATGTCGCGGTATCGATTTCCATTCACAGTAACGTGGCGATCGTTCTCGTCAACGAAAAAATATGGGCCAATTACGCCGCCGGCATGTAAACCGCACCAAACAGTGATTTTTTCGGGATGCAACGGTGCCTCATGAATCACGTGTGGATTGCTTTCTGCCCAGTAATGCATATTTTGCTTGTTGACAAAGCCATTGAGCCAAAAGTGAGCTTCATCACTGAAGATGATTTTTTGGAAAAAATGCTCTTAAAGTAGCAGTAACAGAACGATTATTTTCATAAAAAATTTGCACAATTTGCAATCGTTGCTCAAGTGTGTAGCGTTCCATGATGAAATGTATACTAATGAAGTTTACAAATGACAAGCGAAAAATAAAAAATATTGCGTCGTTCGCCCTCCCTATCGGGAAAAAAGTTGAAGCGCACCTATTGAAAAACGCCTTACTTCACACTTTTTAGAAGATGCAGTTCCTTCAATAGCTACTGCGGTCTCAATATTTTGTATGATGCGTTGTTTATTTTTGGGGTTAATTGGGACGTGAGTTATGAATTAGAGAACAAATTACTATTGGAAGAGCGAATTACGTGCTAAGGAAACACAGCATAACTAGAAATTCTTTCTTGCGTTCTTAGAAACTGATTTTAATATCTTTTCTGCTTGAAGGAGAGCTAAACATCTCTTACGAGATGGCCAAGTAAAAGATAAATCATCTTATTATAAAGCCTCGAACTCGTAAGAATATATTATAATTAATATTCACACTAGTAGGTCTTAGAGATCACAGGTCTATGAGCATGAAGCTGAACTAGTCTCAGAATAGTTGGCCTTTATATTAATAAAGTACACCCACCTCCTTTTTTACATACGTTCCTTAGAAAAGCGTACACAAAAAATTTGTAAATGAAACATTTGAAATGAGGTAGATTTGAGGATATACGAGGTGTGTTCAATAAATAAAGTGAAGATTTCAAATTTCGCGGGCTACGTACATTCGAATTTCGATTATAATTTTTTTTATGTTGGTACACTTGTCTCGAAGATATACTCACGGTTTTAGTAATATATGCTACATTAGTTTAGTTGGTTTGTGAGAGGCATAAATAAAAGAAGAGTTTGCGTGTTCGGCGATTTTCTGCCATCGACTCTTGGCTCTCCTGGACTCTTCCATTTGAACGGTTGGGCTTTTGTTTCGATGTCATAACTATACACCCAGGGTACGTCATCAGTTATGACCCTTTTAAGCAAATCTGGATCATCGTTGACAAGTGTACAAAAACAATACGGGCATGTACGTAGGACACACCTCGCATTCCGCAATTTAAAAAAATCGTGTAAGATAAAATAAATTTAAATATTTTCCCAAAAAACCGTACAAAAGAAGTAATAAAGAAGAAATCCTTATTGTATAAGTATTTATAAAACAAACAAAAAATTATTTTTATTACAAAAAAAATTTAAATTAATATAGAGTAAAGCTTCAGATGCTATGCCAGATATGTCCAGCCAATCTGTCGTCATTTATTCAAATTATTAACGGCCTCCAGTGCGTTTTTTCGTAATAGCAAAGACTTCCATCACTCACAATAATTTTTTTATTCAATAAAAAATGATTCAAATATTGTACAATATTGTTATCTAGCTACACGCGACATACATATGACGTTGAAATTGTAATGCACTGTGGGACTTGGTTAGTTCTAAAATGTTCATATTCCATAGTTTTTGAAAGGACATATGTACCTATGTATGTATCTTTACTTAATCTTACACGACAAATGTTTACTTAATAAGGCATTATGTTTTGAGACTTGTGCAAGAAGGAAAATTTCATGTAAAAAAAATTATTAGTGAACCGTGTTGTTTCAAAATCGTGTAAAAAAGACTGGGTGTAATAAAGACAAACTAACCTAAGTACAGTGAGTTGTGCACTGGTCTAGCATGCGAATGAAGTGGGTTGGAAACCTGCTGAAGACTTGAAAGTAGTTTTTTGTGACGATGTGCTGGTCTACGAAATATCAACTATAACTTCTATTGCTTGGGAATAAAGTAAACAAATTGGCCTATTTGGCTAATGACTGATTAATTATTTGTTTGTCACATTTAAATTAATACGAGTTGGTGATATATTTGTCATTATCCTAGGGGTCCTATTACGAACAGTGAGTAAGAAACTTAATTTACAAGTTCAGGCATTTTCTGCAGGGAATACTTGTAAATATTGATAACAAAGTTCAGTTAAGCCCACGTTGAATTGTTCTGTTTACTTTCCTAATGCCAACCGCAAAGTGCGTATTTTAAGTTGAAGTGTATGTTCATACATTAGGGCGGGTACCTTTTCCTAGCATATTCGGGTTCTACAGAAAATTCAAATTTTTAATTTTTTTTTCAATCGGCAACCTAATTACAAATAATTCGTTTGAAATACTTTTTAATTTCAACTCGAGATGTATTTTTCCTACTTTCCATTTTCATAGATATAACTAATTATTTATTAATTAAAAATAGCTTCTTTAAAAACTCGGGGGCTCGAAATTGACTTAAGCGCTATATTTCCAATATATTGGGATATACCACTTTGATCAAAAAGCTCTAGGAACAACCGCCAACTAACGCTCCCAGCCAACTAACACATCTGTAATTAACATTCCTACCAAAATTTTATTATCTTTGCTTGCAATGTGTTACGCCATCTTGAGTAATTAACCTCTGCACGTGTTTTCGATTTTTTTTTATTTTAAAAATGGATTTTAATTTCCAACAATGAGTTTGTATTAAATTTAAAAACGGATTTGGTGCGAAGGCCTTAGAAATGTTGAAACAACTGTTTTGGTAATAATTCAATAAAGAAAACAGACTTTTACGATTTGCATGAACGCTTTAGAAGAGATCGTTAGTCCATTAAGGATGACGAATGTAGTGGCAGGCCATCGACGTCGAAAGCTGAAAAAAATATCAATAAAGTGAAAGAAAAGTTTATCAATAACCACAAATTAACCATCAGAGGACAAGAACATTGCTTATGGATCCATTCGGAACATTTTAAATATTAAATGATTTGCGCCATGTATCTGCAAAGTTGGCTCCAAAGAACCTGAACTCCATGCAAAAAAGAGACCGCGTTGATATCACCAAAGACATGATTTGTAAGGCTGAATTCGACTCAACGAGACGTGGATTTATGAGTACGACCAGAAATCCTGACATCAGGCGAGTGAGTGCAGACTTCCAAATGAACCAAGACCAAGAAAACCACATCGATTCTGTCAAAAAAGAAAGCGATACTCAGATTTTTGGGGACTACCATGGTATTGGACACCACGAACTTTGACCAGAGGGTCAGACAGTTAATAAGGAATATTATTAAAGAAAGGATTTGTGGGAAAACAGCTCGCGGATTTTGCAGCATAACAACGCAGGGTCGCATAGTGACATCATTATCCGCGAATTTTTGTAAACGATAGCATAAAATTTTGAATGTTTTCTTCTTTTTTCGTTTGAGCCTTCGTTATTTTCTTATAAAATTACCTACAGCATATGACCTAACAAAAAGCACATAAGTTCAAATTACAAATTTTATATAAAAATGTTCATACCAATTCCACTGTTTTTAGTTCGAATTTCTGGAAAGTATTTGGGATATGCAGTTATTAATTTTAGTAAAAAAGGACCAGTTTAAAACTGCTGAAAAATCCCGTTGATACTTTAAATAATTTTTCCTTGATGGCGTTGCGAATTTTCTTCAGATGCCAAATGCACTAAATGGTTTTTGTTAGTCAATAAGCTATACTTTTATAAAAAAATAATGAATACCCACGAAAACAAAAAAAAAACTTCAAGATATTGAGTAATAACTTTTATGAAAAAGAAGTTAGTTATATTAAATAAGCTTAAAATTATTAAAAATAATCATTTGAAAGTAAATATTTTCAGACAATTTTATCAGAAGCATCAACTGTATGAAATTGTAAAAAAAGTCTGCATTCACGCAATCTCTTCTAGGTGTATGAGTCTCAAAATTTTAGCAACATGATGGTATTTGAATAAATGGCCAACTAATCAGTCAACCAACCAACATTGAGAAGCTCGTCAGCTGCACCAATTCAATATGTGGAAGCTGGCTCAAGATTAATCATCCAAATTGGAATAACTTTTTTACTAAATAAAAAAAAAAATATTTTGAAATATGGAAATCTTTATTTAGACCTTTGCACGCTCCATTGCTTGCCTCTTTGTATACTGGAGCTGTCAAATATGTTTGACGTACGACGCCATTTGCAAAAATTATATATCTTCCGATATGATGATTAATTTTGCGCCACCATGTATTACAGAAGGCTGGCCCTCTAAATTTATTATATATTTAACTCAAGATAAAATCTGTTTCATATATAGTAGTAGGCATATTCCACAATTCGCCCAACATCTGCTTTGTTTTTTGGATAACATTAATGTATGTATACATCCGAGTACATGTATAAATAGATAGATAATTGCAAACACGATAACTATGTTGACATTATGTAAGAGAGGCAATACGTTTCCGCTGTACCCATACACATACTAACGCAAGTAACATAAGTGTATACCGCCACCGTCACCACTTGCGGCATCACGTGTTGCATGAAGGACATACGGCGGGCGGAATTTGTAGACAAATTGGTATGCGCATTTTAATGCCCTTGAATAAAATGTGGTGAATGGCCAAGATTTGGAAATACCTCATTCAAAGACTAGACATTCAATTTATCTATATACTCTCTCAACTGGTGCAAAAATGATGCAAAGTGAGAGAGTTGTCAGAGGCGTGAAGTAGAGGTAGCTCTATTAAGAGTTTTAATGACATAAAATATTAAAAGTTGTTAGCTTGTATTATTACGGAACGATATTAACAATTGAAATATTTGAAAAAAAAATTCAAAACAAAAATTAAATGTTAAAAACCCTTTTTTTACGAATATAGATAAAGAATTATAGCATCGAACAGTCTACCTTTACCTTCTCATTATTTCAAGAGTATCGTTTGCTTTGCAGCGCTTTTATTTGTTATATTCTACAATACTTGTAGAATAATTTAATTTGTTATTTAATGTGTAGGTAGATAAATTAATATTTTGTTCTCCCTTTAAAGAATTTTCAACCGTTGTAAAGGTGCCAATTTAACGTCATTTCCAAAAATTTTCTTCATATTCACTAAGAACTTGACCTACAACCATATAAGATGTAACTGGCATACGCATGAAATTCAAAGGAAAATCGGTCACGTCGTATGTGGAGTGAAGGTCTAAAAATCAATTTGATTATAAGACACGACCAAAATTCTTGTGTGCTGATTTTGACGCTTGCTTGCCCTTCAAATGTTCACAGGCCTGCCACAATGAATGCATTTCGTCCGTTGCGATAAGGTATGCAACTGACAGCTGAGTAGATTGTGTGCATTTGCATAATATGAAGAATACCGTTCGACAAGTCTGGCACAGCAACAATGCAGGCAAGGAATTCAAGCTATTTTGCAGTCAATCAAAGATACCTGTGTTTTATACCAATGCTTTTATTGCGACATCTTTCCACGTTTTATATATAATACGACATTAGTGTATGTCATGTTGTCCCAACGGGCAACGGACAAAACGTGCGCATTGTGATCCAGTGCATGCAAACATCCAGTCTATATTAAATGTAGCAAAAAGTGACGGTTTCATGCAACATTGTTTTCGATTTCGCTCAAATTTTGCATCCATATTAAAGCAATAACTGAATTTAAAATAAATATTAAACAATTAATAAATTAACTAAATTTATTAAATGTATATTAAACTATGTAAAACTACAATTATAAATTTTCAAATTGGTTTTCAGAATAGTTATGGACTCCTTAGTAAGAGATACTAAAGCATTTTACTCATATAAGTAAACATTTTCTAATCCTATTTACATAAATCGGGTATCGTTTGGAAACGCTATAGGACAGACAGTATTTGATTATCTTCATAATTTTTCCTACAAAATAATGTTTTATAAGGCCCAATTTTTAAATTTTAAAAATTCCATTCCATATCCTCAAAATTTAGCTTGAACTGAAGCATTTAAAAACAAATCCATTCCCTCACATTAAGTTTAGAAAGAATTTAACTTTCTCGGGCAATTCATTTTTTTAATATACTTCTGTATGTTATTGTTTCTTTGTTTGTGATAACTTCTGAAGCCTTTGAAAATATCTTATTTAAACGATTTTTTTCAATATTCCGAAATTTTGAAAACAAATTCTTAAAAACTTTCTAAACAATTATTTTGCTTGAAAAATTATGAAGATAATCAGATTGAAATAGTGTCTGACTTATACAAACTTTCGGGTCTTTTATTATTTTGTCACCTCTATAACTTCTGTGGAGAAAATGTCAACATTTTTTATGTGCTTTTCCGCCATTTTCGAAATTAATGTACTAGCTTATTAACAAGCTCCAGCTTGAAGCTTGTTGTGTTCAATTTGGAATGGCTGTATATAAAAATTGTTTAACATTATTAAGATTTTACAACATATTCACCTCAAGAGAGTTACGTAGAAAATGCACTAACACAAATAAAATCGCTAACCTGCTCATTGACGATATTTTCATCGCCTTTTATTTGTAGCGACCACAAGGTTTATAAGTTGCTAAACTCTATTTTATGTAAATAAATATTTATATAAAAAATATTGATATATTTGATATCGTGAAATTAAAATTTTTTGTGACGATCTTTCGCCTACAGAACCATTTTAAGAAAAAAATCAGTTTATCCCTTCGATCCTTTAATCATATTTTTGTGAGGAAACGTCAACTCACCGAGTTATGTTGATAAAGCAGTTACTAGGTGCAAGCTGAAAACCAAAAAATTTGCAGAAGTTTAGGCTTTTTCAGTGACCATTTTTGTGGAAAATTAGTCCTTGTATACTAGGGCGGGTCGATTTAAAAATCGCTCATTGCTCTGTGAAAATCGTATTCTAGAGATCAAAATAAGAAACTTTGCCGAAGAAACCATACCTCTAAAACGAATTCTGATGTCCCCCAATCTCAAAATATCTCCATTTTTGGCCTTTGCATGAAAAAATCAGAATCAGAAATCGTTTTAGAGGTATGGTTCCTTCGGCTAAGTTTCTTATTTTGATCCCTAGAATATGATTTTCACAGAGCAATGGGCGATTTTTTTGCCTCCCCACAAATCGACCCGGCCTATTGTATACATACAGGTGATAACAATTTTTATACCATATTGGCAAATAAGTTTTTCTTCCAGATAGAGTATTACACAGGTCATAAAATCTGTTGAAAGTGCAATGAATGTCCGAAGAAAATAAACAAACATGTGTTTGATGATGCTTTTTTTGACATCCTCCTAATCTACTTGAACATTATTTTCAAAACAAGGAACTTGGTGAAAATGTTAAACACTTGCAAAGCTCTTTTCAATTTCTTAATCACTGGTAAACTGTACAGATTTGGAATAGTTATGGGAATCCTATTATGAATATTAAAACTATTAACAAAAAAATAATTCATATTGTTTCTTTTCCAGAACAGGAAATTTTATTTTAATTTTGAAAAACATTTTGTTTTAATGTTTTTTAAATATTGTTTTTTATATTAAAAAAAAACATTAAAACAAAATGTTTTTCAAAACTAAAAAAAAAATCTTCAAATGTTAAACGAACCGAAGATATTGGACTTCAGGGGGTATTCTGGTGTAGAGGCTTAAATTTCGCTTGGTTTTTAAAGCTCTGTACAAATGAAATAAAAAAAAATTTACCATCACTTTTTTTGTCATTTGCTTATTGATTATTAATATTACATTAAAAGCTAACCCAAAAAAGTAAAAATTATTAATGACAATATTATGCACAGTCAAAGTAGGAGGTCCTAAAAAAAAATAACAATACACGCGATTTCACAAACCGCATCTCAACTGACTGATCTAGTGAAGCTAAATCACTAAATTTATTCAATTTATTCCGCTCAGAGAAATTCTCTGAATCCATAAGAGCAATTAATATTTCAGGTCAGAGTGCTAAGTCCCCTCATAATAAAAATAATTATAATTGTCTAGTAAATTTCGATTTTGGAGTGGGTTTAAAAGTTCTTTAGAGTCATGCCTAAACATGTTATTTTTTATTTCTTTTATTTTATAAAACTTTAAAAAATAACGAAATTATTACATACAATAAAACTAACACAGAGCTACATTCGAAGACTTTCGGCTGGGCCCTAACAATTATTTAAATGAAGTAAGCGATTTTGTTTTAAGCAATATACCAATTTTTCTCGAAAAATATTTATTTATTCATATCGCTGCCCAACAGTTGGTAGTTAATACGAACAAACAAAATAAAAACTATGAAAGAGCAGGTGGACAACCTCTTAACTTCCTGGAGACAATGCCAGTATAGAGGGCCGAATTTTTTTAGCCGAACGTGGTATTAATTTATTTAAAAAATCATGTATAAATTTTAGATTCAAATTAAATCAAATTTTGGTGCTCAGACTTCTTCAGCATAGTTTAACGAGGGATGTTTTATAGTAGATTTTGATTCCCTAACTCATACTTAAATGTGCACTTCTAATCCGTTTTCAAAACAGCTGTTATGAAAGATAGTTGAAAGAGGTAATTAAATGGTTAAACTATTCCAAAAGATTTTTAAACTGAGGTTTTTATGATGGGTCTTCGATGAAAAACTCGGACGGGTTAAGATAAGTGCATAAAAAGTTTAGTTCACCTCATGTTTACACATTTGAATTTAAAACATTGTAACCACTTAAACTTGTGAATGTAAGGGCGGATCGATTTATGTGGAGCGCAATATTTAGCCCTTCCGTACAACACCGAGTTAATTAAAAATGAATTCAAAGTAATTTTAGTAAATGAAGAGGTTATTTAAGAAAGGCTCAAGGTGAAATCTTAGCATGTGTTAAATTGTTATATGAACATACTTAAATATACAGATTTACATATATTTTTTTGCAACCGATTTGCGAGAATTATAGTAAACGAGTCCAAATATGTACGATTTTTAGAACGCGAAGTAATTTGATAATTTGAACTTTACATAGATGTAGTTTATATGAGGTAGTACCTACATACACTTATATATTGTAATATTAATGGTGTAGCTATAGTTATATGTAAATTCTTCTTCTTCATCTACCTCCTCCAATTCGACATCTTCGCTTCAAATTAAAAAAATAATTCCTATATCCACAGTATAAGCTTTTGTGGTTCTTCGAAGTATACAAGCAACCCACACACGTATGCATGCAGAAAATAGAAAACGCATGCATACACGAAATTAATTGAACATCAAATCTGCATTCCTCCCAAATAGCTTCGACACTTCATGCAACTGTCACTTAGTCAACACACATCTATATACAGATTTGTTTTGATGCTACAGCTACTTGAACACAAACTAATAATGCAGGGACACTTATATTGTATGGATACATATGTCTGTATAAAAATACATATGCATATGCAAGAGTAGCTATGGTAGCATGTGGTTAGGAGCAGTGGTAGCCACACGATAACTGGCAAAGTGTTTTGAATTTTCAGTTCAATTTTGTTGATGTAGCTGTTGTTGCTGTCTAGAAGTGCACTTTAACCTATTTGCTTTTAGGTACCATCACAAGCACACTTACTTACATTTATGTACATCCATATATAAGTTACATACATACACGCTACATACTTACATAACACTCGATGCGCGCCGCTGCAGCACACGCAACGCTCCGATATCCTTGTGCGGTGGGGCGCGATGTGTAGTTGGTGGCGCGCATAAACTTTGACTGCGGTCACGTATATTCTCTTCGCGATACGATCGAAAGATGGTAGCCAGTTTTAGATTGAAGCACAGCATTATTGTCAGCCTAGCAGCCTAGTTTCTTAGATTGTTATACTCAGTATTAGTTGTTGTTGTGGTTCGTAGTGTTTTTCTTGTGTTCTAGTTTCCCTTATTGTGCATCTTCGCCGAGCAGCTGTGGCAGCCATATATTCGGCAGGTTTCACTGTTATGGTCCTTTATTCAATTTTTGTTGTTTCTTTGTCTTAATTATTGGCTGCTGCTTCCTTGTGCTGTGTTTACCATTTCATTGTTTTTCATTAAAAATCTTTATTTGTACTTTTGTTCTTAATTATTTATTGTTTGTTTGTTTATGTTTGTTACTTTGTTTGTTACTTTGTTCGTTGTTCAAATTGAGTTGGTTTCATTTCGTTGTGTCCCGTTAGCGAATATATTGAGGTGACTGAGCATATGAAAAATTTTCATGAACTATGCTCTTGTGCCCTTGAAATCGTAGGAGGATTTAGCAGAAATGCCCGCAGCTCAGTACTTAAATTATCATTTTATACAAAACGTGACAGGCGTAAGATTTGTCAGTTGAAATGCTCGTTATGGAATTCTAGCTTGACTATGTTGGCCAATTGTAAAGTGTTGCAAAGTGCTCTTTTCGTTTTCGAATTATAATACAAACAAAAATCAGGCACTGAGAGCTCGATATTTATTCTCTAGTTAAATATCCTGAACTTTGCTTGGAAAACGATACACAGTTTTGCCAAAATGTCCGATTGTATAATGGTGTATATGAAAGTGTGTTCACCCAAGGAAGCGTTCGCCAATAGAATAAAATTTCAGTGACTCAAAACTTGGAAAAGAAAGTTCATTGTTTTTGTATAAAAGTATAGCTCCCTGTTTAAAAGGAAACCATATAAATTTATGCTCCAAAATTTATAAAAAAATTAGAAAACTGCAACGGATTTTAATTCAAGTTTTTAAAAAATCTTAGGGCAGCAAAGTGCAAATTCGAAGTTTTTAAAACTTTCCTTGGATTCTTTATAACTTTTTATCAAAAAAAATTTGTTTCGAAAACAAAAATTTGCATATCTAATTTTGCGGTGTACGATATTGATATTTTTCCACAATAGGAGAACTTACAGTCTTCGAAGTTAGTGAGTGAATGAAAGACAAAACTGAACAGTGTTGCAAAACACAACAAAGTTAGTCTTATTTGGGTGCCTGGACATTGTGGTATTACAGGTAACGAGTTAGCTGATAAACTGGCTAATGAAGACTCTGCAAGTTGCCACTAGGCCCTGAACCTTTTCTAGGTGTCAATTCTCCATCGATTCAACTATGGATTGGCGACTTCATGAGGTGTACCCATAGGTCTGGATTGAACTCGTTCAGAGTAACCAAGTGCTTTGTGAAAGAACCAAATAGGAAAATAAAACTCAGCAGAAACGACCTGAGAGTACTGGTGGGTGTAATCACAGGGCACAACGCCTGTGGCTGCCATTCCTCTCTTGAGGATGACGACACTGCACATCATTTTTCCTGTAGATGTCCGTGGTTTTGCAGAATCAGACTTAGGATATAGGGTTGCAATGTACTGAGTATGGATAAAGTTCATACTCTTTCTCTTCCGGATCTCTTGACATTCATCAATGAGTCCAAGAGATTTGTGTAAGGGTGACCTCAAACAAGTTTTTGCGTCTTACCACCCACATTTTATTTTTTCTATCTCTCTATTCTTTCTACTGAAATCGGATGTAGTACAATGGTCTCCTGACTGAGAGCTTTGACTTGTCCAACCCACCCCAAATCTAATCTAATCTAATCCAGGATCAAATGTTATTGGACAAATTTTATATTATTTGGTGTTTAAAGTTTGAGGTCTCAGTTGAAATATGTAATAAGTTCTAGGCCTTAAAAAATAACCGAAAAAAACGATAAACCTGTTTTTTACTCCATTTTTTAGGATTACCATGATAATATTTTTCGTCAAAAAATCCTATAACAAGAATTAAACTTAACAATTTAAATTGTTTTTTCATTTAATCTGTCAAACGATTATTTTCAACCGAAATAAAAACACCTTTAGCGAGAAATCGCTGTAAATTTGGAATTTCCTTCTTTTCTTTCCTTTGTTCAATTTCCACTAGTGGTTTTAGTTTTTTTTTTACTCTGTTATAGACCATTTTGTTACTTGATTTAATTACCTTCTTCGGCGACCTTAAACTGTTGACTTTGTGCTCTAGAAATTTAACGCACATTCTTTCAAATACATATGCACATATACTTTTGTAACTAATTAACATGTTTTCATTGTCTTTCTTGTTATTCTGTTGGAACTCTTAAAACATATTATAAAATTACCAAAATTATTAGCAGAAATTTATCTACTCTTCCATTAATAGCGCACTGGTGCTTAACTTTTGAAAAGATAATTATTTCTTTGCTGGCAAACAACAGGCGGAACTAAAACAAAACTTTATCGAAACTGCATTTTGCATTTAAAGTTCACTCTGTTCCAAGTTTATTAGAAACAGCGCAGAAAAAGCTTCACTTTGCTGATACAAAAAAATTCTCTTTTTCCAAGAAAAAATGGAATAGTCACAATTTCGTATTATATAATAGGACTATGAATAAGTTCGTGCGGTTTTTTTTCGAAATTTGAAACTTTATTGACGTAAAATGGTTACAAATTTAATATTCAAAATATTGTCCATCGCTTACTACTACTTTTTCCCATCTTTCTGGCAATTCACGGATTCCCTTTGTGAAAAATTCGGTCGGTTTTGCCGCAATCCACGAATCGATCCATTTTTTGACTTCATCGTAATTACGGAAGTGCTGGTCAGCCAGGCCATGTTGCATCGATCGGAAGAGATAGTAATCGGATGGCGCAAGGTCTGGACTATACGGCGGGTGGGGTAGGACATCCCATTTGAGCGTTTCTAAGTATGTTTTGACCACTTGTGCAACATGTGGCCGAGCATTGTCATGTTGCAAAATAACTTTGTCGTGTCTATCGGCGTATTGCGGCCGTTTTTCTCGCAGTGCTCGGCTCAAACGCATCAATTGTCGTCGGTAGACATCCCCCGTAATCGTTTCATTCGGTTTCAGTAGCTCATAATACACAACACCCAGCTGGTCCCACCAGATACACAGCATAACCTTCAGGCCATGAATATTCTGCGCCGACGTCGATGTTGAAGCATGGCCAGGGTATCCATACGTTGCCCGACGTTTTGGATTGTCGTAATGGACCCACTTTTCATCGCCAGTCACAATTCGATGCAAAAAACCCTTTCTTTTGTGCCGTTGAAGCAGTTGTTCGCATGCCATAAAACGGCGTTCAACGTCTCTTGGCTTCAATTCATACGGCACCCAATGGCCTACCTTTCGGATCATTCCCATGGCTTTTAAACGTTTGGAAATGGTTGATTGATCAACTCCCAAAGTTTTTGCAACCTCTTCTTGCGTTTGAGCCGGATCTTGATCGAGCAATTCCTCCAATTCGGTATCCATGAACTTTGGCGGCGCACCCTCGCGTTCTTCGTCTTCCAAGCCAAAATCACCACTTTTAAAGCGTGCAAACCACTTCTGGCACGTTCGCTCAGATAGAGCATGCTCACCATAAACTTCCACTAAGATACGATGACTTTCGGCTGCTTTTTTCTTCATATTAAAATAATGAAGAAGAATTCCCCGCAAAAACACATTATTTGGCACGAAATTCGACATTTTCAAGTGTGGTAAAAATATTGTTGTTTACGCTTCAAATAAAAAACTTATACTGACGTTTGTGCCTTACGACAGTAGCTCTCCAATGAATGTTTGGAAATGTGGATCGATGGAATAATAATCAAGTTACGCCATCTGTTGTAAAACCGCACGAACTTATAAATAGACCTATTAATATAATAATTTTCATTAATACTTCTAATATCTTTAATACTGCCAATTCAGCGGAAAACAACCGAAATTAGAAGTGTAGAATATTTCAACCGCTTATTAGTCACGCATAGGCCAAAACTTGGTAGAAAGTAATGGTAAGTTGTGAACCGATTTTGTTCAAAGAGGGCCTATTTATTGCCCGATGCTTTGTTCAGGTTACTTGGAAAAACTTCACGAAAAGTCGTCGGAGTAACAAATAGAAAATCAAAGTTCTCTTCAATTCAGCAAGCGCCGAGGAAGTAAGGCAAACATGTGAGGTCGACAAATTTTTCTTACCACATCTGTATCGGAGGCATTCGAGTGATGTTTTGAGGTTGACAAAATTGCCCCTCTTGAATTTGGTAGGAGCTCTTACAGTACAATATCTGCGAGGTATGTATGCTGTAAGACTCGGGAGTACTTCGAGCCCTTTTTGGATTACCTGTGTGACGAATGAAGCGGAATCATCTCAGTACTTTCTCCTTAGTTGCCCTGCTCTTTGTTACGCAACAAACTGGTAAACTTCATCAGCAGCTTGAAGCCATTAAAGCAACCATACTTCAGTCATCGTTCGGACATCATCCACAAATACCCAATAACTATGGAGGGAACGCAATGTTCAGGTTGGAATCTTGCTACCAAAAGTTAAGATGAAAAAGGCGGGACCAAATTTGACGCAAAAAAGTGGTTAAGAGAACACCAATGAAAAACTCCGCAGTATATATTCATACATATTTAACCAACTGCAATAATGAAATGCATTGCACAAGCTTAAACAAATTACAATTCTAAATGGATTTATGCCAGTTAGGCTTTGCATAAAATAATATTTTATTGTAATTGAATTGTTACAACAGTCGTACTATACTACCTATTATATATTTATATGTATATATATAAGTAGTGTTCGTTCATAAATGTAGAAAGTGAGTTCAACAAATCGAGTAAAGTCGTAAACCTAATTTTCTAAGTCAACATATACACCATAATTGGAGCAATGAACATGCATACATACACATCCACCCTGCAGCGAAAAGTTGAACTATTCAGGAAGTTTTCTAATTCACGAACTGGTTTTTGATGGAAGAACTCATACTAGTTCGAGAGTGACTACAATTGTACCTGTTACAAAATAACCAATTTCAGTTATATACAAAACAAATCAACTTTTATTAATATATATTACTATAAAAAATAATGCTTCAAAGGTGAAGTGTACTTCCAATGTGGATTAGATGGATATTAATAATGATGGAAATGAAATGGTAGAAAATGTTTTTTTCAAATAGCAATCGCCCCTCGACAGGCAATGGCAAACCTCCGAGTATATTTCTGCCATGAAAAAGCTCGTTATAAATACCATTTGCCGTACGGAACTCTATGGAATAACATGTGCGTCTTGATGGAGGAGGATCTTGTCCAAACACCTAACAGAAGAGGACGTGCCAATTATTTATTTTATATTTTTTAATATTGATGCGTAACGGATTCTAAAAATCTTAGTTATCATTACTTCAAGAATGGCTGGCAAACAGTTAACTTAAAACCGCTAAAAATATATATTATTTAAGAACTTATAAAGATAACCTAAAATTCCTTTTGATGAGTTTTCGCATAGCTAAAAAAAGTTGGTTGCGGTTTGAAGTCCTCGAAATATTTATTTAACTGTTAGAAACTTTACAACATGAAACAATACCATCCACAAAAAACAATTATAGAAACAAGTAAACTTCCATCAGAGAGTACGTGACGTCACACTGATGAAGTTGTGCAGTGTTGCCAACTATTTGCTCTTAGCAATAAATTTAGTCCTTTTTTATAGTCAAAATACGAAATGTTTCGAGTTTGATGTTTGCTGTCAAAACGTTTATTTAAAAAAAAATGTGTATAATTAAAAAAAGGACTAAACAAGCAATTCTTGCATTTAAAGTTTATGCTGAGATGATGTCAGCGCTATTGAAAATGTATTAATTCTTGGAAAATTTGGTGTTTTGAAAGTGCAATTCACCATTAAATGTACAGAATATGAAATAAAGCCGTAGAGGTGCATTCATAATGCAAAAGAAAAAAGTATTCCAAATAATACTAAAGAAACCATAACGACCTTTTTGAAAAAGAAGTAAGTTATCTTTTTACACAACCTCAAAAATACCAAAAAGCCCTTTTCGGCATTTTCCTTAAATAAATTCTCGTAATATAAGTTTTAAATACAAGGATGGATTTTTAAAACTTTTTCAGTACAGTCCGCACATATTCATGTAACACACAGTAAACATATGCAACTGACACGCATACAAAGTTCTTTAAGTAGTTCAATAAAAATTTGATATTTTATTTTCTTTAAAGGGGCCATTAAGTGCTTTTCTATATCCAAAACTAAGCAACAATGCAGGTGCGAGAGGGAGATTTGACTACTCGAAAGATAAGGGGAAGAATGCCAGTAAAGCGAAGAGATGTCACACACAAATAGCACACGAATAATCATCAACACCAACAATAATCGCAATCGCCGACAATGTGACCAGATGATAAAAAAGATGTAAAGCTAAATAGAACTGAGTGAATAACTAAAGCTATTTTAAAAGAACTATAATTTATATAATTATAAACATCACATTTTTATTAAAAACGGTTAAACAAATGTCAGGAAGAAAGAACGAAAACTCCTAGGCTAGAGAACCAAAAAAGCTAAATCAAGTTACGAAAATTTTAATCTGGTCACACTGATCACACCAATTGCAAATCAATTGAACCAGTGTGACGTCATACAAATCAGCTGATATAGTCAAATTCACTAAAAGAAAAGTAACCATACCAAGACAGGCGCCCCCCTATTATTCCCTCCATCGCGCATACACCACTTACGACAGCTTGTGAACGACCTAATAAAGTTCAATAAGAACTTTGAAGCTAAGAAAGATCAGTGTTGTGTTCAATTTCATAACAAAATATTTTATCAAAACATAATTTAACCATTTTTAACTATTTTTTCATCTCAACCCAAACCGCAGATTTTAGGCACAAATTAGACTAGATTTTTTTTCTCAAATCTCAACTACTACAAAGCTGATGCAAAGGCCGACTAGTTTTTTAACCGATGCAGAGGCTGGTAATTGACATATCGTAAGACATCGCCGTGTTAAGATTTCCAGTAGCAAGCGTTGAAGAAAAGATAGCAGACAAACTACTTCAGCTGCAAAGTTATTTGTTATCAAATTAGTTAAGGACTAGCAGGTTTGGCTGCAGGGTAGTAGTCTAAAAACATACTAATACCAGTACATAAATATAGTGCATATGTATGTACATATATTCGCTCAATTTGCACACTCAGTTGCGTTCCATGCATTTCAAAGTGGCTTGGATTTGCGTTGCGCCAGCTAAAAAGCCAAGGAATACTGCCGGTTAATGCAATGTTATTTCATACATACAATCATGTACTGGAGTATGTTTACATACTGACGTCATAACCGACCCGACATACACGTTGCATGTGAGTATGAATGCAAATACGAGAGTATGAGTGCTGGCGCTTTTCGTGTCTAGTTGTGTTTTTCTGCCCTTATTCATTTTTTGCCGCACATTCAAAAGTTCTCAATGCATTTTTCGTGCACTACATTATTCACACAGCGTGGCTGACACTTTGTTTATGCCATGTTGTCGACCTATTTTTGGCATGCACGCACACCACTACATACACATGAACGTAATAGGTTCATTTGAATGCAAAAAGTCAGTAAAAAGTATGAGGCCATTTAACTTGTAATCAAACCGAACAACTATCGCCGTCCTTTAAATGAAAAAAATGGACAATTCAAAATGAGTTCAAAATGACATGCTTAAGACAAAAGGGACAGCTCAGCTTTGCACAGCTGTTGGCAGTCTTTTTTTTATAGATTTGATTTCTTTAGTTTGGCAGTTTGTTGATTTAGGCCAGATGCTATTATTTTTGACATAATTTATGTGTATACACACATTAAATGCTATCACTAAAACAAGTTCAGTATTCCAATCCCTTAGAATATTTACAATGCACGACATTTTTTTATAAATCAAGGAAAACAATTTTAAAAACTCACAACAATTTTGGGGCCACTTAAAACTTGCGCTTTAATGGACCAAAATTTAATGTTAAATTAAATGTTAAATTAAATAAAAGTGCATAGTAAATATGTTTTAAGAAATTGTAATTAAACACCGTGGAATTGGGTTGCACAGTTTCTGAATTTTTTATAATTTTTATATTAAATTTAAAAATTATGTTTATATGGTTTTTGTTAGATAATCAGTTATATTCTTATACAAAAAATAATGAACATTCAAAGCAAAACAAAAAAAAATTTTGTCAGAACGTAGTAGCGCTTTCATTTGACGCGGTTTGAACTTGAAGCAGTATAGTTTATAGCTGATTTTTATGTATGAAATATATTTGCAAAAGTTTTATTAAAGCAATAGATTTCCTTTGCCCTGATACCCATTGAACTAAACGTCTTCACCACTCCACTCACCACAAGTGAATGGAAGAAACTGTGGCGCGCGCCGACCAGTTTTGCTAAAAATTTACATTCGTCGTAGAGGTACACAGCAAATATTCATGTCAGCCGCAGAGAACACGTCAATAAATTTTTTATACAATTACTTTCTTTATATACAATATTTTGATTAATAGAAATGAAAATCGAATATTGTATACTTTTCTAAGCGCGCACTTTCGAAAACCCCATTGATAGAAAAGTTTCTTTTTGATAGCGGCCACCCATCGGCAGGCAACGGCAAACCTCAGAGTGTATTTCTGCTAAGAAAAAGCTCCTTCTAAAAAATCGCCTGCCGTTCGGAGGAGGCATAAAAACCTGTTAAACCTGAAAGAATCTAAATCTTTATGCTTATTGGAAAACAATATCTTTTGAAAGAGCGCTTAATTATTCCTGAAGTATAAGCCGCACCGGATTCACAAGAAAATATTCCCCGTACTGTTAAGCGATAGGGCATCCACAACGTACTCCCAGAACTCCCATGTAGCTGATTACAATTTTCACAAAACTCGAAATGTCATTCATTCATTAAAGAACGTAGACCTTCATGGTATTTTGATATTGTCAGACCATAGAAAATATTTAAGGATGAATTTAAATTCAAAACTTCTTTATCTCTGTTGCACAACCCGTTAGAATTCGTCAAAAATTTTCTAATTATAAATTCGATCTTGAATTAATTGTGCAATAGTGCTGAAGTTTTACTAACGTGAAGGATTTCTAATGTACAAAGCAGGCCGTGGGATTTATGGCCCGATTACGAGCCAAGAAAGCAGGTAATCAATTTCGAAATTTATCCGAAGAAACTTTTAACTATTGGAGTGAATATATTTCTGAAAAAAAAAAACAGTAGTGAAATATTTGTACCACCTGATTCACGTCTGAATCTAATTAAATCAAATTACGGAATCACTAATGGGGCAAAACACCAAATTTGCTGGTAGGTGCATTGTATGTTTTTATGTTAATAAACTGTGACTTGCGATTTCTCCTACTAGCGGCCGCCCTTCGGGAGACAATGTCATATATTCAAGTATATTTCAGCTTGAGAAAGCTTTTAATAGAAAGCTATTTGACGTTTGGGAGTGGCATAAAACTGAAGGTTGCTCCATTTGTGGAACAACATTATGACGCACACTACAAATTGGAGAAGGAGCCAAAACACAATGTTGGCTTGGTAGGAGCTATGCTTTCTCAAATTGGCGACACCTGTTATAAATTTATACCTTTTCTCATCTTAATTCGTTTATTTTTCTTTTATTTTTTGCGCAGCCCCAGCGTTGATTAAGCTGTTGACAACTGAATGCATACTTTTGGGTGTAAGTATGTCTTTAAGTATTTATGGTAATGTGCACCGCCAAAAAGGCGAGGTATAGTATTTCTTTAACTTTTCACTTCGGAGGTGGCAGTTAATTTTGGTTACATTTATGCCATTTCATGCTGTTGGAATTGATTTGGTAGGTAAATACAGTAAAACTTTGATATAATGAAGTTAAAGGGGTTGGAAAAATGCTTTGCCATATTTATAGTTTCGTTATATTTAAAGAATACTAAAATTTCAATACAACAAAAAATGCAGAATTTTTGAAAAACATTCGATTAGTGTTTTTAGTTTTTATTTCTAGATCAAACACATACAGGTATGCACATATCAATCCATTTTTGTAAAGATGTCAAATTTTCATATATGCATCTAATGCGGTGTAGACTGCCTGGTTTCGAAAAATGTTCGGTCTTGCTGGATAACTCATTTTGGCAATAATTAAAAACAAAGTAAAGTTTAAGATTGGCAATGTGCACGCAACACATTGCACTTCATTATGTGAAGGTCACATTGCTATTAATTAGCTTTTACTAACGGAACTTAACCGTCAGTATGTTCCGAAGATGTTCGTGATAATTTTTTGCTGCGTTATATCTATGGAGAATTTTCCTATGTAAAAATTCACGCAAAAGGTTTTTTCAGAGGGTTTATCGTTTTATCAGCGTTCGCATTATCAAGGTTTCACTGTTTATGAAGAGTTAATTATTTACCTCACATCTCCACTTCTGATGAGCTAGCGCATGCGAATTGTAAATTTTGATGGCATGCGGGAAATTATGGTGTATTCATTTTTTACGTGGCATCTCATCGCATAACTTTTTATTAAAAATAAAAATCTGGTACTTGTTGCATTTTCGAGCAGAAGGAAAACAGTTTATTAGTTCGATTTATTTGCAGCCACGTAAATGAAAATTGAATTGTTTTTTTTTTTTATTTTTTGTTGCTTGAATTGAATTTTTTTTTTTATTTATAAATTTCGCTTTTGAGTTTATAGTATTGCCGCTGCAAGGATTTCGTATAAATGAAAATGTGCCTGTCAAACCCCTTAATTGGCAATTCATTGCTTGCGAACAGCCCAATGCCATAAGCTCTGCAATTTATCGCGTAAAGGCACATGGTTTTTCCTTGAAAACTTTTTGAATAAAAACTCTAACACCTTTTTAGTAGCTCAAACCAGCCGAAACCGTTAAAGAACGGCCTCCAAAGCTTCTCTTCCTAGAAAGTCACTCGCGACACTTTAAATTATGCCACTAGTACTGAAAACCATGTTGAATTTTTCTGCAAATTTTTCGACTCATCGATACCTCTATGTTGTCTTTTCAAATTGTAGCCGCTTGAGTGACCCTGCCAAAGCTGGCTTTGACTCAAATTTTTCCAAACTGATCGATTACTATTATCGAAAATTTCTTTCAGGCTAGAAACTTTAAATTATTTCCAATTTTAGATGTCATTGCATTTTTTCCAGGAACAATAGCGAGCGATTGTCGTGCATATAACTTAAAGCTGTTTTTATTTGACCGGCCTATGTTATACTTTTTCTTAATTTTTGTGATACTATCTATTGAATTCGATTCAACTGAATGGCAAAGTGTCGATTAGTTATACCAGTGGCCTTGTGGGCATAGAACTGAGTGATTTTATATAGTGTTTTCCTTTTCACTAGTGACTTTTTTAGAATTTAAGGCATGTTGGCATATGTATTTAATAGGAAAGTAATATTTAATAATGAAACTTGAAAATTACGGTAAGTGCAATTATTTTATGCCCAACTAACTCATTTGAATACAAGAAAATGGCTGCCTTTAATTACAATATATTTCGCAAAAAAACTTACTTTCAAAAGAAAACTGTAAAAATTACTAAGAAAGAACTGACGATACATGAGCCAAAGATGAAAAAAGAATTCCAATGCAGAACTTTGAGAGCAAAAACAAGGCACCAGTGCCCGTGCCTTTAATTAAATTTCGGGAAGGGTTTATCTAAGGGTTGAGTTTGCCGCACTAAGTTTGATTCCAGCTCATCCGCATTCGATATTTTTTTGAAAGACCCTCTAAAAACGGTTGTCGTGCAGGAACAATTGATGTTGTGCATAAATTCATAGCGGAAGATCGTCATATAACATATCGTGAGACAGAAGCATTCTTAAGTACTTGTAGGGCAAGTGTACATTCAATATTGCATGAACATTTCATCGTCAAGATTATTTGTTCCTTTTGGATACCAAATATCTACTTTGACAATTGCCCAAAAAACGACTCGTGATTGTGGTAAAAATATTGAAGAAAGGTTGCCACGGTGGTTCAAACCGCATCTTTGATATTTGAAGAACCTTGGACCCATGCATATGAGCCGTAAACAAAACAAAAATTGACAGTATGGATGTTCCAAGACGAGATTAAGCCAACAAAAGGTGCTCGCGGAAGAAGCAATTAAAGCAAATTGTTGCTAAGACTAGAGAAACTTAAAGCAGTGAATTCTAAATGGTACGCAACCATTTGTTTGCCAGAAGATTTCGTAGAACTCAGGAAACCAACCGCCGAAGACGAGTGCGTGCTCTCACATACCGGCTCACACCCGAGAGTTTTTGAGCACTGAAAGGTCATTAATGGGTCACTTACCCTGCTACCCTCATTCGGCACCAAATAGTTTATTTTTGCTACCAAGTATCCAAATTCAAATGCGACGTCAACGTTTTTTAACGCATGAAGAGACTGTTAAAGGCTTCTCGCTTCCAACAGCACATTTTGGAGTCAGTAAAAGTGAATATAGAAGTGTATTGACTTCAAATTTGACTTCTTTACTAACCATTGACTTGACATAGGTAACCCTCGTACCTACATAAAATATTCAAAAAACGAGTTGATTTTTCATAAAAATAAAAAAAAATAAAAGAACTGATTGCCTCACACTCTGCACAATCTTTGAGTCGTTAAATTGGTCTAGCATTTTTGTACCATGAAATAATTAAATGGGCTAAAACAGAGCTACGGTTGACTGTGCTATGTTGGCTTTGTAATTTTGTTTTACCGAAATGCACCAAATGCTTCAAAGTGCACATGATGATGCTTGTTTAACCTCTACGCAAATGCAAAAGTGGTAAAAGCAACTTCCAGCGTGCACTGAAATACTTGGTGACGATGACCAGGCTCTCACACAGAGTGAAATCTCCCACAAAAAACTGAACAGAGTATTGATTAAGAATAATAAGAAATTCTGTTTGCATTGCATTTTGACCTGAAGCCTTTAGGTATTCGTATGCTCAGCTTTAGATTTGTGCGATTGAAACATTTTGCACATTTTTCCTTACATTTCCTGATGCAATTAAGACTACATATACACAACCCTATATTGTTTCGATTAAATTTGATGAAAATGAACGCAGAATATTTAAAAACTACATGGTAAGTTAGGCATATCAATTCATAGCCAAAAGCGGAAAGAAAGATAAAATATTTTTGTCCAATTATAACTCACTTTAATTGAACAAAAATATTTTATCTTTCTTTCCGCTTTTGGCTATGAATTGGTATGCCTAACTTACCATGTAGCTTTTAAATATTCTGCACCTATCTACTCGTATCTTATGATGGCAACATTTGCTATGAATTGACATGATAAGGTACGAATGAATTAGTTTTATATGCATACATATCTACATATGTATACACTTGTTTTTGTTTTGTTATTTTTATATGTAGTGGTATTAATATTAATATACGATACAATTATGTGTGTATGTATATGGATACACAATTTAAGTATATGAAAGTTCCTTGAATTCGATATGGATACGATTTAGATAAAATATTCAGAAAGGTATTTTTTAAAGTATATAAAACTTAACTTCCCTGAGTTTGTTATGGATAAAGATTAAGTAATATTTTCAGAACGTTATTTTTCAATTGGTGGAAGGTGGCTCGATGAGCAAAAAAAATTGTGATTTAAAGACGTAAATTGTATAAGGTTTCATCACTTGTGACGTAAACAAAAGGATATGTAGAGACCCATACTAATTTCCATAAATAATTTTTAGCACTACAGCATAAACATTTAAAGAGGAAAACAGTATCAAAATTGTATGCTGTATTGGAGATACCACACCCCTTTTCTTATAATTATTGCAATATATGCAGGCTTAGTATGGATAAAAAATTCGAAAATTGTAGGCCATATGTAAGATTACAATACATGCATATACTACTTTTCGCTTTTCGTAAGGTATTGATAAGATAATTCCTCCTTATTCCAGTATCTTGGCATAAGCAGTCTGAAAATTCAAGGCTGTATGGCAAGTGCTACGATCCATTTTCTTGTCTTTTTCGTCTGTATTGGTGCGATAACAGCTTACGCAAATACCTTTTGCTTTTCCTATACCTACTCCTTTTTCACAATTCGTAGGGTTTTGTTATTGTAATATTATATGTATATGTAGTCGCAACTTTGATTATTTCTGTGATTTTATCGACACTTTGGACACTAACGAAATTTTTTTTAACACCAAAAAAGCTCTGCTGGCTTGCATTTTCGCCTTTTTGAAAGAGAAACTTTAAAATGTACCGAATTTTCTCCTTGTTGACTTCCATTGTTAACACCCTGTAACTCACAACTGAATGGAACAAACAACAAAATATCGAAAGAATGCATTTAGTGTGAAATGTCACCTAGGCTATGACCATAAACTTTGAATTGTTTGAACGATACTTTACGAGAAAATAATGAATTTATTTTTCCCCAAGCTTGTGACGAGCCCAACCATTTCATTCTTTTACCTAAGTTCTCCAAGTTTTGATTCAGCGGTACACTTATGAAGTTCTTGACAATTTTTTTTGGTCGAGCGGAAGCTTTTAGGCAAAATAGGTCGTACAAAATCCTTGCTATCAATATATTGTATGTGCTGGAATACCACAAGGCACTCACTGCGACTACTGCCTTTTTTATTCTTCATAAACTATTTAGCTCGTCACTTCAAATTTGCTAAAGTGGTTTAATGGGTTCTGAAACTGCGTATTCAAATTATTACGTTTTTTCGATTCTGATTTAAAAGTTTGAAATTTTGATAACTTTTTATAAACAAACGAATTATTTATTATACAAAAGAATACAAATTAAAAAGAAAGATGAAATGTAGTCAAAACTGTCCAAATGTCGTGTATTTGATATTTCAACCAATTGTGTAGGCAGATTTAAACGAATCAGTAAATGTTTTGTTGATATACTGATTTTGTGAAACCTTCTCCACACTTCTGTTCTGAAGTTATTGCTCCGCTGGACTTGTTTAAAAAAATAATGGCCACTCTAAGAATGCCAGATATTTTTATGAGAAAGTTTATTCATAGCTGAAATACACTCGAAAGCTTTCTATTGTATGCCGAAATATGCCTGCTATTAGGGACTGCTTTTTCAGCCTTTTCAATATTTCGATTTGAATTACTTTCGTAATAGCAGAAGAGTGGGAAACCTCTTAATAACTGTCTAGGCAAAGGCGCAAGATCCAACTGCTAGTGGCAGAGGTCCTGTGAAAATTATTATGCCAATTCTTTCTAACTGTGAGTATTTGGTGCACAAGACGTTGATCGCTAGTCACTGTTTTTCAAAAACTCATTCTTAAGAATTTGAATTATTACTAGGTGGTAAATTTCATCTTGTAGTTTCAGTAGAACTGATGTTACGGCGGTATGTATCCACCTACTAAATGCAAAACTAATATAAAACATCGTTCTTTCAAGTAAACAGGCCAGCTTTGTTTTTTAGCCAAAAACACAATTAGTATGTTTCATTAAGATATATCATCTATGAATATTTTTCCATTATATATTTCAAATTTGCAAATAAATTCACTTATTTAATATAATATTTCGCAAGCTTTCACTTATTAGCCATAAGGTGAATAAATTTATTGATCCATGAGGTCAATAAATTCATAGATGTACGAACGTTTAATATTCATTGAATAACAATTTTTCCTTTATCGCACGATTTACCGACGTCAATTTAAATTTATAATTTCATAGCCGCCAACAAACCACTAAAACTTAATTTATATTGCACACAAAAGCTTTGAAACTGCTTCTCCCGATCAACGTGCTGGCGAAAAATTCTACGGATTCGAATAGAATAGAAAAACTTTTGCAGCACTTTTTCAATATATCAGCCAGCAGTCATCACATTTTTGTTTGTTTGTTGCAAAATATTTACAACCACACAAATACATGCACGGAGTACACTTTTTTAATTTCCTTGCGCAGTAAGTAATTTGTTATCAAATATTTACTTGAACGCTAATGCGGCTCGCGCATCGCCAAGCATCCAGTTACACACTGCGTATAAGTAATTTATTGTGGAGTCGACACTTTTTGTACCATTTAAGCTTGATTAATAATTCACTACTAGGCTACTCTTTTTTTTTTGCAGCCGATGCTAACCCATTTCTAGTTTTTATTTTATTTGCATTGTTACGGCCGGATAACAAAAGACGTCTTAGCGCCTAAAAGTTGACACTGTACCGTATACTAACACGTTCTCTTGTCAACTGTTCGCGTCCATTTGGTCATGTGAGTATTAAAGAGTCGTCGTCCTAATGCCTTAGTCAACAAAAGCCAATCCACAAAATTTGTGGCATATATTGTGACGTCATAACTGTGAAGTATTTAACAATTGTTGACACAAATTCGCATTTATATAAGTTTTGTTAGTGCTCAAGTGTCGCATGGTGGATTGCATCAGGTAGTGCGCATGTTCCATACAAACAACATCACTTTGGATATACATTAGGGAGTAAACATAAACAAACTTAGTGGCGGGAAAATACTTCGGCAAATTATCTAATAGCTGGCAGAGCTTTAAAGCTTCGAAGATAGAAAAAAAGCTAGGTAGGCGTAAAACTTTGTGCTTGTGCTTTGAAAGCTTTCGTAATTTGGTGTGAAAAATAGAAAACTGTATGGGATTGTATATGCTATATTACCAAAAAATTAAACTTTAAATTACAAAATATGTCATGCTTCGAAAAGAGCAAGGTGCTATACAACTATTTGTACCGATTGCACACACAGGATGTTTCATATAAAAGCTTTTGAATTATATGAGTGATTCCATATCAAGTGATCTTTTGTATTTTGGATATTGTCACCACTTATTTCAAAAATTGTTTTATTTGTAGGCTTGAGTATGATACAAATATTGTAAGTTCGGAGTACTAAGATAAGCTTTTAGCATTTTTCAAGTATGTAAATAATTTAGTCTCACACTCTTCTTTCCATTGTTTGTTCGGGTTTTGTATTTTCATACAAATAATATATTTACAAAAAGAACATATTTTTATATAGCGTTTTTCAATAGGTGCGCTTCAGCTTTTTTCCGATAGGGAGGGCGAACGACGCAATATTTTTTATTTTTCGCTTGTCATTTGTAAACTTCATTAGTATACATTTCATCATGGAACGCTACACACTTGAGCAACGATTGCAAATCGTGCAAATTTTTTATGAAAATAATCGTTCTGTTGCTGCTACTTTAAATCCAAATAATTCCAAAAAATCATCTTCAGTGATGAAGCTCAATTTTTTCTCAATGCCTTTGTCAACAAGCAAAATATGCGTTACTGGGCAAAAAGCAATGCACACGTGATTCATGAGGCACCGTTGCATCCCGAAAAAATCACTGTTTGATGCGGTTTACATGCCGGCGGCGTAATTGGCCCATATTTTTTCGTTGACGAGAACGATCGCCACGTTACTGTGAATGGAAATCGATACCGCGACATGATAAACGATTATTTTTGGCCGCAATTGAATGGTATGGACTTAGACGACATGTGGTTTCAACAGGACGGGGCCACAAGCCACACAGCACACGCTACAATTGATTTGTTGAAGAGTAAGTTCGATGAGCGCATTATTTCCAGAAATGGACCGGCCGAATGGCGGCTGCGCTCGTGTGATTTGACGCCTCTAGACTATTTTCTTTGGGGCTATGTGAAGTCATTGGTCTACAGTAACAAGCCGGCGACGATTTGTGAGCGCAGAGCCAATATTGAACGCGAAATTGCTGGAATTTCGGCCGATTTATGCAAAAGAGTGGTCGAAAATTGGGTTCAACGATTGGACTTCATAAAACGTGCACGCGGTGGTCATGCAAAAGAAATCGAATTTCATACTTAAATGTATATGTTCATACTCGATAATAAAAAAAAATTAGTTAAAAAAGTCAAACCGTTTGTGTTTTATTAAAAAAAAAAGTTGAAGCGCTCTTACTGAAAAACGCTTTACAAAATAATTCTTTTATTCTACAAAAGGCGTATAAAATTCGAATAAAACTAGTTTTTAGTTTTTAAATTGTAGTATCATGTAAACGCATGTATAAGTACGGTCGCCGTAGCCGAATGGGTTCGTGCGTGACTACCATTCGGAATTCACAGAGAGAACGCAGGTTCGAATCTCGGTGAAGCATTAAAATTAAGAAAAACATTTTTCTAATAGCGGTAATGGCAAACCTCCGAGTGTATTTCTGCCATGAAAAGGCTCCTCATAAAAATACCGTTCGGGAGTCGGCTTGAAACTGTAAGTCCCTCCATATGTGGAACAACATCAGGACGCACACCAAAAATAGGAGGAGGAGCTCGGCCAAACACCCAAAAGGGGTGTACGCGCCAATTATATGCACATATATATATGTATATAGTGAGCTCAAGTAATACTGAATACTTTTGGCACACCTTTACTCCAAAGAATAGATGCTTTCATCAAAACAAGAACCCTAATCGGCTCCAAATAATAGAGTTTCTGAAATCATAAGAAAATATATTCAAGTAACGGCAAACTTTTTTTGGCACATGCTATATTCTGCGCCCCTATTTTCAAGTTTATTTGATGTTGAATTCGAATTTGTATGATGATTTTCATATTTTTTGAACTCCCATTGGCTTTTTTGAATTCCGTATAACTACAAGTCATTTTATGTTTTTTATTTCGTTGCAAAGGGCATATGAAAGGTTTTTCAAAAATGAAGCGTAGATATCAATTGTGAATAATTCCTAGGCGGTATCTTTTTTGTCAAGTAGACAGATATGCAATGTAACTGGATAGAACAACACATAAAATTAAAGAAACTTATTGTGAAAATGGTCCATATTTATTTGAAAGCAATTTATAGCAAAATTCGAAATTTTTTTGGTGGAAATGAGTGGACAATTCAAAGGTTGGCGAAAAAATTTGAAGAAACTCGTTCTGTCGGGGTTAAAAAAATCAACTGGCCGATCAAAGACTTGACTACGTATAAATATTTCTTGAGTGATTTATTTTAAGATCATTTTCAAAAACTTTTTTCTTTACTTTCAAGGAAAATTAACTTTTCTTAGAAAAGCAATTTCATTGAATTTCCTTAAAAGTTAAAAAAACAATTTATTTTGGGAATTTTTGAAAACATTTGCCGGAAGAAAATAAGATATTTAAAAAACAAATTAAGGTATTTAAATACAAACACAGCTACAATATTGGATATTTAATCAGTCTCAAAATAATTATTATTTCACAGTTTTTTTTAAATAATTGACTAAAATATGTATATTGCACTTGGAACTATATTGCACTTGTATATCACTTGCTATGAATACGCTCATATGAGTTCATTCCCATATTTCGAGAAAACATAATATAATGAAAAAATATGTTTTTATAACTTTTGATTATTCCCATGGTGTAAAAATTAAGTTTAGTCATTTAAAAAGAAATATTATTAAACTCTAATTCTTTATCTATAGTTCTTGCTTAACAATTTTTTATCAAAGATAAATAGATTTCGAGAAAGATTAGCAATAATTTGGAAAACATTTTAAATTTTCCAAAATATTGACACACCCAAAATACAACAAAATTACCAAGTAGTAACAAAAGCTGAGATTCAAAAGTTCACGGACATATGCAATGGTCAGTATAATTTTTTATTATTTTTATATTAGGTAAATATATGAATATGTAAATAATTTGAAAAATTGTCATGCATTTTCGGTTTATTATTATGGTTACTATACCTGAAATCCTTCCAGCTACACTAGACGTGAAGAACGTTATGCTGGATTCACTGGAAAGATCACTTTGTATTCCACCATATCCCTTCAATTTATTTGTGACTAAATGTTATAAATCGCTGGCTATCAGTTAATAAAATGTTTACGAAGTACGTTTTTAAAACGCAGGAAGTTTTTAATATTTTTTAACTTTAGTGGTAAACTCTTTCAGGGACGCATAGTGAAAACAAGGAATTGGCGTTCGTATACTGATGAAATTTAGCGTGTAAGAGCTGATTTGATCGACTTGGTGATATACTATATGTATAATTTACCACTTTGATCAAAAACATCCCGGAATAACCGCCAGGTGACGTCCTAAGTCAACCGATTTTACTCCATTTTTGTTTTTGATAGTCTGTCACATCTGTGATTACAAATTATGATGTCTTGAATAAATCTACCTGAGCCCGTGCTTTCGATTTTTTTAATATACAATTTTGATAATGGATGCGAAATTTAAAATTTTGTATTAAATCTTGCATTAAAAATGATTTCACTCGTAAATTTTGCGCAATGATAACACAGCGCCGAACAGTGTCATCATTATCCGTGAATTTTTGGCCAACAGCTAAACGAATACCATTCACCAACAGTCACCGAATTCACTTGGCTCCCTGTTTGATCGATTCAAAAAATTACTATGGGGAACGCGTTTAAGCAGCCGAAATGAATCAATGGATAAATCAAAGACCACTCTGACAGCTATACAGAAAATAGAGTTCCAGAAATGTTTCGAGAGCTGGGTCAAGCGCTTGCATAAGTGCGTTGAAGTTGATGGGGAGTACTTTGAAGGTGATAATATCACTTTTGAGGAATAAACTTGCATTTGGAGTATTCTGAATATATTCCGGGAACTTTTCGAGATACCGATGCTCGTTTGATATCAATACCATAGTAAGTAAGATACACCATAGTAAGGCATCGCTTCTCTTCATCTATTAACAATTTTTTAAAAGCCATAGAATAAATTTTAAATGTGCTCACAATATGTTTTAATTTGTATATATATCTAACGATACTATTATATAACACAGCTAGCACGGCTAGCGAATAACTCACAACCATATAATGAATACGGAATTAAATATTGAACTAACTAAATAGGCTTCCGTAGCCGAACAGGTTAGTGGGTGACTACAATTAAAAAGCTCTTCAAAAAAAAAAATATCTGCCATTCTGAGTCGGCTTGAGTCGGCTGTAAGTCCCAAAGATTCTTGCAGAGGAGAAGGAATACATGCCTAAGAACTGCTTTCATAGTGGCGTCCGGGGTTTCACAGGACAGCATTCCTGCTGTTCGCTATTTTTAACACTGATATATTAACTTGTTGTATTAACTCTAAATTTATTTTATATTATGGTTTGAAGATCTTTTCAATTATTTCAAACTTCTCCGACTTTAGTAAGATCTAATATAATCTGGATAATGTGTCAGCCACTTCTTGTTATATTGACTATAGTCGACTAAAGCAGTCGACTTAAACTTTATTTAATTTTTTTCACGTATTCAGTGCTTGCTTTTGCGCAAAACCTTGTATGGTACTTTTAAGCTATTATTTACGTTGCTGGTACGCTTTAAGCTGGAATATATTATTATCTGTAGACATATGCTTCGCCTCCTCACGTTGGCTCTGAAAGTATTCGATGTGGTAGCAGAGGAAGAGGAAGGCCTCATTTGCGTTGGAAAGATCAGGTGGAGAAGGACTTGGCTTCACTTGGTGTGTCCGATTGGCGCCGGTTAGCACGAGAAAGAAACGACTTTGTTAAACTCGGAACGAAAATCGCGTAAGCGGTCAATTAAGAAGAAGAAGATATTACTATTTTAGTCGTACTATCAGGACGTTACTCCTTCCGACAACCATTTGTCTGAATCGATGACGTTTGCTATAGCTTATAAAGCAATCATAAAGTGGATCGATTTATAGATTCGAGATTCCAGAAACGCGCAGTTCTTTTGCTACATAAGTCGAGCGCTACATGGAAATTGGGGGAAGGAACTAGTCACTTATTTAAATTATTCTCTTCACTAAGTTTTGTGGAAAAAAGAGCGGAATCAAAGTTTTACAAGTACATATACATACAAATTACATGCAATTGAATCGTTTCGTTTACATCCTTAATTTAACACAAAAGTCATGATAATCCTTTAACTTTTGCGCGAGTAAAACAACGCTTTTTTAACAAGTGAGCAGTCACATCTAGCAACACAAATATATACTTGTATACATATGCATTTATATAAATACAAACGAGTTTGAGGTACTCCATCATAAGAAGTCTGTTCAGCAGTTAGAATTTCCCGCGGAAATCTGTTTTCTGTACTAACTTTTCTTTTAGACTTTAAGACTGTAAATTACGTAAGTATTAACTTTTATCAAACATTTTAAAACCTTTTAACGCTTACTGGTGCTCAATTACAAGTAAAAAAGAAAATTCTGCAAACTTTTTTACAACTTTTACCTTCGTTCCTGGAAATACTGCACCGGACAACCGCTATGCTGAAATACTTTTGGCTGTGCACTGAAGCGACGACGACGATGCATCAGTCCAATCTCTGCCTCGGAGTGCTGCACTTTCGCAGTAGTGTACATTTCCGACCTTGTCTCCTCCTCTTCCTCATCAATCTTCTGCGACACAGTGCTGCTGGTCGACGAATGCAAACGTGCACGACATGCCCCACTAGAAGAGGTGTGCGAATTTTGGTCATGAAAACTTTTCAAGTATTTTCGACCAGCTACAAAAACATTGTCATTGTCAGTTGATATAACCGCTATGACCGCAGCGACTTGAGAGGCTTGTGTTACGGTGACACTGGCAGCGGCTGCGGCAACTTCGACACCTGTCACTTGTGGTACAACATGATTAGATGTGTCAGCATTGGTTTTGGTGCAGTTACTCCTGGCACAATTCCATTTACTTTTGTCAACACTTTTAGCAATATTACTATTGGCTTTCTTGTTGGTTTTGGGTGATGGCCTAGTACTTTGCTTCGGTCGTAGTTGTGCAGACAGTGGTGATGATGGTAGTGAGTGCGAAGTTATGCGTTTCGTTTTTTCTACGCCAACTGTGGTGAGCCCTGATATCGCGGCCGTAGCGGAGGATGTGATGTCAGTGGCATCAGTATCACAAGATGGTGGTACCGTATTGCGAAAATGTTTGTTTGAATTTTTCGGTGAAAATAATTCACTACGCATTAAAGTCCACTTTGACATATTTTTTCACGTTGCTACAACTGTTGGTGCGGCACACGCAAAAGTAATGGATTCTAACTTTCGAAACGTAAATGTGAATGAGCCAGTGGAATTCATCAAATCATTGGAATCCTTGCTGTGCCTATGCAAATCAGAGCAATTCACACAGCGCGATAAAGTGAAATTTACTATTGGCGTCGATAGTAGTCACACACACACATAAACACAATAATTGGCAACAAACAACATGCTTACTTTATACATAGTATAACATTTTTGCATAAAGTACTACACACATATAGATATTTTTGGCATTGAGTAGAAAAAATGCGATTTCACACCAGCGTGAACTGTTAACCAGTTGATTTGTTAGTATAATTATTTGCATTTCATTTCTTCACCTTATATTTGCAACAACTTTTGTTACAAACTCTGAAAACACTGAGCATTGTAGCTTCTGCTAAAATTCAAAATTGATTTGTCCCCACGAATGAAATACAAGCACTTTACTTGATATTGTCAGTAACACTACCAGCGGTGAAATGATTTGCATATCTCAGCATACAGACAACACCGCAGCCAGCAACCATCTGCTTGTGGCTCACAAAAGGGGGACATAGGTGTATATAGGTTTGAAAAAAAAAGCAAAAGTGTAAGCAACAATATCGTTTGTAAGCATAAGTAAAATGAGGTACACTCTGAAAAAATACGCAATAATTAAACGTTAAAAGTTTATATTTTAAGCCGACTCCGAACGACAGATATTTTTTATGAGGAACTGTTTCATGGCAGAAATACAATCGGAGGTTTGCCATTGCATGCCGAAGGGCGACTGCAACATTTTGATGTTTCACGGAGATTCGAAGCTACCTACTCCGGATTCCGAATGATACTCACGAACCAACCCATACGACTACGGTGGCCGCTAAGCATAATACCAATCTATACCTGCCTTAACTAATATTAATACACCAGCCGTTACTTCTAATAGATAACGCGCTGCAAAATAATAAAGACGTTATTATTTTTTTTAATATAGTTGAAAATAGTTCGGTAAAAAATATCGGCCGCCTCTAATTAAGGGTTAAGTCAATATAAAAAAAAAAAATTGTTTTAAAACTTACAACTGGGCGGGATTTCCTAATTAATATTTGGTTTATAAGCGTTTTTCAGAGCGTTTCAACTTTTTTTTTAATAAAACACAAACGGTTTGATTTTTTTAACTATTTTTTTTTATTATCGAGTTTGAACATATACATTTAAGTATGAAATTCGATTTCTTTTGTATGACCACCGCGTGCACGTTTTACGAAGTCCAATCGTTGAACCCAATTTTCGACCACTCTTTTGCATAAATCGGTCGAAATTCCAGCAATTTCGCGTTCAATATTGGCTCTGAGCTCACAAATCGTCGCCGGCTTGTTACTGTAGACCAATGGCTTCACATAACCCCAAAGAAAATAGTGTAGAGGCGTCAAATCACACGAGCGCGACGGCCATTCGACCGGTCCATTTCTGGAAATAATGCGCTCATCGAACTTACTCTTCAACAAATCAATTGTAGCGTGTGCTGTGTGGCTTGTGGCCCCGTCCTGTTGAAACCACATGTCGTCTAAGTCCATACCATTCAATTACGGCCAAAAATAATCGTTTATCATGTCGCGGTATCGATTTCCATTCACAGTAACTTTCTCGTCACGATCGTTCTCGTCAACGAAAAAATGGGCCAATTACGCCGCCGGCATGTAAACCGCACCAAACAGTGATTTTTTCGGGATGCAATGGTGCCTTATGAATCACGTGTGCATTGCTTTCTGCCCAGTAACGCATATTTTGCTTGTTGACAAAGCCATTGAGCCAAAAGTGAGCTTCATCACTGAAGATGATTTTTTGGAATTATTTGAATTTAAAGTAGCAGCAACAGAACGATTATTTTCATAAAAAATTTGCACGATTTGCAATCGTTGCTCAAGTGTGTAGCGTTCCATGATGAAATAGATACTAATGAAGTTTACAAATGACAAGCGAAAAAAGTTGAAGCGCACCTATTGAAAAACGCCTTACTTCCTCTATATACCATTATTAATTCGTACCCCTGCGATTTCTTATATTCTTTTGCACTATACTTTTTGGGTTCGATATATCGCAAAAATTCGAACTTTCTACAAAATTTTCAAATTTTCATCAAAGATTTTAACTTTTTAACCAAAAACTTTAAAATTTTTTGTTGTGAAGAAGGTTTTTGTTGAAGTATGACCTTTATTCAATATAAAAAAAATTGAGTTTTATTTATAATTTTGCAACGGGTTATATAATATATGAGAAAAAATTGTACAGGTACGAACTACGTACAGGTACGATTTCCAGGACTTCGCGCTACTAACGCACTCATTCGTATATATGTACCTATGAATGAGTATATGTTCTCGGTGCTCGGAGCAACTTTGTTGAGTGCCCACTATCTTCTCTGAAATCTCGTTGATTTATCTCTAGTATTGATTCGAATCGTAAGCGAGGAAAATGGCCAGAAATCTGTGCTACCGAAAATACTTTTTTAATTTTTTAAATTAAATTTTTTTAATTCGTTTCTAGAAATGCGAGCTGGACCGCTTCTTGCGACATCTGTAGCTAAATTGTTCGAACTAAGGGCCTATCTGACTTCAGCGCAAAAGTTGCGGGCCAAAGCAATTATGCGCCCAAATTATGACACAATGAGATTTTGATTTCTGTCTATCATTGAAAAATAAGATTATGTAAGGCTATACAAAGCGAACGGCGACCTTATTTGTCCTTCCCACGACAGTCGGGTCTGTGCTATAGGAAGCAGCCGGTTAATGACTAAAATGACCGTATTCCCCCAAGAAAAAGGATATAAAGACTTAACAATTGACCACAACAACCTTCTAGTTTGTAATTTTATGTAAACGGTGGCGCAAAATTAACCATTCAACTTTTTACTAAAAAACAAAAATTATTTTGAAAGACGGAAATCTTTATTTTGACCCTTACGCGCTCCATTGCTTGTCTGTTTGTATGCTGCAGCTGTCTAGCTCACAAGTGTCAAATATGATTGCCGTAGGACAATATTTGCAAATATTATAAATCTTTCCATAATTGAATAATTTTGCGCCACCAGTTAGAAAGAACTTTCGGAAATCCAATTAAGAAACATAGAACATAGAACCGCATAACTTGAAAATCTACTTGTGTAGATTTTATACTAATGCCAAACGGTAGAAATGAATGCTTAATGATTGAAGTAAAAACATACTTTCAGAAAAGATAACAAAACATAACCAAATTAGATAATATAACTATATAAAATGAATAACTAGTTATGATAAAATAAAATAAATAAAAGGAAATTAATTTAAGTTAAATAAAATAAGTAAAACTAAATATTTCAATCAAAATAAAAATAAAAAAAATAAAATTCTGAAATTAAATTAAATTAAACATAATATGGAAAATTAAATAAAAATTGTGAGTATGCTAGTGTCAGCCGCGAACTTTCCATCTATTGTTTTCACAGAACCTGCTAGATCGTGTGTGTATAGCAAGTATAGGATGGGCCCATAATACTGCCTTGGGGTATACCAGCTGAACTTACACATAGTACGGAACAGTCTCGCTTTATTTGACAAAGAAATATCGATTTTCGAGATAGGACTTAATAAATATTTAATATTTTATTCCTATAGTCCATTTTATTTAATAGACTAAGCCATCATGCCGAGCGCGGTCAAAGGTTTCAGATATATCGAGAAAAGCCGCAGTGCAATTTTTTTTTCCTTTAAACGCATTTTGTATGCTCTTTATGAGTCTATAGACTTGTTCGATGGTACTGTGTTTTTTCCTGAAGCCGGATTAGTTATTTGCGATTGTATTTTGGTATTCAATTATAGGCATTATTATTTTGAGGACAAAGGAATGCATTACTTTGGGCAATGAGCTGATGGGTCGATAGAATTCGAATTGTTTAGCGCTTTTTTCTGGTTTGAAGATCATTTTTACTTGAGCTACTTCCCATTCAGGAGGACAAAACCAGATAATGTAATAGACAATAATAATAGATAATGAGTTAAACTAAATTCAATTATATATAAGTAAAAGTGAAAGGAAAATAAATAATAATAAATTACACTGTACGACAAAATCAAACTTTCTCCAAAATAACAAGAATGCATAGATCTGGTGGCGTGAATAAAAACGTGTATATACGAGTATGGGGGATTTTTTAGGGCGGAAAAAGTTCCACTTCACTATTAGAATCTACGAGATCTAACACCGGATTCCAGAAGAGGAAAAATGTACGTCTAAATTTCATTTTAGAAGGGGGCATATTAGTAGTATTTTACACACGAATAGCAACATTTTTACAATTAGGCTTACGAAGGAAAAACTGCTAAACGGAATTTCAGATTCTATAGCTCAAATTAAAAATAATGATTTATGAAGTAGGATTTATAAATATTTAAAATAATTTTGAGTTTGCTTTTTGCCTTATTGTTTAAGATTTTCATATATAATAAAATAAAAAAAGGTAGTAATTCTAATATTTGGCAAAATACGAGTGTTCTTTTTTTCCATAACCTATTAGAAAAATACCTGAGACTACATTTTCCTTATTTAGATCTTTACGCGCTCTATTACTTATCTGTTCGTATACTGCAACTAAACAAGAGTTAAATATGAATGACAAAATGCGCCATCTGCAAATATTATAAATCTTCCAATAGGGTGAATAATTTTTCGCCACCTTGTGGTATCACAACGTGACGGTAAGACCCTAATCAAACGTAAAAAAACCAGAACTGTGACATACTTAAAAATGCCTTGAGTGAAAATAAGCTTAGTGGTGCTTAGGATACCCTGGAGTATATTTTATTTCACTGCCTTGGTTCTACTTTCTTTACCTCCTTGAGGGATGTTGCTGACCAGGGTATAGGAAAATTTAGTGAAACTGGAGAATGAGTTCAAATAAAGCCTGCGCCTAACATATATGTATATGCAAATATAGGCTCCCACTTATATGCTTTTTGGGTGTTTGGCCAAGCTTCAATTTGTGATGTGCGTCTTGTTGTGTTTCCATAAAGCCAATTCCAATTTATGTGCGATCACTGTTAATAAGCCAACTTAACCTTAACCTTAACCACGCAAACGAGTGTGTTAGGTATATAACAAAATTAAAATTTTTTCAGTTTTATACTCTTATTATTTATTATCTATTATTTTTCCTTGAAGCACCATCTCTTTCATAGTGTAAAAAAAACGATGTTAGAAATCGTAGTTTACCTCACATCTATTTAAAGCGATAACATTTTTCAACGCAGAATTCCACTCTAGTATTTCTCTTAATGTAACGGATTTATTTTTAAATATCACCCGCTCACAAATGAAACACTCACACAACCATCACCAACCATTCGCCATTATAATAAACTTAATCAACGTTATTTAATCACACTCACTTCTGGGCACCACTGCAACCATTTCAACCAATTTGCATATATTGCTATGGTATATTTTTGCCCTTCATACTGCGATACATAGAATCTTTCCCCATAAGCCCCGCAGAATCTGCGTTGCCACAGAGCAGCTTAAATGTATTTGTGATGCTAACCATGCCAACAAACGAGGAAAATCCTCATGTCCAGTGCGCTTATATAAGTACGTATGTATGTTTGCATGTTTAAGTGACGATTTCTTACATTCACCCTTAGTTTTTTTGCACAAACATGTATACATATGGATTTGCATTTTTTTGTTGTTGTGTGCTTACATTGCTGTGGCAGGCGTATGAAAATTACATTAGTCAAATTATTTTGAATTCATTCGCTTCAATTAGCATATAAAGTGAATTTCTTAACTTGGTTTTGCATTCGCTAAGCCAAGATCGCCTTATAGTCAGTTTGTTGTGGACTAATTTAATTCCGTATGGCATTAGCAAATTTGAAATAATATGCTTTTGAAACGCAAAACTTTAAAACGTGAAAAGCCCCTCTTTCTCTCATTTCAACTGCAGCTATGACTACTCCTTTTGTTTGTGCTTACCGAGATAAATAATTTTAAGTTAATTAAAATACAATATTTGTTTATCAAGCTAATTTCAAGTATATCTCTTTGATGATAAAGATTTTCATTGCAAGTTCGTATCGGCGATTTTTAGTAAGGATTTGTTCTTTTCCTTTTACTAAGTTCATTTGTAATTTGAATCGAAATTAGTTTTTTTTCACAATAACTGAAAGTTGAAAATTTTCCTTCCTCTGATAACTTCTATGATACTAAATGCTTGTATAAGGTCAGAAAAGTTTTGGGATTTAATGAATACAACGAAAAATATTTATTATTTCTTACAAATTACAACATTTATCTTAAAATGAACCCTTTCCGAAATAATAGCGTATATTCATTGTGAATATAAATAGGGCTTTGAATTAGCTAGGGCACATTTAAATTATGTTAAAAGTGCAGTTTATATTTGTTACAGTCAAGTCATATTTCACTTTTACACAAAAAGGAGGCTATAATATTAAAATGCCCCAAAACTGGCAATAATCAGCTACCAAAATTTTAACTTCTAGTTTTTCGTCTAAATACGCTAAGGCCTAAAAATATTGTTTTGAAAATATGAAACGTGATTTCGGAATTAGATCTATTAGAAGTGTGTTCACCGAAACTTAAAAAAAGCGCTTTCCTACACTAAAAACACACAATATCAAAGAAAACTGTTCTTAGCAACTTGCATTTCACAAAATTAAATAATGAAATGAGAAATGAATGAAAATGAATAATGAAATATCACAAACTGCAATGACAAGAACCAAATTGTTCAATTTGCCACTTGTTCAAATAGATTCAGTCCAGCTGAGTCTGTATATATCTCAATCTGAAAGCAAATTTCTGAAGTAGGTGCAATAAGGCTCCATGTTTTTAACTACCTATGCGAAATGTATGTACACTGCATTTGGATTGAGAAAAAAAATCACTAAAAAGGGTAAAAGACACTAAATCACTTTTTCGGTGTTTTAATTTTAAGAAAGCACTAAATTTAGTATCGCGAGTTTTTTAAGAGCTCGAGAACTTAAAATGATAATACGAAAGCGAAATATTGTTGTAACGAATTTCAGGTCAGTCCATAAGTTCGTGCGAATTTTACCCATAATTTCACTTTTGTACGATTTTTGCATACAAAAAATTATTCGCGGAATATAACGGAACTATTTATAGTTTCCTTAATATATTCTTTCTGCATTCAACAAGTGATTTTACTCGCGGATAGCAGCACGCGATATTAAAAAATAAAATGGAATCTTCGAACGCGTATAAGAGGCATGTTTTGTATTTTTTTTTATAAAAGTGGTAAATATGCAACAACTGCTGCTGCAGAAATAAACACTGCTTACGAAGAGGATACTGTGAGTGTAAGGACTGCGCAAAAGTTGTTTGAAAAATTCCGAAGTGGTAACTGCGACGTGGAGGATGCCCCGCGCGCTGGTCGTCCTGAAGTCTTTAACTCCGACACTTTGCTCGAACTCGTGGAAGATGAGCCAAATTTGACAGCCGATATGATAGCTTAGAGGTTAAATTCATCGCATGGGTAGTTCATAGGCACTTGATTCAGTTGGGGGAAGGTTTCAAAGCTGGGAAAATGGGTTCCGCATAGATTTTCCGTCGTTAACCTTCAGCAGAGAGTGAATGTGGGTTGATTATGAACTTCTGAAACCAAACCAGACAACAGCTGCTGATTGTTGTTTCCATCAGCTATTAATCCTAAATGAGCCACTTAAAAAAAATCGACCGTCTTTAGTGAATAGAGGCAAAGTTTTGTTTCACCACGACAAAGCAAGACCTCATACCGCAAGGCAAACATTAGGCAAGCTGAACGAGCTCGGATGGGAGCTAAAGCCACCACCACCGGATATTGCACCTTGTGATTGTCACCTTTTGCATGGACTTCAATCCCATATGAGTAACAAGAACTACTCCTTAAAAGAAGCTATAAAAAGGGATATCGAAGCGTATTTTGGCTCCAAGGACAAAAAAATGTTTGAGCAGGGAATTAAAAATTTGCCTAAACGTTGGGTAGACATTGTAAATAATGAAGGAAAATATATTATTGATTAATAAATACTTTAAACATCTTTTCTATTAATTTTAAAACCACCTTTAAAAAACGCTCGAAGTTATGGACTGACCTGATAATATGTTAGATAATTTCATAGGATTTATTTTTCGAAAATGACATCCGGTATGTATCCACCGCCGCTTCAAGTTACATGGCTTATTCGATCAGTGCATGAGTGCAGAGAATATTGAATATTAGAATACATCAACTGTTAAACTTGCTTTATGGCGTATTGCACATTTTGTTCTAACCATCTGCCGTCGATGTTTAGCGGATTCATTTGTGGAAAAAAAAATTCAGTGAACATGGATCGATAGCACTCGCCATTCACCATAACGTCAGCTACTACCTCATTTTGAAACAAGTAGGGGCCGATGATACCGCCAGTGTTCTATGAACTTCGCGAAAAGATTTATTTTTTAAAGTAAATTAAATAATTTATATTTAATAAAGTAAACGGTTTCCAATATTTGGAAGCGTTATTCTGGTGTTAAACGATTCATTACGACTTGCCAAACATTAGTGTACAGAGCTGTCAAACCATAGTTATAGGTATCGATAATTCTCATGCAGCTAAAAAAAACTGCTACTACTTTCTACTTTCTATTAGTAGATGATTCAAAAGTTGTACACCATTTTATAATATTACCTGACCCCTCTTCAAATTTTTATTCCGATCAGTCAATTGATTCCTTACATGCCAGCCATGTGAATATAACGGGTTAGTGCATTTTTTGGTTTTGTTTTTAAAGGAAGTAGTAAAATGTCGTGCAATGATAAAATTATATCAGAAAAGTAAAGTACACTATCAAAAGAAGTTCATAAATAAAAAGTGAATATGTTACAGGAATCTGCTGGCTAATTTTCAATTGTGTTTCAATGGGTTTTGGAGTTTAAACCTAGTCATACTAACGTTGATGATGGACCACTTGGTGAACGGTGCATGAAAGGTGCAACAACACCAGAAACCATTGAACAAATATATGATATTGTGTTCGAAAATGAAGCTTGACTTAATATGAAATTGCTGATTCCACAGACATCTGAGATAAACGGGTACTGCATATCCTGCACGACGAATTGGATGAGTAAAATCTGTACGAAAAATTAGTGTCACATTTGTTAACAATTCAAGAAAAGTCGGCGGAACATTATTTTACAGAGTTACCGGAAATCATTACAGACTTGGTAAAAATAACAAAACGTAGAGAAAATTCACGCCGCAGCTTAAATGATAAAACTTAAAACAGAGCAACTATTTATTTCTAATTTTTGAAATTCTAAGAGATTTAGTGTTTAGATAGTTTACGTGACATGGTGTCAACCAATTTTTTTGTACCTATATATTCCGGACTACTTGGGTTCCACTCTTCAAGATCAGATTTCTTATGGATGTTATATTTTTTGTGCACTACAAGAAACGAGTGGACCCTTGAAATAAATCACACTTAATAAGATGTACGTATACTCCTTCCATGATCGGAAAATATTATGAAAAATAGAACAAAAAAATCATATCTGTATTTAATAAAGTGTGAGCGACTGTAATATTGATATGCTATTTTACTCAGACTTCCAGAAATTATAAAGAAAGCTTTGAACTATTCGAATTACACGTTGCCAATGCTGAGTTCATAATTCGAAGGAAATCTGTGTGACATTACTTAAAACCTACTTATTTCCCGTTCTTCCTCCTAAATATCTCACTTCTTAACTTTCAACATTCAAACATAAACAGCTGATTTATAATGGGGCATCCTTTGAAAACAGCCATTCAGGAATTAATTTTCTTCATTTTTTTGTCAATAATATATGCATAAAAACAAATATATATGCCTAAGCTACAAAGAACATAGTGTTAGACCTATGCAACGTGTGGTTGCCACATTATCAATTTTAGTTGGCGTGCTAGAACAACCCGCCATAGCCGAATGGGTTGGTGCGTGACTACTATTCGGAATTCAGGGAGAACGTAGGTTCGAATCTCGGTGAAACACCAAAATTAAGAAACAGTTTTTTTCTTATAGCGGTCGCACCTTGGCAGACAATGGCAAACCTCCGAGTGTATTTCTACCATGAAAAAGTTCCTCATAAAAAAATATCTGTCGCTCGGAGACGGCTTGAAACTGTAGCTCCTCCATTTGTGGAACAACATCAATACGCACGCCACAAACAGGAGGAGGGGCTCTGTCAAATACCCAAAACGGGTGTACGCGCCAAGTATGCATTACATATATATATATATTATATATATATACACTAACAACAAATAATAATAACAAGAACAAAAACAATAAATAATCGGGTCAGCTGCATTAAAAAGTTTGTAGCCCGAAAATGCTTGTCTGTCCCGTAATTCCCTTTGTAGAGTTGAAGCCTATAAACCACGGAACATTTTCGGGTACTTGTAAAAAATCGCAGGGGAAGGGGAGGGGTAAGTTCTGACATACATATCTTTAGGAGATTTAAATACTTTAAGATTGTTTGAAGAATCTTTTTTTTTAAATCAATTACTACGTTAATTTGAAATATCAGAAAATTATGCATCCCTCTAACCCTATATACTTTTTTTAATTGAAAAACCGTTTAAAGCTATATTATTATTTTCTGAAAATTAAGTAGGAAAAATATTAAAATCTTTATTATGTTGCAACCACGCGATGTATGGGTCTAAAACTATGATTCGAAAATTGTGCTTTTGCATATATTGTCAGTAAAAAATTTGACAAACTCACTTCTCTGCGGCTTTTTTCAGAGAATGCCCAATATGCATGTATGTCAATTAGAAAACCAGCTGGTATAAATTTAGCCGAAATAATTGATGGCCCCACGTAAACAGATATGCTCTCTGACGCCTTTTCTAATATCATACGGTAAATGGAACAGATAACAACACTGCTGGCCATGCAAACAGTGTTGCCACGGCGTTGAGAAAAGATGCATCAACTAAATTCTCTAAAATGGATCAAGAGTATAAATTTTGAATAAAACTTATAATTTTTAAATTAAAACTGTGGTTTGAACAGTTATTGTTTAACACTTTTGAGAAACATTTTTAATTTTTCAGTACGTTTATTTCTCTCCAAAATCTTTCAACATTCTTTACAACCTCAATTTTCTTGATGAATTTCGATAACCGCTACTGTATATATGTTTGTACAATACATAGATCTTTTCCTTATGATTTTCGTGATACGAGTACTTAAAACAGCTTCAAAGGGAAAGAGAAGAAGAGTATGGACTTTATTTTTTAGTAACAATTGTCTAATAAACAATAAAGGCAACATAACTTTAAAATGAACTGTTTGGAATCAAAGTACGTGTGGATTTGCTCGCACATCTCTACATATATAAAAATTAGGAATATTTTGTTGAATAATTAGTACTAAGCTAAAACTAAAAGCATTTTTTAAACCATCGATGACAAACATGTCGTATTGATCCATTTAGATTTACCGCTGCTTTCAATGCAAGCTCTCTGAGTGAGCGACGGCAAAAGTGAGCAAATTCTTAGATGTAGGCTTATTGGATTATTGCTTGTTGGAAGAAAGTATAAAACTTAATGGATAGCAGCGAAGAGTGAGTGGGTGGTGGGCTATTAATATTCTTACTGGAGCTTTGCTAATTAGAATTAAGATACAAGAGAATTAATAAACACCTACTTGTAGACCCTTATTGAACTGTTTGTTTGTTTAATCAAATAAATTGATTTATATTGTATACACACACGCACCCCTTTTGATTATACATTTAAATGTAATTTTTACTAATTTTCAATAAAAATGCAGTTAATTTTTTAACAAAAGTCATATGAATCAAAACAAAAATTTTGCAATTGTATCGTGCATAGGCAAAAAATTATGAGAAATCAACGCAATTTTTGAGGCACTCTTTCACTTTATTATATATAGGTACATATATAAACCTATATATATATATTTAATCACCATCCACTCACTCTTCGCTGCTTATACCCCATTTGTGTGTTTGGCCGAGCTCCTCCTCGTCTTGATGTTGTTCCACACAAACGGGGGGATCTACAGTTTTAAGCCGACTCCAAACGGCATTAATTTTTTTTATGAGCCATTGCCTGCCGAGAGGCGACCGCTATTACAAAAAACTTCTCCTGCACTGTGGTGTTTCACGAATATTCGAGCCTACGTTCTCTCTGAGCTCCGAATTATAGTCACGCACCAACCTATTCGGCTGTTGCGGCCGCCTCTTTGTTATACTAAAACTGAATGGGATATACGAGGTGTGTTCAAAAAGTATAGCGAACTTTGTGTTTTTTCAAAAATTATTTATTTATTCATTAATATCAATTGTGTCCCCTTGAAAGCAATCCCCATGAGATATTATGCACTTGTGCCAACGTTTTTTCCAATCTTCGAAGCACTTCAAAAAGTATTTTTTTTTTACCTTGTTCAGCTACTCCTTCGAATCCGTCTTTATCTCGTCAATCGTAGCGTAGCGTCGTCCTGTCATGGACTTCTTCAGTTTGGAAAAGAACAAGACAAGACAAAGTCACAGGGGGCCAGATCTGGGGATTATTAGTGTGTTGGCTGTGGCATCATTAGTCTGTCGTTTGTGGCCAAAAAGTCGCGCACAAGCAACGATGTGTGAGCAGGGCCGCTATCATGATGTAAGATCCAATTTTTGTTCTTCCACAAATCCGGGTGTTTCTGGCGGATTGTTTGCGCAAATTGTGCATAACTTGCAGGTAATACTCCTTATTGACAGTTTTACCCTGTGACAAGAACTCCTGATGCACAACGCCTCTACAATCGAAGAAAACGGTAATAAAATCTTTTACATTCGACCGAAATTGGCGCGCTCTTTTCGATCTTGGTTCGTGCGGTAGCTTCCATTGAGATGATTGAGTTTTGGTTTCCACGTCATAACCATAGATGCACGATTCATCACCAGTTTTCCAACATCTCATTAGCAATGTTCATGCGCTGCTGCTTTTGGTCGAAATCGAGCAGTTTTGGTACGAATTTTGCGGAGACCCGCCTCATGCCCAAATCATTGAAAAAAATCGAATGGCACGAGCAATAGGTCCTCAGCAACTTCTCTAACGGTGATTCGACGATTGGTCAATACCATTTTCTTCACTTCATCAGTTTTTTCGTCTATTGTTAAAGTGCTCGGGCGTCCGGCCGACACGCTTTTCGTCGTTCACACCTTTTCGGTCTTCTGAGAACAGTTTATACTAGCGATAAACATTGCTTTGGTCCAAAGTAACTTCTCCGTAAGACACCGTCCACATTCGGAATGCATCCGCACACTTAATTTCGTTTTACAAACAAAATTTGATACAGGTTCATGGATCAAAGAATCATTTTTGAATAGGTAAAAGTCGAAGACCAGCCGAAACACGTGCAAGCAAAGCAGCTGCCAACAATTAACTGAACATTCAAAATAGCCGAACTCGTCGGCATGAGTGTGAGACATGAGTACCAACATATCGTCACAAAAAAATCGAAACTCGAATATACGTAACTTGCGAAAATTCAAAATTCACGATACTTTTTGAACACACCTCGTAAAACTATAATCAGAGACATATGCTCCTAAAAATATAAAGCACTCTCTTTATTACATTAGAAAAGCGGCGACCATCACTTCTTTAATGATTGAATAATTATCGACTTAATAAAAACTATTCGCGAAATACAAAGTGGTGCAGTATGCAAACAGACAAGAAATGGCGCACGTAAAGGTCAAAGTAAAGATTGCCCTCCCTTAAAATAATTTTATTTTAATTAGGGAAAAAGATTTTCAAGAACGAATTCGGATGATTAATTTTTTACCACGGAGTATATTCATTAATTAAATTATGATATTTTTTCTTCCAACAAAAGGACATCGCTGTTTTACAGCGTTACCACTCCAATGCAGTTGCTACTAAAAAAGTAAAGGGTATTTCAAAATACGTGCCGAGATGTTGTTTTAAAATAAAATTGTAAAAATGTAGATTTTTTCAGGTTTCACTATTTTTTTTTCAAAAAATTCACAGCACTCAACAATTCTGTGTGCAAAATTGTATCATTTAAATGGCCACCTCGGAACGTCTGCAGTTAAAATCCGTCAAACAGTTGGTTCATGAATGCCTGACTGCTGAGAACTTCGAGATATCGATGTTGAAGGTTGTTCAGCAATACTTTACTCTTTAGCAGCAATATTATGAACAGAATGCCCAGTGTTTGCTCTGCCAGTTCTTTTTATATCCTCAACAGAACCAGTTTCTTCAAATTTTTTCACTCACTCGGACGATTATTTCCACCAAGAAAATCTCGAGTTTCGCGATATGTTGTTCTTAAAAATCGACCACTTTCATAATAAGTTTTAATAATTTTCACGCTTTGATCCTTGTGTAAAATTGTACATCTGTGTACTTGGAAAGTGTCAAATATGACACACAAAAAGGTACAGTCTGACATACAAAAGGCACATCTAGGCGTCACTTTTGAAAGGCCCTGTAGTTATTAGTTAGCAACATAAACTAAATCATTACTGAAAAAAGTCGATTCCTGTTTTGCTTTATGTACTACTAATTCAAACGTCATCAATTTTTTTCAAACGCATTTTCCGGAACCGACTTCTGCTTGACGCAAATTTTCTTAAATATCTTCTATCAACTGGGAACAGGAGCCGTGAAGGGTTGTTTAAGCTTGAAGAAGACAATAGAAAAACTGCATCGCAGATGAGGTAGCAAAGGACGGCGCCTGCTACAAGCAATAAACTATGCCAAAAATACAGGTGAATTCCCGTCTTCGTGTAAACTTTGATTTAGATCGGCTTTAATTCAACAAGTAAATGGCAAGTGGGCTATTGGAACCCATATGCTGGTTGATAAGACAGATCTGGTAAATCATATAAATTAGTTTCTGTTTGCAAAAGAGCAAGTATTTGATTGAATGCTCAGCAGACTTGAAGTTGGCACACATTTGGAATTTCCAGCGCTTCTCAGAAGAAATTCATATGTTACACCTACAACATAGGGTATTAAAACGTTGAAATCATAGCCGGCCTACTTGGCATGAATATTTGACGCTTGGTCTAAGTACTCCAGGGTGATTGGCAGTCTCTGTAAGCCTAACATAAAATCAATTAGTTTTTTCTCTATCTCAGATGCATGATATATAAGGTTATATTTTTTACGTTGTAAATAGGCCATTCCAAGTGGAAGTATCGGACAACTCTATAACTTTGCACAGCTCTGTTAGCTCGACTAAAGTCACACAGCCTTGGAAGATTTAGGTGAAGAAGATTTTTACTAAGGAACAGCACACTTCGATAGACTGCACTGAAATTGCTGAGTTGAGCATTTAAAAAAAAACAAATTAATAATGAACAAGAAAAAGAATATATATATATATATATAAATTTTAATGTTACCAACAACAAATACTTTCATTCTAAACAGCCCACCCTGTATTTACCGAGTGACCTTTTGAACCTTCGCAATCTGCTTAAACGAGACTTTCAAATGTTCAATTCGTAATAGTTGTTTGGGAGAATGTATATGCAAATGGAAGTTTGCTTTGATATCTGCTTTAGGCTACTAATTTAATTTTCTCTTTTTTGTTTTTCCTTGCATTTATTTTTCTAATTGAAAAATGTTACGCATCGTTAAACAAGCTACATGGCTTTTCCAATGCCGCAAAAAACTCATTAGTGTTGTAGAAAATGTTGCAGCTGTTATTAATAGCTACCGGCATTGTTGCCGCCAAGTGTAGCATGTATTTTTTTATATCGGTATTATATATTTATATGTGTGAGTGTAATATATTTACATACGTATATACATGCATATTGAAACAAGTGGGAATATTTATGATTGATTATATGCATTGTAAATATTTTTTCTTAATTTTCACCATGAATACGAAATCTCCTCTGGGTTTGGATAGGCGCTGTGCAGTTGAGAAAGCTTTTGTCAAGCTGGTAGGGGTAATTTGCGCCTATTGTTAACAGCTGTACTACGAGTACAATTTGTTATGGCTAGTTACATTTTCTGTTGTAGTCGCCAAAGTTTTGTGAAATCAGAAGAATGAGTGCGGATATTTCGAACATTTTTGTTCTAAGTGCTATCTCAATGATCCATTTGAGAAATTTATTTACAAAAATGTTCCAAATGCATTGGTGCACATAAAAATGTTAACAACCAAAAAATTACGTATTCAGATGCTTGTAATACATTTTTTTTATAGAATTCTGAAGGTTTTGTAAGATGTGTATGCACATTAGAATGCGTCAATTTGTTTGAAAAGATAACAGGTGGCGCTAAAGTAATCCTCCTATCAGAAAATGATATAAATTTTGCGATTGGCCCCTAATGTCAGTTCTGTTTTGACATTTGTGTAGTAAACACATGCAAAATACACGTTAATAAACAATGTTACGCTACACTGCTCCAGAACGCGGGATATTGCTGACTATTTATTTGACCAATAATCCGTCGGTGACTTTGGCACAACGTGAATTTCGTCGCAGATTTCCTCGCAGTCCAACGCCTACTGGTGAAACACTGCGACGTTTAGCCGCTCGCCTCGAAGAGACTGGCACAACACGAGATGCTGCCAGGCGTGGCAGACCCTGGAGTAGCCGTTCCGCAGAGAATATTGCTGCTGTAGCCGAGGATGTCATGGAAGCGCCGTCGACATCGACCAGACGACGTGCCATGCAAATGGTTATCAGTCGACGGTCTTTACAGCGAATTTTGGTACCAGATTTGAAGATGTTTCCGTACAAAGTCCAGACGGTGCATCAGCTGTTAGCTGCTGACCGCCAATCGCGTCTAACATACACTCAAGCCATCCTTAATCACCACCTAGAGGAAGATGATTTTTCATCAAAAATAATCCTGGGTGATGAGGCCCATTTCCATCTTAGCGGGTACGTAAATAAGCAAAATTTACGCTTCTGGGGCACCGAAAATCCGCGTGTAACCCACGAAGAGCCATTACACCTGCTCAAAGTCACTGTATGGTGTGCTGTTTTCGCTGGAGGAGTCATCGGACCTTTTTTCTTCGAAGATGTCGCGGGCCAAACGGTTACTGTGAATGGTGACCGCTACAGATCAATGATCAACGAGTTCTTTTTGCCGCAACTTGATGAATTGGGATTGGAAAACATGTGGTTCCAACAGGACGGCGCAACGGCATAGGTACACTGCACGTGCCACAACCGATATGCTGAAGGATGCATTTCCCGGTCGCCTAATCTCCCGTTTTGGCGATTTGCGCTGGAAAGCAAGATCGCCTGATTTTACGGCTCCAGACTTCTTCTTGTGGGGCTTTTTGAAGTCGCGGGTTTATGTCAACAAGGCTCAGACTCTTGCAGCTCTTAAATACAATATCCGTCAAGAATGTGAGGACCTATCGCCGGAAGTTTTGGCCAAAATGATGGAAAATGCCATAAAAAGGGCTCAAATGGCAATCAACTGTGGCAGAGGACATTTACATGGCATCATATTCTCGACTTGATGTAAGAAAAATTAAAATACCAAATAAAAATAACCCACAAGAAGAATCAAAGTTTTTCGTTTTTTTTTTTAAATTACAGCCAAAAGAAATTGCAAGGTTACTTTTGCGCCACCTTGTATAAAATTGCAAGTAAAAGAGTCCATTAGAGAATACTCTAAATTCAGTTTTGAGCCCCAGAATTTTGAAAGATGTTATATTTGGTAAAGAGATATTTTTTTATGAGAAGTTGTTTTTTCATGACAGAAATGCACTCGGATGTTTGTCAACGCCGGCCAATGGGCGACCGCTATAAGAAAAAACTTTTTCTTCATTTTCGTATTTTACAGAGATTCGAACTAACGTACCGTTCGGAACCGAATTCTGAATGGTAGTCACGCACCAACCCATTCGGCTACAGCGGCCGCCATGAAGATAGAAATAAAAACAGACGCCGCATATTCAAACTTAAAGGGATCTAATAACAAATTGGGAGGACACTCACAGCCCATTAACTTTTGTTCACCCAAGAGAAGTGTCTGCTCAAGAGAGGATAATTTGTTCCGATACCTAAGACTTGTTATAGGAACCAATGTGTGCCCAAGGTAAGTGACCGTCTAATAGAGGTGTTCGTGAGGAGAGATTACACTGTATTTGTAAATATGCTGTTAATTTTAGTTTGATTTACACATAAAAAAATTAAATTCTTACTTTACCCATTAAAATATATAAAATAATTAAAATTAAAATTAAATGAAATTGTTACTTCTCCCAATAAAACATAAAATTTCAATGATTTGCTTTCTAGTGCCATATTGGGGTTGCTTAAGTAAAAGATTGATATAAACAATAAATTCTTCGTTCCAAAAATTTCCAAGTATAAGTTTGTATTGAAGTAATTAACATAGAGTCAGCTAGCTTCTTTAAACTTTATCAATCTCCAAATTGACTTTACAATAATGCTTTAATGAACCATTTTCTTTATAATTTTTTGTAGAATTCGAATGTGCAATTAACGAAGCAAAGAAACAAAACAAAAATTCAAAACTATAGAACCATCAGAAATCATAAATTATTCAATAACTCCATATTTTATACTGCCACATTTAATTACAAAAAAAGCCTTCCTTAAATACTTTCCATCTCAAGTAATAACATCAGCTAACATGTTCATCGTTAGGTAGGTAGGGTGGTTGTCGTAAGACACACTTAGACCTTCCGCAGGTCCATTGTGATACCACTGGAGCTTATCCTTACTCTACGTGTTCCTTTTCAAACCATCTGGTTGCTTTAATAAACGAGCAGAGCTTCGCTAGTTTTAGATGGGCTATATCCGCTACATCCGTTAGAAATGCTGTATCAAGAGTGCGCAGCCTTCTCATAGCTAGGCTTTCACACTCACATAAAAGGTGTCTGACTGTTTCCTCTTCTTCTGTATTAAGACAGCTTCTACAGAAATCGAAGTAAGGGAGTCCTAACCTTCTAGCGTGGCTGCCTATTAAACAATGACCAGTTAAAACACCTATCATTTTTCTTATAGATTCTCTGTTGAATCTTAGCAAGATCTTCGATCGACCGCTGTTCCAGTTCGGCCATGTCTGTCTGCATAGTTCGCATGTTGTGAGGTTTTGCCAGATTGTATTTACCTTTTTGATGGTTTCCCTGTTTGTTTATCGTTACTGTCATAATAAATATTATATTTAAATAATAGCTCATAAACAGCGTCTAAAAAATAATGTCAGCGATGCCACCATCCAGCTTCCTTCGGCTGAGTTCTTCTCCAAGGCAATTAAAACGCGCAACGGTAACATACCTTATGGAGAGCGAATATCGATTATATTGTAAAATGCTTCTTAAAATAAGTTAAGTTATCAACTGAAAACTGCTTATTAGTAGCCTTTTATATACTAAGTGCAATGGCGCAACCTAAACAATGTCTGAAAATGGTTAAAAAAAATCTGTGGGCTGAATATTATGATTGCTGCAAGACTTTTGGGGAACACAGCAGTTTTTTGGTGAAGTTTAGCTAAATTACATCCTTCAGTTTTTGGTTAACGTTTTTTATCAATCCTGTTCAACAGTTTCCGCTGATCACCCAACATTATGTTCTTTTTTGAAGGAAACTAACAAAAATAATAACTGCTAAAGGGGGTTTCATTTAACGTGATATGATTCCTTTCGAATAACAAACTAGTGCATTAAAATGTTTTTATTATGATTTGAATATTGCTATTGCAAATATGAAAGCGATTAACCCAATTTTCGATCCCTTAATCCTTTTGTCTGCTTAATGGTTTTAAATGAACAACGCTCGAGTACTGTAAACATACATTCTCTCAAAAAAATATCGGGAATTCTTCATTTTTGCTGGAATGTTGGTACAATTGCTCTCTGTAGTGTTGCAGAGTTTGAGCGTCATCTGTCAATTAGTTTACGATTTTTACTATGGAAAAAATATCGAACAAAGAATTTGTCTTAAATTTAGGATTTGAACGGGATTTCGTATACCGAATCATTCAAAATGTTACAGAAAGCCTATGACGAGCGTGCTTTATGAAACACATGGGTCTACGAGTGGTATACGGCTTTTTCAGAGGGCCGAGAAGTCGTGAAAGATTTGCCCCGGTCTGGTCGCCCATCCACGTTTTCAACGGATGAAAACGTCGACAAAGTTAAGGAAACGGTGCTGGAAAACCATCATTTAAGTTTGAGGGAAGTAAATCATAACATTGGCATGTCTTACCAATCAATTTTTTCAAAAAAATGTATCCAAACAAGTTGGCTGAAGATATGCTTGAGCACGAGAATTCGGACCCAAAGTTTATGCAGAGCGTCATAACAGGTGATGGGACGTGGGTATATGAGTTTGCAATGCAAACCAGTAAACAGGCGGCTGAACGGCGCTATCCACAAGAGCCGAAACCAGAAAAACCCTATCAAATTCGGTCAAAAGTGAAAGTCATGCTACTCGTTTTGTTCGATTATCATGTTGTTGTGCATGGTTGGAGCGGAGTTCGTTCCAAATAGTTCGACAGTAAATAAAGAATATTATTTGGAAGTTATGCGAAGTTTGAGAGAGAATATGCGTAGGAAACGGCCCAATTTGTGGAAATAAAAGTCATGGATCTTGCACCATGATAACGCACCGTCGCACAAGGCTCATATAGTGAACACTTTTTTCACCAAAACAAATATCATCGAACAACCACCGTATTCACCGGATTTGGCCCCCTGGGACATTTTCCTTTTCACAAAATTTAAATTGAGTCGATAGAGGCCATTAAGGAGAATTCTCTGAAGGAGCTGAAGAAGATCACTTCAAACGCTTTTAAAATTTGCTTTGATGACTGGACTAATCATTGGCATATGTGTATTGCTTCGAACGGAGCCTATGTTGAAGGCGACAAAGTAAATTTTTAATGATTAAACAATTATCTTGCGTTTTATTGAACAATGCTCGGTACTTTTTTCACAAAATGTACATGTTTGTATTACTTATTTCACATGAACGAATCATGCTTGTTATTTGTAAACTTTATAAAACTTCTTGTAAGTGTTTTTAGAACGCATGGAAATTTCATTGTTATTCAATTTCGTATGATTAATTTCATTTTGAGTTTACATAGCGTTATGATGGAAATGGCAGTTAAATCGAGAATTTTACCTTTGAAAACTCAGACAAGAGGATTAGTGAAATTGGTATATATTTGGAGTCATGTGAAAAAAAAAATTGTATACATAAACTATTTTGTGAACTATTTTACTATTATTATTATAATAATTACTATTCAGCTTTATTACAATTTTAAATTGCCCTTGAGTGTATAAATTCTTTCAACACTGTACTTATCCTCTACCGCTATGCTACACCCAGTTAGGCATGAGTAGAAGCATACGCTTTGAATTGAGATTGGTGCGCAAATTAGTTGTCATAAAGTTTACATTGTTCACATAAAGTGACCAAAATCAGCTTTTGCCGATGTAAATCCAATAACTTTGCATTCATCTTTGAGCAACAACTAAGCAGTAGCCCCGCAGCATTCAACCTATAATCTCTTTGCTACAAGTATATGGCGTAAATGTAATTTAGCAAAGCCCAGATATGACCCGCATATGTAAACATAAACACGTATCAGCACATATTAGATTACACTACAGTGAAAAGCTCAAAGTACTTGACAAACATTCTAGTTTATGAGAGGGTAATTGATAGAGGAAGTCACACTAGTTCCGGAATGCACTAAAATGGTACTAGTTGCAAAATATACTCAAAACATATATTTTTCTATTGAATAAAGCAATTCAAGCTTCAAGTATGAAGTATGAAATGAGAATAAGATGTATATAAATGAAGATAAAGTCCATAATATGCGCAGTGGATCCTAAGAATATAACTTAACTTTACCTGAAGGATTGCTTGTGAAAGTAATTGAAAAGGACACGATATAACAAGATAATAGAGAAGTTAAATAAAAAAACAAAATATACATTGAATCACAAATTTTCAATTTTCATTTCATAAAATGCGTAGTTTTTAGAGATTAAATCGCACTAAGTCGAACAATAAAGGATGAGTGTCAATAATATATGTGGGGATTTGTCTTTATGTTTTAGACCAATGCTGCTACACTTATAAAAATATGTTGCTATTGTTTGCAATGTGCTTCAAATATATATGTAAGTATATAAGTAAGAAGCAAAGTGTTGGGAGGTTAGGCTTATATAAAAAGTGTCGTAGTCATTACACGTAATGAAAAAAATCCGAAAATAATTATGGAGGTGAGAAATTTCGTGCGAATCACATGCAGTACTAGTATATAGCATAATATTGAAAATATGTATTAACAGGGTTCGTGATATTATTTAATTTTTCGTGATTTACTCACATACATTTATGTATATTAACTTACTACCAAATCTCTAAGAGATAAATCAGTATATTTCATAGAATATCATAGTACTTCAATGATCCGATTTTACGTATCGGTTAAGTCGCTATTTAATGTTATTTCGGCACAATAGAACTCGATTCAGCCTATGAAATAATAGGCTTGATATTCACTATTTAACCATAAGAAAGAGTCTTTTAAGGGGGTATTCTGGTCTAGAAATGCAAAAAATCGTTTTTCTTGCGAATTTTCAAAGTTTAGACCTTGAAAAATATGCCCTTCAACGGATTTTTCAAAATTCGAATAATTTTCGGAGATACAGCAGATTTTTTGATGTAGCGTCTAAGCCGGCCGAGTGGAGCGAGTCGCACATTGAACGGCAGATATTACCCGACTCATTCTTTCCAGAAAATCTGTTGTATCCCACATAATCTTTATTGTCTTTATACATATATATTTGTAGATACTTAATACTTCTATAATATATACCTGGAAATACATGTATCGCCGATTAATTCAGAGTGAATAGTAAATATTATGATGTAATTATTCTATTGGAATTGTTGCTCAAACTTCAAAACCGATTTTCTCAAAACTACTTTTTTGAGATGGTCGTCATGATATCTAAAGTTCTATTTGACCGATCGCTTTGACGTTTGATACCGCGCCTGGCTCGGATTTTGAAAAATTTAAGTTTGAAGTATTTTTAAAAAATTTGAAAAGGTAAAAAAAGACGGCATTTTGTGATTTTTGTTTTCTTTGCTTTGGCGTAATCCGATAGTGACATTTTAACCAATGAAGATATTTTAAAATTTTTTTTTTTTTTTGATCACTACAAGGGTTGGAAACATGTCAACCATGGAGCACCGTTTTTTATGTAGCACCCAATCCGCCGGCCTGTAATTTCACGCTTTTTTTAATTTTTTTTACTAATTTTTTTTTTATACTTTTCCAATAAAAAAAATGGATAATAAATATATTTTTCATTTTTTTTATCTTAGTTTTAATAATACCTAGACCAGAGTAACCCCTTAATATTTTAATTATTAATAGGAAGATTTAAATATTTTTGAGAAATGAAAAATATACCGCAAGAGTGGAAATCAAACTTTACGACACCAATTTTTAAAAAAGACAAGAAAGACAAAAGACAATACACAACGGATTGTATATTTATTTTACAACAAATTATGGGAAAGTCAATCGAGTTCGATAATCCTGCTTTTATATGTTCCGTTGATCTTAAAAAAAGCTTTTGATTAAGTCAAACTTGAGGATCAACTAGAAATATTAAAAAAAGAAAGGTTCCTCGACAAATTCTACAAGTCATCAACCATCTCAATGCCTCGTACACAAAAAAAAATAACGGTAAAGTGTAAATATACTAAAAGTATAAATCGCGCCACAGAACTACGGTAAGGTAACTCGTTAAGCACAGAACTTTTTAATCTAATTATGGATAAAATTAGGCAAGGCAACTGTCTGGATACAACAAAAGCAATGAAAACATATCATCACATAACATCACGCAGATGACGCTGCTTTGGTAGCTGATTGCGAAGTTAATCTTCAATGGCTTTTGTATCGCTTTATTATAACTTGCAAAAAATACAATGTGGAAGTTTCAACTGAAAAAACTAAATCATTAGTAATATCAAAGGAACCTAAAAGATGGAAGTTGGAGGCTGACCGCCATATACTAGAACAAGTAATGCGATTTAAATATTTGGGTGTAGATGAATCTAGCAATCCAAAAATAGTTACAGAAGTGCGAGAGAGATGCGCAAGCGGTGCACGGAAATCAGGGTGTCTGTGAGAAATCGCTTGGGAAAATAGGTATGTGAACATGGAAAATATAACACAATCTACAAAACAATTGTAAGGCAGATATTGACTTATGGAGCAGAAGCTCGTGTAGAAAACATGAAATGGAAACAATTGCTGCGGACTACCGCAACGCGTGCCCTTAGGACCATAGCTGGAAAAACTAGACTAAACCACATAGGAAACGAGGAGATAAGAACACAGACAGGTAATAGGGATGCTATAAAATGCATAAGAGCCAGAAGACAATCATGGTTGATATGAATAGCTTGGGATACCAGAAGGAAGAAAACGACCAGGAAGGCGACCAAACCGATGGGCAAAAAGTTGGATATCTACCTTAAGAGAAAATCAAACACAAAAATGATATAAGATTTATGCATCATATTATACAGGAATGTACAACAATTTAGGTATCAATGTAAAGAGAAACAGGCAAAGACTATAATAAAAGATACCAAAATGAAGAACTAGCCCGAAACTGGTTTTTATCACCATAAATTGGATTAGAACTTCTTGTGTCTGTAATGAACATTTTCATTGATGTAATGATGCTGAACTGCACTCAACGGAATACACTCAGGCCTCAAATGGCATTCATCGAGTGTCTATCCCCACATTCACGAAGTTTCGCCTCGGAAAACAGTTATCGGTAATCAAAAAAGGAACTTAAGCTACCTCGTGAAATTCGCATTGGCATTCTGTTTGCTGTATCAGGTTGAATTTCTACTTTTCCATAATTTACTTCTGCCTACTCAAAATACGCCGCCATAAATAACTGTCGAGCAAGAAATTATAGACAAGTTTTGATTTTCTAAATTAATTTTAATAGTTTTTCTTTTATCAAAATATACGTCCATTCTCCTCTAATATGAATCATATAAATCCAAGTTGCAAATTTTTCCAAACTAAATAAAAAATTCAGCAAATTTCACCAAAATTTCAAATAAGCAGTTTTAGTTCAACAAAATTATAGAATATTAATAGAATAAGAAATTAAAATTTTGTTTCGGCTTTGGGGGTTTTCTTTCATATAAAAAAATTTCGAGCAATCAAAGCTGCTAGTAACAAAAAAAAAAATTTCAAAAATCAATGCAATTTTTGAGTCACTTGAAGTTTGCAGTTTATTACACCAAAATTTAATGTGCTATAAAACTATATAACTGAATTTTTTTTTAATTCTGTTTAAAAAGTGTGAAATTCTAATTGTCTTACACCTCCCGTCCTTTGGTTTCAGACTGTTGAAACGACTGAAACAATGACAATGGCTGATGGTTTTTGTGCACTAAGCAGAAAGTTTTAAGCTGCTACAATTACAGAAATTGCCATTTCTTAGAATATCGCCATGTCAAAAATACCAGTTGCTAGCATCTAGTTAGCGAATTAACTGCACAGACAGCTCAGCACTAGTGCGCTTGACTGCAGGGATATGAAGCTACATACTACCCCATACTCGTATCACTCGTGTGATCTATTTAGTATTCACAAGTTGTTAAACAATATTGGTACCACGTGTCGTATGAGCGACAGCCGTCAACACTTCATTCATTACATTGAGCGCTCCTAAGCTCCCACTTACTTGCTATTAAACCCTACAGCATCTCTTATTCAATAATATACAATATAAGCATACGCTTACCCGCATATTGACAACGAAACGCTTTGATGCACAAACATCTATCTATCTATACTCATTATAGCCTGCGGCAGATCGGACATACATTGATTAAGTGAATGCTGCTGACATATTTGCACGAGTATGTAGTTACATAAAATCCACACATGACTTGCGGCACTGTTGCGATTTCTCATTGTGTATGGAAGTAAGTATAGTTATAGTATATAGGTTCGTCCGTTTGTGATTGTAATGTCACAATTTAATAGATTGCAGCTTATCGCAAATTTGCAGACTTCCGTTGAGTTCATCAACATGCGGCATTTCAACAAGCGCACGAAGGCTGGAAGGGCGCACAAATAAAAATTGCAGAATAAATTGAAGGGGCGGCTAGTGCATTCATTTATCGCTGGTTATTGAGTAATCAGGGAGCTATAGAAGTAGATAACGCTATTTCGTCATAATTCTAGGTATTCTATTGGTTTATACGTGTGTATGTGATATCACCCATGTTTAGCTATAGCTTATAGCCGTCCTCGTTTGCTTGACAACACTTACCTATTTGGCACGATTTTCACACGGTCATCGACCAATTCCCAGGAAGTAATTTTGATGGGCCACGCTATTTGCCCGAAACTCTCCTTAACCAAAGCCTCCCAGGCTGAGTATGAAGTAGGTGTTGTTGTTGCATTACTAGCGCTAGCGCTGCTGCAATTAGTTGAACTATTGTCTACAGTTTGTAAGCGCTCGGAGCGCTGCAAACGTCCTTTCTTGCGATGCAACGGTGTGGTAAAAGTCTGCACTAGCGGTTGTAATGGCGTCGTCATTGTTGTTGTTGATGATGATGGGAATGGTGGCATTTTTGGTGTCACCGATGGCGGTGTATGTGGACTTGTTGACACTGACATGGTGTGTGTGGGTGTTGGCGTACGTGCAGTGAGCAGTGTGCCGATCCCTGTTGCTGTGGCCATTGGCATTTCAGTTGGTGTTGTGCAGTGTGAAATTTTCTCTACACTTTCCATTTTTGCAAACATTCTCAATTCATTCACTACTCTCTCTAGTTTCCTATTATTTGTTTATGTGAGTGTGAAATACTTTTTTGTGGCTACTCAGATGCTGGGTATTTTTTTCATTTTTCCATCTGATATGTGCAGGTGTTGCTAACTGACTAATAAAGTAGTTTTGACCAACTACGAATTACACAATTAATGAGTAAAGTTTTGTTTCCTTGACAGTGGCGCATTAGATTTAAAAGGATTTATATTTTGTCGTTTCATTTTTTTGCCTGCGCATTTTTTTTTTTGTAGTAGGTACATAGTGTGCTGAAAAGAAAGCAAAAGCAAATACTCAAATAAGATTAATGCTGATATAAGCAAATATAAATTATAGGCAATTAGTGCTTAGTTACAAGTTTATGCACAAAACTCGATGTACTTCGCTGGCTAACGATCACTCAAACATTTTCTCACTTGCATACGATAAGTTTGTAGCAAAAATCAGAGTAGAACATATAAACGACCTCGAAAAAATTTGCTGAGTTTGACAGGAACTTTTTTGCTTTTTCATCAATCAAAGTTCAATAAAACTTTTTGGGTCCCCTAGTGCCCTCATATATATTGCTGTGGTATGCGTTTCTATCCTTTCCTTTCATTTGTTTGCCATATTTGCTCGGCTTCTTTGCCACGTCTATTATCCTTGCAAAATTGTACTGTAATTTTTGTAGTATGAGCAGAAAACATTTTTGCAGCTGGCATTCATTATGCTCGGTGACTTAAAAGTAGCCAGTTTTGCTGACGCGTGTGGCAGCAAAGCAGTTTTTTGGAAACCTGCATTTGATAGGGTGCAGTAGGGGCATACCAACATTTCAGTGAAACATTTTCATCATAATAAAGCACCATTAGTTTTTTACTCTCACTCAGTAGAGTACGAAAGTTGAGTAAATGAGAGGTATTAAAATTCAGAAATAATGCACTTTAGTTAACGCGCGCTCAACTAAACTAACGAGTGAAAAGTTTGACTTAATATTTTTCACGGCACATTTGTATTTTATTTGGTTGCTATGCGCTGCTATGCCGTTAAGGCAAAGCAAATACGAAGGTTTATTGTTTATTGAATGGGTCTTTAAAAGGACGTGCCAGACACTTTCAGGCTTCACCATTTCTATTCAAAATACAGGAATTAAACAATTCTATGTGAATAATTGCATCATTCGAATGTTCATCATGAGCAGAGCTACAGGTAACATCCGTGACACAGTCGATTCATGAATGCCTAATTGTTGATTTGAGTCACTAACTGCAGAGTAGTCACATATAGAGATTGATTAATTTATGTTTTAAAGATAATCCTTTTCAAATATTGGTTGGAACTGCCTCGTAGTTCGGGCATCCGTAAACATCAACTTAGAATGACTCCATTTAGAATGACTACCATTCGCAATTCAGGGAAGGAACATGGGCTTGAATCTCGGTTAAAGATCTAAATTAAAAAAAGTTTTTTTCTAATAGCGGTCGCCACTTGGCAGGCAATGGCAAATATATATATTTAGACTTTACATATATCCACAAATAAAAGTCCGGCGTCTGGTTGGAACCAAATGTTATGGAGATCATGGGCTTAAATTTACGGCATCAAAAAGTTGTTTATCATGACGCGATATTATTAGTAACTATTTCCATTCTTGCCAGATTTTTTTCCTTTTAAATGGTGGTACAGCGGCTGCTTTTATTTTGAAAATGAACAAACATATTTTTTAGTATTAAAGTATTAAGCCGTCATAATTGCTGTATAATATAACTTAATTTAAATAGTTGGCTTGTCTGGACGCACTACAGCTTACCATGGCATCCCAAATTTGGACCACATTTTCAATAATTTCACCTCTTTTTCGAGCGATAACGAGATTTGTTTGAATTAGACCGTATAATTTCTTTTATAAATACACCGCAGCAAAGTTTATCGAAAACATTTTTATTTCATCGCAGTTTCATTGAGGTCAACTTACTTCAAGGCAGCGCGAAAAAATATGGTCCGATTTTTTTTTGGTGGTATTCTAGAAATAAAGTTTTTTCCACAAGGGCTTTTATTTATTTGAAGAAAGTACTTTAATTTTTTTCATTTTTCGAAAATTTGTCAATATTTTCTGTATTAGCTATGTGACTTTCTTGCGACTGTTGCTCTTGATAGCCAGGGAATGCAGTTGGTTAGTTTACGTTGTCCAGCTTCTCTCACTAATATCATAAGAAATAGTCAACGATTTCGTGTCGTAAAGAACCGATTTAATGCGAACAACTCACTAACAATTCAGGCATGTGATTTGTGAGATAGAAAACTAGAAACAATCGCAAAAATCTAAGGAAAATGGGTTAAGAGGATGCGCTACTGCGAAGCCAGCCGACGTAGCCTCATGAAGAAAATCATGTTCCATAAATAATGGAAATGTTTGCTCTTTGGAATAAATCAATAAGTACTAAACAAAATTTATATTTGTTTATTTATTTAATTTTTGACAAGAAAACCAAAATATGGACCACCCTGTATTTAGAAGCATCATGCTTAGGATTTCATTTGACAATCGTAATTCTACATGCAACGGTAATCATGCGTAATCGAGGTATATATGTTAGAATCGTGTACGTCTCATGTCTTCATGCCCATATTGTGTGAGCTTAGTGTTTATTCCTGCTTGCGTAAAGGCGCGCACTATGGCGTATGAGCTACTTGATTTATATGACTTCGAAAAAGCTTTCGCATTTCAAACTGTTGAGTCGCCAACAAAAGTTGAACAAATCGTAAACAACTACTCGTAAGCCTACCAAAGAGAGCATGCAAATATGAGTGAGAGAGAAAGAGAAAGAAAAAGAGGCAGAGCGAATTAACCAATCATGGAGTGTAAGCAATTGTAGTGTTGCCTGACCCGATGCAAACCAGTTTTAATAGTTCGACTGAATATATATTTACTTATTTACTCATACATTTTTCTGAACGTCAAATTTTAATTTTTTCTCACACCTTTATTCTCTCACCAGATTCTCCCATATGTACTTTATGAAGTGTGAAAATTAAGTTCGAGGAATATCAAAATTAAATGCAAGCAAATTAATTTATAAGAAAAGAAATGTTTTATTGATCTTCATAGTATGGTATCTGTAACAATACAACTGACACAATGACCAAAACATTGCTTGAATGCATGTTTAATCCGATTAGCATTACGGTTGCAGCTCCTTTGGCCTACTGTACCCTGGTGCAAAATTTAGCTATTTTCAGTGAAAATAGAAATTCGTACTCATAGTCGATCCAATAGACCAACATGGAATGACGAAATTTTTACCTGTGCGGCTTTAGTCATAAATTGAATAAACTCGCTTTCGTTATGTGCTCCACACATTTCCTAATTCATTATTCACTGTTTTTACGATTCTCTGGGTAAAACTATCCATGCTTAATTTTCAATGTCAACCTGACTCATCTAATCTCTGACTTTTTTAGATTTCAATGAAAACTTCTCACTACCCCACTGCTTGTAACATTAGTCACTCTTTTTCGCGATGCTATTAAAAACTTACTATCGATACGCACTGATAAGTCTCAAAACAAACTCCAACTCCAACTTCAACTGGAATGCGAAGAAGATATTTTCTTTCCAGACGATGACGCCGTGTTGTCAGTTCTGAAATTATTCATCAATTTATGTTACTTGGTTTTCACACCTCTTAAAGTTCCCTTAACAAAATCCAAACAAATATCGAACAAAGTGTATTACTACCTGACGATCTGGCAACATTAACTCAATACACTTAAGTGCATTTGTATATTTTGGTGGTGCACTAACAATACAGTACCACCTCTTTATGGGAGCGCTATCCAAGTATATTTACTCAACTCACCTTTACAGCTTACTGAGGCTGTTGTCTGTGTAACGTTTGGCCTCACATATGAACTTGAAAACATGCACACATGAGTTGCAGGTATATAGGTGCATATATGTATGTATGCGTACGCACGACAACAAAAGCATTGATGCCATAATGCAAGCAACTGTTGCCTGGGTGTGGTGTAGTTGTGTTTTGTTTTCAACACTAGAGGGGCTGGTGATATTTTTTATGCCGTTACCTGATGCCTCGTAAAAATCTTATCAAATGCAACGCGAGACTGTGACAAAGACAAAACCGCTTTTGGAGCTTGCTTTGTTTTTGTTTGCATACATATTTCTTTTGATGCGCAAATTTTCACATTCACTAAATACAAAGTTTGAGCTTTCGTACACAGCGCCATCCATGGTGTACCTTTTAATTAATTTTGTGAAATATTGAGTTCGCGAGTGCAAAAAAGGCTAAATGCGATATCATACGAGTGTATTGCATTATGTGTTTACTCGTAATTCAAATAAATTGTTTCCCATGTTGAAAAGAGTAAGTTTGTGAGTGCATGTTTAGGTACCATAGTTGGCAAGGCCACAAAAGATCCTCAGGTTGTAGAGGTTGTAGTGAAAACCTCATTCTAGTTCCATAGTTGGCAACTGAAGTGTTTTATGCACTGGTACATTTGAAAATTTATCTATCGAAAATATTGTTTGCGCGCTAAAAATTACTGTATGAAAGTTGGTGGTTTATGAGTACTCTCGAGCTTTGTAACGAGAAGTATGCGAAATATTTGCTGTGATTCAACAACACTTTACTTCAAGCATATATTTAAATTAAGCTATTACATAGGGGATGGTAGTCTTCCTCTCTTTTATGGAAATATATTAAATAATAGGTAGCATTATCCGGGTGCTGTCTAGTGCGGGATACTACATTTTTTACGTTCCTTCACGCCAGCGCCATCTACTTTTAAGTGCAAAACTTTTGGTCGATGGCAGGCAATTTTTACATCCCCTGCAGTTAAGTGTGCGATATATGCAGGTACACTCGTCATGAGACTAGCTGTTGAATCAATGAAAACCTAATACAACTTTAGCGCATCGAAGAAAATGCATTGGAAACGCATGGAAATCAAAAGGTTTATTAATCCATTTTAGCCCAAAGTATTAAAAATGTAGAATTACTATAAAATTATATAATTTTCGTAGCCAAATTATTTTGAAATAAAATTCGTAATTAAAGAGTGTGTCATTACTGCTATTTGCAGTTAAAGAGCGTAAATGTACTTGTAAATTATAAAAACCTTTAAAATCTATGACCAATAGTTCAAGTATTTCGAATGCAGTCGTCAACTGCTCAACTTGGTACAAAAAAGGCAAAAACAATTTATAATATTGAAATTTATTCAATACTCAATACTATTATTAACATTTTCGTAATGGTTTTTAAGTTTTCGGATAAAATATATTTTTGACAAAAAAAAAATTCAATAAAAAAAATATCGATCTACGATGGATGCGCAAAAGGCATATGGGCATTCCCATTATGTGAACGTGACTATCGCATACTTTCACACTAAAAAACTAAAACAATTTCTTTTTGTTTACAACAAGCCCAACTTTTAGCTTTTAATTACTAGTTCTATAGTTGGTGGTAAAGCTGGTTTGCATTCGCGCGGGCCGAAAGCAGAATTGGTTTTCGCGACCAACAATTTCTTTATTTATTATTTATTCATTTAATGGGTATGCGAATAGATTTCCGCCCTTGAAAAAGAGGTGTTGCTGCGAGTACCACCAATCCTTCTTGATTCAGCTTTTGATATACTCGCTCGAACCGCCAGTCATCTATGTAACGTTGCCCAAATAGCAGAAATATTGCAATTCTTCCAGTTCAATACCATTTTTTCGTATTTTGTGTGTTTATACGCATGAATTTGGTTTTTGGTTTGGTTTTACTGAATGTCAGGCCAGCTTTCTCAGCTAATACTTGCACTGCTTGGGTCTTGCCTTCCATCTCAAGGTAGTTGTGGGGCAGCAGATAAATGCCGTGTGCATAGTTAAGGTCTGCTAGGCGGCCTTGCAGAACTCAAACAATGCCGGTTACAGATGACGAGGTGTTCTTCATGATGAGGCGAGAGGGCACGCCCTTGCTTCACACCTCTTAATATAATATTTTAACTCTGTCACATAGAAGGTTTCATGCACTATCGAAGAGTAAAGTATTATATAGTTTTAAATATAATATAATATAATAACCAAAAATACATTTAAGGGGTCATATACCTGTAAGCGGCCATATTTTCCCTGATTTTCATTCAAATTATTTAAAATGAAGAAGTCAATATATTGTATGTTTTTTTCAAAATTAGCGTACAGTTTAATTATACATTAAAAAATACATTTTTTTTTTTATTTTAATCATTTAAAATGGCAGATGTACACTCAATTCTTCCAGGAATGTCGCAGCGGGGCTTCTCAATCGGCGGGCATTGTAGCACCGGCGCGAGTGACCTGAATACAAAAAACAAAATTTTTTTTTGTTTATTAATGTCATAATTTCTATATGAATTAAAAAAAAATGAAAGAACAATCGCGGAATAAAATGCTTCAAAAATAAAAATGAATTTTTGGGCGAATTTGCTTCGATAAAATTATTTTTTCGAAAAGTTTTCGAAAACTTTGAAATTCACATAGAAAGTAATATCATAAAAAAGATGTGTGCAATGTTTCAGGGAGATTGGTCAATAACTTTTTGAGTTATCGTGTACGTCAATTCGAAAAATATAGTTAAAAAAAAAACGCGTCTAAAGTTTGAATATATAAGTACACCTCTCCCAGCGCTCGAATGCAAAGAATATATCTAAAATATAAGAAATACTTAAATTTACGTTTCAAAAATTTTTTGATATATTCTTAAAGGACTTAAAGGATTCATATTAACATTTTATGAAAAAATCCAAATTTTAGAGCTATCTTTCCCCTTAAGTTAAAATAGTATTCCCGTATAATTTTTTTATTTGCACGGCCTAATTATATGTTGCAAATAAAACTGCTAACACTTCATAAACAAATCATCTACATAAAAACAATAATTTTCCAATTTTTAAACTTCACACTTACCATGTCTCACTTGACCTACATTACATAAGAACCATGATCAGAAATCATCATATTCTTCAGCAAGGTTTCTTTTATTTTAATTCTGTCTGAAGAATCTCTGTTCATCGTCAATATTTGGTGATTTTTCTGCATGTGCTTTCGAGGCAGCGATAACAAATATTGTCGCACATCGGACATTGAAATATGCAATAGTGCAAAGCAAAAAATACTGTTATTTGCAGTCGCATGGCTTCCTATGCATTTTTTTACTCTTTGTTCCCTAAGAAAGATTTTAGGGAGGAAAAGTCAATGCATAAGGTTTCTTTTTGAAAACGTTTGTCGAAGCAAAAATTGCCATAGAAATATCCAAATACGAAAAATGACATTTGTAGGATTGTATTTGTATTTTGTCGGCATACATTAAAATTGCTCACATTAAATTTGAGCCCTTCCGGATGAAAATATGCTAAAACAACGTAATTTTATTAACTCTTAACATTTTGTTAGCGCTCGACCTTCTGGCGGAAATGCCCACATGAGTCCTAACTTGGGCAACATTCTCTTAGTAGTCAGCCACAAGCAGGAACTTCGCATTTGAGCATTTCAGGAGACCAACACAAATTACATATTTAAGTCAAAAGAGGATCCAACTTATGCTGATGATTTGAATCGATTAATCTGCCATATATTATCAATATTTTCTGAACCATAAAAGTCACGTTTGGATAATTACTAAAGTTAGAAATATTTCAGTTATATAATGAAAAAATCTTTCATGATCCCAAAAAACGTTGTGGTAAAACTATGTTAAGGCTATCTAAAGCCTTCAAAACTAGCCTTCAAACAGTCGATAGACTTTAAACTCTCAAATCTAATCAATCTCCTCGGAGGTACTTCTTGCGTTTAGAGAATCGCCAGAAGTTACATAGTGCTGATGAATACAAAGTTTGTAGAATAATTGTGCAATATCAGCGAAGTGCTCTCTAAGAACAAATTAAATATGAGCTAGTGGAATTTTAAGAAATTTAGTGTTGTTGGCACCCAATGAATTTTCACTTTTATCTTAACACAAACGTTTTTTTCAAATCTAACCAAGGTGTCTAATTATCAAACCACACGTAGACCATTGCCGATCCATTGTGATACCACACTAGCAGTATACCCGCTACTTCCCGTTAAGCTATTTTTTAAAGGCAACCCTATTGATATGGCTGGAACTTATATTCCTAAGACCATCGGTATCATTTAGGAATGATGAACCAATGTATCTAAGTTTTCTGGTATTCCGACCAAGGCAGTAGCAAAGAAGATGTCTGACCGACTCTTGCTCCTCCTTATTCTTCTAGCTTTTCCAATGGTCAAAACGAGGTCGTTTCAATCTTTCAATATATACGTTTTTCTTTGACCGATTGAATAGCGCCTATGAGCACTGAACGTCCAATTGTGTCAAAATTGCGGCCAACATTTTTTGGTAGCATTACTTGTCAGACTATCAATCCATCTCGTTTTGACTAAAGTGACTATGCTACTTGTACCACGCAGTTTGTTGATTGAGAGAGGTATACCTAAAATCTCTAAATTAAGAGGGAGGCAAGTGGTAGTGCCCTCTCTCGCCAACTCGTCTTCCTCATATGTAATTCGTATGTATGCCGCTATGTCCTAGCACCCCTATCAAGTGGATGCGGAAATATTTCGCCAACTTGTTAAGAGATATCCAGCATTTGCGAGCAATGATGGATTTAGTGACCACCCCATCGATAGATTTAATCGTCGCTTGTATATCAGAATAAATATAGATTTGTATATTTAGATTTCTGCCTAACCAGACAGCCAGTCACCCCAATAATGGGAAGGATCTCAGCCTGAAATACGCTACAGTGATAAAGAAGACGAGGTGAAATGTTTACTTACTTACGTATATTGTCAACCCGCTCAAGCATAGTCGAAATTCTATTAATTCAGTCCAAAATATCGGCAAATCAACAAAAAAAAAAAAATTATTGGGAGGTTGAATTAGTTTTAAAGGTGACACAGAAAGCGGGCTATTTATCACTTTATCGCGTTGGCAATACTGAATATATATTCATGACAAAGCCTCATCCCTAGGCTTTGTTTATCAGTATCTGTCATTTCGCTGAAGTTTGCCCGGCCACGCATCAACGTCGACGGCCAAGCAGAATATTCACGGCAAGAAAATCTTGCTCTGCATTTGGTGGGATCAGGTCGGGGTCGTATATTTTGAGCTGCTCCAACCGGGCGAAACAATCACGGGGGATTGTTACCGACTGCAATTGATGCGTTTAAGCCGGGCATTGAAAGAAAAACGGCCGGAAACGGTAAAAAGGCACGACAAGGTTATTTTGCAACATGACAACGCTCGGCCGCATGTTGCTCAACCTGTCAAAAAATAACTTGGAACGCTTGGCTGGGAAGTGTTACCCCACCCGCCGTATAGTCCAGACATAGCTCCCTCCGATTATCATTTGTTCCGGCATATGAGTCTCGATTTGGCGGACCAGCGGTTCTCCTCGTACGAGGCTACCAAAATACGGGTTGAGTCATGGATAGCCAAGCAGCGGCCAGAATTTTGGAGAAACGGCATCCGGAAATTGCCCGAAAGATGGGCGAAAGTTGTAGCTAGCGATGGCCAATACTTCAAATAAAATATTTTGTACCGTTTTTTCACAATAAAGCCCCAAATCTTCGAAAAAAACCTTTAAAACCAATTCAACCTCCCAATATTAGTTTTTTAATTCATTATTAATCCGGCCTTCTGCTTGTACAATAAATGTACAAAAGCAATTTTGTTTAGTATCATTCATTATGCACGTAAAAGGCATACTTCTACAAGTTGATATTTATTATCAACCCTACAATCTTGTTTATTTCAATTGGAGAAAACAGTGATTAAAGCCTTCATATTTGACCAAACTTGGCGCTAGTTTTCGGTTTGCTTCCTCTGGTCGACTTAATTAGTGGGCTTACTACTCGGTCCTTGCTTTGGTAGTAAAATTTCAGATACCAATGTTTCATCATCTCTTAAAACCCTCATTGATCATCCCTGTTTTGCTCAGAATACATTAGCGATGTTCATGCAATGGTTTCTTTATACATCTAAATTTAGCACACGTTTCATGCCTAAAACATAAAAAATTGCATTGAATAAGGCAACCGATATGCCGACAACCTCAGATTTTCTCTAATAGTGTGCTGGGGTTTAAGGAGCGCCAAAGCTTATTTTTTATTCATATGCCAAGGTCTACATCTTGAATGCGTTGAAGAACATATAGTACTTTAATTTTTCACGCAACATTAAATACAGTTTATCCGTTCTCGCTAAGCGTGCAAAAACACATGTACTCATCATATCTGTCAAAAACAAACACGACAGTCAAAAAACCAAAGTCGCATGTGGGTGGCCTCATTCACGCGCTGTATTCAATTAACGGAAACTCAGCCCATGAAGCCCGTTTTACCAGTGAATTATGAAATACTAGTTATACATGGCGTATACGTAATAAATGCATATGTCTGATTGCTTGTTAAAAAAATAATGCAGAGCAATTAATATCTCTTTATCTCCGCGTGGATATTTGTTATTTTAAAATACTCAATGGTGAAATAAATTCATGCAGCTGCCACTAATAATACCGAAGCCTGTAATGCCACATAAAAGAAGCGTTCTGAAATGACAGGCGTGGCCTAATTCCTAACATAAGCAGTAATATTGTAAAAGTACACACAAAACGCAAAAAGGCACAACTGCGAGCGCTTAAATTTAAACGAAAGCTTGTTTAAATGAAAATTCATAATACCCAATGGTATTGTGTGTATGAATGTAAGCTACCACTCTTAGCCGCGTCCCAATTGTGACGCTTAACAGTGAATAACGTTATGTTGGCCGGATAAACTTGCTGCTTCTTCGACAGGTTGCGCTTAGAATTCGAGAAGAAAAAGTGCTTGCGAAAATAAAAGAAAAACAGGAATAATGTGGATATATAGAAATGTGTATATGTGTTGAATACACGCTAATATACAGGGTTGCCTAAACACTGAAGGACAGTATTATCCAGGACATATCTGATTAATTTGGTTATATGACCTGATGCCCAAAACTTAATAATTTGCGAGAAACTCGATTTTAAAAATGATTTTAAAATAATATTTTATTTCTGTAAGTTATGTTAAGTTATGGAAATCATTGATGAATAATAACATTTTAGTCAAGCAGTGACCGTAAAAATTGGCTGCTAAATAAATCTTTAAATTTAAGATTTTTCCCTACGTGCTTCCAACAAACCATTAAAAAGAAATTTTTTATGTAAGCTATTCTCCAAATTATTTTGCTAACTGATATGTATTTTTGGCTATCCGAAAGAGTATCGAATTATTAGATTAATAGTAATTATCCCGTTATTATATACTATAACGCACTGATTTCCAGGATTTGTTGACGATATTGGTGAATTTTTTCGAAGTTACACGGCGCACTAATCATGGACTATAAGCATAGGTGGAAAATTGAACTTAATCCTGGTACAATACAAGATATATTTTTTCATCAGAAAAAGAAGTATTTGTTATTTGTCTAGTTCTGGGCTAAAACTAGAGAACCATGAAATGCCGTGAGCCAACCGCTTCAAATACTTCTGAGTAAGTTTGATAAAAAACCCCATTTTGTGAGCAAATCGAACACAAACCTGCTTAAAAAATGGCGGGCTAGTCAGAAAATACTTTGGGAAACTACAGTCAAATTTTTCAGTCCCTTATTTTATATGTCCGGGGTTAAATAGCATATTAAAGTACTGAAAATATGCAAAATAAAGTTATGAAAATAATGTGTTGGCTTCCGTTAGATTGCTTACTAGAAAATTTCAAAGAGATTCCAATATAAAAATTGTATCAGAACAAATTCAGATATTGATTGAAATGTTATGATATGAAATATTAATATACGTTAGGTAACACTAACTTGTAAGAATCAGAGCATATGTTTTTCATAGTAGATTTCTACCCTGAATATTCCTTTTTTGATTGGTGCTATAACCGCTTAAGCAATTTTGGCCGAGTTTAACAAAGTGCACCAGTCGTTTCTTTCTCTTGCTAACTAGCGCTAGTTGGACACACCAAGGGAGGCCAAGTCCTTCTCCTGAACTGGCTTTCCTTCCTCTGCTACCACCAGCTGGTACCGTATCGAATATTTTGAGAGTTGGGGCGTTTGAATCTATTCGAATGACATTTTTTTGTCACCGTAACGCTCATACTTTCTCTTGAACATCCATCCTAAAATAAGCCATAATCTGTGATAAAAAAAAAATATAATAGAGTGTTAAGGTAAGTGAACCATATTTAGTCAATTGTGCACTCTTTTAGGTTTATCTTGTAGTGATTTCTCTACTTAATAAATCTTATGTGTCTAATATTCTAAAGTATCAAGGACAACTTTTCCGGCAACCCTGTATGTATGTAAAATTCAATGCACGGTGGCAAGTTCTAAAAGTTTTCAAAACAGACCTGCTCAACTCACAATCGCTATCTTAGGAATGGCTCCTTTGCAAGTCATATTTAAAATTTAAATAAATACATACATATATATGTATATCCGTACGTATTTATTTGTGCACACAAATTAAAAAGAGACTCCTCGCTAATAGCAGCAAAACATTTACATAGCATCTACCCTGTAAGTATGTATGGCAGCAGATCAAACAGCGGTTGTGCACACAACCTGTCGAACCACCGCGAACACACAAACTCGTGCAAAACTCTCAAACTGATATCACACTGTGGGACTCAGGATCTGTGTTCGACTACTTTCGGAGTACTCCCTTGCGAGTAGGCCACCACTTCCTGGTAGTGAAAAGCTAAACTACTCAGCATTAGCATCTTAGATTATGAACTAGTATTTGATTGAAGGAGTCATATAAATTCTAGGGTAACTAGTTGCAAAATAACCAATTAGAAGTGTATATATGTAAATATATATTTTTTAAATAATTGTAAAAGCCCAATGCCTCTGATGCTACTTGCCATAATTGAGTAATGTAGTCATTTATAGTTATATTTTATGTAAATAAATATAGAAATAAATAAATAAAAATTATATTACTAAGTACCATGAAAAATAATGCTGAAAATGCTACGAATGCTCAGGATTTAACGAAGGTAAATGTTACTGGAGTGAATTATTTGCATAGTGAATGCTTAAAATCTAACTACTTCAAAGATGGTGCGAGCAATTAATTGATTATAGAATAGAAGATACATAGAGTGTTCAATTAAAATACAAATGTAACTGAATTATAGAATTCAAATTAAAATTTCGAGAACTGTGCAAAGTGCAAAGTCCACCAGAATAAACAGAAGTATTTTATTTTTTCGAAGAGAATACGAAGAAGAAAATAAAATGAATTAAATTATGAACTAAAAAATGTATAAGCACAAGGTGGCGCAAAATTAATCATTTTTCATAATTTCAGTTTAGTTTTGAAAGCAAAACTGTAAAAATACTGTGACGGATAAAAGGTAATTAATTACCCTATGGTAAGATGTTTATAATTTTTGCAAATTGTTTTAGATGCAATCATATTTGCCACTTGTGAATTAAACAGAAGAAACATGATATATAGGGTTATTCAATAGGTGCGCTTCAACTTTTTTCCGATAGGGAGGGCGAACGTCGCAATATTTTTTATTTTTCGCTTGTCATTTGTAAACTTCATTAGTATACATTTCATCATGGAACGCTACACACTTGAGCAACGATTGCAAATCGTGCAAATTTTTGATGAAAATAATCGTTCTGTTGCTGCTACTTTAAGAGCATTACGGTCATTTTACGGTCCATTTAACAAGCCGTCCCGTTTTGGGGTTATGTGAAGTCATTGGTCTACAGTAACAAGCCGGCGACGATTTGTGAGCTCAGAGCCAATATTGAACGCGAAATTGTTGGAATTTCGGCCGATTTATGCAAAAGAGTGGTCGAAAGTTGGGTTCAACGATTGGACTTCGTAAAACGTGCACGCGGTGGTCATGAAAAAGAAATCGAATTTCATACTTAAATGTATATGTTCAAACTCGATAATAAAAAAAAAATTAGTTAAAAAAGTCAAACCGTTTGTGTTTTATTCAAAAAAGTTCAAAAGTTGAAGCGCTCTTACTGAAAAACCCTATATAAAGCGTCAAGCAATAGAACGCAGAAAGGTCAAAATAAAGGTCTCCAGCTAGCAAAATCATTTTTTATAGTAAAAATGTTATTCACAAAAAACACGAAAATCACGAAGGCAGAAGAAAATTGTCCAATATCTCAATCGGTGCTTACAATTTTGAAGGTGTTGATAAGCAACAACAACGGTATGAATGTCATCATCAAGGAGAGACTGATGGCAACCAACGGAACGAATATTAAGTTGCTCAAACCAAAATCTCTCGCAAAAAAATGTAAGCCTACCATTTATCTAGTGCTTACTTACGCTGCTAAGACTTGGTTCGTGGCGCTGGCGGAAGAATAAAATCTTTGGATCTCTGAAAGCATTATTTTGAGAAAAATTTCGGTCTCATACGAGATGACAACGGCGGGTACCGAAGACGGTATAAGAACGAACTAATTCACCAATGCAATGACGAAGACGTTGTGAAGTTTAACAAGGAGCAACGACAACACTGAACCGATCACGTAGAGCCTATGGAAAAATCAATCATCATGAGAAGCAAATACAGACTCAATCTGGCATGGCAATCTGGAAGAAGCTATAGCTCACCCTGAGCTGAAATGATGATGGATAATGATGGAACAAGTTATTGAAAACAAGGAATGAGGAAGTGATCTAAGAGTCTTCTAAGCAAATATGAGGCGACCACTTCGACAAACCCACAGCTGTGAGTAATTAGTTCATTTTAATTTGCTGAATATCCTTTGAAAACCCCATTTATGATGGAAGGGGCTATATTATACTTATATTAGATCATAAACCTATACAAAATGTACATAAGAATATTAAGTAGTTGAACTAATTTATAGAAAAAAATTAAAAAAAAAGGTTAATTGATGCTTCTAATGTATAGATTTCCCTATAAAACGAAGTTTCTGCCTTACGCAATTCTGTTTAACTTGTTCTTCTATTTCTTAATTGTTCTCATCTTCCAAAGCATCTGTGAAAGGATATATTTGTGAAGAAAAACTAACGGAAAGCGTTCCATAAAATTTATATCAAAGAGGAATTTGGAGTAATTTTTGCATGGATCCATTTTGCTTGGGTCCCTTTAGAAACAAGTATAGAATTAACTAACATCCAGCATATGGCACATAACAAATCAAAAAGCTAATTACACAGGCCGACAAAATTTAACCAACATTCAGACCCAGAAACCAGACTATATATTTCCGAAGGTTTATGATGCGCTGAATCCAAATCTGGCCTCAGAATTGCTCTATTAGTTTGAGTTTTCGAGATATCCTAACCTAAAAGTGCAAAAAACCCCATTTTTGCCCATATTTGAGGTTATGTAGCCTTGCAGATGTTTTCTTTCACCAAAATTAAAGGATGGCATCTTTAAATACAATCCTTCTTTTTTCAAATGGCGTTTTGTTTGCTCAAATATCATTTTTTTTCGCAGAGATATCGCATTTTGAAATTTTCATGTTTCGAAATTTTCCTACACCTGAAAATCGATTAAGATAACATAGACATGATATATTCGATTACTAATTTTCTTGAATTGAGTCTTATTTTTCTTAAAATTTTGTCCCACACCATAAGTGTGCTGACTCACCACATCCCTACACTATCTAACCTTTGGGTACCGAGTCACACACAGCCCTAACCCCTAGAAACCACCCCTATCATACCGCGAGCAGGCTAACCCACATAACCGCAAGCAGGCTTTCCCACAAACTCCAAATTTACATACTATTAATCCATATATTTCAGGCCCTCAAACCCAAGAAAATTAGTAAGCGACTATATCATGTCTATGTTATCTTAATCGATTTTCAGGTGTAGGAAAATTTCGAAACATGAAAATTTCAAAATGCGATATCTCTGCGAAAAAAAATGATATTTGAGCAAACAAAACGCCATTTGAAAAAAGAAGGATTGTATTTAAAGATGCCATCCTTTAATTTTGGTGAAAGAAAACATCTGCAAGGCTACATAACCTCAAATATGGGCAAAAATGGGGTCTTTTGCACTTTTAGGTTAGGATATCTCGAAAACTCAAACTAATAAATTAATTTTAGTTATCAATCCGAATTTTGCATGGACAGAGAAGCAGATATTAGTTTAAATTATTTCGGATACTTTTCCTTGTAGACTAGTGTTATTAAATTTTTAAGAACAGGTATATTCTGCCACTTATCCCGTATTCTGTTCTAGAATAAATATCCTGTATTCTGTTCTAGTAATAATGAGTTAAAAAAATTAAACAAATATCTGCTATGGCTCCAAAGTCATGTTAAAAGGAGTACTCTTTTATTTCCCGCTTTGGAAGATCTCACTTCCGGCTTTACTTGGCAATGAAAAAGTCGGAGGTGTACTAGAATATCAAAAAAGTAGGTATATGAAAATATATAAGGCAAACTTGTCTGTATGTCTGTATATATAAGCAAAGCCAAACCGTCAACAGAATTCTCAGCTTTTAGCACAATTGTGTCGAAAACTCTTTGTCGCTGCAAATATAATGTAATATATCCGCCATGGGAGAGCACACACATATTCAAGCATATATGCATAGCTCCTCACGGTCGATGCATGAAAAAAAATCCACATAAAATTTAATCCAGATTTATTTAAGATACTTCATTCATATAACAATTCCATTTCTGCGTGCACAATATAATTTTCAGCTTGCTGATAGAGTACAGAAATGAAGCAGGTCATTGTGGACAAAAAATTAGTAGAGGGGCTCTAAAGGGAATTGAACTGCTAGGTAAAAAATTTCAAAAAAGCCAAAAATGACACATGGTATGAACAAAATAAAAGCCAAATAAATAAATATTTTTAATATACCATGTTTCTATAAATGGACTCATAGATAAAACATAATTCCTGCTAGACTTACCTTGGGCATATATAGCAGCCGTGAAAAGCGGTGGATGAGAATATTCTCCTAATTGATGGTAATGGGGATATATTTAGAATTGGTCAAAGATTTTTCATCGGCTGCGACAATGTAGACTGGACCTTCGGAATTTTGAGAGAAGTGCCTTTATAACTAAACAGTTGCGAAGGGACAAATTTTGTCGGCGCAATCAAAGACATATTCAAATGGATATTGCAGAGTGGTTTTGGGAATGAATAGTTCGAGCGGTAAAACATGTACTGTCAATATGACAAAGGAAATTTTGACAATATGAACCTCTCCAAAACCTATTAATGGAGGCAGAAAATGCTCACAAATTCGTCAATAGATTCCCCTCTTGCTGAGTGAACTGAGCATAATCATGTTAGGCAAGTATGTATCTGATGATTAGGAGACTACAGTGAAAATAAAGAAGAGTAATTTAAATTAATCCAGTGACAGACGGCGAGGTAGCTCAACGATGGTGAAGACCTTTGGAGGAATGCCACGTAGAGCCGCTTCGGAACCAACCGAGCTGCGTTTAGGTCATTCTGCATTACTGATTAAAATTAAATAAAGCATTGGTTTAACTCAAAACATTCTCATTGTCGTTACGAAAACCATTGTAAGGAGCACGAATAAGTAAGCTTGCAGAAGAGGATTAATGTAATTTTTTTAAATTATATTGAATTTTATGTTTATTTAACAGATATTGAAACACAATTTAAGCCAGTTTGTTTTATATACTAAATTTTAAATAAACGGTTAAGGTTTTGGAGTATTTGAAATCTTCCACACAATGAGCGGGAACATTGATTAATTTTTATTTAATTCTAAACCGAATGCTAGCATTTACGGCTGAATGGAAATATATTTCGTGGATTATATACAGGGGAACTTATGAGTTTTTCTGGAGAAAAGTCCAATAGCTTATTTCCACAAATTTCGTCTTTCTCGATGAATTTGTTACAATAAGTGCCGGATAATGTCAAAATCTCAGATATTTTGCACCAAATAACGTACGTTTTTTGTATTCCTGTTTTATTTTGTTTACTAACTGAAGACGATTTTCGAGAAAATCACCTTTTAACCTTCCTATACCCGCGTTAATTTTTGTAACACATATACCCGCGCACGGTCTCACAGACCGAAAGTTCAAACTACATAAAATATTAGTTTTTTCAAACAAAACTAAAAACAAATTATTATTTTTTAATCCCGTAGATGTAATAAAAAAGTAAAACTATGCATTAAATTTGTATTCACTTATTTTATTGATTTTAAGTGATTAACAAAAAAGCCATCAAAATCGCAAATTTTTTCTTAAGTACTACAAAAACAAAACAATAACATATTTTTTTATCCACATAATTAAAAATAAGTTATAATATATTAACTTAAAAACACTTCTTGGACAATACATAAATTATAAATTATATTAGTTTTTAGTCTTGAAATAAAAAATCATGGCATATCGCAATGCATGTAAAAATCTGCCTTAAAAAGAAAACTTACGCTTTTACCTCTTCAAACAAAAAAAAAACAAAACATGCCTTTTCTAGCTTAAAAAATATTAATTTGCAATAAAAACGTCAAACTAAACTAGGACACACTGTTGTATGTTTGAAACGCGGCTACAACTTCTTCAAATAATTCCCTTATTGGAGCTAGTTTACCTACGGCAGTCCTTTCAGCTCACGTGAATTTATTGTCAAATCTTAGACAACGCATTAATAAATAAAATCTTTTCCAGGTCATAGTTAATCGAAATATCTCCGTAAAGGAACCATCTGTTTTGAATAAATCTTTAGCATTCAAGCGACTATTTCTCCTAACTCCAGCAAAGATTAAAAGGCCTAAAAGAGCTTCGATTTTTATGTTGTCTGTATAGGTACAGTCGCTTTCTCTTGAAAAATTAGGTTTTATGAGATCAATATGTTCATTAGTATACTTCACAATACGATTTATAACAACTTCAGTAAAAAATAATCTCCAAACCTCGCCTATTTCCTTCAAGTTTTTTGCTTCTTTTCTGGGCCCTGGCAGTTGAGTGACTATATTCCTAGCGAGACGTCTTACACGATTTGATGGAGCAACATCCACCTAGTGTGTCCATATTTACCAAGATAAAATTCTCTATCATCTATCTCATTCAACTCCTCGTCGTATTCTTCATCATCTTCTTGCTCGGTATCATAACTTTCTACATCTCCTGCAACAAAGTCTTCAACGTCGCTGTCATTTTCATCCTCATAATCAGAAGTCGAATTTTCTTCCTCCAAAAGTAGTCTGATTTGCTCTTCATTCATTATAATATTAAAAAGTACCTGCAAAATAGTAAAACGTAAAAAAATAAGAAAGAAACAAAAAGCAAAATAACTGCTTTAACTTCACAAAAAATTACACATATACCCGCGTCGGTCTCACAGACCAATTTTTATAAAATTCACCAACACGCCTGTCTAGTGCAAAAGGCAAATCAACACTAATATAGAGCTTGCAAGAAAAGCGGAAGCTAGCAGTAAATTCAACTTTTTAGAGTTTCTGGAAAAACTAAAATTTACGTAAAATCATTTTCTCGGTCTCACAGACCAACGCGCGGGTATAGGAAGGTTAACTGTAATGTCAAAGAAAATACATTACCCAATCTATTTAAATAAACAAAAACTCATATACCGGATCATAAAAAAAGCACTACAAACGAGGTGCGCACCAGCAGCGCTAGACCCAAAAATATTGACAAATCGGCATATTTATAGTTTATGGGTTTTTGGCTGACACTAAAGTAGAAAAATATTATGGAAGGATCAAATTTTTATAATCTAGTTTTAAAACGATTTATGGATCAGCAATTATGAAATAATCCAATTTATGAAAATAATATTTACTTATACATGACCAAATACGAGTTACTATAACTCTTTTAATTGACAGTAGGTTCGCAGGAGCTTTAAGCGAATCCGCAAAGTATTATTAGTTAGCAGTAACGTTAGATCCCAACTTCTGACGAAAGGCCAGATATTGTTTTATTTCTTAGGGGGTTAAGGATAGTCAGAGGCCCGAAAAAATTATGATTTTCAATAATTTGTTTTTGTAAGTCATTTAAAAAAAATAAAAATGAACGACACTTTTTTTTTCAAAATTAGAATATCAGATTTTCCAGAAAAAAACCGAGAATTAATAGATAAAAAAAATTGAAATTTTTGAAAAAAAACATCCTTCGATCATATACGAGTTTTTTATGTTTTTCAAAAGCAGTATACATTTTATTGAAATCTACCAAACGGTTTTTAGGTTACAGTGATCACCAGTTCAAAAAAACAGAGTTTTGTGAAAAATGCATTTAAAGTTTTGCTCTCGATTTATGTAGAGTTATACGAACTATTTAATTAATTACACTGCCATCCATTCCTGGGCCATATAATATTTCTTCAGCTGTCATAGCAGCTTCCAAAATATCAATTTGCTGTTGCCCGCGTAGCACTTTACCTTCTTGAGTGTTATCGTTAGTGTCCAGATCTGAAACTTCAATACTTGCTCTCGAACACTCTGGAGCGCCCGAGCGCCCTTTGTTAATTGTTTAATAACTCGAAAAGTATTTGTCAGATTCACTTCATATTTGCACACAATAAGAAAATGTAAAAAAACATCCAACTTTTTGAAAACTCTGACTACCTCTAACGCCTTAATTGACAATAAATGGTAGGTTTCATTGTTGCAATGAGTCAAGGGTCGGATGAGATGCGTTAAGGAAATCACTCTGAGTCGGAAAAAACTCGAAGGATATAATTGAGCGGTTTATGACAGCCAAAATGACAAAACCACAAGTTTACGACACTAAGAAAGTTTTTCGGAAGACTACGGAACTGCTTATAAAGCAAGAAGCTCTTGGAATGGTGAGCTTCGTGTCAACTCAGTGAACTCTGGGAAAGTACAAAAACTTAAAGGACGAGGTATGCAAAGTGTGATACTCGGTATTACTTTGAATCCTTTTTGCGTTAGCTGTATTGAGGATAAGGTTGAATCATCTCAGCTACTTCTCCTTGTCTGCTCTGCTCTCACTGGGCTAAGATTTAGTTATATAGGCACTGGTTTTTTTGCTACGCCTGCTGATATAGCAGTCCTTGATATTGACAACCTGATAAACTTTATTAGTAGCATGACGCGGTTAACACAACCGTAACTCAGACATCGATCGTTCTACGATTAACCAACTCCCTCCTTCCGTCCTATTGGTTATCTCGTCCTTTGCAGTGGAATCACAACATGAATTTAATTTCTTCGTCTGAGTGTGACCTCTCTGAGGGCAATCGTTTTAATATAATCTAACCATAACGCAAGAAAGACACCACATAAAATTTACCGTAACAATTGTCTCCAGACGCTTGGTTGTCTTTAAGAACCGGGCACAAATTTATTATTACATTTAAAGAAACTTAGTGCAAAACCTTGTAATGCAAAAGCCGCCCTAAAGGCCTCCATCAATGAAGTGATGACTACAGTAAACAAAGAACAGTTGGCTTTCGCCCGGGTCCTGACTGGAGCAGGTTATTACAGCTGAAGAAGTTTTTTTGAATAATTTGTAACTTTGATGAAAAATTAATCGCCCTATCGGAAGATTAAGCAATCAATTTGACGTCAATCATATTTGACACTTGTGAAATACATAGCTGCAGTATTCAAATAGACAAGCAGTGGAGCACGTGAAGGTCAAAATAAAGATGTGCATCACTAAAAGTTATTTTTTTAAGTTAATATACAAGTTATTTAAAAACAAGAATGGATGATTAATTTTGCGCCACTTTTGTGTGCAAATGGAAAACTTATAGAGCAAATATTCTTTTATTGTGAAATTTAAAGTTCTGGATTTATCTCCACGACCATGTAAATATGCATCGATAAGTAAAGTTATTCGTTGGTTATAGAATCAACGAGCATATAAAATTCATACTACCTGATATGCTACTTATCAGAAGTGTGTGTCGGTACATGCACGTACGCGCATATGTCATGTGACTTGAAGGTACACTTTCTTATTTTCGACCCTACGCTCCCTGTTGGAGTATTTAACCATGTCAGCTTAGCGCACGTGTCATGCATATCAAATTGCGATATTTTCCATGCCTTCAAAGTCATACACACATGATTGATTCGCTCACTCTCAAACCATCAGGATTTGTGTTTGTTATGCCAATATCGGCAGTCTAATTTTTTCGACTATACAGAGACATACTACATACAAATCAGAGTATGAGTGGATGTGTGAAGGTACTTTAACAAAACACATGCTCGTTAAAGTAGGTTCATACGCAAAGATGTGTGCGCAATTGCTTGTATGTTAAGTATGCTGCTGAAGTTTATTGCACGATTACGTATACGCCTACGTGGTGCCAATTATTCATGCTCCAAATGCCTTAAAATATTTCATTTTCAGGTATTCGGTATTTGTTGGCAGCATTTTTCATGTTCGTGAAGATCTTTCAGCAGCTTATTGGGCACATTTTATGTATGAAATATTGGTCGACAAGGACACATATTAGTGAGTAATTGGCTTTGCCTTCAAAATACATACACAGCTACATACATATACATATTTATGTTCTTACACGTGGTAAAGCACGGCCGGCTTTTCTGTGCCTCCAAAGCATACAGCAGCCTTAGAAAATACAAAATTGTTTCCTTTACTGCCCTGGGTGTAAATGCAGCAAACGACTGACCGTGCAAAAAATACGCTTTCTCTTGATTTATGTTAAACATAGATCCAATAAACATAGATTTTGCTCAATGAAATGGTTTTGTGTCTATCCAATTTTCATATTTCCACCTCCCTACATAAAATCTCTTCGTTTGCTCTTAATTACTCATATTCTTTTAACATATATGCATAGATATGTTTTAGGTATGATTAAAGTCGGACTGTTTGGACTAATTGGACTTTTTAAATATCTCAACTCTGGCGGATCGAAACAAACTTATAAACCTTTGTGGTCATATTAACAGCAACTCATCAACATTTCATTACAATTTATTGATGTTGGAATGTACATATTTCTCGAACATAAAATCATGCAGACGCATGCCCTGTATTGGACATTTGGCCGTGCTCCACCTTTTACTATTGGGCCCTTAATTTTTCCACAAATGCAGGAATCGACAGTGCCTCTGCCTCTGTACGGCATATATTATATTTGGTTTGTAATGAGGCAGTTTTGTGTTGCTGAAATATATTCAGAGGCTTGCCATTCCCTCCCGAGGGTAACCGCTATTGACATAAACTTTTTCAATCATAATTTTTTTAAGCTTGAGGTTTCGAAATCGGGTACTACCCACTGGAAGTCACGGGCCATGGCTTTAACTGTCACCAAGAATTTAGTTCCAATGTTATTAAAAATCCTAGTTGGATGCGAAAAGCTTAAGCGACAGTCTTAATGTATGTTCACATATGCAGTGATTAGCAGTAAGTCCACAAAAATAATCTACGCGTTCACATTAAGCAGATTAGCTGCAAAATTGACAATCAGCTACCAAAATTGTTCTGAAGGATTTTTCTTCATAGAAATTGATGTGGTGGAATATTTTAATATTTATTTTTATTTAAATTCATATAAATCCAAGCTTCAAACTTTACGCAAATTTTAAAAGAAACTCGACGTATTTTCGTAAAAATTTCCAATTTTTTAATTTAAATTGTTAAAAAATTTAAATAAGAAACAACTAAATTTTCAAAAATTGTCAATAAAATCCTTTGCTACAATTATGAAACCAAGTATCAATATATACTAAGATCCTTCAAAAATAAACTATTACACAGATTCGTTAGAACTAATATACAGTTTGAGAGAATCGTGCGACCTTTTATTTCAGTTCCAATGACAACAAACTGTCCAATCATACTTTCTTAGCATTTAATATTGTAATTGTTGTTAGCAACAGTTTAGCTTAGATTCTTCAACATGCAGGCATTAGTTTCTTCGATAACTGTTGTTAGTGTTTTGCTTAACATTGCATGTGGATATTAATATCAGCATGTTACAAACATGAGTTTAACAGTGCTGCTCAAATCAACATACACTCGTTTATAACTCGAGTGAAAAACGACATTTCGTATATCCAAAAACACGATCGGCAAATCACATATTCTACCTCTTAAAGCTAGCATGTTCAATCAGGTTTAATTCAAATACTTCAGCAGACAAACACAATCGGGCATGCTCACTTACATATTCAAAAAAAAAGTTTTGCTTATCGTTTCGAGCTCGAGTTTGGATGACAGTGAGGTATTTACATCATTTTATGCGCCGTCGTGCAAAGTATTGATATTGTTTCACAAATGGAGGAGCCAAGGTAGGTTTTTAATACCTCCAAGCGTCAAACAATTTTTTTTATAATATGTTTTTATGACAGAAATACTATCGAATATTTGTTGAATACAGAACTTGCTGGCACTGATTCATGTAAGTTAAGCCACAATAGTCCAGCAGCCACCCTCGTAATTATTTCTGTACTCATTAACACCTAGCAGCATCGCCAACACTTGCATGCGTGAGAGTTGTTTGGCTGGGATGTTGAGCAGAGTCAGAGAACTTAACTTTTGAGTTACTCTGATAGAGCAAGCAAACGATCAACGGAATCTTATTGGAATTGAATAAGTAATTACTGTTGCGGATAACAGCGGAGATTGAGTAGGCGGTATGATTATTCTTGTTGGATCGTTTTTCCAATCAGAGTATGGTTGCAATTGGACTACGCAGGTCGTACAACGTGAAGTAGCTACACCCGTATATTTGATTAATAAATTTAATTAATATTAATAAAAGGATTAAGAGTTTTATTCACTTGCACACTAGGCTAGATCAAAATACCGGATAGATTGTTTCCACTAAAGGTATTCACAGCAAAATTTTCTCAGAGAGACTGAAGTAGTGAGACAGTTCTCTCAAAATAACAATTCCAACAATTCTCTCAAACTAACAATTCCTCTGTCAAATACCGTAGAGTATTATTATTAATCATTTACTATTCTAATACTATTATTACCGTGAGTAACTCTCCCTAAGTTTCTATTACTGACATTTCTAGAAAATATGTATGTACATATGTATATGTATCTATAAATTTTCTGTGCGTCGTACATATGTATGTACTCCTTTTCCAATTTGAGAGCCATACATATGCACTTATCAGTCTCCTTAAAGTACATTAGCCTCCCGAAAGTACATTAATATTATCAATTATGAGGGCAATATGAAATATTACACTAATTAACCTTAAAGTACGTATGTATGTATGTACATATTTATTTAATACCACATATGCAGACACCCAGTTACATACATATACATATCTACATGAAGTGAGCTGAGTTTATCCATCAATTATATTATATATGCAATCCTATCCAAACAAAATTGCTGGATTCTCAAAATTGTGCAAGATAAAGGACTAAACAAACTAAAGATGTGAGTGAGTTTATTTATAAAGCAAATAAGGCAGGTATAAATAATAATATATTTCTCTTTTCAAGAAATCATTTAAACTGAAATTTATTTACACATAAACAGTTTGTAAGCACACGAACATATCCACATATAAAAATGCGACTAATATTTATTTTTCGGAAATTTGTATATGCACCACTTTCCAGTAGTCATGATAAAGGACATTTCATTTCAAACGGATATAGTAAGGACTACTTAGACTACTTGGAGCAGTAACCTTCACAATGGGCTCATCAAAAAATCGGCAGTGGAGATGTTCTACAAAAGCCCACTTATAACTATGGGTCCCAATTATATGTATGCACAACAAATTTTTCTGAGTATGGGTTATATGTTTGTTAGTCACACAATTTTTTTCGTTAAAAACTAGCTTTATTCATCAACGTAATTGAAAGACGTATTTTCAAATCTCCGTGAAACACCAAAATGAAGAAAAAGTGGTTGTTGCTCCGAGTACATTTCTGCCATGGAAAAGTCTCTCATAAAAAACTATCTGTCTTTCGGTGTCGACTTAAGGTAGTAGTCTGGTCAAATACTAATTTTTTATAGATATTTTTCAAGAATTTTTTTTTTTAAGAAAATGCGATCGTTTTGATTTTATAGTATGTTATTATTGACATCTAAAAGTATACAAAAACTATTTTTGACACATTTTTTTGTAGTAGGGTGGCACCAATGTAAGTGTCTTAAAAAAATATAGGTGGCTTGTCAACAGGATTTTGGCTCTTCAGGGCATCTGAAACGAAAAAGTTAAACTCATTATTATTCTGTAGACTTGTCATTCTGGCAGGTGCTACAATGTTCGCAGATAACAACCCTTTTTGCCACCTACTCAGAATTAAGTGGATATCAACTATATGCCTGGACTTCAAAATGAACTGCAAAGTTTATTTTCGCTAAGCGGGTCTTACATGTATGCAAATGTAAAATATTTCTTAAACCTTCACATTTCATATATATGTAAATATTTATTAGCGTTACTTATTTCACCGCTTTAGCATGTAAATACTAAATATTTGTACATGTGCTTTACGTATTTACAAACACATACACATTGTTACATGGCATAGGAATATACATAACAGAGAATAGCACCAGCAGCTTCTGAAGCGAATGAGTTGATAAGGATAGATAACGGTAGAACTGCTACTACCGGGCAACCCAACCATGGGATTTGTTAAATCAATCGGGCTTCATGGTTAATGGTAAATCAAACACAAAGCGCTTGTTTGTCACAATTAAATAAAAACGTTCTTCTTCAAAGTGCTAAAAGGAATTTAATTGAATGATTTTATTAAGTTTATTCGATTTCGATGTATTCTAAAATGTGCTAAAACTACAGATACATATATAGTTTTGTTTGTTTAAATATTAAAATAAATAACAAAGCAAGTTTCTTTCTAGTGCTCAATGAGAAAAAAAGAAATGTTTTTTTGATTCCTTGATAAATTATACATTTAGACGGTATTCTCAATTGAAAATAAACAAACCATGTTATATAAGGAAAACATCATAATGCATAATACATCGCTCCTAGTTGGAACATAGGGCGGAAACAAATGTTCTCCAACGATGTCTGTCAGCCGCTAAGAGCCTGATTTGGTTCCAGATGGTAGTGGAAGAACTCTCGTGGGAGATTGTGCACATTCAAGTCCGACGTGGGCGATTTCTGTGTCGACTTCCTTGCGAATTCCAATGAAAAGCCGTTTTGGCAACATTATCGTCTTCTCTGTGGAGAGTATGACCAATCCATTTCTATTTTCGTCTTTTTATGTCCGAATTATTTGGGCACCTTTTGCTAGGCAGAAGAAGAGTCATATTGAAGATTGTTCTCGGCCAAAAGATACGTAATATATAATTTTGAGGCAAATGTTGACAAACGTTTGAAGGCGTCGACTTATGTAGTCTCATCGGTTCTCTTATATGGTTCTGAGACCTGGCTTGTGTCTCAGAACCATATAGAAGGACCGATGAGAAACATAATTGTGTGCAAAAAAAATTTATTTTAAACTGCCACCAGTATATAGAGCATTTTCTACATTCACCGAGTTCATATTGATTCACAAGAGTTGTTAAAGCGCCATAAAAATTATTAGGCACGGAACAGAATTGCAGCGGGACAGCAGGTAACGGGTTGATGGCTGGTGATCAGCTGATCCACTTTCGTTTCGGCCAGTTAAACACAATTGCCACAGGCCGGTTTTCAGGTGACATTTTGTGGTTACATTACAATTAGTTCTGTACTGCAATATTTTCATTTGCGGTGTTTGTGGAGCTCGTTTTTACAAAAAGCTCGTTTTTTAAATTATTACTTTTTTTAGTGCAAATCGAATATTATTTGCTTGTAAACAAACAATTTCTCCTCAAGTAATCAGAAAAGCAACCCTGAATCTTTAACTCGTCGAAAAAAATAGAAATGAATACCATTATTTAGCCGCCGTAAAAATAACCGACGGCAAGAAATACGGCCCAACCGCAATTCAGTGCAATTCGGTGCAATTTTATGCTACTAAAGGCATTCTAATTTTCACAACCACTGCAATTCTGTTCAAGCGGTTTTTGCTGTATTTACATTGAATAGAAGCTAAAACAGAAAGCTAAACGCGCGAAAGAAATAACATTCTAAGGAACTTACACATCGATGTTCGCTAAAATTTCAAAAAAGGGTTGGATTTCTTTTTTCTTATACTCTCGAAGCTCATACGAGGGGCGCCTTTTATATTTCGGGATTAGAGAACAAAAACAAATTTTAATCATCGAAAATCACTTTATTGTATTTCAAAATATTCTCCATAAAGATCTATGCACTTTTGCATGCGTTTGAACCAATTGTCGAAGCACTTTTGCCTCTCTGAATGAGGTACCTCCAAAACATGCATTCTGAATGCCGCAACCGCTTCCTCAGGTGTAGAAAAACGTTGACCTCTCAGTTTGTTTTTTACGTACGGGAATAAAAAGAAGTCATTCGGTGCCAAGTCAGGACTACGGCGGATGGCCCATTAATTTGATGTTTTGGGTGCTCAAAAATGTAGTTGTTTGAGCCGATGTGTGAGAGCTCGCATTGTCCTGGTGAAGAGTGATCCGTCTTTGGCGATTGGTTTTCCTAATTTCTTGGAAGACAACTGGCAAACAAATGGTTGTGTACTACTCAGAATTTACTGTTCTGTGTTGTTCTAGTGGTACGGTTTCGACATGCCCAGTTTTTCTGAAAAAACAGGCGACCATTTGCTTGGAAGTGCTTCGTGCGCGAACAACTTTTCTTGGATTTCGCTCATCTTAAAACACCCATACAGTCGACTGCTGTTTACTTTCGGGCTCATACGCATAAATCAATGATTCATCACCTGTCACGATGTCATAGACGTGTTTCGAAGCCCTGCGATCGTATTTTTTGAGCATTTCCTTCGACCAATCGTCACGAGCCTTTTTTTGAGCGATTGACAAATTGTGGGGGATCCAACGCGAACAAATTTTTTTGACAGTCAAATGTTTATGCAACATTGAATGTATGCTGGTCCCATTAATGCCAAAGATTGTCTCAATCTCACGAGAGGTCACATGACGATCTTGCAATATCAGTTCGCGCACAGCATCAATGGTTTTCGGAACAACAACTGATTTTGGACGACCTTCACGAAATTCGTCTTGGAGTGAACTACGACCACGACTGAATTCACCATACCATCGATAAACACTGGTCCTTGATGGAGCTTCATCGCCAAAAAATGAATTAAGTTCATCCATGCAATGTTGCTGAGTTAATCCACGTCGAAAGTTGTAAAAAATAATCGCACGAAAGTGTTCACAAATGTTCACAGCTGTTAGTTGCCAGATTGCAACACCAGGGTTGCCAAATCCTGCCAAATAAAAGACACCCCTCGTATATATAACGGGCGCGTACACCCTTCCTAGTTGTTTGGCTAAACTTCTTCTCCTCGTTGTGCGTGCGGTTGATGTTGTTCCACAAAGGGAGGGGCCCACAGTTTCAAGCCGACTCCGAACGGCAGCTATTTTTATGATGCGCTTTTTCATGGCAGAAATACACTCGGAGGTTTGCCATTGCCTGCGGAGGGGCGACTGCTATTAGAAAAAATTTTTTCTTCACTTATCGTGTTTCACCGAGATTCGAACCTATCTTCTCTCTATGAATTCCGAATGGTAGTCACGCACCAGTCCATCCGGTTACAGCCGCCGCCGAAATTCATATCTGATTTAAAAAGCAGGTTTTCTATACTTTGTGCTCAATTTTCTAAAAGCTCTAACAAATTCGAAAAGTTCTAATATATTGAAGTCGATACATTAAAAGCAGCTTCTCACTTTCCGGGCATGTCTTACAAATAAAAATTCTGTACATTGTGTTATTTAATGCGGTAAGCAAGTTAGCCATAAAATCCAGAAAATACGCAATAAAAACATTCGTTTATGTCTTGTTTGAATTTATTTTGTTGATACCAATTTTATTGTTCCAAAGATGTATTCCATTTTTAATACTGCTTTCTTGGCACTTGCCTGTTTGCTTTTGTATATTTTTCCTTTCTTTCGAGCTAAGTCCTTCAATGTACTTAGCTGAAATGGGAACACAAACATGCCGTATTTATAAATGCATTTACACTCCCACTCAATGTCAATGCTATTATACTTACATGCACATACAGAGGAGCCTACTCATACACCTACATATTCAATGCGTCAAATCTTATTTGCTTTCATCAATTCCGGTGGGAACACAAGAATGAAGCCACTTTAAACATTGCGCCATGGGAAAATTTAAAATAAAACATTTGTAACTCTATTAGGTACACAGACATGAGATTGCCAGAGCAGTGCACTAATTCAGCAAGGCATATTGATTTATTTTATTTTATTCTACTTTATTTACATATATGAGTTCGATTGCATTTAAATAAAGCCAGAAGAGTGTGGGTAAACATTTGGTATATGGTGTGTCTAATATTTTCGTTTATTTGGCAAAGAGTAAGTCTTCATTCGATAGAACTCTTTCTGCTCCACAAAAACATGTTAATTGTAGTTTTAAATTATTTAAATTTTTATTTGTTTTAAGGCTTAGGAATGGCAAAAATCAACATTTTCGCAATCTGTTCTTCTTTGTTTTTCATCCAGGTTCAAAAGCTGGCGCAGCAGCCATGGACATTTACGACGTGTGTGAAGAAAAAGCCATAAGCGAGTCGATAGTAGAATGTTTTGCAAAGTTCAGAAATGGCGATATTGACGTCGATGACACGTTCCGCAGCGAAAGGCTTTCTGAATTCAATGAAGAACGTCTAAAATCATTTTAGAAGGAGAATGGCCGCCAAACCAGTCGTGAATTGGCGGAAAAAATAAATTGCGATCATAAAATGGTTCGCAATCACCTTCATTTAATGAGATTTACCGAGAAATTGAGAGCCTGGTTGCCTCTCGAGCTAAAAGAAAACACAATGAAAGTCGCCTGCATTTCGTCCGCCATCGAGCAACACGTGGTCATAAACAGCGCTTTTGCATAGTAGTGGGTGGCTCAAGCCGGATCTTCATCCAAAGCAGATCATGATATGCGTTTGGTAGGACTGGGACTATTTTTTTTTACAAAAATTACATGGTACACTGGGAGGTGGTCGAAATGAATGCCACAGCCAACAAGGCTATATATTGCCCAGCTACACCGCGTGAATGAGACTATTCGACTGAAAAGACCCGATTGACATGGTCAAACCATACTCCTTCTCAACAACGCCAGGCCCCATGTTGCACAAGTCGTCACAGCCGTATTTTTAGAGTCTTCACCGACCCATTACCAACTTTTCCGCTCCCTGTTAAACCATATGAAGGGCGTTCCCTTCGATAACAAAGAGGTCCTTGAAAACTAGCTCAACTTCTTCTTTGACACCAGACCAGGCGATTTTTGGCAAAACGACATGAACAGATTGGTCGAGAGGTGTGAGGAGATTGTAAACAACAATGCCGAATATATAATTGATTAACTTAATGATATAATTATTATTTTTTGTCTAAATAAAGGCTTACGGTAAAAATGCTACGAACGTATTCCCCAATCTAATATTTTGTCTTCTGTAGATTTATGTATGTGTACAAAAAGTAGAATACAAGGAATGTGTTTCTCTTCAACTCATTTACTCATCTACAAAATAGCTCTCCGTTGAATGCTTTGTCAATTCAATGCTTTATGTCAAAGCAATTTCAGCAAGTACCTTTTTAAAATTAAAAACTGGTTTCGATAGTGAAACCACTTCTGCCAACGATGACTTTCAAAAGGAAATTTGCCACTCTCTTGCCATCTAAGGAGAAATGGAATAAGGGATTCTCACTAAACAATTTCGATACTACAGTCTATAGTATTCTAATGTATTCTCATAGACTGGGAATTGAAAAATCGGTGCGTCTCATTAATACCAGCAGAGTCTTTCAGGCGGAGGTACTGGCAGTTGGGGAAGCTTGTAGGTTACTAATCACAGATTTCTCTTTTAAGGGCAATATCGCTATTCTTTCGGATAACCAAGCTGCAATCCAGGTACTGGATTCGGCTATAACAACCTCTAAAGTGGTATAACAAAGTAGGCCTTACGACCTTGAGTGAATACCATAATGTTACCTTAATCTGGGTCCCGGGATATCGGAATATTGAAGATAACGAAAAAGTAGATGAACTGGGAAGAAGGAATCTGCCATGAATAGCGCTCTTGCAGAATCGGTATTCACATCCGAATCGCGGATTGTAGATGGAGAGACCAGAAACGCAAAATGAGCAGGACATTATGGCCCACCTACAACCTCAAATAATCGTCAAAATTGTTAAACATGAAACGACGGGACGCCTGGAGACTAGCGGCAGTCATAACTGGCTTTTGGTCTGTGGGAGAACAAGCAGCCGAAATGGGCATCCCGCACAACGCATACTGTCACAGTTGCAAGTAATCAGAGAAAAAGGAATCAATCTTCCACTTCTTCTGTGCATGCCCTGCCCTATGGAAGGGCAAACCGCTGCTCGAGAGTCTCGAAGAACTGTCTAGCTTAGATATCAACAGCCTAATAAGGTTCCTGAACCGCACATACTGGATATAGTCTTGCTGTAAATAATTGTTAGACAAGTTGGTAACGAGGATGTGGTAACAAAATGGTGCGGAAGCGCTAGTTAGATCCTGGCTGAGTCACCACTCTAACCAACCAACCAAACCACCTGTCATAGCTTACTAAAATATTTAAGTTTAACAGCTTTGCTAAAGCTTTTTACTTGCCGCATTCGACAGCATCTTAAATCAAACATATACGCGGTCACGTAAGCTGGCTTTGTTTGTTTTGAAATTTGCTGGTTTATTTCTATATTCTTTCAACACAAATCCGAATGGTCTAGATTTTGTGCAATGCGCTTTTTGCCATGTAACATTGTTATTAAATTATCATGCGCTCAACGCTTTGAAACTTCGTTGTACACATAGAAGCGACGCATATTAGGGTGAGTTACAAAAAGTCGAAATACTGACATTTATTACAACATTTGGAACCATTTGAAACGAAGGCTTTAACTTTCGATTATGCAAAATTATTTAGAAATCTATTTGCACTTAACTTATAATAAATAAATAAATAAAAGGAAAATACACATACATTCTACTTTGAATTAATACTAGCTGTGTTCAAACCTCGACTACGCGTACGACATTTGACTACTATAACATACTTATTCCGGCATGGCAATGCAACTCCAAGAAACCGCCATTAAGCTGGGCTGATTTTCAACATCTCGAAAATACATCACTCAAAATATGCGACGGTGCCGTATCAATGCAACCTAGCTGGAAAACGTGCAATTTTTTGCTATCTGAACAGTCTCAGTCTCGGTGTTAGGAGGCTCGTGCGAGACCGCATCAAAAACCGCATTAGGAAAGCTTTATCAACATTTAACTCCCTACGTCCAATCTGGAAAGCATCACACATTTTGCAATGCACAAAGCTGATGATTTTAATTTTAATCCTTTTGCAGTCGTATGTCTACACCCTGCCATCACAACAAAGAATTATACGAATTTTATACCGTATTTATTTATAGAATTACTGAATCTTGTTTATCCTTCGAACTCTTACAAGTTATATATCACTGCTTAAATTAAAACACTAAAAATTGTCCAACTGGCTTAAATCACAGCTCTGAGGCGGCCAATTGATATCGGAATTTCGGCTGATTATGCGGTTTTCAAAAACGGTAGCCAAAAGTTCGAGTGTAACTTTGGCAATGTGACAAGTTGCAGCGTCCTGTTGAAACCAAATACCGTCCATGTCATCCTCTTCAATTTTTGGAAACAACTCCTTGAGCACGTCACGGTAACGCCAGCCATTTACTGTAACCGCGGCTCCTTGCTCATTTTCGAAAAAAATGGCCCGATGATGCCGCCAGACCAAAAACCGCACCAAACAGTGACTCGTTGTGGATGCATTTGCTTCACTGCAGTAACGTGTGGATTTTCTGAGCCCCAAATCCGACAATTTTGCTTATTGACGTAGCGATGTGAAAATGAGCTTCATCAGAAAAGAAAAAGAAGACTCACCACTTTGGAAATAAGTTTTCAATATTTCCCAATTTTCAAGCGTATAGCGTCCCATTTCGTAAATGTCAAACCTTTAAGTAAAATATGAACACGTTTGACATGTCATTTGTGTTACAATTCTCAAAAAAATAGGTGGTTCAAAAAGCACCCACCCTGTATGTAGAGAACAACTCTGCAAGCCTCAATACACCTTGAGATTTGCAGGAGAAAATGGGACGGCATTGCCCACATCCTTCATAGACAATGTGATGACCTTAGAAGTCCCATTATTGATTGGAATCCCTAAGAGAGCCATAGACGAGGCAAGCCATCGAACAATTGGATTTAAAAATGCGTGTCGTGCATTTAATTTGGAATGAAACTAAGAGAATGGTACAGAACACATCTGAATAGAAGGAATTTGGTGCGAACCTTTGTTCCTCTGAGGAACCATAGGAAATAATAATAGCTATTTTATACAGATTCAGGTGGGTAGTTTGAAAACATATCCTTTCCAGACCCCTCCTCAGATTAAATCTAGACAAAATGTAATTTTCTCGGACAAACATTTTTTTTAATTTCGATATTTTTTCTTTGGTTTATTTAATTTTAAGTTTCTGCAAACACTCATAACTCCTGAAGAGCTTGAAGATAATTTTCCGAGCTCGAAAAAAATTTCAAGAATATGAATAAAATTTGAGTATTAATAAGTAGATTTTTTCTTAAATCTTTGTGTAAAAACTTTTTTTTTTTTAAATAAAAAAATTTTCAGAAGTTCATTTTCATCAGCATGTTGCAGGAAATCACCACTTTTTGTTAAAGTTGTTTTTTTTTTCTTTCTTGTTTGGGTTTTTCTTTGCTTTAATAAATATTGAAATATGTTATAGTCATATAAGTGAATCACATTTTTCAATCGGGGATATACAGACATCGATTGAAAAACAAATTTTTTTAAATATATTCACGTTCGAGACATTTTTTTAAATTTCACATTTCGGTTCAGAAATGAGTAGTTTAAAATAATGGATAAGATTTTTTTTTTACCCCTATTTTTTTATGTCACATTGTCAAAAGTTAGGTGATCTGTGCTCCAAGCAGTAAGATTGTTTAGAATTTTGAGCAGTCATATGGTATACGAGAATACAAAAATATTCTAAATGATATCGTCTAAATCTGCGAGATAATTGGAGTCAACCTCACTATCATCCTAATCGAAATATATTCGGAAGTCGTCGTCTAGTTGAGGGTTAATTTCGCAATACACACTGCAAAAAATGCTTGTTTATGTGCACATAATTGCATTGACTTATTTCTGTAATTTAATTTTAATGTTGAGCTTTGGGTTAATAAAATGCTTCTAATAGAATTTTATGACAAATATTTTTCTGTTATTTTGAACCAGTTGTATCTCTCTGTTGTGAGAATTTTTGGCCTTTTCTAGCAAAGTAGACAAAAAGTACCCATATTTTCCAAGTTAGGGGTTAAACTGTTCCACAAAAATATTATGATTTATTTTTTACATGGAGCTGCCGAACATATTACACTTATATGTATCTAAAATACAAGCTTCACACATTTTCCTGTGCCGATTCACCGTAAGAATATGCAAAATAATGAAGATTTTGAATCCGGCGCTTCTAAAATAACACTCTGACGTAAACTTTGAAGTCGTCGATACACATGAAATGTCTTTTGTTTTGCCTTCCTCTACCAGAATCCGTTGTTCGAACACGTCATTTCGTATGCCGCTTTACCATTTAAATATGCAAGAATTTGAATTTTTACTCCCTAAAAATATTGGGTTGGGGAAAAAGTAATTAATTTATAAATAATTAAATTAATCGTATTTTGTCAATTGAGCGCGACATTTAAATATATCTTGCGTTGTACTTATTGCATCGGTCCACACTAAACGGCAATTTGAAGACGACAATCTGTACTACAAGTGTCTCTTTGACAGTGTTGTTATCGTACGTTTCAGTCTTAAATTATAGCGCGTCAAAGATGGAGTCCACCAAGCCAGAAATTCGTGCAAGTTTATGGGCCTGATACTGTAACGATTCGCACAGCACATCGTTGGTTCGATCGATTTCGTTCTGGTGTAGTAGATTGGATTCCAAAAAAAGCTGGATGTTTGGGTGCCACACGTGTTGATGTAAAAAAATCTCGTGGACCGAATCAACGCTTGCGATTCTCTGCTAAAACAGAACAAACTTGACCCATTTTAGAAGGGGATGGTGATTGGCAATGAAAAGTGGGCTGCTCAACTATGGCCAGACCCTTAATTCGGTCCTCTACTGTGAGCAACTTGACCGTTTGAAGCAGGCGATTGACCAGAAGCGGCCAGAATTGGTCAATAGGGATGGTGTTGTGTTCCACCAGGGCAACGCTCGTCCTCACATATCTTTGATGACCCGCCAGAAGCTACAGGAGCACGGATGGGATGTCCTATCGCACCCACCATATAGTCCGGACCTGGCACTAAGTGACTATCATCTCTTCCGGTCCATGCAAAACGCCCTTGGGGATACCAAGTTGGCCTCAAAAGAGGTTTGCGAAAACTGATTGTCTGAGGGGGGATAATGAAGTTGCCTTCTAAATGGCAACAAGTTTACGAACAAAACGGGGCATATTTGACTTGAATCGGGCATATTTGACGTTAAATAAAGCGTCAAATTTCGATCACAAATACGTCATTTCTTTTTCCCCAACCCAATATTTAGTAAACTTTGACAAGACAAAATTCGTAAACTTTCAAATCGCTTATTTTTGTGTGTTCTTTCTACCAGAACCCGTTTCCACAGCTTTGCTAGTTTCAAAAAAATATGATTTTATCGTACTGTGTTTCCTAAAGCATTAAGATATGGCTGTAAAACAGACTGAATTGCAAGTACGCCTCATTTAGATAAAACTCGTAAATTAACACAATTAAACAAATAATTAAAACATCTAAACAATTTAATATGAAACACTGAAATAATACCCACACACATGTAGGTAGTGAAATATAAATAAATGCTACTCACTAATAGTATTAAGTGTCTATGCCATTTTGTCGACACATGAAGATCTCTGTTTCCATGACGTGCATAAGCACTTCTGTACGTTTAATCTTAATATAATAGCTGATGGAATGCTTTTAAATTGTTTTGTAATGACAAACCCAAGTAATTTCTTTTCACTAACTAAAAGAAAATGGTATAAAGTAAACAGTAGAAAACATAAATTACTTCATAATAGTTTACGCAGACTTTCCTTCCGGCGCACACGTGCACGTATTGATTTATTTGTAGATGTGAATGTACGAATACGAATATGACGTTGGTGGTATGCGGAGTAGTCTAACTCAAGTTCATTGCGTACTTTGGCCAACTGCACAAGTGTGTAAATGTGTGGCGTATGTATGGTAGACGAAATGAAAAGCAACAGATTCTGTCTGACTAGATGTGATTCTATGTAATAAATTTAATCTCTTTAAAAGTACTCGTATGAGTTCATCGCTTAGCGAATAAAAATATTAAAAGTTAAGTTTTTTTTTAATTCTCAAAGAACCTTACAACGTTTGGTTTTAAATCCTGTGTCTGATTTACCAACATTTAGCAAATTTTCTCTATTGTTGAATAACTTTATCTTGCAAATACCTACAATCGAGTAGATAGAGGGTGTGTTTACACGGTGCAACGAAATGTTAAAAAATGTCATAGTGCTTGTTAGGAGGAGCGTAGGTTAGGAAAATAAGAATAGATTTATTTTATCAAAATACATTTTTTTATCATTCGCCACAGTCGAATGGTGCGTGACTACCATTCGGAATTTGGGTAACGTAGATTCGAGTCTCGGTGAAACACCAAAATGAAGAAAAAGATTTCCTAATAGCGGGCGCCCCTCGGCAGGCAATGGCAAACCTCCAAATGTATTTCTGCCACACATGCAAAGCTCCACATAAAAAATATCTGCCCTTCAGACTCGGCTTGAAACCTCCACTTGTGGAAAACATCAAGACGCACGCCACAAATAGGAGGAGGAGCTTGGTCAAACACCCAAAAAGTGTTTTTTCCTTTTTAAAAATATACGAGGTGTGTTCAAAAAATAAGGTGAATTTTAAAATTTCGCGGCTACGTTCAAGTTTCGATTACTATTTGTTCTGTCGGCAGACATAATATCCTGATGCTAACATAGGTACTCGTGGATATCGCGGGTAACAAGATCTCTGACTCTTTAGCTAGAATGGGCTCCGAGGCCAAATTCCTGAGCCCGGAGCCCGTTCTGCCACTCCCTTCTGCAGCTATCAAACATCCACGGTTAGCAAACATGTTACTCTAACCCACAAGCGAGCTTGGCAGGCTGAGAGAGGCTGCAGATGGACAGAACTGATGTCACTAAGCTGCTTGTTGGACTGATGAGGAACCACTTTATATGGGCAAAACGCATGAAAAAAATGGGTATCTCAGAAAGTGCACTCTGCCTAGCACGTGGGGCGGAAGATGAGATGGCTGACCACTTTCTGTGCGTCTGCCCGGCCTTCGCTCGAATCAGGCTTGCGGTCTTTGGCACTGATGTGTTAAGAAGCGACCACCTTGACTCCTTGGCACCACAAAGAAAATTAAAATGGACTTAATTGTATCTGAGTGCTGTACTTGCTAGTCTGTCTCGACAAAAAAAAAAATATATTTGTTTTTATGTTGGCATACTCATCTCGAAGATATGTTCACGGTTTTAGCAATACAGCATATTTAGTTTGCTTGTGAGAGACATAAATAAGACAAGTGTTTTGTGTGTTCGGCGATTTCCAGAGCGATGACAGAGTATATCAGAACTGCTTCGAAGATTGGAAAAAACGCTGACACATGTGTGCTATATCTGAGGGGGAGTACTTTGAAGAAGTAGTTTTAAAGTTTCATTTGAACTTCCAGAACACTATTACTACTATTTTATCTATAGTAATAACAAAATTTTTATTATAGACCGAATTTTATATATTTATACCAATTTGCACAATAATATTTTAGCTTTACTTGAGCGAGGCCTCACTTGTGAGTATAAGTGAAACAAACACCTCAATTTAAAGTATATTTTGCCACAAATGTTTTGTAAATATATTTTAGAGTACTTCAAAACGATTAGAAACATCGTAGAGTAACTATCGACTAGGATTTAAATACATACAAAATATATTGTAAGGTAAATGAAAATGCCTACCTGCCGTTGCTTAGGAACAACACCTTCTTACTGCTTGGAGCGCCATCTGTGTCTCACATGTTTTTGGCAGAAGGATCGCACAGGTGGTTGAGGACTTCGCTTAATTTCGTGTGCCTGCGCTATTACCGCGGTCGCCCGCTTCCTATTGCTGGCGCCACTTATGCCGTGAATAACTGTCTGTTTTTCTTTGCTTTATTTTTTTCCTTGTTTTAGCAGCCACAATGCAAATAATGTGCAGACTTTTGTGCGGGAGTAAGGATGGAAAGGATAAATTTTTGGGGTTGAGGAATGGAATTGGAGGAATTTTCTTTTTGAGAGAAAGTAGGTAAATTTGGAAAAGTGTGAGGACCGTGCTCTACGTGGGATTCTAACCCACAACCTCTTGTTGGTATATGCCGACAATATTGACATCATTAACCTTAACAACTGCGATAGAACGAGGAGCTGTATAAGCTTTACGGCCACATATGAAAGGCCCTTTCTGCGCGCTTTTTTAAACTCGGCCAAAATCGCGTAAGCGGTTATCGCACCAATAAAGAAGAAGAAGTAGAAGTTGGACAGCCGTCGCAAAATGGGCGAAACATTCTCAATAACAAATTCTTAGCAAGATAATAAATCATAATCATTTGCATAGGCTGTTCAAGCGTGATTTGTCATCAGTGGCTGAATAATAAGCAACAGATTTGACAGCCACATATTGTCAACATCGACCCATGCCAATAGGAAAATGCATTACTAAGAAGTGGTTACTGTTTCTTATACCAGCTAGAGTCTCTAATTTTTTAAGTGTAATCTTACCACATGCCCGGATTTTTATGCCCGCATCTGTATTTACGTATGTATGTATGTATCTGTGTACCTAAATACATGCTACAACCGTTATGTGAACAAAGCTCACAAGTGTGTATGGTTAAAAAAAGATTGCCAAAAGATTTACTCATCCACTGCCATCTTCCGCTTGATGAACTTTAACTGAATTCGATTATTTTCCTTCACTTATCCTTCAACAATATCCTTATGATAACATTAACAATAACCTCAAGGAATATTTGGCTTGTCAACTTTGTTGCTATACACGCACATGTGCAGTAAATGTTCATAACCCGGAATCCGATGAAATTTAATTTGCTCACTTATCGAAAAACAGATCACAAACAACACTGGAAGCATATGCACATGTACCTGTATATAAGTATGTACATATATATGAAACTATGTATCATTGATGTGACGGTATTTCAGAATACATGTAGCATTAGCGAAGCAAGCTTACAAAAACAAAGGCCTGTACACATACCTTCTAGTAGTATTTACATTTAAACAAACATACAAACATACATCTGCATGCAAAAACATGCCGAGCTTATTCATACCCGTATTGTTTGCTTGTTTTGACGTAGAAAAAAAGTTGTGACAACGAAAATTGACAACTGATGTTCAAAAGCACATCGGAAATGTGATTTCCATATTGGGCATATCGAATGGCTGACGAGCAGCAGTGAATAGAGTTCATGCAATTTCAGATGTATAATTTGCATCTGCATGATTGCTGGCACAAACTTACATTGAAGAATATGCGAGAAAATAAAATTATTAAATTGGGAATCAATTAACCCTGTAACGGGGGTCTATGGCGAAATTTGATACCTGAGTGCTTAATGAGTCTAGTAGCATTTATTATTAGCCAGCAGTTTTTGGAGTCACTTTCAGATGTGGCCAAATAATTTGTGAATTTCTTTACAGTACTCAGAGGTGTGCGGAAGTAAGAAAGCTGGAACTTGCGATGTGATGAACTCAGGCATCTAGTTGGTGCATTTAAATTTTATTTTCTTTTGGTTTTGTGTTAAAGGTTATTCTTCGAATAGCATTAGCAATGGCGTCTATAAAAAAACATAGTTGGCTGTGTGATATCATTGTTGACATGATAAGCTTTTGTTGCCGTTATCTTCATTATTTAACGCAACAGCTCTATGTGAGCTTTGCTTAGCCGCACAAGCGATGTCGATATGATAAGTTGCTTTGCAGTTTCTCTGACGCCTTCAGGAGTTTTTTGCTGCTTGTACGGCTTCAATGGATTGTTGACGTTTTCCTTTGATTGCCAGATGCTCTTTTGGTAATAGATAATAGCCGCAGGGTGTCAAATCAAGTGAATACGGTGAGTGGTATAATGAAATAACACAGGTCGACAATGTTTTGTCCTATAAAAGTGTAGGGTCATTTCCGAAGTAATTTTTTGCGTAGAATCCGAATCCGGGGTTTAAATTGCTCTATCACGTCAGGACTTTGAGACATCCTAACCTAAAAGTGCAAAACACGCTGTTTTTGCCCATTTTTGAGGTTATGTAGCTACGAAGATTTTGCTCTTTATAAAAAAGTAGATGTTGTATTGTATTTTAAATTATAAGTCTTCCTCTTTTAAATGCGTTTGCTCAAATATCTTTATTTTTCACTGAGATATCGCATTTTGAAGTTTTTTTTATTTTTTTTTGTGCGACTATGTAATCGACCGTATCACGTCTCATGTTATCTCAATGGATTATACTTTAAAATACTATGCTTATTTTTTTATGAAGAGCAAAATCTGCGTAGCTACATAACCTCAAAAATGGGCAAAAACAGCGTTTTTTGCACTTTTAGGTTGGGATATCTCAAAATCCTGACGTGATAGAGCAATTTAAACCCCGGATTCGGATTCTACGCAAAAAATCACTTCGAAAATGACACTACACTTTTATAGGACATTCCGAACTCATTTTTTTGCAGACCTATGTAATTTGTGTCTTTATCTGAAATTCACTCACAACTTCAGACACTCACTCACTATTATGACAAAAAGTGACCCCCTACCATTTTTCGATATTCAGCCTTACGAAAACCTAAAGCAACAGTCAACATTTAATAAAAATGTGAGTAATCCAACCATATGAGGAATCACCCATTCCACTTCAATGATGTTCACATACGATTTATTATTATCTTTTACGAAGTCACGTACTTTTTCAATGTTTTCTGATTATGACTTGGCATTTTATCATCACTCAGCATTTCTCTGCTCCTCTGAAATGTGCTTCTTTTATAGCAGAAAAAAACAACATCTTATGCTTTTTGAAGCATTTGGCACAATTATTGGTACAAGGCTTTGCACAATTGTGGATCATAGCTTCTTGTTTGACTTAAGTAAAATAAAACAATAAGTAATGCTGGACTAAATAAGCACACATAAAACACAGAAAAAAGGAAATACTTGCCCTAATCACTATTAATTCGTCCCCTACAAATTTGTTCTCATATACAAGGTGGCACAAAAATAAGCATCCAGTTTTGTTTTTAATTACTTGTTTGCTAAATAAAAAAACAATATGATTTTGAGTGGTGCAAATCTTCATTTTGATAATTACACGCTCTACTCCTTTTTTTGCGTACACTGCAGCTGTCTGGTCGTGAGTGTCAGATATGTTTGACGTACGACGACATTTGCAGAAATTATTAGTTTGGGGAAAAAGAAATTCATTATTTTCGCGATAGATGTCTGTAATGATATTGTAGATATCTTGTAAAGTATCGTTTAAACAATTTAAAGTTTCTGCGCGTGGTCAAAGTGACATTTCACACTAAAAAAACTCTTTTGTTCGTTCCATTCAGGTGTAAGTTACAGGGTGTTAACAACGAAATACGACAAAGAAAATTCGGTACGTTTTACAGTTATTCTTTGAAAAAAAAAAACGGAAATGCGAGCCAGGCCGTTCAAACTGTGATCGTCGATTCCGTTAAGGCATTTTTGATGTTAAACAAAATGTCGAAAATGTCAATAAAATAACGAAATATCGAAGTGGACTAGTTGTTAGTAGACATGTAGTAGCATGCATCGTAGCTAAAAATCGACCATAAAAAAATTTGAAACCATTTGCGTAAACATTTTACACAGAAATATTGCATTTCTTTTTCCCCAAACTAATATTAATTATTTAGTTATTTTCTATTTTTGTGTAGCCCAGTTCTTCGGCTTTCCCAACAGCAAAACTTTCGATTGGAAAAACCAAAGTTTTAGGGCCGTTTGTGTAAATATGAGAAATCCTACGGCCAGACTTCTTGCCTAAGCGCCATTCCTCCTTTTCAGTTGTAGTATGAAATCTTCTCTCTCAATTCAAGCACGGAGTCATGTAGTCTCGGAAGGCTTTACTCCTCCTTCCTATTGAGCTATCTCCGAAAGTTCTGTTAGTAAATAGGTGGTGTGTTAAGTATAATTTATAGCGCCGCTTTGGAGTGATTTTCATCACTCCTGTTATGCACAGAACAGCGAGTCTCAGAATCCTCTCCAATGGCATTAAATACGTAAATTTTCTTGTAGCAGTCCACCATACCATGGCCGCATACACCAATGTCGATCTAACTATTGCCGTGTGGCGGCAATGCATGAGTGAGGGCAATAGACACCAAGTAACGCCCAGCATTCGTTCACGTGCGTTCAGCGCATTACTAGTCTTTTTCACCCTTTCCTCAGATTGTGCTTCCACTGCAATTTACTGTCCAGTATTACTTCAAGATATTTCACATGATCTTTGAGAAGTATGCCGGGACCTTATATTTTCTAGTAAAAAGTATCATGTCCGTTTTCTCCGCGTTTCTCCCTAGACCTGCTTGAGATTAAGATACAGTTTTAAAAGTGTTGTTCAGCACGTTACTGATTGTGTCCAGGTACTTTCCCGTAACTACTATAGCTATGGCATCTGCATATGCCACTAGTTTTAGTGTCACTTCATCGAATTTCATTTACTACAAGTAACCATAAGAGCAGCGCGTTTTCCATTCCGCGCTTATCTTCCTGCGGGTTTGGTAGCTGCTTTAGTTATAGATAAACAGTGAGTTGAACATTAAGGGACTCTAAACCGTTGCAAATATGTTAACATATTTCATCACATTATTAAAAGCTCCTTATGTAACCAAAAAAACCCCTAGGGCATACTTCTTATATTCTAAAGCCTTTTCTATGACCAGTACGAGCGGCTGAAGCGCAGTTTTAGTAGGCCTTTTGCCTACCCGTGTGTATGATGTAAGCGTGTTGAGCCTTGGATAATTTGTCTGGCGCAATTGTGTCTCTACGTAAGCCCAATAAAGTTATTGGAAAATAAAAATAAAACATGCAATCATCTGCCTCCATGCTTCTGTATTAAGGATGCAGTCTCTTGTCCTTGATCACATTCTGCACAACACACGTGCAATGATGCAACATTGCAATAACAGGAAATGCAACAAAGGCACCACAAACCAATAAAGAAATTCAAAAAGCAAAATGCCACAATTGAATACTACAAACTAGCGGATGAATTACTTTATGTACTGCCGCACAGCAAGCTGATATTGGGACATTATTTTATGGGCTTAATTTCTATACCTGCGCTCAATAGTGCAATACGGCATTGTGGTATTATTAACGGCTATAAAGATTGCTTGAGCTCAACATAGTAGGGATGATAGTAATCCAGGTTGTCTGCCTGCGTCTGTGATGAATCAAGATTTCGTAAACAAATTTCTCACAATAATTGGCCGTGACCAAAGGCAGGTTGGTGTTGATAATCGACCGATAAACTAGCTTAATTCATAAAAACCCCAACAAAACCTACTTTCAAAAAATTCAAAAGCCAGTTATATATATAATTGGCGCGTACACCATTTTTGGGTGTTTGGCCGAGCTTCTCCTCCTATTTGTGGCGTGCGGTTTGATGTTGTTCCACAAATGGAGAGAGCTACAGATTCAAGCCGACTCCGAACTGCAGATATTTTTATGAGGATCTTTTTCATGGCAGAAGTACACTCAGAGGCTTGCCATTGCCTGCCGAGGGGTGACCGCTGAGAGTCGAACCTACGATCTCTCTGTGAATACCGAATGGTAGTCACGCACCAACCTGTTCGGCTACGGCGGCCGTCATTTACTACAGCAAATAAAGAATAATCACGACTGATTACAAAACTTTTTAAAACGGGTTTGCCGCTTTCCACTTTTTGTCTTATGATAGTGGCATAGCCTACATTTCTACCTCTTCTTCTTTATTGACGAATTATTAACACAGAATGTAAGCGATCACAGTAATAAATTAATTTAATTACATTATTACTTTTCATTGCAACTATAATACCTATTTGGAAAAGATTCATTAATATATTTTTCTTTTAACAAAACTATAAAATATTTAATATTAATCGCTTGGAGAATAAATTCTTAACGTTTATAAAAAATAAATAAATAATTGGCGCGTACACACTTTTTGGGTGTTTGGCCGAGCTCCTCCTCCTATTCGTGGTGGGCGTCTTGATGGTAATCAGGCACCAACCCATTCGGCTACGGCGGCCGCCAGTAGACTTTTATTTAAAGAAAAAAAATATATATTGTATATATTAATAAGTTAATCAATTATATATTCTCCGTTGCTGTTTAGAGCCTCTTTTTACCTCAATTTGTTAATGTCGTTCCGCCAAAAATCGTCTGGCCTGGTGTCAGAGAAGTTGTTGAGCCAGTTTTTGAAGACCTCTTTGTTATCGAAGATAACGCCCTTCATACAGGTAGCGGAAAAGAAGGTAATCGGTCGGTGCAAGGTCCGGATAATACGGCGGATGCTGAAGTACTTTCCATTCGAGCTCTTGAAGTGCGGCTTTGACGACTTGTGCAACATGGGGCCTGGCGTTGTCGTAAAGGAATATTCCATGTCCATCAGGTCTTTTCAGTGGAATAGTCTCATTCATGCGGTGTAGCTGGCCAATGTAGAGCTCCTTGTTGGCCGTGGCATTCTTTTTGAGCATTTCCCCAGTGCCCCATGCACTCCCAGTTCTACCAAACACATATCATGACCTGGGACCTTTGGGATGAAGATCCGGCTTGACTCTCGGCATTGGCGTATCTTCTGGAGCCACCTACTACTTTTTTTGCTTCATATTGATGTATCCTATTGATGTGTCTTGTGACGATTCGGTGCAAAAAGCGTGTTGCTCGACGGCGGGCGAGATGCTGAGAAGCGACATTTTTTGTTTTTTTCGTTGAGCTCGTGAGGCACCCAGGCTCGTAGGCTCCCAATTTTTTGGTAAATTCCAGTGAATAAAGGTGATTGAGGTTCGTTTTATGATCGCAGTTCATTTTTCCCGCCAATTCACCGCTGGTTTGGCGTCCATTCCGTATCAAAACTGATTTGAGACGTTCTTCATCGAATGCGCTGGAATACCTAGGAGCCCCACAGTTTGAGGATCTGGAGGATATCTCAATAATGGATCTTTAAGCGCTGCTTAGATTTGCTAAAAGCGTTGACACCCTACGTGATGTTTACTTTAAATCTTAATAGAGGTCAGTCTGCATCAGGTATCGCTTACTGTCTGTCGGGTTACCTAACCTAACCTATCGGACTCACATTTATAGAATCTTTTTCATTTATATGCGAATTTCACAGTACACCGGAAACTAATTAGAAATAAGAAGTGTTTACATAGTTCTTAGTTTAGCGCTTAATTGACCAACAAAAATGAGTTAAGAAAATAACTTTTTTTGTTTCTAGTTATTGGTAATGTGGGTTAATTAAAAAAAATATATATGTATATTTTAATATATATATATTTAATTTTTTTGTACTTTTCTATCCTATCTTCCTATACTAGAAGCATTAACGAGCCATGCTGACTTAATTTTTGTTTCCAAAACTGAATCAGCTAAATTTTGCCGACATTTGGTTCCAACAAGACGGTGCAACCATAACAATCGATTTATTAGGGCCATCGAATGAGCCATGCGGCGGGAATATGCCGGATATCATATTCAAAAAATAAATGGTAGGTAGGTAGGTAGAAATGGTTGAAGTGCATCTGGCACTCCTCAAGTAACACTAAAGCGCCGTTTTGGTACCATTATGAGACCCCAATAGACAGATATATACAGCCAGCCAGAGCTGTTGATGTAATGGAACAGATTGATTGGATTTGGTGGTTGGTGCACTGCCCCAGGCTGTCGAAGAAAGGAGCACCCAGTGAACTTAGTCATCTAGCTCCCAAACTGGGACATTTACAGAGAAAATGCTCAAGAGTCTCCTTCTCTGAAAGGTCCCCACAGCTTCTGCAATGGGGGTTAAATGGTAACCTTAGCTTTTCCGCGTGTGTGCCGATCGTCCAGTGATCGGTAAACACAGCTACGAATTTCGAAATTGAATGGCGAGGAGTCCAATGAACTTTTTGAGTCCTTCGCATGTCCTATTGGGGCCAAAGTTTTTTCGAAATAGCACATGAAGAAATGGAGCTCCATCTTTTCTGCACTTTCCTGAGGAATAATTTGTGCAGTTCCTCTTTAACATATGTCAAGGGGATGCCGATGACCGTGTAGGCATCCAAAAAATAAATACCATAAAATTATCTACGAGATTATAATAAAAAATTCCAACAATATTACCTATAATATTTTTTTGTATTATCATTTTAAATTCTCAAACTCTTAAAAAACACCCGATACAAATGAGGCAACATCCACTTTTTTGCCTGTATATACCAGCAACGACCACGCAAAATTAGTTTAGCTGTAGCATAGTACCCATCTTATAGCTATATTACGCGGTACTTTCCAGGTTTCCATGGGATATATTGCCTGAATGGACAACGTCCGCGAAATATCATCTATTGTTCACCAACTGCAGTGATTTAACTGCAACTTTAAATTGTTGGTATATTTTCATACATCTCTGATTGGAACCAGCTAACCTTGAGCTCGCTTATCATTTCTAAAACGATTTCTTATCAGACCTTACAACTCGCCAAAACCTGCGCTGGCCCCTTGTCGAATTGTATGCCCTTTATGATAATCTCAGAAATGTTCGTGTTTCGTCGTGCCATCGAAATACTTTAACTAAGAGCGGAACGCACCCAAAAATATGATTCAATAGTGATGATATCTACTTCATCAAAAGTATGTTCAAGCACAAACTGACCTAAAGGCAATATGCAGATACTAATATATAATTTCTATAATTTAAGTGTATGTATGTAAATTACCTTCTTTTTAATCAGATTTGTGCGGCGACAAATATTTACCATTTTTCGATGGAAAAACTCCTACCATAGGTGAAATCCAATAAGCTTCATTCACTCCGTCACAACATACGGCATTGATAAATGACACTTTGTACTATAACTGATCAATATCAATGCGGCTTTACATTTGAATCGCGTTAATCGCTCAGTACACTCGTAGTAACGAGCTGCGCGATTAAATTTCTCTTTTTTCCATATAATCTACATACATAAATTTTTATTTTGAACTTTTTATATTTGTGTCACAATTTTACAGCCAACTAATATACATATAATTTGAAAAATATAACTAATAAATTTCTCACCTGGTGCTCATACGCACAAGAGCGCAATGGAAATAGATGAGATCTCTGCGGTGCCAACTGCCAAGCGGAATTCGCATTTAATTCATCTGAAAAATATTTCGTGCATTAACGCGCATGCACAAAGCGATAAACAGCACTCACATTTATATGTACGCATATTTATATGCACCTACACACATACATAAAATACGGAAGTATCATCTGCATACACACAAAGTGACAATAAATCATGTGTTTAAACTGTAGCCCGGCACTTTACTTAATGACACTTGGCAGTGAAGAGCAGCAACTGCAGCAAACGAATGCGAAGCAAATGCCAACTGCTCCGGGCTATGCTGGAGGAAATATTATATGAATAAGAAAGGACACACCACATTGTCCGGGCATCACCAACAATGTTGTTGATTGACGGTTTTGGTAGAGCTGATGCTGACGCTGATGCTGGTGCTGATGCTGACGCTGATGCTGGTGCTGATGCTCACGCTGATGAGCTCGAGCGCTGCAATACAAAAATTTCAAATATTTCTGCACTTGCAATGCGAATGCAACAACAGCATTTATCCTGAATTTTCCTTTCCTCGAGTACCATCCAGTAAGCTTCGTGACACATCTGATTTTGCCTTTGCATTTCAGCTGCATTCATTGCTGCAATTGTGTTGTGAGAAAATGTAATCAATCACGCAGCACGCAGTTATGACCATTGGAGTGCCTCTACATCTCTTATTGCAGAAAATCGCACCTTCGATTTGGAGAGGTATTAAATGAAAACGAACTTGATACTTGAAGTATCAGATTTTTAAAATATTTTAACTCATCTAATAGATACGAGTATATCTAGCTCTTTTTCGATTTTCAAGGTCTATACACTACATGTATACATACCCTATATACAATATATATACACACATATATATACATATATAATTAGCGATTACACCCTTTTTGGGTGATTGGCCGAGCTCCTCCTCTTATTTGTGCTTGCGTCTTCATGTTGTTTCACAAATGGAGTTTTAAGCCGACTCCGAACGCCAGATATTTTTGTGCATATTCTGCATATTTTGCCATTGTCTGCCGAGGGCGACCGCTATTAGAAACAACTTTTTCTTCATTTTGCCGTTTGACTTAGATTCAAACTAACGTAGTCCGAATTCCGAATGCTATCGTACGTAAAATGAAAGTTTGTTGGACTTCTAAATCGTTGGGCTAGTTTACTGGGGCGGCAGGCCCTTGGCGCTTGCCATGGAAATGGGTAGTGGTTTCCTATGCCGACGACTGTACGATAATGGCGTCGGGCAATGACATTGATGGCCTTTGCGTCAATGTAAACAACTACCTCACCTGCCTTTCTCGCTTCTTCACTGCGAGGAATCCTCAACTTTCCGCCACCAAGTCCACGGCGACCCTCTTTATTGTTTTGGAAAAAGGAGGTCAAACTGCGACTTAAGGTCAAAGTCGACGACACTCAAATACCGACTGTTAACAACCCCTAAATCTTGGGAGTTATCTTTGACAGTTTGCTCTCCTACTCTGTGCACACAGCCGTAATTGCTACTAATGTACAAAACCGCAACAAGGTGCTTAAGTCCCTAGCCAGCATTATTTGGGGCTTCGCCTGTCTAGTCGCCTGGAACCATTGATACGCAGTGTACGAAGCTTCAGACATGCCAAAACACTGCCATTCGGACAGCGACGGGATGGATGTCCCCACTACAATACCTGCACAACGAAGCACAGATGCTTCCTGTGAAGGAGCACAACAACTGCTCAGCAAACAATTTCCGATAGGGTGGTACCGCAAGGCCCACCCATGCAGACAACTGCTTGAACCTGAGCCGCCTCCCAGCCACGTCAGAATAAAAAAAATCGGCAATTACTGGACTGTACAATGTTTAGACAGCCTATAAACGACATTCATCGGGAGACACTTACTACCATCTTAAGCTTCCAATTCCCAAATGTCGTTATCGGATTCCAACAACCACCCATACTAGGCGAAGAGCTCCAGGTACCCCGACAGACTCGCGTAATCTTAGCACAATTACGTTCTGGTTGCTGTAGCAGGTTAAACTCCTACTCATCCAGAATCGAACCCGACATACTAAACATATGTTCAGCATATAAAGGCACTCCGCACGATACTAACCACCTTTTCACATGTCCCATCAAGTCCACTCATTTAACACCCCTTTCCCTATGGTCCCAATCTGTCAAAACAGCAAGCTTCCCGGACCTACCGTTAGAGGAGCTGGGATAACAAGCATAAGTATTCTCCTACAACAACATTCGTAACTGCAATTCGGGAGTGCGTGGGTCCGGATCTCCTTACGTGGAATAGAAAGAGTATAGAAAAGTTTTTTCTAACAGCGGTCACCATTCGGCAGACAATCTTCGATTGTATTTCTGCTATGAAAAAGCTCCTCATAAAAACCAGTTACTGTTCGGAAACTGTAGGTCCATTTTCGTTCTCCATTTGTGAAACAATATTAAAGCGCACGAATAGGAGCATGAGCTCGGCAAATCACCCAACAAAAGTGTACGCACCAATTATTTATTTAGTTTTATTTAAGTATTAGCTACTTAGTATTAAATAAAATAGGCAAAATAGGCCGCGCTAAGCCCAGAAATCAAGGAGAAATAATGGATCAAACAGCATAGTTAATGAAGTGTTCAAAGAAACAAGTTTTTAATGCCATTCATAACATACCAAAAGTTAAAATTCGAGGAAGAAAATATACAATTCTGAGAAAAGAAAAGAAAAATCCAGACGTTACAGCAAAGTTAAACCTTTTGTCAACAAACGAGCTTAAAATTGAGCTAAATTTGCAAGTTATTAGCCGAACAGTTCGATACAGGTTGGGAGAAGGCGAATTAGTAGCAAGAACACCCAGAAAAATACCGTGATTTAGTTTACACAATAAAACAAAAAACCTTCAATTTACAACACCCCTTCCGACGAAACTGGAAAAATGTGCCATTGACAGATTAAATAGAGATAAATATGTTTGGGTCTAGCAGAAATCAATATGTTCGGCGACCCTCAAATGCAGTATTTTATCCTAGCTATACGAAAGGGCAGTAAAGCAAAATGGCAAATCAAATATGGATTTCGTTTAAGTAATGTTAAATCTAGTAATTAATCCAAGGAATAAGCAAAATAAATTTTTTGACAAAATGGCGGTTTCTCAAAAAAGAAAATTGATTTTTGACGGAAATATCCGTTTTAAATTGTTTATAAAAAACAAATATTTATCGGTGAGAAAAAATATTCAATTAATTACAAAAAATATATTCAAGAAGCTCGAGTTAAAATTTGAGACTAATCCGTGCAGCCGTTTTCGAGTAATGTTGGTCACCGACTTTGAAAAAACCATTTTGAGCAAAACGCGCTGCCGCTCCTTGTACTTTCAAGCACTCTGGAAAGCCTTTCAAATTTCCGTGTAACTTCGAAAATATTCACCGGACTGATATTAAATTTTCTGTGCGTATTCCTAAATATTCAAATCCAGTTTTTGAAAATTCTAACTGTAGCTGAAAGTATTTGATGCGGTACCAGCTGGTGGTAGCAGAGGAAGAGGTAGGCCTCCTCTGCGTTGGAAAGATCAGGTGGAGAAGGACTTGGCTTCACTTGGTGTGTCCAATTGGCGCCGGTTAGCACGAGAAAGAAACGATTGGCGCGCTTTGTTAAACTCGGCCAAAATCGTGTAAGCGGTTATAGCGCCAATTAAGAAGAAGAAGAGATTCTTCTAGTCAGTGAAAGGCCTTCGCTTTAACTGATATTTTTCCTCACTTCACTGATATCGTACTCACCGATAAAAAAAAAACAATGGATTCGATCCGAACTTGTTATTTCAAATATTCTACAGTTGCAGTTTCAGTTGATGGAGCCGAATGTCGTGCAAAAGAAAGCTTGGTAGCAAAAAGTTTGTGTAGCCGTCATTTGATTTCATATTCCTTGGAGTACAATTATTATTATTTATAGGGGATATATATGATATAACTCTAACTTAATTAGCTCACGGGCTACTAGGGCCTTCAGTGCTTGGAGAACAATTATTTATAGAGTTTTTATACCGGATTTTTGTTACTTTTTTGTATTTGTTCCAAATATTCCTATTCTTTTCTGCCCGTACTATGACTTAATCCCTTAATATCTTAAAATACATATTAAGCGTCGAGATCTCAAATTGTTCGGCTACTGAAAAAATTCTTCAGCTGAATAAAACTTTCGGGAAATACAATCGTCAATGACTTACTGAGAGAGAGACGGTTTCGAAGGAACATTTTTTGATAATTTACTGTCGATCTTCTGTTGTCGAATATGTTAAAATATTTTTTGCGTACCTGAAGAGTTTTATTTGACTTTTACATATTTTTCAATTTTTGGAACGATATCAGCAGGCGCGCCAAAAATAGGAAGTCGATCTCGGTCAAACACCTTACAGAATGAACGCGCCAATTACTTACTTTGTTTTTTTTTTTTTTTTTAATAAATTAATAATTAAATAAATAAATAGTAAAAAATCATTTTTTCTTTTACGAATTTTCGCAATATTTTTCACGAGAAATTTGTTTCATAAACTTTTTATAAAAATATAGATTATTGCTTAATAAATCTCTTATGAATCAAAGCTCCAGACTTTGTAAAATATTCACAAAGACTTAATTTAACTAATTGCTTAATATTAATATTAAGAATAGCTTCTTGCTATGCCGTTTTATACCCAATTCAAAGATTTGAGTTGCTCAATTAAAGACTTGCACATAATATTTGATTCGAAGTTTACTTTTGCTAGTCATATAAATTTTATTATTACCAAATATTACGCCAGGCTTGCTTTTTTTAAACGTTATAACTCCGATTTCTCCTACCCTTAAACGCTTATGCTTTTATATACGGCGTTTGTACGTTCCAAACTTGAGTATGCATGCTACTAGAATTGAATCCAGAAAATATTCTAACATTTCGCGTTGCGTAACTTACGCTTTTCAAATTCTATTGATTAAATTAAATTGATTAACTTAAAGTCATTGCAGAACAGGAAAATGATCCCATCTCTGTCACTCATTTTTGATTTAAGCCGTGATGCTGTTGACTATCCGGTGCTTCTTGACAGGATTTTTTGTAATATGTCGCCCAGAGCTCTTCGTAGTTGCTCGAAATGCTCCTATTGCTGAAGCCTTAAGGGGACCCGGTGGTCTAGAAATTTCAAAAATCGATTTTTCGTTTGTTCGATGTTTCGAAAGCATAGTATTTTAAGAACATACTGTGAAATTTTCATGTGGAAATTCCCAATATTCTAGTTTCTACAGCCCATTTACTAAGTAGAGAGCGGTCCGCGCACTCCTATACCTCAAATTTTAAACTCATTTATCTCTATACGACTTTTTTCGGACTGGTGTTGTCAAAAAAGAAAAAACAATATTCAACCGAATCGTCTGAAGTTTTAATATGTTGTTCACCACATCAATGGATATCGCCCGTACTAGAATCATATTATTATTTCGTATTTTTTTATTAAAAAACTGAAAAAACACTGATTGATTAATAATTTTTTGGTTTTTGTGTTTCAGATAAATAGAGGAGCCAAAATGGACAACACCGTCCAGGTCCAAATTTTCGGGAGGGTCAACTTCTGCGCCATTTTTTAAATTATTAAAACTGAAAAAGTTTTTTTTAATTTATTTTATCTCCTTCAAAATAGGACCCGTCAGAAGCAACTCACATGTGCCATCATTGAATATTTTGATTTTTAGTTTTTGGTGAAACGAAGTAGATCGCCATATTCTGGTTAAAATACCGGATGCAGCACGAGCTTTTTGCATAATTAGAATTCCCATTAACTTCGGTATCGATGTTTAATGGAGCGCTATTGTTGGCATTTGGTCTCATTGTTTTTATTCTATTGCTGCTTCAGGTAAGATCTGCTTTCTTAGATTCCGCAATCAGGATATTTAAATTTTCTTATTTACCCTGATGGCGAAGCCGAATGGTTTGGTGCGTGACTACGATTCAGAATTCAGAGTGAAAGAAGGTTCAAATCTCGGTGAAACACCAAAATGAAGAAAAAGTTTCTTCTAATAGCTGTCGCCCATCGGCAGGCAATGGCAAACCTCCGAGCGTATTTTCGCTATGAAAAAACTCTTCATAAAAAATATCTGCCGTTCGGAGTCGGTTTGAAACTGAGACCTACATTTGTCGAACAACATGAAGACCAAACAGTTGCTGTCCCTACGCTTCAAAAACCATGATAAAAAAGTTACGTTGATGAAAAAAAAAATGTTTATTCGAAATTGTGAATTCGTGTGCGTAAGTTTGTCTATCCCATAGAGACAGTAGTATCTTGTTCTATATATTAAAACATTTTTTGGCGGAAGGTTTATTATTATTTTATTTATAAGTAAATTAGTATTCTTGAAATATTTGTATGATGAAGGAAATTTGAGGAAATACTACATAGTTTGCTTTAAATTATTATATGGTATCCCAAAGATTCATTGACAAGCTTTGATAATTTATTTGTTTTCTTATTTAATTTTTATAATTTTTTACTGAAAATATGGTTCCTTCTCTTACAAAAATCATAAGGGGTATTTCAAAGACCCAAGGCAAATTGTTTCAAAATAAAATATGTAAAAATTTTGATTCTTTCAGTTTTCACTATTTTTATTCAAAATATAGCATTTCAATAATTATATGTGAAAAAGATTTGATTTAAATATTAACCACGAACACATCTACAGGTAAAATCCATCAAACAGTCGATTCATGAATGCCTAAATGTTGAGAAGGTCGAGATATCGATGCTGAAGGTTCTTCAGCATAGCGCAACAGCAGCAATATTCTCAACCGGGCCTTTTTTAACCTTGACAGAACCAGTTTCTAGAAATTTTTTCACCAACACTTAAAATGTCGACTCAGTGGGACGATTATTTCCACCAATTTTCAGAAAAGGTTTCTCGTGTGCAGTTAACTACTTAATATGTATGAATAATCTTGTTCTGCTTTGTAGTAAGAGTCATTAAATGACTTGAGCAAAACGATTGCCTTGCGAGCATAATTAGAAAATCTGAGTGCTAAATAATTAACTAAATAATTATTTATAAAAATGCCTACACAGCAAGCGCATTTCACATGCGTACATATTTTGAATTAAAAAAAAACTATCAATGATTTGTCTTAATGCTCACCGTTTAAAATATTTTGTATAAGAATAGAGTAGGTATCCAGTTAGATTTTGTACTTAGTCGGTTACTTCCATCTATGTTTGAAGATTATTAAGATTATTATTAAATCCAATATGTTTACTTTAGTTTTTGGAAACCTTATAAGTCACAGTTTTCGTTTGACAAATTACATTACAATATTTATTACTTTACCAACAGCACACTTCTCACCCCGTTACCGCAATACGTACAAATACTATTCAATATCCAAAACGTAAAGTCATAAACAATGCAATATACGAACGTACACACACTCACTCTTAGCCATGTATGTGTGAATGTGAAACAAAAATCACTTCCGTTTTGCCCGCTCTCACTACCGTAGTGAGACTGAACCGTACCGTATTATATAGTACTGGCACTGATGGCCAAACTGACTATTGTTGCGCGACTTTCGACCGTTGCGAACGGAGATTCAAACGCAACTGTGCACTGAGGTTTTTTGGCAACACGCAAGTAGCAAAGGCTTTTTTGGCCGCAACGCATCAACAAGCGAAGCAAGAATTAATATTCGACGTACATATACACGCATGCACATTTGGCGATAAAATATCTGTGTGCCGTGCGTATGTGTATGAATATTTTTGCTAACTTCGAAAAAGCTCTCTAGCAAGGATAATGCTTAGCATAAAACACTGAGAGAGTTTACATGTACTCAGTTTACATCCGAGATATGCGAGAGCGTACGAAAGTGTGTATGTGTGTGCATGAGTAACCGAAAGTAATCGAAAAGAGAAAGCATGTGGTATAAGCCAGACAAGCAGCAGCTGTTCAAGGTTCCTTCGGATTTTGGACAGCCTTGAACGGAAGCTGTGCGGCATTGCGACGGGGCCATTTGCTCGCGTATTGTATAGCTTTGTTACTGATTCGTATTTGTTTCGTATTTCGTGTTTTGGAGTGGTAAAACAACTGTTGCAACCATGTTGATGTTACTGCAATGCAGCCAACCAGGCCACTAGTGGCATCAACAACACCAACACCATTACGAACGCGAAAGCAACGACCCCGACCCTTGATAATGGCTGGTTGGAAGAGAGGTTATGGATATGTGGATATGATGGTAGACGTTTGAGTGAATACAGCAAATGTTTATAGATGCATTGCACTCAGTTAAGATGCTATAGCACCGCCACAGCAGAACAGATGATTGTAAGGAGACGAAGGAAGGCTGTGTTGGCATTGTTACTACCGCGATTAAATTGAAAAAAAGAAAGAAACGAATGAAGGTTGCACGGTTCGAAGTGTTTTGCTGTCTATGCACGTAGTGTAAACAAATAAATACAAACATCGACACCTAAAGCACAACTGAGACGATGACTTGCAGCACGTCAGCCAAACAAAAGCTACAAGTAGAGCACGCGTTCTAAGAAGCGTTTGTGTAATTTGTACATACACCCTCTATTCCAAAAAATGCAACAATTTGTAAGTAAAAGAATCTCTAGCGCTAACTTTTTGTAATTCTTGGAATTGAAAACTAGTTTAGTATTGCCATAATATGAATTTACGTTGTATGCGAGTCCATATAAATTCTTACCCACATAAATGCAGGCAAATTCTAAATCACTAGAAAGTGCCGGTAATGCAGTAAATACGAACAATTTAAATAATTTTTGAGCATACTTTTCAGCCTAAAGAAGTTTTTATAATATCCATAAAACAATGTCATAAAAGAGGAAATATTCCGAAAGATTAAAGTGTAAAATTATTTTATTTCGGCATTGACGCAGATAACTGCATGACTAATTCGGTGTATATTAATTCGCAGGATCAGAAGAGCAGACGGAATCAGATATTGATACGAGAGTGAAGATGGACTATTTGTTCTCAGCTTAAGCGAACACTAGGACTACTTGAGAGCAAGTCCCTACTAAATTATGAATTTTATATATATACATACAATATATATACATACATACATATAGTATAGGTATATTGGATATGGGAATAAGTTTCCTCCCTCGTAAAAGAGGTGTCGCTGCTGATACTATTTTTGTGTTCGCTCTAGTATTATACTGGTGATTAATGGTGTATATGTGAGGTCTCGATCGCAGTAGCTGACATTCGATTAAAGCGGAAAGATTCTTCTCTATCTGACGTCGAAAATGCCTACGTTCGTCCCGAAAAAACTGCATTTCCGGGAAGTCATGTTATATTTTTACCGTTTAAAGAAAAGTGCAGCTGAAACGTGTCGTATATTGATCAATATTTACGGTAATCACGCTCCATCAACTACAACTTGTAAAGAGTGATTTCAATGCTTCCAAAGTGGCAATTTCGACGTGGGTGATAAAAATCATTAAGGGGCATCAAATAAATTCGAAAATACTCAACTACAACAATAATTGGATGATGAGGCATATCGATATGCCCTTCATGATATGCCTAAAAAGTTGAAAGGAGCAAATGGGAATGGTCCAGAAAGCAGGTACCTGGGTGAGGAGAGGTATATCGAGAGACATTTGATGACGTGTGAGATGCTTCTTGAACGGTAGAAAAGAAAACTCTTTCTGCAACGCATCGTAATTGGTGACGAAAAATGGATCTATTATGATAACTCTAAGTGTCGAAAATGTTAGAGCTACCAGGTGAACTAGGTCCATCGACAGCGGAAACCAATATTCGGGCCTTAAAGGTTATGTTGTGCATCTACTGGGACCAGAAGGATATCATCTATTATGAACTCCTTAAACCATCTGAAACCATCACTGGCGCTCGTTACGGATTGCGGTTAATGCGTTTGAATCGAGCTCTCAAAGAAAAGCGGCCGGAATGGGAGGGTAGACATGAGAAACTGATTTTGCTGCATGACAACGTTAGGTCACACGTTTCTAAATCGGTCCAGTAAAATTTAGAAGGACTGAGTTGGTAAATCTTGCCCCACCCGCCGTATTTGCACCTTCGGATTACCATCTGTTCCGATCAATGCAGTCAGGCCTTATTAGAAAGCGGTTCGCTCCTTACTAGAGCATCGCAAACTAGTTGAATGAATGGATCAAGTCAAAAGAACTCAAAGTTTTCGGCAGAGGAATTCGCATGCTGTCTGAAAGACGGACTAAAGTTGTAGCTTGAAATGGCACATACTTCAGATAATATTATGTTTTATTTAATTGTTTAAATAATTCGTAACTTTGGCTAAGAAAGGCCGGAAACTTATTCCCATACCCAGTATTTGATCAAAATAAACAAATTCAAATTTGAAGGTAAACAATTTTTGGTGGCAAAAGAACTCGCACAGTTTAGTAGCTGTTTCCTTGAACTAAAACGAGGCTACAAATTTCCGGTAAGTTTAGGTACTAAGAGTTAGACGAACTTGCACAAAGCGAAAATAAGATAATTGGATCTGTGTGATCTTATTAGTCGATGAAAGCTGCGATTAATTTTTGTGTCAAGCTTGGTAAATCTTTTACCCAAAATCACCAAATTCTTCAATCGTTTAGAGAGACTCTTAATGTCGATGAAAGGTCATTGGCAAAGTAGATTATTCTATGAAAATATCGAAGAAGTTTGTGACACCATTATATATAAATATATATATATAATTGGCACATACACCCTTTTCGGGGGAGCGCTATTAGAAAAAACGTTTTCTTTAATTTGGTGTTTCACCGAGATTCAAACCTACGTGCACTCTGAATTCCGGCTACGGCGGCCGAATGATGTCATTAGAAACAATGCAATTTAATTTTAATGTGCTCGTATGTATTAACAACCCACTTCAAAATATTAAAATATTTGTTCGGTCGAGCTCCTCCTCCTATTTGAGATGTGTGTCTTGATGTTTTTCCACAAATGGAGTGACTTGAAGTTTCAAACCGGCCCCGAAGGTATATGGTTTTTATGCGGAACTTTTTCATGGCAAAAATACTTTCGGAATTTTCCCATTGGCTATCGAAGGGTGAACGCTATTAGAAAAACTTTTATGAGTTAGGTGTTTTATGCACGAAGATTTTAACCTACGCACTCCCGTATGGTAGTCACGCATCAACCCATTTCAAATAATGCGGGTACTATGATATTTTTAATAAAATTTATTCAAGTTTACTTTAGTTTATTACATTTAATACCATACTTTATTCATACTATATACAGGGTGCGCCATTTTTTATGTCGGTATGAAAACATTGAGTAAATTTGAAAAAAAAACTGATTTGTATAAGTGAGGTATTTTTATTTCGTTTGGTTATTTACAATTTATTAAAAAGATTTTTTGAATACAATACCAATAAAGTCACCACCTTTATTAGCAATCACAAACCGCGATCTTTTTTCTGCGTTTGTCATCACCTTGTCAAGCATTTCGGGTTTTATAGCGTCGATTTCGGCACGAATGTTTGCCTTAAGCTGGTCAGTAGTCTGCGGGTTGTTGGCGTAAACCTTACTTTTCAGACAACCCCACAAAAAGAAGTCCGGAGGTTAAGGCAGGAGATCTGGGGGGCCAGTCGATGTCGCCTCTTTTTACCACTAGACGTCCCGAGAATTTTCGTTGCAGAAATTCAATTGTTGCATTCGCAGTGGAGCATGGCGCACCGTCTTATTGAAACCAGTAACCATCTAAATCTTTCTCACGCATTTGCGGGCAGACATAATGAGCCAGCATCCATCGTTATCGATTTCCATCGAACGTTTCGTTTTTTCGGTAGAAATATGGCCCCATTATGGTTTTGGCGCAAACGCCGGCCCAAACAGTTACTTTCCGGTCATGCAACAGCGTTTCATGGATCTCGTGTGGATTTTCAGTTCCCCAAAAGCGGCAATTTTGTTTCCTCACGCTGCCAGAGAGGTAAAAATGTGCCTCGTCAGTCATTAAAATTTGCTTCTTCAGTGTCAACCATTCGAGCGACTGTTTGGCCGTATTTCAAGCGACGTGAAGGGTCTGTTGGCAATATTCTGTTATTCAATTGCACTTTATGCGGAAACAAATTTAAATAATACTTTAAATGCGCCGCGTTGTGGTTTCACTCACGCCACGCGCGACGACGATACGACGCTGTTGGCTCCTTTGCAACGCTCTCCCTCACTGCTTCAACAAGTCCATTGGAACGTTTTGGTCATTGATGAAGGGCAAAAGATGAATAGTAATGCCGGTGCCTGTTTGTCGCGATACTTTTTGCGACAGGCGCGTTGAGTTAGAACAATACATAGAATGACTATTTTCGATGTATAGCCTTACTATTTCAGCGCGTTGTTTTGGTGTAAAGCGATCCATCGTTCAAATTGTACTGAATTGACGTATCGGAAACATGTGTGTCGAAGTCGGTCGGTTGGCAAATGACAAAGTTATTCAGCGTTGTATTATTCTTAAGTTTGTTGTATCATGTAAAAATAAATACTTTGCATATCTCTGTGTATTCAAAAACTTGTTAGAACGGCGCTGGAATGATTGCGTTGTTCTTGATAAAAATTACGTTGATGAATAAAGCTAATTTTGCACAAAAGCAGAACGTGTTTTCTTTGTTAGGCCCGGGACTTTTCAGCCCATGTAATAGGTCTATTTATAAGTTCGTGCGGTTTTACAACAGATGGCGTAACTTGATTATTATTCCATCGATCCACATTTCCAAACATTCATTGGAGAGCTACTGTCGTAAGGCACAAACGTCAGTATAAGTTTTTTATTTGAAGCGTAAACAACAATATTTTTACCACACTTGAAAATGTCGAATTTCGTGCCAAATAATGTGTTTTTGCGGGGAATTCTTCTTCATTATTTTAATATGAAGAAAAAAGCAGCCGAAAGTCATCGTATCTTGGTGGAAGTTTATGGTGAGCATGCTCTATCTGAGCGAACGTGCCAGAAGTGGTTTGCACGCTTTAAAAGTGGTCATTTTGGCTTGGAAGACGAAGAACGCGAGGGTGCGCCGCCAAAGTTCATGGATACCGAATTGGAGGAATTGCTCGATCAAGATCCGGCTCAAACGCAAGAAGAGGTTGCAAAAACTTTGGGAGTTGATCAATCAACCATTTCCAAATGTTTAAAAGCCATGGGAATGATCCGAAAGGTAGGCCATTGGGTGCCGTATGAATTGAAGCCAAGAGACGTTGAACGCCGTTTTATGGCATGCGAACAACTGCTTCAACGGCACAAAAGAAAGGGTTTTTTGCATCGAATTGTGACTGGCGATGAAAAGTGGGTCCATTACGACAATCCAAAACGTCGGGCAACGTATGGATACCCTGGCCATGCTTCAACATCGACGTCGGCGCAGAATATTCATGGCCTGAAGGTTATGCTGTGTATCTGGTGGGACCAGCTGGGTGTTGTGTATTATGAGCTACTGAAACCGAATGAAACGATTACGGGGGATGTCTACCGACGACAATTGATGCGTTTGAGCCGAGCACTGCGAGAAAAACGGCCTCAATACGCCGATAGACACGACAAAGTTATTTTGCAACATGACAATGCTCGGCCACATGTTGCACAAGTGGTCAAAACATACTTAGAAACGCTCAAATGGGATGTCCTACCCCACCCGCCGTATAGTCCAAACCTTGCGCCATCCGATTACTATCTCTTCCGATCGATGCAACATGGCCTGGCTGACCAGCACTTCCGTAATTACGATGAAGTCAAAAAATGGATCGATTCGTGGATTGCGGCAAAACCGACCGAATTTTTCACAAAGGGAATCCGTGAATTGCCAGAAAGATGGGAAAAAGTAGTAGTAAGCGATGGACAATATTTTGAATATTAAATTTGTAACCATTTTACGTCAATAAAGTTTCAAATTTCGAAAAAAAACCGCACGAACTTATTCATAGTCCTATTATTATATATTATTTCGTAAAAAGAGCAATGGAATCAGCATAAATTTCATGATGCAAAAGATATCATCTTGGGCGACAGTAATTAAAATTTAATTGAAAGAAGTATAAATATTTTTTGAGTAAAATCAAAATCATTTTAAAGAGACATCCCATCATTCTAAAATTAGTCAGAATGAACGTTTGAATTGTTGGCCGCGAAATTCACTTGCCTGTTTGTCTGGTTTTTGTAACCATCTCTAGAACAAAAAATGTTCCTAAATCATCTTTGGTACCAAATATAGGAATAATTAAGAACTATAAGTTAATTTATTTTCACAAAAAAAAAATCTTTTCGATAAAGGCTTTTTTCAGTTTGATGGACTATATCGACTTTTATGTATGTCGAAAATTGCGTATTCAGGGGCGATTGCTATTAGACAAAACTGTTTCTACCATTTGACGTTAGCAGCGCGGATACTAAAGAAGGGACCCACTGAATGACTATGAGGGAAATAGTGTATTTATCGTTTGTCTTAAGGAAGCAATTCCAACTGCCTCACTTCGAAAGAAAAAGTATTGTTAACAATCTTTAGGCTTTCAAAATTTTCTAATTATGTGTTTCCTCCATATTCCTAAGCTCACGAGTTGCGAATGTGCAATTCGTAAAAGCTGGGGAAATCATGTCTTCGTCGAATTGTTTTTGTTGTTCTTTATGGACAAAATTTAGTCGAAATTGCAAAGCAAAATAAAGTAACAACTTATACAGGGTGATCTGTACATGTGGAACTCAATTTAATCCTGTTTAAATGATTTATAGGAGGGACAAGTAAGTCTTGGCATACAAAATTTCACACAATTTTATTTAAATAACTTCTAAGGCAAATTTTAGAGTATCCTATTAGTATTAATATTATTATTATTATAAGGGAATCTAACAATGCGACCTGAAAGATCAATTGTGTGCCCTTTATCGCCCCTATTGTTTAGAGTTTCATTTGGTACTTTGACAAAATACTCGTATGTTTAGCCAGGTGTTTGTGCCACCTGTGCAACAGTACTGGGCTCGATGTCAGCACATGTTTGACGATTTCATTTTCCTCCCTTCCATTAGTGTATATTCCCATGCTAGTAAGATGATGATTAAATCTACAATGCCTTGTTAGAGTTCATGTGATAATTCTAAAAATTTTCTTATCTAATTCCATATAACCTTTAAAGTTTAGGTCTAGCTTAAAGCGCCATCAAAATTTTTCAGCGGTTTCGGCACTCATACCACCAATGCCAACTTAGATTTCATGTTTCACGTCGTATTGGTCATTAACCCTTCATTAGGCACGTGGTCTACAATGGTAGACCACGTCTTTTCAAAGTCGTGCAACTCCTTAAATTACCTAAGCTTTTTAATAGCTGTTTATAATTAATCTCTTTATCCAATTAGTGCATTCAGTGCGGGTTTGACGTACAGTTGTAAATTTTATCAAGGTCTGAACAGTGCTGGTCTACATATGTAGACCACGTGACTAACGACGTTACTTTTTCTTGCGGCAATATTACTTGATATATTAAATATTTTAATTAAGTTCAGTTAAGTTTTGCTTATATTTTTTTACGAGAGTGTGCTAATTTAATTAGTTTCAGATAATATTATGTCTGATTCCAAAAAAAAAAACGATTGGAAAACAGCAAAAATCCGCTCTCCGAACTATCAAGTAGTGAAGAAAGTGCTATGGATGCTAAAGAAAAAGCTTACATATTTGGGAACTGTGAGAAAAAATAAACGCGAAGTTCCCAAAGAATTCTTTCCCAGGAAGAATCGTAAAGAAAAGTCAAGTATTTTTGCTTTCCAAGAAAATTGTATACTAGTGTCGTACTGCCCAATAAAACCGGTCAGTGATCCTGATATCATCTATGCACCATGATAACGCAATAGATGAGCAAACAAATGATGAAAAAAACCAAGTGATTTTCTTGAAAAATGCGCTTGGGAGCTCATTCGACCACAAATTGAAGTTAGATCAAAGAATCCTCGACTACCCATGGAAATGAGGCAGCGAGCCCACAACCTTCTTGGCATCCTAAGCATTGCACCACAACCCACTCAATCACCAAGTAACTATGTCGGACGTTGTCATATTTGCCCTCGCAATATGAACAAATCATCCCGAAAGTCGTATACTAAATGCGGCAGATTTCCTTGCAAAAATCATATGAGGGAAAGTTGCACGGAATGTCTCAGTGAGGAAATATAAGCAGTTTTCAGAAACCATAACATATAAGTTTTGTACTGAACTTTTATTTTTTTATTTAAAGAATTGAATTTTACATATTTTTATTTTAAGTTTTACGAATAATGAAAACTCTTTTGTAAATCGTCCATTAGTTATAAGAAAAAAATTTTATGAATTGCAATAAATGTTAAAAAACACATACATTCACGTTTTTATTGAATTTACAGAAGATACACAAATATTTTAGTGAAAGATTAGTTTATATTCCTCACATTAAATCACAGAATATACTTATGAAGTATTATTGAGAAACTCAAATGAATAACACTTTTAGTAATAATATTAAAATGGTCTACGATTGTAGACCACGTGCCTAACCACGTTACAAAAATCCACGTGCCTAACGAAGGGTTAATGCGTCCTCAGAAAACTCCATGTCTAGTCGCAGTTTCTAAGTGGCCACTTGACATCACCGTTTCTTTTCATTGTTCGATTTTCGAATATTTTAAATATTTCCAAATTTTGTTTAAACGAAAGGCTACCCACTTTGTAAGTTTCTAGCCCTAAATTAAATTTCTGTTATTATTTTAGCTGTCAAAAAGGCAAAAATTTATTGTATAAATTCCCGCTAGATGAACAAATTTGTAGAATAAAATATGAAAAATACCTTTAATTCACGTCTTTCAAACCAAAGATTTTGGAGGATTTTTGCAAAGATGCAATCTTTGGAACCACCCTATTTAATATTTTATTTACTTCCAAAAATTAAATTTTAATCTTACAACCAATTAAATATTTCAAGTTTACTCAAAGCATTATAGCCTGTGGGATAATGTGAGCAGCTGGAGCAGTTGAATATGAAAGCAGTGCTTTTAGATCGTACACATAACATACATATACGAGTATACATATAATATAGTACTAATGAGTGTCATAAAAAAGGGGGAGTGGTGTAAATGCGTAAAATATAAACAAAAGTGAAAGCATACAGTCAGCCAAAGAAATTAATGTAATGAATATTCATAAGCAAACGGTCTATGTTTTGGTTTTTACACAAACACGTATGCACATATCGAAATACCTCGCAGTGAAAATACAAATTTCTCAGCAAATATTCCAGTTCATATACTGATATTTGGTGGAAGAAGTGGTACTACTTCACGAGTACCTAGAAGTGTACTAGTTGCAAAATGGACAATTAAGGATGTAAGCAAAAATGAGTGTATTAGGATGCAGGAATCACGCAATGAGAGTAGGATGAATATAAATATTGATGTGCAGAATCCATCAATGCCATCATCTATGCAGAATCCCTACAAGACAGTGCTGAGTACTTCCGGCAAAATTTCAACACATTTTTAATTATTTTATTTGTCTCTATTACGTGCGCATTATCAGAATGGCATATAGAACATTTCTTAATGGGGAAATTAAATATTTATTTTGATATTCCCTTCCCCTTGTCGGTGTGAATTCTAACTCTCTTTTACCAATTTCAATTTCATATAAGAGAAAAACACATATATCTACTGTACTTTAAACGGCAAGGCAACTTTATTGTATGCTTATAATTTGGCTGCTCTGAAAAAGGGCTTGTGTGAAATTTTGTTGCGTTTGTTGTATGGTCGCCATAGCCGAATGAGTAGATGCTTGGCTAACATTTGAAAATGCGTGAGCTCGAATTTCCGTGGATGAAACACCGAATTGATATGTAAGATTTTTTTAATGAATACAAAAAAATTTTTGTTTTATATATTTTTAAATATTTTTATATATTTTTATCATAACGAAAATGAGGAGTTTTTGTCATCAGTGCTGATTACTTTTTTCAAAACTGAGGAGTTTTTATCGCCAGTGCTGATTACTTTTTGAGAAGGAAAATGAGTAGTTTGGTCCATCAGTGCTGATTACTCTTGGATAACAGAAATGAGAAGGATGTTTATTAGGTGAGAGAAGTTTGTGATGACGACAATGAGGAGTTTAGTTGTCAGCAGTTATTACATTATAAGAATAAAAATGATAAGTTGCCTTGCGTTTAGAGCGTACAGGGTTGGCAATATTCGACGGATCCATCTGGGAACCTTATATCTTTTGACAGAAGCGTCAGTCCAAGCAGATTTTCACCATGGAACAGTACATGCCACGCGAGAGCTCCCAAATTGTTGAAATTTACATTCAACAAAAGAAATCAATAAACGTTTGTACGAAAGGTTTTCGACTGGTGATGCTCTTTCTAATCCAAAGAGGCCAAATCAAAACCAGCCAAGGCGTCGCCAAGCACATCCCAAAATCGCCGTTCTCAGTAGTTGGGTATTGCTCGGACCACTTTACAACGAATTATCCACATCGATTTGCATTTATTCCCGTATAAGATTCAATTGACGCAAAGATTGTTGCCTGCGGACAAACCTCGTCGATCTGAGTAGGTCCAAAGAGTCATCGAAATCCGTCGGGTCCGTCGAATATGGGCAACCCTGTAGTTATTTTTCCCAGTTATAAGAAATTACTATTTGTAAAAGAGAGATAGAATATCACACCGACAAACGGGAAACTATGAGAAGTTTCCCACGGCTAGAACGAAAATGTGTAGTTTAATGAGTATAAAGATGATGATAATATGAGTGCTTATATGATAGTCAGCTGTCTGGTTGTGTATGTTCCGTACTAAAAAAAAAACAACATTTGACATTATAAAAATCGGGTTTATTTTCAGTTTTTTAATCAAAAAATACGAAATAATTGAAATAGTAATAGGTATGATTCTATTAAAGGTGATAGCCCGTGAACAACATATTAAAATTTCAGACGATTCGTTGAATAGTTTTTTTTTTTGTTTTTGAGATAATTGAGTATAAAGTTTTGAGAGGATTAGTCGACCATTGATGCCGGTTTTACCTGCTAAAATGGCTGTAGAATCGAAGATAATGGAATATGCTTCCAAAAATTTGACAGTATATTTTTAAAAGCCTACACTTTCCAAATTTAAAAAAAAAACAATATTTTTTGAAAATTCTACACCATCGGGAGTTGAATTTAAATGTAAAATTTTTTAAAATAAAATCAAAAATATATATAAAAAAGTGAACATCAAATATTTTCGTCCAGACAAGTGATTGCTTTGTTCATTATGAACCAATAAGGAATCTTGGACTTCAACTACTTTGGCATAATTCTGATGTATAGATTAACAACTGACGATTCTTAAGAAACCGCTATGTTTAAAAATACCAGTTGCTAGCATTAAAAAAGGATAGAATAATTTGCTAGCTCGAAAATGTAATATATAGAAATCACATAACAAATTTTCAGAGTTTACTGTGGATAGTCTCAGCTATTAATGAAAAAATAAAACAAAAAATCTTAAAGAAGGTGTTTTTTTTTTAATGACAATACAGTTTCTTAAACATTTTTCAAATAAAAATTTACTTTTTTTACCAAAAACACAAAAAAAAAAATTAAGGCATACTTTATTCTAAAAAAATAGAAAAAAATCATTAAAAAAATATATATATGCTAAATTTTTCAACACTAAATAAATCTCAAACTGTTCCTCTTATTATTCCTCAAACCTTCAAATAGACCATTTTAAAAACATTTACGACAATGTCCAAAATGCTTGGGTTACTTGGCATGAAATCACACATGGACTGCCTCAGCAAGTAGTCATGGTACAGTACAGTCTTGTCTGGTATCGTACGACACGGATAGGTCCTTCCCAATTTTGACGGTGCTGCTGGTATTGAGCAGCGTCATCTTGCATAGCCGTATTAGTTTTGCGGGGCTACCAAATTCCCACATTGCGGCAGATAATCGTATGCAGCGTTGAAATCGACAAAAAGATGGTGTGTAGCGATTCTCTTTTCAAGTGTATTTTCAAGGACTTGACCTCAAACAAGACAATGAACTCAAAAGGAAAGAAAAAAAGACACATATAATGAGAAAAACACATTTTTGTTAGTAATAATTGTGTATTTTTATTTCGCAAAATTATTTTAAATTTCTTTTCTTGTTGTTCTGTACACATTGTACATATAAAATTTATACCTTAGCCAATGTGAAGCTGTTACATATATTTATTACAATTACATTCGCCGATTTACTATTACATACAAAAAAATTACCAGATTTTATTATAAATATTTGAGTACGTAAGTAATAATCGATATGCAGCATACAAACCGTTACATATTTAGCTATAGACAAGTTGGTCACATATTTATAACTACATACACACATTGCAATATGTAAATGTTTATATTCCCTATTTTATAATTTCACGGAATTAATTTCGATAGAACACAATTATTGTAAATTGTGTGTCAGAATTAAGTAAAATCACAAATTGAAGGTATGACGGGAGCAAATTAGTGACTTAATCAGTTGATATATAAAATAATACATATTTCTTATTTTATTAAAACTGCACGCGTTTTTGCTGATGGAAGCAATTTGTTAGTTTTTTTTTTATTTAAGCAATATAATTAGTTAAGCTCGTAAATTGTAATAAGTTTTTAGTTAAAGTTAATTCGTTTAGTTTGTGCGTATAATTGTGCGCTTGTTCGTTTTGACTTGCATTGCGAGCACTAAATGAGCCACTGTCAATGACTGTAATTGTAAATGTACATAAAATTTTAAATTTCATATTTTTGTATCACTACGCACGCACAACTGTTTTGCTTTAGCAATAAATATACATACAGAGATAATTTTCGAAAATACGTAAGTATGTGTATCCGTATAATAGTTTTAGCATATTTGGTTTTATATGTATTAAGCAAATTGCAGTAAAGTCCCACCACCCACATACATATAAATGTATGTATAGTATACCGCCTAAGAAGCTAACTGTTATGTTGAGCATTAAGATGCGCCACAGTAATTAAATATTCATTAAGTTGAGTGTTTTCAAACTTTTCCAGCTTTTTCACACCAATATTTTACTTAGCCTAATGATAGATAAGGGAAGCATTCACTTTACTTTCCATGAGATGCATACTTGTGTAACAAAGTGTAGATCTACATAGTATACAAGCAACTACAAAACAAAACCTAACAACTCATGTTGAGTTGTGCTTTTAGTGAAATTTTTCCGAACAGGGAATGCGTGAAATAAATGAAAAAGTTTGAAATTAAATAATCAATATTTATTAAAGCGAAACATAAATGTGTAAGTACAATTTCCGAGCACGTTTTATAGGATGAGTAGTATGTAAGTGACTAAAAAAATTTGTTTGTAATTTGCAAAAGTAAAATTCAAGCCAGATGTCAAACTCGCTTGCAATTAAAGGTAATAAATTAATATTTAAAACTGTCAAATATTTACGCAAATTAAAATGATCGAAAGTGTTGAAATACGAAAAAAATTTGCAATTTTCATACGAGTAAGCTCTCTTATCTTCTTTTCTTAGAATACAAGGTTTGGTCATCGGAAGCAAAATTGTGAGAGCAACTTTGGCTGCTACGCCATAGCGGAATTGACTGCACATAGCGGACGCTCATTTCCCACGTCTTCTTACGTTCTTACAATCAGTCGCTGTTCAGGCAGCAGTAACATAAGCATCGGATGCGTTGATTTTTTCTTATATGACCAACACAATCTCAGTTTTTGCTCACCTCTATTGTAAAAAAAAAAACCACTTCCACTTATTACGATAGCAAATCACTTGATTCCAGCAAATTCTCTGAGATCCGACTAGCAGTTTGATATTCGCGACATCTTTGCATGCTGTATACCGTGGGGATTATTCATGTAAGCTGAAAATATCTCTCATTCGCTGTAAAAATCGCATAACTCAAACAAATTGGGCTGAGAGTTCTTGTCTAAGTGCGCCAACTTATCATTGGGGCAATCTTCTGGCCTTGGAAAACAACGCTAATTCGTTCGAAAAATGCCAATAATAAAAAAAAAAATTTTAAATTCGAGAAATTTTTTTTCTTTCTTGCTCCTTAAGTAAAAATAAAAAAGTGTAATAAAAAAAAACGCTAATAACTTTTGCCACAACATAAAACAACCACTGCCATTTCTGCACGCATAACAGGAAAAAACATTATTTTGGCATCAAACGAACAGTTTGATATCTGTAGTCAACAACTTCATGGCAATTTTCATTTTACGCTGCCGTTTCGAATAAAAACAAAAACAAAAAATGACTGGTATGAGTCAATGAAATTAGGTTTTTCTCTTTCAGACCCGCTGCCGCTAAAATAAGGCTTAAAGTAGTGACAAGTTAACACTGTCCCTGTTAAATGCTGTATTCTACGGTACTCAATCCAAATTACCCAGAAACTTATTCAATACAAATAAACTGAAAACTAGTTTCGAAATATCTGCAAACACAGCAGAACGTCCTGACCTCAGTAAGGTGGTGATTACCTGTATATCAAGGCGGAAGAGGAACTGCGGCGGTTTTCCCTACAGGCGGGTCTACGTTGCTGTAATGCTGAAAGTAGCGTTCCCCAAAAAAAAACTGTGGTTAGCTAGGGAGGGAGGAGGCTATTGCAGGAGGCTTTACTGCACCACGAACTTTCTTTGGACAAAGCATCATGGTCATTTACTTTTTATTTACAATTGCAAATCTCTAAACATCCACTTATGCAACCAATGTGAATAATTTAATTTCAAATTTCTCAATTAGGTTTAAGAAATATCCTCTACTGGCCGCGAAAGGGTTAATTTATTGGTCGTGAATGGCTTAATTTGACTTCCCTACTAATTATTCTATTCTACAAAGTACATTCTGTTTTTTCTATTATATTATAGTTTAATAATCATGAAAGTGTTAATTTTTGGGTTCACTTTTTTTGCATAAATCATTATGTTTCTATCGAAAATAACTCTCATTGACGATTTAAAAAAATTCCAGGTAATAAAAAAATAAGCCCAAATTATTCGCCTTGGGGAGATATACTACTTTCATAGACTTTCCCCTACTCCAAGTTAATAGAGGCACGTGTTTTCTTAGCTGGAGGGATTCTTTTCTTAAACTTTCAACAGCACCCAGTTTCTTAACGATTATTCAAATGCAAAAATGCTTATCTTTTCATTTTCTTTTAACCCCCGAACTATTGAAGTGCAGAGCCATAAGGGAAGGTAGCAATTTTTAAGTTCAGATTTTTGCACTCAACCTATCAGAACAAGCAAGAAAGTAAAACAAATACATATCTTGAATTTCTATTTAAAATATTTGATATAAAATAAGCACCAAATGTTGCCGAATTTATTTTTTAGTAGATTTAAAACTCATTTTTGGAGTCTACCAACTTTGTACTGGGAGCTGGGAGGATCTATATAGTAAAAATACTTAAGATGCTATAACGAAAAGGTACACAAGTATGAATTTCATTTTAATACCTCAGCACTATTGCCGTTGCATTGCTCTGGAAAGCGAATTCCAGAATATTTAGCGAATTCAAGTGGATATTAAGCGCGATAGCAGATCAAAAGACAATTCACTTGTTTCGATTCTGAACCAAGAATACATACATGGAAAGTGCGACCTCTCCTGAAAAATTTTAAAGCCATACGCGGCCTACTAGGAGTAATCAAGAGAAAATTATAATTACAAGTACAGTCAATAGGAGTAGAAGCCCATCTTGATTAATTCAAAGTAAAAACATTGGAGTAAATAAATCAAAATTTTAATTGCTATTCTGCCTTCAGACTCCTCACTATCTGTTCAAGTGTACAACTTAGGCGCATAAAACGGCAAAGCGGAGTTTGTTGGCTTTTATTGCGAAATTTATTGAAATTCTCGAAGCGATTCATGAGTCACACATACATACAAAACTATCATCGATAGGTTTGATAACAAGAGAAAGGAAAACAGCGTAGAGTTCAGAAGAAAAGCATACCCAATTAGCTTTTCAGTGCGCTAGGCGTTCCGGTAAGACTACTACTAACAAACCGTTCAACCGAAAATCAATGAAAATGTCCAGTAGCTTTAAAGCAAATTTTCCAGCTAAATTTTCTATCTAGGCATTCCCAGCAGTAGAACAAATTTTTTTGAGTACACTCGAAAGCAGTCAGCGCTTTTTTTTCTTTTTTCAAAATTTTAGCATACAGATTCACAGAGTTATTTCCCTTTATCAGTAATATTGCGTTGATTGATGGAGTAGTTCAATTTAATATCAGGTACCTGACTGCTGGTGGCACCTATCAACAGACAAATGCGGAAACCTTCGATACCGAGTATAAAACCAATGTTGTTCGCCTTGTGCTGAGCTGAATGGCGACGAAAAACTTATGTAAGTAAATAAAATATACATATCGACATATAAAAAATGTATCAATATTGCCTATGAAATGTAACTAAAATTATATTATGATATACCTATGCATATATACTCAAATACGACATACGAGTACAATAGTGCTAGAAGTGTTGTAAGCATTTGTCCACAAAACGATAGTACTCGGAGTTTATTTAGTTAGACGTATTGCATAAAACTGAGCTGACTAAGTGCATGCCGGTGGATAAATTTAGTCACAGGTAGTCATTTTCCCATAGGTTGTATGTATTAGTAGACGTTAGTGTATTGCTCAACCGGCGCCACTTTATAGAGGTAAATATTTAATATCAACTCATATGAGGATGTCGGTTTGTGTTTGGGTAGCCCAAAATGTGTTTTATCTGTAGCTGCTGGTAGCTGGGCCAAAAAATATAAATTGTCACAAAATAAACTGGGAGCAGCATATCAGCTGAATTGCCTACTAGTGGGTGCGACAGATATGATATGTAAATTTCTATATACGTACATATATATTTATGTAAATGGGAAGCATTGCAAAAAACACAAAATTAACTAGAAAAACAAATTCGTACTTCAGAAGTCAGTTCAATCGTGCAAATGTGAACTAGTCTGGAAGTGTCTCAATTGCCACCAGTTTGTAAGAGAAGCTAACGGTTGTTTTTGTTATTCGATTTCTTGTTTTTATATTGCGTATTATATTAGCCAGATTTAGTTTGAACATAGTTGCGTATTAAAATACGCTAGATAGGCTAGAATCTACGTGAAAACTGGTTTTATGTATTATTTCAAAAATTTTATTAATTTGCCGCATAATATTTCGAAAATATAGCCCGAAAAAAATTGAATGAAATATTCAAATTAATTAAAGAAAAAATTTTCGTGATACCAAGCAACTAGTACGCAACCCACAGAGCCTCGAAAACCAAGACGAAGGAAGCACTTTTGTTTTTGTTGAAAAATTATATTTTTTTGCAAAAAAAATCGGTTGTAAGTGTGAAAGAGACCAAATTTTTGTTCTTTCAAAAAAGAATCTGCGATTTATTACTCGATTTATTATTATTTTTACTACTAAACTGAAGAATTTTCTTTACTTGGTTGATTTTATCTGAAACAGTTCAAAGTTATGATGCTACCGCAAGGCACTAATTCCATAAAGAAGGCTCCAAATAACTTCACCGAAAACTGATTTTTTTAATTTTATGAACTCAAGTAAATATATTGAATGGAGTGCCTCTCCAACTCTTATTGCAGAAAATCGCATCTTCGATTTTAAATAAAAACGAACTTAATATTTCAAGTATCAGATTTTAAGAACATTTAGTTCAAATATCTAATAGAAATAGCGAGCTCTTCATGAGATTCGAGTACGGCGGCCGAATGTGCTATTAGCTTTATAAAATAAAAAAGACTACGTCTTATTTCTTAAGGAATTTTTGTTATGATTATCTATGCATATAATTTTCGCTTAGCTACAATCGTCGTTTAAAAATCATATGTCTATCTCCTCTTTATTGGCATAGCAAGATTTGTGTCTAGAATGTTTTTTATGGTTCAACTGCCTACAGAGCCTACTTTTAATTCCTTTCCGAACTGAAGTTAACTTTTATCCTCCTTTTTGAGTATCGGTGCAACTCAGAAATCTTTTTTGAAATCGTGTAAACGAAACTATGAATTAAATTAACTACTTAAGTCCTTATGCCTAGATATTAACTCTCAGCTGCTGAAATGTTTGATATATGGGGCGAGCTTTTCAAAATTAAGCAAACGAAACTATGCCCCTTCCGCTAAGGCATTGCTTGATTCAATGTAATGATTGTAACTAAACAGTTTTAGAGTTCGATGAGAACAAATAAAAAAGGATGTGTACTTGAGTACTGTGCCACTACTGCTCGTTTGGTGGGTGATGGTTAATCATTCGGCTTTTTACTATAACGAAATTCAATTTAATGCATGGAATAAATTTTTTTTAATACCAGCTGGCACATTCTGATGTACCAATTAATTCGAAATTAGTCATATTTCGATATACTATAAGTATGTGGACCAGTTAAACGTATGTATCTGAGATACCTTGCGTTAGTCCCAAATGATAAAACAAAGTTGCCTTGTAGGTAGACCATTAACACATTCTAGCACATTTCTAGATTTACTGAAATTTTACTGCTCGGTTGAAATAAACGCGTGATGCGTACCAGTCACGTATAAGAATTCCCCAGAATGAGGCACAGTGAATTTACTGTAGTGATTCGACATACACACATAATTTTATAGAAATAAATGTTAGTTTGTATTTCTGTACTTACTTCTACATTCGACCGGTTGACCTACCCTCGTTGGTGGGCGAAATCAACTTGGTACCAGCTACCGGTAAACCTGTCAGCCCCCATTCCATCCTACACTTCTTCCTAACCCTTTTTAATTACGAAACACTTTTGTCGTTTACTTATCTAGACTTTCATATTTTTGAATATTTTGTGATGTGGAAATCATTTGCCTGCGGCTCCGAAATTGAAAAAGGTCTTTATGATTCTCGTATGCTCTTTAATTTGTTGTTGCTATAGTGAGCTGTACATATATAAAATAGTAGCAATTTTGACTAGCCCAGCGTTCTAACCTTTCTGTTAAATTCAGCAGTGCGAGTGGGTGTGGTGATTCACTCACACACCAACCTGTTTGTTTTTGAATTCATGCGTGGTAGCTAATTTTTGGTGCCCGTCGTCTGGGTCAACGTGTCGTGTGTATGTGGGTGGAGTCGTGCCCGCCTATTTGCATACAGTTTGTGGTTTGTCGCATTTGACTCGACTGGTAATTGTACATGTTAAGTGAAAAGTTTTATATGTAGCTAATTTGCACACAGCATAGCATTTTGATGGCCCTTTTGTGGGGCGTGTTGACTCGCAACTGGTGTGGCAATTCTATGTTAAGTGGATTCTTATGGGTCGTTGACGATGTGCGGTCATTGTAGAAGTAATTTGTTATGAGTCAGCCATTAGAGTCAATAACGCGTGTAGAAGTAGCTTTGCATAGAATCTTTGTAAAATGTGCTCAAAAATTGTGGAAGGTACACAAATTCATGGCGATTTTCGTGCCACGTAGAATTTATGTACATATAAACGTATATGTGTACATATCCTAAATTGGACTTACACATTTAGTTGCGATTTTTTTAGTTGTTGTTATGCATACAATTTACTTAAGTACTATATTTAGTGTTATTTGACTTAACTAAGGAAAATATTTTAACAATTAAATTTTATATTCTATGGAGAAAATTCAATTTTTTCACATTATAACTACTTTTTTATACAATTTCGTTAATATTATGAGTATACGAGTACGTATGCGCCCTTATGTGTCATTATTGTTAATAGGTATGTTTGTATTTAAGTACGCAGCGAATGCAGGATTATTTAAATTGGCACTTGTGTTATGTAAACTTGTATGTACTTACAGTATATAAATACATATATACATAAATGTATGCATATGTATATGTAAATATGTAGCCCCGGGGGCCGCAATACTTGCTTATGTATGTATGTAGTGTGTGTGTATGTACAAAGTCCACTTAGACATACGTATATTTATTGTAGTTGTATAACACTAACAAGGCGCACATATATGTACAGTTATGTACATGTATATGTTTACACATTGTTGTGGGTTGGCAATGACTTTAGCGGGAAGCAGTATTTGTTAGTAATCTTTTTCCGCCCTGCTGCTCTTTCTCTCCCTTTGGCTGTAAACTCATGCAGCCTGACCTGGGCACGCTTACGCGTTAACGCATCTGCGTGGCTAAATGTATTGTCACGTTTACCAGTCACGTGAACGCGCTGCTGCTTCGTTCTCTGTGTGGAATGTTGTGCTGCGACGTGTCTCTACATATTGGCTTTGTGTTTGTGCCACAATCTGGCCAGAGCGCGGCGGTGGTGGTGGAGCCGGTATACGCGGCTGGAATGTTGTCTACAAGTAACAATAGAAATGTGAGTTATAAAAATAAAATTGCAAAAATAAAATAATGTTTTATGTTTATGTCTAATGTCGGGAGAAGAGTGGATTTGTGGTAATTTCGTTTGCTTTTTGCTGGTGTATGTGTGCAAAATATGTAAGGAATAAGTTTTCAGCAAATAAAGGGTGGTTAAATCATTAACTAACCAATGTATCAGAATGTGAATAATAACAAATATGTGGCAACTCTATGCAGAAGTGTGCTTTGGTAATACTTATCTTAAATCACTTCTACTTGATACCCATATTGCTAATTATAATTATAAATTTATAGTGTTCTGTTAAAAATATATGGCAACTCTACGCAAAAATACTCGTCTAAATAACTTTCGTTTGAATATTTTTCATATTATATTTTCCATATTAAATTAATAATAAATATAACTACGAATGTTATATTAAAAATAAGCGGCAACTCTATTCGAAATACGCTTCATTAATAACCCTTTTAAATACCTTTATTTTGGTGCCCATTATTTTATATAATATTTTATTTTAATATCTAATGTACTTTCTAGTGATATATTGAAAAATAGATGGCAACTCTATTTAGAATATACTTCGTCAATATCCCTTTTAAATACTCTTAACTTAATGCCCATATTCGTAAACCTTATTTAAATATTGTAATTAATCTCTAGTGTTATATTAAAAATATGTGGCAACTATAGTTAGAAGTAGGTTCCAAAAATATGTCTCTTATAAATCTTTTATTTGATATCGAACCTATTTTGAATGTAACTACTATCTATATATATATAACTGGCGCATACACCCATTTTGGATGTTTGGCCGAGCTCCTCCTTCTATTTGTGGAGTGCAAGTACAGTTCCAAGCCGACTCCGAACGGCAGATATTTTTATGAGGAGCTTTTTCATGGCAGAAATACACTCGGAGGCTTACCATTGCCTGCCGAGGGGTGACCGCTATTAGAAAAAACTTTTTCTTAATTTTGGTGTTTCACCTAGACAACGTTATCTCTTATCAACGTGAATTTCGAATGGTAATCACGCACCAACCCATTCGGCTACGGCGGCCAATATATAAATTAGTTTCTAATATTATATTACAAAATAAGTGGCAACTCTATTTCGAACTATTTTTTTTTTTTATTTTAGCTAAAAAATGAAAAAATCTGCAGAAATATTATAATTTCATATTTTGTGACACTGTGAGGTGACAAGCAATTAGTTTTGTGAATTTGGCAGTGAAATAAAGGAAATTCAGGTACGAGTAATACTTTATTATCATCCCTCATAATAGTCCCTCCCTAACTCCAACAATTAGAAGCACCCTTGGTAACCCTCCGAAGTTAACCTAGTATTCAGAAGTGCGGTTCCCGAACCTCCTGTAGGTCGCGGCATCTGGATGAGTTCCTTTGATGGGTGAATTGATCTTGGGCCATAAGCGTTTTAGAGTGGGTGACAACCCAACTATGGGGCTTGAAAGGCAAAGTTTTTTAGCTAAAAGCATTTGCAGAATGAATGAGGAGTGGTCCGAGGTGTTGCCGCTGTCACTGATAGTAATAACTTTATTGCCACACCTCAAATATATGAATGATTATATTATAATTTGCCATTCAGACCATTCGAACAAACTCAATATTTTGTACATTATGATTTCTTATATAGTTTTCATTATTAAAACTTACCAAGCGTTGCGAACGACGCGATTTGGGTGTAGCTTCTGGCGATGAAAGTTCATCTGGTGCTGCCCAATGCTCAGTAAACTCACTTGCTGAACGCGCTAACGACGGATGACTAACCGACCGATGGAAGGAGCGTCGATCCTCGTCATCATAGTATTGCATTGGATAGAAAGAGCTTGCATCCGACACGTTGTCTAAGTGATCGGGTCGTCCAAAGTCGACTGTAACCTCCGACATAGAACGGAAATCATTCTGATCAGTGTGATAAGATGTGCGCGATGAGCGACGTGAACGTTGCATATTGAAACTATTGTCACGCAATGGCATGCTTGGGTCTTGGCGTATGGTGCGAACAGAGGAACCACCATCACTATCGTATTCATACAAAGTTGGCAAGGAGCTACGGCGCGAACGAGTATCCCACGGTTGTGTTTTCTTCGTACGCTTAGGTGCGCGCATTTCCACATCCGTATCCTCATCGGCAGGTGGCGCCAATATACGAATGATAACATCCCATGTCTGCGGCTCAAAGATACGCTCATAGCGGGTATCTTGACGTATGCGTTCAAAATCTTCCCGCACCACGGCCTCCGTGAGCATTGTGCGCAACGATGACTCTGTAGTGATAATTTCCTTCCATTTGGCCTTATCGTCATAGCTGATGTAGCGCGTGAGTGGATGCACGCTGGAGTGCACCGAGCTGGCATCGTCAGCTTCCGAAAATTCCGGTTCTTCCAAAATACGTATCAGCACATCCCAATTTGGCACTGCCTTATCTTCTGGGGGCATTTCAATAGGTTTCATGTTGCCCACTAGCTGCGGACTGGTCAGCTTCTCTTTGTTATCATAGATTTGTTGTGGCGGCTCTTTAGGCACAATTGGCAAGCTTAGCTCAGAGCGCTCCATCTTGGGCGTAAGTGTCATACCGGATGCACTGGAAATATCGGAGAAATTCTCCCATCGTTGCTGTTCACGCTCAGTTGGATAATTTCGTATCTTAACATCCCAAGTAGGGTCCGGTATTGGTGGTGGCAATGGTTTTGGTTTCGCTTTATATTCGGTAACACGACGCTTATGACTCTCAATATCTTCAATTGTCTTCTTTTCGGTAATGGTGCACAAATATACATCATCTACAGTATGCGATGTGACCTGTGGTTTCTTCACCACAATTGGTGGTTCAGGTGGAAGGTACTCTGCCTCGAAGAAATGTGTGCTGTCAACCATCTCGCCAACTGAGTGCATATCGGGTGCCTCAGAAGTCATATCCGTGACCTCACTAACAGTGGGTGCATCAGTAAAGTCTGACCAAGTTTCGGGCCGTCCGTCGACCATCTCATGGTGTGTGCGTGCATATACAGAGAACACAGGCTCTGGTGGTGGCGGTGGAGTCACTTCCACAGTGTGCTTGGGTGCCGGATGCAATTCAGGAACATATGTGAATTGAGTATGTACAGTCTCCTCTTGAGGTGGCAGTGAGTCCATTGTCATAATACTTTCACGGTCTTCATGAGTCTCCATAATAGTCGAAAGATTATTGCGATCTGGGCGCAGTGTGGCAATACTCTCAGTGTCCGAGGTAACAGGCGAAGGTGGTGGTGGCGGAGACTTCTTAACGCGCACTTGCACGTCGAACTTGGGCGACGATGATTCCTTGACGGCAATAGGATGACGAGGCACCGAAGTGGCCACCGCATTGGCAGCCGGCACTTCCTGAGTATGTCCATAATGATCGCTATAAATGCTTGAAGTCTCTTGAACAAATGCACGATTTTCAAAGCTACCTGCTGAGCTGAAGGGCAGTGATCTGCGGATAAGGAAATTAGATAAATTTCGTAAGCAAAAATGGGCAAAATATGGAAAATCAAAACTTTAACTTACCTCGTATCGATTTCTTCGATTTCGGAATGTGATTCGCTGGGGTAGTCAGAAGGTATGAGCGCACCCTCGCTACCCGATGAGCTATGCACAGCCGCCAAAGGTACAATAGCGCGTGGGATTTTAACGCCTTCAAAGGCACTAATATTACCCATGCTACTGCCACTAAGCTTGGTGATTTCCGAACCACTTCCCATGGACATTGGAAGACGGCGGACTACCGGTATTGGGCGACTGCGCAGACAATAGTATGAGACAGCCAAACCAAGTAATAGCAGTGTCAAGAACATGATGGCGCAAATGATTAGAAGTAGCTGTATGCCCTTGAGGGGTGGCTGTATCACGGAACCCGTTGCGATGGGATTCAAGCTATATTATAAAAAAGTATAAATAAATTTGAGTTTGATAAAAATCAAGAAAACAGGTCCCTCGTGAATTGAAAAGTGGTTTAAATGGCACACCATCAAATATTAATTATAATCCAAACCTACCACATAAATAAATAAAATAATAATATAATAAAATCCATTCTGCGGTTGAAATTCGATTATGTATAATAACACAAAATTTTGAGTTTCAAACAATATTTAAAACATTCGCAGATTAGAAGCAGGAGCCATCTTTTATCAATATGAAGCATGAAAAATTACGAAGACATCGTGTGAAGCAAAGTGTTAACCTTGTAGAATTGATAAGGAACAGGCCAAGAAATCAACCATACGGTTTTCAACGTTCTAGTTGTAGCACCAGACGAAATAATAAAATCCAACTTTTTCAACAATAACAACTTTTTGCTCACGAAATATGGTAAAGGGTGTAAAAGAGAAATAGTACCTGTGATAATATTTTAATTTTCTTCAAAAGGTCAAAGATTATTCTCTATAAGAACGAAACAACATTCCCAATCGCTATATTCTTACATTTGCGATAAAAGATTTGGTCAAAGATTGTATATGGAATACAGCGAGAATAATTTTCGTGGACCATATTAACCATATACCTCATTGATATAGGGGTATTTTTACCCATTTAAGAGAGTGAGTCATAAAATAACCGTATTCTTAAACATATTGTGTTTTTGTATACATATTGAAATGTAAATCATTTTAAAAGAAATTATAAAAAGGTATTTGAGCGACGAGATGTGTTCTTCAAAAATGACAAACAAAAATCCTTTGCAAAAGTTCTTCCAAAAATATTTTTTTAACAAAAGTATACAATTTTTACCCAAAAAATATTTTAAGTTTATTTAATTTACAAGTTTTTATGCAAAATTATTAAAGAAAAAACGAAAATTCATAAAAAGTAGCACAGATTTTCACTTTAAGGGGTTATATACCTTGTGTTGGGCTAAAAAATTGAAAATTTTTTATGGCATATTCTAAAAGTACATCATCTTAAAAAATATAAGTTCAAAAAATCATAAAGGATCGGATAAATCAAATCATAAAAATCATAAAGGTCGGTGCACTAGAACGAAAGTTACAGACCGTGGAAGCGCGCAAATTATCCATAAATGAAGTGCATGCAAAACTTTAGACGCGATTATCTCGAAGTTGTGTTTTTTGAAAATTACCGTCGCGGTGATCATTAACATCATTTGCACAAACTGTTTTTTTAATTATTCGAAGTTACAATTAATTTTTTTTTTATTTTTCAACCCCTCAAAAATCGTTTTTTTGGTGCAAAGCGGTTTTCATATCGAGAAAAATTGTTTTTAGGTAAATAAACCGTTCAGATTCACTAAAAAACATTTTCCTTCAATAATCATTTAATTTTTTTTTTATTTCAGTTGAGCTGCTCATGCGCTACTGTGATCACCGCAAGCCTCTTCTAAAAAAGGGCGTTTCGGGGGAGGGGAGATATCAACAATAAATAATAACATTTTTTAAAATCAAAACACCAAAATGTATTCTTCGAGAGTTACCCTTCAAATATGATATAGGCCTCATTTGAATAAAAGTTCTAAAACAAAATTGAAAAAAAGTATGACAATCGCCCATTTTTTAGGGCCCACATGGTATATAACCCCTTAAAATATTAAATATCAATGTCCAAAATACTTGGATCCTCGACATAGAATCGCTCATTTATCCTGATTGAAACCTTCATGAACGCAATAATATAAAAATTGATGTAAGTTGATAAAGATTGAAGAAGTTTTTGCACTTACATAGGCGCTGGCAACGCTGGTGGCAGTGATGGTATAGGTGGTGGATAGCGACAGACAATGGTAATTATCTCATCGCCATCCATTTCCAGATTGGCATGGAAGCGCACGATTATATTGTTCGTAAAAACGCGTGTAGGATTCTGAAAACCAAAAACATTTATAGTTCTAGTATAGTACAAATGTACACATATATCCCAACTTACCTGTATAGTGCCACATCCTTTGAGTGGTAGCTCCAATCTATAACTGAGCGCGCCCTTGCCATTGACACGACAAGCGCTGCTGCGATCGTAATCGGCTTGAATAATGCCGTGAAAAGGTTCATTGAATTTCATGTCGACCTAAATGGATTTACCATTAAACATTTTTATAAAAGATGTATCATATGGCATATAAAATAATGATTTCACTCACTTGCATGGAGCCAGCTGCGCAATTGAGCGCTGCTTTTGTGCGATTTAAAAATATGAGTGGGCTAATATCATCTAATTTCGTGACCTGAAGTAAAATCGAAATTAAATTATATAGTTATGAATTTCATTTTTGAGGGCGATAATAAGAATTGTTTACTACATGTATGTATGGTTAATGGTTAATGGTTGTAGAGGGTTAAGGTATGGCCCTTTAGCACTGCGATCATATTGATCTATTGTGCACCCTATGCTGTCTATTGACTGTTAAGTATGCTTATGAATTGTACCAGCCCCTTCTGAGGGAGTGATTGAAGGTATTCATCTGTAAGCATGAACTTGTTTAAAAACCTTTTCCTTCTATGCGTCAACCCCGGACATTCGATAATGAGATGTTCTATAGGCTCCTCATCTTCGCAGCAAAATCTGCAGGTGCTGGTGTTAGTTATGCCTAATTTATGTAAGTGTTTGTTGCAGATGAAGTGATCCGTGAGGGCGCCTGTGAGAGTGCAATGCTCTTTTTGTTTAACGTGAGGGCCATGTTAGCTCTTTTAGCGTTGAAACTTAGGAACTTTTTGGAGTGTCTAAGACCCTCTACGTTGTTCCAATGCTGATTTAATAGAGTTTTGGCCCAGTATTTTACTTTTTGTTTCAGGTTGTTTTTGTTGAATCCGAACATAGGACTAGGTCCGATGAAGCTTGGCTTGAAAGTCTGCCTTTTCGTTGCCGTCATATCCCTCATGTCCCGGTACCCAAATTAATGAAACATTGTTTTTGGATGCCAGGTTATTCAGTGCCTTGTGGCATTCATGTATATATATGTCTCGACCCTTTTCTATGGACCTTTCATAAAACTATTTCTGTGTGTATTCAACCAAAAATGTTTGTTTAAAAAATTAAAATTTTGATGCAACGAATAATGAATGATGCAGCAAACAAGTGAAAAACCAATGGGGACCCATGGCTCTAGCGTATATCACGTCCATTTGCACAACGATGCGTCAATAAAAAATCAGATATACCCTATTAATGAAAAAAGTAAGAGGAAAATCTGAGGAGTTGTCTTACATATATGACAAAACAAATTTTCCCCAAAAATTTTGAAGAAGAAATAACATTGTTGCTAAAAAATTATTTTTATCCAAGCAAACTTTACGAAAAACGAACTAAAAAAATTTATAAAAACGTATTTCCCAAAACGATTATCCCAAAAATTTCCAAAAAAAAAAATTTACAAAATATTTACAATTTATTTTATAATTTTTTTTTTTTTTCAAGAAATGTTAGGGATCAAAAATTTTTTTTGTTGGAAAAAAATGTAATTTTAAAGGGACAAACAATTTTTTTTAATTATATTTTATCAAAAAAAAAAAGTTATAAAAGTGTTAAAAGGAACCGAGAATGCTTCATTTTAAAACAATCTATACTACAATTTTCAAAGTTCATGTATCTTAAAATTATAAAATGCTTTTTTTTTAATTTTTCAGCTATGTTCTTATACTTCTTATTGTACTCATGTTTACAAATAAATAAATTTTCTGAAAAATCTAGGACAAAGTCGAGAAAACGTGGAATACTTGATCAGGAATCGCTCCTCTGTCCTGACTGAAACAGATATAGAAACGAAACGAATGGGGGATGAACGAGGGCAAAACGAAGGCTCTCTTCAAATAACAATTAGCGCACCCGCATTAGAATCCGCAGCATAGTTGATGTTTTAGGTTTTGAAATACCAGAGTGCATCGTTTAATAGGGAACTTGCATTAGTTCTATTAAGGGCTTTGGAAAAATACTCGAATTTTCTTTTTCTTTTGTTTGCTTACATGTATACTGGTCCTGAGCATAAGTGTTCCTTGTCCTGAGCCTTTCTGTGAACTTACATAGGGCAACATCAAGGAAATTGTCAGGAGGTGGGAGGAGAAGAATTTCGTTGAACACTGGCGAAAATCTATCTGTTAACGACAAGTCCTAAAGTCGGACAGAGGAATTTCTGATAAGCTGCTTTCACTTGGCATAGTGGACTTAAAACTTTAAACTGGTTACCTCACAAGCCACTGTAGGCTGAGATACCACTTAAACAAAATTGGTCTCTCTGGTCATCATTTGCCGATTCTGTGAACTGAATATAGAAAAGAACACATCCTTTGTAAATGTCCTGCACTAGACAGAAAACGGCTACAACACCTTGGTGGTATTTCCGTGTCTCCACATAAATTTTGGAACAATAAAGCCTTGAATGTACTAAAAGTCTTAGAAAAGCTTAAAATATACGGTACCCCAACAGGCTTTTAGTAGCAGTGCGCAGTAGCCTAATAATAATAATAATAAAGTGTATACTTAAAGTATATATACAGAATAATAATTAAAGTTATAGTGACGAATTTGAATTATTTCCGCTCATACAATCTGAACCGCACCGAGACTTTTTTGAAAAACTATACTTGAAGCGCGTAGTTGGTTATTCTTATAAACTGGTGAGCTGGATTTAAATAAATATGAGTGTCCAATCTAAATGAGTTCAAGTTATTTTACTCAGTATTGTTTGTTTCAAAAGTTCCAATTTTTTAAATTTTTTTCTGTTTTTTCAGATTTCGAATTACACATTTTTCTTGGAGTTTCAGTTTCCGATTTTACGAGCAATTGCGAGCTCTATTTTGTCACCGCATTTGCTTTGAATTTGAAGACAAAACTACGTTGCAACTAGTCTCATATGAAAAAAACACACACATTCAAAAAAAGGAAATAGATTTGAGTTACTTACATATTTACTCACATTGAGATAACGTTAATTTTGTGCTCTGGAGGTGCAGCGTTGGCCTCATCAAGGAAGTAGGTTTACATATACGAGTATTACCCAGTGAAGGCCAAGTACGGCACTTTTGTTAGCTTCGGTGTTGGTTTGCTAACTAACAAATACATAGCTAAGTAAGTTAAATTATTGCGTACTAATGCTTATATATTTCTTTTTTCAATTACTGCATCTACGCTTTAGCATCATTTAAACCAATTATTACTGCAGCCTTTCAGCTCATCATCTAATTAACACCGAATGAATGAACAAAATATAAGGCAAAAATGCTTGCAGCAACCGCAATGCCATTGTTTTATAATATGGCATAAGTAGTTAAGAGTGTGAACCCCAGCTTGATATCATTGGCCTGCATCTAAGCATTATGTAAGGCTTGGTGGCGTGGCATCCAATGACTTCCTGGCCCAGAGACACAAAACTATGCTCTATTGAATTTAAATCTAACAACAATTGCATACCACATACTTATGCATACTTATGTATGCTACGGTGCTACGTACCCATGGCAACTTTGTAAGCTGCATAGGTGTATTGCCTTCCTGCTTGACTAGCTGACATTGAGTTCGTGATGCTGCTAAAAGCATTGAAAATTTACATTCGCGGTTTTAAACTAGCGAGTGAGCGGCGGCTAAGCAGAGCAGAGAGAAAGTACTCGCAAATAATTTAGGTGGTATTTGCATTGTACTCGTATTGTTTTGTGTTGCTACCGGTAACTGTGTAGTAATTTAATAGTAAACCAACCTATATAAGAACAGCAGCAAGTAAAATTTGTAGCCACAAAGGGAATGAAGTTGGTTCAAACCATATATGGATGAACATCGCGTATACATATTCATATGCGCAAGCGAAGGTCAAAAGTTTACATAGAATTTTTTTTGGCCATTTCCGATTTTTGAACTTTAAACAAAATTTAATGTGTTTGCGTATCTTTGGTGTATTGAGTAAGTGAGAATTGCCTATGAAAATCGTTAAATTGTACTATATATCTGCGAATTAGATGGCTTTCGGAACTTGGCAATACCTGAAAAGAAGTGAAAGCGTGCGCCCCCCGAAAACAGTAAAAAGGCAACAAATATTGAGAAGTTTTGACTGTTGCTTATTCATTATTTAATTTTAATGGTTTCTTTTTACAAAAAATGGTTCTTTTTGGAATAAAAACCATACTAAACCAATTTTCAAACTTTGCACTAGATTTATAAAAATTACAAAAATCACCATCACAATTTAAAAATGTTTAATCAGAATTAAATAAAAAATAGTACGCCAATAATTTTTAGTACAACAACTTTTAGTGCAGCTCTAAGGTCTCTAGTAATTCCCGTTGTTGTTTATTTTTTTTTTTTTCTCTTGATGGTGTGGCTCATTTCCCCGCTATAAAAACGCATCATATTTTTCTTATACAGAGAAACTGCGAAGCATCGTCAGGGGAAAAGGCTGTCAAAACACAACGAAAATTTTGAGCGTTTTTAAACTTAAAGTGTAAGTACTAAAATGTAATGTCGGGTACTTTTTCCCCCGGGCCCGGAGTTTTCAGAGGGGCCCAGACTCGAGGGTAATTCCAAGAAATTGCCTGCTTGAAAAAATATAGTAAATAATACTTCTACCAGAGTTCCGTCACAGACTTTTTTTGGTGTCACCATATCGAATGTTATGATCACGATTATGAAGAATAAATATAATATGGTGATACAAAAGTGTATGATTAGATGATTAGATTAAACACATTTCTCGTCATCATGGACTCAGTTATCACTGGTATTGAAAATCGGTTTACTGCAATTAAAAACATAAACAACATTTTCTCATTCCTGTGGCTATTTCCTAAAATTGAAAAAGCAGAACTTCAGACCGTAGCTCTTAATTTTGCTAAAAAATACCCTTCTGATGTGTCGGAAGAAATCTCAATTGAGATGTGTCACTTGAAGAGTGTGTACAAGGCGAATTTTACTGGAAATTCGGAATGTTGTATGCCTCCGTTCGACTTGTTGAATGCCATCCCAGCTAAAAACTTGGATACTTTGTTCCCGAACATCTGCATTGATTTGCGAATATTCTGCACCCTGCCAGTATCGGTTGCCGGCGCCGAAAGATCGTTCAGCGCTTTATCAAGGATCAAAGACTACCATCGTACCAACTCAGAGTCGAGTAACAGGATTGGCAACTTTGTATTTGGAATCTGAGTTAGCAAGGAAACTCGACTTCGATGATATTAAAGAGCTTTTGCCTCAGCTAAAGCAAGAAAAGCAAAATTCTAAGCATCGTGGCAGTCATTTTCAAATATTTGTAAGGCTCACAAAATGAATAAAAAATTTTAACTTTTTTCAGCTGCGTTTTTTATTTCAGATCTGCTGAAGAGTTTTTTAAAATTCATTTTAATCAATATTTCATAATTAATTCTATCAAAAATTGTATCAATAAGTTTTTCAATGTTTAAATGTTATATCACTATAACATAATACGCATTTTGATAAATAAAAAAAATTTGAAGGGGCCCGCATCTCAAGTTTCCCCCAGGGCCCGAATATTCTCTCCATGGCTCTGCCTACTGTGAATGGAGCGGGAACGAGAGATCATTTTTTATGAGGAACTTTTTCATGACATAAATATACTGGGAGGTTAGCCATTGATTGCCGAAAGGCAAACACATTTTTTCTATATCTTCTATGATGTTTTGTGCTAGGCGCTACCGAAAAGTACTCTCGTACCAATCCTTTCGGCTTCGGCGGATATCAGGGGAGGGTGACCACTATTAGGCTAGAAGACCTTAAGGTGACCCCTTTTTTCTCAGAAATATGAGACTGATCTTGAGATTTGTGTTTTAAAGATGATAAAAGACAGTAAAAAGACTACCATTCGGAATTCACAGAAAGAATATAGGTTTGAATCTCGGTGAAACACCAAAATTAAGAAAAACATTTTTCTAATAGCGGTCGCCCCTCGGCAGGCAATGGCAAACCTCCGAGTGTATTTCTGCCATGAAAAAGCTCCTCATAAAAAATATCTGCCTTCGGAACCAGCTTAAAAACTGTAGGTCCCTCCATTTGTGGAAGAACATCAAGACAAACACCACAAATAGGAGGAGGAGCTCGGCCAAATACCCAAAAAGGGTGTACGCGCCAATTATATATATATATATTATATATAAGACAGTAATGACAGTATTTAAAGACCTTTTTCTTAACTCCTATTAGAAACTTATTGAAATGGCTAACACCAAAAGAATTTCATTGCATGTAAAAACATTACTAGTCACAGTTTGTACGAGCGAGAGTTAAATTTTGCTGAGACTTCTTGAGGCTGAGGAGATAACGCCTCAATTCTTTATTGGCCATTTTTGAATATCTTCTAATTTTTTTACAAATTTTATATTTAATATTCAATTAAGAGTATTTAACTCCAACCCACTTGTACAAGGTGGCGCAAAATTAGTCATCCAATTTTGTTTTGAATAACTTTTTTACAAAATAATAAAACAGATTTTGAAACATAGAAATCTTTATTTTGACCTTTGCTTGTGTGTCTAGTTCACAATTGTCAAATATGATTTATGTACCACGCCATTTGTAAAAATTATAAATTTTCCTATAGAGTGATTCATTTTACGCCACCTTGCATAAAGGCTTTTTAAAAGATAATGGGGTCTTATTATATCACCAGTTACACCTTAGATGTTCTGCTTACGTAGGGCTTTAAACTATATTTTGTTAATAGGCCCTGAAGAACCTGCAGGTTTGGATACCGGCAGCATAGAAGACTGCCTCATAAAGTTGGTAATTTGACACGAAATACCATCATTTGACACAAAGTGACATAAAGTTTTCTTTGTGAAAAACTCTATGACACTCCTTGCTATAAAATGACACTCTTTGTCATAATGAAGATCATTTATTAGAATGCAACATTTTCTTTTATTGTTTTATTATCATTATTTCTTTTTTCCTAAATTTGGATTGTTTCGAATGTTATTATCATATAATGGACGATTAACTTATAAACTAAATAAATCAAAAATGACTTCAAAAGTCCAAAATCACATTATCAATGGTCAGGTCCATCGCTTGAGATGCGAATGAGGAGCATAACTTTTTGGAAAAAAATATTTTATTACCGCAAGAAGTTGGGTTTGCTTAAATCTGATTCTCAAATATTTACAAACATTCACAAAAAATGAATCCTACTACCCAACTTTTATTCATGCTCACTATGTACTCTCCACTACTTTGCCTTTCATTTCACAGAGTTTTTTCTAATTCAAGATAACCTACCTACCAGGTCCAATTATTTCGTGATACTCGTTTTCACACATGGATTCGTATAAGGGGAGTCCGAGAAATATTACAATGATAAACATTGATAAAATCGCATATTTAAGTAATATGAAAATTTAAAACTGAAGACATACCTTTCCATCCAGTGTCGCCTCCTCGGGCAAGCCATTTGTTGTGTAGTTCCCGCTATCGCCTTGCTGCACATAATTCGATTGAGCTTGCGCGGCATTGAACTGTGTTGCGGCACACAGCGCTAGCAGCAGACACCACAAAGCAGGGGAACCGCCCATTTTGGATAAATATTTCTTTTGTATGGACACTTTAAATTTCCTTTTACTATGGTAATGAAATTTTAACATCTGAAAAGAAGAGAGAAAAATTATAAAAGTGTGTGTTTTACAAGCTTATCATAAACAACAACATAAATTTAAAGTTTACATTCACTGATTTTTTTTAGCATCGGAACACGCTAATACTCGTATAAGATAAAAAAACAAAAACAAAACTTAATAAATGCGAAGCTTAAGTTATGATTTTATGTATATTGCCGTGCAGCCCGAAATGAAGTGGTCAGAGCTGCACAATGGGCCAGCTGGTTAGCCCTCGGTCGTGTTTCATAGGCGAAGTAATCAAGTGAAGTCATAGCGAATTGTGAGCGTCGTTCGTTTGGGCAGCAAATCGAGTACTTCGCTTGCTTGCGATTCATAAAAGTAGCGTATATCCTTATTTGCAATTTACTCGACTACTTAAGCTTGAGCACATAAGTGCTTAAGTAATAGCCTTGTTTCGTTCGGAGATTTGCTTTGAAATTTGCTTTTATGAATGTTTTTTTCGCTGAGCAGGATGTATGGTTAATGGTTTCTTGAACTCAACCAATGATTAAGCCAGTCAGCACTTACTTAACATTTACGTACTTCAAAGAGTTTCCGAGCAAATTACATATGTACATATGTAAGTTAGGCGTATTGAAACGAGTTAGGTATGCTAGTACAATAACTTTAATCATCAGCTAATAATATAATGCCTGCCAGGCACCGTACCAATAAGGAGTGTTATCAAAAAATTATGTTTATTGATTATTTTAAGACTTTAAAATTTGTCACCAATTATAACAATAAATGTTTTATTATATTGTTCAGAAATATAATGTTATGACAAGCTATACTAGTTTGCTTAAAGCTGAAACAGATTCATCGAGTGCTAATTTTTGCTCAACATTTTTTATTTTTTTATTAACGATTCTTATTCTTATTAGCGATTTACAATTGCCACTGGGTGTTTAGCCGAGCTTCTCCTTCTGTTTGTGGCGTGCGCCTTGATGTTGTTCCACAAATGGAGGGTCCTACAGTTTTAAGCCGACTATGAACGGCAGATATTTTACAAGGGGAGCTTTTTCATGGCAGAAACACACTCGGCGGTTTGCCATTACCTGCCGAGGAGCGACCGCTATTAGAAAAAACCTTTTTTTAATTTTGGTGTTTTACCGAGATTCGAACCTACGTTCTCTCTGAAGTCCGAATGGTAGTCACGCACAAACCTATTCGGCTACGGCGGCCGCAATAATATATAAAAGGATACTAATAAGCAATTTTCATCATGGGAGGTTGAATTAGTTTTAAAGGTGACACACAGATGGCGCTATTTATCACTTTATCGCGTTGGCAATACTGAATATATATTCATGACAAAGCCTCATCCCTAGGCTTTGTTTATCAGTATCTGTCATTTCGTTGAAGTATAAACAACGCAGTGTTTTCGTGCTCCGAGTATGTCAACTTTCGTGCCGTCGAAACGCAATTTGCGGGAAGCTTTGCTTTTCTCCTTCAATTTGAAAAAAATACAGCCCAAGCCCGTGAATTGCTGCAGGAGGCCTACCCAGACCATACTCCGTCGATTTCAATATGTGAGTACTGGTTTCGACGATTCAAAAGTGGTGATTTTCACACCGAAGGCAAGGAGCGTCTTGGCCAGCCCAAAAAGTTCGAGGTCGCGGAATTGGGGGAATTGGTAAACGAGGACTCGTGCCAAACCCAAGAAGAGCTTGCTGAATCATTGGGCGTTGATAAATCAACCATTTGCAAGCGTCTAAAAGCGATGGGCATTGGGTCCCGTACGAGTTGAAGCTGCGCGACGTCGAACGGCGACTTTTTACGTGCGAATTGCTGATCGAGCGACAAAACGCAAAAAATCATGGGGTTTGCCCGGCCACGCATCAACGTCGACGGCCAAGCAGAATATTCACGGCAAGAAAATCATGCTCTGCATTTGGTGGGATCAGGTCGGCGTCGTATATTTTGAGCTGCTCCAACCGGGCGAAACAATCACGGGGGATTGTTACCGACTGCAATTGATGCGTTTAAGCCGGGCATTGAAAGAAAAACGGCCGGAAACGGTAAAAAGGCACGACAAGGTTATTTTGCAACATGACAACGCTCAACCTGTCAAAAAATACCTTGGAACGCTTGGCTGGGAAGTGTTACCCCACCCGCCGTATAGTCCAGACATAGCTCCCTCCGATTATCATTTGTTCCGGCATATGAGTCTCGATTTGGCGGACCAGCGGTTCTCCTCGTACGAGGCTACCAAAATATGGGTTGAGTCATGGATAGCCAAGCAGCGGCCAGAATTTTGGAGAAACGGCATCCGGAAATTGCCCGAAAGATGGGCGAAAGTTGTAGCTAGCGATGGCCAATACTTCGAATAAAATATTTTGTACCGTGTTTTCACAATAAAGCCCCAAATCTTCGAAAAAAACCTTTAAAACTAATTCAACCTCCCAATAATAACTAAAATTGTTTTAAAATTGCCTGCGTTTTAAACGTCTTCGGGAAGAAATCAGTCGTATGTAAGCAGGATTAATGATCAGCTCTGAAATAATTACCATTTTGGGCGTTTCTTGATCGAAAATAGTGATCCTTTTGTTTATTTTACTTTTTTGAAGGAAAATATAACTGATTATTTTATTATTATTTTATTATTGATTTTTTTTCTCAGAAACGAGGAATAGCTTAAGAGTTTTATTTTTTCGGAAGATCACAAAACTCAAAACTCTGCACCTCATCTCAACGTATTGAAGTTTGAAGGTGCTTACAAATCGCGTTGACTTCTGACAATTTTTCTTTTTTACTGGCGGTCATCATCCAACATAACTCCATATAAAAAAAATCCCTAGTATTTATTATATCATATGAATAAAATACATAAGCCCACCGGTAAAAAAAATAAAAGACTTATAAGGCAACCTATTGATCCAGTTTTTGCGTAGGCTCTCATTTATTTCAACAACATCTGCAAGGTTTTGGCTGGAGCTTTCTCGATATTTATATATTTGTATAATATAGAAATAAATACTAATTTTACTTGATGCTTTGTTTTTGGATGCCCTACGCGGGTTTAAGTTTTAAGATAGATAAATAAAAATAAATAAATAATAAATAATTTGAAGGTCAATACACTTGCCTACTGTTTTGCTTTGTTTTTTAACTTTTTTTGCTGTAACAAAAACTAAAGGGTGGTTAAGTTTTAAGCGCCGGTGTTGGTTTTGAATAAAATACAATTTTTTTAAGAAATTATTATCATTTATCTTTATTATGATAATATTGGTAAAGTATGCTATATTGATTAAGTTGCCTCAATTAAGTATGGAACAAAATATTATCCAAATGGCCGCCGCGGGCTCGTAGGCACACCTCCGTCCGATGGTCCAAATTTTCGATTACGCTGAGGCATACTTGAGGTTCTATGCCGTTAATGTGTGGAATTATCTCATCCTTTAGTCCTTGAGTTATTGCTGGCTTATCGACGTACACCTTTTCTTTCAAATAACCCCAAAGCAAGAAGTCCAACGGTGTCGACCCTTAAAATTTAACCACCCTTTATATAGTAAAAGTTTCAAGTTATGCTCCAAATTAAAAAAAAATTCAAACTTTTTAGTCAGAATTGCCATTTTCTTCCACATAACGAATTATCGAATTGTTTTTTATATAGATGAAAATGTGCAACACTTTCAACCAAAAAGACTCTCAAAACTCAGAGCTAACTTAGAGCTAAACGGACTTACTATAACTTATTATTAAACTTACTTTAAACGGGCAGATATTAAGTTATATGGACTGAACAAAACTCCACTCCCAGATTTTCTCCAAAATGATTAAAACTTGATTAAATTTATTTGAAATTTTTTTAAATTTTGTGCAAAGTTAGAATCCTTGAGTTATTTGGTTTTTGTCATAGTGCAAACTGATTTTTGATAAAAAAAATATAAAAAATTAAATGGGAAATAAATAAATATTCAAGGCTTTGAAATATGTCGTACTTCTATTATTTTGGGAAAAAGCAAGCAAAGAACAAGCAAAAAGTTAGATTGCTAGCTGTTGCTGTGGTTGAAATATTAAGCGAATTTTATTTGCATCAAAATTTTCTGAAAAATTTCAAACAAATTTTTTTTTTGAGTAAGACGTTATGCGTGTTTTTCTGGAACTCTTATAGGTATTTATTGATTTACTTGAAAATTTAATTACACCTTGAACATAGCAGTATCTAGAGAAAATTGTACGATTTTTTTTTTGGAATACATAATTTAGTTATAAACGTTTTAAGCTATAAACAAATGTCCATCATTTTTTCTTAATTCTTTGAAGTTTAAAAATTAGAACACATTTTACTAAAATTAAAGAAACCTTTTCTTCATTTTTTTATCTTTACAAGTAATTACTTATAAAATAATAACGAATAAATATATTTTTCATCCCTCATTGTTTTCCCGCAAAAATAATTATATAATATTATTGTAGTTTTGGCTCTCTGAAGTAATGGACTCTCTGAAGTGGTTTAACCCCCAAGATGGTTAAATGGTAAACTTGATGAGAATACAACTTTACCCAATCTTTAAGCATTGCTAAAGTTTTTCTATAATTCCATGAACTACATTAAGATGATACGCCCACATCTTTTAAAATAAAATGCCAAATATGCATGTACTCGTACGCACGTGCACAAAGAGCTCCCATTTGTACAAGGGTATTTCTATTTCGACGCTAATTTCTACTGAAATGATTTTATTGTCATAAATTGCACTAATTTACGAAGGAGGATTTCATATAAGCCGAAATGTGATAAATAACCATAAAATTTACTTTTAAACTGCAAGAAATCAGACATGATATGGATCGCTTTCTTTTACAAAAACATAGATGTACTTACATATCATATTACATCAATCAAATTTATAAATTATTTCCTATGACTATTAAAATAGTAAAAACAAAAGGAAAAAGTACTTTTCATATGCCAAACTTCACTAAACGTATACTTATACAAACTGGCAAAGCCAAGATGTTAATGCATTCTCTTTGATTTCTAAATCTGCCGATTTGTTATTGTGTTTCTCACTGCTCTTTCACATACACCTTTTCTCAACGGCAGAGCTGCGCATGCAGGGTATTTGCTACTACAAATAGAATAGATGGCCCTTATTTGATCGCTCCGTACATTATTTTACATGCATGTACTTGTACTTATACATATTGATTGACTTTTGCCGCAAATTGCTTGTAATAACATGAAAAATGCTGCGCACGTGTTCCAAGCCTTTGTCATAAATATTCACTAGGCGTATGGTAATTAAATTAAAGCATGTGCGTAATTCAATTAGGCCCAGAAACGATATAAAGTACAACATGTTGGAGTAACAAAATTCAGAATTATTCGACATGGTGACCATCGATTACTTTACCATGAATTGGTATAAAAGATGGATGAAATGGCAAATTTAAATCGCAATTGTAGCACTGAAATTTTTAGCATACAAAATCAATGCCTGAATTCCGAATTCAATTTCATACTTTTATAAATTTTTAACACAGTTGAAGAAAGCTCTTGGCGAACTTGTGCACATTAAATATGTTTGTTGATATCGTGCAACCAGCCATTAAGCGAAAATAAGACTCTTAGCGCATTCGACTGCTGTATAAACAGCTGTAACAGTTACATAGTAAAGCGACTGTTGTTGTTGTTTTTGTTGTTAATGTGCGTCTGCGCGCGCATTTTCACGTATTTGCATACAGACGAGCAAACACAATGAGCCGGAAGTGGATGCGAAAGAGGAAATCCCATTGAAACTTTCAACATCATTAAATTACACTGTCGAAAAAAGAGAAGTGCACAAACTACTTTGGCATGGTTGTGAAGGGATGCTGCTGGTGTACTACAAAAACCGTTTCCCAATGGTGTCGATATCTATCCATTGCACTGGCCATTTAGTACTAGGAATAGACTCTAAGTATTTGAACAAAAGTATCTGTTATTTCTAATGTCTTATGAAATGAAACTTTCAGCTATTAGTCCATAAATGTCGCAGGAGTATTTTTAAACCTTCTCAAATGTCTTGTTTTTTTTGTCTGTCATTTCTCAACAATATTCACTCCATTGTTTGCTACGTTTCATACAACAATGCATTTTTGTCGCTCCTAAAAATGTCGAATTTCGTGCTTTCAAACTACGATTTGCGGACATTGTTGATTTTCTGTTATCAATTGAAGAAAAATGGTTCTCAAGCTCATCAAATGCTTATATATAGAAGCTTATGCTGGACATACTCTAAGTAGAGCACAGTGCTTCAGGTGGTTTGAAAAATTCCGATGTGGTGATTTTAGCGTGGAGAACGAGGACCGTGGCCGGCCACCGATAAAGTTTGAGGACGCCGAATCGCAAGCATTGTTGAATGAAGATGACTGTCAAACGCAAGAAATGATGGCAGAGCAGTTGGGAGTGACCCAAAAAACTATTTCCAAACGTTTGAAAGACATAGGCATGATTTTAAAGGTCGGAAGATCGGTGCTGCATGAACTGACTGAGAGGCAGCAAGAGAACCGAAAAACCACCTGTGAAATGCTGCTCTCCCGGTTCAAAAGGAAGTCTTTTTTGCATCGAATCGTTACGGGTGATGAAAAATGGGTGTATTTCTCCAATCCCAAGCGTAAACGATCGTATGGTCCACCCGGCCACAAGCCAAAAACAACGGCCAAACCAAATCGCAAGGCAATGCTGTGTGTTTTCTGGGACCAGCGTGGTATGAGCTATTAAAATCAGGTGAAATAATTGACGGTGCAAGCTACCAACGACAATTGACCGATTTGAACAGCGCGATACACCGAAAACGCCCAGAATATGCCCTATGGCGTCACATAGTAATTTTTCTTGATGACAATGCACCGCCACATCGAACAAGAGCGACCCGGGAATTGGTGGAGACGTACGATTGGGAACCGCTGGTTCGTGCGGCTTACTCACCCGACTTGGCGCCTTCCAATTATCATTTATTTTCATCGATGGGCCACGCACTTTCCGAGCAGCGCTTCAATTCTCACGAAGAAGCCAAAAAATGGCTCGGTGATTGGTTTGCGGCCAAAGATGGCCAATTTTTTTGGCGCGGCATCCACAAATTGCCTGAGAGATGGAAAAAATGTGCCGCTAGTGATGGCTATTATTTTGAACATTAAATTTGTAACCATTTTTTGTTAATAAACGTACACATGCTTTCTTAATCCCTTTCTTCCTACTACGTGCGCAACCGTTGAAGGGAAAGGCAAAAGGATTCGGCCCTGCAGCACTGGTAACTAAGATCCAAAGTGTGCACGAGTTCAAAGAGATTGCCCTGTACGTCTTTTGGGAAATCGAAAGTGCGTTTGAAAATACTGCTCATGGGTCTATCTCGCGCAGTGGTCCAAAGAAGCCTAGACTAGCCGACCGTCGGCTGGATTGCAAAAATGCCACAATCAGTACGATATGTATTACTTCGTCCGTGGTAATGCTTGACTATTACGTATCAACTATTTGGATGCAGTCGATCTAACACCTCGAGGGAGGGTAGTACGTTTATATATCATACAACAGCATATGCTGCAGTTGAAGAGAATAGAAGAAAATAAAGCCCTTGTTTACTATAATTGCAATTGGTTTACCAAGTGCAAGACTACGAACTATTCCGCAGCAACATTGGCGAAATTTCAGACTTGTAAACTCAGTCACCAAAGCAGCATAGCATTCTGGTATTAAAACGGCGCTAGACGCCCCTTAATTGTCTTCTAATTAAGGAAACTCAGCCACCCCAACAATACCAACAAAAGAGCTATAAAAGATTTCTAATAAAGCAGTGTTATGTCTCCTTTGGGATGGACTCACGTAGTAATGAGCTTCTACGTACAACATCCTGCTGCTTATTTAAATTCGAATATATTTTCAGTCTGTGGTAAGACCATCTAAATTTACTCTTTTGTTCGCCTAATATCGTGTGTTTCACAAATTTCTTAAAATATTTTTGTTACTGAGCCGTAAGCCCTGGCAGCTAGTGCTCCTTTTTTTATTGTAAAATAATAATTTATTGTTATTTTCCATATATTAAATTAAATTAATTAATTAATTTTTGTTACTATTATTATTGAAGCTATGGATCGTGGTATAATAGAGAGCTTGACCAGCGAGAGTAGGAATAGTTTATAAATAATTATACATGGAGAGGATTATAGAGTTAAAGTGATGGCTGGTTTAGTTTTATTAGGCCATATGCACTAGAACTACTGATGTGATCTTTTTCACTTGAGCGCGAGCCTGTAGTTGATGGCTTCTAATGAATTTGAGCAGATTCTCAGGCTTTCTGTTCTAATATAATGGGTTTAGAGTCCTCTCACCTAAATAAGTAAGTTTTCATTTATCTAATGCTGCACAATCGCCGAGAATATGCTTTGGCATTCCATCGCCCAGCTTTGAAAAATGACAGATACTCGGTCTTTTACGTCGTAGTTTCCTGAAAGGATAATGAAGGCTTCAGTGTCCCATGTGGATGGAGGATCTACGATTGCATGCAGGTGTCTCTTTTGAAGTCATGACTCTTTTTGTGATGGCCAGTTGGTGTGCAAAGTTGTTTCTGTAACGAAGATGCGTATAAGAACCTTTTTAAATTACTCTTGGAAGCGAAGTGCTTGAATACTCTGATGAGGGGAAATAGAAGATTGATTTGGGATTTACGTCTTGGAAAACACATGCGAGACTGCACTTTTAACTAAAATTTAATAAAAACTTTACTTTAAATCATCTGGCTTCCGTAGCTTGGTAGTAGAAACTACAGCAAAAATCGTCATAAGTAAAATACAAAGGTTAAAACCTGTCACTCGGTGAGAGTGGCAACTGCGGAGTTGAAGTGGGGATGGATTGTTTATCATGCACTTATATATTTTTTAAATTTCCGCAAGCAAATTATGGGCTAGACTTTATTTGAGAAAGTCGCATTAACCACTTGCATAAAGTACATATTAACGTAAGTGCATTATGCATGCGAGACTGCTTGAATAAATGTTGCAAGCATTTTGCTTCTGTAAACGTTGCACAGTAATGAATACACAGCTATACGTTGCAGCACTATTTTTCAAACCAATAACCGATTTCTGGTTATTATATGCGCTCTTATAAATAGTTTACAATTCTTTTATTATTTTGTATTATATAAGTAAATATATTGTACTATCCGCCACACACATATGTGTGTACGTATGTATGTGTGCATGTAATTAAATCAAAGGTGCGGCAGCGCCACGCCACTGATGTCCGCGGTTGCTGTTGTTTGAATTGTTTGCTTAGCTAACATAAAAAGTGCTAAATAGCTAACATAAAACCTTGATTCACAAATTGGTCAAGGGAGGTTTGTTTTAGAGCTGTAGGAAATTTTTCCAATAGAGTACAAAATACAGTAAGGGACAAAATTGCATTATCTCTTGCACCACAGGAATACTTTGGATTTTACTTCAATCGGTAATTAATTCTTAAAAGCGCACTGATTGTATAAACTTCCGCTTTGAGGACAAAAAATTTGTTTTGAAGCCAAAAAGGAGTTCATTTCAAATAATTTGATGGTAAAAGTTGTGTAAATTCGCTGGAAAATACTTCTCGGTTTCTGGAAGCTTTGAATTTTTCTGGCTTAAATGTGACTATTTAGAGTATAAGAAGTAAGTACATCGCGGACCAACCAAATCTTTATAGCGTATTTTGCTGGTTTCGAAAGTATATACTGAGTAAATTTGATGCGACCTCGATATTCGAATAGTTGCCCGTCTACAGTTATTTCTTGAAAAGTAAGTTAATAATTCCATGACCTTTTAACGAGATGGCGGAATATTTCCGCATCCATTTGATGTCGGTGCCAGGGCATAGTGACCTACCATGGAGTTGTAAGGCAAACAAATTAGCGAGAGAGAGCATTACCTCTTCGTGGAATGGAGATTGAAGGTATACCCCTCCCCGCCTAACAAGTAGCATTATCACATCAGCTAACACGAGATGTGTTGATAGTCAGGCATGTAATATTCCAAAAAGAATTGAATCAAAATGGGGCGCAAGGCGCTCAAAGACGCTACTTCATCGGTCAAGGAAAAACGCCTCTATGTAGTTGCTTTGATCACAGACCATTGTCTTCTAGGTCCACAAGCTCAAATATTGAAATCACCTTATTTCGACTATTGCAGAAGCAAGAGCAAGGAGTAGGAAGACATCTTCTTTGTCACTGTCCTGCTCGGCATACAACAAGGTTTAGCTACTTTGGCTCATTGTTTTTAAATGATACTGTTGACCTTATATACATAATGGTTCGCCAACGGTTTAAGTGAGTTGATTTAAAAACCGACAGTTATGGATTCGTAAGGGTTTAAATGCGTATTTAACTTTGATTTAATCATTGGTCATTGGAGCTGTTTTATCTTTATTATGTTAAGAAACTCTTGTAACATGATTGTCAAATCGAATGAAACCCAAAAATGGTTGGAAGCAATTGTTAGACATAGTCGCTAGATAAAGAGGGAACCGTTTTACTTCCAATACTCGCTTAGCTTTTCTTGCGAAAACTTTTGAGTACCCAAAGCACGCAGGTAAAACTCCTAAAAACGCTGTGAACTGATTGTCAGTAATTGCATTTTAAATTACAGAATTTTCGTTTGGACTATTGCCGTCCCATTGACGATAAAAGTTGTCTGCTTTCTTGTTAGAAAACCTTCAAATTTGTTTTCCTACCGACGAGCTCATAAAGCAAAAAAATGTTTCAACTGGTCTTTCATAGTTTGTAATTGGATGGTGCCCCATTGCAAACAATGTTGCAATGATATTATGGGCTCGTTGACGAGTAAAAGTATTAGTTTTCTTATAGCAATTACTTCCATTTTTGCTACTGAACTAAATGTCATTAACCGCGGCAACTGCTCCTTCATTATCAATGTTATCACTGCCGGATTCACTTTCACTATTGAGCATCAGAATCCATATTTGGGTTTGCGACAAATATTCTTCATCGATATGCTGTTCTTGGGAGCCACCTTTAGACAAACTTTCGAGATACATTCGATCAACATTTTTTTAAAATACTCTTGGTTTTCCTCATAAGACAATCAATTCTAAAAGAGCCTTAATGTTGAAATGTTTGCTACAAAATTTGAGTTAAAGCTTACCTGAAACTTCAAAATTGCTTTTGCCTATTCATTTGAAGGTGTCCTACCCCATGCGAAATTGCGCATTCTTGTTACGTAGTCCTTAGCGGCAAACTTCCGATTTCGTTTGTTTTATTTTTTTTTTTCCTTGTTCACTCCTCTCGGGAGCATAGGGCCTCGATAAGACTCTACCATTGTACACGATTTCGTGGTGTTGTTTTTGCACCGTCCCATGAGAACTAGCAGAAGTTCGCGCATAATCGACCTTCTCAAAGAGTTTTTGGTCGCCCGCGACCTATTCTCCCTTGCGGGTTCCAGACCAGTGCCATCCTCGTTTGGTGTTTTATTAGTATTTATATTTATCAAAAATATTTCTTTGTTACCAGTGCGAAAACAGGACCCTATGTTCCATATAAGAACCACGGCTATTTGGGAAATACTTTAAAAATTATGCATGAATAAATTTAAAACGACAAGATAAAAATCAGTAATCTGTACAATTAGTAACTATAGAAGCAAAAAGAAAACTCTTCAATTCGCATGTTCCCAACACATTTGCAAAAATGGCATACTTGACGTTGGACACAACCGCTCTACAAATATTTCTGAAACCAATCTAATTTCCTTATCGCTCCATAACCGGTAGAACCTATTAGCATTACGCCACTCAAATGATTCCATACTCTGACCGAAATCCATTCACTTTGTTATACTGGTTTTGACCAATTCAGGTGGTAGAGCACAGCTGCAAACCAAATTTAAGCCTCTAAATACTGTCATAGAAAATAAAAAGCTGAAAGAACAAAACAAAAAAAAAAATTTCAACGGAAGCTCATAGCAAATAAGTAGCTATGGCTTGTTGAAACTGAAAACGCCAAATCACCACTATAGCAGGGGGTGGTGGTGGGATTCCAATGACATGTATAGATTTTTTGAACTGAAAAAGTTTATTGACTTGTGACAAAGTTATACTTGGTTACTTGCAGCTGTGTATAAATTTGGCCATAACTAAAGTTCGACTGTATTTTACAACGGTTTGTGATTGTATCCAAATTGGTAGCAAAGAAAAAATCTCATGACACCAATTTGTTGTTAACATTTGGGGCATTTTGAAAGGAAATGTGGTGTATATATACATATGTATTCATGTGAATTTACGCATACACAAACATCCAGATAAACGTATATATAGTACATTTATATATATCTGGGTATGTGTCAGTTCATCGTGCCGCACTTATGTAGCAGCTGCTTTGGTCAAAATTGATACATAGACAGAAACACTACCGCAGTGGTGAAATGGGAGAAAAATAAGCCCTGCTATAATATTTGGCACTGTTATGTCACACAGTTATACGCAAGTGCCTTAAAAGGTATCTCTCTAATATGTCGTAATTAGCTTTAAAACGCTCATCAATTTATCAAAAAAAAAAACTGTAAACATACCTTTTTATGTGTTTATGTGTTTTCTCAGCAATGCAAGAACATTGTGCATTGGTGCCTTCGCACTGATACTTAAATTTATAAGGAGCAAGTAAAACGATAGTTAATATTTACTTATAATTGGCTATTTTACTGGCTGAACTGCAAGAAATTCGATTGTTTAAAAATCCTATAGAAATATGTAAGCTCATTATAGAAAAGTATGTAGATGTACTTAAAGAGGGATATACTATTTGGTCAATGCTATGGTGATGCTCACAAGTCATTATATTAGATCACAAGTTTGTAACTCTGTGAACTTTTGAGAAGGATACTAAATAAGTCTCGTAATATCAATGACAGCCAATGCAGCTAAGAGCAGGCGAGGTCCTTTCAAAAATCTTGAGATCAAAGAATCAAATCTTAAGCCAGTATACAATTTATTGGAATATATTCCAATATCCATGAAAAAGGTTCAGATAAAAATTCATCTGCCGCTCAGAGGCTGCGTAAAACTGTAGGCCGCTCCATTTGAAGAAAACATCAAGACGCATTCCACATAGAGGAAGAGCAGCTTGGTCAAACACCCAAAAAAGAATCTAAGTGTCAATTATAAATATCCAGTAAATTCCGGAGTAATTAATCCTTGCTAAGTATAATCGGGTTGATGCGAGTCAATTTATAGAAAATTTTAGTTTAGGGTCACTTTTGCATATTTATTTTTTCACATAATGATAATGTCAACTTGGAAGCGAATTTTGCAGCCCTTCCAGATTCTCACTTCAGGGATGGAATTCATAGGTTGGGCTCTCATTGGAACAAGTATATAGATGTTCAGAACGACTATGCCGAGAAACAAAGTGTATTTCAAGCCATAAAATTATATTTTTCTTATTGAACCGCAAAACTTATTGAACAACCTCGTAGAAGTTCTTACATGTCTAGTAACTCGTTCGGTAGTAATTTCAAACTTTGCTTAGAAGACCAAAAATATTGCATTATAAATTAAAATATAAATATTTGTCGTACTTCCTGTACTGCATATCTATAAGAAGTCTTTAATGATGATAATGTTTTAGATTTTCATTTACGAATAGAAATTTATGTAACCATAAAGGGGTGTACAGCTAGTTTGCACTTTATGCAACTTGGCATGAATTATATGTGGGAGGAGGCTCCTCCGGTCGGAATGTTACGGAGTCCTTTAAAGTTACAACTGATGACACTGTAATGCAGAAGAATACAATTGGTCATAAGCTGGGGCACACAATATTAAATGCAAATAAAATTTTGTATGTGTTTAGTCCAAATTCTGAACCACTTACAATAGTCTGCAGTGTAGTTGTATATCCCAAAATCCCTGAACTATGCCACCTTGAAGCGATTTACAATTTGTTTAAGAATTTTGCGCTGCAAACCAAATAAATTGGATTATCTTAATATAAGGTTTTGTGGGAGACTTTTATTAACCAAAAGTCAATAGTTTAAGCATTCACTTGAATCACAAAATAGCTGACGAGCATACATACAGGCATAGCATATATTATATGAACATACAATAATTTTCCCTCCAGTAATGTGCAGCCAACCGAGCGCCATGCACATGCGCTGACATACAAACAAACTTTATTCATTTACCTAAATATATGTGTGTAATAAAGTATATAAACCAACTCGGCCATATCTAATGTGTATTGGAATTGAGTTGTAAGTAAAAATGTTTTGAATGCCTGTGGATTGTGGTTTTGTGAATGCGTGCCGCTAACTTTTTTTATTATTCTAATTCCGAATAGCCCTAAGCTGTTGGTTTTGTGCTTAGCTAAAGCACATGCGCGCAATTAGATTTATATGGCGCTATCTACATTCATACATACTCGTACATACATATATGTACATATATATGTGTATATGAAGTTACTTGTCCGCAAGAGATATTCATTCTAAGAAACTCAATATTTTCCACTCGCGCACTCACTATCAATTAAACTTCGTTATGTTAGGTAGTAAGCACAGTAAGTTAGAAAATTAATAAAAAGTATGTATAGGGTGGCCCGTCTGGCGTTTGAAATTTACATTAATTCGGCTGTAAATATGAATGTTTTTTAACTAGGGGCCATAATAATTATAACATTTATCAAAAAATTGGTATTTAATCATTGTTTTGAGATTTTAAATTTTGCAATCAATAATAATAATACATTTCTGAGTTTTCCTGTATTGTTCCGAAACTACAACCATAGATCTAGGATTTTTTTTTGTTCAAAAATAAAATCGAGTGCTGTTTATGCGCTGTGAAAAAATGATCAGAATTAATTCAAAAATTATTAGCCGTAAATTTTTCGTCAAAAATAAAAATTATTATTTTTAATTTAATTTTTTTCTTTTTCTCTCAGAAATCAAAATTAGTGTTTGAGTTTTATATTTCTTCGCAGATCACCAAAATGCCACACCACCACATCCAAACTCACCTCATTTCACCTACACAGATCACACCTCAACTATCCTTACACCCACACATACAATTCATACATATATTTGCAAGATAGCGTAAAATTAATCACCCTATAGGAAGATATCTACATCATTTGTGCAAATGACCTCGTATGTTAATCAGTTTGACACTTGTAAACTAGACAGCTGCAGTATGCAAACATACAAGCAGGGGAGCGCGTAAGGGTCCAAATAAAGATTTCCATCACTCAAAATCATTTTCTTTATCTAGTAAAAAAGTTATTAAAAAAAAAATTGGATAATTAGTTTTGCGCTACCTTGTACATATTTACATGAAGTGTAGAAAGTGCCGGTCATAGAAATATAACAATAAACTGTATGGCAGATGAACTTTCCAAAAGAGGTGCAACCCAAACTATTCAATCGGATAAAGCGTTGATACCCATAGCCACTTGTAAATTAGTGATAGGCAGAGAAACTATTAAAGTAGTAAATTCAAAATAGCAAAACCTAATAACGTGCGAATTAAGCAAATTGACATGTCCGAAACTCAACAGTGGGCGTTGAAAATGCCTGCTAAAACTTAACAGAGAGGATCCAAGAACTTTGATAGGTGTATTCTCCGGTTATTGTCTGATAGATTATCATACTAGAAGCCTGGAGGTTCCATGCTACGGTTATTGTAGAAACTGCTATAATACAGAAGAGCAGGAAACTATTAGACACCACCTATATGAGTGTGAAGGATTATCTAAAAGAAGATTTTACATGCTTGGTAGTGCATTTTTCACAGATGTAGCGGATGTCTTAAACTATCGAAATTAAACTCATTTATAAAAGTCACCGGATGATTTAAAAGGGATCCCATAGTCTAAGAAAGAAGTTCCAGTGGTATCATAATGGTCCTGACAGGTCTAATTGTGTCATTTTGGGAGCCTCCAGACCTACCTACCTGTGGACCTGCTTACCTTCCTGTACAAAAAGTGCATTTCATAACGTAGAGAATTACTGACAAGTTTTGACAATTTGTTTGTTTCTTATATAATTTTAATAATTTTTCTTAATGAAAACATAGTTCATTCTACTAAAAAATCAAAGAAATCCAAGTTTGAAACTTTGTGCTAATTTAAAAAAAAAACATCAAAAAAATGTTACCAAAATAAGAAACTTTAGAAAAATATGCACTTTTATAGCTCATTAAAGTTTTGTATAGTAAAGTACATTTAGTGATTCAATACTCGCGCTGATTTTTAATGAAAAAAAAATCGCACATTCGTTATATGCAAGAAAAGTTTGAAATTTTTATTTAAATTTATTGCAAGCAGAAGTAGGTAGCAGGAACGAGAAGAAATTTATTTGTCGGTACGCGGATAAGATAATATTATTATATTATTACGATTTAAGACGATATTGTTGCGATATTGTTGAAAGCAGCGATAATGAATAACTGGACGGAAAACAAATTTTTTACACAAAACAGACTTTTCATTTCACTATTCTTTTGAACATATTCTTCATTCTTCTACATGTTGGGTATTTAAACACCCAAGTTAGGAAAATTGTCGTCAAGACCTCAGGGCTTAAAGAAACTACAATCTATTTTTTCCGTGTTAACAGGAGACAAACTGCTTTGAAATTTTTTCCTTGATTCTTCATCTTTTCGCATTCTACAAAATTTTGTAAACACGTGTTTTGATATTTTAAAATCTCTGATTTTTGACCATAAGAAATAGCATTTAATAAACGGGATTTCGTCTTACTTAGCTACCTACCTACCTACCTTCTAAAGTACGTAAATCACTTCATTTTTCTTCTACGGTCAGAAAAAAAATTATCTCTTACCATTTCCGACGGTTGAACTTTTGCGCAACGTTTTTTTACACGTATTTTAATACCCACTAAGCCGTAATGAGTTAATGCATTTTTTATGGAAAAAAGGAAGCGTTGGAACGCTGCTCAAATAACTCACATTCAAATAGTTTATACGCTTGAATTTCTAGTAGCTTATTCGGCCTGGATCGTTTCTGAATGGTTGGCATAACAAACCATCGAATACAGTTAATTCTCGTCTTCTAGGTAGTCAACTGACAACACCCTTATGGCTGGCTATGAAATTTTCAAAGAAGATCCAATATCTTTAACAATTTCCAAATCTCGATGGTTATTTTAGCTGTTAAAGTAAAAAAAAATGGTAATTTGAATTCCACGCGCTAAATGAACCACCCTGTATATATACATATTCAATAATAAAAAAGAAAAATTGTTTCGCGGTCTGTGTTACTATGCCTCTTTGGCCATCGCTGTTGGTTGCAGTGCTTGTGGTTACAACTGACCAGCTTTGGTAGCGCGCTTAGTGGCCAGAATCGCTAGCGGCATGTGTCCAAATTGCAGTTAGTGGTAAGTTGGTGCTGCTAGGAGTGTTATTTATGTTCTTTTTGGACCACTACTTTTTAATTTTTTTCCTTAGCTTTTTTGTAAGTAAGTACACACATTCTATTTGCCTTCTGTGGTTTAGTTTTTTTTTTTTTTTCGTTAAAGAACTAGTTTTTATTTTTTGTGAGTACTCTTATGCCCAACGTTCATTTCTCGCTCTTTTTGTTTCTGTTTCTGCACAAGTTTCTGTCAATTTTCCGCTTCTAATTATCTTCTATATCACCTTGGCTAGATATGTGCACAGCTGCAAAAAAGTTTAAGAACACAACTATCGCTTTGAGATGGCGTTTGTGTTTGTTGCTGCAGCTGCACTCGAGCGCCTTTGGATACAAGATATGATATATTAGAATTTAACTTTGAAGCTTTGTCGTTTTGAATTTGTATTATTTGTAAGTATGTGGGTTTTTTGTGCTTGTTCACCATTTACCAGCTACTTTGCCTTTTACTCTATTGGCTGTAAGCTTTTGACCACACGCGATCCCAGGTGCCCAGCCAATTGTTCAATCAGCCAATACTTTTTATTCCATTTGCTGCTTGCTACATACCTTTATATACATACGTATGTATGTGTTTGAGTACGTAAATATACAGACGAAGTACTCACGATGCTAGTACACTAATCATCTATTGTTATTGGTTTCGTTTCTTTTTTTAGTTTTTCTAGTTTTCTTAGCTATTATACTAAAAGTAGGTTAAGTGTTAGCGGTTCACTTGGGCAAGGTATTCAACATAATTTTGCTGCGCAATTTTATGACGACTAATTAAATTTTTTTTTAACAACGTCGATATTATCTACACTTCAGGCTTTCGGAAAACATCTTTAGTATCTACGCAAACTTATTTGATGAATATTTTCTGTGGACTAGTGACCTCTTAACTAATTATTTTACACATATTCGCAGTAAATGGGTTGCTTTTACTTCTTATTTTACTTAAGGATACGAAAGAACAATTTTTCCTAAAATACTGGTATCACTCGATGTGGGATCGCTCTATAAAACAATTGTCTTGCAATAATTGAAATATTTTTTTTTAAGTATTGTTTGTCCAAAAAATAGAAAAGTAAAATTCATGAAAAAATCCATACTCTAGATTTGGAACATTGAATAAATCTCAAAATTATACAATTTCTTTTCAAATTGTTTTCAGTTTACTTTTTACTATACTCTTGAGTACAAATAAACTAATTCAAAAAAAAAATTTAAGGCCACCTCCAAAATGCTGGAGCACTTGTCATGGAATCCTTCACTTGCAGAGAGCTACATGTGTTCAGCTCAATCCAGCGCCACCCTATATTTACTCTGCTTGGTGAGTATCCTTAGGTCAATTAGGTGATTGCAAATCGTGGAAATTGAGAAAACACAAAATTAAAGGACACTTCAAAGCCGCGAAATAATCGATCAACACTGTTAATATAACCCTCCGTATTAATTGGCTACCAAAAGGATCCTCAAATTATCTGGCATAAGGTTCCTCATACTTGTCGGAATATAGGAAACTATTTGAAATTTGCATATTGAATAATTTCACATGAACATTGTCGAACACAACAAGTAAAGTACTGGTGCAAGGAAGCCTGTCAGACCCATTCGAAACCATATCCGGAGTAAAACAAGGAGACGCATTGTCATGTTTAGTATTCAATTTAATGCTACACACGACTGTTAAAGAAATAAACACGAATGGAACATTATTTAATAATGATTTTCAGATATGTGCCTACGCTGATGATATTCTTATTATGGCTAAAGATAGAAATACTCTTATACGCGTCTTTAAATGTATTGATAAAGATGCAAAAGCTCTGGGACTACACGTAAATACCGAGAAAACCAAATACATGATTCGGTCAGTCAACAACACGACACGCGATGACCTAAGTATTAACAACTTTGCTTTCGAAAATATCACTGAATTTAAATACTTGGGTTTTAAACTATCAGCAGATAAAGATTCGGCGATAGCTATTAACGACAGAATCCAAGCTGCAAATAACGCCTACTACGTTAACATAAAACTATTTAAATCAAAAGATTTGTCCAGAGCACAGAAAATAAGAATGTACAAAGTACTGATACGACCCGTCCTTACATATGGTGCAGAAATATGGACGCTGAAAACAAATGATATTCATCAGCTGATGTGCTTCGAAAGACGTATCATAAGGAAAATATAAGGTCCGGTTGCAACAATAGATGGCAGCTACCGCATTCGCTACAATAATGAAATCGAAGAAATCGTTCAAGGACAAAATATAATACGTTTTATCAAAGCCCAACGAATTAGATGGATTGGGCACGTACTGCGCATGCCGAAAGAGCGAAATGCTAGGAAAGCTTTTATTTTAACACCAATTGGAGGAAGAAAAAGAGGACGCCCACGAAAGCGATGGTTAGATGACGTCGAATCAGATCTTAAGCAAATGAACGTACACAACTGGAGAGATGTAGCCATGGATAGAATAAAGTGGAGAAAAATTGTTGATGAAGCTATGGTCCACCACGGACTGTGAGGCTAAGAAGAAGAAGAAGACATGAACAAACAAGGTGGCGCAAAATTAATCATCCAATTTCGTTTCCAAAAAATTTATTTAATAAACTGCAACCACCGTAGCCGAATGGGTTAATGCGTGACTACCTTTCGAAATTCGGATAACGTATAGTAGGTTCGAATATTCGAGAAACCTCCGTGTATATTTCTGCCATCAAAAAGTTCCTCATAAAAAATATCTGCCGTTCGGAGTCGGAACGGAGTTGTGGAACAACATCAAAACGCACGGCACAAATAGGAGGGGAAGCTCGGCCAAACACAAAAAAGATTTGCAAAAATTATAAATCTCCGGATAGGGTGATTAATTTTGCGCCACCTTGTATATACATACATATATAAGTACATATATAATATTGTATAAAAGCAGTCAAAAATTTATGTTGAGAAAAGAGTCGCTCGAGCCATTGAAGTATCAGCTATTAAAGCAAAAACCGAAACAACATTATTCATAAATCTGTCTTTTCAAAGTACATTTAAACAAAGAATGCTGGAGAATCATTTACACGTGCATGTACAGATGTTTTTAAAAGCAGGCGGAGGAGGATGTTTGTAATTTACCGACGTGAACTACACAAAATTTGTATGTCATTACAAAAGTAGGTTTAAAATAAGTTGTCTACGTATAGCTACATACATACATCCATACAGCTAAGCAAATACATGTACACAAGAGGGCAGTGCAAAGAAATTAGAGAACACGCTTCTCAGCATAACTGCCATGATAGCTTCGGCTATCTATTCTAGGTAAGTGAGGTCCAACAAAAATGGCCATCTTGCAGTTATTCGTAAAATATGTAGATAAATTTATTAAAGTGTATGTAGATTGTACAACACATTTTTCTTCTTCTTCAGCTGCTGTTGCTGCTGCTGTTACTGTCGACGGTCCGGTATTTCTTGCACTGCAAACATGATAAAGTGCCCTTCTGAGAGTGCGCTGAGAAAGTACCCGCACATACATACATGCATTAAGCATCATTGTAAGCTATGGTCCAGCATACGCTTGCTCCAGTCATACATACCCGTAAATAGCAGTCTAGGTCTGGCCTATCGCAATAGGCAGCTTTGTGGTTTTGGCCCGGTCAGACAGGGCACAAATTGACGCTTGAGCTAGACATTTACGCTTCGATATAATTCACTTTGACCGCATTCTACTATAAGTACTCACACATAGCCACACACACACATATACATTCGAGCATACAATATAAATATATGTAGATTGCAAGAACTTGGCCTATCTGTCTGGGGTAAGTGCGATACTTCTAAGCATACACATCCCTGCACTTACAACCACAAACATACTTACACTAATGTCGTGGCACTTTAGGAATGCACGTATATGTATATGTAACCATGTTCGAGCATGTAGACAAATATTTATGTGTTTTATGTTGTGAACTCGCAACCGACAACTGACCGAACGCACATAAATAAATAATAGCCTGACAGCGAACTCGTGTACAGCATAGCAGCGAAGTGACGCTTTCAACTTGTTGCAAATTATGAGCGAACTATACAGCCGCCTAGCTTTTATGTGAGAGATGTTTTCTTTCCACATTACTCGCCCATTAGTTTTACCTGTTGGCATGTTTTTGTATTTAGAAATAAATCATTAAACATTTTTGTGGCAAATGAAAAATAAATTTAAAATATGCCGCTTAAGGTAATTGTACTCATACACGTACATATGTACATATGTATGTGTGTATGTCATTGCCTGAATTACATGGCTGCCACTCGATACATTTTAAATGTTATTGACGACTCTATCGTAGTAGCATGTTGATTTCACAACCTCAAAGAACTGGTAGAAGTGGAGATCACGCCTTGTGAGACTCCAACTGCAATATTTTTTCTCCTTTTACACTGCTACATTGGAGGATTCTTTTTTCGACGACCTGCCTATGGGCGATTTTCTCAATGTATCTCTAACATTACTGCTCTGTATATTATACCGATAAGTGCATTTTGCCCCCTCATACGATTTTTAAACCATTGAGTCGATATATTTTAAGGTTTGTTGACGTTGCAATTCAAATTTTAAGTTAGATTTAAAGAGAAGTGAAATTATAGAAGGCGATGTACTCAAAGAACAGCTGGAATTGCTAAGCGCAAGCCTTGGAAATTATTGAGCAAAATAAGGGACTTTTACTCTAGTTTCGTCAAAGTTTCAGAGCTCTCTTTATCAATTTCAGGCAGGTAAACACCACCTTGACCTACTACTGAATTTACAATTTTTATTTCGTATGCCATATTTAGTATCCTTCACCTCAAATCTCATAGCACTCTTTTCGCTTTCATCTGCATTATCGGGTAACTTTAGATGAAAACAAAGTTGAAGTATAGACTTTGCATTATTCTCTTCATTCCAATCTCCAAACTTTCCTATAATATTATTTGTATTTTACTTCCCCCAGAGCAAAAAATTACTACAGTTTACTTATGATAAAACATTGCACGTAATATTTTATCAAAAGCTAGAACTCATTTCTTTAAGTTTCAAATATTGAATAATACAAAAAAATTTCGCAAAGGAAATCATCAAACTTTCAGAATTAAATTAAAAATTCCATTAAACTGCCTATTTGTAGTGCGCATTGAATGTTGGTATGGTAAACGCAAGATTTTCATCACTTAAAATATTTTTATTTATTGATTAAAAAAGTTATTCAAAACCATAGTTATTGTTTTTTTTAATAGTTTTATATTTAATTGATTTAATGATTAATTTTGCGCCAGCTTGTATATTGGTTGGCATGAGTGCAGAATGATGATGAAACAAGAGCTTGTTTTTTATTGTTTTTTAATATTGTTCACTCTTAAATCAAACCCATGTACATAAAACTTTTAATCTTTGCACAAAATTTAGAAAAAATAAACCAATTTTCATCCAAATTTTGAACTTTTTAATCCGAGTATTTAGAAAATTTTCGGGTACACAGTGCCAAGGCCTATGAAATTACAGTAAAATAAGTGGCAGTTTGCATTGGCTGCAAATAGATGGATTTTTAATAATCATTTTTTCTTTAACATTTTCCTGATCTTTATTCCATATAAGAATGAATTTCTTATTTCTAAAACAAAGAAAACTTGAAAAGAGTCAAATGAAAAAAAAAACAAAACCGCAGAACCGTCAATTTTTTGTTTACGCTATTTGCCTTTGGAAAAGTTTTCCTCTAAAGCTGAAAAATAAAGTGTCTTTCAAACGAGGTGCCTAGATATTGTTAAAAAAAGCAATGTAAAACTTCAGACAGAGAGAACGTAGGTTCGAATCTCAGTAAACCATCAAAATTAAGAAAAACATTTTTCTAATAGCGGTCGCCCCTCGGCAGGCAATGGCAAACCTCCGAGTGCATTTTTGCCATGAAAAAGCTCCTCATAAAAATATCTGCCAATCGTAGTCGGCTTGAAACTATAGATCCCTCGATTTGTGGAACAACATCAAGACGCACACCATAAATATGAAGAGAAGCTCGGCCAAACATCCAAAAAGGGAGTACGCGCCAATTATATATATATAAAACTTTAGATACTTTAACACAATTTCACAATTTTTATTCAAAATACGGCTCTTAACAATTACACTGTGCGACAGTGATTTTATACTTTTATGGAGACCTAGTACAACTTGTAGGTATAGTAAAACTAAGAAAAATGGTATAGGAGAAATTTCCAATACACCCCCAAAATCTCATTTTATGGCCATAAAACCGTTTTTCAGTAGGTTGATGTGAAGAATCACTCCTAATTTCGCCAATTTCCATCCGATTTCGAATTTGTTTTTTTAGTTCGAAAGAACAAAAACAAGCCTTTTTGACAGTGTGTTGACAATTTTTCTGAAATGACAACTGACGAGACTGTAGACGGAAGTATTTAGAATTTTTTTATTTTTTCTCTACTTTTTCAACTTTGACATAATTTTTACGATATTATCCGATATTGAGGATTTTTTTTAGTATACTACTGTTATAGTAAATTTAATTTTGCGTCGAATGAACTATATTTGACTGTAATTGAATTAAAATTAATAGAGTTGTGTGATTTTTAAGATTTTTTTTTTTTTACTAATTTGGTATGTAGGCATCGAAGCATGAAAATGATAACAAGTGTCATTATAAACACATAATATTTATTGGACTATTGTGCAGTGCAGCACTGTACGGTATGGTACGGTGCGGTACACAACGGAACTGGTTCCAAACTTAAAAATGCATTGGAAACGGCCCTTTGGAGTTTAGTAAGGTACGGTACATTTGTCATTCTCTTCATCAGTTTTTGGTCGGTTTGTTGTGAGTTTTTTTTCTATACTTGACGGAACCAGTTTCTTGAAATTGTTGACTCGTTCAGATGATTACTCCCACCAAAAACATTACGATTTTATTGATATGTTGTTCTTGAAGATCGATTATTTTCATAATAAGAGTAAATAATTTTAAAGGGTTGTTATTCAATACTAATATCTAGTCGTCCCTTTTGAAATACCTGCTATTTATTAAAAAACTAACTGCGCTTTGAAAACAAACTTCGGAAGCATTTCACCAATTTATAAGTATTATTTTATGACTTTTGCCTTGGCATTTGTCTTGTTGGCTTAACTTTTGCATCATTACCCTTTAACTTTTTGTTCTCATATCTTAAATCTATTCGTCTTAGAAAAAGGTTTATTTTCAAAATTGAAATATATTATTATTTTGCTAATATCCAATCTTGAAAAGCAAAGGTTATTACACTGGATATTACTAAATAAAAATAAAAAATTAAATAAACTATTCCCTAAAAATTGTTTTTTGGATTCAATGCGATTTTTGAGCCGGTTAGAAAATTAAAGAGCTGAGAATTTCGATAGTGAATTTTTCTTAATTTTGTATAACAACTGAAAGTTTGATTTAAATGGCTTTGGTTAATGAATGAATGAAAATAAATAAAATTAACAAACAAATTTTAATACAATATTAAAAAAAACATTGTGTAATAAATATAAAAAACTAATCATTCAGCACTCAGTTGTGCCCGCAAAGTATATTTATGTACCCGGATATATTATTTATCAAACAAACATATTTATATTTGTGAGCATATTTGTATTTATCAAGTAAACACGCAGTGTGCTTACGTCTCTCTAAAAATAATGATTGTCTAATGGCAGAGAACTACTTTTAGTGTTTAATCAATAAGCAGACAATTGGTAAGTACATTAAATCTCTTATCACCGAACAAAAGCAAACTTGACAACATCCGATAAGGCGCCGATTGGATTCGTAGAATCTTATTGGATCCTTGTGCATTGACGATAGCGAATATTAGAGGCCATAGAACGGTGAGTTGTATGAACTTTACAGTGGAGTAGACTTAGAGTGCGGAATAATCACCAAGCCAAGTTTAATGTTTTAAATATTTCAGCACTGAAAATTTCTTATGCGTTATCTGCTGGTGCTAGCAGCAGAAGGGAAAGACTGCTTTTGGAAGATCAAGGAGAAAAAGAACACGTTTAATTTAATGCATCTAATAGCCGTCAGTTGGCGCAACCAGGCTGAAACGACTGGCGATGTATGTGAAATTCGAACTGAGAAGAGACGTAGAGAGAAGTCAAAATTTAAATATATTTCTCTATGCTTAAGCACTATTCGTTTGCGAAGATACTATAGAATGCATTGGAGTGTTTGCTTTTAAGAAATTCTGGCCATAAAATATAGATTCCACGAAAAAATGCTAAAAAACATTCCTTACAATCGGGGTAAGTAAAATTGGTTGTTAACAGTTTACAATCGCTTTTTTACGACCCGTTTAATTTTACCACTATCCGTTAAAGCTATTTTTGCCATATTTTTGGTATTGCCATAGCCGATAAGCCAGCTATTTTTAAAAGTTTACATGCGGTCAACGATACCAAAGCTGCTTTTGGCATTGCTTCTACGTATTTATGTACGTATGTATATTTGTAAACACTTTAAAGTATGGAGCATAGCCTGCGGCTTTCTGCTTCATTGTTTTTCCACTATTTTCGTTTATTATTGTTTTCCTGGTGAGTAGTTTTCGTGGTTTTCTAGCGATTTGAGCGCTTCTCGAAAGTACACGCGCCAGAACAGACGCTAAGGCACAAAGCGTGACAAGCGCCTGAATCAAATTTAACGTTACTTCTGTTTACTTCGATTTGTTTTGTACCTTTCCATCTACATTTCCTCATTTCTCTGCTATTTTCCGATTTTTATTTTCATGTTACTTCCACTTTTACTGCCGGCTAATGACGCTTGGGTAATTTGCGCCTTTAATACACACTCAGCACGGCTCACTCAGTATGGTTCAGTTCGGACTTGCCGCATCTGGCGGTCGGTTCTATGCTACGTTTTCTTTGCTTCGCTGCACAACAGATTGAATAGTCACAGCAAGCAAAGATTGATCTTTTGTCGGTTTTTTTTTTTTGTTGGAATGTCGTAGCCAACCTGCGGTGCCTTCACTGTCATCGACTTGGTTGTCGTTCACTTAGCCTGGCACTTTAGCTTCATTTGTAGTTGTATGTGTATATGCATGTATGTACGCGGTGCTATCACCGGTGCCCCCTCACATTCGCATTCACATTAATTGTTATTAGCACTCACATTTGGCTTTTGGCTTTCCGAACCCTTTACCCCATTTCCTTCCTCTTGCCTTTCTCTAGTTGTCTGGCACTCACTAAAACTCAGTTTATTTATTATGCTTTTTACCTGCTGCTTTTTTTATTGTGATTGCTTCACAAGATCAACGATTAAAACTGTAATTTTGTTTAATTTCTTTTTGCATGGTGAGATGTCCAGTTGTGGGTAAAGTGTGAATTGCCTTGAAACGTGCGACTTCTTCAACGTACTCCAAGCAATCGCCGAACTTCGACTCGCTCTGTGACATAAGACGTCCAATGCAGAGCTTCTGTCATTTTGGCAGCTATGCCATCTAAACCCCAACAAAGTGGTTGTGAATTATAAAAGAGTAACTGGCACGTACAAACATACACACAGGTGTTTGTGTGAGTTTCACGTATTTGGCTTTGTAGCAGAAACTCTTATGGTTCATAAACATATGTTTATACTTGGTGATACACTCACGCAATGGCACAACCCAGCACGGAAATCCGGAATTAGTGAATTGGATTTCTGATTCAGAATTAGTATGATTTCAGCAATTGGAAACCACGAGTGTGTGAGAGTGTCAAAACAGAAACCTCTATCGATGGCTCCCAATACAATAAATAGCAAACAAGTCCTTTCAGTAGTTTTCGAGATTATCTTTTTCAAACGAATATCGACTTTAATTTATCGGGAAATACATATATCACTTACTTGAACTTCATCCTATAAAATTCATTGCTTGCTGATGTTGAAAAAAAAAACAAAAACATGCTTCGGAATTCACTAGAAGTGAACCAGTTCAGTATTGGTGGATTTCCCTGCAGGGCATGTTGTTGGGAATGTTAATTACATACACGGATGCGCATATATGTCGACAAGAATGTTGACCCCGTTGTCTTTTAATTCGATTATTTGTTAGCGCTGTTAAAGCACTGAAGATGGCCAACAATTTGGACATTGTAATTAACATTCATTATGTGAGTGGTGCTACCATTGTAAACAGTGCAATTGATGTTATCTTTATGCGAACTCATGTATGTACGAGTGTGTGTGCTTAATTATACGTGTCACCGTAACGCAATTAATTAACAGATACTCTGGCAAGCCAAGCGAGAAGGATATGAACAAGAACAAATTACTAAAATGGAGACAAATTATGATGGGAGTGGGAAACTGCTTCTTAACTGAATTTTGCAAGAAAGTTCTAACGCCTCATCGAAGGGTAGGATCATAGTTGGAGAATACAATTTTGAATAGGAAATACCGTAATGACTAAAATACCGGGGATGACTAAAAAATCACAAGAATTACGCTAATATTCAAAAGTGGCAACAAAAGCGACGTTATTACTAACGTCAGCGCCTCCTTGAAACTGATTTCTGTACCGAAACTGTTTGAATCCATTATTAAAAAGAAACCGTTCTTTTCAATATTAAGCATTTTTTCTGTATAATCAACATAGTTTCATTCCAGGTAGGTTTAAGACTACCAATATCTTAGTTTTCTCTGACGAATATTTAAATGCGTTCCAAAATGGTCAACAAATGGGTTTTATCTATAATGTATGGATTTTTCTAAGACATTTGACAGGATCTTCCACAATATATTAGTAGCTAAGATTTTCCAACTCGAGTTTCATTTCATTTTCCTTCAATCGATCATATCGTATTTAGCGGTAAAGAAGAGCTCCATATTTTTAGATGGAATCTGCTCCAAAACAATCATCTCTAACTCTGGTATAACACAAAGAAATATTTTGGGTCCTTTGTTGTTCATTTTATTTGTAACTGACTTAAGGGCATGCTTTTCAACAACACAGTTTCTTTTGTAATCTGACGATTCAAAAATTATTATTAATTATTATTATTTATAAAAAGTGAAAATTAGTCCAAAATAAAAAAAAATACGTACTCGTATTTTACATCCGTTAGCAAATCGATCGAAATGGCACTGCGTACATCAGTAAGCAGATACGCAGTATTTCGCACTGGTTTGCTGTACGTATAAGTATTTGATTATAACTCAAGAAGCAGTCGGTATCCCATTATGCCATTTGCAGGGCTTACTGAACATAGTTAAAGCTGTTAATGAAAATTTAAAAAAAGAATCTCGTGTTCTTCCTAAATGACAAAACCACAAAAATGTTCTCTCACAAATGTTTGACAAAATTTGTATTTTGGTTTTTTTTTAACCTTTTTAGAACTTATATTTTATCCTCAAAATTAAGAAGAGGAAAATAGATGTCTCACTTTAAAAATTCTGTGCCAAAATTTTCAGCATTGCATAAATCTCAGAACTATCAAATTTTTTTCAAAAAGTTTTCAGTTTACTTCTTATTATACTCAAGCCTATAAATAAACCAATTTTTAGAAAAATTGAAAAACATGTCCTAAATACCTGGATCACTTCACGTAAAATCGCCTTTAAATAAGTTCTCCATAAACTCTTAGCATAGTTTTGATATTAAAATGAGTCTAAGTATGGTTGGAGGAAATACACAATTCATGGCTTCTTTGACAGGATCATGTGTAAACACGCATATGAGAGAGAACCACTGTAGAACTGTAGTTGGTATACTAACAGGGCACTGCCTAGTGGCAGCATACGCTTACAAGCTAAATTTAACCCCTCACGACGTTTGCAGGAATTGTAATGAGTCGGGTGCAAGAGAAAACCTCCAGCATCTTTTAAGCGATTTTTCCATTACTTCAATTTGGCTGTTAAGAAAAAAGTTAAAGTGGTACGCATGTACGTGTGTTTTAATGCATTTCTTCGAAAATAAGTTAATTTCCAATAATATGAACGCAAAACTAAGTGCACAACACTTGCCAGAAAAATAAAATTGAAATGTGGTCACAAACACTCGAGCGTAGACTATTCACGGCTATTATTTATTCTTGCAACAAAATAAAATGCTTTTGTACGATTATTGATAGCATTTACGAGTATGAGTAGTCAAGCATTGTCCAAAGCCTTTTAACAGCAATTATTACATTTCTCCGCGTGCGACTATCAGACGTTTTTCTTTGAAAATCTTGCCGAATGCTTAGAGGGCGAACGCGCCCATTAATATGCTTTGAGCTCATTTTTTGTACATACATATTTATTTTGTTTTTATTTATTGCCTTTGTGGCTGTGCACGGCGAGTACTTGAAGGTCTCATTGGTTTCTCTAATTTGTTACCATCAGATAATTAAGCGCATTGCTCAAAGCGGAAAGCGCATCGCCATCACATCTTCTTTGCCACTTGACTTAAGTCACAGTGTGTCCGTTTGTATGCATGTATGTATGTATGTATGTATTCCTGTCTACCATCAGCATTAGTAGAACTGGAATGTCACGAATTTAGTGTAGTGCGGCAGAGAAAAGGAGCATAGCGCTGAATGATGAGTGTGTGTTTGCTTGTTTTAAAGGTGTATGCAACATACAAATGTATGTAGGTATGTATAATAGCAAATGCTTTGTGTCATCAGTAACAGCAGCACTGGCAGAAGTGCTGGCCATGGAAACAGCCAACAGTTCGTAGCCGAACTTCATACCACTTTCATATCGCTAAGGTGAGCACACAAAGCCATTCAAAGTATTCGGCCACTTTTATTGTTGGCATTGTTGTAGGCAAACATATTACACAAAATGTTTTGTCAAATGTATGCTTACATATAGTTACCTATACATACACGTACATACATACATATATAAGTAGTTGGTAAATTGCCGTTGATTGTAGCAAAATGATGAGTTTTTATCAGCGCACATGCACAAGAGCCTTTGAAATGTATTGTGTTCGAATTGAAAAAAGTGACAAAATCGTCATTTGGCTTTTTGTTCCAGCCACGGCCGGTGCTTATTTCCCCTTTGCGCAGCATTTACTTCTTCTGTGTCCGCTGAATTGACTCGCTTAGTGAAAACTTAAGATAGCAATCGTAATGCCACTCTAAAAGATTTCATTTGATTTTGCTTTAATTTATACTCTATTCATGTTGAGCATTGATACCAAAATCCTTTGCATTCCATTTCACTTATACAAGGTGGCACACTATTAACGATTCTGTTGGAATATTTATAATTTTGGCAAATGGCAACGTACGTCAATTACATATATTTGGCACTTGCTAACTAGACAGCTGCAGTATACAAGTATACAAGCAATCGAGCGCGTAAAGGGTAAGGTTAAGATGTATTATATTATCGTTCAAAATATTTTTTCTATTCAGTAAAAAAATCTTTTCCAAAAAAACTGTATTAGTTGATTCATTTTGCGCCACCCTGTATTATTGTATATTTCCTAAAGCTTTATGTGATCCACGAGAGTTGAGTGCAACATTTAGTACATTCGTTTTTATACGTACTTATACATTATTTATGTATATCTATTATCAAATATGTATGTGTATTAAACTACCCAGTAGAAAATGAAGTTCTCTTCAAACTAAAACCAGAAACTCGTGTAGGCTTTTTATTCTAAAAGTACACCAGATTCAATAGTTGCTATGTGGTGAACTCTGTCAGAGATATAATTTTGATTTCGATGCTTGCTTTTAGACAAAACAAATCAAATGATAGCCTTTTTTCTAATTGCATCTATCCTTCGACTTCGGTTAAAGGAAAACCTGAGAGAGTTTTTGTTATGAAAAAGTTGTTCGTAAAAAATTATCTGCGTAGCCTCTCCTTTGGTAGAATAAGAGCTTACCAAAAATTGGAAAAAAAGCTTGGAGAACAAATTACGTGAGATATGAGTGCCAAATATATGCGCACGAAATATGAAAACGTTAGGCCAACCAGCCAATGTTTCTGCCGTGCATCTAAACCCCAAAGAGAAATATGGAAGGCGTGAATAGCGAGAAAACAAAGAGGGCAGGTTAACTCATCTTCAATGACACTTTTTAATCACAATTTAAAGAAACATTTTGTAGTTTCATACCTAGTTTTAACAAATTTTTGTTTGGTGACGGTGTTGGATATTTCCTTGCATGTAAAAAAAATTCGAACAGCTGCTATAAGGAGAAAATACACCAGCAAAAACAAAAAATATTGAAAACCATTTGCGATTTTTGAGCTCTTTGACACTTGCAAACTTTGATGGGTTATTAAATCATATACTCTAAATGATTCCAAAACTTGTGATTACAAAGAGTAACTTGATGACAAATTAACCCTCTTCCTCCTTCCCACTTTATAGAAAAAATAGAGTAAGCTCAATTCTATAAAAGTTCTTAGAAATGGACCTTTTTTATTTTTATTTTTGTCTGACTACTAGCAAGTACAGCACTCAGGCAATATCAAGTCCATCGGACTGTCTACCCGACTTCCGAAGAAATCTGAGTAAATCTTGTGGTCGCTTTTTAATACATCAGTGGCAAAGACCTCAAGCCCATTTTATTTAACTTAATTAACTAATTTAATTTAACTATTAACTTTATTATCTATTAATAAAAAAATTACAGAAAAATCTGAAGCGGCGTGTTTTCCAAAAATTTCAGAACAAAATTTTCAAAAATCTTTAACAAAAAAGGGTATTATTTAACGGGTTTATTTTTAAATAAATTTTGTCATAAAAAATAAAATATACATATATATATATATATAAATGATAAAAATACACCGTTTTTCAAAATGAAGCAATAGTTCTGTAGAATCAAGATGATTTTATTCTAGATAGGTCTTCGCCTATCAATCTCCCAATTTTCACTCACGACTGCTTAAATGCGCTCCAAAATGGTTACCCACTGGGTACTATCTATAGAGATTTTTCCAAGGCATTTCATAGGATCTCTCACAAAGTATTAGCAGCTAACATTTTGCAATTCGGGTTTCATTTGGTTTTCCTTCTGTGAATTAAGTCAGATTTAGCGGATAAGAAGAGCTCCGTACTTTTAGATAGAATTTGCTCCAAAAAGTTCACCCCTAACTCTGATTTAACACAAAGAAACATTTTGTTCTTCATTTTTTTGTAACTGACTTACATTTGAACTGTTAAGTTGTTTTGTAAACTAACATTTGAAAATTAATTTATCGATAAAAAGCGAAGAGTCAGCGCTAAATTTTGCCCTAGCGTGGCCTAGCCGTATGCTACTTGTGTGATATAAAATTTTATAACAAGTTCATTTCATTTAAAGTTCTTACACAAAATCTGAGGGAGGATGTCTTTCAAAAATCATAAAACAATTTTTTTTTTCAAACATTTTTAACAAGGAAATACATTTTTTTACAATAAAATATAAAAATGTTAAAAAGAAACGAGAATGTATCAATTTAAAAACTCTATGACAAAATTTTCAGCAGGAAGAAATGCCAAAATCATAATTTTTTGTTTTTGTATTTGTTTCAGTTAACTTTTTTTTAATCAAGCCTACAAATAAGTAAATTTTCAGAAGAATTGAAAAACATGTACTAAATACCTTGATCAATTCACCTAAAATTGCCTTTAAATAAGTTCTCCATAAACTCTTAGTATAGTGCAAGATATTTGAATAATTTGAGATGGAATTGCTCCGTTAAAAATCACACCCAAATGAAAAATTTCGCTAAGAGTACTTAAACGAGAACCATTTATATAATGAGCCTAAAGAATAACCCAACAATATTTAGAATATGAGATATGAAAGTACTTGATATTTAATTGAAGTCGATTTCCACTGTATTATTGAGATTCCATTGGAGAATGTGAATGATTAGTAACCGTGGTGAGTATTCTCAATTCGTCGGCATATAAGGAAAATTTCGTGTGAATAAAACAATTAGAATAGCTCATTTGCTACAAGGGTGTCATAATTCAACAAAAAAAAATGTTTTCTTGTTTGTGCTATATAAAACATTTATGAATACAGTAACTTTCAATACTTCATTATTTGAAAACATACAGTTACTTTTACCTTTACTGTGCCTCCTGTAAATTGAAAAATATGGGAGCCATTTTTCTAAACATTTTGATTTTATGGATTAAGACACTCTTACAGCAAATGAGCAAAATGTCGATAATAAAAATGATAAATAGCAGGGCATCTATAAGTTAGATGATACTCTATTAAATACTAGGACAAACTGTAAAAGAACTGGAAAACGTATTAAACACTAAGACTAATATGCAATTACCTGAATAAGGATACATTTTTATCTAAAACAGGAAAACAGAATGAAAATCAAAAGCTTTAAAAACCGCTAAATTAGTAGTGGTGGACCTTTCTGATATAAATCTGTGCTGTCTATTGGAAATTATTTACTTATGCGCGATGTAGAACTTTTTATAATCGAATCTTATGTTTTATTCACACTTTCAAATTTATTCAATAAAATTTGAAGATTTTTTAACTTTTTCCAAATATGTAGTTCCATTAATTCATATAGCTACTTCCGCTTATGAACAGTAACAGAATATAATCAAAATCCAACGATATGTTTCAATTACTGCACTTGAAAATAATTAAACTGTCTACAGTTATACGGTTGGTTAGATGGAGTTAGGTGCAACGTTTTCTTTCGTTATTTAAGGAAAATCTCCAAAAATTAATTTTTTAATATTCACAAATATAATATGTTAACTCCACCATATATAGAAAGGGAAATTCAAATTTTCTGCATTCTTAGCTTTTCAAAATTTTAGTTAATTTTTAACAGTTTTTAGCATTTTCGACCCTGTGCACATACTCCTTGACCCATTCCGTTTGTTATTTCGACATTAAAGTCGCATGCCTTGGAGCTTCCTAAAATACGTGCATATAAATCTTTTGCTACTTCTACAGACAAGTGGTAAAATATCAGATTGTGCACTATCACTGATTCTTTCTTGCAGGGTAATGACAGCAACGATTTACTAGATTTCTCATTCATTTACCTCAACTTTGCTCAATCCCTATGCACGTATGTTAAATTTAATTGTTAAATACTTTCATAGTTAATTAGAATCATGAGATGAGAAAAGAAGGAAGTCGTGATTTTACGGTTACGATTGAGGGTTGAAGGTTATCTGTAGCTTTGAACTTGCACTGAGTAGACTAAAGAGCAAATTAAAAGAACGCTGCAGCAGCAGGCAGACTACAAGCAGAATGACTTAAAATATTATATTACTTTCAGCTTAGAGAAGAGGCTATAAAATTAGGAAATATAAATGTGCTGCAGATACAAACATACATTTATGTTGCACATAGTGAGGATATTTGGCATTCAAAGGCTTATGTATACTTGTGATCATAAGTTAAGCCGCTTAACCATGAGCAAACTGCTTAAAGATGATATGGCTCATAAATTAAAGTAAAGAATATAGTTTACACGCACGTTTTATTTTAATGGTTATGAATTTCACAGGTAATCCTCAACATTAATTTAGGTGGCTCTCAGGTAAATTTAAATGCATTGATTCGGAAGCACAACATCATTAGAATGAAAACCATATAACCACAATTTAGTATATCTCAAAAATAGGTGGAGTGAGATGAAGTTATATTGATTCAAAAGAAGTATTTAAGGTCAGAAGAAATATTTGCAGAACCGAACTTAATATGCCCTGCCCATGTTTTCATTAAAATTTTATGCATGGGAGTATCTTTTATTTAAAAGTAGTCGTTGTCATTCTAACACAGCCCTCGAAAAAACTATAGTACCACAGCAATTGAACCAGTTTTTACTTCGTGTTTCGAGTTTCATTCAATACAGAATGCTCATTCAGGACTATGGTGCACTTCTACTCAAGGTACTATAAGTTCGCTCAACACTTTTTCTTTTCATCTCTAAAGATGAACAGTTTTTTTTTCGCCAAGGTATCCACAAATTAATAAAGAGGTGGCAAAAAGTTATAAATTCTAGTGAACGATAGTGAATAATAGACTCATAGATGTGTAATTGAGGTAAGCCCATATTTTTTCAAAAAACAATCCTAATTTTCAAGATATAAATGCGGAACAGTCCATCAAACAGCGTAAATAAATACATTTAGAACACAAAACTTAGTATTTTCTAACTAATTTATTAGGCTGGTAGCACTTACGTTGCGTTTTGATACCATAATGTGGACCACTACCTGCAAAAAGATTTAGGGAAGAGAAAAACCGTCTACAGCCATCCAGTGCTGTTGATGTAGTGGAGGAGAGAAAAAGGGATCTAGGCTGGAGAATTTCATCAAGTCATACCCAAAGGGCACACTAAGGAATCTCAAGTGCCTAGCCACCAGAGCCGGACATTTGCAGAGAAAGTGTTCATCAGTCTCTTTCTCTGCAGGATCCCCTCAGCTTCTGCAATAGGGGTTGTACGGAATATCAACCTTCTCCGCATGAGTACCGATCACCCGGTGACCAGTGAACACCGCAATGTGATTGGAAATTGAATGGCGGGGGGGTCCCATCACCTTAAGTGTTCTGTTTCTATCGTATTGAGGTCATATTGTTTTCGAAATAGCTCACAATGAGACAGAACTTCATCTGCCTTGCGCTTTTTTTTAGAAAGAAATTGTGTAGTTTCCCTTTAACAACGGTCAAGAACACCGATGTCTGAGAAGGGGACAGCTGAAAGAGGTTCTGTCGATCCCTTCATGGCAAGCTCATCGGCAATTTCATTTCCCTCTATATTCCTGTGCCCAGCAACCCAGATAAGGGAGATGTTTCCTGCACGTTCGAGACGTTAGTTAATGTTAATGTCTCTCTCCCAACAGCGATCCCGGAGCATTTTGCATGCCTGCAGGATCGCGAAGACCTCTGCTTGAAAAACGCTGCTTGTTTCCGACAGTTTAAAGCAGACCAAAATGCTGGCTGATTTAGAGTAAACCCCCGCTCCCACTCCAGACTCCATCTTGGATCCGTCAGTGAAAACAGACCGTACCGACTCTCCCCTCTTTCCAATCTTGCCTGCTCGGAAAGATAGCCCTAGCACAACCCTCAAAGCACAGATTGCAGATGGAGAAATCAGTGCGAAGAACAGAGAAGGAAGGGGAAATTTGCTTCAAGATGATACTGTGTCCTACAGGAAGTTGTCTCCAAAGGCCAATCCCCTTCAACCTAATAGCACTCTGAGCAGCAATGGATTTAACCTGCAGATCCACAGGAAGTAAGTGCAGAATAACGTTGAGCGCAGCAGTGGGGCATGTTCTACAAGCACCAGTGATGCCCACACATGCAGTTTTCCGCACCCTCTCTAGTTTAGTGGTGTTGTAGCTATTCTGAAGAGCTACCCACCAAACTATGCAACCGTATGTCGAAATTGGCAGAACCACTAAGTTGTACATCCAAAGCACGACACGTGGCTTGAGCCTCCGTTTTTTGCCGAACATGGATTTACAGGCGTAGAAGGCTATATTGGCGAATATATAATATAATTGATTAACTTATTGGTATAATTATTGTTTTTTGTTTAAATAAAAGTCTTCGTTAAAAACGCTACGAACTTATTTCCCAACCCAATACATACATCTGTTACATACATACGTTGATTTCTCGCCTCGCGCCATGGCACGCTCAAAATCTAAATTTAATCACAAAATGTTATATCTCCTTAAAAAGTGAAGTATGACTTTAAAATAAAAATGCTTAAATAATTTAAAAAATCAAATGAAATAATTAAAAATATCAATAATGGCGAAATAAAACAAAAAAATTTAAAACAGATTAAAAAAAACATATTTCCACAAAAAAAAATTTTTTATCGGAAGCTACGAAAATTTCATATAAAAAACATTTTACTTAGGATCCAATTTAAAAACCAAAATAAAATTTTTACCGGAAAGTACGAACAAAAATTATATAAATTTTTAATTAATTTTTTCTTAGACTGACGATTATTTGACTTACATTTCAAAGAAAGAAGTTTCCTTTTCAAGTTTTCAGCCAGCATATGGCTCGGAAACCACTCAATATTTCCTACATTCGTTTCTACACAAAACATGTTTCTCTTTTTCCTTTAGGCCGAAAATTTTTTAAAATAAAACTAAAATAAAAAAACAGACTTGCACAAAAAACATAAGTTTTGAACGTCCTACATTATCGCAAGCACTCAATACTACCTTCGAACTTTCCCCACGAAGCCCACGGCGACCCTCTTTGCCACCTGGACAAAGGAGGTCAAGCTGCAACTTAAGGTCAAAGTCGACGACACACCAATTCCGACTGTTAACAAGCCCAAAGTCTTGGGAGTTACCTTCGACAGTTTGCTTTCCTTCTCTGCGCACACAACCGCGATTGCTACTAAAGTCCAAAACCGCAACAAGGTCCTCAAATCGCTAGCCGGCAGTACTTGGGGCAAAGGCAAAAAAATGTTGAAGGCGACATTTAAAGCAATTGGCCGGACGGTTCTAAACTACGCTGCGCCTGTCTGGTCAATTGGAACTAGTGGTACGTAGTCAACGAAGCTTCAGACTTGCCAAAACACTGCCATTCAGACAGCTACGGGATTAATGTCCCCACGCCGGCGAGATCCGGGACAAAACAAATTGGCAATAACTGGACCGGACAAAGTGTCCACAGACTGTAAACGATATTCATCGGGAGACACTTACTACCTTCTTAAGCTCCCAACCTCCCAAATGCCGTTATCGGAGTCCAACCCTCAATCATACCCGCGTATCCTTGGCACAATTTACGTTACTGTACTATGTTTGTATATATATTATATGTAGGAGAGCATATTCACCGAATTTCATCAAACTCAAAGCACACTCCATATAAGCACACCGCCTTCGAAGACCAATCGGAGCGTCATAGAGGTATATTAAATTTAAAAGCCTACAGTGGAATTGAAGACTTCACCTACACGTGTTTTGTCGTTTTTATTTTTTTTGTTTTTTTTTTTGTCGCTCTTCAACACCTCGACAGAAAACGCATCCATAACGCAAGCGACTGACATCATCATGCCAAATTAGTATTCAGCCGACACTGAAGGAGAATAAGGAACGTAGAACAAAATCCAAACTACTGATTAATCACAATTTCTCGGTTAGTTTTGCGCCTCGTCTGTCCAAGCTGTCACCCTCGACATGCGAGCGGCTTTTTTGCCATGCCGCCTATCCACCGTCTTGGTAGTTGTTCACTCAAATGCGCCAAGTTCGAAGTAGTCGTGTATTTCCGATGACTGTCAAACTGTCCGTCTTACTGATTGTCTGCTGTGCTGATTTTGGCACAAACAAATGGCTGTTGGCTTAAAGTGGAAGTAGAATTTAAAGCTAAAATTATCTGCTGGAGAAGAATTTGATGAAAAAGGAAATTAAGAAGCAGATGAAAAAGCATCAAGTCGAATGAGCTGGGTGTGGTGGCACATTCACCCGAGTGTTGGCGTTGATTGCCATAATTAGCGGTATACCACTGCATACTGTAATACGTGAGTGTACATGTTACCACATACTTGTACGAGTATAAGCACTAATATTTAAGTGCAACAGACACAAAAATTAGTCAAAGGGAAACATGGCAAGTAACATGTGTTTTGATAGAGCTTAACATGGATTCTAACAGCGATTACTTTAATTGTTTTTCAACTTGTTGAGCATGTGATTAGAAATGTCCGCTTGTACGTATTTTGTTCTTTAAATATACCAACAAATCAATTAAAAGTATGGATGAACTAAAGAGAAAAACTTAAGGCCGGCGGGCCAATTAGATGTCCTAAATTCAGTAGTTTTCGCGAAGCGTTGTAGGATGAGAAAAAAAACAATTAGCCATATGAAGTTTTGGGGATAGTTTAATATATATTTGAACTAAAAAAAAAAATTTGTACAATCTCCAACAATATATTGTAAGCCGAGTTATCAATAGATTCCCAGAGCGCCTGTATCCAACTTCTGTACAAGATACAACTTGCAATTTTCATCTGAAAACAAAAAAAAAAAAGATTATTAATTTTGATGTAATTATCTTCGATGTGAACTAAGAAACACGTAAAATTCGAATTTTTGGGGAAGGTAGAAAAAAAAAGTGGGTTTTCAAGGAAAAAAAAAACTCTTCAACTGGGAAAAAAGTCGCTTAAAAAAGTTTCTGGATGTTTTTTAGTTCACATAGAAGATAATTACATCAAAATTAATAATCTTTTTTTTTTGTTTTCAGATGAAAATTGCAAGTTGTATCTTGTACAGAAGTTGGATACAGGCGCTCTGGGAATCTATTGATAACTCGGCTTACAATATATTGTTGGAGATTGTACAAATTTTTTTTTTTTAGTTCAAATATATATTAAACTATCCCCAAAACTTCATTTGGCTAATTGTTTTTTTTTTCTCATCCTACAACGCTTCGCGAAAACTACTGAATTTAGGACATCTAATTGGCCCGCCGGCCTTAATACACAAAATTACGCATAGGGTCTTCCAAGTTCGAGTTTTTTCTTTAAACTCAAATCCAAAACATAAGTATTTTGAATGGGTCTACAATTTATGAACGATACATGAAATTTTCCCAATTTCTGCGCATGGAAGTTTGAAGATATCGATTCTTTTGTTGAAGCTTTCGCTGATATTTTGCCATAATTGTACAATATTTTTTGGAAAATACCACCGATTGTTATCTTTCAAAGCTTGAACAGTTTCTGAATTACCCATATAAAATTAATCTTTAAGACAGATTCACAGAAAATATTTCAAAAGCTTCAAATCGAATGATCGTTTCTCGCTATAGACGTGCGACAAGCAACATGAGTGATGAGTTGATTCTCCAAAAGCGATCGCCCCTTCGCAGGCAATGCCAAATCTCCGAGCGCATTTCTGCGATCAAATTCAAATACTTGGCTATAATTATTAAGATAAGTCTTGTTTTAAAATATTTTATGTTTTGCATACACTAAAAGAAGCCTTACACAATAAAAAAAAATAATTAGATCGACCTTGTAGGATATGCTTAGGGGTTTTTAATGATTTTACTAACCTCGAGCTCTAACTCAAATTTTAAACACCTTGAATTTATTCTTGCTGGTTTGTTTGGGATAAAAAAAAATAAATTTTCCCATTTTTTCTGCCTCGTAATATATATTATAAAGGGTGTTTTGTTACCGACCAAAAAAGCTTTCAGTTTTTGTGGTTAGTTCCATATAGCGGGAGACCTAAAATTTGGGGTTCAACTCTATCACTCTAGGAATGGCAGCCATTTTTATTTAGCCTTACTATGAAGGTGTGATTAAAAATTTCTATATCCTTGACGTAGAGGCTTTATGCTCACAAAAATTTGCTCCTAAAGAAGTCCATAAAATTACCTACTCGATGTCGTTGAAAATTTGTTTAACCTTATTTTATCAGACACTTAAAGCGATCAAGCAAATTAAAAAACAAAAAAAATCAGTTACGCTGCTTATAGATAAAGCAACTATTTGGATAGTTATCGGCAGTTGCCTATTAAATATTAAGGACATCATTAAATTAATATTAGGATGACCCAAAATTTTGTGTTGTTTATTTTATGTTACATTTGAAATTTCTTCTACGAGCAAAAAAATGAGATACCTATTATTTTTACTTTCAATTTTTTACTTAAAATTTACGCGTCCCGCATTTGAAAATTACTATCAAAAAAACATAATTTTGGTAAAAATATTTACATATCGATATTACTTAATTAAACTTCATAAACACGCTGACACTGACACTTTTTTTTTTAAACAAAAAGTAAAATCTTAAACTGTGTTTTATAATGACCCAATAACCCTCCAAAATGGAAAAAAATTTTAAATTAAGATAGCTAAAATTATATTTTGTTTTTTAATAAATTATACTTTTTGGCAGTAATATTGCTCCTTAAGTATTATTATTTAAATTTATTTAAAATTGCAATTTTTGCTATGAATTTCACTGAAAAAATATAAAAAAACTAAAAAAAATTTAGATCTCATTTTCATGGTCATAAATCAAATTTGGGAAAAGCATGAAAAAAAAATGTCTTATACCTTCCTAATATTGTAAGTGCATATAAATAAAGCAGAACGCTAGTTAACAGAAGAAGTTTGAAAGTATCATTGAGAGCTCTCAATGACCTCCACCAGAGAGGTCAATAGAGTTCAAAAATATGAGTCACATTTAGTTATTTTAAGAATATCTTAATTTGTAAAGAAAGTTCTAAAATTAGATCATTCGAAATGAATTTCGCGTTTCTCACACCATTTGCAGTTCTGCAAAGAAAGTACGAAAATATTTCTGTACGTCCATATGATTGTAAGAATATTATTTGGAACACCTTTTATGTTCAAATCAATGCGTTCAAGCTTTGAAATCTTCTGTTCTAATCACCACAATAGCCTTTCACTTGCATTGTGCGCTAAAAGAAAGAAGTTCCACAAAACGAATAGTGGTGCCACAAAAGTACCATAGTTTTATAGTTCAAGGAAAGTGTATAAGCTCGTTTTTTTGTGTTTGTAAAGCAGAAGAACATAAAAAAGAACAATATACGCACATATCGCGCATTTACTGGGAGAACAACATATGTACATATTCAAAGACAAAAAAGACCGGCTTCGAGGTTTTCAATTTACCATTAGATACTTCCTAACTAAAAATAAATCCACATTTTTTCATAATGAGATAATTTTAATACTCAGATGCAGCTATGAACTGGGTGCATAGTTTACAAGAAGAGCCGTCGCCCATTTATGCAGACTTATGCATGTACATATGTGTATCGAAGGCATTCATTTTTCTTTGATTATGACATTCTTCCAGCAAACGAGAGCTATGCATGGATGTGTGCGTGTATTTGTGGTTAAATATTTTTGCTTAATCATTTCTCTTCTTCACCCTCTAAATTGAATTTTTTGCGAAATGTTCTCGTTCTTCGTTTCCACAATACATTACAGGAATTTACCACATGGTATGTGTGCTCATATACATATCATAGACATTTCATATTTGAACATACAAATATACGAAAATACTGTTGCCAATGAATGAATGTATTCACTTATGTAAAATTGTTAATAGTTTTTCGGGGCACACATTTAAAGTTTTCTGTGAGTTCCGAATTAGTATTGGGCGAAAAGGTCAACGCACTGTCAGTCTAATGAGTACAGCTTGATTATGTTTAACCTTATTTGTTAGCCTGTAGCACAAGCAGATATTCACAGTGGTTTACAGCTAATTTCGCGCAGATTCAAAATAAAACGGTGAAATCTTACAGAAAGAAACCTCGCGATGATTTTAAAAATATTTAAATGCCCAATTTATGTTAAAGTATAGTTTGATAAAAACAAAAATTTCATTTGTTTTACTTGTTTCATATTTTTAAGCACTTTAAGCAATTAATTATTAATGCTAACAAAAGCTTCAAGAATGTGGAAAAATTGAGGTTTCATATTGTGCAAAGCCCCCGTTTTAAGCAAATTATATTGTTTGTGTTTTTGGAAAATAGTTTAGTATTTGCTCAGGCCCCTTATTTTGCTTAATCACATCTTTAAAACGTTTCTTTAATAAGGCAACTAGTTTTTCAATAGTTTCACAGGGAGTCCTATGCTATTTTTCGACTTGCGCAGTTTTTAATGCATTAAGAGTACTAATCTGCCTTGCTTTGATATACAAGGTGGCACAAAATGAATTACCCTATCGAAAGATTTGTAGTTATTTTACGTCGTGGCTGACGATTTGTCACTTGTGACCCAGATAGCTGCAGTACACAAACAAACAAGCAATAAAACGCGCAAGGATCAAAATAAAGATTTCCATCACTCAAAATCACTTTCTTTAAACTATGTAAAAAATTGGATTATTAATATTTCACCACCTTGTATATATAAAATGGAGCTATATTTTCAGGTTTTTTTTTCTTTATTGCGCATTTTTTTACAAAAATACGTAGCCAATATTTTCACATACATTTTTTTTATATCATCGTTAGTTTCATTTCTATATGGTTAAAAAGTTTTATTTGATAACTACACTAAAAAAAGTGAACATTGCTAGCTGAATCGAATTTAGGCAAATTTTTCTGAAATATTCTAAAGGCGTTTAGACTCGATTAACACACATTCTATGCAAGTCTATTTCTGATTCCTGATTTTATGAGAAGAAGCCCAGCAGTAAATCAAACTGGCTCCTCATTAGCGGACGATCCTGATTTCCACGCTATCTCTAGCCTATATTTCCAACTATTTGGCGTCGGTGTCTCATAAAATGGCAGTTGTCTTTTTTGCAAAACTTTTGTAGCCGTTCAGAATTGCCCCCATTTGTTATAATTTTTTATAATAAATTTTTTGGCAGGGGAATAAAAACAGCATAAGCCAGTGCTGCGGTGACAATAACAGAAAGTATTAAGCTTTGACGCGAAGTCATCAACTTTTAACTTGTAACTAAATACAAGTATTCGAGGTATATTATATTTTTTTAATTTATTAACTATTTAAATTTAATAAAACAATGAAAATGTTTTCTTAAATTCACATGACACATAATAGCTTATACCTGTAGTCACATCACATAGTAGCTTAAGTCAAAATAAAAGTTTGGATATACAGTCGAACTTCCATATAGTGAATTCGCACGGGACCTGAAAATCACTTCACTATATAGAAACTTCATTATACAGAAACATTGATTTTTTATGTCATTTTATTTAAAATAATCAGTGAGTTTGGTTTGAATTACAGTCTTCCATTTTTCATTTTCAATAAAAGCTTCCAAATCATGTAGAGAGTTGAAAACATTAATCGGCACGTCATTCCTCATTTCCACAAAGGCTCTAATTACGCTAATGGATGAAGCAGCTTGTATCAACGTAGGTAATGCCTCCTCAGTTTCTGCCAATTCTTCAACGGTCAAATAGTGTTCATCGTTATCTGAAATAATATTTACATATTAAATTTTTGTTTGACTATAAAAAGATAAATGCTTACCAGGTTCAGCTGGAACTCCGCGACTTTCAAAAATGCTGTTGAGAATATCTTCTTCGGATGGTTTGTCCCAAGTCTGCACACCATTATCAACATTTACGTAGTCATCAAACGATGCTTCGATATTTGCTACTTTTTTAAATGAAGACTGAAGCGGCCTAATCCGATATTAAAAGAAGGTCCTCTTCATCCCAATGCTCAAATGGAATCTGCATAACATCTTTTGAAAATCCAGCCTTTTTAAAACAGTTGGCAACTGTTTCTGGTTTAACATAGACATTCCATATATTGCTAAGATTTCGAACTGCTTGCAGCAAGTCTATGGCCATAACAGAATTTCCCTCATCCACTTGAGTCAATATATTCGTTAAAATTCGTTTTCTGTAATGTTGTTTCATGTTGTAGATAATGCCTTGGTCCATTGGTTGCAGTAACGAAGTCATGTTGGGAGGAAAATAAGCGAGATGAATGTTTCTCAACTTGTCTCTTACATCTTTAGGGTGGGCAGTGCAGTTATCAACAAAAAACAACACCTTTCTGTTTTGATCACAAAATTTTTTGTCGAGTTTTACAATCCATTTCGTAAAAATCTCACTGGTCATCCATGCTTTTTTGTTAAACTCATAATCGACACCTAAAGATTTTATTCCCTTGAAGTACCTCGGATTTTTGGCCTTTCCGATTACCAGCAATTTTAGCTTTTCTGATCCAGTCATATTGCTTCCCACCAGGACAGTTATTCTCTCCTTGCTTTGCTTCCCACCAAAGCATTTTTCATTTTTGAATGCCAGTGTTTTAGTTGGCAAGCATTTGAAAAACAAAGCAGTCTCGTCGGCATTAAAAATGTCGTTAATGTTGTAATTTTCAATTAATTTCGGTAAGACGTTCGTCACCCATTCATCACGGTTTTCTATGTTGGTGTCAGCACTTTCCCCACATAATGTCGTTTGAATAACGCCATGCCGACTTTTGAACTTGTCTAACCAACCTGTACTTGCCTCAAATTCGTGGTGTCCTAGTGCTTCCGCAAAATCTTTGGCCTTTTGCTTCAATAATGGTCCAGATAAAGGGAGATTCTTACCACGTGCAACGAGTAACCATTTCAGCATTGCTTCGTCAATATCCTCAAAATGACAAGGTCGAAGTCTTTTGCGTTTGGTATTTACCGCCACATCCTCCGCATTTTTTAAAATCACTTCCTTATTTTTTAAAATATTTGATAAAGTGCTGGGAAGAACTCCGAATTCATTGGCAATATCTTTTTTTTTTCTTTCCTTCATTAACTTTGTTAATCATTAATAACTTTTTTTCAAGCGAAATGCTGCTTCGATGCATCATTTTAACTTCAATCACGGAATAAAACTGTAATAGCTCAGCTCTTTCTGTTTTAATTTCCACATCTAACTGTAATTTTTTGCAACAGGAAACTTTTGAAAAAATTCACTATATGGAGACAAAAACTTAGGACGCTTGAATTTCCAGTTGTAAAATTTGTTCATTATATAGAAAATTTCACTATATAGAAATTCATTATAAGGAGACAAAAATACACCGAAAGTAGAACGAAAAAGCAGTGTCTTCGAAACCAGTTCATTATAAGGAGAGCTTCATTATATGGAAGTTCACTGTAGAGAAGTTCGACTGTATTATATAATTTATTTAATTTTATGCTAGCTTGTTCCAGTAAACAATCCTAACATAATTATTTTCAGAGTTTAGTACTTAGAACACTATTAGGAAAACAATTTCATGTTTATCTCAAGTCGGGTTAAGTTATTATGGTAAACGGCTATTGATATGTTTTGTTTAAAAAATTCACATCATACTTGCTCGCGATTAACATAAGCTGCTATCTGCATTAGAAAAACTATTCGATTGAGGCGGCTGAGTTTGTTTTTGCTTTCAAGAGCAATTCAGAGGACTAGAGCATAATTAATCTACAACTGTTCCTCTTTACCACCGTTTTGAACTAGTCTAAATGCAGTCACAAAATCTTTTGTACAATACTAGATCAGTAATCATTAGATAATCCTGAGTCTGCACAAATAATAATGCCTTTAAAAAGGCACTGCTTTTCACATTTGGTATTGCACGTCCCAGCCTGTAACTTCGTTCAGTGAGACGAAGAACGCGTAGTCGGTTATTCGTCAACGATTAATTGTTGTAGAGCTTGGAGTTTGGTAAGTGCAAGCCCTGAGGGCTCACTGACGATGGTAATTAAAGCCTTCATTGTTATTATGTTTTTTGCGATTAGTATTATTTCAATATATTCTACAGTTAGAGCGGCATCCAGTTTTATGCCGACACCGAGCAGCATTAGATTTTCCAAGGTAGAAATACACTCGGAGGTTTGTCATTGCCTGTCGAGGAGCGATCGCTTATAGAAAATACTTTGTTCTATAAGTTGATGTTTCATGCCTACTGTGGGTTTTGAGCCCATAATTTTTTGATAGATAATTGCTCATAAATCTCAAACTGCGAATAGTAGCCACCGTTAATAGTAGCCTCTTTATAATTAAATGAGCTACAAAACTGCACACCCAAATGAATTCGAAAAATGTTATTAAAATTTTTCATAACCCCATTTTCAAGCTTGGATATTTGCTTACTGCTATTTTTGTCAAAATATAAAAGATATTTCTATAATAAATTAATAAAAAAGTAAGCTTTGATAAGATTGAAAAAAACAGCTCCACGATTTTCAGTAACATTCACTGTATGTGCGCGACAGCATTTCCACTAACCTCATTGCACTTGTTGATCTACTTACTTAGTATACTGGCCTATAATTTAGTTAGTAGCTCTGCGATTGCGTGTTCTTTGGCATGTATCGGAAACGGAGTTGCGTCCAAACTTGACAGGTTTACAAGTCGTTAGTGAGTTGTCAATTAAGTTGTTAGCACATCAGTGGACAATTCTCCTTAAACGTAAATATATGTGTAGAAGTATATACTTATGTACATTCAAAAAAGTTTCTTAACATATGTAGGTACATAGGTATATACATACATCAGTGCATACTCTTTTTCAGCTAGTGCAGATCGATCTTATTGAAATATGTACGCCTGTACTTCAGAGAGTCACGCAGCGCAAAGTTAAATACAGTAATTTCTTTGCTTATACATGCAATTATTTGTAGGGCGTGGCATCAAATGGTACCACCATTCAATCGCAGCTATCACCTATTCATTGTCGCGCTTTCGCAGACACTATACAGTTGCCTGCGGGCAATGAGTAGAAGAAAGGACCGCCAATCAATCTTGATTGTAGTGAGCACGAATAGAGAAAGCACGGCAAATCCTGTTTTGAGGTCAATATATGTATGTAACATATGTATATAGAGATATACAATAAAATAATTTGATGTTTCTTACAAATTTACAAATTTTTATTATGTAAATCAGTAATGCTTATATGCTGAATGATCAAAAGCTGATTTAACATGGATTTCGCATTTTGACATAATACTTACATATCGGTTTTTGCTGCTAAAGCTCCCACGCATAAGCTCAACATTTGGGTAGCTAACTGTTAATGGATTTCTCAAATGGAGTTATAGCTCAAATAAGGAAACTAATAATTTTTCTGTAGTCTATGACGCATTGTGAAGGTAATAGAATTACGAAAGGCTTGTTATGCGAGTTGTTTCTTCTTATGGTTTTTGAGATTTTGAATGAATTATAAGATTTAGGAGGAGGCTTTTGTAATATTTTATGTTGTTATGAAAAAGATAAATAAATAAATAATAAGTTTCTACAGCGTCACACTTCAGATAAATATGAAGTACTATTGAGGTACCAAATTGTTTAAAATTATACCATATCATCATCCAATGCTCCTGAGGAATACCAATCCTCTTAAGTCAATATCTGCCACCTGAATTAAAGTGCCAAAGCCTGAGAGAGACAGTTACAGACAGCGATTTTATATAAGAAAATTTTTCTGAGAATTGATTTATTTGTAAGTTTAATAATTTTGCGATGTATTCAATGTTGAAAATTTTGGGAAATTTCTTAATTACCTTCGGATCATTTTAACACTTGAAATTTTGTGTTTGTTGGTTGGTTAGATTGAAATATGCCTAATTTTCCAAAAACAATTAATTTTTTTTAATTTTTTAGAAATTTGTTTTTTTTCCGTATTCTTTTTTTAAATATTGATTGAAAATATAATTTTTTTTTTCGATTTAAAGAAGAGAAAAAGCGAAAAGAGAAAAACGAAAAAATAATTCCCAAAAATTTTGAATGTAAAATATATGTTTTAAAAAAAAACCAGGACTTCCAAAAACTCTATACCATTATTTTTCTCCTTGAATAAATCTCATAATTACTTCTTATTTTGCTCAAGCCTGCAATAAATTTTCAGAAAATTTACTATAAGGTCCAAAAATATGAAACACTTGGCATGGAATCGTTCATCTTCTACTACGTCTTCGAAATATCACGCCCATAATTTCTACACACTTGCCATTGAGCGGTGTTCTGTCACCACTTCGTTGATAGTTATCAGTGTGTACTCTCTTTTCAGAGTTTGGACACGTTCGCTTTGCGATTTGTTCCCTCCTTCACCAGCTTGCTTATTGAAACAATTTTTAATCACCAGTTTCCAAGTGACATACTTTCCTTGTAAACTCATCTGTCATATAATATTCTCATCTGATCACCCATCAAACTTGAAAGCACTACAGTCAGCCCTAAATCTTTTACTGAGTATCCAGTATAAATAAATCATTTACTGAGTATCTGGCAGTTGTTACAGACTGTACCTCTTGGCGAGCGCACAGTAACAAACCGTAAAAAATCAACTATAACTGCGTCAATCTCAAGACCTAGTTTTAAAAGGGTCATTAAGATGGATAGCATAAGAATCTGGTTCAATCGCCGCATCTATCTACAATTTCTTCAAAGACAAATTAGAAATAACTGAATTACCAAGACTCATACCCGACTGCTATAGCATTTTCTAGCACACGCTTTTTACGCCCTTTACACTCGTCCTTAAGTGGAACCACCGTTATAGGCTGTAAATATCGAAGTTAGTGCGATATGTTTTCAATAAAAATAATATGATTTTTTGTTAATTAGCAATGTACTGGGTTACATAAAGAGCGATGGTCCGGTCTAGAACGCTGCAGAACTGCAAAGTGTTTTGTGATAAGATCGAACAAAAAATTATAAAACTTGGAGGGAAAGACGTTTGGTTGATGGTCAGTATTATTACAGGACACAAGCCATGGGGTCAGCATATGACCGCCATTGGAATCATTGAGGCACCGATTTGCCCGTCTTGCTTAGAGGAGACGCATAGCACTGAGCACTTGCTGTGTAAGTGTCCTGCCTTTGCTAGAGCTCAGCTATGAGTTTTGGGTTCCGTTGTCGTGAGAATGAGTAATGTTCGTCCTCTGAAACTGGAGGATATTTACAGATTTGCCAAAGAATCGGTAAAACTCTCACAGGACTAACTACCTTTGTCTCTGTCTCTATTCTTTCCTATCTCTTTCTCTGATACTTTTCTCCTTTCCTCCTTGACTATCTACCCTTAGCTTATTAGCCTAAGTGTTTTAGCAGCCACCAAATCTCTTGGTTCTCCTTAGCTCGACCTATTCAAATTTCAATTTCAATTTACTGCGTATGTATTACCATTTATTTTGCGCACAGCTAGAGTACATCAAAAATTTATTTCAGTTCTCTCGGTTTTTTTCTTTTAAATACAGATGTGCTGATTCTTTTGGCAGAATACCAGTTCTCGAAAGCTCAATTCGCACAATAAATTCCTGTACGCTGGCATTCGCAAGCAGTGAAAGCGGTTTTCGCAATATTGAACTTATATGGTCTAAGCGGCTAAGCGACTAAGCACCTAACTGTCTTATGGTCTAACCACTTACAACTTTAGCGTTTTGCTTTTACTTGCGCTGCCAGCTGCGCTGAAGTTGTTATGTCAGTTGGCGAGTTTCCTTAAACTAACTGTACATGCTACGTACATTGTATGTAAGCGTGTATCGCCGAACGGAAAGTGAGTGTACCATAAAGTAAATGTGCAGCAGAAAATATATGAACACATAAATATATAAAGGGTGTTCGTTTTTTTAAGGCGGCGGAGAAGCTTAAATCGAAATAAATCATAGTGAATTGTTTGCTTAATAGGTGTCCATGAAATATTTGAAGGATAATTTTATGCCTTTTAATTTTTGAATATAATTCCGTGCACTGGGGCAATACGGAGCCTCAAATTTAGTACAGTTTTCGCAGTGAACCAGGACATATTTCGACAATAAAGCGTCGAAGCCTTTAATTGCTTCTGGCTTATCAGCCTAGGCATGCGACTTCATATACCCTTAGAGAATTAATATATTCAATTAGGAGCCAAATCACGCGGAGGTAGTGGACAGTGATTCCGAACTGCACCAAATGTCCAGTTTTTCTAAATGCAATGGTGTTTCAATAGTGGCTTCTGGGTAATCAACGTGAAGTAATCCATGTTTCTCGCAATAAATATTAAAACATTGCTAAGATTGCCTCGAAGTAAGTTTCAAAATAGCCGGGAACTGTACAGACAGTGCAAATTTAAAGAATTTCACTTATGAAAAAAACACCCATCACTTGTGAATGTGTATGGATATGTATGCATGCATACTCGTATATTCCAACTCTAATTACTTCATTCATGAAAATTCATATATGCTGGTATAGGTGCATTCGAAAACTTATGGCATTTATGTAGTTATGTACCTATGTATGTGTTCGCTCGTTTGTTATTCTCACTTCATCTATATCTGTATTGACAAGCATTTCTGCAATTTTATCGCAACGCATTGAAAGTATCTTGGCAACGTCAATGGGCATCCGTCATCGGTCAACAATATGTAAGTGTTGTGGCAGCTGAACTGAACTGTGAACACATCTACTCGAAAACGTGCACACACACACATATGTATGTACTCATGCATGTATTCGTAGTAAAGATTGTCTATGTTCACGTCAGCGGTTTTAAAAGGAATTGCGTGGTGACACACCTTGTTTCAGATAATAGCGAATTCTTGTTGTGCAAAACTCAAAAGCATTTACGATGCCGCCAGGTAATTACTATTAGACATGAATATTTATTTTTTTATACTTATAGATATGAGCTGAATTCTGATTTTTTAAGCCTATAAAATATCGTGCTTGACCGCACTTTATTTGTACACTAATATTTTTAAAAATTAAATGCATGCATACATACATATTTGCACATACGCATATATGTGTGTAAATACAATGTGTTTCGCTGATGACTAATCCCAATAAGTGTTCATAAGGAAATCTTACCGCATTGATTTATCTCTTATTTATTGTTGCTCGTGTCAGTGCTTACCTGAAAATTTTTAGAAAAGAAGAATACGTGAGTGAATTTGCAAAGATTTGTATAAGTAGATATATGGAGTGATACACGTACATATATGAAAGCGGTAAATGAACAGTAGAATTTGATGTATACATATGTATATAAATTTATAAGGGACGTCACTTTCGGGATTATCTTTGATATAATGGTCTCATTTTGTAATTTCGAAATTTCTGGACAGTCCCGAAATTACAAGATTTTAGATTTTGTAAAAATGGATTGTTCAAAAGGGGTATCGCATAAGTACTTATATTTATGGCTCTTACACCCTTTGAACGATGTTTTGGCAAACTCATCCTCTTATTTGTGTATTCGCGTGACTACCATTCGGAAATGCACAGTTTTGAATCCCCGTGCGTCAAATACCAAATAATAAACAAATCGTTTGCCTAATACCGGTCGCCACACGGTAGGCAATGGCAAATAGCCGAGTGTATTTTCGCAATGAAGAAGCTCCTCTTACTCAGACTATATAGTATTTTATAACAATGTTAGTATTTTTTTTTTTTTGTTTTTTTTTTTTTTTTGTTTTTTTAAACAGAATATCATCAACGGATATCTGCATTCTATCAGACAGCCAAGCTGCCCTACGAGCCCTGGATGCATTCCAAACAACATCAAGGAGTGTCTTACGTTGTCGCCAATCTCTAAAAGAGATGGCCAAACAATATCGTATAATCTTGTGCTGGGTTCCAGGCCACAGAGATATACCAGGGAACTGTAGGGCAGACCAACTTGCAAGAGAAGGTACCTGTTTGCCAGACATAAGTAATTTTATGGAGATACCTCTCGCAACTTGTAAGCTTCTCATTAAGGACGCATTAATCAGGTCTACAAATCAGAGATGGATTAGCGTTAACACCTGTGAAATTGCTAGGCAAACATGGCCAAGGCTAAATTTACGTCTATCCAAGAGCATTATAAAACTGAATAGACTTCAAATCAGGACCTTAGTAGGGGCCCTCACAGGACATTGTCTCATAGGAAATCATGCAAAGAGATTAGGCGTTTACACGCATGATTTCTGTCGTAGCTGCAGAAATGAGGAGGAGTTGGAAACAATTCAACACCTTTTTTGCACATGCCCAGCTCTAGCCAGAAGCAGGAACCGATTTTTAAAATCCTACTCCTTAACGAATATAGATAATCTATACATTTTAGGTATCAATAACCTTTTACGCTTTGTCAAAAGCTCAGGATGGTTTAATATGGAGAGGGAAATGTAGCTCAGCCCCCGCGGCTTCACAACGGACCCATTTCGTGGTCTAAGTGGCATCGTTGTCTCTATGTGCGATGCGGCTGCCAAACCTAACCTAACCTAGTATTTTTTTTTGTTTTTGTTTTTTTTTTGTTTTTATAAAACTGTGGTTTACTATACTAAAAATATATGGCTTACTTCAAACTTTGGACAAAATTTAAAAAATTCAAAAACATTTCATCAAAATTTCAAAATTCTAAATAGAATCTGTAGAAAAGTTTTGAGTTTCCAGTTTTGTAATCCATTGAATTTGGATAAGCTAAAGTTCCACCCGGACCGTAACGCTAACAATAATGACGATAAATTGGTATAATAAAGTGCAAATTTGAAGCACCCCAAAAATCGCGTTAAGTTGACAATTTTTTAATTTTTGCTGACGGTCTTGAGCATTTTCTTCATATGAAAATGTCTCGATCATTCATGAAGGAAATGCATAATATTGTCAATAAAAAAATATTAAAAATCAACTGGGGTTTCAAAACTGCATATCCAGAAATATTCTAAAAATTCTCACCAAAAAAGTGTGAAATTTTGACGAAAATTTTTTAAACTTTTAGAATAATTGAAACTATAAGTTATACAGTTTTTGTTGTCGCGGATATCTACTATTAAAAAAAGAATAAAAAAAAGTTCAAAACTTTTCAATATGCCCTTCCTCTTTTATTCTGAATACAGATGTGTATTTTGCATAGCAGCAACTGCTTATATAATTTATAATAAAATTCACTGAATGAATTTATGTGAAACTAAAATTGTCATTGTTTAGGGTAACCAACCAGGTCGAGATTGTCTATGAAGTGCAAAAAAGGAAATGACAATGGTTTGGTCACACACTTCAAAAAGATGACGACAACATGGCCAAACATACATACGTTACGGTGGAACCCGTTCCAACTAGTAGGGCGTGCAGTTGGAAGATCTCGTTTAACCCGGCGAAAATCAACTGAATCCGAAATGACAACTCTCGACCAATCAGGGAGCTAATTGAAGGTCATTGCGCGAAACCGTATCCAATGGCATTCTGGAGTAGTTGATGCCCTATGCTCCACTAGGAGTTAAAGGAAAACATGTATAAAATTGCCATCGAATTATTTTTATATAACAACCCAGTTTATCAATGGTCAATTAACTTTCGTTGCTCGAAATTGAAGGCAGCATTGAGTTTGTTGTATTTAAAATATATTAGCGTTGTTGTAATGTATTATAATATATATTATTAGTTTTGATTAAAGTTTTGTGATAATAACAAAATTTAAGATATGAGGGTGTTATGCTCCAAGTGCTACCCAAATTTATTGCATACGAATATAAAGCCAGCAGATGAGAAGCACCGTTCTGCTTCAACACTCATTGTTTTACTATATAAAACTATTACTTTAAATTTATCTAATTTTAATGTTGATTTTAAACAAGTTTAAAAATATCATTAAAATTAGATAAATTTAAAGAAAAACGTAAATACTCGATGGACCTTACCTTTTATTGTAAAATAATGGTTTTTCGTTAGTGTAAGATAACTCAGACTTGATGGAGAGAAGAAAAAGCAAATTTTTGTTAACTTGTATATTTTTACCTGAGCTACCGTTTTTGGATGTAAACTAGGTAGCATCTTTCTTTAAATAAACAATACTGAAATTTCATACTAATTAAATTTCAAATGCATAGGTGGCTACCAGAACCTAATATATTATATAACAATTAGTATAGAGATCAGCACACCAATAATATATACGTAGATATAAAATCAGATATCGGATCAGATTGAAAGTGATGAAATGTAGAGCAGGTGGTGAATACGCAATTATGCTATTTAACACAATATTTGCGGTTGATCGGCTTGCAACCAAATAAGCAGTGCTACATATCACACGTCAATGCACCTATACTGCAAAGGGGTTGAGAGGAAAGAATAGGCAATGAGTGGGTAGTAAAGCGCCTACATTTGGCTTGCACTCATTCGGGATTTTCAAATGGAATTCCACATAATTTATAATTGAATTGTTATTTTCAGTGCACACATATTATATTTCATATCTCATATTTGATCATATAGGGTGTTTCAGTAAGAGCGCTTCAACTTTTGAACTTTTTTGAATAAAACACAAACGGTTTGACTTTTTAACTAATTTTTTTTTTTTATTATCGAGTTCGAACATATACATTTAAGTATGAAATTCGATTTCTTTTGCATGACCACCGCGTGCACGTTTTACGAAGTCCAATCGTTGAACCCAATTTTCGTCGCCGGCTTGTTACTGTAGACCAATGACTTCACATAACCCCAAAACGGGGCGGCTTGTTAAATGGACCGTAAAGTGGCCGTAATGCTCTTAAAGTAGCAGCAACAGAACGATTATTTTCATAAAAAATTTCCATGATTTGCAATCGTTGCTCAAGTGTGTAGCGTTCCATGCTGAAATGTTTACTAATCAAGTTTACAAATGACAAGCGAAAAATAAAAAATTTTGCGTCGTTCGCCCTCCCTATCGGAAAAAAGTTGAAGCGCACCTATTGAACAACCCTATATATGTCGTAATATACATCAAACTATGATTTTTTCCGGAAATTTTAATTTCATTTCGTTTAAATTTAATTTAAAAAATTAAACGTCGAAATTACAATCATAACGGGTGTGCGGTTGTTTTTTTATATGGGTGTATTTATGCATGCATATATATATAATTGGCGCGAACACCCTTTTTAGGTGATTGGTCGAGCTCCTCCTCCTATTTGTGGTGTGCGTCTTAATGTTGTTCCACAAATGGATGGACCTACAGTTTCAAGCCGATTCCGAACGGCAGATTTTTTTATGAGGAGCTTTTTCATGGCAAAAATACACTCGGAAGTTTGCCATTGCCTGCCGAGGGGCGACCGCTATTAGAAACAACTTTTTTTCATTTTGGTCTTTCACGGAAATTCTAGTTTTGGTTTATTACTGTTTATTTGTTGTTTGATTATACTTATTTGTTTGATATTCGCACAAACTATGTACGTTTTTGCTTTAGTTTAAGTAATCCACTTTACATTTACAAAAATTAAATTTACTCTTTCAGTCAATGATTTACAAATGTTTTGTCTGATATCTTGCCTCGGGACTCAAAATAGTTCCTTGGTTTACTAAAGTGTAGTATAATAATGGGATTTAGCAACAATTTCAATATCAGCGTCAAACGCAACAATAAATTAATTAGCATTATTTTGCGAAATTAAGAGTGTGTTTTTACAGTTTGAGAAAAATAATGCGTCTAGATGAAATAACATAATCTTTGTGTGCAGGTGGAATTTAGGCGCATTACTTTGGTTTTATCGATGTTTATCTTCACGCCTACTTTAGCCACTGTTTATTGTAGAAGCACTAATTTTTTTTGATATCTCAGTGATGGTGTGCATCATAAGGCAAATATTATCGCCTGAGTCCAGATCTTCGAGCCGTCTACTTAGTCTCTATGTTAATTCACTTGTATCACGCGTTGCTTTGTTCATAACGTTGTCCAGGACAATGATGAATAGTAGCGGCGATAGCACACACCTCTGACGAACGCCTGCTGTGGTCGTTATATGTCGGCTCATCTCTTTTTTGTGACTGATGTGGCAAGTCGCATCCACATTCTTACGCGTTACACTTTTACACGCAAGAGTACTTCAGCTAAATGAATGTATTTTACAAAAAAACTCGAACAGAACTATCAAATTTCATTGTTTACGACATTTCCAAAACACCCCCAAAATCTATCGAGATTTTCAAGATTTTCACTTTTCGCGGTTATGGAAATAAAATTAATTTTTTTGGTTCAGACATTTTTGGTGCCATTAGAAGTTTAAGTGCCTAATTTCAGCTTACTAGTTATTTTCCTTATTGCTTGTACCGGCAAACTATGCATACAGAATCATCGAGCTGCACAGAGAAATTTACGTATTTAGTTTCCTATGGATCCGTTTTACATTTAAAAACATTTCGATCCAGATTTTATATCTGAAATATTTATTTTAGTTTTTAATATGACCCCGTTCAAAAAGTTTACTAATGGGCTAATATTTTATATGAAAATTTGTATTTTTAAATACGATTCTAAAACGTTTGTTTTGCAATTTGCTTTTAATATCACTCTCGATTGTTTTCTATTAATTTTCTTCATATTTCTTCAAGTATTGTCATTAAATACTCGTTCTTTGTCTCGGTGACAATATTAATTTTGTATTTTATGTTCTTAAACTAGCTAGAACCAGTTGCGTGAAATCTGCTCGCTATTATTATAAATAAATATGTACACAAACAAGCCTACTCAAATAGGTACATATGTATATATATATGTACATATCTATATAAATATTATATGCTTAATTGGATGCGTCATTGGAACACGTTTACAATACATACATACATATACGCGTATTTTTTCGTTAACATTCCGCGACAGTGATTGCAAGCGAATCTGCGGATGTTGGAGAAGGTTTCGCTGAAGTTAACAATCAGGTTTTATTGTGCAAAGCAAAGTGAGAAAAAATAAATGCATATCTTTATAGGAAAGCGTATTGCACATCAAAAGTAAGACAAATACGTGAAAAAATATCTTTTTTTTTTGTACTGATATTCCTACATATACATATATGTATATAAGTGCGTATGTAAGAAGCTTCAAGGTCAGAAAGTTAATCTCTGTGCACTCAACGGTAATAAAAATATTGGAGATGGTTGAATATTTACATAAACAGATGGGCATACACAAATATATGTGCAAATGAAGATGTTTATAAAATTGAAATCAATATTCCAGACTTAAAGGCTTTTGAATGTTAAACAATTTTTAAATTTACAATTACTTATATGTACTTCGAGGATCATATAATGAAGTTGAGAGATTTTATTGTACTCCTAGCGCTAATCTTATGCGCTCCTAATCAATTTGGCAGGATATAGAGTAATTTTAAAAGAAATTGTTAAATAAATACAAAAAAAAATTTAATAAAATTGTTAACCAAAATACATTCTGTCAAAAAAATAGCAAGACTTGTTCATTTAAAAAGCGCGCGTAACACATATGTATAAATTTGTTTGCTGCAATGTTGCTACAATTGTCCTCTATAGTGTCGCAAAGTTTGAGCGTGATCCGTCAATTAGCTTGCTTTTGGCATTTAATTATATCAGTGAACCGTAGAGGTGCTCTGTGACTTTCACTATGGATAAAAATATCGAACAATGAATTTGTCTTACATTTTCTGTTTTGAACGGGATTTCGTAAGCCAAATCGTTGAAAATGTAGCAGAAAGCCTATGGTCTAAGGCTCTTGCAGAGGGCTGAGAAGTCGTGGAAAATTTGCCCCGATCTGGTCGCCCATCAACGTCTTCAACGTATGAAAACGTCGACAAAGTCAACGAAATGGTGCTGGAAAATCATCATTCAAGTTTGAGGGAGGTAGCTCGTGACCTCAGCGCGTCTCCCGAATCAATTCGCAACATTTTACACCATCAATTGGACATAAGATGCGTGGCTGCACGACTCGTTCCAAGAGCTCGATTCGTTTCTTTGATTATCATGGTGTTATGCACTCGGAGTTCGTTCCAAATTGTTCTACGGTAAATAAAGAATATTATTTGAAAGTTATGTGACGTTTGAGAGAATGTGTGTAGAAAATGTCTCAATTTGTGGAAAGAAAACTCATAGATCTTGCACCATGTTAACGCACCGTCTCACAAGGCTCATATTGTGAACACTTTCTTGACCAAAAACTCGACAAATAGCATCGAACAACCACCGTATTCACCAGATTTAGCTCTCTGTGACTTTTTCCTTTTCCCAAAACTTAAATTGTCACTCCGTGGACGCCACTTTGAGTTGATAGTTATAGCCTCTATTCTGAAGAAGGTGAAAAGGTGCTTTGATGTCGGGACTGATCGTTGGCATATGTGTATTGCTTCGAATGGAGCTTATTTTGAAAGCGACAACATAAATTTTGATGATTAAACAATTATTTTGAGTTTTATTGAACAATTTCCGATACTTTTTTGACAGAATGTTATTTTTCTGAATAGCTTAAAAGTCCAATTTTGCCGTCATTCTAAAACCAAAATATCTAAAATTGTTCTAAATCTCACAGAGTCAATGAGCTACTCCAAATAAAATGAACATTTTAGTATGAAAGGTATTATAGGAATCTTTTAATCACAAAGCACTTCTCTGCATGGCCATCCGCATTAACACTACTGCTATATAACCTTAGGTATAATAACCTCTTGAATCCTCATAAACTTTAATTTTCCTTCATTACCACCGCTTCCGGGAAACGCCCCTAATCTATTTCTTATTACTTTTTGAAAGTTTTATGTCCATGAAATTTTTTATTATCTAACCGCACAGAGAGATGAAAGCTTCAAAAACATGAATATTTTTCCTAAGTAGGTAATTTTGGAGAGATTTCTCTCCTTTACTTGTGATAAATCGAACGATTTTTGCAATTTCGTTACAAATTTGTATATTTCAGCTTTGTTTCCCCTCCTCCTTTCTTGAACACCCCAAAATAAAGGGTCTTTCAAAAGACGCACCTAGATCTTGTTTCAAATAAAACATAAAAAAATTAAAAAAAATGTTGGGCTAAAATCATTATAACATAAAATTTGTATAACATAAAACACTTTTTATATTATTTCTTCTTTATTAATCGTACTATGTTACACAAAACACTCATGTGAATTATTTTATTTTGAACAAAATGGCGCAATTTGAATTTCGATGCAGATTAGTTTTTGTTACAGTATCTGCTGCTCTCTTTATTAATTTTGAACTCCTGCTCATTTTTAATTTCTTGGGTTGCAATTGAGGTAAGTTTGGTGAGTTGTGGTCCTTTTGAGCAATATTTTATAAAAGTTTTTCTTTTCATACCATACTGACAGATGGCTTGCCAAACCAAATATTTTTTAGGAAACTTCTCCAACTTTTTTAGCTTCGAACTCTTCTCTTCGTTGCTGTTTAAAACTCAACGCCCTGAATCTGCTTAATGTTGGCTTTGGCGCATGTTATTATCGTGTTTTAGCCACACAACCATATTTACGGATGTCTTAACTATATAATTTTCACGCACGTGTTTCAGCCCTCTTCTTGGGTTTATCATTTCGATTTTGTGCTACAATCTTTACACTCCTTCACTTTTGCACATTTTTTGGACGTCAATTTTTTCCCTATAGACCTGTTTTGCTGCATCTCGAAGTGAAAGGAAAGGGTTTTTGGAAATAATTAAATCACTTCTTTGATTTGTGACTGCGACACAAATCATTCAGCTGTTTTCACACATAAGTTATCGTATTTTTTGGACTATTTAAAGTTTTTGCTATGGCATTGTGCGACAAATGACCATTTTTTTGGTTTTTGCGTACAATTTTCTCCTCAAGTTTACACATAACAGATCACATTTTGAAGAAATGTGTCTACAGGTCAAATCCGCCAAACAGTCGATTCATGAATGCCTAAATGTTAAGAACGTCGAGGTATTGATCTTGAAGGTTGCTCAGCATTGCGCTACAACACCAATATTCTCAACAGTTTTTTTTGTATGCACTCCTTTTTCTATGTTTTAAAAAATCCGTTCCTTCACAATTTTTCACTCACCTTTGAAATGCCACCTCATTCGAATGATTATTTCCACCAAAAAAAGGACGAATTTGGTGAAATTGTATTCTTGAAAGTCGACCATTTTTATAATAAGTTTCAATAATTTTAACGCGTTGCTCTATCTTTTAAAATTGTACTTCCGTCTACATGACAAATGTCAAAGATGTCAAAGTTAAAAAAAGGTACCGTCTAGGAATTATTCTCTACTGGCATCAAGGCGTCACTTTTGAATGACCTTTTATTGAATGATCCTAAATTTTTCCGATCTAACTGGTTTTTCATTTATTTTGTATTTTTATTTTTCATAGGACATTTTCCATTATAAATGCAATTTCCTCTCTTGGTGTGGTTTCTGACTTTAAAATCTAATTCAAAGTCGCTTAAACTGCTCCATTGGAAAGTATTATTTTACACTTGCTTTTATTCACCGATGCTGCTTAGATTTAAGTGACAGTTAGACCTTGAAGCTATTATTCACCTGGTTCTACCTAAATTAGAATATAGTACGCTGCATTTATCTGGGGTCCATGTTTCGCAATATATTGAGACTTACGAATACAAAAAAGTTTATTCAATTTGCCGTTTTCATTTCATGCATTTCATTGACCTGAATCCTGTTTATTGTGCTAAATGTCAGCTAATTAACTTAAATAACTATTATCTCGCTCAGATTGCGTCACATTGTTGTCACATGTGAACACATTCACTTTAATATCCCTTATTAGAAGTCTTCGGAATCATAATATTTTTTCGCTAGAACGGGTTGGAACATTACTTAAGTGACTACCATTCGGTGGTAACGGGTTTGAAACTCATTGTGAGCATGAAACACCAAATGATAGAAAATTTTTTTCTAATAGCGATAGCGCCTAGGCAGGCAATGACAAACCTTAGAGTGTATTTCTGCTATGAAAAAATTCCTCATAAAAATTCATCTGCCGGTTGTTGTGGAACAACATCAATACGCACATCACAAATAGGAAGAGTTCAGACAACATCCAAAAAAAGGATGCAATCGTCAATTAATTATTTATTTTTTTAATTCTCCTATTCTCAAAAGTGTGAAGGAATATATTTAATAAAATCTTGAATCCCACTACTCTTGCTTTCTGTTTACCAAGAGTTGGATGTAAATTATTTTATTATTAAATAATTCTTTAATTAACTCAAATTTTTTTCTATATTATTTTAATAATCTGTAAGAAGCTTATATTTCTTTGAAGGCAAATATATTTAATAAATAAATAAGAAAATAATTTTTCTTAAATCTCTTATTTTACCTTTTATGTTCTGCTGTAGAGGCTGAAATAATATTTATCATCCCTCCAAATCAATTTCATATCACATTCGGGCAGAGAGGTAATTTTATATGAGGTTTAACAGAAATGGAATCAGGCTCGAGAGGTGTTGGTTTTTTGCTGAACAGTGAGATTGAAGTAGTTGAAAAGTACAAGCAATAACAAGTAAACTGTAAACTTTGAAGTCGTTTTGAAAGTTGAAATTTTATTATTTTGAGTTTGTGTCAAGTTCGACTAAGAAGTGCATCATTAAAAATTAGTTCATGCATTTTTGGTGGAAAAAATGGAGACCATGTTGAATGTATGCTTCTGGCCCAGAAGGAAAGGACACCTATCCCTAATCAATAAAACCTAACTTTAACTTCTATTCTTTAATATTTTTGTCTCGACCAACAAGATTTTTTTAAATTTTTATAATTACTACGCATTTTTTGCGCATTCCACCTCAACGTATATTATATGAAAAGTACTAAATCCATAAAACAATTTTTGATTTGGTAAGATTAGCAGAGCTCGACCGGCAATGGTATTTCTGTCCACTTTTGGCTTAGCGTACGGATTTGTTGTACAAAAATTTGTTATTTTCTTTTCTGACTTTATATGCGTCGTTCGAAGGAATTGCAAGGGCGGAAATTCCAAACGAATTGCCCAGACATGAGAATAGAAGTTGGCAATGCCAGTTATCTACCAGCTGATGGAGCACTGGCAAGAGTGTAGCTAAGTAGCTCTGCAAATTCTGCGTGGTCGGAACTAGAATTACACCGATGGAGGCTGCTGAGGTTAGCAATTACATGCATGTACATAAGTACACATAAGCAATACATGTATGTGTGTATGTGATGCTGCGCTGTGGGGCGGACGGTGCGTTGGCTGAATTGTTAGGTTGAGTTTATTTTGCCAGCCAGATTTGCCGGTTGATAGGTTAGTTGTTGCGGCGCGCCGTTTGTGACGCGCGCAGTGAAAACAGCAGGAAGTTGTTGGCGTGTTGCGGCGAACCAACAAACGAGGCAGCATCAGCATGGCAACAAAACAGCACGAAAATATCTACGCACACATATGCACAACTTACTACTACTATGAAAACGTGTTTGTTTTTATACTTATACTCGTATTTATCTTTTTATATGAAATACCAATCACAGCATAGCGCTTGCATGTGAATAAATGCGTCAGGGCATTAGTATCTGTGGGCAAATCTGCTAAATTATGTTCGTAGGTACAACCATTGTCTGTGGTCGGTGGTTAGACAGGCTGCTAGACAGACAGGTCGTCAGATATCCAGCTGCCCGCCAGCTAGTAGACATACCGATAGGTAGATAATTCTGTCGCAATGAGGGTTGCGTAAATATTCCAGTAAGGTAGGCATTTGGTCGGCACACTACAATAAAATACCGGGGCTTGCTGGGATTAAAATAAACGCACAGCCTGTGGGGAAAATTTGGAACAACTTCTGGCGGCTTGCTAAATATGAACCAGTTTAGGAAGAACGCAGTGTAAAAAATGTCAACTTATTTTACCACGCGTCCGAACATCTTTATACTTTTTTTTAAGAATTTATTACAGCAAAAAAGTTATTATAAAGGCAGTTATTTTAGCTAAAACTTGGAGATATTCCTTTAAAAAACATACAGCTTGATAGCTTAATCCACCAATGAACGCATAAGCTCTTAGATGGGTAGATGTTTGAAATTAGCTGACAAAAAAATTAAAAAAAAAAATTTTTTTTAATTAAAATTTTTACTATGTACAATTTTTTTTAATAAAAAATTCAATAAAATAAAAATTAGAATTAATCGAAAGCACTTCACATTGAAAATCTACTTAGCAAATGTTCTACATTCAATAAATTTCAAATTACAATTTTTTTTCCAAAATGTTTTCAGTTTTCCTCATTTAATACTCAAATTATACCACACTGTCTCGTCCTCGATATCAATACTTGTAGTAACGTCAGTTGCCAGATCTAATCACAACATTTCACAATTCTAAAAGAATTTTTCAAAATTTCGCGCCAAATGGCCGCCCTGTATTCAACCGCCCTCATGTTTCTCTTCTCCATTACGTTTTGTTGTGCAGATCAGATCACACGTGCTTTTTGTTTTTTTTTTTTTTTTTTTATTACTCAAGTGATAATTGAAACTTTATTAAATTTTTCATAAAAAATTGTTTGTGGAAAAGAAAATGGATGCTTCACAAGCAATTTTAGATGATGCTCTGCGTAGAATTGCGCAATTAGAGAGAGACGTGGAAAGTCGTAGAAACGATTTCCATGAAAAGCGTCGAAGCCATCAAATGAAGCGGAAAAATCGGCGTTCCGTTATTCGAGACTACAGTTCAAGCAGTCGCTATACGATGCAGCAGGCAAGCCGAGATTCTCGGTATAGAGGCTATGTACGTAGGCGTTATTCATCATCATCCTCTAGCACGGATACTACCCGTTCTTCACGTTCAAGAAGTGGCGAAAAGTCTATTAGAAATTCTGAGCATAATGACGGTGAGCGTATCGCGAGACGAACGACACGTCAAGAAACTAATCCCGGCGAGCGTCACCCGCGAGGTACGTCACGGGAGTCAGGCAACTCACCTGACAATATTAATAAAAGCTCAAATTTACCGAACGAGTCACCAAGCGGCGCAGGCGTACAGCACGGATACTCGGGTACATCGCCAATGTCTCCAGGCCCAGAAGAAGGGTTCCCTGATTCTATGTTAGCGTACATTGGGCCAAACATTACAGCACTTAGTCAAGGGTTAAAAATAGGTCAACCAATTGCTGATAATTGGCTGGCGCTTGCAAGAACAGGACTGTCAAAAGAAGACGTTGATGAACTTTTAGGAAAATATCCAATACCAGAGAACTGTCCTGGTTTGGGCGGTCCAGCTTTGAATCCGGAACTGAAATTAACCTTGGCAGTCAGGCTATCAAAAAAGATAGCTATCAATTAGTGCTTCAAAATCAACTGGGGGCAGCATTGAGTGCTTTGGGTCAAGCATTTTCGAAAACATTGAAACAAAACCCAGAAGACGAAACAAGCAAAGCCATCAATGCAGCTCTTGGAGACACTGGCAGAATTTTAACGGATTTACATTATAAATTATCCACAACCAGACGCTCCTTTATCTTACCTGGCCTAAATTTGCTATCAAAAAACGTTGCAGCAGAGGGTCCAGTTGACACGCTACTATTTGGCGAATCGTTTACTGAACGAGTCAAGACAGCGTCAACGTTAGAGAAGGCAGGCAAAGATATGCTAAGACCGGCTTCAGGTAGCACAAAATCAGTAGTTCCGAAAGCAGCGTCGGGGTATACTCAGAAGCAATATTTAAACTCGAAACCCCCTGTCAAGAGGTACAACCAGAAGAAGAGTTACCAGACAGGGGGCAATTTGCCTCGGAACAAACTAAGTTACCATCGGGACAGCAAACACCGCAGCAATCACCGGCGCTAGATAAGGTAAGCAATACGGCAGGACGACTTAGATTTTTTATAAACCAATGGAGGCAACTCACCTCAGACGAGGCGATACTCCAAGTCATAGCTGGATATAAAATTCCATTCTCCTCACCAGTAAAACAAGAACAGGCACTCAAAGTACCTGATGTTAAGAGTTAGGAAATTTCTGACTATGAAGCAGAAATTAAACGTCTTCTTAAAAAAAAGGCAATAAGTGAGTGTATTCCAAGTGAAGGCCAATTTGTTTCACCGTATTTTTTAATTGCAAAACCAAACGGGGGAAAAAGGTTTATTTTAAACTTGAAAAAGCTGAATGAATTTATGGTTGCTCCTCATTTTAAGCTTGAGGACTGGAAAACGGTAACACAGATAGTATCAAGAAATGCCTTTTTAGCTTCAATCGACCTTGAAGATGCATATTTTCTGATACCGATTCATAAAGATTTCCGTAAATTTTTGAGATTTATTTTCGCAGGGCGACTGTTCGAATTCAATTGTTTGCCATTTGGCTTATCAGTGGCTCCTTATATATTTACCATGGTGATGAAGCCAGTCGTCAAAGAATTACGATCGAGAGGTTGGCAGTCAGTAGTGTATCTCGATGATATGCTGCTGTTAGGTAATTCAGAGGTGCACTGTAGGGACAACATTGCAGAGACGACATCACTCTTGCAGTGGTTAGGTTTCAAAATAAATTGGCAAAAATCTCAATTGACACCGTCCCCAACCTGCAAATTTTTAGGCTTTATAGTAAATACAGGCAACTTTTGTATGAGTCTTCCACTGGAAAAGCGTGAGAAAATCAAAAAGGCAGCGGAAAAATTAAAAATGATGCCTAAGGTGAAAATTCAATTTCTGGCCCAGTTTGTAGGTTATCTTGTTGCAGCTTGTCCTGCAGTTCAGTATGGAATGCTTTATACCAAACAGATGGAGAGACAAAAATTTTTGGCGCTCAGAAAAAGCGGTGGAGATTACCACCATGAGGTGCATATTGATTCGTATATACAAGTAGACCTAGATTGGTGGATAAAGAGTATTGATACAGCTTATAATCCTATCAGAGAAGGAAAGTTTGCCTTAGAAATTTTCTCCGATGCGTCGCTTTCTGGCTGGGGAATCGCGTGCGGGGGAAAACGTTCACATGGTTGGTGGAATGGCAGGGAAAAAGAAAGCCACATTAACCTGCTTGAGTTAAGGGCTGCCTTCTACGGGTTAAAATGTTTCGCAAAGGAGAGCCGGTCCGCTGAAATATTACTCAGAGTAGACAATTCAACAGCGATAAGTTATATAAATAAGATGGGTAGTATACAATACCCAAAGCTCTCGGCACTTAGTAAGGAAATCTGGCAGTGGTGTGAAGAAAGAAGGCTGTGGATCCAAGCAACGTACATAAAGTCATCGCAAAATGTTGAGGCAGATGAAGAGTCGCGCATAAAGTCAGATGAAACAGAATGGGAGCTTGCGGATTATGCCTTTAATGAAATTGTATTGAGGTTGGGTCAGCCAAGCGTCGATTTATTCGCAACTAATGTTAACACCAAATGTTCAAATTTTTTTTCATGGTTTCCAGACCCGGAGGCTTCCAAGATAGATGCCTTTACAGTAGATTGGGCTAATCTTGAATTTTATGCGTTTCCTCCGTTTGCGCTAATTCTACGAGTCATTAGAAAAATAATTAACGACAAAGCTGAGGGTATCTTGGTAGTACCAAATTGGCCATCACGACCGTGGTTTCCACTTTTCAATGAGTTGCTTATAAAAGAACCTATCTGCTTTGAAAGAAAGATTAATCTTCTACGTTCTCCTTTCAGGGAATACCATCCCTCGTGGAAATCACTAAACCTAATTGCAGGCAGATTATCAGGGAAGCTTTTATCAAAAAACAAGCACCAATAGAGTCTTTATCATATATTTTAGCATCGCTGTCTGAAGGCACTCTGAAGCAATACAATAAACCAATACTAGCATGGTATGAATTTTGTCAAGTTAAAAACGTTTCCCCTTTTGACCCAACCGTGGCGGCTGTGTTGGAATTTTTATCACCGCTTGCAACAGGGGAGAAAAAATATGGAACTCTTAATAGCTATAGATCGGCTATCTCATTATTGTCAACGTGGGATATTGGCAAAGATCCTACAATAAAAAGGTTTTTCAAAGGGGTATCAGTGCTCAAACCGCAACGTCCCAAATACAATCAGACTTGGGATCCTAATATTGTTTTAAAGCGCTTAACAAGTATGGGACTAAATGAGGAGTTGGACCTTGAAAATCTATCAAAGAAGCTGGCTATCTTGTTCGCATTAGTGACAGCACAAAGAGTTCAAACCTTATCAAAAATAAAAATTTCCAATATAAATGTTAAAACTGGTTTATTAGAGATAAAGATTCCAGATAGAATTAAAACCTCGTCGGTTGGCAGCATGCAACCTAATTTAGTCATTCCGTCGTTCACAGAAAATGAGAAAATATGCCCGGTAAGGACTCTGCAAACATACCTAGGAAAAACTAAGAGCTTGAGAAGTCATGGTGAAGATAGCCTGTTTATAACGTTTAAAAAACCTCATCGGGAGGCATCATCGCAAACAATTAGTAGGTGGATAAAACAGGTTATGCGAGAGAGGGCTGGACATAAATCAGTTTACGGCGCATAGCACACGTCATGCAGCTACTTCGGCAGCATTAAGAAATGGTGTAGATGTGGAAACCATACGTAAAGCTGCAGGATGGACGAAGGACTCGGAGACTTTTGCCCGTTTTTATCAGCGACCAATAGTGGAGGAAGCTAACTTTGCATTTTCCATTGTTAATGTAAAAATGAATAACTAGTTTGGAGTTTAATAAAAAAAAAAAAAAAAAAAAAAAAAAAAAAAAAAAAAAAAGCTAAGACAAATCGCTAGTGTTTGTAAATAACTACAAGTATTGATATCGAGGACGAGACAGTGTGGTATAATTGTACGATCAAACGAACTTACCTGAGTGAAGTTCGATCGTAATTATACTAACTGTCTCGTCCGAAGATATCAAACCCTCCCGCCCTAAAATTCGTAACGAGGAAATGTTACTCCTTTGTAATGTTAGTAAGCCCCTGGTCGATTTGTCGTAAATTGTAAAATTAATGAAGAGAAACATGAAGGCGGTTGAATACAGGGCGGCCATTTGGCGCGAAATTTTGAAAAATTCTTTTAGAATTGTGAAATGTTGTGATTAGATCTGGCAACTGACGTTACTACAAGTATTGATATCTTCGGACGAGACAGCTAGTATAATTACGATCGAACTTCACTCAGGTAAGTTCGTTTGATCGTACAATTATACAAGTAAACCAATTTCCAGAAAGATTAATGAACATATCCAAAAATTCTTTGATCACATGACATGGAATCACTTCTATCACTCTTTTGATACAAATCTAACATTCAGCTACACCAAATTCTAAAGGAATTTTCAAAATTTACGAATTTATGTTTATATTTTTCTATATTGATGAATCTTTGACTGTTTCTACTTAGCTTCTGCATATTGGCGTAATCGCCAAATACAGGCAAATAAACAAACGATATTTCTAACAAATAAAAATTTGTTTAATATAAAAGCAGTTATCAAACATGCTGAGGCTATTTTGTAGTCAGACCCAAATACAGCACATCGAAACCCGAAAAGTGTAATATGATTTTCGAACGATCGAAAGTCATGGATATTCCTAAGGGGAGTCTAGCCAATCTGATATACAAGTATACAAAAATTTAACTGCCTATACATTCACAAATGCAATTTGCTCGAGTTCAAAAGTGAGCTTTATTGTCAACACAATCGGAATTGTGTGTCTTCAGCAAACTTCCACATAAACTAACAACCAATCTGAAAAGGATGGGAATTCAACTCGTTCTAACTTTAGGTAATTTAATCTCATGCGGGATATAAAGAAATGTAACTAAAATTACGATTATGTAACACCATTTCAAAGTTGTCATTTCTTTATGCGATTATATGTAATTATAGTTATGTGTACATTAGGGTGGCCCAAAAGGGGTCGAAGTATAAAATATTTATCAGTATAGCCCTTAGAGTTCCACCATAGTTAAAAGGAAAAAATGAGAATTTTTGCGTTTAGAAATCGATTGATGCTTAACCCATATATTTTACTTTAAAAGAAAAGGCCACTTTTTCCCACATTAATATACATAAATTCGAAGAAAGTTTATTTATTGTATAAATGTTATTGTTATTATCATGAGGGGATCTAAAGCTACAACCTGAAGGATCTATTTAATTCCATACAATCTTCAAAGGTTAAGTTTGAAGCTTCCTATCATTGAATTTGATAGGGATAAGCTCGTGAGAACAACTTCAAGACGCACGCAACAAATAGGATAAGCTCGTGAGATTGTCCCAGTACGATCTCCCTTGCCTTTCTTTTACTTGCTGAATATTTTATCTACCATTTTGTTCTCAGTAATTCCTATATACCCTGGAATCCATAGGATGCCTGGCTGTCAATAGGGAAATATACGCTTCTGAGTTTCTTGCCTAGCGCTTCCGAGTACCTTTTCTCTGATACGCAGACACTTATCCCTGCACCTACCCCGATGAGGGATCCGTCCACGTCCCAAGTCTTTTTATTCCCAGGAGCAAATGACTTGATCTATTCAGTAAAAATCAGACTAGGAAATTTTTTTAAATAATTTTGTTTAGAAAAATTGCACTAATTTTTTTATTGGACTATAAATTATGCCCGTAAATGAAAAAGTTAACATTGTCTTTTAAAAATATTAATTTCGATATTTTCCAAACTTCCGGTTTTAATTACAATAATATTTCTGAAGCTGACATAATAAATGCCATTATGTACAAATAAAAGTTTTAATATTTTTCCGTAAATGCAATTTTCTTTGAGAAATATAAATTGCGATATTTTCCAAACATCCATTTTTTAATAAATAATTCCGAAGCTGACTTAATAATTATCATTACACACAAATACAAGTTTTAACATTTTGCACGCTGCTCTAAATCCAAAAATTAATCTATTGTGTCTTATTAGTGAATTATAAAATTTTTAATAAATAAATTATTACAAAGTTAAACAAAACTATGAAAAAAATATATTTAGTACTGTGACTTTATATGTACCACCCTAATATGCATATTCTTGCCTGTATATACATGCATATAGGTATGTATTTATGTACTTAAAAGCGAACTTCCTACAATCATATGAAGTTTACCAATGCAAAACGGTCAATTTGGAGAACCCAAAACTATTCACTTTGTGTGTTTAATCACCATAAGTTTGAGCAAACTGCCACAAAAACGTATCCACAAAGTTAACATACCCACCATCATCTCTGAGGGTTACAGCTCAGAGGGTATAACACGCATGCAATCGGTTCATCAAAAATTGAACTAACTACTTATATGTACACAAAAAATTTAATGACATCTCACACACAGCATTTTTTATTTAAATAATAATTTCAGCCATATTGGTAACTCTTTGACGAACTCAAATAATAACTAACTGGCTAACTTAATGTAAGGCAAAACGTCTCCAGCGTCACGCTAATGGGAAAATAATTATGCCAGAATTACTGTTTCATGATACTGCCTTATTCTTTGCCCGCTAGTCATCATAGTTGAGCACATTCGTTTCCATGTACATACATACACACATACATATTTACGAATTTATAATTGCTGTTGTGTGTTGGAATTTTCTCCAAGCATAAAAATAGGCTTAGAAATGGCTTTGCATGTGAAAACATTTTTAAACTCATTGCGGTTTGACTTTGTCTTCTCATGCTTTTGTTTTCCGTCTTATTATTGTTTATCTAACAATTCCTTTGTTGTTAGCGCATCTGTATGATATTAAAATAGATATGTATGTATATGCAAGAGCAGTAGCTTCCGCAAAGTTTGTTGATATTTATACAGACTCTTAGACACTTAAGTGAACGTGTACATCGAAATGCCTTTGAAAATCTTGCTTGCAATTGCAGTTACACATTTACTTACTCGCGAACATATACAGTATTGTGCGGAATTTAAGCAACTTTTAAGGACTGCTATATCAGTAGGAAAGAAGTGAGAACCAAGATGCTCAAATCTACGTCTCGCGTGAGCAGGGTAGCTAAGGAGCAGGTGCTGAAATGATTCCCTCTCATTCTCCATACACACACACACATATATATATATATATATAACTAACTCGTACACCCTATCTGGGTGTTTGGAGGGATCTACAGTTTCAAGCCGACTCCGAACGGCAGATATTTTTTATGAGGAACTTTGTTTATTACGGCAGAAATACACAAACTCGGAGGTTTGCCATTGCCTGCCGAGGGGCGACCGCTATTAGAAAAGACCTCCTCTTCGTTTTAGTGTTTCACCGAGATTCGAACCTACGATCTCTCTGCATTCCATACAGCTGGCGCAAAAAGAACTTGAAGTAATTCCGAGTCTCACCGAGTATTAGTAAGACCGCGTTTATACAGGGAAACATTTGTTGCTGCAACCGGTACTTGTGATGCTCACGCCCTGCTAACGCCCTTTGTGTTCTCTTTCTTCTCAATGTTGTTATTGACTGTAGAGTAAAAACTAGCAATTGCAAGCAACGCGGTTGCCCTGTGTGAATACGACGGGAAGGGAATTTGCAAAGTGGAAGCAACAAAAGTTTTCCTGTATGAACTTGGTTTTATGAAACTTACCAATTATTAACCAAGAGATTTGGCAGCATTGAAAATGGTGAGTTATGCCAGTTCTACGACATATAACTATACTGGCTAACCGCGAATCTTTCTCGATAAGTTTGTTGTTGCTTGCGAATTTTTTGTCAGGCGAGCGCAACCCAAACATAGCGAGCTCAGAAGTGATGAATCGAATGTACCTATAAATAATTTGCAGAATGGGTTCCAAACAAAAATTTCTTATTTTACTGATGTGAATTAAGAAGCAGTTAGTGAAAAATCGTAAGGTCAAATTATATCAAGCAACCATTTTTAAATGCCAGGGCTTCGTTAACTTGTATTGATGACTTTTACTTATTTATATGTCTTTTAACTAAAACCTGAAAACAATCAGATCCTTGAATTAACATTTAAAAAAAGTGCAAGCAATAAAAACATACACTTCTTTCAATGATCTTTAAAACCGAATATCACAAAATCGATAAAGTTTTGGGCATCATGCCATTTAACCCTGGATGGTTACTCTTCATTTTAGTACATTACGGATACTCTTCGTCGGATCGGCGACCTATTTTTTATGAAGATTCTAGAAAAATACTTTTTAAAAATAAAAATAAGAAAACTCTTTTTTTAGTTGCATTTTTTATTTAAAACAATGAAAAAAAATTAAATACAAAAATAAATAGTCTTTTTCTCTCTTAAATTCAATATGAGTTTGTACTCTTTTTTTTTGGTCTTTTAAAAATAATTAACTTTTTATAAAAACAAAAACTAACAAATAAAAATAAAAGTTGCTTTTTTCATATACAACATTTAAAGAAAATAAATCAAATAATATAATATAAAAAAGTTTTTTTAGTAAATAGCCTTTTCTCTACATGAGACACAAAGTTCAACTTTGTGTTCACCACAAATACTTTTTTTGCATATACTGCACGTGGCTTTTGTCATTCTTCGTTTGCTACTCGGACAGAAGTGACAAATTCTACGTTTTTTTGGTCCTTTATCAGCGTTGTCAATGCCTTCCTGCGGATTAGGTATTACATTTTCAATACTCTCCTTAATTGAGGTCTGCAAGGTAGGTTTCTCATGTCTGTCTCTTAAAAAGGGAACCACTAGAGATTCATGAAGATCTTTCAGGTACTGTCGTCGGTTTTTGGGTTTTTGATTTCTATGCAGCATATTGTGTGTATATATGACGTAGCTGTTCACAAAAGTGATATTTAAAATTCCAAAAAATAGGCACATTGGCCACCTGTTGGTTTTTCGAGAACACGAGACAACACTGCACATTTGGTCTAGAGTATCGACACCGCCTTTAGTCTGATTATAAAATTCTACCATGTGTGGCTTTCCGGTTTTCATATTTATTGTTCCTTCTTCATTGCAGCTGGATAAAAGATATACAAATTTATTTGGTTTTGGCTTGTACGATAATAAAGTCAGTTCATTGTCGTAACAAAACATGGATGTTCCGGCTTTCCGTCCTTTAACGTTGCCCATTTCCTTCGGTATTTCTCTTTTATTCGACCGTAAAGTGCCAATAATTGTCAATTTATAGGGTTCGGAAAGCAGAGATTTGGCAAGGGGAACTGATGTGAACCAGGTATCCATTGTTATGTTGCGATTCGTTCCATGGACAGTTTTCGTCAGTTCTTTTACATAGTACTCTCCAAGAGAAATTGCTGTTGGATTAGAGCCTTTCCCCAGATATGGGCTAGCATCTACCATATATTTTGTACCACTATCGCATAACATTACTAATTTTAACCCAAACTTAGCTGGCTTATTTGGGATATACATGCGAAAGGGGCAATGTCCTCTGAAAGCCAGTAGCTGTTCATCAATTGTCAAGTACAAACCGGAGACGTAGTTTTGGCGGCATTTTTGGATGAAAAGATCCCAAACCTTTCTTATAGGAGCAAATTTGTCATTTATCAGTCTCAATCTGACACTTTTGTCATCAAAGCGAAGACACGACATCAAAAATTTAAAGCGAAATTTACCCATAGTAGCCAAGTAGCGCGAACCACAATAAGTAGGATCAAAAAGTTCGTCTGTTGTAAGGTGATTATCCTTCTTAATAGCCGTAAGAACTAGGAGTCCTAGTAGCGCATATATCTCAGATAAATCAGTAGGACCCATTTGCGAATTAGATTTCTGACGATTCTGTATTTCGACATTTGTCCACTGCACAATCTCATCAACAATTTCAGAAGTGATGAATAATTTAAAACATTCAAGAGGATCTACTGCTCCTTTGCATTCACGAGACGAGCCTCTAGCTTTGTGCACGTAGTTCATAGCCCGATGATGTGATTTTCCTTTTTTAGTGGACCATTTATGAAAATTTTTCCCGCGCAGAATTGTTTTTGAAAAGTCAATTACATTCGTTCTTGAGCGAAGCATATTTAGCGGAATATCATCTTCATCGGAAAGTTCTTCTTCAGAAAACTCAGACGATAGTGAAACGTCATCTCCAGCAACTGGTGCCTGCTCTTCTTCATTGTTTTCGCCACCTTGATTGCTATCGTCATCTTCCTCTGAACTACCCAAGAAATTGAAATCGTCGTCACAATTTTGCAAAAACCTCTCGATATCAGCTTCAGTTAGTACTTTCTTAGAACTCATTTTTTGCTCTAATTAAATAAAAAGTTTAAAATATTTAACATAAAAAATAATAAACTGCTTGAAAATAAATAATTTTTAATAATACTAATACAAAACTATTAAACAAAACATCAAAATATAACAACAAATTTATTACACTGTGAGAGCAAAAAGTCACAGTAAAATTACTCTTCGTCATTGTGACGAGTACACACCTGTAAATTTCAGCTTGAACAAAATAAATATACAGCATGCGTCCGCTCACTGCAAGCTTTAGTTACCAACTGACGTTGTTGACAAAAAGAGCGTAATTAGAACACACATAATAAAGTTATGCAGTGAAGAGTAAACGAGTCTCGTCGATTCGACGATGAGTAACCATCCAGGGTTAACGAAATTAATCAAAAATGGACGGCTTTCCCGACCAACCGATATACTCCTGACATTGCACCTTCTATATGCCATCAATTTAAACTTCTGTAGAGTTCCACTAATAGAGTTCAGATGAGTTCAGTTTATAATAATACAAAATTTGTAATAATAGAAGGTCTGTAATAATGGAATAATTATAATAGACACAGATAATAGATAGATAAACATTTTGCATCAAGGTTATTAAAATTTGTTTTATGAAAAAGTCTTTAAATACCAGCAGAAATTCGAAACGTTTCTTATTTGGAAAAAGTTATTAAATTTGATAGCTAATCAACAAATACTAACTTTTCCAAATAGAATGGCACATATACATACATAAACGCATACATTATTCCATTATTTTTCTTTTCCATGCTGACTAAACTGATTGAAATTGCTAGCTGTTACTTTCACATACCGAACATATCGTAATAAATTGCGTAAGTACTCATAAATCTTTGCTTTCAATTGACACTTCCGCGAACGCAAGCTGTATGTTGGTAATTTCAGCCATTCACCTCATATAAATTGAAAGTTATTGTGAACAGAAGTCATTAATTCATGTATGATGCAAATTTATTAAAAAATGTATGGGATGTTCGAAAATGATGTGAGAATTTGCAAAAACGAAGCTAAATTCAATAAAGTTCGGCGGATGCAGAGAGGGAAAAATACACAAATAAGCTTAAAACTTCAAACACTCAATAACTTATATGAAGCCAGCTATCAAAATTTAAAGGTCAAGTCGTATTTGTTGGTCACACGAAAACTTTGTTCTCAAGTTGACCGATTCGGTTGATTCTGTTTCTCTTTATTCGTAGTTCGTTTGTTTGTTTGTTAACAGTAATAGTAGCCCCGCCAGTGGCGGGCATATCACCGGTCGTCTTCGTCTAGCTCATCTAGGGGTAGGCCCAGAAAACATGCTGTTTCGACGGGATGGGTCCAGAGGGAGAGGGGTGTTAGATGAGTCGGTTTTAGGGGGCATGTGAAAAGGTGATTAGTGTCGTGCGGGGTGCCTTCACATGCCGGACATATGTTTGGTATGTCGGGGTCGATTCTGGATAGGTAGGAGTTTAACCTGCTACAATACCCAGAACGTAATTGTGCCAGTGTTACACGTGTCTCACGAGGAAGCTGGAGCTCTTCATCTGCCGTAGGTGGTGGTTGGACTCCGATTACGGCATTCACAGGACGGGAGTTTAAGAAGGTGGTGACGGTCTCACGGTGAATGTCGTTTATTGACTGTCTAAACACTGTCAGGTCCAGTAGATTGCGGTCAGTTTTCTCCTGTATTTCGTCAGCGTAGTCTAAGAGATGTCTCCTGACGTGCCTGGGAGATGGCTCAGGCTCAAGCAGGTGTCTGCAGGGGTGAAACCTGCGGTAACATCCCAGCAGGAACTGTTTGCTGAGTTGTTTGTTATGCTCCATTACTGGAAGCATTTTTGCTTCGTTGTGTAGGTGTTGAACCGGGGACATCAGGAGGCAACCAGTCGCTGTCCGGCTTTATTCGTAGTATTATGGGATGGCTCTCTTAGAATGGGACGTTCTATTAAAATCAGTTTAAGCTGGGTACAGCTAATTACCCTATATGACCGTAAATATACATACATTCATCAAACTCTAGGTATAATCAAGCAGAAAAAAACTGCATACTCCAAATTTTGAATTAACTATCAAAATCAGGTCTTATTTTATTAATTCTTTTATGAAAATATAGTTCTCTTTCCTGCAAAAACCATATAAATCCAAGTTTCTAACTTTGTGCTAATTTATAAGGCTATTCTAAAAAAGTGTTTTTCATAATTTTTGGAAAAATTTCAAGTATGCAGTTTTATAGCCCATTAAATTTTGCTATAATAAAGTCTGAAGTGACTACAACATTTTGTTTATTTTCCAAAAATTTGTTTCCTGTTTTTTGTTTACTGAAGTGGAATTAAGGTAAATTTTTGCTCTAATCACAGAAATCGCCTGTTATCGAACTCAGGCGTTTACTAAATTTTTTGCGTATATTAAAATTTAAAGCTGCAAGTACAAAAATCACATACATATATGTATAAATTTCGACTAACAGAATTTCCAGCGGATAAAAAAATTCAATTGAAGAAATAGATTTAATTGCATATTTGCCGAGAGTAAAGTAAGTGCTTAACAAGTATATGTACATATGTACTTATGTAAGTGTATATGTGAGGTATTCATTGCAACGAGCACTGCATCCAATAAACTTGAACTTTGTGTTAGGTTTTCCGTCTTCACCTAACTGACCCATTTCCACGGTCGTAAACGGAAATCAGCGTTCGACATACAATTGGCATTCACTTGCATACTAAAAGTAACTAGGCAACATGCATTCATGCCAATGTATGCGAGTCCTATTAATTTGTGAAGATATAAGCGCTTTGTATTCACATGAATACGATATTCGAATTCTCAAAGTTAATTTCTGCATCACCTTATTTATATCAAACTTATGGTAAGGACTTATTCCGTTTTGCAGAAATAAACCTACTTCTTGGGGAAAAAGCTATTTTTTATTACATGCCACTTTAATAGGAATACATGGTTCGGTTAAGCGAGCGATGAAGAGACTCAACGTCCAATTATAAACTACACACAGGGTGAACGATATGAAGTGTTACCAACTTTACACTGCTTGTATCTGTAAAACAGCTCATGATATCAACATCAAAATTGCTCTAATGACAGTTCAATATCTTGTTTATAAGCCATCAAAAGCATTCGCATCTCAGTTTTGTTGCATTGTTTTCTTTCTGTGATGGAATTCAAACGTAATAGTGTGATTGCGTTATATTTGGCTGGAAAATCAGAACCAGCCATTGTTCGTGAGCTCAGTCACCTCAAAGTGAAAAAAATGTTTGTGTATCGCACTATAAAACGTTACAATGATACTGGTGGCATTGCAAAACGCTATGGAGGTGGACCAAAAAAAACCGCAACAACGCCAGAATTGGTTCGGAAAGTGAAGGCTCGACTTGAATGAAATCCACGTCGAAGTGGAAGAAAAATGGCCAAAGAACTGAAAATATCGCAAGACAGCATTCGACGCTTATTGAAAAATGAGCTCAAGGTCAAGGCGTACAAGTTCCAAAAAGCACACGATCTTTCACCCCAGCAAAAAAAAGTTCGGTGCGAAAGAGAAAAGGAGTTGTTGCGCTTGCACGAACGTGGCAAATTTCCTAACATTGTGTTTTCTGATAAAAAAATGTCCCAATTGAGCAGTTCATAAACACTCAAAACGATCGTGTTTACTTGACCGAACGCTCATACGAGAATCTAAGCCTACGTATGGCCACTCGAAGCACTTTTCCATCGCAAGTATTGGTTTGGACCGCAGTGACCGCTGATGGACGCTCTTCAATCGTTTTTATTGAGCCTGGTGTCAAAGTGAATGCGACTTATTATCGGGAAAATGTTTTAAAAGCTGCTTTAGAGCCGTGGACACGCAAACATTTCGGTCGTAGACCATGGACGTTCCTACAGGACTCGGCACCGTCTCAGAAAGCTCGTGTGATCTAAAAATGGTTAAAAAATCATGTTCCACACTTCATTTCGTCCACACAATGGCTTTCGAATTCGCCAGACGTATATCCGATGGACTATTCCATCTGGTCCATTTTAGAGAGCAAGGTGAGGCCTAAAAAAATATGCCAGTATAGATGCGCTGAAACAAGCGATTATTCGAGAATGGGCCAAAATACCTCAAGATCACATTCGTGCAGCATGCAACTCGTTGTTTGACCATGTGAAGGCTATATTCAGGGCAAAAGGGGGTCATATCGAGCTAAAGTGAATATATGTTAAAATTGTAATCATTTTTGAACAATTTTGTCTTTGAAATCAATAAAAACTAATTTCACACAAAAAAGTTTTTTGCTTAGTCTCCTGATAACTATGCTAAAATCAACCGATGCAGTTGATAAAAGTGAGAATTTTATGAAAGTTGTGGTTTGGCAAATATTGCGGAGAATTGAACTCAAATATTTCCGAAATAACTCCGCTTTTTGAATAAACCTGGATATTTGCAGAAAAGGTTCTCAACTGTCATACTATTGTGTCAATGCCCAGTAAGAATGGCGACCAGCCATGGTCAAACCTAGGCTTCACTAACAGATTGGAACTCTTCTTGGGTTAGGTTAGGTTGTAGCGGTTGTCTACTATGGAACACACTTAGGCTTATGAGCCATTGTAATTTATTGCTTGCGCAATTATGATCATAGAAACGTTTCTGTATAACTCAATAGAAATAAGAGCCCCCAACTTCGATAACTTTTATCTGGTTTATAATCTTTATCTGCATACTATTCACACAATGTTGTCAATTACCATCCAAGTTCATCAAAAAAAAAATTAATTCATCACGGTATTAAATTCACTTTTAAAAAATTGTTTAAAAAAATATCCCAGTGAAATTACGGTCGAAGTAGAAAATGAAAAAAAAGAACAATCGGAAAATGGCAAATATTTTTAGCTCTAGGCTCATCTGTTTTCATTTTCACAAAATGAGCAATACCCGTTCTAACTTAAACATCAAATAATACAATACATGCATATGTGTGTGTGTATATCCAGTTTTTACATTCATATTGGTTATAATGGCTCGCAGTAAATGTAATTGGAAAGATTGGCATTGTCGATGTGATTCATAAATTTGATTTAATGAGTAAACTGCCAGCGAAGTGTTTGCCAATAAAACATTTAGCAAAAAATACTGATGAGCCTGCATATATGTATGTACGTAGGTAGGTACATTCATACTCAAATATTCATGCATACCTATGTATTTAGTAATTAATTCAATTATACAAAGGAAATTATTTGCATTTTTCAAGCAAAGCAATCTAATGTTAGGTGTTATCATCGAGGCTGTTCAGCTGTGTGAATGCAAGCACATATCGTACTTATATATACATATACATGAGTACATGAGTATATACACCAATGACAGCTATTTTTAAAAGTAGCAATAAGAGTTTATAATTGTAGAGATTTGCATAATTCTAACCTTCGACTACTTAAATATCTTTAAACTTACCGTCAAGATGAGTTGTTCAGATAAATCTTTAATTTTCATTAGTGAAGCATGAAGACAAATTTCCAATCCACTCTTTACAATATTTACTATTTTCAAAAAATACTGTTTCGATGTGTTTATATCCTTTGTTGGGTACTACTACTTCTACTATCCTTTGTTGGCTAGTTGGCTATGCTCCTTCCCAAAAAAAAATGTTTCTATTATTTGGTGTTTCATGCCCCGGGATCTCGAACACGGTCATTACCGAATGGTATTCATGCAACATCAGGCATCGGCGACTAAGCTCAGGCTTGTACGGTGAGGCTTATACCGACGCAATTCATCGCTGTATTTCAGCCCGAGTGCCATAAGGTAATTTCAACTTATTTTTATTCCATTTATCAGTAATAAATAAAAGTTATTTTTGTTATAGTTTTTTTTTTTCTACTTTCATTTTCCTTTATGTTGCCTGATGAAAAATTTAGTTATGGAAATCAAACTTTATTTTTTTTTCCTTGTTCACTCCTCTCGGAACCATAGGGTCTCGGCAAGACTTATCTTGAGTTGGTTTCGTTAATCTATTTGATTTCTGACAGGGTAGGTGATAAGCCTGCCGCTATCAGTCCTAAGTAGTGGGAATGTCCACCTAAACTTCATGCATGGCGCCTAAAATCACGTCTTTTACTGAACTTTAGCAAATTATTCCATATAAGATCCTCGCAAATACTTAATGTACAAAACATTTTAGAATTAAAAAAAAATAGGTATTTTGTTTTGCATTTTCAAATGAATTTTCCGGACCCTGGTCGAGGAGATTACTGCAGGTAATGAAAATTTTATTGAATGGTTTTATAAATAATATAATAAGTAAAAGTCGTGTAAAAAATTCGTAGTTTCATTAAGTTCTGTTCAAAAGAAACCCGTATTATAATAGTTTTACCCTCCAGTTGTCCCTGTGTTTTGAAATTCTTTTTCATAATATGTAGATATTGTTCAGACCTCACATAGGCAACTATATAGTTAAAACAAAAGAAAAAATCGTGGTACCACAACTTATACATCTTGCCATGGGACCCTTCGAATGGAATTTCTCTATATCTGCCATGTTTACTAAATATAATTTAAATGTTCGCGAGTGCATGCGTGCAGCAAATATTTTGTAAGGTTTGAGTGTTGAACTAAAGTAGTTCGTTATATTCCCATATTAAAAATGAATTCCAAATTGCGTGAGCTGCAATCTGTGGCTATGCAACTAGTCAGAGAGAAAAACTAACTGGCGCAATTGCCTTGTAGCATAAAGCGTACAGCACACAGACAGCGCAAATCACCCATTCTGACGTGTAATAAATCTTTTTGATGCCAAAGCATGACTAGCAACGCATGTTTTACATACAAACGCCTTCATTTAATAATCATTCATTAATCTCATGAGTTGGTCGTTTGCAGGCCGCCAAACGGACACACAAACGTGCCAGGGTCCGTCCTATATTCTAGTACTGGTACTGCATAGATGCAGTACTGCAACGGACAGTGTTGGGGATAATATTAGAAATATGAAAATAAATATAAATATGAAATGTTTTTATTAAATTAAATCTGAAAATTTTTATTTAATATTTCCAATGAATTTTAGTTCCACGTTTTAAGTGGTATTTTACATATGAACAACTTGAGACAACTTTACAAATAGAGCCGTCACTATACAATTGATCCGACGAGGTTATTTTTATATTTGTATGTTTACTTGCATCAAAAAAATTGACAAATTTATTCTTCAAATGTCAACTGCAGCGAAGAATGCCATCTTGAAGCCGTGATGGAAGTGGCAGATTATATATATAAGAAGGAGAAAGAGAGAACAGTTTTGTTGTTTCTAGAATGTAACTTCCACCTGCAGTAAAAATTTGACGCTGAATTTCGGATGAAAAAGATCTGGATCAATATATTTAAAAGAGGGAAAGCTAGAGCCAGTAAATTTCCACGGTGAACAATGTTTTCTTTTTGCGTTTAACCTTAATAGGTATAATTTCATTTTCAATTTAATTGACTTAGTTTAAAACATGACTTGCAGGCTTGAGGTACATAATTTAACTAATCACAACTTCCATAAAAGGACAATATAAACTAACAGTGCAGAGTATCACTAGAAGATTTGACAGTAGACCTCGGGGATGAAAAATCAATATTTCTTGTTTTTTTTTTTTGAGATTTTACTATATCCCAAAAGTGTTCTTGTTCTAGGTGCATATTAAAAATAATTAGCTATTAACACATGAAGTAAAAGTGAATTATGAATACGAAGAGCTTCGTTATGTATGTCAAAACTTACTCAGCTCAAGAAGTTCAGAACAGGCAATGGAACCATTGATTACTCCATAAACAAACATAAGAGACTGGATTTTTTTGTGCTGCCAAATGTCTTTAAATTAGTTAGCATAAATAGTGACCTATAAGAGGGAAATGACACTTCAAATTTTATGAAATTTTTTGGAGTGCAAAGCGTTGGAGCATTAAAATATTCATAAAAAATGAGGCACCGTAGCCCGAGTACTCGCAAAACTTCAACTTCTCTGAAAATTGTTGGTATATCAACGAAGAAATGATAAATTAACGATTTTAAGCGATAATTTAAAAACAAATGGGAAAACGCCGCTCAATTGCGGGAAATTATAGAAAATGTCAGAAAGCATTGAATTAAGGAGTAGAAGAGGCATGATAATGTGAAAAGATTTTGTCTTGAAATCCAGCTTAAATTAGGCTGGTTAAGTCTACTTGGATGTGAACGTATTACACTACACTTTAGGAGTAATGAGAAAATTCGACTTTGACTATTACGCGAAACATGCAAAATTACTGAATAACGATTAAATTCGAGTTTGGTTAATATTCCAAATTTTGGAAAAATAGAAATTTATCAAATTAATGAATAAACTCGAGTTAAGAAGAAAAAGAAAACTTATTGTAATTTTATTTAAGAAATGTTTTTTGAAAAAAGGTGAAACAAATTGAGGTCGGATGTTTCCAAAATCATATAAACTGAATACCGATTTTAGTTGTTTAGTTCAATAGGCATAAAATAATAATAATTTTAAGCTAAATAATACAATTATGAGTGGTAGTGCATTTGAGTGCAAGAAAGGTAATAATAACAACTCAACTCTGTCCTAACTTGGCTTTAGCTGTCATTGCTTGCGGGCACAGATATTAAAGCAAAAAACGTAAGTGTAGCTGATGTGCAAGACTTGTTTTTTGAATAGACAATACACAAAACAAAAGCAAACATTTCAATATAATTAATTTTTATTTAAACTTTTACCTTTGATTTTGCTATAATTTTTAGAACTTTTTAAGGTTTGTTATTGCATTTTTTATCGTTTTATCGAGGAATATTTAAAAAAAATTATTTTGATTATATAATGAAGAAAGAAAATCCTAAAAATATGCTTTAATAGTTTTTCGAAATTCTTAGAGTTTTTTACTACAATAATTTTCTAATTTTCCGTAATTCGGTTCCTGCGATTTTTAGCTATTCTTGCAAAAATCTACAAAAATAAAATTTCTAAATATGTAAAGACCATACGCATGTAGAAAAATAAGAACTGAAAATGTTTGCATCATTAAAATTTCAAAATTCAATTTAAAGGGTTTTCCAATTGGCGCGGGTCCATTTTGGCGCCATTTTGTTTTGGTGACATCTGTCAAATCTTTTGTTTATTATTCAGTTGTTTATGTCAAATCATCATGGCATGTTGCACGATTGAACAGCACGTTCAAATGATAAAACTTTATTATCAAAATGAGTTCATTAACTCAAACGTTGCGCGCATTGCGCCCTTTTTTCGGTAGACGTGGTGGCCCTTCCAATTTCTTATGGCCCACATTGAACCATATGGACCAAAACGGCATGTGGTTCCAGCAGGACGGCGCTACGTGCCACACAGGAAACGCCATTTTATTCCATTTCAACATCTACCCGCCCTTATTGAAAAACCCTATATAATTTTTTGATTATTTCGAGAGCTAATATACTATTTTAAATTTATGCTTTACTAGTTGTCCGAGATTCTGAGTATTTTTTTTTTTTTTAAAGAATAATTTTCTGAATTTTCCGTAAGTTCGTTCTTGCGCTTATTTAGCTATCCAGTGAATATATTTATAAAAAAATGAAATTTTGGGTAATGTAGTCCATTTGCATGTAGAAAAAGAAGAACTCAAAATATTTCAAAATTCAATTTTTTTTTAATTTTTTGATAATTCCGAGAGCTTATTTTTGGCATCAGTTAAAAAAATTAGGCCAAAGTAAGGTAATACTATATATGCAGTAGTATCTACATCAACGGCTACATATGTTAAATATGAGCTACGTAAGTATGTTTACATTTATTGAGTTTTAGTAAAGAAGAACATGTTTGGCAATTCAACTTCAAGAATGGAAATTTGGCTCCAGTTTTTATTAATTCATATTTCAAAAATTCAAAAAATTAATCAATAATTCGACTAAGACCCTATTCATCATCTGAATCAAATAATGTGGAATATGGTGAAAGAGTTGTACATCACCTTAGTAGCGGTACATATAATAACTTATTTTTAATAAATTAAGGAGCATATAAAAGTTATCACTTTCAGTCAATAAAAATTTTTATTTTTTTCCCAACAGATGAATATACCATTTGTATTATTATTTTCTTATTGTTCGTATTTTTCAAGAACAAATTCATATTTTTCATATCATATATTATTCCCACTACTGTACATACTAACACACGCCTGTAATTTACCATGCCTTGGCTTGATTCCCTGATTCCTCTCGACATTGCGCTTGATTAGCAAAATGCACGGAAACTTCACTTCCACTTACTTCAATTTGAGTGCAACCAAATAGGACAGCGAACACCCAACAGCACTAACACCAACAGCCCTAACACCACCATCACCACCACCGACACCGTCACAACCCCCATCAGACGTGCATTTGCCATGTTTAGTCGACATACTCGTATAATGAATGACGTGTCGGCGTTGACTGACCGCCTGCGCGTATGCGTGCTGCGCATATTTAGCTGCCTGCTCGTTCATCACTCATCCACCGACTTGCTCATATGCCAAATGAGAGATGAGATGCACAACTAGGCATAGCTTACGTCAATAGGACCGTCATAAATATTACCAGTACTTATGGGCAATACAAACGCACACACAGCATCAGAGATACTCATTTAGTGCATAGCCACCAACCAACGATCAACCGACCAGCCAGCCAAACTACCAACACGTGTTCCTCTCCAATGCTCGCTTGCTTGCCTGCCTAATTGAATATGACTTTATATAGTACACATTTGTATTAATGATTGTCGTTGAAGGCAAAAGTGGTGCGCAGTGGATGCGTTGTAGCTAAACATCTTCTCAGAATCTTGCCACAAGCCGCTATGTGCAATAGCAATATGCAGTAAGTCCGTAAGTCCTTAGCTGCTGCAACAGGTGCAAGCTGTGCAGTGGCATGTAAATAATGTATGTTATGTATCTCTGTGCGGTTATGTCTTTAGTTATGCATAAATTCCTATAATCAATGCTGATTGGAGCACACTTGCAACAGCTGGATATGTAAAAGGCGCGCGCATAGGCATAATTATGCAAATTTAGCTGACACTTTCCGCAAATTTTATTGGCTTGTTTATTTAGGCGTAGAAGGCAGTGATTTGTGGTTAGATGTAGGGTAAGGGATCGGTTGAATTACGATGATAACTTTTGTGTATAGTATAACGAAGCGTGTGCACATAAAAATACATGCGCATATAGGCGATTTATTGCTAATTTTTTTGCTTTAAAGGTTAAAATTATGACCCTGTTAAAAACGATATTTCTTATCTTATGTATGTACAACCCAAAGACTAGTTAGGTGACTAGCTCAAGTAGTGGAAGATAGTAATTTTTTTTTTACTTTTTGGGAGTGCTGATATTTGAAATAAATAAAATAGAAGCATATTCTGAAAAGTTCTGACTTTTGATGACAATTCTTGACAATAAAAAACATTGAAATTCAAGAAATTTAGATTATAAATTACCAATGTGGCAAAAATCAGAGGTACTCCTATTGAAGCGCGTCATAAAATTATAGCTCTAAAAATCTTAAAACTATGTTTAGGCAAAAAAGCGTTCATGGCAGATAAGCCTAAAATCAAATACAATACGTACTCACCGAAATTTTGCGACGGAGTTTAAGCAGGCTTAGCTCAACGTTCTCTTAAATTACTTAATAAGAGTGTAACGTCATTGTTTAGAGGCGTCTCTTTTAGGTAGAGAATAAAATGAGTTCGATTTCACACGAGAATCGTTAAAAATGAATTAAAACACCCTTCAAGAAAAACCGAATAGTTTGGCTGAAGGCAAACTAAATTTAATTTGATTTGAAATGGCGCGTAAAGAAATTTTCTAAGTTTGGTCAGTGGAAAATCTATGGCAACATAATAAGAAACCTTTCTGTTCCCCTTTTAATTAATATTTTGTGCGCTCTGTGATCTGGGAGTGTAATTGGTATATTTTCGTTCGAAAATCCTAATGGAACTGGGGTTACCGTCAACGGTAAACGGTTGGTAAAAACGATTTTGCTTTTGTCTTATGCTTGAGTTTGAATTTTGCAAGTTTTAATTAGTTACAGTACAGCCTCATTGTTTTTAATAAATAAATAAATAATATTGCAAGTGTTGATGCGGCTGACGGTGCGGTGGTTTCAGCAAAGCCGTGTAAAGTGCCAATTAAATTAAAATTTTATAGCACCCAAAATTCCCGGGAAGAATAATTTTATGATTTATTCTGAGGCAATTTATACACCAATATCGTCAAATTGTATGCCTTTGGATTATTTCAGGGATATGGTCCCTGAGTCTGAGTTTTTACGTAAAACAAAATTAATTCATGCCTTAAAAGATAATATACAACGCGAAAGTGTGAATATAAAGTCCGGTTTAGGCCAATACGTGATAAAGCAGCTTAAGGTATTTCGAAAGAAGATCGAAGAAGTAAAATAATGTACCTACATATTTTGTAGTTGAAAGAAGTTCATATATTCCTTAGCCTCGTACAATTTAAGCAGAATAAGTAAAATAAGCGGAAAGTATTAAGTTTTAATGTGTATTCCGTTAAATTAAATTCAGGTAGAACAGCACAACTTTCTACAACAGGAACATAAAGGAACGTACAAATGTATATATGCTTTATATATTGAAAATAAAAAAAATAAAAACAAAGTCGTTCAAACAAATCCATATTTGCTAAGAAGTTAAAGTCAGCGTTGGTTTCTTACTATAAAGAGGTAAATTGAGATATAATTTCATAAGAAATAAGGAATTGCAAAATTTCAGGGTTGTTGAAAATTTATGCCGGAGCCTTCAGGACTAAGAAAAACCGGGAGCCCAAAATTTATGTACATTCTTAATGCACATATCATAAAAGAAAATTGGTTTCTGGCAAAGTATGTCAGATGGAAGACTAATAGCGACCTACAAAACTCATAATTAGACTAGAAGAAGAGAACTGGAAAGGTATAAAAGCGTTGTATAAAGTATACCCGATTGACGAATATTAGTTTGAATGGCCAATCAATTTTCTACGGTGCTTGATTGGTTTTAACATTCACAGCATCCCACTGATCTCTTATCGGTTAACTACCTCATTATAAGGCAGTGGTCTGTAAAACATGGAACTGCCAATTTTATTACCGACAGGGATATAAATATTCCCGAAAAATGTGTTTGGGTTTTTTTATATTAAATAACTTAGGAGAAACAGTTGTTCCACCCATCCTGATTAGGCATCTGACTACCATCGGTGATCAGCAAATAAAATTCATATTGCAAATTCTGTAAAGTATAGTACTTCAAATTAGACTTGAAAGAAAACTTAAAATATTTACAATTTACAAGAGAAAATAAAATAAATGGGGCAACTTATTTCGACCGATGATGATTACTGATTATTACAACCGAGATGAAAACTACCAAAAACTAATTTATGATGCTTCAAAACAAGTTTCCCGTGAGATTATGCGAATTCGGCTTGTTTAACGGAGATATTCCCAAATCAATATTTAATTATAAAATTTAATTTCTTAATAAAATTTCGCAATAAATTTTTTCTATCAAAGAACTGTTTGATGATTTAGACTTTAAGGATTTTATTGTTGTGGCTAGTGGTTCGGGCAATTGCAAATTTCACTAGGCCAAGAAAAATTACAAAAATTAGAAATTTGTTAATGACATCCTGGTGTTGCCAGATCTTTCATATTAATTAATTTCAAAGAAGCTTCTTAGCGAAGGGGTATTTTAGAAAATTACGTTTTCTCAGTTGTGTTGAAAAAACACCACAACAAAAATTCATATAAAATAAACTAGCATAAAGTATTGGAATTATACTGAATTATACTTAACAAAAGGTACTTATAAACTCGAATATTTAAATTAAACCACATTTTGCTTTTTGTTTTTCTTATTTCGTTAATTTATTTTCGTAATTTGCCAAATATGAATATTTTTATACATATGATTCGATAGCTCAAAGCAACTCAAAGCATTTTTTAAGATTTATTTTCCTAAAATACAGGAGAGAGCTGAATACTCCAATTTATTTGAGATTTTTTATTAAAAAAAGTTATTGAAAAACAAGACAAAAATATTTTCTAATTTAGGTGTTCATCTGAGATTCCAAAAAACTGTATTTTGTGTTACGAGATAGTTAAAAAAAACTTTAACTTACAGCTAAAACTGTGAATCGAATTTATGAAAAATTAGCGCAAACTTAATCATCCGATTTTGTTTTTGAATAACTTTTTTACTAAATATTAGTAAAAAAAAGGATTTTAAGTGATGGAAATCTGACTTCTGTGACGGAATTTGACATTTAGACGAGCCATTGTTTATCTGTTTCTGTACTGCAGCTGCTTAGCTCACGACGCCACTTGCAAAAATTATGTGTAAAGTACATCTTTCGATAAGGTGATTAATTTTACGCTAACTTCTATAAGCAAATTATAAAAAAATGTTGCGATTTTAATTACAAAATGGAGTTTGCTGAACGTGCATATTTTTAATTGTAAAAATCGAACGGAAATCTACGAAGTTGCGATGTCTAGTATTCATTATTATTATTGTTACCAGTGTTATTATTGCCATTATTATTATTATTACTATCATTACGGCTATTTTTCTTCACTTCCATAGGAGTAGGGAATGCTTTTTACGCTGGTCGAGCATTCTAGCCTATCCGAGTGTGGGGCTACCACTGAAAATTTCTAGTCTGCCTACCGCCGATGTGTAGGCGAACTATACTTACATAATCCTAAGGGCTGCTCTCTCTTAAGGGGTAACACCACTGTAGAAATTTCAAAAAATTGATTTTTTTTTATAAGCTTAAAAAATTCTTTGAACCTTTTAAAATACAGAACAAAAAGTTTTATACGTTACCGAAGTTTATTTCATAAATATTTTAAGCTTTTAACCAAGCGTTATTGACTGCTACCTAACGACTTCTCCAAATTTCCAAACTTTAAACGCGTTTTTCTCAAAACACGTTTTCTGAAATTGGCACGCAACATAACTCAAACAATTTTAAATATTTTTAATCAGGTTTTTCACTACGTCTGTATAATAATCTTCTTAAGAGAAGAGCGTAGGGGATTTTCGATAGATTAATTTAAACGATTGTTATAATTATTTAAGAGCCGTTTTTTTAGACCAAAATAGAGTTTTTTCCTTCAAATGCTTGCTAATTCCACAAAAATAAATATTTTTTAAATCCCCTACGTATTTCTCTAGCTGTTCTTATCTAGATTAAGAAAAAAAATGTTTCTTTGTTCCAGATTAAAATTTGCACCCTCTGTGCTGCGTGCCGCGGAGCTCCTTCAAGATAAACTACATTACAAAAATGTCTCCAATGCCGCCATTTTGTAAAATTTTTCGATCAAACTCTGTAGTTTTGTATTTTAGTATATAAGTAATAACTTCCCAAATCAGAGTGATTGTTTTCCCTTTCCTTCTATACAAAAAAATTCTTTAAAAATCGTATTTATTTTACGCGTGTACAGTGGTGTTACCCCTTAATTGGGATTTTTCTTCAGATTGATTGAGATTAGATATTATTTAATAGACTCAAATTGTTATTATTAATATCCTAGTATTAGTATTCCCGTTATATGAGTTAAAGTTGTGTGTATTTGACTTTCGTCGCTTTCATTCGTGATATTTCTTCCTGTGACAGCGTTAATCAACCTTTTCATGCAACATTAGCAAGTTCGAGTCGAAATGCTGCTGCTACCACAGAGTTTATATTGCCGTTTCGTGTGCGGGATTCGAAAAGAGTAGGTATACAAATTTCCAGGAATTATTTTATGTGCGCAAAATATTTTAAGGCTCGATTTACAAAATTCACAAAATTTCAGAATTCCACAATTCAAACTTTGCGCTTGACTAAAAAAAATCAAACAAAACAAAAACCTATTATATATAAATTCGAGAATAGCTTAACTTACTCCCATACGTACAAAATCATACGGAATGAGTAAAAATGTGTGTAAGTTCTTGTTAGTTAGTTTTAACAACTGAATTTTAATAAAATTTACATACAATCCCAAACCAACAAACAACTACGTAAATGAAGCGAATGAAGTCATTGAATAATTGAACAGCGTCAGAAAATTGTTCGGCTGCAATAAATAAAATAAAATTTAAAAAAATTGCAGCACCACAAAAGAAGAAAGAAAAAAAAAACGAACACGATTGCACGAGTACAAATGAAGAATGCAAGGTAATGCATACATATTTTAGAGCCTACAACTACATAAGTACATACAGGCAGTACCGCATAGTCTGCATAAATGTGCTGATATTTATTTACGATTGTTCAACAATAGCAACATTGAAAATTTATTATGCAAAAGACAAACTGACGCGCCGCATAAGCAAATATGCTATTATACATATGTAAGTACTTGTATGTGTATGTGTGCGCATGAATGGTTTTAAATCAAATGTAAAGGTGTACTTGCACTTAAACTCCTCGTGGGTAGGCAGGCAGACGCTGAAGAACATTGTGTTGGCTGGCAGCGTAAGAAAAAATGCAAAGCGCAAAGCAAATATAAAAAGAAACTAAAAAAAATTACATAAAAAGACTTAAGCAGCGAACTTAAGAGCGTGAATGCGATCTGAAACGTCAAATCGTCAAACAAGTTGCCAATTGAATAATCAACTTACCAACTATGGATTTTACGCCCACATGTGATTTGCTTATTTGATTGCGAGTCACCTTGTATAATAAAGAGTTTTTTGTTTTTAATTGTTTAACTTGTTCTTTGGTTTTTTGTTGGTTTTCTGGTTGTTGCGGTGTAGTATATCTGCACTGCAGAAAATATTTAATGATTTTTTTACATTTACCAAAAGTGTTTGATTGCTCAATTTTATTTAGGCGTCAAGAAGTTTTGCAATACGCACCAACAATCAAGCACTTAAATGACCAATCCAGCATCCGCGAATTCTAGCAGACTCTCAACCTATAAGCAGCCATGTGCGTACATAAATACATATATGTATACATACATATGTACATAAAAAATCAGCTTTTATATAAAATTGCAAAGTCTTACAAGCGGCCAACCAACTCGCTATTATTGTACGAGCATAAAAGGTATAGGTGGCATGTGGGTCGGTACGTTTACAAATATGCACATATGCACATACATACATTGATGCTTATATAAGTAACTACTATATAGAAACCTGTCCTAAATTGTCGCTAGTCGGGCGATGGTGTGACGAAGGCATTGAATTTCGTAGCTCTGGTTGTCGTCGTTGCTGTAGTCATTTTCGTTATCGATTCGATGTCAATTTTGATGTTGGTGTCACAGTGTCGTTGCTGTAAACGTCAAGTAAAAATTTTTAAATGAGACTTTGTGGTAAATGTACTTACATATGTATCGGCATACATACTTACATACAAATAGCTGATAGAATACTTGAGCGCTAGTTGTATTTGCAGAGTGAAAAATGTGCTTCGAGGTACATCATTTAAAAGTGTGCTAACATTTTATGGTCGTTTTCTTAATGCTGCTTAGTTATATCAAAAGAATAGCCCAAGAAACAACAAACAATGATTTGTATGAAGATAGTAAACTAAATAAGACCAGAACAAAGAATTTATTTGCTGGCTTAAAATAAAACTGGATTTATTGTTTTCATATATGAAAGGTTTTCCAATAAGGCCCATTGATGTTGAAATGTGGTAAAGAAAGGCGAGTGGAGGTATTAATGAAAGGCCCATGCTTGCCATTGTACACGGCTTTCGGTTCGAGCGTGGAGCGTTTAATTTAGAGAGGGTGTTTCCAACTGCACGGTTATCAAGTTACCACATATTTTTTTTAGAACAATGTATTTGGAAATTAGTATTCCTAATGACGTTGCCACCTGAGTTTTATTGCAAAAATAGCAACTCGAGACATATTTCATTTTGCTACTAAGGGAAAAGTGTTTAAGTAAGCTTTTACAAGAAAAAAAAAACAACAAAAAATTTGTTTAGTTGGTATTACCATCTATTTTTTGAAAATTAGAGAGTAGAGTAATATTTTCATTTGACAATTCTATCTAACTTTAAGCCCTGAGTAAACATTATTTATCAGAGGAGAAAATAAAACTCAAAAAAAAGGACACAACTAAAATTTATTAAGGATGTTGAGCGCGAAAGAATACTCTGAATCCACAAAGGGCGCACAATATGCCTTTCAGGTCGAACTGGTAAATCCCCTCGTAAAAGTTATAATAATAATATAATTTTCAAGAAAGAATTTAAGTTAAAAACCAAGTTTTATTAGAGGTTAAGTTACTAATACCAAATATATTCATAAGAATGAACAAGGCTTGCATTGGAATTATTTGTATATGGCATTGCCACCTTACTTTTGAGGCGAAAATGGTAAGTAATAGTAGAGATGAATTAGGCATTAGAATATGTGGTAAAAATATTCGTTTTAATTGAGAAATGTTTGTTGAAGGATATTGCCACTAGTTTGCTAAATAAAAAAGTTGTGAAATTGACTTATAATATAATGTATGTACGAGTACATCCTCTTTTTTAAGCTGCATTAGGCAAAAACCACTCTCGTAATGTGTCTTATGCAATCTGCCTAGCTTTCCTTATGATAAGTGATTTGCAAACGGGGTTTTTAAAACTGTTATCTATTAAATTTGTAAAACAACATGAAGACGCATGCTACAAAAAAGGAAAGCGAGCTCAGGCAAACATCCAAAAAGGGTGTAAGCGTCAATAAAATAACGTCAGTATATCAGTGGATTAAAGAACTATCATTGCCGACATATTTAAAAATCACGAAATGGATTCAGAAGCAGCACTGATGTTTAAAAACGTGACTGTGTCGGACTTGTCTGAACAGCTAAGTAAAGGATTCCCGTCTCTTATCCCGAATCCTATATCCCAACAACTTGTGTCCCTACAAAATGTATACTGACCGATATTTATTCCCAATCTAAATTCACGACAAATTTTTGCCGAAAATGCAAGTTTTTGCCGACAGTTAAAAAATAATAATAAGTAGTAAAAGGAATTATAGTAATATATGTAAGTCGTAGTATCAAATTGGAGTCCATCAAAAAGCAATATTGTGTGCCATTGTGCAGGTCCTCTAAGTATAATAACATCCTCACTATTCCTGACCGTTACAGCTCTTGCACTGCATTCGCCTTTCCGCAATCGATTGCAGTCCCAATACGTTTTTCCATTTCTTTCTCCATACTTTAGAATTAAAACAAACATTTTGAAGAAATATTTGGATTCGAAATATCAAATTACCCAGTTTATAAACAAAACGGAAGGTTTGTTATATTGTTACCATGACAACAATAAAGAATGATGTGATATAAAAATGTCTAAACAAAGAAAAATCACATTTGTCGGGAAAAAGGTTGTCGGGGAATGAGATTCGGAAAAATTATCTGTCGGGAGACCGCTTGTCGGGAAAAAGGATTTAGTGAAACAGGATTCGGGTAAAAGGGTGGCTACCACGTAAAGATATGATACTGACTGGATATGACACTGACTCGGAGCTGATACTAAATTAGATTGACTCTGATATGTGCTGAATAAATCTATTATCTATCTAATCATCTATTCGTATAAAGTTGCCCAATTTATTAAAAAAATACTATAAAATTAGATGTTTGATATACAATTTTAGTCCCGAACTATATATTTATAAAAAGATTGTCCCCTAATTTTCAATACATAATATTTGTTTCAATAACTATTTAACAAGTGAAGCTACAATATCATCACCTATTATATTATGTAATTCTACTTTTATTGCACAGAGCTTTAGTTAATTAAAAAATTAAGTAAAATATTAAATCTTGGGATTATAAAATAAATATTCTTCAAAATGTGGTTACAACCATTCAAAAGAAATTTTATATTAAATTCTTCAACTATGACAATTTCATTCGTATTTCATGCGAATAGGGAAATCAAAACAAAACAAGCCTTATGTAATACACTTCAGTGTGTATGTATATAGCAATTTCAATGTACTTGACCGCTTTACTTCAGAAAATGCCAAATGTGTTTAAGGTGTCACGCATTACAACTAATGATCTCTTAAGATCACGCCAACAAACTTTCAAGTTTGGCCTTGAGCTTCGTGAACTGTCGCACAGTGGGCTAAAATATTAATGGTGTATTTTTTATAAAACAAAAATTTAAATTTTATTTTGCATGCAAAATTTGAAGACTTTCATAATGAAAAATATCTATCAAATCATTTTAGATTAAAATTTCATATAACTTTTACAATAGTGTTCATATGCAAATCGAAAAAAAAACTGAGAAATTAAAATTGTATTTAAACCTATTTTACCCACTCGAAGAAGTAATATCATTATAAAATAACAGTTAGCAAATTGCCTAACTTCAGCAGATATTTACTCTAACCGTTAAAAAAAATTTAAGATGGTCGGTTAATGTTAAACTTGGACAATTTTTATAAGACAAAAGTAGATTCGCCACAGTTCCTATTTTATTTTACATCCGATCAGCAAAAGAAACACGCGAAATCGGTTTTATTTTACTTTTAATTACAATTGCGCCTTTTTTTATTTTATTTGTTTACCTAACAGTTGGAAGTTTCGTTTATTCAAGACGAATCGAATATGATAGAATTGGTACGAACTTGTATCTCCTTTTTGCATATTTTTTATTTTGGTAATTTCTTGATTTGAGTAAGGGAATTTCAATCAAAATTTCAGCAAAGGAAACAACAACAAAAAATTGGATCACTTTAACATTTGAATCATAAATCGCAAGAAAAAAACAAATCAACTATTCTATTGATATCAACTAGTATAAATACGCCTCGGTGATATGTGTTCATTCAGGAGGTCTGTTCTGTAATGTTCTTTTACAGGACGGATGCAAAAAAATTGTAGCTAGTGTAAAAAAAATATAAAAAAATTTTTACTTATTTTTTTTTTTTTAATTTTATTTATTCAGCCCTAAATTTTACGCTTGTCATTTTATATGAACTTCTGGGAGTATAGCAAAAACTATACTCAAAATCTTTCAATAGAATTTTAAATATTTATAAATATTTTTTTTAAATGTTTCCTATTTGCTTATTATTAATTTGAGCAATAAAAATAAAAAATCTGATTTAAAGTAAAGCTGTAAAAATGTTACCTTTCTATTTATTCCATTTTGTTGCACTGTGTTAAAGTCTTATGTGCGGCTGCGCTCTACTTCCAAACCGAATCGTATATTTCTTAATATTGAAAAATATCATAAAATCACATTTTCTAAGCTTCGGCCGCCGTAGCCGAATGGGTTGTTGCGTGATTACCATTCGGAACTCACAGAGAGAACGTTGGTTCGAATCTCGGTGAAAACACCAAAATTAAGAAAAACATTTTTCTAATAGGGGTCGCCCCTCGGCAGGCAATGGCAATCGTCCGAGTGTATTTCTGCCATTAAAAAGCTCCTCATAAAAATATCTGCCGTTCGGAGTCGGCTTGAAACTGTAGGCCCCTCCATTTGTGGAATAACATCAAGACGCACACCACAAATAGGAGGAGGAGCTCGGCCAAACACCCAAAAAGGGTGTACGCGGCAAATATATATATATATATATCCTGCAGACCATATAAAACGAGTGTAGAGGGTTAAAAAATGTATGTGCGTTTCGCACTACATCCACTCAATTTCTCAAACCATCATCAGAATCCCGCTGTCATTTGATTAGCCTCTTTCCATTAAGAAACAGAGATATTTTTCAGGCAGTCTCTTTTATCTTTGATCTCATTAATGGCAAAATTGACCAGCCGGTCCTTCTAGAAAGAATACAGTTTAATACTCCTTGCAGAAATTTTCACCGTTGCAAGATTTTTCACGTTGGCTTTAGTAGGGCATTATACAGTGCCAATGGGCCTCTCGTTAGAACAATGTCTGACCTTAATTATCTCTCAAGCTTTTTTAATTTGGACCTTTCCGGGACCAAACAAGTATTTCAAATGCAATCAAAAAAATTACTTTCTATGTAAGAAATCAAAATATTACCTTTTAAATATTTGTTATTTTACTTTCATAATTATTAATTTCGTTAAAACTCCATTGTAACTTGTATATATATTATTTTTAGCAAATTATTGGTTGTTTATGTTGATAATCTAATTTTCCTACATTTTTTAATATTAAATATTGTAAATTTGTATTTTAGTTCTGAATTTATATCTTAAATGTCTGTTCTGAATTTTGTTAAACATTAATGAATAAATAAATACAGTTGAGCAGGACTTGCCTGCCCGAACAGACAGATATCTCCGAATGTGATCCAATGGTGGTTTGATGGATATATCTGAAAGACAAAGTAATATAAACACCGGGGAACAAGAGACCGAATATGTAAATGATGGCAGCTCAAGAGCTGAAGCACATTTGATACCCTTCCGTGAACGTATACACGGGTACCAGCGTATGGGAAAATGGTCAAATTGTAAAATTGCCGCTCTATTGGTGACAGATGACTACTTGAAAAGTAGTTTTACACTAAATAAAAATAAGTCTTACATATTAAATTTCTTTGAAAATCCAAGCATTACGTGAAGGTGTTAAGTTTTTACAAACAACTTCCTGTACTTGTGCAAAGGCGTGTGCTTGAACCATTTGAAAATTGACATGCAAGCAAAAAGCTGCAACACTACATTGACGTAAAAAATAAATAATTTACTATGTAGAACCGGCTTATTCAAAAACAAAATCATGTGGGCTTCTGATTAGCAAAAAACCATGAGCAAGAAATGTTTGCAAAAGAAGCTCCCAAGTGGGTTTCCAATAAAAATTATTCACTTCCATTCAAGAGCATTTTCAAATAAGTAATACAAGTGTCACGGTTCTATCAACGGAAACTAGGAAATTTTATAAAAACTTCAATCTTGCCCACATGGCATCAATTTATCAATTTCTTACTGTCATTTACTTATGTATGTCAATGCATAATGTGGGAAGTTCTTTTTTTTGCGAAAAACGTTATTTTAATAAACTAAATTACGAACTCTTTTAGCTATATGTACATATTTATGTATGTCTGCGAGACAGTGAGTAGATATCTGTCAACTTCTGACTATCAAATCTCTTACTTTAACCACACTTTTAATTAGAAATGCTATGCAATGTTTACAAATACAGTAATTATAGTTGTTTAATACTATAAACATATCTACATACACATATGCATTTTATAACCTACATGTAAGAAATCTATATGTGCATATGCGTTTTGCACATACACACACTCTTATTTACATATATGGGTTAATCTAAAGCAACACTCTTCGGCTGTCGGTTGCGTGTTTGCCACAAATCACAATTCTTAATAATTATCCAGGTTGCACATGCAACGCGTTGGCATTACGACACGAAAATCAGTTAGCTAACATACGTCACGCTTCACTGACGGCTATCAAGGAGTTGCACGTACATACATATATACCATACACAAACCCATATATCTACATACTATAAATGGGTACCTGCAGTCACATGCACTGTGCAATGGGAGGCAGTCACTGCATTGTTGTTTTCACTGTAACGGTGTGTACTTATAAACACTGGCTGTTTGTACTTATATACACCCGTGTTCACAGTAATAGCAGAGCCACATACCGTAAAGGGTTGACTATTTATTGATGTTTTATAAATTTTTTTTAAATTTATTTTATAAGAAACAGCTTAAAAAAATGCAAAAACACCAAACTTTTAGTTTCAAACTTTTTACAAAATTTAGAAAATTTGAAAAAATTGTGTGAAAACTTCAAACTTGTATTTTTAGAAAAATGTCTAGTAAGCAATTTTATACCCCATCGGATTTTGGTATAAAATGTTAAAGCGCAAGTTTGAAGTGTTTTATATATCAGATCAGACCATAAGTTCGTGCGTTTTTTAAAGGTGGTTTTAAATTAATATTTTTTCCTTCACAATATATTTTCCTTCATTATTTACAATGTCTTCCCAAAGTTTAGGAAATTTTTTAATTCCTTGCTCAAAAAATTGTTTGTCCTTGGAGCCAAAATTCGCTGCGATAACCCATTTTATAGCTTCTTTTGAGGAGTAGTTCTTGTTACTCATATGGCATTGAAGTCCACGGAAAAGGTTATAATCACAAGGTACAATATCCGGAGAGTATGGTGGATGCGACATTAGCTCCCATACGAGCTCGTTCAGCTTGTCTAATGTTTGCCTTGCGGTATGAGGTCTTGCATTGTCGTTCATAATAAACAATACCGGTCATCTCTAGGCATCGGTTCTGGTGTTTCATCTTTATCTAACTATTAGCGTTTGCGAACAGGAGATTATTGTAAAGGACCCATTTCACCAGTAACGATATGGTTCAAAAAACTTTAATTTTCAAGCCATTGCAGCAGCTGAGAACACACAATCACTCTCTGCTGAAGGTTGGCGACGGAAAGTCTATGCGGAACCCATTTTCCCAGCTTTGAAACCTTTCCCAACTGAACCAAATGCCTGTGAACTGTTCCATGCGATGAATTTAACCTCTGAGCTATCATATCGACTGTTAAATTTGGCTCAGCTTCCGCTTCAAAAAATACAAAATATTCCTCTTATACATGTTCGAAGATTCCATTTTATTTTTTAACAACACGTGCTTCTATCCGCGATTAAAATCACTTGTTGAATGCACAATATATCAAAGAAAATATAACGGAAATTCCGGGAATAATTTTTTGCATGCAAAAATCGTATAAAAGTAAAATTATGGGTAAAATACGCACGAACTTATGGACTGACCTGATATATCTGTTTTGTTTATTACTGGCGGTCTTTCGCATTTTCTCCAAACAGTCTTCGAGCATATGAAAGAAAATAGGCAACAGCATAAAAAAACAACCCGAGTTTAAATATTATTAAATGAGCTACAAAACTGCATATTCAGCATTTTTGTAAAAATTTGGACTAAAATTTGAATTTGATGAGAGTTTGCTGGATTTGATTTAATTTTGTACGAAATTAGAAACTTTAAGGCACATATGTACATGTCTTTCATTGTAGTATAGAATATATTTGCAATATTTTGCGCTACTATTATTATGAACACAGATGTACATACATACATATATTGTACACTAAACGGCTGCCCACAATTTTTCTTTTTATTACTTTTTCTATAGCAAATTTTATAATTAAGGCAGTATGTGTAGTATTTTTCTGTATTTCATGTTGAGGTCAGTCATAATTTATTCCGCTTGCAATACTCGTACATTTTTGCTTTATACTAATTCTAATTTTCATAAGCTCTTTAGTTTTTTAAACTTTACTTGCATAGAAATTTATGACCGCAATTGATTAGTATTCGTCAATGAGACGAAAAATACACGAACATTTTATATAAAAATATGTTATTGGCGATAGCAATGGGCGAGTACGTTGCGCTTAACTACCATACGTTTGGTTCCGAGTTCGTTGCTCACAATGTGTATGAGTGGTAAAATGGCTGAAGAAGGTTTTTTCCAACAGCTGTCACGTCGCGGCAAATAATGACGAACTTCTGAGTTTACTTCTGCTATGAAGAAGTTATTCATTACAACTCACGGTGTGGAGAATAAAAAAGTGACGCCACCCGCAAACAACTTTGTTCTTGGCAAATTTGATAGAAGAGGTGACGAATGCAAAGAATCAAACCTTTGTGTGCAAAGTGACTTGTTTGTGAATAAATTAGAGAATACCTTGTTTTGTGAATTAAACAAAATAACAAAAATGAAGTACCGCTTGTTAAACTGTGAAAGCACGAATGCTAATGCACTTGCATCCGCTTATTCTTCGTCCTTTTCTTGCACGCTGAAATGCTTTTTAAACAGCTTTAAGCTGAAATAATCTTGAATAAAGTTGTCGCATATTAAAAAAAATTCGAAATGAGTGATTTAATTTAATCTTCAAAATTTCATAACACACAAAGCATAACACAGAAAGATGAATGCAATTTTAATTTATATTATTAAATTTGTACTACTTTTGAATTCTCATTACTTTTGCATAAAAGCTCATTTTCTAACAAAAAACATAGATCCAAGTTTCAAACTTTATACAAAAAATGAAAAAATGTCCGTAATCTTTAATCTGAATTCGATGGGGTTTAATTAAATTTTTTGGATTTCAAGAAAAACTTTTAGTATGCAGTATCATAATCCGTTCACTTAGTGCAAATCTGAAGATACTAAATAATTTCGTTGATTTTTGCGCATTTCTTCTTATAACTACGCTCGCCATTTTTGTATATTGGAAAATGTATAACACCGTCAAGGAAAAACCTTATAAAAAATCAACCAAATTTTTTGGTGTCTTCGAAATGAGATTTTCTTTACTAAAATTTTACAACTTATAAAACTGCATAACAAAAATCATTCTCGAAACTTTAATTTAAAACTGTGGAATGGGCATGAAAAGCTTGTAGCTTCAGTTCCTGTATAAATGTTGAAACTTGGATTATTATTTAGCACACTCAAAAAACAAAAGAAAAAGTCAAAACCTGTGAAAATGTTTCTGTGCGGGTGGTACCTGTGACGACAACTTCGTCGGAATTTTATAAATATATTTGCAGAAATATCTCAGTTTTCATGTGACATCAGAAAAAACGGAGAAAAACGTGCAAAAATTGTAAAGGAATTTCTAAAATTATTTCATTGCACAATTTCCCGTATTTATAAGATAAAAGAAAATTTTCATGTATAGATTGAAGTCATTAAAGAATATCGATGGTCCATTAGATGTATTGCGAAACAGTAAACGAATATATTCATTATTAAAAAATATTCATTGCAAAGTATTAATTTTTGTAACAGGAACTTAAGAACTATTATAAAAACACATCTCTCTGCACGTACCATCACTCATAGTCAATGCATAGGGCGGAAACAAACATTTCAAACGATTTCTGTCTGCCGTGATATGTCTCCAGGTGGAGGTGGTAGAGCTCTGATTTGGAATTGGGCTCATAGAAGTATGTCGTAGGTTTCTTCTGCGCCGGCTTCCTTTTGGGTTCCATTGGAAAAACATTTTGATAACATTATCGTCCGCTCTACAGAGAATATGTTTAATCCAGTTCCATTGCCGCCTTTTAATTTCAATATTGATTGGACAGCTATCACTAAGCGAAAGAAGGTCAGTAATGGAATTTGTTGTGGGCATTTGTTGATAAACGTTTAAATGCATCTGCTTATGTGCTCAGATATGAACCATTTCTAAGATCCGTATAAGAGGACTGATTTGACGCTGGTATTGAAAATTCCAAGTTTTCCAAGAGTGCTACAGTCGGCCTATCTTATGGAACGCAGTACGTGCTTAATAAATACGTACCGTCACAGCAATTACTGCAGCACCATTTTATGTTATTTTCATACCGCGGTACTTACAGATAACAGAACTCATCCACATCTTCCATAATGATGGCGTTTTCGCTTGTAGTAAATTCAAAAGGGGATGTTTGCTGTTTGCATTATCATAAACCTGGGTTTTGCGAAATTTATTTATAATTATAAATTTTTTTTTGTTACATTATATGGTATTTCCACAAATCGATTAACCTACAGTTTTATGCCGCTTCCGAATAACAGATGTTTTTTTTTCAAACGTTTTTATGCCAGAAAATCCTGAGAGTTTACCTTCTTTGCTATTAGAAATAACTTTTTCCATAATTTGATGTTTCATGTGCGAAGTGCGCATTGAACTGACGACAACCGATTGATTGGATTGGGTTCTATTCTTTATACCATTACCTAGAGACCACCGTAGCCGAATGGGTTGGTGCGTGACTACCATTCGAAAGCGCGCAGGTCCGAGTCTCCCGGATCCAAAACACCAATTGATAGAAAAAGCTTTTCTAACAACGATTGCTAGTAGGTAGAGAATGGCAAACCCCCGGGTGTAATTCTGCCATAAAAAACCCTGTGCAATTCGTAGGAGGCGCGAAACTGTAGGTCCACTATTTATAGAAAACATCAAAGCGCACACCATAAATAAGAGGAGGTGTTCGGCCAAACATCAAAAAAGATCAATTAAGCGTCAATTACATACATATTTAATACTATTGAAGCTACCCACTTTTACCATTTCAGCAATATGAATGATGAAATATATCACTACATATCATCCATAAATCTAAAAAATAAATCATATTTCCTACTGAAGTTCACAAACAGAAAATATTATCAGAAAGCCACGGTAAAATTGGAATAAAGGAATGTTTTCAAAAGTATTAAGTTATAAATGTGAAACTCACCTCAGTTTTGCAGGCATTCAAACTTTTAGCTGGTAACAGTTTTTCAGTGTATTTTATTTACTTGTTTCTTTACCTGATTTTAACTTGCACTCGCTTTTACGGACTCACTAAAGTCTCCAAAACAAAACTGTTTGTTTAACAAACAAAAAGCGAGAAAACGATAAAAAAATAAATGCACAAAAATTAAAAAAAAAAATTATGAAAAAGAAACAATCAAAAAAAAACAAAAAACAAGTTCACAAAAAGTCCTACAACGAGCAACCGAAAAGATGTTGAATTAGCCGAAAAAGGTGCACCAGCGCAGCGAGTAACTAAAACAACAACGAAAAACGCAAAAACACATAAAACCCCATGAACGATAGCAACAGGCCAAGCAGCCATGCCTAACAACAGCAGCAACAAGTTAAAGCCAAAACTTGTTGCCGCTATTCGCTATTACATACAGCTACAAATTTTTGGCTTGTTGTCGTTATGATATTGTTTTTGCTTTTGCTTTTTGCTTATAATGTCTGCTTCTTTTTCTATTTTTTTTTTTTTTTTTTTTTACTTTTGTTAGTTATTTGTTAATATACAGCTTGTTGTTGCTATTTTTATGCTTGTTGTTGTTAATTTGGCATTCTGTGTATGTAAGCTTGTATGCTTGTTTTCTCGTTTTTTTGTTTTTGTTTCTCTCACTTTGCTTTTGACCAAAACTAGCTTAACACAGTTCAGTTATAACTTTTTTTCTGCTTAAAACACTTTTGAGTTGGATTATTATTTTTTCGTTGATTTGATTTTGGATTTTTTTTATGAAAGATCTAAATTTGTTTGTCTTTCGCATATGCGAAGTTGGTTTTAGGCACAGATGTGTTATTCTTTGCTTTTAAATCATTAATTTACTTATTTGTATTTCGACAACTTGATTGACGAATTCAAAGGCAAACTCAAAAGTTGTCAGCGCTCGAAACAATAAGCAGTAATCAACATACAAAAGCTGCCAACAACAACAATTGCGTGGCGATAGCTTACCGAGCTGGCCCGTTTACCTTGAGTTGCCAAAAGTTGAAACCCACAAAGTTATATACATAAAAGTACGAATATGTGGATGTATGGATGTAGCGAAGTATAAGTGTGTATGTAGGCATATAAGCAATAAGAAACGTAGCCAAAATGAAGAAACAGCAAAAGCCTTAATTGCTTTTAGTGGGGGCTGCGCAAATTAACTTTGGGTGCGAAGCAGAGTTCAAACTCAAACATTTTTTGATGCTGAAAATTTCGCAAACTTCGGAGAAGCATTTACAAAACCAATGTTAGAAATGTTTTTAACCCGGCAGTTAGCAGATGAGTGTGGCTAGATTTTCTTTTAATTTAGTTTTTTTTAATTGAAATATGCATATGTACTTCAAAGCGCCGTTTTCTCAATATCCAGATAACTTCCATTTAAGTGTCATAAACCTAAAAAAAAGACAAAGAAAAAATTTCGTCTTCACAGATGATCCTAGCAGGGCTGGAGCTCGGTATAGTAGCAGTTCCGTATTCGAAAGTACTTTCTTTATACTTTACTATTGTAACATTTAGCGAATATTGAATAAATTAATACCGGCCTCCGACTAATCTCGAAGATAACAAGCTAACAAAGTTGCAACTTCGTACTTCATCGATATACCAATCTGCTTTACGAAGTATAACTAAAAGTATGTAAGGTTCTAAATATACCCAAAATTAAATTGTGAAATCGAAATTATTTTTAAGATATTTTATTCGTATCAAATATATGTATACAGTCCGCGACGATTAAAGATACCACAATAATAGTTAGACCAGTCTTGACGTTTTTTTATATATTATATATATATTTTTTTTTGGATATGCATTATCGTTTTTCTATAAAATGATAGCTCATTGTCTAATAAAACCATGTAGATTCAAATTTAAAACTAAAATTAAAAAAATTCCACAAAATTTTCAACCCAATTTCATGGTTTTCAATTTGAATTTCTATAAAGATTTTTGGTATGCAATTTTATAGTCCATTAAATTTTAGTATAATGAAGTGCGGATTTAAAGTTACTAAAAACAGTCGTTAATTTTGTATACTGTTATTTCTTCGTGGAAAAATTAACCATAAAACTTTTTTATATCATCCAATTGGAATGAAAAGTTTTTGGAAATTTTCTTATTTTTGTAAAGCATTTGCATATTGGATTTATATGATTTTACTTAGGCAATGAAATATAGTTTTAGACAAAAACAATGAATATTAATAAAAATAATAAAACTATCAAAAAATTTACAAAACTATTCAAATATTGATGTGCTATCGTTTTGTCATGGGGTGTAAATATATTTTGTATAAATATATTATAGGTATATATATAAGTATATTATCGACAATGAAGATTCGTATATTGAGAAATTGAGTTTCATTCAGCTAACTTCGTAATTCGATTTTATTAGCTCTACAGTGGCGAATATTGAGTCCCGATATAAGGATTATATATTTGTGGTGGTCATCTAGATGTGTTTCCACAAACTACGATTGCGCTGGCTTTTTTCTAATATTTTTTCCTAATATAAATAACTAGAAATCGTACGATTAGATGAAGATCAATTAGTCTTAAGTTAAGAAATTACAAATCACCAATAAAATGTTCTGAAAATTTAGATTTGTTCAGCAACAGAATTGAGGTTAGTAGATATGATGAGTGCTAAAAACAACCTTTCATAAGTACTGCTTGCTAAAAGTATTGTGTTTTTATTCAGATCGGTTCCAAATTGCGAGAGATATCAGAAAAATGTTTCTGAAGGGAGATGGACCAGAATATTGGACACGAACGATACGATACAGATTGCAGGAAATTGGATTATGTGTCTCTTAACCTACCAAAAAGCCATTTCGGAATCACAAAATGCGCAAAAACGTTTGAAATGAGTGAAAAAAAGGGAAATTTATCAATTTCAATCCTATTCGTTTGGATTCGATGGGATAATGTTGCAAACGCTTATTGGGCTAGAAAAAGTATTTGAAAATGTATAGTGTAATAAAATTACACCACTACTTTTGCAGAATTTTGTCGATACGATGCATGATAGGATTCATGTAGGCATGAAAATTAAAGGAAGTCTCGCAAAATACATATTAATATTTGTATGTTAATATTTTTTGTCCTTCGTTGTATTAGTTGTTTTAGCTGCATGAGAACTATCGGTATCTATAACTATGGGTTGGCAGCAGAGAATGGCAAACCTTGCTAACATTTCGGTTAAGTAAGGTTTGACAAGTGTTCACGATTCATTGAAAGCCAGAACAAAGCTTTCAAATTGTGGAAATTCACTTCAGAAAAATGCCACTGGTGGCCTCATCGGTCCTTATTTCTTTCGAAACCAGGAATGCACTGCGGTTACGGTGAATGGCGAATGCTATTGAACCATGTTGACTGAATTTTTGTTTTCAAAAATTAAACAGCTAAACATCTAAGACATTTAGTTCCAAAAGGACGGCGCAACTTGCCATTCAGCTTACTTAACAATCGTTTTATTGCAATGTTCCAGCCACCATTGACGTCATGCGGCCAGCTTTATTGGGAAAAGTAATATAGTTGTAGTAACAATTAGGCTGATTGAATAGACTCATAGCCACGGCGAATATATGCCGGATATCATGTTCAATATTTCATTCAAATATCATAAAATGGTTTACCAGATTTTAAAAAATAAATCAACAATATTTCTATTTTGTATTATCACTTTAAGTTATCTAGCTCTTCAAAAAAAAACATTTGTATCTATGGCATAGAAAATTACATTTACATTACAATTAAAATTTTTCGAAATGCTAATATTTGTTTGTACGCCACTGTACAACTGTAGGAACGCCAGACGCATCAGGTGTGAATGATGTGAGTACTAAAACATCTACGAAATGGAGAGCTAACGAGTATTTTATTTTTATTTTTATATTATTTTTAGAGTGTTTGCCACCGTGAAGAACGCATGCGCAGATGAAGTTATTTGCTATGCAATCTTCAGGAATTGCTTAAAGCGAAATTTGAATAAGATTTTAATTGGTATAATTTTTTGCATCTTTCTTCTTCGTTAGAGTTATTTTTCATTCTTTGTTATTTCCTTTTGAGTGTGAAGAGCATTTTTTTCAATTTAAGCTAATACTCGTATTAACTGATGGATGACATCATTCGTTATATTTCAATGGTATTTTAACATTATTTTGTGTTTCAGTGTGCAGGCTGGTTTTGATTAAGTAGTAATATATAGTATAGTATATAGTAGCAGTTTGGTATACAGCAGATTTCGCTATCTAATTATTTTTATAATATGAAACACAACTCTACGCTCCGGCCATTAGTGCGAAAGCGGATATTTTGATTTTCACTGCTGACCCTATTCGCAACACAGCGCATACTATTGCAACGCTAAGTATAGCTGACATCATAACGAAGATCGGTAGATTATCAACTACTTTTAATGTTTATTTTTTATATTTTTATGTAGTCATTTTCACAAATTTTTCCACACCTTTTCTTCACACAACATCAGCAATTACGTAAAGGGTCAGTCGCGGCACACTGTTGAAATTGCCAATTTCACGAGTATGTATGTTTGTATATACTTGAAAGCGCAACTTAAGTGAAATTTGCGCTGGCATGCACACCCACCCATAGACAAAATACTTTTTTTTTTCTAATTTCAAACAACTTCCATCTTTTTGTACTTTAACGCACTAGTGTGATTATTTTTTGTGTTGCAATCCAGTTTAGTTTACGTTTGTCGTTTTAAAACACAATTTGTTTTTGTTGTTTATTGCTCAACTAAAATATCTATTTTTTGTTTATTTTTTTGGTTACTTGTTTGTTTTTTATTGTATCTGCAAATTTGAACAATTCACTGTTTGGGGTACGGTCGCATCGCGATCGCGCTCTCAATGCCGTAAGTATTTAGTGTAAAATGCGATCGCATCGCACCGCTCAGCTAATTTACTCACTCTATTTCTAATATTTGTTTTGTTTTTTCTTTTGTATTTGTAACACAAAAGCAAACAACCGACTAGTAAAATACACTACAATTAACTGCCAATAGTATCCAGATGCCAACGGTTAAGCTAGCACAATTTTCCGTACCGTTGCCCGAACTGTTTGGTTACCTGCTCACGACTGTTTTAGCCATTCCCCAGTAAGCTTACCTGTAGCCGTTTTAGCTAATACCAATAGTTGTGCCACCGCTCCGCACCGTGCCTCAAACACCGCAATACAGCGTAACGAAAACCAACAACAACCACAACGGCTATAAACACAATCACGTCCAGAAGCGCTTGATACGCCTCGCGCGCTCAGCGACACAACACTTTAAACCACTTCTATAAATTTTTTTCTCTACAAGCTCAATGAGCGTTTTTGTAGACTTTCGTGCAGCGCAACGGGTTTAACGAAACAGCAGCATTTGCTAGCACTGGTGAGTGATGACTTTTGGCAAGAGATTGAAGTGGTGGTGGATTCAGTAGATGGTAGTGTGGTGAACTAAGCTACTTAATGTTATTGAGCATGTCGATTTGACGCTTTATTGCTGCCTTGATATGGCTGCTGCTTCGCTATTGTTATTTTCTTTGCGATTTCAAGCTTGGCTTAGATCTACCAGTACAAATGTCTTATGTGCAGGGTTGCCAACAACCACAAAAAATGGATCCGACTCAAGCGGGGCTTAAGTTTACATGCTACCCACCAACTAAACGAAATCATATTGCTCCAAATCCAGCAGATGTGAAGGGTAGATCAAAAAAATTAACAAGAATCATTTCATATTATTAATTTATTCGAAAGACCAAACATTCGCATTTCATTAATGTGCCTACCTATTGATCCGAGGTCTTGGTGCCGGTTTCTTCCTCTATCTTAGGAATGGCTAGCTCGATATCTGCCTTAAGGGCCTGGATCGTTAATGGATTGTTCTCCAAAGAACAATACTTCACAATACCCCACCAAAAAGTTGAACTGCGTAAAAAGTTTAGCAACTGCGAGGGGGCTAACTGACATCGCTGATGATGACACGACTTTCAAAATAACATATGATAAAAAAGTAATATATGGATCGCTCTATATTTCTTAAAGAACATTGAAAGAGTCCATTTGTGGAACAACATCAAGACGCACACCACAAACAGGAGGAGGAGCTCGGCCAAACACCCAAAATGGGTGTACGCGCTAATTATATATATATATATATATATTCAAAGAGTTTAAATCATCACTTCGAGTATTGAAAGGGTGTCCAAAATATATCCCGAATGTATTTCAATACTTTCTCCACACTGTGTAGTACCCACTTATTTATTATACCATGCTAAGACTTACAACGTAATCCAGACAATTGGCAAACATTTTAACTTGAGTTGTTGACTTTGTTGTGCATAGTCACACTAAATTTATATGTTGCGCGCTAGCATTTAACAACTAAGCATATAACAACTTAAGACAATTTTGCAGCTTTGTATGGCCTCGACTGTAGGTGTACTCTGACTTGGAGATGTCATCTGTCTTCTCTACATATTATATACATATATACATTTTATTCCTGCCATAAGTTCTCTTAAAAGTTACTTCCGTTATAGATATGGAATTTTAATATTTTTTGAATAAAATTAGTTTTATTTAATCATGTAAATATTAAAAAAAAATTTAAATATTCATTCGAAATGGCCACCATATGCTTTTACTCAAGACCTCAAACGTTTGGGCCATTCAGCTATTGCAGCACGCTTTCCATGGATATTGTCGTCGCCGCACGAATCAGAGATTGTTTGAGACCTCACAAATTTCTTGCAGGTCTTCGACAGGCCATGTTCTTCAATTCTGACCACAAGCTGTAGTCCAATGGATTTAGACCTGGATTTCCAGACGGCCCATCTTCTACGGCTATGAATCCAGGAATATGGTTTTTTAGCCACTGTTGGGTGGTTTTTGCCTTGACGGCTGGATCGCAACCTAGCTGAAAGATCAAACACTCTCCATTGAAAAATGAACTGCTCAACTAGTTCACGACGTCTTCTAAGATATCCTCCTGGTACACTTTTGTCCTGCTCTAAACCCATGTTTTGCAGAAATAAAGAGATGTAAGGCCTTTACAAGACACTCACCACCAAAACATTACGGAGGCTGTATAGTGGCCACACTGAAGCATTGGAACAATATTGTATGCGCCCTTAAAAGTTTTAGCACAGATTTTGTCGTTTTGCTTATTAAAAACTTGTTCAACAGAGTAAATTTCCTCATCTGTGAAAACAATATTTTCATGGTCTTTGACCGTATGCCATCAAAGAAGTTGCTTGCATCTGCCGAGACTAATTTTCTTCAAGCGCGTAGTCAAAAGATGACCAGCTTAGCGACAAAAGGTTTTCATATGGAGATAATCTCTAACTAATTTTTGGATATGGATCTGATGGATACACTGATTTCAAGGGGATTTCTGCGAATTTCGAAATTGATTGTTTACAACAATAATTTATTTAAATATAGTCACCTTTAATTTCAATAAATAAATAATAGGTTCGCAAAGTTCCTAGCGGTTTAAACGCTGACGGCATCATCGGTACTTATTTATTTCAAACTGTAACTACAGTATATGAACTTTTTGAAAAGTTTTAAGTATTTATTTGTTTCCAATTCAGTTTTAATAATTTAACGGAAGTACGGAAGTAAGGAAGATACTACAATCTCCTAGAAAACCATGACTTCAAGTTTCAAACTTTGTACAAATTATAAAAATAAAAAGATTTTCATCAAAATTCAAACTGTTCAATCAGATTTTTAAAACAACTTCGAGCAGGTATGGTTTTATTTCATTGCAATACCTATATCATTTTTCCATATTAATTATAAAAAATTTTGAGCATTCGATAAAGTAAAACATTATTGAGTATATTTTTCCAAGGAAACTGCAGATAAGCCTCATTTAGTCAAATCGTGATCAATTTAATATTCTGTACTCCCGCAATCAATAAAACCGTACATATATGTATAATTGGGCTGCTAAAAATTTTTCCTAGGTTCGGATTCCACTTATACATAAAATTCTGAGAAACATAGCCATCTTTGATTAAATATATATATAATTGGCGCGTACACCCTTTTTGGGTGTTGCCGAGCTCCTCCTGTAGTTGCATAAATGGAGCGACCTACAGTTTCAAGTCGATTCCGAACGGCAGATATTTTTCACGACAGAAATACACTCGGATGTTTGCCATTGCCTGCCGAGGGGCGACCGCTATCAGAAAAATGTTTTTCTTAATTTTGGTGTTTCACCGAGATTCGAAACTACGTTCTCTATGAATTCCGAATGGTAGTCACCCACCAACCCATTCGGCTACGGTGGTCGCCTTAAGCTTTAATTTAGTTTGAAAATTTTTAAAATAAGATAGTTTTAATTAATACGAAGTTAATATCAAGATTAATCCTGGCGAATTTGTTAAGGATATTATTTTTTGCAATTTGGGATCTTTTGGCATGTTAAATTACTTTTGATATCTATTTTTTATTTAAAGAACCTTATGATATATAACTCTTTAATTTTCTGATAATAAAAGTTCCTGTAAGTAATTTCTTATATGTGAATAAAATTAAAACGTATAATAATTTCGAAAACAAAAAAAAAAATATATACATTGGCTTACAATTAACAACGTATTTGCATTTACTTGGATTTCAGGTTTTATTAATTTCAACACGAGTTATTTTTATACCTTCCATTTCCATTGCCATAACTCTCTGTTAATTTTTGTATTAACTAAAGCTTATATTATTTATTTATTTATTTTTTATAAAATTTGCGGAGCTATATTATATATTGGCTTTAGAGCTATGCTCCAATGTTGTTTTTTTCCTAAGAATGTTATGCAGGACCCGAACATACTAGAAATGATGTCGAGAAAAGCTTTCCACAAAAATTTTATTTAATTAATATATTTAAGAATTTTTTAATAAATATTTTCCTTTTTACACACAAACGCTCTTATGCCACATATTACAGAATCTTATATCGCTAGAAGAGTTTATCTCCTTTTTAGCTATTTTCTTTTTACGTAGATTTTTTAACGCGAAATTTTTTCTAACTCTACTGCTTTTTTTGATTGCGATTATTCTAGTTTATTTGTATGCGGCTTCACTCAATGCGGAGACTTTTCTATCCCAGCAAGCCGCGGTAAAAGAAGATTAAGGGGTTAGGGGTAGTCAGAATTTTCAAAAAATCGAGTTTTTTTTTTTGCATTTTCTTAAAGTATAATGTTTTAAAAATATTGTGTGAAAATTTGAAGTGAATCCGACAAATACTTTTCAAGTTATTCAACAATTAACAAAGGGCGCTCGGCCGCTCCGGAGCCGATAGCAAGACTTTAAATGCGTTTTTCTCAAAACTATGTTTTTCAAACTGGTGAACACTGTAACTTAAAAACCGCTACGTAGATTTCAATAAAATTTATACAGCTTTTGAAAAACATAAAAAACTTGTGCCTGATCGAAGGATTTTTTTTTTTTTCAAAAATTTCGATTTTTTTTTAACAATTAACTGTTGGTTTTTTCCCGAAAATCTGAAAAATATTTCCTGAGGCCGCCATTTTGTTCATTTTGAAAAAAAAAAAAAAGCTTCGATCCGGCCTGAGATTATCTTATAAAAAAAATGTTTCTCATCCGATTGGTTTTAGATGAATCTGCAAGGACTTCTGATGTTCACCGCAAGGGACTTCTGGAGAAACGGGCTTCACACAAACAGCGATAACTTTTGCAATTATTAATTTTTTTTTTTTGAAATTTTGGTGAAGTCAAGTTAAAACATGATGTTTTTATGCTATGTTTTTATTTTTGTTAAATAAATTAATTAAGTAGCAAAAAAAAATTCGTGAAAATCATCATTTTTTCGGGCCTCTGACTACCCTTAACCCCTTAACTGAACTAAATATCTTCTTTATGCCAAACTCCCTTCAATGAAGACATACATACACACATAAACTTTTTGGTCGCTCAAACATGTAGAGCTTTCACTATAAATATGTATATGTATGAAAACAAAATTTTGCATGCTGTACGACAAACAGTTCAAACTACAATAGCTTTGCCGCGGTTTGTCATAGTGAGTTGATTAGGTTAATTCTGTTCCTCTCTTTCACACCGCACAACACTACTCGCTAAATAAACGCCACAGTACTTAGAGATCTTTCAAGGTAAAGAGAGTCTCCAACCGCAACTGTTAATGACTTAACCGAGCAGCAAAAGCAGTAATTTTCAGCTTGGCTGCTTTTTCTATACTTATAAACATGCTTTGTTGCTCTGATCATTTTTAATTGCTTTTTCTGCATTTAGATTTGATTGAAACCGTTAGAATTAGAACAATAAAAACTGCCAAACACATAAAAATCGGTTACTTACGTAAAAGCAAATCCATATGAGGATCTAAATATACATATACGAGTATGTGTATGTATGTGCCCAACAAGAAAACGTGATAACCTCCAAAGTGAATGTTTAGTTGATTTAACCAGTCGGTACCCCCTTGTAGAAGGCACTGCTTCAACATATGCATGTCATTTGCGGTAAGGCTTTGCAGACTATATTAAATTCAAGCCAATATTTTTATATATTGATGCTAAAAAATAGCAACAACGGTTTACGTGCATCCATTTTATGGCAAGCATCCATTCGATTTTCATTCTTGTTAGGGAGGGTTTTTTTTTTGTTTTTGTTGTTCAATCAGCATTATGCTCTATCATTAAACCAACATCGACAGCGAATTTGATTTGATTTCTTCGTATTTTAGTTGATTAAAAAATATTCCCAATCAATGAAAAAACGATGTAAAAGAGTATGTAACCGATTTTTTTCTATTAAAAAACTAATGAAGCTAAGAAAATATCTACCATTAAATACATCCATTTTAAAACAAGATATAAGTTTTTTGATAAATTTAAAAACGTGCGTTGTTCAGCTAAATTTGTATTAATACTTTCGAAAATGGTATTACAAAAAAAGTCTACAAACCTATACACATAAGAGTATGCTTGTATGAATATTTCTTCTCAAATATGAACGAGACTGATTTAATAAAACACAAACGGTTAATTTTATTTAATTATTAATTAAATTTTTATTTTATCTCCTTCAAAGTAATCACCCTTGGAGGCGATACACATATGCCAACGTTTTTTCCAATCATCATAGCATTTCTGGAAGGCCGATTTCGGTATGGATTTCAGTTCCTTCTTCGAATTCTCTTTTATGACTTCAATTGACTCAAAATGTTCTCCACGGAGCGGCAACTTGAGCTTGGGAAACAGGAAAAAGTCACATGGAGCCATATCAGGCGAATACGGTGCTTGCGGAACACTATTAACATTATTTTTGTTCAAATAATCGCGAACAAGACGTGATGTGTGAGCTGGTGCATTATCGTCCACAAGTCCACGTTATTACCACAAGTCCTTCCTTTTAAGACGAATGTTCTCGCGCAAACGCTTTAAAACGTCTAAATAATATTCAGCGTTAACCGACGGGCCTTGCGGAGGGAACTCCGAGTGCACCACACCTTCGTTATCGAAAAAAAACAGTCAGCATAACCTTAATTTTTGAGCAACTTTGGCGTGGTTTTTCAACCGATGTATGGCCCTCTTTGAACGATTTGTACCACTGGAAAACACGTGCACGTGATAGAGCAGAGTCCCCATAGGTTGTCTTCAACATTTTTAAGGCGTCTGAAGCCGAAATTTTGTTGGAATAACAAAATTTCAAACAAATTCTTTGTTCAACTTGAATTTCCATCGTTAAATTCGAAGAATACACTCGAGCTTGACTTGTTTACAGTAGCACAGAAAACAAACTATGTGACATATCACGCTGAAATTTGCCACGTAAGCTTATAACAGTCCTACCAAAAAACAAAAAATTTATTTTTGCCATATGTCATCCGCGGACCGTTTTATTGATAAAGTCTCGTTCATATTTGAGCAGAAGGTATTAAACATTTTCAGAGCGGTGGAGGATTGGAGGATTTTGATTGAAATTGAGTGGGACAATTTAGATGAAGACAGAGCACTCAGACTAAGATCGTCATTGTACTTGAAACCTAAAACAAAACACAGAAAGCACCAATAGCGAAAGCAGATAGACAGCAGAGTTATTGCACCATTTAAATTCATTTTCAAACTTCTTTGATTTCTTTATGTATCTGAAAACTCTGTTGAAGGAAAGAAAACATAGCTGGTCCATACTTAATGCATCTGACCCAAAAGTGTCCCCCTCAGTCTAGCAAAAATCGGGTAAAGACAAAGAAAGTGCTCTGAATTGTCATTCTGTTCCCGACAAGAGACAGAGATTGGGATGCCATGGAAGGGCCAAGTAATCAATTCAACCAGCAATCGTAGCTCATTCCTGCTTAGCTTCATAAGAAATGTTTCTTCATTGCCCTGTTTGACTTTTTCGCGAAGCACTTAGTTGTTATACAGATATTAAAGCCGCACATACTTTCTCAATGTGTTTTAACAATTATCTGGATCGACAATTGTCTTTGGTGCCATTGAGTAAGACGTCCGTATTCGTACTGATAGCAACATAAGTTCAGGCTTGTACAGAATTTAGTCTTAAATTTTCCGAAATGCCAAATGCTTCTGGAGCACAAGACCCATTACAGCCATTTCACAAAGTTTTTATTATGCTGTGTTATAACATTCACGCTCACTTAAGAGGTTGATCAATGAGCACGTATTTGTACACACGAACTAATGCAGAGTTGTGAATGTAAAATCTTTTGCAATTTTCGTTTAAATAATTTCTATAGCAACGTCTTAATTTTAGTACTACAAAATCGCACAGTCCAAATACACAATACAATTATCAAATCCGCAATGATGTCACCTTTGCGCGTTTGGCCATTTCACGTAACCGAAAGACTACAGATTTAATAATGCCCAGGTAGATGACTTTATATGAACTAATTATCAGCATTTCAATTCACTTTTCTATAAGCAAAGAAAATTAATAGTTTGTCCGCTGTTATTAGTTTTAAAGCTTTCTCGATGGCATACACTTACGTATATATTATTTACGCATATGGATGATAGAGATTATTTAATAATATGTTGTAACGAAAATGTCGCATTTGGAATAATAAGATTTTCTTATAGAAACAAGTAATTAAGGGGTTAAGTCATGCAAAAACCCATATAATGGACTTAAATAAAACAGCTAAAATGTGACTCGAGATGTCTTAGACATACAAAGACTACACATCGACATCTGATGATCAACACTAACAGAACTACAAGCACATACGAACTGGACACAACAAGTGCCTTACCTATGGGGTATGCTCCCTCATTGCCCAATATGCACCGCGCCAGAAGAAAAATTCTCCTCAATTCAACCGCAATGGCCAACCTATATTCCAAAACGTCCCATTTAATATCATTAATAACTAAATTCTTTAAAACAACCAACCAATACCAAAGAATTTAAAATTAAGTTTAATCCCTGGGTGATATTGCTTTATATAACCTTTAGCTTATAAAATATACTCTTTAAGACAATTTTATAAATTCATGAAAAATATTGGGTAAGGTTTAATTGAAAACCTGAAACAAACTGCTTTAATTTAAGAATTTTTTTATTTTTTTATTACTATAATTTTTTTAGACAGTTTTCATTATTTATTAATCAGTGTTTCTTAATTCAAAATACTTAGATATTCTAAGAAATAATAGCAACTTTTTTCACAAATGTTGTGTATTTTCTCCATATATCGATTTTTCGAACTTTTTTTTTTTGTGGAAGGAAACAGTGAACACCGTCAACAAAAAAGGTTGTAAAAAGGCACCACCATTTTTAAGCACTCCAGACTTCCACTTTATTATTCCAGAAATCAATTGGCTAAAAAATTGTACACCCGTAATTTTACCAAAGGTTTTGATTATAAATTTTTTAACTTTTTTTTTTAATTTGTGGAACTTTTTAAAATTTTCCAAAACTGGAAACTTTGATTTACATAGTTTTTGTAGGAGAACTATCTATATATCCAGAGAATAATTATTAAAATTGAAAAAACTACATATTTATAAAAGGTCCACACTTGTCAATAAGTGCTTGCTCTATAGTTACTTAATACAGCGTATATGAATTTTTTTCTTTAAACAACAGATATTCTGAATTGAAACTACATGAGTCGAAAATACGATTTTTCAAAATATTTCACTATCTGTTCTCCTATTACATAATTAGTTTTCGAAAGTATTTTTTTCTTGGAGTCAAATCGGACTATAAATGAAGCTTTAAGAAATACTTCAATGTCAGCATCACCTGCAGACTAACTAAAACTTGCTCAAAAACCTGGTTTCCCCATTTGTAGAAGATTTACCAAGTTGGCTTCATCCACTCCGGAGGTTAGGGTTAAAAAAATACTCCCTGTATCAACCACAAATTTATCTAATAATATTTCAAATATGCTGTCGATACTGTATCAACTGATTCGATTTTCATTAAGATCAGTTTATCTTCTATATTTTATTTATTTACCAACAAATTTTATTATTGTAGACTAAATGATAGATACATATAAACAAAAATCTTATTACAAGAACATATGAGTACCTTCTTAAAAGTAAAGTTAGATTAAGAAAAATTAAAGTCTAAAGAAAAAGAATAAGCATTAAATTGAGCTAGCGTCTTCCTCACAGGAGCATTGATCCCATAAACAGTTTTAGCAATACAAAGCCATTCATTACAACGGAAAATGCATGAGGAAACAAAAAAATGAATTATGTTGAGCAGATAGCAGCAGGCAATCTATAGAAGCCGCACAAATATCAAAGATCAAACACAACGACAACAGACCACGCTTAGACTCTAAGGGCATTATATATATTAATAAACAATGAGAGAGATAGGATGAAATGGGTTCAATGAATTTCAACGAGTGCAAAGCAACGCGCACAGAAGGTTAGGTTAGGTTAGCCTGGTTGGCAATAAGCCACGCATAGACCTTTTGGGCCCTAGCGATACCAGATGGAGACCGACCTCTATGAATACCGAAAGTAGACATCATATAGGATGTCAGCGCTTTTGGCGAATCTAAGCAGCGCTGGGAGATCTACTTTTTAGACGTCCTCCAGACCCTTAAACAATAGGGATCCCAAGCATTTTAATCGCGTTTTTAATAATGCCAGACAAACGCACAGAAGGTGTTCTAAAGTTTCCTCAAAATCCTCTCTGCATTTGTCCGTGTTAGCAATCCCTATCTTGTACGCATGTGCAGCCAATAGATTATGACCTGTTACCATACCCATGATAGTTCTGCAGTCCTTTCGCGAGAGCGTAAGCACGAATTGATTCAGTTTTTTGCAGTTAGTTCTACACATGACTTTTGCTGTTTTGCGTGTGGTCAGATTAGTCCACCTAGCTTCCAGTCGCCTCTTCATGTAGTCGCCCATTTCATTGTATATTGTATTTAGCGGTTCTGGTATGCCGTTTTCTTGTTCAAAATGTAGTCTAACAGCACTTTTTGCTATCTCATCTACTATTTCGTTCCCCATAATGCCTTTGTGACCAGGTACCCAGTAGATATGCAGCCTACTGTTTGCGGCTAGCCTTTCTATGGCCTCCCTGCTCCGTCGAACATTTTTGGACTTAATACAATATGAGCTTATTGCTCTTATTGCTGCTTGACTATCCACGTATATATTAATTGTTGAGTTCTTTCTTGTTCTAGTGTAGGCTAGCTCCGCGGCCTTCCCCACAGCAAAAACTTCCGCTTGGAAAATACTGCTGTGGTCTGGCAGCTTGATAGGCTGCCTTATCCCTAGTTTTGAGCAGTAAATATCCACCTCATGCGTTTGTGTCATCCCAATTAAAGTACGGAGTCATGTAGTCCGTGCAACCTAAGCTCCACTTTCCTATTGAGCTGTGACTAAAGGTTCTGCAGGTGAATACCCCAGCAGCCACTAACCTCCTCACGGATTTCGCTGCCAGGTCTTCCGCCATAAGGCCAATAGGTGGCATGCTGAGTATCATTTCCAGCGCCGCCGTTGGATTAGTTTTCATTGCTCCTGTTATGCACATACTTAAATCTGTTAATATAAACTGCATGAACAAATGAAATGAAACGAAACTAAGGATAAATACCAGAGTTTGGATCAGAAAACGAGAGAACAAAGCGAAATATAAACCAATATTGGAAACGAGATAGAAACAATATATAATTTATGTAAGTAGTGAAATTGAGTTTGGTGTCAAAATAACCACCCATGTCTTTTAATTTACTAATTGTTTTTAGTGCGAGTTTGAAATGAAGTAAGATATTGGAACAAGATCAAAACTTTCGCATAAGAAGTAAATATCACTGCTAATATTGAGAAATAAATGATTACGCACACATCAACAGTATAAGACAAGTTACTAGCTCATGCTGGATAATAGATAAATCTTCTGCACATTTAATTTCATAATAGATCGTCAGTTCACTCGCATATAGAAAAAAGGTACACATGGAGAAACAGGAGGAAATAACTTTAATTAAGAACAAAAGAGTAAAGTGATCCATTATCGAGTCGAACCCAACATGTCTATTATCAGGATAGGAAGTTGTCCACTTTATAAATTGCGAGTGAAAGCCGAAACCTTAAAGTTAGCTATACGTATTAAGTGAGATACCCCATAAAAAGCTATAGAAAAATCTGTGACAACTGCATCCATTTGAAAGCCCCTTTGAAAGGTATCCAAACAATCCTCGGTAAAGTCAAATAAATTAGTTAACACAGACCTGCTCGGAACAAACCGATATTGATTGGAACATAACATAGATTTAACTACAAAGTTTATTTTCGGTATAAGTTTAACCGGCCTTAAGATTTCTTGAAGTCTTCTATCTAGAAAAAAAGCGTTTCAACTATTGAGTTAATTCTAAGCCCTCTATCTGCTTGGGTATGCTCCAATTTAGATGAAACTTTTACACACATTTTTTTAAATGTATCTTTAGAAAATGTTAAGTCGAAAAATCGATTTTTAAAATCAGAAGCTTAAGTAATAATTCTAAATTTTCGTAAGCTTAGTACATACACGTACATTTCTGTCGCAAAAGTTGCCAGGCTGATGTAGAATTAAGAAAATTTAAAACTATTTTAGCAATGTTAGCCTGTTTTATTTCAAATGCCTCTATTTTGTCTCTAAACGCTGCTTTGAATTATTGCGAAGCATATCAAAATACTTGCTAAACTCATTTTTCGAAATCTTGTTCTTGATGGTAGTGGCCGATCTTTAAATATCTTCAATACCTGCAGAACACTTTCCACTCATGACCAAATAAATTTTTCCAAACAGAAATAGATTGCCCTTTTGGTTTAAAAGTCCGTTATTGAAGTTGAACCATAAATCGGCGCATTATTGTGCAACAAGTACCAACTTTCATTTCCATGGTATTCTAGTCGAACATGATGAACTCGTGTCAGTAAACGCTTATCGGTGTTATGATATACAACACAGAATGAAGAATTCGTTTGCTTTAATAAATACCCGACTTTCATTAGATCATTTAAAACACTCTAAGATAGAGGTACGGGATAAATGTTCTTCAATACAAGGCTTTTGCTTCGTTTGAAGTATCTTGGATGCCGTTTCAATATTTTAAAATAAATTCCAATATTGGCTCTTAGTTCAAACTTCATTTTCGGAACAATAGTTCAAAAGTGCTGTTAGATGGAAGGAATGAAAATGAAAATAAGGTTCGGACTTCGACTCCAGAGTCATTTATGCGATCTACTCATCTCAGAACCACATCCACGTCCAGCTCGCTCAGTAAACCTAAGGTGGTGCTGGGTTAGGCTGAACATTTGTGCTTTTTTCTGGCCGCATCTGGCTGTCTCATTAGATGCAATAACTCAGCTTCTATCAAATCAAATGTCAAACTAATTTTCTGGAAGTCCGGCAGTCTGGAAGATTTTGCTACAAGTATATGTAATAGGCCTGTACGTGCTAGGAATCTTCTTATAATTTTTAGTGTGATGCTTTTGGCTTTCCTGCAGTTTTTTAACACTCTTTGTCCTTCATTGACCTTCGAAAGGCAACCACTAACAGAAAAAGACTACTTATTCTAAGACATGAATTTTTCTTCCACAGTGGCCATCGAACCCGAAACTGGCCGAATGGTCGTCATGCCCCAGGTAATCAAACCCCTGGCTATGGGGGGTATTCATACCCCTGTTTCAAGCTCAGAAGATTTCCGGCACCACATTTTAGTTTCTTTTTATGTTACTGCGTTCTATCTACAAGCTATTTAAAGCGATAATTTATTTTCACTGCCCAAAGTTTTATAAGCTTTAAGTAAGCTTATACGCAATTATTTTTCGAGGTCAGTGTAAATACACATTTTTATGCTACCCGTGGGCGTTTGCCATTTGACAGATAAAAATTCCACATCAAATCCTTTCTTTCTTTACATGGCACATTCTTCGCATATAGAACAAAAGACTTAAGGCACGAACCCGCACCTTTAACTGAACTACATTATGTCTGCATATATCTGTGTGTGTATGTACACACATTCGATTGCTTTCACGTGTCAAGCGCGCACAACCGCTTGTGGGTGTAGCTAAAAACCTTAAGGTGTAATTTGATATTTTCTTCATTTATTTTTGCATGGCTTTAAATACCTTGCCATATCTTATTTTTGCACCTTACGTCCAGCATTACACCATTTATTATATACATATACGAACGTATTTATACGCATACCTATAAAATAGACATATAAAGCAATGAGCTTAGTTCGTTAGCACCAATTGCGTATGTAGCTTATCTCTTTTAAATTGATTGGGATAAATTAAAAACACAAAACTCATAATAAGCTTTAGAGAAAATTGCATCTGCATTTCTTATCATCCTCCTCCATTTCTTAGATTCTTCGGCTAGGGCACTGAAACATTTTTGTTAAGTCACCATCAGCGTGAATTTCTTACAATCATAAATTACTTGCAGCGAACGATCAACAATCTTCTAGTAAAATTTTCATCTCTGCTTTGTTCGTATTTGTTTGTTTTTGTTAGACAATTTTCCCAACTTCCGTCGAGTACTTAAACAAAAATTAAGCTAATCGAATGAAAATGGGTTAATGAAAATCAATATGTGCTGCAACAGCTATGGATATGGCATGAGGAAATATCCATCATAGCTAGGGATATTGGAAAACATGATTGGTCGAGTCAAAATAGCTCAAGGCATAAAGAAGAATGTGAATACCAGTTGCTTGGGAAAATTTTGGAATTAAGTGGTTATAAAACCAATGAAAGCCACTCATTCCTCATGTTGATTATATTGCATTGTTGTTGGTTTATTGTCCATTAATTATCGAATGAGCTGAACAATGGATGTTGAGTTTGCTGTGCGTCCAACAGACACCTTGTATTGTTAAATTAATAGCGGTTACTCGGCCAATCAAAAGAAATTATGAGACTACTTATGTATATACATAAATATTTCATATCTTGTCTGCAAATAATCTCAGTAAACATTCTACTTCCTTAACTGGTATGATTATTGAAGTATTTATACTAGTGTGCGAGTGACTAGAACTGAGCCCGTAACCAGTAAAGTTGACGAAAACCTAAAATCATATTAAGACGAAAAACAAATAATTTTGAAACTTTCATTAACCAATTTTTGTTTACTTTTTCAATTCGTACAAAACTGAGGATTTTCTACATAAACTTGCATATATATATATAACTCCTAGATGTCAGTAGTGAGTATTACCTAGACGGTCATTTTTCTTTTATGTCATCTTTATCATTTGTCAAGTACGCAAATGTACAATTTTACACGACTGGGGTTTTTAGAAAAGTAAAGTCTATGTAAATTAGCCAACAATGATTCCAGAGTTAAAACAGAACATTCGTAATTAATTATTTATTTGAAAGCAAAGCCTTAACATTAAAGTCCCCCTAAAGAGTGGAAAAGAAATAGAAATAAATAAAGGAAAACTAAGGCAACAATGGCAGTCTACACGTTCATCAGATATTAAAACAAGGCTGAATATAGCAACAAAAGAAATTAAAGATATAGTTACTTACTAATGCTCCCACTACCAACAACACTCACTTCTTTACTCATTCTCTCCTTACCTCTCGTACTTATACTCTCACATCTCTTCTTCACGTTTCTTAATTTGCTCCCTTATTAACTGATCTTTAACATTATCTAAACCAATCTCTTCTTACGTAACAACAACAACATTTTGCACTCTCTCCCACCATTAGTTTTAAAGCTCTTCCTTGTTAACTTAGTTGTAAGAATTGTGCAATATTTGAATTAATTAATAAAGTTACCGTCAAAAGGAACGGATCATTATTATATATTAGAAGTGAACAAAGACAAAACATTTGAAAAATATATCGCTTCACTGGGAGCTACTAGAGGTACAAACTATACACTATGGGAGGCCTGCAAAAAAAATGACAACGAAGTTATGCACCAACCCCCTCTAAGGACAAGGTCAAATTCTTGGGCGAAAACACTAAAAGAAAAAGCAAAAATAATCGCTGATCATTTAAAAAAGAAACATTTACAAATCAACATAATAACCAAGGCATTGACAATTCTGAATTTCAATATGAAGAAAATAAGTTCGAAAGAAATACGAATAGCAACTGAGACAAAAATTGACGTAAATAAATCCCCAGGATATGACGGAATCACAGAAAGGGCTCTAAAGGAGTTACCTGACAAAGCCACTCTCTACTTAAGAAATATATTTAACTCAGCACTACGAATGAAGTATTTTCCACCGCCTTGGAAGGTTGCTGAAATCATCGCAGTACCCAAACCTAATAAAGACGCCTCTGAAGCTTCTTCATACAGACCAATTACTTTATTACCATCATTATCCAAACTTTTTGAGAAGCTTATACTTGACCGCCTTGAGACCATACTACAGGCGCGAAACTTATTTCCTCCACACCAATTCGGACTTCGTAGAAAACATTCAACAATAAAACAGGTACATAGAGTAACGAATAAAATATTGTCAGAAATTGATAAAAAAAATACATGCGTTGCTGTTGATGTAGCGAAAGCTTTCGACAGCGTGTGGCACAAGGGTTTAATATTTAAACTTAGGTAAACAGTATCTTCCACTCGACTACTATTTGTTGTCGAAAAGCTATTTAGCAAACAGATACTTTTATGTGAAATATAGAGGCAAATACTCTAACATTCAACTCACGGAAGCCGGTGTACCTCAGGGCTGTGTACTAGAGCCTGTACTATATGTGCTGGACACAGCTGATATTCCGTTGCCTGCAAGTATAGACATGATAGCAACTTTTGCAGATGACACCGTCCTATTGGCAAATCATAAAACCTTAGAAGCAGCAACAAACAAGCTACAACAGATTTTTAACAAAACACTAACATGGATTAATGCTTGGGGTATGAAAACCAATAGTAGCAAAACAATTAATGTAGTTTATTCTAACAAGAAAGTAAGCCACAAGAATCTGACAATAAACAATTCACAAATCCCGATAGACACCAAATCAAAATACCTTGGAATGACTATTGACTCCAAACTTCTCTGAAAAGAACATATCACGTTGAACATAAATGCGGTAAAAAACAGATTCCGACAAATATACTGGCTACTTGGAAGGCGCTCGGAACTGTAATTGCTAAATAAAACCCTTATATACAACACTGTGATTGTGCCAATCTGGGCAACTGCAAGTAAAGTAGCATTACCATTATTCGACTACAATCAAAAATACTCAGAACTAAATATAACCAATGCACCTCGGTACGTCCTAAACAAAGATATTAATCGCGACCTCAACATTGATACAGTAGCAGAAATCTTCCGCGAACGCAGCACAAATCATATTGGCCGTTTGATGAACCATACAAATACTGACATGCGACAACGCCCATTAGCAGAAAAGGCGGCTCCAGGCGGCTCAAAGGACCAACCCCAACTCAGCTGATAACTAGAATAATTTAAAGCTATGTACATACACTTGTAAACTCACACAAAAACTTTACCAAAATATAATATTGATAATGATTAATGTTATCAAATCCAAGCTGTAGAAAGAATTACTTAGTGTCATACGACAGGTGTAATTAATAAAGGAGGAAAAAAAAAACAAAAATGTATTTCAAGCATAATTCCTGCCTGACTACTAAAACTAAGGAATAATGAAAATATTAACGTAATTCAGCTACAAACTTACATTTAACATAAATGTACAAGCTTACCTCTAACTGACTAAAATAGAGAGTTCAATAATAGAGACAATTCTTTCTTAGAAAATTAGAAATCTAGAAAGTTATAATTGAAGATCTCATTAAAATCATGAAGAGCATGTTCAATAGAAGCATTTCCAGCATAATTTTTATTGAACGTATTTAAATAGAAAGGAAGAGCGTTCCTACAAGTGAAGATGACGTAATCCAACCTGGCGCGAACGAGTGTAGTAAACAGCAATTTCAGGATATAAGGGTACAGATTGAGATTGCCGGCCTGTAGACGTGATCATGGTTGACTTTTAAATGATGTAATTTTTCACATATAATTCATAAGAGCTGTGGTTGGAACACAAATAGTGAAACTTTAACGAATCTAAATTGTTACATGTTTTAATTTAAAACAACATCAATACGTATGGTGTCTTTTGTAAGACACTTTAGTTCAATAATTGTTACAATGCTGAAGAAGAGACTGACTAATCACTGAAAAACTGATAATTGACATTTCCTAGTTATCACCATATGAGAAATGATAGAAGACATACTACGTTGGCTGCAAAGGAAACTGGTAGTGGTATAGTTCAGAGCTAATAGATTTTACTTCTGGGTAATTACTTTAATTGGTCACTATTTTGTGCCTACTATATGATTACGAATGGATATATGTATTCAAGTTACAAGTTGCTGCATAATCAGTCGAATGCTGAATGAGAGCCGCGGTTCTACAATATAGGGCTTTCCAAACAGAGGTGTTATTTTGATATTCAAAGAAAAATGCTATTTTTTAATATAAATGATAGGATGTTTACTTCATTATAAAGAGGAAGGTATGCCGTTAATAGTGGAAAATAACATCAGGCAAATGACCACCACGACCACGCTTACAGGACAATTTTGCTTGTGTGGAACGTAGCGCCGACTTGTTGAAAATAAACGTCGTCCAGATTAATACCATCCAATTCCGGCCATAAAAAATCGTTAATCATCCATCAATAGCGCAATCCATTCACCAATAACACCTCTAATTGGAAAACCCTTTATAAGAGAGTTCATTCAATTTAGTTAGAAAAGGGGGGTGTGGCGCTGCCCATATGAGTGAAAGTTTTGGTTAGTGTTAATTTTGGAACTGGGATCAAAATTCAAGAGAAAGTTTCAATTTATACATTTTTTTTAAGTAAGTGACATCACCAGTTGACATCTGTGTCGAATTTCATGTCAATGTTATTTTTTAAATACATTTTTTTACAACTTATTAAAGCTTATACAAGTATACACATACTGAAGCAAATTTCATAGAATTACTCTCAATATATTTATTTATATATATAAATAGTATGTAATCACAAACTAACTCAATGTTCAGAATCAGCGAGCGATTCTACATACGGAGCGCCAATAAAACTTCTTCTTTCTTCTTCAAAAAAAAAAAAAAAAACAACAAAATAAAAATTTGTGAACCAGTGTAATTAGTGTTATAACTGAGACTGTCAATACTGAAATAGAAGCATGTAAAACCATATGTTTTGAACTAAATTTTTTGTCCGAGAAAGTAAACTTTCATTTAGGTTCAAAAACTACTAACCAACTTACACTGCACTGCACTGGCTATATGAGAGCATTTCGCTAAAGATTCCACAAATATCGCTTTACAGCCACCGTATTTACTTGCCTTCATACTGTGGGACTTCTGAAGATAAGAACTGAATCTTATCAAAGGCGGAATACTTTGAAGCCATGAGTAGTATCACATTGAAGAGATTTTAGTAGGGTCGGTGCTACGGCGTAGCTAAGGTAGATTCACACTGGGGTGTGATACATTGCCTGAATGGCAATAGTCTCTAATTAAGAAGGAAAGTAGAAACAAAGCAGCTTAGAGACGATTTAAAAATCCACAGCATATTTCACGCTGCTGTAGTAATCTGAAGGCTAAATAGAACTGCTAGTATATCTGCCTTAGTCATTTTAAATTCCATCGTGAAAAATGTTAGATATAGCCATAGCACTGAAGTCCGGTCTTACTCTATTATTATGGGCGGTAGCTTAATGAAAATTTCCTGCGGAACAAAGTTGCCTAAGCTGTCGTTTTATGTTCGTATATATATTATTCCAGCCAAAGAGCCCTTCTTCTTACCTGTCTTTTTATGCTTAGTCCAAGCGCCGATTTTTCCTCTGCGTTCTTCGCAGCTATTCCCTCGAAAGTGTCAATATCTTTTCTCATTCTGCTGAAGGAATACTAAATACCTCTACATTTATACACAGGCCTCTGAGCCTCTACATACCTTCCATCTTTTTGTCTATCGTCATCTCAATCATACTAAGATACAAGTCTTTTGACCACCATCTACACTTGATGTGGTCTATTGTGGTGGACTGCGAAGTCTTATAATGAGTTTTAACACTTTGTTAGACTTTTTTCACCCATATCCCTAAAGTATTTGTATTTGCGAGAGTTGTAAATTCGCAGAAGATGTTTTCTGGCGTTCCACCACTCTGCTCGTAAAACCTTAGATATTTGTTTACACAAGTTTTAGTTTTCTAGAATGATAACGAAAACTACAATGCCCCGTACTTCACGGTCTTCTTGAAGGAAGTATAAACAGTTATGCTTACCTCTGTACGGGAATTCTTATCCTATGACTTCCAAATATATCCGCACTAGTCCTAGCTTCCACAAGGTTCGACCCAGCAGTGTACCAGATTTCCAAGTAAGGTTCAATGTAGGGATTGTCAGACCACCATTTTTTATTTTTTGACATAATCTCTTTTTATGCTTAATATATATATTTCGTCCAAAGTTTCTGCTAGTTTGTTGAATCCTTCCAAATAATCAAATTTGGCCAAGTCTGTAGTCATTGGTTTCTGAAAGATGATTGTTTGAATAAAATCTTTTCCGCCAACCATTTCTTCAAATTGAAGATCAAATAGTAGTCCAAGAATACCGAGGGAGCCAAGTCTGCAGGGTGCTGTGAAATATTAATTGTGCGACCAAAACTGCTGAGATGTGAGGTGGTGCGTTGTCGTGATGGAAAATGAATCATTCGACTTACTCGATTCAAACGAATGCGAAGGAAAAATAAATTGATTGATCTGCATGAAACTTGGTGCGTGTTTAATAGGTGCAACTAACTAAACACGACCTGGAAACGTGCCAGTAATGCCTTATCTTTGACTATGCATAATCACATTTCTAACGACCATCGTATGGCTGAGCCGTAAGCCGATTGCATGTGGTTCTTCTAAAACAGCCTCTGATAGTCATTATTGAAGGATATAAATATGTCAAGTAATACACCCATAACATATACCTCTAACGTAGCACCTTTTTTATGCCTCAGTTGGAAAAAAAAAACACCAATCGATTTTTGTATGTATATTTTTTAACAAATCGAAAAAATTTTATTATTCATGTACTTTCTGATCAAAATCATACAACGTTGTCAATTCGTTCTCATCATTTACTTAATATCGCATAATATTATTTTGTAATAATTATAATATAATTTAATATTAATAATTCAATATATTACTGTTACCTTATGAAATTTCATGTTCATTCTTATGTATTTCTTTGTTTTATTTTTAATGTTTTTTTGTTTGTTTGCTGTTTTTCTTCAATATTATTAATAATATCATTAATAATATTAACTAATTGTAAATTACGCGTGCATGAGTATTATTTACAATTTAATTTCATTAAATTCTTTCGTTAGTAAGTTGCTTATATTTTTTTCGCTTTTTTCGCTTTTTTGTTTTTTCTTTTGTTTTGACTTTCACACGTTCATTTATTCCGTCTTAGATGAATTGAATTATGAATATTATTTTTAGTTTGTTATAATGATGTTATCGATTTGTTTTTCGGATTTTTTTTTTCTTTTTTTTTGTAATTTGGGATTTTGGGGGCTTAGAGTTTTTGGGTTTTCGGGTTTTATGGGTTCGAATAAGAGTAATAGTAATAATTATAATTATTTTATATTGACTATATTTCGTAATATGTTATACAATCCTGAAAATGATGTTTCTTCAACGGGCTGTCGAACCGTCGGTTATGCTTAAGATTCCACTTTTGCTCGTATTTATTTTTTGTTTAATTTCAAATAAATACTTTACTTTAGCTTTGTTCTTCATTATTATTTATTATTATAATCTGTTGTTGTCTGATAAATTGCTTAATGTTATTGCAATATAATGCAATTGGATTTGAACTTAAACCACATTTCACGTCTCACGTTCTCTTTTATAAGAGCTTAATAGATTTTACGCTTTTGTATTTTTTCATTATTTTTTTATTATTTCTCATGCTTGTGTTCCATTAGTTTCGCACGTAAGTGTAGACTTGAATGTTTATTAAAATTATTACACAATATTTCTCAATTGCTCTTCCATAATTCCCATACTTGTACGTATGTATATTTGTATATGCTTATATGTATAAATTATTGTAAGTACTATTTCATGGAAATATTGATGTCAACTGACTGTGGCATTGCACGCAGCTCTTGCATTTATTATTATTAATTGATTTTCTGTTTTTTTTTGGTTTTTAAGTTTTTCTCTTGGTTTACTTTTCATTTTTCTAAATATACTATTGTAGTATTTTGCTATACAATGCTAAGTTAATTTGGTAAAATTTTCAAATTTCTCATTACCTTTGGATTTTGTTATTTAATTATAATTATTTTCTGAATTCAAGCATTTATTATTATTAATCAATATTTTACTTATGAATGTATGTATGTACTATATATGCATGTAAGTGTGATTCGCTCAACTTAAATGGTCTCACATTGCTATATTTATTTAACGCCATTCATTTTCTGCTCTGTTTTAATACAAAGTTCTTCTTATTTTTTTTTTCATTTCACTACAGCTTTTGAAATTAAAGCTTTATTAACCATGCTCGCATTTAATTATGAACAAAATTATAATCACTAATTGTGAGTAATTTAAAATGCTTCCTAAAATCCAATATAATCCCTAATTTCTTCTATAAATTTTATAATTTATTTAAGTTGTTAAAATTCTTAGCAATTTTATTAATACATATAATAATAACAATTTAAAAACTGGAAGTATTTTAAAACAGTTTCACTAGAAAAGGCATGCATCTACATATATGTATGTATGTAAGTATTTAAGTATTGCTTTCACAGCGAATTATTGTTTGTCATCGCTTTAATCAACCAAACATTTCTAGCGTCACTACAGTGGTCAACGCATGCATATACACACATGTAGTAAGTAGTGAGTACATACTGTAGGTGATATTAAATATTAGGGCGCTTAACTAAACCTCTGGATTTCGATCAGTTTTAAAGCAAGTATTTTTATATGTATGCCTTAAAGGTGAAAATTATACATACAACTAAATCTAATATACATACATATGTACATGAGGCTTATAAATGTTTGTGCGTTAGAAATAATTTCTATTTTAAGCAAAAGTGTTTAAACAATTGAAGCCTAATATGAATCATAAAAATTTGAGGGTCACTAAAAACATATACATTTTCTAAAAGCAACATAATTTAATATTAAAGAGTTTAGTGTTTTAAATCTTTGTGAATTTTTATTAAACGTGTGAAGCTTTAGTGAGAGAAATTTTCTAAGTAATGCATGTATGTATCTATGTATGTATTTGTGAACCTTTTAACCATGTAATTGCTGTCTTAACAGGCAAGTTTTAGTACTAGTCAAGTAAACGATCAAAATACTCATTATGCGCTCCCATAAATGTTTAAAATATTTAACTCCAAAAAAATTGCTGCTTTCATTTTACTTCATATGCCCAACAATTATATTTGGCTCTGATTGATACGTTAAAAGTTCACAACTCTGAAAACATAATTTCACCACCAAATAAAATTACATATTCGCCATTCAATGGGGCGCACCCTATGAGAGTTTTGACATACTCACGCGATGCCATCAATCTACAAAGATATTATTTGGGTATCTATTGGGAAATTAGTATATATCCGAATCCGTTTTTTGTCAAGAGTTTACTCTTATTTCATGCGCAGTAGTAAAGCTCTAGAAATTGCTCGTTCAAGAATTCTGCACTGGATTTCTGTAGTTTTATAATTATTTCCATTAGCGGTTTGGTGTCTAGATATTGATAGAAATCTTACATATATTTAGTCCATATAGTAGAGTAATCCATGTTCATAATATACTTTAACAATGTAGAAAGCAATCTTTTAAGAAACAAATAGACCCGCTGGACAATGCGTGGATCCGAGATATTTATAGAAGTCGCATGTATGGTCCGATTTAATTCCCTCTCAGCATATACATTGTTTTAACCAGGTAAGCAGAAATAGTTTTGGCATAAACAGTTCCAACAGCGGCACCTATGCTATCGAGATATTCCCAGAAAGAGCCTTTCTCGCTTCCATTGTTTAAGCTGCAAGCTTAGTCTTAGTTACACTAAATTTAAAAGCCAATATTCGCAGGCTAAATATCAGCTTAATAATACGTGGCAGCCAAAGTAACGCGCTCAATTTCATATTTCACCACATGTGGGGGCCAAACCTGTTAATCTATCATCCCTGAGTTAAACTAGAAATGAAAACTGGTCCCAACCTAAGAAGACACTACTGAGCACTTTGAGTTTGCAATAACCACAATGAGTCGTTTTTAGTCAGCAGTAAATAAATTGATTTGCTTTCTGCATATACATTATTATTATTATATATAAGAAAAGTAGAGGAGATCCACTACTTTACATTTAAATGGAGCACTAGTGTAAACACCTTCAGCTCCTACATATACATATTTTTCACTTATATGAAGGAAATATTTCGGGGGGAATGTACTCAGTTTTTTCCCGAGGCTAGCACAAAAATAAGCAGTGTGCTGAGTACTTTGTAATTATTCAAAATCATTTTTCAAAGTAAGTAATTTTTTGATAATTGGACACGTTGATGGGAAAAATGTCGTTATATCAAATATAAAAATACACCATGGATTATGGTGAATATTCCATATTCTTCATTCAACTTAAACAAGTCCGAGGCGAAATGCTGTTGTTGCATCATTTTCCAGTTATGCAATTTTATATTCAAAACTTGTTTTTGACTCTGAAAAACTCTTTCCATACAGATGAAGTGTAGATTAGGCGGCACTCCTAAGCTAAAGTTGGAAGTTAGTTGGATAATACATTCAACTAAACTAAATACTCACCCTTGACAAACCTCAACATCTCGCTTAAATCAAGTCCCGTTGGAATCCTGTGCTACCAAAATCTATTCCCTGAAAGTAGAGGACCGTAACAAAGGCGGTATAGGACAGGTTTTCTCCTCCTCATGGTTTTTTAGTGACTACAGCATCTTCGGAAAAGCACGAAGAGCCTTTCTGCATGAAAATGATTGCTTATTTTTTAAAATTGGCCTACACATTTGCTCTTTTCCCCTAAAGAGTAGTCAAACATCGTCTTTTGTATTGTTGTTACCGCTTTGCTGCCCTTTAAGATGATATTATCTCTCGGCAATTGCTTGAGGAATACGAAAAGGATATTAAAGTTACTAGTTTTATTCACCCATAAAAAACTTTTCCGGTGCAGAACAGCCCTTTTGGGATCTGTGCACTTAATGATATTTCGAGCTTACTACATATTTGTGTACCTATTTTTAAGGAATGTATGATAATTTTGAATCTTCTTGTGTTTGAGGTCTATTGACGCATCAGCTGTATTTTCGGATTTATATTCTAAATATACTGACTTGTAATTTGGGACTGACTTGAGTTTTTTTTTACTATTCGAAACTTTTTCTGCTATATATTCGCCTGTTCTTCTTGGATTAACAGAGTCAATCGATTTCACTTCAGACTAGAGCTCTCGATTTTGTCCGTATATTTTCGGGCAAATGAAAAACGAGTACTCACATACCAATTCGATGCTCATTACTCGAACATTTTCGGACATGCGCTCGAGTGTATTGAGAATTTTCGAGTAATACGAAGAATAGTGCTAATTGTTTCGACTTTTTTGTAGGCACTTTTTCTTAAATTTTACAAATTATTTATGCATAGTGCCAACGTCTTTGAAAAACTAAAGAATGCTGACAAATTAAATTGGAATTTTTGGTTTAGCTCCCCCAAATTTTTGAACAGCTCGAAAATTTAGGTAGTGCAGAACCGATTGTGGTCAGATTTGCAGTTATCACTTCGAACGAGGGGTTTGACTTCTTTTTCTTGACTCACACTTCGATTCTTTTTAGCATGAACACTTCCATTTGGAACGAAATATTTTGATGAGCAATTTCTTTTTGAAAATAACAATATTATTCTTGGAATTTAAGTAAGTGATTAATATTTGAACCACAGTAGAAGTTTTGCTGATATTCATAGAAACTATTCCCTCAATGTTTGTTTATTGCTTAAGTCTGAGAGGATACATTTTATGAATGACGGGTGTGTTACAGAGCTGTTTAAGGGCTTGATGGCAAAGCGTACTAGGTGCGACCGCAGTTCTAAGCGGTGCGTCTCATGTTTCAAAGAAACTAATTAATGTAGAAAATGCTTAGATCAAACTTACAGTGAGTAAACAAATGCCATCAGGGCATGCTGTAATTTCTGTAGAGAGCGCATTAGTAACATTTTATGAATGCTCACAGTTAAATATTTTGGAAAAATGTATCCTTTGTCAAACAATTCAAAATACGATTAGTGTCTTATGGTCAATTAGATACGCCTTGTTTCTTTCTGTGCTCCATACTTTTGCGCCAAATTTTCTGTGTGGGATTTATATTCTAAGCTTCCCACATAAGACACAAGAAATTTAAGAAGGTTGAATTTTATGCCGGTAAAAAATTAGTGAGAGCAATTGGAAGTTTAATGTTTGTGTAGTTATTGTTGCTTTTCCATTTCGTGACACTCTTTTTTCAACCTTATAAGGCAACCAATGCGTATGTAAGTTGTGTGTGAACCCTCTGAATAACTGAAGCGAGCACAAAAATATGTAGTACCTTTATTCCAGATTATTATTGAAAAAACATAATTAGTAAAAAGATATATTATCTCAAAGCATAATCTGCTTGAAAAATAACTCAGCTTAAAGAGGTAAACGCTGGTACGGGTACAATAACATGCTTGAGTGTACCAGCAAATAGCGAGGTTCAGTGACTTAAATTGGATAAATATGCACGTATATACTATATATATACTCAGGCATGTTGAACTGTAGCGTACATCATTTTTAGATATTAGGTGAGGTTTATTCTCAGACTTGGGGTGCGCGTCTTACAGTTGTCCGAAAAATGGAGGGACCTATAGGTGTATGCCGATTTCGAACGGCAGATAAATTTTTGTATAGAATTTATTACATAAACTATCACTAGAGTACGAATAATAGTACACTTGAAGGAAAGAAAATAAGAGCAAATATTTTTCTATAGCTTAAAGTGTTGTGCTCACCGTGTGTTTTTACCCCGGGTGCACTGTAATGTAATTATGCATGAACTCGCCCACCGCTACAGCGGAAGACTAAACAGTGTGAAATAGCTCAAGTAACAGACCTTTGTCGGTATATTCCAGTTAAAATCCGATACATTTTCTTATTGTTCGATACCTTTACCTGGGCCTACTCGATGACAATTGTATTGATTAGTAAGTCTGCCCAAGTAGTGATTAATAAGTCTGCTACAATAACAACAAAAGTATATTATCACTTGCAATAATATTGGAAAAATCCGAGTCAAATGTTTGCGATGGACTGGAACGGGTGCAGGTGGCTTCTTAAATTTTTTTAGAACTTACTCTGATGGTACCCCCAAACTAGTTTCCGTTGTATGAGTTTTATTTTTTTTACGTGTCACATATTTATTTGCTGTCTACCGTTTGCCATTTTATTGCAGAATATATTTTAACTTTTTTAATTAAAATGTCTTCTCATACTAAATTCTACTCATTAGTACTATTATTTAGAATTAATTTTTAATGATGTGGCAGAGTAGTTAAGCTCTGAGTTTGTGAGAAAATGGAGAGAATTTTAAGAGACAAAAATGTCTAGCTTTCATGGTTTTTTGTAATATTCTCCTCAGCATTTGCAAGCTTCAAGCCTTTTATGAATCAACTAAGGTTTGGCTATCAAGAATTATAAAAAGCCCAAAATGAAATCCACCAAAACTGAGCGGTATGGAAAGAAAAGTATATAATATATTTGTGAATGTGAAATTCTAAAAATGTTCTTACAAAATATGAAAGCTTTACGCTTTTGGTGAATTAAAGAAAGTTTCGTTATTAAGAATTTATTAACTATCTTGAATAGTTTTCAGCAAAACTAATCGCAATGAGAAAAAACAGGTACAAAATATTTGTGAAAATGAAAACTATGTGAAATTTTTTTTAAATTTCCCCAATAACATTTGAAAGCTTAAGCTGTTTTTGAATTTACTTATGTTTGGCTATTGAAAATTACCAAACCGTTCAAGGAAACTATGAGCCAAAGCGAACTCAATGGAAGGAAAATACAAAATATCTGTGAAAGTGAAATTAAGAGATATGTAGATAAAAAAATTCTTAAAAGTTCCTATAACTTTTGAAAGCTTCAAGCTTTTGGTGAATCAAGGAGAATTTGAGCATTAAAGTTTTTTCAACTATCTTCAAAAGTTTTCTATAAAACTGAGCGCAATGAGAAAACACAAATTTAAAATATTTGCGAAAGTCAAAGCTATGTGAAAGAATTCTCTAAATTTCCCTACAACATTTTAAAGCTTCAAGCTTTTGGCGAATCAAGGAAAGTTTGGCCATTAAAAGTGAATCAACTATCGTGAGCAATTTGCATCAAAATTGATTGAGATTGTAAGAAACTATAAAATATAGATTTTGAATAAACAAATTAACTCAGCCTTCCTCACTAAGTGCGTTAAAGCTTCCTCTATATTTGCTAAGCTTTCTGTCTTTAGCGTAAATTTTATGTAAGTATGTATATATTAATGTGCATTTGGATAGATAATTAAATATTTGTAAGCATGTATGGGTAATTTGAAGGATTTAAATTCGTTTTTCATTTTTCGATTTCACATTGCGATTTCATGCGATTTCAGCTCTGATTGCAGCTTGCGAAATTGTCTAAGCTAGTGAATTATTTTCATGCTCCCTTCAATATTGTTTGTAGTAAGTAATATAAATTCCTGCGCTTCAAATCGATTTCTTCTTCCCACTTTTTGTTACATTTAGTTGCTGTATATGGTTTTATTACTTGCAAGTGCTAGTTTATTAGTATTATTTGTAGTTGATGGTACATATGTATGTATGTATGCTTTTATGTATGTATGTAATGTATGTGTAACGGTTCATTTATGCATTTTTATGCTTGTTGTGATTCTATTTATTGTTCTTGCCTAACTGTATGTAGGTAAAATAATTCGATTTTTCGTTTTTGCTTCTTTAATTTTAATTTCGCATCTTTCTATATATAAGTGTATATGTATATATATACTATATGCATATATATACTATATATATATATAGCTTTAATATATGGTAGTCTACGTATTATCTGGTTTTACTGCTTATACATATATATTTGTAATTTAAATATGGCATTAAAATCTCTGCTATTACTTCAGTTCTCTTTTGTGGTTGTTGTTTTGTTGTTGTTGCTGTTTTTTGCTAAAGTCTAATAATTTTTTTAATTACACAAACTCTTGCGATGCTATTTATATCTTGCTAATTATTTACTTCATTTTGTATATATGCATGTATATATGTGTGTATATTTTGTTTCTGTAAATTTTGTTCGTATGTATGTATTTCCGGTTGCTGCTTCAATTACTGATAAGTTTAAGTCGTTTTTGTAATTGATTTTTAGTTAATATTTTTTTGCTTATTTTCTTACAAATTCTCTCGGATTTACTGTTAGTTATTGATTTGCTTTTTTCCGTACGCTGTATTATCGTTCTTTGTTTTTGTTTTTCTTGCTATTTTCATTACCTTTATAATATCGCTTTTGCATTGTATATTGTTTTAGATCGAAATTCTTCTAGTTGAAGGCAATTGGCGAATTTTTTGAAATTATTTACGCAATTACTATACAGTGTTGTTTTGGTTATTAAAGTTTTTAAAAATTTTATTTTAGGTAATTAAAGTAGTGGCTTTGATGTGTGGCGTAGTGATAAAGTAAAAAAAAAAACTAATACAAAAAAAATACAATTTTAAATATTAAAAAAAATGGTGAATTATTATCGAAAGTGAAAACTAATAATATTTGGAGTTCACTACTTTCTATGCTACATATGTATGTATGTGTGAGTACCTTAAGCATTACCTTAATATTAATTTGAATTTCACTTTAATATATACACTTTGTACAATCCTTTGATTTATATACTTACTTAAGTCTGGTAAGTAGGTATGTAATATCTCATTTTTCTTTCCTAATTTATTGAATGCATATTTATTGCTAAAGATTTGAAGAGGATTTCTTCGCTTACTAGTATTTACATTACGGGTATAAGATTACAATAGTATTAAGTATAATTATTATTATTTTGAATATATAAGGCAATTTTTTTATTAGTATTCCAAGGAATATAAAAAATTATTGAATCCGATTTTTAAATTTAATTGTGCATATTGCTTTCGAGAGGGTGACTTAGTACTTTTAGCTTAGCTAGAGACAGAATAATGCAGAAATTATAGATTTCGTGTGCTTCAGCTTTGGTGTATGGACTGTTTTGTTTTTTTGTTTTATTATTTCCTTTCCATATCGTGGATAAATTACAAATCTGTTGCATGTAGTAAAGGACTAAACGGACCGAGGGGTGTGCGTCTGTGTAATATTTTTTTTTTGTGGAAACATGTGCGGGAAATGTTGTTATAGCGGGATATACATATGTATTTACTAAGCAAGACTTATGGTTATGGAAGACCACTACTAGAAACAACATAAGTAATTAAAGTCAAATAAAAAACAAATCCGAAAGTAGTTCTAAATAGATCAATAAGCTCTTGTGTGAATTAAAAATTAACAATAATATTGTTGGAGAATATGGAGCAATCTGAATGCAATATTCTGTTATTTCATGGTAATACAAGATTTGCAGAGTTCAGAGGTGTTTGAAGAAACCAGCTGATTTGCTTACCCAATCGTGGTTATTACAGCAGTTTGCTTATGAAAAACTAAGATTGTGTTGGTGATTAACGAAAAAAGTCAAGGCAACATATGCCCATGTTACTTAGTTACCACCTGAACAACAACTAACTGAACGAGCCTACGAGTACGTGTGAAAAGAGAGGGCAGAATTATACTGCCGAATCCTCGATGACGTGGCAGCCGAAGATAAACTTACAATTTTACTTCGCAATACCAAATCTTGTAATTTATAAACCTCAATAGTTCTATAACTCATTCATGTACAGGGTGCGCCATCTCGAGCTTCGGTATGGAAATATTGAATAACTTTCATTGTCAGAAGGACTTGAGAAAAAATAATTTGGAAACGTCAATTCAGTACAATTTTAACGATGAATAACTTTACACCTAAAGAACGCGCGGAAATTGTGACCATGTATTTGGAAAATAGTCGTTCAATTGTGCTTGCTCAACGTGCATACCGTCGAAAATACCGCGGTCGTAAAGTGCCTTCTGATAACACCATACGCAATCTGACTAAAAATTTTGAAGAATCGGGATCTGTAGCAAATCATCAACGTGTTTCAGTTCGTAAAAGACGCTCCAATGAAATTGTTGAAACTGCCACACGGCGATCAAAACGATGAACTTTTTGAAGCTAAAGTTCCCTGGCCGGTTGATGTCGAAAGGTGGCGATGCTGAGTGGCCTCCAAGATCGCCGGATTTGACGCCGCCGGATTTTTTTTTTGTGGGGCTATTTAAAAAGTAGAGTATACGCCAACAAGCCCACTACATTGGAAGCGCTCAGGACCAACATTAGATCTGAAATAGAGGTAATATCACCCGAAATGCTAGCAAAAGTAATGAAAAATTCGAAAAAAAGAGCACAATATTTTGTGGCCCGTAAAGGTGGTCATTTGTTAGATGTTGTGTTCTAAGTGCAGTTGAAAAAGATTGTAAAGGACAAAATCAAATAAAAAAACACCAACAAACATTCAATTTTGCTAGTTGCTAAAGTTATTCAATATTTCCATACCGAAGCTCGAGATGGCGCACACTGTACATCTAAGAAAGCGCTATTAGAACATGTATGTATTGTATTTCAATAACATCCGTTTACATATTTTTCTTTTTTTTTCCGAAATATGCGTAGGGTATGCTGGTTCATAATTTCCACCCGCTAGCTAGAAAGCCACAGCTGTAAAAAGCGTTTTAAACTCATTGTTTCTTAAAGCTCTTTATCTAGCTAATATCAATGAAATCTCAAAAACATTTGCTTTAGAGTTTTAATGGAATACACGTAGGGAATACACCCATACCTCGCTACACCGGAAAACTTAGCCGTAAAGTGGAAAGCCGTTTATCAAATAAATTGTTTTAATACAAATGTAAACAAATTAAACGAGATCGGTTCTAATTACAAAAAAAGAAAAAAAAAAAAACAATATATAAAGAGTCAAGTTCATCAGGCATTTTATTCTTTTTAGTTTCTGTAAGAATGCTTACTTAAAATAAAAGAATATAACAAACGAGAATACAAGAAATTAACCCATTTCAGAGCAAAAAAAATTACACAATGCTTGGAAACTATTGCCATCGTTAATTCTTGTCGTTGTTGATTGATTGGACCTAAAGTATTCGTTCAACTTTGTTTGTTTTACCCTCCATTACGCTTCTTTTTGCCATATATTGTAAGTTCTAAGCGCTGACTTTATTTCTCCGGATACTTTATTGTGGGTTCTTCGTCGGGATCAATTTAAAGAAGGATGTTTATACCGTTTTCGAAATAAGAAAGCGCTTCTCTCCACGTAAAGTTATCTGCGTGATTAAAGAAGGCTCTGGCCCCTCACCACGACTTCGTTCACTTTCTGCATCAACTACCCATTTGAAAAGGTTGTCTGTTTCACCAATTTATTAGGCGTAAATCGAAAAAAAGTGTCATAGTTGAAAAAGGCCGTTATATCGAAATGTCGTATAAAGGGCGGCCACATAGCGAGGAAAGGGTATATTGGTGTTTAGAAGAAATAATGCATTTCAAAATGAAGCCAATTGCTGCTCCTAAAATAGCGGTCACGGATCATGTAAAAAGCAGAGTTAGCGGAATTGCCGCATAAACTCTTAAAAAATCTGCGCTTACTTCAAAATGTATTATGCTTGCAAATAGCTGGCCCATGAAATCAGTAAAAATTATGAATAAAAATTCCGAGGAATTGTGTCGTATTCGCTCTCAAAGTGAAAGACGAAATTTACGAAAATTTGCCAGTCTCAACGGCTGATTGCTTTGTAGTTGAATTTAAGTAATATCTTTTATAGCATTAAAAAATGTAGACCGGGTGTTTTTTGCGACAATTTACTGACACAACTTGATACGAGCTTTATTTACTTTTACTTATACACCTATTAAAAAATTCTGTTCAGAGTTCGTGTTTACACATTTTCATTCGTTAGATATATTATAAGGAATAAATTATTAAACGGAGAGAGCAAAACCTACCGAATCTCAGAGACTTTTCCTGAGACTAATTTAAACGCTTTGTGCATGCGTCGACAAATCTCACTCTATTTAGCCTATGAAATTAAAGAAAAATTCATTAAATATTGAAAATCGTGGTAAAACAAAATAATTCGAGAAAAAAAAAATTATTTTCTTTTTTTTTAATTCGTGTTAAATCAAATTCGTATAAAAAAATGCGTGTAAGAAGAGAATTAAGTGTACCTCATTTTTTGCATATTCAATTATAATTTTTTTTTGTTATTTATTTTTTTCTTCTCGTTTTTGTTATTAAAAATAATTGCAATCAGCTGTCTTTAGTCAAATCTTGTTTTTGTTTTGGTACTTAAATATTTTAGAAGGGAACAATTATTCAGCAATAATTTGAAACTTCCCGTGAAATTAAATTAAATTTACTTTCTTAATTTCCTGTACCTTACAAGTTTTTTGGAGCGCATGAACAAAATTTGACAAAATGTCTGGTATTTCGTGCGAATTCGTAACAACCATAGTGTAATGAAAGAAAGTGTATCGACTAGAAATGACATTCATTTTCTGTATGCAGATTTGACAGTTGAACAGTATTTTTCTTTCTTATTGCACCTCATTTTTAAAAAATTAAAATAAGAAAACTTTAAATATGCGCACATCAAACTGGCTACCCTATGGGAACAACTGGTTGTATTATAATATTATTTCACGATGGCAACATGGTAATAACAAGCGGTAATTTTTCCAAAAGAAAAATGTAAATAAATAGAAAAATAAAATAAAATTTGACTGACGCCGGAAAGCTCTTTTCGTTACGCTACTGCGTTTGCAGTATTCCCATAAATTTAAAAAATTACAAAATAAAACAAATGAAGTTCATCAACACAAAATTCGTAGTAGAAACGGGTTCCGAGTGCAATCATTAAGAGGTTAAATCGTTTTCAATTTAGTCTGTACTATTCTACCAATGCTTTATCAAGGCAACACTGTTGCCGTAACTAAGTAAATAAAACATTAACAAGTGCGCCTAAAAGTATACCTCAATTAATGATAATAATGTAATTTCACTTAAACACGAGTATATATGTATGTACTAACTACGAGTCTAATATGCTTCCACTATTTATTGTCTGCTAAAATTTCTAATTCTGATAAAAAAAATCATTAACTAATTATTATATATTCTAAAATATTTATTTGTAAATGATAAGCACACAATAAAAGTTATTATAAATTGTTTCATTAAAAATTCCCTTAAATTAGTAAATATGTATGTACTGAAGTATGTATTTTTGCTAAACTACATTTATGGGCATCTTATATACATATGTATGTATGTATTGCTAAATGCTTCTGCACAAAATGTTTAGTATTCTTTTAGGCAAGTAAATTGGACTCAAATCCTAATGCTTTCCAGGTAACTAAATCCTATACTAAAATTTTAGGTATGATCGTTTTATGTGAATAGAGTATTTTATAACAGTTTTTATTCAAGGGATAAAAGTACACAAAAAATGAAAAAAGTCGAACCTAAAGTAAAAAGAAAAACTATTTAATTGTAAAATAAGTAAAGTAAATCAGATAACCGATTTCATTTTACATTTTAGTTTAGCCTCTTAGAAAATGAATTTTATTTTAATAAGGACCTTGTTGGGAATATCCCTAAAGAGGTTTAAAAACTCATAAGCTCCCCAAGCGTAAACTGGGATTGCTTACGGGCATTCTCACAGGCCACTGAGGCTGCGTAGTCATCTGCATATAATTGGAATATGGTCTGCTAATTCTTGACGTTTCCGCGACCAATTCCAGGAGACTCCAATGCACCTCCTCCTTGAATGAAGCGCTATAGCGTGGCAAAGGTTTTGCCATCTCGGCTAACTGCAGCCAGAAGAAAGGCACTTACGCTCAATACAAAACCGCTTCATCTTGAGTTTAATAAGGGGCTGGGTCTGGATGAAGTACTGAGATGAGTAGAGAACTCAAAAAGCCATAAGATCGAAGGGCAAACCTCGAAGTAATCTAATCCCTATTTAAAATACACGCGATAACTGGTATACTTTATGACGAAAATTATATAGAGATAAAGAAGTCGCATAGTGTATAAAGGAAGTGATAAAAAATAATTACATATATATATAATAGGCCTCTTCTATTCGCCATTTCCCCGTTCGTTATCTCTATGCCCGATTCACTTCTACAACTCATTAGGTCGCACTGCCTTACCCACACAATTAATTTACGGCAGCTCTCTTCTCGCGTTGCCAACATATGTTCATTTGCTTCAACTATTCGCCACTTGCTAAGTCTTAGCGGAAAAAAGAGGCCTAATATTAAAGTAAGAATTTCTATGTACGTGAATTGCACATATGTAAATAAAGAAAACAGCATTATTGAAGTTTGTTGTCATTTATTTAATGCAAAAATTATGTTAAAAAATTATATAAATATATTTAAGTGAAATTAGCAAAAGAAGGAAATTAAAAATGAGAACAGTTATTATTTGTAAACCTGCTTTCAAAAGAAAGTATCTGAGGGGTTAAACATATTATTCAAATTGCTCCACTTGCACAAAGCAACAAATTCTCAAAAATGTTCACCTAAATTTTTGTGTAAAACTTCCCTCTTAATTTAAATAAAAATTTCCTCTTAATCCAAATATAATATAATACGATAATAGCGTATTTAAACCCTTTGCGGTCGTATGTGAACACTCAGCCACCACAGAATGAAACCATACTAATTTCATACTGTATTTAGTTATAGAATTAATAAATCTTGTTTATCCTTCTTAATCTTACATGTTAGTGATACGATTCCGACCAGTACGAGACCCATGACCAAATTTAATTCGACTGCAAAGAGTTTAAAGTATATTAGAACGGTTTTCCAGACAATTAAAATTTGGGGTTTTTAATCGTAAAGAAGGTAAGACTAATTAATTTTCAATATAATCGCCCTCAGCAAACTACATTTTAAGTTAAGGAGAATTTAATAGCTTTTCCTGAAATGGCTCAGCTGAGAAGTGGCAAAGTTATTGTGAATCAAAATTTTATTTTTTCCCTTTTGATATTTTTAGACACAGAGCTTTCCGTTTAAATTCTTTCAACAAAATATGAAACAAACCCTTGCTTTATTGATTGTGAGCCTGACAGCCTGTTTCATAATGAACTTCTTGCGTTTTTCAGAAATATAATCAGATAAAATATTAGAAGCTTATAAGAAGTATAATGAGCAAACCAATATTTATTAGGATCGATGCATAGAATGCCGTGTTTATTTTTTATCGGGTAGTGCTATTAGTCTGCTGAATAGGCTGTGAAAATATGATTTGCGTTCTTTGCATTTCACTGATCCAATTCCATCCTATAAAAGTCGGTGCTTGTTCATTAATCTAAAAACACTAGATTTTATAAGAACTATTCTCTCCTTTACATTCACTTTCTGCTTAATAAGTGGAGCGTTTGACTCCCTATCTCAACTCGAGAAAATCAGTTTCAGTATTCCTCAGCCAAGCTTACGAATTCATGATATTTTCTGATTAGGGATGGTTCGTACTAATTATGCTTCCAATGCTCCGATTTCTAAGACTTTGAGATAACTTAAAATGCTTTCAAATCAGATTGACCTAGATTTTTTTTCTACAAAGTACTACTTGGAACAAATTATTGTTACCAAAATTATTTTTTTACTAGATTCTAATTATTCTCTCATATTTTTTCTCTGTAAACTGTAAGTAATGCAACATTTTCTTCATTACATAAATTGAAATGAGTAAATTATAAGTTTCATTTATTTCTGATTGGATTGTTTAGCATTAATCTGTTTTTCATAGCCTGTAAGAAATACTACATTTTTAGATTATTAAATAAATAAAGAAACAAATAAATGATAATAATTGCTAGGAAAAGCGGTATCCAAAAAGTTTCCTAAACTCACTTAAGGTACTTCATTGCTATGATCTCTGGCAGTACTCATGTATTTACTAGGCTTCTAGTTGTAGATTAACCAAATCCAGAAAATGTTTCGGGGTACGAGGGAATAACGAAGCTCATTCCTTTCTCCAGCTCTTTGGCAACTTTGTCTGTGCAATGCCGTAATGGATGTTATGCTATAAAATTCCAAGTTTTCCAAAGCCCGTAATTCATTTTTCTCATACTATCGGAGGGTGGTTGAACGCACAAATGAGCAGATAAGTCCGTTTGGACTCAGTTTGGTGTTCAAAAGCGGTCCGTTTGTAACCGCCGCCCACAGATGCAATACAAATGGTTGGAGGAAAATGCAACTAGTCCAATTAAGGATCAACTTTTCGAGTTAGTATAAAAAAAAAATATTTTAAAAATTTAAGAAATTAAGAAACATAGTTATTATATGCAGGTATGAAAAAAAAAACAATTCTAATTATATAAATATTAGTTGCGCATACATCTTTTGTTAGGTGCTAATTAGCGAATCCAATTATTAGTACAAAATTAAAAAAATAATAATAATAATATTAGTTATAAAATTATATTGAACCAAAATTTTAACAAACCTGTGTAAGTGATATTTTATGTTATGCAGCATTTTAAGAATAAAATTGTATTGTTGTAGGAATTTGTATTTAACATTTACGCGTTTGGACCTTATTTGAAAATCGCTTAAGTGTTTGTAGTTAAAGTGTTCAGTAGAAATTTAGTGTTGGAGAGTAAATAAATAGTTAGGCTCTGCTTTCGAATTGTTTCGGGTTTTAATTAAAATTTCTTCTTTTTTCAATTGCACAAGAGTAATCTGTGTATGCTCGTAATTATATTTTTGTGGAAAAGCAACTTTGAAAGTAAAGCTTTTGGCTGGCCAAATATATAAATGTTTCTACTCCTAAATTTCGCTGACTGACCTAGTACAATAAAGTCGTAATTATTATTCTATGTATTTAAATTTCCTAAGGTAGCGTTTTTTATGTGTTTGCAACAAGTATTTGTATGTGTATGCCATCCGTCGTACGCCACATCTACACCTTCCATTGCAGGTGTCTTAATATCTGGAATTTTTGTGCTTTTTGTTAGCTCTCAAATTCCGCCAAACTGAGTCATTAAAGGGGGTTTTTGTTCTTTTTTTTGAGTTAAATTCCTAGTAATAATATATATGGGAAATAAGTAAATAAATGTGTAAATTATAATTTTTTTTTCAATAAAATTCTTAAAACAAAAAAATTGTTGAAAAATGGCTTTTAATGTGCACATATTTCTTACTTAGATGCACATTTTTTAAGTAATAAAAAAAAAATAAAATAAAATTTTTTGTATGAACAGAAAAACAAATCATGAGTTTCGACGTATTCATAAATTTTTGTCCAATAATTACATTGAAAATCCTACTTAAAAAAAAATGTAATATAGTACCAATTTTTTCCATTTGAAGTTTAATAGTTGAAACTAATGGATGATTTTGGAGTGAAAAATAACGGAAAATAGAAGGTATAGCCAATGTCTTTGTTACTCCTTAATCAATATGGTTCAACAGTGTTTTTTAACTCCCATCACCTGTGGGTGACACTGTGAGCTGAAAACATTTTCTTTTCTTTTGTAAACACTTGCTGTATTAAAACTCCATATTCTGAAATTTGTTCTCAACTATGCGAAAGCCGCTGAGGTGAGTTGTCAAATTACCAAATCATAGCTCATATTAAGCAGCTATGTTAACTATGCTGTAAAGCTATCTGTGGTACAGAGACGCTTTAACAGCGGAAACTCTCGGCATCCATTAAGTATGGTCACCGTTTAAGAACATCGCAACTGTTTTGCGATTAATCGTGGTTTCTTATTCAGATTACAAACCGTCTAAAAAATCGAATTAAAAACCTGAGCTGCTCAGTTTAATGAAAAAGAACCGGCGGAGAAAAAGTACAAAGTTTCAGAAAAAATATTTTGATATTCACTTTATGAGAGAGATAACTATAATTTGAATGCATATTTTTCGAATGTTCCACTTCTAGTGGTCGCTTACTAGGTGTACTTTTAAATATGTGGTACCATCTCCCAACTTTACTTATAAGCCACAATATTTATTAATTATTTTCGTATCAAAATATTGCAAAGTCCCCTTTTTTATTATTGGTTTACTTTTTTTTCGTTTTTGTTTGAAGTTTGTTGGTGGAGGCATCGAATCACATCAGTCAGGAATTTTGTGGTTTATAAAATTGAACTGCACAACGAGGGTTTATTTCGAATACTGCGAAGCGCTGATTTTATCATTCCATTAACCCAAATTGTATCTTTCGGCGTACGCTGTGCTGGCGTACCATACCTACTGGATAATCCAAAAATACAAGTTAACCTTAAATACAAATCTTTGCATTAAAACTTCAAGTTTTAGCACAAAATTAAAATATTATGAATATATTTTTGTTTGGAATTTTAATAAAAATACTTTGCAATGGCAGGTTTTGATTTGTTTTAACAAAAAAAAACAAACAACATGTCGCATTGAAATTAAAAGAAAATTCAAAAAGTTGAATCAACAAATTAAAAATCCGCTTTTTTAGTAAATCACTTAATTATGAAAATATCAAGAATCTACTTAACATTTATGTTGCACCACAGCTTTTCTAACATAATGTATGGCAGGTGTAGATGTTAGAGGTTAAGATTCACTAACATTTCCAGCTACTTAACTAATCAATTCGAAATAGTTCCTTGTGTCGATGTGGACGCAGTTTTGCTCGCAAATCGCAAGAAAAAAATATTTTAATATTATGGCTTTTTTATTTTATATATATCCAACCAGTTTTATTGTACGTAAATATGTAGTGAAACACTTTAAGTATTAGAGTAAAAGTAATTTCATAATATGTAATGTATTTGCACCTAACAACTATTGGCAATTTTTCTCGATTTATATTAACTATTATTTATTTTATTAGAAATGTTACAATGCTGCTATTATTTAAATAAAAAACTGAAGTGATTGACCAAAAACAAAAAAAAAACGCATATTAGATACTCAAAAAATGTGAGTACCTCTTGACGAAATAAACTACAAATCAAACTCAACCACATCCACTTAATATGTATGTATGTATGTCAATGGCTAGTATTTGCAAATAATTTTCGTTAATTGTTTAAGTACTGAAAAACCTACATATGTACATACATACCCCCCTAAGTACGTAAATATGTATATGTTCGATTGTTTGGGAAATCGTTGCTGCATTACTATTATTTCGAATATATATGTATATGTGTTGATAAAAAATTGCTTAACCCTCTGGTACAAAAGCGCCCAAAAGGTCACGTCTTTACATTATTTTTATTTTTAATTTTAATTTTATTTTATTCATTACTCGCATACGTGTGACTTATTTGCATTTTTAAAATATATTTGCATGTGTTGTATTTTTTTCTTGATTTTCTTTGTTTTGGATACATATGCATGTATATACAAAAAATATTGTATGTATCTGCTACTTATACAAATTTAATAATGTATTTTATAATACACTAAATTTATAAGATACTTGCTGCATTTCTTTTTATTGTTATACGATTTTTATTTTATTTCTCTTTCGCATACAAATGTGAAAATTTGTTCAGGAACAAATCTATTGCTAATTTTATTAATACTCACAGTACGCTACATTTTACATATACATAGGTTTTTTTTATTCATATGATACAATGTTCATTATTATCCAGAAGTACTATATATATATATGTATATATATTTATCTAAATTGCAGTTATTACAATATTTTTACTTAAACGCAAACTTCGTATCTATGATTTACCAGCATAACTTATTTACTTTAATGATATAGTGTTGTTCAATTCATTTACATAAACAACTTTCGTTTCTAATCTCTATTTTTCGTACTTTCTATATTTTTTATTCTTACCATATTTTATTATTGTAATTTATTTTTACATATTAGGTATTTATTAGTAATGGTATTGTTTATCTTACTAGCACCGCGTTTTTCTTTTGCATTTATTTTTTTTTTTATATTTTTTAAATTTATATTCATGTTTTTTTTCGTATGTTTGTATGTATGAGTATGCACTGATCTTATGTGTTTGCCTGTATGTTAGTTAGTTCGTAGTTATATTACCTTCTGCGCTGTTTAAATTATATGTATGGATGTGTGCATCTTAGTTTTAATAAAAATTAAATATGTGCTGACGGGACGATTTTTCTTGTTTTCCACCTAGTTATTCATAATTGTCTTGTTATTTACTTATTTATTGGTTTACATATTTTTGATTATTTTTGGCAGTGAAATTTCATTTGTATTCTAGTTGGAATTTTTTTTTTTGGTATAATGAATCAAAGGACCTTACTACATGCCCGTAATTAGTTTAGTTGCTATGTAGAAACTCACGAAACACAACTGGTGTACGGCAGCACAAGAGGATAGAATGAGATGAAATTAAGTGATGAGAAATTGGATTTCTTTCTTGCCAAAATCAACTCATAATGAATTGGCCTATTAGAAATTCTTACACAAAGACGAACTCTCTGTGTTTTTTTACTAGTGTGTGCATAGAGACTCTGGTAGTGAACTGGTGGAGAACTAAGTTGGAATTTGTCCACATACACGTATCGATATATATGGATTGCAATTCAAACTTTCTTCAAACTGTTTATATGTACATATACAAGAAAAATATTTATCAAATTTTAGGCTCATCTTATTATTTTAAATAACAACCGCTAATTTGCATTTGAGCCTAGCACAATTATCATGCCGAAGTCTGAAATAACAGACTGCGAAGGGTGAGAAATGCCTTGTGCCACAAAGTTTCTTTGGAGAAATTGCATGCAGAACTTAGTTTCTTAGAGAAAAAAACATATTATTTATTCAAAATGGGCTAAGCATTTAATATCTGTTTTATACTCGTAATCAAAAATTTTACTATCCACTGTTTGCTACCATTTCCTATTAACGCATTGTAATGTTATCAAAAGCGATGAAAATTTTCACTTGTAGCATGAATGCCGAAATGCTGTTGTTGCATATTTTATGGCGCACCATAGCCATTTGTGGCGTGGGATTTGAAATTGCAAAGTTCACAATTTTATTTTGAAAACTTGCTGTTGGCATTGTCATAACCTTTTCATTTCACGTAAAGGCAGGAAAAATATACATGTAGAAATAGACTATTTTTATTCCTTAGCTAAGACAATGATGTGAGACGCATAGAAAAAAGGTTTAAAGGCTATCAGGTTTAAAGGCTTCGGTGAAAAATTAAATTATTGCAGACAGGAGGTTTGAAAAAAACTTTTCATGCATATCCTCACTTTATTCAGACTGCCTATCTTTGTTATAGTATAAAACAAAACCACTTGGCTATATGAACATATTCGTAATTGTATAGATAACATTGTACAGATCGCAGGAGTCTAAAAACACTGCTAGCAAAGTTCAGTATATTTAACAAGCCTGTAAAGAGATCTGTCTTGTCTACAAAAAAACAAAAAATTGTACTGGCTATGAAACTTAGCCGCTCACATGAGAAAGAATGAAAGTTAAATGAACAAAGAACGAAGTTAAATCGCTTTAGCTAGCCTAACAGCAACTGTTCTATTAACAGTGATAACAGTTTTGCAAATGTAAAAATTTTTATTGCGTTGGAGCGATAGAGCTGTTAAAACTGCCCGATGTGCAATTTTTTATAGAAATAGGTTAGTAAAAATTTCTATACATTAACATTCAAAAGGCTGAATTATTTTAAAATCGCTCATTTTTAGATCTAATATTTGTTGCACTTTTGGCGTTTTTTTTCCATAGTTTGTCTTGTTAAATTGCGAACAAGACATTCTGATTTTGAAATGAGATGCCCCTTGCATGAAACCAGGCCATTTCAGCGGTAGAATATTTTACACAATGATTTTTCTCCGTGGGTTTTTGCGCATTCTCTTTTAAAGAAATCTTCGAAAATCTTTGTGCATTTACACATTTTGTTTGTGGCTTTTCTTGTTTGTTTTTGATGTTTAAGTGGACAACTTTCTTTGCTCATTCGTTCGTTGAGCGCGAGCTCAAAGTGCACTTGAATAAAAATATGAAAATGTGAATAAGATAAAAGCGAAATATCACAAATAGAACCCCTCGATTTCGCTGACCGTGCGTGCATACCTACCGCGTTGACTTCTCTACACTATTTGCCCCTAAGTTCGCACTCATGACTTTCCACACAGGGTGAAAATTCATCGTATAATTGGCTGTTACTTATAGATTTGCTCAATGATCTAGTTTCTGTAAATTATAACATTACTTTTTGGCACCGTTGTAGAGGCACACGACAGTCTCTTCGCTTATGCTGTTTCTCCATTAGCCACTCGAGGAATTAACATTTTTCGAAAAATATGAGAAGAGAGATTGTATGGTTATTAGACTGATACGAGTAGAAAGTACAGATATTAACAGGCTATATTTACCTGCTAAGAGGTATCTCGCTATACAAGAATATGTCATATAGCAACCCTGACAATGATATCTCCCGAATTTTTTAGGACCCTTTGCGTGTATCTTAAGTAAATAAATAAAAATACAAATTTTGGAAGCCTTTGACAGTATTTTGGCAGTGTTTGAATTATTTTTCAGTGCAGAGTTGCTCAACAGAAAATTTTTTCTCATGTGTATGTAGGTATTAGAGCTAAATTGTGACTAACCAAATAGTAGCAAAGCTTAACTTAAAAAATTAGAAATAAAAAAAAAAAAAGTTGAGAGTTCGAGTGCCTTCCACATTGTCAATAGCATTAACAATAATGTTACGTATGTACGTATGTATATATGCAATTGTAGGTATCTGCTAACTGATGTATGCTGCAATGACGATTGTACGATTTTTCTATGCCATAATGTGTATGAATCATAACATTTGGACGGATACTTGAAAATCATGTAATATATATGTATATATGAGTATTTTACGTTTGTGTGTATGCGTGAGTGCTGCGAAAAACAAAAAAAAGTTAAAAACAATTACAGGGCAGGCTGAAGTTATTGTGAAGGATGATGGGTGTTAAAGAAACTTGAATTGGTAATATAACTACAAATGTACATATTTACTAGTATGTGTGTATATGTACATACAATGTGTTATTGCACTTACATGCATACCTACATATCCATATTCATCCTTGATATTCATTACTAGTGAGTACCAGCTTTTTTACGTTATATGTTATAGATAGGTATGTATGTATGTATTTACATACGAAGCTTACATGTACATATATGTACCTACATACACGCTTTCTGGCTTTGACTATTTTCAATACACGTTTTGATAATTAAAAATTGCTAATGTGTATAAGAAAGTGCATCCGTTTGAAATTAAACTTTCACCGTTATGTAGCTTTGGTATTTCGCTTTTAATTTTTGTTTTATTTTGCATGTAATTTTTTTTTTTTTTAATAAATTATTTAATTTTGCTAACTGTTGCTTTAAACTTTCACTCGTACTTGTAAATTTTATTTGTAATTCATAAATTGCATACATACATTTTATCTGGTTTATATGTATGCATGTATGTATGTATACAGTGAAAAACAGCTCATTTTCGCATTTATTGTAAGTATTTTCCATTTCACTATAATGTGTTCGTATGTATGTATGTATATATCTGTAAGTATGCATGAACTTAGGTAATATTTATATACATTTATACGTATGTATGTATGCATGTATGTATGTATGTATGCTCTTATTGGTTTATTGGCGCAATTTCATGCATACAATGCATTGCATACAATGCATTGCATACACATTTTAAGTACATATTTCACTAGCTAACTACGTACATACATATTTCAATAATTTATGTACATACATACATCTAAATTGCACAACTACTACGTAATGATATAATGTTGTCTCGTTTCGTTTGCATTTGTATTTTCATTTTCATTCATTCCTTTCTGCATCAGTTTAATTAAAATTTGTTTTTAATTCCTATTTTTACTTAATGTTATTTAATATTATGCATGTATGTATGTACGTATGTATGCAAGTTTCCATGTACGCGGGCGTACGAGTATGTCTTCAGTTTAAATGCTACTTTTTTCGGTTACTTAATGAGGCGCGCTATATACTTTATATGTATGTATGTACGAGTATGTTTGTATGTTACATTTCTTTTTATTGTATCGTATTTGTGTATGCGTTCTGTACTTATATGTATGCATGTATGTATGTATGTATGTATGTATATTTAGTTGAATGAGTTCTTATGATTATTTCTGCATATTTCTTAAAATTTCCGTATGAATTCGCATACTTGTATATATCTTCGTATTTGGTTTTTTTGGTTTTTACTTTTTGCATTTTGCATTTCATGTTTTATTGATTTGTATGTACGTATGAATGTGTCCTAATGCTTTTTCTGGTTAACGGCATATGAACTGTTTTACACTACAATGTTTTTGTCATTGTTATTTATGCTAATAATGCTTCTGCTTATGATATTGGAATTTGATTTGTTTCTTTTTGTTTTTTTTGTTTGGTTTATGGATTTTTTTTATTTTATATAAAATATGTATGTATGTAGGTATGTTCAGCTATGCATGTAAGTTTGTATGTTGTCTGCTTAATGATCGATTTTTTTGGTTGCTTTATTTTAGTAGAATTTTATATAAAAACGTGTTTTGATTCTCCTGCAATACCGCCCACACATACATACATATGTACGTATATACATGCGCATACATGTTTGACTGTAGAACACTATGTATGTATGTATATATGTAGGCATGTATGTAGGTGTTGTGTGCTTAGGCGGTCTTCAGGAAGGATGCTGCATACACTGTTGTTGTTGTGCTGTAGTAGCTGTTGCCTTTTGTCGGCTGACTGCCACTTATCCTTGCTAGTTTACTACAAAAATGCAATCTTTCGCGGTTGTCGTCTCAGTTCTCCTCCTCCTCCTCTCGATAGTTGATATGATAGATATGACAAGCAATGAGTATGTGGTGCGTCTGATGATTTACGGATGCAGGTGAGATCTTCTGCTTCAATATGCCGCTTAACGCTATTCCTTACGTATGCTACGCTTAATTCTGTAGTCTAGATACACTCACATTCGCACACATGCATATATGTATACATAAGTCGTCGCTGTCACACACTATTTGTTTTTGTTTTTTTGGTTAGTCTAAAATCGTTGATTTCGCACTCGTGTTGCTTTATACTGTTATTTTGCTTTTTGTTTTTTTTATTATTTGGAAAAGATGAGCGTGTTTGTGGCGGATTATTTTATATGCTGTGTGATATCGATGGCCTAAATGTGTTTTCGCTTTTTTTTGAAATTTTTCCATTGTTTTTTTTTTTGTTCTTTTGTTATTATTGCATTGGTGAGATTTTTGTTTTGTTTGAAGCCGGTGCTGCTGCTGTTGCTAAAGCGATTTTGGTGTTGTTATTGTTGTTGTGGTGATGGTTACATTGAGACGACAAATTGCATTTTGTATTGTTTCTAATACTCCCAATATCATGCATCCTGTATTTCACCTTTCAGGCCAGGCACCCTGTGGTGTTGGTTATGTCCTAAACGATTGGCTAAATCCTGTACAACATCACGAAATATAACTGTATCTATATTTTCACCTAATAAGTATAATAAAAACCAATCGCCCATCTTCGAACGACGAACGATTATTTCAATAGCGTCTCGACGCACTAACCTATAAACAGAAAAGAAAGAAGGAAAAAAGATAGCGTTACAAAAAAATTCAAAAAATAAAAAATTCCGTAGAACTAAGCATTGAGTAAGCATCACAAGTAATAGTCTGAGTTACATAAAAAGAGTTCTGGTACAACCATCTGTTCAAAACATAATCGAAATTTGATAGTTAGTTATACCAGAAAACGCCTATAGGAGAGAAGGTGCAAAGAAGAAGGCTTTAGCTCTTCTCTGTTTATATGGAGCTCAAAATATTTAATAATAATAGAAAAGCCGATGCAAGAAGTATCTTTATGTCCTTTTTTCATAAATAAAGCTTATTTTATTACATAAAACCGCTTTTCAAAAAAACCAATTAGAACTCTTCTAATTTCAACTCCATGAATACAATTTTTTTAAATTACTAAAATGGCTTACTAGGGTTCTGTGATTATCGCCTCAAGAATAATTAATTATTATTTTTATAAGAACATCTCCATTTTTTCCTAAGGAGTTATTAATAAATAAAACTTCCCTTCAAAATGTACTTGGAAATGTTAAATATTCAATTATATTTATTTTATTTCTTTAAAGGGATCACTGAATTAAAGTGGTAAATAAGGTAAAACTGTTTCTAATGATGGGAGTTTTTTTAGTCCATGAAAGCTGATCTAACCGTTGATGCAACAGTGGTCCTGTGTGCGTCATTTCAGCATCCTGACTTGCTAAAAGAGAAATACCCACCACATATTTCAACGATATATTCAAATTTTAAAAACAAATTTTCACTAGTCGCCGAATTCTGCAAATTCTGCTTCGCATGTCGCCAAGATACGTGCATTTAGAGAATGCGGAATACTAGTAATTGTTTTTTTTTTTTTTTGTCAAATAGTCGCATAAAAGATGAAGTGTGTGTTGCGGTTTATTGCCCTAGTAAATAAATTACGACTTGTTTCTTTACAAATCTGGGTTTCTAGGAACGAGCATTTGCCTCAAATGCTTCGAATTTATTGGTTGTTCCGGCGGCACTATCTTGGAATGGACTCTTTATCGGTAATGATAAACACTTAAACACACTAGTGGCACCAAACCCTAAAGTAAACTCTGGTGGACACATAATGTTACTAGGATATCAATAATAGCTGATATCTCCCTGATGCTAGCACAGCGAACTTCAAGTACAATTTTCTTAACAGTTTCGATAATTTTGGTAGTCAAGTAGGTATAATGACGAACGCAACGAGGCACATCTCGAGCCATAGTACTTTGAATTCTCCCAGCTTGTGGTTTCGACAATGTTAAGCCATTGTATTTCACGCTGGTTAAATGTACATACTTGAATATAACTCGAAAACTTATGGAATGTCACTATGGAACTTTTAGCTTTTAATGAAAAAATAAGCAAAAATAACCAAAAAAGGTGAGTGTTTTTCAAAACAAAAAAAAATTTTTTTGCCCAAACAATTTTTGAAAAAATTTAAAATTTTGAAATTTAAAATTTTTATATTTTGTCGTAAATATTAAAACAAATTTAAAATAATAAAAGGAATCTAAGATAATTGAATAAAACTCAATAGTAGAATTTTTTTTAATTGTTCCAGCTTAATTCTTATTAAATAAACCAGTTCTGAAACAAAATAGCGACAATGTCCAAAATACTTAGATGGCGTGGAATTGCTTATAACAGTTAACTCATATTGCGCTATAGTGCCACAATCATTAGTCCAGAAATTGCACAAAATAGCCGCTCTATCCTACCCCAATGGTAAAACTCATCCCATAATATTTGATTTAACTACCGAATATAAGCATTGCTTCGTCGTTCTTATGTACTCTTACTTTTACTCATAGTGCTTAAAGCCAAATTTTGTGCCACACTTTAGAGTTACATAAATTCAAAGTTTTAGGTTCATTGCTCTTCTAGCTCTGCTTAAAAATTGACTGTTAAGTTTCTACTGAAATCTTGTATAAACAAGAAAACGAGTTGATATAAACGTGGCGAAATGGGCACAGGAAGAGCATGGTAATCAGTCTACTAAAGGACGTTGATATTCTCTCAACTGCTTTGGCTCATAAGTATCCAGTGATTTTAAGCTACCCACTACTTCGTGACTTTTAATTTTGAAGGTTCAAAGTGACACCAATCAGACAATTATTTCTTCTGTAAATCAGTTGATTTAAAAGTTGATTTAACGATAAAGAAAAACAAAGTGAAAAATTTCAGTTATCGTTTTGGAAAAACAATTCTTGCAACTCTTTGTGCTACATTACTCAATGCAAAAAACAAAAGAAACAATACCACAATGTACTCACCTAAATCGCATACGAAACAAGTACACCCTCATACGTGGTGAAAATATAATTACCACCCTGTATATTAACGTTAATAGTGTTAGAAACGTTAAAAGTATAAACCAAAACCAAAGAAAAATATAAATTTTCTCATTAACAACATTTAATGGCAATATGCAAATGGCGTCGTGTTTCTCCACCTGCAAATAAACATTTAATTACTTTGAAGAAGTTCTACGATAAAAGTGTATACAAATTTGAAAAGCGATAACTCAGAGCTTGAATGTTTGAACAATTTGAATAGTTTAAAGAAAAGTGCTGATATACCGATAGTTTCAGATTAGATCTCATTTACACTAATTGCAAGTGTTTAGAAATTAAGGAATTTGTTTGCTCTATTGCAAATACTTCTAGAATTATATTTCAATGTTAGACGATATTAGGTTAGATAGATATCCTATAAAAATGGCTTTCATTCGGAGAGGTAAAAAAATCATCAATTCAATCGACAACATAAAGGGTTAAGGGAAGGACAAAGGAACAGAAATTGTGAATGCGAAAAGTTGCGTGCTAACAACAAAATTCCGAATGTGGTTAGTAGCATAGAGTCTATTCAACTATAATTCAAAAACATGAGAGCTGAAAAGAGTGGAAACTCAGTCTCACGAAACCAAGGAAACTCAAGAGCAGTTAATGGGTTCCACACCATTCATTAAGACATCTACCGTAGAAGTGACCATTCAAAAGACATCTACCGTAGAAGAGACTCGAAGTTTTGTTGATCGCACCACTATTTAAAGAGAATTGTAAACCTGTTTGCCGTAGAAGTTTCATCGATCGCCTTCGATTCACCCGTGCGAAGGAGGACTTGGTGGTTGTTCTTAGACTTGTTGCCTGGAATAGCTGGCAGAGAGAGAGAGAGGGAGGGTCTCATAACAAAGGGCCCAACCGCGTACCTTTATGTGCTACCTTTATATGCTTCAGCAGCCATCCCAACCCAAGATAAGCAATATAAAGTTGCAAAACTATGAATGTAATGAACAGTAAGAATTCAAAGATTGCGTTTATTGCTTTTTAAGCCTGACGATAGCATAAAAGCAAAATTGGATAACTGGAAGAAAGGACTTAGGCATACGTCAAGCTCACATTATAAAAAAAATCTGTATACAGATAAAATTAGTTCGAAAATCCAAGATTAAATGTTGAAAAAATAAGATAGAAGTAAATTCACAGGTAGAATTTCGCATTAAAAAACGTCTAAGGCGCATTAATATTTAAAAACGATACAAGCAGCTTGCCAGCCATTTGCATACCGTAGCTGTTTAAAATATTGCGAGCTTTATTCGGTATATTTACAACTAATTTTAATACAATTATTTTGAGAAGCCTAATCAAGATTAGTAAGTAGGCCGCCGTAGCCGAATAGGTTGGTGCGCGACTACCATTCGGAATTCACAGAGAGAACGTCGGTTCGAATCTCGGTGAAAACACCAAAATTAAGAAAAACATTTTTCGGCTGGCAATGGCAAGCCTCCGAGTGTATTTCTGCCATGAAAAAGTTCCTAATCAAAAATATCTGCCGTTCGGAGTCGGCTTGAAACTGTAGGCCCCTCCATTTGTGGAACAACATCAAGGCGCACACCACAAATACGAGCAGGAGCTCGGCCAAACACCCAAAAAGGGTGTAAACGCCAATTATATTGTATATTCTTATAACATAAGGTTTTTCAATAACAGATGTTATTGGTGAATAGATTGCGTTACTGAGAGATGACTAACGATTTTTTATGGCTTGAATGGTATTGATCTGGACAACGTTTATTTCCAACAAGACGGCGCTACGTGCCACACAAGTAACGAAACCATTGATCTTTTACGTGAGAAGTTTGTTATCTGTCGAAGAGGTGATCACAATTGGCCACCGATATCTTGTGATTTAACACCTTGTGACTTTTTTCTTTGGGGCCACGTGAAAGAGAAGGTCTACGCCAGCAGCCTAGGGTAGATTCAAGACCTCAAAGGAGGAACTGGTGAGGTTATTGAGGACATAGGGCAGCCACTCTGCAATTCGGTTGTGGAAAATCTGAAGAAAAGGATATTGTCCAGTAAGCGTGATCGTGGTGGTTATTTGCCTGATGTTATTTTCCTTCTGCTTAATAATGAAATAAACATCCGATCATTTATATTAAAAAATATAATTTTTCTTTGAATATCAAAATAACGCCTCTTATTAAAAACCCTATATATATAAGCGGCCGCCGTTGCCGAGTGAGTTGGTGCATGACTACCATTCGGAATTCAGAGACAACGTAGGTTCGAATGTCGGTGAAACACCAAAATGAAAAATAGTGTTTCTCTAATAGCGGTTGCTCCTCGGCAGGCAACGGCAATCCTCCGAGTGTATTTCTGCAATGAAAAAGCTCCTCATAAAAAATATCTGCCGTTCGGATTAATAAATATAGATAAAAATAAATAAAGATATATTTGTATATATAAACACCGAGTCCTTCAACAATAGTACTCCCTTCTATCTAAGCTCTATATTGTTCTAGCGTTGTTCAAGTATTCCTCTTAAAGTAATACGAAATATTTTAGGTAAGCAATATATGACTTTTGCACAAAATTCTTGTTCATTTTACCAGTTTCTCTTTTGAGTTATCGAATATCAACTGTATATACACACAAACTATTATAAACACACTGCAGAATTTTTTAACTTACCTCCCCACTAGAACCGTATTTAAAAAATGTACATTTGGTCATTCTGGGAAAAATGTAGATCATGGGATCCATACGATCTTCTTGATCATCCTCCATATATTTTATAACTTTCCAGCCAAATTGCAAAAATTCGCCATCGAAAAATCGATTCATAAGAAACATTTGACCTGAAAAGAGAAAAAAATTAAATTTTATTGCTTACGAATATTGGAAAGTATAATTAAGATATATTATATAACAAACATTTTGATATAAATTTAAATATGAAAAATATGTAGTACATTGGCTGTATTCGGTGTTGCTGGGGCTTAGTTTGGTTAAATAGAAAAGAATTAGAGAGAAAGATTAAAGAGAAAACAAACGTTCGAATACTAATGCAACAGTGTCTGTGAATATAAGTATATTAGGTACATATTTGGGGATCCTATGCCTGTGTTAATTTTGTAGGCAAATATTATAGTCAGTTTGTTTGGTTCACTCTGACTTTAGAGCCTGAACCTTTTGTGAAACTGTCCATTTGAGAAGCAATTCGTGACTAGATCAAATACACACAACTCAAAATAGTGGCCCTGAGCTTCCGTTAAGTGGCACAGCATCAAGACTCACCCCAAAAATAGAAGAAGGAGCTCGGCCAAACACACAAAAAGGGTACAAGCGCCATTTCTGAATTAAAATATTCTAAATTCCTTTTGTTTTATACCCTAATTGTAAGAGTTTATTTTTAAAGTTGGTTAGCAACCCTATTCAAAATATAAACGTTTTAAAAGATTTTTTAGCTCTTTTTTGTTTAATATCAGTATTGTATTACGTTTTAGTTTACCATATAGAATTTATTAACTAGTTTTGAGATATTTGGCAACCCTTTTTGAACATATTTTTTTAATTTAAGTGCTTTTATATACCTTTCATGTGATACTAGTAATTTCGTAGCTCAAATAACTCATTTTAATATTTTTATACGTATTTGGCAATTCTATTTAAAAAAAGTTTTGAATTTAAATATTTCTTTATTCTTTTGTGTAATATCAATATTGCCATACTGATTTCAGTTAATATATTTGGGATATGTGGTAACCCTACTTGAATTTATTTTTGCATCAAAGTTTACTTAAATTGCTTTTGCTCGATACCAGTAAAGTAGAATATTAACTAAATTTAACTAATTTTTTTAAGTTGGCAGTCCTCTCAAAAATATATCTGCATAAAATCTTTCTGATAACCTATTTAAGTAACACAGATATTATAATATATTACTTGATTCTCATTTTTAATTAATCAAAATTTTTTAATCATATGACAAGCGGATTTAAAAATATTTCTGCATATATTATTTATATATCATTCTTCATCGTTCTTCTTCTTCGTTCTTTTGATATTCATATTTACCTCATTTTAAAATTTTAAATAATATAGTTGGCAATCCCGTTCAAAATATGTTATTGTGAAGCCTTCTAAACCACTTTTTGGTTAATAACAGAACTAGAATTCACTTTCTGTTTCCCGTATCTAGTTAATTTAATTTTTTAGATACGTGGCAACCCAATGTAACATAAAAACCTTTGTAAAGTTAATTGTTCTTAAATGCCCTTCAGCTAATACCTTTATTGAACTGTTTTATTAACCTTACATATGTAATTAACTCGTTTTAATTTTTCAGAAAGCTGTCAACTGTATTCAAATATAATGCATTTGAAAGCTTTATGAAACTCTTTTTGTTTTATTCCAATATTTTATTATATTATATTATATTATAACATATTTTTTATTTTCCTATTTAATTAATTCAATTTTCTTTAAAAACCTGGTAATCCTATTTAAAAATACTTTTAAGGTCATGTGTTTTTAATTGCCTGCAGATTAAACTCCATATTTTAATATTATATTTATCTTACAAACTTAATGGTTTTAATTATTTGCGATAATTGCTCAAAATGCCTTACTAAAAATATTTCTATGCTAAAGCGCCTGAAACCCTTCTTTTGATTTCAATATTGTCTACTTTTTTCTATATTCTCCGAAAATATGCTTTTCTATATGGTTATTTTTATTGTATTGTAATATATTCGAATTTTCAAAATTAAGTAAAGTCTAAGTGATGATCCCGCCTACAGCACAAATTTGAGAATAATCGGCTATTGTTACCGAGTTTAAGTAACATAAAGCAAACATTTTCCTCCAAAATGGATATAATTTTCAATTTAATTTTTAGAATATCTCTAAAAGTACCAACTCGATTCTGAATTTTTATATATTCAATTTTAAAGAAAAGATTTGCTGTTCATAGCTACACTTATACATATACAGGGTCCGGCCTTCGAACGAGTGAACGAATGAATGCACGGGCATAGACAGACAGCTCTGTTAGTTGGCAGTCCAAAGTATTGATTACAATATTGACAGAAAAATCACAACCAGCGATTGTACGTGAGCTCGAGCACCTTAAAGTAATTTAAGTTTTATTTATCACACCATTACTCGTTACAATGATACTGATAGCATCGCGAAACGTCATGGAGGTGGTCATCAAAAGACTCAACGTCACGTGAAATAGTTCAAAAAGTGAAGAAGCGAAAAAGAGAAAGAACTGAAAATATCTGACCGTAGCATCCGCCGCATACTGAAAAATGATCTTAAAACCAAGCCTTACAAAATCCAAAAAGTGTATGATCTCACACCAAATCAGCAACAAGTCCGACTTGAGAGAGGGAAGGAGTTATTTGTGTTATTGTGTTTTTGTGACGAGGGAATTTTTCAAATTGGGCGATTTGTAAACTTCCAAAAATTATACGGCTTATACGACTATACCGACCGTTCATACGAGAATTTGAGTCATCGATTGGCCACGTGCCGGCAGCATCCGCTACAGGTAATGGTTTGGGCTGCTGTAACCGCAGATGGGCGCTCTCCAATCGTTTTCATCGAGCAGGGCGTCAAGGTCAATGCGAAATATTATCGGGAATGACGCGAATCCGTTGGATTATTCTCGTTGGGTCATTTTGGAGAGCAAAGTCCGAACCAAAAGAATCACCAGTCTCGAGGCACTGAAAAAGCCATTGTCCGCGAGTGGGCCAAAATGGCCAGACTCAAGGCAAAAGATGGTCGTATCGATAATATAAATAAATTTATATTATGTTTATGTAATTTTATATTATGTTCACACATTTTGTACTTTGAATTGAATAAAAGTATTATAATTTTCCAAATTTTTAATTGGTTGCACTTCGAATGTCGGACCTTGTAAGTTTGGTTACGAACCTCCATTTCCATGAATGAAGAAAAAATTCACACACAGAATTAAAAAAAAAATTATAAAAATGTTGCCACTCACAAACCATTCAACTGGAATAGCTAAACAATTAATGCTTATGGGATAGTTACAGCCGATCATTGTAGCAAATGTAAAAGTTCAGTAATTTACTACATTCAAAGGCGAACATGAGCACAACCATACACAATAATGTAAGAAGAAAATTTATTTTTGTGTTTTTAGCATAAATTACCACAATTTTTTAAAACTCTTTTTACACAATTTAAGTAGAACTCAATTCAGTTCATATTGAAAATATCAACATAAGTTTATAGGATATATATCTAAATATTTACAATGACGTATCAACACACCCATAAATTTATCAAAGCGCAAGTTTCTTTGTGCTTAGCAGTGTGCAAATACTTTGTAGTAGTTTATGGATGTATAAATTTTACCTAATTAGTTTTATATTATATAATTGAATGGAAAAAATCAACGGATTTCATTATCAAGTTATATTAAGTGATGCAAGTACTTGTGCTTTTCACCGCAGGAAATTAAATTAGCTTCAATTAATGTTACTCATACCACATGACGATCAGGTTTATAGCATATGTAAGTATGTACATTATAGCACGTACATTATAGTCGTCAGTAAACACCTCCTTACACATAAATGCACACCAATAGCAATGAAAATAATAATGAAATTTAAACTTGCCGATTCTTAAAATAATTTGCATACAAATATTTTAATCCCTCAATGTCCACACTGTGTAATAATAAAGTTTAAAATTTTGAAAAAAAAACTTTTCCATTCTACATTAGTTTCGTACTTTTAAAAAGTTTTTCATTTTTTAATGGCAAAATGAAAAATAACATTTGATTTATGTTTCATTATTTCATCTTTATTGAAGTATATATGTTGATACGTACCCGTACATCGCGAAATTGTCTACTATTAGGTGAAGGAAAAATTTAGCTTTTACATAACTGGGCATAACTACAACATTTTTTGTCTCTGTTTCAATCGATATTCATTTATTAGCGGACTTGAAATTCGTGCAAGTTGATAATTTATTTAGTTAAAATAAAAATTTTCGGCATTCAATGAGAGTTTTCATAAAATTATCCCTCAAGTTTTCTACTGTTCTATATACCGTTGCAGTCCACAAATTTTGTAGGTAGCCTATTAGCAGGATTTCTGCAAGCATTTCCGACTCCCCTGCTTCACTTTAATTTTGCAAAATTAAATTTAGCAGTTATCCATATCATTTTTCCATAGGTTCTTTTCTGATTTGATTTGCTTCATATGTGTCACCTGCTTCGCTGCTTGTTACTCCACCGGTAAGTTCTGTTACAATATTAGAGCGACCTACTATTAATTAGATATTTTTAAAGATTTTTGGGTGTCTGTATGCATCATGGCCTCAATCGGGTCATGTCCTGCGTGATTTGTGTACCTTTTATATCGCGGCCAGTGTGCCAACTGCTTCGTGCCGGTTGATATTCTGACTTGGTAGCTATCGCCACTTATGGACATTCCTGCAGTTATTCTAAAATAATTTGTAGCTCTCGCAAGTATTTTTCCAATAATAGATTGGGCATTTTTTAATAAAATTATTTTACTGGGTTTAAAATTCTTGTGGAACCCTTTAATATGAAAAAAGTACTTAATTTAATGGAATTTCACAAGGCGGCCTTCTTTTCTTTCTTTTTTTCTCGTGCTTCCAAAATACAACCTTCGAAAGAAGCTGTCACTACTATTTATAATTACTCTATGGGAATTGAATAAAATTCAAAATTACAAAAAATGTTTTCAAAATTTATTATTATTTCAAACAAAAAATTACACCAATTTTTAGAAAAATTTGCGACAATATCCAAATACTTGGATCACATTAGATGAAATTGCTCCGGTAGTCTTCTACAGGTTTGGAGTAATTTGAGACACTTAACTTAATTGTATACATTTAGCCGGCATGGGCTGACTGCCGTTAAGGCAAAATGTATACGAAAGGATAGTGAGGAATACAATAATAATTTAGAAAATTTAAATATTAGAGAGTATACACTTAGAAATTTGCTTTGCCTGCTTATCGTGCTTAGCCAAGTTTGGCACAGTGAGGATGGCAAATAGATTGTTTTGTTGAAAAAATGTTCCTTGCGTTCTTAAAATTTTAATAGGAATAAAAAATAACAAATTTCATTAATGCAGGGTGAAAGAAAACAGTTCTATAGCAAAAAAATAGTACCCCAATCGTTTGAGTCATTTTTATTTGTTACATCTTGATATATAGGTTTCGGCAGCTCTTTTATGAGTTTACAAAATGTATAGCGAAGGAAACCTTTCAAAAGAGCTTCAAAATAAAAAAAGTCCCTTGAGAAGTAGAAGTCGTTATTTTCTGTTTCTAATATGCGGAGGTGAGTATTTGCTATGACCGGAGTAAAGATACTATACTATATTGGTAATTCTTTGAAATACAAAGTTACATATGCTATCTATAGAGAAGTGATTGAGCGAATTGCTTTAATTACAAAAAGAAGATAGGAAGAACGTAAAAAAAGATAGAAAGAAATAATCTTTTATTTTTGTAATTAATGGGAATGGGCAATTATAATAAGTAGCTATTATTATTAGTAGTGGAGATCACCCTACATTTTACACAATCTGCAGCTGAGTCCAAACAAAAGAAAGTAGTGCCCTTTCTGCCGGTATAACGATCTTTAAGAAACAATATCGAAAATCCTTTTTTAAGAGCTTAAGTAGCTTTCGTGGACTCGGCATTGGATATTTTTAGTGGCAGTGTACACAGGTTTTCCCATATTTAAAAAAATAATATTCGTAGCTTCTAATAACACTACCTCGGACACTAACCTCTTTGTAGCACACACCAGTTCAAGTTAGATGGCATTGTGAAATAAAATTTCTTTATAGAGAAGATATTATTTTATGTTATCAATTTCGACAAATGAGGTTTGGTTAGAGAGATAGGGCCTTAACTAAAAAGGGAAATTTAAATGGAAACCCAAATTATTGAAGCTTCAGAAAAATGTGTGTATACATCATCTACTTGATGACCAGTTTTAAATGAAGAAGTGCAAAATAGGAGAATCCAGCCAGGTTGGTAACTATAAAATGCCCACAGACAAGTCCAAGTTGATGCTGATCGCAAAGAAGTAGCTCTGATGATCTTTTCCAAATGCTTTGAACAAGTGGTTAGTTTAGATATAGGCCTAGTTTTTTACATCATTCTGGGTAATAGATGCAAGATTCCAGCGGCCAGTAAGCTCACCTATAGCGAGGTAAATATTAATATTTTTTTTTTGTTTTTGTTTTTCAGATAAATAGAAGAGCCCAAATGGACAACACCGTCCAGGCCCAATTTTTCGGTTGGGTCAACTTCAGCGCCATTTTTAAAATTATTAAAATTAAAACTTTTTTTATCATTTTTGTATGTAAAAGAAGTTAAATAAAAATCCTAAAAAATTTAAATATAGTTTCTCATTTTTTTTATTGTAAAAAAAAAATCCTGAAAATACAATAAATTTTCGAGCTCTAGACCACCGGGACCCCTTAAGCCTTATTTTTTGCTAGAACAACAAATGCATAAAAATATTAAGGGCAGCAAAAAAATGCTTTGAAAATTGCATAGCGTCTAAACCCAATGTCTCGTTTGAAAATGGCATTCCTACGTACATATATAAGTAGTAAAGCAAAATATATATGCATGTGTATATATATGCATTTCCTTCGTTCAATATGGCTATTTTGCGCATAAAAATGCAGTTCGTTTCATGGTTCAAAGCCACTATTTTCTGCACTAAAATGGGATCAGTGAACTGTTAATCACATAAATAAACCATTTATTTATCTTCTTCGTTTGGTAAATCTTCCTTTTATTTTTTAAGTGAAATTTATCTGATTTCGTATCCTTTTATACGCGTGTGTGGTAGACAATAGAAATGCGTGTACATAAATATACACCCACATACACATTGAATTGTGCAGAGCTACATACCTGCACTTGCTGAGCTTCCTTCCATCCGTTAGTATACAAATTAATTATAAATTTTCACTAAATTACTTATATAAAAAATATATATACTCTATAACATATATGTACTTCTCACTTCCCCCTTTTCTAACGCACCTGGGTTGGTCACACATGTTTCGATCAGCGTATTTTAGGAATAATCGACAGTTGGTCGCTTATTTAGGAAGCATTAATGTTGTATATTTTCGTTTGTATGGCTGGCAGTGGTCAAACTATAGAAAACATACAAACTACAATACTATAAGTTGTTTATTTTGATGAAATCTTGTGGGTTTATCAGAGAAAAACAAATATTGAGTGAATTCCTATTCCTATTCCTATAATCAACTATCATTAGCGCATCGTGGCTGCATCCGTTGAAGGTATGCTAACAGATGGTTATTGATTGATTGGGTATGGGATGGTAATTGATGGTAATGGCGCTGTGTGGAATTTGTGCCATCCGAAATGCACATAGTATTATGTATGGTATATACATATGTATGTATAAAAGCTTTTACACTAATGTGGTGATCTTAGCGGGAATTTTCATTTACATATACATTTCATTTAAAGACTAATAAATAATGATAATGTGATGGAAAAATTGTTTGGGATTATAAACTTTGAACATTTCTGAGTATGCCACATGGCAAGTTAGGTATTTTTTTTTTGTTATTTTGTTTTTTTTTGTTGTGCCGCACTAGGCTAAATTCTAGTACTTCAAATAGAATGTAGCAAATTACAGTGAATATAGTAAATTTCCGATAATTGCTGTTTACTTACCTATCACATTTATCAGTGCCAATAATTCGCACACGTAGTATCTGTAAGCCCACCAGTTGTGATACCTAATTAAAAAATAGATAAAGTAAACATTTAAGAACCAAGGCTAAATAAATAAATCTCAATGTGGTAAAATATGTAGTAAGGTAATATATAATACTTGAATATACATGCAGCTACTCGTACATACATACAAATTAGTTTTTGAGATAACACATGTAAAATTACCAAAAAATTGGTACTAAAAAGAGTATAATAATTTGCGTAATACAAGGTGGCGCTAAATTAATCACCCTATCGGAAGATTTATTACATAATTTTTACAAATAGCGTCGTACGTCAGTCATATTTGACACTTGTGATCTAGACGGCTGCAGTATACAAACAGACGAGCAGTGGAGCGTGTAAAGGTCAAAATAACAGGTTTCCGTCAGTCAACATATTTTTTTAGTTAATAAAATAGTTATTCAACTGGAGGATTTAATTGTGAGACCATAAAAAAATAAAAAAATTGATGTCTTGACTAATAATACTTTGAGTTTACTTAAATCGATTAATTCTCCCAATATAAATAAAGATTGGTAATCTTAGAAAAATCACAATGAGATGGTATCATGCTGATATAGGTACGTACATGAACAGAGTGCGTTTTATAACTATAGCACCGGAACTTATTGATAAGTTTTTAAAATTTATATGTATCTTATTTACTACTCATATTTTTTGTATCAAAATAAAGATCATCTTCCCACTAAATCCAGTGCAACTCGAAGTTTCAAAGCTTATGCAAATTAAAAAAAAAAAATCAACAAATTTTCATCAAAATTTTAAATGTTTCAATCAGAGTTTTAAGGCAAATTTCGTCCATGGGGAGAAATAGTTCATTGATTTTTTGGCCAATAAAAGGTAAACGGCCACCGCAGTCGAATAGGTTGGACATTCGGAAGTGTACAGGTTTCGTACCTCCAGGTATGAAACAGCAAATGATAGAAAAAGATGTTTTAAATAACGGTCACCTTTCGGCAGTCAATGACAAACCTGCCATGAAAAGGCTTCCCATCTCTCTCGACTGCCTGACGTTTTTTCATGTGGAAGAAAACACTTATACCGTTAGTAAAAAAAAATGTATACCCTATATACTCTAAATTTCTCTTAAAATTCCATGTTTTGGAAGTTTTTCGAATTTTTTTTATTATAAATTTTCACAAAGTTCGAAACTCGGATGAATTTGTTTGCGGAATAAACAGTCCATTATATACTTTTTAAAGCACTTCTTAAATTTTGGTAAAAGACTTTCCAGGTCTAAAGCAAATTTTGTCATAGCAGCATTAGACGAGTGTAATAATATATATCGCGTTCAAAAATTTTCAAAAGATGACGCCATAAGTTCTTTTTAGAAAACGTTGGCTTTATTGGAAATAAATTTCTCAAAAATACGTTTTATTTAATACCTAGATGGTCGCCGTAGCCAAATAGGTTTATGATAGGCTACCATTCTTTACCGTCTTTAAAACCCACTTTGGACCTAAAACGCGAAATGATGAAAAGGTTTTTTAAACAGCGGTTGCTCCTTAGCATACTACAACAACAAACATCCGAGCGAATCTCTGCCAGAGGTGACATTAAATTAGAAGTTCGTTGTACTCCGTTTGTACAATAGCATCAATACGCATTCCATAGCTTTGAGGGGGCACCGTACATTAGGAAGAGGTATCCGCCCGGGAGTTTCTAGATTCTCCACAGTAAATATCGAAAAAGTGCTTAGTGTCAATAAAATATGATATGATATAAAATCGTTGACGAAAATCATTGAAATGATATTAAGCACACCTCCGACAAGTGAGCGTCGCATTTTGAGCTTGCCTTTAGTTGTTGAATATCTAGAAATTCACTGAATATCTAGAAATTAGTCAAACATCGGATTGAATATCAAAAAATTGGCAGCTGGTCACAGTTCATCGATGAGGATTAGTGAATTGCTTAGCAAAAGTTAAGTGCCTTGATTAGACCGAAGTTATGCAAGGTCTTGTGAACACCACCTCAAACAGTATTTCTTAAAGGACATAATTTGGCATGCCGCAAGTTCGGTTGCAATTTCAAATTAGTATAAATAATTGATAATTTAGTATAAATAAATTCGAGGAACGAGTTTTTGATTTGATTTTTTTTTCTTCTAAACTAATACTGCTGCTGGCAAACTTAGGAGTTACACAAAATGATCGCCATTTGCTTTAATGCAAGCCCTTAAACGGATCGATGTTGTATCATACTACAGTGGCTCGTATGGTTATTTTAGATATGGATGATGTTGATACAATAAGTGCTTGATTGGGATTCTCTCAATTTTTCTGGAGCACCTTGTAAGCCATTTCCTCAACTGCAACCATAATTTGCAGTTTTGCAAGAATTTAAAACTTGGACTGACATATTCTGATTAAACCACTCTTGACTTGTTTTGGCTTTTTGTGCGAGTGAAGGACACTGTGCTCTCCTATTTAAGGTAAATTCTCCATCACAACTTCCAAGATATCTTCTTCAAAATTCAAAAGATCATCTGTAGGTACTCCTCACCAAACTATGACTTTTCGCGTAGACTTTGTAATTTGTTTACACTATAGTATTTTTTTCATTCGTAAAAAAGTATTTTAATAGCCGTTGCTGACCTACCACTGTAAAAGCATCTTCATGAGCTTCATAGCTCGCTTGAGTCAATTTTTCTTGTTGCTTTAAGTAGGTATGTTGCATACAAAATGTATCTATTGTGAGTTTATAAAATTTTCCCCTAGCAGAAAAATATATGCTTAAAAAACCGGGATTTCTCTACACAAATAATTTGATGCACAACGAAATTTAATTTGAATGTATGGGCTCGTTTTAAGATTAATAAATAATGAAAAATAAATAGTAATTGCATTATCTCAATGGGAGCAAGATTTGCAATGCATTGGTACTCACCTTAGATTTTCCCATAAGTAATCTAATAGTAATTTCTTTTTTTGTTTTTTCTCGGCTTCGGAACAAATTCCTATATCTAAGTCCATGATAAGTGCATGAATTTTGCCACCTTCCCAAGATTTCCACAGCCATCTTGGAGTATAAAATAAAATCGCCTGCAAAATAAAAGAAAATTTTCAACTATTATATTTAGAAAGAGAACTAATGAATAGCTTTAAAGAAAATATAAGTGCACTATTTATTTTAAAATCATTTTGCAATAAATACAATATTTCAGTAGAGAGAATTATTAAAGAAAAACGAGTGCTTAATATTTTTTTCACATAGGAGACACTCAACATCAACAGCAAACACAGTTTTCAGACTCAAGGGTTTGAAAGGTTGAGTCCATTCAAACTTGCATTTCATTCAATCAAAATTCAATGGATTTAAAAACTGAGTAAAAAGTTGGGAAGTTTTATGAAAATTTGTTTTGTTTTTTGTTAAAATTATTGTAGTATAAAGTTTGAAACTGGGATTTATATGGTTTTTGTGGGAAAATTAGTCATACGTTTAATAAAAAATAAATACATCCTCTCTATTATTTGGTTGGACGACAACAACATCTCATGAGTTTGAAACTGGGATTTATATGGTTTTTGTGGGAAAATTAGTCATACGTTTAATAAAAAATAAATACATCCTCTCTATTATTTGGTTGGACGACAACAACATCTCATGAGTCGGATTTTGAAGTATTCGAGAGAAGGATAATGTGAAAAATTGATGAACATTTATGAGTTGGTTGGGTCGAATAATGCAGAGAATGATGCGATGAACTTTGGAGCTTCATAGTCAGGGTGCAAAGGTTCAACGTATCTGTCAGACAGTATTCGATATTGCCATTGGGCGAAGGAGAGAAAGACCAGGCCTAATATGTACTGAAAAGACCAAATGGAACAGAACTTGGCTATTTACTCCATCTAAAAATGAGAAGAAACGACTTGTGCGTGAATTAAGGGGCTAGAGTCAATTTATATCTACGAAAATCAACTTAACTGCGTAGATATAAGCCTCTTAAATATAAGATAATGAAGAGAAATTAATCAGTATACATCATCTCCCTGCCGACCTTAAAACAACTTTCGATAGCATTTCCTCTACTCTAATTTCTTTGAATTTAATGTCCCTTCACTTACACGGATATTTATATTTATATGTAATGCAATGTAAATAATGATCCATCATGCGATTTTTTAAAGCAGATATTGAAAAAATAGTTCTCGCTACAGCAATACGTAAATAGCTCAAACAATATTTTTTAATGTCGAACAACTAAATTGCTGACGTAAGTCCACGATTTTGATATCAGTAAATCTTCTAAATGGGAGCAAAGTGGATAGTAGTGGTGATGGACATGGAGAAAATAAAGTATCCCTGCTATGAAACCACTATATAAGACATTCACAGGTCGAAATGCACTCCACTGCTGATAATTAAATACTCACAGGAGTAGAGGGATTAGCTTACGTAGGGACCAGCAACAATACTATTAATAACATTGTCCTTGAAATTTAATGGAGACAACAGGTGTCACTTTGGATTGAACAAACATTCATTCGATAAACCATAATTATTTTCCAAGGGGCTTTTTATGCCCTTTTCATTGTAGTCGAAAGTAGAGCTGCCAAGCTGCCTTAGTTAAGACCATGGCTGGTTTTCGATAGACTGTGTAGTCTGTCGATAATATAGCACAAAGAATATCTAATAACCAAGAAAGTCCTCTAAAGAAGCCGGTCATCATGTGGCTTGGATTTTGATGATGATAGCGCGCCATCGCACCTAGCCCAAATTGTACTGGATTATTTGACCAAACACCAAGTAAATACACGATGGCCCGTGCGACTTCTTTGGTTTCTAAAGTTGAAGTTACCACTTCGTGGAAGGAGTTTTCAGTCGATCAGAGTAGATCAAAGAGACTGTGACGAAGGAGCTGAAGGCCATCCCTTCGTCGGCCTACCAGGGGTGCATGAAGGACTGGGTTAAACGTTGGCACATGTGTGTTGCATCAGACGGGTCATATTTTGAAGGAAATAAAATAAATTTGCCTGATATTTAACTCTGTTTTGTTTAATTTAAACATTCCCCGTACTTTCTGATCACATGATATAATAAAATAACAATCACTATCGATACTGTCGATACTATGGCGATAATTTGCCAGCTCTACTAGAAAGATGGGGTGGCTTCTGGTATGCTTGAGAGAATATTCATCAGGAGGATTTATAATGAATACCAATGTGATTAAATTAAACGCAGTATTATCTCATCCACGGTAGCCTAGCGTGTTTCTGCGTATCTCAGTAGAGAAGTACAGTAGAGAGGTACTGCATGCATATGCATTCCCATATGTAATATGCTTATATTACATATAGTTTAGATTTTTTATTACAAGTGCTCTAGCTTTGAAATGAATGAAAACGAACAGTTTAACTCACTATAAGAGCGGTTCCATATCAAGTGATATAAGTCTTTTGGACATTATCGAAAATTCTTTTGAAAATTTGTTTATTTGAAGGCTTAAGTATGGTTAAGGGAAACGGAATTTTTTTTTTAAACCTTCAATGTTATTTTTAGCAAAAGTTTCAACATTAAATAAATCTTAAAATTATTATCATATTTTTGCAATTCACTTCAATTTAACCAATTTTCGGAAAAATGTCTAAGATACTTGCGTCATTTGATTTGTAATCGCCCATATGTCTCTCTATTTGTAGGACGGCTTCGTGACACACTCGTCTAACTAAAGTGGAACCTTGAACAAAATAAATTTCAAGGATGCATGTGCAAGTCTGTTATTTTAATTTTGAATTCTGAGCTTTATAATCGCATACACATATTATGAATATTTCATAGTTTTACCCGTTGTTGGTAGCTGGGAAAGAATAAAAGTCTGGCGCTTAGCTGGATTTGAGAAGAAGTGCTAAAATTCCTGCTAACAGAATAATTCCCCTTCTTTTTCAATAACAATTGCAAAGAAATGTTATTTTTTTGTGCATCAAGCATATGTCAAAGATTATGATTTTTGGCTGGCAAAACTCTACTCTTCTCGAGTGTATTCAGTAAAAGGGGATTTGCCTGTCAACATTAAAAGGCATTGAACATTGTTTTTCTATGAAGATTTGTGTGACAACCGCAAACTTGAGACAAAGCTTAAGACAACAATCAACGCACATCATTTGTGTATTTGATTTTTTCCTTTTATTTTGATAATCACTGATAGAGATTTCTTCGTATATGTATGTACGGTTTGGAAGGAAAATCCTTCAGAAACAAATCCTACGTGAACATTTTCATTGAGTTAAATAAACAATACGCCAGCAAATGACTTTGCTCCACTGTGCTCTTGCTACTGACGCATTCGACTCTATTATGATTACATTTAGAATACCAACAATTAATAGCCCCAGTACAAAATCTATTAACCAATAACGTAAACAAACTAATGCTACAAGTGATTAAATGTCCGAATGTGAAAATTTATGTTGATGTCGGTGACATATTAATAATAACTTGTATCGTAAATTAGCCAACAATAATACCTCTAAAATAATAAATTGTAAACAGCATGATGGGCCCCGTGCCATCAATTCAAATATTGCGAATGAAAATGATCTTGTTTGGCGACTATCAGGGCGCCATTATTCTAACAAATAATCCTTTTCGTAGGTGTTGCTTCAACTCGCCTACGGTGGCATTGCGATTCGCTGCAAATCATAATCAATTTTTGTGTTTTCTTCTCTTTTTTAATTTTCATAAGAATAAGTATTTTTTTAACTTCAACTAACACCATACACATGCCACTCTTGATATCGGCAAATGTGAGTGATCAACGCTATTTTATGATGGATCTTAATATTTTGGACACTCGCAGTAAAGTTAATTAAATCCATTGTATTTATTGAAGCACTAAACCATATGGCTATAAAATTTTATTATTTAAAAAATGTAGCTATTTTCATAGAATTTGATATACTCGTACACACGTATCTGCATGTGCACACATGTACGAGTATGTATGTATGTGCATTGAAAAAACAGATGACTAAAGACGTAAGAAAAATATACTCCTGCTAAATATATTTGTGCGTCGTATGAATGATTTTATTAGGGATGCCAGTGTTAGAGTTGATTATTCGCCAGGAGATTTCGAGATATTTTTAATATAATTCCGGGATTTCGGGATTTAGCCCGAAATAATATTTCTTTAAATTGAATACAACTTCTATAAGCCTTTGTTTTCGGTTAAAAACCAGAAGCATTTTTAGTTTTCATAGAAAATATTGCTGAGCTTTCCCAAAAAAATACTACTACTTATATAATGCCACTAATTGACAATAATTAACTTTGAACTTTTCACTTGCCCTCGTTTGGAAATTATTACATTATTTTAACCACCTAAGGTGGAAAACAAATGTGGAAAAAATTTGGCCCCCATATTTATTTAAGACAGGAACTTTATAATTAAAATGTTATGAATATATTTTTAAATTTGTTTTAATTTTTTTTATTCTCTGTAGCATTTGAGTTAAGGGTGGTATCTGCAAGCATCCCAACATGGATCATGAATTTCATAATATCCTGCGTCATTTGTTTGATTTGGCACTGTAGGTATAGGTAAATCAGCACTGCGAGAATCTAGTCGTATTCGAGAACGTACATTGGAATATGTGACGCCATATACCTTCCATTTATATAAGTCAAGCAAAAGTAGGAATTAAATACGTGGTATAAGCGATTTACTTGATCCAAACTTTTGGATCGTATTCGCGCAAATAAGAGATATTTGACTTGTTGGGAAAGCCACTGTGCTAAAAATGAGCTCCTTCTGAAGGAATGGTTATATTTATGCCTACATATTTAAATATATAAATATATGTATAATTGGCAACTGTCTCTCACACCTTTTATAGGGTATTTGGTCGGCCTCTCCTCTTATTTTTGATGTGCGTCTTGATGCTGCTTCACAAATGAAGGGACCTACAGTTCTAAGATGACTCCGAACGGCAAATAATTTTTATGAGGATCTTTTTTATGACAGAAATAGACTCGGAGGATTGCCATTGCCTGCCAAAGGGCAAGCGCTGTATGAAAAAAGGTGTTCTATCATTTTATTTATTTATTTAACTTTTCGTGTCCGCTGTTTCACGTCCGGGCACTTCCGAATGCTAGTCACATACTTACCCATTCGGATTATTTGCCCAAAATGTTAAGGTCAGTATTTACAATAGAACTGGAATTTTCATAATATTTTTAAATAATTTTCCCACGTTCGGCTAGTGTGAAACGAGATGTGATGAAATCGGATACTTTACCACTTATTTTGACTTTTACACCTGATGAAAATAGCTATTGGGAAAATTACAAATGTTATCTAGTCATCGAATATATAATAGTTTCCAATGCAATGCGTTTCGAATTTTCGGTTCATTAACTATGGCATAAGAATGAAAGGGACAGCGTCAAAATATACTTTATCATTCAGTTTACTTAGTATTTTAAAACTTTCCTCAAACATTGGGTCAATGTTTTGGCAAAAAAATCGGTTGAACATAATTTTTCCAGCGGGCCAACTACGGCTAGGGAATATCGGACAGTTGGAAAAATGTTTTCTTTTATCTTAAAATTTCTCTTTTTCACTAAACACGAACCTAGAAAATCGGAAACTCATGTTTTAAGAAATTTAAATTATGTCTAAAAGAATAGTGAAGCATTTACAGTTTCACTGTACTATAAATTTTATTGCACATACTCGTAAAACTTTCCGATAAAAACACCAGTTTGCCAGTAAAAATTATATACCTATGTACTCGAAATTATAATGTTTTACCCTCAGGCAGATTTTAGTACAAATCTTACCTACACTTCAGCTTGAAAAAATTAATAAATTATCCTTACATTAATTTATATCAACTGATCACGGGATTTCCACTATATCCAAAAAACCGGGACACCGGTCATGTTATCCCTAGTGTGTATGTACATGTATGCGCCATATTTTTTTATGTTTTGAGGCTTATTAAATTTGGCATTGACTATCTTTGTGGGAAGGCGATGAAATGCCATATTTTAGAATTTATTTGCACGTACAATCAAAATTTAAATTAATTATGAAAGAGGTGAAAGTTCAGTGAATTTATTGAAGCAATCTGCTTCCTACAAGAAAAAGCTTTTAAATATTAGTTTTTATATCGTGAAATCACGGTTTATTTATATTCATAATCTGCATATGCGTATGTGCACATGTGTTCTCTGTAAGAAGTAATGTACGAATTGAAGACAACTTACAAAAAAAAAATGCTCTTTGTTCGGAATGACTGCACGGCCAAAGATGTTTAGTTTTTATATGCATGTGAGCCTCATCCACAAACTGATAAGAACTATATTTTTAATAGCAAACTTTCTCGGTAGGCAATGAAAATCCTCCTGTTGCATTTTTGGTGTTTGGCGTCATCATAAAATTATAGGAACCGCCATTTTGTACAGCAATATTAAGAAGTGTATCGTAAATTGGAGAAGGAACTGCCACCAACCATCGAACAAAGGATGAATGGGTTAGGTTTGATTGATTTATGTACTAGTCATTTCCCACTGATCTTCTTACTTTGTATTATTGTTTTACAAGGATTTTTTTTGGCTGTACAAAACTATGTTAATTGTATTTTTCAGTTATTTAATTTTTTATTAGTTTTGTGACTTAGAAATGGAATATCTATCAGGCAAAAATCTTCGTTTTCGACAATATTTTGCGAAGTTCAAAAATGGCGATTCTGACGTCGATGACACAGCTCGCAGCGGAAGGCCTTCTGAATTCGATAAAGAACGTCTCAAATCAGTTTTGATAGAGAACTGTCGCCACACTAGTCGGGAATCGGCAGATCAAATGAAAGGCGATCATAAAACAATTCTCAATCACCTTCATCCATTGGGATTTACCGAAAAATTGAGATCCTGGGAGCCTCATGAGCTCAACGAAAAAAACAAAGGATGTCGCCTTCAAATTGCTTCTCAGCATCTCCCCGCGGCCGCCGTAGCCGAATGCATTGGTTCGTGACTGCCATTCGCAATTCACAGAGAGAACGTCGGTTCGAATCTCGGTGAAACACCAAAATTAAGAAAAACATTTTTCTAATAGCGGTCGCCCCTCGGCAAGCAATGGCAAACCTCCGAGTGTATTTCTGCCATGAAAAAGCTCCTCAAAAATATCTGCCGCTCGGAGTCGGGTTAAAACTGCATTGTGGAACAACACCAATACGCACACCACAAATAGGAGGAGCAGCTCGGCAAAAACACCCAAAAAGGGTGTACGCGCCAGTTATATATATATATCTCCTCCGCCGTCGAGCAACATACATTCATAAACAGCGCTTTTTGTACCGAACCGTCACGTGAGATGAGAAATGGTGCCTGTATGTACATCAATATGAAGCAAAGAAAGTAGTGGGTGGCTCCAGGAGATACGCCAAAGCCGAGAGTCAAGCCAGATATTCATCTAAAGCAGATCGGGATATATGTTTTGTGGGACTTGTCAACAAGGAACTCTACATTGGCCAGCTACACCGCGTGAATGAGACTATTCGACTGAAAAGACCTGATCGACATGGTCAAACCATACTCTTTCTTTACAACGCAAGGCCCCATGTTGCACAAGTCGTCAAAGCTACACTCCAAGAGCTCGAATGGGAGGTTCTTCATCATCCGCCGTGATCTTCGGACCTTGTGCCGACCGATTAAAATCTTTTTTTATTTTTCGTACTCAAAAAATATCTGTCTAACATAAGAAAGCTCCGTCGAAGGTAAATAGATAATATCAAAAGAAAAAATTACCGTACGGTACTCAGTTAAAAGATACCATAGATGCCCATATGAGCACCATAAAGCGACTCAAAGGAGGTGTCAGACCTTTTCGACAGGCAAGAGTTTGATTGGTGTTCTACTCGATCGGCACAATGCGAGGTCTCTTACATCAAATATGACTTTGAGGGTGACTTTTTCCCCCTAGTGGAAACTTTTTACTCATTTTCTAAAGCTCTAGAAGTGATTGAAAATACGATACGTTTTTCTAGTCGTAGGAAACAGTGTTTTTCAAAGATTATATTTTAGATATTTGTAAATAAATGGGTGACAGTTGGAGACGCAGGTGGACAAAACAAACATATTGCAGACAAATTGTTTTTATTACGTTCCTTCAGTGGTCAAAGTAAATTCATACAAGTTGTAATCAATTCTGAAAGTGCAACAATTATGTGGGCTCTTCTCAAATTTCAACTGTAGTTAGAAAATGGAAAGAAAATGCAAACACTCACTCCTTGACAATCAGCTGATGAAAGAACATCAGCTTGTATAGATTTGTCATGGCTAAGGTAAAAATTTCTGAAATGTTTTCTTAAAAGCAATCATAAAGCTTCAGAAAGCTTGACTCTCTTGTCACCAAAACACTAACTTTAATAATTTAAAATATTTTTCTGAGTATAAAATATTGTTCCCCTCTCTTTGAAAACCAACACCCAACTAACTTTCGCACTTCGATAGACAGCTGCTGGGCTTTGGTCCCCAAAAAGAACAAGTGGCCGCATTACAACATAGACTCAAAACAAAAAATATATAAGTATAAAGAAAATGCAGTTCTCGGCCCAATCTGATAGCAAAGCTCGGTTAGGAAAGTTGATTATCTAAAAATCATTTGATTCTAACAAATAATAATATTAACAATAATAATAGTTCCTGAAAGCCAGTGACGATATGTTTTCTTCAGCGAAGAAGGAAAGATAAATCGAATGGCACCAGTTGGTATGAAATCCATTTTCCGATCCAAGTGGCTGTCAGTAATTGTTGAAAGTTTCATAGTGGAATTCCATTAACTCTTTGAGCTATATTCATATGCGTAGAGCGAACCTGCACAAAATATTGCTCTACCGAAGCCTCGCTGTGTATTTGCATTAGTAAGCAGATACAAGTAATTTTTCACTGACTCGCTGCACATATGCACAATCTCAGCTATTAATGAAACATAAAGACAAAAAATTGAGTGGGACCTTTTTCAAAAATTACAAAAAAGGAAATTTCCCATAAGTTTTAAACAGAAAAACAAAAATTTGTTCCAAACCTTTTTTTTTGAGTTATTAACGAATTTTGTTTTTAGTTTTTAACAAAACAACGTCTTAAGAAAAAAAATTTGAAAAACATTTTTTGAACAAAGATATTTCATCTTACAAAGATAACCTATCCGAAGATACTTGAGTTTAAAAAACTCTATATTAAATTTTTCATATTTTTCAAATACAAATTTTCGATAAAAACAGTTTTACGACTATGCCCAAATTACTTGACATGGAAAAAAAGGTTTGACCTTTATTGCAAAAACTAATGGCTAGATAGATTTGAGAATCCTTCTTAAATATATTTCAATGACTATGTTACTATGTATGTACATTTTCTGAAATCAATCAATCTCGATATCATACGGCGTTGGGGAAGCAATGTGTATATGTATATATGGCACTCAATACTATATACATACAGGCATACAAGAACATATATCCATACATACATAGATTCCCATATATGTGTGTGGGTACACATTGGTGGCAGCATTTTACCACAGTTCGCCATTGGAGTTCACATAAAATATTTAAAGCATGTTGCCATAGTTTGGTTGGCAGTAAGCCAACATATCATATGAACTAATCCATCTAAATAATTTTGGTCAAATAGCATGCTGTGATAAGAAAATATAATACTATTTTCGTTGCCATGAGATTTTAATGAATAAACGAGGAATGAATAAACTTCCTCGAATATATAATAGAAATATATAAAGCATTGCGCAATCATTTTTTAAAAAATGATCGAAACTGTCGCTTTTTAAATTCTAACTAATCAAATTGTTATTTGGCTATATGCCATAAAAACGGTTCTAAATTATCTAGGCATAAGTCTGGACTCAATACTAACCGTCTGGGCCCAAATAAAGAAAGCCGCCGAGATGGCATCCCTACTCAGTAGACAGATGGCAAACATAGGGGGTCCAACTCAAACGAAACGAGAGATAACGATGGCTACCACGCTCTCCGTTCTCTTATACGGAGCTGAAGTGTGGGCAAATGCGCTAAACGATGCAAGCTCTTAGCATCGGTACAACGAACTGCATCCCTAAGAGTTGTGTCCGCCTACCGCACTGTATCAGGGCCAGCTGTTCAAGTAATAAACAGTTTGAAACCGATGGGCTTACTAGCTATTGAAAGGAAGAAGCTATGGGCATTAAAAAAATAGGGAATGGAAGAAAGTTAGCAAACCTGCAGCGCAGGAAATAAGGCATGAAATGCTAAGGTTATGGCAAGACCGATGGATTAACGAAACATGCGGTAGATGGATGGCTAGTCTTATAAAAGTCACATGGAACAGTAGGGACTTCGTTGAAGTAATTTTTTATACAACCCAAATGCTTTCGGGGCACGGTTATTTCCAGAAATACCTGACCAAAATAGGGAAACGCGAACACCCCACATACATAAACGGTAATGCCGCCGAAGATGACGCTGAATATTCTTCCAACGCTGGAGAATGCAGTCGGTCACATAACCACTGCAAATGTAATCGACAAGATGCTAAGTAACGAGAAAACGTGAGAGATCATCACTAGTTTCGAGGAAGAAATTCTCCGCATGAAAAAGCGGAGCCTGGACGCAAGCATATATGTATAGACCTTTGTAATGAAGAAGATGGAACGCCACTCTGAAGGAATGCGCAAGCGGTTTCAGAGTGCGCGACGGTTCCAAGCGAAAGGGAGTTTTCAGTCTCTGACATGCCATTGCTGCGACGGCAGCTTTGATAATGCATTGATGCATTAGGCATTTCCCACCCCCTTACCCACAGAAACAAAAACAAAAATGGTTATTTAGCTTGTTCTTTAATGCATCTTTTACCAGCTATGTATATGAGTATCCTCTAGTTAATTCGCTGCATTAGTGTCTAATGAGTAAATGTTGAAGTTACGATCGGTATCTGATATTTTCTTATTTCCATATCTAACTTTGTGTTGATACATTGAACTGTGTTTGCGTGCGTGTGCGTGCCTGTTTCTGTATGCATTCAACTTGAAAATTGATTTTGAAAATATGCCAAGTTTGTATTGTAGCAGAGCGGTTTTTGTAATTGTTTTCAACAATTATGTAGAAAAAATACACAAACCAGAAAAAGTGTACGCTCACACGCATGCAAACGCAAACGGTAATAAACACCAAGCAACAATCAGTATGCATACAAGTACATGTGTCCGATACGAGTATATGTATGAAAGCACTTGCAAAATTTTACGCGTAATTTCAGTGCAAACGTCATTGATGCATATCTGTACTTTGAACGTGTAGACGAGGCTAGAGTATGCTGATGATGAATATGCGAAGTCTGATAGCTGTGCGTACCAATGTAAATGAGTATATATAAAGGCATATATGCAAGCGATTATGCATATGTATGAGTGTTAATTGTGGCTGGGCGCGTAAAATGCACACAATTTTGAATTGGTAACAGATGTTGAGCACAGAGAGATGGATGTATGTACGTATAACTGCAAAAGAGTTCAATCATTGGCCGGTCAAGATGTTTTGAGACAAAATTTCACATTACCTATATAAGGTGCATTCCAAAATAAAAGGGTATTTAAGTAAATAAACAATAATGTTTATATTTCTGGGAGGACATCAATTGACAACCATGTGGATAATTGCGCCGGCATAATAAAGCTTTCAGTGCAGTACAGTTAAAATTGTATTTGGAGGGCTAAAATCAGAGTTATTGCTGATTTCTTGTGACAAGCTACATGAGTGGTATACAGAGTTTTGTTTAACCTGATCAAATTTCTTTTAAGTATTAAAATATGTTCGATCATTTTTAAAAGCGAATTTGTTGTTTTTTGTGACATTTTAGGTATACGAGTATGTGTGGTTGAAGAAATATTAAATATTTTACTCTCATACGTTATTTGCATAAATGTATATACAGTGTACTCCCTGTTAAGCGGATACCTAAAGGACTGACAAATTTGTCTGCTTATGAGAGATGTCCGTTTATGAGAAAAAATAAAAAATTTCATAAAAATGTGTAACATATTTATGTTTAAACAGTTGTATATCCAAACCAAGAATATTATGCAAACATATAAGACAAAAAAAAGCATTTTCATCAAAATTTTCTCAAGTATTAATAAACAAACTGTTTTTATACGAGATATTGAAACTGATTTAAAAAAAGTCAGAAATTTAGCTTGGCGAGTTTTTCCATTAATTTAGATATCTTGAAGATGTATTTGAAGATCAGTAAACAGTTCAACACCCTTAAGGTCGTTATTGTTTAGAGTTTTCTTATAGCTAAATAAGCCTTTTTATAGGAAGTTGACTTGTCGTCAATCTCATTTTCCATTTAATCTTCAGACGAGATGGCCAACGATTCTTGGGAAACAGTTAACACTTCAATAATGCAAATGCTATATCGGCTAATGCTCGGAAAAACAAGCCAATCTCATGCATTATGAAAATTTCGCGAATCAGTTCCTTCCTTCCAAATAAGTGTCCACGCCCTGTTATGAGAGGGTTATTCGCTCAAGAAAGAAAAATTCCAAAAAACCCCAAAGAATTTTTTAGTACTAAAAAATCTGTCCGTTTATGAGGGGTGTTCGCTTAAGAGAGGTGTCCATTAGGGGAGAGTACACTGTACTACATATGTGGTATTTTTCTTGCTTCCTACCCAAACAAATTTGACAGTTTATGGTAGTAGAGTAGTTCATTCGCTTTTTTTTATTTCTATGTATTTGATCTATAAATTGCCAATTTTTGTTTATAAATTTTGACATTCTAGAGAAAAACAAAATATATTACTCTTGTTGGTTTTGCTCTACTGCTACTAATTCTTTAAAGTGCCTTGCACTTTATGGAATATTTACTATGTTTAATATATAATGGGTGTTCAGATTGGAGGTACTTTTTCCAATAGGGTTCTTTTAACAGATCGCGCGTGACTACTGTCAAATTAAGTACATAATTTTGTTCAGTATTCAGAGATAATGATTGCAAATAGTACAATTGTATTACAAAAATCAACGCTCTGTTGTGTTCATCGTGCGTTCAAGCCAACTTATGGTGTTCAGCGACGAGGCCCATTTTTGGCTTGATGGCTGCCTCAATAAGCAAAATTGCCAAATTTGGACTGAAGAACAACCCGAAGCCATTCAAGAACAGCATTACATCCATTGAAAACAACCACTTGATGCGGCCTATAAGCCAGAGGAACCATCGGCCGATATTTTTTCAAAGACCACGCTGGTGCCAATGAAATAGGGAATGGCAAACGCTATCGCGGCACGATTAACGACCATTTGTGAAGGTATGTAAAGTCCAAATACTTTGTGCGTAAACCACATCAACTCAAATTGATATATACATATATATATCTTTAAAAATTATATGTTATGAATGGTTCTACAGAAAAATAATAAAGATTGCCCAATCAATTTGAAATTTCGTTGTTTTATTTCAATTTAAAATACGACACCTCTGGGTTAATCACCCTTCATTTTGTTTATACACTTTAACTCAATGCAACATAATTCCGCAATTGCGATGTTTGAGTAATTAAAATATAGATTAATGAATAAGTAAGTCGTACTTAATTGCATATAAATTGAATCAAATTGCCGATGTAATCCTGTGAAGTATGAGGCCGAGTGCAGGTAGTGAAGTGGCTTTCCTTGATTTGTGGTCCGGTGAATGGAAATCATTGAGCTACTTCGCTCTTTTTCGTAGCTGAACTCTTCTTAACCAAAATAACGCCCAAGGTCAAATAATCTCATAATCAATTTACTTATTCAAAACAAAAAATATTTTTTAATGGTCGAGCACATTAACAATCAGGTCGAAAATTTGTATTGTAACCTAATTCGTTGCAGGCGACAAAACGCAAACCGTGAGGCGAATATTTTATCAACAAAACATATGCATTAGGGTGGGCCAGTTTGTTGTTAAAATATATGACCGATTTTGTTTCGTCAACTGAACAAAAAAAGTAAATGGAAGTTCATCTTTAAGATGGATCTCGAGGTTTCCTATTCTTAATTTTAGTTATTAATCCAAAATCAATTTTGTTTTTTCTTGGAAGAAAATATATTTATGTAGTTTTTGGGTACGATAAATTCATTTTTGGTATTTATTTTGCCTAAAATGGTTCGTTAGAGAGCTCCAAATTACAATTTGGTTATTTTTAAAGGCACAAAATCGATTTTCCCTACTTTTAAATAAAAAAACTATTTACTAAAATTTATTTATTTCAAGTTATTAAAAAAATGTGAAAAGTATTAAATAATAAAAACTTAGGAATCAGGGTCAAAAAGTAAATTTTTCATATATTAATATGTCTTTATTTCATGAAAAAGTTATGTATTTCATTAAAAAGAAGATATTTATTTATCTTAAGGAGTGCCAGACCATAAAAGTGAATATAAAAATTTGGAGAAGTTATTCGACCTTTTTTCTTAATCATAAGTCATAAGTCGGACTAAAATATACCACAAAAACATTTTTCATGAAAGTCTCCTTGAAATTCAAAGTAAACACCACAAATTTGTTTAAGGGTTTCTTTAGATACAAAAAAACATCTATTGAGGAGTTAGAGGATTAAAATGTTTCACACAAATGTTCCCCGTTGTTTTTTTACTGACTGCTGAACTGCTGAACGCATCATATATCTATGTATGACATAGTTTCTTACCATAAGAACATCCCAAAGGGTGCAAACTTTGACCCTCACCGAAACACGTATGTATATTTTTTTGTCCTCTCTACCAGAAACAATTGTCAAAACCCGATTTTGTTTTGTATTATGCTGTGTAACTAGGTGACTTGAACGTATCATTCCATTGATGGTTGTGTGATCTACATTTTAAAGAGCTGAGGATCAAAGTGCGTCTTGGATTAAGGAAAATGTATTGGGGATTAATAACTATAATTAAAGTACGGAGTCCAAAATTTATTTTAGAGCTATGCTTTCATGAACTTTTTTGTTCAGAATTGCAATGCTTCAGTCGCCGAAACAAAATAGAGAATAACTTATTCCCCCTAATATATAATATATATGTAAATAACAAGAATAATCCAACAAATGTTGTGCAGGATTTGTCAGTACATCTCCCACATAACGATGTCACAGCAAACTTAAAATAAGCGACGAAAAATAAATAAAATCATATAAATAGTTCGTTGTCACTCTAATTCTTGGCACCAAACAAATCGGAAAACTATTATGTATGACATGTGCCATGAAATAGACCGAAGATTATCTACTTTCATGCATACACACATATACATACATTGACTTATTCGAGCACGACCGTGAATATTATGTGGAAGGGTTTATAGGATTGCGCCAGATATTGAAACCCGTCATTTTAGGAAATGTTATCATATAGCCTCCAACGTAGCTCGATTGCATCTGTTGTGCAGTCGGTGGCATGAAAATAACAGAAATTTGGAGTTCTGCGTCGTGTTGTATGACCGATCGCATAGTTTATGCACGCACTGCACATTTTCAAACACTCAGTATTTTTATTAATGTTTTATTACTCATGAGAGCAGGGTGAAAATGACAGACCACGTAGTCTGTCTAAATTCCATTTAGTATCTAATACCATACAGAAATTTGCCAGTGCTCTGGCACCACACAACTGAGAAATACCAAAGAGCATATTAAAAGTAGTACGACCGCCGTAGCCGATTAGGTTGGTGCATGATTACCATTCGGAATTCAGAGAGAACGTTGGTTCGAATCTCGGTGAAACACCAGAATTAAGAAAAAGTTTTTTCTAATAGCGGTCGCCCCTGGGCAGGCAATGGCAAACCTCCGAGTGTATTTCTGCCATGAAAAAGCTCCTCATAAAATATATCTGCCGCTCGGAGTCGGCTTGAAACTGTAGGTCCCCACATTTGTGAAACGACATCAAGACGCACACCACAAATAGGAGGAGGAGCTCGGCCAAATACCTAACAGAAGTGTACGCGCCAATTATTTATTTATGCTGATATGTATTCTTCTTATTATTTGGCGCGATAACCGCTTACGCGATTTTGGCCGAGTTTAACAAAGCGCGCCAGGCGTTTCTTTGTCGTGCTAACTGGCGCCAGTTGGACACACCAAGTGAAGCCAAGTCCTTCTCCAACTGATCTTTCTAACGCAAAAGAAGCCTTTCTCTTCCTCTGCTACTACCAGCTGGTAACGCATCGAATACTTTCAGAGCCGGAGCGTTTGTATCCATTCGGTCGACATGACCCAGCCAACGTAGCCGCTGGATCTTTATTCGCTGCGCTAAGTCTATGTCGTCGTAAAGCTCATACAGCTTATCGTTCCATCGAATGCGATATTTGTCGTCAAAGATCAAAAATTTTTGCGCAGAATTTTTTTCTCAAACACTCCAAGCGTCGCTTCATCGGTTGTTGTCATCGTCTACGCTTCTGCGCCATACGTTAGGACGGGCATGATGAGAGCCTTGTAATGTGTGAGTTTTGTTCGTCGACGACTTTACTACTGGAGGATAGTTCCATATGTAGAAGTCCATGCAAGTGGGGAAAGTTACTAATCGCCATTCACTTGAGAGTGGCCAGGACGATTCTCCTACATATGATTGTAGCAGCTCACAACTTCCGGGCTTAGCCCAAGTATCCTCTGGGTAGCTTCCGAACACCTGCTCGGGAGGGAGCCAACGTGAGAAGGCGAAGCATCCCAGGATAGCTGGTTTTGCGCTAGGTTTGGAACCCACCACTAAGTTATTTCATACTAGTACACCTCATCTACAATTATGTTACGGCAAAATTTCCCAAATTTGCCCAATTTGATCTGTTAAATTTTCTTTCCATTATTTTTGGATGAAATTTAGACTAAGTGAGGTTTTTTAATTGTGCTCTTTAATGTTGTTAATGTGCATGTTACATTTCAATGTAGTGAACATATACTGTTGTTTGTAACCAACTGCCACATTTAACAAAAACAAAAAGCTTATGACTTAATGGATCTAGGAAAATTTGCCTCTATTCTTATTATTTCATCTTTTCAGGCATAAGACTTCATAAAAACTGGATATCTTGTGCGTCGGTCTATCCAGCTACATGCATATAAAGCAAATAATCTTAGATGGAGCAAACACCAGAGGTTTACCTCATGTATGTACGTACACATCTGCATGCAAATGTGTGCATGTGGTATAAACGAATTCATCATTTGAACAACACACGAACATACATTCCAAGTATGCCAGTATTTTACCACATGCATTCACATTAGGATGGCCCTAAAACAATTTTTGTTTCTTGATGCCACTGTCTAAAATTTGTTCAGTCTTATATTTCTTCTTATTATTATTTTTTTAATATATACCCGTGCCACCAGGGCTTTGAATTTGACCATGAACAATACATTTTTCCGTTAATTTGGTATAAAATGTTTTTTAGATCCATATTATTTCATCCCTCTTTTAGTTTCTCATCACAAATGGCCAGCAAGTTACCGATAATTAAAAAAAAACCTTCATTTAATTTTTAACCGTTCTTTCCTTTTTTAATTTTTAACAATCTTTTGTTTTTATTTTTAACATTTTTTTTATTTGTAACATTTTTTATATTTTGGGGGTGCTTTCAGGGTCACTTTGAAAAATAGTAAAATTTTTTGTTTAAGTAAAGCTAGGATAAATAAGTAAAAAATTAATTATAGGCCATAGAACAGAACTGTAACTAAGTATCAGGAAAACAAATTTTTTTATGGCATCCTAATGCACATATTTGTATGTACTTAGGTATGTATATATATGTGTGCATATACTAATATATATTAATGCGTGTACTACGTCATAAATAGTAGGTACTTTATTTAATATCTGAGCGCAGCAAGTTGACGCCCCCAAGCATTAACACCATTCAAGTAAAATTTGTGTAGCGTTTGCTCAAATAGGCCTTCGGGGCTGTAAAATATCTACACTGTGGTGGTATTCTATTTCTAATTCTTCATAAATTCAATTTCGATTAAAAAGCACATAAATTTTAATATTGCACAACAATTGTTTAAACAAACTTAAAAAAAAAATAAATAAATAAATAATCATTTGCAAGAATGCTTTTTTCCTTTCTCAATCTCCAGCGTCTCTTTGCTCAATTACATACATACGTACATACAGCTATACTTATTTAGCACCGTATAGTCTACATATTCAACTAAGTCAAAATTTCTACGTTTTTTATATGAGTTTTCTTGAACGCGGCGTTCAGTTGGTGTCACAGCACTATAATAGATGTCGCCGCAGTGGCATATTCAGTGACTATAAATAAATTTATTATAGTATTCCCCCCTCTGTAATGACGCGTAGACGCTTTTTTAAATTTAGTGAATAAGTTCTTTGTCCTCGGCGGTGGCCAAGCGGGGCAAGAGTGTTGAGATGGTTCGTGGAAAAAAAGACCGGCAGACCGTTTAAATAATAAATGTATAAACTCGTATCTGTGTTGTAGACTGCGAAGATACCCTGTAGTAAAAATGAGATCACAAGCAGTCTCAGAATAATATTAGATCTGTACAAGTCATTTCGTGACTGTCTTCAAGCTAGTATGGAATGTAGTTCAAGAATAAAAAAAAGGTTTTTTTTTTAATTTAAATTAATATTTTTAATTTAGTTGCTATGAAATAAAAATAATAAGTTGCATTTAACTAATACCTTAATACTTCATTAAAATCAAAATAGCTCACATCTACAGTGACAAAATTTCCCGTTGTTACATTGTAGATCTTTTGCTGTTTTTTCGGGGAATTAATGAAACTAAGTGGTCTTTGCCACTGATGTGTTGAGAAGCGACCACGCTGGCTCCTTAACACCACAAGATCTACTCAGATTTCTTCGGAGCTCAAGTAGATTTAAAGAAAATTAAAAAGGAAACCCGAGTGCAGTACAATGGACTTAATTGTGTCTGAGTGCTTTACTTGCTAGTCTGTTCCAACAAAAAAAAACACGAAAAACGGAATTTCTGAAAGTCTGAAAGACATATCTCGGTTATCCTATATTCGGAATCTTATATTTATGACCCCGATTTATGAGTTTCTTAGCAGAAGCAGCCATTAGAAAGTGTAATTTGTGTACAAATTTTTCATGCCATTTTGGAGCAATAGTGGCCGATTTTGGTAACAACAAATTGCTGATTCACTTTACTCCGACCCACAAAACGACATTTTGATGGTAAAATATTTGCGTTTAAATAAATTTGATATTTTTTACATACTCTGCCTTGATCAGGAAATTAAAATCGAGAAAACACTCTTCCAAAATTTCACTATTTTGCTCAAAATCGTAATTTAAATATTATAAATTAATTCATTTCAAACATAATTTCTTTATACAAGACTTGTACTACCACTGTCACGATTTACGCCTCTTATTTCAACTGTTGCAGATTTTCGTCACTTGTGAAATTGAGAATTTTCTAAACATCTTACAGTTCTTTTAAAGACATTTCATGCAGCATATCGTTGAAAAATGGCACAAAAATCCAATAACTTGGCGTTGGAGGGCTAAAAAGTACCATACAAAGTTTTTCGAGTACTTTTTCTACATATCGCTGAAGGCAGGAATTAAATTGCCGGAAGTAAATTTTAATTTGAATAAATATGACCAGTTATCAATGGAATAATTTATAATATATGCAGGGAATGTCTGAGCTCCGATTTCCGGCTTTGGCCATGTTCAGCCACAAAAGTTCAATTCGGTGAGGTTCCCGTGTAGCACAGTGTTATAACAACGGACCTGTATGGTCTAAGTGAGTTGGTCGTGCAGACCGACTACCACCATAACGTAACCTAATCTAGGTTGAGCTTCGGCAAAAAGAAGAACCGAACTTTGGTCGAATATTTCTTCCTTTATTCCTTCAGAAAAAAATTTAACAGCATTTGGGATTTGCATGGTAGCGATATGAAAGTTATGATAAGATAAGATTTTTTCACTGTAATATAAAATTATTCAATCAAGAATGTTAAACATTATATTTTTACAAACATAAGGACATCACAAATCGAATAAAAGTCATAAGCTGGAATTTGTGTAGTTTTTAGTTGTTTTAATAATGAAAACACTGGATCTTTAAAAAACCATTGGTTGTTTATTACTTAGGTCCTTGACAATTTTTAGTTTGGCTCGGCTTTAAAAATCGAGGTTCAATCTTACATGAAATTAATTGGTGGCTCGGTTCAATATACTCGTACACACCTTCATTAACTTTAAACTTGAGAATCATTCTAATACCTAAATTAGTTTAAAGATTTGTTCAAAGTGTATATGACGTTCCTTACTTTTACAAGAATATGCCCGGAGTCTGGGTTTAAAAGAAAGGGGTTAAAGTCTGGTGTCGGCTTCAAGTCGCATAGATTCCCTTCATCTATACAAATTTGAATAAAAGTCTCTTTTATAAGGAATTTTTTTTTAATAAATATATTGATGGATCAAGCTTTCTGGATAGTCAGGCAGTATTAGCTGCAAGAGAAAAGAGCAAGGATTACGGCATGGAATTAGCTCTTAGATGAAGATGATACAATTTAAGGATATTAAATGGGTGACAAGCCACTGCAAAGCCCTACGACAAACTTATTGTGTCAGTAGAAAGGCTCTAAATTATGGTAGGATACACGTCCTGATACTCAGTATAGTACATTTTTGAATTTGGGGTTAAATTTTATTCAGTAGATCTTAGTTTTAAAAAATACTTTTAGCACGTAATACCAAATTATATAAAAAGTTTTTTTTTTCAAGTGGTGGCCGCCCCTTGGTAGGCATTGACAAACCTGCGAATGCATTTCTTTAATGTTTTAATGCTTTAAAGTAGCATCCCATGAAAACCATTTGCATTTTGCGGCATAAATTGAATTCACTCATTTTGTGGAATAACATCAAAACGCACACAACAAGTTTTGGATAATTTAATAAATTTTCGGTAAAAAATCAAGTTTTTCAGTGTTTAATTTATTTAGAATTCTCAATCGAATGATTTATCGCACACTGAACAAAACTGTACTTGAAATTCTTTTCCTGCTGATCTGGACCTTTAAGCTCACACACTTCAAAGTGGAGTGGATCGAGGAAGAGGTGATCGAAGGAAGCGTGGAATGCTACTTCTCAGCCATTATGTGACGGTGAAGAATCTTGTGCAGATGACTTAGCTTTGCGTTCTAATGTGCACTGACAGGAAAATTAGTAAAACATTAAAAAAAAACAATATAACTGCAGTGTCAAGTCAAAATGAAAAGGTGGAAGCATTTTTTTCAAATTTATCAGGGTATTGTTCGCCATCTTATACCGCACGTAATGAGGCAAGCCAATCTAGAGATAGTTTGATTTCCTGCAAGGCATTCGCATATAGAGAAAAAGTCAAATTCAAAATCATCAGTCGAATAGGTAGCCATTCATATTCTCAAAAACAAAAGAAATCTCACCATTATGATCATTATTCACGCCCAAATTTTGTATTTATGACCAATAATTGATATAAATTATGAGATCGTAGATTTAGCTTTCAATCACTAAGCGAAATAGAATCGTTCAGACTTTAAATGAGTTAAGCGAATGTGCTTCTCAGTGGAACTTATTAAATTATTATTTGCTAATCGTTAGCTTTTCACAGCGCAATTAAAATCATAATTTTATAATTAGCTAACGATTTAGAATTTATTACAATAAATTATATACAAACGAGCATCCAGCTATATTTTCTTTATGAATATTTAGGGAAATCGAAAGAAACTTTTGAAGTGGCATGCAATGATTTCAATTGGCGGTAAGTTATTTTATTTCATTTCTGTTTGTAGAGTGTCAATGCTTCTACGTCGACTATATATGTGCATACATACATATACACTCTATTCTTAAGAAAACCGATCTTCTTGTTTAAGTATTATTGTAATTTGTGCAAAGAATTTACGACGCCCCCTTCTGAAATTATTTTTAACCAAATGGTCCACTCCAAATACTTTTGGATATGTTCCACTCTGAGAACTCTGCTTAGAACGCATCAAAAAAATGCAATTCTTCAACAAAAATAATAAAAAATCGTTAATATAATAATAAATTCCTTTCTTCATTTTGACCCACTATTCAGGCCTTCGTAAGCCCAATTCAAGATTTGTGCCACACAAGATGACCATAAAATCAATTGGTCATTCAAAAATTGGGAGTGAATTTCGTACAAAATGGCAAATTGATTCGTTGCACTAAAATTTTCATCTTGTAAATTTTAACTATTCCCCACATATTTGGGGATGAAAGGAAAGTTTCATGAATGTTCTTCTTCTTAATAGGCGCGATAACCGCTTACGCGATTTTGGTCGAGTTTAACAAAGTCTAGTCGTTTCTTTCTCGTGCTAACCGAGCCAGTTGGACATACCAAGTGAAGCCAAATCCTCCTCCACCTGATCTTTCTTTCCTCTTCTTCTGCTACCACCAGCTGGTACCCCATCGAATACTTTCAAAGCCGGAGCGTTTTTATCCATTCGGACGACATGACGCTGCCAACGTAGCCGCTGGATCTTTATTCGATGCGCTATATCTATGCGTCGTAAAGCTCATACAGCTCATCGTTCCATTTCCTGCGATATTCGCCGTTGCCAACGTGCAAAGGTCCAAAAATTTTGCGCAGAATCTTTCTCTCAAACACACCAAGCGTCGCTTCATCAGATGTTGTCATCGTCCACGCTTCTGCGCCATACGTTAGGACGGGCATGATGAGAGTCTTATAGAGTGTTAGTTTTGTTCGTCGAGAGAGGACTTTACTGCTCAATTGCCTACTTAGTCCAAAGTAGCACTTGTTGGCAAGAGAGATTCTACGTTGGATTTCAAGGCTGAGATTGTTATCGGTGTTTATGCTGGTTCCCAAAATAAACGAAGTCCCTTACAACCTCGAAATCATAACTGTCAACACTGACGTGGGTGCCGATACGCGAGTGCGCCGACTGTTTGTTTGAAGACAGGAGGTACTTCGTTTTGTCCTCGTTCACCACCAGACCCATTCGCTGTGCCTCTTTTTTCAATTAGGAGAAGGCAGAACTAAAAGCGCGGTTGTTAAGGCCGATGATGTCAATATCATCAGCATACGCCAACAGTTGTATGCTCTTATAAAATATTGTCCCTGAGCGATTAAGTTTTGCGGCTTGCACGATCCTTTCCAACATCAGGTTAAAGAGGTCACAAAACAGCGAGTCACCCTGTCTGAAACTTCGTTTGATATCAAATGGCTTGGAGAGGCCCTCCCCAATTCTAATGGCGCTGCTGATGTTGAGCAACGTCAAGCTTCATTAATCAGTTAAGGGAATTCAAATCGCTATGTGCTCCATTCTAAGCAACATTTCTTAAACAAGTTTCGGGCATTCCAAAACTTGGAAAATATGCCAAATTGCCTATCGAAGCAGAAGTCGAATATGGTTATTAATAAAAAATATTTTTTCACACATGCATGGGCTGCTTCTCTATTTGGAAAAGTGTCAGTTTTTTTGGAATAGAGTGTTGCGCTGGATACGTGCATCGACGGTGGATGCGTAAACGTTTGTTGCCGCCGTCCCCACGTTATTACAAAAATATATTTTGCGAATATATACGATATAATTAAAGTGTGGACATGTTTATATAAATTTGTTGTGTGTATGTTTGGCGTATCGAACGGATGTTCTGCAGAAATATTGTTTGGAAACAGGGAACTTGTGTTGCATTTTTCTTTGCAGTGTTGAATTTTGAACCCTTTCATCTTCATTTGGAATTTTTGTTTTTTAAACACACTTACATATGTGATCGTATTGTGTAGTGTAGCAACCCTTGTCAGTTGTACAAAGGATGCCTTTTATATTTTGCACTTTTGCAGCACTACGTGTGATGAACGTAGTTCGATATTTTGGCATAAACTTACATATAATATTTTCATTTATGAGCTTCATTTGATCTTTCTTCGGTGAGTTGAAATATTTTCTTCGCCAAAGAGATGGAATTAACTCATGAAAATTTTCACACTTAGCCACTGTCAAACGCTGGTATAAAGAGTTCCGACGCTGCCGTAAAGCCTTACAGGATGAATTTAGTAAAACCCATCCAAAAACGATTTTTCTGCCGGAAAAAATCGATGTTGTGCTGTGATGTAGAAGTAGTCTTGGGCATCAGTATGATGAGCATACATTCAATATTACCTGAATATTTACACAAAATAGCAGTCAAGAGTATGGGTGTTCCAAGACGAGCTTTCTTTAACAAAAATTGCTCGCGCAGAAGAACCTCAACAATGTTTGTTACCACGAGAGAAACTTAAAACAACCAATTCGGAGTACTACTCGTACATAACCATTTGTTTGCCAGAAATTTTCGAAGAATTAAAGAAAACTAACCACCTTCGAGACAATGCGAGCCCACACAAGAGTGTTTTTGATCACTCAAAAGATCGAATTAATAGGTCATCCGCCTTACATTTGATACCTAATGACAAATGATTTATTTTTGTTCTCGAACATCAAAAATAAAATGCAAGTTCGAAGTTTTTCAATGCCTGAAGAAGCTGATGAAGCCTCTAAAGAGCTTTTTTTATTCTATCCACTTCTGAGTGCCAAAAGTGCGTAAAAATTGGTTCGAATGCAGAGGTATATTGACTTTCAAGGAGAATATTTTGAAAAATAATAAATAAATAATATTATTTTACTACGTTTTCAAAATTAGGCGGAAAATATAAAATGCAACCCTCGTATTTGTGCCTACCAACCTACCAAAGCTTCTCAGCTTGGTGTTTACCTAGAATATTAAATACCAAAATTACACGATGAATATACACCTACACGCATGCGAGTACAAACTTATATATGAATTTACACCGCTACCGCTGGCTCGGTAACTAGCACACTACTTTCAATATTCACTTAAATTACCACAACATTTGATTTTGCAATATATACATACATATTTATATAAGAACAACTTTATTCCATTTGATAAAAACCATTCAAAATTATCACATTTCACGTTTCTCGTTGTTTAATAAAAATATTTTAAAATGTACATATTATATAAATATATCGAAGGGAGAATTTAAGGAGTTTCTGAGTCAGAAATACTACACAAATGGAAATTTGATTCCATTAAATCAAAAATTATTTTTTACCTTAAACACCACACCTTTAAATTTTTATAGAGCAGTAAGTTTTCAAACTTGATTTCTTAACATTTTCATTTTTACACACTCACGTTTCTAGGAGGATACATTCGACAGACCGGAATGGGATAAATTCAAGTTATATTATAGAATTTTTCCGAGAGAACCACAATCATCAATTCCTAAAGTTTCCAGTCGGAGCACTAGTTTACAATAAATTTCTTTCACTCGGAACTGTTTTGTACCAATCCTATAACTTCATTCCAGCTAAAGTACATGGCAAGTCATGTAAGTTGAACTATCAGGAGGCAATTTTTGGAGATGTTATGCTAGCATGCAGTTCTTCAAAAATCAAATTGACTCCCCTTAATCCTCTTGGACTCAAATGAAATGGAATGAGAAATCAAATAGCAAAAGTTTCGTTCGAACTTCTCCTAACAATGAGATGCATGAAATGCACACCCAAAGGATGTTTAAGATAAGAGAACGATGTGCTATTGTAGAGGATTTTTGTAGCAAACAAGGCGTTAAAAACGGCAGCGTGGATGATTTAGTTAAACAAAAGTTACCACCTGAATAACTCATATCATGTCTTAAAAACTTGCCGGTTCTTATTTATTCCATCGGAAAGGCCATGTCATAAGGGGTTTGAAGATCAGCGCGGTCTTAAATTCGATTCAAAATGTATGGGAAATTATTAAAAGAAAAATTAGAGAATTGAAATCAAAGACTTTGTAGCTATTACGGACTATCATCACGAGGAACAGTGCATACAAATTCCGAAAGATATACTCGTATGCGAGGACCTGACATCAAGTAACTGCAAAAATGATATCTTACTAAATATTGATTGCAGCATAATGTAAAAGGAATCCTTTTTTGCCGTAATATTTAAAGTGAGAAAAATGTCAGTAGATAAAGTGCTTTTATGACCCTGTATTTTGTATTAATTCCAGAAAAGAGGCAACGTTTCGATTGCATGTAAAAATTTATGTGCGGCATTTGGAAAGGATATTGAAAATGTTCGTACTTGTCCAAGATGGTTTAACAAATTTCGTTCCGAGACCCGGAGCCTCCACAAAAGTAGGGTTTTGCGATCCATGTAGGAAAATAATCCATATTTAACAAGTCGAGTAATATCAGAAGAGTTTGGCATTCAACATACAACTGTTTGAGATCACATTAAATCTCTTGGGTTTGTTTAAAGCCAAGTGCTTGGGTTCCACATAAATTAACGGAAAAGAATTTAACTGATCGTGTAAAAATGTGTTAATCACATCTAATTAGACACAATGTGGAGTCGTTTTTGGGCAAGCTGATTACTGGAGATGAAAAGTGGATTTTTTACGAGAAGATTAAGAGAAAAATATCTCACTGCAAACCAGGAAAATCATCAGCAACCGTTCCGAAAGCAAGTATCCATCAACGAAAAATACTTCATTGTTTCTGGTGGGGCAGGAAAGGTCTAGGGTATCACAAGTTGCTGAAACAGCGGAAAACCATCAATGCGATTCTGATTGCGATACAGATTGCTGGATAAATTGAATCCACGGCCAGCACTACCGTCCAGAAAAAGAATAATGCTCAACCGCATATTGCAATGGTGACACCAAAAAAAAAAACTGAATGCGTTAGGATGGGAAGTCTTTATTCACACAAAGTATACACCTGACATTGCACCATCTAATTATTACCTGTTCAGATCTCTGCAAAATTATCTAACGGGAAAGAAATTCAAGCCTCTTGAAAGTGATTCTAATGCAGTTGCTGACTATTTCAACTCCAAGGACGAGAACTTCTACAAAACAGGAACTCGCAGGTTACCGCAGGTTAATTGATTAATGTTAATATATATATAAATTATAAATAAATTCAAATATTTTATTTTTAAAATACGACAGAACAAAAATGTTATTTACAGCGCTTAAACTTATCTGAATAATAAAAATAACATAGCGTATGTACGTATCAGAGGGAATAAGTGTGATATTAGGATATAAGATATGGAGAGTGTTGAAATTGTGAAAATATAAAAAACAATTGGACAGAGCAGAGATGTGAAAAAAGATGAAAGATATGCCTAGACAATAGAGATTAATTTGCAAAGTGAAGTAGCAGTTCACGCTTAAAGCACAATGTGCTCCCAATTACTTGAAGTTTTTGTGGCAGGGGGTTCCCAAGACAGAGCAAGTTGGAGGCACTGACGTTCAGTTGCTATACAACTATATTTAATATAAAATTGTTAAGGGTCCAGATGATTCAAAGGAATGTTGAGCTACCAAAATTAATTTTACACCCCGATATATAGGCGGCTCAAAGGTAGCCCAAACGGAAGGAAGTCAAATATATTAGCTGCAAGAACTCACTTAAACTTAGTTTTTTTTATTATTAAAATACCGCAGTGTCTTGCAACTTGAGTTCACAGTAATAAGAGAAGAGGTGCTTTAGCTGATAAATTTCCGAACGGCAAGCCATTAGCTTTTATTCCGAAAGTCCGGCTGCAATAGAGCTCGATGACAATGGGTCTGCTAGTACGAAAAATCTGACTTATGTTTGATAAAGGAAAATCTAGCGTCTTCTTCCGTATAAACATGATCGGAATCTTTACTAGCGATTACTTGATGGAAATACAATAGATTTCTGCAGGAGTTTTCATGACTCCAATGAAATTGAAAACTTCAAAAATGAGCTTTGATACAGACTTGATCACAGCCTTGCTCAAAATACTCTTCCACGAACTTAGGCTCAATACTTAAGTTTCTCGCAAATCAGGGTCAATCAAAGATTACATCGATCCATCCCCATGGTAATATTAATAGCAGTCTCGCTTTAATGAATAGTCTCGCTTTAATGAGGCTGATATGATTTTCTATTCGTCCTTTGAACATCTAACGAATCTTAGTTTAGCGACTGCCCCAGAATTTTTTCGATTTATTAAGTTAACAGATTAATTATATAAAAGAAACGGGATGGGTCAAAACCGTCTTATTCGGGCCTCAATATAGCACCCAGCGTCACTTTTCTTTTTGAAGATGTACTTGCGCATGTGAATAATTTGTGCATAGGTACATCTTTAATGATATGTTTGGCTGCTAATTGTACGACTCCTATGAAGTGCGGACGGTATTTGATGCTTCTTTCCTACCCATAACAAACATAACATATGGCAATAGAGGGCACTATTGAGGGTATTGAAGATTATTAGCCAGGAATATCGTATATCATAAAAAGGGTGTTGCCGTTATTGTATGAAATAATTCAGGTATACCATACAGTATAGTTTGCATATTTTTACTCACATAATGTAAACAAATGCACTAAGCCCTTTCACAATTTGATTTAATTTAATTTGTATTAATAAATAAGATGCATTTTTTTTTTTTGTTTAAAGTTATTTTAAGCTTATTAGGTTTTGGCTAAGAAAGCACTTAGTAAGGGAGGTCGAAAGTTTTACCGCTCTACCGTACCTAGACCTGAGCGATTCCATATCAAGTAATCCAGGTATTTTGGTTCAATTCTTCTGAATACAATACAATAGAAGTAAAATGAAAAATTTTCAAAAAAAAATTCCATAGTTTTGAAATTTATTCAAGGTTAAACATTTTTGTATTATATAGTTTTTTAAAGTGAAATACCTTCGGTTCTTTTTGAAATTTTAAGAATTTTTTTAGAATAAAATACAACTTAAGCAAATAGTTTTTGAAAAAAAGTTTTATTTTTTTGTTAAACATTTTTAGGAAAACAATTTTTTTTTTGTCATTTGTGAAAAAAACATACCATTTCATATGGTTTTCTTTAATAGTTAAAACTATGCTCACCAATTCCTAAAAGTTTCAAGCTGCGATTGCAATAAATTTTGGAGTTACATCAAATACGCACAGCGAAACAGTCCGAAATACCGTCTATCTGCTTACTAATACACCTGGCGACGCTTCGATCGATTTACAAATGGACATAATACTCGTAACAAGTACATACGCCAGCGCTTTGCTAAAGCAGAATTTTGCACTGGTTCACTGTTTTTTTACTATTGACAAAAACAAAACTGAAAAATTTTGACCAAGAAAGCAAATTTTTTTCCCAAAAAAAATTTTTTAAAGGTATATTTTACCTCAAAAAAAAAAAAATTATGTTAAAATTTAAAAAACTCCATGCTAAAATGTGCAACATTGAATAGGTAAATTAAAAAATTATTTTCCAAATTTTTTCAGTTTACTTCTTATTATCTTAAGCCTACAAAGAAAAGACTCTTCATAAAAAATCTACGGCAAAGTCCGACATACTTAACTTGAATTGCTCTTCTACCAAGCAGCACATTTTGGCAGAATGAATAACAAAATTATATATAAAAAACTAATTTTAAATTAAAATATGTTACCCACCTGAAAAAATAGGCAAAAACACACCCATTGGTAGTATTTGTAGTGCTTTTTGTTATGTGAATCACCATCCGAATTGGCAATACCCGGATAGGGTACAGATATACCCTGCTTCTTACCGAAATAATCACGCAAAGTATATGTCGAATGGATCCAACAATATGTATTGAGCACGTCTTCTGGAATATCTTTGGTATGAACACAATCGATGGGATTGCCAACATATTGTCTTGTGGTTATAATCAAAGAGAAGGACATCAAAATCATCACAGTAATTGAGTAGTGTAGACGGAATACTGGCGAATCGGTTTTAACGTGACTGACCTTTACAAGGTTTTTCAATCCACGAAATATATCTAACATTTTTCGCTGAACGGCAATGCAACGCGAAATGAATAAGTAGAAATTATGGGTTTTGCTGTGGATTTTAACGTGCTCGTATAGGTGTTATATTTCAATTATATTAACATATGGGAGTGTGTATAAATTTTTGTTGTTGTTTTTCAATGTATTTTGGATTTCACTTGAGTTTTGTGCATTCTTTTTGTGTTTGTAAGAAAGTTCTTTCGTTGTATTGCTTCGTTGCTAACTGGAGGCGGATGCAACAAACCAATTTGTGGTTATCGTCTCGTTGTGCAGGAGGCGTTCTTTCTTTTTCTCGGCGGTCCCATAGTTTTGTTATGACGTATGCGGCAATCACGTGGATTTCTTTACATTTCGCAGATCCCCTCCTGCATTTTATTATTTTCGTATATTTATTTGTTTTATTCAATTTAAAATTCAAGATAGCGACGCAAGAGCACTTGAAATTTTTATGGTTTTGTATAAATGATTCGTGCTTTTTCGTGAGTTTTAAAAAATGTTGCATTTTAGATATTAAAACTTGTTCGTGCGCTCTATATCAATAATTTTCAAAGGCAGCTGTAACACTTCACATTATTATTTCGTTTTCGGCATGTAAAAGTTTCATAAAATAAGGCACACTAAAATTGGCCGACTCTTGGAACTGCTAAAGATAGAATATGGGGCACTTATGATTTCATATTTTCAGTCTTTTATTTTTAATATTCTAATGAGTTTTATATGTGCTACGAACGAATGAGTTAAATGTTAGTTGAAAATATATTTTTGCTTTTGTCAGCAACTCGGCTTTGTGTGAAAATATTTACTGCTCGAAGGCTTGCGATACGATAACTTGCGTATCAAATTTAAAATTAGTATTAAAAAAATGAAATACTAACATTAAAATATTAACATATATTCATATTGATGAATAACAAAAGTACTATCTAGACAAAGCATGGACATACATCAGCGATTTTAGGGCGGCAAGTATGGAAGTTTGCAGAACTGGCAACCCGACCGTATAATTGCTCTGGTTCACCGGTTTGCCAAACAGCTCAAATATCTCAATGAATTTTGGAAATTATGAATGAATGAAAAGTATGAAGTCATAAAAGTGTTCCTGATATTAAGTAAAGAGTTTTCCAATAACAGGTGTAACAGGTGAATGGATTGCGCTATCGAGAGATGACTAACGATTTTTTATGGATGATATTGATCTGGACAACGTTTAATTTCACCCAAGACGACGCTACGTGCCACACAAGCAACGAAGCCATTGATCTTTTACAGGAAAAGTTTCCGAACCGCGTTATCTCTCGAAGAGGTGATCACAATGGGCCACCGAGATCTTGTGATTTAACACTTTGTGACTTTTGTCTTTGGGGCCACGTGAAAGAGAAGGTCTACGCCAACAGCCCAGGGTCGATTCAAGACCTGAAAGATGGAAGTCGTGAGGCTATCGTGGTGGTCATTTGCCTGATGTTATTTTCCACTATTAACGGCATACCTTCCTCTTTATAATTAAATAAACATTCCATCATTTATATCAAAAAATAGAATTTTTTTCTGACTATCAAAATAACACCTCTTATTAAAAAACACTTTATATGAGACAAGGAGAAAGAAAATCATTACACGCTACTCGGCTAGAAAACCTAATGCTGAATGAATTTCTGCTTCGCATTGCCTCAAAACGTGCGACGTGTATTTCATCTTTGATAATTGTCAAGTATACAAATGTTGAGTTTTACACGATTGAACAACGCTTTAAAATTACTGAAATTTATTATGAAAATAGCCCATATTTCAGAACAGCATTTCGCGAAATTCGTGGTGGAAATAATCAACCTCAAAATTTAAAGGAACTGGTTTTGTCGAAGATAAAAAAAAGAGTGACAGACCAAAAACTGGACGTTCAATGTTGCTGAAATATTGCTGCTGCAGCGCACAGTGTTGCTGAAAAACCTTTAACATTGATATCTCGACGTTTTCTACAATTAGGCATTCATGAGTCTACTGTTTGATAGACATTTAAATGATGTCATTTTTCACACGTAATTATTAAGAGCCATATTTTGAATAAAAATAGTGAAACCTGAAAGAATCTAATTTTTTACATGTTTGATTTTAAAACAGCATTTGGGCGAATAAAAAAGGCAAGGTGTCAAGTAATACGACGCCAGGTCTTGGTATCTCTAACAGAGAGGATGTTTCCTTAATATAATAAATAATGAGGTCATATGAGTATAAGTTTGGTACTCTGAGATAAATGACGCTGTTTATCAAACCAATGTAAGCTAAAAACTTTTTTTGCTTAAAGTCTGGTTAACTCATCGACAGCTACATTTGCGTGAGCATTTCGAGGTCTAAGAATCAAAATTATGTTTATTAAGAATTGGCTGCAAACATTATTCAATAAAATTCTGATTGATACACACATCTCGATTTGGTTAAATAGAACGAAGAAATCTAAGTAACAGCCCAGTTGTTTGGAAAAATTGCTAATTGCTACGCGAAAAAGGGAACAACCTGTGGCAAGCGGAAATAACCTAGTTATAGGAGAATTCTTAGGTAGCTCATGATATACTGCAATCAACACCTAATGATCTGACCAAGAGAGTCGGAAGGAACGATTTCGAGATTAATTCGAAAAGTATTTTGTATATTATACTTTCTAAAAAAAGAAATGTATTATTTATTTATTTAAGAAATCTTCCATGAATACTACTGGTAAAGTCTGTAAAAAATTAACACCAAACCTCTTGAAATCCTCAATATGAAATATATTGAAAATAATATTCTGATAATCTCTTTAATCTCTTATTTCTTCCACAACATCGTTTTTTCCTGGAAAAGATGAAGCAGATGAGTGCATGACGAAACGGTTTTTAGAAGCTGCGGGAAAGGCTTTAACTGCTAAAAAACATGTAATCAAATAACGTGCAGCACTAGAATGTAGTCATAAAGCCCCCTAGGTTCGAGTCTCGTCCAACAATTTTAGTAGGCTCTGGAAGGATGGTTGAGAGACAGATTTCATATACAGATTCTTGTGGTCAGTTTAGGTTCACTCTCGAAGGAAGTTTTGGAGGATTATGGAAGGATGAAATTAGAGAGAGATTTCCTAGATACTACAATGCCTTACTTTGGCCAAGTAGTGAACACTTCTCAAGAGCAACCCACCTAACCATTCGAAAGAATTCGACATGGAGGAGACTTTCTTCGGAAATATTATTTATCTTGAACACTTAATTTATTGCAAAGGTTAAACCCAGCGTACAGTCACCAAATTCTTAACTTCATCTTAATTTTTCATAACGTTGTTTTGATTCTCCCGCGATAACTCCTACGTGGATTAACAAGAAGAATAAATATACCCAGCAAATATTTAACAACCTACAGGGTTTGAATGAAAAGTATTGTGAAAAGTTTGGGAAAAACTTATTTATATTTCAAATATTGATACAAAACCTTAAAATTCTTGAGCATCGACACACTTTCACCAGCAACTTTTTCATGACTCAAAGGCTCTCCGGATGGTGGAATGTGTACAAGTCCCATTGTGAGGAGAGAATTTTACTTTTGGAAATAAAAGAGTGTGCTGGGTTCATGTCTGAATTGTATATTTTCCGTTTCACTTCGGAAAGTAGTAATTTTATGTAAGCTTCTTACAAGTTAGAGCTTAGACGTCACTAAAAGTAATATGACTATCCAAATACAGATGTTCTCCAAATAGCGAGTTTTTACTGAGAGTCCACGCCATAAATTACATTGTGCGAAACAATTTTTGGGAGAGGAGAAATTCCTCTGCAGGACAATGGCATTAAGGGAGCTTATCAAAAAACTCAAGAGGTTCGACCCCTGGAGTTCAAAACATTTTTTGGTGGTCAAATTAAATTTTCATTGTTGTAAAAATAGTTTTTTCGAATAATTAATGTTAAAGGTATTAATTAGAGCTAAATTTGAAGTACAGAAACTTTTGAACCCATTACTATCTCTCACAGTTGGTCTTTTTGAGGCTTATTTAGACAACCAAATCTGGAAGTTAGGAAATTGTTACATCCCAAATTCCAAAAATGAGAACGATTGTTCTTTTAAGTCATGTTCTATAAAATTGTAAAGAACAATTAACCCGAAATGAATGCAAAAACTATGAGTTCATAAACAAATGTATATAATAAGATGCAGATAAGAAGTCAGTTCATGCAAACTTCACCAACAAAAAAGTGAATCAGTACCCAATAATACTACTAGGTGCCGCAATAGTTTATGCAAACGCTACAAAATACCTTGGTATAACGGTCGATACTAAGTTTCGATGGCAGGAGCGTATAAAACTTACACATCTCAGGATAATAAAAATGAAATGACCAATGGCGAAAATCACAGATATCCATATATAACAAAATAGCTATATATAAACAAATTATAAAGCCTGTGTAGTCCTATGGCGCGCAACTATGGATTTACACCAGTAAAATTAATATAAATATACTTCAACGTCTCCAGAATAAAATTTTTCGAGATATTCTCAACTCTCCTTAGTTCATTCGTAATAAGGATATTCATCGTGATCTCAATGAAAAAGAGTAGTATAATAAGATGGAAATGAATCTTGAAAGGTTGCACGTTTACTCGATATTAAAAACCTTTGTTTATGAGAACTTCATTAACAGCCTAACTGGCAGACTATTTATCAATATCACCCATTATGTGTCATTCTATAAGTCTTTTTTGATTAATATTGGCCACCCCCCAGGTTCGGATTATAGTTCCTCAACACCTTTCTCACCGAAACCTCATACCTTATTCTAGGCTAGGCGACGTAAACTCATAATAAGTGATATGCAGTCGCATATTTCTCAAATCTGGAAGGATGGGTGGGTTGTCATGCTATCATACCTAACACTTGCAGGCCTTCAAACCAATCAATTAAATTTACCAATCCCACATTCCATTTGCTCAACCTGTGTAGCTAGATCTTCTGAGATTATGGGCAACGTGAACTTAGCCACCTATAGTTCTAAGAATACATTGATATAATCGACTGTGGGCCAAGGGAGGCCTCATGAAAGCGCACCCTAGCCTAATGAATAGACTCACATGTGACCTGCTACACAGAGCAAACGAACAAGTAAAGTAATTTTACGGTTAATTTCATGACGAACTGCTGTTGGGATTTCAATTTTTTCTTCTTCTTAAAAAAGGAAATCCCAAATCAAAAAAGCACTACCTACACATGTTTAAATAAGAATATTTTATATTTATGTACTACCGTTACGAAACTTCGTCAACTTTCCATAAGCTCTGGCATAAATATAGATGTTTGTCTGTATATCAAGTATCAAGTCAAAGTATATTTTTTAACCTATGTGTAAATCTAAATATTTACAAGTATTGTTGATTTTTGTTTTCATATTTGAAGGAAATTAACACATATTTCACATAAATACATACACATCTGATATTAACGTGTGGTATTATGGCAATACACAGTGTTACAAGGGCAAATTTGTGTGCATCCAAATCATTACATTCACACTTGTACAAGTTTGCTTACAAGTATGTACATGCGTGTACTTGTAAATGTACATAATTATACTCTTATGCGTGCCACTGCTTAATTTACGACAAAAATTTAAGGTAATTTAGTAATGATAGCGGAGCTGTTTGAAAATTCAAACACTGAGATACTCGAAATTGGAATACAATTGAAGATGCGCGGTTGCCATACATCTAAATTTGTGTGCACTAAAAAAGGCCCAACCAAAGGTAGGTATAAACAGAGGTTTAATTTTCGGTTTGAAACAGCATTGAAATAATTAGAAAATTTTCAAAATTGATTTTTTAAAAAGTGCAATAGGTGGCATAAAGTTCGTTTTTGAATACCTTTTTTATTTAATAATAAAAAATAAAAAAATAAATAAAAAAAATAAAAAAAAAAATAACAATTAATAAAAGTGATTTGGGTGATAAAAATTTGTATATTGACTGAGCTCTAGATTTCACTTGTTCCCTATCGATGTGGCTGGCAAAGCGATTGCAGCGAAAACAGCGACACGCATGAATGCTATGTCGAAATGGAATAGGTATCTTGGCCATTCGGCCATACTGCACAGGAACACTGTTATCCTTCCGACATAGACTATCATGTAAATCTTCCATCACCACCCTTGCTATTCTCCTGTTCACTCCCAATTAGGGAAGAATGGAAGACAAACTTTCCGAAATCGATGGCCCTCTGATTATATATACCTACAGATGGTTCAAAATGGCACGGTAAAGTGGGATTTGGAATATTTTCCAATTCCCCTCACATCAATCTATCATTTAGAATACCCGACTACTGTAGTGTATTCCAAGCGGAAGTATGCGCTATCTGGTATGCAGCGAAAACTATCTTAGAAAAGAGAATATCACTAGAGGATATCCGCTTTTTCGCTGACAGTCAAGCGGCCGTTCGAGCACTCAGCTTCTCTTAAACCCACTCAAATGTGGTTCGATCCTGTCTCTTATCTCTTAACGAAATAAGTGTTCAGAATTTTGTCCAAGTTATCTGGATACCGGGTCACAGTGGATTCGAAGGTAACTGTAAAGCTGATGAGCTCGCAAGAGCTGGAGCTGCGCAATCAAAAGTTAGTAACTTACCCACAATCCACATTCCGCTCTCAACATGTAAAATGATCATTGATCGAGAATTTCACAGCATTGCTGATCGGAGGTGGCGAGTGGAAACTACTTGCGTTACGACCAGACAAATCTGGTCATCCTACAATCTGAAACAGACAAAACCCCTTATAAGTCTTTCGAAATACGACCTAAGGCATATAATATCTCTTATAACCGGCCACTGCCTTTTGGGCACTCACGCACGTCGGCTCGGGGTTTCTCAAAACGACCTGTGCAGATACTGCGAGGACGAAGATGAGGAAGTATCGAGCAGGCATTTGCTGTGCAGTTGTCCCGGTCTAGCCAGAAGTCGACTCGCTCTTCTAGGCTCTCCTACAATTGACAATCTTTCAGTACTCTCGGACCGGAAAATCGAGTCTCTCATCAAATTCTCGAAACGAATTAATATCTTTGGGGAATGGGATATGTGGGGAAATCATACAAAATAATGAGCTCTAGGGCAACACAACGGACCCAACTTGCGGTCTATGTGGCATTCCGATGCGGGGTCACCCTTAAACCAACCAACCAACCGACTGAGCTCCATTACTTTTCAGTTTGCACACTGCAGCTGTTCAGTTCACATCGACGCACATTAGCAAAAATTATAAATCTTCCAAGAGGAGTATTAATTTTGCGCCACCTTGTTTTATACATTTTTCGCATTCTTGGAGAAAATGTTTTTTGTTGAAAAAGGATCTAGCACAAGTCGAAAACCCCAAAATAACGCAAACGTGTTTGTTAGAAAAAACGTTTTTCTGGAAAAAAAACGCTTTACAACCGGGTTTGCAATACTGAAAAAACTATTAGTCGGATCGGACTAAAACTTGTATAGCTCAAACTGTCCATATGCTTTTATCACATTAATGAATAATATAATTATTAATTAATAAATATTTAACCCTTTTTAAAACAATTTAAGGTAAAAAACGGTTTCAAAAATTTGATTTTTTTTCGGTTGTCAGCCATTCTAGTTTGCGCCAAAATTACAAGTCTACTCTTGACTAAAACTTTGTTTTGTTTGTTTCAGTACCTCGAAACTTGAGATAGCATGCAAACCGTTTTTTAATAGGGGTAGACTAGCTGATAGACCTATGTATCAGCAGGATTTATAATTGAAAAAAAATTTTTTTTTTCTAAAAGTATTTGATGTCAAAGTTCATGTGCATAAAGATTAAAACAAAATTAAAATAAAAAAGCTCTTGAGAAAAAAGTCAGACTAATAATTAAAACTAAAACAGACCCTTAATAAAACCTAGGAGAATAAGCATAACATAAAACAATTGCTTACATGTTTATTATGATATAAACGGTAAATAGCCATCAGCACGCAGCAATGTTAACATTTAATGAATTTATTATTAGTTGATGGAAGAAGACGTACTATGTATTTAAGAGTGACTAGAATTGTACCCACTGTAAAATTGCCAATAAGAGGTTTAGCAAAATATATATTTTTCAATGATGAATATTTTGTTTTTGCGCGGCCGTCGTAGGCAAATGGATTGGTGCGTAATCGAGAGTGCATAGGTTCGAATCTCCGTGCATGAAACATTAAAATGATAGAAACAATTTTTTCTAATAGAGGACACCACTCGGCAGGCAATGGCAAACCTCCTCTTTTCCAAAATTGGTATCCTTTTTTTCAAACATATAGTTATAGTCTCTAACCTAAAAATTATCATTTTATTTACTATAGCTAAAAAAATTCGAATTGGACTAAATTCGTTTGAATTTATTAGTGATTCAGCTTACCTCAAATGCCGTTTTTACAACTACATATTAAACAACCACTAATTCTTACGTAATATATTTCTAATTATAAAACAATACAAATTTCATAAAATTATATTCAGAGTCTCCATTTTTATATAATACATATACTCGTATATCTATTATGCAAAATATTTGTGCATTTGATAAAAACAATTCCTTTAAAAATACCTTTTTATCGCGCTACATCTGAACATAATCCCCCACACGAAAAGTTCTGTACAAATTTAATAAGTTACCAATATTTAAATACAATAAAATTAAAAAAAAATTACATTGAGTAAGTAAAGTAAAGCAAAAGTAAATTTACTTTTTGTTTAAAGCAAATATGTTTTTAAATAATGTTATCATGTTTTCCACATGAAAATAATTATATTAAACAAATATATAAAACTAACTTCTTTCTTCCTTTACTCCTTTCCAAAACTCTGAACAGTTCAATGAACATTTTCTCATAGAGAACATCTTTAGCATTTTAGAATTTGAATTTTTCTCTGTGTACTTGCTAATATTGCCTATATCGATTACTAAAATCGTACAACTTTAGAAAATTTGGCTTGATTTTCCATTATCAAAATAAAAAGTCCCGAATGTAAATGAAGCACACATTTGGCGAAACTGTAACAAAGTGGCAACCCAGAGTACAAATGGAGTGCTGCGCACTCATCGTTCTTCTCCCTGTAGTGTTTATTTCAAGCACATAGTTAATTTATAAAGCAAAACAAATCGAACACGTGAGAGTATGTGTGTGGGTATTTTAAAATTTTTTTTAACACTCTTGTTATTCATGGAGTATATTGATTTAACTTTTTAATGTAATAAATAAGAAAAAAAGTCCTATAAATTTAGTGAAGCTGGCTGAGAATTAGTGATGTGCAACTGCTAATTAATACTCGCGCAAGTGAAATATAGTTACAATTATCGTCGATAGTTTCAAGTACTTTTGGCATCGCTACCAATGTACACTGGGCTAAATAACTGTAGCACTGAAACGTATCGAATAGTTTTGACCTTTTATATTTTTTCCATATAAAGAATTATAGACATTTTTTTTATATGGAAGAAAAGCCCCAACATCGGCAGCAAATGTATTGTCAAAAATCAACGCGATTTTTGATCCACTTGAAATTTACTTTTTATCAATCAAAATTTAATGGGTTATAGAACCACCGTGGCCGAATGGGTTGGTACGAGACTACCATTTGATATTCAGAGAGAACGTAGGTTCGAATCTCGGTGGAAGATCAAAATAAAGAAAACGGTTTTTCTAATAGCGGTCGCCCCTCGGCATGCAATGGCAATCCTCCGAGTGTATTTTTTGCCATGAAAAAGCCCCTCATTAGAAATATCTGCCGTTCGGAGTCGGCTTGAAACTGTAGGTCCCTCCATTTGTGGAACAACATCAAGACGCACGCCACAAATAGGAGGAAGAACTCGGCCAAACACCCAAAACGGGTGTATGCGCCAAGTATATATATATATATATATATATGTATATATATATATAGAGAACCATATACTCGAAATTTGTTTAAAAATTTTGATTAAAAAATTTGAGGTTTTCAAGAACCTTTTTTAAATTTTTTTAAATTTGCACAAAGTTTTAAACTGGTATTTTTAGGACTTTAGAAGGTGATTGAATTATATTATATTTTTATAAAAAAAATTAAAATACAAAAAAAGGAAATATACTGTCACGACATGTCAATAGGTCCCTGTGTCGTCTGCCGCAAAAGTAAGAGTACCAAAAAACAATAAGGGGGACGATCTGCGGCCAATATATGGTATTTACAACTTTTGCTAAATCAATCGCATTAGATAGCAGATCGATTTTCGCACAACAGGTACAGATGTAGCTTGAACAAGCTAAGGAATTTTGCCTCACAATAAAAACAATTGGAAATAATTGGAAGTAATATAACCAATTATATTTACTGTAGTAAGGAGCAAAGGCTTGGCAATGCTGTTTCGTGTTTTTATATTGTACATTTCCAAACACAAACAAAAAGCTGGATTTCTGTTTTGGTTAGGTACGGTTTAGTTTTATGTTAAGTGGAGGAAAAAATAGGAAATTAATTTATTTGAATGATTGCTTGTATGGTATTTTTTGGAAATGGAAACTCTGGCAGGTAATGACACAAATCAGTAGCATGTTAGTATTATTTTCTGGTAGTTCCTTAGTCTTTTGTACAAAGTAAGAATCAGAATTTCTGCATGGCAGCGAAGGATTAGGTAGTGAGTTGATTTCACCTTATCATTCTCCACTTAGCTATTGTAGAAGACCAAGTTGAATCTCAGCGCATGAAATGTCAGAGTACAGTATCTGTTAATAACCGCCCCGCTAATGTCCGTCATGGTTTTATTAGCCTTAGAAACCACCACTACCAGCTACTATTCATTTGAGCGCAAGTCAATATTCTTCTTCAATGTTCGTTTATGTTCAAAGGGGGAAATGAAAGGCTCCCTCAGATACACTTTACCTTTACTTAAGTCAACTCATCAGCCATACCAGATTCCTATTATCTGGTACTCTGAGTTTCATAGTTCAATTTTTACTGCCACATTAGTGAACCTGGAAAATTTATTGATGCTGATTATCAGAAAATATATATTTTTTAACGGTTTCGGCACGCTACTTCGGCAGAAGGAATCAGAGAGCATGAATTTAAGTTCCTCATTGAGTTGGTTTGATTTAAGTTAGCTGACTTTGAAGGAACAAATTTTGAATTTTAAAATGCTTAAAACTGCGTTTGGACTCAATTAAATCAAATCTGGTTAGAACTCATAAATCTCCTATGATGTGTAAAGTCATATGCTCTCTAATGTATGTAGATGAAGTAGGCAAATAAAAATTGGCAGTCAAAAATAAATAAATATTTATCAGTAATATCCCATACGTTCGGGGCTTGGCATCGATACATTGTTACTAAAATATTTGTAAGTAAAAGTATCGACAGGAAGCATACATATCGGCACATATCTACTGAGAACAGTTTCGTCTTCCCAGTTTTGCAAATTGTGTACTATGCACTGTAAGTTACGCAATCGACGTCACGATTAGCTTATAAAAAATGCCAAAAATATGTTTACACTAACTTTTGCGTAATCAACGTCCATAAAACTAAATAGTACACGAATATCTCAGACATTCGTAAATTCAGCATTTCATTTATAGGAAATTGAATGGATGTGCGAATGCATGCATACATAAATACGTGTGTTAAACAAATGTAAATGGTAACCAAGTCAAGAGCATGCTCAATTAATTAAAGGTCGAAACAATGTACACCCAGTGTGAGATTTTTCTTGAAATTATCGTTTTTCTTAATTTATTCAATTATTTTTATATCTGAGCAATTCCTTTATAAATAAAACACGAAGAACTAGTTACTGTCTTCCAGAACGAACTTAAAAAATATAGAACTCCGTCTATTTAAATAGCGATTGGAACAAGTATTGCAAAATATTTTAATGAAGACTTCAAAATATTTATGTGTTTATGAGGGATCAATAAAATGAAAGTCCCAATATCCAACTAGAAAGATAAACAAGAAAGTGAGAGCTGATGGCTGCCGGCGCATCGTCAGTGAAAAAAGAGATATACATAAAATCAGCGGAACTTTTTAGAAACTTCGGACTTGTACTTTATTATACCAAAAATTAATAAGCTATAAAACTGCGTACCGAAAGATTGTAATAAAAAGTTTTTGAATTTTTTCCAATTTTTGTATAAAGTTGTGAACTCGATTCTATGTGGTTTCTATTAGAACATGGGCCACACTTTTACAAAAAAATAACAATAAAACAGTTGAAAAGTTGATCTTCTATGGTTTGTCGAGGGCTATATGTCTGTATGAGCTAAAACAAAGAGATGTTGAACGTCATAGACGGAGAGCTGGCGGCCGCGGAGGTACTACGATAACACCTCCGGCTAGAATTTTGAGAAGTGGTTGGGAGAACCATGAAGCAGTGCCATTTGCAAGGATTTTGCTCAAAACCCCTGCAAAAAAGACGTCAGACAACTTAAAGTTGCAAAAAAAAGTTGCTAAAAAAATGTTCGTACCTCCGGCTGAAAATTTGTAGGCTTACTGTTTGAAGGTCACAAATGCTGTATATAAATCGTCAGACGTCTAGATCGCTGCAAAAGTAGTGTCAGACGACCCCAAATTTGTAAATTTTTTTCGAAATTTTTTTTTTTTACCTCCGTCTGACGTTCTCACATATTATAGTGGGCACTATTTTAAGTGTATATTTAAATCGTCAGACGTCTAGATCGCTGCAAAAGTAGTGTCAGACGACCCCAAATTTGTAAATTTTTTTCGAAATTTTTTTTTTTTTTACCTCCGTCTGACGTTCTCACATATTATAGTGGGCACTATTTTAAGTGTATATTTAAATCGTCAGACGGAAATACCGCTGCTAAGTCACAATTTTATGCCACCTACATACACCTGATAGATCATTACCTAGACTTGACTCGAAGCATAAGGACTGCAGACTACGAATTATTTAAATATTCTCTACCAAATATCGCAAATCTCTTCTTCACTTTTAATCAGCAAAATTATTCACGCTGGCTGGTTAAATATCATGACAATTTATTGAAGGTCAACGAAACTCACCCAGGACTGGAGGCATCACTTCGAGAAGGAAGTTTTGGTGTCAAACGCACCAACAAACCATTTTCACGGCAACCAATCGATCTAACACTGGAGCAAACGATCAACGCAGATGCTGCGAGACGTTTGACCGGTGTTTCTCACTTCACCAATTCAATCACGGCTCGCCAGCGCTGGTCAAAGAGTCGTGGAATTCGTTCAACTCTCATTTCACACGTATATCAACAGGCCGGATTACGAGCTGCTCAGGATATATCAGGAGAATTAGAAACTAGCAAAATGAAAATAAGTCAATCACAACTCCGAGCTTTCATGGAAACAATAGAAAATAAAATGAACCCATTTGATGCAAACATTGACAGAAAACAACTCTATAACATACACACAGGAAAAGCAGCCTCGTCAGACATAACGGAATTTTTAATCGATGTTGAGCGTCAAGGTGAATCATTACGTAAAGCTTTCATAACGAAATGTTGTTCAGATTCCACGCAATTCGAGAAGCCGATCAAAAAAAATGTATTACACAATTTTGCATCAGGTGGAAAAAAAAAGAAATTCGCTTTGGGTGTTAAAGTTCAGGAAGTGAGAATGCAGCGCGATTTGTTTGGACGTCTTTTGGCCATTTCCATGGAGAAAAAAATTGATTTGGCAAAAATTTTAACCTATCCTTTGACACCAATACCTATGTCGTTGTGTCATATTGATGGCATTATATGTAAAACAGACAAATCGACGCTGATGAAAACGTTAATGAAGGAAATAGATGATAATTCCGAACCACCACACATGGATGTCGTCATTTTCGATGGATTTTTTATGCTGCACTTAATGAAAGACCTCCCCGCTAGTTATGGAAAAATCGCGCTAAAAGTATTACGAACATTGACAAGCAATGATGCCCAAAGAGTGGACGTCGTATTTGATAGATATTTTCATCCGTCAATAAAGGACTGCGAACGTGATTTACGTGGAGGTAGTTCCTCTGGTTATGAAATTGCAGGGCCACAGCAAGTAAGGTCACCAGATTTTTCCAAAGATCTGAGGTGTAGTAATTTTAAAGAAGCATTGGTCGAATTTCTAATTAATTATTGGACGGACGATTCGTTTATCCCTTTAATCAGAAACAAAACTTTGAATATAAACTTCGATCAATGCTATTCTTTCGAAGTTGTTAATAACAAAGTTGTACGATCCATCAACACGGATTTGTCTTGTCCTTTGCATGAAGAGGCAGATACTAAAATCACTTATCACGTATCAAAAATTCAAATGACGTGTAATATTGAAACTCGTAGCGCTGATACGGATGTATTGATTATATTATTAGGTAATATGTATAAATTGGATAAATCACTGAAAATATGGATGCATGTCGGCGTTGGTGCCTCTCAACATTACATCAATGTTACTCAGTTACATGCCAACTTAGGAGAACAACTTTGTAAAGCTCTACCTGGATTACATGCGTTCACTGGGTGTGATTATAATCCCGCCTTTTATGGCAAAGGCAAGATCAGACCGTGGAAGATTTTAAAGAAGTATCCGAATATCCAGAAAGCCTTCGCAGATCTGGGAGAGAATAATGTTGATCCTGCAACATACCAAATAATAGAGGAGTTCGTCTGCACCATATACAATATAAAAGGAGTGCAGAAAGTGAATGAGGCTCGTCTGGTAATGTTCGAAGCCAACTACAAACACCATGACCAATCCGAGTTATTCAAGAAAAAAATTAGCACCACTGACGCGTCGAATTTTCCACTGTGTGCCGATGAATTAAATCAACACTTGCTACGGACAAGTTACATTGCGCAATTATGGTTAAATGCGGACCAAAATAATCCATCAACTAAACTTCCCGAGGAACATGGATGGTTTATTAACGAGGATGGAAAATATGATTTTACATGGTTTAAAGGTGATCAGTTGCCGTCAGCAATTGATGATATTATTCTCGATGACACACAGCAACTGCCAACAAATTTAGGTATGTTAATATTATTAGTCATTATCATCGATATCACATGAATTCTAATGATAATCTAATTATTTAATTTTTTTGTGTCATGTACTTAGTCATAATATTTTTTTTTCTTAAACAAACTTACTAATATAAGCGCACAAACTATTCAATAATAATTCTCTACAATACACCGAAATCAACATTTTTATTTTATTCAGACGAAGAATCTTTTACTTTTTATATGTACGACACATGCCTAAAATTTTCCCTTCAATTGATATTCTTTTATTGCGTATAGTAACTCAACAAAGTATTTCAATAAGTTAAATAAATGATGAAACTGTATTCAGCAATCTGGACTGGAAGTTCGCGATATCGCAGAGATATTTTGCAAGGTATTTTCGTCTGACAATTTAAATGTGTACTTGAAATGCTTTTTGCAATAGTATGTAAAAATGTCAGACGGAGGTAACAAAAATAAATTCCGAAAAAAAAAAAAAATTCAGGCAGACCGGAACTTCACGGATTTTGTAGGATGACTTAGCAGCGGTATTTCCGTTTGACGATTTAAATATACACTTAAAATAGTGCTAACTATAATATGTGAGAACGTCAGACAGAGGTAAAAAAAAAAAAATTTCGAAAAAAATTTACAAATTTGGGGTCGTCTGACACTACTTTTGCAGCGATCTAGACGTCTGACGATTTAAATATACACTTAAAATAGTGCCCACTATAATATGTGAGAACGTCAGACGAAGGTAAAAAAAAAAAATTTCGAAAAAAATTTACAAATTTGGGGTCGTCTGACACTACTTTTGCAGCGATCTAGACGTCTGACGATTTAAATATACACTTAAAATAGTGCCCACTATAATATGTGAGAACGTCAGACGGAGGTAAAAAAAAAAAAAATTTCGAAAAAAATTTACAAATTTGGGGTCGTCTGACACTACTTTTGCAGCGATCTAGACGTCTGACGATTTATATACAGCATTTGTGACCTTCAAACAGTAAGCCTACAAATTTTCAGCCGGAGGTACGAACATTTTTTTAGCAACTTTTTTTTGCAACTTTAAGTTGTCTGACGTCTTTTTTGCAGGGGTTTTGAGCAAAATCCTTGCAAATGGCACTGCTTCATGGTTCTCCCAACCACTTCTCAAAATTCTAGCCGGAGGTGTTATCGTAGTACCTCCGCGGCCGCCAGCTCTTAGTCTATCATTTTTCCGAATGTGAACAACTGCTTCAGCGGCAAAAAAGGAATGGTTTTCTTCATCGCATCGTGACGGGTGATGAAAAATGGATTGATTACAGAAAAGAAAAGTTGGTGTTATTTATTATGAACTGTTAAAACCAAACGAAACCATCAATGGGGATCGGTATCGACTTCAATTGATGCGATTGAGCCGAGCACTGCGCGAGAAGCGGCCGCAATACGCAGAGAGGCATGAAAAAGTGATTCTACAGCATGACATTGCTCGGCCTCACGTTTCCAAACCCATTAAAACCTACCTGGAAACACTGAAATAGAAAATCCTATCGCACCTGCCATATTCTCCAGATATTGCGCCGTCCGAGTATTACCTGTGCCGATCGATGGCACATGGTCTAGCTGACCAGCAGTTCCGTTCATATGAAGACATCAAAAAATGGCTTGATCCGTGGATAGCCTCAAAAGATGAACAGTTTTACCGCGACGGTATACGAGATCTACCAGAAATATGGGAAAAAATAGTAGGCAGCGATGGGCAATACTTTCAATGATTCACTTGCAACCATTTTTTCAGAATAAAGTTGTATTTTCATCAAAAAACCAGCGAGAACTTAGTTGCGCACCTAATAAGTTGTATGAAGGGATTGGAAATTAAAAAAAAAAAACAGAATGACTTAATTGATATCCGATGATAAATTATTTGCAGGACCTTTGAAACTAAGGAAAACAAATAATAGACGGCCGAAAACAGTACCTTGCAGTACTAGAAGTTGCCATCATATGGTAAGATTTGTAATTTTCTATTTCGGTGAATACCAAGCCTTCGTAATTTACTCAATAAGACAAAACGGATAACTTTGTCATATGCTTTTAAGAAGTGAGTGTAGACGGTGTTTGCCTGAAACCCATGCCCAAACAAAATGCTGCTAAATTAGTGATAGTTGCTGATGACGTCCTGATGGGCTTTCAATAAGCCTCGAAATTTTCGAAAGAAACTGTTAACTCAGATATAATCCTATAATTGGAGAGCTCATACTTACTCCTCAAGTGAAAATTTGGGGTTAGGGATGTTAATTTGCAATAATCAAGAAATAAGACAGTGGAGCGGAAAATATCAGAAATAAAGCACGAAGAGAGAGAAATGAATGAAAAAATGGATAGTTAAAAAAGTTAAGTTGATTTACTTAACTCACTAGAACGATTTATGTACCGTGATTTGGCGGCGGTAAAACGGAAATGGGGGTTTTCAATAAGCGCATAGCACAACTTTTACACAGCTAAATTAAATGGTACAGCAATAAGTTCGAATTTGCCGGAGAAGTTCAAATTAAGAGATTCGTGATAAAAAAAATGTAAGTGCAGCTATTTAATATTTAGTCATATCCTTTTCGCAATGTGCGTTGTGCAATTTGTTAGCCTTGTGAGAAATTTAGAAAGCGCTCGTTGTTTTTACGAAATGAGTTCCGCGTATGAAAAATGATTTGAAGCAGTTTTCCTATGAGCACATCCTTAAGGTTCAAAACTGTCACGTGCATCTGCAGCACGTGGAAGTTGAAGATCTTCATAAATAAATAGGTGCAATTTAAAAACGGTGACGATTTTACCAGAAGATCCAAAAAAACCTCTCCAAAGCAAGAACAGAAGAAATAAAATTAAATGAAAAAAAACCTTGATTTTTTTAAAGTTTTAAAGAAAAGTGGTTTTGTGTATCCCAAGACACGATTCGAGTATGTTCATGTATAGAGGACTTCAAATTCCGGAGCACATTGAAAAAAAAAAACAAATTCAGAACGGAATTGGACACATGTAAATTTACGGGTAAATATTTCTTTTGGGTCAATAGACGCATCGATTCTGGTGTACTGCTGAAAGTTGACAACTTCAATGAACTGTTAAGCATCCAATTAAGGTTGATGTTTGAGGTTGTTTTCCGAAAAAATATTATATATTTGTGCTTACTGGCAATTTAAATGGTGTTTTGATGAATGAAATTTGTCCAAAAACTTTAATACCGTCAGCTATGAAGACGTTTTTACAAGAAGTCAACAAAACCAAGCATCGAGGCTGCAGGTGGGATTGAAATGTTGGAGTGAGCTTCACAGTCGCCTGATGCAAACCCTATTGAAAATATTTAGGCAATGGTTAAGAAAACTCAAAGAAAACAAATATGGACACTCAAATAGTAGTCAAGGCTTTATCGATTGATTTGGATCCGATTGCTTGCACAACTTGCACAGAAATTAGCACAATATATGTCTCGACGATGTAAAGTCATTATAGCTAATATGGTGACTATACATTGTATTGAACATATTGCTATTCTAATTTTATTTAAGGCCCATACAATAGTTTCATCTATTATCAGGCTTGTAAAGTGAACAGTTGATTTGGCGTTTGCCAACACATTTGAGATAGTAATCTTAGTGATTAACACTGGCTGAGAGCTTAAACTTCCCAGGTAGTAGACTAGCTGCTCCCCGCCGGCAAATGTCTTCTTGTATTATCGGTGCTCATTAAATTAAATCTCGAGCATTGTCAAAAATAATAACTTAATATGAGATTTTCCAATAAGTGGGGATTAAAATATAATAGAACCAGCTGTGTGAGAGGTATTAATCAATTACAATTAGTACAATTTTATTTGTATTATTATTTAAAAGGTCCAAATATGCTACTATGTATGGAACACGACATAATACAGTTGTGAGTCGCAACTTCGCACTGTAGCACGGACCGAAAAGGCATAATGTTGCATAAATCTATATGAAATAGGGCAATGTTCTGGACACCGCACTTTTGCTTCCGATTTATTGGTAGATATACAACTGTGCTTTCAGAAATCATCTTGGTCTTATTATTTTCACCTACATTTTTGTCGTTTGCAGTTCTGATAAATAAACAGCAGATATGACAGACTTCGCTAAAAGAACGTGGCCAGCAAAATTAACTATTTGCCTTAGATCCTACTCATTCTTCTCATTTGGTAATAATAGCTCGCGCTTCTCTCCACCCCTCACTCTTTTTGAAGTTAAATATCCGTAAAAATACGTAATATACGCATACATATGCATATACTTATTTATACTATTGTAATAATTATTTAATCGCCTTTAAATTAAGTGGAAATGTGAGCAAACGCACACTCAAACATTCGCATGCACTATATATTTTTCTTTAGGTTAATATCTCATTTTCATACAAAATAGTAGTCATATTTAAAAAATATATATAAGAGTATTTGTTTTTCCGCGAGCATATACACTTTTCCGTTTTGTTCTATTTAAAGTTACACATTCAGCGGAGGAGGGTTACCTCATGCAATCAACTGGAAAGTCCAACAAAAGTCAAAAACCACAAACCTACATATATATGTATATGTGAATGTGTACATTCATATATGCGATAGTATGTTTGACCGACTCTACGCTGTCCAAATACGCGATCTGCACTAAAATTAATTGAATTGTTTAGCTAAATTCAGGAACAATTTCATGGCGGCGTGAATGAAAAATCTTTCTTCTTGTTAATGCGTGACTAATTGTGTTTTCCGTACAAAAAAATATATGTTTGCATACATACAATATATACAAATGTATAATTGTAAGTATGTGTATGTGAAGAAAATTATGACAACAGAAAAACCCGCAAATGTTTTTGTGTAATATTTGCTTTGCGATTTGCGTGAAATTTTTGTGTGTAAATTGCACGCATGTAAGCCGATTTTTGCTTGAGTGAAATTTTTATATACTTGCACTGTGTTTTTAAAAATCCGCACATTATTATTTCATGTAAACAAATTTTCCTTTTTTTTTGTTGATTTTTAAATATTCGGGGCATATTGCTTGACATGATTTTTATATGTGAAAGATGGGGGGCGCAAGGCAAAGAGCGGCACAAGGTAAATAAACAGTCAACACCACACTTTTGTCTACTTTTTATTCGTTTTACAATTAAAATATTTTCTGCAGCCTCCACCGCTCGAAATGTGTGCCTACATATGTACATACATTTATATATAGCATTGAGTTTCTTTCTTTAGGAAAGGCAATGCATTGCATTTTTGTACTTTTTTTAAATGCATTTTTTCTTTAACTTTTGGGGAACACAACAAAACTTTCGACCACCACTACGAAGAGCGCTTAGCTACATACTTATATAAATACATATGTATGTGTGTATGAATTTCCACTCGGTGATCCACATTCGTTGCCATTGCAATTGACCGCCATGGATCGCGTCCAGGTATACTCGTATGAACACACTTTTCCGCATTGCCTTTGTGAAGTCGTGAAAATTCAAGTAGATATTTGTTTTTATTTCAACATTCTCGCCATGGAAGTGTAAATACGCGTACATAAACGTAATGAAATTATGTATGCTTGTATGTACGGCATGTACAAAAACTTCTATTGATAGCTCAGGCCACGCATAAATTCGATAAGGCCAACACACATAAATACATATGCACATATATACGAATGTTTAAACAAATTAGAAAAACTATATAAAACATTCGAACGAGACGCGCATAAATGTTTGGCAGTAGCAGCACATTGATTTCAAACTCAAGTCGCGTGTAGCAAAAAATTCTCAAATTCGTTGAAAAGTACACGCGTCGGAATACCGATTTTGCTGGATCTGTTCTTTCGAATCATGGGCGTCATCGAAAGTCCATTGCATGTTTTGGCAGAAATTGCAAAATTAAAAATTGCTGATATTACAGCATTCTACGATAACGCCAGCCCACCATTAGTAGCACCACATTCTAACACGACGATCGCCTGCTCCAGATCGCACAACCGACGCGCGTTCATTCCGACGACAAAATAAACACTGTTCGTTCATTTGTGCCAACGAAAGCATTTTAGCATCTTAGCCACGTCAATAGCCAGAACTCAAATAGTAGCATCTGAGATTTTTTAGATTTTCATCTCTTCAGCTGCACGAGCATATTGGAAAATTTCAAATGAATACTCGTATGTGGAAAATTATGTTTTTCTGTAAAGTCTGTGTACGACGCGTGAGTGCACTGAGTCTCTTGCTTTTCGAAGAATTTCCAATATGAGCTCTTTGGCTGGGTTGGTTGCTCGCACGTGTAGTTTTCAAAAAACAAAAAAAATTTACTCAGATTAATGCCAAACGATATGTTATTATGACCCCCGCGGCATCCAATTCTATTACTCTTTGAATTTCTCTTTTTTGCATTAATTGCAATTATTCGTGCAACATCGTCTATTCACTTCACTCTATCGAAAGGCAGTGTGAACACTGCTCGCTGGCGCTTGTGACTCTTAAAATGAGTTGCGTACTTCCGGTCTGGTGTGCGCCTCCAAATCGAATGGCAATGTTTGCCGGCTAAATGAGCATTCTCGTCGCAGCATTTTTTTCCAGACCAGCACAATTTACGTGCTGGCCGATAGCCGTTGATGCATATTTCTATATCTTAAATAGTAATGAGTTTGAAAATACACAAAGACATATGCCAAGTAATAATACAGACTGGAAGCTGAAGGATTTTGGTGTACAGGAGTATGATGCGATTGTGCTGCTGTTGTTGTGTGAAAACAATACAAACACTACAAAATACTTTTCATTGTGATAGTTAAAACAAACTGCAATTCTAAGGGTAGGCCGGAAAGCCAGTTAACGGTAGTACGCACAGTGTGCTAAGTTAACATGAATAATGGTAATAACGGTATGAAAATGGCGGTTTTGTGTTATCTTGCGAGGATATCTGAGCAATACATATACGAGGGGTGCTAAAAAAGTAAGGTGACTTTTCAAATTTCGCGGCCAACGTACATTCGAAAATATGTACGAGGTGAGTTCACAATATAAGGTGAAATTTCAAATTTCGCGTGCCACGTATATTGGACCTCCGATTATTCTAATTTTTTATGTTAGTACACTCGTCTCGAAAACATTTCATGGTTTTTGTAATGTAGCATGTTTAGTTTGTTTGTGAGAGGCACAAATAAGGCAAGTGTTTTTCGTGTTTGGCGATTTTTTGCTATCGAAAAAATGGATCAAAGAAGTTGCATCAAATTTTGTGTAAAAAAATGGAATTAAGTACTCAAAAACACTTGGAATGCTGACAGTGGCATACAATGAGAGTACTATGAGTCAAAAAATGTTTACAAGTGGTTCAAGCTTCTCACAGGAGATCGGGAAGATGTGAATGACGACGCCCTCTCTGGACGCCCCACCACAACAACAACCAATGAAAATGTTGAAAAAATTAACAAAATTGTTATAGAATTCAGAATCATTGAATCACAATTAGGATGTCAGTATATAGGTTGGCTCATGCCACGCGTTATTTTCGGAAATTTAGTGCATGAAGCGTGTTCCAGCGACGTTCGTTCCAAAGTTGCTGATTTTGACCAAAAACAACGTCGCATGAGCATCGCTCAGGAATTGTTAAATGACGTCAACGAAGATCCAGATTTGTTTAAATGGATCATAACTGGTGACGAATTATGGGTATATGGTTATTATATCGAAACCAAAGCCCAATCGTCCCAATGGTAGAATCCAGGAAAGCCAAAACCAAAAAAAAAGCTACCTAAGTTCGATCAAATGACAAGGTTTTGCTAACTATTTTCTTTGATTACCATGGCATAGTGCATCAGGAGCTCCGAACACAAGGTCGTATGGTAAATAAGGAGTATCATCTATGCGCCGTTTACGTGAAGCAATACGAAAAAAAAACGCCCGGAATTGTGGAAAAAAATGTATGACTTTTGCATCATGATAATGCACCTAATCATTCAACTTTGCTTGTGATAGATTATTTGGCTAAAAGCAACACCTTTACCATGCCTCAGCCACCGTATTCACCAGATTTGGCCCCTGAAAGTGAAATTTCTAGGAGTAATTCTGCACAGGAAACTGGCATGTAAGACTCAAGAGAAGCTGGAAACTAACGTAAAGATAAATGGAGTGCTCAAAGTTGCTGAGCAGTGCCGGAAAACTTTTAGTAAAGCCTGGAGTCTGACACCAGCTTTGGTACTTTGGCGCACTTCTCTTTGATTAGATTGATTTTCACTTACTCGGCTGTAGTAAGATAGCGCAAGACTACAGTTAAAATCTTATCGATTGGACACAGTTAGTTCATGGAACGTTCCCTGGATTCAAAGATTCAGTGATTCACGCCATTCGGACCTCTCCATAGAGAAAACTTTTTATACAGCTTTTAGAATAGTGTAATATCGTATCACAAGTAGCCTTTAAGTGGAAATACAATATTTAGACTACAATTGCTTCTCGGAGGACTCCAAGACCGAAAACTTAGCTTGAGCTGGAAGGATGCACCCATTTACACATTGGATATTGTGCTGGTGGATTCCCAGTTAGAGATCTTCCAACATTCAGTCCTGTGAAGTGAGTAATTGAGGGAAGGCAACGCAGATATCGGATCAAACTATCCAGTGACGTCCACGCTACTCTAAATGTATTGAAAAATGCCAGTTAGAGAAGTTTGAAGATAATTTAACCTCGAAATTTTGTCCATTTGTCCCAGTTCTCTATCCAACCATATCTCATATATACACAGAGAATTCTTACGGCTTATGAGTTGGTTAGACAGATACCACTCACCACTGTTTGAAGTAGTTTTCCTAACCACGAAACAAATTGAAGTTCGTACGTTTATTCTTATAATAGCACTGATATAGAGTAGCTTTTCAATTTTATTTGGTTATTTGCGTGCCACTAATAACAGAGCGAATATTTGCAGCAGTGTTTTCGCTTGTTCATGAGAAATCTTAATATTACGGGCAATTAAGCCGCGGATAAAATGGCAAAGCATACAAATTTAGCTTTTCTATTCCTCATCTACAATTACAGAGAAGGATGTTAAAATTCGGTAAATAAATAATTTCATCACAATGACACTTAACTTGGAAAGAGAAAACAAACTCTCACATAAACTCTCTCTCAAACAATCCTCAGTTAGCACGACAACATGGGAACAAATCAAATGCAAAGTAAAGATATCAGCATAAATCAATGATGCGACTCAAACTTTGGCACTCAAGTTTAACATATGGATATGATAATAAAAGATCCACCACAGTTATGCACTAATTCTTCTAAAACCCTAACAATGCAGTAACAATGACACATCTCAGAAAACCAACTTCCAGACATCTTGCCAATCCTAAACGACGGAGATACTAAGAAACACCTTCCTCCAATTATATGGAAATCATTCTAATTACGGCATATTTAAATAAAGGGTATATAAGTGCTTTCAAATGAAAATTTAATGGAATAAGCATCTACTAAGTATTTACTTACATTTACTTTTACATTTATAATAAAAATAAGTCCTTAAAATGTCTTTAGGCAAGGCTTCCTCTAGAACTTTCGCATACTTCGCCGTTTGATCCGCAAATTGAGATTTCTATAATTTATACCACCTCTGAACGGCAGATGGCAAACGGGTTCTAAAAAACTGTGATGCATAATTCCAAATACCTTAGCATACCATTATTAAAATTAAAAAATATCGAGAATATGTTCACCATTCCCAGGGACGCACATTTAGGGTCTCTCTTCTGCATATTTGGCCGAGCTCTTTCTTCTATTTGTGGCGTGGATCCACATATGGAGTCACCTATAGTTTTAAGCCGATTCCAAACGGTAGATGTCTTTTTTTTGTTGAGGAGCTTTTTCCTGGCAGAATTATACTCGAAGGTTTGTCAGTGAATGCCGTGTGCCGACATCTATTAGGTGTCGAAAGGTGGTCCCGGACCTCTCACGGGCTCATTCACAAACATTCTCGATATATTTCGAAATCCGTGATGTATGCATTAGCTAAGGTTGGTTCACAGTTGAAACATTTTTGATGACATAAATTTCTGCACAATTGACTGACTGAGTGCAACGGACGATAACGGTATTTTCCTCGGTACGCACGATATCAATACATTTGATAAAAGTTATTTTCAAAATAAATATAAAGTTAAATTTGTGGTGGTTAAATTTTAAGAGCCGATGTTGAATGTGAACCACACCTAAACGTCAAGGTCACCGTTGGACCTCTTTCTTTGTGGTTATTTGAAAGAAAAGGTGTACGTTGATAGGCCAGCAACAATTCGAGAGCTTAAGGGTGAGATAATTCGGCACATTAATGACATAGAACCTCAATTATGCCTCAGCGTCATCGAAAATTTGGACCATCGGATAGAGGTGCGCCGCCGAGGCCGCATCGGCCATTTGGCCGATATTTTGTTCTATACGTAATTGAGCCATACCAATATTATCATACAATAATTATTAAATAATTATCATGATAATAATTTCGTAAAAAAATTGTATTTTACTAAAAATAAACACCGCCCTTTGAAACTTAACCACCCTTTATAAGAGCCCTACGCTTTCTTGTTCAAAATAGACGTTTCTAAAACGATATAGGAAATGGAAGCTAGGCAAAAATTTACGAAGTTATTCATTCTTCGTATGCGTTAAGTACATGGAACTTCCGGTACCTATATTCTATTCAGTTATTATGGAAAAAAACAACCAAACTAGGTGAACTCATATCAACGATGTTTATCAGTCGGCTCTGCTACGACTTTTTTCATATAATTCACTCAGATAGTAACTTATTAAGAACTTCTCCAATATTACATATGTACATACTTTCAGAAATATTATTTCTACACAAAGAATCACTAATTATACTACAGTAATATACACGTGACCAAGTATTGGATCTAACAACTTCTTATCCAAAAATCAGTAGCTTCATAATTTACAAAATTTGTCCCACTGTTAACTACAACTGCCAAATAGTAAAAACGTTAACAATATGCTGCCATCATTCATTCGTCCATCGCCTTGTGGTCCGAAAGGGGAAACGTAGTATCTGCTTGCATACATATCTACTTAACATATCAACGAGAAATTATGCGGCACCCATACAAATATGGGTAGCGATCCATGTAATTTCCGCTTATGATTATTACTTATTATCAACACTTTAACATATTCATGCATGCGTGCATAGTGTATCCTTCATTTTATATTTGCATCTTGTGTGCTCATCACAGAATATCAATACAGTAGGCAATAATGAATGCATAGCAACAAAAAAGGATAGACGCAGCGTTGCCCATATATTGCCAAATGTATGTATGTGCGCAAGTAACTGCGATTATATGTTTATAAGAACGTATGTGTTACTCCCGGATGACCGTCTGCGTTTACGACAAAATGTCAGGCATTGAAAAGGACTTGACGCGTGCCATGGCGCATCACTACTCGCACGCCGTATATCCACATGCCGCACAAGAGTCGCGAATAGCAAATGATTAAGATGCAGCTGTAGCCACGCAACATGGGATAACTTTCGTACTAAATAAGATGTTGTCCACAACAACAAACAATTTATAATAAATAAATAAAAAATATTCCAACTTTAATGTTAGCAATTCGAGGCGAGGAATCAAAAACATGTCACGCAAACAAATTTGATGTCAGAAGTGAAAGCCTTTTGCAAATCCATGTGTTTGTGCGGGTATATGCATATGCGTGTAAGTATATTTCTTGCTATTTGTGCGACAATATATGTATATAAAATACCATTGGTTTCCTATAGTAGTTTTTATATTCATACTTCACTTATATCGTGAAATAATTTTATACAAATAGAAGTAAAAGTGATTCGAAAGTAAATAAAATTTGATGGTCTTAAGCTACTTTAATTTGATAGATTTCAAGGACGCACTTGTAAAGGGTGGTACATCTAGCGTTCGGAATAAAAACTAAACATCATTAAACGGCAGAAATTTAGTTTGTGGTTTGAAATCTACAAATAGGTTGCCTTTTGCATGAACCCTGATCGGAAATATGGATTGAAGAACGTTTGGTTGAAGAAGAAAATTTTACCGAAATATCATTTTTTCAGGTGAGGTAAATTTTCATCTCTGTGGTTTTTCGGTAGACGTCAGAATTGCAAAATATTTTTTTCGATCATGACCTTATTGGTGCCGGTGTTGGCAGTGAGTTTTTTATTTCTGCTTTTTTTTCGCCCCCAAATTGAAGAGGATGACACAAATGATTTGGTTTTAATATGACAGCGGTACGTTTCACACGTGAAAGATGAAATCGAAGCTATCATAAGTACCGAGATGCGATTAAATTTACTGCACAACCACATAGTCTGGCAGAATAACACTGTGGAACAAATTCAGGTTAGCAAAAATTAGGTCCATTCTGAGAGTGGCGGGTGAAAATAGAGGCGAAATTAGAAGACCCGTATCGCGCCGTTTTTTAATGTTAGTTCGAATTTTTTTTTTAATCGGCTTTCCAAGTTCGAAATCGGAGCAAAATTGTTTATATGGTTTTTTGGCTATAACTCGTCGACTAATTGATATTTTTTCAATCTGTAAAAGCCAAATTATTGCTAGAGACCTGTGCAACAATTACAATTCTTGAAAAAATTGATTTCGAAAATTTTTGTGGTACTTATGAAACAATATACCGAAAATCGGCTCCGATTTCGAACTTCGAAGGCCGATTAAAAAAAAATCGAACTAACATAAAAAAACGGCGCGATACGGGTCTTCTAATTTCGCCTCTATTTTCACCCGCCACTCTCAGAATGGACCTAATTTTTGCTAACCTGAATTTGTTGCACAGTGCTATTTGACTTTTTTACATTCAGTTTCATGTTCGGAAAATGAATTTTTAGTAAAAATAAACAAAATAAACTATGAAAAGAAGCTATTTTTTTTGTTGCGGTTACACTGTGCAACATATTCAGGTTAGCAAAAATTAGGGCCATTCTGAGAGTGGCGGGGGAAAATAGAGGCGAAATTAGAAGACCCGTATCGCGCCGTTTTTTTATGTTAGTTCGAATTTACAGTGTAATTGTAGTAACTTTGGGCGATCGATCAAGAACAATAGACCACATCACAGATCGTGTTGGAGTGCTATAAGCCAACAGCGGAAATTGTATTACTGTAGTGGCAACCGGATCATAGTGGGTTCGCCCCTCGGTAGGTAATATCAAAGCTTCGAGTCTATTACTGCCATGAAAAATGTATTCTTTCGGAGCTGGCTTAAAACTGTAGCCCCACCATCGGCCAAGTACCCAATAAGGGTTGTGGGCGCCAATTACACTTTGTACATACTTTCATCTATGGTATAATAAACAAAATTATAATTTTAAATATTTGCCACGTATGAAACAAACAGATGCAGTATTCATACAAGCAAAGGAGCGCGCAAAAGTCAAAATAATTATTTCCATCCCCCGAAATATTTTTTTTTATTAAGCGAAGAAGTTATTCAAAAATATCCAATCCATTTTAAAATTCCAATTTTTAATTGTACAAAATTCTGTTTTAAAAAGAAATCTCCATTCAAATTTTAATTTCAATAGCTATTAAAATTCTATACTGTTTAATTCTTCTTGATAAAATGTGGGATTTCTTTTCATTATTCGTACAGTTCTCGGAATTTTTGGTACAGAAGCTTATATTAAGCAAAATTGTTAAATAATAAGTGATAATTTCAGAAACAATTCAAAACTCTACAAATCTTATTGTACACTAATTTTATCTTGAATCTTATATCATGCTTCTGTATTTTAAGGTATATGCACGTATCGATATTTAAAAACTGACACTCGTATCCGTCGCAATATCCATACATTTGAGCCGCGTGATTCCTATGTAAAATATTTAATAGTGTTTTGGCTTACAACAGTATTTTAACTTATAATAATGAAGGCAGGCGCACATATCACCCCTTTACTAGTTTACTCCTTGTCATAATAAAAAAAAATTTAATAAATAAGCGAATGCAAGCTTTTATGCTTTGTTAAAAATGTATGGCAATATCTATTAACAGCTTGTCATTAGATGAAAATATATGTATCTTTCCTTTCTTTCCTTTTAATTACGGAGGCGTATCAAATTGAAAACTTTGAAACCGAACTCGACATGTTGGTTTTTTGAGTTATGACACTATTGAAGTAAATGAGCGATATATACCACAATATCGATATGTTATAATTGAACTGCCCTTGTTTTCCCTTTTTTTAATTTCAATAAAACTACTTTTTCCTGGAAAACACAAACAACATTTTTTTACAGTACTTTAAAAAATACAGGATTATGGCCCAAATAAATTTGCGTACAGTATTTGAATAGCCAAAATAATAACTACATTATTTCGTATTTAACAGAATTTTACAGAATTACAAGATAATGACTCATGGGAAGTTAGGCTGCTAAGAATTTTTTAAAGATTTTCTCCACAATTTTTACCCAAAAGAATATTGTGATATCGAATTTAAGAATTTTCTTCTAAAACAAAAGGATGTTTTCATATTGTGAGAAATTTCTAAGTTCAGTCATTTCTGGATATATTGAACCACTCGATGTCTTGAACACAAAGTGTTTTAATGGAGTACTCTCAATAGTGAGCAATCGGAGACTTCTAAATAATGAGAAACAAAAAAAAACTCTCCAAATAATCAAGCATGAAAACGGGTATTCCCCAAAATATAATAGTAATTTGGCTGCTGTTATTTGGCGTAAGTATTATCGTTTAATTTGTTTTTTGCCGACTGCAAATTGTACGTATATTTAAAAGTTTCAGAAACCTAATAAATTGATAGTGTCATCATATATTTTAGGAAATTACTTTTCTCAAAGGAAAACTCTGAAATCATTGCACAGATCGGAAAACGCGTTAGTATTTCATCTTGGCAAAAATATTTGGTGTGGGTAAATCAACAATTTCGAAAATAAAAACGAGAACTTATTATATTTCACCAGACAATTTTGATATCCAAGAGGGGGGCTCTCTTGCAATTTTGTATATATACATGTGTATTTTGAGTAAAAAAAAACCAAAACAAGTTTGATATAGTAAATAGCCTGGTACTGTGAACAAGCCATGCAATATTTATTTAACTAATATAACTATATTATATTCCCCTTCTTCGCAATGAGTAAACTATGGGCCGAGTTCATTTCATAAAACTCAGGTGTGACAACTTGCAGTTAAAGCAGATGTAATTTCCTATCGGATGCAAAATTTGCAAAAAATTATAATATTCATTATTCAAATTCGAACAAAACACAAACAAAAACTGTTTAGAATATTAAATTTATGAGACCTCAAATATTAAACAACCATACCATACCATTCCATTCGCTTTCTTATCTACCTATGCATATACATATGTATGTTTGTATGTATATTATGTATGTAAATTTGATGGTCAATGAACGCATTATGCGGTGCAACATCAGCAAGACAATAACAAAACACAAGAAACATTGTTTCATTTTCCCACATTTTGCCCTTTCAACACGTACATACATATGTAAGTATGTGGTTGACTGGATGGCTGGACACTTTGCGGCCTTCATTCCAGCAGTCGGATGCTGACAATGAACTACACATCCCAAAAGCTTTTGTTAATGCGTAACTTAACCGCATTGCATGCAAAGAATGCGTAATAACAACCCGAAGAGTAGAAATAAATTGAAGATTGTCAACACTAACAAATGAACAACAACAACAACAACATTCATTATGTACGTATGTGTGTTTATTTCGGTTCATCCTTAAGCTAATGACCTTTTATCTGACAGGTAGAGACGCATAAGGGATTTTAAAAAATTTAATACTGCGCGCCGAGTTGCTTCTCGTATTATTCTCTTAAAATTTGAGACAATGAATCGACACATACGCATGCACATACGTACCCACATGTGTTGGTGTGGGTTGGAAACTTCTGCGTGCAATCTTAAGACTGTTTGCTACTCGTACGCTCTGAATTTCCACTTGAACATATAACACACTCACATACGCCTTGCTCGAGAACCAAGACATTTCAAACAATTCATCTATTTTAAACTAATTTTTCATTTCAGCATGGAGTCTGTGCGTGGCACCCACCTGCACCCAATGCCTCCTTTCCCTGCAATTACGTCCACTTTAATTTTTCAGGCTCATTAAATGTATGCCCTGTATGGGTTGCTGGCATTTATTTTGAATGACTTTATTTTATTTTCTAAATTCGCCCCTACGCCCTGCTGATATGGAATACGTGCCATGATATATGGTGTAATACGCTTTTTTTTCAATTGTTTTATTCGCATCACCCTGCAGCGAGTTCGACTAGTTTAGGACTAGCGCAGGAATAGTCCAGAAAGGATCGATATTGGTTACACTGTGTCACAGTCATTCGACACTTTTACGTATATGAAGGCCTAGCATCTGTTTGAAAAATGTTCTATGCACTTCCAAATATATATATAATAGGGCGGATCGATTTAAAAACCGATCATTGCTCTGTGAAAATCGTATTCTCGGGATCAAAATAAGAAACTTTGCCGAAGGAACCATACCTCTAAAACGAATTCTGATGTCCCCAAATATCACCATTTTTGGCCTTTACATGAAAAAATCAGGTAAATGGCTATGTTTTTTCTTTATTTTTATTTATTTATAATTATATCTATTTTTTCTCTTAAGAAATTTATTTAGTCAGAACATATGTAAATGAAAAAATTAATTTAAGTGAGTTATAGAAAAGAAACTAAAAAGTTCGACCCAAATTGGGGGACATCAGAATTCGGCTTAGAGGTATAGTTCCTTCGGCAAAGTTTCTTATTTTGATTCCTAGAATACGATTTTCACAGAGCAATGATCGGTTTTGCAATGATATGTATATGTATATATAATTGGTGCGTACTTCCTTTCTGGGTGATTGGCCGAGCTCCTCCTCCCATTTGTGGTATGCGCCTTGATGTTGTTCCACAAATGGAGGGGCCTATAGTCTGAAGCCGACCTGTATAATATAATACCATATATTAATTCCCAAACCATAGTTAATTTAATACTTCTTGTCTAAGTAACCTGTTCGTAGTGCATTGGAAAAATCACTATCAGTTATTTTGTTCTATGAATTTTTTACCCAAATCACAACTTCTTGTAACCCTGGTTTTACAAAATTGCCTCGATGATTTCGAACCATTCTGTTTCCAATATATTCATTGATTTTCATCCGCAAATGATCCTTGAATGGCTTATTTATTGCAATGTCAAGTGTCTGGAGGTAACCAGCCATTCCTGCCGAAATCATTATTTGATCAATTCTCAGCAAGAAAGTTGTTCATGTCTTTAGCGCGGTGAGTACTGGCTGAATCCCGAACTAGTAAACCTCTGTTCTGACCCCTCAACAGTGGTGGTAGCATATAATCAACCCAATTTTTTATAACTGCTAGTGCACCCAGGCTTTTTTACTTTTGTTGACATAAATTCCAGAAATACGTTGAATCTGGGCTTTTTTAGCTTTCGTGATTAAAAATGGCGATAATTTCTAGCCATCTAGATGAATCGCCAAAATACAGGTAACACGTGCACTATCGTAACCGGTAGAGGGAGCGTAAATTGACGAAGAAGCCCTGTCGTTTGAGCTCCTTGGCGATGTCTTATTTTACAAAAAGTTCCGAAAATCACAATAGGGCTTATGTTCGGAGGATTTCTTATTTTCGGAAAAAGACGGTAGTACTGCTTGCTACTAGTATAAACAAACATAACTTGGTAGCGCTGGAAAAGACCTGCCAAAAATTACATTTGTACTGTATAGCGGTGAATCTTGCTCGATAACTTCATTGTTGCTTTGCTTGGCAGAGCCAAGAGATAGCGAGCAGAGAAGTAGCGAATCAAAGGCACCTACTGTCAACCACGAGCTTAGTGTTTACTTGGTGGCTTGCTGAATTTGCTTAAGGTGGATCAGCTAAAGGCACACATTGCACATAAGGCGTAAATTCAAAGATATGATCCGAGGAGTAGGTAAAACTTCTTTTAAAACAAAGTAGAATATTAGAAAATAAGAATTAAACCAAAAACGCGATTTTTCAGGCCCTTTCTTTTTTTTATTAAACATTAAATGGGCTATAACACTGCGCATACCTAGTAGTTTTCTAAGGATTAAGTTGAAAATTTAGGCGATAAATTTGATGTTGATAATATGTTAAAATTTTGCACAAAGTTTGGAACTTTGATTTGTACAGTTTTTATTAAACAATGAACTATATTTGCATAAAAAATTACCTTTGTAGATATATATAATTCACGCAAGGCTACAGCGAGTTGATAGTTCTCTCAGAGGCGGGCAAGCGGGTTTTCGCCCTCATCGATGAAGCATCAATGATTAAGCAATTACTCTTTGTGTCATAGTTGAGCAATCGATTGAGTACCGCGTCCCGCCTTAGATGATTTTCATTGACTTCTAGTGAGCCCAATTTGGCTAGCACTGATTAAAACTCCGAGCTGACTGTATTACATAACGATTTATTAGCGAAAACTTTTCCACTAATACACGAGTAAGGCAAGGATGTCCACTGTCACTGATTCTCTTTGCAGTTGTTTTAGACGACATCATGAGGAAACTCACCAACGATCTCGAGGACTTGAACTTAGATGATGAGATCTGCTTTCTTTCACATAAAGTTTCAAATATGTATGTATGTTGGCAAAAGCGGTCGAATTGTAGGCCAATATTGCAATATCAAGGCCATGAGTATCACCCAAACATCAATGCCATAATGTAAAATCTTACTGAAGAAGGTCCATTCCTCAGCATTTTATGTCCAGAAAATGGCGATGGATACCCCACAGCCTCAGAATCCCACCAGATAACTTAACTCGAATGGTGCTGGGCAGGAATCCTCGACGAAACGAAGTCGACCCAAAACTATTTGGAGAAGATCAACCCTAAAACAGCAACAAACCGTCTCAGATGACGACGGCTTGTTGAAGCCCTATTCTCACAAGTGGAGTCATTAAGGACTAAAACAATTAAAAAATGGGTTCTAATTTAAGTCGAACCTATTATTTTAGAGGCTTGAGGTATGCCTCATAGTTGCCAAATCGTTCTCGCTAATTCACCCCTTATACCTAGGATATAAAATATTTACTTTTATATGGAATACTGCGAGAATCAGTATTTACCCTATACCTTCACATACTGGGGATTTTTCTCGTGTTTTTTATGAAAATAGGAGGCAAGTAATGAGAAAGTTTTTTTTTCAGAAAATTTCAGTGGATATTTATATGTATCTAGAATAAACTTATGAATATCTGTGAATAACGTAAAAATATGGGGTAAGATTGGGAGTGACCCGCTGCTATACAAACTGAGCGGAGTGTTAATTGAAAAGTATGTACAAATTATATATATATATATATATAAATGCTTGGGCTTATGCCCCTGTAAGGCTCATACACCCCATTCTTCTATCGCCTGCGATATTCCCCATGGTCAATTTGCAAAAGGTTCATAAATCTTCCGCAGAATCTTTCCCTCGATCACTACTTATGGGACGTTGCGATCACTACTTATAGGATGTTGCTAACGTTTAACGCTAAGCACCATAAAATAGGAAGAAAAGCGTATAATATAAGATTTTTGTACGCCGAGAGAGGACTTTACTATTCAAATGCCTACTTAGGCCAAAATACCACTTGCTGGAAAGAAAGATTCTCCGCTGACATTCCTATCGGTGTTAATACCAAATAAACGAAATAAACGTCCTTTAATACTACAAAATTATAACAAAAGTGACATGGGCACTGATACGCAAATGTCCTGACTGCTTGTTTGATGGCACGAGGTACTTCATCCAGTATTTGTTTACCGACTAAGTTATTCCCAGAAAATCTTGTTTTGCATTAGATTAAAGAAGGCACACGACAAGGAATTACCATTCCTGGAACCTTATATGGCATAGAGCTGATCGGAGAGGTATTTCTCACTTCAGCCGGAGCTTCTGTTATTGTTCAACGTCATTTTACACAACGGCATTACTTTTGCAGCATAAACGGCGCATGTTCAAAGGCTAAGGTAAGTTTTCAAATTACACGGGAAAAGCACAAAAATAGAAAATTCATATGAAAATATAGAGATTTCTCGCAGTTGTGAAGACAAAGTATCCATCGGAGGCGTATATCTATAAAGTAGTACGGACAACTGTGGTCTTCAATTGATTTATGTATTGAAACTATATTATTTTCTAAATCATTATATGAAGTATTTACAATAGGGATGTACATTTTTCGATTTTAACGCTCACGAGATTTAGATATTTTGCATTAACTTAACTCTTACTTTACACTAACCCTCACTTTTGTACAAGTGGGTGAAAAGGCAAAACTGAAGTGCGAGTGATTCATTTTCAAAAACAGATAACAAAGTAAAACGTAAGTACTTTTTGACAAAAATAAAAACAAACGCGGATCTTTCTCATTGGATACTAATTTCTCCGCTTTTAAACTATTTTTGTATACCTATTACTTTACAACTAATCTTTATATATGGTTCCGTAAAACAAACAAAAATATAAAACTTTTCATTATTTTTCTTTAATATATATCTTACTAGCTTTAACCCGCGGCCCCACTCGCGTAGGAGTAGTTTTGAGGAATTTGGGATATGTATATAAAAGAATTACAAACAATAATTTCATAGAAAATAATTTTTTATTACTAACCAAATAAAATATTACAATACCCGGCATCCGTTGCTAAGCCTCGTTAAATAAAATCAAAACAACCAATCAGAAAAATATGAAGCAAAATTATTTTTATTAATTTTCTATCTCAAACCGTTTTTGAACTTTGCATTTGGGTCATAGTTGAGCAGCTTATGCGGATTATGAAGTCTAGAGTGTGCTATAAATAGTGGGAAATAGAAAAAACTACGATTTTTTAGATTAAATTTAAGCAAATATTCGATTATTAGTGACGAATGAGAGTGGTGGCGCGGCGTAGGGGATGTGGGAAGAGAGTTCCATCATAAAAACATGCCTATAACCTTCATTGGGTGAAAATATGAATGTATACAAATTTTTACGTCATTTGGTGTTGTCGTATCGTAGCGATGCGTGGACAACGTACAGACATTCACCTTTATAGTATAGATTGATAATTAAATAAAATTATTTCTACCATGGAACAATTTTTTTCAACGCTTTATTAATTTCTGCACTAAAGGATTAACTCAAAAAAAGCTATCTTTGACATAATAAATAGTTTATGAATAGGTTTTAAACATACTTTTTGTTTTAAGTGAAAATCGTTTGATTGTATATACTTAATATAATATATAGTTTCACAGTAGTTACAGTTTCAACCCGACTCCGCACTACAGAGATTTTTTATGAGGAGCTTTTACATGGCAGAAACATACTCGGAAACTTGCTGCCGCTGTAGCATAAGCATAGTACTGCGAAAAAAGTTTCAGCGACTCCGCTAGTCACGTCATGTGGTCAATGTCAAATTAGTTAGTTACTCTGACATGACAAGTAACTTCTCCTCCCCTCAAGTAGCTGAAGTTTGTCTTGAAGATATTTGGTTCCAATAGGACGAAATAAGCTGACCCTCTGAGAGGGGTTGAAGATGAAATTTTCAGCTGAAGCTGAATGGGGCTACATATATGTATTTATATTTCTCTGCGTACAAGTGGAGGGGTCGGATTTTTAGGTATTTTTTACTACATTTTAAATGAAATTTCGTTAAATATTTAGAAAAAGAAGAAGGTTTAATCCTTTAGGGACGAGTGTCAGCATATAGCCGCCCAATCCATTCTACCGTTCCGGACGCGTGTCGGCATTTAGCCGCCCAAATTAGTTTGTAAATGTAAGGCTCGCGAGCGTCGTTCTGAACGATAGGATACGCATGGGTATAGTAACAAGAGTCACCTTTTCATTTAAAGACATTAGGGACCATTAGCTATGAAGTCCCATCTTCCTTATATTGTAAACTTATGATGTGAGACGACGGTAGTCAGAACGAATTTCAGTCTCTCAGGGTTATTGCCAGAGGAACCAGCTGGCTTTTTTATATTTCATATTTTATCCTACGCACGATGGCTAAGCGATCTAGAGGTGATACGTTAGATACTGACAGTCCTGACGAATATTAATTTGAATCTGATAGGTCGCAAATTGACGGCATTACTTCGTCAATTTGCTTGATACCACACAATGCCGTAATATAAAACGTATAAGTAAATACAACCAAACTTCTTTTTGTTCTTTTTTTTCCAATTTGTTTGTTTATAATTATTTTTTGATTCTATGAAATTTGTTTCTTGTGTTAAATAAAACCTTAGTTTTTATAACGTGCAACGTATTTATTTTCTTCATTACGCACTCCAATACCTCTCGCCCTCAGCGACGCTAGCCCGCCGAGTCGCTCCGACCCCAAAGGGTTAAATATTGCGTTCCATACATATCGATATGCCATAATAGTTATAAAAAGAGGTGTTCGCAGTCTAAATATATGCAATCTGCATATATACCTATGCCGAATGTGTAAACATTAGCTTAAACTAAGCTTTCTGACGCACTTCTCTTAAACCGTACGCGTTTTTCATTTACGGCGATCTCCTGTAAAATTGTCTGATAAAACCTTCCGTCGAACATTCCCTCCTTTTTTAATCACCTTTGATTATAATAGGACTATGAATAAGTTCGTGCGGTTTTACAACAGATGGCGTAACTTGATTATTATTCCATCGATCCACATTTCCAAACATTCATTGGAGAGCTACTGTCGTAAGGCACAAACGTCAGTATAAGTTTTTTATTTGAAGCGTAAACAACAATATTTTTACCACACTTGAAAATGTCGAATTTCGTGCCAAATAATGTGTTTTTGCGGGGAATTCTTCTTCATTATTTTAATATGAAGAAAAAAGCAGCCGAAAGTCATCGTATCTTGGTGGAAGTTTATGGTGAGCATGCTCTATCTGAGCGAACGTGCCAGAAGTGGTTTGCACGCTTTAAAAGTGGTGATTTTGGCTTGGAAGACGAAGAACGCGAGGGTGCGCCGCCAAAGTTCATGGATACCGAATTGGAGGAATTGCTCGATCAAGATCCGGCTCAAACGCAAGAAGAGGTTGCAAAAACTTTGGGAGTTGATCAATCAACCATTTACAAACGTTTAAAAGCCATGGGAATGATCCGAAAGGTAGGCCATTGGGTGCCGTATGAATTGAAGCCAAGAGACGTTGAACGCCGTTTTATGGCATGCGAACAACTGCTTCAACGGCACAAAAGAAAGGGTTTTTTGCATCGAATTGTGACTGGCGATGAAAAGTGGGTCCATTACGACAATCCAAAACGTCGGGCAACGTATGGATACCCTGGCCATGCTTCAACATCGACGTCGGCGCAGAATATTCATGGCCTGAAGGTTATGCTGTGTATCTGGTGGGACCAGCTGGGTGTTGTGTATTATGAGCTACTGAAACCGAATGAAACGATTACGGGGGATGTCTACCGACGACAATTGATGCGTTTGAGCCGAGCACTGCGAGAAAAACGGCCGCAATACGCCGATAGACACGACAAAGTTATTTTGCAACATGACAATGCTCGGCCACATGTTGCACAAGTGGTCAAAACATACTTAGAAACGCTCAAATGGGATGTCCTACCCCACCCGCCGTATAGTCCAGACCTTGCGCCATCCGATTACTATCTCTTCCGATCGATGCAACATGGCCTGGCTGACCAGCACTTCCGTAATTACGATGAAGTCAAAAAATGGATCGATTCGTGGATTGCGGCAAAACCGACCGAATTTTTCACAAAGGGAATCCGTGAATTGCCAGAAAGATGGGAAAAAGTAGTAGTAAGCGATGGACAATATTTTGAATATTAAATTTGTAACCATTTTACGTCAATAAAGTTTGAAATTTCGAAAAAAAAACCGCACGAACTTATTCATAGTCCTATTAATAGGACTATGAATAAGTTCGTGCGGTTTTACAACAGATGGCGTAACTTGATTATTATTCCATCGATCCACATTTCCAAACATTCATTGGAGAGCTACTGTCGTAAGGCACAAACGTCAGTATAAGTTTTTTATTTGAAGCGTAAACAACAATATTTTTACCACACTTGAAAATGTCGAATTTCGTGCCAAATAATGTGTTTTTGCGGGGAATTCTCCTTCATTATTTTAATATGAAGAAAAAAGCAGCCGAAAGTCATCGTATCTTGGTGGAAGTTTATGGTGAGCATGCTCTATCTGAGCGAACGTGCCAGAAGTGGTTTGCACGCTTTAAAAGTGGTGATTTTGGCTTGGAAGACGAAGAACGCGAGGGTGCGCCGCCAAAGTTCATGGATACCGAATTGGAGGAATTGCTCGATCAAGATCCGGCTCAAACGCAAGAAGAGGTTGCAAAAACTTTGGGAGTTGATCAATCAACCATTTCCAAACGTTTAAAAGCCATGGGAATGATCCGAAAGGTAGGCCATTGGGTGCCGTATGAATTGAAGCCAAGAGACGTTGAACGCCGTTTTATGGCATGCGAACAACTGCTTCAACGGCACAAAAGAAAGGGTTTTTTGCATCGAATTGTGACTGGCGATGAAAAGTGGGTCCATTACGACAATCCAAAACGTCGGGCATCGTATGGATACCCTGGCCATGCTTCAACATCGACGTCGGCGCAGAATATTCATGGCCTGAAGGTTATGCTGTGTATCTGGTGGGACCAGCTGGGTGTTGTGTATTATGAGCTACTGAAACCGAATGAAACGATTACGGGGGATGTCTACCGACGACAATTGATGCGTTTGAGCCGAGCACTGCGAGAAAAACGGCCGCAATACGCCGATAGACACGACAAAGTTATTTTGCAACATGACAATGCTCGGCCACATGTTGCACAAGTGGTCAAAACATACTTAGAAACGCTCAAATGGGATGTCCTACCCCACCCGCCGTATAGTCCAGACCTTGCGCCATCCGATTACTATCTCTTCCGATCGATGCAACATGGCCTGGCTGACCAGCACTTCCGTAATTACGATGAAGTCAAAAAATGGATCGATTCGTGGATTGCGGCAAAACCGACCGAATTTTTCACAAAGGGAATCCGTGAATTGCCAGAAAGATGGGAAAAAGTAGTAGTAAGCGATGGACAATATTTTGAATATTAAATTTGTAACCATTTTACGTCAATAAAGTTTCAAATTTCGAAAAAAAACCGCACCTATTATATTAATAGGACTATGAATAAGTTCGTGCGGTTTTACAACAGATGGCGTAACTTGATTATTATTTCATCGATCCACATTTCCAAACATTCATTGGAGAGCTACTGTCGTAAGGCACAAACGTCAGTATAAGTTTTTTATTTGAAGCGTAAACAACAATATTTTTACCACACTTGAAAATGTCGAATTTCGTGCCAAATAATGTGTTTTTGCGGGGAATTCTTCTTCATTATTTTAATATGAAGAAAAAAGCAGCCGAAAGTCATCGTATCTTGGTGGAAGTTTATGGTGAGCATGCTCTATCTGAGCGAACGTGCCAGAAGTGGTTTGCACGCTTTAAAAGTGGTGATTTTGGCTTGGAAGACGAAGAACGCGAGGGTGCGCCGCCAAAGTTCATGGATACCGAATTGGAGGAATTGCTCGATCAAGATCCGGCTCAAACGCAAGAAGAGGTTGCAAAAACTTTGGGAGTTGATCAATCAACCATTTCCAAACGTTTAAAAGCCATGGGAATGATCCGAAAGGTAGGCCATTGGGTGCCGTATGAATTGAAGCCAAGAGACGTTGAACGCCGTTTTATGGCATGCGAACAACTGCTTCAACGGCACAAAAGAAAGGGTTTTTTGCATCGAATTGTGACTGGCGATGAAAAGTGGGTCCATTACGACAATCCAAAACGTCGGGCAACGTATGGATACCCTGGCCATGCTTCAACATCGACGTCGGCGCAGAATATTCATGGCCTGAAGGTTATGCTGTGTATCTGGTGGGACCAGCTGGGTGTTGTGTATTATGAGCTACTGAAACCGAATGAAACGATTACGGGGGATGTCTACCGACGACAATTGATGCGTTTGAGCCGAGCACTGCGAGAAAAACGGCCGCAATACGCCGATAGACACGACAAAGTTATTTTGCAACATGACAATGCTCGGCCACATGTTGCACAAGTGGTCAAAACATACTTAGAAACGCTCAAATGGGATGTCCTACCCCACCCGCCGTATAGTCCAGACCTTGCGCCATCCGATTACTATCTCTTCCGATCGATGCAACATGGCCTGGCTGACCAGCACTTCCGTAATTACGATGAAGTCAAAAAATGGATCGATTCGTGGATTGCGGCAAAACCGACCGAATTTTTCACAAAGGGAATCCGTGAATTGCCAGAAAGATGGGAAAAAGTAGTAGTAAGCGATGGACAATATTTTGAATATTAAATTTGTAACCATTTTACGTCAATAAAGTTTCAAATTTCGAAAAAAACCGCACGAACTTATTCATAGTCCTATTAGTTGTTTTGAGAATGGGTAAAAAACTTGGAATTAGTGAGTTAAAATCTATTAATTAAATTACTAATTAAATTAATTGAGTTTTCATCCGAAATGGTAGAACTTTAGCCTCTCGAGAAAATTTCGAATGGTGGGCATCCTTAGCCATTAGCGGTTGTTCGTGTTGTGTAACCACGTTGTTATTGTTGTCACGTATAAAGAATATTAGTATGGACCTCAAGCCCCTGAGGGCCTCACCCTGCATTTACGTGTATCACTTTGCAGTATGTGGGGTGTATATGTATGTGCACACATGGGGCAACACCATTTTCCCTCTAGCCCCATATTTATGTTTGTATGTATTCTTTGTTTTGATAATCGCTCAAGCACCGCTGGCACCTTACTGACAAATGGAGATGACAGTCGCTATTCGATCCACGATTTTAAACGTCTCTGGTAATGTCTGTCTGTCAATTTTATCCATTCGTTTTTTCTGTTTTTTTTTTTAAACTGGCTGTTTATGAGAATTTCACTTAAGATAGTTTGTATTATGAATTATTTATCTCTTATGAAGCAAATATCCATTGTATTTGAATGTATGCAATTTTTTGTAGTTCTGGTTTCCTTATGATCAACATTACCGTTGTTTGCAGCCTTCCACTACTGCCAATTCTTCGCCTAGCTACTATCAACATTTGCCTCAACTTTTTTATTCTCCATCCAAATACAATACACATTCCCATACATGCAGCAACAATTGCGATAATGATGCATTTGGATGGGTGCCCATATCCGACTGGTCGCTTGTGAAGATGCCTAAATGCGCTTTTATATGCATCTGCATGTGTGTATGTATGTGTATAAACACCCTTTCCATATTATTTCATCTTGGACGCTACTGTGTCTGTTTGTATGGGTGTGTGTGCAGTATTACAACATCATGTTGTTGTCGGTAAGAAGACGCTACTTGACTAATGTTAACCTAAACAATGGGGGAGCACTATTAATACATACGTACATACACACATAGATTGTATAGTAGAAACATTAGATTGTGTACATGTATGGTTTGGTAAAAGGCGACCGAGATGAAATAGTGAAATTTGTGAAAATGGAGAAAAACTTAGATTTAGGCTGCAATTTGCATTTTGTATTTCCGGCATAGACGTCTAAATTGTGCTACGCCTGTCTAACTTATTGCCTGGCTGGGTGGCTTATGGGCTGATCTGAAAGCGAAAACTACTTGTTGGTACAGCTGTTGGGTAGCAACAATGCGCCATGTTGCTGCAGGCGGCGATGCTATCAGCATCATGCATACATACTTGCATGCATATATACATAATGGGGCATGGAAAATAAAGTCAATTTTAAGGAGTTTGTGAATTTTTTTTCACCCAACGCTCACTTATCTCTGCACAGACTTAAAAACTTAAAAGCTAGAAAAAATATGCCAAAAGTTCAGATGTGGTATTGCATCAGCTCTGCACTTCAAGTTACTGTAGTGACTTCCATTGATTTAGGAAATGTATAGAATTTTTCACAAACAAACAGGGTCGTTCAAGTTCCAGTTCGTATATGAGATTGCGCCAGCTCTGCGCTTTAAGTGCGTTTCACATCTTCCAGTGATATAGAAATGTGATATTAATTTTGTTTAGACACGCAGGGTCATTCAAGTTCCAGTTCGTATATGGAATTGTGCAAGCCCTGCGCTCCAAGTGCCTTTAATGATTTATAGTAGTTACATAGCATACTTTTTTGCCATCATACAGGGTCCTTCTTCTTCGAGTTCATATATGAAATCGCCACTGCTCCCCGGTTTGAGTACATCTAATGATTTCCAATTATGCAGAGCAGTTATACGAAATTGTTTACAAACATACAATGTCCTTCAAGTTGGAGTTTATATAGTGCGTCTGGTGATTTTGAGTGATTGTATACGTCCCCCTTACTTTAGAACCATCTGTAAACACAGTGAGAGTAATTGGGACTATCGACGGTATATAGCCTTCATATGCCTACAGGAGAGTAACCTGAACGCAGATACCTGTTGTGTCTTCGGACATAAACGCGGCTCTACTCAGAAGTTATACTTTTGTGGTCCCAGGGTAGAATTAGCCGAGGTGGAGTATTGTTATAGTATTAGTGGGAGCATGCCCCACATATCATTGGTGTGATGGCACCTTTGAGATGTTTCTGACATTTTTATTTCAACCTCCTTTAAAAAAAAGAGATTGCATATAACGTTTTTACGGCCGCACAAGTTTGGGTTCCTTATTACAATTTTTTTGTTTTTCCAGCTTTCATAGTTCTATGGCGCCTTTTTTGGCATATATTATATTAAGAACAAAATTTATAATTTACTAAAATGAGTAGATATCATCTAGCCCAACAGCAAAAAAAAATATAAAAATAAAATAAATGAAATCAGCTACGAAAATAATGGAGCTGTGAAAATTACACATATTTTGAAAAATGTGGATATTTTCGACCGAAGACATTAAAAACTAATACATGTCTGTCCCAAATTACGAATTGAAAATATAATTACCGTGGGGGAAAGCGTTACATTAGATAAAAATGTGTCAACTAAAATGCATTCGCATCATAACTAGACATGTTGTCACTGTTATCTTTGGCCTTTTTGTTCAACATAGGTATAGATACATATTTGTTTCAATGAGACGGTGGGACACGCCACATAGCCAACTAAATAACTAAAGCGTCTTTAAAGTGATGCTTAGATGTCAGCAGTGAATATAATTCCTAGATTATACCTTTTTTATGTCATATTTGACATTGGCCAAGTAGGCAGACCTACAAATTTTACCCGATAGAAAAATTTCTCCTTTTTCAGAACAACGTATCGCAAAATTCGTGATTTTTTTGGTGGAAATATTCATTCGAATGAATCGACAATTCAAAGGTTGGAGGAAAAATTTCATGAATTTAATCCTGTCGAGGTTAGAAAAAGAACTGGCGGACCACAGACTGGGCGTGCTGTTGAAAATATTGCAGACCTTAAATATCATTATCTCGACGTTCTCGATAATTAGGCATTCATAAATCGACTGTCTGGTGGATTTTAATTACCTGTAGGTGTGCTCATGGTGGACATTTAAATGATGTAATTTTTCACATATAAATACACATACTTTCAATAAAAATAGTGAAACCTGAAGTAGTCTAAATTTTCACATTCATCAGACACTTTTTCACACATCTTTTGAACCACCCTTTTCTTTATTGCAAACGAAATGTCAGAAAAAAAAATTCACAATATTCTGCAGCAATTTGACAGCTAATATCGCCTGATTATTTGAACTATTTTATGTGAGGCTATTTAAAAGATAGGTTTAAAAAATATGTCTGAATCGAATACTCTCATAATTGTATCGCCATTTCCGGCGATTCGCCTAACAAAGCGTGCCTCATTCGATCCACCGTTTTACTATGGTATTCTGTTATATTCTTGTTATTATATTAGTACTGTAGAGTGAATAGAATTTCTTCTTTTTAACCTTAATTTTGAGTTTGAAGTTTTCTTGAGTTGATGTCATCTAGAAATGGCCGTAAAGTACGACCCCATGAAACGTATACTTATGTATTGTGAGATATGGCTCACTAAAAATATCTAGTGAGGAGAGTACTCCTCCAAAACTAACCAATTGGTCCTACACATCCACTGTAAGACCAATACTAACATATGCGGCACTAGTCTGGTGGCCTGCAAGAAAAAGAAATACAACAAAACTAAGCTGGACAAGATACGAAGAACTGCGTGTATCTTAACTACAGGAGCGCTTAGCACCAGTCCTACTGAAGCGCTCAATGTATATACTAACTCATCAGCTATCATTAGATCTACACATTAAAACAATCGCTACTTGCAGCGCGGCGAGACTCAGAGACATAGGAAGCTGGACAACAAGGTCGTACGGTCACAGTAAGACCCACAGGAACCCTAGTAAAAACCAGATCAGACTACACTGTCCCCGACGTTAACTTCAAGAAAGACTTTACGGTACGTTTTCCACCGAGAGCCGAATAGAGCAAAGGGAAGGTGATTGGAATATACGATATCGAAATCTATACCGATGGTTCTAAGATGAACTGTGGTGTGGGAGCTGGCTTCCATTCGGAGCCGCTCAATATATCTCAGTCAATTCATCTTCCTGACTATGCCAGCGTGTTCCAGGCAGAACTGTTAGTGATCAGAGAAGCATGCAAATCACTAAAACTCTACAAGGAATTTGGTGCAAGAGTAGCTATCTTCTCAGACAGTCAAGCTACTATAAAGGCCTTGCACTCCAACTCCATTTCATCCAAACTAGTCTTACAGTGTAGAGAAGAGTTGGTTGGCTTGAAATCACTCTGATATGGGTTCCCGGTCACAGGAACATACGGGGTAATGAGATAGCGGATGAGCTAGCAAGAAAATGTTCGACACTAGAAATAACAGAGGCGGCGGCAGTCTCCACCCCACTCAACACAATAAAAGCATCCATTGCTTCACACTATCATGCTTAAGCCGAAAGAAGATGGAATCAACTAACTACGTGTATTACAACAAAAAACACATGGCCGTCATACAAAATCCAAAGGACGAATGATCTGTTAGGATGCTCTCGTCCAAACATCTCACGCATCACTGCAACCCTTACAGGCCATTGGAGAGTAGTCTTTTCCACTACTTATGTGAATGTCCAGGGCTAGCTAGGGCACGACTCCGCTCCTTTGGTAAGCCTTTCTTGCAGCAAATTAATAAGATCTCAGACATCGAGGTAAAGAATTTGATCCTCACTAAATGGATCTGACTTAGAACAACAAAAAAAAAAAAAGAAAAAAACATCATTAAAAAATTAAAAAAGTCAACTAAGGCATAGTTCTAAAGTCAGTTTCAAGCCCCCAGAAGAAGATATCTTTAATTAAACCGAAGTTAATAAGAAGATTAATATTACTGTACTGTAATAGTGCTGTGGATGTTACTTTTTTTTAACAAGCTTGCGGTTCTTTAAAAACAAAAAACGTCAAAATACCATATTTTTATGTAAAGCACATGATTTATGTGGAACAAAATGCTCAATACTGTATGCAAAAACAAAATTAAAAATTGTTAAAATTCAATGCGATTTTTAGGCGACTTTAAACATTCACTTCCGCTAAAATTGAATGGGCAATAAAACTGCATACCCAGAAAAATGTGAATGTTGTAAAAAGATGTGTTAGCTTAAATGAGATGAATTATGTGAGCACGAACTATAATTTTTTTTTAAAATCGGTGTGCTCGAAATTGACTTTATATGTTAAAATTAAAAGTGACTATGTTGAAATTAACATCATCGGCCTTAATAACCGCGCTGTTAGTTCTACCGTCTCCAAACTGGATAAAGAAGCAAAGGGAATGGGTCTGGTGGTGAACGAGGACAAAACGAAGTACCTCCTGTCTTCAAACAAACAGTCGGCGCACTCACGTATCCGCACCCACGTCACTGTTGACAGTTATAATTTCGAGGTTGTAAAAGACTTCGTGTATTTATGAACCAGCATTAACACCGATAACAATGTCAGCCTTGAAATCCAACGCTGAATCTCTCTTGCCAACAAGTGCTACTTTGCACTAAGTAGGCAACTGAGCAGTAAAATCCTCTCTCGACGAACAAAACTAACACTCTACAAGACTCTCATCATGCCCGTCCTAACGTATGGCGCAGAAGCTTGGACGATGACAACATCCGATGAAGCGACGCTTGGAGCGTTCGAGAGAAAGATTCTGCTTAAATTTTTGGACCTTTGCACGTTGGCAACGGCGAATATCGCAGGCGATGGAACGATGAGCTGTATGAGCTTTACGGCGACATAGACATAGCGCAGCGAATAAAGATCCAGCGGCTACGTTGGCTGGGTCATGTCGTCCGAATGGATACAAACGCTCCGGCTTTGAAAGTATGCGATGCGGTACCAGTTGGTGGTAGCAGAGGAAAAGGAAGGCCTCCACTGCGTTGGAAAGATCAGGTGGAGAAGGACTTGGCTTCACTTGGTGTGTCCAATTGACGCCGGTTAGCACGAGAAAGAAACGACTGGCGCGCTTTGTTAAACTCGGCCAAAATCGCGTAAGCGGCTATTGCGCCAATTAACGTAACTCGAATATGCTAAGAATGATGTCGATAAAAAGGGTTCTGTACTAACTGATCCGCCCTAATGTATATGTATGTGTTTAATCTGAGTTTAAGGAAGAAACTCTAGCACTTTTAGAAGTTTTTTAAACTCGACATACCGAAATTGTGTAGGGTATAAAAATAAACAGATTTACCAAACGACTCGCTTACCACCGCGACGTCAATGCCATTGTTTATTTAGCACAATATTTACCATAACTTCAAATGTTTTTTTCATCGAACTGAAAGAGTGAGAGTGAGCGATGGCTGCAGCAATTGGACGTCCAACTGCTTTTTAGATTAGCCATTTGAATGTTCTGACGATAATGTGTTATGCTTTTGTAAATAGCCAACATCAATGCAACGATAGGCTGATTCTCCATTGAAAGTGAGAAATGTGACGCGTTCATTACACGTTCTCATTCTTGATTTGTGTATTGTTAACATTTATTTGAAATGCAATGCGCAATGTTACCATTTGCATACTTCCTTATGTATTTATATTATTTTTGTTGTGTTATTTTTATTATTATCATTATCATTATTTAGGATTTAGCACTATGACCAGAAATATCCATCTAACTTTCTCAACAACTGTTAATATTTTGCACAGATACTTGTGCCGCTTATGAATCAGTGTTGCGCGCGATACTAGCACATGCTTGGCACTTTCATTTTCCTCCAGAACCTGTAAGTTCCATTGGAGTATATTTCGAGGTTAGTAAGATAATAACTCAACCTACAATGCCTTATTAGAATTCTTGTTATGATTCTAAAATTACTATTATTTAATTCCATGCAATCTGTAAAACCGTTGAGGCTAAAGTTGCCTATCATTGATTTTTTTTTTTTTTGCGATAAACAATGAAATCAGCATTTTCAGTTGGAAACATTTTGTTATAACTGAATATAGCAATAATTCTTTCTTTATTTACTTACAGATATTAAACTTAATTGTTTATCAGAAATAAAGAAAGGTTTTTTAAACCATTCGGAATAATACTATATGGAATACTTGTGTGGTGGCCATCAACTCAAAAGGCAAGTTATATGAAACTGCTCTGTAGGGTCCAAAGAACTGTACTTTGAGTCATAACCGGCGCTTTAAGGACCACCCCTAATAAAGCGCTCGAGGTGCTAGTCAACTTATCTGCTCTAAATCTGGTAGGAAAACACGTGGCCGCCGCTTCAGTGCTTCGGTTTAACAGTATGACGCTATGGAAGAGCCGGCGGCTTGCTCACGCTTCTATACTACAAACTGTGCGTTGTTATAACCAATAAATCGACTGCTCTTTCAAGAGACCCACTTTCAACAGGCTCTTCAAGACTAGCATCCCGTCAAGAACAGAGCTGCAAACTCAGATACCATGGAGAAGAAGGGAAATAAACTGCTACAAGGATGAATCAAAGCTAGAAATTAAAGTAGGCTATGGAGTTTTTTTAATAGAATTAGAATTAGAATTAGCGGTCCGACTTCCGGACTATTGTAGCGTATATCAGACAGAAGTCTTAGCCATAAAGGAGGAAACTGTGTGCCTTAACACATACGCCGTAACAATAACTACGATTAATATCTTCTCAGACAGCCAGGAGACCATCAAATCAATGGATGCAGTTACATTAAGATCAAAGGTTGCTCAGGAATGCTAGGCAACGCTGAATGGTATTAGCACTGTCTTCAAGGTTAGTCTTATATGGGTTCCGCGACATAGAGATATTGAAGAAAATTCCAGGGCTGATAAGCTACCCAGAAAGGGTACTAATCTTCCATTTTTTTAAAACAGAGACAACATTGGAGTCCTTGTAACAACTTGCAAATTAAGGATATAAAATAACATCCTCCGAGAAGCCAATAAGTGATGAAGAAAATACGTGTGTTACAACCAGGCTAATTTGGCTGCAAACAGATAAGAGAAGATCAGGAGAGAAGGTCGTGGATTGTGTCCCCGGTCATTGGCTGTTAGGTAAGCACTCTTCTAGGTTGGGAATATTTTCGTATGAATACTGCAGAAGTTGTAGAGACGAGGAAGAAACAGTAGAACACTTTCTTTTTAACTGTCCAGCCTTAGCTAGGAGTAGACAAAGGTTGTTGGGAAAACATCAGTTTGACTCTCTTATGGAACTATCAGTGGTATCACAACAGAACTACAAGGTCTAAGCGAGTTTGGCTACTTTAATTGGGATCAATGAGGGACCTACAGTTTTAAGCCGACTCCGAACGGCAGATATTTTTATGAGAAGCTTTTCCATAGCAGAAATACACTCAGAGGTTTGCCATTGCCTGCCGAGGGGCGACCGCTATTAGAAAAAACTTTTTCTTCATCTTGGTGTTTCACGGAGATTCGAACCAACGGACTTCGAATTCCCAATGGTAGTCATGCACCAAGGCATTCGTCTACGGCGGCCGAATTTGGTTTACTATTATGCGTACCACCGCTTCTCATTTGAATTAAAAAAGAAGTTGGTTTGAGCTCTTTTAAGCCTTAAAGGTATCTATAACTATAAAGGATCTAAAGAGTGGAGACATGGAAGGACATTTAAAGGTCTTAGAAGACTTCCGACATACTCCTGTTCTTTATAAGGGTGATCCAAACCCATTGGCTTCAGCAATTTTCAAGTTCTTATTATTTATTTTTTTTACAATAATTTTTTTTTTTTACAATTAAACTATTTATAATAAATATTGAAACATTTCAATAGACGATCTTTTGAAAATGAAAATCTATCTTAACGAATTTAGAGATGTTATTAAACTCAATGAAAGCTCTAGTAATAGGAGCATTTTGAGCAGAAAGCGATTTTGAAAGACCAACATAGAAGAACTCCGAACTACGCAGAGCTCTGGCCGGAATATTAAAGAAAATTCTCTGAAGAAGCACCGGACAGTCAACAGCATCACGGATCAAATTAAAAATTAGAGACAGAAATAGGATTATGCTCCTGTTCTGCAATGATTTTAAGTTAATCAATAAGTATCGCTGTTCATAGGTAAGTATAAAATCCAAAAAGCGTAAATTAAGCAACGCGCAATATAAGAATACTTTCTGGATTCGTCCAATTTATCAGCATGCACGGAGACCAAATGAAGCATGCACACTCAAGTTGGGAACGTACAAACGGCGTATATAAAAGCAACAGCATTTAAGGGCACGAGAAATCGGAACTATGACGCTTAATAAAAGCAAGCGTGGCGTAATATTTGGTAGTAATTAAATTTATATGACTAGCAAAAGTAAGCTTCGAATCAAATATTACACCCAAGTCTTTAATTTCACTTACACGTGACAGGATTGTTCTTGATATGTGATAAGAGGGTTCAATAACGGAGGTACGCTTAGAAAAGGTAATTTAAAGGCATTTATTTATGGGGCGGGAAACAATGGGCCTAAGTTAAAAAAATATATTCCAATAGGTTTTTACCCAAGAATCTGCCAGACAGAAATACACGCCATTGAGTTAGGCGTGAATGAATGCCCCCATAGGAAAATAAGAGGGACCCAAATTTACATACTTTCAGATAGTCGGACGGCTTTGCAAACCCTTCTATAAACTCTAATCACCTCAAAAATCGTAGATGACTGCCTAAATTTTCTCAATGTGTTAGGGAACTTCAACGCAGTATTATTGGGGCGAGGGAAATGAATAGCGAAACAATTCCTAAACCGGGCAGAAGAATTTCTGATAAGTTATTTCCACTCAGCAGAGTAGATTTACTTGTAAGTCTTTTTACTGGTAACTTTACAGGTCACACTAGCCTGACATACCACTTAAGCAAAATTGGCCTTTCTGAGGCCATCATCTGTCGATTCTGTGAAATGAACACTGAAAATTCAGAACGCATTCTTTGTAAAAGTCCAACACTAGGCAGAAAATGGCTACACTACCTTGGTAGTATTTCTGTATCTCGATATAAACTGGGGAACCATAAAGCCCAGAATGTGCTAAAAATCTTAAAATGCCTTCAAATACAGGGGTTTTTATTGATTTCAAAGACAAAACTGTTAAAAATGATTACAATTTTAACATATGTACATTCACTTTAGCTCGATATGACCACCTTTTGCCTTGACTATAGCCTTCAAACGGTCAAAAAATGAGTTGAATGCTGCACGAATATGATCTTGAGGTCTTTTGGCCCATGCTCGTAATCGCTTTTCTCAGCGCATCCATTTTGGCATATTTTTTAGTCCTCACTTTGCTCTCAAAAATGGACCAGATGGAATAGTCCTTGGGATTTGCGTCTGCCGAATTCGAAAGCCATTGTGTGGACGAAATGAAGTGTGGAACATGATTTTTTAACCATTCTTGGTTCATACGAGCTTTATGAGACGGTGCCGAGTCCTGTTGAACGTCTACTACTGTGGGCAAAAAGTAAGGTGAATTTATTTGTCAAACTTCGCGGGATTAAAATTTCGGTCTAGTTATTTTTTTCATGAGTTGGCAGCATTGTTAATAACATCTGGGCCAACTTTCATGTGAATGTCATTATCAGTAATATATTTACGCTTGTGCTTACCAAACGACCAAGAGTGCACTTTTCGATTTTTACAATGTCTGATTTGATTGAGCAGAGAAGTGCCATCATTTTTTTTCTTTGCGGAATGAAATTTCGGCTGCGGGAACGTTTAGCATGTTGCAGAAGGCATTTGGTTATTCGACCATGTCGCAGAAAAATGTTTATAAGTGGTACAAAGACTTCAAAGAGGGTCCAGAACGTGTTGATGACTTGGAGCGCTCCGGACGACCATCGACGTCAACAGGTGACCAACACGTCAATAAAGTGAAGGAGATAGTACTCCAAAATCGTCGGTTGACTGTTAAAGACCTTACTGATATGATCGGAATATCTAAAGGATCTGTGAAAACCATTTTGAAAGACCATTTGGGCCTACGAAAACTCAAATCTCGTTTGGTACCGAATACTCTCAATTTCTTCGAAAAAAGTCGTCGCGTTGATGTGTGTCAAACAATGCTTTCAGACTATCAGGACAAGCTCAAATGCATCATTACGGGAGATGAGACTTGGATTTATGCTTACGACCCTGAAACAACCGACCAATCAAGCGAATATCGTGCTAAAGGCGAGGCCAGACCGAAAAGAGCACGTCAAAGTCGTTCAAAAATAAAGGTCATGATGAGAGTTTTTTCGATTTTCGTGGTGTGGTGCACTATGAATTCCTTCCACCTGGCCAAACTGTTAATAAGGAATACGAGTATTATTTGAGAGTTATGCGTCGTTTACGTGAAGCAATTCGTCTAAAAAGACCAGAATTATGGGCCAACAACTCTTGGTTTTTGCATCACGATAATGCACCGTCTCACACTGCACTCGTTCTTCGTGACCATTCCGCCAAAAACTCCACGCATATCGTTCCGCAACCACCGTATTCGCCTGATTTGGCTCCGTGTGACTTCTGGCTATTCCCAAAACTCAAGAGACCACTCCGGGGAACGCGTTTCGAGTCGATTGAGGAGATTGAATCGAAGAAGGTGCTGGTGGCTATACCGGAAATGGACATATTTGGCATGTTTCGGGGATTGGAAAAATCGTTGGCATAAGTGTATTTCATCGAGAGGGGATTATTTTGAAGGGGATGAAATTGATTTACAAGAATAAATAAAGATTTTTCATTTTACAACCAAATTCACCTTACTTTTGGCCCACAGTAGTACGACCGAAATGTTTGCGTGTCCACGGCTCTAAATCAGCATCTAAAACATTTTCCCGATAATAAGTCGCATTCACTTTGACACCAGGCTCGATAAAAACGATTGGAGAGCGTCCATCAGCGGCCACTGCGGCCCAAACCATTACTTGCGATGGGAAATTGCATCGAGTGGCCATACGTAGGCTCAAATTCTCGTATGAGCGTTCGGTCAAGTAAACACGATCGTTTTGCGTGTTTATGAACTGCTCAATTGGGAAATTTTTCATCAGAAAACACAATGTTAGGAAATTTGCCACGTTCGTGCAAGCGCAACAACTCCTTTGCTCTTTCGCACCGAACTTTTTTTTTGCTGGGGTGAAAGATCGTGTACTTTTTGGGACTTGTAAGCATTGACCTTGAGTTCATTTTCCAATATGCGTCGAATGCTGTCTTGCGATATTTTCAGTTCTTTGACCATTTTTCTTCCACTTCGAAGCGGATTTCGTTCAAGTCGAGCCTTCACTTTCCGAACCATTTCTGGCTTGTTGCAGTTTTTTTTGGTCCACCTCCATAGCTTTTTGCAATGCTACCAGTATCATTGTAACGTTTTATAGTGCGATACACAAATATTTTATTCGCTTTGAGGTGAATGAGCTCACGAACAATGGCTGGTTGTGATTTTCCAGCCAAATATAAAGCAATCACACTATTACGTTTGAATTCCATCACAGAAAAAAAATTCAACAAAACTGAGACGCAAATGCTTTTAATGGCTTATAAACAGTATATTGAACTGTCATTAGAACAATTTTGACGTTGATGTCATGAGCTGTTTTACAGATACAAGCAGTGTGAAGTAGAGCTGTAAAACTATCGATGGCACTATCGATATATCGAATTTTTATATTTTTGCGTCGCTATCGATGGTTATTGTTCACTATCGATAGTGGCATTACCATACATTGCACATCACTTGTTTTGGTGCAACTTTGCAGGTCGGCAGCAAATTTTGGTAAGAAATACATTTATATGTAAAAGGTAATTAAATATTAAAATAAGTGTTTATTTGTAGGTAAATTTTCGTTGGTGTTGGTGGCGGAAGGATGGACAAATTTCTCTTGAAAAACTCACAGGGTAAGTTCCATTTACTGCTCAGCAACGCAAGTAACTAATTTATGTTATGTATGCATGTGCTTTGTTAAGATGGACAAGACAGCAGCATTGAGGCAATTGAGGAGGACAACCAGCTAGCAAAAAGGCAGCGAGTCGGAAGATCATCGGTGTGGGGCCATTTCGAAAAAATAAACAACGGTATGTCGGCAAAGTGTCGCTCTTGCTGCAAAATGTATAAGACGAGCGGAAATACCTCAAATTTATTTGACCACCTGAAGCGTGCGCATCCCGGTCAGCGTGTTAACGATTTGCCAATCACTTCTGGTAAAATAGATACATATTTAAACACAACATATGAATCTACGTCAAAGCGCAAACAAGAGCTTGATTTAGGACTCATAAAATTTGTAGCTCAAGGCATGCAACCTTTTTCTATAGTTGAGGATCCTGAGTTTCGCGACTTTATCAAACTATTCGACCCACGCTACAAACTACCGTCGCGGACTACCCTCTCTAATGTCATGATGACAAATTTATTTGATGAGCAGAAACCTAAATTAAAAAATTTGCTCAGCAAAATAAATCACTGTGCCATCACAACTGATATGTGGACGTCCCTGGCAAATGAATCTTATATGACCGTCACATGCTCGTTTATTACAGATAGTTACTGTCTTCGCTCTGCTGTTTTATCAACAAATAAGCTAATTGATGAAACAAATCATACTGCTAAGAATATAGCAGATACCCTGCAGGCTGTTTGCAACGAATGGGGAATTTTTGATAAAATAACTGCAATTGTGACCGATAATGCAAGCTCAATGATCAAAGCGTGTGAGCTGCTTAAAAAAAGGAATTTACCCTGCTATGCACACTCACTTAATTTGGTGGTGCAAGATTGCCTTAAGCTGGATTGCACAAAAGAATTACTTAAAAAATGCAAGTCCATTGTCGCGTTTTTTAAAAGTAGCACGATTGCTTACAAGAAATTTAAAGATTCTCAATTGACGGAAACTAAATATAGTCTAATACAGGAAGTTGCCACCAGATGGAGGAGTGCATTCCTAATGATTGAAAGAGTCTTAAAAACACATGAAGCAATCAATATAACACTTCTAAGTTTGTTGAAAGCGCCACAGCCTCTCACAGCTGACGAAATCAACATATTAAAAGACTTGTCACAAATACTTTCTCCCTTTGACATTGCTTCCAAAGAAGTGTCATCGAATTCTAAAGTCACAGTATCACTAGTTATTCCAGTTACTTATGGCCTCTTAAACAACTTGGAAAATAGCACAAAAAATCTTCTTACCGAAGTTGGCCTTAAAGTAAACGAATTTTTAATTGATTGCGTAATCAAAAGGTTGTACAAGTACGAAGATCGCACAGTAACTAGCATTTCTACATTGCTTGATCCAAGGTTTAAAAAACAAGGTTTCCGTTCGCAATACAATGGAAAAAATGCTGAAAAACTTTTAATTGAAGAACTTATTCATCTGAGCAAGTCTTCAGCTCCCACCTCAGAGCCACCAACACCAATTGATCAACCAAAACCAACACGACATCCTCTTTATGAATTTGTAAAAATCAACATAGAAAATTTGCCTAGGACCAAGCGCTCCGATGCAATAATTGATTTACAACAATATATTGGGAAACATCACTCCTTGGGCGATGTTGATCCCCTCAAATATTGGCAGGTATGTAGCTTAACAAAAATTCTTCAAAAATGTTTAATGTTTCCGTATTTACAGCATAACGAAAATAATATAAACGACCTTACTACGAAATATTTTTGCATTCCTGCTTCATCGACAGAGTCGGAGCGATTGTTCAGCAAAGCTGGACAAATTATAACAGAACGAAGAGCTGCCTTAAAAGCTAAGCATGTGGACATGCTCCTTTTTCTTAGTCACAATTCTCGGATCTTGGCAGAAGACTGATCCTTAATTTTAATTTTATTCAAATTTGTTTTGATTTACTATGTCCATGAAGGATCTCATTATGTTAAACATATGAAACATATGAAATGTTTATTAAAATGTTAATTTTTATTGTTAAGTATGCGTTTATTAAGTTTTTGAATTTGAAAATATTTTCGATAGTACTATCGATACTATTGAATATTTGTTGCCAAACCATCGAAACTATTGAATGTTGCAACCATCGATAGTTTTGCAGCTCTAGTGTGAAGTTGGTAACACTTCATATCGTTCACCCTGTACCTAAACTACTTTTCCTGTACCGCTATTTTTGCACACAGTTTGCTAGTTTCTACCTAAATTAAAAAAATTACATTTTTTTGTTATAAACTCTGCTTTTTCTGCGAACAAAGGAGATGCACGTAGATTGAACCTCAAGTGATGTGCGACTGCGTCACTTTTGAATTCATGTAAACCATAATATAGAAAATTCAATCTTATTTATTCTGAAATATTTCACTTGATTCAATACAATACCAATAACAAAACCTCTTTATTCAAATAACGATAATAGAGCAAAGTTTTTGTTTTTAATTTAAATGCAGGCAAGGCAAATATTTCTGCGGTGTTCAGGACATGTTGGCGAAGCCCAGTGTGGCGTACCATTTATATTTTTTGACGCTATGTCAAATTGTTTCCTTATATCCTTCAGTTAATTTAGCGAAAACTTGTTAGAAGTAGTTAAAATGATTACAAATAATAATTAATTTCTTGAAAGCTGAAATGCGATGAAATGACGAAATGATGAACGTCGCTATACAAAAGCCTGCTTGCCGTCAGAAAGTCACAACGTTACACAAAACTGACTTTTCACATGCTTTTCTCGGGTGAGTTTGGTTCCCAACCTGGTTCTGCACCATATTATTACTATAATTGAATCATGGTTCTGCACCATACCACACATATTAATAATAAATGAATACATAACTGGTGTGCAACCACAATTTGCTCGCTAGATGGCGCTAAACATAGAACTAAATGTGCATAATATTTTGGTTAGTTGTTGTTAGCAGAGTCACCCACCTATTCGGTAAGTATACACACAGTGCGAAATTTGTATATGTGAGCAGATGGCGACGGCCATTCATTGCCGGCAATGCAGTTTAGCTCTGCTTGGCGTCAGCAGCGAAAGTTAACATTAATATTAACATGAGAGAACAGTATGTTAATGGAAAGAGAAGGCAGATAATGTTAATAAATGGGAAGGCGCAAATGTTACTGTTAACTATTTTTACTACAGATTGAGTATTTGAAAGGTTTCTAAACTGCGTGCTTTTAGTTACATATTTACACAATACATCGGTTTGTGTGTGTATGTGTTTGGTTGTATCTGTTGCCATTAATATTTTTGCTTACACACTTTTTCACACATCCGCGTTATCAGTTACAATTTTTCATTGTTTAGTAAACCAAAGCCAAAAACCAACAAATGCAAATAGTTCATTTATCTATAATTAACACTATTCAACATTGTTTTTAAGTTATTTTAATAAAAATTAAAATTTTTCTAAGTTTATTTTGTAAATGATTTCGAAATGCACTGTTTGGTAACACTGTGTGGTGAGAGCGCAATTAGCTGACAGGATTCTACGAGATTTTCCAAAATCCTGCGATAAAATCTACGATACTAAGATACGGAAGGAAGTAATTTTTCATTTACATGGGGTTCTCATTAGTTTGATCGTAATGGCTGATAGGGGACTGCGTTTACGTTGGTCACTGTTTTCAGCATGAGTTTTGCCCACACAAAAATTAAAACCACACATCTTTCACCTCTACACAACAACACATTTCTCACCTCAACATTAAACCAATTAGATTTTGACTATTTTCTTATTTTGGAAATAATAAGCGAATAAGTAAAATTGATTACTCTGCATTAATATTCTCTGATACAGCTACATAGTTTATGTAATGTTGCAGTGTATAGCATCTTTTGTTAATTTATTGCAAAAATATATGACTTAACAAAAAAAAAAAAACAAAAAAAAGTGCGTGTAGCGTACGAGAATAACAGAAGTGAAACTTTCAAGGCAGACAAAGAAAAAGGGAGAGACCCGAGAGAGAATGAAAGAGAAAGAACATATATATATTAGACCGGGTCGATTTGTGGGGAGGCAAAAAAATCGCCCATTGCTCTGTGAAAATCGTATTCTAGGGATCAAAATAAGAAACTTTGCCGAAGAAACCATACCTCTAAAACGAATTCTGATGTCTCCCAATTTGGGTCGAACTTTTTAGTTTCTTTTCTCATGTAAAGGCCAAAAATGGTGATATTTTGAAATGATTGTATGGGGAACCCCCCAGGGCAGTTCCAGGGGGTGTGCCACTGGCATGGGTGGATCGGCCGTCCAAAGTTAGGGGGGGTCGGTCATACATTTGGACTCGATTGGAGCACTCTAAATGGGTCAAAGTGGGATTTTTCGTTCGACCCAAATTGGGGGACATCAGAATTCGTTTTAGAGGTATGGTTCCTTCGGCAAAGTTTCTTATTTTGATCCCTAGAATACGATTTTCACAGAGCAATGAGCGATTTTTAAATCGACCCACCCTAATATATATATAAATTCACAACATTTGCAGAGAATACAATTAGACAAAATTTACAAAAAACGGAAAAGTTTCGACCGGTGTAGGTAAACGCCGGACACAAACCGTGGCAACAACGCGCACTACTCCGAGCGTTTAACACCCGCACAAACGCAGCTATACCAGGACGGCAGCAACGGCACAAATTATCGCAAGGCAATCACAATAAATCCGACGTCGGATTGGATAGAACTTTATAGTACGCACAAGCACTAGCCAGGAAACGGAAATAAGCGCCAAAAACAAGGCACCAACAAAAAAAAACGCCAAAAAAATTGGGACCAAAACACTCCAAACAGTAGGCACCAAAAATATATTTCCTACAAGTTTGCACCAACAAACAAGCGCCAGTAGGCAGTGTTATTTCTTACTAGAAATTTGCAACCACAAGGAAAAATTCAGAAAAAATAGCCTAAAGTGTAGCCAAGATATATGTACATATATAAGGTATAGCTCTTTCTCTCCTTTTCCTCTTATATCTTTCATATCTTTTTTCTCTCTCGCGGAACGAAAATGCCCAAAACGTTGCATGGCCTTGAAATTTTACACTCCATTCTCGCTCGTCCATCGACGCATAAGAAGTTTCAGTTCAAAAACAATTATAAATAAAATAAAAGCGTATAAAAAATCGACAAAATTTCGAAAATGCTAATTCAATTGTTTAGAAAATTGTATGGTATGCTGTTTCACGAAAACTTAGAATGGGTACCATTTAAAGTCAAAACGTGACTTTGAAATTTTGATGAAACTGTGTCGTTTTCTAAGACTATTTTTGTTTTAAATGACTGCACTTATATAGTTAGAGATTTTTTTGAGATTGTGAATTATATTTTTATAAACGAATATAAATTTTATTTGTTATGCAAACGAAAACTTTTTCGTAGATAACAGTGCAAGCATTAAAAAAAGGTGCTGTACAATTTTTAATGACTAGGCTCGTTTAAAAAGTCCGTGCACAGTAAGAGAGATGGTTATGTTATCTCTTGGAAGAATACAAACCAAGTTTCAGCCAGATTGAGCTATTTCTATGTGTGTGGCATTCGTTTGAATCGAGGAAGTCGAGTGATTTTCCTTTCCAACTCACGCCTCAGCAGTTGTGGTCGCAAAATTAATGGAAATAGGGATCAAACTCGCCTCTAATCCCCACTATTCTGCAGATTTGAATCTATCGGATGTCTAGGAAAACTATTTGTTCCCCAAATTGTAAAAACAGCTGGCGGGAGAAAGATTTTATTGAAACGAGGAATTGATTGCAGAAACGAAAGTCCATTTGACAGAATTGGACTAACACTATTATTCCGAAGGGATCAACAAACTAGAAGAGTACCTCAAATAATTAAGTAAATTTTATTTTTTCACGGACTTTTCAAACGACCCTCGTATTTTATTAAAAATATATAGTTAAGTCTTGCGTTGTATTCGAGGAGAACAAGATTTACTTGACCTTACCGTAGAATCTTGCCGAAAATTTTTTTTTGTAGTTCTGTTTTATTCTTCTTCTTGATTGGTGCGATAACCGCTTATGGGGAACCGGTGGTCCAGAAATTTCAAAAAATCGATTTTTTGTTTTTTCGATATTTCGAAAGTATAGTACCTCAAGAATATACTGTGAAATTTTCATGCGGAAGTTCCCAATATTATAGCTTCTACAGCCTACTAACTAGGTAGAGAGCGGTCCGCACGCTCCTGTACCTCAATCTTTAAACTCATTTATCTCAAAACGACTGTTTTCGGCCTGGTATTGTCGAAAAAAAACTATTCAACTACTATTCAACTATTTCAAGCCGATGACTAAGTAATTCTAGTTCCTCTCTACACTGTAAGGCTAGCTTGAATGAACTGGAGTTGGAGCTGTTTAAACCAACTTAAACAGATAATAGCTAAAAAATCACCCGTCTTCTGATGTCAGTGCCCATTTTTGTATTTTTTTACATTTGTAGTGATATATCTTATCCTACTTTTTGAAAGCACAAGCAAATTTTCGTAAATACCGACTTTATCCGTATACTGCGTAGACTCTGTTCAGGATCAGGGTCAGGATCTACATACTTTTCTTTCCATATTTAGGTTACATTAGAATAAGGTGATAGCCGCTGGATCCAATACGCAACGAGCTATCTGAGCCTGCTTTTGGATAGTGCGGCGCAGTAACAGGGGGATATGAGATCGTTCTTTCTCCTCACCGATTTTGCCATTCACGCAGTATATTTCACATTTAAATGTCTTATACTTATTTATAAGCGAGTTTACTTGATACACACTTATATTATACTCAAATGTAAAAAATAGCTTTTTGTCAGAAATATCACTTACCTGAAAAAATAGCGTAAACGCCACCCATTGATAATATTTTGTATGCTTTATTGTGAGAGGTCCACGTCCCTGTGAATTATGAACCCCAGGAAAAGGCACCTCGGAGCCTTGCTTCTTCATGAAAGCATCCACCACTGTATATGTCGAATGTATCCAACAATATGTATTGAGGACATCTTCGGGAATGTCTCTGCAGATCGACGCGACGAAATTGAAACAAAAAAATTAAGAAGAAAAAAACATTATTAATACTGCGATGTTGCAGTTGAGATTTGCGTGCAGGGGCAACGTGTGGGGCTTGTACACGAGATGAGGCTTTCGAAAAGCATTAAACGCCTTGGCCCGCCCACTTTTTCCAAAACAATGCAGTGGCAGCGTTTATTGCTCATCAAAGCTCTAACTCGGACGAGGAACTTCGTGAGAGTGGAGAGTACAAAATGGAGTTAGGTAAAAATACTCGTATGTGTCTGTTGTGTGAGTGGGAGTGTGTTCAAGCAATACTAGTGGCAGCAACTCGAGGCAGGAGTTGCTAGTTCGAAAGAGGCATACAGTTATTTAATACTTAATTTTACCTGTTAAACTACTTGTTCGGTGCTATATGTGGGCTTATTGTGTGCATGAGTATGTGTGTGTATATGGCTATAGTACTACTTAGACGTTTAAGGTTTTGTGTTTGTTTGGGGCAAAAATTTGTAATTTTTGTCTTAACATTTTAGCATCCTATTCGATCCTACCTTGTATGTACACAGTCTATGGGATTTCCTACGTACTGCCGCGTCGTAACAGCGATCGAGAATGTTATTAATAAAATAACAGTTGCATTTGTGTGTAGGCGAAAAACAGGTGAATCGATTTTGACATGAGACACCTATTCGTTTTAAAGTTTTCAACGATTTGCACGTTTTTGTTTGTTATGATTTCCAAAATTCCAATCGCAATCACAATGGCGGGCAATGGTAATTGCAATACATCATTCGATGGATGTTGCGGCGCGATGAGGTCAATAGCGTACAAAATTTAACGTTGACGTCATCAACAGCAGCAGCAGCAAAGTCCGTATTTGAAGCGAGCGCCCAAGCACCGTAAAAACGGAGTGGGAGCCAGCCGCAGCGCAGATGGAGGCGGAAGTAGTGACGATGATAGCAGTAGTGGCAGATGCAATGACAACAGGCAAGCAGCGCCAGCAAGCCATTGTTTTTGATTTTGTTTTTTTTTTTTGTTTTTGTTTTTTTTTTGTTGGTTGGTTTTGTTTTTGTACGCGCAGCAGTATTGCAATTCATTGCGATTTGAATTTCAATTTCAATTTCGGTACACAGTTATGGTACGTTGCAATTCGTTTCATTTTAATTTGTTAACATCCCCCAATTAGCAGGTTATCATCGCCAACACAGGCGAGAGCGGTGAATAAGCAGAGACACACACCGATTCAGAGTTGATGTGTTGGTGTCGCAGACGGAGACGGAGACCGAGATAGAATCGGCGACGGAGTCGGAATCGGAGCAGACGGATGTATTGGATAGTTGGTGTTGGTGTAGAGGATTGAGGTAAAATTTTGTTGCGAAATACAAAAAAGAATTTATGTTATTGAGCGAATATCTTTGCTTGTTTTATGAATGAAATGCAATGTTTTCAAAACGAAAAATATTCGAAAATTAAATTAGAAAAGTTAATGTTTCCTTTTTTGTTGATTAAATAAATAATAGAATACGACTGCGTCGCTTTGCAGAAAACTTGATAAATAACAGTAATTAAAGTCAACAGCAATATATGTAGGCTAATACGTAATAGTGACAATATTAATATTACAGTAGTAATATTACCTGAAATAATAACAAGAATCTATAATAGTTACGGCCTACTTACAATACATAATTAATCAATAATAATTCAATAAATACATTTGGCGATTCAACTGTTCAATTCAATTCAATTCAATTTGGTGGTAAGACTGTGAAACGAAAAGCAATAATCGAACAAATAGTTGGGTGGTGGCGTCTTCTCGCCACACGCCACACGCCACACGATCAGCAGCTGTATTTTCAAATTTTTTCTAATTATTTTTTGCAATTTGTTCTTGTGTTTGTTTTTGTTTCAACTATTTGCACCATTATTGCCATCGACTGCGTTAATTCAATTTACTTTAATCAAAAATACTATTAATTGGGTATGTATGTGTATATGTATGTAAGTTTAGGTAGTACTCAATATACTTGTATGTTATATAGAAATATTGGCGTGTTTACATATAAAAGGGTCAGTTAGTATTATATAGTAGTTGCTATGTATGTAGATATTTTTACTTGGCGCTCGATTTGTACTTCGTATTATCGCATAATGCCAATCGTATTCAATATAATATCAATTGTAATTGCACCTATTACAGAATTATTACGTTTATTATAAAATTATTACAAAATTATTAAAATTATTTTTTCAATACGATAGTACGATTGGCTGGCAAATGTATTTGTATGTGTACAATTTTGGTTAGGCAGGAAGGATATCAATTAATTATAATATGTAAATAGGTTTGTACGTAATAGTTATAAGAAATACACCAAAAAATATAGTATATAGATATATGAGCTTTCAATTTATTGTGGTAGTAAGCATTAAACTCCAAATAATTACAACAAATGATGACACTTTGTTGCTGTTTTGATAAGTTATTTATTTCGTTCTATTTTTTCTAACTAGAGTATACTTTTTGTTGTCGAAATAAACAAAATGTCTGGAAAATTTGAGCATTACTTCCAAATTGTATTAGAAATTATTAATAAATATGTAGGCGTAATAGAGATTCTTTTGATGTTAGACGAGTAATGTGCGATTATAGGAATGCAAACTTTCTTCTCGAATAGCATTTACGAGTAAACTTAACTGCTCGAATGTAAGGATGTATGACAAATGCAGTTTAATCACCAAAACGTTTCTTAATATATATAAGTATGCAATTTTTACATAAATAAAAAAACGTATGCATCCATCTTTTGGACAAATTTTGTAATCGTCATAGGTATGCTAGTCCAACCATGCCATACTGTGCGACTTTGTATATAAATATACATTTTTATTTAATTTTTATTCGATAATAACCGATGGGATGAGTCTTGGGCTAGCCGCAAAGCACATGCCACGAATACCACTTTAGATCTATTTAAATCGTTTGAACTGCTGTTTTCAATTCGAAGAAATCCAAGGCAAGAGACAAATTTCTTTAGCTGATCATCGTTTATATGGGGTGTTCTCCGTGCGTCCGCGTGAAGGAAGGCCAAAAACCTTCGAAGTCGATGAATTGGAGGCATTGCTCAATGAGGATCCGTGTCAAACGCAATAAAAGTTTGCTTCAGTATTAGGACCCGCCAACCTATTTCCAAGTGATTACATGCTTTGGGAATGATTCAGAAATAGGGGACTTGGGTTCCTTATGAGTTAAAACCAAGGAACGTTGAACGTCGTTTTTTCGCCTGTGAACAACTGCTGCAGCGGCAAAAAATGAAAAATTTTCTTCATCGCATCGTGACGGATGATGAAAAATGGATTCATTACAGCAATCCAAAGAAAATAAAGTCATGGGGACTGCCCGGTCATGCTTCTACGTCGCCGCCTCGGCCGAATATTCACGCTGCGAAGGTTATGCTATGTATTTGGTGGGACCAAGTTGGTGTTATTTATTATGAACAGTTAAAACCAAGCGAAATCATCAATGGGGATCGGTATCGACTTCAATTGATGTGATTGAGCCGAGCACTGTGCGAGAAGCGGCAATACCTGCACGCGGAGAGGCATGAAAAAGTGATTCGACAGCATGATAACGCTCGGCCTCACGTTGGCAAACCCGTTAAAATCCACCTGGAAACACTGAAATAAAAAATCCTACCCCACCCGCCATATTCTCCAGATATTGCGCCGTCCGATTATCACCTGTCCCGATCGAAGGCACATGGTCTAGCTGACCAGCAGTTCCATTCATATGAAGTCAACCATTTTTTCAGAATAAAGTTGTATTTTCACCAAAAAACAGCGAGAACATAGTTGCGCACCTAATAGTTTTATGACATTTATTTTTTGAATTTGATATCTGGCATATGTAACTTTTTAAAGCGTTTAAAAAAAAATTGTATATTCTTATTTATTAATTTGACGTAACAAAACAATTTTCGTTTTTTCATAGATGTATGATGACATTCGCATTCGAAAAGCCATTATAGCACGACTTGATGCTGCAAATTGCCGAAAGCACTTTACAAGGGGTCCTCACGATTATTTTGGTAGTTTAACAAAAGTTAGCTCAATCGTAAAGTCAAAGTCTATGCTGTTTATCTATGAAAGTGCTCAAGCTAAGGTTTCTATAATTTTGATAAGACTATAGACATTTTGACGTGGTTGAAGAACTGCGCTGTCCCGTAAAAGAACAAGGAAGCTTTATGCTACCTCAGGTTTAACAGAAAAACTGACATTAGATAAATATATTTAGTTTTCGTAGTTACAGAGGTATCGAGATAAAGTAGCGACTTGCTTAGTGGAGCTTAAATAATTTTAGTCTCTGTACATTTACTGGTTTTTTATCTTAAAGGCGAAATTTTTTTGTTTGCTTGTATTTATATTCTTAAACATTTTATTTGATTACTATGAAATTTTGATAAGCTGTTGTGGGCAAGGAAAAGCTAGCTTGGATAGAAGTAACTGAAAATTGCAAATCGCTGGTGATGGGGCTACTAACGACGACGTCAAGTGAAGACAGTGGCCAATTCTTGGTGCATCAGGGCAAACGGGGCCAAGTCAGTATTTGCTATCAGCAACATTTTGCTGTTCAATTCTACCAGACAAAAGTAGCCCAGGTGAGAAATACCATAACTATTTTATCGTAGGAAAGGTAAAACGGTTAAAATGGTGCTAGGGTTCGTCATAACCGCTAAGGGCGTTAAACCCATCGACATCATCCCGGATACTAAGAGGCAACAGCAATAAAGACAAATTATAGAAACTCAACTGTTATCGAAACTTAAGTAGTGGATCCCTGATGGTAAAGAACCATCTTAGCCTGGCAATTCGTATGACATGAACCCAAGAAATAACCATAGAGGTGACAATTACCAAGGGTTGTTGGGCATCAAACCCAAAATAGGAGAAAGTGTCAAGCAGCCAAGTGTACAAAAAGCTCGCCCAAGCGCATATTAGCCATCATAGAGGCGAAAAGAAATGTCACTAAGTTTGATTAGTACCAAATACTTTAACTTTCTATAGCAAACTGTGTATTTTTTATTTCTATCGGAACTTTAATGACTTGGCAATGAATTTTTTTATACAAGGTGGCGCTAAATTAATCACCCTATTGGAAGATTTATAATTTCTGGAAATTTATGACACCTCGCAAATTTTTCGTACGACAATAGTACATATTCAACACTTGTGAACTAAGCAACTGCTGTATATGGAACGAGTGAAGGTCAAATTCCATGACAAAAGATCAGATTTCGATCACTTAAAATCATTTTTATTTAATAAAACAGATATTCCCAAACGATATTGGATGATGAATTTTGCGCCACCTTGTGTTACAATTTGGCAACCCTCTCTAATTTTTGAAAAATTCGGCAAATGAAGAGTTTTTAGAAATCGATTGTCTCAGTTTTTTGTCAATGGGGACAGTTTCTATCAGAGAGGCGTCATTAAATGATCCGCAAAAAGTCAACAAGTTGTCAAACTAAACTGTACGATTATCCAAATTAAGCGAAACAAGGCTCACAATGGAAATGTTCAAATATCAGTACTAGTCTATTTCTGGTTGATTTCATAACTAAAAAGCCAGACTAATGAAGAAAATGTGGCTGATTTGTACTTACACAATGATATTCTCCTAGTATGTCAGACTAATTATTACTGATCCGGAATACTGTTGCTATACTTTGTACGCCTTTTAAAAAATACAGAATCAATCTATAAATATCTTTCCCAGAAATAAATATCTAAATATAGCAAATCCTTAATATTATCCCAAATTTATTTGACTCTACCTTTCATAGCCGAATGGGTGACTACTATTCGGAATACAGAGAGAACGTAGGTTCGAATCTCGGTGGAAGATCAAAGTAAAAAATAGCGGCAGGCAATGGCAAACCTCCGAGTGTATAAGTGAAACTGTAGGCCCCCCAATTTGTGGAACAAAATCAAGACGCAACCGCAAATGGAGTAGGAGCTCGGCCATACACCCAAAAAGGGTGTATGAGCCAATTATACATATATATTGTATAATATATACCTATCAAAGGCTTTGTAAATCCCCCAAAAAGGGTGTATTAGCCAATTATACATATATATTGTATAATATATACCTATCAAAGGCTTTTTAAATCCCTTTCAAAGTTTTGCGGAATTGCGCCTTGAATTCAATTGAGTGCTTCGGGGCTTGTCAGAGGCGCATGAAGCTGCATTCAAGCACATTCGATCTAAAGTGGCATATTAAATTAACTTTCAAAGTGGCAATTTGTTACATTTTAATTTCAATGAGCGCTGAATGAAATTAATGAGATTTTACCACAACACAGCTGGCATCACAAAAAAGTTTACCGCATCCTTTTAATTGCATTTCTAGTTTAATTAAGACAATGCACACAAACAATGTGATTTTTCGCATTTAATTCATAACTACATATATAATACTTGTGCATACATATTTTTGTTTGTATGTAATAACAAACGTTTAATTGGCGTTTAAAATGCATCTGCTTGTTGATAAAAAATACATTTTTTTGTTGAATATTGTAGTTGATGTAAAAAATTTTCGTTAGATGTTAACGAATGACTTAAATTTCGAGCTTTCTAGTAAATTTCATGTTTTTCTTAGTTTTATGAATAACGATGACCACTGAATCGATATTTTATTGATTTCTGTTGATTCCAGTTATTTGCCATATGCTTCCATTTTGTTTGCCAAATAAAAAAAGTCAATTAAAATTAATTACAAATATGAAATTTCGATAATAATAATGTTTTTTTTTTTTTTTTTAATTTTGATTGATTTATTTGTAAAGATTAGTTAATCGAACTTTTTTTAATGTGATTTTTTTCAAATTGTGATTTGAATGTGAAAAGTGAGCGGTGAGCAGTGAGGAGTGAAAAGTGAAGTGGTTATTCAAATTCAAGTGATATCAAGTGATTTCAAGTGATTCAAGTGAGAGTGAGCTGATCACAAATTAAGGGTGACTTAGATAGTAGTATTTAAATTGGTGGTATTAGTTTGGTGACAATAAGTAGTAGTAGTAGTGGTGGTATTAGTTAGTACATAGTGAGCGAATGTGAGCATATTCGAACTAATTTCGTTAGTGGCTTGAAAAATTTGGCTTGAACTGAATTTAGTGATCGAATAATATTGAAAAGTAGTTATTCAGTGAGTTCAGTGAGTGAACTTGTGAACTGGTGAGTTGACAGTGAAAGTGGTGACTGAGTGACTGAGTGAAGAAGAAGTGAGAAGTGAGAAGAATTACGAGTACAATTTAAGAAGTACAAATATAAAATTAGAAAATTCAATTTTTTTCTGTAATAAAGAATCACGTAAAATGAAAAGGTGTAACGAAATCTAACGCTCAGCAACACGCAATTACCGCATTGTAATGATGCTGAATTACAAATATATAATCAATGTTTACTTAGTATAAATTTCTTTTAGTTTGATAATTAACTTTTTTAATTTTTATTTTTATTTAAAATATTTTTGTTGAAGGTTTTAAGTTGGTTGTGTATTTTGAATGTAACGTAACGCTTGTATTATTTTTAAAGTGGCGCTCTCAAATTAAATTTAGGAAAAATTTTGATTGAGTGGAAATTCAAGCAATTGAGTAAAATTTTGTGGAAATGCAAAATTTACTACTGACAAGTTCATTCAACTTATTGCAAATTAGAAGAAAAGTGAAGGAAAGCTGTTCATATTTTGTAGGAAGTGGAAGTAAGTGATTACCTCAAACTTTTAGTCACTGAAATCCTAAAGATTGTAACTGTACCGATATTATTTCCTAAAAAACTACTTGAATAAATCGGCTACTATAGACTTAAACTTGATGCAGGCACCAGCGTCTAGCCTGGCATGTATATATTTAATAAAACTTTGCTGTTACTTTTCTTTTTATGCTTTCAATTTCTTAGTTAAGGGGGGTGCCTGGTTTATGAGGTCTAAAAATTGCATCTCTTTGCGATTTTTGTTTTTAAGGAAAAAATTAATTTAGCACTGCAAAGTTTTTTCTATCTTTTAATGAACATTTAAAAAGTATAAACAATTTTTGTACTGGTTAAGATAAGTTGAAAAAAATGTTTAACATAGAAATTAGTAGGGCGCTGCAACGCTGGAGTTTCCAACTGGCGTACAAGATACAGCTCGTAATTATTATCTAAAGCAAAAAATTCAAATGGATTTCTAATTATCATAATTTTTTATTCTAGATGAACTTAGAAAAAAAAGAGAGAAATTCCTAAATTTCAACTTTTTGGAGGTTTTAAAGAAAAAAATGCCTTTCTATAAAAAAAAATTCACTTCAAATTGGTATAAAAATCTTGAAAATTTTTTTTTATCTATTTTGTTAGTTCAAATAGAAGAAAATTTAATACTGAAGGGAACAAGCTATGATTTATTTCAAAAGGTTCATTAGTTTTTTTTCCATTCATGTACGCCAATTCAAAGAAATCATAAAAATGAAAAGTCGAGAAAAGAAGATAAAGTTTGTACTATAGCTGTCCGGTCACAGCGTAACTACCTAACGCTCGCCTACCTTTGGCTTTCTATCTACGGAAACATTGAGAATTAGGCTCTGTAACTTTGTGTGAATATTCTGAAATATATTAGGAATCGCTTAAAACGAAAAAAAAAATTGATTTTTTTGACCTTATAAACCAGACTCCCCCCTTAAGGGAAATGCAAAGAAAAAACAATTGCTGCTTAATATTTGTTTGCAATTTTTTTAAGAACTCTTTTTTTTCAATTTAATTTTTGTTAGCAATTTCATATTTTATGATATCCTTATGGTACACCGGCAAGGAGAAAATAATTGTTTTTTGAAATTTTTTGGAATTTGCTTTGAAACTTTTCGCAAAATTGTTTAAAAATGTTTTTTCATACATATATTTTTTTTGTTAAATTTTTTTGAGAAGATTTTTTGAGGTTTATTTAGAAAATTTTTTTCTCGAATCTTTTGGAATTTTTTTTTTTTGAGTTTATTATTATTAATTCTTTTTTTTTTTGATAATTGTTTCCTATTTTTTTTCATATATCTCTTTGAGACTTTTTTAAAATATGGTTTTTGTTATCAATTTCATATTGCATGATACTTTTTTGAGGTTAAGCACACGGGCAAGGAGAAAACAAACTTTTTTCATTATATTATTTGGGGCGAAATTTGGAGATATTTTTCTGAGACTTTAAACTAAAATTATTTACTACATTTGATAATTAAAAAAAAAACTTTCTGAAAGTTTTGTTTTTGAATGTTTTTCGAAATGAATTTGGACACGCTTAGTTAGATACGTATAGTTGTTTGAAAAACAGTTTTGTTAGAATATTTGTTAAGATTTGTTTGAATAATGTTTGTTTTTAAGAATTTTTCGTGAAATTTGTGTTTTTGAGCTTATAATTTTGTTTGCAACTTTTTTTTAAATAGTTTTTTGAAATTTTCGAATTATTTTGAGAATTTTATTTCAATTTATGCTTTATAACTTTTTTGAATGTATCCGATATTTAGTAGTATAAGTTTGTTTTTCGAGAAGTTGGTTGCCAATTTTTTTTTTGGAATATATGTTTAGATACATTTTTTTGAAATACCGTTTTTTAGATATTTTTTTATTGAGATATATTTGCAATTTGTTTCGAGAGTTTTTTGTTTTAGAGTTTTCGAGAAAGTGCTTCATTATTTATATTTCTCATTTTAAAATTTGTATATTTGAAAAAAATTACCGTAGTTTTTTCATGTATAAAGTGTGGTAAACAACTCAGATACAGCCAATCTACTAGATGCAAAAAACAAATGTTTCGTGGTGCGTAACGTAACTCATTACGGAATTATTACAGCGCGAGAAACCGAGAAAATCAGTTACAAAAATATTTTCTTCCCCTTGCCGATGCAATACTAGAAAACACATTCTTTGGGCAGAATGGCGGAGGCTTACCAAAATTGCTTCCCCTAAAAACGCGTACATTTTTCGGTTCTTTTAAAAAAGAATTATATTAGAAAGAACTGGCTGAATTTTCATAATGAGTGGTATCAAATCCACTTTGAAAGAATTATTAAATTTTAATTAATTTAAATACTTTTATTGGGTTGATTCTTTATTCAGTTTATTTACATGTCACTTCAGCCGCAATCTCCACATTTATCTGCAATTTTTATGCTGTTATAACAACAATGCTACAATAATACGTACACCAATGCTTCCTTAACGGCCTTGCGGACTTGAGTTTGGCGATCAGTAATTAATTTCTTCACCTCATTAAAGGGTTAAATTGGTTAAACTTTATGTAAAGCGGCATGATGTTAATAGTATCTGTAGAATTGTGTCACAAATGGCGCAGTAAGACTAAATGCATCTTTATAGGATAGCCACTATACTCTAACTTGATCAATTTATCTATTTTTTTTTCGTTGGTCTTCAAAAAAATCTATGTCAACTAATTTAATAATAATTTCATATATGTAAATCTAAGCCTTCTTGATCAGATCCAGAGTATTCCAACGTACCTACAGTAAGGTTAAGATGCTATGTAGTTAAACAATTTTTCAAAAAGTTTCAAAATGCATATTGCCAGTTCATTGATTTGCATTAAGTTTTCTGACTTGCATTCAGTTTGGCCCATTTGAGGGCAATCCAATTACGCAGAAATTAATTAGTTCGAGCTGTACACCAAATGGGAGCATTTAAAAATTAATCAAGTAGAAGTCATGTAGAAGCTGTGTTATTGAAACAGGTATGTAAATAACTAATACAACAACATACTCGTATACACTTATTAAATAACAGTTTGCAATAATTAAGCATTACAAATACGAATAAGCTCTTAATATAACATTTAAAGGCATATAACTAATTAAATATCCATTTTTATTGGTGTACTGGTTTGTACTGAGAAAATAGTTAAAGGGGAGTAGCTAATGTTTTTGTTGGTTTTTTGTTTTAATTGCAATGGTATAAGCAAAAGTTGAGAGTTCATTGCCGTAAAATTTTAATTAGTATATTACGTCTTTTAATTGCTTTATATTTGTTGTTCCTATTTTTCTTTGTTAAACTTTCATTACAACAAAAATAAATATTTCAAATGATGGGGGTGTATGCAGTTATTTAAAGAAGGAAGCTATATTTATTACACTGCTGAAATAAAGCCTTTTTAGTATACGTGAAAATGTAAGTTTATTTGTATGATGTAGGTATGATGCAAGTATGTATGTTATCCAGTTGAAAGTGCGTAGGTCTACTGCAAAGTTTTTCTTAAATTTTCAGGAATGGAATTTAAAGCTTTAAGCAATATAAAGCTCCCTTCTTCGAAAAAACAAAGTTTGGCTCCTGTTTTCCTGTTTAATTAACAAATTGGCCTTTACTAGACAAACCGATAAATTATTGCTAAATTTAAGCCACCATTGAACTCTTTCCACTAATTTTATATTTTCATTTCTTTCCGAATATAAAAAAAAATAAATAAATAATTGGCGCGTACACTTCTGTTAGGTGTTTGGCCGAGCTCCTCCTCCTATTTGTGGTGTGCGTCTTGATGTTGTTCCACAAATGGTGTGCGTCTTGATGTTGTTCCGAATATTGCTTTAATGAATTAAACTTGACTATGAAGTAAATCGAACTGCAAATTTGGAGGGGATATCAACTAACCTAAATATATCGACTACTAGCAACAGAGGTTTTTTGGCCTTTAAACCATCGATAAAATGCATAAATTGCTCAAATTAATTCAGAATATAGAGCAAAACAATCCAAACATTCCAGGCATACATATAAGTCATATATGTGAGGGAATATCTGCGTAGTAAAATGAGAGCAACCTACATATACATTCCTTCAGATGGTCGGGTGGCTTTGAAACCCATTCTTCCAAAAATGGTAAATGACTGCCTGAACCTTCTTCACACGTTAGGGAACTTCAACACAATATTATTGGGTTGTTTTCCTGCTCATGAGGAATATAAGGTAAATGAGCTAAAAAAAGGGGCAAACATGTCTTAAATTGGTCCAGAGCCTTTCTGTGGACTTACAAAAGGCCACATGAATGAATTTCTTAGAAAGTGGAACGAGAATAAATTTGTTGAACACTGGTGCATTTCTATCGGTCAGCGACAAGCGAAACAATTCCTAATGCCGGACAAAAGAATTTCTGGTTAGCCACTTTCACTCACCAGAGTAGACTGAAGACTTTTAACTGGTTGCATTATAGGCCACTGTAGCCTAAGAAATCACTTAAACAAAATTGCTCTCTGAGACCATCGTCTGTCGATTCTGTGAAGTGGATATTGAAAATTCAGTGCATCCCTATAAACTGTGAAGCGATAAGGACCAAAATGTGTTAAATGTCTTAAAAAGCCTTAAATATAGGGTACCCCAAGAGGCTTTGCATAAAAGATCTTGTTTGGTCGCAGTAAGCATTAGCCTAATAGTAATAATAATAGTAATAAAAACTCCATTTGTAGCAATAAAGTAGTTCGCTTACATAATAAAGGGCCTGAACGCAGAGGAGAACGCGAGTTGGAAAATTACGCTGCAAAGATCTGTTACTTTGCACTAAACTGATACTGGAAGAGTACAGTATCTTGATACAGTACATGAGTAAGTCCAGCAAGTATGCAAGGCTAAAGCTTTGATGATGAAATAAGGCAAGGACAAGGCTCGCGCTCATACTAATATGGCAATGTCTTGGTCGCATTATGTCCTTTGAAAGATAAGGTTCACCTAAGTGATGCAAATGCAAGGGAGTTATTAAGTAATGATAACTTTAACTGCAGTTTGTGCTAACAAGAATGAAGAGCTGGCGTACATTTTCGACGTTGGCATTGGAGACAGAAATTGGCAGACATTTCAGCTAAGGCAGTTGCTTTATAAATGGGTTTACTCATTACAAATTACTTAATTTGCTATTTTTTTCAACTTTTTTTCTCTTGCAGTAGATATATGCACGTGGAAGTTTGCGTGAGGTGTCGATATTTAAAATGTGCTGATACTGTTTTGTTATTCTTACTACCAACTGGTATTTGTAAATCTTAAAAAGTACGTACTTTTCGGCATTTACTAGGACTTTCGAAAATAGAGCACGTTCGATGCGAGCTTATATTGTATCCGATTCCATATTTATTATGCATATTTCCAATAACTCCTTATTTTTATTTAATTTTGATTTAATTTTTTTTAACTTTTCTTTGAGTTTTTTCTTTTTCTTTTGTTGAGAGGGAACTCTTTGATTATTACCTTTTGTAACTAATTTTTTACTTTATATCTTTTGAAAACCATGTGAAAACAATGAGTCATAGTGACTTTATGCTTATAAGTCTGAAATTGACTTAAACGCTAAATACTATGAGATACTTATGGAATGGACGTATGTATGTAACTAGTAAATAAAGTTACGTTAATGGTGCTGGTTTAGTGCTAACAATGCGTTCAATTATATATTTGTGTATTTGTAACTAACGACTATGCTGTAAAAATGTATGTGTGTATGTATGTATGCTAACACGTGAGCTAATCGATGAAATTTTTGTTTTTAAATTATTTAAATATTTTTATTCGCAATATGTTTAGTTTCATACTGGCTGCTTGTGCAATGCGTGATTGTTTTTGAGTTTCAGAAAAAAACAAAGAAAATTAACCAAGTGAACTGTGACTGGCGAATCGTGAGTCGTGAACCGTGAATCGTGAATCGTGATTATTTAAATGATTTTTGTACGTGAGCTTGTTTCTTGTGATTAAGTTGAAAGAAATTTGGTGAAACTCGAAGCTGTTTTCTGTAGTTTGAGAGCATAAGCAATTCCAAAGCACAACAACTTGCCATTTCCTACAGCTGTAACCAAGCGTTGATATATATAAATGTTGAAATGATTGCTTAGATGATGTAAGTGGTGTGAATTGATAATGAGTTTTAGTTGATTTGAGTTGGTTTAGCAAACTTTTTAGTTTTTTTTTTTATTTCTCATCTTTATGCTTGTCTATTATTTTGTTTGAGTTTTCATATATATATATTTTTTTTTCTTTTAAATTAAAATCAATTTTAAAATCATCCAAAGTTGTTTTTATATTTTCTTAATTTTTGTTTTTATAATTTTATTCTTGCTGTTTTGGTAGGTCGTTATGATGATGTGCTAATACTTGATCTGTAAAGTAGTTGTTGGTGAATGGTGATTGAAAATTTCAAAAAGGTGATTTCAGTAGGTGAATTGAAGATGATTTTAGCGATGGATATTGAGAAGTATGCGAATATTATGGAGAATTAGCGAAAATTGGTGAGAGAGGTGATTTGAGTAGAACAAGAGAAGGTGATTTCAATACTCGAAAATAACAACAAAACAAAATTAATAAAAATCAAGAAAATTGTTTCGGTATTAAATAGAATAATTAAAATTGTTATAAAAAATTGTGAAAGGGAATTATAACGAGGAGGCGGAGTACGTTTTATGTACGTTTTTTATGTAAACAATAATATGGTTTTTTATATTTGAGCTACGCGCATTACTTTATTTTGTTCTTTTAAGGAGAATTAACTGCATTACCCGTTTGTAAATGGTAACCCCAAACGAATGAAGCCTTGAAAGTGCATTCAAATTAAGCACAGTATTGTTGTATTATATATACAAGTATTAATTTATATTTGTATACGCTTTAGCCCCCATTCCTACATATCTAGCTCCTACTTGAAAAAAATAATTGTTATGCTTAGTACTACATACATATTTCCATTAGGGTAATATCGCAAGTGACTAGTCATAATTTCAAGGAAATAGGAAAATACGCTTAAGTCGGCATGTTTGAAAAATAATTTTTTGAAATTTTCTGAGTTAGAATGACATTTTCGGATTTTATTTTCACTATTTACATAATGACAATTTGTTGCTCTGCGCAATAGATGTTCCAAATGCTGTTAAATTTTTTGATCATCACTTCCATATTAAAAAGATATACCTTTTTAAAAATAGTCTACGATTTAAAATGGTAGGGACATTCGGTAATAACAAAATACAAACCCTTAATTAAAATAATTTTTTGAGCTCTAATTTTTTGAGCATGATTTCTCAGAGTTTAAGATAAAAAAATTATCTACCCTAATGCTCACATGTATGTATGTTATCTCACTCTGAACCGCACCTAAAAATCTCATTTGTTCTGATTTTAATGATTACAATTATGTGTTAATTACTTCATAATCAATTATAATTACACTGAACAATTGTGAATAAGACGCAACATAGAGTTCACGAATGAATCTTGCATGCTGGAAAAGAATCCATTGACGTCAGAACCTCTAGCGTATTTCGTTTTTCAAATAAAAGAGGATGAAACGCCTAAAAGTAGCGTTTTTCGTTATATATGAAAAATTTGTACCTACAACTGAGCTAAAAGCACCGATATTACATATGTGTAGAATATATGACATGTATAAGTATAAAAAGTTCTCTTTAAAATTAATTAAAATTCGAATTGGTCGCATCTTTTGTTTTTTGCAAAACTACTGCAAGCCTATGTTAGTTTGATTGCGTATACGCAGTGTAGATCTGACAGCTGGTTCAGCCGAGGAGATTGATTCGCTATTCCTAGTACGTTTCGAAATGTATTAAGAATAATAGATCAATTTGCACGTTAGACCTAGTTTGAATTGCAAGTTTCATCTATTTAATAATATAAAAATAGTGTCTGACAATAACGAATATCAGTATTGTTGTCGTAAAATATTTCGTTTTTTTTAATTAACTTTCAATGTCAAAAATACCATTAAGACATGTTTTAATTTTAAAGAGGGCAGCAATTTACCCAGCGAACTCAAGAATAAGCTATAGAAGTTTACCAATATTATTTGTGAATGTCATGAAGCAATGTTATTTGCACTTACTGGCAAACTTCTTTAATATTATATAATTTTTAGATTAGCAACTTGTTTCCTCTCACTTTTTCAAAGTACCTCAAAAAGTGTCGTGTAGACTCAGAACAAGAACGGGCTGTAGAAAAGTAATACAAACCAATTTAGCTAAATAATCAGTTCTTCATATGGGATGAAAGATTTTTCGCTTTCTCTTTAAATTGGACAACTTTTCCATTACATTTGCAAATAACTTCGATTGACTTTGCAGTGGAATCCTTTATACAATAACTTCGTATGGAGTTACATAGCCATATAAAGGTAGTAAAATAGTTTAACCAGTTTTTGAGTAAAACATATTCCTTTACCCTTGTGACATTCATCACAATTTCCCAATAATTTTTCAAAGTGAAGCCACCAAACAGCAAATGAAAGTTTGTCATTAAAATTCCTCTGTGTTGCCTTTCTTTTGATTGTCATCTACAAAATACTGATTTGTTTGCAACGAAATACTTTGAGCGTTCGAAAACTGCTCTTTGAAGCAGTCCCAATAACGAAGTAATGATTACCAAGTAATTAAAATATAATTATAACTGTCAAAATCACAAATAAGTGTTTTCACTAAAAAAAATTACAATGGTTTTGCCTTCGTTTCGACGATAGTTTCAAAGTCGTTCGCCACTCCAATTAATTAGTTTAGTTCTAAACGGAATATTCTTGATTTTTCACACGTAGCAAGGCGCTGTTTATACGTATGCATTATTAAAAGCTACTTTCTGTATCGCTGAATTCATTGCTAGCTGCCGCTCGCCTCTACTTGCCACCTTTCTGCGATTTAATAAATAAACATCATTGGAGTGCACTGTGTACATTTGTTAACAATATCAAACCTATAACAATAATAATAGCAAAAGTAGTTAAACCAGAGCTTAACGGCGTTGACAAACATCACTTATGTATGCATGTATACATGCATGTAAATACATAATTATTACATGCATATATTTCCAAGCAATCAGCGAGTTAAATGTAGCTGTTAAGTAGCGATGTAAAGCAGTTGCTATCTGTAGAGGCTAAGCTTTTTAATTGAGCGCACCGCAGCTGCTTGTTTATCAATATCCAAGAAAGTACGTATTTGTATATGTACATTTAAACATTTATAGATAAATGTATGCGTATATTTGTAACCAAATGCCACTCTGTTACATTTCCGCATAGCGCCAGTGTTTGTTTGCCTTTTTACAGTCAGTTTTGTTATTATTTGTGCTCTAGGTTTCGCATTGTTGCTTGAGAAACTTTTTAACTTCACATTCCTTGAATACGTAGTACTACTTATTGATATAATATTATTATTATGCTGTTAATAAATTGCATGCGCTTGATTAAGTTGCTCAATTTCTTCCATACACATTTAGCGTTTACTATCGAAAGCTGGTAGCAGCATACATATAGTGTTGGTAGTAGTTATTTAGTATATAATCCCTTTAAGGCATATGTACACGTAAAAATAAAATAAAAAAGGTACGTACTTAAAAGCGCACGCGCGCACACACATAAACATTTATCAGACTGAATTAGCATAGCTTCAAATGTCGATTTTATATAGACATATATGTACATATGTAAATATGTACTCTTACCTACTTACAAATCCAAAAAAATAAAGACTAAACAAAATTTTTCGGCATGTGTGTGCGCCAAATTATATATGTATTGAAAAAAATGTTCTACTACAAACGAAATGAAATAAGTCGCGCTCTGCAGCAATCATTAAATTTCTATTGTAAAATATAAGTATACGCAAGTGTATGTATACACTAATGCATCCACTAATACAATAGTACACCCTTACATATATCCGCTTCAATAATTGGAAGTAGTTTTTCAATGTCTCCCGTAAATGGTAGATGCCTTTAAACACTCATTTGAGCTTTAAATATTTATGAGCGTACTTTAGGATGCATCACCTTTACTATTTTTAAATATTTTTAACCAAGATTTCAAGAAAAAGGTTCTGTAGTTAAGGGTTTGTGATAAATTTAAAAGTTTTTATATCTGTATATTAAATATACACCATCGATATGTATAAGCACTGCAAAATGATCATTTGAATCAGGTTATTTGGATATGAACACCAAATTAAATATCAAGTTGTTGAATGGTGTTCTGTGAAGAATGATCATTTCAAATAAAGGCACCGGCAAAAGTATATAACAAGGATTATGCTAATTCCAAAGGAATTGTATGAAAGTTTAATAGCGATTTTTTTTTGTTGTGAAGCAGTCGATGGCAAGAGTATGTCGTGTCTGGCCTAAAAGAAACTGGCAAAAATTGGCCATTTTTTATGATAATTCACCATCTCATCGGCTAAGAATTGTGAGTGAATTTATGATGAAAAGGCAAATTATTTCGTTGCACTATTCACCTCCTTTAACTAATTTGGCACGTTGTGATTAATACCAATCATCAAAACTGCATTTGGCACTTTTTACAATATCGTCTTTAGTCCCTTTAAATTTAAAAATTTCATGTCCACTTTTTATTTATATGTTTTTAAACTGTCTTTTTTGTAATCATAATTAAATACCAAAAATTTTCCCAATTCATGTTCTTTTACTTCGTATAATAAATAATTAAATAATATAATATAATACAAAATAAATAAATAAATCCTCATTAAAAAATAATATTTATATACGGTTAACTGTTATCCTAAACCAAACCTCCCCTACATTTGGTCTCTTATGAAAAGTTCTGCATTGAAATATTGATAAATATTTAGCAGTTTTTAAAAAAGTGCAACAAAGACACCATCAGTCGAATAAGAATATTGTTGCTTGAAGAAATAGCCGCAATTTAATGGAACACAGTATTTTATTATTACTGTTAAGAATGAAATAAGTCACAAAAAGTGACTAAGACTTTGGCCCCTCCGTTTGTGCAACAGCATGTTACAAATAGAACGAGGAGCTCGGCCAAACACCCAAAACGGGTGTACGCGCCAATTATATATATAAATATATGTATATATATAATATATATATATAGCCTCATTTCAAAGCAAGTGCTGAAATGTCATTGCAAGTTCAATGTTCAAACTTACTCAGCCCAGACAATATCATTTCTATCGCTTGGGGTTTTCAGTAGATACAAAATAGTACCGTATACTATAAATAAACAAAAGAACATCCCTCAACAAATATTTTCCTTTTCTATTAGATTTTGGAAAATATTTTCTTATTGCCGATAAATGGTACTTATTTTATTTTCAATAACCTGTTGGCGTTGGTTGTTGGCAATGCATAACTTGAAACCTCCACTCTTAACTGCTTTACAATCCGTTTCTTCTACAATTGTATCTGTTGATTTGAGATTTAGTTTGCTTCTATCATTTTGAGTTAATGTTTTTTTTTTTTTTAAATTATCACCCTAATAAACGCTCAGACTACAACTAACAAACGCAAGTACCGGAATTTTCGATCATTTTCCATCTATTCGCTACTTATATATTTCGCGGTTTTTTTGGTGTTGTTACCGTTATTTGAATACTGTGATATTATATCATGTCATACGACATGGCGCTCAGAGCAAATCTATTTCAATTTTCATGCTTTCTTAATGTATTTTTCTTCTTGTTTTTCTAGTTTTTTCAGGAAACCAAAGCGAAAGTAGGTTAATTTTATGTCAACGCGCATAGTATAGCATACTTATGTGCGTATGCATGTATGCTTTACGTGCATGTATTTGAAAACGCTTCCAAATCTTAAAAGTTTTGCGTTGAAAGTGTATGTTAGAGTTGTGGTCACCCCTCTGATGGTGCTAATATTTGTGAAGACATTGAAAATCAGTGAAGTAAACGGGCACAAGTATTGAAATATATATTTATACTTGTATATATAGGTCATCAGGGGTAGCTCTCATCTTTTGTGCTACATTCATTTAAGTAGCTAGGAACTCGAATGAGTAAATCTGCCTACTAGGTCAACTGGAGCAGGCTGTTTGGGGTTGTACGCTGATGGATGATAAACATATAAGTAGCGTAACCCTTTTGTATTGATGTTCATATGTCTGTTTGTAGTGTGCATGAGTGCACAATTTCGAGTCTGAATTGGTGTGGTTTCTATTGAAATAGAATATGGAGTGGAAGTTTTTAAATATAGAGCAACTACGTTGGGAGTTCAATGTTTTTGAGCTTTGAGTTAGTATTTTATAGCAGTTGGCATAGATTTTCTTAGTTGCAGTATATTTATTAGTGCATTTTTAGTATTTCTGTGGTTTATTTTCTTGCATGCCAAGAAAAAACCAATGCCTTGCTAAAGTTATTTGCCGGGTATTAATTCATAAGATATCAAGATACACTAAAAAATGCGATTTTATTCAGACTCTCTAAACAAGGAGGCAAAACGATCCTTTCGCAAAAGGGCTAATGTTCTACAAAACTATTCCTATATGATCTTTTGTTTATTCTAAAAACACTTATTCAAAATATTACAAATTTCAAATGATCACAGCAAAGAAATTTGATCATAGCAAAAAATCAAGATCTAAACGATTTTGGGGTTTCACTATATGGGTCTACATTTGTCTTTCATGATGCACTGGAATTATTGCCCCTCCAAAAATGCTATTGTTATTTATGATTCCTACTTTTTATGTAAATAAATCGAAATAAATATATTAAAAATGTAAATAAATAAAAACAATAATTAATTATTTATTTATGTATATTATTTGAAAAATGTGTAGAATCAAGTATTTATTATTGTATAGAAATAGAAATTTCGTGGCATTGGATCCTAGGCCTTTAGCCAAATTAAGAATTGAAGAATTATTCTGACGAAAAGGCTTTTATTTCAGAAAGCTAATAAAAAAGTAAAAAAATAAAAATAGGAAAATTGTTTCAATTAAAAAAAATTTAATTAAAAATAAATAAATAATTTTTAAATCAAAAATAATAATTTGAAAGTTTTCGTCCATTTTTAACTCAAATAAATTTTACACTTTGAAATTTTGTTACTGGCATAGGTTACATATGTGACTCCGGTTTTCTAACAGTGTCACTTAAACAGAAATATCTGTTTATAATAAGCAAATAATATAAACTTATGTCACTTAACATTTCCAAAATAAATTCTCTGCCTTCCAAAGGTATTCTAAGGTAGGCTGCAATGAGTTTGTTCAACGTTCCTACATTTTTGCCCACTACGTTATCCCAAAGAAAGGAAATAAAAGAGAATATTATTCGAGAGATATTTTTCTTACTATGGTCAGTTCTTACGTAATTTGTTAGCTTATGTATTTAAGACGAGTTTGATCTTAACATTCCCTCCCGCAGAAAAAATTCATTTAACATAAATATTTACAAAATATATATCAGTAGGGATGTGGTATATAAATAAAACTCAATAGAACAGAAAAGATTTAAATAAATATCTTACAAGTGTTGTAAATAAGTAAGAAAACCATATGCAGCGAGAATAAGTTAAGGGCGAAAGAGAAAGTGTCAAAGACAAAGAGCGAGTAAGAGTAAAGACAGGTTAGGCAGAGTGTAGATCGATTAGAATGAGTGGAGTTAAAGCGGTAGTGGAAGCTGAGTAGTTCATTTACCGAGCAAGGATTCAGAAGCAGCAAGGGGAGTTTAGTTGGATATTAAGTACTTTAATTTACTTTAAATTTCAGCTCTTAAATTAATTATAAAATTTTAAATTATTATTATATATTTGAACGAGTCTAATGTTATAGGCGATTATTTTTGATTATAAAATAGTTATTTAAATAGCTTTTAGAAGAATTCGCAAATTGTGGAAAATAAAACTTTGTTAAAACTGAAATACCAAAAATGATAAAACTACAATATCAATCATTTTTTGTTTTGATTTAGCAGAAAAGCAATTAATTTAATTTATGTATACATTTTAGTTTATTTAATAAATAATATGCTTCAAAGGTATGTAGGTCCAAATTCAAGACTTCAAATACAAACAATTTATACTAATCACAAACTGTACAGTAAATAAATAAATATTTCGCTTGATTAATTGGTAATTAGCACACAACGACGCATTTACAACAATTCAATTAAATTCACATTTCAATTACAATTCAATAATGGTAATTAATTACAAAAATTTGCATTGGTATTTTAACTCAATTAAAAAAAAAAACTGAAAAGGATGCATTAAGAAGCGTCATTGCAATAGTTTTATTTAGTTTGGTTAATTATTTGTGTTATATGTCAAGAAAAGTGTGTAAATGCATTCAGTATGTGTATGCGTTTTGTTTTTATCTATATGTGTATTTGTGTATTTGAAAGTGCTTTTGCATATGTAAATGTGTATTCGCGTATTTACGTGTATTTGAGTTTGAAAGGTGTACTTGAAGGTGTTTGTGTATGTGTATGTATGCGCGTTGATTTCTGGTTTAAAATTTCTATGTATTATTGTCCTTATACTATATGTATGCGACATTTATTTGAGGCAGAGTTATTTTGTATAAGCGGGCCGAAAAGTATTACCATTTTTTAAATTAAATTGAAGCAGAACGTTTTTTGTTAAGCCGTTATTTTAATTAAAAGATGTTATATTTAAGTATGCCTTATCATAGTTGTAATAACCTTGCATGAAGGCCATGTATGTAGCTTTTTGCCAAGTAGTATTCATTTTTTCAGTGTCGTGTCTGCCACAAATAAAATCATTTCTGAAGCATATTCCTTGAGTTTTAATTCCGAACCTCAAACGAATTAAATTTTTTTTTCTCATATAGAAAATTTTCAGAGAAAATCATTCCAACCCCACATCTATACATTATATCAAAAGTATTTTAACATTCGTCAAATTTCTTTCCTGACTTTGTGCTGTTTCTTCATGTCTAGCACCTTGCGGTCTTAGCATTTCATTTTAAAAACAGCGTCAAGCAAATTTGATTCGTGAATATAAACAATGCAGTAAAGTGAAATTTGAGCTGTCAAACTACGAGATGATAGCTGATGTTATGCCAATGATGGCAAGAAATTCGGTAAGACAAATATGTGAAATTCGCGGCCTCCACCTGACATGTATGTTTTAAGAGAGCGCTTTTAACATAACCTATGGAAGGTGTAGATGTTGGGTAAAATGGGAGTAAACTAATCAGTATAATAATTTCAATGAGTTTTGTGATGTTCGATCTCGGATTGCTTTTTCCGGCTTTTGGAATTTTCTGTTGATAAATGCTGGGTACTTTTAAGTTAAATATAAATTTACTCGTTTCAATTATTTATAGTAAAAATCTGCATTCATAGTTTGGCTAGTTTGAAACACTTTAATCTAAACGTCTCCGCGTTTATTTCCTACTTCATACACACGAAAGCATGTGTTTTCGTGGGTAGACCTCAGCGCTGCTCAGTTGTACTTCGTAGGGATTCAGGCAGAGATAATTTTATTACATTTTATCAATGCGACATTGAAAATTGTTTCGCTAAATGGCAAAAGGTTGCTGTCAATCAGTATAATTTTAGTTATTGAACAAAAATATAAAAATTTTTCAAAAATTTATTTATTTCCGGCCACGCTTATACTAATATGTCTTTTTTTTTAGTATATGACTAACTCTTTTCATTTATCGAAATTGCCAAGAAATTTAAGTTTAAAAACTTCCTTTGCATATTTTCCGTGGCATAGCATAACATAGTGTATATCCTTTTCTACTACATCACTGTAATCATTTGTTTCTCCTATATACATACACAAAGTATTTAAGTGTGTGTAAAAACGTGTTTTATATATTACCATTTTTTATGTCGTACAATTTGCTTACCTCGTAGAAATCGCTGCATTATTTTTGGAATATATGTACTTCTAAAACAACAGATATCAAAAAATGTGTTTTTTTCAATTTAATTTATGTACGTGGAATATATACTTATACATAAATGTGCATGGGATACGGTAAATATTTGCTATCTTAAAAGCTGTGCTTTTGAGCGAAACTAGGTTTTTAGTAGCAAACTTTTATAGGCAAGTAAGCAGTGGACACAAATTATGGCAAGTAAATATTTTTTGCATAAGTCCGTATGCATTTCAAAACAAATAAATAAATAAAAGTACTAGCATATTTGTATGTAACTATGTATATTACGTGCCAAGTCACACCAAAAAATGCATATGCACACATGTGTGTGCTAAGTTATTGGCGCAGCTGTGTGGCTAAAGTGACACTAGCCGCTCCTTTGAAATGGCAACACTGCCGGCTAATGTACTTGTTACAAAAACAAAAAGTTCGTAAAGAGTTCCAACTTCGAGTGTTCTGCATGTTTCTTTGCGTGGTCGCATACGTATGTATGTTTGCAGATATGCAAATAAAGCAGTGTACAGGGTGTCTCAGCATTTTTGTATTGCGAATATTTAGTGATTCATTAAAAAAAAATTATGTTTGCGTGGTATTTTTTTAGTATTTTTGTTTAAACTAGTTGGCTTGTTTCGAAACATATGTACATATGTATATGTGTATGTATTTTGCAGAAGTATTTAATTGTTAATAATTAGTGAATGTTTAGGCCGTTAACGGTTTTTCTTTTCTGTTTATTGTAACACGTTCAAAAAGTGCATTCACTTGCTACAAATTGCACAAAAATATGAGTAAATTTGTATTTAGTATGTAAGTTACTAGATTTTGAGCACATATTATGTGTATATACATATACATATATGTATATAAATAGATTGTACAAAATTTATGAAAGTTTACTTGTTCGTATTGCACTCAATTAATAAAACAAACTAATTAAGTATTCACGTTAGCAGGTAGATCATATATTCGCATATGTATATACATATATGTATGTATATATATGTATATGTTTAATTATATATTTAAGTATGTATACTCATTGCCGTATACCGTTTGCTTATTTACTCAAATTACGCACACACACATCACAATCGAACACACAAAGTAAAGAAGTAGTAATTGAAATTAGAAAACAAGGCAAAAATTTCTTACTTCTTTGGGAGCGAACTGAAAATCGGGTACTGGCATATATGTATATATATATATATATATTTATGTATTGACGGACGTACAATCAGTAAAGAAAGAGTATTATTGTAGGTATATATATTGAGTATTTAGTATTAAGTATTTAGTAGTAGTGGTATTTTATTTTAAGTATACGTAGTAAGTAGTGAAAGTAACTGTATATTTTTTTTTGTTATTGCTATATTGTATATTGCTTGTTTGATTATTAGATTTATTTATATATGTAAGTAAGTAAGTATATAAGTATATGTTAGTTTTGTTTGTTTAAGCAGATTCAAACGCAGTTATACTTGCATATGTGTAAAATTATCGAAATTTCAAATCAAAAATTCTAAATAAATTCGAAAAATAGAAAAGTTTGTATAACTTTTATTATTTTTGTTTTCTTTTCTTCTGTTTTTCGATTGTTTATCGTTTTGCTCGCTTTTTCTTTATACTATTTTATCTGAAAAAAAAAACTCAATTAGTAACAAAAGAGCAACAAAAATACGTTTATAAGTATTATCGCATTACAAAAAAAAAAATTGGTAAAAATCCTTTACAAATTGCTCGATTGCCAACATATATGCTGTCCGTTTTGTGACTGCTGTTACAAATAATTTGGATCGGTTTATTAAATAGGTTTATATAGTATTTAAAATCGTCAACAAACGGCGACTGATGGTCGCAGCATTCATTGTAAAAGGTATATTATTTGTTTGCTTGCTGATTGCAACAACTTTATGCGTTTCAAAAACTCAATACAAAAATGTATACAAAATATATATAGATATTTTTTTTGTTTTTGTTTTTTTTTTTTGGCTCTGGATTTTGATTGTTTAAAATAATTAAACGGGGTAGGGTACGGTTAGGTAATATATATATATGCATATATATGAATTGTAGTAAATATGATAATTAAAATTACGAAATTTTTTGTATGTATATTCAAAATCAATTGAATTTCGGTTACTTGCATTGCTGTTGTAATGGAAATACGTATATTGGTAATGGTTTTGATTTTTTTACTTTAATTGCACATTTATTAACAACATCAACAACGACAACTACTTTGTATTATATTTTTTGATTTTTTTTTTTTGGTTTTCGATATAATTAGACATTTTCAATTAGTTTTGCTTATAAACAATTATTGAACATACACGAAGATACCATACAGTACAGTAATATACGTACCTTTCTTTTCTTCGTTTCTAATAAGTGAAATATTATGTGTCATGTGTGGGTGATCACACATTAGTAGGTATGTATGTATGTAGAGTTCGGAATCCCAAATTTACTGCTTATGATTTGTTATAATATAAACTATAAAGTTCTGAATATTCAGGATAACGTTGATAGAGAATTGGCATAACCCTCAAGTGGCTTATATACATAAAATCGAAAATAATCAACAGCGACCTTTTTAACTTCTTTGAGCATACAAATATCAATTCCTCTATTACTAATTTTAGTAAATTTAATTAAACTAGATTTGGTTAGATCGTCCTGCATAACTTGGTTTTTTTGTGAGATTTTCTATATTTACAACAACAGTTTTTAACTGTTATCTTGATCTAACACGTCAGGGATCCAAAAATGTGAAGCTTAAAAGTATCGAAAAAGATGAAATGATGAAGGCCTGTAGTTTTATAAAATAAATAAATGATTCTCTCTGTATTTCAGTTGCTCGAAAGACATTGAATCATGTAACATATACATAAAGTATAGCACAATATTTGTCCATGCTCCTAACTATATTTACTGTATGCTTCCATTTATAAAGGGCATTCAAAAGTGACTCCTAGTGATGAAGTGATGTCAGTAATGAATAATTCCTAGACGATACATTTTCCATATTGCCTAGCCATCTTTGAAGTTTGTCACGTGGATACATTTACAGTTTTATATGATAGAACAATGTGTTAAAATTATTGAATCTGCTAAACTGTACACGTTGATCTTTAAAATCAACATTTCGCAAAATTCGTTCGAATGAGTCGAGAATTCTAAAGTTGTTGAAAAGTTTTCAAGAAGCTGGTTCTGTCGAGGATAAAAAAAGGACAGGCAGGCCCAAGGTGAACCATCTGTTGAGAATATTGCTGCTGAAAGGCAAAGTACGTTCTAAACAATATTTGAATGGGCTGCTTAGAGCATTTTACCTCTAGACGTGCTCATGATGGACATTTAAAAGATGTAATTTTTCACATATAATTGTTAAGAGCCATTATATTGAATGAAAGTAGTGAAACCTGAAAAAATCAAAATTTTTACATATTTTATTTTAAAACAACATCTAGGCGCGGCTTTTGAAAGACCCTTATGCTTCGCTTATTTCGCATTGGAACAAACAGAAGCGAAAGAACCTAATAATATTTCTATTAATAATAGAATTCCAGCCAATTTGATAGTATCAGACATAAAAAAGAAAGAGCGCTTTAAGGGGAGAGCCTGCTTTAGAGGCTTCAAAAAATCGTTTTTTTTTTTTGTGCATAAATGTCTTCCCAAACTATCAAAGAATGTGTCTTCAAAATTTCAGAAGCAAATTCAAAATATTTTCGGAGTTACAGAAGAAATTGTGAGCAAGCGGCGAGCAGGTATACGAGCGGCCGGATCGCTCGAAGTGCGATTTCTCGGTTTTTTATTTTTACGATTTTTCCTAATTGGCGGGAAAGAGAGGGGAAAAGTTATACGTCTTATTGAAACGAGATAACATTGATTGTATTCGAAATTAAATTCTCTTCTAGTTGAACCTAAAAAACCTTTAGGAAGTTATGACTAACCCACTTTTTAAACAATCTAAAGTGAATTGGTTTTTCCAAAAAAAAAGAATTTTTTTTTAATCAGCGAAAAATTGTTCAATTTCTCACTTTTTGTTTAATTTTCTTGGTTTAACTAGAAGCTATATCATACCAAAACAAAAATTTTTTTGCGTTTTTGGTTTCAGATGAAAATTGCGTCCTGCATCTTTCCCGCCGCACGACATGTGCACACTCGAGGCGCCTCGGAAAAATGCTTGTACCAGGCATAATATGACATATATTTTAATGAGAAAATTTGAGAAAACAGTTGAAATATATAACAATAAAGCCTAAAAGTTTCGTTTCAATCGAATATATCTTTCCTTCCCAAAAAAATGCACGAAAAAAGCCTCTAATGCAGGCTCCCCCCTTAAATAGAGAAAAAACTATAAACAAATTTTTGAGTAGATATCGAAAGCATTTGTTTGCACAAAGAAAACAAAAAGAAATTGTTCAATGCTCCTGACGTAGTATTTAGACTTTATACAGTAATGAAGTTCCATTCTAAATTTTGGAAACACTATCGGATTTCATGCCATTTTTTAAATTTTGTATTTAAGGAAAGTACAAAATAAGCCCGAGATTTTCTCAAAAAGCTATAATCTGCACTTTGTGTAATCGTTATACTAAAAAGTTAACTACTCATTGTGGACAAGAAACATAAGATGAGAGAGAGAACATTTGTTTTCTATATAATAGCGGTTACTCCTCGACCGACATTGTTAAACCTGCGAGTATATTTCTGCCATTAAGACCTTTTAGGAACCCAAAATTTAGAATTTCGTCAAAAAATATTATGAGACAATTACAGTCTTTTAGCAAGAACCTTCACTTTTATATTTACTGCGCTATTATTGAATGTAAATTTTTTTATATTCCGTATTTTAATTTATAGGCAGTAGAAATTGATACCAATGCTAAAGTCCCAAAAAATTTTGATTTAGTGTCTTCTATCGATGTAGTTTCGAAGGTAGTTAGTTTATTAAGTAATATGTTCATATATCGGGTGTTTTTTAAGCTGCATGAGAAGTGTCGTTATCGATAACTATGGTTTGACAGCTGAAAATGGCAAACATTCCTGTTCAGTAAAGTTTGGTAAGTCCACGTGAAACATTTCACGGCAGATCAACAGAACATCAAATTGTGGAAAATTACTTTGAAAAGAAATCTTTGTGCGAAGTTTATAAGTACTGGCGGCATCAACAGTCCTTATTTCTTTCGAAATGAGGAAGGAGCGCTATCGCGCCATGCTGATTGAAATTTTATTTCCAAAAATTCATCAGCTAAGCCTAGACAATATTTGGTTCCAACAAGACCGCGCAACTTGCCTTACAGCGCTTAACAATCGATTTATAGCAATATTCAAATCACCATTGACGTCATACGGCCAAATTTATTGAAAAAAGTAGTCGAAAATTGGACTGATCAAATAGACCATTAACTCGTAGCAGCGGTATTCGTACTCGTATTCAAGATATAATATAAATGCCATGAAATTACCTGCTTGTTTGTAATGCCAACAATTCATTCCAACAATATTTTCTGTATTATTATTTTAAGTTTTCAAACTCTTAAAAAACATCCGATATATTATGAGCACAACTAAGTTCTCGCTGTTTTCTTGATGAAAATACAACTTTATTCTGAAAAAAATGGTTACAAGTGAATCATTGAAAGTATTGCCCATCGTTGGGTACTACTTTTTCCGAACTTTCTGGTAGATCTCGTATACCGTCGCGGTAAAACTGTTCATATTTGAGGCAATCCACGGATCAAGCCATTTTTTGATGTTTTCATATGAATGGAACTGCTGGTCAGCTAGTCACCATGTGCCATCGATCGGAACAGGTGATAATCGGACGGCGCAATATCTGGAGAATATGGCGGGTGGGGAAGGATTTCCCATTTCAGTGTTTTCAGGTAGGTTTTAACGGGTTTGGCAACGTGAGGCCGAGCGTTGTCCTGCTGTAGAAACACTTTTTTTGCCTCTCCGCGTATTGCGGTCGCTTCTCGAGCAGTGCTCGGCTCAATCGCATCAATTGAAGTCGATACCGATCCCCAATGATGGTTTCGCTTGGTTTTAATAATAACGGTTTCATAATAAATAACACCAACTTGGTCCCACCAAATACATCGCTTATCTTCGCAGCGGGAATATTCGGCCGAGGCGACGACGTAGAAGCATGACCGGGCAGTCTGCATGACTTTATTTTCTTTGGATTGCTTCAATGAATAGATTTTTCATCACCCGTCACGATGCGATGAAGAAAGCCCTTCCTTTTTGCCGCTGGAGCAGTTGTTCACAGGCGAAAAAACGATGTTCAACATCCTTGGTTTTAACTCATAAGGAACCCAAGTCCCCTATTTCTGAATCATTCCCAAAGCATGCAATCGCTTGGAAATAGGTTGGCGGGTCCTAATACTGAAGCAAGCTTTTATTGCGTTTGACACGGATCCTCATTGAGCAATGCCTCCAATTCATCGTCTTCGAAGGTTTTTGGCCTTCCTTCACGCGGACGGTCGTCAACATTAAAATTACCATCTTTGAAGTGACGGAACCAATCTCGGCACGTTGTTTCACTTAAAGCAGCATCTCCATAAACTTTTTGTAGCTCTCGACCCGCTTCAGCAGCCGTTTTTTTTTTTCGAATGAAAGAGGAAAATTAACACTTCACGCAAATGACGATTATTCGGCGCAAAATCAGACATTTTCACAAAACCAAAATTATTTGATAGCAAAACAAAATCACTAATGTGTCAAAGCTGTTTGTTTACCATATGTCTAAGCTTGGTTTATGCCGTTTAGGTTACCATATGTTAGAATCGACTAGCATACACTGCTGGTGGCATATATTGACAAACAGCGGGAACTTAATTGCGCATCTAATACATGTATTTATTTTTCCGTAGTTCCGAGGTGGAGCATAGAGCTTTTTAATAATTTTTCCGTAAAGATTCAGACGCACATTCCATGAGGTGCGTGAGACTTACCCCACCGGGAATCTACTCAAGTGTATATAATGACTGTCGTATGTAAGTATAATATTATACGCTTTAGATATGCCATTTAATCCGCATTAGAGAAATAACTCGGTGTAATATTAAGAAAGGCCAGTCAAGAATATCGGCTACGAGTATTATGGGAACTTTTCCTGTTTTCTGTTAATTTAAACCTCGACTATTTCGTACTCATTACACCGATATTTTTTATGAGGAGCTTTTTCATGACAGAAATACACTCGGAGGTTTGCCATTGCCTGCCGAGGGGCGGCCGATATTAGCAAACACTTTTTCTACATTTTTGGTCTTTCTCTCTGAATTCCGAATGCTAGTCGTGCACCAACCCATTCGGCTACGGCGGCCGCCCTATACGAATACGAGTTCTTAAATTAAGTAACCTAAAGTGGCATACTCAAAAACGTCAGGATGAAAATTAACGAAATGCGGTAGTGCTTCTAAATTAGAGAGAAAGTTTTAGTAGAATACGTATGTGAGACTCCTTAGCTTTCGGGTCTTACTAACTTAATTTTTTCCACCTATAATTCTCAAGATCACTATTTGTACATCACCTTTTTGATCGTTCAGTTGCTTAGTAGATAACTATTTTTTATTTTACAATATATATACGAGTTCTGCTAAATCAAAGTTGCTTTTTAAACTTAAAATGTACTTGAAACATGCAGATATGTAGTTATAGTATTTATGTATAGAGAATATTGCAAATTAATTTACATATTTTACTTTCGTAGTCTACACAATACAGAAGTAATTATGTACGAGTATTTAGAATTTGTAACGGCTTATGATTTGAACAACGCAAACACACAAAAAAAAAAAAACAAAAAAAAAAAAATACGAATAAACGAAAAACTGGAAATGAATTATCGAAAGGAAATAACGGAAGATATACATGATATCAAAACAAATTCACATGATACTGCATTTACGTGCAATAAACTATTTAATTTCATTATTGTTATTAATATTATATGCTGTATAAATGTATTAGTAAATGTAGGTACTTTCAAAAGATACTGTATGTATTTACGACTTTAAATAAATGTATAGATACGAGTAAATTGGTATTGGTAATGGTATTGGTATTGGTATTTATTAATTACGAATACAAATTTATAGACTAGAGACCACACACAACATTTAAACGCAGATGCAGTTATATACTTTTCAGGTGTGTGTATGCGTGTTTGTCGTGCAAAATGCGCGCGGTGTACATACATCGACTATGCAATTATTTACGTAGATACCTTTGCAATTACGAATACAACAAGTATTTAGCAAATACGAGTGCAAGTGTTTAAGTTTAGTTTTTTGCTGTTTTTTGCTTTTCTTTTCTTTTTGTTTTTTTCTTTTTCAAATTATCTATATCTCTGGATTGAGTTTAATGTTTTGGGTTCGTTAGTTAGGTTATGTACTTTGCTGGTAACAAAATTGTTCACATATCTATGTATATGCGCTGTTGTGACGCACAAATGTTGCACGTAAAAGAATCAATTCGATTCGATCCGATTTATCACGATAAGCTAAGCAAATTTCAATACACAGACATACATATACGCGGCAATAGAGCTATGATTGTAAACTTTTACTTAAGTTGATTTTTATTTCTGTTTTGTTTTTGTTTTAAATTTTAATACGTTTTTTTGCAATTTGCAAATTACGCTTTATAATTTTTGAATATAAATTTTTTTTGTGTTTGTTGCGTTTTTCCTTATATTCTTACAACACTTAAATAGTCATCGTTATTGATAGATGTAAATAAGCTTTTTGATTTGATTGTAACTATGTAAATTGTAAATCAAAAACAAGAAAGTGAAAATGTGGAAACAAGTTAAAAGCTTGTTATTCAAGAAGAACGTCTCAAGAGGGAGTCAAAGAGGTGGAAAATGTGGCAATTGGGTGGAGTTAGTAAGTAGTTTGATGTTGGGAATGTGCCTTACTGTTATTTGGAGCTTGTAGAAGTCGAATTTTGTGAGTTTCGCAAACCATTTTGTGAATACAACAACAAAAAATGGCACTCTTACATCTAAAAGTGTTTACAATAACAATCATTCCTGTTGGTTTTGGGAATACTACTAATATTTATGTATATATTTTGTATATGTTTTCATATTTGAAACAGAAGTCATATTTGTCTTCTGTTTGCTTATACGTGTTTGAGCAAAATTTGTTGTATCAAATTTTTGTTTGACTTTCATTTTAAAATTAAAATTTGTACATACAAATATTCTCTTAGATATTAATTAAATACACAGAGGCATAGTTTGTTTGCATATTTGTTTTTGTATCTTTTAATTGCTTTACATTTGATACAACTGAGTGGAACAATTTTCACTTAAACGTTGACAGCATATGTTTCAGCATCCGAGCAATGTATCCTAGAAATTTTACAATCTGAAAACTAATTAAATTTTTAATAAATTATTTGATTTTGTGTTTTTTTTCCTTTTCGCATTTTAACTGAAATATTAGATTGGAAAGTATGTGATTGAATTTGGCGAAGCGAACGACACACATTTTTCAATACTCATTTTAACGCATTTGTTTTTCTCGTCTCCTTTTTGATTTGTCACTTGTCATAAAATATCGATTTTTACTAGTTTGTATTTTTTTACTCTTTGCATGCTCTATATATATTTATATATATATATATATATGTATATATAATATATATATTAATGATGTATTATATTTTTACACTTTGGGACTCATGTTGCGCGGCAAGAGTACAACCAGTTAAATAAATTTTGTTACATATTTGCATCCCCACGGTATATGGTATGTGTTGTTGGTAATTTGAAAGATTTGAAATTGGTTTAATATATAGAAGTAGTTGCTACCAATAAAAAGTAATGCAGTTAGTGAGGAAATCATATACATATATACATACAATATTTCCATACTGTGTGCAGCTCAATAACATCTAAAATTGTCAAAATTGATAGATTAGAATTCGCGCGGCGCTGAAGTTCAATGAAAAGTACAAAATTTTGAAAACAAAATGTTCACAAATATCATAAATGTATGGTTTTTAAATTAGTATAAGCAATGATTAAGCATAAAAAAGAGTAACAACTTCCACCGGATGCTCGCTGTAGAAGTAGTCAGGATGAAGAAGAGGTCGATTTGAGCGATCGGATAGAGTATAACTTTGCAAGCTTAACGAGACAATTTTTGGCCTCATGTCGCACAAGTGATGAAGTCGTATTTAGAATCACTGAAATGGGAAGTTCTACATAATCTCCTGTACTCTTCAGACCTTGCCTCTTGCGACTATCATTTCTTTCGAATAAAGTAATATCTACTAAATTGTGTGCTTTATTTCAATTGCGTCTCAACTAAATGTTAAAATTATTTACAATTTGGCGCCAAAACAAAAAGTCATTAATTTTGTGTAAAGAAGGCGGAAAAAGTTGTTTCTCTACAAGGCTGAAATGGATAAGCTCTGGATAAATGTTTGCCATGAAAAATCTTCTCGTAAAACCATCTTCGGTTTGGAGACGGCGTGAGACTATAAGTCCTTCCATTTGTAGGTGAACACCTTAACATAATATGGAACTTGGAACTTTAATTGGCAATAAACAGTAAGAGGTTGAATGGACTAGTAACTCGATATGTTATAGGAATCTCTGGGTGAGTTTCCTCCTGATATACGCACTCCCAATCTAACCTAACCTAAGAAAGTAGTAGACAGCTCAAAATAAGAGTAAATACTTATCAGTCCTTTGGGGTTATCTGAAGATATAATAGAATTTAATCTCTGCATCTTATAAAATAGATGAATACATATTTGTATGCACGACAATAACTACGCACAGAATGCTTCTATTTGCATAGGGTTTCTTGTATTTTGAGTTAGTCACTGTTTTTAGGTTTTTCTCGACATAAATTGCATAAACTTATAAAAAGGGGTGTTTTTGAGCTGAAATGTGTTAAAAAATTATTAAATTAATTTTCAAAATGCAATGAATCAAAATCGACTCAATATATTCGGGCACTATTTTATTGCTATACAATACTGAAATCTTTACCAATGACTTTTGGTTAATTAAATGTATTCTATATTTTCTTTTACAATCAGAATTTTGAAAACAATACTAACATTAAAAAAAAAATTGCTGTCTGTGTTCGGTAGGTGCTAAGCTCCAATATGTGGGAATATGCAGGTTAAGTAAAATACCAAAGTACTTGTTTTATTTCAATTGATTCAGCTTTTCACAAAATCGATTGAGCCACAAAACGATAGAAAATAACCTAGAACGCTGCCTGATTTTTATTTGTGCACTTTTTGCCTATAGAGTAAAAAGTCTTCATCTGGCTAGAAGAGTGCAGTGGCAAGAGAGCTACAGAATCGATTGCTCTTTTTTCATCTTGACAGCTTCTACAAAGGTCATTTGTTTGTACACCTACTTCTGTTTCTTCATAGTTGACGTTATAATGACTTATGCGATTGTGATCGAGTTTAACAAAGCGCGTCAGTCATTTCATCTTTGTGCACGTATTCGGTAGAAAAGCCATCCTCACACACGGACCTATAAACTTAATATGTAGTCGATGTCTTTAGCAAAGTGCCGACGACAGTTGCCTCGCAATTTTATAAGTGTGTTCATCAAGTCCATCATGTGTTTAACCTACAACTTCGTGAATTTGTGAGAATTACTAGTTTGCGAGTTTGCAAGGCTTTCCCTAGTTAATCAATTATGTACATAAGTACTTATCGGAGTCGAGTAGCACAAGTTTATGAACCATAATAATCCGCTCTATGTTATAGTAGCTTGACGTTAAATATGGCAAGTTGAGGATATCTTAATTGATGCATCTGCCATAACACAGCCGTAGAGGTATTTTGTTAAGGCACATATAGGCATCTTAAGACACAATCACTACCCACTGTTCCTTTAAAAAACATAAAACCAAGTTAGTAATGGAGCCTACTACTTTTTGATGTAGTTAAAAACTAAAAATTGGTGGAACAATTTTACAGTGGTTATCCAGCACTTTGTGGATTTAAGCCAAAACATTTTCTATCCAACTGAGTGACAGAACTAGTTTAAAAATTTTCGCGATGAAGCGAATTTCGATCAACGAATAAGCTGCTGAATTTCAGCAAAATATATTTTAAAGTCTTTAATTTTGACTTTGTCAAATTCTTATACATAGATTAAGTTTTGAAATATGCCACCGCCAATATGAATATGTAAAATCTGGTCTTACCATAGTAAATTTGACATATTTAATGCTAATCGTATTCAGAACCTTCAATACGTTATTAGTGTATTATTGGTTATAGGCTCTTGAAATATTCATCTAGGCTAGCGATGGAATTAAATTATAAGTAGACTTTCGACGTGGATTAACCTAACAAAAGAGTGTTAATCATTTCGATGTGACTTTCGATGATGAAGCCCATCCCGAGTCATGGAAGTCATGGTGTTCACTGAAATAATTTCATTAATGAATCGTTTAAAATCGGTTGAGCCAGAAAAGTCGAGTATATACAGTTATATGATAATCATGAGACTTAGCTATATTTTGGTATTAGTTTCACTCGCACGCATTCAATGATACTTGAACATTTGGCCGTGAATGAGATTTGCTCACGCGTAAGTTGACAACTACTGAAAACGGGCTCTTGTGGTGATGCTTAAAAAATATCAGTTGAGTCACTTTCGATTATATGGAAATATACTCCTTTTTGACTTATCTATCGCAAAACTTAAGTAGCAGACCTCGTATTAATATTGAACTTAATATCCAATAACTTAGCTCATGTTACAATGCAAAACTAATATATAATAAAAAAAATATTTTTTTTTCTGACAAAATATTTGATCATACTTCATGAACTTCAGCGCCGCATAGTGAGCTAATATATATCGTATTTTGTATATCATCTGTTACTCGCGTGAGAGTAATTTTGGAGGGATTAGTGGTGAGAAGCATCATAGTCAATAAAGAGGTAGGTGGCGTTGACTCGCAGTGAACTTATTTTACTATATAAAATATAGATAATTTTGGTGGGATTTCTTTTGGAAGTGCGTCCAATTGCTTGAGTAATTGTGTTGGGTACAGCTTAAGGAACCAATGGGTGCGAGCGCGTTGGATTAATCTTAAGTTTAGACAAATATTTTTCTTTTTTTGTTCACCATTTCTGGGTACCTACTTAATTAAAACGAAAGACATAATGTCTGTGAATAGTTAGAAAGGAGTATAAAAAGGAAGTAAATAACAACAATAACAAAAAATACATATTTAAAGGAATCCGAAGAAGAATTAGTTTAATTACCATTTTTTTCACTTTGCGTATGAGAACGTTTTGTGGTTAGCTTCCGGCAGCGTTCTGTTGACACGGAAGTTACCACTCTTGAATACGCACGCACACACAGACACACACCGAAGGCAACACCAACAACGTTTGCGTCTACGTTTACGTGCACACCCACTAAACAATTCAAGGCACAACTGAGCTCGTTTATGACTGACTGCAACAACGTATGAGACGATTGATCTACGATTGGTAAACGTATGTTTGTATGTATATCTGTGACGCACTAAGGACGCACGCACACAAAACCAGTGCGAAATCGTATAGAAAATTTTGCAAAAAGTGCAACAGCGTCAATCCACACGCTGAATGCGCTTGGTGGTTATTTGAAGCGTATGTGGGAACGTAGGGTCGCTTTGATCGATTGATTAGCGTTGTGTAGTACTTTTCTATTGTCTCGTGAGAAGATATCTGATGCGAGTGTATGTGTGTGCGTGCATGCAACTCCTAGCTGTAGTTTGTTTTTATGTATGTATGCAAGAGACGCGTGAGACCCTGAGCGTCTTTCGTTTCGCTTCACCTAGTGTCTGCAGTTGCTGGGTTCGTTTATTGCTTTTTTTACAATTTTTATTGCTATTTATTTTTGATTTTTCTTTTTTTTTTAATTATGATTACGTGCTATTTAATTTGATTTTATTTTCTTTTTCTTTGCTTTTGCGTGGCAATTTATCACATTCGCTTTGATGTAAATTTACTGTTTGATTATTTTATGTTAAGATTATTATTTGTGTTGCTGAGTAGATTATTATTTTAGTTATTACTAGTATCTTATGCTAGATTGTTAGGTCAATCGACGGTACATTTTTGGTAATTTTGATTTTGTATATTGTATTTATTTGTATTTATTTATTTTTCTAATTATTTTTAAACATTGCTTTATGTTATGTTTTATTTTATTTACATTTATTTTTACTTAATTTAGTTGAACTTTAAGATTTTTTAATTTTAGTATATTTGTTTATTATTTACTTTTTGTATTATCAGTTTTTAATTGAATTTTATATTTTTGGTTTAAGAAAGTGGCATGCTACCAGTATCTTAGCCACTTCTTAACGCTTTTACATATACATATGCGCAGAAAAATAATTTAGGGGATTTATTCTGTTTGATGATTTTGACTTGCGCTTTATAAAAATTACATAAGAAATACTTGTGTTGTTGTTGTAGTTGTCATCGTCTCTATTACTATTTTCTCTATAAATCTGGCTAATGCAGTTATTTTTGCTTTCAATTCAATTGTTAAGTTTTGGCTTCATATGTGCCAGTAGCTGTTTTGGTTGTTATTTTTGTTGTTTTAGTTTTCGTTACTATTGCAGTAGCTTTAGGCGTTATTATGCTATTTTCACTTGAGATTTTGCAATTATTTATGTGATTTCCAGCTATGGTTGTTGTGACTGTTGTCGTCGATGTGGTTGGAAGAGGAGCAATAAACGTTGTTGTAGTAGCAGCAGAAGTTTCATAGTCGTAATTAACCTTCATAAAAATACACAATTTCATACATAAGGTAAATAAAAATGTACACATTAAAGAAAGGAATAAAAAATAATAATAGATTAATGAAATTTCTGTAAGAAACCTCTGTAAGAAATTTCATTTATGACTCCAGTGTTGTAACTGACGGCGGCGACGACGGCTATTACCTTTTTCTGCCCCACCGTTTGCTTAACATAACCTGCTCGCTTATCTAAAGAGTCATACATACATACATTTATATATTTAGTACTTGCCAGTATTTTTATATATAAACCTAAACCTGTGTATATACCTAGAAACATAAGAAAATGGTGTATGTATGTATGCATTAGTGAATTATGCATTTCAACTGTTCATTTGTAGTTAAATGCTGCAAAAATTACGGACGCCTGTCGTATATTTATATGACTGTGTGTAGGCCTTATTTGAGTATTTCCTGTCTGTGTTAGAGTTCTGTATGCAGTCACTCGACTGCAGGCTTGATTTCATGAAAAATTCATTTTTTAATCTTGGCGCCACAATTTACATGCTCTATGTTCTGTTGCAAACAAATATGCTTTGTATTCGTCGGTGTTAAATTTTTATTGTTGAATTATGCATAAATCACATGAACAAAAGATTTGTTGATTTCATATATTTTTATTTATGTGAGACTCATTAAGTTCTAACACAAACTTAATTGGTCTGCAAGCTATGGTTACTGAAGTAGGCATTTGTGCATAAATGTGCATGGTAAGACAGTTCTATTCTTCTTATTATATTTTTAAAAAAGAGAAGTCATGTTAGCATTTATTCCATATTATCCAGCAAATGAAGATTATAAATAATGAGCAAAAGTTTTCTGAATCGGATAATCTAAAGTAAGAAAAATATACTTAAAATTGACTGGGTCGAATTGATTGCTACAATTTTCCTAAGAAGGAAAGTTTCCACTTTGAGCCAAATATATCAAGCCAAACACTTAACTATGACCTCTGCCGTCAACAACTGATCTGATTGAAGTATGTAGGCGATCGCCTTGAAGCGGACAGGATTGGCGATTATTACGAGTATTGTATTCCAACAGACCTCACACAACTTTAACGACGAACCCGTCGATATGAGTCTCTATTGCCCTAATGCCATATAATTTAGATGTGGCACCAAGCGTTTATCACTTTTGAAAGGAATTTCCAAATTTTATTGATGGTACAAAAGTAAACTCAAAAGAAGCTTCCGAAAATATGCCGGCAAAGTTTTTTACCAGTAGAGACGAGAATTTCTTCATATTATATTTTATTCAAATATGATAATAATGATAATGCTAATTACTTGACTTAATATCATGCTTTCAGATAATATGCATTTGTACGATACCCGTGGTGCTATAAACAAATTTTTTTTGAAAAATTCGAATCGCTGTTCGCTGGCTCATTCCTTTCGAAATATATATTTCAGTCAAAGAGGAGCGCTAGAAAGTCGTGATCATCAAACTGTTTTTGCCAGCTGAAATTTAAAATGGCAACTTGAATAGTCTTTGCTTTCAGCTGATTTGTTTTTACGAGATACACAACGAAGTAAATAAGTTATTTGTAGCGGAAGTATCTTCGATATTATATATATATATATATATATATTATATATATATAATTGGCGCGTACACCCTTTTTGGGTGTTTGGCCGACCTCCTCCTCGTATTTGTGGTGTGCGCCTTGACGTTGTTCAACAAATGGAGGGACCTACAGTTTCAAGCCGACTCCAAAAGGCAGATATTTTTATGAAGAGCTTTTTCATGGCAGAAATACACTCAGAGGTTTGCCCTTACCTGCCGAGGGGCGACCGCTATTAGAAAAATGTGTTTCTTAATTTGGTCTTTCACCGAGATTTGAACCAACGTTCTCTCTGTGAATTCCGAATGGTAGTCGCGTACCAACCCATTCGGCTACGGCGGCCGGTATTAATTGAGGTTAATTTGAGGCCTTTAGCTACATATTTTCTTATCTATAGGGAAGTTAGAATAAGTAATGAAAATTTGGCTGGCAGAATGTGCAACCGCTAATTTAGTCAATTAACTGAAGTTGTATTCTTAGCATATTAAGCCTATATTTTAAATAAAATATATGATTGATTTCAGTTTTGTAAGGAAATTTGTATTTAGAAAACTATTTAAGTATGGATAGTCTTATGTCAACTGTAAGACTAAAGTGAAATCCATCACTATAAAGTGTGTGTCAGACTTCATACATGAGTACCGCTATTTTCGAGTGAGGTAAATGTGCGGAATATTCATTTAAAATAGGGTGAAAGAAGATGAACATTTTCAAACAAAATGTAGAATGTAACTTAATTTTTTCAATAGGTATATCTCGTCAAATATTTTTTGAGAATATTGTACCTAAAATACGAAATAAATAGATTCAGATGCCCCACCGAAGAGCTTTAGCTTTTTCACATATGTAAATTAGTGCCATCTACGAAGATATGAATTTCTTAATAGTATCGATTTACGTGACAACAAAAGGGCATAAGTAGCAAGTTGTATTTCATTATAATGAAAAATGTGACTGGAGATATTTTAATGCTTATGCAGGCTTGCGCCGAGTGTACTTCAACTGATATGTTGGCATTTCGCGCAGGGTTTGATTGACTTAAAAGTAACTGTTTTGTTTTGAAATACATGAAGTTACCAGGATTGACTTAAAAGCTAGGAAGCCTCTAAGGCCAAGGCACGTGAAAATGGGCTTTTAGTATTCGATTTTCTTTTTATACGCCACGAATATATCTTTCTAGAACTGAATTGTAACTGGAGATAAAAAGTGGATTCACTATGGCAACCTTACATTAAAAAGCATACTTCGTTAATCTGATATATCAATGACTCAAAAGTTATGCTTCATATTGAGTAGTATAAATTTTATGTCATCTATCGCGCTACTAAGAATAGGTGAAAATATAGCTGGGTATAGATAACTACTGCGAATTCAACGCCTAATTCAAAGAAGTAAGGCCAAATATTAGAAAACAGAAGTAAGATACGATACAGTTACTTTCAAACATGACTATGCTCGGCAGCATGTTGCAAAGAAATGTTGCCAACACATGGATGGAAGGTCCTATTCCATCTATCGTATTCACTAGACTTTGTACCTTTGGTTTATTGTTCGGTTGTTTCCAGCTATGCAGAGGGATACATGCAGAAGCATTTGGCCTGCTCAAGGGTTTCCTTCTTCAAAATTGGCTCATATGGATGAAAGCGGTGCTTAACGATGAACAGTGCCTTGAACGAATTAATTATATAGACTTTTGAATAATAAATTGTAAATAAAGAAAAACAAAGTTGTACTCCCTATACGACTGCTAAAAGCTCTGAGAACTTACCACCTGGTGATGAGTGATACTTAACAATTTACTCTTATTAAAGATATATACAAATATTACTCCACACAACATTATAATTGTTATAACTTGAGTATGAATAGCATACACGTCTTATATTATTATTATTTTATTTTGATACTATATAATAGTTGTGGTTTTAGGAAATTTAATTATTTTTGTATACAACTAAAGATAAATAAATTTATACTTATAAATTTCCCTAAGATTATTTCAACTATGTGCTATAGATTCGTTGAGTTGCAGCTAATTCCTATCACAGATTGAGAATAGTGTTAAAGAATAAAACTAATTGTGCCTTGAATAATTTACCGCCTTTTTTGTCTGCTGCTTTGTACAATCCCATAAATAAGATACTCTCTCCATTCATTTTTTTGACAGTATAATATTTGCACATTGACGACGTACTAACATGGGTACGATATTAATGAATATCGTAACAATTTCTGAATTAGTTTAATAACCTGTAATTTTTATGTGGTCTATTTCGAAATATTTTTGTCAAATTAAATGTTAATATATTAATTTATTAATTTTTGTGTCATTTTGGAGCATTCAAGTTATTTAGGTTGGATGGTGTGTGGAATCACTAACGAACTACTGTACAAAAATTCTAGTCTGAGCATAGGACAAAAACAGAGGCTCTCTGTAATTTATTTGTAATTTACTGTTAAATAATATTCATTTCCATTTCAAAAAGCTTCATTCTTAAATTTCTATTTATTAATTTTTAGCATTAATGCATTTCTCATAGTTTTTCAACTAGTTGGATGCCATCAATTTCTGTTGAATATTAAATTTGGCGGTTGTGGATAATTATTAATGAATTTGTCACTCAGTGTTTGAAACGAGCTGAAATGAGGTTTGGAAAATTTTCAAATGCGAAGCTCGGTGACATAAAAGTGTATAAACATTTTTTTGAAACGAAAATAATAAGGGAATGAGAAAAGATGACAGGGGCAGTTGTACTGTCATCAGCATAACCGTAACCTTGTTTTTTATTAACCTTGCGGTTAATACAAAATTTTCATATGCCTCACTCTGTGTTTAAAACCAGCTGATCTCACATTTTTACAATCAGCTGAGAGATATTTTATTTATAGTTTTGTACAATAATTTGCAGTGTGTGAGAGCACCTGCTCACATTTCTGTTGACGTTGGCGCTATAACATTTTTTTTTAATAGTGTGGTGTTATTGGGCATTTCTGTGTAACTCTTGGATCCATTCCAATTGCTCCTTAAATAGTAAATTTTCATCGTCATATTACAAACCTAATTTATGGAAAACAACTACAGTGGCTCACAGCTTATTTCGTGTGGCTGTATGTTAAACTAAAGAATTGTAAAATTATTTTTATTTGATTTACTTTAAACAAAATTTAAATGCACAATCAAAGATAAATTATTTCTAATTACAAACATGTATAAATGCATTCAAATTTTTTCTGCTTTGGTAGAATATTTACAACAAAAACATAATACTAGGTAAATTGACGTCACAGCTTATTTCGTGTGTTCACTTTTACCGTTATCGGCGCCAGTAAACCGGTTAGCAATTATAAGAAATTTGTTTTGCATAGTATATTAGATTATATCCTTATTTAGTTTACACATTGAAAGTAGTCGGTTGTCCAGCTTAATTTAAAAATACCGTGATGGGTCGTCGTACGTCGATTGAAAGGCGCGAATTAGTGATTACGCATTACAAAAATGGAAAGTCGAAGAAAAAAATTGCGTAAATTGTAAATTTAAGTACTTCCACAGTACAGTACATTATTCAACGCTTTTCTCGTGAAAAAAGAGTGGTTGACAAAGGCCGCCAAGCTCCAAACAAAATTTTTACAGAAGCTGATGAAAGGTGGATATTAAGAAAAATTAAAAAAGGCCCATGAATTAGTGCGCCAGCTTTGACAAAAGAGGTTGAAAAAGTACTTGGTAAGTCATGTAATCCTGAAACAATAAGAAGAATTCTGCGCAAAGCTGATTTCCATGGTCGTACAGCTCGAAACAAACCGTTTGTTAATGAGCGTAACAGAAGATTAAGGGTGGAGTTTGCCGAAAACCATGTTATAAATATTTTCGCCGACGAAAGCAAATTAAACCTCTTTGGTTCCGATGGAAAGTCTTTCGTTTGGCGTAAGCCCAACGCGGAGCTGGACCCGAAGAAACAGTAAAACACGATGGGGGCCATGTAATGGTTTGGGGCTGCATGTCAACAGCTGGTGTCGGAAACTTAGTTTTTATCGACGAAATTATGGATAAAACAGTTTATTTGAATTTATTAAAAAGTAATTTACTACAAAGTGCTGAAAAATTAGGCATTCGGGACAGGTTCAGGTTCTATCAGGACAATGATCCGAAGCATAAGTCGGAATTAGTGCAACGGTGGCTTATATGGAATTGCCCTCATGTTGTAAAAACGCCAGCACAATCACCTGATCTCAATGTAATTGAGAATTTATGGAACATTCTGGATTAAACAATTAGAAAACATAACATAAGCAACAAACAAGATCTAAAAACAGCATTGCAAGTGGAGTGGGAGAAAATATCTCCTGAATACACTGGAAAACTTGTTAGCTCCATGCAATCCCGGTTAAAAGCTGTATTAAAACAAAAAGGCTACCCCAACAAAATATTAGATTAGTAAAAACTTAATAAATTTAAAAAAAAAATCATGTTTTTTTTAGTTTGGTTAAGCACACGAAATAAGGTGTGACGTGGATTTACTTATAATTTTGATTTTGCTGTAAATATATTACTTAAGAAGAAATAATTTAAGTTTATTTATGTATGTTTGTAACAAGAAATAATTTATCTTTGAATGTACGTTTAAGTTTTTTTTCTAAATAAAGTTTATACAAAAATATTAAACTTTTTTATTTTGATGAACGGGCACACGAAATAAGCTGTGAGCCACTGTATATCAAAATCAAATAAACGCATTGCATTACTTTTAATTAAGTAGAAAGAGGGGGAAACTTAAGCAAAACTAAATAAACAAAAATAGCATTCAGCACTCATACCTATAAAACTCAAAATCAAAATACAAATACATGTAAACACTTATGTCAACAATATTACACACATACAAACATACGCATGGAGAATAATTACAAGAAGTTAAAAAGTACAATACGAAAATTGAAAGAGACAGACAGTTAGAGAAAGATAGAGATATTCAGTTAGAAAGAGAGAGAGTGAGGCAAATAAAAACCGATACAAATTAAATACAATGCCGTATTTTTTTTTTCGCAGCTAAAATTTCCTACTGTTTTTGTCCTACCCTTTGGATCCTTTATTAGTTGCTTTTACTACACGCGATTTCATTTACTTAGCATTCATTATATGCGCACTACAGGATAGCCAAGTGATGGAAATGAACGTTGATGAGGTAGTGATGACAAAAACAATAGTCAATACAAAAGAGCAAACGCCACTGGTTACTATACCATCAGGAAATTGCGATCCAACAGTAGTGACAGATGTTGAATGTGCAGGTGTATGTATGTATTTGCACACACCTACTATAAATACATATAATATCTGCATATACAGTGATACTTGTACAATACATAGAAACAAAGCAGACTCGGTTGCTAAATATTGAAGTAAATGCCATGCGATCACGAGGGTATAGAATACGCGCAACAGTGTACCATTCGTTGTTGCAATATTGCAACTGCTGATTAAGTACGAGTAAAGTAGCATCACGACTGGAGTACGATATTGTTGCAGAAGAATTACGTTTATCGCTAATTAACAAGAATATTTCAGCGAAAAGCGCAGGAAAGAGATACGTTGTGGTTAGTGGGACAGAAGTGAGTGGAATCTTGGTTGCGACTTGCGCTGATATATGCATGTTGGTTTTGTTGATGTGGAGGAAAATGATGCTAAAGGATTTATTTTTTTAAATTGGCTTAACAAAAGAAAGGTGGTAGAAACGAGTGAGTAGAAGAATAAAACGACGGGACTTAATGAGAACAGATGATGGCAACAACGAAAAACAACTGAAATAGGTGGTAAAAATGTGGATGTGGTGGTTGCTGTTCCTGATGATGCTCGTGATGCTGATGATGCTCATCATGATAATGGTGGGGAAGATGATTGCTGAAAATGATAGATAAAGGTAATGGGTGGGCTTGTGTTACTGCTGCGCTGGTAAATGTTGACGCATTGGCGCTGACAATAAAGGTGACGATGGCGTTGATGATGTGTTGATGTTAAAAAACAAAATTATATGTGCCACAAAGCGCGCTCAACCGGCGTAAAAGTGTCGATGACTTCGCTTCGCCAAAGAACTCGATTACACTTTCCCATTTGTAGAGCAACACTGGCAACACACAAAATTATACTCCATACTTATATGCGGCAAATAAAAATAGAAAGACACAAAATAAGACAATTAATAAAAAATACGGGAAACGACAAAAGCAAAGGCTTATCACAAAAAGTAAGGACAGTGACTGCAAGGGCACCGAAATGCTTTGAAGAAAACTAGAGAAGTAATTTAAGAAAGAAAAAATAATGCGCTTTCGGTGCACTCCAAGACACATAATACAACCAAAAAACGTTTGCATATATAAACAATTTTTCATTTTAAAATAAAACACTAAAGTTGGAAATCGCTGCACAAAGCACAACAGAGTGACAGAACATATTATGAAAGTTAATTTAAATTCGTGAGGGAAAAACGTTATGAGAGAAAAACAAAAACGAAACGAAATGTAAAAACACTCCTGCAACTCTTTCCATTTCATAGCATTTTCGTTGCTGCTCCTTTCATTTCTTTTTTTGGAATATTTTTTAAACTTGCTTGTTTGCTTAATGCGACTATAAGACGTGAGTCACGCCCGTTCTTACTGTGGCATTCGATAGTCATCATGAGAACAATGTTGAGTTTGTGTTTACGCAAACAAAAAAAAACTTACAAAAAAACAAGCTAAAAATGAATCGCCGGTTAATGTTATTCATTACTTTAATTTTTCTTGAAGATGATACTTGCTCATATATTCTTCGGCTGTGTAAATGGTCCAGTTCTTTCATTTAATGCCGGTTTTGTAAGAACTGCGTGATTAATGTTTGCTTATTAATTTTCGCTGCGCTGAGTAGTTCGGCAAAGTTGCGTTGAAAGAAAGGCTTAAGGTTCATTTATATGCAAAGAAGGGTATTTTTTCTTCAGTTTTAATTTTTTTTTTGGTTTGTGATTTTAATTCTTAGTTCCATTTTTGTTTGCAATTCTTATTGTCTGTACGTTCGCTCGCTCACTCGCTCGGAAATTTCAGTTAAACTCTTGATTATAAATATTAAAACTTCTCTTCATTATTTTCGTATTCCTATTTTTTCCTTTTTTCATTTGCTCTTTGATCGATCGGCTAAAATTTAGTATTAAAGGCATAACTTTGTTGCAGTTTTCTTTCTTCTAGTGCAATTTATTTTGTGGGAATAATGCCATAATTCCTCAATCCTAATTTATTACTTTGAAAATACATTTTTGTTAACTTTTTTAGATTCGTCAACACTTTTCCTGGTTAGTCACCCTTTCTCCACAACTATTTAATATGCCCATTTCAATATGAAAGGCATTTTGTTTTTAATTTTTAATATGAAAAAAAAGTTTTACAGGAAACCGCAATGGTTTTCTTTCTATAATATTATTAAATTAAATTTTAAAAATAAATTTTTTGCTTGGAAATCTCATAGTTTTGGTACTAATTTCTGTTTTAAGTAAAATTTTTGATATGGAAGTAACCGTTATAAGCAAAAATCAGTTTCTTCCGCAAACCCCCATATTTTTATTTCTATAATTATTTTTAGTTGAACTGTTTAAAATAATTTTTTTTTTACATTTTGAAATATACTTTTGAAAATGTAAATCAGTTTTCACGTCAGCCTCAATAATTTGATTCCCATGGTTCCTTAATTATGAAATAAAATTTAAATTATTTTCTAATATTGTTTTAGGGGTTTTGCTTTTTAATTTAGCAAAAATCTTTTTAAATATAAAAAGCTTCTTTTGCATTTTTTAAAACTAAAAATTTTAAAATGAAAACTGTTTTCTGATATATATTTCTGTAATTTTTCGCTGAAAATTCCATAAACTCTGAATATGGGCAATTGAAAAACAACTTTTTAAAACTCCTAAGTGGAACCAGTAATGGCATTAAAAGTGGTAGTAGAAAGCCGAAGCAATCACTATTTCACCAATTGCGACAAAGTTAAGCCTTTATGCACACAAATATTTTTTGTTTGTTTTAATTTAAAATGCTTGTTAAAGTATAAAGAAATAATTAAATGCATATCCATATGCTAAAGTTAGTAAATACTTTTGATTAACCTACTAATTTTCATTTATAAAATCTTAAATTAGTAAACTTTTTCTTTATAAATGCCAATTTTTATCTAAAATACTTCAACTTATAAATATATTTATTTGATAAATTTTACTTATCCTTTAACACATTTCGCTTTCGTAATAACGTTTCGTATTAGTATGGCAACTAGGCAACTTTTTCGCTTAGTTAGCTTAAACTCTCTTTCTCTCTCTCAGTAAACGTTATCAGCGCGATTTGTGAGTATTTATACATATGTATAAATTTTTTTTGGTTTTGTAGTTATATTATTGTTGTTGTTAAATAAATTAATTAATTGGTAATTGGTTTTTTTTTTTTTCAACAGCAATAAGTTTTAGATTTTAGTTATAAATAAATCGTTTGGACATTGGTTGAGGTTATGAGATTTCGATTGATTTGTTCAATGTTTTGATAGAGAGCAAATCATATGCAATTCAAAAAAGAAAAAGAAGATTTTATGGATTAGTAAGTTTGTTAAGTGGAAATAGCGACACTCACCGATGATCTACTCACTTGCATAAACGCATAAACACCACGTAAAAACTCCATGTTAGGCTGCTGCTCTCTCGAACCCTTGGTAGTGCGCTGCGCCCGACTGATATACTGTTTGACAGTGTCGGCAACTATATGGGGCTTGAGTTTACGTGATAATCTAAAAGTACAAAAGTAGTTCAAAGTGCTTAATTTATGGTCGTTTAGCATCTCATTTAATTATTGCTAAATGTAAAAATATTTAAAAATAAAATTCATATCAAGCAAAGGTAGAAGCTTCAGAAAGTAGTCTATAAATGTACACTTCCAGCTTTATATAAGTATACGTACTTGCACATACTGTGATAGTTCAAAATTTGAATCTACCATATCCATATCCGGTATTTCAAGAAAAATTGAAAATTAATTTATAACCTAATTAATGAAGAATAACTTAATATTTCTAATAATTGATGATTTAAAGAGAAATTGGATTAACCCATAGAAGGGGATGATTTAAGCGCATGTAGATATAGTTTCGTGGAATTGTTTTCTTTTTAGGTGTCTCAGTGTATTCACCTAGTAAAATATACATGCTGAAGAAGGTTTTTTTGATGCTCTAAATAAAAAATCCACACTACATTTCTTCCGAAGGATGTTGAGGTGCTGAATACTAATGTGAGTTCTACCACATCATATATACGTCGAAATACAACTTTTTCTCTTCTAAACCTATTTTGAAACTTTTTTTTTGCTTCTATCTCTGTCGATTGTGTGGCTACATTTCTCCATTTATCTGATGCTACTCAGTTTCCGCAATGGCAATTAAAGATTTTTTAAGTATCGAAATGGGCATAGAATGGCAGGAGTTACTGTTAGACTGTTACGACGCTTAAAAAAAAAATAATAATTATTATACACTCTAGAGCCGGAATATTTCTACTCCCTGGCAGGCCGTGGTTCATCTTAGTTCACAATCTGATATGCCAAAAAGTTTAGTCTGGTTCATACCTCAAAACTTATGTTGTCCGCGTTATTTATGATCAGCCAATCTAATATCGGGTATTTTTTTAAGAGCTTGAGGATTTAAATTTTAATACCAAAGAAGAATATTGTTGGAATGAAATTTTTTTATTCTATTTTGGTAGATAACTTCATTGCATTTTTTTAAATATGCCCACGACATAAGTTCGCCGTGGCTATGAGTTACATGATTCATTCGGTCGTCCAGTTTTTAACTACTTTTTCAATGGTGGCTTGAATATTGCAATAAATCGATTGTTGGAATTGAATTTTGGAGATAAAAATTCGATGATGCCGCTAGTGCACTATGAACTTCGCTAAAAGAATTATTTTTTTCAAAATAAACTTCCACAATTTGGGAGCACACACAATTTGGGAGTCAAAGACGACATAAAAAAATTTTGTCTAGGAACTATTCACTAGTGACATCTAGTCGCCACTTTATTTAATATTTGGGTAAAACAGCATGTTAGAAATTTGTACGTTTCTAAATCATACTGCAAACTTTCTAGGGTCAAGTATCAGACAAAATTCCTGTCAGTCTGTTTTTCTATTAGTTATTGCTGGCATGCACATTGGTCATCGAACCCGCCACCAAACAAGTGGAGTCACGTACTATGGCGGTCGCTCAATTACAACTTCTTATTATTTCAGCCGTTTGCTGCTTTTGTAATTATTTGTTAGGGACTTCGCCACATAATTATACGTGTTGTTTTGTTTATTAAATGAAAGAAAACACCAAAACAACAACCAAAAAAAATGTATATGAAAGAAATGTATCATTCATGCCACATGCGCACATGAATATAAATATGTATTTACCAAAACATACATGCCCATATATATGAATGTATATACATATGTCCATATAAGCATACTCCCAAGCACTTAGCAGAAAAAAATCATCTTGAATTGGTGGCATGTTCGCACTTTTATTCAGCGATGCCGCTTACCACAAACTATAGCACACATTCACAGGCATTCATACATACATAAATCTTTTTAATGAACGCTTTCCGTTGCGTGTGCGAGTGTACCGCTTTGTTTTCATTAAGTGACAGACACACCTTTGCGCCTTTTGAAAACAATGTACCACAGAAGTGGTAGCTCACGTAAAGTGAAAAACGGCCACCACAGCAAGCCAACAATTGTAGGTAAGTGCTAATTTTATGCTTCAGCTTTCACACGCTCATTAAATCAAAAGCATTACACGTCCTGTGGCATTTAAATAAACTCTGTGTATGTGTGCATACATATGTATGGTACGTATACGACTCATATCAGACAGCATACATTTTAAGCGGTCTCTGGTATTGTATGCGGCTTTCAATATGCAAATATCTTCCTTAAAATCTGTAAAAATTTTGAAACGTGGAATGTAGAAGATGCAATTGAAATGAAGATCATTATGCAATAATTTTTAGAAGGTAGTTTCACTTAAAGATTTTTGACATTAACTTTATCTGTAGACAAACACGCAAAGATGCTACTGTTACAGTATTGAGCTTGGGGATTTTCGCTTGCAAGTTTAGATATCTTTAGGTGTACATATAAATATTTATATTATATAATATATTTAATAACTGGTCACTTTATTTTTAATATATATTTAATATATCTTTGGTTTGCGGAATTTAACTTATGTTTATAGAAATCAAAATTAATTTTAAAAATCCAAGCAATACAACGAAGAAATAAGCAAGATAAAAACATGGTTAATTAATTCCATTTATCAACATTCCTTCTTTGTTAGACTATGTTACAAAAAAACGTTAGTTTGGCTTGGGACCTCTTCAGAGAAATTCGCCGTCTTAAAATCAAATCTGACCTTAATCTAATATATCAATTAAATAAGATCATATGGTTGGCCGGATTAAGGTTGTGCAATATAACTCCTCATCTCCGGATTCTAGACGTCGGCCTCCTTGTGAAGCTTCTACAAGGTGGCACAAAATTAATCACCCTACCAGAAGATTTTTAACATTCAAATGGCGTCGCACGTGAATCATCAGAGAAACGTTTAAAGGTCGAAATAAAGATTTCCATCACTCAAAATCATATTATTTATATAGGAAATAAGTTATTTAAATTGAATTCAATTGAACTGATTAATTTTGCGCAGATCCTAAGGTGGAATTTCTGTTGAGAATACTGCTGCTGTAGAGCAAAGTGTTGCTAAACAATCTTCAACATCGATATCACGACATTTTCGACAATTAGGCATAAATCGACTGTTTGGTATATTTTACCTGTAGACGTGGTCATGGTGGAGATTTAAATGATGTAACTTTTCACATATAATTATTAAGAGCCGTATTTTGAATAGAAATGGAGAAAAACCTAAAAGAATTGAAATTTTTACATGGCCTCGAAAGTAGCCAATTTTATATATATCAATATCGTGTGTCGTTTTCTGCGTCAACTCAGTTATTCTACATTTAATTTAATTAAGGAATCGCGCCTCACCATCAACTGTGGCATTCGGGTGTGGTTTTGATTCAAAATTCCTCCTGCGGAGACATTTATATTGTATAACTTCTAAGCTATATTCTACATCTGTCTTTGGTTCGGACTTTACTGATACATAAACGCTAAGGTTACTATTTAACTCACTTGTACGATCTTGGTTGGAATATGGTGTCTTTATCTATCCCCTTTGCCATATTAAAATCTTGAATGAACTCAAGAGAAATTTCTTTCTTTTGCTTTGGGATCGGTTAATTTTGTCGATACGTGGAGGGAGCGTTCCCCCACTCTGCTTTATCTTTGGTATCATCACTGGTATAATTGGCGATTCTTCTCCTTTAAAGCGAATTTACTCTTAGAAAGAATATTATTGAATATAATAAAAAACATCATATTTAGTATGCCAGCACAGATATAGACCACCAAATATCTGATCAAAAAAGATATTCATTGAAGAATCTATTTTCAATGCCATACGAATAAATAAATTGTCATAACTTGTCCATAATAAAATTTATATAAATAATAAAATTATCTAAATATTGCATGATGCCATTGGGAAATCCATGCAACATTGAGTGTTTAATGCGCACGAAAACTTTGCCAAGTTGATTGGTATTCTCCGCCTCACAACCTATAAATTATCCGGCTTATAAGTTTGCTGACAAAAAGTTAATTGCTAATTCGTAACCACAATTAACGAGTATTATGGCATTGACAGACTGACTTTTGTGATTTCACGCAAAACGAAAAAAGGACAAAAAAAAGAAGTCTCAAAAGGTTTACTAATAAATATGCAAGGAATAAATTAGGAAAAAACCAATACAAAAATAAGCAAGTAAAAAGTGTATAAATGCGGCTGCAGCAGACCTTACCCAGCACATATTTCTAGAATTGGATTTTAAATTTAAACTTCTTTGCAGCATCGCAAGAAATAAAGCTGTAATAATTCACTGACATTAGAAGCATTGAAGTTGCAAAATACAAGCACAGAATGTATATAAAATTTGGTAATTTTTGAAAAGTGGGAGGAGTTACTTTATAGCATTCAAATCGTTGTTTTGAACAAATAACTAGTTTATTTTTTAATAAAGGTCATTTAAAAATTTTGGAAGTCCCACAAAAGCACTACAGCGTATAAGTGGGATCCACCACGCAGCACAAGCCTTAAACGTATCGTATACAATAAAATGTACCCTCTATTATTTTTTCCATATAAATTTATGGTTCTAAAGTATTCAGTTCTAAAATATAGAGCTCCAGATACCCAGATACCGGAATACTACGGTACTCGCTCAAAACTCGTTCATTGCTCAACTGCTCAAACTTCTTTCGAAAATTTCGAGCTACTAAGAAAAAATTTGCTATTTAAGAACTGGGTATAAATACTTTGTAAAACTTAAACTTAAAACTTAACAAAAAGTAAAATAATCAAAATTATTGGTTGAATTACTCGAAAAAACTCAATATGCTCGAACTTACGCTCGAGTAAAAAGCAGCAAACAAATATTCTGGAACTCATTTGCCCGGGGTGTTCGAAAATGTGCCAACAAAATCGAGTGCTTCAGTAAATGGTAGTTTTGAATGTGCTTAATGGAAGCGGTAAAAATGGGTAAAAAATTAAATTTTCAAATTTTTCTCTATATTACATTTGAAATTTTTCTCTATATACATATATAGGGTGGTTTTTAAGAGCTTGTGAGTTTAAAATGAAAATACAGAACAGAAATATTGTTGCAATGAATTTTCTTTTATTATTTCTTTTAAATTTTCTACTTAATAGCATTAGTTTATATGATATTTCATTAAAAATGTAATGCATTGTCGAGTGTGAAAATAAGTTTCATTCATTTTTCCAATGAAGCGTTTTCAAGGCATAGACAAAAAATCTGTTTTCTACGCCTTTTTGCAGTTTTGTCAAAAAAGAACTTCAGAAAACCCAACAAAACATAATTTGCCATAATTTTTACATTTGTTGTTGGATTTGGGCCATTTTAGTTTTCACATTTTCATAATAAAACTGTCATTGATTTTAATTTATCTAATTTCATTTTATTTTCTCATAGTTTATCAACTAAAAGGAGTTAATAAAAGTGAGTTATTTTCTAAAAATGTCCTTTTTTAATTTAAACGCCTGCAACTACTCTAAAAATTAGCACATATTATACACAAGTGCAAAGAGGCGTATTATGCCTTTTAATCGATGTATGTAAAAAGATAGTTTTATTCGCTTTACTGGAGTTTTTTGAAATATATTCCGCATGTTTCTTACTAAAAACTATTTTTTTTCAATTTTGATATTTTCCTTAAAAACAATATATTCGTAATTTTTTGGTAGCAATAATCGTTCGGATGAGTTGACAATTCAAAAGTTGATCAAGAAATTTCAAGAAATTAGTTATGTCGAGTGTAGGAAAAGGCAGATAGACTGACATACCAAGAACTGGACGTTCTGCTTAGAATATTGCTGCTGTAGCGCAAAGTGTTGCTGAACAACCTTCAACATCGATATCTTAGCGTTCTCAACAATTAGGCATTCATGAATCGACTATTTGGCGTATTTTACTTGTAGACGTCCTCGGTGGCCATTTAAATGATGTAAAATTTCACAATAATATTCTGAATAATAGTGAAATCTGAAAGAATCTAAATTTTAACATATTTTATTTTAAAACACGATATAGGAACGTCCTTCGATCCCTTTTTTTGATCACCCTAAATATAATATTAAAAGCATTTCATTTTGGTCATTTTTTTTTTAAATTTAATTGGACATTTTATTTCCTCATTTGATCATGCCTTGTACCAAATTCGGTTAATATTTCTTCCGAAATATCTAAATGAAGCGGGTCGCTGGAGATAAAAAACTTATGGTCCTGAAAGCCTATTATTGCGACAAACTCAGTTAATCTCGGTGAAAACTGACTACATCGTCCCGACGGTAACATTCAATATGAATATTGTCACTTTCTTTCAATCTAAGGAAGAATAGAATAAGCGATTCTCTCTAAACAATTTCGACACTACAGTTTATACGGATGGCAGTAAAATGGGCTGCGGTGTTGGAGCTGGTATATATTCTCACAGACTTAAAATTGAGAAATCTGTGCGACTCCCTAATACCAGAAGTGTCTTCCAGGCGGAAGTACTGGCAATTGGGCAAGCCTGTAGGCTATTAATCACAGATTTCTCTTTTAAGGGTAATATCGCTATTCTTTCGAATAGCCAAGCTGCAATCCAGGCACTGGGTTCGGCTACTACAACCTCTAAAGTGGTGGAACAAAGCAAGAGTAGCCTCACCATCTTAAGTGAAAACCATAAAGTTACCTTAATCTGGGTCCCGGGACATTGGAATATTGAAGGTAACGAAAAAGCAGATGAACTGGAAAGAGAGGGATCTCCCATGAATAATGTTCTTGCGGAATCGGTATTCACACCATTAGGTGCAGTCAAGAATGCAATTCCCCAAAAATACCTTCGAATCGCGGATTGTAGGTGGAAAGACCAGACGAAATACAAAATTAGCAGAACGTTATCTGTCACAGTTGTAAACAACCGGAGAAAAAGGAGACCATCTTGCATTTCCTCTGTGAATGCTCTTCCCTATGGAGGGACAGAATGTTAATCCTGGGCCGACCGCTGTTCGAGAATCTCGAACAATTGTCTGGCTTAGACGTCAACAACCTAATAAGGTTCTTAAACCGCACAGACTGGATATAGTCATGCTGTAAATAATCGTTAAACAAGTTGGTAACGAGGATGTGGCCACAAAATGGTGCGGAAGCGCTAGTTGGGTTCAGAATCACCACTTTAACGAACCAACCAACTGAAATGTCGCATTATATGCATATCTCAAAATTATATGTTAAGTTGACGTGGATGTTGCCCATTTTAAATACCAGCCGTACCTATGCTAAGAATGACATGTATACTGAGTTTCGTTGAGATCGCTAAATTTTTGCTTGGAGTATATTTACCACTTTCATACAAGAGAACATATAGAGAGAGAAATTTAAAATTATTTATTACATCTTTTTGGAAATTTATATTGTATCTACAAGGCGGAGATAAATTAATTAGGCTATCGGATGATAAAAGAAAAAACAAATTCAATGATTCATTTCATATCACCTTGCATCAAATAAAGTTGACACTCCATGTTCTAACAAATTATTACACTTTGAGCAGAAAGAATCGAACCTAAAATAATATGAAGGCTTCAGTCTTCAACCTTCTTCATTCAGTCTTTCACAAAATCGAATCTATTGTATTTTACCTTTGAGCCGTCAACAACAGAAAATAATCTATTTAGAACGCAGCCATCACTCAACATCATTTTTTTATCTATTAAAAAAAAGTTCTTCAAAAATAAAATAAATTTTGCGTTACCTTATATATCGATTCCGTTACCTTTATAATACCTTAGTGCAATAATGCTCATGAGCTTAAAAGCTACGAGGAAGTACAGCAATCGTCCAGAGAACTATGACCGAAGATTTTGTTGTGTTCTTTTGCCATTAGAAAACTCTGTTCGTATTTGTTGAAGTTAGTTGTGCGGTAGGTACATCATTTCAAAATGAGTGCTCTTTATGGATTCTCTCGTGGTAACGCTGAACGTCGAAGATGAGGCACGTTCGGTCAATCATCGGAAATGGCGATAAAATGATGGAAATCGCTGAGACGGACCGACATGTGGGCATTTACTTCACTGCTTAGAAACTAAAGAAAAACCTTTTTTGAACAGAAGTTTCGTCTACCTTCTTTGCTGAAGACTTTTTTACTGAATTCGACTCATTTTCCATCTTTAAAGCGAATAGTAGCCGTTGGGGAAAAGTAAGGCATATACAGAAATAACAGCTGAAAACGATCGTAGTCAAAATATGATCGCCATGCCTATACTGAGTAGAAGCGGCTAAAATTGGCAAATAGGAATAATGTTCCGTTCATTCAAGATACCACCATTTCGCACACATCTTAAAATACAAGCATGGAGCTCAGAGAGCTTGAATGGGATATTACTATAAGTATATCGCGTTCGCCATATATTTAGAACAGCTTAATCATCAAATGATTATTGCTATTTAAATTAATTGCAATATTTTTTGTGATAACTGGTCTCAGAATAGGCTCATGAAATGAGCTGGCCAAAATTTTTTCCGATAGTGCGGAGGTCATTTTACTGTGAAAATATGAAATTTTCATTAAAATGGCCGAAAATTAATGGAAACATTTTCCTATGTGTGATCTAAATTGAAAAACTATAACTTAAAATAGTTGTATACACACATATGCATATATTTACGATATAATCAAATATAATAATATAAGTAAAAAATTTATTTGCTCAGAATGCATACAACTAGGTTTAAGTACTTTCCCTGCTGAAGTTTAAACAAATTTAACCGTAGATCGTTCTTTGTATCAAAAATGATACATTTCATATTTTAGAAGCCAATAAATTCGTCCACGTTGGCAACACTTACCTCAACTTTTATGACTTTGTTTGTTCCGTTGATATAAGCATTTTAAACTGAGTTTCAAATTTTAAAATCAAGTACGCCGCAAGAAAAACGAAAACTTCATAATTCTACTCATTGTATCATATTTGATACATATGAAATTTTTAATGATTTTTCGTACGAATAGTTCTAGTTTCATCCTTGTTTTGACATTATTCGAACGTTTTTTTGTGAATAAGTGATTGTTAGTGAAGTTTGGTTCAAAAATGTCGCGTCCGCAATATTTAACTTTAGAGGAGCTGGGGAATGAAGTTCTGGATAACAGTTCAAACGATGAATCTGAAAATGGCAATTTTTTCAATTCAGAAACTGAGGCGGAGGACTATGTGTTTGAAAATGACTCAAATGAAAGTTTTTTATCAGATATTTCTGAGAATATTGGTCTCAACTTTGATATTGATCCATTATATACTGCAAAAGATGGTACCATATGGAATCCAGAGCCATACACCATCGGTCGTTCAAGGGCGGAAAACGTCATTAGTTTGAGACCAGGTTACTAACTGTGCTTTTTTATATTACGATTATTCAATTTACATACTGACTTACTTCTTTTAGGAGTAACAAGAAACGCATCTAGCCGAGTTGGAAACATCCGAGATTCCATGCTATTATTTTTCCCTACATCGAATACGAAAATAATAATTGAAAATTCGAGTAAGTAAGAAGAAGAAGATGGGAAAGAATTGCATGGAGATAAACATTTAGAAATTGATGAAGATCTACTTCTGGCTTTTCTGGCTGTTTTGATATTGGCTGGTGTATATAAGTACGTTAATACATAGGTATATTCAAAAACTAAAATATCATAAATAAAAAATTGTTTTTTTTGGAATAGATCTAAAAATGAAACTTTGCATGATTTATTCGATACTACATATGGGCGACCTATATTTCGCACAATTATAACCGAAAAAACATTTTTATATGTATTGAAAGTTATACGCTTTGATGACGTACTTAGTCGACGAGAAAGAAGAAGTGAAGATAAATTTGCACCAATTCGCGATCTTTGGGAACGGTGGGTAAAACTACTCCCTACGTTCTATAATCCTCATGATTGCATCACAGTAGACGAACAATTATTGGGTTTTCACGGCCGCTGTAAGTTTCGCCAGTACATTCCGTCGAAACCCGAGAAGTACGGTATAAAGTTTTGGTTGGCCGTTGATTCCGAAACATGTTATTTTAGGAAAATACAGCCTTATTTGGGAAAGGGAATTACTGGAGTTCCAGAGCGCAACCAAGGTGAGCGGGTCGTACTTGATTTAGTGGAATTGCATTTACTCCGGACACTACTCTTGTTTCGTATATGAGCCATAAAAACAAATGCACAATTGTTATGAGCACAATGCACCACGACGCGAATGTTCTAAGTAACTCAAAAAAATTGCCAGAATTTATTTCCTTTTATAACTCGACGAAAGGAGGAGTTGATACGGTGGACAAAATGTTTACCTGTTACAGTTGCAAGCGAAAAAACAATCGTTGGACTATGGCAGTTTTTCCCAATAAGATTGACATCTCAGCATTAAACTCATATATTATATAGGTATAATGAAATAGATCCAAACTGGAAGTCTACAAGGAAGCACACAAAACGCAAGTGTTTTCTTCATGAACTTGCCATTTCATTAGCTAAACCTTATGTTGAAAAACAATCCCAACGTACTCAAAATGGCATGCTTTCGTCGATTTTCTTTACTGGCGTCGTCAACAGTGCAGACGAGAACGAAGCTGGATCATCAAAAAAGGCTAAACTGGAAAGTTTGGAAAAAAAGAATCGAGCAAGATGTTGTATGTGTTATAGTTCCGGAGAAAATAAAAACAAATGGACCTCTTTATATTGCAGCAAATGCAAAAAACCTTATTGTAAAGACAAACATATGGAAAATATTTGTACAAAATGCCTCAATAAAGCTTAATTTTATAACTATCTCAAAATCTAGTTAAAAACACATTGGTTTGTTTCATTTTTAATAATAATTCAGTATGTATCAAAAAAGGTACACGGTATAGAATTGTGAAGTTTTTTGTAGGGCTGATCTACGGTTAAATTTTTCTTGCGGTTATAATTTATTGAGCAGAGCCTGTGTAAGTAAAGGAATTTTATACTTTGAAGTTTCTTTTAAACAGCCTTAAAATTAAGAACAGAAGTTTTTTACGCCTCGTTATTTCATTCTGGATATCTGCTCAGTTGACAAATCTGTCTAACAAGCTAACAAACAGATTATGAAAGTACACACTTGTATATTCATGTATATGTAGGTACGAGTATAATTGTAGAAATTAATGCGAGTGAGAAAAAGGTGCTTTGCCCAAAAGCTGCTCACATTCATTAATTTGCATTTCTAGGGTCAGAGAAAGACAAAAAATTAAAAATAAAAGATATCTATCAACGCGAAACAAAAAGTCGCAACAAAGTGTACTACACCCAAAAAAGATTGAACAGCAACACATACTCGTACATATAATATATCAAAAATAGAAAAACTTCGTAGACCTTTAAGCGCCAAAAGTCAACCTGTTGGTGGTGAAATGGATGGAAAGAAGTTTCTCTTAACGCTACGCTCACGGTCACACAAACACAAAAGTGACGGTTTGTTGCTGCCATCCTCTTACAGTAAATACATAATAAAAACATGGCAACATAGAAAGTCAACGGAAATTAGAAACACTTCCCGACACGGAAATCACAACAGCAAACATACACAATTCTTTCTAAGCACATTCGCTGCCATTTCAGTTGATACGAGTAGGAGGGAAAGATGCGGACTTGAGGGCACGGCTGAGCGTGATGAGGGAATAAAGAAACAAATTGACAGTGATACCAATGTTAGGTACGCATGCCTTCTCATGCCTGAAAACATAGATTTAAGTGATGTTGTGTTTACAGGTAATATTTGTTTAAATATATGTATGTACGTGTGTAAATAGTTACACCTGTTTTCACAATAATAGCAGCACGACTTATAGCAAAGTTCTCATTATTTACTTATTGTTTTATTTAAATTTCTTTACTTTTTTATAAAAGGCATAGTTTACGCTTTAACAAAAATTGTATAAATCCAAGTTTCGGGTTTTGTAAAAAATTGTATTTAATAATTTAATTTTAAACAAAACATCGAATTTTTTAATCAAAATTTTTAGAAAAACTTTGACGGTGTAATTTTATAGTATTGTACATTGAGTTTTTATAAAATAAAATGGTTTTTGATAAATTTTTTGTTAATGGTTCATGCATTTTTTCATATAAAATTTCGAGAAAGAGCACAAGAAAATTCTGATTAAAAAGTTTGGAAAAGTTATAAACATTTTTTGATTTTTAAATTTTTTGAATTTTGTTCATATTTGAATCTTGAAGTTATATGTTCTGGTTATAAAGGGGGATCGGTTTAAAGGTATCGGACTTTAAATTGAATAAAGTCCGAATTTTCAAATTGATTTTGCAAGTTTTATTATTTTTGTGTAGAACCATTCGTGAAATTTATTTTTTAAAGACAATCTCTGCTAATATTGGCCGCAACTGCACCGCCATTCGGCCATCTGTAAACACCAATTTTGATTGACTCTCTGGAGGATTTCAGTCGGTATCTTTAATTTTAGTAATGTTGGCCGAACAACTAAAAGGTTGTTTTCAATGGAGGTAATGGCTTCAGGTTGCTCTTCAGCCCAAATACGGCCATTTTGCTTATTGATGGAGCTATTAAGCCAAAAATGGGCCTCATCGCTGAACACCATAAGTTGGTCCAAGTGCACGATGAAGACTTCATAGAGCGCCGATTTTCGTAATACAATTGTACGATTTGCAAACGCGGTTAAGGCATAAGTCTTTCCGTGATGAAATGTCAATGGATACTGAAAAAAATTATGTATTTAGTTTGAAAGAAGTCATGCGGAATTAGTCAAAAAATACTATTGCAAAAAGACCAATCTGATCACCCTTTAGTATTAACAATAGATTCATAAGAAACTAAGGAAAAATTAAGAAACAAATAAATAAATAGTAAAAACATTGCAATATGTCGCGTTGCTATTATTATGAACCCAGTTGTATGCACAGTAGTTATAGCATTTTGTATGTAACCGCGTGAAATGTGCGTAAAGGATTTGCAGCTTGGTTGTAAGTTTATCCGAAAAGTTTAGAAAGTATGCAAATGCATATAAAATAAACAAATTTCAAGCCATTGTACGTACTTTTGTACATATGTATGTACTTTAACAAATTGTTAGCTTAAGTGGTTGCATGTGTATGAGTGTGAATACTTACAACTTTTGTGTCTGTTGTGTGAGAAAGTCAGTTGAATGCTGTTGAATGACAGATAAAATAATTTACATATGATATAGATGGATATGTGTAGACCTTAAAATCGGTGCTTTTCTGTGCATAGAGATTACCTAAAATCTAGATTGGCATAATTCATTTATTATTTTCTTATTAGAGACTTTGAGTGAGATTGGCGTTACCGTTTATATTTGTGCTACTTAAGTATAAGTTAAATAATTTTCTTCTTCACTTCTCTACTCAACTAAGTAAACTTGCGCAATTGTTGGGTAACGTCGTATCTTTTAAAGTATATATCACATACACAGCATTAAGTAACTGAAGCCAGGAACTTATTCACAAGTTTTGACAATTGATTTGTTTTTTTTTTTTTTTTTGAATTTTAATAACTTTTTTACATATATAATATATGTATATTTTATTCTCCTTCAAAAATCATAGGCCGTAGCAGTTTGTATTCATGACCTAAATAATATGAGTATTGGATATTAAAACTAATAAATAATAATATTACTAATAACAATAAAAGCTAAATGAAATTGCAAATTAAACAAAATTAAACAAATTTTCAACAAAACTTCCGTCATTGATTAACTAACCTTCTGTCCAAATTTTCAGTGGGGGGACATCAGAATTCGTTTTAGAGGCATGGTCCCTTCAGCAAAGTTTCTTATTTTGATCCTTAGAATACGATTTTCACAGAGCAATGAGCGATTTTTAAATCGACCCGCCCTAATGCACAGTAATTAGCAAAAGTAGTTCAAGTCTTAAATCGATTTTTAAAACACTGCTTTAATAATTGTGTCCAAAATGAGAAAAGCCTTGCTGCTCAATAAATTACACATAAAAATAATTCTTTAAAAAGAAACTCGAAATTATGAAAGGCGCTAAAACTAAGAAATGAGCTGAAATCTCTGTTGGGAACGTTTTACTTACATCATCGCATATTTTTATTAGCGTGCACTTGCAAACGTTTCAACCTGGAGTAAGTATCTACTCGTAAAATAAAATTGCATAAAGCACTCATAGCGCATACTCATATAAATGGAAAAATATACATACCTACATATCTACATAACTACAACCTTTTCCATAAATTATGAAGTTATAAAATATACTCCTGCCACTAATACATATACACTTGCATAAGCATGTATACCTACATAAGTGCGTATATGTGTGCCTATGAGCAAGCTCGGAGCTTATTAAATATGTTTTTAGATTGCAGGAAGACATAGTTATGCGTGAATAGCACAAACACAGCTCACCATTAAAATTCCGTATGAGCCTGTGAAGTATACAAGAACATATGAAAATGTAACTTTAGTCAAGACAACCACGTTGATTCCGTATATGCCTGAATATCCCAATCACCTGTCATCCGAGCTTATTTATGCATGCATGCAGGTACCTATGTGTTCACATACTTATAAACGAGCACTTGCTTTTATGTTCTCAGTTAAGGAAATAAAAGAATATGTCGCGTTTGGGTCGCTAGTCTTTCCGCAAAGGGTGGCACATAGGCATGCACAGATATATATGTATTTGTGGGTGAGTGCATGTATGTGTGTAAATTTATAAGTGATATATGGTTTATATGCAACCACAAGCGCATTTAAATTCAACTAAGCTTTTGCTGTAGAAGTTGGTTTGAGGTGCCTACCTACCTTCGGTTTTCATTGCACTTTATACGTAAAATATGTGCAAAAATATGTTAGAGACGAATGAGCTCGAGTGTATTATTCTATGCATATGCATTTGCACATTTCTATATTACTAAGAAAGGTATTTGTGGGTTAAATTTAATTTCCAGTATTATTACCGCACAGAACTTATCACACACAAAACACACACGCACACATTGAGAGTGGGCACGTATGTATGTGCATGCTAACGTGCAAGTAATAGAGCATTGTGGCATACTATTTCCGGTTAAGAAGCAAGGCTTTGGCGTCTGTGCGATTGTCACTGACAATTTGCTGCGCTGAGAAAATAAAATGTGTACCTGGTTGGCAGCAACACATACTACCTATCGGTAGAGTGTATGTAAGTTTGAGTGTTGCAAAAATTTACGATTTAGCTGTAATGCTGCCAAAAAAGAATATGCTCTTAAGTGGCGGTGACGTTGGCGTTGCCGTTGACGTTGACGTTGACGTCGGTGTTGGTGTTGGCATCTCTGTCTATTTGAGGTTAGCTTATGTATGCTCACTATAATCTCTAGCCTAATGAAACACTTTGAAAATTATTTTCTGAGAGTAACTGAGTAAGTGGGTGATTCTAGTTTCTTACTTGCCATCAGGCGCACACACATACATATATGTATATATATGCTAACTTCTCTCCAGGTTAAATCTCACAAAAGGCATTTTTTGCCATTTTCACCATACCAGCCCCTAAAAGCAGACATATCTGAACGAGTTACGGAATGCAAATATGCAGTTAACTTGTAATGAAAACGTTAAATATTTGCTGAAATAATTTTGCACTTGAGTGACAGTGAAAAGAATTGCCAAGACAAGCGCTTGAGTTCGTTGTCCCTTAATAAAAATATTTATTTTACTAGAACGTATGCTGCTAGGAATGCATGAGAATATACATATTTTTTTATGCTTATGTCGTTGTATGTAGGTATATTTCAAAAGAGAAGTGAGGCATAAGATCAAGGTAAGGGGATAATTGTCATTACAATAAGTGAAAAGAATTGAGAAGAACATTTCTTTTTCTTTTTTTTTGGAAAATTAGAGGTGCTTTTTCAACATAGAAATGTAGTTTTTGTAATTTTACGCAATGTTTGAGAGAAGGATTCTGCGGAGGATTCTTGGACCCTTGCACGTCGGTGACGGTGAGTACCGCAGGCGATGGAACGATGAGCTGTATGAGCATTACGACGGCATAGACATAGCGCAGCAAATAAAGATCCATCGGTTTCGTTTTCTGGATCATGTCATCGGAATGTATACAAACACTCCAGCTCTGAAAGTATTCGATGTTGGACCACCTAGTGGTACTCTGTGTTGGAAAGATAAAGTACAAATTAAGGAAATTAAGTGTGCATACCGAAATTTGTATGCGATTTCAGTTTTTCGTTTTTTTTTTAGTATTAAATTTTGTTTTTGATAAGTTGATTTTAGATATATTATTGTTATATGTTATATGTTATGAGTTATATTATTGTTGAAATTATAACTAATTCATCTCTAACACTAGATCGCACAAGTTGATGCAAAATTAGTTACACTACCGGAATATTTTTAATTTTCGCACGTAAATCATATTTGACACTTGTGAACTAGACAGCTGCAGTTTACAAACAGGCAAGTCGTGGATCCCACAAAAATCAAAATAAAGATTTTCGTCGCTTAAAATCATAATTTTTTTTGTTTTGATAAACGAGTGATTCAAAAACTAAATTGGTTGACTAATTTTGCTCCATTTTGTAGCAGTACATATTTTTCATACGATAACACAGGCCAACAACCAAAAAACTTTTTAGATAATTTTAATTAATTACTTTGTAATTTGGTGTCCTGATTACGAAAAAAATTATTAAAAAGTTATATCACCCATCAATTTTTCACATTTTACAATTAAATAAAAATAAAGTTTATGTACCAAAATGTATCGGATATATTTCACAGTCCTGCGAGGTACAGTTTCTAAAACGGCTATGGGTGTTTCTTGAAGGTTTTTTTATGCTGAAAACGAATATGACCTTGAAAATGCTCTAGCACGTCAGGATTTTTGGCAATTTGAGGTTAAATAGTCAAAAAATGCAGATTTTGGCCATATTTACAATTTTTTTTTGAGCAAGGTAAAGTTTTTTTTTTTAATTTTCCACAACGGCATCGCAAAGTACTACTCTTTAGCTTTAAGGTCCTTTTTTAAAAATATTTTTACGATTAATATAAAAAGAGTTATTCTATTTTGAATTGGAGACTTTTAGATATGCAAATTCAGCCTTTCTAACTCTCTAACGCAAAATAAAAATCGCGATTGTAGTTCGAACTCGTAGATAACTCTAGATACTCGAATTTAGTGCCAGAATAATGCTTCCACATTGCTGAAACTTACTTTGAAAAAAAAAAATCTGTTTGAGAAGTTATTAGAGCACCAGCAGTATCATCGATCTTTATTTTTTTCGAAGTAAGGAAGGAGCTGCCGTTACGGAGAATGGAAGTTGGAACCATATTCGAGCCATCATTTACACCAGATTTATTGGAAAAAGAAGTAAAAAATTTTAATGAACGAACGTACCATGTAATTCTTAACCGCACTGGAATTGTGGCGTACAGCACAGGTCCAAAGAAACTTCACACACGTTTAGAGCTTTATTAATGAAGACCTATCGAACTCAAGAAGAGTCATATCGAGAAACCTTCATGTTTCGGAATGCACTGTTCATTGGGTTATCCACGAAGACATTCGTTGCAAGTCATACGTGATATGAAGACGTCAATTTATGTCTCAGTAAACGAAATATCAACGTGGCATTACGAAAGTCCGAAAAACCATTGGGTTTTTTTAAATGAAAGAAATGTGGACCAGAATAAAAAAAGAAGAAGATGCCATGAGATTTCCAATGGTATGCATGCCAAATTTCCGGAAACAGTCATGGCTTTGATAGTGATAAGAACTAAAAAACTAAACCCTATTTCTTTAGTCAAGAACTTCAGCTGCTTACTTTGAGATTTTACAAGCATCGATTAAGCTTCGAATAAGCCGCATACATGCGTGAGGTCATGTGTACTCAGCCTCATATATGGTAAAGATGATGCAAGATTGCATGTCTGAGCATCTGTACGATCAAATTACTCCAAACATTTGGCCCTCTATCTGCTCCGTAGGATTATTATGTGTGGGACATTGAGGAAAGGGATATTGATAAATTGACCACTTAATTGAGGCATGAAAACATGAAATACTGCTAAAATAATAAATAAAATCCACACAAATGCTTAACTTCCCTACGGACCTTACTTACGACTTTTTTAACGGAAAAATATTAAAATTGATTTGGGATTAAATTAACTTCAATCTGATTTAGATAGCGGCGATTCTTGATGTAAAAGAAGTTAGTTAGTTTATTGATGTAAGAAAAGTTAGACTTAAATATAAGCAAGTGTTTTTATGATTCTTATTCTAAATCTTGTTCTCTTATACCCACTTCCTACCACATTTGTGGTTCTAGTTTATCCAATCGAAGTGAAACTATTGACTTTGGTGTTGTGTGTGACTCTAAATTCTCTTTTTAAAAACATTCAAATTACACCATTTCAAAGCCTTATTCCGTACTTGCGTTTATTCGACGTTTTAGTTACATATAGTACGTCCCTGTTGCGTTCGAAGTTGGAATACGCCGTCTTTAGTTGGTGACTGAATCATGATTTTTTCTGGTTAGGGATGGTAAGAACTAATTGTGCTTCCAATGCTCTCTGGGAGCAGTTAGTTCCCTTTCAAATCGTACTGGCATAGATTTTCCTTTAACAAAGAACTACTTCAAAATGGTATTAACTGAATTGTTGAACTAAATTCTTAGTATTATTACTAATCTTCCTCTGTAAGTTATAAGAAATGTTATATTTTTCTTTCACTCATTACAATTGAAACTAGTTAATTTTAAGTTTCATAGTCTGTAAGAAATGCTGTATTTTTTAGACTATTAATTGAATAAATAAATAAATAAATTGGAACCCGTGTTAAGTTTTAGCATTAAAAGCTGACAGTAATATTTGTATAAATTACAAATTTTGTAGAATTTTTTTCAGTGTATGAGTGCTTCATTTGACCCATGACAATCAATAGAGATGCTCCACTATCATTTAATTTTCAACTAAATCTATAAAATTTTAAACACCTTCCAGCAAATCGATTTCAGTTAAATGACAACTTGTCAGGCTACGACATTTGCCCCCATAAGCGCCACTCCGCCGTCCCTACCAAATTATCAGGATGTACTGCCAACAAACAAGGCTGTTGACTTGACAGTTGGTGACCCACTTAAACCCTAAATGCCACAGTTGCGCGTCACATGACATTCTCTCACGTTATTTACTTTTCGATTTAAGAACTTTAAGTAATAACCATTTTGTTAAATTCATCTTCGACATTTTATTTTACATTTTTCTGCGTTGCAGCCAAAATTTATTTCATTTCAACTTTTTTCTCATCGCATTTCATTTTGAACTTTTTTTTATGTTTCATTTTGCACGGCGGCATGTTATAAGGCTCGATTGTCATATCGTGATCGCATTCAACTACTCTTTATGGCATTCCATTGCTGCTGTACTGACATAAATGCTTTACCCTCACCTGCCATCCTTTTGCTAGCAGTATTGGCCCAGTATGCTCCTGTAGCGGCTCCCACCGTGAAATCGTGCCAACTGCTGTCGTTTTGTCGTTTTGCCGTTTTGCTGGGGAAACTTTGCTATCGCGGATGTTCACGACAGCAAAATAAATTGGGATTTTTTGTGCTTTATATTTTCTATTCTGCTTGTTTTTGTTTTTTATTTTTCTTTTTTTAGTTCTTTTTGTGTGTGCTCCTCGCTTTTTGTTTTATTAAATTCGATTTATTAAACGAACGAAATGAGGGTATTTGATTTGCAAACGACATTCGGCATTCACTATGCGCTATTCGAAGCCTTTGTGCTCTAAGAAGATTTCGTATTGATTTTTAACAAGAAAGAAAATATCTGTATTATATTTGAAATTGCAGCAATAGGACGCCTGGGTAGCTACATAGCACTTTGCTTTGAAAATTGCCTAGCACAAATTGTATATTAGTCGATGGGGAAAATAATTTCGAAATATTTGGCATTTGAAAGAGCGATGAATTACCGCAAATAACTTGAAACAACTGGTATGAATATTCGATCTAAGTAAAATGATGTATACTAAGATATGTTTGTCGATGTTCCCTTAATATCGCTGTTTACCCTCATAACATCCTTTAATATTATTATCAGCAGTATATAAAGAACGAGGCGATTACAAACGTCTAATCATCAGATTATATTTCGATCTTGCAGTTACCCACCTTTACCTATTTTCTTTTTTCCTTACTTTTTCTTTAATGGTTAGACCTTTTATACCTGGGCGCAATCATCTAACCTAACCCACGCTTTCGAAATGGAACTCGAATTTATTGCATATTCAACGTGTTTTTTTTAAATCGCGAACATTTTTGTCGCAAGTGATGTATTTGAAATACTATGCTGCGTCTGTTGAATACCCAAAAAGCCGAAACTATTTTTGAAATTCTATTTGCTTTCATTCGGGTTGTTATCATTCGATTGCAAATTTAGTTAATTATGTCTTGAAATAGCTACAAGATATCTATTTAAATACAAATTTTATATAAACATTTAAACCAAATTTAAAAAAAAAACACAACAATAGCTCAGATGTTTTGACGAATATCTCTATGCGACCGCCATATTCGAATGGGTTGACGAGAGTTGAGAAAATAATAATTTACTGCGAGTTCATGAAAGTCTTAATTTGTATTACTTGAAGTCAGATCTTATTCTTTTCTCAAATGACAATTTACTCTGCTATTTTTACTTAGTAAGCATACTTTATGAGTGTTTGGCCGAGCTGCTACTCCTATTTGTGGTGTGCGTCTGGAAGTTGTTCCACAATGGAGGAACCTACAGTTCCACGCCGACTCCGAATAGCAGATATTTTCTATGAGGAGCATTTTCATGGCAGAAATTCACTCGGTGGCTTGCCACTGCCTCGCGGGGGACGACCGCTATTAAAAATAAAAAAATACCAACCCGCGCGTCTACAGAGTTGCCCATATTCGACGGACCCATATGTGTTTTTTTTTTAAATCAAAGAAAAACACAATTTTTTTGATGTTGACGATAATAATCATTTAAAAAAAACACATGGGTCCGTCGAATATGGGCAACCCTGTACGTCGGTCGCTATTACGGTTAACCTTTTAGGGAACGCTATTTCGGAATTTTTAATTTCTTACGACGCATATTTAACGGAGGCAGAAACATTCTAATTTAAAGTAGAAAAAAGTAACATTGACTAACTTTTTAGCAATTATGGATACTTTTTGTTTTCTTTCTAATAAACTGATCATATGTAGGTTCACTATTATAAAAAGTTATTACAATTTATTTGATTTTTATTTAAACATAACTGAATACATATTAAAACCTACTACTACCTAGATTAAGCAATATGTACATATACATATGAACTTGTTTCAAGCTGAAAATGGAAATATACATTTGCGTACTTTTTTGCGTACTCTTTTGCTTCGTTACTAATGAAATAATTGTCACTTTAAATAACCAACGACCAATGGGTCTGGTGGTGAATGAGGACAAAACGAAGTACCTCCTGTCATCAAACAAACAGTCGACGCACTCGCATATTGGCACCCACGCCACTGTTGACAGTTATGATTTCGAGGTTGTAAAATACTTCATTTATCTAGAAAGCAGCATTAACGCCGATAACAATGTCAGCCTTGGAGTCCAACGGAGAATGTTTCTTGCCAACAAGTGCTACTTTCTGCTAAGTAGGAAATTGAGTAGTAAAATCCTCTCTCGACGAACAAAACTAACACTATACAAGGCTCTCATCAAGCCCGTCGTAACGCATAGCACAAACGCTTGGATGATGACAACAGCCGATGGCGTAACTTGGAGTGTTTGAAAGAAAAATTTCGTTTGAGCTGTATGAGCTTTACGACGAGAGAGACATAGCGCATCCAATAAAGATCCATGGTTTTATTGTCGCTCGAATAGACACAAACATTTCGGCTCCCAAATTATTCGATTCGATACCATCAGAGGTAGCAGAGGAAGAGGGAAATTTTAAATAACAGGAAGAGGAAGGCTTCCTCTGCGTTGAAAAAATCAGGTGGGGAAGGACTTAGCTTCACTTGGTGGGACCAACTGGCGTCGGTTAGCTTGCATGCCCATACGGTGGAACCGGATTGCAACCCCTCAGTAGACATAAGATATTTAGTTACAGAAAAAGTTTGTTCTAGTTTCTTTCGCCTTAAGTGCATTTCTATGTACTGTGAAAGAACTTGTATCCTTTTTAGATACCTTTAAAAACAAGTGTATTAGTTTCTCAAATAATTGGCAGAATAGTTTCCATTTTTAATCGTCCGAAATGATTTTTATTAATTGATATATATTTTAATTAAAAATAGGAAACAAAATTGGACAAGAACTAACATATAAAAAAGAGGGGACGTACAAATAAAAAAGAAATACATATATGTTTTTAAATAATATTTAAAATGAGAAATATCAAAAGTGGTTAAGTTTTGAACATCATGGCCAATTTTTGTCCTATTTTTTGAATGAAATTGTCCTAAATTCGGAAAAAAGTCCAAATTGTTAGTAGCATTTAAATTGAATAAAAGCATTTTCAAAGTTTCTATGTTTATTGATTATGTAACCTATTTAATTTTTTCCTTCAATTAATATGCCTTTGGGGTGAGATGTGTCTCTTTAAATTAGTTAAGTGATCTCTTTTAAATACTTTACTTTACTTTACTTTTAATTTTAGATACTGAAACATTTTTATCAGCATCAAAGTTAATATAATATATTCAATAAAAAAAAATGCTTTTTAATTCATTGTGATTGTAATTCATTACTTTTCCAATTTTCAAATAAAAAAAAAATAAAAATATATTCAATAATATTCAATGCTCGATTTGCAGCCTACCTTTTTTTCTTCAGCTAATAAACTTTACTTATTAAAAGAAAACTACCGGAGCACTTCACTCACTACTTTTTTCATATCTACGTGCATATATCATACAAGACCAAGTCTTAGGGTGGAAAACTGCAAGCCAAATAAAATTCTAACTAATATTTTATTTTATTTTTAATATCCAAAAATAAAATGCAATTGACGGCACTTTGATAAAAGGCCCGGTTATTTCAATTTTTGGTTATATTTCTCTGCGAAGAGTACTTCGCTAGTTTTTCATATTAAAAAATATCACTTGCATAAAAATTGTAGATAATATTTACTTTCAAAAACTTGTTGAAAATTGAGCACTCCATATTTAACCATATTTTTTTAAATTATCACCTAGCTTTCTGACAAACTAAAACTGCGCTGATAGTAATTCACACTGAAATTTAACTAATGTTGACGGTTTCCGTGGTTATTTTAAATATTTCCTGTGCCACATCCGTATATCATAAGAGCGGATGTGTATGTATATGTGCATGAAATTTCTATATATCACATATCCGCACAGATGTTTCCTTTTTTATTCAACATAACAATTAATGGTTGTTTTATATCAGTTGGTGTTTTCACATTGAATCCATTAACGTTATAAATTATTTGACAACTTTTTTTGTGGCCGAAATTGTAAAATCACGCGATACGTGTGTCAACTGTGTTGTGTACATTTAGCGAATGCGTTGTATTGCTGTATGCGGCAGCACACGCGATTATGTGGCAATTTTACTACCAGTGATTATGTTGCAAAACTGTTACCACCAAAAATTAGACATTAATGCAATCAAGCCATTTTTATTGTCATCGTTAGGGCGTTGCAATCAGCAGACATGAGCTATTCGAAGGAAAAAATTTTAGAAAAAAAAAACAGAAAAACAGAGAAATGAAAAAACATGGAAATAAAATGTTTCATGAGTGGTTTTATGTGTTGTGAAAGTAGGTACGCATGTGTGTCTATGTTTGTCTGCAATGCAACATGAGTGAAAATGACAAGCTTTTCATTGCTCTATGAAAATAAAGTTTACTGCGTGCACCTCCACGTCTACTACTTTTTTAGTGAGTAGTTGTGTGCATGCGTATGCGTGTAAGTAATAGTCAGCAAGTGCGCAATGACAAGTGCAACTACAATGATGACAATGACAACAACAGAGTCGCTGATAACGACATGCCAAAGCCAGCGTTGAACAAGTTGTATACTCTTTATGCTGCCAGCCGCATTGTTGTTGTTGCTGATACTATTTGACAGTTGTCGTCATTATTTACGATAAACGCGCATAGTATTTAGTAGCGCTTTTTCGAAATGCATGCGAATTTGTCTTACTCAACTATTTTATATCCTGCAAGGAAATGCGCTAATATCGAACTAGTTTGCTACTGATGAAATTGGGCATGTGACTAGTTTGCGTATCTGTTCTTTTTCGTTTAAGCAAAGGAAGTAGTGGAAGTTGTATTTTGCTTTGCTGTTACCTTTTTTTAGTAAATTCTATAGATGAGATCTGACCAGCGCTCCTTCCTTTATCTACAGCTTGGAACCAGTGTTAGATTTAGTTATTGGTTGCTTCGAATAATATTGGATGATGTCCAGTTGAGAAAGAAACTATGATACTATTAGGGAAAACTAAAGATAGGAAATAATGATAGATTACAGTTCATGAAAAAATGATGTAGTGATCGGGTAGGAATGATAAGGTTATTCCAAAGAAAGAGAGAGCAAGGTAACTGATTATAAGAAACCCTAAATTGTGATATAGAGAAAACTTTAGAAAAAAAAGGAAGCAAAGATAATATTGCGGAAATCTGCGTGCTAATGAAGAAATTTCGCAGGCATCTGACATCCAAGGCTGAGAGCTTCACAGATTTAAGTGGAAATAAGAGCACGAATTACCAAAACTTAGCCTCACGAAAACTGGACAGCTTGTGGGTAGATAAATACTGAGATAATTCTAACATCTGTAGAACTGATTGGAAAATATATTGATGTATATATTGATGTAATATAGATGTAAGGAAAGGTAGGTATTTGTACTGTACTGATTAAAAATCACGAATGGAAAAAATGGTACTATAATGCGAGTGAGAGAATACCAACGGTGGCTAATATTCAAGCTTGAGAGCTCTTCAAGTGTAGTTAAAGGACAGGATACATGAATGTTAGCCTAGGGAATGCTTGACACCTCCTCAGAATTCTTTATAGTACTACTTCAAATAGACTGGAAGGTATATTAGCACACATAACATGAATTTATATCGTATAGTTGCCTGCAGGTGCCAGCCTTAAAATTCAACGTAGAATCTCTCTTGCCAGCAAGTACTACTTTGGACTAAGTAGGCAAATGAGTAGTAAAGTCCTCTCTCGACGAACAAAACTTACACTCTACAAGGCCCTCATCAAGCCCGTCCTAACGTATGGCGCCAAAGCGTGGACGATGACAACATCCGATGAAGCGACGCTTGGAGTGATTGAGCGAAAGATTCCGCGGAAGCCTTTTGGACATCTACACGTTGGGAACGGCAAATATCGCCGGCGATGGAACGATGAAATGTATGAGCTTTACGACGACATAGCTGGGTCATGTCGTCCGAATGGATATAAATGATCCGGCTCTGAAAATATTCGATGCGGTCTGTGACAAGATCGATTGTTTACAATTAAACACTGCCTTTGACTTTAATACTTTGAGAACCCGCAATCTCTCTGAGGCCGATTCGCAATATGAGTTCCGATGTACTATAGTTCGCAATTGGCGAAATCGTACTAGTTTTGAACCAGAAATTAAACTCACTAATTCAGCTTTCGCCTATGTCACATATTTAGCTATGCATATGTATGTGTTCGACTGTTTATGTTATTTTTGCGGTTGCAATTTTGGTTTTCTAATGTTGCCTGTTATTTGCACGCCACCTGTGCATGCGGCTCCTAATGCTTCACTAAGTGTGGTATCTGTTGTCGCTTGGGTGGCTATAAAATGAATGAAATGATTTTAAGGTAGAGGATTTTTTATTAATATAAAGCAAATTTATTAAAGATAAATAAGAGCCGAACAATTTAAATCGTTTAGCGATTAGTAAGGATCAACTGAAGGTTATTAATTTTGTTTAATTCAGCGTTTTCCATAAAAATACTCTCCATAAAAGGCACAAATAACAAACAAACAATAGGGCGAGAGAAAACAGAAATACTACATATAGTACATCCAATGTTTTCAAATTTTGCGTAAAAATAATGAATTTTCGTTGACTTGAGCACCACCACCTGAGTCCAATACAAGTTCCCACACTACGACAGGAATTGTGGTCTTCAGAGAAAAAAAAATTAAATAAAATCTAATAAAATGTCGGAGTTTTGCAGACAAATTTGGAAGGTGTATCATTTTATTTTAGAACTTTTATTCGCATGAATATACTTATAACCGTATATTTCAGATATACTAGGGCAATCTGCTGGGCTTATTGCAATCAAAATCAGTCATAGTTAAAGGCTGGAAAGAAAGATTGAAGCGTAAATATCCCCATCATCTCACACAGCAGCCAACTACTCTGCAAAGAGCATCAAAATTCATTTGAATAACGCCGAACCCTAAAGAAATTGTTAGTTATATCTACTAGTTACCATTAAATAATAATAAAAGGTAACTTTAACCAAAACAGATTTAAATATTGTATGAAAATAAGAATAGTCACAGGAATTCTAACAGGACATTGTATCATAGACTGAATTATCATCTTACTATCCTGCTCAGCACTGATTCAAAAGCGGCACAAGTACCAGGGAAATATTTTAACAGAGGATGAAATAATACTCAATTAAATTACATTATAATTATTAATAATCAAGGATTTCAAAGAATGTTTTAAAAATATTATTTTTCCTATTTTTACTTCAAAAAACCTGGAGAATTCGAGCGCAAATAACAAAAAAGTTAATTTTTGAGCTAATAAAGTCCTAAATATTAAGGAGTGAAAGTAAGTTTTATTTTTTGGTTTTAAAATATATCTTTACAATGTTTTTACAAGTATTCTACTCTTATTTGACTGCGGTTTGCTTTACTTTGCTTTGATTTTAAAATGTTTATGTAATAACTTACAAAGTAGTTGTAATATTTACTCTCAGGTTGCACTTCTAGACTTCTTCATGCATATAAAAAAACATTTGCTACAATTTATTTGAGAGACTGCACACATACATATACTATACGTATTAATGTTGGCGTATGTTGTGGAGCACCTAAGTTTAGCTCGTTACTTTAACAACCGCAAAACGCACAACAAGAGCACTCAAGCACTTGAAAGTAATGAAAATGAGCACTGCCCTTAGGTGCTGCAACAAATATGCACTCATACAAACATACACATATACAAGAACATGCGCTGTGCCTATTTCTGTCCATACTTAGTAGTTTACACAGCCCAGTAGTTAAGCAGGTCACCTAAAGCCTAGTGCGGGGCTAGTCCTTTTTGGAAGAGAGAGCGCTCTGTGCATAAAATTTAAACAAACTTCATATCTATTTTATTTTTTTTTGTTAGTTTTGAGTTTATACTAATTGCCACATTAAAGGGCATAAAGGGCTAAATTTAGATAGAAATTAAAAAAAAAATCGGTTTCTGTTTACTTAAAAGATACCCTAATATGGAAACAATTATGTACTCAAAGGATCAGGATGAAAAATATGTATAAGTATTACTGTTTTTAATTTTGGCACAGCTCCTCACACTCACGCATCTAATACCGAAAATTTAAAACACGTTTTGCTCGAGCTGCATACATTTTTCAAATAGGTCGGTGTGATGACTCGGACAAACCGAGAGCGATTAACTTAAAGTTTTAATTGTATAATTATAAGAGTAAATTCGTTTCAATTATTGCATAGGTCCTCGGGTTTTGTCAAGGAAATACAAAAGTCAATACGATTACTATACAACGAAATGGACGAAAACATAATCAGGAAAATCAGGACAAGATGAGAGAGCTTGACCGCTTGCAGGAATGCTAATATCATGTGAAAACATGCCGATCACAGTCGCACTCGTTTTACTCGTGCTGAAGGGACAAAGCCCAGTAGCAGGAAATGTAGGGAGCTTAATATATCTGGGGGAGACACAGATTGATGGTTTGGAAGCTATCTCAGTAGTAGGTTGGAAATGTCTCCTTAAATTCGCAATAGTAACAGGCATCATGCGGGTGGACTATTTCAAACCACATAACTTATGAGCTCCATCTGTTACATATTTATTACTTTGAATTTAAAGTAATAAATATTAATGAATTTAATAAAATAATTTATGCAGTTAGTAACAATAATTGATTTTTTTTTTCAGATTTTCCCAAATGTGATTATTTATTTCGCAAGCATAGTCACTCATACCACAAAGCTTCTGCTGTCGCGAAACTTTAGTCTTAACTTGAAAAATGTAGATAATACTCGTAGATAAATGTAGTCATTCGTGAGACTACCTAAACTTTTACTGCAGGGTAGTCTTCGGCCATACAATGTTGTGCGACGTTTGCAATAGTGTATGCGTTTATGTCTACATATACATTTATTTGAATGTGTAAGTGCATTTAGCTTGTTGCACCTTAAAAAGAAAAAGTTTCTTAAGAGTAAGCCGCTTTGGCACAGTAAAATTTGCACCTACTCGTGTGTGTAGGAGTATTTAAAAATTCACTCATAATACTATGCTTTGGGTAAGTTCAGACACTTTTCCTTGTGCACCGCTAGAAATGGTAATGTATTCACTATTTAGTATAATTTGCATTTCATTTTTAGCAAAAGGGTGATGTTGAGTTGCTCCATACGAGACAAGCTTTGAGTGAAAGTATTCATTGTTATTTTGTAAGTATACTTAGTTACATACACTTACGCAATTTAAAATTTATTTGAGTACAATTGACATTGTATATTATAAGGAAATTTTCGCTTTGAATTTGTTAGCTGGACCTTGTCCATTATTAGATCCTATATTTATATTAGATATTCATATTCTATATAACAAATGTGCATAGTATTTTTAGAGATATTGATTCTATAATTTGGAAATAGTTTTATTTCAATTACATGTCAGCGAGTGAAAGTAGTCAAAGTATTAGATTGACTCAGCGACAAACTCAGTCATAAAGAACTTTGTGACACTTCAAGGGTATTGCACCTAACCCTGTTCTCTAAAACCAATTTGCATTCAGAATTACGCTGGCTTTTAATGAAGCTGAGATCTGCAACTTCCTTAAATGAACATCTGCTGAGCCTTTGAATCTTTCTCATAGATACTGCAGGGCAGTGACAGAGAAGGTGCTATATAGTTTTATCCTCCTCCACACCTTAACAATTTCCATAAAAATTGTTCTAATGTACGTCCGGTCTAGCAACGTACAAGCACATCTAGTAATGCGTAGAAGGTTTACAATTATTACACGAATGCAGTGCCCACTAAAAGCAAAATTTTCTACTCTGGAGCGCAAGTTGCTGAAATACTTCAAGGGTGAGTTTTGAACGCTAACTTTGTTCTGCAATCGCACAATACTTTTCATTCATTAGAATTTGCTGGTTTGAAGGAGAATATCCTATGTATCTCTGATATCAGTATCAGACAGAGTAGTTTCATAACAAGTTAACTCTTCCTCTATGCCGTCATAGCCTGCAGCCCAGACAATGTGCGTTTGAAATGCTCCAGTCATGTTTTAAAGGGAATGTTAGCGTTTCTCAGTCACACTGGTGATGTTTTCGGAACTTTTTCAAGGAGTTTTAGCTGCTAGATTGTTAATGAAAATGTAGATTTATGAGCAAATCTAGATTTCAGTGATACAGCCGAAACGATGTACTTAAGTGTTCCGAATATACACCACTCATAACCCTATCATCGAGTTTAAATCCAACTGTATGCAATATGGGTGAACACACTCTCCCAAACCTCGTCGACTCTGCACTCATCCCTCGCGAGAAATCGGCTGGTGAATCTGGCATTCGTAAAGAGGTGGGAGCGGAGTAATCGGTTTTGGGAGAAAGGTCAATGAGGTTGGTCTTCACTGCCTTATAACCGATGAACAGGTACCCGCTTTTGTTGCTCACAAACTTATGGGAGTATTACATGTAATATTTTCTTGATAAAGGTACTGCGGGAGAAGATTTAATAATGAATACACCGCTTTTGTAGTATTAGTTCTTATCGCCCCAGTTATGAACGGCAATATTGGTGCTGAATCTCCTATATTTTATTCATGTAATTTTTTTGTTAAGAGCCCCTCACCAAAGTAAAAAAAAACAGCCTTATGACCGCGGGGCACATTTAGTTAACGCTTGTGGAGTTCATTACAAGGATTCTATAACTTTTTAGCATCTTTGTGATAATATATGGGTACTTTGCGAAAAAAACGTTCAATTCTTATGACGAAGAAGAGTTGATACTATTTTTTGTCGACTTCAATTGAAGAGAAGTGACTTCAGTAGACATCAGATTTGATTAATATGCCTGATGTGATATAAGTCTCCAAAAAAGGTGTGGAATAGCTTATAACTAATATCGCAGCAAGAGAACGAGCATTGTTTATGATAAAAATTACACACCTCTGCCCAGGCTAGAATGAATGAATTGTTGATGGACAACTATCGTAGTATATCACTCTTTTCTAGTGCCAACATCAACGCAACATGAATTTCTTACCATTAATATGCAGTTTCTGAGTCGATGTGACAAGTTAACAAGGCTTCATTCTGGCATTTAAGTTTATCATAATGACTAAATTTTCCATACCCATTTACATTTCCGTGCAAAAACTATTTTTGTTTTTTTTTTTTGTTTGTGGCGAGGTTCCACCTGGTATGCTTGACAGTTTCTTTGCATTAATATGATTACCAATATTCTTCTAATTCTAATCGCAATGAGCTTTACAATTGCTGTTTGTGTCACTTGTAACGATTCTGCAAGACCTTTCTCATTCAGCACCAATCTTCTTCCAACTTTTTTGTTTGGCCAAGCCGTGCCTTGTCATTCCGATGATGTTTACTACTATATGAAAGTACTAAACTCTTAACCGCAAATTTCTGGACAACTTTTAGCTGGACCATTAGTCCATTTTTTCGGGTTAAGGAAGAAGGAGTTAATCACAAACTTTACGACTGGAAATATGCGATGAAAAAATTCCAGAAAAAAGTATTTACATATATTTACAGATTGAGTATATGTAAATGGCTTAGTGCAATACGAGGAAACGCAAAAACCCTCGTGAACGGAATTTCCATCGAACACAAAAATTTTCCATTTTTTTAGGTGTGTGGTGACTGTCGATGGAAAGTGAGACCTTTACTACCTACAACTTCAAACGGAAATGTTCATGGTAGAATCACGGCGAAAAGTTTTATTGTTTGTTGGGTGTGTTATTGGGCGGGCTTGAGATCCAGAGACGACTACTTGTTTGCCTCTGTGGTGCATGATTTCTGGTGGAAAATTCGCCGAAAAGGATTTTAGCAAATTGACTATTCCAGGCTTTTTTCTCGAAAAGTTGCTATGAGCGAAGGTTAACAGAATTATATTTATACTAGCAAGAAGGTATTGAACAAAATATGCACTGTATTTTAACGAAATTGCAATCACTTTAATTTTACTAACTGAGGTCATCACTGCTATGTAGATATAAATAATTTCTTTTTCCTAATTAATTTCTTTTACCAACCCAAATGAATTCTTGATTAGAGCGCCAACATTGAATTTCCTGAAACTCGATAAAAATTTATAAATGTCAAGTTTTTGTAATTTGTGACAAAGCAGACATCAAGGTTGTAATATTTTAGCAAAACTAGAAATTACCTTCAGTAAAGAAAAAAACCTTTTAATCTTTGCAACGCACAATGGATGAAGTTAAGAGAGTGATTTGGTATATTCCCTCATTTGACAGACAGTGATTTGGATTTTGTAATTAGCGGCCGAAATCAGAATCCTACTGTCATAGCTAAGTGAGCTTCAATGTGCACAATAAAAATTACTAATTTACAACTAACACAAATTTTTCTCTTTTAACAATACCTCTTCATCGTTAGCTGGTAAAGCTTTTAGTGGTATTTTATTTTTACTGGCATGAGTCGCAGTTATTGTACTTGTACTAGAAATATTAATCAGTGCACCAGAGCAGAAATATTATGGCCGCGGTCGCGCGACAAGCTAACTTTATGAAGCATTATAGTAAAAGCAGCGCAGCTACTAAAAATACGGTCATTGTCAGCTAAATACTGTCAATTGATGGACGAGTGAGTGAGCTGTCTAAATAGCCGCCCATTCCAAGTAATTATACTAGTATTTATTAAAAGTTGAACACAAATGCATTAACTAAATGCAGCAGCAGAGCTAAGCAACAACTGACCAAGACCTATTTTATATGCGAATTCATATTCATGCAAACAATTTAAGCCAGTGGTGGATAAGACAAAAGGAAAGGGCTGAGTAGAAGAAACGAACTGGAAAATGAACTAGAAATAGAGAAAGTCAATAGGATGCACACACACATACAATTGAATTCATAAACAGTATTGTACGTATATATATCTACATACATACATATATGCATACCTACATATATACAAACACACATAGATATATATAACCCGCGACAATATTTTTATTTTTATTTGTTAAGTTTTTTATAAAACATATATACAATTTTCTAAAGCCTATTTTTGTCTTCTTAACGCATGCATATTTTACGCTTTATTCTATTGTAAATTTTAATAAATTGCATAAATGTGCACTAAGTTTTTCTAAAAATGTTTATTACGTTGTAGAATTTTTAAAATTTTTGAAAAAAATTTTAGTTTTGGATTTATGTGGTTTTACTAGACATTGAACATGGAGGTACTATCGTTTCGCCGTCGAGTGTACATACACCCATATACTCGTCGGCAGCATGAAACGGAGAATCCTACGGCCAGCGTTATTATTATTAAACTTCAGTTTCCGTTATGTTCACTATCTATTTTCTCTACATAGTGCAGAGCGCTGCAATTGGTCTTTGTTGTCCTTTTTGGATCTATTTTTGGGGGGTTATGTTGATTTTTTCTTCTTCTTACCCATAAGCGATTTTCCTGCGACGCTATTTCCGTGCATTCCGTGCAACTTTGTTGCTGGTATGTGCTCCTCTAGCTGGTGCTCCTGCTTTCTTTGTTTTTGTTTCTTGGCGATATTTCTGGGCTTACTATTAAATGCACACCTTGTCCCACATTTGTGCAGCGGCGTTCAGCAAGTAGCAGCGCAGTCCAGTGCAGCGTAGAAAATTGAAGCCGGAGTTGGCGTGACGAAATGCATTTTTTGCTTTCATTTATTTTGCTGCTCGCTGGTAGGTCAATGCCTGAGCAAATATTGCCGCAACGCGGTAGAACGTGGTTCGAATGGTAAGTGTCCTGCTGTGCCTGCTGCACCGCAACCGCAACCGAGCTAAGGTTTGTTTTATGTGCATACGAGTATGTGTGCTTTTGCCGTTGCCAACGTTAGTGTGTGTGTGTGTGTGAGTTTGTATGTTTTGCAGGTACTGGGCTGTCATGTCCTTGTTTTTGTTTGGCGGCCTGTAATGCATTGTCGAGCTATTATTATTTTTATTTAACTTTTTAACCCATTGAGTGTACTTCCCTCCTTCGTTTATCTTTTGTCTTATGTATTTGTGCGGTTGTGTGGTTAGTGGTTCGTGGCCGACTGTAGCTCCGTAGGAGGTAAGCGGAGCTGTGGGTTGGTGCTCGGTGTTTGCCGGTTAGATGCGGTTTTAGTTTTGTCGTCCTAATGGTTACCATTATTTATCTTCCTATTATTACCCTCTCTGCGTGCTTTGTATTTGTATGCATTATTTTTATTGTTTTTTGTGTTGCTATGTAGTTACTCGTACAGCTAAGTTGGCCAAGTTGCTGTTGAGTAATCAAATATTTAGCAGCGTGTTTTTTTTTGCTTTTGCTTAATTTGCAGTTGAATGGGAAATAAAACGTTTCTGCAGCACTAATGAATTAACTAATTTTTCCTGTCACTGGCAAATATGTAAAATATGTAAATGGTGAAATGGGGTCACTAAAATAGGTAGGTAAAATATACTCCATATATACACCATCCGTGCAGTTAAAACCAATAGTTCTGAACTACTGTAAGTATGTAAAGCACAGAGATTTATTGACAAATTTTCAAAATTTATTTGTTTCTTATTTAATTTTGTTAGCCTTTTTGTGAAAGTATTTGCAAAAGCCATATAAATTCCAATTTTAAACTTTACCAGAATTTTATGAAAATTTAAAATAAAATGCAAGCAAATTTTCATTAAAATTTCAAATTTAATCAGATTTTTTCGACTTTCGATTATGCAGAATTATAACTTATTCAGTTTTGGTATATTAAAGAACTTCGAAGTGGTTCAAAAATTGCGAAGTGGTTCAAAAATTGCGTACATTTTTGGAAACTTTGTTTTATGCAGCGTTCTTTTTTATCTTCGGCATATAATGAAGCAACTACTAAATGATACTAAGATTTGAGAAATTATTGTTGGATTCTTAGTGAAGAATAGCTTCAGTATTTCAATAAGGAAACGTAAAAATAAAAACTTGCTGCTGACTTAAATGGGATTTATTTATCAGGTCAGTCCATAAGTTCGTGCGTATTTTACCCATAATTTCACTTTTGTACGATTTTTGCATACAAAAAAATATTCGCGGAATATAACGGAACTATTTATATTTTCTTTGATATATTGTGCATTCAACAAGTGATTTTAATCGCGGATAGAAAGACGTGTTGTTAAAAAATAAAATGGAATCTTTGAACGCGTATAAGAGGCATATTTTGTATTTTTTATAAAAATAGTAAACATGCAACAACTGCTGCTGCAGAAATACACACTGTTCACGGAGAGGATACCGGGAGTGTAAGGAATGCGTGAAAGTGGTTTTCAAAATTCCGAAGTGGTAACTGCGACGTGGAGGATGCCCCGCGCGTTGGTCGTCCTGAAACCTTTAACTCCGACGCCTTGCTCGAACTCGTGGAAGCTGAACCAAATTTCACAGCCGATATGATAGCTCAGAGGTTAAATTCATTGCATGTAATAGTTCACAGGCAACTGGTTCAGTTGGGAAAGGTTCCAAAGCTGGGAAAATGGGTTCCACATAGACTTTCCGTCGCCAACCTTCAGCAGAGAGTGATTGTGTGTTCTCAGCTGCTGCAGCGGCTTGAAAATGAAAATTTTTTGAACCGTATCGTTACTGGTGATGAAAAATGTGTCCTTTACAATAATCCTATTCGCAAACACCAATGGTTAGATAAAGATGAAACACCATAACCGACCCCTAGAGATGGCCTTCATCCGAAGAAGATTCTCCTGTCTATTTGGTGGGATATGACCGGTATCGTTTATTATGAACTTCTGTAAACAAACCAGAAGATAACTGCTGATTAGTATTCTTATCAGCTGTCAAACCTAAATGAGGAACTTAAAAAAAATCGACCGTCTTTAGTGAATAGACGTAAAGTTTTGTTTCACCACGACAACGCAAGACATCATACCGCAAGGCAAACATTAGGCAAGCTGAATGAGCTTGGATGGGAGCTAATGCCGCATCCACCATATTCTCTACTTTAAATAAAAATGACCAAATTTTGGTATTTTAGAACATAACCACAACAAAAATATAGCAAACATAACAGGCAGAATATTTGTTTAGCATACACCGCTAATTGGAGTCATTAAATTATTTGTTTGTGAGGTCTATCAGGAACAATTATTTTTAAAGAAATGGCGAAAATGATAGAGGATTCTGCTGTTTCGTTTCCAATTGCGCATGAATGAGAGCTAGTACTAAAATGTGGTCGTACAAGCAATGAAGAAGATGTCCAAAAAGAGCAACAAGGTTGGCACTTTCGATTCACTATGCGTTAGCGAGTGGCGAATAGATGAAGCAGCTGGTAAAAATAAACATCCCACCTTGGCCAAAAAGCTCCCGGAATATATTCAGAAATTTCAAAATGTAAGTTTAATCCTCAAATATATCACTTTTGCTCTCGCTCTCAAAGTACTCTTCATCAACTGCAAGACACTTACGCCAGTGTTAGACCAGTGTTAGCTCTCGAAACATTTCTGGAATTCTATTTTCGGCATAGCAATCAGAGCCGCCTTCGATTTTTCCATTACTTCCTTTCGGCTGTACTTGTTTTTTGACACGACTAACCAGAAAAAAAAGTCAGCGGGAGTCATATCAGGTTGTTGGATTGTATTCGTGTCGTTCTTGGTCAAAAGTTCACGGATAATGTTGGCACTCTGTGGCCGTTAACATAAACATCTCATAATGCCTAAATAATAGTCACTATTAACTATCTGACCTTCTGGCAAAAATCCATGGTGTCCATATGTTAGGTTCATGCCCTCTGCCAGCTCTTTTGGTGATGGCTAATTTGCGGTTATGGATCAACTTTTCCTTCACTTTATTGATCTCTTCATTAATTTCGATATCGACAGTATGCCATCCTCGATGGACTCACAACCTTTTCTATTTTTTACAGTTTCATTACTGAAATAGTTTCCCAACATTTCTAAAGCTTTCACACTATTTAATCCATTTTAACGCAAAATATAATACAAAGTCTTTGTTGAAAATTCAAATCCATTTTTAAAACTGTAAAAACACGAACAACAATGGTGATACAAGTTATGTAGAAAAGTAAATTACGAATGTTGCAACCTAACAAAAATATGTAACTCAAATAAATTTATTTAGAGTGTCTTATGATGCTCATACTCTTTTAACACGCTTCATGTTCTCGTTCTTCACAATGTAGACTGAAAACTAACAACTCCAAAATGTGTGGACATGACGGCAATACCAATAGGCAATTCGTAATGTTGAAGCCATCAATGAATCCCTATATGAACGCAGACTAATAAAATTCTCTTTTTATTCGAGAAGGCCCAAATTATAAATTTTTATATACATAACGCAAGGGCTGAAAAGTTTCGGCACTAGTTTTATTGCACTCACCTCTTTTTTAGTTAGTACTAACCTTTGAAAGGCAATTGATTAAATTTCATGATATTATATTAATTAGTTCGTGAGTTATTGTGCTAAGAATGGCGTTACTTTTGATATTTTAAAAACAATGGACCTAAAAGAATTTCGTGTTTTAATTTTACACTAAAAAGTGTTATGGGTTCCCGCTCAATCAAAAACAACAATAAAACGATGGTTTGCTGACTTTAAACGTGGGCATAGAGATACCGATGATGCACAACGCAGTGAACGCCCAATTGAAGGAGTAACACAAGAAAACATCAAAAATACACAAAATCGTTTTGAGTGATCGGAAAGTGAAATTGCGGAAGTTAGCTAACATCGGAAAGGTATCAAAAAACGTGGTGGCTTTATATTGTATGCGCAATTGACTCTGACAAAGTGGGTGTCGCGTTTGTTCACTGTTGACCAAAAACAAGTCAATCAAAGCAATGGCAAAACTACATGAACTGAACTATGAATTATTCTCGCATAAATCGTTCTACAAAATTGGTATTGAAATGTTAGAGCGACGCTGGATTGATTGCGTTACGTTAATTAATTAAACAATAAAACATGTTTTCTTTGTTAGACCAATGTGTTATTTTTACTTATTTATTTTAAATAGAATACATTTCAAGGAGATTTGGTTTATCAATAAACCTCATAACTATACAATTTTTGATCCATAGGCCTTTAAGGTAGTAGTCTGGTAACTTATTTTGAAAATTTCGAATTTCGGTTTTTTACATATTTTGAAAGTGCGATATATTGGTAATATACTGTACAAATGTTAGAATGAGAGCGGCTCGTACTTGCGCGCGTTAAGCCGCTAAAACTTTAAACGCGTTTTTCTCAAAACAACGTTTTTCCGGATGGCCGTCGTGAAAACAAATTTTTTTATCTAACGGATTGAGCTGAAATTTAGATATGTTCTTCTACACATCAATAGTTCTGACGGGTAGTAGATTTAATTTATTTCGTCCCTAACTTTCCATTTTTTAGTCCGATTTCTACTTTAAAAAAAGGCAAATTTCTTACGAAGTCCGCCATTTTGTTATTTTTTGTCAAAATCATTTGATCTTACTACCCGCCAAAACGACAAGCACACTGATTAATAAGCAATTTGTTTCTTTTTTTTGTCACTTGCTGCAGTGTACCAAAGTAGTATCAAAACATTCAAAAAAAAAAAATTTTTTTTTGTATACCTTCTGATACCTTTAAAACATATCAGAAAATCAAACCGATTGAATTTTATTTTCCCTTCCAAAAAATGTCCCAAACATGGCCTCAAAAAACTTGTAAGTTACCACATTGCTACCTTAAGATAAACAATAGAAGATGGAGATCGGCCAAATGCCCAATAAAGGGTGTAAGCGCCAATTATACACATATCTTCATTTTATATTAAAAACCATATCATCCAAATTTAAATTCTTTTATAAAAATGTATTCCATATTTTGCAGATAGGACTATGCTTGTAAAATTAGTGGACCAATGAAATAAGTGAGGAAGTAGAAGGAATTTATTGAATAAACAAACCAATTTCATTTAATATTCTCAAAAAAGAGGCAGCCATGGATCGACTGGATGGTAGATATTACCTATACACATGGTGGATACTCGTATTTATTTGACGTCATTTTCACCTATAATTGTTAAGAGCCTTGTTTTGAATAAAAATAGTAAAACCTAAAGGAGTGTAAACTGTTACATGTTCTATTTTAAGACACTTTCTATGCAGGTATCTTGAAGTACCCTTATTATACTCTACGTTAGTTACAATATCCAGACGTTGATTTTGGTTTATTAGGAAGGATGTTTGGGGAGGGAAAGGAAAGGAGATAACTATCATCGGTATCTCTTGTAATGTGCTTATTTTTCATTGCTTCCTTTGTCGGATCTCATTTCCCTATGTTTGTCTAATCCTGTATAACATTTTATTCGTTTACCTGATCAACTATTATGTTAAAAGTCGCTGTTGTCTTGTTTTACCCCAAAGAGTTTCTTGCTGATGTTTTTACTTATTTTTTTCTGGTTTTTCTATATATGAAGAGTCACTGGCATGAAAGTATCCATCGCAACGGAAGAATTTACTTCTGGAAGGGAGCCTTTCTCTAATTTTCTATCTGAAACTATGGTTTCGATGATGCTGTTATCATAATTTTCAGAGCAAACCTCGCACATGGCTTTCGGGCAACACGAATTAATGCTTCGGAGCACGACAATATCCTACCAATTCTTACAGCTATAAAGAGCACCTGGTTAATAAAGTGAATTTGCACGTATGTATGAATATCAGAGTCGTATTAGGCAAAACTTTATGAATCGAAGGCTAGTGCTGTAAATACCTATATATATATTAATAGTGTTACTTAAACAATCTCACAGCCGCATATGCTACACACAAACTCAAGTGATCTGGAACGAAGCAAAAAAAGCTGAATTTTTATGTTTTTGGCGACGTAATTGTGGGTGCCCACTTCACAAACTTACATCACTTCCCCAGTAGTGATATAAAAATGCTTTACAGTCTATTACTTTCCGCCCTTTCACCTTCCATATTATTTTTTAAAGTAAAACTTTTTATTGCCTTAAACTAGTTGTTATTTATGTTTTTTCTCCTTATGCCCTCATTACTACTTTCTGGTGTGCACATTTTCATTCCCTTAAGGCATGCCCTGACTTACTTTCATTAGCATCTATTCTATCGAATTAGCAGTAAACATTTCTTATGAGTTAAACTAAAAACAAAAAAAGTGGCAAACTAATGCAGATCTCCTCAATGGAAAGTTGTTGACCGTATTCCATATAAAACTACACCATGTGCCTACATCTACTTTTCTTGTTGCCTGTCCCATTTTCACATCACAAGCATAATACATAGATACTAACAAAAAAGAAATATGTGAAAGATAACAATTTCACGCAAAAGTAGCTTCGAGCACAGGAAATGAGGAACAATATTGGCACTGGAATAATCAAAGTGAAAACAAGGAGTCACAAGGAAGGCGGACAAGCTTTCAAGGAATTAAGTTAGAGAGATACATACATTTTTAGTAATGAGTACAAAAATGAGGTAGAAAACAAAAGGTGAAAGCAAAAAAGGCCAGGATCCAAGGGAAGGTATAACAATAGATGCAGTGCAATTTAAGTAGTACACAGTTAAGCGGAGTTCAAATAGTCGAAGCAGAAAACAGAAAGCAGAAAGAAAAAATGCAAAACTCAACTATGTGAACTATGTTGAACTGTTAGCGTAGCAAGGGGCGTGTAATTGCAAGTATTTAGATATTTAGAGTATTACAAATGTTCGTCCTATCACTTCCTTGAAACTGTGTCAGAACAGGTAACGGTTATAGGAGCGCAGTAGAGAGGGAATGCAAGCAACTGACTATCACAAATGGTGCCGTGGAGGATAAGTATGCAGGCGGCACTTGCAACGGGCGACTGGAACACCAATACTATGAACACATATACGATTATGTGAATTATGCGCTATTAAAGTAGTAGTAAATGTAACAAATGCTGAGCTGTTTGCTACGATTTGCTCGTTTCGTTGCTCATTTGCCTCTGTAAGTTTACACACCTACTGAAATGTTTGTGCTTCGTGTGTGTGAGAGTTTGCAATGCCAACCTGTTCACTGATATACCTACAAAGCGTCAGTGCGTAGGTACTCGTATATTGATATTTTAGTTGGTTTAGTATCTGTATGTATATATGGAAAACAATAGGATTTGTTATACCAAAGGCAACAAGAGTCCCTAGGCATTGTATGGATACTTCAAAAGCCGAAATTGAAAATCATCATAATGAGGAAAATTAGCTCACTTTGAACAAAGGCTAGAAAAGCACTGTAGTACCTATTATTATGTAAAGAAAGCAAGCGATGGTCGGTCTGGCTGATATTGTTTAGAGTGTCGCAAACACAAAAAGACGTAGGCTCGCAACTTTGTTATAGAATAAAATTTGTATACATAAGAAGAGACATTTGTGGGTTGCGTTATTTTTCTAGATAGCGTTTAAAAATAGCTTTAACAATTGACGTCAAATGTTAAACAAGGATTTAGTGTAGAACGGAAAACGTTTTGTCTAGATGCCGGAGATGTTGTCAGACTTGGGCGTAAAGTATGCAATAAACTGTAATGCAATAAGCGATTCACTGTCACTAGTTCAGTTCCGGCATACCTACAGCGTATTATGAGGAATTATTTGCGAGACTACAAACTCGTCTATCATACCCCAGAGAGTTCTCCTTGTATAGACGTCACATCCGGAGCGGCACAAGGATAAATTCTCGGTACCGACTTATGGAGCATTTCGACGTGATACTCAATATACAAGTAGAAATGCCCATTAGTACCTTTCTAATCGGATATGCATTAAAGAAAGAGGAAAATCTGTAGCGCGCGAAATAAAGGATGAAACGCTAAGGCAGATACACGGCTAGGCTAATAAAAGACGTCGCTACATCGTATAGCAGGAATTTCGGTGAAGTCAATTTTTGTAAAACCCTAATGCTTTTGGGGCACGGATGTTTCCAGAAATACCTGTTCAAAGTAAGGAAAAGCCAAAACCCAAGGATGACGCTGAACACACAGTCTTCTAATGCAAGCATTGGGAAAAAAAACGGGAAGCGCTGGAGAATGCTGTCGATCACATAATCATTGAAAATCTTATCGGCAAGATGTAAGCAGCGAGCCGATACGCGAGTGCAGTGTATGATTTTTTTTTTGTAGTTTTTGTTCTGTAAATTGATTTTTTGCTACTGTTTAGTTTACAAGAATAAAACACAAAATATTTCTTTAATTTGATGTATCATGTGTATTAATGTTTGAGTTTTTCTATTATCATTGAATTCTACAATAACAAAATCAATACTGCAGCTATCCGCTTAGACGTGTGAGTGACTGAACTTACACATATATTGCTCCTAGTTTTTATTTCTGTGCTTTGTTTAAACACAATAACTTTGTTTTGCATTATTGGCTTGTAAATTATTTCTAATAGTAAAATAAAGTCAATCGTTAAAGGAAAACCATGAAAAAATACATGTTTTCTGAGCAATATGTCTGAACACCCCCTTTATAAACTGTAAGGCGAAAATACTATATATTGCAAACATTATGCTAGAGAGCTTAACAGTGATACCGGTGTACCTATATTAGTTTCCTAAAAAGGTTCGTTAAAGACAACAAGTACTTCAAACTTAATTGGAAGAAACATGATATCTAGCCATACTAAAGAAATTTTTCTTATTTGCTTATTTAGTGGCTTAATCGTCACTTTCCACAAAGATCTAAATTTCTCCATAGCGTCAATTAACGCTGGTGCAGAACGAAATGTCTGCTTCTAGACATACAACAGGACACCATAGGCAAATATAAGTTGGAGAACATGTTAGCAATTTGAGTCTGAGTAAGCTTCTGAGATACATGCGACACACTGCTTCTGGTATTATTATTTATATAGAGAATTCAAATACCAACACTCAGCTTGTTAACTATAACTTTCGGATAGATTTATGCGGATGCTGCACATATGTATAGATAAACAACAATAAGTGTGTATGTATGTGCCCCTATTATATAAGTATATAAGCACCCGATTAGTACAAGCAGTTCTTTGAAGCCTTTATAAGACATTTGAAATTATAAGTGTTTGAACACAAGCCAATAATTGCTAAGTGCTGCTGCTCTGTGTTTACTTACATTCTGTGTTAATGGGCTTGGGAGACCACAAAATGGTTTCAAGTAGCAAAATGTTTTGTTCGAAATGTTTGCCTCTATCTATTTTATTGCATTAAACGTATATGCATACATACGAATACGACTTGGAACTAGCTCTTAAATTAATTACTTGTTTCGTTCGAGTAAGTCCTCTATAGTTGTGCTGTACAAAGTATGTATGTTTGTATGTGGATGCAGAATAAATTTTCCCATTGAAATTTCAAACGATTGCTTTCGAAATTTAAAACTTCATAATGCATTAATAAATTATGCATTCATATTCCATTATTATTACTTGAAATAATGTGCAGTCAAGCTCTTCAAAATCATATAATAATTTTAATATCTAAGTTGACATCCTCAGATAGTTTGGTGCAGATTTTGGAGCGGTGACATAATTGGCCAATTTTCTTTGAAAACGTCGCTATTCCGGTCAGGGGTTTGATAAGCGATCTTTGGATTCAGTAAGATTATACGCCATGATTCTCAGCGTTTGCCACAATTGATAACTAAACTATAAGTTCAAAAATCGTTTTATCAGCCGTCTTGGCGATTTTAATTAGGCACCTCTGAGCTGCAACATTACGTCATTCGACTTTTTGTGGTATGCCGATAATATGAGAGCAATCCATTAACAATTTAGGCCCATAAGGCGCATATCGAGCTTTCTGGTCGTGAAATAGAGGCAGAAAACATCAATTAGACCTTACAAAACTGGATCATGAGCATACGTTACTGCGAAGTCGGCTGGTGCAACCACCCGGATGAAATCGTGTTCCATAAATAATGGAATGTTTGGTCTTTTGTATAGACTAATAATATAATTAGACAATTTTAGTTTCATCCAGGTTTTTTTTTTTTAATTTTAATTTTTAAAACGAAATCGCTATATTGACCTTTTTGTTTTGTTTGTCGGGATAATTAGCAAGTACAGCAATCAGACACACTTAAGTCTATTGTACTGCATTCGTATTCTAACATGGGTTCCGGGTTACGTGGGTATCGTGGGTAACGAGACCTCTGGCTCTTTAGCTAAGATGGACTCTGATGCCAACTTCTTTGGCCCGGAGCTTGTTCTGCCACTCCTTCTGCAGCCATCAAAGCCACTGTTAGCAAATGGGTTACTACAACCCACAAGCGAGCTTGGCAGGCTGAGAAAGGCTGCAGAAGGACTAAAAGGATGTTACCTGTCATGCCCGTCCGACTGTCGCAAATCCTCTTGTTATTAAGCACAAAGAACTGCAGGCAGCTGGTTGGACTGATGGCAGACCACTTTCTGTGGGCGAAGCACATGGAAAAGGTTGGGCATCTCAGACAGTGTACTCTGCCCAGCTTGTGAAGAGAAGGATGAGACGGCGGACCATTTTCTGTGCGTCTACCCCGTTTTCACTCGAATAAGGAGGTCGAGTAGATTTAAAGAAAATTAGAAGGGAGTCAGAGTGCTATATGGACCTGCTATATAAGAAACATTTAAATTTGATACCATTTGCGCAATCAGTTGATATCAAAACCTTACATAAGGCCTCTTTTTTTCGCCAAGGCTTAGCAAGTGGCGAATACATGAAGCAAATGAACACATCATATGTCGGCAAAGTGGGAAGAGAGCTGTCTTAAATTATCTACATGTAGTGGTAAGGCAGTGCGGCCTAATGAGCTATAGGCATACCAGCTAACGGCGAATCTAACTCCATAACTTTGCTGTTGCTTTCGCATGCAAATTTTTCGTTAAGTTAATCGAGCATAAAGATAGCGAGCGGTGAAATGGCGAATAGAAGAGGCCTATAGTTAAAAAATCTCTCGAAAGAAGAAGAGCTTAGGAATATATGCTGCGATGATTTTACTCCATTTTACTGCAGAATGAGCTAGAAATTACTTTGAGACTGACCGTATGGACTCCCATCGAGTGGTTTTCGGGTGAGACTGCCACTACTTAGAAGATATGTGTCCTTTCTAGCAGCTTGTAAAAGATTAATTTCGCCTAACGGGCTTTGAAAACATACATGTTGAGGTGTTTACTTACTGCTTCCTCAAAAGATAAAGCAACTGGACCCTGGCGGGCCAACTCAGATCCATCCAGTTCAAAGCAATTCCACTTTGAGCCAGTTTCTACAGAAGTCTGGTAGGGTACCCATTAGGGCGGGTCGATTTAAAAATCGCTCATCGCTCTGTGAAAACCGTATTCTAGGGATCAAAATAAGAAACTTTGCCGAAGGAACCATACCTCTAAAACGAATTCTGATGTTCCCCAATTTGAGTCGAACGGAAAATCCCACTTTGACCCACTTAGAGTGCTCCAATCGAGTCCAAATGTATGACCGACCCCCACTAACTTTGGACGGCCGATCCACCCATGCCAGTGGCACACCCACTGGAACTCCCTTGGGGGGTTCCCCATACAATCATTTCAAAATATCACCATTTTTGGCCTTTACATGAGAAAAGAAACTAAAAAGTTCGACCCAAATTGGGGGACATCAGAATTCGTTTTAGAGGTATGGTTCCTTCGACAAAGTTTCTTATTTTGATCCCTAAAATATGATTTTTACAGAGCAATGGGCGACTTTTTTGCCTCCCCACAAATCGACCCGATCAAATAATGGGTACTACTAATTAACTAAATATTCATATGAATTCAAAAAAGAATGTAAAATATAATACCTATACAAATAAGCCGACACATTTTGATTGCAATACTGTGACATTTGATGGGTACATTCTAAATATTTAATTGTGTGAATTTAGTGAAGGCAAAAGAAGAGTGCGTTTTATTGAGAAATGCTTTCTGAGGAACATATTATTGACTTTGAAGTGGCAATTCCATCTGTTAAAATTTTCAACATATTTTCATTCGTCCTCGATGTCCGGCTGGGCCCTGCCAGGGAGTTATTTGCCAACGAACCTGTTGCTGGAAACCTTCATACCCATGAGCGAATTAAATCTTAACTTCGAGCAAAACGTTGAATATTGTAACGTAAACAAAATCTACGACGAGCAGTTACACAAGAATCATTGGCCTTGTAATACGCTTCGATTGGAAACGTACGTTATTCACATACACTGTGACACCGTGACTGAATTACCAGAATGAATTACGAAGAGCGGCCTCCTCCAGGCTTATATGCTTAACGGTTAGGAAGATTATGATCTCATATTTGGATTTAATACACCAATAACCTTCTGAAAAGTGTTGTCTGCTTCTGGAGCAGTTACCTGGATTTATACATATGTATACTCCGTATGAATAGCCGTATGCGGAAGAATGTGTCGTACTTAGGAACTATATATATATATTTGAGAGGGTACTCCTCGTCTCAAACTGAAAGAGCATACGTGAACTCTTTGCTCTTTTTTAAAGATGCATGGTTTTTTGATCTGGGTTCGAGGACACTGGAGCATAGAGAGCAATGAAATTGCTGAAGAATTTGCTAGAAAGAGGTCGACTGAATTGGTCTCAGAGGTTTCCTGCCCAAACATCGGCATCTGCTTGACTGTTCTTAAAGTACAATTTAGGGAATAGTACACTTTATTTCTCTGAAAAGCGTAGAACAGATGGAACTCCTTTTCTTCGTGTGCTATTTTGTAAACCCTTCGGTCACAGTACAATAGACGTAGGGCACAGAAGGTTCTGGGACTCATCGTCAATCAACTTCCAAGCTCGTAACAGTGTTTACCGGGCATTGGACGATTGACACACACGCAAAAAAGATAGGTTTACCATTTAATCGCCATTGCACATGCTGGGCCAGCCTCTCAGAGAATGATACTGTTGAGCACTTTCTCTGTAAATGTTCGGGTTCGGCTGCTAGACGATTATAGTCGCTGGGTGCTTCTTTCTTCGACAGCCTTTCAACAACCTTCTCCAAAACAGCTTTGGATAGCTATATAAATATATCTGCCCGTTGGAGGTCTCAAAACGGCTCTTTAGTGCTACTTGGGGCGTGCCAGCCTGGCACTTGAACCACTTCACCTACCTACCTAAGGATGCATGGTTGCGTAAAAATGTTTTAATATATCTTTACATGCGTCAAAAAAGTCATACATGCCAAAATCCGCTCGTGGATTTTAATACAAATTTGATTTCAAATCTAAAAAAGTTGTAATTTTTTCGCAGAGCTAGAGTTATATATATATATCCTAATATATATATTAGGATTGTATTTGAATCACGAATTAAATTAAATAAATATTTATGTATCGGGTGTGTTTTAAGCTGCATGAGAACTATCGATATCGGTAACTATGGGGTGGCAGCTGAGAATGGCAAACTTTCTTGTAATTTCTGTTCAGTAAGATTTGGCAACATCATTAATCGTTTAAAGCCAGTTCAATGCTTAAAAATTGTAGAAATTTACTTTCAAAATATAAAAAGTTGTTCGCGAAGTTCATAGAGTACATGAGGAAGGAACTGCCGTTACGGTGTATGACGAGCGCTATTGAGCCATGCTGACTGATTTTGTTTTTAAATTCAATTGTATTCAAAAAATAAATGCCATGAAATTATCTACCAGCTTATAATGAAAACAAAAAAAAAATAATAATAATTTCAACAACATTTCTGTTGAATATTATCATTTTATGTTTTGAACCTCTTAAAAAACACCCGATACAAATATTTAAATTAGATCACAGCCGTTTGGCAACTGATTTAATATATAACAAAATATATTTTTTAATGACTATCATGACAAAAAAGACTCAAGTGTATAATTATTGTTACATACATTGCGTCCATTGACTGAGATTTAACTTTAGTAGTTGCCAGCCAACTGTCAAAGGCTTCCCATACCACTGCCCGTTAATAATGGTCCCCAGAGTGTGGTTTTGCTGCAAACAGCTGCAGTGCATTTATACAGACACAAACACCCACACATACGGAATAGTATGCAGTACTTAAATTAATGTTGGGCGCATGTAACTGCTGCATTGTAGACAGAATACAATTTATTTAACATGCCATGAAAACTAAAAAAAAAAACAAAAAAATACTGAAATAAAAAGGAAAAAACCCCAGATAAATAAACATTTTATATTTACAAAAAGTGGTGTTTGCACATGACGAGACGAATGACATTAAAAAATTGGCACAAACATTTCAACATGAAAAGAAGTTGCTGCCGGAAAAACTTAAATCACTTAAGTTGTCAGGATTTTGAGCTGAAAGAGTTGCGGGCATATATAAAAATATATATAAAAAAAAGTTTTGAGTACATAAGCTGGAGGCAGGCGCTACATATATTTAATATAGGACCTTTTATCATAGAGTGCGGAGCAGGGAAAGATTAAATATGATAAAAATAATAGCAAGCATAAGCGGTTCAAAAATAATGTTCTGAAATGCACATACATTTGAAAATATATTATATAATAGATCCCTGTAGGGATTTCAACTAACTTTACAATTCATTTTAAATCCAATTTTTCTCAATCTCTTACCACTGAAACTTCAAGTCCCTTAGTTGGTTACAAGTGATTATTTTGGTACGGCGATGACACCAAAAGAATCAGGTTCTTTTCTACTAACTATTGTACTTACGGTGACCGCCGTAGCTGAGTGGATTGGTGCGTGATAGGTTAGAATTTCGGTGAAAGACCAAAACTAAGAAAAAGCTTTTTTCCAATAGCGGTCGGTCCTTGGCAGGCAATGGCATATCTGCGAGTGTATGGATGCCATAAAAAAATGTATTTCTGCCATATCTGCTGTTCGAAGTCGGCTTAAAACTGTAGGCCCCTCCATTTGTGGAACAGCATCAAGATGCAGGCCACAAATAGGTGTAGAAGCTCGGCCAAACACCCAAAAAGGGTGTGCCAATTATATAAAATATTGAATTTTCAGGAAATTTGCAAGTTCACTTGTAGTTGTTTTATTATTAGAATACTTATATTGGTTGGTCAATAAGTTTGGCCATTTAATGTGGAAGTAATTTTTTCTGGAAAATAAGAGTATGAAAAACTATGTTTTTTTGTTCATTCTGAGTCAATCATTTATTTTAATCCAAAGATATTTGTTTCAACTATAAGTTACTATACAAATTTAAGTAAATTATAAACATTCTGTATATCATATCGAGCAAGCGATCACTTCTGGTTCTAAAGGCCAAAAATGCTAATTGTTTTAGCTTTTCCATTACCCCACAAATAAAAGTCTGTGACTTGAGTCGGGTGCCTTGAGTGGGAAGTCAAAGTCGCCATTTATCAATACCAGACAACCTATCAGCAATAGTGCTTTCATTTTAAATGGTTTTCCTTCCATATACAAAAATTTTGAGCATTTGTTATATGGAGAAAATGCAAAAAAATCGCCAGAAAAAATAAAAAGGAATCGAAAGTCAACCATATTTTTGGGCCATTTGAAAGTTCCACTTTCTTGCACTAAAATTCAGTGGCCTATGAAACTTTGATACATACATGAAACTTATCTAAAAACTCTGATTAAAAACTGTACGACTTTTATGAAAGTTCGTCGGTTTCTATTTTAATTTGTACATAGCTTAAAACTTAGGTATTATGAAAGTAGAATAGTTTCAAGGTATAAAAAAATTTAAATATTTGAATTCTGAAAAAAATTATTTTATTAAATTGCGATCACCTACAGTTCTTCCAATTTACAGGTTGGTTTTAGGGATTTCAAAAACAACGAATTTTTCTGAAAAAATTTCAGGCAAACATTTTCGGTCAATCTGTGTTTTTGAATTTGTCAGGAAATTCACATAATTCATAACCGATATTCTCAATAAATAAAGGTTCTTTTTAGCTTTTGTGTTTATTTATTGGAAAAAGTTTTTTTTTTACAAATCTGAGATAACAAAATAAACCAAAGTGTAATTGAAGAGTTTTTTAGTTAAATCCTGCCTTTAATCGAGTTCTCTACTGCTTTAGTTGTATTTATTAAGTTCTTACTTCATAAAGTGCATACAGGTTAATCGACTTGATACAGGTATGTGCAAGTTTTTAAAAGAACTCTTAACCAAATTTCACACATAAAAACTGGGCAAAATTAAAATAATGTGTTTGAGTAACTTTTTCATTGAAAGAAAAAATATATATTTTAACTGATGAACATCTTTATGTTGACCTTTACGTGCATCATTACTTATTTGTATGTTGCAGCTGTCTAGTTCACAAGTGTCAAATATGGCTGACCTACGACGCCATTTATTGAAACTTATAAATCTTCCGTTAACGTGATTAGTTTTGGGCCAACTTGTATTAGTTTTTCTTGCGTTTTACAACATATGTTTCCCGCGGCTTTCTTCTCTGTTTGGTAATTTTTTGAATAAAACGGGCGATTCTTTGCTGATCAAAATTGGTTTGAAAATATGGAAGTTCTTAGCATTTAATTAATTTAACTCAAAATAAAATAAACTTTTACTCAAATTTAAAACTTCGTTACTACATACTAAATAAATTAGGGTTTAATTCAGATTTTAAAATCAAACAACTAAAACAAAGTCTCTTCTATGTTTAATGGAAATTTTATGTGTGTTTCAAATTAGAAAATAATCATTAGAAAATCACCCTTCGTTGCCTTTTAAGTTTAATTAGTATATGTCTTTAAAATTAATCTGCTCTTCTACTATCTGCCTTGAAAATTGGATACAGCGTCAAATTTTAAATAGGAAGTAATAATGAAGTTTTGCAATCCAATATTTTTTTTTTACAATAATTGTAAACTTGTGTAACCTAAAACGAGCTGCATGTGAAAGTTTATTTAACCACTTAAGCGCTTATGAAGTGACAAGTACGGGGTGGGCCAAATAAGACCTACTAATGTTAAGCACAAATAACTTTTTTTATTTTTTAACATATTTATTTTTCTCTTTTTGTAGGTTATAATTGAATTGTTGGAAATTTATTATGGAACCCTACAGTACAACACAACGCGTTAAAATTATCGACTTTTTCTATTCCGATACAATTAGCCACACAAATTGTTTTTTTAAATAATGTTTTGATGTCGGATGACGCGCATTTCCATTTAAATGGTTATGTCAACAAACAAAACTGTAGATTGTGGGGCTCTGAAAATCCAAGGGCAGCACACCAACATCAGTTGCACCCATCAACATGTACTGTTTGGTGCGGTGTTATGGGCACTAGAGTTATCGGCCCATATTTCTTCGAAAATGAGAATGAAACGCCCGAATCGATTTCAGGGGCTTCTTACAGAACATTGATTGAAAACTTTTTGCGGCTAATGGCAGAGCAGTATCCTAATTTGTGGTTTCAACAAGTTGGAGCAACTGCGCATACTGCTAGGCAGTAGTCTTTAGTCATTAGTACGTCCAATTTGGCCCACCCTGTGTATCCACAATCCTCAGAAATATTCATTGCCAGCTCTATTGTGCTCAGGAAAGTGTTTCAGGTGCCTTAATCGTTGTGTTACTTATCAATGGCATTAACAATTGCTTTTCATTCGTTAATTTGATGACTTAAAAATATTTTCAATTATGATTAACTCAACTAGTGCATATTTTTCTTCAATCTGTTTACCAATAAATGGTGAAGTGTGAGCATACATATGTAGTTTTATGTACAGGGTGCGCCATCTTTTATGTCGGTATGTAAACGCTGAATAACTTTGTCATTTACCAACCGATCGACTTCAACATGCATGTTTTCGACACGTCAACTCGGTACAATTTCAACCATGGATCGCTTTACACCTTGTATTTATACGCTATAGATTGTACTAAAACCGCGCGTTTAGTTTGGGAGCCATACCATATATTTTTAATTAACAGGATTGAACGTATACAAAACGTGTATCTCAAATTTGTACTAAGAACAACGTTTTCTGTACTATCTCATCTTACACATCCCGTTTGCTTTTAATTAACTTGAAGACTTTAAAAAGAGAAGATCGACACTTGCTCTCTCTTTTGTTTTCAATATTATTAAAGGTGGTATTGATTGTCCATTTCTGCTTCCAACTATTAATTTTGTTAGACCTTCAAAAATTCTTTGTATCGCTCTTACGTCTACCTAAATAAATTCAGTTCTTAATGCTCGTAATGTTCCGAATGAGCGAGCCTTTTCGTGATTTCAATGAGATGTTGAATCCAAATTTACTAGAGTTCTCAGAAATAATTCTGTAAGTCTTTCAGTTTAATTATACTTAAATTGGAGATTGTATTATATACATATATAGTTTTATAATTTTTCAGTTTTAGTAGTCAGTTTGAGTTCATGCTTTTCGACCTATTGAATAAAATAAATAAATAGTGAAAAGCAAGCGGATTACAATGATTATAGCGGTGATTACCTCGTATAATGATTTAATTTGCTTGGCACTTTTTGCCTTATTTAGTGTGAGGTGATTATAATGAGTTTGGGTCACGGGTACATTTTTGCAAAGTAAACATTGGTTTCGTTGTTTGAGTGTATCTCCGGGATTATATTATATGTATCTGTATCTCTGGAAATGGATACCTGTTAATTATATTATCTACAACATTTTTTGCTCATTACAGTTGTAAAGCTTATAACTTAAAAGTTAAAGTTCGAAATGAATTCAAGTTTAGTTAAGTGTTCATTGGGAGGTTTAGTTAAATTTTCATTCAAATTATTGGTATTACATTTTTTTAATAATTTTATGAAAACTGCAATTTATTTTTTTATATTTACTAAACAAAGGTATCAATTTATAAGATTTGCCATGTTATAAAGGGTGATTTTTTAAGAGCTATAATTTAATGTTTCAAGATTATTTCATGCAAACGTTGACCGCGACTGCGCTTCAAATGGTCCATCCGCTTGGTCCGATTTTGGCATACTCTTTCCAATGTTTCGGCCGGTATCTCACATATAAATGCTTTAATGTTGTCTTCTAATGCGTTAATTGACATGAATTGAATCTGAATAGACATGAGCTTTAACATAGCCCCAGGTGGCCAATTGACAGGTCCCGAACGAGAAATAAAATGTTCACCGAACTCGCCTCTCAACAAGCCCATTGTTACGCGTGCTAAACTTTCTTAATAGAACCCTCATTTTTATAATAAAATTCAATGACTTGCAAGCGTTGTTCGTTTGTAAGACGGTTCATGGTTAAATTATAGACCAAACTGAAGATGTTTGACAGTGAAACAAAACACGAAACGTGCGTCAGCTGTTTAAACCAACTGTTTAAAAAGATAATAGCTAAAAAATCACCCATTAGTTCAAGAAACTAAACTCAACTTTATCAACGTAGGCCACACGTCACTCCGAAATTTGGCTTAAGTTCACAGGTACGTAATTGATTAAAAACTAAAATAAAATTGAACTTGATAAAAAATGCAATTTTCAATGTGCTTTTGACTGTAATTCATATCAATGTAGTGAAAAAGAAAATACATAACAATATATAACATTTCATATATTTTTTTATTTGTCTCATCCCTCTAACAAACAAAGCAGAAGAGCTCACACTATATATTGTATCAGAAGTATTTTTAAATTTTTGCATTTTCAGTTATACGTAAAATCTTGTCAAAACTTTCGTGAAAATATTTCATTCCAATGGGTATAACTTATTTTGTTCTCCATGCAAGGGTTACAATGCACAAGTTCTCAATTACCATAGGTATCCTATATGTACACCTGTGTCCACAATAATAGCAGCTTTACGTATTGCAAAGTTTTGTATATTTATTTGTATTGTCGCCACTTTTTCCACATTTTTAATATATATAAATTAAGCTTACACTTCAATAACTTATGACTCATATAACCTAAAATTCAAAATTTTGTACAAAATTATAAAAAATTCAACAAACTTTCATCAAAATTGTAAACTTTTTTATCGGAAACTTTAGCAAAATTTCAAGTATGCAGTTTTATAATATATTACAGTGAAAAATGAAAGTGTTTTAAACTAATTTTTTTTGAGGACGTTCTTGTGCATTTTCACCATTTAAAAAAAATTCCCGCATTCGTGAAAGCAAGATAATGAGTAAGACACTCTACAAAAAAATTATCAAAACTTAAAAGGCATCTTTAGCCACATCAAACTGGCCCAATATTGTACCAAAATTGAATAGAATATAAAACTGCATACCCAGAAGATTTCGTAAAATTTTAACAAAAAGTTATTGAAACTTTTATAAATATTTGTTAAATTTTATTTAAAACTTTGTCTTAAATATGAAATCGTGAATTATATGGTTTTTGTTGGAGTATGAACTGTGTTTCTATAAAAACATCAAAGCGGTAAATTTTTCTAGTTACCCTAATTGTGTAATATAATCATTTATAAATATATTTTTATTTATTAAATAAATAAATAAATAAGTAAACAGCAAACAATTTTCTTTATCACGCGTTGCTATTTTTATGAACATAAGCGTATTCATTCGCATGCTTTCGCAGCCTTTCGCCAGCATGGAGTGAAATTTTTGTTTAGGCGCGCGCCACTTCAGAGGTTAAAAACATAAACCACAAATTTTCTTAACTAACAGCTGCATGGAGAGACTAACATTAGTTATGCCCTGCCCAAATGTACAACTAAATTCCGATTTTTTTATTTTATTGCTTTTTTCCTGAAGCATAACTTTAAATCCGACATTAAAGTCGCTTGTGGGCACTAAGAAGCCATTTTGACCCATTATAAAACAGCCAACCCTACAATGATGTATACAAAAGTACAACAACAATGACACAATATGTACACAAAAACATGTCTCTACTCGACTATCCGCGCTCCACCTAAGGCCTCTTTTTCTGCCAACAATTTTTTGAAATAATGTTCGTGCGGGATTTTCTGCTCCACTATTTTCTCTTTTGTTCTATTTCGTGCCTGCTACTTCTTTTCGCCATTAGGCGCATTCGGGCAACGTTGGTTGATCATTTCGTTGATGTAGCAGCAGCTGTCATGTGCCCTACGTCCAAACATCTTTATCTGTCTCCACTTTAATTTAGAACGCCATTGCTACAAGCCACATATTTCAACAAATTTTGTAAGTAAACATTTCTGTTTTTCTTCTTCTCTTTAATTTGTTTTTTATGTGTTATTGAGTACCAGCTTTATTTGCTTTGGTTTCGGTTTCTTCCTGCCGTTAGGTCCCAGTGATGGTCACATTTTTAGCTCGAGGGCAGGTTCCTTATTATTTATACAAAGCATTGTGCATCCTAATATGCCGCTTATGTCGTCAACGCTGTACCCTTTTAATGTTTTTTTTTTTACTTTTGTTTTTGTTTTTCCTTGTTTTTTGCATTTGCTACTTCGCGCTACTTTAGTTCGTCGCCTTTGTTTTGCCATTTATGACGACACTCGTCCACTTGCCAGTGCATCGTAGACAAGTTAATATTTCACCCATTCAATGGTAGTAGCAAACCATAACAAAGATTTTTCACATGAAACCGCTTTTTCAAAAACTGCGAACCATCATAACGTGCACACATACATATATACACGTTACATGTGTGCACATACAAGCGCAAAAGTTTGTTGAGCTAGCGAGATATTAACATCAGCATAAAAAGATGCTCAGCTCAAGCCGCAGCCGGCTTTGTGCGTGCGAGTGCTCGTGCATTCGTGTACATAACTGTCCGGCTTTAAAAACTCAAATATGAAAACAAAAGAAAGTAAAAATCAACTGAACTTTCAAAACTAGACTGAAAAATTTATAAAGTACAACAGAAAAGTGGAGAACAAACAAGGAAAGGAATAAGGCATAAATTTTACTACTGAAAATGGTGTTGCGGCCAGTGTTCGGTTTCTGTACCATTTCCTTTCTGGGCTACTTAGTAGATTTTTCAGCGTTTTTAGCTCTGCTATTATTACAACGCGCATTTTTCTTCACGTCATCCTCTTGTCAGCTTTGGGGAATCGCAAATCCAGCCACATTCCACTCCTTCATGCTGGCTGTCAGCCTTTTGTATGCAGCAGAAGGTTCTTTTGCTCGTTTGCCCATTTGGCTCACTACTATCGCTCACTCTGAAAAATTGTTTATTCGCTTTTAGCAGTTGCTTTATTCTCGCTAACTGGAGTTTATGCAAATTTCGCAAAATGATAAGCTGGATGAAAATTTTGCAACTTCAAAGTTTGTTTTGGCTTAGTTGTGGTTTCCTAAGATTTAATGAAGATTAAGTGTAGCATCAGGATGTGTCCTCTCCTGTTGAAATCTTTAATTAGGTTTTTTGATAGGGAAAATTGAAGGTGATTTGTGGTGTGTAGTAGTTCAAGTTCATTACCTTAATTGGCTTTGGCAGTCGCTGTAGTTAAAATGGGTTTAGGCGTGATTACTATACGATTGATTCTAGGTGCAAGCGCCAATTCGGCTATGAAACAATGAAATGAATGAAGGGAGAAGTTTTTTCTTACATCAGTCACATATAGGCACGTAATAGGAAATTTTCGGATATTCCAAATGCCATTTGGAGGCAACTTGAAACTGTAGTGAATGAGCTATTGGGCGGATGTTTCCACTTGAATCTTGAGATCGTGTTGGCCTCTACTCTTTACAATATCTCTTTAAGACCCAATTATTTCAGTAAGTTTAAAATGGTACTGTGGTGCGCTGAGCGTAATGTGCTTCTCTTGCGATCTTACCAGCTCTTACTGAAGGTAAATTAACTTTCTTAGTGGGAGACGTGGCTGAAACTTCTATCTGAAACAACGTGTCTGGAACTAATCGTTTTGCGAAAAGTTCAACGAAATGTTTAATTTTTACGTGTTTGTCCGTTTTGCTTACACTAGGTGCGAACGAAATGTTGGTAGTAAATAGAAGTTGAGATACAATTTAAATTGGTAACTATTTCAGCAACAGGAGTGAGGCTCATTCACTCATCAGAAGTCTTATACTCGCTCAGAAATGGTAATTATCCGAGAAACTTTGGCCCTCGTAAACTACTCATAGAGCAATTTCGCTACATTATTATGACTATTAATACATATGCAGTATAGAAACTTTAAATGAAAAGATTCAATAACGATTTAGTTCGTTACGTTTAACAGCATATTTGCAATTTGCGATTAACGATTATTAAATCGCTAGTGGATTGAACTCGGTGTATCAGCGAACTCCCAGTCTCCCAGGTCCACTTAGAGAGTCAACGCTTCGATTCGATTTGCGTACGGCAATCAAGTTTCTACATACAATTATATGTTATTGCTTTTTATTTGTAACTCATCGCTGCCACTATGGGTTAGGCAATAATGCATATCTCAGCTTAGTAGAGGTTGACAAATTGGGAGGGAAGAAAGAGGATGCTGCGTTTTTGTTTGCAAGTGCAAACAACTCTTCACACGTACATGTACATACATATTAACTTTAAACACTTTAGGGTGGTCCAAAAAAAAAATGTATGACGTTCAGCGCTCCCCCATAGAACTTTTCGAATCCAATAAAACAATTTTTTTGCTTAAAAAAATTATGTTTACAGAGATTTCTTTCAGTGTAGGTACTTCCCTTGTATTTTAATTTGACAAAATACAATTTTCGAAATTTTGTTGTACAATATTACCGGCAAATTTGTCCTGGAAAAGTGAGGACGCTTTTATTTAGGACATTTCTGATTAGTTTGGTTATGTAGCATGATGATCAAAACTTAATCGTTTTCGAAATATTCGAATTGAAAGCTTGTTTGAAAAAGAAAAGTATTTTTTGCTTATGCGTCCACTTTTATATGTTAGTTCAAGAGCACGATTTTTATTTCGTTTTTAGTTAAGGGGTATGTCAATTGATGAAACTCATCAATGCAATGTGAATCAAGCCTTGAATGTTAAAAATGGCTGATTGGTAGAGTTTCGTATTTCAAATTTTTTAATTTCATAATTTAGTTGAAAATTCTGCAACTTTTTTGAAAACTTGTATGTCTCCTTTGATATTCAAAAACATGTAATACATAAATTAATTCGTAGTTGAATTTAGGTTCAACTAATTCAGAGTAAAATTTCATAAGAAGGAAGAAATTGTAAACATTGTACGAATGCAAGGAACTTAACATTTCAAACTTTCCATTCATTATGATTCGTTTTCGACATGACCGCTCCTATTCCTAAAAACCATAATTCTTTAACCTTAATAAAATCTTAGTATTTTACTATTTTCTCTACACAAAATGTTAATTATAAATATCTATGCTGGAAAATATAAAAATGTATTGTAAAAATTTATTATAAATTTATATAAAAAAATTAGTAAGTAATTTATTAAGTATTGCTAATTGATCTTTTGAGCATAGAAATTTAGTAATATGCTTCAAAATAAAATAAAATAAAATAAAAATTTTTTTTCTCATATAATATGGGCCTCAACGCACCTCAAGACACCATTATTTCATTAGAAAAAAAGTACTTTATGAGAGCTTAAAAATCGCATTGAAACATTCTTTCCCATGTACTTATGGACCACCCTCATATAAACACATGCATGTAAGGAACCGAACGCTTGCTTACGCTCCATTAATTATTGCCAGCGCATATACCTTGATCCAAAAATCCAATTTCCCTGGGTATTTTACCGACCGGCAAATGGCAATAAAAGCTAAACCAACATCGAAACAACAACAACAATAACAGTGATAATAACGACAACCAACCTCTAGAGCACATGAGTTGTCGACGACAACAGCACCGAAAAACTAACTATAGCTTTGTAGTAGTGGCTGCAATTTAGGGCTGCAACAACTCATGGCACTACATACCACATACACACATACACTTATAATATAAAACCATAGCTGTTTTGCGCTTTCAGTTTAGCAAGCAGCGTTTGACGCTGAGCGGAACCTGCACCAAAATTCACACGGATAGCGCATAACTATCGTACACCACCACACTGACGGTAAGCAAATAGCAGAGGAACTTCAGTGCTAAATCCGCCTGTTAAGCAGGTATTCAAGTGCGAGTAGATTAGATGGGCTCAGTTGGTGGTTGGTGTTGACTCGTTTGGCAAATTGGGCAATGCAGGTATGTAGCGGAAAGATTGCTTGAGTGCATTGCATGAACAATATCGAGTATGTATGTATGTATGTATGTTTAGATGGTGAAGTAGTGCTCTGGAATGGGTTGCTTAATAGGGGAGCTGTGTTGCGGTAGATCGGCGGCTTGTCAGCGCGATAAAATATTGTATGGGAGCAATAAAGCGGGCGCTATGCGCAGGAATTAAAGCGTGCGACTTTCCATAAAATCAGACTTTATGTGTGAATGGATGTTTGTATTTGGAGTAAACAGATTCGCACGCTTTTTGTTTATACACGCATACAGGCGCATTTACGTATATATATAGTAAGCAAGTATGTAGCGCTTCACTGTTGTGCTACAACAGCTATGTCGTAATTTGCATTTTGTGCTCGCCCTTCTCACTCCACTAGAAGTTGGAAAATCGTTTGATGTTAGAGTTGAAATAAAATTGAAATTTTAGTGCGGAGTAAATGCGTAATATTCAATCTTGAACTTTATTTCGATAATACTGCATGAGAATATTAAATAAGTTAAAAAAGATGAAAAGTATTAAAAGCGAAATTAATAAAAAATTGGAAAGCTATGTTATCTTCCGTCGTAAAAATTTCCATCCAGCGTATAACCGCACGGGCAATTACTCAACATTTTTTAATGTTGTCATTCATATGGTATTTGAGGTATGTGGTATATGTGGCCATAACTTCACGAAACCATTACCTTTCTTTTTGCTCTTTTTCAGATAAGATATGGAGGACTACAATTCAACTCAATAAATGCAGAGACATGCAATTATCGTCGGTATATGTGCAAACCACACCGATTTAGAAATCTCTGATTTTCTTAAGTGTGCCCGTTTCTTTCACAAGGGCGTTCATGAGATGCGCCGTGAAGTGGAAACATCAAGCGGCAATACAGAATTTGTTGCAAAAAGGCAAAAACTCGAGGAATGTTTTGACACTGTCCGATCTGCACAATTTATTAAACAAGCGATCATTGATAAGGGCCCATCAAAATCAATGGGGGCCCTTGCGAGGGAGCTTAATTTTTCTGAGGGTCTTACCTGTCGAGTTGTCCATGAATATCTCCGGTATAAATGCTACTTAATTCGCAAAAGACAATTTATGTCGAAGGAGCACAAGAAAAGCGAGTCAAAATGACTTCTAAACAAAACTAAATACCAGGAAGCGCATAACGAAAACAATCTTCCTGACAATAAACTGTTTGCCAAGCCCAAAAGATTGACTGATATTCCAATCCTACAAAGATTCCTGTTATCGTGCACATGAAATTTCCAGACACCATTATGATTTATAGGTGTTATGAGCCACAACGGACAAGCCACCAAGCTTCTTTACTCAAGGATTTCGAGTGAATTCTGCTGCATATATCGAACTTCTAGAGACAGTACTGAAAACCTGGACTCATCGTGTATGCGGGGACAGTCCATACATCTTTGAGCAAGACTCTGCTTCTTCACACAAAGCGATGGCGACACAACATTGGATGGCTGAAAATGTTCAGGACCACATAGCAATGACATAGGAGATGCTGCACCTGTTTATCACCATGTGCGGCTGCATGCTGTTTCTAAGTTACGGCAAGTCACGCTTCCATTAGACAGACTGTATGTAACAATACAGACTAAAGGTACAAAAATGTCAAATGCAGCTGCAGAAAAATGTTTGCAGTAGTCGAAGGCGTTCATAAATAGATGGGAGGAACGGTAGGAAGATAAAAACTTTGATGACTTCGTCCGTCGAGATCAAAAAAATTACCTCTGCAAAGCAAGACCAGAAGATCATTAACTTGTTTGTGACAAATCCGCACTTTACGTTGCCTGAAGCTTAGGCAATTGTAAGGAAAAGTGATGTTAATGAGTCCAAATACTCCATTCAAGGACGTATAAGTGCAGAAGAACTCAAATTTCGAGCATATTGAAATAAGTGCTGCTCTCATTATCACACATTGAAAAAATACTTGCAAGAGCTAAGGCAAATTCAGAACGGAATTGGGCAAACGTAGTATTTACCTTTTGGGCGAATAGTTGCATGCGTTCGACCTGGTGTCCTGCTTAAAATTTACAACTTCAGCGAACTCTTAGGCATCCAGTTAACGTTCATGTTTCGAAACTACTACTCCGAAAAAGCATTTGACCGCTTTTTTGTGTTTATCGCCAATTTGAATGTAGTGTTGATGAACAAAATTTACTAAAAAGCATTACAACCGTCAGCTACGAAGATGTTTGGAAGAACTAGCCAATCTTGGAGCTTACAAAAATACACTGATCCCAAACATCGAAGGCGAAGGTGCGCAGAATAGAAATAACAAAATGGGAAACAGCACCGCAGATGGCAATCCTATTGAAAATGTTTTAGCAATAGTCTGGCAAAAACTCAAAGGAAAACAAATTCCATATTTCCAATTCAAATAGCTTTCAAGGCAAATACGTCTCATTTGGAGTCAATTACATCCACAACTTGTGCAGAAATTAACACAAAGTGTGACTCGAAGGTACGTATAATAAATATTGTAAGCCCATACAATGTAGTGTGTTAGTACTGAATTGGTAAAGTAAAGGGTATCCCAATAACAGGTGTTACAGATGAATGGATTGCGCTATCGAGAGATGATTAACGATTTTTTATGGCCGGAATTGGATGGTATTGATCTGGACAACGTTCATTTTCAACAAGATGGCGCTACGTGCCACACAAGCAACGAAACCATCAATATTTTACGGGAACAGTTTCCGTACCGTGTTATCTTTTGAAGAGTTGATCACAATTGGCCACCGATATCTGGTGATTTAACACCTTGTGACTTTTTTCTTTGGGACCACATGAAAGAAAAGGTCTACGCCAACAGCTCAAGGTGATTCAAGGCCTTAAAGATGGAATTCGTGTCCCTATGTCCTATAGGGCAGCCACTTTGCAATTCGTTTATGTAAAATTTCATGAAAAGGATATTGTCCTGTAAGCTTGGTCGTGGTGGTCGTGGCGGTCATTTGTCTGATGTTATTTTCCACTATTAACGGCATACCTTCCTCTTTATAATGAAATAAACATCCTATCATTTATTATAAAAAAATTGCATTTTTCTTTGAATATCAAAATAACACCCTTTAGTTATTGCTCAATTATGATGGTCACGCTTCTGTTAGACAAACTGTATATCTGGGAATATTTTTCAAATATATAAATTCGTATTGTAAATCTCAGGCTTGCTCTATATTTTTCAAATGAAAAATCATTATTGTTACTAAAAATAATTTATTTTTTTGAGATTTTCTATAGAAATTGGGTTTGAAACAATTTTGAAGTATATATTAGTTCTCACTTTAACCGCAAACCTTAATGCGCACGGATAACTTTATTCTACTAATGGAATAAGACCCAACTGCCCGTTTGCTTGTCCGACTACTCTTCTGTCTGTTGCCTTATCTAGCAATAAATCGATTCAAGAAAATTATAAACTACTCAAAGCAACAAAACCATATTTTTACTATTGTAAATTAAGGTTTGTATTTGCGTTTATTTATATGCAATGGAATTTGGCATTTATTATAGAAAAAAGTGTTTAAGTAAATAAAATCAAATCAAATCCAATCAAAATAAAATAAAATGAAAGTAACATAATAACTTACTAACCAACAAAAAACCAATCATGGCTCAAAAATGCCCTCATACATCACTTTCCAGCAGCACGTCGCACCTTTCCCCATCACTTTGATAATTCTTCTTCTTGCCTTTACTCTCTACAACTTGTTATATGGCATTAAACCACTAACGCCATAATGTCATAATGTTATTGGGTTAATAGCGTTTGTGGCCTGTTTCTTTTGCTTGAGCGCTTGCACAAAACCAAAATGCAGTAGCACACATTCGCTTACATACCCACACACATATCCACATTTCGCCATACATTCGCAAACTTTTTACATGGACTTTGAGTTAGAGCCGCATACGAACACGTCAAGTGTTGGCCAAAAGAAATTCATTCACAGTCGAGCACAGACGGATGTGAGCGTGTATGTGCACATACTTGTGCTCGTTACTATCACGGAGAGTAGGTGTTTTGCGGTAACGTCACTTGGGCCAAACCGTAACGGCGGGAAAGGCAAAAATGCTTGCAAGCGAAACTCAATTTTCAGCATATTCTCATACGAGTGCATTGCATTATAGGCCGTTATATATGTATGTATGCATGTATGATTGCATGTATGCATATGTAAGAAGGTATGTATCATGCACATATACATATATGAAAGCTTACTGATATTTGCCACATTTGAGTGAATTGCTGCATTCGTATTTGCTGTTGGTATTATTATTATCATTATTTTTGTTGTTGTTGTCTTGCTTGTGCAAAACTCCAATTGCTTTCATTTTTAAGCGAAATTAAATTGGCAAAAACTAGTCGTTGGCTTTCTGGGTCACAATGGCGTATATGCCTTGATGTGAGTGCACACATACAAACAAACATATATGGCTTATTCGTACATGGATGTGTGAGCGCATATACACATGTATGTTTTATGTACCCAAATATACAAATGTATGTATTCATATCTAGACGTAAAGCATTTTCGCCAGCAACAAATTGTGACCGTTCAACGTGCGACCTCTTGGGAAATATGCAAGTAGCACTTTTTTTGGACAACTATATTTGCATGTGTAAATATATGCATACATGTGTGTGTACATTTATGCGTTATGTAAGCTTTGCATATGCGAATATTTTAAGGCCTTTGTGACTTACTCGTTGTACTGGCTGACTGACATGCTGTCTAAATGGCTGAATAACTCGTTATTGCATTGAATGATGACTGAGGCTCTGCCAGCATATTTCTGTTTTTACTTCTTATTTGATACACACACACAAACATCTACACTAAATGTACTATATCTAACTTTGCCTACTTAAATATAATAATAAAAAAACTGCAAAATTAACAAAAATAGGCTCAAATAAGTAGGAGTGGAAGAGTATATAATTTAGTGCCACAAAAGGAGAAAAAAAATATCATTCAGATTTTTTGAGATTACTTTTAAGAATTTTATATTTATGAAATAAAATATAGTACACTAAATAGTATTAATTTACCCACAGAAATAGCAATACTTCTTCAGTGATGCTTATAAAAAGCGACGCAAAATTAATCATCAATTTCGTTTCTGAATAACTGTTTAACTAAATAAAAAAATACGATTTCGAGTGATGGAAAAAATTTATCTAGACTTTTTCGTTCCAATGCTTTTCTGTTTTGTATACTGCAGCTACCTAGTTCACAAGTGTCAAGTAGGATCGACGTATAACACCATTTGCAATAATTATAAACCTTAGATAGAGTGATCAATTTTGTGCAGAAAAACTATTAAGCGGATTTTAAGGTTCTACGAAATGAAGTTCAAAATAAACAAGACTGGCGTCATAAAAATGTTTTTGATGGCGCCATCATTTTAATAAGTTAGTGAGTTAGAAATTACGTCCTCAACTGGCTTCCAATGAAATCTTGGGGTCATTCGGTTTAATGGAAGCCAAGTTATTGCGTCCAAAGTGTCAGTATGTTTCAGTCATCAGTCCAAAACTTAGCTTCGAACAAAGAGCTTATATCAAATTTTGTTTTAAAATCGGTAAAACGTTTACCGAAATATTTGAATTGATGAAAAAAGTTTATGGCGATGATTGTCTATTTTGTGCCAGAATTCATGAGCCGTTTACATGTTTCAGAGATGGTTGTGAGCACATAAATGAAAATGATGATACGCGCTGCCCAAAATCAGTAATCACCGAAAATTCCATCGAAATTGTTAGTAAATTTATTAAAAATGAAGCGAAATCATCGTTAAAATTCATCGGGTCGGAGTTGAGTATCTCCAAAAAATCGATTTATCACATTTTAACTCATCATTTGGGCTTACGAAAGGTATGTGCACGTTGCATTCCGCACAAGTTAACTGAGGACCAAAAATTGCTCAAAATTCAACATGCGATGGACCTCATTAAAGAGGCGAGATGAAACGTGGTGCTTTTAACATGAACTAAGCGTCAAAGTGCCGAATGGAAGGGCCCAGACGAGTCACCACCCAAAAAATCGAGTTTGGGGAAGTCAAAAATCAAAAGAAATTTAATACTGAAGGGAAACAAGCTATGATTAATTTCAAAAGGTTCATTAGTTTTTTTCATTCATGTACACCAATTCAAAGAAATCATAAAAATGAAAAGTCGAGAAAAGAAGATAAAGTTTGTACTATAGCTGTCCGGTCACAGCGTAACTACCTAACGCTCGCCTACCTTTGGCTTTGTATCTACGGAAATATTGAGAATTAGGTTCTGTAACTTTGTGTGAATATTCTAAAAATATATTAGGAATCGCTTAAAACGAAAAAAAAAAAATTGATTTTTTTGACCTTATAAACCAGGCTCCCCCCAATGAACGTCATACAACATATACATATATTATACAATTCTATAACTTTTGCATTTATGTATTTTACGTTTTAAATCTTTGCATTAAATCGTTAGGTTGACATTTTTTAATCTTCAAGAGTAGGTTATCTTACAAAGGTTATTTACTTGGTTATTCGGATGAGTGGCAAATCTGTTGTTGTATCTCTGGCTGAGGTTATTTATTTTTTCAAAAACTGTCCTAACTTTTTGGTCACGGTACAATATCTGGTTTCGTACAAACCATGGCGCATTGGCACACAACCGGAACACCTTTGACTGAAATCTTTGAATAATTTTTATATTTGATTTTGAAGCTGAGCTCCATAATAGATCTCCGTATCTCCACATCGGTTTCAGAATGGATAGATTGTAGATTATCTTTTTGAGGTATTGGAACGCTGTTAAGAGATACGGCAGGACATGAGCCTTAAGCTTTTCTTGTAGGTTATCAGAAGCAATTCAGCCAAGTGTACTGCTGGCCATGACCACAGTATCATCCGCATACGTGACAGTAAATCTGTTCTTAGATAGTGGCAAAACAAATTGTACAAGTCGGGGCCTAGAACACTTCCTTGTGGTACGTCTGCTCTCATTGCGTGAAGGTTAGTGATTTCGTTGTTTACTTTATCAAGAAAATGTTTATTTTCCAAGTATGATTTTATGAGGATATAACAGTTGTGCGGTAAACCTTGCTTAAGCTTGTATAGCAGGCCTTCATGCCAGACTTTATCGAAGGCTTGCGTTATATCTAAAAATGCCGCTGTACAATATTGCTTCTTCTCAAGTGCTTGTCTAGCGAAATCATACACACAATTGACTTCCTCTTTGGTGAACTGATATTAACGAAAACCAATTGGGTGTGCTGGAATGAGATTCCATTGCGCAGTTATAGGATTTATCCTTTTTAAAAGCAGCTTTTCGAAAAGTTTAGAGGCAACAGGCAATAGACTTATTGGCCTGTAATTGGAGACCGCGTTCGGGGTCTTCCCTGGCTTTTTTATAAAGATGATTTCAGCAACTTTTCATATAGCTGGGAAATATTCTTGTCGGCTCATCACTTTAACTATAATGGTGAGGAATTTGTATCCACATATGGGCAGTTCTTTTAAAACTTTACTAGTTATTAGTTCGTGGTTGCTGCATATTTAATTTTATTCTAGGTAAATGGTACAATCGGAAAATCCATTTGAAACGGAGCTGAGAGAAATTCGTTAATTTCTCAGTCTACCTCCACACTTTGACTCGGAAATGGTATAGATATATGGCAAACTCTCAGTTTTTGCCTAATCTTCATTACACATTTTTACCGCTACGTTGTGAGGGGTTGACTGTCACATCTTTGTCGTTGCCTTCCACAGTGAGTAGTCAGTAGCTTACGTAGGTGACAAGGTAGATAAATATTCATATAAATATTTAAAATAGTTTTGGATGATCTCAGATATGGTTTTTGCCATAATACCGTCTGCCAGAATTTCATAAAAAATGGAACCTGTAAGTGACATCTGAAAACTTTGAACTTGCATAAAGTGATACTGATACAAATATTTTGTAACATATTTGTCTTCTTATTTTCCATTACCTATCAACAGAATGGGCTGAGATAAGTATATCATTAGGTAGAGTAGGTTAGAAAACCTAAGAATATCTTTTACTCATAGCCAAGTTCTTATGCAAATTCGAACACAAAGAAAATTCTGAACTGGAAGCTAAAAACAAGCAGAAACTCTTCCATTATCCGTAACTTAAATAAAGGGCGGTTAAATTTCTTTCTTTCGGGTTATTTCAAAGAAAAGATGTACTTTGTCGATAAGCCAGAAACAATTCAAGAGCTAAAGGATGAGATAATTCGGCACAGTAATGGCATAGAACCACAATTTTGCCTCAGAGTCATCGAAAATTTGGGCCATCGGATGGAGGTGTGCCGCCGACGCCGCGGTAGCCATTTGGCCAATATTTTATTCCCTGCGTAATTGAACCATACCAATATTATCATAATAAAGAGAAATGGTAATAATTTCTTACAAAAATTGTATTTGTTTCAAAATCAACACCGGCCCTTAAAACTTAACCACCCTTTAGATAAGGAACTATTTGGTGGTCTTTGGAGGTGTGCTATCGAGGCCGCGGTGGCCATTTGGCCAATATTTTGTTTCATACGTAATTTAGCTATACCAATACTATCATAACAAAGAAAAATGACAATAATTTAAAAAAAGAATTGTATTTCATTCAAAATCAACACCGGCCCTTAAAATTTAACCACCCTTTACTTATGGAAGATATAATAAAATATGTTGCATACCTTAAGGGGACCAATTTGCTATTTTAGCTTCTGTAGACTTTCACATTCTTACAAGGTTTCATCTGAGAAGACCCCTAGAGGAGTTTCATAGGTTGAATGCCGTATTCTGAGGAAGTTAATGAGTTAAAATATTCTACAAAAATAGTCCTGGTGAAACTCTAATAAAAATATTCAAGCATTTCTTTCAGTTTTCGGAAAGTGTTCTGGAATTAAAAAAATATGAGGGGCTTTAATAAGTGTCCTAGCGCTTTTACCCTGAGCTGGAATCATTGCGCGCGCAAATGAACGCTGAGCTATAGTATTTGTAAAGTGATATATGAACTATACAATTTAATGGAAAAAATACACTCGAGGGGCGACAGCTATTAAAAAAAAAGTTTTTCTATTATTTGATTCTATAGACAGAATGTAATTACGCATACGCGGGTCGAGGGTCGTTTGCATGTACGAGGGTCGTTTGAAAATTCCTTGTAAAAATTAAAACTACTGAATTGTTTGCGGTAAATTTCGCTGGAACGCTGTTCCAGTTTGCTGATTCCTTCCGAATAATAGGATTCGTTTCTGCACTTACTTCTTACCTTGAATAAAATCTTTTTCACGCCAGATATTTATTAAAATTTGCAGAGCAAATAGTAGCCCGAGGGATCCAAAGGAGTGAATCTGTAGATTAAGGAGTATGTGGAACGAATCTATTTCCATTATTTTTGCGACCGCATTTGCTGAGGCGTGAGCTGGTGCGTTGTCGTGGTGGAAAAGAAAAACCACTCAACTTTCTCGATTCAAACGAATGCAAAACACAATGAAATATACCGATCTGGCTGAAACTTGGTGTGTATTCTTCCAAAGAGGGATGCTACTAACTAAGCATAACCTCGATACGCGCTAGTAGTGCCTACTCTTCGACTTTGCACAAACCTTTTCAAACGACCCTTGTATGTAGCTGCTCACATACATATGAACTCCTTTCACAGTATCGCATAGTCGTTTACATAAATTTTTCTTAAGTGTCAGTGCGCTTTACTTTATATATACTTGTACACGAAATTTATTCAACCAAAGCGATATTTGCCTGCTGCTGCCTTTTGCATGCATGTTTGCAAAACTTAAATAAATATGGCTACTTTTAAACTTAACTGCTATTTTCGTAGCCGGTATCTGCGGCATTGTCCGCACATGTATGCAATATTGTAGGTGCCTGCCAGTTAGAGCAGGAGAGTGACTTTTGTGTGCCACCGGCAAAGCAATAACAGCGTAGTCAGATACACCCTTTGTTGGTATGTATGTAGATATGTTATATGTGTGTTTGTAAGCGCTGCCAGGCCAGTTTGTTTGTCTGAAGTGTAAACAATCTTTTGTTATTAAAATTTTAAACGATTTCTTTGTTATCCTTTCACCCCAAACAATTGGATTTTTTCTATTGTTGTTTCAATATACTCGTATGCGAATACGTATGTATGTGTGTGCGTGTGTGTGTGTTTAAATTATGGCTTTTGTTTGTCTACCTACTTGAATGCATTTTTTTAGAAAGCGTAGCAAGAGAGCTTATCAGTTGTTTATTTTCGATGAAACGTATTTTGTATTTGCTTTGTGCTGTTTTTTTAAAATAATAAAAAAACACAACTTAATGTTTATTTTTCCAAACAATGTTGTACAAACAATACATATACATGGATATGAATGGATATATTAAAAGAAAAGTTTTTAAAGGTTTGGAAAAAAAGTCTGGCAAAATTGGAATTAAATCGTGTTATGCGCTTTCTTAGCTGATTATTCCACATCGTGATCCTGACGACGGTGGAGGCCGTAAAGCTCATCCGAATATGATCACTCACTTTAGTTGTACCCAAGATTGAGTGGAAAATAAACAAGACTGTGGTCTATGGTCTTTGCGCAACCTTCGTTTTTTTGTCATTACTGAATTATAATTTCCTGCAATTTGTGAATTTGATAGTGTAACGATAGGAGATTAGCTTAAGGACTGCGAGCGTGACACCTGAACTTCTGCTTGAGTTCTCTTAAATGGTTATTTACTTAAACTTAATTGGTGGTACGATTAAATACCAGTGTATAAATTTACAAGAAACCGCAGAGGCTGTCTTGTGGTGTCTTTTGGAAACAGACGATCTAGCTGGGAAGAGCTTCTTGATGTGATTCGATAATGGATGCCTATAGTATGCACGCAGTGCCCACTCTAACTTTATCATTTTATAAACTTGTCAAGAGATGGAAATAATAAACAAAAATATTATATGCTGCGTGCCTACAGGCTTCAGTGACTTTAAGCAAAAGCTAACAATATTAAAAAACTTTTTCAAATTGAAAGAAACATTTTATATTTGAAAAATAGGCAAAAGCAGAATATTTTTTTAAAATTAAAATAGAACAAGTTATATTAATGGAAGATTTGTCTGAAGAAATATGAAATCGAACAAAGTTCGAACAAAAATGAAGAATAGACCTAGTTTAATGATTATTTCAAATATGCTCAAATTATTTACACTTTTACTAGAATGATTAGGAGCATATCTTTTTACATGCATATGTATGTACATCTTGTAGTTGCTTTGAAAATACTTCTATTTTCGTGATTAATTAACTTCATAAACTACTCATTGATTTACACACTTACCCGTGACAATCCATAATTATGTTCGGTCATATATTAAGCGCTTTATGAACGGCGGTTTCTTGTACAGTGTTATTATTGTTTTTAAGTTACGCATACTCATACAGTTTCAACAACTACACACAGCGAAAGCGAAGCATTAATAACCTTTCCCTTACGAATATCTAAAGCACGTATTTCCTTACGTCCATCAAACGGAAATAATTTATCAACTTAAGCCCAATTAACTATCGCCTCCGGGCTGCCGACGTCAACATCGTTAACAACTACAACAATAACAACAACGATAGCCAACTAAGAAGTAAGAGTAACTAGTTAAGAGGCAGGCGGGATTCAGGAAGATATAATCAGCTTAACCAAACCGACTGAGCGAGCTATGAAGAAGTTGGGTACCAGTTAAAAGAAGCCAACAAAAAAAGAACCAGCAACAGAAATTGAGTGGAAGAAAACTAAGAAAAAGTACAGAATTTACTGAAGTGTGAGAAATGCTGATTGAATGAGTGGATTTCTGCGCTGAAATTGTTGACCGCGCAAAAGCGGAAGGCGGCAAGCGCATAGCAGACAAGCAGCAAGGCAGATAGTCAGTGGCTGGCTAGTGGGAACAAAAATTCTTAATTGATGGCAACATTTTAATTAAAACACATGATAGCGACAACGACGTGCAGTTATACATAGATACACATACACACAAGTGCTTAAAGTCTGTTATCAGTTGGTGTCGCAGAAACAAAAAACAAAAAAGGGGAAAGATATAGTTCGAATAATAGAAGAAAAAAGGCGTGTTTCTATATTCATTACATTTGTATGGAAGCAAGCTTCATTTGAAGCAAGGCGCCTACATTTGCGCATTCAATAACTACAGTCGTAATAATTCGCACATACATACATATACAGATGTGCACATATTTAAGAGTTGCAGAAGAGAGTGGAGAGCAAAGTTATGGGGAAACATCTAACAACGCTTATCAAGGCCACTGCCCTTGGCCAAGGACTTGAAACTTGTTGAGAATCGACTTGAGCTGAATCGACAAAGTCGAGAAAGCGACTTTGCCAACAATTCACCTACACAACAACTGCAACAGCGCGATGAATGAGAGCGTGCGTGTGCCTGCATAAGATGTCACTCCGAAATCCATGTTGACAAATGCGTTTGCGAATGAAATTCATTTATCATCGAAATGACTGTGAAGCGGCATGTGACGCCACGCGTCGAATACAATAACAAAAATGAAGTAATAACATACCTTTTGGATTTGTTTTTTTTTACCTTTTCCTACACACAAGTGGTATAAGAAAGTTGCGCAGTGTGGTTCTTCTAGAGTTCATTTCGTTTTTTTTTTTTTTTTTGTTAGAAATTGTATCAAAACTGTACCAAAAATTAATTTAATTTGTTCGTTTGCCAAATATGTAGATCTAAATCAGGTTGGAAAACATCAAAATTGATTCTCGAAGAATGAAACTGCTTAGATGCTGCAATTCACACTTTGTAAATTTTTAAAAATTTTCCAAAATTGCATCAACACTCTTTAACCAAAATTTCTATAATTTTCTTGGATATGCAGTTTCATGCACCATTGAATTTTAGTTGAAAGTGCAGGTTTCAAGTGACGACAAAATACCCTTGATTTATAATTTTTTTCGCTAAAGAGCCATGCTTTTTCTTCCATATTTAGTACATCCAAATGCCAAACTTTCTACTAAAACTTGGAAGGAAAGACGGTCGGTTGATTACAGGACACAACCCATGGGGTCAGCATAGGAACACCATTGGAATCATTGCGGACCTAATGTGCCTATTGTGCTTGGAAGAGGCGGTTAGCACTGAGCATTTTCTCTGTGAGTGTCCTGCCTTTGCTAGAGCAAGGCTACGAGTTTTGGATTCCGTTGCCGTGAGAATGAGTAATATTCGTTCTCTATAACTGGAGACATTCTCACAGGAATAACTCTGAAAAATTCTCACAGGAAAAACTCTTTCTCTGTCTCTATTCTTTCCTATCTCCTTCTCTGATACTTTTCTCCTTTCCCCCTTGACTATCTACCCGCTTTCCAGAGCTCTAAAGACAATGGGCTTTTTAGCCTGAGTGTTTTAGGAGCCACGAAATCTCTTGGTGCTCCTTGGCTCGACCAATTCAAATTTGAATTTTAATTTTCAAGTACATCCTCGAATTTTTTAATATGGAAGAAAAATCCTAACAGCACTAACGAAAAAAATTCGCAAAAATTAACGTGACCTTCGAGTCACTATACAATTATATAAAGCAGCATACCCCTTGAAATTCTAAAAATTCAGGTTAAGAAGTAGACATTTTTTATGAAATTTTCAAAAATGTTGTACAAAATTAAAGTCTATGCATTATAAATCAGTGTTGATAAGCATAAATTATAGTTTTTCATGAAAATAGTGGTTAGTTAAAATTTTGCAATGGGGTGTAAATAGTAGGTATATAGAAATAGGAAGTATGTATATTAAGTAAACCAATGTCTGGTCAGATCCTTATGAACTTTAACCAAATATGTCGTGTGGAAATAGTTTACATAAAAATTCCAAATTTTATTGTATTCTAAACAAATCCATTATTTTATTAAAAAAAAGTTACCATAATTTTATAAAATAGTTTCGAATTTTTTTAAATCAATTTCTTTTCAATTATTTAACCCATTAAATCCCAACCTTATATAAAACAATTTGTTTTTAAATGCGTTTATAAAACGTTTATTGAAATAGTGTAATTAAGCTCCTTAAAAAAAAAAACACGAAAAAAAATCAAAGAAATGCATTTTTTGGGCTGTACCCAATCGAGTACAATGGGACAATATGTATATACATTGCCTGTATATGAAAATATGGAGTATTAAATTATTAGTTCGGTTAACAGTATGGAAGTTTTTGAAACATTCTCTCTCTACGCAAAGGGCTACATTCCATAACTCGCAAATCCATCGAATTCTTTGGTGACACTCCCTGCACCTTAGCTGATTCGATATCCTTTTGGGAAAATGGTTATATGAGGAACCAGCTATTGATGCCGTTGTCGATCGTTTTGAAGATATGTCCCGGATATTATAATTGCGTAAATAAAATCGCACAATTTCACGTTGGTATTGCAACAAGTCGCATTGACTCTTACTTGCCATTTTATAAAGCTTCCATGCGTTTACTACGCACGAGCTTATCATTGTGGTGAAAAGAGGCCACCACCATTTCTTTCCTCTAAACTTTATATAGTAAGTATTCAAAGCTTGGTCGTGGAGGTCAACTCTTCCCATTCCTGAGTTGTATTCCGCTATCAACTTCGGCTGCTGGGCATTCACCTTGCGCCTCTCTTGTCTTGACCATCGTTTGACGGTATGTAAAGGTTTAATTCTATCAAAGTTTGTTCCCACTGTCACAACGCTATTGTCATTCCACGTCACAAAAAGTATTCCTGAGTCAGAAAACCTACAAAATTTGTTACAAAACAACTATTCAAATAAATCATTATGATAAACTTACATAAAATCAAACGGGGAGACCGTTGCTTCCTTTGTAGTTCTTTGTTCGTTTTCAGAGGACATTTTTTGGTCCGCCGTTCACGAACAGTCCCAGTAGCCTTAAATCCTTGTTCTTTCAAAATTCTAAGAAGGTCATATGACGTAAAGAAGAATCGAAAAATACGATTCCAAGGTTGGAATATCATCACGCAATATATTATCCTCTTCAATGTCCTCCTCATCTGTGTCACAGTGAGTATTTGGCGGTATAATAGCGAAGTCGAAGTGACTACGGTCGCTTGATTCAATATAGTCGGTGGCCGCAGAGGTTATGAAACCTCTTTCCGTAAAATTTTTTTACATCCATTACCAAATCTACATGAAATATGCACACAAAATATATTTGAATGTTTCCACTGTACCCATGCGAGTACACTAGAATTTAAACCTACCGAAATGCACTTTTCCACAACTTTTTTCGTATTTTTGTTATAAAGTATACAAATTATATGTATTATGAATATTTCAACACTGAACTTTTTCCGTGATAACTTAGATTTTGTCAAACAGAGAGCTTATTGCAAACTAAACCATGAAAAGAAGAAAAATATCAAACGTGCACGCAAAGACAAGTGAATAACGGATAACGGGACTCAAAAAAAAGAAGGAGAAACATGTGTATTCCTTTTCGACATTGCTCTGTATTATAAAGGGGCGAGTACATTTAAAAATTTGTAAGCGTTGGCTTTTGACGTCGTTTCGAAAAAGATGCTTTTTCTGTACTCAAGCGAGTACAATGGGATCGAATGGGTTAATTTTCGAGAAATACGCGGCGTATACGTACCATTTTAGAACTTAGTATATAGGAGGTATTACATATACACGTAATGCTCTTTAATTTAATTTTGCTAACAAAACCATAATATTAAGTTTCTTGGTAAAAAAATTTTGCCCGACTAGATATGAGTTTGACTGGAATATGTGGAAAGAGAAATGTCCGATCTTATTCCAAATTATCTTGACGACTGTTGCAACATGCGGCAGAACGTTGTGGAGCAGAAAAATTACCATTAGAGCATTTAGAGCTTCAGTTCTTAGTTCATTTTTAACCCTTACTTAAATCATGTTCAGACTCCTAAACCACTCCCACAATGACCTAGGTAGCCTAATTACTTGCAGTAATAAAATATTCTTTGAATTTACGAAAGAATATTAACATACAATATATTCAGAAATATTAATAAGAATATTATTATTCATTCATATCTTAAGTTTAATAAGGGTACTAGGTTGGGATTAGGTTCTGTGATCAGTAGAGGGCACATAAGATCATGAGGTCCAAGTGCAAACCTCAAATAAATCTAACTAAATCATTTTTGGTTTGTTTTTGACATATATTAGGCTTATATTTGTATATTTAAAACATTTTAAATTTTAAAGAAAGGATCGTTCCAAATTTTCCCAAAATATTCAAAACTGGTAACACACTAGTAGCGTGTGGTCATAATGCCGAAACCAGGAAGCAGCCAAAAGAGCAAAGCCAAAAACAAAGCAAGTAAAATTTGGTGAAATGTGAATTTTTTGGCTCAGGGTTTGCTGAGTTCTTGTCAGTAGGCCACACAATCTACATATATAGGATTGTGAATTGAAATTGTGTATCGTTCGTATAAATTATTTCTAAAAAAGTGGTCTGAATTCTGGAGCAATCCATCATAAATATTAGATCGCATTAATGCGCACTCTCACACGTCATTGCTGGCTCTTTATTTTTTTATCCAAAAACTACATCGAAAATATGTCTGAGCTACCGTTTTCAAAGAACTTGATCTCCTGTTATAGTTATTTTGCTCTTACCAGTACCAGGAATACCCATGAAAAACGGAGACTTGATACAATTAAGTAGATATGGAAGGACTTTGTAAGTAAAAAAAGGTTCACAAAGAAGTTTGTACGCTTTTAAACAATTGAAGACATGTACGAATTCTTGAAATAAAAAAAATCTGCATGTTCTGCAAACAATCAATGGAGGGCATTTCAAATAAAGAAGAACCCAAATATGAAAATGGAATAACTTCTATGCCACGCAGTGACTGAATGCCTTGCATTGATATTAACCATCTTGATAAAGGTTTGCCTTGCACTGCACAAGATAGCCGGATATTGCTGTGGGGTATTTTTGGTGAAGCCAATGTGGCAGCTGGTAGAAAGCATGAAAAGGGGACCCGAATTCGGCATTGCCTCCAACTGTAACTATATGCACAAACCTAAATATGTATGTATGCACATGTGTATATACTTGTACATAGGAGTACAATTTTAAAAGTTTAACTACATGAAAAATACCTTGCGTGCAATTTCCCGTCCGCCCTGTGTAAATGTATTTGCAAGCTTGTCGGATTGCTAGTGGGTTTGCCTATCTACTTCGTTGGCCAGTCAATTGGTCGGTCGATATGTCCGTTACGTCGGCAGTGTCGGTAATGTTGGCATGGCATATAGCCTGTACTGCTGTTGCAAGTGCCTGAATGTTGAAAATTTATTGCATTGTATTCAATGTGCTGCTATGCAATTCACTTTTGAAACACACTCATACACACAGAGACACAGTGCAAACTCGGGAAAAATGAAATGCACAACAGCAAAATCAAGCAAAAACAAAAAAAGACTGACAGCAACAAAAGCTACAAAATAACTTCAAAAGAAAAACCAACAACAATTTGTAGCAAAAACAAAAAAGCATGAAGAGTACGAAATTAAACGATAACAGTCACGCCTTAAAATTAAATACGCAAAGCTCACATACACACTTGCATACAAAAGTACTTACACCAATACATCGAATGCGGAAATTTATACTCCTATGCATGTCTGCATTTGTATTTGTATTTACATATGTATGTGCATGCATTCGTTTATGCATTGGGCTATACGTTTATATGTATATATTTGGCACAATCCAACTAGTGCGGCTTGCAGATTTTCCTTTTCAGCGAGTGCAATGAACCTTACGACTTTTATGCAACAAACAATCGTCACTTTCCCGACCATAGCTTGCCCACTCACACCATTACCCATATGTACAAATGTATGCATACATAAATGTAGTGGGTTTTGTGTGTGTTTGTCAGAATGGAATATAAAGTCTTTAAAAGCTTAAGTTGAAACAAAAAGTCGGCTTTTAATCATGAAGTGCCAGCATGTCGGATGAAAAAAGTGAGAAAATATGAAATGAATTGAAAGAAAAAAGATTGGCATTTTTGTATTCAAAATTTAATAAAATTAAAATAAATAAATAATTTTACCAAATGCCCCTCTCATAAGTTGCGGAGTTGGCTAGAGCAGGCGCTAACAAAAGGTGGACTTATCTGGACATCTGCAGAGTAGAGGGTTTACTTTGGTAAATGATATTGGGTATATTTCTAAGGGGAATTGTTAAAGAGTAAAGCCTGAAATTGAGAGAAAGAGAGTAGTTGTGATGTAAAATGCCGATAAACGAATTTGCAAACAAAAAAATATTGACCACTTAAGCGATAATATTATAATAATAATATTTTTGGAAGCTACGGAGGAAAACGTGGTAGAAAGGGTTTGTGTATGACTACTATTCGGAAATGCACAGGTTCTAACCTCCGTGCATAAAAGATCGTGCATAAAGTCGCACCCCGGCAGGAAATGGGTGTATTTCGGAGTCGGTTTAAAACTGTAAGTCCCTCCATTTGCGAAACAATATCAAAAGGCTCGAAACAAATAGGTGGAAATTCGAAATACATTGTAAAAGAACACGCTGAACAAAGCACAAAAAGCATCACTTTTCTATCATGATTTAAGCCTTATTATTCTTTTATCAAGTTAATGCTCTTTCTCCGTCCATAGATTTTGGCTTCCCTTCTTTTAACATATCTTGATTTAGTTAATGCTTATTCTTCGTTCTTAGAATTTGGCTTCTCTTCGTTTAAGTAAGCTTTTAAGACACTTTCTCGTTAGACACTTCTTATAATATTTATTTCTTTAGTTACTAGTGTCAGGTATTCTGTTGCGTTAGTAGTTTTCACCAAGTCACCTCTATTTATAGCCCCACGCCTATCAATGAAACCGAAGCTGAATTCCATCTATCCACTATGCCAGTTCCTCCTCGCTCATCTCCCTAGGACAGAGGAATGATCAAACACACTTCTGAGTCCTCAGTGAGTTAACTACCATTAGATCAGAAAAAAAATTATATTAGAAATATCGAAGACAAAGAAAAAAGTTGCAAGGGGAAATCCAAATTGAAGGGAAGCCGTAGAAGGGCACAATTTGTAATGAAAAATTTATAAAGTGGAGTTGATTCGAAGCAAAAAAAAATTAAATAAGAATTATAACTAAAAATGAAAAAGGCAGCTGCTAATTATGAAATTTATCACCATCTAATTATTCCCATGTATTGTCTTCCCAGAGAATTTGCCTGCACATAAAATTTCGTGCTTCCTTTACTTTCATATTGACAGATTTCTGGGTTTGTCCAGTTAAGTTCGGGTTTGTGCTGTGATTTCAGATTTCGTTTGCGAAGCAATGTGTAAAATATTAAAAAAAGGGATATATATTTACACTAATAAAGACTAACAGTTTTGGAAATTTCAATGGTAAAATGTTTTCCTGCGGAAAGAATATTTACTTCTAGGCAGGTTGGAACAAGCAATTAAAAAATATTAGAAACGACACATTCTTTAAAAATTGCACTAATAATTTTTATTGGAAATTTTTCTAAAACAAAGTAGTTATTTTAATTATTGCTTTTATCTAAAAACACGGAAAAATTCCATAAGCGCAGTAATTTTCAATAGTCACTGATAAATGTGACGTGAGGTAACAACTTAAAGAAAACTTGCAATTCTGTCATAGAAAGAAGTATAAGAACTTTCAAACTTAAGCTTACACAAATTCGAAAGAAATGGCGTTAGAAAAAAAATCTTTTTAGGATTGATTACAAGTAATACTAAGAATAATTTCGAAAAGTTTGAACGAGATCGGTGTAAAAAATTCAGGAGCCTTTCACACTTGACAAACGCCTATATGTAGTTATGGGTCGTTCCTCGTCAAGTTGGCCATGCCACTTTGCGTTTAGTTATGATTAAACATTTTTGCTTCTCTATCAATGGAAAGCTTATGTTTGAAGGAATACTTTTCGAACGCTGCCTTCCCAAAATTAGGGGAAAATAGCGAGTCCTATATGGAGAATCACTTTTTTTAAATTCAACGGACTAAGTTGAAACTCGCTCCCCGGGTGTTTTTGAGATCGCTGAATACAAATTTGAAGTATATTTTTGGAAATTAAAAATGGCGGACCCAATATGGTATATGTATATGGTCTCGTTAAAAAATTACCCTCACAGATCGTTTTTTTTTATTAGTTTTCCATGCTGGATTCATACCATGATTCAAGTACTGAAATGATTAATTGCCGTAAATTTTTCTGAAAATTGATTTATTTAAAGGCTTGATTATAATAAAGAGTAAATTGAAAAAGTTTTGAAAAAGATGTTATATAATAGGACTATGAATAAGTTCGTGCGGGTTTTTTCGAAATTTGAAACTTTATTGACGTAAAATGGTTACAAATTTAATATTCAAAATATTGTCCATCGCTTACTACTACTTTTTCCCATCTTTCTGGCAATTCACGGATTCCCTTTGTGAAAAATTCGGTCGGTTTTGCCGCAATCCACGAATCGATCCATTTTTTGACTTCATCGTAATTACGGAAGTGCTGGTCAGCCAGGCCATGTTGCATCGATCGGAAGAGATAGTAATCGGATGGCGCAAGGTCTGGACTATACGGCGGGTGGGGTAGGACATCCCATTTGAGCGTTTCTAAGTATGTTTTGACCACTTGTGCAACATGTGGCCGAGCATTGTCATGTTGCAAAATAACTTTGTCGTGTCTATCGGCGTATTGCGGCCGTTTTTCTCGCAGTGCTCGGCTCAAACGCATCAATTGTCGTCGGTAGACATCCCCCGTAATCGTTTCATTCGGTTTCAGTAGCTCATAATACACAACACCCAGCTGGTCCCACCAGATACACAGCATAACCTTCAGGCCATGAATATTCTGCGCCGACGTCGATGTTGAAGCATGGCCAGGGTATCCATACGTTGCCCGACGTTTTGGATTGTCGTAATGGACCCACTTTTCATCGCCAGTCACAATTCGATGCAAAAAACCCTTTCTTTTGTGCCGTGGAAGCAGTTGTTCGCATGCCATAAAACGGCGTTCAACGTCTCTTGGCTTCAATTCATACGGCACCCAATGGCCTACCTTTCGGATCATTCCCATGGCTTTTAAACGTTTGGAAATGGTTGATTGATCAACTCCCAAAGTTTTTGCAACCTCTTCTTGCGTTTGAGCCGGATCTTGATCGAGCAATTCCTCCAATTCGGTATCCATGAACTTTGGCGGCGCACCCTCGCGTTCTTCGTCTTCCAAGCCAAAATCACCACTTTTAAAGCGTGCAAACCACTTCTGGCACGTTCGCTCAGATAGAGCATGCTCACCATAAACTTCCACCAAGATACGATGACTTTCGGCTGCTTTTTTCTTCATATTAAAATAATGAAGAAGAATTCCCCGCAAAAACACATTATTTGGCACGAAATTCGACATTTTCAAGTGTGGTAAAAATATTGTTGTTTACGCTTCAAATAAAAAACTTATACTGACGTTTGTGCCTTACGACAGTAGCTCTCCAATGAATGTTTGGAAATGTGGATCGATGGAATAATAATCAAGTTACGCCATCTGTTGTAAAACCGCACGAACTTATTCATAGTCCTATTATTACATTGAGATTTATTCAAGGTTGAAAATTTCAAAGTGATTTTCGGTCCTTTTAAACAGTAAAAAAAAATTTTTTTGGAAAAAAATATTAAATTTTTGTAAAAATGTTTTGGAATTTGTTTAAATTGTTTACAATTACAAAATACTCCCCTTAAATTTTATTATTGATTCTTACAATAATAGTTGAGGCTGTGTTTAGTAATGCCTGTAAGGTTCATAGTAGAATTCCTGTAACTTTTCTAGTTAACCTCAAGTTTGTTGTCATCCTCCTCACTACAAGACATGCATATAGGACGGCATTCATAAATATAAAAGTTATCATTCCAATTATAAACTATAAGCATAATCATTTACTACATACTCCATATTCAAATTTACTATCTTGTACTTAGGACGATATCCTCCAAGGACAATTTTTAATTGCACGAAATAAATATACATATATATATGTATATCTGTTTCATTACATTCGATTACAAGAAAAACTTTCGGAAACTTATGCTTACTTTTTCATAACTCCTCAGCTTGTGATATTAAATTATTCGTAGCTGGAAACTTCATCCAATTACGCTTCCAAATGCAGCGTTCACAGTCTAAGATATCATCAAGTTTTTCCTAGATAGCTTTGTGATACCCTGGATCACTGAGATATCGCCAGCATGCCTTCATCCAATGGAACTTCTTCATTCATATCTAATTATGCCTCGGTGAGCCTCTGTACATTTCTATTTTCAAAATTGTATCCATCTTTAAAATCTCGAATAAGTTTAGGTAAGCCGGGTTTGTAGAGTTTAGCATCCCTTATAATCACAACATCTGCCAATGCGGAAAGAATCGAATAACACAAAATTTTCCTACCAAAATAAGTCTGCTACTAACCTAACTCAGCTTCTTTGAAGGATAGATAAACTTTTCATTCAAAGTCAGGAGTCAAGTTGCTGAATACCCATTTATGTACCTCTATATGAAAAAAATAATATGCTCTTGCAGGTAAGGTAAAGGGTACTGCTTGAAATTATTATGAGTATAAGGATTGACTTCTCATTTTGAAGGTGTAAGAATATACTTTATTTATCTTACGGTTCAATGCCTTATTGTTGATGCCTATGATAGCCACACTTTACGTTGTGCCCCAAACAAGCAAAAATAACTCATTCCTTCTAATCTCTATAAAAATTCTGTTACGAATCCTTTTAACTTTATTTAGCATTTAGTGTTTTGCTGGTGTTGAGGCTGCACCAGCGATTAAACGCATCATAATCAAACTTAACACAGGTTAAGCGAAATTGCGAATACTTTTCTGATAAATCAGTGGCAGAAAGATGAATTGAATTAGTTATTGTCTATCGCTATTGGCGCTGAAAAAGATGAAAAAGTTGGAGAAATTATCAGTACCTATATTTTATACCTCTAATTTTAAGTTATTATTACCCTATCTTAGTACACATTGATGTGGTTTATTGTGCGTTGATTCAATAATTGGAGATTTGCCAGCTTGATAATAACACCTCTGTGTGGTCATAAATCATACGAATTGGCTGGAAAAGGCAAATGCTCGAAATACTAAGGTAAATTCTCATCTCGCGTTTGTGTGTGCAGAAAATTTATAGCCCTCCTGGCCGAATACTTGTTCTTTCAACACAAAATAAAGCCAACACTCCTGCCAACATAAATATTGGAATTTTCTGTACTTGAGCTGACGCGCCTACTAATCTTTGTATTGTTGACATTATCGCAAAAATTCTACAGCGAAGAAAGGCGCCACAGGCATGTAAAAATAAACTAAATAACTGTATATAGAGAGTATCGAATGGCAAACGTGAGCTCATGAAAAATGAAAGTAAGTAAACCAAAAATTATCCAAGGAAATATGAACTTAAATGCCACAAAATGAGATGTCACAGCTGCTGAATAAATATTGAAATTTGTTGGCGTAAACATGGATAAAAAATGTACACAGAGCTAAATTATAATCACAGTATCAACAACTTGCACGTTTCCCTGTAGCACGTAGCGCTAAACTGATTAAGTATCTTTATACCAGCAGCTATTTTGAGGGAGGCAATATGCCATTTTCCGTGGTAGCAACAGCCGAATTCTCCGTGAAATTTCAAAATATTCTGTATGTGGATAAAAAGTGCAATAAATGTATTAAGGCAATATTCATTGAACGAAGCCAAACGATGAGTGACGAAGGCTTTACTGCGCTCAGCGGTGGTCTTAAAAGACCGTAGAAGGCGTGCTTGACTGCCTGAGTGATAAATGTCACCAGGCTGATGACAATGATTCACTTAAGCTGGCTCCAATAAGTCAAAGACCAACGAAAAGTTGACACAAATAAAAGGTTGGAACACTCCATTATCAAGAAAATTGGCAAGTGTAGGAAAAAGGAAAACCAAAGAACAAAAAAATAGAATAAAGGTGATTTAAGGGAGCTGCAAGCTCAGTAAGAGTTAATAAATTAGCATCAGCGTCGGGAGGTAAGCAGTGAAAGTTATTTAATGAACTAGGTCAATTAAACCTTGCGAGATATTAAGGGTTCATTAAAAAGTTCTAGCTTACTGAAAAAAAGAAATTCCTAGTTGGTATTTAGATTATACTTTATAAGAACTTATTCCTTCGCTGTACATCTACAGTGGTTGTGTAGAACACTCTCAAAAATCGAAGCAGAGTTATGCTCATTGGTGCCAGCGGATATGAACTAGTGGCATACGCCATGAGTCCATTTGAAAGTTGTACTTCTGCACGCGTTACAATGTCTAAATTTTGTTTACTGGAATGTTGGTACAACTGTCGTCTATAGTTTCACAGAGGTTGAGCGTGAATTAGCAATTAGTTTTTGTCATTTAATTATATCAGTCAGCCGCAGGTGTGCTCTGTGATTTTCACTATGGATACGAATATCGAACAAAGAATTTGACTTATATTTTTTAACGTTAAGTTTTGAACGAGATTTCGTATGCCGAATCGTTGAAAATGTTGCAGGAGGCCTATGACGAGTGTGTTTTATCAAAAACACGGGTCTACGAACGGTATAAGGCAGAGGGCCGAGAATTCGTGGAAGATTTGCCCCGATCGGGTCGCCCATCAACGTCTTCAATGGATGCAAACATCAACAAAGTCAAGGAAATGGTGCTGCAAAACCATATTTTAAGTTTGAGAGGGATACATCGTGACCTTAGCGTGTCTCACGAACCAATTCACAACATTTTACACCATCAATTGGACATGAGACGCGCTGCCCGACGCGGCTGCCCGACTCGTTCCAAGAGAGTTGAATTTCTTTCAAAAAATTTAGCGGAAGAAGGTGGCTGAAGACATACTTGAGCAAGTGAATTCGGACCTAATGTTTATCCGGCGCATCGTAACAGGTGATGAGTCGTGGGTATATGAGTTTGACATGCAAACCAGTCATCAGACAACGGGCGGCTGAATGGCGCTATCCACATGAGTCGAAACCCAAAAAACTACTCATTCTACTCCTTTTCTTTGATTACCATGGTGTTGTGCACTCGGAATTCGTTTCAAATTGTTCTACGGTAAACAAAGAATATTATTTGTGGAAAGAAAACTCATGGATCTTGCACCATGATAACCAAAAACTCGACAAATATCATCGAACAACCATCGTATTCACAGGATTTAGCCCCCTGTGACCTTTTCATTTTCCCAAAACTTAAATTGTCACTCCGCGAACGCCGCTTTAAGTCCATAGAGGCCATTAAGGGAATTCGCTGAAGGAGCTGAAGAAGATCTGTTCAAACGCGTTTAAAAGTTGATTTGATGACTGGAGTAATCGTTGGCATATGTGTATTGCTTCGAAAGGAGCCGATTTTGAAGGCGACAAAGTAAATTTTTATGATTAAACAATTATTTTACGGTTTATTGAACAATTCCCTGTATTTTTTTGACAGAATGTATAACAAGCTGAATAACCGAAAAGCCGGTTTCGTAACTTAAAAAAATAAAAAATTTTCGCTGTCAAATTATGTGAATTTTACATATGTAGTCTGAGCTATTAATAAAATTGTTAGAGAAAACTGAGTGGCTGTTTTCCAAAGACAATAAAAAAAATTTATTCTTAAAAATTGTTAGCATAGAATTAAATTTTTCACTAAAAACAATTTTTTTTTAGAACTATATTTTATACCTAAAAATAAATACAAAATTTCAATCATATAAAAAAGAAAGGGATATTTTTCACTTTAAAGTACTCTATTCCAAAATGTACAACACCGAATAAATAAATTAAAAATGCTTCTCCACATTTTTTGATCTTACGTCCTATTATGTCAATCCTAAAAATAAATACATTTTTGGAAAAATTTACAACACAGTCCAAAATACTTGGAGCACTTGACAAGGAATCATTCTGTACTGGGTTCCACCAAATTAATAAATATTGTATGGAACCTAAGCCTGGAAGACCAGAAAATTTTGCATAAGTGTCGCTCAACTTCGTTTAAATTTGGAAGTAGCGAATTTTTTTGATGGCTATCAGATAAATCTCTCACGCATGCTCGTAACTTTTCTTCTTCTTCTTGATTGATACGATAACTGCTTACGCGATTTTGACCGAGTTTAACAAAGCGCGTCAGTCCTTTCTTTCTGGTGATAACCGGCACCAGTTGGAAACACCAAGTGATATTTCCAACGCAGAGGAGGCCTTCCACTGCCTCGAATACTTTCAGAGCCGGAGCGTTTGTTTCCATTTGGGCGACATGCTCCAGCCAATGTAGCCGCTGGATCTTAATCGACGCGCTATGTCTATGCGTCGTAAAGGTCGCCGTCACCAACGCGCAGAGGTCCAAAAATCTTCCGCAGAATCTTTCTCTCAAACACTCCAATGGCCACCACTGCGCCTTACGTTAGGACATGGCGAGAGCCTTATAGAGTCATACCATAGAGTCATGAGGGCCTTCTCGTCACTCTAATTTCGTCAATTTGGTTTTGCTTACTTAGCTATTAGAAATGAGCTGCATTGGGCGCAGTGCACGGAACATGTCGCGTACAGAGTATTGACTTTGGGAAATGGAAATGGAAAGATTGAGTTAATATTCCTGCTAAGCCCGATAGTTGTAACTTTACCAAGACTGCCGCTGCCAAAGTTCTAGGTGTGGTCAAACTTTGGCAGCGGCAGTGAAAAACCTTTCATAATTGTCTGGTAAGTAACTTACGTTCTCTGGTCGAGAACAGATAAATGCTGAAACTTCACTGACAATATATTCTAAGGTACTTTAAAAGTTTCTGCAATCAGATGTGCTCAGCAATATGAACTTATGTAAGTATGGTAAATCAAAGAGTGATTTGGGTTCCATTAATTTGTGAATGAAAGATTTTAGACCTCGGTAATAAACAAAACAATGAAAAATACTGAAGAAAGGAACGAATGTATATATATAATTTGTGTATATTTATAATTCTCCCGTTTTCATAATATTCCAGTACGTTGATGCATATCATATTTTACCGTGCAAGGCCACTTAGCTCTATATTTACTTGTACACTTCCATCGATGCAAAATGCAGCTTTACCAGCAACATGCGCTTGGAATTGCAACTAAGAGAAAATTATTCAATTTCAATGCTACTTGCTGCAAATATTTGCTTGCTTGCATCAGCCAACAACCTGCTCACCGGATATCCATCCTTTTATAGGATTAACCAAGCCCGGTGCTATTTGCCGGAAATATTTAGCAAAATTTATACGTATCACGTCTACAGTGATGCCAATATGCTAAAGCCATGGCGTGGCATGTGCATTTATATAGACATACAAACATACATATGCGCATATAATTGTGCGCCAGTACTGCGCGTTAACCTTTTTTATGCGACGACGCGTAGCATGAAAGTCTTGTTTTACTTTGCAAATTTTTGATGTTAGCACTTTCCACTTCACCTCACTTGACGCTTGAGGGGTTAAAGTGGTTTAGGTCGTTTTACGCGAGTAAATAACAGTCGAGACGGATGGAGTTTCGTGAAGTAAGCAGCATGTTTCTTGGTAGCATGATTAGGAGCGTGCTCTAAATTATGGCAACATATGCAGAAAAATGCAAAATGTGCAACAAAATTCCAAAAAAACAAAAAAACATTGTTCAACGCATTTAACAGTCAAGTGGGGCTTTTGGTTAAAATGCATAATTTACTTTTATTTCCGTTAGTTTAACATCGCCTTTTTCGCAGCGAAGGCATTGAACTATTGAGAGTTGGAAAATCTAATTTGCGTTACTGCCATTTGCAACTCAGTCAACTTTATTGTCGGCAGAAACTAACTTCACACAAACGATTCAGAATTATGACGAGCAAATGGAAAAGTGCTCATTAGTGAATTTATGTAAATAAGAAATAAACTTTTAGTTGGCCTTTAATATACAAATAATTGTGATTTCAAGCTTTTACGAAGAAATAAGTGTGCAATGTTTAAGTAAATATTTTACGAATTTATTGGCCCTTAAATATGTTTTATAACTGAATTACTACTGAATTTTGTAATTGTAAATACCAACTTATTAAAAATTGCTTGCTAATGTTAGCGCCCTTTCATTTTATTTAATTACTTTTCCATAATTTGTAAGTAATCAACAATCGTAATTACAACGCAGCCTTGGGCAGCATAAATTTTAGATTTCTCTTCATGTCGCCTGCATGAATGTTGATGCTATTACTAGATGCGTTTGCTCGAATTACTCATACACTGCCAACCAATTAGGAGAATTTCACATCACGAACACAGCTACAAATAGAGCTGTTTGTTGATTACTATGGATATTTATACTCATAAATATATATAATAGGTATATTTCTACGGTTATGTCCTGAAAGTAAGAATGCTTGGTTAACTTTGCGTACCTTTTTGAAGCTCCTTAAACTAATTTGACAATTTTAAATGAAATTTTCTGCTGTCCTACAAGTTATACTTTCGAGTGGCATCGGAATTGATTTTGTTTTAATGTTGTGTGAATTAAAAGTGACACAAAATTTGAATTGTGCGTTTTCTTTTACATAACACCGTGCGACAAAAATCAGCTTCTTTTGTTATCATTTCATATGCACGTCAAATTATTGTTTTTAAGTGGTAATAAAAAAACAGTTTTTTTAATCCTAAAAGAGTTCTTATTCAAGTGCAAGGGATCATTGGAATATATACTTGATTTTTCTAAGAGTTTCTTTAGATGCTAAAACTACTTCTTTTCGTTTATTTCCGAAATTTTTAATATGGATGCCCTAAATAATTAATTTTGCCAATGATGATTTTGCCAATGTTTTCAGATTTTTCCTTAAATAAACGAATTTCATCGAAATCTTGATAGCGCGAAGTTCGTTCCAAATTTCCTGAATTTTGACCAAAAACAACGTCGCATGAGCAGCGCTCAGGAATTATTGATTTGCTCATGACAAATTGTGGGTATATTGGTATGGCATCGAAACCAAAGCACAATTGTCCCAATGGAAGAGTCCGGGAGAGCCCAGACCAAAAACAGCACGCAAAGTTCGATCAAATATGAAGGTTTTGCTCACCGTTTACCTCGATTACCATGGCGTAGTTAATCAGGAGTTCCTACCGCAAGGTCGTACGGTAAATAAAGAGTATCACTTTGAAGTTAATCGCCGTTTGCGTGAAGTGATACGAAGATGAAAATTATTATATTAGGTGCGCAACTAAGTTACCGCTGTTTGCCAATAGATGCCGCCAGCAGTGTATTCTAGTCGATTCTAACATAACCTTAACGGCATAAATCTAGCTTAGATATATGGTAAACAAACTGCTTCGACATATTAGTGATTTTGTTTTGGTATCATATACTTTTGGTTTTGTGAAAATGTCTGATTTTGTGGCGAATAGTCGTCATTTGCGGGAAGTGTTAATTTTCCTCTTTCATTCGAAAAAAAAAAAAAACGGCTGCTGAAGCGGGTTGAGAGCTATAAAAAGTTTATGGAGATGCTGCTTTAAGTGAAACAACATGCCGAGATTAGTTCCGTCACTTCAAAGATGGTAATTTTAATGTTGATGACCGTCCGCGTGAAGGAAGTCCAAAAACCTTCAAAGACGCTGAATTGGAGGCATTGCTCAATGAGGATCCGTGTCAAACGCAAGAAAAGCTTGCTTCAGTATTAGGACCCGCAAACCTATTTCCAAGCGATTACATGCTTTGGGAATGATTCAGAAACAGGGGACTTGGGTTCCTTATGAGTTAAAACCAAGGGATGTTGAACGTCGTTTTTTCACCTGCGACGTCGTTGTCTCGGCCGAATATTCACGCTGCGAAGGTTATGCTATGTATTTGGTGGGACCGAGTTTGTGCTATTTATTATTAACTGTTAAAACCAAGCGAAACCATCACTGGGGATCGCAGTCGACTTCAATTGATGCGATTGAGCCGAGCACTGCGCGAGAAGCGGCCGCAATACCTGTACGCGGAGAGGCATAAAAAGTGATTCTACAGCATGACAACGCTCGGCCTCACGTTGCCAAACCCGTTAAAACCTACCTGGAAACACTGAAATAGGAAATCCTACCCCTCCCGCCATATTCTCCAGATATTGCGCCGTCCGATTATCACCTGCTCCGATCGATGGCACATGGTCTAGCTGACCAGCAGTTCCATTCATATGAAGACATCAAAAAGTGACTTGATCCGTGGATAGCCTCAAAAGACGAACAGTTTTACCGCGATGGTATACGAGATCTACCAGAAATATGGGAAAAAGTTGTAGCCAGCGATGGGCAATACTTTCAATGATTCACTCGTAATAAGTTTTTTAGAATAAAGTTGTATTTTCATCAAAAATACAGCGAGAACTTAGTTGCGCACCTAATATACTTATAGGGAATCTACAGAAACCGAAGTAATTTTTTTGTACTTGAAGAACGATAATGTTTAGTTGTACTTGAAGTTTGCACCGCTTTTATGCGGTAGAATTAGAAGCTTCTACTCAAAGGTTTGATTTATTGTGTAAACATTTCCTTATATTGCTTCAGCTCGTATAGTCTTACTTTTCTTCTTCAAGAAGCCGTGTTATGTTGCTTAAAAATGTTAATTATCCCTAAAGATTTTCGCTATCTTTAAATATTTAGTGATAGTGCAATTTTTTCCTCTATCACTAAAAGTTTAGTGATATTAAGTTTCTCTTTCACTATCACTAAATATTTAATGATAATGAAATTCGTGTTTTAACTACCACTGAAGAAGTAGTGCATTATGCCCAACCCTGATTTTTATCCACTTAGGTCAATGTTTAAATGACGGTAAAAACCCGCGCCTATAAGCAAACTACACCTATTCTAAATTGGTTGTCTTCTTTACCAGCTTCAATGCGCAAAATATATTAACTTTGCACCTCGTAGTCAGCTCGTTCAAAGACTTCCTAATCTGCATTTTCAACTTAACGATTACCTACTATAAACAAATAAATACTTAAGTAATTGCTTTTCAAAATTTGATATTTTTTGTTACCTTGAATAAATATTTAAAGTAAGAACTATTTACGATTACCTATTTTCTTATGAAATAACATTTATGGTTTCAAATAAATCACTTGCTATTGTCCGACTAACCCTATTAAGTGCTTATACATACCGTTTTGCTGGTATATTACGCTTATATTCTCCTAGTTGGCGTATCGAAGCGCTTCGTCCCGAACGACTCAGCGGCTGTCCAACGTTTGCAAGACCACTACGCAAGGATGTGCCCAATTCACGATGGTGTACAGCTATAGCACTCTGAGTCTCAATGGCATAATCAAGTCCTGGCAATTCCAGAGAGGTTATCGGATGGATGCGTGTTAGTGAGAGTGTGCTCTCTAAAACGGTGCTAAGTAGTGGTGCGCTGCGTAGGGATCTTAGACTACCGCGACGTGTGAGTGGTTCCGGTTTATACATTTATACGAGTATTTGAATTTGAAAACTCAATCAAAGTAAACAAATTGCGCGTATGCTCTTACTTATAATTAATTTATAGATAAGCAAACAATTAACTAGTAACAATTTGCATTGCTCGTAAAAGAAGTGTAAGCATTTGTATATTATATTCATACAGGTAAGCGAAAACGTAAGCGAACACTTGAAGAAAACAGCTCACACACACTTTTGCTGGGCGTTCAACTTCCAACGTCTCTTTTTAAGCGTCACGTGAGCTTGCGTGCCTCTTCAGTGTTACACGTTTTTACAAATGTTGAATGCAAATTTTTATTTTTATGTTTTTTTTTGGTTTTTGCTTTTGTTTTTCGTCGCTTGTTGGCTTTGTTGTTTTCCAGTGGTCGCCTGAATAGTTTGTCCGACTCAATTACTCTTTAAAAACATAAATACCCATCAACGCCGTGCTGTGTTACTAAAAACAACATCACCACTTTAGAGCATGCACGCACCCTAGCGCGTGTCCATTAACACACACACTGCCGCATGTATCGGAATTAGTGTTTTATTAATTGGCTAGAGAGTGGCTTTTTGTTTGTAACACTATCAAGCGGGGTGGGCCACGATAACTGCTCCAGTGGTGTTGTAACGTTTTGCTTACCATTTACACAAACGCGACCGTACCATTACAACCAATTATGATGTTTATCAGCGATTTTCACAGCAAAACTGTTATGTCACGCAATTTTGTTTTTGTAATTGTTTTCAAAAGTTCTTGTTGTTTTGTTTTTTCTTTTGGTTGCTACCTTTTCGAATAGATTCCGTACGAATATGTTATTGAAATGCGTTCAATTGTAGTTAAATGGGAGGAATATTTTTACGTGATTAACTAATTGGTTAACTGACGATCATTATCTAAGGCGATTGTATGGTAAAGTGAATTATTAATATTTGAATATTGTTGTATCTTTTGTATTTGGTATTTAAGACTTGTTATCTTCCAAATCAGTGTGGGTTAATAGGAGTGGGATATCTAGCGTGCCATTGAGGAAACTATGAACATTTTTTAATCAGTCACTGACACAGTGAATCTTATGCTCACCGTGAAAAAACATACAAATATTTACACAATTTTTTTTTGAATTTTTCTTTTAGTGTTCATTATTTTTTTATAAAGCTATAGCTCATTGTTTAACAAAAATGATATGAATCGAATTTTAAAATTTATACAAAGTTAGAAAAATTGCACAAACTTTTCTTCCCAATTCCACCGGTTTTTAATTGGAATCTCTAGAGATAGTTTTGGTACGCAGTTTTATAGCTTATTTAATTTTATTTTAATAAAGTGCTAGTTTGAAGAAAAAATCTCTTTGATTTCAAGTAATTTTTTCGTAGAGGGTGCTGACTATTTTCTCCATATAACAAATATAGTACATGTAGGAAAATTTGTATATGCAAACAATGTGCAACACCGTCAAGACAAAAAAAAACGATCAAAAAACGATGAAAAATCAATAGAAGTGATCCTCTAGTTCTGACTTAATCTACCTAACTGGTTCCGCTTCGGCCGAGGAAGATCCTATCGTAGCAAGCCCATTCGCCTTCTCGTTTTTCCTGTGTCCTGGAACCAATACTAGAGTAATATCGATCCATTGATTGAGCGAGTTCAGTTCCTCTATATACGCATTAACGGAAAAATAGTTATCTTGAGTCCAGCTCGCTTGATATCGAAGATGGCTTTTCAAGCTTCTCTGATTGCTAGGAATTCGGCCTGGAGCTGACAAGATTTTTCTGGAAGACGCAATGATTTAGTTAGTTAAAGGGATTGCAAAAGATGACGCTGGGGCACCTTAACACACTATCTTATCGGGCGGTGCGTAGCTCCGGTGGTACAAACATTTATTTTTTATAACAACGCGGAGATAGATGAAGCGCAGCATGAATTCGCACGCCACCTCATAGCAAAAAAAATAAATCGGCCCGGCGTGAATGTGTACAATTTCAGCTTATATTTTCAACTTGACTACCTCGGCTCTGTCTTCTTCATACAATTTTGATATTTTGTGGAGCAGAGCACAATCCTATAATCTTTGGCGTCATGAGTAACTGTTAACATGGCACATGAATGATAGTTCTGTGATCTATGTGAGATCTTTGTTGATCTCTCATCCTAACTTAACCTCAAACCTTTTTCAAAAAATATTATGGAATTTGATATACAAATATAATATAGAGTATATTTATGTATAAATATCAGCCTATAATTTATTTTTAAACTATTTTGAAAGAATCAGGAATATGTCTAATAGGGACGCTAGTGAATTATTATATGCTGTATGCATCTATAAAATGAATAAAAATGTTAAAAGTATTTAATAAGAAGTGTGCAATAATTACATGTGTTTTATCTATGGCTCTCTATGGAATTTCTTGCTTTGTCACTCGTTATTCGTCCAGGTGCTGGTCCTTTACTGCTGCTTAATTGTAGCTTACTTCCTCTCGTTGGCTCCAAATTTTTCCTTCTGCTACGTATACGCTCCCTACTTCTGCTTCCGTTTCTGCTCCTATTACGATTACTCCTTCTAGAGTTGATAGATATATCCTTCACACTCCTTTTCCACTCGCACTCGTTTGCGTTCGCTGCTGCTTTTGCCGTCTGCTCCCGCTTCGTCTGCACTTGCACGTTCTCCAGCAACACTTTCGCCGTCAATGCCGTCCCCCGAAATCGATTTGTGCGTGTCGATGCCGTTGTTGCAACTTTTACTTTGTACAACAGTTTACTATTTAGTCTATTCTGACGATCATTGCGAGTTTGCTTATGGAGTTTGTCTTTACAATTATTTAATTTAAGTTGTTCTACGGCAGTTTTGTTTACTATGTCGATCTTCAGTTTTAGTGATATTTTTTATTTTTATTTTTGTTTATTTATACTTCCTCTGTTTAATTCGTTGCTAACTGGTTACTAAAACGGTGACTTTGAGATGACATTTACAGATGCGTAAGTTGTGTGAATATTTATAAATGAATGCGCTTAAAAACTGAGTGATGTGTTTTTTTGTTTTTATTTCCTTACTTTAATGCTTCTTTTTTACTCCTTACGTATTTATTATTATAATTTTTTTTATAATTTACTATACGTATCGATTCGTATAAAATAGTTATAGGGAAGATCGTCGTAAGTTATTGCTACAATGTTAGTATTGTTTGACTTTTTCTTTCGCTTAAACTCGATTCAATAATTATTGTGATTATTCGCTATTGCATATATCGCTTATATGGTGCATTCAAAAATCACGAACACAGTGTCGATGTCGATGTTGATGTTTGGGTGCGCTATTCGTACATATGACGAATTCTATTTTCTTAAGGGGTATTTTTATATAGCTTCACACTATGTATTGGTGCACATCTGCGATCATGCGATCATATATGTATATATATGTATGTATGTGACAATGACGAGTACGCACGATTGTGAGCTACGTGTATACATATGCAGATGACAATGCGTTACTATTTATGATATACGAACACATTTATTGATTTATTTCCTTTTGTCAGCGTTTCAATGTATTTCTATTGCGGTTTAACTGATCATTTGAATATTTGTTGACCGATTGATTGATTGGCGTACGATTATTTTGCTGAATGCTCGACTGCCGCATTTGGGCAGTATGACTGTTAGTTAGCAAATCAAATGGGTAGCCACATTATGCTCCCAGGATTGCAAATGTTCCATAGAAACGTATATTGCCACCGAGTCCAATCCATGTTTGCATGCGGATGATTCAATCGTAAGCTGAATGTGAGCGAACTGCTAACAATTTCAATTCAGCTCGCCATCGTTGGACTGCGATCTGTAATAAAAACAGATAGAAATTGAAATGAGTTATTAAAATTAGAAATTTGGTATTAGCAAGAGCATTTATTATTTAAAATTTATTATTTCACAAAATATTTGTTTTAACCGTACTACTGGATTTTCCCTATATAGTGCATATCAATCTAAATTTTTCTCATCATTTTTTTCCCCCGCTGAATACTATTAATGGACTTTTTGGATGTATTCGCAAAAGTACCATTATCTCGAGACATAATTGCATTACGCTCTTTCGTACCCAGGTAAATGTTATACAATAAGTATTCATCCAACTCATCGATTTGTGAGTTTATTCCTTACCATACTTTTTTTTACCGACTTTCGTTAAATAACGACAACCGATCAGGGGGAAGACAAAACGGAGGGCAGTGAGATAATTTGCATGCCTTTGGTTAATATTTTTATTGGTTGGTTAGCAAACGAATAAGAAAATTAAGTTTTCATAGGTAAGCATTGCCGGTGATCGCTTCCCAATTGTGGAAATTTAATATGAAAAAAAAAAAAAATAAATCAATGTACATACACAAAAGTCCTCAACAAACTGGCCACTCATAATCAGGTCTCACTGATTTGGGTACCAGGACATGAGGGGCACAAAGGTAACGAGAAGGCAGACTTTTATGTGAAAAACGGGATAGAAGGGCTATTTATTGGACCAACCTCGTTTTTCGGTTAAAAAGAAAAATAATATATTGTAAAACAGGAAACCAAAAAATGGATCCAAACTAAAATCAGGGAACTCAACCGGCTTTAATCACTTCAAAAAATTTTTGAACTTAAATTCCAACAGAGCATTTCTAAACCTAGATAAAAAGGGCCTCAGATTACTCTATGGACCTGTAAGATCACTTTGCCTGTAGTAAACATTTTAACACAATAGGGTAGTCTAGTACAAGATCATTCGCTTCTAATCTTAATAATGACAAAATTTCGACTCTGCTGTTAAATTAGAATCACACCGATTTGTATGCTAATTTAGAGATATTAAGTATTTCAGTGATGATTTTCCTGCCTTTGTTTTTTTTTTTTGTTTTTTTTTTTGTCGGGACAACTAGCAAATGCAGCACTCAGACATTAATTAAGTCCATTGTACTACACTTAGATTCCCTTTAATTTTCTTGAAATCTACCCGATCTCCGAAGAAATCTGAGTAGATCTTGTGGTGCCAAGAAGTCAAGATGGTCGCTTCTTAACACATCAGTGCCAAAGGCCTCAAACCTGATTCGAGCGAAGGCGAGGCAGACGCACAGGAAGTGGTCCAAGCTGGGCAGAGTACATTGCCTGAGATTCCCAACCTTTCCATGTGCTTCGCCCACAGAAAGTGGCCCGTCATCAGTCCAACCAGCCGTCTGCACTCCCTTCTACTTAATGACAGAAAGGTTTGCGACAATCGGTCGGACATGACAGGTAACATCAGTTTAGTCCTTCTGCAGCCTCTCTAGGCCTGCCAAGCTCGCTTGTGGGTTGTAGTTACCCATTTCCTAACCGTGGCTTTGATGGCCGCAGAAAGGAGTGGCAAAACGGGCCTCAGTGCTCATCTTAGCTATGGAGTCAGATGTCTCGATACCTACGATACCCACGTGTCCCGGGACCCATGTTAGCATCAGGCTATTATGTCTACCGACATAGTTCAGTCTGGACTTACAGGACTCGACTACCCCTGATGTGGTTGGGGGGCTGTCTAAGGCCATAAGGGCAGCTGGGCTGTCGCTGCAGAGACATAGAGATCTGCATCTCCATCGGTTTTCCCCAACAAAGTTCATCGCTTCCTGAACTGCATACACCTCTGCTTGAAACACAGCTGCATGCATTCCAAGAGCAAAGTGCAGTTTTGTCCCGCTGGATTTAAACGTAGAGCCCAGAGCCGGAGCCATGCCCGGACCTGGAGCCATCCGTGAAAATGCAAGAACAGTGTTTGCCGGGCTCATTATCTGAGTTTGATCACAACTGAGCCTCTGGCAGCACTACACTGTATCTCTTTTCAAGTACGACTCTTGATGGCATGGAGTCAAGTGGCATGCAGAGAATCGTTGGATCGAAGTCCATGATTTCTCTATTTTCCAATGGCGGACAGGGGCCGTACCAGTTCCCATTGTATTTCAGCCTGCAGATGGCTTTCAAGGCCTTTCTTTGGATGAAAGCATCAAGCGGTGGTAAACCAATCAGAGCACCGATTGCCGGGCCTGAAGTAATCGGAAAAGCTCCGTTGCAACAGATGGCCACAGTGCGTTATAGTCTCGATGAGGTCCTCCTGACTCTCACAAGAGAGTGTCTACTCATCTGTACCACTGATGCATAGGTGATAATAGGTCTTATTATAGCTGTGTAGATCCATAGGACCTTTCTAAGAGAAAGACCCCACGTTTTCCCAAAGACGCCTTTGCACTGACAGAAAGCTGTCAGTGCTTTGGATGTCTTTGTTTCAATGTGTGATTTCCAGAGGAGCTTACTATCGAGGATTACTCCAAAATATTTAATTTCCTTGGATTGGTAGATTGTGACTCCTTTTAGCTTTAGCAGAACGAGTCCATAAAGCTTCTTCCATCTGGTGAAGAGGACAATATCACTCTTGGTGAGATTTGCCGATGGCTCATTCGCGCAGCGCCACGTGCCAATCAGATCCAAGGTTTTCTGCACTTTCCTGCAGATGTTTATAAGTGAAGGGCTTGTTACCAAAAAGGCAATATCGTCCGCATATGCTTGTGTGTAGACTCCCGAATCGTTTAAGGTAGTGAGTAGAGGATCGATTACCATGCACCAGAGCAATAGAGACAGCACACCGCCTTAGTGGCAACCTCTATTAACCCCGAATGATACCAGAAGATCTTCCTCAGCTCTTACCGAGGCGGATCTTTGGGCCAGCATCGAATGAATCCAACTTACTAGCACCCGATCTACGCCGTGCCTACTAGCAGAGCTACACATACTGTCAAAAGTGGCATTATCACTCTTGTCTAAACAATGCCCATAGCGTAGTCCCTCCTGTCGATGGCCAGCACAACCCTAGAAACAAGGTGTTGCAGTGCCGACACGCAGGATTTTCCACTTTAATAGGGTGAGCCTTCAGCGACCTCTGACGTATGCGCTCGAGACTTTTCAGCATGAAAGAAATCAGCTGCTGTTACCTACTCTGTGCCTTCCTTCAGCAAGGCAGGATATATGCCATCTCGTCCGGGCGACTTGTTGCTGCCAAAAGATTTGATGGGAAATCGAATGGCGGCTCATTCACCACAGATCTGGCTACGTATCAGTCATGCCGAGAAGGTGTAGGAGCTCTATCGGCCTCCTCTATCAATTAGGGCTGTTGCCGGCAGACGCTTATCTGATAACCAGGAAAGTGAGATTCCATCAGCAAGCTGAGTGTCTCACTTTGCCACTCCATCAGATTTCCTAAGAGACCCCAGCTTTGCTGTGGGGCCCTTTTCAGGATCTTAACCAATTTCGTCGTGTCACTCAGAGATTCAATACCGCTGCGGAATGCTCTATATGAGGCTCTTTTCGATTCCCGAATAAGCCTCTTGTAGTTCTTCTGAACATTACGGTATCGCTCCCAGTCTTCAGCAATGTTAGTCTTGAGGGCCCGGTTTAGAAGCTTTCTCGATTCATGCCTCAATATCTGGAGCTCTCGATTCGACCAAGGAACGGATGTCCGGTTAGGGAGAGGTCGAATTGGACACGCTGACTTAAAACATTCAGTTAGGGCAGCGTTGATTTTCTCAACAGCCCCCTCAATGGCCTGCCCTTTTCGAAGTCTTGGTGGCGTCAGGTCAAGGTCCCGCAACGCCCCCCTAGACCTCTGCCAGTCTGTTTTTCTTGGGTTTCTAGAGGGCAATGGCATTTGTGCCTCCTTGTCACACTGAAACTCAATTTTTCTGCCTACGCTATTAGCTTAATTTTTCTTGCAAGAGGAAGTCTTCTTAAGAAAGCACTTTCTACCTCATGCACAGTTTGTAACTTAGGTGACCCCGAAAACATCCAACACGTCATAGGCCATATCATTTTGATAAAGAGACTTTAAATTTATCTAATATTATAAATATATTATTTTCATAGCTACACTTTTGAGTTTAAATAAAAATATTTTGTGAGTAACGAGTTATTGTTTGCATTTCATAACAATACACTTGTACCTGAATCTTTTGAATTAAAAATCAAAAAAAGTTGCCATCATATACTTGTTACTCATAAATTATTCCGACAGACAACATATCAATGTTATAGTCGTACGTTCTACTAGTTATAAGTGTGCATTGTATATATATAATTATCTTTTTAAAACGACATACAAATACATACACACATACATACCCAAATAACACGTGCAAGAAGCATGACTCAGACTACGAATCGTCTACTGCAACGCTTTCTGGTTCCTTTTAATAAGCTTAACATCTAAATGGGTTATAATATCTCATAATATAAGATTTCAACTAACCAAATAAATGGTGTGCAAAAAGTTTTGAATAAATTTCCAGGTAATTTGCGTGACGTTAACGTGCAAACTGTATCGTTAGCTCCGAAATATATAAGTCGACAAACAAAATCATAACAATCCTGCCCTGGAACCTGACAATCCCCAAGTAAAGGAAAAGCCATATGCGCCCATGTGCGTTTCCATTTAAACTATGTACGTGTCAAATAGCTGTGTATGTATGTACTATTACATTCAAGAGACAATCGTGACCTATCTTAAATCAACAGCACATGAGTTGTAAGCAAATAAACGAACGAACGAGTCGAGTTTCCAACACACGTCAGTTACCACCCGTACACACACTGCCACTGACCAACTTCTATGCAAGGGTTAAAGCGAACTAAGTGGTGGGTTTTACAATACATACAACTACAGAAGCTTTGGCTACAGAATGCCTTTATATCTGGCTGCGGTGGATAGGTGAGTATTTCTCTTTTTGCTGGAATTGGCATAACTGCTACACTGTGCAAGTCCGAACGCTAATTTTACTTACATCCATGCAGAACGAAATTCAGATACAGTGCTGGAACTTTGTCTGAATATGCATGAACATTTGTCGCCGAGAAGATTTGTTCTCGTGGGATAACGCATAATTTGAAAATTAACCAAAACGGGACTCGTGCGATTGGTGTAAAAAGATTCCGAAGAAATTCAGTCGCGGTGGTTCAAACCACGTCTATATGATCGCAACAGGTGACGAATCGGGGATCTATGCATATGAGCCGGAAACATAACAGCAATCGACAGATTTGGTGTTCCAAGGCAAACATGTTCAACAAAAGTTGATCGCAGAAGAGGTCCATTTTTCGGAAAATCTGATCATATCGCAACTGTGACACTAGAGAAATTTAAAACAGTCAATTTTGAATGGTACAAAACCATTTGCTTGCCAGAATTTTTCGGCGAATTAAAGAATTAAGTCGAATCGCCCTTCAACAAGACAATGCGAGCACAGTCAAACTAGTTTTTGAACACTCTAAAAATGGAATTAATGAGTTATCTGCCATGCAGCCCTCATTAAAAAATTAAAAAAAAAATAAATAATTGGCGCGTACACTTCTGTTAGGTGTTTGGCCGAGCTCCCCCTCCTATTTGTGGTGTGCGTCTTGATGTTGTTCCACAAATGGAGGGACCTACAGTTTCAAGCCGACTCCGAACGGCAGATATTTTTATGAGGAGCTTTTTCATGGCAGAAATACACTCGGAGGTTTGCCATTGCCTGCCGAGGGGCGATCGCTATTAGAAAAATGTTTTTATTAATTTTGCTTTCACAGAGATTCGAACCAACGACCTCTCTGTGAATTCCGAATGGTAATCACGCACCAACCCATTCGGCTACGCAGCCCTCATTAGTCACATAATAATTCCTTTTCGTTCCCGAAAATTAAAAATAAAATGGTTCTTAAGGTTCTTCAGCGCCTGAAAAAGCCTGCTGAAGCCTTTGAAGAGCTTGTTTTGGTGGCATCCACTTCTGACTGGCAAAAGTGTTTCGAAAACTTTTTCTAGCAAACGCAGAAGTGCATGGATTTTCACGGAGAATATTTTGGAAAACAATAAAGGCGTTTTCATTATTATTTTACTGTGTTTTCATTATTGAGCGCAAAATATAAAAGACAATTCTCGTAATAGCAGCACACCGGCGAAGGTAGCCATTTCGCATTGAAAATTGCACGAAAAAATTGAGTAAAGATATTTAGCATGCGCTGCACGTTTTATAACATTCCTTCATATTATTTGAATTCACTAAACTACGAGTCCTTCGCACAGTTGCTTCACTAACCGAATGTACTGCGACATGTGCTGCTAAAGGGTCATACATACGTATATAAAAAGAAACCTAGGTTTCTACACATACCACGATAAATACTCCCCTTAGCTTATGAAAACTTATCTGCAAACAAGGGAAAAGAGAAAGCTAAACAAACAACAAGTAAAATATCTACGATGACATATTTTCGTAACTTAACACTTTTATACTCGCAAATGCGTTCGCTGCATGAATAATGACATTTCGTCTACGCCAAGTAAATATTAACAACAACTACTGGAACACAAACAAAAATAGACAGCAAAAAAGTGAAAACCCAAAAAACAAAAAAAAAAATTACAACAAAAACCACAGTTGTAAGTTTAGGTGTATGTAGCTGCGAAGAAGAATCGTCTGTCACTAACGAAACCGCTTTCCATCATTTTTTAGGCCACAAAAAGATGCTTGTGGGAAAAGGAAAGCGCGCAGACACCGTTAGAGAAAAGGAATTTTTTTTTATTTATACTTATTTATGTACATACATATACATTTTTAACATTTCTGTTTTCCTTGTCTAAAATTCTAAATTATTGGTAATAATATCCGTTAACATAATCCAACGCAACGGGCAACGACGGTTTCACATTTCTTTTTTCTACTGTTACCAGTTTTGCAGTTTTTGATTTGTTGCTGTTGTTGTTATCGCTTTATAAGAATGAAATATGATATGAAGTGATTATTTCGCATATTGCTTTGTTGGCGGGTAAATAACTACATCAATCAATCATAGAAATGAGACAGCAAGCAGTAATCTGAATAACGGCACGAGGTGGTATTGCCAGTGGTAGATGCTAAAGAGGGGTTAGTGAGCTAGAGCGTGTCCGTAAATATACTTAAATACATACATAAGTAGTTTTGTGATATTAAGGAAGTAGTTGCTCACGTCAATATTATCGTCCCAGTTTAGAGAGTACGAAATGTATGCCTTTGCAACTTCATTTTAACAAAACAAAAAAATAAAAAACAATTATAATAACAAAAAATAATCTGTAAAAGATATAAATGACTCATAGGACAAGTCATTTCTGTATTTGTCTCCAATAATAAATTCTGGAACCGGATTATTCAAATAAGATCTCAGAATTTCAAAATATGTTAGGTTGTTCAGAAGAATTGACTTTAGCCATTAATTGTCACACCAGCTGTCAGCTGTCAAAATAAGCTAGCACTTGTTATTTATTATATGTATATATGAGGTTAGGGTATAAGCTCGTAGCGATTTTACCAAATGCTTTTATTTCAACAAGAAAGAATATTTATGTCAATAAGTTAATCAATTATATATTTGTCGTTGCTGTTAACAACCTCTTCCCACCTCTCAACCAATTTGTTGAAGTCGTACCGCCAAAAATCGCCTGATGTCAAAGAAGTTGTGCAGCCAGTTTTTAAGGACCTTTTTGTTATCGAAGAGAACGCCCTTCATACGGTTTGACAAGGAGCGGAAAAGATGGTAATCGCTTGGTGTAAGGTTCGGAGAATACGACGGATGCTGTAGGACCTTCCATTCGAGCTCTTGGAGCGCGGCTTTGACGATTTATGCAACATGGGACATGACCTTATCGTAAAGGAGTATGGCTTGACAATGTCGAGCAGTTCTTTTCAGCCGGTTAGCCTCATTCACGCGGAGCAGTTGGGCAATGTAGAGCTCCTCTTGTCGAGCATTTCCCAGTACATCATGCCCTCTCACTCCCACCAAAAACATATCATGATCTTCTTTTGACTTTTTCGGGATTGACTCTCGGCTTTGGCGTATCTCGTGGAGCCACCCACTCCTTTCTTTGCCTCATATTGATGTATGGGCACCATTTCTCATCTATCGTGACGACTCGGTACCAAAGGCACTGTTTATAACCGCGTGTTGCTCGATGGCGGGCGAGTTGCTGAGAAGCAATTTGAAGAGAATTTTCCTTGGTTTTTTCGTTTAGCTCGTGAACCGCCTTTTATTTGAAGATAATTTTTTTATTATTTATTGAATTGCTGTTAATTCTTAAATACATTTCATTCAATTGCTCCTCAGAAAAATTATCAATTAAAATTTTTATATTAACTAGAATGCGACAGTATTTATAGGACATACCTAAATACGCGTATACTGGAGACAGCTGACATCTGTTTGTTGGTGTGTTTTTTGAGAGTTTTGCTTGTTTTAGCACAGCCCCACAGCGGTATGCCATAATACCACACGGGCTGAAATACTTGGTTATAAATTAAAAGTTTGTTTTGATTGGAAAGAGGTGAACTTCCTCCTATAAGCCAATTTAATTTTTGCATTTTTAGGTTGAATTTAGCAGAGTTTATTTTAATGTGCTCTTTCCAGCAGAGTTTTGCATGAAGCGTCATTCCTAAGCACCTCGTAGTGTTCTAGTGGGGATTTTGCGTGCCTAAAATGTATGCATGTAAGACGATATTGGATTCTTTTTGGTAAAATCTACATAGATTGTCCTCTCAATGATTTTGTTAAGGTCTTCATAGAGTTTCCGAGTGGTCTGAGTCTCGTCATCATCATTTTATGAAGAACATTTTCATGGGTCGAACGAAAAATCGCACTTTGACCCATTTAGAGTGCTCCAATCGAGTCCAAATGTATGACCGACCCCCACTAACTTTGGACGGCCGATCCACCCATGCCAGTGGCACACCCCCTGGAACTCCCCTGGGAGTTCCCCATACAATCATTTCAAAATGTCACCATTTTTGGCCTTTACATAAGAAAAGAAACTGAAAAGTTCGACCCAAATTGGGGGACATCAGAATTCGTTTTAGAGGTATGGTTCCTTCGGCAAAGTTTCTTATTTTGATCCCTAGAATATGATTTTCACAGAGCAATGGCCGATTTTTTTGCCTCCCCACAAATCGACCCGGCCTGATATATATATATATAATAATTGGCGCGTACACCCTTTTCGGGTGTTTGGCCGAGCTCCTCCTCCAATTTGTGGTGAGCATCTTGATGTTTTTCCACAAATGGAGGGACCTACAGTTTTAAGCCGATTCCGAACGGCAGATATTTTTATGAGGAGCTTTTTCATGGCAGAAATACACTCGGAGGTTTGCCATTGCCTGCCGAGGGGCGACCGCTATTAGACAAATGTTTTTCTGAATTTTGGTGTTTCACCGAGATTCGAACCCACGTTCTCTCTGTGAACTCCGAATGGTAATCACGCATCAACCCATTCGGATAAGGCGGCCGCCGTCTAGTCTTAGTCTACACAAATGGTTGGTGTTCTGGCTAATATCCAGTTGCTGGGTAACGAAAAAGTGCACATATGCCAATTCGACTCTACAGCTTCCGGATAAGGTGTATAATTGTGACTTCATTTGCTATTCACACTAATTATAGTAATTTTGAATAAAAAATCATAGTATGGTTGGAAAAAGTGCCGAATTCGGAAGCTGCTGAGAAAAAATTAATCAATTATTGAAAAGTATAAATCAATATAAAAAAGTATAAATAATAACATAGCATAAAACCAAATTGAGGTACAAGTAGTTGTTAAATATATGTAAATGTGTGTGTTCATCGTAAATCAGGTAGTAATTGCTAGCGATGACATTTTTATATCCGCCAATATTCGGTATTTTAATGTACTTTTAATTGCACAAATTTCATGCGCTACAAATTAATCCAATTACAGAGTAATGATTGCGGAAATTTTTAATGACAAGCTAACATAATTTTATTGAACGTGATTTAATGTTTTCAACAGCGTTTTTCGTTTTGTATTTACTTTTTACTCTTGCGAAGTTACACCGTTGGCCGTAGCAAACGTTAGCAGAGATACGTGGTAATGAGTGTAGCCAGCGTAGGTACATTTGAAATGTAGGCGTAAATAAACTCGAGGCTCTGAAGAATGGAAGTGAGGGCCACTATGGCTTGTGCATGTAGGCTCTTCAGACTTTAGTTGGAGTAGGCTACTGCAGGTGGCGGAGATTAGATTAAATAAATTAGAACTAATTATGATATTTGTATCCCCACAGTGCCAAGGTGCATACGAATATAATTATGTTTGTGTACACACCAATTAGTTGATTTTTAATAGTATACGACAACCCTGTACGTATAAGTCATATTATTTAGTAGAAGTTTCTAGTTAATAACCTCTGCAGTTCCCAAATTGTGCTATCCAGTGGAGTCGCTTATCATCTTTTGATAATAAACTCCTTTAAATAACCACAGGGTCTCATTGAAAAATGTTGACATTTTATTTGCTACCTATTTAATTTTGATATTTTTTTTTTAATGAAAAATACGGTTTTTTCTCCTAAAAACACCATTAAATTTAATCCGCAAACTTTTTGCAAATTTAAAATTAAAAACATTTTCATCCATTGAATTTGGTATAATAAAATGCAAGCTTTGTTGCCATAAGAATGGCGTTTATTACAAAAATGTTTGCTAACGATGTGTGTGATGGTGTTTCTTCCATATAAACAATATCAAGCAGTCCTGATGAGAATAAAATGAATAAGACGGACGCCAAAAAAAAAAAATATCAAAAACCAACACAATAATTCATTCACTTAAAATTTGCCTTTAGTACACAAATTCAATGGTCCATAAAGTTACTTACCCGAAATTTTTCTAAAAATCCTCATTAAGAAATAGAAATGTGATAAAAATTTCTTGAATATTTTTTTGTAATTGAAAAAAGTTTGAAGCCTTATCTTATATGATTTCCGTAGCGAAATGAACTGTATTTTCTTGAAAAATTATTAAAATTAAATAAGTTAGCAAAACTTGTACTTGTAGTTATTTAGCACAGTGTAAAGTATATTGAGCCTTATGCCTCAAAGGACTCAAGAGGGACATTCTTATAAATAGTAAAAACTTGTTTGGTTAAGGCACGGCTACAATATGTACATTATGAACACTGTAAAGTAACCATATCACAAGTCCTTTGAAAGAGGCAGAGATGTGATGATAAACTGAAGCCAAAATTGTTAATAAAAAATTGAACGCAACTCGCTGATACGTAACTCTAAGCAAATCCTAGTAGAGAATTGAAATTCTTACCTTTAATTTCGAGTTTAAATTTTTCGACTGATAGGGAAATTATAAGATTTTTATAGCAGCTGTTAGAAGCTGTTATGGCAGAGAAAATAGAACAGCAAAAATACGGACTTTTTTGTCTCCAAGCGAAAAATTTCTTCAAAATCTAGGGCCAAGTTAGCAATTGATATAAGCATTGCAATCATCTACACCTCATCTATACTTTCAACTGATGAAGAGAAACAACTATTAGAATCAGTTTTTGGGGCGATTCTAAAATTACGATCCGAATTGTATAGTATTTTTCAACGTTGTAGAAATGTGCGACCTCCTAAAAAACAAAAATAAATTCCGACTTTTAATTTTTTAGAAATTTGTTCCTTATTATCTATTTTTGTCTCATTCAAAGTGGTCCTCCATCCATATATGTACATACATATACATAAGCCAGCACAGCCAATCCAATTCTGATATGCGATTTTTGGTATGAATTAAAATTCTTTCAGTGATGCTTTTCTTTTTCCTCAATCGTTGCAATTCTCTGTCTTTTCATGGATCTTTTCAGCTTTAGGAATACAAAACGACCGAAGACGGTCGAGTAAAGTGGTGCATGTTTTTGACAAAAAATCCATACTACTTGATTCATTTTTTTGGATAAACACTGCCAGTTAAAACCAAGTTATAAAACATGAAAAAATATTGAAAATTGACCGTTGATAGGTAGCTCGTGAAATTTGAATAGCCTCTTAAGCCAGGAATATGCTGCTCTCAGTAGTACAGCTCTGAGAACTCTTTTAAGATTTACCATCTCGTTCTTTTGTAAAATCAGCTTTTAAGTTTTCGATTGCAATTTAGGTAAATATGAAAAAGTGAACTCAAAGGCCGATAGACTTTGTCATTAGCGTCTTTCAATTGCATTGTTACTATTTATAATTTTATAACTAGTAAATAAAAAAATAAATAAATCAAATATGTTTATGTATTAGCGTTCATCACTCTTCATATAAAAAAAGCTGTTATTTCTCCAACCGAATTAGAAATGTATTACATTACTTTGGAAAAATACCAATAATTACTTAAGCTATACTGATTGGAAAGTACCCGCAAAAGTCCACCTTTTTATAAATAAAATAAATTTTTAAAATATTTTTCTTCAAAAATCACATCAGAATATAGAAGAGTTTAAACCTAAAAGCCTTCAAGAAATGCTACAAAATTTTATAATTCAAAATTGTGATATTAGCGGAAAAAATTGTGTCGTGATTAGAAAATGAAAAAATGAAAAAATGACTTTCTAAGGATACTTTACAAGTCTAAATCGGTCAAGATTTGGCTGAGTTACTAAATTCCAAAAAATACAAAAATAGTATCGAAAATCTTATTGGTGTAATTTTTCTAATACAAATTTTCACGATATCTTCGATGGACTATATTTCTTCGCTGCGTGGACTAGTAAATTTTCGCACGGCTTGCAACTTGTCGCCGTAGCCGAATGAATTTGTGTGTGAATACCATTAGGTAGGCCCCAGGGTGTGACAGGAAAAGTGAAATGATAGAAAATGCGCTTTCTCGTAGAGGTCACCTTTCGACACGCAGTGGCAAGCCGCCGAGGCTATTTCTCCTCACAACGAGTGTTGGTTCCTCAAAAAACTGGCTCCTACTTGTAAATAAAGTTATTATAAGAAAAAGATTGATCAATCCAGTCAATTATCTCACTTCCTAGTTTGTCAGCTTTTGAGTGCAGTTGTGGTGAATTGCTGAAATCCAATTTATAGCAAAAGTCAGCTTCGTATTTCACATTCGACCTTAAATTTATTTGTATTTAATTTCAGTACTGAATAGCTGTATGGGCGTATCTACATATGGAAAGAAATAAATTATTCATCCTAAAATCATAAATAAATCAAAGGCTTATAGCCAATACAGTGTTATTGCCCAATCGCTGAGCGTAATTACAAATTTTGATTCATGATTTAAAAATTAATAAATTTGTTTTCTTTTATCAGTAAATTTTTCATTTAATAAATAAAACGTAATACTACTAATAATTGCTGCTCCGTGTGCATACATGTGGGCGTACATACATGATTCAATTGGCTAACTATTTTTAGCAAACGTACCTATATTTTAATCTTGCCCATGGTGTTTGGTTTTTTTTTTTTGGTACTGAAATTAAATTTTTTGTGGTGAAATTTTCATTTGGTCTTAAAATCCAAATACCAATTTAAAATTTTTGTTACCATAAGACCGGCTTTAGTTTTATTTTTGGCAATTTGAAATAGTTTTAAAATAGGTACTCCAAACATTTAACTATGGCTCAATATATCTAAATATTCAGCAGAGGTGATTTATATTCCAGTTCTGATTTTGTGATAAAAAATATCGTTTTTAGTTAAGAGTTCACGCATTTTTCAAAACTTTTATGATCAATCTGTGATTAGAAGAACAACAACAACAACAACAAATTAAAATTTGCAAAAATCAAACCGAGCTTTGAGTCACTTTAAACTTGAATGGTATAACATCAAAATTTAATGGGCTATAAAACGGCATACCCAGAATCCTTCTAAATATTCTGATTAAAAAGATTGAAATATTGATGGAAATTTGTAGATTCTTTTCTTAATTTGGTGAAATATGATCTAAATTTTTACGAAAAAAAGAAATACTCAAAGCTTTTCAAAATAACGACACATGCTAAATTGTGACATCACTATCTTAGCAAACATTTTTGTGAATGTCTTGCCTACTTAAACTCGAAATTGCCATTTTCATACAAAAGATATCAAACTGAGAATTCCCAACGCATAATCTCACTGGACCGTATGGTTTAAATGTATTTTCTCTATTTCCGCACATCCTTTTCTTCTTCTTGATTAGCGTGATAATCTATTTTGGCCAAGTTTAACTAAAAGAAGTATTGTTCTGTGCATAGTAGTCGAGACAAATGGGAAATGTCTCGGATCGTCATTCAACTGGGAGTGGCCAGGACGATTCTTCTCCATACGGTTCAAGCTGCTCACAACTTTCGTGACGCCCAAGCATACTTTGTGTAGCTTTCGAATATCTGCTTGGAAGCGAGCTTATGTGAGAAAGCGATACAGCCCGATATTTGGTTGTACGGTACGTACAAATCCCTCCCCAATGAAAAATAAGCTCACGTCTCCTATTTCGAAACTAGAACTGTCACCAATGATGTGCTAAATTGTGACATCACTATCTTAGCAAACATTTTTGTGAATGTCTTGCCTACTTAAACTCGAAATTGCCATTTTCATACAAAAGATATCAAACTGAGAATTCCCAACGCATAATCTCACTGGACCGTATGGTTTAAATGTATTTTCTCTATTTCCGCACATCCTTTTCTTCTTCTTGATTAGCGTGATAATCTATTTTGGCCAAGTTTAACTAAAAGAAGTATTGTTCTGTGCATAGTAGTCGAGACAAATGGGAAATGTCTCGGATCGTCATTCAACTGGGAGTGGCCAGGACGATTCTTCTCCATACGGTTCAAGCTGCTCACAACTTTCGTGACGCCCAAGCATACTTTGTGTAGCTTTCGAATATCTGCTTGGAAGCGAGCTTATGTGAGAAAGCGATACAGCCCGATATTTGGTTGTACGGTACGTACAAATCCCTCCCCAATGAAAAATAAGCTCACGTCTCCTATTTCGAAACTAGAACTGTCACCAATGATGTGGATGACAACACGAGAGTGCTCTCACTACCTCTTTGCTGTTGATAGTTTGACATGTAATGCTACAAAAAATAATGTGACCAAAATGGGACGTCAGGCGGTCAAAGGCGCTACTTAATCGGAGAAGGAAAAACTTTTCTATGTTAGTTACTTTGACCACAGGTCACTGTCTCTTAGGTCGACATGCTCAAAGGTTGAATGTAAAGATTGAATATCGCTGATTGCAGAAGCTGCATGAGTAAGGAGGAGAAAGAGTAATCTTATCTGTCACTGTAAATGTCAGCAACAGCAATATCATCAGCGTACACTGTGATAATTCGAATGTTATACAAATATCACTGCAACAGTATTTTCGGATAAGAAAAGTGTCCCTCATATGTCCCTCAAAGAAAGACATGAATTGACCACTTCAGTACAAATATGTACACTCTAGCTCGGCCATTATAGTCTAACTCGGCACTTTATTATTACATTGTTTAATAATATTATAGAATTTAGTTACAGAAATTTTTAAATTACATGTAAAAAGTTGAATAATTCATGTTTTTAAATAAGTACTATTGCCAATGCCCTATAGCATAATTTTAGGTAATTCCTAGCTTCCCTATTTAAATGGTAATTTTAAATTTTTTTAAGAAGCGATATAAAATGCTAGCACTAAAATTTTATACGAGAATAATTGTCAATAAATTTCCTCTGAGCTACCGAAGATACAAATGCCGTCCATATACATAAGTGTTTAATCTTTATTAAGAAAAGTCTATGGACGTACCTGCCCATCCAAAAAAGGCAAATTATGGCTTCAATACTAATTTTTCCATTTACATTATCAGAGCTTATTTTTTGCATAACTTTCTTCTCATAACTTAGAAATAGAAATACATTTGGGGATATCTTAGTCAAACGCACCGTATTCTATGCGAGAACTAATTCATAAAAAGAAAAAAGGAAAAATTAAGACGCTGAACTCAGCTACTAGCGGCACTTAATGAGCCTCACAAGATAAGTGTGTCTGAGTATATTAGGAACTATATATAATATATCCCATATGAAACGCATATACACCTAATTATCCGCGCACACAAAAAGGGTGGTAAACGGCTTCGTCTTCTCTTGCAACAAAACACTCAAAGCCTTTTTATGGCATAAGTGAAAATCAAGATAACAACATAAAATTAGGAATTAATGCAAGCGTGTTACATTGCCAGACGCATATTTTTGTATTTGTAGAGATTTGCGGCTAAGCTAACTACGCCGGCTTCTTGTCATCGCGCACATGCTGTACGAATAATCGTAAAAATCAGCCTGAAGCGGAAAACTTACTTTGTGACGAAAGCGAAAAAAGCAGAAAAATATATGTACAGTGGAGAACTTAAAAATATTAACACAAGAAACTCAATAACATTTTCTATTAGTTTTTCCTTATTTCTGAAACGAATCGATTTGTACATTGAAATTTATGATTACTTTAGGAGACTGGTAAAATAGCAAATAATTAATAGGTATGACATTTTTAAAACATCAGCTGGGGTTTTGAAAATTTAACTATCTAGAATTTTTTAACATTGATAGTAAGAAGCAAGGCTACTGATGAACTTGATATCAGTTTACCAGTTCTACTCATTATACCTGGTTTTGAAATAGACTATCCAAGCTTCCGCAACCTATTCTAGGTTTTTGCATGCTTTATATATTATAATATAATTATTAATGTATTTGAACAGCCATTGTTCATTGCTCTCATATGTGTGTGCATCTGAAATAGGAAGGTATCTTGTAAAATGTACCAACTTTGCCTTTATTGGAATAAAATATTTCAAAAAAATAAAAATAAGGAAACGTAAATATCCGTTTTGAAGAAAGTCTCAGTTTTGTTACAGTAATCTATTATTTTTGTCTGCGGGCCCGACTTCTTTACGCAACAAGCAATACATTATTTGTGAATGCAAATGTCCATATATATAAAGGCAAGTTTTTGTAATTAAGGGCTTATATACCGATAGAATTTTCAAAGCATCGATTTTTTTATTTTATTTTCTTAATGTACATATATTTAAGAATATATATGTATAATATAAAAAATAATATAATAGGACTATCAATAAGTTCGTGCGGTTTTACAACAGATGGCGTAACTTGATTATTATTCCATCGATCCACATTTCCAAACATTCATTGGAGAGCTACTGTCGTAAGGCACAAACGTCAGTATAAGTTTTTTATTTGAAGCGTAAACAACAATATTTTTACCACACTTGAAAATGTCGAATTTCGTGCCAAATAATGTGTTTTTGCGGGGAATTCTTCTTCATTATTTTAATATGAAGAAAAAAGCAGCCGAAAGTCATCGTATCTTGGTGGAAGTTTATGGTGAGCATGCTCTATCTGAGCGAACGTGCCAGAAGTGGTTTGCACGCTTTAAAAGTGGTGATTTTGGCTTGGAAGACGAAGAACGCGAGGGTGCGCCGCCAAAGTTCATGGATACCGAATTGGAGGAATTGCTCGATCAAGATCCGGCTCAAACGCAAGAAGAGGTTGCAAAAACTTTGGGAGTTGATCAATCAACCATTTCCAAACGTTTAAAAGCCATGGGAATGATCCGAAAGGTAGGCCATTGGGTGCCGTATGAATTGAAGCCAAGAGACGTTGAACGCCGTTTTATGGCATGCGAACAACTGCTTCAACGGCACAAAAGAAAGGGTTTTTTGCATCGAATTGTGACTGGCGATGAAAAGTGGGTCCATTACGACAATCCAAAACGTCGGGCAACGTATGGATACCCTGGCCATGCTTCAACATCGACGTCGGCGCAGAATATTCATGGCCTGAAGGTTATGCTGTGTATCTGGTGGGACCAGCTGGGTGTTGTGTATTATGAGCTACTGAAACCGAATGAAACGATTACGGGGGATGTCTACCGACGACAATTGATGCGTTTGAGCAGAGCACTGCGAGAAAAACGGCCGCAATACGCCGATAGACACGACAAAGTTATTTTGCAACATGACAATGCTCGGCCACATGTTGCACAAGTGGTCAAAACATACTTAGAAACGCTCAAATGGGATGTCCTACCCCACCCGCCGTATAGTCCAGACCTTGCGCCATCCGATTACTATCTCTTCCGATCGATGCAACATGGCCTGGCTGACCAGCACTTCCGTAATTACGATGAAGTCAAAAAATGGATCGATTCGTGGATTGCGGCAAAACCGACCGAATTTTTCACAAAGGGAATCCGTGAATTGCCAGAAAGATGGGAAAAAGTAGTAGTAAGCGATGGACAATATTTTGAATATTAAATTTGTAACCATTTTACGTCAATAAAGTTTCAAATTTCGAAAAAAAACCGCACGAACTTATTCATAGTCCTATTATATAAATAGAGGGAGCCGACTCCGAACGGCAGATATTTTTATGAGGAGCTTTTTCATGGGGCGACCGCTATTAGAAAAATGTTTTTCTTAATTTTGGTGTTTTACCGAGATTCGAACCGACGTTCCCTCTGTGAATTGCGAATGGTAGTCACACACCAACCCATTCGGCTACGATGGCCGCCAATTATTTTTTTATTTTAAGAATATGCACAGAAAATTTAATACCGTTCCTGTAAATATTTTCGAAGTTACACGCAAATTTGAAAAGGCGTTTCAGAGTTCTTGAAAGTACAAGGCCGAAACGGCAGCGCTTACCTGGAACTCAGTCCCTTTTATGCACCTACCTATTGTAAATGTTCCCCTCTAACGTATTTAGATGCGTAAAGCAACTGTGTGTTATTATTTTTTTTATACCTGAAAGGTAAATTTTTATTTTTCTCTTCCCAAACTGGAAACTATTTAAGAGTGGTAGTCAGTATAATCAGCTAAGCCAACTTGTGAGTTCGTTCATATTTTTTTCTATACTTCCTATTTATAGAGATCTCAGCAGTGAGCATTTAGGAGAAAGATGTGTAGGTTGTGCTAACCAAACGAGAGCTATAATTACCTAATTTGGAAAATCTCTCCCAAAATTGTTCCGGCCGGTTCAAAAATTGTAGAAATCGCTGCACACATAGCTGCCGGCATATCACTATTGTATTATATGAAGGCAAGAGGAATTACACTTGGGCCCAAAGCACATTCATATGCCAAAAAACAAGATGAGCAGCGCATGAACATATCCGATCTAAGAGCGCGTAAGAGCATACGAGATGGAAGATTGGGCCGCTGACAACATCAGCGCGAGTTATTAGAAGCTGCCGTTTGTTGGAATGAATTTTGTTTACCGCCAATGCATAATTAAGAGGCATCACCTAATAGGAGAAGGAGCTCGCCAAACACCCAAGCGCCAGTATATAAATAAATATCTATATATACAACAAACAAGCAAACAAACAAAAAACATTTTAATTTTGACTTTCATACCATGAACAACTGCAGATCTGCATATCAGTTTTACTTTTTTTCTTGCTATTCTTTGCTATTCGGTCGACCGCAAAAATTCTTGTATGATGAATACAGAGATTTTATTTTCCTCATAGCTGATATCTTAGTGATACCTTTCTTATTAAATTCTGACCGAGATCATACGAAGAAAAAAATTATCCATCATCACATTATGACCTTGTCAGATTGGCTTTTCCAAACAACTGAATTTTCCAGAAGTAGATACCGATTTTCAGACCACACACCTAACCAAAATTTAAAATGTTCTTCGGATAAGACACACACAATCTTATTTTGGGTTTGTCAACAAACCGTTATTAGGCGCGTGTAGTGTTGAAAGTATGACCAAACCTCTCAAATATTTTCACTATGATTGCTCATCATCTTCATTTATAAGGAGCTCCTATCTCTTCATTCGGCAAATAATTTTTGACCAGATTCTCTGAAAAAACGAGCGAACATTTGTTGTGCTTAGTTGCCAAATAATGTGGTCTCCAATGAGAAAACCAATTCTAGATTACTAAATCTTCATGCAATATTCAACGTTTGCTTGTTCCACTAATGCGTTCTTAATTGCGTTAACAATTTTCGATATTTTGCATATTTTCTCGCACCACAACCGTTTTTGGATCGCATTCACGCAATTAATGCTGCACGGATCGACGACCAGCTTGGAACTCATTGTACCAGTGTTGCACAATTCCTCACTGTGGTGCTTCAACGCCAACGTTGGATAAAGTTGATCAACGCACTCCTATCTCGATAATTCGCGTCAAAAATCGTAATAAATCACCACACGAAAATTTTCACGATTTAAACCCATCTTGATGAGATGTGAGATGCATTTTTTAAGTTACTAAATAAAAAAGAACAAATTAAGCACGTAAGTGAAAATGATATATGTAAGTTTATTCTAAAAAATTCCAAACTTTTTGATAGGAATATGAAATTACGGCTCATGACACGTAGTGCAAATGTTAGAATGTAAATAAAGTAGCACTAAAAACATTGTAAAATAGTAATATTAGGCGCGATAAAATTTTCAAAAATCACCCCCGTTTATTTTATAAAGTACAGCTGACGGGAATGGCTTAACTCAAAAATACCATTCAAATAATTGAAACTTACGCTTATGACCTGCTTATATTTAGGTATTTTTACACCCTTTAAATCTTGGTTAGACTAGTTTAAGTGTTAACACTTTACTGTCCACCACTGTATCTCCATCGCAAACCGTTTGTCTGTTACAATGCCTTTTTTGCCTACTAATTTTCTTTTACAGAACTCAGACAGAAGACTGCCATATAATTTGGCTTTCCAGCAATGTTCTTTGCTTGCTTTTGTCATCCTTGGAAATTCAATACGAATTTACTATTTCCGAGCATTCCTCCAACTTCCGTTTCCGTCAACGCGACGGCACTCCTACTAAAATTGACGCATAAACCTACAACTCTTGTTGTGTATCCCAGCTATATGTCTATGTGTATGTGTTGTAAGAAAGGAATGTTAACGCTATAACCAAAAATGTGCGCAATAAACGAGCTGCCAAGTGCTGTTTGGCATTTGGTGTGAAATAGCAAGTTCTTTGTTTTATATTTCCATTGAACACATTATCCCTTTGGTTTTATTTCTTAGTTCGTTGCCGCCAAATACCATTTTTGGTATTCGATTTTTGTTTTTATTGCTTTGTTTTTATTTTTGTTTTTGCATTGGCTTACATTTATGCCATTCACTTTGATTATTGCACACTCAATATATCCTTCGCTCTTCCTCCGCAATGTTCGCCCATTGAGATGGTTGCCTTTTTTGTTAAGCATCAAGTGCTTAGCCTGTGAGCAGTCCTTTCGCTTTGCTTCCATACGCACATACATACCCTCACCAATACACAATCACACTTACCATTGCGAATTCGTTTTGCTGACTGGCTGTAGGAGTGGCTCAAGCACGCACTCGTTGGGCTCATCACTTGTGTTAAGGGACAAGCGGAAATGTGGCTGGTGGTCGTAATTTAAATGTATTGTGGTCAATCGTTGAAAATCATACCAAATTGCTTGATTCTGATTTGATTTGCGTAGATTACAATCTGTGCCGTTCGCATATTAAGTAGATTAGAGCGCTCAGATACTCAGTGCACAACGTTCAATTCTCAACGCTTCAGACTCGACGGACGCTGAATGCCCGTTCTGTTTGCATGAATGCTTGAAAGATGATCCCCTTGTTGGTTCATGGGTTGGTATATTGACCAGGCAGTGAAGCGGTTACTTAACTGTTGGTGGTAATGAGCTTTGCCGACTGACATTTATCGGGTGGATTTACAAATCTAGTTTTCACACTGAGCAACTGATAATGGAACTCATCGAATGGGAGGAGAGGGTGTGACCAAGAGAATACATATTAGCACCATCCCATTTTGGGGTTTTGCACATAAAAAGTTTGTGCCATGTTTGTTGAGAGTATGCAACGCTGATAGCCTGAAACTAATTTGAATTTTATTATGACCCTTATATTTGGTATTTAGCAGCAAATTCCATACGCTCATGTAAGAAAAGGCTGCTGTATATATTTTCGTACGCTTGTGTTGTTAAGCCGCGTTAGACCTGAAACTAATAATCGATTTAAATGCTCGTCTAAATGTACAAAGGTAGATACTAGGTTGTTCAATAAGTTTTGCAGTTCGATAAGGGAGGGCGGAGCTACTAGCCTAAATTTTCTTTTGTTATGTTGTTATACTCTTCACTCTGAACGTATGTGAAACTTCATTTAAATCTGTAAATTCATTCGTTGTTTGCCAGACATTTAGTATCGACATATCACAGTAGAAAACTTCAATGGAATAAATAAACGATTGAATTTTTATTTTTGGAAGGTTTAAAAGCAAAGCAAGTTTTTGAGCGAATGTTGAAAGTTTATAAGGACTTTTCGCTATCAATTAGTACTGTAGAAAAATTGGTTGCTGAATTTAAACGTGGTCATACGAGCCTTGAAGAAGATACATGTCAAGGACGACCAAATGGAGCCAATCGTAGAAAAAATACAGGATTTTGTATTGAAAAATCATCAAGTGACTGAAAGAGATTTAGTAGCATTTCACTGGGCAGTGTAAGCAATATTTTGACTGAAGTATTGGGTTTCAGAAATCTGTGTGTACAATGGACGCCACATTCGCTAACAATGGAAGAAAAACACATTAGAATTCGAGTTTCTCAAAAACATTTAAAGCATTTTCGGAAAGATAAATAGGATTTTGTGCATCCATTTATCACTATGAAAAAGGCTTGGATCCATCACCAGGATTCTAAATCAAAACAGTAGGCTAAAAAGCGGTGTGAAACTGGTTTTTCGGTTCCGAAACCAGTTCGTGTCTAGAAATCGGCCAAGAAGGAATTAGCATCAGTTTTTTGGCATGCAAAAGGAATTTTGTTTTTGGATTACGTGGAAACTAGTAAAACATTAAGTTTTGAATACTAGTTTAACGCTATAGACCAGCTGAAGAAAACAATTCGTGAAAACATACCAGTTTGTAAAAAAAAAAAAAAAAATTTTCAACAGATAATGCACCGTGACACCGTAAGCAATTTGACAATGGCGAAAATCTATGAACTAAAGTTCGAATTGTTGGAGCATCCACCGTATTCACCAGATTTGGCCGTCTCCAAAGGCATCCATCTGTTTCCAGACCTAAAAAATGTATGTGTGGAAAGCGTTTTTCATCAAATGATGAGATCAAAACAGCTGTGGGAGCGTATTTTGCAGGCCTTCAAGATTTTCACTTCAAGGATGGAATTCATAAATTGGAATCTCGTTAGAATAAGTGTATTGATATTTTGGGAGTCTATACTGAATAATGAAGTATATTTCAAATTTTTATAAAATTGAGTTTTTTTTATCAAATCGCAAAACTCATTGAACAACCTAGAACACTTGGATGCCATACCTGGAAAAGACACCTTTGAAACTTATATTGGTACGAACTTATACTGGTTAATGAACCGGAAATCAACATGCCAACTGGATTACAAAGAGGAATTATTCAATGTAAATATAAAGTCAATGTGGATGTATCTTCTATGGATGTATGTCTTCAATCCGAGATATAAAGAAAAATATCAGCAGCGCCATGGTACGTTAAAAACTCGAGCATAAACAAAGTTCTATAAATACCCATGATCGATGGTGAAATCAAAAAGAATAATGAAAAGTATCTTTAACAATTTCAGATACACTATAACACTCTTGCTATTGCTCTCGCACACAAAATCGTCGTATCAGTCTAGAACGAAGAGATCACCCCGCGTTAGATGGAGATACATAGATGAAAAAGAGCCCGCTCAACAGACTAATAGAGCAGTTAAGGGGTTATACGCAGTTATGAAGCAAATAAAAGACGGGTTGTCAAGGATTTATCCTGAAGAAACTTCAGAATATTTTAATTTGAAAATTTTTGGCGGTTATAAAAACATCCTTCAAGAACGTAACAAAATTTTTTATTTATGAAAATGTTGATTATAGAGCGCGCTGCAGGCGATTTCTGGAACCTCCTTTAAAAAAAGACGATTTACGGTGTACATCGTAACTCAGGATTGGATTATCTGAAATCAAAAAACCAAACAAATTTTGTTAATATATTAGATTATCTAGTAATTAATCGTTCGGCTAATCAAAATAGTGAATTTTCACAAAATGGCAGCTTTTAAAAGAAATGATTTCGATTTTTACGTTAAAATTTGGCCGTAAATTGATTATAAAATGGAAAATATTACAAAAGGAACGATTAATTACTAGAAAATGTATCTTTAAAGATTGAGTTAAAACGGTTGACCGATCAAACAAGCCGTTTTCGAGATATCGTGTACACCGACTTGAAAAATGCCGTTTTGAAAAAAACACGTTTAAAGTTTCAATACCTACCTTAAAACGTGCCGAGGCATCTCTACATATTTAGGTATAACTCCGAAAGTATTGCTTAGATCTACTTCAAATTTCGTGCGTATACTTTTGAATATATGTACATTACAAAAATGCAATAAAAACAGATCGATTTTTTTGAAAGTCATAACTGCGTATAACCCCTTAAATTATATTAAGAATTAAAAACTCACTAATCAGCTTAAAACTAAACTTAATTCAGTGTTAGTGAAAAAAAAATTGTATTTGTTATCAAAAGTTACCATGTATAGTTAAGCAAAGCATGCATAGAAATGCTGACGTAATCAAACATGAGGGAGATTAGCATTAAATGAGACTTAAATAGTCCTCACATACACACCCTCAGCAATAAAAAGAAACATAACAGAGGTTATTTTGTCATTACAAATTTTAAATACATGCCCTAGAAAGCGTTTCAAAAAGCATTATCAAAGTGTAAGGAAGTGGAAGAGGGAAGATCCCGCAGCTTTTCGGCGCCTTTTTTAATGTGGCTATAAAAAGGATTTTACGAACTCATTTGTGGAATTTAAACGAACCATTTTATGACTTCAATGCAGTCGTCCTGTATTTGCTTTTTTTATTTATTTTATTTATTCACAACTGTATTAATAAAAACGAAAAGGTCTTTTTGCGGCATTTTGTATGTAAATACCCTTTAGATGGCTGGCATTTGTGGCCACTTGGTCAAATCACTCAAAGCGTTGAGGATGGGAGCGACACCAGTACATACCTACATATGCATGCATGGGTGTGTGCATGTTAGGGGTTGCTTGTCCATATAAGTACACACATTATGAAGGAATTAAGGACATTTGATTGGAAATGACAATATGTTTTTGTTAATAAATTTTAGACGAGGGATAATGTAAAGATAATGTAGCTTAAAGTGGAGGAAGAATGGAAGGAGTTTAAATGCGGATCTGTTTGATCACTATTGTTGTTATAAAATCAAAGCTCATTGCTAGGAGCCAGATAGAGTAGTCTACTATTATGAACTGAGGTCTAATAAAAATGTGTTCTTTACGATTTGGAAAAGGTAGACTATTACGAATATGTAATATTAGCCGCCGTAGTCGAGTGGGTTGGTGGTGGTCAGAGAGAACGTATGTTCGAATCTCGGTGAAACACCAAAATTAAGAAAAACATTCTTCTAATAGCGGTCGCCCCTCGGCAGGCAATGGCAAGCCTACGAGTGTATTTCTGCCATGAAATAGCACCTCATAAAAAAAATATCTGCCGTTCGGAGTCGGATCCATTTGTGGAACAAATTCAAGACGCACACCACAAATAGGAGGAGGAGCTCGCCCAAACACCCAAAGAGGGTGTAATAAAGCCATTATTTTTGGTGACATTTTTGTGCAAATAGCTTAAAACTATTTCATGGTCGATCTTTAACTCAAAATCCGCACCATAAACAACATTCAAAATTTCAGCAAAATGCAAACCAGATTTTCGCTATTATTAGAGAAAAATTGTAGAAGGTACCGAATTTTCTCTTTGTTGACTCCCGTAACTCACAACTGATTGGAACAAACAAAAAACAGTAAACGAATTGTTTAGACAGTTGAACCTTGAAAACATAGAAGCATAAACACTAAATTGTTTTACGTTACAAAGATTTTACGTTACAATATATCGATTACTACATCCATCTACCGAGAAGAATTATGGATTTCTGTTTCCCCAAATTAATATATTACTATTGATCTCTAGCCAAGCTGTCTTACCGAAAATGAAGGAGGGAGCTGGAAATCCCGAGTTTAAAAGTAAAGTTGTTCAAACACCTAAATAAGTAAATTGCCAACAAATATCAATGTAATTAATTATTCACGCAATTTTGCATAAGAAGATAGAGAAAGAGATGATATATTCAAGCAGTTTCTCTTAGGGCGTAAAGCGCACCAATAAAATGGAAGATCCACCACAACATGTTGCCTAAATCGTTGCAAAGGGGTCACATAAATCTAACAGTAAAAAGTTTCCTTTACCCGGGTATCAACTTCGCGTACCGATACCTTCGATCTTGTAAAACCTCGCCAGCACCATTTGAATGTGGTAGATATTCAAAATACATATGCGCCTAGGTTAGGTTATATTGAAGCGGTTATCCTGTGAGACACACTCAGCTTCATAGCCCATTGCGATGCCGCGTGGAAAACTTGTCCCTATCTCTCCTAAAATCAGTGTATGCTTTTCAAAAATTTCAGAATATCCCTGATTTCTACAGAACTGAGTTCTTCTAATTCATTAAAGAATTGAATAGTAAACCTACGTCTGCATAGAACAGGACAATTGCACAGAAGGTGCGAGATTGTCTCCGCTTCCTCCTCTACTAGACAACTTCTACAGACGTCATGTGTTTGCACACCCATCCTTTGGGTTTGCCTCGTTATGACTGAAATCAGTGTGTCAAGACAATGCTTATTTTGGCTTAGCGGAGACTCGGTGCGTTTAGCATTGAGAGTCAGCCACAAATGTCTAGCGATTATACAGGTGGTCTCAATACGTCATATTTCATTCGCGCTTTTTATGATTTCTTCAAGGATAAGTAGCTTACATGTTTGCAAGGTTATGCCTGTGCCATTGCGGGAGTGCGTAGTCCACCACGATGCTCAAAAATGCCAGCCAGGATTTTACCGTGACCGTAATGCGACTTTGATCCGCTAAGAAATCATGAGAATCTGAATGTTTAAGCACCGCAGCTACAATTGACTCAAAACTTGGCGTATCACGTAAACATAAAATATTCTAACGCGAACAACATTTACGACGAGCAGTTGCATACAGAACTGCATAGGATTCCTTAGCAAAACATTACACGGAGTGTTAAGGCCACCCGGTGGTCTTGAGCTCGTAAATTTCGGATATTTTATGGAAAGTAATACTATTTTTATTTGGAGCGGCTAACAGTATGAGAAATTATGATATGTATAGTATAAGCCGGGCTCTGGCAAAAAAATATTAATTGTGCTATGTGAGTGTAGATATATAAAAACCCGAAACTAAATGAATAATTTGTTCGAATAGCGATAACTTGTGATATTAGCAATAAAAGCGATTGACTTTGGTAGGCGGCATGCGTCAGCTGCTACACAAATTACAATTAAATATAACTTAAATGTGCTAGACTTACCACGAAAAATTTGATAATACCCTTTGTAATCTCTTCCATACTCCGCTCAAGTTATAAATGAAAAGAGTAGTTGGTTGGTTACTTTGACCGAAAATTGGAGTTAGCAGCTTTTACCACGATGTTGACGCTATATTGATTATTTCCCATTTAGAATAGATTATAGCATTTCCCCCCAAATGAAAAATTGGATATAAAATTGGTAATTGGCATATTTCGTAATAGATATTCTCTAAATGGGTGGAAAACCGACTGCATGACAACATCTGAAGAAACAGAGATTTTGGAGCCTTTACAGAAAAGTACAACGAAATTCGTTTGTATATGGACTTCTTATCCTTTGAGAAGATGTTGGTTTCGTTCATGGAACTAAATATATCCTTCCGATTCTTAAAGATGACTTTAAGTTATTAAAACCCACTATCTAGTAGTAGAAAAGTGCTGCGCCTACCTTAAAGTTTACAAACGGCTAATAGCTTCAGCGGTTAAAATTCAAATCAAAACGAAAATACCTACTTTTTGCCTCACACTCAAATTCCATTTTCCTTACCAAGTACGGAAGCAAGCTGCACATGTGAGTGGCACAAAAGGGTTTCATTAATTAAAGGAATTGATTGGAAATGCCACAGGGATGGCTGAGTATTACAAAATTCTAAAAGTACATGCAATTGTGCAAACTCACAGCAGGAAATCCAAAAATTTTAAATTGAAAATACCACAAAGGCCACTAGGAGCACTTATAAGCACCACACAGATATCCTTGGATCTGCAGATAACAAATTATTTTACACTTGGCCAAGCAAAGGCATCACAAGATGATTTTAAGAAAATACAATGCAAAGCTGCAGACAAAGAGAGCAAAAGAGGAGTGAGGCTAATCTCCGAGGCTAGTGAGTTAGCTAGGTAGGAGGGTCATAGCACTGGATGGGTGATGAAACAAAAAAGCAACATCATTAACAGCAACTTGTCTAAGCTCAAACGCCAACCACTAATGACAACAATCAAGACCTACGCCATGAACTGCCCTGCTGCGTCAATTTGCACGTATACCAACTGAAGAAACTAAGTACGCTGGCAACAGTGCAATCCGTTTGGGCTGAGCAACGGTTAGCGGGAAAGAGTATATGTATGTATGTATGTGTGTGCAAGAGCCCTGTGTATAATTTGTGGGCACAGGTATGGGACACAGCAACAATGTAAGAACAAAAGGTAGTAAGAGCAATTTCTATTTAAATTTAACTTTGTTGTGTTACGAGGATTTTGCTCTCGCCTGATTGCTGGCAAAGCACTTTGTATGGCAATTGAAAGAGCGGCAGCATGTGGGCAAGCAAGTAGAAAGCCAAACAAAAGAGGTGACAAAAAGTAGGGAAGTAAAGCTGAAGGTGTCATGCGACAGGAAATGGCATGCTTTTTGCAGTTGAGCGACGTCGACAAACGCATGCTAGGGATGTCATTATTAGCGTAAAGTTTTGGTCCGGGATTTCGGACAATTGTTAAAGTAATCCCGGTAGTCCGGGATTTAACTTAGTACATCACTTTTTTAATACGTTTAAAAATTTAACAACTGACAGCAATGAATACATTAAAGAAGAACGCAGATAACTTTTCCCTTTTTTGATATTTAATATAAAAAATTGAAAAAAGGTTACGAAAATATATAATACAACAAAAAATGTCTAAACAAATTTATTCTACTGCATAAAACAAATTGTATACACTTTATAACTAAAATCCTCACCACCCTAGAAACTTTGTTACTTGAATGTGGGTTCCGGGACATGAGAGGCATGAATGAAATTGCGGTCACTTTAGCGAAAAAGGGGGCAAAAACTCCCTTCATAGGTCCTGAACCTTTCGGGACAAATAAAAGCTTCAAAAGTGCCTTTCTGCGGGAGCAGGAACAGAGAAAGCCTAGTCGATTACTGGAGAGCCCAATCGAACATGCGGCAATAGAAAAGACACATAGATCCAAAACGTATAAAGGTTGAAGCAATCCTTAACTTAAGGAGAAAGGATATAAAACTTTACACTGAACTACTAACAGGACACTGTAAACTTAATTATCACATGAAAAAGATAGGTGCAATAGAAAATGGTTACGGTGGACTCTATAAAGAGGCACAAGAAATAGCAGCACATATCATATGCGAGTCACGACTGCTCAGCAGTGGCACGACGCAGACTAAATTACCCGGGAAATGCGGCCATAGATCCAAACCTCCTGGTGGAAATTAAGCTTACAGCAGTTTTAGGATTTATTAACAGCCTGAAGCTGTTTGAGTAGGCTACGTGGCTGCACAATAGATCTCTTCAGGTCGCAGTGCACAAACAGCCAATCAATAATAATAATACTTATAGCTGATATAGCTAAAGTTATATCTAAAAAAACTGTACTATTATTACTCATTTAATTAATAGAAATTGTACACGGGGCTTCTGCGGTCTGAAAACACCTGCTGTGTTGGCAGCCCGGTGTATTGGGATATCGGGACTGTCATCCCTAATGCATACATATACGCACATCTTTATATATGTATACAGCTACGTAAGTACATTTCTGCTTATGCAGTCCCTATTTTTTGCTGATGTGGTCAATATGGCAGCAAATGGTTTGCCTGCACGGCTGCTCACCTCATCACAGCGGGTTATATGTGACCAAATTCTAAGATGCAAATGAGAGATAACAAGGTAGCAGCATACAATCGGACACATACACATACACAAGGCGCATGCGGCTAAACGAAGGCCTTGTACGAGTACAAATGTTTGTGTACCACACGTAAACTCTTGCGTGGCAGTCTGTCATAAATACTTAGCCAGCTACCTTTTTGTTTTCTGATAATGGACGAGCCCAGTATGCTCTGAAATCTCAGCAGACCAGGCATTTTAACACACTTTCTTTTACATGCATCTGTAAACATTTATGTAGGTCTGTATTGCACCGCAGCGCCCAAACCAATTTAGGGTTCATATTTTTATTTATGCGCTTGTTCATTTACCCTTTCAATTTATCCTTTTGGCATTTCCGCCAGTCAACCTTTCGTATATCAACAATTTTGTGGTCTTACCGGTGATAGCCTTTCAAATTTGTGTTAACACGTTTGCGTACCGGAATGCAAAAGCATTCATTTTTAAAATGGCATAAGTGACTTAGTATTAATGCTTTTAAGGCCTTTTTTTAATTTTTAATTTTTAGTTTTAGCTTTAAGGTTTAACAGGATTTTGAATAAGTATGAAGTATTCTGTGAAATTTTTACCAATTCGGAAAAGTTTTTCATATTTTTTAGTCTCTTATTCTTATCGAATCTTTTTAAACCAGTTTGTCGTGTAAACTTATTTTTTTTTTAACAAAACGTAAGGGTGTTTTTTACTTGGTCCGAAATATATTTTTTTATTTTTATCGCTTTTATACTTGTAATCTTTTCTTAGACATAAAAAAGCATTAAATATATTTTTTGGCATTTCAAAAGTGATATATAGAGGTCGTCACTAGCAAATGAAAAATTTTTAAAATGGATAAAAAAACGATAATGCCTCATAAATTAAGCAATTATTTCAAGAAAATATAAGCACTTTACGGTAATTAAATAGATATTCTAGTGTTGAGGGCTTTAGTCTGTAATTTTTCAATACCAAAAGAAGGTATTGCTTTCTTCATGACAGCGCGTTGGTTACTACCGTGTCAATGTGTGGCAGAATCGCGCCACCAGAAGGTGTTCAATGGCACTATTTATCTCGTTTATATAACTAATTGAATTATTTCCCATACGATAATTTGTAAAAAAATCGTATTATTATTTAGGTAAGCGAAAGGCATGACGAGTTGACGTTTACTTTTCGAAGGTTGAAAATTAGACCCACCCACAAAACTAATTTCATCGGATTTCGATAGTCCTGACCTTGTTTATTTTGCCGTTGAAATAAAGCTAGAAGAAAAATTAGGAAAAAAAGAACAAAAACTAAAAGTATCCAATAGGTACATTGATTCTCAAATAGACACATACCAGGCGAGAAAAATATTCTGACCATTTTTTGTCAGATGTCTTTAATAAGCCATTTCCCTCAATATACTTTTTCAAAATAAGTCGCTTCACAGTTCTGAGTTTGTTTGTTACATCGTGTCAAAATGGAGGTTGGAAATGAGAAAATTTGATAATTTTTTCAGTGAGGCTCCCTTAGCTGCTCGTAAATCATCATACAATTTTAAACGCCTTTTTCTCAAAATCACTCCATTCAACAGGGCATGAGGGTTCATAAAACATTATTGCATGCCTTGCTTTGAAACTAACACCTAATTTTACTAGTGAGGGATTTTTAGAAAACAAAATTTCGAAGATTGCTTTAGTTACCCATTTGGGATCGAAAAAATAAGAATTTCCTTTCTCAAAATTTAACGTTCATTATATAGAAGACATAAAGAGGAAATTAAATACTTATTTCTATACTAACAAAAAAAAAATCGTCAACGTGGGGTATTTTTTTAACCTTTAAACTGCAGACAAGCTTCATAATAGCTTTCGTGCAATTCAAAAGGACGAATGAAGGGAGTAAGAAAATCATTGCAATGAACAAAGTCCACAAAAGAAATGGGGAAGGGAAAGCAGCAATTTATTTAGGAGTCAGGTACATGGAAATTGGACCAATGATAAAACTATAATTTTCTAAAATTAATCCGATTTAATTATATATAAATTTAGATAAAGAAAGAGGACTGCTCCGTAGCACTTGTACTCTTTCATGGTAACTCTAATTACTCTTGTATGGTATCAAAGATATGATATTTATAGTTATCAATTATTGAGGTGATCACTGCGCCAGTAAACAAAGACGTTGTTCCAGATCTGGTTCTCACTATGGCGAAAGACAATTTTGTTCTTCTACACCTAAAGAAAGGTACGTACTACAATACAATTTATTTATTAATTTCTTGAGTGAACTAGATTTTGTTTTGTAGGTGATTTTAATTGAAATTGTCAAATTCTTCTGTTTTAAGGAAACTTAGGTATATGATTTCACCTATTCGAGTATTTTATGGCAAATGAAATTCATGAAAAAAACTTGAAACGCAAGTCAGGGTTTATTTTAATAACTTATTATGGTTGCCAGGAAATAGTTCTTCAGCTCTCTTCGTATGTAGATGAGATACTGCTCCTCCAGAAATCATTAGGCAGATATTTGAGTCTACGTTTTGAAGAATGCAATATCATTTATTGTCTATGAAACTATTTTGAGTAAATCAATTATATGTATAATACGATTTCAGATATCAGGGGCGGGTAAGAAAATATTCGCGAAACCAAATATGATTTAAAAAAAAGCTTCTATGTTAGCAACAGTTTCTTTTAATAGCGATCTCCCCTCGGCAGGCAAAGGCAAACCTCTGAGTTTATTGCTGCCATGAAAAAGCTACTCATTAAAACTATATGGCATTTGGAGGCGGCATAAAACTGTAGGTCGATCAACATCAGAATGCGCACCACAATTTGAAGGAGTAGCACGGACAACTGGAATTTTACTGCCAACGAACGTGTTAAGCCTCACTTTGTTTCCTTGCAGCATTTGCTGTTTTTGTACATATTGTGTAATGAACTATTGTTTACCTAAATCCGGAAATGCTTGTTTACTGCGGCGAGTGATGCTCTTAAGCTTTATTAAATTACACTTTATTAGGCAAAGCGTATGCATGTGCTTTTGGGGTTCAAGCGCTGGACTCTGAATAAATGCTTGTGGATGCATATGTAGATGTGTCTTATAATCTATACATAGAAATGTGCGTGTGTATGTATGTATAAGCGTATTTGGTATTTTAAACAAAGCACTCTTGAGCCTGTCTCTACATTTGTGGTGCTGTCAAGTGATAATACAGTATGTAGGTATGTATGAGTACATTTTCCAGTAGCTCACCACATTGAATGTTGCTCATACGCCACGTAGACGCCGTGCACAGGAGAAAAGTTAAATTCAAATTCGAGTAATTCTTATACAATACACACTTGTAAATGCGGAAGTAACTGCATATTCGTATACGCTTTTAAATATGTATATATACATATACATAGAAATGTATAAATAAGTATACATACATATACATATTTACTAGTATATAATACATTGCGCTTTTGTGAAATCATTAACAACCTCTGAATATGTCAATGCTGCAAGTACACTCGTATTCTATGAGAAGGATGCTTATGAAAAACGTTTGCGCCGGTTAGCAATACTTAGCTTTTTGTTAATCTCTCTTTCAAGTGTTAGCACGTGAATGTTTTGCAGCTAATTAACTCAGCCACAATGGATTATACACAAGTATATATTTACATACATAAATATGTTATATGTATATAAAATCATGTTTGCACTTAGCGGTTCATAAGCAAGACTTACAAATGCATATACGTACTTTTTTGTACTTCAATTTTTTTGTATGCTGGTAGTTGATGAAGGAACTCACGCCGCCAGTGAGTATATTAAATATTATATTATAGGATTTTTCACCATCTTTAATTACCGGCCGATAATAGTGACAAGTTGAGAGAAAAAAATGGTTTGCATTGTGAAACCTCAATCCTTGAGCACAAATCAAAATATTTTATAGAAGCTAATTCGGTGTAACTGCTTATTTCTTACCTGTTTTTTGCGCTCAAAAACAAAAAAAAAAACATTTGACTTGTATAACTTAACGTTTATTAATTTTTTGTTTCATTATATCTTTTACTAAGGCCTACAAATCAATATTTTCCGCCAGCTTATCAAATTGACTAAAGAACTTACATAGTACTTCGTTTCTTTTTAGTTCAAAGCCCAATAAAGGAAGATTTTTTATAATTTTTATTACAATGACTTTTTCTTTTTTTCTTTCTGCAGCACTGATTTTCTTTCATTTAAAATTGAATGAAATTCCATTTCAAGGGTATTGTATTTAGAAATGTCTGACAAAATTTGTAGTCTCCACCACCATCTATTTGGGTGCTATAGAAAGTTACTTGTGAGCGAATACGACAGTGTTGGTATTAAATTTGCTCAAATAGTATTTTCTTGAATTAATTTATTTTAAAGTTCGCTGGAAACTATTTTATTTGCATTTTTATGAGTTTTGTTACACTGTGGAACAAATTCAGGTTAGCAAAAATTAGGTCCATTCTGAGAGTGGCGGGTGAAAATAGAGGCGTAATTAGAAGACCCGTATCGCGCCGTTTTTTTATGTTAGCTCGAATTTGTTTTTAATCGGCCTTCGAAGTTTGCAGTCAAATGCCGATTTTCAGTATATTGTTTCATAAGTACCACAAAAATTTTCGAAATCAATTTTTTCAAAAATTGTAATTTTTGCACAGGTCTCTAGCAATAATTTGGCTTTTACAGATTGAAAGAATATCAATTAGTCGACGAGTTATAGCCAAAAAACCATATAAACAATTTTGCTCCGATTTCGAACTTCGAAGGCCGATTAAAAAGAAATTCGAACTAACATAAAAAAACGGCGCGATACGGGTCTTCTAATTTCGCCTCTATTTTCACCCGCCACTCTCAGAATGGACCTAATTTTTGCTAACCTGAATTTGTTCCACAGTGTTATAGTTATTCCAAAAAATTTTATTTTTCGAAATGTCTGGCTAAATGCTGCAAAAAATTGTCAGCCAACACATTTGTAGGTTTGTAGACGATTGTTTGATTGTACTTCCTGCTGTCACAGTAGCGTCATCACTACCGTTGACAGACCAAAGAAGAAAAAAAATTAACGCTGCTGATAAGCTTGAAAGTGTGCGAGTTTGCTCTCAGGAACTATCTAAGTCGAATGGGTTATATGGTAATAAAAACTCTTTGATTTACGAGCCTTTTTTTTCATTAAAAAGTGTTACTTAGCACTTAGTTTTTTTCGTTCAAATCTAAAAATATAGATGGCGTTATTTTCGCCTATTTATGACATCTAAACTATCAAAAATGTTCACCATTTAGATTTGCTTGCCAAAGACTATGGAAAAAAAATATTTATTTATTAAAGCCAAACAAATTTTGCTTACTAAAATCCTTTGTGTTGACTTAAAATAAAAAATTGAACAAATTACGTAGATGGCGTTTTTTCCCCTACTTTCTAAATCTACTTAGCTTTGTTTTAGTTGGAGACCGAAACAGAATTCACGTAATTAAAAAGACTACAAAAAAAACGGAAAGTTAAATTTATTTAACAAAATTCCCTACAGTAATTGTTTTCATTATTTTTTCACCAGTTTCTCAATTTACCTGAAAAATCCCAAACATTGTTTTTAATGTCATGTTTACATTTTCTTTTTATACCTGCTACAAAATTAATTATCCCGTTTTGTTTACGAAGAACTTTTTTGAGTAACACAAACAAATTTTAATTGAAGGAGATCTCTATTTGAATCTTTACGCACTCCATTGTTTGTCTGTTTGTATATTACAGATTTTTAGTTTACAAGTGTCAAATATGATGGACATACGAAATCAAAATACTATAAATCTTCCGATGTGGTGATTAATTTTGCACCACCTTTTATACTATATATTCATAGCTATGGAGCAGATTAATGTCTCAGTCGCTCCAGATACTGCCTGCGTATGCACTTTTTAATCGCTTGTTGAATCATATTAGCAATGCGTTTGAACCGAGCTCTCAAAGAAAAGCTGCCGGAATGGGACTGTGGACATGACAAACTAATTTTACTGCATGACAACGCCAGGCTACACGTTGCTAAATCGGTCCAGAAATATTTAGAGGGACGGAATTGTGAAATTTTGTCCCACCCGCCGTATTCTTCAGACATTGCACCTTCGGATTATCATCTGTTCCGAAAAATGCAGCCAGCCACAAACTGGCCCAATGAATGGGTCAAGTCAAAAGAACTCGCATTTTTTGTCAGAGAAGTCCGTATGCTGCCTGAAATATGGAGTAAAGTGGTAGCTTCCAATGGCATATACTTCACATAATATCACGCATTATTTAATTGTTTAAATAATTCGTAACTTTGGCTAAGAAAGGACGGAAACTTATTCCAATACCCAATATATTTTCGGCTAATACTGCGTGCATGTTTTTTGCAAATTAACTATATATTAGGCAATTCGCTACTCACCGCAACATAATATATTTTATATTTTTGACTCGCGGTTAAGGATATGTAGTGCGAAGTAGAATTAAATTGCTTTTAGATAATTTGTATAGCGTTGATCCAGCTCACAAAAAATTCTTTCTTAATTCATTTCCATTTCGTGGTATTTGTGGCAGTTTCGCGTATTTGAGATGTTCTCATTTTTGGTAGTAATCAAGAAATGGTTATTGCCCTACTTTTATAATTAGTTGTTATATTATTTTACTCTTTGTGGTGGGTATAAATAAAAAAATTACTTTTTGAAAAACTAAGAAAAATAATTTTGAGCTGACTCAGACTCCAAAACCCCAATGGGTGTATATTTTTCACTATTTAAAGGAATTTATTTCTATAACGCTTTGTGTAAAATTTGAGCTTTGAGCAACACTTGCGACTGTCTTTGAGATATACATTTTTGTAAGCAAATTTAAAAATCTCACACAGTGCAATGCTAGGTAAAAGTACACATCTGAATTCTTCAAAGCTCTTATCAATACCTCACTTTCCAAAATATGTAGATTTAGCTAATTTAATGACAGACATACGTAATTTGTATTACAATGCTACAATTTTATATACGCATGTATGTACATATATATACTCACAAACACAGTATAGGAAATGCCAAAGATGTCAATTACAAATACCAATTGCTTGTATTCCAATTAACTGCACGCAAGAGTCAATGGCTGAATGCCAAGTGCATCGAGGGTATGTTTGTCTATGTATATGTATGTAATACAAAGGCAATTTGTAAATATAAATAATCTGCATCTATCACTTGTCCTTTTCTCTTAGCACAATGTTATTAACCATTGAAGAATACCTTCAAATGAACAGCCTTTTGACATTTCACACAAGCAAGGCAAACACTTCAAAAAGCGTAAAAATAGTTTAGATAACCTTGATTCTCACAGGTAGACTGTATAAAGGTGAGTGTGTAGTATACGACGAGTGTGTGTGTATATTTAGCAGTAAATCAAATAATTTTGCTGATATACTCGTATGGTAGACAGATAAGAGATACTAATGAAGGGCGAAATATTAAATCTGTGTAGCTGTAAAAGTCAAGGATTTTTTTATTTTATTATTTTTTTTTCTATTTAGAAATACTTACTTTATTTTTAGATTCTTAACAAAATGCTTTAGTAAATTTTCACCATAAATGAAAACAGAAAAATATGTAAATATTTAAAATACGTCTCGGTAAAGTTTTTAATAAAACCTTTCATATTAAATTGGGCCAAGTATTAAAAATACAGAAAAGTATACCTATAATCAGACTCCCCATTACCTAAGTGGAATTTACTTAACATATAGAAAAATGGTTGTTCTCAAGCCTTAATACTCAGGCATTTACTCAAGATAATTTTTATTGTAGTAGTAGTGACAGAAAAGCTATAAAATAAGATAAATGACTCAGCTCTACATGGACTTCATTTATTCATTTCCACCTGGCCAGTAAGGCGCTACAGGGTGGTAGAAATACTGGTGTGTTTCTGTGGCATATTTTATTTGAACATTCACAGTTTTTTTCCGCTCAAAATCTCGACTGCCGCTCAGTTCATTTCACTGTAGGGCAAATTGAAACGATTTATTCTTATTTTCATGTCATTCATTTTTATTACATCAAAATTATTTGCGAAGAGTTAGCGTAATTTGTATAGTTATGAAAATTGAGCTCTGGTCAAGCTGCATTTCGATGGCAACTTGAGATCGGAGAACCAGTTTATATTTGTGCCAGTAAAGTGCCAATTGGTGTGAGTTGTAGAGTGACCCTTTAAAAAACAAAAACACTAAAATAGGTGCATTGGTTACTAGGCACCGACTTTGTGTGAAGTTGAAGGCATAAACTTGAACAATTTATTGTTTCTAGAGGATAGTTTTGCACATAATAGCACCCAACACCCACTTGAACTTTTGTACAAATCTCATAGTCATGTTTTCAGCCATCTTGACGATGCCAACTGCTTTCGTGGGGCAATTAGACTGCTATAGATATTCTCTCGTGGGTGCCATTATGAAATGATTATATGCACGTGGATTCTAGACTCCACATTCAGATGTTTAGGGAGACAATAGGCACCACTTTTTGCGAAATAGATCTAAAATTGATCGAAAAAAATCTTAGAAAACTTAGAAGCAAGGAAAGAAAATTGGATTCCACAAGTAAGGAAAATTTGTGTTCTCTCTCAAAAGAAGTTGAGATTTATTCATTTTATTTCTTTTGCAAACAGCTACCCTCTATTTGGATCACCCTGCATTCACATCTAAGTAGTCTACACTTCTATCACATCGAGCTGATTAATGCCCGCTAGCGTCAGGAGGCACACAAATAATAAAAATGGCAATGTATGTTTGTACGTAACTTCGTTTGTATGCATTTTGCAGGTTTATAAAAATTAATGTTACATCATATACTTCGCGATCACTTCTAGATATATGTGAGCCAGTTGTTTTTTTAATGGAAACTCACGTGTGCATGTCTACATTCATACATACATGCATGTGTACAAATAAAAGTATATGTACATGGATTTCAACACGATTGATTTTTTATGGCTGCCGAAACCTAAGTGTGTAGCAGGGGAAAAAAGGCATTCGAAGTGAATAAAAAATAACAAAAGGAAGTCAATGACAAGACTAATGCAAAGGCCACCATTGCCAAAGCAACTAGCCAGCAGAAAATGTTGTATCAAATGGTAAAAAAAGGACGCGAAATGAGCGAAAGCAAGGAGTAGCAGACAATTCCCGAAATGGCCATTTAGTTAATGTATGCTCCTTAGTAAGCATTAGCCTTGACGTTGCCATTGGAATTGTCTTCGCCGGTACTGCTATCGCCGCTGCCTTCATGCATTGTGCACAAATAAACTAAACAAAAAGAAACGTTTTCGGAATATCGAAAGGATATTAGCAATTTTACTACGTTCCTTCGCTTTATTTGGTCGATATTGTTTATATTTATTTCAACTGTTTATGTGCGGAGGTACATATTTATTTTCTAGTACCCAGTAAGTAAACCTTGACAGCCCGTTTTGGTGAGTTATCGTAATTAATTTTTTATTTTTACTTCACATTATTTTATTTTGCTTAATCCTAAATTTATTAATTTAATTTAATATTTTTTTACTTCAATTTATTAATCTTCTGCTTTGATTTATTTTTTTTTTAATTATTTTCAATAGATTTAGTTAAGTTTAATTTTATGTTTTTAATTCATTTTATTTTAATTTGGTTAATTTTTTTTTACCTTTTTTACATATTTTTTCTTTCCTTAAAAAATTTTAATTTCATTAAATATTTTTAATTTTTTTTCTAATTTTTTGTCCTATTTTATTTTTTACTTAACACTACTTTATATCACTCTATCTGAAATTAATTTATTTTATTATATTCGTATTTTATTTATTATTTTATTTAACAACTTTTGTTTAACTTAACTTTTAACTTTTCAATTGTATGCATTTTCTGTTCAGTTTGACTTTTTATTTTACTTAATTTTTTTTTTTTTTACTTTGTGTTATTTTACCTTAAACTAACATGTTTTATTTAATTTTTATTTCAGTTTAATCTTGTATTAATTTTTATTTTATTTCGTTAATTCATTTAATTTTATTTGACTAAATTTTTATTTTTTTTAGATTAGTCAGATTGGTTGTTTAACACAAGACACTCGGTGGCCCTAAATCCCATTTGGATACCGGAGTTTGTTTTCCTTCTCCTTATTAAGTTCCTTGAACCATTTAGATCTTTTTGGAAGGTAACTGGTACCTCCAGTGAGACATTTTGTAAATTTCCGAGGCCCTCAAAAAAATAATCGCCAAGGTATTTGGCACGGTCCCTTTGAAGTGCAGGAGAAGGGGTGTTGTACCGACTCAATTTCTTCTTCATCTCCACAACTCCTGCAGAAGTCATTGTGAGGTACACCCATTCTACTAGCTAGTGTGACAATAGTGCAGTGACCCGTTATAACCCGTTGTTCTATTGAATTCAAGCAGGGATCTTATCCTTCTAAGATTCAGTTTTGGCCAGAGCGTTTTGAATACCCTGCTGTTACTAGTCAGATACCACCTTCTATTGGTTTCCGCGATTACGCTTAGATTAATCGCAGTGTATAACTTGTTTAGAGGAATGTTTATGTCCTCTACCACTCCCTGAAGGTCAAGCTCTGAGCCTATCCTCGCACTCTCATCCGCTCTTTCATTTTCGTCCACTCCAGTGTGACTTTTATAGATTAAGGGCTTACAATTTTTTGATTTATTTGATTAAATTTTTGTTTTATTTTATTGCTTTTACGTATATGGTCAGTGCTGGTCTGCCTCTACGACGGCTGCCTTGAAGGGACTAGTCGATTACACTGCGGGTGATATCGGCTTGACCACTTCTTATCACGTGACCGCACCAGCCCCATTTCTTCTCAGGATATCCAGCAATGGTGACTGGTTACAACGATTTCACAGGTCAGTGTTTGCGATCGTGTCGGGCTAGAAAATTCTCAATATTTTGCGGAGGTAACGATTGGTGAAAACCTGCAGTGTTTGAAGGTTATAGGCTGCAAGGTTCCAGGTTTTGCAACCGTATATAAGAGCGAACTTCACGTTGGAGTTAAAAATTGTTGTATTTTTGTGCGCCGTGAGACAAACGTGGAGTTACACACTGCACTTAGAGTATCGAAAGCTTGCCTCGCTGTTTTTATACGGTTTTCCATGTCTTCTCTGGAGCCAGCATTAGCAGATATAATACCCTCAAATAGCAGAAAAACGTTATTGTTTTTAATGTTTACCCATTATTTTATTTTAATTAATTTTGCTTTATCTACATTTTTTTTTCGAACATCCAACAACCCTTGCTTGTACTTTTTTTTCAGCCAAGGTGAGTAAAACACATGAATAAATGATACTCAGAAAGGTTTTTTTCACTTTTTTGCTCTTTTTTGTAGAAAAGAAGCCTAGCCACTCAAGAGATAGTTGGTCAATTATGCTAAGAGGCAGACATGAGGTCAGACGATAATTGAAATCGCTCACAATAGGGAGTCGTAGAGAAGTAGCAGTACTGGTGTTCATTAAATCAATGTACATCGTATCGTCTCCTTAGTATTAAAATAGCCTATCAATTTTTTGATGTTTTGAGAAAATGAATTTCAAACTTTTTGTCGAAAGAAGCTCTCACTCAAATTTTGTTATGTCTGTAAATATTTATTATTTTTTGACTGACGTTTTGACCCACTTTGTGGAACTAGAATTTGACAAAAGTTTGGCCACATATAAAATCGACGATGGAGAATCCAAAAATTCAATAAAAAAATAATAGCCTATGAGCACATAGGCTATTGTTATACTAAGGGGACGGTATGTTACCTAAGCCTGGACAACTGCTAATTAAATATAATTAATAATAGTATCACCACCCTGCAGCTATGGGAGACAAATATTAACTCACAAGTTTTTATTTTGAGAGAAGAGATAAATATGCCGGTAGATAGAAAAATAAGGTATGCACTTGGGCTTTACAAACTTAATCCAGAGATATTTTCTTCTTCTCGAATTGACATAGCACTCCAGGGCCAAGTACCTAGGTGTCTTTGACAATGATTTCTCTCTTTGCAGTCAGTTCGATCTTTATTAGAAAGGTTCACACGTTTTTTGAGCCCTTTAATATTGTATCCTGTAATTACGGACTTTGCCTGGCACAGTACCAGAATTTGGTGAGTGTGTAGTTTCTATAATCTTTGCTCTACTCCTTAAAGCTATTTGAACCTTTCTTTGGAGGTGTATATTCCCACTACTATAACAGTTTCAAGTCCTTTAGCTTAGTAGCGGCTTAGCTTAGTAATCCACCAGCTATTTTGTTCTTCTCTATAACTTTATAGTACGTATGTAAATATGTGCGCCCCTATGAAATTTAGTGGTGATAATTAAGGATCAAACGAATGTCGTCTGCCTGTTCCCTAGCACGCCCTTGTGTCCAGGTAGCTAAACATGAGTAACTTTTTGTAAACACTAACTATTATTTTATTTTATGTACATTCATTTACAAATGAAATATTATACTGAAGGGATGGAGAGAAACTCTAACGCAGATTAGCTATGACTCTTTAGCTCAGCCGTCTGTTCGGTCTGATGTACCTAGGTGGTTATTGCATACACCTCTACTTGAAAGACAGCAGGGCGCCTTCTTAGGGAATTGAAAATTTTATGTTACTCAGAAATTTGTTGATGTGCTCCAGAGAAAGAGTGATAATTTCTTGTAAAATGTTCCTGCATTTTAAAATTCAAAAATAAATAATATTTATGTCATAGATTAAGAATGCATGAAACATTAGATAAAATGCTTAATTTGCTGATGTTTCATAATGAATTGTAGTAAAGAGGAAAGTATGGAAATTAAAAGGCATGCGAGGTGCAATTAGTTTCAAAAGATGGGAGTAAATACAATGCATAAGTATTCCAAAAATTATAAAATCATTAATATACATATAAATATATAAATATGTTTATCTGTATATACATATGCAATAAGAAGATTATTATATGACAACTTTACGAAATAGGAAAATGTGAACATCAAAGCAAATTTGGCAGTATCGGGTATGACCAAAGATTATATTGAGAAGTTTACAGTTCCTACACTATTAATATAAAATAATAAAAGATTACAAAGTATGTAGGTATATATAGATGCACATAAAAGCGACTTTTCCACAAAATACTGTCTATTACCGTCACTGGTTTCGTGATCAGTGAGCTGTGATTGGGTCAGAATAGACTAAGTAAAGGTTTTGCAATTGGTAAGCACCCAATTTAAGCGAGATAAACAGGCACAGCAAATGAATGGGAAAAAGGCATATTAGGCATAAAAATATACAAACGATAGCATTTATTTAGCTACATAAATTTTACGTAGCGAATACGTTCATATTTCGGTTAATAAAACCTGATTAACTTTGCTATTAACTCAGCGTTTGTGGGGTAAGGTATGACATGTTTTAGCATGACAGGCTTGGTCTTACTGCATGTATAATAAATGTATATAAAATAAGATATGTTCGTTGCTTTTACAAATTTTTTTTAAACACAAAATCTCTTCATTGCTTTTAAAAAATAAAAATAAAAACCCGCATGTTATAAAAACTTAGCCAAAATGTTTATTTACCAATAAGCTTTATGTAAGTGGAAAATTTAAATTTAAGATTTAGCTGACAAAGATTTAGATACTTAAATTTGTTAAATGATCTACTTTCAAAAATATTTCCACAAAAATTGTATGGAGTATTTGATGCCCGAAATCGGTAAAATATAGATAGTAATTCTGCGTTCATGATGAATTAAAGGGAATTATTCGAAGCGGTAATAAATGTTCCTGAATGACATAAAATATACCTAACCCAGAAAGTGAATGAAATTGAATATGTACCTTCGTAAACGATTTGCTGGTTGAAGAAGTAGAATGCAAACTTTCTAACGACCCTGAACGAGAAATGAAAGTGAAGAAAAAAAGCCAATCTCAGAAGCTGCATTCTTTAAGTCATATGTAGATTCTTCATTCGCTGTTCGTCACATAAAAAATTTGACTCAAATTATTATTTGAAGAAAAAAAATGGCGAGTCAATAAAGGATGCCGACTTCACCAACTTATACAATAAATATTAATCGCACACCCTGAGGATAACCCAGGCAGTCAACAACGTACAAGATGCTGCATTTTATTTAGTTCTCTTATGATGGATTTAGTGAGGAAATTTTGAAGTGAGTCAATTTCGAAAGATTTATAAAGATAGAAGGTTATGAGACTCAATTGAGATGTGCCAAGCTGCATTGTCGGGCAACCATCGCTCAGGTTCAACCCTCATGTGATTTACGCGTAAAATGTTTTAGATTTAATGACAGGGCTATAAGAATGAGCGGCCGCCGTAGCCGCGTGCGTTGGTGACTGATTACCATTCGGCAGTGCATAAATTGGAGTCTCCATGCATGAAACAACAAATCAGAGAGAAACATTTTTTTGTAATAGCATTTGGCAAATGCAGGCTATGGCAAACCTCTAAGAGTATTTCTGCCATAAAAAAGATCTTCGTAAAAAAACGAAACCATTTGCCGTTCGGAGTCGGTTTAAAACTCTAGGTCCCTTCATTTGTGGAACAACATCAAAGACGCACACCACAAATATTATTTTATTTTTTATAAGAACATAAAACTGGCGATGTGATTCACTCGTATACTCACTGAGAGTATGCTAATGACTCTAGGGCGAGATATGTAATTATGCTCCGTTACATTTATGAGCGTTGAATAGCTTTCCGTGGAAGGAGGAAATCTTAGATGTAAATTCCTAATAAAACTGTTAATTATGTTAACTGAATGATAAATGATATGCGATAGTGAAACCAGATGCTCACTGAAACTAAACTATGCTATGTTGTTTTAAAGATCTTCAGATTGCATTTGATTTTGATAAGTCCACTATGCGTTGCCAAAAGGTTTTTGGTTTTCCACGGTCTCTAACACGTTGCAAATTCCACCACAGAGCTGCCCTGCATATTCCGCCGGCATTTTTACCCAAAGTGTGTTTTATCCAGCCAAACCGTCTGTGTTTGATGATTACTTGGATTGGAAGTTCGTTGATCGAATTAAGCAAATGCTGATTTGAAATTTCCCGAAACCATCAGATTTTCAAAATTTTGCGCTAGCAGGCATCTCGAATGCTTGCAGCCTTCGGATAAGCACGGATGTAGGCTACCAAGATTTCCTAGCATATAGTAATACTAATTTGACATTGGAATTAAAAATTCGTATCTTAGTTTTGACCGATATGAGGTTGGAAACCCATATGTTATAGTACGAGTATAAAGCTGGGAAAACGCTGCACGAGCTTTGATTATACGATTTGCGATGCCTTCAATTGTTACGCCTGCTGGTGTTATTTTTACCCACTTTGTCTTACAACTGATTTCTTTTCTATACACAGTGAAACGGGGGACTTCGCTTTATGTACAGTTCGAGCTGAACTCCATCTTGCTAACATTTACTATGAAACCGACTTAGTTAGCAATAGACCGAGCTGGTCCAAATTTGTTTGCAGATCTGAACTTTTGACGGTCAACCACGTTATGTCATTAACCAGTCAAAGGTGGTCCAATATTCAGCAGCTCTTCCTCTTTCGTAACTTCTAGGGCGCATTCTTTTCTATTTTTGATTGATTTTTTTAATTGCAACATTAAAAGTGCCAATATGGAATTTGTGATTTAGTATATAAATATTTTTATTTCTACCAATAATTTTTAAGATATCTTCATCCTAATTTTTCGGGTTTTAATTTTTAATTAAAATACTGGTTTCAAATTGTAACTTTAAGAAATGGAATAGCTAGCTCATCATACTAGTACAGGAATTGTAGCTTTGTAGAGTTAAAAATATAAGCTGGAAGGTAAAGTATACTCCATCGTATTACTACCGGGTTAAGAAAATTTCTCCAATTTACTTGCAATGCAAGCAAAATCAAGTTTTCTAACAACTTTTCTACCCGCTTGAGCAAATGCCATCACCAAAACAATTGTTTTTTGATTAATATTTTCAGATAACAATTTGCGGCTGCATAATTGTGTACCAATCAAAGGGAGCAGCTACTGTAATAATACCAACCCAAAATTACTAGCTACGTTTTCCAACCAAAAATAGTACTTCTAAATTTATATACTCATACATTTGCAAATATTTTTAGCAAACAATTTTTTTTCATATTTTCATATTATCTCTCATGGTTGACAAGTGTAAGTATTTATTCAAATATACAATAATACAAAAAGCCAATATAATCAAAGCCTATTTGTGTATAAAATTACAATTTAAGTGGTTTTGCATAGCCACTAAATGCCACTGAGATTTTTATGCTACAAACTTACGTACACCCGCATGTGCAAATAAATGTGCTTACAAATTGCTTGTTTTAGGCACAGCAGTGGAGGCTTGCGCTCATCAGTATGCAACAAATATGTTAAAATCAAATCAAATGAATTATTTAATGAAATTACATTTGTGATTATGTGGGCAATGAGAGTTTACATGGCTGCGTGTATAGAGTACACCCACAGTGGCGGACAAATCTGAGTACATGATGTTAATTTTTTCCATGTTTTTCGAGTTGGATTTTTTTTGAAATTTTTTTTGTTTCTCTTTAACTAAACCATATAAATCGAACACTCAGATTTTGCACATAATTTTGGAAAATTAACAAATTTTCATCTAAATTTTGTATTTTGTAGAAGAAAAAACTCCAGTTTTCATGAATCTTTTTATATGAAAGATATGGCAAGCGCCATTACAAAGAATTTTCTTTATTCAATGTGACTCTTTGTACTTTTACAATTTTCAATTTATATGCCTATATATTATATATAATTGGCGCGTACACCCTTTCTTGGTGTTTGGCCGAGCTCCTCCTCCTATTTTTGGTGTGCGTCTTGATGTTGTTCCACAAATGGAGGGACCTACAGTTTCAAGCCGACTCCGAACAGCAGATATTTTTTATGAGAAGCTTTTTCATGGCAGAAATACACTCGGAGGTTTACCATTGCCCGCCGAGGGGCGACCGCTATTAGAAAAATGTTTTTTTTTTATTAATTTTGCTTTCACCGAGATTCGAACCAACGTTCTCTCTGTGAATTCCGAATGGTAATCACGCACTAACCCACTCGGCTATGGCGGCCGCTGCTACACCAAAATTCAATGGGCTATAAACTGCACAATCGAAATTTTCTTAAAGGCTTAGATTAAAAAGTTTAAAAATTTAGTTGGAAATTGGACATTGTAAATATTTAAAGAAATTATCATGAACTCAATTATGCTCGTCAATGTATACATTCAGCGTCACAACTAAGTGTACACCGCATATTGATAAGCTTTGATTATTTATTTTGTAATTTCAGTTGGTTTTGTATAAAAATATAGTTCACATTACCACAACCCAATAAATTCAAGAACTCAACAAACAATAAAAATTCAACAAAGTTTCGAGAAGAAAAATATAAAAAAAATTTCGGGTATAATAAAGTGTAGGTGAGATTTTAGTTACGAACTCGATTTTGTGAATTTTTTCCATTCAACGCCCACCACTCATTTTCTTTTTGTGGAAGAAAACACCCAACACCGTCAGCAGAGAAATTGTTAAAAACCAAAGCGATTTTGCAATCACTTGAATTAGCACTTGATTATGCCAAAATTCAATGATATACCAAACTACATACCCGAAGTTTTTTTCTAAACTCTTAGTAAAAAGTTTGAACTTTTATATAATTTTCCGAATTTTTACAAATCTTAAACAAAGTTCGAAACTCTGCCTTATATGGTTTTACTGTAGTATGAACTATATTTTTATAAAAATTATAGAAATTTCAAATAAAGAAACAAATTGAAAACTATTCAAAATTTGTACACCTTATTTGGACGCTGACGGTACATGTAGATACACATACGCACATATATACATATATGTATGTGCATAGGCAAGTATGCATGTGTGTGTGTGTCTACTGTTCTATTTAGGGATATGCAAATGTTTTATGAATGTTTATGACCGCGTAAATTCGATTAACCCTTTCGCCCCTAAATGTGGGTAACTATTAATGGGGGCCATCACGATGAAAGGGTTGTACCTGTGGGCTTTTTATCTAGTGTATGACTGAACCCTTAAGTAAAAGCAGCTAAAGTTGATTAAAATATTTCTTATTCTTACCGATGTAAGATAATTTGGGAAAGTAGTTTTTAAAGGCTCAGCGAGCACATCGTTTCATGTAGGGATGAACCAAAGAACTTTCTCTTTTTCGAAAGAGGAAGAAGCTCAACTGTTAAATTTTCATCACTCTAAAGCCATTTAAATTTTTTCGGGTATTTAACATAGTGCAAGCACTTATGAATACCGTTAGAATCGAAAGGGTTAAATCTATTTATATTTATAAAACAATAAAAAAATCATTCAATGATTTAATTACAAGCATTTGCATGCACAGTGACTTATATATATTCACATTATGTTAGAACTGAAAACCTTTTGCAAAACCTTTATTTGTAACAACGTGAAGAAAGTTTCCGGAATTACTGATCCTTTGCCTTTTATTTTGGTAATAAGTTGAATTTTCTATGAAGAAAAATTTGCTATGAGATTTCCTAATACCTCCAGCATTCAAAATCATTTGGTCAGCTTTTGATTCCATGCTGTTGTTGTTGTTCCCCATACATGTATGGAGAATAATGCTAGAGACACCGTACGTAGTCGGATATAAATCCGGGTCGTTTCGGCAACGTCGAACCGACTGTCGTGGGAACAATTCTGATTTCATGAACATAGAGTTTTAATAAAACCATTTCTAAACGCTAGCACCCATGCGTAGTAGGCAAACCGCAAAGGATTTCGCTCCACTTTATCACAATTTTTGTTTTACAACACTTAAACTTTTTAGTAAAAAGAGAACTTAACTTTAACTTCATAATTAAATTCATTCCAAATATAATTCCGATCTTCATAAACCTGTACAAAAGCTATGAAGTAAATAGTTTTTTTTGCAAAATACCACAACCCCTGCTTTCTAGTAAAATTAGTTCTTTTTACCCTTTTTTAAAGGAGTTTTTTGAAAAATTTTAACCCCAACATAGTAATCTCCATCGATTCAACTAGCATTGCTGTTATTTTCCCACTTTTCTGTTTATTTGCTTGCCATATTGGGCTATTGTTTTTCTTAGGGTTAAAGTATATTAATATTACAAGTAGTATTGCCCTCTAGTATCCCACGTTTTTTATAAAAAAAAATTAAACAAAAAGGAGTTTGTCAATCCGGCGAGGATCACATTTAAAATGTGTAGAATACATCTAACCTTTAACGATTAAAAAGGGCTAAAGTTAGAGAGTTAAAATACTGTGCAACTATTTCAGAGAGAAAGTTTTACCAGGGCTTTTGAAAATTTAACATTCATATTGGTAAAAAAGAAGCATGAAGCAAACTGGTAGATCTTATAATCAATTTTCCCTTTCAGTATTTTGAATACACTCAATATTTTTTACTAACACACTCTTTTTTACTTTTGTATTTGGTAACTTTGCATTTGGCTTTACATTTTTCCCTTCAAGTAAGTTACAATTTTACTTTCAATTTGTTGCTATTGTCTTGAAGGCAGCAGAAAGGAATTGATTCTTAAATTAAACACAGCCAAATTGACCGAAATGTGGATTCGTCGTCGGTTCCAACTTGTTGGCCTTTGCCCTAGAACTCCGTGGAAACTTTTACGTAAGACTTGCGTACCTATAAAATCTAGTTTGTGCAAGAATTGAAGCCAAATGACTTTCGTCTGCGCCGTATTTTCACTAATTGGCCTCATTCAGATTTATCATTTAGATTTATTGGAAAAAGTAGTCAGAAATTGGACTAATCGTATGGACTGTACAACTCGTGTAGTCATATGAGGGATCTCATATTAGAAAAATAAATACCATGAAATTATCTACCAGATTCAAATAAAAAGATTTCGCTCCAACAATATTTCTATTTTGTATTACCATCTTAAATTCTCAAACTCGTAAAAATTAACTTTTACTTAACTGCTTATATTTTCACCGTTTCTTCGGTCATAATCTTCTCATTATACTTTTTTTTTGACTTGTAAAGTTTTTTACTGATTATTGTAGTAATAATAAAAAAAAGGTAATAGTAAATTATTACCTCTATTTCCCTGGATTTCTAATAGGCCAGTTAATTGATCAGAACTTGAAATTATGTATGTAGAATGTTTCCTGAAATTTATAGTATGGGGAACAAATGCGTTTTCGTATTAAAGGCATTTTATTGCGGAACGAAGTCATTTATCTACAGAGTCTCCCGCCAACTGTACCGCTCAAACTATCTTCCATCCCGATTCGATGGATTTTTGACTTTACTTTTAGGCGAGGATACTGTGGTGTTTTAAAGGCAGGTGAAGGTACTCACAAAATGAGTAGCGGCATGGTTCACAATTACCGAAATGGTACTAGTTGGGAAGAAAAAAAGTATGTCCTTAGCGTAGGTGTTCTCGCAGAGTATTGTGCCTATATTCATGTTTTTAAGAATACTAAGAGTTTCTCTTCTTTTAACTTCGAAATTATTAATTGCTCACTTATATTTTTTCTAGTGAAAAAAAGTAGAGAACTTCAGTTACTCTCAACACTTTTCCAACTCACTGTATATGAACACAAAAAGTGGTTTCCAGCCGAACCGTCAGATATAAGTATGTAGGCATGTGGCAATGTTGAATGAATTGGATGTTTATTACCATCATTTTGTCAAAAAAAAAAAATTACTTCCGCTCTTTATTTCCTTTTTGCTGTATGCTTTATGCTGCCATGCATATAAATGACTTTTCTTTGGTATTGAAAATAGAATACAATTATTAGCAATTAGAGTGCGTCACCACGCTCGGCGACTGCTTCAAATTCACTTAGGTACAATAATGGTATCAAATTTTTCTAGAATGTGTCATCATTAATACTACTCAAGGTAATACGAGCTCATGAGTAGTGAGAAAAGATGGGGTAGATGAGTTTTTGTTTTTAGGAAGCCCAACTCAATACAGCAACATCGACTCGAGCACGTATCAATGTCTAACTTTCTCCAAAATTTTTTGATTCAGTTTAATTTTAAAATAAGGCTCAGTAAGGCTTAAGAAATATGCTGATCTTATGTTTATTATATATTTTTTTCAATATTTGGACAAAACGTAAGCGATGTGTATCCGCTTAAAAACTTCTGTGCGTCGATATTGGAGAAATTTGGTGAAGATGTTTACTATAAAGTAGCAGAAATAGCGCAAAGTGGGAGAAAATATCTGCTGTCATGGCGCGATGCAATGCATCAACGTACTCTCAGAAGTGAACATTAAAAATCAAAATCTAATCATTGAATTTTTTCTCTTTTTTAAGGAAAAATATTTGACAAAAGGAAATAGTAGGCTGTAAAACAGTGGAAGTAGGAAGAGAAGGACAAGAAGTATTAGAAGGAGATATACCACCTTGATCGGTTGCCGTAGTCGGAGGGGTTGGTGCGTGACTACAATTCGGAATTCGGTGAACATAAGTTCGAAAATGAAGAAAAAGTTTTTTCTAATTGCTGTCAACCCTCAGCTGACAATGGCAAACGTCCGAGTGTATTTCTGTCGTGAAAAAATTCTTCTTCTTCTTAATTGGCGCGATAACCGCTTACGCGATTTTGGCCGATTTCAACAAAGTGCGCTAGTCGTTTCTTGCTCGTGCTAAGCGGCGCCAATTGGACACACCAAGTGAAGCCAAGTCCTTCTCCATCTGATCTTTCCAACGCAGAGGAGGCCTTCCTCTTCCTCTACTACCACCAGCTGGTACCGCATCCAATACAATACGGAGCGTTTGTATCCATTCGGACGACATGACCCAGCCAACGTAGCCGCTGGATCTTTATTCGCTGCGCTATGTCTATGTCTATTTGAAAAAACTCCTCATAGAAAATATCTGCCGTTCGGCTTGAAACCGTAGGTCCCTCTATTTGTGGAACAACATCAAGACACATGCCACAAATAAGAGGAGGAGCTCGGCCAAACAGCCAAAACGGCCAATTTATAGGATCAGAAAATCACCGGAATATATTCAGAAAATTCAAAAAACCAGTTAATCTCTCAAAAGTGATATTACAGCCTTTGGTCTAGCTCTCGAAACATTTCTGCAACTCTATTTTCGATCTGTGGAAGATTCCATTATTTCCTTCCGGCTCTTCAAACGGCGAAGTGGTTCACGGTAGTAGTTTTTTGGCTCGATCAAACAGAAAGAAATCGCATTGCCATTTTTTGAATCAAAATTCCCGGATAATGGCGTTTTATGATATGAATGTTGGGTCGGTTTCAGCCTTGGAAATCATGTGTTTGGCGTTACCAACGCGGTTGGGGTATTACTTTTATGGGGCTATGCCCAAGATAAAGTTTAGTTGCAAAAACAAGGTGCAATTGAAGCCTAAATATTAATGAAAATTTCGCCAAGAGACATTTGCAGGCGTGCACGCCTCATAAAATTAAAATCACATGTGCGTCCATTTTAAGATTTTATTATTATTATTTTTTTTTTTTATTTGAAAAATTGGAAAAGTAACGAATTACAATCCCAATGAATTAAAAAGCATTAGCGACTAGGTCTTCAGCTTAAGATTTTTTATTTTTTAAGATTTTTTTATTTTCCTACCTATACAGCATATGCTTGTCCTTTTTCCAATTTTTTCCCCTCAAACCCTTCTAAGTCCAACGAAGTGCTCAAATAAATGTTTACCAAATATTCTCCAAGCTCAGAAGTTTCACTCTGCATTGGCACTTCAATTAGACACTTTAACCCAAATAACTTTAACAAAAAACTGTAATTTCAAACAGATTTATGTGCAGCTGCAACACTTTGCCACAAAACTTTCAAGTAAATAATCCAAATTCTTTGTTCAACTAGATATATGGAAACACACTCGAAAAACTTTCCATTTTATCTCACTTGCCGGCTGCACTTGTGCATAAGCGCCAAAGCAAGGGGTTAGCGCATAAACTTGTCCAAGTTGGCACGCCTCCGCCGCCTTGTATGGGTCTCTAGAGTCGTACGAGTGTGTATGTATGTGCATATGAACATATTTATTGGATATACTCGTAATTTGAAAATCTTCAAACAAATATTTCAAATGCTAATGCGTATTACGTTAGTAACTCAAAGTTTTAGTTATATACTTGTCGGTGTGTGAACTATTGCATTTTGAATGTAGTTGAGCACAAAATGGTTGCTTGGAAACATTTATGCTCACTGCTAAGCAAAATTAATATAAATATATGTAGCATGTATGCACTTATATGTAGGTATAAAGGTGGCATGTGCAGATGATATTTTGCCAAGATCCCATTTGACAGTAAATCCTTTGGCAAAAAGTTCATTCACATAAATTTAAGCAACCACACAAAGAGCATTTGTAGATTATTAGTTGGTTAGAGCAAGTGAAATATTTTACCTTAGATACGGATGTAGTCAAAAAATGGTGGCAAAAAAATATTTACAAAATTGTTCATATTTACTAACCAAAATACTTTGGTTTTGACTAACTTAGCTTCGGGGGCGCTAAGCCTGTTTTAGACGCAATAGTTCAAGTCCTCTGAATTTTGCATCTGGAAATGTGAATACTCTGAGCGGTAAAGTATAAAAATGAATAACTTTCAGCATTTGCGAAAGTTTTTCACGGATATTTGCGATTGTTTTTCTCACACTGCCTAAAAGAGACTTGAAAATAATAAAATCAAAGTGCTTCCATCTTTTGTATTGCAAAATTTGCCACAAATTTAATTCTTATCTGAAAATGTAGTAGACCTTACCGCCTCAAAGAAAAAAGTTCACTCTACACCTTATAAAATAAATCGTTTTGAAACGCAATTTCGTAAAAAAGATGTCTATTGGCCGAATGAATTTCAATTGCCAAGAAGACAGGGTTTTTTTTCAAAAATGCACAACACATAAAAACTGTGTACGAAAAAATAGCATTCACTTGGTTCAAAATTAAAATACGAACTTGCAATAACAAATTTAAAATGTCAGCAGTTTTCACGTTTTTCAATGAGTTTTTGTATCTAAGATGTGATCTTTATGGAAATTAGCAGGCAGTGAAAAAAAGGACTTTTGCACATTTGGGTGTCGAAAGGCGTCTTAAAAAACGTTTCACCGGCTTACTTTCTTGAATGAAATATTGCTTAATAGAAACATTAAAGTCGGAAATTTACTTAGTAGATCTATATTTAGCAATACCGCAATGGCTGATTTCTTTTCCAATACAAAATACACAGAAACATAAGACACTCAAGGTTTAATAATTCTTCACCAGTTATATGCAGCAAGGTTTACTTAGAAAGGATACTCATGTTGCCATTAAATGTGGAACTTTTTGTGAGTCAGCCATACTACCATAATTTAGAATGTGTGGCCAATATCACACCATTAACCGGCTCCCAGCGAATTTGAAATAGTCAGCTGATTTGCTTAGATGGTATTGGTGATGTAAGAAAAAGCCAACGCAACCATGTTAGTGTCTGAAAACACGACTGATTGAACGAGCGTAAGAATACGTGTGCAAAGGGAGGGCAGAATTCTGCTGCTCAGTCCCTGATAACGTGGCAGCCGAAGTTACTCTCACAATTTTGCCTCGGATGGCCAAACCATGTAATTTATCACCCTTGCTGCCACAAGCAGAGCAAAAGATTCCTCGAAAATGGGTGCATATGCAGACAACGATCCAAACCGCACCAGAAAGTTGGCAAGAAATTCGTTAATTTCAAACGGGATTGAGATCATACAATATGCCGGCTGAGTCAGCTGATCTCAACCACATTGAAAATCTTTGGATTGATGTAAAAGACAACGTATGCATAGAGAATACGATAAATATCAAAGAGCTGTGGAAGGCTGTAAAAAAGGCGCGGAAGGCCATTTCCGTTGAGAGGAGTCGGCATTTGATGCGCTCTATGTCCCGTACTATGTACATACCTATATTAATTATTTATGTAAGCCTTATTTTGTGTTAATTGATGAATTAATTATTTCAAGTATATTTTTTATGTAATACGCTGACTAGTACTATTTTTAATTCCAATGTTTCTTTTTTACCTATTAATTTTTATAATAAATGAATTACTGCATTTCGCATTGATTACTGCTTTTCTTATAAACTTCAGCATAAAATAAAACAAAAAAAGTCATAGTTGAAATTTCTATTATAGATTGGTAGAACGATAAGTTTCGACTATATGGCCCTGCCATTATTATACGCCTGAATTTAATTCGAAAAATCGAAGCTTTTGCTTCTAAAATTTTGTGGTGGGATTTTGAGTGATTAGTGCACTGCCAAATTAATTTGTCTATACGCCTGAAGTTCCCAGATAAAAAAGGTGAAATATTTACTTTCTAAATTATATGGTTGGACATAAATATATTAGTGCACTGCCATTAACCCTCTGACCACCAAATTAAAGTTTTTTAAATATACGCCTGAAGTTCGTTGGAAAAGTCGAAATTTCTACTTTCAAAATCATAGAGTTGGATTTAAATATATTAGTGAACTGCTCTTAACCCCTTGACTACCAATTTTTTTTAATATACGACTGAATTTAGTTCGAAAAATCAAAGCTTCTACTTTTGAAATTATATGGTTGGATTAGTGCACTGCCTTTAATCCTCTGGCTACCAATTTTACAATTTTTGTAAATATGTTACACATTTTCGTAAAATTCAGCGAAATTGTGATTTGAATAAACCTGTTTTCATTTCAGAAGTATTTTGTGAACACAACAATCCATATAATTAAATCATTTACTAAACAACTCTTGATTTACTAAGAATTCCTTTTTTACTGGATTGAACATATTCGAACATAGTATTGCATGAAGCATATTCAAGGCACAGAAATTGATAACAAATCATGCAAAATCAAAATTTGAAGACATCAGGTGCCTCACTCGGCGTTATACATAGCACATTCACAACAAGTGACAAAACGATGCACCAGTTTTGACTATTTTTATTTTTTTTTTCTATTGTTTTCTTCGTTGCTTCTGTAGAAAAGCATAACTCATTGCCTAACAGAACCCACATAAATACAATTCTCAAATTTTATAAAAAAAAACCAAAAAAAAACATTCCACAAACTTTTTATTGCAGTTCTGTGCCTTTTTATTATAATTTTTCGAAAAATAGCTCATTCAATTCTAGGACAATCTATACCTTTTCAACTTCAAATTGGGACTAAACACATTCAAATTGGGACTAAACAACTTCAAATTGGGAATAAACACATTCAAATTGGGACTAAACAATTTCAAATTGGGAATAAACAATTTCAACTTTAGTAATAAGAATTTTAAGTTGGAATTCACCATTTTAAGTAGAAATTAAGCATTTTTAAATTGATGCAAATTTGAAGTTATTTATTGTAACATACTAAACATTATAAATCATCATAACAAATAACACAACTAATAATTGAAAAGGTATATATATATATACAATAATAACACAACAAATTAAATTGATTAATACAAATAATTATTACATATGATTAAAAAGACATGTCATTCATATTTAACGCATCTGGTATAAATCTTTGGACATGGGCGACATATTTGGCACAAGTAGCTACATTTAATTTGGCGATGTTCGGTTGTATTACATTTTCTAGCCGTTGCAGGCGATACTCAGTTTGAGTCATATCTACTCTATTTTCGCCAGCCAAAATTTGTGGCAGTTCAATTGCCAGCTCACGTTTTACACCAGCTTTCAGGGTTGACCAGGCAAGCTCAATTGGGTTGAGCATTGGGCTGTATGGATTTAATCTCAGCAGGCGGTGATCAACAAATTCGTTTTCTGCAAAGACATCCTCAATGGAAGTATGGCAAGGTGCATTATCTATTACCAATATTACTGGTGATTGGTAAATATTTCGAGCATTACGAAGACAACGACGAATAAACTCATTAGCTTCTGCTTTTTTAAATGCACCTCTTCTTACTTCATGATGAATTAAACCCAGATTTCCTATACATCCAATTAGGTGAATATTAGCTCCACGACTTCCAGCTGAAATAAACGTACAACGGCTTCCTTTTTTGGACCGGCCTCGTTTTCTGGATATAAATAAGTTAAAATTGGTTTCATCCATATAAATAATAGGTTTATTCTCCGATTGATATTCTAAAAGTTTCTGAACATACACACATCTTTTTCTTTTATTTTCTTCATTATTTGCTCTTTCAGGTTCGTTTCGAATCTCTTTCAATGTATAGATTAAATTATCTAAATGTTTGCGGAAACATTCTGTAGAGGCATTAACGTGATGATGGTGCTGGAATTTTTCTTTAAGTTGTTTTAGTGTTATTTTTGATTTTCTTCAATATATTGTTCCATTAAAAAATGATGTTCATTTGTTATTTTATTTTTCCTTTTTCCTCCACGTTGTTTTTCACTTTGTGGGTTTTCCTTAACCCACCTATATGCAGTAGACTTTTTTACTCCTAATGTGTTTGATAGTGCTCTCCAATCTTCATTCTTGTTGTACATTGCTTGAATTTGTTTTTTAATATTATTAGCTTCAATTTTTTTAATGTAAGCCATTTCACGGTGTCATATTAATTAATAAAATATGAATAAAATAAGAAAAACAAAATTCAATAAAAATATCGGTTTTATGCACAGCATTCTTTATTTATTTAATTACAATCCTTATGACTAAAGTTTAAAAGACATTCAAATTGTTTAGTCCCAATTTGAATGTGTTTAGTCCCAATTTGGAGTTGTTTATTCCCAATTTGAATGTGTTTAGTCCCAATTTGAATGTGTTTAGTCCCAATTTGAATGTGTTTAGTCCCAATTTGAAGTTGAAAAGGTATAGTGCAAGTTTTTAGCCGACAAAAAATCCGTTAAATTTTTTATACATTTTTCCTTGATGGTGTTGTTCATTTCCTCCAATGAAAGAATTTTGTTTTTACGTCGGGAAATTCCTTGCCACTTTACATATGGCGCTTTACGAAAAGCTATTAATCGCGCCTCGTTTCTTCGAAACTTCAGGTATTTTCAAGTTTTGTGAAGACACTCAATTTATAGAAACATTTACGAAATTCAAATTGTGTTTTAAGCGCAGATCCTATACTGCTTATGAAAAAACCTATATTTTTCTGAAACATATTGCAAACACACTCACATTCGTTGTTAACAAATAAGCATGACTCAGTTATCCTTATTGCAACATTTGAAAAGTACGTGCAGCACGTTCTACTGTGCGCTAGTACGTTTGTGTGCATGCAACATTGAACGTGATTTTCAAAATTTTTGCAAAACACACTCACAAAAAAGAAGGATGTACATAAATGTAATATTTGGCAGGTTTTACGTAAACTATGCAGCAACATCGCATGCAACCAAAATTTTGATGTTGTACAGAAAAATTTTTGGCTACAAATAAAATGTGCAACATTCAAGCAAATAACTGCAATGGCACGAGTATTTGGTACACATACCCGTATGCATGTAAGTGTGTTTCTGCATGTATACAAATGTATTTACTTATATTCATGTGCTCATCTGCTCATAAAACTACTCTGAGTCGCTTGTCAGTTGCCTTTCATGCTGCAAACGCCTTCTTTTGTGTCGGTTTTTCCAAGTCATGACGCTTTTATTTATTTGGCTTACAAGTTCTTTCGTTTTGAGCCAAGCAGCTTGCTGGTAAATTCCTTTTACTAAATAGGAAATTCTTTAACACGTCGTGGTCTCTGCTGCTAGTGCTGTAGCAGCTTTCTTTTGAGCGCTTTTAATATGCCCGAGTTTGAATTCATTGTAGCAACGCATATGCACGCTTGGGTACATATATTCAAGTGAATTCATATATGTGTGTGTGCACTTGCTCAAGCAAATAGCAAAGCTAGTTAATACATATGAACTTCTGTAAGTGGAGCAAAACTACAAGTGCATGCATTGCCGAAAATGTTCTTTCTCAGACAAAAATTATCTGCTTATACATATAACTACGTATGCATGTATGTATGTAAGTACATAGTTAAAGAAGTTTTCTGGTAATTCTTCTTGTGGATTTTCATGCTGCAGCGCACAGTTTTTCCAGTTCAAAAGACGAACTTCTTTGCACAATTGCAGTAACTTGCGCACGCAAAATACTTTCTAAACTAAACTCCGGGGCCATGTCCATGTGTCTTCATATCGCTGTGACACCAACTAACGGGATGGAATTTCGTGCACCACGGTTGGACGGTTATTCGGTCGCTCGATCGATTTTTAAGGCAACATCAGAGAGAATTACTTGCCCTTTAGTTTCGGTGATAGTTTGATTTTACCGCTGCTGGCTGCAGTTCCAATTTCACTTCATTGCCTGCAACCACCAAAACTTTCTACGTGCTGCAATGCTCACATGGCAGATTGGCAATAAATGTCGTTTGTACGCTTGTACACTGAAAATTGGCATAGATTGAAAAGAAAAATGGAGCGGACCTGTGAGCATGGGAAACACTAGAGGCGGCATGTTCGTCAGAGTGGAAATGTTTCACTTGCAACCAGCCAACCAACCAACCAACCTACATAGCATAGCCTCAACCCCAATTGTTGAACCATGTATGAGTGCTGGAGCAGCTTCCGTGCAAATAGGAGCAACAGCATGAGCAGCAGGAAAAGCGGCAGTGGCACGATTGCAACCTAGCAACGTGCTGCTGTTATGCTTCTTTTTTCTATTTTATTTTATTTTATTTTTTAATTTTTTTTGATATCGTACTTCGATGTGGCATGTGTGCCAGCTGCCAATGCATTACACATGTCGACTTGCGTGTATATGTATGATTGTGTGTGTTTGCGTGCAAATGAGTATGCATGTAGTCGACACAGTTTTGATTTATTTTCACTTTGGTTTTCCTCTTGTGCAGCAATATATTTTAGTTAATACGTTAGAGCAATATATCTGCATACAAATGAAACAAATATGTGCATATGGCAGAATGTGTGTGTTGTACTCGTATTTGTATGTATATTCAATACTATTGCACTGTGTATGGTAATATTCGCATATGCCCTGCAGTGAAACCGACTAGATCTGAACTACTTTCCCTGCAGTGAAACCGACTAGTTGTTAACTACTTTCCCTGCAGTGAAACCGACTAGTTCTGAACTACTTTCCCTGCAGTGAAACCTACTAGTTCTGAACTAACTTACTCCCAGTTTGTTCTACAGCTGAAGTATTGTTACCACACCATCGTGCACTTCAATATGTAATGTGGTCTACTGTGCTTGCCAGTTAGCCCATTTTGGAGTCTTCTAATGAATTTAAGCCACCCCTCAGCTATGTTGTGCCATATCACTAACGGAGCTAAAGTGAGTTTCCACTAGAGTTATTCACTCCCAAAGCGGATATAATAGTGTTTCATCGTCTAGTTTCAATCAATTATAATTTCCTAAAATGATAACGAAAGCCACAATCTTCTGCATAATAGCCAGTGAGAGTTCGTACAACCTTTCTATACATGCTTAGGAGCCTAGCTGATGCTCTTCTAGAAGTAAGAATAAACTATAAGGCGTTCTTCCTATGAGCTCCGTGTCTGCCCAGTTGCTGATAATATGCATTATGTGATGTTTGATATGCTCACGAAAAGGTTCTGGTAAATGGAATTTCGATAAAACACCATATTTTGCTAAGCAGTCTGCCTGTCCATTGGCGTCATGTCCACTGTCGTTCATGTCCACTGTCGTTCATGTCTCAGCTCAGCACGACTGTATTCCTACATATGTTGTAGAGTATTAAGGACCGTAAAGCATTCCTTAGTGAATTTACATATTATTCTGGCAGACTGCAGTGCATATAATGCTGCCGGGCTACCGGAAATAGATCGCCTTTATTATTAAATCTTAAATTTTGCAATGTCATCAAACGATATTTTTAGCAGGTTCGGTTCAGTTAATAAAGAAGTTTATAATGAAAAATAGCTAATGATTGACTCCATCAACATTCATATTAATCTGATTATTCACACCTCATTTTGAGCATCAGCATTATCGCTCGTATACAAGTAAACGAACTAATCCATAACGCACAATAAACTTCTGGTCCAGTTTGTATTGAAATTAACCAGTTTGTGGTAAGTTTAAAAAGTAAGTAAAAATTGGCAAATGCACGCTTCAAAAATATTGTATTTTATTTTTAAAAATTAAATATTTCTGAAATTGTATTAATTCTCAAATGAAGTTTTTTAAAAATTGCCATTTGGACATACAAATTGCCATTTGGACACACAAGATTACCATATGAAAACAGGCGATTTAAAATTATTTCTTTTTTTTGGCATGAATCTCTAACAATACGCTTTTTAACCAGTAAAATACTAGCTACTTTCGCACTAGTTAGATATTTTCCATCAGGTGTCTGTTCAAAAACTATAGTGATTATTGAGTAGTGGCTTTTCACTGCAGTTTATATATGTATGTATGTGCATCGAGATATATTCGTATATGAATCGAGATGATATTGCGTATCCGCATTTGTACTAATTTTTAATTCGCACACACACGCACACACGTGCTCAAATTTATTAAATTGCTTGCATTTGCATGTCTGGATGCACGTTTGTGGTGCCACTCATGTTCACACTTTCGACGCTGAATTTTCATTTTACGACTAAACGAAAGTATGCGAGGATTCACAATCATAGACACGATGCATTTGACTTTGTATTTGTGTGTGTGTGCGTGTATATATGCGTGTTTGTTGGCAGTTGGTTGGCAGTGGCTTAAATTAAAAATTTCATATTCAACATAAAATTAGAAAAGATTTTTCTTTTGCTCTGCTCACATTTTATGCCATTGTTTTGCCACAATGTTTCCTATTGTTCTAACTCTGACATTTGCCTACTTTCGGGAGCTTTCAATGTTTTTTCATATACACTCGTATGTGTGAGTGCCAGTGTTGGCGGCACCATTTTATACCACCAACACCATCACCATTGTATGTATTTGTGTCATATTGTGTGTCCTTTGCTAACATTCATAAATTTATACACTCTATGGCATTGTTTGAAGTTGAGTGGCAAATACTGCTATTCAAGTTTGTATGTACATATACATGTGTATGTATGTGTGGCTGAGTTTATGCAGACACTACTCTATTAATGGTAAGTGGCGCAAATATAAAAAAATTTTTGAATTAAAATCGCTGCTAACGAACTAGTTGCGAGACCGTGAATGTGCAAGCGACTGTCGTGCTGGTTAACTCTCTATTTGGGTTATGGCTGATTTATGCTAATAAATTGGTATCCGATTTAATTCAACCGAGATTTCACAGCATGATTCATTAAAATTCACGACAGCATTATAATTAAAATTGCTGCTACGGCGACAAAGCATCTGCCGTTTATGAATTACTCGCAAATACCATTAGCTTGAAAAACAATGAACATTATTGCGATGCGTTGTTATTGTAAGTAGTACCAGATAAACTTTTAATCATTGAAATATGACGAAATTTAAATTAATCATTCTTTAGTAAACAAAGCCTCTTTAAAGTGTTTTCACATTATTTTTTGATCGAATTTAGTAGAATTTGTTGCAGTTACAAACTATTTATTTTACAGCCAGCCATTGTAGAGTTGATTGGAAGGGTGTAAAATCTGTGCTCCACATTACAGGTTGGGTAAGTGTTTATTGAGTACGCCTATTGCTCGAAATTCGGCCATACTATGTTAATAGGTTCTCGAATGTTGTATTCAGCAACTTTCATGAAATGTGTGTTGATAAAAATTTCACTTCATTGGTCATTCCATTAATGGTTGTTGCAAGTTGCATTATATTTTTTAGCAGCAAATTGCGCTCTTTGTTTATGATTTCATTTAATACGTACATTTCTGCAGGGTGGAATATAAAATAGTCACTACTTTCACATTTTCTATAAAAAAATTCAAAGCTTCCAAATATCGATTCATTGGCAATTAAGATTCGAATAAACAGGCGCCCATCTTAGCTTAGTCATAGAAGAAAACTACCTATACCTCCAAGAAGGTGCTACCCGTTTTGGTCCGCGAGCGCTATTTTATTTAACACCTACCCTACATATCTGCCGAGCTTTCCCTTGTAGCTTACCTGGAGATGCGGCCGATGCGAGGCCGACGACTCCAGACGCCCTATGCTCAATAAGTGTTAAAGCGAAACATACATTTATTCCAAATATCGAAAAACGATTGCGATTATTATTTAAATTTTTTTATTCTGCATATTTTGATATGCTCTTTATGAATCTTTTACAGATTAGAAATTTTTGAGCGATACCTACTAAAACTACAAAGCGCAACGAGATTCTATGTATTTAATGAGACCAAATGTAAATGGCGGATTAACCTGTTAATATGGCACGTATTTAAAAATATGCGTTTTAACTATACTGTACACAATAAAAATTGAGAACAAATTCGATAAACAATGTCCCTTCTGTAAACTAATCCCGTAGCTAGTTTTTCTTAGAGTTCAGGAATTCAGATTTCATGTTTATGTTTACTTTAAGCCTACGATTGGTGGCACTGCCATGCAATTTTCGAGATTTTTATAAGTTTTTATTGAAAAATACCGTTTTTAATGTTCTTGGAGCTGAGAAATGGATTTTTTGTACAAAGATGATTTCATTTTTTTTTGATAAAAAAAAACATTGATTATGATGGGAAAACACGTTTACATTAAATATTATATGAGGAAAATTTGTATTTTTCATAAGAAAATGGACTCGTTTAATTAACCCTCTAGTGCCCAAATTTTATTTTTGAATGAAAAAAATTGCTTTGGGTGGGGATTATGGTAAAATTATAGGTTCTTTATTAAGAAAGTGAAATTTTGTTCCTTAACCCGATTATATAGGGATAAAACCTTACCCCGCCTGCAGGCGGCTTTGGGAAAGAACGCCAAAAAAAATCTAAATGAAAAACTTGCAAATTCAGTGTATTACGTACTTTTATTGAACAAAAGAGAAAGTTTTTAACAGAAATCAATACAAAACAAACAGTCAGTCTTATTTCAAATAGTTTTAGAAAAATGTCTACAAAAGAAAGGCATGGTTTTGGGCATAAATAGGCAGTTGGTGCAAATTATTTATGGTGAAAATTGTGAAAGCAGTCCTTTTGCTGGGAAAAACAAAGAATCAGATTCCAGTTTCGGCACATGATTTGAGTTTCGGAGGTGCAGCCAGGATATTCGCACCTTTTTTTACCGGTGCGTGATAAAACCTTTGTAAAATGTCCAACTCTGTCGTAGCGAACGTCGTCAGGAGGTAAGTAAGCATTTCGCCCAGTAAATTTTACTTGAGGATTTTGTCATGGACGACCTGGAGCTCTTGGTATTGAAGAATATTGTTGTTTGCATAGTACGTATGCGATCTCTGCCCGGAAGTTCGGCAGTTGGTACTGCCTAGCATGCGTGTCAATCTTGTTAATTCTTCTGAACAAAACATAAGCGTTTATCATGGCCATATCAAGCAGGTGATTAAAAAGTCGGTATGTGTACTTATTGCTCTTTACCGGAATCTTATATCGTCCAATTAGTCCATCCATGAGGTCGACGCCCCCCATATATGACTATTATATTCACGGACTACATTGGGGCAATCGACATCAACAAATTTTTTTTCTGAGCGGACGAACCGCGACACCTTATTTATAACATTTGTTTCATTCTGGAAGGGCTTTTCGCCTGCGTAACACGATGCGAGTCACACTATTTTATTGTCCTTCCAAACTGATAAAGAAATGTCAACTCCTAAAGCAGATCCACAAAATTCAGTTGAATATCCACGGGGTTGTTTCCTGAGATCAAGATCTGTCGGAAGTTTGTAATTCGGAATTCGATTTGAACGAATAGTTCCCAGCGAATGTATTCCGCGTGATTTTAGATAAACCAGAAGTGGTAGTGACGTGTAATAGTTGTCGAAATATGTTATATGGTTTTTAAAATCTGGAATATTACGGGAAAATCGGACCACCACATTCGCTGATGCCCCAAGACCTGGTGTATCAGTCAAAATTGCATTATCTCCTGCGCCGCAATATATTTCGAAGTTATAACAAAATCCGAATGAGTCACACAAAACGAAGAGTTTTATACCCCATTTATGTGGTTTATCTGGCAGATATTGTCGAAGGAAAGTCCTCATCTTCGGTGCGCACATTTGTTCATCGTCACATAAACGTTGAGTCATCGGAATGGACTGAAACCTGTTATTGAAATGATCAACGAGACATAAATTGACAACATGTACATAAATTGACACACACTTCTGATTCCAGCATAGAATCTGACAAATTTACCGCCCTGTTAATCACCTCGTCAATTCCAGTGTCGATAGGTAATTCTGCATCGTACATTTTCGTCTAAAAGATCTTCGAAATCTTCTTCCACGTCTGTATCATCGTCGATTTCTAGTAAATCCAAAAATGTTGCAATATCTTCATCATTGAGGGATGATAATTTAGACTTTGTCGTTGATCCATTTCTAAAAAACCAAAACTTTAAGCTTAGCCCCCCTCTAAAAATATCAAAATTTCAAACTTACAGCATAGTGTTATTTATTCCGAGTTATCCCAGGACCGCCTCTAGACGGGCTGTCTTCAAAGGTTTATAAAATACTGGAAACACTTTTTTTTGTTATTATTTTTAACTTTCGTATTTTGAACACAACCAGCAACACTATGATAATTTTTATTATAAGCTAAATACACTTGTAATATTTTTATTTAATTTTTAAAATACAACACTTTTGCAGAATAATTAATTTGACCGCTTTTCACTATTTTCCGACTTCAAATGACTAAGACGGCTGATTAAAAAACAAGACGCTGCTGCAAATGCACCAGCAATAATTTTGGGACTTTCCGGAATTAGAAAGAGTTTAAAAAGTAACGAAATGGAATTTAAAAGGGAATGAGCGTGAAATAAACTTAGGCCGTCTACAGGCGGTCTTGGGTACTAGAGGGTTAAAGAAAATATTTGTTATTGCAAAATACAGCCATTTTGTCGGAAAACGCAGTCGGAGTCGTTGAAAACTGCAACGTCACCTCAACAAAATCAGATACCTGCATTTGTAAATATAATAAATGAAGTACAAATTCCGAAAAGAAAAAAAGGAGAGTTGGAAATGAAATACCGAAACATAATCTGGCTTATCGCTTGCCACCTTTATAACAAGACGATCAAACCAATATAGATGTATGGAATCCAACTATGGAATTGCTCAAGAATACCTTGGTAGTACAAAGGTTTCAAAACAAAGTCTTGAGATGTGCTGCTAAAGTGCCCTATTTCGTACGCATTAGCGATCTTGAACATGATCTTGGTATTGAGCCAGTTGCTGCAGTAATTCAAAAATATGTCATGTCGCACATGAAGGGACTCTCCCATCACGTTAATATCAAAGCTTCCGCTGTCACCTATCGGAATGAGTGGAAAGAAAGACTGAAGCGCAAAAAGCCGCATCACCTTAAGCAATAGCAGCCAACTACTCTGCAAGGGGTGTGTAGAGCATCATTACTCATTTGTATAACGCAAAACCGTTAACAAATTGTTCGTTAGATACTTATATTAACGAAAAAAAAAAAAGAAAAAAAATGACATTTCTATTGGTATACATCTTTTGTTTTTCCGCAGTCCAAATATATTAGTTTTAAATTTCTTACACTCTCAAAGGTAGTAAATAAATTATTCTATATTATTGTTCTCGTACTAGAAGCAAATTTATTAGAAATTATTGTACTAGTAAGTTGTCTAAAAATTCACTAATCTTGTTTGAGGACCCTTGATATATTTTTTTTCGCTACCTGTGTAAAGAATGAATTTTAGTGGATAGTTTTTTGAAGCATCGCAGGCTCACCACGCTTTGATAACGTACTTTGCAAGCTTAGAAGGAATATATTGAGTAAACATTGTATTTTCGTTCTGAGGGAATAACTGCTCAACTACTGTGATTGTGCTGCTCGGTGTACATAAATTTTGTAGCCTGTCTCTGAACATGATGCGTACGATACGTCGCTTTGTTTGTTTTCTGTCGTTCAGCGGCAGTCCGTTGGCTATTAAAAGGCTTGAAACATCTGATTGAGTAGAAAAGGTTGGAAGACATTCCCGCTCTGTGTATTTGAAGCGCATAGTATGCCAGAGCTTATTCAAAATCTGCTCAATGCAGTAAGCAATAGGTCGAAGTTAACAAATAATTCATTTAGGTAAACGTCTTCCCACATTTTTAGACTTTCTGGATGCTCCATGTTATATGTTAGAAAAGACTGAACAGTATTTTTATTAGTTTGGCTTACTGTTATAATAACTATGTCCCTGGTGATTAACTCCTTCAAGATTATCCTGCCGTCCGCAGTATAGTACCTATGCGTTTGTATTCGTGATTTAGGTGAAAATTTAGCCCAATTGACATACATTGTGTAAAATAAGTACCCGGAATTTATAATTTAAACTCTCCCGGGAATACCTGACACTTCAAATTTGGTTTTTTCATGTTGGTACACATGTCCTTGAATGCACAAGCCTTATTAGAACGGGATCTATTACTTAGTGTGTTTTATTCTGCAGTCAAAGTGAGTTGATCTTTTGTTTACTTGGCGAATTTTACTATGGATAAACTTGTGGAGCAGAGGGTTTGCATTAAATTTTGCGTTGCGAACAAAATTACGTGTGCCAATACATTAAATATGTTACGGGAAGCCTATGGTGACTCGTGTTTATCCAAAACACAAACCTACGAGTGGTACAAGACGTTCAAAGAGGGCCGTGAAGTGGTAGAAGATTTGCCTCGCTCCGGACGACCATCGATCGTTACGACCGACGAAAACGTCGAAGAAATTAAGAAAATTATATTTGAAAATCGTCGTTTGAGTACCAGAGAGATCGGTCGTGAGCTTAACATCTCTCACATGACCGCTCAGAACATTTTGACTGGTGTGTTGGGCATGCGCCGCGTCGCCGCTCGGCTTGTTCCGAAACAGCTAAATTTTTTGCAAAAAGAGCATCGGAAGGAGGTCTCTGAAGACATGGTTTCCCGAGCTAATACGGACCCTACGTTCATGAAACGCATAATAACTGGTGATGAGACATGGGTCTACGAGTACGATATGCAAACCAGTCAGCAATCGTCTTCGGGGAAGGCGTTTTGAGTCGATTGAAGACATTAAAAAAAATTCGCTAAAGGAGCTGAAGGCCATCCCGGCGCCGGCCTACCAGCGGGCCATGGATGACTGGGTTGTTCGTTGGAATATTTGTATCGGCTCAAAAGGAGCCTATTTTGAAGGCGATCCAACAAATAATGATGAATAATATGAAAAAATGTGTTTTTTTTTTTAAATTCCGGGTACTTATTTTACACAATGTACATAGCTATTACCTGCAAAAAATCCCCTTGATGGGATTGGATTTCACTCTTTCCATTATTTTTTCTACCTAAATATTTGGTTCCATTTCTTTTCAAATTCACAATCCAAAGCATCTTCCAAATTTATTTTATTTTTCTATGACCATGCAGTTTTTTATGCATTTCTTTACAGACCTGCATAGACCATTAATCTCGTAACACTTCCAAAAATGTTTAAAACTATTATATAATATAGTTCTGTTATATTAAAAATTTATTAATTGTAGATAATTTAAAATATCAACTTTTCACTCGTACGTTTTTTATGATAAAACACTGCTTAAATAAATCAATAGGCCTGACCAGATCTATTTGCGCATTTAAGCGTTAAATTAAATACCTGATGTACTAGGTTGAATATCTCTGGCGATTTTTGGTTCATCATCCAAAAACTAAACCTCATTAGATCATGATAATTTTTGACTAAAAAAACCTACTTATGTATTAAATAATCAGTATTTCAGAGCCAAAAAATAACACTCGAAAACTCGGTTCATTACTTTCTCTAATCTTAGTGATAATGCCGATTATTTTATAAGTTGCCTCTTATAATTGATTTTTAAAGCCCTTGCCTCAATTACAATTGTGTTTTTTGGGTGTGTCTATAAAAGCACGCAAAATGGACACGGCAAAAGATTTTTTCTTTCTGTTTTGAGTATTTTATTTCTTTATCTGTTCTTAAAAAATAAACATTTTTGATTGGTCATATCAGGTTCCCTCAAAAAGTTGGCAGCCTTCAAAAAATGGTTTTCACATAGAAAATGGACACAGATAGTCATGCATTCTGGTCTCTTTTCAAAGAAGTACAGGGTGGGCTATATAGCGTTTGCTTTTTGAACCACCTATTTTTTTGAGAATGGTAACACAAATGACATGTCAAATGTGTTCATAATTTACTTAAAGGTTTGACATTTACGAAATGGGACACTACACGCTTGAACAAAATTGGGAAATATTGAAAACCTATTTCCAAAGTGGTGAGTCTTCTTCTTATTTTCTGATTTTCACATCGATGGCTACGTCAATAAGCAAAATTGTCGGATTTGGGGCTCAGAAAATCCACACGTTACTGTAGAGAAGCAAATGCATCCACAACGAGTCACTGTTTGGTGCGGTTTTTGGTCTGGCGGCATCATCGGGCCATTTTTTTTCGAAAATGAGTGAGGAGTCGCGGTTACAGTAAATGGCGAGCGTTACCGTGATATGCTCAACGGGTTGTTTCCAAAAATTGAAGAGGATGACATGGACGACATTTAGTCTCAACAGGACGGTGCAACTTCTCACACTGCCAAAGTTACACTCGAACTTTTAGCTACCGTTTTTGAAAACCGAATAATCAGCCAAAAATTTCGATATCATTTGGCCGCCTCGGAGCTATGATTTAAGCCCGTTGGACTAGTTTGTGTGGGGAGCTGTTAAGGACAAATGCTATGCGAACCATCCAGAGACGTTTGATGCTTTAAAACATGAAGTCGAGGTTGTCATTCATGAATTCGGAGCCCAAACAATCGAAAATGTGCTTAAAAATTGGGTTGATCGAATGGCCTGCTGTAAAGCCAGTCGTGGCAGTCATTTGAACGATATTATTTTTCATTCATAAATGACAATGTTCAATCTTCAAAATAAAAAAAAAAAAATTTGAAAAATTATTGATTAGTTGGCTCTAATAAACCAATTTTGATCAAATAAAGTTTATATGACTTAGAATTGATGTTATCGTGTAACGTACGATCTTTTGGAAAAACAATTTTTAGTATTTTTTTCGGACTTTTAAAGTCAAAAAACGGTCTTTCATCTTAAAACGTTCGCCATTTTTTCAAATGTTCTTTTTTTTAAGATAATAGTTCATACGATAACGACATTCATACTAAACAAGAACCTTTTTATTTTTTTGATTTCGGACACCTGTGAGTCCCAAAATCCGTGTCGGCAGTCACATACCTTTTTTGGAAGACCAGTTTTTGAAGGCTGACAAGTTTGTGAACGTACTTAAGCTGGCCAAACATTTTTTTTTGGTTTTTTAACAGTGAATTAAGAAATAAAATGCTGAAAACAAAAATAAAAAGAGGTTTTTTCGTTCCCGTTTACACACTTTTAAATAAACACCCAAAAAACACTATTTCAAATGAGACGAGGGCCTTAATGCTCATCGGTTCTCCTACAACTGCCAGTGGTTGGTAATGCTGGGAATTATATTGGTGTACAAATAGGGATTAAGAAATCGTGGGGTAATGCTTGTAATAAATAATAGCATTAAATTTCATCATACTATCTTGTAACTAAAAGTATATTAATGTTAACGCTTCATCGCTTTCATTATACTTTCTTTGTTCTCTAACCATTTCAGCACACAATTTGGAAGAAGCGCTACTTTTTTATATAGAAACTAACGATGAATAAACTTCAGCCAATACTGGGTCTGGAGTATTTTGTGCTCGATGCCTGTGTATTATTTCAGAATTAAAATGGTTCAATACTACCAAATTTGAAGTTTTGTGGAAACTTATAATAAAAAATTTCATCAAATTTTCATCAAAGATTCACACCCTTAAATCAGAATTTTTAAAACATTTACAAGTATGCAGCCTTTTAGGGCAATCAATATTGATCTAATAAAGTGCAAGTGTGAAGTAGCTCAGAAACCTGTTTCATTTTAGCATTATTTTTCTTGCTGATGGTTTTTGTGCATTTACTTCATATTGAATCTTCTCCATACAGGAATTGCCCGATTTTGCTTTTACATGGAGGCAATTGAAAAAACTACATAAATTCAAATCTGCATAAAAAAATACGAAAGCTTATATTTAAATAAACATTTTATGACCACCACAGTAGAAATAGCGTTTAAAGATGAGAATTGAAAATACTCGTATATTCAATCTGTCAGTATTTTTAATCACCATCAACATTTTTTTAGAGAAATTTTTAATGTCGATTTTTAATACAATAATTAATGACCCTCTCGAAAGATTTATAATTTTTGCAAATAGCTTCATAGGTATAAGATATTTGACACTTATGAACTAGACAACTGAAATATACAAGCAGACAAGCAATCGAGCGCGTAAAGGCCAAAATAGAGTTCCACCACTTAAATTTTTTCTATGTAGTAAAAAAAATTTTCAACCACAAAATTGATGATTAATTTGTGTCACCTTATACTGCTAGAATTAGCACTAATATGGCGTAGCTGTCTTTACTTTTATTATCGCATAAATTTTACTAGCTCAGATTTAAATTTAAAATCATGAAAATCCACTCAAAAAGATAATAAAGTTATATGGAAAGAGAAATAGTTAGCAGCAATTTTATGTACACTAATTCTTCTCATTCATGAAACATCGAGGAGTACATAACAACTACAGCTTTTGTTAGAGATGTTATAGATATTGTTATATTTTCTAAATTTACTATAACACTTTACCTCCAGAATGCATAATTTGAACGCAAGTAAAAGCGGCACATCACTTAACTGTCCTAAATTTGTTTGGTGCAATTGCATCCACTTGCTGTTGTTGAATTTTCATTTCTATTATATTTTTATATTGTTGATCACAACATTGTCCTGGCTGTTTTCTCCCATTGTTAGCGCTCGTTATCAGAATGTTTTGTATTCTTCCCCACATTTTCTGTTTTGATCGTTTGTTGTTATACTAAGTACATAAACCCTCCCTCTGCTCATCTCCCACACTTTATTTGCCATTACAGCAGTTTTGCTTTTATATCCATGTGCTTTTCGTTTACTTTCAGCTCATCATTTTACTGGCTATGTGTTTGACAATATAGCCACTGGCTAATTGAAAATAAAATAATGTAACGACAACAAATTTATGTATGAAGTTCTGAATAGCTCAGGCTATAACGTTATATGCGGATGTATATGTAATACGATGCTTAGAAGCACATAAAAATGGTGGAAGGTATACGTCCAATGTATTACTTGTTTATTGGCTTAAGCTGCCTTACGATAGTAGCCTGCTATGCGGAGGGAAGGATACAGTAAAAACCCCGAAGTAAGTTATGCTGGATTCAGATCAGAATGAAAGTAGTTCGTTCCGGTATAGTGCTAGTCCAAGCTTTATAAATGTACACGACTTTATTGACTTAGGTAGAGCAGGTAGCCGAGAGTAGATACGAGAGATAAGAGAGAGGAGTGTTTGAGTTATATGAATTTACTAAGCTTAAGGCTATACAAATCATTTATTTATGTTCAGTTTCGCCAGGGAATGGTCTACTATTGTCTAGTAGGCTGATTGATCACCATCATCAATGGAATGCCCCGAATAGAACATAGGACCCGAGTTTCAGTTGTAGAAACGTTGTCGTAGCAAGTGGATTTTCCATATTTCTGTGAGTACCGTTTGGAGACTGTATTTCTGGCGGGCTTAAATTCATGTTTTTATATCTGAATATATCATTAATATATAAGTGAAATAGATAAAAGTAAGTAATAAATTAAAATAATTTTTTTTTTACCCCTAAATTGTTTGTTCGACTTAAAATGATTTCATATATTTAATATTTTTGTACTTTTTCGTAGTTTAAATGAAAGCAATTTTAAGTAGAAAAAGTTAAATATTGATATTTAGAAATATAGTAGCATTGTGAATATCAAAGGTTAGAAATATTGCACACAACTCTAATAGGACTTTTTGCAACTGGTACAATTCGAATCACTCTACAACTATTACGACCACTTCCATCAAGTACCATATCATGAACAGTAATCTCTGAGTAGTGGGCCTCTGTACAGCAGGGTTACGAGTGAGTATAGCTTTTGGTCTGCAAACACTCAATTTCATATAATACATTCACATATGCACACACATATGTACCACTATCTTCATATATTGCCGTGGGCATTTTCGTAGTTACTTCTTTCTCTCCTTTAATGCTTGTTACATGCAATTATTCTGGAACCCTTCCTTCAGCAATTTCTTTGTGTCATTTTCTCCCACTTTCCCTAAAGCTTCCTTTTGCTTTCCTTCAACTAACTATTCGCTTGTTCGCACTGCCGTTATTGACAATGAAAAGTAACGACTCGGAAAAATAAACGCACTGTGTGTAATATGAATTTGTGATTTGTTTTTATGTTTTTGGCGCGTTTTTTTCATTTGGCTAAAATGGCTTCAAAGTAAAGCAAAACCAATAAATACATTCATACACGCAGACAAGCATAAACCGTTACGTTAGTTACTTAAATTGAATACCGATTTTGATTTACGGGAATAACTGAATATAGTTGGAGCCAGGAAGCATATTTGGGATATCAAGTGTTTTATATAAAATTTCTGCTCGCATAGAATTAACGATTGTTTCATGAAGTTACAGATGCAATGCAAGTTTGCGAAATGTTCTTATGAAGTAGAAAATAACGCAAATCTATTAAAGTCACACAACTGCGAACTTTTAGGCTATCGATTATGGATGTGAACTAAGAAGTTGATTGGTGAATAACTCAATAAATAATGGAACATTTAATTTCCGCCATCTGAGTTCGGAGGAAGATATTTACATATATATAAAAAGTTGCACATCAACGATATGGGTACGCAAAAAAACATACTCAACTTTTATCTTAGAATTAAGCAAATATTAAAAAACTATGAAGTGTGTTTTGCCAAACCAAAAACACATTAATTTAAAAGTAATTGCATATTATAAAGCTAATAATTAGTCAGTAGCTGAAATTCAATCAGTTCTATTTTAATCTTTGCCTTCTCAATTTTAGCTGTATTTATATTTTTATCTCTGCCTTTGCCTCTGATTCTTATCTGTTCTTCATCTTCAATTTTGTTTTTTATCTTTATTTTGTCGTCTGTACAAAAGGACATTAAAAAATTTAAGGTGGAGAAATACGAAATAAAATTACTTCGAAATTATAAATAATTGGGAATGAAAAGACGATGTATATAACATAGTAGAGTACTCCTACAATTCTATCAGGTCAGTCCATATGTTCGTGCGTATTTTACCCATAATTTTACTTTTGTACGATTTTTGCATACAAACGATTATTCGCGGAATATAACGGAGCGCGTATAAGAGGCATATTTTGTATTTTTTTATAGAAGTGGTAAAAATGCAACAACTGCTTCTGCAGAAATAAACACTGTGCACGGAGAGGATACCGTGAGTGTAAGGATTGCGCCAAAGTGGTTTTCAAAATTCCGAAGTGGTAACTGCGACGGGGAGGATGCCCCGCGCGCTGGTCGTCCTGAAGTCTTTAACTCCAACGCCGTGCTCGAACTCGTGGAAGCTGAGCCAAATTTGACAGGCGATATGATAGCTCAGAGGTTAAATTCATCCATCGCATGGAACAGTTCACAGGCACCTGGCTCAGTTGGGAAAGGTTTCAAAACTGGGAAAATGGGTTCCGCATAGACTGCCCGTCGCCGACCGTCAGCAGAGAGGTGTGTGTTCTCAGTTGCTGCAACGGCTTGAAAATGAAAGTTTTTTGAACCGTATCGTTACTGGTGATGAAAAATGGGTCCTTTACAATAATCCTGTTCGCAAACGCCAATAGTTAGATAAAGAGGAAACACCAGAAGAAGACTCTCCTATATATTTGGTGGGGTATAACCGGTATTGTTTATTACGAACTTCTGGAACCAAACCAGGTGATAACTGCTGAGGCACTTAACACTTTGAACAGAGCTTTCTCATAGTCAAATGGTCATGCAATATAACGGCACCACGAAATTTTACGATGTCAACCAGCTACACAACTTCACTTTTTGATCACTCATAACGATTTTGTGGATTTATTTGATGGTTTCTGTTGTTACCGTGTAATTTGTACGTCCACTGCATTGTGCATCATTGGTGTCTCTAAGATCGCGTTTGAAGTCAGGAAACCATCGATTTATTTTTGTTTCTGAAGCCATTGCTTCGCTTGAATGGTATTTTTTCCAATATAATATACATTAAAACATGAAACTCTTTTTGATTCCTTGTATTGAAAATAACAAAAGTAGCGTCACTCTTAGCACAATAACTCAAGAACTAATTAATAGATTATCATGAAATTTTAGCAACTGTCTTTGTTAGAATAGTACTAACTAAAAGAGAGGTGAATGCCATAAAACTAGTGCCATAAAACATTGTTAGGCCCGGGATTTGTCAGTCCATGTGTTACATGGTTACATATATATACATATATGTATGTACATTTATAAATGGTATCGGTCTTTATTATTTACTATTAAATTTATAGATTTTTACAATACTTTAGTACTGCAAATTGCAAACCTAAAACCTTTTAGAAATGAAGCTGTGTAAGCATTCGTTTAGTTTTCAAAATTTAATTAGACTGGGTGTACCTCAAAGCGTGATCATAAGAAGGTCATATTTTTTGATTTTTATTGACTCTTGTAAAGCAGTATTCATTGCTTAGCATTACAAAAAAAAATATGTATACATAATTACATATAGTACATACCATCGCTCAATCTTAAGGGGTATTTCATCTAAGGGGTACTTCTAAAGAAAAAAAAAAGTGTAACACTTTAGGTTCTTTCAGGTTTCACTATTTCTATTCAAAATACGGCTCTTAACAATTATATGTGAAAACTTATATTACATTATTTAAATGTCCACCATGAGGACATTTACAAGTAAAATCCGCCACACATGAATGCCTAATTGTTGAAAACGCCGTGATATCGATGTTTAAGGTGGTTTAGACACACTATGAGCTATAACAGCAATATTCTCAACAAAACGTCAGTTCTTGGCCTGCCAGTCCTTTTTCCACCCTCGACAGAACCGGTTTCTTGAAATCTATTCACCAACCTCTGAATTGTTAACGCATTCGAATGATTATATTCACCAGAAAATTACAAATTTTGCCATTTGTTGTTTAAAAAAATTGACTATTTCATAAAAAGTTTCTATTGGGTATGGGAAAAAGTTTCCGCCCTCGTAAAAAAGGTGTAGCTGCTGATATTATTTGCGTGTTCACTCCAATATAGTGGTGAGGTCTCAATCGCAGTAGTTGATATTCGTTTGAAGCTTAAAGATCCTTTTTTATCTGACGTCAAAAGTGTCTAATTTCGTTCCGTAAAAACAGCATTTGTTGGAAGTCGTGCTTAATTATTACCTTTTAAAGAAAAGGGCAGCTGAAACGTGTCGTATAATGATCAATATTTACGGTAATCACTGTTCATTAAATATAACTTGTAAGGGGTGGTTTCGCCGCTTCCAAAGTAGAAATTTCGACGTGAGTGATAAAGATCGCGAAAGGGCACCAGAAAAAATCGAAGGTACTCAACTACAACAATTATTGGATGAAGACGCATGTCGAAACCTTGATGATATGTCTAGAGTGCCTAAAGAGTTGGACGTTGACTGATCAACCGTCGGTAAACGTTTGCGCGCTTTTTGAAATGGTCCAGAAAGCTAGTAACTGGGTGCCACATTAATTGAAGGATATCGAGAGGCGTTTGGTGACGTGTGAGATGCTTCTTGAACGGCATCATCACAGGCGGTGAAAAATTGATATATTATGATAACCCTTAGCGTCGAAAATGTTGTAGTCTGCCAGATGAACCAGGTCCATCGACAGCGAAAAAAATATTCATGCTTCAAAGGTTATGTTATGCATCTGGTGAGGTCGGAAGGACGTCATCTGTTATGACCTCCTTAATTCATCTGAAACTATCACTGACGATCGTTACCGACTGCAACTGGTGCGTTTGAATCGAGCTCTCAAAGAAAAGTGGCCGGAATGGGACGGTAGACATAACAAACTGATTTTACTCTATGGCAACGCCAGACCACATGTGGGTAAATCGGTCCAGAAATATTTAGAGGGACGGAATAGGGAAATCTTTCCCTACCCGCCGTATTCCCAAGATATTGCACCTTCAGATTACTCTCTGTTCTGATCAATACAGTCAGTTCTTATTGGAAAGCAGTTTCCTTCTTACAAGAGCATCGCAAACTGGCTCAATGAATGGATCAAATCAAAAGAACTCGAAATTTTTGTCAGAGCAATCCGTATGCTGACTGAAAGATGAAGTAAAGTTATAGCTTCCAACGGCACATGCTTCACATTTTAATTATTTAAATAATTCTTAACTTTGGCTAAGAAAGGACGGAAACTTGTTCTCTTACCCCATATATGATAATTTTAAAACGTTGTTAAATCGTGTAAAATTGTAAATCTGTCTACACGACAAATGTCAAAGAAAGAAAGTACCGACGATGAAGTACTGAGTACTGACATCTAGGCGTCACTTTTGAAAGATCTTCTATTTAATTCTTTCGAAGTTTAAGCAGGCCGAGGCCCATAGCTAAACAACGCTTAACCGATTCTGAAATAAAGCAAAATTCTATTCTATTAGATTATTGTTTTTTTAAATATTTTTTTTCTCAAGACAAAACTTTTAAAAATAAATAAAAGGTATAACTTGAATTTAAATCAAATACATTTATAGAATTTTTAAACTAAAAATTTAATTTATTTATATTTGAAATTGAAATTTGAAAAGGTCGAGCCAATGAGCACTAGGAAATTTGGTGGCTCCTAAAACACTCAGACTAAAAAGCTCATTGTATTTAAAGCTCTGGAAAGGGGGTAGATAGTCAAGGAGGGAAGGAAAAAAATATCAGAGAAACAGATAGGAAAGAATAGAGACAGAGATATAGATATTTAGTCCTGTGAGAATTTTCCAGATTCTTTGGGAAATCTGTAAATATCTTCCAGTTTTACAGAACGAATATTACTTATTCTCACGACATCGGAACCTAAAACTCCTATTTGTGCTTTAGTACAGGCAGGACACTCACAGAGAAAGTGCTATCCGCCTCCCCCAAGCATGACAGGCACATTGAGTCCTCAATGATTCCAATGGTGGCCATATGCTGACCCCATGGGTTGCGTCCTGTGATGATACCGACCATCAACCGAACGTCTTTCCTTCCAAGTTTTAGTAGAAAGTTTGAGAGTTTTCTATTCGGACTTGTCACAAAATACTTTGCAGGCCTGCAGCGTTCTAAACTGGACCATCGCTCTTTATGTAGATTACCTACATAATCACTAATGCAATTCATGATTCCTGCGGAACTGATTTCGATTATTGGCTCTGGCCCTTGTGGGGAACCGCTGATCCACAGTTGGCCAATTCATCGGTAATTTCGTTTCCTTGAACACCGGAGGGTCCTGGAACCCATATAAGAACAAGCCTGTTTTGTCTTGCAACAGAATTGAGCTTCTTCTTACATTCTTGAACAATCTTTTAGGTTTGCTTCGAGTTCTCCAGGGCCTTCAGTGCAGCCTGACTGTCACTGAAAACTCCAATCAATTTCCCGCTCCATCTCCTCTCGATTATCAATTCGGCTACTTTCAGGATGGCAAAAACTTCCGTTTGGAAAACACCTCCCATTTCCCCCATAGGAAAGTGATACTTATAACTATCGTTTAAGTACCATCCGACTCCAGACCCTATTTCATTCTTGGACCCATCGGTAAAGAAAATATCCGTCAAACCTCCCTGTATGCATTCTGGATTGCTCCATTGCTCACGCAATGTAAATCTGACATCAAATTTCCTTCCAAATGAAACTGTGGGTATCAGATCGCCCTTAGGTGCCAAAAACAGTGGATTGCTCAGATAGCAACTTAAAGATTTTTCTGTGTCCCGAAGTTCCGTCTTCGCGCTAGAAACCATATTTATGCAGTCTGCACGTTGCTTTATTGCCTCTATTGCTTAAGATCCAGGGGGAGCAAATCAAGCATAGCATTTAGGGCATCACCAGAGGTTGTACTCATGGCACCAGTGATGCATTAGCATACCCTTCTTTGTAGCCTGCATAAATCCCGAATTGTGGACTTAACCATGCTCCGTCGCCACCAGATCAAAGAAGCGTAAGTGATGATTGGTCTCATAAGAGCTGTGTATATCCATAGGACCACAGCAGGTTTCAGACCACAGGTTTTACCAAAGGCTCTGCGGCATTGCTGAAAAATCGTCAATGTGCGATTCACCTTCAGTGAAACGTGTGTCTCCCAAGTCAGCTTCTTATTCAAGATTACTCCTAGATATTTAACTTCGTTGGAAAGACCAAGTGTCACACCTTTCAGTGTTGGAAGACTGAGTCCAACCAATTTCCGTTTTCTCGTAAACAAGACTATGGTTGTTTTGTGCGGATTAACGGAAAGACCTTGTCTCATGCACCAATCATCGATTTTGCCCAGAATCCTCTGCACTTTCGTGCAAAGCCTCCTTAAGGATTTATCCGATGTTAGCGCGCAGACATCGCATATGCTTGGACATGAAAACCGAGTTCCGGCATCTCCGCTAGTAGAGACAATTTATATTTAATAACTTCACATAATTTCTAAGAAATTATTAAAATTTAGTATTATTTTATTAATTCCCATATTTAATTTCTAATATTTATTTATTAATTTCTAAAAAAACGTCATATATTTGATAATAAAATTATTAAAACAGAAGGAAATAATTACTTTTAAAAATGTTTAATATTTTCTGAAAGTATTTTATTATTTTTTAAATTTTTAATATTTTCAAAAATCTTTTTTTAATTTTTTCTAACAAATAAAATGTTTAGTCTAAAATGCATATTATTTTTTTTATTGTGGAGTATAATAGTTTTTACGTGTGTATATGTTAGTTTAAGCCCTCCCTCAAGAACATCCCCACAACTATAATAAAGTTATAAGCAATTTAATGAATTTGTCCAATACGCCCCAAATTATTAATTCTGTTGAAAAAACGACTTTATTTACTGCTTAGATTATATCAAAGTTTTTTCTTACAAAAATGGCTCGTTCAACTGATCATTCATTTGATTGTGTACAAAAAGTCGATGAAGTCATGCATCGCTTTTCTTATTGTTATAACTGTAACAGAATGTCTTCGTTTTCCTGTGCCCAACCGCAATTTATTTCAATTATTATGCGACAAATGTGCCTATGTCGAATGCAATAGCAAATTACTATTTACAAGAACTGTTATATGTACATATATGTAAATTCATGTGTGTGTACATGTGTGAATAGGCACCCGTATAAGGCATCAAAAACATATCACGGCCTACTGCAGTCCATTTATATGTGCATATAAGTGAGTATGGTTTTTATGTACTGCACTGCTTATATTGGTTTCTCTGAGCACACTGCAAACGACCAACACAGAATAAGCTGCGCGTCGCTGGACAATGGCCACCCAGTTTGGGAATTCTTACCCGCAACGTGCAGATATAGTCGTAAAATGCATTGAACCAATTTGAACAGCAGTTCGAGTATATGCCTCAAATATATTTGCACACACATCCAGATATGCATATAGGTATGTGCGTATGTACGTTTTGCAATTGTGTTTGCTTGATTTTCCTTTTTACAATTGCTGCCCTATTACCTTTCGGTGTCGCTACTTTGCACTCCGTTGTCGTCTGTCCTTAATTCCGATTTCACTTTTCCATCAGACTGCCAAACCAACGCTGCCAGCCTATTTACTCAACTATGCACTTATGCTTTATTTACATATCGACATGCTTACATGTGTATATGTATATGAATCGGCATTTATATATGGGTGTGTGTGCATACATATGCAAACATATGTCACTCCCTTTTGGTTAATATTCTTTTACTTTATTGCATTGTTTATCTTTTGCTGCAGTTGTCGTTGTTTTTGTCGTTTTTGTATGTGTTACACTTTACCGTTGTAACCGCATTTGTATTTATTGTTATGGCAGGAAAAGCAACAGCAACTGCAACTGCAACTGCAGAGCCAACAACAACAATAACAACATGAAACTAGCAGAAAATATAAGTGAGTTATAGCTTTGTGGAGCTGTATTACTCATGTCGTCTATGTGCCATACATATGTTGCATTTGTTGTTGTTGCTGTTACAGCTACTGTTGCTATTGCGGCCCACTGCAGCTGTGTTGTCTGCAGTGACCCAGTAACACCGAAATTACGAAAATGCATTCGGAATAAATGCACCCCATTTGACCCAAATACAATTTAGGTACATACCTACACACACACATACATACATTCATACGTATGCGGTGTGTAAGTACGTGCGCACAGGAAAACTTGGAGCAACTGTGGCACTCCAACACAAACAAATGCACAATATATGACGATAAAAGCAATGGCGTTGGAAAAAGTGACGTTAGTTGTGGCGGCAATGGCAACAGCGGTAACAGCAACGCCAGCGAAAGCGACAGCGCCATTTTAATGTTGGCGTAAATGTAGAAAAGTTCTTTGAATTATGAATGTGTCTAACATATGGACAAATCACATGTACTTGTAGAGTCACATACTCGCGTGCAATGAGGTGTTCTGCATGTGTGTGCTCCGCTATTATGTAAACTTATACATGTATGCATGCAGACATACATATGCACGTATATCTATTTGCGGTCAGGTCGTTAAGTGCAAACTTAATTTAAAGTTCAATAGTATTGATTTTTCGTGGTCTGCTTTAGGGCGCTTAAGCGTCGACTAAATGAGAAGGGGTGCATATGTGTGTACGGTAAGCGTATGCAGACTGCAGTTGTCGTATAAAGATAGAGTTCAGATATAGGTTACCAGCATATGGGTATAAAGTTTTCCTTCAACAAAGAATATAAAAGAATGTTTGGTATCTTCTGTTTGGCGGATTTATTGCAAGAAATTTACAAAGTTCAAATAAATTTGTATATACGTGAGCAGCTTTTCTATTCAAAAATATGTAATACCTTGAAGGATGTGTTTATACATATACTTACATATACATGCAGACTTAGGGATGAGGGACTAAACTGTTTATCATGGCGCACTACCGTTATAATGGAGCTGGACGATATAATATTACTACCTAATTATTTAGTGGAACAAACCCAATTTACTACTAGCACTCAGTTTGCGTTAGTGTTTGTGAAAAAAGTTTTCAAGCTCCAGCTCAGTGCTGGCGGAAATACAAAATTTCGACTTAATTTTTCTTAGTGCTTAAAAAAAATCCACACAGAAATGAGTGCAATAATGGTAAATGTTAGTAATAATAATATACATTTTTCCATTTCAGCAACGTCGACTCAACTATGAATCCATTTCTAACTTTCTCCAAAAATTTTAGATTCAGTTTGATTTTAAAATAAGACTCAGTAAGGATTTAGGAAATATGCTGCTCTTATGTTTATTTGTTGTTTTTTTTTTTTTTATATTCGGGCAAAACAAGTGATGTGTATCTGCTTAAAAACTTCTTGCGCGTCGATATTGGTGAAATTTGGTGAAGATGTTTACTATAAAGTAGCAGAAATAACGCAAAGTGGGTGACTATCTGCTGTCATGGCACAATGCAATGGATCAACGAACTCTATGAGCAAGTTAGCTTTAAACATCAACATCTAATCATGGATTTTTTTCCCTTTTTTAGGAAAAAAGATTCAACAAAAGGAAAACGTGAACTGTCAAAAAGGTGAAGTAGGAAGAGAAAGACAAGGAAGTATTAGAAGAAGATATACCACATTGGTCGGCCGCCGTAGCCCAATGGATTGATGCTTGACTCCCATTCGGAATTCAGAGAGAACGTAGGTTCGTATCTCCGTGAAACACCAAAATGAAGAAAAAGTTTTTTCATTCGTTAAATAACTGCAGCATAATAACTTAATAACAAGTTTTGAGAATTGATTTTTCCCTTATTTATTCCTATCATTTTTTAACGAAAATATAGTTTTTTCTCAAAAAAAAAAAAGAAACCCTATAACTGACAGCTTTATGGGGCTCGAAAATCGCTGATTTTTCGTCACATTTGTACCGTCCGCATATGTAGCTATGTGCGTACCTTTCACCAAGGGCAGATCGGCAGTAAATGAACTGTATAGGACTGATCCCAAAACACTACCTTAGGGCACCCCTGCTTAAATTTCGTGAAGGCTAGTAACTTTATTGTTAATTTTCATAAGAAAGTGTCTACGCTCCAGGTATGACTTAATTACGTCATACAGCAGCAAGGCATATTCAATTTGTGCTTGTAGAATAGGTCTACTTGCCAGACTTTATCAAATGCCTAGAGACAGCCGCGAAGTTAAGTACGGAATTCACCTGCTCAATGGGCGAATGGTGTTGATGAAACATGTGAGCGGAAATTAGTTTCCTCTGTGCAATAATCGGCTTGAGTTTTTTTAAGAATAGTTTTTCAAAAGCTTTTGATAACGCAAACAGGAGACTTATTGGCCGATAGGAGGAAACTATATATGGAGGTATACTTGGCTTTGTTTAGAGGATAATTTGGGCTACTATACATTGCATTAAACACTCACTTCTTAAAATTCCATTGAAAACGTAGATGATAAATTTGTACCCGGATAAAGGTAATTCTTTATTTTAGACTTGCATTTGTTATGAGGTCATATCCTGGTGCTTTATTTATTTTGCTTAAATTCGGAGGCAAAATTGTAGCCTGATGTTTTCCATTCACATTTTCCATTTTTTCCCAATTCTCTATATATAACTATTACGGATTATCTGCCTCAGTTAGATGAGCTTATGGTCGGAAATCCAAAAAAATCATGCGCTTTTGGATAAGGGGAATCGCTCTATTACGCCAATACTAATATACCTAAAATATTATTTCACGGCATGAATTTCATTGTATCATTATTCTTGACCAAATGCAACGAGCTTGCCCTTTCTGATGGTGCTCAAAACTCAGTTTTCAACAAGAACTTGAAATCTCATTTTTTAAGACTAAGGATTGAAAAAAAATAAAAATGAAAGAGATCTTTAATTTACATAACACCTGCCAAACAAAGTAATTTCGATTTAAACATTTTTCTGGAGGAGGGGAAATAAATTTTTAGTAACGTAGATGTGCATACAGGGCAGGGCTTAGCGTCAATGTGTAATTCATTAGAATGCCAGCGTATTCCTTATCAGTATACTTTGCCATGTCCACAAGCGTTGATGAAATCCAGTCTAAGAGCCAATTTACGGAGTCAGTAGAAGAAAAAGGAACGCTACCTCTACCTCTGATGTATCGCATAAGTAGGCTATAGAAAAATGAACGACATGAGCACACAGAAAAACGGTCTTCCGACTGCAAACAAATTTTTACTCGACCATTTTTCGATTGTTCCAATTATGGCAAGTACTCAGATTAAACACTAACAGTTCGGAATCAATGTTTTGTTATAAGGGTTGTTTGAAAAGTCCGTGAAAAGTTCAAGAGGTGGCATTACTGGCTCATATCGAGGTGGTGTTAAGTTAGTAGCATCTCTTTTAGCAAGAACACATGTCCAGCCAGATTGGTATATTTCTTTGTGTTTGGCATTCAATCGGGGAAGTCGACAACGCACCAGATGACGCCTCAGCAGTAATGGTCACAAAATTTACACGCCCCCTGTTCTCTAAAGTTGGCACCCTCGGATCTCTCGGAAAACTATTTGTTCCCAATTTGAAGAAATGGCTGGTGGGAAAAATATTTTATTCAAATCAGGAGTTGATTTTAGGAACGAATGACAATTTTTCAGACTAGCACAAGTCCTATTATTCGAAAGGGATCAACAAACTAGTATAGCGTTGGACGAAGTGTATAAGCGCAAAAGGAGACAATGTCGAAAAAAAAAAAAAAAAAAATACCAGTCTAACGGTTAGACGCGATAGAAGTGAAACCTTTCGTAAAACAAACTGAAAGAGAATGAGACGAAAGCAGCATTAGGAGCGGGATAATTATAGGTTCATTATAATATTGCTATAAAGTTCATATTTTATTTTCTTCATTTTATTATTATTCATCCTCAACGTTTTCAATTTCAACAAACGATACGAGTGGCTTATGATAGCTAAAATATGATACAAATGCTTTGGTTTCGATGTTGTCAACATATCTTTGAAATACCGCGTCAATTGTTGTTTTTGGTCGTGTTGTCGATTCAGTGCGATTGTTACACATTTTTAAATTGAATGTTGTATTGAGAAAGTCAATTAAAGGAACCGCTGTGTCCAATGCAAAATTTACGTTAAAATCGCCTCTTAAAATCATTGGAACTTTATCGTAATCTTTTCTAAGTATCCGCGATACTTCTGGTGTATACTTTATTAAATTTTCGTGAATGAATTCCGTGATGCTATTTATTGATCGATTCGGTGAAATATAAATTGCCACAATTAAAACTGTTTTTCCATTGCTCAATCTGGTTTCGCATGCACATATTTCTCCCACTTTAGAGAGCTGAACAGACAGTGATTCTAGTTGCTGTGCATTCAGATCTATCTGTGGAGTTACAATACGAGCACCGTCATTTTGATTGTGGTATATTGCAACACCGCCTGCAATTGCGGTAAATATTTAAAAATTAAAATATTTACGAATATAAAAATACGAACGCAATACAGCACAAGCGGTTGCTGTTATGAGCGTCGTAACGCGTATATTACACAGACGTACTAACATACACACAAACATTCGTAAGACGCTTGGTTTAAGCAAGTATTAGGTAGTGTAGTATAGGTATACATAATGCCTTCTCGCTCACCGTGGCTCCGTAATACGCCGGCGCGCACACATACGTACTAGCATACATACAAACATACATACGTATGACGCTTGAACTAAACACCAAAGCAAGTAATAGGCAGTGTAGTATACATACTACAATACTCACTATACTAGCGTGGCTCAGCAGTATGCAGCCACTCACATATACGTATATCAACATATAACGCTTCGTAGTGTCGCTTTTTCGTTTCATCGAGTCACTCCCAACGATTCTAAAGAAGTTTCCACTTCAAAAAAGTTTACCCCAAACAATCCAGTGGTTTTTATTTTTGTACGGACTTTTAAAACGACCCTCATATGTTGGACTACTTTCTGAGTTCATTCAGTTATATTATTCTTAAAACATTATACCATTTTGGAAAGCTCAAAGGGCATACTAATTGTAATGCTAATTTGTAGAATAGTTTCCGTATATTTTTTTTTTGTGTTTTGATATTGTGCAGTAGAAAACACGTAGTGAAAATTCCTTTACGTCTTAGCTAAAAATAGAAAAATCGGACTCCTGAATTAATATTTAAAAATGTGGACTTACAAACAAACAAAAAAATAGTGTTTCAAATAATCTTTAAAAAAGCGTATCTCGAAAGCGGTTGAGACTTGGACATCATCTCATATGATCAAATTGATCAAAAGTGACTTAAGCAATAATGCCCTTAAGTATGAAGAATGAATTTCCCATTAACCCTGTATGTTTCAAATTTATCACTCCCCTAATCAATCGAATGGCAGTACCGCACAAATTACTCCTCTACGGCGCCCGCCTATGTTTACATATAATTAATTGATTATTTAAAATTCAATTCCATTACAGCGACTGTTATCACTTTCGCTCCTGGCACTTCCATAAAATTGAAATTTCAATCAATCTACAACATAGCAGTAAGTTCAACAGCAACATAATCATCCACCTCATCGGCACAGCAGAGCAGCAGCAGCAATGGCGACAGCAAGAGCGCACGCCCACAATAGTCGCTTCTGCTCTATTAACCGGCAAAATGGCAGAAAACGAACAATTTCGTTCAATCAATTAAACACCAATAATTAATTCAATTTCATTCGATGCCATAAAAGGCATTCCGGCGCCAACAACAAGAATGGACAATGGAACGGACAAGGTAGCGCAACATCAGCAATACCAAAGGCGAATGATGGCGTCACTAACTATGTCAGTGGAGAAGCTTAATGGCAAGCGAATATTACGAATATGCCGCTGGCCGACTATAGAAATGTGTAAGCGTAACAGCGATGGACAGAAAGCTTACAAAGATGGTAATTAAAGCATTATGCAGACAAGTGGTGATTCGTGTTACACTTGCACAAGTTGTTAGTTGCTCATCATACAATGTTGGGCTAACAACAATGCTGCTAACAATGTATGCCAATAATTTTAATGAACTTCTATGTATATGGATGACAGTACGCTCTGTGCAATTACAATGGTGTCTTTTAGATGGAAACTGGAATAGAAGGAATGTTAACTATCAGCTATTTTTGGTGAAAAATTAAAGTAGAATTATAATGGCATGCGAGAACTTACTAACAACACTGTGACAATAGAAAAACGACATTTTTGGCATGCTGAATATATTGACTTAAATAAGAAAGATTTGATTGAAATACTGTATTGAAATCAACGTTTGATCTGATTATTTGATCCCATCGTGTGAGCTCATCATACGATCTCATCATATAATCTTACCATATGAGCTATGTAGCTTTTATTTAGTGCAACTCCTGCTATATAATACATTTCCGATCAATTTACATCGATATCAAACCACTAAATATGTATTTATTTATTTATTGAAAAGAATAAAAATTATAAATAATTACACTGTGTGACAAAAAAAATTAAATTAAATACTCTTTTATGGAAACCTAGCACAACTATGAAGCCTATGAAGTTAAATTTTTAATTTGCAGCAAGAAACGAATTGGTTTACAATACTAATATTATATATAGTCCGTTGTCTGCTTCAGAAGTTCAGATGGTTTGATATTTTTAAACACCGATGATCTTATATTTTGCATTCCTGAACATATACCCATGAAGTGCGATACGGTGAACTCGCTGAATCCACAAAACGGGCACGGGGGTTTCGGCAAACCATTTAGCAAATACGAGTGGGTTGAAATTGTATGGCCAATTCTCAGACGAACAACGGTCTTAATATTCCGGCATGATGAATTTGACGGGTATTGGTTTTTTCACCTCGAGAGAAGGATTTGTAGTGATGTTCATACTGGTACATTTGTTCAGGCAACTTTCATAATTGGTACGCCTTACCAGTTTTTTTATGTCTTCTGGAAGAGTGTATTCGAACATGTACAATGGCTCTTTGGTTGCCTCCTTAGCTCTACTATCGGACTGTTCGTTACCTTTGGTGCCACTGTGACCCGGGACTCACATAAGTTTGATTGAACCACATTTTTGTGTGAGCATGTTACGCACTTTTGTGAGTACTGGAGAGTTATTAGCTGGGTTCAGAATAGCCTCGATTGTTGATTTGCTGTCACTGCATATTACATATTGATGGTTTTTTGGGAAGCGAAGTGTACCACTTCAAGTAACGCAGCAGCTTCGGCTGTGAAAATTGAGCAGTAACTTGGTAAAACTCCAACGGTTACAGTGGTACTTATTTCGTTTGTTACGGCAAATGAAGTACAGGTATCGGTTTTAGATCCGTCAGTAAATAACAGGTCCCAGTCCGATTTCAAAGGAGAAACAGTTTGAAGATATAATTGCTTGAATTCATCGGGGCCAGTAGTATTTTTTATTTTTTTTATGATGCAGTAAATTATTTATGGGTAAATAGCTTGGTACGACCCATTCTGGATGAGACGGTTTTTCTACGAGAATTGGTGATATAAGTACGTTCAGTTTTTTGGTTTGATTTAAAATTTCTGAAATCGTTGATTTTCGGCCATTTTCACTTGCCTTGTGTTGACATGAAGAAACGCATTAAAAAAAAGCTTGTTTCTGCAATATAAAACTCTAGGGATTCAAATCAGCGTGTTATTTGATACCCTTTCCACAAGGGTAGGTAGACCAGCTTCCGCTTGTAGAACAATTAATATTACCAACGTTTTCAGTAAACCTAAGATTTCTTCGCAAGATGTGCGCCCAAAGATGTTTTTTTTCTAGCACAGCTAGGTTATTATATATTATTATAATTAATTGATACTATATAGGGTTATTCAATAGGTGCGCTTCAACTTTTTTCCGATAGGGAGGGCGAACGACGCAATATTTTTTATTTTTCTCTTGTCATTTGTAAACTTCATTAGTATACATTTCATCATGGAACGCTACACACTTGAGCAACGATTGCAAATCGTGCAAATTTTTTATGAAAATAATCGTTCTGTTGCTGCTACTTTAAGAGCATTACGGCCATTTTACGGTCCATTTAACAAGCCGTCCCGTTTTGGGGTTATGTGAAGTCATTGGTCTACAGTAACAAGCCGGCGACGATTTGTGAGCTCAGAGCCAATATTGAACGCGAAATTGCTGGAATTTCATTGACCTTCTTAGAATTTTGAAAGAACAAGGATTTAAGGCTACTGGGACTGTTCGTGAACGGCGGTCCAAAAAATGTCCTCTGAAAACGAACAAAGAACTACAAAAGAAGCAACGGGGAGAGTTTGATTTTATGTAAGTTTAATGATTTATTTGAATAGTTGTTTTGTATCAAATTTTGTAGGTGTTCTGACTCAGGAATACTTTTTGTGAAGTGGGAACAAACTTTGATAGAATTGAACCTTTACATACCGTCAAACGATGGTCAAGACAAGAGAAGCGCAAGGTGAATGCCCATCAGCCGAAGTTGATAGCGGAATACAACTCAGGAATGGGAAGAGTTGACCTCCACGACCAAGCTTTGAATACTTACTATATAAAGTTTAGAGGAAAGAAATGGTGGTGGCCTCTTTTCACCACAATGATAAGCTCGTGCGTAGTAAACGCATGGAAGCTTTATAAAATGGCAAGTAAGAGTCAATGCGACTTGTTGCAATACCAACGTGAAATTGTGCGATTTTATTTACGCAATTATAATATCCGGGACATATCTTCAAAACGATCGACAACGGCATCAATAGCTGGTTCCTCATATAACCATTTTCCCAAAAGGATACCGTATCAGCTGAGGTGCAGGGAGTGTCGCGAAAGAATTCGATGGATTTGCGAGTTATGCAATGTAGCCCTTTGCGTAGAGAGAGAATGTTTCAAAAACTTCCATACTGTTAACCGAACTAATAACCAAGGAAGTCTTTGAAAGTGTCTTTTTATTTAATACTCCATATTTTCATATACAGGCAATGTATATACATATTATCCCATTGTACTCGATTGGGTCAGCCCAAAAAATACATTTCTTTGATTTTTTTTCGTGTTTTTCTTTTTTAAGGAGCTTAATTACACTATTTCAATAAACGTTTTATAAACGCATTTAAAAAAAAACTATTTTATATAAGGTTGGGATTTAATGGGTTAACTGTTTTCTTTTTTCATTATTATTGCAATTCAATTATGCAAATTAAAATATTATAACTTCGAGCTTACAAGTAACCGCTTAATCAAAATTCTCTGATCTTGGGCAATAATTTTAAAATTCTAAAATGCTCTTGCGTGTTCTTCTCAATAGAACTGAAATCACTTGCTAAGAAATTTAAATCCTTGTAGTACAAAATTCAAGATTCAACCCCCAAAAGTCGATATCAAAATAACTTAATGGGCAACTTCTGATTGTGCACAAAAATTAGGCCATGAAAGTTGAATTTTCGTTAAATTTACTCAACACCCTCTTTCGACTTCCCTCTGTGAACAATTTGTGTAACATTTGCTCACCTAACGGTCGCATCCGCTTAATCTACAAAGCATTATTTTATGAATTTGCATACAAGCACATGAAATTACTCACACAAATGCATGCACAAAGCAATGCTGTACGACACCAAATGACATGCAGATATAAATTACGTTGTGCTGGGCCACCCCTGTCCGCTTACAACCCACATACCCGCACACATATACATATTAAAATATCTACTCTCAGTTATGCGCTTTGCACTCGTACTTACGCCACTAACAATGCATATTTGCAGCACTCAAGTGGCATTTGCAGTTACAATTGCTCGAGTTTACAGCGGTTTGTAGTGCCAACTGTTCCTATAACCAACAATTCATCCGCTAGCGCACCGACATACACAGTCACACCTATACATGTAAGTGTATATGTAGGAGAAGCTAAGTTGGAGGCACCAATAAAACCGGCATTCCCGTTCACCACAGCCTCGCCAATTCCCATTCTCTTTTGCACGCAACACACCACTGAAACGGAAGTTAGCTTTTTGCCATTTGCTCCATGTCAGTAGTCAGGCAGTCAAGCAGTAGTTAGTTCCCAGTGGCGGGGCGCAGGAAGGGCGGGCGATGGCTGCTAGGCAAGCCGGGCACGATGACCTCAATTGTGTGCACTCGTTCGCTTTTCGCACAAATTCGTTCAACCGTTAGCATGTCTGTTGCCCGAGCACCTCCGCCGCCTATGCTGGCTACATCCCTATAAGCTTTCGATTGCTATTAGTCCGCTAACTCGTTAACTCACTACAGCTGGTGTTGTTGCTGTAGCTGCTACGGCAACTCGTCGACCCCAACGCTGCACTGTCAAGTGTTGTTGTTACATGCAGCGCCGACTGCACTGGTATCATATCACGCCGAATTAGGTTATATTGGCAACACTGATTTAAAACAATACCACCACACACACACACCTACATTCTCCCATTGGCCCATTGACAAGTGTGCAGCCACACCCGCTTAATTTCTGTTACATATTATGTAGATATTTGTTGTCAAAGAGGTCTTTCCCCAATTTGGGTTGTGGATGGTGGAACGCATGGAGATTTGACGGTGGTGCTGGTGCTGGCGTTGGTGCAAAATGCGGTAACGAAAGCCCGCCGGTTGTTTGGCTGACGCTTGCCGGTTGCCGGTTTGTGGTTCAGGCATTTTTATTTTGTAATTGTGTTAGTGTTTTTGTAATTATATGCCGCTGTATATATACATCATACAATCATACATATGTATATATTTATATGTTTATGTATACGCAAATGCTTGCAATTTCATGGAGCTTGTCGATACTGATAGGCCTCTGCTTTTAACTTTGCGTTTTTTTGCTCGCACTTTTTGTTGTTGTTCTAGTTAAGAAATTGTTAAATTTTTGTTGCCTGCAGTAAAAGTTGCAGTTATCTATGCATATGTATGCAGATATATATGTATGTGCAGTGTTCACTCTTCGCATAGTTGTTGTTACTTTTGCTGTGAAATACGGCTTGTAATGCTTATAACTGGGTTTATGGGTCGATTGGGTGCAAAGCAAATCGTGAACGCCAAACAATTACGGGAAATGATTGCTGCAAAAATGTGCGAAAATAAAGTGCAAAAACAAAAAGTTAGTGGATGTGTGCATATATAATCGTATGTATGTATTTGCGTTTAGCAAAAAATGTAATGCGAGGGAATTTTGTATGCACGAAGTGGTAAAAACTGACGAACAAGCGAATGTAAAAGAAAAATAGTCATGAAATAAGAAATGAATATTGAAAAGCGACCTAAAATAAAAAAATAAATGAAAACAAAGACGAAAATGTTGGTAAAACAATCTGGAGCGGCAACAAAAGATATGCAGTACGATGTGGCCGGTCTATAGATTTTTTGTGTTTGTAATGAGAGAAATAATTTTTGTGCTACGTAAAATTAAAGCGATTTCTGCGAATTCGATTGATCATTTGAATTTTTAATAGATTTTAAGTCATGAATTTACTAATGGCATTGAATTTGTAATTTTTTAGTAATTATTATTAAATGAAGGGCTTATAAGAACTTCGAGTTATCACAATGCACGCACACACATATACAAATATATTTATTTATCGAAAGGTATATGAAGTTTAAAGGAAAAATAACTCACAAAAAAATCTTTATATACAGTTTGTCAAGAAAATGTTTTGCATACTAAGGTAATCACGTTATTTGCATGGCGTTTGGAGAGCTTTGCAAATTATTTCATTAACTAACATAGGATTTCATACTTAGGGTTACGCTGATGACCTAGTAGCTTATGTATTAGCCTGGCATGAGGAAACCATTTCGGATCGCATACAGCAAGCCCTTACAATAATAAACAAATGGTGCACGGAAAAAGGGCTCTCCATTAACCCATCCAAAACAACACTTGTACCGTTTACTAGGAGAAGGAACATAAATCTCAAATGCCCGACCCTTAATGGAACAACACTTCAACTCTCGACAGAAGCGAACTATCTTGGCGTCAGTCTTGACAAAATGCTTACTTGGAATTCCCATATTGAGAGAGTTACTTCAAAAGCCACAAGGGCATTCTTTGCCTGTACAAGGCTTTTTGGTAAGACATGGGGACTAAACCCTAGAATGACCTTCTGGACATTCACCACAGATATGAAACCCATTGTCACATATGCATCCTTAGCATGGTGGCCCAAGGTCAAGCAAAGAAAGGCAGCAAACGAATTAAACAAACTGCATCGCCTGATATGTGTTGGTATTACAGGGGCTATGAAAACATGCCCCACGGATGCATTGGGTGTGCTCCTGAACATACCACCGCTTCCAATTCTAATTGAAAGGGAAGCTCGCTCGAGTGCCTTAATATTAAAAGGTATATCTGAACTTAAAAGTGGGGATATGAAAGGACATTTAAAGATCTTAGAAGACTTCCTACATAGTCCCATTCTTCATAGGGATGATATACTAGCACCCAAACCAATACTCTTCAGGAACTTCCAAGTTATAATTAATGAACGAACAGACTGGGGAACTAACTCTATCACTTTCAAACCTGGCTCCCAGCTATGGTTTACTGATGGGTTCAAATTGGAAAATGGTAGAACAGGGGCAGGAATCAATGGCCCCAAATTAAAAAAATCGATTCCGATGGGATTCTACCCAACAATATTCCAGGCAGAAATACATGCCATTGAAATATGTGTGAGAGAATGCCTTAGCAGAAAAATGAGAGATACTCACATCTACATACTTTCAGATAGCCAAGCAGCTCTATAAGCCCTTCTATCTACAACCATCACCTCTAAATTGGTAAATGATTGCCTAAACCTCCTAACCACGTTAGGAAACCTCAACACAGTAACACTATGTTGGATTCCGGGACATGAAGGACATGAGGGAAATGAAATGGCTGACGACCTTGCAAAACAAGGAGCAAATATGCAACTTACTGGTCCTGAGCCTTTCTGTGGACTCACAAAAGGCCACATTAATGAATTCCTTAGGAAATGGGAAGAAAGAAAGCTTGCCGCACACTGGCTAAACTGTGCCGGTCAGCGTCAAGCCAAACTATTCCTAAGTCCCAACAAAGGAATTTCTGACAAACTTCTCTCACTAAACAGAGTAGCCACTGCAGCCTGAGGTATCATCTAAATAATATTGGTCTATCTGAGACCAATGTCTGCCGCTTTTGCGAAATGGACATTGAAAGCTCAGAGCATGTGATTTGTGAATGTCCTGCGTTGGGCAGACTGAGACTTCATCATCTTGGTGGTATCGTAGTATCTCCATACAATCTTTGGAACAACAAACCCAAAATTGTGCTAAAATTTTTAAAAAGCCTAAAACTCTAGAGTTACAAAATAGGCCTTTCATAATAGATCAGTTCTGGTCGCAGTGCGTAATGGCCTTCTAATAATAATAATAATAACATAAGAATCAGTACTTGGTCAGGGTTAACTTTTTAAATCCACCAAGGCAAGAAAAAACAAAAAAAAATAGAAAAATACAACAACAAAATAAATGCTTATATGCTGTCAAAAAAGTGTCGTTACATATCTATTTTCTGCATCGTTTGATAAGATGATATGATATACCGTTACTTTACTGAGTTGTTGAACCGGCGTTAGCTATCAATCAGTCATAAAGTGATCGTAACAGTGATTTGTGGATCGAAAAATCAAATCGTACGTAGTTTTAAAAGTGTACTAGCACGTTGTAAGTTGCAAGTTGGTGAAACGATTACAATAATTTCAGGATGTATGAACTAAGAATAGAGCTTCTTTTGATTATCTTTCGATATGAAAATTCTGGTTAATATAAGTTATAAGGCTATACGAACTTATTCAACCAACTTTTTGGGGCTTTAACAAATAAATACCAAGTAATTCAGCTAATCCTATCCCATAGGGAATTCGTGGTTCTTTTATAAACGAAACAACAAAATTTGTCGAAATGATTGTTTTTATTTCATTACAATTAATTTAACCAGTAACATTTATATATCAAATATCCGTTAAATGTCCACAACTGCTCTCGCAATCTGCCGCCTCCAGCGTTGTTGTAGTTTTTGGCATAGTTCGAGCTGTTTATCATTAGAACACCTATAATTTCGTTCTTCAACTAGAGTCGCCTCGGGCTTATTGCTGTATACCATATTTTTCACTTAGCTTCAGAGAAAGCAGTCCCATGTTGTCAAGTGCCAAAAACCTTTGTGCCTTCAATGGCATTGTGGTTTCGTGAATTAATGCATTCTTCGCTCGCATTCGAACAATTCTTTCACGCGCTACGTGACAGGTGGCACCGCTCTGTTGAAACCACATTCAGAACACAAAGGTGTGTCGAATAATCTGGTGATGGATATCTCGTTTCATATATTCGAAGAATTACGGTCGGATGATTCCGTCAGCCCAAAAACCACACCAAGCAGACACTTGTTGTAGATGCAGAGTTCTTTGCTTGAAAGGTATTTGGATTTGCAGTAACCCAAATGTGGCAGTTTTGCTTGTTAACTTATTTGTTTAGGTAAAAGTGGGCCTCATTTGTTCCATGAATAAATTTTCCAAAGCCTGTAGTACGAATATCACTCAAAAAAGAAAAAACAAAAAACGAAAATATATATCAAAAACATATACACCGATCGAAAAACAAATCAAAATCGCGCACTCTTGTGATTATAAATTCTTACATTAATTTGTTCAACTTAACTCAAGCTACTTTTTAATAAAAATATAGTTCATTTTCTAAGGAAAATTGTTCTAAGTATTATACTAAATTCAGAAAAATTAATAAATAAATGAGTACCTTATCGAAATTTCCAACTTTAATCAGAAATTTTAGAAAGTATTTGTGTATGAAAGAAAAAGTTTTTTCTAATTGCGGCCGTTCCTCGGCGGGTAATGGCCAAATTCTGATGTTATTTCTGCGCTGACAAAGCTCCTCATAAAAAATATCTGCCGTCATAAGACGCACCCCACAAATAGGTGGAGGAGCTCGGCCAAACACCCAAACAGGGTTTAAGCGCCGATTATGTATGTATATATATATTTGGGTATGCAGATTTACAACTTATGCCATTTTTGTGTAATAAAGTGTAAGTGTGAAATGATTCAACAGACAGAATTTTTTTAGTTGAGGGTATCATGCATTTCTTCCAAACACATAAGCACCCGCCTTTTGAAGTCTCCTATACATATACATGCATAGGGTGGTTCTTTACGAGCTTGAGAACATAAAATGGTAAAATAAAGCAGAAAAATTGTTGGAATGTATTTGGTTTTATTATAATATGGTGAATAATTTTATGGCATTTATTTTTTTAATATGATATCCGGCGTATGCTCGTCCATCCATCAGTCCAATTTTTGACTACTTTTTCCAATAAATCTGGCCGAAAGCGTCAATGGTGGCTTGAATATTACAATAAATCGATGTTTTAGCGCGCTGAATGGCAAGTGGCGCCGTATTATTCGAACCAAACGTTAAGCTTATTCATTTTTGGAAACAAAAAGTCAGTGAGCATGGCTCACCATTCACTGTAACGGCATCTCCTTCCTCATTTTGAAAGAAGGCCGCCGGTGCAATGTGGAGATTTTTTGTCAAATTTTGTTCAAAAATGGATACAGCTTCCAATTTTTCATAAATGATTTTGGAAGAGTTTATATAGGTCCGAGTTTCGATTTGTTTTATTATATCAAAATACACTAGTGAATAATTTAAAAAAAAAAAAAAATTGTATGTATTCAAATGCGGTTTGGCATTTTCTTATTGTATTTCTAATCGACGGTAATACATCACGGCAAGTACATAAATTTCCAGGCCCTATTCAGTGAATTTTACAAGCCAAAAGTATGCACTCTGTATTCAATTATATGACTGGTTTTACATGAATGCCTCAGTATACAAAATTCTTTATCATGGAGCTGCCGTAGTTGATTATATCGGAGTAACCCCAGTAGGAATCTTTGCAGAAGAAGAGCAAAGGTCACGAAATAAAGATTTGAAGACGTTTTGCGAATATAATACCCGTAAATGCAGCAGAGCAGAGATCAATGTGGACTTAATAAACAAATTACTGATTTTCTCCGATCCATGTCTCGCTACGTTAAGACAAACGACCCACAAAAAAAAAATTATCGATGAATGAGAAGGCACTTAATTTATTAATATAACTTTTTTATAATGTGTAAATAAATTTATAAATGGTATTAATGTATGTAAATTTTATGACTTTCACTTTAAATTACATTATTATATTTGTAAAGCGCATTCTTCTTCAAGCAAACTTAAATTATTTTTATTTTTGAAACCATAATGCAAACATTTAATATTTCTTAGTCACTAAGGAATTAATTTCAGCCTCTTAGACAGGAGTCTGACCGCGGAAGACGCAAACATCAAGAATTGTGGTCAGAGATTGTTTTTAGCGCATTCGATTTTTAAAAGAAAATGTGAATTTCACCCAAACATTTAACTTAATTTCGTGTTTAAAAGCAGTTTCATCCTAATTCAGTCCATTTGAAAGGACAAATGGATATCGAATTGGGACACAGCAACTCCAAAAAGGTATATATCAATCTTTTGAAAATTTTCCGGTGAAAATTCTGTGTCTGGCCTTAAACTGACCTTCAATTTGACAACGCAAGGGCAAACTGAGGGCACTGATTGTGGACGCAACAATTCGAAAACGTATGTATAACTTTTTTTTTCTGGTAAATTCTAAGTTTTGGCTTGAAAAAAATTAATTCTGATGATTTCTATGTAGTGAAGGGAAGATTTCACCTCTTAAGGGGGGCTGGAAATTTACATACCTGCCGAGATGTATTACCATTAATTACAGCTACAATAAAAAATCCCAAACCAAATTTGGCTACATACAATTTTTGAAGTGAAACTTCTTTACGCGCGTCAGAGTATAATTTCAAGCCCGCGACACGCGAGCCAGCGTTACGAAAAACCGTCACGAAATGTATAAACCTACGGCATACAAGCTATTCTCTTTCTCCGCTTTGTACCGTGCTTCGTAGTCTCCCCACTCTGTAGATACGTATTACGGAGTATATGGTACACAGACAATATACACGAATACTATGCCATATACTTCAGCCTACGGCTGCTGACATCCGTACACACGCGCACGCGCGTGATATTACAAGGGCGAGGAGACGCAGACGCCTGGACACGTAGAAAATAATGCGGATTTGTGTAGTCCACGTGTTCATCAAAATTATTATTAAATAATATTTAATATTTAAATATATATTCAGTGAAAGTGAAGCTAAAATTTGCAAATTTTCTTACACATCTTTTTCTTATACATCTTACACAATTCACAGGTACTGTTGAGGAAAAACTGCTGTGCCTTACTAAACCAGATTTCACATCACTAATTTGAGTATTTGTAAGTATAATTTTATAATAGTTATATTATTGTTTTGAAACTCTTGATCAACAAATGATTCAATTTATACAACAAAGAGAAAGATTGTTGATATACTCTTTTAATTGTCATAGTCTACGTGCTCATGCAACTGTCGTATTGAGTCCAGTTATGGAAAAATGCAATGTGGTAGTTTTTCATAAGACTTGGTTGCGTGAAGAGGAGGAAATCAGTTTACCGACTTTTAACTGCATCATCCAATGTAAAAGAGGTAGTGTTCGAGCCGGAGGAGTCGCTATCTACCACAACAAAAATTATACCGATTTATCGCTGTACAGTCAACATCAAATGCAGCTATGGCAGAAGATGTCAGTGATATTTGCATTTCTGTGTGCCGTGCGATAAATGTCCAAAACATAGTAATTATGGGTGTCTACATAACTTCGAATTCACGTATCAACGAGATTATCGCATTTTTACATGGTTTGTTATTAAGATACACTCGTGGTGGTGGAAAGCTTCTTCCTCAACGCGATGATCTGGAACCTCTCATATTAACTGGAGATTTTAATGGAAATTTTGCATCGCACACTTTCATGAAATTAATAGCAGTTTTAGAACATCAACTGAATTTACAAATGAGGAAAGATCGATATATTTCAACAACAAAACAGGAATAACGATTGATGCCGGATTTTCTCGCTATATCGACACAATCGAGTCAAGAACATATATATATATCCTATTTCAGTTACCACAAACCGATTGAATCCACTGTTGCTATTGCACCATCAATACAAAATGTACAGGCTATTGAAGCACCGACTAATGTACAAATTTCAGAAAAAATTAATAATAATATCATATTCCATATTTATTGTGTGAAATTTTATAAAAAATCATTTCAATCCTCATTAAAATATTTAAATTTAATACAGAAATTAAGAAGTTTCACTTCAAATATGCGCATATAGTGCGGCTGGCCTTTTTTTAATTTTGAAGTTTTTCCTAATTTTTCGTAAAGATACCCATACTCAAGGGTGTGTTTTGATATAATACAAAAGATTTAACTGAGCATTTAAAGAAAAAAATTATTAAAAGCGATCACTAATTGTCTTATCTAGGATTTATGAACAAAATTTGTCAAATAATCCCCATTTTTCGGGAATTAAACGATTAACGATGATTTGCCAAACCTTACTGAACAGAAATGTTAATACATTTTGCGCTGTCAAACTATAGTTATCGGTATCCAAACTTCCCATGAAACTAAAAAAAATATCCTATACATACGCATATGCACATAATTATTAATATTTGGAAGTGTAGTGTGCGTCTTGATATTTTTTTCCACCGATGGAAAAACCTACAATTTTACGCCTCCCTCAAATGGCAAATATTTTTTATGAGGAGATTTTTCATGGCAGAATTGCACTCGGAGGTTTGGAAATGCTTGCAATGCGGCGACCGTTGAAAACTTTTTCTGTTATTACCCTATTGTTCACGCACCACGAACGGTAGTCTTAAGCAAACCAATTAAACGCAGCGACTACCCATTTATAATTTATAGTTTTTATAATTTAAAATAATTCTAATTAGTAGCATTTGGCCGGTGAAGGTAATAAGGGCAATTATTTTGAAGTTCGCATGAGGGTTAAAAAAGTCATTGTATTATGCGAGCAAGCAGTTCTAATGACGTTTTAGTGCAAAAGGGGGTAACATTTTAATTAATATAATAATAATTTTTTTTCTAAACTTGTTTGCAAAATTATATTTTCATATAACAATGGCATGCAAGGGCAATAATATAAAACGGCATTTTCAACTTGAGGTGCGAAAAAGTAATCAAAAAAATTGGCCTACGTCATTAGAAGCTTAAGTACCAAATCTCAGCCTTCTGGCTCCACGCTTTAGAGTGTATGCCGCAAATTATTGCATTCGGAAACATACTGACTGTTTAAATTAAATTTTTGTACAAAAAGTAAGAAAAAAGCCATAAATTGTTGTGTCCAATTTCTGAGCTATGCTGAAAGCGAGTCTTAATTAAGCACTTGTACGCTTGCTAAAGCAGCAGTTGCGACAGAAATTAAATTTGCAATTCTAAATTGAGTGTTGAATGGATTTGGTAATTATATGCAGGTTACGCGACTAATTACTTTGTACTCTCTGGCATCAACCGCGCACAAACACAAATGGCGCCTACAGCAAAGCAGTTGCACTATGAAGTGGAGCCTTAGGGTAATTTTGCGTCCAACCAAGCTATCAAACGGCTAAGTAGAAGTGTAGGAAAAAGTGAAAGAATCAAATTTATTTTAAATTAGTTTCGCTGTTTGTATTTGCTTAAATGAATTAAATTTCTCCAGCAACACTTCTGCTGCTATGCACTTTATGCAAAATAGACAGCGCGCATATGCAACATACTTTTGCAAATATTTGCATACACCGGTAACGTGGCAATGCGACCACTCAGCCAAAGTGTAATCTCGCAGATGACTTGGCGCAATGAAGAATTCGCTAAACTAACAAACAGCAAGTAAGTGGGAAAAACGAACAAAAACATGCAGAGAGAGAAAGAAAGAGAGAGAATGACAGCATAACAAAAGAAAGACCGCGTGGCTAAAGCTGCTGTCGGAGTTGGTACATCTACAGGTTCACATACTTACACGTATAGGGTCAGGATGTTGTTATCATTTTTCCTAGATAACATGACACAGTAAATATCAGCGTTTGTGAATAATGTATGCAAAGTTGCTTCCTCAAAAGCCACGAAGTTATACAAGTACTCATACGCACACATGCGAACAAATATGCATGTGTGTAAGATAAGAGCACGCAGCTGGTGCAATGAAAAATGTATATTGCCCTGAACATGCCAACCATGAACATGCCAGCAGCCAGCAATATGTAAAAGTCAGTAGGACTGCAAAGTCATACTAAATTCTTGCATCACGAGCAACCACACTGGTCTGATGCTGTTGAAAACCCGGCTATGTAGTACATGCAGCGAAATTGGCGAGCTGTATTTCATGGATGGCTAGCTGGTTGGGAAGAGAAAATAAGTTAGCAAACGAATGAAGCTAAGCTAAACGGAATTTGCAAGCTGTTGATATAAAGAAAGCTGCAGTGCAACTAACTGCATTTAGAAGTAACAACAAAAAGTAAAGCTCGTGAAATGCTCTATTTAACCTAGTTGTCAAGGATTTAGTGATCAGTATTTGATTCGTTGGGTAATTAAAAGTTTTGCTGTGTCAATTATGAGAAGAGCTATTTTTTAATTGTGTCGCCAAGAAGAATTATAATGTGGAATTGGTCTATTGATCGAAGTTGCTTCACAAAATGCTTTCAACGTAACTGAGCGATTCATATGGAATGTTCTGGACGTGGAAGAAACCCCACTTGTTAGCACATCCAGAAAACGCTATTAAAAAGCGAGTTCAATAATTTTACAATTTCAATGAAAAACTTGTCTGGGAGACTTTTATTGGACGTAAAATTGTTCGACGAGCTGAGAAAGAGAAGCCAAAGATTCCAAGAACGCAGTTACTATCGAATGAGAGCAGTAATTCGTGAATAGGCTTAGTATAATGAGCGGATTAGAGATTATCAAAGCAAAGACCAAGGCTGTGAGAATAAACCACTCTTACCGGAATTGAAAGTAGATAGCGATCGAGAGGCATGCAGTGGAATATGTTCATTGTTTCTGCTACATCGGATGCACAACAAATGGCGGGGCCGATGTAGATTCCCAGGTTGAGTAAAGGCAAAACAGTGTTCCATACATGATTAATGGTAAATCTCCAGAAAATCAGAGATACGCTTATTAAATGCATGTGTAAAATCCATTTTAATGTATGGGCGTAGCACTTGGCTAATATCAAATAAAATTATAAATAAATTGCAAGTATTCACCAACAAATGCCTAAAAATCATATACAGAATATTTTGGCAAAGTAGAAAATACAGATCTCTAGAACTTAACTAACGAGGAACTCATAAGAAGTCAAATAAAGAGAAGAAAATGGAAAGGATAGGCCACAGATTAAGAAAGCCGCCTGACAGTATAACAAGAGTGACACTAGAATGGAACCCGAAAGAAAGCAATAGTCGTGGTCGCCCAAAAAATACTTGAAGAAAATCAACACTCCGGAAACTAACAGCAGTCAATATAACGTGCGGCATTGTTAAAATAACTGGAAAAGCCTTGTAGAGGCTCTTTGGTTCCAAGAGGAGTGAAACAAGGAATACTGAGCCGATCAAATTGAAATTTAACATAGGTTGCCGTTGCATTGATATTAAGAAAGTGTTTGAAAATATTCGCTGTGACACAACTGTGACGATCACATTTCATACAAAGAAATTACCATTAAAGCAGTTAGAGTCATCCCATTCCAAAAATTCGAATGAATTTGTATTAATTAGTCTTCTAGCAAATATTAGAGCTATATTCCCAACCAAGCAAGAGTGGCCGGGATAAGAAGAGGGCTGCTTTCCTATATATGAAGTCTAATTTTTAACAGTTGTATATAACGGTTCCTAGGAAAATAATTTTAGCAAGCCAATTTTTAAGTTGGGCGTGAGGAAGTATTAAACAATTCCACTTATCAAAACTACAGCTCTTTATGGTATTTCTTGGTTTTAAGTTTATTCGACTTGGCCTAAGAGTGACATTTAATCAAAAGTCTTTTGTGTAAGTTACTAGCGCCTCAACTGTTCTATTAAAAATATGTTGTACAGAGTTCGAAAGTACTTAGAACACGAAATCAGGTTCATAGAATTTAACTAATTAATGAGTGTTGCATTATATAAATTCAAGCAATACAATTCTCTACATAACTGATACCACCTCAAGTACAAATAAATGGATTCCTAAAAGTTGCCCAATAAACACACAGGTAAAGGCAAAGCAAATACTAATTTAGTACAAACTAAATAGTAACTTTTATAAGTAAATTTTTGAATTTATTTTTAATTTACTTCCGAGCTTTCAAATAAATTATTATATATCTCTGAAACTGGAACAATTCGGAGCCCAATTTTTTACACGTTTTTTTACTAATCAACTAACCAAATAGTTGAGGAGATTGAATTAGTTTTAAAGGTGACACACAGATGGCGCTATTTATCACTTTATCGCGTTGGCAATACTAAATATATATTCATGACAGAGCCTCATCCCTAGGCTTTGTTTATCAGTATCTGCCATTTCGCTGAAGTATAAACAACGCAGTGTTTTCGTGCTCCGAGTATGTCAACTTTCGTGCCGTCGAAACGCAATTTGCGGGAAGCTCTGCTTTTCTGCTTCAATTTGAAAAAAAATACAGCCCAAGCCCGTGAATTGCTGCAGGAGGCCTACCCAGACCATACTCCGTCGATTTCAACATGTGAGTACTGGTTTCGACGATTCAAAAGTGGAGATTTTCACACCGAAGACAAGGAGCGTCTTGGCCAGCCCAAAAAGTTCGAGGACGCGGAATTGGGGGAATTGGTAAACGAGGACTCGTGCCAAACCCAAGAAGAGCTTGCTGAATCATTGGGCGTTGATAAATCAACCGTTTGCAAGCGTCTAAAAGCGATGGGAATGATCCAAAAGCAAGGACATTGGGTCCCGTACGAGTTGAAGCTGCGCGACGTCGAACGGCGACTTTTTACGTGCGAATTGCTGATCGAGCGACAAAATCGGAAGGGTTTTTTGCATCGGGTGGTGACTGGCGACGAAAAATGGATCCACTACGATAACCCAAAACGCAAAAAATCATGGGGTTTGCCCGGCCACGCATCAACGTCGACGGCCAAGCAGAATATTCACGGCAAGAAAATCATGCTCTGCATTTGGTGGGATCAGGTCGGCGTCGTATATTTTGAGCTGCTCCAACCGGGCGAAACAATCACGGGGGATCGTTACCGACTGCAATTGATGCGTTTAAGCCGGGCATTGAAAGAAAAACGGCCGGAAACGGTAAAAAGGCACGACAAGGTTATTTTGCAACATGACAACGCTCGGCCGCATGTTGCTCAACCTGTCAAAAAATACCTTGGAACGCTTGGCTGGGAAGTGTTACCCCACCCGCCGTATAGTCCAGACATAGCTCCCTCCGATTATCATTTGTTCCGGCATATGAGTCTCGATTTGGCGGACCAGCGGTTCTCCTCGTACGAGACTACCAAAATATGGGTTGAGTCATGGATAGCCAAGCAGCGGCCAGAATTTTGGAGAAACGGCATCCGAAAATTGCCCGAAAGATGGGCGAAAGTTGTAGCTAGCGATGGCCAATACTTCGAATAAAATATTTTGTACCGTTTTTTCACAATAAAGCCCCAAATCTTCGAAAAAAACCTTTAAAACTAATTCAACTTTGTACAAAGTTTGAAACTTATATGGTTTTTATGATTTTTGTGGGAGAACTAAGTATGATTTCATAAAAAAATTATTAAAATGAAATAGGAAACAAATAAATTATCAAAATTTGTAAATAAGTCATAGTTATTTAATGCAATATAGGTACATAATGGAGCCTTGACGCTTATCTTTTATTTATCTTCTTCTTTACTTTTAGAAATTAGTAGTTTTAAACAAATAAATATTGAATGTAATGGCAAAAAAAGGGCAATTAGATCAAACTTCGTTTACTTGTTTATTTATTCATTCTTTCATCAACTAAAGTACAATTCAAATAGATTACTAGTAGTAAAGCTTAAATATAATATATGGTAAATAATACTGTGAGATATATTAGTCACAATTCAAAAGGTGTATCTCCAGATTAAGTTTTGATTTCAAAGTATCTCGTGAGTTAGAGAATATATCAAAATGTTTGCATAGTTGGTTAGACTGTCTTATACAACGTGCAAGCGGTTCATTTCGACTAAAATTGGTCATGTGATAAGGAAAATGGAACATATTACTGAGTGTTAGGTTACGAGTGGGCAATTAAAAAGTATAATATTAGCTCCAGCAAGAAGTGACATTTGATATGATGCGTAACTATGTCCCTTATAAACATTACTGATAAAATTTGTCTCCGCATTTCTAAAGTTGGCAATGCTAACAAAAGAAATCTACTTTTATATGCAGGCAAACTGCAAGGCCAACGAAGTGAATGAATAGCAAATCTAGTGAAACGTTTTTGAGCCTTCTTAATTCTTAAAGATGAACCCATATAGAATGGACCCAAAATAATGCTGCAATATTCGAGGTTTGACCTCCCAAGAGAAAAATACAAATTCCTCAGCGTAGAAATATCCTGGAACTCCCTTGAATTTCTTATTACAAAGCCAAGCATAGATCTAGACTTGGCAATCATAAAGTCTATATGTCTAGAAAACGACATTTTCATTGTAAATATGACCCCCAAGTATTTCTTTTCATACATTTATTTGAGGGTGGTAGTGCCCAACTTGTAATCGAAATCAATCGTAACTTTTCGTCTACTGAATGACATGGCTGGCATTTACCAGCATTAAGAGATAAGGAGTTATCATCACACCAAGCTTCCAATCTTGTTAAGTCTTCTTGAAGTCTTCTGCAGTCAGTCACGTCCTCTATCCGCCTGTAAATTATCATTTGCATACATCAGACAACGCGATGCCTCGAAAACGTCTGGAATGTCATTAACAAACATTAAGAACAATAGTGGTCCAAGATGGCTACCTTGAGGTACGCCTGAGGTAACATTGATGGCGTCAGATTTTATATTATTTATACGAACGAATTGAGTTAGTCTGTTAGTCTGAGCCTGTTAGATAAGAGGCAAGCCACTTGAGTAAGCTAGGATGAAGACCAATTGAACCCAGCTTTTTGTATCTGCCATTCTTCTCTTTAAGCACGAAACATGAAATAAATATTTCTCATTTTTTCATACAAAAGTACTTCAATTTGTTTAAAATACGAAAACACTGATTAAGCGGGAAGAAAGTAGATTATTTTTTGTTAGCTTTGAATTTGTACAGATTGGTTAAAATCACCTGAAAATATAAAATGCCAGATGCTAATGTTCTTACTCCGAACTTTCATAATTAGCTTTCTCTTCGATAATTGTGTGGTAAACTTTTAGCAGATGCCATTTCGTTAATTAAAAAAAAAAAAAAATTGGTAAAGCAAGTTCTCAATTTATTATTATATTAAACTAAATAATTGCATTGTTTAATAAACTTAGCATTCATCTTTATTACCACAAAATACTGGTTGTAAGAGTGGGTACGAAATTATGTGTTTTTTTTTAATTTTGTGTAAACAAGTAAAAATTCTACCAGCAACCCAAAATATGTTCTAACATGTTTCTAAACACGTATGCCAACAACTGGCTGATGAAATTTGTATAGGCTTACAAACAAAACAAAAATATTCGAGCAATCTTTCTAAGTACATGACTGAAAAAAATATTCTAAAAAATTATATTACGTACGTCAAAAAATAAGTAAATATCAGAGTGTGCATTCATAATGTATTTATATACCACTTTTTCAGCGCTAGAAAAACAAATCTCAAAAAACCACGTTATCTTGCACTACATTACACATATATAAAAATATTGCGTTACATTAAAAAATTTATTCAAAATTTCTGCCTAAAAAGTTTGAAATTTTTGAAGATTTTTATTTTTTAATTTTTTTTTAGTTTGCAGAAAGTTCAAAATCTAGACTTATTTGGTTCTTGTAGTAGAATGAACTATATTAAATATAATTATCAAAAATAAATAACAAAAAAAGTTAACCGAAAAACTTGTGCTATAACTATTAAATGTTCTGTATATATATATAGGGTTGTTCAATAGGTGCGCTTCAACTTTTTTCCGATAGGGAGGGCGAACGACGCAATATTTTTTATTTTTCGCTAGTCATTTGTACACTTCATTAGTATACATTTCACCATGGAACGCTACACACTTCAGCAACGATTGCAAATCGTGCAAATTTTTTATGAAAATAATCGTTCTGTTGCTGCTACTTTAAGAGCATTACGGCTATTTTACGGTCCATTTAACAAGCCGTCCCGTTTTGGGGTTATGTGAAGTCATTGGTCTACAGTAACAAGCCGGCGACGATTTGTGAGCTCAGAGCCAATATTGAACCCGAAATTGCTGGAATTTCGGCCGATTTATGCAAAAGAGTGGTCGAAAATTGGGTTCAACGATTGGACTTCGTAAAACGTGCACGCGGTGGTCATGGAAAAGAACTCGAATTTCATACTTAAATGTATATGTTCAAACTCGATAATAAAAAAAAAATTAGTTAAAAAAGTCAAACCGTTTGTGCTTTATTCAAAAAAGTTCAAAAGTTGAAGCGCTCTTACTGAAAAGTCCTATACATACATGAAATTTCAAGCATACCTCAAGGCGTATATGGATTTTATAGCAGTTTTGAAGTATACACTTAGATTTTAATGACATATTTAAAGGCTTTAAATTAAGTTTTTGAGAGCATATTTTGGGTTGCCTTATAAAAACCCTGAAATATTAACTTCATAAAATAAATTAATATTCTGTCTAAAAAAATTAAGAAACAAAATGTTATTGTTAATTAAAAAAAATAATATATAGATATATATATACATATATTGAGCATCATCCTCGTAGTAGTAAGAGGGGGTCGTACAAATTGGCTATTTAGTCGCCTAAAACTGTTTTAGTTCAGTCGAGTTGAGGTATTATATAATAACCCTGTAATATCAATTTTATAAAATAAATTGACTGTCCAAAAAACAACAAAAAAAAAAACCCCAATTCGTTAGTAACACGCAGATTGATATGATTATTTAAGTACTGCATACATTTTTGCATTTTTGCAGATCTTTTTATATTTCCTAAGCTTCTTCCAGCTTCTCAACCAACGTGCGGTGAAAGCTTCTACGAATGTTTACATTTGAAATTCACCACAGCACATACGCACAACATTTTCCATATCGGTGGCGTATTTGCAACTAACAACGCCAAGTTTGGTTTCAATTGAAATCTAAAAACAAGAAAAAAGTTAAAATGGAATGTAAAAGAAAATAAAATAAATAAATATACAAGAAGAAAATAAAAGTACTTTTCACATATTTGCTTGCATTTACTTGCTGCACTTCTATTTAGCGGTTTTTGCCTTTATACGCCTGCTTTGCACCCAAACCGCAGGCAAGTGCACGTCTCAGTTTTTTATAATTTTGCTTCATTTTTTTTTTTCTACAGTACTGATGACGCTTCTCTTGTTGATATTGCTGCTACCAAAGATGCTGCTGCTGTTGTAAATGCTGAAGTTGCCGCCTGCTCTAGCCGGCACTTACCGGCACCCCACACGCAAAACTCACCACCCACAATCGCCGCTGCAGCTTTTGCCACTTTGCCATTCTGCGTTCGTTGTCCTTTGCCGAGTGGGCTTTCCAGTCGCCGTTGTTGTTATTGCTGTTATTGCCGTTGTTGCTGATGCTGTTGGCCGATTGGTTGTTGTACGTTAAGTGCATGAGTCTGTGTTTGCATGTCTTTAGGTTAGTACAAACATAAACCGTAAGTGTTGAGTTTGATGGTAAGCGGCTGTAAGCGGGGCGAAAATTGTGGGCGCTTGTAAAGCGATGTCTCGAGCATAGGGCAAAGTTGAAAAGTGACTGTAGAAGCACGTATGTTTGTTCCTGCTTACATGTGTACATACAACATATCCTGCGCATGTATTTGTATACTAGAGGTATGCGTGTGTGTGTGTGTATGCCATCACACTAGACGTGCACTCAGAGCCAACGGCAATTTACAAGAACATGGCCAAGAACTTTTAAAGTTGTATGCAAGCGCCAATACACTGCCATGAAACAAAAACAAAAAAAACATGCACACGTGGAAAAGTGTGTGCGCGTGAAGGGAAAAGTGCAACGTGCAAAGTGCAACTAGCAATTTTATGTGTGTTTATTTGCGCAAACGCACACACATTAGATTCGAAGCTAATAAATCAGCACAACAGAAGTCGCGATTAATGCTGCTGCAATATTTAAACGCTTGTCGAGAATTTATTACCATTTTTCTACAATAATTTCGCTAATGTCGATATCTTTTTCTATTGTCTTAGCTCTCTCCTCCCTTTCGGAATTGTCAAATGTCTGCATCTGATTTTCCATTACTTGTGCGCTCAGTGCTCTATTTGGAAATTTCTTCAATTTAATATCTTGTGATTGGCTTGCGCTAAAGGTATGACTTCCACGGCTGTTCTGATACATGCACACAAACATGCTTACAAACAGACAGACATAAATGTCGGCAATTTTTAAGCGGATTACATCACAGCGACAGCACAGTTAGGTCACCGTTTACGCATGACTAACAACTCTAAAGTCACACTCCTACCGCACCCTTACAACGACTGTCTATGCAACGACGAGATGACTTCCCCCACTCCGAGTGCGAGCTATAGGTTGAGAGGCTAAAGCGTCGAATATTTAAGATGATGAGCTTACAACTCAGCTGCATTTCCACGCTTGTTTAGCCATGCGGAAGTTAACCTAAATATATTTCATCTTGTTGCCACTAATGCGCTTCTTCATTTGGCATAATAAATGCGCTACCAGTGCAAAGCATCCGCTGAGTTCGCGATCCGGATGGGAGATTTAAATTTGTCAACAACAAATTGCATTGACTCTTGGAAATATTGATTTGGATTTGCAATTGTCGATTAAGCAGTGAAGCTGAATATTTACTTGATAAAATTGTGAAATTCAAACGGGAAAATGAGAAATATGAAAAGTACATATTTATTAATTTAGTTTCTCGTACATAAATATCAGGTCAGTTCATAAGTTCGTGCGTATTTTCCCATAATTTCCAAATTTTTGTACGATTTTTGCATATAAAAAATTATTCGCAGAATATAACGGAACTATTTATAGTTTCTCTGATATATTGTGCATTCAACAAGTGATTTTATTCGGGAATAGAAGCACGTGTTGTTAAAAAATAAAATGGAATCTTCGAACGCGTATAAGAGAATATTTTGTATTTTTTTATGAAAGTGGTAAAAATGCAACAACTGCCGCTGCAGAAATAAACACTGTTCACGGAGAGAATACCGTGGGTGTAAGGACTACGCAAAAGTGGTTTCCAAAACTCCGAAGTGGTAACTGCGACGTTGAGGATGCCCCGCGCGCTGGTCGCCTTGAAGTCTTTAACTCCGACGCTTTGCTCGAACTTGTGGATGCTGAGTCAAATTCGACAGTCGATGTGATATCTTAGAGGTTAAATTCATCGCATGGAATAGCTCACAGACTCCTGGTTCAGTTGGGAAAGGTTTCAATGCTGGGAAAATGGGTTCCGCATAGACTTTCCGTCGCCAACCTTCAGCAGAGAGTGAATGTGTGTTCTCAGCTGCTGCAACGGCTTGAAAACGAAAGTTTTTTTAACCGTATCCTTACTTGTGATGAAAAATGGGTTCTTTACAATAGTCCTATTCGCAAACGCCAATGATTAGATAAAGATGAAACACCATAACCGACCCCTAGAGATGGCCTTCGCCCCAAGAAGATTCTCCTGTCTATTTGGTGGGATGTGACAGGTATCGTTTATTATGAATTTCTGGAGCCAAACTGCTGATTATTATTCCCATCAGCTATCAAACCTGAATGAGGCACTTAAAAAAATCGACCGTCTTTAGTGAATAGTCGCAAAATATTCTTTCACCACTGCAACGCAAGACCTCATACCGCAAGGCAAACATTAGGCAAGCTGAACGAGCTCGGATGGGAGCTAATGCCGCATCCACCATACTCTCCGGATATTGCACCTTGTGATTATCACCTTTTCCGTGGACTTCAATCTCATATGAATAAGAAAGAACTACTGCTCAAAAGAAGATATAAAAAGGGATATCGAAGCGTATTTTCGCTCCGAGGGCAGACAATTTTTTGAGCAGGGAATTAAAAATTTGCCTAAACGTAGGGAAGACATTTAAAATAATGAAGGATTGATAATATAATCGTATTGATTAGTAAATACTTTAAACATATTTTTTATTAATTTGGCCTGATACTAAAATTAAATGAGCTACAAAACCACACACGCAGAATTTTTCTAAAAATCAAATCATTTTTCTTAAAATCTAAATAAAAAGTTTGAAATGTTGATATAAATTTGGTGCAAAGAGAAAGAAAAGAAAATATAAATAGTTCTGTTATATTCCGCGAATAATTTTTTGTATGCAAAAATCGTTCAAAAGTGAAATTATGGGTAAAATATGCACGAACTTATGGACTAACCTTATATAATATAAGTATTTTACTATCTTAGAATGGCTCAAAATTCGTATTAATCTTTGATGACCTTTTTTTATTACGGTGTTCTGATATTTTCTTCTACCACAAACAAACCGCTAAGCAGACTAAAAAAAACGTATTATCGAAAGCTAATGAGACCTGTATATATAGGGGATCTCCCAACTGCAAAGAAAATGTTTACTCAACTTTTTCCAATTGTTTAAATTATGCCAGATCATAAATAGGTAGTAGATAGGATCGAAATTTCATTACGATAGACTACTTGTTGAGTATATTCAATTATATTATTCTTAAAATATCACAACTTTTTTGATAGCCACGAGGGTCGTTTAAAAAGTCCGTGCAAAGTCAGAGAGTTGGCAGTAATGACACGTATCGAGATTATGTTAAGTTAGTAGCATCTCTTGGAAAAACACGCGCCAAGCTTCAGCCAGATCGGTATATTTCTTTGTGTTTGGCATTCATCTAAATTGAAGAAGTCGAGTGATTTTCCTTTTCTATCACGACAATGCACCAGATCACGCCTCAGTAGTTGTGGTTGCAAAATTATTGGAAATAATCGTTTCTCGTTCCCCCTATACTCCAGACCTGACTTCCTCAGATCTGTTGAACTACTATTTGTTAGCAGCTAACAAACTAAACTTTCAGAAATTTCACTCAGTCAGCCAGATAGCTTTAAAATATCATACCAAGAAAACGAAATTAACCTATTTTAAAAAAAATGCCCTAAATAAAGGTGTCATACTTACATAGAAAAAGTATCAAACCTTTAAATAAAAGTACTAATTCAAGGTTTTCACTATAGATAAAAACCTTGCCTCTAGCTAAAAGTGTCATCTCTAGATGAAAGTGCCCCTATAGATAGGGCGGTCACATCAAGAGCAAAATGTGAAACAGCCCAGCCTTCACCTCCACCCTCCTAAATTTCCCAAAAAAATTCCATCTGTAGCAAATGTTATATTTAGAGACAAAAAAATGTCATGTGAAAAGAAAAATTGCATCTCTAAATAAAAGTGACAACTGTACAAAATAACTTCATATTCAAAGAAAAATGTGATTTTCAGAGAAAAATTTCTACTATAGGCAAAGATTTCTATATTTATCTGCTCATTCATATATATTATGTATTTATATAAAACTTTGTTACTTCGTATTATATTCCCGTTCGCATTTCAAATCTCATATTTATTCTTAATCTTTGAAATATGTGTAGTCCTTTAGTCCGAAACGCCTTGGAATAATATCAAAACTCTCTAAATTTCAATAAAAAATTATTTTTGTCTACCTCTTTAATTCTTTAAAATTTTACACTTTCATATTCGCATTTCACAAAAACAAAAACAAAAAACTTGCTCTTACACTTCCTGGCCAACATATCGGTGCTGCATATGTTAACAACCTTTTCGTTTCTTAGGACAAGTGGCATGTATGTATGTTCAGTGCTTTGTAAATCTCTATGACTTTTATCTTCAATTGCGCGTTGCACATTACGAGCGCACAAGCACACACTCACGCAGACGCACACCTCTAAAGCATGTACACCTATGTCTAATAGGCAGATGAACATACAGATAGACAGGTGCTAGTCGGACAAAAGCAAAGGTAAATGAACTTTACAACAATAATAATGTTGTTGTTATGCCAGCTCAGTGAATTCTTACAAAAACAAAGTACAACTAAACACAATAAAATAAAAAATAAATAAAAGTTAAGCAAAAACAATTCAAACTAAATCTACAGCCACAACAAAAATATTTGTAAGAACAGCCTCTTCACCTGCCGTCAAGAACAATTTGTGTTAAAAATAGTTCCAGAAATATTTTATCTTTCATTCCTTTTGGTTGTGTTTCCTCTTTTCTTCTTCTTTTTTCTTTTACTTCTTTTTTCTTCTTCACCTGTCATATTATATAGTTATATCTACGGCATTGTAGCACAAATAAATTTTAAATGTGAGACACTGTGGCGTATAAGTAACGTCTAACGAAATCTATGTGAACTGCTGCATGCCAGCAAGGAAATTAACCAGTACTGAACTGGTGCGCTTCTAATAAGTTTAGGACTATATATATATATATTTTTTTTGCTGTAATACTTCGAAATTCGTTAAAGTACGAGAATAGGCAGCTGCACTTGAAAATGCTTTAAAATAGTGCAGAATGAAACATTTTTTCTGAAAATTTCAAATCCGCCTTAGAAGTCATCTTTTTTTTTTAATATATTTGAAAATATTCTGAAATGCGTTTGATGTCTTTCGAAATAATTTTTAAACTTCCTGAAGCACATTTTCTGTAATATATTGGGGGGAAGAAAAAAGTTCCGAATGTATTCCGCTGAATGCCTTTAGTGATCCACGATATAAAGCTTACGGACTTCAAGGTAAATTAATTAAATTAAATTAATTAATTAAATTAAAAAATTTCTGGTGAATAACATTTAACATCAGATATATAGATCTTTAATATTATTATACTGTTAATTTGTTTTGTTATATGTCCTTCATAATTTTTGACGACTTGTGGAAATGTTGCATGTTATAAAAATACACACAAAGTTAAAATTTGTTCAATGAAAACCAAAAGTACCAATTTTCTGCAAACTTAAAGTACAATATTATTTCCGCAATACTATATTTCTAAAGAAACACTTACTTTATCCAAATTTAAATATGTAAGTAATAACTCAACTTACTTGCATGCCTCATTTTCACAAACAACAATGTCTAAAATATTTAAGTAGGGGTACTTTAATGATCGAAATAACGCATAACAAACGTAAAGAGAAGGAAATAAATAGAAAGAAACGCTTAGTCGATTCATATCGGCCACGCTAAATGCTGAATATATTATCAGTTTTTCGTTTGGTGAAGCCAATCGCGTGTAACAGTGTTCTAAAATAAACCTAACAAATGGGAAAACTCCATACATTCTTCAGTAACGATTAAGAAAAAAGGTCGGGGCAGGCGGCCCAAAAATGTTTACTATGTATGGACCCAATTCAACACTGAATGCTATATCTGTGATCTCAATGATTTCGTCGATAATGGTAATGAAAAAATGCAAAACATTAAATCGGACCGGCATGTGCGCATATCTTGAAAACTGGTGGAAACTCCACGGTATTTTCCATTACCATTCTGTACCTACTTAGTTTAAGCTCAAAAAGTTACACGAAACCCAATATAAAACTTTTAGGGATTACTAAGCATAGTGTCAGCACTAACAAAAAACATTTAAAAAATCTCGGTAGGCATTTTTTACAACAACACCGCAATTTTCAATGTTGATTTTCAATTAATAAATCTGAGAGCTATGAAGTTTAAAAAAAATCAGTTTAGTTCTAATTATACACAAACCAATATTTGAATTACTTGTCATATAATCGCTCTATAATAGAAAGTCACGAGGATCACTTTAGTGAAACATATCCCCTTTTACGGCTTATTTGGAACCTTTTTAAAGAAAAGTCCCACAAACTACAAATTATACCATTTGAAAAAAATGTCAATGAAAAATTCCAAGAAACAAGGACGTGAATACATCTATATTTGTTCTTAATGACTGAATATTTTTTTGAAGTCTGTGATATTGAAAAATTTGATAAAAATGTCAGAAACATTCGATTGATGCCGTCGCCCCAACGATATGTGGGGCATGCTTCTACTACAACAGGCCGCCTCACTTCGGCTGACTTCCAGCCCGGAACCGCATTTGCGCTGCATCGAGGGTGAAGCCGTGATTGGGGATACTAGTCACAAACGAAACGTGCGTCCAAGCGCTCTATCTAAGATATATTGACGTTACATGTCGCTGATAGTCTTCATTAGTTTCGTTATGAAGCAGATGGAACTTCGTGTGCGGTAATGGTATGTGCATTACCGTCTTTTCTGCGTATGACGGGATCGTAAGTCGATAACTCAAGCGTCTGTAATTGTAGTGGGTACGTCTGAGTCCACCTTCTCTGGAACATTGTTTCATGTTCATTCACTTGTCGGGAAGTTCGGTGTGATCAGACGCGGTCCAAGGCGTTGATATTATTTAGCTATGGCTGCCACTACTGAAACAGCTCTACTGTTCCACTTTCTTCGTCCGGATTGTGAAGCGTACGCAATACTTGCTTGGCAAACTTGCATCTAGTATCCCAGCAATTATCGTTTCGTGTGTTCAAACTTCTCTGGGCAGGTAGGACAGTGTGAGTTCAAACCTATGCTGATAATACTGTTAGCAGCCGTATTCACTCAGCATCTGAGAGAGGAAGTAATCCACTTTTCCGTGTCTTCGTCGTAATTACGTGGCAAGGTTAGCGATGGATTCTTGTGTCCAGCGTTCGTTAGAAGAAAGATACCGCTGCCATTCGGTAGTGACGTAATTCGCTGTGTCAACTTTTGGTCCCTTGTTGGTTTTACACATTGCCTTGGATAGAAACGGTCTAGTTCATGTGCTTGGATATCCAGTAGAGTTTTTCCTCCAATCACGCAAATTGCATCCTCCGATACTCTCTACTCGCAAATCACTCACCGTATAACCCTGCTTGGCCTCTCGTGGGTATGTTTCTCGGGCTTGGGAGCAAACGAGAGTGGCATATAATAGGATAGAGTCTGTCACAGTACATAGAAGTCTCCTTCTTGCACCTTGGGCTAACCCAATGTTCAGCAGCAGCCGTTTAAGAGCAATTGTAACTACGACGCCTTTCGTACTGAGTTTCACCGCGTGCTCTCTGAAGGTCATGCGCGAGTCAATCATAACCCCTGGGTAATGCATAATGAGGCTGCATGTTGAGACCTCCGAAATTTATCGTCAAACTCTTCCTCTTCTTCCTTTTGCTCAACAAGACTGCTTCTGTTTTTTGCGCTGCTAGCTGAAGTTTGCATTGTACAACCAGCGCTCAATCCTCGCTATAGCTTCGTTGGAGGTGAGTTCTACATCAATGAGATGTTTCCCCGAAACAACCACGGCAATATCGTCTGCGTATCCCATCAGCGTCGCATTTATGGGCAGCTCCATTTTGAGGACGCCATCGAATATTGCGTTCCACAAAGTAGGGCCAAACACCGAGCCTTGCAGTGCACCAACCGTCATTGTGTATTTCTGAGGTCGTATTCAAGGATCCTGCCCGATGTAACATAGCCTTTGATCACGACACGAACTAGCAACAATTTTATGCATAGGAAACATAGTAATAACTATGTGTAACTAGCATATGATATTACTATAAGTAAACAGGTGAAAAAATAGTACCGAAAAATCGCGCTTATTTGTGTTTACTTTTTGGTTTTAACACAAGCAAATCTAAGGGCAGATATCGCTACTCATGTCGCGATTTGAAACTGGCTGAATGGTTGATCTAAACCAGTATTCCATTCCACTACGTAAGCTTTCCCTACTGGGATATGTGTGCTTGTGTGTGCTTGAGTATATTTGTAATTGCAAAATGCCCATTAGGACTCATTGCAAGCTGTTCTAACAAAGCAACAATCACAAAAACGAATGTAGAACTAAAATTCAACTGCAAAATCTCACACCTAGAAAAACATGCATACACACTTGCATGTACACAACAACACACATACGTGTACATAAATAACGGTGGACGTGCTTGGGCGACCAAGAGTTGCTACAAGGCAATCGCATTCGTTGCCCAGCTTAAGTTTGTAGGTAATAAATACCAAACAGATGGCAGGGAAGTATGGATGTGTGGATTTGTTAGTTTGTATTTCAAAGGCAAAACTACATTCCCAACGAACAAGTGGCAGGAAAAATTCATTTCTTGAAGCAGTTTTCGGTTATGCTATAGGTTTGTGCTATTGTGTTCATATGAAACGCGCTTAAAATTCACCAAACCACCACCAACAACAAAAAAGGGCTTAAACACTTTCGAGCTCTTCGTGACTACCAGCACAGTTGTAAGTTAGTTTCCTTATGAGGTTTCTCACAGTTCGCTCACCTGACTTAATGTTGCAGCAGCAATAAAGTAACATTTTGCCACAATTGCTGCTGCAGGTACTGCAATTGAAAGCACTTTTACTGTTAGCACTAAAGCCGAAATTAAGGAAATTGAATTGGGACCCAGTGCGCCTGGGGCGAGTGGACGCCTGCCTGGTGGGCTAACGTGGTGAGCAAGTAAATATACATGTACATATGTGTGAATCTATGTACGCCCATACATGTACGAACGTCGTTGTGGGATTAATCTGCGCAGGTACAGTATTGTGTATAACAAAAGCAACTTCATTAATTTTGCTATAGATTAACTTCTACCTTTGCTTTATTTTATGTTTCACTCAGGTTACATTTGACTAACTATTCACTCTTTAATAGTAAAGTGTCTGCATCGAGTCACATCAATCCTTTCAAATCAATATGCGGCACCTGATCTAGATTGGCTAAAACTGAAGCTCTGAGATGCCAAAGCCCTTTTGCATAGTGCGATGATAAATGATTTCTTCCTCTAAATCGTTCTCGCAGATTTTGTATCATCTTTGGCAAGCTACGTCCAGACTGAACACTCCGCTGACAATCTATATGTTCTCTTTCTCTTTTCGGAAAGTAAGCATATCGTGTGCTCTTTTCTAAGGAGAATCAACTTGAGTACGGCGTGCCTTGCAAGTATATTTGTCATCTAAATGATAAGTGTAAATGAGCTTAACCAGCAAAAATGTGACGCAAAACAATGGTGATTCGACTTCAATTCTTGTATGATCTGTATTTCATACGGACGAACGCTAAAATCTTTACGAACTTTTTTCCACATTTGAAGAACAAAAGCCAACAAGCTCAGAACGGAAAAAATCGACATTTTACTCTTTGCGAACAGATTTTTTTTTTCATAGTCAATTTCGACAAAGCGTTGTTCAGGCGTTAAGCGATTCCTGATGACTTGCCAAACCTTACTGAAAAGAAATGTCAACACAGTTTGCTAATATACTTTCAGCTATGAAACCATAATTATCAATATCGGTAATTCTTATACAGCTAAATATAACACCCGATATATTCCAAGCGAAAGTCTACGTAATAGAAATACGCCCTCAATTTAGCCTTGAGTCAATAAAAAAAAGTACAACTGTCCTTATTGGAAACTCTAAAAGCTCTCAACTATTTCCTTGCTACATCAAAACTGGTGTTGGGATGCCTTAAAAAGCTAAATATCCTAGGCCACAGTACCAGTCCATTATATCTTATGGCTACCAGGATAAATAGGAATTAATGGGAACGAAAGCGTAGATAGATTAACCAGAAATAGGGTCTCCCCATTTATAAATCCAGAGCCTTGGAAAGGATAACTTGTCTTCACTTATTGAGGAAGTTGAGGGAAGATCAAGAAAATCATAATCAATGATGGATATCTTAACCCTAAACATATTTAAGGATTACATAGAATTAGATAAGACAGAGCAGTGTAGATTGAATCATTACCTCATTAATCTGGGAATATACCCCAATGGACTTGCAGGTTCTGTAGCGATGAAGATGAAACCGCCAAACATCTGCCGGCACCAACTCCTGGGTAAATATATTTTACGAGAGGAGAAAATAAAACTCAATAAAAAAGAATGAAAACTAAAATTTATTGAGGAAGTTGGCCTCAGAGAGGTATTATGAATCCATGGTATTTCAGGTCGCAGTACTAAATCCCCTCATAATAATAACAATAAATACGAAACAAATAAATTACACAAATTTTCCAATAATTGATTATAGTTAGCGGGAAACGTACTTCAGCTCAGCTAAATTGTTTGGCAAGCTAATCAAGAAAAAGAAAAATTATAATCTGTCCCCAACTCACCTTTTTATCTTTTTAGACAAATATTAACTTCTTTTTTATATCATTTTTGTTTCTAAACACCTCACAAAAGATTTTTTATGTTTGTTTTTAAAAAATGATGGGATCTGATTTGAATTACGTTGAGTAGAAAAATAGATTCGGCTCCATATCCACAATTTTTTAAATTGAAATAAAGTTTCTATATAATAATTTTATTCTAAGTTTTGAAAACTGAAAATTGAATGTTTCTCTCTTCTAGAAAATATAAAGATTTCGGCATCTAGCAGACCTTTACGTAATAAATACCCATTCCATTTGAACAAATTATGCCTGTAATGCTTATATTGCCCGCTCCCTTCATGATCTCAATGAGATCTCGAACTCTATTGAATTCGATTTTACATTATCTAGATTATGCTTTTCTGCTCAATTAAACTATATTTACAATAACTTTTTAATAACTATATTAGTAAAAACAAATATTTACTGTTTTTAGAATAAATAAAACTATATTAACTAGATTTCCAAATATGTAATCCGATATTCCTGTCACTCCTATCGCCTAGAAAGCCAGACGAAAACAAGTAAGGAAGTGGTAAATTCGGTGTGAACCGAACTTTAGACAGGGCCACGACGACTTTCCCGTCCTAGGTTGCTCATAATTGTTATTATTATTTAAAAAAGAAAATAAAATAGCTCAGGTTTTTGTTTTTGTGATGTGTTTTCGCAATTTTTTCTTCTTATGAAATTTTAGCCTTCATTGGTTTAGACCGCTTTCCGCCTACGAGTTATGTACATCTTTCGTCGTTTTTCATTTTCTGGGTTTATCATTTGTATCGGATTTGACTAGTTTTGATTCATTTTTAACAGAGCTTTCAGTTTTTTTTTTATTTTTGATAATTATCTACCGTTATATGGCAAGCGAATTGCTTTTGAACGATTTCCATACCAAATAACCTTTGTCAGCGAGTAGTATGTCCACCAGGTTTTTTTGAAATATATTAATTTGTTGCTCGAGTTATCGTGCGCATGGTTGGATTGACGGATGAACAAACGTGGCTTAATAGGCTGCTCTCCTCATTCTGAGTTTTTAGGTGTTTATACCTATGTATACCCATATATTTCTACATTAATTTATACTACTCGTATTACATACTAGCGGTTGTGAACAAAATTATAAAAAAAAAAAATCATTAAACAATTTTTATAAAATTAAAATTAAAATTATTAAGAAAAATTTGAGAATTTGAATTTCGTTAATATGGCAATTTGTCGAGTCGCTGATTTTTGGACAACTTATACTAATTAGAAGAGGTTGTAAATACTCTTATGTTATAATAGAGACTTCAAAATGAGTTTCTTTTTATATCAAATACGGCGTGACTGAATGAGTTGGTGCGTGACTACTATTCAGAATTCCGAAAGAGAACATCGGTTCGAATCTCGGTGAAAGATCAAAATTAAAGAAAAGTTTTTTTAATAGCGGTCGCCCTTAGGCAGGCAATGGACCTCCGAGGGTATTTCTGCCAGGAAAAAGCTTCTCTAATTTGTAAATATCCAGATGAAAATTATTTTATCATGGCATATTAGAAATCTCATTTATCCAATTTCGTTCCGTTAATTTAAATATTTAAACGTTTTAGTAGATAATCCTTTCCAGGAACACTCCCTAATTTAAGATATTTCCTATTACTTCGAGTACAATTTGTGTAAAAAAAAATTTTATTCTAAAGGAAAAGCAGCAAAGTCATATGGTATAAGCTCACGGATTTAAATATGTATTAAATGCAGTAATTTTTCATTTGCAAATTTACATACATAAAGATATATATCTATGTATTTGTATATGGCTGTCGTTGTGTAGATTTTCAAACATTTTGCAAGTATGCGTTTCCTTTCGATTACCTGCTGTAGTTTTACTGGATGTTGATTGCAGAGCAAACTCTTGCTTTGTTCGGTTATTTGGCTGGCATACTGAGCAACATGGCCAATTTATTCCCCTGCATATGTATGAGTATAGGTATGAGTATATGTATGTTTGTATGGAGTTGCGAAAACTAACAATAAACTTCTAAAGTATGCATGGAATTTATTTGCATTCATTGCTTCCAAATGATTTGTTGTTAATAGCAAAAGTTTCGAACTCGAACTGGAGAGTTAGTATTATCGATTCATTCATTCCACGCTTGTATACTCATATACTACTCAACAGGAAATATTTTCCATAAGTTTTGGTTTAGAGTCCCTTAGAGATATATTCAGTTTGGCCAGTTATTGCTTTAACATAGGTTGACTGCATATTTTCGCTTTTTAGGCAACTCTCAAACATATATTTTTTTTCGTTTTGCTGTTAGTATACAGGATGTTTTGTAACCGACTTAAAAAAATTTAGGATTATATGCTGGGCTTGATTTCATGAAAAAAGAAATTTCATGAAAGTTGAGACCCAGCTCGAACGCCCTCGACTAACGTTCCTGTTTTTATTTTTATCTTACCTTACCACGAAGGTGCGAATACAAAAATATTGATTTGCTTACATACCTATATAAGTCTTATGCTTACAAAGATAAGTTCATTCGAAGTTAATAAAACGGTTTTTATTTCTTCTTTTATCAGACGTTTAAAACGAACGATCAAAAATAAAAAAAAAAACTTAATATATTAGAAAAAACCAAAGTATTAACCTCCAACAATTGGGTTGTCTGGAAAGAAATTGCCGATTTTTCAAAAGAAAGTAAATACATTTTACAACTTAGAATGAACTTTAATCAATTATATATTTTCCATAGTTTGCTACTCACCGGCAGCCGGTTATTTGCTTTTAAAGGGGGAGCCTGGTTTGTGAGGTCAAAAAAATCAATTTTTTTTTTTCATTTTAAGCGATTCCTAATATATTTCAGAATATTCACACAAAGTTACAGAGCCTAATTCTCAATATTTCCGTAGATACAAAGCCAAAGGTAGGCGAGCGTTAGGTAGTTACGCTGTGACCGGGCAGCTATAGTACAAACTTTATCTTCTTTTCTCGACTTTTCATTTTTATGATTTCTTTGAATTGGCGTACATGAATGAAAAAAACTAATCAACATTTTGAAATGAATCATAGATTCTTCCCTTCAGTATTAAATTCTTTTCTATTTGAACTAACAAAATAGATAAAAAACATTTTCAAGATTTTTATACCAAGTTGAAGTGAATTTTTTTTTTTTATAGAAAGGCATTTTTTTTCTTTAAAATCTCCAAAAAGTTTAAATTTTGGAATTTCTCTCAGTTTTCTTAGTTCATCTAGAATAAAAAATCGTGATAATTAGAAACCCATTTGAATTTTTCGCTTTAGATAAAAATTACGAGCGTATCTTGTACGCCAGTTGGAAACTCCAGCGTTGCAGCGCTCTACTAATTTCTATGTTAAACATTTTTTTCAACTTATTTTAACCAGTACAACAATTTTTTATACTTTTTAAATGTTCATTAAAATATAGAAAAAACTTTGCAGTGCTAAATTAATTTTTTCCTTAAAAAAAAATCGCAAAGAGATGCAAATTTTATACCTCATAAACCAGGCTCCCCCCTTAAGAAGATCATCAAATTTTCAACTCTATCAATTTTAGGAGCTATTATTGGTCAAATTGAGGATTTAAGTCAATACTTTTTTTAGTTTTTCATTTACCATCATCTAATAGGAAATAAAGTAGATACAATCAGATCTGGAGTGGAGTTCCTAGAACAGCAACTTTGGCATGAAAAAAACCGAACCACAGTTCCGAATGGAATTCTTTTTCCTCGTTATTCTGGAAATCGAAATTTTTTTAACAATTTTACGTTGCAGTTCGCTCATCAGGTATGAGAGAATGAGATCCATTTAAAATACCGCTTGTAGTCAAAGATTTCGATGTAGACAATACCTAATCGAGGGGTTTCAAATCGAATGATTATAATAAATACAAAGTTTATATGTTGTTGTTAATTTTTTTTTCGTCACTACAAATTCTAAGAATTCCTTAAATTTACTTTTGCTAGACGCCCGCATGCGTAATTTAGACCTATGTGGCAAATTATCTAAATTTAATCGAAATTTGATGAACCGATAGCTCATCTTTATCCGGTTAGATGCTAGGATGAAATTTTACCATAAGCAGTCACCTTAACGGGTATTTGGTACCAGGACTCTACCTGCTCAAGGATGATAGATTCAGCTATGATGAAAAACGAAATTGAGCGAGGATTCAGCCCATTAATCTCCCACGTATTCACACGCTCGTGCAATCAGTCGTTGATCAGATGGCAATGAAGAATATACGCGAAGACTACATTTTTTCATAAATGTCATGACCAATGCGATGTCAGCTAATTTGTTGAGTCAAACATAATAGCTGAGAGCTGGTTAATGCTCCGATATTGGCCACACCTCTGAAATCCTTTCCGCATGGGTTAAATGCCCAAATATGTCCTGTACGCAAATGTGTCCTTCATGTGCCCGATAGTCCATACTTGTAAATAAAAGTAAATTAAATTAAATATAAATTAAAAAAATATAAAGAAATAAAAAAACTGTTCAAAATTTAAAAAAGAACCGAAGATATTTCATTTTAAAAAACTCTACACCAAAAGTTTCTACCATTGAATAAATTTCAAAATTATAAAATTGTTTTCAAAATTTCTTTAATTAACACGTTGGCTGCCAATGTATCACTGGTGATAATTTCAAAAACCTACCCCCAGGTGCCAATGTATCACCGGTGATCATTTCAAAAAACTACCCCCAGGTGCCAATGTATCACCAGTGATAGATCTTAGATCCCTAGATTTTAGGGGCTGGGACCCTAACGGAAGAAGTTTTGAGAAAAATGAAAGTTTATTTTAAAAGAAAAAATATTTTATTTCATAGTAAAATACAAAGTTTTGAAATAATACGAAATTAAAAATGAGAAAATTCAATTCAATTCTGGAAACAGAAAAAACTATATTTTTTGTTTTTAATTTTAATGTAGTTGTTGAAAATGTTTAAGACATAGGTATGGTGACCCTCGACATTGGGTGCAGTATGTTGCCACTAGTTTGGCCTTCTTCCTGGCGACTGACGACGAGTTTGTCGTCTTTAATTCTGAATAGCACATGCAGCAACGATGTCTCTTGCGCCTACCATCCTTTGTTGCTTCTGTCGACGTTATTAAAAAGTGTTTTCCCTGCGGAGGTGAGCGCGCTATTTTGTTTAAAGGCCAGAATCAATTCCTGCAAGACCTTGTCAACTTTATAAGTTTTTGACACTGTTTCAGAGGACTGGGCATTATCTGCGAAGGGAATGAATTTGAGCAAGATCTGGAACCGGTTACGAGCCATAACTTGTGGGACGAATGCGTTTTTGAACAATGTGCTTGGTTTCCAATAGTCGGTTATTGCAGGGTATTTTACCATTCCCATATACATGACTATGGCCAGGATGGAAGTAGCTCCCTCCTGGCGATCAGTATCTTTGCCAGTTACTTGAGAGTTTGCATTCCTATTTGTCTCTTCAACAATAATATCCAATATCTCATCGGTCAAAAACTTTCTGTAATATTGAAATGGCGTACCGGCATCATATTGCAAAACCTGGGGTGGATTGGTAAATTCTTCGAAATTCTTCAAAGTCTCTCCGGTAGCAGGCGAGGTCCACGCTGTCGTAGTTTCCGTCTGTTCTTCATCTGCAGTATTATTAACATTTGTAGAACTAACATCGAGGTCTTCATCAATACTGTTATCACTCCTTGTATCACTGCCTGAATCTGGGATGTACTCATCTTCATCTGGACTAAAATCCTCACCACTAACACTGGAACTTTCCATTGAATTCAACGCATCACGTATTTCCTCGGAATTCATAACTTCACAACTTCACTTCACTAATAGGACTATGAATAAGTTCGTGCGGTTTTTTTCGAAATTTGAAACTTTATTGACGTAAAATGGTTACAAATTTAATATTCAAAATATTGTCCATCGCTTACTACTACTTTTTCCCATCTTTCTGGCAATTCACGGATTCCCTTTGTGAAAAATTCGGTCGGTTTTGCCGCAATCCACGAATCGATCCATTTTTTGACTTCATCGTAATTACGGAAGTGCTGGTCAGCCAGGCCATGTTGCATCGATCGGAAGAGATAGTAATCGGATGGCGCAAGGTCTGGACTATACGGCGAGTGGGGTAGGACATCCCATTTGAGCGTTTCTAAGTATGTTTTGACCACTTGTGCAACATGGGGCCGAGCATTGTCATGTTGCAAAATAACTTTGTCGTGTCTATCGGCGTATTGCGGCCGTTTTTCTCGCAGTGCTCGGCTCAAACGCATCAATTGTCGTCGGTAGACATCCCCCGTAATCGTTTCATTCGGTTTCAGTAGCTCATAATACACAACACCCAGCTGGTCCCACCAGATACACAGCATAACCTTCAGGCCATGAATATTCTGCGCCGACGTCGATGTTGAAGCATGGCCAGGGTATCCATACGTTGCCCGACGTTTTGGATTGTCGTAATGGACCCACTTTTCATCGCCAGTCACAATTCGATGCAAAAAACCCTTTCTTTTGTGCCGTTGAAGCAGTTGTTCGCATGCCATAAAACGGCGTTCAACGTCTCTTGGCTTCAATTCATACGGCACCCAATGGCCTACCTTTCGGATCATTCCCATGGCTTTTAAACGTTTGGAAATGGTTGATTGATCAACTCCCAAAGTTTTTGCAACCTCTTCTTGCGTTTGAGCCGGATCTTGATCGAGCAATTCCTCCAATTCGGTATCCATGAACTTTGGCGGCGCACCCTCGCGTTCTTCGTCTTCCAAGCCAAAATCACCACTTTTAAAGCGTGCAAACCACTTCTGGCACGTTCGCTCAGATAGAGCATGCTCACCATAAACTTCCACCAAGATACGATGACTTTCGGCTGCTTTTTTCTTCATATTAAAATAATGAAGAAGAATTCCCCGCAAAAACACATTATTTGGCACGAAATTCGACATTTTCAAGTGTGGTAAAAATATTGTTGTTTACGCTTCAAATAAAAAACTTATACTGACGTTTGTGCCTTACGACAGTAGCTCTCCAATGAATGTTTGGAAATGTGGATCGATGGAATAATAATTAAGTTACGCCATCTGTTGTAAAACCGCACGAACTTATTCATAGTCCTATTATTTTTCACTGTAATTTGCAACCAACTGCAAGCTATGAACTCAAGTTTGATACTGATTTATTTTTATTTACTTGTTCGAAATGTGATCACCGGTGATCACATTTAAAAAAAAAATAAGAATCGTTTTAAAAAACGGCAAGTGGTCACCAGTGAACACAGCACAAAAACATGCTCATACGCGTCAGGAGCGTGAGTTTTATTCCTGGTAAAAATATCTCGTTAAAATTCAAACGGGAACATGACTTTTTTTGCTTGGCACCTGGGGGTAGATTTTTTTTGTGATCACCGGTGATACTTGGCACCTGGGGGAGGTTTTTTTTTGTGATCACCGGTGATACGTGGCAGCCAACGTGTTAAATTCTAGTGATAATCAAGCTTAGAAATAAACAAATTTTTAGAATAATTGACGACATTGCCCAAAATATTTGAATCACTTGTATAGAATCTTTGTAATTTCTTTCGCATCTGTGTACTGACTGTTACAGGGGGCATAGCACAGTAGATTTTCATATTGTGTATTATTGTAATGCTTATTTTGTAATAAAATAACTTAAATAAAAACAAAAAGCTGTAAATTAACATATTGGTAAATAATATTTTAGGAACTCGAAAAAAAACAGGAAAACATAGCTACCGTTTTTAATTTGATATTCACCAGTTCGAGGCGCGAATAAGTTTTCGTACTACGGTTACTAATGAAAGAACCCAGAAAATGTTTCAAAATGGTTATAGAATAAAGTAAGAAATGTTGAATTCGCAGCGTTCATAGGACTTCTATTTTTGTAGGGTGCAGATAAATCAAGTTCTGATTCTGATTATCGTACAAAAACGCATAAATCTCGCTTGAATTTATAAGTTAACGCATTAGAGTTGTTCCAATCTCTGCATTTTAAAATCGAATGAGCGGCAATCTTTGCAGGTAACCAATCCTCCGGAGAACTAACAATCTAAACAGAATATTTTCGCCATAAATGCGCAGAAGAGGTTTTGGCTTTGCGGCAAAAATTTAAATTAAAAGCGTTCATTGCAATTTGACATAAATTGCCAAAAAAGTTAAAAGTGGTTATATTACTCTCTAGCATGCTTTTGAGAAAATATTTTGTGCTTATTGCTGAGAAAAAAAATTAGCGGCAATATATTCTTGACTATAGAGCAGCCAAAAATCATTGTCGACGAGATGGACAAAATACTTTCTGCATACACAACTAAACGTAAATCTGTAAGTTAGATATTGACTTTTTTTTAACATATCAGATATACATAAGCTCTCTGGACGTGCTCATTCCAAATTCCAATTGTGTCAGGCTGTGTGCTCCAACACGAATGGCTATCAAAATGGCACTTGGTCAGTGCATTGTTTCTGGACTTGGCACTAACTAATTTGACTCAAATGCCTGATATTTCCAACGACAAACAGACCAAATATCCTGTCCGTTGTCAATATTGTGAAATTGGAAAACGTAAATCTGCACACAACATTTGCAGTTGGTGTAAAAATCCAGTACGCATGCAATACCCATATATTCTATCGGTTCTCCTGTATGTCCGCCGTCCAGATATGAGCTGAGCAGTAGCTCCATTTCCGATTAAGCTTTCTTCAACATCGCTGGTCTAATCGTAGTAGACATACTAACAAAGGAAATGAAAAGAACGTATGCCAGATTACCAGAAAATGATTGACGAGCAAAGCGAAAATAAATCGAACCAGAAGAAAAGCGTCATACGATCGACTACCGGCAATACGGGTTGAATATATGATACCCACAAAGAGTAGATGGACCCATAAACTCATATCCTGTATGACGGCTTGACTTAAAAAAAACACGAAGAAACGAGCTTTTTCTTAATGCAATCACAATCCGGCCATAGGGTATTTCGAAAACAACCTTAAAATATTTAGCCACGATAGTTCCACCCACACACACAGTGAATAAGATGTGTTGCAATTTATTTTATGCTCCCGAAACTGACAAAGTTATATATATTACGAAAAAAAAACAAGCATTAATGACTTCACGTTTCAGTTGGTTTGCTACAGATTCACATTAGATCGTCTTACGAAAAAAAAACTCATTCTGCACTTCTAAGAATAATGAATTTTTTCGATTTCGAATTTTGGTTTTTTTAACCCTACGTAAGGGCTGGCTTTTAGATTTTTCATAACATATTCGGCATTTATAGTCAAAGTAAACTTGGGAAAAATACATAAGACTCCGGTATGCATAATGCATTTTTTTTGTGTGCGGTCAGATGATGACTTAATGCGCACAGAGATCCGTTGGCGGCATTAATAATTACTGTGGTCAATGAGGAAGCACCTCCTTGATAGTTCCGAGGTAAGCTTGGTTGTTAATGGAAATTTATTTAGTACGTATGTGCAGGTATGATACTGCATACTTTTATATTGGTAAAGCGATACTCAATGACGTCATATAAAAAAAATTGTTCCTGTAAATATTCTTCGCTTAATTAAAATAGGTTTTTTTTGCCTTCATTTTGAATTTAGCCATAAACTTTCTGTCATAAATATGTAAAAATGTATGGAAAAGCACAAGAGTTTGCGTTGCCGTGATTTTTTCATACAGCATAAACTACGGTACCACTACATTTTGATCTGTTTTGATTACTTTCCCTTGGTTTCTTTTTAATTTTCGCTAATTTTTTATACAAATCTTTTTCATTCAAGAAAAATTATATGCAACCGAAAGTTTCAAATTTTATAGAAGGTTTATAAAAATTCAACAAATTTTCATCGAAATATAAAACTTTTTAATCAAAATTCAAAAAAAAAAGTTGGATTCCTTGTTGTATTACCCATTAAATTTTAATGTAATAAAATGTCAAACTAAGCTCGAAATTCTGGATGGTTTTCGATAACTTTTATAAAATAATAATTTGCTTCCCTGGCATTGTTGGAAATATTCTCCATTAAACAAATCTGTGTCTGCCTATCAATTTGAAATTTATTTTAATCTGTCTTTTAGGCAAATAAGCAGCCAGGCTTCGCCTAAGTATGTACTTCTCAACGATGCAGGCCCTGGTCCAATATTCTATTCTAAAAATTCAAATAAAATATGTACATTTAGTTAGTTGTATCTAAGTTCTAGTTGTTGCGAAATATCATCGATACATATGCAAACATGTATGTGTCGGGTGTTTTGTTTTAGCAGCATGATAACTATAGATATCAGTAACTATGGTTTCAGTGCTGAGAATGGCAAACTGTGTTGACATTTCTGTTCAATAAGGTTTCGCAAGTCATCAAGAATTTTTTAATCGCAGAGCGACGTTTCCAAATTATTAGGTATATAATTATTCACTTCGAAAAATAAATCTGTTCGCAAAGTTCTTAAAGCTCGTGGAGGGCGCTATCGAGCCATGCTGACTGAATTTTTGTTTCCAAAAATTAATCGATGACATTTGGTTCCAAAAAGATGGCACAGCTTGCGCTCAACAATCGATTTATTGAACAGATCGAATGAACCATGTAACTTGTAGCCGCAACGGGCATATGGCGGATATCATATTCAACAAATATATGCTATGAAATTATCTACCAGATTATAATAAAAAAATGCATTCTAACCATATTTCTGTTTTGTATTAACATTTTAAGTTTTCACGCTCTTAAAAAAACCCCGTTTACTTTCAACGCCGTGTTGCCTATTCAAGCTTATTCACAAGCATACGCAACACAAATTGGTTGCTGTGAAATATGAATAATATTGCATGCATAAAATTCACATACACATAGCACACTTGTGTATATATATATGCGCTTGTATGTTTGTATTCTGAATGGCCAACAGGGCACATTGTGTGGTAATTCTATAAAAATTTCCATGATTTCCGGTCAACTGCTTTTCCGTTTCGGTTGTTGGGCAATATATTGTACGATGGTGTGTTTTGCTATATTGGACACCACACATGGTGACAATCAACCAAATATGCGCACATCCAGCAAACACATATGTAAATAAACAACTATCATCATACATACGTACATATGAGTAAATTTACTGACAGTGTTAAATGCATCAAACAAGCAAGTACAGAGTGTGTTTGAGCTATACATACATAGCTGTATATATATGTATTATATATATATGTACACACAAACACTGTAATCACTACAACTGTGTGTGCATGTTTCTGTCTCTGTGTGAATATTTAGCAATACTGCTAGCATCGGTTGATTGCGGCACAATACACTGGGCGGCGAGTTATATTTGCACTCATTTATAAACAGGGTTACCGGGAAAGTCGTCCTAGTTTCTTGCGGCCTTTAATGATTAGGCCGTTTCTTATTAATTTTGTTACATGAACTGATATCCAACACTTAATCGAGATATTCGGCATGCCGAGATATTCGATTGTAAAGATCGATAAAAAAATATTGGTTTTGCTTGTATGCCCACTTTTTCTAAATGTTAGTTCAAGAGTCGTAGTATTTTTTCGGTTTCTAGTGAGAGGGGTATGCCAGTCAATCATACCCCATAGAAATCATCAATAGAATTTGAACCAATTCTCAACAGCTAAAAATGACTAATACGTAAAGTTTCGAATTTTCTATATTTCACTAAGTATTTCCTATTTTACACCACTAAAAAAAATTGTACGGAAACTAATCTGGTCATTACCGTAGAAACAGGTATGTCCTTTTAGCTGTCCAAAATGGTATAATATTTAAAAAATAGTGTCCCGTTTGTCTAAGGGAGGCGTGAGCATCAAAATTCGAGTTTAGGGTTCGTTATAAAATCATTTAAATACTGCTAAACAGGTGTAGCTTTTTCGCAATATGCGTTGTAAAATTTGTTGGTTTTGTGTGAAATTTAGAAAGATTATGTGATTTGTACAAACTAAGTTCTGCGTATTAAAAACAATTCGTAACAATATTTCTATGTGCACACCTTAAAGGCTAAAAAATGTCACGTGTGTCTGCAGCAAAGTAGGCTCCTCCTCCTAGTTGTGGCGTGCGTCTTGATATTCTTCCACAAGTAGAGGGACCAACAGTTTTAAGCCGACGCCGAACGGCAGATATCATACTTTTATGAGGAGCTTTTTAATGGCAGCAATACACTCGGAGATTTGCCATTGCCTGCCGAGGGGTGACCACTATTAAAAAAAAACGTTTTCTTCATTTTGGTCAATAACCGAGAATTCCGAAAGTTAGTCACGCACAACCCCATTCGGCTACGGCGGCCGCCTGAAAATCATAATATGATAAATTATAGAAGCGAGTGATTCTTATTTGAGCTGCCAACATTAGAAATCCGTATAAAACTTTGTTCCACAATGTTTGAGCGAGACGCAATGACGGACCATAACAGAGTTCATAATAGATGCGTGCAATGGTATACCGAAGTTAAACACGTTGACGACTTCCCAGGACGAGGCAAAAAAAAAAAAAAAAAATTTAAAAAATACCTCTTCGAACCAAAATCAGAAGATCATAGATTTTTTTGTGACAAAAAAAAATTTATTGTTGCGTGAAGCTGAAGCACTTTTAAAGAAAGTTGGTGCTAATGTAACTGAAGCCACGGATTCACGGATTCTCGGATGAACTACCTTTTGGGCGAATGGTTACATATGTCAGTTCTGATGTGTACCGAAAGTCCAAACCGGTCTTAGGGTTTGTTGAAGTGTTATGCCTAGATATTTGGTCTCGGATGCGTATAAGATTAAGAACACATCGAGGAAGATTCACTTATAGGTAGCGTTTTTTACAGAAAACAATTTATATCCTGACGTGCTTTTGCTTAGCTTCTTTCTGCATTTGTAAGCCCATGTAGCAATGAGGTTAACAGCTTCTTGTATCGACTAAAAGTATGGCAGTATGCTCCGCAAATGTTGTAGTTTCTGGCTGATTTGCCGATGGTAGGTCCTAGGTACACAGGAAATATAGCAGATAACCCGAAATGCTTCCTAGAATTTAGGTGAAGGCGGATTTTATCACATAAAGGCAGTTTTTATCGTTATTGTGATCTAAGTGGAGCTTACACGAGTCGGAAAAACTTGAAATCGATTTACAAATTTTTAACTCGACTGCATATAAAAGAAATTGAGAAAATTAAAACCCTCACATATATCACCAAAATAGGTAAAGACGATAAGTGCAACAAATTTTTGGATAACCTAAAGAACGGATTTTCCGGTAACCCTGTATGCACATAGACACATAAATATATGCATATATTGGACGTGAATATACATATAAATGTATGCATAAATGTTTGTATTATAGCGGTCGCATTGTTATTGAAAATGACCAAATAGGCGTATAAAAGCAATACAAATAAAATTGGAAATGGTCAATAAAATGTATGTGTGCCATTTAGCGAGTGTGCGAGCATTACAACAATCGACACAGCGTCGGAATTACAAAAAATATTATATTGCAGAAAAAGTGACAACCACATTATTCACTGCACAAAATTGACGGTAATTTAGATAAGATATCACGCTGTTAAATCAAATGTATTGGTGTGTGAGTATATGTGTTTAGTGGAGAGAGAAACCACCGGAAAGGGTATATTTTACTTAAATAGGAATGTGAAAATGGTGTAAAAAGGAAGATTCGAAAAACGATAAATGTGCGACAGGAAAACGATAGGATTGCGTGTGATTTTGTGAAAGAATTCTTGTCTTCGGAGACAGAAAATAAATTAATATTTTTCGATATTTATAGACTACTATTTAAGGGAACATTTGGAAAATGCTCTTTAAGCGGCTGAAGTGCAAAGAAAAATACTTAATAGTGCCGATTTAATAAATTTAAATACATTTTACGTATATTTCGCAAGTGATTTAAAAGATAAACTCATATCTGCTGGCGTGTAAATTCATTTAACATTAAAAATAAACTCAAATCGGTGGCAAAATACACACAAAATTATATTTTCTTCAAAGCTTCCTTTACTTGGAGTATTTGATGCATATTTCAACACACTAATTTTTCTTATAAACAGATTCCGCAAGATCTATGTATGTATGCGAATAACTGTGTGTACAGAATGGCCCTACTTGCGTAATACAAAATGTTAAGATATCTCGGAAAATTTTAAAATTAATTTTCGAACTTCATCAAATCTAAAATGACTCAACCGATTGAAATATTATTTCTTTGCTATAAAATTTTTAAATGTTTACTTGCCCCTGCACTAAACAAGTTTATCGATTTTTTATAATAAAATTTTTTAAAACAAAAGGCGCTCTCATACTGTTTGTGTGTATGTTCCCTGTTTGCTAAACTTTGCTAAGCGGGAATAGGCACGCAAGGTAAAGATGGCAAATGCATGATCTCTGATTTCTCTATCTGCTAATTTGTTACCTTGTTGCATATTACTAGTTCGTACATTCTTTGCCCTATCGCACGGTGGAGAGAATACACAAAGTGTGACCAACAGCAGACCGTTAACTGACTCTCAACGATTTTTCGGGCATCATAAGGGATTTGGCAGAGGTCTGTTTACTACAGAGGTCGGCAAACAAAAAATCAAAGTAGCCACTTCTGGTGCCATTACGTTGCCGTCTGAACAGCGACTGATTATATCCCACGATGCAAAGAATAATATGATGGCGCCTATCGTGGTACCGTTACTTTGCTCTCAGCGAATTTGACAATGAGCGACGTCACATTAGCACAATTAGTGACCAGTATAGCCATTTTCGTAACTTGATTTAGCTTTTTTTTTTGTTATTTAGTTTCGGAGTTTTAGTTCTTTCTTCATGACATTTTTCTAGCCTGTTCTAATTAAAAGTAATTTTTACAAGTTTGTAAAATATACGAGTACATTTTTTAAAAATTATTACAATAATGCACTTAGTTTTATTTAGCTTTACTTTTTTTTAACATCTAGTCACATTGCCCGCGATTGCGGTTTTTGTTGACGTTCTTCTCCTTCCAGCAGTCAAATCTCTCTCCAGCTACTGCAGTGTTGCCTAGCTTTAGATATATGAACGCACTAAAATGCCCATTTAAAGAAACATAAAAACCAAATTTTTATTGAATTAAAGAACTTAAAGAACTGTGTAGTGTGACAAATTGTCATTAAAATCAGCGTTTTTTTCAAATAAATGTAATTTATGAGTTTTTCGTTAAGAGAAACTCTTTTGTTAAGAGAACGACACTTTTGCTATATTTGAGGTTTAGTAACAGATATAGTAGAGTAAGATAAGGTTCCCTTTTTGTAAAAATGTCGTTATAGTTTCTTCAGTATTTTCTGGTATTTTTAAGTTTATTTATACTCTTGATACCTTATGTCCCACTAAGGATTGAGGACCGGAAGAAACGATTGCACCTCTATGGTTTTAATTCGCATTCAAACGCTTTTTAAAATGTGTTAAAAGATTTGCAATGTTAAGAAGAGTTGAGAGAAGAAGATTTAATATTCTTGTATAACCTTCAAAGGAGAAAAAAATTAAATTTGCACTTTCAAAATATCAAATTTTATAAGAACCAACAAATATTCATTAACACTAAAATTTTCTCAGAGTGACCTTTAATAATACAGTTTTTCTTTTAACTCACAGGTTCAGTAGTTTTAAATAAAAAAACAAAGACACAAACACCAAACCTAAGAATTTTTGCATTTTGGGTATAAAAGAGTACTAAATTTACTGTGAAGAGCAAATGGTCGGCAACACTGCACAACTCAGCTAATGTGACGTCACGCACTCTCTGATGGGAGCAATCTTGTTTCTATCATTCTTGATTGTATTCAACTAATCTCATTTTGCTTTCTCTCTTTGCCAAATCACTGATGAAGTAACAGCCAAAGTTACACACCCAATTTTGCTTTAGATAACCGAACTTTGTAATCTATCATTCTTGGGAGCAGCGCCATACCAGGTATTTGCTTGTTAATATTATACTTCGTAGTGCCCTTTTCACCATAAGAGCAAAACTTAAAGTGCTACGGCTATTTTGAATACATTTTTTTAAAATAAAAAGCTTTGAGCCACCTCTTGGCTACAGGCTAAAAGTGAATTTTAAGGGAGTTCAAGCACTGTAAAAATTTGATAAAAACTTCTGTTGCGAACATTTGCAAATATACATAGCATAAACTACAAATAAAGCACAAATAAGAGCACTCTCAGCTGCCTACTTATGTACTTGAATAGTAAGCAGAACGCAATATATTGCGAACAGGAAGCCTATGTTATTCAACAGATTGTGCCACTGAACCAATTTAAACAAGTTTTCGGGCACAAACTTGAAAAATCTTCAACTCGACTATATTCGTTAGGCTTATAAATTATAAGTAATTTGATGCATTCTAGAGCAATGGTAGGAAGTTAAGGAGGAAAAGATTAAGCAATTTAGAGTCAAAATGTTTTTCCCGATTTGTTCTATATCCTTTTGTAAATAGTAGGCAAACAAAGGCAGACTCCCGAACTCACGATATCCATGTGGTTTTCTGGTTAATACAATCTAATCACGAGATTCCGAAGAATTAAAAATATCGAATTGAAAAAAGTAAAAAAGTTTTACAAATTTCAACAAACTTATTTTAATATGAAGAAAATGAAAGAATTAAAAAAATGAGTAGTTTTGTGAACAAGATTTACAAGAATGTACTTCTAGCATCATTAATGAAATGGCTATGGCAGAATGGGTCGGTACGTAATTACCATTCGGAAGTGCACAGGTTCAAATCTTCGGGCATGAAACTCCAAATGATAGAACAAGTTTTTTCTAATAGCGGTCGCTCCTCGGCAGGAAATGGCAAAACTTCAAGTATATTTCTGACATGAAAAAGTTCTTCATAAGAAAACCATCTGCTGCTCGTAGGCGGCAAACAACGCAGTAAAATAATATTCGTATGACTATCGTTATGACCATAACTTTTCGCTGCAAAAATGAATTCACATTTAATGCTAATTACCACCCGAATTTAGCCCCTTGTTTACTTCTTACATGTATGAATATATTTTTTTTTTTTATGTACCCAAAGTCAATATCTAACACAAAATAAATATTGTCAGAACAAATTGTAAATATTGGTTGTAAGCATGAACGGCTTGTTGTTTATCAAGCAAATTTACATTAGTTTAGTGTTCATTTCCTAGCGTGTGCTGTAAATCGTGTATATTTTCCCAGTTGCTTTCTGGCCTTAAACACAGACTTTAGCCTGACATTCTTTGAGGCCGAATAAATAATATTATGGGAAGTTGAAATCAAGGTTTATTGGGTTTGAATACCTCACAGGTCGTCATGCGCGCGATACAATTAGATCTGAATAAATATTTTCAGCCAAGTGGGTAGTTTTTAGAATACATTTATAACATATACTTATATTATGTAATGTATATTTTTTTCACATAAAAAACAGAAATGAAAAAGATGCTTAATGCTCAGTTTAGCGAGAGTTAGGAATTGATGAGAATATTGTGGTTGGGTAATATTAAAAGCTGAAGTAAAAGGCTACGGTGATATAGCGCGAATAAGGAGACTAACGTTGGATTTCAATTTTAATTAGAAAATTTAACCAATATTAAGCTGATTGCATGAAACTCGAATATGCACTTAAGCGATTTCATGTCAAATGATCCTAATATTTTTGATTGGCGTAAATTTTTTCTAAAAATGTGTATATTTTTAGGCTTGAGTATAACAAAAGGTAGACTGAAAACATTTTGAAAAAAATGGCCCCGCTCGCGTAGGAGTAGTTTAGAGGGATTTAGGATATGTATATAAAAGAATTATAAACAATAATTTCATAAAAAAATTTTTATTAATAACTATTGATAATATTACAATACCCGGCATCCGTTGATATGTCTCGTTGAATAAAATCAAAACAACCAATCAGAAAAATATCAAGCAAAATTATATTTATTAATTTTCTATCTCAAACCGTTTTTGAACTTTGCATTTGGGTCATAGTTGAACAGCTTATGCGGATTATGAAGTCTAGAGTGTGCTATTAATAGTGGGAAATAGGAAAAACTAAGATTTTTTAGATTAAATTTAAGCAAATATTCGATTATTAGTGACGAATGAGAGTGGTGGCGGGGCCTGGGGGCTGTGGGAAGAGAGTTCTATCATAAAAACATGCGTATAACCTTCATTGGATGAAAATATGAATGTATACAAATTTTTACGTCATTTGGTGTTGTCGTATCGTAATGATGCGCGGACAACGTACAGACATTCACCTTTATAGTATAGATTGAAAATTTTGGTGAAATTTGGAGTTTTTTTCAAGTGAAATATTTTCGGCTTTTCAACATTTTTATTAATATATTTGCTTAGTTTTTTTTTTATGATAAAATATAACCATTTATTTTTTTTTACAACATTTTTAGAAAAATTTTTTTTTTTTTAATTTTTGGGAAAAATATTTATGTTTTTGTTAAAAATTTCACGAAAACAATTTGTTTGCCATTGTTGAGAAACACCCCTATCCTTCAGATGTTTTCCTTATTATTTTCATAAATAAGTGAAACTCTGCACAATAATCTCGAAAAGTTTCAGTGTAGGATTCCCTTAACCTGTTTAGTTATATTATAATCAAATACCTACAGCGAACCTGTGAAAAATTAGCGCAAAATACTCTGCTGTTGCGAAAAGCTAGCATATAACATAAATATTTTTATATATTATATAATTAGCACTTACATCCTTTGGCGTACTTCTTCATATTTTTCCACAAACGGAACCTATACCTACCATTTAATGCCGTCTCCGAACGACAGATGGTTTTAATGAGGAGATTTAAGATGGCAGAAATACACTCTATCTTCAATTTTATCTGATTTGTTCTTATCTGTCACGTAGACGACTAGCAAGTTAGCCTTTTAATGTCTGGATCCACAATAATTTCTTTCACAAGTAGCGTTGTAGTCTTCTTCTGGGCTTTTTGATTTTAGAATATTAATTAAATGTATAGTAGAATTCATTATAAAGTGCAACCATTTTAAAAATCTACTCAATAATTCATATTCGTGAAATTAATGAAATGTGTAGGTCTGGGTCTCTAATTTTGTGTGTGGTTTTGAATTCCCACGAAAAAGTGATGAGTTTCCATGAAAGTAAAAAATGGAAGAAAATTAATAAAACCAGAAATAAATGCAACAATTATCTCCTTTTCTGCGCAAATTTAAAAACGTATATTTATTATTATTAGCATATCGTTATTGCTCCCTTCTACTGAAGCGCTTTCTGTGATACTTACGTTCCAAACTCATATATATATGTATATTTGGCTTATATGTATGTATACATATTTATATATACAATGGACGCTTACACCGCTTTTGGGTGTCTGACCGATCTCCTCCTCCTATTTGCGGCGTGCGTCTGGATGTCGTTCCACAAAGAGTTTCAAGCAGTCTCCAAACGGCAGATATTTTTTATGAGGAGCCTTTTCCTGGCAGAAATACACCCGGAGGTTTGCCATTGTCTGCCGAGGGGCCACCGCTATTAGAAAAACACTTTTTCTCCATTTTAATGTTTCACTGAGATTCGAACCTACTTTCTCTCTGAATTCCAAATGGTAGTCACGCGCCAACCCATTTGGCTACGGCGGTCGCCTCTTATACTCATATATATTGTACATATATGAGATGGTACGAGTATTCCATTTTTATTGTTATATATTTTCTCAAAATGTTTGCATTCACAATATAAAACTTTCAAGGTACAAATTCTTCTCCGCTGCTTCCATTTTTAATAGAAGTTCGGCAAATTTGAAATGCACAAATTAATTTCGACCTACTCAATATCAAAACATTGTTTTACCAGTGGAAATATAAAACGGATATGGATATCGTATTTGAATTTTTTTTTTTTGGAAAAAGGTTTGATACCTCATTATCTAATGTCCCAAGTCATTTAAATTTAATGACTTCCTTCATTTTGTTAGTGCGCGTACAGTTTTTGGTATACCGGCATATAAAAAGTTATATGCAAAATCTTAACAGAATAGCTTTACAACTAACGGAGTTCTCTACAAAAAAAAAATAAAATCTAAGCAAATTTTCCGACAAAAAAAAAATAAAATAAAAAACTAAAATGTGTTATCCCGCGAAAATCTGAGCCAATCTGACAAATTTAAAAGGTCTCAATTAAGTAAGATTACGTACCCAATTTTTTGCCAAAATTTTGAACTTGTAAGGTGTAATTAAAAGTAATTACAATTAATTAATTTTTTAATGAGTTTTAGCATAATTCAAAGGAGTACACCAGTCAAACCAGTAGGGAATTCCTCAGAAAACTGCGTGTCGTATTTTAATTGAGAGTACGTCATATTCCGCCTGAATACCGAACAATTGACAACTGGTCAGTTTTGACCGATAGTGCACCATATCACTAGCAAAGATTTCTATGTAAATTTCTGATAAAATGACAAATCATTTTGATGCACCATTCAGCTGTATTGGCACCTACCTGATTTTTCATTGGTGGCTCGTTTGAATTTAAGTCGAATTGGGCAGAAGAAATATTTGATTAATTCAAAATAATTCTTACAATACATACATATACTAGTTATTTTTTTACTTGTATCAAGCTCAGATTATTTTTATAATAGAATAATTAATTATAAACACCCTTTTGGCCCTTAACAGCTGATCTGCAGTTTGTGGTCACCTAAGGAACTGTATAAATGTTTCTATGCCGTGACTTTAAATATGTCGGAACACATTTAGTGGCATTCTAAATTTGAGTAAAAAAAAAGATAATAATGACTTTAATATTCAATATATATATGTAGTTAGGGTTAGCTATCATGCAAAATATTGGTACGATCTGCCATTTACTGTATTGGCTAGGAATTTTTTGTCTAAATTATAGACAGTTATAATCTACGAGATGAGTAGAACTTTTTTCACAGTCTGAAAAGGTTCAAATTTTCATAACTTTAATAAAGGTTGTTTATTGAGTCTGATACATACGGTGTACGCTCTCATTTTGGGATACTTGACACAGTTTAAAGTAACCTAAACAGGCATATTGGATTGAGCCACCGTCCTGTATTGACAGAGAAACCATCACTTTCCACAATTCATGTGGTTTTTACTTTAATATTTTACGGAGTTTAGCAAAATGCTAATGTACAATGATTATTACTTTGCTGATTCAAAGTATTTTGATCTTTTCGTTCAATAAGTTGTATGTTTTAGAAGGTGATTTTCTCTATGGGACGGGAAATTCACAAAAATCTATTTTCTATTTGTGTACCAAATCCTAACGCGAATAAAGGCTATATTTCAATATATTGTGCTATTGCTTTATTTGCTATATTGATTTGCTTACAGAAGCGAGAAGTCCTGTTTTCTCTTTATAACATAGACGGCGGTGGCTGGCATTGACTGCTTTTTAAAAGCATCACTTCGTATACAGAGTATAAGAAAATGCTTGAAAATACCTTTCAGCCCTTTTGCGAAGAGGTTAATGGGCCATTGCTGTGCTATTGTCAGGAGACTTAAAATGTTCGGCTGAAAATTTCAATTTTTAATACATTTAATTCGTACTTCAATAGATAATTTATAATTTCAATAATCGAGCTACCACTGCAATGTACAATACTTAAATTTTTAATTACAGATCTGTTAAGAACTTCTCTGGCATGTGATTGAAAATCTATTAATTTTATATAATTTTAAATCGCTTTGTTCTCGCTTTTCGTAGTGCTTGTCGACTACTTACGCATTCTTATGTGTTCAATCGCGAATTGCATATATGTACATATGTAGTACATATTTAATATGATTCAACCGAACAGCAGACGCCAGACCCGCGTCACTTAATCATGTTCAGATAACACTTAACTCAAGCTGTTTACCGTTACGTACTATATTATTAATGACCATAGCTTGGAAATGCACGCACAGATATGCATATGTAGGACATAAATGTGTATGTTAAGGTGGTTCAGAAAATGTTGAATTAAATCGACACCTCTCAGAATTGTTCTTAATATGATGAGTAAACGAAAACATCATGAAATCAGTTGATATTTTGTCGTACCGCATGATTCTTTTTAATTTATTTTTTTTTTTTTAATTTTATATTAGGTCACTTGAAGTAGATTTATTTAAATGGGTAACGCCTTTTTTATAAATTTTTTATAAATCGATATTTAGTAACTATTTGCTAAAGAACCGCAAAGGAAATCCGTAACTGGAAAGGAAGGGATATTTACTGCAAATAATTTATATTGCAATAGTTTCTTAATTTTTATTTAAAAAAATAATTTAAAATATTAAAAAAAATAGCAATAAATATTTTAAATTTAAAAATATTTTGTTTTAACTAATTCTAAAACTAAAACAAATTTTTTTACTACTCAAATAAAATAAATATTAAGGACGTGATATTTTTTGCAAAAAATTCATATTGCAATATTTTCTGAGTTTTTATTAAAAACATGTAGTTTTAAATTTAAAATATTGCTATAATAATTCTAAATTTAAAATTTTAATTCTCAGCTTATTTCACATACTTCAAAAGAAAAATGTGCCTATGGAAAAATATTAATTTTTAGCCATTTGTATGAAGTTTGTGAAAAAAAAACTTTTTCCCATATGAGCGATTCCATGTCCAGGACAAATACAGACATTACAAAGCATAGACGCACCAAATTATTACTTAAAATAAGAAATAAAAACCACAAATCGTATTGTATTTATTAAAAAAGTATTTGTTTTTTAAAAATAGTTACAAAATTTTTCTGCGAAATTTCGCACAAAATATTGTATAAGCATTTTTGTGACAAAAAGTTCTTTATTTTAATTATAGCAAATTAAATAAAATTATTTCTCCGATAATAACATTTGAGAAGTATAAGATTTCTCCAAGAACAATTTGAAAATTTTTGAAAAGAACGTAAGATATTTGAGTAGCATAAAAGTAATTTTTAAAGCAAATATTTGTGTACTAAAATTATTTTACTAGGACTACAATTCACGCTTTTGGCTTTGACACTTCTCGAGTTATTAAGGAATATGTTTAGAATTAATTACATCGCCAAAAATTTCAACCACCAATGTTCCCTTTTCCATTGTTAAGCCAGAAATATAAATATCAACCCATAGCAATATTTTTTTTTTCAAGTTACACCTGTAGTACCTGATTACAAATCAATTTTTTATACTTATTTGGGATCGTTTAGTACGTTCGTTTGAGATATGGGCAAAACATCTCTCTATGCCTTTTTGTGGTTATTGCCTCCATAAAAGCGAGGAAAACTAAATTTTCAATAAGATCGTTCAAAATTTATATTCTACTTTTTATCGTTAATATCTTCTTTAGTACTTTTTGAGTTATGGGCACTAAAAATTCAAGATAAAGAGATTTTCAAGTTTTCTCGAAATTTTTCTATTTTTATTCATTGTTTTTAGTTGATAAGCTTAAACAAAATATGGTCAAGTGTTAAAATTTCATTTAAAAAATATGAAACCTAAAGCGCTCAAATCGAGAAGAAAATGTGAAAGCTATATGATATTAAATGAAATTGTTGCCACACTCTTTCTGTAGAAAATCTACCAACCACTTTTAAAATTTGTATCATTTCTCCTGTTGCAAAGTCCTCGGAAATAGCTTTTTGCCTAAATTTCGAAATAGCTTTGAAAAGTACTTCGGTCACATTACTAGAAATCACTCACGAATCTTTACTTTTTCAATACAGAAACATTTTGGGAAATATCGTAACAAATATCTAGTACTTGGACTTTTTGTGTGCTACCTTAGTGGACAGTCGTAGGTAAGTATGTGCGTACGAGTGCGTGTTCTTGCATATCGTTGTCCAGCTGTGCATGTAATTGAATTAACAAAATACTTGCGTGTATGCATAAACATACACAATCACATATGAATGTGTGTCTGTTCACTTCTCATGCATGCACACATATATGTATTCCACCATGTATGTATATAGTGTGCGTTACTGGGTTGTTTAATCAACGCACTTGTCAAAATAAAATTACGAACAAATTATAAAACTACCATTGTCCTTTTTATGCGGTTACATAAGGTATAAGTATATTTCTATATGTGCTTATGGATGTACCGATTTCAATTCCTCTTAACTCCAGTGATTATTATATGGTTTGCAGATGCAAAATTTAAGAACTTCAAAAAGTAATTTCACAATTTCGCATCAGTTGAACTCTTTAGCTCTTCCCACAGGACGTTCACCTTACCTGAAAAATGAAAATAAGAAAAAAGTAGAACATTAAAATTGCGTAAATACGTATATCTAAGTGTGCTTTAAATGTTTAAAATGTTGCAGTTATTTGAAATCTACAGAACTTTTACACTAAAGCTTCACTATTTCATGCCAAGCTTTGCACAGATGTGAAAGTTTGCAATCGCCTTACAATCTGCGATGGCAGCAACAGAAACGTTCTGCAATCGGTCAACCTGGTCGTTGATCAACGACTGTGTGACAGACGAACGTGACAGCGCCAGTACTTGGTAAGTCGCTTAACGTTAAGTGTTCTTTCTTCACTTCAGGAAACGAGCTAAAATAGCATGGAAACTAACAACAACAAACAGCAATGAACGCAACAAATATCCAAGTTGGTCATTTATCTAAAGTATCTATGTATTGTGTAGGCGTAAGTGCACAATGTCGTCGATTTTTAGGAAGTGAAGGAAAGAACTAACCGGAGAATTTATAGTAAGATACAGTATGGTGCAAAACGTGAGCAACTCTTGCAGCTGAGTCAAAAGCGTATAATATTTCTTTCAATACCAAGTAACCAAACTTTCTCGTACGTTTCTTAAAATTGTCTATAATTTTCACATAATAGTAAACTCATTAACCGATGAACTAGCGAGATTTGGCACCAGGTTGACGGAGGAGCACACATACAATGAGATAGGAATACCCTTACATTGCATACAAACTACTTATTTTTGAGTAAATTGTAAGAGCTGCGAATGAATGATGACGCAAAGAACCCACACGCAGTATCGCCCTACAATTGTTTCTGGCTATCATTACTAAACGCACAGAATCTCTGCTGCGCCAAAATAAGTCTTAGCACACTGATTTCCGCCATCACTGCTTGATAGGCAGACACCTCCAGAAGATGTACATCCACGACTTCTGCAGAAGATGTCTTAATGAGAAAGAAGAAGACACGATCCCGCACTTTCTGTGCAACTGTCCTGCCCTATCGAGACGTATATTCACCACTTTAAGTAGACAATTTTTTAATAAGTTAGAAGATCTCAGTATTGTGGAAAGCAGGAATCTGAAAGCTTATACTTCGGCACTTTAACCAACGTAAGCAACGGATCCCATTTGGCATTGAATGTTTAGAAACTGTATCTAATGCTGTTATTAGAGCTTCTTCACTGTACGAGTTCAAACTGTGTTCAAAAGGTGCCAAAGTTGCAAGAAAAGCTTGTAGAGCGTTTGGAGTGGTGATATTGCAGGTAGCTATAAATTATACGAAAAGCGAAACTCAATGCAAAAGTTTTTTTGGAATAGTTCTCAGGTCACTTAAAATAGAGGAACAGTTTCTTAAAGAAAGCACATTCGAAATTTTTGGAAAACGTGTTGTACCTTGTGAACTTTCACCATTTAACGAATGCCTAATTATAGATGTATATAAAAAATACTTTCAACACTGTTAGGCAAAAAAAACGTGTCAAAACCAAAGAAATCTTTGGGCACTTCAAACTTGCATTTTATAATACTCAAATTCAATGGGCTACCGCATACCCAAAATGTTTATATAAAATTACCATTAAAAAGTTTGAAATTTTTTTGAGAATTTTATGTATTTGTTATTGTTTGTGTATGGTTTGGGAATTGAACTTACATGATTTTTGTACACAATGAACTATATTTTCATCAAGAAGATATTAAAAGTATACGAGAAATAATTCAACTGTCAAAACTTGCAAATAAGTCCCTGCGCTCATTTACTCATCATCATTATCAAGTAGCTCAAGGTGAGCTTTAGTATCGTCAACGTTTCTTAACATATTTAATTTTTGTAAGTTTGAGTTTTTAGCCTCCTCCTTTAGACAGTGGAGACCGACCTCAGACAGTCACCTACCCTGCATATCTACCGAACATCCTTTATCCACAAGTGGAGGCGTGGAAACAGCATAAAACAAGTGCTTGCCTCATTTCCGCAATTTCTGCACACTTATAAACTCTTTGTTTTGGAACTAAGACACTTGTGATATATGCGATAAATAAAAATTCATTCAGATGATCGAAAAAAAAAATTAATTTTCTACCATTTTTCAAAACAGCATATAACACGCTTCTATTCTTTAGTTATTATTTCTTACTTGAAAAAAATGTACTCCCTAAATATTTGAAATTTAGTACTCCTAATATATATACCATATACATATATATATATATAACTGGCGCGTACACTCTTTTTGGGTGTTTGGCCGCGCTCCTGCTCCTATTTGTGGTTGTGGCGTGCGTCTTGATGTTCTTCCACAAATGGCGGGACCTACACTTTCAAGCCGACTCCGAACGGCAGATATTTTTTATGAGGAGCTTTTTCATAGCAGAAATACACTCGGAGGTTTACCATTACCTGCCGATGGGCGACAGCTATTAGACTTTTAATTCCTTATAGTCTTTCCGCGAGAATCGAACGCTAGTTCTCTTTGAATTCCGAATGGTAGTCACGCACCAACCCATTCGGCTACGGCGACCTAATATATAATGACCTGTTAAATTCGAATGTAAACTAAAAACCGGCGCACTAAAATAGTCTGCTTTAAACTTTCTCATTCTCATAAATCTAGAAATCATTGATAGATATGGAAGCAACATTTGCTCGTTATAAAATTTAATACATTTTATTCAACCACAATTTTTTTTAAAAATTGAGTACTCAAGTACTCAAGCTCGAGCATTTTCGCTCCCGGTTAAGTTAGATTAAATGGGTGTCCATGCAAGAGCCCACTTGAACAAAGAATCGAACTCGTTCATTGTGGTACCGTAATTTTGCCTCCAAATATTGTTCACATATTTCATGTAAAATACTTATTACTAATTAATAAAAGTGAAAATGAAGGCGGTTTCGCTTTAAAAAAACTTTTGCTATACAAATTCATCATGTGTATTGCTTTGAGTCTACACGAATTTGGATGCAGCTGTTGTTATCACACCTTCGTTCCAAAGTCTTTTACACTCTTTTTCCATTGATATCAGTCGCTTAGGACCTCGCTCTCAGCTTCCAAATTGATAAGAAAAGCAACTAAAAATATGTACTTTTTTAACTCCGCAAATGCTTTCAGAAATTTTTACTCTTACGTAGGAACACCTAAAAATTGGGTGATAACGTTTATACCCTTTATTAGGCATTTGACTGAGCTCCCTCTTTCTTGTATTTGTGGTGTGCGTCTTGATATTTACCCACAAATAGAGGGATCAAGAGATATCCACCTCCGGACGTCAGATGGTTCCTTCTGATGAGCTTTTTCATGTCAGAAATACGCACGGAGGTTCGCCATTGCCGACCGAGAAGCGCCCAGTTTTTCTGCATGCACTTCCGAATGGTAGTCCCGCACCAACCAATTCGACCGACGGTCGCTCACCTTAACCTATAGCAATAGGAAAAACGGTTGCCTAGTGATGTAAATGCATACTAGATATTTGTATGGATTATACTGTATCTACTTATGTATGTAAGTGTAAGTTTGTTTGTGTTCGTAAAAAATGTATACATTTTGTGGGCGTTTACTGTACTTCAAAGACGTAACACTGAATTAGACGAAAAACCACATCACTTTATTTTCCACTTGACATTTCAGATATTACACCCAAAAAAGGGTGTATGTGTATGTGTATAGAGTAAATGGTGAACAAGTTTGTTTGTGTTTTCTTTTTTGCTAGCCAAATATATAGAGTTACTTCTGTTAGAGTTTGCAATTTACTAGTTTGTTCTTTTGGTGGTTTCTTTTCACTGCTCAACAATTGACCTCAGACACTTAGCAAAGTTTAGAAACACTCTGCGCCGCACTTCATGGAGGTATACCCAATAAATATTATACTTGAAGTGTACGAGTATCTATGGCGGCTGGGAAAATCAGAACTTTAAGCTAACAAGTCAAACTGGTTTGTATGAATGTATGTGAGCAAGAGAAAACTTATAAAATATTTGAAAAGGAGTTATTTTAGTTGGCAACATTTTTGTATTTACTACAAGCAGAAATATTTTTATTTTCTCATTTATTCTATAAAAAGCTACAGAGAATAAATATCTTAAACAATCAGAGTTTTAAGGAGGAAGGTGAGATTATTCTTTTCAGTTTCTCAGAAGCAGTTTAAGAAAACTGAGTACCCAAAAATGTTAGCCTGTCTTTGATAACTGTACTTTGGAAGTATTTTAGACAGTTGTATACTTATATTGAAAAAAATGAGAATTATTTGTTGGCAGTACTAACTACGGGCAACCTACTTCTCTGGAACGAACCGAATATATGTCCGCCCAGGGACTAGCTTCAGCAAAATTGCATGAAAATGTATCATAAAAGTTGTAAGTTATTAAATCAACAAAAGAGAAGCAGCAGAATTTGAAAGAATGTTATTTTCAACAGCCAAAACAGTCAGCCAGTTGGATCACAAATCTGCAACTATCTCGACTCACATACTTGTAGTGTGGGGCCGTAGGTAATAAAGATAGCAGAGGATAAAGAGGTGGGAAAAAGCATTAAATTTCCAGACAAATGGCATACGAGTTTTGCACCTCATTAACCTGATATAACAGCTGGAGATATGAGCACAGGTTTACGAGACCACCACTTTTAAAGGCATCTCGTACGCCATTCCTTAATTGATTAAGAAAGAAAAAGTAAACACAACTTGCTAAACATAGATGCAATAATAAATAGTTCTGACCATTGTATGCTAGATTCCTTTTAAGGGCCATATATGCATACAATAAAGCGTTTTTCAGTAAGAGCGCTTCAACTTTTTTTTGAATCAAACGGCTTGACTTTTTTAACTCATTTTTTTTTATTATCGAGTTTGAACATATACATTTAAGCATGAAACTCGATTTCTTTTGCATGACCACCGCGTGCACGTTTTACGAAGTCCAATCGTTGAACCCAATTTTCGACCACTCTTTTGCGTAAATCGGCCGAAATTCCAGCAATTTCGCGTTCAATATTGGCTCTGAGCTCACAAATCGTCGCCGGCTTGTTACTGTAGACCAATGACCTCACATAACCCCAAAGATAATAGTCTAGAGGCGTCAAATCACACGAGCGCGGCGGCCATTCGACCGGCCCATTTCTGGAAATAATGCGCTCATCGAACTTACTCTTCAACAAATCAATTGTAGCGTGTGCTGTGTGGCTTGTGGCCCCGTCCTGTTGAAACCACATGTCGTCTAAGTCCATACCATTCAATTTCGGCCAAAAATAATCGTTTATCATGTCGCGCTATCGATTTCCATTCACAGTAACGTGGCGATCGTTCTCGTCAACGAAAAAATATGGGCCAATTACGCCGCCGGCATGTAAACCGCACCAAACAGTGATTTTTTCGGATTGGATTGCTTTCTGCCCAGTAACGCATATTTTGCTTGTTGACAAAGCCATTGAGCCAAAAGTGAGTTCCATCACTGAAGATGATTTTTTGGAAAATTTATAAATTTTCATAAAAAATTTGAACGATTATTTTCATAAAAAATTTGCACAATTTGCAATCGTTGCTCAAGTGTGTAGCGTTCCATGATGAAATGTACACTAATAAAGTTTACAAATGACAAGCGAAAAATAAAAAATATTGCGTCGTTCGCCCTCCCTATCGGAAAAAAGTTGAAGCGCACCTATTGAAAAACGCTGTATATGAATTATTATCATAACGATGAGTTAAAATTGTTGGTATGGGAATAAGTTTACGCACTCGTAAAAGAGGGCTATTTTTGTGTTCGCTCTAATAATATACTCGTTATTTTAAGGTGTATATGTGAGGTCTCGACGCACGTATCTCGAAGATACTCAACTGCAACAATTATTGGATGAATACGCATGTCCAACCCTTGATAATATGTCTAAATATTGGATGTTAGGAGATTAACCATCGGTAAACGTTTGCACGAGATGGGAATGGTCCAGAAAGCAGGTAACTGAGTGCCACATCAATCGAAGTAGAGGGATATCGAGAGACGTTTGGTGATGTGTGAGATGTTTCTTTAACGGCAGAAAAGAAAAGATTTTCTGCATCGCATCGTCACTGGCGATGAAAAATAGATCTATCACGATAACCCAAAACGTCGAACATGTTGGAGCCTACCAGGTGAACCAAGTCCATCGACAGTGAAAAAAATATTCATGTTTCAAAGGTTATGTTATGCATCTGGTGGAATCAGAAGGGTGGCATCTTTTATGAACTCCTTAAACCGTCTGAAACCATCAGTGGTAATCGTACAAATCGGACAAATGCAGGGAGGATGTTGAGGAAACTTTAGAACATCTTATGTGCGTTTGTCCGGCATTATTAAAAACGCGTTTGAAATGCCTGGGAGCCCCATTGTTTGACGGTCTGGAGGACGTCTCAAAAGCGGATCTCCCAGCTCAGCTTAGATTCGCCAAAAGCGTTGACATCCTACATGATGTCTACTTTCAGTATTCATAGAGGTCGGTCTCCAACTGGTATCGCTAGGGACCAAAAGGTCTATGCGTGGCTTATTGCCAACTAGGCTAAACTGACCTATACATCCCTCCAGGGAGTAGTTTTGATATTTATATAGCATATACGGATAATATTTCATCACTGGTCCATAGTCAGCTGGCAAATAATCATTTATGTGTCGAATAATTTATCTAAACTGGGTATTTTACCAATGAAAGTTAATTCGAAGATCGATTCTTATGACGTTGATTTTATGAATTCGTCTTCATAATTTTTTATTAGTTTGCAAAATATGTAAAAATTCTTAATTGTTAATTAAATTAATTTAATTTAGGTAATAGCTAGAACCAAATATATAGCATCAAAATTTTAATGTTCATTTTTCAGTATCACCTTCATACACGAACATACATGCATGTGAGCACCTACTTATTGCAGCACCACATATGAAATCAAAAAGTTTTAGCGGAAACAAAGTTAGTTGGAGGTAAGTTTAAAATATATGCCAAGCGAGGCACAAAGGTTTATTTAAAAAAATACTTCAAACCTTAACTACATAGAATGAAATATATCGCGCACTCACACAAATGTACTTAAAAATGTGCAATAATATATTACATACATTGAAGTAAGAACTGTCTCGACTTTTACACGTACGCACGCCATCAACTTTTCGTTTGTGCGCGTTTTCGTAATCTAAAGTTTCATTGTTTGAAGTTAGGCACTTTTTAATCAAGCAAATTGTTGCTTGAAGCAAAAATATTGTAAAAACAAACTTTCGCCTTTTGTGGACCTTTGATGAGCGTTAGCAAGTTAGCAACTTTGTTGCTAAAAATGGACAGCAATGGTTGGCTGATGCTTTCACTATTCCACTACCGCACAAATAAATTATACCGTGCATTCCGGTGTGTTTTTACACCTAAGCATGTTATTGTTGTACGCTTTTGTTATGTGTACATCATGTGTAGAAGCACATGTACAAGTGTGTGTGTTTGCCTCACCGAGAAGAGCCTGCCAGTTGTCAGTAATCTTGCAATAAATATATATATATATTTCTCCTTCTTTTCCTCTTTTTTTTCTCTTTTTCACTTTGCACTATTTTTCTCGGCAATTGCATATGTTCCAATTTGCTGAAGTGGAGTGCACTTCCCTGTTTACAGCAAGCACATCTCAACGCACACAAACACTCCTTTACGAGTTGTTTGCGCCATTCTACTTATACGTTTATATCGCCACCAGCCATTCTCGCTATTCTACGTGCTTGCTTTTATAACTTGACTGCATAGTCCTGCCTATCCCTATGCAACCAGGTAAATATATATGTAGATATGTATGTGTATACGCTTTTATTTACGTGCATTTATATATGTATGTATGCATGTGCAGAAGTGCTTGTGCCAAGTGCGTGTGTGTGCGTTATAGTAGTGACATATATTCCGCGTGGTCTCCTGCAGTCTGTCTGCCGTCGCGCGTAGCAGTCAACATTTCTGTCATTGCTATTCCAAATGCATACTGCATGTTGTGGTTTTTTGTACTTCACAGCCACGTTGCAAATACAGCGAAAAACCGGAAATTTTAAATGCAACATGCACTATCTGGCATCAGACTACAAAAAGCAAGGCGGCTATTGTTCTTGAAAATATGGCTCACTAAACCGCGTTTGAAATTGAAACGACCGCGCTTGTACAGAATGCTAATTTTTTGCAAAAATGAAAAACTGCTTTGCTTTACTATCTACCATAGTAATTTCCACATTTTGAAAGGGAAATGGGACGCAGCTCGTTAAATTGCTGAGGAGGCTTAAGAGGAGGCGTTGACTGTCACTCGACCTGAGAATTTAGATTTATTTGCCACTTAAAAAAATAGTAAAGCGAAAATATACCATAAAATAACTCAATATAACTTGGCGTAAAATATCAATCAACTCTTTGAATTAAAATGCCTGCAAACACTTAATGCGTTTCCTTAGAGAATATAGATGCCTATATATTCGGCCGCCATAGCCGTGGGTAGGTGCTTGACTTCCGTTCGAAATTCAGAGAGAACATAGGTTTGAGTCTCGATGAAACACTTAAATGAAGAAAAAGTTGTTTCTAATAGCTGTCGCTCCTCGGCTGACAATAGCAAACCTCCGAGTGTATTTCTGCCATGAAAAAGCTCCTCATAAAAAATATCTGCCGTTCGGAGTCGGCTTGAAACTGTAGGTCCCCCCATTTGTGGAAGAACTCCCAACAAAAAAAGATGTATGAGCGAATTAAATATATACATATATATATGATATAAATACATACCAGATATCTATGTACAGGTCCCGCCATCTATCGTTCGCATTTGAACTAGGTATTATTTGAAGAATGGTAACACTTGGCTGTCATGTGATTTGACAGAAAATTAGTTTTATTCTTCCGCTGAACGAAAGTGGTAGTGTATACGCTCAAAGAACGCTGGGAAATATTGCGACATTACTTTGAAAATCATGGTAATGTTGCAGAATGTGTACAAAAATTACGTACGGCAGTGGGAAGAAGAAAAGCACCGAATGAAGCGTATGTGCGTTACTTTGCGAAAAAAGTAAGAGAAACTGGGTTGCTTATTGACAAACCAACGCGTGACCTACCAAAAACCTTGCGTACACCCGAAAATATTGCTGCTGTGGCCGAAAGTGTTCGTGAATCACCAGGAACATCAGTTCACCGTCGTTCTCAACAATTGGACATTTCAGAGACATCACTGCGACGAATTTTGCGTAAAGACCTTGGTATGCTAGCCAAGGCAGCCATATGAATGAAGTTCTGTTCCATCATTAACCGGAAGGATTGTACTTCAAAATAAAAAAAAACAGTTTGGAAAAATATTGAGTAGTTTCTTTTTTATAGCATTTTTAATTCCGTAAAGTTATCTGGCGGACCCTTTATATCTTAATAACAGGTGGTTGAATAACGGAAAAAAACACAGAACTGGTGCTGATCAGTAGAAGCCAGCAGAAAGGCAAGCTGTCAACATCAGTTAGTGGTAATGATATAGAATTCCAAAAGCCTATAAAATATATTGACATGCACATTGGTTCTACATTCTGAGAGCATCTTACATCTGTTAGTGTGAAGGTGACAAAGGTTAACAACGCGCTTATGGACATGCTACCGAACATAGGAGGACCACAGAGTGCCAGGAGAAAAATTCTTTACATTGTGACAGACTCTATAATGCTGTATGTCACTTCAATTTGGGCTGGAGCAAAAAAATGTAATTTTAAATGAAGAAAAAAAAGAGTACTGCAGGTCAGTAGAACAAGTGGGCTGAAGACCGCCTATTGAGTTGTGGGAGGTGCCTATTGAACGGTGTGAGACAGTGCAATCTGCGTCATAGCTAGAAAAATGCCTATAAGCATCCAAACAAATGTACAGAAGAAGTTTTACTGCTCGCAAGGTACTAAACTGACTGAGGAACTCAAACAAGCATATCGTTCTACTTCGATAGCTGAATGGCAATCAAAATGGGACCAGTCACCAAAAGGCCGGAGGGCGCATAGGTTGATCCCACTGATTAACGAGTGAATCTGACAAAACACAGAGACGTTTATTTTTCTGCCTCAGCTATTATGCGGACACGGAATAACTTGGCTGATAATCGACCTGGCTGATAATCGTTATTGTCCATAAGGCTTGGATGAAGAGGAGACTGTCGAAAATGTGACCTCTTATTGCATCAGGTTCGCTATGCCTTAGCAAACAAAACTGGTGTGTTTGTAAAGCCCAATAATCTAGTCCCATAAATGCTTGAGTCGAATGAAAAGTGGAGGGTGGTACAAACTTTTGCAACACGAATTATCGTGGAACTTCGCAACATTGATTGAAGACGAAGTAATGATACTAGACGAACAATTGGCATATTGATTGAGACGAACAATAGACGAGTGTAACTGACGATTGCGCTTATTGCTCTTGACGGCCTCCAGACGTAATTACCATACCGGTATCCCTGTCGGACATGAGGTGCTTTTAGAGCTGTTAAAATCCCAAACTGACTAAGGCTTTAAATTCTTTTTACACCTCGTAAAAAAAAATTCGTGCTGACACCTTTTATTGGGCTTTTGGCCAAGCTCGTCCTCCTGTTTGTGGTGTGTGTCTTGATATTTTGCCACAAATGGAGGGCCCTACAATTTTATACCGCTTCCAAATAAAATATGACTTTTAACGAGAAATTTGGCGGCATTTCATGGCAGAAGCATTCAAAGAGGTTTTCCATTACCTGCCATTTGATGTTTCGCATCTCAGAACTTCGAGAGTGTCGAATCCATGAATTTCCGAATGTGGTTACGCACCAACCCATTAGGCTACGGCGACCGCGGCGGCAACTATACACACATACATTTAATAACGAACCAACTGCATTCTACTAAATATTAGAGCATTGGTACATTCCTCATGCCGAATGGATTTTTTTCTTGGCACCTTAGCATAAAAGGCAAAATTTGTTAAGCGCCGACATTGGAAAGAGTTCAGCTCTTAAAGAATGCTGAATATAAATTAGAGATATACCATCGTAAAAGTTTAGACCACTGTAAAGGTGAAAAATTAAGCATATTTTGCGAATTATTTTCAAAAAAAACTTGAAATAAATAAAAATTCTTAAACAGGTTCCAGCTGCGCAGCTTTCATGTAATCGTCATTTTGTTTTGAAGAAACACGACCAAATTAACTACGCCTGTATTTTTTATTTTTCCTGTAGTAAAAATTTCACTCGTTACAGGATTTTTTTGTTACATCGATTTTTGCAAAAACCATATTCATTAAAAAAAAAAAATCAAAAACCTTTAAAAACAGATTGTACATGTCGGATGCTTTTTTAGCTGCATAAGAACTATCGATGTTGTTGTTGGAGTACTTGAGTACTTCTGTTGAGCGAATAGCGCCGTTAATTTGCGAGTAGCGCCATTTTACCACCACTGATCTCGTGTGATGTCTTCGGTTTTTTTGTTTTTAATCAGATCCATTTCGTGAGATCGACGTATAACAGCAAACTTTTTATCTCTATGTCTGAGATTTGATTAACTGGCTGTTAGAAAAGCTTACCGAAAGAATGAAGTCTTGAAAGTGAAAAACACTTTATTTCACAGATGGGATTAAAAGGAAGGTGAAGTCTGACTGAATGATCCTCTACCTTCCAATGACCTGTAAGGGATGCAGTAATAAGTGAGATGCGTGGACGAGAGCATTCTAACAGGTAATTCGTCCTCTGCATGTTGTACGACCATGTACGGCCATGTTTTTCTTGTTGTAGCGCATGTAGTTAATTGCTTTCACCTTCTTCTTTGAATATCTGAAAACATAGCTTCGCTTTCACCAATTTCTTTGTAATGTTGCAGTGATTTGCATGTTTCTCTGATTGTTAATTGTTCTGCCTGAAACACGCTGGTACAGTTAGGAGGCCGAATTGATTTGAATAATTTGAGCGGTTTCGAATAGAGCCAGCCATAGTTCGTCTTAGAACCGTCAGTGTAGATTTCGATGTCTATTATTCAGCTCCCCATTCCTCTATTGGGCTCTCGGAGGAACACTTACTGTAAAATCTTTCTTGAAGTTAAGGTCGGGGATTGCGAAGTCTGATTTGTTTTTGAGCAGTGAGGGTTCCTGTAAGAGAATCTTGCTGTGACCGTGTCATCCACATATGTCACTGCCTTCATTCTCTTGGGTTAATATGTATATTGTTGATAGCTAGTAACTATAACAGAGAGGATAAAGCTTCCCCTATAGAGTTCCGCTGTTGACAGAGCATTTGAATGTACTACTGCCCTCCTCGCCGATGATTAGTATAGTTTTAAGAATGTTGTTTATCCAGTGATTGAGTCCTATGTTCTGCTTGTTTTAACGTTGTTAAATGCGCCATCTATGCAAAAAAAGGCGACCAGGGAGTATTTTTTTCATTCCATGTTTCTCTTAAACGTTTGGATGTTGAAGTTGTTGTACTTGTAATCTTCTCTCTCAGGTATGCATCGAGCAATCGTTCAAGAGTTTTAAGGATAAAAGAATATAAACTGATGAGTTTGGAATCTTTCGCATCGCATTTACCAGCTTTGGGAATAAAAATCATCTTAACCCTTCTCAACTTTTTGGAATGTCCCCAGGCAGAATAGCTACGAAATGGTTGTTTTTTGAGTGTACCACAGCATGATAGGGAATATTCCATCTGAGCCGACTCCTTTGTATGGTTCGAAGTTTTTCATCTCCATGGAGTTTTACTTTGGGATATAATTTGGATAACTATGGTTAGATAGCTGAAAATGGCAAACTGTGTTGACATTTAATAAGGTTTGCCAAATAATCACTAATCGTTTAAGGATGGAACAAAGCTTCCAAATTGTGGAAAGTTGCTTTGAAAAAAATTAAATAAATCTGTTCGCGATGTTCATAGACCACTGGCGGCATCATTGGTACTTACATATTTGTTTTGAAATGAGAAAGGAACTGCTTTTACGGTGTATGACGAGCGATATCGAGACATGCTGATTCAATTTTTGATTTCAAAAATTAATCTGCTAAATATTGATGGCATTTGGTTCCACCAAGAAGGCGCAACTTGCTATACAGCTCCCCTAATAATCGATTAATTGCAATATTCAACCCACCATTAACGACGTACGGCGAGCTTTATTGGAAAAACTAGTCAAAAACTGGACTGATCGAATAGACCATGTGATTTGTAGCCACCGCGAATGTATGTCGGATATCATATTTAAAAAATTAACACCATGAAATTGTCACCAGATTATAATAAAAAATGCATTCCAACAATTTCTGTTTTTTATCATCATTTTTAGTTCTCAAAAAATATCCGAATACTCACTGCATTTACGAAAACATGAAAAAAATTATGAGGGCTGCAAACTTGCCAGAGATGCCGACCACATTTGGATGTCTTAATCCTGGTATCAGCAACATCAAGAAGTTTCAAGTGCCACCAACACATATCTCTGAAAGACGTTTAAGCTGAAGAACAAACAAAAAAATCAATATAAAACAGAAAAAATTTAACCAGGAAATATCGAATTTGTTTTACAAAGTAGTCAAAGGTCTGATTGTGAAATGTCGTAAACTTTAAATGAATTTGTAACTGACTACAGTAAAAGTAAAACTATTAAAGAACTTTTCTTAAACTCGTACACAAGGCATACATCGTTACTATACTCGTACATACGTCATGACCTATGGTTGACTAAGGATCTATTTATAAATATAAATTTATTGTCGAAAGCCCTAACAGCTAGCACTTACTTTCACATTAGATATTAGAATCTTCTTTTATCTAATAAAATATTAATAATAGCAAATATAAAATACATAAATAAATTACAAATTTTTATGAAGTCATAACTCTAGGTGCAGCATTTTTAGGGCGCAAGAGACCATGGGGCGAAATGCAAACCTCAAATTGATCTAATCTAGTGAGGTATTGTTGACATTCTGTTAATCAATTTTTATGAATTAATGAATTAAATTTTCTATTGTGAAGTTTGTTGTTCGGTATACCTGGTTTGTCAACATGATTAAACAAATATTTTTAGATTAAACCACATATTCAAATAAAATACTGACAATATAACTAAATAAATTCGGTTTTAATATTTTGTCTCATTGATCTTATAGGCATGTCAGTGACAGTTCGGAAAATATCGAAGTTGATTCGACAAGGCATCGCCTGTAGTTGTGAAAACTAAGCAATCTTGTCAATGATTAGTAAACAGTTTGGTTTTTTATTTATTGAATATTTTCCCTATATATTAGAGTGGCATATTTAATAATAAGAAAAAGAAATAGCAAAAACATTTTGTTGCAGTCAACAAATTGCCTTCGTTTGAGTATTAAATTGAATAAGACTGTAAGCTGAAATTTAATTTGGTATTGCAATGGCTTGCTGTGAATAAATAACTGGTTGCCAACAGCAGTCAAGTACTTTGTTGCATTAAATACTTATATATTAATTTATTTCACAATGGTCGCAAGTTTAATAATAACAAATACTAAACTATAGAGACCGAAATGGTTTAACTCATGCAAAACCACCAACAGTGACATCAGCAACACTGACGACTGTGGCGACAATGAATGAATGAATATTCATGAAAATTTAGTTACTGCCGCGAGTGACTTCCAGAACTACTTGGCCGTTCTGCCTATGAAACATTAACAACAGTGAAAACCACAACAATGACAACAAAAACTGCACCAGTACAATGGTGAGTACAAAGTAATACAACAGTAGTGAAAACAACAACAACAAGAGCAATGCCAACCACAGGTTTGATAATATGAATGGAAACAAAGCGCTCGCGCGAAAAGCTCAAGAGAATATGGAAGAAGTAGCGAAACAATGGAATCTTGCATATAAATAATAACAACATGTTGCCACTTTTTTCATGTGCCGCTACTATCGCAAATGCAAACTTTTTCATGCAGTGAAATCAGTTGCATAACTAACTGAATTTGCCACTTACTCTAATGGCGTAGGCGGTCACCACAAAAATGCATACAGTTCAGCATGAGGGAGGCACGAGTGAAGGTGCAAATGCATTGGTGTTGGCCTGCCAGTTGCGGTGATGCCAGTGGTTAGCTGCATGAGTTGCTAAAAAATAAGACGAACTAAACTTGGCAGACACACGGCCAGACCACAAAACTACCCTCAACAACGGAGCGCTTGACAGCAAAAAAAAAAAACAAAAACAAAAAAGTTGCAATATCTAATACATAAGTCAACATGCGAATACCGGCAGTTTCGGCGACACACATACACATCGCTACACCTGCGTGCACTACAATAGCAGTGCGGCATAAGTCAAAGCTTTAACTATTTATATCGTACTAATTTTTTATAAAAATATAGTTGATTCTAAAAGAAAATGAATATTTTCAAAAGAAATGTTTGAAACTTTAAGCCAAATTAAAAAAAAAAAATATTAAAAATTTTCATAAAAATTTCTAAAGTCTTAATCATAATATTTTGAAAAATTTTGACTATGACCTTTTATAACCCATTGAATTTTGAGAGTGCAAACTTGGAGTACGCCAAAAATCAGGATGCATTTTGAAAAGCTCTTTTTTTTGTTTTTTTGTTGGCGGTCTTCTGCATTTTATCTGTATAAAGAAATTTTAGTTTTCGTTACATCAAAAATCAACGCAAATTTGCAACGAATTTAGTACGCACCAGGTAATACCAAGAATTATTCTGAGAACTCTGACTAAAAATGTTTAAATTCTGCTGAAAATTTGTTGCACTTTTTTCATTTCTTACAAACTTTGAAATTTTCAGCTGTATACTTTTTGTTGCTTCTGTTTTTCGGACGCCTTAGCCGAATGGGTTGGTGCGTGACTACCATTCGGAATTCAGAGAGAGCGTACGTTCGAATCTCGGTAAAACACCAAAATAAAAAGAAAGTATTTCTCTAATAGCGGTCGCCTCTCGGCAGGCAATGCAAACCTCTGACGTGTATTTCGAAGCTCCGTTCAGAGTCCCCCCATTTGTAGAACAACATCAAGATTCACGCCATAAATAGGAGGAGGAGCTCTCGGCCAAACTCTCAAAAAAAGGTATACGCGCCAGTTATATACATATATATTATATATATTTTATTTTTCAAAAACTTTTTTTGGACAAATATAATTTTTCGAAAAAATACATCTATATATAAAAATATATAGTTTTGTTGTAGTATGAACTATATTTGTCCAAAAAAAAGGTTTATTAAAAAATACACGCATAGTAAAATTTTGCTATATGTCGCGCTGCAATTAATGTGAACACAGGTGTACGCCTAATGACTGCCGATGGCAAGTGCACCCACGTGCAATGACTTAGCAATGGGGAAGTACAACTTACTTATACATACATATACCCACATACACATATAGGTATACGAGTGCATGAATAACGGCGTCTGTAACACAGTTCTGACTGCATTCATACTGTTTGCTCTGAATGAATAGCAACCACAGTATTCAGTAAAGTGCTGTTTTTGACGATTCTTCTTTCTCGCTGCCTGTCCAGCCACCTGCCGCTGGCACTCTTCGGTCACGTGTAGGCGTAAAGCCATGAAACTAAGTGAGGCCATTGGCGCGACACAGCGACGTGCCTAATGGCACTATGTGTGAACAAACTTGGCTTGGCTTGGCTTGGCTTGCTTGTTTGTTTGATGACGTTAGGCTATGCCACCGGCGTCGCCAGTGCGAGCGTTGGCGTTGCGTACTATTAAATGCATGTACCATATGCATAAGGAGCCACCTCCTCCACTAAATGGTTATGTAGAGCAAACAACTGCAACAGCGTTTGCTAAGGCAGCAATTTTCTGGCCGAAAACATTTTGGAATCCAACTTAAGTGCTTGTTCGGCTGGTTCGAGATGCAATGAGTGCTTGCAAAGTGGTGTGAGAAGTGTACGAGTAGTAGCCAGTGTAATGCGTAAGTGTGAGATGTCCATTCAATCGCATGTCCATTCAACTGCTCATTCAGTTAACTGTAAAGCAAGTATGTGCATTTAGTCTAAAATATTTAGTATTTGTATTGCAGACTTACATACGCCTAAGTAGGTGCATATGAGCTACTGCTGTATTTTGTTTGTGCTATTAATTTGCCATTTGCTGCACTATGTTTGCTTTTCTAATAAAAACACAAAATGGCTGGCTGAGATCCAACTCCAAATTTCAAAAAACAAATTGTATTTATGTATGTTCTAATATATTTTCTTGTCATGTAGCTCCTTCAAACCGGAGAGCAATTACGAAACAAAACTCAGTTTTAGGGAATTTACTTTACTTAAACTTCGTAACAAATTTTATATCAAGCGCTTGAAATCGAACTTGATAGTGAACACTCTCTGTGAAGTTAAGAATTTTCATAAAAATTCAATGCAAATTTCATGAAAAAAAGCAGTTTTAAAATTTTCACTGTTTGATAAGAAAGTTTAAAATTTTAAGCAACAATTTTTTTTTTTTGGGACAATCTGCCATGCTTCTATCTGACTTCATTTTTGTTTTGTGTTCTGTAAATCCATTTCTTTATTGCATTTGTTGTTTAAACATTAAACACCTATTTTTACTTACAACACATATTTAATTTATTTTGTGAGAAAAAACATTTAAGACTACACCCAGTGGTACAAACATTTACGAGTACTAATTTAGACTAATTTATTAACATATGATTTCTGTTGTAGATTTTCTCTTGAGTCTGGTGAAAGTTATGGGATTTGCAATTACTTCAGTGATGAGAGGGTTTGAGTGCGATTGCAGTTGTGGATTGTGGCCTATTTTCTTTCAATTATTGTGGGCATTTAAGTGGCGTTTGAGATAATTCTGAAGGTTTTTGACTGGTGTCTTTGAAGTATTTCCATGTTGGCCTTAGATGCTGTGCTCCAAAATTGAATGTGATATGCCCATATCTCATACAAGTTTTGAATAATACAAAATTTTTGTTAAACCCTTTCTTTGATGAATATTTGTATTGTCACAGAGCGTACCAATGGATCTGGTGAGACTCTAAAGCAGATCCATTTTTAATATTTCAAGTAATATTTTGAAAACTCAAAGTTATACATAAAATTATAATTAAAACTAATGAACATTTAAGGGGTTGCAACTTCATATTGAATGTTTTTGGCAAATGATTTTCTAATCAAAAGAATGTGGGCTTACGAAATCTGGGTTTTCTCTAAAGTAACACTTTTGCTGTTTGTAAGCATTTTAGATAAGTTCCTGCACTACATTTTTTTGTTAATTCTGCTGCTTGACTTCAAACGTGGTCATAGAGACACCAATGATGCACAATGCAGTGGAGGTCCAAATGGGGCGGTAAGTTGCGTGAGTTGGCTGACGTTGTAAAAATATCAAAAGAACGTTTTGGTTTTATATTGCATGAGCATTTGACTATAAGAAATCTCTGTTCAAAGTGGGTGCCGCGTTTGCTCACTGTTGGTCAAAAACAAGAACGTGTTTATGATGGCAGAACTACATGAATTAAACTTCGAATCGCTCCCACATCCATCGTATTTGCCCGATTTGAATCTCACCGACTACTGGCTGTTCTATTGATCTTCGAAAGTGGTATTGAAATATTTGAGCGGCGCTGGAATGATTGCGCTATTCTTGAGGGATAAGCTTATTTTGAAAAAATACGGGACTTTTCAGCCCATGTCTTATTTAGCACGCCAAGAAGTACGAAACTATATGCCCGTTCCTCTATATTCCATAGAACTGACCAGTATTAACCTTTTGCGGTCGGCCAATTTTTCTGATGGACGTATCAGCTTGTCGGAGCAAATTCAGCTTTTCGGAGATTTTATAAACTCTACTGATCCCGGAAATCTTACCTTTCCTCTTAATGACATCTTGCCGCCACCGACTTTTACGACGACTTGCAAAAGCACAACTGTGGCGACATCGTCCATAAAGTTTCGTTTGAGTATTCTAGAAGAGAGTATTAGGAAAACCAACGTTTATGTGATGGTGCTAAGCAAATGAATAGAATTCGAAACTCTTCTGCACAAACTTTTTAGTGCATTTTTCAACTTTATAGAGGCGACATCCAGCAAATTTCCATCTTGTGCCGCCTTCAACTGGTAAATGGGTAGTACAATTACTTTAAGTACTTCCTCGATTAATTTTGCGCCATGTTGAACGATAATTTTCCGCTTATGTTTTTAAACTAGCGCATAATTCTTAGCTCAAGATAATTTTGGCCGACCGCCTCTTATTTTTATCATAACCAGTAATCGACGATGAACGTGGCTCTTAAGATTGTCAGTGGGAATTTCATGTCAAATGTTCTTTAAGTATGTCGAATTTCTCAATGAACGGCTTTTCGGACCGTAAACTTTTCGTGCCAAAACTCGTCACCAGTTTTTAATCGGTCATAATGAAGATGGAGTACTAAAGCCCGGAACAACTTTCTCGTATTATTTAATACTCTTTTTACAAGTTTTTCTGCAGGAATATGATTTTTTATTCTTCAGGAGAAGTTCTAATTGGGAAAACGTATTCAAACAGTTTGTCTTTATGACTTTTGAGTTTTGGTAATATAACATTAAATAAAACAACGGTTGACTACCTGAAGAAGCGGTTGATGCATTTATTTATCTAATATTATTATTTTTATCAATTAGTTGCGCAAATACTATATATATTCGAATTACTAGAACTATTGGGCTGGAGTTCATATCATTATTATATATTCTTTTATATTAAACGTTGTTTGCTGTTGCGGCAAAGGGTAAGTATTCATTCGATAGAACTTATTTTGCTAGTTATTTTATTTTCTATTAGTTTTGAGGCTTAGAAATGGAATACCCAGGATGCAAAAATCAACCTTTTCGACACCTGCTCTTCTTTGCTTTTCATCGAGGTCAAAAAGCTGCCGAAGCAACCCGCAACATTTGCAACGTGTTTAGAGAAGGTGTCATAGGCGAGTCTACATCACGAAAATGGCTTGCATTGCTCCTTCCACAGAGGAAAGTCTTCTGAATTCGATGAAGAACATCTCAAATCACTTTTGAAGGAGAACGGTCGCCAAACCAGTCGTTAATCGACGGAAAATACGGAAATTGGGATCATAAAATAATTCTCAATCACCTTCATTCAATCTACTGAAAAATTGGGAGCCTGGGTGCATCACAAGCTCAACGAAAAAAACCAAGAAAGGGCACTTTAAAATTGCTTCTCACCATCTCGCCCGCCACAGGCGGTCATAAACAGCGCTTTTTGTACCGAATCGTAACGGGAGATGAGAAGTGGTGCCTATACATCAATATGAAGCAAAGGAAGGAGAAGGTGGATCCAGGAGATGCGCCAAAGCCGAGAGTCAAGCCGGATCTTCAACCAAAGAATATCATGATATGTGTTTGGTGGGACTGGGAGGTCATGGTGCCATGGGAAATGCTAGAGAAGAAATCCACGGTCAACAAGTAGCTCTACGTTGCCCAGGTACACCGCGTGAATAAGGCTATTCGACTGAAAATACCTGATCGACATGATCAAACCATACTCCTTCACGACAAAGCCAGGCCCCATGTTGCACAAGTCTCTCGAATGAGAGGTCCTGTCGTATTTTCCAAACCTTGAATCGACCGATTACCATCTCTTTCCCGCTCCCTGTCAAATCGTATAAAGGGCGTTACCTTTGGTTGCAAGCAGCAACGGCGAATATGTAATTAATTATATATAATTTTGATATAATATTGTTTTTTTGTTAAAAAAAAGTCGTTGGTAAAAATGTTACGAAATTATTTCCCAACCTAACATATAAGTCATTGTTAATTAGTTTTAATTAATCCAATAATAGCTAAGAAGTAATGCAGTTAATTTATACCTAAAACTACTTCTACTTTCCAAAAAAAGTGGAACTGGTTACATAACTCATTCGGATGTCCAAGACAGAAATTTAACACTTTATTTAAATAATGCGGAATAACAAATGCTTAAGAGGACCGTAGATCATGCGTGGTTGAAAGTAAGTAAGGCCAGCAAAGCGGCCGCCGTAAGCGAATGGGTTGGTGCGGGACTGTAATTTTGAAGTGTAAAAGCTCAAAACCATGAGTACGAAACACCAATTGATAGAAAATGTTTTTCCTAATAGAGGTCCCTCCTCGGCAGACAATGGTAAACCTCCAAGTGTACTTATATTTCTTCCATAAAAAAGCAACTCTTGGAAAACCATCTGCCGTTTATACAATATATATGGACTATTTATATAATATTTGTCCAGCAAAGGTAGCAGCTAATACGATCTGTAATTATGTCTCACAAATACTAAAGAATGAAATTTTCTACGGATTTCTGATGTTAGCAGCCAGAGTAAAAATCATTTACTTAGGTATATTATATTATCACTCAGTCATAAAGTCAATGTGCTAGAAAAAACACACCTTCTCGTTAAATGTACTCCTAACACCTACTATAGATCCTTTTTTGGAAATTCGTGAGAGATCAGAACTACCAATCGAGTATCGGTAGTTAATTATGCCGATGTTAAGAATTGATGTAATGAATTAATTTCATAGCAACTCTGTAACTTGAATAAATTCTCTTGACGCTTCACGCAGTCCGCTAACGATGTAAATCCCATTTTACCCACTTACTTGAATCAGAGTAGAATAATGTTTTGAGAACTCTTTTAAAAGTTTGGCCAATACACAATACAAATAAAGTTATTTTCGTACACAAATTTTATTTTTACCTGTCTCACTCAAAACATAGGTAGCGGCAAGAGTCATTCCACATTCATTTGATTGATTAGCACCACGGCAACAACGCGAAAGGAGTGTTCGCTATATAACAAATAGACGAGGGTACTACATTATTCGAATCCGATATGTTTAAGAAAAAAAAACTCAATTTCTTTGGAAATAAGTAGATGGAGTGATTTTTTTTTTAAATCGCTTTGAGCATACCTGTCGAAAGTTGGCTTTGTATCCCAGAAATAAGGGCGTAAATTATTATTTGCCTCATCGCATGTTAAAAGGGGCTCCATTTTTACTTTACCATTAACTTTTCATTTCGCAAATTATGTAGGCACATACGTATTCACTTTTGTTTGTTATTACTGTTTAGAATGACATCAAAGCATTTCCTTGGCCTTCTAAGGTATCCTCTTTAGAGTTATTAATGGACTTATATTTGGTGACATCAAAAGACTTTCAGTGACGAGTTTGTATTAGGTGTGGTAAGTGGTGTCGGTTTTTAAAATCTATTATTTAAATTATTACATTTGTAGTGCACTTAAAAAAAGTTACAAATATAAAACCTAGAATTTTTTATATAGAGGACAGGTGCTTGCATCCTTCGTTGGTTGTTTGGTCGCGCTCCACCTTCAATTTGTATGAGCGTCTTGATATTTTCCAGAAATGTAGGGTCCGACAGTTTTACGCTGCCTCCGAACAGAGGCTGGATTTTTTCAGCAGCTTTTTCAGAAATATACTCAACGGTGTTTTATTACCTGCTGAGGGGCCAGAAACAACTTTCCTTTCATTTGGTGATTCATGCCCGAGTCTTTAAACCCGGGCACTGCCGATAAGTATTATTATTATCATTTTTATTACTGGGCTACTGTTCAATGCAACTAAAAGCGATCTATTGTGCAAAGCCTGCTGAAGTTCCCTATATTTTAAGTCTTCTTAAAATTTTTAGCATATTCTGGGATTTATTGCTCAAAATTTTATATGGATGCACGGCAATACCACCACGGGATGTCTGCCTATTGCAGGACATGTGTTCTGAATTTTCAGTATCCATTTCACAGAATCGCCAGAAGATGGTCGCAGAGAAAACAATTTTGTTTAAGTAATATCCTAGGCCAAAGTGGTCTTTTAAGTAATTTGTTGAAAGCCTTAAGTCTACTTTGCTGAGCGAAAGTGGCTTATCAGAAATTCTTGTGCTCGGCGTTAGAAATTATTTCGCTTGGCGCTGACCGCCAGTTTTCATCGAATTTATTTTCCTCCCCCTTTCTAAGAAACTCATTATTGTAAGTCCACAGAATGGTTTGGGACCAATTAGAGGCATGCTTGTCCCTTTTTTAGCTAGATGATTAGCCATTTCATTTCCCTCATATCCCTCATGTGTAGGAACCCAACCTAATAATACTTTATAATACTTCGCGATCCTGCGGGCATGCAAAATGCTTCAAGATCGCTGTTGGGAGGGAGACATTAATAATTTTTCCGATAGCCAAGCCGCAATCAAGGCACTGTCGTCGCCGTATTGCAGCTCTCTTCTGGTGAACTCCTGTAAAGAGGAACTCAAACATCTCAACCGAGTAGGAAACATCTCAATTATCTGGGTTCATGGGCACAGAAATATAGGGGGAAATGAAATTGCCGACGAGCTTGCCAGGAAGGGGTCGACAGAAATGGAATTATTTCTCCAGGTTTGAACTTCCTGAAGAAAACTGGTTAAGGGGGTAGTATGGTATTTTTTTTTTTTTATTTATTTTTTTTTTTTTTTAAATTATTCTATAACATCTTAAGATTATTGTGTGAAAGTTTGAAGTGCATTAGAGTAAAATTGACAAAGACACAAAGGATTAAGTATCTACCTCTCCAACCGGATTTCACGCTGCCGAAAATAGCTACCTAATCTTTAAACGCGTTTTTCTCACACTTGCCTTTTTTACGGTCGGTGTCCACTGTAGATTCATATCTACTGCACCGATTCTTTTCAAATTTGGTTTTTTTGTTTCTTTACTTTATTCACGAGGTAATGACGTCGAGTTTTTTTTTTTTTAATTTTGGTCATATTTTAAAACAACAAAGTTTTCAAGTTTTTTTTATGAAAAATCGGTGTTTTGACTTCATAGCGCTTTAAAAAATTAAAAAAAAAAAAAAAAAAAATTCGACGTTGTTACCTGCGAAACTTTATTAGCTGATGAAATCAATTTGGTTTTTTGATTTTAGTTGATCCAGTAATGAGTTCTGAGGGACACCGCAATAAAACTTTTTTATGAGACGTCCGCGAAGATTCGCTGCCACCAACTCATTTCTTCATAAAAATCAATGAAAATTTCACACAATATTCTTTAAATATGACTTTATAATGAAGTAATTTTAAAATTTTGAATAAATCAACTGTGTCGACAAAAAAAATTTCGAAAAATATGCTTGTTTTACACCGAATTAACCATACTACCCCCTTAATCTGATAGTTATGCACGAACCCATTCGTCTACGTTAGATGCCTTAATAGCTGTGTAAAATTTGGTTTATTTTTCCAAATTTCATTTGAGGTACCTCCAAACTCTATCCTGAAAACGTAAAATTTTATGATTTTTATTAACCCTTACAATGGCGGAATTCATTGCTATGCGACTACAAAAAAAAAAAAACAATTAAATCAAAAACTGTATATATTATCGCTCCACCCTAATACTTATGTATGTATGTAAATTTTTACTTCGTAAATAACTTCTGCCACTCCATACAACTCAGCATTACGCAATTTTCTCGTTTTAGTCTTAAACCAATTGAAGTGCACGTACCTACTCCAACTCAAGAAGGAGGCAATTTGGGAGAACTTCAAAAAACGTGAAAGAATAATACTATGCAGCAAAAATGGATAACATAACAACAATTTGAAGAGAAATAACAAGCAGTCATTGTAAGAATTAAGCAAACAATGAATAAGGAAAGCCTTGAAGTGCTACATGGAACGAAGTAAGCCAGATGGGGCGCATTCGGAAAAGGAGCTCAAGTGATATGGAAGCAGGTGAAGTGAAGCAGAACTTGGCATATCCTCAAATGTGTCGCAATTTAAACAATTTCTTGCCACTTCAAGTCAATTTTTCATGCTTCACTTTGCAACACTGCTGAGCTACTTTGAGCCGCACGTTTGACACCAAATCCACAGAGACCCAGATTATGAAAGCAACACAATAATACGAGCGGTGGCAACTAAAGAAACCGAAACAACAACAAATATAACAGCAACGGCAACAATAACAATAACAGTAGCAACAACAACATCAAAAGTGTCAGAACACTAACAATGCAAACAGGCTAAGCGAGTGCCAGTGACTGACTGACTGCCAGCTGTCAGTAGGTGCATCAAAATTAACGCTTTATGTGCGGTTGTGTGTGTATGTGCGGGTGCGTGTGGGCGAGTTAGCTTACATGTGTTTGAGGTTCCAAAGCATGTCACCGTATATTCGCCACTGGCACGGCGAGCAACAACAATAACAACAGTAAAACAATTGCGGTACTTAATTTGTTGAATAGCGTCTTTGTGTGCGACTCTTCAAGTGCATAATGACACAGTCATCAGCAGTCACACATTTGAATGGGGCAATAGAATGACAAAAACAAAATAAAAACAAAAAAGTAAAATGAAAGAAAATTAAAAGAAAAATACCAAAGAACAAAAGCGGCTGGGGAAAAATAAGCCACGCAACGTTAAACGTTAACGCATGCATAGCTGTGTGTATGTATGTATGTATGTATAAAAAACCGAAAGCGGGAAAATTAAATGAAAGCAGAGTATAAAAGTGAATAAGAGAATTAAGGAAGTTCGCGCAGCAAGTATTGATAGGACAGCAGGTTCAGCATGTCATTGGTTGCATTGAAGTTGACGTCACTCACTGCCTTTGCTGAGTGACACCGTGCTTTTGTTATGCTTGTTGTTGTGCATTGTTGCTATACCCACGTGAAAGAGACTTACCGTCGAATTTTATACCCAACAGAAATATTTATGTATGTATGTGTATATGTGTTGGTAACAGACTGCTTACAAGCACACAAACTTGAGGGCACGCACGTATATCATACATATTGGTGAATAAAATGTCAGCGCGTCAATTGCGCGTTTAACGGCTGACATTTTGAAAGAAAGCATCCTGACATGTTTTCTTTTATAAAAAATACTATTTTCTTTTTTACTTTCCATTTTTAACTTTTGACAGCGCCCAAAATCGAGAAAAAATTGCTTAAGAATCAGCTAAATCACTAGTTTGTCAGAATTTTTCAGTGTGCAACAGCAGCGCAAGCGGCATCAAAAAAAATACCTATCAACGAATGATGCGTCAACCCAACAGACGGTTAAACAAAGCAGTTGAAAGAAGGAATGATGCTGGCATAACAGACAAATAAGAATACAAAAATTAAATAAAAACAAAATGCCTGCGCAAACAAAGGCAGTCAGTGTGTAGCAGACGAGGTAACGACGTCACGCGCAAAAGCAGTAGTCATACTCAGGGATTACCTCGTAGATTTTGTTTTGTTTTTTATTTACTAATTTTTTTTTTTTTTTTTGTACACCCGATTTTACACCCGCGCCCCCCGCGCTTACTCTGTTTGCCTACATCTCAAGCACACGAGCAAGAGTGGCACAGTGGCAACCGTAATGCTAAAGAAATACCAGCTGTACGCCTGCGGCACTTTTCGTAGTGTCAAACACCTTTGCTCCGAATGAACGCCCTTTCTTCGCTGCTGCAACGTGAATTTTATGTCTAGCGCAAAATTCATGCACTCACACGTTAATCGGTACATGTAATGTAACTTAAAGGCACTCACACACACACACACACACACGCTTTGCAATGCTCGTAAGGCGTTGTAAGGGTGTGGAAGTAAAGCAATATTTCGCCTAAGCGCCTCCAGTTAGGCGAGGAAAAATAAAAATCATAAACTTAAAGTAAATTGAGCTTTTCTCTCTCTCTTTATCACACACACACGCCTATTTGTGCAAGTTTAAGTAATGTAGGCCTTGTATGCGTGTGGATGTGTGCCGGCCGGCCGGTTATATAACCCAGCGCAAGGACGTTTTTGAATGATTTCACTTTACACTACGCAAAGTCTATGCTATGCGTGATTGCATAGAAAACTACCGAATTTGTTCATACTAGGGTGTCGTACTTTGTTTTTTGTGATAATACCCGCTTTACTAAGCCCGGCTTAAGTTAGTGTTCCACTAAATGTTGTTCTCGACGTCATCGGGATTCGATGTTTTCTGCTTCTGGTGACATCTGTTAAATTATTGGATTATGTTCATATATCTACTATAGTTCGACTTAAAGTTACTGTTACTGGCTACTGCATAGTCCAATAAAGTTTTATTTTAAAAATATTTAAAATATCCCAAGTAATGAGATCTCCTAGTGACAAACAATAGTCTGAAATCCCTTTCGGTAGAAAGTATGTCGTTAGTTTTTCTACAAGGGAACAATATAGGGATATAGACACTTTCTGGGGAAGCTTTCTACACCAAAGCCTCCAAGCCAATAATTGGCGCGTACACTTCTGTTAGGTGCTTGGCCGAACTCCTTCTCCTAATTGTGGTGGGCGTCTTGATGTTGTTCCACAAATGGAGCGACCTACAGTTTCAAGCCGACGCCGAAGGGCAGATATTTTTATGTGGAGCTTTTTCATGGCAGAAATACACTCGGAGGTTTGCCATTGCCTGCCGAGGTTCGACCGCTATTAGAAAAATGTTTTTATTAATTTTCCTTTCACCGAGATTCGAACCAACGATCTCTCTGTGAATTCCGAATGGTAATCACGCACCAACCCATTCCGCTACGGCGGCCGCCTTAGTTGCTTTACTGCTTTATGTATATTGACAACGGTTTTTCAATCGGTAGTGGCAGATAATTATACTTAAAGTTGTAGATTGGGTAATTAGAATAAATGCAATAGAAACCGCTCGCATCTCTCCAAAAATTACTTTGGAATGTAAATTGAGGCTAAACTCTGTTACGAGGTGAAATAAATTTGATTCAATGTGGCATACCAGGCAACAAACTGGCTGGTGAATTAGTGAACTTTGGTTGTTTAGATACGAGCCAACTTTAGGGTCAAGCATTGTGAAAACTTTTTCCATCGTGACGCTAATTTCCATTTTAGATAGAGAAGAAATGAGCTACTAGCACTGATAGGACTAGGGCGCAATCTCTGGAGATGATATAGGGACATCGTACGCGTCATTGACGATCAACTGGGTACATCTTATTTGGCGGATGAAGATGGTACAAGGCATCTGCCACTGTCTGAAACTCGCCAGACTTAGGTGATACATTTTTGGCTCATATATACTGATAATGGACACGCCAAAATCGCTCCATGATCATCATCAAGCCGTTTGCGTCCACTGTTGAAGATTTGCCTCCTCCACTGATTTCCAATTTTCTTTAAATTATTGTTTTTATCCAATTTTTTATCGCTCCATCTTGTGGACAGTTTTTAAATTTCCTCTTATTTCCTCGTGATCTCCATTCTTGGATTCTTTTTGTATGTATATCTGTTATCCATAAAGCGCGCTATATGCCTAGCCCATATATATTTTGTTTTCGTTATAATCTACAATCCCTACCCTCAACAAACTGCTAAGATTCGTAAATAAATATGTGAGGCTCATAAAGGAACAATGAGTCCCCACCCTGTACTTAGAAAAATATTTCCGATTATTCACAATTCCACTCAATCCTTTTAAAACGAGACTTCACTGGACATCAGATGTTAATTTTACGGTCGTAGTGTTCATCCCAGTGTAAGATGCGTAGCATAAGAACTTACAATCCAAAATTAAATCAAGCAAATTAAAGTTAAAAATAATTCATTATATGTCGTATAAGACTAGTAGACATCCACTTAGCCAGAGAATTAATTCAAAGCGCATATTTTCGGTTCTCCAGCTAAACGAATATGATCGGATGTAAATGTGATCACCAAGAGTGTACACTTTCGAAAGGGCCTTTTCACACCGGTCTTGACCTAATTGGAAATCATCCAGAAAGGCTGCATCCCAAAAGTTTGAAGAAGTAATGCTTGGACTCGGTAGGTTCGGTTAGCTTATGTCAAATAGTTGCCTCGACGACATAGACATAGCGCAGCGAATATAGGTCCAGCGGCTACATTGGCTGGGTCATGTTATCCAAATGGAAACTAACGCTCCGGCTCTGAAAGTATTCGATGTGGTACCAGCTAGTGGTAGTAGAGGACGAGGAAGGTCTCTTCTCTTTTGGAAAGATCAGGTGACTAAGTCCTTCGACTTCATTTGGTGTTTCCAACTGGTGCCGGTTAGCACGACAAAGAAACGATTGGCGCGTTTTGTTAAACTTGGTCAAAATCGCGTAAGCGGTTACCGGGCCACTCAAGAAGGAAAAGTGTGCGTCATGATATTTGTCCACAAATGGAGGAACCTACAGTTCATGTCGCCTCCGAAATACACCACCGCCTGTTGAGAACTGTCCACTATTAAAAAAGTCTTTTCCTCATTTGGTGTTTCATGACATGGGTTTGAAACTCGGTAACCCCCTAACCCATACGGTAATGATAATCAGTCGGCTATTGTTGTATTACTTATATAAGAAATATCAAGATAGGAAAAGGGAGGAAAAGAGCACGCATATACAAACATGGTGACTGTCTGGGAATTGTGGTAGGAAAATGCTGTAAGCTGATGAAAAAACTAGATTGGTGGCTGACATCAAAAACTAATATTCATCCACTTGGGCGTAGGATATGCCGAGATGATCATCTTCCATACTGCAGAGGGATTTCTGAATTGAGTTTTAAATCGGACAAGGATTTTCGTTCGATACTGATCAATAAAGACTCTCCTGAAAAGATTCCTCGACCATCTCCGATCTACGCCTTTTCCGAGAAAGTCTTTGCAACCCTACAAATCACTGATTCTGCTCAGCGATCGCTGAGCTAATCCTAGACCCATGAGCTAAGAGCAGACCTCAGAAATTCGCGCTCTTATTTGGTACTGAAATACCAGATGAACGGTGACGTGAATAAGTAGCTAGTAAGCCGTACAATTTTTGCCATAGTAATCTAGTGACCAATGAGGAAGTCCACGATCATTTCTACTTGCACTATCAGTGAGCCTTGGACACATAAAATCGATTAGGTCAAAATTTCGGCCATTGGGCACACTACAGATACAAAATTATTATTATTATCAGTGAGCTTTAATTGCCGCTTGGCTATCAAAATAAATGATTATCTCCATTAGGAATAGTAAATCGTCTATTGTCTGTTTTATTGATAGTGGGAAAATTGTGCACTGATCCTGTAGGCTAAAATGGTGCTTAATGGTGAGTTAGTTTATTTCTTCTCCATTTACCTTTTCATAGGGCTTTAAAAGATGTGCGCACCCTAGTATGTGCTTGCAGGGCTATGTGAAAGTGAGTGTAACAAAAAATTCCCTATGGTAGCCTCGCAACATGCATTCAGTTGTATAAGTTTTGTACATATGTATGACGTATGTGTATCGAATATACTTTTACCCAATTTGCATTCACTGCCACTTTTAATTTTACTTGCAGTGCTGCTGCTGCTTCAGCTGGTGGTACTTTGGTTTCATTTGCCCGCATGGTTTTCATGCTGATGGTAGCAAAAATTCTACCTGGCTGCAGTTGTCTGCCCTTTTTCACTTTTTTCTCTGTAACCTCTGTTGCATCGTCTCTTCATTTTGTTGTGCGATGTGCAAATTGTTGTAACAAGGAAGACCTCTCCCTTTGTCAGCTTATTTTGTTACTATCTGTTTTTCATATACAGGGTGAATGATATGAAGAGTTACCAACTTTACACTGCTTGTATCTGTAAAACAGCTCATGACATCAACGTCAAAATTGTTCTAATGACAGTTCAATATATTGTTTATAAGACATCAAAAGCATTTGCGTCTCAGGTTTGTTGAATTTTTTTTTTCTGTGATGGAATTCAAACGTAATAGTGTGATTGCGTGGTATTTGGCTGAAAATCACAACCAGCCATTGTTCGTGAGCTCAGTCACCTCAAAGTGAATAAAATGTTTGTCTATGGCATTATAAAACGTTACAATGATACTCGTAGCATTGCAAAACGCTATGGACGTGGACCAAAAAAAAACGCAACAACGCCAGAAATGATTCGGAAAGTGAAGGCTCGACTTGAACGAAATCCACGTCGAAGTGGAAGAAAAATGGCCAAAGAACTGAAAATGTCACAAGGCAGCTTTCGACGCATATTGAAAAATGAGCTCAAGGTAAGGGCTTACAAGTTCCAAAAAGCACACGATCTTTTACCCCAGCAAAAAAAAGTTCGGTGCGAAAGAGCAAAGGAGTTGTTGCGCTTGCACGAACGTGGCGAATTTCCTAACATTGTGTTTTCTGATGAAAAAAATTTCCCAATTGAGCAGTTTATAAACACTCAAAACGATCGTATTTACTTGACCGAACGCTCATACGAGAATTTAAGCCTACGTATGGCCACTCGAATCAATTTCCCATCGCAAGTAATGGTTTGGACCGCAGTGGCCGCTGATGGACGCTCTTCAATCGTTTTTATCGAGCCTGGTGTCAAAGTGAATGCGACTTATTATCGGGAAAATGTTTTAGAAGCTGCTTTAAAGCCGTGGACACTCAAACATTTCGGTCGTAGACCATGGACGTTCCAACAGGACTCGGCACCGTCTCATAAAGCTCGTGTGAACCAAGAATGGTTAAAAAATCATGTTCCACACTTCATTTCGTCCACACAATGGCTTTCGAATTCGCCAGACGCAAATGCGATGGACTGTTCCATCTGGTCCCTTTTGGAGGGCAAGGTGAGGACTAAAAAATATGGCAGTATGGATGCGTTGAAAAAAGCGATTATACGAGAATGGGCCAAAATACCTCAAGATCACATTCGTGCAGCATGCAACTCATTTTTTGACCGTTTGAAGGCTATAGACAAGGCAAAAGGTGGTCACATTGAGCTAAAGTGAATATATGTTAAAATTGTAATCATTTTTGAACAATTTTGTCTTTGAAATCAATATAAACAATTTTCACACAAAAAAGTTATGGTGTTTTGAGTAGGTAAGACTTCATATCGTTCACCCTGTACATATTCACATGTTCGTAATTATTTCAATCAGGGCTTTTTATCCTTGAACTTCATATGGAAATACTATAGCGACGGCGACTTTACTTAACTTTTTTTTTAACTGTCATAGTGTTTGTTAAGCGAATAATCTTTTAGGCTAATTAAAGTAGATGTGTATACGTATAAACAGCAGATTTATGACAAAAATGTGTGTCAATCGAACAACTGGATCAGTGTTTGCAAAAAAATTGGAATACCTATAGAAGCTACAGTGACCGAATAACTAAACTAAACCGTTCCATTCCGATTAGAGATATAGATTTTTTCGTTTTTTACTATGCCATAATTTTCGTGATGGCGTTATACAATCCCGAGATCCCGGAATTAGTCCTTGAAAAACCGTAATTCGAAAAAAATGCATTTATTGTTTGAGAAGCTCTCCTACCTTATGGTGAATAAATGGGTTTTGGATGCACTTTTTTTAAATAAAGTGAAGATTATTTCATTAGTAATAAAGCAAAAGAAAATAGTTAAGTTTACACGCATCTAAAGATACTTTAGGGTGTACATATCTGATAAAGTAACTGAGGGTATGCAACTTTCCGCCGTAGCCGAATGGGCTAGTGCGTGACTACCATTCGGAGCTCACAGAGAGAACGTAGGTTCGAATCTCGGCGAAAATCCAAAATTAGGAAAAAGTTTTTTCTAATAGCGGTCGCCCCTTGGCAGGCAATGGCAAAGCTCCGAATGTATTTCTGCCATGAAAAAGCTCCTCATAAAAATATCTGCCGTTCGGGGTCGGATTGAAACTGTAGGGAGATCGGTCAAACACCCAAAAGGGATGTAAGCGCCAATTATACATATAATGCAACTTTTGCTATTTATGCGTTTTTTGACTATCGGTAAGATTGGGCTCTTCCAGTGGATATCTAAGTTGACTTTTTATATTTGTAGTATCATACCAAAGGTTAAAACACCACCACCTGTCCCATGTTATCACCCTTTCCAACATGTTTACCTTAAATTGTAATTTAGGAACACCCTCTATTTGTACTGTGCACCCCTTTTCTCATTTGCCATAATTTTCATAAAGATTTACATACATTTATTTACGCTTTTGTGCGCCAAACTTTCATTCCCTCAGCTGCTACATCCTCGCCCTTGCTTCGTGGATTTGTTTGCTTCGTTTGGCTTCACCTTTGTTTGTGTTCAGCTTCTCTATGTGTGAGAGTGTTTACTTAACTGCGCCTTTCTTTGCTTTGTACATTCATTAAGTTAATCTAGACATGATCATGCATGTGTCCTATAAGCTCGTCCGTCTGCCTGTCTGCCTACCGCATGTTTTGCTCACAATATAATGTACCTTCACAAGTATAACCTCACTTTGCATTTCTCTTTCGTATGTGTGTGTTTGCATGTGTGAAGCTGCTTGAGATTTTGTGCTGCTGGCCTCGTACTTCAATCATGGTTTTTGTGGTGTACATTTTTTATATTGAATTATTTCAGTATCAGCCAGCATGTGTCACCTACCTGCACTCCTGTGACATGCCGTATCTTTTTGCTGAGTGGGGATTTACTTTTGAGTCACTTCAAGTGAACTTAAATTTAAAGCTTATAAAAATTAAGTAAAATTTGGCCAGGAAGTTATATACATCGCTTAATGGCCAGTGTCAAAAGAGATAGAATTGAAAAACGAAAATAATTTAAATAATATTCAATAGAATTATTTAAATTGAACAACAATATGAGAAAAAAATCATTTTTTTGTAGCATTCATTAGGTCGCTTGGTCGAGTTTTCTTTAGATGCCTTTTAGTTTTTCTTTCACTTTTCCGAAGTTGATTGATTTCTAGATTTAAATAAATAGTCCTAAAAATTTGTATTGAAATTTAAAATTCTGTAATTTTTAAAATTTGCTTTTGATAATTTTCCTGCTCGTTTTGGGTAGATAATTTTAAATGAAGTTTTTATGATTTTTTTTGTTTTTGTTTTGTCGGGACAATTAGCAAATGCAGCACTCAGATACATTTTTATTTAAATTTAGTTATTTAGACTCATTATTTTTTAAGCGTAATTTGCTGAAAATTTTTTTCGGTTTTCTTAGGCAAACCATCAGCGTCATCCAGGTTTGAGAGGTTAGTCTGGAGATATCAGACTAATATCGATACATTACTGGAACGATTCGTGCATATGGGGACGCCGCAGGGTGGTGCTCTTTCGCCACTACTTTGCCTAGTTGCTATTGACGAAGTCCTAAAAATATTAACTAAGGGTGGGGTTAAGGTAGTAGCGTACGCCAATGACTTAGTCCTAATGGTATCGGGACCATTTCCCTCAATCATGGCTGAGATTTTGAAAAGGCAACTGACTGTACTCAGTCGCTAGGCTACCACTTGTGGCCTCCGGGTCAACTCTGACAAAAGGAGCTGGTGCTATTTACCAGAAAATATAAACCTCCACACTTTACACTTCCCAAATTAAAAAAACACGATCTCCCGCTTTCATCGAAAGTTAGGTATCGTGGAGTGATACTTTACTCCAAACTCCTTTGGGTGCAAAGGATTGCATGTCTTTACTGACGGTTCGAAAATTGAATAGGGAGTAGGGAGTCACAGTAGGAGTATTTCTCTAAATCAGCATATTTATCTACCTTCATTATACTTCCCAATACTGCTAGTGTTTTTTTGGCTGAAGTCTTTGCCATCAGGCATGCAAAATGCTAAGGGAACGTAGGTCCTATTTCACAGGAAAGCGCAGAAAAGATTGAGCTCCATTTCCTTATGTGCTATTTCGAAAACCCTTTGGTTCCAATACAATACACCGATGAGACAGAGAGTCTTGGGGACTCCACGTCATTCAATGTCCAAAGCCGTAGCTGTGTTTACAGGTCATTAATCGATCAGCATACAGGCGGAAAAGCTAGGTTTACCATTTAACCCCCATTGCACAAGCTGTGGGAACGTTTCATAAAAGGAGACAGTTGCGCAGTTTCCCTATATTGTCTAGGTTTGACAGCTAGACAAATAAGGTCACTGGGTTCTACTTTCTGCGACAGCCTGAGACAGTGCGCCAAGCTAAGTCCCATCAATCTTCTCCATTATGTCAGCAGCTCTAGCTGGCTGTAGATATTTTCTTCTGAGGGTCTCATAATGGTATAAAATGGCGCTTTAGTGCTACTTGGGGAGTGCCAGAGTGGTATTTCAACCTTTTCACCTACCTACCTACTGAGTGGGACAGTCACTAAATATCCCGGCCCCAATCCGGGGTGTACTTGCAGTCGGGGGTAACAGACTGTATTTAAGCAGTGCAGCTTATTGATATGTGCCCACCTCACTGAATAACTAAGGTCTTAGCATATTTCTGTGGGCTATTGCAAAGCGGATTCAATCATGTTTCAAACTTATATCTTCTTCTTCCTAAACTTCTTCTTTATCAAACTAATATCTGAGCGAGGTTTTCTGACATTTGCTCTAGTTGTGCTAACTGACTGATGGAATAGAAGAATGACGTGTATAGGTGATAATTCTATGAGGGCACTCGATGAGATGTTAAAATCGGACTGGCGAATTTCAAAATGGGAGTAGGAAACTGAGACTTCAGGACCCAGTAGACTACCATTTCGTTTCTGCTCAAGAAGAATCGTCACGATAAATTTCCTTCAGCTGATTGAAAGACAAAAACCAATTCAGTCATGTTGCAATAGATAAAAAACATGCTTCTTTTGTTGACGATCTATGTGCACGGACCTAATACGAATGGATCGAGGCGCTACCTAGTCCTAAAGAGTACGTCAAGAGAGAGCTGTGGAAGCTCATATTTTGCTTCTCGTATGCTGAACTTCTTTGAAGTACATATCACACCTTCTCTCTCATAGAGAGTGCGTTATTCTTTTTATATTGAAGAAAAAACCTAAAACCAAATTAAAAAAAGTCAGCGGTGTCTTCTAGTGACTAAAGAAAAATAGTTCAAAGATTTTTGAAATTTTCAAAAAATGTAAAAGAATTTGTACACAGGTTAAAACTTTTCATTGTATGTTTTTTCTTGTACCATACATTATATTTTTATAAAGGAAGAGTGGAGTATTTACAATTTTGTATAATGGGCGCGTACATCCTTTGATATATGTTTGGCGAACTCCACCTCCGACTAAGGGAGTCACATAAAGTTGTATGCCAGCTCCATGCAGCAGCTGATTTCTATAAGAATTTTTTCATAACAGAAATGCACTCAAAAGTTTATATTGCCTGCCGAGGGGCGACCTCTATTGGATACAATTTTTTTTATCAATTGGAGTTCCACGCCCATATTGAATTTCGAACACGGGCCCTACCAAAATGCTGATTATGTACATACAAACTAATTCCTGTACGGTGGCGAAAAAGCTTCTCATATAAAATAGCTGCTGTTCGACGTCGGCTTATAACTGCAGGCCCATCCATTTGTGGGGCAAGATCAAGACGTACACCACAAGTAGTAGGAGGAGCTCGGCCAAACACCCCACAAAGGGTGTAAACCCCAAATATATATATTTTTTCTCAGTGGCCTTTAGTAATATGATCGCTATAAAATAAATAAATGTTAAGCATTGGCTCTTGAAAAATGTTTTACATTAAAAATAAATCAATTTAGCAAAAATTACCTCAAAAATGTATCAACTTAAATGAAATTCAATGTCTAACTAAGTCTGCTTTAATTGAAATTCTTCCGATTTGTATTGTAGCTAAAAGCAACTTTGCAGCAAAGTAGACTAGAAATAGAGAGTGCTCTCCAACGGTAACTTAACTATTCCATATCCGGATACAAACGTATTTTGTGAAATGTATTTCCCCAAGTTGAAAGAAGCCAAACGGACTGATGAATAAGAGTGGCATTAGAATGGGAGAAGTAGCGGAGAAGTGGAGCAGGAATAGAGGTCGGCAAATACTTTGGCTACAACAAGCTACATTTGCAAGTGCATTACAAGCATTACTACTGGCATTAATGCAGTGCTAGCGCGCTGGTGTTGCACGCTCCATTTGGCCAACATTGCGTGCTAGGCCACCCAATGTTGCAGTATTGCCACACTAAACTGCAGTGAATATACAAATAGCAATGCAAATATAAACTCGAGTGCATATACATACATATAAATGCATACACTCGAACAGACGCACTCCTATATCTGTGTATGTACGTAGCATACTTATACATAGAGCACTTTTCAAGCAGCAACACACTTTTGCCGCCATTCAAGCTGGAGAAATGAAAAATATAAATCAAAGCGAAATTATTCACTTTGCGCTGCCCAGCTTTGCTATGGCCACCGCAAATGCCAACGTTGCTACCACCTCTATTGCCACAATTTTCATTATTGCCGACCGCAGTTGCCAACAATCTACAATGTACACACACACACACACGCTCACCTACCGTATACTCACTCAATATTATTTTGTTTTCCACTTTCTTCTATTGCCTTCACCCATTTTCGTTGTTTCATCCATTCTTTTTAGTGCTTTTACGCTATGTTCAACAAAAACACAAACAAAACAAAGAAACAGAAAGGAAAAAGGAACTTTCAGTTAAGTGCTTTTATCAGCATCCCCAGCAATGACAATAATAACAACAAAAATTGTAGGACGATAGCATGCGACATCATCAGCGAGACATCAAAACTATTACCTGGCAGTGAACATTATTTTCAGCTTCATGGTACACGGTTACTCTACTACTACCACTCGTACAACTACTCACCGTAATTCCCGCGTTACCTCGTTTACTGCCTGCTTCCATAAGAAGTTGCATAAATGAAATGAATTGGTTTTGTTGGCACTCTTATCTGCAGCAGCTGGTTTTTTTCTTCTTTCGAACCACCCACCAAATATACCTACTTTGGCTTTTCAATATTGCATAGCATTATTTTCATTTTGAAGCGGTTTCGTTACAAATTTTTTCAGTCAATCCCCACCACCGGAAGCTCTCAAAGTTGTCTATTCACTATTTGGTTTTTATTATTTTTTATTTAACTATAGTTTTTTATGTCGTTCTAAATCTGTTATATTTTGCAATTCTTACATTTTTTCCTATTTTTTGTATAAACCACTAAAAAATTCGTGTCAATGTTGGCTTGCTTTGTTTAGACAGTTTCCGAAGTGCATGTCTTTCTTTGTGACTGTATTTTGCATGAATTTGTTTGTATATGTGGCTATATTTGGTTTTTAGAATCTGTCAATTTCAGTAAACGTCACACTAATACATCAACAAATTGGGGGACTAAATTGCTCTGAAATATTGTCAGCAGCAAAATTTATTGTTTTTCTCTCGTTTTTTGTTTGTTCTCAAGTACTCGCACATATTTTCCATTTATATTATGTTGGACGTTCATTCTCTGTGTAAGCTCGTTTTTTCCAAATTCTATCCTTTTTTCAGTATCCTCTTTAAAATGTTTTATTCTCGGTGAAATTCGCTCGTCTTTGTTTACTTTGACCACGTCAATAGTTTCAGTAATTGTTTGCTAAATTCACAGCAAATTGCGCTTGAACTAAATAAATATTTTTTCTAAGTGTTGAAATTGCAGCTGCAGCTGAGTTGTTTGTTTTTGTGTTTTCACCTAGATTCTGCATAGATTCGATGCTCAGTGTGAGATACTCAGGCAGGGAACATTTGAATTTAATTTTTGATTTTTAATATAAGCTTCACAAATTATTTTTTAAACAACCAAAAAAAATTAAGAACAAATTTAGCGTTTTCACTTTACCTCTAATTAAGTTGCGTAGACATTTTTTCTTTGTCAACAGTTTTATATTTTAGCAAAAATAAATTTAAAAAATAAATGCCGTGCTTGATTTTCTTCTATACAAATTTCTAGCGCATACCTCTTTTAAACAAAAGCAAAACGTTTGTTCGTCCGAAAAGCTTATTTTGCTAAAATGAAGCAAAAAACTAGTTCAAAAATATTTTAGCGTGTTCATTTTTCTCCGAGTTGAAGAAGAAAACTTTTCTTTTTTATTTTACCATTTTGTTTTTGTTCACAATTAAATTTTTAATGCACAGTTTGTTTTATTCAAAGGCAAAAAGTTTATCTTTCTAAAACAAAAAAAAAAAAAAATCAATAATACTTTAATGCCTCAATTTTCATTTTAATGTTTTTTGTTTTATAATTTTAAAGTTTTAACGTTTTTTTCTTGGTATCTAAATTTTTAATGCACAATCTGTTTTAAGCGTTAATTTTTAGCGTTTTTATTTTTCTCCTAATGAAAGAAGTTTCCATTATTACCCTTAAATTTTTACTGCAAAGTTTTGTTTTAGTCAAAGTTTTTTTTCAAGTCAAAAATTTTGATTCTCAAAAACAAAAAACAAAATTAAAAAAAATTTTCGTTTCCATTTTTGTTCTAATTATATCTGTAACGCACAAAATTATTTTTAATGAAAAGCAAAAAAAAAAAAATGATTTTCTAAACTAAGACATTATGAACTAAAAATGGGAAAATAATCCTTCCTGGGCTCACAGAATTAGCCGTATACTACAATACATGGTATGTCCTTTATATTGGGTAGTCGAAAAAGTCTTTTCGTATTTTGTCAATAGATGTCGTGGGAGTCATCTATCTCCAGTGCTACCAATCACATTGTGTCATATCATATGGTGTTAGAAAGGTGACATTTTAAGCTTCATTTAACCAAAAAAAAATTTAATTCGGAGAAGTTGAAAAAGTTATAGCTGTTCAAAAATGAGTGAAATTAGTGAAGAAATTCGCTATATTTTGAAATATTTGTATAAAAAAGGGAAGAACGCCACGCAAGCCACCAATGAAATTTGTGAAGTTTACGGAGCCGATGCTGTATCAGTTCGTGTAGCACAACAATGGTTCGCTCGCTTCCGTTCTGGAAATTTCGATGTGAAAAATGCACCTCGCTCCGATCGACCTATCGTTGAAAAAGTCGATGAAACTATGGAAAATATTGACCAGGACCGTCACATAAGCTGCCATGACATCGCCAAGGCACTAAGCATTCATCATCAAATGGTTTTGAACCATTTAAAAAAGGCTGGTTACAAAAAGAAGCTCGATGTTTGGGTACCACATGAATTGTCTGTGAAAAATTTAATGGACCGAATTAACATCTGCGATTCTTTGCTGAAACGAAATGAAATCGAACCATTTCTGAAGCGAATGGCAACAGGAGACGAAAAGTGGATCAAATACGTGATCAAATGTGCGAAAAAGATCATGGTGAAAGGGTGGTGAAGCTCAACAAATGGTCGCAAAGCCAGGATTGACGCCTCGAAAGGTTATGCTGTGTGTTTGGTGGGATTGGAAAGGAATCATCCACTATGAGCTGCTTCAGCCTGCTCGAACGATTGATTCTATACTTTACTGTCAACAACTGATGACATTGAAGTAAGCAATCGAAAAAAACGGCCAGAACTGATCAGCAGAAAGGGCATCATCTCCCATCAGGCCACACACATCTTTGATGACTCGGCAAAAACTGGGAGAGCTTGACTGGGAAGTTTTGATGCATCCACCATATAGCCCTGACCTTGCACCATCGGACTACCATTTGTTTCGGTCAATACAGAACTCCCTTAATGGAGTAAAGTTGGCTTCAAGAGAAGCCTGTGAAAATTACTTATCGCAGTTTTTCGCCGAGAAACCACAAAAGTTTTACACTGTTGGAATAATGTCTCTAGAAGAAAAATGGCAAATGGTACATATTTGGTTTAATAAAATATAAAAAAATGAGTAGAAGTTTGATTAGAAATACGAAAAGACTTTTTCGACTACCCAATATGTAAAACGCGCAGACAATATTCTAGACTTGATAACAAAAACGCCAAAAGATAATTTTTGCATTATTGGTTTTATTTGGGTAATATATTTCGGCAGCCGTAGCCGAATGGGTTAGTGCATGAGCGCCATTCGGTACTGCCCGGTGAACGTTGTTAGTGCCAAATACATTTTTCTTGTTAAATCCTCAATTCATAAGTCGGTTTTGTTGCCAGTAGATCGACAGTTTCCATTTTCCTGTATTTAGTGAATATTCTTCCGAGTATTTTTTGTCTAGTTTTCAAGTCGAATGTGATAGCTTCAATTACTTTGCACCCCATTCCGGTTTTACCTCACGTTCATCGATATGCTCTTTGTTATATTGCTGGTATCTTGACGAGTGTTGTTCTAGCGTTTCATCATAGGTATTTGTTTTTAATTTTTTCTACGGAATATGGAGTGGTTCAAAGCTCGTGTTTAAACACGTATTTTTGTTGACGTTGTTATGCATTTTCTTCAATATAAAGAATGCTTGAAAGTATTTTTATATGAAAAAAACTGCCAAAAGTGAAGGCGAATTTTGAATTTAATGAGTCATACATCTGCGAACTAGAAACTTTCTAGAAAGCAGATTAAAAAGTTTGTAAAATTGATGAAAACTTATTTCCTTTGTATTACAAATATTGAAACTTCGATTTATATCGTTTTGTTAGGAGATAAACTATATTAAAAATCAAAAATACTAAATTTAAATAAGAAGCTGCTACCGGAATAGAAAAGTGGCTTCCCTAGCCGAACGGTTGGTGCCTGACTATCACTCGAAAGTGCGCCAGCTCGAATCTCTGTGCATGAAACGTCAAACGATAGAAACAATTTTTGTTTTGTAGTAGTGGCCGCTCCTCGATAGGCAATGCCAAGCTTCCGAGTATATTTTTGCCGTCCTCGTAAAAAAAATACCGTTTGGATGCGGCCTAAAGCTGTAGGTCTTTCCATTTGTGGAAAACTATCAAGACAAACAGCACAAATAGGAGGAGGAGCTCGGCTGGAGCATCGAACAAAGGTTGTAAGTGCCAATGATATAATAATGTCGTGATATGTATATATATATATATATATATTAGACCAGGTCGACTTGTGGGGAGGCAAAAAAATCGCTCATTGCTCTGTGAAAATCATATTCTAGGGATCAAAATAAGAAACTTTGCCGAAGGAACCATACCTCTAAAACGAATTCTGATGTCCCCCAATTTGGATCGAACTTTTTAGTTTCTTTTCTCATGTAAAGGCCAAAAGAGGTGATATTTTGAAATGATTGTATGGGGCACCCCCCAGCAGAGTTCCAGGGGATGTGCCACTGGCATGGGTGGATCGGCCGTCTAAAGTTAGTGGGGCTTGGTCATACATTTAGCCTCGATTGGAGCACTCTAAATGGGTCAAAGTGGGATTTTTCGTTCGACCCAAATTGGGGGACATCAGAATTCGTTTTAGAGGTATGGTTCGTTCGGCAAAGTTTCTTATTTTGATCCCTAGAATACGATTTTCACAGAGCAAAGAGCGATTTTTAAATCGACCCGCCCTAATATATATATTATATATATTGTATATATATACATAAAATACATTTTCTAAATTTCTCCTTGTGCTTAACATTATTTAACACCTACTCAGATTATACGCCTCGACTTCAACTTCTAGTGCTTCATACTTCTCACTGTCACATTCAATTAATGCTCCAGTCTTCAATTATCAAATGTTGGGGAGCGAAAAGTCGATTTATTATATAAGTACATCATGACGGCTGGACATCACATTTTATATACATACTTGTGCATACATACGTATATAATAACTCTCGAAAGAGGCTAGTAGTCGATCCTGGTTGGTGCCTCAAAATCCGATAAATATTAAGTACCTAAAAAGAAACATAAAAATGACAGTTATGAATTGTTAGAAGATTTTTTATGAGTGCTAGACTAGAAACAACTAAAGTTAGCACAAATTATGGTCAAATTGTATAGTTTTGGTTATCAGCTTAATTTAACAACGAAAATTGCATAACGACTTTACATAATGTTATTATGTGATTATATGCGTGTATTACTTACTCAAATATAAAAACGAAATATACACATATAATAGATTAAATCATGTATGCACGTATGTTAGTTTCGCACATAAAATATTATTAATTTCATAAGTCGCATAAGTATTTGTAGTTATTTGGCGCAACGAAAAACTGCCGCTGACTGCGTGAAAATTGCCACCATATAGTACATATGCAGAAATGCCAAAATCCATGTTTAGGCGGGCTGTGGTGTTACACATTTATGCATGTTACATTTTTGTTCCACCTAAACCACCTAGCCAAACACCTAACAGAAGTGTACGCGCCAATTATTTATTTATTTTATTTTTAAGTAGGGATGTACTTATATGCCTGAGCCAGCTTACATTTGAGATGCTATAAAACAAGAAGACACTTAAATTTAATATCGATGCTTTCCGCACTTTATTGAACATTAGCCAATTATGCGCCAAAGTCACCACTGGCAACGTAAATCACTTATGTTGTTAGGTTGTAGATATTATATGTACTTATAATATAATATGAATATGTAAGTATCCTTGCAGAAATATTTGAGTGTGTAAATGTGCTGCATATGAAGTGCGATGTCATGTGGGTGCATTGTAGGTGATATAACAAGCCCATCTACACAGAGAAAAATATGCCATTTAAATTTCAAAGATTCTCTCTATGGAAAGTTATTTCTATACTAGCAAATATGACCGAGCCAAGCAAAAGATTTCATTAAATCCTTTTTCTCGTTAAACGTTTTCTTTAGCAGGTCTCTTAAAAAGTACATACCCAAAGAACTAAAGTCGAAAAAATTAACTTTTAGAAATATTCCTACGTATTTCATATAAATAAGCGAAAAATAGTTTTTGTTCCCCAAAAAATCTGTGCGGGTCGAAAAATTTTGACAGCAAAAAATGTCAAAATGTTTCACAAGAATTAAAAATTAATTTCTTTAAGCAAATTTCGGGTTGAAAAAATCTCTTTTTTTTGAAGGTAAATTCTTATGTAAATTTGAGTGCAAAAAATCAATAAATAAAGTTTTTAAATAATTTTTATAAGAAAAATGGAAAAACGGAAAAAAATTTTGTTTTGAGTTAAATTAAGGGGTTATACGCAGTTATGAAGCAAATAAAAGACGGGTTGTCAAGGATTTATCCTGAAGAAACTTCAGAATATTTTAATTTGAAAATTTTTGGCGGTTATAAAAGCATCCTTCAAGAACGTAACAAAATTTTTTATTTATGAAAATGTTGATTATAGAGCGCGCTGCAGGCGATTTCTGGAACCTCCTTTAAAAAAAGACGATTTACGGTGTACATCGTAACTCAGGATTGGATTATCTGAAATCAAAAAACCAAACAAATTTTGTTAATATATTAGATTATCTAGTAATTAATCGTTCGGCTAATCAAAATAGTGAATTTTCACAAAATGGCAGCTTTTAAAAGAAATGATTTCGATTTTTACGTTAAAATTTGGCCGTAAATTGATTATAAAATGGAAAATAAGTATCAGATTTACAAAAAAAACACGTTTAAAGTTTCAATACCTACCTTAAAACGTGCCGAGGCATCTCTACATATTTAGGTATAACTGCGAAAGTATTGCTTAGATCTACTTAAAATTTCGTGCGTATACTTTTGAATATATGTATGTACATTACAAAAATGCAATAAAAAAAAATCGATTTTTTTGAAAGTCATAACTGCGAATAACCCCTTAATGAATATATGTTTATTTGTGTGCAAAAAATAAATAAATAAGACATATAAAAAATATTTTTAACCTAAGTTTTTTAAGAAAATCTGGTGTCGAAAAAAATGCTTGTTTTAGAGTAATGTATATACGTTCATTTACCCGTAAGAAATAAATAAATAAGAAATTAAAAAAAAAATTTACTTAAATTAAAAAAAAAATTTTGGGGCGAAAATTTTTTTTATTTTTCAAATCCTTTTATATAATATATGTCCATTGGTCTGCAAAAAATAAATAAATAAAAAACTAAAAAAATATTATACTGTAAATAAATAAATAAAAATGCAATAAAATAGTTTATATTGCATAATTATTTCACTTGCATGCCCTTTTTAATTTCTAATTACACTGGCAATACAGGTAAGATTAAAAGTGTTAGACAAGGTGACATAGTACGTACAGCCAAGTTAATTAATAAGTTAGTTAATATAGAATCTCTTTGGGTTAAAAAATATTTTTTCAACTCTCGTCTCCTATAATACTAGGAATTGAGGCATTCACATAATCGATCAGATAACATCGATTTCTGTAGTATTCCTTTGTGGAATATTTCTGAGCTCTCAAATATATCGAAAACCTTGAAACGTGACTTCCTTTGACCACGTAAGTAACTAAGGAGTAGAGAATTTGGACAATAATTACTTAGTTGTTATTGTTTTAGCAGCAATACTAAACCCTGTCGTACAAAAAACAAAAGCGATCCTCGCGCGAAGAAAAAAAGAGTGCATGAAATTGCGAATAGGTGGCCATAAAATACTGTCGCAAGAGGCAATAAAGTATTTAGGCGTAATGATTGATGCACGGCTCTGCTTAAAGCAACATTTAACAACTGTGGGTTCCAAAGCAGTGGCAGTCAACGGTGCTCTTACAAGAATTCTTTCAAACATAGGCGGATCACAAGGCGACAGAAGGCACCTCCTGGCAAGTGTGGTGGATTCGGTCATCTTATATGCTGTTCCTATATGAGCAGGAGCTAAGCTATCGAATGTAAGACCAGCAGCTCAAGTGCACCGGCGAAATGCACTAAGAGTCGCGTGCGCATACAGGGCCGTATCAGACGACGCGGTTTGCGTAGTCGCTGGAAAGCTTCCACTAGATACACTTGTGTAGGAAATGGGACAACTTTATGACAGACAAGGGTAAAGCCGACAACTGAAGTGAAAGCTGCAGAACGTCTGCATTCGTTAGAAAAATGGCAAAGCGGATGGGACTCGTCTGTTAACGGACGTTGGACGTATAGACTTATCCCCAAAATTAGCCAATGGGTGACCAGAAGGTACGGTGACGTAGACTATGAGGACACTTCGTTCTGTCCAAGCTGCAAAAATGTATATTAATAGAAAGCGCGGAGCATGTGTTCTTCTACTGCAATCGTTTCAACGAAGAACGCCGAACGCTTGAGTTAGTCTTGGGCGAACAGCTGAGCCCAGACAGCTTAATCAATAACATGCGTGCATCACATGAATGTTGGAACGCAGTTAAAAGTCTTGCAAAGAGGATAATGCTGCACCTGCAACGCGCGGAGGTGCAGCGCAAAACGCAGGGATAAACAAGTCAACCCTCGATAGGAGGTGGACTGTCTACGAACTGACGACAAATAACAGACGGTCGAGTCACGTGCTCACGACGGCATAATAAGATGGCTTACTATTAACGCAATATCTTCTTTGCTGCAGATGCAAAAGAAACCTCGATAGCATATAACATGCATACGCCCATGTGAGAGGAACCTGAAAGCATGCCACACATACCACTGGTATGACGGCACTGAGACATTAGAAGACGAGCCAATAGCATGAAGCTGGCTACAAATATGGTGGACCCAGACGTGGGTGAATAGTATTGGTCCATTTAATGGACACCGTTCTGGGCCTTCCCGAAGTAATGCAAGGTAGTTCCGGGAAGGGAGTCTCCCCAGTGGTGGAGGAGGGACTGTTTTAGTGGCTACACCATTTGATGCCGTTGACGACGGCCGCTGGAAGGGCAAAAGCATTTTAAACCCTCCTCGTTCCCCACAAAAAAAAAAACTTGCTGTTTTGGCAGGTTGGGGTCAAAAGGAGAGGGGTGTTAGATGAGTGGGTTTGGTGGGGCATGGAAAAAAGGGGTTAGTGTCGTGCGGGGTACCTTCACATGCAGGACATATAATTACTTAGTATAATGTGCAATACTAATGGAAAAGGTATCATTTGCCTATTAAATACAGGTGGAAAACTTTAAATGACTACGTTAATTTCTGTGCCAGTCAAGTTGAAATTTCTTCATGGGCTTAGTTTGCCTTAGTAATTTGTCAAGAATTCTGTAGACTTACGGCGGGGCAACTTGTGGTAATGTCACTGACGCGCTTTCGGTTGATTCAGAATGTTTTTTTCGTCATTGATATTTTAATCAATTACTGTAATTTCGAAATTCTGCTCTTCGCACAGGTTGATTTTATTGGATTTTTATTATAATCTTCCTTGCCTTTCTTCTCGTTAACACAATCAAGAAAAAAGTGGAAACGTAATCAAATTCTATAAAATATAGGTAAGTTAAAAATAAGCTAAATAAAATTAAAATTGTTGCCTACCCTGATTGCTGAAAAAACAAATCAAAGTAATATATAAATGGAATTCAGCTAATAACTTATAGTATTAATTTTTTTATTTCCATGAGCCATTATATGAATTGGTTGGAATGACAACTATTTGGGATGAAAGAACCAAAGCCCTATAATATACTTCCAAAGCCTTTCCGAAAAAGTTAAGACAAACGGTTAAATACTTTTCTGCTCGAAATACATAGTTCGTACATGTGAACCAAAATTTCAAGAGGAATATTTTATGGAATATTTTAATCCTTAGCACCCCTGATAATAAAGTCGGTTTGACCTTTTTTGGAAGAAGTTTGAAAAACATTGTGTTTTCAAGGTTGCTAGAGGGTTAAACTTTTCTGTGAAACTATTATTATATTATATTATTTTAGCGAGAAAAATAGAAAGCATGATTAGAAAAAGTCTGGTATATATGAAGGGTGAGTTTGGGTACTATTCTCTGTTTTAATTTTTGTGCAGTCTAACGTTTTTTTATACAGATTTTGTCTAGAAAACGCCTAGTAAAAGTTTCTTATCAATTAGTTTCTAGAAAACTTAGCCCTAGCGGCCATATAAATGCATTATTCAATAATATTAAATTTTATCTTTTAGCTGCAGTTACCTTTGCTACCTTCCCTCAGAACCATTTTTTAGTTAAGTAAATAAATAAATAAGTAAGAATAACGGCATTGGCAAGTGACGAACAAGGAATTGCGTTCTAGCTATGTCAATCTTCGAGATAACCCTCGCGATTTTTCACAAGCGCGCGCTTTAGAATTATAAAAATTAAACATACACCAGTCGCTGGCTTACACCTTCTGGACAGAAAATACAACGTAAAATTAAACAAAATTCTTGTTTATAATTTCATACTGATCATCTCATGGCATTCATAGCGATCTTACTGTTCTTACTTCCGGCGTTGTACACTCTGCCTTTTTTCTATTTTATTTGCTACTTTTGGCTCTGTGTACTCGTATATGCCTGCCATTATTACCGCCGACTGCTAGCACCCCATTTAAGCAACTCAAAAATGTTCACGCAAAGCAGAAAAGGCATTTAGGTAGGGACAGAAGAAATAACTTAAAAAAGATGTTTGAATTGCTTATTGCCTATATCGTTCAACTGCTCGAATAGGTTCCCTGCAACTCGACGTATAACACATCCACATTCGCCTATTAATTTGGAAGCGTTTATATATGAAGTTATTTATTTGCTAGACTAGGAGTAAATCTCACGTGTGTAACTCTATATGTGTACGTATATACATATATACACAAACACGTTTGCATGTGTGATTTTGTCAGCTCCACAAACGCATGCACGCACCCACATCTTCTTATGCGGCACTTTGCCATTTGGCAGTCGGTGTGTGCCGTTGAACTACTTGTCGTCATTGCACGTTTTTGGCCTCTTTTAATGGCATCATATTTTATTATAACTACATTTGCGCTCCTCTGCTTTGCGCATTTCTTGGTTCATACATATGTGTGCATGCATGATATATATGTACATATAACCCAGCAAAAAATAAAGGAATCACTTTAAGAGGAGAAGTGTTTTAGGAGACACTATTTCTGTTTAACTTTCTTTATTCGCCTCAGTGGTATCTAGTGAGAATAGAAAACATTTATTGTTGTAAAAATTCAATGAAATGAAATGTTTGAAATTTCTAAAAACATTCCATGATATATTCAAATTTTGTATTGCCGCCAATGTTGAAAATTTTCTGAATATAAACAAATTTCGTGCATTTGTTGTGGAAGCTTGTGGAAATTTTCGAATTATTGCATAAAGTTTGACGCTTGGTTTCCTTTGGATTTCGCTGGATAGCCATACTTTTATGAGAGAATTAATAAAAATGCAAAAACAAAAAATCTAAATAATGAGGGGATGTCGTTTGCCATGTGCTGTCACTTTATTAACTTATATTGCAATATTTAAATTGTTTTATAGATTTAGACCTTTTTTGTTCTCCTTAGAAATGGCTGCATTAAATCAAATTTGCTGTCGAGTTCGCTACAGTTTTATGGGTCTTATACCATATTCAAAAACTTTTTTCCAATAAAAGTTTGTCTAAAAAATAATTCTTATCTTTACAAAAATTTATAAAAACTCTAAACTAAAACCCTAATATTCAAAATTTTCAATATATTTTTAAACATCAATATTATTAAATTTTTTTTTCAAAATGTTTTCTGTTTACTACATATCGTCCCCTTAGTATAACAATAGCCTATGTGCTCATAGGCTATTATTTTTTTATTGAATTTTTGGATTCCTCATCGTGGATTTTATATGTGGTCAAAATTTTTCAAATTCTAGTTCCACGAAGTGGGTCAAAACGTCAGTCAAAAAATAACAAATATTTACAGACATAACGAGATTTGAGTGAGAGCTACTTTCGGCAAAAAGTTTAAAATTCATTTTCTCAAAACATCAAAAAATGTATAGGCTATTTTAATACTAAGGGGACGATATAATTAAGCCAATACAAATTTTCAGAAAAATTGACGATAATGTCCAAAATATTTGATTTACTCAACATGGAATCAGTAGACTTTGAAACAAATGACCTGCTCACTATCTTTTGATTCCACATTAAGTTTTGAGGCAATTTCATTTTTTGCTGGGACGCTCAGTTACGTAAATACGCATCCTCAGACATACTCTCATATATGTATGTAAATATGTTATGCACTTGACTCATCTTGCTTTCTTCATTGACGTTGCTGACTCTTCAGTTAAACCCGTCTTTGATTGTGGATGCCTTAGATAGATTGTTGACATTATGTCCTTTTTATCATTTTGGTTTTTCGTTTTTATGGTCTTTTTGTGTTTTGCTGCTTTACCTCTAATATATATGTATCTGCATGTGTTACGCTGTTGATTTCATTTTTTTTTCTTTTGTGCCATTTCGTCTACCACCTTTCTAGATTGTAGTAGCTCGTTTTGCCTGCTATTTTTCTACGCTGAGCAGCTCAAATTCATAAATTTCCTGCTTACTTAGTGCTCAAGTGACAACGGTATCTATATATGTGTGTGAGTATGTACGTACATGCCCAGTTGATGAGGATGCTGATTATTGTTGTATTTTTCTGAATATTTTGTTGTCACTTAGGATTCAAGTGAATGACTGACTTTTGCTACTGTGGGCTAAGATAGGTGTGCAAGTATTAATATATGTGTCTATTAATATAGGTATGGTTTTGGTAGATGTAAGAATATATTAGTTTGAATGTTTGACATGCATAGTTGCGTAATTGTGAACTTCTATAACCGAATCTATCTATTAACTTATCCTAAATTTATTTAAACGAATCTGCAGTTCATCTCCAGTTTGGTGATTTAAAAACATTTTTCTTCCTTTGAGTCATCGCGCATTAGTCAAAGTTAGGCCTTTTCTGCTTTGACAAATTTGGAGCATTTATTTGAAAATGAGCAAAGTTGTGTCTAAACTTGAGGTGGGATGTACAGATGAGTAAATACGAGTATCATTTTAAACCAAATAATCTGCTACCTTTTTCAATGTGAAAAACTTTCATATGAGTTTGTATTGCCAAATACCTTCTGATCTTACACTTTGATGGTTTAAAAATTGATTTCGTTTTATTGAGTAAAAAGTAGATACGAGTACAGCTATTTCAGGTTTCTAGACTTCGATATTTTCATTTAAATAATATTGTTTTTCTTATTTATAAACTGCATCTTTTTCATATTAACTGCGTCGAGCATTTTTCTTGAAACTTTATTTTTTTCAGTATTCTGCCCTTATAACTCGAAAATAGTTTAACAAATTCCCCCCATTTATATGCACATGCATCATTAAACATATACAGACATTGGGCTACCCAGAGTAATAAAGTTTTTTGTGTTTCATAAGAAAATAATTGTGAAATTCACAAATAAAAATGTCAGCTACGTACCAGAAATTAGTTTTGGATACGTTTAACAGATTCTAGATCGACTTGTGCCCATATACCTGTATGTTAAACTTTTTACAAAATTTTACAAAGTCTAAACCGTTTGTATTTAAATCTCGAGCTTTTCAACAATTTTGAATATAAACTTCCTGTATAGGAAACCCATTTAAAATAACCCAAAACCCTAACTTATTTTTGTTAGTATATTTTTAGTATGGTCTTGTGCTTTTTCTTCCATATAACGACTGCTAAAATTTTGTAAGTGTGAAATTCTGATACAAATTTTTAATGCGGTTTTTGAAAGAAATATAAAAAATAAAATTTTTTTATAAATTTTTAAGTCTTAGCAAAATGCTGCAATGATTTTATTGTGCATATCTAAAAATTACATAAACATATTTTTTACTTTTTATGTTACTTTAGTTGGTGCAAATGCATCGTAAGAAGTTGAAAGTTGTATATTATTCTAGTTTACAGGGAAATTGCAAACAAAGTAACAAAAACAGAAATTGTGTGAAATTTTCACGCACCAGGATAAAATCGGAAGTGTTTTAAAAAAGCAAAAAATGGGATGATTGCTTACAATTTTTTTTGTGCACAAGCCCTCGTTGTACCACGAATTAGCATTAGAGTTCAGGCTGTATCATCATAAAAAGAGAACAAACATACAACGCTGATCATATTTGCGTATTTATAAGAATTATATAATAAAATCAAAAATTTATTTTGCTTAACGAACTGCTGGAGGAGGTGGAGAGGAGATATTGCTAGGCGGCTGCTTATGTGGATGACGGGGCACTTAATGTCAGATGGAAGTTTTTGGGTACTCTGTTAATTAATGTAGCGTTACTTATATGAAATTGTAGAGAGGACTGCAGATTGCGGTATCTCGTTGAATGCTCTCAAGATAGATCTCGTCTTATTTATGAGGTAATATAAAATACTAAGAGCTCAACTCCTCTCAATAGCGGGCGCTCCGTTGGAGTTCTCCCATAGGACTAATCCTTGACAGAAGGCTAACGTAGAATACCAACATTGAAGAGAGGATAAGAAAGGTAACAGTCGCCTTGTATGGATGTCACTATCGACCAAAGACTGGTTATAAAACACAATTATAAAGACAAATTTGTTGTATGACGTCCTTCTCTGGTAGAACTCACTGCAAAGGACGACATCAGTTAAGCTGAAGATGGTGAAAAGGTATGTTATCATTGGAATCATTGAGGTGCTTCGGGCCACTCCTACTCTAGCGCTTAACGCACTTCTGAATGTGGCACTTATCGACATCGTCGACAAAACTGTCGCTGCACGTGTCGCACCCAGATTTAGGTGTTCGGGTCACAAGCTAGATTTAGCGACGGACAGTGTGGTATTCTTTGAAACTTTGAGTTCATCGCTATGGTGCTTGGTCAATGCAGGTCCTCGTTGCGTCTGAGCGGAACTTTTTCTTCTCTTATTCTCTACAGATGGGAGTGAGTGGGGGGCAATATTAGAAGACAGAGATATTTGTGGATAGCATGAAGATGGGCGAAAGGAGACATATTCTACAAGAATCATCCCATCAGGCTCAAATTCAGACTATCATAGAAGCAATGAATTGGTAGTTTCTGTAACTGCTCTGATGGAGGTAAATATTTACTACCACAGCCAAGCGGCAATTATGGCCCTCCGCTCGTTGTTGATTTGGCCGAAATTAGTCGGGAACTGCCTACCTTCTCTCTCGATTGCATTTGAATATTTTTATATTACATTTATTTGGGTTCCCGGACACAGTGGCATAGCGATGAACTGTTGGGCTGATGAGGTAGCTAGACAGGAGTCCGTCAAGACGGTTTCGCCGCGAAATGAAACGATGAAGCTACAGACCTGCTCCAGGAAAGATGGGCTTTCAGTCAACTCAGCGAGCCCTGGATTGATGCACATACGTGCAAAGTCGACAGATCCTTTGGGCCCGGGTACATCGGGTGGCGCTGGGCACAGTCCTGAGCCTCGAGTCCCTTCTGCAGTAGCTGTCTAGAGGATGAGGGGGAACCATCAGCGTCTTCTCCTCAGATCTCCTGCTTTCACTGAGCAAAGATTCAGACATCTTGGTTCTCACTTTTTTCCTACACACCTGGGGAATTTCATCAGTAGGTTCTGTATTTCTCTTTATATGATATTTTCCTCTGTATGGTAACACAAAGCACGAATTTGATGCTCGTATATGAGCAGTAGGCCGGGTCGATTTGTGGGGAGGCAAAAAAATCGCCCATTGCTCTGTAAAAATCATATTCTAGGGATCAAAATAAGAAAATTTGTCGAAGGAACCATACCTCTAAAACGAATTCTGATGTCCCCCAATTTGGGTCGAACTTTTAGTGTCTTTTGTGGGGAGGCAAAAAAATCGCCCATTGCTCTGTAAACATCATATTCTAGGGATCAAAATAAGAAAATTTGCCGAAGGAACCATACCTCTAAAACGAATTCTGATGTCCCCCAATTTGGGTCGAACTTTTTAGTTTCTTTTCTTTCTCATGTAAAGGCCAAAAATGGTGGTATTTTGAAATGATTGTATGGGGAACCCCCCAGGGAGTTCCAAGGGGTGTGCCACTGGCATGGGTGGATCGGCCGTCCAAAGTTAGTGGGGGTCGGTCATACATTTGCACTCGATTGGAGCACTCTAAATGGGTCAAAGTGGGATTTTTCGTTCGACCCAAATGGGGGGACATCAGAATTCGTTTTAGAGGTATGGTTCCTTCGGCAAAGTTTCTTATTTTGATCCCTAAAATACGGTTTTTACAGAGCAATGAGCGATTTTTAAGTCGACCCGCCATAATGAGCAGGCATTTACCTTAACCTATCCGCTCAATATAAGTTATGATTCCCTTTTTATTTAAGTTTGCAATGTAAATGTAGACAAGCGTACTTATAAATACTGCTTGATAACAATGGAAATTATGGTAGGAGACCAGTGACTCCAACGCAGTGACCATGTCGATTCTCTGTAGCACCTTTCGTTTAATAATTCACACATTCGGCGAGCATTTCATTCATTCAAAATTCATTTATTATTTTTTTTCCGCTGTGCCAGTCGTCCCATTGACCAACTTTTCCTAAATGATAAGCGCTTTAGTGGCCAAACACAGACATAAATATTATATAGCACACAACGAACATGACAAGTCGGCAAGCCGACAAACCGGCCAGCCGTTAAGCCATTCACCCCAAGCAAGCGTTGCACAGGGCTATACTGTAGTAGTGGGAAAACAATTCAAGAATGCTCGCACAACAGCAAACAGAAAATAAAACTATATGGCGTATGCGTTGTAATCAAATGCGACAGCAACAAAAGTCGTGGCCAACTGTCGCAGTCAAGTGGTGAGAGCAAAATGCCAGCGGCGATAGCGCGCTACTTCACTGCCACAGCATACATTTTAATTTGCGGTTGCATACAACTCGATTCTTTTTGCTACATACTCGAATACTTTTACTAACGCGTTTATTTCTTTGTCTATATGTGGGTGTGTTTGCATGTGAAACTTGCAATAAAGTTATGGGTTTTTTTTTGTGAGGGCTTCTGTTAAAAGGCACACTAGATATCTACAAACTGCAAATAAAAGGATGGTGGAGCTGCTCTGAGAGCTCTGATTTCAGGGTGGCATACGTGTGCGTTTGAGTAACTTTTTCACATTTCTTTCTTATCTGTTGCAGTGTTGCCAGAAACCTATTGCCAAAATTTTTCTCCAAAAAAGAATTAAATAAATAAATATAAAAATAATAAATAAACAGTTGAAAGAATTGCAAACAAATTGGTTTTCACTTCAAATGTTGCTTCTGACAAAGACTGAAGATTTAAATGCAAAAAAATTTTATTTATTTACGATTTTATTTTTTATAGAAACATTTATTTTATATAAAACAGATTTCGAATACATATTTCTTTTTTCCAAATATTATCCACACCCAAAGATTAACGAAGAATTGCAATGAGTTGACAAAATCAAATATATGTTTTTCAAAATAATAGCATACAAGTTTTTTATTTTTTTATTTTGTAAATATTTTTTTTATATTTTTACTTTTATTTTTCCATGGTTTATACTACGATAAAAGCCAAATAACTCAAAATCTTAAAGTTTGTAGCATTTTATAAAAGTTTCAAAAAATTGCCATCTAAATTTCAAACTTTTTTAAATTTCCACAAAAATTTCCAAAAAAAAAGTTTCATCAAAATTTCAAAATTTCAAACTTTACAAAATTTATAAAATTCTATGTAAAGTATGTCCATTAAAATTTCTAACTTTTTACGCGGAATATTTCGAAAAATTCAATTTTTGTGTGATTTGGGCCAGTTTAAAGTGACTGAAAATTCGGATTTTTTATAATTATTCTTATTGAGGTTGTTACGTATTTTCTTCTATTTAAGGAATGCTCGAAAGTTTTTTATACGGAGCAAATGCACATAATAGTAGAAGAATTTTTTTAAAAATAATCGGAATCCTCGAGCCACTTTAAATTGAAAGTTTACTACCAAAATATCTTGAGTTTTAACTAATATACATCTCAAAATTTTCCCAACAATTTTGATTAAAAAGTTTGAAATTGAGGTGCACATTTTTTTTAATTGGTTTTTTTTATTTTAATTTAGAATCGGAATTTATACTTTGAAACTTTTCTTATTAAAATCTGGGGTAGTAATAAAAGTTATCTGTTTAATAATTGTGTGACCTTCCTCTCATCGAATTTTACATAGTATCGACTACAAGCAGATTTTTCGATCTATTAAATCAATTTATAAAATCAAATATACGCAATGGAACATCTTACATTAGCAGTTTACTTTAGTTATAAATATTCTTTAATAATATTTTTGATTTTTGTTTTATTACTTCCTTGTTTTTATTTCAAATGACTTCCCAACAATAGTCTAATGGAGTCAAACCAGAGTTTCTAAGCGGCCAAATAATATCACCTGATTGCTGACTGTTAGATTTTCGAAGATGTGCAGAAAAGCGTTAGCTGTGTGACACCTAATCGGAAGTAAATGTCATCTGTGTTACTCTCTGCAATGTGGGCAATCAAAAATGTTAACCGGCAGTGCTACAATAAATTTGCCCAACCAAAATCCACGCGAAATAGCAACTCACCTTGGACATCAACTTCTATATGATGACGAAATGTCAGGATATTCCTACAGACAGATTTTCCGAAAGACGATTTTTCGGGGAAAAAATGTTCAGCTTCATCCAAGTGCATCGTCTCAACTTTATTTCAGCGAAAAGGAACCCACTTTATATGTGTCTAGCCATATAAGACATAATTTTATCATCTATTTTAGCTATCACAGTCGAAATATCAATAGTCACGAATCCTGATGGACTAACCTCTACAAACATATCTAGTTGCCCTAATTTCGTATGTGATGTAGCAAATCTTTTGAAAGGAATTTGACTCCCCTTTAGTTTTTAATTATGATATTCTTCTGATGGTTTTGGATAAAAAAAAACTTAATTTTGAAAATGTTATATAACTTCGCTTCAGGCAACACTTCTTTACGCCGCTTTTGAATATTTTTTCTGCAATTTTTAACAAAACTTTTTCGCTGTCTCTGTTCAAAAGTCACAAGCAACTAGAGTATATACATGCATACATCTGTATTTTTATGGCCATAATAGCTTTACGCGTTACATGTTGCACTTTATATGGGACATTGGGGTTAAACTGGTCACGCTGTCAATGCGGTCTGCCACTGATGACATTTTTCAGATCATCAGAGCCAGTACACACACACACACACACATATATACTTAGTATAAAAACAAGCAAAAAATATGCGTTCTAAAATCCTATGCTACTAGCGCATACTACTCTTACCACCCCCGAAACTCAGTTGACAGCGCGTATAAGTGATTTTTTTTTCTTCTACTTTTTACAGCTTTTTTCTGTCATTCGTTGCACTCTTCTCCATTCAACATTTGTGGTACTTCAAATTGTCCGTTCTACGTTCTACATTATTGTTTCTGCTGATGTTCTTAGCTTGGTTTTTTGTTTTGTTCTGCCCTTTTTAGTTCTCAGTTCTTTTTTTTTACCACTGTTTCGTCTGCTGGCTGCCACTTCCTCAGTCGCAAAAGTGTGAACAACTGCACAGAAGTTCATTAATCTCGTTATAAGTTAGTTCAGACATTTCGTATGTATAATCAATCAATGCGTAGCACTACGTAGTTTGCTCCAACAGTGCGTATGTGGCACGTATTTACTGGCACAAACCGCAAAAATACACACAGACGGACATGGCACATATTCCCACTCGCAAGCCGTCGGTTCGTAGCTGCACATTGCAATGCCACTTCGGGGGGTGGCAAATAGTATTTTGTGCGGAAATATACTGTATTTAATGTATTGTTTTTCATGTCAGTGCCGATAGTGCGAATGGCATTGCTTGCAATGCTTCAGATAAGCGCCGTTGTGCACCACCCGCACCTTATTTTTGTTATGTTTTTTGGTCTCTTGCCACCAGCTCTTGAATTTCGATGAATATTTGAGCATTCCTATGAGCATTATTTTTTTCGCGTAAAAATCTGAAGAGGTTTGCATTATTTTTATGCCAAGTTGTAGTTTTTGAGACGCGTCCTTAGACGGGTTGGCAAGTGTGTAGTTGCTAAAGAAGTGGCGGCTTACTGCTCGAACTTTGTTAGCGCAGCATTCCATCAATTCAACTATGCATTGATAAGCAGAATTTTATTGTGCTTTGTGTAATAAATATACTTTTATGGCATCATAAATGCATTGGCATTGGATCGATATGAATTTTTAGTTATGGCCCTTGAGAAACGGACAAGGATGTATACTCGTATATATACCAAACACTGCAAAACGCAAAATTATATGTGAGTACATATACTCATATGTATAAATCAAAATAGTTAAATTCAAATGAGATGACTACGAAGATTTGATATACTATTTATGCAAATTGAGGATCGTAATTTCTCTGAAGCATGAGATTTTATTTTTGTTTTGTTTTTTATTATTGGGAAGTCTTTAATAATATGTAAAAGGCATTATTGGATCCAGAGGTTTCCAAAAGTTTACAAAATTGTGAGAGATAGAGTTTTTTAAAGATAGTTCTTTTAATGCAATATTTTGATGACAATTAAATAGACTTATTTCATCAGCATTAAGCACTAAGAAATAAATCACAAACTCCGAAGAAACTCCACAATTTTTTTATTTATTCTTCATCCATTCGTTTATGCGTCGAGTTTATGAAATGCCGATTTTCACATGAGTGATTATCATAGATTTTGCAAAAAATTGGTTTATTTATATGTATACCTAAATTTGGTTTGTTTTTATTAAAAATAAATATATATATATACGTATATATATATATATATATATGTATATAATTTTCGAGATCTATTAGACATTAAAAATTTGAATGCAGCATTTCTTAACATTTAACATTTAAAATTTTTTTTTTAATTTTTCGTATGAAATGTACTTTTTAAGAAATCTAAATTTGCATTGAAAAATTTAATGAAGAGGTTTTAAAAGTGAGATATATCGATTCTTTTTGACATTTACATACATTTTTTTTAGGTTAAAATATACTCTTTAACAAATTTCTATTTACATTGAAAATTTTAATAAAGAATTTTTTTAAGTAAGAAATTTTTGATTTTTTTGCACATTTAAATTTTTTTTTCAAGTTTTATACTGTTTAAAACATTTCATTTTTTTGGTTTTTTGTTGACATCTTGAGGGAACAATTTTTTTTCCTTCCTAGGTCAATCCAATTTTACACTGGACTCTTCTGCTACTGTGTCATGACAACTCGCAGAAATTGTCGAATATTATTATTTTCCTTTGACATTTTTTGGTTTTGTAACTCTTACAAATCTTTCGTATGGCAACCAAAATTAACTACTTGCATGCGAAGTCAGAGGAATAATTGGAGAAGAAGAAATTGCCTTCTGGTTGGACTGATGACGGGTCGCTTTCAATGGGCAAAGCACATAGAAAAGGTGGGTATCTCAGACAGTGCACTCTATCCAGCATGTGGAAAAGAAGATGAGACGGCGGACCGCTTTCTGTGCGTCTGCCCGGCCTTCGTTCGAATCAGGTTTGGGGCCTTTGGCTCCGATGGGTTAAGAAGCGACCACTTTGGCTCCTTGGCACCACAAGGTCTACTCAGATTCCTTCGGAGGTCGAGTAGACTTAAAGAAAATTAAAAAGGGAACCCGAAAGTAGTACAATGTACTTAGTTGTGTCTGAGTGCTGTACTTGCTAATCTGTCCCGACGAAAAAAACCGAGGAATAACAACTGCTTTATTTTGTAGTGCGATGCAATATACTACATACAGTAAATTCTTTCTTAAAACCAAATATATTTTATATGTATTATGTGCGCAACTAAGTTCCCGCTGTTTGTCAATAGATGCCGCCAACAGTGTGTGCTAGTCGATTCTAACATAACCTAAACGTCACAAGCCAAGCTTAGACATATGGTAAACAAACTGCTTCGACACATTAGTGATTTTGTTTTGGTATCATATACTTTTGGTTTTGTGAAAATGTCTGATCTTGTGCCGAATAATCGTCGTTTGCGGGAATTGTTGATTTTCCTCTTTCATTCGGAAAAAACGGCGGCTACAAAAAGTGTATGGAGATGCTGCTTTAAGTGAAACACTTGCCGAGATCGGTTCTGTCGCTTCAAAAACGGTGATTTTAATGTGGACGACCATCCGCGTGAAGGAAGGCCAAACACCTTCGAAGACGCAGTATTGGAGGCACTGCTCAATGAGGATCCATGTCAAACGCAAGAAGAACCTGCTTTAGTATTAGAAGTTACCCGTTAATCCATTTCCAAGCGATTGCATGCTTTGGGAATGATTCAGAAACAGGGGACTTGGGTTTCTTATGAGTTGAAACCAAGGGATGTTGAACGTCGTTTTTTCGCCTGTGAACAACTGCTCCAGAGGCAAAAAAGGAAGGGTTTTCTCCATTGCGTCGTGACGGCCGATGAAAAATAGATTCATTATAACAATCCAAAGAAAATAAAGTTATGGGGGCTGGCCGGCCATGCTTCTACGTTGTCGCCTCGGCCGAATATTCACGCTGCGAAGGTTATGCTATGTATTTGGTGGAACCAAATTGGTGTTATTTATTATGAACAGTTAAAACCAAGCGAAACCATCACTGGGGATAAGTATCGACTTCAATTGATGCGATTGAGCCGATCAGTGTGCGAGAAGCGGCCGCAATGCTCGAAGAGGCATGGAAAAGTGATTCTACTTCATGACAATGCTCGACCTCACGTTGCCAAACCCGTTAAAACCTACCTGGAAACACTGAAATGGGAAATCCTACCCCACCCGCCATATTCTCAAGATATTGCGCCGTCCGATTATCACCTGTCCCGTTCGATGGCACATGGTCTAGCTGACCAGCAGTTCTATTCATATGAAGACATCAAAAAATGGCTTGAGACCGTGGATAGCCTCAAAAGATGAACAGTTCTATCGCGTCGATATTCGATCTACCAGAAATATGGGAAAAAGTAGTAGCCAGTGATGGGCAATACTTTCAATGATTCACTTGTAACCAATTTTTCAGAATAAAGTTGTATTTTCATCAAAAAAACAGCGAGAACATAGTTGCGCACTAATATTATATAACTTTATATATTGTGTAAATATGTATTATTGATGATTCTTTTTAGTATAATTGCTTTAACCAGTAAGTTAAAGGTGAGATCAAAACGTCTCAAATAATTATGATATGTCCTTTAAAACACTTCAACATAGACCTATCTGGCTAATCCTTTTTCTTGAGTAATGGATTTCATTAATTGAATATCTTGCTTTGCTTAGCACACCATGTTTTGTAAATTTTCATGAAGCCATTGCAGCTCAGCGCGGCACGCAAAATGAAGCAACCACATCGGGAGCTCCAAGATTCAACAGCCGCTGTATTTGATTATTTCTTTCCCTGTCCCCAACTATGAATTATGTAGGTACTTCGATTGATAATATACGGATTGATCTTATTGAAAACTGTTTTCGTTACTATCTGGTGCATACAATCAAATATATTTAGTTCCCTTAGTGTAGGCAAAGCATGTAGAGTCGGTGAAAGACCAAAATGAAGAAAAAGTTTTTTCTAATAGTTGTCGCCCCTCGGCAGGCAATAACACAACAATTTCTGCCACGAAAATGCTCCTCATAAAAACCATCTGCCTTTGTTAGGCGGCTTAAAACTGTACGTTCCTCCATTTGCGGAATTATATCAAGAAGCACTAGAAGAAGGTGCACGGTCAAATAACCCATAAAGTTAAAAAAGTGGACTTACAAGCAAATACAATTTTTTTTTTAAACAATTTTTAAAATCGAATATCTAAATTCAAATCTATGCCAATATCAACGGTTAAGTTTTGTACATAATGTCACATAACCAAATTAATTAGAACCCAAATAATAATGTCCACAAGTATACCTATAGAACCATTTTTAAATTAAATTAAATAAATCGTGAATTTCCTTTTTTTGTGCAGCTTAGAAGGCTTTAAATTCGAACATGCCCATTTAAATACTCGTTCGGTTCTTATTAAAACTTAGTGACGCTTATTGAATTACAAATCTAAATGTGGTTTATGAATGGTATGTAGTTTACAACTAACTGTGAATTGCTATAGACACAACTTTGGCATTAACTTTCAACTGAAATTGCGTTTCGCAACCAAAATGTAACTCAAAATACTCGTCAAAACTATTTGCGCAAATTGTTGTATTTGTGTTTGGAAATGCGCGCTTTTAGCTTATCCCGCTATTCACTTACAACAGACGCCAATTCCACAAGCACACAATCAACTAACTTCTAACCAAACCATTTCAGCTATTTCGGCTGTAGTCCGAAAGCTGGCGACATTTGTTTGATAAATATGGCACTCAATGTGGCTTAAATGTCTGTCGCGGCTGCGACTAAAAGTAAAAGAGTGAATTGTAACTATGTGTTGTGCATGAATGAGTGTTTTTGTGTGTGTAAGTTTGCGCATCTAAGCGCGCGAAACGTCGAAAAGTAATTTCTTTCCTGCAGAACATTCGGTTATTCTGAGACTAGTCATAAAGGAACATGCGTCTACTGCCACTTTTCATCTGTTTATCTAGAATGCTTGAGATCGTTCTATCAAGAGACCAATTGTGCTTTTTGCTGACCGAATGGATATGAAGTATGTTTTCGAAACTCTAAATTCAGATCTATTTGAGCGATCACTTGAGATTTTTGAATAAACCACATAAACGTGAGTGATCGTACTCGAACCAGCACATTCAGAATCGCAAACTGTATAGTCTTCACAATAGGATGGCATTGTCGTTATGAGGAAAATAATTAATTTCTACATTTCGTTCTCCGTTCTGATGCTTTCAAAGTTCGAAAAAATTATTCGAAATTGTCGAATTAATACCCAATTGTTCCTCGTGGAGACTAATCTGTGCATACTCGTTTTACATATCAGTCGCATCATTTTTCCCAGGGTAAAGTTCTCAAACACTTACATATATACATTTATACTTATATGTAGATACCTATGTATGAATGTGCTTCTCCACTATTTGAAGTCTTGCTCTGCAAGAATTGCATTTGTTAGCAACGCAGCAGCGCCATCAGTTGTGGTTGCATGGTTAATATATATTTGTAAGTAAACTACTATATATGTGTGTGTATGTGAATATAGGAAAGCTTGACAGCAAATCTGTTGGAACATTATCAAGAATATGATTTAGTTGAAGTAAAATATCAGTAAGTTTTCTTTCGACTGCTGCCAATGAGGATGCCACAGCAGAACTTGGAAAAATACTTGTAGCCAACTGGTTGAGGCAGTAAGAAACGAGATGAATAGACAGCGGCAATAGCAGCAGCTGAGGTCATTGAATTCACTTTTTTTTACTTGTAGTCACATGCTGCTGAACAAAAAGAAAAGTTTGGCAAACCGCTACATATTAATGCAGCTCTGTGTGTGTTGTATGCACTTATATACATTTCTATCTATATATGGTGCTTTCTAAATTGTCTATTTTTTAGCTACTAAAATGGAGAAGAAGCCAAAAGTGTAGGGCGGGCACTTAGTCCACTCAAGGGTCATTCACAGTTGCTTTTCTTACAAATACACGCACGCACATTTTAAATCCAGATATCACATTTGGAAGATGAGAAGACGTCGCACACGGAACAATTGGCGCTTTCCAACCAATGGACAACAGCTGGTTTGGCTAATTTTGGGAAGACACGAATGCTTATGGCTACGTTAATGCGCATAGATATGTACAGGGAAAGCATTCCGAATTGACATTTAGATTTGAGATCAAGTTAAAGTTAATTAGGAAAGTACTGAGGTTTTGAAACTCAAGTAATGCTTTATAAAAGCAAAGTCAATTGAAGAAAACAGCATTCACGGCAAAATAAACATAAGAAAAAATTTATTTATATTTATTTATTAAAATTTGATGGTCTTATTATACTTGTACAAAAGTTAGCAATACAATGAAATCATCAATAAAACCTCGTTCTTCATTTTTCTGCAGAATTTTTGGGTAGAACATTTGACCTCCAAAAAAAAATCTTTAATTTCTTAAACTTCCTGATATAACTATTGTATATCGGTATCAGTTGAAAGCGGGTTTTGGAAAATTGGAAAAACTTCTAGTTCAAAGACAGTTCATTTCCTTTATCATCCTTGATGAATAAAAAAAAACCTAATAGTTGCATTATACTTATATGCACTCAATAATTTAAAATACTAATTTAATTTCAAAATTTAAATATTTTTTTGCACTCAAGAATCACATTCATATTTTTAATATGCCACGTGTGCTAGCTGTATGAGTGACTACCATTCAGTAGTGCTCTGGTTCTAAACTTCAGGCATGAAACACCAAAAATTTAAAATGTTTTTTCTAATAGTGGACGCTCTTTGGCAAGCAATGACAATACTTCGAATGCATTTCTGTTAAGAAGAAGCTCATGTCCATCTGCCCTTCTGCCTTTCAGAGGCGGCATAAAAATGTAGCGAAAATAAATGTTTGGAAAAAAATTACGACGCACACCACAAATAGGAGGAGCAGCTTGACCCAACCCAACTAATATACATGTATAAGGAAATAATAATAATAATACCAATGAAAAGTCTTGATTATTATTTTGCACTGAAATCAATTTTATGCTCTCAGCAAAAGCTTTTAAACACTCGGCACATGACGTTTCAGTCATTTGCCGCGTAGATGATAAAAAAAGCTTAAATTTTCCTTAATTATTATTTACATTTCTTTGTTATTGTGTTCTTTATCTTCATCAATTGATTCTAGCGTACCTTGCATATTTTGTCGAAAATTATCAGAAAGTATTTCTTAAGAACATAAATTTTCACTTAAGGGGGGATTCTACTGTAAAAATCAAATTTTCATGGATTTTGTTTTCATACTTGTATTAATTTAATTAGTAAAAAAAAGTTTAGGGTTACATAAACACAGGTCTTGAGTGTACACAAAAATTTTTTAAATTTATTTTCATTTCAAAATGGCAGCTGTACAGCCGCTCCCCCGAAACGCCTTTTGAAATCTGCCCACACTGTCGCGCATTTAAAAAAAATCTGAAATGAAAAAAATCAATTTTTTTTTATTATATATCATTATTTTTAGTTGTTAAGCCTATTACTTGCAAAAAAAAAATTTTTTTGTAAAATTTTTGAAGTTTTTTAAAAAATCGACATTTTTTTGTTGTCATTTTGTTATTAAAAAAGGGGTTATAAATAATAAATTTTTTCCCACCATAGCTTTAGAAACTAGTAAATATTGTTAAAAATATACTATCAAAGTTTGAGCTTGATATGTTAATTTTTCACGGAGCTGTGATGTGGGCAATTTTGAAAACGTGGTTTCGAGAAAAACACGCTTAAACAAGCGCATTATCAAGCGCATATGACCGTAAACCGCTCGAGCGCTCAGTTTATACCTGCTTTGCTAAAACTTTTATAACTTGAAAACTATTCAAGATTTCTTTTTAAGATTTTCATGGAACATTCTGGAGTTGTTTCTGAGTATGTTTCAACAAAAAGTAAAAAATCGATTTTTTTTAAGTTTTACAGTAGAGGCCCCCCTTAACGAACCAAACCCGACCCAATTTCATCAAGGAAATGAACGTCATAAATTTTTAATTTTTCCACTGCACAAAATTCTTGACTAATTCATATTAAATAAAAAAATCAAAACTCACAAATGAAATCTTCAATACTGGTTAGTAAAAGGCACACGCAAACATTATTCGGTTTTTCAAAAACGGCACTTACAAGCAACCAACGCAGCAGCTACAAGTCTGCAGATTGATGTAACCTAGCGAAAAATAAGAACAAAACAATGAAAGAAAATTACAGTAATGAGTAAATTATATCCAAAATCGTCGAAATGACGAAGAATTTATTAAACTATTAACCTATTAAAAAATTTAAAATACTATTAAAAAAAGTTAACTAATAAGGGCCTAATTTTTGTCAATTCTTTTTTCAGAAGAATTAAATAAATTTTATTGAATCTGTATTGATTTTGTGGCAAAAAGAGGATCCAAGCGCGATTCTAAAAAAATTTGATGGAATTTGAATAAATATTAAAAAATCAATATATAACAAATAGTTTAATTAAATACAAATTTCGTTTTCTAAATATGAACTTCCTTTTGTGTGATTAAAAAAAAAAATTATGGAACTTAAATAAATTATTATTTCTTAATTATTATTAAAATAATTTTTCTTAACATAATTATCAAACAAAAATTTTAATATTGTATATATTAGCCATTAATTAACTAAAGCAAAAAAAAGATGTTTGCCTTAATTGAAAAGAAAACAGGACCAAACTAAACTTAAAAAAATTTTGACGATTTTCTCTGGTGTGATAAAAATTTTGTAATTATTTTGAAAAAAAAAAAAAAACTTATCGAAGAAACTACTCAGTGGCCAAATTAAAAATTCATAATTAAATTTCCTTCAGACTTTTAAAATCCAATTAAAATATAAAGTTTTAAATTGCCGAAAGAAGTGTATTTCATGAAAAGTAATAAAATTATCTGACTTGATTAAGCTGAAAAATCTTAATATTTTAAACTTAAAAGTACAGTACAATCCGGGTTGAAAGAGTGCCGACTTAACTGAACTCGTTGATCGAGGGAATACCAAATTTCTTGCACTGCGTACTCTGTAGAGTGAACACATAATTACAGAATATTAAGTAAAGTGAGCAAATATTAATAGTTGTATGAAGAGCTGTAAAGAAGTGCCGTAAAGCGAAAAAGGAACAACTCAATATTAATTTTTGGAAAAAAAAATTTATATGGATGCGATATTATGTTTTAAATGAATTTATTTATTTATGGAGCGAATTAATTTTAATTGATTGCAAACTTCTGATATGAGCTCTATGTGGGTTGAATAAAAATATATTGCGCCAATTAGCTCACCCAGTTTGTACCGTTTATGTATAGTAATAAATTGTATTACAATTAAGTACGTAGTAAAATAAGACTAAAAAAATTGGTTTAACTTAGCAGTGAAAAAGAAAAAAAGTGGAAGTGTATACTTCTATGAATATTCTTAAAAACTTTAACTTCCGATTTTAGCTTTTTGTGTAATTCAAACTCGTGTATACAAATTTGTGCATTTTTTAAGTTATGGCACACTATGTCCTACTCACATGTCGGTCTTTGATAAGTAAGACCAGTGCTCACATATTCCAGTAGTACTTTAGTCCAACGACACAAAAACCTGGGTTGCAATGGCGATTTTGTACATTGTTGCACTAGGAGCATTCCCGCGAAAAAGTACACCTAAATTTTAGAAATATTCTCAACAGATATATTTTGAAATTGAAAATTTGAAATATGTTACGCTTGTCGAATTTGAAAGTAACTTTTTCATATTTACCAGAATTTCTCACTCTCTCTTAGTTCGTAAAGTTTAAGGATTTCAATAATTTTTAAACTTTTATAGTGCAACTTCAGAAATATTACCTGAAGTATAAATTACAAAAAAGTAACTTCTGATAGCTCGCATGTCTGCCCTAAGGACGTCAGGCCAATTAGTCTCTCATCTGAGAGAGAAAATAATTTGTGGATACTCTGTACAACTTTATCTGAACGTAGTAGTTAGATGGGCAACGGATTGCGGCCTGTCGGTGAATTCTCTTAAGATGGAGCTCGTCCTATGTACAAGGAAATATAAAATTCTCAGAGTTCAACTTCCCTCACTAGGGGGTGCTTCTTTGATGCTTTCTGACAATGGGAAGTACCTAGGTAGTATCCTTGACAGCAAGCTTACATGGAAGCTCAATATTGAGGAAAGAGTGAGGAAGGCAACAATCGCCTTGTATGGGTGTAAGGGCGCAATTGGCAAAAGATGGAGCCTTTCGCCAAGAGTTGTTTTTTGGCTATATAATACTATTGTAAAGCCTATGGAGTCATAGTCTGGTGGAACTTACTAGAGAAGACGACATTGGTGAAGAAGCTGGCGAGAGTTCAGAGGTCGGCACTCATTGGAATCAGGGGGGCGCTTCGAACGACTGCTACTCTAGCGCTCAATGCAATGTTAAATGTAGTACCCGTAAACATCGCAGGCAAAATTGCCGCTACATGTACCGCAATCAGACTGAGGGGCTCGAGCTATAAGCTCAATCTCACTTATGGGCACTCAAGCATCCTTAGAAAGTTCGAGTTCATCCCTCTGTCAACGGATCAGTGTATACCCTCGTTTAGTCCAACCGGTACCTTCTCTCACTTGGGGAAAGGGCCCGGTGAACTTGTTCACGGATGGATCGAAGTTATAAGGAAGGTTTGGCGGAGGAGTCTTTTGCGAGGAGCTCCCCATCAGACTAAAATTCAGGTTACCGGACCACTGCAGTATGTTCCAGGCAAAGGTAGCCGCAATCAAGGAGGCAGCAGATTAGTTGCTCACATGCGTACTAACAGTCAAGAAAGTAAATATTTACTTCGACAGCCAAGGGGCAATAAGGGTCCTCGGGTCAGTGGCGGTGCATTCAAAACTGGTCAAGAAATGCTTGACCTCACCTTCGACTGCGTCCGAATTCTTTGACATCAGCCTCATCTGGCTTTCTAGTCACAGCGACATTGTGGGAAACTGTGAGGCAGATAAGCTGGCCAGACAAGGGTGATTTCCCCACGACGGAAAAGAATCGGGATCCCCCTGATTACCTGTGGTCTGCGCCTGGAAAGATGGGCATCGCGCCAACTCAGCGAACGTTGGGCAAGTACACAAACTTGTAAGGTGGCGCTCGGGCGAACTTCAGACAAGGTTGACAAAAAATCAGCTCTCGAATCTCGTGGGTTTTCTCACAGGTCACTATGCGCGAGGAATGCATGCTGTGAGACTTGGAATCACCTCGAGTCCTTTTTGCGCTGTATGTATGGAGGCACCTTGTCCTTAGCTGCCCGGCGGCGCTAAGATCTTGGCATCTTGGCTCTTACTTCTTTGCAACGCCTGCTGATATAGCTGGCGCTGACATTAAAAATCTGATGGGTTTCATCAGCAGCACAAGGCGGCTGACGCAAACGCAGCATAGTCATCGTTCGTAATCCACACGCTCCTAACCATCCCATCACTACCTCTCACCGCCATCTTCCTGTATCCAATCGATCTTTCTCTTTCATCTCACCTCCTTCATAATGGTATCACAAAGGACGAATCCATTTTTTCCTCGTCCAAGTGTGCTCATTCCTTGGCCAACCATACCAACCTAACCTAACCTAACTTCTGATGGTAATGGGTGCTTGGATGTGCTCCTCCCCCATTTGTGTTGTGCATCTTGATGTTGTTCCACATGGAGGGATCAAAGTTCTAAGTCTACTCCGAACGGAAAATGATTTTTTAAGAGGAGCCTTTCATGGCATAAATACATCCCATTGCGTGCCGAGGGGCGACCGCTATTAGAAAAAACTTTTCTATTATCTATCTATTCCCGAAGATTCCATCCTGTGCACTTGCGAATGGTAGTCACGCACCAATCATTCGGCCACGCTGACCCCTATTGATATCAATTATAAAAATATTTTACCTATCACTTTAAAAGTGGGCTTTAAAGTAAGCGGCAAAACCATTCATATTTGCTGGTTAGCATTCGCTCCCACTTACGACCAACTGTGACGAGGCACGTTGCTTATTTGGCCACTTTAAATAATCGCCATATTTAACTTGCCTACGCTTTACGTCACTGTGGACAACAGAGAAATTACCTAAGGTGCACACAAATATGCGCACAGTCATTTAGGCATACAAATAATCAAACTCATGTTACAGTTTAATATATAAATTTCTATGGCCATTTGTACATAAATAAAGAAAACAGCAAAAAATACGAAATTAAATTCTAAATATTTCTGAATTCCATCGCAGAAAATTAATTTTTGAAGAGGGTAAATATGTAGTAAGAAGGCGAAGAGTAGGGCAATCAGTTAGTACCCTAAATTGGAAACCAGAAGGGGGGCTAAATCAAATCTAAAATTCATTACGGAATGTATAGACACGCAATAATTCAAGATAAAACGGAAACTGCAAGAAACGTGGCGTAAAAGCGACTGAGAACACTCGTGGAGCAATCACAATCAATGAGAAGCGACGGTACAAGGTGGCGCAACAGTATGAAGCTTTTCGAAATCGTAAAGGTCTTGCCATAACGCAGGTAATAGTAAATAAATGTATTATGTTTCAAAAAAGGGAGCAAATCAATCAAGGGACCGTCAACCTTCTTGCGGCATAATTTGTTAGTGGTTTTGAACGGTGTGACGTCTGTTGTACAAACACTTTGACGTATAAAAATTTCACTTAAATATATTTAGTCAAGACGAGATCAGAAATCATTTAGATGGCTCCAAATCATCGGATCAATTCAGATCAGCCAAACTGTTAGGAATTATGTGGGAAGAAACCATCAACACCGAGATGAGAACACAATTGGCTTTTTCACGCCTGTCCCTTCAGTTCTTCTTTACTAAAGATGAAAGCCGAAACGTGAGAAATTTTAGTTTGTTTTAAATAAATATATGAAATAAAAAAAATATATTCTTTTAAATTTTTTGCATCACAGCAAAATAAACCGCACAATACATTTTGCACCACCTTGTGCAAAGTAAGTCAAGGCAATTATACGAGTATATGTTTGACGGTAAATATTCACCAGCACGCAAATGTTATTTATGACTCACAGGAATCGTACTAAGGTATTGTTGCAACAAACTACACAACAGTTGCATACTTACACATATATAATACAATCACAAATTGAAAAAACGAGCAACTGCTTTATATTTTGTATTGATGATATGAATCTTTCTCACTTTTCCAATGAAGGATTGCCCAAATAATCAAAATTATTTTCGTGTGTATTAAGAATTCTTATTTTTTATACTTATTTTATCTTCTTCAGCACTGGAGAATAACCAGTAGGCCACAAGATTTCCTGATAGAGCTCTCATCTGAATCCTGTAACGATAACTAAAATTTATTCCTACTTGCGATATTGTCCGAATACTAGATTATAACACACAACCCGCTATTTTTAACAACTGCACGCAGAAGAGTCCTCCCCCGCGGAGTACTAAATATTATACAAATTACATATTTTCTTCAGCGAAAAACACACCAACTAGCACTTAAGGTAAGGTTTTACAAATTCAAATCTACAAGAGCTCCAGAAATCAAAGTGTAATAGGGACATGATAATAATAAATATATTGATATAGCGACATCCAATGTCGCCAGACTAAACAAACAAAGATTTTAGAAAAAAGGAAAGATTTCATTCATGCCATCCTTCAGAATAAATTTCCCGTGGCGTTGGATAAATAGCTAAAGATAGATTCTTATGAGATGAAACCACCAATTATTTTGTCAGTAGATTAAATCTGAATAGGCCGTGCGTGGACAAAGAAAAAATAAAATTGAAAATTAATGCTTTGACAGAGTTGTGTAAATAAGAGTGATGTTTTTTATATAAATTGTAACTCCTATTTCTTTGTAAAATTAAGTGTGTTGAAAAACTTCTTCACTGAAGCACTAACTAATCTGATTTTGGAGAAGTGTGCACATATTTGAATTTTTTGCAAAATCATGTCCACTCACTTCAAAAATGGAGTTCCAAGTAAAACGTAGTGCACCAAGCCGACCCGTTCTAATGAGCCGAAATTTCGCCAAGTTCTACCTATACTAAACTTCTGTTTTAAAGGGGTATTCTAGTCTAGAGGCCCGAATTTCGAGCATTTTTTGACGATGAATAAAAAAAAAGCTATTGATATTTTTACGATACATTTTTTTATCATTTATTTATTCATATACATATTAGGAGCACACAAAATAAATTTGAAAAAAAAAAAATGAATTTTCATGGAGTTATGCGTCCTTGAAGTGGAAGGGGGGGAAAAAAGGCAGTGTCACCGTCGTCACGATTTCTACCCTTGTGGTCATCTGAAAAAAAAAAAAATACAAATTCTTAATTAATATGAATGTCATTATCGTACGAACCAGAAAAAACGAAAAAAAAAATGTTTCCATAAAATGGCGGCTACTCAAAAAATTGAGGTCGATTTTTCTCTTATTTTTGAGCTTTCTCGAATTGTTTACACATATTAAAAAAATGAAATTTCCAGTTTTTCGAGCTTCATACGATAGAGATATATTTAAGGAATATTCATGACAAATTTCAAGCAAATCGGTTGATTAGAACTTGAGATATCGTGCCGACCGTATCGAACGAAGTTGTTTCGAGAAACACGCGTTTGAATTTCGCCGTCCGCTCAAACCAGTCTAACTGTCGCGTCATTAAAATAGTTGTAATTTCGAAAATAATTCGAATTTTGCAAAGACCTTTTAGGGAGATATTTTTGAATAGTTAAACTATCAAATTTTGAAAAAAAAAATGCTCGATTTTTTCAAATTTCTAGACTAGAATACCCCCTTGGTAAAATGCTACAGATATATTGTACAATATTTTTTTTTCTTTAACTTATAAATCAATTAATTTATCTACATACAACAGTTTTATGTCGCAAAAGCAACAACCAATAAAAAATTTCCCATAAATTAAATAATCATTTTGTACAATTTTATTAAACAATAGTATACATAAATATATATAAGCTAAAACGGTGGATAAATGGTTTTTTAAAGAACTATGCCCATGTCACTTAGAAAAACGCCATTTTGAATTTTTCAAATTTGATTGCCATTAGCCATTTCTGTTCACGACAACTCTTTGAGCGCGGTTTCGCCTGTTGCGCCTGGCTCGCTGTTTACGTTCTAGTTTTTTTATTCTCTGTGCTTCAATCTTTCTTCTCCTTTTTCTAGCTGCTCGTTGCCTCCTTGCATTTGCGGCCCGTCTTCTTCTTCTTGCGGCACGTCTTCTACGTCTTGCGGCGGCACTATTACTACTTGAAGAAGCAACTGTTGTTGCAGTGGTAGTTGCAGCTGTTGTTGCCGTTGCTGTTGTTGTCGTCGTCGTTGAAGTTGAATTAGTGGTTTGTGCCCTGGATTCGGGCAAATTTGTGATCACCACAAATAAAACACCCAACAAAGCTAAACGTAGAAGTGTCATGTCTCTAATCGACTATCTTCCAAATCTAGTCTATATTCGACTATGTTTTTGCACCGGAGCACCATGCCTTTTATACTGAAATTATTCCCATTACCTGATTTCACTAGCCTACTACGCATTGTGGTATTTGGTTGTCGTTTTCAGAGCTTCTAAAACACCTGCTCTGTTACGAGAAAATATTGACGATCGCCGAATTTGGTGATTAGTTACGTATGCAAACAAACAATAAATTTAGTGCTTGAAAACCATGTTTGTATTTATGTATATGTAAATATGTATATACATATGTTAGTTTTACATGTTAATAGTTATATTTGATAGCTTAGGGTTATGTGCCCTTCTAACATAACCTTGTCTGTCGTTAAACAAGGAAAGCTGATATCTCTTCGGTACTGGAGTAGGTCGTTTTGAAGGGAGCTCGGCGGCAGAAGTGGTCGAAAAGGCCTCACTTAATCACATTGTTTCGAAAAAAATATTTGAATCTATTTTTAAATGATTTACTTAAAGACAGGTTTAATTTTCTGAAATACCATGAAACCGCACACATTAAGTAGTATCTACTCGTAAGAATATTAAAGTATTTCGAAGAATTGTAGTATAAAAGACATGGTACTCCGATACAAAAACATAGTCGAATATTGACTAGATTCGAAAGATAGTCGATTAGAGACATGACACTTCTACGTTTAGCTTTGTTGGGTGTTTTATTTGTGGTGATCACAAATTTGCCCGAATCCAGGGCACAAACCACTAATTCAACTTCAACGACGACGACAACAACAGCAACGGCAACAACAGCTGCAACTATCACTGCAACAACAGTTGCTTCTTCAAGTAGTAATAGTGCCGCCGCAAGACGTAGAAGACGTGCCGCAAGAAGAAGAAGACGGGCCGCAAATGCAAGGAGGCAACGAGCTGCTAGACGAAGGAGAAGAAGGGCTGAAGCACAGAGAATAAAAAAACTAGAACGTAAACAGCGAGCCAGGCGCAACAGGCGAAACCGCGCTCAAAGAGTTGTCGTGAACACAAATGGCTAATGGCAATCAAATTTGAAAAGTTCAAAATGGCGTTTTTCTAAATGACATGGGCATAGTTCTTTAAAAAACCATTTATCCACCGTTTTAGCTTATATATATTTATGTATAATATTTTTAAATAAAATTGTACAAAATGATTATTTAATGCATGGGATAATTTTTTATTGATTGTTGCTTTTGCGACATAAAACTGATGTATGTAGATAAAATTAATTGATTTATAAGTTAAAGAAAAAAAAAACAAAATATAGTGCAATATATCTGTAGCATTTTACCAAAACTTGAACTCATTAGAAAAGAAGTTTAATATAGATAGAACTTTAGGAAGTTTTCGCACATTAGAACGGGTCGGCTTGGTGCATTACGTTTTACTTAGAGCGCTATTTTTAAAGTGAGTGGACATGATTTTGCAAAAATATGTGCACACTTCTCTAAAATTAAATTAATTAGTGCTTCAGTGAAGAAGTTTTTCATCTAAATTAATTTACCAAGGAAATATGAGTTTATTTTATTGTTCTTTTTCTCTACGCACTAGCTATTTGGATTTAATATACTGACAAACATAATTTCGTTTTATGATCTCATAAGAATCTAACTTTAGATATTCATCCAATGCCAAAGCAACTTTATTCTGAAGGGTCACATGAATTACATTCCTAATGCCTATGTTTTCCTTCACTGTGGTACAAATGTAATAATTTAATAAAGTGCGTTCAAATAACTGTAATTTTTTGGGGTATTTTGTTCAATAGAAAAACAATTTCAGACCAGTGTTTAAAATGTTGTTACCGAAAATCAGAGTAAATCCATATTTTTACTTAATATATTTTTTAGTTGTTCTTACATTTTCCAAGTACTGTTTACAGTTGCAAATAATTCAATATTTCAGGAAAGCTGATGTCTTAGTATGTCTTGGAGTCATAAGCAAACATGTAATGAGTGTGTAGAAGTAAAAATACACATATGGTTTTTAATTTTCGATCAATAATAAAGATTAATATATTAATCATGACATTATTGAGTTTCGTTAGTCTTTTAATCTGTTCGACAAAACAGGCCTTTTGCATTGATTGAAAGTTTTCTTGTGATCTTTTACTTACAGATTGTTCATGATGACGTATAAAGCAATATTATTCAATTTTGGATTGCTCATGATTGTCTTTAGTAGGGAAAACTTCATCAAATTCTGATTGGTTTGTATTCGCGCAGGAATGTATGAAAGCTATTCTTGTGCTTGCCTAGTGCTGCATACACTTCCTTGTTAGATAGAGAAAATTCGCATTACCGTCAAAGGAAAAATTATAAAAAAGTAACGGTATTTTGGAGCAACTGTAAACTTACATTTAGTTGTACTAAATCTCAATAAGCTTTCAAACTGCACTCTAAAAATCCTTCCTCTAATTGAAAAGTGTGGAATTGGGATGAAGTCTGTGGAATTTTCAAAATTTTTGTATAAAATTTCAAAGGTGGATTTATGTGGTTTTTCTTACACCAAATGTTGATGTGCTATCCTTTCCTTTCAAGAAACCGGTTTCATTGAGGATAAAAAAATGGACGGGCAGACCAAAACTGAATCTTCGGTTGAGAAAATTGATGCCGTAGCTTAAAATGTTGCTGAACAACCTTCAGCATTGATATCTCGACGTTCTCAAGCATTCAGGAATCGACTATTTGGCGGATTTTATCTTCAGACATGCCGTTGGACATTTAATTAGCGTAATTTTTATAATTTTCAAATACTGAAATCTGATTTAATCAAAATTTTTTATTTCGAAACATCTAGGAACGGCTTTCAAAAGCTCCTATTATGTTTATTAAACATCTGTTTTTTTTTTTTTGTAAATTCTGTTTTTTTTATTATTTAAAACCAAATATATTTCCTCTCCAGTTTTCGTAGGTCATTAAATATTTTTATTGGGTTTTGTGATTTTAAAAAATCTTTTCTATTCATAAACAGAAATCTAATAATATTTTCTTTTATAATATTCAGTAGGTAGGCTTCAGAATTTTAAGTTCCATACACTCAGAGCGGATATATGTACATATGTAATTTTGTTTTATTTGTTTTTCTTCCTGATTCCACATTAAAAAATTGACATATGCAGGCTGATCCATCATATGTTAAATTGACAGCGACAGCTCTTTTCCATTGGAAAACGTGACGGAAAATCAATATCAATGAAATCAATCACTTCAGGCTTGAACAACTGGATGATGACTGGCCAACCCAGTTAACTTAAATTTTCTCCGCAAATTGAAACACGAAATTAGATCGAAAAAACAATTCTTTATTTTATAAAAACGTACAATATTTAGACCCGAGGCAAAAAAAGGGCGATGAAGATTTATGCTTAATTAAATACCGATACCGGGGGAGCTGTGATGGCAAACGAAAACGAAACTGTATCAAAAGGTGCGTAGGCTGATCCTTTTATAATGGTTTTGGGCACCGCTATCCCTTTATCGATGCTAGGTGAAGGGGAGATCATGCGAAGACGATGCGACGTGGGCTTTATGTATTTTTTCGGCATACATATGTATCGATGTGCATGTATGTTGTTGGCAATGCAGATGTACTAAATTCTGCACAACGAAATGATGAGTTAGTGATAACAACAAAGTGTAAAGCAGCGAAGAGCGAAGTGAACGATGAAATGAGATGTGAGCGATAGAGAAGTGAAAGGAATAGGGTGAGCCCAAATTGTGGGTGATGCGAAAATAAAGTTAGGGTGAGCCTAAATTGTGGGTGATGCGAAAATAAACCTTAAACCCTTAACATCCTCCCCCGGTTGGAGTCAACTACTCCAAAGTAATCAGCAAATTATACTGGTAATTTGCAAATCTTTGATATTGCTCGTGTTTGTAGACCATTTCTGGTTTTTACTACCACTACACGAACACGACCATCGTCGCCAGGCTTGACTTCAGTGATGCGACCTGTTGTCCACTTAAGTGGAGGTGTATTTTCCTCCTTTATTAAGACCATGTCATTCGTTTGTAAATTTTGAGATTCCGTTTTCCATTTTGTTCGCTGTTGTAAATTTTTAAGATACTCGCAGTGCCATCTTTCCCAAAAATTTTGGTGTATTTGCTGGACTATTTGGTAGCGCTTCAGTAAGTTATCATTACGGCCCAAAAAGTTCGAGTCTGGAATTGTTGTCAGAGGCCGTCCTATTAAAAAATGAGCCGGTGTTAATGGGCGCATGTCATTAGCATCTGTCGACATCGGTGTAAGTGGACGGCTGTTGATTATTGCCTCGGATTGACAACAAACAGTTTGAATCTCATCCAACGTTAGGGTGGTGGTTCCGATAGCACGACGAAGAAAGTACTTTGCTAATTTAACTGCACTTTCCCAGAGTCCACCAAAGTGTGGAGACCTGGGAGGTATGAACTGCCACTCGATTCCATTCTCCAGGCATGTACGTTGAACCTCTTCTATATGTTCCTTGGTAACGAAAGCGGACAAAAGCTGGCGTAGTTCTCGATTGGCACCCACAAAATTGGTGGCATTGTCGGACACTATTTTGCGACTTTTCCCCCGTCGAGCAATAAATCTCTTTAAGGTACCTATAAATGCTTGTGTGGACAAATTGGGTACAACTTCTAAGTGTACTGCCTTAGTTACAAAACAAATAAATACTGCAATATAAGACTTAATTGGTGAACGGCCGCGAATCCGTTGAGTTATAAGGACAGGTCCACAATAATCCACTCCTGTCACTTCGAACGGGTAAGTTTGCTGGACTCGATCGGCTGGAAGATGCCCCATAATTTGCTCAGCAATAATTGGGTTACTGCGGTAGCATAATACGCAATCGTGAATTACCCTTCTTATAACATGGCGTGCGTTTGTTATCCAGAACTTGTCTCTCAAAATGTTTTGAAGCGTTTGGACTCCGGCGTGCAAGTGATGATGATGAAAATGTCGAATTAATGTATTTACAAATGCGTGTGATGATGGAAGTAGAATTGGATGTTTACTGTTAAAAGGCAATAATGAATTTTTAAGTCGCCCTCCAACTCTGAGTAAGTTCTTATGCAAGAATGGCGACAATGAAATTAGCTTTGAGTTGCGATGTTGTTCTCCAATCTCAATGGCGTGGATGTCTTCTGAAAATGAAATATATTGAATGTGTCTGCATATCAATTCTAATGCTTCATCCATTTCAGGTGCCGATATGTTGATGCAATCATTAACTGATGACTGCTTTCGACATCCACGAATAAATCGACTTACATAAGCAAAAATTCTCAGCAATTTCATGTAGCTATTAACATACTTGTGTTTACTAATGAAGTCAGAAGTTGGAATAGCAATTAATGCAGTTCTTTGAAGCCGCTGTTCTGGTAATTCGTTTTGTGATACATGCACTGCTGAAGGCCAATAATCACAGCTCTGTTGGATAAATTCTGGTCCGTGCCACCAAAGTGTATTTCGTAAAAGTTCGCTGGCACATGCTCCACGTGACACAATATCAGCGGGATTCTGGTCTGTTGGTACGTGATTCCAGGAAAAGGTTTTCGTTAATTGCTGTATTTTTGCTACCCTGTTGGCCACAAAAACGTTCCATCTCGACTGTTCACCTGCTATCCAAGCAAGCGCAATTGTGCTATCTGACCAGCAGTATACATTTGCGCTAGGAAGATTGAGTATGTTGTTAACTGCTGACATCAGTTCTGCGGCCATTAGGGCTGCACAAAGTTCTAGCCTAGGTAATGTAATCCTTTCGTTGGTGCCACTCGAGATTTAGCACAGAGTAGTGACGAATGCTCCCCATATGCATCACTCCATGCTGCATACACACATGCTCCATATGCCTTAGTGCTTGCATCTGCAAATGCGTGAAGTTTAGTATCGATATCAATATTAGCATACCTGGGTATTTTTAATGTTTGTAAAAGCGGTAATTGTTTATTGAATAGCTCCCAATGAACCTTGATCCCGGGTGGGACCTCATCATCCCATGGCGACTTCAGCTTCCACAGTTGTTGCATCAAAATTTTGCATGTTACTATCAAAGGATTGAGGAGACCTATCGGATCAAAAAAACTTGCCAATTTTGATAGAATTGAACGCTTTGTAGTTTTAACGCTATTATCCGCTACCAAATGAAATAGAAAGCAATCCTCAACAGGTGACCATTTTAACCCTAACGTTTTTACAAACTCAGTGTCGTGGAAACGAATTGTCTCTTCTTTGTCTTCTGGTAAAATATCGGCAACAATTTCGGATGCGTTCGATGCAAATTTTCGTAAAGGAAACCCCGCGCAATTCAGTAAGTTTATGGTTTGATTTTTGATTTCGATGACCTCGCCGATACTAGCTGCGCCACTTATTAAATTGTCTACATAGAAGTCGCTTAGTGTTACCTTTGATCCGATTGGGTAAGTTTTCGCTTCATCAATTGCCAGCTGTTGTAGACATTTTACAGCAAGGTACGGTGCGCAACTAGTACCATAAGTAACTGTTTGTAGCTGATATGTGGTAAGTGGTTGTTCAGAGGTTGGGCGCCAGAAAATGCATTGCCATTGGGTATCTCGTTCGTCGACCCAGATTTGCCTATACATTTTGGCAATGTCAGCCATAATGACATATTTGTGTCTTCTGAATCGGGTCAATATTGTGAATATCGTATCTTGTAGCTGGGGACCAACTCTCAACATATCGTTTAGGCAATATCCATTTGAGGTTTTGCAGGAGGCGTCAAAGACTACCCGCAGCTTAGTAGTCGAGCTATCAAGTTTTGTGACCCCGTGGTGGGGAATATAGTTTAGGCGATTTCTTGGTGAATATTCTAAATTAACTGGAATCATATGCTTCATATTGATATATTCTTCCATGAATTCATTGTAATCTCTGCGAAGATTTGAGTTTTGATTCAGTTTGGATTCTAACGAAAACATTCTTTTGCCTGCGGTTTCTTCTGAAGCACCCAGGTGATGAGGTTCTTCACGAAATGGAAGGCGAACAATGAACTTATTGGTAACGGGACACCTGTGAGTAGTAGAGCTGAAATAGGATTCACATTCGAGCTCATCCGATGATAGAGTCGACGATGACGATGCTGGAATGTCTTCGATTGCCCAAAACCTTTCCAGGAGCTTATCTAAAATGGACTCTGATGTGACTGATGTGAATGCTTTGTATGGAGGTGATGGATCAGCTGCTGATGTTACGTGCGCAGGAATGGCACCTGCAACCACCCAACCAAATTTGGTATTTTGTATTACTGGACCATTGAGACGTATTTGGCCCTTACTAAGTATCTCAAAAAATAATCCTGCTCCAATGAGTATGTCAATCTGTCCTGGTATGTTGAATGTCGGATCAGCGATGGAAATGGTATCTGGAATCGAAATGGTTGACTGATCGATGCGACGACTAGGTTGACATGACGTAATGGATGGTATGATTAGTGCATCAATGGTAGCACTATACTCTTCGGTTAGAGATTTAATCGCTATGCAACATAAATGTTGCGCCTTTGCTCTCCTTTGACCTATTCCACTGACGTCGATATCTACGCCCTTTCGAGTTACTCTTAAATGTTGTGCCAATTTCTCCGTGATGAAATGCAGTTGAGATCCGGAATCTAGCAGAGCGCGAGCTCGGATGCTCACTCCCCGAGAATTAAAAACATGAATAATTGCTGTTCCAAGAATAACTTCTGATTGATCGAGACTCACCTTAAGAGCAGATGATGAGAGCAAACCTGCTCTTGGTGATATGTTGGTAATGGCTGAATCATTTCGATGTAATAGTGTATGATGTTTTACATTGCAGTGTTTACAGAGATGGACTGAAGGACAATCATTCGACTTATGACCTGATCCAAGGCAATTCAAGCACAAGTTCAGTCTTTTCACACAGTTATATCTTGCAAGTGGATCCATGGCACGGAACGTGTCGCATTTGAAGGCATTATGATGGGGAACCGCATTGCAAAATTCACACTTTGCTTGTTTGGTAGTCACCATAGCCCATTTTTCGTCACGTTTGTTGTGCCTATGTGTTGTTAGCTGAGTTCTTGGTATGAGTGTTTTAGGCTGCCCGGCTTCCAAAATATCTGCAATTTGACAACGACGTTCTAAGAATTTTGCTAAGTCCTCCCAAGTGGGCAGATGAAAACTCATGGCAGTTGATCGCTGATCAAACAAGTGGGTAACCTCTTCCTCCCACTTGGCTTTCGTGTCTGTATTGAGCTTTGAGGATACCAGATGCAAGAGTATGCCATCTGATACTTGCTGATTTGAAGCTAGTGATTGCACAGCTCGTAAGTTGGTATCGACGACGTCTATGAACGCCCTCATCGATGATGCATTCGGCCTTGTTTCTCCCTGTACTTCGAAAATAATAGGTCTATTTATAAGTTCGTGCGGTTTTACAACAGATGGCGTAACTTGATTATTATTCCATCGATCCACATTTCCAAACATTCATTGGAGAGCTACTGTCGTAAGGCACAAACGTCAGTATAAGTTTTTTATTTGAAGCGTAAACAACAATATTTTTACCACACTTGAAAATGTCGAATTTCGTGCCAAATAATGTGTTTTTGCGGGGAATTCTTCTTCATTATTTTAATATGAAGAAAAAAGCAGCCGAAAGTCATCGTATCTTGGTGGAAGTTTATGGTGAGCATGCTCTATCTGAGCGAACGTGCCAGAAGTGGTTTGCACGCTTTAAAAGTGGTGATTTTGGCTTGGAAGACGAAGAACGCGAGGGTGCGCCGCCAAAGTTCATGGATACCGAATTGGAGGAATTGCTCGATCAAGATCCGGCTCAAACGCAAGAAGAGGTTGCAAAAACTTTGGGAATTGATCAATCAACCATTTCCAAACGTTTAAAAGCCATGGGAATGATCCGAAAGGTAGGCCATTGGGTGCCGTATGAATTGAAGCCAAGAGACGTTGAACGCCGTTTTATGGCATGCGAACAACTGCTTCAACGGCACAAAAGAAAGGGTTTTTTGCATCGAATTGTGACTGGCGATGAAAAGTGGGTCCATTACGACAATCCAAAACGTCGGGCAACGTATGGATACCCTGGCCATGCTTCAACATCGACGTCGGCGCAGAATATTCATGGCCTGAAGGTTATGCTGTGTATCTGGTGGGACCAGCTGGGTGTTGTGTATTATGAGCTACTGAAACCGAATGAAACGATTACGGGGGATGTCTACCGACGACAATTGATGCGTTTGAGCCGAGCACTGCGAGAAAAACGGCCGCAATACGCCGATAGACACGACAAAGTTATTTTGCAACATGACAATGCTCGGCCACATGTTGCACAAGTGGTCAAAACATACTTAGAAACGCTCAAATGGGATGTCCTACCCCACCCGCCGTATAGTCCAGACCTTGCGCCATCCGATTACTATCTCTTCCGATCGATGCAACATGGCCTGGCTGACCAGCACTTCCGTAATTACGATGAAGTCAAAAAATGGATCGATTCGTGGATTGCGGCAAAACCGACCGAATTTTTCACAAAGGGAATCCGTGAATTGCCAGAAAGATGGGAAAAAGTAGTAGTAAGCGATGGACAATATTTTGAATATTAAATTTGTAACCGCAAAAAACCGCACGAACTTATTCATAGTCCTATTATGTTGAATATGAGCTTGGAAAATTAGCCGCTTGTTTCCATATCTAGACCGTAACAGATCCAACGCCTTGATATAATTTTCATCGGTCACCTCAAACGATTGTATGAGGCTAGCTGCTGAGTCGACGAGACATGATCGGAGGTACTGAAACTTCTCGATGTTTGCTAATTGGTTGTTGTTGTGAACGAGCGCTAAGAACATGTTGTAAAAATCCATCCAATTTCGATGATGACCATTGAATTTCGTGAGTTGAAGTTTCGGAAGGTTGACTCGATGTGACGGAGATGCAATCGCTGTGCTGTTGAATATAGTTTCTCGGCGTGCGGGGTTAAGCACATTTATGCGCTGCACTATTATTGCCTTCGCTGCACAAAAGGATTCATCGAATGTATCCCGATGTGGTTGATTGAGTTCTTCATCGTTCATTAGCTCCAATTCTGATTGTAGATGGTGAAATGATTCGTACTGACGTTCCAGTACCGATAATTTTGCCTCGAGCTCGTGCACGGAAATACTGCTAAGATGCGGAAGTATGCGTTCGATGTTGATTCTATCCAGAATTTGTTGACGCTGTTTGACCTTGATGCGGTACTCATTTTGCGTTTTCAAATGAGCAGACGCATCATTAGCCTGAGACCACACGGATTGGGAAGTTCGTGGTGTTCCCGCCTCATGATGCACCGAATCGCTTTCTCTAAAGGGGGTTGTTGATGGTGGTGACGTATCCGCAGGTATATTGTGAGGCTCCATTTCCAATACTTGTATGTGATGATTAAAACTTAAGTCAATTGGTTGACAACGATGGCGATGGCCAGCTCCTCAAATCCGGCTCGAAGGACCAATTTATGGATGATGACTGGCCAACCCAGTTAACTTAAATTTTCTCCGCAAATTGAAACACGAAATTAGATCGAAAAAACAATTCTTTATTTTATAAAAACGTACAATATTTAGACCCGAGGCAAAAAAAGGGCGATGAAGATTTATGCTTAATTAAATACCGATACCGGGGGAGCTGTGATGGCAAACGAAAACGAAACTGTATCAAAAGGTGCGTAGGCTGATCCTTTTATAATGGTTTTGGGCACCGCTATCCCTTTATCGATGCTAGGTGAAGGGGAGATCATGCGAAGACGATGCGACGTGGGCTTTATGTATTTTTTCGGCATACATATGTATCGATGTGCATGTATGTTGTTGGCAATGCAGATGTACTAAATTCTGCACAACGAAATGATGAGTTAGTGATAACAACAAAGTGTAAAGCAGCGAAGAGCGAAGTGAACGATGAAATGATGAGTAAGTGATAACAACAATGTGTAAAGCAGCGAAGAGCGAAATGAACGATGAAATGAAATGTGAGCGATAGAGAAGTGAAAGGAATAGGGTGAGCCCAAATTGTGGGTGATGCGAAAATAAAGTTAGGGTGAGCCCAAATTGTGGGTGATGCGAAAATAAACCTTAAACCCTTAACAACAACGTTGTGACATATGGTGAACTTGTTTCCAAAGTAAACGTTGTATAGTTCAAATATTTCGAAAACAGAAAATCAAAACCATCTAGGCAGCTCTGTTAACAAGTAAAAGGGCCGTATCTTTCCGCGCGTTATAGTAGAAAGAAAATGAATCCTCAGGAGTGATAGTTTGCTGCATATTTTGGAGCTCTAGCATCATTGCCCAATATTTCTTTCAAAAGGCTACTGGAAACTCCATTTGGGTCAGCGGAGAGTGCTATTTGATGCATAGTTGTTTTGTGACCTGAAAAAAGAGTCATGGACTTGGGCAAACTTTGATTTCAGCGATATCGCTCTTCATGCCACACAGCCCTTGCCAAAATCGATCATTTGTACTTCAAGTTCGGTAATCGTTATCAACTGTTTCGACAATGTCAAACAACCGCCACGAAGCAACATTTTTGTGGAGTGCCCTGAAATACCGATGTTATGCAAAAATCCATGCCCTTCAAGGCGAATATTAGACAAGCAATTCGTGAGGTGAAGCCAGAAACTGTAACGAAATTCTAGGAAAACTGCGTTAGCAGCATCCGCTACTGCGATGCCCACCACATGAATAAAAACGTGCTCTATAAAGAACAGGAATGCTTGCTCTTGCGAATGAACTGATAATGTGTCGTAAGTAATTGATTTTTGTCAATTTTTTTTTTGTGTATGCCTATACCTATCCAAATGAGTTTAGTAATCGGCCAATCGAATGGTTTGGCATCACATTCATGAATAAGAATTTACATATATCTGATTATACCTAGGGTTATCCATCTATTGTTTGGATTTAAATTCGGCTATGAGTAAGAGGTGTATGAAAATATTCCATATTTTTTATTCGAAAGAGTAAACCCAATAAGAATTGAACACAATTTCATTCAAGTGACTTTCAGCTCTTAAATCGTCCCTAGAAAACTGACTTCCGACTTTTATAATTATTCCATTTTCGAAGAACACGCACAATAAATCGAGGTTGGCTGTGTAGCACACAACGCCATCTTCTTGAAATCAAACGTGTTCGATTAGTTTTCTTCTTCTTTTTCTTGCACAAACCGTTTAAATATGGTAGGCGCGGTAATACTTTTTGACTGCAAAGGCGGCTTCTTTCTCATTTTCGAAAAAACCCAAACATTAAGTGTTTCCGCTTCATGACGACATATGGATTTTATGACCCCTAAAAGCTATGACTCTGTTTGTTAATATAAGCTGCCATTAAAAAATGAGCTTAATTGGAAAGGATGGATTTTCGGCAGAAATGTTAGACTTTTCATATATTCACACTTAACACTAGTATACGCACCATTCGACAGATTACTAAAGTGGTATGTAAATAACTGTCGTTTCAAGGTAAGAAAATAAATTTGAAAATATTTCGAGCTCGGCTGATTTTTATGAAAAGTTTTGAACAGAAGTTATAATCTGCCAATAACATCTTGTCAGAACAGTCAGCAGTGGAGGATATGCAGAAAAAGTATTTACACAAAAATGAAATATTAGAATAATATTCAATTAAATAAATTATTGTGAAACCTAAGTAAATAACTGGCCCACATTCTAAACATGCAAACATTGATTGAGAGAATGGGATAGGGGGCAAGTATGACCAAAATATAATCTCATCCATACGCATGCACGCAAACTCACGTAGCAGCTATATGTCCAATATGTTAATCTAAATTTATGAACATTATATCGACATATAGATACATGTGTTGGCACGCTTGTAAGACATGGTCCACTAAATTTCTTATCCTACCCTCCGCCACTACAGTACGTATCAGTAACTCTCAATTCCAAGTTATTCATTCATGGCGTCGAAAAGTTCTTTCACCACTTGTCGTGCCTGCAAATAATATTCTATTCCACTGGATAAACATAATTTATCTTTGCCAATCGTCATTCCTCATTTATGCAATTCCTTGAATGCCCTGAAATCAAACAAATAATTTATCTGATAAAACGCCAAAGTAGGGGATCAACTTCGAACGTGGAAATAAAATGAAATATAACCAAAAGTGCAAATATAGTGAAACTCTGAAATGAAATGAGTTAAAATGAAAACGCAAATATAACAAACACAAGGATAGCCGATAGTGGATAGTGGATAATCTAAGATACACTGAATTAGTGAAAGCGAAAAAAATGAAAACATGCGAAAGAACAACAAAAAGCGGTGAAAGACAATGAAAATTGTGTTCGCGTGCGCTCATTCGATCGCACAGCCAACTGCACTGATAGATGAGCAAACAAAGAGGCGGAAAGCAGCAAACGTAAAGACACAAAACAGCAAAAAAAAACAAACAACGCACTAACACATACATATATATGTCCACCCGACAGTCAAATGTACTAGTTTTGAATTACCTTACCACCAGTTTGCTTTGCCACAGAAGTAGTTCGTCTTCTCTATGCAATTATTCAGTGCAAGCAACTGGTATTTTGGGTAATTCGATGTTCTACGAAATGTCATTTAACGAACTACTCAGCCTCTGCATCAGCTTTGTACTACTTAATGAAAAAGGAGCTCACTATTCATCAGGCTTCTAAATTCTAGTCCAATTTGTGGCAAAAATCATCAGCTTTGGACTAATTGGTAAAAGTAAATAAAAATTGAGAAATGAACGTTTCAGAAATATGTATAAGTATATGTTATCAGCCCTGTGCCAACAATATTTTTTGAGTTTGAAAGGTTTTGCTTATGAGTGATTCCATCCCAATTGGCCGAAGTACCTGTATTTCGGAAATTGCTGGTTGGTATAAAAAGTAAACTGAACAAATTTTGAAGAAAAAAAAAACAAACTTGTTAAATTTTACGATTTATTCAAAGTTGAAAGTTTTGGCATAGATAATTTTTAAGTGAAATACCGTCGTTTCATTTTAACATTTTTATAATTTTTTTTTTTAATAAATAGTTAAAATATAATTCGTTTTTTCAAAATTTTTTGTTTCATTTTTGAAAAACAGCCCGCTTCAGACTTTTTCCTATTTTTTATTAAATGCTGTGGCAACGCTAAATAAATCCTAAGAATTTCATAGTAGGACTCCTATAACTTTTCGACATACGTCAATAAAATTTTCAACAAAAAAAATATAATCTGTGTCTAAAAAAAAACTTTCTAAGCATATTTCATTCTAAAAAATATTAAACAAGACATTTTATAAAAATATTTTATTTTAAAAATATGACAAGATTTGCTTAATACATAGAAGGGTTTTAAATAAAAAGTTAGGTTAAGTTAGGTTACGGTGGTTGCCACTTTTCCTAAGTGTGTAAAGGAGACTTACTTAGCTCTGCTGGCCCATTGACATGCCGCTAGTTTAAGGGGAATCTCGAATTGTTAATGTGGTAAAACCACTTTCTGTTGGCTGCCTACCGTAGATGGCTGCCGAAATAATTAAAAAGAGCTACAATTTTAATTTGATAAACTGTATACCAAAACTTTCAACATTGAATCAAAGTCCTTAAATTTTCAAAGTTAATACATTTTTTGTTTGATTTTTTGGTTTACTTTTTTTTTAGAATTTTCTGCTACTGAAATCAGCTGATTAACGTATCCATTGAACTTTTCGCTCTCAGAATTGAGAACATATCCAGAAAAAACTGGTTGGAATGTGTACCATTTTACTTTTCAAATTCTGGCAAAATGTGGAGCATCCTTTATTATACAATAATTAAAATATTAAAAACTAATTTTTATTCTAAAATTATTCTAAACAACTTCAAAAACAAATTTATAAATTAAAAATTGCTATTTAAAAAAATAGCATAACATAATAGAAGAATATTTGTTTGGCAAACAGCTGTAATGGGTCATTTTGCAACTGGTGTAATTCTAGTCTCTCTAGAGGTAGTACCTATGACTTTTCCCGGCAAATAGCAGTTCAATAGAATGTTTGCCGATTAGTTTGGCTTTTCACTGCAGAGCAGTTACTGCATATCGACAGGCAAAAGTTGATGAAGGGTTTAGGACTCGGAAGGTTTAGCTATCATGGAGGCTTTCCGACAACCAATGTCACTACACGACGGCTACAATTCAATGAGGCAATGAGGCAAAGCAAACTTTAGGACTACTATTTGCTTGCAGCATTCAATGAACGTATTTCGCGAGTCGGTATTTCCTTTTTTATGTGTATAAGTGTGTATGTATGTTTATTTTAAATACACATGTATGTATGTACTTGCGCCTGTGTTCAAATAAGGATGTGCTGTCGAATATTTGTTTTTACAGCTTCTTCAAGTAATCGTAATAAATAACAAAACGTTGCTCTGATTGTTTTTATTTGTTCAATAAGTAAAGTTGTTGACTGTGCAAAAGCAAAATAACATCAGTTAAGCTGGTGAATAGAGAAGCATTGCAAAGCGGTTGGCTAATGCCAGGAATGGCAGCGCAATGCGGCGGTGTAAGAAATAAAGTTCTGCGTAATGATGTTTACGGAGGAGAAAAATATTTGAAAAATGTGCGGTAGGCAAACGGAGTTCAATTGATTCAATTATTTAAAATGACAAGGGCTCTCTACAAGAAACAGCAAAAAAAAAAGAGACAAACAAAAACAAAAAAAAAAAGCAAAATTAAACAGATTTTGATTGGGAATGGATTCAGAAGGTTAGCGAGTGATTTTGGGTAATTTTATTAACAAATTTGAGCTTTGCTGGTAGAAAATTGAAATTGTCTTGCTGAAGGCTTTAGTTTAAATGGCAGGAAGCGAGCATATATTACAATATTATTTCTAAGCTACTTTTCAAAATATTTTTTTTTTTTTTTTTTGACTTGACTTTTTTTATAGGTCCAACATGTGCTGAAGGCCAAGTAGAAAACTTGGATTTGTTAGCAGTGGTGATAGCAATGGTTGTTTTCATCGTTTTGAGATTTGTACAGGTAAAGAGGAAATGAAAGGAAAAAGGACTTGGAGAGCGAGTTGTTATCGACTTAACTTTTGGGAAAACTCATAAAGTGTTTTCAATAATTTTTTCACTTCATACAACCTGATTCTGGAACTGAAAAAACAGAAAGGCTATAAAATCGCATACGCAAAAGTTCCCCAAAGATTCTGATTAAAAAGTTACACAAATTTCTTATATTTTTTTGGATATGAATAAATTTTATGAATTTTGCACAAAGTTGGGAACTTTGAATTTTAAGATTTTCGTTATATAATAAACTTCATTTTTATAAAAAATTAATGACAAAATTAGCACAAAAAATATTGTGAATATTGAAAAAAAAAATGGATTAAGAGACATAATTATGCGAACAAAAGGGTATGTATGAGCCGATTAAGTTTAATTATACAAATATGACATCATCAATTGGCATAAACTTGAAGTAGACGCCACATCTCAGATCATTTATTCAAATATTTAATTCAAGTACAGTATATTATTTTTTTAATTTAATTAAAATAGAAAAATAGGCATAGCTTTTTACAATTATTCAGTGTTTTCGGTATCGCTCATCTCAAATACTTACTTATACGTAAATATATTCCCTTTCTGATCCGCTTTCATTTGATTTATTTATAAAATACACGTATGTATTCAGTTGTATCGTATAACTGCTAGATTGCGTTCGTTTTTTCTAAGTATGAAGGGCAAATATATAGCTAAACAACCTTTTCATAATAGCGAAATATTTACTAAGTGTACAAAAAATCTACTAGAGGCTAATTTAAGTATTAGATAGTGTAGCAAAAAGCTTTCGAAATGTAGCTTTAGGAAATATTTCTCGACTACCATGAATAGAAGAACTTCATTAGCACAAATAATAGCCCTCTTTGTTGTAAATAACGAGAAGAGATTTTTCTTAAATTCATATTTCTGCTTTCTTCGCGCTTAGTCACTTCTACTTTATCGTTTGCTATTTGCAATTTTTCTTCTTGCTGCAGAGATTTTCTTTCAATCTAACTGCTTGGCAATTTTATTCCTTGCTGCGTGCTTTTTATTTTTGTACAAATACCCACACATGCAAGCAACGACTTGGTAGTGTTTCGAACTTTTTCCACCATCCATGCACATTTATGTTTTCAAAGTACTTCAGTGCTTTTTCTATAATTGCTGCTGCATGCTCGTTGCATACAGAGTAGAATATTAAAGAATAAAGAAAATAAAAAAGTAACAGCGGCAGCAGCTCAACTTTGTGGCATTTCGACTGCAGAGTTCTGCGCTCCCAGCTGAAATAAGCAGCGAATATATTTGGGTGTATATACAGTAGTGGCTAAAAGCTAAGCCCTGCTGAGTGTGGATATCTTGAGAAGGTTATTTAAAGTTTATAAAAATTTGTCATTACTTCAAAGCATGTGTTATAATAAGATAATAGTGGACAGAAATAAGGAGTTAAGTCATTAAAAAAAATAAAACTTTCAAAGCATGGAACAGATCGCTTAATTTTGGTCTCATTTGAAAGTTTTTCAAGATATACTGGAACAAGATCATATACAACTGCACGACATAAACACTCTTTAAAGAAGATGCCAATTCAAAATGTTTTAGAATCTTCTCATTATGTAGAGTAAGTAAAGAGTTTTAATTTGTAAGTTATCAAAAAGACGATCACGATGCAAATTTTCTGCTGTTAGATAACTGCCATCAGATTGCTCAAAGACTTCTGCCAGCTTATTAACAGTAAAGTAATTCTTCGTGGGGTGTTACATCGAGTGGAGAGCTAAGAGATGAAGCTGTATTTTTGCGAAACTTACTGGTTTCATCACACAATCTATATCATAGCTATCCTACTTTTACTGGTTTGGAATTTCTACATATAGGGTTGGGGAATAAGTTCATAGCGTTTTGATATTTTCTGTCCTACAAACTATGTTAATTGTATTTTTGAGTTATTTTATTTCTTATTAGTTTAGAGGCTTAGAAATGGAATACCCAGGATGCAAAAATCAACATTTTCGACACCTGCTCTTCTGTACTTTTTATCTAGGTCAAAAAACTGCCGAAGCAACCCGCGACATTTGCAACGTGTTTAGAGAAGGTGTCATAGGCGAGTCTACACCACGGAAATGGTTTGCAGAGTGCAAAAATGGCGATTTTGACGTCGATGACATGTCCCGCAGCAGAAGGCTTTCTGAATTCAATGAAGAACGTCTCAAAAAACTTTTGAAGGAGAACGGTCGAAAAACCAGTTTGTGATTGGCGGAAAACATGAACAGCGATGAGAAGACGATTCCCAATCTCCTTAATTCAATGGGATTTACCGAAAACTTGGGAGCCAGGATGCCTCACGAGCTCAACGAAAAAAACCAAGAAAGTTGCCTTCGAATTGCTTCGCACCATCTCTCCGGCCATCTAGCGAAACGCGGTCACAAACACTACTTTTTGTACCGAATGAGAAATGGTGCCCATACAACAATATGAAGCAAAGAAAGGAGTGGATGGATCTACGAGATGCGCCAAAGCCGAGAGCCAAGCCCGAGGAAGTCCAAAGAAGATCATGACATGTGTTGGATGGAACTGAGAGGGCATGGTGCACTGGGAATACACGATCAACAAGGAGCTCTACAATGCCCAACTACACTACGTGAATGAGGCTATTCGACTGAGGCTATTCGAATAAGAGCTCGAATGGGAGGTCCTCCAGTATCCACCGTATTCTTCGAATCTTGCACCGACCGATTACCATCTTTTTCGCTCTCTGTCAAACCATATGAAGGGCGTTATCTTCGATAACAAAGAGGTCCTGAAAAACTGGCTCAACCATTTCTTTGAAAACGAAAAGAGGCGACTTTTGGTGGAACGACATTAAGGCGGGCAGCGGTTGTTAACAGCAACCGCGATTACAAAATTGATTAACTTATTGTTTCTTGTTTAAATAAAAATCTGCGGTAAAATGCTATGAACTTATTCCCCAGCCTAACACAAATATATAAAATTTATAATTTTACGTGCATGCACAATTTTTCGAGGATGACATTTACGCCCACAGGGTGTTATACAATAACACATTAAAAGGTGTGATCTTGGCATATGCCCATGTTTCAATAACACAATAACACCAAATACAATTTTTAAATGCGTAAGACCTGACTTCAGCGTAATAAGATAGGACTTCTTGATCAGTTTGGCCGATCCGCCGAACTCAGGCCTGTTGAGAACTTTTACGGTGTCATTAATATATATTATATTCACTAGCAAAATTAAAAATCATGTTTCGTTAAAGCCTTGAAAGTGGTATATAATACCATGCATAAGTTTGAAAAAAAAGAACTAAAAATTCCATAAAGATCGAATATCTTTTTTATTTTCATTTTTCAATTTTCAAAGATCGCTGAGAGCTCTTTTTTTGATTTTTGAAGTTTTTCTTATAGAATTTCATTAATATTTTTGATTTTTTAGTAGGCAGTCCTGCATATTTATATGAACATAACTCGAGCCATGCTTAACTGTTTATGTTGATTAGTATGACCAGAAATAATAGTTGTCATTAATTTATGCTTTAAATAGTCTTTCATGTCATCATTAGGAGGAGTTTGGGGTTTTTCCAATTTTTTTCTATATAAAAAATATGTTTAATAAAAAAAAGAGCGAAAAAGTTTACAAATGCAAAAAATACACTTATTTTCGTATAGATTGAATATTTATGTAAAGCTTAGCCATTCACTAGAAAACAATCCACCTAAATATTTGTAAAATAATAGTGCAATACAATATTTTTAGTGCCGTTGAAAAATGGGAGTATTTACTTTAATTCGTGTTATTAAAGTTAAAGTTAAGGTATTTTAACCCTTCTAGTTAATTTCGGTCCGTAGATGAATGCTTGGAAACATGACTACTACTTTCAGATAATAGCAGCGCTCTCCTTTCATTTTACGCTAATTTTCAAAATTGTGACAGTTTCCATCAATTTAGAGCTCATTGATTTCAACCTGGTCGACCTTTTCGTTTTACGTTAGCGAAGCTTCACTTAGGTACTTTGTGAATCTTATATTGAGTAGATGGTGAGCAACAAAGAATCAGGAACCAATCTGTACTATTGTACTTGCTCGACATTTTAGTGACATTTGGCCCAGCTACATTGGACAAGTTTCTAAGTGTCTTCGATTGCAAGTCGCTCTTTATCTTAAAGTAAAATACAATGAAAAGCTTTCACTACCAAATAGCGAACCGAAAAGTGCGTTATTGGCATAAGGTTGGCACTTTAGTTGTTTTAATAAATTTTTGTATATTAATTCAATTTTTTCTTGTTTTATTGCGTTTTTTGTTTTTAATTGGTGTTTGGAAATAATAAAAGAGAGAAAAATATATATAGAAAATAATTCTAAATTTTTCTCTCTAATAACTTTGTCACAGTTAACTCTGTAACATCGGTTTAATAAAAAAATGCGGATATGAGAAATATTAGCTGAGCATACAGTTAAGTTTTAGCCAGCATTGTAAACACGATCACACGTATAGCCACATATATGTGTAGTTAGTTGTATACGTACCCTTACGCTGCATTGCATAAGTGGAAGGTGTAACTAACACTTGAAGAAATTTAATTTTTTTCTCAAATAAAAACGTGATACATGGCACTCAGTAATAGGCAGAGCGCTCATGTGCCCTGTTGGTCTACTGTCGGTTTCGCGTGTGTGTTTTCTTAGCACCAAATCGCAGTGTGTAGGTGATGTGTGTAAATGGATAGTTCGTATGTATGAAACAACATCGTTGCAGTGTTGCAAATGCATACTTGATACTACATGCCACTGCAAATACAATCAGCCTTCAGCTATACTACACCTAAGTATACTATATAGCATATAGCAAGTATATGCAGCTGAAGTTGCACAGGTTGCAGCGAATGTTGCTGCCTTAATACACGTATATGAATATATATGTATGAGAGTAAATACACATGTACATATTGCCTTATTTTATTGCAGCTCGCACACTAACTACCATTATCCGCATTAGAGTTCGCGTAAACTTACCTCACACAATCATTCTGTTAAAGAAAGTTGCTGCCGGTGCTGTTGCCGTTGGCATTGCGCACTCTGCACTCTGAGCTCAGCGCTCCCCGCTTTACACCGCTTTCGATCACTACTTTTCTCTTACACTTGCCCTGCCCTACATCATCTTGTTGCTTGTTATTGGTTGGGGATACGCTTTTTGCTATCAAACATTGTAAATACAAAAAACAAAACTTAAAAAAAAAAAAATGATGGCATTTCTTCAAGCTGGTTACAGGCATTTTTCTTAGCTGCCGTCTAGGTCGGCAAGACGCGCCTCCTGTCAGCAATTCTGTTCCTGCTCGCTGAACGCCCTTGCTGATTGCTGTTTCCCTCTAGTCTTCCACTTTGGCACGTACAAAATCAGTATCCTTATTCCTGCGGGCCAATGTTGCTCACGTTGGCTCTTTGCACAATTTCTTTGGCTTTGCCTTCGCTTTTCCGGTTGTACGAGTACCTAACGTATTTTGTTCTTATCCTACTCCTTAGCAATACAAACACATAGCAATGCACACATATAAATAAGCATGTATGGGTGCATGTACGTGTTCGCTTCCTGTTGGCTTTCTTTAGCAAAATGTACAATTCTAATGGGAATTTACAATTTCTGCTCTGCCGTACGGCAATCTGCGGCGCTGTTAGACGCTGCTCAGCTCAGTGCACAGGATAGCGCCGAACATTACAACTTGCAACTTCAATGCAATGCTGTGTGAAATGAATGGAAAGCATTTTCTTTTAACATTCATATTTACTTTTTCAGCGCTTCTACTCACTTTTTAGTATCTTCCTTGTATGTTTTTTTTTGGATTTGTTGTATTTGAGCATTGTTAAATTGAAGCCTTTTTTATCGGTACACGGCAATCCCATCCAGCGATTACTTTGAAGGAAGTTGAAGATGCCGCTGTGTGTTTGTGTATAAAGTTGCATTCAGCTTTACATGCAGTTCTTAAATAAGTAATTTAAGATATAGTTCGTGTCGTAACTTTCTTACTTATTTCGATGTTAAGTTTTTGTATTCAATACAAAATTCACGACAATATTAAACTCAATACGATAATATAAGGTCAAAATTCCACGCTTGTTAAGGAAGGAAGGAAATTTAAATCAGACCTTACATTAAATATTATTACATAATCATTATTATCACATGACTTAAATATTATTATGCTTCCCTTCGAAAGTAAAATATATTGTGAGTAAAGTGGTGCATCAAAGTTTTCTAAAATTTTGTTTATTTGTAGACTTGAGTATAATACTCGTAAGAAATGAGTTGAACAATTCTTTAAAGACAGTTAATAGTTTTGAGATTAATTCAATGTGGAAAATTTGGTGAAAAGTGTTTTTTAAATGAGATATCTTCGGTTTCTTGTAACACTTAAATTAAAAAAAAAAACTTAAATAAGGTGCACTTTTTCGAAATGTCTTCGGTTCTCTTTAATATATTTTTTAGAATAAAATATACCTTAAAAAAAAAATTTCTTTGCTCAAAACTGTTGTTAAAGCAATATTTTCTCAAATTTATTGAAAGAAAACACCCCCATTTCGCACTTCAGATTTTCTTCTTAGCTGCTCAAGCTTCAATGTCCATAATGGGTTTGCAATAACTTCTACAATTATGTCTAAATACGTATGGTGAACAAGTAAAATATGTAGCTGGATCTAGAAATTCTAGAAAATTTGAACACAATTTTTCTAAGTGCGTCTCATACGGAGAAATAAAAAAAAAAATTTCAAATGTTAAAAAGAACCGAAACTAATTCACCTAAAAAAGCTTCATGACGAAATATTCGGCAATAATAAATGTTAAAGTTACAAATTAGTTTCACTATTTTTCCAGTTCACTTCTTTTTAATTCTAACCTACAAATAAACCAATTTTCGAACTGATAACAATAACCAAAATACTTGGATTCACTTCATTACAGCAGCGACTAACAGGTCTAAACGCACACGAATCTCTACTAAGCCAAAATAAACACAATCTTAGCACACTGATTTGAGTCATAACGGATCTCAGTTCTGCAGAAATAGAAGATATTCTAAAAATTTTGAAAAGCACACATTGGTTTTAGGAGAGATTGGGAAAGCACCCCATGCGGCATAACAAGGGGATATGTGCCTGAGTGTGTCCCACTGGACAACGACTTCAACCTAACCTAACCTAACCAACAGTTTTTTTGAAAAAAAGAAAGAAAAAAAAAACAAATGACACTCCGATTCAAGTAGATCACTGCACCCCACTCCAAAATTCCATATAGTGTTACACTAGGCACCATCTTTTTTCCCAAGCCCACTTTTATGTACCATCACATTCGAAGTTAATCGCTTTCGAAATGCAAAATGAGATATTTAACTGGAGAATCACAATTTATTTTTTTTTAGTTTTATCTGAGGAAAAAGAAGCTAGATAGGTGGGACTACAAAAAATAAGCCTCCGTTTCTAAGCGATAATACTATAGGTGCCTTCGATTCTCCAATTCACTCCTCGCTATGCTTGTGCTCTGCTCGCTTGATGAAAATCTAGACCGCAAGCAAGTATTTTCATACCTCACACAACTAATAAAACCTCCCTATTTTCAATGCTGCCAAATCCCTCTAGCCGAATAGTTTGGTGCGTGACTACCATTCGGATATCGTAGGTTCGAATCTCCGTGAAACACTAAATGAAGAAAAAGTTTTTTCTAATAGCCGTCACCCCTCGGCAGGCAATGACAAACCTCCAGTGTGTTTCTGTCCTGAAAAAACTCCATTAAAAAAAAACATATCTGCCGTTCGGAGTAGACGTAAAACTGTAGGTCCCTCCATTTGTGAAACTTCATTAAGACGCACACCACAAATAGGAGGAAAAGCTCGGCTAAACACCCAAAAAGGGTGTAAGCACCAATTATACAAATTTAATTAGACCGCGTACACACATGGGCAATTTTGTTGCTTCAATTTTACGAATTCCCTTTTGATGCTCGCGTCATGTTCGCAGATCTTGCAGTTGTTTAGTTTGGGTTTTAGTCTTTAGTCAATAATGACTTTGAAAAGAACAAGAACATAGAGGGTGTTTACAAAGCAAGAGCATCACAATTAATGAGCTGTAACAACAAATGTTTCCCTGTATGACGGGGTATTTCCAAAGCTCTTTTCCAGTGTTGTCAGTAAACGTTTATTTAAACCAGTAGCTTCATCTATTCGCCATTAACTAACGCTTTGCGAATCGAGGACGCTTTATATTTCGGAAGGAACGCCGATGTAATAATTTTTTCCATACCCATTCCTCTTAGTTAATATATTTTCTTTGAGTTCTCCAGTAATCTCAATACAATATAGTTTAGCAAATGTATAATGCTTTCAGGAAATGTTTTGATAAAATAATGTAGCAAGGCATATGGTCTTGTACTGGACCTACCCTCGGCAGCAATCCGATTACATCCACACTAAATTTATACCACACGTGTTGTCAAAAATATCAATGCCAAATTTGGTTTTGTTTTCTCAACTTCTTTTTCCAGTTGAGAAGCTCGTGGTGGTATAATCTGATATTTTGGCAACTAAATGGGAGGTACACTTGTATGTTGGTTTCGCCGCTTTCAATGTAGTCATTCCAACACAAAGTCTGGTTCGGCTTAAAAAATACAGAAGCGTGATGAATGGAAGGTCATTTGAAGATACCGGTAACCCTTTTTTATTTTTCGACATAGTCTCCTTTAACGCTTGTATACTTCGTGCAGCGCTGTTCTTGTTTGTTGAACCCTTCCGAATATAAGGATTTATCCAACTCCAAAAAGTAGTCTTGCCTGCAGTCACCTCCTCCTTTGAATATGTAATATTTTTTTCCCGCCACCCATAGAGGTGATGTGAAATGAGTTGGAAACATATTTCCATTAATTTTGCGACCACAACTGCTCAGGTGTGAATTGTTGCGTTGTCGTAATTGAAATGAAAATCACTCGACTTCCTCGATTCAAACGAGTGTCAAACACAAAGAACTATGCCGATCTGGCTCAGACTTGATGTGCATTCTTCCAAGGATACTACTAACTAACCATAACATCGATGCGCACCAGTAGTGCCAGCTTTGCACGGACATTTTAAACAACCCTTGATGTATTTGAGTTCAATTTTCAATTAAATTTTCAATCCAAAAAATACAATTATTGCAATTTTGACGTGGGATTAGAGCTAAGCCTCGACACTTACGGTTAACTCTGATGGAAGTTTTGGATTCAGCGCTAGAGCTGTGTTGTAGATAAACAAAAAACTCAGCGATCTCTATTTATACTCAGCTTATTAACTCAGTATATATACCCAATCGCTTTTTGACACTCACTTATTTCAAAATATCTTAGAAAGAATAACTCACGAACACGTGCAAGTTCCCACCCATAGGTCAAAATGTGCACTAAATAAATACTACACGGTCACTCGAATTTTTATATACACTTGGGTATGTACTATATGTGAGTATACACTTAATTACATAGGTAATATGACCCTGCACATACTCAAGCATCCAGTAGACGAATAATTTGGTTTGCCTTAATTGTGCCAATTATCTGGCAGGTCATTGAATTAATTTGGTCCATAGAATTTTCACACACCGAGCGAGTGACACGAACTCACATAAAGACGCATATACAAGGAAATCGCAATGGCTTTCCACTTTGTACTCATACGTGTCCAAATATGTAGGTGTATTTTCCCTAAACTCCTTAATTTTTGCGTAGCTGTGTATTCTCAATGCCGACGCCGCCTGCAACCCCATGACCGACCGCCTGTCACTCTGACTATGTCTGACTTTCTAACTGTCGACATCTGTGTTATCTTTTCATTTCACAAGTGTCTAATAACTACTGTCAACAATTTGGTCTTCAGCTGTGTAGACAAAGGCAGAAGATTGCACTAAAGCGGTAGGCGGCTAGAAAGTAACGTGAGCGGGAATCTGATGGTAGTATTAGTTGTCATACCGAATGCCTGATATGCCTGCGCTAAAGTGTCCACTTAACTATTGTGTGGACTACTCGTATATATCATAGTAAGTAACTATTCAGCTAACCTTTAACACAACGATTTGTAGCAGTTATTATATGGGTATATACACACACATGTACATATGAAATGCTTATAAAAATGTAGCATAGAAGTTTGAAGAAACATTTATGGTTTGTGGCCGAATCACAAAGAGTATGCCGCCGCCAAAGATATTGCCTTTGTCTACACAAAGGAATTTGACTTTCAGGGAATATATTGATATACGTACATAAATATATGTACTATGCTAGGCAGTACCAGGAGTACATATGTATGTTTATTTGTGTATAAATATTATGCTTGGTGTAGTATTTTTTTATATATATGTATGTATACCTCTATGTTTACATAAGTTTCATCACCATATCTCAATTGTTTTATCAACTTGAATTTTGTGGATCAAAGCCACATACACCTGGGATCACAACAAGAGTAGCGCAATAAATTGCAAATTTTTACTTTTTATCATTTTTTTTATATTTTTTAATAAAAATTTTTTTTTAGAAAAATATAGCTCACTCTACAACAAAAATCATATCGCTCAGTGAATCAAATTGTAAACAAAAATTAAAAAAATCAATAAACTTTTATCAAAATTTCAAACTTTTTCGTCTAAATTTTTGAAAAAAATTCCAGGTACGCAGTTTTATAGCCTATCAAATTTTAGGGCAATGAAGTGTTAGTTTGAAGTAGCTCAAAAATCCGTTAGATTTTTAGCAATTTTTTTGCTGGCAGTCTTGAGTAATTTTTTATATATGGAGAAAATGCAGAAGACCGTCAGCAAAAAAAACAAACAAAAAATTTCAAAAACCAACGCAATTTTAAGCTACTTTAAGCTACTTTTAAATTATGGCTGTGCTACACCAGAATTAAATTGACTACAAAACTGCATACCCAAAATGTCTCTAAAAATTCTGACTAAACAATTTTAAATGTCAATTTGAATGTGTCAATTTGTTTTCAATTTTGCACAAGGTTTAAACCGTTGAGTTAAATGGTTTTTGTTGTAGTACGAACTCCGTTTTTGTCTTTTTAAACCTGAGAAAAATTAAAAAAAAAAAACAGTAAACAAAAAGTCAAAAATTTGCATTTTGTCGCGCTGCTATTATTATGAACCCAAGTGTATATGCACTCTTTTATACATACATAAATATGCCCTTAGGAAGATGAGTAGGTACTAGCTTTGGCACTTTTGTGCAAATCTTATTTTATTTGTGCTTATCACTTTTGTTGGCATCACAGCTTTTGCACTCAACAGACGCGTGAAATTGCCAATTGTTCGGTAAAGTTGAAAAGAAGGTTTTCTTTGGTAGTAGAATGAATTTCAATGTGCATCAACGGTTGTGTGTGTAGGTTGCGAATAGTGTACAGATTTTATGCTGAGTAACCAGAGAACAAAAGTGTTATGTTTATGTGTTTATTCCTTGTTGAATACTTTCGATAGGAGGTGTTTCCGTTCTGGACTAAAATGGGTAAGGGATAATCATTTTTCTAAAGTATGGAAATTGGATATTTTGACTTGAGATTTTCAGCCGAGCTAGCCGAATGGGGTGGTGCGTGATTAACTCTCAGTTGTACTAAGGTTTGAAACTCCGGACATGAAAACCAAATTACTGGAAAGGCTTTTTTCTAAAAGCGATCGCCTCGGCAGGCAAAGGTAAACCTCCGAGTGCATTTCTGCTATGAAAAATTTCTGATAAAAAATCATCCGTCATTCGGAGGTGACGTTAAACTGTAGCGTCTTCTGTTCGTAAAAACATTAAGATACACACCAACAATAAGAGGAGAAGCTCAAACAAGAATGTAGCTCCATTTATACAATAGTATATATAAAGGGTGACCAGATTAAAGGTAATCTACCCTCGGTCTATTCAGTTCGTACTTTTCTATCAGAGAATTGCCACCAGTATTTACTCTCTACCTATTACAATATATTCCCTAATAGAGCTCCGCAAAAGATGACCTTAAAAAAAATGCCCTATGACTTAATACAGAATATGCACATTGAACATCGAACTATGCACAGAATGCTCTGATTTTCACTGAGTTTTTGGTATTTTGAAGTTAGTCTCTCCCGGAAGGAGTTTTTTACCTAAATTTCATAAACTGTACTATAGGTAGGTCCAGAAGGTAAAATATGTTAAAAAATTATATAATTAATATTCGAACCGCCACAAATCAAAACTGACTCAACCGATTGAAAGAAGCAGTACTGCTTGCTATGCACCCATGAAAGTTTTACTAGCACTCTGCATTAATCAAATTTATGACTTAGTCTTTATTAGGATTAAAAGTTAATCACGCAAAGCAAGGACGGAAAAATGTATGCTCTCTGATCTGACTCATGAAAATATACATTATTCGCTTTAACAGCAACATAACGCATGCCGGTTATTTGTCAATATTTTTATAAAATCAGCTTCACTCTCCAAAAAGCGACAACTGAGAAAACCGAGCGAAGCTTCTCCTAATAATTAAAAAATATCAAACATTAAGTCTCATTCCAGAAAAATCTCTGGGTTAAATAAGTGCATCATTTATGTTTGTTGTATGGGTGTTCCAAGACGAGCTTATCCCCAGAAGTGTTATTCGTGGATGTAGCTCCTCAAAGCAAATGGTCGCCTGTTTCGGAAAATCTGATCATATCGCAACTGTACCACTAGCGAAACTTCAAACAGTAAGTTCGGAGTGGTATTCGTACACAAACATTTGTTTTCTAGAAGCCTCCGTAGAATTAAGGAAAACCAACCACCGAAGACGAATAGTTCTTCACCAAAACAGTGCGAGCTCGCACAAATCGGCTCGCATATGAAAGATTTTGAGTACTGAAAAGATCGAATTAATCAGATATATCAGGCTTACAATGACGTTTTTCGTTCCCCGATATCAAAAATAAAATTTGAATTCAAAGCTTTTTAACTCCTAAAGAGGCTGTTGGAGCCTTTAGATAGCTCGATTTGAAGGTATCCGCTTAAGTGGGAAAAGTGTTTTGAAAGCAAAATATTAGTTTGGGAGAAAAGAAATCCATATTAGCGCAAAACGGCTTAAAACTATTTTATGGCCGATCTTTAGCTCCTGGGCGATGCTACGACTACCAATATGCCGGCCAATTTCAAATATTTCTGCGACTTTGTTAAAAATTGTTAGTTAAGCACCAGAGTTCAAATAATCATAAATTACTAAGTGGTTAACATTCTGACAGCTTTCAAGTAGTCGAAGCTATTACGTTAAGCGTTCGGAGGAATGGGGTTGAGTAATTTTAGTTGGGTCCTTATTTATGCAGTCCATTAATTCTACAAAAATTTCACTTAAGAGGATGTATCCCAGAGCAACTTTGGAGTTTGGCCGAAAGTGCGAAAGTTTATCTTCAAAAATATTATCTTCAAAATTGTTTTAAAAACTATTTCTGTTCTCAGACTTTCTCATCCGAATTTCACGATACATTTTTTGTAGTAGATTTTAGCACCTTCAAGCATACCTTGCATAAATAGACATTTTTGACCCATTCTCGAAAGAGCTATAATGAAAGGTCGTTAATAAGGCAATCAGAGCACTAAAATGTTTCACGAAACCATCAACAGACAATATTACGGGGGCTCCGCGAAGATGAAATATTTATACGGGCTGAGTTGAGTGCGAAAGAAAGTTTAGTATAGGCGAATTTTTACACATTTCAGGTATTTAGGAGTATCGATTTGTATGGAACGCAATTTTTAGAGGGGCGATTAAAAATGAATTCGAAATAAATTAAAATAAAAAAAAAAATTAATAAATTTATGTTTGTAGGTAGCAGTATTTGTAGGCTTGAGAAAGTTATTTTTCCAGCTACGGTATGGTAGAATATGTCTGGTCCACCCTTTGATCAGAAAGTATGAGGAATGTTTAAATAAAACAAAACAGAGTTAAATTTCAGGTACATTTATTTTATCTCCTTCAAAATATGACCCGGCTGAAACAACACACATGTTCCAACGCTTAACACAGTCCTCCATGCACCCCTGGTAGGCCGACGAAGGGATAGCCTTCAGCTCCTTTATCGCATTCTCTTTGATCTCCTCTATCGACTAAAATCTCCTTCTACGAAGTGGTAACTTCAACTTGGGAAACAAAAGGAAGTCGCATGAGGCCATATCAGGTGAATACGGTGCTTGCACGATTGTATTAACTTGGTGTTTGATCAAATAATCCAGAACAATTTGGGCTCGGTGCGATGGCGCGTTATCGTCAAGCAAAATCCACGAATTTTTTGCCCACATTTTCGGTCGTTTGCGACGTACAGCATCTCTTAAACGCTTGAACTGCGCCTTAGCAATCGAAGAAACAAACACAGCAAGCAGTCAACATCACCTTCCCGGTACTTTTTGTTCATAGGATATACCTCCTAATTGAAATAAAAATAAATTCGATACATACACTACACACTAGATGCATATGCAAAATAACCACTTCTAACAAGACTTCCCTCAGTGTCGAACTTTTGACTTGTGTCGAAAATTATTGAAAATGAATTATTTCAAAATAAAAATTTTAGCTTGAAGGTATAATCCTTCGAATTCACCAGTTATGCTATTACAGCTCTTGTGCACCACGTACGAATTCTGTCAGATGCGATAGAAATTGGCAGGAAGACATTAAAACGAATCGACACTACTTTGCTTCTGCCAACATCGGCTTCAACATTACGTTATGTCATTGGAGAAAATGTCTGCTACGTACTTAAACTCGAATTTTTTTCCACCATTTTGCCCATAATTCGCCACTAACACTGAATCAAGCAGAGGTGCAGCAATGCTTTTTCGTTTCAAATTTTTTTTTTTTCATGTCATTGCTAAATTTACTACACTTACGTTCGTTGCAACATAGACAAGTACATATATATTTTTACAAAAATTATGCAACACACTATACAGGCAGTAAAACAAACAAACGGGTCGGTCTACTCGGCAGGCGTAGTGCCTGTACGAGTGTGTAGCTCCACTGATAGACAGCCAAACGGATACAAAGGCAACCAGCACGTATGCAACCATTTATGTAATTTTACGAAAAATACTTTACATATCAGTACAGCTACTCGTGTGTACATATATACATTGACGCATAAATCATAAATATATTTTCGTAAAAAAACTTCGTTTCCTTTTTCGCACTGCATCAAGAAGATTTTGGCATTTTCTGCATGCCAGTGTATAATAATTTTGTAAAGTAAATGTATGCGTTATGCTTGTATGTATGTAATGTCGGTATGCCTGTATGCACATTTTGTTCAGCCAATGTACGCAAAAATGCATATATGTTTGTTTTTGCTTTATATTTATATAACTCAATTTGTTTGTGTAATGCAAATTTTTTTTCCATAGACTGAGCTGTGAAAGTTGAGGCTTGTGGCAATATTTTTTTTCGTTGCAGAATAGTTTTACAGATAAGCTTTTTCACTACTTAGAGTAATTCATGCTATGATTGCGCTTTCTTGTTAAAATTGAATGCAACCCAACATATGTAGCAAAGCGTCTTTTGTTCTCTTTTGTTCATGCACTCTTTAAAAAATCCTCCCGAGTTCAACATAAAACAGTTCAAATAATATTTTATTGATTCGCGGATAAATCCAATGAACTGCCGAGCATCGAATTTTAAGGTCGAATTTAAACCGAACCGGACATTTTGAAGAACCCAGAAATAAGCAAGCACTGCTCCGGTATTTTTATTAATAAAAAAGCAAATGAAGGGGATAAGTTGCAATCACTTGAATTTCCGGTCATAACCTATTCTATGAAGTATGAGAAAAAATATGTTCATAAACCTTAATGTCCAAGTCGTTATTTACTAAAAAATATATATATATTGTTTGGAGAAAAAGAAATCCATATTTTTCCGTAAAATTTTTGCGCAAATGTTTAGAACTATTTTATGGTAGATCTTTGGCACCTGGGCAATGTTGTGGCTACTAATATGCCTGCCAAATTCGATTATTTCTCTGACTTTATCGACTTTTTCGACGTTGATAATTTCTTTAACTTGAAAAATGCTTAACTGGAATCTGCGAAACCGAAATTGCACATAATTACCTGTTACAGTATCGGCACCATAAATACCATTCACAATTTTAGCGGTCTGGCTTGCATTATCGCCTTTATCGAAGAAAAACTATAAAATGAACCGAATTTTCTCTTTGTTGACTTCCATTGTTATTACCCTGTAACTCCCAACTGAATGGAAAAAGCATGATGTTTTTATCAGAGGATTTTTTTAATGTGAAATGTCCCTTGACATTGAGAATAAATTTTAAATTGTTTCATCAGCAATTCCCAAGATATCGATCACTACAGCTCTACCAAAAAAATAATGAATACTTTTTGGAATATTGTTACTGCAAATCATACCAAGGTCACGAAAAACGCCCAAGGCTGTTTAGAATTTTTCTGAAAAAAACTGATGTTCGGTCGTTTCTTATATAATATCTTAAAGGGTTAATTCCAAAAAATTAAAAAAACAATTATTTTATATAAAGTGCATAGTCTTATAGTATAACATTTGGGCAAATCGTTATTTTGGTAAATAAGTTCGAGTACAGGTTGAAAGCTTGAAATAACGCAAGCGTCTCAAATACTCGGAGATGGAATATGGCATGCGAACAAGTGCTACTTTGGGTTAAGTAGGCAAGTAGAGTTCTCGCGCGTCGAATATATCACAATTTATAATTCTCATCATTCTGGTCCTATTGTATGGCGGAGAAGCTTGCACGATGACAATATCAAAGAGGGGTGCCTTAGAGTGTTTGACAGAAAGATTCTGAGGAAAATTTGTATGTTGGCGAAGGCGAGTATTACAGACGATGGAACAATGAGCTCTATGAGTTTTACGGCGACATAGAAATAGTCCAGTGAATAAAGATGCAGCTGTGCCTCCGTGTATTTCTAATGAAACAAATGCTTCGACTCTGAAATATTCCATGCTGTAGTAGCTGTTGGTAACAGAGGAAGAGGAAGGCCTCCTTTGCGTTGGAGGCCAGTTAGCATGAAAAAGGCCAGTTAGCATGAAAAAGGCCAGTTAGCAAGAAAAAGGACAGGCACGCTTTGTTAAGCTAGGTCAACACTACTTAGGCGGTTATCGTGTCAATCAAGAAGAAGAAAAAGCCAGTATAACCGCGTTTTTCGTGAAACGAAGTTTACGCCCGTTTGATTAAAATTGTTGCAGCTTATTGTTTACATATGTCTTTATAACATAATTATTGATTAATATTAAACCTTTTTCTTAAATAATTTGCGGTCAAAGAAAGTTTAAAAATTCTTCAGTCTACTATTTCGATTTGGTTTTTTGGATTTCAAGCATCGCAGTTCATGTCAAAGCAAAAAGTCTACTCCATACTAATAAATATTTGTTTTTTTTTTTTTTGGTTTCGAACTTTTCAAAAAATTGGTTTGGTTTTAGTTGCTAGATAATAGGAACTAAGCAATTTCTCTATTGAGAATCATCTGCAACAGGCTTACGCCATTTTCTGAACAGAAGAGCATCCCGCTATGCCGAAGTTTGGTTTCAGAAAATCCCGCTAGCTATGTTCCGTAATTCTGCGCTTAAGATTCAAATGCATTTTGAGCCTACCATAAGAAGGTATTGAGGGAAAAAGCTGGCGCGGTTGGAAAAGATGTTAAAAACGCAATCAACGCAGATACCTGATAGAATATATCATACATGGAACACTTATAAAACTGGGCGCCACGTCAGCTAATTAATTGGGAGCAACTTTATGAATCGCAAACCTACTCATACATTTAGAAGCGACAATACAAGGTGACAGCAGGCTTACCACGAGGACCTATAAATATATAGTTGGTTGCTAGTAATTCCATAAGTCAAGGATCAAGGCACGGTTGAAGGTCATGAGCTTTGGCCTAGATGATCACAAAACTGCGATAGTTCTTTTTGGCAGCAGCAAGGCGATATATATCATAAAAGTAGCAACTGAAATAATCGCTTTCAAGTTAGATATAAAATTCCTTGGAGCGGTGATTGAAAGTCGTTTTAACTTCATGAATATGCCGTAAATAATGTGGTCTATACACAATAAATAATTATACATTGTAGAGTAGTCAATTCGGTTCTCCTGTAATCTACGCATCTATTCATTAGCTTAGGACCCCACAAACTACTAAAGGTTTTCGCACAATTTGTGGCGAAGCTTCCTTATCATCGCTGGCCTAATGAAAGTGTAAAGCGAAAATAAATCAAAACAGACGAAAGACGCCGTTCGATGGATTTATGTATGCGATGTATCAGCAAAGGTAATGATTACGTATGCGAGTATTTTTTCACTGATCTAGAGCTGTATGTATTTTTATATTACCAGGAAAGCTTTCGGAATTCCACTAAACATTTTTTAGGGACTACTGAGCATAATTTAGATGTAAAAGAAAAAAAAGGAGAAAAAAACTAAAATAAGAATTTGTTCACAAATTTATGACTGAAACACATGGATCACTTGACATGAAATCTCTCATTAATATTCTAATACTAATAAATATCTAATTTTTAAAATTGAAATATGAATCTAATAGAGTGCTCCCTAAATTTCTATGCAGTACGTACGCAATTGGCCTTTCATTTCGTATCAAATAACCTCTATTTCATATTTCGAATGTTCCGCCCATTCAATTTTTTATTCCAAATTAGATTAGTTTTGGTATACAATTATCAATATAAACCATTTTTTTTTTTACTAAAAATCAATTATATTTTTACAAAGCAGCCTTAGCTTTAGAACAAGTGCTACTTTCGACTAAGTAGGTGATTGAAAGTTCAGTTCCTCTCTCGATGAATAAAAACTTGACTTTATAGTTGAATGTGGCAGAAACCTGCAACATTATATAAACCACTGTGAAGTAATTATGAAATTTTGAGCGTTATCGAAGGTAAATAACGCAGATAATAGAATGGTGAATAGCATTGTTGTGTAGCGATCAAAGATCGAGAGACTTTGCTGAGGGCGAATGGATGCAAATAATCCTGTCATGACAGTATTTTATGCGGCTCTTAGAAAGAAAACAGTGAACTCTCGTTTAATCGTTGAGAAGAAGAAGGCGTTAGGGGTTTTAAAAAATTTATTCCAATAGAGCATGTTATTTGTTGCTGCAATCTTTTAAATAATACTAATAGATAATAGTTTAAAAGTTCATTGTGTTTGAACAATTCACTACTTCACTGTATCAAAGATAAAAATATTTGTGAAAAATTTTACTAAAAAATCGTTAACCACCTTTTATAAATTTCTCAATGCAACCCCTTCGTATGAATATAATTTCAACTTCCAACTCCGCTACTTGCTTTGTATTTGTAAATGTACGAGTAAAAAAAATTGCACACAAGTGCTTTAAAATAACGTTTTTTAATGCAACACTGTGCAGTGTAGCATACCTTGTGGAGTTTTGCACGCGCATCTCAAGTGCCCATGAATGTAGAGATGAATAGAGCGAAGAGTGTAACTCCGCAACTATACAAGCACTTGTGCTTATGAGTGTGCGCTTGTATGGGTGTGAATGTGTGTCTAACGTCAAGCGACACACTCAGCATCTGCATGAGACAGCAGTCAAGGAGTTGGCAAAAATGCGTTTTATACTTCCGCGAATTTATTTATTTTTTTTTTGTTGCATTTCACTATTTTTCATCTACTATAGTTGTATGGCAATGCAAGTCATCCCATAACTGCGCAAATATTCATAGCAACGACATTCAATTACGAAAATGCTTTGTCAGGTAAGTTGGTAAAATGTTGCAAAAATATTTAAATACATATGATGAGGCATTTTAAATTCCATGAAATATTTGGGTGGAACTTTCGTAAACTAAGAGTTGTTGGAAAACTAAATATATTTACGTGTTTTTTCTCACTTTCGCGGAAATTGCGACAAATTGTTCAGTGGAAAAATTAATGTTATTTAAAAGAAGCTGGCAGGATTTTAGTTTGAGTTATTTACTTGCAAATATAGGAATTGTAATTGTAATTGTGATGTTAATTTTGTGATAAATGTGAACACATAATACTTCTGTAATGTAATCACTTGTGTCAAAAGTAAATCTAAGTATTTTTAGAATTATATTTTTGGGAAATATTATTGGAGTTAATAGAATAACAAATATTGAGTAAGTAACTAAGTATTTTTAGAATTATGTTTTTGGGAAATATTATTGGAGTTAGTAGAATAACAAATATTGAGTTTTTTCTTTTCTGTAATCACATGTAACCTAAGAAATAAAAATTAATAGTTGTCCAAGTAAAGTCGATGAATTTTTAGTTGCTGAAAAATTTGCGAAAATCTTAAAAACTCTTTCTAGACACTTTGTAATGAGATTTTTTTGTTTCCAAAGCCCTATATCTCAAGTTTTCGTAATAAAAATGAGTAATTTATTTACAAAATAAAATATATTTTTCTAAGTATCTCAACTTGTGCGCTTCCTATCTGATTAATCTTCTTTGAAAGCATTTATTTTACCCTAAACAATATATGATTTAAGTGCGAGTCGAATCGGATTTTTAAAAATACTTGAGTGACAGCGCTAACTGGGGTAGCTATTATTCGGCTTATCAAATGTTTCTAGTTATCAGAGCAAGCACTGTAAAATTTTTCTAATAAACTGAAAAAGTTATTAAAAGTAGTATTAATACTAACCGAATCAATTACAACGTGATCGATAATAATTTTTTTTTATGTTAAGCAGTCCCACAATTTTATGGTAGAACAGATTTATTTGGTAGTTTAAAATTAACTGCTCTAATTCATGAATTGTGAACCGTCCTATCCTGGTAAATTTGTTTTCATTGGGCATTCGGGTATTTTAAGTTCATAAGTAAATTTTCTGGGTTGTCACTTTGTAAGCAAAATCAGTTTCTTTTCGCCCTCGAATTTCCAGATGGCTTCTTATACGGACTTATAAGGATTTTTGTTAATGTAAATATACCAGCATTTTTAGTGGTACTAGTGGGTGGGTCTTCAGGAAAATCTGTTTGATGACAGCAACTTACATAGAAAATATAACAAATTTAAATTAACATTTAAACATTCTCTGCTTTGCCTTGTTTCTGGATTTTAACTTAAATTTTTGATCTTCAGTGTACTATATTAAAGAGTTATAGTCTAATTTTGTCACAAAAATTATTGTGGTACATTTTAACCCATAATATACCTAACACCTTCTCTGTTACTGTCCCGTCTGGCATGCCGTTAGGTTTAGATGTTTAGGCGCTTCGTTTCTAAATGATACTGGTGACCGTAGGGATACAAGTGTCAGCCAGATCAATGTGGTTCCACTTAAAATAAAATGGTTTAGCGAGGAGTAGCAGAAGAAGTGCTGCTGCGGTATCACAATGGATCAACAATGGTCTAAGTGAGTTAGTCTATTGATCGACTGCCTTTCTACCTGACTATCTACCTACCATCATTTTGTTATAATTTTGTCTAGCTCTTTTTCGCAAAAGTGATAGATACTAACTATTTATTGAGGAGTTAGAGAATTTAAATATTCTACAAAAATTTTCGCCCTGGTTTTTTGTATATAGCACCCCATACACCCAAAATATAAAAACCTCATAGTTTCCTATCCCAAACCGCCGTTATAAATATTTTGTTTTCTTGTCGGCTTTATCGGAATTCATTAATGCAACCTATTATTTCTTATAAAGTTTGATTTTGTCATACAATGCTTAAAAGAAAATAGTCTCTTTATTTTCCATGTATCAATATTTTCAGTTTTATCTTTTGTGCAATCAAAAAACCTGTTTAAGTGAGATTGAGAATCAGTATTGTGGATTTTTTAAAAACTCCCTTCTTTCAACTATTCCATGCTAGCGAGCGTAATAAGTTAGAAAACCTTAAACATTTCAGAATTAAAGAAAAATCATCATACTTGCCCAATTTTACATAGATATATTTCCGTCGCCTTGCAGCCATAGATATTACGAAATAATATTCACTCGCCCACGTAGTGGCCACCCTCAATACAAATTCTGTTGGACTGAAGCCAAAACGTAGCGGTTACAGTTTTTCATATGAAAAATTGTTGATAAAATATTTAGTTTGCAGCAAAGGCGGCTACAACAGTAAGAACAACTGTAGTAGTAACATCAGCACTTTGGCATAAGATGCCACTATATTTTGGGGTAGATAGATATAGACACCCACGTAAAATAAATTGCTATCTATAAAAAGTATGTATGGGTTTGTGTATGCACTTGAATTCCACTGGGAACTGGCGACCAGGCAGCCTTATAGTTTGTTGAATAATACAATACTACATTCATTCTACCAATAGTAGTGGCAGCAAAAGAGGCAGTGTAACCGCAAATCTGACTTTGCACATTTGTGCTGAAATGCAACAATGCTGAACAGAACTGAAGACACCTACTCACGCACGCCTCCTACTGCCCACCCCATTTGAATGGGTGCTGTAACTTCAAAGTGTACCGGATCCGGTGGTCTTCCACGTAAGAGTACGTATACTGAGATATAGCTGTATATATAAAGTTTTTTTTTTGGTGGTTTTTCAACTCAACTGTTTTTGTATGTATAGTCAGGCTTATGCGAACTGGTGCACCATAGCGTATGAGTAACATTGGTGATATGCAAAAACTCATTAATCAAAATGTTAAATAAGCGCTGCAATTGATTTCGCTATATGCATGTTGCTGATGGCGATTTTGATAGCATATACATGTATGTATGTATGTGTTTGTATGTATAACACATTTTATGCTATTTTTCAATTTACAACACTGGGCGTATTTCAGTGAAATGAACAGCTAAAAAACATACAAGAATATAAAATGAATCAATTTAAGCGCTGAAAAATACAAGTACTCGTACTTACATGTAGCGTCAATAATTTATGATCAACGAATTGTCGTGTTACTGACTATATGCAAATAAAAGTAGTATTACAAGAGCGCTTTGCCGCTCTTTAAATTATTCCAAAGTTGGAGGCGGTAATTTTTTGTTAAAAATTAAAGGTTTTTTATGCAAAGTTTAAGGTTTTTATATTTATCTTCTCCCATAAAAGTACCAACAAATAAAAGTAGAGAGCACACTAACTTGGGACCTAGAGAGCATGCAGTAAACTTTCTTTATATTCTTGACACATATAAATCGACATTACTTGACAGTCAGAAAATTAACATAACTTGAAATACGCACTGAGGTCAATTGACTTCAAATATTAGACTAAAATAAGGTTAAAACAACTGAATTCCAATAATGTCATATCAATAATTTTTAAAATACCAAACAAGTTTTATTTTAATTTATGTATTCTACAAAAACAATTTTCTCTTACATTCTGTCAAAAAGTTACCGTGGATAAGTCAAAACAAAATAATTATTAATCGTTCAAACTTATTAAATCGCTTCAGAGGTATTTCCTTACCAAAATAATATACTTACGTCAACGCATAATCCAATCATCAAAGTATTTATCAACCGAATTTTGTGAAATCGAGTTCAGATGTCCTCGCGAACTCTGTCACTTTTAAGTTTTCGGTCTACTGAAATCGCGTACCTAAACCTAGTCATTTAAACCTTGAAAAGAAAACAAGGTTTGTTGGGGTCATATCAGGCGAACAAGAGAATTGTAGGAATGTATCGAATGTAAAATCGGTGAGAAACTACAATGATCTAAAATATATCAAATAGGTGAAAAATGTTAACAAAATCGTGTTCAACGCTGCTATAGATATCTGTAAGTTCAGAATGAAAAATATATAGTATAAGTACGGCATGAGCTAAAAAGAATGTACCTTATACAATTTTTTAGATGGTGTGAAAGAGAAATTTACTGTTCTTCATCAGCTAAGAATACAAAAAAATAGTGAGTTTAGTAATGTATTAACAACTCTTTAAATTTAACTAAAAACTCTGATTTGTGGCGTTTTGCAAATAGTAGTGCTTTTTCTAGACGCCAAAGCTATTAAAACAAGTGGCATGATATTTAGCTGAGAGGAGCAACAACAGAATAAAAATTTTACCCACCTTTTGAACACGTTGGTGATGAAAGGGTTAATTTGGTTTTGGTCACCAATGCGTTAATTTTTTTCTGGAGAAATTCTTTTTTACGGAATTTTTACCGAATTTACTTCGAATGATATTACTTTGCAGCTGTTATTAATTTTGCACAAAACAACGCCATGGTCGTGAAAGGGCTAATTTTTTGAGTTCCTCGTTTATACGCTAATGTTCTTACTTTGTTATTAATTTACCGTTTCGTCTTTTAATTTGGCTACTAGAGTTCATCTTTATGCCATTCTTACGGGCTTTGCTTAAACTAGTACGGATTTTTAGCTATTGCTAATCTAGCACAGAAAACTGCTTATTTGATCTACTGTCCTATGGCGCAAACCCATTTATACCGAGTTTCTGCAAATGTTTCGTAATTTCAGCCGCACATCAACAAGAGATCTGTCTTTCTGATACATGAACTTGGTAGTGCGAATAGATAGAACAATTTTCAAAAGTTCTATTTGCTTTGGAAAGCTCTTGTGTAAGGGGCATATTTTTGTGAGTCAAACTGAATTGGAAAAAAAGATCCCCAAAAATTTTTACTTGACCGTTAAGTGTGGTGTCTAGTGGGCTCTGTAATGAAAAAATAGAGCTCCGAGATTTTTTTTATAATAAAAACGATTTACGGGATTTCGTTATTATTAGATATAAACTCATTTTCATACTTCCGGTGTTGTTAAAGCAAGACATACAATTTTTAATACACATTTTCAACAAATTTATATTCATTCTCAGAAAAACGCATTTGAATTCAATTTTAAAAAATTGCCCCCCACTTTTGGCGTGACGTATTTCTTCTCCGTATTTCTGTCAAAAATGTATTCTAAATTTACGGAAAATTCATTTTTATTATATTATTTGAAATAAAATATGTCACATAAAACATATTTGTAATTATTATAAGAAGATTGCAAGATTGCATTTAAACTTTAAATTTGTCTATAACAATAATGAAAAAAATAATATGTAAGGTTGCATTTTCAACGCAAGTGATACTAGTTCTTTCACTTTCAAAGATCCCGTAATATGTGGGATCTCGTTATTGTAACTTCGCGATCAGGAAAATAGTTTCGATATTTAGATACTAATTTTTCTCAATAACTACACTTGAAAGAATCACATCAATATTGTTTGAGAGATCTACTGCCTCACAAATGAATAAAAATAATGAATAAATGTGTTGAAATATATTGGGTATGGGAAAAAGTTTCCGCACTCGTAAAAGAGGTGTGCCTGCTGATACTATTTTTGTGTTCGCTCCACTAATATACTGGTGATTTAGTGGTGTAGGCGTTAGGTCCCGATCACAGTAGTTGAAAGAGCATTTGCGGGAAGTCATGCTTCCTTATTACCTTTTAAAGAAAAGTGTAGCTCAAACATGTCGTATATTGATCAATATTTACGGTAATCACACTCCATCAAATACAACTTATAAAGAGTGGTTTCAACGCTTTGAAAGTGGCAATTTCAACGTGAGTGATAAAGATCGCGAAGGGAGACCGAGAAACTTCGAAGATACTCAACTACAACAATTATTGAATGAAGACGCATGTCAAATCGTCCAACCCTTGATGATACGTCTAAAAAGTTGGATGCCGGCAGATCAACCGTCGGTAAACGTGTGTACGCGATGGGAATGGTCCAGAAAGTAGTTCACGAGGTGCCACATCAATTGAAGAAGAGAGATATCGAGAGACGTTTGGTGGCGGGTGAGATGCTTCTTGAGCGGCAGAAAACAAAAATGAAAAATGGATCTATTATGGTAACCCTAAGTGTCGAAAAAGTTGGAACCTGTCAGGAGAACCAGGTCCATCGGCAGCAGAAATAAATATTCATGCTTCAAAAGTTATGTTGAGCATCTGGGGGATTATCTATTATGAACTCCTTAAGCCATCTGGCGATCGTTTCCGACTGCAGCTAATGCCATTGAATGGAGCTCTCAAAGAAAATCGGTCACAATGGGATGGTAGATATAACAAACTGATTTTGCTGAATGACAGCGCCAGGCTATCGGTTGCTAAAACGGTCCACAAATATTTAGAGGGACTGAATTAGGAAATCTTGCCCCACCCGCCGTGTACCTCAGACATTGCACCTTTCGATTACCATCTGTTCCGGCCAATGAAGCCCTGCAGCGCTTATTGAAGAGCGGTTCACTTCTTACGAGACCATCGCAAACTGGCTCAATGAATGGATCAAATCAAAGGAACTCGAATTTTTTGCCAGAAGGAGCCGTGTGCTGTCTCAAAGATGGAGTAAAGTTTAACCTTCCAATGGTACATACTTCACTTAATATCATGTATTATTTTATTGTTTAAATAATTCGTCACTTTGGCTAAGAAAGGACGGAAACTTATTCCCATACCCAGTACTTTTTCATTGAATGTGAAATTTTTTAATTAGCAACAAAAACAAGGCAACTGTTGAACTTTTACAGATTAAGTAGTAACTTAATGTGTAAATATCTGATAAAGTAATATAACTTAAGGTATGTGGAAAAAAACTCTATACAAACTAACTGAAGAACTCAAAAAATTTACCTATGTTTGTGGTTCAAGAAGTTTTTTTATTTCGTACAATTTAAGCGGAAAAAGTGGAAAATTAATGATCCATTTTTTTTGGTTTTTTTGTTTTTGAGTAATTTTATCTTGAATCTTACGCGCTTCGATGCTTGTCTGTATGTATAGGTATAATTTGTATAAGTATACTGTAGCTGTTTAGTTCCCAATTGTCCAATATGATTGACGTACGACGCCGTTTTTGCAAATTGCCCAAAATTACAAATCTTTTGATGGAGTGATTAATTTTGGGCCTGCCTGTAATAGGGTGGCCATTTATGTTAAAGGAAAATATTAAGTAAGTCAGTGAAAATTTCTATGGCAAAGGCATACATAAGTATTCTCTGCTTTGTTTTGTTAAAAATAACACATTAAAACGTTCAGAAATATCCACATCTGCAAAATGGTTAAGGTCAGTGTTGCTTCTTTTGATATACGAAGAACTTGTTTTTGCGTGAACATTAGTAAAAATTTACTAATCTCGAAAATCCCGAGATTTTAGGTGAGTAAACCCGTTATCTTTTGGACTTAACCTAACTAGCGCGCACTTCAGTAGAAAACTAGAATTTAAATTATTAATGCTTTTTACTTTTAAAGAATTTTTTTCTTAACACTTTTTTTATGTAGCTTTGAAATGAAAAACAAAAACTAGAATCAGAGTGCTGGAGACGAGTCCACAGGATGAAATCATGAAGCTTTCAAATTGTGGTTCCTATTTTGTTACAAAATGAAAAGTCATTTTCGAATATAGGACATTTTTTTTCGATATAAAATCAATGAAATGTGGATGCTAAATAAAAAACATGTCCATCAGAAAACTGATCAGTTTACAAAATAATGCGAATTAAACGAGAGATATTAAAATATTCTATCATAAATTCTGCTTTTGACAATAAAGTTCTATCTATATATATATTTGTTGTTCCTTAAAATTAAAACTTTAAATCAAAATCCTTTTTTATGCGCACCCCTTCCCCGCGTTGCTTTTCCCATTATGAAGATACATACATATATAAAATTATTTAGTGCAAATTTTCAGTAAAAAATTAATCCAGTTTCATTTTACTGCGCTAACTTTTCAAATCACCCTTAATGCTGTTTCCTATTATTTTCTTATCTTTATCTTCTAAAAAATATTCTAATTAAATACCGCGATTTCCACTTGACTCCAATTTAATTTTACGCGCTCATTCGCTTAACCAAAGATCATGTGCACACCATGCGCTTTTATGCACATAATAATGCATTTCATTTATCTTGACCGATTTAGTGAGACGCTCATTTGCTCGTTAAACACAGAGATAGTGATGTCGTGACAAGCTCACATAGAAGAGATAAGCATGAAGAGCGAAATGTTTGCTATCGGCGCACACTTACTTATATAGGTATGTACCACTATACCTCGCCCAGCTGGCTCTGTAGCTGCTGTGACTTCTTTTTCTTGACACACAGAATCTTCCCCCCACTTTAAATACTTTTAACTATTATGATACTAGGTAAGCATCGCTTATTTCTTTTCCGTCACTTCTCAATTTCCCCGCTTCTCAGTTTCACTTCACGTTCTATCGCTTTGCTGTTTCTTCGCCTTAGCATTTTTCTTCATTTTTTCTTTAGTGGTTTTCTTCGCTTTACATTCTCTCCTCTCACTTCCTGTGCTTTCAATTAAGAAAGTTATCCTTAAGCATTCATTAAATGGCAAAACTGCAACGATATTATTTCGCCTGTATCCACTTGATATGTCGGTCACTTGCCCGTTAGCCTGACGTTGCTGTAGCATTTCGTCGAGGTATTTAAAACTCTATTGCCATTTTTGTCAGCTAACGCCACCAGTCAGCCAACCAAGCCGTCATATTCCTTTGCTCTCCCGCAGGCACGTACATACATATGTACATATCTATATATATTTATTCTGCTTGAGTCCTTTGGTATATCGCAATTCGTCGTATTTTTCAAATCAGCTCACTCTAACAGTGTTTCTTTTTTTCATTTTCAAATTACCGCTTTTTTACTACTTTTTCTTTTTTGCTGAAGTTTTAATTCTCACCTTTTCCGCCGTTGACATTCATTAGCTCTCCCGCGCGCACACCCTACTAAACCTATTTTGCTTCATAATTGCAATAGCAGCTTATGTGCTTCGTTCCTCTACTTCAGTTAAAATGCCACTTCGACGGGAAAAACTAATAAAATTTTACTTTCTCTATGAAGGTGGAAAAAAACTAATAACAAAATATTGCAAATTTTAACTGGTACGCCAAAAGTTGTGGAGTAATTCCATGAAATTAAAAATTTTACTAGTGTCAAAGCGAATGCTTGAAAATGCGCAGAGTGCGCCAAGTTTATGAAACCAGGTAGGTGAACAAAATTGAGATACTTATTTTTACAATACAAACAAAGCTTCTCCAAAATTAATTTATAAGTGAGCTATTTTCTTGTGCAGTGTATGTTCAAAGATTTTTTTTTCTACTCGCAGTAGTGACTTGCAAGGAAAAAAGCGTGTCTAATGATCAACGGTTCAGTACATAATATCAAATGCAAAATACGATAGATTGATGTTCTAGAATACGTGAACCAAAATCCATGAATTTCAATAAAAAGTCTGATAAATAGTGTTTACTGAATTCGCTCGACATATCACTCATAATTTCTTTCTTAGCAAAAGCTTTTAAATAGCATGGCGCTCCGCCGCAATTTTCACCTGAAAATGAATGCATTTATTCAACGTTTGGTAAAACGTGGTAAAAGTGCTCACACATAAACAGGAAATTAAGAAAAATAAGTCCGAACCTTTCTTTTCTTTATACCTTTTTTAATCTTCTATGAGTTTTCGAATAACCAATAAAATTGAAAACTAGCAACAATAATATTGTACGTGGAAACAGGAGTTCTTTTTTAGTTCGAGTTAAAGCTTTGTTTGGGTTTATTTTTATGCGGTTTGGGTTACATCAGGTTTGGGTTACATTTTATGCGTGCTTGAAAGTAACTTTTTCACTGACATGAATGAAAATTGTAGAAAATTTCAATATGCGAGCTCACTGGGAATGAATGAATTTTATTCCATTCCGCGTACAGTATGTAAGAGTTCTTATCGCATCCCAACTCATAGTCCCGACATCACCACCCCCAATTTTTTCGTGTCCCCCAAGATAAAGTCAGATCTGAAAGAAGTCATGTAAGCTGTAACCATGGTAGTAAATGCGTTAACTTTGGATTAACTAAGGGCGTTTTCAGTTGAGGAAGAAATTACGACGGTACGAAGACTTTCAGACAATATTGAGATGACGGCGGCCGTAGATAACCATCTTGAAGAGAAATCTGAAGAACATTTTTTTAGTTGCATACTCATAATATAAAAAGTATATTTTACTTCTGGCGGCTTTCATTGAAAAATAAAAAAGAAATCCATTCATATCTTTAATTTATTAAGTACTTTAGGTTGCAATGAATATACATACATTTTCAAAACATAAGTAAAATAGCAAACACACCAAGTCGCATGAATTATCAAAACAATCCAAATTGAGGAAATTTGTAAATACAATCCATATTTGCTTTCACAAAAGAATCGCAGCTTTATATCTGACGCTACTCAACGTCCTTCAAATTCCCATGCCAACTAAATGTTATGAGTTATTTTAATTTAGAAAAAATGTATATGTACTTTTTATATATTCAGATGTTAAAAGACAAAACAAATTCTTCAAAGCTCAAATAATTTGTTCCCTCCAAAAAAAAAAATCAAATCATGAAAAAGTGACTTACTTATTAAGTGGCTTACTGAAACAGGCACCGCCCTTAGAAAGAATAAAAAAACTTAACTGATTTTAAAATTTGGCAAAATAAACCTTTATTTACATAATGTAAAATCAACAATGAGTGGCAGTAGATATGCATTTCCAATTAAAAATGTATCACTCAAGATGAATATGATATTACTGCTGATATAAAAATTAGTATTAATTTTTCATTTTAATTAACATTAAATATTATTGGTAAGTAATTTTCCCGACTAAAGTATTGCTCTAGCGTAGCAAAACAGATTTCCATACAAATCGATCTTCCGTAATGTTGTTGTGGTATGTGTTTGTGTATGTGTTATACAACGCTCTATTACGCACTCTCTTTAAGCCGAACAAGTTTTCCGAGTTGACTCTCAGTAAAATTGTCTGCTTAAAATTTCTGTGGAAGAATTTAAGGCTCTAACTGCCTTGTGTAATGCACCTTTGTGAAACGGTCAAGAATTCCCATTTAGATATGAGGAAAACGGCTAACTACCAAAATATTTCTCTCTAAATTCCTATATGTTTCTCTCTGAAACTCTAAGGACAGAAGTTATATTTGAAATTGTTTTATAAACGGAGAGCAGATTGGAGGTATTTCTTTCAATAAGGTTTTTTGCACCGATCACGAGTGATTACGGTCAAAATAAATACATAATTGTTTCAGCATTTATTGGGATTTCATCGTGCGCAGACTTACGCCTCAACAATTTTAACAAATCGTATGGAACATATTTGCAACATTTTTCAATTGGATTGTCGGATTACGAATTTGTCAATAATTTTGCGTAATTTTCAATGAAATTTGGTCGAGAATTTTGTCTTTCTGTAAGCGGCAATAAAACTAAACAAAAATTGTTTCTCCATTCCCTTTTCTGGACATCGAAGGATGATTCCCGGGGAAGAAACAATTAATTAAAATTTAATTAAAAATGTTGACGTTATTTGTACTTAAGAGGATATGATATACTAGTAAGGGCAAAACATAGATTTTTTCGCTTTAAATTAGTTAGGCCCCAGTAAATACTCATTGAAGAATTGTTGCTGGGAAAAATCTCTAAGTCTCTCATTTTATTTTTAAAATTCCGTGTAAGGCTACATGGTATGCGGCAAACTCTATGGTGCACTGTAAACGCGATTATCTTAAAACTATATTTCTCAAGCTGGCTTTTTTGATCAATTTTTTAAGGTTTAACTATAGTAGTGCTGCATTTAGTCACATAATCAGTAGCCGCTTTCGATTCACCTCTTCTCTGCTCGAAATCAAAAAAATTGGACGCTTGTCTTTTGATCGCCCTCCAAAGATGTCCAACCATTTTGCACACTTTCAGGTGGAAATAATAAGAAAAAAATTGTTAATAATAGCGGGCGCTCCTCGGCAGGCAATGGCAAAACTCCGAGTGTATTTTTGCCCTCCATTTGTGGAACGCACGTCACAAATGGGAAGAGGAGCTCAGCCAAACGCCCAAAAAGGGTGTAGGCGCGAATTATATATATAAGCTATTACATAATAATTTTCAAAATCTAAATAATGCAGAGCTGCCAAATAATATGCATCGCTGGACTCAAATGAAAGTGTTTGCTCTATTCGTCACTCGTTATGGGGTTGTGGAATCAAAAGCTGTTCATATATTAAAACATACCTACGTGTAGCTTATTGGAATATAGGCATAAATATATATATGTTATATTTAAAATACACAAGCCAAATTTCGGCCACGGACGCCTTTGCACCGCAACCATGTCAACAAGTTTCAATGAATGTTATGATGATTATTAATTGCTATCTTGTCGATCACTGAGCGCTTAATGCTAGAACAAATAATTTCCATTCATTTCGGTTTTCAGCTTTTGCCTTAATCTATGCCTGTGCCAGGTTTTCGTTTATATGATCAAGGTCATCTATATTGGCACGTCACCATAAGTTACTTGGGCGTCTTCTATTTTGCGTTTCATGTGGATTCCAGTCTAAAGCAGCTCTACTGACTTCGTGCGCTGGTTGGCGCAGAGTATGCCCTATCCAGAGCCATTTTTCCCCCGAATCCCAAAACAATCGGCATCTTTTGAGTAGATCCGCAATTACTTTCTTATTTTTGGGCCACTAAATACAGATAATTCGATGAACAGGATGGTTCACAAATGTTTTAACTTTGTTTCTTACTTCGTCGGAACTAGCCAAGTTGCACTGCCTTAGCGCAGGAAGAGTCTAACATTAGTGTTGAAAATACGAAGTTTAGTTTGTCTTATCAGCTTCTTCAAATTTTAAGCTTTTTTTAAACGCGGAAAAGCGCACTTTATTTTATCGATTCCCTGTTCTATATCTGTTTTAGTCCCGCCGTCAGGTGTTATTTGGCTGCTAAGGTAAGTAAATCAACTGCCGTCTTCTGCTGCAAGACTGTCTAGTGTAAAGTTTGCTGTACGTAGCGAGTTGATCTTCATCGCCTTTGTTTTGTTCATGTTAATACGCACACCCACACTTTCAGTATGAAGCGAAAGTTCATCAAGCTTTGATTGCATATCCATCACTTTTCTTTAAATTAGGACAACATCGTCAGCGTACTCCAGGTCATTACCGGTATTCCATTCTCAGTGGATGCCAAACGATACCGCTTTTACGGTTGCTGTCTAATACCGCTCCCAAAACAACGTCAATAACCACAAGATAAAACTAAAGGAGAGAGAATGCAGCCTTATCTGACCCCTATTGTTGTCGTTATTGGATTAGAACACCATTATGCAATACCCAAACTAAAATGATTCGTATTCAATTAATGTGGTAAAAAATTGTTTGCACTTCAAAAAATGTATAATAAACTCTCTATATTATAATTTTAATTGACTTCAGAGTTTTCACAAAAAACTTAAAAAAGGACCAATTTTTTCGACTTCTAGAGTGTCATAAACCCTTGAGTAATTTTTACCCAATTTCATGATTTTTTTAGGATACATCTAACGTTTAAAGTTTAATAAAATTTTCAACTTTCAAAATGGCACAAATTTGATTATATGGATATTAACGGTAACAAAATAGACAATAGAAAATTAACAAAAATCACCCATCATCGACTAGTCCTAAATGAATTGATTGCGATGATGCAGAGCCTGCCATATGACCCAATTTAATGCCATTTGCTCAGGTGCATTATCTGTATAAAACTGACAGTCAAATGTTGCGGTTTAGATTTTTGTTTTTGTTTTTTTAAATAATGTTAAATAACAATATGACTTTGTGACAAGTTTTGTGATAATTCCACAGTTTTTAGTTAGTTTAAGTTAGTAGAGAATGACCACCTCAAATTATTTCCTGCGCTGTTTCCATTATTTCATCAAAAACTTTCAGAACATTACTTTCAGCCAAAAGTCATAATGGATATCAATTAGCACTATTAATGGCCACCTAATTAGCGCTGAATGAAATCTAACGGAATGACCAACCAACCAGCCAGCGGGTGAGCGCATGACGTTAGCGAAGCAGGTCAAATCGTAGCTGCAGCAGTTGCAGCGCCTGTGAAATAATAATAATAAAAACAAAAGCTAAAAAAGAAAATTTTGAGGAAACAGCCATAGCGCTGCTTATATCCCCTGCATCACTAGCACACTGTCAAGTGGCATGGCGTGGCATGACGTGCATTGCTGCTGGGCGTTGAACAGGAAAAGGTATCGCCTTCATTTCGCTGTCACCGGACAAATGACAAATGACCGGTAACTTTGCCGCAAAGCTATCATTTTGCTGGCGTTTTGAAGCTGCTGCACATGCTACTCGCCACACGCGCTAATCTAATGGATGATATGTGCAGCAGCAGCAATATTGTATGACTTGCTAACTTAGATACCCGTACACACACAGCTGCTCATACAAATAGCATAAATGAAAATTTTCTGCACTCGAACTCGCTGCTTAATGGTGTACATACTAATTGGTAACGCAAACCAAAATTGTAAAAAGTCATACAAGAAAAATATATTAACACCAAAAACTCGATGCTGCCACCAGTGTTATATGACTGAAGCAAAAACAGCAGCAATAATGAATAACACATCGTGAAGAAAGCAAGAAGCGGACGCAGTAGCAAGGAAATCTCATTTGGCGGAAAGCAAAAAGAAAGCGAAGAACATGGAATCGCTTTACTTCCAACTCTGCTGCGTATATGAAATGCTGATACCGGAAAAATTGCTACGTTAATTGGTTTTAATTTGTTTTCCTCATTTCGTACTCCTTTTTGTATTCAATTTGTATTTTTTTCGTAGCTGCTTGATTGGTAAAGCTCTCTACGCCAAGTGGCGTGAGAATTATAGAAATTCAGCTGCTCCAGTAGGAAGCAAATATTGCTAGCAATTAGCGAATTCACCTTTGCGCTGACTAGATAGGGTATTTGCTTTTTTTTTCATGCCCTCGCTTCCATGAGAAAATTAAATTAAAATGGAATACTTCAAAATAATATTCTTCAACTTTGGTTTACAATTTCTGAAAATTTTATATTTGAGTGATTTCACGTCGAGTGATCAAAGTACCATATACTGGACTTTGTGTAAATTTTTCTGAAAATTGGTTTATTTGTAGGCTTGTAGGCTTCTTAATACAGTAAATTGAAAAAATGTTGAAAAAAAAAAATGTATTATAAAGTAAGATTTATGCAATGATGAAAATTTGTAAAAGATATATCTCTTTCCGTTCTATTCAACATTTATATAATTTTTTAAAATTTTTGAGAATCAAATACACAATAAAAACAATTTTTTTTGGGAGAAGAATTTTACGTTTTTGTCATTTTTCAAAAATACTCATAGTCAGATCTTTTTCTCATGTTTGTAATTTTTTTCATTAACAGCAAAGACTATGCTCAGTAATCTCAGAAAGTTTAATTGAGGGATTCCATGAACTTTTCGATTTATATTCGAATACGTTCACGGAGCCAGTGAAAAACCAATGTAAAATCTGCTCTAGCAAAACGCTGACTCACGCACTCATACATCCATTTGCAAATCGATTGCAGCTTCGCCGTATGCTTTAGTAAGCAGATGCACGGAGTTTAGGCAATGAGCTCACAGCATTTCTGGAGTTGTAATTGTGACGGGCACACAGAAATTGAAGCAACAAAAACTAAATTAACACTTGAAGTAAATTTACCGCCCTCTTTATTGTTCTTCTATCAATCATTGTCAACAGCTTTTATGTTTCGATTTGAAAATTCATTAATTGCCAAAAGGCACTCAAAAGTGGTGCTTTGGTCGATTTTAGCATAACTTAGCATGGCGAGATTTTTGAAGTCACTGATTACTTCAGATTCGCGATTCTAATTTTTCGAAATTCAAAATGGCATATCTTGGCCGCTGCCGTAGTCGAATGCGTTGATGCGGCACTAACATTCGGAATTCACAAAGAACGTAGATTCGAATCTCAGTGAAACACCAAAATTTAGAAAAAGTTTTTTCTAAGAGCGTTCGCTCCTACGCAGGCAATGGCATGAAAAAGCTCCTCATAAAAAATATCTGCCGTTCGGAGTCGGCTTAGAACTGTAGGTCCCTCCATTTGTGGAACAAGATCAGGACGCACACCACAAATAGGAGGAGGAAGAGCTCGGCCAAACACCCAAAAAGGGTGTAAGCGACAATTATATATTTTCAGTTTATAATTCAGGTGAAGATTACCCGCTCAGCGTTAATAAAATAATATTTTTATCTGCTGCTGCCACGTAATTTTTTCGAAAGTGATTTTAGAAATGTATTTCACACGTTGTCTGCGCGATCTCTACATATGTATGCATGCTTGTAAACCTGTGTTCCCAATAATAGCAAAGCGAGATATTACGAATTTCGAATATATATTTTTTTGTTTAATATTTTTTTATTTAATATCTTTTTAGTTTTTATCCAAATATAGTTTATACGGAACCATACAACTCAAATTGAACAACTTAGTCAAAAATTTCAAAAAAATGTTCTTCGAAATTTTAAATTTTTAGTCGGGATTTTTAGAAACAGTCAATTCAGTTTTTGTGTAGTCTTGTATCAGATTAAAGTAGTTCACATTTACGTTGTCTTCTTCCATATAATTGAAGCTCGACATTTTTTGTATATAGAGGAAATTTATTAAAAAAATTTAATTTTAATTATTTCTTTGGCTTTCCGTTCAAAAAAATTTAGTTATGGTAAGCGTTTTATTTAATGTACCAATCTCGTTTTATACACAAGCGAAGCCACGGGCCCCATCTGGTATAACTATATAACATTCCCTGACAGCTTTTGGGATGAAATTCCCTTTAAATTTAATTTGTAGCATCCGCTTATTAGAGTATAAAATTTAGCGGCTCAGCTGCTTAAATCCTTTATTTCATATTCAGCTATTTACCAGCTTTAACTAACCATTCATATAATTATGTAAACAGAATTTATTAGAATGCTCATCAAGTCGCTATTATCTAATATCTTTAACAGTATTTGTGTTGTATACAAAAGCAATCATTTTGCTGTTAAACAGGGAAACAATTTGTCAAATTTTAACAGGATTTAGTTTAATACCACACAAAATTAAATCCGCCCACACAAATTGGGTTCGAGCAAACACATAAACACCTACAACCCACCTACTCACAAGCACACTCACACTAGCAATAGCTGGGCGACGCCTCGGCAGGCAAAAACTACACACACGCTCAGTTGAAGATGGGAAAGAGCAGCCAGAAGCAAAGTAGCCAAGCTGGCAAACATAAGCGGCAGAAGTCTTAAGAAGAACTTAAAAATTCATTGCCTTCGTATTGCCGTTAGTGTGGAGGAGGGGACTGGGCGGTGCACTCGAAACTGTCACCAAACTAGTTGCCACATGCACTGGTGCGTAGCAAGCTTTGTGCCACTTAAATCCACAGCTTAACCAACCGCTTACCGAGACGGGAGCGCTCAATTTAAAACATATGTACATACATTTATTTATACATACTTATAGGTTGATATGAACTATTATGAATTCGTACATATCTATGCATCTAGTGTGTGCATATGTGTGAGTTGAAAAGTAAAATTACTAAAGGATACCCGACTTTACCCGAATAAGGAGCAGCTGCTGCCGTGAGTTGAGGTTGATGTATGCAAGTAAATGTATGTATGTATGTATTTATTAAAGTGTGTGCTGAGCTATACATATGTGTACGTGTGCAAGTTGACATTGAAGAAAAACTGTCATCATGTGACGGGAATCAATCTAAAGTCATTTTATAACCCAAAAAGTCATAAATCTAACTTTAATGCTTGAAACGTGCCTGCAGTAGCAACGACCAAGTGAACAAATGGACATATAAACCAAAGAGTAGAAAAATAGCCCAAAAACACAAAGTACGCATTGCGCTGGCAGTAAAGATCTGAATTAATAAATACCCCAAAGCACTTTAATAGTACCACTTGTACACACACACTCGCATAAGCATAGATGTATAGATGGCTGGCCATGCATAGACAGCTAGCAGAAAGTTTGACAAAAAATAGCAAACGTTAGTATTTTTTGCTTGCTACTTTATTACAGACGTATTACATACATTCGATGACTAATAGGAAAATAAAACGGGGACCCCAAATGAACAAAATGTTGCTCTACATTTCACTATAGCAGAATGTGCCTCCCCACCAATACTACAGCGAGTGTCGAAATACTATATTCATATTCGAATTTTATACTCCTTGGTAATATTCAAATTTTGTATAGCATTGACAAAGTAAACTTTAGTTCACTCCATTAGTTTGAATGCGAGTGAAAACAAATATGCGGAAAAGGTTAAAAGGTTTAGCAGAAATTGGCACAAAAAACATAAAAAACAAACACAAAAACAGGCAACATTTTTAAATGAATAAAATACAATTTTGAGTACAACCCTTATTAGATAATATTTTCTTGGACTAGTCTTTCGAAAAAGAGATTACTTAAACAACAGCCCTTTAACGTGTATATGAATTTCTAGCGGAATCATTATTGTATATGTACATATAAAAGGTGCTACCCCTTTTTTGAGTGTTTGTTTGGCCGAGCTCGTCCTACCGAGAGTCTTGATGTTGCTCCACAAATGGACGGACCTACAGTATTAAGCCGCCTTCGAACGAGAAATGGTTCTTTAAAAAGTTTTTTCAAGTCATAAATACTTTGAATGGCTTGCCATTGCCTGCTGAGGAGCGATCGCTATGTCATTATTTATATTATTGTATTTTGAAAGTTCATAGCCACACTAACCAAACCATTCGGGTACGGCGACCACATATCGTATAGAAACAGGAATTTTGATACTGGTACCACGCTGAGTCCAAAGAAATATATTAATTGGGACATAAAGGTAGTCAGTTTCGGCACATCATTCAGTAGCCTTATAAATTTCAATTTTTATCCTTCAAGACGAATACCTGACTTAGAATAACAAAAAATGGCAATCCATACCCAAAGTGAAAAAACGATAAATTGTTTCTTCCTTACCGCTTTCGTTTTTGTTTAAAATCATGTTCAGTCCCTCTGCATGATTTTTTATTAGAGTAGCTGCGCTTGCAATAGATATATTTTCTATCTTAAGGTTTTATGTGCATATCACTTCTTCGTTTTCCGTCTTGATATCTTACCAAGCTGTGTCTTGACTCCTTGTTTTGTGGTACATTTCTTTAGCAGCCATTTGAAAGTGGCGTATGACATTTCCGGTAACCAAAAGTATTCTCTCCTCAAAGTAAAATGGGTGTTTGGCCGAGCTCTTCTACCTATTTATGGCGTGCGTCTTTATGTTGTTCCACAAATGGAAGGACCTACAGTTTTAAGCCGACTCCGAATGGCAAATATTTTTATGAGGAGCTTTTTCATGGCAAAAATACCCTCGGAGGTTTGCCATTGCCTGCTGAAGGGCGATCGCTATTAGAAAAAATGTGTTCTGCATTATGGTGTTTCACAGAAAGTGGAACCTATGTTCTGTCTGAGTTCCGAATGGTAGTCACGTACCAACTCATTCGGCTACGGCGGTCGTTTTTTTTTTTTTTTTTGTTTTCTTGATATTACGGAATGTGAAAATATACCTTCATATGAGCTCATTTTCGAGCTGTTGAGCTGTCGAGCTGGGCGTTCCTTTCGTCGACAGCCAGGGGCATGCCGCCAACCTAAATCCAATTAATCTCCACCAATATATCAACAGGTCTGGCTGGCTGTAGATATCTTCCTGTTGGAGGCCTCAATGGTATCAAAACGACGCTTTAGTGCTACTTGAGGAGTGCCAGACTGGCACTTCAACCATTTCACCTACCTACCCACCCGCTAGTGTGCTTTTATCAACCGCTGGTCAGTCAGAGCTGCTCTTTGGTTACTGATAATTTAATTATCTTGCATTTTGCAATTGCTCCGTTGCATCCTACATCGAAGGACTGGTTTATGGCTAGATTAAAACTTGGATAAAGAAAAAGTTAAGCTAAGAGAAGTTACATCTAGTTTCTAGAAATTTCTTATCGATATTAAATCATCTTATATATTTATCAAGCGGAAATTTGTACAATAGCAATTTGTAATAGTAAATGCATTCGGAGAAATATGTATACATTCCCTTAGCGCATTTTCCAAAATTGAGCAAAATAAAATTATTCCATGCGTGGTAAGGAACATCGGTATATTTTTCAAATTCATATTCATGGGTTATAGTGCACGCGAAGATTAACTATTCCATCCTACAACGTAGTCAAACTCTAGCACTCCTTCTTTCTTCGTGCATTCAATTGCTTTATGACCACATCCGTGCTGAGATTTCGGAATTAGGTATTCACCAAGGGAGAGGCAAAAGAACGTGTTGTGAACGAGGCGCGTTATTTGTGAATCAGCTGCACGAATATCATCCGTTGAATTAAAAGTACGTCTGTTCACTGCAGCGGCTTTGCTTTGCTTTCCATGATTAAATTGGAATCAGGCAAAATTAAACTATTCACAAAGTTTTGTTGGACACATACTGAGTTTGCGTTCTGCAGCCACGGTAACAATGGTCGCTTGAGAATTCAAGTTGTACGTGTGCACATGCGACATAGTGACACTTCAAATTCACAAACGCCCATACGCATACAATCACGGAAAATCGTTTTTTTTTTTTTCATTTCTATGCCAACTCTGAGCAGCACTGCGGACAGCAGCACAGAAGCAACATAAAGTAGTCAACCAACTAACAAACTGGTGACTAAAGCAGCAGCAGCCAACAAATAGTCAGTTCTAGAAAGCCGTTTAAGTAGACATACCAGACACTGACCCAGCCAAAGGCAATATCCACGATAACGACACCGAAACGACACTTTGCCACATCGAGCGTAGCATGTTTGCAGCAGCATGCTTAACAGTTTGAAATTCGTAAACCCGCTTCCTTGCACAATTTCTCCCCGTAATTGCCATAAAATACGTCTACTTTCGACTCTTCTGTTTAGGCCCTGCATTTCGCAAAAGTTTCACCGCAAAGCTAAGGTGCAGCATCTAAGGTCTGAACGCCTGAGTGTATGTCGGCTGTTAAGCGTTGCACAAGCCTTCTGATGCCATTAATTGAAGATATTTGAGTGTGTGTAAGTAGCATAGAAGTGGAGCTCAGTAGCGCAAAAAGAAGTTTACTTCGCCAGCCACAAATTGTAATATGTGGAGTTGTGTGATATCCGATAGTGCGAATTTATCAAAGGCTAAAGCGTTACGTACCATTCGCTTAGAAACAGACTGAAGTTGAGGACTTATTTGTATGTTTGAGTATCCTACATATATAAATATATATATATAAATATATATGTACGCAGTCCATTTACTCGCGAATGGGAGGATTAAAACTTACTTTGATATGATTTTCAAATTTTCCGGATTATGATGCATATAAGAATCTTACCTGGAAAAGAAAAGATATGAAAAAAGTTATTAAACTTTTGCGATTGTATTTTTTATATTAAATATAGAAAAGTAATTAATTATTTCTAACCTCTAACTCATTAGTTTGTTCAAAAGCGTAAAATATTATCCTATGCATAGATATACTTATTTAGGTAAGTATATAATTTGAGGAAAATTTTAATAGCAGATCTAAAGTTGTTTATTTTTAACAAATATCTATATGTCATATTTATTAATGCCTAATTTCAATTTTTATTTTACTAAAATTAGTAAAACGCTACTTAAGTTCGTTCTCATTTCCTTATAACTGATATTTTCTAGCTGCATGAGAACTATCGATATCGATAGCTCTAGTTTGACAGCTGGGAATGGCAAACTGTTTTGAGATTTCTGTTCATTAATGTTTGGCAAATCAGCATAAATTGTTTAATGCCAGAACAACAGAAACACGCTTCCAAATTGTGGATATTTACTTTAAAATAAAAAAAATCTGTTCGTGAAGTTCATAGCACATTCTTTCGAAATGACGAAGAAGCTGTCATTATGATGAATGGCGAGCGCTATCTAGCCAGGCTGACTGAACTTTTGTTTCCCAAAATTAATCAGCTAAACATCGTCGACTTTTGGTTCCAACAAGACGCAATTTGCTATACAGCGTGCTTAACAATCAATTTATGGCAATATTCAGGCCACCATTGACGCCATACGTCAAAAATTGAACTGATGGAATATACCATGTAATTATAGCCGCGGTGGACATATCCCACATATTATACTCAGAAAATAAATTTAATGAAAGTATCTACTAAATTATAATAAAGAAAATCCATTCCATTGTTTTGTGTTATAATTTTAAACTCTAAAAACACCCTATCGGAAAACTTATAATTTCTGAAAATGGGGTCATATGTCAGTCATATTTGACACTTGTGAACTAGACACCTGCAGTATACAAACATACAATAAATTCAGTAAATCACGCAAAGGTTAAAATAAAAATCTTCATCTTTCAAACATTGTTTTTTCGATGGTCAAAATACAATTTATACAATATTTAGTTAGAAAGTTATTCAAAAACAAAACTGCATGATTAATTCTGCGCCACTTGTTTTTACTCTGTGATCATTAGAAATAATTATATTTTGAGTTGTAGTTTGTCGAACATATAAAAAGATTTGCTAAGAATTTTTTTTACTTCACTACTCATTGAGCTTAATTTAATTAATCAAAAAAAAAAAAAATATTTTTTCAGTCTTAATTTGTTTATCAAAACTTAAAATCATTTTAAAATTTTTATTTTTATTTCTTTCTTGACTTCAATTTATTTGCTCAAAGCTGAAATAAATCTTTTAGTATTACTATTTTTCGTAAAGCCAAATATTCGAAATATCGAATCTGCTATTACAAGTAGGATAAAAATTCATTCCTGTTTTAAATTCTTCTACGCATTCACCATACACCATCAATTTACTCAACATAGTCGAGCATATCATGAATGGAAGAAAATGCACAACACCATCAGTAAAAAATATCGAAATGTTTAGGGTTCGTTGACTTTTTCTAAATGTTGCAAGTAGCTTTAAACTTGATTTAAAAGTTTTAAAAAATACATATATATATATATATGCATATATTTTATTGCAAGAAAATCCGGAAGTTGACGAAATACATGGGAAGAAGTAATACCATCGCTGTCAACGGTTCAGTGTTCAAAAACAAGTTTTGAAGATATGCAATCACAAAGTTCTCATTACTTGAAAGTAGAAGGTATTTTAAATTTAATTCTCCTTCAAATAAAGAGGCCTAAGATAAATCTAAAGATCAGAAAATAGAACAGATTTTTTTTTACAATAGCGGTCGCCGCTCGGCAGGCAGTGGTCCCTCCATTCATGGAAAAACATCAAGACGCACGACAAAATAGCAACAGGAGCTCGGCCAAGCACCCAAAAAGGATGTAAGCTCCAATTATACATATATATACATATATTGTGAATGAGGAGAAGAAATCAAAACAATAATGCGCCTACTCGTAATAACAGGACAAAACCATATCTCGAATTTTCAGCTGTCGGAAAAAATTTAAAATTCAAGAGCTAATTTTTAGTTTTGAGCAAATAAATCAAAATGAAGAAAGAATGACTATTGTTGAGTAAATAACGAAAATTCTAAAATAAGTTCTAGTTTTTATCACAAATTTAAAATCTAATCTACTATCTAAATCTATTGCTATTGGTCATAAAGTAAGTATCAGGAAATGAATTATATATTTTTTGTCAGAAACTAATAATAGAATTTAATTGATCAGTATTGCATTAAATACACATTTTCCAAAAAGAAGTTTTAGGTTCTTAAAATTGTGAAGACATGGGCTAACGAACACAAAGAAAGTGTAGATATTTTCGCACAGCTCAACGACTGTATTAGCAATATTAAATGCTGTAACCAATTAACAGCTAGTAGGGAAATCCAAAATTATTTGCGCCCAGTGTCGCAGTTGTTTATCAGTTTTCTTACCTAGATTCCCAGTCAGATAGGAATCTGTCTATATGAATCCATGCTTTTGACATTCGTTTGTGCTTTCGGCTCGATTGAACTGAGTCATCGATGCTCATTATTTTCGATTTTTTATATATAAAGACTTTATTCCAGAGCAAAATGCTCGAGCTATTAAAAACAGATCCTAAAATTAACACATGTTTTAGAGTCCATTAAATTTTGGTGTAATAAAGGGCAGGTCTCAATAGGCTCACACATTTTTCGTGGTACAAAACTTCAAAAACTATATTGGGTATGGGAATAAGTTTCCGCCCTCGTAAAAGACGTGCCGCTGCTGATGGTGATTTCAAGGTGTGTATGTGAGGTCTCCATTGCAATAGTTGACATTCGTTTGAAGCGTAAAGATCCTTTTATCTGACGTCAAAAATGTCTACGTTCGTCCCGAAAAACAACAGTACACAAAAGTGCAGCTGAAACGTGTCGTATATTGATCAATAATTCCGGTAATCATGCTCCATCAAATACAATTTGTAGAGAGTGGTTTAGATGCTTCTAAAGTGCCAATTTCGACGTGAGTGATTAATATCGCGAAGGGGCACCGAAAAAATTCGAAGATACTGAACTACACCAATTATTGGATGAATACGCATGTCGAAGCCTTGAGAATATGTCTAAAGAGTTCGATGTTGACAAATCAACTATCGGTAAACGTTTGCTCGCGATGAAAATGGTCCAACCAGCAGATAACTGGGTGTCACATCAATTGAAGGAGAGGGATATCGAGCGGCGTTTGGTAACGTGTGAGATGCTTCTTGAACGGCAGTAAAGAAAAGGTTTCCTGCATAGCATCGTCACTGGCGATGAAAAATGGTAACTATTATGATAACCCTAAGCGTCAAAGATTTTGGAGTCTGCCATGTGAACCAGGTCCATCGACAGCGAAAAAATATATTCATGTTTCATATGTTATGTTGTGCATCTGAAACTATCACTGGCAATCATCACCGACTCCAACTAATGCTTTTGAATCGAGTTCTCAAAGAAAAGCGGCCACAATGGAATGGTAGACATGACAATCTGATTTTGTTGCCTGACAGCGCCAGGTCACAAGTTGCCAAATCGGTCCAGTAATACTTGGAGGGAGCGAATTGGGAAATCTTGCCCCACCTGCCGTACTTCCTAGATATTGCACCTTCAGATTACCCTCTGTTCTGATCAATACAGTATTCTTCTTACAAGAGCATCGCAAACTGGCTCAATGAATGGATCAAGTCAAAAGAACTCGAATTTTTCGTCAAAGGAATCCGTGTGATGTCTGAAAGATTAAGTAAATTTGTCGCTTCCAACGGCACATGCTTCACATAATAGTTAGCTAATTGTTTAAATAATTCATAGATTGGATAAAAAACAACGGAAGCGTATTCCCATACCCAATATAATGTAATTTTTGTATGGAGAAAATGCGCAACTTCGTTAAGGACTTCAAAAAATCAAGAAGATTTTTCAACAACTTCAAACTTGCGTATTTTGGGGTAGAACTCAACTCAATATATAATATAACTGCATACCAATAATTTATCTAGATTCTCTAGTTAAAAATCATGGAATTGTGATAATAAGTTTGTGGAATTTTTCTAGTTTGTGTCCAACTTAATTTTGATTGAGTATTCATTAATCAAAATTATAAAAACAACTTTAAAACTTTTCCATCTATTTAAATCCATTGAATTAATTATTGTATTGGTTAACACTGCTGGTGGCCTATGTATGGCTGCCTGACTGCCTTTGAAATAATCAAATCATAATTCACTAAATGATGTCATTTGGTGTCAGACGAAGATTTTGCGACAGCAGACAGAATAATTTTCGACTCGATAAACAATTAAAATAATGTAAATAACCTTTTATTACTTCATACTTATAAAAACTAATGAATATTTTATGATTGCGTTAATAGCAGCACACACACGCGTACGTATTTATGAACATACATACAGATAAAAGTAGTACATACGTATAAGTACATTCGTATGTATATATGTAATTTAAAATAAAAGCACTCAACAATATGAAAGCACACTTGAAAAATCAAATACGCATACATATAATATGCACACACTTACAAATCAAGCCCACACACATAAGTAGATGGGCATATTTGCATAAGTTTTTAGAGCGTGAGGGGATGGTTCAAAGGGCAAAATAAATACACTTGAAATAGTTGAGAAGTATCCTTATCGTTTTCTATATTAAAACAATGTTCGTATACTATTAGACGTGCATTTAAAGAAATTAGTTTAACCCATATACAGCCAATGTGACCAAAGGGAGTACTTTTTGATAGAGTATTTTGTGCAACAGTTTTACAGGTAAATGATAAGCAAAGTATGAGCATTTTCTTATATTAAACGTATAGATATATTGTTTACTGTAAAATATGCCTCGAAAAATACGGCTTTGAAAATTTTCATTTCACCTGAGCTCAATCCTCACACCGCAGGAAAACATTTTTTCCAATGAAATGCATTTTATTATATTTGTTACATTTGTTTTATGTTTTCCTTTTGACGAAATTATTTTGTACCAAATATTGAAAAAATGTTGGCATTTCAACTGCGAAGTTTTATTTGGGCCTAAACGGGTTAATGTCCATAAAATAGACAAGTTTAAGTATTTCTAGGTGAGTGTAATTGGAACATAACTTTACTGATTAACACGCAATTTAATGTTACGCAAAATATTTGTCATTTAATGTACTCAAAGGAGTTGAGAAAACAAGAAAATAAATAACAAAGAGATCGGAAACTATCAGGTCAGTCCATAAGTTCGTGCGTTTTTTAAAGGTGATTATAAAATTAATAAAAAAAATGTTTAAAGTATTTATTAATCAATAATATATTTTCCTTCATTATTTCCAATGTCTTCCCAACGTTTAGGCAAATTTTTAATTCCCTACTCAAAAAATGTTTTATCCTTGGGGCCAAAATAAGTCTCGATATCTCTTTTTATGGCTCCTTTTGTGGAGTAGTTCTTGTTACTCATATGGGATTGAAGTCCACGGAAAGATGATAATCACAAGGTGCAACCAGAGAGTATGGTGGATGCGGCATTAGCTCCCATCCGAGCTCGTTCAGCTTGCCTAATGTATGAGGGCTTGCGATGTCGTGGTGAAACAAAACTTTGCTTCTATTCACTGAAGGTTGGCGACGGGAAGTCTATGCGGAACCCATTTTCCCAGCTTTGAAACCTTTCCCAACTGAACCAGGTGTCTGTGAACTATTCCATGCGATGAATTTAACCTCCGAGCTATCATATCGACTGTCAAATTTGGCTCAGCTTCCACGAGTTCGAGCAAGGCGTCGGAGTTAAAGACTTCAGGACGACCAGTGCGCGGGGCATCCTCCACGTCGCAGTTACCACTTCAGAATTTTGAATACCACTTTTGCGCAGTCCTTACACTCACGGCATCCTCTCCGTGAACAGTGTTTATTTCTGCAGCAGTAGTTGTTGCATTTTTATCACTTTTATAAAAAAATACAAAATATGCCTCTTATACGAGTTTGAAGATTCCATTTTATTTTTTAACAACTCGTGCTTCTATCCGCGACTAAAATCACTTAGTTCCGTCATATTCCTCGAATAATTTTGTGTATGCAAAAATCGTACAAAAGTAAAATTATGGGTAAAATACGCACGAACTTATGGACTGACCTGATAATTCCGTCCGAATGGATGTCGGTATTCGTTAGCTATTTATAAGCTCCCTCTGCACTTAGGTGACTTGATTAAATTAGTATCTTTTTTAATTTTTGTGTTGTTGGTATTTTTTAGTTCATGGTGAAATGGCCTGTAAAACACCTTTTTGGCTGCCGACAAAAACGTTTTTGGCTGCATATGAGCGTGGTTATTCAAATCGAAATATTCATTGAATGCAGAATAATAGACTTATGCATATATATAATTAGCGATTACATCCCTTATTAGATATTTGGCCAAGCGCGTCTGCCCCATGTGTGGTGTGCGTCTTGATGTTGTACCACAAAAGGAGGACCTACAGTTTGAAGCACTCGCAGGTGTACCATTGCCTGCCGAGGAGCGACCGCTATTAGTAAATACTTTTTCTATCATTTCGTGTTTCATGCCCGGAGATTTGAACCTGTTTACTTCCAAATGGTAGCCACACACCAACACTTTTGGTTGCGACGGCCGACTTATATAAATACAAATACGAGTATTGTCCAATAATTTTACAAAAAGGCTACTTAATACAAACAAGCGTAAAAGACAAAAAACAAGCGTGAAAGATAATGTATTTTGCCAGGGACAGTAATAGCGTAGGGAATGTGGGATTTTTTACGCAGGGTTCAAGTTTTAAAATTTCGAAAAAGCGAAAGTACGATTGGCTTATCGAAAATATTATACTTATGCATAAAATAATTTGAAATATAATTTCCAATATTTCCATTCTAAAACATAATTTAGCGAAGAATTTTTGTGTAGTACATTTTAACCCTCTAACTCTTACCAAACTAGCATTTTTGGCTCTTTCTAAAGCGTTTATAATGACAGTTTACTAAAACTGGGAGTTTAAGGGCAATTTCTCCAAAATTTCAATCAGAGAATTTGATTGGGAGTCACTAAAGATGAAAAGTTAGAACGGATTACACGGTGTGCGTTGGATAATTGTATGCAAGCTAATATTTACCCATTTGACCAACCTGGTACCTACTTAATAAATTAAAATGTGTTTTTTTTTAACCACCTATGCAATGCAGTAAACTCAAAAAGCTGATGTGTATAAAAATCTATTGCCAATTAGCCTCATAATACCATCAACACCAAATAAGGAAATATTTTTCTGAATTGAGTTTTTTGTGGACTCACCTAAAAAGCCGCACGAGTTTCTCGTTTTCGGTGGCCCAGTGGTAATGTCTGCTAGAAATTTCTTTGAAATAATCTAACTCTTTAGCTACCGCTTTTAATGAACTTTCATATATCTGTATTCAGAAAGGGTCGAAAATGACCATTGAAATAGAAGATAGTGGTTTAAAATGTACTACCAAAAATTTCACTATAAATTTTATAATAGAAACCCTTAAATATAATATTAGTTTGGAGAATGGAAAATCCGTTATTTTCTCAGTATATAGCCGTAGTGATCGATATCTCGTAAAGTATTGATCAAACAATTTACGCTTTACTCTCGTTGTCAATGTGACATTTTGCACTAAAAAATATTTTGCTGGCAGGTGTGTTATCAGAAATGTCGATAAACTCACAGAAATAATCGAAGTTAACCGGTATGTTAGTAATTGTAGCATCGCCCAAAAGCTATAGATCAACCATAAAACAGTTTTGAACGATCTGCGAAAAGTTGGACTCAAAAAGGAGCTCGATGTATGTGTGCCACCAATTAACGCCGCAAAGCAGCATGGCTAAAAATTTCATCTGCAAAGCCTTGGCTAAATGCATGACATCGACCCATTTATTAAATGAATGATGACTGGGATGAGATGTGGGTAACATATGATGACATTGTTTGAAAACAATCGTGATCATAGCGTCATGAAGCAGCTCAAACTTGAGCTAAACCAGGTCTAACAGCTAGAAGTTTCACTTGATATTTGGACTTGAAAGATATAATTTTTTATGAATTTCTTCTGTATGGCCAAACACTAAATCTCTCAGATCTAAAATTTTCCGTCAATAAGGACCAAACTTCTATGAAAGAGGCAGTATGAATCTACCTTTAAAATGGGAAGAAATTATATAACAAAACGGTGCATATTTGACTTAAATCGAACAATCAGAAACATCTAAAATAAAGTATAGAATTTTACGCAAAAATAATGGATTACTCTTCAAACTAAATTTTCGATAAATAATATGTCGAAAGGTCCAGACTTTATGTTTTTTTTTGAAGTGAAAACTTCTTTAGAATCGTTGGGAGTGATTTGAGAAAAAGTGAAACGAAAAAAGCGACACTCTTGGCTACGAATATTACATATACACGTAGCGACGAACTAAATAACTTTTAGGCCAGCGCCGACAGCATGGCGCGATAGCCGAGCGGCTAGCAATGTGAGCTTCCGATCCAAAATCCTTGGTTTGAATCACAAGAAAACAATTTTTTTTATACAGTTATTTTATTTTTTTATTTTATGATATGTTTATGAGGAGCTTTTTTTCATGGCAGAAATACACTCGGTGTTTTGCCATTGCCTGCTGAAGGGTGAGCGCTATTAGAAAAATAGTTTTCCTTAATTTTGGTGTTTTCACCGAGATTCGAACTGACGTTCTCTCTGTGAATTCTGAATAGTAGTCACGCACCAACCCATTCGGCTACGGCGTTTGTTTAATTTTACTGATGCAAAAATGAGGAAAAATATATGAATAAAGTTGGCTTACTGTTTACACATTTTCCAAAGGTGACGGAGAACCAAAAAAAAAAAGTCGATTTTCAAACAAATACGAGTGCATATGTGTAATTGTGTTAGAGTTTCGGTCACGCCCCAGCAAAACCTGCGTGCATATGTGTTTGTAACATTCAAAAAAATGTAATTGTGTTAGAGTTTCGGTCACGCAGATTTTGCTTGGGACGCTCATAATAGCAACCGCGTGTGTATTTTTATATTCGTAAATATTTTCATTTTTAAATATTTACCGCAATTATGCCGAAAAATAATGCAGAAAAGTGTCGTGAATATCGACAGAAAAAAAAATCAATAAATAGCATCACGGAATTCATTCACGAAAATTTAATAAAGTATACACCAGAAGTATCGCGGATACTTAGAAAAGATTACAATAAAGTTCCAATGATTTTAAGTGGCGATTTTAACGTAAATTTTGCATTGGACACAGCGGTTCCTTTAATTGACGTTCTCAATACAATATTCAATTTAAAAATGTGTAACAATCGCACTGAATCGACAACACGACCAAAAACAACAATTGACACGGTATTTCAAAGATATGTTGACAACATCGAAACCAAAGCATTTGTATCATATTTTAGCTATCATAAGCCACTCGTATCGTTTGTTGAAATTGAAAACATTGAGGATGAATAATAATAAAATGAAGAAAATAAAATATGCACTTTATAGCAATATTATAATGTACCTATAATTATCTTGCTCCTAATGCTGCTTTCGTCTTATTCTCTCTCAGTTTGTTTTACGGAAGGTTTCACTTCTATCGCGTCTAACCGTTAGACTGGTGTTTTTTTTGTTTTTATAACGCAAACTCATTTTAAGGCATTGCACAATTTATGAAAATGAGGTTTTGTTAGAGCAAAGAAATTCTTTTTAGCACATTTTGATTTTTTATACGCAAATTTGGTGCTTTGCGCGCCTTTTTAAGTTATAGCTCTTTTTATAAGATCACTGAGAGAAGCGCTGACATTTCAATATAATTATGGGCGTCAATTGTTGTGGCTATCAGTAAGCTTACCGTCAGTAATTATTATTTATAATTATTAATGCTCTTCTCCGTTGAAGTTTCACATGCGTGTCTCAAATGATAATGCGGAAAATTCACTTCAGCTCCCATTAAGTCAGTTTGCAATTAAGTTCAGAATTTTTATTGCTGCGACATTGGCAGTGATTAAGCACTTAGGTGGCATTTATACTATACTTGCCATATAAGTAGAGAAGTAAATAAATGTACGAAAATCTACGATGACTTAAATACAACGCATTGTCACTACTTTTTGGTTAAATGTGGAAATATCTCAACATTTGTACAAAACACGCCCACCAACAAAAGAAATTACAAAAGAAACAAAAAAACGAAACAACTAAATTGTCTGCCGCGCTTTGCTCTTTCTTTGCTCAAGTGTTGACAGCTCAACTGTTTGCAGCATGTTCTAAGTGAAAACGCACCCACGTACACACAGCGTTCTACACGGCGTATGCGCGATTTTACTAATACTCCAGAGGCACAATGTCTGGCAAGCAGTCAGCGGGGTATAGCAAAAGTGCCGCGCTATCATTTGTCATGTGCGCTCAAGCGGTACACACATACAAACCTTACATACATAGCTCTATATATTGTATGTATATATATATATATATATTTGTATGTGTTTAAAAAACCAAACGTTGAAGACTCCGGGTGTCGAGGGCTTTGTACGCGCGATTTGTGAGCGCTCGTTGAGCGATTGGTAGGTCGTGCTGCGGTATTTTCAATAGATTAGGCAAATTACATGATAACATGCAGTGAAAAAAGAATCACAGCAGGCGCGCTTAATGCTTGTTGCCTCGCGTTCTTTGCGCCGCTGACTAAGTGCGGCGGCGTGTATTGGGGCGATAAAAAATATACTTGCTGCTCTTGCCGGTAGACAAGTTGATGCATAATTTCAAGAATTTTTCTGTACTTTTCGCGAAATATTTGCGTGCACATTTATTTTTTAAAGTTTTTTCTTTTTATTTTAGTATTTGTTGCCACTATTGTTATTTGTGTGCTATTATTTTATTATTCTTTTTTTTTCATTTCTATACGCTGTGCCATTGCCTTTGAAGTAAAATCATAATTTTATTTTATGACATGTCATAAAGAAAACAATAAGTAAAAGTAAATGAAATATTTATAGTATGAAAGTTGTGACTCTTGTGACAGAGCGATCGGCACACATAGACGCATATGAATGTGTGCTGTGTGAGACACTATGATGACTTTTGATGAATTTGCAGTTGGTCATGACAGTGCGCACACATCCATACAAACACTCACATTTACGCGCACACACACACATACACAATCACTAAAGCCCATCAAGTCAGTCATTCGGTAGGGCCATAAGTCAGCTAGTCAAAAGCTCTTTACCGCCATAATGACAAAGTTTTTCGCTATGAATTTTCTTTTTTCTTCCTTTCCTCATTTTGTTTACGCATTTTATTCCAATTTTTATTGTTGTAATTGTTATTATTATTATTATTGTCATTACTCTTCCGCTTTCTGAATTCATTGCTCCTTTGTTGCTTGAGCTTATTTTGCGTAGGTAGCTGTTGTTATCTCAACATTATTTTGCTCTCTATTTCACTTTGATTTATTGCCGCAAATCATAAATGTAAGCCAGGTTGTAGACCCGCTATTAAAGTTCGTTCCAGTCGTGATTTTTTCAAAGCACTTATTTACCTACTCAGCTCCTGTGCGCGCTGGTGTCTTCTTTATTTGCGCGTTTTATTGCTAATAATTTTCGTGAGATTTTTTTGTTTTTATTTTCAATGGTAAAAACACATAATTGGGTAAGTAAATATACGAGTTTATCATTCACTCTGTGATATTATGGATAATTAGTAAATATTTTTTCTCCTGAGATGTGGTCGCAAAGCATCCGTAATACCGTGCGATAGTAAAATCCGTTCAGGAAATTCATCCAGCATACGCACGTGAAGTTATAGATCTTGTATATTAATCATACTCAGTTTTTCATTTTCTTACCAATTTATTTTTTTAATGGACTCTCATATGATAGAAATCGTCATGTGAGTATTTGTTCCATAGCCCAAGAAATTACATCTTGTTAAAACATTATTTAGAATCATTTATAAGAACTTCTTGGTAAGAACTAAGTACTTCTTTAGACACGAGTTAAAGTGCAAAACGGGCTCTGATGGGACCTCCTCGACCGATTCGTAGTTGAGACTGCAAGCAGGTATTGAAACGAGCGCTTCGCTGTGTATTTTGATCTTCAAAGAAAGCTTCACCGCATATGGTTGTAGGTCAGACTATCTAAAACTAACTATCAAAGAAAAGCAAAATGAAAATAGTTGTATAATACGCGTAAAATATTATAATCGAGCAATTTTGAAAAATTTTATTATTTAAGACTACTCAATGACGAAAATTTTGGTATAGCGAAATATCTTTATTTCTATTTAATATTTTCATAAAAATTTATTTGTTAATTTTTAGGATAAATTATACTTTTTACCTTAAATTTCTGGGAACAACTTTTTTCTTGTAATTTTTGATAAAGAGACACCTCGAATTTTTTTCAAATTTTTTATTAATGCTGAGTAATCTTCAAAAAATGCATAGTAAGATTCTCATATTTTTCGGTTTATATGAAGATATGACCAAAATTTAAATTTTACCTGAAACAGTATTTCTCAAAAGTGCATATAAACGGCGACCGCTGTAGCCGAATGAGTTGGAGGAATTTGGAGTACGTTGCTTCTAATCTGCGTGAAACACCAAAATTAAGACCAAGTTTTTGTTAAAAGCGGTCGCCTCACGGCAGGTAATGGTAAACCTGCGAGTTCATTTAGAAATGTTAAAGGGAACCGATAATATTTAATTAAAACAAATTAAATGTAAAAGACTGAATAACAGCAAAATCAAATTTTTTTTTTAAGTTTTTTCACTTTTCTTCTCCGAATTGTTTCTGTTTCGCTGTATGTACATTTTTTATTATAACTCGAAGTGTTATCGGAATCTCACCATGACACTTGCTGGGGTTTCTAAATAAAGTCTCAGCTATTACCGATAGAAGCAAGGAAAAGATTTCAGTATTAGTATTTTTCAAAAGTGGCAAGAAAGCAATATTTTTTTCTCAAAAACTTTGAGGGAAAAAATAAAAAATTTTAAAATTTTTTTTCACTCCCAAAAATTAAAAAAAATAATTGAAGTGCTCAAAAAAACGGAACAAATTTCATTCAAAAAACTCGGTACCAAAATTTAAAGGCTGAATAAATTTCAAAATTATAAAAGTTTTTCAATTTTCTTCTCTGCTTCGCTGCACATATTTGAGTATAACTCAAAAAGTTGTGGTAGTCCCACATGAAACTACTAGAGATTGTCGAGCATAGTTTCAGCTATTAAAGACAAAAATAAGAAAAAATTCAGTATAAATATTTTTCAAAAGTGGAAAAAGAACAAAACTTTTTTCTCAAAAACTTTGTACAAAAAAATTAAATTTTAAAACAAAAATTGTTTTGAAATACATATATTTACCAGAAACTAAAAACATAGAAATGTTAAAACGAGCCGAATATATTTCGTTTTCAAAAGCTTCATACCAAAATTTCTAACATTGAATAAATTTCAACATTATAAATTTTTTTCAAAATATTTTCGGCCTACTTCTTATTACATTCAAGCATACAAATAAACTGTTTTTCTGAAAAAATTACGACTACGTTCAAAAAATTCTTGGATCACTTGACAAGGAATCGCCCAATTCTCTTGCCTCATATGGATTGTATGCATACATAGGTACATTTGCTTTATTGTTCAGAAAAGTAAATTTATTTATTGCAAAAGCAATGTGCAACAACAAAAAATTGAAATTATTTTATGGCACACAATTTTGTTTGTTAATTTCGCGAAATAAATCCTCATAGTACTCGTATAAGCAATTTCATAGTTTTTATTTCACTTTTCCTGCAAACAGAATTTTTAAATTTTATCGAAACACAATTAATTGTCTTGCTGCACACATGAATTGCAGGCTCGAAAAAATGATGCAAGTTTTTTACTTGGCAGATATGAGTTTCAATATATTTCTGCAACAGTTTAAAGGGAATAAACCCATCAGCCTTTTCGTTTGCATTTATTTATTAGCATTGAAAGCAAAACAAAAAAAAATAACAAAAGAAAAGCTTTACAACATTGCCACAAAATGTCCATTTTACAACATAACATGTCTAAAAACTTTTGTCGGTTTTTTTACGTTTTTCACACACAATATTTTGACGTTTTCATAAGCCCTTTCTGTGATGCCGTCGCCGTCACTACGGACCGAATTCCCATACGGATTAATGTAATTGTAAAATGGTTCACTCACGCAATTTTTTATTTCCATTTATAAATGTATACATTTTTGTATATCGTATGTAAGCGCTATTTTTCTACACATGTACTTATGTAGATATGTAGATTTCGTGATTTGCTGCTGTCAGCCGCTCTATTGAACCGCATACAGCAATCCCACCGGTTACAAATTGCTGATATGTTTTATAATGTTTCGTATTTGCAATACATGCACACACGCATAGACATACATAGATCGCGTATAGATTTGTAAATTATTACATAGACCTGTCTGTAATAAGCGCGTATATAATTTTGAGTTGTGGCGTGAGAGGTGTGTTGCAATGCCTTTCACGCAGCGCATTTACACGTCAATCCATCATCGCGCATCAATCCATTTGTCTGCCACCCTCTGCTACCGTCATTCTCCAGCCACCAACAAAAACCGCCTAACCAGCTCATTGAACGCTCATATTTCTTAGTTAATACATGTGTGTGCGAGTACACATATACATAGCTTAGTACGTCTGCCTGGTTGGCTGCTTGCCACCCATGCCGGTGTGTCTACTGCAGCCGATGAATTTGTTGCGGCTGTGTATGAATTTTTTCGAGTCTTTGTGCGCTTTAGTTTTGCAAACATTTATTTTAAAAATACAAAACTTTTGATGCATGCAACGTGCATAGGTTGTTACTTTTGTTTATATAGTTATCTACATACACACACAAGTTGCCATACACTCGGCGACATTACTAGCGCCGCAGCTGGACCTTCTCTATGCAACTCATGATTTTTGGGTATGAGATAATATTTGCTTCTTTTATGCTTATTTTTCGGTATTTTTTTTTTCAATTTTGTTTTTTTTTTTTTTTTTTTGAGAGGAATTCTTAACCTTCTTTTATACAAAACAAATTTCATAAACTCGGGGTCACATTGAAAGGATGAGTATCAATTGGGTGAACATGGGGAAATATCAGTTTTTTACAGTTGAGCAAAATACCAAAATCTTTAGTTACGAGTATGCCGGCGAAAAAATTGGAAATGGTAAAGATGGGTAAGTTTTTGAGAAAATAAAATGCTTATGAAAATATACGAAAAATCTTACTTAGACCATTTTTTTTTGTTGTTGAAAATTTGCCTTATTAACACATTGTAAATATAGTTTTATTAAAAGGTATATTCAATAGTGTATTTAAAGCGTATACGAAGCTCTTTTTCTGTTTTTTCTTAGTGAAATTGTCTGTACTTTTTATTTCTGGGTTCCAACGAGCCTTCGACTTTCACAGCGCACCATTCAACAACGATTGAACAATATGAGGTTAGAGACTAATTTTGATTTAACTGAGATACTTATTATGACTGCCTTTAGTGGAGGCTACTGTTAACCTGAAGTGGAAGTTAACCTATCAGGAAATATTCAAGTTCATGAACGTATATTTTATGAATGAAGTCATACTACAGGGTGGCGCACGAATCGTGCTACAAAAACAAAACGTAATAACTTTTTTTCTGTGTGAGTAATCGGCTTTTTTTTTTTTATTTTGCAGATTAGTAGTTAGATTTACAAAAAATAGAGGCTTGGGATACCGAAAAGCGGATTTGGATAGTGCAGCGGTACCATGCTTTGCAGTTCATCATTTCCGTCCAAAGGGAATTTAGGCGGGAGTTTGGCGGCACTCCCCCGAGCAGATGGGCCATTATGAGGCTGGTGAACATGTTTGCTGAATCTGGAAGCATCGCACGCAGACCGTACCATCGAGATCCCCATGTTCGGGTCGAAGCCACAATCGCGGCTGTAGCATCGTCAATTCAGGCAAATCCAAGAGTTTCGACTCGTAACTTGTCGGCGCAAATTGGAGTTAGCAGACGGTCATTGCAGCGGATAGTTCATGATGACTTAAACTTGTTTCCATACAAAGTTCAAATCATAAGCAAATTAAACCCTCTGGACTTGCCTATTCGCCTGGAATTTTGCCAAAAAATTATTGAAATGGCCGAAGAAGACAACAACTTCATAAATTGCTTGTTTATGTCTGATGAGGCCCATTTTGATCTAAACGGCAATGTAAACAAGCAAAATTGCCGTATATGGAGTCAATCAAATCCGCAAATACTCCATGAGATGGAACTGCACCCAGAACGAGTCACAGTGTGGTGCGCAGTTTCATCAAGGTGCATTGTCGGGCCATACTTCTTCGAAGAAAACGGTGTAACAGCGACTGTAAATGGGGACCGTTATTTAAACATGTTGAAGGAGTTTTTTTATCCAGAACTGCGGCGAAGACGTATCCCTTTTAACAGCATTTGGTTCCAGCAAGATGGAGCAACTGCACATATAGCCAGACCGGTTATGGAGGAGCTCCAACGAAAATTTAGAAATAAATTGATATCCAGAAATTCCACTTTCCGCTGGCCCCCAAGGTCACCTGACCTCACTGCACCAGATTTTTTTTATGGGGTTATCTCAAACAAGAGGTGTATAAAGCAAAACCAAGTAATTTGACTGAATTGAAGCAGTCCATCACAACAATAATTGAGGCGATCCCGACTTCAACCCCTCAGTGCGCAATGAACAATTTTCTCATCAGGTGTCGCATATGCGTGACTGAGCATGGAGGTCATTTACGTTCTATTATTTTCAAAACTAATTAGTTACATAAAATAAAATTGAATTATCTATACAATAAAAAAACAAAAAGTTAAATAAATTGATTACAAAAAAAGTTATTACGTTTTGTTTTTGTAGCACGATTCATGCGCCACCCTGTACATAGTTCGGATACCTTTTCTGGACCTGTTCACGTTGGCAATGACAAATGTCGCAGGCGATGGAGTAGCTGTATGAGCACTACGGCGGCATAGACATACTGCAGCGAATTCAGATTCAGCGGCTTGCTAGGTAAGTGATATTGTAGGAATGGCACAAAAGCACTGGCACTCAAAATATTTCATACGATGCCTCAAGGTGGCAGCAGAGGAAAAAGAATAGCTCTACTGCATTAGAGTGACCAGGCAAAGAAAATGTTGTCTTCACACATATCTAATTGGCGTTGTATAGCACATGAGAGGTCGCTAAAATCACGCTTTGTTGAACTCGCTAATATCGCTTAGGACGATTACTGCGGTAATAAAGACGAAGATGAGAAATTAAAAAACAAAATTTATTTTTATAGTGATGACTTAGAAGGAGATTCTCAGGAAGCCTTGAAGGTGGCCAAGCTCCTCTCTCAATTTTTTATGAAGAACTTTTCACGACACAAATACTCTCGGCAGTTTGTCTAAAACTACTAGAAACAAATTTATCTTTTTTTTTCGTGCACTTCCGAATTGTGGACACGCACCAACCCAATCGGCTACGGAGAAGGGCAAAAATTTGTAATAATAAAATAAGGAATCAAAGGAAAGGTAAAAAACCGTTTTCAAGGCCATTGAACTGTGCCGAAATGATACCCTGCCGAATGAGAATTAATAATTTATTAACTACTCTAGCAAATCTTTCCATAACAGCCTGCGTGAGTGAAAAAAAGTAGCCAAGAATGGAAAACAGAAAATTAAAATATTATTAATTCATGCGTTTCGTTCATGATTTCTTCAAACTACCTTAAATTATTTCTCTTTTTCTTTCGCTTAAGAATAGTTGTCATAATCATTATTCAATAGAACAGATAACAGTTTACAACCAAAGCATGTTTTTATAGCAACCGTTTTTAGATAAAATATTTCTTAATTAATTTATTATTATTATTTACATACAACAACCATTGAGAGAAAAGAAATATCTTATTTATCACTTTTCTTAGAACATAGATTAATTATTTATTTGAATTAACTAATTCAACAATTAATTATTTACAAAAGCTACTTTTTTACAACTTCGAATACAAATTTGACACAAACACAAAGGGAAAATATTTGGAAAAACTTTGCAGAAGTACGAAATCACAAGAACGGTTGAATATGGCAGCATATTTCTAGATCAATAGAGACACAAACTCCAACGTCGAGAATTTTTAAAAAGCTGAAAACAAGCGGCGAGTCGAGTTTTTTTTAATCATGCAACTAAATGTCCTTATTTGTTTATTTATTTCATTTACTCACGATAAATGGGGATTTAATTTCAATTCATTCATTAAAATATCATTAAAAATATGTTTTCTTATTGTTAGTTTTATAGGAGAGAAGAGAGAGATTAAGCCCATTTTACACAAACCAAGTGTATGCCAACCATGTGTTTCTCACAGTGAGAATGGTCAACAAGTAAGTAGGTCCCGAAAGTCAATTTGCATGCTTTCAAAACGCATATTGCGAACACTCTTTGAATTAATTTCCGAAATTCATTAATTTGGCAGGCTTGCTGAAAGCAGTTTCCTTCTTATGCTCGCTCTTCCAAATAAAAATTTACCAATTTGACAGACTTTCTGAAAGCAGTTTTCTTGCGATGCCTGATGGCTGCTTTGCATCTTGTGTGGCGCCAGCAATGTCGCCGAGTGTAATCGCCTACTATTTCGCACACAACTTGCAATTTTATTTATTTATCTTTTCATAGAACTCAGAAGTATGATATTTCTACTAAATATACGTATGTAAATATTTGTTTGTATAAACGTGAATTTTTTAAGCACTTGTTTACTTTGAAATTAACTTTTTTAGTAATCGTTAAAAACTTGTTATTTGTCGCTTTTGTTTATTTATGCAAATTTTGCATAGTACTCGTACACATGCACACACGAAAGTGCCGGCACCAGCTATATGAAAACACAGCCATCTACATATGTGTACACGTATGTATGCGTGTAAGCGCTACTTAATTGCTGCTGTCACAGGTGTCAACGGTTGGCTAGAGTGCAATGTTGTTTTTGTCCCTCGTGTTAGTTGCTGGCTTTTATTCAACACACCACATATACGTACGTGTATGTAAACATACTCGTATATGTATGAGCATTTGCTTGTGTGCATGTATGAGAGAGACAATATTTGCCCGTCGATTGCATCGAAGTAATTAAATTTCATGCAGTAACCACAAGTGCAGAGCTTTGAAGCTGCATTAACAGCTGAGCGAGTATACATGCACCTACATATGTAGAGTATATTAAATATATACATACAAACATAGCGAATGAGTTAGATCCCGGCTTGTGTCGCAAAATGCTACGCGTTAATAGTTGCTGCCACTACCCATCTACTATGTACCCCCACACACACACGTACAAACGTGTGCACAGTTATTGATTATCCACTTGTATAATTACTTATAACGGTGTATGCTTGTATGCTTGTACTAGTTGTAAGAATTTTGTTTTGAGTATCACGCTCGAGTACTCAGGCAACCGCAATATGGCAAACAATGCAAACGTGTTAAGTGCATCGAATGTCTGCGAGTACATTGGACGCTCAAGTGAGCAAAGCGTTAATTGTCACACACATACATACTACAAGGAAACAACTACTCACTTGCGGCTGAGGTTGTAAGCGTATATCTGATTCTTCCCACAGGGACATTGACTTTGATGGCACATATAGTTATAGAGTGGAGTGGAGATAATATTGCAGCTAAGGTTATGATTTTTAATTTACAGATAATATATCTTATGTACATATGCAAGAATATACACAAATTGCTCTCTTCCGCCTTTGGCGCTTCGTGCACTCATGCATAAGATTATGATAAAAATTATTATGACGTGTTTGAGAGCGAGTCGTACATCGACCTTTTCGCCAACCAATTAAAGTTCGCAGGTTATCTTAGGATCTTTTCATAGCTTTCATCTATAGAGGCACGTAATAAGAAGAATGTTTCTAATATGCACTGCGCTAAATAGCTGCAGCGGGGAGACTTATTGGCAACTCATTTTTTTCCATTTAATTTTAATATTCTTTTAAAGAAAATATCGTTCATTATAATTATTCATCAAATATGGTTTCAAATTTTGTGCAAATTTAAAAATAAAATCATTCCACAAATTTTAATCAAAATTTCAAATCCCTTCATGAAGATTTATAAAAAAATGTAAGATATGCCGGTTCACAACTTATTAAATTCTGGTAAAATAAAATGCAAATTTTCAGTGGCTCAAACAACACGTTGATGTTTTAAATTTATTTTGTTTGCAGGCTTGTGCATTTCCTTCATGGGACGCAAGCTCGCCACAGTTTTACATAGAAACCAAAACAAGAAAAAAAAAAAACAAAAACAAATCAAAAACAGTGGCGATTAATTGGAATTCTATGGCCTAGACAACTGCGTACTCGAAATTTTTCTAAAAAAATTCTGATTAAAATTAAAAACCGTGAAATTTCAATACGAATTTTCCAAATTTATTTTTGTAAAGAAGAGTTTGAAATCTGAATTTATATGGATGTAGACGTATGGATGAACTGTTTTTTCATAAAGAAAAACTAGCTGTACCCGGCGCGCGTTGCTACGCCAACAACTAAAATAAATTTAAGAAAAATAACTTTAAGGAAAAATCAGTACACAAATACTCAATTAACTCTAAACCCTTTTGTTGATTTTGTTTACTTCGAAAAAATTGTGATATTACAAAGTTTAGTTTCAATTTGATGTTTATGGAATAGCTGTGGGATACACAATATTTCTTGTTTTTCGATGTGGTGCGTAGACGAATAAATCAGAAGGTTTTCCGACACGTAAGCAAGCCATATAGATCTGTCCATGTGAGAAGCATGGATTATCCAAATTTAATCCCCACACTGGTAATGATTGCCCTTGTGCTTTGTTATTGTCATTGCGAAAGCGAGTCGCACCGGGAACTGTAAACGTTTGAATTCGAATGACATCATCTCAAATCTCGCAGTGTATGGTCAAGCGCTTCCAATGCTTTCTTGTGAGACATTCATCCCACATAATTTGACACGTTTGGAGTACTTTTCCCATTCAAGAGTTTTTGCTGATGTTGCATGTTGGTGCCTCAGTGTTTTGCAAATATAAAGGCAGTTTCAATGCTGAATGCGCTGTTCGGCCACCATCCAAAAGAGTAGTTGCCGCAATTTCAGATGATGCAATAGCCAGTGCAATATTATTTTGAGATCGTATGGTTGCCAAAATTAGTGAAAGAATAAAAGTCTTGCCTGTACCACCAGGCGCATCTATGGGAAACAGTCCCCCGCTTTGTTCTGTGATTGCACGCATAATTCTGGCAACCGCAATGCCTTGTTCTGGAATCAACTGCGGAAGATTTTTTCTTACGAATGTCCCCAGTTCGTCAGAATCATGGTGGGTTTCTCATTGCAAATCACGATCGAAAAGGTTGTTTGCAGATCGCTTTGAAGCCTATGATGTGGATATCCGCAGCTATAGAATAAATGCGCTATTATTGGAGTACCTTTTTATCAAAAAATATAGCACAATGATGAAGAATTGGTTGATGCACTATAGTGATGCAAGACCCATCCATTATTGACCTGGAAAATGCATTCCCACAGACTGTCAGTTGGCCAAAAACATTTGCATTATGAATGATGCCATGGAATCCAAAACAAAAATTGATCAACCTTACTTTTAGTCACAGCTTCGATAATTTAATTTTTGTTTTCCTATATTTTCCAACAACTTTATGTACGGATCTCGGGGTCATACTCACATACCTAGGTCTCCTATCTAGCGACTACCCGATTAATCCAGACCGCACCATCATCTTGAATGTAGATCAACAGATCCCAGTAAATATTTAGATTATCCCATAAGGGTTTGAGATTATATAAAAATTTATTTAAAGGCGGCCGCCTTTCGAAAGCCTTTGCCAAGGCAATGAGTTTTGAACATTTCCGTCATCCCTCCACTTGTAGGTCGATATCAAGACTCTGAGCTTTCATTGAACTAAAACATAATTTTAAAAAATATGCAAGGAGTTTTAAAAATATTTTTTTCCACAAAATTGATAAAACGCTTTAATTATTTATTACGAAAATTATCAAAAAACTTTATTGAGATGAAAGATTTTATCTCCCCCCTGCTGCTTACGTTGCTGCTTCCGACTATCATTTGTTTGGAAATTTTAGCGCTTTTTAACGCCTTAAGAATAGTTCTGTTTTCCGATATGGTTTGCGAATTAAAATATGTAATTCCCCTTCCTTTTTTATTATTTGTTCCATTTTGTATAAGCTCAAATAAAATACTCTTATTGCAACAATTCAACAACATTTTCGAAAACTAAAAATTTAATCGGAATCCGAATAACAAGCAATATGAAGTTAACATCATTTGTGTGTCATAGCTGAATAATTGTGCGTGATTATCATTGGGTAGGTCGCGAGTTTGAAACCCACTATAGGCATGAGCCCTCGGTAGGCTATGGCAAACCTCCAAGTCTATTTCTGCCCTAAAAAATCTATTCACAGAAAAATATTTGCCGATCGGAGGCGGTATAAAACTATAGGGAACTCCACTTGTCGAATAATATCAAAACATATAAGGCAAATCGTAGGCTAGGACAAATACTCGACAAAAGGATATAGACCCATGCATATAAACCCAATGGCTTCCCATCTACCACTCTACCTACACTGAAAGCGCAGGCCCAAAGACATATGGATAATACAGGTAGACATGGTTTCATTTTTTTGATTAGTTTGGTTTCTGATGTATTTTTGAACACTCAGCACGCTTCCGTGGCACAAAACTGCTTTTCATGTCAGAGTTTTGGGAAAGTTGGAGGTAAAAGTCCATCAAAACATGGTTTTTATTTTTATATCTGCTTTTTTCAAAAAGCTGACGTTCTACAGTCATAAACCTATGCACAAATGTGCCGAAAATGAAAAGTCTTAATTTTACTTTTTAAAATTTATTTCCTCTAAGCGTTGATTGCTACGTTGGATACACTCTTGGAATGCGAACTCTATACTTCACACCACTCGTTGGAGTAGCGTTGGCGGGGTGCCATCAGCCTCGCGAAAGATATTTCCTTTTAGTGCGGAGATGATAGCAAAACTTCTTTCTTAGACTTTGCTTTTAAAATACCTCCATAGAAAAAAGTCGAAATAGGCAGATCGAAGCGGCTTATCAGTAAAGAAATCAAGAAAAAAATTACGCAGTATTACCATGGTATCTCTGAAGAGATCCATTCCCTGCGGCATTGTCGCACTAACTCGGTCTTCTCCCTACACATCTTAAAATTTAAAACCTAATTCTGCCGTCAGACACCCAGTATATATGCAAGTTTCAAAAACTAAGTACGAAATCGTATGTCTTTATACTCTTAAATTGCTTATAGATCGTTTGTTTGTTCTAAAGTGGAATATGCATCCTTCATCTGGAGACCTTATCATACCGGCCATATAACTCGAATTAAACGTATCCGAAATATTTTCACTGGCGATGCTCTATGTTTTCTTCGTTTTCATTACCCCATACATTCATACTATTATATTATAAATACCTGCTTATCAGTTTGAAATATCCGCAGTCTCGGTTATTTATTTTGACTTCATCTTTCGTGTTTGATGTAATTCAAGGTGTTGTATATTTGTATATTGTCCCTCCCTTCTAGAGCGAATCTATCATAATACTTCAGCGCTTCGTAATTTAAATTTTTCCCATATGACCTTTATAAGAACTTTGTATGCTAGGAAAGCACCCATCATGAGAGCTCTGATGGAATTAAATTATATTTACAAATCTATTGGGATTGACTTTGCTTCCTCTAAACACTCCTTAATTCAACTTCCTCATTTGCCTACAAATAATTTGAATTAGTATGTTTAGGCATATTTTTGTCTTATGGATTAAGATTATTGTTATGCTATTTGTTAAAATATCTGTATTAGTTTGAAGACTAAAGCTCATACAGCTCATTGTTCCATCGTCTACAATACTCGCCGTCGCTAACGTGCAAAGGTCCAAAAATCTTCCGCAGACGAATTTTTACTTGAATAAAATAAACAATAAGAAAATATGAAGCCTTATTTAAGGCTATAGTGCAGCGTCTGTTTGATCGAAAAACAGATCAGTACGGTCTCACCCAAACGCTGCCCTTCAGGAAAAAGTTTATCTGAGCATGCATTACTCGTTCGAGCAAGACAATATTCCGATAGGTCCATAAACACTCTTGGATTTCTTACTTGAAGTAAACTTAGCCATTTTCCAACAATTGGAAAAATTAGACCTAGTTACCGAAAATGGTATAATACTTAAGGCATAAAAAACATTCGGTATAATTTTTGGTAGTATACGTTTAGAGAATTTAGAATGATAGCTGTCCTGCGCATAGCTTTAGATTTGACACTAGGCACCTAAATTGTGAACTGAATAAAAAATTAGAAGGTGTATGGAATGAGAGTTAAAATCTTGGGATAAGGTTCAAAATAGCTCATTAAGGTTATAATTTGTTTTAGGTGGTTTTAAGAAATATATAAAGTTGTTAAGCAATTTTTTATCTGAAACTTTAAACACTCTTGTGCTAATTCAATTTAAACAGTAAATAGAAACGGTAGCAAATAAATTACTTGTGAATATTTTAATTGCTTCAAAGCACACATTTTGGACAAAATCAATACAAAGCCCATTGTTTGCTAATACTTTGAGATGAACCTATGTGTGTGCGTGTTGTTTGCGAGTTCATACATATATCAGTAGAATATTAGACTGAGCGCCTACAACACATTGTGTAATTAATTGACTTGTCATTCCAACTACGATAATACAAATTTCATAGAACAATAAGCCGACAGCCAACCGATCCACCCACTAATCGGGTACACCCACACAAGTGTTGTCAACAATGTCTGCCTTTGTTTGTGACTGCACCACATTTATTGTCAAATTTTGAAACCTCAAATTTTCAATATGCCACCATAAGGGCCTGCGGTTGAAAAATAAATAACAAATGTTGCTTAAACCAAGCCAGGTTCCAATGCAAGCTAGCGGCTCTTAATGGCATACAAAGTTCGGTGATCACAAATAATGGCCGGAAATGACGTATGTAGTTATGAATGTAGGCAAACTGCTTTTCAAGGGACTATAAATTTTCTAGCAGGAAACTAATTTAAAACGTGAAGGATGCCACATTCAATACTTGTACAACTTGCACAAAACTATCAATAACAAACAAAGTTTGTATTGAAAACTATGTTTATATTAATGTATTAGGGTTTGCTTTACTTTGGTTCGCTGCAAATGAAAGTGGACCACATTGGGTCTAGCTGAGAGTGGCACCAAATAGTTGATTGTACAGATGTGTAGTATAGTTAAGTAGTTTGGCCTACTCTGGCCTATTCATACATACATGCACACATGCCCTCACTTAAATATAAATATTACGAATTAAACAGTTATATAGAGCACATCCTTCGTGCGGAAGCACATAGAACCTGTAGGCGTAGAGCATTATTATAAATCAGCAATATTAGATACTTGTTCGAATTCTCCATACTACTTTGCCCCACATTTCAATACGTACATAACACACTTAGATATGCACAAATATAATGTAATACAAAGAGAAAGCTAGCATGTGTAATATTGTATGAAATATTCGTGAAAGGAGATATAAGCTGCTTTGCTTTCTTAGCAAACAAGCATTGCTATTACACTCGTACATACATAAATAAGTGTCTGCTCTGCTGCTGTTTATATGCTTTACCGATTTAGGGCACTGCTGGGTCACTCCAGCAGGAGATACCTTACAGGTTGGCTAGTGCTGGTAAAATCAAAGCAAAGTGTATTCTCTGGTGTTTTATGGAATTCAATATTCACTAAAGTGTTATTAGGTATATATTTACATGTATGTATGCATGTGCAGGTATCCTGTGTGTATGTCGGAAGAGAGTTCTAGAGAATTCATAACCATAAGCTCCTTCTTTTCACACCAGCAGCTTGGAATATTTTCCGACCGCATGTGCTTATACTTGTATAGCAGCTTGTAGTGCGCTGGCAAGAGGTCCAATCTCTACTTCTATGCACTAATAGGGATCAACATTTAGTTGCGAATGCCAAAGTTCGGTATATATTTCAACCTAACTTCTATTTATTATAACTTCTTTATTTAAAAATCGTACGAACGTCATATGAATTTTTCGCATTTGTAAGGATACCAGTTCTTTTTTGCAGGCCAAGTTGAAAGGCCTACTGTATAGGTTTTACGATAACTCGAGGGGCTTAAAATCCATTTTAATACCCCACACGGAAGAAGTTTCTAAATTGATCGCTACTTTTCTTTAACAAGCCTGACTTCTAACAAGAAAGTATCTAGACTAGTCAGTACCTCGCAGAAGTGCGTTCTTCGAAGTATTGAACATTCGGTCAGAAGGTATTGAATGAATTCTTCCCCTTCTACATATTTAGTATCCCTATGTAAATAATTTTAAAAGGCTCCATTTTTGTCACCCGTTGCCATATGCTTCAAAAATGGTTTGAAATTGAAATTTGAAAAGGTCGAGCCAAGGAGCACCAGGAGATTTGGTGGCTCCTAAAACAAAAATGGCTTGACTTCGGTTCGCAAATGAATCGCAAGCGTCAATTCGATCTAAATCTTCAAGATTATTTTGTGTCAATTTGTATGGCCCCCACAAGGCAAGAAGAACTTTTCGAAAATAGTTCCAAACGGTTTTATAGCTAATTTTCAGTTCCTGGCTGTAGCTGCTGCGACTCCATGATTTCTATGATATTATCGTCATTTTCGGGGCTTAGCCTATCAAAAATTGCCTCGTTCTTGACGGTTATAAAAGGTGATCTGTTTGGAGATATTTTTTCAATACGATTTTTTGACAGATCACGCGTGACAACTGTCAAACTAAATAATAATTTTTCAGTATTAATTGGTATTTTAAAAACATTAACGTTTAAAAATCGTGTTTAAAAAAATTGTATATATTACGAAAATCGATGCTCTGTGAAAAGTGGTCATCCCGCGCTCAAGCCAACTTATGGTATTCAGCGATGAGGCACATTTTTAGCTTAATGGCTACTTCCGTTAGCAAAATAGCCATATTTGGGCTGAAGAGCAACCAAGCAACTGAAGAGCCATTCAAGAATAGCCATTACATCCATTGAAAACAATCGCTTGGTATGGCCTATGGGCTGGAGGAATCATATGACCACACTTCTTCAAAGACGAGGCTGACGCCAATGTAACAGTGAATGGCGACCGCCATTATAAACGAAATTGAAGATCTTGATCCCCACAACATTTGGTTCCATCAAGGCAACGCTACTTTCCATACAGCCCGTGAAACAATGGATTTACTGCGTCGTCGTTTCGATGAGCAATTTATCTCTTGCCTCGGACCAGTAGATTGGCCGCCAAGATCGTGTGATATCACACTTCTGGACTTTTCTTAAGGAGATATGTAAAATCTAAATACTTTATGCCGAAACCAGCTTCGATTGAGGCATTGAAAGCAGACATTACTAAAGTTATTCACGAAATAACGACCAAAGTCCTCCAGCGAGTGATTCAAAGTTGATGTTTACGGATGGCCGAATTACAGCGCAATTGCGGGTAACATTTGAAGGGGACTAATCTTAAAAAATAAGTGTCATGAGTGGTTCTACACAAAAATAATAAAGATTGTCCAATCGATTTCAGTTTTAGTTTTTTTATTTCAATCTAAAGTCCGATACATCTAAATTGATCACCCTTTATTAATATTATAAGAACGAAATTATTGCAAACACTGATTTGTTATTATATTCGATATTGTATTTCTGCTCCGGCTTTTCTCTTTTATAAATTTTTTTCTTTTTTTACCTTTATTTTGAAATGCTGCAAAGCTGTCAAGGTTGATGTCACATCGTATGAGTATATGCATCATATTATGCATAACTCTAACTAACTATATCTAGTGGAACACGGCCATAATTTTTTACTTCATCTTATATAAACCTGAGGTGTCGTTTTGGGGGAAAAAATCCAGTATTTTTCCGGTATTTCATTAATCAAGGCTGTCTGAAGTGAACTCTGTACTAGAAATGATATCAAATTTTCTCTGCCGGGTACCTATGAATACGCGCTTGCATTTGTTTATATACACATTAATAATTTAACCTCTAAGAACAAAAAGACGCAATAATATTCTGCTCACTCGCACATGCTCCTCGATGTGGTAATTGCATTGGTCAGTCAGTATAAAAATGGACAGGATGTACAATTGTACTCGTATATAGATACATATATACACACATTGATGTTCAGATATTTACTTATACCTTTCATTTAATAAAAATATGTATATACATTTATGTAGATATAATACAATAGTTATATACACATTTACCAATACAGCTACCTTGTATGAATTTGTATTTTCAAGCAGCAGTGAGATTTCTCCTGTTGAGAGGGTTTCAAGAAATAATGGATTGTTGTGTGCCTTTGCGTCCTCCCGGTCATGGACGCCAACTATACTTAAGACGATGTTACTTAAGACGTGGCAGGGTGGCAATGGGTAACAAGAGAATAGAGTGGGTTAACTCATCTGCAAACTTCCTTCACTCCATGGTGAATCTGAAAAGTTTGTGAAGTGATGGAATATTTGAGTTTTTTCACCCCATTTAAGGTATATCTGCGCCACTTTGGTCTAGCGAATGTCTGACAAAACCAGAGGAAGTGCAATGCTAGATGACACGTATTGAGGTGCACTTGAAACCTAAGGTAGCCTTATCTTGGCCGCACGGAATGCGTCCGTATGGTGGAAAGTCAGCTACGGATGCCTATTTTCGGAGTCCCAAAAATAACTATATTATTTCCGTACATGAAATATACAGAAAAATCAGGCACTGATATCCCAATCTTGATCATCCAGTCAAATATTGCGGTTTAGTTTTGAAAAATGATTCACAATATCACCCTGACTCAACATTCTATGATTAAAGTGGACTTGGGCAAGGGAGTACGGTAACTACCAAGGATGTGAAATTTTTAGTGAGTCATAATTCTGAAAGCTTTTGTCATGCAATATTGCAATTTGATGTGAAAAAACAACTAACTGAGGTATTCGGATATTAGAGACTATGAATAAATAAAGAGATATGGTATCGCTCCCATCCATGAATTTTATAATTCACTACAATTTTAGGGCCATATGTCATATTGTACTGAAATTTGGTGTGGACACATTATGGATGCTCACAGTAAATGGAAACTAATATAGTTTATGCAAGAGGGTGTGGTACATCCAATACATTCGCACTAGTTCTTAATAATGTCATATGGAATGACGCCCGCCGCAGCCGAATGGATTGGTGAGTGACTACCATTCCGAATTTGGAGAACGTAGGTTCGAGTCTCCGTGAAACACGAAAATGGAGAAAAAGTTGTTTCTAATACCGGTCGCCCCTCGGCAGGCAGTGCAAACCTCCAAGTGTATTTCTGCCATGAAAAACCTCAAAAAAAAATGTTTCCGGTTCGGAGTCAGCTTAATGCTTGCGAAAGAACAGCAAGACGCAAGTCAGAAATTTTTATTATTTAAAATTAATTTATTTTTAAGCTTGAATATAAGAAGAAAATCCAAAATATTTTTATTTTTTGTTTAAAATTCTTAAGAAAAAAATTTTTCCTGTCATTTTTTCCTCTCAAAATTCTTCTATTTTTCTTGGGATAAAATTTTTAATTTAATTCTTTTTTTCTGTTTTTTTAGTTTTTGGAAATTTTATTTATTCTTGGGAATTGTTTTGTCAGTTATGACATTTTTATATGGTTTTTCGTTTCTTAGAAATAAATTTAAGTTCTAAAAGTTCGGAAAGTTTTTTATTTATTGTTAAAAATTCCTGGATTATTTTTTTTAATTTAGGAAAAATTTATTTGGAAATTTTTTTATTCCTGTTAAACATTTTTTTCTCATTTGTGAAAACACCCAGCTGCTACGTTGGCTGGGTCAAGTCGTCTGAATGGAAACAAACGGCCCGGCTTTGAATGTATTCGATGTGATACCAGCTGGTTGTAAGAGAGGAAGAGGCAGGCCTCCTCTGCGTTGGAAAGATCAGGTGGAGAAGATCTTGGTTTCAGTTGGGCATAGCATGCTGTGCCCAACTGGCGCGCTTTATTAAAGTCGGCCAAAATTGCGTAAGCGGTTATCGCGCTAATAAAGAAGAAGAAGAGAAAACAACCCCGCTCAACATTTTTTTATTTTTTTAGCATAAAATATAATTTAGAAAAAACAATTTTTTAACATTTTATATTTCTTTTGTTTTTTCGAAATATATTTTTTTTTTTTTTTTAATTTTGAAAAAATATATTCGTTACACTTAATATTTTTTGCTAAACATATTTGTTGCCACTTGTGAAGACACCACTGCTCAATATATAATTCTTTTAACATAAAATATAGTTTATAGTTTTTTTTATTTTTTGCTAAAAATTCAGGGGAGAATTTTTTTTTTTTGGTATTTGAGACAAAGGCCCCACTAAAAATTTTTACAAAGTTTGTTTTTAGGATAAAAATTAAAAAAAAATTAGTTTTAATTTTTTGTTAAAAATTCGTGGAAAAGAAAGTTTTTTGTTATATATAATAAAAAAAATATTGTAGTTAAAAAAGTCAAACCGTTTGAGTTTTATTCAAAAAAGTTCAAAAGTTGAAGCGCTCTTACTGAAAAACCCTATATATGAAAGCGGGGGGGTTTTTTGTATTACTATCATTAATATCGTAGCTGAGACTATGCTCAGTAATCTCTGAAAATTTTGTAGTTTCTATTCACTTTTTGTGTCATATTCAAATACGTACAGTTAACCGAAAAATATTGAATAAAAAAATAAAAACTTGTTCAAAACATCTTTCTTTAAAGTTAATTTATTCCAAAAATTGGAAAAATTTGTTTTTTTTTGTTTAAGTTACAAAGGGCAGAAGGTATTTGACTTTAAGAACTCTATACTAAAATAATTTAATATTATATTGAATATATATGTACCTATCTCAAAATATGATTGTTTTAATCTGCTACTACTACTAGAGTAAGTGCGAGTAAAAATTGTTCATAGAGGACCAAAAAAAATTCTAATAAAAAATGTTCATTCATACCCCCTTTCTAGCACGAAATTAAATTTGGACTTTCCCATGCCACTATCTATAGGAAATCATACACATTGAATGCAGCGCAAAAACAAATTAATTGTATGAATATGTCGTTATAATGCCGAGTACGTGTGCTTGTAAACGCAAATTATGCGAGTAAATGTCCTCATATATTTGACCGCCACGACTGCTACGTGCTTCCAATTTCCCTGCAGGCGTATAATTGGAATGAATAAGCAAAAGCAAAAGCTGAGCAGCTGCTTATTTCGCATTCGACCATTGCCCACAATAAATCCGCATAGTTCCATCCTACATACATACATACATACAAACATACAAATGTACGCCGGGCTACCTACAACAATGAACCTTAATACGTATTTGTGCGTAAAACACCTATCCTATGTACCTGCACTCGAAAGGCATCTCTTGCAAACATATGCGACCTTTGTACCAACTCCATACGCCCCAAGCAACAATGAGAACGAGCTGTAAGCGGCTAGCGAGAGCACTCGACTCAAAATGGAGATAACAATTAACTGCTTGTAGCGATACTAGCGCATGACCATTTAATTGAACCCAATAAGTGCAAATCAAATTGTGGCATCTGTGACCGAGCTGTCGTTCTCACACACACTCTCATGTGCTCATGCACAAAAGAAGAGGACAATAACAAGAGATAGATTCAGCGCATATAAATACATGTGTGTGTGTGGGTGCGTACATTGAAATTTAATTACATTCAGTCTTATATGCACGTGTGTGTGCAGATGTGTATGGATCAGTTAAGAGCTGAAAGAGCAGCTCATATGCTCTTGGCCGCTGCTGGTGATTTGTCTCCAGCGCACCTTATGCATATGTATGGAAATGTAAAAATTTATGCACATATGCAAATGTATGTATATATAATGTACATATGTAAGTATGTTGTGATTGTTCCCTCTTGCAAATTAATTTAAATGCATGCGAGAGACATTATTGTGAAGTCAATTCACTTACACTTACTTGTAGCTCAACTAAATATTTGAACTGTTTGCGACAGTTAATATTGTCACGATGCTTCAACGTACATACATATGCATGTATAGTAGGTATGCATGCATGCATGCATGTATGAGTGCACATTGTTCAACATTATTTGCGTAGATAATTACATAGTAAATCCTTCAATGGAAGCTTAATTTAGTAACTATGTTATAATAGGCGTGAGGTTTATAAACTCATTCGCTGCTGTTTACATCGATAAATAATCAACTAATGGGTTCATCAATTATTACGATTTGAAAAAGAAGTTAAACTTATTACTTAATATTGTACATCACTTGCATGAAAGAAGCTTCAAAGCATACTCAATTAAAACTAATTCAATTGAATAGAAATGAAATAAGATTAGGTAGGGCCAATTGGGGTAAATATGAACATGGGGTGATTCCGAACAAATGCCGTTAGCGCCCCTATGAACAGTTTAGAAACAGTTTTAGGATGTTTTAAAATGTGATCGCTCATAACTCTGCTGATAACCAACAGCCGTTTCCCGCAAATTTGATAACAAGGAGTACGCCATTCCAGTTTTTATCAAAGTTCCGGAGAGTGAAACTCATTTTATTGCTTGTTCAATTTTGTGACTACCTGATCAAAAGAAATTCAAATAAGATGTTGTTCTCAACCATTTCACATTCAGTAATTAATGCCCTATCAGTATTTCGAAGAATTTTTGCCAGATCTCGTTCTCACTGATTGACAGAATAGTGTTTCCCTTTTTTTTTTTGGTTATGGGGTAATTATGAAGCTTACTTTCAAAGCATTTTCTGATGAATTTCTTACGGTCAAAGTTTTAATATTTATTTTAATTATTGTATTTTAATCATAAAAATGAGGCAACAAACTTACAAATACTTATAGAAATTTTTCAAGAAGATACCTATTACGACCTTGAAGACTTCATTCGAGAAATGTAGGCTGGAGATGTGGAGGAGATAACGTATCTGGAATCTTCATTTGATTTATTGTATGCATCTATGTTCGTCCTCGTTGACCTAACTGGGGGACCAAGAAATTAAACTCACTTTGTTAATGTATGTTAGGGCAAGAAGTTTGAAGAATGACAAGCTTGCTGTGTGTGGAGTGAAGAGTGTGGATCGGAACAAAACTGAATTTACAGGTCACAAGCAGTGAAGCAGACAGCTTTTGGATGGCGCGGCAAAAATTCAAATACTCTACGGTGCATCGCTTTGATCACAAAGAATATCCCATGCGTCTTACCATTGGAGTATAAAGTCAATATATAGCCGACTTCGCGTTCTCTGAGTATGCAACACCTTTGAAAATGTCTCCGAGGAAGCAGTCGCAAAAAACATCTTCGCTATTTGTCAAGCAAAATACCCCCAGTGAGTCAACTTCAATGGGCAGCAGCAAAATAATAGAGTGGAAAAATATTGGAACAGCTCAGTAAAAGGCCGTTGAACTTACCAATGCATACTCGTTCAAAAGGTCTGGATTGGAAGAAGATATGGCGAAGTGAATTTTTCCTGCCCGACCTGAAGAAGTGGTTCGCAAGCTACTTGTGTGATTTGTATATGACTCGTTGGCAATATTTCGAGATCAAAACGCAAACTAAAGGAGGACAAAGCCACCCTATGGCTAATTCACACTTGATTTTCAACTTCTACATCTGGAAATTTCCGGAACCACCAGAGGGAGTTTCAATACCGAATGAGTGTCCCCTTCAAAAGTTTGCTCTGATTCTCGGCGAATACAACCGCCATTGCCACTAATGTCCAAAACTCCAACAAGGTCCTCAAACCGCTATCCGGTATCACTTGAAGCATGGACAAAGAAATGATGTTGCCGACATTTAAAGCAATTGCCTGAATTATGCAGCGCCCATATAGCCGCCTGGTATTCGTGATTTGCAGTGGAGAAAATTTCAAATTTGCTAGAATACTGCCATTAAAAAGTTATGGGGTGCCTTCTGATATATCTTCTACAACATCTCCACAGCGAGAACACTCAGCAAGCAATTGTGTCTGGGCTGTTACCCTACAAGCATTTGCTGGAGGTTGAGCTTTTTCCTAGCTATGGAGGCATCTCTTCAACTATACTGACAATATCCAAGACCAAACACATCTACTGGACTAGACAATATATTAAGCGGCATTCATCGGGAGTTTCTTAAAACCTTCCTACCACTACCAACCTCCAACCACTACCCATAACATCTGAATAGGAACGAGTTTAGGTTATTGCAATACCCTGATTGCTATTGTGTCACTATAAAGCGGGTCTTACAAAGAAGAAAAACTTCAACTGCCGGAATTGACCACCCGCACGTATTCACTTACCACCAATTAACCCGCTCACGTAAAACTCCTCTCCCTTTGCACCCTAACCATCGAAACATTATTTTGTGTCTACCCTTAGATGAGATACGTTAACGACCGATGACTCTACTGGGAGGGCGCGATGAGCTGCTACAACAAAAGTAACTAGTATTTTCTCCGGCAAAGTTCGTCGCAGAGACATCATCATTCATAATTATTAGCAATTGTTCGTGGTGAGTAACCAGTGTTGGTCAGTATTACATATTTTCCCTTATTTTTAATTTTTTCGTGATGTGGGAAGTTGACATTATTGCTTTCCGGTTTCACTAATTATCTTTTAAGTGTGCCAATTTTTATGTAAAAGTTCTTGACTATATTCGTTTTATAAAAATTCATTATACCATTAATGCAAAAGTTCTGTTAGCGCATTAAAAATCTTCTACTTTATTTATTTTTCTTTTACTAAAAGTACATTTTAACAGATTTGAATATTTACTACTTGATTTCTCAATAAAGAAGGGTGAACTATTAAAAATTCGTATTACGTGCCCAGCAATTTATTCACATAAAATACTCAAACACCTTAAATAAAACCTTAAACAATTATGGCATGAAAAAAGTGTATATTTAAAATTCTTTTCTTTGAAAATTTTAATTTCTGTACGCTTATGAACTTTTGTAAATATTTTTTCGAGATTAAATACCTGTCATGATTTTTGCTGCAACTACCGTTGAATGGCATACATACACATAAATCCGTACATACGCACAAGGGTGTCAGCTTTGTTCACGCGTTTACCCATTTACCCATTCACCCAATTACCCTGACCTCCCGCTGACGCTAAGCTAACCTCGCATATTTTCGTCTTCTACTATACTTTTTTGTTATGCTGTTGATTGTTGTTTTAGCATATTTATTTAATTTTTCATTAAGAATTTTTTTTTTTCGTTTGATGCCTCATCTCGCTTTTGCTTGCTTTTGCGACCCTTTTGTTTCGCTCAGCAATGGTAGAGACGATCGACTTAGCAAAGCATCCCGTTCAACTCACATTTACGTTGTCGTTGAAAAATCCTTCGCAGTGACCTGCACTCAGTGGCACTCTAGCTCCAGCTTTAGCTAAAACCTCCAACTTGGATGTGTGTGTGTGCGAGTATTTACCGCCTTTGCCCGGGTATTGCGCTTAATTTGTTTATTCTGTTGGTAACTGTAAGTTTGCATTTTATTATTTTTCTCACGTCAGAACGAATACGAGTGCGAGTTGGATTTTTTCTTCTTCACTTTATGCACTTTTTTACATGCATGCATAAATACTTACATACACACATGCATACATACATTGTCTGCTGTTGTCATTGCTGAGGGTAGTAATGTTAGTGTGTTGATGCTGGTTTTGGTTTTCATGGTTGTGGCATCTGTTGGCATACTGGCAATACATTGTTGACACTGAGAATAATGTCACGAGGTCATGCATTCATATGGGTAGGATTATCGCCCTTTTGACTTCAGCCATTTACCCATACGCTCTTTTTGTTTTCACTGCGTACACATACACATATACGAGTAGTACTCACATCTTAACTGTTTATTTTGTTAATTAGCGAAAAGCGTAAAAATGTATGTTGCCCCATAAAGCCAACAGTGCTGTAATTTTGTAGAGCTAAAGTGATCCGCTTTAATTGGTATGACGGCAGTGAGTGGCAACAATGGTACGAGTATAAGTAAAATATATGTATGTGTGTATTCCAGTATGGTATGCGGATGACACTAACAATGTCATATGTGCATATGTATACTATAGGGTTTCCAAGTACAAACTCGTGTAGAATAATGTGAGCGCTCTCCCCACGAAGGATATTTTTTTTTCAATGTACAAATTTTTCAATATCCCCTTTGCCGAAAGAAATCGGTAGATACACCATTTGTACATTTTTACATAAATTACGCCACCATAGCATTGGAGCAGGCAGGTAGGTAGGTAGTAGTCTTAAAAAAAGAAACTAGAAAATGTATATAGACATAGATTGACCCCAGCTTGGTATGACACCCAACGTATAAACGCTAAAACGATAAAACGCTAAAACTTGGCGAGAATTTTTATTTAGTCTTATCAGTTAATCATGGCAATCGATGCTACTTCAATAACGCGCTTAAATTGTCAAAATTTATTATCAAAATCTCTGCTCTGTTCGGCAAACACGATTGTTGGCGTAATCTATGAAGTCAGCTTCAGAAGTAAAATCAACTTCAGTGATTAGTAATTCAGGCAGATTTCTGGTTATGAGGCTTCGCAAATAACTAAAATCCATAGGAACTTCATCAGTTACCTTTTTACTCTAAAAAATTACTGTTTGGTGTAGATTCTGGAATCGCGGTAACAGCGGTGCTTATTTTTTACAAGATCAAAGTCGACCAATGGAAGTGAATGGTGGCCCATTAGCAAGCGGTAACTATAGCGAGCCGCGGTGATAACTTTCACGAAATTAAATAACATATAGTATATCCTACGTTAAATGACTATAACAGTAGGACAGTAGGAAGAGTTTTCGTAATCTGTTTGTCTCATATTAATTTATATAATTTTTTTATGAAAATATATTTCATCTTCCTACAAAAACCATATAAATCCTAGCTTTGTATGCTTTGCACAAATTTCAAAAAGGCTTAGTAAATTTTTATCGCTTTCACTTGTTTTAATCGGATATTTTTAGAAAAATTTGAGTATGCACTTTCATAGGTTTCTAAAGAGCTGGTTTAAAGTGGATCGAAAATCGCGTTGGTTTTTGACAATTCTCTTTTCTTCTGCATGAACGCATTTTCTCTATACAAAGAATAAACGAACTTTGTTTGTATTTCCTCCATACACATACACTGCACACCGTTGGCAAAAAATGTTGGACTAAGCTGTTTGATTTAGTTTTAAAGTTTAGGTGCTAAGTAGGACTAAAAAGAAATTCCCCTTCATGGTCAGTATTGGATATTTGGCGAATTCCTCTTCCAATATGTAATGTGCGCCTCGTTTTATTTTCACAAAAGGAGGCACCTACATTTTGTATTCCACCTCTAAATGATCTTCCATCCAGATGATCTTTTATGAGAAGATCACTTACCTAATGGTAGTAGCAACAAAAAAAAACATTTTCGGTTATGTTACAGGCCTAATTCCATGACCCTTATTGATGCTTTAGTCTCATTAATAAAGATATTTGGTCGAGAAGTATATTCAGGTATTCACTATGGCTATGACTTTGGCTACGGCTACTACCATTACTATAACTACGAGTAGAATAAAAAATAAATAGAAGGGTTTTAAATATACTTTTTGAATTAAAGTGAGAATTATTTGATTATTAACAAAACAAAAAGCAATACTTAAATTTTGAATTATTTAGAAATACCATGGGACAAAAATATAATTTTTTTTTTTTATGGAGGAAAACCTTCATTTTCACGTGAAACTAAGGATTTTATAGTATACGAAAAGTGTTCAAAAAATAAGGTGAATTTTAATATTTCTCAAAAAATATTTATTTACAAGCATTTTAACTTCTTCTTTGAGCTCTCTTAGCGGTTTTTATCTCCTCAATCGACGCAAAACGCCGTCCTTTCAAGGGTATCTTCAATCTTGGGAATGGGAAGAGTTGCACGAGACCAAATCTGGCGAATACGGTAGCTGAGCCTCATAAGGGTGTTCTTTTTGTCAAGTCTCTCACAAGCAAAGATGAGTGAGCAGGTGCATTATCATGATGAAAAATCCATACATTTTTTCCCACAATTCCGGGCGTTTTTTCGAATTGGATCACACAAACGGCGCATGAGCCAACCGATATGCCATAATTCTCAACAACTTCTCTAATTATAATTCGACGATTCTCTATAGCAATTTCAATTTTCTCATCTTCACTTTCTCAACATTTTCATCGGTTGTTGATATGCTGTGGCGCCCAGAGCGAGCGTCGTCATTGACATCTTCTGGCTCTTCTCTGAAAAGCTTGTACCACTTTTACACATTTTTTTGACTCAGAGTACTCTCACTTTAAGCCACTGTCAACATTTCATGTGTTTTGAGCATTTAATTCCATTTTTTACGCAAAATTTGATGAAACTTCTTTGATGAATTTTTTTCTGTAGCAGAAAATGGTCGAACACGCAAAACACTTGTCTTATTTATGCCTCTCACAAACAAATTAAACATTCTATATTACTAAAACCATGAACATATCTTCGAGATGAGTGTGGTAACAAAAAGAAATAATAATCAAAAGTCGAATATCCGTAGCCTGCGAAATTTGTTAATTCACCTCATTTTTTGAACTGCATAGTCAGTTTTTCTTTTTCTCATCAATCTATATCAAAGAACTTTAAAGTTTCGTAGAGAACAACGAGGAGTCCGTTTAGTATTATTTTTTCATAGGAGGAAAATTTAACTATTTCTTTACTTTTTCAAACCGAAAAGATGAACGAAGGCTAAGTTTATTTTACTACGTATACTCGTATGCACAAACCTATAAGTTACACTATATTTTTTTCAAAATAACTCCTTAACAATTTTTCATGGAAATTTAAAGATACCTTTTTGAAACTATTTTTATCCTGGTGTCCGTGGTGAATACGCAAGCATCCGATAAGTATGTGCTTGCATATAAAATATATATAGACCAAGAAAATGTTTTCGTCTATGTCTAAGGCATATCGTCTATCGATAAGGCTTTCCCAGTCGTTCATATTACTTTCAAAAAATATTAAGCTATGAATATATTATTATATATTTTACTTCAATTTAACTGTAGCAATCTGTTTAACTCATGCGTTTTTTGCCTTTTCTGCTACTTTAAAATATAACTCACTGCTAATGCAATCATAATTACATTTTTGAGTGCCACCGTCACTCAACCAATGCACTGTAAACACTTGTATTCTGAAATTGCGTAGAGCTGATGCTCAAAATCTTAAAAATATATTACACAAGTACTTTTGTACTGAACACTTATTTGTGCATAGCTGGCGTGCAGACCGCAATCGTCATATGTGCGTATGTGTACATATATGTGAAGACGATTTAATGCCTTAATAGCTGCAAGACTGAAGCGGTATGTGTGGCGAATTGTTAACCCCATCAAGCTCAGCAAACTGTTTGCTGCATTAGGAGTGCCATCAATTGCTGTTATTCTCTATTCACCACTCTCTTGCAGAACAAGTAGATGTTAAAGCTGTGCGAACAACGTCAATAGCAACATCAACAGAACCGCAGCCATGGCATTAGCACAGCAAACACATTATCACCATAAGTCGGCAATGCTGTACGTAGACAACGGACATTTACTTATAAGTATGCATGTATTTATGTGCATGTGTACATTAGGGTTGTTTTAGATTTTTTTTCTCTTGTTTTTAATTTTAAAATTGTTTATCTTCGCTTTTTACGAGTAGGATATGTCTGCAAGATTTAATATTGAAGAGAGTATGATTAATGAAGGCGCACCGCGGCAGAAGTTCAACATTTTCCAACTAATTGAATGTATGTACGTATCACTGACAAAAAGGTGTCCGCCGTTCGGAGTTTGCCTACAGCTGGTGATCCCTCTACTTGCAGCGTAACATAAAGATGCAACCCATGAATCGAAGAAGATGTTCGGACAAATGCCTAAAATATCCGGGTTACCGGAGAATCTTGCTTGGTATTTAAAAAAACAAAATAATAATTGGTGCGTACACTTCTGTTAGGTGTTTGGCCGAGCTCCTCCTCTTATTTGAGGTGTGCGTCTTGATGTTGTTCCACAAATGGACGGACCTACAGTTTCAAGCCGACTCCGAACGGCAGATATTTTTATGAGGAGCTTTTTCATGGCAGAAATACACTCGGAGGTTTGCCATTGCCCGCCGAGGGGCGACCGCTATTATAAAAATGTTTTTATTAATTTTGCTTTCACCGAGATTCAAACCATCGACCTCTCTGTGAATTCCGAATGGTAATCACGCACCAACCCATTCGGCTAGGGCGGCCACTACTTGCTTGGTATTTAAGAACAATATTACTCCAGGTGGCCTAGAGCTCGAAAAATTAGGGTGTTTAGGCTTTTTATTTAACTTATTTTCTGTACAAAAATGAAAAAACAATTTTTTTTTAACATGAATAATTTAAAAAAAGGCCCTCCCGAAAATTGGATTTCGACGGTGTTGTCCATTTTGGCTCTCCTATTTATCTGAAATACAAAAACCAAAAAAATTATTAATCAGTGTGGCTGTAGCTATGTTCCACTACCAGAATAAAAAAAAAATCACATAATCGTGCAGTTTTGAATTGGACACTCTAAAAATCGGGCTTTTTTTAGTGGTTTAATAAAAAAAATACGAAATATTGTAATTGAAATAATAATATGATTCTAGTACAAGCGATAGCCATTGATGTTGGGAAAAACATATTCAAATTTCAGACGTATCGGTTGAATAGGTTTTTTTTTTTTTTGTTTTTTTTTACAACACCAGGCCGAAAAAAGTCGTTTCGAGATAAATAAGTTTGAGTTTTGAGGTACAGGAGCGCACGGACCGCCCTCTACCTAGTTAGTGGGCTGTGGAAGCTATAATATTGGGAATTTCTAGTATCACAGTATATTCTTAAGATACCACACTTTCGAAATATTGAAAAAACAATAAATCGATTCTTTGAAATTTCTAGACCACCGGGACCCCTTAAGTCATTTCTAATTAATTGATGGCCAAAACTTAACCGTTTTCGAAATATTCTATTTTAAAATTATTTAAAAAAATTTTTTTTTTGCTTGTACAACCACTCCTTTTAAATGCTAGTTCAAGCGTCTGATTTATTTTCTGCTTTTAGTAAAGGGTTATGTTAATTAATACAAATCATCAATGCAATTATAACCAAGGACTGCGAGCTAAATTTCCATTTTTTTACATGTTTCAGTAACAATTTGAAGAGCGATAAGTTGTTAGCCTAGGGTCCCTATCCGCATGCCTGCCATTTTATATTTAGCCGGTGGGAGTAGCATTACAAGGTTCAGCCGCTTGCTATGAGGTAGAAGCTGTTTTGCTTAAATGCTTATTTAAAGGCGGCACTTGTTGGTGATGGACCTAAGTTTATAGTGTTTATAAAATTGTACAGAGGCCACTGCGCAACCTACTACGTTCGTATCCAACACCTGCTTATCCTGGACTGCTTTTTTGTTGGGGAAAACTTATTCGCAGCTAACTTCCACTTTCGAAAGCATTCACTATCCGCAACCTGTGCCCCATCCCATAGCCTGCAGCTCGGCAATGGCTGCTTGACGAAGAATTGAATTTACTACAATAATTACAAACAATTTTTATAGAAACTATTCGCAAATTATTTAAAAACTAGCATCTCTTTTTTCATGATGTCGTATAATCAAATTAATCGGCATATAAAGTTCGATGCCGGCCGAAGTAAAAATAAATGGGTTGCCATCTAAATAACAAAAATTAAAAATAATTACATAATCAAGCTCATTACGTAGATTTTTAAAATATGATTATATAATGAAAGGTGTTTGAGGATACTTTTATAAAGGAATATGTTTATTAAGGCAGCCTAAACAATTCAGTTTAACTAACTATGTAATAAATTAAGAGGTAGTAGTAGTAGTAATAGTAATAATTAGTAAGCAAATGTTGGATACGGCTGAAATTTTGAATATAAACACATTTTTAATATGATTGTTACATACTACATAAAAGGGTGGCCATATGTATAAAAATTGAAACAAAATGGTGATTGGCGAAGTTTTAATCTAAACATATTTGTAAACAGGGCTGCCATACATAAAGTTAAAGTATTGCTTCTAATAAAACTTTATTAGAATTAAATAAGTAAAATAAGTATGGACACAAAATAATAATATGAAGCTATTTAAAAGCATTTAAAACCTAACATTGAATTAATATGTATACTATAAATATTTGATATATAAAATGTACTTATTTATTTGTATATGTCCAGGTGTGAATGCTTCCAACAGAATACGAATCAATTTTTTCATATTTTTGACAAATTTCGTTACCGGAGATATCAACCAAAGTATGCTCCTGAAGGAGCTAAAAGGTGTTTTGACCGATGAAATACAATTTAGAATATCTAAATAGTTAATCTATAAATCCTATTTTAGTGGGTAGAAAAAGTCGCCAGTTCCTTCCAATTTTTATTAAAAATACGCTTCTTAAATCTTATATGTTCAAAATGGCATCACTTAATCGTCCACCATAAGCAAGTAATACGAAAATTACAATTTTTGATTCCTCGCTCACACTTTATTTCAATCGATTTCAGGAGCTTCTTACAGAACATTGATTGAAAACTTTTTGCGGCCATTAGCGGAGCAGTATCCTAATTTGTGGTTTCAACAAGATAGAGAAACTGCGCATACTGCTAGGCAAACTATGGACCTGCCGCGTGAGGTTAGTAGGTCTTATTTGGCGCACCCTGTATATATATAATTGGCGCGTACACCCTCTTTGGGTGTTTGGGCGAGCTCCTCCTCCTATTTGTGGCGTGCGTCTTGATGTTGTTCCACAAATGGAGGGTTTCAAGCCGACTCCGAACGGCAGATACTTTTATGAGGAGCTTTTTCATGGGCAGAAATACACTCGGAGGTTTGCCATTGCCTGCCGAGGGCCGACGGCTATTAGAAAAAACTTTTTTTCAATTCTGGTGTTCCACCAAGATGCGAACCTACGTTCTCTCTGAATTCCGAATGTTAGTCACGCACCAACCCATTCCGCTACTTCGGCCGCATAGCCTTTACTTTTCCAAAACCTTTTTCTATCATCGAAAATACCAATTTGTCGAAATTTTTTCACCAACCTTTGAATTGTTAAGTCATTCGGACGACTATTTCCACCAAAAGTCACGAATTTTGCGATAAGTTGTTCATAAAGATTAACCATTTTCATAATATGTTTCTATAATTTCTATAATTTTAACTCGTTATTCTATTTCATCTGTCTACTTGTCGTAAAAAGAAGGTACCGCCTAGAAATTATTCACTACTGACATCTAGATGTCACTTTTGAAAGCCCCTTTGTATAAAGAAATTCTTAAATAGGTTAATTCAAAAGTTCTTCAAAGCGTCCTCATGAAGTTTAAATCAAATTTGCACGAATATTCTCGAATTTTCCCATTGCCCAAAATACTACTTTCGTAATAAAAAAAAATGCGTACACACAGGAGCAACCCTAACCTACCTATATCTTGAATTCACATACATCCACGCATATGTGCTGAGTTTATTTCTGTGTTTATGTAGTCACCATTTTCTTTTTTGTTGATGCTTTAACAGGATGTTCAAGAAACGAAGCGGGGCGTCAACGAAAACTCTATGTGAAGGGCAAGAAAGATAACGGCAACGATGGCGACGAAGGCACAGCGGAAGTGGCATAACAGCGATTTAAAATTTTATATCAGCTTTTTTTTTTTTGAGTGCACGCATATTTTTTGTTGCTACTTGAGCACTTACACATATGCATGTCAGGCTTAGTGAGTGTATATTAATAATTAAAAATTAAATCAGTGAAGGGTGAAGCTTTACGCCATATATTGGCACACATACATACATATATGTACATAAATATGTTTCCTTGCGCACCACTGATCGCTCCTTGCCCCCCCAACCCCCATCGCTAACTGTATGTCTGATGTTCGTTATCTTTACTCTCGCCTGCTGCTACTTGTGTAATAATATTGTGTTGTTGTTATTGTGGCAGCTGTTGTTGGCCGCCCACTCGTCTGCAGGCATTTTTAAGTAGTTAATTTACGCCAAAAATCGACAGCCGACGGGGCTACACAGACGAAGTATATGGGGATGATGGGGGTAGACTTCATTTTACAACTTGGCGTGCGAGAGTGAATTTAATTTAATCCTCTCACCATGCCCCGTAGCATCCTCAGTGCCACTTTTACCTACATTTAACCATTCACACGCTCACTTGGAAAGCACTTACGTATGTAAATGACAACGAGCTAAGCGACGCTTTATTTCTACATATAAGTGTGCGAGTTGATTTTTTTAATTCATTTTTCAAATTTATTTTAAATTTCTTTGGCTAGTGTGAGATAAATGCTTGAAACTTGTATTAAAAGTATTAAGAATAGCTTTATTCCTAATACTTTCATATTTAGAAACACATTAAGCATATCACAAAGTTGAGAATCGATCGGAAGTGACGAGAAATTTTGAAATACATAATTTTAGAGTTTTATTGGAATCAAAGCTTTGTATATCAGGAGTTTATTTTTAATGAAATGCCATAGTACCTATCACATTTGAAATAATATAATATTTGTGCTTTCGGGTTATTATATAATAGGACTATGAATAAGTTCGTGCGGTTTTTTTTCGAAATTTGAAACTTTATTGACGTAAAATGGTTACAAATTTAATATTCAAAATATTGTCCATCGCTTACTACTACTTTTTCCCATCTTTCTGGCAATTCACGGATTCCCTTTGTGAAAAATTCGGTCGGTTTTGCCGCAATCCACGAATCGATCCATTTTTTGACTTCATCGTAATTACGGAAGTGCTGGTCAGCCAGGCCATGTTGCATCGATCGGAAGAGATAGTAATCGGATGGCGCAAGGTCTGGACTATACGGCGGGTGGGGTAGGACATCCCATTTGAGCGTTTCTAAGTATGTTTTGACCACTTGTGCAACATGTGGCCGAGCATTGTCATGTTGCAAAATAACTTTGTCGTGTCTATCGGCGTATTGCGGCCGTTTTTCTCGCAGTGCTCGGCTCAAACGCATCAATTGTCGTCGGTAGACATCCCCCGTAATCGTTTCATTCGGTTTCAGTAGCTCATAATACACAACACCCAGCTGGTCCCACCAGATACACAGCATAACCTTCAGGCCATGAATATTCTGCGCCGACGTCGATGTTGAAGCATGGCCAGGGTATCCATACGTTGCCCGACGTTTTGGATTGTCGTAATGGACCCACTTTTCATCGCCAGTCACAATTCGATGCAAAAAACCCTTTCTTTTGTGCCGTTGAAGCAGTTGTTCGCATGCCATAAAACGGCGTTCAACGTCTCTTGGCTTCAATTCATACGGCACCCAATGGCCTACCTTTCGGATCATTCCCATGGCTTTTAAACGTTTGGAAATGGTTGATTGATCAACTCCCAAAGTTTTTGCAACCTCTTCTTGCGTTTGAGCCGGATCTTGATCGAGCAATTCCTCCAATTCGGTATCCATGAACTTTGGCGGCGCACCCTCGCGTTCTTCGTCTTCCAAGCCAAAATCACCACTTTTAAAGCGTGCAAACCACTTCTGGCACGTTCGCTCAGATAGAGCATGCTCACCATAAACTTCCACCAAGATACGATGACTTTCGGCTGCTTTTTTCTTCATATTAAAATAATGAAGAAGAATTCCCCGCAAAAACACATTATTTGGCACGAAATTCGACATTTTCAAGTGTGGTAAAAATATTGTTGTTTACGCTTCAAATAAAAAACTTATACTGACGTTTGTGCCTTACGACAGTAGCTCTCCAATGAATGTTTGGAAATGTGGATCGATGGAATAATAATCAAGTTACGCCATCTGTTGTAAAACCGCACGAACTTATTCATAGTCCTAGTACATATAAGTAGAATGTAGCATGGGAGAGGATCAGAAATTTTTATATAATCAAGTTTTTACTATATAGCTTTTCCTTAAAATTCGTCCCTCGTAATACTATTTCACAGATAAAAGAGGGGAAGACAGGCAATAGTGTTGGATTGGGCATAGGGGCTTTTCGAGAGTTATGAGGAAGATGATAAAAATGGCCTATGGTTGCCATAACAATATTAAACCACTGATGAAATTCATCGGGTGGGTAATATCTCAACTTGCTAAATCTACAGTTATGGCAAAAAAGTGTGAGCCAAGCTACCTAAATATAAACCCAAGGAGAATTGGGCAGCTGAGGAAAAGGTGCCGAAATGAGTCCACCTCATCCTCTAGACTACTACCACAAAAAGGACTCAAAACCTCAACTTCTGAATGCCTAACAAGCAAATTCCCACAAAATTCGAGTAAGAAAGACATTCTCCGACTACTTTTGAGTGTACCAACATCGAGCCCTGATCTGTAATTGTCGCTTGTCTGTCGATGTAAATGTCCATCCACCAATAATTCCATCCATCTTTGAGACATCTACGAACAGTTTCACCTGGCTCTTGAGGATGCTGGGAGGATGTGCATTGATCAGCCACAACTGGGAAGAATTCAAAGTTTTTGAAAATATTAGAGTGCTGTATCCTAATTACAGCTCATGTCTCGAGCCTCTCCAGTTGAATGAGGCTCGTGCAACAGCAATTGTGCCTGCGGCGGTTATTTCTAGGTTAGGGTATTTCTAGTCTCTTTATAAATAAGACGAACTCCGCCTTAGGAGTATACACCGAAAGGTCACAGTCCATTGAAAATTTTACTACTGCGTCTGGGAAACCTTGCATGAATTAATATAAGGTATTCAAAACTTTCTCTTTACAATAAGTCCTACTTTGAGATTTTGCGTAAGAGAAAATAAATACTTATAATCGAAGATATGGCTTTAATATTTTTCAAACTATTTTCTGTGAATAGGCATCAATGCTGGTGATCCAATTTTGGAAAAACATTCTCCTTTTCGAACATTCAAATTTGTGATTCCCATTAAAGGTTACCTGAAGTTCTATGAAGAGACCAGGATCGTTTCATAATGAACCATAGTGGAAAGTTTAGCCAAAACTTCAAGCTGTATTTTATTTTTAAATGCAAGGATAAGAAAAAATCATTTTGTAGCAAATCAGGGTTGCACTGTATATGACCCATGAAGTCAATATTTGGAATGATTTAAAATTCACTTGTATGAACTAATTTATATTATATGATCTTCCTATTTGAGGAATAATTTTTTTGCTGCGATTGGTTATTTATTTACCCTTCTATTTATTTATTCATCTATCCGACAATGGTCAACTATGTCTCATTTTCATGATATGTCACATAACAACATTGCAATATCAGTTCACAGACCACATCGATTTTTCTGGCACAATGGCAAATATTAAAGAAGCTTCACAAAACTTTCTCTATGGAGAAGGGCAACCGATAGATCTTGGATGAAGATAGAATTAATAAAATCCGCGAAACAGAACCAAACGCCGGGACGAGTTGATCGGCATACTGTTGTATATCTATTTAAGGTAGAAACTCATAGAACCAAGGAGAATGTTTCAAGAATTTATTGATGACACAAATATCAAACGTTTCAATGACAGTGCACAATTTTATGTGTTCTCACTGGTGTTTTCCTAACTGAAACCGTAAATAGCAACCCTAGTATATAACCAATTTAATAAACAAATTTAGGTTAAATTTTCATTTGGATTTGTAAGTTTTTTGGTTGGTTAATGTGGCAAGCGTAAGTAACGACAATAAGCTCAGAAAAAATTGTTTGCCATTTCTTCCGCACCTAAAGGGTTACAGCTACAGCAGGAATTATGCCGCCCAGTCCTGGTCTGGCGTCCAGTTCCTAGTATCGTGTAAAAACTGCATTCAGGTGTGAAGTGATTTCTGACCTAGAGACAAGTTAAGAGTGGTAGACTGCATTTCAGGCACTGGCCGCTCTGACCATGAGTCGAGACTATCACTTCCATGCCTATATTCAGCATGTGTTCACAACCGCGGGTACTTCATAAAGTACTTATACATTCCGTGATTCGATTCGAAAGCAGTATAAAAAGCTAAGCGCTCCGTCACTAGAAACATATGCGTTAACGGGCACCTCAACCTAGGCTAATCTAATCCAGAGATATCCTTTCTTAACGTTTTTTTTAGATTTCTCCATCCGTATTTAGCCAAACTTTCCGATTGTTGAGAGATACGACCCGTGGGCAAACATTTCTGGCTAGCTCAATGCCAATCGTTGGCATAAATCTACGGTTGGCCGGCTAGTTGGTGGCCAAATATATGTTATAAAACAGATGTCCATGATTATTAACTGATATCAGAATTTTCAAAGTCAAAATCCAATGCATGTACCTGAGCTTGAGTTTGCCTAGAGCTCTTAGTGGAATTCAGTTCATTCACATATATTTTTTAACAAAAATATGTCTTCTTTTGTTACACTCATACACTCATATAAAGTGGCGCAAAATGTATCACCCTATCAAAAGATTTATCGTTTTTGAAAATCACGTGAATTTAAAATTAATGATTAATTTTGAGAGGCTTTTCTACCTTTTAATGTACTACTGAAATATTGCATTTTTTCGCAATGAACAAACAGAGATAAATGGCTAAGTGAACTATAAGTAATACCTTAGTTAGGCGCAGGGCTATACAAATTTTGATACAGGATTTGTTGCTTCGTATATGTTGGTAAATTTCCGGTGTCTATCAAACTAATTGATTATTCCCAAAATCTACAGCTTTTCTCCATTAACTGCTCAGCAGTTAGGTGTCTTAGCAAGTAATACATATTTGATAGCATAAACAGTTGCATGTGATTGACATAACTACAGGTAAAGCTCATTTGGCTTGACTGTAATCAGTGCAATGAAAAGACTGAAGTGGACACAAATGCTCTGTGGTTATCACTAATAAATTTGGTAGTCTTTAGGGATGGAGATAAGTTCTCATACTTGTACTGGAGTTAAGTACTTGATTTTACGAGTACACAAAGTTTAGGCACTTAATAAATATTCATTAAATTTTCAATGAAATTTCAAACCTTTTAATAAGAGTATGCGGTTTTATAGTTCATTAAGTTTTAGTATAATAAAAGGAAGGTTTCAAGTGCCTAAAGTGCTACATTGAATTGTTAATGTTTTTCTTTTTTTGTGGCTTCAGATGTTGAATTTTCCGTCTACATATATAAAATATATATTTTTTATAGAAAAATATTATTGTAATATATTTTTTTTTTAACGAACAATTTTTTTAAAGCTACGCTATTTTTGAGGAACTTCAAATTTACACTTTAAAAAACTCAAATATAGTGGGGCTATAAAATTACATACTCAATTATAAAGTATCTCATATTCTGATTAAAAAGTTGGAACTTCTTATGAAAATTTAATGCATTTTTCTGATTTACGAACGAGGCTTGGAACTTTGATTCACATAATTTTTCATAAAAAAATGAACTAACAGGTGGCGCAAAAGTAACCTTGCGATGTTTTTTGGCTGTAATTTAAAAAAAAAAAAGGAAAAACGTTGATTCTTCTTATGGATTATTTTTATTTGGTATTTTAATTTTTTTTACATCAAGTCGAGAATATGATGTCATGTAAATGGCCGCCGCCACAGTTGATTGCCATTTCAGCCCTTTTTATGGCATTTTCCATCACTTTGGCCAAAAATTCCGGCGATAGGTCCTCACATTCTTGACGGATATTGTGTTTAAGAGCTGCAAGAGTCTGAGGCTTGCTGACATAAACCCGCGACTTAAAAAAGCCCCACAAAAACAAGTATGGAGCGGTCAAATCAGGCGATCTTGCTGGCCAGTGCAAATCGCCAAAACGGGAGATTAGGCGCCCGGGACAAGCATCCTTCAGCATATCGGTTGTGGCACGTGCAGTGTGTGCCGTTGCACCGTCCTGTTGGAACCACATGTTTTCCAATCCCAATTCATTTAGTTGCGGCAAAAAGAACTCGTTGATCATTGCTCTGTAGCGCTCACCATTCACAGCAACCGCTTGGCCCGCAACGTCTTCGAAGAAAAAAGGTCTGATGACTCCTCCAGCGAAAACAGCACACCATACAGTTACTTTGAGCGGGTGTAATGGCTTTTCGTGGGTTACACGCGGATTTTCAGTGCCCCTGAAGCGTAAATTTTGCTTATTTACGTACCCGCTAAGATGGAAATGGGCCTCATCACTCATGATTATTTTTGATGAAAAATCATCTTCCTCTTGGTGGTGATTAAGGATGGCTTGAGCGTATGTTAGACGCGATTGGCGGTCAGCAGCTAACAGCTGATGCACCGCCTGGACTTTGTACGGAAACATCTTCAAACCTTGTACCAAAATTCGCTGTAAAGACCGTCGTCGACTGATACCCATTTGCGTGGCACGTCGTCTGGTCGATGTCGACGGCGCTTCCATGACTTCCTCGGCTACAGCAGCAATATTCTCTGCAGAACGGCTACTCCGGGGTCTGCCACGCCTGGCAGCATCTCGTGTTGTGCCAGTCTCTTCGAGGCGAGCGGCTAAACGTCGCAGTGTTTCACCAGTAGGCGTTGGACGGCGAGGAAATCTGCGACGAAACTCACTTTGTGCCAAAGTCACCGACCGATTATTGGTCAAATAAATAGTGAGGAATATTCCGCGTTCTGGAGCAGTGTAGCGTAACATTGTTTATTAACGTGTATTTCGCATGTGTTTACTACACAAATGTCAAAACAGAACTGACATTAGGGGCCAATAGCAAAATGTATAGCATTTTCTGATTGGAGGATTACTTTAGCGCCACCTGTTATATTTGAAAGAAAATTAGTTAATATTAAATTAAAAGTATTAAATGTCAAAACTGATAGCCATGAGTGGTGCGTAAGTTTTTTAGTCGGCGGGTGTATAGCAAATGTTAGTTCTAAACCTATAGTAGTTTAAAATATTTTTGTTTTATTTTTTCAGTTCCGATCCGAAAATGCATGAGTGACTTAATGTACGAGTTCCTTGGTAAACGAATTTTTGAAATCCTTTGATCATCTAGATTTGTAAGCCGCTGGAAGGCCATAACATATTGATACGAATTTTCTTACTTTAAAATGCAAATAAAACTCTCACAATAATTCCTCTAAGTTCGATCACTAGATTGTCAGATAAAAGTCACAAACTAATATTAATACCAACACACTTGCTTTATTTTATTTCTAACACTTTACTTAACATGTACACACATTCACCTTAAGACTGAAATACTCTATTACTCTTCGTTTGTTCGCTTACAAGTTCAACTTACAACTGAATACCCTATGCGCATGCACCTCTGCTTAAATTCATGTGCTTAATAACTATCGTAATTTCTAGATCTGGCAGCTCGTATCTTCTGGCGAGTTCTGGGCCGGCAACTGTTATTACCATCAAGGCAAATTCATGTTTTTGTTTTAGAAAATCATTCGCTTGCTATTTTTGCCAGGAGGTTCACGTAGCTTTCAGATTTAAAGGGATACAGAGTATGATTTCTGAACGTAAATTGTTTAACAAGCACTACAGTAAGATCAACCAAACTGTTTACCGAAATAAATTGAAGAAAGATCAAGAAATAAATCAATCAATCAAGGCAACTCCAATCGACAAGATCATTAAGTCCTGCTGCAAGAGATGAAATTCGGTCGCACAGGTAATATCACGAAAAAAACATAAATCTTCTGCATAAAGTAGGAATTTTGAATCTTTGAAACAGAAGCCAATGTCATTAATAAAAAGAATAAGTAAAATTGGACCAAGGAAGCTACCTAGTGGAACACCTGAGGACGCTATATAAGTGACTAGCAATTTTATATTTGAACAAGTAACAATCGAAGTTCGAAAGATAAGATTTTAGCCAAGCCAACAAAAAAACCGAGCACTCGATTAAAATTGCGTGTGTTTCTCAATAACAGGCTTTTGAGAAGGCGGTATAAATATTGCAAATTCGATATCCGCTATTAAATGCTGGCGTGCAATATTCAGAAAAGACAGCTAAATTTATGACAACCACTGGCATAACCACTTTGGTGAGACCTTAAAACAGATTTTGTAGCGAAAGTAATTTCTTTTTTAACTACCCGCTTCAAAAGCTTAAAGTAAACTGATCGGCCTACAATTGCTTATGTCATTCCTTCTATGTATTTTATTATTATAATATTTTATTTGCGTGAGAACTATCGATAAAGATAACTATGGTTTGACAGCTGAGAATGGCAAACTGTGTTGACATTTCTGTTCAATAAGGTTGGGGAAGTCATCATGCATTGTTTAACGCCAGAGAAATGCTTCCAAATTGTGGAAATTTATTTTGAAAATAAAATCTGTTTGCGAATTTCATTGAGAGAAGTGTTGCAGAAGACACCGAAATGTCAATTCGTCGTCGTTCTCAACTTGTAGGCCTTTGTCCTTCAACTACGTGAAAAATTGTACGTAAGAATATTGGTGTAAGTGCACCAGTTCGCGCAAGAATTGAATACCAAAGGTGTAAGCGGTTATCGCGCCAATTAAGATGAAGAATACCATCAACAGCCCCTGCGAAAGGACTGGCGTAGTAGCGTTAGATCAACCAAGGCTTTCGACACATTCAGCTATTTCACGCTAATAGATGATATCCAACAGTTGACCCTCGCGCCAGGACTGAAGAGATGGTAAACGAAATACTTGTTTGGTCGGTAATCATCTGTTATCTTTGAGACCAAAGTTCAAAACTGTGTGTCCTTTCACTCTTACTTTTGCAGAGAGAGAATCCTATGGTATCGGACAATGACATCGGTGGCTTGTGTTCCAAAGTGAGCGACTATCTCTGCAGCCTTTTTTGCTTATTTTTTACTAATCTTTAAAAGCGTGCATCTCAAAAACTTACAAATAAATAAATAAATACAAATTAAAAATGTCCCAATGTATCTGGGATGACTTTCTCAGTAGCCCCTGACTCGGTTTACTCCAGATCGTACTTCTTTACGGTTTAACTTTCTTACTTGTTATTTATTAAAGATTAAGTTTTTCTGTGTGGTTTTCATACGAGTGAATGACCTTTTGATACATTATGAGCTAAATTTAAATCGTAGAAAAGTTTCATATGAAAACTCGCAGTTTACTGAAGTTTTAGGGGCTGAGCTTATATTATTTACTTAAACAGCAAACAGTTTTGCGATAAAAAGAAATGCTAAACTCCAATATTGTCTCTGCATGCAATAAAACTTCGGACCATTTCTTCTTGTAAACCAGCTATCACATTTCAAGACATACTGCCACATACACATATTTATATATACGTGCATAAATATTCCAGAAGTTGAATTAATTATTTACAAAAGTCTGACAGCAATTCTCATCAATTTGCCAAATCGCTCTCAAGAAAAAACCTTTATATGCTACTGGGCAAAGTATCTATATATTATTTGGAAGCAAAGTAAAGGCAAAGGAAAGAAAAGGTGTAAGCTGTAGCTTATCCGCAGAAGTGCTAAGTTTCGTTGACTTGCGCATGCTTTTGTTGTTATTGTGTTTTTACAAAACACCAAGTAGTAAAACCACAAAGCGAACAACAATCCAGAAGGCGTTAACCCATACATAGGTACACCTACACATGCACGCAATTTTCAACGCGTCAAAGTGCAGACGTTCCGGAAAATAAGAATTGTTGACGCATTACTCATGCGCGTAAAGACAAACAAACAGACAGCACCACAACATACAGACACAAACACATAGAAGTAAGTAGGCAAATACCGCCTCGTTGATACGTTGGCGAGCAAACGAGCGTAGAAACAAATAAACTTTTATGTTGGTAATCAAATTTATGCAACTTCGCTGATGCTAAACTTTATAAATTTGAATTTGAAACGTAAATAAGGGGCAAAAAATTGCGCTCAAAAGTTTTAAACGAGTATACCAGCTTGTTTGCATTGACATTAGTGTGTGCATGTATGTGTGCGCGATCGCTTACGTACCGACTAACTACTCATACCACTGCCGAATCAGGTCTATCTCGTTGGCGTTCGCGTTGTTGTTGCTGCTTTTGATGACACAAGTAGTTGGTAATAACTTTTACTAAGTATTTAAAGTTTGTTTTAAAGCGTCCAGACGAATCCACAATTTCACAGCCCGCATCATACATACATATAAACGAACATGCGCGCATGTATGCGTATAACTTCAGTAAACAAAAACAAAATTAAAGAATATATTCGCATGCTCTTTGTTTTGAGTTATCTGGTGTTTGTGGCTAACTTAGAGAAAACGGCTGCTTAAACTCTCGCACACATGCACAAGTGCAAGCAAATGCGATTTATCAAATAGGCTTGAGCTTTTTAAGTATCTGTGTATATGTAGACACCACAAACAATTCAAGTCAGAATTCCTCGAGCAATACACATGCATGTATCTACCCCCATACATATGTACATAATTGGCGCTCTCATCTTTTATTGGATATTTGGCCGAGTTCTCCTCTTATTTGTGGTGTGCATCTTGATGTTGTTTCACAAATGTCTTTTTTATGAGCAGCTTTTTCAAAACATAAGTACACTCGGCGCCCGCTATTAGAAATTTTGTTCTATCATTTGGTGTTTCATACGCGGTGATTCGATCCCGAGCATTTCCGAATAGTAGTCAGGCACTAAACCATTCGTCTATTGAAATACGTACACTTATAAATATATAAGTATGTCCAAAAATGTGTGCGTAGGCGCGCGTTTGCGGTTTCATAGGGAATTGCTTGGGTACAAATTAAATTACACGGAAATGACGTAAATTTACTTAATTAGCACGTAAATTAATTGTCCGCCTAAATGGGTAATGGGTAAAGTGGTATAGTTTAATTGGCAGAGAGCGGAAACATTCAGAGAAAGTTTATGCAAAGGATTTCAGAAACAATTTATAGGTATATAAATAAACACACATATATGGTAAAGCCCGCCACAAACGATATTACAACAATTTTTTTTATTTATTTATTTATTTAAAATAGTAAGAGTTATTAATAACTATTCCACTTACGAAATAAGTACTGGCTGCCAGGGCCTTCGGCTTATGGTATGATATCTTAAACTAGAGTAATAATATAGGTAAGTAACTACAAGAAGATGGGAGAGGATAGTTGAGGAACTATTAGAAGATTAGTGAGTAGTGTGAGTTTGATCGGAGTATAATTTTATATATAGTTTTCGCAAAGTGTTAAAGTTTTAATTTAGTTAGTTTAATAAATTTACAAATTAAGTTAATGCTATTGTCATATGTGTTGCTGAGTAGATTCGAAAGTTCAAGGTTAGAGTGAATTAAATTTCTAGTGAATTCCAATCCTTGGCAGGTATCGAGGAGGTGTGTTGTCATTTAGTCGTCTGAGTTGCAAAAAGGTTAGTCTGGTTTGACTGTGTCGCTTAGGATGTGAACATGGGTGGCTATAGTGTGATCGATTCAAAGGCATGTAAATATCTTGAGGTTCTGAGAAGACATGTGTGTAGGATATATGGGCATCATATACTGGCATCAACAGTAGGATTGTACTTTTTGTAGTGGTGTTAGTAATGACTCAACTATTGTACGTATCCTGAAGAGATTTTAGTATAATTTTACGAATATATTTGCTAGTTAAATGTGCACTGAAGTGAAGGGGTTCTTGGGCGGCTTCTTTGGTTCTGGTATCAGCGCACTCGTTGCCTTGTATTCACAGCAATATTTTGCGCTCTTTTAACTATATTTAAATACATTTTTTCTTTTTTTTATATTTTTTTTTTTTTTAATTTTTATTACTTTTTTTATTTTACGCTACGCCAGATTTCATATAAATCAAAGTTTAAAACTTTGTACAAGAATTATTAAAATTCGACAAAGTTTCATAAAATTTGTAACTTAAAATTAGAGTTGCTAAAAAAATTGGAATACGAGTATGTAGTTTTAAGGCCACTCAATTCTAGTTTGATAAAGTGCAAGTAGCTCAAAATTTGCGTTGATTTTTAGATAACCTTTTTTCTTGACGTTGTGCGCATAACAAATTTCGTACATTCTAATTTAAAATTTGAAATTTTGATGGAAATTTGTTAAACTTTTCAAAATTTCTTTGCGAAGGTTGAAACTATGACTTATATTATATCAATTGCAGAGTGAACTGTGTTTTTTTTATTAATAAAAGTTAAAAAAGCATAAGAAAAGTAGTTAAAACTGACCAAACCAACGTGTTTTTATTATTATCGTGGGTATACTAGTATACACATTTTATTAAAATGGTGGAAATGTAAATAATAAAATAAGAAATTAAAAAGTCCTTTTTTCATAAATCGTATTTGTGGAACCTCAACTCTGACATCGAGGGGGTTTTCGAGAAGGTCACGTCCACAAAGTCATAACAAATATTCTTTATGAGAAAGTATACTACTAAAAACATTAGCTCTATTGTAGTGCAGGTATAATCCGCACTGAGAATGAGAAGTATTTTCACATATACAACTGGTGTGTTTTGAACAATAATGTCCCAGGAAATGCTTGCAGTTCCATACTGATTATCTTTTTTGACAGTTCGGATTTAGTACTAAGCTCCAGAGACTAGGGCTTTTGACTAAAAAAATTTTCTAAATATATTTCTCGGTGGATAAAAATGAGGTACATATTGGATTTCTTTTATAACTTGGACATCAGTTAACTCTAATCTTTTATACTATTAAAAAATTTCGGAAAACTGAAACTTCTTTCAAAAATTGATCACTTCCATTTTTTTTTTCAAATAAACGGCACTTATAGTTCTGCTTTACTAACACCTTTAAAAGTAAAAATTAAACTGAAACACTTAATTTTCGAAGATTGGTTTAAGCGATTCATAACCGGCTCCTTCGATATTGATGGAAAGCAGCGATTTGGCAGATCAAAAATATTTGAAGACTTCAAGCATTAATGGACGTGTTCTCCATTGACCTATCTGCAAGAATTAATTAATTCATTTGCACCAAAAATCGCTTAGAAAATGAATTAGATTCAATACACGCAAAATTTCTTATTCTGTACGATAATGCAACGAGACGTCGCTCTCCCATTATGCACAGCACCGCCAAAATTCTTAACTGGGATGTGTTGCCGCACCCGCCGTATTTGACTCATCGCACCATCTGATTATTTCTTACGTCGTTCAATAACACATAGCTTGAGCAATTTTGAAGAAGTCAAAAAATGTGATCTGGATGATTTTCTCCGAAATATGAGTCAGCCTACAGTCGATGCACTGGTTTATATCCCGAGAGATGAGAAAAATGTGTGGATAATAAGTGAGAATACTTAGAATGGCACCGTACTATAAAAATAATTTTTTTTTCTGTTATCCAGCTCAACTTTCATATTCACGTGAAACTATATACTCTATGTAGTAATGTTGCATACTCAGTTTTTTATTTTATCATCAATTTAATTTTTAAGGACTTTAAAGTTTCAAAAGATTAGAGGGTTGTTATAAATATGTATACCATTTAAATGATATTGAAAAGGATATCAAATGAAAGATTATTTGTATTTGTACAATCAACGTCAAAAGAAAGTGTGCACCATATCTTGATAAGTTTTAAGTGATCGAAAAATTGCGTTGATTTTTAACAATTTTTTCTGCTGATGGTGTTGGGTGTTTTCTCCTATATAAAAATAACTTTGAAAAATCGATTTACTGTACCAAACCACAATGAGCTAAAAATTTCATATTTGATATTTTTCCAGAAATTCTGAGTAAAAAATTAGAAGTTTTCATGAAAATTCATTCCGAACTCCGAATTCTTTCAAATTTTATAAAAAGTTCTAAGCTTTACTTTATATGGTTCTTCTTGTAGTATGAGCTATATTTTATATAAAAATGAATACATAAATAATCAAAACTTATTAGTATGTAGTGTACACTTTCTTTTTTTTCATTTCTCGCCAGGATAAATAGAGATTTTTGATTTCATTGCGCATACTTTATTTAATAGGATGATAGTTCAACTTTTATTTTCGCTAGAAGAACGAAATTGAATAGCAAACAAAAGACTTGTGAGACATGTTTATTCGAAGTCGGTTCATTAACCAATTCGTATTACTGTGTTACGAAAAGCTCAAAATATTATTTTTATCCAAGAATGAGTATCATAGCTATGCTAATATAGATAACTGAGAAACAGAGTTTTAAGCGCAAACGGAGGAAGTGTTTCCTATATCGATTAAACAGGTGTTTTTAAAATCTGTACGTTAACAAAAATTACGCTGCTTGTTCTAAAGTTGGCTGCTTAAAACCAAACATTGTTACATAGGGTATTCGAACATTTGTAACATAATCATAGGAAGCACTTCCAGTATTTAACAAATATAAATGTTTGTAGTGTCTTGTATGTAACCTCTATCGTATTTACATATGTAAACATAAATAATCTTGACATTGTGCTTGAAGGCTTTAAGGTACGTGGATGGTTAATATTGATACACAGTTTCAACTAATTATCATCATTAATTTTTGTCATATGGTACCGCTGCGTTATCTTTTTGTTTATTTAGCAATTCTATTGTTATTTAAGCTTTAAAAAAAAAAAACAAAAAAAAAAAAAACAAAAAAAATTTGTGTCATTTTGTCTCTCGTAGCTTAACTTCTTAATACACAAAAATCGCGTATTTCTTTGTTCGTTAACGCGATTCCCTACCTAAAACTACATACATGACGGACATAAAGTCCGACAGGTTACGCCATTTTCGAGATTTAATTTATTTTTAAATAAAACTATTTCTCGCTAATTTCTGAAACCGCCCAACAGATTTTATTGAAATTTCATGAGTGATTATTATTGGTTCCATGAAATTATTCTTTTCACAGATGAGAAAATCTTCATTCTTGAAGAAGTTTTTAATAAGCAAAACGGCAAAATCTGTGTTCAAACTTCTAAAGATAAAATATGTTGGTCCAAGGGTTCGGCGTGGCCATCATCCAGCCTTCGTAATGGTTTGGTGGACAGTGTCTTGAAAAGACGTTACATCTCTTCCTTTCTGCAAAAAAAAAAGATTGGGACTGGAAGGAAAGTGTACCAGGATATCTTAGAAAGCATGGTGAGGCAGTACTCTCTTCAATGGAGAGCGCTGAATTTGTCAGCACTGATTCCGCTCCAGCCCTTAAGGCAAAAACTACCCAGAAGTGGCTAAAAAGCAATATTTCTGGGTGCATATCCGCAAAATATTAGCCGTCTCGAAGCTCTGATCTGAATACATTGGACTACAGTTTGTGATTAAAGAGTCTCAAACAACCTTTAGTTCGGGCAGCTCCTTCAATATCCCTGGAAACCGTGCGTGCTGCAATAGCTGAATGGTCTAATCGTTTTTAGGCTTGTATAAAAGCAAATGGTGACAAATGTATACTTTTTTATTTAATATTTACATGATTAAATAAAACTACCTTCATTAAAAAAAGTATTTTAATTTCATATCTATAGCGGTCTTAATTTGTAACAGAGCTTATAATACTACGTAGTACGCAGTTAAGTTTTGGCCCTACGCACCAGTTTGGATTCAGGAAACATCATTCCATGCATTTCATGCAAGTCAACTCTGCATATAATTTCGCCAGAGAGGCATTCGAAAATATAGAATACTGTGTTGACTTTTTCGTAGACAATATATGGGACGAGGGGATGTTATACAGGCTAAAAATGAATCTCCCTCATAATTTCTTTTTGCCAATAAAATCATACTTACAAATCAGACATTCAAATAAATGAAGATGTTATAAATCTCTATGAAATCAAAGCAGAAGTGCCACAGGGAAGAGTTTCGGGACCAGTAATTTTATAGTATTAGCTTCTCACTCCCGACCTACCTTTAACAGTAAGCGCATATACAGCTACATGTGCGGATTACACTGTGGTAATGGCTAGAAAGAGTCATGCTTCTTCTACTTCTAATCAGCCACAGCAAAACCTTGACAGCCTTAGCACATTGCTGAGCCAATGCCGTATGAAAGCCAATAAAACAAAATTAGCGCGAATAACTTTTATGCTTCACAAGTATACTTATCCTACAGTGCTCCTTAACAGCTGTCAGTCACCTCCAACGGACCAAGCTAAATACAACGGAATTCATTTTGATCGACCTCTTATGTGGCAATCTCGTATATTTTCAATTCGAAAACAACTTGGAATAAAATTTCGTTCGCTTTATTGACTACTTGACCAACAAGCAGAGCTTTCGCTGTACTATAAGCGACAGCAATATATTGAAAGGAATACTGAAACCAATGTAAACATATGGATTTCAAATCCGGCGTTCAGCATCAAAATCATAACTTTACATCATACAAAAACTCCAGTCAACAATTTTGCGCATATTTGCCAACGCATCGTGGTTTGTCTGCAACGATATAATTCATCGCGATCTTGGAGTGCTGTCGGTACCTGAAGAAATTGGCAACATCAGCATAAGAAATAACAGCCAGCTTGTTGACTATCCAATCCTCTGGTGTCGAACCTATCACACACCCCACGCAGAAATAAACATTTACGCCTCCTGATCTGCCAAAAGATATAGACCTTAAGAAATTTACTTTATTGTTAATACTTACACAAGCTATCTTTTCAAAAATTTAATTAAATTTTATACTGAATGTTATTGTATGACAGATTGTATTTCATAAAGTTATACATTTTTTAAAGCAGCAAGTACCAAAATATAGTTAAAAAAAATAAAACAATGTCTTGCTTTGTATTCTGCCAGATCAATGACGTCTATATCACCTCAAAGTACGTGAATTGTTATATTTTGTAAGCGAAGAATTTTAAAATTTATTTATGTAAGTTTGTAACTTCAACCATTTCATCTATCTACCTACCTATGTAAGTATATATTCTGCTTCTAATTGAAATGCGCCTTTTTAAATTTCTTCACCGTAGTTTTGCCTTTTTACACTAAACAAATGTGAATGCGGTGCTCCACAACACAATTTGGCATCTTTTCATGGACATAGATAATATGAAGCAATAGGCGGCAGTGCCAAATTTCTGCTACATTTACCATCCTATTCCTCTGTTTTTTTATAATTTTGTACTCATATCTAAATACTCGCGAATAAATCTAGCAACTCTCATACTATACATATATAGAATATACTGAAAAAAGAGTACAAAAATTTTCTACAGCAAATATGTCACCCTAATATAATATTTTCCTGTAGAATCCTGTACATATACACATGCATGTATATATTTATCACCCGTTCAAATTCCTTTCACTCATCCATCCAGAAGACATCGAAGCTCAGCGCACTCAGTACTCGCCACACAAAATGAGAAAACAATAAATTAAAGCATAACCAACGGAAAATTAAATTACTTGCATAAACAACACTTGAACTCAGATGATGTGGGTATACCCGATGTCACCAGCTGCACTCATAATCGAAACTGTCACCTGTGTCACACAGAAAGCATGCGCAATCCTCCACTAAAATAAAAGATAAAAAGCAGCTATGCAACATACACCCTCATTTTCTGTCAGCAGATAGCTGGTAGAAGCTAGAGTATGGAGAGCGATGACAGTGATCGATCCCCAACATTGTGGGCGAAACCTACAGATGAAACCGCTTGTAAGAGAATTGTGTGAAAATTTATATTTAAAATATAGACACAAATAACTGAGTGAAAATGTGTGGCAGTATTGTCCTGTAGGCAAAAAAACTAGTGAAACGCATCTCTGTTGCAGAACTAGTACTGTTTTGTCAATGTTGAATAACTGTGGTACTTTCGCCGTCTACACCGACATCTGTGCTTAAATTGTGAGATAGTGAAAACAAATAGCCGTAAACAGAGGCCGCTCTCTTGATATGCTTCATGCTCTACTCAGATACATGCAATATGTAGGTATATAGAAACATGTTTCGAAATTGTATGATAATTTTCCTTAGCTATATTCTGAGAGGATTTTTTTATTATTTCCTTTGAAACGGACCAAAACATCAAAATACAAAAGAGGTAGAGCGTTGAAAATGAATGAAATGAATGAAAATTATCGTAGCAGCATTTCAGCTGAAATTGTTCAATATATTTTATACCTAGTCTGTAAGAGTAATTTAGCTTCGTATGCTGTTTCAACTGTTCCTTAAAATAATTAGACCTAAAAATAAAAACGTGTATTACGATAACAAAGTTTTCAGCCTGCCTTACAATTCATTGGAAGAACCTCGTAATTTTTATTATCATATAAACTTAGCTGTTAGATTTTAAACGAAAAATAGAACTCAATTTTTTTTTTAAGGACTACAAAGTATGAGTTCATTAAACTTACGGCACAAAAAAAACTATAATAATAAAATTCTAGCAATGGATTCTGACAGAGAGCTTAAAAGAAAATTTACATGATTTGAAAGTTTACGTCTAAACTTTATTTTAGGGGAGCTTATCCCCTTTTAACCGTTGCTATATTATGGTAAATGAACAAGAAAGTTATGTAATCCTTACATTTTCGACATTTTATGTGCTCAGCTATTCTATGTGAAGACCGACGACGAACACTTCTATGGAAAATTTTAACTCAACTTCTAACTCCTCAATAGATGGGTATTTTTGTCTCTTTTGGAGGAAAAGACCAAAATACTCCAAAGGGGGAATATAGCGGATTAAAATATACCACAAAAATGTTTAACGTAAAATTTTATTAGATGCTTTTAAATACACTGAAGCTCAAAGTTCAACTTAAACACCAGAAATAAGTCAACATGAAAAATGTGGAATTTCGATAGTGTGTAATGTTAGAACGGTTTTCACTACGAGTTAGAGCCGGTTTTTTTTTTTTAATAGTATTTAAATTTAAAAAATGTTAAATGTTTCAGTAACTATAATATATTTTGATAACATTTTTTAAAAACAAAAATAAATGGTATGAAAAATAAATTATTTTAAATTTTGACCTCCATTTTTAATTTTCCAATAGTTTTTTGATTATGTACTTTTTACCATCAAATGTAGCTTTTTATAAATGCAAGGAATATAAGTCAAACCAACTAAGTTTTTTAGTTAGATGAAATTTAAAATCATTGTTCTTCTTCCTGATTGGCGCCATAACCGCTTACACGAGTCAGAGCCAAGTCCTTCTCCGCCTGATCTTTCCAATATAAAGGAGTTAAAATGATAAGATAAAAAAAATATAAACAAAATAATTTTTTTGCTTGTTCCAGAAATGGAACCAGGGCTCAATCGTATCGATTATTAAATTACAGACAAAAGTGAGAACTAACCCTTTACATAGATTATAGTTTTGCTTCTTATAGATAAAACATATCGCTTTTGTTGTTGCTGCCGTAGCTGGAGCAATTTATCAAATAACTCTCTGCTCGGTTAGCTCATTAAGCGTTGTCACCATCCAACGATAGACTCAACATACAAGTTGTTTCATGGGCGTAGAACCAAAAGAAAAAGTATATTAACTGAGATGAATTGGTGTTTTTCCGACTAATCCAGCACCGTATTACAATACACTACATTTTTGGTCTAAAACTTTAGGAATTGATAATGATGAATAAGTTACTCGTTTAGAATCAATGAAGAAAAAAATCGGTGCATACATCGATAAAAATGGTATTACGATTAAAAAGAAGTTTCGAAGCTTGTTTAGTGCCACAATGCATAAAATGAAAATTTAGTAGAAGAGGCGAGAAAAATGTGTCATATTTATGGTCCACACCATTTGCACAAAGCAACAGCAAAACGGTGGTTCCACTGCTTTTGTTTTTATAAAATAGACGTCAATAATAATGCACGCTCTGGTATCCTAATCATGAATATTTTGGCAATATCATAGAAGCACCTATGAACACTATAGCTATGAAACTTCTTCTGTCAATTGCTGACCATATTGAAGTAGGCGATCGGCTACAAATGGCAATAATTGGCGAATAGGTAGGATATTCCACAAATTATTTGCATCAAAATTTTGAATACGATAGGAGCCATTTGGCACTTTCCAGGAGGTCCCCGTATGAAACTCATTTGTTGTTAGATATGTGTAGATATATATAGATGTAAGTATATATAAATAGAAAAAAAGAAAGCCAAACCAGTATTGAGCCTAAATTCACAAGAAGTGCACCAGTTCGATTCTAGCAGATTTTTTTACAGGGTAGTAATGAATATGCAAATCGGTATTGGTTGCACAGTGTACTATGAGCCGTAGCTCCAACAATATTGCACAGGTAAAGAAGATGGAGCTGATGCTGTTGCGGGCGTCGCACCGATCACTAAAACAAATGCCCGAATTGGTTTGGTTTTGTTCAAAATATTTAATTAAAATGTAATTGGAGAAAAATAGGAGGAAGCAAACCAAAAACAAATGAGTGCACGAAAACGTTTTAGCCATACACCCAGAATGCACAGCAAGGCTATATTTGAACGGTGTGGATGTATTTGTGTGGTTGCTCTGTAATGGATGGGCACCTATTTACATATATACATACTCATACACATTCGCAAGCCGATACTACTTACTCATATTCGGCATTCATTTATTGAATTTTACACCACATCGAAATTGTAATTAAAATTCTGTTAGTATTGCTTTAGGTGCTTCCGATTTCATACTTATACACAATCACACACATAGTTGTGTCTCTACGAGTATTGTATTCGATACTGGGAACTCAAAATAAAAACAAAAACAAAGGCAAAACAATTTTCAATATCAATTACCAATGTGGCATAAAGAAAATATAATTTACGTGTACGTGCAGCTCCAAAATGAATGCATGTGGCTGTGTAGATGTAGTTTTAGGTATTGTATATGCAGCTGTGTGTGTTTGTGTACAAATTCTGCCTATGGCACGCTCTATTACTAATATTAATACTTGTTAAATGCAATTGGGTAAGAGTGAAATAAATCAGTTTATGTAAATACAATTTGCTTGTCTTGTTGCTGTATTGAATAATATAAAATTGAAAATAAATTTTGTTTGAATATATGAACAATGCAAAAATTAAAACGGATGTGTAATTCCTTTTTGCAAATAGTTTTAATTCCCCTTTTGGCAATACAGGAGGGCGGTGTTGATGGGAGGTAAAAGTGGTGCAAGGAGTTAAGAATATGGAATTATTACCGACTAACAGTTTTGAATGAATTTGAAGTTATTTTTAATGCACGATTTTTATTTATTTTTGCTTGCTATACAACAAGAAGCAGTCACTCGTAAACCTAAGAAGCATATAAAAATTATTTTATTTATTGGACTTGCTGCACTAAAGAATTATGTAGAAGGGCTTACAAATAAGTTTTGACAACTTATTTGTTTCTGATTTAATTTTAGTAATTGTTTTAAGAAAATAAAAAAAAATAATTAATATGTGCTCCAAATTTTGAGCGAACTACAAAGCTCTCACATATTTTTATCAAAATTTCAAACTTTCCAAACAGAACAAAATTTTGGTCATGAAGTGGTATAGCACTTTGCATTTTTGTATTGTATAATAAAAAGCAAGCTTCAAGTGGCTCAGAATTCGCATTGATTTTTGACAATTTTTTTCCAGGCTGTGTTGTACATTATATAGGGTGTTCCAAACAGAGGTGATTGATATTCAAAGAAAAATTATATTACATTTTTTAACACAAATGATCGGCTGTTTATTTCATTATAAAAAGGAAGGTATACCGTTATTAGTGGAAAATAACATCAGGAAAATGACCACCACGACCACGCTTAGAGGACAATATCCTTTTCATGAAACTTTCCATAACCGAATTGCAAAGTGACTGCCCTATGTCCGCGATAGCTTCACGAATTCCATCTTTGAGGTCTTCAATCGACCCTGGGACTATTGGTGTAGACCTTCTCTTTCACGTGGCCCCAACGAAAAAAGTCATAAGGTGTTAATTCACAAGATCTCGATGGCCAATTGCGATCACCTCTTCGAGAGATAACACGGTCTGGAAACTTTTCACGTAAAAGATCAATGGTTTCGTTGCTTTTGTGGCACGTAGCGCCGTCTTGTTGAAAATAAACGTTGTCCAGATCAATACCGTTCAATTCCGATCATAAAAAATCGTTAATCATCTCTCAATAGCGCAATCCATTCACCTGTTATTGGAAAACCCTTTCGTATTGCAATATATGTACACATAAATGGCGCTTACACCCTTAATGAGTGTTTCGCTGAGTTTCTGCTCCTATTTGTGGCGTGCGTCTTGATGTTGTTCCACAAATGGAGGAGCCTACAGCTTTAAGCTGACTCCAATATTTTCTTCACCGATATTTTCTTTACCGATGGGTCCAAGAATGAAATAGGGTCTGGAGCCGGATGGTACTTAAACGATAGTAATAGGTATTACTATGCTATGGGGGAAATGGCAACTGTTTTCCAAACGGAAGTTTTTGCCATCCTGAAAGTAGCCGAATGGATAATCGAGAGGAGATGAAGCGGGAAACAGATTGGAGTTTTCAGTGACAATCAGGCTGCACTGAAGGCCCTGGAGAACGCGAAGCAAACCTCAAAGATTGTTCAAGAATGTAAGAAGAAGCTTAACGCTATCGCCAGACAAAACAGGCTTGTACTTAAATGGGTTTCAGGACACTCCGGTGTTCAAGGAAACGAAATTGCCGATGAATTGGCCAGCCGTGGATCAGGGGTGTCCCCACAAGGGCCAGAGCCAATAATCGGAATCGGTTGCTCAGGAATCATGAATTGGATCAGCGCTTATGTATGCAATTTACATTAAGAGCGATGGTCCGGTCTAGAACGCTGCAGAACTGCAAAAGTTTTGTGACAAGTCCGAACAGAAAACTGTCAAACTTTCTACTAAAACTTAGAAGGAAAGACGTTCGGTTGATGGTCGGTATCATAACAGGACACAACCCATGGGGTCAGCATATAACCACCATTGGAATCGTTGAGAACCCAATGTACCTGTCGTACTTGGAGGAGGCGGATAGCACTGAGCACTTTCTCTGTGAGTGTCCTGCCTTTGCTAGAGCAAGGCTACAAGTTTTGGGTTCCGATGTCATGAGAATGAGTAATATTTGTTCTCTAAAACTGGAGGATATTTACAGATTTGTCAAAGAATTTGGAAAATTCTCACAAGACTAGCTATCTCTATCTCTGTCTCTATTCTTTCCTATCTCTTTCTCTGATACTTTTCCTCTTCCCTCCTTGACTATATTCCCCCTTTCCAGAGCTTTAAATACAATGGACTTTTTAGCTTGAGCGTTTTATGAGCCACCAAATGTCCTAGTGCTCCTTGGCTCGACCTTTTCAAATTTCAAATTTCAATTTCAAGCCGACTCCGTACAGCATTTTTTTATGAGGAGCCTTTTCAGAGCAAACTTGCACTCAGAGGTTTGCTATTGCCTGCCAGAGGACGACCGCTATTAGAACTTTTTCTTTATTTTGGTGCTTCATGGAGATTTGAACCTACGTTCACCGAATTCCGAATGGTAGTCTCGTACCAACCCATTCGGCTACGGCGGCCGCCGTTCTTCTATATAAAAAGGCTTAACAATCCTGTATCGTACCGCCGTCAATATTCATACCATCATCAGAAAAACGGAACTACACCCGAACTTTAGTAATCCTGTTATTACAATCCCAAGAACCTGGGACTAGTCGATGTTTTTTCAGGATCCTGGTTTTATAGTAACAGGATCCCAAAAATCCGAGATCGTAAAAATCTAAAAAATGTTCATGCCTCGTCGAAATCTTGTGTTCTAGGTTATATTCGTATTAACGTCATAGAGTAAGTATTGAGTGTTTTTTTAAAGCTTGAGAACTTAAAATGATAATACAAAACAGAAATATTATTGCAATAAATTTTGTCCTATTATATTTTTTATATTATTTATCTGGTAGGTAATTCCATGGCATTTATTTTTTGACATGATTTATTATTTCATTTAATGATATTCGGCTTATGCCCACTGCGGCTACGAGTTACATGGTCCATTCGATCAGTCCAATCTTTCACTACTTTTTCCAATAAATCTGGCTGCATGCCGTCAATGGTGGCTTGAATATTGCAATAAATCGATTGTTAAATGCGCTGTATGGCAAGTTAAGATGGCATAACTTGTTTGACACCAAGTTAAAGTTGTTAAAGTTTTGTGTCGGTAAACATTATACTTATTCTCTCGAGGCTGAATAAGCTACAATAACCCACTGTCCTTTGTGATTTGTAAAATTCGGAAACTTTATTTACTAAACAACTAATGAAGCTCGGCGCTTATAAAAATATGTCTATTCTATCATATCTAAAGTTACTAATCTCTCAAACTTTTAGGCTGTTTTAATTTCCGCCGCACGTAATCGATATATATATGTATATAGTACGCGTATAAATCGTAGACCATAAATCGACGTATTAGAGGAAAAAAAACTTAAGTGATTCCCTCGATGATACGCATTAAAAGGACTTAAAATTAAGGTAACATTAATTAAAAATCGAAAATGATTGATGGCATTGAAATATTACAAAATCTGCTGAATAGTCAAAGCCTACGAAAAATTGTCGCTGCCGTTACTTGCACTTGCACACGACCACCACCAATAGCATCAGCGCCTTAGCAATGACACCGACCAACATTACCCCAGTTGATGCTACTGCTTTTGCTGCTACTGCTACTATTTCTGCTTTATCTGGCCATTCGTCACTCAGTGCCATTTCCGCCAATCGTTCTTTCAACAATCATTGAGCATAATTTTCAGTACCGCACATTCATTCAGCTGTGGCCGTTGTACCACATGTACACTAATACATATGTACATGCATACATGCATACATACATTCGTGTGCAGCTGCAATCAATGTTGTAATGTCCTTTTAAGCGTTTTAATACGCCTCATAGGCCTTGATGTAGTCAAATGATTGTATATGTGTGTGTACGAATAGGCATATATATACATATATACTGTGTTGTGTTTGTGTATTATATGCATTGCGTCATGATATATGTATGCACAAATTAAGACTTTAGCCGCGTTGGCAACTGTCATCCAATTGAGCCTCTGCTACCGGCATCGTTGGCATTGTCGTTATTGGCGATGTTCGAAATCAATGCATTCATCAAAGTGCCTTAACTTGAAGGTGAAAATGCACTAAGGCTCATGCGCATACACATATATGTAAGTGCATCTATACATTTATAGGGGTTGTTGGGGTGTGTTGCAAGCGTGCTTTTATCGCGAAAATACGCATCAATAAATTTGCTTTCGGTTCGAATATTGTCTCATGCGATAAGAAAGTTTTCGATGTGAGTAAATCCATGTGGAACACACACACACAAATATTCACTTCAATATCCATTTAAAGTGCATTGGAATACTTGAAAGTTTTCATGCGAACTGAGTAACTGTAATTCGTGTTTTATGAAGCTGACTGGAAATCGGTTAAAACGTGATTTAATTTGCAATTTTAACACCAACGGAGGTAATTTTGTTTATTCATTTTTTTTTTTTCTTTTTATTTTTCTTTTATTGGTTATGTGTCAGTAAATTTCCATGGCTCCATTAATGCCTACCACACTTGCTTTCATTTACTTTATTGCTGCCTTGAATCTGTTGTCATTTGCCACACTCTCTTTTGCCGAATATCTCCAAGTAATTTTTCCAAGCAAAACCAAAAAATAAACAACAACGTTGTGGATTGTCAATGACTTTTTAAGAAACAATAAATTCAGCATCGAGAAATTGGTTCTCTGGCATTGCGTTTTCAATTTTTCCTTTACAATATACTCATATATACCTTATGTATGTGTGTACTTCATTATTGTAAGCTGTGCAAAACTTACGTATGTATGTAAATTTTACTTTTCATCAAAGTTTTTCATTTCATTTCCCACTTACAAGCGAAATTATCCGCCATCTCCGCCGGCATTGCAATTTGCAATTTTATCAGATTGTTAATTACGAATACGCAAAAGAAGTGGAAAAATGCGAAAGTACAATAGCATGAACACAGGAAATATAAAGAAGAGAAACTACGTAGTAAGACGCAAAAGAAAAAGGGGAAAAATTCAAATAAATTGACAGTGAAATCTTATTTGAAAGCTTTAAAGGTTTTTTCTTCTTATTTTTCTCCAAAAATATTTCGAAATATTTTCTTTTTAATTTAATTATTTTCTAGTCTAATTTCACTAGACATTTTTTTAAAGAATTTTTCCAAATAATTTTTAAATTCTATAGAAAACTCAAATTCGTTTGAAACGTGGCGGTGGCCATGGCTAGATGCGTTCTTGCGTACCTGCCATTCAGTTTCTCTCAGGCTCGAAGTCCGTTGCAGATACGAACCATTAAATAGCAGAAAACATATTTTCTAATAGCAATCGTACCTCGGCTCTCACTTAGAGCCAGTATTTAATTAATTTTTGACCTTTGGAAAATTGTAATATAGTACTCGAAAAAATAATGAATAATACTCTACAATCATAGCATGAAACTATATTTTTTTTAATAATTTCTTGATACATTTCTCGATCTCTTGCTTTTGTTAATAAAGTTGCTATATTTTGTTGTTTAGCTAAGATAACTTTTCCAGCCAATAGCACATTTTTCTTCTATTTTGCTGGAAGTATTAATTGCAGTAAGAGATATTAGTAATTTCTCATAATATGTCCTAAGTATGCAGCTTTTCGTCTTGTAATACTAATGAGGAATTCTAGGTCTTGCCGAACTCTCCGCACTTGTTCCGCATTGGTCACTCTGTCTGTCCATCTTGTTTCTAGGATTCGGGAGCACTCCACATTTTTAATGCTTCTAATTTGTTCAAGTCAATGATTGTCTCTATTACCATAGAATAATGCAGGGCAGACGGCACGTAACATTTAGCAATTCGTATTTTTATTTTAATATGAAAGTCATGATAACTTAGTACATTTTTGTACTTATAAAATACTTCTCTTGAGTACTCTATTCTGGCTGTTATTTCTTTAGAATGATTCCAGTTTTCGGTAATTCAGCAGCCTAAGTAAGAGTGGATTACTAGCACTGGTCAACGGTGTTGCGCTTGGTTTTCGCGGTCTCGAGCCACTTCGAAATTTTATGACGACAAACATACCAAGAATTTTTCTGAAAATTCTGAATAAAAAGTTTGAAATATTACTTAAAACCTTGTACAAATTTTGAAATTTAAGTTACGGTATCTAATAGGCGGTCTCTGTAGTTGATTGCGTTGGTGCGGCGAATATAGGTTTGGGTCTCCGTGAAGCATCAAAATGAAGAAAAAGTTTTTTCTAATAGCGTTCGAACCTAGGCAGGCAATGGCAATCCTCCGATTATATTTCTACCATGAAAAAGCGTGTCACAAAGAACATTTGCCGTTCGGAGTCTGCTTAAAACTGTAGGTCACTCCACTTGTGGAACCATATCATGACACACACCACAAATAGAAAGAAGAGTTCGGCCAAACAACCAAAAAGTCTTAAGCGCCAATTATATATAAATATACTGTGAGCACAGGTGTATATACATTTTTGGAATTTATGAAACTAAAGCTACAAAATTGTAAAGCTATTTCGATGTATTATTAACTACTATAGACTTCCTTGCAGTTCATGCGAAGAAACCCTACTCTTATTAAATAAAAACAAATTATTATTTATGTGTAACTAAGACACTGAGGAAGTGTTAACATTAGCGATTGAACAGGTGTTTTTGAAATTTTGATGTAAACAAGAGTCGCTGTATTAGTTCTACAATTGGCGTCATAAAACGAAATGTGGCCAAATATTGGTTTTCAAATACTTGTAACATAATATTATGTCAGTATAGCTTTAGGAAGTTATCCAGTACTTAACCTACGAAAATATTTTTAGTGGTTGGAATGTTACCTGTACCATATGTAGGTAAAGTTAGATGGTAGCAGTCCAGTCCACTATCGCAAAAACTCAGACCCATAACTTATTGGGATGCCGCATATAGAACTTGCCCTGATATCTTCTAGAACTATTTAGTATGGACTGATTAAAAACTATAGAAGATCTCTGATTACCACAGTGCTAAAATCTTCCAACTCATTGAAAAATTATCTACCTAGAACTACGAATTTACATACATCTCCCAGAGAGCAGGACAGTGTCACAGAAGGTCCAAAGTGATACGCATGTAAATATAAATAAACTTGACATTGTATTAGTAAGTTTTGTGTTCACGACGCCAGTTGGCCTACAATGCGCTGCAATTGATACCGTTGACTCTTCAATTAATACAATAAAGAGAATTAAACTGTGTTTTATTAAAGAATTTTTAAAAAGAAAACGGCAGATGTCTCGATGTGCATTTATATATTTATACTTATATCACTACATATTATAAAACAAAGTCGCTTTTTCTGTCCCTATGTCCCCGTATACGCTTAAATCTTTAAAACTACGCAACGGATTTTGATGCGGTTTTTTTTTTAAAGATAGATTGATTGAAGAGGAAGGTTTATATCTATATAATGTGAAGAAATATATAAAGGGGGCGTGGCAATCGGTCAAAATGTGGCAAAAAAACATAATTTTTTTGTTTTCACGGCCATAAATCATAAACGAATCAACCAATTAAAATGAAACTTTCTTAGAGTTTAACTTTGAAATATTTACTTTCGTTCTGCATCAAAAAAAAAATTGATATATTTGTTATTTAACCAAAATTGTTTAAACAAAAGCAGCTCTTTTTCCAAAAAAAGCTGTTTGTGTGTTTGTTCGCTGTCAACCGAATGAAGCAACAGGCGTTAAGCGATAATCTCACCACACCTCATTAATGTTGAATTACATCGTAAGGTGACGTATGTATGTATGTATTTACGAATCGCTCGCATTATTTCATTTCGGACGTATGTACATATGTATCTATGTATGTACTGAATTCCATGTAATTATATGCACATACAATTTTACAGCGAAATAAAACGCTATTTTCACGTTCTATATTAGTAATTCCCACATAATTAACACGTTCCCTGTCTGCTGAGCCACATATGGTTCAGGAAACGTGCGCCTGATAAGCACTGATACGTTCCTGAGCCATATGTGCGTCAGGGGGTATATAAACCACATGTGTTTCATGAACGTGCAGAAGCAAAAATGTCCCTCTACGCTCATGGACCATATGTGTTTCAGGTAGAAATACCCTACATCCGTTTTTTTTAATTATTATCTATACTAATATTATAAAGAGGAAAACTTTGTTTGTTTGTTTGTAATGAATAGGCTCAAAAACTACTGGACCGATTTTAGAAATTCTTTCACCATTCGAAAGCTACATCATCCACGAGTAACATGGATTATATTTTATTTTGGAAATAGGGCTCGAGATATAGGTCAAAACGTGGACCCGGGTAACCTTCGGATGTGTATGTACAATATGGGTATCAAATGAAAGCTGTTGGTGAATGCTTTAGTCCAGAGTATTTTTCAAGCCGCTCCGTGACTAGGGTCTCGAGATAGAGACCAAAACGTGGACCCTAGAATGTGTTTGTACAATATGGATATCAAATTGAAGCTGTTGGTGAATGCTTTAGTACAGAGTATTTTTCATGCCGCTCCGTGACTGGGGTCTCGAGATATAGGTCAAAACGTGGACCCGGGTAACCTTTGGTTGTGTATGTACAATATGGGTATCAAATGGAAGCTGTTGGTGAATGCTTTAGTCCAGAGTATTTTTCAAGCCGCTCCGTGACTAGGGTCTCGAGATAGAGACCAAAACGTGGACCCTAGAATGTGTTTGTACAATATGGGTATCAAATGGAAGCTGTTGGTAAATGCTTTAGTTCAGAGTATTTCCATCCGCTCCGTGACTAGGGTCTCGAGATAGAAACCAAAACGTGGACCCTAGAATGTGTTTGTACAATATGGATATCAAATGAAAGCTGTTGATAAGTGCTTTAATACGGGGTAATTTACATGCCTATTGATGACTAGGGTCTCGAAATATATGCCACAACGTGGACCCGTCGTGTCTTTGCACCGAATTAAACCAAACTTACGCACATTGTTAAGTAAGTATTGAAAATGGGTTTCGTAAAGTTTGGTTGTAATTCGGAGCAGTGGCAACGGGTACAGCGTTCTTTTGAACCAGCCATAATGTCGCTTACTTTTTTAACGCTTGGGGCGGAACTGAACTGTCAAATTGACAGTGTGAGTTACAATGTGTCAATATTTCTTTCTGATTTGGATGCCATAAGGAAAAAACGTAAGTGCAACATGTAAAAATTGTTTGTGAATTTTTTTGGAGTGGATTTTGGAACAGTGAATAATTTCTTATGAAATTTGAGAATTTAATGTGAAATCCGAATGAAATTATGTGTTCGTGGAAAAAAAATTTTTTTTCGTTTTTTTTTTTTTTGAAAAATATAAATGGATAATGGTTAAAAAAGCTCCAATGCTTAATAAAACATATAAATTGAAACGAAAAATTCATGGATGATCAGGAAAAAAGACCATTGTTTATTCATATGCGATGATTTGAAATTTAAAAACAATCTTCTTTTTTCCTGATTTTCAATTTATATTTTATATTTACTCAAAAACAAATAGAAAAACAAAAAATATTGCTTATGCCAAAGCGCTTGAATAAAGAATAAAGAAATAAATAATATGAAAATCAAATATTTTCTGTTCTAAACCATATCTATTCTATTTTAGTGTGCCCAGCGAAGGGGGCCGGGTTTGCTAGTTCTATATATGCGTACAAGCGTATATCTCTTGTTAAGTGCTTGTCCGAGTGCTACTTAAATTAGTAATGTGCGTCTTAATATTATTCTACGAGTACATGTAGTGGAACCAACAGTTTTATACCGGTTCCACACAGCGGAGTGTTTTTATGGAACATATTTTGCATTGCAGAAATGCGATCGGGGGTTTTCCATTCGCTATCTGCTTTTTTCTCTACTCAATTTTGGCAAAACAATACGTCGAGAGTGCCTTATGAGGTTATCAAACGAATCATGGTGAATAATCGATTCGGTTGAATAGTTGTTTTTTTTGTTTTTTTTTGACAACACCAGGCCATCGGGATAAATGAGTTTAAAGTTTGAGGTACAGGAGCGCGCGGACCGCTCTCTACTTAGTTAATGGACTGTAGAAGTAATAATATTGGGAATTTCCGCATGAAAATTTCACAGTATAATCTTAAGATCCTTTACTTTCGAAATATCGAAAAAACAAAAAATCGATTTTTTGAAATTTCTAGACCACCGAGTCCCTCCAGTTGTGGAACCACACAAGAACGCCCCCCACAAATAGGAGAAGGAGCTCTGCCAAACACCCAAAAAGGGTGTACGCGTTAATAGCATTTCGCTTTACTATCAACAGAGAATGTAACGGTAACAGTAACAATTGATGTGACACAGCAGTAGCTTCTCTGCTTCTCTCAAGAATGAATAGAACGAGCCAAAACTTTATTTTTCACGCACATTGACATACATATATGCACATATCTTTGAGATGCAGTGACCTTGTACACGGAAGATTTCCAATTTTTTCAAATGGCATCATACGTAACCATATTTGACACTTATGAATTTGCAGTATACATACAGACAGACAATGGAGCGCGTAAGAGTTTTCTTCACTCATTTTTGTTTTTATTCATTAGAAAAGTTATTTAAAAGTGTAATTGAATGATTAATTTTGCGCCATCAAGCTGAATGGGTTGGTGCGTGACTACCATTCGGAATTCACAGAGAGAACGTAGGTTCGAATCTCGGTGGAACACACAAAATTAAGAAAAACATTTTTCTAATAGCGGCCGCCCCTCGGCAGGCAATGGCAAACCTCCGAGTGTTTTTCTGCCATGAAAAAGCTCCTCATAAAAAAATATCTGCCGTTCGGAGTCGGCTTGAAACTGTAGATCCCTCCATTTGTGAAACAACTTCACGACGCACACCACTAATACGAGGAGGAGCTCGGCCAAACACCCAAAACGGGTGTACGCGCCAATTATATATATATTTAATATATAGCTGCATATTCACTACTTTTGATAAAATGCAATGTGTGTGCAATCTATGTGAACAAATTTTAATTTACAAAAAATAAACAAAATTTAATAAAAAACTTCCGCGTTTTCAAACTATGATATCAATCCTATTAAAGTAATTGTTGAATGTTTTAGAAAACATTCCACATTTTTAGAGGTGTTTAATAAAAATTATTATTTAATTAATATTTCTCTAAGATTGTAATCATAGTTTGCTTAAGGGCCGATTATGTGGTGCATAGTGCTATAGTTAATGACCTCCACTTACTTCTATCGTTTTCGTTTTACCTCAATTAACACCGATAACAATGTCAGCCTTGAAATCCAACGTAGAATCTCTCTTGCCTCTTTGGACTAAGTAGGCAAATGAGTAGTAAAGTCCTCTCTCGACGAACAAAACTAACACTCTACAAGGCTCTCATCATGCCCGCCCTAACGTATGGCGTAGAAGCTTGGACGATGACAACATCCGATGAAGCGACGCTTGGAGTGTTCGAGAGAAAGTTTCTGCGTAAGATTCTTTTGGCCAGCAATGGTAATATCATTACGCCAGTTAGCATTTATATTAATTGATTTCTTAAGGATCGGTCGGGCAAATCATTCAGTTTAGACAGCAGATGAACCTATATACTTGAAAAAGAACGATGGGTTAAACCTTTTCCCTTTTCTAATTGTTTATTTTTTATTTCTTATACCTTCTAGTTTTTAAAGTTAAAATCGATGAACAAAGGTTAGCAGTTTAGAGTAACTAAAAAAGCTGTATAATTGCAGAGTGAATATATAGAAAAACAAAGTAAATGAACTCTTCTTTTAGTATCTGTTCAATGTACCTTGTAATTATTAGAACAGATTCTAATTTATGTTTCAACCAGCGTAAAAGTTTTATTTTAATGAATTATATGTATCATCAGTGGCATAGTTTTTAATATAGGCAATAACTAACCGCAAAAAAAATATAGCAGGATAACATTTATCCTACTTCTGTTATTTTTCTTTTAATACTGATTAAAAAGTTTTCGAGGTTTTATAAATTTGACACAAACTTTAAAACTTTATTTTTATATTTGTTGTATATTGAACTATATTTGCACAGGAAATTTTTGAAAAATAAAGAAAAGAAAGAAAAGTTGTCCAAACTGTGATACTATTCCTGCGCTGTATTCACACACTGAATTGTAGTTTGATTAAAAATTAAAGAATTTTCTATTAAAGTTTCAGTGGCTTAATGTGCTACGAAATTCTACATTTTCCACGTATTGGCAAAAATATTTATGCGAAATGAGTTATCCTAACATTTTGCTTTCGACTGACCTTTTCCCTCAACACGCCAACAAACAAGTGATTTTTCTGCTTGATTGAGCATTCGACATCTTTATAGCTCAAAAATAGCTTACGCAACAACTAACATCACCGAAGTTTGAAAACATTTAAATTAAATTCCTTCACCGAATGCCGTTTAAATACATGACTGCAGAAAAAATTACAATTTCGTCTTTTTTATTCTAGTTTTTGACCCATACATACAAAATGAAATACACGTACAGATATGGTCACAAACAGTTACTCTTGTTCTGTATGTCTGTACATGAAATGACGTATGCATGTGTATGTATGTACGAGTGCGTAGCATTGTCAAAAGCGTCATGGTTGATGCTGAAAAGCGACTTTTTATGAAGGAGACCGTAGCACATTTCATTGTGATCTTTGGAATTGATAGAGACTCATGAAACACACTAACGTCAAATTCGTGATGGAAGAAAACACGTACATATGTATATAAATATGTATATGTATGCATGTGCACATTTCAAAATAGAGCACATTGTTGTGAATTGTGCAGAAAATATAGCACGGATCAATAGTGCGCAGAATAAATAATAGAATAGCTGTAATAGCTTTTACATTTTGTCCTATATTGGCAAACGCTGCGTATACGCAACCTATGAGTAGGCATGCATTGGAAACTCAACTCATCAGTTGCCACACAAAGGAGAATTAGCTTATATAAAAATACCTATGCACATTCATATAACACCTGGTATGGCTCACAATGTCACAATGACAATTTACAGTTTTGTTTACATGCCTTGTTGTTGTTGTTATTGTTATGAAAGTGTTGGTTCTATTTACTCACTTGCACCACCGATCAGTGTTTTTATACACTAAAAATCCATACAAATGTTTACATAGTTACATATGTATGTGTGTATGCATACTAGTTACAAAAGTTCATCAATAGCATTCCGGTCATAAGCGAAGAGTAGATAGATACTCGGTTTTGCTTTTGATGTGGAACGATCGATATGACTTAATGTATCCTTAAGGTCCATTTTGTTTCGGTTTTCACTTTTTTGCTATGCTCCAAAGTTTATTTTTTGCCTTTCTTATTATTATTTTTCGCCTCTCGTTTTCCTACTTTCCATGTATGTACAAATGAAAGTAAAAGAATATGGCCTGCAGTGAAGTGACACATCATCGGCACAAGTCTATTGAATGTATGCGTGTGTATATATGTTGGTATATTTTTTATGCCATCTCGACAGGAGTCACAAAAAAATTTACAATTGCCTGTTTGTCTATCTTTGTTATCTGTTACATAAATTTTCACACACACACACACGTCACTACTCATACACATCAGCCACAGAATTACTACTAACTTATCATAAGTTTCACCAGGCATGTACCTACACAGGGCGAACATAAAGTCCCTTCACCCATTATCTCTACTCGAACATTTCATATTATACGAGTATGTGTGTATGCCTTTACATGGCTGCGTAGTTGCAGTATTATGACCAGTTTCTTGCCTTTTTCAAAATGTTGGTTTTATCAGTGCCCTATGGCCTTATTAATGTACTGTCTATGGTCAGGGCTTGCTAAAATATAAACATATGTTCGTATGTATGTGTACATGCTTTGTTTATATGATTACATAAACGCTTTTCGATAGTTTCCAGCCATTTTACTTTAAGTTGACAACTTGTTGTTCTTACACTTTAAGAGTAAAGCTTTAAAGCTTTAGATTTTCTTGACAAGCGTGCATTTATTTAACTTTTGGTAGTTTGCTTGTGCATTGATATATTTCTTTATATGTTTGGCCTAGTTTCCCCCAATTTACTATGTCTTGAAAAAAAGTGAAACTAAAAAATAGGTAATTCTTCAGTTTACGCCGACTACGAAATTCAGATGATTGCCTTGAGAAGTTGTTTCATGGCCGAAATGCACCCGGAGGTTTGCCATTGTTAGCTGAGGGGCGATTTCCATTGGAAAAACTATTATGAATTACTATTTTTTTAGCCACGCAAGCACGTGAAAAAAGATCTGAGAAATCAAATCCCACTTAGTTTCTTGTTTTTGGCAATTGAGGAAAGGACTAATGCATCTAATAGGACTATGAATAAGTTCGTGCGGTTTTACAACAGATGGCGTAACTTGATTATTATTCCATCGATCCACATTTCCAAACATTCATTGGAGAGCTACTGTCGTAAGGCACAAACGTCAGTATAAGTTTTTTATTTGAAGCGTAAACAACAATATTTTTACCACACTTGAAAATGTCGAATTTCGTGCCAAATAATGTGTTTTTGCGGGGAATTCTTCTTCATTATTTTAATATGAAGAAAAAAGCAGCCGAAAGTCATCGTATCTTGGTGGAAGTTTATGGTGAGCATGCTCTATCTGAGCGAACGTGCCAGAAGTGGTTTGCACGCTTTAAAAGTGGTGATTTTGGCTTGGAAGACGAAGAACGCGAGGGTGCGCCGCCAAAGTTCATGGATACCGAATTGGAGGAATTGCTCGATCAAGATCCGGCTCAAACGCAAGAAGAGGTTGCAAAAACTTTGGGAGTTGATCAATCAACCATTTCCAAACGTTTAAAAGCCATGGGAATGATCCGAAAGGTAGGCCATTGGGTGCCGTATGAATTGAAGCCAAGAGACGTTGAACGCCGTTTAATGGCATGCGAACAACTGCTTCAACGGCACAAAAGAAAGGGTTTTTTGCATCGAATTGTGACTGGCGATGAAAAGTGGGTCCATTACGACAATCCAAAACGTCGGGCAACGTATGGATACCCTGGCCATGCTTCAACATCGACGTCGGCGCAGAATATTCATGGCCTGAAGGTTATGCTGTGTATCTGGTGGGACCAGCTGGGTGTTGTGTATTATGAGCTACTGAAACCGAATGAAACGATTACGGGGGATGTCTACCGACGACAATTGATGCGTTTGAGCCGAGCACTGCGAGAAAAACGGCCGCAATAGCCGATAGACACGACAAAGTTATTTTGCAACATGACAATGCTCGGCCACATGTTGCACAAGTGGTCAAAACATACTTAGAAACGCTCAAATGGGATGTCCTACCCCACCCGCCGTATAGTCCAGACCTTGCGCCATCCGATTACTATCTCTTCCGATCGATGCAACATGGCCTGGCTGACCAGCACTTCCGTAATTACGATGAAGTCAAAAAATGGATCGATTCGTGGATTGCGGCAAAACCGACCGAATTTTTCACAAAGGGAATCCGTGAATTGCCAGAAAGATGGGAAAAAGTAGTAGTAAGCGATGGACAATATTTTGAATATTAAATTTGTAACCATTTTACGTCAATAAAGTTTCAAATTTCGAAAAAAAACCGCACGAACTTATTCATAGTCCTATTAGTTCGTCCGTCACATTGGATCCAAAATTTTGGATTTCAAATAACTAACTTCGGATTCACAGTCAACAACCTAAGGAACCACTCTATGCAAAGTTTCATTAAAATCGAAAAATTACTTGATATTTTCATCACTTTTGAGGAACAGTGACCTGAAATAATTTAACGAAATTTAAGTTAGGGTGTCAATGCATTCAAAAATAATCAAAGATACAATAAAAAATAGGAACTACTTTTACATCCAATATTTATGAATAAGATTTTCTTATAAAGATAGGTAGAGGTTGACAAGTTGAGGCTGACATGTTGTTTTGCATTATTCAGTTGTTTATTCGGTTGTTTATTATTCAGTCACTCATGCCGAATGATCACTATAGTTTACGAGTATGAAACTTTATTACGAACCCCTATAATGGAGGTGTCATGATTTTTTTACCAAGATCGTGTGATTTGACCCCATTGAAATGTTAAGTTCTTTTGAAGTTTTTTGAAATAGCTATTGTATACAAATCAATCGATGCCTTTAAAGTCAACTTAAGCTATGTCATTGCTAATATTCAGCCAGATCTATGCAGCAAAGGACCTGATAATTTAGCTTTGTGGATTCGTTTTATCTTGCAAAGCCGCGGCGGATATTTGAACGTGTGTTGAATTCTATATCAACCCGCACTTATGCGATAATCCTTTAAGAAAGAATTACCTACCAAATAAAACATGCTCAGCGCAACTGACTTTGTAGCCTTGGCTATCACTTAAACATAGCGAACGCCTGAACTTCAACTCAGGCTTCGACTGTGACTATGTTTGTCCACAAAACTTCTGTTCCGCGTCGGGTGGGCTTGTGAAAAAAACACGCCAAACCTTGGACAAACATATCTTGGTTTTTATTCGTTCAGAAAAATTCAAAAGTAATAGTAGTACTCGTACTAGTAGTAGTAATAAATAACATTGAAAAAAATATTTTTTGAACAAATGCTGGTATTTTGAGGACCAGTCCTCATTTTGTGTTGAAAAAATTGCGCTTAAATATATATCTGCCCTTCCATCGAGTGTAGTTAGTGAGCAATTGTTTAGTGGTGCAGATCAGCTCTATACTGATACACAGTACCGCTTGCTAAGTGAAAATACTTATAAGATATTTTTGTTACCTTACAATATAAAAATATTTAACTAGGACTTCACTTCTAAAAACCGTGATTGAAACTTATGTACTTTTTGACTGTATTTTAATAAAAAATACCATATCTTTAAAAGGTCCGCGCTTGTTTATTACTTTAGCCCTTGATCATTTCCGGTTTGGCCTTGAAAATCGATTTTCGGTCATTCTCTACTTAAATTCTTATAGACCTAAGCAATATGTGCAATATACGTTTATAACTTAGACAATATCTTAATTTCTTCACAAGCATATAGCTACTCTTAGCTTCATTGTAGTGAGAAGTGATTCTGCTATAAAAAATGCTTACCTCTAGAAATTCTACTTTATTTGCGCTTTAAAGTAAAAAAAAAAATAAGTTAAATGTGCAGCTGTCAAAGCATTTTCTCTAAGTTGTTAGAAAATCACAAAAAAAATGGCAAGAGACATAATGCAATTATATTCGATTTTCTTTAAGACTCACTCAATACAATAATATGGAAGATTTTAATTTAATTGCATTTACAACATCTCAAATAAAACCACTTGTACAATTTCATTTTCACTTTCGTGAATGTCAATCTAAAGTAATTCTCCTTTCTTATTTTTTCTTTTTCTTTTTCTTTTTCAACTGCATGGTATGTTAAAAAATAACCGGAAAGCGATCATTGAAAAAGCCGGTTTAAATAAAATTTTAAAATCTACAGAAATGTATGAGGTATATTAAGGTATATTTTATATGGATAGCGTTAGGAAGAGCAAATTAATGCTCAATTCTCTCCTAGTAGATATGGGATCACCTCCGCTGCTGCGTCAGTTGTGACCTCTTCTGACGAAATCAAGCACTTTACCCACCTTCGAAGTCTAATTACCAACTACAGGAGACAAAGCGCTAATCTGTTGTGTGAGGCCGGCGTTACTATGGCTTATCTATACAAATTAACTCTCTAACTTTATTTTTGAAAAACTTCTTTACTAAATAAAAAAATGTATATTTTGAGCAATGGAAATCTTTATTTTGACCTTTACACGGTCCATTGCTTCTCTGTTTGTATACTGCAGCTGAATAGTTAGGAAGCGTCAAACATGATTCACGTAAGTCACCATTTGGGAAAATTACTAAATTAAAAATAAATCTTCCGTTAAGGTGACTAATTTGCACCACCTAGTAATATAAATTTAGTGCTTTTTGAAAATGATTGCACATGAATTTCTCATAGATAATTAAGAACATTAAAAAGTGTGAAATATTTAAAGCTGTATCGGCAAAAGCCATATATCAGAATATATGAACTCATTAATTCTGATTCCGAAAGCCCACCAAAAGTTCCCTTAATGTCACATCCTCGATTGTTATCTATTAAGAAAATGTGGCTAGAGCTGAAAGCGTTTTTTAACAAATTACATTCAACTTAACTATGATATTTATGCAGTTTATTAATAGAAGTGAAAAATAATAATGCGAACTATATCTAGCTGGTTTAATTGGCTGATGTACTTCTGGATGTTCAAGGAGTTAACCTAACCCATTAGAGCAACCAACTTCGATATAAGAAGTCAGCAAATGTTAACCATACAAAACGTTTCTTCTATTTATAAAACCTTTTCAATATTCGAATTGCAAAAGTAACACGAACTGGTATCGAAATAAATTTTTTAAGGGAGAATAAGGAATAAACCGATAGTCTATTTTGTTAGACGCGATGTGTATTCGAAGAGGCTTGATAGTCCATGCAAATAAGTTCAGAAAATACGAAACAAATTTAAAAAATTGTATGAAATTTATCAAAATTTTATTTAGTAAGATTTTGTGCTGCTCTTATTTCATTTGGTGATTTCTTAAACTCAAAAGTTGTCAACTCTGTGGTAGATTAATTTCCTAGCTCTCCAGCATCGAACCCGGCATGCTCAAAATATGACCGTAAGTGAAGATATCGAGCAATATGCTAAAATACTCCTCTTCGTATGGGCGCTTCTCATGTAACACCTCTCTGCCTCTTGTCATACCCCGTCGAGTATTATTATTGTTATTTTTATTATAAGCGAAGTTAGCACTGCGAACTGAAAATTCATGGATTCAGAGTATTTTTTTGAGTTCAACTTCCTCAATCAACTTTAATATATGTTTATTTGATTGAATTTTATTGTATTTCCTCCTCTGGTTAAATATGTTTACTCAGGTGGGACACACACGCATGATGTGCAAGTTCCATTGGTGTATATTCCCAGGTTAGTGAGATGATAATTCAATATACATATAATGACTTTTAGAACTCGTGTGGTGGTTATAAAACTATTTTTATTTAATTCCATATAATCTTTAAGTCGGTTTATTGATTTTGATGGCGATAAACCCGGTAGATTGTCCCAATATAATCTTATTTGCCTTTCTTCCATTTCATGAATAAGACCGAACATGTTATCCTTTCCTAATCCGCAAAATATCTCTGGGCTTATGAATGAGAAGTTGCCCCTCTCTCGGCTATTTTAGTATTCCATTTTATTTCCATTAACTCGAAACTAATATATTTAGCTTATCAAGACATTTCAGCACCAGATTCTATGTAGCTGGGAAAGAATTGAGTCCCCTAATTACTGGTTTTCTATCTGTAAGGATGGCTATGCTCCTCTTGATATAGTTGTATGCGTAGACTTCCGCGTAAAATATCGCATCTTTAGTGAGTGATCTGTCTGCGTGGCATGTTATCACGTTCGGGTTTAACTTGTTGGTTAAGACAAATCTTCCTAAGTCAGTCGAGTTCAGTTTTGAAACGTTCGACAAAACCGAACACGTCCCATGGCATTCCATTTAACATTCTCTGCAGTTTGCTCAGCAAGAATTCCAAATCTATTCTGGGTCCTTTTTTAACAGTATGTATTATTCGGTTTTCAATGTTACTTCGTTTCCAATTGTTTTGTATCGCCGACAGTTTGGCGTCACGCGCTCGACAAATCATTTTCTTTTGCTTCGTATTTTAACCCAAACTAAGTAATTCAATTCAATTCATTCGAATCCAATTCAATTCAGCTCTCCAGCTGTTGGTTCATTACAAGTTGCTACTTGTTTTTATTTATTTATTTGTGTTTTTTTTTTTCAATTTGTGCGCTTTATTTCCTGCTACTTCATTGTTGCTTCTATATATATATATATATTTGTTTTTGTCCCATAGATATGAACCAATTTATGGTTTTACCACATAGACAGCTCTCCCACGCTTTCACTGCCCACTGTGACGTAGATTTGTAAGAGTATATATGTATGTACTTAGATATTATTGTGAAACTTGAAATATATAAAATAATGCTGTGATAATAGCGGTTGCCTTAAGCGGCTGCGTTTGCGTTTTGTGACGCGATCAACACGACTTGTGCTTGCCTGTCGTTTGACGGTTTTGTAATTTTTTATAATATATAAATTTCTTTTTTGATTTTTCTAATGCCTAAGGGATTCATGTTTGGGATTTCCCGTAGCGCGTAGGGGAAGCATGTCGTTATTATTATTGAGGTACTGACGCAGCACTTCCTTTCAGAGAAAATACATATATTTTATGTAAATACTTAAAAAGTGTGGGCCCATATTTGAAGCAACATACGCACAGATATTTAGCGGTGGATGTTTCAGGAGAGCACTTCTATTTATATATTTATAGATATGTATTTGTGCTCATAAAGTTTCATGTTTTTAAAAATTGTTTTATATCCTCGCTGCTTACTTCAATTATACTTTTGTTGGCGTACATTTCCGCTCAAGCGACAATTTCAACAATATTTCTACAATAGCCGGAAGAAATAATATGAATTTTTTCAACTGCCGGAAACACTAAAAGGAACAGCAGTTCGAGCGAATTTTATCAGAAAATCAATACAGTAAATGTCAGAAAAATGTAAATGTTAAATGCATATCATGTTTTCGCCTCAGCAACAAATTTAAGCATTTACATACTTGATATTTCGTTGACCTAGCACATGTTTGTACCTCTCAATCGACTTATAAAAAAGTATCATTACGACTCGGAGTAAAAAAATTAGTAATCATCAAGATATAAGCAACAATATTTTTATTTAACAGGTGAATATTTAGGTCCAATATTTGGGTGTTCTATAAGTCACTAAGTAAAAACAAGTTTTTTTATTATTCATATTTATTATTAATCCTAATTTTTACGCAATATTCGAAAATGATGTAGCGAATTGTCTTTGATATTTCAACAGGGAAAGCTATTTCGACATAAGGTCGTTTATTGCCAATCTTACTTTTAATATGTATAATTAATTATTAGCGAACTTGTGTATTCAATTTGTGTTTTTAATAAAGCTTATATATTTTTGCTCCAATTATTTTTATGCTAATTATTAATGATTTACTTTTTCGCCTTTCAAAATTTTACCAATTCCAAAAATGAATAGCGATTTGACTTGGGGCTGCATCAGATTTCATTGTCGTTTCTTCGGTCAGGGGATTTTGGTATTTAAAACGAACTTTCCCAATGATGATATTGAATATTTATGACGGTGAAAAATATAACATTTTCTGCTTCCGGACATGGCAAAGAGTCTTGTGATGGGATTTGAGGACTTAGCAAATATTACGCGACCTGAAATAATATCCGTTTAGAACATTTAAAATGTATTCAAATCGTCAAAACGTTAGCAAAAACATTACCAGCCAAGACGCCAAAAGTGAGGCCACCTATGTCTGTTGAACTATGAGGAACTGAATCAAATTAACAATAAAAACCAAAAACTATGAGGAACTGAATCAAATTAACAACAAAAAACGGGAAAATTTATAGCGTGATGTTAAATGGCCACGAATGAAAGTTTTGAGTTTGTTTTTAAAGACTGCAAATAACTTAGAAAATGTCTTGAAATTTGAAATGTCGAGCCCAGAAGTACCGAAAGATTTGGTAACTCCGAAAAGACTCAGACTAAAAAGCCCATTGTTTTTAAAGCTCTGCTAAGTGAAATGGTAGATAGTCAAGGAGGGAAGTAACAGGAGGAAAAAGATAGGATAGAATAGAGGAATGGAGGTAGTTAGACCTGTAAGAATTTTCAAGATTCTTTGACAAATCTGAAAATATCTTCGAGTTTGAGAGAACGAATTTTACTTGTTCTCTTTACATCGGAACCCAAATTCTCAAAATCGGGTCCTCAATGATTCCAATGGTGGACCACATGGATTGAGTCCTCTGGGAATACTGACCATCAACCGAACGTCTTTTTTCAAAGTTTTAGGAGAAAGTCCGACAGTTATCTGTTCGGGCTTGTCACAAAATACTTTGCAGTCCTGTAGCGTTCAAGACCAGACCATTGCTCTTTATGTAAATTGCATACATAATCGTTGACCGACTTCCTGATTCCTGCAGAACTGATTCCGATTATTGGCTCTGGTCACTGTGGGCAACCGCTGATCCACAGTTGGCCAATTAATCGACAATTTCATTCCCTTCAACCCCACAGTGTCCTGGCACCGATATAAGTACGATCTTATTCTGTCTTTAACAGAATTAAGCTTCTTACAATGAAATCTCTTACAATGTTCCAAAATTCATATGTAAAGCCGAAAAAACGAGTTTCAGCATACCGAGATCACATATAATTTAAATAAGAAAAAAAATATTAGAAAGTCAAAAAAAAATGTAAACAAAGATTTTCAGTCTAAGTTATTAATTATAAATATGTAAATTATAAGATAATTTTTTCTTGCATATAAACTTAATTATTAGTGAATTAGATCATAGCCTAGAAAAAGGAAAAAAAAATTAATTAAATCCATGCATTTTGACAGTTTGGATAAAAAGTAGCTTAAGAGAAATTGAAAAATCCGCGTGTGTATACTTGAAAAACAAATTCAGTTTTTAAAAACGCCACCAAAACACCAGCGGTTGTAGGTAGACTATAGAACAATTCCTATAAGCATTGTAGCAAACCGGGTTTTCATCCAGATCAGCTAGTCCGATTTTAAACGGATTGACCCATAAATAAAGTACAATATATAAAGTACTCGCGTCCAAAAGTAAAATTTTGAAGCGGGTTGCCACTTACCTAAATTTAAATTTGTAAGTTACGACAAATACTGAAAATAAATTTCCAAAGAGTCTGAATAATATAACTATAAGGTATATTACGTTAGTTATTTTGCTTCCGCGTTAATCTATTTAAAAGCAAGCATTTTTTTTCTCAAATATGTGAAGGTTTCTAATTTTTTAACTTGATTTACAAGAAATGTTAATAATGTGGCTTTCTTAACTTTATAACACATTTTACCTGATGCCCACAATCGAATGATTAATTAAATGTGTTGCCTAATTGGCGGCCGCCGTAGCCGAATGGGTTGGTGCTTGACTACCATTCCGAATTCAGAGAGAGAACATCAGTTTAAATCTCGATGAAACACAAAAATTAAGAAACAGTTTTTTCTAATAGCGGTCGCCCCTCGGCAGGCAATGGCAAACCTCCGAGTGTATTTCTGTCATGGAAAAGCTCCTCAAAAAAAAATATCTGCCGTTCGGAGTAGGCTAGAGACTGTAGGTCCCTCCATTTGTGGAACACCATCAAGTCGCACACCACAAATTAGGAGGAGGAGCTCGGCCAAACACCCAACTAGGTAACTAATTTTATCGACTGATATGGTGCAAATATTAAAACTGTTATCCGAAGACACTTAAAATCATTTTTGGCTCCATGGTGAACTTTTCCCCCCTTTTTACGCAAAACAAGGGTTAAGACAGGGTTGTCTGCTAAACTCAACCTTGTTCTCTCTGTATTTAAATGATTTAAACGATTTTATACCTGCTGGAGTTAAAGTGGTTAATCTTCGTATCAAACTGTTAATGTACACTGATAACTTAATGCTTTTTACCGAGTCTCCGAATGAATTGCAGGATATCATCGATGCAATCAGCGATTATAGCATTCAATGGTAAATTTGACCAAGTCGAAAGGTATGGTGTTTAGGGAGTGTAGCAGAATTTCTTTTCCTTATAATAGGAAATTTTGTGACGAGAATATCGGTACTTTTAACGAATATAAATAACACTTGAATCTGAAGCTTGCTGATTCTAAAACCGCTATCAATGCAACTTGGCTTAAATAATTAATAATCCTCGAATCTACACTTTAAAAACAAAAGTTGGTGCTCAAGGTCGATCATGGTTTAAGGAGTGTAAGTTTGGGGTGTCGACAACTACGCCTCAGTTGAGAGTCTCCTACGTTTCTTCATTAAAAAAAAATTTTTTTTTGCCGCCAAATACTCCGAATTATATAATTCATATCGAAACATATTTGTTGCCACAATATCTACATACTCTTCGAGCACATATGTATGTCAAGTCACAGGCTTCCGAGCATCCTCGCTGAGGACCCTCGACGCTCATTGAGTAAAAAAGTGGAAGGACTTCTCGCTAATGTTGAATATGAAGCCTCTGCCTGCTTTTGCTTCTGAATCTTTGTCTGCACTCGTACCATCGCTTGTAATCTTAAGAATAAAAAACTTTCGACTTTTCTGGACTCCGCTATTAAATCAGAATCACGCGATTTGTATGCTGATTGAGCAGTTAGAGATATTAAATATTTCAGTAATGATTTTTCTGCCTATGCTTCATTTTTTGAGCAAAAGGAAGTCTTCTTAACCTAAATGCGGGACCTTTTAAGACTGTACTTTCTACTGCCTGCACAGTTTGTACCTGGGGTGACCCCGAAAACATCCAACACGTCATAGGCATCTGCCCAATTTATTTTCATTTAGCGCCTTTTGGTGAAAAGACGTTAAATCTAATCTATAATCTATAAATATCTTAAAAGGCTGTGATTATAAATCTCTGAGTAAGTATTTATCTTACTGTCTGAAGTATAGTGAAATGATTCAAAAAGAATTTTCATAACTACACTTTTGAGTCTGAATAATAATATTGTGTGTATTCTGAAGTTTTAGTTATTGTTTGCATTTTTACACTTGAACCCGAATCCCTTGAACTAAAAATGAAGAAAACTGCCATCACATACCTGTTACTTATAAATTATTCCGTCTGACAACAAATCAATGTTATAGTCATACGTTCCACTAGTTATAAATACCTGTAATAAATATACTAGTTATAAATATATACAGTCTTTGTTTCGCAGAAAATACCGGTTTTTTTTCTTGTAACGTCAAGACATATTTCTGCTTTTTGCTGCAAAATAGCCCCACTCAAGGGCTACGACGCCAGTGCTAACTCAGATTAGTGTCGTTCGAAACTTTCCCGTAAACGCAACCAAACATAAATGAGTGAGAATTCAACGAAGCGTTTCGAGGCCGTATTTTAATGGACGTTTTCGAAAAGGCCGAAATTATATTACAGCCATGGCGTAAAAGTGATAAAAAAATCAAAAAAGTTTGTGTGATGTAGAATCAGCGGTATAAGGTGTACCAAAATGCTGATGACTTTTTCGAGCGCGGCTTGAAGCGAGTGACCACAAAAAACCAAGATAAAATGATCGTCCAACTTTTTAAGCGGGACCCTTCTTCATGACTACGCCAAGCACGCACAATTCTTGCTAAAAAGAAAATAGATGTGAGTAGCAACACAATTGAACGTCGACTGAAGGAGGCGAACATATCCTACCGTCCCGCATCATCAAAACGACTGCTCTTAGAAAAACACATTGAGAAACAACAAAACAAGAAAATGGCGTCGCAGTATTGGACTGGTCTTCCAAGTCCGCAGACGCCAACACCATTGAAAATGTGTGCGGAACTATGAAAACGCATCATGCCGTAAGGCCAGTGCTTGATTTAAAGCAACTCGTGCGTCAAGTTCGCAAAATTTAGTCTTGTTTGTCGATGAACTACGCTGGTTCAAAGCATAAAGAAGATGCGAGGCTATGCTTGACAACGATGGAGGCTACACGGTTTATTGAGTAATTGCGAATCGTAGTTTTGTACATATAGTACATACTTTCGTGTAAAAAAATTTTAAATATATATCTTTTATACTGCATGAATAGTCTCGATATCATTGTTCTGACACACATATTGTATTTATCTTTTTAAAATAAAAAAAAAACATAATATACATACTTATACGTCTTATATTCGATATTCATTAAGTTTTAATTCGACTTTGTAATCAATTTACATTCCACACAGAAACATTCTTTTAACGATAGCTTTTGCAATACCTTTTATCTGTTACATCTACCTCAGTTTTTAACACAATTATATTATAAGTTCCCATCTAAGTGAAAAAATTAAGTGGCAGCTCTATTGGTAAATCTCTTTTTGGATTAATGTTTTCTTAAGTACATTTTTTTATACCAGCATTCTAATATTTAATTAAATTTTGTAAATGATTTACAATTTATTTTTTCAAAAACAACCCCATCAAAAAAATATTTTTAATAAGGTTTTTTTAAATGACTTTCCTTTGATACCAATATCTCAGTTTTCATTCAACTGTGCCATACATTCATTTTGTTTTTGACATATAAATTAGGTGGTATAATATTTTTTTCATTAGTGCTTTCTTTAATATCTTTACATTAGTTCCCACATTTTAATAGAATTAAAAAAAGTTATAATTTCTTGGGTATTAGGACCAAACCACCTCCGACTATCATCTCAAATAAAATAAAAAACCAATTTTGATAAATTTTTTACTTTGTTCTATTCACATAGGAGTACTCGTATGTACATACATTTGTGTATATACATATGCACATCTACATGTATTGTATGATTCCCTATTTATGCAGATAGTAACTAAATAAAAATATATATTAATTATCTATTAAACGTTTGCGGTCAGAAGATTTTCGCTAGCTAATACCATCTACTTGCTGGCGGCACATTAAACTTGATTCCCACTTCAAATTTCATAGGCGCACCTATGGGTATGAGTGACTTCGATGCAGATATAAACATAGAAACGACGAAAAATATATATTTATAATATTTAGTATGTTCAATAAAAAAAAAAAAAATAATGCAACAAACCGTAAAAGCGAAATGTTTTTTCACTCACATGAAGTGTTTCCTTTTTTACGAGACTGTGCCTCAAAGTGCTTAGACCACATAAAACTATAGTCTCAACAACAATAAAAGTAGTATACGCGGCACAAGTATAAATATATTGATACGGCGATATGACCTGCTACAATCGCGCCATAAAAGAATTACCCACAGCTCGAGCTACTGAGTGATGGCGATGCAGTAGATTTCTTCAAAATAATAGTATATTATTGATTGTGGGTTATGTATTCAATACATGAACATGCCACATATATGTATGTATATTTGTGTGCTCGAGCATATCGGTAAACATATAAATATACGTATGTGTATGTATGGATTTAGTATTGCCGTAAAGTATGCCTTAAACGTATGAAACAGCATGCACAATAAACTTTGATGGCTGTGCGGCATAAAGGAATGCTTGCGAATATATTTATATCTATATATCTATACATATATGCACACATACTTCTATATAAGTATAATATTCATATGTGTGTATACATTTATATATGCGTATGTGTACTTCCGTAGCTGAATGTGGGTGAAATTTTTGCTGGCGTATTTTATCGTATTGACGATGTTGCTTCAACCGCATGCTGGAATGTGTGGAATATTTTTCTAAGAGATTTCGCAAAGTCGAAATTTTTTAAATCAACATGAAAGCTGATTACATAGGTCAGAAATGTGTGCAATATGTGTTTATAGGAATTAAGGTAAAGGTAGAAAGAAGTTTTTGGGAAAGAAGTCGTTTTATAAAAATTGTATTGCCTACCCAAAGGGTTTAATTGGAAAATTTTTTGGAATTCTTTGAAATTTGCCCATTGTTTTGTACTGGAATTTATGTGAATGATTTGTGCACATCCAAATCACGATGAAGTTGAATAAATTAAATGAAAGCTGGCACAAAAATATTGAACAAAAATTTCTGTTATATAAATGGTGCAAAGCTTATATCACTTATTGGTTCCAATTCCAATGAAACAATGGATGAAACTTCTCTTGTCATCTCGTCTGTGTGATTGTTTTCTCTTGGTCATGCACCCATCGCGAAAGAGAGTTTAGCAGCAGGTCCATGTATACCTCACCTATTCCTACTACCTTTTTCAATCGATCTGCGATTTGCGTACACATACATAAATCAAGGAGTAGGAGTTGGGACTCGATTTCTCCAATCGTCTTGGTCTAAGATATTTATTTTTCCTATAAATTCAGAGTTATTTATTCATTGAATTAACTGAGTCCCACATGTCGGTCGGGCAGGTGAAAGTTTACCGCTATATTTACATTTCTCGTATTATATTTGATTCCATATTTCTGCTTAATGGATATGCCATTAAATATTTTTTTTTTTTTTTGTATATAATGTATTTTTTTTTTGTGTTAGTCACTCCGTAACAAATAATTTAATCATAACACTAGTTAAAATTTTCCTATTAAAAGTTCGTTATGGCAAGGCCATAGAAAAATAATTTGTTTAATAAAACATTTTTGTGGCCGTGATACACATCCGTTATACTTAATTTAGCTATAATAATAATAAATATAAATCGAACGCTCCCTAAGTGACAAATAAGCTGGATTTCACCCTCGCCGAAGCTGTGTTGACCAAGCCAACACTCTTCCCATCATAGTAGAACAATCAGTTGAGTGGTGCTCTTCGCTTTACATGCTGTTCATCAACTTCACGAAGGCAGTCGACTTAATCAAACAAGACTGACATGGCTGGTGTTGAGTAGCAAGGGAGTTCCCACCAAGATAATCCGTCTGATCAGTGCCTTTTACGAGAACTCCGAACTGGCAGTGCTCCTCAATGGCAACATCAGGAACCCATTCACCACCAATGCAGGTGTAAGGCAAGATTGTCCCCTGTCGCCCCTTCTCTTCACTATCGTCCTAGTCGACGTTATGAACTAATTGACCCTGCACAAAAGAGGCATCGCATGGAGTTTCACCAGACATCTTGAGGATCTGGACTTTACCGATGACATTTACCTTCTCTCTCACAAACTCACTGACTTGCAAGCGAAGATGGACAGACTAGCTACGCTGGCACGCCTGTCGGACTGGAAGTCAACATCGCCAAGACCAAGGCTAAAAGATTCAACCACAATAAATCTATAATCAAACCTATAATGCTTGACTGGTGTCCGGTTCAATTTGTCGAAAGCTTCTGCTACCTCTGTTGCACTATCACGATAGATGGCGAAGCAGATGAAGATGTTAACTGTAGACTAAACAATGCAAGGACGGCGTTCAGGCGTGTGCATACAGTATGGGTGAATAGGATGTGAAACATGGCTGGTCTCCAACACCATCATACATACAGAGGCCATATTTCGTTAACAATCGCATCATCTGCAGAATATTCTGGCCGGCGTGCTGTGGCGATCAACGAATGAGGAGCCCATTCTCTTGCAAATCAAACGCAAAACATTTCGATGGATAGGTCACATGCTTAGAAAACCACCAGATAGCATCACGAATCCTCTACTAAACTTAACCACGCAGTCTAACTCTTTTCACCATTAAATTAATATCGGAATTTTAGCCGCAATTAAAAAGCTTCCTTCCCGACATGTCGTTCCTTCATTCAAAATAATTTGCTATTCTACTGAACTGTATGTGGAAGACCAGTGATTGGTGAGCCAGGTGATTGGAAGTACTACAATATATTATTTTTTTACCCCCGACAACCTACTTCGGTTGCTAAAATATTTGTATTTATGTTTAATTTTCCTATCTTCATACTTAACTTTTCAAAATTCTATCTTATCCTCATAAACTTTTCGGTATGCATGTACTTGGTGTATTACTGCTTCAACTTTCCCCGAAAATGAGTTAAATTATAGAAATAAATGTTTGTCCAGTGCTCATAAGTACACCTAAAGCATTTCACATGTGCTCAGATATACACGATTTAGCAAATTTGGGGCATCCTTTGATTAATTCACTCACATTATCAAATTGGGTGATTAATACCAGAAACTAATTAGTTCAAAGTAGTAAAGCAATTACAACCACTTGCGGCTCAACAGCACAAACGCATTACCTTAATGCACAAAAATTTGTAATTTGCATTTTGATGCTTAAAGCATTCTGTAATAAATATTGTAGATATGTAAGTATGTATATTATATTATTTTAAGCCAAGTAATTTGATAGCTAATGATTAAGTAGTCACTGAAAGCAGAGAAATCGGCACACAGGAAAATTAGATTAGATTTGATATTCAATCCGCTTAAGCAAAATGTTATAAAACCAACTGCAAAATTTAGTAATGAATTTTGGAACACTGATCCATTAATACTGCTAATGGATGAGTGACGCTAATTTTGTCATATTCTGATGCAAATTCTGTCAAAAAATATCGGAAATTGTTTATTTAAAAAGCTTGTTACACATGTCTAAATTTTTTTTGTTGGAATATTGGTACAACTGTCCTCTATAATATCGCAGAGTTTGGACATGATCTGTCAATTAGCAATTAGTTTTTTGCATTTAATTTTATCAGGCAATCAGTTTCCCGAATCGTTAAAAATGTTACAGAAAGCTTAAGGCAAGAATGCTTTATCAAATACACGGGTCTACGAGTGGTATAAGGCTTTGCAGGGGCCGAAAAGTCGTGGAAGGTTTGCTCCGATCTGGTCGCTCATCAACGAATTCAATGCCTGAAAACGTCGACAAAGTAAAGTTAATGGTGATAGAAAACCAACATTTAAGTTTGAGGGAGGTAGCTCGCGATCTTAGCGTGTTTCGCGAATAAATGAGACACGTGGCAGCTCGACTCGTTCCAAGAGAGTTGAATTTCTTTCAAAAAATTCATCGGAAGAAGGTGGCTGAAGACATGCTTGAGCAAGAGAATTCGGACCCAACGTTTATCCAGTGCAACATAACTGTTTATAAGACGTGAGTATATGAATTTGGCATGCAAACCAGTCAACAGGTGCCTGAATGGCGCTATCTACATGAGCCGAAACCCAAAAAACCACGTTAAAGTCGGCCAAAAGTGTGAGTCATGCAACTCATTCCAAATGGTTCTACGGTAAATAAAGAATATTATTTGGAAGTTATGCGACGTTGGAGAGAGAATGTGCGAAGGAAACAGCTCAATTTGTGGAAAGAAAACTCATGAATTTTGCACCATGGTAACGCACCGTCTCACAAGACTCATATTGTGAACACGTTTTGACCAAAAACTCGACAAATATCATCGAACAACCACCGTATTCACCAGATTTAGCCCCCGTGTCTTTTTTCTTTTGCCTATTTTGAAGGCGATAAAATAAATTTTACTGTACTTTTTTGTCAGAATGTATGTAAACAGTTTCTTAAGCAATGAGGTCGAAAAATTTAGAGATCGCATTTACCTAAGATTCTATTTGATTCACATTTGTAGCTGGGAGAGATCTCACATTGACTTCTAAGAAACTTAAATACCTGCCATTATGAAGATTTAAAATTAACCATATCTTCAAGCCGATATTTACCGATTTCTGTAATATGTTTTAAGTTTTCTAAGAATTTAATAAAAATACGATGATTTTCGTGGTAGGACCACTTTCTTCTAAAAAAAAAACATTAGTCAGATGGAATAAGGGCTAAAACTAATAAGAAATCGGAAACTTATCATTTCCCTGCAGTCAAAGCTATTAGGTGAGAACTATCTTACTACCAGTTTGCTCTTGAAGTATATGCAGTTGAAGCACTTCATTTTCACCGTAATGTCTTACAAAATTTTAACTGTTTAGTATCCACTTCAACATCAAAGTAGTTAATAAGACTCATAACGACTTATTAATCCTAAGAATTTTCATTCTTTAATAATACCAAAACCTCGGCATCCCGAAATCCCATAATTATGGTATCCAAAACTAACACACCTATCACACAATTATCAGTTAGATACTTTCCAAGGTAATTATTTTTATATTCCTAGCGTAGCATAGCGAGGTTTTTTACCCTCTTGATCGCAAGACGGTGCGATGAAATCAGTGCAATTTACAAAATCTATTTCGGAGGATTATCAAAAACTAAGAAAGGGCCAAAAAGTTGACACTAAATGGTTGGATATAACTTAATGATGTATTTTTCGCAATTTTTTACTCATAAATATTACAAATATTTCCAAGAGTTTCGCAAATTCCAGCCGAAGGACTTCAGCTACTGGTGCTAGAAAATAAAAATTCGAATTTTTAATTTATTTCCTTTTTTAAAGAAGGCATTTGGTGACTCGACCATGTCGCAGAAAAATGTTTATAAGTGGTACAAAGACTTCAAAGAGGGTCGAGAACGTGTTGATGACTTGGAGCGCTCCGGACGACCATCGACATCAACAGATGGCCAACATGGCAATAAAGTGAAGGAATTAGTGCTCAAACATCGTCGGTTGACTGTTAAAGACCTTACTGATATGATCGGAATATCAGAAGGATCTGTGAAAACCATTTTGAAAGACCATTTGGGCCTACGAAAAGTCAAATCTCGTTTGGTAGCGAAAACTCTCAATTCCTTGGAAAAAAGTCGTCGCGTTGATGTGTGTGAAACAATGTTTTCAGACTATCAGGACAAGCTCAAATGCATCATTACGGGAGATGAAACTTGGATTTATGCTTACGACCCTGAAACAACCGACCAATCAAGCGAATATTGTGCTAAAGGCGAGGCCAGACCGAAAAGAGCACGTCAAAGTCGTTCAAAAATAAAGGTCATGATGAGAGTTTTTTTCGATTTTCGTGGTGTGGTGCACTATGAATTCCTTCCACCTGGCCAAACTGTTAATAAGGAATACGAGTATTATTTGAGAGTTATGCGTCGTTTACGTGAAGCAATTCGTCTAAAAAGTCCAGAATTATGGTCCAACAACTCTTAGTTTTTGCATCACGATAATGCACCGTCTCACACTGCACTCGTTCTTCATGACCATTTCGCCAAAAATTCCACGCATATCGTTCGGCAACCACCATATTCGCCTGATTTGGCTCCGTGTGACTTCTGGCTATTCCCAAAACTCAAGAGACCACTCCGGGGAACGCGTTTCCAGTCCATTGAGGAGATAAAAGCTGAATCGAAGAAGGTACTGATGGCTATACCGGAAATGGACTATTTGGCATGTTTCGGGGATTGGAAAAATCGTTGGCATAAGTGAGAGGGGATTATTTTGAAGGGAATGAAATGGATTTACAAGAATAAATAAAGATTTATCATTTTACAACCAAATTCACCTTACTTTTTGCCCACAGTAGTATATTATATATACGAATATGTATAAACTAGTTTATTTGACAAAATAAGTTGCTTCATAGAATATTTTACTAGAGGTTCTACTGAGTTTCATCGATAATCCAAAAGTTAAAATTACTCAACAAAACCATAACTCAACCAAAATTCAATCTAAGCTGCATTTAAAACTTGTGCCATATATAATATATTTTTTTCTTTTTTCTTTAATGCTTATTTGTAAAGATTTCGTACATAAGTTTTCCTTGTCTAAATAAATAAGATTAATCAATTTGAAGCGTGAATACAAGGCACAAAGCCCCAAGTTGAGTTCTCAACATCTGTGATTAACATTTATTGCATACTTTTGTGCTCCTGTACGTTTTTCCATTGAGTATTTAATTTAAGAATCTGTTTAAAATTTTCAAATTAAAATCAAATTTATTTACACAGGAAAATGGAATCTATGTCATAACTAAAACACGAAAAATAAGTAAATGAATGAATATTTTTCATATTTGTGGGAAATATTTGTAAATATAATAAAACCGAAAATGAAATACAAGTACATGGGAAGTAAGTTGGATGTGTGTTAAGCCTGCAAACACCAATCAAATGCAGCTGGTCGCTGTAATAGCGCCACAGTTTCAACTTTACAGATCTTTTAGGTGAAAACTTTTATTGCTTGTAACGAAACATTAAATGCCATAAGCGGCTTAAGGGTCAACAGCGGGCGCACAGTCACAGCAGCAGCATTTCTTGATATGGAACAAATGCAAAAATAAACAAAAAAGTTACTATGTATGCATGTGCATATAAATATATACATAAGTAAAAAATAAGATACGAGAAAAATGAAAAAAAGAACAAACTTTTATGGAATTGAAAACGAAATTTCATAACATGTAATCATACGCATGTGTGGGTAGCGCGCGTGTTTCGGGAGCAGGTGTTCTAAATCGCTGCACTAGTTTGGCATTTCTACCAAAACAGAGGGCTTAATCGTTGGATTGTTTGAGCACCAAGTAATATCCAGATTTACAGGGGCAATGAATGTTTGTTTTCTGCTTTTGTGTGATATATTTTTTTTAAATTAATTGAAATATATTTCCTTTATAATGCGCTATTCTAGAATATTAAAATTTTCAACGAAAGCAAATTGTATATATGAACTGTTATTTTATGAGTAAGAAATTCACTTTACTTAAAAACTAAATTAATATTAGGTCACAGTGATTGCCACTCTACGTAGGATGTAGAGTGACGTATGTAGAATATAACTGGAAACTAAGCATATGCATTCAATATAAGTTTGCCAGACAGTAAAAATGATGTTTATTATGATATTGATATCACGTGTTAGCCAAAGCGGGAGAAGTGACCGGGTTAATACTCCACGCAATCCTTCGTAATTTCTTCCACCTAATCCTCATTACCTTCCAGCTATGTTAAATATTCTTATCTTAGTCCTGTAGGTTACCTCACCCTACCGGTGTATTCAGCCAGCTTTATTTCTTTACCTTTAGTACACTTTTTTTTAGGCGCTTTTTCACTTTTAGAGATTATTACAGCCTGAAATGGTTCAATCTGGACTACAGAAAAAGGAGTTTCGCAGCCATAATTTGTGCACAGCAGCCATTCCAATGTTACTCTCAGAACAACTGCATTTCGAGTTATTTTCCCTTTCAGTTTTTCGCTCTGCAGCGTTTTTAAGATTTTCCCAAAAACAAAAAAAAGAAACAAAAGCTACTATCCAGCGCTTACTAGATGGTAATACACCTTTATTGTGTCACTACTTGAACTTCTGTTTCGACTTAACTTCATAGTGAGGATCACGAGTTTCGTCCTCAATAATTCGATTTACTAATTAAGCCCTGTTTTGGCAGCATAGCCTCAAATCATAGCATTAACTTCATTCCAATTGTTTTGCTGGTTCCGAAAAAAAGTGTAACTGTTGTGGTCAACTGATACTTCGTAACCAGTTTGTTAAGGGTCTTCCTGCATTAAATAGCTACCTTCCAAGCGATATTATTGTACTGATTGCACTTGGTTCTTGGAGCATATTGTGATAAAACGTTTAGAGATGGGAGCTCCTCACAGTCCAAGAGTTATTGCTGTTAAATCAACCCAATAGTGAGCAAAAAGTTGTACCGGAGCCGAATGAAATGTAGCTGCCCACATGCGAACTTTCTTGTTTTGTGTTCATCTACGTTCTCAAATTATCTTATTTGGTTCCCTGATAGATTTTTATGACAAATTTGTTTTGAAAGCACAAAAGGGATGTGTCGTAGTTCCACACACCGACGTTTACGTAAAGCTTTTCATACACATCTATTGGAAGCAGACCCATCGGAATATCTAAAACTGTGTATCAGACTATGAGCTCCCCTAGCGATTGCTACAGTTTCATTTTGAGCATGAACTTGAACGGTTGCCACATATACATATGTAATTGTAGGCTTGCTATACACTTTGCAATGATTTTACACTATAGCACAGGGACATATTGACAAGTTTTGAAAATTCATTTTCACGTTTAATTTTAAATAGTGATTTTTTTTTGCTGATGGTGTTGTGTGTTTCTTCCGTATAAAAACATGTGGAGCATTGATTATATAGAGAAACTGCACAAAATCGTCAGCAAAAAATAAAAAAAAAAAAACATTCTCAAAAATCATCGCACTTGAAACTTGCTTATCAAAATTCTATGAGCTATGAAACTGACTACACTAAACTATTTTATAAATTCCAATTAAAAAGTTTAAAATTTTGATGAAAATTTGCTGTGTTTTTTTTATAATAAAAAATGGGTGTATGGGAGAATCAAGTATATTTTCATAACAAAGTTATTAAACTTAAATAAGAAGCAAATAAATTGTGAAAAAATTTTAATAAGCCTTAATGTTACAGTTATTAAACGCAGTGTATATGGGCAAAGCTACCCAATGCAAATTTTGTAAAAGCAAATTGTGTTCTGATTTCAAAAAAATATAAATAAACTAGAATTTAATTAAATAAACGAATAAATTAAAAGTATGACCTGCTTACTTCCTTCACATATGAAACCACTTGTCGTCATAACAAAAAAAATGCAGCAGGGAAATTTATTTCATTCCATTCTCTTGATATAATTTTTTAAGATTCTATTTCGTAAAAGCGAGGCATTCAATATTCTACAAGAAGCGCAGTGGAGGGTAGCATAAAAATAGCTACAGCTGTAATGTGGCGGAAACAATTTGATTGTTTACATACACGCCACAGCTTTTGGAGGCTACTAAAACTACTCGTACACTCGCATACAAATTTGTCTCAATGCTTGCTTCAAATATAGTATTGCGTTGAGCTGGAAAATTAGCTGCGCCAATAAAACAAAAAAACTGTAATAGACAAAATAAGAAAAAAAAAAATACCAACAACAGACCAAAAATGTAGACACTGGGTAAACTGAGCATAAATTTGTCTATAAAAATAAAGCAGCCATAATCCAATCACTTCGACCCTTTTTATTGCTATTTATATACCATTTTTCTCCGGAACATATTTGTGTGTCAAAATAAATGCGTTTGTTGTGCATCTGTCAATAGACTTCGATAGCGCGATGTCGCTTCACACTTACGAAGCTTGTTAGTTGCATTTTTGAGTTATTTGTGTAGCATTAAAGGGGTTCCGCTATTTCGTGTTTTATGCGGTTGCACTTTTATGTTTTCACGTCACTCGTTAAAGTTTTGATGTGCAATAGAATTGCTTATTTGCTTTATTTACACTCATCGAGCAATTCACTCAGCAATCGAATATCTGCTGATTCCCTGTAGTCAAAGCCATTACTCCTTACCTAAGTATCACCAGTTTGCTTTGCGGAAACCGTGTTTGTAGTTGCTTGAAGAGTTCAGACTGGAATTAATGCACAAATCCACATTATATTTTTTGTTATACATTATAGTTATGAAGAAATCTCATTTAATACAGCTTGTATACTATAATTTCAAACTAAATAAAAAGCGGCTTTTACAGCCCAAATAAAACTATGGTCCCTCAACATTTTCGAGTATTTTGACTATCTTTTTATTTTCATTTACAAGAGTACCATATTAATCATAGCTTTAAACTTAGACTTATAAAAACTCAAAAATTCCAGAATTTTCATCAAAAATTGCAAACTTTTTGATCAGAATTTAAAAAAAACTAAATACCCAGTTCTATAGTCCATTGAATTTTAATACAATAAAGTAAAAGTTTGAACTAGTTGATTTTTGATAACTTTTGTATTGATGGTGGATAAATTCTATGTTGATGGTACTTTCTCTACATAAAAAAAAAAGGTTTTGGTGTAAATGAGTGTAAATGACAAAAAAAAATTTTTTTAAATTAATTTTTTAGCAAAAATTAAACATTTTTAAGGACTTCAATCTTGCACTTTGTTACATTAAAATTTTATAAGGTATTAAGCCGCATGCCAATATTTTTCTTAATTCTGACAAAAAGTTTGAAGTTTTGGAAAATTCTATTGTAATTAAAACTTTAGAATTGTAATGAAGAGTTTAGTGGATTTTTTCTCATTTGTATTTGAGGTCTGAAATTTGTCGCCCACCGCAGCCGAGTGGGTAGGTGCGTGACTACCATTCGGAAGGGCACAGGTTCGAATCTCCGCGCATGAAACCCCAAATAATAGAAACAATTTTTTCTAATAACGGACGCCCCTTGGTAGGCAATTCGAAACCTGTGAGTATATTTCAGCTATGAAAAATATCCCAATAAAATTCGAAAGCCATAACATAACAAAAGGCTTTTGTCAAGCAATCAGCTTTATTAGAAAAAAAGATGAGTATTCTAAAAAAAGACGGAAAATAGTTAAAACTTGTCAAAATGTAAAAGTGCTATCATTTCTACCTTATATAGGTATGTACATACATATGTATGTACCTTCTGCTCAAATATGAACGAGACGTTATCAATAAAGCGGTCCACGGATGACATATGGCAAAAATAAATTTATTGTTGGATGGTAGGGCTGTTATAAGCTTACATGGCAAATTTCAGCGTGATATGTCACATAGTTCGTTTTCTGTGCTACTGTAAACAAGTCAAGCTCGAGTGTGTTCTTCGAATTCTCTTTTATGACTTCAATTGTCTCAAAATGTTTTCCACGGAGCGGCAACTTGAGCTTGGGAAACAGGAAAAGGTCACATAGAAGTTACTCTAGATATAATTTATGGGGTCTCATTTAGAAAATTCTGTTTGATTTGGATACCATGTAGGCAACAAGCTATCAATAGAATCGTGCGAGTTAAAAACTTTTTTCTCAAATATGACATCATATTCCGCTCACCTCATGCTTGTACGTCTCAAGTGCTTAGATATTCGTAAGTATATAAACTTTTGGGTGCTTCACTCATAATATTATTACTGAAGTCATTGACTATCCCTACCTGCTGGAAAGTATTCGGAAGCACTTAATGTCCCCAGTGATCCCTTAGGAACCGCTAACCTTTTTAAGGGAAAAAATTTAAAACCAAGTATGGCAGTAGTGCTCCCATTACTCATGCTTTACGTGAATTTCATTCCATTAATTTGATGTCCTTTTTGATTTATCGCTTTCAATAGATTTTAAGCCGCTTGAACATTATATTATATATTAGTTTAATCTTAGTTAAGGGGTTATATACCTTGTGGTCCGGTGAAATTAGCGAAAGGTGGGTTTTTTTTAAAGATATGTAGCAATAATTTTATTGTATAAAAGTTTTTATTATTGGATATTACAATGTTTAAAGAAAAAAAAAAGGCTTTGTTTGTGTAAAAATATTTAAAAATGGCGGAGTTATGGCGTTTTCCCCCAAGACCCTTTTTTTGGAAGAGGCTTGCGGTGGACGCGATTCAAGTCCACCAAGTCAACTGAAATCAAAAAATCGAAAAGATTTCATTAGTATAGGGTTATATCTTCTTAGTGAACGATCAATATATTAAATATTTTGATTTTTGTGAAAATAGGAACATGTTTTTAAAAAACTCCACTTCTACAGTCCTAAAATTGGCATTAAAAAATTCATATCTGCAAAATAAAAATTTATACATAAAAAGTTGATCGTTCACTAAGAGGCGACATCAATTACGAACAATTTAAAAAAAAAATTATAAAAATCGGTTGAATACTTTTTTTGCAATCGCGTCCACCGCAAAAGCATTTTTGGAAAAACACGTTTTTGAGATAATCGCGTTTAAAGTTTCAAGCGCCGCATGAGGCCGTACGCTCAGGACGTGACGACGCACAATTTAAAACGCTGTAACTTTCGATCTATTGCTCAGATCTCTATGAAATTTTTGGAAAATGTTCTCAAGGGATTGTACTTTACGATAAAGAAATAAAATTTATTTTGATTTTTTTGAAAAACACAAGGTATATAACCCCTTAATTTCATATCATAATCCGTAGGGATTGAAATTTATCAACTTTAATATAAACAAATATATACATGATTTTTTTTAATTGAATTTAACTATCCTAAACAATATATTTTGTTTCAGAATCTAAAACAAGCTCTACCAGAGCCTATGAACCCAGAAATATCATCGCAGAGAAATCTTCGCAGCAGGCGGGCATATAAAATATAAGTCCGAAATTTGACTAGCATAATGAAACGGAAAAAAATAGGAACATATAATCCTCAAATGCATACCTTATATTTTTTCTCTTTACTACATTTTTTTAAAGAATTTATTCAATTTTTTCGGATTTACTTATGGTGGGAAGTTTGAACCAATTTACCTGAAGGGAGTTTTATTTAATTTTAAGGAAAACCAAATCCTGTATACACTTTTAATATGAAATATATTATCTAAAACGCTGTGAGCGAACGAAATGGAATGGATATTATTTCACATTATTATTACTAGTATTATTACTAACTATGTAGTATTTGCTGATGCATGGCCGGGCAATTGGCATTTCCTAGAAAATCGCCGTATTAAAAATATCACTTGCTGAAACGGAAAACGATAGAACACGAATTGGTTGCGCTGAAAAGTGAACTGGTAAGATTCTAGTTTACATCTACTTTTTCCTGCAGGGTATGGTGCATGCATGAGTGTTTACGCTACACATTTTAGCTTTATTTCTGTTTGTGTTAGATTTTTCAATGTTGCATCCGTTATAGCTGCTGTTGCAGCAGCATCAGTGGCGTTACTGTGCCATTGATTTGGTTTTTCTTTTTTCATTTAAGCACTTAAAGTAGAACAATTTCTGTTTACTTAAGTTATTTCATTTTAAACAATTTTTTTAGCTTCACTTATTTCTTGGTGTTTTTAAATGTAATCTTGATTTTTACTTAAATTTTTTTGTCATAAAGTGTCACTGGCAGCCATGTTGATTGATTGTAACTTAAAATTTGTATACATTCTTCCAAACTTTTAGTTCGTCAAACACACAAATGGTTTAGCTATGCGTGCTATAATGAATTCAATATAAATGCATTAAATACAAATTCAATTCGCTATTATTTTTTATATTGCCAGCATTCTGTGTGTGAGAAATTTCACTGCCAAGCTCAGAAGCACAACATATTGCTTACAAAACAAACAAATAAAAATAGGATAAATATGATATAATTTGTATATTTATGTTCTACATTTTCATGAACATACTTACATATATGTGCATGCATACAAACATCCTAACTTATAAGCCGACAGAAATAAACACAGGTGTTAACCATAAAACCGCAGTTATTACCCCCTCCTCATTTGGTTTTCAAGTTTTTATTTTTCATTTGAGTGATCATGCTTAATAGTTTTTCGTTATTCTTCATTCATTAAATACAAGGCTGAAACACCTGGCGTGCAAATCTGCAGACATACAGAAAGATTTCTACATGCCTGCATGCACACTAAATTCTCTATTATCTTTTGGCTTATCTTTCGATTGGTTGGATGAACAATAGAGCATCTTCAAAATGTATGGAAATTGAGGTATGAAAATTTTTTCGATCCACCAAGCAACTCTAGTAGAAAAATCCCAAATCACGACGAGTTAAGGCCACAATACGAGTATGGGATAAGTCCGAATGCGAGTAATACCCCATAAAGTACATATGCACCTTGTTTTAATTTACCAAGTACATAAAACTGCTTTCAATTCCCTACTAGACGACTGAAAGCACATACAGTTCACTCCATCCGAAATATATGTCCACTACATAAAAAACCATTGCACTAAGACTTACGAGTATTGCCAAGTTTTGACAATTCATTTTTCCTAATTAATTTTTATATTTTTTATAAAAACTTAGTTTATTCTCCTACAAAAACACATAAATCCAAGTTTACAACTTTGTGAAAATTAAAAAAAAAAAATTAAAAATGTCCATCAAAATCACACTTTTTTATCAACATTTTTAGAACATTTTCAGGTACGTACTTTTATAGCCCATAGAAATCGACCCAAAAGTCACAATGTTTTTTGAGAACTTTTTTTTTGGTGTTAGTCTTGTGTATTATTTTCAACGCATACTCGACATTTTTTTACATGGAAGTAACACTCAAAACCACGCAACAACTCAACAACCAAATTATCAAAAATCAACGCGATTTTTAGCTACCATTAAACTAAGATTTTGTTATTCCAAAAGTTGATGGGCTATAAAGCTACATATTTGAAGGTGTTCTCAAAATTATGATTAAAAAGTGTGAAATTTATATGAAGATATTTATTGAATTTTTTTAAAGCCCTCGGCCTCATTTAAAATGGTGTTTTTTGGGTGTTTCTTTAAAAGCGTCTAAAACGGAAACGAAAAAAGAATTGTAATTTTTGTTTTTTTGATTTCAGACTCCTGTCAGTCCCGGAATCCGTGTCACTAGCGACATTTCTTTCTTGGAACACCATTTTTTTAAGGCTTACAACTTTTTGAACAAACCTCGTAAGGCCAAAAAAAATTTAGTTTTTTACAATGGATCAGAAAATAAAACACTCAAAAAAAAAAATCTTGTTTGGTTCCCATTTTACATGCTTTTAAAGAAACACTATTTCAAATGAGGCGAGGGCCTGTGTCTTGCATTTGTAAGGTTTCTGTAAGCAAATAAAGTATATTTTCATAAAAAAATATCAAAATGAAATGATAGCCATATAAACTGTCAAAACTTGTTGATAAGTCCTTATGCAATATTTTTTTTTTTTAACGCAGAGCATTTTATTGTGCTTTAAAACAAATCATAACTTTAAAGACTTTATTTTCTCGCAAAAACCTGCATTAAGCGATAAAAGCAGGTCGAGAGTATTCACCATTCAAATGAGAACATATTTGTCCTGAATCATATTGATTCTACAACTTTTTCCCACATAATTACTATTTTAAGAGTCCTAAACAAATAAGCGTTGGTATATTTTTTTATCAGTTTTTATACTTTAGGTCCTCGGGCCTAGAATTTTCCCACTATATTTGGACTTTTTTTAATACCTAAACGTGAAAAAGGCGGGTATTTGCAAATAGATGTGGTCTTATGTCTTATTTTTAGGTATATAAATGGAAAATACAAAAATTAAATGTCAAATTTAATTCAAAGATTCAAAAACTGTTTCACTCGGTCTTTCCAAAGTAAAATTCTGCTCAAAATATATTACTATTCCACATTTCTTTTTTTTTCTCCTTTCTCTAAGCCCGTAGTACGCTTTAATGTTAAATGTTAGTACGCGGAATGTTAAATAAAGCTGGAAGTGCATACATGAGGAAGCTCATACTCTTACTTAGAGGCAACTAAAGATATCTGATATCCCTTCTCTAACTTGTTGCGTGCGTCTTGGCATTGTTCTACAAATGGAGGTACCTATAAGCTTTGTGCTATCTCCGAATAGCAGAGGGCTTTTTATGAGAAGATTTGTTAAGGCAAAAATGCAATCCGTCATAGCCTTCCGGGCAGCGACCGTTGCTATCATTTGATATTTTTTCTACAATTTGCTGTTTCATATTCACAGACTACTTTAATACCACTTGTTAGTAGGGACACCAATATTATCTGTCTAACATGTACCGAGCCTAGAAATTTCTTAAATGTACAATAGAAAAAATTGAATGATGAAGAATTTCTTTTAATGATTCAAAACTCAATGTAGGCAAACATTTCTCGAATCATGTACTTATATATAGAATAATATATATTTTAAATCATATTTACTGAAGTTTTAGTTAGAAATATCGGTTTGACATTTGAAAAAGCAGAACAAATCATACATTCATCTACAATAAAATAGATGTGCCGCACTTAGACCAGTTTTGGCCATTCTACTTTTCCTTATCTTAGTATCCATTAATTTTTAAAAAGTTTAGCCCTTAATATTATATAACAAAAACTACAATTATAGAATGTAAGAAACCGTTTTTTCACACTCTGTGCAAAAAACTGAGGAAAATCTGCAATTTTACGACGTTTTAGAATAATTTTTAGTACTCAGTTTTATGGTCCTTTCAATTCTAGTATAGAAAAGTGTAAGTTGCAAGTGGCGACAAAATACCGTTGGTGTTTGCTAATTTTTTTTCTGACAGTGACACGCATTTTCTTCCATACAAAGTACGTTCAAAATTTTTTTATAAATATAGGGCAAGACATGGCTAGCTTCGTCAACAAAAAGATATCAAAAATCAATGGTATTTTGTAGCCACTTTCAATGTGAATTGTATACAAGAATTTAATTTGCAATACCGAAAATTATTCTAAAAACTCTAATAAAAGAGTTCAAAATTAGTTTAGAATTTTCATAGTTTTCATAATTTTAGTACAGAATTTTAAAAAACAATTCATATGGGCTTTTTTGTTGTGTAGTGAACTAAATTTTTATAAATTTATTAATAAATGCCAAGTAAAGAAATCTAAAATCTTCTATTTTATTGTTCAAGTAAAAGTAGTTCTTACTTAAAAAAAAAATGTTCTACTTACACATTTTTGGTGTGACTAATTGCACATTTTGAACATCCACTACACTTGTACGACTACGTTGAAAGCCTATAAGCCATCAGCAGAAATCTCTAACACTTTTCTTGTTCGTTCCGAATTGCTGTTGCTGATAAACTATAGAAATAAAATTGTATCATTCGATATTCGATACTTTCCACAGCGAAAAAATGCACTGACACATCAACTCCAAATTGACAGTTCCAAATAATATGTTTTTGTTCAAGTGAAAGGTGAGATATGAAAATATTTTATAAATAATTATTTTACTACTGATTAATAGATGTGTCGCTTTCAATACTTTTCAGCTAAAATGTAAAATGTTCAATGAAAAACTTAAATTGTTTACAGTTAACAAAAAATTCGGCGCGATTATCTTGAATATGCAATTATGTGGAAGTGCAATATACTGTACACAAAATTGACAAATTCTTTTTTACTGCAAATAATTCATAATTGATGTAAATTTAGTTTCCATCAGCAACATCAAAATTAATTATAAAACGTTATGCTTCATTTCCTGTGGCTCACGCTCACAGCTTTTTACACGCTCTCTTTGGTATCATAGATACGAGCAGGCTTTATTTGGCTTATCGAAATTCCCATTGAAGTGTGTTCACTGTGGGTCTGTTAACACTCTGTAGGAAAAACTGAATAAACAGAAATATTTCAAATCCATTAACAACAATTAAGTGACTACATTTTCTGGCCTAGGTGGAGCGATGCAACAAAATACCATTATGGTGAATTTGCAATTTTCACTGTACATCAATCACCAGTTCAATGCACTAGACGCAGCGCAGCAAAGAGAATCGACTAGTATATAAACATTTATACAGACTGCATTTCCCACGGGGCTTTTTCCGGCGCCTGTACATATGTATGTATGTACTATACTCGTATGAATGTGTGCTTATTAATCTGGTAGTTTCGTTTGCTTCATACGCATCAGCTGCAGCAAGAGTTTTATTTGATTTCCTTTTCAATTTATTTCATTTATTTATAAATTTTTTTAATAGTAATATACACATTTCATAAAAGTATAATGCCAATGGAATTGGAATTGTGTATTCAAACTTTTTATGTATAATATGTACTTACATATGTATATATTACAAAAATAAAATTTCAGCTAGTTAGCTTTTAAATGAATAAATTATTTAATGCATTTCATTCAAAAATAATTTGTTTAATTTAAATGTGTTTATTAGTTCGGCTATTTTTGCTTTTTTTCAATGCGGCAAATAAAATTATGCAATGAAATTTCGGCAATGCGAAAAATAGTGTGCCTAGCAAATATTTCCTTTTTCATACGCCTTAATAGTTTCTCTAAATATTTAATAAATTCAAATTTAAAAATTTTTACTTATATCATTTCCATTGAACATATCACATAAAATAGTATGGAAAAACAAAGAATGATAAATACAGACAGGCTACATTTGGCAGACTTATTAGGTGAACTTTTTCGCTATGTGCTTCAAATATGTATTTAATTTAAATTTTCACACTTCTCATACCGTTTTGTTAAAAGAAAAAACGCAATGTATTCCAGCCCCCAAAATATGTAATTAAAAAGACCCTAGCTGCTAGTTGCCTTCCTACTCTAAAACAATTATTTATAATTTATATATATAACAATTTTTAATTATATTTCATGTGAATAAATAAGTAAATAGGATTTAAAATTTTGTACGCAAAAAATAAAAAAAAGTATCAGAACAACTTTGCACAACAAAATCAGCATGAAAATTTGCATTTCTCAGTGGTCTTTCTCAAAGAAATAAAGCCTGAACTTTCATATCCACAAGGTCTTCAAGGCTTTGCGTATTACAGTTTAGGAATGAAGATTTTAGATTATTGCATATTGGTGAAACGGATTTCATTCAAGAAGATGATTTTTTTTTTAATTAATTTTTTTATTTCCTATCTGTTAAGCATGAAGCAATATTGTTACTTAAAGCTATTTATTTAATTTAAGAGACATTTATGGAATGCACCCCGTGACGGAACCATTTACTAATTTCATGATAAATATTATTATAGACTAATTTATTATGATATGAGGTCTGTTGTAGCCTTTCTCTTGAGTCTATTGAGGTTATGGGATTTGCAATTATTTCTGTGGCAAGGAGGTTTGAATGCGATTGGAGTCGAGAGTTGTGTGATTTAGCATACTTTCTTATTTCTGCAGTTATTGTGTTGTTACTTTGAGATCACCATAAATTTTTGCATTTGTGATATAGTAAAGGGCGTGTGAGTTCATTCTGAGGGATTTAGACTGGAACCTTTGAAGTATTTTGATGTTTGAGTTAGCTGCAGTGCTCCTCAGTTGGATGGCATATGTCCATACTGGTTTCAAGATAGCAGAGTAAAGTGAGAGCTTTCAAGAGAACCATAAGAATTTCGATGTAGTAACCAATATAGGGTTCTGAGTTTTATTCCTAGAGCCTTCCGTTTAGTGAAAATATGGAAAATATGCATGTAAGTTTGCTATCAAGATGCATGTCGAGATATTTTGTGACGTTGGTTTGGGGTATGATTATATTATTGAGCTTAACTGTTGGGCGAATTTTTCGATTTAGTGTAAAAGGGACTTGGGAAGATTTTATCTCGTTTGGATTATTGCGCCATTCAAGACCTTTCTGTAGATTTTGGGAGGCCACCTGGGAGTGGGAGTCAAGTGTGAGTACGGCATTATCATCCACGAACGTTTCGACTATTGTTTCTTCAGAAGCTGGAAGAGTGTCTTTTATTTTATAGAGCTAGCCATCATGCCAAACGCGGTCAAAGGCTTGAGTTATATCGAGCGTATACGCTGTGCAATATTTTCTTTGTTCAAATGTTTCGTGGAAGCTGCTTATGAGTCTGTGGACTAGTTCGATGATGCAGTGTTGGTGATTTGGGATTATATTTCGGTCTTCAATGATAGGCATAATTCTTTTGAGAAAAATGAATTTCATTAATTTAGACGCAATAAGCAATAGGCTGATGGACCGGTATGATTCGACTTGTTCAGCTCTTTCCTTGGTTTGAGGAAAATTAGTATTAATATGCTAGAATCATAAATGAGAGGGACAAATGAGAATATTTGACAGACCTCATCATAAACAATGGCGTTTGAACCGCAAAAATTTCAAATGAAGCTCCCTGGGCGATACTTTTTTAAAAAACCCAAATCAGAATTTATATTCAAAATAGGAAGTTAACAACAATTTTTAATTTAGTTAATGGGAAAGCTATAAAGAATGCTCCAAATTTAAGTGAATATCTCTTAGCAAAATTCCAAAATATATATTTCATGGAGGATATCAAAAAAATTAATTTTAAATACAGAATCCATATTTGAACAAACAACTTCAATGCCAGCAAACACGTAAAAAGCTATTACTACTTATAAATAAAACACAAAAAAAATGAATTATGTTTTAAGAGTGGACGTAAACTTGTATGAGGTACCATTGCTTTAATTATCATTTATGAATTAAGGTAATGTAAATTGCAAATATAATAGGTAAATGTTTCGCAAATTTCTTTGACTTAATAGGCCTTCCGTCAGTAGTTAGCGTACACGGTTTTATTCAGATTGCCTTCACATGAGCTGAAAGCCACAACACACCAAGCCGGAAGCAAATTATGGTATTTAGACTCTTCGTGAATTTAAATTCAATTCTGTGCTACTTGGGGAATAGAACGAAATTTTTGTACGACCCTAACTAGGGTATTTCTCCTTTAACGCCGGAGAAAAGAAACCGTAAGCTGGTTTTTTGATATTATGTGATCAAGCTATTTCTGCCTCCTATTTATAAAAATTTATATTTTTTTGTTTCACCACACGTATTTTGCAGTCTGTACTTCATAAAAGCCAATATCAGTGCCTACATTTTCTTATTTTTTATCTATTTGTTCATATTTGCAAAACAAACGATTTTTTTAATGAAATATAAGCTCACATTGCAAAAAATAGTTTCTTTTTTTCACCGAAATTATAACATGCATTACGTTTAAATAATTACTTAGCCAATGTACTTAAGAAAAATATTAAGACTTACGTGAGCTGCACCGAAAATATAACCAAAATACGTGTTTTTAAAATATAAATAAAATTAGATTTAAAAAATATTTTTTTTAATTGTATGTTTGCCTTTTATTAAAATTGAATAAAGGAAAACTTTCAAAACTCAACCAATCGGTGAGGACGATTTAGACTTATAACACACTATGAAAAAAGTATTTTCTCACCCATTAAATTCTTGAAAATTAGCATATTTACAATTACAATTTTTTGTTTCGCAAGTAACACCATTTTAATCTTAAGGGTCATATCATCAGTTATTCTTATCAAATTATTCCGAGCCAGTTATGTGACCTAACTTGGGAGGAGTTATGTTCAAGTACGGACTTCCCACATTGTTATTCTCACTACCGACGCACAATAAGGCTTAACTGCTTCTTCAGTACTTCAAAAATAATTTTTGCTAGAGAAAAAAATTGTATTTGTATTACAGACATTTCTCAACATGACATGGGATAGAGAAAACAGTCGGCTTAGTACGTACCAAAGTAACCAAACTTTCGCGCAAACCAAATGTAATACAAACCAACTTACTAAAAACTAAAAACAATATTTAATGTTGTCTTCTGACACACGCTATTTATTTTATTGTGAATGTTATTTAAATAAACACTTTTTCGTTACCTTACATAAATCATACCGCTTTAAAGGTGGTACTATTTAAATTTGTACTTTCCTTGGCACAGCTTAAAAGTCAAAATGAAACCCAGTGACAGTAAGACAAAAAATTTAAAGTCTCGATTGGACTGCCACTTAAACACTTACTCAATAAAAACCGGCAGTAATAATAATCGGTTCATTAAAATTTTTGAACATCACCCAATTCTTCTTTACTTTATAAAGCACAACCGGCGCGAGGGCATAAAGGCCTTAGAGACTGAAGTCCTGGCTACAATACGAGCCTAGTTATAGGATTTGCAGATGTCATAGCAGCGAGCGAGAGTTATAGGATTTATAGATGACATACCACTAGTCATAGTGGCAAAACATTAATGAGAAATTATTGGGTAACTAGTAAACTGCTCAATTCTTAACAAATAGTTAAACATTGCATCGAACTGATGTGTCGTAAGACCAGCAGGTACTGAAGCACATAGAAACTATGTCAAGATAGCTGAAAAAGTTTAAGAAGGTGATGCTAAGCTGATGATATCATAGTGCTGATAAATGAAAGTACAAATATGTTGCATACGAGAACAATTAAATTATCGCTGCTGTAACAGTATAAAAATTTCCGATATAGGTTTGAGAAATACTAGTGGTGTGAACAGTGCTTGGCACGTAGTTAACACAGAACCGACTGCCATAAAAATGATAGAAATGGATTATAGTTATGATATACTTATACGCACAGCTAGCGATCATTGGACGTATCGTCTGAAAAGACATGGTTCAGGTGTTTCGACTTATACAAATAATCATACTCGTAAAGATTTCAGCATAAATTCTTGCTGTGTAGAAAATGCTATTAAAGACATTGAATATTGTGCGCAATTTACAGCCGAATGGAACGACTTTAGCACTAAGGTCAGGAAGCCGCTTAAGGTAACAACCTTGTTAATGTTATGCTTACATCGAAAGAAAATCTATAAGTTTTCAGCAAAATGGCATTATACCAACTAAACTATGCATCCTGCATTTCGCAGGACATCACAGAAAGCAAGTGGGCGCTCTCCTTCTGTAAGGTATGTAATTCTTACCGGTAAGTCAACAGAAGGAGGTAAATAAAGCAAGTATGGGACAAATCTCATTTTCGTTTGAATGGATGTATAGCTAAACGAAATTAATGTGGAGAATATGGTTGAGAAGCCATTTCATTCCTCTGGTTTTACATTGTTAGGTGCGCTTATAGTCATCCGATGCAATAGGGTAAATGTTTTCGAAAATATCGTTGGAAAAAATATGTGTTTAATTTGAAATAAACAAGCTTAAACTTAAGAATCAATGCGGAAATGGTCCAAAAATTATTTTTAGCGCTCACAAAAAAGTTGGCTTAGGACCAATTAATTGATTTTGGTTTTTTGACTGTTTCTTATAGATTAACCCTTTCGCGATATTGTTGCCATATGGCAACAGTAAACTTTAAAAGGCCGTCAACACTCTCTTGTAAAAAATATCAACTTTTTTGTTACATATTTTCAAAAATTGAAGTTTAATGGTTAAAAAGAAATAAAATAAATAATAACCGCCCATTATATATCGGTAATACAGCACTTCACTATGAAATTTGTATTTTGCATTTTTAGATTTTTGAGGCATTTTGGGCAAATGTTTTCAACAATTTTTGAATAAAGTATATAGAAAAATGTTCAATCTGTCATTTGGCATATAAATACAATATTTTTTCGCTCGCAGCTTTAAAAGCTGTGCTAATTTTTAAAACTAAGCTTGTTGCCATATGGCAACAAATTTCTCGTAAGGTGTTAACTTGCATTAGATTGCAGAAGAAGTTTATTTGCGATTGAAACCAATACAAAACATTTGTTGTCATATGGCAACATTAAAAAAAAAGCACTTAACAAAAAAAAAAAAAAAAAAAATTTATTTGTATTGTTATTGGTCCTAAAATAAATACTCAATACTAAATAGATACTAAAAATGCGATGCCATTAGTTATTTTTTGTTTTTTTACATTTGTTAAAATAAATTAAAACAATTTCTCCGAATAAATTTCCTCGAATAAATTTTTATTTAGCACAATATGGATTACTTTCAAGACAAAAAAGGCTCTTGGCATTTTCGCTGAACCTTTAATGTGAAACTTTAAATGAGTTTTTCTCGAAAAGTTGGGTCTGGTCGTTAACCACGTCCATTTTGAACTGCTGTAGAAAGTAGTGCTAGCGGCTGATTTTGTCGCAACAAAGCTCATCCGCATATCCATGAGACCTACGCTAGCTTAGCAACCGAGGTAAAACTATCTGCTTACTCTCGATTCGTATTTGGGTTATTTTCCTTATAGCGTTCGAACGAATGCTCGACATTTTTTTTATGGAAGAAAGCAACCAATACCCACATGAGCCAAACTTCCACTTTACTATGTCAAAATTGGTCCATAAAACGTATTTCATATAAATATGATATTTTAATAAAGAAGTGAGAAACTTTCATGAACAATTCTTGAACTTTGATTTTTTAATTTGCACGTAGCTTAAAATTTGGATTATAAATGACCGAAACTTATCAAAACGTCCGAGTCTTGTACTTATTTAAAACAGCAAAGCCTGTTAGCCATCGAAACATTGAGAGTAATTGCAGAGCCGATGAACTATCGAGACTCGGCACCAAATTGATCGATGAGTACATAGACAATGACATAGACATACCCTTACAAACATGTAAGCTACTTAACCTTGAAGAAATCGTAAGGAAAGCAAACGAAAAATGGCGTAATGAAGCCACCTGCAAAATCGCCCATCAACTGTGGCCGACTCTCAAAGCTAAACGCACAGAATCTTTGCTAAGCTAAAATAAGCACAGTCCTAGCACACTGATTTCAGTCATAACGGGGCATTGTCTAATAGGTAACACGCCCAAAGGATGGATGTGCAAGCACATGACATCTGCAGAAGTTGTCTTTACAAGGTAGAGGAAGAGACAATCTGACACCTTCTGTGCCATTGTCCTGCTCTATCCAGACGGCGATTTGCTATTTAAGGCAGACAATTTTTTAAAGAATTGGAAGATATCAGTTACGCAGAAATAGAAGGTATTCTAAAATTTTTGAAAAGCGCACACTGGTTTTGGGAGAAACAGGGAAAGCTCCCCACACGCATAATGGGCTATGAGCCTGAGTATGTCCCACAGGACAACCGCTTCAACCTAACCTAACCCAACCATAGTCTGTAAGCATATTACGTATTAATTAAAAATGTATATTAAATGAAATGAAAATCTATTTCTCAAGCTAATATTTTCTGAGGAGCGCTTCGACTTTTTTCTGAAAATTCAATAAATATTTTTTCTGCATACCACCTTATGTTAAAATTTCTAACAAAATACTTGAATTTTAAAAATCTTGCGTTTTTATTAACATTTGCTACATGCTTTTTATTCTGTATGTAAATACATGTGTAGTTATTAATTATCCGGTTGTATTACCCGGTCCTGTTAAGCCTGTTTCTGAGCCTCCTATTTCGTCGCCTTTGTCTTCTTTCAGCACGTCTTGCTTTTCTCCTTGCGGCATGTCTTCTTCTTCTTGCACGCGCTAGTCTTCTTCTTCTCCTTGCGGCACGTCTTCTACGTCTTGCGGCGGCATTACTATTACTACTTGAAGCAACTGCTGTTGTAGTGGTAGTTGAAGCTGTTGTTGTCGTTGTTGATGTTGTTGTTGAGTTCGTCGTTGAAGTTGAATTAGTGGTTTGGGCCCTGGATTCGGGCAAATTTGTGATCACCACAAATAAAACACCCAACAAAGCTAAGCGTAGAAGTGTCATGTCTCTAATCGACTATCTTCCAAATCCGGTCAATATTCGACTATGTTTTCAGAGCGAGGCACTATGTCTTTTATACTAGAATTATCTCCACTACTTTAATGTACCTATCACTCTATGTTTGCATAAAATGTACTTGGTATTGTAACTTGTATAGGTTTCAGAAACATCTGTATAATTAATTATTGGAAAAATGTTGACAATCGAACAATTTGTTGATAACTTAAATAAACAACACGGAAATAAAGTGTCTGAAACCTATATTCATACGTATTTCAATTTTTCACATTAAAATTGGTTTTGTCTGAGCTACGTACATATATTAATATGTAAATAATTATGAATGTGTCAATAAGGAAATCGTACCATCAATCATTCCGACATTTTGATAAAATCGGTTTTCAAGATTTGTTTGAGAATTCTTTCAGAGAAATCAGTAAGCATCAAAAACATAGACTTTCAAAATCTCAAATGTAATACGTGACCAAATACAAATTGTATATACGTTTTTCTTTAACTCCTTGTGGAGCACCGGGCGGTCTGTGAATTTGACGATTCGTTAGCAATTAAGATTCGAATAAGTAGGTTGCTAGCCTGCCTATCCTAGCTTGGTGATGGTTAAAGAAACTACCTACACCTCCAAGCAAGTGTTGCCTATTTTGTTCTGTATGTGATATTTTATTCCCCACCTACCCTGCATATCTGCCGAGCGTTCCCCTATCCACCACTTGGGGACACGACCGATGGGAGACAGGCAACTTCACATCAAATAGAAAAACAGAACATAAAAGAAACACGATTAGGGTTTTTATCGCCATTTTTTTGAAAGCTGTGAGAGGTCTACTGAATGAACTTTTTCTAGCTTACGGTACTGACAACATTTTGGTATTTTATTTATAATTTTGTGTACAATTCATGTTTTTACTCAAATTTGTAGAAATTGCTTATCTCAGGCGTGATTAAAAGCGAACAAAAATGTTTTCCGGTTGTTTGTTTTTTTGTAAATTATAATTTCGTAAATTATTGTAATGTGAAAATCACAAGGTTGCCAACATTTTTTCAATACGGTGAATATCGCTTTTTAGAGCAATCTAAAAAATACTATATTTCAAAAATACTACAATACATTGCCTCAATTTATACCTTCATTCTCCTAATGGCCAAATTAATTTTATTTTTAAGTTAAACTTCCTTTATTATTGATGATTTTGTGTAATGTTCAAAAAAATAATTCAGTATTCAAAGTATCATCGGATGATTTCTCATACTTCAGACGGTAAATAACAAATATTTCCTGAACTTAATTTGGTTTGAGAGAGGAAGTTTGCCGAGAGGCCAGATTTGTTTGAAAGCATCCCAAGGATTTTACACCAATATTCCACACCATTTCCCAGGACTACCATTTTTTTTTTTGTCCAAAAGCTCATTAAATATTTTCGATCAGCCATCCTATTCAGTCGATATTGTACAATTTCGCGACCAAATAAATAGAAAGAAAATTCAAATTAGTTATTCTACTCCTGCTACCTGTTTAAATGAACTTTGGTTTTATCAAACGTGGTTGTAGATTCACCGATGGGGCACAACGCAGTGGACGTCCAAATGAGGCGATAACACCAAAAAACATTAAAAAAATCCACAAAATCGTTGAAATGAATGATATCGAAAACTAAAGTTGCGTGAGTTAGCAGATATCCTAAAGATATCAAAAAAAAAACTTCTTAGCTTTATATTCTACTAGCTTTAACCCTCGGCCCCGCTCGCGTAGGAGTAGTTTTGAGGGATTTAGGATATGTAGATAAAAGAATTACAAACAATAATTTCATAGAAAATAATTTTTTATTAATAACCATAATATTACAATACCCGGGGTCCGTTGCTAAGCCTCGTTGAATAAAATCAAAACAACCAATCAGAAAAATATCAAGCAAAATTATTTTTATTAATTTTCTATCTCAAACCGTTTTTGAACTTTGCACTTGGGTCATAGTTGAACAGCTTATGCGGATTATGAAGTCTAGAGTGTGCTATAAATAGTGGGAAACAGGAAAAACTAAGATTGTTTAGATTAAATTTAAGCAAATATTCGATTATTAGTGACGAATGAGAGTGGTGGCAAGGCCTCGGGGCTGTGGGAAGGGAGTTCCATCATAAAAACATGCCTATAACCTTCATTGGGTGAAAATATAAATGTATAAACATTTTTACGTCATTTGGTGTTGTCGTATCGTAATGATGCGCGGACAAAGTACAGACATTCACCTTTATAGTATAGATAATTATTTCACTATGAGAAAGCTTTGTTCAAAGTGGATGTCGCGTTTACTCACTGTTGACCAAAAACAGGGCAACACGCCGTGTCACAAGTCAATCAAAGCTACATGAACTGAACTTCGAATTGCTCCAACATCCACCGTATTCACCAGATTTGGCTCTCAGCGATTACTGGCTGCAGATTTAAAAAATATACTAACCGCTAAGAAATTTTGCTCGAATGAAGAGTTCATCGCTGAAACTGAGGTATATTTTGAGGCACAAGATAAATTGTTCTACAAAGGTTATACTGAAATGACAAAACAATTCCGGAAGGACAGTATTGTTATTGATGGAAATTTTCTTCTTCTTCTTGATTGGCGCGATATCCGTTTACGAGATTTCTTTTTTTTTTCTTTTTATATCTCCCCTTTATTAAATTAATTACAGGATGTGATATATTAACAATATGTAATTTTTGTACAATTAGGGTCTATTATGTTGTTTTACCAATGTAAGAAGAATCTGTTATAATTAATATATTATTTTTTTTGTTTTTTGTTTTGTTTTGTAATTAAACTGAATTCTTATAGTTAGATCAGCCGGTGTGAGTCGCTTTAATCTTTGTTAATATTTTCTACCGGTACTATTTTACGTATTTGTTCGTTTTGGTGGACTGACAGTCGCTGGATATGCTTAGTGCTACATTTAGTGATTGTTTCTTGAATAGTGTCTATGTTTAAGCCACGATGTATGGCTTCATTGGAAATAAACCAACCAGCATTTGTTATATTTCGTGATATTTTGGATTGTGTTCGCTGTATGAGCTGAAGATTTGTATTTTTAGCCGTATATCCAGATAGGAGTAGTATTTCACGTGGCGAGAAATTGATGAAAATTACTTTGATGAATAAAGCTGATTTTGAACAAAAAAATCTTGATTTTTTAAATATTTTTAATGCTTTCCCGAGCTAAACTGTTTTTTCAGAATTGTTTATGTTTTAAACAAAATCATACAAATCAAACTTTTAAATCCTGTCAAAAAAATACTTTTAAAATACCAACCAGGTTTTTGAGGCACTTCCAAATATGCACTTTAATGTACCCTAATTTAGTGGGCTGAGATATTCACAATAAGCCAAGTCTTGGAAAAGACCCATTAAAGCAGAAACATCCCATTCGACAATACGAAAAGGAGTTGCCTATATGCCGCGATGCCTGAATTTGGTATCTCTGTAAAACTAATATATTACTTCTATGTGAAATGACGCTGCTCAATATCAGCAGCGCCGACAGAATTGCGAATAATCTCTCCGAGTCGTGTAAAACCAAACGAGGTTTCTGACTGATGTTGGAAAAGATCGTGCGAGCCGCAGAACTCAATAGCTCAGGCACAATTTTTTATAAAAGCGTACAATTTTTGGCGTATGCCGATGATATTGACATCATTAGCCTTAACAACCGTGCTGTTAATTTGACCTTTCCAAACTGGATAAAGAAGCAAAGCAAATGAGTCTGGTGGTGAAAGAGTCATCAAACCAGCAGTCAGCGCACTCGCACCCACGTCACTGTTGATCGTTATGATTTCAATATTGTAAGATACTTCGTTTATCTGGGCCGATAAGAACCTTTCCAGCAAGTGCTAGTTTGGACTAAGTAGGAAATTGAGTAGTAAATTCCCCTCTCGATGAACAAAACTAACACTTTACAAGACTCTCATCGTGCCCGTCTTAACGTATGGCGCAGAGGCTTGGACTATGACAACATCCCATGAAGCGACCCTTGGAATGTTTGAGGGAAAGATTCTGCGGAAGATTTTTAGACCTTTCCACGTCGGTGACGGCGAATATCGTAGGCGATGGAACGATGAGCTGTATGATCTTAACGACGGCATAGACAGACCGCAGCAAATAAAGATTCAGTGGCTTCCTTGGCTGGGTAATATCGTCCTATTGGATGCAAACGCTCCAGTTCTGAAAGTGTTCGATGCGGTACCAGCTGGTGGTAGCAGAGGAAGAGGAACGGCTCCTTTGCGTTGGAAATATCTGGTGGAGAAGGACTTGGTTTCACTTGGTGCGTGCAATTGGCGCCGGTTAGTACGAGAAAGAAACGACTGGCGCGCTTTGCTAAACTCGACCAAAATCGCGTAAGCGGCTATCGCGCCAATTAAGAAGAAGAAGAGAACCCAGAGTAGTACTTCCTGGCATGTCATATTCACTCTGCGAGTATTTGAGTCGCTTGCATTATTTCACGTTTTCAACCTGTACTCGAACTTATTTACCAAAATACGAATCTCACAGCAATTTTATTATGAGAATTTGCACGTTTTGAAAAACCAATTTAAAAAAAAAATTAAAAATCTTGCGTTTTTATTAAGATTTGCTACATGCTTTTTATTCTGTATGTAAATACATGTGTAGTTATTAATTATCCGGTTGTATTACCCGGTCCTATTAAGTCTGTTTCTGAGCCTCCTATTTTCTCGCCTTTGTCTCCTTTCAGCACGTCTTGCTTTTCTCCTTGCGGCATGTTGTCTTCTTCTTTCACGCGCTAGTCTTCTTCTTCTCCTTGCGGCACGTTTTCTACGTCTTGCAGCGGCATTACTATTACTACTTGAAGCAACTGTTGTTGTAGTGGTAGTTGCAGCTGTTGTTGTAGTTGTAGTTGTTGTCGTCGTTGCAGTTGAATTAGTGGTTGCGGCCTTCGATTCGGGCAAATTTGTGATCACCACAAATAAAACACCCAACAAAGCTAAACGTAGAAGTGTCATGTCTCTAATCGACTATCTTCCAAATCCGGTCGATACTCGACTATCTTTTCAGAGCGAGGCACTACCTCTTATACCAGAATTATCTCCACTACTTGAATATACCTATCACTCTATGTTTTCATTTAATGTACATGAGTAACGGTTCCAGAAACATCTGTACAATTAGTTTTTGGAAAAATATTGACTAGCAAAAAATTTGTTGATAACTCAAATATGCAAAATAAAAATAGAAAAAATATGTATTGGGTTCAACGATTGGACTTCGTAAAACGTGCACGCGGTGGTCATCAAAAGAAATCGAATTTCATACTTAAATGTATATGTTCAAACTCGATAATAAAAAAAAAAAATTAGTTAAAAAAGTCAAACCGTTTGTGTTTTATTCAAAAAAGTTCAAAAGTTGAAGCGCTCTTACTGAAAAACCGTATATATAATATAAATGTAACACTTTAGGTAGTTTTTTTTTATCTAAACTATATACAAATGATACACAAGTATATAAATACACATGTATGTGTCAGTAGTAAGTTATAACATCGTTAATTTCTTCATCTTGATCAAATCAATTTTGAGTATTTCGGTCTGAAATGTAAATCAGCCTAGTCTTCAAAATCATAATCTAACCTCAAACCGTTTAGAAAATCGAAAAGGTGTTTCTTGCAAGGTCAAATAAAAAAGCAAAGTTTTACTCTGCGAGAAAAAGAAGCCAATTGAGTTTCGCCTAATTTAGTATCTTGAATCATCCTGCGAAGTCACTTTAATCCTCGTTCTGATATTGGTACGCTTTTGAGACTGATTTTCAATGTAATAGCGGTAGCTGTAGACAAGTTTAGACTCATAAAATTTAAGTACCTTTCAGACGATGATGCTGAGCGATGCACGTCACACATTAGTAATTACCCACTAAAATTGAGTTCCATTTCATGGTTTTTTGAGCGAATATGGGAATTTGCCATAACGATTTACAAGCAATGGGGTGCATACATGATATGGTGTAGTATGGTTAACCAAAAAATCTAATTTGGTCTTCCCAAGTAGGTTGCTCTAAACTAATCTTTGATATATGCATACTATTAAATATCCTGGACTGGGACCTTTGAGAATAACAGTTAGTAGCATCAGGCATCCTACGCTTAAGAGAAGCATCCTGGGAAGGTCTCAAAAATCTAAGGCTTTCTCCTGGACAAAACACAGATTGGAGAGAAATTTTGACGCAAAATCCCAATCAGAAAAATATAGAGGAGTAATCACTGCACTCCACATGGCACATTGGCTCTAAGATTGAAGGCAAAGTAGAAATAATGCTGCCTCTTGAAACCCACCCTTAAGACTTCCATTTCGATAAAACAGTCACTGCAGCATTTTACAGGCTGAAGAATCAAGAATGATACTTCTTTATATTTATTAATAACCAGTTATTTGAAATTGTGGACTCTACCACTTTCAATGCTAAACTTGTAATGAATTACCGCCATCCAGTGCAGGAGATAACCACGCAGAATAGGTTCCATCTTACTTGTTTCCTTATTTACCGGGACATAGAGAAAAACTGCATATTAGATGGGCTTGCAAGGAAAGGTACGTCAAAGCTAATTCCTCCTTTGGCACTTGCGAACTGTTACTTAGGAAATTTTGAAGTGTTTCTAATTTACCGCGGGTCGACGGGGACGAAACTAAACCCAAAACAAGCGCAAGGGATATGCTATATACTTTCGCTATACACAAATAAAGGATTGGATATCTCGGGACACCTTTTGCAGTATAAACTTCATAGCATCATGGGCGTCTGCGTCACTAGCATTCAATAGGGCGCTGGTTCGCTAACCACTATGGATAGAGATAAATGATATAAACGATTTTTTTCTAATAGCAGTTGCCCCTCAATGACAACGACAAATCTCCCAGTGCCCTTCTACGGCGAAAATATTTATGATGAAAAACTATCTGCCGTTAGGAGGTGGCATAAAACTGAAGGTATCTCCATTTGTGGTACAACATCACGACAAACACCACAAATCGCAGCAGGAGCTCGGCTAATCGTTTGGATAATATGCGAATTATAGATACATATATAAAAAAATTGGATGGCGATTTTTGACTTCTGAACAGCAAGCCATCACTTCGCCTTGGGAGGCTTTGTCAGAAGGCTTAAGATATATCAGAAAATACTAAATCGCAAGACGTGATTCAGTGACTCACGAGTTAATGGGTACCATGTTTGAGTGTGTCTCTAATGTCATTAGACAGATGCGATTTTGTATTGAAAACATTTCTGAGACAGTTTGGTATTTGTCGTCAAAGAAAATTCACGACATATTTTAAAGTTCCCCTTCAATAAGCTCAAATCCACAGGCTATATGGCTGAATATATGAAAAGTGTTTGGGTATGTATGCTGTAAAAGCCAATTGTGACCAATTTCGGTCGACATTCATCGATTCTATTATGGTGGTATTTCCGTTAAAAGAACCCAATTGTCGAAAATGTCGGTACAGCAATGAAAACGGGGTCTATTTGACCTAAGGACGGTGCAACTTGTCACACTGCCAAAGTTACACTCGAACTTTTGGCTACCGTTTTTGAATTCCGATATCGATTGGCCGCCTCGGAGCTGTGATTTAAGCCCGTTAGACTATTTTTTTGTGGGAAGCCGTTAAGGACAAATGCTTTATGAATCATCCAGAGACGATTGATGCTTTAAAACACGAAATCGAGGTTGCCATTCATGAAATTGGAACCCAAACAATCGAAAATGTGTTTAAAAATTGGGTTGATCCTATAGCCTACTGTAAAGCCAGTCGTGGCAGTTATTTGAACGATATTATTTTTTATTCATAAATGACAATGTTCAATCTTCAAAAAAAAAAAAAAAAAAAAATGAAAAAAGTATTGATTAGTTTTTTTTTTATAGCCGATTCAAAAAGCAAATTTTATGTGGCCCATCTTATATATTTCATTCATAAATATTCTATAGGTAATTGAAATCTTCCAATAACACAGTGCGACAAATTTGAACCTTTTTTCTCATACATGATAAAATCGGCACGCAATACTATAACTCGAATAGGTGTTTTTTAGTTTTTCACCATCACCATCACCATCACCATCACCATCACGTAGAAAAGTTTTGCAATTTCTATAAAATTATATCGCATAGACATAAATGAAAGAAGAATATCAAGAGAATTGAAAAATATTTTTTTATAGTAATCCATGGCTCAATTATAAAAGGTTGTGTAGAGTTTGACAACTGATTTCCCATGCAGCCTAATTCATTGAAGCAATTTAGAAGTAAGCAAAAAATTGTGATAGGTTTATCGCCTTTCTAAAAAGATGGTTAAAAATTGAAAAGAGGTCGGTCTAATGTAAACCATAAAATAAATATATGATATTTCAAAAATAGTACTTAATTATTCATTCTTTAACACAACTATTCCCATAAATTTGTCACATATACTACTTTATATATTGGCAATGCATGCATATCTACAAGTGCCTAGTTACCAAGTTCTGTATATACAATATTTTATCGTATTTTTGTTTGTAAGGCTTTAATTTAGTAATGTTTCCCAAGTTTACTATGCTTTTTTCAGAAAGAATTATGATATCAAAAATCTCGTAGTTTGACAATCGATTGGGTTAACCGAAACCATAAAGAAATAAAGTACACCGTAACTTAGTAGTTTCAACTTGATCGTTGGATTTTAACAATTTCCGCAACTTCCGGTACATCGTGGAAAAGCTTTGGCCACCTATATCTTAAGCAAGTTTGATGGAATTTCACTTAAGCCTAACTATAAATAAAAATCTTATTTCTACATCACAACATGTCTATAAATAAAAAAATAAAATAAATAATTGGCGCGTACACTTCTGTTAGGTGTTTGGCAGAGCTCCTCCCCCTATTTGTGGTGCGCGTCTTGATGTTGTTCCACAAATGGAGGGACCTACAGTTTCAAGCCGACTCCGAACGGCAGATATTTTTATAAGGAGCTTTTTCATGGCAGAAATAAACTCGGAGGTTTGCCATTGCCTGCCGAGGGGCGACCGCTATTAGAAAAATGTTTCTATTAATTTTGCTTTCACCGAGATTCGAACCAACGACCTCTCTGTGAATTCCGAATGGTAATCACGCACCAACCCATTCGGCTACGGCGGCATGCCTATACGAAAGGAAAATCGGGAGAGACATCTCTACATAACCTTATTTACATCGCAGAGAGTTCATTGCATAAACAAGAATTTGCTCTACCTGCTTGTATTGATATTGAAGGAGCCTTTAACAGCATTGAAGGGGAAACAATCACCGCAGTACTCACTGATCTTGGGGTAGAACCGGGCTTGGTAGGCTTCTTTGGCAAAATGTTACATAGCAGAATCATTGAAGCGAATCTAGAAGAATCGGTACTCAGGAGAGAGGTACACCGTTTTTATGGAACGCAGTTGTAAATAAACTTCTTTAATACTGGAATGGGTGAATTTTAACGTGATAGCTTACGCCGATGATGTTGTTATTGCTGTCTCTACATTAAAAGACCGAGTACAAAATGCTCTAAATATACTTTATAGGTGAGCAGAAAAGTGTGGTGATTTCGGAGGAACCAAGTACTTGGAATTAACCATAATAGGAAATTGACTTGGAAATCAAACATCTTAGAAAGAGTTAGGAAAACGAGCCTAGCGCTAAGGTGCCTGATTGGCCTTACACTGCTGTCATCACACCCATTCTTCTATATGGAAATGTTGTCTGGTGGTGTGCTATGCAAAAAAAAAACCTAATTCTAATTTATTGAATAAGGTGCAGAGATCAGAGGAATTAGCAATATGTGGCGTCATGAAGACCTTGCCATCCATGGCTTTGGTCGTTATATTGCATCTGCCACCCCTGGATCTCTTCTGCAAATACTCAGCGCCCAATAACGCTTTAGGGCTCAGAGCAAGCTCACAATGGAAGACTGTCACATATGGACGTTCAACCATCTTCGACTCCTATACGGATATACCCAGTGTTGTGATTATCACCCTCCCATTCTATAATTTGAATGGAATTTCTCAATGAAAATCACTTTTAGATTGGAATAGCTTGAAGAAGATCCATCACCCAACACACCCGTTAAGATCTACACGGATGGATCTAAATTGGACACCAGTGTAGAATCAGGGTTATATTGCGAAGAGCTTTTTATCAGTGAATCCTGTAAATGACCGGATCAGTGTAGTGCTTTTCAAACGGAAATAAACATTATTCATGAAGCTCTAAGATGGTTAGAGATAAACAGAATATCACCAACAGATTAAGGAGTGTCTTACAGTGTCGCCCATATCTTAATGAGATGACTTAATAATATCGTATTATCTTATGATGGGTTCCATCAGACCGCAGAGTTACACCAGAGAGCTGTAGGGCTGACCAACTTGCAAGAGAACATGTACCTGTATGCCAAACATAAATAATTTTATGGGGGTACCTCTTGCAACTTGTAAGCTTCTTGTAATATACGCCCTAATCAGTTCTGCAAATCAAAGATAGATTAGTGCCAATACCTGTAAAATTGCCAGGCAAACATGGCCAAGGCTACATCTAAGTCTGTCCAAAAATATTATAAAATTGAGTAGACTTCAAATTAGGACCTTAGTAGGGGCCCTCGCAGGACATAGTCTTATAGGAAATCACGCAAGGAGAATGGAGGAGGAGTTGGAAAAAATTCAACACCTTTTTTGCACATGCCCGGCTCTAGCCAGAAGCAGGAACCGATATTTAAGATCGCACTTCTTGATAAATATAGATAATCTATTCACTTTAGGTATCACTAACCTTTTGCGCTTTGTCCAAAGCTCAGTACGGTTCAATCTGGAAGGGAAAATGTAGCCCAACCGCTGCGGCTCAATACAGACCCATTTCGTGGTCTAAGTGGTATCACTGTCTCTATGTGCGATGCGGCTGCCAAACCTAACCTAGCTTAAGTTTCCACAAGAAATATGTTCTTCCCATTCTCAGAAGGTTTATATACAAATTTTGGATACTGCCTTTGCCATATCGTTCCAAGCTCAAATAATTGTTTTGGTTGGGTCTTCCAACTTTTTTAATCCGCCCCTCACAAACTATTTGACGGACATTGAATTTTAATTTATTCAGTTTCACAAGTCATGCCTTAAGATGGGTCAATTCTTTTTCCAGGTAAAACAAACAACAATCAGTTTATGATTTAATAAAATTCGTTGAAACAAAACTACACTTTTTAAATAAAAAAAATATAATATATTTACGCTGTGTGCGTAGAAGCGTCAACCAAAGGGACCATCCTTATTTCAGCAATGCAAAATTTCAACAAGCATCGGAAGAACATCACTAGTCAATTTAGCCCGATCTCAAAATTCGTCGCCGAAAAGTGATACACGTAAATTTTTCGTCTTGTTTCAATGAAGTGAACGACAGGAACTAACTTAGGGCTCTTTTTTGGCCACGTTTTGTGGCACCATAAAAACAGTATTGTCAGCTTACTTTTTTAGCAAAAGTTTTCATTTTCATTTATACTTTTGAGTTCTTTTTCTTTAGAATTTGCTCTGAAATAATAATGGCATTTCCAAGAGGACATCACGGATTTATCAACTAGCTCAAGATGGCCGGCACAGGGTGCAAATCATACCTTTAATTATTGCTTCATCATATCACCCTATGTCACCAAATAATTTGCAGCTGTTTTTAATTATAACTTAACCAAGTAATGGATATAAATTGGCCAACTACAGTCAACAAATAGTCAAATTGATACTTTGAATTGAAAAGCGGTTGGTTAGTTTTATTCTATTAGTAAACGTATGATTGTGAAAGCAGTCCATAATAATTTGTATCCCTATTTAGTTTTAATAAATAAATCCTGTGAAAATTTTTACGGTTATTGGTGACCGAAAATTAAAAAAAAATTTTACCTCACTTCTTGCCATAGATTATTATGAAAAAAAAAATTGTTTAATTCCCCTGGCATTCTTCTTGGTATACGCGGGTCAATGACGAAAATTTCAAAAAATATATTTAACATTTTTGGCAAGTATTGTACAAAAAAAATTTGTTTTTAAATCTCTTGACATTCCTTTTTCCTTTAAGCGTCCAATTTCTATAACAAAAAAGCCCACTTTACATCTTTGGGCCACGGCAGTTATAAAACCAAATTTTTTTTTGAATTCTCTTGACATTCTTTTTTCAATTGATATTCATGCATATGTCCATGACGAAAATTTCAAAAAACATGTTTTCTTTTCTTGAGCAATGATTGTATACTTTTATATAATTAAAATAATTTTTTTTATAATGAAACGTAACCGAAACTTTGTAGAAGTCCCATAGAATTTAATAGAACAATTTCTGTTTGTATCCATATAAATTTTTGTGATTATTTTTCTCAATTTATTTTTATTTTTTTTATCTGAAATAAGTTAATTCTACACAGCGATCGCTCTTACAACTATTTATAAAACTCAATTTGCTGTATGTTTAACAAATTGCAAACCAAAAACTAAAATCATTTACGCTTAAATACAAGTACACAAATTTTCAATGTTCCAAAATAATTTATATTTGTACAAGTGCATATCATCCTACCGCACACACATATTTAGTGCATTGGATGGAATTTTATATGTGGCTATGCATTTCCACTTACCTTTTTGATGCCAAAACTAAATCACGCGCTCGTTTGTTGTCTATCTAAAAGCTGCAGCACACTTGAAGAACTATCGTCATGCAATATGGATATGTTGCGAAGCGTTAATGCGCTCACATACACAGAGAAAAACACTTGAACACAAATATATTTAGTTAGAGTACACTTTTCAATGCCTCCAAATATTCTTATTGTTTTTGGTTTAAATGCTTGCAAATATTTTTGAGTATGTTTTTTTTTGTGTTTTGATGCTGTAATCACTTGCTTTATGATCGGCGTTGAGCGGCTTGCACAATTTCGATGTAGTAAGCACTTGAAAATTATTGTTTCCCCTCCAAATGATGGCAATTTATTTGTTTCGAATAAATTTTCGTTGATGATGTATAAATGCTAAGCACTCGCACACATATGTAATAAATAGATTTATATGTTATTATTGTTTTTGGTTGTATATTAGAAAAAATTTGTTCAACACATTGTCTATTATTCGTTTGCTATCTATTTTTGTATTTATGTTCTTGTGATATTTTATTTGGCTTTTACTCATTCAACCGGCCGATAGATTTATTTCGCATTTGCTGATTTTCATTTTTGTTTTTTTTTTGTAATTTTTACTTTTAATTGTCTTTTAACACTTTTTTGTCTTTCAAAACTTCTATTTTATTTACTGCTAAAAATTTTGCTCTTCGAAAATAATTTATGAATTCAGCTATGATGCCACTGCTGCGCTTGTTGCACTTGTTGCAGTTTTTGCTGTTGTTGCAACAGCGCTATCAGCTTTCGCTTGGTATGTTTGTAAGCCATGTTTGCCCTAATGAAGTAAGTTTTTCATTGTCTTTGCTTCTTTTTGAAAACAACAAAGGAATATTTTTAAAATGTGTAGTCCACTGAGTTTACGCTCAAATGTATGCAATGAATTTTTTATATTTATAAATTTACGCTAAACTACACGGCGCATTTTATTTCTTTTTCTTGTTGTGGTTTGCTTTTATTAGTAATGAAATTTGATCCTTTTTCGTTTTGTTGTTAGTTAAATTTTTTACAGAATGCTTTAATTCTATTCAAATTTTTTAACGCAATATTTTGCCCGAATCTTATTACTGTTTTTCAGTTAGTTTTGTTGGTATTTATTTAAATGCAATCGATTTTTATTTGTGAATGTTCACGAAAATTTCAGATTTTTTTATAAATTTATAAGCTACAATTTTATCATTTATTAACTAAACTAGAAATTTGCACTCCGTATATTTTTCTTTTTCATAAATTTTTGTTTGCTTGCGTTTTATGATGGCATGTGAATTGTTTTGTTGTTGTTTAATAGATTTTAGCTTATTATTCTGCTAATAGGGAGTATGCTGTATTTATTAACTTGTTGTTGTTGTTGTGGTATTTTCGTTTTGTTCTATTTTTAGTTTTTGAATTCCGTTTTAAATACTTTTAATGATATGTTTAATTAATTGCATTGCATTACGGTAAAATATTTGGACTCTATTTCAGTCTATTGAGCTTCGTATTTTTCTTTCAAAAAGTTATTGTTGTTGTTTCAATCCCATATAGTTGATATTTTTAATTTAGATGATTTGTTTTTGTCTTATTGTTTGCTTATTTTTGCTTTTTTCTCTTAATTGTCTAGCTGCTTATGTGGCGGATTTCTTTAGTATAAGTAGTGGTTGTTGTTGTTGCAGTTGCAGTTGCATTACCCTTTACAATTCCCTTCTGCTTCTGATTCAACACGACCTGCTGTTATTGCTCGCTTATTTTTTGTGATGTTGTTGTTGTTGTTGTTGTTCGCAGTGTTCTCAACTTTTTCTGAGTAGAAAATCCAAATGTTGGAAAAAAACAAACAAAACCAGCACACATTAAAACTTTTCAATTCAATTCCAATTCACTTCATGCTGCTTTGCACATTCGCGTCTGCTAGCTGTAAAAGACGAAGAGAAAAGTGAGAAACGGTTGAGAGAAGGCATACATGTAGAAAAAACAGAGTGGCACAAGTTAGTTGGGTAAACGTGAAAATTGCAGTATTAAAACTTTGTTTGCACGTTGACGTTAAAATGGTAATGAGTATAAAAGGGATAAAGGAAAAAGCAAATAGAAAATAAAAAAGAGAAAGGAAATATAAAGGCGATTTAAAAAAAAGCACAAGACCTAGCAGAAAGAGACACGTAAACTAAATAATGCAAGCAAATTAAAAGCAATGCAAAATATTTTGCTGTGCAGCAAAAAAACAAACACAAAAACAAAAATCCACAGTTATGAAAGCCAATTGTCTGTGTGTTTGTCTGCATACCTCCAAGGCACAAATGCATACCAGTTTGGCATTTTGTAACTTCTTCCGTTAAAAAATGATTTACCTTCCATTCGCTTTTCCTTAAAAAAAAGAACTAGAACAAAAAACCTTTTCCTATACGGTAATGGGTTTCTCATGTTATCCTGTCAACGTTGCCACATACATGAATTTTTCCTGGTAAAATTTTTTTTGCAAGCTGCACTAAAACGTTGGCAAATTACTTATAAGTACGAGGAGACAGAAGAAAGTAAAATAAAAAAATGTAAAAACTACAATAACAAAAGTTGAATAGGACAAAAACGAATGTTCAAAATTTGTGATATTTTTATATTGCAGATTTTTGCTTACGTTAGTCACAATCGATATGTGCCGACAAGTGGCAAGCAATTTTTTTTTTTTTTTTTTTATAATTTCAATTGAAGTGCAAAAGCTTGTAAAAATTGGCTTTAAAATGGTTTGATGTTTTTGACATAAATGTGTCAATTGGTTAAATTGGTAACATTTTCGGTGGTCATTGCAGTGACGTGGCATATTTGCATTTGACTTTTAAAATCGATAGTTGTCAATTAAGACAGAGTATTGAAAAATGTATATACCAGTAAACATTTTATTTTAAACGTGTTGTCAGTCATTAAAAAGAAAAAAATTGAAATATCAGATAATTTACAGTCATTAAAAAGAAAAAAATTGAAAAATCAGATAATTTACTTTTACCGTACCGAATAGTTACCATACATTTTTTGTTTGTTTTTGGATGATGAGAAGTAGGAAGCATTTAGTGAAAATTCGTAAATTCAAACCTTTATCGAGTAGGCAGTTGCAAGTGCAGAACTTGGAAATAATTTTTATTCACGATAAAATGGGACCTTTGAACTAATATTTAAAACAAAGTGAGCCAAGAACAAAATATATTTTTAAAATAATCTTTAAAATCGAATATCTCGAAAATGAAATTATGCAGATAATAATGTCTTTACGAGTCTAGGATACAAAGATTCAATCAAAGGCATTATGGCAAGAGCCTTATGCATAACATCTTAAAATTGGACTTATGGTGAGAAAACTTAAAGTCAAAGGAAAAAGAATAAGCTTTACATTGAGCTAACGTTCTCTTAAAAGCAGCATTCAACTCATATAGGGTTTTCACAATACTCCCAGAAAACAATCCTTTACAACGAAAAATGCGTGAGGGAACAGTAAAATGAATTTTATTGAGCAGACACATCGACAACAGAACCCGCCAGGACTCCAAAGGCATGACATTTATTTGTACGCAAGGAGAGCGATTGAACGAAATGGGATCAGCGAATTTCACTGAGAGCAAAGCAAAGCCCAGAAAAGCTCTATGAACTGTAATGAGAATCTTATTTGGAAAGTAAATTCGTTTTTTTCCGACAGGGAATTTAAATGCATTTTTCACAGCTAACTTCTCACTTGATTTTACGCTGTAGTTTTAGGTCGGTGCCCTTTTAAATATGGAGAGCAATAAGCAGTATTTTCGTCATATTTTACTTTTTTACTATAAAAAAGGTAAAAATGCTGTTCAAGCCAGATATAAATTAACCGATGTGTATGGAGAAGATGTGTTGTCAATACGACAGTGCTAGAACTGGTTTGCAAAATTTCGATCCGGGAATGTCGAAGATGCACCACGTTCTGGAAGGCCAGTTGAAGCTGATAAGGGCGCGGTAAAAGCATTAGTTGATGCAAACCGCCGAATAATAACACGTGAGATCGGTGAGAGGTTAAATTTACCGAATTCAACTGTTTATGTTATATCGAAGCTCGAAGTTTCCCTATGTCCTCACAGAGAGAAATTTGTGTCGTCGCGTAGACGTCTGTGCTCCACTCCTCAAACGTCATGAAAATGATATACTTTTGAAGCGTATCATTACTGGGGACGAAAAATGGGTTGTATATAACAATCTCAAATGCAAGAGATCATGGAGCAGAAAAGATAAGCCGGCTCAAAGCATTTCAACTTATATCAATCACAAAAAGGTGATGCTGTTTATTTGGTGGTATTTTAAAGGAGCCACTTTTTTTGAGCTTTTACTGATTAAGACAGATAAGACAGACAAGCTGGATAAACTGAATGATGCACTTCAACAGAAAAGGCCATAATTAATCAGCAGAAAAGGTGTAGTGTTCCACCAAGATAATGCGAGACCTCATACAGGTTTGGTCACTCGCCAAAAGCTTTTACAGCTTGAATGGGACGTACTGCCACACCCACCATATTCTCCAGACCTGGCTTCTTTGGATTTCCGGTCACTGCAAAATTTTTTGGACGGTTAAACCTTTACCTCAAATGAACACGTCAAAAATTATCTGGAGCAGTTTTTTACCAGGAAAGACCAAACATTTTATGAGCTTGGAATTATGCTACTACCAGAAAGATAGCAAAAGGTGTTGGATCATAATGACCAATATATTATTTAATTATATATTTATCATTAAACGAGGATCGTTCTTCATTTGGACCACAAAAAAACGAAATTACAACCCAATATTAATATGGACTGCATGCAACGGTCTCCAAACGACGGTCGCGTATTCGAACCTGCACCAAACTAAGGACGAGTACAACAGCGTGAAAGTACCAGAGCGGGATCAGAAAACGAAGAACAATTTCGACCAATAAAGGTCAACATTGCGAACGAGTTAGAAACAATATAATTTATGTGAGTGGTGAAGTTGGGCTTGGAGTCCAAACAAGCCCTCAGGTCTTTTAATTCACTAATTGTCTTGATATATACTTAGTCGTGCCATAAATTCTGTGACAAATTTTGTAATGCATAGAGTGAGAAAAAATTCTCAGAAAAAAGTTCAGTTATTTTTGCGGATTTATACTCACTTTCGTCGGAAATTTCACTTCATAACAATTGAGTGGCGAGCTAAGGAAGATCGGATTGCTGTGATTGCATTACAAAAATGTGCAAGTGAGATTTACGAATTGCTTAAAATTTCGAGAATGTTTGTTTACCGCACGATCAATCGTTTTCCCAAACGTCTGACGTAGCAGACAGAAAAAAAAGTGGTCGTCCTCACGTGGTTCGAGCCAGTGCAGCCATAAAAACAGTTCGAGAAAGAATCCACTGAAATCTTCTTAGAAAGCAAAAATCGGGTCAAGGGAAATTAATGTATCGACCAGATCCATGTCAAGACTAACTGGAGATGATCTCCACATCAAAGCCTTCCGTCGCTCAACTGGTCATCTTCATTTCTGTGAAAAAGGGGTTAAGACCGGGACAAAAGGGTAGCAGGAAGGTGTCTTAGAAGACGTGCTGAAGCAGTTGAGCAGTACCATCTTCAGTGGGGAGCGTTAGATTTTTCAGCAAGATTCCGCTCCAGCCCATAAGGCGAAAACCACCCAGCAATGGCCACATTGGATTCATATACACAGCATACATTTTTTTGGCCACCTTCTTTAACTTTCCACCTTGATCTTAGGGTTAGAAGAATAAATATAAAATTTTCTCTTTTCGACTATTTTTTTGGAACGCTGTAGCACACAACTGGTAAAACCAATAGCATTTTAACGTTCTTCAAAAACTTATTTTTTAGTGTAATGTAACCTTTAGATCGCCATAGTAGATCACCATATAGTTTCACCCGATGCAATGAGCAGATCATGAGATATGGCTCTCTGAAGGCATCCAGCGGCAAATATTTAAATAAAGATGACAGGAAGCGAAAAGTAAGTGGAAAGAGTGAATTTGACTAACAGGCTGTTCTAATTTCTACAATAGGTCACGCCATATCATTTTCAGAAAAGATTAACTCTCATAGGATTCTCACTATCCGTTCCTGGGACATCCTAATCTCATTTGTTTATAATATTTTTATGGTTTGCTCTGATCTTTTATTTTCATTTGAAGAATTCTGGGCCAAGAAAAAAAAGTCTTTTTAACATAATCGTGGACTTTTCAAAAAAATGTTTGGTTTTAGGCGTGAGCACAATGAGAAGTAAACTGAAATAGTGTAAAAAAGTTTTTATGATTTTGATAAATATTCAAGTCAAATATTTATGTAGTTGTATAAAGCTTCTGTTTTCTTACATTTTGGTTTTTTTTTTTCGTTTTTGAATTTTTTTATGATTTGATTATATTTGTATGTATTTTTTAAAATATAATTTTGAAAAATTTTCTATTCTTTGATTTTTTCTTCTTTTTTGAACTTTTGTAAAGTAAAGTAAATTATTTTATGACTACTGAACTGGCTTCGAGAGGCAAAAATCAGATTAACTATTTTTAATTCAATTATTAAGAAATTCTTATAAAAAGGTTATCTGTTTTTTAGTTCCTTAATATTTTGTGGTACACGAGATGTTTGTTCTGCATTCATAACTGAACCAACGATTTCAGTTGTGTTCGCAAGGTTTAAGGTACCAACAGAGAATTGCAATTAAATGGTTTTCCATTTATTATTTATATTTTTCAGAACAAAACCGGGTAGAGTTGGTGAAAAGGAAGGCAATGCCAAACCGCACCCATCTTTAGTACACGCCACAAGCTCTGAGAGCTCGGATCCCATCAACTACATATCCCACATCTGGAACCAAGCAATTATCAACCATTCAAGTATTTGCAAAAGTTGGCCTCAACGGAGACTTGTAGAAATAATTTGAACAAGTTTGCAAAAAATAGATACGAGGACATCTGGAGAAGCGAAATTATAAAATGGCCTTCAAACCATGACCGAAAGTTATCGAATAAAGTGGACTATATTTGATCTCAATCGGAAAGTCTTAGCTCTGTTAATTTTACTGCTAACATAAGGCAGAACTCTTCTGTTCAGTTAAAATACTGTTTTTTTAAATTGATTAAACTGCAGACAACATCTAGCATTATTAGATGCCCACTTTTCATGATTCCAATTTCTATATGGGATCAAATGATGTAGTAACTGATTTGTTGCGCCTGTTTTGAAGAGAAGAAGTCGGTGGCATATTTGTCCTGACTTCCCTATTATTCGATAGAAGTCTAGCAAAAACCGTTCGGCCGTAAATACTTATACGAAAATGAAGAATGAAAAAGGATATTTCTCAGCGATCTTTTCAAAGAATTTCGATCAAAGATGACCGCCAAGGTCTCGTGCTGTACAGTCAGTACTTATTGCAGGTAAATAACAAAACGAAAAATACTTTTCCAAGCCATTTGATTCCTTAATTTCAGAAGATTTTTGTTGACTAATAATATTACGCGTCTGACTACTTTCTGTCGAGTTACTTAAATATGAGCGCGATTTTAAAAGCTCGTGCAAGGTCAGAGAGAAGACAGTACTGGCGTATATCGAGATTATGCTTCTCTTGGGAGAGCAAACGCAAAGTTTCAGCCAGATCAGTGTCTTTCCTTGTGTTTGGTATTCGTTAGAAAATCGACTATCTAACACCTGCAAAACTTGAAGAATTTCATGTTATATAAATAGTTTTGTATAAGCTCTAATAGCGGTCGCTTATCCGATATCATGTCATTTCAAATGACATATTATAATGAAAATGGATTGGATTTCGAATTCAAAACGAACGTAATCCATATTTTTTTTCCATTTTATGTATGCAATGAATGCCCCCGTCACGAGAGCTGTGATGGAATTGAATGCTATCATATCAGCCTGCCAAATCTTTTCAGATTGACTTTGCTTCCTCTAACAACTTTATTATGTGTTGTTATATTTTCTTCTTAAAGACTATGTTTATTAGTATTTTTTTGTTTTTTGTTAAAACATCTTAATTAGTCTCCAAGACATTTTGTTTTTGCTGACTAATTTTACACCAAAAAATTAAACATATTGGATAACGAAGGTTCCGTTTTGCTGTAGAGTGCCTTAATTCTCGAACCGACTTTCAGCCTATCCCCCCGTTACCGAAGGAGAGATTTGAAAAAGTAATTTTTTTTCGAATTGTTGCAACCTAATTTTTATTAGGAAGTTTCTCTCGTTTATCAACTAAAGGGAAATAAAAGCAACAAAAAAATTTATTACTAAATATTCATACATTGACTTTTATGATACTTAAAGTGTTGTCGATTATAGGCACTACTTTTTCTCATCTATCTGATAAAATTCGGCTAGCACGCGGGGAGAACTCTTCTTTTTGTGAAGCGATCCACGAATTTGTCCAAATTTTGATATTTTTATGTGATTTAAAGTGTTTCTCCGACAGATTATGTGTCATCCAACGAACCAGATGATAATAAAAACGGGTTATGTCTTCTAAATTTAGTAATTCCAAATAGGCTTCGCTTGTGAAGCCTAATGTGGACGAGCTTTGTCATGTAAAATAAACATTTTTTCGTGTCGGGTGTAGCGGTGATCGCGATTTTCTTGCGCTGCTGGTTTTTGCACATGAAAAATTTAGAGAAGTCATAAATCAACAGTTCGCTCAGAGGAAGTTTATTTGGCACAAAACTAGATACTTTTCTTAAAAAGTGTAATGAGGAATGGAGGCTCTAATACGTGAAGGTTGTGTTGTTTCCAGATGTCAAAACAGCGAAAACTTATTTGTACGCCTAATGCTTTTTCTCTCGATATTGCCACAACCCAACAATATTTATTATAACCTGTCAGGAATTACAAAAACTACCAATTGCGATATCTAAAGTCCAAATCTGGAATGGCGACCTGGCGCTCTTCAGTACCTACTTCACTCCAGAGTTTATCCTTTCACGAAACCGAAAAATGATCAGCTAAGTGCCTAGAAAGTTTTCAGTGCCGCAGAGATGTTTGACGATCCCCCTGTTGTCAGCTGGCCTGTGGCTTTCACATTGACCACATACCAGCTTAGCATAACTGTGTGAAATAGTTAATCAGTGGAATGCTCGCCTTTTAGTTGTTATTCATACGCACTTATTTATTTGAGACCGATTTTAATTTGTTCGAGAGTTTGATGTTATGTATAAATAAGACTTGAGTAATTTTCCCAAACCTATTTACTTCACTACTTCCATTCCTTATTTATAAATTTAAAATGATTTGTCAACACAAAGGGGACTTTAAATTTTGTCTACAATGATTCATATATTTTGCCAATACTTAAATACAACTTATAAGACACATTAGCCTGCCATTAAGTTTGTTATGCCCCCATGCCCTAGTTTTACGTTTTTAAAGAGAAAGCAGAAAACGAAAGCAAGTACTTAAGTGAAAAAAAGAACGAAAGGAATGAGTAAAACAGGAAAACGCTGCAAAGGAAGCGATAAGAGCGCATATAAATTTCGGTGGTAAAATGACCACTATAATTTTTATAATAGATAACTAGGTATATATGTACATATGTATGTATACGAAAAGAAAAATTTCCATTTCGTGGCTATGACTATTATGCCTTTTTTTGGTCCTAGTCATTTCATTTTCAATGTTTAGTAGCGCTAAGTGAAAAAAAGAATATATTGAATTGAGTTTAAAGCAAGACATTGCCATGAAAATATAGAAAAAATGAGCTGACTGAAAAATTCAATTCCCACAAAGGAACTAACAAAATAATAAATTCACAAAAAAAAAATATGCGAAATAAAAAATAAAAATTAAATAAACAGCGAACAAAAACGGATATGAAATTGCATTACTGCAGTCAAAGTTCGAATAGCGTGAGTTCATACATGTGTGAGTGTGTATGTGTGTTTCGTGCACCATGACAAACTTGCAAATTTCCATGCCACGTGCTCTTTACGGCAAACGATGCGGCCTCAAACACATGAGCCAAGAGCGCAGCGGTCGTCGAGAGAGGAGGCGACAATGCATGCACTGCCACACAAACCAAATAGCTGACGATTGCACATACACACCTATATATGCACATACATATATGTATACTAGTAGAAAAGCATACTTATGGCGGCGTTTGTGCGAGTGTGTGTGTGTGTTGGACATAACGTGGCACTACTGCCACACATTATGCCACTCATTCGCTTATGCAGTCTTTATTCTATTTTATTGTGCCACAACGACAGCGCCATGCTTTACTGAAAGCACCTATTCTCCCGCCCGCAAACTGCCTATGGCTGCTACCAACGACCAACATTACTATCACCATCGAAGTAGTCGAAGCATACTTACTGGCGTAACTAAATTGCATTCTCTTGCAAAAACTGAAAATAAAATATAAATAAAATTAGCAAGCTCTGTTAAGGAGTGGATTGAAGTGTGAGCGTTATTTTGTTGTGCGGACGAGGGGTGTTGCTTAACTCTGTATTGCTGCAGTGATGTGGTTGGTGGGGGCATGACGGCCTAGCGTGGCAAGCCATCGCGTTTAATTTATTTTGAATTTCTTGTTTTTCACTTTTTTATCGCTTACACTCTTCCTCTTTTGTCATATCGAATTTTGTTTTTTTTTTTTTTTTGTTTTCTTTCGGCTTTGTTACTCATTCGCCCCGTTCGACATACTCACAAACTTTATTGCATTTACATTGTTTCTGTAACAAGTTTGCATATACTGTTTTGCATGCGGCAAGCAAATATATACATACACATACAAATTTATTCATACATCAGCGCATTTATTTGAAGTTATGTGGATGTGAGTGTATGTGGAACATTTATGTATGTGCACATATGTGCTGGTGCCTTCAATGCAACACTTGCTGGCAACGTGGTAGCTGCTGTTGATGTTGGTTGGCGGTGGCGCACGGCTTTGGTGACCGAAAAAATAGCAAACAACTTCTTAGTGCATACATACCAACATACATACATACACATACATAGGTATATATAAGCCAGCCACCAATCGGCCGAATAAGGAGTCTACTGCCCCCTGCGCCGTGTGACCAGTTAAACTGTCGTTCAGAAATTCAGCCATCCAGTCGGTCTGTCAGTCAACCTAGCGACCTATCGAAGGCCTAACCAACACGCGCCCCACCGCGCTCACCATTGAGTATTCAACTTGCTTCACTCACCGCACTGACCTACCCCCCAACTAGCGACCACTTAAAGTAGGACAACAGCAGCAGAAATAACAACAACAATAGCATAACGATAGCGATAGCACAGTAACAGTTACAATGGCAACAAGAAAAACAAAAGCGACGGGTCCCATACCATTTCATATGAGAATGAAGACACGAAGGCTCGAAATACATAGATAAATGGGTAGCTTGGTGGTAATGGAGAGGAAGCAATAGGTTGGCTGAAAAATAGATTACAAGAAGTAGAAAGAGGAAATAAAAAAATTAAAAAAAAGATGCCGGAAATGGCAGGAACATGTAATGCCTCTGCTATTTAAGTTATTTACACTTCAATTCTAGATACATAAATTGGTACCTACATACATATGTATATAAATAGGAACATACACTGCTAATTAACTTCAAACTACTTCATGTTCTAACCAAATTTTTATAATTTTCAAACCGCTACGATGAGAGCTGTGCAATCGGCGTGATGATTAAAATATACTTTTAACTTCAAAACTCGCTTTTTTTGTGAACAGTCAAGTTACTGAAAGTGAACACTTTCCAATCTAATTTTGTTCATAATAATTGTAATTCAGATTATTATCGCAATTTTAAGATCGGTATTAAAATCAGTCTTGAATTATGAATTTTGGGCAACTAAGTATTTCAGAGAATAAAAAGGTTTTTTCCATAGCGGGCGCCACTCGGCAGGCAATGGCAAACCTCCAAGTGTATTTCGGCAATTAAAAAGCCCCTGACAAAAAAAAAACATTTGCTGTTCGGAGCAAATTTAAAACTGTAGGTCACTCCATTTGTGGAACCACATCAAGACGCACACCACAAATAAGAGGAGGAGCTCGACCAAGTACTTAACAGAAGTGTATACACCAATTATTTATTTAATTTAAGTATTTCAGATGAAGGTGTCAAAAATGGGATTTTAAGCTTAAAACCCTCATCATAAACTGATATCGAGAGGCTATCTTTAATTTTTCTAAAGAAACATCCTTCACTTACTTGGCCTCTAAAAATAATTTCTAGCAAATTATTATGCCTTGGAATTTTCATTGACAATTGGTTCATCAATAACAAGTTGGAGTATAGGGTACATAATTATTGACTAATTTCTAAGCTCTCGATAATGTCCATTCATTTTGAAACCATTTTCATAGAAAAAATGTACTTTAATCAGTATTAATTCTCTACCGGGCGGTACGAAGTATAAAGTATCGTGATTTTTGGTAAATATTACATTAGAACATTTTCAAAGCACTTTGATTACATTTACAGAGATTCTTTCACGGTATTAAATATAGTCCTTCATAACATTTTATTATAACAATTACTTTCGCTTGGATTTTGCTCCGATATCCTGCAGTGAGTGAAATTGTACTTACGGGGAAGTTGTTGCGTGCTCACAATTAATGGTATATTATCTGAAATATTCACTGGCCGTTTAGATACGCCTCATGTATGTGTTTCAGTTTCTCTACTCTTTGTATTATTTATCAACGACATAAGCAATCAATTATATGCCCCCTGCTGTATGTCGACGAGTAAGAAAATGTTTTTTACTTATGAATAACTCAACTGATGTATGTAGACTGGATTCAGCTATAATTTTTTTCATTTCACTTTAATTTCGCCTCATCGAAACCATATTCGGTCTCTGGCTTTGTACGACCCATTGGCTCAAATTTTACAAACCCTTTACGCTTCAAGTTGGATTTTATAGTAAAACTGGAAGTCTTTCTATTTTTGGGAAGGCATCAGGGTGCACACCACAAATAGGAGAAGAAGATCAGCCAAGCGCCCAATGAAGGGTGGGAGAGCCAATTACATATGTATAGTAAATGTATAATTTGGAGGATATACCAGAAATATTTAATTGACAGGATGCAAAAATCTCTCTGAAATTTGCACTAAGAACCTATGATGAAAGAATTTTTTATACTATTAAACTCTATCTTTTATTTAACGTTTTTTTTTTTACTTTTTGAAAAAGCTTCAAAGGCATGAAGTTAACCTGCGGAGACAATAGTTTTGCAAGAAGACAAAGCAAACAGATGGATGTGTAGCAAAAAATTCGAGTTGGGATTTGATAAATCAAAGACAAAACCAAATCATTGAATTGAAGTTAGTTTGAGTTATCTAAATGTTATAGGTATATTCGTATCGAAATCTATTGACCACCTTCACGGATTCACTATATTCATCTGAGCCCAACTTTTTCAATAAATTTTAGTAGAATGAGGTTAGTATAAGCTTCGTCAGCAAGACGCTTCTGTACCTATTTCGCTCATTAATAAAAGGCTGGGGTGGATTTTAGTAGCGCCTTATAATAGGTAGTCATTACTGTAAGCAAATTCTAACGATCCAAACCTGGAAGAGAGAATATATCTCAACTGAAATACCAAAGAGTTTCTGAATTGTATAGTTCTGTTACCACGTACGTATCGGAGGTTATGTGACCCCAGTCTCTGAAGCCATTTCAGGAAATTCTATAGGAGCTGTTGAAGTAGTGAAGCTGTTGAAGCTGTTGAAGTATCTTTCGCTTCCAAAAGCTCACTTTTGACATTTTCAGGGCCTACTACTTTGAGAATGTGAACAGTTAAGGTACAGTATCGTTGAAAAAGTTGACTGTATTTGTAAAAAAAAAATTGAGAAGGGTTAGAGATACCAGGATGGAGGAAAGGATGATTTTTTTTATCTAGGCTTACAACTAGCCTTCTTGAACGCCCATAAACGGCGGAAGTATATCTAAGAAAATTTCAAGTTTTCCTTGGTGAATTTATTATAAAAGAATATGAAAAAATAATTAGCATACAATTTTTTTTAATGAAATAAAATTATTACACTGTGCTCGAATAATCATTTTTCTTTTTTAAAAAAGTTGTAATATTTGATTTCATTATATTGGGATCTTCTAAATTCAATGGTCTCCCCCGTGGGGTCACATCAGTTTTCGTGACAAAACGTATTTGAAAATTTTGCTTTAGCGGCTGAGATCTCATTAAAATTTAACCTTACAGCATACGTTTGAGTGATCTGATTTTTATGACTTTCAGAAATAACTGAGGTTATATTAAAAAAAACAGTCACATGAAAATTTTTGGCAGACTTACAAAAAAGTTAAATTGTAAATTAATTTGCTGAAAAAAAAAATTAATTGAAAATTTCTTAAAATACATTAAAATTTTAAAATTGATTTCAGAATCATTTTATAAAACCCGTCCCAAAAGTTTAGTACATCAATATTTTTTCTCTTTTTTTCATCAACACTTTGACCAATTTTTCTTTTGAATGTTTTTTGTAGACATGTCATATGTAGACCGAATTTTAAAAATGCATACGAAAATTTAAAAAATTCCTAAAATTTAAAAACTCGAATTTCACGCTATTTAATAAGAATTTTAGAAACATTTTTGGTAGCTAGTTTTGCAGGTGATTAGATTTTAGTATAATAATGTGCAAGCTTGAGGTTGCTGAAAAATTCCGTCGATTTTTTATAGTTGTTTAACTACAATATTCTCCACATAACGAATGCACGATATTTTCTTCTAAATAAGCTCTCACCTGTATTTCTAAAACCGGAGCCAATCTTATAAAACAAGGACATGCATTGAATTTGGGAGGACTCATTAAAGAAATATCACTTATTAAAACCCTTCCAGAAGCCCTGAACTCAAACGTTTTTTTTGATGATTTCTTTCAATATAGAAGTAAGTTTTGTCAGATTTCAGCTCTCAAAAATATGTCCTGGTGATTTATTTTTGAAAAATTTAAAGCAATTTGCAAATGGGGCGGGCGCAATTTGCTTAAATTTTGGATATGGCACAAATATCACTAAGATGTAGAAAAAAGAAATCAACAAAAACACAACTTAAAAAAATTGTTTATCCTTTTGTGTATTTTTCTATGGACTCAAACTTTTTACATTATTTAAAAAATAAAACTTAAAATAATATGTTTTAATAATTTTCATATATTCTCTCTTTCAAATGAAACTTTTAGTATACTTATATCTGCCGAAACTGGCGCATATAGCAAAACATTTTTTGTTTATTTTACGTATCATAAAATTACAAATAAAAAACAAATTTATTTGACGCACGTTTCAGCTAAAAACGAATTAAGCATTTAAAAATTCTTGTTTTTTATTTCAAAAAATTCGAAAAATTTTCCTAAAAATTTCAAACATTTTTAGCACAGTTTTTATGAAAATTTCAAGTCTGTAGTTTTGGAGCTCATCAGATTCTAGTGTTTATGAAGTGGCTCAAAAGTCGAGTTGATTTTTGACAATTTTTTAATTCCTGGCGGTCTTGCGCAGTTTCTCCAAATAAAAAACTCTCGAACATTCGTTGTTTGGAGAAATTCAGAAATTTTTAATAAATACATAATTAAACATATGCTTAATATATCTAAAAATATAAAACATTTTGTGTAAATTAAGAAAAAATCTGATTAAAAACTTTAAAATTTGGCGGAAAATTTGCCGAATTTTTTCAAATCTTGTACAAAGTTTGAGACTTTGAAGTTTGACTTAAAATTCGTCGAATTTCCATAAGTTTTACAGAAAGATTTTTATCATAAAAAGAACTATAATTTTGTATAAAAAAAATTGAATTCTTTTAAGGGATGTATTTATATAAATAAAAGGTCTTTTAAAAGTGATACTAGACCTCAATAGTGAATAATTCTTAAACGGTGCCTTTTTTATGCAACCTTCGGCATTCTTCAAGTAGACCTATGTATAAGTACATACAATTTTATAATGGATATTTGAAGAATAGAAAACATAAAAGTGATTCAAACTTATTATGAAAATGGTTGATCTTTCAAAGCAACACATCGCGACATTCATGATTTTTTATGAAATTAATCGTCCGAATGAGTCGCCAGAAGTTGACGAAAAATTTTTAAGAAACTGTCCTGTTGAGGATGGGAAAAGGACTGGCAGACCAAAAACTTGACGTTTTTTGAGAATATTGTCAATGTAACGCAAAGTGTTGCTGAATAACCTTCAACATTGGTATCCCGACATTCTCAACAATTAGGCATTCATGAATTGACTGTTTGGCGGAATTTACCTGTGGAAACGCTACTGATGGACATTCAAATGATGGCGTATTTCCAAGAAAATTGCCAAGAGCAGATCTGAATAAAAAGAGTGAGACCTGGAAGAATGTACATTTTTACATGTTTTATTTTAAAGCAAGATCCAGGTACGTATTTTAAAGAGAATAAGGGTATGTGGTTTGTTACAAGAAAAAACAAAGATCACGTACACCCTCAAGTCCAAAGTGTGAAAATAACAGTTGCATTCGGAATTAAAGTGTGATGTCCTGTAACAAACGAAAAAAAAAATTATCGAAATTGCTATGCAAAGATTATTTAGGCTCAGGGGTGTATGGCAAACTTTTTTTTCCGGTGTGGTCTAATATGCACTGAAACTCACATATATTTATATATTTTATTATATTTGTATTTGTGTGCTGGAAATACAGGTGCGGAGAGAATCTCTGTTGACGGGGCAGTATCTAACAATGCATACGTTTGCACCTACGTACCATACATATTTACAAAGCTAAATTATATTGTGCCATCAGCGGTAGACAATTTGCATTCATGTGCATTATTTACTTAAAATCACATAAGTTTATAAGCGACACACTTTTATACTCGTACCCATACATGCTTAAATACTTATAAATATACATACATGCTTCACTCTGCCTGCCGCTCTAGCTAACCATTTATTTTTATATCCACTGCATTTGTTGTTGTTGCCGCTATTATATAAAATAACAATGAGCCAATTTTTATAGTCAGTTATTATTATCGTCAACAACAGCAGCGCGCCAGCTAGCAATTGGCAATTTTAGTGGTAGAGGTGGTTGCGCACGTGTGGTTGTGGCACGCTGGCGCATTGACACCACCACCACCACTGCTGTTACGGCTTTCTTCGTTATGTTGTTTAAATATGGTTGGCATTTGTTGTTGCTGTGTTTATTTTTCACTTTGCTTTCAGCCTGCACGCTGCCATTGTTATCACGTTCGTCGTCATCGCAAACACACATGCATGATCACCACACACGCACATCGTTAACCAACATTATTGCATAAAATTATGCTTTATTTATGATGGCCAAATTTTAAAATATTTGCTGTGTGTATTATTTGAATTTCGAAGAAATGCGTATGTATGTGTGCTTTCATGTGGAAATGTGCTTATACTACATATACATATATGTAACTGTATATACATGAATGTAACTGTATGGGAGGGTGACATAAATGTGTTTCATGGTTGTGTTAAAGTGGACACATTATGTACCCACTAAGTTGCTCTGCCGGAGAATATTCGAGTGCGGATGGCAAACCGTTGCTTTGTTCAACTCCACATGCTTCGTAATTTTATATAAATTTAGTATCGCATAAGCTGACCTATTTCACACCTAGTTGTTAGGAGCATATTTCGGACGTGGGTTTGTTAAAGTTTTAACGAGAAATGCTTAGTCATATTATTGTTTTGAAATGCATTTTCTAAGTCCATTGGAAAGCTAATAATGCACAATAAAAAAAAATGATGTCTGGGGTACCATAATATTTTTCGGTTAGGTTATATTTATTATTATTTTTTATATTTTCTTATTTTTATTTATATTTATATTAATTTTAATATTATTTTTTTAACACACAGTGCGTAGGCGTTAACAAAATTGGAAATCCGAAAAACCCTCGCTCCATACTAAAAATTATTCAAATTAAAATGCTTGTTAGCTCATACGATGGTCGTTTGTAAAATCCGTACAAAAATAAAAACTACTTAATTATTTGGGGTAAACCCTTTTTATTATTGAACTTTTCGACATGGTCTTCTTTTAGGCTTAAACACTTCGTTGTTGTTATAGCAGTGCAATAGGCCCTGCCAGTATGGTGTGGTCACCGATTTTCTTCGTCTAACTCATTAAACGTTAGGTTTAGGAAACGTGCTGTTTCGTAAGGTTGGGTCCAAAAGGAGAAGGATGTTAGGTAAGTGGATTTGAGACGGCCTGTGAGTAGGTGGTTAATATTGTACGGTGTGCCTTCACATGCCGGATATAATATATTATAATGAGTATGTCGGGGTCAATTCTGGATAAGTAGGAGTTTAAATTACTAGAATATACACATCGTAATTGGGCCAAACTTACGCTGTCCTCACGAGGCAACTTAAGATCTTCGTCTGTAATAGGTGGTGATTAGAAAGGTGGTGAGAGTCAACCAATAAATGCCATAAATGCCGCCAACCATTTATTCAAATAGGAGAAGAATTAGTAGTCCAAGGGATCCGAGTGAGCCATGCTTGGAGAATAGGGAGGATGTGAAACGACTTGAAACCCTCTTTCCATTAATTTCGTGACTAGAACTGCTAGTGCGTTTGCGTGACGTATAGGAAAAATCATTCACCTTTCTCGATTCAAACGAATGCCAGCCGCAAAGAAATGTACCGCTCTGGCAGAACTTTTGTTGGTTCCCTTCCAAGAGATGCTACTAACTAACCATATGTCAAATCATCCAAAACTAGTTTAAGTATTTACAAATCTTATTCGAAAATGTTTCTTATTCTTCTGTATTTGGTTTGAGCTATAGAAAAGAATTCGGAATATCTGTTAATAGGTTTTGCTTTAAAAGCAAAACTATACGGTCGTTGCTATTTCCGTGTAAAACATAGCTCCGACTACCACATATTTTAGTTCATAAATATAATTTTCGTCTCTCATTTGAAAAACAAATAATTTTGTTCAATTATTTCTATTTATTTTTCATTAAAAAGGTACATTCAAAATGGATGTAATTTACTTAAGTTATTTATAAAACTATAATTGGCGCCTACATCCTTTTTCTGTGTTTGGCCTAGCTCCACCTTCTATTTTTGGTGTGCGTCTTGATGTTGTTCCACAAATGGAGGGACCTACAGTTTCAAGCCGACTCCGAACGGCAATATTTTTATGAGGAGCTTTTTCATGGCAGAAATACACACGGCGGCTTGCCATTGCCTGCTGAGAGTCGACCGCTATTAGAAAAATGTTTTTCTTAATTTTGGTGTTTTCACCGAGATTCGAACCGATTGGTAGTCACGCACCAACCCTATTCGGCTACGGCGATCGCCTATAATATTATATAATATAATAACATAATATCAATTTTATTAAATATTAGTGGTCCTCATCATTTCACCTTAATTAAGCTGGACATATTTATATATGAAAATAATATATTTTTCGATTTTCATGAGCCTATCAAAGGTAGGTTTGGAAAAACTAATACATTTTTTGTTAAAATATTTGCCCGTACGGGTAGTTGTAAAATCGTCATCACCAGTTTAAGTGTACATAAAATGTCGTTGCTGCATACTAAAATCTTATATCGAATAATCAATTAAAACACTGATATAAATTGGTCGCCTAGAAGCTGCGTTTAAATATCGTTTAAGCGAGTGGCGTTAAATTTGCGACTCGCCTGTAAGTATGCATTTCTCAATGTGGTAAATTATCCATATTATCGCTATGAATTCCAACAAGCTGAAGACTTATTAAAGATCAACCCGTTCGGCTACGGCAGCCGCCGTAAACTTATTAGACTATTTAAATTTTAAATAGCCAAGTTTCGTGATAAATATTAAATTATTGACTAGCTAATAAATTTTAAGATTTATTGGTGAAATTATTGGTGAATTAAAAGCAAAACAAATTTTTTTTCAATACATTTTATCACTTATTTGCGCATCACCTAAGATGTATGAGAAGTTATGCCACGTGATCTACGTATTCAATAAGTTTAGTGCACGTGTCCCAAACTAAAGAAGTATAAATATATAAAAACTCAAGTTCAGAAATGCAAAACTTCTTTATTGAAATCTCTTACAAACTCTAAATGAAGGAGAATAAATAATCGTCAAGGACAGAAAAGTTGTACATTTAACATTACCTTTATCACAGGGAATAAAATAATGAAAACTACGTACACCCGCTATTGTTTTACACATTTTGCTTAATTGTACTAAACTAATTATAGCAACAATAGTCAACCGTTATTGTAATACATTTTGTCAACTAAATCGAAAAATCAACTAAATCCAAAGAGTTGGACGATTCAACCATGAAGTATGTAGAAGCAGAAGTTACCTTTGGTGAGATAAAAGCCGCAACTGGCGAAAATGCACAATACTAAAGCGTTGGGTTCATAGAATGGGTTACGGGAAAGCCAACCCAGAAAATCCACTAAATGAAATTGCGATCAATGCTTAATGCCAATGGTTACAATTTTGATAAAAAAAAATGAGTTGGAAACATTCATTGCTCTCTTATTTATAGCCGAATTGAGTTCGCAATACAAGATTGACTATGCTGCATACAAGCCCTATAATGAAGCATAGATAGACTTTTATTTAGTTTGAAGAACCAGACCGCTTGACATTCTTTGTAAGGCAACATATTTGCAAACCTTTGTTCATTAGTTTTATTTGTATCATAGATCGATTTCAGCACCCACTACAAAATTAGAAAAAGGTCCAAACTAATCAATAAAAGAAAAGTAATAGTAATAACAAAGAAGAAGTAGAAATACACACATTTATGGAAACAGGTTTAACTAAAGTAAGATATTCTCTGTACATCTTTGTCTTTTCGCTTGTTTCTAACTGTGTGAAATCCTTGGAAATGCCAATACCACTGTTTAATAATACTGGCACTGGATTTCAAATTTTTTAGGTTTGTATCAAGCTTGCTCTCCTATTTATATACTCACTTTTTCACTTCGAGGCACTTACACTTAACTAAATGATCTTTGAAAATTGTTATGGAAAATATAGACGGTATAAAAACAGTTAGCATCACGAGAATGGCACTGGGCTGGAACTCGCAAGGGAGTCGGGGTGGCGATCCGCCAAAGATCACTTGGCGAAAGCCGATATTGCTCGAACTAGTAGATGCTGAAATTACATGGGACGGCATATAAACAACAGCCCCGAACCATGTACAATGGATGAGTCTTGTCGAGGCCATATGTTCTCGAGCGGAGTGAACAAGGATATAAGCAAAACCAAAAAAACAGAATGTGAATTATTTTTCGAGAAAACAGAATGGATCAAGCGAAGCAAAAATCGAGTAAATAAGTGATTAATAATATATAGGGTTTTTCAGTAAGAGCGCTTCAACTTTTGAACTTTTTTGAATAAAACACAAACGGTTTAACTTTTTTAACTAATTTTTTTTTTTTATTATCGAGCTGGAACATATACATTTAAGTATGAAATTCGATGTCTTTTGATGACCACCGCGTGCACGTTTTACGAAGTCCAATCATTGAACCCAATTTTCGACCACTCTTTTGCATAAATCGGCCGAAATTCCAGCAATTTCGCGTTCAATATTGGCTCTGAGCTCACAAATCGTCGCCGGCTTGTTACTGTAGACCAATGACTTCACATAACCCCAAAACGGGACGGCTTGTTAAATGGACCGTTAAATTACCGTAATGCTCTTAAAGTAGCAGCAACAGAACGATAATTTTCATAAAAAATTTTCACGATTTGCAATCGTTGCTCAAGTGTGTAGCGTTCCATGATGAAATGTATACTAATGGCAGAAAAAAATTAATTGCTATATCCCTAAGTCGTTAGTTTTCAGACTAACTTTTTCTTAATTTGGTCAAATTATTACTTCCTTAAATATTTTGCATTCATTTTTAACACCCTGTATACACACTTTAACCTGGCAACCTGCAAATATCATTGTGAATTACTCTCATAGTTCGGGGATATCAAATTTATATGCCATTTCAGATTAGCAATTTGTTTCCTGAATAAGTTTTTTCATGGCCGTTTAAGCCACTATCAACAACTAACAGTCTGAAGCTGGTGATGAACTAGTTGCAAATGTAACCGGACTGAAGCTTAAAGAGTTTGATTAGGAAGCTCTCATGCACTTGCCGTATAGTCTAGAAGGCATGCCAAACGATTAATGCCTTCTCAAGCATTAGCAAGATTTTCTCGATAGTCCAAATTTATCCTTAAGTTAGCCTTGTGAAAATGAGCTAGCCAAGTTTTCTACCAATTCGGACAGGAACTTCGTCAGAACTTTGGAATTATGAAATTGGCTTTAAATTCAACAAAAGTGGTTGCACAAAACGACGCATATTTAGCTAAAGTGAAGAAATTGTCACAGATTTGTGATTTACAAATATTTCAAGTATGATTGTCGCTAGTAGCAGAAAAGTTTATTGCCTTTGCGCTTACCTATACGACCACATGCGACAACCAAAACCTCGCATGAGGAAATCGATATACGCGTGAAACTATGCGCGAAATTATAGGTCAAATATTTACAATAACTGAACTTTAAGTTTTTTCACAGAAGCTGACGATTTTTATAATAACCTTAAAGTTTCAACAAGCGGAGTAATTTGAAAAATAAGCTTATAAGGTACAGAAATATGGGTATCAATGAAAAAAATTTTTTTTTTCAAATAGGTCTTCCAAAATCAAGCAATGTCAAGTTATAAGCGGATAGGTGTCAACATCGACCAAACACAGTAATTTTCACTCATTTTGCATATTTAAGCGAGACTTTAATGAGCATCAACTCAATCATTTGAAATAATATTCAGGTATAAATATTTTGAAAAACATTTTTGGAGAGTTTTCCCATAGAATTACTACAAACAGAACTTGTACTTTTATTTGATACGCTTTTGGCTCCTTTTATTTGAAAGCACTATTCTTATTGAATCTTTAAAGTCCTTCAAATAAAATCATGAACTCCTGTGAAAGAACTAAAAAATCAGATTTGTTAAAATTAAACTAATTTTTAACTCTAAAATTAAAAAAAAGATTTTTCTACTATATAGCTTATTTATAGGGTGTTTTTTTTAGAGGTTAGGTTTTCAAGATGAAATAAAACGTATATAATTTAATGTTATGGCCAAGAATTTAGCTTTATTATAAAGATAAGGGTTTGCCATTATGTTTTAAAAATGATACTCATTCAACCAAAAGTGAGCTTCATCGCTGAACAAAATTTTCTTCGATGCGTCGCGCGAACCGAACCATTATTTTCGTAATAAATTTGCACGATTTGCAAACGTTGTTCAGGTGTAAGTCTATTCATTATGAAATGGCAAACCAAACTGAGCATAAATCAAGTGACAGCTGTCAAAAAGACCATCTACGAGAAAAGTAGTGCCAACTTGAGAACCTAACCTCTAAAAAAAACACCCTATACTTTTTGCTACCAATAAGATGAGTTGAATTCAAAAAATGTTCTTCCCAGTTTGACCAGAGAGAGTTAGAAATAATAAAATATTGCATAAATATTGCGAAGCTATTTTTGAGAGATGAGAAACTTGGCATGAGTATATAATATGGGCACAGGATTGGGCATAGTGCGCTAAATAATTTGTGAAATTAGCGGATTCAGTGAATTGAATATTTAGTGTTAATGAAACCCTTATTTAACTACCAATAACAAATTAGTGATAGTGCAATTTAGTGGTAGTGCAAATTAACCAATCCTGTATGGCCAATGGGTGAGCATATAAAATCTCCATTGTATTCCACCCATAAACCGGAAAAGATTTGTTGCTGATCATCGAACTTTTTCACCAAGGTTATTTTGAAAAATTAGAAATAATGCTTAAAATATAAGTTAAGCATTTTAACCCACTATGGCCATTCATAGTGGGTCTAATTGGCAAAATTGAAAAAATAATACCTATCCCAGATTTTTTTTCATTTTTTCATAGTTATATTTACAACATATCCGTACATAGTTCACTTCATTTCACTGGTATGCTTGATTATTTTTATCGGCAAACGATCGAAATGCATGGTAATAAAAATAAATGAATTTTGTTGCACTGGGAAGCAATTCCCGAAGTAATAAGCTAAAGTGCCAATGAAAGGAAAGAATAACAATTGAGATTTTATCTAATTCTTTGGTATAATTTATAGAAAAATTTCGAATGTGAAGTATACGTGTTTGTTCAATTAAGGTAACTCAGCCATATTTGTATATTTATTTTTCAGTTGTACAGGAATAAAGTGTTGGTCAATTTATTTATTATCAAACAAAGAAATTAAAAAAAATCCTTTGAAGGTGGTGTCTCACTTTTAGTTCAATGCACCAGGCTTTTTCATGGCGTAAATGCACCAGAAGATACGAATTTGCCTACTATGTGAGGCTTGAACTCGGTACTCAGGACAAAACATCTCAGTATGTCATGCACGGATATGCTCGCTTACTGTCTTTTATACCCAAACCATTTCTCTTCTTTTTTTTTTAATTGCATTACTAACGACATAAATGCAGCAGACAATTGTTGCTCAGAACGCTAATGAATACCAACTCCATTTAATTCCCAATGGCCATTAAAATCGGCTTAAGGCGAAAACGCTTTAGTAGAGCGATTAATATCGAGCTCCATTAGTTGGAACTCCCTAAGGATCATTCTACCTGATTTGGCTGAAGGCTGGACTCACATACGAAATTTAAAGCAGTTTCTTTGTATTTTAGACACATGCCACCACATAAATATTTAAGACTGCTAGCTTGACGCTATTTTAGGGATGAAAATTATTTCTATCAACCTTGGGCGAGTGAATACATAACTGGTAAATTTGTGGTATTCTCTTGGTTGGTCATCTACCTTGCGGGAGAAAGTAATGTATCTATTTATTTATATGGAATATAATTATAAATAATTGCATTACAGGAGTAAAGTAGTTATAATCTGGGGCTACCGACTTAAATCGACTGCTCCTGCTGAGCCCATAAGTGATTTTGAAAAGAATCTCGTGAACAAATTGATGGTTTACTGTACGGCTGAATATGTAGTTTTATAATTATTGATCTATTGGTGCCATCTCTGTGCCAGACGAAGAGCTGACAAAGTTGCTGGCATTTCACAAAAAAAAAACAAAAAAAAAGTTTGAGAATACAAAAAGTGTATGTTTGTGTTCCGAACAGAGCATTTCAAAATTTTCAAAAACAGGCTTCAACATACTGTATTGGTACCTTGGCAGTTACTGAATATTGTCAAGTATAAACTATGAATTTCTACTAAATCCTCTAAGAGGGCAAAAAGTAATAGCCTTCGGAATGGAGATATTGCCCTGCAAGGAAGTCGATGGCGCCAGTCACATTTGAGATTGATTCCGAAAATCCCGCAAAAGTTTTATTTTTTCATTAGCCCCAGGGTGGGAATTTTAAATTTTTAATTAAAATTCTGGGCGGAAGTGAAAATACTTTATCGAGCATATCATGTAAGAATTGACTTCAAATACTATTACTCTCCCTCGGGCTTCTACAGTAGAATTTAACGAAAAAATTTTCATATGATATTTTAACCCTCTAATTCCTCTTAAAAATGGCATTCTCGCAACAACTCTAATGAATGGTTGTTAAAAAGAGAGTTAGAGTGTCAAATTGTGCTACGAAAAATTTAAGCAGACAATTTGACGGCGGGTTACCGCAGATGAAAGCGATCAGTGCGAACGAGAGTTTAATATTTCCACATTTCGCTAACACCTACACTTATGAGCATTAGGGCGGATTTAATAGTATGGAACCCAATTTCTAGACCTTCCTTACTGCATATCAATGAGGCTGCGTGGCATCTTAATGACATAGTCCAAATAATATTTTGAAGAATAAAACCAGATATAAAACTACTTTTCGTTCACAATATTAAAGAAGGAAATTCGGAAAGCTTTTGAACAGATTTAAAAGAGATAAATGTATCAAAATACGTTACCCTCAGAATAATCGAAATATTCTTTTAAAATCAAATAAAACTGATTGCTTATAATATTTTTTCATAACTATTATATAATGACTTGAGCAAAGTTCGTTGCAAAGGTTAATTTTAAGCGTTCAAAAAAAAAAGGCAAATAAATAAATAAAGGCTACTCTATCTAACATTTCGAATTCAAACAATCGATTTTCTTATAGAGATTTCACTTTTAGTTAGACATTAGCAAAATGTCTTTTAGCTTGAACAAAGTTTGGAAATATTTAAAACATTAAAAAATGTTTGAAAATCTAACAATCAGCCAAAACTTTGCTGTTAATAGCCACCTAACAGCTGCAATTTGAGTGCTGTAGACTATTTTGTGTGTGGTGCCGCATAAACTTGAATCATATCATAATGATTCAGATAGAATTCAAGAGTTAAAGCACGAAATCGAAAATATGGCAACCATTTATGAGAAAAATGGCGAATCTCGAGAAGTGCACTGAAAAAGTTAGACATCAGTTGAATAAAAATGTGCTTCTGACTTGGTTAACGCTTTCCAATAAAAAAAATTTATAATTTATTTCCATTCCATTCCGTTAAATTAAACTTCAAACGCTATGTCGACTAGCCTGTATAATCACAAAAATAAGTTTCTTATCAAAAGCCTAAAATTAATTGGAAAGCCCTTAAATAAAATTCGAGTCCTCAAAGCATTTGTTTCAATAAAATAGAAAAAAATATAGAAAAAAACTGGTTAAAAAGAAATGAGGGTTAGCGACAAAGAGAACAAGAACTTGGAAATACAAGTATTAACCTATCCTTTGTGCGGCATAACTACTGTAATTCCAAAATCTTACATTTCTAATTGGAAATTGACAGTTTTTGTAATGTTATGTGCTTGTGAAAGTATGCAGTCTGTAGTCTAAGATTAGTTCAACTCTGGATAAGAAAGAACCAAAAACATTGAGATCTTCTTTTTTTAGCGCTTTACAGCAATATTTGCATAAATCTGTGTCATATGCGTTTCAGGGCACAAAAGACTATTAGCCAGAAGTGCAAACCTCATTTATTCATATGCGTTTGAAAAGTAAAGAAATAAATAATTTACATTAAATGCGGAAGGAACAGTTATCGTTAATAAAAATTAAAAGCAGATCAGAGCAAAAATTTTAAAAATATATTTTTGTATGCAGTATTTTACCCTACCTTTTTTTCAATCTGTGGTTCTCTAGACAGATTCTTCGTTTCCGTAATCTCTATTTTTTGCTATTTTCAAACATTTTGGAATTTCACCAAGTCCAAATATGTTTTCACATACACTTAAGCTCATTTGTCAGTTTTAATTTGTATGCTAATGCAATCCGTTAGCACCATGACAAACATAATTAAACACACAATCATTGAGCACCTTGACTTGCAGCAACTTTCTGGTCAAGCATCATTAAAATAAACACTCAAAACTTTCGACTTATTGCACGTCGTTCCATCGAAACACTACGTAGTGCTTTACTTTGTTTATTTACCGAAATACTTCCATCAAATTAACAAATATTTTATTGCAGGAGAACACAAAATTCATTTTATCGGTACTAGTATTTCGATACTTGTTTTGTTTTTTTGTTGTTGATCAATATAAAAGTGACTATTATTTGAACTTCCGTGTTCCGATTTCCGCTGCACTTCCGTTCGTATGCATCAACCGCGACTCGACACAACTCAACTGAACTGAATTCGATGCTGAGTCCAAAAACAGGCCCAAATAGCCAAAACTAGCAGCCACAACAGCAGCGCGCAGACAGACAGCGAAATAATTCTCCAAAATAGTGTTTGAGTAGCGCCAGGCTCTGCTGGTTCTGCAACGGCGTCCCACAATGCACGAAGCTGCAACAGTAGAAGTAACAGTGTCAGCAACAGCGGCAGCAGCAGTGAGCAACCGACCGAATGCACGAATTACCAGCGTCAACGCTAGCAATTTACCAACGACTACGCTAACAGTGGCTATGTTAAACGTAACAGCGCTGTTGGACAAGCATTATGTCGACGTTGATGATGATGATGACTACGGAGATGGCAATGGCAATGGTGATGGCGATATTGTTGACGTTGGCAGTGGCAGCACGGCAGTGTAGAACGATCTAAGCACTAAAAGAAGTACTTTGGTAAAATGCAGTGTGCAGCGTTCAGCGCACAATTAAGGTGACAGCAAGAGTTGCACACGAGTACGAAACAAATTTCACTTCACTCAATTCGAGCTCAATCGAAGCCGAACCGGCTTAATTCACCATAGTGGCTTCATTGCATATTGTTGTGCGCAATTAATTTGTTGATGAATTGTTTTTCTTTTTCAATTTCTTAAACGCCTTTGAAAAGCACAAGCTCAGCACTCTGCTAATTAACTGTTACCACCAATATAATATGAACACACATACATATATATATATATACAATATATATAAATGATTAAAATTCGCCAAACCAGGCTTATGCACGCACAGCTAATGTATTAATACAATATATTTCGTTTGTGTCTTGTTCTTCTTCTTTATCTTCTGGTCTCCTATACTTTACTTCACAACACTAACACACTCTCAGCACTTGACAAAGTTTTGCGAGGAGCGCACAGCTGCCGTGACATGTGCGTGCACGCGGAAACACAAATGAAAACTGAAACTGTTCTACTGCTAGAACATGGATCGACTCGCAAGGCGATGGAATGTTGCGGCATTGCTTTCCGTTGGGCAAAACACCACAGATACCATCATTTGTACACACACAAACCAACTTTCCTCTAATATTGGCATGTGCTCTCACACTCCTGTAAACGCTTTGAATACGAAAGCCGAACAAATAGCGTGAGCGTGTCAAACGAACGAATTTAGTGAAAAGTTCACACGAAGACTAAGTGAAATACAGAACTATTATGTTGCAACAACGCGAAGCAATAAAGACCGAGAACGACAACAATAACATAGCATACGAGCAACGAACCGTTTGTTACAACAGCAGGTGCTCCAAAGCGGATACGAAAACGTCATTGAGCAACATCTTCTAAGCAAAGTGACAAATGAGTGGGCAGGAGAGTGTATATGAGCGTAATTATTGTGAGTGTGGTGCACGTTGGAGCTTTCGTTTCAATTTCCTGTGCGACATTCAAGTGAGCTCCACTGTCTGTTAACAGTAGAAGCAATGTAGGTGAAAAGCAAGCTAAAGAGGTAAGGAAGGTGTGCATATGTGTGTGCCTAAAACCGGCAAAGCGCTGAAACGATGCTAGAGAAAATTGTTATGCATGAGTTATTGAATAAAAGTAAAGAAAAATAGATGAACTATTTTTAAATGAAAATCATAAACTCGAATTCAGCACGCAACCGACTGCTATAATTTGCATATTTACTAGAATAAATATTTTATTTAATTTATTTCACTCAGGATAGTTAAAACATATTTGGAATGATGTAGATCATCGATTCAACCTTGCCTATCTATCCACGTGGATGTATGCAGATGATCTAACAAAAAAAAATATGGAGTTATCTTAATGATATTTTAAGTACTTATCATCCTGCTCCTTGCGAGCAGGCTGGTATAGAATATGAGCCAAATTTGATTTTTATTTCATATTTCATTAGTAGAAAATGAACGAAATACGCTCAAAGGAAAATAAAAAATTGCAAAATTGTAAAATGATATTATGAAATAAAAATATAGAATAAAATAAAACGCATAAAAATATTTTAAATCCAGCTTATCCTGCCTGGCCTGAAAAATAATTTGTCCATGTCCAAAAACGCTTCATCAACATCTAGCAAATTTTGTCTATCCCACAGAAAATCTTAAGCAAACTTAAAAAATTGCTTTGTGAGCAATTTTTAAACCAAAGAAAATATTATCTATTTCCATAGAAGCTTATTATTATATTTATAGAACATATTTTCAATTTTATTAAAAAATATTCTGCGTAAAACAAATAGATGACTCCTTATTTAATTTTTTCTTTATTTTGTTTATATTCTTCTTAAGTTCTGTAAACTCTTGCTAAATGTTTTCATGTTATTTTATAAACCCTATCAAAAGAATTATTTTGTGAATTTTTGAATTTAATAAAACAATATTTTCTAAATTGCATGTGGCTACTAGTTATTTGATACATATTTGTTTCTATGAAAATATGAACACTGACAATAATAACCATTATAAATGTGTTACTTATTTTACTGTGATTATACTTTAAAAATTATATTATTTATATTATTATAAATTATAATATTATTTAAAAATTTAATATCAGCTCAATGATAATATGAGTTTTTTTTATTTTTTTTATTTCAAATTTTTTAGTTTTTTATTTGTCGTTTTTAAGGCGCGTTTAAAAAAATAAATGAAATGTGAAATTTTTTTTTTGTGAAATGTTTTTATTTTCTATTTTTTGCAGTTTGAATGTTCAATAAATTATATATTTTTGGACAATGACAACTCTAATATAGTCATCTCGCCACCAGAAAATAGTGACCCAAATAATGAAGACAGTGGAAGTGAGGAATCAGTAAATATTGATAAGATTTTTTGTATACCCTATTAGCTGAAGCCGAGATGCAATGATATGTTCTGTCAACGGAAGCATTAATAAAAGTCATCTTTAATTCAACCATCCTTAATTTTTTTCCGATAGAAAGATAGAACTTTAGACACAACTTCAGATAGAACTTTTCTTAGACACATTTTCAAAAACGTTAAAAGTTCGTGAGTTTGAAACAAAAATTTTTATAATTTTCTATAATTTTTTTCAGATGTTTTTTTCTTATCACGTAAATATAGAAAATAATACAATCGCTAGAAACCTGTCATACTATAGATTGTATTGAGATCAGACTATTGACGTTTATACTCATATAATCCAACAATTGTCTCTTACGTGATTTGACAAAACAAAGCCAGGTCTTAGAGTGGATGGTTCAGTTATAACGAATCTGATTTCGAAACTTCCAAATACTACTGGAATTACGTGAATCAGTAGTATAAAGAAGCGTTATTCAGAATTTAAAAAAATTACAAAAAATCCTTCAGTGCTACCAATAACGGATATGACTACCAACACAACTTGAGAGCGTTACAAAAATAATAACATATAAACATGAAGCAGCCGCCTTGAAAGGAGAAAAAGTGGTAAACGAATGGACTTCAACCAACCACACTATTACCAAATATAAAACTAGTTTATGGCTCGAATCAATATATTGTACCAAAATATGGGAAAATATTTATATATTTCTCTCGCGTTTGGAACATATAAAGAATTTGTATTGACAAATGATTGCAAAATTTGGACAGTCTCTAATATTTACTCTTAAATGCTTTTTCATGATTTTATTTTAATCGGACTTGATGTTTAAAAGAATGTACGTGTTGTTTACAATCATAATGGGCAAATTTCTACGGAAAATTAGTAATAATTACAATATAAAAAATGCATGCAAGTAAGGTTTTAACTCACAGCTGCGCTAAATAAAAGTTCACAAAAGTGTAAAATAAGAAGCAAATACCAGAATGCATGAAGTAATTCTAAGAAACCTTTGTTTCTTTTTCAAAATTTACAATGCTATTAAAATTCCAAGTTAAAACTTCCATAACATTTAATATTTTATAATATAATATGTGACATTTGCATCCTTTAATTATTTTATTAAGTTCTTTTACAGTTACAACTAACCATCAACATTTTAAAAGTACTGTTACACGCATTCAAAGCTGAGGGCTAATATTAATAAAAAAGTGTTAATAACATTCCTCTGTATCTAACAGCATTAATGTTATTAACGTTCCCACAATTCTCATACTCACTTTTTTCAAATAACCACAGCTGCGCTTGCTGCTATCAGCTCTTACACTCAATTGACACTCACGCGCTCTCTACACTTCCGCTTCGCATTAAAAGTTACTCATACGCTCCGTAGCGCAGTTTGGAAAACTTTGCAGAAGGCATTAACACCAGCAGTGCGCGCGTGTTGTATCTGCTGTCCATTGTGCATTTTTTCTGCATAGCGTGCACCTTTGTATTAACATGCGTGGATGTGTGTATGTGTGTATCTGAACGTCGTGTGATTAGTTATGTTGCTAGTTGTTGTGCAGAAATTGCGCCATAGCAAGCGCAGCGGCATCACACATTATCGGCTGTGACGCAATGCCGCCAACGATGACGCGAACGGCAGTGTTAGTGCTCACGATGGCAATGAGGTATGATGACGAAAATGACGAAGTTGCTGCTGACCAATATGTACCGGCAATGTTAATAGCCTGTGACTGCGACTGCGACTGCGACAACAACTTATTTGTGCACATAGGTAATCGAAAGCGGCAGCGCAGTCTTGCAGCAGCGCATTAAAAGCACCGAAAATACCACCAAAAATAATATGGTTACGTATGTTTGTGTATCAAATATATGGCAACCGGTCATCATATAGGCCGACTGTTGAACGAATAGACAGACAGACAAATAGAAGGACATTTCTAGAAGCGCGCAGAAGCCAAACGTCAATGGTCGCATTTTTCCGGCTGCAAAATGGAAAATTGGAGTAGTTTTGCGCGCATCCTTCGTAGTGCTCCAAGATTTGTTTCAGTTGAAGCTTTTATCCTGCTTCTGCGGCAACAATACCAACTACAACTTCGAGGCATAGCACATCATCAACACCGGCTAAGGCAATTTGCTATCGCATTACCTTTTTACGCCGGTGACTCTCATGCGGCACGAGCATCCTTTCCGTTCGTATGCTCCTTTCAGCCAGCTCCTACTTTAGTTCGTTTCGTTCGGCGTACCGTTCGCCGACGATTGCTGTGATGCAATCGTGATGACGACAAAATGAATACGTCAATTAAGTCAGTATTGAGGTTAACTGGTGCTACGAATGCGGCTGTGAGATTGTGGCCGCAGCTGCCCATCCTCTTCATAGCACCTCTTCTTCCACAATGTTATGGTGTGGAAATGGAACTGCGCCTGAAGGCTGCCTATGAACTGTGGCGCTTGCACTAATCGTACTCTACTTTGCTGCTGGCGTTGCTCCTGCTCCTCTTCGGATCCTTGTGCGAGATTGAAGCCTGCCATCGTCATTACCTACCTTCACCCCTGCCATCATTCACGTCGTCTTCACGTGGCAAACAACGCTTCTACCACTGGCTGCCTATGCAAATGTGTTGATGTTTGTGATGGTCTCTAAGCATACTTTGCTACATCTGTTGTTTTTGTCTTTGCTTGCACTACGCTGCTGCTATATTTCAAATGCGTTCCAATTTGTATTACTTTTTTTCATTCATTTTCATGTCTTCCTTCTTCGTTTCGTTTAATGCTTTGCTTCTTTTAGGTTTTTTATTTTGTTTATGGCTTTGTTGTTATTCTTTTTTTTGCCGCATTTGCCGCTGTGCTGCTTTTTAATTTTCGAAAAGTCGTGTACTTGTGTGATGTATTCATACACTCGTCTTTGCTATCGCCGCGCGGTGCTGAGCGGTAAAACATGAAGTGGAGTGGCAAAGGATATATGACAAGGATTCAGTGGAAGCCACTTCAGTGAGGATTTGTTTTCCCATTTTTATTTCTCCATACCATTCACTTTTGTATGTTCGCTTATATTCTTGTAAATATCTCTACTGAATATGTACATTTGTACATCCATTTGTATGTACATTTGCATATTTGTTTGTATTGAAGTGTGTTGACTTTTTTGCATATGTGCGTATGTGTGTGTATGTATGTATATGTACGTTAGTGTGCGTATTAATGCACCACTTCCTGTTTCATATACATTCCGGATTGTGATGCATACGTGCGCTTTGCCTATATGTATATGTATACAACTGTACTACACATACTCTCGTACATGTACCGCTAAGTGCGTGTTTCTATCAGTGCATCATATTCATACATAGGAGTATGTATATTTATCTATACACACATACGTATATACACATCGATATATAGATATATAGAACTCGTACATACCATTCACGGCACATATGTGTGTCTGTGCGTTTGTGTGTTTGCTCGTCGGATTGACACAATTTCCAGTTGCGCGATGCCTGGAATTTCGGGAGCTTTGCAGCCGCCACACATGTTGTCGTGATGTCTGCAAATGAGGTTGGCATAATTTCATTTTGTTTCGATTCAATTCGTTTCGCTCCGTTGTTGATGTAGGTCTGGATTTTCAGGGCAAACACGGCCAACTAACGAACGCTTCGGTCAGCGTTGAGAGCAATGCAGACAAATATAATTCGTATGCCTCTTTTCAATCGCTCTGTTATTGTGTTTTTTGTTTGTTTCTTTTGTTTTGTTTTGTTGTTTTCTTAATTGAAGTTCTTGAAAGTAACCGAGCTATTAAAAATCCCAGCTAATTGGAAAGGGTTATTTGCCGCAAACGTTGGCAAAGATCTTGGAATGGTTTTAATTTGCTTATTTCAAAAAATAGAAGCTATTTGAACATGTGTAACTGTGCGTATGTAAATACGTGGATACATATGCACATTATATAGGTATATATACTTTGTTGGTTTGCATATTTCGTGAATTGTATTAAAGTGAATATGTATACATATAACGGTACTATAAAAATCTGAAATATTTTATTATAATAGAAAATATGTTAAGCTGTAATTTTCTGCATTATTTTTCTTTCTTAAGCTCAACTAATCAATAAAGAATTTGTTATTAAGAGAAGTAGAACCTTGAAATCAAGTGAAATAAATAATTTAATAAATATTACCGCAATTGAGTTTTTTTTTTCATTCTATAAATATATTTAATTATATCGAAAATAACGCCATCATTAGATGTAGGTGGCGCTCCAAGTGGTTAATTTTTGTATATCATATTTGCATAAGTAGAGCTGAATCAAGACCCTGAGTAATATTGTCTATTAGACACTATTAGCAGCGCAGAAAAAAGTTGAACGGCGTAAATTACACAATCTAGGTGGCCAGCGAATTACACCGCCGTGCAAATCCTCGAAATTTTTACATCCAATAAACTCAATATTTCCGACGCAGTTTGGCAAATGGCACCATTTTTCAGAAAAAAAGAAAATATTTCTGAGACCCATACCAGCCATTCTAGCCTACAAAAACTTGAAATATCGGTGAGCATTCATATTGAGTGAAGAAATAAAAGCCGATATTATTACGGGACTAAATCCAACACAAAAAAAGTTGATCTAACAGAATGTACAGAAACGTGATGAATCTCTTGTGTACTTTCGTTGCTCCAAAACAGGCAATTTTGCTTATTTACGAAGTCACTTAAATTGCAATCAGTCTCTGTATTCAAGGTAATTTTCTTCTTGAACCTTTGGTGCACAAAACACTAGCTTTATTAATAAGTTCTAAAAATGTCTATGCGTTGTTGAGTACATTCATTTCTATTTCAAGGTCATTGCCTCATTTGAAGCGCTATTCTTTCGGTGTATAAAACGGAAACAAAAAAGAGTTTTTTTATTTTGGTTTTGAATATTTAATTTTTTGATGCATTGTTAACAAATAAGAAAATTTTATTGAACATACAAAGGTTCGTTCAAAAAGCTGTCAGCCCTCAAAAAATGGTCTTCATATGGACAATGGACACAGATATAGACGGTTTCACTGAATCAATTTTGATGAAATAAAATTCAAATGCCGCAGAATTAATATCGTTATGATCATGCGGAAAAAACGTAGAATTTTTTCGGACCTTTAAAGTAAAAAAAGGGGTCAAAACACGATTTTTTATCTTTGGTGGACGTTTAAAATATCATATTTGTCAATTTTTGTTTTTAAGATTAGTTCACACGATAACGACATACATACTGAGCAAGAACCTTTTTGTCCTTTTTTTTCAGACACTTGTGAGTCCCGAGATCAGTGTCCCCAGCGACATACGTTTGTTTGGAAGACCCTTTTTTGAAAGCTGATAACTTGAAGGAACTTGAAGGAACCTCGTATGGCAAAAAAAAAAAAAAATTTTTAACAATGAATTAAGAAAAAAAATAATGAAAACAAAAATATATATTTTTTTTCAATTCCGTTTCACACGCTTTTATGGTATAGAAACACCCAAAACTATCATTTTGAATGAGGCGAGGGCCTTAAATATCAAGACTCTTATCCATAAGAACTCAAATATAATTTAAAACTACTGCTCTTTGAAATTTTTCATTTATAAAAATTAATTTATGTACACATAAGTCTAGGTGTGTGTGCCCAGTATGCGCTGAAATGATTGCGTTGGAATTGTAGTACACTCTTGCGCGTATTCCAGCAATGGTTCATGAGTTAGTTTGCTTTATAGTCAAAACTAATATTTCAAAAATCTGTCTGATTTGGCTCATTTCCACACATAAAACGAAAACTATAAGCGGAACACTTCTCATACCACCATATTTTTAAATGAATCTGCCGTACTGCATACATAAATTAATTTTTTTCTGATAGCATTCGCATTTTCAAAATTAATTAACCCTTCCGACCGTTCGTTTTTGCTTTGACCTACATTTTTTTTTACCTGATTTCATAGAATGAACATACGAAGGGGCGAAAAATTATTCAACCTACCTAAAGATTTGTAATTTTTTCAAATAGCGTCGTACGTCAATCATATTTGACACTTATGCATCAGACAGCTGCAGTTTACGAACAGACAAGCAATGGAGTGTGTAAAGGTCAAAATAAAGATTTCCATCACTCAAAAATTGTTTTTTTTATTTAGTAAAGAAGTTATTCAAAACACATTTGATTAAAACTTCTTCGTCTATGCATTTATCATTTTTGTTTTAATTACACTGTGCAAAAATATTCTTCGTATTTGCTGAAACTAAATGTTAACAAAAATTTGCTCCTTCCATAACAAAAAACCTAAATGATTTTTTGAGAACAGAGAGGATGTTGTAATAGAGCTATAAAAAAAGCAATAACATATAATTAAAGTTTATAACAACTTTTCTGTACTTCGTTCGATACTCACCTTGTTTCACTTACCTTTTTATACTCACCTTATTGCTCTTACCTTACTCAACTAAAACTCAACTCAGTATTGTAAAATAGCTTAAGCTGTAAGATAGTTACAAGAACTTGCAGCAAACGCAGTTGCTAGGTTTCCATAGCTGCCGAAATAAAAAGGAAAAATATTTCACAGGTAATATTTGCCGGTTTAACTTTGTTATATATTAAAATAAAACGCTTAAAATGATATACTTCACCAAAGAGCAAGATTTAGCACAGAATTTGTAGCCTCTAGAACTACTTTTGTTTTTTTGTTGGATTTTAAGTTGGTGATTTTTATCTTCCCTGTATACAAGAAAAGTTTTATAAATTCGAATAAATATGTTTTTCCTGAAATTTTTCTGGAAAGTAATGGGACCTTGCTGGCTTTGGGATCATTTCTTAAATATTCAAAACTTATGCCAGGTAGTGCTGCTATACAACTTTTGCCATTTAGTATGGGCTTTGATTTAAAAAATTTGTATTTTTCATATTTTTAGGGCTTATAAGTGGGTTTTCTGACATATGTTTCTTTACAAAACTTTCGCTGAGCAATATTACAAAAACCATTTGTTAGAAAAAAAGCATTGGCATGAAAAGAAATTGCCATGAAAATTATTTTATGTGAAAAATATCATTTTTATAAGGAAAATTACTTTATAATTAAACTTTTTTTTATATACTATTACATAAACGTAAGAAGCTAGATTCCCAGCATGGAGATTTAGGCTGGTCACTACAACCACCGAAGAGAAGATACTGATGGTGAACAAAAAACATAAATACATACAAGCGTAGTGTAAGAATAAAACCGAAGCGTTGGCTGGCTAAATTGCAAATGTTTTATTCAAATTCAGGAGTAATGTCAATTCACTTTAGATTATCCGCAGGGTTGCATAACTAATAGGATGAAATTATATTCAAAACGATTCATTATTGGGTACATTTCATTACATTAATATCGGTTATTGGAATGGATAATTTTTAACATTGAGTTGACAACTAAGTAATAGCGGATTTTACTCATAGATGGCTTAAGTTGAATTTTTAGGTTTTCAGACGTATTACAAATGTAAAACACATTTTGTTATTTGATATTTGGCAATTCAGGTTTCAAGCAGTAAAAAAAGTTTTTTGATCGGTTGCGTAGTTTTCGTTTTGTTGGAAAATCAAAACGAGCATTTTCGTCATATTTTGCTTTTTTATTTCCGCAAAGGGAAAACCGCATCGCAAGCTCATAAAAAGCTATGTGCTGTTTATGGTGACGAAGCCTTAAAAGAACAGCAGTGTCAAAATTGGTTTGCCAAATTTCGTTCTGGTGATTTTTCACTCAAAGATGAAAAATGCTCTGGTCGTCCAATTGAAGCTGATGACGCCCTAATCAAAGCAATAAACGGTTCGGAATGTCACAGTACTTTCTTTGCCTGCTTTAAACCCTTACCACCCAACCGAACGATCAATTCTGATGTCTACATTGAACAACTTCGTTAGTTAAGCGATAAGTTGAAGGTAAGCCGCCGGAATTGACAAATCGTATCATGACAATGCAAGGCCAGACACATCTTTGGCTACTTGGTAAAAATTATTGGAGCTCGGTTAGGATGTTTTGCCACATTCACCAATAATCGTGACCTTGCACCATCTGATTACTTCTTGTTTCGATCTTTACAAAACTCTTTGAATAGTAAACATTTCAATAATGATGATGATGTCAAATCGGACCTGATTCAGTTTTTTGCTAATATACACCAGAAGTTTTATGAACGTGGGATTATGATACTGCCTGAAAGATGGCAAAAGGTCATTGATCAAAATGGGCAATACATTACGGAATAAAGTTATTAAGTTCCATGAAAAAGTTGTCTTTGGTTTTCTAAAAAAAATCTGCAATTATTTAGTTGCCAACCCAATAGTAATGGTATTTTTATTGCTGACTACAACATGCACAATTTGGCACTTCTGGTTCTCCATAAATCGGAATTCTCACTGATAGTGATAATGATAGTAGTGCTTAAAATTAGAGGTTCAAAAAAGTCCAAAAAAACAATTTTTGTTCTTCAGTTCAGTTATTTTTTAATTACTGACAAAAAATTCATATTAAACACGTACAGCTGAATTTAAAAAAAAATCTTCGCAAAAACGACTGTATTTCTTTAAAATTACTTTGCTAAAAGTTTCACAAATAAGTTATTATTTCATCATACTTTGTACCAGCACAAAAAAACACTTCTGTTAAGTCTATAAACATGCGAAATTACGTGCGTTCCAATTTAATTTGTACAATTGGGACAAATGAGAAGTCACCAGCGCCAATAGAACTTAACTCTTAAATTTTTCAAAATGAGCATCCATATATGGGTTTTAGCTAGTACGTCTCCTTTTTTTAATGTTAGTTAATTTTCAGGTGCTCATACTAAACAGCTATATTGTAACGGGTGGGCCATATAGCGTTTGCTTTTTGAACCACCTATTTTTTTGAGAATGGTAACACAAATGGCATGTCAAATGTGTTCATAATTTACTTAAAGGTTTGACATTTACGAAATGGGACGCTATATGCTTGAACAAAATTGGGAAATATTGAAAACCTATTTCCAAAGTGTTGAGTCTTCTTCTTCTTCCGCGGTTACAGTAAATGGCGAGCGTTACCGTGACATACTCAACGAGTTTTTGTTTCCAAAAATTGAAGAGGATGGCATGGACGACATTTGGTTTCAACAGGAAGGTGCAACTTGTCACACTACCAAAGTTACACTCAAATTTTTGGATTTCCGTTTTTGAATTCCGATATCAATTGGCCGCCTCGGAGCTGTGATTTACGCCCATTGGACTATTTTTTGTGGGGAGCCGTTAAGGACAAATGCTAAGCAAACCATCCAGAGACGATTGATGCTTTAAAACACGAAATCGAAGTTGCCATTCATGAAATTGGAGCCCAAACAATCGAAAATGTGCTTAAAAATTGGGTTGATGAAATGGCCTCCTGTAAAGCCAGTCGTGGCAGTCATTTGAATGATATTATTTTTCATTCATAAATGTCAATGTTCAATCTTCAAAATAAAAAAAAAAGTTTGAAAAAATATTGATTAGTTTTTTTCTATAGCCGATTCGAAAGGAAATTTTACATGTCCCACCCTATATTTACTCTGAGCAGTACACCTTCTTGGATGGCTAGAAAGATATATCAGTTTTTAAAATAATTTGCATAATAGTTTGCCTATTTGTTTTTTCTTTTCTTAACTATGTAAAGAAGGAATCACTTAGTGAAAATTCGTAAATTCCTAACGATATCTACTCGTATTTTAACTGCTAAGACTTGGTTAAAATTTTACTCGTACTTATAATTAATTGAAATACTGAAATTCGGAGTAATGTACTTTTTCAAGAGCTTATGAAATCAATTTTCCATGCTGCCAAACTAATGATGGAAAAGGTCGGGTCATAAATTGAACCAGATCTCTCAGGGTCACATCGTTGTACTGCAAAAGTAGATTTGTTACCACAGTTTTAAGCTGCTGAAGCGTATTGGGTTCGTACGCTACTACCATTCGCTAGTGCACGGTTTTGAAATCCAATGTGCGCATTAGACACCAAATTGATCGAAAGTCTGTTTTTCTAAAACAGCTTCCGCCGTTCGCAGGTGACATAAAACTGTAGGTCCCTCCTTGTGTCGAAAACATAAAGACGCTAACCGCAAATTAAAGGAAATTCGCCAAAGGGTTTAAGTGTCATAATGTATATATAAATATATATATATACCTATAACCTCAATTGTTTGTTTTCACCATTAATGGTGGTAATACAACGCCATTGTGCTTTTAGGTATTCTAAATTTCAAATCATATCAACAAATGACATCCCAGTTATAGTTATTCGTAGAGGTCATAACAGACTATGACTTATACAGGGTGGAGCAAATAAGACCCACTAAAGTTAAACACAAATAACTTTTTTATTTTTTGCCATATTTATTTCTCTCTTTTTGTAGGTTATAATTGAATTGTTGGAAATTTATTATGGAACCCTACAGTACAACATATTTTGATGTCGGAAGAAGCGCATTTGCATTTAAATGGTTATGTCAACAAACAGCAGTATCCTAATTTGTGGTTTCAACAAGATGGAGCAACTGTGCATACTGCTAGGCAAACTGTGGACCTGTAGCGTGAAATTTTTGGCGAATTAGTAGGTCTTATTTGGCCTACCCTGTACTTCATATTTTCTCACTCAAATTGTGATAATGCAATGATTTTTTTTTGTTATATCACTGGTACAATAATGGAAATTCTTAGTGACTTGGGGCATGCCTTTCTCTATCAATTACTAAAATCAATATTATGGCTGATTTCCACTCCACTATAAGTAAAGTAGTTAGTTGTTAAGTGAGTGCACTAGATGTTGAAACAGTGCGGGTAGATGTTGAAATGGAATAAAATGTCGTTTGCTGTGTGGCATGTAGCGCCGTCCTGCTGGAACCACATGTCGTCTAGGTCCATATGGTTCAATATGGGCCATAAGAAATTGGAAGGGCCACTACGTCTGCCGAAAAATAGGCGCAATGCGCGCAACGTTTGCGTTAATGAACACTCATCTAATAAAGTTTTATTATTTGAACGTGCTGTTCAATCGTGTAACTTACCAAGGTGATTTGGCATAAACAACTGAATAATAAACAAAAGATTTGACAGATGCCACCAAAACAAAATGGCTGCCACAGGGCGCCAAAATCGACCCGCGCCAATTGAAAACCCCTTTAGAAAAAGTTGTTAATTTCTTAATATTTTATTAATAGCCTTCTTGTTAATTTAGAAATGGATGTATAGATATGGAAATTTTAATGTTTTCTACTTAAATCTATTTATTATTTGGACAAGGAAGGAAATTGTTTTGAAATTTTCTTGAAATTTACCCATTCGTATTTGTGTTCAAATCTCTACCAAAGCTCTTATGTAGATATTCTTGCCTTCGCATATTCAAATATATTTGCACATTCATATGTATAGTATACATATTCACACTCACCCAAACAATTCAGTATCACAACATCAAATGCGTTTGAAACTGTTTCAATTATTTAACATCATGCGATATCAGCGAACTGCAATAAGTAAAAGCGCATATTTAGCTTCTCCGCTATCAACAATCGGCAGCTATCAATCGCGCTCTTTTCTCTATTCACACGCTCTAGTCATTCTATGCAGTCCCATGGTGTCTTACTCTCATTATTCGATTGGTCTCTCAATTGGCAATTACACTTTTTAACACTTTGATGCTCTCTCTCTCCCTCTCTTCCTCTCTCGCACTCATTCTGAAAAAGCTTTACAAAGAGTGCGTGAATGTGAAAAGCTTCAAATATCCGCTTTTGTCTGCATCTTTAGTGCACGTTTTCGAAAGCATGTATGTGTGTTTGTGTGCTCTTCCAGAGGTAAGCATGCAGCGCCAAAACCCAGAAGAAAGTCACGAGACCAAGCCGTGGTAAAGCTAACAGCAGCACTTGCAATAGCTTGCAACAATAATGCGACAACAAACAACAAAGAGTGTGCGGCGTAACACCACACAAGGACACAACTACTGCTACCACCACTACAACTATGTATGTATGTACACATATACTACAACTGTATAGTAGATATGCCGCAACTTCAGAGCGAGTTGCCGGTCACTTTAGTAGCCACTTTATGGCGATAATGTGCACGTGTATATGTACGTGTATATGTGTTCAGCGCTGCAAAGGCGCCTGCGCTGCATTTCCAAATGTGTCTGTTTGTTTATTACAAGAATTCCGCATCATTGGACCTTCGGCAATGTTGCAGCAAACGCTGTTGGCCCGCAGTCGCTGCTATTTGCCGTTAATGCTACTTCCACTAATGATGTTTCTGCAATTTCTGTTGGCGTAGCAGCAGCAGCACTTTTGTGCGCTTTTTTTTCTTTTTTTTTAATTTAAGTAAACTTTTCAAGATTTTTATTTCTAAATTCTCCTCTTAAAAGAGAAAATGGAAATCAGGCAGCAGAAACAAAAACTATGTACATTAAATGCATGTTTTTGTTGTATTTGCTGTTGGTTTTATTTTGTGTTTCAATTTTTCGCTTTTCTATTTTTTGGATAAAAATTATGGTTAGGCAGCGTGACGGGGTTAATGGACGCAATAATGTTGGCACGCGTCGGTCCTTCTTGTCGAAGAGGCCCACTGGCAGTCGGTACATCGCTTGGTTTGTTCGTTGGCTCATTGGTTAGTTGGCTACTTGGTCGCTCGTTTGGCGGGCACTACTATACCGTAAACCTCCGAAAGTTGGCAAGCAATGGAAGTAACAATGCGCCAGCAAAGCAACAGCGCAAGTTTGCTCGCAAATCACCGTTGCAGTGGCAGCGCCTTGATAGGCGTTCTTGAATTCCGAATAACTCTTATATAAACAAAATATTGCCGCTCAGCTGGACGCATTTTCACACATCTTTTGTTTCAGGAAAATGCCACACTTAAATACTACTTATGCATGTCACATGTTGTTGTAGGCTGATAACATGCAGCTGCTATATATATACATATATATTCAGCTAGTGTATAAATGTGTGTATGTATTCATTTTCTTTTTTTAAAGACTTGTGGCTCATATTGTTAATTCATAGCGCTCTTAAAATAATTCCTCTTAAATAGGTTTAAAATAACAGGGAGATTTGTTAATTTATATTAAGTTCAACTAGCATAAACTCTAAATTGTTTAAATTTATGATTTTTTGGTGGAAATTCCTATTCTATCGAGGATATAGAAAGAATTGGCAGAACAAGAACTGGAGTGTCTGCTAAGCATATAGCTGCTGTAGAGCAAAGTGTTACTGAATAACCTTCACCATCGACTTCTGGATGTTCTCAGATTAGGTATTCATGAATCGACTGTTCGGAGGATTTTACCTGTAGACATGTTCATTGTGAACATTTAAATGATGTCATTTTTCATATATAATGTTTAAGAGTCGTATTGTGAATAAAAATAGCAAGACATGAATAAATCAAAATTTGTTATTTAAAGCCTTAAACCGTAAAGAAAAAAACGTATTGTACGCAGGCATATTAAAAATAATTTTGTTTATAAGAAGTCTACTGACTTATTGCTACTAGATATGGAAAAGGCGTTTGCTCCGGTGTAGCGCAATGTTTTAATTCTTAAGTTTATGAACTACCTCACCGACCTCAAAAATATCTATTAACAGCACCGAAATTTTCTAGCGTGACAAAGTAAAGTTGCTTTGTTTAGATCGTGGATTGACTTTAAAATCTATTTAAAAAAATTTCGTTAATAACGAAACACATTTTATCACATAAACCTCCTCTTTTCTAAGTTTATGTAATCTATGTGTTAGATGCCCATTGGTGTAGGATTTTAAAAGTCCTGTAAAATCTTTTCCAGAAAACGGATACAATATTGTTTGTGGAAAATATTACATAGCAGCATAGCACAAATCCATTTTATTAACTTATATATATTCATGAGTGTTGCGATGAGAACTTGTATTTTTTTCTCACATAATTTTCCCTGTTATGTGAATTGTCATATGACAGCCGGCTCGTTTCGAAGTTTTAAAATAAATTTTCACTTAAATTTTTAATGACTTGAACCTCGAATCTCCAGAAAATTATGTCCCAAAATGTGAATACTTATTGTCTTTTTTTGCTTGTTTTTGTTTTTTTTTTTAACTCATAGTCATTCATCCAATGGCGCAGTGCTTTTAGTTTTTTGTTAGACTCCCAAGAAACTACTAATTTTCCTTCTTCAATGAGGCGTGATTTGTGACTTAAGAAGGCAAATATTATATAAAGGAGTCCGCGTAGTTCAATTAAGGCAGTATTTCTTTTTTAACTTTTGAATAAAACTTCAGACACATAATGCTGCATACATTTTCGAGCAATATTTATTAGGAGTCAAACAAATAAAAAGCTCTTCAATTAAATGCCAAAAAATTTTTGGAAAAAAAATCAAACTTACATATGTAACAACTAGCCAGTCCATCCTCAATCCACTTTGGCATAGAAATGACATTTTGAAGATCTGAGAGGGAAATTTGGTACCATCCTTCCATAATGACGTTACATAGGCCTTCTATCTACCGTCTAAAACTTACGTCTTCTAGCATATACGCGGTGAGAAAGGTTACTCTACATGTTATCGATCTGAATTATGTCCGGGGATCGTGATGGTAACTCTAATACTAAAATTTGTTTTTCCTTAAGTCAACTGTGGATGGCTAGCGAAAGCACTCACGCACTAGTTGGTGATAGCAGAGGAGTTAGAAGGTATCCCTATCATTGGAAAGATCAGGTGTAGAAGGACTTGATTTCACTTGGCGTTTTGTTAAACTGGCAAAAATCGTTCCATTCATTATGGTGCTAATCAAGCTGAAGAAGAAGTCGATTTGTTGCACGCGTGTTTAATTAGTTGAAACTTTAAATGCCTTTGCAATTTTTTCCAGACCAGCCCGCATATAAGGGGATGTTTGCGTGGAGATAATTTTTGGGTATTCATTTTTGACCGGATTTTATAATACACTTGCTGTAAAAACATGAAAAAATAATGAAAACGCAAAGCTTCGAGCGCAAAACCAAGCTGAATGTTAAGGGGGCAGATATCTGTAAACGGCCATATTTTCCCTGATTTTCATTAAAATTATTTAAAATGAAGAAGTCAATATATTTTTTTCAAAATTGGCATACAATTTATTTATAAACTAAAATAATATATATATTTTTTTTAATCATTTAAAATGGCGGATGTACACTCAATTCTTCCAGGAAAGTCCCAGCGGGGGTTCTCAATCGGCGGGCATTGTAGCATCGGCGTCAGTGACCTGAATACAAAAAACCAATTTTTTTTTTGTTTATTAATGTCATAATTTCGTTTTGAGTTAAACAAATATGGAAAAAAATCGCGGAATAAAATGATTCAAAAACAAAATCGAATTTTGGGGCGAATTTTCATATTATTTTTGCTTGTAAATTCACATAGAAAGTAATATCATAAAAAAAATGTTTGCAAAATTTCAGGGAGATCGATCAATAACTTTTCGAGATATCGTGTACGCTAATTCGAAAAATATATTTGAGAGAAACGCGTCTAAAGTCGTCACGGTTGACGGTCTTTAATATAAGAAATACTTAAATTTACGTTCTAAAATTTGTTTGACATATTCTTAAAGGATTTTATTAACATTTTATGAAAAAAAAAATTTTTCACGGAGTGCATCTTCTGTAATAGATGAACGAGGGTGGCGGATACTACACTTCAAATACTCATTGTCGCAGATGAAATCAGAAATAGCAAAGAATAAGATTTGGAAAAATGGCAGACTTACACAAGCCTTCTTGGTTCTGCCCTCGTGCACCTAATCCCTATATCACGTCTTGAATGAGACACGGATTAAAAACGACCACTTTACAGACTAAAAAGCAGTTGACTTAGATACTGATTCAGGAACTTCCTGTTGGCTTAAGTTTACTCATAAGTGATTCAGCAAATAAAGCCATTTATAGCACACAAATAAAACGATTAACAAAAATCATTGCAATTTTAGTTCAAATTGCAGTGTACGTTGGCTTCGCACAAAAAATACTCTAGAAATAAAATGCTAATTACATTAAGAGCACTATTAGAGTGAAATATATATGCACATTTGCCTTATTTTCTACAAAAAACTCGGTCAATCCTTGTTTATGAAACTTTAACATCAACATCAACAACTAGACAACAAAATAAATAAAACAAAGAAAGTATCGTCGGCTCATACCCTCCAAACCGCAAGCCGGAAGTGTGTCTATGCATGTATACGCCCAAACATCCCATTCACACACACAGAGTAAGTATTATTGTAGTGCATGAACATTTTAGTGTTTCTGCTGTTACTTCTGCTGCTGCTGTTGTCGCATTGCCAACCCGCTCAATGACAATACGTGCGCATTCATTTTATTTTTATTTTACCACTGCTTAAGTTTTTATCGTCATTTCTACCATTGGCGCGAATTTTCGCGCGTTTGCATACAAATGAATATTGAAGTATGAGGAAAGCAATAAAAGCAACTACAAAACTTAAAATAATACAAATATATATGTATGTGTATGCGAAAACATATAAAAACATGGAAAAATGTCGCTAAAATAAAAGAATCGGCACTGCAGGCACAGCCTCGCACATGCACACGTTCACGCATACGAGTACACGCATACAGGTTCATATTCTATCACTTCTCGAGTTTGCAATTGAGTTGAGAGTTGTTGCGGAAGAAAACTTGAGCGGCGGCGCGCCTGTGGTGTCTGTTGATGATGGCTCGAATGCAGCAACGCGCTACAACAGAAGATTAAACTTTAGCAACGCATCGTTGATTCGTGCCAGGTGGTAATACAGCAACTTCATCCTGGCATGCAATTGCGTATGTACCAGGTGTGTTTAAAAAGTATCGCAGATTTTGTGTTTTTTTCAAAAATTATTTTTTTATTCATTAATATCTATTTGCATCCCTTCAAAATAGTCCCCATGAGATATTATGCACTTGTGCCAACGTTTTTTCAATCTTCGAAGCACATCCAAAGATAATTTTTTTTATCTTGTTGAGCTCCCCCTTCGATGCCGTTTTTATCTCGTCAATCGTAGCGTAGCGTCGCCCTTTCTTGGGCCTCTTCAGTTTCGGGAACAAGAAAAAGTCACAGGGGGCCAGATCTGGGGAATACGGTGGCTGTGACATCCTTAGTGTGTTGTTTTTGGCCAAAAAGTCGCGCTCAAGCAATGATGTGTGAGCAGGGGCGTTATCGAGATTTTACATTCAACCGAACTTGGCGCACTTGGTTCGTGCAGCAGCTTCCATTAAGATGATTGAGCTTTGGTTTCCACGTTATAACCTTAAACCTACGATTCATGTTCATTCATTCCAGTTATGACCCTCTGTAGCAAATTTGGGTCGTTGCGGACAGAATCCGACATCTCATTAGCAATGTTCATGCGATGTGGCTTTTGGTCGAAATTGAGCAGTTTTCGTACGAATTTTGCGGCGACCCGTCTCATGCCCAAATCATTGAATGGCATGAGCCAATCGATATGTCTAGGTCCTCAGCAACTTCTTTAACGGTGATTCGACGATTGGGCAATACCATTTTCTTCACTTCATCAATTTTTTCGTCTATTGTTGAAGTGCTCGGGTATTCGGCACGCTGGCAGGCTTTTCGTCATTCACATCTTCTTGGCCTTCTGAGAATATTTTGTACCACTGAATAACGTTGCTTTGGTACAAACATTCCAACATTCAGAATACATCGTTTTTCACACAAAATGTGATACAGGTTCTTTGATCCATCTTTTTTAATAGGTAAAAATCGAAGACGAGCCGAAACCAGTGCAAGTAAAACAGCTGTCAACGATTAACTGAACACTTAAAATGTCCGAACTCGTCGGCATGAGTGAGAGGCATGAGTACCAACATATCGCCACAAAAAAATCCAAATTCGAATATACGTAACCTGGGAAAATTCCAAATTTGCGATACTTTTTGAACACACTTCGTACGTGTGCATATTTGTGTGTGTTTGGTTACCATACGCTCAGGACGGGCTTAATTGGAATGCTGCGTTGGTAATGGTTTTATATTTTTTAATGCTTATTTTAAATATTTTTCTCTTTGCTTTTTTCGACTTTTTGTCACAATATTGCCCTGTATTTTTCAATTCCCTGATTCGACATGGGAAAACCGGGATTACCGCAAAACTACACGAAAATAAGATTACGTTGAAAATTGTTGCACTATATATGTATACGTTTATTCGCCTATGTAGGTATGTGTGAATATATAAGACATGAGCCACAAATATATTTGCTTATTAACTAACGCTTTGCTCGAGAGCCCAATCTAACTAAAGACATGGAAATGCCATTAGGGATATCAATTTATCGCAGCTAAATTAAATGCAACCAAAAGGCAATTGTACGTACAATCATATAAGGCGTTTTCTTTGAGAGTAGTGTAAGCGTATTTAATTTTATATGGAGACATTTAAGGTTTTGCACTTGAATAATCAAATTAAAAATATGAATACATTTACTTATATATTTTTGCACTAGTCTTGTACTTTTACACATTAAATTGATTTAAATCCATACTGTGAAAATTTTTTTTAAAGTGGTTAGCAAAAATGTATACCTTTATTAATTTCAAAATGACTTGCACCACTTTCAAAGTCAGCAACAAGTAAAAATATTACATTTACAAGACATTAACTAAAGGACCTCAATTAAGACAAACCAATTTATTTTTATGAAATTTTTTGTATAATATATAATATTTTAAATACTTCAACAATAAGAATAAATAAGTAAAATATCAATAAGAAAATAGTAGCAAAATAAAAATAAACAAACTGATTTAAAATCCTCAATCTCACTACATGAAATCTTATAGAACATTGTATATGGTTTGCCTCTTAAAACCATTATGCAAGATATATTCAATTTAAAATTCGAATTGCTGGAGCATCCACAGCATTCACCATATATGGCCTCTAGCGGCATTCATCTTTTTCCCCAACCCAATATTACAACATTGAACAACTTATAATAGAAATACATTTTGCTTGTTAAAACCGCCCAGGTTTCAAAAAATTTCGAAATTTTTTTCGGTCAGTTTCACTAACAAGAGTAGATACTAGAATTTTTTAAACAACCGCACTCCATATTTTTAAATTTTTTGGCTGAAAATCTTTTTACCTGTATCCGTGTAATAGAGTTAAGTCGGGTATTGTGGGCACCATTTTGCCTTGATATTAATTTCTGCCAAAATAATCGTAATGAAAAAGCGATATTTTTTCTTTCTAACAGATATTGAGTTATCCTTACATTTTGTTGCAAAATATACTCTTATATAATCGTTTTCGTCTGATAATATAGAAAAACTGAGACCATCTTAAGGGGATATATGCCTTGTGAGCCCGAAAAAATGGACGATTGTCACAATTTTTTTAAATATGTTTTAGAACTTTTATTCAAATGAGGCATACCTATATCATACTGAAGCGGAACTCTCGAGGAATATATTTTGGTGTTTTTATTTTAAAAAATGGTATTATTTATTGTTGATATCGCCCCTCCCCCCAAACGCGGTTTCTAGAAGAGGATTGCGGTGATCACGGTAACGCATGAGCAGCTCAACTGAAATCAAAAAATTAAATAATTATTGTAGAAAAATGTTTTTTAGTCAATCTGAATGGTTTATTTACCCAAAAAAAATCGCTTTACATCAAAAAAGGAATTTATTCATATATATTGAAGTTGGAGAGCGAAAACTAAGCTCATTTTTTGTGCCTGCGCAGGAATCCATGCAGCCAAACTTTCCCTACACATTGCTTAAGGAACGAAAATTTGTTTGGCACTTTATTTCTTTCCGCCAATTGAAACGCACTTTTTTTAATAGCACCCCTCGGGCACCTCTCGGCAGGCAATGGCAAACCTCCTAGTGTATTTCTGCCATGAAAAGCTCCTCATAAGAAATATCTGCCGTTCGGAGTCGGCTTGAAACTGTAGGTCCCTCCATTTGTGGAACAACATCAAGACGCACGCCATAAAAATGGTATTGAAACCACTCGTTTGAAGCATTACGAGGTGTGTTCAAAAAATAACGTGAACGTATTCAATTTCGCGGGCTACGCACATTCGGCACTCGTTTATTATTTTTTATGTTAGTACATTTTTATGATAGTACATGGTCGATATGGTCGATGTTTAGTGTTTGTTTTAGTTTGTTTGTGAGACACATTAATAAGACAAGTTTTTTGCATGCTTGGCCATTTTCTGCTATCGAAAAAAATGGATCAATGAAGTTGCATCAAATTTTGTGTAAAGAATGGAATTAAGTGCTAAAAAACACTTGAAAAGTTTGACAGTGGCATACGGTGAAAGTACTCAGAGTCAAAAAAATGTTTACAAGTGGTACAAGCTTTTCACAGAAGGTAAAAAATATGTGAACGACGACGTTTGCTCTGGACGACCTACTCAACTCATGCAATATTTTCGAAAATATCAGGCATGAAGTGTGTGGCAGTGAAGTTCGTTCCAATATTGCTGAATTTTGACCAAAAACCACGTCGCATGAGCATCGCTCAGGAATTGTTGAATGACACTTGTCTTATTTATGCCTCTCACAAAGAAACTAAACAAGCTACATTGTTAAAACCTTAAACATATCTTCAAGGTGAGTGTACCAACATACAAAAAAAAAAAAATAACAATCGAAAATCGAAAACGTAGCCCGCGTAATTTGAAGCCTTCGCCTTATTTTTTGAATACACCTCTTATATGTATGTATGTTCTTGTTTTTGTTTCGCACTTATAGAAGCACAAAATGTAAGTAATTGTTGTCAACTGTTAGGTCCACTTCTTAGGGGAAATTTTCGCGGAAGTTAATTTAGCGCCGTGATTACAATAACTTCAAAACCCTAAAAACAAAAAATGTTTAATAATGGGCTATCTTTGCATTTAGTACTTGCGTTACATATACATATATTACTGTAACAAAAAGTGCACTAAATTTTTTAATTTTTTTTTTTTTGTCTCTATTAAGTGATAATTTGCGGTCTTAAAAGCTAATTGCGTGGCTAGCAACTAGAAGAAGGGACGATGGAAGTGATGTCAGGAAGATCTTCTTAGGGCCACTGGATGACGAAAATATTTCAGACGAGGATTCCTAACATAAGGATTATGGAGGAGCATTGTGAAATTTATCTAGAGGACAGATATGGCTAATTGCCGAGTGATATATGCAAGATCTAGCTGCATATATTCTATATTTTCTATTCCGAAATACTTTTATGAAGTCCATGCCTCCACTGCGATTCCGCCAAACAGTTGGAGGACATTATTTCAGAAATCTCGGTACTTTGAAATCATCTGATGATTACCGTTAAACAAAAATGTTTCATCAAACTGTGCATAAAAACACATAGTCCCTTTTTCCATACTTCCAATAAAAGTCACCAGGGTTAGGCCTTTTTTCATATATATATATATCAAAATAATTAATCATAATGAGATATAATATGCCTTTGCTTCTCTCATTGATTATCTAAAAAAAATATTCGAAGTAATGACTTAAAGAGTCGATTTGTGTATAATCCATTAAACGTCGTATTTATTATCTTCAATTGTCGAATAGTATATGCGTATGAAGCTAAGCGCAAGTTCCGCATAGACCAAAATACCACTTGAATAGTGCGCCGTTAGCTACGCTGCACCAACGAATTCCTTTTCTATTTACACCAAAAATTAATGGACTCTTTGGTTGCATTTAAAATGATTTTCCTTACGAATTCCATTCCTTTTTTATTGGCGGGAATTTTCAGGAAAGGCTATGGTATTTGACTTCAACCATAGAAAAAGAGGCGTTCTAGACTTGCGCACACACACATATGCATACATAGTTACGTAACATTTACATCGAAGCAATCGAGTGTACAAATTTACAGCTACATCAGCTATCAGTGCAAGCGTGCGCTTACAAATACATGCTCGTATATGTACCTACATATGAATTAGGGATGTCATTTTATTCGGGATAGTGTTATTACAATTTTGGGATCACGGGATTTGCAATAACTTAAGTCGAAAACACATTCCATCAATATTCTTTCAGAAAGTCTCCTACGATATAAAATAATAAATAAAAGGATTTTGAATACATTTTATTTTTATTTCAAGTGAAAGGTATTTCATTAGTAACAAAACAAAAGACAATCGTTCGATTTGTATGCATTTAATAATATAGGGTTATTCAATAGGTGCGCTTCAACTTTTTTCCGATAGGGAGGGCGAACGACGCAATATTTTTTATTTTTCGCTTGTCATTTGTAAACTTCATTGGTATACATTTCATCATGGAACGCTACACACTTGAGCAACGATTGCAAATCGTGCAAATTTTTTATGAAAATAATAGTTCTGTTGCTGTTACTTTAAGAGCCTTACGGCCATTTTACGGTCCATTTAACAAGCCGTCCCGTTTTGGGGTTATGTGAAGTCATTGGTCTACAGTAACAAGCCGGCGACGATTTGTGAGCTCAGAGCCAATATTGAACGCGAAATTCCTGGAATTTCGGCCGATTTATGCAAAAGAGTGGTCGAAAATTGGGTTCAACGATTGGACTTCGTAAAACGTGCACGCGGTGGTCATGGAAAAGAAATCGAATTTTATACTTAAATGTATATGTTCAAACTCGATAATAAAAAAAAAAATTAGTTAAAAAAGTCAAACCGTTTGTGTTTTATTCAAAAAAGTTCAAAAGTTGAAGTGCTCTTACTGAAAAACCCTATACTTAACTGTGTCATTATCTGTCGAAAAAAGATCGATTCAAATAATTATGAAAAGTATGCAAATTTATTTTGTGATTGAAGGAAGTTCATTAAGTTTTCAATCCCCTACAATTAAAGTAGAAGATAAGCCGAAAGTAGTAAGCATTCCTTCATTAAGCGGACAGATACCTGTAAACGGTTATATATCTCCTGATTTTCGTTAAAATTATTTAAAATGAAGAAGTAAATACATTTTTTTCATAATTGGCATACAGTTTATTTATACATTAAAAAATTATAAATTTTTTTTATTTTCATCATTTAAATTTACACTCAATTCTTCCATCGGCGGGCATTGTAGCATCGGCGTCAGTGACCTGAATACAAAAAAAATATTTTTTGTTTATTAATGTCATAATTTCTATATGAATTAACAATAAACGGAAAAAAAATTCGCGGAATAAAATGATTCAAAAACAAAAATGAGTTTTCGGGCGAATTATCCTACTATTTTTGCTTCGGAAAAATTATTTTTTTTTAATTTTCGAAAACTTGAAACACATAGAAAGAAATATCATAAGAAAGGTGTGTGCAAAATTTCAGGGAGATCGGTCAGTAACTTTTAGAGTTATCACGTACGCCAATTCGAAAGATATAGTTTTGAGAAAAACGCGTCTAAAGTCGGCAACGTAACAATACCTCGAACGCAAAGAATAGAGTCCTCACGGTTGACGATCTATAATATAAGAAATACTTAAATTTACGTTCTAAAAATTTTTTGACATATTCTTAAAGTACAATATTATATTAACAATTTATGAAAAAAAAAAAAATGTTATCGAAATTTTACAGGTAAAAGAAAATTTCCTAGCTACTTTTTATATGATTCGTAAGAAGCGTATTGATTCCGAGTTTTTCGGGAGTTAAAAATATGGCACTTCGGAATTCCCAGATTCCAGTATCACAGTATTGACATCGCTAATAACCACATATATATGCACACATACACTTGCCGAAAAACATGCAGACGCTTACAAACGAAAAGTTACCGAACGAGCGCATACGGGACGTATAATTAATGGTTTTCAACTTTTACTCGATATTTCCTGTTCGGTGTTTATTATATACACATACATATTTATGCGCATATATACACAGACGCACATACCTACTAATGGCTGCTGCACAAACGTTTCGTAATACTGCTCGACTCTTGAGCGCATTCTGCAAATGTGTCTGCATTGGCGAGTGTGTGTGTGTAAGTGTGAATGTGCAAGTGCTGCATCTCTCTGCTTTAGAGTTTTTGGCTGTCTGTTTGTATGAATGTCTGCATTGGCATGTTTATGTAACTGTGTAAGTAAGTTTATTTATTTGTCTGCGTCTATGTCTGCGTGCCTTGCACTGACTTAGCGTACAGCTGCCGACTGGCGTACGTGTCGCGCAATTTTTTTTTCTTTTTTTTTGTCCCCCTTCAACTCAATGCTGCATATTTTTGGGCACCGCTTTGTATGCCGTTGAAATTTTTTTACAGGACTTTTCTTTTTCAGCAGCCAATGTTGCTGATGTTGCTGTTGCCGGCGCCGTGCCACCACTTGTCCGTTTTATGTGCCTCAGATCTGCTGTTCCTTCTTCTTGCTACCTCACCCACCGTTCTCACCTTTGTCTCATCACTACCTCTTTTTTTCGCCCCTCTTCTACTTCACGCGTTTCAACAGCGAAGCCAAGCATTTTAATATGCGCTTGAAATGTTGTTGACCTTATTCGCATGCTTAGCTTTGCTTGGCTGGACCGTTGCAGTGGGCTCGGTAGGCAGTGCGGTTGGGAGGCTGATTGAATGCAAACCAAATGCAGACCGTCGCCGTTAACTCTTCGTGTGTCTTTTCTTTTTGCTTTGCAATACCAAAAGTAACATAATTTTGCTGCAAAAATGTTTAAATCTTTAAAACTACCACTCGCAGTGCATACATACGAATGCGCTTATGTGCATGCTCAATTAATGAGCGTAGGACCAGTGTTTACCAGGTAGTACCACCTCACAAGAAAAAAAGTTCGCCAACACCCCTGACGAACGCACTTAAAAAACAGTCAGACAATTGGACAAGACGTACAAGCAAGGACGAACTGAAGATGACGGGGTCACCCTCAGAGGATGAGCTCTTGGCCTCCAGCCAAGAAACAGTTGAGGGCAAAGCTGTGGGCCACAGTACGCCAACAACTATAAATCAACCCATAACATCCGCTCAAGCCATGGGGCAAAATCGTGGTAATAAAGGTCCCTCGAGGTATAAACTTTTCCAGAGGTCTCTCGCTATCCTTGGCAGGATTCGGAAAAACGAGACCGAAGGTAAAGTTCATCCCAAAGATGAGACCGACAAGGCAAGATGTCAAAAGGTGGTTGATGAATACTTGGCATTCCAAGCCGCCAACAGGACAGATGTCAAAAAACGAAACCACTCACATGACGAAACTGGGAAGGTAACAAAGAAGCACAAGATATCGGATCAGGGTGCAGTTGCCTTCAAACCTATCAAGCGATTTAGTGAGGTGGCACGGGACCATCTCCAAATGGCATTGATAGACGAAACCTCTAACGCCGGAAAACCAGTGCTTGACAAATGGTCAGAAATTGAGGCACGGTTGTCTCGCATAGTCGTTGACCATGTCATGGCGAACCCGGAGGGCCAAACACCAGGTCTCGACTCGGTGGAGGTAGTCCGCGGTTACCGAGTCATTAAATGCGATGACCAATTCTCACTGCATTTCTTGACAAACGTGATTGGTAAAATCCAGAAGAGCTGGGAAGGCTTGAAACTCAAGCTAATTCCGGCTAGCGAGATTCCACGAAGGCCGAGGGCTCGCATCTGGGTACCACACATGGAGTTTGATGCCAATCAACTAATCCCCTACCTTGAGGCGCATAATCGCTCGGTGCCGATGACCGATTGGTCGATCATCAAAGCGGAGGCTCCGCAAAGGCACAGCAGGTCATTCCTCCTTCTAATTACAGAAGAGAGTCTGGAACCACTGGAGAAAGTGGGAAACAAACTTCTGTTTGGGATCAGGAAGACCCAGCTGAAGATATTCCGTTCTGCAAACCCGGAAGAGGAGCAGGATGAGGTCGTTTGGTGCCAACGAACTGCTGACTGGCATGCAGCTAGATGACGCCGAGTCCGAAAAAGGAAACCAATAAATATGGGTTTAAAGGTTGTCCAAATTAATCTGCGGAGGAGGACGTGGACATCGCAATAATTCAGGAACCTTGAGTGCGGAGCACCGAGGTGAAAGGGTTCACTGGGAAAACCTACAATATCTACTATAAACGGATAGAAGGTAATCCCAGAACATGTATTATAGCTAAAAAACATTTAAACACATTTTTAATTCCATTATATAGTTCACAGGATGTGACGGCTGTTGAGGTGGAAGCCACTGACGGAGTCAGAATAACGCTTGCCTCTATATACATGGCAGGAAAACCCGAACAAAACCCTGCTTCTTGGATGCGATGCCAATGCAAGGCATGCTCTATGGGGAAGCTCCGAAACAAACGACCGAGGTGAGTCTCTTTATGATTTCATAATTAACACTAACTTGTCGGTATGTAACAGGGGTAACACTCCCACTTTCACCTTTCCAAGTACGGAGTACTTCAGGGGATGGGAGGAAGTGATCGATGTTACCCTAATGTCTGAAAACAGTTCAGCAAGGTTAGACAATTGGAGGGTCTCTGATAAAAGGTATTTTTCGGATCACAGCTGGATCCTGTACGATCTGGATCATAATGTTGATCCGCCCTTACCGTATAGGAATCCACTAAAAACCAACTGGAAAAGGTTCAGAAACATAGTCAATAAAAGGATAGGAGAGATTCCCATCCACAAAATCACTCTCACCGAAAACCTTGAGAGTAGGGTCACAACACTGGAGATGGCGTTTAGTAGGGCCTACAAAACGTCCTGCCCCATAAAATTTAGCAAAATATCCCATCCCCCTTGGTGGAGCAGTGAGCTCTCAAAACTAAGGGAAAAATCTAGATCAACATTTAACCTCAGCTACTCGACAGGAAATTGGCAATTGTACAAAGAGAGTCAGAGACAGTACAAGAAGGCAATTAGGGCCGGGCCGCCAAGAAAGAGAGCTGGAGCGAATTTTGTTCGTCAATCGAATCCACCACGGATTCTGCCAGGCTTAGCCGTGTTCTGTCCAAAGATCATTCAATGACTTCTTGGGTCAAGAAGCCTGATGGTACTTGGACAGCTACGACAGAGGAATCGCTAGAACTTCTGCTAAACACGCATTTCCCGGGGTGCAGCGTCCACGAAAGTGGGAGGGGAAGTATCAGGCGGAGCCAATATAATCCACAGCACCTCGCAAAAGAAATAATTACAAAGGAGAAAGTTGCATGGGCAATTAAATCTTTTTCACCTTTTAAATCTCCGGGGCCAGATGGGATCATCCCAAAGATGTTACAGGAAACCTTGGACTGTATCCTACCATGGCTAGAGGAAATTTTTAAAGCGTGTTTAAACCTAGGTCATATTCCAGATAGTTGGAAACTAGTCAAGGTCGTCTTCATTCCAAAAATAGGCAGGAGGGGACATGAATCAGCGAAGGACTATAGGCCAATCAGTCTTTCGCCTTTCCTGTTAAAAACCTTTGAAAGACTTTTGGATATATATCTTAGAAGCTCTTTGGAGAGCTCTGGTATATCTACTGCACAACATGCGTACCTTAAAGGCAAATCTACGGAGACGGCGCTTCACGAGGTAATCCGAACAATAGAGGGCTCTCTCGAGAACAAACATTATACCATGGCGGCTTTCTTGGATATAGAAGGCGCCTTTAACAATGTTAGTACAGATGCGATCCAACGGGCGTTGATAGACTTAGAGGTGGACAATTACATCAGTAATTGGGTCATCTCTATGCTAGAAACCAGGATCATCAAAGCTAATATGGGTAATATCAGTATAACCAAGAAGGTCCACAGAGGCACCCCACAGGGGGGAGTATTGTCTCCACTTCTCTGGTTATGCGTTATTAGCAAAATCTTAACAAAACTTAATAGAGGTGGGGTAAAAGCGGTGGCGTACGCTGATGATGTGGTGTTAATGGCGTCAGGACTGTATCATAATACGATCAATGGGATCATCCAAAGGGCATTAGGCGAGCTTAACTCAACGTCAAACTCAAAAGCACTTGGTATTAAGATCAGACACCTTTACTGGCTTTTAAATCGTCCTTCCCAAGTTTCTGTGGAAAGGAAATTGCTCTTATACTCAGCAGTTCTAAAACCCGTATGGACATATGGTATTCAACTTTGGGGCACTGCGGCAAACTCCAATATTGAAATTTTACAACAATTTCAGTCAAAAACATTAAGAATGATCACCAACTCGGCTTTGTAAACAAGCAAATTGCTATATCTGGAGATTGGAAAACCCACACCCTTCTAAAAACTCTATTTCAGTCACCACAGAGCGCTAAAGAGGAATCATATACGATTTTTATGGCTGGAAGTTTTAAAGCATGGGCTTAGACGATCTTCCGATTCATCAGGAAGGTGCCTCACTCTATAACTGAACTTTCGCGAGCCAATTTGATAATTGTGTTATCAGCTACCTCGGCGTTATCAATTGGTCACGAGCAGCGATTTGACGCCATTAGACTATTTTGTAGGGTGTTGCGAAAACCGATATTATGCAAACAATCTATTAACGTTTCATGCCCTTAAGGAGAATATCGAGCAAGCTGTTGATGAGATAGAGCCAGAAAACGTTGCCTTGAAAAGCGGGTTAACAGTATGTGCTACTGCAAAGCGAACCGCGCGTCAGATGAATAAAATCGTGCGCCATAAATAAGGGGACTGTTTGCTTTTTCGAATAGACCAATAAAGATATTTGTACATTTCTTTTAATTTTAGAGAGAAACACGCTATGAATAACCTTTGGCATATGACTTTTGCAGACTTTACTTAAAATATGTAGGGTTTACTTATTTAATGAATATTATAATGTGACTTGTTGATAAAAATCGTTAGTATTAACTAGTTTTTTTTTTCTCAAACAACAGAATGGTATCAAACAGAATGCACATATTTTCTACGCTGAAAGTTCGTTCTTTGCTGTCCCTTTAAATATCTAAATTTCTTTCAAGTAACTTAAATCGCCGCAGAAAAACACTTGAAACTTTATTAATTTTCGTTTTAATTAAAAATATACACTTTGTTTTAGGATTTACGTTCACGCCTTCAAGTTTCCGTCTTTCAACCGTCATCTATCCGCGGGCACGCACAGCAGGTGAGCGACGTTCATGGCGACCCATGTCCGAAAGCACGTCATTAAGTTCGCACAGTAAGTTTGTGATTTACTCCCACTCTAACAAATTTCTTATAATCCTTCTCGTCCTCTACCTCACGCAAAGGCAGGCGCTCACTGTTGTAATTGTAAAAAGCGAAGGTTGTAATTTTTTTTTATAAGTATTTAACCCCTACTTTGCGTTCTACTCTACTATCTCCCTTCTTCAGTCCAGTGAAACGTTTGCCTTCAAGGGCGCTACTATAATAACTGAGAAACTTATTCAAAATGAAAACCTCATAAAAAGCTTGAATTCACTTCGCTCCAACTAAAAGATGGTGGAGTCATAAACAATAAAAATAAATCCCTTAACATTTCTTCTACCACAAAAAAAAAAAAAAAGAAACCAACAATACAACAAAAACGACGACTGAGCAACACCAACAAGAATGACAAAAACAACAAGAAGACCAAATTCAACAATCAAAATGAAATACAAGTAAATGAAGTAAAGAAAAGCTTTGCTGAGCAGCGGTTACACAGCGAATGCAATCAAGCGTTGCAAAGCGGCCCAAAGTCCCACAAATGCGCCAGGTAGGCAATCGGCCAGCTGGACAAACGTTCACAGCACAACTGTAAAACCGGAGCCACCGTTCAGGAACTCAAGTTAAAATTGAAGCACAGAAGTCCAGCAGATCAACGGCACTCGCTTCAGTAGTTGCGTTGTTAAGTTCGTTGCGCTGCGTTGCGGTTTTTCACTTGTTCAATTTGAGCAGCTACCGGCAACTTCATCCATTCGCTCGTTCGTCGGTCTGTCGGTTGTTGGTCGTTGGTTTATCCTTTGGTTGCTGGTTTGGACACACTGTGGATTATTATTATTATTATGACGTGGTTTTTGTGTAATTGTGTGTGTGTGTGGGTGTGTGTGAACGTCTACTTTTTTTTGGATTTGTGTGTGCTTCCAGCTGTTTTGATAAAGTTTTCACAGTTTCCACGCAGGTGCATTTACGCGCCATTCAATCGCTTTGCAGTCGGTGTTGCTGCTATTGTAAATATGTATATGTGGATGTATGTGTGCAAACTCATGTTGCTATGAAAATGGCAAGAAAACTGCTGTGTTAACTTTTTCGTGCAAAACTCTGATATCGCATGTGTTGGGCGTGTAGCATTGTAAAGTGCTGCCGATTTGGTAGAAACCCACATATACACACACACATACACCTGTACATATATTATATGAATCGAAACATATTTATGATTTCGGATTAGCTTTATTTATATGCACAATCAGGTGAAAAATAAGTTAGAATGGAAGGTAAACGTTCAATTTCCATCCACACCCACATGAGCCATGTAACAGCAGCTGATTTTAGAAAAACCGCTAAAATGATTTCAATCACCTATTTTTGTAGGAGCAAGTTGCTGCTTTTTAAAACTTCAAAATATCAAAGTCTCGTTAAAAAAGAAAAAAAAGACTTTAAGTTTAATTTTTGGCACAGCATTTCTTCGATGGAGTCCAGCAGAAGGCTTCCTTCCACGCTTCTAGTGCATAAATAATTGTACTTAGATGAATGCACACTACCTACTTATATGAGCACATAAAAATATTAGTAAAAAAAAATTTCTCCAAAAAGCGACGTCATAAAAAATATCCAGCTATCAAAATATTCAAAAGGTTTGCAACTTTTATCGTGGGTCCTCTTACTGAATTCCCTTGCGAATATTTGTTATTAAAAGGCATTATTAAGGAAAATGAAATTACTGATGAGCTTGCCAGGAAGGGGACTGAATTGGCTTCAGAGACCTCCTACCCAGTCATTAGCATCCCCATGACAGTTGTTAAATGAGAACTGCACAAATGATTTCTCAGGAAAGCGCATCATGTGCTATTTCAAAAACCCCTTGGCCCCAGTACAATATACGAAGAACTCAGAAAGTCCTTTGGACTCCTCGCCATTGAATTTTCAAACTCGTGGCTGTGTTTACCGGTCACTGAACGATCGGCATACACGCTGAAAAGCTAGGGTTACCATTTAATCCCCATTGCAGAAGCTGTCGGGACCTTTCAGAGAAGAAGATTGTTGAGCATTTTCTCTGTAAATGTCCGGGTTTGACAGCTAGACAACTAATGTCACTGGAAGCTGCTTTCTTCGACAGCCTGGGGCAGTGCGCCAACCTAAATCCAATCAATCTTCTCCATCATAACAACAGTTCTGGCTGGCTGTATATATCTGCCTGTTGGAGGTCTCATATTGGTATCCAAACGGCGATTCAGTGCTACTTGACGAGTGACTGGCACTTCAACCATTTTACCTACCTACCTAGGCATTATTAAATTTTGTTTTTCTTTTTTTGAGTAAAAATCATCTTCAAGGACGAAGCCAAATTTTTAGCTCAGCCGCTGTGTCAACAAACAAAATTTCCATTATTTGGTTTGAATATCCTCCAAAAGTATTCGACGAAGCATCAACACGCCTAGGAAAATTGTCTTATAGGCATCATCGGACTTTGAGTGGTTTTCCATAATTCGAAATCAATCAAAAACGTGTGTCAAGTATAGCTTTTGTTTGCCGCAATAAATGTTGTTGTCGGGTTGTATAGAATGCTCTATAGAAATTGTTCGACAGCACATTTGCTCTCGTTTTGCCTTTCCACATCTATCAACCGCAACAAAGAGTAAGTTAAAATTTGAAATATATTTATGATTTTAAGTGATTGTTTTTTCATACATAAAATATGTACTCGTATATACTTACAGTCAGAGCATTAAAGCTATGTTTTCTTTTCTTCTCAAATGTATGTGCTCACTTCTACATAATTTAGTAAGTGCAAATCTGTACCATCGACGGCTCCAATAACTGGAATGAATAGAAGTCAGAACGGTTAAATAGCTCATTTACGAATATACCTCTAGAAAAATTATATTTTTCATAGACCCACTCTTTACAGAACTGGAAGTTGTTTTCATAAATTATACAGTAGTTACATACGAGTGGAAGATCTTCCATGGATGACAACTTGTTGCAGAAGATCTTCGACAGAGTACTTGGTCCCTTGGGTGGTTCCTCGTATTTGCCATTGGTAAACGTCACCTGCTAATATTTCCAGTGTTGCTGCTAGTCTCAGGTTGGGAGAAATATTAGTTTAGGCAAAGAGAAATCTATTATTCAGTCCATAAGTTCGTCCGTTTATCTTTTCCTTCATTATTTACAATGTCTTCTAAACGTTCAGGCAAATTTTTGATTTCCTGCTCAAACAATTTTTTGACCTTGGAGCCAAAATACGCTTCGATATCCCTTTTTATAGCTTCTTTTGAGGAGTAGTTCTTGTTACTCATATGGGATTGAAGTCCGCGGAAAATGTGATAATCACAAGGGGCGGAGAGTATGGCGGATGTGGCATTAGCTCCAATCCGAGCTCGTTTAGCTTGCCTAATGTTTGCCTTGCGGTATGAGGTCTTGCGTTGTCGTGGTGAAACAAAAAAAAGCTGAGAACACACATTCACTCTCTGCTGAAGGTTGGTGACGGAAAGTCTATGCGGAACCCATTTTCCCAGCTTTGAAACCTTTCCTAACTGAACCAGGTGCCTGTGAACTGTTCTATGCGATGAATTTAACCTCTGAACTATCATATCGACAGTCAAATTTGGCTTAGCTTCCACGAGTTCGATCAAGGCGTCGGAGTTAAATACTTCAGGATGACCAGCGCGCGGGGCATCCTCCACGACGCAGTTACCACATGGTATCCTGTGTTTATTTCTGCAGTAGCAGTTGTTGCATTTTTACCACTTTTATAAAAAAAATACAAAAGTGACACGTTCGAAGATTCCATTTTATTTTTTAACAACACGTGCTTCTATCCGCGATTAGAATCACTTGTTGAATGCACAATTTATCAAAGAAAATATAAATAGTTGTGTTATATTCCGCGAATAATTTTTTGTATGCAAAAATCGTTCAAAAGTTAAATTATGGGTAAAATACGCACGAACTTATGGACTGACCTGATATTTTATGGTCGATTTTTAGCCCCTGGGTGATGCTACAACTATCAAATTTAATTATTTCTGTGATTTTATCGACATTGTGGACAGTATTGACACTTTCTTCAACATCAAAAATACCTGAACGGAATCAACGAAACCAAAATTGCACGTAATTAGCTGTTACAGTATTGGCACCATAAACACCATTCACATTTTTCAGCGGCCTGGCTTCCAAAGGCGAAAAGTCAATGAAAAACAATAAAATGTTCCGAGTTTTCTCTTTCTTGACTTCGACTGTTAGCACCCTGTAAGTAAAATATTTTTTTAGTGAGAAATGTGACAAATGTTTTTTAATTACAATAGTAAAAAGGTTATCGAAAAACAAATTTGGATGATTAATTTTGCGCTACTGGTATCCTTCTATTCTCCTTCTTCTTAATTGGCGCGATAACCGCTTACGCGATTTTGGCCGAGTTTAACAAAGCACGCCATTTGTTTCTTTCTCGTGCTAACCGGTGCCAATTGGGCACAGTGAGGCCAAGGAGGCCTTCCTCTTCATCTGCTACCACCAGCTGGTACTTCTATTACTTGCAGAGTTTTTCGCACCAAAAACGTCCGATATCAAAAAATAACGCCAATTACACATTTTTCACTTTCAAACGACTCGATATTTTTACATATTTCACACAACTATTGGCAACTGAGAAGCACTTTCAAAACACTTCTTAAAATATCGAAATAGGGAAATCAAAACGGGTTCGTTCTATTTCTAGCGAAAAGTCAATTATGAAATCGTTTCTCTCCATACTTATTAGATACCATTTTAAATGTGAAACTTTCATTGCAGCATAATCACATAGAATAGGATATAAATCAAAAAAGTCGAAATTAAAAAATTAAAAATAAAAAAATGTTTCCCGCCCTTTCGGCGAAAAACACTGAGAAAATTATACACAAAATTTGTATTTCTTTACATTTTCTTATTTACTTCCAATTCAAAATAGAAATACTTGAGCAAAAAAGGAAATTTTCGAGTCCCTATACCGTGGCAGCAATTTAACATTTGTTGTCCTTTTTTAAATAATTTTTTATATTAATTTTCTGTAGTCTTCAGTAAATTTGATCAAAATCGAATAGTTTCCGCTTTTAGGCGGGTATACTTGACTGGGCTTGTCCCATACGCAAACTGTAGTACAAGCAAGATGATTCTACATACTACAACAACTACTACTACTACTGCAATTCAATGCTCGAAATCGTGTAGAACAAATTGAACGGCTTGGCATCTCTCGATTATTTTCTCTGAACCTACGTGACGTATACTCGGCCAACGCTAACAAGCCAACCACTTTGGGCATCTTCTAATCCAACTTTTAAGTCGCTATTGCCGGAATAACGTCGCTCGTTTAGTATCGAATTTTCAAATAATTCAGCGAGCCTTTGAAGCACTTCCAGTGAAGCTGACACAGTCATTTTAATGTGACTTCAAAACAAAACCAAAATCAATTTGATATATCACACCATTGCTGTTTCGCAAGACACTCGAAAACTCAAACGAATGAAGACCAGAATTGTTTAAGTCCTTGAATGTTATATAATCTTAATTTATTTATTCATTTCATCAGATTCTACACTTACTCTCTTAATTACTACATTTTTCTTGTACAAATCATTCCATAAAATAACAAATTTCATTGAATCTCAACCGCGCAATAGCTCGGAGAATATCAATAAAAAGCGATGCAAGCATAATAAAATAGCCGGCGGTATGGCGCATTCAAGAAACGTACCGAAACTAGTAAAAAGTGTATCCAATATGCCGCCGTGAAATGAAAAAAACGCTTATAACAACAGTGTAAGTTAAACAGCTGCTAGTTGGAGTTAAACTCTAAAACTGACGTGGGTATATTGGCAAATAGTTTCTAATGTTTCCCTAGAAAATGAAAGAAAACTTTTGTCCGAGTTAAAAAAGTAGTCAGTGGAGAAGAAAAAATGTTCAAGTTTTCTACGAGTGCACTGTATTTCAATTTATTTTTCTATTCTTAAAAACCAAATGAGCTCACCCCGAAGTTATCCTCGATTTGTTTAATCTCACTAAGCTAATCCATTGGTCAGGCGGAGAATCATGCCTAAATAGAAATAAGAAACTTTTTTTTTTAATTGCTCATAACTTAGTCAAAAATAAATCGATTTGAATGATTCCAGGTTCAAAATGATCGTCATTACTTGCACAAGCGACTTCATGTACAAACAATAGCAAAAAAGTAGTAAAACAGGTTTTTTACTCAAAAATTCATTACTTAAAAACAACTCATTTTAGCTACTGGGCATTCAACTCAATAGAAGTTTGAGATGACCTTTTGATTTGGAAAAAGTTAAAAAAAAATACACTTTTTGAAATATTAAATTTCGAAAAAATTGCAATTTGTTTTTTTTTTTTGCAAAATGAAAAATGTTCAACTACTTTTTTGCAATTGTTTCTACATGAGGTCGCTTGTGCAAGTAATGACGATAATTTTGAACGCAGAGTCATTAAAATTGGTTCCGTTTTGACTAAGTTATGAGCATTTAAAAAAAAAAATATAATTAAAAAAATCGATTTTGAGACGAAAAACAAAATTGCCGATAAATCTTGAAAAATAATTTTTTCGGGCGAACAAAAAAATACGTGTCTCATTATTTTGACCAGAGAGCAACTTATTTGAGTTACATCGAAATCGAAGAACATGACCCGAATAGCCCGGTTGAATTGAAATGGAAAGGATCGATAGTCAACACAATAACAGGTTTTGACATAAACATAAATAAAAATGTCGCAGGGATTTCTAAGAGCCTGTTTAAGCATATACTAATTCTTAAATTTATGATTTATGTAGATGATTTTACAATATATTTTTCACACTACAAATGCACTAAGAGGATTACCACTGCCTGTCGAGTGGTGACCGATAATGGGACAAATTTCTATACTATTTTTAAAGTAAACGACATGCCACACACAAACATCATTGCTTACGACGTCCTACTTGAAACAAGCTTAGTGTAGACTAGATATGCTAATATTAGCGGAAAATTTTGATCCCGGCGTTTCGGGATATTTGGACATAATTTATTTAATATAAGTAAAGATCTAATAATAATTAATGGTAAATTGATTTTAAGTATCAAATAAATATTTTCTCATACAGACAAATCTTAAAGTTGTAATTGTTTAAATTGTGTTATTCAAGAACGCGAAATAGGAGTTAGTTTTGAAAGTATCATAATAAGGTATGAAGAAAAAAAAATTAAATTAAATTACACAAAAAACCTGTGCATGTTTACATATTTAGAATAAACCCCGTTCACATACAATGTATATAATATTCCTTAGCATAGTTTCTCTTGGCTTTCACTATACAATACGTTTCGTGAGGAACCAACACTGGTTTCTAAATTGGCAATATTCAATTCTAGATGTTAGCAGAACAAAAACGGAAATTTTTTATTCGAGCCACAGAACAGTGCCTGTCGATTCAATAAGGTTTTTGAGCAAATTGTAAGAACATATATCGCACATACACGTGTATGTATGCATATGATTAAATAATTAAAAATAAAAATAAGAAAAACACAAAAGCTTACTCTGTTCGTCTGAATTTTACACATGCATACATAAATATTAATTATTCAGTTTTTAATTCAAACCAATTTACACTATATTGAACGATTATAAGTAAATTAAAAAAAGAGGTTGTCTGTAAAGTCGGTTTACTGACGATAGTTTAACGTGATAACGTCATAAGGAAATACTGATGTAAGGGTTGCAATTTTCAAAACAAAATTTTAATTTTATTTGTTTGATAGATATTTTTTATGGATATAGGGGAGGGGGTAAATGGAATTGCAATGGAATAGGTCAAGTTACATTTACACAAACGTGAAAAATGACGAAACATTTATCAAATTCATGAAAGATATCTTCAATTTCGATTGTGCATCAGACGTTAATAAGTCAACAACACTAGGAGGCACCATCATCGATTTGCCTTTTTCAAGACACTTTACACTCGAAACACTCCCTTTCATTTCCTACTTTTTCTATCATCGTCCTATTCTCAACAGAGAAATGGTTCATTACCATGCACACAGGAAGAAGGCATATGCAAATACAAATACGTGAATTTATATATGTACATATGCGCATATACATACATATATACGCTCACTTAAGTAGGAGAGAGCAAGATGTCGAACGTTGCCGTTCGTTTGCTTCGTTCGTTCCGCGCTTTCGCTTGCAGTTCATTCAAGGTAACGGCAATGAGCAAGGTAACGACAAATGAGCAAAGTAACGACAAATGAGCAAGGTAACGACACATTTTTTCGTGCGTGCAGCCGGCTAAATCGAATTATAAGACGTTATCACGTCAAAAATGCCTGGGAAATGAAAGCGGTTTTGTTTTGTAATAAACAAGTTTTTACTTCTATCAATTCGATGTTTCAAATTTGACTTGACTTCAAAACACACCAACCTCCCGATTACAATATCACGGGATTGACATCCCTGTTGGATACATGCATGGAAAATCTTAAAATATAATGATACACACAAATACTTTTACATGCATTTGTGCATGTGTTGACTTAGCTGAGCTAAATCCGTTTTGTAAATATGTGCAAAAATTTATGGATTAGGGCAGGATTAAACTCTTAAGTTCCTCTAATACACGTCCAATCAATCTAATTCTGTTATCCCATTTTACTTTTTCAATAAACCAGTTACTTACTACAAAAACTATGTGGTAAAAAATAATTTCTTACTCAAATTTTCCGTTCGACTAATAATTCTGACTAATTTTATATTGAAAGAAAAAAAAACCCCCATCTAAATAAATATTTTAATTTTGCAATAAATCAAGTGACGAACATTTGAAATTCTTGTAAGCAATTTGCTGCTCTTATTATTTGTTTTTTAATCTTTTAACGTTTCCTTTATATGTAATGGGTGTGATTTTTCGAACTCATGTACAGACTTACGCCTGCATATATACACGGTGAAGTCCAAAATAAACAAGTCTGGTGTCATAACACTATTTTTGATGGCGCCATCTTTTTAATGAGTTACATCCCTAGCTGACTTCCAGTGAAAGCTTGGCGACATTCGATTTAGTGGAACAGAAGTTATTGCGTCTAAAGTGTCAGTAAGTTTGTGTGATCGGTACAAGAATGAGTTTCGAACAAAGAGCTAACATCAAGTTTTGTTTTAAAATCCGTAAAACGTTTAGCGAATTATTTGATTTTATGAAAAACGTTTATGGTGATTGCCTATTTCGTCCTCGAGTTCATGAGTGATTTACACGTTTCAGAGATGGTTGTGAGCACATATATGACAATGAACATGCGGGCCGCCTAAAATCAGTAATCACCGAAAACTCCGTCGATATTGTTTGTAAATTTATCAGAAATGGAAATTCATGGAATCAGAGTTGAATGCCTCAACAACATCGATTTATCGCATTTTAACTGAGCATTTGTGCACGTTGCACAAGTTAACCTTCCTATACCCGCGCGTTGGTCTGTGAGACCGAGAAAATGATTTTACGTAATATAAATTTTTGTTTTTCCAGAAACTCTACAAAGTTGAATTTACTGCTAGCTTCCGGTTTTCTTGCAAGCTCTATATTAGTGTTGATTTGGCGTTTGCACTAGACAGGAGTGTTGGTGATTTTTATAAAAATTGGTCTGTGAGACCGACGCGAGTATATGTGTAATTTTTTGTGAAGTTAAAGCAGTTATTTCGTTTTTTGTTTCTTTCTTATTTTTTTACGTTTTACTATTTTGCAGGTTCTTTTTAATATTATAATGAATGAAGAGCAAGTCAGACTACTTTTGGAGGAAAAAAATTCGACTTCTGATTATGAGGATGAAAATGACAGCGACGTTGAAGACTTTGTTGCAGGAGATGTAGAAAGTTGTGATACCGAGCAAGCAGATGATGAAGGAGTTGAATGAGGACGAGGAGTTGAATGAGATAGATGGTAGAGAATATTATCTTGGTAAAGATGGACACACTAGGTGGAATAATGATGCTCCGTCAAATCGTGTAAGACGTCTCGCTAGGAATATAGTCACTCAACTGCCAGGGCCTAGAAAAGCTGCAAAAAACTTGAAGGAAATAGGCGATGTTTGGAGATTATTTTTTACTGAAGTTGTTATAAATCGTATTGTAAAGTGTACTAATGAACATATTGATCTCATAAAACCTAATTTTTCAAGAGATAGCGACTGTACCTATACAGGCAACATAGAAATCGAAGCCCTTTTAGGCCTTTTAATCTTTGCTGGAGTTAGGAGGAATAGTCGCTTCAACGCTAAAGATTTATTCAAAACAGATGGTTCCTCTTCGAAGATATTTCGATTAACTATGAGCTGGAATCGATTTTATTTATTAATGCGTTGTCTAAGATTTGACTTTAAAAGCGTAAGTTTTCTTTTTAAGGCAGATTTTTACATGAATTGCGATATGCCATGATTTTTTATTTCAAAGCTAAAAACTAATATAATTTATAATTTATGTATTGTCCAAGAAGTGTTTTTAAGTTATTATAACTTATTTTTATTTATGTGAATAAAAAAATGTGTTATTGTTTTGTTTTTGTAGTACTTAAGAAAAAATTATTGATTTTGATGGCTTTTTTGTTAATCACTTAAAATCAATAAAATAAGTGAATACAAATGTAATGCGTAGTTTTATTTTTTTATTACATCTACGGGATTGAAAAATAATAATTTGTTTTTAGTTTTGTTTGAAAAAACTAATATTTTATGTAGTTTGAACTTTCGGTCTGTGAGACCGTGCGCGGGTATATGTGTTACAAAAATTAACGCGGGTATAGGAAGGTTAACTGAGGTCCAAACAATGCTCAAAATTCAACATTCGTAAGACCTTATTTAAGAGGCGAGAAAATGCAAGAACTTCCTTTGCAGCATTTTAACTGGTCATGAAACGTGGTGTTTCCAACATGAATCCAAAACTAAGCGTCGAATGGTAGGCCCAAGACGATCCACTACCCAAAAACTCGCGTTTGGAGAAGTGAAAAGTCAAGTCGATGCTCATTTGTGTTTACGATTCCAAGGCAATTGTCCACCAGGAGTTCGTGCCCGCGGGCCAAACCGTCAATGCAATTTTCTATTTTGGCGTTTTGAAGCGATTGTTGCATCGCATTCGCTGAATTCGCCCTGAGTACCGCAAAGGAGGAAGCTGGCGCTTATTGTATGATAATGCACCATCTCATCGATCCACTCTTGTGACTGATTTTTTGACTAAAAATCGCATTTTAATCATCAATCACTCACTATCCAAAAGGCTTGTACCGACATCCTGAAGAACGTTCCGGTCAATGACCTGAAACACTTTTTGGAAAAGCTTTTAGATCGTGCAAAACAGTGCATCGAGGCTATTTTGAATAAATGAAATCTAAGTTATCAGAAAAAAGCTCCTTTTGTTTCTATTTTAGCTTAGTTATTTTTATTTTTGACTTCACCTTGTATATTGTAACTACATATATAAGTGACGTGTACACTCTTTTTGGGTATTTGGCCGAGCTCCTCCTCCTATTTGTGGTGTGCGCCTTGATGTTGTTCCACAAATAGAGGGACCTACAGTTTCAAGCCGACTCCGGACGGTAGATATTTTTATGAGTAGCTTTTTCATGGCAGAAATACACTCGGAAGCTTGTCATTGGCTGCCGAGGTTCGTCCGCTATTAAAAAAAAGTTTTCTTAACTTTGGTGTTTCACCGAGATTCGAACCTATGCTCTCTTTGAATTCCGAATGGTGGCCACGAACCAACCCATTCGGCTACGGAGGCCGTCTGAGCAGCCTTTATAAATTGTAAAAATATGAAATATTTCAGTAGAAAATTTTATTGCGCTTATTTTACATACCCGCTTATGGCCTGTAGGTGGATTTGAGTTGCTGCCTAACTAGCGCCGGTTAACTTGATAAAGACACGATGGGCGCGCTTTGTTAAACGCGGCGGAAACCGTTTAAGCGGTTGGTGTATCAAGAAAAAGAAGAATGAGTTTAAAAATTCATAAAATCCCTTCTTTTGCACCGATAAATAAGTTCGTGCGTAATAAGGAGTGAACAGTAACTTGGTTATATAAAGGTTGGAGAACTGAGAACTTTACGCCCTACAAAACCGAAAATGGAGGATGAAGTAGATACAACAAAGCTAATGTGGCTATTCAAAAAAATTGGGATGACAACTTCATAGGTCATGAATGAAGAAATTCATTGGAGTAAATATTAACAATATGATAGGGTACTTGAAAGACATTATGCGGTTCGCCGAAAGTTGCGTGAAAGCACTTCTTGACTAAACTGTTTTATTTTTTGTTTCTAGTTAAAGAGTATGTGAATTAGTAAAAAGCATACATAAAACTTGATACAGTTTTTTATTTACGATTGTGTCTTCCACTTCACATCATTAAAAATATGTTTGTATGGAAGCTATTCTGCAAATTATGTTATTTTCTAAGAATAATGTAATTGAATAGACTCCAACATAACGAAACATCGATTCCAAACACAATCTGTGTAGTCATCACCATCATCACCATTCCTTGGTCTCTATTGCGGGGCATAGGACCAAAGTAAAATTTTTCTATCCCGGTTTTAGTTTTCACTTGCGACCAAGTTGGGATTTTGTCCACTGCTATAAACTTCTCCTCAATACAGCGTAGCCAAGCAACTCTAAGTCTGCCTCCCCTGCGTTGTCGTCAAGGCTTCTAGTCCGATGCTTCTCTGCTGATTTCGGCAATAGGTTTTTGATGGCACCGCCTTTGCAATTCAGCGTTGGATATCCCATTATTAAGCCAACAAATTGCGTAGAATGCGGCATAGGCAACTGGCCACAAATGCTTGAAGCTTTTGTTCAATTTTCGCTGAGAGTTTATGACTACTTAATTAAAAACGAAAAATCATGAAAAGCCCAGTTTTCTGGACATTTTTCTCGCTTCTTAATCATTCTTTTTTCTTCAGACTGCCCCCCTTGATTGTGCACTTTCTTCTTCTGACTATGTCATTGGGCTAATGAATTGAATTTTGATTTCTGATTGTGCACATGGCAGCTTATAAGTATCTATGCTTTCTTTGCTAATCATTTATACTCAAATCCGCAAACTAAGCCTTTGGCAAAAATATTCTATATCCCTACCAAAACCACCCGTTACTTATTTACCATATTGCATGAAATACGTATTTCTCTTCTTTATTTGATTGTGCCATTCGCATTGTTAAGTGGCAATTTGAAAGCAATTTCACTCGATAGCGGTCATCCGCGTAATAATCTTCATAGCAACTAAGTGTTTATTATTTAAAAATTAAATGCCATATGTGCAAAGTAAAAAATTGCAAAATATATGGAGTCATTTTCGATTTCTAATTGCTTGCTTCGGCTTTTTATTCCACACAACCGCAACTGATGGGCTTTATAGCTCTCAAGACTATGAAATCAATCGGCAAAAAACATTTGGGAACACATTTATAGCGCCATAAATTTTCAAACAGACCTACAATTTCATATTAGCAAGTGTGCTTGTGTGTAATTGTGTTGCGTGCAGCATGTGCTTGTATTATATGCATATACGTATGTATATAAATATAAATATTTTGATGAGGCTGTTAATAAAAAAATTGAATATATTTGCCTATGAAGAGCGAAGCATTCATTGCGCGCGGAAAGCACTTGAAAAACCATTATTCGGCATTTAGAAAATAATACGCTCATAAACGGGAAATTTTAATGAAAAATGCCTGTAATAAAAACTCTTTTTACACAAATATTAAACTGCCTTTGAAATTATCACACCGTTTTTTTGGCACTCTTAGAGACAGACGTGCAAGTTCTGTGAAATTAGGATTTTCAATTCTAATAGAAATTAGTTGGATTTCGTTTTTTTTTTAGAAATCCTTATAATGGGCTAGCACCGAAATGTTCGCTTTTTCCTCAAGAATTTTTTTCTATATTATAATTTATTTTATAACTTTGGCTTTTTACACATGAATACGGGCATCAAATAAAAAATAAAAAAAATAATTGGCGCGTACACTTCTGTTAGGTGTTTGGCCGAGCTCCTCCTCCTATTTGTGGTGTGCGTCTTGATGTTGTTCCACAAATGGAGGGACCTACAGTTTCAAGCCGACTCCGAACGGCAGATATTTTTATGAGGAGTTTTTTCATGGCAGAAATACACTCGGAGGTTTGCCATTGCCTGCCGAAGGGCGACCGCTATTAGAAAAATGTTTTTATTAATTTTGCTTTCACCGAGATTCGAACCAACGACCTCTCAGTGAATTCCGAATGGTGATCACGCACCAACCCATTCGGCTACGGGCATCAAATACTATTACAAAAAAAATCGTATTTATTTTTTCGAAGATAAATTTATTTGGCATGGCTGCCAGCATAGCATGTATATATATATATAATGTTCTCGATAGCCTCACGAATTCCATCTTTAAGGTCTTGAATCGACCCTGGGCTGTTGGTGTAGACCTTCTCTTTCGCATGGTTCCAAAGAAAAAAGTCACAAGATATTAAATCACAAGATCTCGGTGGCCAATTCTGATCACCTCTTCGAGAAATAACACGGTCCGGAAACTTTTCCCGTAAAAGGCCAGTGGTTTCGTCGCTTGTGTGGCACGTAGCGCCGTCTTGTTGAAAATAAACGTTATCCAGATCAATACCATCCAATTCCGGCCATAAAAATCGTTAATCATCTCTCGATAGCGATAGATAACACCTGTCATTGTGAAACCCTTTATTATATACATGACAGTTGCACCCTTTTGTATGATGCTGTTCCACAAATGTACAGGCCTACAATTTCGTACTACCTCAAACAGCAGATGGTTTTCATAAGGAGCTCTTCCATGATCGAATTACACTCTGAGATTTGCCGTTGCCTACCGAGCAGGAGCGGCTGCTGTTAGAAACAACTTTTTCTTCATTTTGGTGTTTCACGGAGATTCGAGCCAACGTACTCCGAATTACGAATGGTAGTCATGTACCAACCTATTCGGCTACGGCGACCGCAGACAGAATTCACTCCTATCAAAAACGGCTGATATGATATTTAGCCGTTACGAAATGGATGATCTAGCCGCTATATTTGATGTCAAGTTATTATTATCCAACCAAGTTGATTTTATTGGCTTCAAAGTATTCGCAATGATCGGTTTCATTAAAGCAGACACTAGTAATTTCAAATATCATCAGACATTAAAGTCGCTTTAAATTACCATAGGGAAAACTCACCTGGAATATTTTTGGTTAATATGGAATACATACTTCGAAACCCATAGTAGGAAAATCGAAAAGGCACAAAAAAAGAGGTTGTTGTAAAGTCGGTTTACTGACGATAGTTTAACGCGACAACGTTATAAGAAAATACTAATGTAATGGTTGCAATTTTCAAATCAAAATTTTAATTTTATTTAATTGATAGATATTTTGTATGGATATAGAGAAGGAGGTAAATGGAATCGCAATGGAATTGATCAAGTTACATTTACACAAACGTGAAAAATGACGAAACATTTATCAAATTCATGAAAGATATGTTCAATTTCGATTGTGCATCAGAAGTTAATAAGTCAACAACACTAAGAGGCAACATCATCGATTTGCCTATTTCAAGACACTTTACACTCGAAACACTCCCTTTCATTTCCTACTTTTCCTATCATCGTCCTATTCTCAACAGAGAAATGGTTCATTGCCATGCACACAGAAAGAAGGCATATGCAAATACAATTATGTGAATTTACAAATGCGCATATACATACATATATATGCTCACTCAAGTAGGACAGAGCCAGATGTCGAACGTTGCCGAACGCGGGGGCCGATTGTGCTCTTTGTCGTTCGTTCCGCGCTTTCGCTTGCAGTTCAACCAAGGTAACGGCGCATGAGCAAGATAACGACGAATGAGCAAGATAACGACGATTGAGTAAGATAACGACGAATGAGCAAGATAACGACGATTGAGCAAGATAACGACACATTTTTTCGTGCGTGCAGCAGGCTAAATCGAATTATAAGACGTTATCACTTCAAAAAATGTTCCCAAACTCATTTTAAATAAGAATAATTGGTAAAATGATCCTCGTTGTTAGGCCTACAGTAATTGTCTGGTAGAAGAATCTACTTCTCAATAATTTTTATTTACAATGTCATTAATGACAGCATTAGCGCTAATGCGTTGACCAATACCTTCCAAACTAACATCACCCATAGTCTTAGAAATAATCAATTGTGTATTCATTCAACTAACGAGTTAAGTTAATTTCAAACAATTTAAATTTTACCTTTTTATAAAATTTAACTAATGGTATTAGTCTGTAAAACATCTCTCTGTAGATTGAAATATATAAATAAACAAATATTCAGTGTCGGCATGAAGGCAAACGTCCGCCTTGATATTTTGATACATTTCTTTAGATCGCTGGCTGATGAACAAGGTTCGATTTTTCGGATGTGTTCTTTTGGTGGCTCTCTCTTTTTCAATTGGAAGATCTTTTGGCTATACGCCGCTTCTTCTGGTATTCTGAGGCATTTGAGCGGGAGTTGCTTTTGAGCATTTTTTGTCGCGCCTCCTTTGTGCTACCTGCTTTTTGCTACCACGTCTTCACATTAATTTTCACACAATAATTTCCAACGGTCATTATGGCGATAGCCCATTGTCTTTGTAGCTTTTTCAATTAGATTGTTCTTTATTTGGCTTCACATTTGAACAGGACTACCAGTTGGTATATTCTTAAGTTTTTGAGAAAGTTCTGATTGTTATTTGTAACAGGTTTTTCCATCAGTTTGCAGAGCGATATTGCTCCGTTTCTTACGCTTGGTAGCGTTATTTATACTTGCTTCTAAGATGCCAAGAAGTGGTAACTGTCGCAATTAGCTCCACGCCTTGTTTTTACGTTTGAAATGAGAGGTTGAGATTCTTTTGTGTATGAGTATGTTGTCGACTTCTGATTCGTCTCTTTTTCAGAGCATAATTCACTTATCTTTATGTATATTTTTGTGAGGAAGTGAAAAGCGGCTTACCCATAACTTTCTACCCAACTAAAATTTTTACTTTATTATTCTAAAAATTTCAATAAAAGGTGTGAAATTTTGGTGATAGTTTTTTTTTTTTAGCTTGCATAAAGTTTGAAAATTGGATTTAAATTATCTTTATAGGAGATTAAAATATATTTGAAAAAAAAAAGTATTAAAATTAAATTAAAAACAATTTTATAATTTTTTTTTTAAATTTTTTTATAATTTGTTTTTTCTGTCGCTTAAATTTTATTCCCTGGCGAAACACAAATATCTATGTGGCAATTCATGCGACTGAGTTATTTGAAATTTAAATTCCTATCCAGAAACGTATGCTGATAATAATGCAATAACTTCAATTAAAATGCACTTAAATTCATAGGATTTCGACGGACGGTGAGTGGCATGCAGTAGCAGAGTGAAATAGCGGCTGGTTGTTCTATTGGTGGGTAGCCGGTAGCGATCGCACATCCAATACCCGCCTCCAACAACTAGCAAGAATTACAATGTGTGAGCGCACATGAAAGACATACATGCACGCACGCATAAATTCGTACACAAATACATACATATATACGCTTATCATGCACGAGTGCATTATGAAGTATTATAAGCATACGGGCACACCAGCTCAATTATATACGAGGACAGTATATTGAATATGTAATGATATCAACGCAGTGGCAAGCATCTATTAAAAGCGGTATAGGAAAGCATTAAAACTTGCATTAAAAATTGGTAGATACAAACGTATAAACATAAGCGAGTAAGCAATAATTCGCACTCGTGTACGACAATCACGAAATACATTCGACCACACGAATGTACATGCAAATGCACATCGATGTACGAACATACATGCACATCAGTTGGCATATTTGTGCCTGAAATTATCTATGTGACTAAATGTGATGTATTCTGCAATATGCAACATGCTACATGCTACAGCATGCATTTGACATTATTGTGCTTCCTGGTCACATTCCGAACACTGCCTAACCGCATACCTATGAGTTGGTGGACTCGTTGGCCGCCATAACTGTTTCCAGTATTTGCAAAATTTTTTAAACAAAGCAATCATTGCAAATATTTCACGTACACCCATACTGATATATGATTGTAGCTTTGCATCCACATGTTGACGCTTTTGTTGTGCCCCTGCTGACAATCATTGTGCGGCAGTGCTTGTGTAGCGGCTTTGTTGCAACACGACAATTCTGTGGCCAGTTGTTGTCAAATATTCGACTGCGTAAATTAAATGGCAAAAGCGTCACGCGTACACAAATAAATTTAGTAGCAAAATTTAAGAATGATTTTAACTCGTACATATTTTGGGTACAAAATACCGTTAGGTCGTACAGTGAGCCTCTAATTATTACACTAATATATTTGCATAAAAAGTTATTGAGGAATAAGTATTTAAATATTTATTGAATGTTATTATTGCGCTAATTTTACTCGCACAGATCGAAAATCGAATCGTCATAGATAAAGTTACTTGTACATTTTAAGGGCCGATGTTGAGTGTGAGCCACACCTAAACGTCAAGCTTTTTCTGCATTTTATTCAACACTTTTCAATTTCAGACTAACTCAATTTGAACAATGGAAAAGTACACAAGCGAGTAACGCGTTAAAGTTATTCAGGCTTATTATGAAAACGGGCGTTAAAATCAAAAAGCATATCGCGCACTTCGTGATTTTTTCGGTCAATTTAATCGTCCAAATTTGCGCACAATCGGAAAAATTGTGCAAAAGTTTGAGCAAACCGGGTCTGTAGGAGATGTGAAAACACCAGTGCATGCTCGTACAGCTCGCACTGCAGAAAATATTGCTGCTGTTCGCGATAGCGTGGTTGAAGAGCCGTCCACCTCAACTCGTCGTCGTGCCCAACAATTGCATCTCTCACGCTCGTCGTTGATGAACATTATACATAAAGACTTGCATTTACACGTTTACAAGGTGCAATTGACTCAAGAACTAAAGCTTCTTGACCATTTGAAGCGTCGTCAGTGGTCAGAATGGTGGCAGGAAATGGCAACAGTGAATGATCAATTTTCGAAGAAAATCATCTTCAGTGATGAGGCACAATTTCACCTCAGTGGATTCGTCAATAAACAGAATTGCTGCATTTGAGCGAATGATAATCCAAGAGTGATTGCCGAAAAACCAATGCACCCACAAAGAGTGACTGTTTGGTGCGGTTTATGGGCCGGCGGCATCATTGGGCCGTATTTTTTCCAAAATGAAGCCGGTCAGGCAGTTACTGTGAATGGTGTTCGCTATCGTGAGATGCTAACGAACTTTTTATGGTCTGAATTAGAAGATATGGATATGGACGATATGTGGACGGTGCCACTTGTCACACAGCTGACGAAACAATGGCTCTTTTGCACGAAAAATTTGATGGCCGAATAATCTCACGTCGCGGCGATGTCAATTGGCCGCCAAGATCATGTGATTTGACACCGCTGTACACCTCATAAACGAGTGGAGGCATTTTACCGAAGTTTTTGGTATGCATTTTGTAGGTAGGTTGTAGGCTAAGATTTTAAATGACGAATACCCGGCATGCGCTGCTCTACCGTTAAGATAAATTATTTTTTTCTAACACCTTTAGATGCAAAATTTTTTTTGTTTTTCCAACACCTGGGGGGAATAAATGGAATTCAGACATATAACTAATTAAAGGCCCTCTCCTCATTTGTAAGGGTGTTTTTTGGGTGTTTCATTAAAAACGTTTAAAACGGGAACAAAAAAGATTTTTTATAATATATTTTTTTCTTGCGTACTTTTTTTCTTTGATCCATTGTTAAAAGATAAAACTTTTTTTGTGCCATATAAGGTTTGGTCAAACAGTTGTCAGCCCTCAAAAAATGGTCTTCCAAAATAAGGTATGTCGCTAGCGATACGGATTCTAGGACTCACAGATGTCTGAAATCAAAGAGACAATAAGGTTCTTGCTCAGTATGCATATCGTTATCGATCTTTAAGAAAAAAAGTAACAAAACGGCGGACGTTCAAAGATGGAAAACCGTTGTTTGACCCTTGTTTTACTTTAAAGGTCCGAAAGAACTACTAAATTTTTTCTTACCGAGACCGTAAAGACTTTAACCCCTAAATTTCAGCACATGCATGGACGTGTGTATATATGTATGCTTATATGTTTATGGCTTATGTTTATATGCTTATGTTTGTTTATGTACTTAGAGTCTAGTTTTGCAAATTTGTTTCCACAAACCAAACTACATTTTTGTGTACACATCAATTGATGCTGATTTTAAAGTTTTGCTGTAGAGCTTAAGGCTCACTAAAATGGCTATATCTCCGTATATATTCGGAATTTCAAAATTCGTTTCGAGACGATATTTTTGAATATTTAATGCACATAAATAGCAAAAAAATCGAAAGTTTCTCTCAAAGGAGGCGACGGCTTAACACGGATTTTTCAGATTTAATCTATAAACCTTTGATAGTTGCTCATGGGTTTAGCTTATTATTAGAGAGAAAGCTAGACGAACGCGAAAGTATAAGTGCTTGAATTCAAATAGCATATTGATGGCAATCGTAGGAGCTCTTAGAATCAAAGTTTCTAATCTTTTCGATTTGCCATAGAGAACTCGCGCTGTGCTGATTTTGGGCAACAGTTTTCTTACAGCAAGCTTAGTTTTATTACTAACATAACCGAGATGGGTCTATGTCGATTAAAAGAATTATAAGCGTACCAACTTTAAGTGAAAATATATATATGAGCGATTTCTTATGAAGCGATCCAGGTATTTTGGATATCGTCGTCAATTCTTCTAAAAAATCTAGCGAAGCGCTAGCATATAACTTACAACAATGCACTGGTGAAGTAGTCTACCTATTATATTGAACTGTTTCACTCACTCAGTCAAGTATTTTACTGACCGGAGTCTCAGCTATTAACGAAAAAATAAGAAACAAATTTAGCGCGATCTGGTCAGCTTATGATATACATAAGCCTCCTACGTATTTGGCTTGAGCAAAATTGCCATACCTACATGGCCTGAAAGGCAACCGGAAGCCATTCAAGAATATCCATTATATCCATTGGAAACAACCGTTTGATGCAGTCTATGAGCTGGAGGAATCGTCGGCCCATATTTCTTCAAAGACGAGGCTGGTGCCAATGTAACAGTGAGTGACGAACGCTATTGAGTCATAATAAATATGACAAAACATACACAAAATTATTATTACTTATAATGAACTGAAGAGTTTTTACTTTTTTAACTACAGTGAACTTACACATACATTCTGAATATTGGCACATGCCGGGCGCCATAGCCTGGTTTGAATCTTCGGGCATTAAACATCAATTGATAAAAAAATTGCGATCAGCTCCGAGTGTTTTTCTGCTAAGAAAAAGCTCCGCTTAAAAAACCATCTGCCGTTCGGAGGTGGCATAAAACTCAACATAAACAAAAAGAAGTGGGAAGAATAGCTCATCCAAGTGCTCAGAAAAGGGTGTAAGCGCCAGAGATATGTACTTTCAGACATATATATAATACAAAAGAAAACAGCAACAAAAAATAACAACTCCTACAGATATTGCGCAATTATACTTCGTTCTTAGTTAATGTTTCTCTTTCGGAAATAAGTCAGCATATTTTTTTTACATATAAAGTTTTAATTCCTTTCGCCAGCCAATCTCTGCTTTTCATAACAACCACTTGGCTTAACCACACCATTAACTCCAGCTATGAATAAATTATAAAAAAAAAATTGTTGCAAACACTTCAAGATTTGCAACACGTGCAGCACCCAAATGGCTGACTCGGTGCGGCTACACAAATAAATGAAATAAACACACAAACATATAAATCCAAAGGGCCAACTACATTCAGCTCTGTATGACTACAAAACCAGCATGAGCAGTCACAGCAGCTGCAGCAACAGCAACAACAGTGAAAGCGACAAATAGCACTTGCAACAAATTACTTAGCTTAAAATCGTCAACGTCACCAACGTGCCACGGGAATTCCAAACGAAACAAAACGAAGTTAAGTGTGCGAAAGTGATAAAAAAGAAAACGCATATAAAAAATGCTGCTAGTTTGCGATGTCTTTTTTACGCCATAAAAAATTATGATAATAATCAACTGCTATCGCTACACTAACACCAGCAGCAGCAGTAGCGCCAAAGACAACATCAACAACAATTAATGTTGGTGGCAAAATATTCAGCGCCACTAAAAACAAAACAGCAGAATAAAGTAAAAAGTAAAACAGAACAAAACTAAGGTAAATTTACTTTCGGAATTAAACACGCAGGTCCAGTGCAGCAAATTGGGTCGCTGGGATTTTTAGCACTGCATAAAAAATGAAAGATTAAAAAGAAATAAATAAAAAAAAATTCAAAACAAACAAAAAAAAATTGCAATAAAAGAGTGAGATTCTGTGCAGAAAAAACGAGCACTCAGTTTTCGTTTGTTGTTTTTGCTGCAATAAAGAAAACTCGAATTAAAAAATGTCACTTTTTGCGCAGAGCGAAAGTTTGTTTATGAATTACAGTTAGTGTGTATGTGTTTTTATATATGACACGGTGAGTGTTTGATGGTCACCGCACGTGCGCTGCTATCGCGTGCATAAAGCTGTCATTGATGGCTTATGCGAATGTATGTGTGCGATATAGTTGAAAATTGAGGTTAAGAAGGGTAAAATGATGAAAATGAATTTTATTGCGAATTAAAAAAAAAAGCATGCCAACTTTAACAAAGTGCATACATATATATATATAAATATATATATTACTACACAAAGTATTTCTGAGTAAGTGATGGCTGGATTTTTGCACATAAGCATACACGCTGCGATAATAAATTGTATCAATTGTATCGTGGGGACTTATTTACAAGCTTCGTCAATTTATTTGTTTCTAATAATTTATTTATAAAACAAAAAAAACTTAACAAATTATTACAAAATGTCGGTGCGTGACTACCATTCAGGAGAGCCCAGGTGCGAAAATTCGGACATGAAACACCAATTGATACAAAAAGTGTTTCTAATAGCGGCCGCACATCGAGTGCGATTATACTCGTATATACATACAGGGACCGGCACTCCAAGTGTAATCAACTTCAGACCACTAGCGCAGATGACGCACCCGTGCATCAGTAACGGATTTCAAACGTAATAATGTGATTGCATTATATCATATTTGGCAGTAAAATCACAACCTGCGATAGCTCGTGAACTCGAGCACCTTAAAGTAAATAAAGTTTTTGTTTATCACCCCAATTCTCGTTACTGAAACTGGTAGCATCGCAAAACGTCATGGAGAGGGTCATCGAAAGACTGCAACGTCAGCACCACTGTGTTTTCGTAACGGAAAATTTTTTAAATTAACCAATTCGTTAACTCCCAAAGCGGTAAGTTTTATTTGACCGACCGTTCATACGAGAATTTGAGTCGTCCACTGGCCACCAGAACGCAGCACCCGCCACAGGTAATGGTTTCGGCCGCTGAAACCGCAGGTGGGCGCTCAAATCGGGAGCTGTCCTCCTGGCGTTAAGCTAAATGCGAAATATTATCGGGAAAGCACTCTGAAGGTTGTTTTGAAGCCGTAGGAAGACACACATTTCGGTGGCAGATCATGGACGCAAACGTTTCAACAGTACTCGGCACCGTCTCACAAAGCTCGAGTGAACCAAAGCTCGAGTGAACCAAGAATGGCTAAAAAACAACGTTCCGAACGTCATAACGTCCACACAATGGCTCTCAACTTCAACAGATGCGAATCCGAGGGATTTTTCTCTTTGGTCCGTACTAAAAGATTCACTAGTCTTGAGGCGCTGAAAAAAGCCTTTATCCACGAGAGTCCCATTCTGGCAGCTTGCGATTCTCTTTTGGACCGTCTCAAGGCCATAGTCAAGGTCATATCGCGCAAAAGTAAATTAATTTTTAATTTTGTATTCTTTTCACACATCTTGTACTTTGAATGGAATAAAAGTAATTTTCCAAACTTAAATTATGGCCTTTTTAATTGGTTACACTTCGAGTACTTGACTCTGGTTATATTTAGAAGGGCAAGCTGGAAATGGGCTAAAAATCGACGGCAAAAAACACCCAACATCGTCAAGTAAAATAACTGTCAAAAATCAAAACGTTGCGCAATAACTTCCGGGTTCTGATACATCAAAAATCAAAACGTTGCGTAATAACTTCCTGAATCCGATATTTCTTTTGCTAAAGGTTAAAGATGAGAAAACTGTGGGTATTATTATATAAAGCAAAGGTTTTCAACAAACATAAAATGCTGAATAAAAAGTTACGCCAAGTTTGCGCATTCCATTAACATGAACTGGAAGGGTATTCGAAAAAACGTACATTCGTTGAGAGTAAGTCATTTTTTAGTGTAGGGTACGCACCTGGATATCACTTATTTACATTCAATTCTAATGACACATGTAGGCCAGCCAAACTTTCAACTCCAAAAGTGGACTCAGTGTACTTCTCTGTGGAATCCAAAAAGTTGCAGTACAGCGATGTAATCTTGCTTTATCAATAACAAAATAATTTACTCTATTGCATAGGTGGGACTTAGTCCATAACAAGAAAATTTGGTGAGAACTTAATGCTCCTACCTTAGCTTGCAATATACCTTGAGAAATTTATAAATATCTGTAGATAAGTCAAGTTAATAATGAAATATGAGACAGTAATTTGAAAATAAAGCAAGATTTGTGTTCGTTTAACGTATCAGGAATGAAACTATGCTGTAAAGGGCAAATAAAATGCAAAATGTAACTTTGGTATTACAGTTTTTTCAAACACTTTCGAGATATTTGGCAGCTTAGAAATGGTTCGCCAAATTCCAACCACATTTCTGCTGCCACTTTTAAGTACAGGGCTAAAAAATGGAATTTTGGAATCATTTAGAAAAGCTTCTGTTTCTGCTGAAACACGTTTTTAGAAAAAAAGATCAAACATTTATTCTTCACATTATTGAGAATACTTCAGTCTCTGAATACTTGGTACCTTTTCGAGAGTTACCAACCCGAAATCTAAAGGTTATGAAGAATTCAATGTAGTAAAATTTTCACCACAGTCAAAATTATTGGGGATTAAAATGTATTACACCATCCTTTATCCTTGCTCCACATATGTACAATTCACAGAAAGTTCATAGAAGCTACTAACAACAAGGCAGATGTAACCCCAGAAAATAGGTAGAAAACGCACGGCGCAAGATGTTCCATCATTATCTGGCACTGGGATGCCGTACTTGGCAAAAAGCCTTCTAAAAGGCAATACGAAATATCTCAGTAAAATCGATGAATACCTAATTGTTGAGTGCGTCGAGATTGTTCAACAACACTTTCGCTACCATATATTCTCAACAGAACGTTCAGTTTGGGGTCCGCCAGTTCATTTCTCTCCATGGCAGAATCGTTTTCTTGAGACTTTTTCACCAACCTTTGAATTTTGGACTTATTTCTATGATTTTTTCCATCAAAAAAATCGGAAAATTTCCGATATGTTGCTCTTAAAGATCAACCATTTTCATAATAAGTTTCAATGATTTTTACGCGTTCTATCGTTTAAATATTCATTGTTGAAATTTTATACCAGTCTACATGTCTAATGTCAAAGATGACATAAAACAGATACCGTCTTGGAGTTATTCCCTCTTGACATCTGGGCGTCGCTTTTGAAGGACAGTTTATATTGCAATAAATAAGATTCAATATTTTGAAAGTTGCATCATGCAAAGGTATAGAATTACACTGTGTGCCAATTTTAGGGTCATTGTCTAGAGCCGAAGTAATTCCAACTCAGTATGAGAGGCCTGGTGCCAACCAGTAAAACCTCCAACTCATTTTTCATTCTCAGCAACTTTTTTTGTGTCCAAATTAAGTTTGCAATTTTTACCGAGTATTTTTAGAATTACTGGAAAAAGGGTTAAAATTCTTTTCCAAGCGAAATATTAAGTAAAAATATTAGTTTGGATAGATATAGTAAGATTTTGTGTGAACTAATTATGTAGAGCATCTTAGCCTATTAGCCCTTTCAAGAAAGGGTCGTTTGGATCCCATTCTTTGGAAACTCTAAAAAAATGGTAATTGGAAGGTCATTAGCGATTTAAAATGATCCAGGTTATTAGCTTAAAAATTTCACACAAAATATCTATACAAAAAACGGGATTTCTCTTTGAAATATAAAACAAATTTGTTATGCTTTCGTTTAATAGCGTTTGCGTCAGTTGTGGCATTTTTCAAAGGGTCTCTTGTGTTTTTTTGTTTTTTCCTGTTTGAGATAAAAAAAAACATTTTACCTGGGAAAATAAAAAGATTTGGAGGCTTTACTACAAGTGCCAAGGTCATTCTGAGTAGGAACCATTGCGGCCTCTGTTGCACCGAGTTATCAGAATAATTTATATTAATACCATTGGCATTATTATCAACATCATCAGCAACTAAAATTTAAGTTAAAAAAATTAATTAAGTTTTATGAACAAAACATATTACACTTATTGTTATCCGTACAGTAGTTTAGGGTCTTAATCGATTTCATTCTATTCACTCAAATATTTTTCAAAAGATTAAACCTACGATTTTGCTTCAGCACCTAGAAGTACTACTTCTTCTTCTCTCGTAAAGCTCTATATGTCTGCTTCGCGAAACCCGCTTTTTTTGACTATTCGGGCAGATTATGTGAATTTTGTTCCAAGCATTTATTTGAAAATTTTCAAGAAGCTTTATAATTATATTTTATTTCACAGTACCAAAGTACCGATTTATTATTACGAGGTAAAGCCAATTTAGAAATTGAAAAACTGTGTTTTTACTAAGGAGATTCTCTAATACTTTAGAAATCTATTGTGGCGAAAACTCTAAATACATTTTTTTTAAAGTAAAACATAGTTTATATATACATATACCCTTTTTGGGTGTTTGGCCGAGCTCCTCCTCCTATTTGTGGCGGACATGTTGTTCCATAAATGGAGGGACTTACAGTTTTAAGCCAACTCCGAAGCAAATATTTTTTATGAGGAGCTTTTGCATGGCAGAAATACACTCGGAGGTTTGCCATTGCCTGCCGAGGGGCGAGCGCTACTAGAAAAATATTTTTCTTCGTTTTGAGGCTTCACCGAGACTCAAACCTACGTTGTCTTTGAATTCCGAGTGGTAGTCACGCCTCAACCCATTCGGCTACGGCGGCGACCTTAAACATAGTCTAACTCGAACAAACCTTGATCGATTGACTTGAAGTTTTCATTTTATATTAGTAATCATATTTTAGAATTTTTTGTTGTGTTACTACATAAATTGTTTCTGTAAACATTTTTGGACGAGATTTTTTTAATTTCAAACTTTTTCTTTAAAAGATGCCCTTTTTTACAAAAATCAATGTATTAAAAGTATTATACGTACCTATAGATATACGCATGTGAAATCGAAAAAAAAAGATTTTTGTTCAAAGTAAATTAAGGATTCCGGAAGGAAATTAAAAAATATGCAGCTGCTACTTCTTTGAACAAGATAATGAATGCACATAATTTATCATATGTCCCTCTCAAAGTGATTTGTTTGGTTGCCCCGCTGAGAAAAATTGTAAAAATATGATTATTTGTTTCCTAGCAATAATCAATAGAAAGTGAACATTTCGTTCACTATAAATGACTTAATGATCTCTTTAACCGAAAAAATGGTTAGTACGTGGATATTTCCACGTCGTCAAACCTCACAATCGCCAACTTGTGAAAACAAATAAATTATTTTTCTATTGTATTCTAGATGCAAACAAACCGCTAATTTTTTGCAGAGGGAATGATAATAAAATTTGTTTCCATACTTTAATATCCATTGCATAACTCCTCTGAAAGAGAACCCTTCTGAGGCTGCTAGAGTGATTTTGCTTGCTAAATAAGGTTTACGACTAAAAGTGATAGTTTTCGAGTTAAGATCATAAGAAGATATTACTTTAACTAATTACCAAAAGCTTTCATAATACAATTTTGATAATGCCGAATTAATTTATTTAAAAAAGTCGTTTACTCCCACCAAATCAGACGCAGTAGCAGTTAGGGATACCAAAGCTTTTAAAAAAGGGGCACACGATTTGTTAAAAAAATAATTTCCTCAGGTAAATATTGGCAGCGCTCTCGTAATTACATAATTCATATCGGCGCGAAAATTACTTATCAAACTTTCTTTAATGTCGCCTTTACACGCAATTTCTGTTTATGATCAATACTGCTTTCTTGCCACACACCAAATATGCTTCTTAACAAATTTTTAATTAAATCACTCATACGCCATGGCTGCCGTAACACTCTCAGTCATTTTTTTTATCAAGCACTATACTCGTAGCACCATCATCTCCTCCGAAAATACTTAAATAAAAGATAAGAAAAAACTATTCAACAGCTTTTTATCTATCAAAATATTCGCTTCCTATAAACTCCTAACCAACAGTTTCCGCTAGAAATATCGATTACGGTGCAATACTTATCCAAGGCGCAAAAGTATAAAATCGCCACTTTATCTACGCTAACAGACACCACAAAACAAAAACAAAAGCGGTGAAAAAAAACAGCCAAAAGTAAGCGCCAAAGTTTCGCTTAATATTTTATCTCCACTTCATTTTGTGCTTTTGTGTTCATAGGCATAGCTACTTATGTGTGTAGACGAGTCAGTGTGTGCGAGTATGTGTGCGCCAACGAAAATGTCTTGTCGCTTGGAATTTTCATTAAACTTACCATAATGACGCATAATTTTAGGCATTACATGATACCATGAACATTACGAAGTACCTACAAAGAGCTGCGCTAGTTGGACGATAGCAAGAGAAAGCACTATAAAGTGTAAGTAAATATGAAAAAGTAAAAGAAGCTGAGGTAGAGTAAGAAAATTGTTGCATGCAACTTTGTCTAAAGTAAACAAATGCAAAAAGTGCCAAACATTTAAACAAGAAAAACTGTAATGGACGTGCCGATGAGGCTTATTATGAGCAACGAGACTTTGCATATTGCTACTGCTGTATAAGCATTTACCGTTACTCCAAATTCGCCTCAGCATTAAATTTTAGAGAAGTGTGTGGTGCAGTTTGGTGTACATACTTACTTAAAATTTTGGGTTATTTTAGCGTCTACTGAGTTAACAAAGAAGGCGGCCATGCCAAAGGGCAAAAGGTAGTGGTACAAAACAAAAGAAGGGGGAGAGTGCGAAAAATGTACAGGGGCGGATCTTAGAAGGAGGTAGGCTCACTTTTAAAGTCCCAGCAACGATGTAAGGGCGAACGTGTAAAATATATGCAGAGGTGAATTTCGGAAGCAAAAAAGTTTATTTGAAGTGCCCAAATAACCCATGGAGCTGTTGACAGAGAAAATTTATAACGAGGTAAAAAATGCGTCAAGCTATTTCCTAAATATTACACGGTGTTGCACGGTGTTATTAATTCCTTATTTAAGTAGGCTGCTTTTTAAGGGTTTATCCCCGAGAGTGCAAACGAGAGTGCAAACGAATTACCTGGGAATTGGCTGATGTGTCTCTGGATGAATGTAACGCTGAGAATGGCAAACAGTATTGATGTTTCTGTTTAGTAAGTTTTGGCAAGTCATCATGAATCGCTTAACACCAGAACAATGCTTCTAAACTGCGGACATTTAATTTAGAAAAAATAAACTTGTACGTGACGTTCAATGAGCACTGGCGACATCATCGGTCATTATTTCTTTCTAAATACGGAAGGAGGCTAATGGCGAGCACTATCGGTCCATGCTGACTTTGGTGATAATTTGTTCCAATAAGACAGCGAAACTTGTCATACAGTGCGCCCAACAATCAATTTATTGCAACATTCGAGCCATTATTGAAATACGGCCATTTATTGGGTAAAGTAGTAAAAATTGGACTATTCGAATAGACCATATAATTTGTAGCCGCGGCGGACAAATATTGGATATCATATTTAAAAAATAAATGCCATGAAGTATCTACCAGTTTATAAAAAAAAACAATTAATCCCGACAATATTTCTGTTTTGTGTTAAAATTTGAAATTCTCAAGTTCTAAAAACACCCAATAGAATAATGTATATTGATCTGAACCAAATCGGATTACAGTTTCACTTTTTTAGGCTGACTCGCCAGGAGAAAAATAAGATAGGATATAATTAAACCAACCACTGCAGAACTAAACCGAATCTACTGACAATGTCTATCTATATTTTTAGCAGCAGATAACGACACTGGCTTCTAAAAAACCACATTGTAAGAATGCGGCCACGCTACAAGTTTAATAGAGCCTTCCACAGTTATTACCTAAACAATTGCGAATACCAGGATCTAAAACCCTTAAAGTAATGCTCAGAAAGTATGTAGTGCGGCAATTAGTGGCCCAATCTGGTTTCCAGTGAGGCCTTTCAACAAAAGTAGTTCAAATGATCGAACCAGTTAGGCCACCGTAGACTTGTGGTGTTATCAACGAGAAGACCTACATGCGCTATTTGACTTTGGCGTAGTTTCTTGGGAAGCAATACAGCCAAGGAGCTAAGACAACCTATGATCAAAAAGTACCGGGAAGGGACTGTTGACTGTTCTCTTCGATTACCAAAGCGTAATGCACCATGAGTACCTTCCATCGGGTCAGATAGTCAATAAAGAATATTATTTATCAGTTTCGAAGCGTTTGAGAGTTGCCGTACATCGCAAATGGCCGGAAATGTGGGCAAACTATTCTTGGATTTTACATGATGCTAACGCGCCATCGCACCGAGCCCCAATTGTGCTGGATTACGTGCAAGCACCGTATTCACCTGATATGGCATCGTGCAACTTCTTTTTGTTTCCCAAGTTGAAGTTACCACTTCATGGAAGGAGATTTTAGTCGATAGAGGAGATCAAAGAGAATGTGACGAAGGAGCTGAAGGTTATCCCTTCGTCGGCCTACCAGGGGTGCATGGAGGACTGGGCTAAACGTTGGCACACGTGTGTTGCTTCAGACGGGTCATATTTTAAAGGAGATAAAATAAATTTGCCTGAAATTTAACTCTGTTTTGTTTTATTTAAACTTCCCGGTACTTTCTGATCATAGGAATATTTTTATAAGAAAACAGAAATTAAAAAAGAAATGTTTATATCTTGTAGTTTAGGGTTGTTTGTTATGGGCGCTAAAACTTTTGAAAATGAAAGAAAATGAAAAGTTTAAGTACCAGTGCTACAATGGCATATATATTCCCTTTTGCATTCGATGAATTCCTAGATACTTAAGGACCTTATGATTTTGGTAATTTGTTTTTAATTTAGTTATGGGACTTGATGCCCAAAACTTTACTATTTTCGAGACAATCCACTTTGGATGTATATATTTATATTTTTTTTTACCTATGTGTCCCCTTTTTAAAACAAATGTGTAAAGGGACTGTACTGAAAATTAGTTTAAAAATTAGTACGCAGTTTGCAGGCTCAACTAGTGGAGAGTAAAATTTCACAAAAAGGAACAAATAATACAATCAAAATGAAAGTACGTGATCTGCAACTCCATTGTATTGGCCTAACCTAGGGAGTCACTTTAAGATGACATCTACATGGAAATTGGACTAAATTTCATGAAAAACGCAAGTTGTGTTGACATTCAGAGCGGTAATATGCATACACATAGACCAGAGATTTCCTACAGCTCAACAGAAAGTAGTTCGTTCGACGTTAATTTAAACGATCTCGGTCTCCAGAAATTTTCGCAGTCACCTGAGATGACGAAAGCACAAACTTTCCCTCCAATATATTCCAGTTTAGAGAGATCAGTACTACCTAGCCTGGGTCACAAAAAGTTTGCTATGATCATTCGATCTACATCGCAATTAACAGTGAACGCAGCTTCTTCCACATCTTTGAAGAAATATGTAAGTACTGATGATATTGCTGAATCAAGAACACCAGAGCAGATATAGCTGTAGCTTTTCATGGTTAAATAAGAAAACTAAATAAGTATTAAAAAAACCAGTGAAACCTTACAAAAATGGCAAATTAAGCGCTCCTACTGAAAAACATTTAATAAGAAGCCCTTACGCATTCAGTAGAGGAACTCAGAGCGACCCTACAACCTAATGCCATAGCCATAGACGAGTGGGTTGTCGCGTGACTACCATTCGGGGGTGCTTAGGTTTGAATTTCCGGTCATGAATCATAAAATAATAGAAAAAGTATTTACGAATAGCGTTGCCCCTCAGCAGGCAATGGCGCACTTCCAAGTCTACTTCTACCATGAAAAAGCTCCTCATAAAAAACATCTGCCATTCGTAGGCAGCATAAATGTGTAGGACCCTTCATTTGTGAAAAATGCACTACAAATAGGAGGAGCTCTGCCAAGCACCCAATAAAGGGTGTCGGCGCCAATTATATTTCATTTTTGTATTTATTTAAAATCTTTTTTTTTACGTTTTCCATATATGGTTGATGAAATATTTTTTTTTTTTTTAATATTTAATAGTTTCACAAATAGAACAAGATTTTCTAACATTCCACTGAAATTATTTACCAAGATCCCCAACCCCTCTTCAGCCAGCTCCTATATCCGACAGTGAAAGTTTATAACGTTGGCACACAGCTTAAATGTTGTTTATGCATATTTTGCACACAAAAATGAAACGTTGACAACAAAAAGGTAATTTCCAGCGAAAATTTTTCCTCGCACAAAGCATTTTTTAACAAATTGTTGACATTATCCCAAAGGCAAAAAGCGACGGCGGCGGCGGCGACAGCAACATTAAAACTAGCTCCGGCTCAAGCTGCAAATGAAGCCTCACCTCTGAGTGGTACTCATGAGGCACTACCGAACGCACGGAGTAGAGCGAAGCAGTGGCTGTGGCGGTGTGTTGCGCAAAGTCAATAAACTGTGAGCAACTTTGGCGAGTGCAAGCATAACCAACTGCAAAGCGGCAATAATAAAAACATCAACAACAACAACAACAACAGCGACAACTAAGTAGAGTACAAACTGTTAATAGCTGGCGAAGGCGTGGCTTTATGCCACAACCACTACAACCACGACTAGTGGCGACTAGCTTTCAACAACTACTTTCAAAAAGTTCAAATGTGCTGCAATTTTCATATTTTTCGCTATTCTATTTTCATTTTATGCGATTGACAAAAGGAATTTTCGTTAAAAGATAAATACTTGAAAGCCAGTCAACCGGGATGCCTGCCTAGTGCACACATAATAATAATAATAACAAGAAAAATCGTTTCATTAAAACGATAACCATCACCATCACCAACTCAACCCAACTTAACGCTATTGAAGTCAGCGGCAGGCCGGTTGCCATAATTTGTGCTCATCATAATGAACCGTCGCAGAAGAATTGCAAAATTAAATGCATCATTGTCAAAATCAGCTGAAAAAAATTAACTATTGAAAAATATTTCACCATTTCTGATTGAAGTCTCCCTTAGCGGCAGTGGCACTATCAGCACCGCATCGCCAACACAAACCATATCGTATCGTGTGCAATAATCTTATATCCCATCAGCCGTAGCAGCAATGTCGAATTGGACTGATGATAAATATGGATTGATTCTCTGAGCAAATTTGCAGTAAATCTTCGCAAAGCCTACAGCCAGAAATGAATTTGCGAACACACATACTCACATACTTGTGAAGTACTGAGCTCAGAATATCAAGAGAAACACACAATTTTAAAGAAGCGAACTCAGCATTGGGTTTCTTTTTTTTTTATTGCTAAATATATCATAGGCGGCTGTATTCAATATCACTTGTTGGGCATAAAAGTGACTAGATTAATTAATAATTGACGCTTACACTCATTTTGGGTGTTTGACGCAGATCGTTCTCTAGTATGTGGTGTACGTCTTGATGTTTTCTATAAATGCAGGGACTGCTTGAGGAGCCAACTACTTTATTATCTGCCCAGGAGCGGCCTCTAAAACTTTTTTCTATCATCTGCTATTTCATGCCCGGGATTTCGAGTGCGGACATACCAACCCTTTCGGCTGCAGTGGCCGATCACCAGAGCAAATTATGCCACAAACAAAAAAAATGTTTACGAGTATCACAAATCTCTGAATATCTAACTTTTGGACTTGCAGTTTTTTTTTTATTTTTTTTTATCAAAAACATTTAAATATATATTGGTATACAATGTTTGTTGACACTTCAACTAATTTATAGGAAACTAACAAGCAGTATGATTTTAACAATTTTGTAGGGTTTTTCTGAAGAGAGTTTTAAAATCTCTTTTTTACATTAACTATCAATAAGGTCATATGGTTTTTTTTTTGCTGGAGTCGTCGGGTTAGGCCTGTGGTGTTGCGAAGTTAGCTAGCTTCCTCGTTTACGTGCCACTGGAGTTTCTTAGAGTGGGCTTCTGCTTGTATTTTAATAACTTCAGCGACCGTAGGAATGTTGAGGTAACGATGAATATCTGCATTGCAGGTGTGTTCACAATATTTTTGAGAATTTTATTTTGAAATCGTTGGATTATGTTAATATTATTTTGACAGGCACAGCCCCAAATTTGAGCGCCATAAGACCACACTGGTTTGATAATTTATTGTATATCATTATTTTGTTATATATGGAGAGTTTTGAATTCGGTCACATGAGCCAGTTCATTTTTAGTATTTTCAAATTAAGTTCGCTTCGTTTTATTTTAGCTTAGCATCGAGGGTTATACCAAGATATTTGGCAGTATTTGCGTAAGGAATTCGAGAACCTAGTAGCATTATTGGGTGGTGGTTTCCTTTTTTATTGGTGAAGGTCACATGGACTGATTTTTTACTGTTTAATTTTATTCGCCAAATTTTCGTCAATTTTTCTATTGCGTTTATAGCGGCTTGAAATTTGGCTACCGCTACTTCGGGGGTTTTTCCTGTTGCAAGAATTGCTGTGACGTCAGCAAAGGTGGCGATCATAGTGCTTGGAGGTAAAGGTGTATCTTTCGTTTTCAGAAGGTAAAGAAGAGGTCCAAGGAAGCTCCCTTGCGGCACGCCAGCGATTATTTTCTGCAATTTGGAATACTCATTCCCTTGTATTACGCGAAAATAGCGTTCAATTACACAGGATTTCATAAATGCACTGTATTGAAGTGGAAGGCATGAATTCAATTTGTTGATAAAGCCTTCATGCCAATCCTTGTCGAATTCTTGCACGACGTCCAGGAAGACTGTTGAACATATGTTTTTCTCTTCGAACGATTTTTCTTATTCTGTGCACCTGGTCTATGGTGGAATGTTTACAACGGAGTCCAAACTGGTGTGAAGGTATCAGATTGCGAAATTCAATGATTGGTTTTAGGCGATTTAGAATGAGTTTTTCTAGTAGTTTTGAAATTTGTGGTAACAAAGAGTTTGGCCGGTACGAAGCAACAATACGTGGATCCTTTCCTGGTTTGGCAATCATAATCATCTCCGCAACTTTTCACAGGCTTGGAACATACTGGAGTTGGATCGACGAATTGAATATATTTGCTAATCTTACTAGGCATTTGTTGGTTAGTTGCTTTAATACTTCCGCTGTGATTAAATCAAATCCAAGTGCGCTTTTGTCTTTTAATTGCTTGATTTCTCTTGAAGGTTCGCTTATTTAAAAGCTATGTGCTGATTTTTTAAGAGCTATATGAAAGTTTTTCAAAAAACCACACGTAAAATTCAAAAAAATGCATGAAATTTTTATTTAAATCTATAGCACAGTCCACATAGTTTAATGTTTGAAGTTTATTCATGCAAATGATGACCGCGACTGCGCTTCAAATGGTCCATCCGCTTAGTCCACTTTTGTCATACTCTTTCCAATGTTTCGGATATCATCGGATGGATATCATTTCACCGTAGCGCTCACTATTCACAGTTACGTTACGATTCGCAGCATCTTTGAAGAAGTACTGTCCAATGATACCTCCAGCCCATAAACCGCACCAACTGTGACCTTTTCTGGATACATTGGAAGCTCTTGCAATTCTTCTGGCTGATCTTCACTCCAAAATCGACAATTCTGCTTATTTACGTACCCATTGATCCAAAAATGAGCTTCGTCGCTGAACACAATTTTTCGATAAAAAAGAGGATCTTAAACTTTCTTAACAGAACACGCATTTTTATAATAAAATTCAATGGTTTGCAAGCGTTGTTCGTGTGTAAGACGATTCATGGTTAAATTATAGACCAAACTGAAGATGTTTGACAGTGAAACAAAACACGAAACTTGCGTCAGCTGTTTAAACCAACTGTTTAAAAAGATATAAGCTAAAAAATCCCTCGTTAGTTATATGCTGAATTAGAGTGGCTTCTTTTTCTAAGGCGGAATATAAGTCATCGCATTGGTTCTCGTACGGTGGAAAGGTGTTGGATAGATGCTTTGCAAATGTTAAAACTTTATCTTCATCACTTCTCGCCCAGGTGTCATTTGCATTTTTCACTAGCGTAACGTGACACTTTGGTATTTTTAAATGTTTTGTGCATTTCCAAAGAGAGTCGGCATTTTTTTATCAGCTGTTAACTCAGATAAATATCGACACACTGACTCATTTTTTAAATTTTTGTTTCTCGTCTTAGTTCCTAAAATGTTTTGTTAAGAATGGTTTTATCTCCAGGGAATCGTGGGTGTTGCCATTTTCGGCGAAGTTGTCTTTTCCTTGCTATGAGTTGCTTTATTTTTTTGGGATAATTAGATCCGATTACTTTCTTTTTTAAAAAATGTGTGCCACTCCACGTTGCTTGTTGGATTTCTTGTGTAAAACTTCTACTTCTAGTTTTTCCTCTGTTGTGAATGAAGAGTTAGTGCGTGTATTGCCTTGGAGGACTTTTTTAAAGAATTTCCAATTTGTGTGTTTATTGTAAAAGGTTGATTATTGGTATTTTTCGACAATTGCTTCGCTGATTGTTAGATATGTATATTGGGGAATGATCTGAGTTGAGATTAAATCCCTCACAGATTTGAACATAGTTTTGAGATATTTTTTTAAATATGAAAAAGTCGATCAAGTCTAGGGTTTTGTTGACATCTGTTGGCCAGTAAGTTGGTTAAGCTGTTAAAAGAAGCTCACAGCCCGTTACTTGTGCTGCTTCATATAGTTCCCGTCCTTTTGTCGTAGTTAAGCGGAACCCCCAGATGGTATTTTCCGCGTTGAAGTCTCCGCCTATTATAAACTTAAATTTATGCATATTTATAAGTTCTTTATATTTGGAGTACCTCGGTGGGCAGTATATAGCCGTGATTGAGAGAGGCTGTTTTTTTGTTTTGATTGTGATAGTGGTAGTATGAAAAATATCAGCAAAGCTGCATAGCTGCAGATAAGTTGCGCAAGTCAACGACGATAGTTTACTCCTGCAGCAAGTCAATAGGAAAAGGATAGAGAGGAACTCAGAATATTATACTGTCTCTACATAGAGGTAATTAGATCACTACTATGGCATTGTAATTTGATGGAACACTGTTGAGAAGGATGTGAACATTCAGAAAATTTACCAGATTCAAAGGCTCACAATTGATGCAATACAAACCCAGAAATCGGTCCTTATTTCTTTCGAGATGAGGAAGGAGCAGCAGGTGCGTTGAATGGCGAGTGCTATCGAGCCGTCCTAGCTAAATTATTGTTTCCAAAAATTAATCAGCTGATCATCGAATAAATTTGGTTCCAACAAGATGGCGCAACTTGCCTCCAGCGCGCTTAACGATCGATTATTGCAATATTCAAGCAGCCATTGACGTCATTCATCCAGATTTATTAGAACAAGTAGTCAAAACACAATAAGTCAACGTTTCACGCTCTACGGGCATCACTTTCAAGGAAGTGTGATCCAATGACTCACCAGCCCAAAACCGTCTAAACAAAGACTCATTGCGAGTGAATAGTTCTTTTCTTGAATGAAATGTGGATTTTCAATTCACTCTTTACTCAGTTGGTCGGTTATATTGACCGAAAATATTACTTAACACGCGAAATGCATTTCTTGCAAAATGACCATTTTCGCAAAATGTTTGAACCACTTAGAAGCAATTGTCTAGAAGAAATGAATGCCTAAATAAATGCCTTCAAAGATCTGCATCACCCTTGTCACTCTGAATATGAACCCAACCAAGTGATAATTACGACTTTTCAGAATATTTTAATCCCAGTTCCATCTATCAAATTAACTTTTTTAATTTTTTTAGGAATCAAATTGAGTAATAATTATGATTTTATGGATCATCACCAGCGTCAACTTATTGGGCCAACTTTTTCCATAAGCATTTATTTTTAAGTAATATAAGTAAATATTTTATAATCCGTGTAGCTACGGCCCAAATCGGATATCGATATTTCACCCATAAAAAGGATATCGACATCTCACCCTAGCGCAACTTAGCGATACTAAACAAACTTGTAAATCTTCCCAGGCTTACTGACAAGGATGGGCAAACATTTTTTTGCAATTCGATGAACGGCTTATGAGTTTATGTGCTGCAAGCAAACAAGCTAAATGTGCTAGCTTATACGTATGTATATACATACATATATATTATAGGTTTTGTTTATCACAGTCTTGAACATTCGTTTTGATAAATTATTTTCTTTCGCAAAGAGCCCCTGAATGATTGCGCTTTAGTAGGGCTCATAATGCTTATATTTTATTGCAATTCGGGCGAGCTTTGTTCTACGTGTTTTTAACTATCCCAGCTTTTGCTGCTGAAAATATTTAAAAGCATTACCTAATTAAGATTTTTTCTCTAACGATTACGAATACCGACTTTCCACGACTTTGACAGAATTCTCTGTGTTCTCTTTGACCAATTTTAGTTTTCGTCTTTTATTGTTTATTTTTAATAAATCACTACAAGAAATTTTCACGATGAATGTTTTGAAGTTCAATCACCCTAAAATAGTAAATATATAGGTTTTACAACAACCCACACTTGCACCAACTGACTGCCACAAAATTATTTTAGCTGAATGGCGAAAAACGTCAAATTATGCTAATAGACAAAAAATGTGCAAACCCAACAAAAATATCGCTATTCAAACAGGAGTACTAGCAAAAATACGAAAATAAGCGAACAAAAATTAAGCACAACAAAAATTTCTTTACATTTAAAACCAGCACCAAGAAAAACAAAAACTCCTCGGCTCTTGCGCAAAGCCAGACCGCAAGCCAGCAATCATTACGGAAAGCGCGTAACAAATAATGTGACCCCAACGCTAACGCCCACAACCGCAAACGCAGGAAAGCACTAAGGGGGCAGTGTAATGTTGTAGAGCGATAGCAAGTGCAGATAACAACAATGGCAAAAGCAGGCTTGAAATACGAACAACAACAAAAAAAGAAAACGTCTCCATATAACTCAGCACAGGAACGCAAACGTCAATATTTTGTGCTCGGGTAAAAAAAGAAAAGGAGTTGCACAGAAGAAGAACGTTGCTGGCGGAAAATGTTGCCGTTGATGTATTTTACGTACGCTTGTACACTGTGTTTGTATGTATGCACGTATATGCTTATATATTGCTTAAATTACTGTGATAGTTGTTGCTGTAGTACTCCTCACAACTATTGCCGTATTCCGGCCTGTCACAAACTGCGTTATCGGAGGATGCGTCACAGCTGGGCATGTGACCGTAAATCGAAGCTGAAAAATGCCCGAAAACTCACTTTAAAAGCAAACTGCAAGACAAATAAAGCAATGTAGAGCACATTGACGACGATTTAGGGAAGCAGCCGTAGTGTTGGCGGCATGTCGACATGTCTTTTATATCGCCACCAGTTGGTGCACAATTGCAGTAAAATGTCAAATGATTTACCCACCGCCCTATTGCCCAGCCTTTAATTTGAACTTTTACGCGTTTTTCCTGAATCTCGATGTCAACCGCATAAGCAAAATGATACAGTGGGCTTGTGCATATATAGATATATACTCGTAAACCCACTGAATGGAATATTTGTGACTCTGAAATGTTATCTCGATTGCTGTTATGGCACTATTAGAGACTATTTATTAAGAATACGTGACAATCTGGAGTTATGAGAGGACTATACGAAATATTAGAAAGTTTAAGGAAATTATGAAGTGCAATATCCTTACGACCAAAAGGAAAAAGCAGGATAGGCCGTCAAAAAATATGTGTTCTTTATGGACCCAGTACAGTATTGAATGCAGCAAGCAAAACTTTGACTTCAATGAATCCATTCTCTCTGGCCAATCGTCGAAAATGTTGATAAAATCATGAAGATTTTCGAATGAGACTGTCGTTCAATGCTCCGAACATGCACAGAAATGCAAAAACCAAGTATCTAGGATCGTAGACTTTTAGATATCTCTAGAAAGCAAAAACTCTAGTTATTTAGTCGTACACAAGGTGGCACAAAATTCATCACCCTATCGGAATTTTTGTAAATCCCGTCATACATCAATCATATTTACAATAACACTTGTAAACTAGACAGCTGCAGTATACAAATAGCCAAGCAATGGTCAAACGCAATGGTCATAATGGTCAATGGCCTTTCTTGTTCTTCTGTTTAAAAATTTTAATTATTTTCCATTCACAATAGATGTTTTTCTGTCTGTCTGTTTATGGTATAATTTTTTTATTTATTTCCTTATTTTCTTACCAATTTATTTATTTACTTATTCAATTAATAGTCTAAAAACTATAGTATTTCTTTCAGACTATGAACAACAGATTAATGCTAAATAATTTAATCGAAAAATAAATTAAACTTATAAGTTACTAGTTTCATTGTAATGAATGAAGCAAAAGTTAGCATTTCTTATAATTTACAGAAAAAGACTATTAGATAATACTAAGAATTTAATTCAACAACTCATTTAGGGCTTAGAGATAGGCAGAATTTTCAAAAAATTTCATCCTTTTCTGCATTTTCTTGAAGTATGATATTTTAAAAATATTCTGCGAAAATTTGAAGTGAATCCAGCAAATACTTTTTGAGTTATTCAACAATTAACAAAGGACGCTCGGGCGCTCCGGAGCGTTCGAGAGCAAGTAGCTGGTATGGAAGTGACAGATAAACGCGCTAACGATAGCACTCAAGATGATAGGATGCTACGTAGGCAACAGCAAATCGATATTTTGGAAGCTGCTATTACAGCTAAAGAACAATTATAGGACCCAGGAATAGATAACACAGTGTGAGTAATTAAATAATTCGCATAACTCTAGATAAATCGATAGCAAAATTTTAATGCATTTTTCTCAAAACTATGTTTTTTGAACTGGTGATCACTGTAACTTAAAAACCGCTTGGTAGATTTCAATAAAATTTATACTGCTTTTGAAAAACATAAAAACCTCATGCCTGATCGAAGGATTTCTTTTTTTCAAAAATTTCGACATTTTGAAACAATGAATTGTCGGTTTTTTTTCTCGAAAATCTGAAAATTATTTCTCGAGGCCGCTTGTTAAATAATTTTGAAAAACAAGCTTCGATCACGCACAAGATTATCTATTAATAAAACTAACTTCTCTTTTTATAAATCTTTTAAATGAATCTCTAAGGACTTGTGATGATCACTGCAAGGGACTTCTGAAGAAACGGGCTCCACACAAACAGCGATAACTTTTACAATAATTCATTTTTTTTTTTAATTTTGCTAAAGCCAAGTCGAAACATGATGTATTGCTATGATTTTATTTTTGTAAAATAAAGCAATTGCCTCGGAAAAAAATATTATTGAAAATCATCATTTTTTCGGGCCTCTGACTACCCCTAACCCCTTAGTAACAATTTCAAATGGTTCTTTGTTGAAGAAAAATCTAAACCAATATTAGCATGCATAATTAGTGGTAAGTAATGTTTAATATTATTTCATCCTTAACAAGATGTACAGCTGTACCTTTATAAAACATTTTCGTGAACCCAAAAAAATATAATTCACAAAAGAAAATATTAAATATTTTTTTTAATAATAAGTAAATGCCTATTTGATGATGTTAAAAAGCTAAAATTGTGAAAATTTAAAGAAAAACAAATAACACCCTAAAACCTTCTAAAAGATTTATAGGGTGATATGGTGATTTGAACCTGCTTTTACCAGGACCTATTAATGTATTATATTTATAATCCGTTTTTTTTACTTCCCGAAAATATCTTATTTTTGAAAAGCAACTGCGTACTATTTTTTCGTATATGTTTTTACTTATAAATACAGGTTTTCCTGGAAAGATACCTACATACTTAGGGCCATTATTTTTCAGGTATTTTCTAATTAATTTGATTATGATGTACAAAACTTAAGCGTTTTCGAGATATTCAAGTCTTTAAGTATCTAGAACGACTTTCTGCAAAGCCTTTACAAGTATTTGGTCTATGTCAAATACGATATTTTTTTTTTTTTTTTTGAAGTCAGTATTTTCATTAGCTGTGCATGGTGAGTTTAATTTGTATGAAATGAAAAGCCCATGGCTAAAGGGAGATGTACTGGCACCCACGCAAAGAGCGAAAGGCGAGCATCATCTGGAAGATGAGTGCCAGCGCATCAGCTGAAATGCCAGACTGGGCTACGTGCACTTGCTTAACCGTAACGCCGTAACGGTTCTTTCCACCACAAATTCGAGCTTTTTGTTGCCAAAACAGTGATAGGTAAGGATGGAACCATATAACTTAAACCGCGTGTGGAGTGAAAAAAGTCATTCAAGTCAAGTTAATATTGCATCTTATTCTAAGAATTAACTTAAGGGCCTGCCTATACTACAGTTTCACGTCAACGTATACATCATATTTATGTTGGAGTTGCTCGATGTCCTTGCTAGTGCTATTTCTGCAGCCTTTCCTACGGCAAAAACTTCTGCTTGAAAAATACTGCAATGGTCAAGGAGCTTAATTGGCCGCTTGATGTCTAGCTCTGCGCAATATATCCCTGCACCTACTCCGTCCATCATTTTCGAGCCGACAGTAAATATATTGGAACTAGGTTTCATTCCTCTTCCCCACCTCTCTTCTTCTTTTGGTGTTCGGAATCTCTTCACCCAATTCTAATTGTAAATATTTTACATACAATTAATTAATTTTTGGGGCTATGAAATACCCCATACGATAGACAGTGGTAGTAAAAAGTAACGCGATGGACACATTAAAGGCATACTCCTAGCGGGTAAGAGGGTTAGAATTAGAAACTGTAGGTCTGTAGGTAGTGCAACTGATTCATTTTTTTTATTTTAGATAGTAGTCACTCCTCGCACATATCAAAGATTTTTTTAAACTTCGTTTGGAGAGAGAGCGAAATATGAATTTTTTCCAATTAGTTAGTTATTTAGTACCAATTTTGTTCGGTGGGTTACGAATTGTATATATGCATACCAAAATATATAAAAACAATTTATATGTGTGTATGAGTATGAGTCGTTCACCACAGACAGTTCATATAAAATATGGTGATCTCCTCCTCATTCCCAATTGTGGTTTGCATAGGAGCCTATCGGTATTGACAAAACGAAAGGAGCGAATTGTGGAGCATGCAGAGTAATAGCTAAAGGATGTCATGTTAGCATATCACAATCGATTTAGTGGCGTTCGATTGCTTTTGAGCAAGAATGATAACAACAACAATAGCAAAGAGAAACGCAGCAATCGATGTATGGTATGGGAATGCTCTTTTAAATGCTGCCAAATAAATAGCGGCAAACAAATATGCGTTACGCTGTCGAATGGAACCTGCCTTCATTGAATATTATATAGGCACGCATCTACTATGGGAAACAAGTGCACGCATACACTAAAAGTTGTTTGCATACAAACATACATAGATACATATAAATGTATGTACAATTTCGATCCCAACAGGTAAAACGTGAAAAAAGTATGTTGAATATCTTATTGGATGAAACCATTAGCAAGGCTCTAAACAAACTAGACGCTCTGTACACTACGGCAAGAATAAGAATATTTCTATCGAATTATGTTTTCATCCTTTTCTTTTTAGCTTTCCCAATGTGTGGCGGCGTCGGAAGTCTAGCGTAAGTGCACCAGCCTGCCATCTCAAGGGTTGTGGGTTCGAATCTCACGTAAAGCACGGTCATCGCACTTTTCCACACAAAAGTTAGCACATTACTTGCATTGTGGCTGCTAAAACAAGCAAAAAAACAAAGAAAAATACACAATTATACAATGCATTAGTGGCGATAGGAAGAGGAAGCAGGCAATCGCGGTAATAGCACAGCCACAAGACAGAAGTCTTCACCCATCTGTGTGATCCTTCTGACAGAAAAATGTGAAACACAGATGGTGCTCTAAACAGTTAGAAGGCGTTATTCCTAAGCAACGACAGTTGGGCATTTCTACTATTAAGGACCGGTAGCGGCAGGCTAATCACCTACGCTGCCAAAATAGATTAACGAAACCAACGCAAGACTGAATCTTATCGAAGCCCTATGCTCCCAAATGGAGTGAATAAGCAAAAAAATGGTGTGATCTTAGACCTTTTGGATTACCTATAGTTTAAAATGGCCAGGTATGTTCATTGGTATGGTTATTTGTTATCGACCTTGAGCGATAAATGGTCTACTAAATAAAGAGATTGACGATGTGCAACATTTTATTTCACACATATTTAGCAGTTATCAGCTTTATTACTCACCCCTTCTATAGCACAGTCCATGAAGTATTCTATCAGCTACATACGTACGTCAGCTCCTGCTGAATATACTATGCTTTCTCTTTCAAAGCTTTAAATCCCAATCTTACTCCTTAAAATGCAGATTTTAATGTTGGAAACACGTGAAGAAGTCTCATGGCGCGAATGAGGTGGATGGTCTAACAACAAAATACTGCAATTGGCTAGAAATGTCTTGGCAAACAATAAGAAATTTACAGGATCATTGTGTTGGTAGAGAGCTCATGAGTTATTTTCCATGCTATCTTCTGATTTTGATGATACAAAGTCCAGCAAAAGTGTAGAAGGAATGGAGTTTTCTAACAATGAAACCTCCAGGAACTCAGTGAAGGTAACAAATTGAATGAGATGACCTGTTTTTTAAATACTGTCAACCATTTTGGGCATGGAAGAGCACAGTGAGCTCTTTTTTAAAACAGTTAAGTTGCTGATAAATACCAGTACGCATTAGTCAATAAATTGTATTATTATGATTGTCTGTTTGTGCACTGCGACCCGAAAACATCTATTCTGCAGCCATGTAGCCTACTCAAACAGTTTTAGGCTGTTAATAAATCCTAAAACTACTGTAGGCTTAATTTCTACCAGAAGTTTTGGATATATAGACCCATTTCCCAGGCAACTTAGTCTGCGTGGTGCCACTGTTGGGTAGTCGCAAAGAACATGTTCTGCCGTTTCTTGAGCCTCTTTGCAGAGTCAATAAGAATCGTTTTCTATCGCACCTGTCCTTTTCATGTGATAATTAAGTTTACAATGTCCTGTTAGTGTTCAGCGTAAAGTTTTATGTCATCCCTGCTTAGGCTAACGATTGCTTCTGCCTTTGGCTGTTCGGGGTCTATGTATCAGTCTTTTCGATTGCCGCATGCCCGATTGAGCTCTCCAGTAATCGCTTAGGCCTTGTTGTTCCTGCTCACGCAGAAAGGCACTTTTAAAGCTGTTATTTACCCCGCAGAAAGGTTCAGGACTTACGAAGGAAGTGTTTGCCCCCTTTTTCGCTCAAATGTCCGCAATTTCATTCCCTTCGTGCTGCTCATGTCCCGGAACCCACATCAAGGTAACAAAGTTTCTTGATGCTAGGGAGTTGAGGATTTTAAAACATTCCCAGACAAACCTTGATTGGAATGAGAAGCTATCCAGCGATTTTAGAGCTGCTTGACTTTCAGAGAAAATGTTAGTAATAAATGTTAAGAAATTCTCTCAACAAAGTTCCAGGTGCATGTTTTGAAATGTTATCTGAAAATTCACCAAATTTAGTTGCTCACATTTAACACTCCGAATACACAGAAGAGTATACAATGGAACCACTAATTGGTTACAGAAGTGCATTAAAAAGAGAAGACTCCGTGCTAAACAGCTGACTGTCGCCTCCATTTGTTTCTTGTATAGTTGGCAGCGCCCATCTACTAATTTTTATGACTGTATATCTAAGGCCAGCGTAGCCGAATGAGTTGGTGATTGACTACCATTCGGAATTCAAAGAGAACGTAGGTTAAAATCTCGGTGAAACACCAAAATGAAGAAAAAGTTCTTTCTAATAGCGGTCGCCCCTCGGCAGACAATGGCAAACCTCTAGTGTATATCTGCCATGAAAAAGCTCCTCATACAAAAAGACAACAACATTTGCTGTTCGGAATCGGCATATAAATATAAAAAATCGCATTTATTTATGATTTAATTAAACACTACTATTTCGAATCACCAAGTTGGAGAAGCAACTGAAATACATTCTTAGCGAAGTATTTCAAAAAATTTCAAGAAAATAGCTCAAAAGTTTCCGTTAAGTGCCATATATCTACTTTAGTATCGAGCCAAATATTTTTTTTTTCTAAGCTCAAATTTTCCCTACTGGACTCACCTGTAAATGCTCACTATTTAGAATTGTTGTTGCTGCACACTATACCATTATTTTTGCTGATGCTGCTAGGAGCATAGCAAATCGTTTGACAAGGAATAGAACTGTGGGTCACAGCTGCAGATTTTAAAATATCAATTCGTTCACTTAGTGTGCACCACATGTACCACCTACGAATGAAACCAAAGACACACACAAATATACCTTTTGACTGACATCTACAGTTGGTGACATAGAAAAATGAGAAGAACTCGAATAGTTAAAAGAAAAATGAACAATTCGAACAATACCAAGCTCACAACCAGAATGGGAATAGAGGCAATAAAAACACCAGCCAGTTACAATGCCCAACAATGCTGCTCTCTGAAGCAATTTTTATACCACAGATTTCAAGTTCAATATTGCAAAGGTATGCTGGTTGTTTGGGCCGATGGAGCCACCAGAAACAGCCGATGAAAAAGGCGTGCTAAAACAGCCAAATGCTAGAATAATTGAACTTGTATTTTTATTTGTACATATAAACAAACAATGTTGCACTCGTCGGCATTACTAACACCACAAAATGACTGAAACTATGCCTTTTGGCAACATTTTTTATCTATTTTTTTATCAAATGGAGGTAGCACGTACATTTTTGTACAAGTTTTCCAGCTTCCGTTATATATTTCCATTATGAAACTGATGGTGGACGTATAGAATAGCGAACAAGTAAGGAAAAGCCCATGAGGAAAATATCAAAATCTCTTCTTTCCTCGACAAACAAAATATTGGAGATGGAAAAATGTCTCGTTGCTGAGATTTAATTGATCCTGTATTTGTCGATCCCATAATCACACATAGGAACCAAGCAAGCAGCAAAACAGGACGGACCACAGAAAGATCACGCATACTTCACGGTTAATATCAGTCTTAACTGGAGTCATTGTGCTTGAACTGACAGTCCCTTAAACTCATGGCACACTTACAGGTATGTTAGCCATAGTTAAGCCGCAGTTTGAATAATTCTTACCCCAGTTTCTCTAAAGAATCTTTTTAGTCTGTTTTAATTAAATCTGCTTTAATAAATATCTTTCGATTTTTTTGTCTCAGATGACTTCGTTGCGAGTTAATCATGAGCATCTCAAAACAATTTTTTATAGGTGTATCTGGACTTACTCAATTTTCAATATATTTCAATAAAAATTAAGTACAATATTCCTCACATATTACACTATTATACAGATGGAATTAATTGAATAAACACTTTGTGAATCGCCAAAAAGAAAATTCTTTATTGCCTTTTCACTGAATTAAACTCAAATCCGATGTCTTCCCTCCTCCGAAAATAGCCACCCCAACTGCATTTCTGATACAATTTCAGTCGCACTAGGCTTTGCTCGGAGTCGCTCTGAGCGTCCTACTTATGAAGGCCACGATAGATATACCGCTTTGTTCTTCCATACGACTACTGTGCAAATCCAACGGGAAGTAATGAGACTTTGCCCCAACCTCTTTTCAATATACGTTTCGCATGTATAGAGAACTACAGAAATTTACCCTTATTACAAGTTATGTATGATGTCCATTCAGCTCAGTTATTCATTTAGTTCAGTTCTTCAATTAGAATAACATCCATATATTTTTAGAGTGAAATGAAATTGCTAATGAGCTTGCAAAGAGGGGGACTGAATTGACCTCAGAGACCTCCTATCGGCATCTCACTCACTGTTGTTAAAGGTGAACTTATGTTTTAGGGAAGCGCAGAAAATATGGAGCTCCATTTCTTCAAGTGTTATTCCGAAAACGCTTTGACCCCAGTACAACACACAGAGGACTTCACACCATTCCATTTCCAAACCGTGTATACCGGTCATAGGACGATCGGCACACACGCGGTTTAACTATGTTTACCATTTGACCCCCATTGTAGAAGCTGTGGCATCGTTCAGAGAAGGAGACTGCTGAGCACTTTCTCTGTAAATGTCCGGATTTGTCAGTCAGAAGATTAAGGTTACCGGGTACTATTTTCTTCAACAGCCTAGGGCAGTGCATCAACCTAAGTCTCATCAATCTTCTCCATTATAAGTACATCAGCAGCTCTGGCTGGCTGTAGACAGCCTCCTGTTAGAGGTCTCATAATGGTATCAAAACGGCGCTTTAGTGCTCCTTGAGGAGTGCCTGAGTGGTACTCCAAACTATTTTATCCACCTACCTACCTATAATATCCAGAAACTTAACATCATAAAGAAAACTAGACAGATAATGAGGAGTCCTGTAATTGATTCACAGTATGTTTTCGGAAATTTTCCTTTGTACGCGACCAGATTATCATCGCCATAGACAGAAACTGTGACAACTTCTCAATCTTTTTCTTAGAACTGCAAATTTATACCTAGGTTGCACAAGGGAAAAAAACCTTTTTGCTGAGGTGAATCGCTAGTTAACTTAACCTTCACTACCTTACAGTTTAGTTATTAGCATATGAACCAGAGATTTATCCACACCAAACCCACTCGTGGCGTTGACTATAATTTCCTAAATTATATTATTTAAAGCGATTTTAGTATATAAGACAGCTATTAGACAAAAACTTTACACTAAAGTATTTTTCACTGAATGTGGCATAGTCCCTGTAGACTTGCCTTCCTGTTAGGCATACTGATCATTCAGCTATCAATTGTGCAAAAAAATAATATATTTCCAATCATTTTCAGGGAACCTTTGATTTCGGAGGTCAATAATCCATGCTAAATCTGCAGGAAGCCTAAGGTATTTGCAGATTTTGAGAAAAAAAATGTTGTCATGCTTTCGACGCCAGTGCAAAGAAAAAAGGAAGTAAGATCTCCAAACCGCTCATAGAATCTCCTTGTAAACAAAGTTATAAGTGGCAATTATTTTCTTCAAGTATGATTTAAAGGAACAATCAATCTTCAAAATGTTTCACTAGCATTCATCATCTTTAAATAATCATTACAGCTTGGAATGAGCTTTAACATCCGAGTATTCACCATTTTTTGCCGAGCATTCATCCAGTTCGTATTTTCAACTTATTTGATCCAGTGCAACCATGTGAGTCCACTAAAATTTTTAGCTCAGCGTAAAATAAATATACATAATTATAATATCATTTAAACATTTTTGAAATAGAATCCATACTCTTAGTTTTATTCTTATAAACAACACTAGCTTTTACAACTTCAAATTATTTGACGGAATTTAAATTGGTTTATTCTTTTAAATTTCAATTTACGTTGAACTTTTGAAAGCCGCGAATAAATGTGTTTGCGTATTGTATATATAAGAGTATCGTTGCTTCCAGCTACATATGTAGGTATGTAAATATATACTTGTATATACTTGTAGCAAATGTACAGTGTTTTAAGAGAAGTCCCCATAAGCTGGCCCACTAGAGCAAAATATTTGACACTTTATACCACGTAATTTATATTTGGGGCTTGCTTGCTTAAAGCATTTTACTGGTAACTTCGGCTATCGAAGCTAATTACAAGCATCCAAAAGCAATGAATAGGGTGCTCCAAGGAATAATTATTTTTCGAACTATAGATTTTTTCCACTAGCAGCTGCTTTGCACTCAAATTTTGAATATATTAATTCACCGCGTAATGGAATACCACATATCGCTTTAAGTTTAAAGAACTTTTAGAAATACTGCAAGCCTATTTCCAAAATGAAGCCTATGGAAAAAAATGTTTCCAACTACTATACGAAGCATCCATAAGCACGAAATACGCCAGCTTGTTAACGAACAAAATTTCATGGAAGGATGGCCGGTTCATACAGGGACGAAAGTGTTTTCTATAGCCCGGAGTGTGGAACTCAATCAAGGTGTATCGATTAGGCATCATTCTCAAAACTCAAACTCTCGTGAGTTTTGAAAATGCATCGCGGACTATTCACGTAAAACTACTAAAGCTTGTGCTTTTGAATAGGTTTCGAGTGGACGTTGAAGTAGTTTTTCTAGCATGGCAAGTTTTTATTCCAATCTGATTGCCACAATTATGAGTTAGCTAATTCGCAGAGAATAAAATTATGGCATATATTTTGAAGTGCTGAGATCAAAATTTGGAATGAAGACCAATTCAATTCAATTTGGAATACTCCAGATTAGTTTATAATGGTGTCAAGTAACTATATAAAGCGAGTTGTCAATTTAAGAACCAGCATTAACAAATATCAATATAACAAGATCAAACTTGAAATCCAATGACGAGCATATTTTGGTAAGCAATGTTAATTTAGTTTGAGTAGGCGGTTGACCAGAAAGTCATATATCGTCAAACAAGATCTACACTTCATAAGCGTCAAACAAAAACCATACTTCATAAGTTTCACATCATGGCCGTACGAGTATGGCGTTCAAGAAATTGAATTTTTGCATGTTATCTTTATAACCTGTACAAGCTGAGGTTGTACTCTGTCAATGTTGTTCTATATAGACATGGAACGGAGAATCAAAATGAAGTGGTTCTGCTGGTTAAGTTTCGAATGGATTTAAACACTCTAGCATCAAAGGTATGCAATGCGGTATGGGCTGGTGATGGCACAGACAGATAAAGACCTGCTTTGCGTTGAAACGAACAACTAAAGTAGGACCTGGTCTCACTTGACGTTTTTACTTGTCTTCAGACTGCTTGCAAAAAGAAAAAATTCAGTCACACAAGTAACACTAGGATCTTTTTTCAATCCAATTCGTTCTTTGTGATACCATTGCAAAGGGAATAAGAAGGAAGGAACTAATAGGACTGACGGAAAGGGAGGAGAGATTTGTGCTGAGCGAATAACAATTAGTCTAAAAAGATCCTTCGAACGCCTCCGATTCACACTTGGCAAGACTTATTACGCTACTGATTGTTTGTTTGGTCAGCACTCGAAGCCAACTATTTCGAAAGAATACCACAGATGGTAAATCGATCCCAAACCGCTTCTAGTGAGAAACCACCTCATAGGTTCCCTGCCTTATCCAGCACATCTGCCTGACAGTCTCCCTCAATTTCACTGTGATCAGATGTTTCATTCAAAGAATTTGGATGGAATCGAAAGTGAAGTCAGTCATGGTTCCCTACCACTTTTGCATGCACCGTCATTGAGCCCAAGACTTTAATTACCGCTTGGCTGTCGGAGTAGATATTTACTTCCAGAACAGTTACTACACAAGTGAGTAGCCAATCAGTTGTTTCTTTATTGTAGCTACCTGTGCTTGGAATACACTACTATGGTCCGATAACCTAATCTTCAATGTAATGGGGAGATTCTCGCAGAATACTACTCCTCCTCCTACCCTTTCATCCAACTTCGAGCCATCCGGGAGCGAGTTCATTAAGCCTTAATTCCAAATGTTGCAACTCTCCCACTCTTCAATTGATGGAATGTAAGTGGAAAATGTCCCACTTGGACTAAGCGAGTATGCACATTGATCAGTCACCAGCGGGATGAGCCCAAAGATTCTGAGAATATATATTTGAGGACCTGAAACTCTCAATCTGACAACAAATTATCTTTTTAATGTTTAATATGCAATTGTTTTATATAAAAATAGATTTAGTGCTACTTCTTACAAAATAAAGTTGTAGTTATAGTCTGTAGAGCCGGATTTTTGAATTTCGAAAAATTTTGCAATGCATTTAAAAAACTTTGCGTTTGTCACACTTTAAATATGTTTATAAAATTTTTTAATGTAGAGAAAATACTTTCGAATATTAAAAAAAACCGCATGACAACATATTAAAAACTGTATGAGTTATCATGCAGACGGTGCCGGAGAAAGTAGTTTCAGTACAGGAGCACGCGGACCGCTCTCTACCTAGTTAATGGGCTGTGGAAGACATAATGTTGGCAATTTTTTGAAAATTCTGGACGTATGTAACCCCTTAAGAAAAATAAAATATATAGAACGAAAAAAGTATTAGACCAATGCTATTGATTATATATTTAAAATAAACAAATAGAATTATTGAGGTTAGTTCATAATTTGCCGCTTACTAATTTGAGTTGGATCCTCCTTTGATTATAACTTGTTGAAGTCGTCTAAGCATCGATTTGGTGATGTTTTTAATAATATTTTGATTAATTGACGGCCAAGTGGACATTAATCGCACTTTTAAGGCTTTTAGCGCTACCAAACTGTCTTCCCTTTTTCAAAGCCAATTTAGAAAGTATTGCCCATACATTTTCGATTGGATTAAGTTCAGGCCTGCAGGCAGCCTACTCTTAAATTGAAATTTTTTTTGTTGCCAAAAATTCTTTTGTTGCTTTGGAAACATGAACGGCTACGTTATCATGCTGGAAAATCCACTCCTCATCGAAAGTAGTATAAAAAAAAAAGTAATTAATACTTCATCTAGAAGTTGACACTTGGCACTATTCATTTTCGTGGGTACGCAACATATAGACGTTTTTTCTTTTGACACTAATGGCTCTAACAACCCTGGCAGGGCGCCCTCCGTAATTTTGAGCCATTCTCTCCTCTTTTTTCCTCCAACTATCATCATCATCGGTTGGCGACACAGCTTCTTGTGAGTTTTGACCTGTTGAACAGTACACTTCCATGTTGGTTTATCCGTTGCCGTTTCCTTCCAGTTCTTTAGATAAAGCTTTTCCAAGTCTTCTTTTACTTCATCTATTCAACTTGATCGTGGTCTTCCTTTTGCTTTATTTGTGTATGCGTTCGTTTCTAGAATTTTCCTTTGGGCTCTTGAACTGTCCATTCTCATTCGCCTAGTTCGTCATTCCTTCGTATGCGCCACTCGTCTTGCGCAATTCTGATTGCAAAAAAATATTTTTCTGAGAACTTTCCTTTCAAATGTTTGCAGTTTTTTTTATATTTTTCACTCAACGTCCATGTTTGAGCTCCATAGCACAGCACCGGTCGAGTTACGATTATACTCGTATATAGTGTCAGCTTGCAGGACCTGTTAAAGAATTTTGATTTAAAAAGTTTTGTACATAAGTGATGCGTACGCTGTATTAGCTGCTTGAATTCGTTCTTCTACGTGCTTACTACTTCAAATTCGTGTTTTCCAATATCAGTCTCTTCTGATGACCGTTTGTGCTTCAGTCTGGAGAGCAGCAAGTAAATATTTGGTTTTTTCCTTGTTTATCTTTAGTCCAATTTCTGCCGTCGCTGCTTCAATTTCGGAGAAGGTTGAGACTAGTGCACTCTTGGTTTTACTGACTGAATATAATTGAGTTGTTCTATTCATTATATGACCAGTTCTTTTGGCATCGTTTACTTCGTCTATTACACAGCACAGCACGGCATTAGGTAAAAAAATGTTGATGAAAGTGTGTCACCCTGTCTTACACCACTCTGTATGTGAAAGGCTTCAAATTTATTATCCTGCATCATGATTTCGGATTCAGTGTTTCATAGAGTCATTATTATTGGCCTGATTAGTTATTCCGGGATTTTGCATTTCTTGAATATCGGTGGCATTCTCATTCGATTGACGCTTGTTTGAAGTCAATGAAAAGCATATGAAGATTAATCTGGCCTGTTTTTGTCGTTTGGTCACTTGGGTTTATGTACTTTTTTTAAATACTATATTCTAGAGTAGAATCCGCTTGCAAAGTTTGTTGCACCGGACGGATAGTAACTTTCAAATTAATCATATGTTTAATTTCAGCAGGGTTTTTTGATTCACCTGAACATTTTTAACGCTAGGTGTTGGTTTTCCACCACTTCACGTGGTACCGTACTTTTCTTTCAAATGGAAGTAATGAAAAACCACAGATTTACTTCTTTTTTGCTATAGTTTTGAAGCAATTTCTCGCATTGTAAGGTCTCTCTTTCTCCTTGCTAAAATTGAGACAAAGCTTTTCCGCGCGTCATATTTTGTTGTTGTTTCTAAGCCAAAATGAACTCATAAATATTGGAACGAGATAAAGTGACCAAAAGCAGTTGTAATATAATAATTTTAAAGTAATAAGTTACATTTTACACTTTCAAATTAAACGCAAAGGCTTTGGTCTTATACTTTTTTCGTGCGGTGTATATAAAGTTGGGTCCGGACGAAATCTGGCTCATCCTTATTTGATTTATTTAATTAAAAAAAAAACACATATATAATTAGGATCACCCTTTAAATTTACCCCAACATCAACCGGCATGGCAAGTGTATGATATTTGTAAAACAAACAAAAAAACATTTGTCGGCGTTTATTTATTGTTTTTTGCAGTTGAGTTGGCAATAATTTTTTATATGGTTTTAGTTTCATTTGAGGCAGCACCAACTGTCAGTATACCGCAACAAAAATACACACACGTATTCAGACATAACATTTCAGAACATTTATATGGAAAACATTGTTATGTATTAAAAGGAAGATGTGTACATATGTATGTATGCTTGTAAAATTGCAAACTCACCAATGTGCACTGATAGTGAATTCTAGAAAATAAATTTCCATTTAAACATACCAACAAAAATACTAGCAACTGCTTCCAAATAAAGGCACGTCGCATCCATAAAATACAACCCAACATTTTTTTCACGCTTCCATATACAAGTACACACAATTTGATATATTTGTAAAAATACTCTGCTTCTTTGTCCATGACATTCAACTCAGCTATCACTGTTATTCTTACGTATGCTCACATGTACGGACATATATGTACGTATGTGCGCATATACATATGTATCTGATATGTTAATTCACTTGTTTTCCAGCAATGAAGAGACTTTTCGATAGTATTTTTTTTATTGTTGTATTTTTTGATTTTGGCTCTGGTCAATATTCAAATTTAACCATTGAAAATTTATGTATTCCATAAATATTGGATACTCCTTTTTATTGATTTAATTAATTTAACAAAGTCCGTAACTGCCCTTCATCCACTGCACTCCAGACTTATAAATATCCCTTAGCAAGCACTCGGTTAACCTTTCGAATCAAGTTTTTATAGAAGTTCAGAAAATTTATTGAGAGTGTATTAGGTTTGTTTGTGTAATAAATCTGTCTACTGAAAAGCAACAAAAGCGGCATTGATTTCGAAAAGCTGCACAAAATGCTTTAAAATAATGGATAATATATTAAAATTTGCTGGTGAGGAAGTAATTTATATTAGCTTTTCACAAATAAATAGTGTTGAATTTATTTTAAAGCATTTCTCCCTATATTATGATTTTTCACTTTCGAAAATGTAAATGTTGCTTGTAGCGGAGAGTAGAAGTGAGAACAATCACCACGAAATAAAAAAAAATAACCAGAATATACCTTTCCGGTCGCCTGTGATTTACTTAATCCGAATCTGAACTCAAGATATTCTGGCTCAAACAGTGAACAAGTGAAGACTGTACATCAAAAACTATCTAAGAGACGAATAAAGACTGCTCGTGAGAATTCAAATGGGTTTAAAAGGAAAATAGCTATTAATAGCTTTAAGAAAAGGTATCTCAAGTTGTCGCATAAACGCAAATATAGACAAAAAGTATATTTTTCGCACTTGTAAGCTGAAATATTGCGAATCGTACTGGAACTATTTTGAGGTCATATTCCGATTCAGCAAATCAAGAATTTCCGAAAATTGTAGCCTAACTTTTCGTTCGGAAAGTAAATCAACTATTTTTGGTCTATACTATCGTTGGATTTATTATTTAATAAATTTTGACAATCGATAATTATTGCTTTGGTAAACCAACTCTTTGGCTTTTATTCAATTTCAAGGTTCTAAGGTTGGGGAATAAGTTTACCGAAAACCAATTTGTTGATGCCATTCCGCTAAAAAACGCCCGAACTGGCACAAAACAGTTGTTGTGTCAGTTTTTAAGGACCTCTTTCTTATCGAAAGCAACGTCCTTCATATGGTTTGACAGGGAGCGCAAAAGATGATAGTCAGTCGGTGTAAGATTCGGCGGATGCAGAAGGACCTCCCATTTGAGCTCTTGGAGTCCGGCTTCGACGACTTGTGCAACATGGGGCCTGGCGCTGTCGCGAATAAGTATATGACCATGTCGAATGGAGACACCATTTCTCATCTCCCATGACTATTCGGTACAAAAAGTCCTGTTTAGGACCACCTGTCTACCGAAGGTGGGCGAGATGTTGAGAAGCAATTTGAAAACGACTTTCTTTTTTTTGGTAAATCTCATTGAATAAAGGTGAGTCAGAATCTTTTTATGACGTTCTTCACCGAATTCGAGAGGTCTTCCGCTGCGACACGTGTCAGTGGCGTCAAAGTCGCCATTTTCGAACTTTGGAAACCATTTTCGTACTGTAGACTCGCCTGTGACACTTTCTCCATAATGTCCCGGGCTGCTTCGGCAGTATTTGACCTCGATTAAAAGTAAAGAAGAACAGGTTTCGAACAGTTAATTATTGCCTCCTGGTGATTCATTTTTTAAGCCTCAAAATTAATAAAATATGAAATAACTCGAAAATACAATGAATTTAGTTTTGTAGAGCAGAGAGCGTTCTATCGAGTGAATACTTACTCTTTGCCAACAGTAAACAAATCGTTGTAAAACGATATATAATTGACGCTTACACCGTTTTTGGGTGTTTGGCCGAGCTCCTCTTCCTATTTATGGTGTGCCAATGGAGGGACCTACAGTGTCAAGCCGGCTCCGAACGGCAGATAATTTTTATGAGGAGCTTTTTCATTGCAAAAATACACTCGGAGGTTTGCCATTGCCTGCTGAGGGGCGACCGCTATTAGAAAAATGTTTCAATTAATTTTGCTTTCACCGAGATTCGAACCTAAGTTCTCTCTCTGAATTCCGAATGGTAGTCTAGCACCAACCCAAAAAAAGTTTAAGGGCCCTGAAACCCCACCTAAAATAAGAAAAGTTCTAGGTTAGATTACGTTAAATGGTTAGTTTTTTATATTTTTTTAAATAAACCATAGGGTGTCATTTTCAGAGCGTTAAACAAATATAATATTGAATAAAAATAAAATAGATGCACGCCTCAGAATAGTCTTAATTGCCGCAGTTCTTACAGAACACTTTTTTGTTATAAAATGAGCAACGAGCAAAAAATATAACAAATCAAGAGAAATTTTCAGTAATTCAAAACTTGCACTTTATTATAACGCAATCTAAAGGCCTTTAAATCTGCATAACCAAAATCCTTCTATAAATTCGAATTAAAGGTAATGAAAATATCATGTTTTATAATTTTTGCTTGAAAATCGATCATCGGATTCATATGGCGTTTGTCTCACTAACTGAAAAGAAAAAATAACGAACAGTAAAAACCAAAAGTAGTCAAAATTAGTCAAAATGTTGATGAGATTTCCTTTTATCGCCGGATGTGTATATACTTACACTCTTACACTGTATATGGAAATTTTACTTCCAAAATTTTTCTGTAATGTGCGTGTCTTACATCTAAGTTGGTTCGTTCTGGTGTACACCTACGTTTAAATTTTTTAAGTTTTAAAGTTACTTTACAAGACTTTTCTTACTTACAGTGACGTCAGAATTGATTTAAAGCATCAATATCTACAGACACTGCCTCACTATGGTAATCTGCTGTCATCACTTAATAGTATACCAGAAACAAGAACTTCTCAAATGCAATACCATTTAAGGAACCTACGTGTTAACGAACTATTCAATGGCTATAATGAGAGTCAAGGCTTGTGAGGAAAATCACTCACGGTCAACAATTAACTACACACATACTCGTGTATTGTATTTATTTATATATCTATATGTGTCTATGTAATATACATACATATATGTGTATGTATATACTTCAGGACAGATTGCCTATGACGTCAATAATAAGCATACGCCTTGTGATGTTCAACGTGAAAGGAAATCCATGGGAAAGCTTCTCACCATGTAAGGAAGGCAATACGAATTGATGTCAGCCATATATTTTACGCACACACTTTTTTTGGTTTTTATCGACATTAAACTTCATCGTTGCATATACCTTGCAAGAAAACCAGCTGATTTTTGCAATGTGATATTAAAGGGGCAGTAGATACTCGTATCTGAAAGCAGGAAAAATTCGGAAAATTAGCTTCGATCTTCACTTAGACTAGCCAGCAAGGCCCGACTTTCGCTTTTAGCTTAGTTAAGTATGCAATATTTGGTATGGCGGGAAAAGAGGACTCAACAGGTATTTCGTATTTTGCAACACGCATCCTTATGGGCGTTAATTAACATTGCTCTGTATCGAGAACCATTGACGGTAACGGTACCTCCTTCTTCATTACAGTATAAATAACAGACAATATTTGTTGATGTATTCATGATGCTTGTTCTGACCCTTGCAGTTTGTGTTCTCTCCAATAATTACAATTTTGCTTATTTTCATAGTCACTGAGCCTTGAGAAAGAAACTGACATGAGCCAGAGTTGAATGATTATGAAAATAAGTTTGTGCACTTTCTTAGCCAAAGTTACGAATTATTTAAACAATTAACTACTATATGATATTATGTGAAGTATTTGCCATTGGAAGCTACAACTTTGCTCCATCTTTCAGGCGAATTCCTCTGATGAAATTTGAGTTCTTTTAGGTTCAACCATTCACTGAGGCAGATTGCGATGCTCTTGTAAGAAGTGAACCGCTCTTCAATAAGGGCTGACTGCATTCATCGGAACAGATAGTAATCCGAAGGGGCAGGGTCTGGGGAATACTGTGGGTGGTCTCGATTCAAACGCATTAGCTACAGTCGGTATCGATCGCCAGTGATGATTTCAGATGGTTTAAGGAGTTCATAATAGATGACACCCTTCTGATCCCACCAGATGCACAACATAACAATTGAAGCATGCATTTTTGTTTTGGTACACCTGGCAGGTTCCAACATTTTCGACGCTTAGGGTTATCATAATAAGAGTTTCCCAATAACAGGCGTTATATATCGCTATCGAGAGATGATTAACAATTTTGTATGGCCAGAATTGGATGGTATTGATCTGGATAACGTTTATTTTCAACAAGACGGCGTTACATGCCGCACAAGCAACGAAACCACTGATATTTTATGGGAAAAATTTCCGAAACGTGTTATCTCTCGAAGAGGCGATCAGAATTGGCCACCGAGATCTTGTGATTTAACACCTTGCAACTTTTTTCTTAGGGGCCACGTGAAAGAGAAGGTCTACGCTAACAGCCCAGGGTTGATTCAAGACCCCAAAGATGGAATTCGTGAGGCTATTGAGGACATAGGGCAGCCACTTTGCAAGTCGGTTATGGAAAATTTCTTGAAAAGGATATTGTTCTGTAAGCGTGGTCGTGGTGGTCATTTGCCTGATCTTATTTTCCACTATTAACGGCATACCTTCCTCTTTATAATGAAACAAACATCTAATCATTTATATTAAAAAATAACATTTTTCTTTGAATATCGAAATAACACCTCTTATTAGATAACCCTAAAAGTCAATTTTCGATCGCCAGTGACGATGCGATGCAGAAAACCATTTCTTTCATTCTACCGTTCAAGAAGCATCTCATACGTCACCGAACGTCTCTCGATATCCCGCTCCTTCAATTGATGTGTCACTCAGTTACCAGCTTTCTGAACCATTCCCATTGCCTGCAAACGTTTACCGACGGTTGATCTATCAACATCCAAATCTTTAGACATATCATCGAGGGTTCGACATGCGTCTTCATCCAATAATTGTTTTAGTTGAGTATCTTCAACTTTTTTCGGTGCCCCTTCGTTGAAGTTGCCACTTTGGAAGGGAGGGTGAAAACTTATTCCATTACCCATATTTTTTAACAGTTTCCAGAAATTCATCAAACGTGCCTCTTTGCCTGATGAGAGGGCAAATCTTATTAAATATTTTTACAACAGGATGTCTTCCAAAACTTTGACAGCTGGTGAAGCATAACAATTCGCAAAATTATCATTATTGTCTGGTCACCCTTTATGATATTATTTTGGAGTTTTCCTCTAATAACTTCTATCGCACCTGGAAGAACAAGGCGGAGATGAATACTGTTCCGCTCTTGCCAGAACATCGCTTACTTCTTTGGATGATTCGCATCCACAATATTTCATCGTTTATTTGAGTGACGAAGTGGTTTCACCACATTGCAAATTAGGTAATGACCTTTAGCCCAAACTAGTGATACCACAGTGGGATTCCAGACTTAAATTAGTCTTCTAATCCCATGGCGAGAGAGAAAGCCTCTGTAACTTAACTGGAACATCAAAATTAACAAAACCTGTAAATCACGCCTCATAATCAAAGCTGATGGCCTAGTCGCTAATGCTTTTTAATTCTTTGTGATTGTAATTCATTACTTTTCCAATTTTCAAATAAAAAAAAAAAAATCCTCCCATTTGAGATACACAAAATCAAGTCATTTCCAAACCATTAGCATTTAGAGAAATAACGCAATATTTGAATTACAAATTTAATTTATTTTATTTGAATTTCCCTACAAGGTAGCTATCGATGCAATTTTGTACATGTATGTGTAGGTATATGAAAGCGTAAAATCACGTTAATCAACAAATCATAAATTTTCCAGTGTAATACCTGCACATGAAACAGGACGCCTGGACGAACGATATTGTTGTTGCCTGCGAAAGCATTGCAATTGTCGGTGTTGCCGCCACCGCAGTCGCTGTAACCTTTGCTCTGCTTTATGCGACGACTTGAGAGCTGGCGGGCACGCTTGTGGAAAGACAATTTGTGCTCATTAAAAAAATTTCCTTAATTTTCCACAGCAAAGTGGACGAGGATTGTCCATGTACCGGCGTAAGTGGCTCCAACCAACAACAAACAGCTGCAACCACTACAAATTATTGCAACAAAAACAAATGCTATTTATATTCCTTTATATATACATATATATAGTTTAAGTATGTAAAGTATGTAAGGAAGTGTTCATTGCACGTCGCATGGCAGACGTTCGTGCTTCACACTGCCACACGTTGCACAAATAAAGCACCCGAGCGAGCGGTCAACACACGTACTAACCACACATATACAGTTTTCGCATTTTAAAGCATCAGCGCTCTTTTGTTGTTGGCTTTGTTGTTGCTGAATATTATTCACCGCTACATTTACTTTATTTACGCTTAAACGTTACTCTGCAATGGACAAATTTTGATTTTCTTTCCTTTATTTGTGTGCACTGGCATTGGATAGGTAGCGAGCTCGATACCCATTCACGATACGAAACAATAAATTTATGGAAAAAATGCGCCTTTGAGGTGAGAACTATAATCCTTTGATGCATTTCTACTCAGCGAAAATCTTTATATATAAAAAGAATGTTTGTCTGTATGTCCTCGATGAACTCAAAAACTACTTGGCCGATTATTATAAAAATTGGTATATATATGTATTTTTCCACAGAGAAAGTTTCTAGAATATGCTCATTGCTGCCACTCGCCACCAGGTGGCGCTACAGAGTAGCAACTTCTGCCCCGTTCAACCGATTTTTCTTTAAAGTTATTTTTCTTATTTATATTTTTTTTAGTTGTTGGTGTAGCAACGCGCGCCGGGTACAGCTAGTGTCCCATAAAAATAATTATTCGTTCGATGGCATAATGAAATTTTAAGTGGTTCCATTTTAAGGGGCTACTTCAAGCCGCAATTTGGAAAAAGTCTGGCCTAATACTTAATCGCGTAGAACGTCCGCAAAGCTGATGACCTTTCCTGCAGACTTTACATACCAGGTGGACGTAGATATATAATTCTATCAGGATTGAAGCAGAGGATTTTCCGCTTTAGACGAAATCTATTACTAGCTTTTGCACAGCTAGAACCTCATCACAAGTACGATTTTCCGAAATATACCGATCCGTCAAAATTATTTGAAAATGTATTTCTTTTCTACAATCTTGCTTCAATTTTGAATATAAACCGAAACGGCTCCTAAAAAGTTTTTTTACAAGTTTAATAGCACCATCGAGGGAACAATGTTTTGGGTATGAAAATCTATCTTTATCCTGTACAAAGAATGCATATACCCACCAATGAAAATTCCGAATAATTAGGCTTATCCATTCTGGAGCTTAGCGTGTAAAAACAGACAAACCAACATAGTTTTTAAAAAAGTGTTGGTATATACTTTTATAATCCTAACATTTTGAATGATATTTGCAATGCACAGATTTGGCAATCCTATGATTTTATTATGGATCAGATTAAAAAACGAGGGAAAAATGCATCAGAAAAAGTTTGAAATGAGTAATCTGGTAAAAATTCAATACTTTTTTAAGATAATTTAAAATTTTTTGGTAAAATAACTAATTGTTTTATAACATCTTGAATTCTTATTGGGAGCACAGTTGCAATGTGTGTATGTAGTTGCTGTGTTTAATATAATAGCAACGCAAGCTTTTATTCTTTATTAACTTTATACAGAATTAATTTTTTTTCTTTATAAAGGGTTCAAACTATACAGAAAGATTAAAAAAATTCAACGAATGTTCTTCAAAATTTCAATTTTTTATTCAGAAATTCATTGAGAATTAACTAATAATTAATATTTTAATGTAATATTATGCTAGTTTAAGTGGCTCAAGAATCCCGTTGACTTAAAAAAAAAATTTTGTTAACAATGTTATGCATTTTCTTCTATTTAACAAAGGCTCGAAATTTATTTATGTGAAGAATACACAGGACATTAAACCAAAATTCAATAGGTCATATGAGAAATAAAAGAAAAAAAATAAAAATATATAAAAAATATGAAACAAAAAAAATTATAATTATAACTTATATATAGTAAGAACTTTGAAGGATTCTCTGCTATTATTCATATGGATCATATGAAAAATAAAATATAAAGCATAATAAAATATAGGTATATAAAAACACAAAATAAAAAAAAAATTAATTAAAATTAATGTATAGAAAAACTTTGAAAAATCATACTCTGCTATTATTATAAAACCAGCAACTATAATTGTGCTCAAAATATTTAATAGGCGAAAATGTCATAAAACAATAGTTATTTATATTTCTGATTAAAATGTTTAAAAATTTAAGAGATTATGGGAAGTCAGAGGTCCGAATAAATGCTGATTTTCAATAATTTTTTTGCTAGCCGGTTACTTTATTTTACAAAAATAAAAGCATAGCATTTATACATTATGTTTCCACTTGACTTTAGCGAAATTAAAAAAAAAACAATTAATAATTGTAAAAGTTATAGCTCTTTGTGTGGAGCCCGTTTCTCCAGAAGTAATTTGCGGTGACCATCACAAGTCCTTGGAGATACATCTAAAATCAATCGGATTACAGAAATTAGTTTTAATAATAGATAATCTTGTGCCTGATCCAAGCTTTTTTTTTTTTGCTTCAAAATTAACAATATGGCGGCCTCAGCAAATATTTTTCAGATTTTCGAGAAAAATACCGACAATTCATTGTTTGAAGGAATCGAGGTTTTAAAAAAAAAAAATCCTTCTCTCAGGCACCAATTTTCTATGTTTTTCAAAAGTAGTATAAATTTTATTGAAATCTTCCAAGCGGTTTTTAAGTTACAGTGATCACCAGTTCAAAAAACATAGTTTTGAGAAAAACGCATTTAAAGTTTTGCTATCGATTTATGTAGAGTTATACGAATTATTTAATTACTCACACTATGCCATCTATTATTGAGCCATATAATAGTTCTTCAGCCGTAATAGTAGCTTCCAAAATATCGATTTGCTGTTACCTATGTAGCATCCTATCATCTTGAGTGCTTTCGTTAGCGCGCTTATCAGCCACTTCCGTACTATCAACGCTCCGGACCGCCCGAGCGCCCTTTATTAATTGCTGAATAACTCAGAAAGTGTTTGTCGTGTTCACTTCAATTTTTCACAGAATATTTTCAAGATATTATACTTTAAGAAAATGCAAAAAAACAAAAATGCAATTTTTTCATAATTCTGACTATCCCTAACCCCTTAATGCAATTTATTTAAGTTCTTACACATTTTTTGAAAGTTTCAAATTTTAAGTTGCATGGTTATTAACATGGTATGAACTTTATTTGAAAAAAACAAACATAAGAAATTTATTAAAAACGCATTTATAAAAAATAAATAAATAATCAAAACTTTGCTATGTATCGGACTGCTATTATTGTGAACACAGATGTATACAAATTAGTTGTTTCACATCAGCGCGCATCTGTACAAGGGTATTATAATTTTTGTTACCTTACGATTGTATGGAATAGGAATCGAAATAGTTGGAATCGCATACATGTAGGAAATTACGGACGCGAAGAACGGACATAATAGCAGACAGTAGTAAATGAGTAACCGGACTTATGCGAACAACATATATTAAGCAACAAAAAGGCCTGCGATCACATACCCAACGAAAGACGTTGATCATACGAACGAAGGATAGATTAATCACTGGAATTCCGAGAAAAGGGATCGAGGCTGGAGAATTTCTTCAAGTCATCCCCAAAAGGCACGCTAAGGAATCTCAAGCGCCTAGCCGCCAGTGCCGGACATTTGCAGAGAAAGTGTTCCACAGTCTCTTTCTCTGTAGGATCCCCACAGCTTCTGCAATAGGGGTTGTATGGAATTCCAAGCTACTCCGCATGAGTACCGATCACCCAGTGACCAGTGAACACCGCAATGAGTTTGGAAATTGAATGGCGGGGGATTCCCATCACCTTAAGCGTTCTGTTTTTAGTTAGTTAAATATAATTATAAATAAAATGAAACTACATAAATTTATACAGGGTGAACGATACGAAGTTGTACGTATTCAAAACAAACTAAAATTTTTTGTGTTAAATTAGTTTTTATTGATTTCAAAGACAAAATTATTCAAAAATGATTACAATTTTAACATATATTCACTTTAGCTCAATATGATCACCTTTTGCCTTGACTATAGCCTTCAAACGGTCAAAAAATGAGTTGCATGCTGCACGAATGTGATCTTTTTCAGCGCATCCGTACTGGCATATTTTTTAGTCCTCACCTTGTTCTCCAAAATGGACCAGATGGAATATTCCATCGGATTTGCGAGTGGTGAATTCGAAAGCCGTTGTGTGGATGAAACGAAGTGTGGAACATGATTTTTTAACCATTCTTGGTTCACACGAGCTTTATGAGACGGTGCCGAGTCTTGTAGGAACGTCCTTGGTCTACGACCGAAATGTTTGCGTGTCCACGGCTCTAAAGCAGCTTCTAAAACATTTTCCCCATAATAAGTCGCATTCACTTTGACACCAGGCTCGATAAAAACGATTGGAGAGGGTCCACTGCGGCCCAAACCATTACTTGCGATGGGAAATTGGTTCGAGTGGCCATCGTTGGCTCAAATTCTCGTATGAGCGTTCGGTCAAATAAACACGATCGCTTTGAGTGTTTATGAACTGCTCAATTGCGAAATTTTTATCATCAGAAAACACAATGTTAGGAAATTCGCCCCGTTCGTGCAAGCGCAACAACTCTTTTGCTCTTTCGCACCGACCGTTTTTTTGCTGGGGTGAAAGATCGTGTACTTTTTGGGACTTCTAAGCCTTGACCTTGAGCTTATTTTTCAATATGCGTCGAATGCTGTCTTGCGATATTTTCAGTTCTTTGGCCATTTTTCTTCCACTTCGACGTTGATTTCGTTCAAGTCGAGCCTTCACTTTCCAAATTATTTCAGGCGTTGTTGCGGTTCTTCTTGGTCCCCCTCCATAGCGTTTTGCAATGCTATCAGTATCATTGTAACGTTTTATAGTGCGACACCCAAACATTTTATTCACTTTGAGGTGACTGAGCTCACGAACAATGGCTGGTTGTGATTTTCCAGCCAAATATAACGCAATCACATTATTACGTGTGAATTCCATCACAGAAAAAACAAATTCAACAAAACTGAGACGCAAATGCTTTTGATAGCTTATAAATAATATATTGAGCTGTCATTAGAACAATTTTGACGTTGATGTCATCAGCTGTTTTACAGATACAAGCAGTGCATATGTCAAAGGGATCAGAATGATGAAAATCGTAGATTTAGTCACTCGTCTGCCCGTCCGTACACATTTGACTCCCCCTGACCTAGTAAACATATTGGTCTTACTTCAATTTGATTCGACATTCATATTAATGAGATCGGAAATAACCCCTGTTAAGTATAAATTTCCCGTACATCACCATAATTTTACAAGCTATTTATGTTTAAGCTGTTAATAAAATTTTATGAAATTGTTTTAGAATATATAATGTTTTACTCGGACCAGCACGCTTTTACCTGTTTTACGATATTTTCAATGCGCAGAGGAGACTATTATATAGTTTGGCTAAAATATATGAGAGAATAAACTTTTAAAACAAATCAGTAATTTTTTTAAATTACTTAAAATTATTGGTAAAAAAAACATGTTTTGTTTTAAGGTATTTTCGTTATGGATCTTATTATTTTGCACACAACTGCAGTTTTACTCATACAATTGTATTTAATTGCGTACATGTAAATATGTGTGTGCATATACATTTCTTTCTTTTGTTTTTTAAATTTTTTTTTTGTTAAAATTGTTTGACTCTACCATTGCACCATTACCATTCATTCTTGTTTTGTTTCTTTCTTTTTTTTCTTTTTTGTTGTTGTATATCCTTTTTCCAATTTAACCATTGAACGCATGAAATCACATTAACCCACATATTTCAGCAATTTTTATTTTAATTCCCCTCCGGCATAGTCAACTGATGCTCTGCGCCAGTGCAGTGGCTTCCCTGCAGTGAAAAGCCAACCCTCCACTCAGCAAACCTTCTATTTTATGAACTGGTATTTAATGGAAAAGTCGTGCAACAGTGACTGCAATGCTACTAGTTGAAAAATAATCATTTCAAGTTGTTTGTGAAACCAACATTTTTTAATAATAAGATCTCAACTCATCCTAAACCAGTGATATTTGGCACAAATTGTACTATAATTTTTGGTGTCTATAATGAACTAGTTCGTGAACTGGTCGAGCATCACGATATTAAAAATACTAGTTGCTAGCACGAAAAGAGAGAAGGTGAACTACTTCAACTCCAAAGCAAACTGCTAGCAAAGTAATTCAGAACTTTCAGGTTTAACTGCAGCGTTAACACTCTGACGCATACATTTTTAGTATGCGTATACTCACTCAATTTGTCTGGCCACATTTATTTGCCATGCAAAAGTGACTGATTGCCCTTTGCCATCGCACGGCTAGGCAACAGTCAAATAAATTTAAAAACGAAAATTTCAGAACTGCAGGATGAGTTGAGTTGAGTTGAAATGCAACATTCAACTTGCTATACATACATATACATGTACAAATAAGCGTGCGCTTATATATGCATGTGATAGAGTATTGTTTAATGATAATTTGCTGAATTTCGTTAAGTGTCTGAAAAAATGCTAAAACGAATTAAATGAATTGGAAATGCAGCCATGAGACAACAAAGACAATCCTAAATGGCGAGTAGAAATTGTAAATGCAAAAGCTATGATTTAAACGGTTTGAAATTATGAGTTTTATTTGATATACACCCCGCGACAATAGGACAGTATATTAAGATTTTGATCAGTATTAAACCTGTTAATTCTTGTTTTTATATTTATATGCTCCATATATAAAAAAATGTCGTTTATGTCTAATACGGAGAAAAAAGTCAACGGCACTTTTTCACCAAATTCAAACTTGCGCGTTATGTAATACAAAAATTTACTAAACTATAAAATTTCATATGAAATACCTTTCTATGAACTCTAATTAAAAACCATGGAATCAGGATGAACGTTTTTGGAATTTTTCTCATTTTAGTATAAAGGAAACGAAAGTTCTGTTAGACAATGCAATAAGCAATATAAAAAAAATAATAAATATTCAATATAAGATAAAGAGATAATTTGTCAAGGCTAGTTAAAATCTTGGTGGGCTACTGTTTGTCGCGGCCTGTATACGTTTAAGTGTGTGTGTGCAAGCTTTGTAGTGTCTCGCCAGGGTATAAATAAGGAGACAATAATTTCGATAATGAATCAGCCAAGCTTCACACCGAAGCACAATGTGATTTAACCTCTAGCATGAAAAAGGCGACTGCTTACCACTTCATGTGGTGCATTAAGATGAGAAAAATGAAATAAATTCAAAGTGGAAATTTTTCATGGCTAGCCAAAGTTGCTCATACGCACCAGCGACCTCGAAATGTGAAAGCAAAAAAACAAAGCGAACAGTTTATTCAATATTTTATTTTCTCTATTCGCGATTATATTTTTTGGTGAAAGTAAAGAATTATTTGTGGAAAGGTGTCGCACTTTAAATTGTGAGATCAGATTTTTGTAATCGATAGATAATTTCATGGCATCAATGGAAAACTACTTTGGTGTATGTCCAGCAAGAAAGAATTTTATTTACTTCATCCTGAAACATCAATTAAATACAATTTAAGACAAGAGCCATCAGAGCGATTCCATGTGAAGTGATCCATGCATTTTGAACATAAAGTAAACTGAAAGCATTTCAATAAGTATTTAATAAATTTGAGATTTACTCAATGCTGGAAAATCCGATACGGAGTTCTTAAAATAAATTTAAATAAGTTCGGTATTTTTTAACCTTCATGAATTTTTGTCTTTAAATTGTTTAACACTTTATGTACGGGAAACCTATTAATAGACTTTTCAGTTGCAGTTATTTTATAGAGGCGTCAAATGCACAAAAGAACATCCGCACCAGCAATAATTTTACTGTGAGTGAGTATTGTTACAGGGGTAGGTCCATGTACTTAAAATATTGAGAAAGAATCTCGGAATTCAACATCGATGTTTGGTTCGGCCTGTCATAAACAGGAAATTAAACTACCAGGCGCCTTTAAGGACCTACCAGCTGAGTGCCGTAGAGCAATAAAATAATTAAACCGTACCATTGGTATGATGGAATAAAGGTGCCGCGATAATAAGTAGCCAAATGGAATGTTTTCGTTAGATTAAGAAATGTAGATAACGAAATGCATCCTAATTACCTGTTGAGTAATAAGTAGCAAACGGTAGGGTATAAACAGTGGTGCAATCTCCCAGGGCGCAGTTTGCGAATAGCTTGTCGTTAGTGCAAAAGGGTCCTAGTGGAGTTCATGAATAGAAAAGTAGTTATTGAGAAGACTCGTTACCGGTGCCTCATTTTATAATATTGTAGTATTGGTTGTGTTTTATGGTGCATTTACGTACTCTCAAATTTAAATCTTTAAAATGGATTTAACTAGCAAAAACGAAGTAGTATTTGTTGATTCTTTGTCTGAATGTTTCGTGAGCAGTGATTTCAGAAATGATAGTGATATTAGAAGTTATCAAAAGCATTCTGAATTGCCACTACAATACAGCGATTCAGAAGATGATGTCACTGTGCCCGGTTTAGATGCAATCTGCTATCCAGTTTGCCCGTATAAAGTATTAAGATAACATATTCATATTGTCAATATAAAATATGTTTTTTTGAGTTTATTTTTATTTTTTGTAATTTTTCTTTTTTTTGTTTTTAAAAAAGTGCAATTATTGTTTTTCAATTTTTTGGGAAAAATATTTTCTTTTCCTTTTTTAAAGAAAGTCTATATACTCAGTAATCGCTGAAAGTTTCATAGTGGGGTTGTGCTAACTTTTCGTGTTAAATTCATTTACTTACAGCGAAATAATGAAAAATCATAGCCAAATACGATCGCTACGTGCATTACTAAGCAGATATACAACATTTTGCACTGGTTCGCTGTACCCATTTTAATATAACCCGAGAAGTTAACACAATCCCACTATGAAAGTTTAAGCGATTACTGAGTATAGAATAACTCAAAAGGGATGTTTTTCACATATTCCAAAAAAAAAAAAACCGCCAAAAAACTTTAGTGAAATTTTTTTTTTACATATATTTTGTAGTCAAAAATTAAAGTAAAAATGTATAGGAAATTTACAAAGAAGAAGAAAATATTTTAGATAAAAACTCTGATCCACAATGAATTAATATCAAAATTTTAGAATTTTTTTTTAATCCCAAAATTATTCAGTAAGTTTTTAATGGTTTACGCACAAGCATATGCGGACGATGTTGCCTGTTTGGTAACAGGCCCTTCACTTATGAGCATCTGTACGAAAGTGCAGAAAACTCTGAATATGATTGGCACTGAGCGAATAGTCTATCGGCAAACCCTACGAAGACTGATATTGTTCTCTTTACCAGAAGGAGGAAGCTTGATGGACTCGTTATGTCTAAGCTAAAAGGAGTCACAATCCAGCTATGCAAAGAAATCAAATATTTGAAGTAATCCTCGATAGTAAACTCGTTTGGAAATCACACATTGAAACAAGAACATCTAAATCACTGACAGCTTTCTGGCAGTGCAAGGGTGTTTTTGGAAGTCTTTCTCCTAGGGTAGGGTATTTCTCCTAGGAAGATGTTATGGATCTACACGACTATGATAAGACCTATTATCACCTATGCATCAGTAGTCTGGATGAGTAAACTCTCTCTCCAGGGAGTCAGGAGGACCTTATCGAGACTACAACGCACTGTGGTCATCTATTGCACCGGAGCTTTTCCGACTACTTCAGGCCCGGCATTAGATGGTCTCGTTAGTCTAAAACCACTTGATGTTTTCATCCAAGGAGAGGCCTTGAAGGCCATCTGCAGACTGAAACTCTATAAGAATTGTTACAGCCACTGTCCGGCATTGGACAACAGAGTAGGCATGGAATTCGATCCAACGATCCTCGCCATGCCCCATGACTCCATGCCATCCAGAGTCGTACTTGACAGGAGATACAGTGTGGAGCTACGTGTGGAGCTACGTGTGGAGACTCAACTGTGGACAAACTCAGAAAATGAGCCCTGCCAACACTGTTCTTGCATTTTCACGGATAGCTCCCGGACCGAGCACCGTTCCGGACCTGATTTCTATGTGGAATCTAGCGGCAGAAAACTACATACGCTCTTGGAATGCACGCCTCTGTGTTTCAAGCGGAGATTTATGCTGTTCAAGAATCGATAAAATTTTTTGTGAAAAACAGATGGAGAGGCAGATCTGTATGTATCTGCAGCGACAGCAAAGCTGCGCTCATGGACTTAGACAACTCTTCAAACACTTCCAGGGTAGTTGAGTACTGTAAATCCAGGTTGAACTATGTCGGCAGACATAATATCCCTAGGCTAACATAGATCCCGGGACACGTACGTATCACGGGTAACGGAATCTCTGACTCTTTAGCAAGAATTGGCTCTGAGGTGAACTTCCTTGGCTCGGAGCCCGCTTTGCCACTTCCTTTATTTTATTTACTTTAACCCACAAGTGACCTTGGCAGGCTGAAAGAGGCTGCAGATGGGCAAAACTTATGTTACCTGTCATGTCCGATCTGCTGTCGCAGTTCCTCCAACCACTATGCAGAGGGGACTGTAGGAAGCTGGTTGGACTGATGACGGTCCACTTTATATGGGTAAAACGTATGGAAAAGGTGGGCATGTCAGGCAGTGCACTCTGCCTGGCATGTGGAGAGGAGGATGAGACGGCGTACCACTTTCTATGCGTCTGCCCAGCCTTCGCTCGAATCAGGCTTGAGGTCTTTGGCACGGATGTGTTAAAAAGCGACTATCTTGGCTTCTTGGCACCACAAGATCTACCTAGATTTCTTCGGAGGTCGAGTTGATTTAAGGAAAATTAAAAAGGAACCCGAATGCAATACAATGGACTTAATTATGTCCGTCCCGGCAAAAAAAAAAGTTTTTAATAAAAAAATTTGGTTGCTTATCCTAACACATAAAAACGAAAATTTAAAAGTGGTAAAAATAAAAATCCACATCGATATATTCAACACTGCATGAATCTGAAAAGTACAAAATGTGTTTCAAAATTTGTCTAGTTTACTCTTTTTTATACTCAAGGTTTCAAATATACACAATTTCTGAAATTTTAAAGGTCATGTCCAAACTACTTGAATCACTTGAAATATAATCGCTCTCATGTCTCCTAGTTTTGTATCTTTTTCCGGAAATCTAAGCCTATTGCCATTTCCAGCCATTCTACCTACATCTCCCATTCGTAATATTGACCGTTTTTTCAGGTTAGTGCATTATGGCTCATCGCAGCAGCTGGTGTTTGGAGAAGATTGTGAGCAAATTAAGTGCCAACCGGATTTGGTCTGTAATAATAAATTGCATTGAGCAGATTATACCACAAGTAGATAAGTATGCACTGATAGCAATGGAATTTAGTGTTAGCTGCTCGAGAGATATGTGCGCTCCATAAGCGAATTTGGCTACTAGTGGCTACCTACCAAACTATCCAACTTTCATTTTAAGCATTTAAAACAGAATTTGTGTCGTATACCGCAATACGGATAATAGTAGGTACTCCCAGAGGTTTACTAGACAATTTGCATTGTAACGCAAGCCACAAAAACAGTAGAAATTGGTAGAATAGAACAGGAGAAAATCAAAACAAAAACGAAAACCGAAATAATAAAAACGGAAGAAAGTCTCAACGTGCTTATTGAATATGCAAATGTGCAGGCCATAAAATCCTCTAACAATGCAGCAGCAGTAGCAGCAACGGCGACAGTGGCAGCAATAGTAGCTGTAACAACAGCAACATCACCAACAACCAACAAAAAAATGGGCAGCAGAAACCAACATCATGTTGCAGCTGTAGCGGCGAAAACAGTGAATTCATGCAACAACAGCTACAACAATAGCATTTATAAAGGCATCATTCAAAAAACCATTTGTAACAAAACAACATAACAACAACAATAGCAGAAATACTAGCATGACAACAACAACACAAATAGCTAGAGCATAAGCTAGCTGTTAGAAACACAGAAATGTAGAGGATTTTCGTAACGTGCAAACACAAACACAAACACTTGCATGAGATTCGCAAACAATACAATATCTAATATCTACATAGCAGCCGCATAAAAGAATAACAACAACATTTTGCATTTGTTGCCACTTGGCGCATTCATGTGTTCGTTGATTTGAATGAGTCGCCGCTTCTCGACTTCCGCTTGGGTACAACGGATGTGCTGCCACAAAAGCACAAACAATTTCACCAATGCATGCACATTTGCACACACATGCGGCACAATTCTTGCGAAGAGTAGGAGTTAGAGTCGGAGTTACTACACAACGACTAAACTACACACTACCTGCCACTGTTGGCTGCCTACATTGACATGGCCTGATATTTTGTCATTCTTTCGCCATACATACATACGTACAACGCATAATCTGTCTACTCGCACTCATCACACATTCATCTGCAATATTGTATTCACCGCTCTAATTGCCATCATCCACCTGCTGTTGCATGGAAGCGCCCACCGTCAGTGGCTAACAGCCGAGCTAAGCTCGCTATTATGCTTATCTCGCCTTCCCTCGCATACTCTGCACATCACATCTCGTTAAGTTGTGTCGCATGGCACGAGCCCACCCCCACCACATTACCTAAGTCTTTGCAGACATTGTCAGTATGCCACCAAACAAGCAGACAAGCAGGCAAGCAAGCGGCTGACCGTCCAGCATCTACCCGTCACTAGATATCAACAATCAACTCCAGCTCAAGTCACATATTCGGCTCAAGTCATACAACGACGATAAAGTTGATTTTGATTGTTTTCCTGTGCTTTCACCCCAACGCGGCACTGCAATGAGGGATTCATGCTCGTACGACTGATGCGAGTGGTGATGTGTCGTCGGCGCTTGATCTACGTCTCACATGACTCTATTGCCAAGATTTAAGCAGCTGTAGGCAGTGAGTTGGCGACAGCAACAATGAGAGAAGTGTACGATATACTGCATGCATGCATACATACACACATACATATACTATACTGCAGTAGACTGTCTCGTACATCACAGCATAAAAAGGGAATTTTCGGAATGGCAGAATTATCGCAAAGAAGCTCCAAAAAATACACTTGCCCAGCAAAGTAAGCAAAAAAACAGTAACAAATAACTGCTGTTGCTGTGTAGCGATGAGATATGCAAACAATTGTTTGTATGTATTTTACGAGTAAACGTGAGTAGTACCTTTATTGGCATATTTTCTCACAGTTATGAAGCTGGCCACTATGTAGAACAGGTTGATATACATTTCTGTGCTTCGACACGTTTCACCTTACCCTACCTACAGGATAAAGAGTTACTAGTTTTGGACTAAAAACTCATATCAACTAGATTGAAAATACAAATTTACGTTTTTTTTTAATTTTTCGCCAATTTTATCCTCTTTTTTTGGCAAAATTCTTAATTAATTCTGATGTTTCGAGGTTAATGGATTTGTAAATAGTAGCACTTCCGCTGCTATACTCCCCCAGTAGAGTTTTCCATGTATTTCTTCGTCTTCTTTCGTCGGGATGGATAGGATTCCCTTGCAGAAACTGCAGAAGGGCATCCTTATTGAATACCATAAGTTGGCCTGAGCCCTGGATCGACACTTTTCACAGAGCGTCGATTTTCGTAATACAATTTCACGATTTGTAAACGTTCTTGAGGCGGAAGTCTTTGAATGATGAAATGTTAATAAATTTACGAAAAAATAAATAAAGATTTCCTCCATACAATAACTATAGGGATTTTTGTACTTTAAAGCCAATCACTTCTGGATAGTTCTTTTTGAGATAAATTGTCTAGACTTACAAAACAGGCTTACCAATACGACAAAATAGGAACGGCGATTAGTACTAGGAGTACTACTTTTTGCCATCAAATACGAGGGGGCCTTTTATATGTCGGGATTAGAGAACAAAAACAAATTTTAATCATCGAAAATTACTTTATTGTTTTTGAAAATATTCTCCATGAAGATCTACACACTTTTGCATGCGTTTGAACCAATTGTCGAAGCATTTTTGTCACTCTGAATGAGGTACCTCCAAAACATGCATTCTGAATGCCGCAACCGCTTCTTCAGGTGTCGAAAAACGCTGACCTCTCAGTTTGTTTTTTACGTACGGGAATAAAAAGAAGTCATTCGGTGCCAAGTCAGGACTATACGGCGGATGATTCGATGTTTTGGGTGCTCAAAAATGCAGTTGTTTGAGCCGATGTGTGAGAGCTCGCATTGTCCTGGTGAAGAGTGATCCGTCTTTGGCGATTGGTTTTCCTAATTTCTTGGAAGACAACTGGCAAGCAAATGGTTTTGTACCACTCAGAATTTACTGTTCTGCGTTGTTCTAGCGGTACGGTTGCGACGTGTCCAGTTTTTTCGAAAAAACAGGCGACCATTTGCTTGGAAGTGCTTCGTGCGCGAACAACTTTTGTTGGATTTGGCTCATCTTGAAACACCCATACAGTCGACTGCTGTTTACTTTCGGGCTCATACGAGTACGCGTAAATCCATGATTTATCACCTGTCACGATGTCATAGACGTGTTTCGAAGCCCAGCGATCGTATTTTTTGAGCATTTCCTTCGACCAATCGACACGAGCCTTTTTTTGAGCGATTGACAAATTGTGTGGGATCCAACGCGAACAAATTTTTTTGACAGTCAAATGTTTATGCAATATTGAATGTATGCTGGTCCCACTAATGCCTAAGATTGTCTCAATCTCACGATAGGTCACATGACGATCTTGCAATATCAGTCCGCGCACAGCATCAATGGTTTTCGGAACAACAACTGATTTTGGACGACCTTCACGAAACTCGTCTTGGAGTGAACTACGACCACGATTGAATTCACCATACCATCGATAAACACTGGTCTTTGATGGAGCTTCATCGCCAAAAAATGAATTAAGTCCATCCATGCAATGTTGCTGAGTTAATCCACGTCGAAAGTTTTAAAAAATAATCGCACGAAAATGTTCACGATTTAATTCCATTTTTGGACCGAGATGAGTCTTTTAAGTTACTGTAAACAACATAAATAGCGCTGGTATTTCAAAACGTTCTGAGTAGGTAAATGCCAAAAAATGTCAAACTTTGCGATACAGCTGTCAGTTGCCAGATTGCAACACCAGGGTTGCCAAATTCACACATATAAAAGGCACCCCTCGTACAGAAATGTTTACCGTTACTTTTCTTACTTATCAATTATTTCGTAGTACTCTTAAAATTTGTAAAACAAAAGCAATATTTTTTCAAAACATATATGTTTGTGTGTATGCGCGATGTGTGAAAAATATATTACTTGGAAATAAGCAGGCAAAGTGCGATTATTTCTATTTCTTGCGCAAAGATCTACAAAATTACTATTTAATTCATTTTATTTTAACCTCCTAAACGAGCTGTTGAAAAACTTTAACAACTTCTTAAGGCATTGAAAAACATTGACCTCGCATTTTATTTTTTATGTTCGGTAGCAAACAGAAATCATTACATGTCAAATCTGGGATGCAAGGTGAACGACCCGCTGAACGTTGTTTTGGGTAAGGATGATTTGCCTTCCGCGATTGGTTTCCCTTTATTCTCCGAAAACTTCTGGCAAACAAATTATTGTATAGCACTCAGATTTGCCGATTTACCCTCCGTGATTAAGCTTGTCTCGAAACACCCATATTGTTGATTGCTGTTTTGTTTACAGCTCATCACATAGATCCAATATTTCACACCTGCTAAGATGTCAACATTTCTTTGATCAATCGACACGAGTCTTTTTTGGCAATTGTCAAATTATGCGGAAGACGAGAACAAATCATCTTGACGACCAAATATTTATTCTACATGGAATATATGCTGGTTCCACTAATGTCTAAGGATGCCTCTATCTTACGATATATCACATAGTTGTCTCGATCTTGCGTTATAAATTGACACACAGCATCGATTGTTACTGGCACAGCAACCGTTTTTGGACAGCCTTCTCGAAATTCATCCTGCAAGATTCGGCAGCCATGGGCACAGTATGTTTACCAGTGACTAAGTGTGGTGCTTCAACGCCAAAAGTCGCAGTAAGTTGATCAATGCACTCTTAACCCAATAATCCAAATCGAATATCGTAATAAATCATCGAACGAACACATTTTTACGAGCTAATTTCATCTTTTTGCGAAGCTAATTTTTCAACTCACTGAAAAGAGAATAAATAAAACTCGTAAATGAAAATGCCAAATGTAAGCTTAAGAAAACCAAAATGTAAAACGCAAATTGTAAAATGCAAATTCGTTCGAATTTCGTTCATCCTATTTGTTTAAACTCCACTGTCATAAAATGTAAGCCATATTATTTGAAACGGACGCATAACTTATTGATCTTTGATTTGTAATTTTCTAAATTTTCTAAAGATACTAAATTATATACGTATTTCTTAAACTATGTAACTTTCACCCCATTTTTGTTTACCATTGAGCTCACTGTAGTGTGTATACTGAATGTGTGATTGTAGTTGTAAGAAACAGAGAGTGCAATGTGCAGTCGAATGTACGCAAATGCAAATACCAACATTCTTATGAGCAAGAAGTTTATATGTGCATGCATATGTAAGTACGAATGAATGACGTCGCAGAGATATAATTCACACACCCTACTGACACACTAACTCCTGAAGCACAATAAAGTACAACAAAAATTGTTGAAGAAACCGAATCTCGCATGCAACAGCAGTGAAAATGAAGCAAGGAGCAGCCAGCAGACAAACGATGGACAATAGAGAAGATGTATGTAGTGATGAGGATACAATGTAACAGACACTGGCATGGCGTGTCAAAAGTTGTTCCAGCAACTCTAGCCAAAAACCGCTTTTGTTCCCATCTGTACGCAATCAAATACTTGATATGCGACAACAACTTCATTCGTTGCAGCAGCAGTAGTGAAATGTATGTAAGAATAACAACAATAACAACGAAAATTATCAACATTACCGACGACATAACCAGAGTAGCATTAAACATTGTCTCGATTCAACAAAAACAAATGGCATCGCCGTATGCGGAGCAACAGCCAGTTGAAGTTTAAAGTTTCGCAGCAACAGCATTGTTAGAGAAACCAAAAATATTATGTATAGGGTGTTTCAAGTCACTGATCGAGGTTTTCTAACAATGTTTTGTTTTGACAGCTGCCAAAGCTGAATAGCATCCGTTTTGACAAATGTTAAATTATAAATCTGCTCTGCTAAGCGATTTGCGCTCAATTTAATACTGACCTCTAAATAGGTAGCAAGTTACGTTTTTATTTACTATTTCAATAACATATCTCTTCAAGAAATGGCTTATGGGATGGTAAATTTAATCTACAAAGTACAGCCGAATAATTACACCTCATCGCATCATCAAGCTCTTACGCACAAAAAAACCACATAACACAAGAATCCGCCGAATCACAGCATCAAGCTTTTCTCATAAGGGCGATTTATCCATAGAATCACCCGAGTTATAAGACTCAATAAATCTACCAAAAAATGTAGTCGTACCGCACTGATGTGCACTAACAAACCTTATGACCTAAAAAACTCTACTGAATAGAGATGAAAAGGAATCACACAGAAGCTTAGCGATTATTCCCACTATCTTTGGTTATCCCACTCTTTCTAAGCTAATCATCAGCAATTGATTAAAATGAGTTTGATTTCACTCTAATTTAATCTACTAATATTTAAAATCCACTGAAATGTTAGGTCTAGGAAAGTTCGCAATTTCGCAAAAGTTTCAATGGGATGGCTCCTGAAGTTTTCGAGAGAAAGGTTTTGTTGAAGATTTATAGACCTTTGCGCATTTATGGTGGCGAATGCCGCAGACGATAGAATAATGACCTGTGCGATATAGATATATATATATATATAATAATATAATTGGCGCGTACACCCTTTTTGGGTGTTTGGCTGAACTCCTCCTCCTATTTGTGGTGTGCGCCTTGATGTTGTTCCACAAATGGAGGGACCTACAGTTTTAAGTCGACTCCGAACTCCGAAAAATCTTTTTCTTAATTTTGGTGTTTCACCGAGATTCGAACCTACGTTCTCTCTGTGAATTCCGAATGGTAGTCACGCACCAACCCATTCGGCCAATAGATACAGGGTGGCTGATGAAAGCCGCTACCACTTTTTTTCTTTTTAAGTTATCTGTTCCATTTTTGTTTTAATTTGCAGATTGATCTTTAAAATTTATTAAAATGGATAACTGGGACACGCAAACAAGAATTGGGATGGTCCGCCGCTATCACGCACTGGAGTCCGTAGTTTTGGTACAGAGAGAGTATAGGCGGATGTTTAGCGGCGATCCCCCGAGCAGATGGACCATAATGAGACTGGTGAATAATTTTGCTGAGCAAGGAACAGTCGCAAGAAGGCCTTATCATCGAAACGCACCAGTTCGGACGGAGGAAACGATCGCTGCTGTAGCTGCAGCTATACAAAGCAATCCAAGGGTTTCAACAAGAAGCTTATCTGCTCAACTTGGTGTCAGCCGACAGTCTTTGCAAACAATAATGCACAAAGATTTAGACTTATTTCCCTACAAAATTCAAATGGTTAAAAAACTGAATGCAGCAGACTTGCCGATTCGCTTGGAATTTTGCCAGAAGATCCTGCAAATGGTGGAAGAAGACCAAAACATGTTAAACTGCCTTTTCATGTCTGATGAGGCCCATTTCGATTTAAACGGCAATGTGAACAAACAAAATTGTCGAATATGGAGTACTTCTAACCCACAGATACTCCACGAGACGGAATTGCATCCTCTTCGCGTGACAGTGTGGTGTGCGGTTTCTTCACGCTGTATTGTCGGGCCTTATTTTTTTGAAGAAAATGGTCACACCGTTACGGTTACTGGAGACCGTTATTTGAAAATGCTGAAAGAATTTTTCTATCCAGAACTACGCCGAAAGAGAATTTCTTTCAACTCTGTGTGGTTTCAACAAGATGGGGCAACGTCTCACATAGCCCAGACTGTTATGACAGAGTTGCGACGAAAATTTCCCAATAAACTGATTTCAAGAAACTCCGAATTTCGTTGGCCCCCCAGGTCGCCTGACCTTACTGTACCTGACTTTTTCTTGTGGGATTTATGTAAACAAGAAGTTTATAAAACAAAGCCAACAAATATGGATGAACTAAAACAATCCATTTGGGCAACAATTGCGGCTATTCCTATCGCAACTATCAAAGCAGCAATGAACAACTTTTTACTAAGATGCCGCACTTGCGTCAACGAGCATGGGGGGCATTTAAATTAAATTATTTTTAAAACTAGTTAAGCTATATTTAATAAAATTTAATGACCTTCAACTTGGAAAAAAAATAAATGAATTCCATACACTAAAAAAAAAGTTATTTCAGTTTCTTAATGTAGCAAAATTCATCAGCCACCCTGTATATTGAAGTGAATTTAAATACAGCGACTCCTCTGAGCTTCCCATGCCGCATGAATGGCCAGAAAAACACCAGTAAGTATACAACTAGGGTCTCAATTCTGAGAAATAAGAAGTCCTCCTTTGCGTTGGAAAGACGATGTGGGGCGTCACTATGTACCTAGTACTGGTATTGTTCCTAGTCAATAAGTTTCGCGATTCGATTAGAGATGACACTGCTACTTGGTTAACTTTTTTTGTTATGTTGGTACACTCTTCATATGAACGGATGTGAAGTTTCATTTCATTCTGTAATTCATTCTTGGTTTACAAGAATTTTAGTGCCAACAAGTCACAGTATTTTCTACAATGGAAAAAATGAAGTATCGCGCGGTGATTGAATTTTTATTTTTGGAAGGTTTAAAAGCAACGGAAATTTATGAACGAATGTTGAAAGTGTATAAGGATTTTTCGTCATCAATTAGTACAACTGAAAGATGGATTACTGAACTTAAACGTGGTCGTACAAGTCTGGAAGACGATCCATGTCAAGGACGTCCAAAGCGAGCAACAACAAGAGAATCCCAGAAAAAATACTGGATATCGTATTAGAAGTAGTCAAGTGCCTGAAAGAGATTTAGTAGAAGCCCTGGACATCAGTGTAAGCAAAATTTTTACTGAGGTATTGGGTTTCAGAAAGTTGTGCACACAATGGGTGTCGTATTCGCTAACGCTGGAGCAAAAACGCGTCCGAATGCGACTTTTTCAGCAACATTTAGAACATTTTTGAAAAGATAAATAGAATTTTGTGCGTCGATTCATCACTATAGGTGAGACCTGGGTCTATCGCCATGGTCCTAAATCAAAACAGGAGGCTAAAGAGTGGTGTGAACTTGGTTCTTCGGCCAGCATCGACTGTTAGCATCAGTTTTTTGGAATGCGAAAGGAATTTTGTTTGTGGGTTACTTGCAAACTGGTAGAACAATAAACTTTGAGTACTATTTGTACTTTTTAGATCAGCTGAAGGCTAAACTTAGTGAAAAAATTCCCAGCTTGCAAAAGAAAGAAATTAATTTTCATCAGTACAATGCATCCATGAATTAAAGTTCGAATTGTTGGAGCATCCACCACATTCACAAGATTTGGCCCCCAGCGACTTCCATCTGCTTCCAGACCTGAACAAATGTTTACGTAGAACGCCTTTTTTATCAAATTATAAGATCATAACAGCTGTGGAAGCGTATTTCGCAGATTTTCCAAATTCTCATTTCAGGGATGGAATTCATAAATTGCAATCTCGGATAATAATAAAATGCATTTCAAACCATAAAATTGTATTTTTCTTATCGACCCGCAAAACTTATTGAACAACCTAATAGGTTCTCTTTTTAGCATCCATATCATTAATTTTTCTTCTTGAGCTATTCTCCTAGTCACTCAATAGAATTTAAATTTGCTGTTTTTAAAGTATTCGTACTAAACCATAACCTTAAGATTCAAAAATCGTATGATTCGTATCCGGTCAAAACATCTTTTTTTGCAATTAAAATCATTTTCTCTGAAAAGAAAACTGGATTTCAAAAAATGTAAATTCCATTACGAAAAGCGAACTTTATAGTTAAGTCGATATTGAAAAAACGTAAAATTGTACTTATGATACGTCTAAGTTTATTTGTTTTTAGCATAAAATACATAAAAATACACTCGGGAAAAATATATAAATGGAGACTGTGACATAAATTTAAAAATTGAATTGAGTGGTAAATCAAAACTGTGTATGTATGACTGCATTAAATTATTTTAGATTACTTGCTGTTTGATATCAATATTGTCATATTTTTTTGTAACCTAATGGATAGTGTTTCTTGCGACCATACATTAAACTATAATTCCTAATAGATGTATTGAAGAGAAGTTTGCAAATGAGCCCTATAAAATGCATCTCATCTGCTCAAATTTGAGAATAATCGGTCTCCGTTAAAGAAAGACACGATTTTTTTTCATGCTAAATGTACACTCCGAACAAATGTGCGTTTGTTCAATTGAAACTGTCGCAAGTGTAAGGGAAAGTATTGAAGAAAATCGAAAAGTTAAAGATTTGTGTGTGAATTGAATGACCTTCACATCAATTAGGCATATCTCCAAGAGGCACAAGGCAAATTTTGCAAAAGGATTTGGTTCTTAAGCCCTAAACGTGCTATAAGAATTGAAGCCTTTGCGACCATTCGAAATGTCGATATTTCATTAATTTCATCCAAGTAAGGCCTGATGATTCAAAATGTTTTTTTTTAAACGGTCGCCCCCTCGGCTGGCAATGATGAACCTCCAAGTGCTTACCTTCACGAAAGGCCCCTTATAAAAGTCCATCTACGATGTAAGACTGTCAGTATCTCCAATTATGAAACAACATCCAGACATACAAATTGAAAGATGAGCTCAGTCAAATAGTTAACAATGGATGGACGTGACCATTTAGTATAAATACAATATATAAAATTTGTTGTTTCTAAAGTGGCACACATAACTCGATGGACGTGACCATTTAGTATAAATACAATATATAAAATTTGTTGTTTCTAAAGTGGCACACATAACTCGTCCTCTGCTATGCAGTCATTGCCTGGTAGCCAATATTGAAAAAAAACTACACCTACACAACTGAAAAATAGGAAATATGAAATAAAAAAACTAGACTCCCTATTTCACTTTGAAAACAGATTACACAGTTCATCAAAGAATTTTACGAAAAACCTCACAGACGATAACTTACTGATAACTGGGCGCAAACTATAAGGCTGCCAGTGGTATCTACTAAAACAAAGATATCATTAAACCTCAAATTGTGTCTCCCTGACGATTGTACCGTATTCCAGATAGACTTAACAGCAGTAAAATTGGCTGTTATGTGACTCGAGGCCCTTCCCATCTTAACACGGTATAACGCAATATAGTAGGCGCAAAACTAATTACCCAATTTATTTTCGACGCGCTCTCTACGCACTCCGTTTATTATCTGTATTCATCCTAGAGCCGTCTAGTTCACAGCTGTCAAATATGAGTGAGGTATGACGACATAGGGGGATTAACTTTGCGCCATCTTTTACAAACGTAGCTGCCTTAAGATCTCCGTATCCAACTCTTACTATACGAGCTGGCTTGGAATTACGTAACGAGTGTTGTATGGGTCGTCAAGAGCCACAAGGACGTTTCCCTTGTGACTTTGCTGCAGACGAGCTCGCAAAAGTTTGCTTAGAGCAGTTATAATTGGCGCATACACCCTCTTTGGGTGTTTGTTTCCTCCTCTTATTTATAGTGTGCGTCTTTACCTTGCTCCACAAATGGAGCTTTATGATAAGCTTCCTCTCTGAACTCCGAATGGTAGTCACTCGCCAACCCATTCAGCTACGGCGGCCGAATCAATTAGTTAATCTATTACATATTCACCTTTGCTGTTTACAACTCCTTCCCACTTCTCGACCAATTTGTTGATGCCATTCTGCCAAAAATCACTTGATCTGGTGTCAAAGAAGTTCTTGAGCCAATTTTTAAGGGCCTTTTTGTTATCGAAGGTAAAGCCCATCACACGATTTGACAGGGAGCGGAAATTATGGTAATCGGTCGGTGCGAGGTCCGGAGAATACGTCGGATGCTGAGGAATCTCCCACTCGGTCTATTGGAGTACGGCTTTGACGACTTGTGCAACATGGAGCCTGGCGTTGTCGTGAAGGAGTATCGTTTGACCAAGTCGATGAGGTTTTTTCAGTCGAATATCCTCATGCACGCGGTGTAGCTGGGCAATTTAGATGTCCCTGTTGGCCGTGGTGTTCGTTTTGAGCGTTCCCCAGTACACAATGCGCTCCCAGTCCCACCAAAGATATATCATTATTTTCTTTGGATGAAGACCCGACTTGACTCTCGGATTTGGCGTGTATCTTGAAGCCACCCACTCCTTTCTTCGCTTCATATTGGTATGTAGGCACCTGTGAGGATTCGGTACAAAAAGCGCTTTTTATAACCGCCTGTTGCTTTTGGCAGGCGAGATGCTGAGAAGGAATTTCAATACGACTTTCTTTTTTCCGTTGAGCTCGTAAGGCACTCAGGCTCCCAATTTTTGGGTATCCCATTGAATGCAGGTGATTGAGAATCGTTTTATGATCACAGTTCATTTGTTCCGCCAATTCATGACTGGTTTGGCGGCCGTTCTCCTGCAAAAGTGATTTGAGACGTTCTTCAAAGGCCTTCCGCTGCGTGACGTGTCATCGACGTCAAAATTGCCATTTTTTAACTTTACAAACCATTTCCGTGCTGTAGACTCGCCTGTAGACACCTTCTTGATACGCGCCGCAAATGTAAAGCAAAGAAGAGCAGGTGTCGAAAATATAGATTTTTGCCTGGGGATTTTTTTGTCCTGGGTACTCCATTTCTAAGCCTCAAAACTAATAAAAAATTAAATAACTCAAAAATACAATGAACATAGTTTTGTAGAGCAGAAAGTGTTCTATCGAATAAATACTTGCCCTTTGGCAAACAGCAAAAAAGTCGTTGTAAAATAAAAGAAAATATTAAAACGCTACGAACTTATTCCCCAACCCGATAGTAGCTGAGCCAAGTAAAACACTTATTTTGTTTTATTTTTTATGAAAAGGAAATAATAAAATCTCCTTTGGCCGTTCTTTGATTCGCTCAGTTTAGCTGGCATCACTGAAAATATTGCCTTTTGGGCAAGTACTATAGTGTAACTTTTCTCAAATAACTACTATCTATCAACTGCAGGGATAATGAGAAGGTAGCGAGCGTTGAACACTATTTTTACCGCTCTGGCAAAAATGCCACATCACCAAAGGAGTTAATAGACTTTCAGAGTTTCAAGCACTTCACAGAAAATCCATTGGTAACACGAGTTATTCGCCCACATTAAGCTGTGTAGCGCAAGTGTACCTCTCAACAAACCGAAACCTAACCTACTCTTTGGTATTCATTTTAGTTTTGCGGTGCCATTGGAAAATTTATTTGCACTCCTGTTGATGATATATAAGTAAATGCAGACGATATATGATCTCAACAATATGCTGCAATATAATCCATCTATTGCAAATGAAATTTCCAGGGAGAATAATTTCACGAATTTTAATGCTTTTAGATTATGTTTTATGAGACCATTTCTAAAACTTAGTTTATATGGATAAATCAAAAGCAACTCAAGCTTTAAAACTTAAAAGTCATTATGGAATTGTGAAAATATTCAGATTTCCAAAGAAGTAATGGTTTAGAAAGCGATATCGCGTTCAGGTGTCAATAAATTGGAAATGAATCCGCAATCAGACAAATAAGAAGTTCTAACTTGAAAGGCCCTCTATATTGAACGTATAAGAGAAAATCCACAAGTTAGGTAGAGGCAAACAAAAGCAGGTTGGTCGAAAAAATTTGAAAATGTAAATTTTCAATGCATCAGCCGGAAATGCTGAATTTGATGGCTCAATACAGCAGCGCAATACCTCTGCTGAGCCCTTCTTCCTCGCTGCTTGCTGATGCTGCTGATACCCGCACTTGCATAATGAAATAGAAGAAGCAACAGCATTTACAATTCTACCAACAATCGGAGTAGAGCATGGGTACAGCAACAAATACTAGCGCCAACAGCAGTTACAATTGCAAATACCATTGGGTGACCGAAAAAGAGCAACAAAAGAAAAACATAAATACGTACATATACATACTAGCATAACAAAGAAAGAAGTGAAAGAAAGATGTGGAACAAAAGCTAGCAAAGCCGTAAGATCATTTCAACAATAGCAATAACAAAACAACATTGCAACAGTTGTAAAGCGGCAACATGCGGTATTTCTTTATAGCTGCACTGCATCTTCTACCAACTTCAGCATTTGTTTCTTTTTTCTAGCTATTACAATATTTATGCCACATCTAATGCGCATTCTTTTACGGTTGACAGCCGCAGTGATCAACTGCTTTTGGCGTTATTGTCATGCCAGCCACTTCAATTGCCACATCAGGCAGCAAAGGAGCAACGCTGTACCAACAGGAGCAGCGACAATAGTGACAACAAAAACTCATATGCCACATACGGGCGCTCGTATATCACAACCAGCAAGCGATGCTCCTATAGAGCTCCAATTCCAGGCAGTTGGCAGCAGGCAGCAGGCTGTGAGCAGCTTTGACAGTTTTGTTTGCCTGCAACTTCAGTCCGACCATTCATTTGCTCACTCATTCACCCATTCATTCACTCATTCAACCATTGGGGTCACAACTAATTGGTTGACCTTTTTGTGCGTCCTCATTCGGTAATATGTTGTACTGTACCAAACAACCAAAACGACAACAACAATTACGCTTAACAACAATAAGCAGATAGCTGCAGTTGTAGTTGCAGTCAAGTCACAGCAGGTTGCATTCATGCATGACAATAATTACAATGCGTTGCATTTGACACGTGCTGCGCTGCAGTTCAATTACTCTACACGCTGCGTGCTGACTCACTGACTCACTGGCACACAAACTGCCACTGACGCCATTACAGTTTACTGCCGATGTTGTTATTGTTGCTGCATCCTCTGTTGCAGAGAATAAATGACTTAATGTCGCTGCTGCAGAGTTGTGTAGCTATTGGGGATGCGATAGTTTGCATAGATACCAAAAAAGAGAATATGAGCCACCGAATCCACTGAGCTGATTATTAATACGAATATGATGCATCTCGAAACATGTGCGTAAACTCTAGGGAAATATATATGTACACATACTTTACATACATAGAGCCGTCAAAGTAAATCCGGAAAATTTTTTGCGAAACCTCAAGCCGTGGCTTTAAACCTGACACTGCAGGTATGGGGAATTTTCAAGTTTTCGAGATTCTTTCCTAATTTCTTCTTCTTAATTGGTGCGATGACCGCTTATGCGATTTTGGCCGAACTTAACAAAGCGCGCCAGTCGTTTCTTTCTCGTGTTAACGCCAGTTGGACACCCCAAGTGGCCGATCTCGACCTGATCTTTCCAACGCAGAGGTGGCCTTCCTCTCCCTCTGCTACCATCAGCTGGTACCGCATCGAATACTTTTAGAACTGGAGCGTTTGTAACCATTCGGGCGACATGTCCCAGCCAGCATAGCCGCTGGATCTTTATTCGCTGCGCTATGTCTATGTCGTGATAAAATTCGTATATCTCATCGTTTCATCGCCTGCGATATTCGCCGTTGCCAACGCGGAAAGATCCAAAAATCTTGCGCAGAATCTTTCTCTCAATAACTCCAAGCGACGACTCATCGGATGTTGTCATAGTCGAAGCCTCTGCGCCATACGTTAAGACGAGCATGATGAGAGTCTTGTAGAGTGTTAGTTTTGTTCGTCGAATTTACTACCCAATTTCCTACTTAGTCCAAAGTAGCACTTGTTGGCAAGAGACATTCTACGTTGGATTTCCAGGCGACATTGTTATCGATGTTAATGATAATAAAATAAGTCTTTTACCACTTCGAAATCATAACTATCAACAGTGACGTGGGTGCGGATACGCGAGTGCGCCGACTGTTTGTTTCACGACAGGAGGAACTTTTTTTTGTCCTCGTTCACCACCAGACCCATTTGCTTTGCTTCTTTATCCAGTTTGGAGAAGGCAGAACAATTGTACGCTCTTATAAAAAATTTTGCCTGAGTCACCCTGTCTGAAACCTCGCTTGATATCAAATGGCTTGGAGAGGTCCTTCCCAATTCTGATGGCGCTGCTGGTATTGCGCCGAAAATAAAAGTTTGTAAAAATCCACCTCTGCCACTTTTTATCAGTATATGATATATTTACAATTCAATAATTTTGCGATTCAACGAAACAACACTCATGACATCGATTCGGTAGTCTTCCAAGTGGTGTATTGTCGATTGGTTTACTCTCCATTGCGATTATTGCTGCACTTAAATATCACCTCATGAGCGGATCGCTTCGTATCTTATATGATCAACCCTTGTGCACCCTCGACCACTCTGCGCATTTACATTTATGTGGTGGTAAGGATACGCTGTGTTCTATACGAATGTTTTTTATATATGTGTTTTGCGCGTAACACTCATATTTTTATTTATCCACACTATATCTCTAAGTTATCCGGAAATTCGTGCTGCTTTTGCTACTTGACCTCCTCCACCACATCCTTTTTCATGGCCGAAATACACTTGGAGGTTTGTCATTGGGGGCCGTGGGGCGACCGCTATTAGAAAAATGTTTTTCTTAATTTTGGTGTTTCACCGAGATTCGAACCTAAGTTCTCTCTGTGAATACCGAAAGGTAGTCACGCACGAACCCATTCGGCTACGGTGGCCGCCAAATTTCCCCCACCAAAATATTAAAAATATGGACGATGAAGGAGTGAAGAATAAATATATAAAAGAGTAACAAAATATAAGAAATAAAGGAGTAATATTTTTTTGGCTCCGCTGCCCAGTCAAAGGAGTGCAAACTTTAAAAATTCACCTGGGAAAGAAAGACAATTTAGAATTCATTGAGAAGTCTGAAAGTAAGTTGGACTTTAGTACTGGGATATATAAGACCTTTCTAGTGCCCTTAAATACTCAAATATCTTACAAAAAAATAAAAAAATTAAATGTATATTAGTATTTTTATTTTAGAGGTTATGTAAGTACATATATACCCCAACCATTTATTATAAATTAGGAATTGGGGAATTGGGGAATTGGGAATTAAACCGTAGCACATCATTAGATGCAAATGTCCGAAGTTTGTATGTAGATATCAACGCTGAACGACTGTGCGCTCGGGACACAGCTGGTTCTTGTCTAGAATTATGAAGAACAAAATGGAAAAAATAATAAAAATATGTAAGTAGTAGCTCGATGTTGACATCAATTGTGTTTTAAGGCTACCAGCTGATAAGGTTGGATTGACATGACAGTGCAAGCAAATGAATTTTAAGTGAAAGTGTATAAGTATATATGTACGTAGTATGTTTTTACTATGAAAACCAACGAAACTCATCAAAATAGGATATTTTGTAGTCAGTGAGGTATGTAACTTGTGGCCGGAAAGTCCTACCCCTAAATGCTGTGGCAATTGCAAAAGGGAAACGGCAATTTCGCGTGCGATTTAAAGCGCCGCAGGCTATTTAAGCAAGCGCAATATTCTACTGGTGTTAGAATAATAATAACTACCCTACAGTTGATGGCGACCTTAGCGCCAAAACAGAAAATTAATTTTACTTACAGGTAGGGCGCGAAAAATACCTAGAAAGACAAGGGATTTTGCTACAAGTGCCATTGAAACAACGCCAGGATATTAAATTTTCCACTAACAGCTTTTCGCGTGATTTAATTACCGCCGCCATTAGAATTCAAGTATCTGGAGCAGCAAAATGAATTAGTATAGAATTCAGGTTATGAATTTAAATTGATATCATAACAAGAGCAACTGGCATTTTCAGTGAAATGTTAGAGGAATTATTTTCAGGAGCGATGATCTGTGTAAGCTTCATTCCATTAAATGAGGTAACACAATTCAAATGCTTCTATATAAAGGTATATACAGTGGTCGGCATGACAATGTTAAATGGTTGTCTAATAGCAATTGAAAAACTGTAAAAATTATACGCTGGCTTCTTGCATCTTCGTGATTTTTTCTGAATAAAAAGGGAGGTATTGTGATTCAAAATTAAATCAACTAATATTAGGTTGAGTAACTATTTCAATCGTATTGATGTGCTAAGTGAAATAACAAAATGTTTCGAATAATTACCCGTAAGGATAGATAAAATTCACACATAAAAAGCGGAAAATTCAATTTTGAAGAATATCAGCAAATTTGTAAATCAGGCTGTAGACTTTTAAGCTCCCGAGAGATTACGACAACCCACCGCTCGTGAAGTTCAATTACTAGAAGTGCTGCGTTTATATGATCAATTAAAAACAACTAAGGGTATTGAAAATTGGTTGAAAATTGTTAAAGATCCTTATATCTGAAGAAGAAGTAGAAGTTAAATAATCTCATGCGGAATAATGCGAAAATAATTAGTTTGAAGCCGAACTGAAGTTGACGTCACTTGAAGTTGGCTTGTTAATGTATTTTTATACTAAAGGAAGAACCGAATATCGTGCAACCCTATAATTCTTGATTAAGTGGTTCAGGAAGTCTAGAGCTCGACAATTTAGGGTATTTTCAATAAAAAAATAAAAAAAGATATTTAAATTTTTTTAGGCTTTTATTTTATTTTTTATTTTATTTTATTTAACTTCTTTTACATACAAAAATGAAATAGCGCTGAAGTTGACCCTCACGAAAAATTGGACCTGGATGGTGTTGTCCATTTTGGCTCTTTTATTTATCTGAAACAACCAAAAAAATTATTAACAGGTATGACGGTAGCTAATTCCCGTACTAGTATAAATAAAAAAATTTGACAAAATGGTGCGGTTTAGAATTTGAAACTCTAAAAATCGTTGTTTTTTTAAGTTTTTTTATTAAAAAAATGAAATAATTAAATAGTAATATGATTCTAGTGCCACTGACGTTGTGAACAACATATTAAAATTTCACACGATTCGGTTGATTTTTTTTTTTTTTTTTTGACAACTTCAGGCTGAGCCGTTTCGAGATAAATAAAATGCGTACCGCTCTCTACCTGGTTAAAGAACTGTAGAAGCTATAATATTGGGAATTTTGCATGAAATTTTCACAGTATATTCTTAAGATACCATACTTTCGCAATATCAAAAAAAAAAAAAAATCGACTTTTTGAAAAAGATTTATCACCAACAGAAACAGAAATAAGTAAAAAGGATATTATTAACAGTAGTGACCCTACATGGTTCGTGTTGCTCCCGCTTGCAACGGGGCCTTATATGTAGAAGCATGTTTTCTTAATGTAGCAGCTTGGCATTGCTGGTCAGTCAAATTATTTGTTCGCGCTCGCCGAAATCCAATTTCTTTTTTTGTGGTAGTACACACAAAGCAAGAAATATGGATCCATTATTCGCGCTTGCCTCTTTATAGAACAATAGTCTCTGAGAGCAGTAGTGAGAGTGGAGTTGCGAATCTTTTGGCTGTCTGTTGCAATTGCAGCTTTCAATTTCACACTTTCTTTGTATAATTGAACATACGTATTTTCATACACAGAGCCATTATGTTGCCTAAAACCGGATAATTTTTTTAATTGATACTAAAGCACTTCAAGTGCGTCTTCCATCTATCGCATTTGACAGATATCTTTTGTGCTGGAATCTGGTGCTGTAGACTAATATATTTCGGGCGACGGCGAAGTTGATCAGTTTCCGTCCATAAGCGGCTGTTTCGTTGTGCATAATGAATTTTCTGGACTCAATCAAAACCCTTCCACGCCCATGCAGCCATTGAAGTTACCAAGTACGATTTTTATGTTGTGGCGCTCATAGATACATTCCAGGCACACACAGAAGCTTTTCTTAGTAGCATCATTCTTCTCTTGACGGAGGTGCTGAAGAATCTCGCTTTGATGCGGAATATGGAGAGACGCTCGTCCACTGCAGTGAATGAAAGTACACCACAAAGCCGACATCGAATTTGCGTTCCCTTATATGGTAGTTCTTATAGATTGTTCAAAGTTCAACTATGTCCTTGCCGTGCTCCGTAGACCTTACTAGGACATCAACCAGCCGGGTAGTCATTAAGCAACCAGATACTCCAGGTTCATGTTCTCAAAACATTGTCTTTTCCACAAGATGTTTTCAGTGAGTCATATCTCTCGATGTAAACATTAGATTAAGAATAATTTTTTTAACTTTTAATGAAATTTCCTGCTGTCTCATGTATGGTTTGAAGTATGAGCGATCGATTATTATTTTTTTTTTAACTGATTTATTTTTAGTCGTATATGAAGAAATAGGGCAGCATCTAATGTCTCATGATCATTCGATCTATTTCTGGTTAAACAAATAAACTTAAAAACTTTTGGTTGAAAATGAACATAGAGCATCAAATCTATGCCGATGACGTACTCATATACACAAAAGCCAATAACATATCTAGTGTTGAAAATATCTTTACTGATATTCTCAACGATATTACATTATGGTCCATAACTTCAGGTGTAAAACTCTCTCTAGGGAAAACTAATCTTTTACATATCTGCCGAAAGAGGAGTCCGTGCAACATATCACTGAGAATAGACAACTATGCTATTCAACCCAAAGAAAACTTAATGTTGCTAGGATTAATTATAGACTCTAAGTACTCTTTTAAGCCGCATTGTAATTATATTAGAAATTCCCTAGCAAATGGATTAAATATCATTAAGTATCTGTCCTACAAACATAGTTATATACATCCTACGATACGTATTAATGTTGTCAGAGCACTACTTCTATCGAAAATAGACTACGCCTTGCCAATCTACGGACACTGTGCAACATCTTTAATCCGCAAAATTTCAGTGCCTTATCATGCAGCAATCCGTCAAAGCCTTAGACCTTTCCCAACTTCACCAATAAAGTTTCTACTAGCAGAAGCCGGCTTACCGAGTATCCCCAATAGAGTTACCGATGCAACATCTCGTGTTCTTGCAAAACAACTCGACACCACAAATATGGCGCTAACAAACATCTTCAACAATGCAATTTTACGAAAAACGCAGCCGAGGATACTATCACCTATATCAAGATCCCTCGTTTTCGCCAAGGAGAATTTCATAACTCTTTACCGAGCGAAAAGAGTCGTTGAAACTTTCCCTCCCTGGCTCATTAGCCCCAGATCATTCGAAGATGTCTTACTCAGCTTGTCTAAGCAAAACGCACCAAACACGGTATATCGAGCTACATTCTCAGAGACATTTGAATCTTATAGAACATCTGGATGGAACTTCATTTTCACTGATGGATCTAAGACTTCGGACTATACCTCTCTGGCCGTAATCAACCAAGATGGAGCCGCAAAATCACAATGGCTTCTTTATCCAATGTGTACAATATTCACTGCTGAAGCCTTGGCAATCGAACTAGCCGTTGAGTATGCAAAAAAAAAAACAAAGGGAAATACATGATTTGTTCTGACAGCAAATCATGCATCACAGCAATCAAATCACCGTCTAATTTGAACCAAATTATTTCTTCGATTAGAAATTCACTTATTGCAGCACCAAACAAAAGCAAACTAATGTGGATACCCGGTCATGCTGGAATCTCAGGAAATGAAGCAGCTGATACGGCTGCTAAAAATGTCCACAAATCGCCTACACTTATGCTTAAAGAAAGAAAGACGTAATGTCGATTTAGCAGACTGGACAATGCAAGGACATCACTATTACAGATTAAATCCAAAGAGACTAACGCCATCCAAGACTGGGACATACAATTTTTACCCACTCACATCTTCTAACCAGGAAAAGTCAGTCCTGCTGCCCTCTGTGCGGCGGTCCAACGAAGGAGGACGAACCCGCTGACAACATTAACCTAAGTAGAGCATTATCTACACCTAGCTATGACAATATCGTGACAATATACAATTTCTTAAGGAACCAGGATATCTTAAATTTAATTTAGCGTAGATTAAAGTATTATTTTATTTTATTCTCCTATAACAATAACCGCTTAGTTTTAATCATTATAATTTTTTACGTTTCATTTCATCCCTCTTAAGTAAATTAACAATTTTTCTATTAAAAAGACGACTGAAAGCCTAGTAGCTAGTGTCGCTTTTCTTAATTTACACTGTAATTTATTATTGTATAATTTGTTATAAATAAATAAAAATAAATATTTTTTTAGATAAAGTTCGTTTCACCCCCAATGGTGCTGTTAACAAACAGAATTGTTGAAATTGAGTGTTGGAAATTGATCGCGTCGGCATGGAAAACCGATCCGTCTATATCGGGCGACTTTTTGTTGCCAATTTTTAACGGTGTATTGTTCGTCTAAACTGAAAAGGATGGCACATTTGGTTTCATCAAGACCATACCTGCGATTTGACTCCCTAAAGGATGAATGTTAGGCCAGTCAACCAGATACGACGCAAAGGTTGAAATATGAAATTGAGATTGATGAGATAAATACAGGAAAACGGAGAAATGCACTGAACATTTTTGCTTGCATGAATGAGCTACTGTAAATCTAGTCGTTACAATCATATAAGAAAAAAAATGTATACTAACAAGGTTTATTATTTCCAATAAAAAATTTCACTGAAAAATATTCATGCATTCTTTGTTTATAACTGCATTAAACTTCAAGCTCTTGACGTACCATTTATTGTAAATATAGTAAAATAAATAATGACGATGCAGTTAAAAGTGAAAAGCCTCCCTAAGCTTCGTTACCATGTGCAAGATGTCAGCTCTATCAACCTTGCTTTTATTCATCTGTCTCGATTTCTATATAAATATTTTATTTTTATTTCAAAAAATAACCGAATATCAGAATATGCCATTTTTCAAGTGTTAACATTTTTATGACCACCACCGTTTTTCGTGAAGCACTCGATTCACATCTACTGTTATACATACGAATAGAAATGTATGTATGTATACATAGCTGCAGCTAACTATCAGTATCTGAATAAACTGTCAAACACTTATCAACTCAGTGCTGGTATTTACTGTTACTCTTGATTTTGCGGTTAGTTGATGAAACTGTCACTAGCGCCATCATTATTACCAACACTGCACAACTAACTGTGTATGTACCTTCGCCTATTTTTATCTCCCCCTCCATACAGCCTCTGCAGCACCACTGTTTGCCACTGGCAATTTACATAATTGAATTGTTGCATCTGTGAAACACTCGCGGTGAACAGGAAACTCCAACGCTTTCATTACGTAGACTACAACAACAAGGTATTATTATTTTTGTTTACGCTGCTGCTGTTCTTCTGAGGTATGGCTGATTCGCTTCAAAAACGGTTGCTGTTTTTTAAAGTTTGCTGGTAAACGGTAAGGGAAAAGAGGGAAATAGTGATTTTGATTGAGTAGAGACGAGTGGAGTTTATTGATTTTACGTTAGGGTTCACATTAATTGAAAGCGTGGTACAATGCTAATTGAAATTCCAGAGACAAAAAAATGAAAGCGGAAAAAATTCTATTAGAAAATAAATAGTGAAAGAATAACAACAACAAAAGTACGCAAAAACATCAGAATTAGAAGAAAGGGAAGATCTAATGTAAACTTTTCATTGAAAGTGAGGCTGTGATAGTATTCATTGCGCGCGCTTGTGTAGGTATGTGAGCTCACATGGCCTAGTAACATACATATAAATATTTAACTTCAAAATGGATCATGCATTTAAATTCAAACTGTTCTATAAATGCAACAAAGTTGAAAAAAGTGAACAGAATAATGCAACTGTTGGGACTTAAATTCAATTGAAACTTTTTTAAAGTTTAAAACCAGTTGAGTGGAAGTCAAAGGTATCATATTATATTTAATTTTATATATCTAAGTATATGCGAGAATATACATTTATAATTAGCGGTTACATACTATTTGGGCTTCTCCTCCTATTTGTGGTGAGCGTCTTGATGTTATGCCACAAATGAAGAGGCCCACATAGTCCGGGAGCCAGGGGTTGATTTTGGACTGCGTTTTTATACCGTTACATTCTTAACTATACTTGTGATTTAGCTTTCATGAATAACGAAAGTGAACGTCAGCTGGCGCACCCGCGGTGAGTGTGTTGTGTAAATGTCAACAAACAATGAAAAAAATTCAGCCGGTATAAAATGAGTTGTTAAAATTTTTTTTTTCGGCACGTTTCGCAGCACCCCACGCACGTACCCTCCGCTACTGGACCAGGTGACGGTTGGTATCGTCATCCATTGGATGGCGTCTGCCTTCAGTATTAAAATCAGTCGGCATGAAATGATGAGGTCAAAATGACCCCTGGTTCCCGGACTAACAGTTTTAAGCCGCCTACCAACGGCAAATGGTTTTTCTGAAGAGCTTTTGAATGGTATAGGGTTTTTCAGTAAGATCGCTTCAGCTTTTGAACTTTTTTGAATAAAACACAAACGGTTTGACTGTTTTAACTAATTTTTTTTTTATTATCGAGTTTGAACATATACATTTAAGTATGAATTTCGAGTTCTTTTCCATGACCACCGCGTGCACGTTTTACGAAGTCCAATCGTTGAACCCAATTTTCGACCACTCGACCACTCTTTTGCATAAATCGGTCGAAATTCCAGCAATTTCGCGTTCAATATTGGCTCTGAGCTCACAAATCGTCGCCGGCTTGTTACTGTAGACCAATGACTTCACATAACCCCAAAACGGGACGGCTTGTTAAATGGACCGTAAAATGGCCGTAATGCTCTTAAAATAGCAGCAACAGAACGATTATTTTCATAAAAAATTTGCACGATTTGCAATCGTTGCTCAAGTGTGTAGCGTTCCATGATGAAATGTATACTAATGAAGTTTACAAATGACAAGCGAAAAATAAAAAATATTGCGTCGTCCGCCCTCCCTATCAGAAAAAAGTTGAAGCGCACCTATTGAACAACCCTATAGAAATATACTCGGAAGCTTACCATTGCCTGCCGAGGGGTAACCGCCAATGGAGAAAACTTCTTTTTTTCGATCATTTGAATAGAGCTCTGTGAGAATTTATATGAAATTTACTTTTGGCTAATTGTGACCACAATTAGAATAGAGTTTAAAAAAATGTTTGAGGTCCGATACCTAGCAGCAGATTGATTAACAGATGTAATTTCAAGTTCACACCCTAAATTTGATTATTCTCATTCTCAAAAATAGATTTATAAAACATAAAGACATACTCCTTGACTTTCCAACAATTTTTCCCAATAATACCTGCAGTGTTGAAAATAACTAAGCTACTAAATTAAAAAACAAATCATATTTTTTATAGTGATGACTTGAAAGGAGATTTTGGGGCAGTTTGAAATAAAAGGCGTAAAACAGTTTGAAAGGTAATGGAATCCTGCCGAAAAGATGCACTGTCTAATATGCAAAATCCTGACATAAGTTCTGTTACAAGTTAAGTCCGTTATAGATATGAATTTATAGCACTTTTTCTAATGAAATTTATTACACTTTTTCTTATGAAATTAGTTTTATGTATTCAAGTAAAACTTTATTATTAAAAAAAAAAATAAAGTACTAAATAAAAACTGCTTCACTTTCTAAGACATCCTCCTGGTACACTTTTGTCCCGGACTTAACCTCTTTTTCGCAGAAATGAAAGATGTAACGCCTTTGCAAGACACTCCCCACCCAACCATTACGGAGGCTGAATGGTGCCCACAGCGAGCCTTGCAACGCCGAAATTTTGAGATTTTTCATGAGGAGGGTTTTCAAGGTATAAATGCGCCCGTTGCCGAGGGGTGACTACTATAAGAAAAAACATTTTCAAAATCAACCGCGAGTTTACAACATGTACTGAAAAAGAGAATCTTCAAATTCGCACCAAAGGAAGCTCTTCTGCAGCACGAACCCTCGGATTCTGTGGCTTTAACTCTACTGAATTGGCAAAGCAAAATAGTATTCATTATTTGTTACAAAAGACTTCATCAATGTAAACTTATTATATGAGCGAATGAGGCTACATTACATCTTTTAATCAATGGAAGGAATGTGTATTTCGTTTGCAATTTTTTTTTTAAATTTACAATTTTGAGATTTTTTCAATGTTGAGAATTTTTCTATAGAGTTTTTTAAAATTAACATCTTTGGCTCTTTCTAGCAATTTGTAATTTATTATTCTTTTTTTTTAATTTTTGGGATTAAACCAAGACTCATTTGAACAGGCAGCAGGAGTAGAATGACTAATTTAAATTTTCTTTCTACTTATATGATCGCGATATTGTACAATATCGGCTGAATATGATGGTTGATCGATGATATTTAATAAGTTTTTGAACAGAAAAAAATGCTAGTCCTGGTAAATGGTGTGGAATATTGGTGTAAAATGCTTGGGATGTTTTCAAACAAATCTGGGCACTCGGCAAACTTCCTCTCTTAAACCAAATTAAGTTCAGGAAATATTTCTTATTTACCGTCTGAAGGATAAGAAATCATCCGATGATACTTTGAATAATGAATTTTCTTTTTACCATCACACAAAATCATCAATAATAATGGAAGCTTAACTTAAAAATAAAATTAATTTGGCCATTACGAATATAAAGGTATAAATTGGGGCAATGTATTGTAGTATTTTTGAAATATAGTATTTTTTAGATTGTTCTAAAAAACGATATTCACCGTATTGAAAAAATTTCGGCAACCATGTGAATTTCATATTACAATAAATTACGAAATTATAATTTACAAAGAAAAAGCGCGATCATTCATCATATTTACAAAACAACAAATAACCGGAAAACATTTTTATTCGCTTTTAATCACGCCTGAGATAAGCAATTTCTGCAAATTTGAGTAAAAACATGAATTGTACACAAAATTGAAAATAAAATATCAAAATGTTGTCAGTCCCGTAAGCTAGAAAAAGTTCATTCAGTAGACGTCTCCCGGCTTTCGGAAAAATGACGATAAGAACCCTGATCGTATTTCTTTTATGTTGTGTTATTCTATTTGATGTCGTCAAATTCGCAGACCGCCCGATGCTCCACAAGGAGTTAAAGAAAAACGTATATACAATTTGTATTTCGTCACGTATTACATTTGAGATTTGCAAAGTCTATGTTTTTGATGCTTACTGATTTCTCTGAAAGGAATTCTCAAACAAATCTTCAAAACCGATTTGATCAAAATGTCGAAATGATTGATGGTACGATTTCCTTATTGACACATTCATAATTATTTACATATTAATATATGTACGTAGCTCAGACAAAACCAATTTTAATGTGAAAAATTGAAATACGTATGAATATAGGTTTCAGACACTTTATTTCCGTGTTGTTTATTTAAGTTATCAACAAATTGTTCGATTGTCAACATTTTTCCAATAATTAATTATACAGATGTTTCTGAAACCTATACAAGTTACAATACCAAGTACATTTTATGCAAACATAGAGTGATAGGTACATTAAAGTAGTGGAGATAATTCTAGTATAAAAGACATAGTGCCTCGCTCTGAAAACATAGTCGAATATTGACCGGATTTGGAAGATAGTCGATTAGAGACATGACACTTCTACGCTTAGCTTTGTTGGGTGTTTTATTTGTGGTGATCACAAATTTGCCCGAATCCAGGGCCCAAACCACTAATTCAACTTCAACGACGAACTCAACAACAACAGCAACAACGACAACAACAGCTTCAACTACCACTACAACAACAGTTGCTTCAAGTAGTAATAGTAATGCCGCCGCAAGACGTAGAAGACGTGCCGCAAGGAGAAGAAGAAGACTAGCGCGTGCAAGAAGAAGAAGACATGCCGCAAGGAGAAAAGCAAGACGTGCTGAAAGGAGACAAAGGCGACGAAATAGGAGGCTCAGAAACAGGCTTAACAGGACCGGGTAATGCAACCGGATAATTAATAACTACACATGTATTTACATACAGAATAAAAAGCATGTAGCAAATGTTAATAAAAACGCAAGATTTTTAATTTTTTTTTTTAAATTGGTTTTCTAAAACGTGCAAATTCTCATAATAAAATTGCTGTGAAAATCGTTATTTTGGTAAACATCGTCTCAAATACTCGAAGAGTGAATATGGCATGCCAGCAAGTGTTACTCTGGGTTAACTTATTCTTCTTAATTGGCGCGATAGCCGCTTACTCGATTTTGGTCGAGTTTAATAAAGCGCGCCAGTCATTTCTTTCTCGTACTCACCGGCGCCAATTGGACACACCAAGTGAAGCCAAGTCCTTCTCCGCCAGATCTTTCCAACGCAAAGAAGGCTTTCCTCTTCATCTGCTACCACCAGATGGTACCACATCGAATACTTTCAGAGCCAGAGCGTTTGCATCCAATCGGACGATATTACGCAGCCAAGGACGCAGCTGGATCTTTATTTTCTGCGGTCAGTCAATGCCGTCGTTAAGATCATACAGCTCATTGTTCCATCGCCTACGATATTCGCCGTCACCAACGTCTGAAACATTCCAAGCGTCGTTTCATGGGATGTTGTCATAGTCCAAGCTTCGGCGCCATACGTTAATACGGGCAAGATGAGAGACTTGTAAAGTGTTAGTTTTATTCGCCGAGAGAGGAGTTTACTACTCAATTTCCTACTTAGTCCAAACTAGCACTTGTTGGCAATGTTCGTTGGATTTCAAAACTGAAATTCTTATCGGTGCTAATGCTGGTTCCCAGATAAACGAAATTTCTTAAAATATTGAAATCATAACCATCAACAGTGGCGTGGGTGCGAGTGCGCCGACTGTTTGTTTGATGACTCTTTCACCACTAGACTCATTTGATTTGCTTCTTTATCCAGTTTGGAAAGGCCAACAGCAAGGTTGTTAAGGCCGATGATGTCAATATCATCGGCATACGCCAAAAATTGTACGCTCTTATACAAAATTGTGCCTGAGCTATTAAGTTCTGCGGCTCACACGATCTTTCCAACAACAGTCTGTCAACTGTCTGAAACCCCGTTTGGTTTTACACGACTCGGAGAGATTATTCGCAATTCTGACGGCGCTGCTGATATTGAGCAGCATCATTTCACATAGAAGTATTAGTTTTGCAGAGATAGCAAATGCAGGCATCGCGGCATATAGGCAACTCCTTTTCGTATTGTCGAATGCGACGAAAAGATGGTATGTATCGATTCTGCTTTCATGGGTCTTTTCCAAGACTTGACTTATTGTAAATATCTGAGCCTACTAAATTACGGTACATTAAAGTGCATATTTGGAAGTGGCTCAAAAACCTGGTTGGTATTTTAAAAGTATTTTTTGACAGGATTTTGCGCTTTATACCATATCAAAATGAACTTGTAGACGCAAATGCGCAAGATCGTTTGCAAACAAAAAAAATTGTTAAATCAATGCCAATTTTCTTAAATTGTACAGCTGCAGGAGCCGTCAGCTACAAAACAATTACTAAAAACCAACCCCATATTTTAACTACTCCAAACTTACACTTAGATTATGACAATTTTATTTTATAGCATTTTATTAAAGTTCAGATAAAATGTTTAAAACTAGTTGAAACTTCTCGTTGATTTCTTCTACATTTTTGTATACAATTTTAAAGTTGGATTTGTATGGTTTTTGTTTAAAACATAAACAATGCTAAAAAAACAGTTTAACTCGGGAAAGCATTAAAAATATTGAAAAAATCACCATTTCTTTGCTCAAAATCAGCTTTATTCATCAACGTAATTTCCATCAATTTCTCCCCACGGGAAATAAACTACTGGCGATCTTTGTTGAACTAGGTCAAAATCTCTTAAACAGATATCGCGCCAATCAAGAAGAAGAAGAAGAAAATTTCCATCAAGAACAATACTGTCCTTCCGGCGCCGCTCTGACATTTCAATACCACCTTTGTAGAGCAATTTATCTTGTGCCACAAAATAGGCCTCAGTTTCAGCGATAAACTCTTCATTCGAGCAAAATTTCTTACTGGCGGCTATTTTTTTTAAATCTGCGAACAGCAAGTAGTCGCTGGGAGCCAAATCTGGTGAAATAAATATAAAATATAAAGCCGGCCTCTTTTTTATACCTTTAGGATATCAGGTAACTTACGCAACTCCACTTGTCGATATCATTTATTTCAACGATTTTGAGGATTTTTTTAATGTTTTCTGGTGTTACCGCCTCATTTGAACGTCCACTGCGTTGTGCACCATCGGTGTATCTACAACCACGTTTGATGTCAGCAAACCATCATTTTATTGTTGTTTCTGATGATGTGGAACTCCCATAATACTTTTTAAGCCATTGCTTCGCTTGAACAGTCAAAAAAGTAGCGTCACTCTTAGCACAATATCTCACGAAATATTGGATAGAATATCATGAAATTTAATCAGCTGTCTTTTTATGGTTAGTACTGAAAAAGAAAAGAGGTGAATGCAATAAAACTAGTGTCATTTATGTGTTAGGCCCGGTACGCTTCAGCCCATGTGTTATATATTTATATAAAGGGTGTTTCAATTGGCGCGGGTCGATTTTGGCGCCCTGTGGCAGCCATTTTGTTTTGGTGACATCTGTAAAATCCTTTGTTTATGATTCAGTTGTTTATGCCAAATCATCACGGCAAGTTACACGAATGAACAGCACGTTCAAATGATAAAACTTTATTATCAAAATGAGTGTTCATTAACGCAAACGTTGCGCGCATTGCGCCCATTTTTCGGTAGACGTGGTGGCCCTTCCAATTTCTTATGGCCCATATGGAACCATATGGACCTAAACGACATGTGGTTCCAGCAGGACGGCGCTACGTGCCACACAGCAAACGCCATTTTATTCCATTTCAACATCTACCCGCCCTTATTGAGCTGGCGGTTACACCCTTTATTGGATGTTTAGCCGAGCTCCTCTTGGTGTTGTTCCACAAGGGAGGGACCTACAATTGTGAACCGGCTGCGAACGGCCAATAGGTTTTTATCAGATGCTGTTTCAGCTCAGACGGCTGCAGTAGCCGAATGGGTTGGTGCGTGACTACCATTGGGAGTTCAGAGAGAACGTAGGTTCGAATCTCGGTGAAAGACCAAAAGGAAGAAAAAGTTTTTTTTCTAATAGCGGTCACCCCTCGGCAGGCAATGACAAACCTCCGAGTGTATTTCTGCCATGAAAAAGCTCCTCACAAAAAATATCTGCCGTTCGGAATCGGCTTGAAACTTTAAGTCCCTCCATTTGTGGAAGAACATCAAGACGCACACCAAAAATAGGAGAAAGAGCTCGGCCAAACACCCGAAAACGGTCTATTTATAATTAAACACAGATTTTTTCAATCAAGCAAAGATTACTCACACCTTTATTGACAATTTGCAAATATCACTTAAATTACACATAACAAAGTGGAAAATAATTTGAAAACAACTTAATTACAATACAAACCTCATTTGCCGCAGCTTCTAATTAGCGAAAAGTGTGTTTATTTGTATAGATTTCAATTGGAACCCATCATCGTATGTATTATGCATACATATGTATGCAAGGGACACTCACATGTCACACAAGCAGGCAATTAAAATGAACATCTCTCATACTCTCCATTTCGCTTACCAACCCACTCTTCGTCTATACACCGTGGTTGCTACACTTAAAATCAATACCGTCTAGTTACTCGCATATACAATTGTGCCAAAAAGCGTAAACCATTCAACCGCATATTGGTAGCAGGAATTATATTCCTAATACAAAAACAAAGCTGTTATTCGCTAGACACCTAAAATATGGCGTTCATATATTATTAGAAATGAGCAAGCCATTTAAGTCAAGTCAGCACACGCCCAACGGTAAGCAGACAGACAGACAGGCAGGCAGTCCGCCAAATTGCCCGGCAGACAATTACTTACACTTACTTAGACGACAACGACAAACTGACAGTTAACAGAAACCGCGCCAATAAGTTCGTTTCGTTTCTTTACGTGAATGACGATACAGTAAATGGATTCCAATAGTGAGTGACTAGGGAGCTAAAGTGGTGTGGGAGAGAATGGGGCAACGTCTCCGTGAGAAGATAAAACTGAAATCATCTGACTGTAGGGATGCTGAAGTCGGCATACAGTAGTCCCGGCATATCTCTGCTTTAGAGTACTGAAAACTTTATGAAAAAAGTTGATATTAATCCAAAGAACAGAATTTTTGCTTTTAGTTACTTGACTGGTTTTATGTGCGACTGATTTCGATTACAGTTAGAAGGTTCAACTTTAAATCTGTTACGTTTTTTGTAAGGGAGAATGGGGAGTTGTGAGACGGGTTTTGTTTTTGGACCCGTACTACTCAAAATCTTAATATTCTGCATATGTCAACGATGGAATCTTTAGTCAATGAATACTGGAAGCTATTGGTATGGCCTATTTAACAAAACTACAATTTTCCTTAAAATTAAAATTGTATATAATCATATAAAATATAATACAAAATACAAAAATGTGGGGAGTTGTGAGACACCATGGCTTAAATCAATAAAAATGACTTATTTTAGTTGTTAGTTCTTTATTAAGATGAAAAATAAAAAAGAAAAGACAATTGTTATAAAAAAGTGTATAAAAAATGCAATGCCATCAATCTGATGATTCGCAGTGAGAACATGTATAATAACCAGTTCGTAAATTGGCACACTTTAGGTGCATAGCTCGATCGCATACATTGCAATGAATGGAATCTACGAAAAAGCGGAAAAACAATAAAAACTCAAATTTAACCAAAAATTTCATGATATATATACAAACAATGCATGAATATTGCGAGGTACTTATGAAAGATGCGTTAAAGCGTCGAAAAAACCGGTGTCTCACAACTCCCCAAATCGTTTTTTTTTTATAAATGGCCGCGTAGTCATAAACACATCGAACGTTCATGCCCAAGTGAATGTGTAAATTCAAAGCTAATAGGACAATTAATAATTTGTATATATTAACATTTGCAATTTGCTTCAACAACTGATCGAATGTATCGCAAAACAAATGATGAAAAAACTTACCGAGAAATTCCAAAACACAGTAACTGGAGAGACGCGTCGAATGCGTGGAAATATGACCAATGCTAGCTGAAAAGTGAGATCGCATCGAGAACACTTGTTGACACTTAAAATCGAATGTAAACAAATGAATAATACCGAAAGGTAACAATGTCTCACAACTCCCTATGTCTCACAACTCCCCATTTTCCCCTACTAAATTCAAGCATTATAGTCCTAGGATCTCGGGGTTATATTAAAAGTATTTTGAAGTCCCGAGGTCAGCAATCCGCATGCAACTACATATATTGGAATTTCTATTGTACTGTGCCAGTAATGCTAAACTTTCACATCTCCACTAGGAATCGCAGAGCAGCATTCTATGTATAAAAAATTAGATATAGACTTCAAGCCTAATCCCGTTAAAAATGCTAAACGTTACATACCTATGTACTAACTTTAGCCCACTAATGACGTTGAAGGAAATATCTGGTATCATATAAATATTTGGAAGAATGTCGCGAATATGTACGAAAAAATCAATTTTGTAAAAAATATTTCTCGCCGTACTCAGGAAAGCCACAGGGACTCAAAACATAAACCACATATTCTTAGACGATCCGAATCTTTAGGTAAATCTAATTAGCTTTTCTAATGAGGGAGTACATAAACTGTCCAGATTCTTGAAGGTTTGGTTAAAGAAAAATCTAAAGCTTATAGAAATCCTAAATTAACTTTGCCTTTACCTCAACTATACAACTCTATAGCTATATAAAAGCCCTTTCAACTTCATCTGGTGGTCATAGGCAAAGAAGTAGAGTGCCACATTAGTGGCCATTGATTCGTTCTTAAAAGGCTTAGTATGTTCACTCTTATTCGCTCATCAGAAGTTAGTCAAAGCAAGCATGGTTTTTCGCTGGTGTCCACATATTGTGAGTGATGACTCTAGCCCTCTTCCCAAGTTGCGAGCACCAGAAACCCAAAGTGACTTATTTACTTCGACTCGATTACCCTAGTCCTATCACAGCCAGCTTCTTCGTTTTCGGAAATTCTTCTACATTCCAGTACTTCAAGCAAGTAGACGATGTGCTGCCGAAGAGATTGTAGAAACATTTGATATACTGTAACACATTTTGAATTGACCGTCTACAAAAATGGCGAGTTCTCTTAATTCAGATGATATTCCAGAGAAAAATAAAGATTGTTTATGTACCAAAAATGAGGAAATGAGGAAATGGTTTAGCTTTGAGATATTGATATGGCATCAAAAGAAACATATTGTATATATTTTAGATCATGTAACACAAATATAGCTAAGCATTTTTTTTTGGTACCTTTGCTCCGGAACATTATGGAAAACGCGAACTATTCTGAGATCAGATTCATATTCAGCACATCAAGAACCCTCAGAAAGGTAGATTAGGTAGATCTTAGATCTTATAAAAGCCAATCAAGAAAGTGTGCTGAATTAATCACGAATTGAATTCGCACTCATCTCTCTATAGATGTTTGGTACAGTTTTCTTTCCAATTTCTAGGATGGCTTAATGTTGCTCTACAAATAACATACCAGTAAGTGATTTTAGTAAAAACCTTTTTCATTGCAGAAATGTACTCTGAATCTTGCAAAATTTAATCGTTAACGGTATCATGACTCCGGCAGCAAACGGCTGGTAGTCATGCCCGAACTAATTTTTATGTATGTGTCGGGTGTTTCTGAAGGTGTATGAGAACTATCGATTTCGATAACTATGGCTTGACAGCTGAGAACGGCAAACTGTGTTGACATTTCCGTTCAGTAAGGTCTGACAAGTCATCATGAATCGTCCATTTTATGTGCGCCTAAAACGTTGGCGGCATCATCGGTCATTATTTCTTACGAAATGAGGAAGGAGCTACCGTTACGGTGAATTGTGAGGCGATAGCCCTGCTAACTGAATTTTTGTTTCCAAAAAATGTTAGTCAGTGCGCTTAACAATCGACTTACTGCAATACTTCCCACACCATTGGCGCCATACGACCAGATTTATTGGAAAAAGTAGTCAAAAATTTAACTGATGGAATGGACCGTGTAACTCGTAGCCGCGACGGAAATATGCCGGATATTATATTAAAAAAAAGTCAATGCCATGAAATTAGCTACCAACCTAGAGTAAAAAATGCAATCCAATAGGATTTCTGCTTTGTATTATTGTATCATTTCAATTTCTCAAGTTCTTAAAATAACATCCGATATATTCCTATATATGAACGAGTAATTTCAAACCACAATATTTGATTTGAGAAACTTCTGAATATTTTTTACTTTCGTGCCTTAATTTCTGATCACCCTGTACGCTCATATCTTTATCAGAAATACTTAGCGGTTGCCCTCTGCCTAATCACCACCTACCAGGCGTTTTGAGCATAACTCAATGGCCGTATACGCCGCCATTTTGGCACTGGCCTACGTGAACTGCATCCAAATTTGTTTGTACATTTTGCTGAGGGCATTATCCTCCAAAACTGAGGTGCACATATATACAATATATGTATGTATATATTACAATTTCAGACTTCGTACTCCACTATACAACTCCAGCTATTACCGCAAACTTTTATCTGCCTACATATGTCTATGTATTAGTTCTTTAAAGGTAGCGTATACGACACAGCGGTAAATGGGTGGTGAGAATTTGTAATTCGCGGTGCAATTGCAATATAATCACTACGAAGTCATTTATTTAGCTCATTTACGAGTATACCCAACAACTTACAGCTTGTGGCTAATCCCAGTGTGTGTCTATAGAAGAATTGGTGATTTCAAAACGTATTTATGAGGGGCGAGAGAACTTAACGAATTGCACAAATTTTAGAAAGCCTAATTCACTCTGCTTGCTTATCGATCTACAAAGATTTGATACATTTTTTTTTAATATTGAAACAGCAATAAAAAAACAGGTAATATAAGGTATCAGGTAGGCTAACCAAGGAATAATTCTGAGAAAATACTCGATTGAGCGGAAGAGTAAATTAAGTTTGAAGTTTAGAATATAAATCAAGACAACTGCTTTTTCTCTGAACAGATTTGATGAAAAAACTTATGCATTGCCCTCACCTACGTCGAAGTCTTAGGAAAATATGTCTGATACTTAATTTGGAAGATTGTTTAAAAAGTAAAACTTTCCTAATTTTCGAGCTCAAACTTATATCCTGCAACGTCCTTGCAGGCAAAGCAATTTGGTTTCTTCTTAAGTTGCATTGAATGCACTTTCAAAATTGGGAACTTATCTACTAAGTAAGGCTTAAAGTATATATAATTGGCCCGTACACCTTTTTGGGTGTTTGGCCGAGCTCCTCCTCCTATTTGTGATGTGCGCCTTGATGTTGTTCGGCAAATGAAGGGGCCTACAGTTTCAATACGACTCCGAACGGCAGATATTTTTATGAGGAGCTTTTTCATGGCAGAAATACACTCGGAGGTTTGCCATTGCCTGCCGAGGAGCGACCGCTATTAAAAAAATGTTTTTCTTAAGTTTGGTGTTTTCACCGAGATTCGAACCAACGTTCTCTCTGTGAATTCCGAATGGTAATCACACACCAACCCAGAAGAAACATTATTTAATTTAAAAAACAGGAAAATTGCAGCCAGAAAGAGAAGACATTACAATTAAGTGTAACAATACTTTAATTACAAAAACAAACCATTTGAAATATAAAGAGAAAATATTTTTGAGCACATGAACTTAAACTTCGTATGAAATCAAAGAAATCCAGGTTATCTGCCCTGTAGCAATAAGAGCAACAAACAAAAAAAACAAAGTTAGACGCAATTTTATTTGTTTGTGTAGGGGAGAATGGGGAGTTGTGAGACATAGGGAGTTGTGAGACATTGTTACCTTTCGGCATTATTCATTTGTTTACATTTGATTTTAAGTGACAACAAGTGTTCTCGATGCGATCTCACTTTTCAGCTAGCATTGGTCATATTTACACGCATTCGACGCGTCTCTCCAGTTACTGTGTTTTGGAATGTCTCGGTAAGTTTTTTTCATCCTTTGTTTTGCGATACATTCGATCAGATGTTGAAGCAAATTGCAAATGTTAATATATACAAATTATTAATTGTCCTATTAGCTTTGAATTTTCACATTCACTTGGGCATGAACGTTCGATGTGTTTATGACTACGCGGCCATATATAAAAAAAAACGATTTGGGGAGTTGTGAGACACCGGTTTTTTCGACGCTTTAACGCATCTTTCATAAGTACCTCGCAATATTCATGCATTGTTTGTATATATATCATGAAATTTTTGGTTAAATTTGAGTTTTTATTGTTTTAAGTTAAGCAGAAACAACTCCATTCATTGCAATGTATGCGATCGAGCTGGGCACCTAAAGTGCGCCAATTTACGAACTGGTTATTATACATGTTCTCACTGCGAATCATCAGATTGATGGCATTGCATTTTTTATACACTTTTTTATAACAATTGTCTTTTCTTTTTTATTTTTCATCTTAATAAAGAACTAACAACTAAAATAAGTCATTTTTATTGATTGGTGTCTCACAACTCCCCACATTTTTGTATTTTGTATTATATTTTATATGATTATATACAATTTTAATTTTAAGGAAAATTGTAGTTTTGTTAAATAGGCCATACCAATAGCTTCCAGTATTCATTGACTAAAGATTCCATCGTTGACATATGCAGAATATTAAGATGTTGAGTAATACGGGTCCAAAAACAAAACCCGTCTCAAAACTCCCCATTCTCCCTTACAATTTTTTTTATTTACAAGTATATGTTTATTAAGCTATTTCACAGCGTTTGAGATTAATTTTAAAAGCTTAAAAATAACATTAGAAGGCAAAGTGTTTTATGGAAAAAGATTTGATAAATAGGGAAATAGAAGGTTGTGAAAAAGTGGAAGTAGGAGGAGAAGTACAAGGAAGCATTAAAAGAAAATTTTAAGCGTAATATCCTTCGGTTGGTTTCGCCCCTTTGTGGCAGAGCATTCCAAGAGACGAACAGCAAAAACGAAGAACTGACACTCAGATACACGCAACTGTATCTCATACTTTGCAGGTTAAATGATCAGGCCGATCTAGTAAATTCAACTCTTTCGACAAGGTAATTGAGCTCGCGAGAGTTGATGGTCTTATGAAGCAGAATTAGGCATTTTACTTTTAATAAATCATCAAATTTTACAGAAAATATTTTCAAGGCAAAACTGATATCTCATCATGACGTTTACACAATACACATATCTGGCGATGTTGTCGTAGAGGACATTAGGATTACTAAGGCGCAGACTATCACAATCGACTTGCAATTCACATCCATACAATAGGGTTGGAAACAGAAATGTTTTAGCTAAAAGCAGTCGCATGTTCACTAGGGTAAAGTGCTAAATAGCCCATAATTGGCGAAACATGGCACAGATTTTTGCCTATTGCACTGTAAGTTTGGCTATTTCAAGATGGAGTATTATTGAAAAACATTCCTAGACTGGTAGTGTAAACGAATTTCATACAAATGTGGCTCAATTTCACTTTACTGCAGCCTTTGAGTTTGAAATTATTTTTATATATAACTATACATTGTGATTTACTTGGATTTAAAAGTAAACTATTGTCATAGGGCCACTTGCTGACGTAATCTAGGTCAGTGCTGAGGATATTAATACAATTATTGACGAATATACATACCAAAACCTACCAAATATATCCTAGATATACCTAATAACCCACAAAAGACCGCGTCCAAAAAAATACAGTTTTTAGAATTTAAAGACCAAAGCGCAGGGGGGAACCAAAAAAGTACACAGGGCTTCTTCAGATTATTTTCGGTTCCTACGATATCCGCAATCTATTGGCGTGGCTGCCATTCAATGAAAAGCTGCAACAACAACTATATTTTCGTTGGTGCGTAATATTGCCAACTCAAGCTTTCCCATTGCTCCAGGCGCATCGAAAACCATAATTTCTGACAAATGTTTTCAATACTGCACGCTATTTCCCTTAAAGTTTTGGATTAGAACATAAATACATATTTCTGAGTGTGTCCTCTAATTATCTGTTCGCTTTCTGCTTATGGTACTAGCAAGTCCTTTATTTATATCAGTCTATGAAGAGGCCTCCCTTCAAGAGGCATAATTGAAAATTAATTTTGAATTAATTCATGGCATGCGATTCAGGCAAAATTTAATCGTAGTCCTTGACATTACATCCCGTCAGATCAACTTTTAGCAGAGATATGGTTTTTGATGGCGGCCGCCGTAACCGAATGGGTTGGTGCGTGATTACCATTCGGAATTCACAGAGAGACGTCGGTTCGAATCTCGGTGAAAGCAAAATTAATAAAAAAACATTTTTCTAATAGCGGTCGCCCCTCGGCAGGCAATGGCAAACCTCCGAGTGTATTTCTGCCATGAAAAAGCTCCTCATAAAAATATCTGCCGTTCGGAGTCGGCTTGAAACTGTAGGTCCCTCCATTTGTGGAACAACACCAACACGCACACCACAAATAGGAGGAGGAGCTCGGTCAAGCACCTAACAGAAGTGTACGTGCCAATTATTTATTTTGTTTATGGTTTTTGATGTAAGTAACATATCGCTCCTTTAATGGAAGTGCGTCATAATCTAAAAAACCAAAATGTTGATAAAAATAGCTTTAAAATTTTAACCTTTTTATGCCTTCTTAAGTATAAGTAAATATACATTTCCATCTAATGAAATAACGAATGCTAGTAAAATATGGACTTTTAGCTATAATTGTACGAACAGCAAAGAACAAAAAAACACCGAAAACAAAATCATAATAAGAGTACGGTTATTATTTCCGCCCTCATTCAATTGACAATAATTTTAATATATTAAACGTCGTCGTAAACATTCTACCGAAAGACCTGCAATGCCAAAAATGTATTTGCTCATTTCGTGAAAATAAATCACTCCTAACGAAATATGGGAAATTTGGCCATTTTTTCTTAGTTGCCCTTCAAAAACCGCTGTACCTATAAAACACTAAGTTGTTCAATAAATTTTGGCGTGAGATAAAGGATGGCGTTGCTACTAGCCTAAATTATTTGTTATTTTGGTACACTCTTCATTATCTCCACTCCTCTGGTTATGTGCTATTAATAAAATCTTAACAGAACTTAATGGAGGTCGGGTAAAAGTGGTTGATGTGTCCCAATACGATCAGTGGGATCATTCAAAGGATAGGGGTCATACGAGAATAGCGTAAGCGAGCCAGTTTAAAAAATCGGATTCAGCCGGATATACTTATCTTTGTAATAAAAAATACGTCCCTATATCGCCATGTTTTTTTACGCCACATAGAAGCAGAGCTGGTGGACATTTCTGCTTACTAATATATTTCTTTCTTTAGATTATAACACACTTACGCGAATGCCCGATATGCATTACGTGCGCAACTAAGTTCCCGCTGTTTGTCAATAGATGCCGCCAGCAGTGTCTGCTAGTCGATTCAAACATAACCTTATCGTCATAAACCAAGCTTAGACATATGGCAAACAAACTGCTTTGACACATTAGGGATTTTGTTTTGGTATCATATAATTTTGGTTTTGTGAAAATGTCTGATTTTGTGCCGAATAATCGTAATTTGCGGGAAGTTTAGATTTTCCTCTTTCATTCGAAAACAACGGCGCCTGAAGTGCATCGAAAGCTACAAAAAGTTTATGGAGATGCTGCTTCAAGTGAAACAACGTGCCGAAATTGGTTCCGTCGCTTCAAAGACGGTGATTTTAATGTTGACGACCGTCCGCGTGAAGGAAGGCCAAAACTCTTCGAAGGCGCTGATCTGGTGCCGTTGCTCAATGGCGATACGTGTCATATGCAAGAAGAGTTTCCTTCAGTATTAGGAGTTACTCGCTAATCCATTTCCAAATGATTTAGAAGCAGGGGACTTGGGTTCCTTATGAGTTAAAACCAAAGGATGTTAAACGTCCTTTTTTCGCCTGTGAACAACTGCTCTAGCGGAAAAAAGGAAGGGTTTTCTTCATCGCATCGTGACGGGTGATGAAAAATGGATTCATAACAGCAATCCAAAGAAAAGAAAGTCTGCCCGGGGACTGCCCGGTCATGCTTCTACGTCGCCTCGGCCGAATATTCACGCTGCGAAGATTATTCTATGTATTTGGTGGGACCAAGTTTGTGTTATTTATTATGAACTATAAAAACCAAGCGAAACCATCATTGAAGATCGGTATCGACTTCAATTGATGCGATTGAGCCGAGCACTCTGCGAGAAGCGGCCAGAATACGCGGAGAGGCAAGGGCAATTGATTCTACAGAATTACAACGCTCTGCCTCACGTTGCCAAACCCGTTAAACATACCTGGATATTCTCCATATTCTCCAGATATTGTGCCGTCCGAGTATCACCTGTTCCGATCAATGACACATGGTCTAGCTGACCAGCAGTTCCATTCACATGAAGACATCAAAAAATGGCTTGATCCGTAGATTGCCTCAAAAGATGAACAGTTTTACCGCGACGGTATACGAGATCTAACAGAAAAATGAGAAAAAGTAGTAGGTAGCGATGGGCAATACTTTCACTTGTAACCATTTTTTCAGAATAAAGTTGTATTTTCATCAAAAAGAACTTAGTTGCGCACCTAATACGTTAGCAATTCTTGAAATGACTTATAATTTCCAATGTGCTTAAAGTTTCCCATTTCCATCTTTTTGTACAAAATCTGTTTAACGCAAATATTTTTTGCTTTATACTTTTGAATACATGCAAATATTGCGCTCGTTTTTAATTTTTTTTTGCTTTATTTTCTTTCCAATATCAACAGAATTTACAATTTGCGGTTAACATAACCGCTGCTTTTCAATGTTAAATATCAAGTTAAGTTCGAAGCTATTGAGGTAACGATAAAACAACATTCAGCATAAGTCCTAAACTATAAAATGAAATTACTTTAACGTTTTTTCCATCCACTTGCTTTGTGTGATACTCTTCTTCTTTCAGTAAAGTTTCTTGAATTCTTCTTACTCCCTCGAACTGCAAAATTTTACTGAAAATTATATTGCAACAAATCTATTACTTGAATGATACTTGAAATATTTTAATTGAGTAGCTTTTCCGTAAGTTTGAAGGTTTTCTGAAGTACTTGACAAATTAAGTAATAATGACTACATTTCTTGAAAATATTAACAAAATAGTAAAATAATAACCAGCCAAGGTCTTCGCGTGTCTTGGCCCTTATGTGCTTGTACATAAACCTATGTGCATATTTTGGTGCTTAAAAAAATAATTTGTATACTTATAGACAGCAAAAAAATTAATTAGAACAAAATCAAATAGTCGGTAGAGCTCGTTTGTCGTATGTATTGATGAAAATGGTTTGAATGTTTGGCCTGTACGCGACCATCTAAGCCCATTCAACAAAAATGGTGCTGCTGATGCCATCACCATCACCACTGCTACCACCACCAAGCGCTATCGTTGCCCTATCATATCGGCCTATACCAACTGCCGCGCACAACTAATAAGTATTTCAAGTATTTTTGGCATTCACATTCTACAATTCGGCAGTTATCTGCCTTCTTCTTTCAGCTGCTTCGATTGCATTGTCTTTGTTCATTGGAAATATCGTTTAAAAAAAGAGAATATTTATAAAAAATTCTACGTCAGTGTATTGAACTGTTGCCATAACGCTTCAATGCGCACCATGCCATAGGCGCATTGAGTAACTAACTAAGCCAACAAGCCGCCTCCAAGCACACAATTCCAGCTTGCCGGCGCTTGCAGACACATATATTTAGCTGAAAATTCACTACTCCTTGAAAGTCTTATCGTATTCAGAAGTATATACATATGTATGTATGTAGTGTGTATGTTTAAATTTGTGCATATATGCTGTTCAATAAATATGTGCTCTTATGTGTATTTGGTAATTTGTATGTGTTCATTCCTATGCCGTTTTGCACGTTTTGCAGCGCCATTGAAGTGAGCGAACGCAACGTCAACTGCAGTGGAAACACCAACATCTTTTACTTGGGTACTACTTAGTTGGCAACGTTGACTACTCGCATTCAAGTGGATGTGCCAAAAAAATTAGCGCAACCACACGGAGATACTCCAATGGCATGATTTAGTAGTCCCAGCAAGTCACTGACATAAACGCGATTCTGCTCTTACACATTCTCACCTACAAATCTGGATAGACTTTGCCCAGCGCAGATGCCGTAATATTGGCAATCGAAATTAGCCAATTGTCAATTCAAGCCGCAACGGGGCGTGAAGTGATAATTAATGGATTTTTAATAATTTTTCATATCATGCGGCTTTAAAGGATTTAAAAATGAATTAACTTCAAAATAAAAATAAATAAATAATTGGCGCGTACACTTCTGTTAGGTGTTTGGCCGAACTCCTCCTCCTATTTGTGGTGTGCGTCTTGATGTTGTTCCACAAATGGAGGGGCCTACAGTTTCAAGCCGACTCCGAACGGCAGATATTTTTATGAGGAGCTTTTTCATGGCAGAAATACCCTCGGAGGTTTGCCATTGCCTGCCGAGGGGCGAACGCTATTAGAAAAATGTTTTTTATTAATTTTGCTTTCACCGAGATTCGAACCAACGACCTCTCTGTGAATTCCGAATGGTAATCACGCACCAACCCATTCGGCTACGGCGGCAAAATAGCATTAAATATATAATGAATATGCTGAAATAGAAAGAAACTTTTATATGAACTAGGCCGATTTCATATATTATATAAATATTTACATTTGATCCCTTCAATACCTTTCTCACACTCTTCTATTCCTACTGCTCCTTTTGCGAGTCTTCTAGACGATTGTTCCGATACAATGTTGAGTCTTCTTTTGTTGGCTCCTGTGCGACGAGTGCTGATTTCTCTTTCACAGTTAGCACTTTGTTATACAAAAATTGAATGGACTATAAAAGTGCATACTCGAAATTTTTCTGAAAAATTCTTATTAAAATTTTAGAAATTTTTCGAAAATATATTGAATTTTTTTTCTTTTTTTTTAATTTGTACAAATTTGAGAACTATGTTTTCATAAAACTATTATTATTATTGTATTATTGATGTATATATAGTTTTTTTTAAACAATTTCAAATATAAATAAAATAAACAAAAAATGTCCTACACAATTTACTTCACCACATACAAAACTTAAAATTTGTTTTCAACGTTTTTGTTTTTTACAGGGTGGGCCATATAGCGTTTGCTGTTTGAACCACCTATTTTTTGAGAACGGTAGCACAAGTGACATTTCAAATGTATTCATAATTTACTTAAAGGTTTGACATTTACGAAATGGGACGCTACACACTTGAACAAAATTGGGAAATATTGAAAACCTATTTCCAAAGTGGTGTGTCTTCTTCTTCTTTTCTGATTTTCACATCGGCGACTACGTCAATAAGCAAAATTGTCGAATTTGGGGCTTATCCACACGTTACTGTAGAGAAGCAAACGCATCCACAACGAGTCACCGTTTGGTGCGGTTTTTGGTCTGGCGGCATCATTGGGCCATTTTTTTTCGAAAATGAGCGATGAGCCGCCGTTACAGTAAATGGCGAGCGTTACCGTGACATGCTCAACAAGTTGTTTCCAAAAATTGAAGAGGATGACATGAACGACATTTGGTTTCAACAGGACGCTGCAACTTGTCACACTGGCAAAGTTACACTCGAACTTTTGGCTACCGTTTTTGAGAACCGAATAATCAGCCAAAAATTTCGATATCATTTGGCCGCCTCGGAGCTATCATTTAAGCCCGTTGGACTATTTTTTGTGGGGAGCTGTTAAGGACAAATGCTATGCGAATCATCTAGAGACGATTGATGCTTTAAACACGAAATCGAAGTTGTCATTCATGAAATTGGAGCCCAAACAATCGAAAATGTGCTTAAAAATTGGGTTGATCGAATGGCCTGCTGTAAAGCCAGTCGTGGCAGTCATTTGAACGATATTATTTTTCATTCATAAATGACAATGTTCAACCTTCAAAATAAGAAAAGAAGTTTGAAAAAATATTCATTATTTTTTTTTTATAGCCGACTCAAAAAGCAAATTTTACATGACCCAGCCTATAGCAGCCATCGAAATAAATGTTGGCATTACCAAGGCAATGCGTTTAAACTCGAACTGAACACAAAAATTTAAATTCGACGGTACTGAGCTCGAAAAAGTCAGCTCTTTTTGCTACTGGGGTAACTTTATATTGTATTTTCAAGTGAAGTCTCTAACGAAGATATAACAAGAAGCACAAATTAAGCTATCTGGAAATCTTCTGTGATCACTTGTGATACCAAAATTAATATCTTCAACTCGAATGCCAAGTCCACTCACTGTATAGCTGCAAAACTTCAAACTTAAAAGAAAGTTGAGGAGGCTTGGTCACATTTAAAAAAAATCGAACAATATCAACCGTTATTCAATCGATTGGAACCCGCACCGAAGCAAACGCAGGGGCAGACCATCAGTAACCTAGACAAAAAAAGTTAGAACGAATTGAAGTGGCTGGCGTCCGACAGAAGCGAAAGCTTTTTGAGGCCCTTTGTTCCCCCGCGGAATTACAGGAACTGATATCTAAGTACATATATATGTATATATAATACTATATATATTACAAGTTATCTCAAAACTTATCTAGCGTAAATCTTTAAGAATTATGTATTAAGTTTTCTACGAGACTGATTGAAAAATAAATATTTCAATAGCGAGGGCTTCAATTGACGTAATTGGCGTGCGTTTGTACATACATATGTTTTGAAAAATCAAAAACAGAGACTTACCCATATTTTAGTTTTTGTAAACAAATTATAATTTGATAAATATATATATATATTTTTCATAAAGAGTTATTTGCGCATATGTTTCTTATTTTCATTTATCAAATAAAGAAATCAACAAAGTACTATTTGGGTGACTTGCACAATTATTTCAATTCTTAGAATAAAACTTTCCATATCAACGGAATTTCAAAACTTTATTTATATTTATCACCAAATATTTATCACAAATGGTACACAAGAATAGGCTGAAATAAAATATGGGCAGCGAATGGAGGATATGAAAAAATAAGAGGTATCAACAAACGAGAATTAGATTAATCAGTAATAGCAAAAGCAACATTTATTTTAACATATTAACGCACATAGAAAATAACGAGTCCATTCTTTTAGTTGCATAGAACTTTGGATGGATATACCTGGCCAATTAGCTACCCAATTAGGTATATACTTTGTACATTTTTGTTCGGAAAAAATTTTCTCGAGCATTTACAAACACTTGTACCTAAACGAACAATTTGGTGGTCAGTATTATTGCAGAACATTGCGATTTTGATTATCTTATGAAAACAATTTGATTTCCATAATTTTTGTCATGGCTATAGAAACGAGCAAGAAGTGCCACTGTACAGTTATAATCATCATAATGCACAGATCTTCAGCTCGGTGTAAGCCTTAGTTTCACAATGTTTCTTCATACAGCTGGGTCCATAGCCAGAGTACGGTAGTTCGAGAGAAGCATAACACCCTATGCTCCCTAGATCATCCTCAACGACGTGTAACCATCTGTTCCACGGTCGCTCTCTTCGCTCTTCACCAAACATACCTGCATCCAAAGCTTTGCGAGGTTTTTTTTTTTTTTTTTTTTTTATTTCCATTATAAATTACGATCTGTTAATATTAACAATAAGTATTTGGTGTTAGGGTTTGGAATTAAAATGTCCCTTCCCTTTGAAAGAGAACATTATTGTCTTTGGTGGTATTTAGTTACAATTTTACTAATATATAGTTTTCTATAATTTTATATTATTATATTTTATTTTATATCACAGTACGGGCAAGATCTGTGGGTGTTTTTCGCTTTAGTCTTCTTGGTTTAAGTTCCATTTCCGGTATCAGTCTCATCTCATGGTTTTTGTGCTCTAATAGTCGCAAGATGTGCTTACTGCTGCTTCTTTTTACTGCTTCAGTGACAGTGTCTATGCCGAGGTCGCGGTGAATATCGTCATTTTTTATGTACCAATTTGCGTTTGTGATGGTCCTTAGCATCTTAGATTGACTTCTCTGAATGATTTGTAGGTTTGATTTACTGGCAGTCCCCCAAATTTCTAGTCCGTAGGTCCATGTCGGTCTGATTATTGATTTGTATATCATTTGTTTATTAAGTAAGCTTAGGGTTGATTGTTTTCCTAGAAGCCAGTAGAGTTGTCGGAATTTGTTTTTCATCTCGTTTCTCTTGTTTAGTATGTGTTTTTTCCATGTGAGTTTTGAGTCAATCGATATGCCTAAGTATTTTTTATGTCTTCCCCGTTAATTTGGATTGGATATCTTGCAGATTTTCTCTTCGCGTATATTACATGTTGTGTTTTGTCTCTATTGACCTCAATGCCCCATTTTTTCATTTGCGAGGTATGCTTTCATCTGACATTCTGCAAAGGTGTCCTAGTCATCGTATATGCTGCGATTTAGCAAACCGCTCGCCGTTTGCGCTTTATAATAATTCCTCTAGCGATAGATATCACTTTCTTCCCGTACTGGACAGCATTACTATATGCAAATGCTATGATTTCAACATGAAAATTTCTTAATCAAAATTTTTATAACTATAATTTTTATAACTCAACAATAATAATAAAATACAGCTTTGATAGCTATTGCAGAAAATAAATAAAAATATTGTGCTCTAATTCCATGTATTCAAACACTTTTAAAGTAATCGTAGTCCTGTGCTTTGTAGTTAAATCTATTAAGTGCAGTTTTTACAGAGTCAGGTAATGTATTCCACACATTCTGCAGAATAATTTTTCTGAAATTGGGGAGCCTATACTCACATCAAGGCATATAGTTTCAATGGAATAGCAAGTATGCTCTCTAACTACTGCACACCTTCGAACTTGAGCAAGATTTCTTGGCACAGCAGTAAAAGTCGATAATTGGCTTTACTCCTGTGATGCATGTAACAGATCACCCAAATATAAAAAAGTGGCTTTATACCACTTTGAGTTGGAGTTCAGTAGATATTTTAAGTTGGCATAGAAATCAAAGTTTTTCCGAACAGAACTTGTATGGAAAATTGTTGACTACATACTCAGGCGCTCCTTAAAGTACAGCTTATACCACTATTTTAGATTATAAGGAAGCCGGTATAAAGTTGGCTAAAACAAGGAGCATCCAGAAATCTATAGAAAACAATAAACGCGTTTCTAAGTATTAATCTAGCTAAAGAAAGTGTATACTCAGGGGACGCAAGCCCGGTGGATCAGCAGAATTCTTTGAAAATGAGCAGGCGCACTAATTTCAGGGATTTAAATTGGCAGCCAAGTTCTACAAATCTGAATCAGAAAATATGGATTAAATGCCACAGAAAGGGCAAAACCTGATTCTAGCTCATGATTTCTACCAAAGGCGAGATATGTAGTTGATAGTTTTCACAGATGTTCGTAGAGAATTAACAATCGGCATCATCGCTACTGAGATGAACCTAAACCCATAGACCACAGCAAAGTCGATTTAAAATTGAAGTTCAAACCCCTTGCGCCGGCTTACACTGTATATTGCAAACATGAAATGTTCTTTGAAGATTGGAAGAATTAATGAAAATTGTGTACTCAGCGATTCCATCTCAAGCCATCTAAGTGGTACAGAGTTTTTCAAAGTAAAACATCATTTTAACATTAAAAAATTAGTTTTATTATTATTAAATAATTTTTTTAGAAAATGTAGAGTTTTTTTTTTAATGTGTATTATATTTTTATTCAAAAAATTTTTATATTTCTGTTCAAGATTTTTACGAAGTTATTTATTTTATTTTTGTTTTTTGATAAACACCCCTCTACAATTATTTTTTTCATTAATAGCTCTCTTTCATAGTGGGATAAAAGTTGAAAGTGATAAAAGTTAAATATGTTATATACAAATACGTACAGTGAACCAGAAAAATATGCTAAAGCGAGGCGCTGGCATATGTGAGCGAGTACTCGTTTTAATGTCCGTTTGTAAGTAGGGGCGCAACTTACGCAAATGCACACAGTTTTTTCATAGTTATAGTTTATTTGTTTTTAATTTTTATTCTTTATTTATTTTTCCCCGAAATCGGTACAATGGAATAATATCACTGTACTATATAATAAAGAAATAAAGAGGATCCGACAATGGATTCTGGTGGCAAGAAAGAAAATGTAAGTACATCGGTAATTTGAAAGTCTGAATTTAGTTTGAAAGGGAACAAAATGTATAATCTTCTACAAATTCCTAACACAAATCGGCAGAGGAAACAAGGTGATCCATATACAATTTTTAGATGCATGAGCTGTTCAGCGGATATGTAATATGTAAAAAATAAAGGAACACATTTTTAAGCAACACCTTGGCCCTATAACTATAAAAATTGCGCACTTTTTGTGTATTTTTTCGGAAGCTCAATTAAGACTCATAACAGAGAAATAAAAACTGTCAAAATGTGCCACAAAAATTATTTCTCTAATATTCAACTATCAGTCCTTCAAAATACACCAAAAATCAAAATTTAACCTAAATTCCTGAAACAACAGAAACAAGTGAAAATGGAAAAATTACGCATATTTCTTTGCCTGATCAGCGAAAATACATTTTCTGAATCTTATAATTTGGAATAAGTTTCATATTTTCGTACAATGTAATTGAACCCATATCGTTTTTTTCGGCTACTTCCTCGTACTTTTTGTACAGCTTTTGGTAAGTAACGACTTGGGACTGCTGCGGAGCTTGGAGTTGGTCTTTAAATTATGCCCTAAGGAACTATATCTTGGTAAGCAGAAAGATAATAATTCCAAAATAAGCAAGGGCATGTAAGTCCAACGAAGCTCAATCCACATATTTTTTCTTAGTAGAACTTCTCGCAGAGCGCAGCCTATTAATAATATATTTAGATCTGTGAATATGACATCGAACTGAATTAATAATCACCGGAATAGATTTTCTTCAACATGGCTCCCGATGAATGAATCGTGAAGCTTCTCTAGTATACCACGGATATATTCAGAATGTGAAGGTCACTTGGGTAACTAGACTGCCATGTATTTATAGCTGAGTACACTGCGTTAAAAAGTGGACCACTAGGACTTATGGACAAGTTTTGTCAGTTCATTTTCTTTCTTATTCAATTTTAGTAAATTTTGATGTACTTCAATTCTTTCGAATACTTCAGAGGATTCAATTTGTAGCCTACAAAATTTTAATACTCTAAGGTGCAAGTTTTAAATGGTTCAAAAATGGCGCTGAGTGGGTGTTTTCAACCATTCAAAAAATGTGGAGTATTCGCTAGAAAATTAAAAATAAATTATAAATAATCAGCGCGATTTTCGAACAATTTGAAACTTTCACTCGAAAGTGTATACTAAAATTTGATATGCTATAAAACAATGATTTGAATTTTCTCTCAAAACTCTGATTTAAATGTGAAATTTTTATGAAATACTTTTGTATTTTTGTAATTTGCGTACTCGAGTTTTCTCATAAAATACCATGAAATTTTGATGACAATTTTTATCATTTCTTATTTGCTCAAAGTTTGAAATTTGAGTGTGCATGGTGTTTGTAGGAAGATTACATATATTTTTTTAAAAAGTGTACTGAAATTTAAATGAGAAGAAAATTAATTTTCAAAACCCGCCAATAAGTCCTTGTACTATAGCTATTTAAGGCAGTTTATATTCCCACTCGTATTTTTGAATTTTCTGGAATACAGCCATTCGTTATCATCAAAACAATTAGCAAGTTTAGCGTCTATTTTCCACATGAAAGCTTTCAATCATACCATAACATAGCATGCACCTTTGAACTTTTAAAAAATGTGTGTCCAACTTTTTTCTAAACATTTATACACAAGCCATAGAGAACTTTTCATCTGTGTAATTTCTAAAAGGTTTATATACATACATTTTCCCTAACTTTTGGATATGTGTATGGTGATTTTATCACTCATCAATAAGGTGCTACAATCCTCAAACACGCTGCCAACTTACTTCAACTAAAAAGTCGCTACACGCAGTGGTTTCAAGTGTGAAAGTTCATCATACGCCATGGTGAGAAAATAAACTTGTATAGTATGCAGTTCAAACTTATTCATACACATATGTAAACTGATCGAGATTATGATTGTGAGCATGTAGGTGTACAACAAGAAAGTACCAACAAATCAGAAGCGGAAAATCGCAAATCATAAATGAAAATGGAACAAACTAAAGCAGCTATACAGCGACAATGTATTCGTCTTGCTGTGGCTGACTTCATTCATGTACTCGCACTCATACACGCACTACCACTTACACACAAATTGTGGGAAGTTGTATATACTTAATGGTGCAGTGTTGCACTTATTTATCAGTAGTTGCTGCAATGGCGCAACAATTTAAACTCCGGCGTCAATGCCGACTGCACTTGAATGAAGTTTGTAAAGTTGCAATAATAGTGCTGTATATGCGAAGCTACTGCTGTTGGTATACATTCTGCTGCTGAGACAAGAACGCGGCAACTTTTGCAACTGTCAGTGCCGCATACAGTATTGCAATTGTTCTTGTTTTCTTATCGTTGTTGTTATTATTGCTTTGGCTGCTGTTGTGTTTTTGTGTATCTTTGTGGTTGTTACTACTGTTGTTGTTGTTTCTAATATTGTACTGTTTTTTTTTGTTTTTGCGAGCGCTTTTGTTAAACGTATTGTTTTTATTGTTGTTGTTATCATAATCATTAACGCAATCGCTGATGCAGCAATCACCTACTGCTCACGCTGTTACGCCTTATTATCATTTCCATAGCATTTCAACATTCGCATTGCACACTCATGTTTCGTGCATGAAATGCAGTGCATGAATTGCACGCTTCAGCAATGCCGCCATCACTAAAAATGCCACTGCTGATAATGATAATTTACGCTGTTGCATAGGTATGTCACCAAGCGAAGCACAGAAAATAGAGTTGAGCAAATGAGAATATGAATGAATAGCAAAACAACAAAACAAGAGAAAACAAATACTTTCTACTGCAGTGGCAAGAACAGAACTGCTGCATCAGCAAGGAACAGCAACTACTGTTGGTGTGAATGCACAATTCGAAAACTCCACTCGCTATGGCCACAGCAGCAAACATACAATCGGGCACAAACTCCAGCTGTGCCTGTTGCTAGCAACTGGCAGCTGCTGCTAAGAGAAATTCCTTAAACATTCATCGAGCTGTAAGGATGGTGAGTTGTTATTGTTAGCAATGGAAGTAATTGCGACACTATTTCGATATAAATACAAAACTTCAAATATTTACAAGAATATTCAGCACTTTTTTCGGTTATTGAATTGATTTTTTTTTTTTTTGTAATCGATAGTTTGATGGAAGTATTTAGGTGAATACCGAGTATGAGGCCAAATACTTTTAATTGCTAGAAATACGAGTATATTGAGAGTCTTTCAGATGTGACGCCTAGGTGGCAGAGACGAATACCTCCTAGACGGTACTTTTTTAAACTCACGCTTTTTTAACTTTTTTTTTCATTTTTATACTATCGGTAGTTTCCCTAACAATGCACTACTTTTTGTATACACATCATTTAACGTCTCTCTAGAAATGACATCCACGGATTGTCCACTCACTACTTTCAATGCGTAAAAATGTAATTTTGTCTCAAACAGAATACAGTTAATTTCTTTCTCTTTTTGAATGAGTTGTAGCATGCATATTACGATAGTCCAAAAAAACTATATGCTTCATGCTAGAAGGTCACATGGACTGCTATGGTCAAAAAACCGAGTCACATATATTTCTGTTATTTTTTTTTTTTATGTGTTTTTTATGCTTTCAAAAATTGCCATTGAATTTACTTTGTAAAAATGAACTTTTCCGTAAGTTTGATATAAAAGGTTTACGGATCGATATTATGTAATCCTCTCTTTCCTTTCCTTTTCATAAATGTCCAAAAAACTATATCAAATTTTTTTAATTTAATTAATTTATTTTTTTTATTTTTTTTTGAAGATTTTCAAGAACAAATATTTAACATTCTTTAAAATACATTTTTTTTTTTTAATAAAAGAGGAAATTAAATAAAACCGAACTGTAAACACTTAATACCAAATTTACGAAAAAGCGCTGTTTTTCCCATGCAAATTCAAAGGTCATTTTCATGGAGTAATATTAATTTTATGTAAATTTGGTAATGCGGGCTGTGCAGATCAAATGAACACATGAAATAGTTTTAATTTCTGGTTTAATCTCGAAAAATTACCAAAATTTATTGAAAAAATAATAAAGAATAATACAAAAACAAAGTAATTAACTCAAAACAATTTCCAGTGCAGTATGCACATCCACTTTTGGTGCATACCGCACAACTCTTGTATCTGGAGCCAGTACATTAAGTTTTGAACATCTTAGAGATCTTACAATTTTGAAACTTTCCAAGTTGTATAAATTTTGTGCAGAACACAGATAGAACAAGCCATAGCAACAGGATCAAATTAAAAATCCATAGGGCAATACTAAATTTCTCAAATAGGGCCATCATCATAAAAGCATCACAGTTCGGGGTGAACCACAGCTTCCGTTACAATTCGCCTCCACGTCACCCGGTCGTCAGTTTTTCTTTTGACATCAGATATACACTTAGTAACAGAAGTACCATAAGTATACACCGGACACGTTTTCAATTTTCCCCCAATCGATTCCTTCAAACAACCTAAGTTATAACAAAATTGTGTTTTATTTACATGAAAGAAATACAAAAATCATATTTAATCCAAATAATGACAAAACTTTAAAAGGTAACAAAATTAAAGCTTTTTATATTAAACTTTATAAAAATGTATGTCTCAAAAGTAAGTATACAGTTCATCATACTATTAATTTGTGAAATCAAAAACATAATTAAAATCAAATCCTAGTATTTGGTAGGATAACCCTTAGACTTTACAATCGCTTTAAGTCATGATGACATTGATTTCACCAAGTTTTCAGTTACAGCTGGTGGTATTTTATTCCACTCCTTTTGAAGGACGTTTTTCCGTTGTTCCTTATTTCTAATCGGCTGTTTACGTATTTGTCGCATTAAATGTCCCTATAAAAGTTCGATTGGGTTGGTATCTAGGGACTGTGGGGATGTTTTCAGCTGTTTCCGCCCATTGTATAACAGCCACTGTCGTACAATGTTGGACGTGTGCTTGGGGTCATTATCCTTCTGGAAGATAAACGTTCCTCCAAGGCCCAATTTCGTAGCGCTTTCTTTTAAATTATTTTGCAAAATATTTAAATAAACATATCGGTCCATAATATTTTCGATAAATACAAAGTTTCCAACCCTGTTCGCAGCCATACGTCCTCAAATCATCACAGAGCCCCTCCATGTTTCACAGTGCCCGTCATATTGTTTGGATCCAATTCCGCGTTAACTTTTCTCCAAACTTTTTCACGGCCATCAGATCCACAGATACTGAACATACACTCATCAGAAAATATGACTTGGTTCCAAAACGTTTGGTCATATTTTTCATGATCTTTTGCGAGTGAAATCCGTTTACTCCGATTGACACTACTCACGGAGGGCTATTTCCTACCATTGCGCCCGGCGAATAGTTTGGGTTTGTTTTCCAGTCTCATTTTCAACTTCAGATTTCAATTCGGCGGCACTCATTGGGGTTAGTCCTGATTTTCCGTACGACTAAGCTTTTTTCTCTGGGACTTAAGAGCGGCGGACGCCCACAACGCTCTTTATTAGTGGTGCTTCCCGCACTTTTATATTTATTCACAATCTTTTGAACTGTAGCAAAACTCCTATCTATCAAACGACCGATTTTTCGCAATGATTTATGTTCCTTGTGATATTTTATGTATAATCAATTTTTATAAATCATCAGAAAGTTCTTTTCCTCTTGGTGACATTACTAAAACTGTCGCAAAAATTAATACCAAACGTACTTCCCTAAATTATTATACTCACTTTAATTATTTCCTTTTAATAGCTTTAACTTTTTTAATCAATGCGTAAAAGTAAGTGTTATGCTAACTGAACAATCATTTGCTGTATGCTAACAAAGACAAAACAAAGCGTAGATAAAAGTACCTAAAATTTACAACTAAATTAAGGCGCATATGAAAGCTTATCCCAGTACATAATTACCATGTGTAAGATATTTTCATTACATGTTAAGGAAAGCATTAGCGTCAAACAATTCCATAAATCAGGCTCCTGCATATTTATTTATGTTACTAACTGTATTCATAGTTTGTATGTCTTCTTCTGTGTCATCTCTCCATCTTTTTCTGGAATAACCTCCTTTTTCATCGCTTTGTGGATTTCATACATTCGAAACTTCAGGTTTCTAGAAAGTAGCTTCGAATTCATCAGTTTTGCACGCGCGAAGTAAGATTTATTTCCAGGCTTAACTCCAAGGTATGATACTTCAATTCATTGACTTTTTCAAAAATATAGCTGCCGATTTGTATGATACGTCTTGCGTTGCGTGCTGCACCTTCAAAAAAAAGCATTATTTTCTTTGTAGTATTGATCAAACAATTTAAAGTTTATGCTCGTTGCCAAAGTGACATTTCACACTAAAAAATTATTTTTCTGTTTATTCCATCCAGATGTGAGTTGCAGGCATGTAGGCGAAAACGCAAGCCAGACCCCTGAAATTGTACATGGTTTTTATGGTGCCGATACTCTACAGGATCCAGCACTCGAAGTGTAACCAACTTCAGCTGTACGGGCATCAGCTGTCTGTTAGTTAGGTAAATGACAGTTAAGAGTATTGTTTACAAGCGCGCAGAAGCATTTTGCCGAGAGTAAATGCAAAAAAAGAAAATCAGTAATGGATTTCAATCATAATAGTGTGATTGCATTACCCGGTATACTGAAAAATGATCTGAAAGTCAAGTCTTACAAGATTCAAAAGGCACATGATCGCACACCAAAGCAGCAACAAGTCAGATTTGAAAGAGCGAAGAGTTGCTTCGTTTGACTGCAAGCGGTCAACTTCCGAACATTGTATTTTTTTTGACGAGAAAAGTTTTTAAATTGAGCAATTCGGAAACTCCCAAAACGATAGGGTTTATTTGATCGACCGTTCATACAAGAATTTAAGTCGTGGATTGGTCACCAGGGGGCAACACCCGCCACAGGTAATGGTTTGGGCCGCTATAACCGCAGATGGGCGCTCTCCTATCGTTTTCATCGAGCCTACTGACAAGGTAAATGTGAAATATTATCGGGAAAGTATTCTGCTTTGGAGTCGTCGGCAGACGAATATTTCAATAGCAGCCCATGGACGTTTCAACATGACGCGGCACCTTCTCACAAAGCTCGATTGAACCAAGAATGGCTAAAAACCAACGTTTCGAACTTCATCACGTCCACACAATGACTCTCAAATTCACCAGACGGAAATCCGATGGATTATTCTCTTTAAGCCATTTCGTTTCTTCTCGAAGCGCTGAAAAAAGCCATTGTCCGCGAGTGAACCACAAAACCTGGAAGTTACATTCGGGCAGCTTGCGATTCTTTTCTGGACCATCTCAAGGCCATATTGAAGGCAAAAAGTGCTCATATCGAGCAAAAGTAAATTTATTCTTAATTTTGTACTATTTGCATATATTTTGTATTTTGAATTGAATAAAAGTATTTTTCCAAACTAAATGTATGGCCCTTTTTAATTGGTTAAACTTCGACCATAAAACCGTTTTAAACCATTTGCGCAAAAATTGTTTTAAAAAATAATGGATTCCTTTTCACTTAGACTTCTATGGTCCATTGTGTTACCAGTGTTATGTATTTTGAGTCGAAGATCTTGTTTTTTGTAATTCTTAATGCACGTATTCGCGAGCTTTATCAGGCCTTTTGTCAGCAATACCCTTGAGGATGAAAAATATATTGATCTTAGGCACATTTATCGAGTCCTGCAAAAGACACTTCGTTATTAAAGTAGGTGTTCCAAAGTACCCCTGAAGCTGTATGTAGTACATATATATTTAATTTCCACGATTTATTACAACTGTGATATTTATGACATAAAGTAATTCTTAGTCAGTTGGAACTTAAGCAATCTTATATCATTATTTAAGAACACTAGTAAAATACAAAGGAATCAGTTACAAGAAATAATGGACACTGATATTCCAGTTAGTTTGGAATAAATTTGAATTCTCAGTCTGTTTGTTCACCCACCAATGAGTTTCAGAGTATTTGTAGATTTCTAGCTACTGCTTGAAGATTTTTACCGGTTCCTAGTAAAGCGGTATCATCAGGAAATTTGGTAACCGTCCCGTTAACACTATTATCAGTTGAAAATGAAGAAATAACTGTGAGGCAGAACCAAACTCTTTTTTTACACGGTAAACATGTGTGTCTTAGAAAAGTGTGCAAAAAAAAATCGTGTAAAAAATACATGCTACACACGATAAATTTGGGGATTTGCTCCACAAACACCACTCTACATATTTTTTCAAAAAACCGTGGAGAAAAAGTAACAGTGAAATCCATATTCTATTTATACAACAAAAACAATTAATCTTTATTACAAAAAGAATTAAAATGAGTGTACAGTGAAAATTCGATCCTTTAGTATAAAACATATAATAATTCAAATTGAAATTCGGAACATAAAAAAAATTTTGTAACTATGCAGCGCTACTTGACAACAAGCGTGCATGTTTATTACTCTAATGGACTGAATGCAAAATGTTATCATCAATACATAGATATGACACATATGTGTATCATACTATGTCAGGTAAATCCACCCCATCCGACGCGTTTTATTCATATAATTAACGTTTTTTTCGTTGTAACAGAGTCTGTTATTGTCAACGTTTTTTTGCTTTGCTGAGTTGTTTATACAATATTTGTTATCAAGCTACAGCCAACCTAAAGATAACGTTGAAATTTTAATGCACAACCGGACTTGGGCAATTCTAAAATGCATCTCTTTTGAAGGAGCATATGTATGTAGGTATGTACAATATCATAACTTAATCCTACATGAAATTGTTTTACTTAATACAATATTATTTTACGAATTATGTTCTGTTTAGAAAAACTATTTTTGTTGTGAGATTCGTGGAAAAACGAAAATTTCATGTAAAAAACTGTATTAGTGAGCCATATCATTTCAATATCGTGTAAAAAAAAGACCGTGTAAAAAGAGAGTTGAGTTAGATATACAATTTAAAATTCTAAGTTACTACTGGAGTTCAAAGTTATTACTGTATAATACGAAACAAATCTAGTGAAGATGTGTTTAAAAGCTATACGTCAAAAACGTTTAAAATTTCGGTTTGCTAAAAATATGAGTTTAGGATTTTCTCCATTAAGGTATCGATATATGACCGTAAATATAGCATTTTAAATTATTACAAGAAAATAAACCCTAAAAAGTATTCAGAAATATTTTCAATACCTTCTTTCTAATACATTGTGTAAAATAAGTACCCGGAATTTATAATTTAAACTCTCCCGGGAATACCTGACACTTCAAATTTGGTTTTTTCATGTTGGTACACATGTCCTTGAATGCACAAGCCTTATTAGAACGGGATCTATTACTTAGTGTGTTTTATTCTGCAGTCAAAGTGAGTTGATCTTTTGTTTACTTGGCGAATTTTACTATGGATTTTTGCAAAAAGAGCATCGGAAGGAGGTCTCTGAAGACATGGTTTCCCGAGCTAATACGGACCCTACGTTCATGAAACGCATAATAACTGGTGATGAGACATGGGTCTACGAATACGATATGCAAACCAGTCAGCAACCGTCTGAATGGCGCTTCGAGAACGAGCCGTATCCAAAAAAACCACGCAAAAGCCGGTCAAAAGTGAAGGTTATGCTCACGGTTTTCTTTGATTACCAAGGCGTGGTGCACTCTGAGTTGCTTCCAGAGGGCCAAACGGTTAATAAGGAATATTATTTATCCGTTTTAAGGCGTTTACGTGAAGCCATTCGCCGTAAACGGCCCGAATTGTGGAAGAACAATTCGTGGATTCTGCACGACGACAACGCGCCATCGCACCGAGCCTTGATTGTACGCGAATACAAGACCAAAAACTTAATAAATACTATCGAACAGCCACCGTATTCGCCAGATCTCGCACCCTGTGACTCTTTTCTCTTCCCAAAACTAAAATTGCCACTTCGGGGAAGGCGTTTTGAGTCGATTGAAGACATTAAAAAAAATTCGCTAAAGGAGCTGAAGGCCATCCCGGCGCCGGCCTACCAGCGGGCCATGGATGACTGGGTTGTTCGTTGGAATATTTGTATCGGCTCAAAAGGAGCCTATTTTGAAGGCGATCCAACAAATAATGATGAATAATATGAAAAAATGTGTTTTTTTTTTAAATTCCGGGTACTTATTTTACACAATGTAACTTTTACTTAAACTGATCTTCCAAAAATTTTCGGATGCATTCTTTTTATCAATAATTTTAATGAATACCCAATGGCATTGGCGTTTATTTATTGCACTCTTTTTGTTGTGCATCCATAAAGCGAAATAAGTTAGGAATAAAGTGCAACGCTGAAGCACTGAATTTAGCATTAACGTTGACACCAACAATGTCCGTTCGTGTCTTAGCAACTTGGAATCCTATAAGTATGCTATGCTTAGCTGCAATGAAAGAGAAACTTTTTCGCTCTTTCATCCTTTCCTTCCACAGTCGATTCCTTTGCGAATTAGTTTAAGTGTATATCATAAAGTTGTTGTTTCCTTCACTCCAACTCAAAGTATTCGCAATGGTTGGTGACAAAGTTTCGATTTATTTATTTATTTTCTTGACAGATATTGCACAACTGTTGAACCATGTCATCTACTGATTTACAATATGCTTCGCATTACAATGAAGTATCAATGAGATGAAGAAGTTTGTCAAAAACGTGTAATAAGCAGCAAAAAAATGTGTGCAACAGTTATGGAGTTTTTATCATTTCGTTAATTGCTTTAACTGGAAAGAGGTGACTGATTTCTAAAGATGTTCAAAGAAACTAAATTTTTATTTATTAATTTATTTATAAATAATTCTACTAAAAGTGAAATTTCACAGTACTAATTATAAGGGCAGAAAATGAATTAAAGAAGTTTCTTTAATTGCAGTCACAGCCTCACAGATAGAGCTTCCGTTGTCAATGTCTCTGCTACTTAAAATAGACTAAGAAATGTCAGATGTTGTATCGACTTGGAAGGCATCGTTTGAAAGCGACTTGTTGGCATAGGTCTGTCACTACAGAAAAACTAAGAAGAAAAGGTTAATCCTCTAATCGGACTCATCGCACTAATATTTTAAGGAGGAGTGAAATGCATCTTGAGAACAATGTTGGCGGGAGCAGAGCTGCCGATAGAGACTTCCAATAGATATCAGAACTATTCATATCGTCATCTATGGTTTGCAGCTGAGAATGGCAAACATGAGAATGGTTAACATTTCTGTTCAGTAAAGTTTGGTAAGTCATCAAGAATCACTTAACACCTGAACAATTCTTCCGAATTGTGAAAATTTACTTTGAAAAAATAAATAAATCTGTTCACGAAGTTCATGGAGCACTGGCGGCATCATTCGTCCGTATCTTTCGAAATAAAAAAGCAGTCGTTACGGTGAATGGCAATAACACAGCGCAACTTGCCATACAACGCGCTTAACAATCGATTTTTAGGACTGATCGAATGGACCATGTAACTCGTCGCCCTTCCGCGCAAAAAATAAAATGTCATGAAATTATCTACCAGGTTATAATAGAACAATCATTTCAACAACATTCCTGTTTGTATTATCATTTGATGTTCTCAAGCGCTTAAAAACCAACCGACAGTTTATCAAATTTTGTCCTTAACTGCGTTAGTGAAATTAAACGCGAATAAAAACATTTTCTCGAATTCGCTCTATAAACTTTAGTGAACCCGTGCCGTCATATCCTTCTCGTCTGTTACTTGCAGTCCCTAAATCTCTTGCAATTCGTAAGTCTATCCTAATCCTTTTTTAATCTTTTGAATTTCTCTTTTAAGCTTTTGAATTTATTACTTGTATTTAGCTTTAAGTTACTCTGTGCTATTCGCACAGTATTGCCCACTGAAAATATCTTCAGCGGCATTACTCGACTTAAACTCTTCTTAAACACTGATGTTGATGGTTTGTCTGCGATGTTATTTAAGCAGTTTGATTCTTAATTTAACCTCTTCTGTTAGTTTTCAGCAAATCACTAACTTTTGGTACTTTTATTCATGCCTGGAAATTAGCTTTCGTGCCACTTATTTTCAAGAGCGGTAATAAAAATGTTATTACTATAGGGCCTATTTCAAAGCTTTCCGCCACTTGCAAAGCTTTTTGAATGCATCAGCCAGGACAAATTGATTTTTGCTGCCAAGAATATGGTGCGTCATGGCCGCTCAACAGTTTCTAACCTAGCTGACTTCTTGGATGATTTTATCGTTGCCTTCCATTTAGGGTTCCAGGCTGAAGCCGCTTACACAGACTTCTCTACTTTTGGTCGAGTTTCTCATGTAATATGAATTAAAAAATTAGCCTGTATTTGTTTCCACTCTGCCTTCTTGAGTTAGATCTCAATTGCTCAATTGCCATTGCTTGGTTGTCGTCGACAATGTTAGATACTCTACTTTCGTTGCTTGCTCTGGCGTTCCACACGGTGGTATTTATTGATTTGATTGATGCAAGTTGATTTATAAATTAATATCAAAAATAATTTCAGTAACTGGTTCATCAATAATCGTCTATCCGTTAACATAAATAAGCATTTTAATACTACTTTTTCTAAGCCACTGTTATTGGCACTTCTTATTATATATCTAGCACGCTTGAAATTAAAGCCTTAGCCTGTAATATTTGATTCGAAGCTTACTTTTGCTTGTCATATAAATTTTATTATTACTAAATCTTATCCAATGCTTGCTTTTGTTAAGTGTCATAGCTCCGATTTCTCCGACCCTTATACGCTGAAGCTTTTGTATACAGCGCTGGTGCGCTTCAAACTTCAGTATGCATCCTTCATTTGGCCTCCGTATTATATTATATTATACGCGCCATGCCGCAAGAATTAAATGAATCAAGAAAATATTCTTACATTTCGCCTAGCATAAACTAAGCTTTTCATACCCTATCCCTACCTATGAAGCGCGGTGTGTACTAATTAGCCTAAAATCATTGCAGAATAAAAGAATAAACCTATCTTTGTCTTTAACTTTTGGTTTAATCCGTGGTACTGTTGACTATCCGGGCTTCTTGAGAGGATTTTCTTTAATATTCCACCCAGAGCGCTTTGTAGTTCGGAGTTATTCTATGCTGGTCTCTCAACATTTCGTTATGCTGGAAATGCTCCTATTACCAGAGCCTTTATTGAGGTCACCAAAGTCTTTAAATTTGTCGTGATAGATTTTTCAAAAGAGTGCCTATTGAAATTTTTAAATATTTATTATAAATAGCTAAATTGTACTTCCTTTTCTTAATGCCTATTAACTTTAAAATATGTCTTCTCAGCATATACGAATATTTTATATTTATTGGCTTAATAAATACGTAAATAAATAAATAAAATATAAATAAATAAATATATGCAGCTGGCAATAAGAAGAATGGCAAAATCAATGAAACTTGGCTAACTATGCAGAACAAACGGCAACACAACAGTCAACGATCAGGAGCCCTTTACTCTTTGAACGCTTTTTTGACGTGATAACGTCTTATAATTCGATTTAGCCGGCTGCACGCACGAAAAAATGTGTCGTTACCTTGCTTATTTATCGTTACCTTGCTCATTTGTCGTTACCTTGCTCATTTGTCGTTACCTTGAATGAACTGCAAGCGAAAACGCGGAACGAACGACAAAGCAAACAAAGCAAACGAACAGCAACGTTCGACATCTTGCTCTCTACTACTTAAGTGAGCATATATATGTATGTGTATGCGCATTTGTATATAAATTCACATACAGCGCCAGCTCGCTAATCTGAATTAATGATTGCAGACCCTGATTCGGATTAACGAGATATTCGGATTACTCGATGTGCTGTTATTATGCTTATAATTCACTATATTCGAAAATAAAACAAAAGCCAGGATTTCAAAACAAATTTATTTTATTTTTATTAACCAACAATGAAAAAATTAAAGATTTTTATAAATACATATGTACATATATATGTATGTATTTACATATTACGTTTTTTTCTTAACGTAGATAATTAGTGATGTAGGTTTGCTTGTCTTTCAGTGCACATGCTTCTAAAGCCTTGTTCCGCAATTCTTTTAGCATTAATATGTAATCTGATTGCAGACCTCGTTCCTTTTCCCAATCTATTGAAATATTTAAGACCCGCAGAGCTTCACGATTTTTAACGTGTTTCGTAATTAAAGACTCTGGTTCCACATTTTCTGTGTCTGACTCTGAACTACTACACGAAGTGTTGTCAGAGTTCATAATCCAGCTAAGAACTTCATCTTCAGAAATATGGACGTCATTGTTGCGGTGAAATAAGTTGGTTATTGTGCGAAATTCTTCTGTTTCTTCAACACGATCATTCTCTGGCAACTCTTGTTGTAATAATGATAGAGGGATGTTATCATCTGAAGCCCACCTCTGAGAATGAATATGCTTCCAACAAGACTTTATAGAAGAATTGGCACCCTGTCCCAAGATCGTTTAAGCAATTCACAAGCGTTCTTTAAACTGAATTGTTTCAAAAAAATGAGCAAAGAATAACAGTACCACGGATTAAACCAAAAGTGAATATCTGAATCATCCGCTACAGAGCTTACCAGTTCACACAAGAGATCTTTTTTGTAAAACAGCTTAGTTAGTCGTATCGCGTTCTGATCCATGGGTTGAATAATAGTAGTACAATTTGGGGGTAAAAACATTTTATATTGCCCACATTCAGACACCAGCGGCTCTCCATGACACTTCGCATTATCCAGTAACAATAAAGCTTTTTTGGGCAAATTATTTTCAATTTGATAGTCTTTTGCCTGTGGTATAAACGATTTAAAAAACCATTCAGTAAAAATGTATGTTGTCATCCATGCATTTTTCGATGCGTAATATTCAACAATATATTGTTTTTTAAACGAACGTGGATTTTTTGATTTCCTAACCACAGCAATGTTAAGCTTGTGAGTTCCAGATTTGTTAGCACAGCACAATAAGGTGATTCTCTCTTTGCTCATTTTGCTACCAGGAGCAGACTTCTCTTTACAATGCACTAAAGTTTTTTCTGGAAACATTTTCCAAAAGAGTCCAGACTCATCAGCATTGTAATTTTGGTCGTCAATCAGATTTTCAGTCTCGATAATGTCATAGAGCTTATTTTGAAAATCAGGTACAAGATCAGGTCTAGCAGATAAGGATTCGCCGCATATTTTCAAAGTTCGCACAGAAAATCGCTTCTTAAAATTTTGCAACCATCCGTCACTAGCGTGAAATGATTGATTCGGATACATTTTTTGATGAAGTGATTTAGGTTTTTGTCGTAAAATTTCTACTGAAATGGTTTGATGCCGTGACCGCTTCTCTTCAAACCAAGCATACAACTTAATCTCTAATTCTTCATTCTCTCCCGATTTGAGTGTATTGCGCTGTTTTAAAAGTTTGGCATCAGAATTCTCAGCAAATCTTATAAAAGAATAAATATGTATGTACAGTAATATTTACAGAATACATTTTTTTTTCTTTTTATGTCGCAAATTGTTGAAGCTCCTACACCAAATTTCTTTGCTAAAACTTTTCCTGATTGTCCACGATTTACTTCTTCTATTATTTTAAGCTTATCAGCTAATGACAGTGTTTTATGTACACGTTTTTTGCCATGTTATTTAAAGTGATGTTTTCGCGACTAATACCACAACTAAACTATTCGCAACAAGATAAATACACACTTACATACATGGAATGCTCTGTATTTCAATAATGTCCCGTTAGTTTTAAAATTCCGTTCATGGTTTTGTAAAAAAACAGACTCAAAAATAAAAAAAACAAAAATTCGGTTTAGCGAGCTTGCAACGAATGCGGACTATAGAGCACGTAATGCGTCATAAATTCAATTCGGATTACTGGATAATTCGGATCACACACCTTCGGATTAGCGAGCTGGCACTGTATTTGTATTTGCATATGCCTTCTTCCTGTGTGCATGGACGATGATAGGAAAAGTAGGAAATGAAAGGGAGTGTTTCGAGTGTAAAGTGTCTTGAAAAAGTCAAATCGATGATGTTACCTCTTAGTGTTGTTGACTTATTAACGTCTGATGCACAATCGAAATTGAAGATATCTTTCATGAATTTGATAAATGTTTCGTCATTTTTCACGTTTGTGTAAATGTAACTTGACCTATTCTATTGCAATTCCGTTTACCTCCTCCTCTATATCCATACAAAATATCTATCAAACAAATAAAATTAAAATTTTGTTTTGAAAATTGCAACCATTCCATCAATATTTTCTTATGACTTTGTCACGTTAAACTATCGTCAGTAAACCGACTTTACAGACAACCTCTTTTTTTGTATGTTTTTACATTTGTACGTAATTTTAGATTTTATTTATTAATGCAAAATTAAGTCACTATTTTGTTATAAAATAGTTTTCAACATAATTTTTTTATATTTAGCATCTCTTTCCTCGCCTTCTAGTGATTTCTTCAAATATTCTTTTCACTCCGCGCAATTTATAAAAACTCATCTCGCAATAGATTCGCTACGTTCTACGCATAATTCCGTTGGCGAGCTGGTGGTAAAGGCTCAGGGAATATGGGAACCATTTTTGGAGTTCTCATAATAATCTTAGGAAATATTTATATACCTATATTTGCACACATTGTGTATAATACTCTAATAAATTCTTCTTACCTAAAACGCTACTTTCTTCGGCTCTAATTTTTCGTTTTTTCTCTCTAAAATGATTTATGCAAAAATTGTTTATTTAATATGTACAATAGTGTATAATATTAACACTGTTTCAATGATCAGTATCTAAATCGTTTATACCTTAAATGTAACGCTTCTAAACATACTAAAAACGCCACTACACAATCAAATGCCATAAATCAAAATAAACAACGGAGCAATGTTTGCACAAATAATGCTCTGACGCAGGTAAATATCTGCGTATTTATCAGCAGCTAACATGCCTAGCGTTTCTTACGTAAATAAGTACTTTGAAGGTTAATCTTAAAATAAGTATTTGAAAAATTCTTGAAGATGAAGGGTGTAAGAATTAAAATTTGGGGCTTTGCGACTCCAGAACTCATTTGGCGTATGCTCATTAAAGTACAATGCGAAAAGTAGTACTAAGACCAAATTTATTATTTATTTATTGTTAAATTTGTATAACAAGTCACACAATTATAAAAAACAGCAAAACTGGTCCATTATTGGAATAGCTGCTAAGGTGAAAAGGAAAACAAAGCATATAAATACTAGTACAATATAAGTAATCGATGCGATACCTGAGACAAAATTTGCTGGTGTACGAAGTTTCCAAATTTATGTTCTTCCACATTTTCTTAAATTCACAATCTTTAGAAAATTTCAACAAATTTTCATCAAAGTTTCATACCATAACAAAGCCACTGACCGATAAGGGGAACTCTGAGGCTCTGGTTAAGTTCCTCAAAAACATGCTCTAGGAAGAGTCAGTTTAGGAGGTGTGCTCTCCCCTCTCCTCTGGGTGCTGACAATAAACGCTTGTTAAATATCCTAGAGGAGAGAGGATGGCACATCGATTTACTAAAGATGATTGAAAACTGGTCAAAAGCAAATGAGCTAAGCATCAACCCTAATAAAACTGAACTCATCGTATTTACTATGAAACCTAGAATTCCAGAAATAACTCCTCTAACGCTATGTGGTACCGGCACTCTCATTTAGTGATGAAGTCATCTACTTAGGTCTGCTGTTATTGAATATTTCTACTCAAATAATCATAATTAGCGAACAGCACGAGTGATGATTTGTTTTTATTTTTTTTTTTTTTTTTTTTTTTAAGTCAGATCCATTTTGTAAGATCCAAGTATACCAGCAAATTCTTTATCTCAATGTCTGAGAACTCATTAATTTTCTTTAAGACAGGCTGCCCGAAAGAGCGAAGTCTTGCCCTTGCTACCTTTCCTTCACCCCATCCGCTTGACAGCTTTTGCAGATGGGATTGAAGGAAAGTTTGAGTCTGGAGGCATAATCCCCTACCTTCCAATGACCTGTAAGAGTTGCAGTGATGCGTGAAATGTTTGGTCGAGAGCATCCTAATAGGTAATTCGTCCTTTGGATTTTGTACGACGGTCATGTGTTTTTTGTTGTAATACATTTAGTTAATTGCTTCTACCTTCTTTCGGCCAAAGCATGATAGTGTGAAGCAATGGATGCTCTTATTGTGTTGAGTGGGGTGCAGACTACCACCACCTCTGCTAGGTCTAGTGCCGAATCTTTTCAAATATCAGAATAATTCCAAGCCAATGACTAAGAAATTTTAGTTCCCCTCTATACTGTAAGACTAGTTTAGATGAGGTGGAATTGGAATCTAAGGCTTTGATTGGTGCTTGCTTGTCTAAAAAGATAGCTACTCTTGCTCCAACTTTTTTGTGGAGTTTTAGTGATTTGCATGCTTCTCTGATCGCAAATTGTTCTGCTAGAATACGCTGGCGTAGTCAGGAAGTCGAATTGACTGAGATAGGCTGAGCGGCTCCAAATGAAAGCCAGCTCTCACACCATAGTTCATCTGTCAGTGTAAATTTCAATATCGTATTTTCCAATCATCTTCCCTATGCCCCATTCAGCTCTCGGTGAAAAACATACCGTAAAGGCTTTCTTGAAGTTAAGGTCGGGGGCTGTATAGTCTGATTTGCTTTTGAGCAGTGAGGGTCCATATAGAAGGATCTTGCTGTAACCGTACGATCTTCTTGTCCAGCTTCCTATATCTCTGAGTCTCAACGCACTGCAAGTAGGACTGATGATAAGGCTCCTGTGGTTAAGTTACACGCTGTTCTTGTTCAGCTTGATTAGGTTGCATTTCTTTTCTTCAGACTAGTGCGGCATATATTAGTATTGGCCTTACAATGGCTGTGTAGAATCAATTGGATAGTTTTGGCTAGATACCCCATTTTCCACCCAACATTCTCTTATACGTGTAAATAGCTATATTCGCTTTCTTTACCCTGTACTCTACATTGGGAGATTAAAGTTTTGTATCTTGGTTTTCTTAGTGAATAGCAAAGCACTCTACTCTTGCAAAAACTAAATCAGATAAAGTTGGAGTGTTTCCCTTTTAAAGTAGGAGTATTCTTTCTTTTATCCCATTTATACAGATGGCTCAAAATTAGATAACAAATTAGGTTGATCATTGCAATGTATTTCAAGCAGAAGTCACGGCTATGAAAAAGGGACTTACAGTGATAAAAATGAGAGTATTATCCACAAATGAAGTCTTCATTTACTCAGACCGTCAAACAGCTATAAAGGTGCTGGAATCCAGAACACACTGATCAAAAATAGTTATACAATGTTTTAAACATCTAAATGGCATACCTCAATACCACAAAGCAAGAAACTGCAAAGCAGATGAACTTACTAGAATAGGTACAACCCTTGATATCCAATTGGATAAAAGCCACTTGTGAATTACTTATCGATAGAGAAACCATCAACAGTAAAGTAAAACAGTAAATTTGACAAAACCTGACTACATAGGAACTAAGCAAACAGTCATGGCCGAAAGGTAGTAACCACGTCCGAAGGTTGGGACTTCCCTACTACGATTTTTGTAGAAGCTGAAATAAAGATATATTTTAGATAAAGCGGATATATCCAAAAATAACGGAGCTTTAGTAATTTACAAAATCAGCATGATTGGTTTAAAAAAGTACCCACTGTGTAGGGAAAAGTTCCAGTGGTATCACAATGCATCTACGGCATTAATACAGATGTTTTAGCAAAAAATATGATAATAATCTTAATCCGTAATAAAAATATAATAAATAAAAAAAAATATAACAAAACATACGAAATCAATTATTTATAAGTATAATTAAGAAGTTTAAGAAGAAGCAAAATCAATCCTACAAGATTTGTAAACGTTATTGAGTTCAATCAGAGCTCGCGTGACGGGCGCATTGCTCGCATGTCGAGTTCCCATAAAGCCTATGTAGAATTAAGATAGATTCACTCCAGAAAGGAGGGGCAGTACACAACACCTTGAATAATATCAAAGACGAAACATAAGCACAAATAGATCATCCAGAATTCAAATTGATTAGCAGGCATCTGGAATAGTTTGAACGGATGGGGGCATAAACACGAGGGGTATGTGGAGCAAAGCCAATGAAAACGGGTCGAGTTATGTGACAGGCATGAAAAGGTCTACAGATGAAGGACGCATATTCCCCTTTAGAGCGAGCAAGTGATTTCTAGGGCAATTTCAAGGTATACCGTAAGTATAATAGCTTTTTTTATCTGTTGGCGATATTCTTACGTTGCGTATTGCATTAAATGAAGAGTAAAAAATAAAACATGGAAATCCTGAGTAGGTTTTCCTGCAAACTATTTAAAGAAGTAGAAAAGTGCTATGTGGCCCACGATATCACTTTGGCTCTTTCAAAACGAAGTAAATATTACTTCCACTCTCACTAGAATATTACATTCACTTGTTTGCCTTTGAGAGAATTAAGAAAAAACCAACAGCCGGAAACCGAAAACAAAACTAACACTCTACAAGGCTCTCATCATGCCCATCCTAACGAATGGAGCAGAAGCGTGGACGGTGACAATATCCGATGAAGCGTCTCTTCGAGTGTGTGAGAGAAAGATTCTGCGGAAGATTTTTGGTCCTTTACACGTTGGCGACGAGCTGAAAGATTTAGCGGCTACGTTGGCTGGGTCATGTCGCACCAAGGGATACAAACGCTCCGGCTCTGCGGAGCCGTATTTTTCCAAATTGAGGCCGGTTAGGCAGTTACTGTGAATAGTGTCGCTATCGTGAGATGATAACGAACTTTTTATGGCCCGAATTGGAAGATATGGATGTGGACGATATGTGATTTCAACAGGACGGTGCCACTTGTCACACAGCTAACGAAACAATGGCTCTTTTGCGCGAAAAATTTGATGCCCGAATAAACTCACGTCGCGGCGATGTCAATTGGTCGCCAAGATCATGTGATTTGACACCGTTGGACTTCTTTCTTTGGGGTTATTTGAAAGACAAAGTGTACGTCGATAAGCCAGTAACAGTTCAAGAGCTAAAGGATGAGATAATTCGGCATATTAACGGCATAGAATTTCAATTATGCCTCAGCGTCATCGAAAATTTGGACCATCGGATGGAGGTTTGCCGCCGAGGCCGCGGCGGCCATTTGGCCAATATTTTATTTCATACGTAATTGAGCTGTACCAATATTATTATAATAAAGAGAAATCATAATAATTTCTTAAAAAAATTCTATTTGATTTAAAATCAACACCGGCCCTTAAAACTTAACCACCCTTTATAAAAAGCAAACCTCGTATTAAATTAAGAAATCTCTCTAAACTAAACATTTAGCAAATAGTGATTTTTTATGTATACTTCCTAAAGAAAACCCGCTTGACTGACAATATTTATGTGGATTTAAATTTATATCACGGAAGTCTTTTATGTTATTCAAACCCAAAGAACCTTGGCGGGAACTTTGAGCAACTTCCACATAACCACAAATTTCCTATAATTATAAGTTATTCGGAGTCAAGTTCATGCTTAAATTGCAAAAACAACTGTGTAATTGAAAACAGAATAAATTTACATTACGCAAGGAAATGAACACTAATTGGGTGAAACTTTTGTTGTCAGACTATAAGCTGTTTTTGTTTACAATTATATTTTACATGTTGACGCTGCGAACATAAAAAACATGTAAGAACAACTTCATGCAGGTAAGAAATAAACAACTGTCTAAATTAGACCGGAACTGAGCTACGCAATTATTTGTATATAAAAGGTGGCGCATTTTTATAAAGGAAAATCATAGTCACAATAGCACTCATTAGAGTATCATATTGGAAAAAATTTCTTATTATGCCGATATGTAAACGTGCAAGCAAATTATCATCCGCTCAGCAAAATCTCTAGTACACCCAAACTCTTTGAAAAACTGGTTCATGATTCGATTCTTTTCCAAATTTCAGAACTTACCCATATCGCCGTATCAGCACTGCTTTGTTAAAGGTAGATCTGTTGCAACGATTAAGTTTTAATCGCAAATTTTGTTTTAACACAATTTGAAAGAGGCCAACAATGCGATATCATATTCACCGACTTTTCGAAGGCGTTCGATAGAGTCAGCCATATCAGCAGTATCCTACTTAAAATGCTGGGATAATTGGTTTTCGCTCTAGATTACTTCGCCGATATACTTCAATTCATTCGCATTAACAATTTCAGATCTGACAACATCAAATTTAGCTCAGTTTTACCTCAATGCCTTGTGCCATTATTATTAATCTTCTTCGCCTTTATTACAGGATTAAATTCTGTTCTTCAACAATTTTTGTGCAAGAGAGACAATTTGTTCGGGTTATATTTTATGTTTATATATAGTTATCGATAAAGCTAGATGTTCAGCACTCATTCCAGCTTTTGGTAGTGCATCCGGTAGTCAATGGCTTTCCCATCTCTACTGATTTAGCCAAACTATTGTCGGGCGTGCATACCACGTGATTTTCCATTCATTTCGCATAAAATCTCTGCGAGTATGTCCTGTGATTGATCGCAATGTTGCCATCTCAACACTGTTAGTTGCTTGTTGTGTTACAGTTGAATCTGCGTGGCCTTCAACGGCATAGGTGAGTCTTGGTCGAACGCACGTTTTATAAATTCGGACTTTGCCTTTTAAGCTTAGATTATTATTTCGTCATATTACATCGCGTAAGCATTCAGAGATTCGTGCTGTTTTGTTCATGTGATTGTTTATTTCTTTCGATGGTGTAATTATATCATAACCGATACTTTTCCCAGTACTGCAAGCTTACACCTGAGCGGCTGCTTAGATACTGTCATTACTCTTCATCTGGACTATTTTAATTATATATTATTATTTTTAATCTTTGTTAATGGTACTCCAGACGTTTCCTGGACAACACGTGGTCTGATGTATGCAGATGACTTTACAAAATTTATAGTCGTATAGAGGACGTAACTGAATACATGAGCCTTCAAGAGGGATCAACAAGATTATAAGCTTGGTGTGATGATAACGCCTAATCTTTTACTGCTGATAAATGTCAGCACCTGTCCTTCAGTAGACGTAAAGTTGCAATTGATTTGAAGTTGTGGAATACCACTTTCCCAAAAATTTATGATAAGAAAGATTTGGAGGTGATATTTACAACAAAAGTCTCGTTTTCTACACATATAGACTTCATGATTGCCAAGTCTGGGAATTCAAAGGAGCTCCAGAATCTTTGTACGTTGAAAAATTTTTATTTTTCCTCTCTTAGATTGAACCTCTAATATTGCATCATCTGGGATCCATTGCATGTGGGTTCTTCTTTAAGAATGGAGAAACGTTGAACTAAATTGACCATTCATTCCACACAGCATTTAGAGCACCGAAAGCTTGCTTCGCATTTTTTATACGGTTTTCGATGTCTTCTCTTGAGCCACCATTAGCAGATATAATACTCCCCAAATAGCAAAAGGAGTCCACGCCTTCGGGCTCAGCGTTACTGGTTTGGAATATTTTCGTGTAGTTTGTTGTTACACGCATCACCTTTGATTTGGCAATGTTTACTTTTAGACTTACTTCTGGAGCAGTTTGTGCTACCAGCGTTAATTTTTTTCGCATGTCTGCAAACGTATGAGCTAAAAGACAAATATCGTCAGTGTAGTCAAGATCTTTGAGTTGTCCATTTATTGCCCAAGTTATTCCTTTAGTTTCGCGTGCAGCTTTGCTCATCACGACTGTCACAACAATGTTAATAGTAGAGGCGATAGGACGCAGTCTTGTCGGACTCCAGTATTGACTGGGAAACAACCACTCAGTTCCTTTTTATGCAAGTTGCGGCAGCTAGCCTATAATGCTAAAATTAACTCGATTTTTAATGCTAGGATTAGCTCTGAGGGCTTAATCGGTCCCCATTTCTTCGAATGTGTATAGACAACTACGTCCACAGTGAATTTCAAACGATATTGGACAATGATAACCAACTGTTTGTGACCCAGGATAATTTGAATGGATCTCAGACATCGAGGTGGAGCTACTTGGCGCATTACATACATGGGAATCAATGAGTTTATTGGATGAAGAGTTTGTTAGCTATGCAAGCTAGTTAGAGGCTTCCTAGCGGAGGGATTGACTAGCTAGCTAGCTAACTTAAGCAAACTTAACGCGGCTCCACGAGTTTTTGTGGTGCCACGTGCAACCGATTGTCTTTGCATACAACCCACAGACGATTGAAAGTCAACATAGATCTTTGGATACTTCATGAAATGCAGCACCAAGTATGCGAATATGTCATCCCAAAGTGGTGCATTAAGATACAGCACCTACAGCGAAGCCACGACGACAATTTGCATGAACTGGATTTAAAATAAGAAAAAAAAAGTATTAGCATCTTCTAATCTGTGTCGAAACAAACTAGGCTAATTGTCAATGTCGTTTCAAGTAATGTTCAAAGCAAAGAGGAAGACAAGTCCACCTTTGATAGCCGAAGGCTTTCCACTCTAGGCAAATAATTCTTCACAAATTTGAAGAAGCATCGATACTCAGTCTTCTTACTACTAAGCGAAAAATAGTTTTAGGAGAGATTAAATGCACTTTTTCCTAACTCACTACAAAACAATCACTTTAACCTAAACTAACCTAAGGCTCATCGAGACATTCTTATTGAAGAAGCTACACCTACTTATGCCCAAGAGCAGCACAACAGATATTCATGCATAACTTCATATGAAAGTGTGTATGGTACATATATGCATGCGAATGTGTATATAAATACTTGCTAACATGTTAAAAGCCAATTTACACTGCTTGCAGCAACCACTATTTGTGGCAACTGATTGTTTGCTTAATTGCCCGCTTGTTTTGCTGCCTAGCGGTTTGACTTTATCACAGCTTGCTACTATTCTTGTACGTCCATACATACATACATACAACCAAATACAAATGCATATACAGTAGAGCTTAGAAGCATTTTACGCTTATAATGTGCGAAGTTGGATTTGTCTGACGCAGCGTGAAATGAGATGAGAGCCTTTGCCCGTTTTTATAAAGCAATAAACGGCATGCATGTTGTTGTAGTCGAGCAAAAGACTACGACTAAGTAATTTGTTATGGCATTGGTTTTCTTTGGGCTTTGCGTGTAGATCACGATTTACCAATACTCTTTGCATTGGATCATAATAGGTTTACGCAAGTGAAATGAATTGCCTCGTTGATGGCTATCAATGCGTTAATTGATTGTTTCGCAACGTCATCATTATCAGCGTTAAGCGCTTTTTCTTTTACGAATGTTTTACTTTTTTTCAATTCTCTTTTCTATCCGCACATACATATCATAGACAGTATCATTATCACACATACATACATATGTGCATCCCTTATGTCCTTTAGTGTGTTTGTAGGTATTATTTGTGGTTGGTGGTTTAACTTCTGTCTGTTAGCTGAAACTAGTAAGAGAAGAGACTTTTTGTACGTATGGATGTGTGAATGAGATAAATGCTTTATGTTTTTTTTTTCTTTTTTGTGGTTTTTCTTTTAGTTGTCTCAGCTGTTTTCCCGTATTATGTGTATGTATATATATTTTTTTTTTTTTTTTGAATTCACCGAAACTTCGTATATTCCTCAGCGGAGGCAAGCATTTATAGCGCCTACCTGTTTCTCATCTCCATCAGCTCCAACTGATTTTGTTGCTAGTGCTGTACAAAACAAAAAAACTAAAAAATAAAACTGAGACTAAACAGAGCTGCATGGAAAAACTACATAAAAACAATTACAAAAAAAGAAAAATATTTACGGAAGGCTGAATTCGGTTCGGGTCGAACTTTATTCAATTGAAATCAAACAAACTCACTACTCACGAGAGTTATAATCTGCAGCACCGAACAGACGGACGGAAATTTATCGGATCTCAGTTATATTTATATGGAATCTAAACGAGGTGGGGAGCAAATTTGGTTGAGTTTTATTAAGTCGGCAACGAGATACACGTATTTACCTAAAATTGGCGTGGCACTTGCATCAGGTTCGTTATTTGTAGAAAACTTTAATAATTCTGCGTCCTTTCCAACAGAAATACCACTTTTTTCTTTTTTATTGAAAATCAACATTGCATATAAAGAGAGCGCGGTTATTGACCGATTTCAATCATTTTCAATTAAAAACTATCTCGGATATAGAGAAATATATTTAGTAACCATTTTCCCATTTGTATAAAAATATCAATACGCGCAGGACGAATTGGAAGAGGAGCACGCCCAAACCCAATTAAAGGGTGTGGGCATACGTAAAGCATGCAAGGATTATATCTAATATGTATTATTGAAATATATAAATTTTTCCTCGAGTCATCTGTTCGTCTCATAATTTTGAGCATTTGCATGAGCATAAGCAGACGTCTATACCTATATCGATTCTTTTTTGCTTTTACATGCAAAATGAACAAAATTATAATACCCTTGGGCATAAGAGGGCGGGTATAAAAAACCGAGACTAAAAAGAGGTACATGGAAAAAATATCAAAAAACGATTGCAAAATATAAATAAATGACAAAAAAAAAAAGAAAACCAAGACTACAACAGAAGAAACATAAAACAGTCAGAGGAAAACACAAAGGAGCGGCGCAATAAAAGAAAAGGCACGTTAACGCTTACATTTGTGCTGTCTGCGTCATTACATACATACGTATGTATGTACGCATTTACCGCTGATGAAGACTTTGACATAGTTCGCGCCCTGTGGGGAAATTCAATAATACCAACTGAAGCACTTTTAGTGAATTTAGTACCTTGACTAGATCGCATTCGTCTCTTTTCCAAAAAGAAGCTAAAATTGTATATGGCTGTAACAAGTTTCAAGTGATTCTCGCTGCGCCACAGTCCGGAACTAGTACTAAATTAGTATCCATTACTATTTTCAGTTGGAAAATTCACTCTTGAGGAAAAAAAACTATAATCAGTTGTATCTAATTCGAGCTGCTGTCATGGTCAAAATACTCCCCGATATATATTACACTAGTTTACAGATATTTGGTTTATCACATGCGTAAGCAAAAAAAAGTTATTTCTAGCGGAGTTTTTAGACGCAAAACTCGAAATGAATAAATTTCTTCAGAAAACGTGTTATTTGATTACTTTCTGACTTAATGGTACATATCTCATGATCCTTGTTTGATTGTTTGATCAGGCATAAACTTTAGTTGCAAAGAAGAGTTTTAGACCCACGTAAATATTACTAAGAACTAGAGATTTTTTGCATATGTGTGCGAAAGCAGGGAATTAACTTATTTAGTCCATTGTGTGTGGTTCATATAATGGTTTATTTTTTTGTCAAAATAGGCTACAATAGATATGTGATATATGGACCACCCTGTATATATTGGTTACGAAATAAGTTCATAGCGTTCTTATATTTTCTTTTATTTTACGTTTTGTTTGCTATTTGGCAAAGGGTAAGTATTTATTCGATAGAATTCTTTCTGCTCTACAACATCATGTTAATTGTATTTTTCAGTTATTTTATTTTTTATAAGTTCTGAGGCTTAGGTACCTATGAGGCGAAAATCAACATTTTTGACATCTGCTGTTTTTTACTTTTCATCGAGGTTAAAAGGCTGCGAAGCAGCCCGGGACATTTGCGATGTGTATGGAGAATGCGAGTCCACAGCACGGAAATGCTTGCAAAGTTCAAAAATGGCGACTTTGATGTCGATGACACGTCCCGCAGCGGAAGGCCTTCTGAATTCGATGAGGAACGTCTAAATAACTTTTACAGGGAAGGATCGCCAAACCAGTCATGAATCGGCTGTAGAAAAGTGTGGCGATCATAAAACGTTTCTCAATCACCTTCATTCAATGGGATTTACTGAAAATTTGGGAGCCTGGGTGACTCACGAGCTAAACGCAAAAAAAACAGTAAAAAGGCGCCTTCTAATTGCTTCTCAGCACTTTTTGCACCCAATCGTCACGGGAGATGAAGCAAGGAAAGTAGTGGTTGACTCCAGGAGATACGCAAAAGCCGAGAGTCTTCGTCCATAGAAGATCATGATATGTGTTTGGTGTGACTGGGAGAGCATGATGCACTGGGAAATGCTCGAAAAGAAATCCACGGTCAGCAAGGAGCTCTACATTACCCAGCTCTGCATACACGGCGTGAATGAGGCTATCCGATTGGAAATACCTGTTCGAAATGGTAAGGCCATACTCATTCACGACAACACCAGGTTCCATGTTGCACAAGTCGTCAAAGCTGTATTTCAAAAGCTCGAATTGCAGAATTATTCTTAGTCAAAATTTCTAGAATTTTTGTGGGTACGCAGACGACCTTGACTACGCCGATGACATTTCTTTCTTATCACGGCAGGGAAAATGGAAAAGGATTCGCCATACACTGCGCAAGCCAAGTATTTGGAATAGCACTGAACTGAAACTCCTAAGGATCGCACCGCAGGGAACGTCTTAAAGGACGTAGCTTTAATGATGAATTTTTAGAAATTGCGAATCTTTCTCATCGACTCCAATTATAGACGAAAGCGAGAAGTGGGCAATGTAGGCAAATTTTTCTTGCGGCCAAAGCCGGTAATAATAATAATAATGGTAATAATAATAACAATAAATGCATACATGTTTGGAATTTTAGAAATCAATGAACAAAGCACGCTAATTGGTTTATTTGGTTACGATATTTTTGTCATAAAGTGTGAAAAAAACCAAAAAATAAAGGTGTTCTAAAAAAGTTCACTTCAAACCTATACATTCGCGTTTAGTGAGAAAGTTACTATAGACAAAGCTTTTAACGTGACTTGCATTCCCATTACACCACCAATAGTACCGGTGTATCATTAAAAAAAATTCTAAGTTCGATTCGGCGCCAGGTCAAAAAATTTTCATTTTTTTAATTATAAATTTTTTAATAGTTTTACTTTTATTTATAAATTTAATAGCTTACAAATATATTTCAAGCCTTATAATAAACAATATCCTACATTGATTGAACCTTAAAAAATACTTCATTTTCCAGCCCAATTAAATCCAACAACATAAGCTGTAATAATAACACCAAGCCCCAAAGTCCTAATAGGTATGCGAGCGAAATAAGTATTTGCTTTTACTTTCTGCTCTAACTGTCTCATACCTTGAAGATAGATAACTGTACTTGTAATATCAATACCAAAGTTATCCCAATTGGTAAAATCGTACTAGTTCTAAACCAGATGCATATTTCAATAGTTTAGGTTTTTCTTGCATGGCAGTCCTATACACACTGGCGTTTGTGTGCCCACATTTACTGCAGGCGAATAAGAATTATTGTGTTAGTATTTTTGTTTTTTTGTAGCCGCAAACCAAGCTTAGTCTTAGTCTTAGTCTCGTTGTTTGTACCAACAAACAATAGATTTGGCGCGTCAACTTTCCGGCACAAAAGTGTCTGACGCTGCAACTCGCGTCCTGCATATATGTATGTATATGTACTCGTGTACACACAAATGCCTCGGTAAAACGCCTTACATTACCGCAGCCACAACTACCACTAGGTTGATCCTCATTTTCCAAGGGCTAATTGGACTCCATCCATAGGCGGCTGAACAAAATTACTTTAAAAGCATGAAAGCAGGCAACAAAATTAATCATTCACTTCAAATGTCCAATGAAGAGAAAATCAAAGGTAAGAAACATCGTAGAACAGTTTTGACTATTTGCATATTTTTTGTTGCCCTTTGTAATACAATACTTTTTTAAGATAAAAATTATTAAGTGGTGTATGTAACATACTCGTATATCGTTAAGAATAACATTTCGAATTTTAATTAAAACCACAGAAAATGCAGCTAAATATTTTTCTTAATAACAGATTTTTGGATTTTTTTTTTAACGAAAATAAAATTCACTCATTGGGCACCATTTCCGTTTTTCCCCAGAAAACTTATTTTTCAATTAATATTCTTTTTGCTCCAAAACAACGATTATTTTGCGACTTGTTAATTAATTATTTTTTTCAGATTTGAGTATTTCATGAAAATAATGATTATACATATTTTAGTCTTATTTATTTTTATCGAAAATAGAGCCAGTTTCGTGAGCGTTATTTTGCATCTCAGAAACAAAACTTAGTTTTTGAGCTTTATGGTTTTTGGTTTTTTCTAGAACGAAAAATTCTAAACATCGCTCCTCCCCTAAACTCAACTCTAATTACTAAAACTAAACTCTTATTGCACCTAAAAGCAAGCCTACATGTATATCTTAGAAATAAAATCTCTAAACATGCAAGCATGTAGTAGTAGTATTAATTCTTTATTTATTTATAAAAATTGCATTTAACATTTCAATAATGTATACAATAATTCATTTAAATATATAAATACATAAAGAAAGAAATAATGAATTTGTGGCAATAACAATGTTGTCTGTCACAGCTCAAAAATTAATCAAAAATTAAACTCTGCAATAAGAAAATCTCTGTAGCGTAAGACTGAGTATATAAAACAAGTTAGTCTTTTCCAATTGTGGCCATTAAGTGTATCTATTACTTCTGCTTCATTTAGCTTCGCTGCGTTTAGGTAACCTGTTCTGATCTCCTTCAGTTCCGGACATCTTCCTAAGAAGTGCTCCATATCTTCTTCCTCGTTTAAATTGCAGGGGGTGCATATTTTCTGAGCATTTCCTTGCTTTGAAAATTGTCGTAATGATTCCTGTATGATTCCTCTTTTGAGTAGTCTAATGTTTATAAATTCGCGTCCCGCATGGCTGTGCTTTTTGCCTTGCCATGTTGAGATCTTTTATTTTCATTTTGGCAAGAAGTTCCACACAGCGATCTTGCTAATCTATAACGGTGGTGTTTTCTTCAAACTTCAGACCAAACTCCATTCCCATGTCGTTCAGATGCTTAAGCTAAAACACATTTTTACTTAAGATGCCTTGTCTTAGTTTATGTGGGAGTCTGTTGCAATTGTATTTATAAATGGTTTTCCAGATATACTTCATGTGTAGCTCTAAAGAATGAATGTAGCTATCTTCTAAACTAGTTTCTAGTGTTATTGCATAATTCGGAGTGAGCTCGGGTAGTTTGAGGATTCTTTTAATAAAGTAGCGTTGTTGTTTATTTACTTCATGGTATGCCTTATACCTCCAAACTTGCGCTGCGTAGGTTTGTATCGCTCTACATACCACTTGGAACAGCTTCCATTTTGCAAGCATGTATATACATATGTAATGCATTTGAGACGTGCGTCTTTATGTTGTAACACAAATGGAGAGACCTTCAGTTTTAAGCCGAATGGCAAATGGTTTTTTATGAGAAGCTTTTTCATGGCAGAAATACACTCGGAGGTTTGACTTTACCTACCAAGGGCACCCTCTTTTGGAAAAAAACATGTTTTATCACTTTGGTGTTTCTTGCGTGGAGATTCGAGCCTACACACTACGATTCGAATGGTAGTCATTATAAACCCATTCGGCTACGACGGCCATAGCAGAAGGAATTTTTCACAAGTTTTGCAAATGTATTTGTTTTCTATTGAATTTTGTTATTAATATTTTAATCATAATTTCGAAAGCTTGGTATTTCCAGGATAAACTTACATGCAATATTTCCACGTACGAACGTTGTTTATTTTTTTTCAGTTAGTTGGAAAATTCATCTCGCCCTAGAGATGAAATAAATCGTGAAAATTTGCATGCACTGATTTATTACGATTTTTAACGTGGCTTATCGAGACAGTAGTGTATTGATTGACTTACTACATTTGTCCACAGCAAAACGTGATTCAACAAGTTTTAACCTGGTCGTCTATCCTTACAGTATGAATTTCGTGACGACCGTTAAAAAAGCCAGAAACAATCGATGCTGTGCGCTAATTGATAACGCAAAATCGTGAAGATCATGTGACATATTGGGAGATAGAGTCATGCTTGGGCATTAGTGGGAGCAGCATACATTCAATATTGTCTGAATATTTGGTCGTCAAAAAGATTTGTTCTCGCTGGATACCGCATAATTTGATAATTTCCCAATAAAGACTCGTGTCGATTGGCGTAAAAAAATGTTGAAGAAATTCAACAACGGTTGTACAAAACACGTTAATGATATCATAACGGGTGACGAATCTTGGATCTATGCATAGAAGCCGGAAAAAAACAGCAGTCGGCAGTACGGGTGTTCCAAGTCGAGCCTAATCCATTAAAAGTTGTTCGCGGAAAAGCTATCTCAAAGTAAATGGTCGCCTGTTTTTCCGGAAAAAATTATGATCATATTGAAGGATATATAATATAATATATTTCAGAGGATATTTTTCACGCCAATTTGTTCACATGTGACATTCTACATTTCCGTCACATTCTTCTTCTTTTATTTAATATTAATATGTCTATATAATTTGTCAGCACGATGTACTGACTGTGATTCCGAAAACTTCAAAAAAAACCTGATATGCCGGTGAAAAACTGAAAACGCAAGTATACTAAATCTGAGTCTAATATTTTTTTTGGAGCAAAAAAAAATTTGGAATTTACTAAGCGAACCGGTTTTCTACTAGTAAATTATAAATAAGTATAAGGAATTTTTAATTTGTTTACATTAGAAATTAGAGAGGGAATTTCAGTTCAAACTAGTGGTGTCACAATGGGTTTCCAGGCTTAAATGAGCCCCCACCGTACCCTTATAGAGAGTGAAGTAATTTTCATGAATTTAGGCTCAGTTATAGCATATGGCAACAACAATGGATGCATAATTTTTATATTATTTTTTTTTAAATTGAATTCATTTGAATTTCTTTATTGCTGCAGGAGGAGGAAAGTGACCCCTGATGGCGGACTCCAACTCTGACCTGAGTAGAATTGTCTGTATCCCACCTGCTGCCTGAACGACACGGATGGCGCAGTCCGTATGACGTACGAATGGATCAGTTTTGTTTTGATATCAGGCCAAAGTCAAAAGCATGTTGAGTTACGAAATCTAAATCAGGCAGCTGCAGAAAAGCTTCATCAGCTCAACTGAAGTTTAGAGATATAGTATATGTACATGTCGATCTTTTACAGAGAAAGGATAATATCGCTTTCTTACCGGCGAAGAGCGAGTCCGATATACAATATAAGTTAGTGACAAAAGTGCCAGGAGTATAGTTAAAATCTTGGCATAAGGATAGAAAAATGTGATAATCTGACTACTAAAATATACGATACAGCAATCTGATCGGAATGGAAGAACCAGCAAGACAGCTTTCATTTTCTTCCCAATCTGTTGAAGAAAAGTAAAACATTGCATAGAATGAAAACAGACTACGCCACTGTTTCATACGTACTATGCTCTTACTAACACATACGCACAAGAATATTCTTCACTTACTCAGGATTAAACAAAATCGTACAAAACCGAAAAGGGTATGAGAAGAAAAACGTAAGGAGTAAAAGAGTAGCAACATCAGTTGACGAAGCAGTAGCCGAAGTAACAGTGAAATGCTGCATAAAATCATTCGCAATCATATACACACAACGGTACATGTCAGGAAAATTCTCTGTGGAAGCACACATAGGTACGGAGGCTGGCTTGAGAGATGCTGAAAGTGCTTTCCAAACCTGTGTGTTTAAGTTCGTTTTTCGTCCGTATGTAGGTATAGGGTATATGTAGGTAGATAAGTAAGTGGATTTTGGCATTGCTGAGATCTTCTATTTCCCCATTTTTTTTATTCTTCGGACAATTTGCTTTATCTTAGACTACTCGTATTTGAGCATTGCAACTTAAGACCACAGGATGAACGGCATTATGATGATTACGTTGCAATATTGCTACCACTTTAGAACATCAAAAGAAGTTAATGGGTGTGCTATAAAAAAGAGCGACATTATATTATATGTCCCCTTTTCGAACGCGTTTCAATACATTTGGTTAGTGGTTGGCTCCCTCCAAATTAATGGAAACGATTTACTACGTTGCAATAAACCTATTGTGATGCGAAATTTAGAATCGAACCAGTACTAGTTTACATGTAATAGAACCAGTACCTACAATTCAATATGTTGACCCACCTAATCAGCTTAAGAAAGCCTGAAATACATGGCATTCTCAAAGCAGATGAAAAGTATAGATCTTCCTTCATGAAACGTTGGTCATATTTGTGGTGCTATTCCACGATTGGCTTCTAAGGCTCATCTCTTGCTTTCCTCAAAACAAAATTTTTAGATGTTAGGATATCCGTCAGAAAAGTTCGTTTTACACTAAAGCCACAAGTAAAGCCACTCAATAAACAACTATTTTCATATCAAAATATTAAAACAAAGGCAAAATCACCTAATCGATTCCTGTAGCTACTTCCAGTTCACCCACTTTCCCTCACTTATAGTCCAATATCGTGCCAGTGAACTAAAAGACCATTTTTGGTGTAGCAGTCTCAGTTTTTAGGCGAATAGAACGTTCGTCAACACTTGGTCCATCTTGTGCGAGCGCATCGGAATTGAGTAAACTAGTGGTAGATGACACTAGTCGTTTGTGTAGTACCCCCTGAATACTTTTCAAGCTTTTGTGAGGATGGTGTGATAGAACTTTCATAAAAAGACAATATTTACTTAGAATCTCTAAAGATGAAAGATACACCTGGCAAGGAAAATGTGTGATTTGAGGTGTTAACATCTCCCCATGAACTCATGCAGCAAACAAAAAACATTTTGTTTTAATCTCCATTGGGATGAGTGTCTGCAGCGGAAATGTAATAAAGAGCTCCAAGCTCTTTGTGATGCTCCTGTTTCCTAAAACCAATTTGTAGTTAAAACGGCAGGCCCCTGGTATTCAGAGAACTGCAACCTGCAATTTCTTTAAAGTATATAGTATTCACCGAGCCGTTGCGCTATACGTCTAACGAGTTCCGTACAGTTTGACAGAAGGTTTTACATAGTCTTCTTCTCTACATTGAATCCATTATAAGCGACCCTCATTCTAGAACTACCAAGCACATAATATTGAGTAGAGACAGCGATTCATAGATGTATAAATATGCCTTAAGCACAGATTGTCGGCTAGCGTGAACGAACCACTTGATAGCTAGATTACATCTGCTGCTCTTGCTATTCCTTTGCAATCAATTTTCTCTAGTGTATCTTTAATATTAATGCCATAACAGGCTAATTCTCCAACTTTGTCGTTACCCTCTATTTAGCAGTGGTCTGGATCTCTCGTTACTAGCTAGGAAGTATTTCACAGCAGCTTTTGAGGTCACCGAGGTTTTTCCCAGAGATCACGAAACTTGCAGGCTGTTAGGGAAACGCATACGTCTTAACACGAACTCAGTGATGAGACCTTTGAGAGAACCATGTACTCGAATATACCCCTCCACCCCCTGACAAAGCAGGCGATGGTCTCGTGAATACCAGTTAGTTAGACAAGTTGGGAGATTTTAATCAGTCTCCATAGGAGGGTCAATGGGTTCCATCACGTCTATACTATGACCAATGAAGGGATATGCATTACACACAATTTCGTTTATAAAGGGTTATCAGTTTAGAGATATTGGATTTTTAATTGAAATAAAACAACGAAAATTCAAAGTGATTGGGCAATCTTTATTATTTTTGTGGAGCACTATTCATGGCATATATTTTTTCAGAATTATCCCTCTCAAATATTGGTCGCAACAGCGCCGTAATTCGACCATCCGTAAACAACAATTTTGAATGACTCGTTGGAGGACTTCGGTCAGTATCTCCTGAATACTTTTGAAGTGTTGGCTTCGAATGCCTCAATCGATGCTGGTTTATCCACAAAGCATTTAAACTTTACATATCGTCACAAATAAAAGTCTACCACGACTTTGGTGGCTAATTCACTTGTTCCAGAGGAAAGAAAAATTGCTCGCCGAAACGACGACGCTGTAAAATAATTGTTTCGCCGCTTTGGTGTCTGTCATCGCAAGAAAGCGAAATATTTTTTTTTTGTGCAGTTTTCTGAAGTCGCAGACCTATTCCCAAAAAACCGCAATCGCCTGATACGCCTGATACTACAATAGTTTTTGATAATACAGGGTGCATACGATATTTAGCTATAACTTACCGAAACCATTATTTGACTTTTTGCTCTTTTTCAAATATGACATGAAGGCCTACAACTTAACTCATGACATAACAAAAATGAAGAAACATGCAGTTATTGTTGCTATATGTGAAAATCCCGCCGATTTAGAAATCTCTAGCTTTCTGAAGTGCGTCCGCTCATTCGTTCATAAGGTTCGTCGTGAATGGAAAGCATGAGGCGGCGATTCAGAATCTGTTGCAATACGGAAAAAATACGGTGAACGGTTTAGTACTGCTCAGTTTGCAGAACTATTCAACAAGTTCAAAAGATCATTGACAAGGACTCTTCAAAATCAATGAGGGCCCTTGCGAGGGAGCTTATTGTTTCTGAGGGTATTATCCATTGAGTTGTCTATGAAGATCTCCGGTATGAATCCCACGTTATGCGCAGAAGACAGTTTACGAATATGTCGCATAAAGCACAAGAACAGAGAGTGATGGATATAGTAAATTGGCAATAGTAGCTGAATAATAAAAAACCGATTTGATAGATGGCACCAATCACCAAACCTGACCATCGCAGCCTATCAATATTGATCTGTCCTACTAAAACCCATATACATATATATTTTTCCTGTTCTGTTATCATTTACACGACAACAGTTAACCAAATTTTCTTCATAGCAGAGCAAAGTGCTTCCCGATGAAAAGGTTTACTACAGATTTTTGTACTATTACTTACATACATGTATAGTAGAAAATACAAAATATTAAATCTCTCCCCTAAAGCAAAATGAATACAAAGAAAATTAACTTGTAAGAAACCCCTAGTTGCACAGTGGCAAACAAAATCCAAGGTCAGGGGACAGATTTATCGCTCGTATTATTTTATATATGCGCACACATACCTATGTGCGTACGTACATATGTAATATATATGTGTGCTAGTTGAACCCATATACAAGTAAGCAAATATGTGCATATATGCATACATTTGTGTTCAAAATAATAGCAGCTCAACATATTGCAAAGTTTATTAGTTAGTTATTTTACATTTAATTACATCATAAAATAGCAAAAACCATATAATTCAAAGTTTCAAATTTTGTGGAAAACTTAAAAATGTCTAACAAATTTTCATTTAAATTTCAAACTTTTTAATAATAGAAAATTAATCTGGGTATGTAGTTTTGTAGTCCATTCAATTTTGGTATAATATATAATATTGTGGCATTTGCTTCAATATATCGAATGGTTAAAAATTCTTGATATAGAGGAATTGTCAAAAATCTAGGCGGTTAAAAGAGACAGATTAAAAAGTTTGAAGTATCAATGAAAATTCGTTGAATTTTTGAAAATTTTGCACGAAGTTTGAAAATTCGTTTTTTTACTGTTATTTATTAAAAGTAGAAAAATTTAAAATAAAAATAAAAGTTTTTGACAAGTTGTTGAGCTGCTATTATTGTGAACACGGGTGTATATGCATGTATGTGTGCATGTGTGGTAGTTGAACCCATATAAAAGGGAGCATGTACACACATATGTTCATACTTCTTGCAGCAATATATCCCGTATAATTTCTGCCACAAGAATATGCCACAAACAAGTGAAGCGTAATCGAATTACTTCCACACGATTGGTGTTTATTGATAAATTGTGCCACAAATAATATTTTGATAGTATCAATTAAGGCTGAAACAGCAGCAGGCGATAAGCGCAAAAAATAATAAACACAGCAGAAACGCAAAACAAAAACGAAAATGAAAATAAAATAGAAATTGAAAAAAATCCATGGTTAAAATATTGTCAACCTCAAAAAGCGAAGTAAAGAAAACATGCAGAAACATAAAATTCTGGCTAACATTTTACGTAAAACATTTTAGTAATCTTGTACAATTATTAGTTCAAGATGAACCGTTCAAAGACTGTCTTTAAAGTAACGCAAAGTGGAGCAGTTGACTCGATTTACGGAAGCAGCGCAGCTGTCTAAAGTTCATACTCTCAACGAGCGATCGGCACGCTGGGCCTCTCAGAGCACTCTCTCTCACACACATGTTTACAAAACACATAGAGAGTACAAAAATCTTTGTTTGGCCAATGGGAAAGCGAATACAAAATATTTGAATGTACATATTAACTTGCCGTTCACTGCTCACTGCCTTGCTTGTAGTATGATACTCAATTTATGAAAAACAGATGCAGAGTTACTAAACGCGAAAGTTGTGACTAGAAATTAAAAGGCGTTTTTCGGGTACTCAGCGCTCATTGGTATTTTTCCAATAGAAACTCTTTATGCTTAATTACGATACATAAAATTCACAAGAATGATAGAAAGAAGATTGCGCCCATCAGAGCGTACGTGACGTCACGTTTGCAGAGTTGTGCAGTATTGCCAACCATTTGCTCTTCGCAATAAATTTAGTGCTTTTTTATACCGAAAATGCGACAATTTTTAAGTTTGGTGTTTGTTTCTTTTTGTTTTTAATTTAAGGCTACCGAGACTTTAGGTTGGAAAAAAACTGTATTATTATACAAAAGAAGTTTAAAAAAGGCCACTCTGAGAAGATTTTAGTGCTAATGAAAATTTGTTTACTCTTATAAAATTTGATAATTTGAAAGTGCAAATTTAATTTTTGGCTCCATTTAAGGCTATGCAAAAATATTAAATGCCCCTCTCTCAACTCTTCTTACGATTGAAAACCTTTTTACACATTTTAAAAAGCCTTTGAATTTATTGAATGCGAATTGAAACCATAGAGGTGTAATCGTTTCTTCCGGTCATCAATCCTTAGTGAGACATAGAGCATCAAGAGGTGTATTCATAGTAAAAATAAGCAACAAAATACAAGAAAATACTAAAGAAACCATACTGACATTTTTACAAAAAGAGTACCTTGTTTAGTTACACAACCTCAAATATAGCAAAAAAAGTCGTTCCCTTAACAAAAGAATTTCGCTTAACGAAAAAACTCATAAATTAAATTGTACATAAGCATAACACATTTATTTAAAAAAAACGCATATTCTACAGACAATTTGTCACGCATACAAAGTTCTTACTTAACACAATAAAAATTTCGTGTTTTATTTTCTTTAAATGGGCATTTAGTGCGTTTTTATATCCAAAGCTAGGCAACTCTGCAGTAGCGAGAGAGAGATTTGACTGCCGAAAGCAGAAGAACACCAACAACGCCGGCAATCGCGGGCAATGCAACCAGATGTTAAAAAAAAGTAAAGCTAAATAAAACTGAGTGAATTATTTAAATAATTATTAAAAAATGTATATTTTACAAAATTATAAACATGACATTTTAATTAGAACGGCTAGAAAAATGTCATGAAGAAAGAACTAAAACTCCGAGACAAAAAATAATAAAAATAACAAAAAAAAATGCTAAATCAAGTTACGAAAATGGTAATCTGGCCATACTGGAGCTAAAATCACGTAACTAGTTGTCAAATTCGCTGAGCGCAAAGTAACGGGACCACGATGGGCGCCATCTCATTATTCTTTGCATCATGTAAAATTCATACCATAGGGTTTATTCTTGTGTAAATATGGGTGTACCTATAAGAGATGCGAATCCCGTATTTGCTATTCTTACAAATATACTTGAAGTTCTAAAGTATGAAGGAGAAATATTTAAGCAATTAAAAGAAAATATTTTCCGTCTGTTTGATGTTCCTAAATCTAAACTTAAGAAAATACTTATGATTTATAGCGGGCACGTATTATATTAATATATGAGCCAGTTCCTAATTAATATTATCATAATTTAACTTAAATTTTTGTGAAAAGTTGCAGATACTCGAAAGAATTATCCAAATGGGTATTATATATTATATTTAATATGATTTTTTAACTATTTGCAAACTTGGAATAATAGGACGCTTTTTTTTACAAATCTTAAGAAAATAAAGTAATTTCAAATATCATGGGTGTTTTGCTAAAAAAGTCTTCCACCTAAGTGGAACATACGGCTTTAATAAACTATTTAAAACTAGATTTATTTAAGGCTGGGAATTTCACTCGACGCTAAGAGCGTACTGCTAACTAGTAGCACTTCTGCTTCTTCTACTCATCGCCTCCATATATACAATGGTCTACCACATCTGCGAGGTTTCCGTAAAGTGTTTGCTCTGTGATAGTCCAGGGATTGTTGTTGGAGATAGTGTTAGACCAAAAAAATGCGCATAATCCTACGATGGCTACGGTTCATAAAAACTTGTGGGTTATTTATTATTCTCTCACAGAAGTGTTCCAAGTCTCCATTATTCGTATCCGTATAAGACACCTTTCGCATCCGTATAAGACATTTGACTCGAATATTCTGAGTTTCGTATGCCTATATCATGAGATGATATCCACACAACAAGCCGACCACTGCTCTTCCTTTTGATATTCGGATGCGTATATTAGCTGGACAGATAGATGCGTATATTATTAGACGGCGGCTTTCACTTAATCCATGTGGGAACCGCATATTTTTGAAAGTGGGCTATGGTGGTATTGTTGTACAATACAATATCTTCGTTTTAGCGATGTTACTTTTTAAACCTGCCTGAGCTGCATATGCACTTACCGCCTCCAGCTTGGTCTGTATTGCGCCTGAATCTTGTAAAAATGCGCGCTAATCTGGAAAGCACCTGTAACATAAAATATAGCAGCTCTTCACGAGAAACTTATATTTTCGCATGTCTTCAAATTTAATATCACATCATGCAAATCTTTTTGTAGTAAATGCCTTCTTCGATTGAAGCTGTACATATGCAGGCTAGCAGCACACGGACGTATGGTATTTTTGAATTTTTTAGATAACCCTAAGAAAAGATAATTTAGATAATCCTAAGAGGGAACCATACTGTAGCGGCAGGCTAATTACCTAACCTATCAGAAATCAAATAGATTAACCTAACCAACGCAAGACAACAACATGAAACATTTGTACCGCATAGTTGGCCCCCTAACTAACCAGCGGAGTAAAAACAACCAGCCGATCAGAGATCTGAATGGTGCTTTGTTGACTTCCAATGATGACCAGATCCGCAGATGGATGGAACACTTTGAAGCAACTAGCAACATTGCCTAGCTTTGAAGTGAGCAACACAACAACAAGCAGCAATAAAATAACTACATCCTACCCCAGCCTAGCGCAGATCAAGGATGCAACTCAGAAGCTGAAGCTTAACAAAGCGGCGGGCGAAGATGGCATACAGCCTGAACTAATGACAGCCGACGCGCAAGTGTCAGCGAAAATTCTTCACCCCGACAGCACCGCCGTCTGGAGCAATGAAAAGCTGCCTCTGAGAAGCTGACCAAGAGAGGCGAGCTGCGTGACTGCGGCAACTGGCGAGGGATAACCCGACTTAATACCATCTACAAAATTGTAGCCGTAAACATACAAAGCAGGGTCAAAGATATCGAATACTCCTTAAGAGACGAACAAGCTGGTTTTTACCCTCACCGAAGCTGTGTTGTCCAAGCCAACACACTTCGAATTATAGTAGAACAATCATTTGAGTGGCGCTCCCCGCTCTACATGCTTTTCGTAGACTTTAAGAAGGTGCTCGACACTATCAAACGAGACACAATATGGATAGCACTGAGTAGAAAGGGGTTCCCGCCAAGATAATCCGCCTCATCAAAGCTCTCTACGAGAACTCCATTCACTACCAACACAGGTGTAAGGCAAGGTTGTCCCCTGTCGCCTGGACTTCGTCGATGACATCTGCCTCCTTTCTCACAAACTCTCTGATATACAAGCAAAGGCAGTCAAATTAGTCGCGCTGGCACGCACTGTCGAACTGGAGGTCAGCATCGCCAAGACCAAGGCATGAGAATTAACCACAATACCGCAAGGCAGATATCGGTTAGCGGATGCCCAGTGGAATTCGTTAAATCTTATACTACTTCACGACAGATGGTGGAGCAGATGAAGATGTCAACTGTAGGCTAAACAAAGCAAAGGCAGCATTCGGGCGAATGCATACAGTATGGGGGAGCTCGCAAATCTCCAGGCGCACTAAACTACGAATATTCAACTAATGCGTGAAGTCCGTCTTATTGTACGGAAACTAAACATGACTGGTATCTAACCCCATCACACAGAGGGTACAATCTTTCATCAACAAATGCCTCCGCATCATCTGCAGAATATTCTGGCCAAACACCATCATTAACGACGCACTGTGGAGATAAACGAACAAGGAACCGATCTTAGGTAAATCAAATGCAGTGGTCACCCACTAAGAAAACCACCAGATAGCATCACGAGGATGGCACTGGACTGGAACCCACAAGAGAGCAGAGGTCGCGGTCGACCAAAAGTCACTTGGAGAAGGTCGATGATGCGTGAACTAGCAGATAACGGCATCTCATGGGAACCGTGTACGTTGGAAGAGTCTTGTCGAGACCCAATGCTCCCGAAAAGAGTCAACAAGGAAACAAAAAAGTACTGAAAATAGTATTTATGTATATATTTCCTTTCACTCCTATTCTTTAACTCCCCCACATAGGGCATCAAATAGTTTTTAGCCTGCGCACTTTTAGAGAATTCAGTTCTCCACAGACGTTTGGTGACGTGTGAGATGTTTCTTGAACGGCGGAAAAGAAAAGACTTTCTGTATCGCATGGTCACTGGCGATGACAAATGGATCTATTATGATAACCCTAAGCGTCGAAAATGTTAGAGCCTGCCAGTTGAACCAGGTCCATCGACAGCGAAAAGAAATATTGGTTTTACTGCATGACAACGCCAGGGCACACGTTGCTAAATCGGTCCAGAAATATTTAGAAAAACTGAATTGGGAAATCTTGCCCCACCCGCCGTATTACAGATTGTATTACCATCTATTCCGATTAATGGAAACAGCCCTTATTGGAGAGCGGTTCACTACTTATGAGAGCATCGCATACTGGCTCAATACATGGATGAAGTCAAAAGAACTCGAATTTTTCGTCAGAAGCATCCGTATGCTGTTTGATAGGAGTGAAGTTGTAACTTCCAATGGCACATACTTCACATAATGTCATGTATTATTTAATCGTTTATTCTTTGATTTAGTTTTGTGAAAATTCTAGTTCAGAAGCAACGGGTGTCCTACATAACCCTTAAATTTGTACGCAGATACGTTATGCCACATGCTGTCAATGCGCTGCCTCACCAGCCTGTCAATTTACCTTGTGCAGTGACCTGAGGTTTTTGGGTATGCGCTCTTTTCTCGTTTTCGCAATTGATTGCTAATCTCTGTAAACAGGATTTGGATTATACTCTGAAAGGTCATGGCATACTGACCAAAATAGCAGCAAATAAGCGTATATTTACATGCATGTATGTGTTTACGCTTATTCAAACAATCAGCACGTGCAAGTGAGTCGGCACGGCCTGCAGGAAAAGCTTAAAACTGAGTGAAACAAATTTCTGATTTGGAGAGCTTTCATCTAACTACCGTGGCGTCGTATGAGGACTGCGGCTCCTGTGAGTATAAGCTGCTGATTCGAATCGGATCAGAAGATGATGTGGTTTTTGTTTTTAGGAAATCAATAAATACATATATACAAATGTGGTGTTTCTGGGTCCAATACATGCTACAGCAATAAATAATATAGACATGGAATATGCGGCACACTCTGGTAGGCTAATCACCGAAAGTCAAGACCATCACCAGGTTGGACCGACACTTATTCGATTGTCAAGGAACTAACAGTGAATAAGAAACAAACGGATTGATCTGTAAAGGATAATTCGAAGTATGTCAATGCCTCGTCGAAACAAAGCGGAAAAGGCCTAAAAGTTTTTTATTTATCCTAATAATTGATAAATAATAATTTAGGTTGAGTATACGTAAGATTAGGATCAGATAAAACAACCCTTAGGGGAAAGTTTCTGACACTTTTTATGCATACAGAAGAAATTTTCGAACACCATAGAAGAAAAGATCCAGGTTTAGGTAGATAATAGTAGTAGATACAATCTTATTCCTTAATTAATAGGAAGATTTACTATTATTAGTAAAGTACAAAATAATTCCAACATTGGAAATATGGATTAGCTATTCCGCTGAATCAACCATTGGCAAGAAATTATTTAATAAATATTTTATATTGTATAATATACGACCCTTCCCTTCATACCTTAACCTTGGTGCTTATCCTTGTGTATATCTATGAAAGCTTACGCACACCATCAGGATCCATATTGGAGAGGCCAGACTGAAGATGTCAGACTAATGTGGCATCAGGCAACCCGAGATAGCGCGTGCTGATCGGACTTGTTAGCGTTGCACCTCACTGATACCTACCCACCTCAGTAAGCAACAGTGGGATTACTGTGCTACTGGTGGGTAGAGTACAACGTATCTTCCTTCCCGCACTTTCGTAAGATTCCAACTTATGAACCAAACAAATATAGAACAAATAACAAAACGGACGAGTTTGCACAACGCAACAGGTCGATCAAGGGGAGGTACATCTTCAGAATTTACAGGTTCTAACTTCTAAATGTACAGCAGCAAAACTCATCCCAAGAATTATAACAAGGTAGTTAGTTATACATATGTATTGTATATTGGTTGAATTATCATCTTACTAACCTGAAAATATAATCCAATAGAACTTGCTGGTTCTCTAGGGAGGAAGATGAAACCGCCAAACATGTGTTGGCATCGTGCCCACTACAGCATAAGCAGCACTCACACTTTGATGAACAAATTTTACCAGAGGAGGAAATAAAACTCAATAAAATAGGAAAAATACTAAAATTTATTGAGGAACTTAGGCTCAAAGAAATACTCTGAGTCCATGAAGGGAACCACAGCGGATCTTTCAGGACGCTGTGCTAAGTCCCCTCATAATAGTAATAACTCTACCAGTGGTTTATTCAAAACAAAGGTTACAATATCTATTATATATAGCCGCATTGAAATTAGCAAAAAAATTCCAATATGGTTTATTTACTGCGCGTTATATCACCATATATTACTGTACAAGAGTTGGCAATATTTTTCTTTCACTACTATATTTGTAATCAGGCTAGAACTTCCACAATGAGCCCGTTGCGACGTCCCAAAACACTGGCTGGAAGTCACGCTACCTGGTGAGGGGTTTAGCATCCATCAAATTTGTAACGATATCAATTAGACTATTTTGATTAGTCAAACACTTTGAGATATCTTTGAAATATGATATTAATTTGAAATGGAAAAAAAAATTGCAAGACTTGTTTGTGGGTGGACAATGGGTAGCAGATTCTTAAAAAGTGGCTTCCCAGGCCGCCATATGATTGAAGGTTTATGAAAAAACGAGTGGAAATCTCTGCCATATACAAAAAAAGTGTTGTGAACAGAAATTTAAGTCTGTGTGTTTCTGGTTGCTCAAAGTGGTTCACTATTTTTTAATATACTTCATTGATGAAATGAGAAAGAGTAGAAAAACATACTATAACAAAATATATAAGTAATATATCTTTTTAGGATTCTAGTAAACCTACGTACTTCTCATTGCTCAAAGTCAAGGGCTATTAATTATAGGTAATATTGATAGAAGCCAAGAATTATAGATTGCCAGGTTTGGCCAATCTGATATGGTGAAAGACGAAATTGTGCGAGCAACATCGGCTGACACGTCACCGGGGATTCAGCAGCCGAATTCTGACCGCTCGATTCATACGTATTCATTGTCTAATCAGTAGTTGTTCCAACGACAACGAAACAGGATGGGCGGGGACTGTGTTGCTTTATTCTAAGTTTTTTCGTCAACAAAACGCTAGCATGACACACCCCCGGTGACGACCAAAAATGATAGAAACAAGATTACGTCCATCAGAGAGTGCGTGACGTCACATCGGTGCAGTCGTATTAAAAAGTTGTGAAAATGCGAACAAATATGCAAGAAGGAGAAGAAACTACACAAACAATAACTGAGTTAATTCACAATTGGGACGTCACACACTGAGTGATTCTGTCAAAGTAACGGTACCACGATCGGCGCCACCTTATTATTCTCTCCATGGTGTGTGACGACAGCCAATCAACTGATTTTTTCAAATTCGCTGAGAGCTGGTGAACGGTCAGCTCTTGGCCGCACCTTCTGAATTATTCTCACTTAGGATAGAAGACCTGCTTCTTCTTTTGATCAAGGTTATATCAAATGATCACCAGTTGTTTTTTGTGTTTTGCCTATTCTTCGACGGCAATGACAAGTAACACAAATTGTTGCCGACGAGAGGATGCTGTTAACGGAAGAGCAATCAATCTAATAGAATCAATCTAGAGATCTCTAAAGTTGTTAACAAACTGGCATTCCTCTATTAGAACAAATTATGTAGTCTGAACGAAATCGCTTTAACAAAAAATGATATTGAATTATATTGGAGACAAGAGCAGACATTGGTTTTGGTTACATCATACCTGTATAAAGAACTACCGCTAAGCCATTCCAGATACTGACTATTTTACATGATGTACCAAAACTTATTCGCTTTCGAGATACTAAATTATTATTTTAATTTTTAATTATTATTTAATTTATTTATTTTTAATTATTTCTTAATAAAAAGGTGTGTCTATTAATAAAAAAACATCAGAAACCATCAGCTAAAATTGGCTGCTCGATAAATATATGAGTCTACAACGCTGCAAAACTGCGAAATGTTTTCTGACAAGCCCAAACAGAAAACTGTCGAACTTTCTTCTAAATTTTGGTAGAAAAAACGTTCGGCTGATGGTTGCTATTATTAGAGCACAAAACCTATGAGGTCAGCATGTGACCACCATTGGCATCATTGAGGATCCAATTTGCCGGATGCTTAGGGGATCCGGATAGCACTGAGCATTTTCTTTGTGAGTATCCTGACTTTGCTAGAGCAAGGCTGCGAATTTTGGATACCGATGTAATGAGAATGAGTAATATTTGTTCTCTTAAACTGGAGGATATTTTCAGATTTGCTTCGGAACTAGCTATATCTGCCTCTGTCTCTGTCTCTATTATCTTTTTGAATACAATGGGCTTTTTAGCCAGAGTGTTTTAGGAGTTACCATTTTCTCCGCGTTTCTTGGCTCGCCATTTTCAAATTTCACGTTATGAAACTTAAAAATTTGTATACGAAAATCTTCTGCTGAACCCTGTCGACTTTTTGGACAGCAGCAGGAGCGGCCGCCATGGATGGATGAGTTGGTGCGTGACTACCATTCGCAAGTCAGAGAGAGAACGTGGGTTCGAATCTCGGTGAAAGATCAAAATTAAGAAAAAGTTTTTTTTTTAATAGCGGTCGCCCCTCGGCAGGCAATGGCAAACCTCCAAAACCTCCCAAAGAATATCGCAAGACGCAACTTACACATTTCTAAAACAATAATTAAAAATAAATAAATAATAGGCGCGTACCCTTCTTAGGTGTTTGGCCGAGTTCCTCCTCTGGTCTTAAACCGACTCCAAACAGCAAATGGTATTTTATGAAAGAAATACACTCGAAGGTTGACCATTGGCTGCCGAGGGGCGGTCACTATTAAAAAAAAATCTTTTCGATCATTCTGCCGCGATTCGAACCTAGACACTTCCGAGCGGTGAGTATGCACCAACCTATTCGGCTATGGGCACTTACACCCTTTATTGGGTATTTGACTAAGCTCCTGCTCCAACTTGTCTTGATATTTTTCCACAAATACAGTCGCTTCTGAATGGCAGTTGGTTTATATAAGGCAATTTTTTAGGCTGGAAGTTTTCTCGGAAGTTTGTCATTAACTAACGAGGGGTGACCGCTGTTAGAAAACGTTTTCCATTATTTGTTGTTTCGCGCCCGGAGCTTCGAACCCTTGCACTTCTGAATGATAGCCACGCAACAACCCATTCAGCTACGCCGACTGCCGGATAAGGCCTTATAAAATTCAGCCGAAGCTTATATCGAAAAATGAAAAAAAATGAAACTAGTCAAGGGTCTTAATTCACTAACTAAAGGATTTCCTATAGGACGCTTTATTAATTTGAATTATATAGACATAGTTATATTTATATATTTATATATGTAAGTATATATCCACATGTATACTCATACGAGTATATCCGCACTCACTGGTTTGTTGCATCGATCATCAAGAATTTTTGCGTTTAACACCAGTCTCAGTTGGTTTGTTGTATGTTATTGTTATTGTTTTCCTCCCCTCCAATCATTTCACGCTCATTTCACCTCTAACACATTTCTTTATACCCCCAGAGCATAGCACACTTACGCCCACAATTTCCCAGCTCCCACCTTTTCGAATTGTATTTCATTGCAATCACTGCTTTTTGATTTGTTTGCCGACACATTGATTAGTCTTAATTGATGTTAACAACTGGTTTGACTTTTCGATAAACACAAAAAGTATTACGCCCGCAAAAAGTGTTGGCAAATACTCACAACTGCCGCCGCATCACTACACTCTCTCACCTCAATTACACTCACCTGGCCCAGTGACAGCGACAATTGTGTGCGAATGACAAACGGCCGAATGCCCGGCAGAAGGACATTGGACGGACAGACAGTTCGCAAAGTTTGAATGTGTGTACATATTTCTTATTGGCTGATACTTTTATTCAGTCGCCGGTCACACAATTCTTTCTCTTTAGTTTTGTGCACATTTGTGTATTTTTGCTTTTAATACTGCTTAGTTGTTGTTATTGCTTTTTAATGATAGATAAGCTGCTTTTTTCCTTTTGTTTATTTTGCAGACAATTTACGGCCACCTGGATGCAAAGATAACTGAAAGTGTGTGTGTGTGTGTGTATTACATGGATTTTCATTTGTTTTGTCTGTTGCGTGTTGGTTACTGTGTGTCTATCCGTTTGGAAATCCCATGCAATAATAGCTTATATAGTAATTAGATAATGGAAAGCAATTTAAGCCTTAAGGGATTAACGATTAATCGGATACGAATTTTATATGACAAACATATGTACATATATACAAACATGAATTCAGGGTAAATGTGAATATGAAAATTATTTCAATAAATGAAAGTTTCATTTCGTTATCAAAAAATCTGCAAATTGCTATTAATTTAAGTATTTGTTGTATTCGCAATGAAATTGAATGGTTTGATGCGTTAACATTGAACTGCTTTTCGACGTTTTTCAAGAGTTTTTTAAAAGTTTCAAAAAAGGCAGTAAGTTCAAAAACATCGTATGTCCTACTTCTGCTCAAATATGAACGAGACTTTATCAATAAAACGGTCCGCGGATGACATATGACAAAAATATTTATTTTTTGTTGGATGGTAGGACTGTTATAAGCTTACATGGCAAACTTCAGCGTGTAAACAAGTCAAGCTCGAGTGTGTTTTTCGAATTTAACGATGGAAATTCAAGTTGAACAAAGAATTTGTTTGAAATTTTGTTATTCCAACAAAATTTCGGCTTCAGACGCCTTAAAAATGTTGCAGACAACCTATGGGGACTCTGCTCTATCGCGTGCACGTGTTTTCCAATGGTACAAATCGTTCAAAGAGGGCCGTACATCGGTTGAAAACTTGCCTCATGAACGTCGTCCAGCAACATCAGTAAACGACGAAAACATCGGCAAAGTAAAGGAAATTGTGCTTGAAAATCGCGGTGTGATCGAAAGAGAGATAGCTAGTGAGCTGAGCATAACAAATGGATCCGTTCATACTATTATTCATGATGTCTTGGGCATGAGACGAGTGTCCGCGCGTCTTGTTCCAAAATTGTTGGATTTTCTTCAAAAAGAACAACGCAAAACTGTCGCTAAGGAAATGCTCGCCATGACTGATACGGACATCCGGCACATCATAACTGGTGACGAGACTTGGGTTTATGAGTATGACGTCGAAACAGCCCAACAATCATCCGAATGGCGCTCCCCGGAGGAGCCGAAACCCAAAAAACCACACCAAAGTCGCTCAAAAATTAAGGTTATGCTGACTGTTTTTTTCGATTGCGAAGGTGTGGTGCACTCGGAGTTCCTTCCGCAAAGCCGATTGATTAACGCTGAATATTATTTAGACGTTTTAAAGCGTTTGCGCGTGAACATTCGTCTTAAAAGGAAGGAATTGTGGGACAACAAGTCATGGTTCTTGCATCACGATAATGCACCAGCTCACACATCACGTCTTGTTCGCGATTATTTGAACAAAAATAATGTTAATATCGTTCCGCAAGCACCGTATTCGCCTGATATGGCTCCATGTGATTTTTTCCTGTTTCCCAAGCTCAAGTTGCCGCTCCGTGGAAAACATTTTGAGACAATTGAAGTTATAAAAGAGAATTCGAAGAAGGAACTGAAATCCACACCGAATTCGGCCTTCCAGAAATGCTATGATGATTGGAAAAAACGTTGGCATATGTGTATCGCCTCCAATGGTGATTGCTTTGAAGGAGATAAAATAAAAATTGAACAATAATTAACCGTTTGGGTTTTATTAAATCAGTCTCGTTCATATTTGAGCAGAAGTACAATGGACAGCCGCTCAACCAACCTACCCATTTCGCCGTAAAAATAAATTGTATGTACAATAAGAATACAAATACATTCGGAGGGTTTTCTCTATGCGTCTAGTTTTTCATTCTGACCTGAAATTATTCCACCCTGAAATTGTTGCACAGTTGTACCGAATATTCGGTGGTCTGGCAGCTTTCGTGCCTCTTTCATAGTAATCAAATGTTCTCCTACTCGATTCGTTCTTTAATAGAAAGAATATAAAGGTGAAGTGTAAAATAAGCAAGACTGGCATCACAAAAATGTTTTTCATGGCGTCATCTTTTTAAAGAGTTAGTGCGTTAGAAGTTACATCCCTAGCTGACTTCCAGTGAAAGCTTGGTGACGTTCTGTTTAGTGGAAGCGAAATTATTGCGTCTAAAGTGTCAGTATTTTTGTGTCATCGGTACAAAATTCAATTTCGAACAAATTTGGTTTTAAAATCGGCAAAACGTTTACCGAAACATTCGAATTGATTAAAAAAGTTGACGGCGGTGATTGTCTATCTCGTGCCAGAGGTGTGCCATGAGTAGTTTACACGTTTCAGAGATGGTTGTGAGCACATAAATGACAATGAACATACGGGCCGCCCAAAATCAATAATCACCGAAAACTCCATCGAAATTGTTCGTAAATCTATCAAAAATGAACCGAAAATATTGTTGAAATTCATGGAATCGGAGTTGGATATTTCCAAAACATCGATTTATCGCATTTTAACTGATCCTTTGGGCATAGAAAAGGTCTGTGCACGTTTCATTCGGCACAAGTTAATTGAGTGCCAAAAATTGCTCAGAATTTCACATTCGAAAAACCTTATTAAAGAGGCGAGAAAAGACAATAACTTCCTTTACCACATTGTTGCTGATGATGAAACGTGGTGCTTCCAACATGAACCTGAAACTAATCGTCAAAGTGCCGAATGAAAGGCCCAAGACGAGCCACCACCCAAAAAATCGCGTTCGGGGAAGTCGAAATTGTCCAGAAGGAGTTCGTGCCAACGGGCCAAACCGTCAATGAAATTTTCTATCTTGGCATTTTGAACCGCTTGCTGCATCGCATTCGTCGAATTCGCCCCGAATATCGCGAAGGAGGAAGCCGGCGCTTGTTGCATGATAATGTTCATCTCATCGATCCAATCTTGTGACTGATTTTTTGGCTGAAATCGCATTTTTATAATCAACAACTCACCGTATTCGCCTGATATGGTTCCCTGTGTTTTCTATCTATTCGGAAAATTGTCATTGGTCATGAAAGTAAAACGTTTTGCGTCCGTAGAGTGCATCCTGAAGGACATTCCGGTCAATGCCCTGAAACACTCTTTCAAAAAGCTTTTAGATCGCGCAAAACATTGTATCGAGGCCAGAGAAGACAATTTTGAATAAATAAACTCGAAGTTATCAGAACAAAGCTTCTATCGTTTCTACCTTAGCTAAGTGTTGTTTATTTTAGACTTTACTTGCATAAGTAGTATGCAAATTGCGAAAACTTTAAGGTAACATTTAAGCTTATAGTTTGCCTTCAAGCTTGGACTCCCATACTAAAGATAATTGAACAGTATTACTGTCCTTTTTCAGAAAATGCTTGTGTGGTTAAGTTCATGTTTCGTCCTCTACATACATGCATGCATCCTTTTGCATAGACACAGCGAGATCCAGTAAAGAAAAGCTTCACTAAGCAATAATTCTATCAGCCATATTTATTGCCCTAACAAGAGGTGTTTGAAGAAGGAGAAAGCAACATTCTGCATTGCAGCGGTTGTCACATCGAGTTGCGAATATGAGTAATGTCTACTGGCGCGCAATGCGTGAAAGACGTCAAACAAATGCACTACTACTCACTCTATATCCAAAACACACAAATGTAGCAGGTACCAAAGGCACACTTGCATCTGTATTGAGTAAATATGTACCTACTTATCGGTGCTGGATTTGCTTACTCGAAAATACTTTCATCGCGCCTTCTATGCAGGCACGTGCGCGTGCAAAGCTGAAGTGCTCACAGGTTTTAGGCGACGAAAAATTGTGGTATTTTTTGTTTAGATATTTTAAGCCAACTATGTAGTAGGACTGGTACGTAACGGGCTTTACAAATAGTGAGCAAGGAAAAGGAACTAAAATTTGTCTACTGATTTCCTCTGTTTCAGCTATTTATCAAATAATACCAACGACGCCATAAACTTGAATTTATTGCATGAGTGAGCTCTTGGTGCTGCTGCTGTCGCTACAGCTTCAGAAACTGCTTAGGTTGATATGCCAACTTTGCTTACTTTTAAATCACAGAAAAATGCAGAGTTGTTTTAGGAGTTGAAGTTCGATTTTAGAGCCCACAAAATTTTCAAAATGTAAGAATAAAGTTTCTTGTTGTAAACGATTAATATTACTCATACGCCCTATCAGCCAGTGACTTTTACGACATACATATAGATAGTCTCGAGAATTGGAGAGCATGGTCTGTCGAACACTACACAGAAATTTGGAGAGTCTCAAACAATATTTGCTTCGCACAGCTACGTCAATATCCATGGCAACCGTGCCTGCTGCAATAGTTGAATGGCCTCATCGTTTGATGGCTTGTCTAGAAGTAAATGGTGACCATTTCGAATGAAAACCAATTTTTTTTTTAATATTTACATGATTAAAGAAAACTAACTTCATTAAAAAAATATTAAAAATTCATATCTATAACGGACTATAACTTGTAACAGAACTTATGGCTAGACTAAGTAGAGTTTTATTGCCATGGGATAAAAGTAATTCACACCACCTTTTAGCTTCAATTTTAGTTTCAATATCTTTCTTCTATTTAAATGCAAGAACAACAAATTTGCGTATTTATGTTTTTAATAGGGCCACAGGATTTCTCTCAAGAACTCCCAAAAAAATAATTACTGGTAACTGTACTTTTGGGGGTACTACAGAAAGGTTAGACTCTAGAGGCAATCTCTCAAGGGACATAGCAGCATATTTGTGCAGTTAACACCGTATTTCTCAGAACTTCTAACAGATCTCTCTATTCGCAAACTAGAGTTTGATGAGGGTCATGCTAGAGCAATCTTTCCAAATAGGCAGGAATGGATCGAGAGGAAAATCTGCACCGAAGCTTGCACCTCTGTTTTCACTGACGGTTCCAAGATGGAATGGGGAGTCGGAGCAGGGGTTTTCTCTAAGGGGCAGGAGTTCTTTCTAAGTCAGCCAATTTATCTATCTCATTTAAACTGCCGCATAATGCTAGTGTTTTTCAGGCAGAAGTTTTCGTGGTTCTGCAGGTATACAACATGATTACAGAACGCGGGGCGAGGGAAATATTACCATTTTCTTCGATAGGCAAGCCGCGATCAAGGCTCTGCCGACGCCATGGTGCAGAAAAAACTCTTGGGTGTGCAGAAAACATTTCTCTTATCTGGGTTCCAGGACATAGGAACATAGAGGGAAATGAAAATGCTCATGAGCTTTGCACGCAGAGGATTAAATTGGCCCCACAGAACTCCTACCCGGACATCGACATCCCCCTGACAATTGTGAAAGGGAAATTGCACAAATTATGTATTTCTCAGAAAGCGCAGAAAAGATGGAGCTCCATTTCGTCATGTGCTATTTCGAAAGTCCTTTGGCCCCCGTACAATATACGGATGGCTCAAAAAATCCTTTGGACTCCTCACCATTCAATTTCCAAACTCATAGCTGTGTTTACTGGCCACTGAACGATCGGCACGCACGAGGAAAAGCTAGCGTTGTCATTTAACCCTCATTGCAGAAGTTGTGGGGACTTTTCAGAGAAGGAGACGGCTGAGCACTTCTCTTTAATGTCCGGACTTGGCAGCCAGCAATTTAGGTCACTGGGCAATCCTTTCTTCGACTAGCGGTAGTGCATCACGTTAAATCCCATCAATCTTCTCCATCATATCAAAAGCTCTGGCTGGCTGTAGGAAGATTTGTAGGTCTCCTTTTGGTATCAAAACGCTTTAGTGCTACTTAGGGAGTGTCTGGCACCTCAAACATTTCACCTACCTACAGGGATATACTAAAAGTGTATTGCAGCGCTACAAAATGATATATTTTCTAGAATAAGTTGCATGCGGCCCGAAAATTTTAAATTGGTCTTACAGGGCGTATGGGGAACATTAAATTATTAAAGTTATTGTACTGGTTTATCTACTTATTCAATTGGGTATTTTATTTAACAATATTACAGTCGTTGGAGCATACAAATTAACATAGAACTATTGAAAACATATAATAAAACTAGAGACAAGAATTCAAGAGATTTTAGCTGAGAGAAATCAAGCGGGATGGCATTATATAATTCGTTAAATTCACGAACTGTTCGAAAAATAAAAGAATTTTAGTCACGCCATGTTCACACATTACTACAATAGAATGGAAGAAATATTGGAAGAGAAAGAATGGTAACATTAAATCTTATTATTTCAGCAACGCTGTTAATAATGTTGTAACTGAAAGGTAGAAACTTAGAAACAAGACTTGCTAATGGCTTACTAAAATACTAAAAACTTGCAAATATCTTAGAAGGGTTTCGACTGTATATGCCCACTTCATAAAAAAGTTCCCAGGACAGCCGTCAGATGGCACACTGTGTCAAATGATTTGAGTTCTGTTGTTTGTTTTTGTTAAGGCTCGAGATCTCCCATCAACATCTCCAGACCTCCTAACGCCATCGCTTTAAACTGTTGTATACTTAAAATTTCGTTTCTTGCAACTTGCAAATAAGTGCACACCCACGTTTTTAAGCTTCCCACATCTATGACTAACATTCCTACCAAAATGTTATCGCCATGATTTTTGTAAAAGTTATGTCGTCTTCAGTAAATCCACTTCTACACGTGTTTTCGATTTATTAGAGTAAAATAAATGAAATTGTATATGCAATAACGAGTTTGTACTAAATGTTACATTAAAAATGGATTCCATGGTGCGATAACCTTAAAAAATAATATATATTAATAATTTTAGGGGCCGCTTTGATATCGCCCAAGGGATGATTTTCAAAGCTGAATCCGGCCTGACATTCATCAAACGCATCACTGCTAGAGACGAGACGTAGATTTTTGAGTACGACATGCAATCCAGACATCAGAAAATCCAGAGTAAATCGAGAGCCCCGAAGAAACCAAGACCAAAGAAATCACGTCGCTTACAGTCAAAAAGGAAATCGTTACTCCTAGTTTTTAGGGATTACCACGAATTTTTGCCAGAAGATGAAGCAGTTAACAACAACTATTATTTGGGCGTATGAGACGTTTACGTGCAGAAATTCGCCAAAAACTAAAAGATTTGTGGGAATACAAATCGCGGAATTTGCACCATTATAACGCACCATCGCACGGTGCCATCATTTTCCGTAAATTTTTGACCCAGAACGAAACGAATCCAACAGCCAGCAATTTTATCTGATATGGAAAAATTCATAGTGGCTATACCAAAGGTAGAGTTCCAGAAATATTTCAAACACTGACATAAGCGCGTTGCAGTGGATAGGGAGTACTTTAAAAACGAATAAAATTGGCATTTGAATTTTCAGACTATATTCTTGGAATATTTTGTTGAAGGTGGTATGCACATTTTGTTTTTTTAGTTTTTGGGAAGAATAAAATATTTATAAAATTAATCCACCGGCATAGTATATTAAGTCTACTCAACAGAACCAACCGTTTTCTCCACGTCCGAGGAAGTGCTCAGATCTATTGATAAAGAACTTGATGTAGTAATTTTCGTAAACCTTTGTTGAGGCCAGTTTTGTATCGTTAAGAAAATTTTGCAAATAATTCAAAAAACGAAATTCACTTGCTGAGCAGTCTGGACTGTTCGCTGAAAGCATCTGGTGCGTAAAAACCCCAAACGACGTAAAAGTGTAATGAAATGATAGCGCATGATCTAGAGAAAGCACAAACCATTAGCGCTCATGAAGCCAATCTCCAAAATATTTACACAACATTTTCATCCGGTTGTTCAAATATTTCTAAAATAAATAAAAAACAACAACTGCGGCCGCTACAACAACAACAGCAGCTAGTACTACATCAGCAACTACGATTTCTCCCGTCATAAGACGAAGGCGTAGAAGAAGGCGCATTGCGTGTTAAAGGAGACGTCGTGCGGCTGCGAGAAGAAGTAGGCAAAGATTTAATTGACAAAGGCGGCAACAAAATACCAAATCTCGAAAACAAAAAGGCATTGTCGTCTTTATAATATTTGCTTTAAATTTTGTTGAAATTTTAACTTAAATATTACTTCATGATAAGTGCAAGAAGCTTTAATAAAGCACGGAATTGTGAAATTTCAGAGTTGAAGCGAATTCAAGAAAATATTTACGGAATTGGTTGGAGCGCGACTACCATTCAGAAGTGCGCAGGTTCGAGTCTCCATGCAGGAAACACCAAATGATAGAAGAACATGCATATATACAATACACATGCACATAAAGTGAGTTGCATGCCTATTCTTCTTATTATTGTTATTAATTTTTTATGAAAATAAAGCTCACTCCGCTATAGAAGCCATATAGATTAAGGTTTCAAATTTGTACAAATTTAAATTTGTGCTGGTTCTGTGCAACAAAAACCGTACATCTAACTACTCAGAGAATATTCGCCACTCGACCCTCACCCCCGCTCTCAGAGAATACTGCCCAACAGTTCAGTATACACGATCAATGGAGCAACATTTCTCGTTCTTTACGTAACGCCGTCGAAAACGAAATCGGTAAGCTTAAAAAAACAATTGGTAAGACAAGGAATGCTGCTTATAGGGCCACGGACTGCCGGCTGAGCTATTCAAACATGGCGGCGAGAAGCTGGTAAGGTGCATGCATCAGCTTCCATGCAAAACATGGTCGGAGGAAAGGAATCCTGCCGATTTAAGTGTGCTCTGCCCAATTCATAAGAAGGATGATCCTTCAATCTTTGCCAATTACCGCGAGATTAGTCTTGAAAATATCGCCTATAAAGTTCTAACGAGCGATTTACGTGAAAGGCTGAAAAAACCGCTCCGACGCAGAAAGTATTCGATGCGTTACCAGCGCGTGGAAGCAGAGGAAGGGAAATTTCTGCGTGGGAGAAATCAAGTGGAAAAGAACTTGGCTTCATATGGTGTGTTCAAGTTAACACAAGAAAGAAATGACTGGGCTGCTTTGTTAAACGCCACCAAAATCGCGTAAGCGGATATGGCGCCAATCAAGAAGAAGGAGAATGAGCCCATGAAGTGACCCAAAAATCATCCTGCTATTCGAAAATTTTGTATACTGCTGTTGTTGGGTGTTTTCTTCCAGTTAGAAAAAATTTAGAGTATTCATCAGTATCAAAAAATATATAACACCCGAAGCTTTAATTTTTCCCTATTCCTTTACATGAAGCTGCAACTTAAGGGTACTCGTCATGGCGCAGTACAGGTAGGTATGGATGATTTATCTATTGATGTGTGTGTAAGTACTTAGAATTTTTTCAGCAAAAAACTTCGCATCATTGCTAGATGTCAAACACAAGTTAGATTACTAGGGAGAGGTACGGATATACAAATTATGAATGCACGTACAAATATATAATCCGTAGTGGAGTATGTATCAGGTCAATCCAGAATTCCATAATTCGTGTGTTTTTAAAAGGTGGTTTTAAAATTAAGAAAAAATATGTTTAAAGTATTTATTAATCAATATGTAATATACTTGCTTTCATTATTTACAATGTCTTCCCAACGTTTAGGCAAATTTTTAATTCCCTGCTCAAAAAATTTGTTGTCCTTGGAGCCAAACTACGCTTCAATATCCCTTTGTATAGCTTCTTTTGAGGAGTAGTTCTTGTTACTCATATGGGATTGAAGCCACGGAAAAGGTGATAATCACAAGGTGCAATATCCGGAGAGTATGGTGGATGCGGCATTAGCTCCCATCCGAGCTCGTTCAGCTTGCCCAATGTTTGCCTTGCGGTGTGAAGTCTTTCATTGTCGTGGTGAAACAAAACTTTGCGTCTATTCACTAAAGACGGTCGATTTTTGTTAAGTGCCTCGTTCAGGTTTGATAACTGATAGGAATAATAATCAGCAGTTATCGTCTGGTTTGGTTCCAGAAGTTCATAATAAACAATACCGGTCATATCCCACCAAATAGACAGGAGAATCTTCTTGGGGTGAAGACCATCTCTAGGGGTCAGTTGTGGTGTTTCATCTTTATCTAACCATTGACGTTTGCGAACAGAATTATTGCAAAGGACCCATTTTTCCTAACCAGTAACGATACGGTTTGAAAAACTTTCATTTTCAAGCCGTTGCAGCAGCTGAGAACCCACATTTACCCTCTGATGAAGGTTGGCGACGGAAAGTCTATGCAGAACCCATTTTCCCAGCTTTGAAACCTTTCCCAACTGAATCAGATGCTTGTGAACTGTTCCATGCGATGAATTTAACCTCTGAGCTATCATATCGACTGTCAAATTTGGCTCAGCTTCCACGACTTCAAGCAAGGCGTCGGAGTTAAAGACTTCAGGACGACCAGCGCGCGGGGCATCCTCCACGTCGCAGTTACCACTTCAGAATTTTGAAAATCACTTTTGCGCAGTCCTTTGACTCACGGTATCCTCTCCGTGAACAGTGTTTATTTCTGCAGCAGCAGTTGTTGAATGTTTACCACTTTTATAAAATTAATACAAAATATGCCTCTTATACGCGTTCGAAGATTCCATTTTATTTTTTAACAACACGTGCTTCTATCCGTGATTAAATCACTTGTTGTATGCACAATATATCAAAGAAAATCAAAATAGTTCCGTTATATTCCGCGAATAATTTTTTTTATGCAAAAATCGTACAAAAGTGAAATTATAGTTAAAATACGCACGAACTTATCTACTGACCTGGTATTATTAATAGGCTGTGCTCCTTGAGAAGTTCTACTAAAAAACAAAATGTTCTACTAACATGCCATTGCTTATTTTGGAATTATTATCTTTCTGCTTATCAAGTTATAGTTCCTTAGGGCATTATTTAAAGACCAACTCCAAACTCCGCAGCAGTCCCAAGTCGTTACTTACCAAAAGCTGTGCAGATATATACTTCTGTACAAAAAGTACAAGGAAGTAGTCGAATAACGAAAACGGTTCAATTATATTGTACCAAAATATGAAACTTATTAAAAATTATAAGGTTGCGAAAATGTATTTTCGCTGACCAGGCAAAGAAATATGCGCGATTTTCCGATTTGACTTGTTGTTGGGCTTTAGGTTAAATTTTGATCTTTGGTGTATTTGATAGTTGAATATTACAGAAATAATTTTTGTGGCACATTTTGACAGTTTTTATTTCTCTGTTATGAGTCTTAATTGAGCTTCTGAAAAAATACACAAAAAGTGCGCAAGTATTATAGTTAGAGGACCAAAGTGTTGCTTAAAAATGTTTTGCTTTATTTTTTACATATAACCGCTTAACAGCTCATGCATCTAAAAATTGTATATGGATCACCTTTCCTCTGTCAATTTGTGTTAAGAATTTGTAGAAGGTTAAACATTTTGTTCCCTTTCAAACTAAATTCACACTTTCAAATTACCGATGTACTTACATTTTCTTTCTTGCTACCAGAATCCATTGTCGGATCCTCTTTATTTCTTTATTATATGGTACAGTGATATTAATTGATATCTACTTGAATCTTCTCTAAGTTTATTCCATTGTACCGATTTCGGGGAAAAATAAATAAAGAATAAAAATTAAAAACAAACAAACCTCTAAAAACTGTGTGCATTTACGTAAGTTGCGCCCCTACTTACAAACGGACATTAAAACGAGTACTTGCGCACATAAGCCAGCTCCTCGCTATAGCATATTTTTCTGGTTCACTGTACGTATTTCTATATAACATATTTAACTTTTATCACTTTCAACTTTTATCCCACTATGAAAGAGAGCTATTAATGAAAAAAATAATTGTAGAGGGGTGTTTATCAAAAAACAAAAATAAAATAAATAACTTCGTAAAAATCTTGAACAGAAATATACAAATTTTTTGAATAAAAATAAAATACAAATTAAAAAAAAAATTCAAAATTTAAAAAAAAAAATTATTTTTAAAAGTAAATTAAAAAAATAAATTTTTTAATGTTAAAATGATACTTCACTTTGAAAAACTCTGTACCACTTAGATGGCTTGAGATGGAATCGCTGAATATACATTTTTCATTTATTCTTCCAATCTTCAAAGAACATTTCATATTTGTAATATAGAGTGTAAGCCGACGGAATTGACTTTGCTGTGGTCTATGGGTTTTGGTTCATCTCAATAGCGATGATCTGTGAAAATTATCAACTACATATCTCGCCTTTAGTATAAATCATGAACTAGAACCAGTCATTGCCCTTTCTGCGGCATTTAATTTATAATTTCCAAGCAAACTCAGCTTTGTAGAACTTGGCTGCTATTATGCCATATATCCATGAAAGGGGCTTGCGTTCCCGGAGTACACATTTTCTTTAGCTAGATTAGTACTTAGAAACCCCTTTATTGTTCTGTATAGATTTGTGGATGGTCTTTGTTTTAGCCAACTTTATACCGGTTTCCTTGTAATCTAAAATAATAGTATAAGTAGTACTTTAATGAGTGCCTGAGTATTTATTTAAGAATGTTCCATACATCAAAAAGTTCTGATTTCTGCGCCAACTTAAAATATCTACTGAACTCCAGCTCAAAGTGGTATAAAGCCACTTTTTTATATATGGGTGATCTGTTGCATGCATCAAAGGAGTAAAGTCAGTTATCGACTTTTACTGCTGAGCCAAGAAATCTTGCTCAAGTGCGAAGGTAAGCAGTTGCTAGAGAGCGTACTTGCAATTCCATTCAAACTATATGCCTTGATGTGAGTATAGGGTCCCCAATTTCAAAAAAATTGTTCTGTAGAATATGCGGAATTCATTACCTGACCTTGTGAAAACTGCACTTAATAGTTTTAACTACAAAGCACAGGACTACGATTACTTTAAAAGTGTTTGGATGCATGGAGTTAGAGCACTAAATTTTTCTTTTTTTCTGCAATAACTATCAAAGCTGCATTTTAGGAGATTATTATTGTTAAGTTATACGAGTACTGTAGTGATTTGCTAATGAACAGTTATAAAAATATTGATAAAGAAATTTTCATGTTGAAATCATAGCATTTGCATATAAAGGGTGATTTTTTAGCTATTATCTTTTTAAACAGTTGGTTTAAACAGCTGACACATGTTTCGTGTTTTGTTTCACTGCCAAACATCTTCAGTCTGGTCTATAATTTAACCATGAATCGTCTTACAAACGAACAACGCTTACAAATCATTGAATTTTATTATAAAAATGCGTGTTCTGTTAAGAAAGTTTATCGCGCGCTTCTTCCATTTTATGGTCAGTTTAATCGACCCACTGAGGCGGCTATTCGAGCTATTGTGACTAAATTTAGAACCAAATTTACATTATTGGACATCAAACCACCAACACGATTACGTAGAGTACGAACTGAAGAAAATATCGCGCTGTGTCGACCAGTGTCAATTATCGATTCGTCGCCGTTCGCAGCAATTGGGCCTCTGTTACTCAACAACGTGGAAAATTTTGCGAAAGGATTTAGGTGTGAAGCGTTTCAAAATGCAGCTGGTGCAAGAATAGAAGCCGAACGACCTACCGCAACGCAGAATGTTTGGTGAATGGGCTCTTGGAAAGTTGGCCGAAGATCCACTTTTTTATCGAAAATTTGTGTTCAGCGACGAAGCTCATTTTTTGGATCAATGGGTACGTAAATAAGCAGAATTGTCAATTTTGGAGTGAAGATCAGTCAGAAGAATTACAAGAGCTACCAATGTATCCAGAAAAGGTCACAGTTTGGTGCGGTTTATGGGCGGGAGGTATCATTGGACCGTACTTCTTCAAAAATGCGGCGAATCGTAACGTAACTGTGAATGGTGAGCGCAACCGTGAAATGATATCCAACTTTTTTTGCCCAAAATGCGAGAGCTTGACTTGCATAACATGTGGTTTCAGTAAGACGGTGCCACATGCTACACAGCACGCGTAACAATGGACTTGTTAAGAGGCGAGTTCGGTGAACATTTTATTTCAGGTTCGGGACCTGTCACCCAGATCGTGCGATATAACGCCGTTATATTATTTTTTGTGGGCTATGCTAAAGCTCATGTCTATTCAGACAAACCTGGACTAAGCGGATGGACCATTTGAAATGCAGTCGCGGTCAACATTTGCATGAAATAATCTTCAAACGTTTTTTACGTGTGTTGTTTTGAAAAACTTTCCTATAGCTCTTAGAAAATACCCCTTTAGTAACGCTGACAAGAATACTGGGTCCAGTACGGGAAGAAAATGATATCTATCGAGCGTTTTGTTGAATCGCAGCGTACACGATAACTAGGACACCTTTGCAGAGTGTCAGATGAAAGCATACCTCGCAAAGCTTTGGATGCAGGCATATTTGGTGAAAAGCGAAGAGGGCGACCTCGGAAAAGATGGTTAGATGACGTTGAGAACGATCTAAGGAACATAAGATCTTATGCTTCTCTCGAACTGCCGTACTCTGGCTATGGACCCAGCTGCATGAAGAAACATTGTGGAGAAAGCTAAGGCTTACACCGAGCTGAAGTTCTATGCATTATGATGATTACAACTGTACAGTGGCGCTCCTTTCTCGTTTCTATAGCTATGACAAAAATTATGGAAAGCAAATTGTTTTCACAATACTGACCACCAAATTGTTCGTTTAGGTACAAGTTTTTTTAACTGCTTAAGAAAATTTTTTCCGAACAAATATGTCTAAAGTATAATGACTAATTGGGTAGCTAATTTGCCAGGTATCCCCATCGAAAGTTCAGTGCAACTAAAAAAATGAACTCGTTATTTTCTATGTGCGTTAATATGTTAAAATAAATGTTGCTTTTGCTATTAGTGATTAATCTAATTCTCGTTTGTTGACACCTCTTATTTTTTCATATCCTCCATTCCCTGCCCATATTTTATTTCAGCCTATGTTTGTGTACCATTTGTGATAAATATTTGGTGATAAATATAAATAAAGTTTTGAAATTCCGTTGATATGGAAAGTTTTATTCTAAGAATTGAAATAATTGTGCAAGTCACCCAAATAGTACCTTGTTAATTTCTTTATTTGATAAATGAAAATAAGAAACATATGTGCAAATAACTTTTTATGGAAAATTTTTATTTATTTATCAGATTATAATTTGTTTACTAAAACTAAAATTTGGATAAGGCTCTGTTTTTGATTTTTCAAAACATATGTACAAACGCACGCCGGTTACGTCAATTGAAGCTCTCGCTATTGAAATATTTATTTTTTAATCAGCTTGTATCTGTAAAACAGCTCATGACATCAACGTCAAAATTGTTCTAATGACAACTCAATATATTGTTTATAAGCCATCAAAAGCATTTGCGTCTCAGTTTTGCTGATTTTTTTTTTTTCTGTGATGAAATTCAAACGAAATACATGCTCACAATCATATTCTCGATCAGTTTACATATGTGTATGAATAAGTTTGAACTGCATACTATACAAGTTTATTTTCTCACCATGGCGTATGATGAACTTTCACACTTGAAACCACTGCGTGTAGCGACTTTTTAGCTGAAGTAAGTTGGCAGCGTGTTTGAGGATTGTAACACCTTATTGATGAGTGATAAAAGTACCATACACATCTGTAAAAGTTAGGGAAAATTTACATAAACCTTTTAGAAATTACACAGATGAAAAGTTCTCTATGGCTTGTGAATAAATGTTTAGAAAAAAGTTGGATACACATTTTTGACGTGATAACGTCTTATAATTCGATTTCACAGGCTGCACGCACGAAAAAATGTGTCGTTACCTTGCTCATTAGTGTTACCTTGCTCATTAGTGTTACCTTGCTCATTTGTCGTTACCTTGCTCATTGCCGTTACCTTGCTCATTTGTCGTTACCTTGCTTATTGTCGTTACCTTAAATGAACTGCAAGCGAAAGCGCGGAGCGAACGACAAAGCAAACGAACGGCAACGTTCGACATCTTGCTCTCTCCTACTTAAGTGAGCGTATATATGTATGTATATGCGCATATGTACATATAATATATAAATTCACGTATTTGTATTTGCATATGCCTTCTTATTGATTATTATTAATTTGATTTACTTGAAGAATTTCAAATAAAACCAAGTTTGTTAATAATACCTGTTGCTTTAATGTTATTATTATTAATTTTTTTATTATATATGAGGGAAAAAATGTTTGGTAATATTTACCATATACCTTATAAGATATGTTGTATACTAATATATGTATATAAACAGACATATACAATTTTCAAAAAGAACTAATCTATATGTAAAGATGCATACAAATCATATGGACATATCAAATATACGAATCTATTCCGTATGCAAGCAAATGTAAGCTAATGTGCTTGAACTGCAAGCGAGAGCGCGGAACGAACGACAAAGCAAACAATCGGTCCCCGCGTTCGGCAATGTTCGACATCTGGCTCTGTCCTGCTTGAGTGAGCATATATATGTATGTATATGCGCATTTGTATATAAATTCACATACTTGTATTTGCATATGCCTTCTTGCTGTGTGCATGGTAATGAACCAATTCTCTGTTGAGAATAAACGATGATAGAAAAAAGTAGGTAATGAAAGGGAGTGTTTCGAGTGTAAAGTGTCTTGAAAATGGCAAATCGATGATGGTGCCTCCTAGTGTTGTTGACTTATTAACGTCTGATGCACAATCGAAATTGAACATATCTTTCATGAATTTGATAAATGTTTCGTCATTTTTCACATTTGTGTAAATGTAACTTCACCTATTCCATTGTAATTCCATTTACCTCCTCCTCTATATCCATACAAAATATCTATCAAACAAATAAAATTAAAATTTTGTTTTGAAAAATGCAACCATTTCATCAGTATTTTCTTATGACGTTGTCACGTTAAACTATCGTCAGTAAACCGACTTTACAGACAACCTCTTTTTTTCTCATTTAGTTTCAATACAATTTTTATAGAAATATACAATAGTTCATTCTCCGGCAAGTGTATGGTACGCATCCAAATTTTGAATTTAGTGCAAATAAAAAATGATACAAATTTTTATCGAAATTTCACATTTTAATTAGTATTTTAGGAGAAAATTCGAGTATGGAAATTAAAAAGATACACAGAAAATTGCATCAAAATTAAAATTATTATGTTGAGAGAAATTTCGAATCGTAGTTTTATGGAACATCAAAAATTGGTATACACTTTAGTATACAGAATTTCATAGCCCATTCAATTTTAATACTCTAAAGAGCAAGTATCAAATGGGTCAAAAATTGCGCTGATTATTTATAATTTTTTTTCTGGTGAATGCTCGTCATTTTTTTAATGGTTGAAAACATCCCCTCAGTGCCATTTTTGAACCTTTTAAAACTTGTGGGCTAAAAAATTGAATACAAAGTAAAGTACAATACAAGTAAAGTGAATACAAGTAAAGAATACAAATAAAGTATTCGAAAACAATAAAGTACAGCAAAAATTACTAACATTGAATAAGAAACAAACTGAACTGTCAAAATTTGTCCATAAGTCGTAGTGGTTCACTTTTTAATGCAGTGTCTTCAGCTATAAATACATGGTACACTAGTTACCCAAGTGGCCTTCACATTCTAAATATAACATATGCGTGGTATACTAGAGAAGCTTTTCGATTCATTCATCGGGAGCAATGTTGGAGCAAATCAATTCTGGTGATTATTAATTCAGTTCGATGTCGTATTCGCAAATCTAAATATATCGGTCAGTCCACAAGTTCATGCGTGTTTTAAGGGTAGTTTTAAAATTAATAAAAAAGATGTTTAAAGTATTTATTAAACATTAATATATTTTCCTTCATTATTTACAATGTCTTCCCAACGTTTAGGCAAATTTTTAATTCCCTGCTCAAAAATTTGTTGTCCTTGGAGCCAAAATACGCTTCCATATCCCTTTTTATAGCTTCTTTTGAGGAGTAGTTCTCGTTACTCATATGGGATTGAAGTCCACGGAAAAGGTGATAATCACAAGGTGCAATATCCGGAAAGTATGGTGGATGCGGCATTAGCTCCCATCCGAGCTCGTTCAGCTTGCCCAATGTTTGCCTTGCGGTATGAGGTCTTGCGTTGTCGTGGTGAAACAGAACTTTGCGTCTATTCTCTAAAGACGGTCGATTTTTTTTAAGTGCCTCATTTAGGTTTGATAGCTGATGGGAATATTAATCAGCAGTTATCGTCTGGTTTGGTTCCAGAAGTTCATAATAAACAATACCGGTCATATCCCACCAAATAGACAGGAGAATCTTCTTGGGGTGAAGACCATCTCTAGGGGTCGGTTCTGGTGTTTCATCTTTATCTAACCATTGACGTTTGCGAACAGAATTATTGCAAAGGACCCATTTTTCCTCACCAGTAACGATACGGTTTGAAAAACTTTCATTTTCAAGCCGTTGCAGCAGCTGAGAACCCACATTTACTATCTGCTGAAGGTTGGCGACGGAAAGTCTATGCGGAACCCATTTTCCCAGCTTTGAAATCTTTCCCAACTGAACCATATGCTTGTGAACTGTTCCATGCGATGAATTTAACCTCTGAGCTATCATATCGACTGTCAAATTTGGCTCAGCTTCCACGACTTCAAGCAAGGCGTCGGAGTTAAAGACTTCAGGATGACCAGCGCGCGGGGCATCCTCCACGTCGCAGTTACCACTTCGGAATTTTGAAAACCACTTTTGCGCAGTCCTTTGACTCACGGTATCCTCTCCGTGAACAGTGTTTATTTCTGCAGCAGCAGTTGTTACATTTTTAACACGTTTATAAAATAAATACTAAATATGCCTCTTATACGCGTTCGAAGATTCCATTTTATTTTTTAACAACACGTGCTTCTATCCGTGATTAAAATCACTTGTTGAAAGCACAATTTATCAAAGAAAATGTAAATAGTTTCGTTATATTCCGCGAATAATTTTGTGTATACAAAAATCGTACAAAAGTGAAATTATGGGTAAAATACGCACGAACTTATGGACTGGCCTGATAGTTGAATTTGTTTCCAAACATCCACAGCCAATCTTCACCATTTTTCTTCATGAAATTCTAATTAAATTTGCTCCAACAACCTCTGTCTAATTTTTGTGTCTAGTCAGATATTTCAAAGTCTACTTCCAACTCGCTTGCTTGTGCATTTCCCATGAATCGCTGCAACATTTTGCGAGCAATGAAACAAGAAATTCGCCAATTTTATGACTGCGCAAAAAGTAGGAGCAGTGTAGAAATTTTGTAAAGCTAAATGCTGAGAAAAATTTTAAAAGGAAAACTTCTTTTGAAAATCGATAAGTGCGCGGTAATATAACTCAATGGTAGTATAATTAAAATGTGTTTTTGGTCAAGACATTTTTGAAGAACCTCAAAATTTCGATGAGGACCCAGCACTAAAAAAGTATCTCAACTCTATAAAACTAAATGGCTTAGATATGTAGATATCAAGGAAAGGGGAATATCATATGAACTCAAAAATATATATTTTTATTCTTTCATGGCGGTCCTTGCCAAAAGGCTGAGAAATGTTTTTTTTTTAATTTCGTCCTTCCATATCCTTTAAGACATTCTTTGGACTTATTCCAATAAAAAAATTGTATTAAAAATTTTTGTTTACCGTTTTCACAGTAACGAATTTATAACATGAACAATATTAAACCATCAGTATCAATCTCTCTAACGGCTGACTGTAGTTGTCACCGTACATCCATCAAGAAATATTTTGCTCATTTTAGTAGATTATTTCTATAATAAATGGCAAAAGTTTCAAAAAATACTTTTCAAATTACATTTATCACATTTTTTGGAAAGAAGTTTTATAGAAAAAGCAAATATTTTAAAATTTTCTGTACATTATTCGTTGAGGTGATACCCTTATGTCTGTAAAACATTTTTGGAAAGGATTTTTATAAAAACACTTAAAACGTTTTTAAATTCTCTCTATATTCTTCTTTCATTTGATACCAAAATGTCGAACGAAAATTTCTGAAACCATTTTCCATATTTTTTAGCATAAAGTGTTATGCTAAAAAAAATATTTTGCATTCTTTACATATATAACATATTCTTCTTTCATTTAAAACCCAGATGTCAAATTGTTTGCAAAGGATTTTGATAAAAAAAAAAACTTTTAAATTCTCTAAACATGTTACCTAGCAGATGCACCACGACATTCATGCCAACATGCATGTAAGGGTGAACGATCAACAGCGACTGATATGTATCAACTAACCAAAGTGCTTGGAGTCAGTATAGAAAGGGATGGTCAATATGTTAAATACTAGAATAGTGGAGATATCAACCACCTCGGATAACTTAACAGCAGATACATCCAAAGCGTGCCCGAAAGGTGACTTACTAGAGGGGACGTTGGTAGTAGATGAACTGTTGATGAAATTAGACAACAACAGTTTATCATTCCAAGGCTATGCTGCTGCATATTATGTAGAGGGAAATTCAAAAATAACCGCTAACAGAGGTTAAAACTAATGAGAAGGTGGCGTTTTAAGGTGAGGTAAAACATAAATTAAAAGATTACAAAGACTTGAGTGTGTATGAATAATAGAAGCCATACGTTCATGCACGGCGTCAATGGATGTTCTTCAAGAGCTCACACTTCTTCACATTCATATCTTATCCCAAGAAAGAAGAGATATCTTAAGAACTATCATAGCTATCATTGACTTAGGCACACATAAAAATTGCAGAAAGCTTGATAGTCTTGCTGTACTATCCCCTGAGATCTCAATGCCATGCGAGATGCAACCGATACTAAATTTTGTCAAACGTTTCAAGACTGAGCTGGACAGTAAAAATACTTGGCAAGGGCTACCTAAAACTAATAAGATAACGCGAAGCATGATAACATGGTACACGCATAGATTACTGACCGAAAAGCATGTGGACCGAGGAAAAGATACTCGGAAGCGCTAGGTAAGAATACAATTATATGGTATTTCAGGTAGAAATCTATGCAGCAGGGAGATGCGATCGCTTTAACCTTGAACACAACATTCAAACACCCACCATCCCACTCAAAATTTGCCCAGACATGTACTCGACCATCACTTAATGGGACGCCGCAAAAACGTTCGCGGCTATAGTCGTGAGGAGCTCAACCGCATTGACTCGGAGAGGAAAGCAGGAAAGCCCAGAAACGACAGCAACAGTTGCAACTACAGCAACAACAGCTGCAGCAGCAGTAGAAGCAGAAAGGCAGATTAAGTATTTAATACTATTAAAATACTTAATTAATCAGGTAGCAAGGCCAGCTAGATTATTTCTTAAGTAATGTACTTAACCCAACTAAGTCGTAATTCAACAGTTTTGAGAAAAAAAGGAAGAAGGCAAAAGGGAGGAAAAAACAAAAAACCTTATAAATGATATAGTATTGGGAGGTTGAATTAGTTTTAAAGGTGACACACAGATGGCGCTATTTATCACTTTATCGCGTTGGCAATACTGAATATATATTCATGACAAAGCCTCATCCCTAGGCTTCGTTTATCAGTATCTGTCATTTCGCTGAAGTATAAACAACGCAGTGTTTTCGTGCTCCGAGTATGTCAACTTTCGTGCCGTCGAAACGCAATTTGCGGGAAGCTTTGCTTTTCTGCTTCAATTTGAAAAAAAATACCGCCCAAGCCCGTGAATTGCTGCAGGAGGCCTACCCAGACCATACTCCGTCGATTTCAACATGTGAGTACTGGTTTCGACGATTCAAAAGTGGTGATTTTCACACCGAAGACAAGGAGCGTCTTGGCCAGCCCAAAAAGTTCGAGGACGCGGAATTGGGGGAATTGGTAAACGAGGACTCGTACCAAACCCAAGAAGAGCTTGCTGAATCATTGGGTGTTGATAAATCAACCGTTTGCAAGCGTCTAAAAGCGGTGGGAATGATCCAAAAGCAAGGACATTGGGTCCCGTACGAGTTGAAGCTGCGCGACGTCGAACGGCGACTTTTTACGTGCGAATTGCTGATCGAGCGACAAAATCGGAAGGGTTTTTTGCATCGGGTGGTGACTGGCGACGAAAAATGGATCCACTACGATAACCCGAAACGTTCTCCTCGTACGAGGCTACCAAAATATGGGTTGAGTCATGGATAGCCAAGCAGCGGCCAGAATTTTGGAGAAACGGCATCCGGAAATTGCCCGAAAGATGGGCGAAAGTTGTAGCTAGCGATGGCCAATACTTCGAATAAAATATTTTGTACCGTTTTTTCACAATAAAGCCCCAAATCTTCGAAAAAAACCTTTAAAACTAATTCAACCTCCCAATATATTCATTTATTATTAAGTTTTTGTAGCTTTGCTAGCAGGTGGACAGTGGCGGTTGTAGGCAAAGCGACGGCAGATACAGACGCTTGATTCAAACACTCACAACAGTACTAAACTGAAGGCAAGACAATAGTTTGTGAGTATCGGACTATTGCACATTCTCCGATGTTTGATTTCCTCCACAGCCGCTTGAAAAGGCAGTGGGAGGAGTGAATGCTATCGATCGCATAAAGTCTCCATGTGTCCGCAGGAGCGGAAATTTGGACGCAGGAACCCGTTGTGTCAATCGACATAAGCGCGGTTGTTGATTCCGGGGCACCTAGGAATTACTGGGCACAAAATGCAGATATATTAGTTGTGAAATGGGCAGCATCCCATTTATAGGCTTTGTGTCATTTTGTAGCCTAGGTAAGGATGACTCTCTTATTTAGAATGTAGGGTAAAGACAAAACAGATCACATACTAAAATTTATAAATGAAATTGGGATCAGATAAATAGTCTGAATCCATGAAAGGTACACAATAAATCTTTCAGGTCTCAGTGCTAAATGGTCTCATAATAAAAAAAATGTCTATACTACCAATGCTTCTATTGAGTAGCTTCTGCACTCAATATTACGCCCATGGCCTACACACTCACTATTACTTTTCTTACGGTCCAATGTTTGTTTAGCTTAAAAAAAAAAATTTTGAAAATTTGAATCAATTCATTTATGGTTGGTACTGAAATAGTAATAACAATAATAATAAGCAACACAAATTACTATACATACAAGCATCAACTTTTACACACATTTTTTGCGCCTCAGACTCACTTGAAAACTTACATATTTACATATCTGCCTGCATACCTATTTACATACCTACTCTTTTGGTATTCTCAGCAATTTGTTGAGTTCCTCGCCACCTAAGGTATTGTTAGTAGTTGCTTGTGGTTACACATTATGTTTCCTCAGGTGCTTGGTTTGGACCTTTCATTAGTGGTCGGCTATTAGGTGCAAGTTGCTTGAACTTTTCACCAATTTTGTATTGTCGATTTCGCCATTGTGTTAAGTGTTATTGCTGTAAAGTATAGTATTATACAATACTTTCTTTTATATCGCTTAGAAATTATGTTTTCTTTGAAAATTGACAGCGTTCCCTAATGGTTAAAAGTTTAAGTGAGAGCCTTTAGAGTTTGTTGGTGCCTACAATAATTATGTACAAATTTAATTTTCCCCTGCCGCTTTGAGTGTATTATGGCACATAAGTAAATGATTGCCGTATTCTTGCCTATTATAGTACAATATATTTCAGGGAACATAAATATTATATTTTGAAAACGGCAAAGTTACTTGATATCGATATTGTAAGTGCATAGATTGGGGAGAGTGGAGAACCATGGTAGAGTGGAGGGTCAATGTAGAGAAGATAAATAGAGGTAAGAGAGAAGTGTAAAGAAGAATACGAGCTGATTAACTTATAATTCCGCATTTATTTGTCAAGCTCATACAAATGTACGCCTAAAAATCTATTTTTAAAAATTAACTTTGTTGAAACCTGGTGTACCATTATAGACCATTATTTTACACTCCTACACCGCGCTACAAAGTTAAATTATTTCTATAGTGAATCTGAATTCGCAGAACGACTGATTTTTTTTAAAGGACTATAAAGTTTAAAAAAGTATGATGAGTTAAAAAAAATCATATACATCTAAAATTATTCATAACTATCCTGCGATAAAATACCTCAAAATTGTTCTCTGCAATTTTTATTCAAAAATGCTCTTAACGAAATGTAAAATTAAAAAAAAATAGAATGCAGTTTTTCTATAGTTGATCTTTGCCTTCAGCAAAAGTTGGCAAACCTCTAAGATCAAGTGAGGTTCTACTATGAAAAAGCTTCGCATAAAGAACCAATCGAAAAATATCAAGACACTTACCACTAATATGAGGAGAAGCACGGCCCAATACCCAAAAAAGGTTGTAATCCAATTATACTATACATATACCTATATATATAGTTGTCAATTGTTATGTCTACAGGATTTTTCAGATAATATATTCTGTCAAAAAAGTACCGGGAATTGTTCAATAAAACACAAAATAATTGTTAAATCATCAAAATTTATTTTGCCGCCTTCAAAATAGGCTCCATTCGCAGCAATACACATATGGCGACGATTAGTTCAGTCATCAAAGCACTTTTTAAATGCGTTTGAAGAGACCTTCTTCAGCTCCTTCAGCTAATTCTCCTTAATGGCCTCTATCGACTCAAAGCAGTGGCAATTTCAGTTTCGGGAAAAGCAAAAAGTCACAAATGGCTTAGTCCGGTGAATACGGTGGTTGCTCGATGATATTTGTCGAGTTTTTGGTCAAAAAGTGTTCACAATATGAGACTTGTGAGACGGTGCGTTATCATGGTGCAGGATACATGAGTTTTCTTTCCACAAATTGAGCCGTTTCCTACGCACCTTCTCTCCCAAACGTCGCATAACTTCCAAACAATATTCTTCATTTACCGTAGAACCATTTGAAATGAATTCCGAGTACTCAACACCATGATAATCAAAGAAAACGAGTACCATGACTTTCACTTTTGACTGACTGTGACGTGGTTTTTTTGGGTTTCGGCTCATGGTTTGCATGTCAAACTCATACACCCACATCTCGTCACCTGGTATGATAACCTGGATAAACGTTGGATCCAAATTCATTTGCTCAAGCATGTGTTCAGCCCCCTTCTTCCGATGAATTTTTTGAAAGAAATTCACCTCTGTTGGAACGAGTCGAGCAGCCACGCGTCTCATGGCCAATTGATGGTGTAAAATATTACGAATTGATTCGTGAGACACGCTAAGGTCTCACCTCCCTCTAACTTAAATAATGGTTTTCCAACACCATTTCCTTGACTCTGTCGACGTTCGACATATCGATTAAAATCCTTCACGACTTCTAGGCGCTCTACAAAAGTCTTACACCGCTCGTAGACCCGTGCTTCTGATAAAACACTGTGTACTTATTAAATTAAGCTGATCAAAGAGTATGGAGTCATAAGTGATATTAAGGGACCGAACAAATTAGCAGCGGAAGAAACATCACAGATGTTTAAATTCAGAGCTATATCTCAGAATAGGCCCAACGTACAAAACTCAGGACTGCGAAAGTAACGGGTGATTTTTTAGCTATTATCTTTTTAAACAGTTGATTTAAACAGCAGACGCTCGTTTCGTGTTTTGTCCCACTGTCAAACATCTTCAGTCTGGTCTATAATTTAACCATGAATCGTCTTACAAACGAACAACGCTTGCAAATCATTGAATTTTATTATAAAAAAGCGTGTTCTGTTAAGAAAGTTTATCGCGCGCTTCTTCCATTTTATGGTGAGTTTAATCGACCCACTAAAGCGGCTATTCGAGCTGTTGTGACTAAATTTAGAACCAAATTTACATTATTGGACATCAAACCATCAGCACGATTACGTAGAGTACGAACTGAAGAAAATATCGCAGCTGTATCGGCCAGTGTCAATTATCGATTCGTCGGCGTTCGCAGCAATTGGGCCTCTGTTACTCAACAACGTGGAAAATTTTGCGAAAGGATTAAGGTGAGAAGCGTTTCAAAATACAGCTGGTGGAAGAATAGAAGCCGAACGACCTACCGCAACGCAGAATGTTTGGTGAATGGTCTCTTGGAAAGTTGGCCGAAGATCCACTTTTTTATCGAAAATTTGTGTTCAGCGACGAAGCTCATTTTGGATCAATGGGTACGTAATATAAATAAGCAGAATTGTCGATTTTGGAGTGAAGATCAGTCAGAAGAATCGCAAGAGCTTCCAATGTATCCAGAAAAGGTCACAGTTGGTACGGTTTATGGGCGGGAGGTATCATTGGAGAGTAATTCTTCAAAGATGCTGCGAATCGTGAATGGTGATTTATGTGTTTTGCTTTGAAAAACTTTCCTATAGCTCTTAAAAAATCACCCTTTATATACTTAGAAACCTTGGTCGAGATTAAGGGAAACGAGTTTAATGGAAAACTGAAATCAAGGTTTTTTCATAATCGACGGCGAGACTAGATCTTACGAAGTAAGCAAAGGCACGTAGTTAAAATGCCTTTAAGCTTTTCTTTGTAAATATCACGATCTTATGACTAGGCTAGTAGAAATAATTTTTTATTTGATTTTAAATTTGTATGTTACAACTAGGAGAGCAGGGCAAGAAAAAGTATGAGGTTAAAGCTGGATATAAAATTGCATCTAAGTTATTTCATTTTTTTAACAATTTATTAGTAGAGTAATATCATGAACTGAACTTTTAGAGTACATAATGATTATACAATATGTAGAATAAAAATAGCAAAATATACAATAAGTACACACATACGTGCTGGAATATCACTAAAGATAGACTAGGGCAATATTAGAAATTTTGAAAAATATATTTACTATCGATGAGACTATTTCCATAACCTAGTATATTGAAGTTATCACAAAAGCAATTTTCTCTTATTAATTCGCTTCTTATGTAGAGCAATGCAATACTAAAACCAAGCGCAAACGGTTACGATTTTTATTTTTGCAAGTATTTATTGTGCTGAAAGCACGCTCAACTTCTGCATCTGAGTATAAAAATTAAAACAATTTGCTAAATTTGCCACATTTTTAAATAGACTCAGATCAGCTCTAGGTTTATTCGTCTTAATTTGGTCCCAAATGCCCGTAGTAGATCCAAGATGAGCCCATTTTATTAAATTATTACTTCCCCATGCCCTGTCAATGTTCGCCAAAATCACAGAAGTCTGTAACGAATTCACTCAAAGACAGCATATCCAATATTCAAATATTTTTGTTGGACAGTTTTTGATCGCATATGAGTTCAGAAAAAAACTGAAAAGGGCCTTCTGCCACTAAACCATTTATTTTTGGCATATTGATTTTCAAAAAGGCCTCGATTTGTATGCGTATTAGTCTTAGTTATACATTTGTATTAATATTCATATTCATATTTGTATTCACATGGTATTGGTTTTGGTACTCGTATTCTAATTCATATTCGTATTTGTACTGGAATTATTATTCGTAGTAGCATTCGCATTCGTTTGTATTAGTAATCATATTTTGTATTTGTATTCGCAATCGAATTGATTTTGGCATTCATATTCTTATTCATACGTATTCGTATTTGTACTCGAATTAGTATTTGTTTTTGCATTAGTATTAATTTCTGTATTTGTATTCGCATATGTCTTCGTACTTACAATATTTTTCCTAATACTAGAACTGGTAAACATCTGAATGCATTTCAGCCTTGAAATGAGAAATGGCTTCTTATAAAAACCATCCGCTGTTCGGAAACAGGATTAAACTGTAGATCCATTCACTGTAGGGCAACATCAAGACGTACACCGTAAATTAGAGTAAAGTGTCCGTCAAACATCTAACAATTGATACGCTTGCTGCATAGATTGTTTTGTGGGCATTTAGATTTAATATCCTTAACAGTTCATCTCACCTGCCACAATAACTCTCGAACTGTAATAGCCTCTTAGCTTCGAAAATAAATCTAATTACTAAAGAATAGTAAAACTATGCCATAAACCGCAAAGCATACCGCTGAGCTACTCAGTATTTAACGATACGATCGAAAATCCCAGCAAATACGTGTTTTTTTTGTATGTATTTAAGATTAACCCAATATTGATGCAGGTTAGTAAATCTTTCAGTTTCCGCTTTGGCACACGCAAATGAAATAGAAAGTGTGCCATCATACCGTCAGGACTTCTTAGCAATTCAAGCTCCAATTAAAACAGCATTTCGACTCACATTAGTCCGTTTGTACCACTCATTTACAGTGGCTAGCGCACATTTGCTACTAATTAATTTTACGCAACAAAACACAAAGAAAAAAATTGGCATCCCAACTGGTGCAACCGCTTTTAACGAAATCGTACACGTTAGTGATTATTGGAGCTACAAAATATGTGAATGTGTATTTGTATGTGCATAAGTATTTGTATGTGTATGCGTATTTGCATGTGTGTATATACGAAAGCCGCCGTATTGTGCTGAGGAGTATCTGTAATAACCACAAAAGCCGCAACCGCAGCATTTTTAGAACTATAGCAACACACGCACACATATGCATGCAAATGTTTGCCCACACATTGCCTAACAAAGCCTCATATCGTCCCAGGTACCACACAGCACAATGATCTGAGCGCATACAGACACACATACGCGCTAAATAGTGAAATTTCCCAGCGGTTATCGTCATTTCCGTACACATTTACCATTCATTCAGTGGGCATCCGTTAGGTAAATGATTGCGATTTAGATACTTCAATTGTGAGCCACACACATTACGGTTTTTTTAATTTTTTCCCAACGCTTCTCCATATACCTATTTCGCCGACGCCTCTTTGCATTGTTTTCACTCCCGTTTTTGGGTCTATGGATTATTTTTGGTTTTTATTTAGAACTCAGCTTTGGCTGCAGTATACGACCAATCACAGCCAACAAACCTATTAGAGACTCACTGGTGTTACGTTCGAAGCTCATCTTAAATGTGTTAGTCGTTGCCTTTTATTACCATTTGTTCTTCTTTGCAACTCCCTTTCTACCTACACTCAAGTGATTTGTATTTAGCGATAGTGACAAAGTCCCGAAATTTAAAAAATTTAAAAACCTTAATTATTTTTTTAAGGTCACCATTTTCCACAAATATGCGTGTTCACCATTTATTTCATGCTTTTCAAACATAATAAATATTTATAATAAGTAGTTATTGAAATCCGACGTAGAATCTCTCTTGCTCACAAATGCTACTCTGGACTAAGTAGGCAACTGAGCAGGAAAGTGCTCTCTCGACGAATAAAACTAACACTCTACAAGACTCTCATCATGCCCGTCCTAACGTTTGGCGCAGAAGCTTGGACGATGACAACATCCGATGAAGCGACGCTTGGAGTGTTTGAGAGAAAGATTCTGCGGAAGATTTTTTGACCTTTGCACGTTGGCAAAGAGGCGAATATCGCAGGTGATGCAGGGGTGAACTGTATGAGCTTTACGACGACATAGACATAGTGCAGCGAATAAAGATCCAGCGGCTACGTTGGCTGGGTCATGTCGTCCGAATGGACCAAAAACGCTCCGGTTTTTGAAAGTATTCGATGCGGTACCAGCTGGTGGTAGAAGAGGAAGAGGAAGGCCTCCTCTGCGTTGGAAAGATGATGTGGATAAGGACTTGGCTTCACTTGGTGTGTCCAATTAGCGCCGGTTAGCACGAGAAAGAAACGACTGGCGCGCTTTGTTAAACTCGGTCAAAATCGCGTAATCCGTTAGCGCCGATTAAGAAGAAGAAGGTATTGTTAAAATTTAAAATCGAAACTTATCTAGACTCATTTTACGACTCTAGCAAGCATTATTTTCTTCTTCTGAATCCATTTATCAGGGCGTGGTACATTAAACAAAATTGTCGATTGATTTGTATATGATTTTTTGGAAGGTAAGTTCTATAAAAGTTAGTAGCTCAGCAAAGTCTTGGCTTCGGCGATTTCATGTCAAATGATCCAAGAATTTTTGGCATAGCTCTCAACTTTTCGAAAAATTCGTATAATTGTAGACTTGAGTATAGTAAGAAATAAACTGAAAAGATTTTGAAAAAATTGAAGACTTTTGATATTAAATACAAATTTTGGCAAGTCGTTTTCTTCATTTCTATTTTTTTATTTTTTTGTTTTTTGATAAAATATACTTTTAACATACTTTTTTTGTCATCACGTGGTTTCACTATAGATCTGAAGAAATAAAGAGTCCCCTCACCTGTTTTCCCCATTTTAATACAATAGTTTTACTAATAACAGAGTCTACATTTCTCCCAAAAGAATCCATTTATAAGCGTCGTATTTTGTCCTAATAAACTGCATTCTGGGGTAATAAGTTCATTTGGGAATAAGTTCATAGCGTTTTTATAGTTTTTTTTATATTTTACAACGCCTTGGTTGCTGTTTGGCAAAGGTTAAGTAATCATTAGATAGAACTCTTTCTGCTCTACAAAACTATGTTAATTGTATTTTTCGGTTATTTCATTTTTTATTATCACTGTACAACTAATTAATTTCGTATTTTTTTGTTAAAAAAATCCATTTATTTAAGTATAAAAGTGAAAAAATATTTTATTCAAAATATTGTCCATCGGAAGCGGCAACTTTTCCCCATCTTTCAGGCAATTTATGGATTCCATCTCAAAAACACTTCTCATCTTTTTCGCCGAGAAAGTCATCAAGCCATTTTTTAATACCTTCAACATTGGTGAACCGTATTCCAGAAAGGTGATTCTGCATCGACCGAAACCAGTGGTAAACAGAAGGAGCTATGTCTGGGCTATAAGGCGGGTGAGGTAGAATTTCCCATCCGTCATTTTCCAAATAATTTTTGACCGGTACTGCAACATGTGGCCGAGCATTGTCATGATGGAAAATCAATTTCTCGTGTCTGGTCGCCCATTCTGGCCGTTTTTCGGCTATTGCTTGATTCAAACGTATCAATTGTTGCCTGTATAGCTCTCCCGTGATCTGGCCCAATTTTAACAGCTCATAGTACAGCACACCCTTCTGATCCCACCAAATACAGAGCATTACTTTCAAACCATGAATATTCGACTTTGGTGTCGATTTGGTTGGTTGTCCTAGCTTCACATATGATCTTTTACCTTTGGGTTGTCGTAATAAATCCACTTTTCATCGCAAGTCACAATATGATGCAAAAAAACAATTTTTTTTTGTGGCGATTAAGCAGCATTTCAGACATGCAAAATCGTCTCTCAACGTCTCTCGGCTTCAATTCGTGTGGCATCCAATTTCTTTGTTTGCGAATGTATCCGGCTGCTTTTAAACGTTTAGAAATGGCTTGTTGAGTGACTTTCAATGTTTTTCCAAGTTTTTCTTCAGCTTGACATGGATCTTGATCGAGTAATGCCTCCAATTCTTTGTATTCAAAGTTTTTTGATGAGCCTCATGCTCTTTGTCTTCTGTGTCAAAATCACCACTTTTCAATCGTGCAAACCACTGCTGACATACTCTAACCTCTGGAGCATATTCAGGATACGCTTCTGAGAGTAAACGATGTGCTTCTGTTGCACTTTTCTTTAAATTGAAGAACAAAAGCAAACCAAACAGCATTTGCGGTTTTGTTGGGACGTAATTTGACATTTTGACTGTAATAAAAAAAAAATGTGTGTTTACTAATATTCACTGTGACATATCAAATTTACTTGATTTTTTGGCGTGCTTTAACATAGAATGGCTATCACTGTCAAAATATTGACTACATAAATATATACCTATGAGGTTAGTAACAAATACGAAATTAATTAGTTGTGCACCCGATAGTTTTGGGGCTTAGAAATTGAATGACCAGAAGGCAAAAATCAACATTTTCGACACCTGCTCTTCTTTGCCTTTCATCGATGTCAAAAAGATGGCGAGGAAGGCCGGGACATTTGCGACGTGTATGGAGAAGTTGTCCTAAGCGAGCCTACAGCACGGCAATGGCACGCTTTGCAAACTTCAAAAATTGCGACTTTGACGTCAATTACACGTCCCGCAGCGGAAGGCATTCTGAAGTCGATGTAGAACGTCTCAAATCACTTTTGAAGCAGAGCGGTCGCCAAACCAGTCCTGAATTGGTGGAAAAAATAAATTGTGATCATAAAACTATTCTCAATCACCTTCATTCAATGGAATTTAACGAAAAATTGGGAGTCTGGGTGCCTCACGAGCTCAATGAAAAAAAGAAGTAAGGCACCTTCAAATAGCTTCTGAGCTTCTCGCCCGCCATCGAGCAACAGAAGGTCATAAACAGCGCTGTTTGAACCGTACCGTCACGGGAGAAGAGAAATGGTGCCTACGCTTCAATATGAAGCAAAGAAAGGAGTGGGTGGCTCCATGAGATACGCAAAAGTCGAAAGTCAAGCCGAATCTTCATCCAAAGCAGATCATGATATGTGTTTGGTGGGACTAGGAGGGCATGGTGTACTGGAAAATGCACGAAAAGAATACCAAGACCTGATAGATATGGTCAAACCATACTCCTTCACGACAACGCCAGGTGCCATGTTGCACAAGTCGTCAAAGCCGCACTCCAACAGCTCGAATGGGAGGTCCTTCAGCATCCACCGTATTCTCCGGACCTTGCACCGTCCGACTACCATCTCTTCCGCTCCCTGTTAAACCATTTGAAGGGCGTTACCTTTATAATAAACAGCATCGGCGAATGTATATTTGATTAACTTATTGATATAATTATTGTTTTTTGTTTAAGTAAAAGTTTTCGTTAAAAACGCTACGAACTTATTCCCCAACCTAATAGTTTATAACCTATGCTTGCTAGTGACTATCTCTCAAGAGCCACCAGCGATTAGAGGAGTGGAGGATCTGTTTAGGGCTCAATAGGTGATCACAGCTGTATGTGCTGAGAGGCCGAATAAATAATAGCGGTCAACGCCTTGTAACTCTGAGCTATTAACAATCGAAACTGCAGTGTCATGGGCCTGGAAATTCATTTTGAATTCCATTTCCTTCTTTCTAGCTATATTTAGGGAAGCCATGTAGGGTAGAGTGAGTATACCAGAAAGATCGAAGTGACAACGGTCTACCATCAAAAATAACAATTCAAATTGGGAATAAGCTAAATTTATCTCATTACACCAGCACTGCCTACCTTAAATCCCGAAACTATCGGGCTTGTTAAATTGTTGCAATTATTCGTTTACCTCCACAAATCTAAGCATTCCCTTGGCGTTGAACGCTCACTTACCGCAACGCATGGCACTGCTGCAAATGAAAGCAAATCTACAAATCCATCTACAAAATACGCTGACAGCGAGACACCTAGCAATCCACCATCGTATCTACCCATCTCGAACATATTGCATAAAGTATCCGTTTACCGTCGCCACTCAGAGCTAGTAGCGGTGTAACAGTGTTTGCATTGGATGCTCGCAATGCGACGATGAAGCTGCCTTTGGCACTAATGTAATATTTTACAACTGTTACCATCCATGAACTGGCGATACCTTCAATACAAACACTCCGCCCAACCCAAGCACTCCGAGCACCAACTACACCACCAGAGCCAATATCTGCTACAGACCCAAAAGAATAGCTATCAAAATAGAGAAGCTGGCACTTGAATGTAGAGTACCTATGCGTATGCAGACACATTTTAGAGAATTTAAAAAATTGTTGGAAAGAGTGGGACACATCCCTCAAGGCCGTAGTGCAGCGGATCGGGATAACGTAACGCAGAAAAGATGATTGATGATACCAGCGACATGTTGCTGCTGCTGCTCTGCTACTAGGTATAGGCTAAGTTAGTATGATGAATGCTACTGTGGCGGGTGTCCAGGAAACTGCCAACTTCCTACTGAAAGCTAAATAGCACCATGATGCACCGCTACGTCTGTGGCAGACACACCTGTGCGGCACATACACATCTGTGGCGATGAGTAGTTAAGGACAACGATGACGATGGAGCTCATTCACTTTACCTGATCGTTGGACCTAAGCGTTGCCAGCACGTACGGCTTGTGACTATTTGTATAATTCTATATGTATGTGTGTGTGCGTGTATTTGTGTACGTGCATGGAAAGAATCGACGGCACACCTATACTGTGTCCATTCAAATATCCATGAGGCCAACGCCTGAATCTACCAAACCGCTAGCAGCTACACCTGGGGAAATACATGCACGTAGACGTGCAAACGCACATACGTAAAAATTCGCATGTATGTTTGTGTTTGCTCTTATCTTATTTGACTGCTGTTGATGAGTGTTCTGCTCAAAGGTGGAGGTACACCCTTGCTTGCAATAATTGCAGCGCGATATGTTGCAAAGTGTGAATTATTTATTTACTTTTTGCTATTTGTTTATAAATAAAACATCATTAGTTTTACTAAAAAAAAGTACATCTAACTAAAAGTTTCAAACTTTATACAAAATTAAAAAAAACTAACACATTTTCAAACTTTCTAATAAGAATTAAAAAAAACATTCAACCCATTTAATTCTGGTGGAATATTGTGTCAGTTTAAAACGGCTGAAATTGCCATTGATTTTTGATCATTTTATTTTGCTGATGATTTTTTTTATATGGGGGAAATGCAAAAGAATGCTTGCAGAAAATAATTTTTTTAATCAACGCAATTTTTGACCCACTTCGTGTATGTGCTTTATACATTATATGTATATACCCATAATTGAGGCTTACGCCCATTTTGGGTGGCTGAGCGCCAACACCTGTTTGTGGTGTGTATCTTGATGTTTTTCCTCAAATGGAGGAAAACGGCCGATGGTTTTTTATGAGAAGCTTTTTCATGGCATGAAATACACTAGGAGGTTTGCCATTGTCTGTCGCTATTAGAAAAAACTCCTTCTACCAATTGGTATTTTGTGCCTGGCTTTTTGAACCTGTGCACTTCCGCAAGACAGTTTCACACCAATTCATTCGGCTACGGTGGTCGCCTTGCTTGCACTTTGCATAGTTTGAAACTTTAAAGCAAGAAACATTAAATAACAAATTAATTAATTGTAAAAACTCTGCAATATTTAGCGCTGCTATTATTGTGAACACAGGTGTATATATGAGTACCTACCGGCCCTAAACACAAGCCAACTCGTCAACTACCGGTGGTCGATCGACAAATTCCAGGCACACAACTTTCACAACTGCGCACAGGTTGAACGCGTGCAGGATAAATAAAACAGCGAAAATAGATGAAAAAAGTAGCCATAAAGTTTCGCAAACTTGCAACATTGCTGCTGTCATGTGGTATTAATTTGTGAATGTAAGGTTTTAGTTATGTTTTTGGACGCGCCGGCACTCCGTTCCCGTGTGTATGTATTCGGTAGTACACCTATGAGTGCTCTCTAGATACACTCACTTCTTCTAATGTAAATATTCGCTTTTACTTTTGCTTTTGCTTAAGACTACTTTTTAGGTTAAAACAGCATTGAGGCACATTTCAGCGCCACACTTAATTTAAATAAATAATGGCAAATCTTCTAAGCTCCAGTGGGAGCAAAAATTACAAAAAAAGGAAAAAGTTAAAAATAAAACAAATAAATAGGAAACACACTAGACTTTAGGAAGTCAATTTCCAAAAGTTCAAATGAAATGTAAATAACCGCCTAAATGGCTAATTCACCATAAAAGCGCTAATTAAGGAGAGCATTAAGGTTAGAAAAATAGTTTCAGTACCTACAAAATATTGAGGTTAATTTATTTAAAAATCAAAATAAAAAATATAGTACACCGTACTTCATTTTTGCAACCGCTTTCACAAAATCAAGCGGCTACCAAGGCTACATCTAATCGGCTTTTTGCATTCAAGCTAGTAAAGGAATGATATGGCACCCTTCAGTTTCTTGTCAGAAAAAAATATTCTCATTAATACTGCATTTTGAGTGTCTGGCTACTATGGAATTTCAAAAAGGGAAGTCAGTGAAAATTTGGCAATAGCAGGTTTTTTCGTCATTCCCCTGGGAATGGTGGCATGTTTAGGGCTTAGCTCGCCTACGTTTAGGAAACTAATAAACGAGTTAGTGAGTGCATATGCCCAGAGCAGATTAAGTACCAGAGTGGTTTGAGGCACATGAGACAAGCAAAAGCCAATGGATATTTGTTTGGTAGGCGTAAAATGAGTCGCTGGTGTAAGGTAGATTCATTGCACGACATCGTATTCCTTTAAAATAAAGTCACGAAATATAGAGTTTTTCAAACGGAGGTGTTATTTTGATATTCGAAGAAAAATGCTATTTTTTAATATAAATGATGGGATGTTTCTTTTATTATAAAGAGGAAGGTATGCGTTAATAGTGGAAAATATCAATAGGCAAATTACTACCACAACCACGCTTACAGGACAATATCCTTTTCGTTAAATTTTCCATAACCGAATTGCAAAGTGGCTGCCCTATGTCCTCGATAGCCTCACGAATTCTATCTTTGAGGTCTTGAATCGATCATGGGCTGTTGGCGTAGACCTTCTCTTTCATGTGGCCCCAAAGAAAAAAGTCACAAGGTGTTAAATCACAAGATCTCGGTGGCCAATTGTGATCACCTCTTCGAAAGATAACACTGTTCGGAAACTTTTCCCGTAAAAGATCAATAGTTTCGTTGCTTGTGTGGCACGCAGTGCCGTCTTGTTGAAAATAAACGTTGTCCAGATCAATACCATCCAATTCCGGCCATAAAAAATCGTTAATCATCTCTCGATAGCGCAATTCATTCACCTGTAACACCTGGTATTGGAAAACCCTTTATATGTACGCTAATAACCATGGGCACAATGCTCCGATTTTGCAGAGTTTGTTGCATTTTAAAGATAATCTTTTTTGAAAGGTGTTTTTGGGCATAAAATGCAAAGAAGCGCATTTGTAAACGAAAAAATCAAAAATAATTCAAACCATTCGAGTACTTTTTTATTTTTATAAAATTGTGTTATATTTACTGCCACTCCGCATTAAGCGAATTCATCAATTATTTCGAATTATTATTACAATTTTTATAACAAAGGAATATTCTTAAAAAAAAACTACTTCTATTTCCCAAACTCCACCAAGTGGGATATACACAAATCAGACTAATTCTATATGCTATCTGATTTCTATATCGACTGATTTGTGTCTGTGTTGCTCCTCTCTTTCGTATATATATATATAGGTACATAATTCCCGCAACGCAAAGCATTCGAGTTTTCTGAAATATTTTCTTCTACTCCTTGATAAACTTTGCTTGATAAACTTGTGCATTACTGTTTGTTTAATCAGCGCGACTGAGCTCCCCATTCATCCTCCTCATACAGTCCTTTTGATCTTTAAGCGCATGAATTAAATCGTTCATTTATCTTGCAGCTGATAAACGACCAGCATTTACTTGGATTTTAATTGACTTCGACCCCGATCTTTGCGTCATTCGAAAACTTTTGTGAACTATGGTAGAAGAGAAATTAAATATATCCAGCCAACCAAACAGGTGGAAGACATCAATTTCTTTAAAAAAAACAACTGCTTCTCGCCGTCTTATTCATGATCTAATATGCGGTCGCAAGCGGGTATCTGTATTTGTAGAAAGCAGCTCGCTGTACGAGTATAAATCTGGAATAGCAGGCAGAACTGACGTACGTAGGAGTGCACATTATTAGTAGCCCGGTCGTTAAACAGAATTACCCAAGAAACTCCGTCCTTTGTTTCGACTAGCAACGTCATTAAATTGTATAATACATTTTTTTGATTCAATTCATTGGCAAGAAAATAAACAAAACCACTTTCTAGACACTAAAAAAAGAATTACTGACACAAGTAGCCGCTTCGTTCAATCACAAGGTAAATGTCTATGAAAGAAGGAATAAAAACTTTGCAGATCTTAGGGGAACTGAAGTTGTATTTGTTTTTTTTTTAATATCTGATCGCTTCCGGGCCAAACGATACAAGATTTTGGGATGATGCTAAATTTTTCTAAAAATTGGTTTATTTGTAGGCTTGGGTAAAATGGAAAAAAATTTGAAATAGGTACAGTTAATAATTTTGACAATTATTCACTGATAAAAGTTTTGGTATGAAATTTGGCACAAAGAAAGTTTTGAACCTGCTAATGACACTGAAAAGAATAAAATTGCAATACTTTAAAGCGAAGGTATGTTAAATATAATATATTCATTAAAAATTACATGTAGCATTCACTAAAAAGTTACGCAAAACTTACAATAAATGCGCTCACAAGCAACAACAAGCGGATGCGGCTGTTAACCTCGAAACAGTGTTTGGAGAAATTTAAGCGAGATCAGAAGGAATTTTTTGCATACAGTTGTCCCCGTTGATGAAAGCTGAATTCATCACCTCCCACCAAAAACTAAGCAACCATCAATTTTTCCCGATGAAAACGCTCCAAAGAAGGTCAAGACGGTTCCATTGGCTAAAAATGTCATGTCGATGCGAACGGCGTCATCCTCATGGGTTTTTGAGAAAAACCAAGAACGATCTCTGGGCAATACCACAGTGAGTCATTGCACCGCTTTCACAAAATATTAAAGAAAACACGGCCGCTTTTGGCGAAAAAGAAGGTGCTCACTACGATAACGCGACCGCACATTCATCCGGAGTTGTAGCCGCCAAACTGCATGAACTGCGTTATGAGTTGCTGCCGCACCCCCCCTATTCACCCGATCTGGCTCGCTGCAACTTCTTCTAACATTAAGAAATGGCTCGCGTTCAAACGAGGAAGTCATCGCCGAGACAGAGGCATATTTTGGAGAGTTCGAAAAATCCAACTTTTTGGAGGGGTTAAAGAAATGGCCGGAGCGTTCCAAAAATCCTATTTTTTGGAGTGGTTAAAGAAATAGCCGGAGCTTTGGGAGCAGTATGCCCTTCTAAAAGGTGAGAAAATGGTCTTCATTTCTAACAGAGGTACTTATTGAACCCCTCTCATAAATGAAATATATCATTGATAAAATATTTTATTATTCCGAAGAATTATTTGGTTTACGGAATTTTTCACGTATACCGTCAACTATTAAATTTAGCAAAACAGCATAGTCCAAAATGCAAACAAATTATAGCCCGTGACAAATACCAACAATATTTTGACAAGTTTTAGCAATTTTTTTTTAATGTTCATTACTTTTTTTATAAAAACCATACAAATCCAAATGTCAAACTTCATACAGAAACTAAGTAAAATTCCACAAACTTTTAATCAGCATTGCAGAATTTTTAATTAGAATGTCTGGGGTATTTCAAAAGACATTACTAAATGTTGCCTTAAAATAAAAAAATTTAAAATTTAGGTTCATTCAGATTTCACTATTTTTGCTCGAAATTCGTCTCATAGCAATTATATGTGAAAAATTAAATATATTAATTTAAAAGTCCAGCCCGGTCAGGTCTGCATGTAAAATCTGCCAATAATGAATGTCTAATTGTAAAGAACGTCGAGATATCGATGTTGAAGATTGTTCAGCAACACTTTGCATACAGCAGCAATATTCTAGAAAATAGAACATCCAGCTTTTGGACTGCCAAACCTTTTTCTATCGTCGGCGAAACTAATTTCTCGAAATCTTTTAATCAACTATTAAATTCTTCACTCTTTCTGATGATTATTTCCACCAAACAAATCACAAATTTTGATTTACATTGTTCTTAAAAATCGACAAACGTCACAATAACGTCAATAGTTTTAACGCGCTGTTTTATGGCGTACAATTATACACCTGCTTATAGTATGATACCTGAAAAAAAAATCAATGATGACTTAATAGGAATTATTCACTTCTGACATGTAGGCGTAATTTTGAAAGACCCTTTGGATATACCTATATATACATATACACATATGAATTACTTGATATTTTCTCGAATTTTGTAATAATCAGCAAATCTTTATTTTCTTTTAATTAGGAAATTTCACAATTCCATGCATTATTAAAGTTTTCTGCACTTATCATTGAAATAATATTTAATTATTAAAACGACGACGGAGGTTAGCGTTTCGGTTATTTCGATTGTTACGTCTGTTACTAATGATATTTTGGTTGATACATCTGTTACGTCGGATATTTCGGTTTCTATTTTGTTGCTGCCTTTGTCTGTTAAGTCTTTGTCTTCTTCTTCTTGCAGCCGCACGACGTCTCCTTACAGCCGGAGAAATAGTATTTGCTGACGAAGGGGTAGATGTTGTTGTTGTAGCAGCTGATGTTGTTGTTGTGGTTGTAGCAGCTGTTGTTGTTGTTACTGTTTGCGCGTTTGTTGAAGACAAATTTGTGATGGCCACAAACAAAATGCCTACCAAAACTAAGCGTAGAGGTGTCATGGTTTTAAGTCGCCTATATTCCAAACCCGGTCAATACTCGACTACACTTTCATGAGGCACCACCAGACCTTTTATACTAAAATTTTTCGCACTAATTGAATACACTAACACACATACGCAAGCACTAAGTATGAAAGTTTCGCTACGACTTTTGAATAACTACCAAAATAAAAAACGTATTTATTTATATTAGAAACATTTGAGTAACCAGATGAAAGTGTAAATATTTGCGAATAAATTTTGAAATAGGTGCAGTTAATAATTTTGAAAATTATTCACTGATAAAAATTTTGGTATGAAGTTTTTTATAGTTAAATATCTTCGTCTTGATATAAATTTCAATTTTTCAATTTTTAGGTTAAAATATCCTTAAGCTTTTGTCTTTTAATTGTTTAAGATAAGATATGAAATTGAAATTTGAAAAGGTCGAGCCAAGGAGCACCAGGATTTTGGTGGATCCTAAAACACTCAGGCTAAAAAGCCCATTGTATTTAAAGCTCTGGAAAGAGGGTAGATAGTCAAGGAGGGGATGAGAAAAGTATCAGAGAGAGAGACAGGAAAGAATAGAGACAGAGATAGAGATATTTAGTACTGTGATAATTTTCCAGATTCTTTGGCAAATCTGTAAATATCCTCCAGTTTTAGAGAACGAATATTACTCATTCTCACGGCATCGGCACCCAAAACCCGTACCCGTGCTCTAGCAAAGGCAGGACACTCACAGAGAAAGTGCTCTGTGCTATCCGCCTCCTCCAAGCATGACAGGCATATTGGGTCCTCAATGATTCCAATGGTGGTCATATGCTGACCCCATGGGTTGTGTCCTGTTATGATACCGACCATCAACCGAACGTCTTTCCTTCTAAGTTTTAGTAGAAAGTTTGACAGTTTTCTGTTCGGACTTGCCACAAAACTTTTGCAGTTCTGCAGCGTTCTAGACCGGACCATCGCTCTTTATGTAGATTGCCTAAATAAAGATGATACAATTCATGACCCCTGAGCAACCGATTCCGATTATTGGCTCTGGCCCTTGTGGGGACACCCCTGATCCACGGCTGGCCAATTCATTGGCAATTTCGTTTCCTTGAACACCGGAGTGTCCTGAAACCCATTTAAGTACAAGCCTGTTTTGTCTGGCGACAGAATTAAGCTTCTTCTTACATTCTTGAACAATCTTTGAGGTTTGCATTGCGTTCTCCAGGGCCTTCAGTGCAGCCTGACTGTCACTGAAAACTCCAATCTGCTTCCCGCTCCATCTCCTCTCGATTATCCATTCGGCTACTTTTAGGATGGCAAAAACTTCTGTTTGGAAAACAGTTGCCATTTCCCCCATAGCATAGTGATACTTATTACTATCGTTTAAGTAGCATCCGGCTCGAGACTCTATGTATTTCTCCATTAATTTTTCAGTGAACCAGTGAACTGTTAATGAAAAACCTACAAAAAAATCCGGAAAGTCTGTGTTTACAAATGGCAAAAAAATTGCTACCAAAAGTTGTTAACAAAAAAAACAGAATTTTTTATCCTAAATCCAAAAAAAAAAGAAAAACAAATTATGTATGTAACTAAAAATTTTCGGCATTGAGTAAACCTCAAAATTGTAAAATTGTCCATGTCCAAAATACGTAGATCATTTGGAATCGCTCTGGAGACAGTTATATCCACACAAAATATTTACCGTTTCGAATCGGCTTAAAACTATAGCCCCTCAATTTGAGGAACAACATCATTGACGTACTTAAATTGTAACAGCTGTAAAAATTTGCTTAAAAAAACCCAAATACTAGGTTGTTCAATTAGTTTTGCGGGTCTATAAGAGAGGGTGTTGTTACTAGTCTAAACTGTTATACCTATTAGTACGCTCTTCATATGAACGTATCTGAAGTTTAATTTCAATCAGTCAATTCATTCTTTGTTTACAAGAAATTTAGTATCGACGTGTCACAGTATTTTCTACAATGGAAAAAATAAAGTATCGAGCAGTGATTGTATTTTTATTTTTGGAAGATTTAAAAGCAGCGGAAATTTATGAACGAATGTTCAAATTGTATAAGAACTTTTCGTCACCAATAAGTACAATGAAAAGATGGGTTACTGAATCTAAACGTGGTCGTACAAGCCCTAAAGATGGTGCACGTCAATGACGTCGAAAAACAGCAACAATACCAGAAATCGTAAAAAACATACAGTATATCGTATTGGAAAGCGGTCTAGTGACTGAACGATATTTAGTAGAAGCCCCAGGTATATCATCGAAAAGTGTGAGCAATATTTTTACAGAAGTATTTGGTTTCAGAAAGCTGTGTGCACAATGGGTGGCGCAATCGCTAACAATGGAGCAAAAACATATTCGAATGCGACTTTATCAGCAACGTTTAGAGAGTTTCCGAAAGTATGAAGTGGATTTGTGCACCTGTGTCACAATGATCACCAAAATAAATAATAAATTAAATAAAGCGTGGGGTAAACCGGTCTTTTTTGGCTCGGAAATGAGTTCGTGTCTAAAAATCAGCGAAGAAGGTTTTAGCATCAGTTTTTTGGGATGCGAAGGGAATTTTGTTCTCTTGAACTACTTGCAAATTGGTAAAACAAAAAATTCGGAATACTATTCTTTCCTTTCGAACTAACTGAAGGAAAAATTCGTGAAAAAATACCCAGTTTGCCAAAGAAAAATATTATTTTTCATCAGGACAATGCACCGTGTCACAAAAGAACTTTGTCAATGGCTAAAATCCATGAATTAAAGTTCGAATTGCTGGAGCATCCACCGTAGTCATCTTTCTTTTTCCAAATCTAACAAATACAAGCGTGGAAAGCGTTTTTCATCAAATGATGAGGTCATAACAGCTGTGGAAGTGGTTTTGCAGCTCTTCTAGATTCCCACTTAAGGGATGGAATTCATTAATTTGAATCTCGTTGGAACAAGTGTATTGATGTTCAGGCAGACTATACTGAATATTAAAGTGTATTTCAAACCATAAAATTGTGTTTGCCTTATTCAAACGCAAAACTTATTGAACAACCTATTATACTTGTTAATGAATTAACCGAACTGCGCTTGAAATATCTTGAAAATCATGTATTATTTTTTATTATTTTTCTTTTTTTATTGATACATCTGGCGCAGCTGTTTATTTGCGCTAGCTATTAGATGATTTGGAGGGTAGTAGGTTTATAAACAAGTCATTGTTTTGTATATTCTGCATATTTAATTAAGCAAAGAGTCTGTATTTTTATTGAAGCAAAATATGTACGAAGCATATATGTACCATACCCAAAGCAAGCACTACAGGCCCTGCAGCTTTCAGCGCTTTATTCAGCTGGCAAATATCATAGTTGAAAGTTCCAACGCCTGGAATGCTAAGTGGGTGTTACAAGGAGTTTTTAATGTGAGCTGTACTATGATTGATAATTCGCCTCGTTCAAGTCGTTTATCTACTATCTACTTATTTAAATATACTACCTCTGCCGGAGCAGAGTTAATTCAAAATTAATGTTTGTTTTCGGTGCTTATTGATTACTGCAGTATGATTAGCTTAAATTGTCTTCACAAGATCAAACTTTAACTGTGCAGAATTATGTGAGCTAACTGAAACGTCACAAGGCATTGGAATAGTGAACGATCGATGATAGAAAATATTGAGTCTCTTCGGAAATACATCAGGACACAAAAATTTTTTAGAATTTTGTATTTTCTTTTCCTGGGTGCATTTTATTTAGTTTTTACGTTGACGTGTCTCCTTAAATTTGTAATAATAATTATTGAAAAAACTGAAAACACCGAGTGGTATGGGATTACAATATATTCTATATCGGATTTCGGAAGAGAGATTTTGTGTGGCTAATATCGCTTTTTAATTACGGATTGCGAGTTGAGCTCGAAAAAGTAGAGTTCTTATTTATAGGGGAACCTAATAATAGGTATCCAGGTATGAAAAATGAATTCGCTGCCAGACAGAATGACAAGGCCTCTACTTAGTAAGCAAAGTTCTAGAAGAAGTGAAAAAAGTAGAGATATAAAAATTATAGAAATTGGCACAAAGAAAGTTTGTGAACCTGCTAATGACACATAAAAGAATAAAATTGCAATAATTTGAAGCGAAGGTATAAGAAATATAATTAATGGTTAATGGTTGTAAAGGGTTAAGGTATGGCCCTTTAGCACTGCGACCATATTGATCTATTGTGCACCCTATGTTGTCTATTGACTGTTAAGTATGCTTATGAATTGTACCAGCTCCTTCTGAGGGAGTGATTGAATGTCTTCATCTGTAAGCATGAACTTGTTTAATAACCTTTTCCTTCTATGCGTCAACCCCGGACATTCGATAATGAGATGTTCTATAGACTCCTCATCTTCGCAGCAGAATCTGCAGGTGCTGGTGTTAGTTATGCCTAATTTCTGGAAGTGTTTGTTGCAGGTGAAGTGACCCGTGAGGGCGCCTGTGAGAGCGCGAATGCTCTTTTAATTTAACGTGAGGGCCATGTTAGCTCTTTTAGCGTTGAAGCTTAGGAACTTTTTGGAGTGTCTAAGACCCTCTACGTTGTTCCAATGCTGATTTAATAGAGTTTTGGCCCAGTATTTTACTTTTTGTTTCAGGTTGTTTTTGTTGAATCCAAACATAGGACTAGAAGTTTTCATCTGCCCCTTTTTTGGCTTGAAAGTCTGCCTTTTCGTTGCCGTCATATCCTTCATGACCCGGTACCCAAATTAATGAAACATTGTTTTTGGATGCCAGGTTATTGAGTGCCTTGTGGCATTCTAAGAGGGTTTTTGAGTTGTAGGTATAGCTATCTAAAGCTTTTAGAAAATTGATTGGCTGTCCGAGAGTATTTTGATCTTTACTCTCTTGTGGTTTCTACGTTGCATGATGTTTGCTGCTTCCATTATTGCGTATAGTTCCGCTTGGAAGATAGTGGTGTCTCTGGTGAGAGTGTATGATTTGTGGATTCTGGGCCCTACTACTCCTGCTCCTACACCATAAGGTGTTTTTGATCCATCAGTGTACCATTTTTGTGAATCATCATTCATCCATTTCGGGTTTGTTTTCCACTCGATCCTCTCAGGAAAGGTAACTGTGTATCCTTTTGTGAAACACAGGGTTGGGTCAATGTGGTCTGAAACTTGAGCCATGCTTATGGTGTTTTTGATTTTATTCCGGATATTTAGGTGACCGGTGAGGTTGCCCAATTTGAAATTTTCTTTCATGTGTAGCATGAGTGCTTACGTAGCTGCTTCCTCTTGGAGTGCTATATGAAGTGGTGGGAGATTGAGGAGTGCTTCCATGCCAGCTGTTGGGGTAGTTCTCATAGCCCCTGTGATGCATAGGCAAGCAAGCCTTTGTACTTTTCAAGAAATATAATATATTCAATAAAAAGTTACGCAAAACTTGCACTAAATGCGGGGTGGTTCTTTCGGATATGCACGAGGGCGGTGCAATAAGTACCCGTGTTTAATGACAGAGGGTGTTCCTGAGGTAATTTGGTATCAAACGACGAACGACAATGCACAAAGTAACAGAGACCATAGGTGTATCAACCGGAACGTCAATTAATACAACAATACCACAATTTAAAATTGTCGGAGCGATGGGTGCCGTAACTATTCACAAGCAACAACAAGCGGATGCGGCTGTTAACTTCGAAACAGTGTTTGGAGCAATTTAAGCGAGATCAGAAGGAATTTTTGCATACAGTTGTCACCGTTGATCAAAGCTAAATTCATCACCCCACCCCAAAAACTAAGCAACAATGAATTTTTCCCGATGAAAACGCTCCAAAGAAGGTGAAGACAGACAATTTTCAAATTCAGTTCAAACGAGGAAGTCATCGCCGACACAGGGGCATATTTTGGAGCGTTCGAAAAATCCTATTTTTTGGAGTGGTTAAAGAAATAGCCGGAGCTTTGGGAGCAGTATGCCCTTCTAAAAGGTGAGAAAATGGTCTTTATTTCTAACAGAGGTACTTATTGAACCCCTCTCATAAATGGAATACATCATTGAGAAAAGATTTTATTATTCCGAAGAATTATTTGGTTTACGGAATTTTTCACGTATACCGCCAACTATTAAATTTTGCAAAACAGCATAGTCCAAAATGCAAACAAATTATAGCCCGTGATAAATACCATCAAAATTTTGACAAGTTTTAGCAATTTTTTTTTAATGTTCATTACTTTTTTTATAAAAACCATACAAATCCAAATGTCAAACTTCATACAGAAACTAAGTAAAATTCCACAAACTTTTAATCAGAATTGCAGAATTTTTAATTAGAATGTCTGGGGTATTTGAAAACACGTTACTAGATGTTGCCTTAAAATAAAAAAATTTTAAATTTAGGTTCTTTCAGATTTCGCTATTTTTGTTCGAAATTCGACTCATAGCAATTATATGTGAAAAATTAAATAATTTAAAAGACCACCACGGTCAGGTCTGCATGTAAAATCTGCCAATGATGAATGTCTAATTGTAAAGAACGTCGAGATATCGATGTTGAAGATTGTTCAGCAACACTTTGCATACAGCAGCAATATTCTAGAAAATAGAACATCCAGCTTTTGGACTACCAAACCTTTTTCTATCGTCGGCGAAACTAATTTCTCGAATTTTTTAATCACCTATTAAATTCTTGACTTTTTCTGATGATTATTTCCACCAAACAAATCACGAATTTTGAATTACATTGCTCTTAAAGATCGATCAACGTCACAATAACGCCAATAGTTTTAACGCGCTGTTTTATAGCGTAAAATTATACACCTGCCTATGTACTTGAAAAAAAAAAATCAAAAATGACTTAATAGGAATTATTCACTTCTGACATGTAGATGTAATTTTGAAAGCCCCTTTGGATATACCTATATATACATATACACATATGAATCACTTGATATTTTCTCGAATTTTGTAATAATCAGCAAATCTTTATTTTCTTTTAATTAGGAAATTTCACAATTCCATGCTTTATTAAAGTTTTCTGCACTTATCATTGAAATAATATTTAATTATTAAAACGACGACGGAGGTTAGCGCTTCGGTTATTTCGATTGTTACGTCTGTTACTAATGATATTTTGGTTGATACGTCTGTTACGTCGGATATTTCGGTTTCTATTTTGTTGCCGCCTTTGATTGTTAAGTCTTTGTCTGTTAAGTCTTTGTCTTCTTCTTCTTGCAGCCGCACGACGTCTCCTTACAGCCGGAGAAATAGTATTTGCTGACGAAGGGCTAGATGTTGTTGTTGTAGCAGCTGATGTTGTCGTTGTTGTTGTAGCAGCAGCTGTTGTTGTTGTTGTTTCTGCTGCTGTTTGTGCCTTTGTTGAAGACAAATTTGTGATGGCCACAAACAAAATGCCTACCAAAACTAAGCGTAGAGGTGTCATGGTTTTAAGTTGCCTATATTCCAAACCCGGTGAATACTCGACTACACTTTCATGAGGAACCACCAGACCTTTTATACTAAAATTTTTCGCACTAATTGAATACACTAAAACGCACAAAGTATGAAAGTTTCGTTACGACTTTTGAATAACTACCAAAATAAAAAACGTATTTATTTATATTAGGAACATTTGGGTAACCAGATGAAAGTGTAAATATTTGCAAATATGAAGATTATATCGGGTGTTTCTTTAGCGGCATGAGAACTATCGATATCAGTAACTTTGGTTTGGCAGCTGAGAATGGCAAAATTATTCCAAATTGTGGAAATTTACTTTGAAAAAATAAATCTGTTCGCGAAGCTCATATAGCACTGGCAGCATCATCAGTCCTTATTGCTTTCGAAATGAGGAAGGAAGGAAAGAAATAAAATTAAAGCAATCAGTGACCAATATGAGATTAAGACCCCCCGACCGCTTAAGCCAAAACTGATGATAACTGGTATATCTTTGAAAAAGAACAATGAAGATTTATTAGAATGTTTGAAGAAGCAAAACAAATTTATGGAGCAAGGTGAAATAAAGGTCTTGAAAAAAAATTACAATGCCATACTCGAAGCGGACGAAGAACATTTTTCGAGCGCCCTAAAAATTGAAAAATCCAGTATTGAATGGGAAAAATGCAAGATGTATGACGGAGTTGGTGTGACGATGTTCTTTAAATGTAAAGGATGCAGCCACAAATCACTAGAATGTAAAAACTTTGAAACATGCAGCAGGTGCTTTGGAAGACATAAAACAAGCGAGTGCAAATACGACTTCAAAAACAAATGTATTAATTTTATAAGAGCAAACGAAAAAGGATGGTTCCATGTGTAGAAGTCCACGCAAGTGGGGAAAGTTACTGATCACCATTCACTTGGGAGTGGCCAGGACGATTCTTCTACATATGGTTCAAGCAGCTCACAACGTCCGGGATTAGCCCACGTATCCTCTGGTTAGCTTCCGAACACCCGTTCGGGAGTGAGATAACGTGAGAAGGCGAAGCATTCCAGGATAGCTGGTTGTGCGCTGGGTTTGGGACCCGCCACTTAAAAATCCCCCCTAATGAAAAGATTAAAAAATCCTCGGATGAGAACTGCCTTTACTGATGACGACCCCTGCAAACGAAATAAGGAATACGATTTGAGGGCATGCCCCTGGAATGTCCGGTCCCTTAATGGGGAAGGTGCCTCTGCCCGGCTGGTTGATGTCCTCGTGAGAGTAAAGGCTGACATCACTGCCATCCAAGAGATGCGATGGACGGGGCAAGGTAAGAAAAACATAGGACCTTGCGACGTCTGCTATAGCTGCCATGTAAAGGAGCGCAAATTCGGTGTCGGATTTGTTGTGGGAGAGAGATTTCAACGCTAGGGTGGGTAAAGAGGGAACTTTTGGTCCCACAGTCGGAAAATTCAGCCTGCACAACGAAACATCCGGTAACGGACAGAGGCTGATCGACTTCGCCGGGGCCCGAAACATGGTGGTCTGCAGCACCAGATTCCAGCATAAAAAGATATACCAAGCTACCTGGCTGTCTCCTGATCGAAAAACGCGAAACCAGATCGATCATGTTGTGATAGAACTTGTTGCAGCCAAACTGCGCACCCGCCTCTGTGCAGCAAAAAACGTACATCTACCTACGCAAAGAATGTTCGACATCGAAAAGCTGCAATCACAATAGACAGCCAGAAAATTCGCCACTCGACTCTCACTCCTGCTCTCGGAGAGCACTGCCCAACACACCGGCATGCGCGAGCAATGGAGCAAACATTTCTCGTTCCCTACGTACCGCCGCCGAAGAAGAAATCGGATTCCGGCGAGCCCGAAAAAACAATTGGTACGACGAAGAATGTCATGCTGCCGCAGCAAGAAAAGATGCCGCCTATAGAGCCACGCTGCGATCGGGCGCAACGCGAGCCATGTGGGATCGCTACAGAGAGCTGAAAAAGGAAGAGAGACGTATTATCCGACAGAAGAAACGAGAGGCCGAAATACGTGAGTGCGAGGAGCTTGAGATGCTGGCCAATAGGAACAACGCCCGAAAATTCTACCAGAAAGTTCGGCGGCTTACAGAAGGTTTTAAGACCGGGGCGTTTTCCTGTAAGAACAAAGACGGCGATCTGGTGACTGACATACAGAACAATCTTAAATTATGGAGAGAACACTTCTCGAACCTGTTAAACAGTGACAGCTGCGCTTGTCATAGAGAATGTGAAGATCCCGATACCCCAATCGATGACGACGGAATTGTCGTTCCGTTACCCGACCATGACGAGGTGAGAATAGCAATATCACGGCTAAAGAACAACAAAGCCGCGGGCGCCGACGGACTGCCGGCTGAGCTATTCAAACATGGTGGCGAGGAGCTGGTAAGGTGCATGCATCAGCTCCTATGCAAAATATGGTCGGATGAAAGCATGCCTGCCGATTGGAATTTAAGTGTGCTCTGCCCAATCCATAAGAAGGGCGATCCTGCAATTTGTGCCAATTACCGCGGGATTAATCTTCTAAATATCGCCTACAAGGTTCTAGCGAGCGTATTGTGTGAAAGGCTGAAGCCCACCGTCAACCAACTGATTGGACCTTATCAGTGTGGCTTCAGACCTGGAAAGTCTACCATCGACCAAATATTCTCAATACGCCAAATCTTGGAAAAGACCCATGAAAGGAGAATCGACACACACCATCTTTTCGTCGACTTCAAAGCTGCATTCGACAGTACGGAAAGGAGTTACCTGTATGCCGCTATGTCTGAATTTGGTATCCCCGCAAAACCAATACGGCTATGTAAGATTACGTTGCTCAACACCAGCAGCGCCGTCAGAATTGGGAAGGACCTCTCCGAGCCGTTTGATACCAAACGAGGTTTCAGACAGGGTGACTCGCTGTCGTGTGACTTCTTTAACCTGATGTTGGAGAGCATCGTACGAGCCGCAGAACTTAATCGCTCAGGCACAATATTTTATAAGAGCGTACAATTGTTGGCGTATGCCGATGATATCGATATCATCGGCCTTAACAACCGCGCTGTTAGTTCTGCCTTCTCCAAACTGGTTAAAGAGGCAAAGCGAATGGGTTTGGTGGTGAACGAGGACAAAACGAAGTACCTCCTGTCTTCAAACAAACAGTCGGCGCACTCGCGTATCGGCACCCACGTCACTGTAGACAGTTATAATTTCGAGGTTGTAAAAGACTTCGTTTATTTAGGAACCAGCATTAACACCTATAACAATGTCAGCCTTGAAATCCAACGTAGAATCTCTCTTGCCAACAAGTGCTACTTTGGACTAAGTAGGCAACTGAGCAGTAAAGTCCTCTCTCGACGAACAAAACTAACACTCTACAAGACTCTCATCATGCCCGTCCTGACGTATGGCGCAGAAGCTTGGACGATGACAACATCCGATGAAGCGATGCTTGAAGTGTTCGAGAGAAAGATTCTGCGTAAGATTTTTGGACCTTTGCACGTTGGCAACGGCGAATATCGCAGGCGATGCAACGATGAGCTGTATGAGCTTTACGACGACATAGACATAGCGCAGCGAATAAAGATCCAGCGGCTACGTTGGCTGGGTTATGTCGACCGACTGGATACAATCGCTCCGGCTTTGAAAGTATTCGATGCGGTACCAGCTGGTGGTAGCAGAGGAAGAGGAATACCTCCTCTGCGTTGGAAAGATCAGGTGGAGAAGGACTTGGCTTCACTTGGTGTGTCCAATTGGCGCCGGTTAGCACGAGAAAGAAACGACTGGCGCGCTTTGTTAAGCTCGGCCAAAATCGCGTAAGCGGTTATCGCGCCAATTAAGAAGAAGAAACGAAAAATTCAATTTGGGCCCAGACGACAGCCATGTATATACGAGTAAACAATGCCCAGTGTATAGAAGACATTTAATGGGCAAAAAAAAGCAAAAAATAGGATATTAGCAGTCAAAAACAATTAAAATGAACATTTACTCCTTTAAGGGGGAAGTCTACTGTGAATTTTTCAAAAAATCGATTTTTTTTTTATTAGCTTAAAAAATACTTTGAACCCTCTTAAATAAGGTACAATATGTGTTACAGCTGGCTAAATTTTTCTTCGTTGAAATTTCGACCTTTTCCCGAAGCGCTCCAAAGCGCGTACCTGCTATACTGAAACTTTAAACGCATTTTTCTCGAAACTAAGTTTTGTATACGGTGTACACGATATCTCGAGTTCTGATAAATGAATCAGCTTAAAAATTTAATTATATATTCTCTGTAATAGTGTCACTCGTCTGACATAGGATTTTTTTGATATCGTTATTTGTTAAATTGTTATAAACAATAGTAACATCAATTTTAGGCAAAAAAAAAGAAAAAAATTTCAAGAATTTCTACGTCAGACGAGAGTCAATACTATGTATATGATAACAATATTTTGTTTTTTTGTTTTAGATCACCGAAACGTAAGATTTCATGTACACCGTTTAGGCACCTAAGAAAAGCGGACCTGCGCTTGCAGAAGTGCCACAGCGGCCATTTTGAATATTTTGACTTAAAATTTTTTTTTCAAAAACTTAAATATATAATAAAGATAAGAGTTTAAATAGATTTTATGTACGAGCAATATTTTGTTAGAAATAAAATCCGGAAAATAAGCCTGTTTTTTCCCTTGTCACAGTAGACTTCCCCCTTAAGGCAATGGGAAACCGCTGAAGGTACACTCTCCCATGACAATTACATACAAACAACACACATATAATAGGAGTAAAAATATTATGAAACACTTAAGGAACTTAAATCTTCCGACATGGAATGTACGAAGTTTATACGAATCAGGTAAATTAGACAACACAATCAGTGAATTTAGCAGACTAAAACTTGACTTTCTGGGTATAAGCGAAACATGGTGGCAATCAAACGGCTGCATACAAAAGGCGTGCACTTTTATTACTCAGGAAATTACTCTTCAAGTCATAGAATTATGATCGGGAAAAAGCATTATGGGAAAGTTAGCGAATTCATTCCATACTCTGACAGGATGGCGATCCTAAAATTGAAAACCAGGCCAGTTGATTTAAATATTATCCAAATATATGCTCCCAATGCTGACTGTGCTGATGACGAAAGTGTTGAAAGTTTTTATAATGACCTCAAAACAATCTAATGATGACTAAGAAACATGATATAAATATAATCATGAGCGACTTCAACGCAAAAGTAGGAAAGGAGGAAACACCAAATGTGACTGGAAAATTCGGTCTAGGAGATAGAAATGAAAGAGGAGAGACTAGAACAATTTTGTCAAGAAGAAGAGTTCATCATTGGTAGCACGTATTACAAATTACCAGAGAGACGGCTGTACACATGGAAATGACCACAGATGATCCATTACTTAAAATAACTATGTCTGAAGTAAAATATGGGATAAAATTATCAAAACCAAAAAAAGCAACAGGCTGTGACGAAATCTCAGCTGACATTGTCAAACTTATAGATGACAGTGGAACGCTAACACTAATGAAAGTGTTTAGCCACATATATGAAACTGCTAAATATCCAGGCCCACGTTTATTGTGATACCAAAAAAGACCAATGCAAAACAATGCAAGGATGATCGGCTAATAAGTCTAATGAGTCATATGCTAAAAATTTTTATAAAAATCATTAATAAAAAAATTCATCAGAAATGCGAGGCCGCTATGGGAATAACACAATTAGGCTTTAAGAAAGGGTTTGGGACCAGAGAAGCAATATTTAGCCTTCAAATGATAACACAAAAATTACAGGACACCAATCAAGATATCTGCATGTGTTTCATAAACTACGAGAAAGCCTTTCACAAAATACAACATAACAAGCTATTTAAAATGTATGTCAAATGTATACAAAATTTTTGTTGGAATCAGACGGCAGAAATTAGATTCGGAGACAAAAATCTACAAATGAGTGAGGCAAGGTTGCATACTATCGCCATTTATTTTTTGTGTACGCAGAAAAAATATTTGAAGAAGCAATAAATGACGCAGAAATAGGTATTAAAGGTAATGGGATATACAAGGTGTCGCAAAAGTAACCTTGCGATGTTTTTTGGCTGTGATTTAAAACGAAAATGAAAAACTTTGATTCTTCCTGGATTTATTTTTGGGTTATTTTTATTTGGTCTTTTAAATTTGTTTACATCAAGTCGAGAATATGATGTCATGTAAATGGCCGCCGCCACAGTTGATTGCCATTAGAACCCTTTTTATGGCATTTTCCATCACTTTAGCCAAAACTTCCGGCGATAGGTCCTCACATTCTTGACGGATATTGTCTTTAAGCTGCAAGAGTCTGAGGCTTGTTGCCATAAACCCGCGACTTCAAAAAGCCCCACAAAAAGAAGTCTGGAGCGGTCAAATCAGGCGATCTTGCTGGCCAGTGCAAATCGCCAAAACGGGAGATTTGGCGCCCGGGAAATGCATCCTTCAGCACATCGGTTGTGGCACGTGCAGTGTGTGCCGTTGCACCGTCCTGTTGGAACCACATGTTTTCCAATCCCAATTCATCAAGTTGCGGCAAAAAGAACTCGTTGATCATTGCTCTGTAGCGCTCACCATTCACAGTAACCGTTTAGCCCGCGACGCCTTCGAAGAAAAAAGGTCCGATGATTCCTCCAGCGAAAACAGCACACCATACAGTTACTTTGAGCGGGTGTAATGGCTTTTCGTGGGTTACACGCGGATTTTCAGTGCCCCTGAAGCGTAAATTTTGCTTATTTACGTACCCGCTAAGATGGAAATGGGCCTCATCACTCATGATTATTTTTGATGAAAAATCATCTTCATCTTGGTGGTGATTAAGGATGGCTTGAGCATATGTTAGACGCGATTGGCGGTCAGCAGCTAACAGCTGATGCACCGTTTGGACTTTGTACGGAAACATCTTCAAATCTTGTACCAAAATTCGCTGTAAAGACCGTCGACTGATACCCATTTGCGTGGCACGTCGTCTGGTCGATGTCGACGGCGCTTCCATGACATCCTCGGCTACAGCAGCAATATTCTCGGCAGTGTTGTGCCAGTCTCTTCGAGGCGAGCGGCTAAACGTCGCAGTGTTTCACCAGTAGGCGTTGGACGGCGAGGAAATCTGCGACGAAATTCACGTTGTCCCAAAGTCATCGAACGATTATAGGTCAAATAAATAGTCAGCAATATTCCGTGTTCTGCAGCAGTGTAGCGTAACATTGTTTATTAACGTGTATTTCGCATGTGTTTACTACACAAATGTCAAAACAGAACTGACATTAGGGGTCAATTCCAAAATTTATAGCATTTTCTGATAGGAGGATTACTTTAGCGCCACCTGTTATATAATATAAGTAGCATTCGCTACGCAGACGATACAACGTTAGTAACAAACAATTTCCAGGATCTCCAAACTAGCGTAAACAAAGTGGAAAGACACAGCAAAGATTTCGGGCTAAATACAAATATTGATAAAACCAACTGTATTATTGTAAATAAAAGCAGCACAGACTATTCCCATGCGAGACGCACCATAGGGGGGCAAAATAATAGGGAGTAAAAAGTTTCAGGTATCTGGGAGTATGGCTGAATGATTTTATTATTCCGAAGAATTATTTGGTTTACGGAATTTTTCACGTATACGTAATGTTCATTACTTTTTTTATAAAAACCATACAAATCCAAATGTCAAACTTCATACAGAAACTAGGTAAAATTCCACAAACTTTTAATTAGAAGTACAGAATTTTTAATTAGAATGTCTGGGGTATTTCAAAAGACGTTACTAGATGTTGCTTTAAAATAAAAAATTAAAAATTTAGGTTCATTCAGATTTCGCTATTTTTGTTCGAAATTCGACTCATAGCAATTATATGTGAAAAATTAATTAATTTAAAAGACCACCACGGTCAGGTCTGCATGTAAAATCTGCCAATGATGAATGTCTAATTGTAAAGAACGTCGAGATATCGATGTTGAAGATTGTTCAGCAACACTTTGCATACAGCAGCAATATTCTATAAAATAGAACATCCAGCTTTTGGACTACCAAACCTTTTTCTATCGTCGGCGAAACCAATTTCTCGAATTTTTTTAATCACCTATTAAATTCTTGACTTTTTCTGATGATTATTTCCACCAAACAAATCACAAATTTTGAATTACATCGCTCTTAAAGATCGATCAACGTCACAATAACGTCAATAGTTTTAACGCGCTATTTTATGGCGTAAAATTATACACCTGCCTATGTACTTGAAAAAAAAAAATCAAAAATGACTTAATAGGAATTATTCACTTCTGACATGTAGATGTAATTTTGAAAGCCCCTTTGGATATACCTATATATACATATACACATATGAATCACTTGATATTTTCTCGAATTTTGTAATAATCAGCAAATCTTTATTTTCTTTTAATTAGGAAATTTCACAATTCCATGCTTTATTAAAGTTTTCTGCACTTATCATTGAAATAATATTTAATTATTAAAACGACGACGGAGGTTAGCGTTTCGGTTATTTCGATTGTTACGTCTGTTACTAATGATATTTTGGTTGATACGTCTGTTACGTCGGATATTTCGGTTTCTATTTTGTTGCCGCCTTTGACTGTTAAGTCTTTGTCTGTTAAGTCTTTGTCTTCTTCTTCTTGCAGCCGCACGACGTCTCCTTACAGCCGGAGAAATAGTATTTGCTGACGAAGGGCTAGATGTTGTTGTTGTAGCAGCTGATGCTGTCGTTGTTGTTGTAGCAGCAGCTGTTGTTGTTGTTGTTTCTGCTGCTGTTTGCGCCTTTGTTGAAGACAAATTTGTGATGGCCACAAACAAAATGCCTACCAAAACTAAGCGTAGAGGTGTCATGGTTTTAAGTTGCCTATATTCCAAACCCGGTGAATACTCGACTACACTTTCATTAGAAACCACCAGACCTTTTATACTAAAATTTTTCGCACTAATTGAATACACTAAAACGCACAAAGTATGAAAGTTTCGTTACGACTTTTGAATAACTACCAAAATATATTAAAAAATGTATTTATTTATATTAGAAACATTTGAGTAACCAGATGAAAGTGTAAATATTTGCGAATATGAAGATTATATCGGGTGTTTCTTTAGCGGCATAAGAACTATCGATATCAGTAACTTTGGTTTGGCAGCTGAGAATGGCAAAATTATTCCAAATTGTGGAAATTTACTTTGAAAAAATAAATCTGTTCGCGAAGCTCATATAGCACTGGCAGCATCATCAGTCCTTATTGCTTTCGAAATGAGGAAGGAAGGAAAGAAATAAAATTAAAGCAATCAGTGACCAATATGAGATTAAGACCCCCCGACCGCTTAAGCCAAAACTGATGATAACTGGTATATCTTTGAAAAAGAACAATGAAGATTTATTAGAATGTTTGAAGAAGCAAAACAAATTTATGGAGCAAGGTGAAATAAAGATCTTGAAAAAAAATTACAATGCCATACTCGAAGCGGACGAAGAACATTTTTCGAACGCCCTAAAAATTGAAACATCCAGTATTGAATGGGAAAAATGCAAGATGTATGACGGAGTTGGTGTGACGATGTTCTTTAAATGTAAAGGATGCAGCCACAAATCACTAGAATGTAAAAACGATGAAACATGCAGCAGGTGCTTTGGAAGACATAAAACAAGCGAGTGCAAATACGACTTCAAAAACAAATGTATTAATTTTATAAGAGCAAACGAAAAATTCAATTTGGGCCCAGACGACAGCCATGTATATACGAGGAAACAATGCCCAGTGTATAGAAGACATTTAATGGGCAAAAAAAAGCAAAAAATAGGATATTAGCAGTCAAAAACAATTAAAATGAACATTTACTCCTTTAAGGCAATGGGAAACCGCTGAAGGTACACTCTCACATGACAATTACATACAATCAACACACAAATAATAGGAGTAAAAATATTATGAAACACTTAAGGAACTTAAATATTCCGACATGGAATGTACGAAGTTTATACGAATCAGGTAAATTAGACAACACAATCAGTGAATTTAGCAGACTAAAACTTGACTTTCTGGGTATAAGCGAAACATGGTGGCAATCAAACGGCTGCATAAAAAAGGCGTACACTCTTTTTACTTAGGAAATGACTCTTCAAGACATAGAAGAGGAGTAGGCATTAGATCGCGAAAAAGCATTATGGGAAAGTTAGCGAATTCATTCCATACTCTGACAGGATGGCGATCCTAAAATTGAAAACAGAGCCAGTTGATTTAAATATTATCCAAATATATGCTCCCAATGCTGACTATGCTGATGACGAAAGTGTTGAAAGTTTTTATACTGATCTAAAAAAATTCTAATGATGATAAATAGGAAACATGACATAAATATAATCATGGGCGACTTGAACGCAAAAGTAGGAAAAAAGGAAACACCAAATGTGACTGGAAAATTTGGTCTAGGAGATAGAATTGAAAAAGTAAATAGACTGGTGCAATTTTGTCCAGAATAAGAATTCATCATTGGTAACACGTACATATTACAAATGACCAGAGAGACGACTGTACACATGGAAATCACCAACACCAAGATGGAATGAAAAATATAAAACGTAATCAAATTGACGACATCTTGATTAATAAAAGATTTAAATCATCTGTGATACGGGCTAAACACTACCAGGCGCAGACGTTCCTTTTGATCATAAATTATTGCTGGCAACGATACGAGTTCGATTAACATCACGGAAAATGAAACAGAAAAAATCACATATCGATATACAAAAATTGGAAAACAACGATATTAGAAATAGAAATGGATTCCAAAACAAACTGAATGAATTATTGGCAAGTTGCAATACTCGTGAAAATTCGATTGAATACAGGAATAATACTGCTGAGAAAATAAGAATACTGACAACTAATACATTAGGAACAAAAATTAATAAAAATAGGCATCCACCCGGCCTATCCAGATTGAACTTCTTTTCATCAGTAAAGACTACTTTTTTCTATTCACCGGGATCGTTATTTGTAACAGAACTCCAAGCAATGTCGTTCCGAGGCGGCGTTCTTTACGAAATTTATTCAAAGCTGTTTTTTTTTGTAATTTTTTATGCTTTAGAAGTGGCACTTTTAGAATAGTGGTTCAAACAGTAGATTTGCTGGCTGCAAAGTTTGCGATTTCTTCAATTTTTGCTGTTGAAAGGGCAGAATTTGATGAATTCTTAAGGATATTGATGGTTTCCTTCAGTTTTAAAGTTATCACAATTCTGCCTTTGTAGTTCTTACCATAGGAGGCACGTTATTCTCTGTTCAAATGGCAATATCAATCCAAGCACAATATTGCAGCCGCTGAAGTTTTACTGCTGCGAAATACCGTTAGATGCAATAATATTTTGATGCAGGTTTATTTTCGAGCAAAGTACAGTCTTTACTTGAATTATCAGAAAAGCTTAAATTACTAGATAAAATACTGTTGCTTTAATAACAACTTTCTTCCATACAAATTATTGCCTCCAATCAAGTGAATCGTTGTGAAACTGTACATACTCAGAGTTACGACAAGTTTTTGCGAATATACCGTATTACGCTGTTAGCTACTCGTACTTGTTTTTTGTTCCGTTTCTTAGCAGCAGGCGAATGAAGAGAAATATTTAGCAAGCACACCAGTAGTAGGTAAAAGAGCAGCATTAGAGGCAATATCGACTATACAGAGCGAATAGCAGCAGTCACATTAACGCCAACATTAGCATTAAAAGCAGTAGTAGGCGAGAGAGCGGTTGTGGAGACAATAGCGTAGACTTCATTGCGTATACTCATGCGTACACTCATGCGTACACTCACGCCACAGTAACTTTTGAAAACTATCATATTCAAACTTCAAAAACATGATTCCAAAAATTGTTGAAGCAGCCTTACTTTCAGAAAAAGTCACCGCTTGGTACGCTTTATAAGCCGGTGTAATCATTGCCCACCTCGTTCGTGCGATTTGGCTGTTTTAGATTATTTTGTCATATCTACGCCGATAAAAACCAGCGGAAATTGAGCCCTTGCAAGTCAACATTCGACGCGTTATTACCTGATTTACTGTAAAGACTGTGTAAAAATTAGGTGCATGGATCATCGCTTGTACGCGGAATATGGCTTGCCATAGATATCTGCGAAATGCAGTCTATGTTAAGGATATTAGAAATATTTTCTGTAATTTATTTTTATTTAAGCTTAATAAAAAATTGATAATAAATAGAAATTTTCAATAAAGCACTCCACTGCACGTTTTGCCGGCTTACAAATTCAAACCAACTTTTGTATGTATGTATATAAATATATTCTCAATCAAAATAAACGAACATAGTAAGTTGAACGTATGAAATGGGAAAGCTAGTATTTGTGTAGAAAGAAACATATTTGTATAGGATTCTTAATTAACTTTGTAAACATTTTAAACATTTTTTTTCTAGTTCAGTCGCCGTAAGCGAATGAAATTCGGAATTCGGAGTACGTTGGTTCGAATCTCCGTGAAACGCCAAATATGAAGAAAAAGTTGTTTCTAATAGCGGTTGTCCCTCGGAAGGCAATGGCAAGCCTCGAAGTGTATTTCTGCCATGTAAAGCTCCTCATAAAAAATATCTGCCGTTCGGAGTCAGCTTAAAACTATGTAAATTTTTGCGTGTTCGCTCTAATAATATACAGGTGATTTGAATGCGTATAAGTGAGGTCTAGATAGCAGTACTTGGCATTCGTTTCGTTCGTCCCAAAAAAACAGCATTTGCGGGAAGTCATTCTTCATTATTACCTTTTAAAGCCAAGTGCAGCTGAAACGTGTCGTATGTTAATCAATACTTACGGTATTCACGCTTTATCAAATACAACTTGTAAAGAGGGGTTTCGACGCTTCCAAAGTGGCAATTCAACGTGAGTGATAAAGATCGTAAAGGGGCACCGAAAACATTAGAAGGTACTCAACTACAACGATTATTAGATGAAGACGCATGTTAAACCCTTGATGATATGTCTAAAGAGTTGGATGTTGACAGATCAACCGTCGGTAAACACCGTCGTTTGCACGCGATGTGAATGGTCCAGCAAGCAGGTAACTGGATATCACATCAATTGAAGGAGAGGGATATCGAGAGACGTTTGGTGACATCTGAGATGCTTCTTGAACGGCAGAAAGGAAAAGGTTACCGTATTGTCACTGGTGATGAAAAATTGATCTATTATGATAACCCTAAGCGTCGAAATTGTTGGAGAATTCCAGGCGAACCAGGTCCATCGACAGCGAAAACAAAAATACATGCTTCAAAGGTTATGTTGTGCACCTGGTGGAATTAGAAGGGTGTCTTCTATTATGAACACCTTAAACCATCTAAAACCATCATTGGCAATGCGTTTGAATCGAGCTCTCAAAGAAAAGCGGCCGAAATGGGGCTGTACACACTCAAACTAATTTTGCTGCATAACAACGCCAGGCTACACGTTGCTAAATCGGTCCAGAAATATTTAGAGGGACTGAATTGGGATATCTTGTCCCACCCGGCATATTTCCCAGACATTCAACATTGAGACTATCATCTGTGTCGGGCAATGCAATCAGTCCTTATTGGAGAGCGGTTTACTTCTTACGAAAGCAACGCAAACTGGCTCAATGAATGTATCACATCAAAAGAATTCGAATTTTTCGCCAGAGAAATCCGTATGCTGCCTGAAAGATGGAGTAAAATCGGATATTCATAAATATATATTATTTTTTTTCTCTTTCTTTGCTAAAAAATAAAACTGTTTTCTTCTTTTTTTGTTGGGAAATAATGATTATTTTAACATCTCCCAAAATCAGAAAAAGTAATTATTTCTTGAGTTTTAAATTTTTGTTTAATTGATGAAATCAAACCCATTTCTTTGTCGTTATTTTTTTATCAAAATTAAAATTAATTTTTAGTTTGATTTTTTTTTTGGCAGATCGAAAAATCCAAAATGCTGTTGCTCCTCTAAACTCACACCAACTCACATAACTCAATGAAGGGGCCTCACGGTTTCGTAGCTGTGGAACAAAGACTTATGGACAAGTTCTGACAATTTAACTCTAACCTAATTAATTAACAAAGATCTGCACACAAGTACTAGGCTGGAATCAGTCAGCAGACATAGACGCTCATTTCGCCGTTGCAACGAAAGTGAAAAAAAGATGCAGCAAGTAGAAGCAAAGGCAGGTTACAGAACGGATTAGAAAAATTTTGCTTTTCCGAAGAGATGATGATTAATTAATTTTAATAATTTGTTTATGAAGGTATAGTTCATTCTAGTACAAAAACCATATAAAGCCAACTCAACTCAATCCCCAAACTTTTTAATCAAAATCTTTGAAAATAATTCTAGCCTACAGTTTTGTGGTGCATAGTGCCAGTTTAAAGTTATAAACCTATTAAATAAAAAAGAACTAAATAGTCAAACAGTGTTATTGTGTACATGTAAAAAAAAAAAATAATTGGCGCGTACACTTCTATTAGGTGTTTGGCCAAGATCCTCCTCCTATTTGTGGTGTGCGTCTTGATGTTGTTCCACAAATTGAGGGACCTACAATTTCAAGCCGACTCCGAACGGCAGATATTTTTATGAGGAGCTTTTTCATGGCAGAAATACACTCGGAGGTTTGCCATTGCCTGCCGAGGGGCGACGCTATTAGAAAAAAGTTTTTATTAATTTTGCTTTCACCGAGATTCGAACCAACGACCTCTCTGTGAATTCCGAATGGTAATCACGCACCAACCCATTCGGCTACGGCGGCTGCATGTGTACATGTGTACATATTTATTCCAAACTGGGCGCCACCGCGTCTTCTTTTCACAATTTTTTAATAACTTTATGAAATTGTCGTCCGTAGTTACTGAGCTGTAGCTCTTTTTATATTTTTTAGAACACCGTTATATTGAATAAGGCTATGATTATTACTCTAATTTCTGTCGCTCTCCTTTTCAGCCTACCAAGACTAACATGTATGCGAACGACTTTCCTTCAGGAGCGCGCGGACTATTTTCGACCTGGGTAATGGGCTGTAGAAGCTATAATATTGGGAATTTATGCATGAAAATGTTACTGTATATTCTATATTCTAAACTTTCGAAACATCGAAAAGCAAAAAATCAATTTTTTGAAATTTCTAAACCACCGGGTCCCTTAATTTGCAAAGCAGCGCTTAAGTAGATAGATAGATCGCATAAGTACATAAAGTAATTGTACAGACAATGCTTTTAAGTTAAGTTTGACGCCCATTTTCTAAAATATTATTGTATAATAATCGAATGGATTCTTCGATATCATCTCAAGTATCAAATGTGACTGATTCCATAGATAGTTATTGGCAAGTAAGAGGTTTTGAATTAGCTGAATTGAGCTTGATTAGTCTCTTTTTTTGCACATTTTCAATGTCAAACGTTCTTATTACAGGTGTAACTTCCTTAAAATATCTCACCATTGTTTAAGAGGACCGAAAGATTTGACTAAGTAGACTCTTCTCGACTGCGTTTGGCTGTTAAAACAACTCTTAAGTAAACAAAGTAATACTTGTACTTGTAATACCGTCGTTTACTTCTAAACACGTATGTATGTATACAAGTTTACAAAAGTGAATGTCACTAAAATTTTATGAATTTGCAGTAACTCACCAAAAACATGCAAACACACAGCTTTGCATTGAAAATCCATAATGAAATTTCCCTTTCGTATAAGCATTTCACAGCAGTAAATTTAATAAACTACGTATGTATGCATGAATACATATATACATATTTCTATTTCTATATACATATACATATGTGGATCCATAAGTGTCTGCGAAGCTTTTTGGTATAGGTCGATTTACTCTATACGAGTAGCTAATATGAATATTTTGTGGCTCTGCCTGTTTACTTCAGCGTTAATACTCCCTTGATATGTGCATACATACACACATGCAGAATCGTGATCTTCTGATAAATTTGAGTACAACAAGTTTCAATTTCCCGTAAACGGAAACAAGCTGTCCTAGCATACTATTCGCTACAAATCATAAACGACAATACCACAGACAATACACACTCATCAATCCTAAGCGCCGCGCTGGAGCTGTTACATATAGAAGCTAAGTACAGCATTCACAGTATAACAACTTAAGAGCTCCAAAAAGTAGAAGAGATCAGAAAGAGGTTTAATGCTTGTTGCTCTTGCATGCATGCAAGTACGCAACCCTGCAGGGAAACACCAAACCAGTATGGAAACGTTTCAGTTCAGGTATTGCTAGTTGATAAAAGAGATCATACTTGTTCGTCGTAGATTAGAATAATACCAGTAGTAAAATTATGAAGATGTTTGGAAATTAATTGAATTGCGAGCAACTTCGGCTACAACGTCATAACATAAGATGAAAGATTTACTAGGCCTGCTCTTTAAATATGGTAAAAAAGAAATTTGTATGGGGAACTTCGACGTCGATAACACATCCCGTAGCGAAAGGATTTCTGAATTCGATGAAGAACGTCTCAAATCACTTTTGAAGGAAAACGGTCGCCAAACCTATCGTGAATTGGCGGAAACAATGACCTGCGATCATAAAGTGGGATTTACCGAAAAATTGAGAGCCTGGGAGCCTCACGAGCTCAACGAAAAAACAAAGAAAATCGCCTTCAAATTGCTTCTCAACATCTCACCCGCCAACGAGCAACATGCGTCACGCGAGCAAGCACATAAACACGAAGCATAAAAAGGAGTGGATAGATCCAGGAAATACGCCAAAGCCGAGAATCAAGCCGGATCTTCAACCAAAAAAGATCATATATGTTTGTTGGGGTTGAGAGGGTATAGTTCACTGGGAAGTGCTCGAAAAGAATGTCACGGAACACAAGGAGCTCTACATTGGCCAGCTTCACCATGTGAATGAGGATATTCGACTGAAAATACCTGATCGAAATGGTCAAACCATACTCCTTCATGATAATGTCAGACCCTATCTTGCACAGGTCGCACTTCAAGAGCTCGAATGGAAGCTCCTTTAGCATCCGCCGTAGTTTCCGGGCCTTGCAACGACCATTTACCATCTTTGTCGCTCCTTGTCAAACGATATGAAAGGCGTTACCTTCGCTTCGCAAACAAAGAGGTCCTTACAAACTGGCTCAACAACTTCTTTGACATCAGACCCGGCGATTTTGGCGGAACGGCATCAATAAATTAGTCGGGAGGTGGGAAGCGGCTGAAAACAGTAACGGCGAATATATAATTGATTAACTTATTAATACAATTTTTGTGTTTTGTTGAAAAGCGCTACGAACTTATTCTCCAACCCAATACATACCCTGTTACGTCAGCCCATCAGCTGATTTTGTCTAATCCGCTGACAGACGGTCTAATATTGGCCAGCCCTCTGAAATCTTTTTACCATGAAATTTACTCTAATTCGAAAAACATTGCCACTGTAAACAAATTACCATCATGCACTAAATTATGTACGCCACTGTATGTACATACTTTCCCATCTGACTGTGCATTAATGGCTCAATATTGCCACTTGTTTGTATGAAAAGAACCGGAAATGGGGCTTTTTTGGCCTTTAAAATGCATCGATTTTTAAAATAACACCCTTAAACCCATCACCAGATAGAAGTGCAGTAAATAGCCATAGAAATACCGTTGCAAGGGTAACCGCTTTCATGCTGCCTCCGCCATGCATGCATATGTATGTGCATAGCTAACTCCGCCACAGCTTGGACAAAGCGAATGAGTTGCAATTGGGAGGATGACCATACAATCCGGTTTTATTGAATTTTTGACGAAAATGCAATTTTGCGCTACGATTTGTGAGCTACTCTAAATATACCACACACATACATACATACGCACATAAAAATGCTCACATATACATACATATAACTTCATGTACATGCATACATATGTACGCTCATACTTAGTCATGGCAACCGGAAAACATTTCAAGATGCTACCATCGATATCGGCAATATCACTGTCATTATTGTTGTTGTCGTCGTCAATAGCAGTGCTGCCAATGGAATAGTAAACCATAAAAAAAGTAGCTGCGGTGGCATTGACGATGGCAACAAAGCAACAGGCAAAAACACAAAAACATTCCACAATTTCTCAATATGTTGCATTCGTCAATATGGCGGTGGCAACATCGACGGCGACGGTGATGGCGGTAATGGTGGCTGGTGGCTGGTGGCAACAAGGTAATCAAATGCAATTGAAAAACCGGAAGAGGAAAAATCATTTTGAGCACAGCACTTCTTTGCCACGAATCCCACCTGCAGAGTAGTTTCCTCTGCAACGCGGCTCACCGATTTAAACGATTTGGTGGATACACTGAGTGCACAGTAATACCATACCACACATACACTATTTTTGTTGTTTTTGGTTTTTGTTTTTGGTGGTGGGAATAACGGGTGCGAACCAATCATGTTTGCAGTTTGGCTTGTTGCAGCATGCAGCAATGAGGCGCAACACAACGTAGCATGCCACTTCAATTCAATAGGACACACTTTGCTATAGTGCATGGTAACTGGCTGACCTATTCCTCGGTATATACATACATGCGAGTATGTATGTATGTGTGCATGTAGAGCTAACAACGAATGTGGAGCAAAAGTTGGCGAATTTAATCAACGGATACAATATCAATTGTCAGCAATGAGGTCAACCGTGTGGCTGCGGATTAAAAAGCAAGATTGAAACCGATGAAGCATAAGGTGAGCAACGAAAACAAAATAGTTATAAATTTGAGGGATTTAAAGTCGAATCTGCGATTTTAGTGCGGCTGGCAAACAGACTAAAAGTCAAATGTGAAAGAGTTATGCAAAATAAGATTAAATCGATATTCGTATGTATGTAAATATGTCGAGCCTGAAAACTCGTAGAGCGAGTTTTTTAAAACCACCTGCAGCGCATTTGATACCAAATGATGTTTCATATTAGTGGTGAAAATTTAGTTTTTATTCTGTAAATGGAAGTTTTTGTCTGATTATTTCCAATATTTTCTGTAAGTGGTAAATATGGATATAATAAGAATAATACCATTTTAAGGCATACTCCGTGCCTTGTTTAAAGATTATAAATAATAAGAGCATTACTTGCAAGTAACTGGCTAGCGCTGCTCGTTTGTTAAAGCTCTGTTAACGAAGACTTAAACTTACCTCAGTTTCCAGAGAGACTTAAAGTTGCTACTCAGTATTGCATCAGCGATAGTTTCCATCTTCCATGTGTCATAACAATGTTCCGTTTTGCTAACTTATTTGCTTCGTCTTTATTTTTGCTTCAACACGTTTCCATATGTTTCACATTTGTACGAAAAATTTATGTAGTATGGCAATTTAAATGAATAAATAAATATTAGCAGGAATTTTATACAAAATAAGCAAAAAATGGTATGATCTCATGATTATCTCACGGCTCTCAATTTACGTAAAGTTACAGAGCTCTTAAAGCAAAGAATTTTATTTTACCGCCTCAGGATATACTACATTTTTTGTTTTCACATCTTCCATAAAAATAATTTTTTTTTTTTGATTTTCCACTCGAAAGCAAGTCTCATATCATCAGAAAAACATGGATTTTTCAATGCACTCGAATATTTACTCTTACGGAAGAAGATAGTGACCATCGTATGCACACAAATTTCATGATCTCATGATTTCAAAATCAATGCGATTTTTGAGCGCCTTCAAATTTATACTTTATTATACTAAGATTTGATAGGCTATAAAACTGTATAATCAGAAGTTTTCTAAAATCTCGAATTAACAAGTTATGAAATATGCGAAAGTATAGTAAGTTTTTTGCAAAGTGTTTAACTTTGATTTATAAAGTTTTTCTTATACAATGAACTATATTTTTATAAAAAATTAGCAAAACATGTTGTATATTGATTGCGAATGTACAGGGTCTGGCACTCGAAGTGTAAACAATTTCAGACGGCTCGCGCAGCTGATGCACGCGCATCAATTGTCTGTTAGTTAGCTAAATAACAGTCCAGAGTAATGTTTACAAACGCCCAGAAGCATTTTGCCGAGAGTAAACGCGAGAAAAGAAAATCAGTAACGAATTTCAAACATAATAGTGTGATTGCATTATATTTGGCTGGAAAATCACAACCAGCGATTGTTCGTGAGCTCGAGCTCAATACAAAGATACTGGTAGCATCGCGAAACGTCATGGAGGTGGTCATCAAGAGACTGCAGCGTCACGTGAAATGGTTCAATAAGTGAAGAAGCGATTTGAGCGAAATCTCGAGGAAGTGCGAAAGAACTGAAAATATCCGACCATAGCATCCGTCACATACTGAAAAATTATTTCAAAGTCAAGCCTTACAAGAAACAAAAGACGCATGATCTCACACCAAAGCAGCAATAAATCAGACTTGAGAGTGCGAAGGAGTTGTTTCGCTTGGCTGAAAGCGGTCAATTTCCGAACATTGTGTTTTCTGACGAGACAATTTTAAAATTGAGCAATTCGTAAACTCCCAAAACGATAGGGTTTATTTGACCGACCGTTCATACGAGAATTTGAGTCATCGATTGGTCACCAAGAGGCAGCACCCGCCACTGGTAATGGGTTTGGGCCGCTGTAACCGCAGATGGGCACTCTTTTATCGTTTTCATCGAGCCCGGCGTCAAGGTTAATGCGAAATATTATCGGGAAAGTATTCTGGAGGTTGCTTTGAAGTCGTGGACAGACAAACATTTTGGTGGCAGACCATGGACGTTTCAACAGAACACGTCAACGTCTCACAAAGCTTGAGTGAACCAAGAATGGCTAAAAAAGAACGTTCCGAACTTCATAACATTCCCCCAATGGCTCTCCAATTCACCAGTTGCGAATCCAATGGATTATTCTCTTTGAGCCATTTTGGAAAGCAAGTTCCGAACTAAAAGATTCACCAGTCTCGATGCGCTGAAAAGAGCCATTTTCTGTGAGTGGGCCAAAGCATCTTCAAGTCACATTCGGGCAGCTTGTGATTCGTTTCTGGACCGTCTCAAGGACATATTGAAGACAAGTGGTGGTCAAATCGAGCAAAAGTAAATTGATTCTTAATTTTGTATTATTTTCACACATTTTGCACCTTGAATTGAATAAAACTAAATTTATGGCCTTCTTATTTGGTTACACTTGGAGTGCCGGACCCTGTAGGTAGTTAAAAGTTAAATTGACCTAATCATGTGAGCACAAGCGAGTGTAAAATATGATTTTTTGCGATTTACTTCAACTTTGGCATTAAAACACCACACTTAGCCATTGTGAAGCCTTGGTACAATGAGTTCCAACGTGGCTGATGATTATTATAGGATGAATTTCGTGAAAGCAGCGGAAGAAGCGACTGCTGTGCTAAAAACAATCGATGGTATGCCTTAATTGGAGAATATTTGTTCTCGTTGGATAACTAATAATTAATTAATTCAGCCGCAGTGTTCAAAGTACGTCATAACGGGTGACGAATCTTAACGAAGTTGTCGTGCAGTTAAGCAAAACCAACCACCGACGATCAGTCCTTCAAATCAACATCCTAAATCAGCTGCATTTTTAATTCGAATAAGTTTAAAAATATGAAGTCATTACTTTTTAAATCTCATCTTATAATTATTCAAACGAAATATTTTGGTGGTCATTTTGTAACCGTAAAAGATAATGTGGAAATTTTTCTCATCGATGCTAAAGGATTAATACATAAGAAATTTCAGATTTCAAAATATGCGATTTTGCAAAATACTCCTAAAGATACCCATCTATCAGTAACTCTTAACATTGGTCTTAAGGCAACTCCAACGTAAACAATAATTTTTCATAATATGTTGTTATGTACAGGCTGGACGGTGCCACAGTTTCAAGGGGTTATATACAGGAAGAATTTTATAAAAAAAACATTTTTTTTCATATGTTTTCTTAATGTTCATATATTTAAGAATACACACAGAAAATTTAATATCGCTCTGGTTAGTGTGTTCGAAGTTACACGCAAATTTGAAATGACGTTTCAGAATGGTTGAAAGTCTTTTTAAAACTTTAAGGGGGGAGCCTGCTTTAGAGGCTTCAAAAAATCGTTTCTTTCGTGTTTTTTTTTTTTTTTTTTTTGGAAGGAAAGAAATATTCGACTTAAACGAAACTTCCAGGTTTTATTGTTATATATTTCAGCAGTCTTCTCAAATTTTTTCATTAAAATATATGTCATATTATGCCTGGTACAAGCATTTTGCCGAGGCACCTCGAGTGCGCATGTGTCGTACGGCGGGAAAGATGCAGGTCGCAATTTTCACCTGAAACCAAAAACCCAAAAAAATTTTTATTTTAGTATAGTATAGCTTCTAGTTAAACCAAGAAAATTAAACAAAACGGGAGAAATTCAACAATTTTTCGCTGATTAAAAAAAATATATTTTTTTTGGAAAAACAAATTCATTTTAAATTGTTTAAGAAGTGCGTTAATCATAACTTTCTTAAGGTTTTTGAGGATCAACTAGAAGAGAATTTAATACCGAATACAATCAATGTAATCTCGTTTCGACAGGACGTTTAACTTTTCCCATATCTTTCCCACCAATTAGGGAAAATCGTAAAAATCAAAAGCCGAGAAATCGCACTTCGAGCGATCCGGCCGCTCGTATTCCTGCTCGACGCTTGCTCACAATTTCTTCTGTAACTGCGAAAATATTTTGAATTTGCTTCTGAAATTTTGAGGACACATTCTTGGATAGTTTGGGAAGACATTTATGCAAAAAAAAAAATTTGTTGAAGCCTCTGAAGCAGGCTCCCCCCTTAAACGCGTTTTTCTCAAAATGGTGTTTTCAAAGCCGGTGACCAACATTACTCGAAAACGGCTAAAGCGGTTAGTCTCAAATTTTATAACAAATTTTTTATAAACAATTTAAGGCCGAAATTTTGGTCAAAAATAATTGTTTTTTTTTTTGAGAAACCGTCATTTTGCTTATTCCTTCGAATAATTACTAGAATTTATTGGTTTTTTAATTTCAGAGGATCCAGTTCAGAGATATAGTGGTCAAAACGTCTTTTTTGGGAAGCGGGTATCCGCTGTAGCTGTATACTAAGTCTTAAAATACAGTTAAAAGATAACATAATATGTGAACAAATTTTTATATCAATAAATTTAAAAGTTTTCTCAGAAAAAATTCTGGAAAGTTCGCTTTTTTCGTCCTTTTAACTGTACATATATAACCCCTTACGACCTTAGGCGGCCGCCGTAGCCGAATGGGTTGATGCGTGATTACCATTCGGAATTCACAGAGAGGTCGTTGGTTCGAATCTCGGTGAAAGCAAAATTAATAAAAAAACATTTTTCTAATAGCGGTCGCCCCTCGGCAGGCAATGGCAAATCTCCGAGTGTATTTCTGCCATGAAAAATCTCCTCATAAAAATATCTGCCTTTCGGAGTCGGCTTGAAACTGTAGGTCCCTCCATTTGTGGAACAACATCAACATGCACACCACAAATAGGAGGAGGAGCTCGGCCAAGCACCTAACAGAAGAGTACGCGCCAATTATTTATTTATTTTTTATATAACCCCTTAATGTATTGCTGATAGATTATCGATTTTTCGGTGAGTATTTTGTATTTCTAATAAAAATTCACTTCTTAGACACCCTTTAACATAAAATTTAAGATTAGGATAATAATAATAAAAATGTTGTGTTATGACTAAATTTCTTAGTCTTAAGTTTTTCTAAAACTTCTTCTATTTAATTTTAAATAAAAAAGTAATGATTATTGCATTATATTCATAATTTTAATGTCAACCAAGCTATTAAATTAACAGTTTACCCACAAGAGAGGTTTTTTAGTGACATAAAAATTGTGCATGTGTATATTGTAGTATGCACGTGTGTATGTGTGTATATGTGTCTGGGTGAACACTGCTTTTTAAAAATGGCTTGTAACTGATACCATAAAATAAATGTTTCAATTACACTGAGACAGTTATTTTTTCCTCTCATTTTCCCTCCTATATTTTTCATTTCCTTTCCGAATAAGTTGAAGCAAAAAAATAAGAAAATGATGCGTCGAAAAAGGAAGTTTGCTAAATTGAAAACAATTGCGCAATCGACAACTTGTCACGTACGTGCCGCCGTCAACGTGCATCAGACCGATGATATTTTCCTTTGTCTCGTCTATAAGATGAACTAACAGAAAGGACAAGGATAGCGGAGCAATGCAAAATGTGGAGTGCTAGGACAATGTGCCCACAATTTAAAGTGGCGCTTCACTGGGCAAATCAAAGAGGTTTAAGAAACACGAAGCACTTGCCTTTGAAAAGAATAAACTTGCAGCTAAATACGATTGGCTACATAAGTCAATACATATGCTTGTATATATATACAAGTATGTGCATATATAAGAAATATATCCAAGTTTATGGATTAAATATCCAATCAGTAGCTAAGGAGGTGTTGAGTGACGTTTCTTTTTTAAACTAATGGGTTTTTCAGTAAGAGCGCTTCAACTTTTGAACTTTTTTGAATAAAACACAAACGGTTTGACTTTTTTAACTAATTTTTTTTTTATTATCGAGTCTGAACATATACATTTAAGTATGAAATTCGATTTCTTTTGCATGACCACCGCGTGCACGTTTTACGAAGTCCAATCGTTGAACCCAATTTTCGACCACTCTTTTGCATAAATCGGCCGAAATTCCAGCAATTTCGCATTCAATATTGGCTCTGAGCTCACAAATCGTCGCCGGCTTGTTACTGTAGACCGATGACTTCACATAACCCCAAAACGGGACGGCTTGTTAAATGGACCGTAAAATGACCGTAATGCTCTTAAAGTAGCAGCAACAGAACGATTATTTTCATAAAAAATTTGCACGATTTGCAATCGTTGCTCAAGTGTGTAGCGTTCCATGATGAAATGTATACAAATGACAAGGGAAAAATAAAAAATATTGCGTCGTTCGCCCTCCCTATCGGAAAAACGTTGAAGCGCACCTTTTGAACAACCCTATATATTAGAGATGTTTTATGAATTAAAAAAAAAAAAAAATTGCTTACAGCATATTACTTTTTACACTTACTTTAATATTGTCAGAGTTAACTTATACAGGGTTCCTCTTAGTACAAACAAATAAGATTTGGCACCCGGACAGGTGTACAATTTTACACGATAGAATAAAGCGTTAAAATTATTGAAATTTATTATGAAAATGGTTGGTATTTAACCTTCGGTTGACATACTTGGGAATGAATCTGCTCACAAGTTGTGTGATGGTTTGTGATTTATTTATTTCTTACATTTGGAAATATACCGCCGGCTGCATTTTAGCAACGCGAATTTTACTCTGCGAATTCATACCGTAAGTCCTCAGTAGTTGGTGTGCACCGAATTTATGCAGATGTAAAAAAATTATTGGGTGAAATTTACCACAGTGTATAGTTCGCGTACTGTTTTACAGTCAATGCCAAAAGAAAGTGTACACAATATATTGAAAAGTCTAGGAGAATATCAAGGTCACCAAAGTCAATTACTTCATCACCCAAATCGGATAAAAAATTTGTATTTAAAATTTGTTATTTTAATTAATTTTATACAGAAACATAGTACATACTACAAGTACAATATAATGTAACAAACGAATAATTCACTAACCAATTTTTATGAGTTTGACTTTTTTCGTATTCTTACTACACCATTTTCAGTTTACCATCTGTGTCAGAAAAAAGGAACCACGCTTATTCATGAAGTATAAGAGATATATATATATTTAAAATTGTTTTTACATGAAAGTATGTACAAGACTACGAGTCGCAATTACTCAATAAGCCGTGTAGTCTTCATCGTTGTCGAGTGTAGCCTGGCATTTTCTTCATGCTTTGAACCAGCTTTTCTGCGTCGCTCGTCGACAAACAGGACTAGATTTCGCAAACTTGAAGCACGAGTTGCTTTAAATCATAGACTGGCCTTCCGGCCATCTATTCACATATATTCCCTTTTTAGCAGCAAAATGCTCGAACGCGGGGACAACTGGAACGCGGTAAAGAAATACATCGAGAACGTACTACGAAAAAAAGATTGACCTCGACACAGTGAAACAAAGCGAAGCCGCACAGATAGAGACACAAGAAGACGAGCCTATAGCATAAAAGCTGGCTACAAATATGGTGGACCCAGACGTGGGTGAATACAATTGGTCCTTTATGGATGCCGTTCAGGGCCCTCCCAAAGAAATATAGAAAGCAGTACCGGGAGGGGTGTCTCCCCAGAAGGAGAAGAGCGATCGTTTTAGTGGCCACACCACACGACGCAGTAGACGACGGTCGCTGTAAGTGCGAAGGGATTTTGAACCCTACCTCACCCACCAAAAAAAAAATACGTTTTTAGCAAGAATTATGCGTGCTCGCCGTAGTCACAAAGAAGGGTCCCGCTTAAAAAGTTGGACGATCACTTTATCCTCCTTTTTTGTCGTCACTCGCTTCAAGCTGCGCTCGGAAAAGTCATCAACATTTTTGTACACTTTATACCGCTGATTCCACATCACAACGAACTTTTTTTGATTTTTTAATCACTTTTGCGGCCGCGGCGTACCGCCTCAAAAAGCTTCACGTACTTCTCACTCATTTTTGTTTAGTTGCGTTTACAGGAAATTTTCGAACGACACTAATCTGAGTTAGCACTGGCATCGTAGCCCTTGAGTGGGACTATTATGCAGCAGAAAGCAGAATGAAATAATTATATCGTGAAGTTACAAGAAAAACCCGATTCTATTCGTCTGACACAGACTGTATATAGTTTTCTGAAGTCCAGGATTGCTTCCCGATATCTTTTTTTGCTTTAGAAGACAAAGCTCATAAATCTGATCAAATTTATCTTTGATATATGAACAAAATCCAAACATTTCATTATATTATCTGATAGCTTTGAATAAATTAATTTAACCAATATATTTTAAATTTATTTAATCTAAATACCTACAAGCAAAAGTTTATGAATTGAGGTGATACTTACCCCAGTGTGTCGTTTATGTCAAAAAAATAGCTGTGCTTACCCAAGTTTAAGAATAACATATCGCAAAATTCGTAATTTGTTTGGTGGAGATAATCGTCCAAATGAATCGATAATTCAAAGGTTAATGAAAAAATTTCAATGAACTGATTCGAGAAAAGAACATGGAGTGGCAGGTCAGACTGGGGTTCTTTGAAAAGCAAAGTTTATATGAATAAGCTAACAACGATTCCAGAGCTGAAACCCAATATTCGGATCAAGATTGCTGAACTCAATGCGATAACACTGTGGAACAAATTCAGGTTAGCAAAAATTAGGTCCATTCTGAGAGTGGCGGGTGAAAATAGAGGCGAAATTAGAAGACCCGTATCGCGCCGTTTTTTTTATGTTAGATCGAATATTTTTTAATCGGCCTTCGAAGTTTGCAGTCAAATGCCGATTTTCAGTATATTGTTTCATAAGTACCACAAAAATTTTCGAAATCAATTTTTTCAAAAATTGTAATTGTTGCACAGGTCTCTAGCAATAATTTGGCTTTTACAGATTGAAACAATATCAATTAGTCGACGAGTTATAGCCAAACAACCATATAAACAATTTTGCTCCGATTTCGAACTTCGAAGGCCGATTAAAAAAAAATTCGAACTAATATAACATAAAAAAACGGCGCGATACGGGTCTTCTAATTTCGCCTCTATTTTCACCCGCCACTCTCAGAATGGACCTAATTTTTGCTAACCTGAATTTGTTCCACAGTGTAATGTGAGACCGAGTCCTATAAAACTCTAATTCTCGTATGATAACCTGTAGTCATGCTAATGGTGGGCTTTTAAGTGTTGACATGTTTCACATATATTGTAATTTTTAAGAGCCGTGCTTTAACCAGTTAACTGTGGCGCTCCCATTTAAAAGTGCGCACAGTTTTGTGTCGCCAAAATTGAGCTATGACGAGTATAGTCGTCAATCACAGAGTAAGTTGCGCTGGTAAGATATTGGATGAAAAAGATGGGTTAATTTTATAAAATTGGGGACAAATGAACTAAAAATAAAAAAAATAGTAATTTACAGAACTTCTGATATTTACGCACTTGAAATTCTTACGTTGCAGTGTACTTATTTGATAAGAACCGCCGACTCTTGGAAATATATGCACTGACACACACGAGTTAGCTTTCTAGTTTATAAATCCACTTTTTGACTTTTGCCTTTGCCCCTTTTAGGTTAACATCTAAAAAACGTTATCATCGCACATAAATAAATTTATTATGTGAACTGGTGAACTTTTTCAACCAGTGCATACGGGGAAGCATGACATCATCTCAAACTGTTTATATTTTCTATTTGTTTGCTTTATTCCGGCATAGCCTCAAAATATTCGAAACGTCTTGAAATTTGAGAATATGTGTAGTTTTTCTCAAAAATTGTAATTTAAATAGCCAATGGTCACTCATTTATACGCATGACGAGTATACTCGTCAATACACAAAATTTTGCCACTTCTCCATGACGAGTATACTCGTCAATCACAGTTAACTGGTTAAATAAAAAATAGTGGAACGTGAAAGAAACTAAATTTTCATATGTTTTATTTTAAAACAGCATCTAGGCGCGACTTCTAAAAAACCCTTTATTATTATAAAGTGGGAGTACGTCCGGACTGAACTTAGCCCTTTTTAGTTGTTAGCCGCTCCTTTCATTTTTTCTAAACATATCTCCTATCACTCCTTCTCTTCCGGGACTGTAACAGCAATCAGTTTTGCTTGATACTTCGCGGGAGCTGATTAAAGGCCACTAAAAAGTAGATAATTACAAATTATAGAAAATAGAAATCAAAATATGGTAAACTACGAAAAGTTTATTGCGTTACAATGCTCAGCATACAATCTGTTGAGCTTGCCACCATAAGGACTTATTACTCAGCAAACCGGTACTTAGTAAATGAATACTAATAGCAAGAGGAAGCTACCCAGGAAACTAGTATTAAGAACGGAGTAAGGTATGAGTATCTTTGATATGAAAAGTGTATCGTTCCAATAGTTCACTTAACCTTCTTAGCTTTCGAAGTATTTACCAGGGTAGATATTTTGATTCTCACTTATTTATGACTTAGAAAGTATTTATCAAGTCCCAAAGTGCTTTCAGCTCAGCTATCAAATTATTTCAATTTTTTTTAAATATATTAAATAATTTAATAGTATATTTTCGTAACTTTCTCTTAATTTTACTTTTTACAAGGGTTTATATATATATACCGAGGTGGATGCATTACAACTAATTGATCAAATAATGCTTTTCTGGCTTTATAATTTAAAGTTAATCTTAACTAAATAAAGAAACCATATTTTATTCCCGTAACTTGCATTTTTCTAAAGTTGGCCCCCTATAGCAGTTTTTGCACAACGTTTGTGTGAGGCAAAGATTGTTGTATTTGACGCATTCTTGCCGAGCTCATCAAATCTATGCACCATATTTGTTTTGGCTTCGAAGGAATATATTGAGAAAACTAGGTGCGACTTCGGGAATCCCGATTTCGTTTGCAAGAATTCGATGTTCTTGTTGGAGGATCGATAATTTTTCATATCCGATAATAATTTTTTTTCCTGCATATAAATCCTTATACAAATTGAATAGATTAAGTTATTACACTGCGTTACAAAAACGAACTTTTTTTCTGTCCTATGAACCAAATATACTTTTTCGGAAAGGGGAGAAAAAATAAAAATACACGTGTATCGGCGATTTTCATGTACACGTCAGAACTTTTTTTTTTATGTATAAAATATAGAGCTCGTAGTCCGCCTGTGTGAAAAACTTTGGATCAATCTTTAACCCTTGTTCCGTGATCCAATCGCGCTGAATTTCTGCAGACAGACTCGTGGAAAAGTTTTTATTATGTAAAATTAAAAAAAAAATGTTATCAATTCTCAGATTTTCTTGCATTTTTTTTTCTAAAAAAACAAATTGTTTCTAAATTTTCGGCATAACTTGGAGGGACTCCAAATTTTTAAACAACTTATTAACCTTTAATTTATTGTTTCATACAACACACTTTGTGCCGTTTGTGTGTTTGTTACAGTTCCGGAAGTTCCGATCATCTGACAGTTGCGCTACTAGGAGACTTATACTTTGACAATTGTTTTAAGTTCTGTTGCGCGAAAACGTCTTTCTGTATATTTCATCTTACGAAAAATGTAGTGCCCGACTCGGAATAACTTTTGTTACGTTTGTGGCTTATTCGGAGCACTGCAGTGAACTGTGCTAATTTTGCGTAACTTTTACTCAAACTAAAGGGTACCAATACTTTCGCCGCAACAAAATTCGCTACGCTAATGTAGAATCGGTTATTCCAGCGATTCTGTACTCACCAGAAGAACGTATAGCGGCTTCAATGGAGATTTTTGATGATGTTCCCGAATTAAGGAATAGAGAACCAACAGTAGCACCAACAATGCTATCAACATTTCTTGCATCGAATGCGAGATGCGGGGAACCAGAAGTATCGGAATTTGTACCAACACCCAGTGAACTTGGGACTGTAGTGGCGCATTGAGTAACGCAAACCGACTTCAATAACCTTGTACGAGAAGGAAATTTGTCAAAGAGAACAGCCGAACTCTTTGCATCACGCTTTAAGCAGTGGAATATAGTGGCGGCCTAAAAGGCCTAAGTTTCTTTAAAAGCATTAAAATTTTTAATGTAACAATTTTTAATTTTAATATAATAAAATTAATAAAAAAATTCGGGGTTTTATATCTCTGTTGTAATGCGGAGTGAAATACCTCTCTTTTGATACCCACATCGGCATATCTCATGGAATTTTTTTTTTTAATTTCGAACAGGTGGCAACCCTGTGAAACATTGTCAGTGGCAACACCTAGGTGAAAAGTCTAGAAATGTGATACACTATCTGTGTGCCCAATTTCATTCAAATCCGTTAAGCTAATCCTGAGATCGTGTGGCTATACAGATATGCATACAAAGAATTGCTCGTTTAAAGTTATAAAATACAAAAAAAAAAAAAATAGTGACGTGTACATGAAAATCGCCGATACACGTGTATTTTTATTTTTTATCCCCTTTCCGAAAAAATATATTTGGTTCATAGGACAGAATGTGTGTAATGCGGTGTTATATTCCCAAGTAGATCCTATGGATCCCATTTAGTCAAATACCCTGTAAAGAGTGTAGACGACCTCTAACGCTTTTTGTTTCATATCACCAATGGATTAGAGTCACCTCAGTATATGAAACTTCGTTTGGGGAGAGCTGCAGGGTTGCAGACGGTTGCTTTTACTCATACTAGTTTCTAATGAAATGATAACAAAGGCAAAATGTCTCGTATAATGTCCAGAGAAAAATCGTAAGTTCTCTCTATCCGAATTTAGGAGCCTAGTCGAAGGAAACCTGCATTTCTAAAAGAAAGTTGATAAAGGACTAACAAAGTTAAGATGCTCAGAGAAGAAATGGATAAATATTTTTTCAACTCTTTTAAGTCTATAGGAGTAGGTCAAATAAGTTGAATTTCAAATAACTGAGGCAAATAACTAACTAAACTTACGAATAAAAATAAGTTTTCTCAGTATAGGAATCTCTAAAGTCTCTTGTATAATGCCGAAGAAAAGAGGCACTCGAATAGACATTAGGAATAAGGAAGTTTGTTAGTTAGGAATCTCTGTTTTTTTAAATTATATTTTATTTATTGAGTTATTTAATCCTGTTTTAAAAGTTTTCATGTATAATGTTTTCTAAAGGTAAATGTGTGTATGCCATTTTAATGCATCTGCTCAGTCTAAGTACCAAATCAATGCATTCAAAACTAGAAAGTAAAATAAACTAAATCTTGTAAATTAATTTCACCGTTTACTATATAAGAAGCTACACCAGTTTCGGCACAAAACGTTCAGCAAAAAAAAAAGCAAAATACTAAACTGATGCACGTAGTGATGAAGAAAATTGCTTGAAATGTCTCGAAAGTTTCAATGCTGTTTTGTAAACTTTTATCTCAGCCAAGAGACGTATGCAAATCGATGACAATTGTGAATGCTGAATGATAGAAAACAACAAAAAACTACATACGAAGAAAATAATGAAAGGACTTCATATTGCACAACTATAAGAATGAAATTCCGCAAAATTTGCAAAAATTTTCTAGCTGATTTCATGTGTTACCTATTTTTCATGCAAAGCCGTATACAAATATATAGATATGAGGGGTAATCAAAAACTAATTTGAATTGATATACGAGGGCGGTTCAATAAATACCCGTGTTTCATGACAGACGGTGTTCCTGAGTGAAGTTGGTAGTAGCATCGTGTGCTGCCATCTATCAAACGACGGCAAAACAAATTTCAGACTGATTCATAGGTTAGTTTAGATTTGGCAGCTATTCGAGTAACACGTGTTTTGTGATTTTCGCTTAGATGGAAAAGGGGTGGTGTCATTCGGTAATTCGCCATTTGTGTTTGGATGGGAAAAAATGCGAGGAGATAAAAGCAAAGTTGGATGCTGTCTATGGGGACGCTTCGCTCTCTATGACCATAGTTAGATATTGGTTCAACGAATTTAAAAGTGGGCGAACATTCAGTTTTGGACGAGGAGGGACCAGGACGCCCGGCAGACGGGGTTACCGAGGAAATCAATAAAAAGTCCACGACATGATTCTCGTTAATCGATGAACGAAAGTGCGTGAAGTAAGAGAGGAAATAGCTGTGTCGACCGCAAGGGCCATTAATATTTTGCACGATAAGTTGACAATGAAGAAATTGGCTGCCCGATGGGTGGCGCGATTGCTCACGGTGGACAACAAGCGAATGCGGCTGTTAACTTCGAAGCAGTGTTTGGAGAATTTTAAGCGGGATCCGAAAGAATTTTTGTGTCTAGTTCTCACCGTTGATGAAACCTGTATTCATTATTACACATCGGCAACTAAGCAACAATCAAAACAATGGATTTCTCCCAGTGAAACTCCTCCAAAGAAGGTGAAGACAGTCCCAGACAGACTGGCTAAAAAGGTCATGGCCACGATGTTTTCGGATGCGAACGGCGTCATCCTCTTGGTTTTTTTTAGAACAAACGAAGAATGATCACTGGGCAATACTACAGTGAGTTATTGCTACGCTTTCACAAAAAATTGAACGAGACACACCGCATTCGGCGAAAAAGAAGGTGCTGTTTCACCACGATAACGCACCACCAAGTTCATCCGGAGTTGTCGCCGCCAAACTTCATGAATTGCGTTATGAATTGCTGCCGCACCCCCCGTATTTACTTGATCTAGCTCCCTGCGACTTTTTCTTGTTAACTAACAAAACCCTAACATAAAGAAATGGCTCGCCGAAGAAAAATTTAGTTCAAAAGTAGAAGTCATCGCCGAGTCAGAAGCGTATTTTAGAGAGTTCGACAAATCTTATTTTTTGGAGGGGTTAAAAAATGCCCGGAGTGTTGGGAAAAGTGTAGCCTTCTAAAAGGGAACCATGTTGAAAAATACAACCAAATTTGGTGTCTTCATTTCTAACACGCGTACTTATTGAACCCCCTTCGTACGTACAATACAATACTGATTTTATTTTTTTACATATATATTCTCCTAATATGTTGTTATGTTGAGTCCAACTCTTCTCTATAGCTTTTATGTACATATATGATAAGTAAAAAATTCTCTTGGTCACGGAAGGACGATTCTACGGCAGTCATCAGTTTGTTATCGTCAAAAATTTTCCCAAATGTGTAATTTTTCTTGAGTGGGTGAAAAAATACAGATCGCTGAGCGTTAATTCTGGAGAATTGGGAGACAGTTCGAGCAATTCGAAATCCTCCTCTTGTCTGACAGCCATTATAATTTAAACTTTTTGTGCGGCCTGTGTATGCTCTTGAATTGCAAAGTTGCTTTTCCGTGTGGAGAATATTTTCTATACTGTCATCCTTCTAAATACAACGAAATGTTTGATGTTCACTCGCCCCTATTACAATATATTCCACTTTTTACGTGATTCTCGGTATGGGCCGTGGATGGACGTCCAGAGGGGTGTTCAGAGATTCTTCCGTCGATGTACTACCCAGCTTAAACTTGCTACTTAAACTTAAACTACCCTTGGATCACCTTCACCATCACCGCGAGTGTATGATCAAAAAGTTATGGGAATCCCATTATTAAATCTGCAAATATTACTGAGCATAATCTTAGCTATGAATAAAAAACTAAGAAATAAATCTGAGTAGGGGGTTTTTCAAAATGAAAAAACAAATATTCTCCAAAATTTTTAGCCAAAAAATTTTATTTCTTCCAAAAAAAAGTTCTCTATAATGGATATTTTATACAAAACAAAAAAATATTCCGAAAGTATTAAAACGTAGCGAAGATGTTTTACTTTAAAAAATTCTTCACCAAAATTCTCAACATTAAATAATTCTCTAAATTACTAAGTTATTGAAAAAAAATTTCAGTTTACTTCTTATTATACTCAATCTTACAAATAAACGAATTACTAGAGGAATCTACAATGCCCAGAACACTTCGATTAATCGACATGGAATCGCTCAGCTGCGGAATATGGAGGAGTAGAGCCCCCCAATATTTCACTAAGTCGGCATGTGTTTCGTTCGTAGAAATCCTTTATTGGACGATGGCTCCATGTGTGGAAGTCCCCACAAGTGTGAAAAGTCTTTGATTATCCCTCACCTGGAAGTGTCCTGGCCATTAAGTGTCTTGCATACGGTTCAAGAAGTTCACAATTTCCATGCATCACCTAAGTATCCTCTGAACAGCTTCCGAGCTAATGTGAGAAGGCAAAACAGCCAAGGATATCTGGTTGAGTGCTGGATTCGGAACCTGCCTCGTGAAAATAACAGCACCTCGAATGGGAGCTCCCTACTCATATGAGGACCACGGCAAACGAACTAAGGACGATGACTTGCAAGTAGGCGATGGCACGTATAACAGGCGATGGACATTTACGGTGACATTGGCACAGTGCAGCGCATAAAAATCCAGTGGATACCTTAACCTGGGTTGTCCGAGTGGATATAAATAAGTGCTCCGACTCCGAAAGTATTCCATGCGGTACCAGCTGGTGGTAGCAGAAAAAGAGGAACTTATCCTTTGTGTTGCAAAGATCAGGTGGAGAAAGACTTGACTTCACTTGATGTGTACATTAGGCGCTTGACTGAGCGGCTGGTGGTTTCAGCGCTCTTTGTTAAACTCGAAAGGCTACTCAATGAGGGTTCTTACTTCACTTTTATAGTTTTTATTTTCATTTAAATTTTAATTCGTCGACTTCTTCTTGTTATTGGCGCGATAACTGCTTTAGCGATTTTGGCTGAGTTTGGAGAATGGTTCCGTGTGCAGCTCACAACTTCTTGAATTCACCCAAGTATACTCCGATTAGCTCCCGAACATCCGTTTGAGAGCGAACTAATGTGAGAAGTCAAAGCAACCCGGGATATCTGGATGTGCGCTGGGTTTCAGACACGCCACGTAAAAAACCTAGTGAAAATCAAAACAAATCAATTCCTCGACTTCTTGCATTCAAATCAATGTGTCTTCCAGAAAAGGCGACCTACTTATATGATATTTTACACAGTTCCACCAATCAGGGTAAGTGCAAGGAAAAACCATTTATTGTAGGTAGTTGGGCTCACTACAAATACTGGTTCAACATTACTTTTTACTAACCCCTCGTATGCAGGTATTTTTATTAAGCAGCAGATGTTGCTTTCAGGTATTGACAGAATTCTACAAAAATGTTCGACTGCCGAAAATTGGAGCATATGTTAAATGTTTGTGTCATCCACTTAGGTGCTTGCTTGTTTTTATTATATTCTCAATACTTCCGCTACGTCCATTCTCATTTGTATTCAGAAATGTGTGGCTTTTAACGTAATTACTACAGTTTTACGCCAGAAATTCTTACATATAATATGTGATTAGTACACATACATATATATGTTTTGTATCCATGAAGCACTGTGTAAATGCATGGCAAAGATGTGAGTAAGCGGAAAATATCGTACACCCATTGTACCAGTTAGAATGCATATGAACATCCTATAGAAATACGGAAAGAAGTAAACACTCCGGACTTTTATAATTTATTCTACAACTTTTAATTGCCTGTCAGACTGGCGCGAAAACTTTTCCAGTCGTTACATTGCTAACATCCGTATAACCCTCAACTGATCCGACATAAGTGTAGATATTTTCCATTCAAACATTTGTGCATATTAATTTTTCATAATATTTAAATATTTATCTGCACATTTGCACTTTAGCTGTGACTTTTTCACATACCCACATGGCTGCGAATGCATACACACTTAGTTTTAGTGTATGCGGATGGGCTGTGTATGTATTACCAATTTGAATTTTAGATGTCGGTCGGAAGTATATTAAGTCTAAGCAATTCTACTGAAATTACTTCATGGTCAAGGTATGGTAATTATTATTTTTTTTTGGTTATTTAATTTTTTGTTTGTTTGTTTCAATCGAATTTTTCAATAATTACTTTTATGAAAATACTTTGCATCACAACTCAGAGCATTGGGTTGTAATTATAATTATAAACTTTTGCTGACTTAAATATTCACCATTTTTTATTTTCACGTAGAGTGGAAGATCCGTGATTTTATAGTACACAGCGGAAGGTTGAAGAATGATGAAAAGAATAAAATATGTATTACTCAGACTGATATGGAAAAATGAAGTTTGCAATGTCGTAATTATAGATGCGGTGTGTAAGAGGATTAAGAAGAGAGTCGAAAAATTTGGTTTTTGTACAATAAACAAAATTTAAAAATTAGGTGATGATAGAAAATAAACCAGGAATAAAAAGAATTTTGCAAGCGAAGAAATTTATTTAAAAAAACCTCTATAATTTCGTAAGCCTGCACAGTTAATTCTTCCAAATTAACTGAGAACTGAGTAGTAGACCGTGTTATGTATGTACTTCTCCTTTCCTCAATTGCCCAGATACCTTTTACATCTTGTAAAGATCATTAAAGTTTTCCGTGAAGTCCTAAAAAATGTGTGCAAGATATTTCATCGGAGAGGGAAATTAAACATTTTCAGGTATCAACTTCTGTGAAAGCTTGGAATAACATGATACTTGAAATTACACTAGTCTACAACCGGAACATATTTTTTTTTTTTTTTGTAAAATATTTATACCTATACCTCGAAAATGTTTAATTTTATTAAAAAAGCAAGCAAGTACGAAAGACAGCAAATTTAATTACCTTTAATTTGATACGAGTCTTGTTTTGATCCGTGAAGGATTCTCGGGATATTGAAATTATTTATGATCTATATTTTTTTTCTTTACACTAAAACCGTTATTTGACAATATCTCGTTAACTATATGACAAGAAAAAAACATTGTATGGATTTTCGGGCTCATCGGCCGATTCTACGTATGCATTAAAAGGTCTGATTCTTGGGTAACAAAACCATTTGTAAGATTATGTTTTCAAAGCCACTCTTTTAGAAAAGCTCCATTAGTAGCCCAGACTCAAAATCCACGCACTATTGCTCATTGTTTATTTGAAGAACTACGCATTCTAGTTCTATTCATGGTTATTGGTTACCTTCATAGCTTCTGTATACTAATTAATACCGGAGAGGGCGTCTGTAGACATATCTAACCGATCATGATGGATCTCCTGTATCTAACACATCTAGCTAAAAGAATAAGACAGTACTGGAGACTCAAACTAATAGCGCTGGATTGTTTTTCTCATATTGACACTTTTTATAATTTCGTGGTCGCAATAAGTATATTACAGGGCCCGGCACTCGAAGTGTAAACAACTTCAGACCGCTTGCTTAGCCCGTGCCCGTACATCAGCTGCCTGTTAATTGGATAATGACAGTCCTAGAATATTGTTTACAAGCGCGCGGATGCATTTTGTCGAAAGTAAACGCGAAAAAAGAAAATCAGTAATGGATTTCAAACGTAATAGTGTGACTGCAGTATTTTTGACTGGAAAATCACAACCAGCGATTGTTCGTGAGCTAGACCAACTTAAACTAAGTTTTTGTTTATCGCATCATTACTCGTTACAATGATACTGGTATCATCACGAAACGTCATGGAGTTGGCCATCAAAAGACTGCAACATCACATGAAATGGTTAAAACACTGAAAAAGCGGCTTGAGCGAAATCCCCAACGAAGTCCAATCAAATGGCGAAAGAACTGAAAATATATAACCGTAGCATTTGCCGCATACTGAAAAATTATCTCAAGGTCAAACCTTACAACCGTTCATACGAGAATTTGAGTGATCGATTAACCAACAGGGCTGCTGTAACCGCAGATGGACGCTCTTCAATCATTTTCATCGAGCCCGACGTCAAGGTAAATGCGAAATATTATCGGGGAAAATATTCTGGAAGTTGGTTTGAACATTTCGGGTGGCAGTCCATGGACGTTTCCCGTCTCACAAAGCTCTGGTGAACCAAGAATGGCTAAAAAAGAACGTTCCGAACTTCTTAACGTCCACACCATAGCTCTCGTAGACTGCATTTCAGAACATTAAAACTAGTACTTTCTAAAAGATAAGGGCATTCCACTATTCCTTGCATAACGTTCTAGACAGAAGTTAATGACAAGGCACACGATGGCATAGGTGTTTAAAAATTCAAGAAATGGAAAGGAAATTTGAAAAAAACGCCATTCGCTCTATTATTGCTATCGGGAGTTAATTGTAAAGTCTCCACACAAATACAGCATATTCTGGATGAGAACGGACGTAACTCCTAAACAATCCTAATTACGATGCACAAAACTTAGAACAGAGTGTGACTTCGAAATGGTGAAATTAATATGACTATTAAAGCTGAACTTACTCTCAAAATAATGTCATAAACAATAATAAGTCTTTAGATTCACTAACTTTTTGCAAGATATTATCTGATACGCAATACAACGCATTGCGAACACTTTTCGTTCTCTCTTTATGTTCAAAGCTATACTTGATTTTTACACCATAAATGAAGAACTTTAATGTTGAAGTTTATTAAGATCGGAATGATCTTCAATTATTGCAAACAATTTCAGATGTCCGCATACAGTAAAAAATCGGCGTGAGAAAAACAGTCGCTTATGTCATAAAGGAAGTAGACAAAAAGCAGTGAACCTAAAATGTTCCTTTGAGGAACCCCTGATGAAGCGAAAAAGGGCTCAGAAGATGTACTCTCTACTTCAATTAAAACCTATTGGAAACAAAGTTGGCTATAAATTCGCCAAAAATTCGTATTACCCAATAAACCAACGACATTTCGCTTCAGAAAGAATTATGATATGAAATCTTAATATTTATCTGCTAAAATGATAACCATTGGAGCTTTATAGCTTAATTATAAAGTCTAGTCATTCATATCTTTGGCTAGTGAAAATTTCGATATGTAAAATTTTTGGAAAAAAAACTATTTTTTCTTTAGAAATTAGTATTTTTTATGTAACCATTTTTTCTCCTTTGTTACAGAATAATTCTGGGGGTCGTTGTAGTATACATGCAGTATCTCAACTTTTTGTAACCCAGCCTAAATACTACCCATTTAACCAATAGCCTGAGGTAGGATGTGTTGGTATTGAAATCGCACGCAATTGGTTAATAATCATTTCAGGGACTTGTAAAATGGTAAATTACCTTTCAAAACTGTAAGAAAATTACGTTCTAAATTCGATAAAAGAAGCTTTCGTTCAATTTGTGCGTAGTTTTTAAGATGGACGCTCTCAAAAATAAAATTGCTGCAGCTGTCGACCAAATTCAGCTCTATACAGTCGGAAATGTGCTGAAGAATCGTATCAGCTACTGAAGGGCGAGCTTTGGAAGTCATTTCAAATAAAAAAAACCCACATTGAAGAAAAATCATTCGCGGCTTATTTAAAGCAGTTTCAAATTTTAAACATTAGGTGTATTACTTTTTATCCCCGCCAGTTTGGTATTGAAAATGAGCGAAATCGGTGAATAACCATGGCCACCTCACATATAACGGCAGCTAAAAAAAAACGTGAACCTCTGTTAAGCTAAGCAAAATTTCTTAAAAAATTATACCAGATACTGTTTTTTTTCGTTCAGTTGACCTCAATGCGATACATTTTTTAATAATTTTAATACACAAATTTAATTTATATTGACTTGAATTTCAACACTTACAAATGTAAGCTGATTGACCAATAACTTTCAGATTTCCATAATACACAAGCAAATTAGTTTCTGTTAAGTTAAATTTTCACAAACCCCTAGAGATTGTTAGACAACATTTTTAGAAATGCTGTGTAGGCAAATGTATCACTTGCAAGGAAAATTAATAATAGGACTATGAATAAGTTCGTGCGGTTTTACAACAGATGGCGTAACTTGATTATTATTCCATCGATCCACATTTCCAAACATTCATTGGAGAGCTACTGTCGTAAGGCACAAACGTCAGTATAAGTTTTTTATTTGAAGCGTAAACAACAATATTTTTACCACACTTGAAAATGTCGAATTTCGTGCCAAATAATGTGTTTTTGCGGGGAATTCTTCTTCATTATTTTAATATGAAGAAAAAAGCAGCCGAAAGTCATCGTATCTTGGTGGAAGTTTATGGTGAGCATGCTCTATCTGAGCGAACGTGCCAGAAGTGGTTTGCACGCTTTAAAAGTGGTGATTTTGGCTTGGAAGACGAAGAACGCGAGGGTGCGCCGCCAAAGTTCATGGATACCGAATTGGAGGAATTGCTCGATCAAGATCCGGCTCAAACGCAAGAAGAGGTTGCAAAAACTTTGGGAGTTGATCAATCAACCATTTCCAAACGTTTAAAAGCCATGGGAATGATCCGAAAGGTAGGCCATTGGGTGCCGTATGAATTGAAGCCAAGAGACGTTGAACACCGTTTTATGGCATGCGAACAACTGCTTCAACGGCACAAAAGAAAGGGTTTTTTGCATCGAATTGTGACTGGCGATGAAAAGTGGGTCCATTACGACAATCCAAAACGTCGGGCAACGTATGGATACCCTGGCCATGCTTCAACATCGACGTCGGCGCAGAATATTCATGGCCTGAAGGTTATGCTGTGTATCTGGTGGGACCAGCTGGGTGTTGTGTATTATGAGCTACTGAAACCGAATGAAACGATTACGGGGGATGTCTACCGACGACAATTGATGCGTTTGAGCCGAGCACTGCGAGAAAAACGGCCGCAATACGCCGATAGACACGACAAAGTTATTTTGCAACATGACAATGCTCGGCCACATGTTGCACAAGTGGTCAAAACATACTTAGAAACGCTCAAATGGGATGTCCTACCCCACCCGCCGTATAGTCCAGACCTTGCGCCATCCGATTACTATCTCTTCCGATCGATGCAACATGGCCTGGCTGACCAGCACTTCCGTAATTACGATGAAGTCAAAAAATGGATCGATTCGTGGATTGCGGCAAAACCGACCGAATTTTTCACAAAGGGAATCCGTGAATTGCCAGAAAGATGGGAAAAAGTAGTAGTAAGCGATGGACAATATTTTGAATATTAAATTTGTAACCATTTTACGTCAATAAAGTTTCAAATTTCGAAAAAAAACCGCACGAACTTATTCATAGTCCATTACAATCACAGAAACTGTAAATATTTGGATGTTGCATTCAAAATATTAAAATTCTATATGAAAACAAATACGTAAGTGTTTACCTAGTTTTAAGAAGATGTGCATAGAAAGCTTTATTTCCACTTCAACAGTTGCATTCTTCCCATCTGAGGAGCTTATCTGTATTCATAATATTAAAAATTGAATTAACTATACGATTAAGTATTTCTTTTCACGAAAAATTATTCAATTTGGCCTAACCGATATACAATATTATGAATACAAGCCGAATAAAATTATCATATAAAAGAAATCTTTGTTCGATGAGGCCGACGAAACAATTGGTATGACGAAGAATGTCACGCTGCCGCAGAGCAAGGACGCTGGCTATAGGCCCAAGCTGCGACTGGCCGCAACGCAAGCCACATGGGATGTCTACCAGTAGTAGAGAAAGAAAGAAGGACATATTATCCGAAAGAATAAAGGATAGGCTAAAGTGAGTAAGTAAGTTCGAAGAGATGCTGGTCGATAGGATAAATGCACGAAAATTGTATCAGAAATTTCGGTAGCTTACAAAAAGTTTCAAGGCCGGGGCGTTCTCCTGCAAGAGCCAGACAATGAATTGGTATTTTACATACATAATATACTTAAGTTATGGAGGGAACACTTCTCGAACTCGCTGAATAGTGGGAACTGTATATATTACACAGAATGTGATAATCTCTATCCCACAATCGTTAACGACAGAGCTGTAGTTCCTGAACCCCACCATGACGGGTTGCCAGTAGCGATAACGCGGCTAAAAACAACAAAGCCGCGGGCGTCGGCAGACTGAGCTATTCAAACATGGCGGCGAGAAGCTGGTAAAGTGTATGCATCAGCTCCTATCCAAACTACGTTGATTCGAAATTAAGTGTGCTCTGCGCAATCATAAGAAGACTTATCTTACAATCTATACCAACTACAGTGGAATTAGCCATCTAAATATCGCGTACAAAGTTATATCGAGCGTATTGTGCGAAAGACAGAAACCCACCAATTAACAACTAATTGGAGCTTATTAGTGTGGCCTTGGCAAGATTTTCAGAAAACGCAAAGTGTTATAAAATATCAATGAAAGAAGTATCGCCACACACCTTTTTTTGTCCGACTTTAAAGCCTCTCAGCACCTAAAAGAAGTTGCCTATATTTTGCAATTTATGAATTTGGTATCTTCGTACAATAAACACGATTGTGCAAGATGACGTTGAGCTCCGTCAGAAGTGGGAAGGACCCTTCCAAATCGTTTAATACAAAACGAGATTTCAGACAGGGTGATTCGCTGTCGTGCGAGCCGCAGAAGTTTATCGCTCTAGCACAGTTTTTTTATAAGGGCGTACCCTGACGATGTTGACATCATCGGCCTCAATAAGCGTGCTGTTAGTTTTACTTTTCTAAAATGAATAAAGAAGAAAAGCGAACGGATCTGGTGGTGAACGAAAGCACTCCTCTGCGTACTCGAGCATCGGCACCCACGTCGCAGTTGACAGTTATTCTTTCGAGGTTGTAAGATACTTCATTTACTTACATAAGAACTTGCAATAACACCGATAGCAATGTCAGCCTTGAAATCCAATAAGTGCTACTTTGGACTAAGCAGAGAATTGAGTAGTAAAGTCCTCTATCAATGAACAAAACTAACACTCTATAGGGCTCTCATCTTGCCTGTCCTATCGTATGACGCAGAAGCTTGGATGATGACAATATCCGATTAAGCGTCCCTAGGAAAGTTTGAGAGAAAGATTCTGCGAAAGATGTTTAAGCCTCTGCACGTAGGAGTAAATAAAGATCCAGCGGCGCCTTTGGCTAGATCATGTCGTTGGAATGGATTCAAACGCTCCGGCTCTGAAAGTATTCGATACGGTACCTGTTGTTGGTACCAGAGGAACTGGAAGTTCTCCATTTCGTTAGAAATATCAGGTAGGGAAGGACTTTGCTTTACTTGGTATGTCCAACTGGGGCCACTTAGCCCGAGAAATAAACCACTGGTGCTCATTTTGTCAAACTCGACAAAAATCGCCTAAGCGGTTATCGCGCGATTAAGAAGAAGAAGTACGTCAATTAATCAAAATTATGAAGAAAATTTGAATCACACCCTGGCAGTTAAAAGGACTGCTAATAAAATGTTGCATTTACGATTTGTCACTTAGTTTGTCCTACTTCGAATCATTGAAAAGAATATTTTACGAATAATTTAATTTAACTAATTTAGATAAATTCATCGAAACCAATTTTATTATGTGTTGAAATGACATATGAGATATTAAAGTGAGATATACATTTTAATATTTTACTACACTAGCCACTAAGTATGCGTAAAGCAGGAAATCTTGCAAGCATTTGAAGCAAAGTATTGTGGTTCAACTACCTTCAAGAGCGCAGCGTACTTTGTCATTAAAAGGCCACTGCGATGAACTGATCTTCATTATGTTATGACAATATAACATTCACAAAGTGGTAACGTTTACTTCCTAATTAAAATTTCCTTCTAAGTAATTTGCTTTCATTCACACAACTTACACCTGCAATCCCTCACACACACACACACACACCCTTTGAGTTGCTATAAATATGTGTGGGTGTACGCGCTTTACTTAACTATCCTACTTCATTGGCACCCACACTACCATCCTAACGCAGCCACATTCCACGCCCACTACGACAACAACAACAACCGTGTTAATGCAAGTACCATAGCAAGCCGAGATAACAAACTAATTAAGCACCATAGATGAGGTTGAGGATGACGATGCGACGTAGGTGACGATGCGCACCATGAGTACGAAAGTTGGCTGGTAAATGTGTTGAAGTGCGCAAAGGCTGCGGCAAGGGTAGACACGGCGCATGAGTAGGAAGTTCCATTAAGAAGAAATATAATCCTTGCATTTCATTATTGGTGGGCATAGCGGGGTATGCCGACTGGCGGGCAGACCAACCGAGGAATTGGCGCGCCGACAATTTGGCAAATCGACTAAATGGGTGGCGACAACAAACTCCATGTCTGCCAGCAATTGCAGCACCAGACAAGTGCACAAATAATGGCAATCAGGTTGCAGCTGCTGTAAAATGTAGTCGTTGTCGTTGTCTTTGCTGCAGCCTCCACACGAGTCACACCAAACCCCGACTCATCTCACCGTATGCATTCTCCCGACGAGGACCATAGCTTGCTTTGCTGGTTGCAAGTGTTGTTTGGGTGGTGGCGCGTCACCATCAACAACATTCGCCTTGGCAGAGGTCAGCGTCAAGTATTTTTAACTTTTCATTACCAACACCCATTTGTAACTGTAGCTATGGCAACAGCAACAGCAACAACACAATGCTACTCACATACATGCAAGTGGGTAAATATGTTGCGTATCCTTAATGTATGGTATACTTTTACATTTGAAACAAGATGCAGTTGTAGATATAGTACGTATAAGAATTTTTGCATATTTGTATGTGTGTGTGTGTACGTGTGCGTATGGGGAGAGTTTAGCATTACGCTTGACGGCAAGCAAAAGTTGACGCACGAATGAAAACAATAATAAAGCGTGCGAATGCGATTGCGAATCGGTTTCAAAGCGGATTTGCCGGCAAGTAACAACATCGCAACAATAATAACAACAACTATCAAAACTGATGTAAACAATGCGAATCTGGCGTTTGTGCACAACCCGAGCTAAAGTTGGCCCTTGCGTGCATGTAAGCTGGCATTTGTATTAGCCGGTGTTGCAGTGTTGTTACTCCTGCCGTTGCTCTCGGCTTGTACTCGTAGTTTATTTGTTGCTGCTGCAGTTGCAGTTGGAATTGGAATTGGAATTGGCGAGCTGTCGCGCTGAACACTTGGCATAGTGCCCGCAAATGTCATTATCCTTTGAATGTGTCACAGATGGCAGACTGAAAAGCAGCAGTCAACAACAACAGCATAACAACAACAACAACATCAACAAAGCGGCACTGTTACTGCACTCGTGCCAGCACAAGTCAGCTGCCAGGTTATGCGGCATCTTAATACCACACACCCCATCATTCCTCTCTTATTTTCGTGTTGGGGTCACTACCACACACACACAAGGCAATATATGCCTTAGAATTTCTGTGTTTTTCCTACTGATCGCTTACACCCTTCAACTTTCCCCACCCCCAACTTTTCATTATGCACGCCAAACGCATTGCTGATTTTACTGCAGCATACATACTTACATATAAGTTTTGAAAAAAAAAATATTAAAAATAAAATAAAAAATTCTCTAGCACGGTTCTCAATTTCTCTCAGCGCCTTAGTGGTTTAGCTGTCTACTTCTTCCTTTACTCTGCTTATGCTATTGCCCTTTTTTCGCCTCGTTGTTGCGGCGTGATTTTTGGCAAGCAATTAATATTTTGGCTACACTTTTTTGTCGCAAAATTTATTTCATTTTTTTTTTCTTTTTCAGCGATTGCGCTTGATTTCGTCCTGCAGTAGTTTACATAATTTTTTGTAATTTTACTTCTTTGGTTTTTGGTTTGGCAACATTCAAGTCTCCTGATTGCCAATACAGCTGGCAACATTGATAATCTAATAAGTGAGTATACAAAGAAAATTGCGACAACTTTTGAGCGAATTCAAACTAATACCTAAAGTAACCCTAAGCTAGGCAATCAATGGCCAATTTGAGATATTCCGCACAATCAAAAATAGTCCTGGCGAGTTATAGTACTTGGTGACTTATTTCTCTTGAGACCAAATTTTCCAACTCTTAACTCCCGGAAAAAAGAATTTTGTTCAAATTTTTGAAGTAGGAAACTCTAACTGAGCTCTGCACTTTTGGCAGTTCTAAATGTTGTGAAAATTTAAGGCATCTCAAATACTGTTGAGAAACAAAGTGCAAACTTATATCAGGGCAACTCAGCAGTTTCTTACTAGGGTACTATTCGGAGAGTATTTTATGCATCGCTTAATAATTTTAAAGCGTTCTATCACTGTAGGCAAAAAGTAAGGTGAATTTGGTTGTAAAATGAAAACTCTTTATTTATTCTTGTAAATCAATTTCATCCCCTTCAAAATAATCCCTTCTCGATGAAATACACCTATGCCAACGATTTTTCCAATCCCCGAAACATGCCAAATAGTCCATTTCCGGTATAGCCATCAGCACCTTCTTCGATTCAGCTTTTATCTCCTCAATCGCCTCGAAACGCGTTCCCCGGAGTGGTCTCTTGAGTTTTAGGAATAGCCAGAAGTCACACGGAGCCAAATCAGGCGAATACGGCGGTTGCGGAACGATATGCGTGGATTTTTCCAATCCAAGAAAATTTGTAAAAGTTTAATAAATACCCAACGAAAAAGTTATTCAATTAAAACTATTATTTTCATACCAGCGCACTTGTGCCTGAGGGCATTATAATTTTGATCACAGAGTGGTTGCAAGAAATTGCATAAAGTAATAGAGGTAGATATAAAAATATATATTAGCAAAACGTTTAGAAGCATGAGAGTAGTTGACGTAGCCGTGTCTCACCGTCCGACCATCCTTCCGTCCATCTGCCAGTACGCATGATACCCAGATCAAAAATTAATATACCAGCATAGTCTAAAATAATATATTCGGATCCCAATATTCAAGTGAAATTTTATATACTCGTAAGTTGGTATTTTTGCAATGAAGTTCAGGTGACTACGATAAAAAAAAACTTGTTTTTGGTATAGATTTTCCCGAGGAATATTTTTCTTTCAAATTTTTTAACCAGAAAAAATGCTTTTTCATAGTGCATTGTACAGGGTGACAAAAATTAAGTGTATACAACATCTTTTAATGAAAAAAATTTATCGTTGATAGTAGCTCAAAACAAATTGTGAAATTTTAATAAACAATGTTTGAGTATCATTATATTCAGCCAGTTTCAAAGTGGCCACGAATACACAAGCTCAAACGTCTCAAAAAATTTTGGGCTATAGGCCGTGGATCGTCTATCGTTATGCGATCCCACTCTCGACGCAACGCTTGCTTCAGGGACTCCAAAATTTTGTGGCGTTTTGCACAGGTCCTTGCTTCCAAAATCGACCATACGCTGTAATCTAGCGGATTCAGATCCGGTGAGTAGGGTGGCCATTCTTAGGAAGTAATGAAAGAGAGGAAATTGGCTTTGCACCACTCTTGGATTATTTTTGCTCTGTGGGTTGGTGCCGAGTCCTGTTAAAACGTCCACTCATCGTCCAGGGGCTTCTGTAGCCGAATTTCTGTCGTTTTGATGATTGTGAGCTTGTTCAACGGTAAACAGCTTCTCATCCGTAAAGACGATTTTTTCCCTGCCCATCCCTGCGGCCCGACGTTGGAGCGAGCGACATTTTTCGAGTCTTACTTTATTGTTTTCATCCGTGAGCAGCTCGCATTTTTTGCAGTTTATAAGGCTTAAGTCCAAGTTCTTTTTTTGCTATAAGGCGAACTGATTCACGATTGATGCCTGTCTCACGAGCAATTTTCCTCATCCAGACCATAAAATTTCGTTGAACTCTTTTTTTTGATGATTTTTCGGTTGTTGGAAGTGTTAATAGTTCGGTTTCTTCCTCTTTCAGGACGACCACCTTCATTGCCAAACTCCTTAAATCGTTTGATTGCACGAAAAACCAATGAGCGTGCAATTCCAAGCTTCCGTGCTATCTCGCAGTTGCGTGCTCCTAGCTGATGCAGGGCTATAATAGCTGAGCGACTACTTGACATCGTTACACAAAGTATTTAAAAAGAGCAGGAACAGAAACGAATACTTTTTTTTGTACTTCAGAACACACACAACAAACACAAAATAAGAGCATTCGCTAAAAAAATGTTACATTCATCTAATTGCACAGAGAAGTTTGCATTGTGTACAGTTATTTTTTGTCACCCTGTATTTTGGTATAACAAAATGCAAGTTTCAAATTTCAAATATGCTCGTGTTTTCGCCCGATGGGGAGAATAGCGCCTATTGTGGTTCCATTGCTTTGCTCTCAGCAAATTTGACAATAATGTTCGTGACGTCACAATAGCTCAATTGGTGATCAGTATGATAAACTTAATTTAACATTTTTTTTTGTTCTCTATCTTCGGAGTTTTAGTTCCTTCTTCCTAATATTTTTCTAGCCTCTTCTGATTAAAATGTGATTATTGAAATTATGTAAAATATGATTCTGGTCACACTATCGCGATTATTGTTGCTGTTAGTAATTATTCGTGTATTATTTGAGTGTGCGTTAAGCAGGCCACAGACGAGAACAAACCGAAACAATCGGTTGAAAGTTATTTTGCCACACTCGTGTGGATTTGTTGACGATTTTAGTTTCACGTTGTTTGTTGCTGCGTGGACATGAAATATGGAATGTGGGTGGTAAGAAGAGAGGAGAGGAAGAGAAGTCGTTCAATTTGGATGCAGGACTAGTTTAACCGTAGATCAGCCCTACAAAAAACTTCACAATTCTATACCGTGTATCTTTTTTGATACATGCTGAATTATTATTAAAAATGAAACAAACCAATGTGTTTTTAACTAGATTTTGAGATAGTTATAAAATTAAGCTTTATTGACGCAAAGTATGCGACGAGAAAAAGTTCTCCATGGTAACGTTGTGACCTTTCAATCCTTCCACTAAATTAAGTACGACCCGCTCGCCTTGGTTGCGCTCTGGAGCTCCAGTAATTCTTTTTTCCAAATAAGGCTGTATTTTTCAAACATAACATGTTTCGGAATCAACGGCCAACCAAAACTTTATACCGTACCTCTCGGGTTTCGACGGAATGTACTGGCGAGACTTACAGCGGCCGTGAAAACCCAATAATTGTTCGTCTACTGTGATGCAATCATGAGGATTATAGAACGTAGGGAGTAGTTTTACCCACCACTCCCAAAGATCGCGAACTGGTGCAAATTTATCTTCACTTCTTCTCTCTCGTCGACTAAGTACGTCATCAAAGCGTATAACTTTCAATACATATAAAAATGTTTTTTCGGTCATTATTGTGCGAAATATAGGTCGTCCATATGTAGTATCGAATAAATCATGCAAAGCTTCATTTTTAGATCTATATAAGTATTCCAAAAAAAAAGTTTTTTATTTATGATATTTTAGTTTTTGAATATATGTATTAACGTACTTATATACACCAGCCAATATCAAAACAGCCAGAAAAGCCGGGAGTAGATCTTCATCAATTTCTAAATGTTTATCTCCATGCAATTCTTTCCCATACTTATTCGAATTTTCAATTATTATTTTCGTAATCGATGTAGGGAAAAATAATAGCATGGAATCTCGGATGTTTCCAACTCGGCTAGATGCGTTTCTTGTTACTCCTAAAAGAAGTAAGTCAGTATGTAAATTGAAAAATCGTTATATAAAAAAGCACAGTTAGTAACCTGGTCTCAAACTAATGACGTTTTCCGCCCTTGAACGACCGATGGTGTATGGCTCTGGATTCCATATGGTACCATCTTTTGCAGTATATAAAGGATCAATACCAATATTCTCAGAAATATCTGATAAAAAACTTTCATTTGAGTCATTTTCAAACACATAGTCCTCCGCCTCAGTTTCTGAATTGAAAAAATTTCCATTTTCAGATTCATCGTTTGAACTGTTATCCAGAACTTCATTCCCCAACTTCTATTGTGGACGCGACATTTTTGAACCAAACTTCACTAACAATCACTTATTCACAAAAAAACGTCCGAATAATGTCAAAACAAGGATGAAACTAAAACTATTCGCACGAAAAATCATTAAAAATTTCATATGTATCAAATATGATACAATGAGTAGAATTATGAAGTTTTCGTTTTTCTCGCGGCCTACTTGATTTTAAAATTTGAAACTCAGTTTAAAATGCTTATATCAACGGAACAAACAAAGTCATAAAAGTTGAGGTAAGTGTTGCCAACGTGGACGAATTTATTGGCTTCTAAAATATAAAATGTATCATTTTTGATACAAAGAACGATCTACGGTTAAAAGGCGAGATGTTTTGGTTGGTTTGTTTTCACACTATATGTTATTTATTTGAAAAGAAATTTCAAAGTTTGTACATGTGCGGACAAATGACAATATTAAGCAAAGAATTCATTGAGGAACTTATAGATTTCTTCAAAAGCAAGCTATTTTTTTCGCCACGTATGTGGCGAAACGAGTTTCAACCGATTGTTTAGATTTGTACCCCGCCTGTAGCCTGCTTTATTTGTTTGTGACATTTGTCCCCTTTATTTACATTTTTTTTTTAATTTTGATCATCTTCTTCTCCTTCTAGTAGTCAAATCTATTTCTCACAACTGCAATTTTGGATATAAAAAAGTTCCAAAATGTCTTAAAAAATATTTTTTTGTTAAATTACTTAAAGACCTTTATATGCGTGACAAATTTAATGTTTGCGTTTTTTTAAATAAATGTCTTATGGTTATGTTCAATAGACCATATGGAGAAAACAAAGCTTTAAAAATCCATCCTTGTATTTAAAACTTATGTTTTACCACCGCCCTGGCTTTAAATCGTATTCAGTAAATTCTAGGGCTTTTTAAGTGGTCAAATATGGTACCTGTAAGCGGACATATTTTTAACTGATTTTGAATAAAATTATTTAAATTGAAGAAGTCAATATATTTGTTTCAAAATTGGCATACAGTTTATTTATACAATAAAATAATATAATTTTTTTTTTTTTATTTGAGTCATTTCAAATGGCGGATGTACACTCAATTCTTCCAGGAAGGTCGCAGCGGGGCTTCTCAATCGGCGAGCATTGTAGCATCGGTGCACCTGAATACAAAACACAAAAAATTTTTTTTGAGTTAAAAAAAATTGAAAAAAAATTCGCGGAATAAAATGCTTAAAAAAATTAATTTTGGGACGAATTTTCCTACAATTTTTGCTTCAAACAAATTTTTTTTCCGAAAAATTTCAAAAACTTGTAAATTTACATTAAAAGTAATATCGTAAAAAAGATGTGTGCAAAATTTCAAGGAGATCGGCCAATAACTTTTCGAGTTATCGTGTACGCCAATTCGAAAAATATATTTGAGAAAAACGCGTCTAAAGTCGGCAACGTAACTATACCTCTCCGAGTGCTCGAACGTAAAGAATAGAGTCGTCACGGTTGACGATCTATAACATACGAAATACTTAAATTTACGTTCTAAAATTTTTTTGACACATTCTTAAAAAAAATTAAATTAACATTTTATGAAAAAAAAATTTTTTTTCGAAATTTTACATTTATCTGTCCCCTTAAATATAAAGAAGACTTTATGTATTAAGCAGAGTTCAGAGAAGTAGATCCAATATTATTGTATAACCTCAAAAGAGGCAAAAAATCAAATTAGCGCTTTCAAAACATCAAATTTAAAATTGATTCTTATAAAACATCCAAATTTCCAATAGCACTGAAATCTTCTCAGAGTGGCCTCTTTTCCCCTTTTTTATTTTAATTTCACAATTTTTTTTAACTTACTATTTTGGTAGCTTCAAATTAAAAAAAATGGAAAGAAACACCAAGGACCAAATTTTTCACATGCATGAAAAAGCGCTAAATTTGTCGCGAAGAGCAAAGAGTGGGCAACACTACACAACAAGACTAGTGTGATGGCACACCCTGTCTGATGGGCGCAATCTTGTTTCTATCGTTCTTGGGAGTTTTCATATAGGTATATAAAACAAATTTCCAGCATACGGAGAAAATGGGTAAACCCGCCAGCAAAACAAATTTTAAGAAAATCTGGGCAATTTATGTATTAAAAGCAAAGCAAAGCAGCAAATTATGTATACTTCATTACTTTAGAATTTAATAGGTATCACACTGAATACTCACATTTTTCTAAAAAGTTTTATTAAAAAGTCTGAAATTTTGATGAAAGTTTATTGATTTTTTTTTTCATTTTCCAAAGTGTGAAACTTGAACTTAAATGGTTTTGTAAGATTTTGTATTTTCATAAAGAAATATTAATACTATATAAGAAAGAAATAAATTGTTAAAACTTGTCAATAAGGCCTATTGTTATAGTTATTTATCGCAGTGTATGTATGTACGTATGCATGTAGAGATATAGCTTTATTTAAAAGGTCTTGATGGTTTATACCCTTTTCATAAAAATATATCATATTTCAATGTGCATTTATTAAATAAACATTCTGAAAATAAGTCCGAGAATTGTTTCCATACTCCGAAAAACAAAATTGTCAAGCTCTTTTTGCAGCCCTATAATGCAGCAAAAAGCCAACCTTTCATGCATCTTTATACGCTTCTCTATATTTTATTGCATTAGAAATATTTATGTCCATACATATCTACCTATCTATACGAAGCCACACATATTCAGCTATGTATGTATGTGCATGAATGCCTCCAATGAATACTGCAGACTAACGATCATATTTACCTCCCCATTGACCCCAGTTACAGGCAACATATTGCAATTTAGAACAATACAAATTCAATATTTATATTCACATACTACAAAATATGAATATATGTATGAATTTGTTTTACTTGCATTATTTGCATATACGCACATAAATATGCGGTATAAATATATGCTTTAGTTGGTCGTCATTCATTGACATTCAATGGCCATGCTCTACTAGTATGGAATTGCTTTTGACAACACAATTAGCCACACTACGGGACTGCCGAAGCATACTTATTTGATCAAGTGCATAAAGATTCTTGTATTTATTTGTAAGGTACATCTATGTATTGACAATGTCTGCAATGGGCAAGAAAAGAATTGGTTTGAAAAAAAAGGAGCAAAACCAAAAATTCAAAATTAATGCAGTAAAATAGCACACACGTAAAACTTGTACCATAAAACAATTTCGAGTTAAGCAGGATAAGCAAACTAACCCAGTGGTATTTGAGTTAAGAGGCTGAAAGATAAATATAACTTCTAATACCCCGAAATTAAGTGAAAAATTGCTACTACTCTAACAAAGCTGCCAAAGAAGTACGGGTCAGAGAATCTACCCACTCAAAATATGCAGCAAAATATGAATCTTTTTGTGAATGCATTGTCAACTGGTGAACCTCAAATACGTTGAAGTCATTCCAATTATGCCAATTTCACTTTTTAATATAGCCGTCGATCCGAAAATGCGCCTCATCGCTAATTAAGATTTTTCGCCCTAAATAGGAATCCTCTTCAAAATCTTCAGAAGCCCGCTCGGCAAACACGCGATATTGGCTAGAGTAAACAACGTTTAGCTTGAGCTCCAGGATAGGCGCGTATTTTGGTCAGTTATGACGAAAGGCTTATATTGCCTATTTTTGTGTTTTCAGTAAGCCCTACCGACATTTCATTTAAATGCACCTTTTGGAATTTTTTCAAAAAGAGGTTAAATTAGCTTGTAAAACAGGAGGCTAGGTATTAATATCTAAAACACAAAAACTGTACTCCTAAAATTCTACAACATAACATTGTCAACAATACTGCTGAAATATGAACGAGACTGATTTAATAAAACACAAACGGTTAATTATTGTTCAATTTTTATTTTATCTCCTTCAAAGCGATACACATATGCCAACGTTTTTTCCAATCATCATAGCATTTCTGGAAGGCCGATTTCGGTGTGGATTTCAGTTCCTTCTTCGAATTCTCTTTTATAACTTCAATTGTCTCAAAATGTTTTCCACGGAGCGGCAACTTGAGATTGGGAAACAGGAAAAAGTCACATGGAACCATATCAGGCGAATACGGTGCTTGCGGAACGATATTAACATTATTTTTGTTCAAATAATCGCGAACAAAACGTGATGTGTGAGCTGGTGCATTATCGTGATGCAAGAACCATGACTTGTTGTCCCACAATTCCTTCCTTTTAAGACGAATGTTCTCGCGCAAACGCTTTAAAACGTCTAAATAATATTCAGCGTTAACCGTTTTTGCGATTTGTGCAATTTTCAAGCACAATTTCCTTTGCTTTTCCGATGTTTTCGTCGTTTACTGATGTTGTTGGACGACGTTCATGAGGCAAGTTTTCAACCGATGTACGGCCCTCTTTGAACGATTTGTACACACGTGCACGCGATAGAGCAGAGTCCCCATAGGTTGTATGCAACATTTTTAAGGCGTCTGAAGCCGAAATTTTGTTGGAATAACAAAATTTCAAAGAAATTCTTTGTTCAACTTGAATTTCCATCGTTAAATTCGAAAAATACACTCGAGCTTGACTTGTTTACAGTAGCACAGAAAACAAACTATGTGACATATCACGCTGGAATTTGCCATGTAAGCTTATAACAGTCCTACCATCCAACAAAAAATTTATTTTTGCCATATGTCATCCGCGGACCGTTTTATTGATAAAGTCTCGTTCATATTTGAGCAGAAGGTATTTCTATCAAAAATATAAAGATTTCTATGACCAAAGTTTGGCTACTGCCTAAAAAAATGTCTTGTTTGAAAGAGATAAAGATAAGCTAGACATCTGGCACATAAAATGAGATAGCAAAAAAATACCAAAGTAAGCAAAAGGAATAAAACTTATTTTAAAAATTATAGAACTAAACTTTTTCCCAGAAGTGACAGAATAAAAGAAAAAGATAGATGCAGAAGAAGTACGAAGGGTTTGCAGTGTTTTTAGTTCGAAAAGCTGGGTTTTGTACACCCGAAATGTTTATGTGTTGGAAGACATGGCGGCCTTACGGGTTGCAGTAAATAATAATTAGCTCTTGGCATTTAGAAAGAGCAGCATAGTGTTTGGTGGTTCCTCACCATGCATTGCTCTCTACATGGAGCTGATGAAATTGATATTTAAGCACGACCTCCCATAATTTAATTGTATAAATTTATGCTTAATTTTAGTTTTAAATAATTTATTATTTAGTTTAAAATAATAGTATTAATAATAATGAAGTTTTTATTTTCACCAAGTTTTCAATAGAATGGTTCATTTTGTGTTTTCCCCTGCTTGTATAATTTTGTGAATAACTGGTTTTACCGAGTTGGAATATTATTTTTCAACTCGTGTGCAAAAGAATACGGCTATTCTCATTTATGGTAATTTTGCTACCAGTAAAATATTACTCACTCCCCAATTAGCGGCGTACTATCCCATTATTTTACCAATGTTTATTTCACTTACCCTCTAATTGGTAGTTCCGCAACTAGTAAAAAATTAATCCCTCCCCAACTAGTGGCATACTAGCCCACAAAGTACCAGTTCATGAACTTGAATGTTTTATGAACTGCTTGACTTTTCACATCAGAGTAAATTCTTATACCTATAGCTATACTTACATACGTATATACGCATGCACACATACATACACTCAATCCAAAAATTTTGATTTATTTCATGTCACAAAAAGGCACTCATGCATAAATATTTGGCACAAGCCTGAAGCATCAGCGCTATAGTATGCAGTTGTGAGAAGGATTTCACTAGTGTTTTGTATGTATCGGGTGCTTCTTTAAGAGCCTGATGATATGAAATATAAATTTTGTAGGAATGATTTTTTTTTATTTTTTTAATATGATATTTCCGGCGCGGCTATGAGTTACACGCAGAATTGGGCATAATAGAATAAGCAGAGAGTTAAACTACTAAAAAACTGAAGATTTAATGTTAATGAAATCCTTATTTTTACTACCACTAAAGAACGAATGCTACTGCAAATTAGTAGTAGCGCAAAATGTCCAACCCTGACCACACGATATATTAAATCAGCCCAATAAATCGATCGTCAATGATTAGCTGATTAATTATTGGAACAAAAATTTCACCAGCATGGCTCGATAGCGCTTGCTACTCACCGTACCGACAGCTTCTTCCTCATTTCGAAAGATATAAGAACCGATGATGCCGCCCGGAGGAACTACAGATATATTTTTTTCAAAGCAACTTTCCACAATTTGGAAGCTCCGTTCTGTCATTAAACGATTCGTGATAACTGGGCAACCGTACAGAAATGTCGACACAGTTTTTCATTCTCTGTTGTTAAAACCTTAGTTATCCATATCGATAATTTTCATGCTGTTAAAAAAACACCCGATATATGTAATATTCGCATTAAGGTGTCCCTCAAATGTACGAACAAAATTTTTACATCAGATTTCGAAAACCTCCTTCTCAACGTCAATACTATGTACTACCATATAACCAGAGAAGACACTGCATATAAATTTGTATACCGATTGGAGGTGGTTAATGTCACATAGGGCTAAGGTAGCTAGGCAGGTAGGTATGGTGACTGATAATATGACCTTAGACCTGTCGTAGATCCATTGTGATACCACTGGAACTTCTTCCATACACTATGAGATCCCTTTTAAGCCATCCGTCGGCATTTCTAAATAAGCTTATCTTCGTTAGTTTAAGATGCGCTTCTTCCAGTACATCTGTTAAAAATGTACTACCAAGCATGCAAAGTCTTTCTCCAGCTAAATAGTATCCTCCTCCTCTGTATTATAGTAGCTTCTACAATAATCGTTGAATAGAACTCCCAGCCTTCTGAAATGGTTACCTCTTAAAAAATGACCGGTTAATACACCTATCAAAGTTATTGTATTCTCTCTGTTGAAGTTTACCAGGCATTTTGAATTACTATTATTGAGTTTCAGCCATGCTTATTTGCTGAACTCGCATGCTGTTACTATTTTAATAGTTTCTCTATAAATCAATAATTTACAAGTGACTATGGGCATGGGTGTCAAAGCTTTATCCGATTGAATAGTTTGGGTTGTATCCTTTGTGGCAAGTTCATCTGCGATATAGTTTCCTGCTATATTTCTATAACCTCGCACCCAAATGTGGTTTACGTTGATATACTGGGATAAGACATTTAAGAGTTTATAGCACGCTAAGCCTGTTTTCGACCTGTGCGTTTTGAATTCTAGCGCTTTTGTCGCTGTCTGAATAAATGAGAAAGTCGAGGCCTAAATTTTCGAGCTCTAGAAAACCAGAAGCCCTTGATGATTGCTTTATATTCAGTTTTCCGGAGTTGACCCCTCCACCTACTTTGTTATCTAATTCTGAGCCATCTGTATACACAGTTATTTCATTTGTATTTACAATAAGGTCATTATCCTAATCTTCTTTCGAAAGAAACATGATAAAGGATTTAAGTAAATTAAAGTTCTTGATATTGCAAAAGTCTATTTAGGCAGGAATACAGGCGAATATCGCTTATATCGCCGAATGACCCAAATGGGTCGTACTGAATGAGACTGACCATGCTTTGTAGATGACCTGTAAATAGTATTTTTGATGCCAGAGAGGGCAAAGTTCAGATGCATTTATGGACTTTCAAAAAATTAAAACCAAATGTAAATAAACCAAATTTAATAAAATATTATAAAATTAGGCACCAAAATTTAACTGTGATATCTTCGTATCTGGAATCTACAAGGATAACTAAAACTTTAACCCCCTATACAACATGCCTTAACCATGTGTAATCGGGCCCAATAGTATGTGTCATCGATTGAGTGCGTGAGACTAAAAAACATCGTTAATTTGATTTTAAGAATTACCATAATAAAATTGTGGTTTATGTTGGCGTTAGTTCAAATGAGAAAATGCCTAAGAAAAGCTTCAGAAATAAAACAAAATGTCCTATTGTTCTAATCTCTGTTGTTTTTCTTAATAAGCTTGAACAAATTTAAAAACATTCAAGTCAAAACAAAATAAGTGCCCACCTACGTAAGCCGCAAAAAACAAATCACAACAAAACGTATCCAGACAAAACAAAAACTATCAGAAATCTGTATCTAAATATTTGCTGTTTTCCATTTCACAGTTTTATTAGTTTGTAGAAGTTTTTGAGAAAATTTGCATTAATTGACACGTCAAATCGGCATACAACACAATCGAAATATGTTCAACGCACTGACTCTTTTGCACTTACCAACACTAGTTGGGCACAAATTTATTCATTTCACTCCGTTCTTTGAATTTAGGTTTATGCTATTGGCAGCTTTATTTACAATATTTCAATTTTAAATACAAATATAAATGTAAAAGATCCACATGCGTGCAAATGTCTAGATTGGCAAACATATACGCGCACACAAGTAAGTAGTGTTTGAGCATTTGCATATAGGTATGTGTGTATATGTGTATATATCTCACGGTAATTGCGATAATTTATTGCCATTGTATGACTTGGTTTTATTTATTTAGAGTTTGCAGAAAAGATAATGTCATTCCAGAGATAAGGTTGTAGCACAAAGTGCGAACCGTGCACAAATGTATGGCAGAAGTCTAATAAAATACAGGATTATTTATATGGTGCTATTGTTGGGCTAGATTTATCTGCAGTAAAACAAAAAAAAATGTTTTATTGAAAAATATACACATACATGTAAGCATATATTTTATTGCAAAGTATAAATATATGCACAACTTTCGTAAGTTATGCCTACTGGAGTATTGATTTGGGTATCTTGTTTAGATTTTGTGCCCTTAACCCACATTTTGACAAAATATTTTAGTATAATACTATGCATATAAATTTATTGGGTATAGGAATAAGTTTCCGCCCTCATAAAAGGGATGTCACTGCTGATACTATTTTTGTATTCGCTCTAGTATATATTGGTGAACGTTTGCACGCAATGGGAATGGTCGAGAAAGCAGGTAACTGGGTGTCACATCAATTGAAGAAGAGGGATATCAAAAGACGTTCGGTGACGTGTAAGATGCTTCATGAACGGCAGAAAAGAAAAGGTTTTCTGCATCGCATCATCACTAGCGATGAAAAATGGATCTGCTATGACAACCCTAAACGTAGAAAGTGTTGGAGCCTGCCAGGTGAACCAAGTCCATCGACAGCGAAAAAAAATATTCATGCTTCAAAGGTTATGTTGTTCATCTGGTGGGATCGGAACGGTGTCATCTATTATGATCTCCTTAAATCTAATAATCTAAAACCATCACTGACGATGGTAACCGGCTGCAGCTGATGCGTTTGAATCAAGCTCTCAAATACAAGTGGCCGGGATGGGACGGTAGACATGACAAACTGATTTAACTGCATGACAACGCCAGGCCCCATGTTGCTAAATCTTTATCCACCCTGCCCTGTTCCGATCAATGCAGTCAGCCCTTAACCGAGAGCGGTTCACTTCTTACGAGAGCATCGCACACTGGGTCCATGAATGGATGAAGTCAAAACAACTCGAATTTTTCGTCAGAGGAATCCGTATACCTCCTGAAAGATGAAGTTAAGTTGTAGCTTCCAATAGCACATACTTCACATAACATCATATAGTAGTTAATTGTTTCAATAATTCGTAACTTTAGGTAAGAAAGGACGGAAACTTATTCCCATACCGAATCTTTTTTTGTTAAATCAGGAAGTTTGTGAGTCCGTTTTATAAATTTGGAGCAGAGAAAAGATCGTATTATGCTAATCTCTTAATAACCCAAAGCTGATCTCTCGGGTTACATATAGTCATGCTGGTCATACGAGAACTGCTGTATCATACATATTATATTTTGGCCTAATAATGGAAAACTAGCATTTTTGGTTACAATTAATTTGATTATTTTTCAAATTATTCTCCAGGACGAACAATATATGTACATATGTACTTTTGCATTCCTTTGTATGACGACTTTGATATACGAAGCGGAGCGGCGTACCCCAAAAATATATCCCATCACCCATGCTGTTTTGCTTGTTATTAGGAATGTCTTAGAGGCGGCCCTACTTCCGCATCGATACAATAACTTAAAATAGGATATGTTGAGCTATCTTCAACATCTCAATTATGCTGACGACGTTGACTTGCGGGCACACAAAATACCGGAATTGAACAGCATGGATGAGTCAACAAAGAAAAGTGCAATCACTGCAGGCTTAAAAGTAAGTTGCGGTAAAATAAAAATGTTTGGTTTATCTATTGGGTTAGGGAATAAGTTCATAGCATTTTTATATTTTCTTTTATTTTTTTAAGATTTATTTGCTGTTTGGCAAAGGGTAAGTATTCATTCGATAGAACTCTTTCTGCTCTATAAAACTACGCTAATTTTATTTTGGAGTTATTTAATTTTTTTAGGCTTAGAAATGGAATACCCACAAGTCAAAAATCAACAATTTCGACGCCTGATTTTCTCTAGTTTTCATCGAAGTCAAAAGGCTGCCAAAGCAGTCCGGGACATTTACGACGCGTATGAAGAAGATGTCATAAGCGGCTCTACAGCACGGAAATGGTTTGGGAAAAGTTCAAAAATGGCAACTTTGACGTCGATGACACGTCTCGCAACGGAAGGCCTTCTGAATTCGATGAAGAACGTCTCAAATCACTTTTGAAGGAGAACGGTCACCAAACTAGTCATGAATTGGCGGAAAGAATGAACTAAGATCATAAAGCGATTCTCAATCACCTTCAATCAGCCTGGGTGTCTCACGAGCTCAACGAAAAAAACAAAGAAAGTCCTTCAAATGGCTTCTCATTATCTCACCCGCCATCGAGCAGCACGCGGTCATAAACAACGGATTTTGCACCGAATGGTCAAGAGAAATGAGAAATGGTGTCTATACAACAATATGAAGGGTGGTTCCAGGAGATACCCCAAAGCCGAGAGTCAAGCCGGATCTTCATCGAAAGACGATTATGATATGTGTTTGGAGGGACTTGGAGGGTATGGTGCACTGGGAAGTGCTCGAAAAGAATGTCACGGTCAACAAGGAGCTCTACATTGGCCAGCTTCACCGCGTGATGAGGCTATTCGACTAAAAATACCTGATCGAAACGGTCAAACCTTACTCCTTCATGATAATGCCAGGCTTCATGTGGCACAAGTCGTCAAAGCCGCTATACAAGAGTATGGATTCCGTATTCTACGTATCTTGCACTGACCGATTATTATCTTTTCCGCTCCGTGTCAAACCATACGAAGGGCGTTACCTTCGATAATAAAAAGGTGCTTTAAAACTAGCTACAAAAATTTTCTTTGACACCAGACCAGGCGATTTTTGGCTTAACGGCATTAGCAAGAGGTAGGAAGAAGTTATACACAACAACTGCGAATATATAAATGATTAACTTATTGACCTAATTATTATTTTTTGTCTGAATACAAGGCTTCGGTAAAACGCTACGAACTTATTCCCCAACCTAGTAAAATATGTCGAGCATTCAATGTATACAAATGCACTGTCTAAGTTATATTATACATAGTTCATATCTCTGCCGTGCTTCCATATACTTATATTATACTTATAGCTGGCTCAAGAAAATAAAAATTTGTTATTTCAAAACAGTTTGGCTTTATCCATCAACCCAACCTGACATTTGGAAATGTGACTTCATGCAACGGTAATTTATGCCCTAAGAGAACATCAAAGATTTCCGAACTCTAGCGACTTTGATGTAAAAACGAAAATTATCTGAAGTTGGAAATTTTAATATATCTGCAACTTGCCAACAACTTTCAGTTAACTTCCAAACTTCTCTTCTGCTTAGGTGGCGATTGATATAAGAGAAGATTCTTTTCAAATATCTGTAAGGCACAGGGATGAGTGTGATGTGCCTTGTGGAATGTCTTTTTCATCAAATGCACAATAGGAATGCTCTACACACATACGTATGCTCGTATGTGCTTTTGATGCTGACGAGTGGCATTATCATTCGGAATACATCTCTTAAGCGATCATCTGGGTATGTTTGCGTAGAGTCAACGACCAGTAACTGTTGCTAATTGAAAAATGTATTGTAGTTATTTGCTATTTTCGTGTCACAATCATTGCTGATTTCTATACTGTCGCCAAGGGCGGATGTGACTGACACAATGGCGCATACACAATCGCTCAGACGTGCCCCGCTCAGCAAGACCACAAATGAGACTGCAGCAGCCACAGCTGAAAGCCCACTCATTGGCCATTTTGGCATAACATCAGTACAAATGTGGTGCGGGTATAATTTTGCCATTTGGCTAACTTTCCACACGTCAACAATCAACAGTCAACAACATATGTTGCACGTTGCACTATTCCACCGCTACTGTCCAAATGTCCTGTTGCCGCCTCAAAATGCTCGAGCATGCATATCCTGACATTGCCTGACAGGTTTGCGTCTTCATTTGTCGTTTCTTCCTGCTATCTGCTGCTATTTTGTGTGTATAAGTACAGATGAATGGATATCTACGAAGTGTTTGAGGAAATCAGTATGAGTATGTCTAGATGTTCGTTTTTCGCCTGAAAGGCTGACACAAATTCGTCATATGTCATTTAAAATGACACATGCACGCACCTAAAGGAACCTATCTATACCAATGTGTGTGTGCGTGCGTACGAGTATGTGGGTGGGCATTTTGTTTGTTTGTGGCAAATATCTGCACTGCCACAAAAGTGCATAGCACTCATTAGCTTAATTTGATTTGAGTTAATTTAAGCAACTACTGCATTTTCCTCCTTCTTGCAGGGAACTACTATCATTTTCATTTTTAATTTACTAACGAGCTTTTAATTTACTAATTACATTTGTAGTGTGGCAGTGGGTATTTTAACGGCGCCTGAAATGGAATCACGGTAGCATTAAAGGAAAAGGGTTTTTGAGTAACAGAACCTACACTGGTCACAAAAAGTTAACGTATATTGATTGCATTCCTTTATTAAAAAAATTAATGCAAATTTATGTGAAATAAAGGATTTTAAAATAGTAGTTAAAATTCAAACAAAAACGTTAACAAAAACTCAACGCCTATGAAAACTGCTGCAGAAGACCTTAACGTACATTTAATATAAAAATCAATTTATGATGACAATAAATATTATTTTGTAGCTTTTCGAGTACACCAAACGCTGATAGCCGTTGTTAGGTGCTCCGGCATAGATTTCATCTGCAATAAGAAATTTTTTTCGTAAGTAACACCGGACGAAATCAAACTTTTCTTAAAATAATTTTCCGGTAATGGTTTTTGTTAGGAGGGAGCAAAAAGAAAATATGCGTGAATTTGAAAGTAAAAGCTGAATTTTTTTAGAGACTTAAGGGGGGAACCTCGTTTATAAGGTCAAAAATTTCCAATTTTTTTTTTTCATTTTAAGCGATTCCTAATATATTTCAGAATATTCACACAAAGTTACAGAGCCTAATTCTCAATATTTCCGTAGATACAAAGACAAAGGTAGGCGAGCGTTAGTGTGACCGGACAGCTATAGTGCAAACTTTATCTTCTTTTCTCGACTTTTCATTTTTATGATTTCTTTGAATTGGTTTACATGAATGAAAAAACTAATGAACAAGATTTTTATACCAAGTTGAAGTGAATTTTTTTTTTATAGAAAGGCATTTTTTTCTTTAAAACCTCCAAAAAGTTGAAATTTTGGAATTTCTCTCAGTTTGCTTAGTTCATCTAGAATAAAAAATCATGATAAATAGAAACCCATTTGAATTTTTCGCTTTAGATAATAATTACGAGCTGTATCTTGTACGCCAGTTGGAAACCCCAGCGTTGCAGCGCTCTACTAATTTCTATGTTAAACATTTTTTTCAACTTATTTTAACCAGTACAAAAATTTTTTATACTTTTCAAATGTTCATTAAAAGATAGAAAAAACTTTGCAGTGCTAAATTAATTTTTTCCTTAAAAAAAAATCGCAAAGAGATGCAATTTTTAGACCTCATAAACCAGGCTCCCCCCTTAAAGTGTTCACCCTTTTGAAACTTTTTATGGTAAATTGGCAAAAGAAACTATGTGATCCTTACATTTTAGATACATGATGTATTCAATAGTTCTATGGAAAAATCAAGTGGTAACATTTTTGTAGAATATTTTATTTATTTATTTATTTATTAAATTAATCAAGAAACAAGACGCTTACAGACTATTGCATAGGTAGATACAAACAAAGACCATATGGCAAAAGTTTTATAAGTGACTCTTAAAAGTAAACTTAGAATAATAGAAATTAAAGACTAAGGAAGAAGAATAAGCATTAAATTGAGCTAGCGTTCTTCTAAAAGGAGCATTCATTACATGAAAAGTTTTAGCAATACTCACAAAAAACAATTGATTACAGCGGAAAATGCGTGAGAAAACATTAAAATTAATTTTATTGCGTAGATACGGACAGTCTATTGAGGCCGCACAAATATCAAAGACAAAACACATCGACAACAGAACACGCCTAGACTCTAAGAACATTAGATTTATTAATAAGCAACAAGAGCGATAGGATGGAATGGGATCAATGAATTTCATCGAGCGCAAAGCAAAGCGCACAAAAGCTCTCTGAACACAATATAATCTGTTAATATAGATTGCATGGAACGGTCTCCAAACGAATACCGCATATTCTAACCGGGACCGAACTAAGGACGAGTGCAACAATTTAAGAGTAAAGGGATCAGAAAACCAAGAACTATTTCGACGAATAAAGGCTAGCTCTGCGAAAGACTTAGAAAGAATAAAGTTTATGTGGGTGGTGTAGTTGAGCTTAGGGTCAAAATAAGCACACAGGTCCTTTAATTCACTAATTGACTTTAGCGTCGAGTGTGAGATGTAGTAAGCTGTTGGAACAATATTAAAAACTTTCGCATACGAAGTATAGTCACATTTATTAATGTTAACTAACAAACGATTACGCACACACTAGCTCTATAAGTTATTCAATAAACGCTGGAGAATGGATGAATCTTCTGAACATTTAATTTCATGATAGATTTTTAGATCATCCGCGTATAGAAGAAAATGACACAATGAAAAACAGAAGGAAATATCGTTAATGAAGAGGATAAATAGTAGCGGACCTTAGACCCTACCTTGGGGAACAGCAGACGAAGCAACAAAAGAATAAGACGATGCAATATCAAGTCGACCGACATAGTGCCTTTTATTAAGAGAGGAAATTAACCACTTAGAAAATTGAGAGTGAAAGCCGACACCCTTAAATCCTTCAAAAAATCTGTATAGATTGAACCCTTTTGGAAACCTCTTTGAGATGGATCCAAACAGTCCTCCGTAAAGGCAGCTAACTACTCAATAGACGGGTATTTTTGTCTTTTTTTGTTCGAAATGTTTATAAAAGAGAGATAAAATTCTGTGTACTATAAGTTTCTTAAAACAGCAAAGCTCAAAATTCAACGTTAACACCAGAAATAAGTTTAAATGTGTAAAGGTTAATTTCGTTAGTGAGTATTGGAAAATTTATTTAATTATTTAATATATTCATAGACTTATAATTTACTTACTTAATTTTAATAAAGAAAATGAAAAGGTTATTATAGTTTACAGAGGAAGAATATGAGATGAAACTTATAATCTATGATAATTAAGCAATTCATTAAGTCATGTTATCAAGTAGTACTTTGTGAAAGAAAAGTCTAGGCCAATGTAATTTGAAAGCATATTAAAATCTTTCAAGGTTCTACAAATTGGTGCATTGGAAGTATAATTAGATTGTTTGTTCAGAATGTTCGAATTTGACTTATTTTGTTTGGAAAATTATTTTAGTATTTCATTTTAAATGAAATCAATGAGCCTTCCTGAATATTTAAATTTTAATATTTATTAGATGTGAGTCTTAAATACACCACTTAACACTATCTATATTTATGTGGATTTTTTTATAGAAATATTATTGCCTATGTTCTATAGCAAACTTTTACGAAGGCTACTTTAATTAAGCATTTCACACTCAGCTTCCATTTTTAAAAATTCAAAAAGTCGTCCCGGAAAAATTGTACATGCACGTAAAGCTGTTGTTGTCGGTGTATCAAAAGGAAGGGGATATACCCAGCTATCACACAATTTTTTTTTAATTTTCAACTTCGATCTTCTTGCTGTTATAAAGCAGCAGAAAACATTGTTAAACTTTCCTCCTATGGAATAAATTATACGTAATGGATAGATACTATAAAAAATGAACAATGTATTTGTTGTGACGAAAAGAAAACAATACTTTTTTTAAATGGTGAATATATCCCCTTTCGTTTAAAATAAATATAATAACGTTACGGATTGAGTATCATCATCATCATCATCATTGTTTCCTTAAATCCCTAGTGAGACATAAAACCAACTCTCTGCCTTCTAGTAGCCCACATCAAATGGTGGGGGCTCACCCCAGGCCACGCTATAGAAGGGAAAAATGTTGTATCTTGCGAGAGCAAGGAAGCAATGTGTAGTAGCCGGAAGTAATAGCTAATGAAAGGGGTGCATGATGTACAACCCAAATATCGTGCAGTAAGTCCCAACGGCGGAGATGGTTGAAGTGGACTGCTACCTCTTCTTAATTGACGTGATAACCGCTTACGTGATTTTGGCCGTCAGTCATTTCTTTCTCGTGTTAACCTGCGCCAGTTGGATACACCAAGTGAAGCCAAGTCCTTCTCCACCTGATCTTACTAACGGAGAGGAGGCCTTCCTCTACCAGCAGCTGGTTCCGCATCGAATACTTTCAGAGTCGGAGCGTTTGTATTCATTAAGACGACGTGATTCAGCCAACGACGTGATCCTGGCCGAATTAGCTTTTGTGACTGGGTTGGGGTGTTCACGCCTAAGGAACCCACCTGGGGTCAACGCTATTAGCCTTTAGCGCGCTTAGGGTCACCAATTGGTGCCCCTGGATGCCTTGAAGATGGATGCTCCATCCCCAGGATAGAGAAATAAGGTTGGCGTCTCGACCTTCTAATTAAATTTTTTGCCAAAGAAACACGAAGTGAGTACAAATATTTAAAATTATTTCTTTTTTTTTTTGAAACTTAGTCCTTTGAAATTTAAAGTCCTTTAAAAAATGTAATGGATTTATTATAAAAAATCTATAGTTTCACGTGTGTTATGAAACTTTTCCTGGATGCAAAAAAATTTGATGATTTTTGTTGCACAGTATATTGCAAAATACAAGATTTAATTTTCAGATTTTTCATGTATTTTACAATATTATTTGTTCGCTTTTCTCTTTGCTTTTCTAGCTGTTTTATAAAAACGAAAAGAAATGCATAGTTGAGCATTCCTCCTCGGTAATAAATTATTCCCAATGGATAATAAAAAAATCAAGATCTGATTACGATTTGATTCAGATTTTACATACTATTTTATTATATGGTCTCATCTCTGTTCTAAAGATCCTGCTGAATGGTGTTTCGTTTATAAATTGTTTAAGCGACTTCTTGCGTGCATTTCGGTAAGAGTAGCCATTTTTGGTCAGAATTTTCGCACACAGCTTCACAGCAAAATGTTCGCTGAAATGCTTCCTGGAAATTCTTAGTGATACCTCGATACTCATATTTTCAAGCAAATGCTCGATACTTATTCGTCGAAGCAAGTAGGCCGCTGAAGTCGTATGGGTTAGTGCGTCACTACAATTAGGTAGTGCAAGGGTGCAAATATTTATAAATATGTATATACATATAAGTAGCTTTTTTACTCGATGTTTTTGGGTATAATACTTGGTATCGATACTTTTTTACAGTATCTGCTATATGGCAGCACTGTAACTATCATTCATCGTAAATTCATTTCATCATGAAAAGTTCGATTTACCGTAATTTTTTCGTATTCACTTTTCTTTTAACTTCTACGTGTATATAATTGATTTTGAAAAGTTGAGATTTTGCAATGCCTCTAATATCTTCCGCTTGGAAAAACTTCGAAAAAGTTGACTCCAATAAATTTGCAGCGTTTAAAATGCATACTCGTGCATGTGTAATAAAATAGTGAAGTGTTCTGGGAGTACACAGCTATTTGAAGACAGACTCTTGTAACAGGCAGGAGCAGCAGAGCAAAAAAGGAAGGAATGTCTTTTGATAAATTATCTAGGTATGTAAAGAAGAATACCCTGCCATATACTTTTATTTGCCTTCCATGTACATATGAACATTTGATTTTATTTATGTAGAAATTGGGACGTAATTTTTGCAAATAACTATATTCTTACTGCTTACAACTATCGTAGCTGTCAAAGGTGAGAAAAGTCAATGCTAGCAAATTTATTTGCATTATTTTTTCTAAATATGCAAGTAGTATGTATAATATTCTATATAAATACTTTTAGTTCTATGTAGTCTGTAAGAAACTTTGTATTTCTTGACTTACTAAAATGAATAATCCTCCTCTGTAAGTTATAAGTAATTTTATCTTTTTCTTTTACTCATTGCAATTGAAGCTAGTTAATTATTTAAAAATTTAATTTAACTTTGATTAATTAATTTAGCATTAATCTGTTTTCATAGTCTGTAAGAAATACTGTATTTTTTAGACTATTAATTGAATTAAATAAATAAATAAATAAATAAATATACAGTATATTCCATTATTTTTTAGATGATGGAAGTAAGCGTTCCAATGATGGGCAGTGTCAAACTGTTGAGAGCAATGGCTTTCTGCAGCTAATGAAACAAGTTGATCCATTATATTGTATAAAATGCAGCATACAGAATTTTTCAAAAAGTTTCTATGGCAAAAGTATGAAATGCTTGAAGACGGTTTTACAGGCTTCCCCACGACAGTCCATTCTACCCCGCTCATGTATGGGGAATGCTTATGCTGCTACAACAGCACCAAGAACGGCTTTACAGGTGGACTAGATAAAATACAGGGATGTTCTCTCATAACAGGTAATATGATTATATAGACCGAAACGAACTCAGAAAAAGCTGATTTAGGTATCCCACTTCGCTTTAAAAGTGATGTAAATCTAAGCATCAAAAATAGTGCTACCAGGGAATTTCGTTTTGCTCAACCAAGTGACAATATTTCCGACTATTTAATGTGCCATTTCCAGAAAATTAGATGCATTATGGCAGACTACGGTTCCAATATACTCAGTGCAGCTAAAAAGATTTTAGGTGAGAAAAATGCTTTACGCTACATTGCATATAATTTGAATCTAATTGCTCAAATACCTTTTAAAAAATTTCACACTTATTTCAGAAATATTCCGATGCGTTTCGAAAAATTCAAATTCACGCTGGAATTTGCTTAAAAACTTATTCAAGACGCCAAGGCACGCTACAATTATGTATTCTAAAGGGTGGTTAAATTTCAAGGGCCGATGTTGAACGTGAACCACACCTAAACGTCAAGCTTTTTCTGCATTTTATTTGACAGTTTCTAATTTCTGACTAACTCAATTTCAACTATAGAAAGATACACAATCGAACAACGCGTTAAAGTTATTCAGGCTTATTATGTAAACGGGCATTCAAATCAAAATCATCTTCAGTGATGAGGCACATTTTCACCTCAGTCGATTCGTCAATTAGCAGAATTGCCGCATTTGGGCGAATGATAATCCAAGAGTGATTGCTGAAAAACCAATGCACCCACAAAGAGTGACTGTTTGGTGCGGTTTATGGGCCGGCGGTATCATAGAACCGTATTTTGTCCAAAATGAGGCCGGTAAGGCATTTACTGTGAATAGTGTTCGCTATCGTGAGATGATAACGAACTTCTTATGGCCCGAATTGGAAGATATGGATGTGGACGATATGTGGTTTCAATAGGAATGTGCCACTTGTCACACAACTAACGAAACAATGGCTCTTTTGCGCGAAAAGTTTGATGGCCGAATCGGCACGTCGCGGCGATGTCAATTGGAAGCCAAGATCATGAGATTTGACACCGTTGGACTTCTTTCTTTGGAGTTATTTGAAAGTAAAGATGTACGTCGATAAGCCAGCAACAATTCAAGAGCTAAAGGATGAGATAATTTGGCACATTAACGGCATAGAGCATCAATTATGCCTCAGCGTCATCGAAAATTTGGACCATCGGATGAAAGTGTGCCGCCGAGGCCGCGGTGGCCATATGGCCGATATTATGATTCAGAGGTTCTTAAAGTTAGCCAAATATTTAACAGAATTGATTTGTTCTTTTAAAAATGGACATAGACACCAACCGTGTGGAAATTAAGGAATGTAGGCAGCTTTTGGTGTTATTAGCATCATTTGAAATTGCAACAGGGGAATTGTCAGGTGGAAAATGATAAGAATTTCAGAAATAACTCACGCTATGAATTATCTAGCATACCAACTAAAGGGTTTTCCAATAACAGGCGTTATTTTGAATAGCACGCTATATCGGTAAATGTCACTTTTGAAGCTGTCATTTTTTGATATTTGAGAAGTAGAAACTACACCATAAATAAAAATTGAATGATATACGCTTAAACAACGCATTGAAATTATTAAAATTCAGTATAAAAATTGTGAAAATTTGGCAGAAACGGTTCGTAAACCATTTTTGGGTCATCATGATGTACCTTGTCGGACTGCAATACAGAAATTGGTGAAAAAATTCGTGATGTTGGGACAAGTTAGTGATGTGAAGAATAAAACCAAATGTACGTCGCTCAAGAACAGCCGATAACCTTGCTGTTGTAGCCGAAAGTGTTGAAGAAAACCCAGGTTTGTCCATTCCTTGTCGTTCTTTGGAATTAGGCATTCCACAATCGTCATTGCACCGTATTTTGCATAAAGATTTAAGTCTTAAGGCTTATAAAGTCTAGTTAACACAAGAACTCAAGCCGGCCGATCATCAACAACGTCGTGTCTTTGCTGATTGGGTCGCAGAAATGCATGAAAATTATCCGGAATTCCATCGAAAAATCATATTGAGTGATGAGGCCCATTTCCACCTCGGTAGCTTCGTCAACAAGCAAAATTTTCAGATCGGGGGCTCAGAAAATCCAAGAGTTAGTGTTGCAAGGGCTCTCTATCCTCAACGTGTGACTGTTTGGTGCGGTTTACGGTCCAGTGGAGTCATTGGACCTCTTCTTCTTAATTGGCGCAATAGCCGCTTACGCGATTTTGGCCGAGTTTAACAAAGCGTGCCAGTCGTTTCTTTCTCGTGCTAACCGGCGCCAATTGGACACACCAAGTGAAGCCGAAGTCCTTATCCACCTGATCTTTCCAACACAGAGGTATCGTATCGAATACTTTCAAAGCCGGAGCGTTTGTATCCATTCGGATGACATAACCCAGCCAACGTCATTGGACCTAAGTCTTTCGAAAATGAAGCTGGAGCAACAGTTACGGTGAAGGGATTGCGCTATCGAGAGGTGATGAACGACTTTTCATGGCCGGAATTGGATGGTTTTGATCTGAACAAGGTTTATTTTCAACGAGACGGCGCTGCGTGCCACACAAGCAACGAAATCATTGATGTTTTACGGAAATAACACCTCTTATTGGGAAACCCTTCACAAAAATGTGACACTGGAGATCATTTAATATCGGAATGAAAAAATGTTTTGCTTTCTGAAACCAATAGTCGATTCGGGCAAATGAAAAACAATATCCACGTTGCTTTGACGACTCTTTTAGATTTTCGATTTAAAAATCTTCAATCCACGGATACAGTTACTTCTGGCAAAGCCATTTCAAAGTTAAAAGTACTTGGAAAGTATGAAATATTGTTTTATTTCGACCAGGAATCTGCATGTGGGGAAATAGAAAAATCTGATTTGTGGGAGAAACTCAAGGAATGAATTCTAGATAACTGCAAAATGCTTAATCGTAATATAGAATAAACGAGTCGTTACTTGAACTGTGAAATATCTAATTTAAAAGTAACTACTTTAGAGGAGTCAAAAAAAAATAAACTTTCTTTTTGGTCCCTTTATAAAATTTCTCGTGCGTGTTTAGTTTTCGTAGCATCCTCCGTCTCTTACAAAAGACTTTTCTTGAAGGCAGGAAATACAATAACACAAAAAATAAACCACCTGTTGGGTATATTATCATATCAGGTATTTAATTTATTTTTAAATTATATTACATTGTATGAAGTATTTAAAAAAAAATACTTTTCTGTACCTCCGTTAGTGAGAACGATTTTTTGCTTAAAATTTCCATTCAGTAATAAAAATTTAATTCTCTGACTTTAATTATTTAAATTTTTGCTCGACGCTTGAAAATACGCTTCATATTTTATCGACATGTATTCAGTACTCGATGTTTTGTCCCAATACCAAAAACAAGTAAAAGTATCGGTCGCAAAATGGTATCGAGGAATCACTAGATGTTCTTTGTGTTTTAGAAAGCCGTTGTTTTTTCGATTTAATCACAATTAATTATTAATATGGAATGTTTCTCTATCACTTACATTAAAACCATACGTGGGTATACCTATACGTGGGTATAGGTGGCTAACGAGACAAAAAAAAACAGGTATCACAGGTAACACTGGCACAGAAGTACTCCAAATGCACTGCTCTTCGCACAATTTTAGGGGATGTTTAACAACGGAAATCTCCTTTTTTTTTTGTGCGTTAAATTTTGCTGCAGCAGTACTTGCAAGTCCTTTGAATATTTATCGATAACTTTATTACCAGCTTATTTTAAGGATTAACTAAATTGTCAATTAAATATAAATAAGAAATTTAGTTCTTTGCCATTTTTAGCACTCAGAGACAATAAAAGACTGCTACTCACGCCGTACGTTTACTTTTGCTGACTAGTGTGCATATGTATTTATAAATAGTGTACAGCGGCCTTCACACATTGTTAGTGTGCTTCAAGGTTGTGATTGTTGCCAAAAAAATGATTAGTTCAGCATTCTAATTTTTGACAAAAATGGCAAACAAAAATAAATCTGAGACCTACAAACCGTGAAAATATCTGACACATACATTAAGGTGGGCGAACTTTATCGAAATACAAAATTTCATATAACACAGCTTAAAGTTACACTTTTGATATAAAAAACATACTTAACTTGTTTTTGTGCATCATCGTTGTAATACCACAACACGTGCAGTAATCTGAAAGAAAGAGTATGAAAAGTATTATGGAAGAGGCCTAAGTGAAAAAGTCGCCAATTCCATTAAATTCAATAAGGAGAGTTTTTTAAATCCAAAGAAATTCAGTGAAATTAGATGACCTAACTAAGCCAGACTTTTCGAATCAGATTTTCCCAAAATAAACACTCTGCTTATGCGAATACACTCCAACTTCCTTCGCCTCGTCACGAGTCTACGTGAGCACCCAGTGCCAGGTGCCTTGTGAAAACTTTATTTTTATAGACATGGTTATGACTTTGGTCTGAATATTAATAAAATTTGTAGCTCCCTTTTTAATTACTTCTGGCTCAAAGTTAATCATCCACTTTTGTTTTTGAATAACTTTTTTACTAAAAACAAAATATGTTAAGTGATGGAAATCTTTGTTTTGAAATTTACGCGTCTTGATTGTCTGTTTGTATTCTGTAGCTGCCTAGTGCACAAGGGGCAAACGTGATTGAAGCCATTTGTAAAAATGAGGAAACTTCCGATGGTGTAATTAATTTTACGACACCTTGTTGAGCAAGTAGGTTATCTCTAAGTAGAGGAAAGCCATTTTCGGCTAAAAAATATACATATCTGTAAATCAGGAGCGTGTAAATTTTTCCAGCAGATTTATATATCAGGTGAGTCCATAAGTTCGTGCGTTTTTTAAAGGTGATTTTGAAATTAATAAAAAAGATGATTAAAATTATTAAGTATTTATTAACCAATAGTATATTTTCTTTCATTATTTATAATCCTTCCCAACGTTTAGGCAAGTTTTTAATTCCCTGCTTAAAAAATGTCTTGTCTTTGGAGCCAAAATACGCTTCGATATCCCTTTTTATAGCTTCTTTTGAGGAATAGTTCTAGTTACTCATATAGGATTGGAGCCCACGGAAAAGGTGATAATCACAAGGTGCAATGTCCGGAGAGTATGGTGGATGCGGCATTAGCTCCCATCAGAGCTCGTTCAGCTTGCCTAATGTTTGCCTTGCGGTATGGGGCCTTGCGTTGCCGTGGTGAAACAAAACTTTGCGTCTATTCACTAAAGACGGTCGAGTTTTTTAAGTGCCTCATTCAGGTTTGATAGCAGAAGTTCATAATAAACAATACCAGTCATATCCCATCAAATAGATAGGAGAATCTTCTTGGGGTGAAGGCCATTTCTAGGGGTCGGTTCTGGTGTTTCATCTTTACCAAACCATTGGCGTTTGCGAACAGGATTATTGTAAAGGACCCATTTTTCATCACCAGTAACGATACGGTTCCAAAAACTTTCATTTTCAAGCTAATGCAGCAGCTGAGAACACACAATCACTCTCTGCTGAAGGTTGGCGACGGAAAGTCTATGCGGAATCCATTTTCCCAGCTTTGAAACCCTTTGCCTGTGAACTGTTCCATGCGATGAAGTTAACCTCTGAGCTATCATATCGACTGTCAAATTTGGCACAGCTTCCACGAGTTCGAGCAAGGCGTCGGAGTTAAAGACTTCAGGACGACCAGCGCTCGAGACATCCTACACGTCGCAGTTACCACTTCGGAATTTTGAAAACCACTTTTGAGCAGTCCTTACACTCACGGTATCCTCTCCGTGAACAGTGTTTATTTCTGCAGCAGCAGTTGTTCATTTTTATTACTTTTATAAAAAAATACAAAATATGCCTCTTATATGCGTTCGAAGATTTCATTTTATTTTTTAACCAAACGTGCTTCTATCCGCGATTAAAATCACTTGTTGAATACACAATATATCAAAGAAAATTGCAAAAATTGTACAAAAGTGAAATTATGGGTAAAATACGCACGAACTTATGGACTGACCTGATACTATAAATGTTATTTGCTTTTTTAATACAAACGTGTCCTTAAGAATTTCTTGGTAGAAATAAACTTGTTTGGGTGCGTATTTTATATTTAAGAAACCCCCTTATTGCTCTACAAAGCAACTTATATATATTTTTTTTAATATTTTGAGCTGTTCAAAAAATCATCTGTAAATCGGAGGCGGCATAAAACTATAGTCCCTTCCATTTGTGGAATAAGATTATAATCAAACTAAACTTCTAAAAAAACAAAAACTATTCTTAATTAAACTTGCAAGCCAACTAAATTGTGCAATGTTTTAAAAATTTATTTGTAACGTTTTTTTTTTCTAATCACACATTTTTGTTTTTACTTTTTACTTTCACAAAGAGGTATGATTTTCTACTTTCTACAATATCTTCATTGCCATAACTCGCTCTCTCTATGAAGACAACTTCTTTGAAAATTGGGGGAGCTCGAAATGAACTTTAGAGCTATGCTTTAGTTGGCCATTTTCTTCAATATGTAGAAATCGAATCCACCCTAATGCATATACACATGAATAAATGCATGCACTCAATCATGCTGCACATGGTCTAATGCTTTGCCTGATTTGCAACCCATTTGTGCATATTTTTATGATTCGCCTTTTTCGCCTAATAAGGTCACAATGCTCATACATCGCGCTGACAATGAAATCATACATTTTTTAAGTTAGTATTATTTTTACTTTTTTCCATTTTCATTTTTGTCTGTTCCATCAGCGAATTGAGGAAAATTCCTAGTGCTTTGTATCAAACTTCAACATATGGTATGGGAAAATACACACACACACACAAACTTACTTGGGTTTCTGCTTTATATAACAGAAATATGACCAGCTTTTGGTGCAGCATGTAATTTCTATTTTTCCATAATGGCGTGTCAAATCATCTTTGTTTGTTTTTCGCATGCTTAGCAAACAATATTTGAACAAAACGAGAAAATAATAATTTGCTTTCAATGTCACTTTCATTGTCTTATTAAGGCGCTTTATTTAGGATAGCCTTCGATTTTTAGTTGAATTTGCTTTGCTGCATTGGCGTTTTTTGGTTATTGTTTAGATATTTTCAATAAGGCATGCATTTTTATTTTATTTTACTTCTTTGAAATATTATTCAGATGACACATATGAATGTATGTACGCGATGTGTTGCCAAACATAAAGGCCAAACAAAAATTACTTTCATGCAAAAATGCAAGGAATTGAATTACGGACACAAAGTAGTGAATACCCTCAAACGAAATATAACAAACGGGCAATAAATAATCATAAAAGTTTTTGTGTGAGTATCTTAAAATCTCTTTGGTGTGTTATATTAACGCCTTAGAGAATAATAAATTCTGGTCAAATTTTCCAATTTAGGCTTTAAGAACATATTTAAGTATAGGAATGGTGCCCTTACACGGATTGAGATGGTTTTCCTCTTTCAATATCTCTCTGAAAAATGTATTCTTGGGGTGTTTAACTAATATTTGAAAAATCGAAAACAGTGATTACATGTTAATAGAGATATTGCAGTTAAAACAGAAATTTTGATACGGCTTAGACATGACAAATAGAGAACTTTTTTTTATTGTAATGTTATAAATTGTTAAAAACATTTCATCCAATTACACCTCGTTACAACTATCAAGTAATATTTGTCTAATAAGTAGAATGGGACAGTATTTACAGGAAATACATAAATATACTGGAAAACACTTGACATCTGTTGGCCAACCGTCCAAATTTGTGAAGCAAGATCAAGAGGTTTTTGTCGTTTAAGTCTCCGGCATTGCTCACCTGAGTTGGAAAGTCGCCGCGCCTCAGGCTTGGTATGTTTTTCAAGCGTTTTGGTATGAGCGGAGGAAAATTTTTTTAAAATCGTTGAATTTTTTTAGTATGTGTTTGCTTAGCACAGCCCCATCAAAGTTGTCCATATTGCACTAAATAATTAATACAGGGTGGCTGATGAATTTTGTTACATTAAGAAACTCAAATAACTTTTTTTTAGTGTATGGAATTCATTTATTTTTTTTTTCAAGTTGAACGTCATTAAATTTTATTAAATGTAGCTTAACTAGTTTTAAAAATAGTTGAATTTAAATGCCCCCCATGCTCGTTGACACAAGTGCGGCATCTTAGTAAAAAGTTGTTCATTGCTGCTTTGAGAGTTGCGACAGGAATAGCCGCAATTGTTGCCCGAATGGATTGTTTTAGTTCATCCAAATTTGTTGGCTTTGTTTTATAAACTTCTTGTTTACATAAACCCCACAAGAAAAAGTCAGGTGCAGTAAGGTCAGGCGACCTGGGGGGCCAACGAAATTCGGAGTTTCTTGAAATCAGTTTATTGGGAAATTTTCGTCGCAACTCTGTCATAACAGTCTGGGCTATGTGAGACGTTGCCCCATCTTGTTGAAACCACACAGAGTTGAAAGGAATTCTCTTTCGGCATAGTTCTGGATAGAAAAATTCTTTCAGCATTTTCAAATAACGGTCTCCAGTAACCGTAACGGTGTGACCATTTTCTTCAAAAAAATAAGGCCCGACAATACAGCGTGAAGAAACCGCACACCACACTGTCACGCGAAGAGGATGCAATTCCGTCTCGTAGAGTATCTGTGGGTTAGAAGTACTCCATATTCGACAGTTTTGTTTGTTCACATTGCCGTTTAAATCGAAATGGGCCTCATCAGACATGAAAAGGCAGTTTAACATGTTTTGGTCTTCTTCCACCATTTGCAGGATCTTCTGGCAAAATTCCAAGCGAATCGGCAAGTCTGCTGCATTCAGTTTGTTAACCATTTGAATTTTGTAGGGAAATAAGTCTAAATCTTTGTGCATTATTGTTTGCAAAGACTTTCGGCTGGCACCAAGTTGAGCAGATAAGCTTCTTGTTGAAACCCTTGGATTGCTTTGTATAGCTGCAGCTACAGTAGCGATCGTTTCCTCCGTCCGAACTGGTGGGTTTCGATGATAAGGTCTTCTTGCGACTGTTCCTTGCTCAGCAAAATTATTCAGCAGTCTCATTATGGTCCATCTGCTCGGGGGATCGCCGCCAAACATCCGCCTGTACTCTCTCTGTACCAAAACTACGGACTCCAGTGCGTGATAGCGGCGGACTATCCAAATTCTTGTTTGCGTGTCCCAGTTATCCATTTTAATAAATTTTAAAGATCAATCTGCAAATTAAAACAAAAATGGAACAGATAACTTAAAAAGAAAAAAAGTTATTCAATTTTTTTTTGGTAGCGGCTTTCATCAGCCACCCTGTACAATAAAAAATTTGCGGTAGTGTAAAATGCCCAACTCTGAGTCCCACAGCTGTATGCCATAAGCCCGCACGGGCTTAAATACCTGGTTACAAAAGTTTGTTGTGATTGGAGAAGGTTGTACTTCTTCCTATAAGCCAATTTAACTTTTGCATCTTAAGGTTTAATTCAGCTTATTTCACCTTAATTTGCTCTTTCCAGCAGAGTTCTGCATCAAGCGTTATTCCTCAGTATTTCGCAGTGTTAGATAGAACGATATTGGATTTTTATATTAGATATTCAATCGATAGATTATTGGATTAAATAATTTTAATTCCGTTCACATAACAGTTGTATGTAACAACACGAAAAAAGCGAGATAGATATGCACATACAGATGAAAAAAAGATAGCACCTAAACATTTTGATCACTTCTGATTATTTTTCTTTTTGAATGTCTATAAAACTCTTCATTGTCTAACTAATATCATTTAAAACCATTTTATACAAAAATCAAATGATTTTTGAGCCACATTAGCCAAAATTCGATGAGCTAAAAAATTGCAGTTTTTATTATTGTTTGCGTAATCGCTGATTATGAAACGCATAGTGCCAAAGTCTATGATTTCCACTTTCTTCTGCCGTTGGCTGCTTGTTTAGCTTGCGACAACGTGAGGTTGTTGCTGGATAATTCCTTGAAAGATTTCGAAAGAAAGCTCTATAGCAGACCATTACTCGGCTCCAAGAATGATAGAATACCAGATTGCGCCTTCCGAATTCGCCGTGTCGTAAGACCCCATGAATAAACAAGCAGAAGGAAGGGCAATTACTTGTTTGTGAAGAAGAAGAGTAGGCGAAAGCAATGCAAACAACCAAACACAAGAAACTATACGCCCACACACTTTCTTTCCACGGTGTCTTTCGCTTAAAAACGCAAACGAACTGCATTTGGAGGCTTTATATTAAATTGTACTTTTACAATTCAACACACGTCACTTCGCTTTCATTACTTTGATTCACAAATTACAAGATATTCACTTAATTTTCACCAGCATGTAATTTCTCCTCCTTTTCTTTGTTTTGTATTGAGAAGGGAGCTGACGTCAGACTTGTCAAAATCGCGAAAATAAGGTACCTGTGTTTTTATGGCGCCACCTTTCACACCCAATTCACCTTGATTCGGCTCCGCGCGGATTTGACAGAATCAGCTGATAGGCTGACTTCACTTGGGGTGTGTTTACAAAAACACTGAGATTGTGTTAGTGAAATACGAAAATAATCAACCAATTACATTTAGTTGCTATCTGAACAACGACTGATTGGACGAGTTTGTGAATACATCTAAAATGATCTGTCAGAATTCGGCTGCCGAATCCCCAAGTTCCACTCACAATTTTGTGTTTCACCATAGTTACAGAGCAAGTATCGTAAATCTGTCATCCATTGTAAATGTGTCTATAATAATGTAGTTCAGGTGAGATTAGTTGAGAGAGGTAAATTAAGGTGAGTTGAGCTAACTTCTGGTGAGTTGAGGAGAGTTCAGGTAAGGTGTGTGGTTTTAAGTTTTCAGTTCTGCCACAAAAATTACGCTTTAGAAATCAGTTTTATTATCGATCAAAAAATAAAGCTCAAAAAGTAATACTTTTAAAAAAGAACGACTCTCGATATTATCATTATTGCCGATATAAAGGTAGGTAGGTACGTGAAGTGGTTGGCACTACCCAAGTATCACTAAAGCGCCGTTTTGATAAAAATATAAGACCTCCAACAGGCAGATATCTACAGGCTATTGATATAATGGTGAACATTGATTGGATTTAGGTTGGTGGAAGTTTTACTTAACTTTCTATAACTTGATATATAATTGTAATGAAATATTGTATGTTTTATAGATATTATTAAATCATAAAATATTCATAAAGAGCATCAAAACATATGATCCGACATTGGATCCGCCATAAATAAAATTGAGATCGGATAAAACCCGCGCTCACTTTTCATATATTAAGAATAAATTTCCGTCCGTCTGTCTCTGTTACAAGCTATAACTCTCATTGTGTTTGATTCCAAAAATGAAATTTCACTAAATATGCGTGGGTATATAAAGTTCTATCCGAACCGAACTTAATCTCCCTAACTTTTTTTTACCAACTTACAATTTTGGTACAATCACCGAAATTTCAGCATATGTTTGCCACTTTATTTTAATCAAAAATAATTAAAATTAATTAAAACTTCTAGGAGCGTCAAAGTTAAATTAAAATTAAAACAAAAATTAAATTATGACAAGAATTTGGTGATAAGAGTTTTTTGTTTAAGTTATTGTTCGCGGATATTCCGTCAAATGATGCAAAACGGTTAATTAAATAAAGTCTATTGGACATCAAAGAAGTAGCCTACTACTAATTCCTTTTACGAGAAAGACTACAATATTTCCATATATTTGGAATACACATTTTAAGCGTATCACAAACGCTTGCAGGCATATTTTCCTCTTTATTTGCTGGTTAATAAACTTTTTAAGTGCTTTTAGCAAAAAAAATAAGAACAAATTATTGGGCTGAGATTCTAAAGGCATACTTGTGTATGTGAGCTCTTGCCAGCCTTGGGTAAGACGCCAAATCTCACTGTCCTCCATAGCTAGGAATGTAGCCTCTGTTAATGTAGCTCATCTTGATAGCGGCAGCAACATAAAAAAGGATGGAGGTATGTTGAGAGCTTTAATAAAGAACTTCTTTTTTTAAAGTCTAACAACTAATTTAACTTCTTTATAGTACAACTCCCCTTTTTTATATGTTTACAGCTATTCTGTGGTAAAAAGTTATATGTATCTTTTAAATAACTTAAATTCTTCTCAAACACTTTACTTTATTTACAATTTTCAATTAACAAGTTCTTTTGCAACGCACCCACAATAACGGTGTAACTTATTTTATAAATAATTTGTTCTTATTTCATCGTACCACTGTATTTTTCTTCGATCATTGGCGGCAATGGCTTTGTTGCACCTTTTTTCCAATTATTTTCGCGTATTGTACAATTAAGGTCGCACAACATTTTTCGATGAAGAAGGTCCTTTGGAAAAATATACTTGTATACTTACAGGTTTTTTCTTTGCTTACACGTCCTTCGCATTCAGTTCATTTGCTTTGCTGCTTCAAAGCGTCTGACTGACTGCCATTGCACATAGCCTTCGCTACCATTTACAGTTTGCCAACATTAATTTGGTCGCATTGGCATGTACTTATGGGTATTGCAAGAAGAATTTTTCTGTTTGTCTATTTGTAAGAGTATTCACTATTTGTGTGACGTCCTAACTGCCTATATGGCTGCTTGCAAGTAAAATTGCATGTGTTTGTATGTACGCTTGTGAATTCGATATTTCCGAGCGTATACAATCACTTTGAATTTTCATTCATTTCCCCTGAGTGGTGCTGTTACGGCTGTTACCAATTATTAGTCGTGTTTTCTTCAGTGCGCAAGAAATCTCTCAAAAGCGCAACCTTACTTGCTCTTTTCATATAGCTTGACTAAACTGACAGACTGACAGACTAGCTGACTTACACTTTGAGCGTAATGCACTCGCAATTGCTGTTGTGGCACAATTTTTTTTTTGACAAAATTTTTACAAATTACTAGTATTCACTTTGACTCTCTTCTTTTGTTGAAATCAATTTTTTTTTTTTTAGCTGAACTATTGGCATTAAAATTATTCTCAATGAGCTATTAATGACGTAAGTTGATGTTACAGGAATAAATTACTCTTGAAATATCTTATATTGTGTTTTAAATTACACATTGCCCGGATTTTATTAGCACTATTTCGAAATGTATACTATCAAAATGGGCACATTTTTGTTAGGCTGGGTAATCGTGACCATGGAGGGGTTAAAAACACTTTCTTTCAAATTTTACTATTCTTATTCAAAATACGGATCTGAACAATTATACGTGAAAAATTACATCATTAGAATGTTCACCATGAGCACCGAGTACAGCAATTTCGATCCGAATGTTATATTTCGACTCTGGAATCGCTGTTGTCTTATTCACATAGACTTTATTTAAAAAAAAAACACACAAAAAGTAGTTTAGTAGAGTTAGATTGCATGATCGAGATGACGAGTTTAAGTCACCATTACGTGATACTAAACGAAACGTGAAGAAAATCGCAATAATGCAATGTTTTCCCATGTGACTCCACCCTACTTGTGGCTTCATCCTGTTGAAAATAAAGATCATCTATGCCTATTTCTTCGAGCTCAGACCACAAAAGAACTTCAATAAGTTGTCTTCAATACGATGTCCACTGACAGTAACAGCTGTTTACTTTAATTCTTCAAAGAAAAACGGACCAGTTATTCCACCAGCCATAAAACTACATTTTAGTGGGTGGGATTTTTTTGAAATTATTCGGGAGTTTTCTTTTCCCCACATGCGGCAATTTTTTACGTTGACAAATCCATTCGGGGTGAAATGAACTTCATCACTAAAAATGCGTTTGCATGAAAAACCAGCATCATGTTTAAAGAATCAACTCACGAAATTTCTGCTTGTAAATGTTAAATGTGCAGTACTCCAAAGTAAAAGCTGGATAATCGAAAAACCTAAATTTGGAATTTGTTTGGCAATATGGCAATTCCATAGAAAAGTGAAATGTTGGATCACAGATTTTTTTAAACTTTGTATTGGATATGCGAATACTATTATATTATATTTGCAGTATTTGGGTCGCTAAATAACTGCCCTAACAATATTTAAATTTTTTTATTTTGCAAGATATTCGTAATTGAAAATCTGAAATTTGAAAGAATTCCATTTTTAAAATAATTTTATCTCGAAAATTATATTATTATTATTAAAAAAAAACTTTTTTCAAGTAAATTCTCAATATTAAGTTTTTATTTTATAAAAAGATTTTAAAAAATTTTATATTAGAAATTTGCTTAAGGGGCCCCAGGTCAAGAATTTTTTTTACAATAAAAAATTAAAAACGATATTTGCATTTTTTAGTCTTCTTATTTAACTTCTTTTATATACAAAAAGAAAAAATTTAATTTTAATAATTGTAAACATGGCGTTGAAGTTGACCCTCCCGAAAAATTGGACCTAGTCAGTGTTGTCCATTTTGGCTCTTCTATTTATCTGAAAAAGAAAAACCAAAAAAAATTATTAATCGGTATGACTGTAGCTATGTCCCGTACTATCTATATATATAAAAAGAAGTTACATTTCCTTGGTAATCTTATAACTCAAGAACGGGCTCACCTATCCAAACCAAATTTTTAGGCTTTGTTTGGACTATTCAGTAGATGGTTCGTGTTTTAAAATTTTAAGAATCGGATACCAGGGTCTCGAAAAATAGGCCAAAACGTGAACCCGGGTAACCCTAGGATGTGTTTGTACAATATGGGTAGCAAATGGAAGCTGCTGATGATTCTATAGCATAGAGTATTTTTGATGCCGCTCCGTGACTAGGGTCTCGAGATATCGCCCAAAATGTGGACCCCGATAACTTAAGGATGTGTTCGTACAATATGGGTAGCAAATGGAAGCTGTTGATGATTTCTATAGTATAGAGTATTTTTCATACCGTTCCGTGACTAGGGTCTCGAGATATAATCCAAAACGTGGACCCGGGTAACCCTAGGATGTGTTTGTACAATATGGGTAGCAAATGGAAGCTGCTGATGATTCTATAGTATAGAGTATTTTTGATGCCGCTCCGTGACTAGGGTCTCGAGATATCGCCCAAAATGTGGACCCCGATAACTTAAGGATGTGTTCGTACAATATGGGTAGCAAATGGGAGCTGTTGATGATTTCTATAGTATAGAGTATTTTTCATACCGTTCCGTGACTAGGGTCTCGAGATATAATCCAAAACGTGGACCCGGGTAACCCTAGGATGTGTTTGTACAATATGGGTAGCAAATGGAAGCTGCTGATGATTCTATAGTATAGAGTATTTTTGATGCCGCTCCGTGACTAGGGTCTCGAGATATCGCCCAAAATGTGGACCCCGATAACTTAAGGATGTGTTCGTACAATATGGGTAGCAAATGGAAGCTGTTGATGATTTCTATAGTATAGAGTATTTTTCATACCGTTCCGTGACTAGGGTCTCGAGATATAATCCAAAACGTGGACCCGGGTAACCCTAGGATGTGTTTGTACAATATGGGTAGCAAATGGAAGCTGCTGATGATTCTATAGTATAGAGTATTTTTGATGCCGCTCCGTGACTAGGGTCTCGAGATATCGCCCAAAATGTGGACCCCGATAACTTAAGGATGTGTTCGTACAATATGGGTAGCAAATGGAAGCTGTTGATGATTTCTATAGTATAGAGTATTTTTCATACCGCTCCGTGACTAGGGTCTCGAGGTATAATCCAAAACGTGGACCCGGGTAACCCTAGGATGTGTTTGTACAATATGGGTAGCAAATGGAAGCTGCTGATGATTTTATAGTATAGAGTATTTTTAATGCCCCTCCGTAACTAGGGTCTCGAGATATCGCCCAAAATGTGGACCCCGATAACTTAAGGATGTGTTCGTACAATATGGGTAGCAAATGGAAGCTGTTGACGATTTCTATAGTATAGAGTATTTTTCATACCGTTCCGTGACTAAGGTCTCGAGATATAATCCAAAACGTGGACCCGGGTAACTCTAGGATGTGTTTGAACCACATGAGTATCCATTTCGGCAAAAATGTAAAGCACTTATGGATTTAATTGTGAAATTATATGTATTTGGGGAGGTGCGTTGCCATATGTACTCCATCGAATGGCAGAAAAGGGGATTGCCGCACGCACATATACTAATTTGGCTGGTAAATAACTCCGGATCAAATCGATAGCCTTATATCAGCTGAAATTCCTAACCACACTGCTGATCCTGGGTTATTTCAAGTTGTCGTTATATATTACATTTCCTTGGTAATCTTATAACTCAAGAACCGCCGAACCGATTGACACAAAAATTTTAGAGTTCTTTTCCATCTTTGAGGTGGTGGTTTGTGTGAAGTTTGATTGAAATCGGTGCAGCCGTTCCTGAGTTATGATATTTTGTGTGAGTAATGGTTTCCTCTCATACGAAATGCCTGTATGGGAAAAACAATAACAAATACACAGCCGCTTATGAGCGTTTCTGTTGTACTGTTGTGGTTGTAAGTGTATTATGTTAATATTAATTTTGGGCGAAAATATAATAAAAACAGGAGCATTCAAGGAACTGGAAAAACATTTTTAACTTTATTTATTTTAGCATAATTTATTTAGCGTAAAAAATTAAAATGGAAATTAAAGAATCAAAGTTTAATTACAAGTTTTTATCGGCTCTTTCACCTTACCTGTATATAGGTGACCACCACAATCAAATTTTAAAAAAGTACAGAAAAGGCTATTGTGACATCTTTAGAAAGTATGTTGAATGAAAAAAATCAACTAATTCAACTGTTTAAACATTTTACGAGTTCGATAAAGAAAACTTAATATGAAAAATTTCTTGCGATATAAAAAAAACATTTTATGTATGGTGGTGCGAAGCCCACTGGGTGATGCTAGTATTAGAATAAAAAAAAGTTTGACAAAATGGCGCGGTTTTGAATTTGACACTCTAATAATCGGGTTAATATTCAGTTTTTTAATAAAAAAATACGAAATAATTGAAAAAGGAATATGATTCTAGTACAGGCGATAGCTACTGATGTTGTGAACAACACATTAAAATTTCACGATTCGGTTAAATAGTTTTTTTTTTTTTGACGACACCAAACGGAAAAAGTAGTTTCGAGTTTAATGAGTTTAAGGTTGAAGGCACATGAGCGCGCAAACCGCTCTCTACCTAGCTAATGGGCTCTAGGAGCTATAATGGGAATTTCCGCATGAAAATTTCACAGTATATTCTTAAGATACTATACTTTAAAACTATCGAAAAAACAAAATATCGATTTTTTGAAATCTTCTTAACTACTTTTTCATAGTTCAGAATACTTTGTCTAAAACAAAAAACATTTTTCAATTTTATTAGAAACTTCTTAAAAAACTCTGAAGTTTTCAAAGAATATGCAAAATCAAAACTTATCATGACAGAGTGGAATTCAGTTTAGGATCGTTTTATTTCTATTTTTAATTCGGAGCGCAAACATTTTTTTACGTAAATAAAAAAAATCACCTTTTTGAAACTTTGATTCTTTAAGGGAGATGAGAAATGAAGAAGAAAAAATCAGATTAAAAAAATTCCTTTTAAATTTATTTTTGCACAAAAAAAAAATATAAAATTTGCAATAAAATATTGCTTAACGACTTTTTCTACTAGTTCTAATAGATTTCTTAAAAGCACTCATTTCGTACAAATTCAAGTTTATATGGCCTTGGTGACGAACTTGTGGTTTGATAGCTGTGTTAAATATTTCCGATTCGTTTTTCATACAGTATTTCTATGCTCAATCATTTTAGTGAAAATTTGTGGGATCTTTTAGATTTCTTAGGTGTCGATGGACGAGCGAGAATGGAGAGTAAAATTTCAAGGACATGCAACGTTTTGGGCATTTTCGTTCCGCGAGAGAGAAAAAAGATATAATGTGGAGGAAAAGGAGAGAAAGAGGTATACCTTATATATATCTTAGATACGCTTTAGGCTATTCACGTCTCCGTTTCGTGCGGTGCTTCGTCTTTTCTCCCACTCCTACGCTAAGGCTCCAGTCGAAGTCATACGACGTTACTCGTATTGTAGGAACAAGAGAGAACCACGTATACATTACATACAAGACGTTAGAATATAACAGAGAGAGAAAGAGAGTGACGTGTAAACATGCAGCATTAACGCCATATTACTATAGTAGAGCGAAAGGGAGCAACATATTGTTAGAATAGGATAGATAGTACTGGCGTGTGCCTTGTCTATGCACGTTATAGTGTTAGATGCTATATGTACGCACGGCTCTAACGCCACGCTAATAGATCGGAGCAAGAGAGATATAGAGTATAGTAAGAATACGACAAGTCGTATTGTGCGTGATATGGCAGTACGCGTTGGCGACAGACGCTATATATACGCAGTTGATATACCACGTGTATTATTATTCATTTTTGTGTTTTGTGATTATTTATATTTATTAAAATTTGTGTTATGTGATTATTGAACTGCATCTGTGAAGAATTATTATGTATGTATAATTACGCTATTAACATTTTTACAAAATCGACCTTTTAAGCATCACGAAACACTGACTAAACATACACAACATATACACGTAGCTATATATTTATATAATATATGTATATATATGTATTAGGACGGGCCGATTTAAAAATCGGTCATTGCTCTGTGAAAATCATATTCTAGTGATCAAAATAAGAAACTTTGCCGAAGGAACCATACCTCTAAAACGAATTCTGATGTCTCCCAATTTGGGTCGAACGAAAAATCCCACTTTGACCCATTTAGAGTGCTCCAATCGAGTCCAAATATATGATCGACCCCCACTAACTTTGGACGGCCGATCCACCCATGCCAGTGGCACACCCCCTGGAACTCCCCTGGGGGTTCCCCATACAATCATTTCAAAATATCACCATTTTTGAGAAAATAAACTGAAAAGTTCAACCCAAATTGGGGGACATCAGAATTCATTTTAGAGGTATGGTTCCTTCGGCAAAGTTTCTTATTTTGATCCCTAGAATATGATTTTCACAGAGCAATGAGCGATTTTTTTACCTCCCCACAAAAGACACTAAAAGTTCGACCCAAATTGGGGGACATCAGAATTCATTTTAGAGGTATGGTTCCTTCGGCAAAGTTTCTTATTTTGATCCCTAGAATATGATTTTCTCAGAGCAATGGGCGATTTTTTTGCCTCCCCACAAATCGACCCGGCCTAATATATATATAAATATATATATAAAATTGGCACGTACACCCTTTCTGGGTGTTTGGTCAAGCGCCTCCTTCTATTTGTGGCGTGCGTCTTGATGTTGTTCCGGTTGTTGTGCCTAGTTAACCTAATCTAATGAAGAAGTTATTTAAAAACAAAATTAGATTATTAATTTTGCACCACCTTATAGAAATACATTGAGCAAATTCAAGTTAAAGAATCTCCATATATGTTCATATGTATGTTCGTAGCAAATGTCTGTCTATATGTATATAACTCCATTGAACTTTTATTTGTGCCACCTGCAGTTTCTTTCGTTTCCAATTTTCAACAAAAATTCATTGCTTTTTCACATTTATTGCCACTAACGTTTCATCATTGCTTTTCTTTCTACAAATTTCTTTGCCATCTGTTGTAGTTTTCGTTTTCTTTTCATTTCAGACTCAAAGCTCCAATTTTACTACAAATACAAAAACAAGTATATGTATATATAAATACATATATATTTGCTTCTGACTTCCACTTGTTGTTGTTTCGTTCTTGCATTTTCGCCTCGTAATTTTGCAGGTTGCTGGGCATTGATTTGATTGAAGTAGCAAGGCTCCAGGCTGCAGCTTCTGAGGAAAGAAAATCGCTGCAAATGCCAGGAAAGAAGGTGAAAAAAAAAACGTACAAATGTACATGTATTTGTTTAAAAATCAGGTCAAGTGATATGTATTGACAGTCTTTCACTGTTATTCTTACTACTAGTTGGCAATCGTTGGCAGTAAGTAGTTTTCTATTTTCTATTATTTGATTATACTTTTTAACTGCTTCCTCGCTGCAATCTTTAATGAGACCAAAAGTGCACGCAATCACAAATTATTAGCGAATTTCGAAATACTTGAAAGTGAATGAAAATTGCTCAGCGCATTTAAGCCATTTTATATATATATAAATATGAAATATAATATTTAAAAAAAAGTAGCGCCATCGGTGCTCGAGTATTCTTAGCTGATTTACGTAGTTGAAATAAACTTTTCCTTTGGTTTTATTGTTTCCACATTTTTGCATTGCTTACAGTTGTTGCTACATTTTCTCATACAATAAATGAAATTTAAATAAAAGGTATGCGGTAAATATAGTTTCTTTTTTGTTTTGTTTTAATTTTTAAATAACAGAAGCCGCTACTTTTATGTACAAAAGCATGGAAAAACCTTGATCAGCCGCATTTTGGACTATCGCCATTTTGATTTATGACCAATTCAAAACGCGTATGTACGTTGCTTGCACGTTTCAGTTATAAACCGCTATGAGTGGATCACATATGCAAATATATATATAAATTTTTATACAAATTTTCATTTTACTGCACTGCCAGACCCTTTGACTTCTGACAAACACCATTGTTTCTTTTTCTGTGAACAATTTTTTAAATAGTTTTTCCGCATCCTCACACATAAGAGCTTGCGTTCTTTTCCAACTTGATTAATATGCCCATTCACGATTTAAATAAAGGCCTATATGTAGTCACGTGTATTGCTACATGGGTTTTATCGGCTGACGCGCATTGTACGGAAAGTGTGACACTCGGGCGTATACGCAATCAATGCCATTGTACGAACTTTATACACACGAGTATATATCTATACATAACATATAAGCATGTATTTTTGTATGTACGCCATGAGAGAGTTCATTGAACTCTGTGGTCATTCGAGCACAACCGCTGAAGCGGCAAGCGATGTCCAAAAAAAACAAAAAAACCGAAGAAAAGTATACTAGTTAATATTGAATGAAATACAAAAAGTTGTGAGTTATATATAGGTACATAATTTTCTGGGTCATGCATAGCAAATAATGTACGAGTATAAAAAAAGAAAACACAAAACAAGAAAATGTGTCTTCACTAATTCACTTTTGATTTAGATAAACTCGGCTGTTTTAAATTTCAAGCTCTAGATCTTGTCAATTGAACATTACAAGCGCATTACTTTTTTTTCGAACTGACACTACAAAATTTGGCCGATTGAATAATCTTAATCAGATAGGAGTTCATTGATTTTCTGTTTGGGTTTTCTTTTTTTTCTGAATCGCTATAAAAAATCCCCCGGCAAAAAAAAGCTCTTTACTTTTGTGATAGTTTGCACAGTGCAACAACATTTAAAAAAATTGTATCACTGGGGACTCATTTTATTTTCCTGAAATATTATGAAAAGTTAGATGAATGCTATTTTACCTAAATAAGATATTAAATATTTCAATAATTTTGGATATAAAATAAGAGCTGTAAACTTTGAGTTGGCATAAAATGAAAGAAAATTACTGGGACAAATAGTTGGTGCTTTCGTATTTTCTTATCAAAAAATATTATGAGATTCCAGGGACTTAATTTTATTTTTTTTTCGTTTTGACTGTATTGTAGAAAGAGAATTTTGAATTAAAATTTTATTTTAAAATAGAATAAAAATGTAAAATAATTTCACCTAAACGGGGAGTCAAATCAAAAACATACACTAAAACAGGGTTTATATAAAAAACAACTATACGTGTAAGAAAAAACTGCGTATTATGTTTTCAATGAAAAAAAAAAAAAGTTTTTATTAGCTCAAAATGAAGTGAAAACAATTGGCAATTCCACAATTATAGATCGGTCTTAAAACAAATATGCATATTAGAGCGGGTCAATTTGATGTTCAACCCAAAACAGCAAACAACGAATATAAACTTTAAATTGTTTGATGGATAGTTTACGAATCGATTCCTACAGCCATCTACCGAGAAAATAATTGAATTTTGGGTAAAACTTTCATGCCTGATATTTTGAACCTGGGCACTATCGGTTACAGCGGCCGGTAAAAGGCAATAGTAAAGTGTTAACTTCTACTGGAGTGCGTTTCTGCGAGGGTAACTTGATTTGACAAAAATACTCTCGCCTTTATTGATACAGTAGAATATATTACATAACGATTTTAAACTAACAATGAGTGGATGTGGCAAATGGGTGATGTTTCGGCAGCCTTTCAAAATTGATGAATGTATGAATAACCTGATTTAGTAATAAGACTCCTTTGAGCTATTTTAAATTTTTGCGTATTTTTATCAACGGATCAAGTGAAAGTAAATAAAGCGAAATGAAGGCAGTGGGCCATCAACATATGTGAACCGTTATGTAAAAGAAAAGAAAACGTATTACTTGATATATGATTTTTAAATTTGCCTATTTTTCTTTTGTTACATATTTTTAGTTCTTAGTCGTTTATAATAAGCCTTTGAAATAACACGCTACGTTTGAATTTCGGTTTTGTTATTTTACTTATATTAAAAGATTTTTTTCTCCTAAGATGCATATTGGAGCGAATTTAGAGATCTCGGAATTACTAAAAGTATCCCGATATTTTTTAAAATTTTCCGTTAATATTGGCATCCCTAGAATCTGTCTATTATTATTATTATTAGAAGGCCATTACGCACTGCGACCAGAGCTGATCTATTGTGAAAGGCCTATTTTGTAACCCTAGAGTTTTAGGCTTTTTAGAAATTTTAGCACAGTTTTGGGTTTGTTGTTCCAAAGATTGCATGGAGATACTACGATACCACCAAGGTGGTGAAGTCTTTGTCTGCCCAACGCAGGACATTCGCAAAGCAAATGTTCTGAGCTTTCTATGTCCATTTCGCAAAAGCGGCAGACATTGGTCTCGGATAGACCAATATTGTTTAGATGGTACCTCAGGCTGCAGTGACCTGTAAGGTATCCGGTTAAAAGACGCAGATCTACTCTGTTTAGTGAGAGAAATTTGTCAGATATTCCTTTGTTGGGACTTAGGAATAGTTTGGCTTGACGCTGACCGGCACAGTTTAGCCAATGTGCGGCAAGTTTTCTTTCCTCCCATTTCCTAAGGAATTCATTAATGTGGCCTTTTGTCAGTCCACAGAAAGGCTCAGGACCAGTAAGTTGCATATTTGCTCCTTGTTTTGCAAGGTCGTCAGCCATTTCATTTCCCTCATGTCCTTCATGTCCCGGAATCCAACATAGTGTTACTGTGTTGAGGTTTCCTAACGTGTTTAGGAGGTTTAGGCAATCGTTTACCAATTTAGAGGTGATGGTTGTTGATAGAAGGGCTTTTAAAGCCGCTTGCCTATCTGAAAGTATGTAGATGTGAGTACCTCTCATTTTCCTTCTAAGGCATTCTCTCACACATATTTCAATGGCATGTATTTCTGCCTGGAATATTGTTGGGTAGGATCCCATCGGAATCGATTTTTTGAATTTGGGCCCATTGATTCCTGCCCCTGTTCTACCATTTTCCAATTTGGACCCATCAGTAAACCATAGCTGGGAGCCAGGTTTGAAGGTGATAGAGTTAGTTCTCCAGTCTGTTCGTTCATTGATTATAACTTGGAAGTTCCTGAAGAGTATTGGTTTGGGTGATAGTATATCATCCCTATGAAGAATGGGACTATGTAGGAAGTCTTCTAAGATCTTTAAATGTCCTTTCATATCCCCACTTTTAAGTTCAGATATACCTTTTAGTCTTAAGGCACTCGAGCGAGCTTCCCTTTCAATTAGAATTGGAAGCGGTGGTATGTTCAGGAGCACACCCAATGCATCCGTGGGACACGTTTTCATAGCCCCTGTAATACCAACACATACCAGGCGATGCAGTATGCTTAATTCGTTTGCCGCCTTTCTTTGCTTGACCTTGGGCCACCATGCTAAGGATGCATAAGTGACTATGGGTTTTACAACTGTGGTGAATGTCCAGAAGGTCATTCTAGGGCTTAGTCCCCATGTCTTACCAAAAAGCCTTGTACAGGCAAAGAATGCCCTTGTGGCTTTTGAAGTAACTCTCTCAATATGGGAGTTCCACGTAAGCGTTTTGTCAAGACTAACGCCAAGATAGTTCGCTTCTGTCGAGAGTTCAAGTGTTGTTCTGTTAAGGGTCGGACATTTGAGATTTATGTTCCTTCTCCTAGTAAATGGTACAAGTGTTGTTTTGGATGGGTTGATGGAGAGCCCTTTTTCCGTGCACCATTTGTTTATTAGTGTAAGGGCTTGTTGCATGCGATCCGAAATGGTTTCCTCATGCCAGCCTAATACATAAACTACTAGGTCATCAGCGTAACCCTGAGTGTGAAATCCTAGGTTATTCAGTTTGTGGAGAAGTTCATCTATGACTAGAGTCCACAGAAGAGGAGAGAGTACGCCACCTTGAGGGCAACCTCTTGTGGCTTTAATAGATTTGATTGTTCCTCCTAGTTCTGTGCTGATCGTCCTAGATTTCAGCATGAATATTATCCATCTAGTGATGGGTTCAGGTACCTCCTTTAGATATAGGGCATTATAGATTGCCTCATAGGAGGTGTTATCAAAAGCTCCTGATATGTCAATAAATGCACATAGAGCTATCTGTTTGGACTCAATAGCCTTTTCAATAACTGTTACCAGGCTGTGTATTGCAGTCTCAGTGGATTTTCCCTGTTGATAGGCAAATTGAAGTCGATGCAGTGGGAATTTAGCTAGATTGTATTCCCTAATATACTGATCAACTATCTTTTCCATTGTTTTGAGGAAAAATGAGCTGAGACTAATTGGTCTGTATGATTTAGGCAATTGTTCGGGTTTTTTCCCTACCTTTGGAATAAATACGACCTTAACCTCAGCCCATTTTGTAGGCAAATACCCTAGCAGTAAGCTTGCTTTGTATAGTCTGGTCAAATTAGGGATAATATGGTGTGCACCCTGCTGTAAAAGGCAGGGGAATATCCCATCAGGACCAGGAGATTTGTATGGGCTGAATGTTGATATCGCCCATTGTACCCGCTTTTCATGGAATAGCTTGTTTGCTAGTTTTAAGTTCTCAGCACCCGCAGATGTAGTGGCTTCTGCCGGTACAGAGATCTCGTCTAGCACAAGTGATCCAGGGAAGTGAGTGTCCAGCAGAAGTTGACTGGTTTCCTCTGGATTCTTTGTGTAGCTTCCGTCTGGCTTTTTCAGGGTACTAATGCCGTTTGAGTGATCTTTTAGTAGGGCTTTTTGGATACGAATAGCATCCGGAAGACTACAAATCTTTTCACAGTGATTCCTCCAAGTAGCCCTTTTAGATTTCCTTAATTCTTTATTGTAGTTGGTTAGGGCTGTTGAGTAGGAGGACCAGTCTCCCATTGCTTTAGCTCTATTCCATAGGGTTCTTGTTTCTTTACGCAGGTTGGAAAGTGTACTATTCCACCAAGGAACATTTCTTTGTGGCTTTTTCACTTTTACTGGGCAACTTTCGTGAAACGCAGATATTAATATATGTTTGAATGTAGTTCGTTCGATTCGAACTCAAGCTCAGATATAAGCTGAATGTGACGCTTAGAGCAGTTAACACTTTGTTCTAAATAGAAGTGAAAGTAGTCCCAGTTAGTTTTTCTGGGGTTTCTGTAAATTGTCATTTGTGGTTTGGTTGCACCTATATCGAATCTAATATGTCTGTGATCCGACATAGATGTTTCCTCTGACACATGCCAATTTGAGACTTCGGACAAAACATTATGGCTAGAGAGAGTGATGTCAAGGACTTCACTTCTGATTGCATTAATGAATGTAGGTTCGTTGCCTCGGTTTAGGATAGATATATTATACCTAAGTAGAAATTCAATAAGGTACTCACCTCTTGGATTGATGTTTGTGCTTCCCCACGCTGTGTGGTGCGCATTTGCATCACAGCAGAGGATCCACCGGAGACGTTTTTGCTGACAATATTCCACCAGGGCTATAACCTCCCTTGTTGGAGCAGTGACCTCATCTCCTGGAAGGTAGGCGGAGGCAAGTACTACCTCATGCTCACCTTTGCTCGTTGGCACTTTTACCCAAATCGCCACCAGGTCTTCTGTAATGAACTGTGATATTGGGATAAAGGTTAGTTGATTATTTATTATCAACGCCGCTCTGGGACGGTCTTTGTTGGCAGCATATATCAACTTACCGTTTGCGCTCTGGAGTCCCTGAATGACTCCTTTACGTACCCATGGTTCTTGAATGAAAGCTACATCCAAGAGTTCTTGGTTAAATCTCCTCGTAAGCACGTCCGAGGCTGCTTTTGCGTGATGGAGATTTATTTGAAGGCATCCGAGTTGCCTTCTGGTGTTGTAGGGTTTTTGCTTAGGCCAGGTCATCTAGTGATCCTTCGTTTGGCAATGGCTGCCTTTTTCTTGCCTCGGTTGCTTTTCAGCAGGACTGCTTCCTCAGCGGACATCTGATCCCCCCTTCGATCCTTCTTGTGGCTGTGCGCTTTTTTATCAGCCTGCAGCGGGGGTCGCATGCGGATACCCTCGGCCACGTTATGGCGCCATGTGCCGGATGTTGTTGGCTTTTCTGGCTCGTGTCTGGAGCAGCTGGCCTTATCGTCCTGGGCTATTGAAGCCGTTGGAGTCAAAGTTCCTGCTTTCTCAGAGCTTTGTTTCGCCGAGGGGTCAGGGTCCTGTTCGGTAACCTTAGGCGGATCAATCGGGCCTTTAGATTTTGGCCGAAGTTGGGTTTTACCGAACCCGTAGTTCAACCAGTTGTTGGAAGTCTTTATGACTTCTGCGGAGATTGGGTCAATAGCAATGGTAATTTCTACCACAGTACCCTTGCGCACTCTGTTGAGCACCCGCCAGTCATTGGTGTTGAGGCCCTCGTTTTGGCCGTCAAGGAGGCTAATGATATCCTCAGTTGAGGGGCTGTCCAATTCTGGAAAGTGACCAACGAAGATTTGTGGGCGCGGTATGTCCGCCTCCTGCACAATCTTCAGCTGTGCATCTTTCCACGGCTTCAGCTTAGGAACTACTTCCTTTAGCCAATTAGCCGTATCATCGCAGCCGCATGATATAACTATATATCCTGGGCGAAAGGTGCAGCTATTAAATTTGGGCTTTGCAGCGCCAGTCTGCGTTTTCCTTATCGCCTCCAGGATAGCATGTTGTATGGCCGTTAGTCTTTCCGTCGACCATACTGTAGTGGGATAGTCAGGAGGAATTATTCCCAACTTCGTGCTACACGCCGCGTCTTTGTAAGACATTTTTGTTGAGTCTACCTTGACTTCTGGATTAGGCACTGCTGCCTTTGGTCCTTCCGTTTCGGTAGGCTCTTCTGCCTTTTGTCCAACGCTAGAGCTCCCCTGTAAATTGGCACGTTTAGGGGAGCTTTGCTTTGGCGTGGTGCTGCTGGAGCGTTGTCGCTTCAGATCAGCTGGTTTTTGAGCCAACTCTCTTGCCTCGTCAATGCTGTGACCTTTTCTTAGGAAGTACTTTAGGCGCTTTCTGGCGGCACCGCAAAGCCGCACCTTGTCTTCGTCCTTTCTTTATGCGTCACGAGTGGGAGAAGATAATAGTTTCTCCTCTTCCTCTGGTGATATGGTAGAAGCTTTGCCATCTGGCCCCAGGGCCATGTCGTCAACTTCCATATCGGTACTTTCGCTGACAGTTGGAGGGCATTGTTTGCCCTTAGCTGCCTGCGATGTTGTTGGTAATTCGGCACTATTTACCGAAAGGTCGTTATCGACCTGGTTTATATTAGGCACTTCTGCCTTTTTTAATAAATTGTTTGACTCTGCCATGTGGTCCCACGAGTGAAGGGGAAGGGAAGGTCGAGCCACGACAGTGCCCCGGTGTCGCGGTAAGGCTAATTACAACCAGAGGGCGCCCGATATCTGGAGGTCACCGTTATAAGACACACTTACGTAGTGCCATTCATCCTATAGGCACGGTTCGAATTACACCTAGGATTACGGGTTTTTTCGAGTTATGCCTCTCTAGATCCGCCATTTTTGGTTAAAAGCAGGGGCACCTCGTGCAGGAGTGGCATTCTACCACAATGGTCGGTCTTTAGGCTACTGGCACAACTGCCATACGCCTCTGTGTGCATTCCCCCGAGAAGCAACGTACACTTCACCCCCAGAGAGAATCTGTCTATATATCTATCTAAATTTTTATCTGCCTTTGTGTCCATATTTCCACTTTCTACAATATTTATATTTCTACATTTATATATCTATATATATATACATCTATTTCTGTAGATATCAGTCCATCTATCTACTGGGTTGCCCATATTCGACGGATCGATGTGTTTTTTTAAATCAAAGAAAAACACAATTTTTTTGATGTTGATGATAATAATTATTTTATTTGGTTCAAGTAGATTTGTTGACATCACTTTTTGAATATGATATAATATATCTCAAATGGCCGCCTTGAGCCTGTACGGCGTATTGTGCCCCTTTTGCAGTATTTTCCATAGTTTTAGCTAATATTTCGGCTGGAATAGCGGCTATTTCCTCACGGATGTTGTTCTTGAGCTCTTCTATGGTCTTTGGCTTATTAATATAAACCTTTGATTTTAAATATTAAGAAGAAGCCAGGTGGCGTTAAATCGGGCGAACGCGGTGGCCAATCAAAATCGCCATTTTTCGACATAAAACGATAAGGAAACAATTTCTTGAAAAACTCGATTGTGGTGCGAGCTGTGTGTGGAGGAGCGCCGTCTTGTTGAAACCAAAACTGCCTCATAGGCTTTCGACGAATAATTGGCATCACAAAAGATGTTATCATATCGCGATAACGCTTCTGATGGACGGTAACAGCTTGACCAACTTCATTTTCGAAGAAAAACGGCCCAATAATCGTTTTCGCACTAACGCCGCACCAAACAGTGACTTTTTCGTCGTAAAGAGGTACCTCTTGAATCTCGTGACGATTTTCAGTGGCGTAAATACGGCAATTTTGCTTGTTTACCGTCCCATTCAATAAGAAATGAGCCTCATCGGACACGATGATTTTGTTCTTCTTTTGACTTCTTTTGTTGAATGTAAATTTCAACAATTTGGGAGCGCTCGCGTGGCGTGTACTGTTCCATGGTAAAAATCTGCTTGGACTGACACATCCAGCGCGGTATGTCATTAAGCGATCTGACGTCTCTGTCAAAAGATACAGGGTTGCCAGATGGGACCGTCGAGTATGGGCAACCCTGTATTTATATTGATATGTATCTGTAAATCTATCTATCTATCTACTTCTATATGTCTACATATTTAAATATATATCGATCCATATCTATCTATCTATATATCTGTCTGTCTACCTATACATCCATCCGTCTATATAGCTATTTGTCTATTATCTATCGATCTATGCATTTATTTATCTTTCATTCTATCATAATCACAAAATTTTGACATTTAATTCTCTTTTAATTTTTTTCTTACAGCGTGATGCGTCTAACCAAAAATCTCTCACTGCCCTAGTAAATTAATTACGTATACGCCACGTCATCACATTCACCTTTACCACAATTGCATCAAAAGCAAAGTGAAAGTTCAGCTAAAAACGCGAATCAGTTTTGCTAAGCTCTTACATATATATATATATATATATATTTATATATATATATTTATGCATGCTTTTACGTACACCTTTTCGCGCCTTAGTGTATGCTTTCATTGTGTGCCCACACAGTAGTACTTGTACGCCGCTAATTCTGCTTTGAATAATTAAAGTTTTTCTAAGTATTTGCATGTAAAGCATATGTATATGTGTATGACAATAGAAAAGCGCGCTTGTAACGTTGAACTTAGCAGCAGTCCAATTTTCTTCTCTCGGTTCATTATACCTTTTTTGTTTCATTATTATTCATTTATGTTTGAGTGTTGCTTGTTTGTATGTTTGCATGACTTTTACACATATTTTATTGCCAACATGTCACATTGCATTTATCTGTTGAGGACTCACTGTACAACACTTTCTTTGCATGGTTATAGCTGCGTTAGTGTGTATGTGTTTTATGTTTTTTTTTAGTCTTTAGACAATTTCATGCATGCGTTTATTTCGGAGAGTTCACACATCAACGCATCTATGTATATGTGCACACATGCATATACATACATGCATAAGTACATCTATTAGTTCGCATACTTCCCTGAGGACTTCTTGTGTCGTCACTCACGCCTTTATGCCGCTGTTAGGGTCAGCTAGACTTTGTGCTCTTACAGCATGCAGCAGCTGAAACAAAAAATTTATCCTTTCTTGTACATAAATATATGGGACAATTCACTTGTTAACATTATATACATGCACACCTATATATACTTCAACCTGTAATTATGTCTGTAATTCATATCACAATGTTAGTTGTTATTTCACAAGCAACGCTGCTGTATGCACCTTGTATGCTTCCCGCTCTTGTTGTTGTGGTCACGTTATGCTACCAAGCAAAAGGTGCAAATGTTATCCATTGTTCATTTGTCGAGCTGGTTTCACTTGCACTTTTCCCCGTTTTATTTGTCATTTACCTATTTTCCTTCACACAATTTTCTGGTTTTTTTGTTTGTAATACTCGTATAGAAGCGCCATTCTAACATCTTTGCTATTTTATTGTCTGTTTTATGCTGTTTTTGCTTTTGTTCAGAGTTGCGCTGTACAGAGGTGACTTCAATTTCTTTGTGCACGGAACTGAAGCAGTGAACAAGCGTTCAAGCGGGGCGGCGTAGTCGAACGCAAGCGAATCCGCGCTTTGTATTTAGTTTTGCCTCTATCTTTGGCTTTGTATGATTTTGGAAACTTTTTTCATATACCTTCCTTTGTTTTGGTTTTTGCTGCTTTGTGTAATAATTTAGTTCTGGCCATTTTATTTCTCATAGCGTTCGTACCTGTTTTGCATTAGCGATCACAACGGGGTTCAGTAGGTTTGTGGAGCATGACAGTTGCAGTCGAATTTGAGGACTCTAGCGCGACTTATTCACACACACGCTCATACACCAACATATCCCAAATAAATACACATACATACGTGCATAACAAGAATAGAAAAAATAGCACGAAAACCACAATTTTGCTTGTGAAAGTAGGCAGTATGAAACAAATAGCTGCGATATCAACGCTTGGACTCATATTCCGGGCAACAGCACTTTGACCAACGTGCCCAATACAAAGTGGAGCAACGAGTCGCACAAATTTTCATACAAACGACAAGCTAATAATTTTGCTTTGTGAAATATTTTGTTGTTCATACTACTGCATAGAATGAAGCACATACATAGAGAGCAGAGGACGAGGCATTAAATAATTTTGCTCGGTTTTCATTGAGACTGAGGTGAAGGCATACAAGTGATTGCATTATAATTTTAGAGACTGTGTTTTTCTTTATTTAAATTATAATTTAATATTTAAAGTTTTGTAGAAATTAGTTTATTTAAATACATTTCAATCCTACTACACCCTGGACTAGAATAGAATGGAATTACGAATGACTGGAATTTTTCAAGCACCCATTGTACTTAAGACCTACGGAGAGAATTTAAAGATAGGATGAGAACTAATTGCTCCTTTGTAAGCTTCATAGATCTTTTTGCGAATCTTGGCAGTTTATTGAGAGAAAAAGAACGTAGCTCTTCTATCCTCAATACATTTGAGCCAAAAATGTAAGGTGCAGAGGTCGGCGCAAGCTAAACAATAACAGAGAAAATGTTCTGTACTATAATCATCCTCCAAAACAAGATGTATAAAATAGTTCGTCGATGAGGCCTATGGAGACCGCATATCATTCCTATAGGTGACCATACTATCACCTTGTCAGGCCCTTTTAGAAAATACTAAGTTGTCGTGCAAGTGAACAAAAATATTAACTTACTTAAACTACATACTTAAATAACTACAACAATTTGAGAGTAAAACTAATTAGGTTTTATTTTACACAAAATTTAATGCAACTTCACGAATTTGTTACTATTTTATCCATAAAATTATTCAATAAAATTTCCATTAACTGTAATAACCTCCTCGAACCAAGTCTGAAAAAGATTGCATGGCCGAATCAAATGCTTTTTGTACATATTGGCCATAACGGTATTAATTGCAGCCTCTTTCAGAGAAAAAATGGTGTCATCAGGATGCTTATTGGTTTAGTATCCTGGTTTGAGGTCTGCGAAGTTGAGCAACCATAAGATCGGTAATAGGTCGTCATGGAAAATTTAAAGCCCTCCAATCTTGTGTTACCATGGCTTTGAGTGAAGGAGTAGAGTTACTGATCCGCACTTTTTGAATAATTTCTGCAGATCGGGCAGTGTCATAACATTTCTCGTGGGATTCTTTTCGATTTTTTTTTTCGTTGATTCTTCCAATTCACGCAAACAAAAAACAGTGCGTGTAGCGAAGTAACAACACAGATTTTACGCATGCATTGAATATTTTCAGTTTGGTACCGACGTTTATCTTGTTGTTCTGCCATAGAGGCGCGAGAGTACCAAATGCAGACTTCGCTTTGTATACTCTTTGTTTAACATTTATGTCAGAGCCTCCACTTGCGTCGACAATACTCCCGAGGTAGCACAGACTAAAAAGTGTGAATGAGTGTAAGAATGACGCAGAATTAAAAAATATGTGAAACGACCTTAGACGCTTAAACAGCAAATGTGTCAACAAAAGATACTCAACATTTAAAATTTCTCACCTCTTTGTACATAGTTTTGCCATAAATTTTGTGCCAAATTTATGAGGCGAGAAGAAATTCGCAGAAAAAAGATGCGTTATTTCTACTTTTGTTCACAAACCTTCAAACGATTAACGATTCAGCCATTCAGCTACGGTTTCCATGGATATTGATGTCGCTGCTCAAACCAAAGATTGCTTGAGACTCTCCAAATTTCTGGTCATGATCTCCGATTCTGATCTCAAACTGCAATCCAATGGATTCAGTTCTGGGCTTCCAACCGCCGAATCTTTTGCGGATATGAGCTCAGGAAAATTGATTTTTAGCCACTGCTGGGTAGTTTTTGCCTTATGGGCTGCAGCGGAAACTTGCTCGAAGATCCAACGCTATCCATTGAAGAGAGTACTGCTCAACTGCTTCACCACGCTTTCTAAAACAGCCTCCTAGTACATTTTTTCCCAAGTCTTAACTATATGGTGACCACGCTGAACCCTTGGAACAATAATTTTTGCGTTTGTAGAAATTTCAGCATAGATTTTGTCGTTTTACTTATCAAAAACTTTTTCAACAGTGAAAATTTTCTCATCTGTCTCTGAGTCTAGTTTTCATCAAACGCGTTGTCAAATGATGACCAGTTGAGCAACGGAAGGTTTTCATGTGGAGATCATTCCTAATTAGTCTTGTCATAGATCTGGTCGACACATTCATTTCCCTAGGCATGACTTCCTGCTTTCTAAGCGGATTTCTGTGAATACTTTCCCGAACACCTTTTAGGGCTGTACTGGTTTGAACCACGAAAGGACGGACGATCACACCTTTTTCTGTCTGTCAATTCACACATTTGGAAAAAACGACTAATGGTGTGGTAAACAAACATTCCCGAAATATGATATTTAATAAGTTTTTACAGCAATTCGTAAATCTCAGTTGCACTTTTACCACACTTTTGTAATGCAATCCCTGCAATGCGTGCAATACATGTACAAAGCTTCCGGCAAAGGCGTCCTGGATAATTAAGGGTATTATTTATTATTTAATTTTTTAAATAATTTACAGAATAGTTTCCGCAAAACAAGATCTTTTAATAATCTGAAGTAGGAAATACTTAGTGACAAAGGCTTAGTTCAAGGTTTATTGATAATTTCTACTAATTGGCATACGCTTTAACTAAAAACAAACAAAAAATTGGGCACTGGAACTAATATCAGAAAAAAGCGGACGTGAACATTGAAGTGAACCTGAAACTACTCAAGTAGCTCTAAAACGCCGATACCAATATGAGGCCTCCAACAGGTAGATATCTACATACAGCCAGAGCTGTTGATTTGATGGAGAAGATTGATTGGATTTAGGTAGGCGCACGACCCCAGGCTGTCGAAGAAAGGATCCCCCACTGACTTTAGTCATCTAGCTGCCAAACTCGGACATTTACAGAGAAAATGCTCTACAGTCTCCTTCTCTGAAAGGTCCCGACAGCTTCTGCAATGGGGATTAAATGGTAACCCTAAGCTTTCCGCGTCTATGCCAACTGTCCAGTGACCGGTAAACACAGCTACAATTTTGGAAATTGAATGTCGAGGTGTACAAGGGACTTTCTCTGTCCCTCGTATATTGTATTGGGGCCAAAGGGCTTTCGAAATAGCACATGCAGAAATGGAGCTCCATCTTTTCTGCGCTTTCCTGAGAAATAATTTGTGCAGTTCCCCTTTAACAACTATCAAGGGGGTTCCGATGACCGGGTAGAAGGTCTCTGAGGCCAATTCAGTCCCCTTTCTGGTAAGCTCATCAGCAATTTCATTTCGCTCTATGTTCCTATGTCCTGGAACCCTGATCAGAGAAATTTTACCTGCACACCCAAGAGATTTGATCTCTTCTTTACAGGAGTTTACTAATTTCATTCTGAACCATGGCATCGTCAGAGCCTTAATTGCAGCTTGACTATCGGAGTAAATGTTAATATCTCCCTCGCTCCCGCGTTCCCTAAGCATTTTGCATGCCTGCAAGATCGCAAAGACTTCTGCTTGAAAAACACTAGCAGTGATTGGCAGTTTAAAGGAGATAGATAAATTGACTGATTTAGAGAAAACCCCCGCTCCGACTCCCGATTCCATCTTGGAAGATTTTCAGCTCGATGCCTATTTGGAAAAGCTGCTCTAGCACGACCCTCAAACTCTAGTTTGCGGATAGAGAGATCTGTTCGAAGTTCGAAGAAATACGGTGTTAACTGGGCGAAAATGCTACCATGTCCCTTGAGAGATTGTCTCCAGAGGCCAATCCCCTTTAACCTGATTGCACTTTGAGCTGCGATGGGAATGTCGAAAAAATCGATGGGAAGTAAGTGCAAAAGGACATTCAAGGCAGCACTGGGGCAAGCTTTACATGCTCCGGTGATATGCCGATGCATGCAGTCCTTTGCACCCTCTACAGTTTAGTGATATTATAACCCTTCCGAAGAGCTTCCCACCAAACCAGGCATCCATTAAAATTGGCAAAACCACTGCGTTGTACATCCACAGCACGACCAGTGGCTTGAATCTCCATATTTTACCGAACATAGATTTGCAGGAGTGGAAGGCTATACTGGCCTTCTTTACCCGATTTTCAATGTGTAGCTTCCAATGGAGTTTGGAGTCAAGTATCACTCCAAGATACCTAACTTCCGATGAGAGCGCGAGAACGTGGTTGTTTAATTTGGGAAGTCGAAGGGGACGTACGTACAAGCAAAAAAAATATTTTTCGTTAAATAATTTTTAAAATCGAATAACTCGAAAACGTTTAAGTTTTCAAAATCGTGTCACGTAATCAACTTATTTAGAAATCGATTCAGTAATGATGCCCTAAAGTATTTAGAATGGCTTTCCCGGTAACCCTTTATAGATTTTAATATAAAATTTAATCCACTGCTGCAAAGTAACAGCTGCTTTGAATTTGGAACTAAGTATTCCCACATTCCCACTTTCATTCAGTAGTTTAACCTAACTTTTAATTCACAAAGACCAACTGCATATACATATATGTTGCAAAACACTGCAATCCGCAATTTAAAGACAAACGTTATAAGAAGAGTAAATTCAATAACGAGCGAACCTTGACAATTTCGGATGTAAACATGAACATGAACTCGCTGTTGAAATTCATTTAAGATGTAACCGGCCATTAAATAAACCAACTTATCCTCTTACACCTAAACTCCCCACACACATCTAAAATACGCAAAAACTACATATGTATGTACATCATTACATATTCAACTGGACTAGCAAAGTGATCTCTGCCCCAACGTCCCTTACGACACTATAGGGCAACCAAATTAAAAATAACCGGGAAGCGATTTGAACTCAGCTGCCCTACGCATGACAAAACGATAATCAAAACCAACTGCAGACAAGCAGGCAGATTGAGTAAGCAACAACAACACCAACAACAATACTAACGGCTTCATCATAATCAACATTAAAACGTTTCGGCAATCCCATAAATATTTAAATATGTCGAAAAACGACACTGCGACTGTAACGGTCGTCTGCGAGCGACTGCAGCGCAAATATGCGCTGGAATAAAATCAAATGAATACACGCGGAATACGTACAGCTCCCCATGACTGCTGCTCAGATGTGTAGGGAGAAATAAGTACTTGAATGGTTGGCATGACTGAACGGTTGCCAAAGTTGTATGGTTGCGTTGGGGATAAGGTATAGGAAGGGTAGCATGGTATAGCAGTAAGTAAGGTAAGAGGTAGGCATGAATAAAATAAAATAATAATAAAGTGTCACATTAAAGGATTCGAAATATCAGAACGTGTAAATGGCGTTGAGACATTTATTGTCCCTACAGAGCAAAATATGATAACCATTGGCACGCACACTAGTTCGTCACGACTCATCTCCAAACCAGTTCAAAACAATTGCAGATTGCGACAGTTGACAAAGCACAAAAGTAAAAGGGCAAAGTTACACAGGTCACAGTTACACAACACTAGGGTGATCTCGTGTGTTAATTAGCTCCTCTTAACTTCTGAAATTGAAAGTACAAATCGAATAAGAGCGGACGACTGAATTTTTAGTTTTTAATTCGATAAATAAATATCGGCTAATTTCTCTACATTTCAAGCTTTGAGGGTAGTATAATTGTTATGTAGGTGACCTAAATGGCGCTTAATTAAAGTACCTCCAATAATAGACTAGTAGAAAATTAAAGGCTTAGTACTTTTCACTTTTTTGAAGCAAAATATACAAAAAAAGTATGTATTATTAATATGATAAGAGATATGAAGGCAATATTAAGCAATAAACGATTAATAAGGCACTAAAAAAATAAATTATTCAGCTCAGACTGTTGGATGGCAGAATTTCTTATTTTAGCAAAAACTTCTAGATCATCAGAAACAAAACAAAAAACAAAGTTCCTAAAATACTAACATTCAATAATTTTTTCGGAAATATGGACAATTTGGAATCTTCTTCGTTTTTTATGTTGTAAAAAGGTATACTGACTTACTTTACTGTTTATTTTCATATAAATAAATATGTATGAAAAAGCCTTCTACTTTCCATTTATTAAACTTAAACTGTACTGGATTAAAATATATATGACCTTTTTTCGATCAAAAATTTACAATAAGTGAATATTTAAACATTTTTTTCGCGTGGTGCCTTTTCAACATACCTTAAAAGGAAATGCCAGAAAAGCTTCTCAAACAATATTGATGCAATTCTTTTTTTCGAAATAGAAATACCAAACAATGCATGCCTACATCTAGGGACAAGTCCCGGGATTGCTTTCAAGAATACTGAAAATCTCGGGATCGTGAGAATCGAAAAAATTTGCATCACCAGCAGGTAGTCTGCAAGTTTCGTGTTACGAAAATGTTAACTTTTGTAAAGCGGTTTACACTGTTGGCATAACATTCTCTGTTATACCAGCAAAGTTGAGTTTAGCTATGGTCTGAAGAGAAGACTATTTTCATAGAGTTGATTAGTTAAAAATAAACTGCAATAAGACTCAATGGAAATAGGCTATTAGATCTACTAAAATACCAAATCTGACATCCGCCAGCGGTCACTGGTAATACTACCCTACAGAGGTGCATACCATTCAGATATGCTAATCTTTTTGAGCTAAGGCAATGCTGAATTCGGCAATGTGATATATGAAAATTTTAAAACAATTTGCATATTATTGAGTTGGGGAATAAGTTCACAGTGTTTTTATATTTTTTACAATGATTTGTTTGCTGTTTGGCAAAGGGTAAGTATTCATTCGATGGGACTCTTTCTGCTCTACTAAACTATGTTAATTGTATTTTTGAGTCATTTAATTTTTTATTAGTTTTGAGGTTTAGAAATGGAATACCCGGAGGCAAAAATCAATATTTTCCACACCTGGTCTTCTCTACTTTTCATCGCGGTCAAAAAGCTGTCGAAGCAGCCCGAGACAATTGCGACGTGTATGGAAAAGGTATCAGGCGGGTATATGTACAGTACGGAAATGGTTTGCAAAGTTCAAAAATGCTGACTTTGAAGTCACTGACAGATCCTGCAGCGGATGACCTTCTGAATTCGACTAAAAACGTCTCAAATCACTTTTGAAGCAGAACAATAGGCTAACCAGTCGTGAATTGACGGAAAAAATAAACTGCGATAATAACATGATACTCACTCCTTTTATTCAATTGGGTTTACCGAAGAATTGGGAGCCTGGGTGTCTCACGAGGTCAGCAAAAAAAAACAAAGAAAGTCGCCTTCAAATTGCTCTCAACATCTTTCCCACCGTCGAGCAACTGGCGGTCATAAACAGCACTTTTTGTACCGAACCGTCATGGGAGATGAGAAATGGTGCCTATACATCAGTATGAAGCAAATAATGGAGTGGGTGGCTCCAGGAGATATCCAAAAGCCCAGAATTAAGCCTGATCTTCATCCAAAAAAGATCATGATATGTGTTTGGTGGGACAGGCAGGGCATGTTGCACTAGGAAATGTTCGAAAAGAATGCCACGGTCAACAAAGATCTCTTTATTGCCTAACTACACCGCGTAAATGAGGCTATTCAACTGAAAAGAACATATCTATATGATGAAATCATACTCCTTCACGACAATGTCAGGTTCCATGTTGCACAAGTCGTCAAAGCCATACTCCAAGAACTCGAATAGGAGGTCTTTCAGCATCTGCCGTATTCTCCGGACCTTGCACTGACCGATTACCATCTTTTCCGCTCCCTGTCAGACCATATGAAAGGCGTTACCTTCGCAAACAAAGAGGTCCTTAAAAACAGATTCTTTCAGACCAAGCGATTTTTGGCGGAATGGCATCAACAAATTGGGCGGAGGTGGTAAGAGGTTGTAAATATATAATTGATTAACTTATTGATATAATTATTGTTTTTATTTAAATAAAAGTCTTCGCTACGCTATGAACTTATTCCCCAACCTAATAGTTACACTAAGCAACCACCGAGTGCATCACAAAGCTTGACCCTAATTTCATGGCATATATTTTTTGTCGGCCGCGGCTACGACTTAAATGGTCCATTCAATCAGACCTGTTTAAGACCACTTTTTCCAATAAATCTAACGGTATGGCATCAATAGTGACTTGAATATTCTAGTAAATGAATTGTTTAGCGCGCTGTATGGCAATTTGTGCCATTTTGATGGAACTATGTGGAAAAAAAAGTCAGTCACCGTGGCTGGATAGCGCTCACAGTTCACCGTAACGGCAGCTACTTTTTCGTTTCGAAAAAAATAAGGACCGATCAGTTTTCCATTTTCGGCTATCAAACCATAGTTAGCCATATCGATAGTTCTCATATAATTAAAAAAACACCCGATATGTAAGGGATCGCTGGTCTTCTCACCATATTGAATGGCGAACGATACTCTGATTCTTTGGTAATATTCCCCTATTTGTATCAATAAGTCCGTGAATGACATGCTTCATAGAATGCCTTTCTAATTGTAAATCACGGTTGAAAGAATTCAGTAGATTGGGTATATCACGGAACCGCCACTCGATCCGCCTTGGTGCACAGTGAAATCTTCAAAATTAGCTGTTGAGCCGATATAATTTGTTTTCATTTTTTACAAAGAACTCTTTTCTTTCCAGCTGTATCAGACTCAGAATTGTCTAATTTCGCGCTAGTCCGGAGACAGTCCATTTTACCGTTGGGTATATAAAACAGTAAATATGTTTATACGCATAAAAAGTAAAAAATATTGCGGTGCTATATAAATTGACTCTGTATGTGTGTGGGCGTGAGCGTTGCTAACTTTGTTTTGGTGGCGCGTGAATGCGTGCATCACTTTGAAAATGTTCCCCTAATGAATTGGCATTTCCGGCGTAATAAGTTGAGTGTAGCGGAATGCAGGCTGTTTACAGTTAGACATATTTAAACTTCTGCGCCTAAAAGTAGATTTCAAGCACTTAAATTTATTTATTTACAGCAACACAGCTGCTGCTGTTGACTAAATTTAAACTTCTGCGCCTAAAAATGTATTTCCTGCATTTAAATTTGACTAACATTACTAAATATATTTGATTACTGAAAAATTATACCTACAAAGCAAAAGCGTAATGCGAATGTACTGAAAATTTATAAGCTTTAAGTGGCAACTATAGTAATTTACTTTTTATTTTGCTCGCTGAGACAACTGGAATTAAACCTTTTTAGATACAATAAGAGGTTATTCTCTACTTTCATTTGCACTTTCTGCGGTGAGTATATAAGTATATTTGTATGTATTTATATATACATAAGTCTGTTTGTGATTTTGATATAAACGAGGTTTTTAAATTGGATGCTTTTTTGCGTATATTTTGATCGTAAGAAGCGATTTTAAATTTTTACCTCACTTTACGCCTGTCCTCTTTTCTGCTTATTTCCTTATACCTGTATCTCCGACTATGTTGATTTATATAAGACTTTCACTGGCAGGTAAAGGACTCTTCAGGGTCATACTACAGATTATTTATACTGTCTGTTCTGCGTGGGATATTTTTTTTTTTTCACTAGTAATTATAACACTGTGCTACAATCATTTTGTAATGACATAGTAGATCTGAATAAATACAAAATCACGTTTCAAATCTTCCATAAACCACCAAAACCCTTATTTATTATTTAAAAAAAACGGTATTTCGGTGCATGCTGCATTAAAAAAGTGATAACTTCGCTCTTTTTTTTGCCGTATCACAGTATTTTCTACGATGGAAAAAATTTATGCAGTGCAGTGATTGAATTTTTATTTTTGGAGGTTTAAAAGCAAAGGAAATTTATAAACGAATGTTGAAAGTGTACAAGGCCTTTCACCATCAATTAGTACAAATATGGGTCGCTGAATTTAAATGTGGCCTTGAATTAATGCAAACTTACTGTTGAAGACAACACCGAAAATTGTAGAAAAGCTACTGGATTTGATAGAAGTATTGAGTTTCAGTGAGCTGTGTGCACAATATGTGCCGCATTCGCTAACAATGGAAGAAAAACAAATTTGAATGTGAGTTTATCAGCAACATTTAGAGCGTTTTCGAAAGGGTAAAGTGGATTTTGTGCGTCGATTCATGACAATGCATGAGACTGAGTGCTATCACCATAATCCTGAATCAAAACAAGAGGCTAAAGAGTGCTGTAAACCTGGTTCTTCGGCTCTGAAATGAGTTCGCGTCCAGAAATTGGCCAAGAAGGTGTTACCTTCAGTGTTTTTGGGATGCGAAAAGAACTCTATTTGTGAATTGCAAACTGGTAAAACAATAAATTCTGAATATTAATGTAACTTTTTAGACCAGTTGAAAGCTACGCGTGGAAGCGTATTTTGCAGCCCTGTCAGGTTCTCTCTTCAGGAATGGAATTCATAAAATGAAATCTCGTTGGTAGAAGTGTATTAATGTTCAGGGATATACTGGATAATATATAATAAGTATAATATAATAAGTGTACTTCAAACCATAAAATTGCGTTTTTCTTTTCGAATCGGAAAACTTATTGAGCAACCTAATATTTCTATACATTTTTCTTAATAAAAATTTTGTAATACAATAAAAACTCATAGGTTCAATATAGCCAGAGTTAAAAGAGTTTAAAAATTACTTTTCAAGCCAAAAATCACGAAACTCTCAAAATTTTGATTCCCTCTATTTATCAAAATAAAAAAAATTGTGGGCATACAAAGTGAAGTCCAAAATAAACAGGACTGGTGTCATAAAAATGTGTTTGATGGTGCCATCTTTTTATTGAGTTACATGCCCAGCTGACTTCCAGTGAAAGCTTGGTGACATTCGGTTCAGTGAAAGCAAAGTTATTGCGTCTAAAGTGTCAGTAAGTTTGTGTCATCGGTTCAAAAATGAGTTTTAAAAGTTTTGTTTTAAAATCGGTAAAACGTTTACCGAAACATTTGAATGGATGAAAAAAGTTTATGGCGATGATTGTCTCTCTCGTGCCAGAGTTCATGAGTGGCTTACACGTGTTAGAGATGGTTGTGAGAACAAAAATGACAGTGAACATACGGGATGCCCAAAATCAGTAATCACCGAAAACTCCATCGAAATTGTTCGTAAATTTATCAAAAACGAACCGAAATCATCGCTGAAACTCATGAAGTCGGAGTTGAGTATCTCCAAAATATCGATTTATCACATTCTAACTGATCATTTGGGCGTACGAAAGGTCTATGCACGTTTCACTCCGCACAAGTTAACTGAGGACCAAAATTGCTCGGAATTCAACTTTCGAAAGACCCCATTAAAGAGGCAAGAGAAGACAAGAACCTCCTTCACAACATTGAAACGAGTGAGGAAAGTTGGTGTTTCCAATATGAATCTGAAACTAAGCGTCAAAGTGCCGTATGGAAGGCCCTACACGAGAAACCACCCAAAAAATCGCATTTGGAGAGGTCAAAAATCAAGTCGATGCTCTTTTGTTTTTGCGATTCCAAGGGCATTGCCCACAGGGAGTTTGTACCAACGGACCAAACGGTCAATGCAATTTTCTATCTTGGCGTTTTGAAGCATTTGTGCCATTGCATTCATTGAACTCGTCCTGAATTCCGCGAAAGAGGAATCTGGCGCTTATTGCATGTTGATGTACCATCTCATCGATCCACTCTTATGGCTGATTTTTTTAATAGAAATCGCATTTTAACCATCAATCAATCACCGTATTCGCCTGATATGGCTCCCTGTGTCTTCTACCTATTCGAAGAATTGCATTTGACTATGACATTTTGCGTTCGTAGAGGCTATCTAAAAGACTTCTACCGACATCCTGAAGGACATTTCGGTCAATGACCTGAAACACTCTTTCGCAAAGCTTTCAGATCACTAGGCAGAAGGGACTATTTTGAATAAACAAACTCGACGTTATCAGAACAAAGCTCCTGTCGTTTCAATTTTAGCTCAGTCTTTTTTTATTTTGGACTTCACCTTGTATTCTTTTTCTTTTTTCGTTATAAGGCGAGTTAAATATTAAGCTTACTCAAAAATGTGTAGTTCATATTTTGTTCAAATCTGCCTGATTTGTAAAATAATGCCCCATTTTAGAAAAATAAAAACGATATTTTGTTTTAATATAAATTAAAATTATCAAGGCTTTATTCATATTTAAGTAAAACTTTTTACACTCGACTATAAGGGCTTTAAAATTTTATCTTGCGAGGTTGAAAAAAATATTATTCTGATTTTTATAAATATAATTTTTCACATTTGAAATTCATCTTCAATTACACTGTGGAACAAATTCAGGTTAGCAAAAATTAGGTCCATTCTGAGAGTGGCGGGTGAAAATAGAGGCGAAATTAGAAGACCCGTATCGCGCCGTTTTTTTATGTTAGTTCGAATTTTTTTTTAATCGGCTTTCGAAGTTCGAAATAGGAGCAAAATTGTTTATATGGTTTTTTGGCTATAACTCGTCGACTAATTGATATGATTATGTACATGGATCAGCTTACTGCCATGCCTACACCACGCTTTATACATAGGACCAATTCGTAATGAAGGCACCACTCCACTGCAATCATAAAGACAAAAGGGCAAAAATATGCAAAAAGATTTTGTGATGTGCAATTGAATCTCTTGTTAAACTGAATGTAACTGTTATTATTTGGCTGAAAAAAATTAAATAGTTCAAATTGGACTTTTACAAAAATTTCAAAAAATAAAAATTATGCCGTATTCTTATAGAGGTGGTCCTACGAACTATGACTTTGGGTGCCTGGTTAAACAAAATTTCTAGTTATCGAATTTGATATATTCTACAAATATAAAAACCCACACAAAGATTAAATCTTGCAGCCAAGCCGTAAAACCAAAAGTGATTAAATTTTGAGGAACGTACATTGAACCCAGAATATATAGAGAAACTTCTCTTACGTATGGGTTTGTTGACCTTAAAGTGAAATCTTTACTCCTATCTTAAATGAGTGCACTGAGCTTGAACTTATGACGAAATAGATGGCCCCATCAACATTCCTATCCAGCACTTGATGAAATGATCAACACTTTACTTTCAACATTGGTTATCTAACTGGTATCCAATAAAAGTGGTTATAAAAAAATTATAATAAAATGGTAATAAAAAAAGTATTTCTAACCCGTTGAGAACCATCTTAAACAATTGTGTTAGGTGATTTTAGTAACTTTTCAGAACATAGATTAAATATTTTACCTAAATGTTATAAGACGTGCATTTTTTTACAAATTTTTCAATACTTTATATACAAAATAAATAGAAAATTACTATAAAAAACCCAAAACTAAAAATAAAAATAAGTTTCACAAATTGTCTCGTAATATGCGGAAATATGTTGCGCAATACCTTTTTTAACTTTACGTGTAAAAAAAACCTGCCGGTTAAGACAGAGTATATACGCAAGGGTAGAGAGCTGCACAATATTAAACTAAAATATGTAAAATTCAGAAAGTACTAACTTTTCACCTTTGTTTTGACTGCTTATTCTCGCTTAGCGAACATACACACATGCATAATTTTTTTCACATTCCTCGTGTTTTCAAAATGTTTATAGTAATAGTAAGTTGAGTGACTCTCATGAAACACACTAAGGCCTGAATAGTCTCATTGTGATACCACTGGAGCTCTTCCTTTAGGCTCCTGAGTCTTCTCTGAACCAACCTGTGGATTTAATGGATTTTGTTAATTTCGGCAACCCTATTTGTGAGGAGTGCTCAATGCTGTCAGGAAAGCCTGATGAAAGCTAAGCGTGGAAAGCCTTTTTCCATAGTAAAAGGAAGAAGTGAATAGATTTTATTAATACCGAGTGATAATATATATTTCAAGGTTTTTACAGTAAAAATAGTACTAATTTAGATTGAGAAAGTTTGAATTTGTTACAGTTTGGAAGTTATTTTATGATTCTTTAACACATTTGGGCTTATAGGCAAGATTCTTTTTTAAGTTCATGTAATTTCTGTCAAATGGAGATCTTCCAGGAGTGACTACCTTTAAAATACTAAAAACCCTGGTTAAATCGGAGTAGTCTGTGCATAGTTATTACCATGCATACACATTTGGGACTTGATTTTTGTAAGATATAGAAATTGTGTGGTGAATTTATTTATTTATTAAGCCAATGAAAATAATAGATTTGTATAGGTTAAAAGGACATATTTTAAAGTTAATAGGCATTAAAAAAAGGAAGTACAATTCGATTATTTATAATAAATATTCAAAAATTTCAATAAGCGATCTTTTGAAAAATCTATCTCGACACATTTAAAAATTTTGTTAAACTCAATTAAGGCTCTGGTAATCTGGTAATACGAACATTTCGAGCACAAAGAGCTTCTGAGAGACCAACATAGAAGAACTTCGAACTATGAAGAGCGCTGGCCGGGATGCACAGCGGATGAAACCTAAAATTTAATTGTACGATTTGGATCGCTTGATAGGATACATTTGTCACAGGCTGTACTCTCAGAATCCCAACATCCGGGAGTAAAATACGTAAAAGGAGGATAAGTAAATCCCCTCCCGATGGTGACTAATAAAAATGCAGTCCGTGATTGGAGTATTCAATGAATTGCGACTGCAAACAACGCGTATACACGAAATAATTAATTTTAAAAGGTGTAAGCGCCAATTATTTGAATGTATAATTGAAATGAGAAACACTGAAATACGTGTACTCGATAAGTTTAATTGATTCAATTGGGGTTATAAATCATATTTTAAGCGGTTGGTTAATTTGTATGGAACATGCAAATACTTTGTGTGCCTGGTGATTTTCACCGAGGCTGTACTCACTTAATTTTTATCCGGAACATGTTTGACATTATGTGAACGAATTATGGTACACTGAGTTACATACATTGAACATATTTTATTAATATAAAGCACCTATTTAAGTATTTTTCACAATTTTTCAACAACCTTCCACAGAACAGAAGCAAAAGCAAACATTTTATTACACAAATTTTGTCACTTCCGTCAGCTGTTTTTTGTATACAAATGGCGGTCGCCAAAGTGTTGTCATTTCTTATGATTCGTTCATGGTTCTGCATTATGGAATTAATGGGATTTCCGAACTTTTGGTATGCTTCTATAGTGCAAAGCTGTGAGATGTTTGAAAGCTTTGCCGACTTCTTGGGAGCTTTACAAAACATACTACGACTATTAAGAGTCTAAAGTCGGCTTTAAAGTATTGCCATACACTTATTATAACCAAGAAGTCCAGCCAAACGAACAAGCTGTAGAAAGTTCAGGATATAATAAATCACGCGTAATCGGTCCAATCAATCAGATCCTTTTATTCGTTCGTACTCGCTAATAGATTGGCCATTGGCTTTGAAATATTTCAAGGAGCTAGCCCAACGGCACAACTACAGATCATAGTTAATTAATCGTTTAGTGTCGTCTCTAAAACTCACTTCAAAGAGAATCGTTTGGGAAAGAAGGTAAATTTTTCACCAGAAAAAACAGTGATCAACGAAGCTCGATACTTGTTGATCGCAAAAACTAAGCAGAAATAACATAAAATCACACAACAGGTAAGTGATGAGTTCAATAATTAATGTTGAGGGCATGACAACCTAATGGGCCTATAAGAAAAACACACATAAAAATTACAATAAAAACTTATACTTATTTCTTTCTTATTTAACTTTTTATACTCACCTTGGTATACTTATTCTGTCGAAAAAATATCGGGAATTGTTCATTTAAAAAGCGTGTGTCTAACTTTTTTTGCTGAAATGTTGGTACAACTAACTGCCTTCTATAGTGTCACAGAGTTTGAGCGTGATTTGTCAATTAGCTTGTTTTTGGCATTTAATTATATCAACCGCGGGTGTGCTCTGCGATTTTCACTATGGATAAAAATATCGAACAAGGAATTTGTCTTTAATTTTGTGCTTTGAACGGGATTTCGTGTGCCGAATCGTTGCAAATGTTGCAGAAAGCCAATGGCGAATGTACTTTATCAAAAACACAGGTCTTCGGGTCTACGAGTGGTATAAGGCTTTCGCAGAGCGTCGAGAAATCGTAGAAAATTTGCCCCGATCTGGTCGCCCATCAACGTCTTCAACGGATGAAAACGTGGACAAAGTCAAGGAAATGGTGCTGGAAAACCATCATTTAAGTTTGAGGGAGGTAGCTCGTGACCTTAGCGTGTTTCGCAACATTTTACACCATCAATTGGGCGTGAGATGCGTGACTGCTCGACTCGTTCCAACAGAGTTGAATTTCTTTCAAAAAATTCGTCGGAAGAAGGTGGCTGAAGACATGCTAGAGCAAGTGAATTCGGACCCAACGCATCATCCAGCGCATCATAACAGGTGATGAGACGTGGGTGTATGAGTTTGACATGCAAACCAGTCAACAGGTTTCTAAATGGCGCTATCCACATTAGCCGAAACCCACAAAACCACGTCAAGGTAGGTCAAAAGTGAAAGTCATGCTACTCGTTTTCTTTGATTATCATGGTGTTGTGCAGTCGGAACTCGTTCCAAATGATGCCACGGTAAATAAAGAATATTATTTGGAAGTTATGTGATGTAGGAAACGGCCAATTTGAGGAAAGAAACCTCATGGACCTTGCACCATGATAACGCACCGTCTCCCAAGGCTCATATTTTGAACATTTTTTTTACCAAAAACTCGACAAATATCGTCGACCAACCACCGTATTCACCGGATTTAATCCCCTGCGACTTTTTTCTTTTTCCCAAAACTGAAATTGCCACTACGCGGACGCTGCTTTGAGTCGATAGAGGCCATTAAGGAGAATTCGCGAAAGGAGCTGAATAACATCTCTTCAAACTCGTTTAAAAGGTGCTTTGATGACTGGACTAATCGTTGACCTATGTGTATTGCTTCGAATGGCGCCTATTTTAAGGACAACAAAATAAATTTTGAAGATTACACAATTATTTTACGTTTTATCGAACAATTCCCGGCACTTTTTTGATGCATGCAAACTCGTGACTCAACATTGTAAAATACCCTAAGCTGACTGGTAGACTTGTAACTGGCAGCAAGGAGAGTTGCTCGCCATCCACCTTCGTGCACATCTGCGGATACAAGGTGGCGCAAAATTAATAATCCAATTTCGTTTTCAAATAACTTTTTTACTTAATAAAAAAAATTATTTTAAATGATGGAAATCTTTATTTTGACCTTTACGCGCCCCATTGCCTGTCTGCTTGCACAGTGCAGCTGTCTAGTTTACAAGTGTCAAATGTGATTAACCTACGACGCCATTTGCAATAATTATAAGTCTTCGTAAAGGGTGATTAATTTTACGCCTCCTTGTATTGTTTTAGAAAAGAAGCTTGGCTATCAAAAGGTTAAAACGATTTCTCAACAGCAGTAAAATGTATCCAAAAACGGGTTTGCACTACAAAACGTTTTTATTTTAAGTATAGGCATAGTAACAAACACGAGCGTCTGCCGACTCTTTTTTTGTGTGGCAATCAAAGAAAATTTTATCAAAATGTATACACACATTTGCGTTTTACCAACAACATTGTTGCGTGCGCGTATGTATGTAAATTTCAAATAATTGTTTCTGAATCGACGTACTTTTTCTCTTTTATTTTTTTTTTCTCTGCTGTGTCGACCTAACTTCACCACTGGGGCAGGGGCAAAACCAAATCGAGCAAGCGACATGGGGCCGAAAGCAAACCTTTCTTCATGCTCCATGAAAAACTGCACATTCATCATTTTGTGATAAAAAGGAAAGATGTAGCGTGCGTCAATATCGTTGTTGTTGGGGATAGCACTTCCATTGCTGGTTTGTTGGTAGATATTTTTTATTTTGTACGTTTTGTTCATATTTTTTTATCCCATTTTAGATATAAATATTTTTTTATTACGCTGCTGTTTTTTGTGCTGTTTTTTTTTTTGTGTCTTCGGTACTGCTTCGCTCAAGTCTGTCGGAATGTCTATGATTGTTATTTTTTGTTTAAATTCTTATCATTTTATGTTACTGCTATTGTTGTTGCTGGACATCACGAGTAAATGTGCCAATGTGGCAAATCTGCTTATGATGCAACAACAATACAGACAAAAAGCATACAGACGTAAGCATCGGTATCGACGTAGCTTGCAGCGGATGGGCTATCAGATAGACCGTTATCTGCTTTGTATGCATATAATTCTCAACATTTTCACGTATTTCCCATTTATGTATTATGTAATGCGACAATTCCAAGCCGCAGTTTAAGTACAACAAATTCGCTATTTGCCTCACTGCTTATGAAGAGTAAATACATAGGATTTACTGATTGTTTGTTCTTAGCGACTAGCAGAAAGTGTTGTAGGCAAGATGATTTAGGTATAGTTTTTCTCCTACCGAGTTGCGCACCTAATGATGGCACGATTGGTGGAGCGACCTACAGGAGTAGCTTTAAACCAAAAAATGAGACACCAACTTGCAATTATTTCTTTTCTAACTTCAGATTATTTAGCTTAATATCTCTCTAACTGCCTTCTAATGGATGACGTAATTGGATACTTTATTACTTTAAGTGCTACGGTGGCTGTCTCTAACCATGGTGGATTGAGAAGCACATTTAAGCTTAACGGCCAATTGTGATGGCACGTGAGTGGTGGGGGTTTCCATATGAAAAATACAGCGACTTTTTTATTCCATGTTAAAGATCGGAACCCTGTATCCATGTTTTATCATGTTATCATTATCATTTTATCATGCTTAAATACAGAGTGTCTCGTAGGAGAATTAGATTTTAAATTTAAAGTTTACTCCTAACTGTTGAAAGTATAATCTTATAAGGAACTGCGTTAACTTCGTTAGTCATGCGAGGTATTTATGAAGTGTATTTAAAAAGTATCGCGAATTTTGAATTCTCGCAGGTTACGCATATTCGAATTTCAATTTTTTTGTGGCGATATGTTGGTGCTCATGTCTCTCACTCATGCCGACGAGTTCGGCCATTTTGAATGTTCAGTTAATTGTTGACTGCTGTTTTGCTTGCACGTGTGTCGGCTCGTCTTCGATTTTTCTTCTCTTCTTAATTGGCGCGATAACCGCTAGTCATTTCTTTCTCGTGCTAACCGGCGCCAGTTGGACACACCAAGTGAAGCCAAGTCCTTCTCCACCTGATCTTTCCTCTTCCTCTGCTATCACCAGTTGGTACCGCATCGAGTTCTTTCAAAGCCGGAGCGATTGTATCCAGTCGGTCGATATAACCCAGCCAACGTAGCCGCTGGATCTTTATTCGCTGCGCTATGTCTATGTCGTCGTAAAGCTCATACAGCTCATCGTTCCATAGCCTGCGATATTCGCCATTGCCAACGTGGAAAGGTCCAAAAATCTTACCCAGAATCTTTCTCTCGAACACTCCAAGCGTCGCTTCATCGGATGTTGTCATCGTCCAAGCTTCTGCGCCATACGTTAGGACGGGCATGATGAGAGTCTTGTAGAGTGTTAGTTTTGTTCGTCAAGAGAGGACTTTACTGCTCAGTTGCCTACTTAGTCCAAAGTAGCACTTGTTGGCAAGAGAGATTCTACGTTGGATTTCAAGGCTGACATTGTTATCGGTGTTAATGCTGGTTCCTAAATGCACGAAGTATTTTACAACCTTGAAATTATAACTGTCAACAGTGACATGGGTGCCGATACGCGAGTGCGCCGACTGTTTGTTTGAAGACAGGAGGTACTTCGTTTTGTCCTCGTTCACCACCAGACCCATTCGCTTTGCCTCTTTATCCAGTTTGGAGAAGGCAGAACTAACAGCGCGGTTGTTAAGGCCGATGATGTCAATATCATCGGCATACGCCAATAATTGTACGCTCTTATACACGCGTCTTCGATTTTTACCTATTCAAAAAGATGGATCAAAGAACCTGGATCAAATTTTGTGTGAAAAACGAAATTAAGTGCGCGGATGCATTCCGAATTTGACTGTGTCATACGGAGAAGCTACTTTCGACCAAAGCAACGTTTAGCGGTGGTACAAAATGTTCTCAGAAGGCCGAGCAGATGTGAATGATGAAAAGCATGCCGGCGTGCCGGACGCCCGAGCACTTCAACAACAGACGAAAAAATTGATGAAGTGAAGAAAATGGTACTAACCAATCGTCGAATCACCGTTAGAGAAGTTGCTGAAGACCTAGACATATCGATTGGCTCGTGCCATGCGGTTTTTTTCAATGATTTGGGCATGAGACGGGTCGCCGCAAAATTTGTACCAAAACTCATCAATTTCGACCAAAAGCAGCATCGCAGGAACATTGCTAATGAGATGTCGGACTCTGTCCGCGACGACCCAGAGTATCATAACTGGTGACGATTCGTGGATTTATGATTATGACGTGGAAACCAAAGCTCAATCATATCTCAATGGAAGCTGCCGCACGAACCAAAACCGAAAAACGAAAAAAGCGCGCCAAGTTCGATCGAATGTAGAATTTTTGCTTACCGTTTTCTTCGATTGCAGGGGCATTATGCATCATGAGTTCTTCCCACAGGGTAAAACGGACAATAATTAATATTACCTGCAATTTGAAGCAATCCGTCCGAAACGCCCGGATTTGTGGAAGAACAAAAACTGGCTCTTGCATCACGATAACGCCCCCGCTCACACATCGTTGCTTGTGCGCGACTTTTTGGCCAAAAACAAGACACTAATGATGCCACAGACACCGTATCACCCCTGTGACTTTTTCTTGTTCCCGAAAGTGAAGAGACCCATGAAAGGACGATACTGCGCTACGATTGACGAGATAAAGACGGCATCGAAGAAGGAGCTGAACAAGATAAAAAAAAATTATTTTTTGAAGTGCTTCGAAGATTGGAAAAAACGTTGGCACAAGTACATAATGTCATAAATAATTTTGAAAAAAAAAATTCGCGATACTTTTTGAACACACCTCGTAGTCCGTGCATAAGAGAGCGGCTGTCATAGGACTTTCAAAAGCTAATGTGCATGAAATACTGAAGAAGGATCTTAGACTACACCCCTTCAAAATTCATATCACACAAGCGCTTAAGCCTAACGTTTACAATTTGCCCAAAAATTTTTGCGAGACAATGTTTCAGCGGTGTCGTATGATAATTACTATCTTCTGGAATGATGAAGACCATTTTCGTTTAAAAATTTCATTCAAAATTGCCGTTTTTGGTTACCTAAAGGACAGAACCCATTACTAAAATATCAGCAGTCACTTCACAGTCCTCGAGTGACGATTTGGTGTGCATTACCAGGCAGTGGAATAACCGGAACATATTTCAACCATATATTGAAAATCGTCTAGGGCAAGCCAGTTCTGTGGACGGCACATGCTGAACGATTATATTCTGCTAATAATGAGAGAACATCCTTCCTTGAATAATAAAAAAACTCCGTACTGTCTTCTTTCTAATAGTTATTGAAATAAACTTTTATCACTAGTATTTATTTGTAAAGGCAGCTTGTACTTCCGAATTCGGCCGCCAGACACCCTGTTCATCGATTTTTTTTCAAGATCAAATACTTTTATGTTACCAATATATACCAGTATATGTTCATAGGTATAATTTCATTAACTTTTCACATATTTAAGTTACGTGTCATCTATTATAAACTCCTTAAACCATCACTGGCGATCGTTACCGACTGTAGCTTATACGTTTGAATCGAGCTCTCAAAAAAAGCGGCCGGAATGGGACGGTAAAAATGACAAACTGATTTTGCTGCATGGCAACGCCAGACCACACGTTGCTAAAACGATCCAGAAATATTTAGAGGGACTGAATTTGGAAATCTTGCCCCACCAGCCGTATTTCCCAGACATTACACCTTCGGACTACCATCTGTTCCGATGAGTGCAGTCAGCCCTTATTGGAGAGCGGTTCACATCTTACGAGAGCATCGTAACCTGGCTCAATGAATGGATCAAGTCAAAAGAACTCGAATTTTTTGTCAGATGAATCCGTATGCTGCCTGAAAGATGGAGTAAAGTTGTAGCTTCCTATGGCACATATTTCACATAACATCATATAGTAGTTAATTGTTTCAATAATTCATAAGTTTGGCTAGGAAAGGACGGAAACTTATTCCCATACCCAATATTTATTTATTGAAGTGAAACTTCTTTAGGCGCGTCGGGGGCCCCAAGGCAGATTGAAAATAGGCGAGTGAAACGGTAAGTTTGGAGCGTTACCGAAATCCGTCAAATGGGCAGGGCCAAGAAGCAGCTGCTCCTTCCCACTCTCGCCTATTCGCTCTCTCTGTCCCTCTCTCGCATCGCAAGCGCTGAACGATGTGAGGGAGCCACCGAGACACGCCGAAATGTATATAGCACACAAGTAAGCATTGAAGTAGGCTGGCGACATGCAGGCAACCGACAATCGACAACCGACAACGGGTATTATAGATAGCCATAGCCCGTGCAAATGAGTGCTGTGTGTGAGTATCAGATAAAGCGCCGATTGAATGTGTGTAAGCGGGAAAGCAATAAGAAACTGCTGTGAAGTAAATAGATGGTAGGTATGGAGGAGACGAAGCGATACAATGAGTGCGTTTGCGAAACGAGTGACGATAGTTGAAGTAGAAGGTTGTAAAATGACATTTCAACCGTTTCGGTGATGAAAGCAAATTGATTAACGCGCCAAAAGTAGGCAAAAAATACCATTGGAAGTTCAAAGAAATGTCAGCGTCAAGTGCAACACTGCACCAAAGTGTCAAATTTGAAGCTAATAAGGACAAAAATAAATAGTACAAATTTATGTGGAGTGATATAGAAAAAAAATATGAAAACCTGAATTTAACACGAGAGATCTAAACCGGGGCTCCCATGCATGGAACAACCAACTTAGAAGTTTCACTTCTACCGTGCGTGAGTCTGACAGACCCTAGTTTTTTTTATTTATTTTATAACTACCCCGCGCGTTGCTACGCCAACAACTAAAATAAATTTAAGAAATACCACTTTAAAGAAAATCAGTACACAAATATTCAATGTATTCTAAACCATTTTATTGATTTTGTTTAAATTGTGACATTTCAAAGTTTAGTTTCAAATCGATATTTATTGAAGTGCTGTGGGATACACAATATATCTGGTTTTTCCATCTAGTGCGTAGATGAATAAATCAGAAGGTTTTCGGTTGCATGTTGGTGCCTCAGTGTTTTGCAAATTCGACGGCAGTTTCGTTTCCTCTGTGTAAAAAAATATAGTCTTATTAATTTTTATGACAATCGGGGCAGAAGTTGCTACTCTGCAGCGCCACCCGGTGGCGAGTGGCATCAATGAGCATATTTTACAAAAATACATAAATATACCAATTTTTATAATAATCGGTCAAATAGTTTTTGAGTTCATCGATAACATACAGACAAACACTCATTTTTATGTATGTATAAGATATGTAATTTCTTCAAATTTTTGACTTAGACCACTTTCATAATTATGGATACATATATACATATAATCTCCAAGTCTACTCCCTGAATTCATAAGATTTTCACAGCCATTGCTTAGGGCAGTATGTACACCTTATTTCATCGAAATCGGCTCATCGAAGAAAGAGGTATCTTAATCTTACTCTATGTATAAGCACTCATCATATATCTTCCATCTACCTTGCGAACGAATAGACAAAGTTTTAAAATATTTAAGCAAAATAACTATGCACTGATTTCGCAAGTGCAGCCAAAAAATATTAACAACAAACACATATTTCAGGTCAGTCCATAAGTTCGTGCGTTTTTTAAAGGTGGTTTTAAAATTAATAAAAAAGATTTTTAAATGATTTATTAATCAATAATACTATATTTTTCTTTATTATTTACAAAGTCCTTGGAGCCAAAATACTCTTCGATATCCCTTTTTATAGCTTATTTTGAGGAGTAGTTCTTGTTACTCATATGGGATTGAAGTCCACGGAAAAGGTGATAATCACAAGGTGCAATATCCGGAGAGTATGGTGGATGCGGCATTAGCTGCCATCCGAGCTCGTTCAGCTTGCCTAATGTTTGCCTTGTGATATGAGGTCTTGCGTTGTCGTGGTGAAACAAAACTTTGTGTATATTCACTAAAGACGGTCGAGTTTTGTTAAGTGCCTAGGTCAGGTTTGATAGCTATTGGGAATAATTATCAGCAGTTATCGTCTGTAAATAAACAATGTAAATAAACAATAAACAATACCGGCCATATCCCACCAAATGGACAGCCGAATCTTCTTGGGGTGAAGGCCATCTCTAGGGGTCGGTTCTGGTGTTTCATCTTTATCTAACCATTGACGTTTGAGAACAGGATTATTGCAAAAGACCCATCTTTCATCACCAGTAACGATACGGTTCAAAGAACTTTAATTTTCAAGCCGTTGTAGCAGCTGAGAACACACACTCACTCTCTGCTGAAGGTTGGCGACGGAAAGTCTATGCGGAATCCATTTTCCCAGCTTTGAAACCTCTCCCAACTGAACCAGATGCCCGTGAACTCTTCCATCCGATGAATTTAACCTCCGAGCTATCATATCGACTATCAAATTTGGCTCAGCATCCACGAGTTCGAGCAAGGCGTCGGAGTTAAAGACTTCAGGACGACCAGTGCGCGGGGCATCTCCCCGTCGCAGTTACCACTTCGGAATTTGGAAAACCACTTTTGCGCAGTCCTTACACTCACGGTATCCTCTCCGTGAACAGTGCTTATTTCTGCAGCAGCAATTGTTCATTTTTATCACTTTTATAAAAAAAATACAAATATACGCGTTCGAAGATTTCATTTAATTTTTTAACAACACGTGCTTCTGTCCTCGATTAAAATCACCTGTTGAATGCACAATATATTAAAAAAAATATAAACAGTTTCGTTGTATTCCGCGAATAATTTTTTGTATTCAAAAATCGTGCAAAGGTGAAATTATGGGTAAAATACGAACGAACTTATGGACTGACCTGATATGTATGTATGTATAACACACGTATGTTTGCTTTTTTGTTGATATTGGCTCTGAATATGTCAGACCTACTTCACATTTGAACTCAAATCAATTCGGTGCAGCATACCTATATAAATATGTATGTATGTAGTAGTTTCGTTTATTAAATGGTCGCCCTGCAATACCGGAACATTCAAAGCTGCATGGCTAAGGGTTTGAAGTTCTAGTGGTGAGACGAAAGTATTGGCAGCTGGCAAAATTGAAACTTAAATAAACCCCCTCGGCCGCGCACACCACACAGTGAATGCCATTGTGTCGGGATATTCATTGCTGATGCTGATTTATTTGGTAGTTTGTTGATTGCAATCACGTTTAGGCGCAGTTTTTCATGTTTCTAGGTTGATTGCTGGATCATTCTTCATTTTTCGGAATTTACGAAATTCAGCAAATGTAAAAATTAACTTGCATCATAACAACTTACATATGTGCGTATAAGTAAGTGTATAAGTATACAAATTTGGCCACAAATCTGAATTTTTTTTCCAACACAAATTTCTGTAAATTTCCGTTGCCGACTGAAGTGCTATAAGGAGGCCACTGAAAACTCGAAAAATTAATCAAAAAAGTAATGAGGTGTATACATATGTATGTGCTAACGCTAGTATATAAGTTATAAAATAATAAACTATAAATAATTTCCATACCTAGTACTCGTATAGTAGTTTCGCTGCTGACGCGAATTTGTTTAGCAATTGTGACGGGTACCTCAAATACGAGTAATTAGAGTGAAGCTGGTTTATGCTTTCCAGGTTTTTATAGTCAGTTTATGGTGTGCTTTTATACAAACTCTGCAATTCAAAAATGCTCTCGAAGTTTTTTCATTGCACTCCCACTAATAATAAAAACAGGATTTTTTATGTACGCAAAGAGCGCAAAGAACATGGCCTTAAATTTAAGACTTTTCACGGCAGGTAAAGTGATTCTCTGTGACCAAATTTGGAAACATAAGATCGACTGAGAGTAACGCCGCTTGCTGTGTTGGTGTGTAGGAGAACCCGTGTACTTCCCTGTCACTACGTGGGTCTGCCTCCGTACAAGCTCCAACCAATGCAAGAGCTTAACGTTGATGAGTACAGATCAGGTTATATGTTCTCTGACTGTTGCTTGGAGCGATTTGCATGCCTTATTAGCATCACAGATGCTAAGATGGCGCCAAGTGCTCAAGATGGCGCAATACAGCGGTGCATGCAGCAGTGCACGGATACCCACTCGTTCAGCTCCGCACAAGCCCGCTCACCAATGCCAAATTATTTATTGCAACCACGCATTTAAATGCAAATCACACCGCAACCACCTGCACTGTGTCCCATTGTAAGCAGCGGTCCTGTCACACACATACAACATCCACTTTAGCAATATCGCCAATTTTGATTTGAATTGTTGTGTTGTCAAGCAAAGCTTTGGGATATGAAACGACTTCAATCCGCACGAGGCTCACAAGTTGGCAATGTATCCATAGAATGGTTTTGGGTTTTTGGCCTCATCTTCCTATTTGTGGTATGCGTCATGCCGTTCGTCTCGCCGCCTCTGAAAAACACCGTCTTTTGAGGAGCTTTTTTTCATGGCACAAACACACTCGGTGGTTTGCCATATCCTACCTACGGCGGTCGTCTATGTGTAAAAATTTGTTGTTTTGTCTTTTAATTTATCTTCACAGATGTCCAAAAAATTATACCAAAAACAAAAGATAAAAAACTAAATGATTTTATTTTTTTTTAATTGTTAACAAATTTTTAAATTTTTTGGGGTTCTCAGAGTCCCTATAAAAAGTTATAAAATTTGTTTTTTTTTAGTAAAGCATAGAGTTATAAACTTTAGACATTTGTAAATGGTAATTGAAAGAGGGCATTTTATAACGAATTTACGGAATAGTGCAATCTTCCCATAGGAGACGCAATGGTAATTTTCAAAGCATTGGCAGCACGGGTAAATATTAAAGAGAAAAATAAAAAATACCTGTCTCATTTCTTTGGCCACAGAACAAATTTAAAAATTTAAATTTAAACAAATTGGCTACAAGTAGCCATCCTGATATAAAGGGTGGTTAAATTTCAAGGGTCGATTTTGAATGTGAACCACACCTAAACGTCAACGACACCGTGGGACTTTTTTCTTTGGGGTTATTTGAAAGAAAAGGTGTACGTCGGTAAGCCAGCAATAATTCAAGAGCTAAGGGATGAGATAATTCGGCACATTAACGGCATAGAACCTCAATTATGCCTCAGCGTCATCGAAAATTTGGACCATCGGATGGAGGTGTGCCGCCGAGGCCGCGGCGGCAATTTGGCCGATATTTGGTTCATACGTAATTGAGCCATACCGCGGTGCAATTTAAGATAATTCTTTTTAGGTTATTTTTTCATATTCTATTGATGGAACATTGCTATTTTGAAAAAAAATGGGATTTGGTTTCACAGTGTAATTTAAGGTATTACTTTTAGCCCCTTTCATCTTATACTTTTTTTGGCGAAACATTGTTCTTTTGAATAAAAAATGAATTTGGCTGTACAATATAATTTAGGGTAATAATTTTAGCTTCTTCTATTATGTACTTCTTTTGGCGAAACGTTGTTATTTTTAAACAAATTGTATTTGGTTGCACAGTGTAATTTAAGGTATTACTTTTAGCCCCTTTCGTCATATACTTTTTTTGGCGAAACATTGTTTTTTGAGAAAAAAAATGGATTTGGTTGCACAGTGTAATTTAAGATATTACTTTTAATCCCTTTTATATTACCCTTTTTTTGGCGAAACATTGTTATGTTGAAAAAAATGGATTTGGTTGAACAGTGTAAATTAAGATATTACTTGTATCCCTTTTATATTACCCTTTTTTTGGCGAAACATTGTTATGTTGAAAAAAATGGATTTGGTTGAACGGTGTAAATTAAGATATTACTTTTATCCCCTTTCATCATATACTCTTTTGGCGAAACATTGTTATTTTCAGAAATATTGGATTTGGTCATTTAGTCATTAAAAACTTTATTATGAGTAATATTTATTATAAAAGTGCGGAAAACGTCATTGCCACACGCACGACATTTATATTTTATCTGTGTTACATTATCTTAACACTTTATGGACGGCGATTGGTTTTTTTTCTTGTTTTGAAGACGGCGGCGACTCATTCATTTGTATTGCGTATGATAGCTTCCTTAACTAAAATACGAATAAGAAACTTATCTGCTGCCCATCAGAATATAAATAATTCCCTACTTAAGATTACGAGTATGTGTATAAGTACACAAATAATTTAACAGGTGTATTCTGACGTCTTCAGTTCATACTGTAAACAATGTGTGCACCACGCCGCAGAGAAAAGCCAAGGCACTCAATTATGCACACAACCGAGTGGGAGGTGGGTTTGAAACATATATAAAACAGTGACATAATTCGTTTCTAAGAAAAAATGCCGAAGTTGAATTTATAAATCATACAATTACGCATTTGAAAGTAATAGCTTTAATTCCAAAAAAAGCCAGACTTATGATTTCGGAAACATCCCATTCTTGGATTTGTTTATTCGCAATCTGAAAGATAGATTTTTAAAATATAAAAATATACTTATTGGCTTTCAATCACATGCCCCCGATAATACCTCGAGTCTTGACGATAATGCTGTAATAAATTTAAAAAAAATTATATTTCGTATAGCGGTGGTAAACAACATGCTTACCTGAAAAGGAATCAGCCTTACACGAAGTCGTGGGGACTGTGGAAAAATCTCTAGAAGAAAACAATTCACTTTGGCGGCCTTCATAGATATAGAGGGCGATTTCAATTGTCACACGGCGGAGTCAGTTGTCACTGCATTAGATAGACTAGAGGTGGAAAGACCTATCTGTCTTTCGATCTCGTCCCTGCTTGGCTGCAGAGAAGTTAATGCGGTGGCAAGAGGGGCTAAAGTCACTAGATTCGTTCACAGGGAGGCGCCGCAGGGTGGTTTCCGTTCGCCCCTACTATGGTTGCTATTGACGAAGTTCTGACAATGCTAAATAAGGGTGGGGTTAAGGTAGTTGCATACGCTGATGGATTGGTCCTAATGATATCGGGACCGTTTCCCTCAGTCATAGCTGAGATTTTGGAAAGTTCACTGGATGTACTCTGTCGCTGGGCTACCACTTTCGGCCTCCGAGTCAACTCTGACTAAACGAAGCTGGTGCTATTTACCAGAAAATAAAAAACCTCCATCCTTTCGACTTCCAATTAAACAACCATGTTCTGCCGCTCTCATCGGAAGTTAGGTATCTTAGAGTGATACTTAACTCCAAGCTCCATTGCACTCCATTAATTGATATAAAACTTACTAGCCTGTTAGGCTGCCAGTTAACATTTTATAGTGTATGACCAGGTGAAAAATTGTATTGGCTAGAAAAACGAAAGAACGCGAACCACATCAGCTGAAAAGCAAACTGGTTATAGGTAATACCGAGCTAGTACGCTTTTCTGCGTGCAGTGGATAGGCATATCAATAGCAACAAGCATTAAAAAACAAATTGAGCTTGCGGCTGTCTACGCTAAACATCATTGATCAAGTACCTTGAAAAAAATGTTTGATAGCAGTATACCCGAAAAATGTGCGGGTTTTTTCCTTTCAAAACTGTCGGACTGCAATAATTTGTATTTGATTCACGTATTTCAGATAACATGTAATTTTTCGCAATTTCCTAAAATCATAAAAGTATTTTGTATGAAGAATACTGATTAAAGTACCCTTAGACGAATTCATGGCTTATGAAATTTTCTGCACTTGAAAACAATAACCTAGAAATGTTTAATGAAAATAAAAGAAGGTTTTATTACATACCATAATTAATATTACCATATACATATAAAGAAAATTTGTTGTTTTAATTTTTCAATATCAAACTTTTTAATTTAGTTTTATTTTATTTTCATGCCCTGACGGTAAAATAGTCGAGCGAATTCCCAAAAAAATCAATTTCACTGTAAAAAGTGAAAACTGGAAAGACCTCTCAAAAATGTTATAAATATTAGTTAAGGCAAAGAGAGGTGAAATCTTAATAATAATAATTAACCTAAATGCGCAACCGACACGAAAATCGCAGTTCGGATCATTTTTGTTTTGACGGCGGGCCCATCACTTACATAAACGCTTGCAGAAAATTTCGCTTGCAGATATTTCGAATATCTCTGACAGATTCACGTGCAGCTTTGAAAATTGTATAATATTAAGACTTTTTCTATTTTTAATAGATATTTAATGCCACTTATTACCAACCTTCTAGCAAACGGCGAAAATGCTGCCCAAGTGTTAATAGAATTTAATCATATTAGCTGAATATTGGCAAAAAAACAAAAATTTAATCAAGGGCAATAAATTAAACCTAAACGTAAACGTAATTGATAGGGGAAATCGGCGCCACTACCAAGCAGTCCTAGTAGTGATGTAGGGAGTGTCATTTGATTTGCTATAAATTTTGCATTCGTTAACTCAAATAAAAAAACTTTATTGAACAAAAGAAATATGGTGAAAAAAGCAAACATACATTAACGCCTTCATAATAATGCAATAGCAAATATACCTTCATAACAGCAAATAAAAAAAATTTCGGTACCTTCTCACTTCTATCAACGAATTTCAGATTGGAGTTAAATATTTACAGAAAATTTTTTTAATCATTTCGACTGGTTTTAATTATTGTACTTTTTGAAACTTGTTTATCTTCACGGCGGTCGATATTTTTAATTACGGTGTAACAAATAACCTATTTGATTAGCGCATGCATTTGAAACAGCTGTTTAAAAGTGAAGTGGTTAAAATAAAAAGAGAAAATAAAATCTGTTCGCGTGTGCGATGACTTGTTTTGTTAAAATTGTGGAAGCTAATTAAATAAAAAACAAATAATTTACAATGCTGGGTATTCGGCCAAACTAGATCTTCGCGGTGCAGTGTTGCATTACTGCAACATAATATCTAATTTCCATTTTCTCCTAAACAACCGTTTGATGCGGTCTATGGGCTGGAAGAATCATCGTCTCATATTTCTTCAAAGACGAAGCTGGCGCCAATGTAACAGTGAATGGCGAACGCTATCGTGCCATGATAAACGACTTTTTGATACCGGAAATTGAAGTCCGTGATTTTCACAACATTTGCTTCCAACAAGATGGCGCTACTTGCCATACAGCCCTCGAAACAATGGATTTACTGCGTCGTCGTTCCGGTGAGCGATTTATCTCTCGTACCCGGACCTGTGGAATGGCCATCAAGATCGTGTGATATCATCGTCTAAATGCTTTGTGGATAAACCAGCTTCGATTGAGGCATCGAAAGCCAACATTACTAAAGTTATTCTCGAGATAACGACCGAAGTCATCCAGCGAGTCATTCAAAATTGGTGTTTACGGATGACCGAATTGCGGCGCAGTTGCGGCAAACATTTGAAAGGCATTATCTTAAACAAAATAAAAATATAATGAATGGTTCTACACAAAAATAATTAATATTGCCGAATCAATTTGAATTTTCGCTGTTTTATTTCAATTTAAAATCCGACACCTCTAAATTGATCACCCTTTATAATGAAAACTAATTGTTTTTAATTGTTAAATTGTGAAAGCACGAATTATAAAAATACCTCCAAATGCAGTTTTGCATTGCCGATGATGCCGTGGCAAGAAAGTGTTTGTGCGTGTATAATTTCTTATGTTCGGTAGTTTCTATTGCTTTCGGCTACTCTTTCCCTTCACAAACAAGTAATTTCCCTTGCTTTTGATTATAAATTCTACGGACATGACGTCGCAGCGAATACAGAAAGGGTAATCTTGTATTCCATTATTCTGTAACAACTAGCGAACGACTGGGATTTTGTAAAATATTTACAATAATTGAATCACTGCTCACTAATCGGATCACTGCAATGTATGTATTTCAGGCTGAAATATTGGCTATCAGGGAAGGCCTGCTAGCCCTAAATAAAAGTGTCCTCACAGCAAGAGATATAATCATATATTCAGATAATCAATCGGCCCTGAAAGCTTTAAAAGCGCCTAATATTACCTCGAAGACAGTAAAAGAATGTATCGACGTTTTGACAGAACTATCACAGTACTTTGTAATAAACCTGCTCCGCATAGAAACATAGAACATACCCTATACCTTTAGCAGCTTGTAAGATGCTTATAAATAAACACACTATCAGTGCTGCCAATAGGCTATGGTCTCTGTCCCTGATCTGTGCAACTAGTAGAACGACGTGGACGTAATGGAACATAGGCCGGACAAACCGACTGTTGAAACTAAACAGGAAAGACATGAGAAATCTTCTCGGAGTCCTAAAAGGACATTGTCTGCCAGTAGACTGGGAACGCCCTATAACGACTATTGCAGAAGCTGTAACGACATTGAAGAAGAAGAGACTATAGAACACTTTCTATGCGGGTGCATGGCTCTGGATAGAAGAAGGTTCAATATTTTAGGAAAAAGTTCCCTGAATAACTTAGCAGAAGTAGCCAATATAAAAATATCAAGTCTTGTTAAATATATTAAAGCCACAGGTTGATTCAATGAGGACAATGTAGAGTGAGGAGAGGGGACAGCCCCGGTGGTATCACAATAGGCCTACGGCAGGCCTAGGTGTGTCAACCGACAAGCACTATACCTACTACAATAATTGAACTAAACCAGCATCAGTTAATCAAACCTGCTTGAAAGTTAAATTCTCATTTCATTTTAAAGCATAAACAGAACCAATTCGTAAAAAAAAATTCTCTTACAAAATCAAATAAGATTTCACACAACAAAACTGAGTGCGAAGTTGTTTAGACGAAGATAGACTTGTTTGTATAGAAATTATGCCGCTACCGGCAATGACTAAATTAGCTGTAATTAAAAAATGTAAACAAAATATTTGAACGTTTACTTATTTGAAAAAATACTTTGCGTACTGTTTACATGTTATTTAAAATTTTGATAATTTGAATTAATCGAAAAATTTAAGCATTCATATATTCACCTTTGATGCGGAAGTCGTTTTGGTTCTGTTTAAAGTGAAAAAATTTTGCAACAAATCTTAGGTTCCACCCGCCGTAGTTCTCCAAGCGATTTGATTCTCTTATAACTTAACTCAATGATGGCTTCAATTGACAGTTTTATCGTTTCCAACGTGTGGTTAGCTCTTTGATTTGCTGGGCGTGGGTTAGTTACCCTACGTTTTAAAGTGAGCAGAAATCCTTAAGTGATTTTTGCTAATATGGCGGTTTTAGAACTTATTGTGAATAACAAATTTGGCAATCACGTAAAACAATAACACTCTAATAGCTTAGACAGACGTCGGCGTTAATTGGGATTACGGGATTAGTGGACAACTGATTTGCTTATTGGATAATTTTGTCAGTAAAAGATGGTCCGTAGGCAACAAATACGGTTATTAAATATCCTGATACTAAAAAGTAATTATTTATTAAAACCAAACCTTTAATTGCAATTTCTGAAACTGCTCCGAAATATTATATCAAATCAATTAATATAATTAATTTCAAACGTGTTAGTGCAAACTAGCATTACATTCAGTATTTCTTGTTCTTCTTATTAAAAGTTTGATTATTTTTCATTCACAATAGATATTAACTGTCGATTTGACCATCGACAGTGTTGCTATCGAAAATTTCCCTAATCCGTGAATTTATGTGAATTAAGTCTGGTAGTTAATCCGGATTATTTGCACTTAATTTCTGAGACAATTCCGACTTAAGAGGTCCCGAAGAGCTCGAAAATTTAAGGTAGTTTCAGGAACTTTTTTTACAATAAATAAATGAAAAACGATATTTAAATTTTTTAGGCTTCTTATTTAACTCTTTTACATACAAAAATGATAAAATTGTTTTTTTTTTTTTTATTTAAAAAATGGCGCTGAAGTTGACCATCCCGAAAAATTGGACCTGGACGGTGTTGTCCATTTTGGATATTTTATTTTATCTGAAACACAAAAACCAAAAAATTTATTAATCAGTATGTCTCGGAATAAAAAACAATATGGCCAAATGGCGCGGTTTTGAATTTGACACTCTAAAAATCGGGCTTTTCCAGTTTTTTAATAAAAAAAAAACGAAATAATAATATGATTCTAGTACGGGCGATAGTCATTGGGGTTGTGAACAACACCGATCTCTACCTAGTTAATGGACTGTAGAAGCTATAATATTGGGAATTTCCGCATTTCGGCATATGCCGATGACTTGGTCCTGATGGTCTCAGGTCCCTTCCCATCAGTAATGGCTGAAATTTTGGAAGGTGCACTGGCTACACTCAGCAGATGGGCCGCCAGTACCGGTATCAGAGTCAACTCTGACAAAACGGAGTTGATGCTATTCACCAGAAAATACAAGCCTCCACCTTTTAAGCTTCCTAGACTTAACAACCAGTGTCTTACACTTTCATCCGAAGTCAAGTATCTTGGTGTAATACTTGACCCCAAGCTCCACTGGAAGCTGCCCATAGAAAATCGAGTTAAGAAGGCCAATATAGCCTTCTACGCCTGTAAATCTATGTTCGGCAAAAAATGGGGTCTCAAGCCACGTGTCGTACTTTGGATGTACAACTTAGTGGTTCTGCCAATTTTGGCATACGGTTGCCTAGTTTGGTGGGTAGCTCTTCAGAAGGGCTACAACTTCACTAAATTAGAGAGAGAGTGCAGAGAATTGCATGTGTGGGCATCACTGGTATTCCTGTGGATCTGCAGGTTAAATCCATTGCTGCTCAGAGTGCTATTAGGCTGGAGGAGTTTGGCCTTTGGAGACAACTTCCTGTAGGACATAGCAGCATCTTGAAGCAGATCTCCCCTTCCTTCTCTGATACTCGCACCGACCTCTCCATCCGCAAACTGTGCTTTGAGGGTTGTGCTAGGGCTATCTTTCCGAGCAGGCAAGATTGGAAAGAGGGGAGAGTTGGTGCGGATATAGATGCCTCTGTTTTCACCGACCTCTCCATCCGCAAAATGTGCTTTGAGGGTTGTGCTAGGGCTATCTTTCCGAGCAGGCAAGATTGGAAAGAGGGGAGAGTTGGTGCGGATATAGATGCCTCTGTTTTCACTGTCCAAAATGGAGTCTGAAGTGGGAGCGGGGGTTTACTCTAAATCAGCTAGCATTTCGGTCCCCTATAAACTGCCGGAGACAAGCAGTCCGGCTTTGGCGGCTAGGCGCTTGAGATTCCTCAGCGTCTCCTTTGAGGTTGACTTGATGAAATTCTCCAGCCTAGATCCCTTTTCTCTCCTCCGCTACATCAACAGCACTGGATGGCTGTAGACGGTTTTATCTCCTCCCTTAATCCTTTCACAGGTAGTGGTTCACTTCATGGTATCAAAACGGCACGTAAGTGCTACTTGTAGTGTACCTGGGGTGCTCTTGCCATCTCACCTACCTATCTACATATACTTTCGAAATATCGAAAAAATAAAAAATCGATTTCTAGACCACCTGGTCCCCTTAAGTTGTTAATCCCAATTAACGCCACTATCTGTCTATGCTATAACTCTAAATATATTAGAAGGGTATTTTTGTTTCATTTATGTGAAAGGGCTAGAAATACTCATAAAAGAGGGACATAAAATGTTCAAATGTATTGTAATAAGAAATATTTGTCATAAAATTCTACAATAAATCTCCTAAAACACTGTGAACGTTTAAAAGAGTTTGCAGGTTTGGTATGCGGGAAAATAAAACTATCGATACGGATGAATACACTGAAGCTCAGAGTTCAAATTAAAGGCTAGGAATAAGTCAAAACTAAAAATGTGTTTATGGGCTAATTTATTTATTTATTTATTTATTTATTTAATATATTTATTTATTTATTTGTTTATTTATTTATTTATTTATTTATTTATTTATTTATTTATTTATTTGTATATTGAAACAAAAAAAACTAATGGCTTTTGTAAAATTTCTTTAGAGGTTAGCGTATAAAAGAAACCTCTAGATATAGTAGAAATTCGGGTATTTATTTATTACAATGCTTCATTTATTTTAATTTTTAATGCTTTTCAGAAATTTCACTTTCTGTAGAAATAAAGCAAACTCTTTTACTATTCTATCAAGTCATGAAATAAATAAATCAATTTCTGGCGGCTCTGGTTCAAAAAATTGAACACTGTGTGGCACACGAATGCGAAATATAGGAGAATCACGTGAATGAAATATAATTTGGGAAGAACATTAATTAAGACGTCGTGCTAAAATTTTTTACAAAAACAAAAATTTATTTTCGGAGTAGCTTCGTCTTGAGTAGTTCCTGTAATCGGTGTATTTTAATTAATAAATATTTGAGTTTACTTATCTTTGTTATTTGATAAGATATTCGAAGTGGTATTATAAAATGGAAGTGCATGATTTTCTTATCTCTCTACGTGTTAAATGCCAAGTCTCGCGATACGAATTTCACTTAACTCGAATTGGTGATGCCTTGTCGTACTCATTGTTCATTGAATAATCAGAATTATTTGAGCTTCTGGTTGCAATTAAAATTAAATTACGAGTATATCACAGTAAACCAATTCGCAGATAAACCAGATAAATTAACCACGATGTGTCATATGTCTGGGGCAGATTCTGTAGTTCCAAGCAATCAACATAAAATTTGAATGAAATTCACATGGAAGTGAATTACAAAACCTGCTCATATACTATACTAAAACGGTGTGCTTTGCAAGTATTAGCAAAAAAGAAGTAAGGAAGGCTAAGTTCAATAGAAATTCAAGTTAGTCAACTTTATATACCCGCGCTCATTTCAGTAAACTTTAATTCGGGCTGTCTGCGAATTTTAAAATTAATCAAACAAATTCATTTGGAAATCTAATATTGAGGAAAGAATAAAAAAGGCCAACGTTGCATTATATACTTGCAAAAAAACGGTCGGTATCAAATGGGGACTAACGCCTCGTATGTCTCTATACTTCTGCAGTTAGGCCAATCTTAATGTATGGAATACTTGTATGGTGGCCATCTGCTCAAACGGCGACTTACGCTAAAATCATGAGTAAGGTCCAAAGAACAGCCTTTTTATGCATCTCTGACGCTTTGGAGGATGGTTCCATGTGTAGAAGTCCACGCAAGTGGGGAAAGTTAGGAGGATGGTTCCGTGTAGAAGTCCACGCAAGTGGGAAAAGTTACTGATCGCCATTCACTTGGGAGTGGCCAGGACGATTCTTCTACATATGGTTCAAGCAGCTCACAACGGCCGGGATTAGCCCACGTATCCTCTGGGTAGCTTCCGAACACCCGTTCGGGAGTGAGCTAAAGTGAGAAGGCGAAACATTCCAGGATAGCTGGTTGTGCGTTGGGTTTGGGACCCGCCACTTAAAAATCCCCCCCCCCAATGAAAAGTTTGAAAAAGCCTCGGATGAGACCTCCCTATACTGATGACGACCCCTGCAAACGAACTAAGGACTATGATTTGAGGGCATGCACCTGGAATGTCCGGTCCCTTAATGGGGAGGGTGCCTCTGCCCGGCTGGTTGATGTCCTCGTGAGAGTAAAGGCTGACATCACTGCCATCCAAGAGATGCGATGGACGGGGCAAGGAAAGAAAACCATAGGACCTTGCGACGTCTACTACAGCTGCCATGTAAAGGAGCGCAAATTCGGTGTCGGATTTGTTGTGGGAGAGAGACTTCGTCGCCAAGTACTGTCGTTCACTCCGGTGGACGAGCGTCTCGCAACAATCCGCATCAAAGCTCGTTTTTTTAACATATCGCTAATTTGCGCCCACGGCCCGACGGAAGAGAAGGACGATGCGACCAAAGATTCTTTCTATGAGCGCCTGGAACGTTCCTATGAGCGCTGCCCCCGCCATGACATAAAAATCGTGCTTGGCGACTTCAACGCCAGGGTGGGCAAGGAGGGAATTTTTGGTCCCACAGTCGGAAAATTCAGCCTACACAACGAAACATCCGGTAACGGACAGAGGCTGATCGACTTCGCCGGGGCCCGAAACATGGTAGTCTGCAGCACCAGATTCCAGCATAAAAAGATACACCAAGCTACCTGGCTGTCCCCTGATCGAAAAACGCGAAACCAGATCGATCATGTTGTGATAGATGGAAGACACGCTTCTAGTGTATTAGATGTACGTACGATCCGAGGACCCAACATTGACTCGGATCACTACCTTGTTGCAGCCAAACTGCGCACGCGCCTCTGTGCAGCAAAAAACGTGCATCTACCTACGCAAAGAATGTTCGACCTCGAAAAGCTGCAATCACAACAGACAGCCAGAAGATTCGCCACTCGACTCTCACTCCTGCTCTCAGAGAGTACTGCCCAACAAACCGGCATCCACGAACAATGGAGCAACATTTCTCGTTCTCTACGTACCGCCGCCGAAGAAGAAATCGGATTCCGGCGAGCCCGAAAAAACAATTGGTACGACGAGGAATGTCATGCTGCCGCAGAAAGAAAGGATGCCGCCTATAGAGCCACGCTTCGATCGGGCGCAACGCGAGCCATGTGGGATCGCTACAGAGAGCTGAAAAGGGAAGAGAGACGTATTATCCGACAGAAGAAACGAGAGGCCGAAATACGTGAGTGCGAAGAGCTTGAGATGCTGGCCAACAGGAACAACGCCCGAAAATTCTACCAGAAAGTTCGGCGGCTTACAGAAGGTTTTAAGACCGGGGCGTTTTCCTGTAAGAACAAAGACGGCGAACTGGTGACCGACGTACAGAGCAATCTTAAATTATGGAGGGAACACTTCTCGAACCTATTAAACAGTGACAGCTGCGCATGTCACCGAGAAAGTGAAGATCCCGATACCCCAATCGTTGACGACGGAATTGTCGTTCCGCTACCCGATCATGACGAGGTGAGAATAGCGATAACGCGGCTAAAGAACAACAAAGCCGCGGGCGCCGACGGACTGCCGGCTGAGCTATTCAAACATGGCGGCGAGGAGCTGGTAAGGTGCATGCATCAGCTCCTATGCAAAATATGGTCGGATGAAAGCATGCCTGCCGATTGGAATTTAAGTGTGCTCTGCCCAATCCATAAGAAGGGCGATCCTGCAATTTGTGCCAATTACCGCGGGATTAGTCTTCTAAATATCGCCTATAAGGTTCTAGCGAGCGTATTGTGTGAAAGGCTGAAGCCCACCGTCAACCAACTGATTGGACCTTATCAGTGTGGCTTCAGACCTGGAAAGTCTACCATCGACCAAATATTCTCAATACGCCAAATCTTGGAAAAGACCCATGAAAGGAGAATCGACACACACCATCTTTTCGTCGACTTCAAAGCTGCATTCGACAGTACGGAAAGGAGTTACCTGTATGCCGCGATGTCTGAATTTGGTATCCCCGCAAAACTAATACGGCTATGTAAGATGACGTTGCTCAACACCAACAGCGCCGTCAGAATTGGAAAGGACCTCTCCGAGCCGTTTGATACCAAACGAGGTTTCAGACAGGGTGACTCCCTGTCGTGTGACTTCTTTAACCTGATGTTGGAGAGCATCGTGCGAGCCGCAGAACTTAATCGCTCAGGCACAATTTTTTATAAGAGCGTACAATTGCTGGCGTATGCCGATGATATTGACATCATCGGCCTTAACAACCGCGCTGTTAGTTCTGCCTTCTCCAAACTGGATAAAGAGGCAAAGCGAATGGGTCTGGTGGTGAACGAGGACAAAACGAAGTACCTCCTGTCTTCAAACAAACAGTCGGCGCACTCGCGTATCGGCACCCACGTCACTGTTGACAGTTATAATTTTGAGGTTGTAAAAGACTTCGTTTATTTAGGAACCAGCATTAACACCGATAACAATGTCAGCCTTGAAATCCAACGTAGAATCTCTCTTGCCAACAAGTGCTACTTTGGACTAAGTAGGCAATTGAGTAGTAAAGTCCTCTCTCGACGAACAAAACTAACACTCTACAAGACTCTCATCATGCCCGTCCTAACGTATGGCGCAGAAGCTTGGACGATGACAACATCCGATGAAGCGACGCTTGGAGTGTTCGAGAGAAAGATTCTGCGTAAGATTTTTGGACCTTTGCACGTTGGCAACAGCGAATATCGCAGACGATGGAACGATGAGCTGTATGAGCTTTACGACGACATAGACATAGCGCAGCGAATAAAGATCCAGCGGCTACGTTGGCTGGGTCATGTCGTCCGAATGGATACAAACGCTCCGGCTTTGAAAGTATTCGATGCGGTACCAGCTGGTGGTAGCAGAGGAAGAGGGCGGCCTCCTCTGCGTTGGAAAGATCAGGTGGAGAAGGACTTGGCTTCACTTGGTGTGTCCAACTGGCGCCGGTTAGCACGAGAAAGAAACGACTGGCGCGCTTTGTTAAACTCGGCCAAAATCGCGTAAGCGGTTATAGCGCCAATTAAGAAGAAGAAGAAGACGCTTTAAAGACTACCCCAAACAAAGCGCTGGAAGTGCTAATCAATTTACTTGCGCTCAGACTCAAAAGTATAGCGCTATGGAAAGACCGCTTCTATTTTGCACTCTCTGAATAGTCACAAACAAAAAATATACTACTCTATCCCTAGACTCACCTTTGAAAGGCTCTTCAAGACGAGTATATCGTCAAGAAGGGAGTGGCAGACGCCAAGGCCATGGAGAAGGGGGGCATTTAATTTTTATACAGATGGTTCGAAGCTAGGCGATAAGGTTGACTATGAAGTATTTTCGAAAGAATTAGGACTGGAACTATCCGTTTGACTGCCAGACTACTGCAGCGTCTATCAGGCAGAGGTTCTAGCCATAAAAGAAGTGGCTACACATCTAAATACGCACGTCTTAACAAAAATGATTATAAATATATTCTCGGATAGCCAGGCGGCCACCAAATCAATGAATGCAGCTTTACTAAGATCGAAGGTTGCACAGAAATGCCGGGCGGCTCTAAATGATATTAGTGACGTATTCAAGGTCAAGCTTATTTGGGTTGCGGCACATAGAGATATTGAGGGAAACTGTAAAGCTGATGGGCTAGCCAGAAAAGGTACTTCTCGTCAACTGTTCAGTGATAAAAGAACCATTGGAATACCCATGGCCACGAGTAAACTAATAATAAAAAACCACATTATCCAAGAGGCCAATAAGTCATAGAGAAATGAAGATACGTGTCTAACAGCTAGGCTACTATGGCCGCAAATAAACAAGAAAAGAACAATGGAATTGCTTAGTCTCTCAAGAGACAACATCTCGAAGGTCGTGGCTTGTTTCACCGGTCACTGGCTATTTGGCAGGCATTCCTCGAGACTAGGAGTTTTCTCCCATGAATATTACAGAAGTTGCAGAGATGAGGAAGAGGAAGAAACAGTCAAGCACTTTCTTTCCAATTGTCCAGCCCTAGCTAAAATCAGTGCAGATTGTCTAGGTAAATACTTTTTTAATTCTCTTACAGAACTGTTTGGCGTGGGGTTGGCATCAATACTACGTTTCATAAGAGCCACAAAATGGTTCCACGAAGGAAGATAAATGAGGCTCCCGTGTAGCACAGTGGTATCACAACGGACCTGTAAGGTCTAGGTGAGTTGGTCGTGCAGACCGACTACCAACATAACCTAACCTAACTTAAACAAACTCATAAACAAAGAGAATTATAGCTTGTCACATGAGATGGATGGACGGAAATTTAGTCGTATTATATTTTTATTTTTAGCATATAAAAAGTGGGCGTGATTTTTAACCGATCTCAATAATATTTATATCGGATCTAAGTGAGGTAGCGTAAAGACATGCGCGATGTGCGGACAGACATGGCTAAATCGACTCCCCTCTCATTTTGAGCACTTTGGTATATCTATTTCGATTTCTTTAAGATGTATGTATGTACATGCGTTATGTTAATAAGATTTTAATACCAAATACGGTCACGTATAATTGTTGTGAATGATATAGGGAGAGTAATAGAATAAAGGGTGGTTAAATTTCAAGGGCCGATGTTGAAAGTGAACCACACCTAAACATCAACAACACCGTTGGACTTCTTTCTGTGGGGTTATTCGAAAGAAAAGGTATATGTCGATAAGCCAGCAAGAGCTAAAGGATGAGATAATTTGGCACATTAACGGCATAGAACCTCAATTATGCCTCAGCGTCATCGAAAATTTGGACCATCGAATGGAGGTGTGCCGCCGAGATTTGTTCCTTACATAATTGAGCCATACTAGTAATATATTATCATAATGAAGAGAAATAACAATAATTTCCTAAAAAAATTGTATTTTATTGAAAATCCATACCGGCCCTTGAAACTTAACCACCCTTTACAATGAGGCCATTGAAAAACTTCGCCTTTCTGTTTGAACACCCAAATCTTTCACTGTACAAGAAGCGGCTTGGTGACGATGGAAATACCCTCACAATAAAAATTATAATAATCCACTGAATCGCCCACAATGATATTTAAGTAGGATTGCCGAACACTGCTAGTGTTTTTCAAGCAGAAGTCTTTGCGATCTTGCAGGCATGCAAAATGCTTAAGGAACGCGGGAGCGAGGGAGATATTAACATTTTCTCCGATAGTCAAGCCGCGATTAAGGCTCTGACAACGCCATGGTGCAGATCAAAATTAGTAAACTCCTGTAAAGAGGAGATCAAATCACTTTGGTGTGCAGGTAACATTTCTCTGATCTAAGTTCCATGTCATAGGAACATAGAGGGAAATGAAATTGCTGATGAGCTTGCCAGGAAGGGGACTGGACTGGCCTCAGAGATCTCCTACCCGGTCATCGGCAAACCCCTAGCAGTTATTAAAGCGGAACTGCACACATTATTTCTCAGGAAAGCGCAGAAAAGATGGAGCTCCAATACGATATACGAAGAACTCAGAAAGTTCTTTGGACTCCTCGCCATTCAATTTCCAAACTCGTAGCTGTGTGTACCGGCCACTATACGATCGACAAACACGCGGAAAAGCTAGGGTTACCATTTAACCCCCATTGCAGAAGCTGTGGGGACCTTTCAGAGAAGGAGACCGTTGAGCATTTTCTCTGTACAGGTCCGGGCTTGGCAGCTAGAAGACTAAGGTCACTGGGAGCTCCTTTCATCGACAGCCTGGGGCAGTGCGCCAACCTAAATCCAATCAATCTTCTCCATTATATCAACAGCTCTGGTTGGCTTTAGATATCTGCCTGTTGGAGGTCTCATAATGGTATTGAAACAAATATATAACTTTTTTTTTTGATAGTTTCGCAATTGTATTTAAGGGGTTATATACCTTGTGGTCCGGTGAAATTAGCGAAAGTTGGGTTTTTTTTAAAGATATGTAGCAATAATTTTATTGTATAAAAGTTTTTATTATTGGATATTACAATGTTTAAAGAAAAAAAAAAGGCTTTGTTTGTGTAAAAATATTTAAAAATGGCGGAGTTATGGCGTTTTCCCCCAAGACCCTTTTTTTGGAAGAGGCTTGCGGTGGACGCGATTCAAGTCCACCAAGTCAACTAAAATCAAAAAATCGAAAAGATTTCATTAGTATAGGGTTATATCTTCTTAGTGAACGATCAATATATTAAATATTTTGATTTTTGTGAAAATAGGAACATGTTTTTAAAAAACTCCACTTCTACAGTCCTAAAATTGGCATTAAAAAATTCATATCTGCAAAATAAAAATTTATACATAAAAAGTTGATCGTTCACTAAGAGGCGACATCAATTACGAACAATTTAAAAAAAAAATTATAAAAATCGGTTGAATACTTTTTTTGCAATCGCGTCCACCGCAAAAGCATTTTTGGAAAAACACGTTTTTGAGATAATCGCGTTTAAAGTTTCAAGCGCCGCATGAGGCCGTACGCTCAGGACGTGACGACGCACAATTTAAAACGCTGTAACTTTCGATCTATTGCTCAGATCTCTATGAAATTTTTGGAAAATGTTCTCAAGGGATTGTACTTTACGATAAAGAAATAAAATTTATTTTGATTTTTTTGAAAAACACAAGGTATATAACCCCTTAATTTGAAAAATTCATATTTATTCACAAAAATGAAAATATGCTTGCATTTCCGATCAATATAATATTTCGTATGCGGATTCCATTTTAGGGGGTATTCTAGTGTAGAATTTTGTGAAAATGGAATTTTTTTTTGGAATATTTTCAAAGTTTAGATATTTAAGAATATGTCCTTAAGAAGATTTTTTAAAATTCCTGTTATTTCGTAAGTTGTAGACTTTTTGGTGACATGTCATCGGTTCCGATCCGACCGCTTGAACTCAACAAAACGCGTTTTTCCCAAAACAACTTTTTTTAAGCTGGCGTTAAAGATATCTCGACCAATTATATGGACCGACTTACTTCAAACTTGGAGAGGATGTTCTTTATACATGCCTTCATCGGATGACCCTAGCTCGAAACTATAACTTTTCATTTAGTAGTAGTAGGCGGAATCGATATCAGGAGCTTCTTACAGAACATTGATTGAAAATTTTTTGCGGCTAATGGCGGATCAGTATCCTAATTTGTGGTTTCATGAAGATGGAGCACCTGCGCATACTGCTAGGCAAGCTATGGATCTGCTGCGTGAAATTTTTGGCGAACGTCTGATTTCCAAAAATTCAGATCTCCCTTGGCCACCTCGTTCGCCAGATTTTACTGCGCCCGACTTCTTTTTATGGGGATATTTAAAAGACAAAGTGTATCTTAATAAACCAGAGACTATTAGACAGCTGAAGCAAAATACTGAGCCTTCAACCAGAAAGATTATGTGGTGTAATGGAAAACGCGTTAAAAAGAGCCAATCTTTGTATCGAGAAAAATGGTGGACATTTGTCTGATGTAATATTTCATACATAATTTCCATAAAATATATTCAATGTATAAAAACAATTAACCAAAATAAATGATTATTACAAAAGTTCTTTGTGTTTAACATTAGTAGGTCTTATTTGGCCCACCCTGTATAATAATTAAGAATCCGTTTGGTTTTTATTTTTCAGATCACCAGGAGGGTTGGAATCATGCACGCCAAAACAGCCTCTTTTTTTGGACCCCCCACTTTGGCTGCGCATAATTTCCTTTTGGTTAGTTTTTAATGTAATAATAATAATTAATAACCGATAAGCAAATGGATAGTAAACGTTTTTTTTTTTTTTGTTTCCTTTGTACAGCACTTCAAAAACCGGGCGAAACTCATTCCTCTACACTAGAATACTCCCTTAACCCTTTCGCTACATCTTTTTATTGCGCCATCCAAAAAATCCAAATCTTTGTCTGAGTATTTATTTTAGGACCAATCACAATACAAATAAATTTTTTTTTTATTGGGAGGTTGAATTAGTTTTAAAGGTGACACACAGATGGCGCTATTTATCACTTTATCGCGTTGGCAATACTGAATATATATTCATGACAAAGCCTCATCCCTAGGCTTTGTTTATCAGTATCTGTCATTTCGCTGAAGTATAAACAACGCAGTGTTTTCGTGCTCCGAGTATGTCAACTTTCGTGCCGTCGAAACGCAATTTGCGGAAAGCTTTGCTTTTCTGCTTCAATTTGAAAAAAAAATACAGCCCAAGCCCGTGAATTGCTGCAGGAGGCCTACCCAGACCATACTCCGTCGATTTCAACATGTGAGTACTGGTTTCGACGATTCAAAAGTGGTGATTTTCACACCGAAGACAAGGAGCGTCTTGGCCAGCCCAAAAAGTTCGAGGACGCGGAATTGGGGAAATTGGTATACGAGGACTCGTGCCAAACCCAAGAAGAGCTTGCTGAATCATTGGGCGTTGATAAATCAACCGTTTGCAAGCGTCTAAAAGCGATGGGAATGATCCAAAAGCAGGGACATTGGGTCCCGTACGAGTTGAAGCTGCGCGACGTCGAACGGCGACTTTTTACGTGCGAATTGCTGATCGAGCGACAAAATCGGAAGGGTTTTTTGCATCGGGTGGTGACTGGCGACGAAAAATGGATCCACTACGATAACCCAAAACGCAAAAAATCATGGGGTTTGCCCGGCCACGCATCAACGTCGACGGCCAAGCAGAATATTCACGGCAAGAAAATCATGCTCTGCATTTGGTGGGATCAGGTCGGCGTCGTATATTTTGAGCTGCTCCAACCGGGCGAAACAATCACGGGGATCGTTACCGACTGCAATTGATGCGTTTAAGCCGGGCATTGAAAGAAAAACGGCCGGAAACGGTAAAAAGGCACGACAAGGTTATTTTGCAACATGACAACGCTCGGCCGCATGTTGCTCAACCTGTCAAAAAATACCTTGGAACGCTTGGCTGGGAAGTGTTATCCCACCCGCCGTATAGTCCAGACATAGCTCCCTCCGATTATCATTTGTTCCGGCATATGAGTCTCGATTTGGCGGACCAGCGGTTCTCCTCGTACGAGGCTACCAAAATATGGGTTGAGTCATGGATAGCCAAGCAGCGGCCAGAATTTTGGAGAAACGGCATCCGGAAATTGCCCGAAAGATGGGCGAAAGTTGTAGCTAGCGATGGCCAATACTTCGAATAAAATATTTTGTACCGTTTTTTCACAATAAAGCCCCAAATCTTCAAAAAAAACCTTTAAAACTAATTCAACCTCCCGGTATTTTTTTTGTTAAGCGTTTTTTTTTAATGTTGCCATATGGCAACAAATGTTTTGTATTGGTTTCAATCGCAAATAAACTTCTTCTGCAATCTAATGCAAGTTAACACCTTACGAGAAACTTGTTGCCATAGTTTTAAAAATTAGCACAGCCTTTAAAGCTGCGAGCGAAAAAATATTTATATGCCAAATGACAGATTGAACATTTTTCTATATACTTTATTCAAAAATTGTTGACAACATTTGCCCAAAATGCCTCAAAAATCTAAAAATGCAAAATACAAATTTCAGAATGAAGTGCTATATGCCAGAAGGCTTTCTTTAAAAATGTTGTATTACCGATATATAATGGGCGGTTATTATTTATTTTAATTCTGTTTAACCATTAAACTTCAATTTTTGAAAATATGTAACAAAAAAGTTGGTATTTTTTACAAGAGAGTGTTGACGGTCTTTTAAAGTTTACTGTTGTCATATGGCAACAATATCGCGAAAGGGTTAATTAAAACAGAAACGGAGAAAATTGTAGGTGCCAAAAGCACGCTTTGCGCGACTTCTTAATAATAGATTTCTGTTCATGAAAACTTTGTAAAATATTGTATTTGAATTTGCATCTTTTTTTTTGTAATTTACCATACAATTTACTAAACAAGTTTTTTAACATTCCAATGCCTAGCTATTAAGCTATTAATTTTATTCTTGAATCGACTGTGTTTGTGGGTTCTTGTCTATACTAAGCAAAGCTAGAAGGCAAAGCTAGAAGGCAAAGCTAAGAAGGCAGTTTAATCATAAAGGCTTACATTTCCTTTCTTATTTCTCTTACACCAGCGCGCACGCGGAACCGGGATAAATTTAGATACATAGAATATACTTTCCCTTCCTTCTCATATACACCTCGTTGCAAAATTATAAGCACACCAGTAGCTTTTAGAAAAATGTAGTTCATACTACAACAAAAAGCATGTAACGGAAAGTTTCAAACATTTAACAAAATTTTTCAAAATCTGCATTAACATACTCTGGGAATGTTTATGCTGCTACGACAACAACAACAACGGTAGAGCTAAATAGAAGGCCTTTATTGAAAAGTTGCCTATAAAAAATGGGCCGACGTACTACGATTGAACAGTGAGATCTGGTCATTAAGCATTTTTCAGAGCGGAAAGTCGCAGCGAAAAATTTTGGAAATAGCTTGTTTGAGTAGTGCTACAGTACAAAGTATCATGAAAATCGGGTGCAAAATAAAGTCCGATGTGCCCCAAATAAAATTTTTGGCGAACGTGATGAGCGTTTCATTGTTCGAAAAATAAAAAAAAAACCCAATGCTATCGGCTCCAAAATTGCTAAACGAAATTCAGCAGGAAGTTGGGTCGAAACAGTATGACGGGTACTACGTGAAAAGGACTTTAATGGTCGAGTAGCACGAAAGAAGCCATTTAGAAAGAAAAAAAAAATCAATTGAGCCGAGTTGCCTTCGCCAGAGAGCTCGAAATTAAAGATTTTGATTTCTGGAAAACGGTAATATTTTCTAACGGCTCAGATGGTATGTCCTACATCTGGCGGAAATCTAGCACAGCAAGCGACATAAAACCGGCAGTGAAACATGGTGATGGCAGTGCAATGGTATGGGCATATACATATGTCAGCAGCCGGAGTAGGAAATTTAGTTTTTATCGAAGGTATTATGGACAAAAGAATATACCTCAACATTCTAAAAGTGCTCCGAAACTTGGAATACCTCAAGATTCCCGTTCCTACCAAGAGAATGACCCTAAACATAAGGTAGTAGCCCGGTGTGCGGGTTCAAAATATCGATTTTTTTTTTTTACATTTTTCGGAAGAAAAACATCTTAAAAATCTATATATATAAATGTGAAAATCTGTCCCTATGTTCGCTTATAACTCGAGAATGGCTGAACGGATTTATCTTATCTTGGTCTTGAATTATTCGTGGAGGTCTAGGGAAGGTTTAAAAGGTGAGAAAAATTCGAATAATTGCCGGGAAAATGGTCAAAACGTGGACCCGGGTAACCTTCGGATGTGTATATACAATATGGGTATCAAATGAAAGCTGTTGGTGAATGCTTTAGTTCAGAGTATTTTTCATGCTGCTCCGTGACTAGGGTCTCGAGATAGAGACCAAAACGTGGACCCTAGAATGTGTTTGTACAATATGAATATCAAATTGAAGCTGTTGGTGAATGCTTTAGTACAGAGTATTTTTCATGCCGCCCCGAGACTGGGGTCTCGAGATATAGGTAAAAACGTGGGCCCGGGTAACCTTCGGATGTGTATATACAATATGGGTATCAAATGGAAGCTGTTGGTGAATGCTTTAGTTCAGAGTATTTTTCATGCGGCTCCGTGACTAGGGTCCCGAGATAGAGACCAACACGTGGACCCTAGAATGTGTTTGTACAATATGGATATCAATTGAAAGCTGTTGGTGAATGCTTTAGTACAGAGTATTTCTCATGCCGCTCCGTGACTGGGGTCTCGAGATATAGGTCAAAACGTGGGCCCGGGTAACTTTTGGTTGTGGATGTGCAATATGGACATCAAATGAAAGCTGTCGATAAGTGCTTTAATGTGGGGTAATTTTCATACCTATTGATGACTAGGGTCTCGAAATATATGCCAAAACGTGGACCCGCCGTGTCTTTAAACCGAATTAAACCAAACTTACACACATTGTTAAGTAGGTATTGAAGATGGTTTCCGTATAGTTTGAATACCTATTGGTAGATAGGGTCTCGAGATATAGGTCAAAACGTGGACCCGGGTAACCTTCGGACGTATATGTACAATATGGGTAGCAAATGGAAGCTGTTGATGATTTCTATACTATAGAGTATTTTGCATACCGTTCCGTGACTAGGGCCTCGAGATAGAGACCAAAACGTGGAGCCTAGAATGTGTTTGTACAATATGGATATCAAATGGAAGTTGTTAGTGAATGCTTTAGTTCACAGTATTTTTCATGCCGCTCCGTGACTAGGGCCTCGAGATAGAGACCAAAACGTGGAGCCTAGAATGTGTTTGTACAATATGGATATCAAATTGAAGCTGTTGGTGAATGCTTTAGTTCAGAGTATTTTCCATGCCGCTCCGTGACTAGGGCCTCGAGATAGAGACCAACACGTGGACCTTAGAATGTGTTTGTACAATATGGATATCAATTGGAAGCTGTTGGTGAATGCTTTAGTGCAGTGTATTTTTCATGCCGCTCCGTGACTAGGGTCTCGAGATATAGGTCAAAACGTGGACCCGGGTATCCTTCGGATGTGTATGTACAATATGGGTATCAAATGGAAGCTGTTAGTGAATGCTTTAGTTCAGAGTATTTTTCATGCCGCTCCGTGACTAGGGTCTCGAGATAGAGACCAAAACATGGAGCCTAGAATGTGTTTGTACAATATGGATATCAAATGGAAGCTGTTGGTGAATACTTTAGTTCAGAGTATTTTTCATGCCGCTCCGTGGCTAGGGTCTCGAGATAGAGACCAAAACGTGGTATTGAATAAATAAATAAATAGTATGAGAATAAAGAAATAAATAATATGAAAACCATATCTTTTCTGTTCTAAACCATATCTATTCTATTTTAGTGTGCCCAGCGAAGCGGGCCGGGTTTGCTAGTATACTATAAAAATTTCAGACAGAAATTTTAATTATTTTTAAAATTATAGCTAAAATAGGAGAGCGCGCCGTAGTGTGTATGAAAGCGTGTGACACGCCAGCAGCAGCTGCTCTGAAACTTTAAACGCGTTTTTCTCAAAACCATGTTTTCGAAATTTCGGGGAATCACTGACTCAAAACTATTCAACCGATTTTGCTAAAAATTTAACCCGTTATTCTAGACAGACATATCTAGATCCCGGACCTTTAAAACATTTAATTTTTTAATAATAAACTATTTAATTTAAACAACTTATAAAGAAAAAAAATTAGACTTTGAGAACTTTTTTCACAAGTCCACCATTTTGTTTTTGTTTTTTTATTTTTACGTATATTTTAGGTTCGGGACCTAAAATACAGTCTAAAGAATAATAATCTCTTTGAATTTTTTATATCAGATGACTTTGGAAGGCTGTGTGTTTCCCCGAACCAACTCATCTTTTTTTAAGGCCTCCACTTTGACGTCAAAAGTTTTAAACAAATTAATATAAAATTAACTTTAAAACTTTTTTTTTATACTTCAAAACACCAATAAAAATATGTAAAAACTTTAAAACGATCGCGTTTTATTTTCTTTTTAAAAAACATTCATGAAAAAACGTCGAAATTTCGGTCATTACACCGGACTACTACCATAAGGCAATCGTGCAGACATGGCGCATATGGAACTGTCCACATTTAATGCAACCACCGGCTCAATCACCCGCCATGAATTGGAAACAAAAGACCGCAAACATACAAACACATAAGCAATAGAGATCAGATAAAAACCGAACTTTTGGAGGAGTGGAACAAAATCAGACCGAAAGTAACGAAAAAGTTAGTGCAGTCAATGCCAGAAAGGTTTAAAGCTGTTAATAAAGCCAAAGGATACCACACAAAGTACTGAATTATTTTTAAATCATTAGTTTAACTTAAATTTAAGAAAAAATGAATACTGCATGAAATTAGCTGTGACATAAAATTTTGAACTGTTCTGTGTTTTTGTTTTTTATATTTTTTATTTAAAGCTTACAAAAATATATGAAGTACCTTTTTTATACTGCAATTGCGTATAAATTATTTGATATTTAAATTTTTTCAAAAAAAGTTTTAGCTTTCAAAATACAGCATTCGAAGTAGTAGTAGTTCGCCTGCATGAAATAAGCTAAGAGCCACTGTATATCTATAAAATATTGTAAAGTCTACCAGAGAATATAAAACTCAGTCGGATATGGTGTGATGGACCAACATCACAGGTCAAGAAAGTATCAAACTGCTTGAGGAAATAAATGAGAATCATTTAATATGAAACTATTTGCGATAGGCGGAGCTTTAAAACGATTTGTTCGGAATTGGGTATTAGAAAGAGAAGCAATGCTGTTCAACTCTGAACAATTCGCTGAGACAGTAAAGGTTCGTTCCTGTTGTTGTTGTTGTTGTTGTAGCAGCATAATCCTTGGCGGATATAAATCCGGGTTGTTCCGGTAACGTAGAACCGACTGTCGTGGGAACGGAAAAGGCTCATCTATTAAAGTAGTCAATGCTCACCGGATGCAATTAATTACGTAGAATCAGCTGCCATGGGAATGACAATAATTTACTAGAGTCTAAGCCCCCTCCCAGGTGAATCAGGGGACACTCCCTTAACTACACCGGCGAGATCGAGCACAAAATATAGCTGCAACTACTGGACTGCAAAGTATATAGATAGACGCTAAATGCCATTCATCGGAGGACTCTCGCCACCTTCCTAAGCTCCTGACCCTCGAATGCCTCATAGAAGATTATCGACCACCTATTGCAGACGAAGAGCTTCGAAGGCCCGCATAACTTTGACTCAATTACGATCTGGATATTGTAGTTGGTTACACTGCTGCTTATCCAGAATCGACCCCGACATACTCAATATATGTCACGGGCATCACACCCCTTTCCCCCTGGACCCAACCTGTCGAAACAGCACGCTCCTTGGGCCTACCGTTAAATGGGTAAGACGATGACGATCGGTGACTACTCTGCACTGGCAGGGCCTAGTAAACTGCTACAACAACAACAACAATGACATTCCTCTAACCGCAATGATGAAATAATTCTCCCCTTTCTTTGCTCTTCAAACATACTAAAATATCAAATACGGATTTATGTGTTTAATTTCGCGGGTTCTATGATGGAAAGTCCCCGAAGATCTTTATCCGAAATATGCAATGCGAATCACCATTATTTTTTACTACGTTTTGGATACTTATTTTATTTTGATAAACAATTTTAAATGAATTTAATCAAAAACCAATGTAAGCCCTTTTTGCATCTTTAAGGGGGAAGCCTGGTTTATAAGGTCAAAAAAATCTTTTTTTTTTTTCGTTTTAAGCAATTCCTAATATATTTCAGAATATTCACACAAAGTTACAAAGGTAGGCGAGGGTTAGGTAGTTACGCTGTGACCGGACTGCTATAGTACAAACTTTATCATTTTTTCTCGACTTTTCATTTTTATGATTTCTTTGAATTGGCGTACATGAATGAAAAAACTAATGAACCTTTTGAAATGAATCATAGCTTGTTGCCTTCAGTATTAAATTCTCTTCTAATTGAACTACCAAAATAGATAAAAAAAAAATTCAAGATTTTTATACCAAGTTGAAGTGAATTTTTTTTATAGAAAGGCATTTTTTTCTTTAAAACCTGCAAAAAGTTGAAATTTTGGAATTTCTCTGTTTTCTTAATTCATCTAGAATAAAAAATCATGATAATTAGAAATCCATTTGAATTTTTTGCTTTAGATAATAATTACGAGTTGTATCTTGTACGCCAGTTGGAAACTCCAGCGTTGCAGCGCTCTATTAATTTCTATGTTAAACATTTTTTTCAACTTATTTTAACCAGTACAAAAATTGTTTATACTTTTTAAATGTTCATTAAAAGATAGAAAAAACTTTGCAGTGCTAAATTAATTTTTTCCTTAAAAAAAAATCGCAAAGAGATGGAATTTTTAAACCTCATAAACCAGGCTCCCCCCTTAAGAGTAGAATTCGTAAAAATAAAATTAGTTGAACCCTAAACAATTTTTCTCATTGCAACGCGAGTTACCATGGAATCGCCCATATGTACGAGCATATATATGTAAGAGTAAAATAGCAAATATGACAGTAAAAGTAATTGTTGTTAGTTACGTTAACGCTTAAGTATATATGTACAAGCACACACCGAAGCTTTCAATAAAATGCATTAATTACAAGATTTCCTATCCCAATGCATACTAGAACATATTTAAATGGGTATAGCTGTTTTAAATTTTCATCTCTTATGCAAGTCGGAATAATTTTTCATGATTTCATCATGTGCGCCTTTAAGTGGCACTTAAGTAAAATGATAAACTTTACGAAGAGATCTTCTGTAGATCTGTAGAGTTGACAAAAAAAGTCCAAAATAAAAGTCATATTTACGGTGTATGAAAAAAATATTTTTTTAATTAAATTAACTTTTTTAATTATTTTTTTAATTAATAATAATAATTTAGAGATGTACGTATGAGTAATTAATATCGGAATAGTGGAAATAATGGAGATTTACTAAGTATTTTTTAAGACTCTATACTTGTATGTGTAATTTTATTACATATGATTTGAATATTAAATAGAGACGAGTATAATATATTTATAAACTTAACACAATAGGCAATCTATTGCAAACTAACATATTTAGTCTTTGTCTTGGAAAGGATCCTTTTGTATATACTTTGTAAGACTTTGGTCATCCTTCTCTTGTACTTGTGATAGTTCGGAGAAGCCTTCCTCATCCACAAAGCATATTTCATGACCATCCGGATCAGCTAAGATGATAACACGTACTGTCGCCTTGCCCGGCGTGTCCAGTGTAATCAATGGCGTCAGTATAGTACCTTTGGCTTCCTGGATAATCGCATCAATAGCTGGTTGAACATTTAATGGCACTGCGAACGCAATACGTCCATACGCTTTAGCGCGATTAATAGGTTCAGTAAGTTGCTTTAAACGTAAAGATGCTTGATTTTCACCATATGATAGCGTGATTGTGTTCGAGGTTTCCTCAACTACGTTCATTTTCAATAATTCATGCCAGTAGTGTTTTGATGCTGCCAAATTGCTTGAGTGCAATGTGGCACTTAGCACAGGATCAGCATTCTGTGGTTGTGGCTCTTCAATTATAAAGAATTTAAAGCCATCTGGTGATGTGAGCACATGTAGATCCTCTTCCTCTGTAATTGGATAGTTTTGGGAGCGCGCACGTTCAAGCGCTTCCTTCGATTTAATAGTAATGCCGCCGAAGTCATTACCTGATTAATAAAAACAAAAATTGTGTAAATACGATTCTAAATTCATTTTAATTATATCGACAGCTATACGCAAAATGTGCGTCAGCTAAAAATGTAAGTTTTTTTGATGATTAAAAATAATAAAATGGCATTACTCATGTATTTTTTGCTTGTTATAATTGCAATTAATGGCGTTACTATTTTAAATATTTCAACAGAAATAAAGACTTTGTCACGTTTACTAGCGGTTGCTTGTGAAACTCAGTTTGCACATGCAGTGCTTTCTAAAATACATAGATTTAAAATCCTTACCCAACTCATAGCTTTTTACACCATAGTTATAGGTGAGTTCAATTACGAAATGTGATGACTCCGGACCATACCCAATCATAGTTTTGCTCCATCGGTTATCGTAAGGTCTAAATGTGTCATTTTTTGTGTTAATTAGTTTTCGAGTAAAAGCTAAGTAATCTAATAGAATAAATTACCCATTGCATTGCGCTTCACAGCCTTCTTTAAATTCTTCATGACGCAGCACCTTCAATGGAAAAATACAATAAAAATTATTTTAGGATTTTAGGGTGCTGACGAATGAAGTTTATAAAATTCAAGTGGCACTCCTTATTGAACGAGGGCGTATCACTATTTTATTATGTATATTTTAATGAGGCACGAACCAAACACGCCGTCGATCACTTTCAGTTATGAGTGTATACAGGAATGTGGTGAAAAACCCTTTTATTTTAAATACCTTCATGCCAAGTATATCCCGGAAGAAGAAAGCATTTTTACCACGATTTCCTATTTTCAGCACATAATGTAGTGCGCGACCTGGAATTTCAACGTTCGTCATAATGTTTTGAACAAAATATTCACGATTCGGAACAATACGCGCTTTGCACACTTGTGTAATAACGTGACGCTTAAGATGAAAAGCCGACAGTAAACTGCGCCTTAGTAGCACTTGGGATAAAATATATATGGGTATATCGTTCGTGGCGAATTAAAAACAATTAAAACAAAACAGAGAAAATTACAAACTTGTTAATTTACTTGCTGATATATATTGTAATTTATCAAGAACCGGTTTTGCTTAACGAAGTGAAACGAGCAAAAGAACGATACAATTAGTTCTATAAAAAATTATGTACTGTCACTTCATTTTAAACTTTTCCGCTTTCTGTTGACATAAGAAGCGAAACAGCTGATGAGCGATTAAACAATGTTGCCACTATGCTACCATCGCTAGTTTATTCCACATTCAGTTATGCTATACACACATAGGGCGCGGCACGGCCACAACGACAACGACTTCACTTTTCGCCGCCAACGTCTTAAATATTTATCAAGGGTAGCGACTTTAGATGTTATTCGTACGGTATTTGTTATTGAAGAATAAAAATTAATTGTATGGAATTCTGTGTAGCAGGTAACTGTCTGATATTTAAAAGACATAAGGCGGCAAATCATAAATATTTATAGATCCTCTTAATGTTATTATGGTAACTGAGTGAGTATAAATAAAATATTCGTCGTCTCTTTCCCTCTTGCACTGTTTTATAAGTGAAAATGTTCAAATGATGATACACATAAATTTGGGTAGAAAAGCGTTTCCTCAATAAGTTTCAAATAAGTTTTCATGAATTGGTGTCCATCTCAAAATTCCTAAATATGATGGACTTTCTGTTAGGCACATCTTACAGGGTAGATTATATCAACTTTACATACATATACAGTGCCTCACAGCTTATTTGATGCAGGTAATATTTCTTTTGGAAAGAATAAAATGATTCGATGTTTATTAAATTTAATAAAAGAATGTATAGGAATTGTAATGAAATATCTATGTGCCTATGTACCACTGCAGAAAGAACAATAACAAAAACAAAGCTTGCTGGAAAAAGTAGAGAAACAAATAGTTTTCTCAGCAAAATATGCTCACAGCTTAAATGATGCAGTGTATTTTATATTTTCTCTGAAAACGTAATAACGATGAAATGTATTTTTTTCTGTTTAGCTTAGTGTCTTAAATCATTCTCAAAAATGTTTCTAAAGAAAATTTGAAAAAGGGAAGACGTTATTCGTATTAAAAATAGGGCAAAATCTAACGAAAAATTGCAGAAATTGTTGCTATTAGTTCCTCAACTGTCCAGCACATTATAGAAAGGTTTCACCACGAAAGAGAGATAGAAGATAAGAGCACATCTGCGCCAAATAAAAAATTTAATGATGCAGATAAGAGGTGGATTGCTCGCAAAGTTAAAGAAAAACCCGATTTAAGCGCTCAAAATTAACGAACGAAGTCGAAAAATACTTAGGAAAGATCTGTAACCCTGAAACTGTTCGTAGAGTTCTGCGCGAAGAAAATTTTCATGGAAGGACTGAACGAAAAAAGCCGTTGATAAATGCTCGTAATAGAAAACAAAGAATAGAGTTTTGCAGATAACTTTTGAACAAAGACATTTCGTTCTGGAAGCCCGTTGCTTTTGCGGATGAAAGCAAATTTAACCTTTTCAGGTTTGATGAGAAATCCTGTGTTCAGAGAAAACCAAACACCGCGCTTCAACCATGTAATTTGCGCTCTACAGTTAAACACGGTGGGGGCAGTGTGTTGGTATGGGGTTGCATGTCCTATTCAGACGTCGGAAATTTAACATTTATCGAAGGAAACATGAATAAAGAGATGTAGCTGGATCTACTAAAAGATAATTTAGTACAAAGTGCGCATAAAATGAGCATTGGGGACTCGTTTAGGTTCTACCAAGACAACGATCCCAAGCATGCGTTTGGTATTGTAAAAACTTGGCTTATCTGGAACTGCCCGCGTGTAGTACAGACACCTGCACAGAGTCCAAATCTCAACGTTATTGAGAATTTGTGGTCAGTGCTGGAAAATAAAGTCAGAAACCACAATATTTCTAATGCTTCTGATCTGAAACGGGCACTACAGGAAGAATGGGATGAAATTAGTTCCGATTGTACAGCAAAACTTATAGAATATACAGGGTTTTTCAGTAGAGCGCTTCAACTTTTGAACAAATTTTTTTTTATTATCGAGTTTGAACATATACATTTAAGTATGAAATTCGATTTCTTTTGCGTGACCACCGCGTGCACGTTTTACGAAGTCCAATCGTTGAACCCAATTTTCGACCACTCTTTTGCATAAATCGGCCGAAATTCCAGCAATTTCGCGTTCAATATTGGCTCTGAGCTCACAAATCGTCGCCGGCTTGTTACTGTAGACCAATGACTTCACATAACCCCAAAACGGGACGGCTTGTTAAATGGACCGTAAAATGGCCGTAATGCTCTTAAAGTAGCAGCAACAGAACGATTATTTTCATAAAAAATTTGCACGATTTGCAATCGTTGCTCAAGTGTGTAGCGTTCCATGCTGAAATGTATACTAATGGAGTTTACAAATGACAAGCGAAAAATAAAAAATATTGCGTCGTTCGCCCTCCCTATCGGAAAAAATTTGAAGCGCACCTATTGAACAACCCTGTATGAATTCTCGATTAAAAGCTGTTCTAAATCAATAGGGATACCCCACTAAGTATTAGTAGTAATCATGAAATCGAAATATTAATGTGTTTATGTTTTTTGAATACTTTTAATTTAGTGCATCATTTAAGCTGTGATCTCAAAACTGTATCTGAATTATTTTAATTGACCATATCTTTCTAATGAAGAAACATTTTTTTGTTATTAAATAAAACATGTTATTATTAAAAATAAAAAAAAAATTAAGATTTTTTCCAGTAATGGAAATACGATAGAATATATTTTATATTTTAATAATTTTTTTGGTTGCATCAAATAAGCCGTGAGTCACTGTATCTAATTCAACAAAAATTGGGACGATATAAAAAAGAGTTTGAAACTGATTTGACTTGGCCTGCTAATAAAGGAGATTAGAAAATAAAGAGAACTAAAGTAGAAGAAAGTTGATGCTAGAGTAAAGGTGTTAAGCTATTTTAACTTTTAATGAAAAGTCAATTGTCTTTTTATTTGCTTTTAGTTTTGGTATTTATCTGTATAAGTACAGTTAAAGAACCTGGCAATAATTGAACTAGTAAGTTAGATATTTAAAACTATTTTAAAGACGATTTTTTCGTAAGCTTCTTTGTAATAAAATATATGGTTATTATTCACTTCTCAGTACATCACTAGCCTAAGACCCTCTACGGACGCTTCTCAGTAATGTAATGTGCAAGGTATTCGTCACCTCGCTCAGCGGTACAAAAATTTACCAAAGATTTCGCTTTGAAGCCTTTGAGAAAGGAAGTGATTGATAACTTCCTTTTCGATTCCAGTTTCACTTCTGAGGTAAGTGAGTTTTCTGCTGGGCAAATGGATTGAACTCAACCCTTTACATATTACCGAAATGCACACATACTAATGCGGTTTAAAGGGGCAGCCTGAAAGTATGCAACTGATATAAATGTTTGTTTCTTCTGATGCTACGCAAATTCAACTTGTAAATTCCTCGATCAAAATACATGGCTGTGTTCGTGCAATTTGTATGAGCGAGCCACATGCATGAATTTGATAGCTGTTTGACGAAATACCAAAGAAATTTTGCTATTCGTCAAATTTTATGATCGTTTGGAGTATCGTATAAGGAGATGTTTGCACAAATTACGCGCTTACCGATATTTGAAAAGTGCTTATTGTAACTATTATTAAACTTTTAAAATCGAGACTTATTGATACATTCTATGAATCTAGCAAAATTATTTTCTACTTTTTTTAGTCCATTTTTCTTTTTATTTTAGTCCATTTATAGAAACCGCGAGGAACGAGAAGAAGAGGCAGACCATTGATGACTTGGGAAAGGACTATGCGCAATGAAATTGGAAAATCGTTCAATGAACTGAGATTCATGTCTAGAAATATAAATGTTCAGAAAACTTTTGTTGAATCCCTAAGCTCCTAAGGGAGAATGGAATAATAATAATAATAATAATAGAAACGGGACTCATATATTCAAGTTTTTTATGCTGGCCTACCTGGAAAGTGCTCCTAGATACTTACATTATTATTTAAGTCATTCGGTTGTATGTCATGATGTCGAAAACTTAACCGTTTTCGAGATATTAGATTTTTAAGATTATTTAAAACAACTATGTTTTTTTTTGCTTGCCCGTCCACCCGAATTTTTCTGCTTTTATTAAAAGTATATTTAATTAACCCTTCGCCGACACACTATTTTTTCCGGCACGTTCGTCACACTGGGTATTTAAAGTCCGACTCATGTTTTTTATTAATATTTGGTTACTCAAAATTTTGGAAAAATTATATTACACTTATTGATGTCTCAAAAGTTAAGTACAACCGCGGTTAAGGGGTTATATACCTTGAGTTGGACTAAAAAAAACGAAAAATTTTTTATGGTATATTCTAAAAGTACATCATCTTAAAAATATAAATTCAAAAAAATCATAAAGATCGGAGCACTAGAACGAAAGTTACAGACCGTGAAAGCGCGCGACCTTATCCATAAATGAAGTGCACGCAAAACTTTAGACACGATTATCTCGAAGTCGTGTTTTTTGAAAATTACCGTCGCGGTGATCATTATTTATCAAAAACTATTTGCCCGATTTGCATAAACTTTTTTGTAATTATTCGAAGTTACAACCTCATGAATCTGAACGGTTTACTTTTTATAAATATTTGCATAGTTCGTTGGAATTAAGCTTTTTTGAAGTGAAAACTTCTTTAGAATCGTTGGGAGTGATTTGAGGCTCGATGAAACGAAAAAGTGACACTACGAAGCGTTATATGATGATATACGTATGTATATGTGTGTGGCTGCGTATTGCTGAGCCCCGCTAGTATAGTGAGTATTGTAGTACAGTAGGTTCTGTTTTTATGCGGTAGATACGTTCCGCAAGAAACAGCATAAAAAAAGCTACTAGTCCTATAGTAAAACTATAGATACGTTTCAAAAGTGCTAAAACCGCATAAATCTGAAATAATGTTATAAAATCGCATAAAAAAGGGCACTAGTCTCATATTATAACTATAGATACGTTCCATAGACCGCATGAATCTGAAATAATTAAATAAAATCGCGTAAACAAAATATTGTATTTTTGAAAATTATATCTTTATTTAAGAAACGTCAGAATCGAAAAATAAATTTAAGTCAGAAATAGAATCAGACAATACCCACATGTTGCGCGTTCGTTTAGGATTTGGCGTAAAATCACTTTCGTCACTTGAGGAAATGTACACGTCTGATCTAGATAGTTATGCAGGCGGTTCCATACTTGTAGGGTTAGCATTTCTGATGTAATCTGTGATGAGTTTTTGCTTAGCTGGTTTAGAATCTTGTTTATACATATGTACAATTCCCGATAGGTCGACATGCGCTTTGTAATGTAAAAAAAAAACCGCACTATTTCAAAACCGCATAAAAAAACGCCGCATAAAAACAGAACCTACTGTATATATACCTACTACCCTGCCTATTACTTGCTTTGGTGTTTAGTTCAAGCGTCATACGTATGTACATATGTATGTTTGTATGTATGCTAGTACGTATGTGTGCGCGCCTGCGTATTACGAAGCCACGGTGAGCGAGAAGGCATTATGTAGATATACCTATACTACACTACCTAATATAATACTTGCTTAGACCAAGCGTCCTACGAATGTTTGTGTGTATGTAAGTACGTCTGTGTAATATACGCGTTACGACGCTCATAATAGCAACCGCGTGTGCTTTATTGCGTCCGTATTTTTATATTTCACCGAATCAATCAATAAATAGCATCACGGAATTCATTCACGAAAATTTACTAAAGTATACACCAGAAGTATCGCGGATACTTAGAAAAGATTACGATAAAGTTCCAATGATTTTAAGTGGCGATTTTAACGTAAATTTTGCATTGGACACAGCGGTTCCTTTAATTGACTTTCTCAATACAACATTCAATTTAAAAATGTGTAACAATCGCACTGAATCGACAACACGATCAAAAACAACAATTGACGCGGTATTTCAAAGATACGTTGACAACATCGAAACCAAAGCATTTGACTGGTATTTATTTAAATTTTTCAACCCCTCAAAAATCGTTCTTTTTGTACAAAGAAAAAAAATTTTTTTTTGGGTAAATAAACCATTAAGATTCATTAAAAAAACATTTTTCTACAATAATCATTAAATTTTTTGATTTCAGTTGAGCTGCTCATGCGCTACCGTGATCATCGCAAGCCTCTTCTTAAAAACGGCGTTTCGGGGGAGGGGCGATATCAACAATAAAAAATAACATTTTTTAAAATAAAAACACCAAAATGTATTCTTCGAGAGTTACCCTTCAATGTGATATATGCCTCATTTGAATAAAAGTTCTAAAACATAGTTAAAAAATACTATGACAATGGTCCATTTTTTCGGGCTCACAAGGTATGTAACCCCTTAAGCTCTTTGTTTAAATAATATTCGGATATAAATAAAAATTAAGAGTCATTTCGTGAAAAGGTTCAAATTTCTTTATAAGTGTGACCTTTTATCATAAATTGATACAAAAATTAATTCTTGTGAATTATGCGCTTTAAGGAAACTGGCAAAGAAATTTTGCATTCATCAAAAAAATATAATTTTTTCGATACCTTAAATGCGGTAAAATTCGAGATAATAACATAAGAGAAAAGGCATGAATAATTGAATTTTCATTATGAACACATGCGAGTTCGTCGGCTGTTCGTTCCGCCATTTTTCACAAGGCCACACTAAAATAATATTTATTTATCATAAGCGAAAAAAAAACAAATTTATTAACACTAAACCTACCATGGACGGGTCAAATGACCCATTTTAAACTTTTTGTCAGAAGTTCTTAGAAATAACATTATTAAATGGTCGTTTGCCTTCACGACTTTTATTAAAAAATACATCGAATGTATTTTTCAAGATTTATTCTTCTCTTGCTAATTGTTTTACCGAGAAATATGTATATGTGATCTTAATAATATATATAATATTTTTAAGACGGGTCATTTGACCCACTTTGGTAGGAATAGGAATACATAAAATATCGGTAGGTTTAGTGTTAAATATAAACAACTTTTCTTTACGTACCAAAACACTGGAGTCAACTGCATACTGGGTACTAAAAGTCCGGGAGCGCACTTTATTCGTGTCACACACAATACTGAAATAACGGAAAAATAACAAACTTGGAGACACATACCCTCGCTATTGTAAGTTTTTTTAGGTGGTTCCCCCCAGGTCATTTGCCCCCTCCAATTCGAAAATATGCTTCATTGAAATTTTCGGCCAGCCCTAAAAGATCCAGTGTGCCGGTGGAGGGTTAATAAAAATCATCAATGAAATTTTAACCAAGCCCTTGGTAGTTAAACATCGCTGTTCGATAAAGTTTCAAATTTACGTTTTTACTAAATGTTTTCTATTTTACTGCATCAACAAAAAATTTTCCACGAAAACTATTCTGCAAATTATTTAAAAAACTAGTACGACGTTTTAGCTATCCAAAAAGGTAAAATACTTAAATTAAAGAACTAACCCCTAGGCGAAAAAAAAGAAAAACAATTTTTTTTAAATACATGACAAAAACAGAAATCTTTACTTTTTGAACCTTTCTTATTCATTATAACTCGTTATCGATATGGACCACCCCTATTTGTGAAAAAATTCTCATTTAAATTTTAACCGATTATTTAAATTATGCCGGTGATATCTTCAATCCAAAATATATCCAATCTTTGCCGAAAATGATGATCTTCAGAATATCCCTTCACTTTCTTTCCTCTTTCATAAATTGTCAAAATGACAGCAGTATTGGGAAAACATTGCTAATTTTAGTATTTATTTTATATTAAAAAATTTATATTCAAATTAAAGAAATTAAAAAAAGTATACGTTTTCTTTAAGCTGATTAAAATGTTCTAATAAGACTTAATTAGAGCTAGTATAAATTCCCAGCTATGTGGATAAGGTTGATAGTGTATGTGAGGGTTGAGTTTACCACACAAGTGAAAAACAAGAATGATAGATTTGTTCATGATGATTTATCAGGTTTGCTGTTGTTGTTGTTGTTGCAGCATAAACATTTCCCATACTTACATACGGGGAATGCTGCTGGAGTGACAGTCCTTGGCTGGATATAAATCCGGGTCGTTTCGGTAACGTAGAACCGACTGTCGTGGATATCAGGTTTGCTCTTTAACTATGGTGAAAAAGAAAATTGTGAGGAGAACTTCGACTGCCACGTCACTTGAGAGTTTCAGCCGAATTCTGCATGATCATTTCACATGCATTCGCACACTCGTCCAATCAGTCGTTGTTCAGATGGCAACGAAGTGTCATTGGTTAATTTATTTGTATATAACCCAAGTATGTCCCAGGCGACGTCAGCCCATCAGCTGATTTTGTCAAATCCGTTCAGAGATGAATAACAGTCTGCTAAAGAGCACACCTCTAAAAATCGTTACGCCATGATAAAGAACTCAACTAAGGCCAGGCGAAGATGGAATGAAAGCCTACGCAAGCAGGAAAGTTGAAAAGAGGAACTTTATAGCATTTATATGCATGTATGTAGGTCGGTACCAAGAATAATAGAAATAAGATTGCGCCCATCAGAGAGAGTGTGACGTCACATTTGCTGAGTTGTGCAGTGTTGCCAATGATTTGCTTTTCGCAAGAAATGTAGTGCTTTTTTATAAGCAAAATGCGAAAATTTGTTTGTTTGGTTCTTGTTTCTTGCTTTAATTTAAAGCTACGAAAACTGTAAGTTTAAAAAAGCTGTATTATTAAATAAAAGAAGGTTAGAAAAGATCACTCTAAGAAGATTTTAAATTTACTATATTAAAAGTGTACTAAAAAAATCCTCAATATCGGGTAATATCGTAAAAATGATGTCAAAGTTGAAAAAATGGAGAAAAAAAAATTCCAAAAACTTATAACTACAGTCTCGTCAGTTTTCAATTTAAAAAATTTATGAACACACTGTCAAAACGGCTTGTTTTTGTTCTTTCGAACTAAAAAAAAATTATAAATCGGATGGAAATTGGCAAGGTTAGGATTGATTGTTCACATCAACCTACTGAAAAACGGAGTTTTGGCCATAAAATGAGATTTTGGGGGTGTATTGGAAATTTGTCCTATACCAATTTTTTTTGGTTTTTATATACCTACAAGTTGTGCTAGATCTCCATAAAAGTATATTTAGTGTTTTTTTTTTTGTTACACAGTGTATTCAATGAAAGTGAAGTTAAAATTTGCAAATTAATTTCCAGTTAGAACAGGTATGTGTTGATAAATTTTTATAAATATACAATGTCAAATTTAACATCAATACGAAGAAATTAAATATAAGTATATTGGTAATATGAAAGATATAGATATCTTACACAGTTCACAGGTACTGTTGAGGAAAAACTGCTGTGCCTTACTAAACCCGATTTCACATCACTAATTTGAGTATTTGTAAGTATAATTTTATAATAGTTATTGTATTGGGTGACCATAAAAAATATTGTTGATTTCCAATTTGGTATTACTATTTGTTATACAGGGTGGGCCATATAGCGTTTGCTTTTTGAACCACCTATTTTTTGGAGAATGGTAGCACAAATGACATGTCAAATGTGTTCATAATTTACTTAAAGGTTTGACATTTACGAAATGGGACGCTATACGCTTGAACAAAATTGGGAAATATTGAAAACCTATTTCCAAAGTGGTGAGTCTTCTTCTTCTCTTCTGATTTTCACATCGGTGGCTACGCCAATAAGTAAAATTGTCGGATTTGGGGATCAGAAATTCCACACGTTACTGTAGAGAAGCAAATGCATCCACAACGAGTCTCTGTTTGGTGCGGTTTTTGGTCTGGCGGCATCATCGGGCAATTTTTTTCGAAAATGAGCGAGGAGCCGCGGTTACAGTAAATGGCGAGCGTTACCGTAACATGCTCAACGAGTTGTTTCCAAAAATTGAAGAGGATGACATGGACGACATTTGGTTTCAACAGGACGGTGCAACTTGTCACACTGCCAAAGTTACACTCGAACTTTTGGCTATCGTTTCTGAAAACCGAATAATCAGCCGATATTCCGATAACAATTGGCCGCCTCGGAGCTGCGATTTAAGCCCGTTGGACTATTTTTTGTGGGGAGCTGTTAAGGACAAATCCTATGCGAACCATCCAGAGACGATTGATGCTTTAAAACACGAAATCAAAGTTGCCATTCATGAAATTGGAGCCCAAACAATCGAAAATATGCTTAAAAATTGGGTTGATCGAATGGCCTACTGTAAAGCCAGTCGTGGCAGTCATTTGAACGATATTATTTTTCATTCATAAATGGCAATCTTCAATCTTCAAAATAAAAAAAAAAAAATACCAGTCTAACGGTTAGAAGCGATAGAAGTGAAACCTTCCGTAAAACAAACTGAGAGAGAATGAGACGAAAGCAGCGTTAGGAGCGGGATATATATAGGTTCATTATAATATTGCTATAAAGTTCATATTTTATTTTCTTCATTTTATTATTATTCATCCTCAATGTTTTCAATTTCAACAAATGATACGAGTGGCTTATGATAGCTAAAATATGATACAAATGCTTTGGTTTCGATGTTGTCAACATATCTTTGAAATACCGCTCCAATTGTTGTTTTTGATCGTGTTGTCGATTCAGTGCGATTGTTACACATTTTTAAATTGAATGTTGTATTGAGAAAGTCAATTAAAGGAACCGCTGTGTCCAATGCAAAATTTACGTTAAAATCGCCACTTAAAATCATTGGAACTTTATCGTAATCTTTTCTAAGTATCGGCGATACTTCTGGTGTATACTTTATTAAATTTGAATTTGAATTTGAATGAATTCCGTGATGCTATTTATTGATTGATTCGGTGAAATATAAATTGCCACAATTAGAACTGTTTTTCCATTGCTCAATCTGGTTTCGCATGCACATATTTCTCCCACTTTAGATTGCTGAACAGACAGTGATTCTAATTGCTGTGCATTCAGATCTATCTGTGGAGTTACAATACGAGCACCGTCATTTTGATTGTGGTATATTGCAACACTGCCTGCAATTGAGGTAAATATTTAAAAATGAAAATATTTACGAATATAAAAATACGGACGCAATACAGCACACGCGGTTGCTATTATGAGCGTCGTAACGCGTATATTACACAGACGTATATTACTAACAAACACACAAACATTCGTAGGACGCTTGGTCTAAGCAAGTATTAGGTAGTGTAGTATACATACTACAATACTCACTATACTAGCGTGGCTCAGCAGTACGCAGCCACACACATATACGTATATCAACATATAACGCTTCGTAGTGTCGCTTTTTCGTTTTATCGAGTCTCAAATCACTCCCAACGGTTCTAAAGAAGTTTTCACTTCAAAAACGTTTGAAAAAGTATTTATTAGTTTTTTCTTTATAGCCGATTCAAAAGCAAATTTTACATGGCCCACCCTATAGACTTCAATATGCCAAAACGCCTGCTGAACGTGCACGAGAATTAACAGAGCTCGGAAAAAATTGTCGAATCAAGCAGCGCCAGGACAAACAGCAGCACAACGCAATCCAGAAATTAAGAAGTTTCACTTCAAATATGCGCACATAGTGCGGCTGACCACGTTTTTTGTTGTTGTGCAAAAGTCCAGCAGGTCTGGTACTTTACTAACACAAGTTGACCAGTAAGTGGGCTCCCCTGTGCTTATAAAGTCTCAGTTCAATTATCTGATTGCGTCAAGTAGACCTTTCCCTTTGGTATTGTGGTCAGTCTTGAGCTCCATGTTATCTTCTTTGTACTATAAATTTGTTGCCAAGTAACTTTAGGAATCGACGTAATGTTTTATTTTATTATTCAATTTTCGTGAACAATATGCAGCTGAAATAGTCAATAAGCCATGAACGTCATTAATTTGAATTGTTGTTGCTTTTAGATGGTCCATTTTGAATTGCTCCATTTCGTTATATATGTATTATTGTATAATATAATATTTTGCCTTAATAATAATAACTGTGCCTCCGTGTGCTTTATTGTCAAGATGATTGGTACAAAAAATTTTATATCCTGGAATTCTTATAAAGGATTTATCGCTAAAATGTGTTTGCATTCGTCATTAGTATGTCAGTGCTGTTTTGTCTGATGAAGTTTTGAGTTTCCAGTATATGTTGGCTTAGTCCGTTTGCATTCCTTAAGGCTATTGTCAAGTTATTTTCTTTGATCATCCATTTTGGTGACGAGAAGTGTTATGATGTTCATCATGTTGGACATTTGATTGATTAGCTGGGTTATCATTGTTTTCAATTCCTGTATATCATCGTTTGGAGGCATAGTATTTGTTTTATTTATTCAATATTGAAATAAAATATGGAAACTATGGTATGAATAAAAACACCAGAACAAAAGCGCAGCGTGCACGAAAATAAAGTCAAATAAATATGCGAGCGAATTATACTTCATGGTTTTGTTAGAGCAGTTTTGTTGGATCAGCTGTTTTATATGGTTATGGTTATGTCACCTTTAATTCAACCTTTACTTAGGAAGCCACGTTTCTCATTTTGCTCTGATTGCGATGAGCTATCGCATATGAACTGTGAATTTCATTGCATACGCAACAATTTTCGCAGATGCGTTAGATGCGATCAGCGCCCACATTTCGAGGCAGTGTATAATACCGCCTTGCCCAAGAAGTTCCCGGCACAACCGCCAGGTGACGCTCTAAGTCAACTGATTTGATTTCTGTTACTGTTGCAGCATCGGTGATTAATATTTCTACCACAACTGTATCGCCTTCGCTTGACATTTATAAAAGTTACGTCATCTTGAGTAAATCTATGTACCTCAGCACGTGCTTTCGATTTTTTATAAATTTAAAATTGGATTTGAATTTGTAACAATGAATCTGTATTAAATTTTGCGTTAAAAATGGCTTGAATGGTGCGACAACTGTTGGAGCGAAAAAATGTTGAGGAACTGTTTGGGTAATGAGACTCTATAAAACAGCCGTTTACAAGTGGCAGGAACTCTTCAGAAGAGATCGTGAGTTCATCTAGGACGACGGACGCAGTGATAGGTCGCCGATATCGAAAACCGATGAAAGCATCATTGAAGTGAAAAAAATTGATCAATAACCGAAATTTAGCTATCCGAGAGCTGAAAGAGGACTTGAACATTGAATATAGATCCGTTCAGGATTGTAGTGGGTTTAGGGCTTTGATTAGGGTTTATGCCATGTTGCTGCAAAGTTGGTCCCAAAGCCCTGAATTTCATGATATTATTTCGAAGGCTGAATCTGAACATTCATTAAACGCGTCATTGCTGGAGACGAAACGTACAAGTGCGACACGCAATCTAGATATCATCAGACAACAGGCGGGTGAGCGGAAAGCTCCGAATGAACAAAGACCGAAAAATTAGGTAGTTCTTAGTCAAAAAAGCAAGCGATGCTCGCAGTTTTTCGGTATTACAACGGTTTTGTACACTGCGAATTTTTGCCAGAAGGCCAGACAGTTAATAAGGACTATTGTTTGGGCGTTTTAAGACGTTTGCGTAAAGCAATTCGCTAAAAAAGAAATAATTTGTGGAAAAAAACTCGTGGATTTTGCACCATTATAACGCCTTCCGTGAATTTTTGGCCAAGAACGAAACGAATACCATGCAGCAGCCATCGAATTCACCTGATTTGGTTTGATCGAAACAAAAAAAAAAGCACTACGGGGGACGCATCGCATTTTAACAGCCGAAAGGAAGTAATGGAGAAATCGAAGACGGTTCAGATGGCTATATCGAAAATCGAATTCCAGAAATGTTGCGAAAGTTGGATCCAAGTGTGGTGCATTGAAGCGGAGTACTTTGAGAAATAAACTTGTATTTTGAATTTTCTGAAAATATTCCGGGAACTTTCTGATCAATGTGATATGCATTATTCTATCTAAATCTATCACTTTGACGAATTCTACTCTGGTTTACTTGTACTCTGACAATATCATATACTATCCTTGCTGGACGTCAACTGAATGAATTTGCTCTTAGTACTCTGTTCCTCATACAATTTTTAATATTATCCAAATTTTAGTGGTTTTTTACTCGACTAGTCGAGCATCTTTATCATAACCTTCTTTTAAAAATGTATAGGAGAAAAACAATTTTTTTTTCATAAAATATTAATTTTATTTTATTTTTAAGAATATGTCAAAAAAACGTAGAACGTAAATTTAAGTATTTCTTATAAAGGGTGGTTAAATTTCAAGGGCCGATGTTGAATGTGAACCACACTTAAACGTCAAGTTTTTTCTGCATTTCATATGACATTTTTCAATTTCAGACTAATTCAATTTGAACCATGGAAAGATACACAATAAAGCAACGCGTTAAAGTTATTCAGGCTTATTGTGAACCCGGGGGTTCAAATCAAAATGCATATCGTGAAGAAAATCATCTTCAGTGATGAGGCACAATTTCACCTCAGTGGATTCGTCAATAAGGCGAATTGCCGCATTTGGGCGAATGATAATCCAAGAGTGATTGCCGAAAAACCAATGCACCCACAAAGAGTGACTGTTTGGTGCGGTTTATGGGCCGGCCCCATCATTGGGCCTTTTTTTCCAAAATGAGACCGGTCAGGTAGTTACTTTGAATAGCGTTCGGTATCGTGAGATGATAACGAACTTTTTATGGCCCAAATTGGAAGATATGGATGTGGACGATATATGGTTTCAACAGGACGGTGCCACTTGTCACACAGCTAACGAAACAATGGCTCTTCTGCGCGAAAAATTTGATGGCCGGATAATCTCACGTCGCGGCGATGTCAATCGGCCGCCAAGATCATGTGATTTGATACCGTTGCACTTCTTTCATTGGGGTTATTTGAAAGAAAAGACGTACGTTGATAAGCCAGCAACAATTGAAGAGCTAAAGGATGAGATAATTCGGCACATTAACGGCATAGAACCTCAATTATGCCTCAGCGTCATCGAAAATTTGGACCATCGGCAATCATTTGGCCGATATTTTGTTCCATACGTATTATTATAATAAAGAGAAATGAGAATAATTTCCTAAAAAAATTGTATTTTATTAAAAATCAACACCGGCCCTTGGAACGTAACCACCCTTTATTATAGATCGTCAACCGTGAGAAGAGAGTCTTTGCGTTCGAGCGCTCGGGGAGGTATAGTTACGTTGTATTCAAACTTGAGACGCGTTTTTCTCAAAACTATATTTTTCGAATTGGCGTACACGATAACTCGAAAAGTTATTGACCGAGCTCCCTGAAATTTTGACATATCTTTTTTATGATATTACTTTCTATGTGAATTTACAATTTCGAAAATTTTTCGAAAGAATAATTTTTTGGAAGCAAAAATAGTAGGAAAATTCGCCCTAAAATTCATTTTTTTTTTGAAGCATTTTATTCCGCGAATTTTTTTCCCATCTGTTTATAATTCATATAGAAATTATGACATTAATAAACAAAAAAATTTTTGGTTTTTTTGTATTCAGGTCACTGACGCTGATGTTACAATGCCCGTCGATTGAGAAGCCCCGCTGCGACCTTCCTGAAAGAATTGAGTGTACATCTGCCCTTTTAAATGATTAAAATAAAAAAAAAAATTATATTATTTTAAATTAAAATAAAAAAAAAAAAATTGTATTATTTTAATATATAAATAAACTGTATGCCAATTTTGAAAAAAATATATTGATTTCTTCAATTTAAATAATTTTAATGAAAATCAGGGAAAATATGGCCGTTGACAGGTATCTGTCCCCTTAAGTAATTCCGCACAGTCATGACGGCGTAATAAAAATAATACAATAAGAAAATTTCCGGGAGTTTGTTCACCATTCACCAATACTGTTGCGGTACAGACATAGTGCGAATTTGATGTTCGCAAAAAGGTATGTTTCAGAAGCCCATGCAAAGTAAATATTCATTAGAAATTGTTTACTTTTAAGGTGTTTATATACAAAATTTGTAATTGTTTCAAAAGCGTTTAGAACAGTTGGGTACACAAAGAACGTCAATACGATTTGAATTTAGTTTAATTGATGGGGAGCAAATAATGCGAAATTCATGGACGCTTTAAAAATACCATTTTGCTAAAACTTTGTTGTTATATTATGTACGAAATTTTTGCAAAAATGGCAAAAATTCTTATGAAATGTTAAATTTTTGTAAAGTTCTCGAAAGTTGGTTTTATATTTTTTATATCTTTAACTTAACAATTTTTTCGGATAGACTGCCCTCGACTCTAAATATTGGCCATTAGTCGGTAGCAAACTTCTGTGGAAGCAAATTTATCGCAAAAAACGCTTTGAATAACGCAAAAAAACATGGCGATGCTTTTTTGTGGGATATCCTGATATCGATTCTCTGCTAGGTTGACGATGTTGATGAGGCTGATGTTATGCCAAAGAAATCTAGAATCTAAAATCAAGTAAAGACCATAAGGCGATTATCGTTCGAGCTAGTTGGTAGTTGGGGATAAAAACTACTTCTTTTCCAAATAAAAAAAAACTTTTGGTGACTTAGACGGGTCAGTTGCCACTGGGGGATTCTTTTTTATCTCATATCTATTTTGAACAATAATCCAGAATAAGCAACATATTTATAGTAGTACCACCCCTTATTCTTGGAAAAGTGCATATGTACATACATATATAGGAGAGTGCATCAATACGAAACTGAAAGATGAACACCCTACTTGGAAGAAAGCGTTTAACATAGCCTGAAAAAGCTCAAAACTCGCGTTGATTTTTGACAATTTTTTTGCTGGCGTTTTTGTGCTTTTTCTTCATATGAAACCAATATCGCGTACTTGTTATAGAACGCAAATGAATAACACCATCAATAAAAGAAATTATCAAATATCAACGGGAATTTTCAGCCTTTTAAACTGAGCTTTATAAAAGATAATCAATTGTTTTACGGGCTGTATGGCAACTAGCGTTGTCTTGTTGGAACCAAATATTGTGCAGATTACGGGTTTCAATTTGAGGTATCAAAAAGTCGTTTATTATGGCGCAATAGCGTTCACCATTCACCGTTACATTGGTGCCAGCTTCGTCTTTGAAGGCATATAAGCCGATGATACCTCCAGCCCATAGACCGCAGCAAACGTTTTTAAGCCAAAAATGGACCTCATCGCTCATTTTCACAGAGCGTCGATTTTCGTAATACAAATGTACGATTTGTAAACGCTGTTGAGGCGTAAGTCCTTCCGTGATGAGATGTGAATGAATATTCAAAAAAAAATATGCATTTAATTTGATAGTAGTCACGCTTGATCTGTCAAAAAACCCCTATTGGAAAAAGTACCACCAATCTGATCACCCTTTACATACTAATAGGCTTGCAAAACAGCGTACTAAAAATTCTTACAAAAAGTGAAATTTCAATAACAATTTTTTAAATATTTTTAGAATCCATTTTGTAAAAAGTTAGAAACATTGAGTTATATGGTTTTTGTTATGGTATGAATTATATTTTAAATTGTATAAAAATTGTTTACTTAATAAAAATATTTATTTAATTGTTTTAGTGCTGAAAACTTTGCAATATGTAGCGGTGATATTAATTAATGTATTAATGCAAACACAGGTGCATGTAAAACAAAAATACTTTTTCGTATTAAAATTAAAAAATATAGATAAAACAAAAAGATGTATTTAAAGTTAATATGTATGCATTAAAAAAATTACAAATAGCAAAAAAAAAATGTAATGTATCATCGACGAAAAATTCCAAAACAAATTTATTTTTGCAAAATTGCTGGGGAGAAATTCACATTCCATGCTTCATGAGATGCCATCGTGGTGTCATTTAAATTTTCTGGCCTCAATGGATACCTGAGATTGGTGCTATTCTACGTCTGTTGGCTGCGAATGGTGTACATATGTACAAACAACAGGTGATTCGCGTCTTCGTTTTCCTGACATCCTGATCGTAGTGGAGAGTCGCACATCCGAAAGTGGTGTAGGTACTATACTTACTGAAGCAACCGTGAGATTAGGGTGTATGACCATTATTAAAATTGAAGTTGTTGTTCAATATATGTCCACATTTTTTAACCAGCTCTGGAGACTCAGCTTATACATCTACATGTGTACATATAATTTCACTTTCAAATACAAAATATTGTACAGAATTTTTGTACCACTGCCTACTAGCAACTCCGGCACGAACGAGTGAAATGGAGTTTTATTTTAAGTGAGAAAAATTGCACGTGATTGTGAATGTTTTTATTTTCTTTTATACATATGTAGTCACTTTATTCTTGCAAATGAAAAATAATTTTTTTCGGAACTACTACTTAAAGTGTCAGAATTATAATCAATATTGTTTGTCGCACGGCGGCCGCCGTAGCCAAATGGGTTGGTGCGAGATTACCATTCGGAATTCCCAGAGAGAACGTTGGTTCGGAGTCGGCTTGAAACTGTAGGTCCCTCCAATTGTGGAACAACATCAAGACGCACAACATAAATAGGAGGAGAAGCTCGGCCAAACACCCAAAAAGGGTCTACGCGCGAATTATATATATATATATATATATAATATATACCGTTTTTCGCAACATCTTCTAACACTTGGAAATCAATCACGTCTTTACTATGGTTTAAACGTAACAGTACAGATACCGAAGGAATTTTAACTTCAGATAGCAACTGCCAACGCCAAGGCCATAATCATGTTAGAAATATTTGGATCCGTAGCGCAGCTTACGAACTTGTGAGACAAATGGATGGACAAAGCGAATGGCTTTGTAACGGAGTCCACGACCCTTCAAGACCCAAAACAAACATTATTTTGAAAGTCCTACAGATAGTGAAAAAATTTAAAAACGTTAATTTAATTCAATTTGTTTTGCCTGTGTCTTGAATTTTTTGCTTTTTTCCCATGTTATTCTTTGCCTGCCCAAATGTTCTAACTGTATAAAACAATAATTTAATAACAGTAAAAAATTGTTCAAATACGAAATGTCGATCAAATATTCACTATAATTACGTACCACCATCTCACACCATTGTTGACCTTAAATCCCATTTCCACAGCACCAATCGGAGGGGGAATCTCAACCAAAAAACCTAACACGCGCGCTTCTCTAACACACACACAAAATAAGAGAATTGTATTAAAGCGTTTGGATCAATTTCAGTATAAAAACCTTAGCAAATCGCACTGAGAGTACAGTCGAAATTTGTCTAGATTTCATACACATTCGACGAGCAGCATGAAAACTCTACGTTTAATTTTGTTGACTGTTTTCGTTGTGACGGTCGTATCGTTGCTCACAGCGGAGGCCCAGACCACAAATTCAACATCCAACTCAACAGACACTACCTCGAACTCAACATCAACGTCAACGTCTAACAGTACCATCACTGTATTAAGGCAGCGTTTGGCAAGATTACGCGCAGTATTGAGGAAGAGAAAGCTGGCTGCTGAAGCAGCTGCAAAAAAACGACGTGCAAATAGGAAGAAGCGAAGGCGCCAAGAAACATTAAGTAAAATAGCTGCAAATAGACGCCGAAGGCGGGAGAATCAAGCGAGACGACGAAGACGTAGCGGTTGAATATATTCCCAATTGGTTTCAACTAAATATTCGGCATCTGGCTACACATTAATACATTCCTGATTTGACAACAACAATAATAATGAGAAAGATCATTTTTCTTCGAAAAGAATATTCATATTAAAAGCTTTTAAATATGATTGAAATTGTCTTATATTTTCTTCTAGTCCATAACAAATTTTGAGTTTTTGAAGTGAAACTTCTTAGGCGTGGATGGACGAGCGAGAATGGAGAGTAAAATTTCAAAGCCATGCAACGTTTTTAACATTTTCGTTCAGCGAGAGAGAAAAAAGATATAACGTAGAGGAAAAGGAGAGAGAGAGCTATACCTTACAGATATCTTAGATACACTTTAGGCTATTTTTCCTGAGTTTTTCCTTGTGGTTGCTAATTTCTAGTGAGAAATAACACTGCCTACTTTTTGGCGCTTGTTTGTTGGTGCAAACTTGTAGGAAATATATTTTTGGTGCCTACTGTTTGGGGCGTTTTTTGGTCCTAATTTTTTTGCCTTTTTTTTGGTGCCTTCTTTTTGGCGCTTATTTCCGTTTCCTGGCTAGTGCTTGTGCGTACTATAAAGTGCTATCCATTCCGGCGTCGGATTTATAGGTATTGGCTTGCGGTAATTTGTGCCGTTGCTGCGGTCCTAGAATAGCTGCGTTTGTGCGGGTGATAAACGCGCGGAGTAGTGCGCGTTGTTGCCACGGTTTGTGTCCGGCGTTTACCTACACCGGTCGACCCTTCTCAATTTTTTGTAAATTTAGCCTATTTGTATTCTCTGCAAATGTTGTGAATTTATTTAGATATATATTCTTTCTCTCTCTCTCTCTCTCTCTCTCATTCTCTCTCGGGTCCCAGCCTTCTAGAAAATGACCTGTTAATACAACTATCAAAATTCTTGAATCCTCTCTGTTGAGTTTTAGCACTTTTACGGAGTGGGGATGTCATCTTAGCGGCTTTCTCTGCTGCGTGCTGTATTTGGGTCCAGAAGGTTAGTCTTGAGTCCAGTCTTATGCCTAGGTACTTTAGAAGTTTTTTTGTGGTTAGCCTATTTGAGCAAGTTTGAATGCTAACTTCTAGCGGGAAGTACTTCTTGGCTACAAGTATTAGTTCCGTTTTCTTTGTGGCTAATTTGAGTCGCCTGAATCTAGTCACGTTTGTGTCCGTATCATAATTTGGTTAAGTTTTCGTGCTGTGATGACAGCTGCGATATCGTCTGCGTATCCGATTAGAAAGGTACTATCGGGCATTTCTATATTGAATATCTCGTGACCGAGAATTGATCCTTGAGCTGGTTCAGGTGCGACGTCTATACAACAAGCACCCCATGCTGACTTAGTTTTTCGCGGGCCTAAATAAATGGCACTAGTTTTATTGCATTCACCTCTTTTCTTTTTCAATACTAACCTTAAAAATACAGCTCCTAAAATGTCATGATATTCCATTGAGTAGTTTGTGAGTGCTAAGAGTGACGCTACTTACGTAATTTTCGAAACAACGGATCAAAAAGAATTTTGTGTTTCAATTTTACACTGTTTCTTGATGGGGGAAAGGATGGCATGAAAAGTTTTATGGGAACTCCGCTCCACCGGAAACAATAATAAAACGATGGTTTGCTGACTTCACCGATGATGCACAACCCAGTGGACGTCCAAATGAGGCAGTAGCACTAGAATAATATGAATAATAGAAAGGTTAGATAGTGAAGTTGCGTGAGTTAGCTGACATCTTAAAGATATCAAAAGAACTTCTTTGCTTTATAATGCATAAGTATTTGTCTATGAGAAAGCTCTCTTAAAAGTGGGTGCCACGTTTGATCACTGTTTTGTTTCATCAAAACAACGCACTGGGTCACAAGTCAATCGAAACTATTTAGGTATACATGAATTGAACTTCGAATTGCTCCCACATCCATCGTATTCACCAGATTTGGAAAATGTTCGCCCTTAAGAAAATTCGCTCGAATGAAGATTATCGCTGAAAGTAATTTGAGGCAAAATATAAATTGTTCCACAAGAGTGATGTGGAAATGTTAGTGCGGCGCTGGAATGATTGCGTTGTTCTTGATAAAAATTACGTTGATGAATAAAGCTAATCTTCGACCAAAAAACGTCTTTTCTTTGGCCCAGGACCTTTCAACCCATGTGTTATACATATCCTTGCATAAATACTAGAAGTGCCTGTTAGTTGTAAAAATTGTGATTTACTTAAACATCAAAATAAAAGAAGCATTGAAGCGATGAAAAATTGACAGCATAAAAACAGATACATAAGAAGCTCTCTTTATTTCCATTTATTTACTATTATTGCTGATTTATGAGTGTTCGTTACGGGTCCTGCCCTGTATGATGTATGGGAAAATTAAATAACGTATGCTTGAAGTAGATTTGCCAAGCCGCTTGTGGGGTGCATCTCATCCTTAATTTCACTCTTTTGAAATAGTAAACTGGTAACATACACTGCAAGTGAAGAGGAGCAAAACGAATGTTTTCAGATTTTACAAATATTATGAATAAATTGGAGTTAAAAACTTTGCAAGACGTCATGTTTTCAAAGGAACTGTACAAAGTAATTTAGGGTGCAAACACAAATAAATATAATAAAACATGAGATAACCTAGAGCGACGATACGACTCATCCATAGCCAAGACACAATCCACCCTAGCGGCGAATAGTTTAGCGACGTTATTTACCATACTACACTCATGAGCAATAATATGCAATGGCGGGGAATAGCACCGGCGGCAGCGCAAACTAGGATAGCTGTCTCCATTGTGGGGTGCCTCACGTGATTTAACTTTCACTTATATTAAACAGTCGCTTGTGTCAATTAGCTAACAACATCGTCTAATTATATGGGAAAAATGTGAAGCACAGTGACTTCTTTTGTATTTTATTCTTATTTTTCAAAGTACGAGGTGTGTTCAAAAATAAAGGCGAATTTTCATTTTTCTCAAAAAAAATGTATTTATTCATTAATTTCTGTTTTATCTCCTTCAAAGTAGTCCCTCTCAGATATAATACACTTGTGCCAGCGTTTGTTCCAATCCTCGAAGCAGTTTTGACATGCACTTTTTTTTTCTCTTCTCAATCGTCGCACAATCCCGTCCTTTCATGCGATTCTACAATCTTGGGAACAGGAAAAAGTCGCAAGGGGCTAAAACTGGTGAATACGGTGGCTGAGGCATGAAACGGTCTTGTTTTTGGCCAAATAATCTCTCACAAGACGAGTAACCAGGTGCATTTTCATGATGCAAAAGCCATGAATTTGTTTTCCACAATTCCGGCCGTTTTTTTCGCATTGCTTCACGCAAACGGCGCAAGGTAATACTCCTTATTTACTGTACGACCTTGTGGTAGGAACTCCTAATGCACTACACCATGGTAATTGAAGAAAACAGTGAACAAAACCTTGACGTTTGCTCGAACTTGGCGAGCTTTTTTGGTCTTGGCTCTCCTGGACTCTTCCATTCGGACGATTAGGCGTGGATTTCGATATCATAACCACATAACTAAGCAAATCTGGATCATCGTGGACGTCATTCAACAATTCCTGAGCGATGCACATGCGACGTTGTGTTTGGTCAAAATTCAGTAATCTTGGAACAAACTTCGCTGCCACACGCTTCATGCCCAAAATTTCCGAAAAGAGCCAAGCGATATGTCGACATCTTCAGCAACTTCTCGAATTGTGATTCGACCATTTCCCATAACAATTTTCTTCACTTTTTCAACATTTTCATCGGTTGTTGATTTGCTGGGGCGTCCGGAGCGAGTGTCGTCATTCACATCTTCTTGTCCTTCTGTGAAAGGCTTGTACCACTTGTAAACATTTTTTTGACTCAGAGTACTCCCACCGTATGCCACTGACAAACTTTTCAAGTGTTTTTTAGCACTTAACTCCATTTTTTACACAAAATTTGATGCAACTTCTTTGATCTACTTTTTTTCGATAGCAGAAAATCGCCGAACACGCAAAACACTTGTCTTATTTATGTCTCTCACAAGCAATCTAAACAGGCTATATTGCTAAAATCGTGAACATATCACCGAGACGTAGCACGCGAAATTCGAAAGTCCACCTTATTTTTTGAACACACCTCGTATTCTGATTTCTCTCACTTCTTATAGCTTAAAATTTAAGTTTTGATCTTGAGTCACCAGTGCCAGTGACAAGGTTGTATCTAAATTCATTTTACTCTCCAGCCAAGAGTTAACTATCAAATTAATAACTACAGCCCAATCGTGATAGTCCGACACATTCGGGGCCGACTCGTTGTCGGATTATCAAATATTCCGGACTACCGAAGGTTCCATTTAATGACACGAAAAGACAGAAAAAAATTACATCAACACCGTCAGAAATCGCGAGAGAACTGGCGTCGTTCAAATTTAATGACAAATACGTTGTGACCGGGAAACAAAACACAATCCCCCTCTGCTGCTCTGCTACGACAGATCAAAATAAAATAATGCCAATTGCATCCATAGACGTTATGAGGTTGTCGGATTACCGAACGTGTCGGATTAAGAAATGTCGGACTATCACGATTGTACTGTACTAAATTGCAGAAAAATGACACTTAACTAAATAACAAAAGGGTCTTAGAGGTGTTAGGCAGTTATTGCGCCAACAACCTTGCCGCACGAATTGGGCAAATTCATCCGAAACGAGGACAGAAGGACCCACTTCATTCCAAACCCTTCAGGCCAATTTGTTCCACCAATTTACATTAAAAATAATGGGAAAGAAAGTAGACAACTACATCAGGCCCGAGATCCTAGCAAAAAATCAAAAATTATATATATTAGCAGAAATGGCGAGGAAGCCCATTATAGTACGAGTATAAATGTCAGGTAAATATGTTGCAATATTATGATCAGACCTATGATTTTCTACGGGTCGGTAGTCTGCAAGAATTGCACGGCGATGCAATCCGTAATAAATACACTAACAAGGTTACGCGCCATCAACCCTCTTCAATTTCATATCCAATCTCAAGCGAGGCGGCTATCCTAAGGACAACCAAAGCTCAGGCGTTCATCAAAGTCGTAGGAAGTTTGATATTCTTGCTGAGCCTCTGAGATCTCAATGCCTTGGAATATGATGCAACCAATATTTAGCTTTGCCAAACGCTTCAAGAATCGAGAATTTTTCTAAAAATGCGAAAACATAAGAATAAAACACAAAATCATCTGCTCATACAATTTATGCAGAAGCATCCGGATCCGGATCCAAAAAGTGATAAGGACACTAAATATAGCCTTTGGCATCAATTAGCAGAATCGCTCAATAAGATCAAGGAGGGGCGCTAATTGTGACTCATCGCCGTGGAAAAACTGCAACTTATTAGCACCAACGAAAGTGACATTGATGCAATGTGATCCACAATTAAAGCTTATGTTAAAGAAAGTGCTGCTGCTACCGTGGACACAAAACATAGCCCCAGAAATGGAGAATGGTTCGATGAGGAATGTAGAGAAGCGATCGCACAAAAAACATTGCTAGGGAACGGATGATGTCACGTAACACAAGACGAAACCTAATGGAATACCACCAAAAAAGAAAAATAGCAAAAAAGCGTATGGAAAAGAAGAAAAGAGAGTCACTTAAAAAACAAATACAGCAAATAAAGACAAGTGGTCCCGCGAGAATATTCTACTCTAAAATAAAACACCGAAGATCAGACGCCTAGACTAAACACATGTAAAGATGCATAGGGTAACCTTATTTCAGAAGAAGGAAAAGTTCTCACAAGATGGAAAAACTACTTTCAAGAACTTCTAAATAATAAAAACGATGACATTAATAGCAACAGCACTCAATCTAACGCAATTCAATTTGCAGAAATTTTGGTCGAACCACCCACAATTGATGAAATTAGCCTTGCGATAAAAAAGCTAAAAAATGGCAAAGCAAGTGGAGAAGATGGCATAACTGCCGAGCTCATCAAAAATAGATCAACCACCACAGATAGAATGTTTACGCGGAACAAATATTAGGCGAGTACCAATGGGGTTTTAGGAATGGAAGGTCGACGACCGACTAAAGCTTTGTATTTTGCCAAATATTTGAAAAGTTTCATAAGTATAAAATCAACCTACATGTCCTCTTTATAGATTTTCTGAAAGTGTTCGATAGTATTGAAATAGGCAAAATTGAATACGTGCTACGCATACAAGGTATACCGAAAAAATAAGCTTTGCTAGTAAGTCTAACCCTCGCTGAGACCTATTCGAAAGTGCTTATACAAAGCAAAGCATCTGTTCAGTGTTGAATCAGGAGTAAAGCAGGGAGATGCGCTGTCTACGCTTGTCTTCAATCTGATGCTAGACCATATATAATAATTAAAGAGGTTCATCCATCAGGCACTATATTCAACAAAGCTTCGCAAATATGTGGCTTTGCTTGACTTGGTCAACTTCGCGAGAAATATAAATGTTCTCAGAGAAGTATTTCAAGCACTCCGATCAAAAGAAAAATATTTCGGTTCAAAAATCAACGAAAACAAAACGAAGTATCTCGCTAGCCTTAACACGTTGAGAAAAGCACCAGATCTTACAATTGGCGATCACAAACTTGAAAACGGGGATGTGATTAAATACCTCGGACTGCTTCTCAGTAGAACAGATGATACAACGATTGCTATTCAAGACCGTGTACAGGCTGCAAACAGAACATATTTTGCCCACGTTAAACTATTAAAAAGAAAGCTCTTGAGTAGGAAAACGAAAATCAAAATATACATATAAACCACTCATTCGACCAGTGACAACGTACGGATGCGAAGCGTGTATATTGAAAGCGAATACAATTAAACAATCTGGAAAGAAGAATACTGGGTCCAGTACGAGAAGAACATGGAGTATATCGCATCAGATACAACAGCAAGATAGAGGAATTCCTACAAATGTTGTACGGTTTGCCAAATCGCAACGCATCCGATGGCTAGGGTACGTTTGCAGAATGCAAGATGAAAGAATACCTCGCAAAGTTCTAGATGCGCGCATGCTTGGCGAAAAGCGAAGAGGATGGCCGCGGAAACGGGGGTTAGACGACCTCAGAAGCATAGGAGTGACCAACTATCGTAGTCTGGCTATGGATCGAGATGCATGGAGAAGAATTGTGGAGGAAGCTAAGGCTCACAACGAGCTGTGATGGTGTGAATGATGATGAAAAGCTTCAAGATTGAACTGAGCTATAAAAAAAAACTTTTATAGGGTTATCTAAAACCAACCCAGAACATAATAGCAAGTGTCTGCGGACTGGGAAAAAGATGCCCCGAATCGCTAGAATATGAGTACATACATACCTTCTGCTCAATTATGAACGAGACGTTATCAATAAAACGGTCCGCGGATGACATATGGCAAAAATAAATTTTTTGTTTTTTGGTAGGACTGTTATAAGCTTACATGGCAAATTTCAGCGTGATATGTCACATAGTTTGTTTTCTGTGCTAATGTAAACAAGTCAAGCTCGAGTGTGTTCTTCGAATTTAACGATGGAAATTCAAGTTGAACAAAGAATTTGTTTGAAATTTTGTTATTCCAACAAAATTTCGGCTTCAGACGCCTTAAAAATATTGCAGACAACCTATGGGGAATCTGCTCTATCGCGTGCACGTGTTTTCCAGTGGTACAAATCGTTCAAAGAGGGCCGTACATCGGTTGAAAACTTGCCTCATGAACGTCGTCCAGCAACATCAGTAAACGACGAAAACATCGGAAAAGCAAAGGAAATTGTGCTTGAAAATTGCACAAATCGCAAAATCGGTTAACGCTGAATATTATTTAGACGTTTTAAAGCGTTTGCGCGAGAACATTCGTCTTAAAAGGAAGGAATTGTGGGACAACAAGTCATGGTTCTTGCATCACGATAATGCACCAGCTCACACATCACGTCTTGTTCGCGATTATTTGAACAAAAATAATGTTAATATCGATTCGCAAGCACCGTATTCGCCTGATATGGCTCCATGTGACTTTTTCCTGTTTCCCAAGCTCAAGTTGCCGCTCCGTGGAAGACATTTTGAGACAATTGAAGTCATAAAAGAGAATTCGAAGAACACACTCGAGCTTGACTTGTTTACAGTAGCACAGAAAACAAACTATGTGACATATCACGCTGAAATTTGCCATGTAAGCTTATAACAGTCCTACCAAAAAACAAAAAATTTATTTTTGCCATATGTCATCCGCGGACCGTCTTATTGATAACTTCTCGTTCATATTTGAGCAGAAGGTACATATGTATATGTATTTCAAGCCGGAAGTCTACGCTCACTTGAACCTTGCATGCAACTAAAACAACAGAAGCGTACCCAGACAGCAATCAAGACTATCAATTATTTCTAGGCTATATCGAAACTGGTGCTGGAATGTTTGGATAAGCTGAATATAAAGGGTGGTTAAGTTTCAAGGGCTGATATTGAATATGAACCACACCTAAACGTCAATGACATCGTTGGACTTCTTTCTTTGGGGTTATTTGAAAGAAAAGGTGTACGTCAATAAGCCAGCAACAATTCAAGAGCTAAAGGATAATACAGCACATTAACGGCATAGAAATTTGGACCATCGGATGGAGGTGTGCCGTCGAGGCCGCGGCGGCGATTTAGCCGATATTTTGTTCCATACGTAATTCAGTTATACCAATATTATCATAATAAAAAGAAATGGTAATAATTTCGTAAAAAAATGTATTTTATTCAAAATCAACACCGACCCTTGAAACTTAACTACCCTTGAGATAAGGAACTATTTGCATTTGGTGGTCTTTGGAGGTGTCCCACCGAGGCCGCGGCGGCCATTTGGTCGGTATAAAAATTACTGGAAACAAAATGACAGATAAATTAAACAAGAAAGGACAACATCTCTTCTCTTATTCAGAAATATAGAGAATATCATATCGGAACAACCTACCGGGCTTATCGCAGTTAAAATCACTCATAGAGAGCTTTTACGTAAACTGATGTAAAGTTTTGTGGAATTAAGTAAGAATAGGTTTAGAATCATTACAGAAATTCTAACAGTGCATTTTAGACCGTATCATTATCTTGTCAACCTGGTAATACATACAGGTTCTGTAGAGTGGAAGATGAAACTTTATCTGCTTAAAGAAACAAAGTTCTATATTGCGTTTTAAATTTGCACTCAAAAATAAATTTTAGAGACTATGTTTTAACCTGTCTGCGTGCCGTCAAAACAAATGGCATAGTTTTTCTTGCTTATCAGCATTTTCCAAAAAAGAAAAAATAAATGATGAGTTTCCCATTCACGATTTGTGCCTCAACGGCTTTTTATACGCAGTGAATTTATATATTTATAAAAGAATTAGAAGTGCACTGAACCTGATCCGTGTTGTGTTCTGCTAATTATTCTTCTTTTCCACGAAAATACCGACCGAGTCGACACCTCCTGGCTCAGAAGCGTCAGGGCATTTAACTTTCATATGTTAGTAAAAAATGATTACAACTCTGTAGAGCGTTAGGTGCATGCTACATGAAGCATTAATCCTGACTCTATTGTCGCTTTTTGCAAGAGGGCTGGAAGTTTTGAAATTTTTTTTTGGAAAAAATTTTAATATTTTTCTTTGGCAAAGCGTAAGTATTCATTCGATAGAACTCTTTCTGCTCTCCAAAACTATGTTATTTGTATTTTTGAAATATTTAATTTCTTATTAGTTTTGAGGCTTAGAAATGATATACCCAGGAGGGTTAAAAGCAGCCGAAGAAGCCCTGGGCATTTGTGACGTGTATGGAGAAGGTGTCATAGGCTAGCCTACAGCACATATAGTAAATGGTTTGCAAAGTTCAAAAATGGCACTTTGACGTCAATGACACGTCCCGCAGCGGAAGGTCTTCTGAATTCGATGTAGAACGTCTCAAATCACTTTTGAAGGAGAACGATAGCCATACCAGTTGGGAATTGACGGAAAAAGTTAACTGCGATCGTAAAACGATTCTCACTCACCTTTATTTAATGAGATTTCCCGAAAAATTGGGAGCCTGGCAGCCTGCGCACCTCACGAGCTTAACGAAAAACAAAGAAACAAGAAGGAGAGTCAAGCCGGATCTTCATTCAAAGAAGATCATGCTATGTATTTGTGTGGGACTGGGAGGGCATGGTGCACTGGAAAATGCTCGAAAAGAATACCACGGTCAACAAAGAGCTCTTCATTGCCCAGCTAGACCTCGTGAATGAGGCTATTCGACTGAATATACCTGATCGACTTGGGAAAACTATACTCCTTCACGACAATGCCAGGCCCCATGTTGCACAAGTCGTCAAAGCCGCACTTCAAGCATCCACCGTATTCTCCGGACCTTGCACGGGACCAATTACCATCTCTTCTGCTCCCTATCAAACCATATGAAGGGCGTTACCTTCGATAACAAAGAAGTGCTTAAAAACTAGCTCAAACACTTCTTTTACACCAGACCAGACGATTTTCCCAAAATCATGGGTTAAAATACGTCCGTTCATATTGGAATTCCTAATGTATGTAAGTGTGTATGTATCTGCACTATTGTTTAAGCAAGGCTAATAGATCATTGCTAGCTAAATTTTAAATACTTTCTTTCCAATTACTCAAAATATAGTGCATTGGTGCGTCTGCGAGATCCACAGCAACGTTTCCATCGCCGACATTGAACAAATAGAAGAAAAGGAAAGAAATTTAATATATTTTTTTTTTGTCGGGACAGGCTAACAAGTACAGCACTCAGACACAATTAAATCCACTGTACTGCACTCGGATACACTTTTTAATTTTCTTTAAATCTACTCGAACTCCGAACAAATCTGAGTAGATCTCGTGCTGCCAAGGAGCCAAGGTGATCGCTTCTTAACACATCAGTACCAAAGACCTCAAGCCTGATTCGAGCGAAGGCGAAGTCAGTGCTGCCAGTTTAGCAATTTAGTTGCTAGATCTGGCAACTTTTAAAAAAATTTGCAACTTTTCTTTATAAAATGCTATTAGCCACAAATCTAGCAACTTTTTCTTTTTTCTTAGCAATTTTAGCAATTTTGTTATAAAAAACGCAAATTTTATATTTTTCTTCAGAGTTTTTTCATTTTTTATACCTTTTTGTCATCAATTGCACAAATTACGATGAAAGCGGTTCGCAAAGATATCGGAACATGTATTTATTTCAGTGGTTCGTTTATATGAACAACTTTATTGTGTATGGTAACTCTTTGAATATGTTTGGTGATAGCAAAGCGATCAAAATGCCAAAAGTCTACAAGCAAAATTTTCGTGATGCCTGGCTTCAAGACGAGGAGTTTAAGCAATGGATTCGCAAGGATTGCACTGATCCAACGCGAGCATATTGTGCCTACTGCAAATCCTCAATAGGTGCAAAGCTTTTTGACATTCGCCACCACGCTGCCTCAAAAAAACATGTAGCTGTGATGGGCGCATGTACCCAGAAAAATAAGTTGCATTTCGTTCCAAAGTCGACCAAAACGCAGGAGCAGGAAGCAGCACTATGTCTGCATATTGCCAAACACTCAGCGATTGCGACAAGTGATCATTTGTCGAAGTTGTGTGTTGAGCAGTTTTCAGCTTGCAAAGCTGCTGCAAATATAAAACTAGGCAGAACGAAGTGCACCTACATCATTAAAAATGTACTGGCAATGCATTTTATTAGCGATTTAAGAAGCGACATCGGAGACTCAGGCTTTAGTCTTCTATTGGACGAGTCTACTGACATCAGCGTCGAAAAAATTCTTGGTAAGCTTTTTGTCTAAGTAAATATTAGCTTGTATATACATGTATTTATGTTAATTAATATGTAATTGTAAATATTGTTAAATCTTAAGGAGTTGCTATTTGTTACTTCAGTAAGAGTAAATGGGATGTAGTATCAACGTTTCTAGGACTCGAGCAAATCGATGCTGGAGACGCCATTTCCATAGCAGATGCTGTAAAAGGCTTGCTTTTATCAAATAATTTAAAAATATCCAATTTAATTGGCATAGGCACTGACAGCGCTAATGTAATGACTGGCTCCAAAAAGAGTGTATACACAGAGTTGAGGAAATCAGTTCCCTCTCTGAAACTTTTAAAATGTGTATGTCATTCAGTTCAACTAGCTGTTACAAAGTCGTGCACAAAAGTTTTACCGGACAACCTGGAATTTCTTGTGCATGAGACTTACTCCTGGTTTTCGAAAAGTTGTAGTCGCCAATTAAATTATAAAAAGGTGTATCAATGCATAAATAATAACAAGGTACACATACAAATATATGTATTAACCAAAAATAATCCGAATTGTGATTGTCTATAACTAATGTATTAAAAATGGATAGATACAGTAAAACTTTGTTGTTTTGTGTGTGTAATTGTTAAATGTCTGTTTTCTTTGATTTTCCTATTTTAAGCTTATCGCTTTTTTTTATTTAATACAATAGAATCCCTTAAAAATACCGAGAGTATGTGACACAAGATGGTTGTCGATAGAGAGTGCGGTTTCTCGTATCGTGGATCAGTGGACGGAGCTGAAGCTGCATTTCGAGTTAGCAGCTACTACTGAAAAGTGTCACAAAGCTCACATTCTAAACGAATTGTATAAAGACGATACAAATTATCTGTATTTGGTGTTTTTAAAGCCAATTCTAAAAGAGATGCAAAGTCTTAATAAAAACTTCCAAGCACGGAATGGAAACCCAACCCAATTACTTTCCGATGTAATTGTGGCCATAAATTCGCTTAAATCTAAAATAATACCACCAGATCATGAAATTAACATTTTAGAAGATGATTTGGAAAATGCAGCAGTGCATAATATGTATTTGGGCTATGCTTTTGAGCAAAAAATTAAAGAGGCTCAATTTCTATCACAGGAGCTGGAAATTAGAAAAATTTGCATGGAATTTGTTAAAGAATTAATAATCCAACTACGTGAAAGGTAATATGGGAATTTTGGTTTAAGTTCATATCTTACAATAATTTTTTTACAATTTCTAGGTTGCCAGATAATATAGAAATAATGCAACTGGTAAATTTATTTTCTGTACAAAACATGCTAAAAGTTTCAAAAAGTAAAGAAATTTTCAAAGTATTAGAATATTTTGAATGGACGGAAGTTATTAAGTACAAAGACGCTGGAAATAATAATCCGTTTAGCGACTTAGCGGAATTCGCCTTAAAAATTCTTTCTCTGCCGTGGTCGAATGCAGAAGTTGAGCGGATATTCTAACAAATGAACATCGTTAAGAGCAAATTACGCAACGCCATGAGCCTTAAAACATTAAATGCAATAATGTATATAAGGTAAGACTTAATTTTGAATAATTTTCACCAAAATACAAATGGAACATATTTAACTTCGAATATTATTACAGATATGGACTAGAAAGACATGGCAAATGTTGCCATAATTATGTCCTGCCAAATGAATATTTGAGTCAAATAACAAGCAGTGAAAAATATTCTGATGTATGTGAAGCTGACGAGCTAGACAATATTTTAAGTATCCTTTAGTTTAAGACTGATTTAGTTTATAAATTGATTAAGTAATGAATTTTAAATGTAAATTGTTTGGTTTTTTTTTTATTTTTAAGTGTTTTCAGTAATAATTTCTACGTTTCATTAAATAAATATGTACATTTGTTGAAAATTAAGATTTTAATGGCTTAGCAATTTTTCTAGCAATTTTCAGAAAATTTTTAGCAACTTTTAGCAATTTTTCTTCAAAAATCTAGCAATTTTAGCTTGGAAGATTCTGGCAGCACTGGGCGAAGTAGACGCACAGAAAGTGGTCCGCCGTCTCATCTTCCTCTCTACATGCTGGGCAGAGTGTACCATGCGCTTTGCCAATAGAAAGTGGCCTGTCATCAGTCCAACCAGCCTCCTACAGTCCCCTCTGCTTAGTCATAGCAGCCGATCGGACAAGACGGGTAACATTAGTTTTGTTCATCTGCAGCCCCCCTCTGCCTGCCAAGCCCGCTTGTGGGTAAGAGTAACCCGTGGCTAATCGTGGCTTTGATGGCTGCAGAAGGGAGTGGCAGAACGAGCTCCGGCCAAGAAAGTCGGTCTCAAAGCCCATTCTGGGTAAAGAGTCAGAGATCTCGTTACCCGTGATACGTATGTGTTCCGGGATCTATGCTAGCCTCAGGATATTATGTCTGCCGGCATAGTTCAACCTATTCAATCACCCTCGAAGTGGTTGAAGGGTTGTCTAAGGCCGTGAGCGCAACTTGGCTGTCGCTGCAGACACATATAGATATGCCTCTCCATCTGTTTTGCACAACAAAGTTCATCGCATCTTGAACAGCATACACAGCATTTAATACCTTACTAACAGCTAACTATTTCGAACTATTATCTACAAAATTAAATCTTGAATGAAATACAACAGGTATTTTACCGGGTTGAGTCTGACAGACCCTACTAGCCGTGCCGCGGGTTTATATGCAAAACGGTTAATCATCAAATTCATGTGAAGTCGAAGGTCAATCAAATGGAAAAAAGCCCAACAATATTAAACAATTTATTTAAATTTATTACGCTTATTTTATAAATTTTTTTGCAAGGGCACTCATTGCACCTTTTATTTACTCAAATGCTTCTAACTGTTCACTGTTAAACTAATACGTAAAAAGTTGTACAAATAACGCATTTATGTTGCGTTTTAGGTTACTAACTTTAATTAGGTCGCTTTAATCGGGTGGGTTTGTGGATGACTACAATTCATTTGGTCCCGGGTACGACGCCCATTTCGGGCATGAGACAAGAAATCATAAAAACAATAATCTCATAACGGTGGCCTCTCGGCATAGACTGTATCCTGCCATGAGAATTGGCTGTTCTATCCAGCTCAGGCCTTCCAGTATATTGAGAAGAAGTGGCTACTTTACTCTTCTAACGACTCCTGTACAAATTAATGACCCGTCAATTCTACCATCGATCAGAAATTCGCTAAACGTGTCGCCATCCATATCATCACATTGTCGACCTTAAATCAGCGACCTTTCTACAGCACCAATCACAGAGGAAACTCGGCCAAAAAAATCGACACCTAAATTAAGCGCGATAAGGTAGTATTGTGGGAAGAATATTGTAGTCTGCAATTTTCGTATAAAAACCTTAGCGGGCCGCACTGAGAGTACAGTCGAAATTTGTCTACATTACACACTATACTACTTACATTCTACTAGAAGCATGAAAACTCTACGTTTAATTTTGTTGACTGTTTTCGTTGTGACGGTCGTATCGTTGCTCACAGCAGAGGCCCAGACCACAAATTCAACATCCAACTCAACAGACACTACCTCGAACTCAACATCAACGTCAACGTCTAACAGTACCATCACTGCATTAAGGCAGCGTTTGGCAAGAATACGCGCAGTATTGAGGAAGAGAAAGCTGGCTGCTGAAGCAGCTGCAAAAAAACGACGTGCAAATAGGAAGAAGCGAAGGCGCCAAGAAACATTAAGTAAAATAGCTGCAAATAAACGCCGAAGGGAACAGCAAGGCTAAATATATTCCCAATTGGATCAAACGTAATATCCTGCATCCTGTTACTTAAACCTATACTCGTATACCAACCAACTAAGACACATTTGATTTGACAATATTAATAACGACCACAATTCTAGTGTTGGAGACAACACGCATGGAGACAATGTTCTTATCGTCTATCATTTAATTCTCTAGCCCATCTCTACAACTCTCAGTTCAAGTAGTTTTATAAAACCGTTGTTGTAATAATAATAACATGATGATAGTAACATAACTAACTTTTTTTGCCTCACCTTAATACGAAGGGAATTAAAGAAAAATGCGGCTAATCTTTGCAATTTCGCTAAATAAATTAGTTAATGGAGGAAAAAACATGAACTGTGGAGAAAATTGAGTTTCCTACCGTGACTAAGTTGTTCACTAAGAAAATTACCGCAAATCGTTAAAGCACGTACATATAACTTCTATTTATGGAGAAATTAATCACGCCAAACAATGATGTATGAGTGTTATAGTTTATTCAAGCTGGACAGGTAGTCAATTAAAGACGATCAGCACTTAGATGGGCCAATTTAAGCGACGGTCTCATGGTGCTCACACTCACCGACATAAACGTACATTCTGTGTCAGCTGACACGATCAAACTTATGAGAGTGCCATGTAAATGAAAAATCACCACCATTCCGTTACGTAGTATCGTGGATCGTGTACGTGTGTAAATGAAAAATTGTTAATATTCCGTAAAAACGTGTCAGCTGATTGTTCTCTCACCACACAGTGTTGCCAAACAGTACATTTTGAAATAATTAACAAAACAAACTTAGACAAATTTAAATTTTTATGAAAATAATTTAAAATTTGAATTTGTTGGTTTTCGGCTTTGGTTTATTATACAATGAAATATTGTAACTGAAAACGCTGAGGTGTGTAAAAGTATGCATGTAAAAATATGAATGGCAACATGGTGCTGATACAACCAAGCACAAACCGATATTGTGTAAATATGTAACAAAACGAAATAAGCTGTTGTCTACGGGCTCAAGTCTTGCTCAATTTTGTGTATCTCACGGGCAACAGACAGGGACTACACTAACGTCAGTGAGTGTGGGCACCATAAGGGTTGAAGTTTTGCTCAATTTTATGTATCTCGCGGACCAGAGACAGGTATTACGGTAACGTCGGTGAGTGTGGGTACCATCAGACATTCCTCAAAATAAGGGTTCTGGCTTGTCTTCCGAATCACTGTAGCGTATGTCAGGCTCAAATTCTTACCATCAATGAGGTTAGGAAAATGTATGGACAATGATATTGCCATCATCGGCCTTAACGACCGCGCTGTTAGTTCTGCCTTCTCTAAACTGGATAAAGCGAATGTGTCTGGTGGTGAACGAGAACAAAACGAAGTACCTTCGGTCTTCAAACAAACAGTCGGCGCATCCGCGTATCGGCACCCATGTCACTGTTGACAGTTATAATTTCGCGAGAGAGGGTAGGTATACCCCTCCTAACTTTGTTTTTTTTTTGTTGTCGGGGCAACTAGCAAGTGCAGCACTCAGACATTAATTAAGTCCATTGTACTCCACTTGGATTCCCTTTTAATTCTCTTTAAATCTAACCGATCTCCGAAGAAATCTAAGTCTCCTCCAGGATGTGCTCTCGCTCATAGAGCTGAGAGACTTGGGTAATGGTTGGGGCCTCCAGAATCCATGTCCCTGCCGTCGAAGCGGGTGGATTGCCACTTGTGTGGGCTCCACCTGGAGTAATTAATCCATCGTTTTCCATTACCTTTTCGGTTTTTGTTCGGGACTCTTCCCTAGCCAGTTTGGTTCGCGGATGGCACCCTGATTCTATGCCAAATTTGAGTCATCACCCGAGTGTTGGAACCTAACCCAGCTGGGAAGGCCACTATTATGATGCCAAGGCTTCCCTATCTACCATCTGGGACGCGCTTAATGGGAGATCAGGCAACTCCCCACGGGCCCTCCTAACTTACAAGCTGCTTGGTGAAAGTAGCATTACCACTTCAGCCAATATGAGTTGCGTTGATAGTCTGACATTTACCGCTATAAAAAACATTTGGCCATTTTACCAATGTGACTATACAGTGCACTCGCGGTAACTCGAATAGCCGCTAAGTCGAACGACGTGCTAACTCGAACACATTTTTCCCCCTATTGACTTCTTTGTAACTCGAACAATAAAAAAGCGCTATAACTCGAACAAAAAAACAAATTTATTTGTACACACATTCTTTTCAAACATGTACATTTTGTACATACATACATATGTAATAGTATATGTATATAAATTATATGTATACTAGTGTATTGTCCATATGAATATTTCGACGTTAATATCCCGTTAGTTTTCTGGGAACAACATCTTGCATTGACCAAATTGCTTTAAATTTGTCATTTGTAGTGTATCAGTGCACGTGAGTAATGGATCGTAAAAGGATGAAGTGTTTAACATTAAAAGAGAGGGCTGAAGTCCTTAACAAAATTAAACGTGGACGTAGTGTTACTTCTCTAGCGAAGGAATATGGGGTAGCCAAGCCCACCATAAGTCTTATAAAAAAGAAAGATAAGGCAATTTATGGCTTGCACTAACGCTACCGGCAACCATAAGCTTAAACTTCTCGTTATTGACAAAGCAAGAAATCCTCGTGTTTTCAAAAATTTTAACTGTCCGGTGGAGTACAAAAATTCCAAATCAGCCTGGATGACTTCGGCGATTTTCAAAGACTGCTTTCATAATTCGTTCGTGCCGCAGGTAAAATCCAGATTCATTAAAACAATTTTTTTAACCAAGTTAAATGACTTTAATATTTAGGTAAGAAAATATTTGAAAGATGGGGGACTACCTGAGAAGGCTCTTCTTCTAATTGATAATGCGCCATCACATCCCAACGGAATCGAATTAAAGTCCGAGGATGGTTTAATTTTAACTATGTTTATGCCGCCGAATGTGACACCATTGATCCAGCCAATGGACCAAAATGTAATTCGTATAACGAAACTATACTACAGAAATTTTCTACTGGCTTCCATTTTCAACAATCGATCGAAAAATCGATATCAATGACTGTTTTTTTAACATAGCACACTCAATTGATAAGTCGAACAAATTCGATAAATCGAACAGCGCCTGTTTTAATTAGTTCGAGTTATCGCGAGTGCACTGTAGGCACTCAAAGGGCTACTCAATAGCTCAAGGAAAAATTTCTCTACATTAGTTGCTTTGACCACAGGCCACAGTCTCCCAGGTCGCCATGCTCAAAGATTGAACGGGGCTCAATTCGACTATTACAGAAGCTGCAAAATTGAGGAGGAGGAATAATGTGCCGGAAATCTTCTTTGCCACTGCCCTTTTGTCATGCCAGTAGGTTTAGATACTGTGGCCCACCTTAGTACAAATGTGAGCCAGAGAATTGGATTTGTACTTAAAACAAAATGGTTTAACAAGGAGTAGCAGGTAAACTGCTACAGAGGTAAAACAATTTTTGTTTTACTTATTTAATTTTTTTATTTTTTGCACGCGTTAAAGGTATTTTTTAAATTTGCTTTACAATCCAAGGCGAATTCATTGAAGGTGATTTCGCTAGAGCAACAACTACATTTACGTGTATTTTGTATTTCAATTCCAAAAAGTTCAATTGTCAATTATAATATAAACAAATAAATAAGGCAATAAAAAAGCAGTACACTTCGTCATTAATACCAGCAAATCGCAAGAAAGACCAATCAGCTGTTATAGTAAACTCACCTTGTGACGTTTCTCGCCTTGTTACCGCGGCGAATTGAGTATCTATAGTGGCGCCATTAAAAAACAGTTACTTTATTTTTCGCGATTTTGAAAAGTCTGACGTTAGGCGCCTTACGAATACAAAATAAACAAAAGGAGGAGAAGTTACATTTTTGTTAAAATTCAGTGAATGGCATGGTAATATTGTGATTTGTGTATTGCATCATCTTTGTGTCGTAGTTATGTATTATAAGAAAAGTATTAACATCCATTGCTAATTAGCACAATTTATGTATTATAAGTTTAATTTTAGAAGTCATTATAAGTATAGCACCTTACCTATTTACCTGAGGCACTCTTACCATAGCTGTGCGCTTATATTTAAATCTGAAAGAGCTGAGTGGTACAGTGAAAGTCAAATAATAAAAACTAAACAGCAACACACCGTCATGATTATTTATAAATATCACTATGGCAGCTCAATTCTAAAGCATTTTCGGTTGAAAGAATCTTTAAACATCTTTCTTTTGATAACCAAATTCAAAATTTTTAATTGCTTTCCCATGCATATGTGTTTAAACTTTAAGTTGTGGTTAAAAACATAGATATGCTATAAACAATTTGTTTTCTCCCTATTCCTGTGGTATAATTGTAATCTTAGATGCATAATCTTATTAGAATTTTGCTTTAACTCCTTAACTAAATAATTCTTTAAAAATTTTATTTGATATTTTTATGTTAAATATTCTTTAAACCTTTCCGTAGATCATCAGCAATTTTAAGTTTAAAATATTCAGTTTGTGGATAAGTCACCAAAATTACTTCCCCAATAATTCTGTTTTATAATTATAACTTAGATTATATTTGCGAATTTCTTGTATATTTTGTAAATTTTATTTGCTGTGGTTATTTTTCAGAAACAAGTGATCAGAGCAGTTATTCTTCTTCATTTATAGTAAGAGAACCCAATTGCCAAGGTTGCAATAGATAAAAAAAATCTATACGAATTTGGGGAGAAAAATAAAAGACTACTGAAATAGTAAATCTAATAAATAAATTAATGTTTTAAACATTAAATTAAGGTATTAAAGTATTAAAGAACATTGCCGCAGTCCGTGAAAGTGTACAGCAGAACCCGAGGCAGTCTATTCCTCGCCGTCCACAAGAACTTGGCCTTTCGCAGACTTCAACTTGGCGAATTTTGCGTCGGGACTTGGGCCTACACCCGTACAAGATCCAACTGACCCAGGAGCTCAAAGTTGATGACCATAGACAACGCCGTTTGTTTGCTGACTGGGCTTCGAATCGTTTGGAAGAGAACCCCAGTTTTGGGCGAAAAATCATCTTTAGTGACGAGGCGCATTGGCGACGCCATAAAATTGGGACGACGCCAATCCACACGAGGTTCACCAGGTGATAATGCATCCTCAAAAAGTTACCGTTTGATGTGGATTTTGGGCCGGCGGCGTCATTGGTCAGTACTTTTTTGACAACGACGTTGGTGAGGCGGTCACCGTCAACAGCGAGCGCTACACAACGATGATATTGAACCATATGGACCTAGACGACATGCCGTTCCAGCAGGATGGCGCTACGTGCAACACAGCAAACGCCACGATCGACATTCTGCATCTCTACCCGCCCTTATTGAAAACCCCTTTATATCACCAACTCAATCTCAGTGTTTTTGTAAAAAAACTTCTGTCATGACCTTTGTGACGTCAGCCCGTAAACTGATTATTTCAAATTTGCTGAGAGCCGGTTAACAGTCTGATCCTGGTCACAACTCTAATAATCTTTTCAGCGTGGTTCACTGCAAGAATGATAGAAACATGATTACGCCCATCAGAGAGTGCGTGACGTCACGTTTGCCGAGTTGGGCAGTGTTGCCAAAAAATTTGCTCTTCGCAATAAATATAGTGCTGTTTTATATCCAATATGCGAAAGTTTTTAAGTCTGTTGTTTTTTTTTTTTTAATTCAAAGCTACCGAAAAACAAAAATTGTATTATTAAACAAAAGAAGGTTAAAAAAGGGCAGTCTGAGAAGATTTTAGTGTTAATGAAAATTTGTTGATTCTTATAAAATTTGATATTTTTGAAGTGCAAATTTAATTTTTTGTTCCTTTTAAGGTTATGCAAGAACATTAAATCTTCTTCTCTCAACTCTTCTTAAGATTGAAAACTGTTTTACACATTTTAAAAAGCGTTTGAATTTACTGAATGCGAATTAAAAGCATAGAGTCGTAATCGTTTCTTCTGGCCATCAATCCTTAGTGGGATATAGGGCATCAAGAGGTGTATTCATTGTAAAAATAAGCAACAAAATACCAGATAATACTGAAGAAACCATAATCACATTTTTACAAATAGAGTACCTTGTCTAGTTACATAACCTCAAATATAGCAAAAAATACGTACCCTAAACAAAAGAGTTTCTCTTACCGAAAAAAAACTCATAAATTAAATAGTAAATAACTATAACACATTTATTTAAAAATACGCACATTTCAAAGACAATTTGTCGCGCATACAAAGCTCTTTAAGTAATTAAATAAAAATTTGGTGTTTTATTTTCTTTAAATGGGCATTTTGGTGCGTTTTTATATCCAAAGCTAGGCAACACTGCAGGAGCGAGAGAGAAATTTGACTGCTGAAAGCAGAAGAACTCCAACAACAACTACAATGGCGGGCAATGCTACCAGATGTTAAAAAAAGCAAAGCTAAATAAAACTAAGTGAATTATTAAACTAATTTTTATAAAATTTATATACAAAATTATGAACATTACTTTTAATTGGAACAGAATAAAAAAATGTCATGAAGAAGGAACTAAAACCCTGAGACTAAATAACAAAAAAAATCCTAAACGACGTAACTCATTGTCGAATTCGCTGAGCGCAAAGTAACGGTACCTCGATAGGCGCCATCTCATAATTCTTTCCATCATGGGTTCACTGTACGTATATGAATAGAAGTTATGGGGATTCCATTATCAAAACTACTGAGCGTGTGCAATCTTAGCTATTTATGAAAAAAAAACAGAAAAAAAAATTAGAACGAAATATGAATGGGTTGATTTTCCCAAATAACGTAAGTAAATTTTAGTTCCAAAAGTTTTGAAGGAAAAAATTGAATATTTTTTAAACAAAACTTGTTTTAAGTATATTTTATGCCAAAAAATTAAAAAAGAAATAAGTATTTAAGGGGGTGGTAGGGTTTAGCGCTAAAAAAAAACACTTTTTTTTTGAATTTTTTACAGAAATATGGCTTAAGATACTTTAATAAAATCAGTTGCATGTTATTGTACATCTTTTCAATAAGTTTTTAAAAAATATTAATAATAAAATATTGACAAATAAGCCCATGACAGAGTTTTTTTGGAGATATGTTTTTCGAGAGGTGCTCTGCGGTGCCAATCGGCATTCGTCGTAGAATCATCTGAAACTAAAAAAGTCGAATTTTTCAGTTAAAGTATGACGTAATGCTCCCCCCCACATTAATAAATTTTTTTTTTTTTCATTTTTATAGTTTTGGTGGCAAAAAAAACGTAAAACGAGCATTTTTGGCGAAAAATTTCGCCATATTTGTAAGTGAAAAACAACCTTAAAAAAAATAAAATAAAAAAAAAACAGTGTGGGGGGGGAGGTATTTTTGATTTAGAAAACGTGTGCCAAATTTGAAAAGAATCGGTTGAATATTTTCGGAGCAGTGATTGGCACCGACTTTTAAGAAGTCGTTTCGGGAAAAACGCGTTTGAAAAAATGACTCTGAAAAATTATCGATGCTCCGCATTCGAGGTAGAGTGCCTACAAAGGCTATAACTTTGAGAGTTCTGCTCCGATCCACCTAAAATTTTGACACAACATTCTTGAAATGATTTACTATAAGATGAGTGAAGAAAAAAAATTTCGATTTTGTCCCTTAAATGTTAAAAATAACCGAAATATATATCACTCTAACAAACTCTGAATGCAAGCAATAAAATATTATGTCCCATGTCAACACAATCTGGTATCACTGTAATCCCCACGATCAACAACACACAAAGTTGACTGAATATATTTATGCGGAACAGCGCGTGTTTGTGCCTGTCTCTTTTTGTCGTGTTCGCAGTGAACGGATCGAGCGCATACCAATACGTTCCACAAATGTATCTACGATTCGTCAGCTGCACAAGTCAGAAATCTGGTTTCAGTTTGAACGCGACGAGTAATAAAACAACTTATTTTGCGGATATTGTGGTGTTTTATAGCGGGTTTGTAGTTTTGTTTCTTTATAAAATACAAATTTGTGCCAATTAGTGAATTACTAATTTGAAATTTAATTTAGAAATACGAACGCACACGAATTTAATATTGAAAATATTTTAGAAGATAATCGTGAAGTGAAAATGTTAATTGATATTTGCAGTGCGAGAAGCAGCAAAATAATTCAAGTGCAACAAAATTAAAATACACTTGCTTTGTATTTAGCAGATTGAGAAAGTTGTTATACATATGTACGTTGTGTGTTGCATTGGTAGCAGAAACCGGTGAAAATTCAAAGGTGCAAAAAAAATTTCAGTGAATGCGAAAATAATGTGAAAATTTATGTGAAAAGAGATAGTTCTAAAAACACGAGAGGAAGAAATAAGTTATAACCCATAAATAAGAAAATATAATAAAGTTTATCTGCAACTAATTCTTGAGTGGATTTGGATAATTAATTGATTGATCAAAGGTAAGTTTTTTTTTGTACTATGTTAAATTATAATTTTTAATCTATTTTATTTTATTTTTGTTATTATCGCAACCAAAATTAAATCGAATTGTAAAAAATATATTTTTTTTGTCGTACATTGGTACTGTAGTTTGTGTGGTCTTAACCCTGGACCGGTTATCCTTCTTGAAAACCAGGACATGAATTCTTATTTTCAAGCTTTCTCATATTTTCATGGTTGGTTTTATGTTTAAATAATATGTATTCCATTGTTTTTGTTTTGACTAAAAATTAACTGAACATAAAAATAAAATCCAGTATTTATTTAGCGGCAGGCTAATCAGCTACCCTGTCAGATATCAAAATAGATTAACAAAACCAACGCAAGACTGAGTCTTGTCGAGTTCCTATGCTCTCGAGAGGAGTGCACAGAAAAAAAATATATGTACAACATCCTTAGAATTTGAATTATGAAGGAGGTCAGCGTTGAGATGATGCAAGATGACGCTAATGTACAAAAAATAAAATGATGTTCCAGTGGTGAAATAGAAATAATTGCAGCATAAATAATTTAACCTCCGTTGCGCACCTTTTTTAAAACGTTTGGTTGGGCACCAGGGTCTGGTCTTTTTTCGTCCTATTCGACAAAATGTTATATCCATAAATCGATAGAAAATAAAATTTTAGCAATCTACTTGGAAGCTCAAATCGTTAGCTATAATACAAATATGTCAAATTCACTTCCAAAGTCGAAAAAGTCTGGCCAGACACGGTGCTGTACAATTTGGACCAAATCCTTTTTATTGAATATTTGAATTGCCATTAGATTAAGTTTCGATCGATTTTTTTATGGAATTATTCGGCTTAGTTTGGAAATGTTACAAACCTACCTACATACATATGTTTACTGTTATATTTGCATTGTCATCAATATCATAAAAATGTCAAGTAAGTTTCAGTATAAACACAAATCAAAACTACCTCTAGATGTATTGCATCCTCTATAGGCGCTGCACCTTAATTTCTCTTCTTACCCAGTAGCAAAAAACCAAACTACTCAAAAAATATTTCTACTCTCTGAATTGGAAATTGTTGGAAAATGTCATATGGACCAGTTGCAAAACTACTATCCATTCGGGCGACATGACCCTTTTAGCTTAGGCAGAAGGAGTCCATCAAGTTTCCTCCTTCTGGTAAAGAGGACAATACCGGTTTTGGTGGGGTTTGCCAATAGCCCATTCGCACAGCACCAAGTGTCAATCATATCCAGTATTTTCTGTACTTTTCTACAGATGTTCATAAGCGAAGGGCACGTTATCAAACAGGCAACGTCGTCCGATATGCTTGTGTGTAGACTCCAGCACCATTTAAGGTGGTGAGTAGAGGATCGATCACTATGCCACAGAGCAATGGAGACAGCACACCATCTTGGGGGTAGCCTCTATTAATCCCGGACGACACCAGCAGATCCTACTCCGCCCGCACCGTGACGATTCTTTGGGCTAGCATTGAACGAATCCAATTCACCAGCACCCGGTCTACACCATGTCGGCTGGCAGAGCTGCACATACTGTCGAAAGTGGCATCATTGCGTTGTATTGCTGTAATCTTACACGACTTCTCTCCTTTGGACCTTTCGCTGCCATACACTCTGCGCAATATCGAAACCATTCGGTTACTGATTCTCTGCAACGTGCCCAGTAAAACCGCTGCTTAATCCTCTGCAGCGTTGTTCCCCTTTTCGATTCGTACGACTTCGAGCGGATCCATGGAGAAATTTGTAATTCGTGGTCTCTTTTTAACTTAACTTAACTTATCGTTGGCCGTACAAATATTTGTGGATATGTTTTACGCGTCTGGTCACGTATCAATTCATCTTGCCTTCCTAGGACTCTGCTATAGTATGCGATCACTTTTTCTTTCGCACTTCGCGCACATTTCTTTGTCGTGCCAATCTTTTATTGCTTTTATTTTCTCCTCGTCCGTCTTGTCGCCTTATATCCCTCGATTGTCACCTTATGTTCAAGATATGTGGCTTATGTCTTGAACACACTTTTTCAGATTCAATCGTAATCCAGCGGAGGCGATGCGTTGAAGGTCCTAAAATCTCTCGCAGTATGCACAAATTATATGTACTAAGTCGTACAATAAAATGAGCATTTTTTTAACTCGCTAAAAACTTGATATATGCATGACCAATTCGTGAGCTTACTAGTCATTAACTGGTTCGATGATGATGACAGACTGACTATTGACAATTGACATTTCATATGACATCGCAATGTGAAAAATCCTAGTGGCTAGGATGTATCGCAGGATATGGCACGCGGTTTCCCACAATAAAAATTCCATCACTCAAACTAATTTTTTTATTAAGTAAATAAGTTATTCAAAACAAAATTAGAACTTTAATTTTGCGCCATCATATTCATGCTTTATACAAGCATGATCCCTTATCTTCTCTAACCCACGAAACGGCAGGATCTCGTTGACAATTGTTCATTTTACAGAAAACTAAAATAGTTGAGAATTGATTGCACTGTGGGACCAATTTTTCTGATCCTCAACGGCTTTACTTTTCGTTTGTTTTATTTTTGTGTGTTGCATTTTCAGACTTTTCAGCGCTGTTGTCGTTTTATCAATGTATTATACCTACGTATTTGTTTTGTCGCCATCGGTTCCAGGTGATGCGCAGCTATACACACATAAGGGCAAGTTTTTACATAAATGCTACGGTTTTCTTTGTGTATATGCGCTATGTGTGTGCACATGTTGATTAAGACCCAAAGAAAAGACTTCGCCGCTTTCTTATCGTAAAAATAAAGTATGTACCCACACGTAGCTCTAAACTCATGAGCATGAACATTTTGAATTAGAATATTACACAAAATTTTTTCTTTCCTTCAAATTTTTCGTAGGACGTAATATGATTTCATTTTCAAAAATTAAATATTTCTCAAGCTATTAAATATTGTTATTTATTTATTTTATTTCATCAATTAGTTTTTACACGTTATGGTTATATGCTACTAGACTAAGTCATTTTAAGTAAAAAAAAATTATAGCAGCAATTAAGAATCTTACAACTTTCTTTTACTTTCGGAGAATAGGTCTAACAGACCATCTAACTCTTTAGCGTGCCCAAAACATCTGTTGAGTGGCTCATTTCAAGAGTAGTTGGTTCTACAATGAGGAAAGCGAAATGTTTGACATGCCCTTAGATTTTGTGCCCTCTTCAACGCAGAACTATTATACTATGATTTTCTAATGAAATTTAAGTGCAAATGGGTATGCAAGTATTCTTATTGCTTCTATTAGACTGAAATAAAAAAAACAAAGAAACATAAATGGAAATAATTTTTCAGAATAGCACTGAACCTATAGTAATTTTAGAATTGAGGAGAAGCTCAGCCAGACACCCAATACAGGGTTTAAGCTCCAATTCTATATGCAGGGTGAAAATAAGTGTATACAATATTTTTTAATGAAAAAAATTTATCATTGATAGTAGTTCAAAACAAATTATCAAATTTTAATAGACAATGTTATACTCAGCCAGTTTCGAAGTGGCCACCTTTAGCACGAATACACAAGGTCAAACGTTTCAAAAAATTTTGGGCTATAGGCCGTAGTTCATGTACCGTTATGCGATCCCACTCTCAACGCAACGCTTGCTTCAGGGACTCCAAAGTTTTGTGGCCTTTTGCACAGGCCCTTGCTTCCAAAATCGACCATACGATGTAATCTAGTGGATTCAGATCCGACGAGTAGGGTGTCCATTCTTGGGAAGTAACGAAAGAGGGGAAATTGGCTTTGCACCACTCGTGGGTTGTTTTTGCTCTGTGGGCTGGACTTTGACGATGTTCAACAATGGACAAAGGTCCAGGGACTTCTGTAGATCAATTTCTGTCGTTTTGATGCTTGTGAGCTTGTTCAACGGTAAACAGCTTCTCATCCGTAAAGACGACTTTTTCCCAGCCCGTACCTGCGGCCCGACGTTGCAGCGAGCGACATCTTTCGAGTCTTACTTTCTTGTTTTCATCCGAGAGCAGCTGGCAATTTTGCAGTTTATAAGGCTTAAGTCCAAGTTCCTTTTTTGCTATAAGGCGAACTGATTCACGATTGATGCCTGTCTCACGAGCAATTTTCCTCATCGAGACCATAGAATTTCGTTGAACTCTTGTTTTGAGGATTTTTTGGTTGTTGGAAGTGTTAACAATTCGTTTTCTTCCTCTTCCAGGACGGTCAGCCTCATTACCAAGCTCCTTAAATCGTTTGATTGCACGAGAAACCAATGAACGTGCAATTCCAAACTTCCGTGCTATCTAGAAGTTGCGTGCTCCTAGCTGATGCAGGGCTATAATAGCTGAGCGACTACTTGACATTGTTATACAAAGTATTTAAAAAGGGCTGGAACAGAAACGAATACTTTTTTTGTACTTCAGAACACACGCAACAATCACAAAATAAGACCATTCGCAAAAAAAAATTTTACATTCATCTAATTGCGCCTCCTTAACTAAAAGTAAAGATTATTTTCATCTAATGAATTACTGTTAATAGATATCGTTATGAATTTTTAAACGAAGAATCTTGTGATCATTTCTACATACTTATCTGAATTTTTTGTTTTTAATTATGGCACTATTGAAGTAAATGGACGATATTCCCCTATGCCCTCTACAAATTATTGTTGAATTGTGTCTACATATATGTAACATATATTTACATACATATGTATGTGGTAACCATATGGCTCAAGGTATTTTTGTAAATAAAATATGCTTACATAGAAATACGGGCATATGAATATAGGAATTTATCTTTATTTATATGCTTGCTTCATTATATGTATATTAGGTAATATGGCATATATGTATGTATGTGTGTATATATTATGTATAGGTGTGCAAGTCTACACATGGATTTGCGGAAGAGATACTCAACGTATTGTGGTACCTTTAGGGGTTGGTGAGCCATAAATTTAGTTTCCACCTCTCATTCTCTTTAGATAAAATTCTTTAAAGGGATGCTATTAGACGTTATAAATATATGTATATGCGTATATGTAGTATATGTATATACATACATATGTGCGTATGAACTGTCGTATTTAATGTTTAGGTACCTATTTTCTTATTAAAGGTAACAAAAATGTCTTGCGTGTCTGTTTCTTGCAAATGTATGCGCAAGTGCGAATTGTCAATGGTAATCATGACGATAAATATCAGCATCTGAAACTAAAAGTGTGATCTTGTTATCCATATCGGACATATGACGCTAAATAGAAAGAAATATTTTGTGAAATAATATATGTAGTTCAGAATATTCAGAATGTAGACTCAAACAAAAATATTTACCAATGTTTTTCAGAATTACTCACTTAATATTGTTTGCTTTCACAAATTTCACAAATTTACCATTTTTTTCACACATGACATTAGTGCAAAATGTAAGCGATTTTGAGGTCAGATTCAGAAGAATGCAACTATGATATTTTAGCAGCGTTTAGTTGTTTCAGCACTGCCAAAATTAAGGCGAATACATTTATGTAAAAGAAAGAATTGAAGCCCTTAAAAAATTCAAAAAATTTATTCAATGGCGGAGCAAAGCCATCCATGCATTATTTCGCTCCCCTTAGCAAGTTAAAATACGAATCGGTTCTTTGCACCCGCAGTAAAAAGGCATACTGCTTCTTAAGAGTATTTTTGATAACATTTTTTCGACTTTACTTTAATTTATTTTCTAATGCAGTAATATAGGCAAACTCTATAATTTTTTAACTTGAATTAATCAAATTAAAAAAAAAAAAAACGAAAAAATTTAGTAAATTGGGACGAAGTCAAATTAGAATTCCATTTTTAAAGCTGAAATTTCAAATAAGATATAATACGAATATGTGTTTGAATGAAACCAAAATACAGAAGTGTAAAGCTGAAATTTTCCTAGCAATTTATCGACTAAAAAAGTATGAGTCCAATGAGAATAAGCATTCTTATTATATACCATATTTTTGCCCAAATTTTGTTGCCCATTTGGTTGTCCCAATATTATGTAAGTTATCGATACATCATTGTCGCATTCGCTTTCACTAGAACTAATATCGAAATAGTTGTTTGTAACCAGTGCTTGCAATCATGTAAGGTATGTAGGTAGGTAAGATGGCAAGAGTACCCCAGGTACACTTCAAGTAGCACTTACGTGAGTGCTCAACAGTCTCTTTCTGTGCAGGATCCCCACAGCTTCTGCAATGGGGGTTGTACGGAGCTTCCAAACTTCTCCGCATGAGTACCGATCAGCCAGTAACCAGTGAACACCGCAATGAGTTTGGAAATTGAATGGCGGGGGATTCCCATCACCTTAAGCGTTCTGTTTCTATGGTATTGAGGCCATAGTGTTTTCGAAATATCGCACGATGAGACAGACCTCCATCTGTCTTGCGCTTTTTTTCGAAAGAAATTGTGTAGTTTCCCTTTAACGACGGCCAAGGGGATACCGATGTCTGAGGAGGGGACATCTCGAACCGGTTCTGCCAACCCCTTCCTGGCAAGCTTATCGGCAATTTCATTTCCCTCTATATTCCTGTGTCCAGGAACCCAGATAAGGGAAATGTTTTCTGCACGTTCGAGACGTTTGAGATCCGCCTTACAAGAGTTCACCAGAAGAGAGCTGCAATACGGCGACGGCAGGGCCTTGATCGCAGCTTGGCTATCGGAAAAAATATTAATGTCTCCCTCCCAACAGCGATCCCGAAACATTTTGCATGCCTGCAGGATCGCGAAGACCTCTGCTTGAAAAACGCTGCTTGTTTCCGACAGTTTAAAGGAGACCGAAATGCTGGCTGATTTAGAGTAAACCCCCGCTCCCACTCCAGACTCCATTTTATATTCGTCTGTGAAGACAGAGGTACCTATATCCATACCGACTCTCCCCTCTTTCCAATCTTGCTTGCTCGGAAAGATAGAAGAAATAAAAATTTTGGCTACCCTCAGCCGTTCTGGTCATTTCAGTCTTCTCTTGTGCAGGTGTTAAATTTACCTTTTGAGGCATGTGGGAAAGACCTGAAAGTATTAATATAAAGTTATAACTTTATAAACTCATCATTGTTCGATTTGTTGGTCCAGCTCTCACAAGTAGACTCATACGGCGATCATAGTGACTTTGCACTGGTTTATCTCAATTTGGCCAAACAAAGAGAATTATCTAATCTAATTAGATTAAATTTAGTGCTAAGTTGTATTTTGTTTTTTAATTTAATAAATTTATTAAAAAAAAAAATGAAGTTTTAAACAAAACCAAAAATCCTACGACTAGATTTTTATGCTTTCAAATATTTGAATATGCGAATTTCTTTCTCATCAATCACATTTTTCTTAAGTTATATTAGTCGCTGAATTTGCAAACACATTTTCGAAAAAAAAAAACATTAAAATTTTAGTCTCAGCCATCAGGAGTGCGAAAGCCGCTCACTAATTTTTGGATACTTCGGGAACTATTCATTCGATTGACTTAAATTATTCAGGAAATATTTTAAAAACATTTTATATTACAAAAAAAAATCTTAGAAGGAAATGCAAAACATATCAAGTTTTTGACTTGACAATTTTTTCAGGGTTTGTTCAACTCAAAGACATAATACGACGCATTGCTGATGAAATTGTGTTAGGAAACGAAGCTACTGCCATCTGCCATGAGATTAACATTTATTGGATGTTGCATTTCTTATACAACCTTCATGACTGCACATTTTATTATAAAGTATTAAAAATTAGGGCATGTACTCGTACATTGTATGGAAGAAAAGGCGTAACAGCTCAACGAAAATTTTTTAAAAATCAATTATTTAGTAGTAACTTGAAACTTGCACTCTGTTGTATTAAAATTCAATATTCTATAAAACTATTTACCCAAAAAAATTTTGAAAATTCTGATTAAGAAGTTGAAAGTTTAAATGGAATTTTAGAAAATTTTGTGCAATCTTTGAAACCCTCTCCGTTATATGGTTGTAGTATAAACTATATTTTTATGAGAAATAGTGGGGCGTTTATAATTTTGCAACGCGTAATTTTGTACGAGTGTAGTGGTTAGGTCAAGTGCTCTTCTTAGGTATTTCATAAAATGTATTTAAGCCATGAACAATTTGCTTCACTTGCCGCTACTGATGTGTCCACTGCACTTCAGTTGCTTTGATAAATAAATAACCGTCTAACAGATAGTATTTAAAATTATTAAATAAAAGTACCAATAAAATACTATCACAGATTTTTTTTTATCAGTGACGGAAGCTCATTAAAAGGCGACATACTTGTACATTTTTTCCCACTGCTGTTCAATAATATTTTATATTAATCACCTATGCTTTTATCTGAAAATGCAAGAAAGGGTTAAATTTTTATGCATACCTATGAATATCGCTATGGTAATACGTGAGATTGGCCTTTTTAATACGAGTATCATACCTTCGAAGCATGACGAAAAAATGCAATTTCACGCTCAGTCAATTCATACTCGCGATCATCTCTCACATGCATCTAACATACATACCGCATCGCTTATTTATGATAAGCCGGATCGTTGGATTTTGCATATTCTGTAACTTATCATTTTGTGATTCGTTTGCTATGAAAATGTTCGTGGAATGATGCATGATCCACAATTGATTTAAAGGCCAGACCTATATTAAATATCTCCTTCTCAGATACTTGAGTATATCTTTATAAAGCCTTTTTTATTGCAATTCTTTTCATGGGATACTCTATGTACTCATAACATTTTAGTTTATTATTCGACGTATATATATACTCGTCGAAAAAAATCCACACACACCTTGGGATTATAATGGGCCATAAAACGGCAGGCTAATCATCTACTTTGTTAGAATACTTATTTTGATTACAGTAGTAAATACAAGTAGCCTTGGGCGAATGATTGTAAAGACGTTAGCATCTAATCGCATACGTTGAAGAGGCCTTGTAGAGGCTCTCTGCTCCTCCTAAAAGAACAAAAACAAAACAAAAAGCTGTATATTCAAAAATTTTCGAAAAATTCTGATTCGAAAGTTAGAAATTTTGTTGAAATTTGGCTACTTTTTCCGAATTTCGTACAATGTTTGAAACTTTGACCCAAATAGCTTTTGTTACAAATTGAACTATGTTTTTATTAAAAATTAATTAAAATTAAATTAAAAATCGAATGTCAAAATTTATAATCCCAAAGCGTCCCTCATTTTTTTTTTTCGACGGGTAATTACAAATTTTCATTTTCTCCATTACATGATTTTTAATTTGGAGCTTAGAACGTAGCTACATATCTCTCTAGATAAAATTTAAATTGTTTTTCTTTTTCATTGTTATTCATTTTAAGTTTTTTTCAAACATTGTATCGGTTTTTTTTGCTTCATGACAAATATCGATATTGATAACTATGATTTGAGAGCAGACAATGGTAAACTCTGTTTACATTTCTGTGCAGTAGTATTTTGTAAGTCATCACGAAGTATGTAACACCAGAACAATGCTTCGAAATTGTGGAAATTTACTTTGAAAAAAAAAAAAATAATAATAAATATCTGTTCGCGAAGTTCATAGAGCACTGGTGGCATCATCGGTCCTTATTTCTTTCGAAATGATAAGAGAGATGCCATTATAGGGAACGGTGAATGGCGAGCCAATTCCTGTTTCCAAAAATTCATCACCTGAACATCGATGACATTTGTTTCGAATAAGGGCACCCAACTTGTCATACAGTTCGTTTAATAATCTATTTATTGTCTTTATGTGATTCGTAGCCGCGACAGACTTATGCCGGATATCATATTCAAAAAATAAAAACTATGAAATCATCTACAAGTTATATTAATAAAAACCTCATTCCAACAATATTTCTATTTTGTATATATTATCATTTTAAGTTCTCAAGATTGTAAACAATACCTCAAACATTCAAATATCCGGCGTATGTTGCTCTGCTGTTAAGGGGTTAGGGGTAGTCAGAGGTCCGAAAATATGATGATTTTCAATAATTATTTTTTGCTAGTCAATTGCTTTATTTTACAAAAATAAAAACGTAACATTAACAAATTAAAAATTTCAAAGAAAACAAAAATAGTACTTGTGAAAGTTATCGCTGTTTGTGTTGAGCCCGTTTCTCTGGAAGTCCCTTGAGGTGATCATCACAAGCCATTGGAGATTCATTTAAAATCAATCGGACACGAGAAATTAGTTTTATTAATAAATAATCTTGTGCTTTTTTTCAAAAGTAACAATATGGTGGTTTCAGGAAATATTTTTCAGATTTTCTAGAAAAAAAATCGACAATTTATTAAAAAAAAAAATCCAAATTTTTTGAAAAACAAAATTCCTTCGATCAGGTCTGAGTTTTTATGTTTTTCAAAAACAAACGGGTTTTAAGTTACAGTGATCACCAGATCAAAAACACAATTCTGAGAAAAACGCATTTAAAGTTTTGTTACCGATTGCCGATTAGCCCGAGCGCCCTTTGTTAATTGTTGAATAACTCAAAAAGTATTTGTCGGATTCACTTCAAATTTTCACACAATATTTTTAAGAAAATGCAAAAAAATCAAATTTTTTGAAAATTCTGTCCACCCCTAACCTCTTGAAGAAAAGCATTTTATTCGAACTAAGTCGGAACCTTTGCCAGTAGATATACCTTACTCGTATGTAAAGAAATCAGATACCATTAATTTTCCATCTTTGCTTCCCCACACAAACAGCAATTTGTTTTTAAGAATGTTCTATTTTTTTTTTTTATTTTAATAGCAATAGGAAATAATCGATTTTTTTGAGAATGCAGAGTGATAGCAGACATTTCAAAGTTTTATAGCAAAATGTACTCCAATCGGATGAGTCATCTTTGATTTGTTTGAATAATTTTAGGATTCTTAACGCATTTTATCTCATAGACAGCCTATTCACAAAATGTACGGAATTTATGCAAAAAGAACTTTCTTGCAGCGGTGGACTTCAAAATACAGTAAACTTTGTGCAAATCGGAGAATTCTGTGCTTAGTTATTAGCGTACAGGTGTACAAACTTTAGGACTTCCTTTTTGTGAGTGGTAGCAGGCGAGTGTCTTACCTCGCACCGTCTGTATATCAGTAATGTATGTATGATATAGGTGCTACGATCGATAATTGTAATAAGTTTCGATCGGTAACTCAATATCGATAATCACAATTATTAACAATCTTAAAACGATCCCAGTTTGCTGCGATATGAGAGGAAACTTCGAAACCAGTGAAGCTCGTTATTTTGTATAGGTATAGGTGGATATTTCTTTACACTGCAACTCTGGCCTTACTAATGTCTCCATGACTCTTAAGCTTTAGCAATGCTTATATGCATTTTAAAATTAACGTTTTCCTTCTACAGCGATAATAGGCATTTGCCTAAAGTGATTGGTTCTGACGGCAAACTGCACTTTTCTAAGCAGATTCAATTGTATGCCTTAATTGGTTCTTTGCCATGGCTTACAATTTTTTCACTTCTGAGAGAGTGTTAATTCGTCTAAGTTCTTCAAATTTCATAGTATTGTTTAATTTTTTTCCATTCCTTCGGCACTATTTCCATTCATTCAATACTGCCCCTTTAGAAGCTTATTTTCTACAGAAACTTGCAAATTCGTAATATTTATACACACAGATGTACATAGGCAGGTATGAGCAACAAAAAACAAAACTGTGTACATACATACGAAAAGTAGGTAAATATAATTAATTAACTTACAATAATCCGGAATTATGTCATTGACACCCACACTCAACTACCGGCCTGCTTACCGGCGTAGCCACTGCTTGCCTCTCTGTATATGAAAAATGCAGATGTCCGACCAGCTGCGTGTGTACGACAGTGTGATTATCGGAATAATTTTTTTTTTTTTTATTTAACTACCTACTACTATAATGACTGTGCGCATACCTATGTATGTGCGTACGAGTGCAGCACAAGTTGAAATAATCACGTTTTGGCGTATGATCTACTAAAAAAGAAAGCAAAAAAAGCGAAAGCCGTTTTAAAATCATTCATATGCCGTTAACACACAATCGCTTGCATATACATAGTTATCATTGTATTATATCTTATAGAGTTAATGGGATATTCAAGAGTGTTTAGTAAACCCACATGCAGGGCGCCATTTCGTGGAAATTGGTGGAAACTGCAGCTTAATGCACAGAGGTGTAAATGTTGATCAGTTTCTAGCCTATCCTTTGACAAAGCCGATTAGCAGTTGATAAGAAATGTTGTGTACGAAATAAGAACAAGAGAGTGATGGAGCTATAGAAGCTATAGAGTTGTTTTGCGCCAGCAAATAAAACTGTCAAATATTAGCGCGATTTGAGCCACTTGTAATTTGTTTATTAAACCAAAACTCGATGGTCTATAGAACTGTGTATTCGAAAATGTTCGAAGAAAATCTAGAGAAATTCTTTTTGCGGGAGGATGAGCCAAATTTTCATAAAAAAATTATTAAAACTAAATTAGAAACAAATAAAGTGTTGCCAAAAAGTCTTAGTGCTACAATTATTTAAGGTAGTATATAAAAAGAAGAAGGTTCAGTTCCAGAACGGTTCTCGGCTTAAAAAATCAACACTCAAAAACAGATTCGATTACATGGATGATAGATTTACAAGGATTGGTCTTTAACTGTGGTGAAAAAGAAAATTGTGAGGCGAACTTTAGCTGCCACGTCATTTGGGATATTCGGCAGCCGAATTCTGCACAATCATTTCTCATGTATTCACACACTCCTCCAATCAGTTGTTTTTCAGATTGCAATGAAATGTCACAAGTTGATTTTTTTCGTATATCACCTACACAATCTCAGTTTTTTGTAAATACATCCCTAGTGACATCAGCCCATTAGCTGATTCTGTCATATTCGCTCAGAGCAAAGAATCGGTCTGTTAAAGGGCACACCTCTAGAAATATTTTCACCATGATTGGATTAGATTCCAATCGGCTTTTTCGGTTGTGAATTTCCTAGCCGATTTTTGCTTGCGGAACGCTACAGAAACTGCATTTCTTGATTTTATCTCACTCATTTATATAAGGAGTGTCATAATGAAAAAAAAAAAAATTGTTTTAGATGAATATGCAGGAGTGATCAGGCTGCGATATCTATTAACAGTATCTGATTAGATGAAATTAATGTCTTTACTTTTGCTTAGACAGGCATAAGTAAATCTAAAAGTTTGAAGCTGTTTTTCTTGACATTTTTGTTTTTGGCTTTGAAGAATAGTTCTAAAGTGTCTAAAAGCTTGTGTGAACAATTTATAGGTGCTGCGAGTAATTTCACCACAATTATTTTCCCTGCCATCTCTCTAGGACTAGCACGAGAGAGAAAACTGATGAGTTTCAGATGACTATTGTACAGGAAAAGATCATTAAAGAATGAAAATTGTGTTTGAATATATATAAAGGTAAGCTGTCTAAAGTTTGCGGGTTCGGACTATCATCGAACCGTGTGAAATTTTTAGAAGTACACTTCTGCTGTAAAAACCAAGTTGTTATAGAATCCAGTGGTATATCAAAGAGCTGAAAAACCTTAGAAGTCTGAGGGACAAGCTCTTCAAAAAATTTAATATGCAAACTTATTAATTCACAAACAAAGTGTCTTTATATGGAAATTATGCCACTAAATATGATTTTGAAATTAAATTCACTCCAAAGCTTTTTTGCAATATATTAAGACAAAGAACTCCAGCTCAAGTAATTCGCCAGATGTCTTTCTGCATATGTTCCCGATTTTCTCGCGAATGTTTTTAGTTCCAACTTTGAGCCCGAATTATGTGTGCACTCTCTCTAACACTCACTTATGGTGAATATGATGTTTCGAGAATGAAATCCTCTATGCTAATGAATACCCATGCAGTCGGTATTTTTTCCATTGATAGATAGATTGCTACAAAAATTAAACGAACCACCAATAATTAGCTTACATATTTAGAAAGTTATGAAAAAATAAAAATTAACGAATGACTTGAAAAGCAAATAAAGCAGCTAACGGCCAATAAAATGTTCAGTTCGGCTAAAATGCGTCAGTAATTAGACATTCGCTATTCTTTAAGATGTGTTCAACAACTTTTAGGTCAGGAAAAGATGTTCATTTATCAAAGAGGATTTTTTTTTCTAGTAGTTTTCTACAGTAAATGGCATTCCGTCCTTTTCGGCGACGAGAATAAATTCAGTGTTGGTGCTTAACCCTTTCGCGATATTATTGCCATATGGCAATAGTAAACTTTAAAAGACCGTCAACACTCTCTTGTAAAAAATATCAACCTTTTTGTTACATATTTTCAAAAATTGAAGTTTAATGGTTAAACAGAAATAAAATAAATAATAACCGCCCATTATATATCGGTAATACAACATTTTTAAAGAAAGCCTTCTGGCATATAGGGCAAATGTTTTCAACAATTTTTGAATAAAGTATATAGAAAAATGTTCAACCTGTCATTTGGCATATAAATATTTTTTTGCTAGCAGCTTTAAAAGCTGTACTAATTTTTAAAACTAAGCTTGTTGCCATATGGCAACAAATTTTTCGTAAGGTGTTAACTTGCATTAGATTGCAGAAGAAGATTATTTGCGATTGAAACGAATACACAACATTTGTTGCCATATGGCAACATTAAAAAAAAATCACTTAACAAAAAAAAAAAAAAAATTATTTGTATTGTTATTGGTCCTAAAATAAATACTCAGACAAAAATTTGGATTTTTTGGATGGCGCAATAAAAAGATGTACTGAAAGGGTTAAGGGATCCTATTTAATGGCATGGACAGTGTTTGGCTTTTGTGGAAAGTTTCCAATATGTACTGCAAACCTCAAAATATATTCAAAATACTATTGCAATGTTTTGCGCATTGTGCTAATAGATTTTGGGGACGGTCTTTAGGGTTCAGAATGAATATTTCATGCTTCCAAAGAGAGGAAATAATTTTTTTACATCAAAAGAGCATTTCGGCTCTTAACAGGCTTGCAGTAAAACCTCATATGAAGTCCGCAAAAAACAAGTGGGATATACATACATATTTTCTAAGGGAGTATGTAGCAATGCCAGCCAATTTGGAAAAATGGAATTGTTTGAAAAATTTTCATACATATTTTTATTTTTATTAAAGTCATGCTGCATAGCTTTTTTTTGAAAATATTTGGTTTTAAATGGATTTGATTATCCAGTAAAACAAAGAAATAACTCTCAATTATACAAGGTGGCGCAATTTTGTTTTGGAATAATTTTATTGCGACCAATAATTTTTTGCACCAATAAAAAAAATTGTTGAGTAATGGAAATCTTTATTTTGACCTTTACGCACTCCATTGCTTGCTTGAATGTGTATTGCAGCTAGCTAGTTCTTCTTCTTCTTAATTGGCGCGATAACAGCTTACGCGATTTTGGCCGAGTTTAACAAAGCGCGCCAGTCGTTTCTTTCTCGTGCTAACCGGCGCCAATTGGACACACCAAGTGAAGCCAAGTCCTTCTCCACCTGATCTTTCCAACGCAGAGGAGGCCTTCCTCTTCCTCTGCTACCACCAGCTGGTACCGTATCGAATACTTTCAAAGCCGGAGCGTTTGTATCCATTCGGACGACATGACCCAGCCAACGTAGCCGCTGGATCTTTATTCGCTGCGCTATGTCTATGCCGACATAAAACTCATACAGCTCATCGTTCCATGGCAACGTGCAAAGGTCCAAAAATCTTGCGCAGAATCTTTCTCTCAAACACTCCAAGCGTCGCTTCATCGGATGTTGTCATCGTCCACGCTTCTGCGCCATACGTTAGAACGGGCTTGATGAGAGTCTTGTAGAATGCTAGTTTTGTTCGTCGAGAGAGGACTTTACTACTCAGTTGCCTACTTAGTCCAAAGTAGCACTTGTTGGCAAGAGAGATTATACGTTGGATTTCAAGGCTGACATTGTTATCGGTGTTAATGCTGGTTCCTAAATGCACGAAGTATTTTCAACCTCGAAAATATAACTGTCAACAGTGACGTGGGTGCCGATCCGCGAGTGCGCCAACTGTTTGTTGGAAGACAGGAGGTACTTCGTTTTGTCCTCGTTCATCACCAGACCCATTCGCTTTGCCTCCTTATCCAGTTTGGAGAAGGCAGAACTAACAGCGCGGTTGTTAAGGCCGATGATGTCAACGATGTAGGACGGTATTTGCAAATATTATATGTAAATCTTCCGATAGAGTGATTAATTTTGCGCCACCTTGTACAAGATACGTGTATTTGTGTGATACATTTTCGGTTGCCAGGTATAACCACTTTGCTGGACTTATTGCTAATTTATGACTTTCGCAAAAAGATGTAGCAGTAGCTTATTTGCTTATACGGACATAAATGTCGCCCGTTTTGATGAAGAACGACAACTTAAAAAATCAAATATTCGAGAGAAACGGCTGCAAAGTATTCAATTTACTATGCCCCCTAAGTAAGAGTATAGCCACATTTTTTTTTCTTAGGTTAAGACTTTCTTCCAGAAAACGACCGAAAAGCACTTCTAGAGAGGTATAGGAAAAAGAACAGGATTCATAGCTAGGTTTTTAAGCTCACTAGAAGCGCATTGGTGCAAACTAGTGGACTTCCCTACTAGGCAGTTAGAAAGCTACATATTATTGCCAGCTCAACCTTTGACATTACCAATTAATCGATTTAATTAAATTTTAGAATTTAGAATTCATTAGTGTTTGTATGTATGTGTGTACGTCAAATAAGTTTTGTAAATTGTTACAGCAACAAATTGGTGGAACAAATACACTAACAAATGAAAAGTTCAACTACGTTAATGTTTTACTTTTTTATTTACAAAATTGAAATGGTGGGAATTATATATGTACATATGTGTATACATATTTCTGCCTCGTAATGTATGTATTCGATAATTATATTCAATTGTAATCTTCTAATTGAGTAAAAACTTAGGTTTACAAATTCATTAATTTTTTTGTCTATTAGTTTATTAAAAATAATTACATATTTAAGTTCTTCAGTAAATTTTATTGCAAAAATAATAAAAGCACAGGGTCTTTCAAGTAAGGGTTTTGTTTTTTGTGTAACTGGTTATTGAAATACATATGTAGAGAGGGCCTATAATCAATGGGTAATGAGAAGTAAACTAGAAAAAATTTTAATAAAAATAAATAATTTTGAGATTTATTCTAATTTATTCAATTCAAAATTTTGCGGTAGTTTGTTTTTAAGTGGAATATCTTTAGTTTCTTTTGACATTTTTATTTATTATTTTTTTACATTGTTTAAGATAAAATATATTTAAACTATTTTTTATAATATAATATATTAAATAATTTAATATATTTGTTAAGAATTTAATACATTTTTGGGGATTTGGTTTATTAATAGGACTATGAATAAGTTCGTGCGGTTTTTTTTCGAAATTTGAAACTTTATTGACGTAAAATGGTTACAAATTTAATATTCAAAATATTGTCCATCGCTTACTACTACTTTTTCCCATCTTTCTGGCAATTCACGGATTCCCTTTGTGAAAAATTCGGTCGGTTTTGCCGCAATCCACGAATCGATCCATTTTTTGACTTCATCGTAATTACGGAAGTGCTGGTCAGCCAGGCCATGTTGCATCGATCGGAAGAGATAGTAATCGGATGGCGCAAGGTCTGGACTATACGGCGGGTGGGGTAGGACATCCCATTTGAGCGTTTCTAAGTATGTTTTGACCACTTGTGCAACATGTGGCCGAGCATTGTCATGTTGCAAAATAACTTTGTCGTGTCTATCGGCGTATTGCGGCCGTTTTTCTCGCAGTGCTCGGCTCAAACGCATCAATTGTCGTCGGTAGACATCCCCCGTAATCGTTTCATTCGGTTTCAGTAGCTCATAATACACAACACCCAGCTGGTCCCACCAGATACACAGCATAACCTTCAGGCCATGAATATTCTGCGCCGACGTCGATGTTGAAGCATGGCCAGGGTATCCATACGTTGCCCGACGTTTTGGATTGTCGTAATGGACCCACTTTTCATCGCCAGTCACAATTCGATGCAAAAAACCCTTTCTTTTGTGCCGTTGAAGCAGTTGTTCGCATGCCATAAAACGGCGTTCAACGTCTCTTGGCTTCAATTCATACGGCACCCAATGGCCTACCTTTCGGATCATTCCCATGGCTTTTAAACGTTTGGAAATGGTTGATTGATCAACTCCCAAAGTTTTTGCAACCTCTTCTTGCGTTTGAGCCGGATCTTGATCGAGCAATTCCTCCAATTCGGTATCCATGAACTTTGGCGGCGCACCCTCGCGTTCTTCGTCTTCCAAGCCAAAATCACCACTTTTAAAGCGTGCAAACCACTTCTGGCACGTTCGCTCAGATAGAGCATGCTCACCATAAACTTCCACCAAGATACGATGACTTTCGGCTGCTTTTTTCTTCATATTAAAATAATGAAGAAGAATTCCCCGCAAAAACACATTATTTGGCACGAAATTCGACATTTTCAAGTGTGGTAAAAATATTGTTGTTTACGCTTCAAATAAAAAACTTATACTGACGTTTGTGCCTTACGACAGTAGCTCTCCAATGAATGTTTGGAAATGTGGATCGATGGAATAATAATCAAGTTACGCCATCTGTTGTAAAACCGCACGAACTTATTCATAGTCCATTATTATTTTTTTTTTTTTTTTTTCCATAATATTTGAAAAATACCCACCTCTCAAATTTGTTGCTTATTTTTTCATCAAAAGCTGACACTATGCTTAGCAATCCCTGAAAGTTTCATTGGGTCTGATATTCAAATATGTAAAGGAATGCCAAAGAAAAATCAGTGCAAAGTATAATACGCAATGGTACCATATGTACTCATATATTACGAAGCGTTGATCGAAGCGTCATTACGTACCTAATGTAAGCAGATAACCGTTATGAGAATCCCATTGTGAAGATTTCAGGGATTACTGAGGACAGCAGTGTTTTTAATAACAAAAACCAAATTCTAAAAGTTTTGAACAAAAATTAAATATTTTACCCAAACAAAATTTTTTAAAAAGTATGTTCTACTAAAAAAAACAAAATTTTTTTTAAATTTTTAAAAGAACCAAAGAGTTGACTTTAAAAAACTATATTATAATTTTTTTCAATTTACTTCTTTTTATACTCAAGCCTACAATTAGACTAATTTTCGGGGAAAATATGACAATGTCCAAAGTACTTGGATCACTTGACATGGAATTGCTCTAAGCTTCATTTGCTTTCTAACTTGGCCATTGTTAACTTTTAAATCTTCAATAATTTGCACTCCCAGCGACTATTATCTCTTTCCAAGCCGGAAGATATTCCTTTAAGGAAAAAATGTTGTCAAGTTCTGCGGTCAATCTAACCTAACTCGAAATAAGCGCCATAAACGAGCGTAATTATATTAAAGACTTTGAAATTTTCTTTTTTAATTTTGATGAATGTTTCCTGCCAGTTTATTGTTATGCTTTGAATAGAAACTAAACAGAAAAACAAAAATCAAATTTTTCAGCTCCAAGTTGCAGGGTTGTTTTACCCATTAGCCCAAATTTTTGGGAATCTGAAATCATAAAGAAAATATCCAATAAAAATCTAAATCAATAAAAGTGGTTGGTTGGCTTCGCTTCCGCACCATTTTGTTGCACATCCTCGTTACTAACTTGTTTACCAATTATTTGCAGCATGACTATATCCAGTCTGTGCGGTTCAGGAACCTTATCAGGTTGTTGACATCTAAGCCAGACAGCTATTCGAGACTCGAACAGCGGTTTGCCCAGGGTTAATATTCTGTCCTTCCATAGGGAAGGGCATTCACAGAGGAAATGGAAGATTATTTCCTTTTTTCGATTGTTTGCAACTATGACAGTATGTGTTGTGAGGGATGCCAATTTCGGCTGCTTGTTCTCCCATAGACCAAAAGCCGGTTATGACTGCCGTTAGTCTCCAGGCGTCTCATCATTTCATGCTTTTCAATGTTGACGATTGCTTAAGGTTGTAGGTGGGCCATAACGCTCTGCTAATTTTGCATATACTCTGATCTATACCGTATATACTAGGTTTGTCACAGTAATAGACTGGCGTGGCCATGAGTTTTTTCCTTCCAGCGTCCCACTTCATTTAACCTATTAATCTACTCATGGTTGCCATCTTCTTGATTTGTAGATCTACCGGAATAACGTGTGCCAGTGCGTTCAGAGCTTCCCTAAGATATGGCCTGAGTGCACAGGCTGATCTTTGTATTCTGCCAAGTAATTTGATGTTGTATTCTCTCTCTAGAGCTGGAGGGGTACAAACACAAAAATCACGCGAACCTTTCAAAATTATGGCAACCATTTTTTTATGACAAATTAGAATATACAAAGGTCTTTGTTAATTTCTTTTTAATTAAATATTTTCACTCCAGATTTTTCGAAACTCAATTTCTTATTGATTTACTAAGTACCTGAATATTCTAATTTGCTTGCAATCAGCTGTTTGTCTTACTGCAAATTTTCGCTTGTGAAATCTTTAAATGAAATGTCAATTTGTTCCCTCAATTTGAATTAGTCTAAAAATTCTTACTTAATAAAAATATAGTTTAAATGTATATCATTCCTACGGAAAAGACTAACTGACTATATTTTTTACATTTGTGAAAGAGATTTTTACCTTATTTGATAAAGAATTTCGTAACATTCCGAGCGTTTTTGAAGGGTATTATCAAAGTTTGTATTATATTTGCTATAAGCTGCACTTAAGAGCTGTTTGTGAAACTGGCGCTTAAGAAGCGATGTAGTTTCGGCATAAAATATTGAAATCGAGCATGACCAAATTTTTCCCATTTGTAGTGGTTGAGTAAAACTCGACTAACATTAGTTGGACTGACATTAATGAATAATCAAAAAATGGTTATCGAAAGTTACAATATCAGTCAAGGCAACAACTGCAATGGCCTATATTTTTATACGTATGTATGTATGCACGAGTGTATAGTATAAATTTACCTACCATATATGTATATATAGTACACACACACAATAAAAACAATTGGTATGACAATTGTGCACACGATTGGAACGCCTTTGTTCATCTATGATTTCAATTAAATACATACATACACACAGACGTGTGCATATAAATACATATAGAAATATATTTAGTGGAAGAATTATGATTACCCAACAGACTTTATAACAGAATTTTCCAATTAGTGAGGAACTCGTAATGCTCAAGTAAGTTATAAGAGTGCCTTTTTCTTTATAAATGTTCTTTAATGACTTATAAATAAATATTAGGATTTTGTGAAATGATCCAAGTATTTAGGTTATTCCGTAAAAAAGTGGAATGAAATGAAAATAGGTTTATTTGTAGGCTTGAGCTTAATAAGAAGTAAATAATTATATTAGGATATAAATATTTTCATTTGAAATTATTTTAGAGCGATTCCTTGTCAAGTCATGCAAGTATTTTGGAAAAAATTTTGAATACAAATTGTAATTTGAGATTTATTCAATAATAAAAATTTTGGTATGGAGTTCTTTAAGTGAAATGTCTTCGGTTTTTCTTGAATTTGTAAGTTTTTGTTTTAAGATAAATAATATACTAATGTAATAATGTAGGAGTTATAATATATAAATAAATACGCATTTAACATTTTTATTGTTAAACATTTTATTCGAAATTTTTTTGGGAATTTTTTTTGGCATGTTTGAATTTAATTTTGTTTTTATTAATAGATTAATCAGTAATCTCTGAAAGTCTTTGTAATCCCTGAAAAGTGCTAAGCAGCGAGGAAACGTGGGAAATCATGAGTGGTTTCGCGGAAAAAATTCTCCGGCTGAGAAAGCGAGACCTGGACGCAGGTACTCAAGCATAGACTTTGTAATGAGGAAGATGGAACACCACTCTGAAGTAATTCGAAAGCGGTTTCAGGGTGGGCGAGAGGCCCAAACGAGTGGGAGTCTTTTAGTCGACGGCAGCTTTGATGATGCACTAGCCACTTGAAACCTCCTTATTCGCAAAAAAAAAAAATAAAAAAATTCCTGGAAGTTTCAAGGTGTGAAACGTCCTGGGAATGAGTCAAAAATACCGATCGACTTGCAAATGATATTACGTCCGTAATACTATTAAGGCCGTAGCACTTACGAGAACATGTGCTAGTGCTTCTCTAGAGCAGTTTGTTGTACTGATTTTTTTCTAGTTCCATGTACTATTTGCATATATCTCGAAAAGTTATTGGAATCTTGCTATGTAATTTCATAGTCTCAGCTATTAATGAAACAATTGTGAGAGGGAATGTTTTTTTAATATACCAACAACAAAAAATTTTCCCAATAATTTTCGCAAAGACATTAAATGTTTTTACTCAAAATGTAAAAAAAAATATTTTCCAAAAATTTAATTTCTCAAAAAAAATTTTTTTAATTATTTTTATTTAAACTAAAAAATAAAAAAAAAATAAATGTATAAAAATGTTAAAAAACAGTGAAGATATGTGACTTTAAAAACTCTACACAAAATTTTGGACATTGAATACATCTTAAATCTATTAATTTTTTATTTAATTTGCTTTCATAACTTTGCTTTGGAAAACTTGACATGGAATCGCGTTTCTATAAGTTATTTGATTTCAACTGGAAAATTCATAATATTTAAATTTCTTTTGTTTGAAAATTATTAAATGTTGAGATATTAATATATTAAAAATTATAAATAACTGCATTAACCGAATTTATAGACAAGCCGATGATTTCCAATTGCCTTAGTCCTGAAAAATAAGTGCCCGTAATTATTGACATACTGCGTGTCGCTGAGAGCCAAAGCTAAGTATTTGACAAATACTCCACCTCAAACTGAACTGACTCCAAAATGCTTGTTGGGTTCGTTTTTAGGTAGGCGTGTATGCTCGCATGTCATATCAATAAGTAAACAAATAAAAGCCAAACACCATTAACGACCAGAATCACTTTCAAGTGCAGCGGGCTATGAATTTTTCCTCGAAATATCGTATCTTGTAATTAATGTTGTGCAGCGTTGATCGTTGAACCAGTCAATTTGTGTAAACTCTCTAATATGTAGTACGCGTACATATGGTATACACAAATGTTTGTGTGTAAATATATATCTAAATGAATAAATATAGCGAACTACAAATGCGTGCGTGGAGCAATTTCTCAGTGGGCCCTAGTTGCTCTGAGTATGTACTTCACATACTATTCTTTTTCAATGCATGAAATCGTTGCTAAATTATACAGCAAATAACTTATGAAGACAAGACGCCCGTTGCTTTAAAAAAGCCGAGTTGGAAACTTCACCACACAAAAAATATATTTGTTCGTAGTTGGTTCTCATTGGTACCTTCTGTGGACAGAGTATTTTACGTGACGCTATTTTATACTTTAAACCTTTTGAAGTGCTCGTTTTTTTTTTTTTTTTCTTTCTATTTCCAAATTCGGTGCACCAAAAGGCATTCTAATCGCTTCAAGAAAAAAAAATTAGTTCATCATATCAAAATTGATGCGATTTTGAAGGAAAAGAATATGTAAATTGAGCCCGCGAAAAACTATAGCACCGTTATATTTTGACTAATTTTGATTACTCTTCTTTTTTTCTAATTTTCAGTAATTGATCATAAAAATATGTTTTTTTCTGCTATCAATATCATTTAAACTGAAGTCTTAAACTGTCTAAAAGATTTATAAAAATTAATTTTTTTTTTAAATTCGGCTATGCAGTTTTGTACCTCATAAAATTATAGTATAATAAAGTACAAGTTCGAAGTGGCTAAAAATTTCCGTTCATTTTTAACAATTTTCTTCGCCTTTACTCCGCGTAAAAAATGTGCATTCGTCAAAATGTTTTGTTAGCATAATTTCCTAGCGATCTGTATAAGTATGCTGGTGGATGCTGGTATTGATTTGTATTACTAATAATTACTAAATATATTTTTGTTAATAGCGTTCGTCCCTCTGGAGGGAATGGGTGTTTACTAGTAATGAAACTTTCTGTTAAAACTATCTGAAAACTCGGAGGTATCATCAAGTTACGGGTATCATTATTTGTGTTTCAATAGGAATGGAAATGCATACCATTAACTGGCGAACCAGCTCGACTGAAATGCCTTCAATGACGGATGCGATAATATATTATTATTATTACTTGCTTCGTCACGATTAATTCGAAAGCAATAGTGGACTTCCTGAGATCCCTCTCCGTAATGGCAGAATAACTAGTCCGCTTTTCATTTGCTCTGGACATCTCTTTGACTCACTAATATTCCAAGCCACGATAAATAAAGTAAGACGAGTTTGCAAAAATGAATATTTACTTCATTTTTTCGTTCTGGTGTATAGTTAGTTATTAGACATGCCGCTAAAAATTGATAATGAAGTGGATACACGCCAAAATCGGCAAAGCAGTCAAACTCATATGCCCTGTTGAGAATATAGAAAATCACAAGTACTACTTACCTTAAGTAGGAGAGAAATATCCATAGTTGCGGCGCTACTTATATACCATATTATTATCGAGAACTCCCAAGCATGTATTTTATAAAAATTTTTATGATGCAGAAGAACCAGAAGCCATCTTTCGTAGTGATTGAGTATGAAGGAAAAAGCAATAATTTCTGAGTAGAGTATTTTTATGGCGTCAGACCACTCTTAATTAGGTTTTTTTCACAAAACTGTTAGATGCAGAACTTTTCCACAAACATTTACGTTTAGCTCATGTAATAAATTTCAAAACACGTTTATTACAAAAAAGGCAAAAATGTAAATGAGGGAGATACATGGTTCCGCATGAGGCAGCTTTCCCTTCTTAGAATATGCACTTTGAAATTAAATAACAAAATTGAGTTTGTGAAAATTTCGGTGTGTCATTACCCCTTAAGTGAAATAGCTGCAGATGCTGACTCTACCGAAAAGTACAAATGGAAGTAGAAAAGTTTCAGTATTGCAAAGCACCCAAGAGCCCGAGAGTATGTATTCCATATAAGCAGAAATAAATATATCTTTATTTGTTAGTATCAGTTACAGAAAAATGAATTATTATTATTTCCCCTGATAGAAAGAATAATAAAATGGCGCCTATCGTGCTCCCGTTACCTTGCTCCCAGCGAATTTGACAACGAGTTACGTGATTTTAGCTCCAGTAGGGACAGATTACCATTTTCGTAACTTGATTTATCATTTTTTTTTGTTATTTAGTCTCGGAGTTTTAGTTCTTTCTTCATGACATTTTTCTAGCCTGTTCTAATTAAAATGTAATGTTTATAATTTGGTAAAATATACATTTTTTAAAAACTAGTTCAGTAATTCACTCAGTTTTATTTAGCTTTACTTTTTTTAACATCTGGTGGCATTGCCCGCGATTGCAATTATTGTTGGTGTTCTCTCTCGCTACTGCAGTGTTGCCTAGCTTTGGATATAAAAACGCACTAAAATGCCCATTTAAAGAAAATAAAAGACAACATTTTCATTAAATCACTTAAAGAACTTTGTATGCGTGACAAATTGTCTTTAGAATGTGCGTTTTTTTAAATAAATGTGTTAGGCTTATGTACAATTTAATTGATGAGTTTTTTTTTTTGTTGAGAGAGACTCTTTTTTAAGGGAACGACTTATTTGCTACATTTGAGGTTGTGTAACTAAACAAGGTACTCTTTTTGTAAAAATGTCATTATGGTTTCTTTAGTATTTTCTGGTATTTTGTGGCTTATCTTTACAATGAATACATCTCTTGATGCCCTATGCCCCACTAAGGATTGATGGCCTGAAGAAACGATTACACCTCTATGGTTTTAATCCACATTCAGTAAATTCAAACGCCTTTTAAAATGAGTTAAAAGGTTTTCAATCTTAAGAAGAGTTGAGAGAGGGACATTTAATATTCTTGCATAACCTTAAAAGGAGCAAAAAATTAAATTCACACTTTCAAAATATCAAATTTTATAAGAACCAACTAATTTTCATTAGCACTTAAATCTTCTCAGAGTGGCCTTTTTTAACCTTGTTTTGTATAATAATACAGTGTTTTTTTAACTTAAATTTTTGGTAGCTTTAAATTAAAAAAAAAGAAACAAACACGAAACTTCAAAATGTTTGCATTTTCGGTATAAAAAAGCACCAAATTTATTGCGAAGAGCAAATGGTTGGCAATACTGCACAACTCGGAAAAACGTGACGTCACGCACTTTTGATGGGCGCAATCTTCTTTCTATCATTCTTGATTATTTCCTATGGTTCCATGGACGAACAAAGGGCCACACCAGAAAAAATGACTGGGAGTATTTCTAATTATTTACTAAGCTATTAATGAAAAAATAAGAGAAAAATATGTTTCTCGAAATTGAGAAAAAAAAAATTTTCAGTTTAACAACTTTGTAACAAAATTTTCAACATTGAATAAATCTCAAATTTGAACCTTGTTTTGATTTCTCCATTTTACTTCTTGTTACACTTAAACCTACCAAGAATCAAAGTTTTCAGAAAAAATTACTATTGTAATAGGACTATGAATAAGTTCGTTTCGGTTTTACAACAGATGGCGTAACTTGATTATTATTCCATCGATCCACATTTCCAAACATTCATTGGAGAGCTACTGTCGTAAGGCACAAACGTCAGTATAAGTTTTTTATTTGAAGCGTAAACAACAATATTTTTACCACACTTGAAAATGTCGAATTTCGTGCCAAATAATGTGTTTTTGCGGGGAATTCTTCTTCATTATTTTAATATGAAGAAAAAAGCAGCCGAAAGTCATCGTATCTTGGTGGAAGTTTATGGTGAGCATGCTCTATCTGAGCGAACGTGCCAGAAGTGGTTTGCACGCTTTAAAAGTGGTGATTTTGGCTTGGAAGACGAAGAACGCGAGGGTGCGCCGCCAAAGTTCATGGATACCGAATTGGAGGAATTGCTCGATCAAGATCCGGCTCAAACGCAAGAAGAGGTTGCAAAAACTTTGGGAGTTGATCAATCAACCATTTCCAAACGTTTAAAAGCCATGGGAATGATCCGAAAGGTAGGCCATTGGGTGCCGTATGAATTGAAGCCAAGAGACGTTGAACGCCGTTTTATGGCATGCGAACAACTGCTTCAACGGCACAAAAAAAAGGGTTTTTTGCATCGAATTGTGACTGGCGATGAAAAGTGGGTCCATTACGACAATCCAAAACGTCGGGCAACGTATGGATACCCTGGCCATGCTTCAACATCGACGTCGGCGCAGAATATTCATGGCCTGAAGGTTATGCTGTGTATCTGGTGGGACCAGCTGGGTGTTGTGTATTATGAGCTACTGAAACCGAATGAAACGATTACGGGGGATGTCTACCGACGACAATTGATGCGTTTGAGCCGAGCACTGCGAGAAAAACGGCCGCAATACGCCGATAGACACGACAAAGTTATTTTGCAACATGACAATGCTCGGCCACATGTTGCACAAGTGGTCAAAACATACTTAGAAACGCCCAAATGGGATGTCCTACCCCACCCGCCGTATAGTCCAGACCTTGCGCCATCCGATTACTATCTCTTCCGATCGATGCAACATGGCCTGGCTGACCAGCACTTCCGTAATTACGATGAAGTCAAAAAATGGATCGATTCGTGGATTGCGGCAAAACCGACCGAATTTTTCACAAAGGGAATCCGTGAATTGCCAGAAAGATGGGAAAAAGTAGTAGTAAGCGATGGACAATATTTTGAATATTAAATTTGTAACCATTTTACGTCAATAAAGTTTCAAATTTCGAAAAAAACCGCACGAACTTATTCATAGTCCTATTATAATGTTCAAAATACTTTCCTCACTTCATTTTCACTTTCGTCATGGAATCGCTCGTTGGAGACAGGGTACCAGTTTTATTATCGCTTGGCATAAAAAATGAGTTGCGCCATATAAAAAGGCTTTTTAAATGAAAAGGAAATATCATCAGCTATTTTCGTTTCTCTTCACTTCTCTGTCAGAAATTCTGATTATGTATGTATACGAGTACTAACGCCATTTTCGTGTGGCGCAGATATTTCGCCTTCCGATATAGTACCTAAGTATGCCTGTATGCATAAATATGTAAAATTGTATTTACTTTTTAAATGCAAACATTTCCTAGCTTATCACACGCAAATTATGCATTCTTTATAATCAGTACTTCAAAAGGTTCTCTCTTGGGAAACGCAATACGCAAGGTTTCACTGGGTTAGCTTAACGTCCAAAAGATAACACACGATTTTGTAGTAGGGCCGTTGTGGGATCCACCGTTCACAGACGTGCATACATATGTATATGCATAGATGCATGAAAATTCACAACTGTGGTAGATAACGCATGCTATCAGTGAAATATCAGTGCATTGGCGAAATGAAACGTTAAGCGCAACACACACGTGAGTATTTATGGCTTTGCCTTTTACACACTTTTCATTGGCCATGAAGTGTTTGACATATTTTAACATTTCTTGTAACTACAGAAACAACGTTTAGCATATTTCGTCTGACCTCGAAAAAGTATTCGCTTGAGATGCTACTATAAATGTTTAGGGAATTAATTGAGGAATTCAATTGTTACGAGTTATATATTGTAGCGGATATTCTGCTTAAAATGTGAATTTTCATATTAAAGGAGTTTTCTCTAAACTAAAAAGTTCTTGGCTTGTTAAAATCCAATACATGACTTTGGTGCCGATGTGTCTTCTAAATTCACCAGAATTAAGAAGATTTCGTACTGGAAAAAAAAGCAAAAACTGGACCGCTTCAGTGCTAACGGATCTAAGTATTTTGGACATTGTGGTTAGTTTTTCTAAGAACTGATTTATTTGTATCTGCTTTCTAAACTTCGAAACTTCGATCGATTTGTCCGTAACACTATTTTGACTGTAGAACCTACGAGTACTGGTGCTAGCGCTTTTGCCGATCAGTTTATTTGCATGAATTTTTCACTGGTTCACTCTACGTATTTGAATAAGACTCCAAATGTTATGGGGCTCCCATTATGAAACTCGCTGGGGTTACTGAGTATAGTCCAAGTTTTTTACCCCAAAAATGTTAAGCAAAAAAATTACATTTTTTTCCAAAATTTTTTAAAGTATAATTTATCTTAAAAAATTAAAAAAAAAAATAAAAGTTAAAAGGAATATTAAGAGGAATATATTTCTCGCTGAAAAACTCGGTACAAAATTTTCAACAGTGAATAAATTGCAAAATTATTATTGTAATATTATTGTTTTTAAACATTTTTCTGTTGAGTATAATAAAAATAGTCAATAAACACAAATAAAGAAAAAAATTTTAAGAGAATTAACGACAATGTTCAAAATACTTGGTTTGCGTGACACGGAATCGGTCATGGATAACCGGCATAACTGAGTCCGCCCAAGTTGAGTGGGCTTGAGTTTGACATATTGGCATACTGGTTCGACGGACTGCGCAGCAAACTAAATGAACAATTTTTCCAATGGCTGTCGGGAGTCAACACTTTTTAAAACTGTGGACAAAGTGGCGCAAAATTAATCATTGATATTTGATTTTCAATTGTATACTAAATAAAAAAAAAGAATGAATGAAAATCTTTATTTTGACCTTAAATGTCTCCATTGCTTGTCTGTTTGTCTACCGTAGCTGTATAGTGCGACCGCGTTTGGGAGGAGTTGGTAACGACGAAAATCAAGTAGTAGTATTTAAAGTTGAACGTGTAATTTTTGACCTATTTTCACAAAAACACCTCATTCAAAGCAATTTTGTTTTAATTTTTTAACCAATTGAAAAAAAAGAACTTATTTTTCGGCATTTTTGTGACCTTCAACTATTCGAAACCGTTAAAAAGTCAAAATCGGGTTTTTGGTCATTAATCATCTTTTCTCAGCCGCTGTCGTATAAGCGCCCTATAACAAAACAAAACATATTTATTAAAGTTTACCTCTTCTTAGGATAAGAAAGTATGCGAAATCACAAGATTCAACAATTTTATGCTGAATACTGCGAGTATAAGAATTCAATATGGGTATTTTATTTAAGTGACAAAGAGAGAGAAAGAAACTGCTGCCTGAAATTATCATCATTATTTACGTAACAATGACTTCGACCAAGCATCTCTATCCTTTGTAGACATCTTCTAGGTTTTCAATCCAGTCTTGGTGTCGTCATTAACTATGTCAATCTTGGTTTACTATTGCACATCTTTTTTACAATTTCGTGTGGGTCCATCCTACGAACATTTCCTGTCCACTTAAGTCGCTGAAGCTTGATGTAGCCGGCGATTAGGAAGTCGTTTATCTCAGCTAGGTATTCATCGTTGTAACTTAGACGATAGTTGACGTTATTTATTCCCACCGGTCCAATGATGCTGCGTGGGAATTTTCGCTGAAATATGTTAACCTTTTCTTCATCACAAATCCTAATTATTGTTTTATAGAGTTTCAGGTTCGTTCGCTGAGGAAGAAATGAGAAACCTAGCGTCTTTTATAACGAAAATAAGAAGACGTTCCCCGCTCGAAGCCTTGCACTAACTTCTTTTTTGATGTTGCGCCCACAGAAATGGCAGATTAAATATAGCTGAGAAATGGTTGCCATGAGTTTGGCTCATATTTCTGTAAAGTCATGATTTCTTCAAGGGTTAATTAAGATAAAACAAATATGATGACATAGGTACTTAATAGTTTTTTTTTTGATTTTTGGGGGATTTTTATTAATCGTATGCAGTTTTGTGAGTAAATACCTACAGTGAAATATGCTAAGAAATATATTTGTAGAGCTTTTTGGCCCTCTAACTACTTTTTCGATAGCACATTTTACTAAAAAGTGTTGAAATGTATTACGAACAAATGTTATTATATTTTTAATTTCCATTTCTAATTTTACGAAACAACTTTCCTCACAAATATTTCAAATCTTGATTTTACCACCAAACAAGTTTTAATTATTTGGGTCGAATGGAGTTTTTTTTCTTGATTGGCTTACCGCTTAAGCCGCTTAATTGCTTAAGGGTCATTCATTCTTTCTCGTGCTATCCCATGTCAAGCCCTTTTCCACTTGATCTTTCCAACGCAGAGGAGGCTTTTGATTTTCCTCAGCTTACGCCAGAATACTGCTAGCCAGAGCGTTTGTATCCATTCGGGGGACATGAACTCGCCAGCTGAGCCGCTGGATCTTTATTCGGCGCACTATGCCTATGTTGTCGTCTAGCTCATATAGGTAGATGCTTGTTCCATTGCTTGCGATAAGTGCCGTCACCAACTCAAATACACCAAGGTACGCCCAAGGCCAGGTTTTAAATAAAACTCACAATTTTATATAGTTTTATTCATTTGTTCGGTCGACAAATATTTCGACTTCTTCTGTATTGTACGCCTATGCCGGGTACACTTAAAATTTTAGAATGGATCGGATAAAAATTGCCTGAATTACGCTGCCCATTTCTATGAAAAATATAATTTCTTGATAAAGGCATTTAAAGTTTCAAAATATATGTCAAAATATCTCTATGAAAAATATAATTTCTTGATAAAGGCATTTAAAGTTTCAAAATATATGTAGTTGGTGTACATTCCTAAATGGTTTCACAAATTAAGACAAAAATAATTACTAAAAATTTTTTTTCCATCAATAATTTTCATTGGCAAAAATAATTATTAACAATTTGTTGCATCAATAATTTTCATTGGCTATAATTTTTGGTATGTTTTTCAACATTCAAGCGGAAACGAATAATTCCAAAAAAAATATGGGCTGAAATTATTCCAATATCTACTTTTCCAACACTGTTTTCTTCATCAATTGCTTTTTACTTTCTTTAGTTTCCAATTTTATTTATATCCTCTGCAGTCTTTTTGTTTTTTGTTTTGTGGAAAATCATATTTCTTCTTTGTGCCGCTATTCCTTGCCATTTGTCAGCTGCACCATCCTTGCGTGCAAACACAACTTCACTCTGCTGGTGACGCCGCGCATTCACCTTCAGGTTCAGCATCGCAATGCCGCAATAAGTGCAGTGTCAACGGGTGCAACACCATGCCAGGCGCTGACTGCTGGCCCGCCAGTGCAACGAGTACACGCAATGCAATGCAGCTGCCTTACAATTTACAACATTGTTTGCAACTTGCATGCAACCTCACGATGCGTTTATCTAGCCACAAGTGCCTACATGCAAACATAGTTGGGTGCGATAGTTTTCTTTTGTGCAAAGATTTATAGGTATAAATGTATGTACAAACGTATGGATATTTGCATGCATTTAATTTGCATTTATAGTATTTTTGAAAGATTGTTAAGGAAAACATGAAATTTTAATTAGTTGCTTATTCCGTGATTTAGTCAGATTTGAACTTTTATTTATAGTATTGAAAAAATTAAAAAAGTCAAAAAGTGAAAATACATTTAGTAAAATTATATTCATCCATTATAGATAAAAATTAATTGAAATATAAATAGTATTTCGTTTTTTTATCTATAAAGCGCTGTTGAAAGTCTTTTGGCGCCTCCAAGAGCCCCCAGCAACGCTGAAGCATACCCCGAAAGAGACTTTGTACCTTTGCATTTATTTATACTCGTATCAGTACACTATTTTTATGTTATTTGTACATGGATAACATTTTCTGCGATGACTAAGTGACAGGCAAAGTACTAAGCCCCTTCAATTGTGCATAGCAAGACTCCCTCTTACGCAAAAAATAGTTTGCATGATTTACAATATTAAGGAAAAAATAAATCTCTTCGGCGTTAAAGAAAACTTCTGTGGAAAGGAAAATGGCTACCACTTTAGTTGGTGGAAACAAACTTTGGAAACGCTTGAAAATTAGAAGCAGAAATTTCTGAAAGTACCAGAAATTATTTATTTAAATGGACCGGACGTGAGATAGCATCAAAACAATTTTTTTCTGGTCAGTGCATTTGTCAGTTGTTTACAAGAATAATGGAATGAAATCTACGTAGATTTAAGCGGAAAAATGAGCGTAAATATTTCGTGACGCTAACCCTAGATGAGGTGTGTGAGAGAATTGAGAATGAATTGTCAAAAAAGCGAAGTTTTATAAACAGATATGAAATGTTATGCCATATTAGCGTAAAACAAGGAGGTAATAGAAAAGATTATATAGAAAATAAAGTTGCTTGTGTGCAAATTTCTATTATTCCATCAACTGTTTTTGCCAAAGTCAATGATATCCAAGTAGCATAGAGAATATGGAACTTTCAATCGTGAGTTTTATATGTGTTGAAGTTTTGTATTTACTTTTATTGTTCACGAAATTGAATCGAGTAAATGCAATATAAGGCGTCTTTGATTCGTCACTTATCTGCCTGCTGCCTCTGGGATCTCCTCCTTGACGAAGAATTTGCATGAGAAAGTAACAACAAAGTTATCGAGATAGATTCGCTGCTAGTGAGTACAGTTATAGTTCATAAAACTGGTATAACTCACTGTTTTTTATGCTGCCAACTGCCTTTGAAGAGTGTTTTATTAAGCCGCGTTCATACAGAGAGACTTTTGTTGCCTCAACATTACGAATCTTCTGTTGGTGTTACCCGTTCGCACACATTGCAATTGCTAGTTTTTAGTCTAAAGCCAATAACAACATTAAGAAGAACGATAAGACAAACAGTTTTGATAGAGCATTACAAGTGACGAGTAACAATTTTTGGCAGCTCTTTGAATATAAGTTACGCGGCCCATTCGAGCAGTCATGACTACTATTTTCAATAAATCAGACGGTATTGAGTCAATGGTGGTTCGAACATTGCAAAAAATTGATTGCTTCGTTGAACCAAATATTGTCGATATTTAGCTGATTAACATGACTCGATAGCGCTCGCCATTCTCATTTCAAAAACAATAATGACCGATGATGCCGCCAGTGCCCTATGAACTTTGCGAACAGATTTATTTTTTTCAAAGTAAATTTCCACAATTTGGAAGCGATAGGATATCAATTCACAACGACTTGCTAAGCCTTACTGACAGAATTTTGAAAACAGTTTGCCATTCTCAGCTGTCAAACCATATTTATCGATTTTGATAGTTCTCATGCCGCTAAGAAACCTCCGATACTTTTTTTTTTATTTTTCGGCAGAAATCCACAAGCATAGATTTAATCCTCTTCTCGACGACTCCTATTTTTTTTTTAATAAAAGTAATCGGTAAATTGCTTGAGAGACAATGAGAATTTTAAATCGAAACATTTTGAGAAAATGGTCTCGGAAACAAAATGGAAAACGAAACAAAGGCAACAAATACGGTTATTTTTTAAATGGAAGATATGTTCTGTTGAAAAATACTCATTTAACTTCTACCTTCTTTTAGCAACTGTTTGTCTTCATATTGTTTTTGGTTTACCTAGGTTGGGTTATTTATCTCTCTCATTCACATCTTTTGCACAATCCAGTCAACCGGTTGAATTTGAGTGCGTCCTAAAATATTTGTTCCTGGTTTTACAACATAGAAATCTGAATTGCGTTACTCACAGTACTTCATATATGCGCAAGGAAAATTTAAAGATCTTTATTTACTTCTGCATCTCACAGCTCCAACAAAAGCCACCTCAAGAAGCTAAAGCAAAGTGTATGCTAATATTTCCACTGTATGAAGGGCTTAATTTAATACCCGCTCCATGACTTCGGTTTTAACTGATAATCATTAAAATATTGAAGCAAATCTTGGACAATGCGGGCATCTAAGTGCTTGTGCCGCCATTTCATTTGTTATGTTTTTTTGTAATCAATGCTGCTTTTTTTTTCAAAAAGTGAAATGTGCATTTCCGCAAAGTAAATATTTGCAAGAGGAACTAACGAATGCGCGCTTTTTAAATTTTGTGTATATGGGTGTAAGTATGTACCACCCTGCAGGAAAAATATGAAGCAAATTTTTTATTTTATGTAGTGTTTGGAATTTAATTTATTTTGTATTATTCTTCGCCGACTTCTTTTGATTGGGGGAAGTATGTTAAGCCTTGTCATGGAATATGAAATGCTTTCCAGAGCTTACTTGACAGTAGCCCATTCTGTCAACTCAATTTCTTAGTAAGTTTTCATTCCATGGTGAGTTTCGGCGACTTATTTTAAGATTGGCAACTTTGATTACTTCAACTCTTAATTGTTTTTAAATGGCAAAATTTATCCTTAACGGCGCCCCACAAAAATGGTCTTATGTAGCCAAATTACAGCTTCTATGCAGCCAACTGATATCACATTTTCGTCTGATGAATCGATTCTCGATTTGCGTTATTCAATTTTAATATTTGTCAAATGTTTTGAAGCAAAAAGCGACCCATTTATAAATATCTTATCATAAACTAAATTTTTGGCACTAAACTAACTTAACCGTTAAAGTCAAAATAAATGAAGTTTAAATTCCAAAACCTAGAAATTTCTGGGGTAGAATTATTAGAAGTTTGCTAATTTCTAACTATGCTTTGCGACATTTGCATAAGGGTACAAAAGTGTCAAAGTCGAAAGTAGATGCAAATGAATGACCGCCTCTTACATTACGAGCGTAGCTTCGTATGGAGATTGCGGATTCTGCGCCGATAAATTGTTGGAGTCTTGCAGAGAAATCAACCACCAAACTTTTGGGAGCTTTTTTATTATAGATGCGTTTCAAATACATTTCACTTTTACATATATATTTTTAGTAGATCATCCGTTTCTATCAATTTTTATCCAAGGTGCAAAAAATTTTTCTACACAGTAGCCAATTAATTTGTTGAAAATTTCAAAATTTGCATACTGGGAATATACAAGATATGTGCCTGAAATATCCAAATTTCAACAAGGATTTCTTTTTCTATGTATCGAATACACGACCTTTTTAACGCGACCTGCCCAACTCCTTCAGGGGGAAAAATATGAAAGAGGAACAATATTCTGAACTAACTTCCTAACTATACTTCCGCTTGCACTTGTTAATTTAAAATTTATTGGCCTATAAGCTTTTGAAGTGAAATTTCTTAGGCGTCGATGGACGAACGAGAATGGAGAGTAAAATTTCAAGGCCATGCAACGTTTTGGGCATTTTCGTTCCGCGAGAGAGAAAAAAGATATAACGTAGAGGAAAAGGAGAGAGAGCAGATATATCTTAGATACACTTTATTCTATTTTTCCTGAGTTTTTCCTTGTGGTTGCTAATTTCTAGTGAGAAATAACACTGATTACTTTTTGGCGCTTGTTTGTTGGTTCAAACTTGTAGCAAATATATTTTTGGTGCGTACTTTTTGACGTTACATTTTCTTGGTGCCTACTGTTTGGGGCGTTTTTGGTCGCAATTTTTTTGGCGTTTTTTTTGGTGCATACTTTTTGGCGCTTATTTCCGGATTATTATCGTCTTAATGTTATTAAAAAAAATAATTGACGCCAATAAATAAATAAGTAAAAAGTCAAAACTTGTCAATATCCGCTGCTTATGTAATAATTTTGGGAGGTTCATATATGTATAATTTTTGCTATTACAAAATTTCACGTAATTTTCAAAAAGAGAAAAAACCCGATTCAGTTGTGCTCGAAAAATCTTTAGAAGTGCACTAGTTCGATACTAATAGATTTCCCTGCAGGGTACGCATTTACATTTCACACTCGTTGCTACATTCCTACAAACCGCGCAATCGAACATTTCGTTTTCATCCACTTGAACTTGTAGTGGCGCAGTGCAATGAATGCTTTTTCACTTCTGCTACCGCTGCTGAAATACATATAGCGACACTCACAAGCACACACACATGCATATGTATGTAAATGCATAGTAAGTAGAAATCGCACCTTTTTCTTTGTGATCGGCGCTATACGCCACCGCATGTCACATGCCATTGCGTACTTTCTTCAGAGCACCGCCGCGGCGCTAAGCCAAATCCATAAATACGGGCAGCATGGAATCGCGTTTTGTGGCCGCGCATTTGCTTGTGCAGTACTTGCATTCAACGTTTGGTGTGTTGCCTGGTGGCCTGTTTATTTACATTTACTATAACGCGCCTCAATTTGCGGCTTGGTACGACCGGGTTTGGTTTGGTTTTTATTTTCATTCTGTGTGTTTTATTTTCATTTGACTTGGATTGCTGATAGATATTGTCGTTGGAAATGACAGCATTTTTTTATTGTAGTTTGCGTGACGATACAAACATATGTATGCCTGTACGTGAAGCTACATAGGCATGCAGTCGGAAGCTAGCAGTTGACAGAGTTGTTGTAGCTTCTATAGAGTGAAGAATTTTGGTTCGTAGCCAATTTCTTCTTTTTTCTAATAACAGAGTTGCACTTAAAAACTGTTTTAAATAATTTTAATGTGCAGAAATTTGGTTTCTTTAAAGTTTTACTGGTAATACTAAAATAGAATTGAATTATAAATAAACATAGAGCATATAGATTACATATATGTCAGGTCAGTCCATAAGTTCGTGCGCTTTTTTAAGGTGGTTCTAAAATTAATAAAAATGATGTTTAAAGTATAGTAATCAATAATATATTTTCCCTCATTATTTACAATGTCTTCCCATCGTTTAGGCAATTTTTTAATTCCCTGCTCAAAAAATTGTTTGTCTTTGGAGCCAAAATACGCTTCGATATCCCTTTTTATAGCTTCTTTTGAGGAGTAGTTCTTGTTACTCTTATGGGATTGAAGTCCACGGAAAAGGTGATAATCACAAGGCGCAATATCCGGAGAGTATGGTGGATGCGGTATTAGCTCCCATCCGAGCTCGTTCAGCTTGCCTAACGTTTGCCTTGCGGTATGAGGTCTTGCATTGTCGTGGTGAAACAAAACTTTGCGTCTATTCACTAAAGACGGTCGATTTTTATAAGTGCCTCATTCAGGTTTGATAGCTGATGGCAGTAATAATCAGCAGCTATCGTCTGGTTTGGTTCCAGAAGTTCATAATAAACAATACCGGCCGTATCCCACCAAGTACACTGGAGAATCTTCTTGGGGTGAAGGCCATCTCTAGGGTTCAGTTCTGGTATTTCATCTTTATCTAACCATTGGCGTTTGCGAACAAAATTATTGTAAAATACCCATTTTTCATCACCAGTAACGATACGGTTCAAAAAACTTTCATTTTCGAGCCGTTGCAGCAGCTGAGAACACACATTCACTCTCTGCTGAAGGTTGGCGACGCAAAGTCTATGCGGTACCCATTTTCCCAGCTTTGAAACCTTTCCCAACAGAACCAGGTGCCTGTGAACTGTTCCACGCGATGAACGATGAATTTAACCTCTGAGCTATCATATCGACTATCAAATTTGGCTCAGCTTCCACGAGTTCGAGCAAGGCGTCGGAGTTAATAATACGCACGAACTTATGGACTGACCTTATATGTATAGAACAAATTTCGGTATGCAGTTTTAAAGCTTATTATATTTTAGTCTAATAAAGGGCAAGTCTGAAGTTGCTAAGAAATCGCGCTGATTTTTTATAATTATTTTCTCTGATGCGGTTGTATGCAAGCATGCAAGGGCAAGGATAGCTAAAGATGTTTTTCCTACGTGAAGTGCAATAGAATGTTAGGCTAAATACGTATCGATCAGAATTTGATGAAGCTTTCCCCATTGAAGGCAATTTTGCACATTCAAAAGCTAAACGGTGTCGTTTTATATGCCACTACGAAGAATCTAAAAGTAAAACATCAACAGGAAAGCGTCCTAATGAAAAAGGTCTGTTCGTGTCGATCACAGCAAAAGACCAACGAAATGCAATAATTGCTCAGAAAATACAAGTTATAACATTTCTACGTTTACTCATATATACTCGTTATTTATTTGTTTAGGTCTTGAAAGCTAAACTCAGTCATTAGTTTTCCTAAAATATTGCAATATTTATATTTGTTAATCATTTTACTGTTGGTACTCTATAAATGATAACTATTTAAAACCCTTGTGTTTACATGTGTATATGTATGTAGTGCCAAGGTGAAGGTTATATAAATTGGCACGATTGTGAAGAAAGCTACCCTGGAACAATACAACTTAACTTAGTTAAACTGAAAAGATTTTGAAAAAAAATTTAATAGTTCTGATTTTATTAAATGCTGAGAATTTTGGTAAAGACATCTGCAATTTATTTTAAAATTTTGAAAATCTTTTTTATTATTAAGATTAGCTTATACCAAAATACAAATTCTTTTAGAAACATTTTAAGAATTATTATCTTCAAAATTTCTCGGTAACATTTTTTTTTAACATTTATGAAAAACATTCGGTGGCAGATTTTTTTCTTATTTTTTTATTAATAGCTGAGATTATGCTGAGCAATCTGTGAATGTTTCATAGCCCTTTAACTTTTCCGGTTATATTCAAATACGTACAACGAATCAGTGAAAAATGCCATGTGCCAGCGCTTCGCTAGAGCATTACTTATTAGTGAGTTTTCGCTATTTTCAAAACTTTTTAATGTAATAAAGTGGAGTTCAATAGAGGCCTGCAATATGCATTTGAGGCAGTCTTTCGCCCAACTCAGAACTCAAAAGTTTAATATTGATGGTATATTTAGTTAACCGAAAAAAAGGAAACGATCATCGATAAAAATTACCAATATTTCATGGAATTTTTATTTTTTGATTTTTTGTTATAAAATACCAGAATAACTTTCCTGCTCCCAACTATAATTTTAACATAAAATGATAAAATCGATTCTACAGCATTGTTGCAAGTCGACACAAATTTTTCACAATTTTTTAATGAACCTGTCAGCTGTTGAAACTTTTAATTGCCCTTATACGTATACGTACATGTATATGTGCATAGTCGTGTGAGTGTACTTACATTTTTTCAACAATATTTAAAGTTTCGACTGAAGTGAAAAATGTTTCGTTAAACTGACAATTAACGAGCGTACAGATATATCGATATTTTCCTCCTTTTTTACAACAACAAGCGAGTATCATGTGCAACAAATGATATATATTAAATTAAAATTTATGTATCGGAAGTTATTGACACGCAACATAGATACTCAATAATACTTCCATGAAACAAAAAAGAAATACAAACTACAAATAAAAAAGAATTTGCGCTAATTGTACAAGTAGTCACTGTGCATTGTGTGAGTATATGCGATTTTTATTATTTTGCATATTAACCCTTATTGCTTTTATGCCAAACGTGTTAATTCCACAAATGGTTCAATACGTACAGTAACTCTTAGTCAAAGTCGGGCAACGTAGTGAACACTTTTTTTCTCATAAAAAAAAAAAATTTAACTAAAATGAGAAAAATTTTTATTGCTACATTAGTAAATTTTTAATTGATTTTTTATATTTTTTACTTTTTACATTTTAAAACCAAGAATTCTAAACACGAAAGTTAAGTTAAATAAAATAGTTAGTTAAGTTATTCGAGGTGAAATGGTTGAAGTCCCGGTCTGGCACTCCTCAAATAGCACTAAAGCGCCGTTTTGATACCATTATGAGTCTTCCAACAGGCAGATACCTACAGCCAGCCAGAATTGTTGATATAATGGAGGAGATTGATTGGATTTAAGTTGGCGCACTGCCCCAGGCTGTCGAAGAAAGAAGCGCTCAGTGACCTTAGTCGTCTAGCTGCCAAACTCGGACATTTACAGAGAAAATGCTCTACAGTCTCCTTCTCTGAAAGGTCCCCACAGCTTCTGAAAAACGGGGGTTAAATGGTAACCCTAGCTTTACCGAGTGTGTGCCGATCGTCCAGTGACCGGTAAACACAGTTACGAGTTTGGAAATTGAATGGCGAGGAGTCCAAAGAACTTTCTGAGTCCTTCGTATATTGTACTGGGGCCAGAGGGTTCTCGAAAGAGCACATGCAGAAATGGAGCTCCATCTTTTCTGCACTTTCCTGAGAAATAAATTGTACAGTTCCCCTTTAACAACTGTCAAGGGGATGCCGATGACTGGGTAGGAGGTCTCTGAGGCCAATTCAGTCCCCTTCCTGGCAAGCTCATCAGCAATTCCATTTCCCTCTATGTTCCTATGTCCTGGAACCCAGATCACAGAAATGTTACCTGCACACCCAAGAGATTTGATCTCTTCTTTGCAGGAGTTTACTAATTTCGTTCTGCGCCATGGAGTCAGCAAATGTTAATATCTCCCTAAGCATTTTGCATGCCTACAAGATCGCAAAGACTTCTGCTTAAAAAATACTAATAGGTCTATTTATAAGTTCGTGCGGTTTTACAACAGATGGCGTAACTTGATTATTATTCCATCGATCCACATTTCCAAACATTCATTGGAGAGCTACTGTCGTAAGGCACAAACGTCAGTATAAGTTTTTTATTTGAAGCGTAAACAACAATATTTTTACCACACTTGAAAATGTCGAATTTCGTGCCAAATAATGTGTTTTTGCGGGGAATTCTTCTTCATTATTTTAATATGAAGAAAAAAGCAGCCGAAAGTCATCGTATCTTGGTGGAAGTTTATGGTGAGCATGCTCTATCTGAGCGAACGTGCCAGAAGTGGTTTGCACGCTTTAAAAGTGGTGATTTTGGCTTGGAAGACGAAGAACGTGAGGGTGCGCCGCCAAAGTTCATGGATACCGAATTGGAGGAATTGCTCGATCAAGATCCGGCTCAAACGCAAGAAGAGGTTGCAAAAACTTTGGGAGTTGATCAATCAACCATTTCCAAACGTTTAAAAGCCATGGGAATGATCCGAAAGGTAGGCCATTGGGTGCCGTATGAATTGAAGCCAAGAGACGTTGAACGCCGTTTTATGGCATGCGAACAACTGCTTCAACGGCACAAAAGAAAGGGTTTTTTGCATCGAATTGTGACTGGCGGTGAAAAGTGGGTCCATTACGACAATCCAAAACGTCGGGCAACGTATGGATACCCTGGCCATGCTTCAACATCGACGTCGGCGCAGAATATTCATGGCCTGAAGGTTATGCTGTGTATCTGGTGGGACCAGCTGGGTGTTGTGTATTATGAGCTACTGAAACCGAATGAAACGATTACGGGGGATGTCTACCGACGACAATTGATGCGTTTGAGCCGAGCACTGCGAGAAAAACGGCCGCAATACGCCGATAGACACGACAAAGTTATTTTGCAACATGACAATGCTCGGCCACATGTTGCACAAGTGGTCAAAACATACTTAGAAACGCTCAAATGGGATGTCCTACCCCACCCGCCGTATAGTCCAGACCTTGCGCCATCCGATTACTATCTCTTCCGATCGATGCAACATGGCCTGGCTGACCAGCACTTCCGTAATTACGATGAAGTCAAAAAATGGATCGATTCGTGGATTGCGGCAAAACCGACCGAATTTTTCACAAAGGGAATCCGTGAATTGCCAGAAAGATGGGAAAAAGTAGTAGTAAGCGATGGACAATATTTTGAATATTAAATTTGTAACCATTTTACGTCAATAAAGTTTCAAATTTCGAAAAAAACCGCACGAACTTATTCATAGTCCTATTAGCAAACGCAGTTTAAAGGAGATAGATAGTTTGCTGATTTAGAGAAAACCTCCGCTTCGACTCCCGATTCAATCTTGGAACCGTCAGTGAAGACAGAGGTGCAAGCTTCGGTGCAGATTTTCCCCTCAATCCAATCCTGCCTATTTGGAAAGACTGCTCTATCACGACCCTCAAACTCTAGTTTTCAGATAGAGAGATCTGTTTGAAGTTCGAAGAAATACGGTGCTAACTGCCCAAAAATGCTACTATGTCCCTTGAGAGATTGTCTCCAGAGGCCAATTTCCTTTAACCTGATTGCACTTTGAGCTGCAACGGAAATTACGGAAAAGCCGATGGGAAGTAAGTGCAAAAGGACATTCAGGGCAGCACTGGGGCAAGCTTTACATGCTCCGGTGATGCCAATGCATGCAGTCCTTTGTCTCCTCCCAGTTTAGTGATATTATGGCCGTTCCGAAGAGCTTCTTACCAAACCAGGCATCCGTACCTTAAAATTGGCAAAACCACTGCGTTGTACATCCACAGCACGACCTGTGGCTTGAGTCCGTATTTTTTACCGAACATAGATTTGCAGGAGTAGAAAGCTATACTGGCCTTCTTTACCCGCAATACTGGCCTTTTCAATGTGTAGGTTCCAATGGAGTGTGGAGTCAAGTATCACTCCAAGATACCTAACTTCCGATGAGACCTGGAGAACGTGGTTGTTTAATTTGGGAAGTGAAAGAGCACCAGCTCCGTTTTGTCAGAGTTTACTCGGAGGCCGCAAGAGGCAGCCCAGGGACTGAGTACTGCCAGTGACCTTTCCAAAATCTCAGCCGTGACTGAGGGAAACGGACCCGATACCATCAAGACCAAGCCATCGGCGTATGCTACTACCTTAACCCCACCCTTATTTAGCATTACCAGAACGTCGTCAATAGTAAATAGCCAAAGTAGGGGCGAAAGGACACCACCCCGCACTTTTTTAAATAATTTAAAAAAATATTGACAAAAATTTTTTAAAAATTTTAAAAAAATTTATTCGACAAATATTTATATAAAAGGGTGTTTTTAGTTCAATAATTTAAATAAATTAAACAAAAAAAATTTCTTTCAAAAAAAAATTTCTTACCAAAAAAGTTTTTTTAATGAAATTATTTAAAGAAATAAAAAAAATGTTTGTTAAGAAACAATTTTTTATTTAAAAAAACTTTCATTAAAAAACATTTTTTATTAAGAGAAATTGTTTGATTTATTTACCAAAACATTATTGAACTACAAACACTGTTTTATATATTTAAATATTTGTGAACACTTGTTTTTTTAATTTTATTACTCTAGAAAGTGTAAAAGTATCACAGCTATACATATTATAAAGTACATAGACTAAAAAATAATAAAAAATCATTTTGTTTTATTATTTCTTTGGCCCAAATATGTTTTGCTAGTAAAACCTTTTCCCATGGTGTCGGACTTCGGCTGATAGCCACTGTACGCGCCTACCATATGTATGCATGTGATGCTTCAATGCATGGAAAATTGTATAACTAGTCATAAATCTAGTTCATTAAGTTTTTATTGTTGTTTTAGCGGATATGGATTGTAAAAATGCTATACTCGACCCATTTGATTTACTTTTCCAGTTTTTCGATATTTCCGCTCATTTTAAAATTCAAATGTCGACAGCTTTAACTTAATTAGCGAATATTATAGCATTTTTGCGCAAGCAAATACAGACGTGAAAAATATTCTGCAAATAACTGCTTATGTGTTCCAAATTTTCTTGAAAAATGATATGCTGCTTGATATGCTTTTGACACCTTTAATTCAAAACCATTGCACATGATTCTGTAAACAAATTGGTGCATTGCAGACTGCTTTGATAGAAAATTGTTTTTTTAAATAAGTGCTTATATTAGAACAGTTTTCTTGGTCTAAAAGAAAACGACTGCGTAGAGTATTAATCGAGCTCTAGAATGACGTCGAATAGCTGATTAAGTAGTCTGATATATTTGACTGCTAAAACCCACATTAAATATATCAAAATAAATATAAACAACATATATAATGATATGCTTCTTTTTGTTTCAGATTCATCACTCTTCTCAAATGACTTCGGTTAGCCGTAATTGAATTTATTTTTCAAGGTAAGCTATATTTTCAATTTATTTATGCACACCTGTCAAAAACAAACCTCACTCATCTCTTATGGCCAAATTTTTAACATTTAGGTTTTAAAACAAATTTTCATCAACATTTCAAATTTAAAATTAGAAATGTTAGAAAAAATCTGTGTATGCAGTTGTGTAGTCCACTCAATTTTAATAGTCTAAAGCGGCTAAAAACTTGCCTTGATTTTGGGCAATGCTTTTTGTTGACGATATTTTCAATTTTCTTCCATATAACGAATGATCGAAATGTATAAGACAAGAAAAAATGCACCACAAACTTGCATTTCAAAATTCAAAATTGAACCTGAATTGAATTGAAGACAGTTGGAAAAAAATTAGTTAACATTTTCAGTCTAGTAGCTGCTTTTCGATGAATGTGTCATAATACAAGCAAAAGCCATATGGCTGAAAAGACTGCCCTAACCTTCGTTTTTGTATCATTTTTTAAACAATATTTCTATGAAAAATAAAAAAAGGTAAATAAAAAATAAACAAAACTTTGCAATATGTCGCACCGCAATTATTTTGCACACAAATGAATGTGCAATTTTTCAGCGCAATATAACCAAAGTTGATTAGCCCCAGATTTGAGCCATCACATTAGCGAACAGTCAGTTAGCGGCATTACCACCTAAAACGTATGTGTATGCGTATAGTCTCCTCTGTATCATACCAATCCGCACAATATACAACTTGTTATTATCTATCTTAATGGGGTGAAAATAATCTATGTTGTAGCTCTTTCGCCTTACAGTAATCAACTGCACTCAATGCATCAGTAGTGGCGATAAATTTAATGCGCCATTTGGGGATATAATGGCTTTTAATATGGTAATATCATCACTTGATTGCACAGAAAGGCCAACGATGGTATGTGGATATATGCATTAGGGCAATCCTTATTTTTAAATTTGCTTAAAGTTTAATTACCTATATTGACTCTATTTTCATTTGATCGGGAAAAAATGAGAGGGAAAATTTTAGCGCTCAACCGGACACAGCCATCTTCCAAAGAGTGAAATGAAAGCCATTCGAAAATTATTTATAGAAAGTTTTTCTACGTTCTGGTGTATCTCGAAAAGTACGGCACGAATTATTGCACATATTCAGGGTTACCAGGAAAGTCATCGGTGATACTTAAGAACATTATTATTCAGACAATTTCTGACTAATTTAGTTATATTAATAATGCAATTGAATAGACTCGGTGCGTAGTCCAACATAACGAAACAAAGTTTATAAACGCTACCTGTTTAGTACCTGGCATAATATGAACAATCGAAAAACAAAAACAAAAAATAATAATTTAGGAAATTAATGGGAATTTGTATCAGGAATAGGGATGGTACTGCTGAAACCGAATTATAATGAATATAAAATAAAAATGAATATAAAAGTTTAAATTCTTATTTTTTTGCATTAGTCACATACGAGGTTGTTCAATAAGTTTGAAATACACTTCATTATATATACAGTAAAGTCTCAATGAACACGAATACACTTGTTTCAACGGGATTCCAATTTATGCATACCATCCCTGAAGTGAGAATCTGGAAGGGCCGTAAAATACGCTTCCAAAACTGTTATCACTTCATCATTTGATGAAAAATGCTTTCTGCGCATGAAGTTTTTAAGTCTATAAACAGAATACGGTGGATGCTCCAACAATTCAAATTTTAATTCATGGGTTTTAGCCATTTTCAAAATGCTCTTGTGACACGTTGCTCTTGTGCCCTGATGAAAAGTAATTTTTTTCTTTTGCAAACTGGGTATTTTTTCAATGAATGGAAAAATCAAAGTGCATATTTTTATTCCACCCTACTACACATGTATATGCATTCACATGCATATGTACGTTTGTATAGATATTCATGCATGAGTGCCAGATTGCCTAATAATTGTGAAGAACTGCAAGTAGTTAGCAGGATCAACGCCATACCGCAATAACAAATATGGGCCGAAAGTATTGAGAGTACCACTGTGATAATATATTGTAATATACACACACATACACACATACATATGCATACATGCAAATGCACCTGCATATATACCCTGTAGGAATTTAGAAAATACTGAATTAGTACTATTCGGCGCTGAGTTAGAGTCATGGCTGATTCGTGTGTTTTCTTTTTTTCTTTCAAAAAAAGGACTACCAAATTTTTGGTGTAAATGTTCGCTTTTTCTACAGTGTGAAGCTATATAAAAAAATGGACCTATAAGATTTGGTATTTTTGCTTTTTGATAGTTCCAAATTAGTGTCCAAATAATGAATAGGAAGAAAAACTATATTCAAGCTTACTCTACTGCAGCTCTCACAATAATCGCAGGGACAGAGCATGGGTGGGACATTCAGGAGGTTCTATGTTCAATTTACGGTTACTAGACCCAAAAAATGTAAATAATTTTTAAATTACTGTATATTTTCGCTTACATTACCAACTCACAACGCCAGAAGTCCACGTCAAGGTCGTAAAGTTGTCTTTGCAATGTTTGCGTTCGTTGTACACTCAGACTCTTTGCCCCTTGTGATGCCGCGAAGGGAACTTGTCCTTATATTTCGTAAAACCAGTGTGTGCTTTTCAAAAATTTTAGAGGAACCCTTATTTTCGTAGAACTAAGATCTTCCAATTCATCAAAAAAATGTCCACCTAAAAAGTTGAATCTGGATAGTTTAGGGAAATGCACAGAATGCGCGAGGTATTCTCTTCCTCTTCTTCATCTATACATCTTCCTCTTTCCCATCCTTTGGGCGTGTCTGCCTATTAAGTAGTGCCCCGTTATAAGTAAAATAAGTGTGCTAAGACTCTGCTTATTTTCGCTTAGCAGAGACTCAGTGCGTTTAGCATTGAGAGCCGGCCACAATTACCGTGCGATTCTGCAGGTGGTTTCATTACGCCATCTTTCATTCGCTGCTCTTACAAGTTCCTCAAAGATAAGTAGCTTACATGTTTGTAAAGGTATACCCATGTCATTGACTGTGCACTCATCGCTCAATTTGCTGCCGAAACTCGCCAGTTTTTCAGCTCTGCAGTTACCCTCAATGCCGCAATGGCTAGGAACCCAATTTACCTTTAGATGAAATGACTCAACCATCTCCTTAAGAGATGTGCGGCATTTCATGGCTACCTTGGAGGTTGTCTATTGTTTTGTGCGGGACTTTATCGCCGCCTGGCTATCACCGGGTATCAGATATCATCATTATTTCCATCAGTTAAGCCTGAAATATATTGTACTACAGTATTCGGGAAGCCGGGAATTGAAGGAGATCCTCATATGTTTGGAATATACACCTCCAGTTTTGAGCCATCCGTTCTGGAAAAGTAGGAGTTTAACCTGCTACAGTATCCAGAACGTAATTTAGCCAAAATTACGTCGGTCTCACAAGGCAGCTGAAGCTCTTCGTCTGCAATTGGTGGATTCGAAGCTAGGAAGGTGGTAAGAGACTCCCGACGAATGTCGGTTAATAACCGTTAGTAAACTGTTTTAATGGACGAGTCGACAATTCTGCCAAATAAAAAATGTTCTTAAGATATGAAAACCAAAATAAACAAATCTCAGTTCATTTTATTATCTTAAAGATCCTTAATCGATTATATATATATAATTGGCGCGTACACCCTTTTTGGGTGTTTGGCAGAGCTCCTCCTCCTATTTGTGGTGTTCGTCTTGATGTTGTTCCACAAATGGAGGGACCTACAGTTTGAAGCCCACTCCGAACGGTAGATATTTTTATGAGGAGCTTTTCCATGGCAGAAATACACTCGGAGGTTTGTCATTGCCTGCCGAGGGGCGACCGCTATTAGAAAAACGTTTTTCTTTTTCTTTTAATTTTGGTGTTTCACCGAGATTCGAACCTACGTTCTCTCTGTGAATTCCGAATGGTAATCACGCACCAACCCATTCGACTACGGCGGCCGCCATTAATCGATTACATTTGTTATAAAAAGTGTCCTTGTTATAAAAAATAACAAGAAATTTTCAAACCAACTAATGCTAAAAATTTAATTATCAAAATGTTAACAATCAAATAAACAAACTCTTTCCAGAGTTATTTCGGTTCAGTTAATTTTTGTCAACTCCTGTCATTTGCATTACCACGAGTCGGTTTTGATTGCATATCTGAAATCTACCAGAAAATCAATCCGCTCAAAAGCCGCTTAGCCTGAACGAATGGCAAATGTCTGCGTATACTTTTCAGCCTTGGACACTGCCACACTCGGTAGACAAATCCCACTGCACGCAACAAGAGTAGCAAAGTGTTCTGTATTTGACGAAATCCTACTAAATAGTTCCATGTCATTGACAAGTTTTCCCTGCAGGGTAAGGACGGGCACATATACAGACAGCTGTATATTGGAATGCGTGGTTGTAAATTTGCGATTTTTTAATTATTCCATCTCACGACATTACACTCACTCTCGCTAATGTGAGAAACGCTTAATTATATTACTGCAGGGTTTTTAAATTAATTTTAATCAAATGTGCTATTCAATTAATTTAAAATTTCGTTTTGTGTACATCTGCATAAAATATTTATGAATACATAGAAAACTTACACTTTGATCGGATTATTTAACGTTTTTTTTTTATATTTCGTAGTTTTATTTATTACAAAAACGGCGAAAAAATTGAAAATAATTTGATTGTATAAAGGTGTTGAAAGTATAAATTCCCAAAGAAACATTAGTGCACATGCAAACCGTTACACACATAAAGTAGCCTGCTACGTGTAATATACTTATTTACTGACTACTATAAAAACATTTGATTAAAAGCTCGTCAGACATTTTTAATTCGGAAAAAAAAACAAGAAAAAAACCTTTTTTCAAGGTAAATTTGATTCCCGCACCGTTCCACCAACGGCGGATACACTGTGTCGAAGGTTGCGCAAACCCAGGCATTGTTGTGGTGCCCACTTCATGTGAAACCAACTGACAACATTCATTCTGTAGCGTAACCCTATGCGCATATACACATGTACAAATAAACGTATAATACATAATAAAAATTTTCGTAGTGCATTTTGTACAGAGATTATGTAAATATGTATGTATGTAAGTATGAATACTCGATGTGGCTCAAAAGGTTTTTATTTTCATGTTAAAGGGCTTACGTGTGAATGCTCAATATCCAGCGCCAGATAACACTAATTGTGCAACTAGTATATTACATTTTTGAATGGTACTAGTCCACACCCTCACTATCTACCTAGAGCCTTCAATCCTGAAGCATTTTAACAAGCCTGGTATTTCGGGATACAAACAGGGAAAGAGCTTGGGAAACAGGAAAAAGTCACATGGAGCCATATCAGGCAAATACGTGCTTGCGGAACGATATTAACATTATTTTTGTTCAAATAATCGCGAACAAGACGTGATGTGTGAGCTGGTGCATTATCGTGATGCAAGAACCATGACTTGTTGTCCCACAATTCCTTCCTTTTAAGACGAATGTTCTCGCGCAAACGCTTAAAAACGTCTAAATAATATTCAGCGTTAACCGATCGGCCTTGCGGAAGGAACTCCGGGTGCACCACGCCTTCGTAATCGAAAAAACAGTCAGCATAACCTTAATTTTTGAGCTACTTTGGCGTAGTTTTTTGGGTTGATGTACGTCCCTCTTTGAACGATTTGTACCACTGGAAAACACGTGCACGCGATAGAGCAGAGTCCCCATAGGTTGCTTGCAACATTTTTAAGGCGTCTGAAGCCGAAATTTTGTTGGAATAACAAAATTTCAAACAAATTCTTTGTTCAACTTGAAAATCCATCGTTAAATTCGAAGAACACACTCGAGCTTGACTTGAGCACAGAAAACAAACTATGTGACATATCACGCTGAAATTTGCCATGTAAGCTTATAACAGTCCTACCAAAAAACAAAAAATTTATTTTTGCCATATGCCATCCGCGGACCGTTTTATTTATAAAGTCTCGTTCATATTTGAGCAGAAGGTATATGAAAAACAACTCTGCCCCATTGCAAAAGTTTTACTTGTGGTTTCAAGTGTTGACGGATTTTTCGATTTTACACAGTTTTTGCACAAAATCTTTTAGCAAGTGCAGTTAAGTGGATGAAGTTCCCTTTAAACCCGCATTTTGGTGTTCTGTTCTTCTCGTTTTTCACGTCAACTGGACTTGTTTTCGTTTCCAATTTCACTTTCACTCGGATTTTATGCGATTACATAAATTAATTAATCAAAATCTTTGGATCTCGCAGTTGTATTCCAGCGATTTCGGGACATGGTAAAGTGTCTGGGATACCGGCATTCAAAGATAGAAAGTTCTACATCCAGCTCAAAATTTATTGGCTAAGGTAAGATGACTAGGAATACCCCATTTATATGATTAAACACATGAAAGGTCGGGACAAAGGAAGTCATTATTTTAACGCCGATTGTTTTAAATTGTGAATCGCTGCATGCTAAAAAGAAAGTTGTGATTATACGGAAACTGTGGTCCAAGATATTTGAATCTTAGCTTCGCGAAAGACGAACAACTGTATGTAGTTCAGAGGCAATCGTAGAAGATACTTGAAGTTATGTACATAGATTTTTACCAAATGGATTTTCAGCGAACGGTGTCAGGTTTGACCGGCCCTACTAAAAAGAGTTGTGACTTTTGGAATTTAGGGGCTTCCTCAAATCCCTCCAACCACGGCTAGAAGGACTTTGCAAATTTTATTGCCTAGAGCTCGCTGAGTTGAGCAAGGCATTGGTAGATAAAGGAACTCTTAAACTTTCCTCACAATCATTTTTGCAAAAATAAATTTTTTTTAATGTTGCTCTGAGCATGTACCTACCATATGTAATTATATAAACTTGATGAAGAAGTATTCAGATACCAATGAAAGGTAAGCCAGACATTTATCGACTAGTTTCTATCAACCCATCATTCAGCGTTGCACACCGACTGCCATGCAACTGCTTCTTGTTTAGCTACTAAGTTTGCTAGGAAAACATTTTATTAAACTGTTAGCCTAAATTTAAACTTATGGTATGTATTTTTGCGGATACTGATCTACGAACCATTCCGTTCAACTTCAAATTATTCATGCACCGGTGCACTGAGCGTTTTTTTCTAAAGTTCCAGTGTGGAACATAGGGCCATTATAATCATCCCGAAAAGAATTCAGAAGGTGTGGCCAACATCAGACCGTTAACTGATTCTCAGAGAATTTGAAGCCATCAGATAATTTGCTGACGTAAGAGTGGATATATATGAAATCTACAATAAAAATCTCGGTTAGGTGGGGAAATCATATAACATAATGAGCTCTAGGGCAACACAACGGACCCAACTTGCGGTCTATGTGGCACTCCGATGCGGGGTCACCCTTAAATCAACCAACCAACCAAGAGTGGATATAACCGCGGTTTGCTTACAACAAAGCTTAGATTGTGTTAGTGATATGAGAAAAAATCAACTCAGCTACTGCACATTTTGTGTCGTTGAATTTGAATTGGGCGAGCGTAAGAATATGTTTGAGATGAACGGGCAGAGTTCTGCTGTCAAATCCCCTATGACGTGGCAGCTGAAGTTACTCTGACAATGTTTCTTCGGATGGCCAAACCTTGTAATCTATCACCAATAGTAACAACTCACGTCATCCTCTCTCCGTTTGAACCTAATAAAGGTATACATACTTAAGTCCCCGTATGAATCGAGAATTACTAAGATTTTTGTAATGGCGTTGGCATCGCATCAACATATTATAGTGGATTCTTTCCACCTGCGCTTTTTCTAAACCAATTTTGGAGAGGCAGTTATTTCTGAAAAACACAGGCAAGCATTATTTTCTCTCTACGTTTTAAGCCAATTTAATTCATTGTCAACTGGCCGGGTGCAATGGACTCGAGAGAGATTTTATTGCACTCCCATATGAATGTCTGATGCTTTTAAGCTCTACAACTTTTTCACTTTGTTTACTCTTATGTCTCTTGGATTATTCTAACTACGGTATTTTTTTTTGAAATATTCTTATAGCTAATCGCAATTTTCGAGCGGAAACTACCTAATACTAAACTAGATTGTTTTGGGGGTAGACAGAGGGTCAATAACCGTTTTTTCATCACGGCAGTGAAATGAGCTTTACCAATCACGAATCACGCAAAAAACTATTTATTGAAGTGTCTTTTAACTTCTCAAGCGATTAAACACCCACTATTTTTTTACACAATTTTAATAAATTTTATTTCACTTCAAATCTAAAAAATTATTTTTCGAGGCCTATCCACAAATCCTTAGATGTACCAACAGGGATGTTTAACAAGCTTCTTTTTAGGGATTAAGTGATAAATCAATTCTGTACCTTCTATTTGGCCTTAGACGTCCTCTGTACATTCGCTTTGTAGTCAAAAATATCGTAGTAAACTCATCTCATTTAATGAGACCGCCAAAATTTTTTAGGCTAGCCGTACAAATACTATAATCATACAAATACAAAATTAATCACCCAATTTTATTTTTGAACCATTTTTTTACTAAATATGAAAAGATGGAAATTTTTATTTTGACCTTTACGCGCTTCATTTCTTGTCTACTTGTACTTATATTATATATGTATATTGAAGCTGTCTAGTTCACGAGTGTTCGCAAGCAAAAATTGTAATCTTCTGAAGGGGTGATTGATTTTGCGCCACCGTATATATTGGGAAATTTATTCAAATGTCCAGCCTCAGATTCAGTAAAAGAAATATGAAAGCCAACTGAATAAAAATAGTTAAAAATATTTTCCTAACACTAAATAAGGTCACGAGCATTCCGTTATTACACACGCTTTGATCAACAAAAGGTACATTTTTATAATTATCAGATACGTCGTATCTGATCCGTAATGCATGAATTTTTTCCTGTTTTGATTAAAGCCGTGACTGTAGTGAAATAGAAATCGTGAACATCATGGCGACTGAAGTTAGGGTGGCAAGTTTAAATTGCTGTGGAGCTCAAATTAAATTAGCATTTTCATTTTTAATAAAGGTTTTAAGAATTGAAGAATTAATTAAGTTGTGAAGAAAACTTATCTGAATTAAATGATGCAATTTCTAAATTAATCGAATTACTACGAATCACCTTCAATTTGTAACTCTATACAAGTATTTTACCTAAATAACGAAAGCCAAATGCACTATCAAAACATAGGAAAGGGGCGTGCAAGAATGCACATACACCCACAAGTGAATATTCGGACACAGTGAGTGACAAAACCAATGCCACCGGCATGCTGAGTTGATGGAGACGGTTAACCTGTCAGTTTGGGGAAACAACAGGAAAAAGTGATAGAATGCAATGCTAATAACTGAGAACAGAATGCTCCGATTTGCGCAGTGTATTTTGTATTGTGATATTTATCGCTCTAGGGAGGTCGTTTTTTGGGATAAATTATATAAACTTATAAACGAGATGTGTCTATAAGCTAAAAAGTGATAAAAGCATACAATTAATTTTCGAACTACAACACATCAAAAATGATTCTAACAATAAGGGTAAAATATTTTGCTTAATTTTTAAGTAATTTTATAATATTAATTAAATTTATTAATTAAGTCACAGCTATGATCAAAAATTAGTTTGTAATTCTACACAGTGGTTTTTGGTCATCATATTAGCCATCTGACTTTAGCGGTCATCAGGACATCTCCATCATAAACAAGCTACCAATCACGTCAAAAAGGTTATACACCTCTTGTGCTGTCCTCAAACAGCCAGGTACACATTTAACCTATGTGCTGACTGGGCTATGCATGCGTTATGCTTAATAGGATAGAGATACGATTACCTGTATACTAGGCCGGGTCGATTTGTGGGGAGGCAAAAAAATCGCCCATTGGGGACATCAGAATTCGTATGGTATGGTTCCTTCGGCAAAGTTTCTTATTTTGATCCCTAGAATTCGATTTTCACAGAGCAATGAGCGATTTTTAAGTCGACCCGCCCTACTGTGTACTAAAACTGGCATGGTTTAAAATCAATGCCTTCAAAAAAAGCTCCTACTTGGTCTTAGAGCAAAGCATGGGGAATGTCGATCACTGGTTTTAGTGCTGGATTTTCTCGTTCTCTGCCTTAAATGTTCTCTGCGGAATCTACTAGCAAAGTAATAAAGTAACTAATACGAACAAAATAAACATAAATATCTATTGTACATATATCTAGCGTCTTAGTCGGGGTATGTTCTAACCACAGACTGCTTCTATGTATTTCCTATTTTTTGTGATTTTCAAACCTGGTACAGACACTTCAAACTACTATAGCTTCGCCTCATGTAACTCCACTTCTGCGTGTTTGCTGCTCGATTACAGGGTAAATTTTACCACTAAAAACGCCTCGGTTAGCAATTGTAAAAGAAGTTGTATATGTACATATTTACTAGGTAGCATAGTGATTATTATTCTCCGATCCCTAAACTTATCCAATAATGTTGAGTATTTGCCCTATTTTATTGAGTTTTATTTCCTACTCTGATAAAATATGTTTACCCAGAGGCTTGTGTCAGGTTCGATACCACAAAATTTTTGGTTGTAACAGCACCTGCAAGTTCCATTGGAATATATTTCCAGGTTCGTAAGATGATAACTCAATCTATAATGAACTGTTAGAATTCCCGTAAAAATTCTAAAATTATTCTTATTTAATTGCAAAATAGAAAGGAGAAATTACCTTTTCCTGAAACACAAAAGGTTGGGGTTCTATAAACAGAAAGGTTGCCTCTTTCCTGGCTATTTTATCTACCATTTCGTTCAAAGAAATTCCTTTGAGTCTCGTAGCCCGTAGGATACGTACTCGATTATTTTGGTTAAAGGTATTCAGCTTATTAAGCCCTTTTTGCACCAGTTTTGATATAAGCTGGAAAGTATTGAGAGCCATGAGGTTGTAAGGATAGCTATGGTTTTGTTGTTATAGTTGCGTTTAAGGTTTAATTGAGTGCATCTTTCTTTTTCGTGTACTTGCCTAACGCTTCCGGGTATCTTTTCTGCGGTCCGTAGACACGTGATTCTGTAATTGCCTTGGTGACTAATCTATTCTTGAACCATGTTATAATACCATGTCTGTTTTACCTTTTAGGTTTTAGATAATCCTTGCAAATTTTTTTTATTGCCCAGTTCAGACTTGAAGCATTCGACAAAACTGAACATAAGAAGTATTGTGTCTTACGGCATTGAGATCTCAGGGGTTAGTTTAGCAAAAATATTAAACTTTTTGGCATTTTGATAAAAGTCTGAGCTTATTTTGAGCTTTGGTTGATCTTAAGACAGCCCTCCTCATTTGCCATTGGTTAAGAATGTGAATGGGTGTGAGTTCTAGAAGAACGTCAATTGATGCCGAGGGCTTCTGTTATGCATACACACGCAGATGTATTGAAAATCTATGTCTTATTCTCTATTCTTTTGGAAAAATTTTCAGGTTCCTGTAGGTGTCACAGGCGTTTGGAGAAGAGGTTAACTGAGTAATAGTTCTCCTCTCGTCCTTATTTAACTTGAAGTCTTTCCGAACTATGGGAAACTATGGCTGACCGTTTGGGCCTTCTTTAATGCTCGCGGGACCCATTCAATTATTAGTTTCTTAAAATAGCTGCTGAAAGAACTAAAGCATGCATATAAGAATTAGGGGCTTTAATCCCGGTAATTTTTAAGTCTAAAAAATTCTGGGACTATTTGCAAACAGTCCTGGAATTTTCGGAATTTGAAATTTCTTACGAAGCATGTGAAATGGAGTTTCCCGTTTTAAAGCAAAAAACAAAAACAATATTGAAGTAGAAATGATATAAATGTCACTTTAAATGAGAAAGCATATTTAAAACTTTGTTATCTATTATTTATTATATGGTAGCGGAGCTTCCCAAGCTATACTGATGGAATTTTGATTTTGAGTTAAGTTATTGAAAAATAATGAGTATCTAAATCCTGGGACTAATCCCGGGATTGTAGTAACGATATCCCGAAAATTTCTGGGTTCATAAAAATTGGAAAACTGTACATCTCTAATATGTATGTACTACCATCGTTTTGGTGTATGTATTATAAGTAGTGTGTGTATGTGTGCTGTATGTACATTTTTATACAACAGCCCAAGACAAAATGAATCAGTTTTGTTCTAATTGCTTCTACTTAATCTCACTTAAAGTTGTTCGCAAATATTTCAACGGTTTTATAGCAATTTAATCCGTAAAGTCGACAGTATGTATTCAAGATAACTAAACAAATAAACAGTTCGAGGCGTTAATCGTATTTTTCGTGGTACAGATTTTTCGTTGTGACTGTCTTGCAATCAAAACAAAGCTGTGAGTAATAAAGACTAGAATGCAGACAATTTATATTTATCTGGGTTGGTGATTTGGACTGCGAGAAGACTTATCTTTATACTGCGACCATGACTTACAATTTACTGCGTGAAAAAGAAGTTCATAAAATGAAATAACTTAGTGATGTAAGAAAAAAATAAATTAACTGGGTTAAAATTCTTATCGCCGCCATTAAGGTGTACTAGTGCTTTAATATTCCGTTTATCACTCTGCTTATAAAATGATGCTCTAAATGGCGTTTATGTATCTCTTGCAATGCGCAGTAAATATTTAGAATTTTCTGTTTATTTTCTGCTCCGCTACACTTTGCATTTTATTGACATTTTGCCATTTTACTGTTTTTGATGGCATTTTAAATTGCACCATATCTGGTTTGCTTTCAGAGGACACATAAATCAGTAGCTAAGTACTTATATAAAACTGTTGGTCATTGCAGAAGATCGCTAGAAAAAAAATAGAAATTTATTACAAAATTTGGGCGTGAAGTTCGCGTGCATAAAAGGGATAAGGGAAATTAATTACCATAGGCAAGGCAAGTACATCTACAGTAGCGAGTATAACTGAGTGCTTAATGATTTGTTCTTGATATTTAAAATGTTTTTCGAGAATTGTTTTGTTTTGTAATATTGTCTATTCTTTAACCAAAACCATAAAAATAAATCTTCAAAACTATACAAAATTCTGAAAAATTCAACAAATTTTCATCTAAATATTTTATTGCTTTTTGTTCTGAATGTTTAGAAAAATTTCGAGTATGCAGTTTTATTGCTTATTAAATCTTGGTTTAACAAAGTGTAAATTTTAAGCGGCTAAAGGTCTTATTGTTTAATTTTTTTTTTTGGGGGAAAGCTCTTGCGTCTTTTTTTATAATATATAATAAGTGCAATTTATAATAAACTGGAAAAAAACTTTTTACTTTTTTTTTCAAACAGTCGTGCACATTTTTTTTCACAAAGAACTATCTTTTGTATGAAACTAAGCGCTAAAAGATGTCAGAAAAAAATTATTAAAAATACCAGCCACTTTTGCACTTTAGCTTGATTATAAAAAAATTTAAGGGGATTGAAAATTTTTAAAAACAACACATAAACAAACTTTCATATATATTTCGTATTTTATATTTTTCCAAAAATATATTTCAGAGGAACATTTTTGTGTTTTATTTTATGTCATTGTGGACATTTACGTGCTTTGTATATTAAATTCTACGTTCTTTGTTTGAGAACTCTCCTGGAGAAATTTTCCGGAGAATAATTTGTTAGAACATTTTAATCCTCTAGCGAACTCACAAATTAAATAGGCGTTTAGACTTTCCAAAATACGTGTCTAAATGACCCTCTAAGGAAAATGCTAATATGTTAAAATATTCTACAAAATTAATCCTCGCGAAAGTTTCCTAATATTCCTGTTTTCTGTAATTGCCCAAATTGCATATTTCGCTCCGATATGAATTTTAACCCTTTCTTGAACTATTCTAAGCTCTAAACATTCAGGCAAAAATGTCCACACTTAATATAACTATAAAAAAAATGTTACATTAGAATACAAAGATTTGGAGTTTTTATTACAAGGATTTTAATCTTAAGTTGGATTCATTCCGTCCCCAAAAATGCGCTGTGTACTGACGCACTGTGTAATCAATGCAATATTAAAAATTCCCTCACAAATACTGGGATTTTTTTATTATGAATTAAATTTGCATAATTTTAATAACAATACCAATCCAATTCCCCTTGGCAGCCAATGTCGCCCCTTGGCGGCCAATGATAAACCTACGAGTGTATTTCTGCCATGAAGAAACTCCTCATAAAAACCATTCGTTGCTAGGAGGCGTCATAAAACTGTTTGCTGAACAAAATTAAGATGCTGACCGCAAACTGAGGGAGAAGCTCGGCCAAATAACCAACAAAGGATGTATTCACTTTCTGTTGGGCTCAACTGGGAATTTCCATGGAATTTCCATGGAGATCAAAATGAAATTCGTAATTTTTTATTTTGTGGTGTTATGTTTCTGGTAATAAAAATAAATAATTAGCGCGTACACTTCTGTTAGGTGTTTGGCCGAGCTCCTCCTCCTATTTGTGGTGTGCGTCTTGATGTTGTTCCACAAATGGAGAGACCTACAGTTTCAAGCCGACTCCGAACGGCAGATATTTTTATGAGGAGCTTTTTCATGGCAGAAATGCACTCGGAGGCTTGCCATTGCCTGCCGAGGGGCGACCGCTATTAGAAAAATGAAAAAGCAGGTCAATGTAAGAGGATTTTGAAGAGTTTTTCTATGTAAGGGCTAATTACGTGAAAGATATCTTTAAAGTTCTTCGGCTCTACTGACAGGCTTAGTATCTTGATTAAATCTCCATATAATAATGCTATGATACATTTGAGTAATATTTTTCTAAATTTTCGTCGAGTAAAATTTTGAAAACTTTATTAATTTTGCTTTCATCGAGATTCGAACCAACGACCTCTCTGTGAATTCCGAATGGTAAGTCATCTTATGGCGCTATTACGCCTAGGTATCACGCGCCATTATGCAGCCATCCCGAGATATATCCTTAACCCTTATCTTCTCATATCATATATATTATGTATCTCAAAGTGTTGTGGTTTGAATGCCTAGGGAATATAAAAAATTCCCTGGAATTCGGTAAATAGGGCCATTAATTCGATTTCTATAAATATCTTAACTCTAGCACCACACAGTGAACCCGATGAAACTTGGATAACTTAAGATAAAATTCAATTTTTAACACATTTCCCTTTTTTATATACATTGCGAATATTGAGGAGACCCATAAAATACCAGCTTTCCCATAAAAGACCAGCCTTTAATAATGCCATCGATATTCTCTTTTCTAATAGCTTTCAGATTTGCTTCATCGCTGGTGGAAGCAAATAACGAATTATTATTCTACAGATACTTCACCTCCTCAGGGTATTCAAGCACTGTTTCCTCGCAGCCTAATCGAACTAAGGCTCATTTTGTGTCTCACAAAACAGTCAAATAGTAGTATACAATTTTAAATTCGAAATATGATGTCGGTTAGATACGAAAATGTAGACTCGCTATGTCTCACACTTAACGAGACCCAACAACTTTTTCAACTGGCTATAAGTATAAAATGCAGGTTAAACTCAGCAAAAAAATATTAATTTTGAGGAATTGGGCGGTTGGAGTGGGACCACTATCATCTACGATATATAATATATTTCATTATATATAACAAAATATTTTATGTATAGTTTCTCTACTTATACATGTTTTTGTAGTGAAAAACAATACCTCTGTTGTTGTCTTAATTTGCCCTTCAATTCCAGATAAATAAAAATTACCTCTCCACTTTTCGTCAAGTTTATCGTGTGAACAGTTTGACCTCCTCACAGAGCGGTTTGTTGCTTTTACCATTTAAGCACGAGCATCGCAATCATTCAGCTTTGCAATCAAAAGCAGATAAACAATGAAACTCAATCGGATTTTAGTTGTGACTTTTAGCCTTTTAGGGAAACTTGTCAAATTTAAGGACTAAATAACTTCTACAGCGTTTATGTAATTGAAATATTTTTGTGCTGTTGCTTTTGTACATTTTTTTATAAATACATTTGTTCACTTGTATTTATGCAACAGCAATTGTATAACTTCATTTTGTCATTCAATATATGAAAGCTGATTGCATCATAGTGAATAATATTCGAACAAAAGTTATGATTAAATAAAAGCAGGTCAATGTAAGAGGATTTTGAAGAGTTTTTCTATGTAAGGGCTAATTACGTGAAAGATATCTTTAAAGTTCTTCGGCTCTACTGACAGGTTTAGTATCTTGATTAAATCTCCATATAATAATGCTATGATACATTTGAGTAATATTTTTCTAAATTTTCGTCGAGTAAAATTTTGAAAATTGAGTGAGTAACAGTGAATAGCCCGAGGCGCTTCGGAAACAAAAAATAGTTTTGTAGTATATATCACAAGTCGGAACTTGATAATCTGAAACAAAAAATTCAACATGTATTTGGGATAAGAGATATTCCTGTAAGATTTTTTTTTTCGCTTAAAAAATCAACAAATTTGTTATTGTAAGATTAATAACTATTAAAAGAATATACGTGTTGAATTATGTGAAGAATTACTGTGTAAAATTTCAAGTCTGTTGATTGAGTAGATTTTGAGTAATGGCATACACGGACTTCCAGAAATACAAAGTTTTATCATACAAAAACGAGCAGGTACAGAAACTGCGGCGGGAGCAACAGACACTCAAATACTCATAAATACATCAATTTGTTCCGATCGACTTGAAATTCTGACACATTATTCTTGAGATATGAGGGTGTGGACACATACAAACGATGATTATGAAGTGGAATCCACAAGAGTACAGATGCGAGGGTTGAACAAGAGGATCCTGGCGATGCAGTCTGCATGACGAAATAACCCGCACTGATTTTACCTGGACTCAATTGAGGCAAAACACAAACGATACAAATAAGTGGAAATCATTAACTTTGACGCTATGCGCCACATAATCGGTACGGAAGCAAACTATACATAATAATAATTCATCTAAAATTTAAAAAAATGTAAGAGTATTTCGATTCACAATAAACTATTTTTTCAACACATTCACAACTGCTTACAGTTCATTAATTGGTAAAATGCTGATAAGGGGCTGATAACTGACATTTCGGAGAAAATTGTTATGTTAAAAATACCAGCAATGAGAAAAAATAAAATACGGATTTGCTATGCGTATTCGAGCATAACTCAAATCCACCATGAAATTTTCAGGGATTACTGATCATAGCCTCAGCTATTAATGAAAAAATAAGACAAACAACTTAGAGGGTTGACAAAGACAATTTTGTTAAGCATATTTTTTCTTAAAATTCCTTTATTAAATATTTTGAAGGTAATATCAAGTAATTTAATTTTAATATGAGATCCTTGCATTGTAGTGTTAACTGCCGTACATAGTTGTCTGGTAATTTTATAGGCAGGCTTATCTATTACATTGCCGTTTTCAAACAAGATATTATTTCCATTCCCCTACTCTACGGTGGAATATTTCAAGGAAGGAAAATCATACCAGCCTAGCTTTAACAGAAAACGTGTGAATCATTTTCAAGTAAAGCATCACACTTTACTGGCGCCGCGGCGGTATGGGCCACCACCACTTAAGTCTCAAAGAAGTTGTACCAGTCAGAAGCAGGAAAGCAGAAAGGGGTCTCAGGAGATTTGGAATATATGCTGAAATTGTGCATAGATGGATAGGCGAATCTCTACTTAGAGCGTAGCTTTTTCGCTCTTCCCATGAGAGTAGTAGATGGGTTAAGGTTGAACAAGGTTCGAAACTTCGATCAGGTCTTTTCTTTGACTCCAGTTAGCACGTTGATTAGTATGAACGCAATCCTATAGATCTTATCTCCTTTTAAAGACTGAACCCCTTTCTAGCGCATGATATGAAAGAAAAAGTTTTTCCACGAGTGGCTTTAATTTATTGGCGTACACTGTGACAGACTGGGTTTCACAGTACTGCTGAGATTATCTCTGTTCAGATTTACCTCTTATCAGAAATCGTTGTTAATAATAAGCAATATTATTAATAATCAATCTTAACAATTGTTCCATAAACTTAGTGAATTTGCCTATTCCCAAATTGAAAGCTAATAAAGTTATCGCTTCACGAAATGTGTTGTTTTAATGAAAGCGTCCTTGATGCCGAGAAAAGCGGCATGTTGATTTCTCAATTATGGAGTATCCGTTCCACTAATCGAACCTTATTCACAGCCTGCTAAGCCAACTTTTCCTATATTATACACATCCAAGGTATTTATTTCATATTTCAAACAAAAAAATATATAATACAAGTCATATACCATGTTTTTACAATAAACATAAAAAAGAAAACGGAAAAAAAAAAAATTTATTTGAGAGAATAAAAAAAAAATTGCCGAACTGCCGGCGCAACGTAATTTCAAACTTGTTTTCAGCACATTGCAGCTGCGCAAATCTGCAGACTCTCAACTTTTACCTGTACACATAAGGGATGACTGTGATTTATTTCTTGTGCGTATCTTCTCACATCTGCCGCACCTGAAAGAAAAAAAGGCATACAATCTTTAGACAAATATTTGTGCGCACGTATGTGTGGATGTATATAGGTTTTCTTACTCAACCTTGAACTGGAGATAGCATTGATTTTTGTCCTAAAAAGTTTTAAACGAGTAAGAATGCAGTCACATGCACACATACGTATGTCAATTCCATATATGTATGTATATATATCGGAATATGTACAATATTTATATGCCTCCATTGGCACCCACACTTTCATATGTTTGCCATCCCTGTAGGAAATCAATTTTTTGAGAATTTGTGCCTTGAAAGACAGGTCGTGAAATTGGTCATATGATACTAGGATGCAAATTTGAATTGTGCACTAACTGTATCGTGTTTTTAACCCTTTCCTTTCCTTTTCCCTTAGTTTTCATGCACCTGAGGTAGTAATTTGGCTTTTGGCTGTCTCTTGGATGACACCGGTTCATTGTCATAGACTAGCGACTTCGTGTCACCTTATATGTATGTATAACTGTAAAGAATATAGTATAATTTATAAAATTGAGATAATTCGATCATTTCGGACAAATGTGTAGACCAGTGTTTAGATTCTTCTTCTTCTTAGCATCACAGTCCTTGGCGAACCCTTGCTTCATTCACAACCTTTCGCTACTCGTCTCTATCTAAGGTTACTTCCTTCACCGCCACACGCTCAGCTTTGCAAGGTAATTTCAATGTCTTCGAGCCATCTTTTTCTGGGGCGCCCTCTTCTTCGGCCTCCAACAGTGCGTAATTTAACTGCCATCTTATTCTCTGAGATTTTATAAATCTTTTCACAGTTTCGTGTTTTGATAAAAGTTCCAGCTCATGATTATATCTTATTCGATAAGTACAGTCCTGCAGTTTTATTGGTCCATAAATTTTTCGTAAAACTTCAAGGACCATCAGCTGATTACTGTCATTGGTTTTTAGCATCCATTGTTCGCAACCATAGGTAAGGAGAAAGTTTTGTATATCCTTAACTTTTGGCCGCGAGATAGTAATTTGGACTTAAGCTGTGTCAAATTTGAGTAATACGATTTATTTGCTGTTAAAACTCTGTCATTAATTGTCAACGACATATCCTTATTCGTTGATATTTTTATACCCAAATAGGTAAATTCTTGCACATTCTCGACTGCATAGTCTCTGCTAACCAACAGGTCATCATGTCTTAAATCGGAGCTGGACCGGGCCATAAACTTCGTTTTTTCTGAATTAATTCTTAGCCTGGTAGTTCGCACTTTTTTTCTATTTTTTTAAACACTGTGCGACAGTGATTTTATACTTTGGAGACCTAGTACAACTTGTAGGTATAGTAAAATTAAGAAAAATGATATAGGAGAAATTTTCAATACACCCCCAAAATCTCATTTTATGGCCATAAAACCGTTTTTCAGTAGGTTGATGTGAAGAATCACTCCTAACTTCGCCAATTTCCATCCGATTTCGAATTTGCTTTTTTAGTTCGAAAGACCAAAAACAAGCCTTTTTGACAGTGTGTTGACAATTAAAAAAAAAAAAAAATCTTAAAACCCACACAACTCTATTAATTTTAATTCAATTACAGTCAAATATAGCTCATTCGATGCAAAATTAAATTTACTATAACAGTAGTGTACTAAAAAAAATCCTCAATATCGGATAATATCGCAAAAATTATGTCAAAGTTGAAAAAATAGAGAAAAAATAAAAAAATTCCAAATACTTCCGTCTACAGTCTCGTCAGTTGTCATTTCAGAAAAATTGTATGAAATGAAAATTGCATGCATTTTTCTGAATTGTACGTGTGTTTTTTTAAAAACGTTCCTATAGCTCTTAAAAAATTACCCTTTATGTGAAAAATTATAATTTTGAGACTTATTCAATGTTGAAAATTTCCGCAAAAAGTTTTCTAAAATTGTTATTTTTTTAAGAAAAAATCTGTGGGATGGTGTTTTTTTAAATATCGAAAAAAATGTGGACTTGTTGAGAGGCGCGTACACCCTTTTTGGGTGTTTGGCCGAGCTCCTCCTCCTATTTGTGGCGTGCGTCTTGATATTGTTCCACAAATGAAGGGGCCTACAGTTTCAAGCCGACTCCAAACGGTAGACATTTTTAAGAGGAGCTTTTTTTTCATGGCATTAATACGCTCGGATGCTTGCCATTGCCTGCCGGGGGGCGAGCGCTATTAGAAAAATTTTGTTTTCTTAATTTTGGTGTTTCACCGAGATTCGAACCAACGTTCGCTCTGTGAACTCCGAATGATAGTCACGCAACATACCATTCGGCTACGGCGGCCGCCGCAACTATTATGGTTACGAAATATAAGGCATATTTCAATGTTGCAGAATTATGGGATACAGCTTAAAAGAGAGACATTTATAAAGAAGTTGTAAATAATACAAATTAATATGTTTTGAGTAATGTAGTTATAAAATATTGTATGATCGCTATCCATTCGTACACGAATAAGCAATACAGAAGAAGAACACAATAGTCCAACCGGTTGAGTCGTTTTCGATTTGTTGCAGTTTGAAATTTTTTAACTCATTTTAGCTTACAGACTCGTCTCTCTATTAAGATTGTGCAATTTATGCCATAAGAAATCTTCCAAAAAGGTTAGGCTTCAAAATATAAAAAAAAGAAATCTGCAAATCTGAGTATTCTGAGCATAGTTTTTAGCGCACATTCATGATATCTTCGTTCTTTATTTTATTAAGATGTCGATATATAGGTATTTGCGTAATGATTGCAATAAAAGCTGCTTGCAATCAATTTATTTATACCATCAAAATGTCACTTCAGTTTATTTAATTTCTTAAGGAAAATACACAACTTTAATTGTTAATGCCACCAGTTTACACTCCAGCTTATCGTATTTGCAACATATTTTCTTTTTACTGAATTGCTGCTAGATTCAGTTCTTTTGATTTATTTTTTCTCCTTATCTGCCATTTCCCTCCATACTCTTATTCACCATAGCGCGTTGCATTCTCCAGATTTGGCTTACCTACTTTGCTCAGCCAGCAGCTGACAATGTTCTTCTATTGTCAGTGTACGTATGCACACATACACACGTATATAAATATTTGATGCGCTTCTAAGAAACCTGTTGGCTGTTACGGATAATCTGTATTTAAGTAATTCAAAAAACAGCTGCGATTTTTTTTCCTTTTTATATTTTTCTCCGTTCACCTCTGAGGCTGCTGCAGCTACAGCTGCTGATCACCTGAAAATCTTATTTTCAGGCTTCACTTGCTATAATCAGCAACTTGTTGGCATATCCTATTCGATGGAGTGGATTCGGTTCAGTTGCGCAGGTATGTGTATATGGTACCTGTATGTGTGTATGTGTTTATTGTATAAAATCATTCGATTAATTAATTTCAATTCATTGATTTCTTTTATTGCCTTTCCTGCAATGTGTTCATCATGGCTGGCATGTGCAGTAGGATAAATAAGAGAGGTGGTGTGCCGGAAAAAGGTGGTTGCTCTATTATTTTGTACCTACTGCGGTAAAAATCCACTTGCTAATGTGAAAAGATCTGCACTAACCTATTCCGCTAGAATATGTAACATCTGTTCATAGGTAAATACAGTCCTAGACGAACTCTGTAGGTGTCTGCAACGACAGCAAAGCTGCGGTCTTTACCTTAGACAGCGCTTCAACCACTTCAAGGGTAATTGAGTACTGTAAATCCAGATTAAACTATGTCGACAGACATAATATCTGGATGCTAACATGGGTCCCGGGACACGTGGGTATCGCGGGTAACGAGATCTCTGACTCTTTAGCTAGAATGGGCTCCGAGGCCAGCTTCCTTGGCCCGGAGCTCGTTCTGCCACTCCCTTATGCAACCATCAAAGCCACGAATGGCAAAGAGGTTGAAATTGAAATTGAAATTTGAAAAAGGTTGAGCCAAGGAGCACCAGGAGATTTGGTGGCTCCTAAAACACTCAGGCTAAAGAGCCCATTGTATTTATAGCTCTGGAAAGAGTGGTAGATAGTCAAGGAGGGAAGGAGAAAAGTATCAGAGAAAGTTAGAGGTTACTCTTTCCCACAAGTGAGCTTGGCAGGCTGAGAGGAGTTGTAGATGGAGAAAAGTGATGTTGACTGTCATGTCCGAACGACTGCCGCAGTTCCTCCTGTCACCAAACAGAAGGGACTATAGGTAGCTGGTTGGACTGATGACGCTCCACTTTCTATGGGCGAAGCATATGGAAAAGGTGGACATTTTAGGCAGTGCACTCTGCCCAGCTTGCAGAGAATGAGACTACGGATCACTTTCTGTGAGGTCTTCGGCACCGATTTGTTAAGAAGCGACCACCTTGACTCCTTGACACCATAAGATCTACCCCGATTTCTTCGGAGGTCGAGTAGATTTCAAGGAAATTAAAAAGTGAACCCGAGTGCACTACAATCGACTTAATTGTGCCTGAGTGCTGTACTTGATAGGCAAACTTTATCTCTAACGAGACAACTGTCTACAGTGTTAAAGGCCCGCTTCATAAAATATGAAACTTTCCAGTCCAATTGTAAGCTGGGCTCAGTCCACGCTACCTAAGGAAGCCATTGGGATTCAAAGTCTCTAATGAGATCTCCACTTTTTGATATAATGGATATTGTAGTTTCTCATGAATTAAACAAAAACTATTTCTAAAAATTTTGCGGCTTTATATAAAAAAGGAAATCTACGGTCATAATGAATTACGTGTACAATCTTTGCCCAAAACAAAACAAAAAAAAAACAAATTCGAAACAAAAAAGAAAAATCAATTCTCAAAACACCTGTTAAGCTCGATTTTTGAAACGGCCTTCAGTTTACGTAGCGATTTACATTGAGTCTCTTCTATGAACCCGAAATGTACCTGGAATGATATTTTTAATTTATTGAATACATACACGTGGAGATAAGTTAGTCGAAAACGATGATTGTGGAAGTATAGAGGCCGAGTTTTTCTTTCTTTATTCCATGGTCACAAACAATCTAGCAGTGTGAGGCCTCACACGATCGTGGTGTGAAAATCAAGAGCTGTCTCACTATAAATCATCCCTTTATATTCCGAATAGTTTTACGCAAATCACTCTCACTGTGCGGATTGTACTTATTATATGTATATTGACAGCAAACTGAACTGCGGCTGACTTGACGCGAGAGTTAATGGACAGCCAACAAGGCTATTCAAATATGGCTGTGGAAAATACCTATATTATATTAAGTGCTGTATCTACCACAATGCAGAATATGCACACTTTTGAAGAAAATATGTACTCCATATACAGTAATGCCAATTAATAATTCTATAAACTCTAGTCAATCTATGGTTAATTGCATTAGCATTGATTGATTGTGTTTTTTTGAAATGGGGGAAAACACAATACAACTTGTAACCAAAAATTACCACCAACGAACTGCATTAATTAGTCTGCTGTTACATGCAACGATTTCAGTATGGGAAAATTAGCTACATGTGGATAACTTCGGTTCTTTAATTTAGTGCGCTACAGTACTCTTAATTACATACAAATGCATGTGAATGTTATAGAGTACGAGGAGGAACTGGAATCTCATGCACTCATGCATGTGTAAAAACCTTGCAGGAAATATTGGAACGGTTATATAAAAGGACTAGCGATGTACTGTACTACATTCATATAACATATTTAAACTGGTGTAAAGAGGTAGAATAGTTTACTCATTGGGTGAGTAAAAAAGGGTGGATTAACGTAATATCCGAGAATAAAAGGTGATTAAAAGGTTGCAAATTGAAGGTAGTGATAATTAAAATTTTAATTTAAAAGCATTGGGCTCTAATTTTCTACTTCTTTTACAAAGTTTTTGATAGTTGGTCTTACATAATTAGGGTTTTATAAATTCAATGGGGGTCTCGTTTTGCCAGAGTGCCTCCAGGTTGAAAATATTTCTCGGTGAAGCTGAGAGTTTAATTGGAAATAACTTTAATCCATTTTGAAATGCGAAATCGTTTAAATCTCAATGCATATTTATGTACATACATATGTATAATTTTATTTCGTTCCAGTATGAAATCGAGGCTGTCGAAGAAAACAGTTTTAAACATTTCTGATTTATTGTAAAGCATTTCTCTTTGGTATTGATTTCAGCCAATTTGATATTTTATATTTTTCCGATATATTTTGGCGGAGGTCTTAAAGTAAAGGCTCTTTTATAACCATCCAGATACTAGGTTACTGTATTCTCCAAAGTTTTTGGAAAGTTTATATTTGTATTTATTTTTATTTTTTATGTTTATTTTATATTTTATATTTTTTATTTTTATATTTACTTTATATTTATATTTTTATTTATTTATATTCTACGATACGATATAGGGTTTAGAAAATATTTTGTAGTACATTTAAATGAAGTACAATTGCTTTGTTATGTTTTTAAACATTTTAGTAAGTTTTTTTAAACTGACCTAATTTTTAAATATCCCTTTAGTTTTAAAGCTATACTGCTAAAAACCTCAGTTACTTTGGAAAAGTATAGATAACGAATCACTTTAACATGAGATACATGCAGCAGCAGATTTTAGAAAATTTAAAATACCATTATCTCGAAAACTGGAACCAATCTGACAAAAGGTGGACTGCCATTCATTTAAGAGAGCCCTATTTATGTAAGACCAACTATTAAAAGCTTTGCCCAAATTTTGAACTTCAACAGTGAAATTATAGTGCCTCGAATAGAAATATGAGCATTAAAATGAAATTTTATATATCCTCCTTAACAACTATTCCTAAAAGTCCATCATTCCAAATTTAAGGGTGTTTCATTTATTATTAAATATTCGAATTATAAAGGATCTTGTAAAAAAACAAGCCTAGATGTTGTTTTAAAATAAAACTTGTACAAATTGAGATTCTTTCAGGCTTCACTATTTTTATTCAAAATACGGCTATTAACAATTGTATGTAAAACACGCCAAATACTCAATTCATGAATGGCTAATTCTAGAGAGTTTCGGGCTATCGATTTTGTACGTTATTCAGCAATACTTTGCGCTATAGCAGCAATATTCTTAACAGAATGTCCAGTTTTTGGTCTGCCAGTTCTTTTTCAATCCTCAATAGAACAAGTTTTTTGAAATTTTTTCCCTTGATTTCCACCAAAAAATCACGAATTATTTTGTTCTTAAAGATCGACCATTTTTGTAAAAAGTTTCAATAATTTGAATACGGTGTTCTATCGTGTAATATTGTATATATGTCTATTTGACAAATGTCAAAGATGATATAAAAAATTGGCAACGTCTAGGAATATTTCTCCATTGACATCTAAGCGTTCCTGTTGCAAGATCATTTACATGGCGTAAAATAACTATGGAACTAGAACTTGCTGAACAGTTTTGGCAATTTATTTATTTTGTTGAAGTTATTCTGGTCACACTTTGCTCATCAGCTGTTACTACTATTATTACATTTTTAATTATCATCATTTTTATTTTTGTGACTCATCGAGTTAAGATCGTTTTTGTAAAATCTTTTATTATCAATAATTCGTGCATCGCATTATATTTGATATGCTATTTTAAGGGGTTATATACCTTGTGGTCCGGTGAAATTAGCGAAAGTTGGGTTTTTTTTAAAGATATGTAGCAATAATTTTATTGTATAAAAGTTTTTATTATTGGATATTACAATGTTTAAAAAAAAAAAAAAGGCTTTGTTTGTGTAAAAATATTTAAAAATGGCGGAATTATGGCGTTTTCCCCCAAGACCCTTTTTTTGGAAGAGGCTTGCGGTGGACGCGATTCAAGTCCACCAAGTCAACTGAAATCAAAAAATCGAAGAGATTTCATTAGTATAGGGTTATATCTTCTTAGTGAACGATCAATATATTAAATATTTTGATTTTTGTGAAAATAGGAACATGTTTTTAAAAAACTCCACTTCTACAGTCCTAAAATTGGCATTAAAAAATTCATATCTGCAAAATAAAAATTTATACATAAAAAGTTGATCATTCACTAAGAGGCGACATCAATTACGAACAATTTAAAAAAAAAATTATAAAAATCGGTTGAATACTTTTTTTGCAATCGCGTCCACCGCAAAAGCATTTTTGGAAAAACACGTTTTTGAGATAATCGCGTTTAAAGTTTCAAGCGCCGCATGAGGCCGTACGCTCAGGACATGACGACGCACAATTTAAAACGCTGTAACTTTCGATCTATTGCTCAGATCTCTATGAAATTTTTGGAAAATGTTCTCAAGGGATTGTACTTTACGATAAAGAAATAAAATTTATTTTGATTTTTTTGAAAAACACAAGGTATATAACCCCTTAATACTTTTTTTGAAGTGTACCTTCTTAGGCGTCGATGGACGAGCGAGAATGTTGGGTAAAATTTCAAGGCCATGCAACGTTTTGGGAATTTTCGTTCCGCGAGAGAGAAAAAAAATATAACATAGAGGAAAATGAGAGAGAGAGCTATACCTTATATATATCTTAGATACACTTTAGGCTATTTTTCCTGAGTTTTTCCTTGTAGTTGCTAATTTCCAGTGAGAAATAACACTGCCTCCTTTTTGGCGCTTGTTTGTTGGTGCAAACTTGTAGGAAATATGTTTTTGGTGCCTACTTTTTGGCGTTATATTTCTTTGGTGCCTACTGTTTGGGGCGTTTTTTGGTCCCAATTTTGTTGGCGTTTTTTTTGGTGCCTACATTTTGGCGCTTATTTCCGTTTCCTGGCTAGTGCTTGTGCGTACTTACTATAAAGTGCTATCCATTCCGGCGTCGGATTTGTTGGTATTGCTTTGCGGTAATTTGTGCCGTTGCTGCGGTCCTGAAATCGCTGCGTTTGTGCGGGTTATAAACGCTCGGAGTAGTGCGCGTTGTTGCCAGGGTTTGTGTCCGGTACACCGTACCTTACCTACACCGGTAGACCCTTCTCCGTTTTTTGTAAATTTTCTCCACGTTCAATTTACAGTTGCATACCGAGAATTTTCCTAAAAATTCTGGGGAACAAATTCGAAATTTTATGTTTTTTTTTATGAAATTATAGCTCATTCTACTACAAAAAATCCTACATATAAAAAATCAACATATTTTCACATAAATTTTATAATTCTTAACCAAAATTTCAATTTCAAATTTTAAATTTTGATGAAAATTGTTGGATTGATTTGGACTGTTTTGGTGACATACAAAACACATAAAAAGTCGGAGATTCGCTTCATTTCTTTTATTAGGAAAGATGCGAAATATAAGTAGCTGCTCAATTTTAGTTGTGTTAAATGGAAAGGTAATGATTTTCACTATTAAACTTGTTTTTTGTGTCAAATGCTAGGTTGCAGATCCCAATCGTTATCGTACCAGTACCGAAGATACTGACTGCAGTCGATTTCCATCTGGGGTAACCACTTAAGAATTATGTATATGCAAATTCAAACAAAGAGATTTTTTTGCAAGAGTTAACCGCGCAATTGATGACAACTTCCTGGATGAAATTACTCCCAAATTGAAAATCTGCCATCCGAAATCATTCACCATCCTCTGTATTCTTCAGAATTGGTTCCCAGTGACAAGTATTTGTTTCCAAACATGTTTCCATTTGTAAAAGACTATATATATATAATTGGCACGTACACCCTTTTTTAACTCCAAGTAGTAATATGAGCTCTTGAACAGCTTTTGAGTTTAACGAAAAGCCCGGGAATAAAATATAGCACCTCCATATTTTGATAAGCTTTGACTATGAATTTATTTATTTTTGAATTTAAACTATTTTTTACAAAACTATAGTTGATTCTATTGTATAACAAATACTATACCAATGCAAGTTTCAAACTTTGTGCAAAAGGTAGAATTATACGAAAATTTTTAATCACAATTTTTTTGTCCGAATTTTTAGATAAATTTGGAGTACGCAGTTTTATAGCGCATTAACAGTTTTAGTATAATAAAGTGATAATTTGAAGTTGCGAGCTTTTCCTTGAAGAATTTTTACCTATACGAATTTTTTGTTATACCGAGAAAATACGCAACACTGTTCGGTTAGGTAGGTGAAGGTTGGTGAAATGGTTGAAGTATCACTCTGGCACTCCCCAAGCAGCACTAAAGCGCCGCTTTGATACCATTATGAGACCTCGAGCAAGAAGATATGTACAGCCACCCAGAGCTGTTGATATAATGCAGAAGATTGATGGTTAAAAAATCACCAAAAATTAAGGAGAATATTCAGGTACTTTAAATTTGCATTTTCTTATAACAAAATTGGATTTTCCTAAAAAACAAAACCACATTTTTAAATGCTAAGCAGATATTTCTTTTTAAACACTTTATTGCAAAATTTTCAGCATGGAATCTTAAAATATGTTCAATTCACTTTTTATTAAACTCAAACTTAGAAATAACCCTGTTTTTAGAAATATTGGCGACAATGTCCAAAATACTTAGATCGGTTCACATGGAATCGCGTTTTTCTTAGTTTTCCTTTTTATATGTTTATGAGTATTTAGTTAACACCGACTCAGAATTATTCCCAAATGAACACCAAATAAACATTCGGTATTGCTAAAGAACTGCTTCATTCCTTACATGAGATAGTGCCTTCTAGTCTCAGTACGATTTACTGCTGGGTATAGCTAACTATAATTATATGTGCATGCATGTGTCTGCAAATGATTGATGCAACATCGCCATGCATTAATTCGTTTTATATTGCCTTCAGTTCCTTTTCAAAGTAGTTTTTCAGACTTTATTATTTTTTCTTTCGATTAACTGGATTTCGATTAGTAGTGGCACATAAAAAAGCCATCAAGTGGGGCAGCAAAAAGTAACAAAGATAGAAAAAATAGCAGTTGGAAAAATTCTGGAGAATGACAAACAAGGTTACATATGTATGACTCAACGACTGGTCAACACAGACATTTTTATAGAAAACGTTTGAGACTGATAGTCGAACCAAATGACCAATCGGGTAAAATAAATGAACTTTCATTCATCGCAAATTTCAAAATTACGCCAGGGTTATGTGCTTTAGTATGAAAGGTATTAATGAAAGTCAAGTGAAAATGTCTTTATAAACAGCTATGGCCAAAAAATGTGGTTAAAAAAAACATATGATATTTATACACTTGCGCTCACATAATTGAGTCACTTATCTTTTTATAATATTCGCAATATTTTTCATGTTAAATTTTTTAATTTAATTTTTTATAAAAATACTTTTAATTTTATAACAAAATCCTTATAAATTAAAGGTTCAAACCGTGCAAAAAATTCACAAATTTCAAAAATTTATCATGAAAATTTTTAATTTTTTAATCTGAATTTCCAGAAAGCTTTGGGGTATTTAGCTTTATAGCTGAGCTGAAAAAGATATCGGCCTTTTTTCCTATATAAAAGACTTCTATAAATTCTGATTGAAAAGGTGAAAGTTTCGATGATAATTTTTGGAATTTATTAAATTTTTATGAATTTTGAACAAAGCTTGGAACTTTGATTTATAAATAATTAGCGAGAAAAATTTATCATGAAATATTATGTGAGCACAAGTATATATCATCAAGCCTTCTAATGGAATCTAAGAAAACCAAATATTTTTCATATCACATCTATAATTTTTTTTATAGAGGGTTTTTTAAGTTCGAGTTGGCTTTCTAGAATGAAGATTAAATGCTTATTCTGAAAACAGATAAGGAATCTGCTTATTAACATGCGTATCCATGTGCAGGAAAGGGTGCATAATAGGCCGGGTCGACTTGTGGGGAGGCAAAAAAATCGCCCATTGCTCTGTGAAAATCATATTCTAGGGATCAAAATAAGAAACTTTGCCGAAGGAACCATACCTCTAAAACGAAGTCTGATGTCCCCCAATTTGGGTCGAACTTTTTAGTTTCTTTTCTCATGTAAAGGCCAAAAATGGTGATATTTTGAAATGATTGTATGGGGAACCCCCCAGGGGAGTTCCAGGGGGTGTGCCACTGGCATGGGTGGATCGGCCGTCCAAAGTTAGTGGGGGTCGGTCATACATTTGGACTCGATTGGAGCACTCTAAATGGGTGAAAGTGGGATTTTTCGTTCGACCCAAATTTGGGGACATCAGAATTCGTTTTAGAGGTATGGTTCCTTCGGCAAAGTTTCTTATTTTGATCCCTAGAATACGATTTTTACAGAGCAATGAGCGATTTTTAAATTGGCCCGCCCTAGTGCACAATGAACTGTAAGGCACAGATAAAACATTGTGTGAGGGTCCGAGAAAATTGTATGAAAAGTTGGGAGAGATTAGTACACTAAGAGAAAAGTATGTCGAAAGGAAAAAATTATTTCATATTTATTTAAATTAACACTCCACATTGTGACCTTACCTTCCTTCTTCCACATCAGTCAAGTACTGATGCTCGAAAGCTCGTACAATAAAACACGAGTAAGTGTAGAAATAGAAAGGAAAAAAATTAAATACTATTTTGGAAATTGTAGTAATTTTTTCTAAAAAATTATAAGAAGAATATAATAATCGGAGTGTAATAAGAAGAAAACTGAAATAGTTTAGAAACAAATTTTATAATTTTGAGATTTATGCAATGCTGAAAATTTTCATATAGAGTTTTTTAAGTAAAATATTTTTAAGAATTTTTTTTTTTGAAAATTTAATTAAAAAATTTTTTTAATAAATAAAAAAACAAAAAATTAATTTTTGTGAAATTTTAATTTGTTATTAAAAAAAACATTTTATTGATTGACAATTGATATTAAACAAACATTTAATGTACATGTTTTTTTTTTATATAAAATAAATTTTTTTTTTGGAAAATTGTTTTTGCAAAATTTTTCGTGATTTTGATTTTTCTGTTTTCTTTAAAATGGTGTAAACAATTTTTCTTTTATTATTTTTTTAATACAAAATTAAAGTTGTTTTTGGAAAATTTTTTGTTTTTTTGGAAAATGGTTTTTGTAAAATTTTTTTTAAATTTTTGTTTTCTTTCAAATTGTGTAAAAACAATTTATTTTCTTATTTTTTAAAAACTTTCCGCCGAAACTGCTGCAGCTTGCTTCTCATTTTATATGAGTACGTATCCCCCTTTTTTGCTTAAAAACAGACATGGTCCAAGAATATATAATATTTTTTCGGATGAGTATCAAAAATTCCTGTAAAACTGCAAAAATCCTTATCCGGTATCCAGATGATTTTTGTTTTACTAAATAAGCAAGCAATAGTCAATTTAAAACTTTAAAACCAGATTTCTCAATATTTAGGATTAATGAAATATGACCGTCTTCCAGCAAACGCGCGTTATATATCCGTATATAAGGGTATCTTTGTTTCTGTACCCATGTAAGCCGACATACACATACTCGTACATATCTGTTAGTCAACAGCGCAACTGTGTACAATAACATATTTATTTCCTGGAATTTAATCAAGGTGCAACGCTTGGCAGTAAGAAATAAAAAGAGAAAACGCTTTGTGTAGTCTGCGCTGCCTGTTCGTTGGACCGATGAGGCGGTGCAACCAATGATGATAAAATCAACTGCTTTATTATATTATGTACATACATACGTACATATATAGATATAAACTTTCCGTATGTTTTTTGTTTGCTTTTGTTGTTACCTTTCTTGCACAATTTGTTATTATTATTATCATCGTCAGTTTGGTGTTTTATTTTCTTTCATATCTCCGTTTTGTGATGCGCGTGAGAGATAACTTCCACGGCTAAGAAACATCATTAACTATAGCTGGGTGTATTATGTTCTTGTTTCTGAGGTTTTTGTTTTTGGTTTAGTGGCGTAAGTAGTTGATAGTTTTTCAATTCCAGTTATAAAGTGTTGCTGAGGCTGTGAAGGGCTCTTCAATGAGTCGGTAAGAGGTGGGTATGTATGTATTTAGGTGTTTGTGTGGCGTGCAGGTCGTCGGCTTTTGTGTTATACGTTTTTGTTGTTGTTTTACTGTACGTTGTAGATAGTTAAATGCCAAGAGGTGTTAAATAATTTCCCGCCAGAGAGTTTTTGGATATGAAATGTTTAACCGGTATCAAATATGGAGAAGTAGGTACAATTGTTCTTCTTTCTGATGCTTGTTACTAAAAGTTAAAGTTGAAAAAAATAAAATAAAAATTTATCAGCACATTAACCGTTTCGTCACAGAGTAAAAATTTGATCACTGAAGCACATCCATTTTTATGTATAAATTCACACTTAAATAAGAGTTCCGATAAATGAATTGAGGATTGAGAATACTGTACATTGAGATTTTTATCTAGCGCAGAAAAGCTTGCTCAAAGACTAAACCCTATTTGTAAATAAATTATTATGTTTATTATTATTTTTATTTTTTTTTGAAACCCAATATATCCTGTAGCACTACCTTTTGCTTTTCGGAGCGCATTTATTCTGGCTGGCATACTTATTGATTAAGTCTTGACAAGCGTCTGGTGTAATTTGATACCTTTTGGTTTTCACTTGTTGCCATAGTGCATCGAGCGTTGTTACATACACAAAAGCACATTACATTTTCTGAAATGTTTTTTGTTCTTGAGTGAACTTCCGCTTGCGCGTAATGAGTAAATCGTATTCTTATGGTGTATTCTAAGGGGAAACACATACATACATACATACATACATATACATATGTGATGGTGAACTAAACTGGTTTATTTGTTTCCAAAGTGATCCAATTTTGTTTCAAGTGATCCAATTTTTTTGGACATTAGGACAAATTAAACAAATAAAAAAAAAATTTAATTTTATAAATTCTGCCATTTTTCAAAAACTGGTATTATCACAATATTATTATTTATTTTAACGAACGAAATAAAAAGAAGCCGCAACTCTTATGGCTATAATGCCAAAAAGGAGTTTGTTCGCAAATCAAACAAAAAAGATAAGAACACGAAAAAATATATAAAAAATTTAAAATTTTTTAAATGCTTCGACATTTTGAAATGATCAGTTTCTGAGAAATGCACAGTGTGGCGCAAAATTAATCACCCTATCGCAAGATTTATGCTTATTGCCAATGCAGCCACAGCTGCATTATACAAACAGGCAAGCAATGGAGCACGTAAAGATGAAAATAAGGATTTCTATCACAAAAAAAAGAATTTTTTTATTTAGCAAAAAAATATCCAGAAAGAAATTTGAGTGATTAATTTTTGTTGACGACATTTTTACACATTTCTAATCTTAACCTCTTCCATCATGTCGGGTGACATTTTGGAGATAATGTTTTTAGAAACTTACTTTATATAAAAACCGATCTTTGGAGATATATTCGAAACGGTTCTACTCACATACATTTTTATAAAAGATTTTATGGTTCCCTTGGAGAACCGCAACTTTTTGGAGAGCCTTCAATATATATAGCACCTCAACATTTTTTGACCAGTTTTGACTATTCAAAATTTTTGTTTGAATATTCATTATATTTGTTTTATAAAAATTTAGCTAAAAAAATTTGTTTTAAAGAGAAAAATTATAAAAAATCAACGGGATTTTGTAGCAACTTCAAATTTGTACTTTCTTACGAAGGGTGCTTTTTATATTTCGGGATTTGGCAACCCTGGTGTTGCAATCTGGCAACTGACAGCTGTATCGCAAAGTTTGACACTTTTTGGCTTTTACGAACTCAGAACGTTTTGAAATACCTGCGCTATTTGTGTTGTTGACAGTAACTTAAAAGATTCATCTCGGTCCAAAAATGGAATTAAATCGTGAACATTTTCGTGCGATTATTTTTTACAACTTTCGACGTGGATTAACTCAGCAACATTGCATGGATGGACTTAATTCATTTTTTGGCGATGAAGCTCCATCAAGGACCAGTGTTTATCGATGGTATGGTGAATTCAATCGTGGTCGTAGTTCACTCCAAGACGAATTTCCTGTGGTCGTCCAAAATCAGTTGTTGTTCCGAAAACCATTGATGCTGTGCGCGAACTGATATTGCGAGATCGTCATGTGACCTATCGTGAGATTGAGGCAATCTTAGGCATTAGTGTGACCAGCATACATTCAATATTGCATAAACATTTGACTGTCAGAAAAATTTGTTCGCGTTGGCTCCCACACAATGTGTCAATCGCTCAAAAAAAGGCTCGTGTCGATTCGTCGAAAGAAATGCTCAAAAAATACGATCGCCGGGGCTTCGAAACACGTCTATGACATCGTGACAGGTGATGAATCATGGATTTACGCGTATGAGCCCGAAAGTAAACAGCAGTCGACTGTATGGGTGTTTCAAGATGAGCCAAATCCAACAAAAGTTGTTCGCGCACGAAGCACTTCCAAGCAAATGGTCGCCTGTTTTTTCGGAAAAACTGGTCATGTCGCAACCGTACCGCTAGAACAACGCAGAACAGTAAATTCTGAGTGGTACACCACCATTTGTTTGCCAGTTGTCTTCCAAGAAATTAGGAAAACCAATCGCCAAAGACGGATCACTCTTCACCAGGACAATGGGAGCTCTCACACATCGGCTCAAACAACTGCATTTTTGAGCACCCAAAACATCGAATTAATGGGTCACCGCCGTATAGTCCTGACTTGGCACCGAATGACTTCTTTTTATTCCCGTACGTAAAAAACAAACTGAGAGGTCAACGTTTTTCGACACCTAAAGAAGCGGTTGCGGCATTCAGAATGCATGTTTTGGAGGTACCTCATTCAGAGCGACAAAAGTGCTTCGACAATCGGTTCAAACGCATGCAAAAGTGTATAGATCTTCATGAAGAATATTTTGAAAAACAATAAAGTGATTTTCGATGGTCAAAATTTGTTTTTGTTCTCTAATCCCGACATATAAAAGACACCCCTCGTATACTAAAAAGCTATAAAACTGCAAATTCAGAAATTTTTTTAAAATTCCAATTAAAATCGTGGAGCGATGAAAATTTTGAGGAATTTTTCTAATTTTGAATGAAAGTTTGAAACTTGGATTTATTGGGTTTTTGTTAGACAATAGCAGTATGATAGTACCTTGTAAATGCCAGGATTGCAGAGTTTTTAATAAAGCAATTCGGAATTCCCGTGATTTTTTGAGACCTTTTGGGATAGTGGTGACATTTATTTTAAAGTCAGTTTTACCCGTACCAAAATGAGTGTTTTCAAAAACCTACGCCCAGACGTTCGGGACCTGAATGAAATAAATTCGGATTTGTGGCATTTCGGAATAACGATTTTATTGGTTTTAAAATTAGTTATGCTCATATAAGAATGAGGGATTTCCAGAAACCTAAGGCCTGGACTTCAAATACCATCGAGATGGAGGAGATATCTTAGCTGTTAAGTTGGGCACACAAATTTCTTTACTTCTCTCTAATTATTAATTTTTCATATTTTTTTATATAAATAGTTACGATATACTACATAAAAAATTCTATGAAATAATATTGTTCGTGCTGCAGGCTTACTTGGATGATGAGTAGATGACTCTAAACGATCCTGCTGTATTGGTAATCCAAGCACATTGTTTTTGGTCTATCACTTTTTTTTTGTATTCGCTTATGAACCTTTTATTCATATAATGTTGTTGTTGTTGTGTGAGTTTACTAAACTCACCCAGTCTCAGTTAATCCATCAGTTTTCGGCGTACATGTCATCTAAGTTCTAGAACCGCGCTAAGTGAAAGGAGCGATGGGTAGATTCGTTTGACGGGACTTGTGATCATATGATATGATCATTTGTTTAGAATATCGGACTTGATTTCAGAGAAACTAATTGAAATGCCTTGGTTTGCCTCGTTTGTGATCGCAGGTCTCCCACTACTGCATTCTGAGGTATCAAGTTGGTGCAGGTGCTGATGGTACCTCAATCTATATCGTTCAAGATCCGCGCAGATGGCAGAATATCGCCATGTTCAGAGGTTGACGGAATTGCATCTTATTTGTCGCCTTAAGGTTTGAGTTTCTTTTAAGGACAGCCGCATGTTTTTATTGTGAAGAACCGTTTAGAACAAAATACAACTAAAAAGAGGTGTGCCCTTCGACCTAAACGTCTTTTGTGTCCACTACTCATCACAATACCTCATCCAAATCCAGTTACCTTGATAAACCTAAGATGGGGTTAGATTGGGTTGAGCGTATGTGCCAATCTGTTGTACTCTATGCGAGTGCCAGAGAGCGCATTCGTATTCGGTCCATACGCAGGAAGAAGCACTTATCAAAATTTTCCGTTTTTAAAGCTTTTACTTTGAAATGAGATGTAAAGGAACTTTCTATTCAAATTTTGCTGCAGTAGCCTAAGATAATGGCTTCCCTTTAGTGAATTTGTCTTCTTACTTGAACGATTCTTGCTTCTCACAAATAGTATTAAATAGTAAAGGTAAAATGCTAAAACCATCTTTAGCTGAACTATCCTGCTTTATATACTCTACTCCTATAACAGAACATGTTTTTAAATTAAAATTTGTTTAATCATTTTGAGCTTGACTCATTCCATAACTTCTTACATTTAAAAACTTCAAGCAGCGCATTATGTTTTATTTATTTCCTAATATTCCTGAGCAGCCAAAATTAAGTAATGAGAAACTCTTTGAGCACTCATCGCTATGGTTTTGGTCTTCCTATTGGTATTTCCACCATGATTTCATTACTTTCTACAAAAAATCAAAAATTCACTTTACCTTATTCCTACCGCACTTCCCGTTTCCTTTGGAGTAATTATCGATCACTAAATATCAACTATTTCCCGGACATAACAAGAGACGATGAGTCATGCAGGTGCACTTGTCGCTTTAGATGTGCCAATCACAACAAAGACATAAACGTAGTTTAGAAAAAAATACATAAAAAAAGTTCTTCAAAACACCTAAAAGCAAATGTTAATCCAACTACTAATAAAACACAAAATAACCGGAAATTTACGACATTGTTGTGGTTAAAGCTCTGCCGCCGGACGCATGCGCTTGTCACTTACTATACATGTGAATAAATATTTTATGCCTATACATACATATACCTATAATACAACTGAATGAACAAAAGAAAACAATGCACGAATAATAAAATGCATGCCGTTGTTGGTGTAATTCCATGTGAAATACAAATTTCAATGGTGAAAATGAAAAATCGGTAGTCCCAGCAAGCATTTGCGTTCGAGTTAATAAGAGTTAAAATATTTCTGATATTCTTATTATTATTTATGCAAGCAGTTTTGGGATGCAGTTATCTCCGTATATTCTGATCGGGTAGAGGGACTTGAAAAAAGATATATTGTATATATGAAATTTGTTCTTCGCCGAATGTTTTTTGATGATTGGAAAGCAACATTTATTATATTTTTTTGTAAACATTTTTTTTTAGAAAAATGTACTTGTTTTTAATTCTTAGGAAACAATTTCTTTGCCATTCTTGAGAAATACCCATCCTCTTCAGATTTTTTTTATTTTTTAACAATTAAGACTATGCTCAGTAATCTCTTCATAATAGGATTCCAATAACTGGTTGACTTATTTTCAAATACCTATAGCGAACCAGTGAAAAATCGTTCTCCTTCAAAAAATCCATGCTTCAAACTAAAAAAAAAACAATCATCAAAGTTTCATAAAAACTGCACACGTTTTAGTTTGAATTTTTAGAAAAATATCGAGTACGAAGTTGTATACTCCATTGAATTCAGTTGTGTGCAAGTTTTAAGTGGCTCAAAAATCGTATTAATTTTTCCCAATTTTTTTCCTTTCAATTATTTTGAAGAAAAAACTTAAACAAATATCTCAAATTTTAGAAAAATAATAGGACTATGAATAAGTTCGTGCGGTTTTTTCGAAATTTGAAACTTTATTGACGTAAAATGGTTACAAATTTAATATTCAAAATATTGTCCATCGCTTACTACTACTTTTTCCCATCTTTCTGGCAATTCACGGATTCCCTTTGTGAAAAATTCGGTCGGTTTTGCCGCAATCCACGAATCGATCCATTTTTTGACTTCATCGTAATTACGGAAGTGCTGGTCAGCCAGGCCATGTTGCATCGATCGGAAGAGATAGTAATCGGATGGCGCAAGGTCTGGACTATACGGCGGGTGGGGTAGGACATCCCATTTGAGCGTTTCTAAGTATGTTTTGACCACTTGTGCAACATGTGGCCGAGCATTGTCATGTTGCAAAATAACTTTGTCGTGTCTATCGGCGTATTGCGGCCGTTTTTCTCGCAGTGCTCGGCTCAAACGCATCAATTGTCGTCGGTAGACATCCCCCGTAATCGTTTCATTCGGTTTCAGTAGCTCATAATACACAACACCCAGCTGGTCCCACCAGATACACAGCATAACCTTCAGGCCATGAATATTCTGCGCCGACGTCGATGTTGAAGCATGGCCAGGGTATCCATACGTTGCCCGACGTTTTGGATTGTCGTAATGGACCCACTTTTCATCGCCAGTCACAATTCGATGCAAAAAACCCTTTCTTTTGTGCCGTTGAAGCAGTTGTTCGCATGCCATAAAACGGCGTTCAACGTCTCTTGGCTTCAATTCATACGGCACCCAATGGCCTACCTTTCGGATCATTCCCATGGCTTTTAAACGTTTGGAAATGGTTGATTGATCAACTCCCAAAGTTTTTGCAACCTCTTCTTGCGTTTGAGCCGGATCTTGATCGAGCAATTCCTCCAATTCGGTATCCATGAACTTTGGCGGCGCACCCTCGCGATCTTCGTCTTCCAAACCAAAATCACCACTTTTAAAGCGTGCAAACCACTTCTGGCACGTTCGCTCAGATAGAGCATGCTCACCATAAACTTCCACCAAGATACGATGACTTTCGGCTGCTTTTTTCTTCATATTAAAATAATGAAGAAGAATTCCCCGCAAAAACACATTATTTGGCACGAAATTCGACATTTTCAAGTGTGGTAAAAATATTGTTGTTTACGCTTCAAATAAAAAACTTATACTGACGTTTGTGTCTTACGACAGTAGCTCTCCAATGAATGTTTGGAAATGTGGATCGATGGAATAATAATCAAGTTACGCCATCTGTTGTAAAACCGCACGAACTTATTCATAGTCCTATTAATTTTATAGTAGGTGCGTTCGATTCGCCACTTCTCTGCTCGCTATCTCTAGACTCTGCTTACTTGACGAAAAATTTGCATATGTTAGAAACAACAGAGTTATCGAGTGCGGTTTGCCGCTAGCGAGTATATATATAGGTCATAAAAGTGGTATAATTTACTATTTCCTATTCTGCTAAATATCTTTTCTGATATTAGGCAAGTTTCATTAGATCACGTTCATATGGAACAAACTTTATTGCTTTGTGTTAACCACCGACTTCACACCCCGCAACTCCGTTGCTTGTAATATTTTAGTTTTTGGTTCACAGTCGACAACAACATCAGGAAGAACCAGAACACGAATAGTTTTGACAGAGGACTAGAATCACAATTAACGAGCAAATGCATTTTTTGGCAACTCCTTTGCAGCACTACCATGGTATGTTTATTTATACCAGTTGTTTCATCTATTCGCCACTTGCTAACGCTTGCTGAATCGAATAGGCCTAGTGTTTGTTGGGTATATTCTTGCTAATTAAGCGCTAGGTGTGAGTGTATCTGTTCTTATACTTGCTACTGAACCTCCATTTGTACGAGTATGTGTGTGTATGTGCCTGTTTGAAACCCGTTTTTTGAAACACAAGCGCCGATATGACTACTTTTTTGCTGTTTATTTTTTTTGTTAAAAATGTACAGAGCGAAGGGAAACGTGCACTGCAAATAAATGGAAGCCTGCCAGTGCACTAGGCACTCAAAGCAAACAGGTCAATTTTTTCGATGATTAAAGGGGTTAAGGTTGTTGATTGTGTGTTGGTAGATACACAATTATTGTTATTTTTTTGGGAACATTTTCTCCATTATACATAATTAAGTATAATATAATTTAACGGGATATGATAATGAGGACGGACGTACGCTCAGAGCACACGGTGCATATTGATTAGCGAGCTGAGTAGACTTTAGGCAGACAAAGCCGTAGGCTTAGTGCGTTACATGCATTAAATTTGAAATATAAAACGAAATGCATACACATACAAATACCCGTATGCATGTGTGCATATTTATTCATAGGTAAAAGTGGCGTTGTTTATTTTCTTTTATATCTTATTTATTTTTGTATGTAATTATCATTATATCGTAATCCTTTTTTCCAGCTAATAGCGGAATTTTGTCTTAACATCTGTAATTTTTAAATATTTTACTTTTAAAGAAACATTTGGCTATCGCTATAAAATACATTAAGAGGCCCCTTAGGCAAACTAACTCCACACTGGCAAGTCAGCACTTGCTGATGCAACAGCGTTGGCTCTTAGGGCTATTTTTTATTATACCTGTATATGTACGTATGTATATAAATGCATGTGCATATGTTTTCCTGTGTCTTCCCGTCACGTTCATGTCATTAAAATGCATTTAAAAACCTAAACGAAAGAAATATTTTTCTCCAGAGACAAATTTTCTTGTCTGTTAAAATTTATTATGCCCTACACTTTGTCCAACCTATATCCGCATGTAATTCCAACAAAAAAAAAATAATAAATTTTGCTATAAACGGAACCGCACTGTGAAAAAATGCTACTTAGGCAGAAAAAAATTCACGCAGACAAAATATTAACGGAAAAAACCTGTACCACCGCGCAACGTTTGATCTCCACCGAAATTTGTACATCAGGTGAACTTGCGATGAGTTCTATCCGACCGCACACATATACGTATGCACAAATTTGCACACATACATATGTATGTATGTTTATATACGCCGCTTAGTTACAAAATATTCAAAATTCCTGCCATTGACCAACTATCTGCTGACTTACGTCCATGAATTATCAGTAAAGGGGAGATTTTCTTTCCCAAGCAAGAATTTTGGGATTTTTCAGAAGCGAGGTTAAACCCTTTTGCGCTTTTCGTTCATTATTAGATGTAAACCCAGCAGAAAATCAAATTAGTTTACAACTAGTACATAATAGAGCTTAAGTTACATGGCTGCTCATGCGAGATCCCAATTGGACGAAAACTTAAATTTCATTATTTGTGATACCATTGTGAGGCTAAAAGGGAGAAAAACAAGAAAGAAAGTATAGTTGAGAGAGGGTTATGTTTGAGAGTTAAGAAAAAGATGGAGCGATGACTACTTACCGCCTCTTACGAGTACTGTTGATGAAGTTCTGTATCTGCGGGTGTAGCAAAAAATTATGAGCCAAGATGTCTAAATCTCTGCCCAGGAGCAGGACAGCTGAGGAGAAGTTGCTAAAATGATTCCACCTTATCCGTTATTTAAACGCTGCACAGGAAACTCGCAGCAATGTCAATGCTCACAGCATGGATACATAACAGACAATGTCAGGTAGGGATGCCCAAAAAATATGAGAGTTGCTTTTAACCTTTCAAGTTCCTTCTGATCTACTCGTGGACAGAAGGATCTTACAAGAAGGGCTTTACAAGTTTGTGCACTAACCCAGCGCGTGTTGACGGGAAGGCCATCTTTCCAGGAGCAGATCCCTGGTCTCCCTTGAGGGTCCCCTGTCTTGGCAACTCACCCATTTAGCAGTTTTCCGCTATGCCTATGCGATCGGGAGCCCGAATGAGCCCAATATCGAAGTATTCGGATGCATTCGAGAGAGAAGTCAGACATCGCTTGACTAATTTCAAGCACACCAAAATTGAGCTGCCTGAGTAAATGTTTGCCGCAAGAGATTTGCAAAACATCAATACTAAAACGCACTGCGAGTCAGAAATCAGAGGAATTTTTAGTGCTCAATGTTCAACACTTCACATGACTGAAATAGTAATATAATATTTGTGTAATATCAAATAATATGAAAATAACATAATATTAATGATATCATGAGTAAAATTAATATTAAAATAATAATATTAATAAAATAATAATAGTATTAATGTAATATGAAATTAAGTTCTGCCTAAATATTGTATTCACCGTTGCTGTTTAAGAACTTCTTCCCACCTCTCGACCATTTTGTTGATGCCGTTCCACCAAAAATCGCATGGTCTACTGTGTCAAAGAAGTTTTTGAGCCAAAGCCGGTGCAAGGTCCGGAGAATACGGCGGATGCTGAAGGACCTCCCATTCGAGCTCTTGGAGTGTGAACAGCCTCATTCACGCGGTCTTGAAATGTAGGTGTAGCAATGTAGAGCTCCTTGTTGACCGTGGCATTCTTTTCGAGCATTTCTCAGTGCACCATGCTCTCCCAGTCCCACCAAACACATATCACGGTCTTCTTTGGATGAAGATCCGGCTTGATTCTTGGCTTTGGCGTATCTCCTGGAGCCATCCACTCCTTTCTTTGCTTCATAGTGATGCTCGATGTCGTGTGAGATGCTGAGAAGCATTTTGAAGTTTTTGCGCCGTCAGAAGATTTTTTCGTTGAGCTGGTGAGATACCCAGGTTTCCAGTTTTCGGTAAATCCTATTGAATGAAAGTGAGTGAGAATCATTTTATGATCGCAGCTAATTTTTTCCGAGAAATTCACAACTGGTTTGAAGACTCTTCTCCTTCAAAACTGATTTGAGACATTCTCCATCGAAATCAGAAGGCCTTTCGCTGCGAGACGTGCCATCGACGGCAAAGTCACTACTTTTGAACTATGCAAACCATTTATGTGCTGTAGACTCACCTATAACACCGTCTCTATACACGTCGCAAATGTCCTGGGCTGCTTCGGCAACATTTTGACCTCGATGAAAGTGTCGAAAATGTTGATTTTATCCTCCTGGGTATTCCATTTCTAAGTCTCGAAACTAAAAATTAAATAACTCAAAACAAATTGTTGTAAAATAAATGAAAATATAAAAGCGCTATGAACTTATTCCCCAACCGAACAATTTCTTGCTTGAATCATATATAACAGATTTGGTCCCATCAGAAAACTCCTTCGGTTTTGAGTTTGTTTATATCGAGCTTCTGTCGATATGCCTTAATTTGCTTTATCCGAATATACACGATTTAGTAGTATTGAATACGTTGAAACTTACTAATTGCCTTTTGTTTTGCTATAGGTGAAATAATTTTCACCTCAAATGGAAAATAATATTAAAAATCCATTTATTTATTATTTGATATATGGTAGGGAATTTTCTCAAGCAATATTGGTACAATGTTTTCGAATTAAGTTGTTGCAAAATAATGAATATCGAAATACCGGGAAAAATCGCAAAAGTTCAGGATTGTAATGAGGAGATGCTGAAAATGCCGGGTTCGCAAAAATCGAAAAAAAAAAATTACATCCTTAGTTAGAACTCGCTTCATTTGTGAATTTCGTGAACTAAACCTTCCTTGCAATAGTCTATCCTTGCTGTTGGAGATCTTTTTTTAAAGCTTTATTTTGTTTCTCTATCGAATAATGGCTAAATAGAACCTTCGGGCAAGAAATTTGTTTAGTTTTAGTTTTGCTTCCTCATCAATCTGCTTAATGATGATTTTCTGCAACACCTAAAAAACAGAAGTTCACTGAGCAGCAACTGCTGGCCACAGTACGAAGTTTTGCGTTCGTCAGTTTTCTTGGAAAAGTCTCCAACAGTCGGTGAGATGCACATTGCATGTAGTAGGCTAAAGCGTTCCATTCCAACGAGCATTCGAAACTATGTGAAGAAATAAAACAATGCAAATAAAAAACTAAAAGATACAAGAAAAAATATTTACAAAGCAAAAGGCGAGTAAAAACATAACCAAAAAGAAGAGAAATAATTGCAGTGAGGGAAATTGCAACATCAAGAGTTGCAGAAATAATTGCATTGTAATAGAGTTGGTTGCATACAAATATTCGCACCGCGCAAACCAACAGTGGCGTAGCTTCACTTATGTACAATATATAGTATACATATATGTATGTATGTATGTATGTATGCGTGAATAAAAAAAGAACAACACAACTTTTGTGTTTTTTTACTGCTCCGTTAAGTAATAAAAATGAAATATGCTGAGGGAGACTAGTAAAGTCGAAAATTAAACAGAAATCCTAAGTCAAATTTCAAACTATGCAACAGTCAAGCCACAACTAAGATACCATATGTATGTGTATGTGCACATGTATACATTAAGTAGGCTCGCACTCCATATAAAAACAAAATAGAATTAAAAAAAAAAAAATTAAAATGAAAAATAAAAAAACAAATTTGTTTTTAATTCGAGGTATTGACTTTCCAGGCGATTTATAAAATTTGCTAAATTGGAATCACGACAACTCACAAGCTCGATATGTTCGGTGCTTTCGGCAACTCGTATTTTTCTTCCCCAATCGAACGTCTTTGTTAATTCTTTTATAGACAAGAATGCTCTTTAATTCGTACTCATTATTCATATTGGTCTAAGAATCGCAATTGACGAAATTGTTATTAAAAAATCGGAAATCGCTTTTTTTGCTCTCGGTTTTGCAAAAATGCTCCCTCCTAACCTAAGTTAATAGTGTCTTTAAACTCGTAATTCTGCTAACTTGAAAATCACCCTAACTCGCAAATTTTGATGGTTGCTTGGATGAACTATGAGTTATCGCAATTCCACTGTATATTTTTAAACTTCAACCGCATTATTTTTTGCATAACCGCGCCATTCTGAGAGTACTTTTGGGTGTAATCACAGGGTACAACGTCTGTGGTCAGCATATGGCTACCATGGGGGTCGTACACAGCCCGATATGCCTATCCTGTTTTGAGAATAACGACACTGCAGAGCATTTTCTCTGTAGCTGTCCTGCATTTTCCAGAATCAGACTTAGGATATTGGGTTGCGATATACTGAGTATGGAAAAAGTTCATACTCTTCCTCTTCCGGATCTCTTAAAATTCGTCAATGAATCCAAGAGATTTGTGGAAGAGTGACCTCAAACTAATTTATCCGTCTTACCACCGACTTTTTATCTTTCCTATCTCTATTCTTTCTACGGAAATCTAACACCTCACAAATCTATTCTAATCTTATCTATTATTCGTGACTTGCAGTGTTGAAATATCTCTCCATTTCCACTTTGCTTTCTTTCAGTAAATGAAAAAACGTAAGCTTAAGAGTTTTTAAATCAACATTTTTTAGGAAATCTGCTGCCACCTACAAAGTATCGAGATTTTTTTTCTGCAAATTTGTATCAAAATTTTAATAACTCGATAATTCGGATAGCCGGAATATGTGTTTAACTTGGATTTAACCGTCCGTTATAAGCAAAAAGAGTTACGACTTCTTATTTTTTTAATGGCTGGATTTGAAAAAAAATGAGGAAATTTCGAAATTCTTAGTTCGGTTATTGCATGTCTAATACGATGTTCAGAATTTTGGGTAAAATGAGCTCGTAAAATTTACGAAGTTACTCTAGAAAGTTGGGACACCCTAGGTAAGCTTAAATTATTTTCTGTGGAAAATTAAAACCGGCTACCAAACGAAAAAATTACTCAAGTTAAATTGGAAATTAACCTATTGACGACCAAAACATAACCCCTTTATCTCTATTAATTCGAACTTGCACAAATTTACTTTATTAAAATGCCAGTTACATGCATAAATGAGTTTTGTTTGTGCCTTTGCTTTTTAATACTAGTCACACTAACAATTTTGATGTCTTATTAATAACAGGAAAATTTCCTAAAATTTTAAATTTTAAAAGTTTTAAGAAGGAAGAAACTCTAACGAAAAAGGAAATTAATCCACTAAGGGTCAAGAACAAAAAAATTCAAAAATATACAATATAAATAAAAAAAAGAATTAAAGAAAAGTTAGAAAAAAAATTAAAAAAAAAACGAAAAATAAGAAAAAATTAAAGAAAAATAAGGAAAAATTAAAGCAAAATATAAAAAAAATTAAAGGAAAATATAAAAAAATAAAAAAAACTTAAAATGAAGGAAAATATAATAAAATAAAATAAAAAATTACCCCGTTCACGACCATTGAAGCAAACCCTCAAAAATCTACTTTATTAAAAGCTGATTTAAGTTTGTGTTCTTTGGTGCGTTATATCAGCCAAACTGAAAACCGGTATGATTTTTCGTCCCGTGTTAATAGGACGGATTTGCACGTAATCATCAATCAAATTAACCGAACCTTTTGAAGGCTATGCTAACTAATAAGTATTTTTTTAAGTATAGCGACACTAATACGAACATTAAAATGAATTTTTAATCAAAATTTTTAGCCATGGTATTTCCATTTACATGCCCTTACCACTATTAATTCACAATCTTACGATTTCTTCTCATATATACCCCGCTGGAAAATTATAAACTCTCCACTATGTAATATAGTACATCTATATCAAAACCCACATGGGGAAAAGTTTCAAACCTTGTAAAAATTTAACAAAATATTAAAAAATATTCTCAAAGCCTTCACATTTTTAACCAGAAAATTTAGAATTTGATTTTTTATTGTATTATTTTTGTTTTTTCATTGAGGTGTCACGCTTTTTTCCACACAATGTCCATCCCCAAACTTTTTTTATATGGAAGAAAAGGCCGTGCGTTGTCACAAAAAAACAAGAAATTGCGGCATTATATAGACACTCTGAACTTGCATACCTAGAAAAATTCTGGTTAAAAAGTTTAATGATGAAATTTTTAAAGATTTTTACAAAGCTTGAAGCTAGAAAATATAAAATTTCTTATATATAATATTTATAATAAAAACCTTCTTCAGCAATTCATATAATAAAAGTTTAAAAGTAGTTTGAAAAATAAAAATCAGTAGCAGAAGAATTTTGTCCTAATGTGCAAAGGCGTTCCCTCCCACCCTTTTGTTGATACCCTCCTCCAATTTTTGATTTCCTTCTTGAAGTTCGTCCATAAATGGAACGACCTAGAACTTTACACTGACTCCGAATGCCAGATTGTTTTTTATGAGAAGCTTTTTTCGTGGCAGAAATACATTCGGAGTATTGCCATTGCCAGCCGAGAGACGACCGCTATTACATAAATCCTTTTCTGTATTTCATTGTTTCGTGCCCGCAGTGAGTATTGAACGAAGGCCTTTGTGAATGACTGCCACTCGCAAACCCATTTAGTTACGGTGACTGCTCTTCGACTATTGGTTAAAATTAACTCATTCATATCCCGCAAGTCCCATTTGGCAGTTTTCGTATTTTAATTTAACGTGCAAAAATATTATCAAACCTTCCACAAGTAAATAATTTGCAATTAGAAGCTATTTTTGTCTAACCAAAAAAAGGTGTAGTTTTTTTATCTCGTTTTTAGACGTGTTTCTGCACAGCCCCGCTCACGAATAACCCTGTCCTGACTCATATGATTTTCTTTTAAGTTGAAAATATTTTAAATATTGTGATCCCCTTGGAAAAACTGCAAATTCTTTTGGTGAGCCACACTAATGTACATACAAGTACATATATTATATATAGTACGTGCATGGGTCACATATATTCCTTCCATTGCATACGTATCTGTTTATGCACGCGTGTGTGTGCCTGGAAGTATGCATAAGAGCGATATACAACAATACACTAAGTGCAAAAAGTTATAAAACAAAAGACAACAATGCAATAGGAAAATATACTGAACACACGCACATATGTATGTATATGTATAGTGTGTGCATATTCATGTATGTGTGTGCATGGGAAACTTTTTTCATGTACAACTTGCATTCTGATGGTAAATTTTTATTGTTGGCTATCTTTGCTGCTTCTGGTGCTTCTGCTGTCTCTGCTGTCTCAGCTGACTAAACTGACTCACAAAGCAAAGCCCTCGAGTGTAAATTGGTCAATGTTGTTGCTTCTGCGTCACTCCTGCTTGTCCTCTACTCATCTATGCTTTTTATTTGCTACACACACCGGTGTTCACAATAATAGCAGCGCGACATTTTGCAAAGCTTTGACTATTTATTTATTTATAATTTTTTTTATAATTATTATTATTATTTTTTAACCACAACAACAAAAACCATGTAATTCACAGTTTTAAAATTTATACAAAATTTAAAAAAAATATGGAAAAAGTGTTTTCTAAAAACGGGTATTCCTTGACAAGTAATGGCGAATCTCGGAGCATATTTCTTCCCTGGAAAAGCTCCTCATAAGAAACATTTGCCATTCAGTGTCGGCTTAAGACGCCGCAAATAGGAAGAAGAGCTCGGCCAAACACATAATAGAATACGCGGCGATTATTTCTTTATTTCTTATAAATTCTCTATAGGGTTAAAGTCAACGACTGAGCTAGCCAGCACATGACCTAAGCTTCCTCCCCCGAAACTCTTTGTAGTCTTGCTGAAACAACCACTTCAATAGCATATTCCGTTCCGCGTATGGCAGAATTACATTTGCTAAAACTCCCACATACCCCTGCGAATCCATTGTTCCTTTTATCAAGTGGGTTGTTCCAACCCAACTGTAGCAAAAATTTCCCCATACTATCACTTTTGCATCGCTATGTTTGACTGTCTTGAGCGTATATTGGGGATTATATTCAACATTTTGCGAACGATAGACATACTGCATAGACCCAGTTCCCCTTTGTTTTTGTCGACAAATGAGCTTTTCGTGGATTTCGTGCATATTATTTGCGCTCTAACAAGTGTCTAATAACTGTTACGTCACTAACATTAAGATATAAATGTTTTTTTTATTTGTACAAATGACGCTTTTTTAGAGACCGATCTTCTTCTCTTTTTTAGAGACTAGGAGTAAATACCGATCGTCTTCCGAAGGGATAGGAAGTTCGCTATCATTTGATCAGATAACCCGAGTATTTCCTTTATTTCTCTTTTTGTTTTACCTTTTTTCGAAGATTTAAAATGGTTTTACGCACTTCTTCACTATAGCGTTTTTATAGCACTTTTAGAAATTTTAAACAAAGCGAAATTTTTACTCATTCTTATCTAATTTGTTTTGTTTTTTATGCTTACTCTTCAGTTTTCTACACCAACTGTTAAATAATGATTTTTTTATAATACTTTGTAAGTCACTCTCGGATGCTTTTGAACAGCACGGAAGCAATTCTCGTACAGTAATGAAATACTTTCATAGCAACTACCTCAAGATAATCCTTCGTATATTACTTAGGGAATCCCGTTAGAAGAGTGCTTTATTAAAAAATTGTGATTGAATATACTTGGCATGGGCACTTCTAATATTTTGAACACGGCTGTGCATACATATTGGCATTGTTGCCTTTATGGTCTTTAATGTTGATGATATTGTTGTGCTATTGTACATTGCGCCAGGAGTGGAGGGCGTTGGTTCGTGACTTTGTTACGACACTGTAACTGTAGACATCTCGAAAGGTAAAACATATGTTTTTGTTGCTTTAAAAGTTAAGTTTTTTACTTGGATATGTTATTTTAAGGCAAGTATGTGCATTTGTTGTTGTGGATGCATTTGCTGCCTGAAGTAATAACAAATCGAGATGCTTGCATACATTTTCTAAGCTTTGACCGGATTTTGATAAGTTTATGTCAACAAAGGAGAGATTTCTGCGAGCTTCATTGATTGGGACTAAGCTAGATGGCTTTATTGATTTATAAAAGTTGGAATATTTATTTGATACTTTGAAACAACTCAAAAAAGATGTGAAGAAGTTAATGTTTCTTTGCAATTTTATTAGGGGTAACATCTTTTTCTTCATTTTGTTAGAGGAAAGTATTTTTGGTTTAAGTTTTATTAGCTGCATTGCAATAAAGATATAAAAACACCCAATATGAGGACTAGTTTTGCGAAATTAACGCACGAATTGCTTTAAATCATAGACTGGCCTTCCGGCAAGATACGTTTTCATAATTTCTTACACATTTTCAATGGGGTTGGCGTGTGGGAACTGGGCAATCCAATACTCTGACGCCATTTTCTTGTTTTGTTGTTTCTCAAAGCAGTGGGTTTGATGATGTGGGACGTTAGGATATGTTCGCCTCCTTCAGTCGACGTTCGATGGTGTTAATACTCACATCTATTCCCTTTTTAGCAAGAACTGATTGTTCTTGGCGTAGTCACAAAGAAGGGTCCCGCTTAAAAAGTTGGACGATCACTTTATCCTGTTTTTGTCGTCACTCGCTTCAAGCCGCGTTGGAAAAGTCATCAACATTTTTGTACACCTTATACCGCTGATTCCACATCACAATAAACTTTAATCACTTTTGCAGCCGCGACGTAAGATAATTTCGGCCCTTTCGAATGCGTGCATAAAAATGCCACCTCAATACGTTTCCCGTACTTCTCACTCAGTTTTGTTTGGTTGTATTTACGGGAAAGTTTCGAAAGACATTCACCTGAGTTATTACTGGTGTCGTAGCCCTTGAGTGGGACTATTACGCAGTAAAAAGCAGAACGCAATATATCTTGAAGTTTCAAGTAAAAAAAACCGGTTCTTTTCTTCTGACACATACTATATATATTTATTGTGTTCTTTGAAGTTTAAGTTGGATCTATGGTTCTCGTATTGCCGCCTCACCTGCTGTACAGAAAAGTACTGTAGACGTTACCAGTATGCACATATTTTGCACTCCCGGCAGGAGTGATTCCTCAATCCTGAAAAACTACAACCATAATACCAATGCCAAAAAGCAGTGCAAATATTGACGAGATAAAGTCATGCCGTAAATTTTCTCTCATATCCTTCTTGGTAAATGTAGTAGTTTCGCTTTTCAACTAACAGGAATTCAAGCCAGACAAAGCTTGTGCCGATGAGTTCCTATAATATAGATTATTTTGCTACTAAAGCACTTTCTATGAAGAATTGAAACAAGATTGCGCCCATCAGAGAGAGCGTGGCGTCCCATTAATCTAGTTGTGCAGTTTTGCCAATCATTGGCTCTTCGAAATAAATTTAGTGCATTTTTATACCCAAAATGCAAACATTTTTGAGTTTGGCTTTGTTTCTCTTTTTGATTTGTAGCTACAAAAAATTGTAAGATAAAAAAAAAGTAAATTAAAAAAAAGTTGAAACAGACCACTCTGAGAAGATTTTAGTGCTATTGAAAATTTGTTGTTTCTCATAAAATTGGATGTTTTGGAAGTGCATATCTCATTTGTTTCGCTTTTTGAGGTTATGCAAGATTGTTGGATATTTTTCTTTCATATAGAAAAAAGCACGCGACACCATCTGAAAAAAAATTTCTTAAAAAACAACGCGGCTTTTGAACCACTTGAAACTTTCACCTTATTAAACAAACAGTTAATGACCTATAAAATTGCATACTTTGTGGAAGACATTAAGACGGACATCACAAGTACGAGGAAGAGCTCATCCAAATACCCAAAAAGGATGTACGTGCCAATTATATATAAAATTGCATACGCAAATATTCCTAAAATTGAAAATATGTTGAATTTTTCTAAATTTGTACAAAGTCGGAAACTTCGAATTATATGGTTATGGTAGAAGAGAGGCCTATATGTAAAAAAAAAACAATGTCTAAAATTAAATGAAGAACAGATAAATTGAAAAAAGTAAAAAAGTCCTTGTGCTATAACTTTTTAACGCAGTATTTATTTATTTATTTATAAATCCATCATTGATGAAAACGAAATATCTTTTAGGATTCTATCAGACCTTCGTCGATCATTGTTGAAAGCCAAGGACATAAACTTATTTTTTATAAAGCCATATTGCTCCAAATAATCCTAGAAAATTAGAACGTTTTCCTGTGGTATAGAAATCTCTTTTTAAATTTAATGACGTCCTCCGTTTTGTCTCCAGGTTGATTCCAGTTTTCGGGATAACGGTATTTGAAAGTTCTCTTGGGAAGCTTAGAGCTGTTTCAAGAACCACCTTTCTCTTGTATTGTGTCAAGTTTTAGCAAAATACTGTACATTCGTATTCAAGTCGGTCACTACCACTATCGAATTTGCAATCTACCCTCGCTTAATAAACATTAAATACCACTGAGAATGATCTAAGTTTATTGGGGAGGAATAATAACATGTAAAGAGCTCTAGTTTTTTTACGTAAGTTTATTGGGGAGGAATAATAACATGTAAAGAGCTCTAGTTTTTTTACGAAAATAAGCGGCAATCAATGCAAATAGTCCAATATCAGCGACAGCAAAAAAATCTCATTAGAGGCAAACCAGCGAAAAGAAAACACCAAAAATTAAAATACATTAATTTCAAATTAGGTAGCAATCGTGCCACTTCATTATTCTAACAGCAGCGGCAAGTCAACTTGATTATAATTAAAACTCCACTTTCATACAAACACACATATAAAGAAAAAAAGAAGAAAACTTCAGTCATATCCGTTACGACAACTTCCGCTAATAAATTATGCGTTCGCGCTCGCTTGTCTCCCTGTCTGTCATTCACCTTAAACTTGCCACAAATCACTTGCTTCCCGGCTTCTCGTCAATGCAAGCACGCACAGGCACCCACAGGTTGTAAGCATACCAAAAAAAAAAAATGAACAAATAGACGAGATGAAGAATAGTAAAATAAAAATATGAAAGGTTTTTACCTGGCACTATCCGCCTACGAAGTGGAAGCGGTACAATTTATTGCAAGCAAAATGCAATCAACTGCAAGTAAGTGATGAAAAGGAGTCACAAGAAGAGCGCAAGGAAGAAATCCAACACAAAGGAGAGCCTGTATAATATCCGTTTTATGTATCATACATTTGCTGTTACATTTACTTTTATTAACTATAGAACGGAATTTCATATATACCATTGATGATTGAAAATGCGCTTGGAAGATTTGTGAGGCTTTTCAGATGGGTACTGAGCGTGATTTACAGGCTAGAGAGGTATATAGCTACTGTGCTGCGTAATTTGCTTATTTTCGATATATTTTCTTAATTAGTTTGGCGCGAAAAATAGTTTTCTCGAAATAATCTATGCAAAAGTAGGTAAAATGTAAAATAGTTTGGTACAATCTGGGTATATCTGTATTTATATACCAGGTATATACCTATGAAATGACACTTTTTTTTCAATTTCAAACGTTTATTAACAGAATATGGTTACAAATTTAATCTTCAAAATAATAGCCATCGCTAGCGACACATTTTTCCCATCTCTCAGGCAATTTGTGGATACCGCGCCAAAAAAATTGGCCGTCTTTGGCCGCAAACCAAACATCGAGCCATTTTTTTGGCTTCTTCGTGAGAATTGAAGCGCTGCTCGGAAAGTGTGTGGCCCATCGATGCAAACAAATGATAATCGGAAGGTCCCAAGTCTGGTGAGTAAGCCGCATGCACCAGCGGTTCCCAATCGTACGTCTCCACCAATTCCCGTGCCACTCTTGTTCAATGTGGCGGTGCATTGTCATCAAGAAAAATTACTTTGTGAGGCCGATCGGCATATTCTGGGCGTTTTCGGTGTATAGCGCTGTTCAAATCGGCCAATCGTCGTTGATACCGTGCACCGTCAACTGTTTCACCTGGTGTTAATAGTTCGTACCAAACCATACCACGTTGATCCCAGAAAACACACAGTATTGTCTTGCGGCCGTAGCCATTTGGTTTGGCCGTTGTTTTTGGCTTGTGGCCGGGCGGACCATACGATTGTTTACGCTTGGGATTGAAGAAATACACCCATTTTTCATCACCCGCAACGATTCGATGCAAAAAAGACTTCCTTTCGAACCGGGAGAGCAGCATTTTACAAGTGTGCATTAGGTTACGTTAGATTAACTCAGCTGGTTTTGAGCCACGCATAGACCGTTTGGCCCCTAGCGATACCAGATGGAGGCTGACCTTTATTAAGATTTAATAAATAATACCATATAAAAACACAGAAGATGACTTAAGGTTTGCTCTATGGTATATCCTCTCTGCACTTCCTGCATTTGTCGTTGCTAGTAATTCCTACCTCATACGCATATGCAGCCAATAGATTATGACCTGTCAGCATACCTATGATAGTTCTGCGGTCCTTTCGCGAGAGCGTAAGTTCGAATTGAGTCAGTTTTTTGTCATTAGTTCTACACATGACTTTTGTAGTTTTGCGAGTGGTCAGATTAGTCCACCTAACATCCGCCTGCTTTTTCATGCAGACGTCCATTTCCTTATAAATTATGTCTTAGTCTTGTCTACGATGCCTCTGTGACCCAATAGATGTGCAGATTCTGTGTGCTTCCCTGCTCAGTTGAACATATTTGGACTTAATGCAATATGAGTTTATTGCTTTTATTGCTGCTTGACTGTCCGCGTAAATATTAATCATGGAGTCTTTTTCAGTTTTTGTGTAGGCTAGCTCCGGAGCTCTCCCAACAGCAAAAGCTTCCGCTTGTAAAATACTGCTTTGATCCAGCAGCTTGATTGGCAGCCTAATCCCTAGTTTTCAACAGTAAATATCCGCTCCCACACCGTTTAAAGTTTTAGAGCCGTCTATGCAAATGTGAGAGGTCCTACGACCAGGCTTCATGCCTTTGTGCCGTCTTTCCTCTTCAATTTTAGTTTGAAACTGTTTCTCCCAATTAAAGCGTGTAGTCTGTGGAATCTGTACTCCTCTTTTATATTGAGCTACTTCCAAAGGTTTTGTAAGTAAATATTCCAGAAGCCACTAACCTTCCCACGTATTTTGCTGCAACATTTTCCGCAATTATACATTAGATTGTACCGAAAAAAACTTCACCACACATCCAAGTATCAAGTTCTCGTACTTAGCCACCAGATCTCAATTCCAACCATTATAACATACCATCTTAATGCAATAAGGCGCAAGTTAAACACTTAATTTTGTTACCTAACTTTTTTACTAAATAAAAAAAAGTAGTTGATGGGAATGTTTATTTTGACTTGAACGCGCTCCATTGCTTGCCTATTTGTATATTGTAGTTTCCAGTATACAAGGGTGAAATATGATTAACGTAAAACGCCATTTGCCAAAATTATAAATAATCCGATTGCGTGATTAATTTTGCGGCACCTTGTAAATTAAAACTCGTCAAAACGCATTAGACATTTGCTAAGCAAGTGCCTTGCCAATGATTCTCAGAATACCTCTATAGTTTTCTATACTTGCTGAAAGGGCTATAGCTAAGAAATGAATGTTAAGGTTAATGGATCTAATACGAACTACATAAGTATATCACAACTAACGAGGCTCTGTACTGAGGACAGTAATCGTGTCTCATGCTTCAAGCAAGCATTTCATTCTGGTAGGATGTGAAGGAAAAAACCATTCCCCACTTCCACTCTAACTGTCTTCAACTGTGCTGAAATTCGCTCGATATCTGGGGATACTACTTTAAGTAACATTAAATGAGGTGACATATATTGATATAAAGAAGTTGAGAGATGGGAAGATAAACTGCAATAATATAACTGTAATACAATAACTGTAATATTACAGCTCGCCTCCAATCATTGCCCTAAGAATGTGGTTTGCTTTAGTGACATCCATTTCAACTTAACCTGACCTTAGCTTCCCATAAAGTCATAATGTTCAGGAAGAGGGGGTTAGTACCTAAGTTCTAAATGTTTCTCAAGACTTGGGTTTTTCATATTGAAATGTATTTTGTTATTTTAGCTTTTTATACATGAACATTGGCATCAAATACTATTAAACGTTTTTTGTTTTTCAATGATAAATCTGGCCGCCGGTTGACAATATATTATATCTCAAGTTTGGAAGGTCAGAAACAAAAAACAAAAATTAAAATTAAATTGTTCAAAAAATTGGTAAAATATTATCTTATAATTATAATCGTGGGGTTTTCCCTAAAAAGTCTACAAATATTTACTATAAGAAACAAATTTAATTTTTTACATTTTTTTTTGGTTAACCCTTTACCAAAACTTTACATTTAATTTCCTTAATGGAGATCGAATCTAGGACCCACTGCCATGTTAGTCCCATATTAGATGCAAACATGAGAATAGGGCAACGGAGAGGTTCATGAAAAGGGATTAGAGAAAGGAGCTTTGTATAAATAAAAAAAAAGTAAATAAAAATTCGTTTTTTTTTTGAAATTCTACAATTTCTTCTGCAAAATTTCAAACATTTCAGTTTTGTTACTTTTTCAACTACTTGTGCCTGAATATATCAGACGATCACTCGAAAAAAAATTTTTGTAATATAGTTATTTAGGACTTCAACAAGAGAAGTAGGATATTTATAAATAAGTCATGATCGGTATCGTTAAAAATAGGTTTGACCTTATGGCTTTTAAAAGGCCACTAGTTGGCCATAGCGACTTCCAGGAAAGGTGTCTAAAGCCCTATTATTTTTCTTCTTGATAGATAACTGCTTAAATGCTTCGTTTTCTTGCTAACCTGCGCTCTTTGGAATTACATAGCGAAGTCCTTCTCCACTTCATCTCTCCTACGCAAAGTATTCCTTTCTTTCCTTTGTTACCACTTACTGGTACACTATCGAATACTTTCAGAGCTGGAGTATTTGTGTGTGCATCCAGCTCTATTCTTTGCATTATGTCTATGTCATTGTAAAGCTCATACAGGTCACCGTTCCATCGTATGCGATATTTGCTATCGTAAAATTGTCCGCAGTATCGTTCGCTCGAACAATTCAAGGGATGTCTCATCGGATGTTATCATCGTCCAACCTTCTGCATCATGCAATAGCACGGGCATAATGAAGATCTTATCTGTAAATAGTAGTTTTTGTTCGTCGAGAGAAAACTTCACTAATCTTTTCCTTACATGTTCTTAAATCATCCCATTCGAAAACTCAGACGAGCTGAATTCTGAATTTCTACCAAATTGGACCACAAATCCGACTTTATTAAATGTGGCCACTTAGCGTGCCACGTTTTTTGGGATATAATTTATTTTTAGCTCGCTAATTTATTTTTTATAATATGAGTGGAATCGGACCATAAACAGCTTTTTAAAAAATATATCGGCGCCAGCGCCACCTGAAGGAATTTCTCTGCCCTGCAGTGAAAGTGACGTAAAATTCGGTTTATTCTTTGCTCAACTTGGCGAGTACAAACAGATAAGCATACAGAATAAGTTTTTAAAAATTCAATGTGTAGACTTGACTGCCCTACAGTATTATATATGCACGAACGTATGTTGATTTGGTATGTTCGTTGACTTTTACGCAAAAACTGAAGGGCTGCATACTTCGGTTGGATACGGAAAAAATCAGTTAATTTAATTTTATGCGAAATATTTCAATTTCAGCAAAATATCCACTTTCGCCCACTGTTACCTTTTTCAAGCTCCTCTTCCGCTTTCCTCATCCACGTCATTTATACAACCAGCAGTGTTTATCTGTCTAAAGTTTACGCTTTCCGCTTATCCCTATCACTTTTCTCCCAGTTTTGCTTCATCTAATTTCTTTTATTGCGACTTCATACGCACCTTTGAACATTTCAATTGAAAAAAGAAATATATATATATATATTTATATTGTATACGTTATTCTTATACGCTTTACTTTAATCACAGTTTCTTTTTATTTTTCCTATTTCTCAACAGCTGTCAGTAGGGAGCATTACCTGCTTTGAACGTGCAACTTGACACAGCCGCATAGACATAAAGCCAACCGTTGATGTCGACTACAAAGGAAACGCTGTCAACTCGAGTTAACTCAGTAACACAATCGTACATAGAGGACGAAGGTGAGGCATCACGAAGCATCACCGACTCGGCCGCCAGCCAGTTGCAGTTGCAATTGCAATTATTATTATTCTTTTCAACTGTGCAACAGTGATTTTAATTGAAAACGTGCCTGGAACAGCCTCGTAGTGTAGCAAGTAGCCTGTAACTTTCCACCAAACGACTGTCTCCGCCTACGACGCCAACAACAGCACACATTGCTCTTCCTTGCGGCGGCAAAATGACTGTAAAGCTGACGAATTTTTTCAGTAGCGCTGCTTCCATGCCAACGACAACGACGCCGCCCTCACCGCCCATGGTACCCACCGCTATCGGTGGCAGTTACCATCATCATCAACAACAACCACACTTGCAATACCTGCAACAACAGCAACAGCAGACGCAACAACTACAACAGCAATCATCGCTACCCTATAATCCGTATATTGGTGGCGTTATGGATGACGGCGACTTGTATGACGATGACAACATGTCGCTATATTCGAATGCCACAGCCGCTAGTGGTATTATGACGCAACGCGGTCATTCATGCAACAATTCACAACGTCCGCTGTTGGGCGAAAGGAAGCCGCCAAAAATGTTGTTGAGCAACAATGCAATAAAGAAAAATAAAAAGTCGACTGGCATTAATCAACCACAACGTCACTTGCAGCAGCAGCAGCAACAACAGCAACAGCAACAAGGAAAACCACAACAGCAGAAATCGTATATCTCACCGTACGTGCAACAACAGAAACGTGATAGCGCCAAGGGATTGCACGGCTTTAACGATTTCGATATTTTGTCACAGCAATACACGGAGCATTTGCGCAGCAGCCCACATATCGGCTACCCCTACGGCAGTCCCCCCTCGCCCACTGCTAAGTCTAATGATTTTGTATTCGATACTTTGGCATTGCCACAGCAACAGCAACAACAACAGCAACACACTTTGTATGACAATCGTATTTACAGTAGTGCTGGTACAGTTAATCAGCAGCAGCAACAACAGCAAAATTCAAGTCATTATCAACAGCAACAAATGGCAAATGGCTTTAATGATACGGACTACGCGTATTATGGACACAACGCCTGCATCGGTAGTGGTAGTGGCAGTGGCAGTGGCAGTGGCAGTAGCAACATTAGTAATAACGGTGGTAGCAATGCCCTTTTGACCACTACGAATAACGCATCGCCAACTCATTACATAGGGAAATCGTCACGCTTTGAAGATGATTTTTGTTCTCGCCGCAATGCAACCTTTGCTGCGCCGCAGCCGCAGCCGCAGTCACAGTCGCTGCCGTCCTCTGAGAAAACTTGGACGACTTCAGTTGTGGCTGGCAGCGACGATGTTGGTGGCCCTTTCATATTTGGAGGTATGCCGCATGAACTATTCCAGCACCAACACCAGCAACAACAACAACAACAACCTGACAGCAGCACTCTGCGACAGGAACAACAACAGCAAGATTTTAGTAGTTTAACCACAGCGGTGACCAACTCGACGGACTCTGTGATAGATGTGGCAGACAAATACGCGCCATACAATGGCCATGTGACTATGGTGAGTGCATGTGTGAGTTCATGTAGCCGTTTAGATGCATGGTGTGTAATGCAAGTTTGAGCATCAAGTTACTGAGTCGTAGCCACAAGAGCTTCTCGGTTTCGATAAAATATTTTTCCCTCGCAAACTTTCAAACAAATCAGGGGGAATATAAAAGAAAGTGTTCTCGTACGTGCATTCAAACAGCGTGCGACAAGCAATAGCACATCAACATCTTGACCAGTTTTGATAACAGTACAGCTCATTGCCTAACAAAATCCATATAAATCCAAGTCTCAGACTTTATAAAAAAATGTAAAAAATTACATAAAATTGCATTACAATTTAGTAGTTTTTAATTAGAATTTTTAAAAATATGTTTGGCATACAGTTGTATAGCACATTCAATTTTAATATAATAGAGTGCAAGTGCTTAATTAAAAAACTGGCTAAACAATTTCAACCAATGAAGCAGTGACAAAGCGGAGTTTCTTTGCCATCAAAAATATCTAAAATTGTGTTCCCGATATTAAATTCTTCGTTGTCTTTTTTGTTCTAGCACCTTACAAAAACCTAGTCGTTGACGCCGATACCATTCAGTAAGCCCTCGAAATGAGCTATTAGATGTGGAATTAGATGAGCCATTTCCAAAGGTCGCCAACTGTGTGCATTATCCCTATTTAGTTTGGTGAAGCCTAAATCAATTTTTACGCTCTCATGGAAGTTGACCCAAAAGTAATTTGCTGGTAACCCAACATACCGGCATGAGTCTCCCATAGTAATAGTATCTATAGAATGGAATTGTTCAAGTACTCAAGTATTCCACTTAAGGTCTAGAAAGGGGATGTAAACGATGTAAGACAGGTGGGGTAGAAGTTCGTTGTTTCTGTTCGTTGTAAACTTCTCAGATTTTTTTACGAATCTTAGCCAATTGTCGGGGAAAAGAGTATCCATTTTCATCCATTCTCAACAGTTCCGATCCAAAAATGTGCCATCTAAGTCTGGCGAAGGCCGGATATTTTCAGAGAAAGTATTATCTACTATTATCTTCATGTTCCAAATAAGATATACACAGTGAGTCTTCGATGTTGCCTAGGGTGGCCACATGTCGTCCAAAAGGATTGTGCCCCGCAATTAGTCATATCAAGGCTTGTAGCTCTTCTTCTGTCTCAGAAGGAGACTAACCTGTCAGGTCCTTTCAGGAAATACTTGGTTGTTACAGGTATCGCTATTTCACCAGTGACTCTAATGAGATTTTACACTGAGGACCTGATGGTTCAGGTTGTTCCCGCTATGTTTGATTCTGAAATTAGTTCCGGATCAATTGGACGCTCTAAATACAGCTTTTCGCAAATGGACAGGCCAGTTAGATGCTTTGAATACCACATTATCCCGACATTCACACAACTTCAGGCGAGTGCCAACTTGCAACGAAGTTATGCTTCAACTTTAATTTCTGAACTATTTTTTAAGAAGAGCGAGCAGGCCTTTAGAGCTTGGCTTTCACTACAGAGCCCAGTTTTATGACCTAACAACCTCACGCCAATTATCCAGTCTGCTAGTTTAAGTGTTACAAAGACCTCGGATTTAAAAATGGTTGCCATCATATTTAAAGCAGCAAAGCAGTTTAAGTTACAGTTCACGTGCCATGCTAGTCCAGTACTACTAATATATATTTTCAGTCTCTGAGCCGTAGCTCCGTAGCTCCATAAGCAGTGCACGGTGAAAATTTCAGGCATCTTATTAACAAGAGAGAGCCAGTTTTTTTATCGATCTTATGCAGTTTTAGCCAGATGTGTCGTGTTATCTTATAAGTGAATTTTGCCGATCATATTTTGTTTCGGACCGTATTGGATCCTATTAAGAACAGAGGTGTCAAGTATTTATAATACAAATTATGCGCCTCCACAATCTAGGTATGCTTCGTGTAGTCATAATAAATCGCCGTTCTAATTCTTACAAATAGGCGCGCCCCTTTTGAAATAGCAGCTTCTGGCAGAGCTTTTGAGAGGTAGTAAGAAAAGCAGATCGAGAAAAAAACTTTATTTTGTACCTTTTAAAAGAAATCTTAAAAATTAACTCTATTTCATCTCTTAAGAGTAGTAGAACTTTAAAGTGAACTTCCATCAAATCGCTTCTCCTAAACTATTGTATCCAACAAAATATATTTTCAGTGTCTATAGTCTAATGTCTAGACACACATCAGGCTCCTCGATACTGCAGTAAATGATAGGAATGGGTAAGCACGAAAGCGTGAGATATTTTTATCTACATACATAAGTGTTTACTGGATATCAAATTGTTCTAAACAACTTCTGATGATACTTTTGCAAAGCCATCACTTGGCATACAAATTTAAACTGCGATTCAACTGAAATTTCTTTTTGATAAACTTGAAGCCAGACTTTCGTGGCCGTTATGCCATTGTGCTAAGTTGGATTCAAAGTATAAGTTACTACTACATACAAATATTCATACATATACAATACCTACTAATACAACTGACATGACGCAAAGGAAAATCCTGTGGTGGCTACCAAGAGCATTAACATCTGAAAAACTCAAACAAAGTAAAGCAAAAACAATAAAAACAACAACATCATATAGCTTTTCAATGTTAATCACCACAAAGCTGTTTGTCTATTTGTGGCTAATTGGCGTTAAACTTATTTGTAAACGCATTTAAGGAATAGCAATGAATAGAATGAGAGTGAAAGAAGCGGAAAGGAAAAGACAATGAAAGAAAAGAAAAGAAGAAAATCGGAAGACTTTCACCAATTAAGCAAGTCAAGTGTAATTTAAGTGAACAAATGAAATTAAAAAAGAAAGAAAAGCAAATTAAAAATAGGAATTAGCTACTGCGCTGTAAGAATAGGGAAGAGAAACAATTTGAAACCAGAAGGAAATTCAAAGCAAAGTGTATGTATGTGTAAGGAAGTTGATGTGAGTCGTAGAGGTGAAGAAACCTTGCCGCGCGCCATACACTTCATTAGCTTAATTTATGTTTTAACAACGAGCAATGAAATGGAAGACTGCTGGAGCTGAAGAGAGGTTGTTGTTCGGCGTCTGTGGTGCGAGCTGCTGTCATTGCTAGTAAGGGTTTTGCACTTGTAACGGGTGTGTTTCAAAGATATAGAATCAGTTTTTAGAAAGTATCCCAAAATTAATGTTTGCGATAACCATTCTATTTATCCGACTAGAATTCATGCTAAATTTTGAGTTTTAAAGTATTAAGAGACTTTAGTAAAATTTGATGATGAATATTTTTTTAGTATATAATTTACCCGTTACATCTCTCTGTTATGAGTTTTTTTGCTTTCTTCTGCAAATGAGACAAAAAATACCCATCTAGAGTTAGATGGTGGAAATGTTGGTGGCACAATATTCCCTTTTTTTTTTTTAATAAAACTGCTGAACACTTCGTATATCTAAAATGTAAGGATCTCATAGTTTCATACAGGTATGCCAATTTACCTACCATAAGAATGCGCGAAAGGGCGAAAACTGTGACCACTCCTAAAATAAAATTTAGACGCAAACTATTTTAGTTCGCTTTATCAAAACCCATTGTCAGCACCTTGTTATTTTTATGTTGCACAGTGCTATTTAGCTTTAAGCGAACAGATACCTGTAAACGGCTATATTTTCCCTGATTTTCATTAAAATTATTTAAAATGAAGGAGTCAATATATTTTTTTTAAAATTGGCATACAGTTTATTTAATCATTTCAAATGGCGGATGTCCACTCAATTCCTCCAGCAAGGTCGAAGCGGGGCTTCTCAATCGGCGGGCATTGTAGCATCGGCGTTAGTGACCTGAATACAAAAAACCAAAAATTTTTTTTGTTTATTAATGTCATAATTTTTATATGAATTAAAAAAATAAAAAAAAATCGCGGAAAAAGATGAATTTTGGGGCGAATTTTCCTACTATTTTTGCTTCGAAAAATTTTCGAAAAATTGAAAATTCACATAGAAATTAATATTATAAAAAAGGTGTGTGCAAAATTTCAAGGAGATCGGTCAATAACTTTTCGAGTTATCGTGTACGCCAATTCGAAAAATATATGTAGTTTTGAGAAAAACTCGTCTAAAGTTTGAATACAACGTAACTATAACCTCTCCCAGCGCTCTAACGCAAAGAATAGAGTCGTCACGGTTGACGATCTATAATATAAGAAATACTTAAATTTACGTTCTAAAAATTTTTTGACACATTCTTAAAAAAAAATAAAATTAACATTTTATGAAAAAAAAAAATAAAAATTTTTCGAAATTTTATAGGCATCTGTCCCCTTAATTCCTTTAAAATTTTATCACATTTTTATATACGAGTATAAATAATTTCAAACACATGGCTGGCGTCTTATGTGAGTCACTCGATTGGCCTAAAATTATAAAACTTTTGTCAGCACGACCGACCTTATGCAAGTCGTAGTTCAAAATAGTCAAGTACGAGTATAGTAGAATGACCCAGCCGACTAATTGACTGACACATTTCTTGAGATGATTCAGTCAGTTCGTATCCTTGAACATGATAGTTTTTTTTGGTTTTAAGCAGTGTTTCAGCAGTTCAATGGTGCCTCTTCATAGATGTTTAGCAGAACATCCAGAATTTATTAAAATTTGTGCGAGTTTGCTCGACCATCTCCCCATAATAAAATTCCTAGAAGACAGTTTGTGGGGTATTTTGGAAAAACATGAAAAAATTAGTATCGAAGCATACTAGGATATAAGGAATTATGGAGATTGTGCAAATGTAATTGGGATGCCATACTTCTAACAAAGCAGAATATTTTTTAATAACAGTTTGGTTGAGGTTATTTGTAAAACGTCGTATTTTTTCTTGTTTTCTGGAAAAGAAGGTATTAAAGCTCAGATTTTCATGGTTAGAACAGTTCATTGTTAAGTAGAAATCCTTATTGAGGGTTTACAAATATTTGCTCTACCTAGAAACTAATTTTTTTTTGGAAATATCTGCTTAGTATTAGGTTGGGTGTCATTTTTACCGAAGATTTTTATTTAAATTAAGAACAATAAATATATCAATAAGACGGATGCTGAAGGACCTCCCATTCGAGCTCTAGGAGTGCGGCTTTGATGACTTGTGCAATATAAACATGTCGATGAGGTATTTTCAGTAGAATAATTTCATTCACGCGGTGTAGGTGGGCAATGTAGAGCTCCTTGTTGACCGTGACATTCTTTTCGAGCTTTTCTCAGTGCAGTATGTCCTTTTAGCCCCACCAAACACATGTCATGATCTTCTTTGGATGAAGATCCGGCTTGACTTTTAGCTTTGGCGTATCTCCTGGAGCCATCCAATCCTTTCTTTACTCCATATTGATGTGTAGGTGTAGGTACCATTACTCATCTCTCGTGACTATTCGGTACAAAAAGCGCTGCTTATGACCGCGTGTTGCTCGATGGCGGGAGAGATGCTGAGAAGCAATGTGAAGGCTTTCTTTGTTATTTTCGTTGAATTCGTGAGACACCCAGGCTCCCAATTTTTCGATAAATCCCATTGAATAAAATGAGTGAGAATCGTTTTATGATCACATTTTATTTTTTCCACTATTTCAGAATTGGTTTGACGACCTTCAAAAGAGATTTGAGACGTTCTGCATCAAATTCAGAAGTCCTTCCGTTGCGGGACGTGCCAGCGACGTCAAAGTCGCCATTTTTCAACTTTGCGAACCATTTTCGTGCAATAGACCCGCCTATGACATCTTCTCCATGCACGTCGCAAATGTCCTGGGCTGCTTTGACAGCTTTTTGACCTCGATGAAGAGCAAAGAATAGCAGGTGTCGAAAATGTTGATTTTTGCCTCCTGGATATTCCATTTCTTAGCCTCAAAACTAATAAAAAATGAAATAACTGAAAGATACGAAAACTATGTTAATGTTTTGTAGAGCAGAAAGAGTTCTATCGAATGAGTACTTACCATTTGCTAAACAGCAAACAAATCGTTGTAAAATAAAAGAAAATATAAAAGCACTATGAACTTATTCCCCAATCCAATAGTTTTTCATTTCACCTTGGAATGAATGTGAAGCTTTTGTCTGACTTTTCATTGGAATAACATTTTCTGAGGTGCCAATGACACAAATAAACATTTTGTAAAAATGTATCTGTTGAAATATTTTGACAGGAGAGAATTTAAAATCATTGCAAATAGTGTTTTTAGCTCCTTCATATAGTTCCATTTCGACGAAGGTTGATTGCATTTCGCTGACGTGAAACAAGACCATATGTGTATATATCTCGAATAAGAAGTATAATTCCTATGCATAATCAGAGGAGAAAGGCGGTCAGTGAAGTAAGGAGAAGATATGGTTGTGAGGTTTTTCATTGCATTGAGAGACGACCCCATATAATTTGTTTGAATGTACTACAGACTCTGTTCGCTGAAATGGAATAAATGAACAAAATTTGAGTTATGCACTTTGGCTCCGCGGTTCTCTATTTATAGTCCGCTTTAGTTTGTAGTATGATTCAGTATATCTCTTATGAAGGAATCGAATATTAGTATTTAGAAAGGGTCATCAGATTTTACGTACTTTTCCCAATATGGTTTTCTTGACAGATCACGCGTGACTACTGTCAAACTTAATACATACTTTCTTAATTGACATTTCCTTATGAAAAGATTCTCGCCTGAAGAGGCTGAAGAGCAATCAGAAGCCATTCGCCATTCAAGAACAGCCATTACATCTATTGGAAACAACCGTATGGTGAAGGAATCATCGGTCCATACTTCTTCAAAAACGAGGCTGGCGCCAAGTAACAGTGAATTGCGAACGTTATCGTGCCATGATAAACGACTTTTTGATTCCGCAAATTGAAGCGCGTGATCTGTACAGCATTTGGTTCCAACAGGACGGCGCTACTTAACGTTCAGACCGTGAAATAATGGATTTACTGCGAGGTCTTTTCGGTGAGCAATTTATCTCTCGTCTCGGACCAGTGGATTGGCCATCAAGATCGTGTAATATCACACCTTAGGACTTTTATTCCTGTGGGTATGTAAAATATAAATGCTTTGTGGATGCTTCTATTGAGGCATCGAAAGCCAACATTACGAGATACCGACCGAATTCCTCCAGCGAGCCATTCAAAATTGGTATTCACGAATGGCCGAATTACGGCGCAGTTATGGCCAACATTTGAAAGGGGTTGCCTTTAAAAAATAAATGTCATAAATGGTTCTACACAAAAATATTAAAGATTGCCCAATTAATTTTGTTGCTTTAATGTAATTGTAAATCCGATACCTCTAAAATGATCACCCCTTATATGCCTGTAAATATTCACAATATAATACAATTTAAGATGTTCCCTTGAGGTGCATTATAAGGCTAAGAAAGAAATAGGTTTGCTTTAATCGGATAACAGCAAACTTTTGGACTCCAGCTGTTTTATGATAAATGAAAAACACTTTGCGCTCATAGACGCAGGTAACATCTAGTGAAATATGCTTCTTTGCCCACATACATACACAATCTACTATGATACAACACACTACCCTTGAACCTTATACAGTTAAGTAAAAGCTATATATTTTGCCAGTAAATCAACAAATCATTCAGGAGACTTAGTTAGCTCTTGAGCTGATTCAGCGTTTAAAGTAAGTGACATATATAAGTGTAAGGTCAACAGATATTGACTAGCCTGGACTAATTTTTTAATAAATTTTAATTAATGTTTTATAAAAATATATTTCAATCTATAACAAAAATCAAAAACCATCTCCCAACATTACGCAACATTTTCTAACATTACTCCAATTTCAAGAAAAATTCCACACTTTTCATTAGAAATTTCTGTAAAATTTTTGGATATGCAGTTTTGTAATCTATTTAATTCTAGTATTCCAAATAGTATTTAAGTTTATTAATTTTTTTTGTCCCAAAGGTACTGCTCAAATGCGTTTTTCCTGCATAAAGTAAATAGGCAAAACCGTAATGGAAAAAAATTATCAAAAATAAATGAGAATTTTCAGCCATTTCAAATTTGCCCATTATTATACGAGAAATATAAGTTGGAAGATATGTATATAAGTTTTTCAAATGTCGTCGTAAGTTAATCCAATTTCAAATTTGTGAACTAGAACATACAAGCCTCTCCTCTCCATTCATTTTTTGTATTTAGTAATACAGTTATTCAAAAACTACTTTGGATGACTAATTTTCCACCATATTTTATTGCAATTAAATGGGCTATAAAACTGTGTACTCAAATTTGTTAGTTAAAGATTGCATTAATTTAGAAATGCTGATAAAAAAGTGGGAAATTTTTCAGAATTTTTGTCGAATTTTCAAAGAGTTTCAAACTTTGTAAAGATTTATATTACAAAGTTTGAAACTCTGATTAATATAGGCTTTGTTACAGATGAACTGTATTTAAAAAAAAAAATTATCAAAGTTAAAAATAAATAAATTGTTGAAACTAATCAATATGTGGGGGTTTTCCAATTTTGCAACAGGCTATATTTTCGCCTCTTCAAGACATACAGCAAACCTAATTTTTAAACATTTTTATTATATTTTTTTAACAAACATTGCCCTATGATGATTATTTTATATTGTATTACATTTTTCTTGCACCATTTTCAGTTAGTTAAGATATTAAGCGAATTAACTGCAAACAAGGGAAATATTGCCAAGAGCAGCAGCTGCAGAAGTTGTAAAAGTTGATGGCTTCAAGCGTCGTTGTCTATTCGCAGCGAAAGTTAACAAGCTGATAAAAGCAGACGAGTGAGGTGTTATAGTGTTGCAGGTGATGCACGGCACATTCGCGCTATTCACTAGCTGAAGTATGGCGATTGCCACTTGCGTGCGTAGCTGCCACCGCCGTCATTTAGGCGTTAAAAGTAGTTGGTGTGAATACGCATGCACTCGCCAAATGATGACCGTTGGCTGTAGGTTATTGCGGGCAGATAAGCGTCAACAGGCTGTAGTTCTTTGCTCTTAGCGTTCAACATCAATCTGCTGACATGCATGTGTGAGTGGGAATGTATGCTGCTTTATGTTGAGTGAAGAGTAGCTAAACGACAGTTAGTCAGTCATTCAGCTGACAGTTACTTAAGCTGGCAGGCAAAAAGTTGATGTTGTTGTTTACATAGATGGATACATGCTGGCGTAACAATCAACTACAATGGGGAGCAAGTTTAGTTACCCTGTAGAAAAATTCACTTGTTACACGAAATGGTCACATTCTACTAATAAAGGGTGTTTACGGGTGGGCCCGAACGTGCGACGCGCTTGATGGTCGTTCGGCTTCAATTCTTGCACGAGTTGGATTTTGTAAGCCCGCAAACCAAGATCCTTCCGCAAAATCTTCCATAAAGTGGATGGGCACATCTCCAATTGCTGCGCGCGATGGCGGATGGACTCATTCGGGTCTTCTTCGATACTCTGCTCCACAGCAGCAATAGCGTCTTCGGTGCGCACTGTACGACGTCTCTGAGGATGCGTATTATCCACTAGAGCAAACGTGATGCGAAACCGATCCATGGTTAATCGAATTAGTGACTCTGATGGACGATTATGTCGACCGAATATTGGACGCAGCGCGCGATGCGTCGCGCGAACCGAACCATTATTTTCGTAATAAATTTGCACGATTTGCAAACGTTGTTTAGGTGTAAGTCTATTCATTATGAAATGGCAAACCAAACTGAGCATAAATCAAGTGACAGCTGTCAAAAAGACCATCTACGAAAAAAGTAGTGCCAACTTGAAAACCTAACCTCTAAAAAAAATACCCTTTATTACCAGTTATTGCACAGTAAATTTCTGCATCTAAAATCACGGTATTTAATCAATTCATCATTGAGTAAGAAATTGTTTTTTGCTAAATTTTTTTAAGAAATTTGTATTTTGTAATTTTTGAAAAATTCGCACCTTCAGATTTTTTTCATTAAATTAAAATTTATATTTTACATTTTTTTGGTGAAATTTTTCTTTGGTGAATTTTGAGAGGAGAATTTTTGTGACCTTCAAAAAATTCGGCCCTCAGATTTTTTTCATTAGGTAAAAATTGATAATCTAAATTGTTAGGGGAAATTTTTCTTTTGTAATTTTCGAAAAGTAATATATAACTGGGTTCTTATTGGTGCCAATATGTTAAGGATTTTCTAGTGTGAACGGTTCGACGTTGAAGTGAAATAAAAAAAGACTGTGCGTGAGTTATAATGAAATTATTTTCAATTTGAAAGCCCCATATATGAAATATGATATCAATCGCCGTGGTTTCGCATAATGGCTCGCATCCGAGAGACCTAAATTTAGCAATATCGTTTACGCAGATTTTTTTTTTATTTCTATGGTATAACTTAACAAATATTAGCACACAGCAAATTATGTTATATTCTTTGTAAGTACTTCAACGATCCATAGAATACGTGGTTTAGGACATTGCCGCAAATATTTCTCAATTTTGATTTATTTGTAGGCTTGAGTATAATAAGAAGTAAACTGAAACAATTTTGAAAAAAAAAAATTAATAATTTTGAGATTTATTCAACATTGACGACTTTTAAGGGTATCTCTAGGACATTTTAAAAGGTATCTTCGGTTCTTTTTAAATGTAAAATTTTTCTTTTTTAATTTTTTAGGTTGAAATACATATATATGAATATTTTAAAAAACAATTTGTTTTTGTAAATTTTTTTTAATTTTTTTATTCTAAATTTTTTGAAGAATTTTGTATTTTGTAATTTGTGAAAAATACGCACCCTCAGATTTTTTTCATTAAATTAAAATTTATATTCTAAATTTTTTGAAGAAATTTTTCTTTTGTTAATTTTTAAAACCAATCCCCGTTTGTTTTGTGATAGTCAAAAAATACGCCCCCTCAGATGTTTTTCATAAAATTAAAATTTATATTCCAACTTTTTTGGGGAAATTTGTCTCTTGTAATTTTCGACAACCACGCCGATAGGACTCTCATAACTTTTCAAGTTAATACCGTGTGTATGCTTATTAATATACGTAGCGACGCTTCGACCGCTTTGCAAACGGACTTATGCTAGCAAATAGTATTTCGCACTGGTTTTTCATGTAATGTTTTTCTGCAAATGTAAGATTCGTGAGCATCTTTTGGCAATGCACGGAAAGAATTACCTTTGTCCGTCGAGAGTTCGACATTTTTGAATAATTTTTCTAAAAAAATTTCCCACCGTTCCATATATTTCCTGCAGGGTATGCTTTTACACAGGCATGTGTCTGTAAGTGTACATGCACCATATGCCGCCTAAAGCAAGTTGTACGTATTTAGATTATGGCCAAAACAGCTGCCTCATAATATGGCTGTGTTTGGTAGTTTTTAGCATTTTGGTGGCAACTACTTGGGAGTTCGTGACTTTTCATATCATTCAAGGTGAAACGCTTCCTTTATGTTGCTACGAGTATGTTGCATGATCAACTTGTTACTGTCAATTGATTGTGTAAATAATGTGCATTGGAAATACAAATTTTTACATGATATTTGAGAGTTCACTGAATGCAGAACTCGATATGTGTTTTGTGTGGTATTGTTGGTCATCAATACTTTCGTTAACGAGAAATTTGTATTTATTCAATTGTTTGCGTCAGCTTTGGAAATTTACGCAGTTCTGCTTCTGTACACAAAGGAAGGAGCAAATCGTTTAAGGCTTATAGATTTAAGCTGATAAGTGGAATTAGTTTGAATATATGCATTCATCCATTTTCTACTACTTCCTACTCTGGTAATTGATTTCTATGAGAAGTGTTTTAGTGATATTTGTGCTAAAAGTCGCATATAGATAATAAATTCACTCGACCATGGGAGTTGACGTATTATACTTTATATCGTATTTTTTTCGCTAACCTATTGCAGTTTAGTTGTTCAGAGAGTGTTTGAAAATAACAAACCTCTATGTACCACTCTTTTTTCTTTCTTTCACTCTGTTGGTTGGTCATTCAACCCTGTAAAGGTTGGTACCCAGCGAAAATACACTAAAAAAGCAATTTTTGGAAAACATTTCATTTTGCTTTCCAAAGCTTAAAGTAATAAGAAATAATTGATAAATTTGATTAATGCTGAATGATAGTTCAAAGTTTTATAGCAAAAAATTGTAATCCTATCAGTAGAGTCATTTTTTATTTATTACAGTTTGAAAATTAATTTAATGATTTTTGAACACATTTTGACTTACATGACATGACCTGCATCTTTACTAGCCTAATACAATTTATCTGAACGAAAAACCTTCTAAGAGAGATTAGCTTCAAAATTCAAAAAATCCTATGCAAATCGGAGCATTCTGCGCATAGTTCTTGGCATACATGTGTGATATTTCGGGGCATTATATGATATGAAGATATATATTTATATTGAATACTTCTACAACCTGTGACAATGAGCTCTACTTTTCAGAATTAATTCTAGAGGTCCATATAGTAAACAAGAAGTTAATTTTTTATGCTTATCGCTCTTGTAGTTGGCGTGCTTCCTTTGGGAAATACACGTCTTTCATTTTCGCAAATGACTTGCTAGAGTTTCAAGCACAGCCTTCTTCATCATTTTAGCATTCAACAAATGGTCCAACTGGTAATTTGCTAATGGCACTGGATGATCGCATACGTTTATTTTCAGAAGGAATGTGATGGGTCCTACCTTGCCTTGCAAATTTATCTGTGATGCAGTGTGTCAAATGAGGTAGAGCATATTTTGTTTGGCCATATACTCCCCTTTAAGTTTAGCATAGAGAGCAATGCCGGCAAATTGTGAATCAATTGTTGCCTGACTAGGTTTAATGACGGCTTAATGCGAGCTGCTCAACAGTCTCAATAGAACAAAAAAAAAATCAAACTGAAACATTTCAACTTAGACGACGACACAGTGATAAGGCAACTGTTTTACAACAAGCTTAGATAGTGAGGAAAGCACTTCTTCGTTGCCATCAAATTTTAATTCAATTGTGTAAGTGTATGGAGGACCATATGGAAGTAAGTATATTAGTACCCACTGCTCGAATGCCATGCTTTCTGAATCTGAGATCAGAGGGAACCTCGCAAGAAATTTGAAAGTTCGAGTATGCAAGATTATTCCAGTATGAGAGATTATTCTTTTAAACAAAGATGAGGAGGGGCTTTGCTTCGGTGACCTACGTGATTTACACGAATTTAAATGCCATTTAGAGCATCAGTAGGTGTGAGCCAAATTTGCAGGAGCATAGGTGTTCCGATTCAACTGCTAATGTTGGGCCTGCCAGAATCAGATTTTAATGAGTTGAGTGCTTGAGTATCTTGGAAGTCATATATGAGATTTTTAGAAATGTATTGGGAAGGCTTCTTCTATCTTCTACTGCAGTACCAATGTCAGAGTAAGCACATCAAACTTCTCACCTTCGCATCGCACAAGAATTGAAATCAAATTTCTCGTGGACATCACTCTCTTGGTTCTGAAGTGGTGAATTGCTTTATCTGTATAATATCAGCGAACCGTCAAAAATACAAAAACAGCAAATGTGGGGAAAACAGTATATCAGTATTAAGACGACCTTTTCCGTCAGAGACACTAAAAATTATCCTGGACTTGACTTCCATTGACAGAAATGACAGGGTATTCAGCAGTTAAATTTAAAGAATAAGTGGTGTAGCTTTTGGATGTGAAGTCCTTCGTATACAGGATTAATAAAGGGTTTTCCAATAGCAGGTGTTATGAATGAATGGATTCCGCTATCGAGAGATGACTAACTATTTTTTATGACCGGAATTGGATGGTATTGATCTGAACAACGTTTATTCTCAACAAGACGGCGCTACGTGACACAGAAGCAACGAAACCATTGATCTTTTACGAAAAAAGCTTCCGGACCGTCCTATCTCTCGAAGAGGTGATCACAATTGGCCAACGAGATTTTGTGATTTAACACTTTGTGACTTTTTTCTTTGGGGTCACGTGAAAGAGAAGGTCTACACCAATAATCCAGGGTCGGTTCAAGACCTCAAAGATGGAATGTGTGAGGCTATCGAGGACATAAGGCAGCCACTTTCGAATACGGTTATGGAAAATTTCATGAAAACGATATTGTCCTGTAAGCGTGGTCGTGGTGGTCATTTGCCTGATGTTATGTTCGACTATTATGTTCCTCTTTATAATGAAATAAACATCCGATTATTTACATTAAAAAATAACATTTTTCTTTGAAAATCAAAATAACACCTCTTATTGGAAAACCCTTTATCTGGTTAATATCACAATTTTAACAAAATGAGCCCCAGACTTTATGAAAGCAAGCATAAGTTTCAGCAAAAACTTCATTTCGTATCGATCGAGAAGATAACAATAAAGCAGTCGTATAGTCGATAAAGAAACCAACTCACTTTACCCTATCGGGTTCATAAGAGAGTATGATGTGAGACAGGCGTAGCTCGGTCACTATGCCTGGGGAGCCACTGGGGAATTTAGTATGAAAATTGAGAAATAAAATTAATCAAATAACCGAAGCATCAATATATTCTGGCTTCCTCAATTACTAGAATCAAACAAATTGAGATTAAATTTAATATCTTTGAAAATGATTCACCTTCTTATCTTAGTTCTCAGCCATAGAAATATCAGCGAGAACCAACCAGATAGCAGAAAAGGTAACTAATGCGCAGGACTTTGTGGGGGAAACTGTAGCTGTAGCCCGCTGTGAAATCCAATCATATTTTGCAATCGATCTCGCTAGTAAATTGTGGTCAAATATTCAAAAATTTAATGGATTATTAGGGCTTTATACCATTTTGCTCAAAAAGTTTCTGAAATATATTCAGAAAGTTCAAAGTAAAAGTTTATTTCTCAAAAGTGATATTATATTATCGCCTTCAAAGTACTCCCCATCAACTGCAAAGGGCTTATGCCAGCGTATGATTCAGCTCTAGAAACATTTCTGGAACTCTATTTTCGCTATAGCCATTAGAGCCGTCTTCAATTTTTCCATTATTTCCCTTTGTCGTTTCCATTACTTCCTTTGCCGAAGTGGTTCCTCGTAGTGATTTTTTGACCCTATCAATCCGAAAAAAATCTATAGCTCCACGAGTTATTTTCCCACAAATCCTTTCTGCTTAGACGAATTGCTTCACGTAAACATCTCATAACGATCTAATAATAGTACCTATTAACTTTCTGATCTTTTGGCAAAAATTCGTGGCGCATAATGACGTTGTAATCCACAAAAACAGTGAGCATCGTTTCAATTTTGGACTGAAAATGGCGTGGTTTTTTGGTCTTGGTTCATTCGGAGCTCTCCAGTTACTCGCCTGATGTCTGATGACGTCCGGATTGCATGTGGTACTCGTACGTCTTGTCTCCAATAATGATACGTTTAATGAATGTTCAGATTCAGCCTTCGAAATCATGTCTTTGGCGATATCAACGCGCTCCTTTTCTTGCCTGAAATTCACGACTCTGGGACCAACTTTGCGGCAACAAGGCATAAACCCAAAACTTTAACTACAGTTTCCTAAATGGATTTCATAAGAAATATTTACGTCCTTTGCAAGCTCTCTGATGGTTAATTTGTGGTTATTGATCAACTTGTCTTGCACTTTATTGATGTTTTCATCAGTTTTCGATGTCGACGGCCTGCATTACGTTCGTCCTCCCCGTTGGACTCTTGATCTCTTATGAAGCGTTCATGCCACTCGTAAATAGCTGTTTTCGTTAGAGTATTATTACTAATATATTTTCCCAACATTTCTTAGGTTTTCGCACCGTTAACGCAAAACTTAATACAGATTCGTTGTATCAACTTTCAATCCATTTTAAAAACTTTAAAAAATCGAGCACGTGTGTAAAGCTAAACTTACTCAAGACGGCGTAACTTTCACAAATTTCAAACAATGGCCATCGAATTTTAGTGGGAATTTTAATCATAGATGTGGCAATCTAACAACGCGGTTGTTCCGGGAACTTTTTGATCAAGGTGGTATATATGAAGTAATGAAACTCTTAGCAAATTTTGCTAATTAGATCAAGAATAGAAGAAAATCTTTATAATCGAAAAAAATTTACGCCCCGATTATGTATATATAGAAAAGTTTTTAAATAAATGATATAATATTATAATAAAACTAAAAAAGAAGAGAAATGGCTTGTTTCTCCGTTTCAAAGATTTAAATTTATTATTTATTTAGTGTATTTCATTTTATACGCAAGAGAAGCCGCGAAGACCTACCAGCACTTATTTAAGAATAAAATTTCTGCAAGTGTGTATAGGGTGTCCCTTAGGCCGGGTCCATTTGTGGGGAGGCAAAAAAATCGCCCATTGCTCTGTTAAAATCATATTCTAGGGATCAAAATAAGAAACTTTGCCGAAGGAACCATACCTCTAAAACGAATTATGATGTCCCCCAATTTGGGTCGAACTTTTTAGTTTCTTTTCTCATGTAAAGGCCAAAAATGGTGATATTTTGAAATGATTGTATGGGGAACCCCCAGGGGAGTTCCAGGGGGTGTGCCACTGGCATGGGTGGATCGGCCGTCCAAAGTTAGTGGGGGTCGGTCATACATTTGGACTCGATTGGAGTACTCTAAATGGGTCAAAGTGGGATTTTTCGTTCGACCCAAATTTGGGGACATCAGAATTCGTTTTAGAGGTATGGTTCCTTCGGCAAAGTTTCTTATTTTGATCCCTAGAATACGATTTTCACAGAGCAATGAGCGATTTTTAAATCGACCTGCCCTAGTGTCCCTGTATATAAAAAAAAAAAAATCTTAACCTACCAAAGCAACATTTTTGCATAAAACTTTAAATTTGAAGCGCTCCATAAACAAAAATAAAGAAGTACTTATGTACGTATGTACAGCTGCATTAAAATGGCTAAGTCTAGACCTCCTCATTCTTTAAAGCAAAATCAACAAAACCGGCGGCATTTAAGTACAATTATGGTTAGATGAAAATCAGATTGTGGAGGCATTTTTAAACAAATTGAAACAAAAGCCTTCTAGTAAACAAAACCCATTCTAAGAATTTATTTGGAAACAACTTTATTACATACAAATACGCTCACTTTCATTTAACATAATCTTCAATGCCACTTCCTTCACATATTCTGCAATCATATTTTCTAATTAGGCAAGAAAATAAAGAGAACCTTACATTGAGTGTTGTTTGCAAATGTTGAAAGTAGCAACAGTCGTTTGGGGCAACAAATTGGGGATTTACCAACCGCATTTGCTAGCACCAACACAAATGTACCTTCTTTTGTGAGCTTCTTTGCTTGGCGTTGCGTTAAGTTAGGTTTCGACCGACCGCTTAGCAGGTTGCAACAATTGGAAAGTCAATTGGCATGCTTCTATTTGGGAGAGAAAATGTTGGAATTTAGGTGTTATTATTATGCATTGTTCTGCTGTAGTTATTGTTTTTGCAGTAAATTTTAGTTGGTGTTGTTTTGCGGTCTTAAAAATAGTTCTCAAGAGCTCCATTTGCATTAACTTTCAAGTGAAAAGGCACGTTTGAGTGCTTATTTGTATTATAATGCACACACGCATACCCAACTCGCATAGTACGTATGTGTGTGCATACCTGTCTGCTTTACAATGTGTGCATTTTTGAAAATTTTCATATACCTCTATATGCATACATATGTATATACAAACATGCCGACATATTCAAGACTTAATTTTGCGGTTGGCCTAGAAGAATGAATGAGCAGAATTGCGCTATGGCGCAGAGAACAATAGCCGTATGCTACGCACACCTACTCCCCACACCCACACGCACTTAACACTCATTTTGGTGAATACTCGAGCGCACACACTTGAAGAAGTGCTGTTGAAAGTGCGCAGCAAGCGCTTAAACTTGCGTGTTTCTATGCATTTGCACATTCACACATTTCCACATTCAATTCAACATAGGCAGCATGCACGAGCACACAAATTGGGTCAACAAGTTAGCTACTTTTATTATTTAAAATTTTCATTCAATTTTTTGGGTTAAACAACCATTCCATAGCAATGCAATTTTCTCTATTTTTATCTGATTTATTAATTTTTATTTTCATTTTATTTTAATCGTATTAGTCTTTGGGTTTCAGAATTTCAATCTCACTGTTAAATCTTTTTTCAATGAAGCTTCTGCATGCTTATGTATTTCTCCACTAATTGCATTTATAAATAAATATTGCATGCAACAATGAACTGCCGCGATTGTATTGAATGAAGTGGCAAGGTGGCTGCGCATATTTGATTTAATCTGCAGAGAAATTCTGTTGTTTCGAACTGCTTTGCTGCTAGTGGATTGAGGACCAAGCTTTTTCTTGTTCTGTTTTTTGCTATATACAAATTTATTGGCTATTATTTGGTTGTGTTTTGGCAAGTGTTGATCGGTTCACATATAAAGGGTTCCTCAAGACCGAGTTTCTGTATTATTAGAAGAGCTTTTTTTATACAACTGTGGTGCCTTTTGCTATAATTGACCTTTAAGGGGTCAAGTCACTGGATAGAGAGAGAGGCTAATAGTAGAGAAAAAAGGGCAGCATTTTTTTTTTGAAAATCGAGTTTTGCACTTGATTTAAATTCAAAATTTACAAAAATTAAAAAGTAATTCGAAAATTTAGAAAATAAAAATGCTTTATTGAAAATATTCTTACTTCTATGCCGAATGTAATTGTGAATATACACTAAAATTTCAAGTCAATGGATCCGGATTATAAGTTCGGCTTGAAAAATGTGGTTTAAAGTTACATATATCGGTGCGGTGCGAATCGGACTGAGAGGGACTACGTTGAACTGAAAATAAGTGAACATATTTATGTCTATAATTTTATCATCAAAATGGCATTAGAACCACTTTTAAAGACAAAATAATAATTTTTTGAAATTTATACAGTAACGCTGCATAACATACAAATACAGAAGAAAACTCCGACAATCAATTCTGCAGAGAAAGCAAACATAACTTCCGACTCTCTCACATTCTTATGGTAAATCGGTAGAGGAAACTATCCTTACCTCCTTACATTTTGCACTTGTGACGTGTTCAGCAGTTCTATGGAAAAAATCAAAAATAATTGTTATGAAACATTACGACCTTCTAACTCCACAACAGATGGGTATTTTTTCTCTTTTTATTCCTTTATTTAATTTATTTCCTTTATATCCTTATTCGATGGTACCAAACATTACAGTCTATATTCTCAGGATTATTTAACAATAACTTAAGGACTAAATAAAATAAATAGTTTATTTGATAATAATTATACTCAATGCGTCACTTAAACGCAGACATTGGCATCGGAAAATCAAGATCAAGACTTCTAGAAAGCCGATTACACTCTTCAAGTGTTCTTATAAGAGGCGAAATTGAGGGTAATTAGATTTGAAAATTTCAATATGAAATGGTTTATCAGAGCGAAATAATCCATTAGCAAATTGAAACTTAATTGGCCGAGTATTTCGGAATAGGTCAAAGGTCCCGGATAGAGGCATTAAGCTGTGAACGAGTCGTCTGATCTCAAGTGACACATTCTCAAGTAACACATTCATAAGTATGCACCTATCACTGCAAAGTGGCAAGGAAGGTTGAGGAGCGAAACGTATAAATTTTCAATTGTAAGAGATTGGGTGGATTGATTGAACGGACGAAGATTTAAATAAGATTTTTTTAGTGTATGCGTTTAAAAAAGCATTAGCATCTACATATGTATTTGTATAATCGGCATTTATACCCTTCATTGGGTGCTTGTCCGAGCTTCTCCTCCTATTTTTTGGTGTGCGTCTTCATGTTTCTTCACAAATAGAGGAACCTACAGTTTTATGTCGCCCCCGAACAGGAGATGGTTTTTTATGAGAAACTTTTTCATGACAGATGTACATTCGGAGGTTAGCCTTTATCTGCCGAGGGTCGACCACTATTAGAAAACCGGCCGTCTCTGAATACCAACTAAGTGGGTTGCACTGATGTTTGATCGAAAATTTTGAGTTTACTTCAATTTCGAAATTATGCTTGGTGACATAGTCGTTTACCGAATGAGAAGATGATGTTATGGCCAAAATCCGGATCCCCTTACCCACAATTTAGTCGGTTTTTCGATAATATTCTCTATCATTCGGTAAGCGTGAAATGTTGCATGATGAAAAAGCAAATGTTACTGAATATTTTACAGTAACTTGAACAGCTTTCAAAATACAACAATGAGAAATACTAACAATGCTATCTGGTCACCCTACACTTGTCCAACTCGCTATGCAGTATAATTCAAAATAATAGCAGTAGACATAAATATATTGTAGGAGTGAAATTACATACTAAAAAATAGTGTTAGTAATAGTTAATTACTGATTCCGTGACCGTGATTCAAGTATTTTGAATAGAGTCTACTGACAAGTTTTTTTCTGTTTTCTTGTGAGCCTTCAGTACAATAAGATGTAAACTGAAAACTTCTAAAAGAAAAAACAATAATTTTTGTAATTTTTATTAATCTTTGGTTTATATTTTAGAATAAAATATACTTTTCCAAAACAAAAAAAATGTTGGCAAAAAATGTGGTAAAAATGTTTACTTTTCAGTTAAAAATTTCTTGCCTTACATTTGTTTGTCATATGTGAGAATCACCCCTCTCAAATTTTTGTCTTATATTTGCACTAATAGCTGAGACTATATGCAGCAATCCCTGCCAAATCCCCAAAACTTTTCGAGAACTCGATAACTTTATATTAAAAGAGATGCAGCGTGTTTATAAAGGAGATTGAAATAGATAAAAAATCAGAACTTTAAGCAGGATTTGTGAAAAAACGATTGAATTTGGTTAAAGAAGAAATTTACAGCCACTACTCCTTTATAAGTAACTATGAAATTTCCTCAAACTTCACTTTCACATCAAAGATTTTTTCACTTGAAAATATATACAAGGTGACGTTTAAAATAAAAAAGACTAAGCTAAAATAGAAACGACATGAGCTTTGTTCTGATAACTTCGAGTTCATTTATTCAAAATAGTCCCCTCTGGCCTCGAAACAGCGTTTTGCGCGAACTAAAAGCTTTTCGAAAGAGTGTTTCATGTCATTGACCGGAATGCCTTTCAGGATGTCGGTAAAAGCCTTTTGTATGGCCTCTATGGACGCTAAACGTTTTCCTTTCATGACCAAATGCAATTCTTCTACCAGGTAGAAGCCACACGGAGTCATATCAGGCGATTGATCGTTCAAATGCGATTTCTAGTCATAAAATCAGTCACAACCGATGAGATGGTGCATTATCATGCAATTAGCGCCAGTTTCCTCCTTCGCGGTATTTAGGGCGAATTCGACGAATACGATGCAACAAAGACTTCAAAACGCCAAGATAAAATATTGCATTGGCGGTTTGGCCCGTTGACATAAACTCTCTATGCACTCCCTGAAATCGTAAAAACAAATGAGCATCGACTTTATTTTTGACTTCCCCAAACGCGATTTTTCGGGTGTGGTGGCTCGTCTGGGGCCTTCCATTCGGCACTTTGACGCTTAGTTTCAGGTTCATGTTGGAAATACCACGTTTCATCACCAGTTACAATGTTGTAAAGGAAGTTGTCGTCTTTTCTCGCCTCTTTAATGAGGTCTTTCGAATATTGAATTCTGAGCAATTTTAGGTCCTCAGTTAACTTGTGCGGAATGAGACGTGCACAAACCTTTCGTAAGCCCAATTGATCAGTTAAAATACGGCAAATTGATGTTTTGGAGATATTGAACTCCGGTTCCATGAATCTCAAAGATGATTTCGGTTCATTTTTGATAAATTTACGAACAATGTCGATGAAGTTTTCGGTGTTTACTAATATTAGACCGTCCGTATGTTCATTGTCATTTATGTACTCACAATCATTTCTGAAACTCGTGAACCACTTACGAACTCTGGCACGAGATAGAAAATCATCGCCATAAACTGTTTTTATCAATTCAACTATGTGGGTAAACGTTTTTTCGATTTTAAAACCAAATTTGATATTAGCACTTTGTTCAAAACTCATTTTTGTACCGATAACACAAACATACTGACACTTTAGACGCAATAACTTCGTTTCCACTCAACCGAATGTCACCAAGCTTTCACTGGAGATCAGCTAGGGATGAAACTTCCAACTCAATAACTCATTAAAAAGATGGCGCCATCAAAACATGTTTATGACGCCAATCTTGTTTGTGTTAGATTTCACCTTGTAACAAATTTTCTATTTCTATTTTTCAATTAGGCGCGTTCTGTGCGAAGTTCCGTCAGTTTCTTAAACCCTTGGGCAGCCTGTAAAGTAAAGATGATTGTCTAAAGCGGAGAAGTTGCCACTGGCAGCTGAACCGAGGAGGCCTGCTAGAAACCTAATGATATGAAATTAAAGCACATCTCCCTTTTTTCTTGGGAAATTGGCGTATTCTAGGATGATGTGCCTATTTGTGGTCTTTCCTCAGTGCACGGAGAACTTTTAAAATCTGTAAACAATTTCTCCATATACTCCTCTCCATATAACACCTTTTGGGGCAGAAGTTTGCCTACATTCAAGCAGTAAACTTTTTCCATCATTTAAATTTTCCATATGAGAAAAGTTTAGAATTAGAATAATCTATGACTTTAGCATCCCTTAGAGTACTCCATTTGCAACGGATGCAAAGGAGAATTTAAATTTAATTAGCATAAAGTTACTTGTAAAGTACACTGAAAATCGTATATATGAAACACACTGAAGCTTATTTGAGAAACGGATTGAAGTGTTATATTTACATAATCACACATACGTATATTATGCAAACGCAGATCTAGGCAAAAAGTTGGAGTGTTGAGTGGAAAAATGCTCCCAACGAGGGAACAAAATAGCATCAGCGAATAGAATTGATATAAATGTTAAAAAGCATATAAAAGTCTATGCAGAAGTTAATCAGCAGAATGCATGCAGACAAAAAGTTGTAGAGATAATATGTGAATCGGTATGTGGAGTTGATGGTACTCTGGAATCGAAACAGATATGAGAACGTCACGATGATGCCTGGCAACTTAATACGCAAACATATTTTTGTACTCATTTCTACGTGTTTATATATGTATGTATATTAATGCCCATATAGTAGTTCCGTGGTCTTCTTCCATACATACATATACGTTTGTGTATGCTGATGATGACTATGCATTTGATGCAACGATGGTGATGCTTGAGTTCATGTACTTATATATATTGAAAGTGTGTGTATGCCTAACCCAACAAACAAATGCTGTATACCTCAAAAAAATGCGAAGTAATATTCATAAGAATCTCTTCATTCCGACATAATAACAAAATCCACGAGAAATAATGTCAAATCTGATATAGCACTCTCCAATAGGAAGGGTAAAAGGTAAAGGGTGGGCAGCTAGTACTGGTAGTTTCAGAAATTGATTATGTGTATAATATTACTTTGAGGAAAAAGAAATCGATTATTTTCTTGGTAGATTGTTGTGATCGATATCTCGTAGGGTATCGATCAAACAACTTTAAGTTAATGATTATTGTCAAGGTTACGTTTCAGACTAAAAAAGTTCGTTTGCTGTTTTTTGTTTGATCTATTCAGTTGTGAGTTACAGGGTGTTAACAATGAGAGTAAACAAACAAAAAATCCGCTACATTTTACAGTTTTTCTTTGATAAAGGCGAAAATGCAAGTCAGGCCGCTGAAATTGGGAATGGTGTTTATGATGCCGACGCTGTAACAGCTAATTGCGTGCAATTTTAGTTTCGTCGCTTCCGTTCAGGCATTTTTGATGTTAAACAAAATGTTGACAATGTCGATAAAATCACAGAAATAATAGAAGTTCGCCGTGATGTTAGTAGTCATAGCATTGCTCAGGAGTTAAATATCGAACATAAAACAATTTTAAAGCATTTGTGCAAAAATAATGGATTTATTTTACCCCAAACTAATAATTTAGCAGATGCCTGGAAATGGACTAAAATAAGCTCTGTGTAAGGTAAGAGTGCTCAGATAGAAATGATAGTTTTCTGGTGGTTTAGTAAGCAAATAGTCCTTAAACCAGATGTCAGCGCCGTCGTCCGAAGGCTTGGATATACCTATATTTTTGCCATTGATTCAAGAATTTGGCAGCACCGCGGAAAATGGATCTGCCATTATTGTACAATTCTCTTCCTCTTCTTCTCTTTCTTGATATTTTGTATCAGTGCGGTTTGTTATTCGAGAGGAAAATCTAAAATTTTAAAGATTATTGTAAGGCATCGGAAAACCTAACCTAAAGTTTATTCAATCGGTATGGTTTAGAAGATGTCAAAGCTACCCATGACATCTAGCTGTGAAAATATTCTGTATAGCCGTTCATTTCATCATGAAAGTTCTAAGAAATTACAGTTCAGTTTTAAATACTGAGATCCTAAAAAACATCTTTTAGGGCAAGGCCATTTTTGGGCTCACCAACTCTGCCAACAAACAGAATTGTCGCTCTTGGAGCAAATACAATCCACAAGTGTACAATCAATAAGCGGATCTATGAACCTTGACTGTTGGGCGCGATTTATGGCGTGGTGGCCCTATTTATTTCGAAATAAGGAAGCAGGCACAGCTACCATCAGTGGTTCTTGGTATTCATCAATGTTAGTCAACTTTCTGTTACCAGAGCTCGCAACGCCACTCCATGTCATCCAAGCGCTGCAACGCTCGAAGTTATGATGGTGACATTTTACGACTGTGTTATCTGACAGTGAGCTTTCATCAATTGCTAGCCACGATAACGCAACTTGATATCACCCGATTATTTTGCCTATGGCTGCATCAACTTTTTAGTCTACGCTAGCAAGCCAACCACTTCAGACTAGCCCGAGGGCAATATTACTGGACAACTATTTATTATTGATTAATGACGCACATCTTAGACTGTGGAATCAAAAATCAATAGTGGTATGGAAGCAGTGTACCTAAAAATAGTTTGTATCGTTTGGATATCTCACACCGCTGTTGTTTTATTTATAAATATGTGTTCTTATCTGGTGACCCCAGATTAAGAAAATTCGTGTTTTTAATTTAGATACCATATGCGAAATTATCAATATGAATGCTAAAATGGTAGCTTGTATCCGAGAGGTCCAGGTTTGAGAGACTTTATCGTCTAGGTTTAGCCGAAGTTGACTAAGAACATATCGGTGGATTGCGACAAATCGTTGATCCATAATGCCTATCATAGTGTCCGTGGTGTGACACGTAGTACCATCCAATTAATATGCGATTGTCCAAGTTCAGATAGTTGAATTTGGGACAAAAACGAAATTGATTACCACCGATCTGCAGCGTAAACCGCTGACGCTGTTGAGCTCTCCAACGTCGTCTACAAATAAGTAGCCGCCGGCACAAATCCGACGAAAACTGAAACTTTTTAACGATGATTTTGAGCTCTTGTGTCAGCTTCTACTTCTTTTTGCTTAGGAATAAGCCGTAAGATTCGCCAAATTGATGTTTAGAAAAGCTGAGTTCTTTAAACGGCAGAAAATTGCCTACTTCGGGTTCTTCCCCACACAGCGTCAGTGCTCTCAGCCGATCTAGCGCTTCTTTGACGTATGAAACAGATTGTTCATAAAACTACAAAATGTTAGAGTGCCGACCTTAATCGGCCACGGCATCTGGCGTAAAATTGACGATTTTACTAATAATAACTCATTTTGATAATACAAATTTGCAGTTGTGGTTAAAACTCGTAATATGCCATGGTAATTTGGTAGAAGTGACCGAGTAATAAGGAAGAAATTTGGCCCCCAAGACGACGTGGTCGGCTCAGCCTACCATCTTAGAGGCATCGAACAGCTTTTATTTAAAATTTCTTTGAGAAAGAGCAAAATATACTTTTGATTTAGTCCAGAAAGGCAAGGACTTCCTTGAACTTTGCGAGTTTTTAGCATAAACTTGTTTGAAGTTCCAAACATTTCTTCTACACTTTATATTAAAATTTTATTATGCCACAAAATTTTGCTTACTGGGTATAAGCATTGCGAACGTGTGAATGTTAGTTGCAAGTTCCGCAAAGGTTGCAGTGACACAATGAATTTTTAATACGTTCGGGCGCTAGCAACGAAATTTTTTACTTTTATTTGTATTTTTGTTCTCAATAAACCCTTTGGTAGTTAATTAATTTGACTGTTTTTCGGTTGCCTTTTTTACACACACAACTTATGGCACTAAATTTTATTTCATAAAATTTTTTTCTTTACTTTGCAGTTTTTGCGAGACATGCACTCGTGCACTCGAATTGTGTTGCTGATTAACCGCAACCAGGGAGTTGAAGTTGCATTGTGAAATTTTCACTAAAAGATAGTTTTTCGCGCGCCAACGAGTTTGTCATATTAGTTAGCACTTCACGAAGTTTGTGCTTCTACGGAAATTAAGTGCACGGTGTTTCAGTTTGGAGCTAATTTTAGAGCATTTTACTCATACAGAGGTGGCCAACTACATAAATGGTTCCTTCAATGGGCTTGGGTGGATTGGTTTTCGTTTTATCTGTACTCAAAAATTAGTCAACCTATCGGAAGATTTATAATTTTCAATCATATTTTGCACTTGTGAATTAGACAGCTGCAGTATATAAACAATCAAGCAATAGAGCGCCGCGAAGAGGTCAAAAAAAAGATTTCCATTAGTCAAATAATTTTTTTCTTTTGTAAAAAATGTATTCAGAAACAAAATTGGATGATTAGTTTTGCGCTATCTTGTAGATATGTATTAGGGTGGCCCAAAAAAAATTTTTTTTGTGAGGATTGGCTAATTAGCTCTTGGTGTGGCCAATCAGAAATTTTTTTTAATTAAAATTTAGCCATGCCGTTCAAGGTATAGTAAAAATATTATTGATTGAAATAAAAACTGGTTAAACTAGTTAAAAAAGTACCTTTAAAAACTATATAATACTGCATTCTTTTGTTATACAAAATTTCATAGATCAAAAATAATAAAAAAAAAGGGTAAATATTTTTGGTTTTTAATGGGGTAAATATTTTGGTTTTCACTTCATTTTCAGAAGGCTTGAGGGTCCGTATAGAAAATGGTGTAATCAGTTTTTGTTTAATAATGTATGCGGCATAATTTTTTGGGCGTATATATTTTAAATGAGATCAAATAATATGGATCCGTAAGCATTTTTAAACTAAATTTACGAAAAAGTACATTCATGGAATTCTATGGGCGTTTGTGTCGTGAAGTAAAAAAAAACAACATTTATTTTTTGGCAACTCTAGTATTATTGTGCGTTAAAAAATTACTCACTAAAACAGAGAACAATTTTTTATTTCCGAAATTTTCATTTTTCTAATATATCTTTAGTTCTAACGTTAAGAAGATATATTAGTATGGCGAAAAAGAAATTCATTATTTTTGCATACGCTTCTTGCGTAAATGGTTTAAAAATGGAAATTTATTATTTTTGCATACACTTTTTGCGTAAATGGTTTAAAACTTTTTTGTGGTCGGAAGGAGTTAAAACCTTCGCGGTGCTACAACTAATAACTTGTCACCAAACTTCTATTATTTCTGTGATTTTATCAACATTTTCGAGATTATCGACATTTATTTTAACATCAAAAAGGCGTGAACAAAACGGGAACGGACGAAACCTGTTACAGCATCGGTATCATAAACACCATTCGCAATTTCAGTGGCCTGGCTTGCATTTTCGCCTTTACCAAAGGAAACTGTAAAATGTACCGAATTTTTCACCTTTTCGTTCGTATGGCCTCTTAGTGGGTAATGGGTCCAAATTAGCCAATAAAATTCTCGGAGAGACCAAAACTCTGTTGATATTCTGCAATAGAAAAGGAAATATAGTGTCGATCCGAAACACGGCGGGTAAGAATGAGACACAATTGCGTCCCCCTGATAATAAGTACATGAATAAGGACATCTCAATTTGGTCAATATTCTATTTATCGCTCACTTTGGAAAGAAATTTGTATTGTTTTTTCTGTTATTTAAGCGCTAAGCAGTTTATTTCCCACCGCGCAGGTTTGATATTGACAGTAACAGTAAGGACAGTTGGACACTCGGTTGTGACCCGGATTCGAAATTTGGTGCATGAAACATCAAATGATCGAAAAAGTTATTTTCTGAAACCGGTTGCCCCTAGGCATGCAATAGCAAACCTGCTGCCGTTCAGAGACAATGTAAAACTGTAGTAACCTCCATTTTTGGAAAAACATCTAGACGCGTACTACAAATATTAGAAGGAGCTGGGCTAGCAAATTTTGTATTCGTTCATTCTTAAAAAGATGTGCTCGCTGGTATGGCTCGATCAAAAAAAAGAAAGATATTATTTGAAATGCAAATAAAAAAATTAAAACAATTTCATTTTATTAGCTCAAATCGAACTTATTGTACAAAGGAAAAGAGAATGAGGAGTTCACAAAAGCAAAAAGTTACACATGGTTGCATTCAGAAATAACAAAATTAGTTTCGCTGCAGAGTTGCGTTTATTAAGAATATAATTTAAAATAAGCAAATCTAGTTGTAGTGTTCCCACAAATATACACTAATTTCTTTGAAGTATTCAAAAAATATTTGTACTTGAACCAGAAAATTAGTTTTGAAAGTCTGAGCGCCAGGCCATTTTGGTTTGGCATAGCCCACTTTAATACCACTGTGCCAAATCCACTAATGAAAAATGAATTTCCAACCATCTGCTAAGACCCGCTGACTGTGAGAATCACTTGCGACAACCGCCGCAGTACTTACAGAGGTACACAGCTGGCAGAAGCGTTGTGGCAATCGAGGTGCAACATGTCAGGCGTCGAAGATGCGGAGTGTGCGCAGCGATGCAACGTCAGCAGCGACATAAAAACAACATGACTGAGCATAGATAAGCTGCTGTGATAAATTTATTCTGTCATGTTTTCTTTTATGTTTGTTTTAATTTATTTTTCATATTTTACTTTCGGCATAGTGTTGAAAAGAGATCCCCTGAGTGGGGGGCGATGCCAAAAACTATGTTGTAATTTATGTATAATTTCATGCGGTTAAATGTTGCCGGGTAAAGAACAAAAAAAAAATTTACGTGGAAAAGGCAAACATTAAAAAAAAAAAAACGTTGCAGAAGCCAGTTTGTAAATCGGAAAAAATTCGCTTCAGTGTAGTGATTGTGCAATTTTTCACCAGCTCAATTCCAAAGCAGCTACAAGCTAAAAAAATAAAAGTGAGGTATAATAAATACCAAAAAGTTTGCGTTGCCACATAGCTACATAAATAAATAAACAAATGCCACAAAGCGACAACCTAGAAAAGGAGAAAAAAATTGCGCAAAAATGTCGGCAAACTGGCATTTTCCGCTGTAACGCAATGACAGCAACAACAAGCAACTAGTTTCGGTATGTTGTCGACAGTGCTGTTGTTGTTGCTGTTGCTGCATGCTCTAATGCGTTGAATTTGTTTTTATTTTGATTATTTTATTCACTTTTGTTGCCGTTGCTGCATATTTTTACCCCAAGGACGAAGTGTTTTTTTTTTGTTTTTGTTTTTTACTAAGCTCCAACGCTGCCAAATTTGCAGAAAAACAAATGCCGCGAACAACTGCATTTAGCTTTATAAAAAATTGCATTAATAGCTTCAGCTTCAGCATCAACAACAACGGCTGCCGTACTTATGTATGTATAATGTATGCACCCAACAACGCTTGGTCAACTGTGCAAGTAACTTTATAAGCCAAAGTTATCTCCCGATCTCATGGCCATAAAGGCAACCAACAGACACGCTGGCTAGCTATTTGGCTGTTGGGTTGTCGGACTGGTTGTAACGGCCAGTGTGTAACAAAAAATCAAATGCGTAAAAAAAAGAATTGAGGTACTCCATGCCATAATGTGGCCTCGCGTAGCTTGTAATTCTGCCACTTAAATGTACCTGCACGCAGCGCCTTAGGAGTGCTGTTATGCGACATTGCTAGCAACAAGCGGTGTAAATTTATTTTCCCTTTTTCTCGTGCATATTTACTCTAAAATTCTCATTCCTTTTATCGAATGGCGGTAATGCTTTTTTCAGCTGAATAGTTCTATGTTGTATCTAATACTTTGATTCAAAGATGAAAGTTAAAGTTGTAAAGTTAAAAATAAAATTACATGAGTAAGCTTAGCATCCCTATGTAGCTGTAGAAGAAATCTATCGAGGGTTTATATTCATTCATTTACAGTTTTCACACGAAGGTTCTTTCTAATGACATGAATCGAACTTTTTAAGTGAAATGCTGGTATACATAATTTCATAAATGTCTAATAACTTTATTTTTTACGTTTTTATTAAATTCTTCAATTTCTAATTTTTTAATTAGGTTTTTTATTTTTATCTTTTAACTTTATTTTTTCATTCTTGTTTTTATTGTTTTATTGTATTAATTTTTTATTTATTTTTGCATTTTTATTCTTGGTTTCCTTGATTTTGTTTGACTTGTATTAATTCCTTTTATTTTTATATTTTATGTTGTATTTATTTTTTAATTCAACTTTTTTAATTTTTATTTAAGTTTTTCTTGTTTTGTTTGATTTGTATTCGTAATCATTTTCGGATACGTCCTGGGCATCCCCGTATGTTCACGTACTCAGATTTTTGTTGGTTTGGAGTTGCTTTTTTTTTTTTTTTTTTGTCGGGACAACTAGCAAGTGCAGCACTCAGACATTAATTGAGTCCATTGTACTACACTTGGATTCCCTTTTAATTTTCTTTAAATCTGCCCGATCTCCAAAGAAATCTGAGTATATCTTGTGGTGCCAAGGAGCCAAAATGGTCGCTTCTTAACACATCAGTGCGCCAAAGACTTCAAACCTGATTCGAGCGAAGGCGGGGCAGACACACAGGAAGTGGTCCGCCGTCTCATCCTCCTCTTCACAAGCTGGGCAGAGTACACTGTCTGAGATCCCCAACCTTTCCATGTGCTTTGCCCACAGAAAGTGGCCCGTCATCAGTCCAACCAGCCGTCTGCACTACCCTCTGCTTAATGACAGAAGGGTTTGCGACAGTCGATCGGACATGACAGGTAACATCAGTTTTGTCCATCTGCAGGCTCTCTCAGCCTGCCAAGCTCGCTTGTGGGTGGTAGTTACCCATTTGCTAACGAGTGGCAAAACGGGCTCTGGGCCAAAGAAGTTGGCCTCAGAGCCCATCTTAGCTAAGGAGTCAGAGGTCTCGTTACCCGCGATACCCACGTGTCCCGGGACCCATGTTAGCATCAGGCTATTATGTCTGCCGACATAGTTCAGCCTGGATTTACAGGACTTGACTACCCCTGATGTGGTTGGAGGGCTGTCTAAGGCCATAAGCGCAGCTTGGCTGTCGCTGCAGACACAAATAGATCTGCCTCTCCATCGTTTTTCCACAACAAAGTTCATCGCTTCTTGAACCGCATACACCTCCGCTTGAAGCACAGATGCAAGCATTCCATGAACAAAGTGCAGTTTTGTCCCGCTGGATTCCACGTAGACCCCAGAGCCAGAGCCATGATCGGTCCTGGAGCCATCCGTAAAAATGCGAAAACAGTGTTTGCCGGGCTCATTTTCTGAGTCTTCCCACAGCTGAGCCTCTGGCAGCACTACACTGTATCTCTTTTCAAGTACGACTCTTGATGGCATGGAGTCAAGGGGCATGGAGAGAATCGTTGGATCGACGTCCATGCCTTCTCTGTGTTCCAATGCCGGACAGGGGCGTACCAGTTCCCATTGTGTTTCAGTCTGCAGATGGCCTTCAAGGCCTCTCCTGGGATGAAAGCATTAAGTGGTGGTAAACCAATCAGAGCATCTAGTGCCGGGCCTGAAGTAGTCGGAAAAGCTCCGGTGCAACAGATGGCCACAGTGCGTTGTAGTCTCGATAAGGTCCTCCTGACTCCCACTAGAGAGAGTCTACTCATCCAGACCACTGATGCATAGGTAATAATGGGTCTTATCATAGCCGTGTAGATCCATAGGACCTTGGTAGGAGAGAGACCCCACGTTTTCCCAAAGACACCTTTGCACTGTCAGAAAGCTGTCAGTGCTTTGGATGCCTTTGTTTCAACGTGGGATTTCCATAAGAGCTTACTATCGAGGATTACTCCAAGATATTTAATTTCCTTGGATAGCTGGATTGTGACTCCTTTTAGCTTTGGCAGAACGAGTCCATCAAGCTTACACCTTCTGGTAAAGAGGACAATACCAGTCTTGACGGGATTTGCCGATAGCCCATTCGCACAGCACCAATTGTCAATCCGATCCAGAGTTTTCTACACTTTCCTGCAGATGTTCATAAGCGAAGGGCCTGTTACCAAACAAGCAACATCGTCCGCATATGCGTTTAAGGTGGTGAGTAGAGGATCGATTACCATGCACCAGAGCAATGGAGATGGCACACCGCCTTGGGGGCAGCCTCTATTAACCCCAGATGACACCAGCAGATCTTCCTCTGCTCGCATCGAAACGATTCTTTGGGCCAGCATCGAACGAATCCAATTTACTAGCACCCGGTCTACGCCGTGCCTACTAGCGGAGTTACACATGCTATCAAAAGTGGCATTATCAAACGCCCCCTCTATGTCTAAAAAGATGCCCATAGCGTAGTCCCTTCTGTCGATGGCCAGCTCTACCCTAGCAACAAGGTTTTGCAGTGCCGACTCGCAGGATTTTCCACTCCGATAGGCATGCTGAAATAGAGACAGAGGGTGAGCCTTCAGCGACTTCTGACGTATGCGCAATTCCACCAGTCATTCGAGACTTTTCAGCATGAAAGAGGTCATGCTGATGGGTCAAATTTTCTGTCAAACCTAAATACTGAATGATAATTAAAACTATTTTTACGATTTTATTAGACATTTTAATTCTTATAATGTTTTGATAGAATACATTTTGACAGGGATCCTTTCACAGGCTTTCGAAAAAGCGTGAACTACAACAGTAAAGCTTTGGATGGAAATTTTGTATAAAAGAAAAATATAAAGAAAAATTATCTGTGAAAGCTTCATGGTCACATGTGTATACGTACAGTGCCGGTATCACAGAGTCGGTATCACATGTAGTTACAATTCCCTATATGTACAAACATTTCAGAAAGTATTGTAGATATGCCCAAAATAATTTTTTATCGCTTTTCAATATTCACCCGCAACTTTTTATAACATGGTCAATTTCACTTTTACGCATATTTTTACTCAGCAACGCTATTCGACTTTTTTTTTGCTCATGTTGTGTCAGGAAAACCTTTCAGGGGCGAAACATATTAAGCAGCTTCGGGGCACACGATGATACCTTGGTCGCTTTCACTTTAATGCTCTTCTGCTTCCAGCCATCGTCAGGTAATTCATTTTATAACATAATTTATGCCACACGTTATGCAAATGGAACGATTATTGCAAGCATTTTTTGCCATATCCATGTACATTAGGGTGCACCATATTTTTCAAGGATTTTATTTTAAAATGCATATGCCCTAAATTTTTTCATTTATCCCTAAAATACTCGGAAGTAGATCTTTTATTTTATTTGGAGTACTGAAATCCATGCCGACTTACGTGAATAACTGTGCCAAGTGCAAGAACTGTTCAAGTTGCGGTACAGTGACAGACCGCGCACTCTGTTATTGCCCCTTGGTCTCGGTTTGCCGGGTTTTTAGTGCGGTTTGTTTTGTATTTCGAAGCTGTCAGTGGATTAAGAAGCAAAAGAGTAGCATTTTCTTGGCTGGTGATATAAGTCGCCAAATAACAGGTGCAATATTGCCATTCGAAACGCGCAAAATTAAGTTTACTTCTTGTTCGGGAGTACATTACATTCTGGGAAAAAGCTAGGATGCCTACCAGAGCTGTTTGTAATTGTGGGATGTTTATCAAGTATGGCGGGAGCTGCAAAAAAAAAAGAAGTAGCAAGCTGCAAGATTTTCACGGACATCGCGAGAAGGATTGAGAATCTGCATAATTAATCGATATCGCACAATCTGGTGCTCTCGAAAGAATCGAAATAACAGAAGATAAAATATTTTTGCAAAAAAAGAATGCCGGAACGTCCGAGATGCTTTGTGAATATAGACAAAAAAAAGGTTAGCTAAAATGGAAGTACGGACAAGGCCTAGAAAATTAGCAGAAGAAAAAAAGAGACGACAATGCTTTCAAAACGCAATAAATATCAATGTAATATACAAGCTCTGAAAAATGCCAGGAAGAATCTTTACCTTCTGCTTCTCAATCTGCAAGTTCAATAGCTAAGACTAGAAAAGGATGCGAAGTTTTTATTGAATCTAAATATGTTGCAATTTAATCAATCCTTAGTTAACAGGATAAGAGATTCTACTTACATCATGTAGGCTTAGTGGAAGTACCAGGTCTCAGTATTTTATATATATATATATATATAATTGGCGCGTACACCCTCTTTGGGTGTTTGGCCGAGCTCCTCCTCCTATTTATGGTGTGCGTCTTGATGTTGTTCCACAAATGGAGGGACCTACAGTTTCAAACCGACTCCGAATGGCAGATATTTTTATGAGGAGCTTTTTCATGGCAGAAAGGTTTGCCATTGCCTGCCGAGGGGCGACCGCTATTAGCAAAATTGTTTTCTTAATTTTGGTGTTTCACCGAGATTTGAACCAACGTTCTCTCTGTGAATTCCGAATGGTAATCACGCACCAACCCATTCGGCTACGGCGGTCTCAGTATCTTAGCTTTCACAATTGTTCAATCAGCAAATCTTTTATTTAAGGGAGGGGTAGGGTCACAAAATCGAAATTTTTTTTCTTCACTCATCTTATAGTAAATCATTTCAAGAATGTTGTGTCAAAATTTTAAGTGGATCGGAGCAGAACTCTCAAAGTAATAGCCTTTGTAGGCACTCTACCTCGAATGCGGAGCATCGATAATTTCTCAGAGTCATTTTTTCAAACGCGTTTTTCCCCAAACGACTTCTTAAAAGTCGGTGCCAATCACAACTCCGAAACTATTCAACCGATTCTTTTCAAATTTGGCACACGTTTTCTAAATCAAAAATACCTAACCCTACACTGTTTTTTTTTATTTTTTTTTTTTTAAGGTTGTTTTTCACTTACAAATATGGCGAAATTTTTCGCCAAAAATGCTCGTTTTACATTTTTTTGCCACCAAAACTACAAAAATGAAAAAAAAAAAAAAAAATTTATTAATGTAGGGGGGAGCATTACGTCATACTTTAACTGAAAAATTCGACTTTTTTAGTTTCAGATGATTCTACGACGAATGCCGATTGGCACCGCAGAGCACCTCTCGAAAAACATATCTCCAAAAAGACTCTAAGACTAAGCCCATGATTATTTGTGAATATTTTATTATTAATATTTTTTAAAAACTTATTGAAAAGATGTACAATAACATGCAACTGATTTTATTAAAGTATCTTAAGCCATATTTCTGTAAAAAATTAAAAAAAAAAGTGTTTTTTTTTAGCGCTAAACCCTACCCCCCCCTTAACGCAATTCGGACACAAATGAGGAAAGGTAGAGTAGCAGAGGCCATAAAATCTGATTTTCAGAATGACATGCCCGAAATGGTAACCGTTCATTGCGATGCAAATTGTGTCCTATGAGAAGTTCTCGAGAAGACACCTGCCAGTAGTTATTTTATTTGGTGAGAAGGATAATTATTTGTTTTCTAAACCTTCTGATTAAAAAGTAGGAAATGTTGATACAAATTTTATGAATTTTGTACTAAGTATGAAATTTTGATTCATTTTTATTTAGTTAATGCATAACCTTTACCATTATTGAAAATTAAATTAGATAAACTAAAAGCTAAAATTTATAATCCCAAGGAGAGCGGGTTTTTTTCGACGGGTGTGTCCTTGATCTATAATTAGCCTTCCAAATTGATAGTTTTTTGTTCTTCCTGTTTATTTTGTTGAAAATTCTCGAGTGTTAACACTTTTGTTAAGGCAGTATATGGAACATGAATTTGCTTTACTGAAATTTTAGCCCTGTATAATTTATTTTAAAAATTAAAATTTTCTAAAGGTTTTCATCTAATCAATAGAGATTCACTTTTTATTTCAATTTTTCCATTAAGTTATATAAATTCTGTCAGTAGTTATATGGCTTTGCCAAAAAATAGTTCTCCTCTCTGGCTCCTGAATCGGTTTTCCCCTTCACACCTGGTCTTCTACTAATTTTCAAGAAATATTTAACAGTGAACTTGCCAAGTGCTTTCGGTTAGCCAGAGGAAAATATTAAAGAAAAAAATTACCGAAAATTATGTGCGACTTTAAACTTGCATTTTCTTATACTAAAATTCAAAGAGCTTTAAAAATGTGAACATTTTTTTTTTAATTCTCAATAAAAATTTTGAAATTTCAAACTTTAATTTAAAAACAAAAAAATTTTAAAACTAAAAAACAAATAATTAAATTAATTGTCAAAACTTGTCCATGTGGTGCCATTATACGAATAATAATTTCGGGAGTCTATTTTCTTAACTTGGGAACAAATTATCCACTTATCCATTAATTGTGCGCCGATTATGATATGCCCTGGGCAGAAGAGTACCCGTTGTCGGTGAATAGGATGAAAAAAAAATGGGCGGCGTTTCCCACTGCTGATGATTCTACCATGCTTTAAATTTAAGCTATCGTCCCTTTAGTGGCCACAACTGTATATATATAAAACGAAATAAATTATTTGTTGCTGCACGCTTTCGGCTGACTTTAGTTGAAATTCTTGTTAAAGTTTTACACGAAGTAAAAAAATAAAAGGAATGCGAAGCAGCAGCACTTCACGTTGTGCTTTAACGTTTAACCTACCGATACTTACATAGAGGTAAATATATGTGTAAATATGCACATATGCAAATAGCAAATATTCTTACTTTGTAAGAAATCGGTAAGCCACCTTGCTACTAAAAATATTAATAGTCCATAAATTGTACTTAACAGTTTGTAGCTGCTGACGATGCTGTAAAAAAATTGGTAGGTTGATTGGCACAGTTTAAAGGTTTCACATATGGCTTACAAGCGGATTTGTCGATCCATGATGCATTGCATCAATTTGCATACATTTTAAGCAGCTCGAAATGTGGGCCATATATAAATGCGTACATATGGTATGCAGACAGCTAGCAGAGATATGGGTGAAAAAAAGGGTGGATGTGTATAATAAGCGATTAAAAGTGGATTGTGTTATTTAAAAGCTTTATGTTTTTCATTTTCGTTTTGTTAATTTTTTGCCTTTGCTAGCTGACATGAATTAGAAATACTCAAATGAGCCAAGTCTTTCTCGATTTGACCTTTCCAACTCAGCAACTTTCTAACTTCGCCATCACCCGCGGCTAATAACATTGTTTAGCTTGCCATTTGCATTGTATCTCAATTCACTGTACTACGTAAAAGTACGAGTATATGTCCTTAAATTTTCCGCAGCACTTTTATCTCGCATTCAATGCGACAAAAATTTCATTGCCTCTGCTTCTAAGCAGTACAATAGGATTAGCGAAGTGATGGACTTATTTAATGTGAAATTTTGTTTTGCTATTCAATTGTCCACTTATCCAAAGTAAATATTTGTTGACAGAAGTAGCTTTGCGATGAATTTGTTTGTTATTTTTATTTCTTATTTACGTATTTTTTTTTAGCAAACTGAAGAAAATTCTTACTGACTATAGAACAAAACTACTTAATACAACTTACAAATTATCATAAAGGTTGATGACAAAAAAGATTAGCTTTTTTTTGAGAACGATGTAAAAAGAATTTATTTTATTTTTTCACTGAAAGTTTACAATAAAATTATTTGCTATTGCCGGAGAATTAAGAAAAATTCTTCTATTTTATAGTTGAAAAAAATCCCTTATCACCAGTACGTCATAGACGGCATTGTTGTCTATTTTATTGATATATACACAGATTATTTTTCTGAGTTCTTCAACATTTTTAGCTCTCCAGTTATTCTTTCACCCTCTCACAGATTCTTTCACTCCACAAGGTGCTCATCATGTCCGTTCTAACATATGGCGCAGAAGCGTGTACGATGACAACATCCGATGAAGCGACGCTTGGAGTGTTTGAGAGAAAGATTCTCCGCAAGATTTTTGGACCTTTGCACATTGGCAACGGCGAATATCGCAGCCGATGGAACGATAAGCTGTATGAGCTTTACGATGACATAGACATAGCGCAGCGAATAAAGATCCAGCGGCTACGTTGGCTGGATCATGTCGTCTGAATGGGTAAAAACGCTCGTGCTCTGAAAGTATTCGATGCGGTACCAGCTGGTGGTAGTAGAGGAAGAGGAAGGTCTCCTCTGCGTTGGAAAGAACAGGTGGAGAAAGACTTGGCTTCACTCGGTGTGTCCAACTGGCGCCGGTTAGCGAGTGAAAGAAATGACTGGCGCGCTTTGTTAAACTCGGTCAAAATCGCGTAAGCGGTTATCGCGCCAATTAAGAAGAAGATGAAGTTATTCTGGTATATCCGCAAACTTAAATTTGGAAAGAAATTCTTTCCCTCCTTTTCTGCATAAAATTAACTTTTTGCTGGGGAAGAAATGTTCTTTGGAGTTTCAAACATATACGAAATAATATTTTGGTCATATTTACCCACAGAGGATTTCGAACCCGGGCGCTGCCGAAAGGCAGTCAAGCATATTTCGACTCTGTCAATCCGAACATGATGAAAAAATTGCCAAAAATAACACTTTAATCAAACTTCAGTTTACGGATTCCGCTTGATTGTCAGTCAAGTGTCATTGTCTTACTGGAGTATCATATATCATCCGGTAAGACTGGCAATTTCATGCAAGCTTCTGCAGAGGTCTAAGATTGTTATTATGAAAATAGCGATATTTAGTTCTGGTATACGATTACTTTTCGGCAATTTGCGCCCTCAGCCGGCGCTATAGCAAATGATAATAATAACAATAATACGATCACTTATGAACCAAAAATGCTTTGCTGCATCCATGGATTGTTACTTTTAGACCGCCTCGCTAGAAAATTACTTCGACCTTTTTACTTATGAACTAACAAAAAAAATATCTGTATATAAAAAAAGAAATAATTTAAAATAAAAATAAAAAAATTTAATTAAACTTTAAGAGTTTGCTCTACGAGTATTCTACTAGTTTTCATATGCTATTAAGTTCACTTCCATCATTTACTTACCACAAACATATATTCATGCATACATACTTATACACCATAACTATGCGCCTACTACTTACAAAGTCCAACTTTTTGCCATCAAAAGCCCAAATTATAGCTGACTGAAAGTATGTAAAGTTAATTCTTTACAGACCTATTTCTTTGAAAGTTTTCGCTACCAAGTTGTGCTCATAATTTGCGCTAAATGTAAAACGAACTTTACTGTCATCCCATCTACGTACACACTTTCATGTACATACTGTAATATATGCATACACCGACTGTTGGCAGTTAGTGAGGATGAAAAAATTTGCTTGCCATTTGGTTTTCGACAACATGACTGCTGCTTAAATAAAAGGAAAACTTTTCGAAGTAGTGGTACGCGCTATGATTACAATAATAAAGCGCACTTCTCTACGAGTATGAGTAGGTAAGAGAATCTATCTACTTAATACAGTTGTTGAGGTAGTATTATGCGGTGAAGTTTTTGGAAAAGTGAATCGATTGACTTAGTTGTAGTTTATTGATAATGTGGGTAACGATAATGCATAAAAGAAATATTCTAGTGCGAAATGTGCGAATAGCAAAGGTGTGACGCGTTTTAAGCGCAAGTTCGATTTTTAAGTAATAATAGACCTCATCTAATCACAATTTCCACGTTCGCTATCTGGTTGCTCGATTAGCTTGACGAAAAAGTTGCATGCGAAAGCAACAACAAAGTTATCGAGTAAGATTCGCCGCTAGCGAGTATGACTATAGCTCATTAGATGCAATGCCTTACCAACACATGTAATTTAAGGAAGCTCTCTTCCCGCGTTGCCGACATATAATATATTCATTTGTACCAGTTACTTTATCTATTCGCCACTGGCTAAGTCTTGGCGAAAAGACTTTTTGCATATGTATATTACTTTTTACTAGGGGCGTACACTTTCTGCTCTCGAGCTATTCACTCTTGAGCATACTCTACTTGAGCAACAGCTTGAACACCAAGTTCAACTAGAAGAAAAATTTCGAAGAACTAGGTCCTTTCAAAGTTCGGTTTTATCTCTTCTACTGTTGAATTTCGTGCTGAATGAATTTCTACTTTATATTACCTCGTATGCCATTAAATTTGTTGTTCTTGTATGCACAGATGATCTAGTTATCGCGGCCACAGCAGAATTTTTCTTGATGGTCAGTCAAGTACAGCAATCTGAACTTGACAACCCGGTTATGTGGATTGGCTTCGGATTTAATTCCTCCAAAACGAAAAACTAGTCTCGTTCCTGACGCCGTTAAGTTCCATCACCTAATAGTACTAGACTTATATTGTCGAAACTGGCATAGTTTCTAGGAGTAATCCTTGACTCAAAACTTCCTTCCGTACTTCTGAAAAAGTACGATTGGTAACTATGTATTGGGACTAGGAGCGCTTATATTCCATAGTCATAATCACCATTGTTTGACGCTACAGCTTCTTGTGAGATTTGGCCTGTTTATGGGATATCAGATATATGTTAATTTAATAGAAACTCTGAGTCCCATTTTTATTTATGGTGAAGTGGGAGCCGGTTAACACCAGTTCGAATATGCTCAACAAAAGGCGTATCGATCGGCATGTCTATATATACTTGTATGTGACACGAGCGACTGTGGCCATTCTTCTATCCTCTACCCAGCACAATTGTGATAAAACGGAGATCGACTGTGAAATGGAACGAAAAACTTTCTACATCCAGGAGTGACACGGAAAAGCTCATGAGAAAAGCAAAAAGATATCCAAACTATTCCGGTGTTTTACAATTTTGATTTATGTAATTGACATAGCCGTGCAGGTGGTTAGCATGATGAATAGTGTTCTCTCTTTTTTTGATAGGCAGTTGAGATCCCGTTAAGAGCGTTAGGTCAGTAGTATGGATGAAATTTTTTTCGATTTTTTCGATCCCGTCATTTTCGGCATAACTTCATTTCATATGGTTTGTAAGAAATTACAAATCCTGAAAATCCTGAAATATATTCAGGAGTGACAAGATTTTAACAGACTCTTTGATATCGCAGCGTTAATCTGTATTGGGTTCTGGTATATCATGGTTCTGCAGGGAATGAGAAATCTGACGAATGCATGGGAAAATGGTCTTAAGAAGGGCTTGCGGAATCGAGTTCAACCATATAAGCCCATGCTGTTGCTGGATTATTGGGCAATGCCCGCCATACTTGGAGTTTCGCATAACAATTTTTGCAAAAGGTATTTCCAATTTCAATTGAAGGAACTGAAAGTCAGGGCGTCATTTCAGAATTATTGTGAAAAGGAATTGAAATATTTCCTTATTCTTCTTTCTTTTAAAACCAAAAACCAACTCACTTAACCTCACCTAACATAACCTAATCTAACATAACAAATATCATTGGTGTTTGCAACGTTGGCTTAAGAAGGTAAAGTAAGTCTTAGTTATTCAGTTATTCAAGTATCTAGTTTGAAAATGTTTCCTCCAGTGCTCACAGTAAAAGACTGCTCGACACATTGGAAAGTTTTGATTTTTATTTGTTTTATTAATACTTATTTTATTTTTTACTTTTTACTACAAATCTATATTTATACTACAATGGAATATATTTAACTTGAAGTTTGAATATTTGCGCAAAATTTAGAAATCTTCAAAAAAGTTTATAAAATTTTCAATTTTTTGGTTAGAATTAAAAAATTTTATGGAACATGCAGCTATAGCCTATTCAATTTTAGAAGAGCATTATGCATTTGCAACGAATGCTCAAAATGGAATGGGCATTAAAACCACATACTTCAAATATTTCTACAAATTCTCATTAAAATAGTTGCAGTTTTGATGAAAATTTGTTGAATTTTTATAAAACGTATACAAAGATTCCAGCTTTGGGTAACACAGTTTGTATTGTGATATGGACTTTCTTTCTATTAAAAAAAAAATTCGAAAATTAAATAAATGTTAAAAACTTGGCGCTGCTATTGTTGTGAAGACAGAAATATGAATTAAATCGGATCATTGGATTTTTGAAATATTTCGACCCAAGACTAGTTTATCTAGTTAGTCAATATTTTGCCAATATAAGGTGTGAAGTCCAAAATAAATAAGACTGAGCTAAAATTTAAACGACCGGAGTTTTGTTCTGATAACTTCGAGTTTATTGATTCTAGATACACTGTTTTGAGCGATCTAAAAGCTTTTCGATAGAGTTTTTCAGGTCATTGACCGGAATGTCCTTCAGGAAATCGGTAAAAGTCGTTTTCCTTTCATGGACAAATGCAATTTTTCGAATAGATAGAAGTCACAGGGAGCCATATCAGGCAAATACAGTGAGTGATTGATGGTTAAAATTCGATTTCTAGTCAAAAAATCAGTCACAAGAGTGGATCGATGAGATGATGCATTATCATGCAATTAGCGCCAGCATCCTCCCTCGCGGTATTCAGAGTGAGTTTGACGAATTCGATGCAGCAAACGCTTTAAAACGCCAACATAGAAAATTACACTGACGGCTTGGCCCATTGGCATGAGCTCCTTATGGACAATTCCCTTGGAATCGTAAAAGCAAATGAGCATCGACTTTGATTTTTGACTTCTCCAAACGCGATTTTTTGGGTGGAGGCTCGTCTGGGGCCTTTCATCCGGCACTTTGACGCTTAGTTTCAGGTTCATGCTGAAAACACCACGTTTCATCGCCAGTTACAATGCTGTGAAGGAAGTTTTTTCTTGCTTCTTTAATGAAGTCTTTCGAATGTTGAATTCTGGCGAATTTTAGGTCCTCAGTTAACTTTTAAGCCCAAATGATCAGTTAAAAAGCGATAAATCGATGTTTTGGAAGTATTAAACTCTGATTCCATGAATTTTAATATTTGAAAAATCTACGAACAATTTCGATGGAGTTTTCGTTGACTACTGATTTTGGACTTGTTCATTGTCATTTATGTTCTCACAACCATCTCTGAGAAGTGTAAACCACTCATGAACCCTGGCACGAGATAGACAATCATCGCCATAAACTTTTTTCAGCAATTCAAATGTTTCGGTAAACATTTTACCGATTTTAAAACAAAAATTTATATTAGTTCTTTGTTCGAAACTCATTTTTGTACCGATGGGACAAACATACTGACTCTTTAGACGTAATAACTCCGCTTCCATTGAACCGAATGTCACCAAGCATTCACTGGAAGTCAGCTAGGGATGTAACTCCCAACGCAGTAACTCCTGAAAGAGATGGGACCATCAAAAACTATTTTATGACTCCAATCTTATTTATTTTGTGCTTCACCTTGTATATGCAAGTGCACTATAAATAGTTTCAATGCAACTGCAGATCAGGCGAGTCTAAGCAAACTCACCACAGCTCACCAAAGAACGAATAAATATTAAACTCCAAACAGTCTCCCACATTTATTTTTTTGCGATATGTTATATAATACTATTATGTATTATAATTATTGTCATTACTATTGTTATAGAATAACGTGCATTAACATATCTACTTTCTTGAAATAAATTGTAATATGATGCTAAAATGGCTAACCACACGACTGGCGTCATTGTGCTGCACTCTGTACTTCGTGTGCTCTTCCAGCTGCGTCAGTACGTGAATGTGGTTCATTAAATTACTTTCATGTTTCTATGTATGTACTCGTATGTACGTTATTAATTGTGAATTATGTTAATATACCCATATATTCATTTACGTTGATGCTTATACCCACAGAGATATGTAGAGAAATGACACTCATAAAATTATAAACGTTGCTTAATTAACGTTTTCATTACGCAAAATGTGTATACTTATTTAAAGCTTGAGATCAGATAGTAAAGAAAATTAAATGTTTTTTCTTCGATAACTTTTTAATTTTTGACGGATATAGAAGGGGCATAAGCAAGTAATTCTATTACTTCTTTCTATATCAGCACTGACAAGGCTTCATTGGCACCGAACATTTTTTTATAACTGGATAATATCATATTGAGATATCTAGCTATAAGTAAGTACTCTAGCTATAGAGTTCAAAGTATCATAGCACGAGTTTCTTCATATTATTGGGTATTCGCACACTGATTTCACTGAACATACCTTAGGTTTTCCTAAAAATGGTCTAGTGTCAATACAACACTCTTTTCTAGGCGGAATGTCCTGCTTTGGTGTAAGCTAGCTGGCTCTTTAAATTCCAACTTGAGAAAAGTGTTTGCGTCTCGCTTATAGCTTTGAAATCTATTACTTTTTTCACTTTTTCAGTGTGATTGCAATATCATATGCAAGCACTCAACCAGGTATTCCAACGACTGATGATATGTTGAAGCGAAACAGTTTAGTGCCGAATTTCTAAGACTTTCTTAGTAAGAGGGCACTTTCACAAAAACCTTTTTCGGATTTTAATTTGATCTCAGCGAAATTGTTTTTCACTTTTTCAGCAGTGTTGAACCAATTATTGAAATATGAAAAAGAAAAATATTACACAAACTTGAAAAAAAATAATAAGTAATTTCTAGAAAGTTAAGCGAAACTAAGAAACAATTTGTAGAATTAGCAAAAAAACAAAACAAATACCGTAAAGCTATCCATAAAAATTAAAAATTAAAAACTATCGACTAAGTAAGTAAATAAACTAATAACTAAGTAAATAAACACTAAAAAATTATGAAAAATTACATAAAAACTACTTGTGCAAACGAACAAAGTCGCGAGATTCTCTTGGCCTTGGGTAGATAGGCTCGCTCGAGGGAACTTCTAACACTACTGGGCATTGTCCGTTAGGTATCCATGCGGGGAAATTTGGGATTACTTCAAGTCCTTTCGCAGAAGCTGTCTGGAGGATGAGGTGAAATCATCTCAGCACGTTCTCCTCAGTTGTCGTGCTCTCGTCGGGTTAAGATTCCGATATCTGGGCTCTCACTTTTTTGCTATACAGGCGGATATAGTAGGTTTCAATATCACACACCGCAGCTTGAAGCAGTTAACGGAAAAGTAAGAATAACCATTTGGTAGTCAGTCAAAGTAGTCATCCAAAGGCCCATTCTTCCTTTTTTTCCCTGTTTGGATCTTCTCCCTTTGGTTCTCCTGGCAGAACAATGACCGAATTCGATTCTTGGTCCTCACGTGGGCAGCCATTTATCCTAACCTATGTATCTTAACCTACAAATGTTTCACTTTTAAGACCTAGTGGACATTGGCGGAACTTTTAGATGATCAGAACAGCTGCAAAAAATTGATGTCATATCATCAGCCTTCACGTCCTGCTTATAAGCTACTATGTTTCCTCAAATATGAAACCCAAACCTTTTTTTTTTCAAAGTATGAAAGCTGCACATCTTTTTGCCAATTAATTTATGACTGAAAAGGTCTCATTAGTATTTTTGATGTTTTTTTGTATGTTTTTGTTGTAAAAACATAAACGTCTTAATACATTTCTAGAGAATTCTGTTGAAGCGATAGTTTATTACCGAATGTAATATAAATCCGGGTCATTACTGGCCTAAGAAGGTCGATAAGCTAATCGTATAAAGTACTTAAACCCTACGTACCATTTTTTCAGAACCATGCCTCAAAGCTAAAAAAAATTGTTTCTGAGAATTCCCCAAAAGTTTGCTATTTCCATTTCTTTGTCCGCAGCTGTATGTTTGGTTGCAACACATGCTGTTGTGCGCGCACACTATTTATGTGCATGAGTAGGCCATCAAGAGCGAATGCCCGAAGAAATATCAATAACTAGCTAAACTCATGCTGCGCTTTCATCCAACCGCAAAAACAAATATAACAAGCAACTCGCTTGCTAACAACAGAAGACTACACATATAAATTAATATAGTAAAACTAGCAAACGGAATTTGTGTGCATCGATAATGTTTTTTCGGCTTACCTCGGGGCATAAAGTATTACAAATTTTAAAATAGCGGATTTTAACAACAAAAACAACTGGTAGAAGGCAGTCGCAATATTTATGTACCTGGAGTGCGTACAGCAAAGTGACTTATTGATAAGTTTTTACAATTTATTTGTTCCTTAATTAATTTTAATAACTTTTTGTGTGAACATATCGTTCATTCTACTACAAAAAACAAGAAATCCAAGTTTTAAATGTTGTGTACGTAAAAAAAAAACCAAAAATTGTTCATCAAATTTGTTCCACAATATGCAAAAAATTTCGAAAATGCAGAATTAAAGCCATTTAAATTTTTGTAGATTCAGTTACCGTTTGAAGTGATTCACATTTGCGTTGATATTTAATCTTTTTGCTTCTGCTTTTGTTGTATGGAAAATATGCACAAGACCGCAAACAACTTGTTGTTGGTTATTTAAAATGCATTACAGTAAAATATTTCAACTTATTTATTGAATAATAAAAGCCTATAAAATAGTGCAAAGCATTTAATTAACTGATGAGCAGAGTTCGGTATACTACCAGAACTTATCTCTAGTGCAGCCAAAAGACTTTCTGTATGCTTTAGATTCTATCTTTGCTTAGCAAGGCCTCTTAATGAGAAGAAGCATACACAGAGGGTATCTTTAGAGCTATTCTCGTTCAAATATATATGTTTCACTTTACACTAGGATACCCTTATTCTGGTAAAGTGTAATGCGATATCTAGAGATAATGTCCGAGGGGTCGATGAGCTTGCGAGAATCGGCTCGAAACTTCCTTCTAAACAAGAACAGAGATGATGGCAGAGATTGAGTGTATCCGAAAGTAGGCAATCCCTATAATATCTTTGAAAATGTGGTAAGTCCACTTTCCCCAAAGGCATACTACTATTGAGTTCAAATTTGTACTATATTACATAATTTCTTTAGTGCATTTTTATATGTGTTGCAATATTGTAAATGACATAAACACTTTTATAGTTTCCCGGAATTTCGGTGATTCCCCGTTTATTATAGAACCTAAAGTCATCCAGGATGCCCAAGAAATTACTTCTAGTTACTTGAAGCATGTAATATACTCAAATTGGCTTGAATGTGGCTTAAAGTTATTCAGTCCCCCAAGAACGTCGCATAAATTATCGGCAACCCGTACGCCCATATTCGACGGACCCGACGGATTTCGATGACTCTTTGGGCCCATTCCAATCGACGAGGCTTGTCCGCAGGCAACAATCTGTGCGTCAATTGAATCTTATACGGGCATAAATGCAAACCAATGCGAATAATTCGTTGTAAAGTGGTCCGAGCAATGCCCAACTGCTGAGAACGGCGATTTTGGGATGTCCTTGGCGACGCCTTGGTCGGTTTTTATTTGGCTTATTTGGATTAGAAAGAGCATCACCAGTCGAAAACCTTTCATACAAACTTTTAATGGTATTCTTAGAAGGCGCACTTTTCACATTATTTAATTTTTTATAGCACGTTGAGTTTTCACAATTGACTTCTTTTGTTGAATGTAAATTTCAACAATTTGGGAACGCTCGCAAGGCGTGTACTCTTCCATGGTAAAAATCTCCTTGGACTGACGCTTCCAATGCGGTATGTCATTAAGCGATCTGACGTCTCTGTCAAAAGCTACAGGACTGCCAGATGGGTCCGTCGAATTCAAAAAGGCAGAATATGCAATTCTAAAAAATTAAAAATATTAGGTTGAGGAATAACTTCGTTGCGTTTTTAACCAATACTTTTATATCAATAAGTTAATCAACTACATATTCGCATCGCTGTTTACAGCCTCTTCCCACCTCTCGACCAATATGCTGATGCCGTTCCTCCAAATATCGCCTGGGCTGGTGTCAAAGAAGTTGTTAAGGACCTCTTTGTTATCGAAGGCAATGCCCTTCATATGGTTTCACAGGGAGTTGAAAAGACGGTAGTTGATCCGCAAAATGTCCGGAGAATACGGCAGATGCTGAAGGACCTCCCATTTAAGCTCTTGGAGTGCAGATGCGGCGGCTTGTGCAACATGTGGCATTGTTGTGAATGGGTATGATTTGAGCATGTTGATTAGATTTTTTCAATCCAATAGCCTCATTCACGCGGTGCATCTGGGCAATGAAGAGCTTCTTGTTGACCGTGGGATAGTTTTCGAGTATTGCCCAGTGCAGCATGCCCTCCCAGCCCCACCAAACACTTATCTTTGTCTTCTTTGGATGAAGATCCGGCTTGACTCTCGGCTTTGGCGTATCTCCTGGAGCTACGCACTCCTCTCTTTACTTCGTATTGATATACACGTACCATTCTTCATCTCTCTGATTCGGTACAATAAGCGCTGTTTATGACTGCGTGTTGGTCGCTCTCACGACAGTCGGTTCTACGTAACCGGAAAGACCCGGATTTATATTCGGCCAAGGACTCTCACTTCTGCAGCATTCCTCGTATATGCACGGGGAATGTTTATGCTGCTACAACAAAAACAACCGCGTGTTGGTCGATGGCGGGCGAGATGCTGAGAAGCAATGTAAAGGCGGCTTTCTTTGTTTTTGCTTTGTTTTTTGTTCAGCTCGTGAGGCATCCAGGCTGTCAGGCTCCCAATTTTTGGATATATTCGATTGAATGAAGGTGATTTGAGAAACGTTTTCTGATCGTAATTAATTTTTTCCGCCAATTGACTACTGGTTTGGCGACCATTCTCCTGCAAAAGTGATTTGCGCTGTTCTTCATCGAATTCAGAAAGTCCTCCGCTGCGGGATGTGCCATCGACTTTGACGCCATTTTTGAACTTTGCAAACCATTTCTGTGCAGTAGATTCACCTATAACACCGTCCCCATATACGTCGCAAATGTTCCGGGCTGCTTCGGTAGCTTTTTGACCTCGATGCAAAGGAAAGAAAAGCAGGTGCCGAATATGTTGATTTTTGCCTGCTGAGTATTCCATTTGTAAGCTTCAAAACTAATAAAAAATGGAATAACTCAAAATTACAATTAACATTGTTTTGTAGAGAAGAAAGAGTTCTATCGAACGAATACCTACCCTTTTCCAAAGAGTGAACAAATCGTTGTAGAACAAATGAAAATATAAAAACGCTATGAACTTATCCCCAACCCAATATCATAATTGTAAGATTGTAAATAATTTGGTGGCATGGTAACTGTTGAAATAAAAATAATGAGTGATAATAAAAATAATAAAAAAAAATGAAGAATTTAAAAAAATTGTATTATAAAATTTGCTTTGTTTCAATTGAGCTCCCGTAGTTAATATTTTGTAAATTCTTACTTTTTGCTGGCTTTAAAAGTGGAAGGCATTAAAAATATAAATTTTTGTTAATAACTTTAAAAAAATATTACATTATAAATTTAAGTCAATTTAATGTTTCGTTCATATTTTTCAAATTACTCGAATGCAAAACCTTAAATAACTCCGTCTAAAATAAAATACACTCACGCCACTTTCATAGAAAACGACTTATATATTTTGAGGTTTGTATTTGTGTTTGTAATTTTTAATTGATTTTTTCATTCTACATTAATCTTATTGAAACTAGATTTTCTCACTTTACATTACTCTAATTTGAAATTCGTTTGATTTTCTTCCTTTAAGCCTGCAAATACTTTTGAAGGATATGTAAACTCAGAAATATAATTTTTCAGCAAAAGGAAGTAATATTTTATACGAGATTTAGCAAAGCCATCTTGTGGTGAAACAAAAAAAAAATGAATTTTTTATTTGAAAATTTTTACAAAATGCAATTTGTGCACTAATCCATCAACTTTGTACCAGCTAAAAAACTAATCACATTGTGTAACAGAATTATACCATTTAATTAAGGAATTAGGAAACCCGTGCATCGATTTTCAGATGTTTTGGATAAGTTCGGAGTGTATGGTGTAGAGCTGTGTAGCATTTTAGAGGACTGCCTTAATATTTTACTATAATTTACTATATATATATGTGTGTAGATGTGAAATAACAACACATCTTTGATACAAACATATTTACGTTCGACTGCGCATAGTAACTTAGTTGGTTTGTCTAGTGCGGTAACATACATTGTACACACATGAGTCGATATTTCTGTGGCTTGTGGTGAATATTTGCGTATAGTTTTTTGTATTTCACAATATAGCTTTTACGTTATCACAATGTGAAGAGGCACATGTGGGACTGTATACAAAAATACTGTTATACGGACAACATACTGGTATTAGACCGCAGTTCCTGCACCCACTGGTTATTTGGAATATTTGATATTTCTCTAATAAATTTATTTAAATATTTGATGTGTATGCAGAGCAGTGGAACAATAATATTTTTGATAGTTTTATTTTTCGACATCAATACAATTTTTAATAAACAGTTATTCAATATTGTTTTAGCTTAACTTTGCCAAATTTTAATATAATTGGAATTTGTTTTATACAAGATCTTCGGGCTAGTAGTGCTGTGTGATGACTATTACTATGTTTGCTTCATTTCTATTCATTCATATTCAACCTGGGCAGAGCATTATGGTAATTGTTTATTCAACTGGAGTTGAAAACTGGATAGAGTTAAGATGAGAGCCACATATTTCTTTAATTTTACCCTATTTTGTATTATAGGAAATTCCATTTAAGGCCGGCGGGCCAATTAGATGTCCTAAATTCAGTAGTTTTCGCGAAGCGTTGTAGGATGAGAAAAAAAAACAATTAGCCAAATGAAGTTTTGGGGATAGTTTAATATATATTTGAACTAAAAAAAAATTTGTACAATCTCCAACAATATATTGTAAGCCGAGTTATCAATAAATTCCCAGAGCACCTGTATCCAACTTCTGTACAAGATACAACTTGCAATTTTCATCTGAAAACAAAAAAAAAAAAGATTATTAATTTTGATGTAACTATCTTCGATGTGAACAAAGAAACACGTAAAATTCGAATTTTTGGGGAAGGTATTGTAGAAAAAAAAAGTGGGTTTTCAAGGAAAAAAAAAACTCTTCAACTGGGTAAAAACGTCGCTTAAAAAAGTTTTTGGACGAAAAATAAATCATCTTATAAGTTGCATTCATTTTTCCGTAGCTCACATGTTTCAATCAAAGGTAAACAAAAATTAAAATTTCAATTTAAGTAAAATTACAAATTAGTTCCATATAAAAATATGAGTAATTTTTACAATACGGGATTATTTTTAACTGTTATAAAACAAAAAAAACACTATTATTTCGTTCAGTATCCTCGCTTTTTCAGCACTGCTTCACTCCTTCATGGTATAGAGTCTATAAGATTCTGACAACGGAATGTCTTTCAAAGCGTCTTTCACTACCTTTCATAAATCTTTAAAATTTGTTGGTTTCTTGTTTTCCGTTCGGGAACACTTTTTTCTGCTTCTTATGTCGGTTCAAAAGTTTTCTATGTAGTAGAGGTTGGAAGCCTGAACAGGCCAACGTATAACCTCAACCCCGTTGGTGCTCAATCATTATTCTGTGTCATCTGTTTGTTATCGCTATCCTGCTGATATACCCTAGTGGCACATTCTACGTGGGATATGGTGACCTTACCTACTCTAATTTTTTCACATAAGCCCTTTGATCAATCAAATGAAGTGGGCCTACTCCCCATACCAAGGCCTTATCGGCGTCAAGTTTGCGCGTGAGTCGGGGATTACGTTCCGTGTTGTGTGGGCACTGAACACTACTTTCTGGAGCGTGTACCACCAAACAATTCCAGTTAGCTTTCGTCTGACCACAATTACTCGTAGGCACTAACTGGTAAACTAAGGTGGTGGCGCAAACGGATTACTTTTCTAGTAACGTATTATCTTTAGCGATTCTATGAGAAGCGGTGTAATTATTTTTGACACTGTCGCCAATTTTTCTAAAAATTGGGCTACGTTTTGTCAGGCTTGAGTAAAATAAGAGGTAAGCTTATAATATTTTGTAAAAATAAAAAAAATGGTTTTGAGAAATTTTGTAGTTAAAACTTTTGCTATTGATTTTGTACAGTTTTTACAGTGCAATATTTTCCATTCGATATTTTGTAAACATTTTTTTTTTCAGTTTTTTTGAGGTAAAATACACTTTACAAAAGTTTAATTATGTTGTTAAAAATTTTTCGAAAACACATTTTTTTTCTCATAAACTTTGAATCGAATTTTGAGCGAAAAACTGAAATTTTTTTGCCATAAAATATTAATAAAAAACTTAAAAAATATTATATGTGAGAAAAAAATTTAATTTTCGAAATTTTGTTTTCAAACCATTTGCTGTTTTCGAACTTAATTGTCTCCAAAAACTACAATACAAAAAAAAAATTATAAAAATATTAAAAAAAACATCAAAAAATACTAAAGAATAAAATACGTCATTCCAAAAATTTCGGTATTGAATTTTGTGATTTTTTTTAACTATTCGTGGCCATTGTTTAAAGCGTGGTATAACTGAACCTAATATATTCGATGTACTATATAAATTAATGCTAGTTTAATTTGATAGTTTAACTTGTTTTAAGCTGCATTTCTCAATATAATCGCTACTCGCTCTTCATAAGGTCTGGTAGCGTGTGCATTTTTATCGTGTTCGAGAAGAATTCACCTGAGGCAAGCTGTGTGCTGCATCGTTGACATGATTGCTTAGTCGATGTTTGTGAGCCTTGCGAAATTGCCCCAGTCACAATAGGTATGCCAAGATCGCGATCCACGGCACTGAATAAATCTCAAAACTATGAATTTTTTTGAAAATTTTTCCGGTGTATTTCTAAATATTTTTAGACCTACATATAAATACTATAAGTAAATTTTTAGAGGGATTAACTAGGGTCGCTTGACAGAATCGCTCACATGGGTTGATTTTAACACGTGTTGAAAATATGTGAGTAGAAATTAAGCACAAAAATAGTAGGTGTTCATCTAAGAAAACTTTTTTGTGTAATAGTGAGGCTAGTGCACATCTGCATGTTGCTTTTGCCAAGTCGCTACAGTATGCTGCTATCAAGTATCGGCAGTCCTGTACCCGCCTGCGAACTGTATTTAAATCAACCCACTCTCTCATTATAAACTTTAATGTCCGCAGCGGGCATCGCACCTCACACGGTTGCCACGTAAACACATTTCACAATAAATTGTTCAACAATCAGCGCTTATCGCATGCTGCTTATTTGTGCGAGTACTTATATTGAGCCCTTTTGCATCATTTATTGTATTCTATTTTTGTGATGCTAGATTGCACAAATGCTTATAATACTGCCAATTTAATAGCCTCAAATTTTTCAATGGAAACCTCGCATTTCTAATGAGCATTATAAAGAAATATAAATATTGCAAACTGGTAGGGAAAAGAAAGTAAAAAAGGAATGAAAATATATTTTGCTTTCGCGATAACCGCTACAAATTTACGCTTGCCTGCATAGCATAAGCATAAGTCAATCCTTTGAAATCCTTTTAATGCGCGGGAAATGAAAACGTGCGTTTACATATTTAAGTACCGCGGTTTTCCACATGTGGATATGTTTATGTACATTGATATTATATAAGGATATATGGATCGTTCGCAGGAAAAGTATCATGAGCTAAAAAGAAAAACAATTTTTTTTTAATAAGTATGCATAAATGACTACAAGCTCCTGCGCGTAAAAACCATGGCAGTATTTCATTATAGGCAAAGGTTTTTTTTATTTTTACTTGACAAGGCATGTCAAGTATGGTATGTAGATTGAAAATTTTAAAGCTAAATTTTTCGTTTTATTTTGGTTTTTGGTATTATGCTACTGTTCCAGGAAATTAGCGATTTATGCTTCTTGTTCTATTTTCTTGTGTAAGTTGGAAGCCACGTCGTATGAGCAACATGAATTAATGTCAATAATTTAGCGAAATACCTTTGCACTTGTACAAAATCCAAAATACTTTAAGTTTATTATTTATCATAATTTTCTTTAGTAAAATGAGTCAGCTGTGTTACTGGCTTTTTTGACATATGCAAATCTTTGTTAAACTACCAGAATAACAAATAGATTTATTTCAATAGAAAAGCATGAAACACCAAATGATAAAAAAGAAAAGCGGTAGACTTTCGCAGGCACTGACAAACTTTCCAGCGTATTTTTGCTCTAAAAAATGTGCTTATAAAAAACCATCTGCCATTTGGTGGCGGCACAAAACTGCAGGTCTCTGGAACGAAATCGAAAATCACACCACAAATTAGAGGGAAGAGCTCGGCCAAACATTAACAAATGGATATACTTGTCAACTATATACAAATATTTAATAAAAATCACTTAACAAACGAGATCAATACTGGTTTTTTACTTTGTAACATTTTTGTGTTTTTAATTTTGGGGTGTTTTCAGGCTAAGAATAAAACAGGCTAAGAATAAAATTAAATTGATAAGGAAAAGTTCTATTTTTCTGATTAGGATTTAATGGCAATTTTCAAAGCGTCAATAAATAAAAAAAACAAGGAAATAAATAAAAAAGTGTTTCAGGTTTTTGAACATCAATAAAAAGAATTTTATTTTGCTACCCAAAAAAAAAAGAAAACAATTCTCTAACAGACAGTGGCGAGCATAAATGAGCATTCCCATGACCGTATAATGACTCGGATTTTTGCTGACCATGGGTTGTCCCCTCAGTAAATTATACCTGTCCAGTGCACCGTACCCAGCAAAACTGAGTTCATGATAATTTTTTTTATATTTTATTTTATTTATTGGGTAAAGTATTATTGGCTAAGTAATCGCGGATTTTTTTTAGCAAATCAAATACAATTTTTTCATGGAACTAAATAACTTTATTCTGTACCCAATACGGGCATTTTGTTCAATGACTTTTTGCCATCTTTCTGGTTTTTATTAATAGGTCTATTTATAAGTTCGTGCGGTTTTACAACAGATGGCGTAACTTGATTATTATTCCATCGATCCACATTTCCAAACATTCATTGGAGAGCTACTGTCGTAAGGCACAAACGTCAGTATAAGTTTTTTATTTGAAGCGTAAACAACAATATTTTTACCACACTTGAAAATGTCGAATTTCGTGCCAAATAATGTGTTTTTGCGGGGAATTCTTCTTCATTATTTTAATATGAAGAAAAAAGCAGCCGAAAGTCATCGTATCTTGGTGGAAGTTTATGGTGAGCATGCTCTATCTGAGCGAACGTGCCAGAAGTGGTTTGCACGCTTTAAAAGTGGTGATTTTGGCTTGGAAGACGAAGAACGCGAGGGTGCGCCGCCAAAGTTCATGGATACCGAATTGGAGGAATTGCTCGATCAAGATCCGGCTCAAACGCAAGAAGAGGTTGCAAAAACTTTGGGAGTTGATCAATCAACCATTTCCAAACGTTTAAAAGCCATGGGAATGATCCGAAAGGTAGGCCATTGGGTGCCGTATGAATTGAAGCCAAGAGACGTTGAACGCCGTTTTATGGCATGCGAACAACTGCTTCAACGGCACAAAAGAAAGGGTTTTTTGCATCGAATTGTGACTGGCGATGAAAAGTGGGTCCATTACGACAATCCAAAACGTCGGGCAACGTATGGATACCCTGGCCATGCTTCAACATCGACGTCGGCGCAGAATATTCATGGCCTGAAGGTTATGCTGTGTATCTGGTGGGACCAGCTGGGTGTTGTGTATTATGAGCTACTGAAACCGAATGAAACGATTACGGGGGATGTCTACCGACGACAATTGATGCGTTTGAGCCGAGCACTGCGAGAAAAACGGCCGCAATACGCCGATAGACACGACAAAGTTATTTTGCAACATGACAATGCTCGGCCACATGTTGCACAAGTGGTCAAAACATACTTAGAAACGCTCAAATGGGATGTCCTACCCCACCCGCTGTATAGTCCAGACCTTGCGCCATCCGATTACTATCTCTTCCGATCGATGCAACATGGCCTGGCTGACCAGCACTTCCGTAATTACGATGAAGTCAAAAAATGGATCGATTCGTGGATTGCGGCAAAACCGACCGAATTTTTCACAAAGGGAATCCGTGAATTGCCAGAAAGATGGGAAAAAGTAGTAGTAAGCGATGGACAATATTTTGAATATTAAATTTGTAACCATTTTACGTCAATAAAGTTTCAAATTTCGAAAAAAAACCGCACGAACTTATTCATAGTCCTATTAGCAAAAACTGAATCAGGTACGATTTGACATCATCATCATTATTGAAATTTTTATCATTCAAGGAGTTTGGTAAAGATCGTAAAAAAGTAATGAGATGGTGCAAGGCACGATTATATGGTGGATGTGGCAAAACATCCCAACCAAGCTCCAACAATTTTTATAGATAGGCTAAAATTCGTTCTAACGCAGTTTTTACTCTTTGCCTTAAGAGAATATCGATGTGAGTCGATAAATGACATTCTCTTCTTACTTAGTTGTTTAAATCAGTCTTACCGCTCTTCTTAGACATGCAAAATATTAGGAATAAGAATTGTCGTTAATCTGCTTACAGAGTCAATTTCTAACTCATTATCATTTATGCCTCTTCTTTTAAAACCATGTGAAACAAATTACCACCTTAATGAATCATTTCGATCGTTCTGCAAATACTTTACCTCTCTTTTCTGCAGTTCTGATACATCGAGCTCGGTTTTTACCACCAAGAAAACCATACCGTCCAAATTATCCATACCTTGTTCGTACTACGACTTTTCATGTTGCTGGGGCGGGATGAGAATTTATTGCTAATATGAAAGAGCTAATACTATTAAATATTAAAGCTTTAAAGTTTCAGAAAAAATACGGAAATACCAAATGTCTTTAGATATTTCGTTTCACGTATTCATTGAATTCAAGCACGTGCTCTCACTCACTGCTATTGCCGCCATATGTCGCATTTGTTACATACAATAAACTTGTTAAATATTTGTATGGTTGTGTAAAATGACAAGTTTAAAGCGGCAAATTAGTTGAATCAAACGATGCGCCTAAAAACACACTTCTTTTTGCGCCTTCTGCAAACCTTTTCACTTTTTCTCATCACATGCTTTGCCTCTTATTTGCGTCTTTAGTAGCGCTAGTCTGCTCAGATCTGTATTCTACATTCATAACACATACTACATACATTTATACAAGCTTATATGCGTGTATGTATGAACGCGTGAGTTTAATTCTCCTGTATAATAACATTACGTTTGGGTTGAGTTTAGCGGAAATTGTTGAAAATTAACAGCTGTTGAATTTGATTTGTGGTAATGTTGAAAACTTTTTAACCAACAACAAAGTACATGTGACGATCACAATATTTCCCTTGTCTTTCCCTTTCAACTTATATATTTGCACAAACTGTCATACGGCACAAAATTTACAAGTAAAAGTTTTAATGGTGAAAATTCTTTTATATATAAAAGCTCAAGCGAATGCGCATAAACACAGTTACATGCATAAATATCAGAAAACACCTTTTTTAAATCTATTTGTTGTATTTATATAGGGTCCTTAGTAAGCTTTTTTCCATTCTGACCAAGTCAAAATAATATAACCAAATAGTATCCTACTCGTTCTTGGCGAGGTGACCAAATAAAGAGAATATCTATACACATGTGTTAGGTGTTTAATCGAAATACAAGCGAAGAAGAAACTTTGTGCCTCCTGGGAAGGTCGTTTTTTTGAGGAGCTTTTGCATAGAAGAAATACATATGGAAATTACAGCAATTTAGAGCTGTGACTGAGGGGCGACCGTCATTGCAAATAACTTTTTTCGCCATTCGATGTTTCATGTTCCCAATGGGCCTTAAACCTGGACCTTCACACACAAAATTACTCGATCATAACCAAGAAAAAGTAACAACCACAAAATTAGGCTAGTCAGGTGATCCAACTATTTTGAACACTGTCCTTAGTTTTTCAGAAAATTGGAAGTTTTTCAGAAAATTTGGAGTTTTTCAGAAAATATGAAGTGAATTGAAAAACTTAAAAAAGTTTTGGTAAATTTTATATTTATTAAATATTGACAATTTTGGTAAAAAGTGAAATAGGAATCTCCGGTTATTTGTAATTTTTTTTTATAAATATTTTGGTCATTTTCGATAAAATATAATTGTTAGAAAAATTTCCCCCAAAAACAATGTTATATTTTTGCTTACAAGAAGATTTTATATTTTTGCTTTGAAAAAAAAAAAAAATTACATTTTTTTATATTTTTTTGCTTAAAATTTGTCTGAATTGAAATAATTGCACATCGTAATAAGAGGGCTATGCCATTATTTTATTGGCCCAAACAATGCTAATTTATGGTAAAGAAAATACCTGCAAAGAGGTAGGCCCTCAATGGTAGCCTAGTGTGTTCTAACTCCTCTGATCGTCACTTCAAAATTTGATGGTATTTCTCTGCCTTGAGAGCTGGGAACATGGTCTTCGTATAATGCTTGTGGATGCATGATAAATGTAATGATATTCCAAGATCTGGTGAAAAACGTTGCTACATCAAGATATTTCTTATTATAGAACTCCTTTGTGTCCTATTAAGCATACACATTGATATGTCATATCGCAGATGACGAGATTTAGATTTAAATTGCAATTAATGTTTCATGTAAGTCAGTATCTTCCATAAAAAATATATGTCTGGCGATAAAATCGAAAAATCTGCCAAACGGTGAATTAGTTTAATCACTTATGAGTATTAAACTGAATTTTGAAATACAAGTGCCTGACGTTTTAGGGAGCTGAATGCCTAAGCTTGAGATACTTCCCCACTTATTTTATGTGTACGTAAATGTATCAACTTAGCAATTTTTGGGTGCAATTTATGTATATCCCAAGACGCAGGAGCTCGTGTAGATGTGCAGTCTTTAGTTCTTAGGTGAAGCTGGAATCCAGATTTGGTTCGTATTCAGAATGTATACCAAATAGTTACAAGAAAGAAAAAACTTGAGTAGAAATTGGACCAGCTGAGTGACGCTGGGAACGTCATGTGATGAGAAATTGTATTTCGTTAAGCCGTTAGAAAGATTTCAGGTATGCAATTTTATAGACCATTGATGTTTGGTATAAAAAATATACAAGTAAAGGAGCTCAAAAGTCTCGTTTTTGGATATGATTTTGATTGTTGAAGTTTTTTTTTTCTGTTGGTGGTTTTGTGTGTTATCCCTATTTAACGAATGCTCAACATATCCGACCTGTTAACAAACGATAAATTTCTAGGTCATGGGTTACTTATTCATAAGTTTTCATTTAAACTTAAAAAAGTGTATGGCAAAATGTATTGGCAGTCGAAATCGCACCATTGCGGTGATACTCTTACTAGCACGCATTAAAGGTTTTAACGAGTAAGGCGAATAACTAAGCTCAGTATATCACTTTAGAGATTGCGGTGTAGCATGATTTAGTAATAACAGTAGTAATGGGAGGTCAATGTTACACAGTGATCTAGCAATGTGATCTATCAGAACCTTGCTAATTACCATACACATCACCAATAAAAAGAGGAGCTCGGCTATAAATATATATCTAATTGTAGTTTATGTATATATATGTAGTTTATGCATATATATATATATATATATATTGACTGAAGCTTTGACTTATGTATGTATATACATTGTGTAAAATAAGTACCCGGAATTTAAAAAAAAAACACATTTTTTCATATTATTCATCATTATTTGTTGGATCGCCTTCAAAATAGGCTCCTTTTGAGCCGATACAAATATTCCAACGAACAACCCAGTCATCCATGGCCCGCTGGTAGGCCGGCGCCGGGATGGCCTTCAGCTCCTTTAGCGAATTTTTTTTAATGTCTTCAATCGACTCAAAACGCCTTCCCCGAAGTGGCAATTTTGGTTTTGGGAAGAGAAAAAAGTCACAGGGTGCGAGATCTGGCGAATACGGTGGCTGTTCGATAGTATTTATTAAGTTTTTGGTCTTGTATTTGCGTACAATCAAGGCTCGGTGCGATGGCGCGTTGTCGTCGTGCAGAATCCTCGAATTGTCCTTCCACAATTCGGGCCGTTTACGGCGAATGGCTTCACGTAAACGCCTTAAAACGGATAAATAATATTCCTTATTAACCGTTTGGCCCTCTGGAAGGAACTCAGAGTGCACCATGCCTTGGTAATCAAAGAAAACCGTGAGCATAACCTTCACTTTTGACCGGCTTGGGCGTGGTTTTTTTGGATACGGCTCGTTCTCGAAGCGCCATTCAGACGATTGCTGACTGGTTTGCATATCGTACTCGTAGACCCATGTCTCATCACCAGTTATTATGCGTTTCATGAACGTAGGGTCCGTATTAGCTCGGGAAACCATGTCTTCAGAGACGTCCTTCCGATGCTCTTTTTGCAAAAAATTGAGTAAAATTCGCCAAGTAAACAAAAGATCAACTCACTTTGACTGCAGAATAAAACACACTAAGTAATAGATCCCGTTCTAATAAGGTTTGTGCATTCAAGGACATGTGTACCAACATGAAAAAACCAAATTTGAAGTGTCAGGTATTCCCGGGAGAGTTTAAATTATAAATTCCGGGTACTTATTTTACACAATGTATATAAGCTTCAAATTAGTCGACTGCACCTAATACGTCTTCACCCACTCTTTTTCTTTCCGGTGCCCATTGCGTATACGTAACCAAACGCTTGCTGTAATTGCCTGCGAATATCGCATGGCATTTTTTTCGATTTTTAGAGCAACGATTGCCCTTCAATGTCTGATAGTCAAATGACCAAGTACACTATTCATTCAAATACGTAAAATTATCAATTGCGTTTGATATCGCATTCGAATTCAACTGTCAAATTATTAGCATTTTGAAGAATTACCCCAAATATATAACGAAATTGATAAAAGTCACATGACCTGGAGCTCCATATCGAGTATGCCGTGAGAAAAATTATATTCATTGGAGAATTTTACGTTCCATCTTACCTATTCCCAAAACCCACACAGGGTTTTGTAATTATTTCAAATCAAGGACGCCACCTTTACTTTATAAAACGAAAAGACAAAACAATGCTTCATTAACAAAATACCCTGTATATTTTATGTGCATACTCGCTTCAAAAATATATTATTATAAAAGTAAATAAATATCTGCTAACCCAGGTAGGTGCACTACCAACTTTCCTGGCTGCTGATTGTCCGCATTTAGTGTTTTACCACCTTTGACAAACTTTAGCTTTGAGTTTGACTGACTGACTGTGAGGTCATAAGTCACACTGCTGCTCTTAATAAAAAATGTATTAGATATAAGTATAAGAGCTGTTGAAAAACTTTTGCCATTTATTTCGTTGTATATATTTTTAATATTTGCCAGCTGAAAGCTTTCTGTATTTACTGCAATAACAATTTGTACCGTTAATAGCACACATAAAAAGTTTCAAATGCTCGCATGTAACGTACTTTTCCACACATATATATTATACACATACATACGCACGTATATTTATAAGCCGTAAGCATTAATCAGTCAAATTGTATGCCTTTACGCCACTTTTATCTAACTGAAGTGGTAGTGGTAATGGTAAAGGTAAAGGTAAAGAAGTTATGTTGAGCCTTCCCATACACTTACGCATATGCATTTTATTCAGCGCCTTAATGACATATTTCATACATGCGTACATATACATTTTACCTTATTTAAAATATGAGAAGATTACTTTAAACTTTGTTCTAGATTTTTTGAAAATATTTTCCCCACTCAGTGTGATTAATATTTAACTGAAAATGCAAAATAAAAATGTAAAGATTTTTTGTCATTTTTAAATAAGTTAAAATTTATAATACTATATTAAAAATAAGTTTCTCTCCATATTTATACGTAATGCATTGTCAGTCAAGTGGAAAAACACTACATATTTAAAATTAGAAACTGACCTACAAAATATGCGCTTCGAACTCAAAAACCATTTTTTTTTAGGTCGAATCATATACTGATTAGCAATTGTATAATTATTTACTCGGAGAAATTTTTCTACAATTTTGTACGGTAAAAAAGTAAAAAATATGTAAAAAAAGTATTTTTAATAGTTCTAATATAATTTGTGTATTCCACATAGTCTGTAATGTTTTACCCCACATACTTATATGAATAAATAAAAATAAAATAAAATCATCGGGTCACATTGGCTTATTCCATTGCACAGCAACTGAAGTTTATGTTGTTGTTGTTGAAGTGATGGAGTATTTCCACTGAAATAATCATAATTAGTGACCAGCATCGTTTTACTACTACCGTCCTCGTATAATGATGTTTTTTTTTTTTGTTTTTTAGTTTTTTTTTGTTCTAAGGCAGATCCATTTAGTAAGGTCCAAGTATAGCAGCAAATTCTGTATCTCAATGTCATGTCCGAGATCTCATTTATCTCGATGTCTGAGATCTCATTAATTTGCTGCAAGAAAGGCTTACCAAAGAAGCGGAGTCGTGCCCCAGCTAGCCCTGGACATTCACATAAGTAATGGAAAAGACTTTCCTTCGCTCCTTCCGCTTGACAGCTTCTGCAGGTAGGATTGAAGGGTAGATTAAGTCCAGCTGCTACTTTCCAATGGCCTGTAAGGGTTGCAGTGGTGCGTGTGATGTTTGGCCGAGAGCAGTTTATAGTCAGACAATTATTTGGAACAGTCCGCATTAATTTCTGTATCAAAATAAAGGGAAAACACTTTGAGCGCTTTTGACTTCATCTAATATATTTATAATTTGTTTAGCAACTCCAATGAGCTTGAATTTAAATATCAAATACATATATTTTATATTACAATAACTGAAGTTTCCAGCTCATCAGAAATTGAATAAAGGTATTAAATATTTCTATGATATATACTTGTAAAACCATGGTTTATTACACCAAAAGCAAAATCTGCTAATAAAGCAGATATGAGGCTTTACCAGCACATTTTATTTGTATTTTATTTTCTATTTTTGAGCAGCTTCATGATTATAATGAAATTAGTTTCTTTACCCCTACGCTAAATGTATAAAAGCCCAGTATTCATGGCTTTTGTTTTGGCTTGTTACAAAAAAAAAAAAAGAAAAATAATAGCTTATATTTCTTTGTGCAAATATGAAATATTTATTTGCTTAAACGAATTGAAAAGGAAAGCGCATGAAAAAGTGTAATGTATATTATTTATGAACAAACTAATTTGTTTGTATGTGTCGCAAACCGATCTATAAATCAGAGTAGCGCATAAAAAGTAATGGATGCAAATGAGGACGCATACAAAAACACATGCGTTTGTGTGTATGTATATAGTATGTGCATGAACTTATTCAAATGGTATGTATGTATGTATGTATGCATGTATGTATATGATACCAAAAGCAAGGCAATGCTATTAAAAAATTGTAAATGCTGTAAAACCACAAAGGGCTTTCGTAAAAACGATTCGTGCATGAATATACAGACAAACATATGTACATTCATATGTATATATACATATATACATATAAGTGCTATGATATAAAATTGTGCAACTGTGCAATTTCCTTAAGCACTAGTTACGAACTATACGAATTTCAGAATATTTTTTCTTTCGCTACTCAGCCTTCACCAGACTTTGATTGCACTTTTTTTACTCCGGTATTTCGAGAATGGAGACATATTTTCTTTTTCTTGCCAAACTGCTAAGATTCATAAAGAAGTCCGGCAAGTTTTCGGAGAATTAATGAGCTTCCACCTCACCTGTCTCTCCCAATCCTTTAAATCTAGATTTTAAATACAGTGGACAATATTCCGTGAGTGGTTGGAAAGTTCATTCTAATTCCACTCTATAACGTTAACGTGACGATTTACGAAATAGTGCGAAATGGATGCAATGTGGAACATTTCGTGGGTCACCGCCACAGTTTGTAATATTTGGTGTTTTTTGGGAGCTTGAGAACTTGGAATGATATGATATGATATGATATGCCGCGGCTACGAGCTACATCGTCCAATAGATTAGTCCAATATTTGATCACTTTTTCCAGAAAATTCGGTCATATGGCGTCAATGGTGGCTTGAATATTGCAATAAATCGATTGTTAAGCGCGCTGTCTGGCAAGTTGCGCCATCTTGTTGATACAAAATGTCGTCGATGTTTAATTAATTAATTTTAGGAAACAAAAATTCAGTCAGAATGGCTCCTTTCTCATTTCAAAAGAAATAAGGACCGATGATGCTGTCAGTGCTCTATGAACTTTGCGAGCAGATTTTGCAAAGTAGATTTCGTCAATTTGGTTGATTTTGATTTCAAGAAGGCTGAACAGAACATTGTTCATTACTGAACAGAAATATTAAGACAGTTTGCCATTCTCAGCTGTCAAACCATAATTATCGAGCAGCTAAAAAAACAGCCGATATTTTAAAAACATGTATAGCCAAACTTATTTTCAATGCAAGGCTATGCCAAGAAGCAACACTGCCACATCTGGAGATTGCAAAACTCGCACGTGTTCGTTAAGAAACCAATGCATCCTCAGAGGGTGACAGTTTATTTTCCCGTTTTTTTTGAAACTGCTGCTGAAAATGCCATCTTGGTCAACGGCGGGCTAGTTTTTATGGCCGAAAATTGAAAAAATAGACTATGGTCCAAGTTTGGTTTCCGCCACAATCGATCTTTTGTGCGCCAAGTTCGGTACTCGTGTTATCAGCCATCTCGGCGATGTCAATTTGCCACCTCGGAGCTGCGCTATTATGTCGTTAGACTTTCTAGGGGAACCGTGAAGTACCAAAAAAATTGAGTTTTGTTAGCGTTTTGAAGTTTCAGAAGACATTGCAGTTTTATCAAAAAAAAAAAAACAACGAGAAGAACTTGTTTTTGATTAATAGCAAACAAAACCATTTTGAAAAAATCCTGTCTATCTGGTTGAGCCCGGTATTCTTCGAAACAGAGGATTTGCCGGCTTTTTCTCTGATAGGTATATAGGAAGTTTCTTAAGCAGGTTATAGACTAATTTTTATGCTGAAAATATTCCATTCAGTCATAATTTTTGACTAAAAAAAAAAAAAGGAAGAACCCACCGGCCGTAAATTCGCGGGATATCGAATTGAAAAAGAAGAATAAAAAAAGATATTGAATTTGGCAAAATTTTCTGATATTTAGTATATACCTGTTTCATTCGTCCAATAAACTCACTCGTGCTCCACTAAACTATCATTGACTAATTCAATGAGCTATACAAAAAATCGTATCCCTCCATCCTCGTAGGCCTCGTCGTCACACTTTTCAGCGTTGACCTATTTTTTGGTAAAATATTTGGACCTTTCAGCAATTTGGTGGAGTAGCTCTGAACTTGTTTTCAAAACGTCGTACAATTCCACACACGAATATTTCTAATTTTACCGCGAGAATTGCTTTCGGCGTATCGACTATATGGAGCGCCATCTTCATGCCATTGCCTTTGAACTAATATGCGTTAGAAAAAATGAAGAGGATTTAGAAAAGAAAAATTATTTAAATAATAAAAAACCATGATTTATATCATTTTCGGGGTATAAGTGTTTGAAAGTTAGTAGAAAGGAGTATCCTGCGAAAAAAGGATAGATGGAGTTATTGGGGTATGCCGGACGCTGTATTGTAAAAGTGGTAAGTTGAATTGTTTTCCTCCAAAACGGCCGCCGCCGTAGCCGAATGGGTTGGTGCGTGACTACCATTCGGGATTCACAGAGAGAACGTAGGTTCGAATCTCGGTGAAACACCAAAAGTAGGAAAAATATTTTTCTAATAGCGGTCGCCCCTCGGTAGGCAATGGCAAACCTCCGAGTGTATTTCTGCCATGAAAAAGCTTGAGTTGGCTTGAAACTGTAGGTCTCTCCATTTGTGGAACAACATCAAGACGCACGCCGCAAATAGGTGACACCCAAAAAGGGTCTATTATATATATAAAATATCGAAAGAGCCTTCGGAATTTTCTATCAGCATTCTAGCCAATAATTTATTATGATTTCTTTACACAATTAAGGCCATCAATTATCCAAAACGAAAATAGTTCAAAGTGCATTTTAAAGTTTTTCGGAGAATAGTGAGCGCTGCTTAGTGGAATATCGTGCTTTAAAAATTTATCAATGAAAACAATACTTAGAACCACTGTTATTTCCTGCTGGTTATAAACTTCTTCGTTTTACTACCGGGTATGAGCATCCATGCCGTCACATGTGTGAGGTGCGTAAGCAGTCTTTTGAAATTGATTTTTATGAGCAGAATAATTGCGAGGATAATTGAAATTTATAACAATTAAAATAAATTATATGAATTTACGATATGCCAACTGACTCAACAAAAACAAGGTGTCAAGTAAATGGGATATACCTACATATGTAGTTATGTATAATGTGCTGCACATACTACGCGTGTAGAGGGTTCTCCAATAGGAATGAGTTGCTGATTGACAAGCCTGGATGGTCATGTTGTTTTAGCGGCATATTTCAAATCTTCTCATTATTGTTCAGTTATTATTGTTGCTCATAAATCAGTCACGCTACTATCAGAATGAGAGTTTGTAAGTGAAAAAGTTTTTCTTTCGGCGTGCTCTATAGCGATGTGGTGTTTATTTGCATGGATATGTGTTACGTTAACAAGCTAAATTAGTTGTGTTCGATAACAAAATTATTCATCATCAGCAATCAATCCAAATATACAGCATAAGCGAACATTCCCTCCCGAAGAGAAGAAAAAGTGAAGAAGTAAATGAACGGAAAATTATCCATCAAACCGGTAGAAGAATATATAACAGTTGGGTTTGCTTAAACATTTTTATGTTGGCCGGACAAAATAACCATACATATACTTTATACTTTCCATTTTTTGTCTGATTAAAAACTCTGCTTTCCGCCCTATGCACTAATTAAGAGAAGATGCATAGCTCTTAAACTTGTGCATTAATTTTTTATTCTAAAAAAAATTCTCGCCGATAAGAAATTGCGATCGAGTGGAGAGATTATACCTGAAACTTAGGTCTATTTTGGAACTGAGGCCTATAAATCGTTCAACAAAAGTGATATAGAAATGTTGAAGCGGCGGTGGAATGATTACTTTCGTTTTGATGGAAGCTACGTCGAAAAATAAGGAAAATTTTTAAAAAAAAAAACGTGTTTTCTTTGATAGGTCAGGTACTTTTTAGCCCATGTATTATGTACTGAAATCGATCTTTGTTTTGTTTACTTTTAAAATGCTTCACGCAATGCAAGCTATTTTGTACACAAACTGCAAATTTCTAACAGTCGCATGGGTACAAGTGCGCGAACTAGCAGATTCCGTAAAAAAAAGCTTGTTTGTTTCCAAAAAGTTCAATCACACGCTTTCTGGCCATATGTTATCGAGATGAAAAATGTTTGCTGGTTAAGATCTCTTCGGCATAAAATGAGCATCTCTCTTGCATGGAACTTTGTTTTCTCAAATTTTAAGTGATGGATAATTTGTTGGCGTTAAGTTTTAAAAAAAGTTATTATTTGCCGCTGCGGCGATCAATTTCGTGTGATTTTATCCCGCTAGACTTCTTTTGTGTAGCTTTTTAAAGTCGTAGGTAAGTAAGCCACAGTCATTTGTACATTGTCATATTCCAAATCTAATAGGCCTTTCAAATAAAAATGTATACTATTGCGACACACCTTATTGGACACCCCTTTATGTGGCCACCGCAAAGTGACAGTTTGCGGTATTTATGTATGGGCGTAACAATATTTCCTACTGTTGTCTGGGTTAGGCTTTTGTGTGACAACAAACGAAATGCTAAGGAAGACATAAAATTATTTCTGGTGGCAGCTGAGATAAACCATAAGGCTTTGTGATTGGGGAGAAATATTGCTCACGCCATTGACTGTGACGTGACTGTAATTAAGGAATAATTGGATATATGAAGTTGTAAAGTTTTAACGGTTTTTCAGTTGGCAAATTTTAAATAAGTGTTTAAAAATGTCGGTAATAATAAATATGAATACGTAAATTTTTTTTTATTATTTGTTTTAAAGCAATGATGGGGACGTGTGTGTTTAACACACTGATAATTTCATTTTAAATTTTCATTTTTAAACAAATAACGCAGCTACATTTTAGTGGGGCATACAGACTTTTTCATTCGTTAAGGGCTATGGGGATATATATGACACACCTGCAGTGTATGTTTTAATTATTATAATTTTTTCTAAAAAAATAACGTACTGGCATCCATTAGTTCCAAAAATTTTTTCGGTGCAAAGTATAGATTTTAATCTTTTAACTGTCCTGAGTGCATGTACGACTTCTCTGCAATTTATATATTATTTTTTATAATTTTTTCCAAGTATAGATTTTAACTTTCTAACGGCCCTGGGGCATATATGACCCTCGTACATCCGTTAGTTTATTAATTTGTTTTTTTTTAACAAATGACTTGCCTACATTTTAGTGCGGAATTTAAGTTTTAACCCTTCAACGCTCTGGGGGCATATGTGACCCTCCTACATTACATCCGCTAGTTTTTAAATTTTTTTCGAACAAATTAATATACTTACCTAAATTTTAATGTGGAACATTAGCTTTAACCCTCTAACGGCTCTGAGGGCATATATGACTCTCCTACTTCTACTGGCATCTGTTAGTTTATAAATATTTTTCGCTATATGAGCTATCTACAAACATTATCATAACTTGATGGAATCGGGACTTTATATTTTCCATCTTGGTTTATATATTTCAAGAAAGTCCTAGATACTAGAACAATTAAAAAACAAATTTACAAAATAGAAGAAATAAGTTGGTTCTTTTCAAGTTTCGACGAAGAAAATTATGTTAAAAATTTAAAAATTCAACTCACTTGGAAACTCAAGTTCTGAGTTTAGAAACCTCAAAGACCTCAAAGTGTACATTTGCGAAAAGAAGTAATGAATTAAAAAAAATTTTCCGTATTGGATCAATCATTCTGAGCTTGTCAACTTTGACCTCTGATTGGAATTCAAGCATCCACAAGTGTTAATAAATATATTTATATAATATATTTCTTATATAATATTTTTTTTATATAATATATTTTTTAAAATTTACTAATCCATTATATAGGTAAAGTGAACGAGTCCAAGAGTATTGAAAATGTTTCCTGGATCTCCTCATATGAATAAGTAACAAACAACTTATAAGGAATTTTTTAATTTTTCTGTGCTACCTAAGAAACTAAAATGTTTCTTTCAAATTCAGAATATTTGGTTTTTTGATACTTGTAAGGTATTGGTAGTTCACATTTCGGAAGTTTACCGCCATTTGTTATTTGCTTGTGTACTAGCGCTGGTCGGATATAAAAAAAATTTAAAAAGCAGGCCTATGTTTTTTATATTTCTTAATTGAAGTAAACTTTGATAAGTTTCTGCATTCGATTTCTATATAGTTTATTATTTGATGTCACAAATCGCTCAGATTAGATTTGCCGAGATTACAAAAAAGTATATGTAGAGATCACAAATTGAGCCGTGTTTTCTTGGGAGAAGAAAAAAAATTATTTATATAGGATATGTTATAGGGCACAAAAATTTTACATGGTTAAGGTATATGTATATATATATTTGACACTTACACCCTTTTTAGGTGCTTGGCCGTGCTCCTCCTCCTATTTGAGGTGTGCGTCTTGATGTTGTTCCACAAATGGAGGAACCTACAGTTTTAAGCCGACTCTGCACGAAATATTTTTATGGGGAGGTTTTTAAGGCTTTTTTCAATCCTATTTTCTGAATTAACAATTTCAGGTTTATTGTGCCGTGTAGAGTTGTCAGTTCTTTTCCAGATTGAATAACCCTATTGGCGTGTCGTCTAGAGTGTGTCGTGTCGCAGTGCTGTAGGCGGCATACATTTTCCTTAATTTGGTGGTGATTTGCGCATATTAAGGATGTAAGTCCTGGAGTGCAGGAATTGCGAAGTTCCAGATTATTGATAACTTTAAATCTCGAAAATACCGGAATTATTGCCTATAATCTTGAGATTTTCGGGATTTGTTATTCCTTACGAAGCATTTGAAATGGAGGCATACAAATTCTTTTCCATAGCAACACAAGCAATACTCTCATTCACTTTTTGCAAATTTCGATATGTTCGAACCTTTTTGTTTTCTGTTTTGTTCTGTTTTCCTCTGTTTAATACAATAATAGATAGGCCTCTGTTGTAAAAAGTTGCACTAACTTTCTTGATATTTTACGCTTAAGTATTATTAAATGCATATAAATTTGTGTTTCATTTTGGTGCTTTTGAAATAATTTCCACTTTAAATAAAAATTTATTTTTCGGTATTTCAATAACGAGATCCCGAAAACCGCGGACTTGTAAAAATCGAAAAAACTTGCATCTTTAGTGCATAGATAGCCCATTTATCGCGAGTGTCGCCGAATTCTCAGGGAATTTAGAAGTGTAAGATCAACTTTTTTTCCAAATATTTTCCTTTACACTTTTGATGTTAACCTCCAAGTGGATGGGTTAGCAGTAGTGGCAGATTAAACCATGGGGTCGTGATCATCATCATCTTTTGGCTCTACAGCTCTTTGTGGGCTTTGGCCTGCTGCACGTGGGACCGTGATACCTGCCGTGAAAATAAAAAACCATACGTTAGTGATTTCCTCTAGATATATTTTTTAGAAACTCACACTAGTACGAAATTATAGAGTGGTGAACAATTTACCTCTCGCATGTATAGATCTTTTTTTATTTACTGACTTAATAATCTAAAAATGCAGTATTGCTTACAGACTATGAAAAATAAATTAATACTAAACAATTCACTACAAACTGTATCAAATTGTTTGCTAAACAATTTTTGTTTAAACTTTATTTTATCCTAAGAAAAAATAAATGATGAGAATGTCTAGAAAAGCTCTACTTATATATCAGAATTTTGAACAATGAATTAATCCCGAAATTATTAATTTTTTTCACTTCCTTTCATATCATACCCAAGCCACAAATAACTCAATTTTCTGAAAAATTTAAGACCATGTCAAAAATGCTTGCCTCACTTGACGTAGCATTGCTCTTTTATGAAAAAGCGGGAAATATGAAGTAGTCAGTACTCATAGTAGTTCAAAATTCACTAGAAGTACCAGTTCGCCACTTATGCATTTCTCTGCAGACATTTAACTGACCCAAGAAACCAGTTATTCTTAAGCACACACATATATGTATATATATATGTATACATATATAGAATTATATATATAAGTAAGTCCTAGAGTTTGCGTGCATGCACTTCTTGATTGCCCCAGTTGCCGCATTGCCAGCGTACTTCAATTCTCTTCGATTCGTCTTGCGGATGCGTGCGTGTAATAATAACAATAACAACAAACACGTTAGTTACCTAATAAAACTGTACTCGCGCTAAAAAACACACAAGTATGACAGCCAAGAAGAAGTAAACTACATAGCCGAGGCAGCTGCTGTACTTCCCACCTTCCGCCGCCACAATCGCCAACACACAATGCTTAGCACTTTTGCCTTAGCACGGTAAAGTTTTTTGCCAGAGTATATATTTTATGCGTGAATATGTGTGTTCGAGTGTTGGTGAATTGCTGTAACTGGCGCAAATTTTGCACCTTCAGCAATTTTTCTATGCAGTAGCTGAAATTTATTGCCAAAAGCGACTGGAACAATGCGGCGGAAAAAACGACAGCAGCAAAAATTCTCACGGCAACACATAGTTTGCGAGCAAGTGTATGTATACATATACATAGTATATGCATGTATGTATGATTGTGTGTGACTGCTTTGTGCAACAGCGTGTGGCATGCAACTCTAGCTCATCTTTTTACTAATTTATATGCGCATATTAAATTGGGCATAATTCTGTGGCACGCATACTCACCAATATACACATCTACATATACATATGTCATACGAATACATTGAAGCATTTCACTGCTGTAGGCAACACAACTTTAATTTAGTCGGCGTCAAGCAACGCCTTAATTCCACGAGTGTGGCTGCATAAATTTCTTCACCTGTATGTAATTAGAATGCATCCTCATGTATGCGCATACATAAGCGTGTGCCAGAGTGTTAGTGCAAAAGTGGGCGCGCCCACAAATTCGACGTCTTACAAGGGATTCGTCACTACTGTGTGGTAGCTTGTCATCATTATCAAATTGGCGGCTACAGCTAAAGCGCAGCAGGCACATTCGTGTTTATCCCTGCAGCATGGCAATGATTGTGTAGACTATACGCTAACATATATGTACATGTTACGTGTATGCAAGTGGCGCATTCTTTTGCAAATCGACGTATTTTTTCATTTTTTTTCGTTCAGCTAAATGACTGTTTTTACTTTTTGTACTTTTCTAAAGAAAAATTCATTATTGCAAAAGCACCACCACAAAAGCCCCAAATGAGCAGTTTAGGTTTTGTTAATTAGTTTTTAATTTTTTTTTATTTTTTTTACAAAAATATAGTTTCATTCTACAATAAAGACCATATCAATACAAGTTTCTACAAGATTTACAAAAATTCATAAAATTTCCATCACAATTTTACACTTTTAGTTATACCGCTCATTAAATTTCATAATCTGAGGCAAAAATTATAAAAAAACAATTTTGAGATACTTCAAGCTTGCACTTTATTATACTAAAATTTAGTGGGCTATAAAATTGCGTACACAATTTTTGTATTAAATTCCTAAAGAAGTGTGAAATTTAGAATGGAAATTTGAAGACTTCTTAAAAACGTTGCACAAAGTCTTAAAATTTGATTTATGTGATGTTTGTTATAGAATGAATTAGTTGAATTAGTTTGAGAAAACAATCTACATTCTTTGCCCTAACGACTATTAATTTGTACCCCTACGATTTCTTTTCATATGCATCTCGTTGCCTAATAATAAACACACCTAGCTAATTTTAAATTATGAAAATGTCTGAAGTTTCCATCAGAACTTTTAACTCTTTAACCAGAGCCCTTTGACATTTTCTAGGTATGCAGTTTTATAACCCATTGAATTTAGTACAACAGAGTGTAAGTTGCAAGTGACTGGAAAATACCGTTGATTTTTGACAATTTTTATTGCTGAGGTATCACGTATTTTTCTTCATACAAAGTATAATAAAGGTACGTATGTTTATAGAAAAAAATCCAAGCTCTGTTAATTTTAATCTTAGCACGTCAGGTAAAATCCGCCAAACAGTCAATTCATGAATGCCTAATTGTTGAGAACGTCGAGATATCGATGTTGAAGGTTGTTCAGCAACTCGTGGTGCTACAGGAGCAATATTCTCAACAACACGTCCAGCTTTTGGTCCACCAGTTCATTTTCTATCCTCGACAGAACCAATTTCTTGAAAGTTTTCACCAAGTTTTGAAGTGTCAACTCATTCAGATGATTATTTCCACCAAATAAACCACGAATTTTAGGATATGTTGTTCTTAAAAATCGGGCACTTTCATAGTAAGTCTCAATACTTTTAACGAGTTGTTTTCTCGACTAAAATTGCACATCTGTCAACTTGACACAGAGATGTCATAAAAAAAGATAACGTCTGGGAATTATTTACTACTGATATCTAGGCGTCACATTTGAAAGACCCTTTAGTTAAGACCTTATCATTATGTCGCTTACTTTATATGGAAAAAGTGTACGTTTTTGCAGTTTTTTTTAGTTTAAAATTAAAAATTTTGGGGCTTTCGTAATTTCGTAATTTTTGGTTTGGAGACGCATTTTAAACTGAAAAAGTTTTAATTTCGGTTCTAAAAACTTCTTTTTTATTTCGTTTTGAAGCTAAAAAAATAAGTTTCTGAAAAAAAGAAAAATTAAAGATTATTAACGAATTACTATTTTTCTACATAAAATATATGTTCGAAGTCTAAAATTTATTCCCATTTCGTAGTAGCTGTTTTATGTATAATCAACGTATCGCTCGTCCAAGTTTCTATCAAAAACTAATTTCTTAATTTAGGAAAAAATTATCATATTGTTTATCGTGCGCTGAGGTCTCTCGGATATGAGTTTCTGAAATTGAGTATCTAAACTTGAAATCATAAAATTATCAAACCGTGTTTCAAAAACAAAACAAAAAAAGCAAAGCAAAACAAAAAGAAAAAAAAAGAAATAAAATGAATAAAATAAAAAAAAGGAAAAAACTAAAAAAAAAAAAAAACAAAAATGAAATAAAAATAAAATTAAAAAGAATTGTAAATTAAAAAAAAAAAAATCAAATAAAGAAATAATAAAAAAAATAAAAAAAAAACCAAAAACTATAAAAAATATAATTAAAAAATAAGAAATTAAAAAAAAATTAAAAAAAAAATTCAAATAAAAATAAAAATACTCGAATAAAAATATTTTTTTATTGTTTTAGAAACTTACAAACAAATTTGATCCACTTTAAAAATATTCATATAATATGCAAAATATATTTTATATAAATAAAAAGAACCTCAAATATATCTACTTTCGATATAAAATCCATAAAACAATTTCAGTTAAATCAAAAATAGCTCGCTACATTTTTATATAAAAATGTGCGATTTCTAAAAGAATACCCCATGAACGATGTAATTGCCCCCTAAATATGCTTGTAATTCAAATTAATGCGAGCATGTAAATGTAGTACGAGTTGTGTTGGGAAAAATCGCTACACTCTGCCAATTTGAATTTCATATGAGTCTTGATTTTTCGGTTTGTTGTTTTTTGCTTTCATTCCAATAACACCAAGTGAGCAGTTCCTGCCATCACCCCAGCACTTGCGTGTTCATAAACGCTTGTCCTTTTTCATTTTATTACCACACTTAAACCACTGCCGTCTATCGCCATTTTTATTTAAGTTGTCGGCTATAATCTCGTCTGCATGTCATTTGTTTTATTACCCTCTGCATAGGCAGCAGCATCTGTGATGATGTGTGGATCCTATCTGCTGTGGCTTCATCAAACGCTTGTTGCCGTATTTCACCCAATTTCCCTTATTTTACTCACTCGTTCACTATCTACTATAATTTATGCTTTCGCTCACATACATTTTCATGATTGATTGCGGATGTCATAAAATACGGATAAGTGTAGCACTCGGTAGTATTTTTCTATTTTCACTACAAGCATTCACACTTGGAAGCATACTAAAGTGCTTGCCCACCTACATATATGTACCATATAGGGTCTTTATAGAAGTTTACTTGTCGTTTGTCGTGATTCTATTTTGGCTGCTGTTACAGTTCGTTGTCAATACAGACGGACAGGTTTTAAGTAGACGATCCACAATCAGGAAAAAAATCGCATACGGACAGGTTTCAAGTAGACGATTCACAATTAGGGAAGATGTGTTTCATTTCGCTCGAGAATTGTATAAAAATAATTAAAATTCCATTCGAAAATATTGGATCTGTAAAAACTACATTTCGAAAAATTTTGGACATCTTAGGTGCTTTTAACCATGAGTCCGAAATAAGTTGGTTATGTTGGTTGGTTGTTACTAAAGTAAGAGGGCTCACTTCAAGGAACATTTTACAGGAAATGAAGAGATAGAGGGCTATATCCAAAAAATGATAAGTTATGGCTTTGGTAAACACTTTGTGCAGCAGATTGAATTATTCAAACCTTCTATAACAGCAGGTGTAATTAAACAGCGAATGCTAAAATGCTTGAATCTTAATATGCAAAGCTAAGCAGCTGAGGAATAAGTGATGAGATTATTCCAGTTCAACCTCCAGAAAGCTGTCGCAAAATTGAATCGATATAATATTAAGCCACATCATGTCATGTATACCTAGCGTACTATGCCCGGGTAGGACATGTACAACAATTGCGTGCTGATGCTTTATTAGCCTTAAGATACTCCCTGTATACACTGAGTTGACATGTAGTCCACCTCCTCAAGAGCAGGCTGCAAATAGCTCAGGGATAGCCAATCTTCTCTTTGAGCAGGAAAACTACTACGGATAGTTAGCTTATTGACAAAGTAGTTTCGTGCATCCATCTTCTGTCCTAATTAAAACAAAAAGCTGAAAATAAAAACGGTGAATCATTTGAGTCGACTGGCTCGGTACAAGAGCCACCAATTTACATGGTCTGGTGGTCAGGAAATTTAACTGCTAAGATCAATTTAAGGTCTGTGATCCATTTCCTCAGAGGTCATCTCAAAGGTAGAACTTATGTGAATAAATTAGAAACAATTGAAGTCTTGAAAGACAACACTTGATGCAAATGCCTGCAATATAGCCGTAATTGTGACTAAATGTGATCGAGAATGTCACCGAAGAAATCGATTTCTGTAAGCTTGCACTTAACATATATTTGGAAAATACCATTTGTCAGTCATAATTTGAGTTTGAATTCTAAATTCCCACTCAAAAAATCACTTTAATTTAGATTAGGAAATAGTCTTGAATTTGAAGGACCCTATACTTAGAAAGTGTGAAAATGCGTTTGTCATACATACTCGTATAAGAATATTGTCACGTTTTTATGTGCTTCTTATTAGTGGTACAATGTTGTTGCTGTGGCTTTTGCACTATGTGTGCCAGTTTTGATATTTGTCATAAAGTTGAAAAGTGATTTTCGGGTCGAGGTGGCTGAGCGAGAAGCTATTTCTACCTGTCGAATTCACACCAAATTACTTTTTGTTATTCCAACTGAGTCTGTGCCTGAATTGAAAGTGAGTTGTTTTATTGCATCTCTTTGTTGCTTATATGTTTTTGTGGCTAATAAATTTTTTTTAGTTAAGTAAATAAGTAGATTTTTGTGATGGATTGATAAAACGCAGCATTAGTTTTATGACTACGTTTTAGGAAATGTGGGGGTAAAAAGGAATTTAGAAATAAAAATTCGGGGCTCAAAATGCTATTACACAATATAGCGACACATAAAGGAACTTAAAATCTGGCCAATTTTTTTTAATATGTTATGCCACTGTAGTGTCACTCTGTGGCGATTTATTTTGAGAGTACTAAGGAAAAATATATACTCGTACACACAAAGTTTATATATGCAAAGTGAAGTGTATAGAAAAAATTGTTTGCTTATCTTGGGTAAGTTATAGATCTCATGTAAAATGGCAAAGCCTGGAAATCATGTTTTTTAATGTAGTGCTTATTGTGTAAAAAAAAACCTCCAAAATGTTTCTTCGCAACTCTATTATTATATATGAGGATCACAGAAGAGAAACCAAATTTTCAATTTTTAAGCTGCTGTATGAAATACGATGTATTTAATAAGGTTTTAAAAAAATTAAATTAGAAAAAATGTTCACTGTTTTTTTTAATTTTAGCATGAGATGTTGTTTAAGCAATCATAATTCGAGAGTATATATAAATTATATTTTTTTTAATTTTAATTTTTTTAAATTTAATTAACTTAATAGTGCTCGCATCGCCTCCTCGTATGCCAAATGTTTAATCTAGGTTGGGAAGTCTGAAACCCAAAATTCGAAGAGCACCTGAAAGAGGAAGATTTCTCGATGGGACACCACTATTTGTAGGAAAAAAATTAATAAAAAATGGAGAATGCTTGACAAAAAAACTGAAAACATTTTCTTGCAAAATTTATTTCTTACTATTTTTGCTAAGTGGTAAATTCCACTCAAGAAAATAGAAACAAGTTTGAGCTACAAAAATGGCGTAGTTTAAAGCAGGCTGGCAAAATAAATCTGGCCCTTATATAAGTCATCGTAAATTACTTGGTTTACAGTAATTATATGATAGGCCAATATATTTCTCAATAATCTTTGCCTATAATATCATTAATGGTAATATCGATTGCTAGGAGTTATTAAGCCATACTTCTCTTTACAGTTTAAGGAATATTTGTTTATTTAATCTTTCCAATAAAATGATTTAACATGCATTAAATGAATCTACTCTACTATCGGCGCGATTGTGTAACAATTATTTGTAACCACATTAAGTTCAATGAAAACATTGTACAATTTAAGCTTGGTCTGTTAACCATTATTTTTGATAGACTGAAGTATATATGTAAATAAATAAAAAATGTGTTAAAAGGTTTTTTAAGTGTAATTTTCTTATTTAGAATCTTTTAATGAGCTCTGAATATTTATTTTTCGTATTTTAATTTTGTGAGCTCACAGCAAGTTTAGCAATAAAACAATAAATTCTATGATTGCTTTTATTTCTTCTTCTTCTTAATTGGCGCGGTAACCGCTTACGCGATTTTGGCCGAGTTTAACAAAGCGCGCTAGTCGTTTCTTTCTCGTGCTAACCGGCGCCAATTGGACACTCCAAGTGAAGTCAAGTCCTTCTCCACCTGATCTTTCCAACGCAGAGGAGGCCTTCCTCTTCTTCTGCTACCACCAGCTGGTACCGCATCGAATACTTTCAAAGCCGGAGCGTTTGTATCCATTCAGATGACATGACCCAGCCAACGTAGTCGCTGGATCTTGATTCGCTGCGCTATGTCTATGTCGCCTCATACAACTTATCGTTCCATCGTCTGCGATATTCGCCATTGCCAACGTGTAAAGGTCCAAAAATCTTGCGCAGAATCTTTCTCTCAAACAATCCAAGCGTTGCTTCATCGGATGTTGTCATCGTCGAGAGAGGACTTTACTGCTCAGTTGGCTACTTGGTCCAAAGTAGCACTTGTTGGCAAGATTGGATTTCAAGGCTGACATTGTTATCCGTGTTAATGCAGGTTCCTAAATAAACCTCGAAATTATAACTGTCTACAGTGACGTGGGTGCCGATACGCGAGTTTGTTTGTTTGTTTGATGACAGGAGGTACTTCGTTTTGTCCTCGTTCACCACCAGACCCATTCGCTTTGCCTCTTTATCCAGTTTGGATATGGCAATTGCTTTTATTTATTTGTCGATATTACGACCCCAATTGGAAGTCGCCTTCAGAAACTTTTGGCTGCGATTTGACGACATTGAACATTTAAGAAAAAAAAAAACATAAATTATCTAACTGCAGGTAATTTAGGCACCCTTCTGATCTAGAATTTCGAGAAAGTAGATTTTTTTGTTTGTTCATGTTATGATAGTTTATACTTTTAAAAATATACTTGCACATTTTTGTATTGAAATTCGTTGTAGTTTAGACGTTACAGCCCTTTAAAACGAGACCGGTTTGGAATACGACGCCCAGGTATAGGTGCGTTATCCGTGTTTTTCTCGAAACTAGGTATTTTTTCCGAGTTGGCGTTGGTAATTTGTCAAAAAGCACTGAACCGATTGATTTGAATTTTTAATATGTTATTGAGTAGACTTGCGGCTCTCGCGTGTTATTTTATAATCAATTTTTCTATTTTTTTTTAAGAGTGAGAACGTGAACAAATCCCTTTTTTTTGTTTTTCCAATAAACAGATAAAATATCTAGAAAATTGTTTTTTTTTTTGTAATTCTGCTACCCACCATAGCGACATATCTCCTGATGAATAATCGACCGAATTTTTTTTTCGTCGTACCTGAGCAGTCCAATCAGATACGTCAGTGGCATGTGTTACGATTAACAATTTTTTTTATTATTGTCATTGAAAAAAATATTTTTTTTTTGTAATTAAAGCATTTATAAAAACGATTTTCAATTGATACCGATTGTTTTTCTTCAATTTTAAACGCCTTCAATTTTCACGTCGCTAAAGCAGAAAGGTGCATTAACCTCTTATTCCTGAACTATATATTATATAAGTAATCATCGTGATTGGAAGTTACCTCTTCTATACAAAAGGTTTTTTTAATTCAAAAGTCTAAATTATAACTCTTTCATGGCGGATGACGTAACCTATCCATTCAGTTTTAAAAACTATGATTTTAATGAAAACACCTTAAAAGTTTTACGTGCACTTACCAGTAGCTCCAAGAAGCTGTTGCAATAGCGATTATTTCGCCTTTTAATATAATTGTTCCACTACAACACTAACTAAATTTTGTGTTTGTAACCCTAAATTATTTTTTAAGTTAACAAAAAATCGATTTTTTTCAAAATCGCACAGTTATTTTACTCCGCAACGAAAGCATTTGTAATACAAAAAAGCTGCATTCCTACTTTCTTCTAACAAAACTTGTGTAGTAAATTGAACCATCAAAAATTAATTAATGCTAAATTAATTCTAGTCAGTTCTACTCACTTCTTTATTCGCAGAAATTTCCTAACCGATTTCCGTTAGAGCAAAATACATTCTCTGCATTTTTATTATTTTTTTTAATTATCTGTCATCGGATGACTGATATTGTATTGTGGGGAAAAAAATGCAGGCAGGCTGATTCTGTTTACTTTTAAGCTAGAGTGTGCTTAGCTTAACATTTTCATTATAACCAAAATTTGAAATTTAATCTTGATGCTGCTGCACTTTTACTTGAAGTTTTTATCGGATATCTTGTTTACAAAATCTGTCTCAAAAAACCTCGATCTTCCTTCAGCGTAACATATTGCAAAGGTGTGAGTATTGGATTATTTTGCTACTAAAATATAAGTTATACTACAACAAAAAGCTTACTACTTTAAATTTTAAACTTTAAAGAAATTTAAAAAAAAAAATTATCTAATTTTCATCGATAAAAGTTTCGAGGGCGCAGTTTTATAGCCGAATGAATTTTAAATAAATCCACATTTGAAATGGCTCAAAGATTGAGTTGACTTTTAAAATATTTTTGCCTGTGGTTTTTTGGTTTTTTTTTAATTTGCACAAAATTTTAGATTCGGGTTTTGCAAGAGGATCGTCTATATTTTCATAAAAAAATATTAAATATTACACAAGAAACAAACAAATGGCAAGAATTAGACAATAAGTCTTATTGCGATGGTTGACGCTCCAAATAGGAGTTGAAGTCACCAAAACAACTATGAAAAGGTTTACGCATTCTAATAAAAAAAAAAGTCATAGAAAAATATTCATGCTTCTTTTTTTTACAACGGATTGATATTGAATTCCAAACGTTAAACGGTCACCTCGAATTTTATGTGTTACTACCCTAAAGTGGCTGCCCTAGCCGAATGATTTGCTGCGTGACTACAAAATAGTTTTTTTTTTCTAATAGCGGTCGCCCCTCGGCAGGCAATGGCAAACCTCCGAGTGTATTTCTGCCATGAAAAAGCTGTTCATAAAATCATATGCCGTGAGGAGTCGGCTTAAAATTGTAGGTCCCTCTATTTGTGGAACAACATCAAGAACGCACACCACAAATAAGAGAAAGAGTTCGGCGAAACATGCAAAAGGGGTGTTCGCGCCAATTTTATATTTATACTCTACATAGTTTTTAATTTAAGTTCTGTGTAAGTTGGGAATAATTGACATAAAAACTACAACTAATATTTGAAGTTTAATTAAACTAAAATAATTGTATTACTCATGCAATGCTAATTGTATTCTTATTTCCATCGACGAGTATCTTATTCTGTGAGAAAAGCTGTTTTACTTCAAATCAAAATATATTTATACCTCTTTTAAGACAAGTCGGAACGTAATTGACTCAGTTATATCAATAATTCAATAAGACGCGAATTGCTTCTTCGGAATAACGTATAGGTGAGTAGTTACAGCACACTCAAGCAAAAAACTACTCAATTTGTTTTGTTCAATGGTTTTCTTTATTTTTTCTTCTTATAAATAATGAAATTCTATACCACCATGGAACAGGTAGAATTTACTGTCATTAAAATTTCTGCATTGCACAAGCGAAACAGCAACGCTCAATTGCGCTGCTTTACACACACACACATACATATGCACAAACATGCTTACAAGTAAACATTACAGTTATATAAGTAGTTTTATTACACTGACTATTTCTACTTAAAATCCTACCTGAAAAGTAATTTACCGTTTTATTATGTTTCACATCCTTTTTCTTTCGCTTTTCTTTTGCAACTACAACAGTCGAGCAGCGATACCAGTTCCAGTTCACGTGATAGTAGCAGTAATAAAGGCGCGAAGTTGCTGCTGCGAAAGGGCAAATCAAAGCGAAACAGCAAAGGTGAGTGCAATGCAAGTACACTGAAGTACATATTTAAATACTACAATTACTTACACATACATTCATTTACATACATATAAAAATCAAGAGAGTTCAAAAAGAAAAGCTTTGCATCAAAAGGTAATTGCAGCAATTTAAAAAGTTTTGAGGCGTAGCAGAAAAAATCGTGCGAAAAATGCAAAGCGATTTAAAAGAAGAAAAAAAAAATCATATTAAGAAGTGTGTGTATAGTACAGAAAATAAGGAAAAAAACAGAAGGCTGAAACATTTTATATCAGCGTTGTAGTTTATAATTTGTACTTAAAGTTGCCTTAATTAGTTGCAATATTCTTCTATTACCTACTTACCAGCCCACTTACCTTAAATGCATGCATACTACAAAATTTACTTATTTTTGCTCATTCTACCATTCACACATTTCTCTTGCTCGTTTATAGATAAAAAGTCCGATACGTCTGTCGTGCAGGCGAAAGTGCAACAAAAACAACACGAAACACCTTCCATTAAATGCGTTCTAGTTGGCGATGGTGCTGTGGGAAAGACTAATTTGATTTTATCCTATCTTAAAAATCGTTTTAATACGGAGCACGTACCGACAGCATCGGATATATATAATGGTAAGTGTATGGTTGATTTTAAATGCATGCAGACAATTGCCGATTTGGGTTCGTTTTGGTGATAGGTTTATAGGTAGGTGTGCCTTTAAGTTACGTATACGCCAAGGCGTACTCGCGCAACTACGATTTCGCATGTACATAAATAGTGCAGGCGGTTACTATTTCGTTGACTTCAATTGCTATAAGCGACTTCTTATTGTGTGCGAAGGAGCTTTTTATAGTCATTTTAGAGTGCAATGCCAAACTCCAAAATAAAAAAAGGTCTGACAACGGCTTATGGCAAAAGGGCCTCTGTAATACTCCGCTTAAACATTTGCGTCTCAATTTATTTTAAGGGGAAAAGAGCTTACCACTCCGTAGGATAACATAGTGCGAGGATTATTGATTGAGAGATTAATAACTTTCTATTTCCTTCACACATGAAACTTGTTTGCCCCTTTCAGTCAGAAAAAATAAAAAAAATAGTGAAATACACAAAATAACAAATAGAGTGTTGGCCTAAAATTTCGGCACACATCTTTATACTTAGAAGTAGAAAATTTAAATATGGCGCACAAATTTAAAAAGTTTTGTGAAAGTGATTATTTCCATGAAGTGCCATATTTTTTTCAATTACTTCTAAGATCCACAATTTTATTACATACCCTTTGTATGAGTATTTAAAATTTATTATACATATTAACTGTTTTAATTGCTATAATAATGAATGCTATAACATCAATGCCGATGCATATCAACTTTTAATGTTATACCTTACTAAAAAGTCTAGGATTGGTCCCTTAAGAGGTATACCTGGACTAGTCTCCTTGGGACCTATGTATAACAAGCGCGCAAATGGGCATTATTTATCCTCGAATAATCCCCTCCGGGCACAAATAGAGATTTATTAGGCTTTGAAAACACGTCTGCACGCCTCGTTATCTCTGTAAACAACGATTTTTTTTTTTGTTGTCATGGCAACTAGCAAGTCCAGCACTCAGACATTAATTAAGTCCATTGTACTACACTTGGATTCCCTTTTAATTTTCTTTAAATCTAACCGATCTCCGAAGAAATCTGAGTAGATCTGGTGGTGCCAAGGAGCCAAGATGGTCGCTTCTTAACACATCAGTGCCAAAGACCTCAAATCTGATTCGAGCGAAGGCGGGGCAGACACATAGGAAGTGGTTCGCCGTCTTATCCTCCTCTTCACAAGCTGGGCAGAGTACACTGTCGAGATGCCCAACCTTTCCATGTGCTTTGCCCACAGAAAGTGGCCCATCATCAACGAATATAATCATGCGGATGCCCGGTAAAGTGCAATCGATAGATTTGTTTTATTTCATACTCATTCAGGTATCCAGGATACAATTAATTTCTTCATAAAACATACTCGAATAAAACAGAATAGTTTATTTCTTATAGAAGGACAAAAGTGGTATTGCAACTCATTACGGCCCTAACCTTGACTCATCAAAAATTCCTAGCGATTTCAACCGAGCCCTTCTCGAACTTACATATTATTTGTTTACTATTTTTTTTGGATATAATATTCGATTATAAAATAGATGACAAAGAGAAAATAATATACAAGTATAGTATTATTTAAGTATACAGGATGGACTTATCATTGTTATAGGCATTGTTTTTTCACTCATAGGATTCGAAAGTCCTTTAAAATCAAGCATACGTGCCCTCATAACAGCGCTGCTCATTTGCAAATCACATATGCGACCGCTTTACTGCTGTTAATAAATGTGGATTACAGCCTAATGTAGGAGCTATGTATGCATACATGCAAGGGCTAATGTTAATATTAGTGTTGATTTTAACACTCGTATGTATAAATCATGGAATTACGCTGAGTCGTTTCTGTTACCACAAATGAATATTTACATACAACAACGAGCATTGCTATTAGCACTTGCATTGGTATATAAACCTGTATAAAACCACTGCTGATTTGTTTATATATTTTTATTTAAAATAAAATTTTTTAAATTTTTTATATATTTTCTTTATGTTTTTTATTTATTATTTTTTTATTTATTAATTTTTTTATTTATTTTTTATTTTTATATAATACAGATGTATTAAGTTTACGAAGGTGGGCATCACGCAAATTATGATTAAGGACATTTTAATTAAAAAGTGGTTTTTCGAATGGAATGGACCCTTATTTTTTTAATTGAAAAAGTTTTGGAATTGGCTGTAGGCTATAAAGGTTGCTATCGATCTAATATATCTATACAATAGCGCTTAAAAATTAGCACTCAGCTCAGTCGCGGAGATTAAGTGTCGCATTGACAGATGCAGTTCAGTCGAATTCGTAAATATCCTCAAATAATAAAAAAAAAAAATTTAAAAGCGGAATTTGTTTGTCTTTCCCTTTCAGAATTTTATTGCTGTTACGTATTTTATAAGCAAGCAAGGCCGCGGGCTTTGTATTAAATTCGTATTGTACGAGGCTCGTTTGAAAAGTCCGTGCAAAGTCAGAGAGATGGCACTACTAGCGCGTATCGAGGTCATGTGTAGTTAATAGCATCTTTTGGAAGAACACATACCAAGTTTCAGCCAGATCAATCCGTTTCTTTGTGTTTGACATTCGTGAGAATCAAGGAAGTCGAGTGACTTTCTTATTCCATCACGACAACGCAGTTAGTAGGTAATATAAATATGATTCAATCCGTTTCACATCGCCCTAATTTTCCACATATGGCTCCCTCAGAATCCTCGAACTACTATTTGTTACCAAATTAGAATAAATGGCTGGCGGGAAAAAGATTTTGTTGAAACGAGGGGGTGATTGCAGAAACGAACGGCAATTTTTCACAGTTGAACAAAACCTATTATTCGGAAAGTAACAACAAACTAGCCGGCGGCCGCCGCAGCCGAATGGGTTGATGCGTGATTATCATTCGGTATTAAGAGGTAACGTAGGTTCGAATCTCGGTGAAACACCAAAATGAAGTTAAAGTATTTCGCAATAAAGGTCGCCCCTCGGCAGGCAATGGCAAACCTCCGAGTGTATTTCTGCCATGAAAGGTCTCCTCATAAAAATATCTGCCGTTCGGAGTCGGCTTGAAACTGTAGGTCCCAAACAATTAAGTAGTTTTAATTTTTGCACCAACTTTTCAAACGACTCTCGTGTATAATTCTTCAAATACTCAATAGTGCCACACTACATCCTCATTTGTCCCAATTGTAAAGAACAAACTTAAAATAAATCCATAATTTTAAAGATCTACACAAACAACTGAAAATACCTATTTAGGTCATGCAATGTGCCAGTTTAAATATATAAATTCAAATAAAATGAAACTTAAAAAAATACAAAAAATACTAGTGAATTTGTTAGCCATTTCTATGAATGAATACAATTACAAAAGCTTGTGGTTATAAAAAGTTAAGTAAGTTGCAAATGGCTTTAAAAGTTATTTGTTTTTATTTCAATCCATCTTTCTCCAATTACCTTAATAATAATATTTTCGCAAATGTGCATCTAAATTGCATTTGATAAAGCGAAGCTAATTTTTTGTAAAGAGCTTTTATTCTCTCTAACTTTTTTTGCGCCAGTAGCTCTCTGGTTTAAATTTTTGCGGCATGCAAACACACACAACCATATGAAGAATGACTTCGTTTGCGTGCCAATTTTTCTTACTTCCTCTTTCTACTTTTGTGTCATTTTGCTTGTGTCCTACTTTGGCACTACTTCCTGCCTGGGTATGGTATAACTATTCTATGCTATTTCAACATTTTTGTGAATGAATATTTCGAAAAGCACGTCATTCAAATGTACGCACTTTTTTCAAGCTAAAAGCTGCACTGACTCCTTGATACACTGACTCGCTGATTTACAGAATAAGCAACCGACTGGCTTGTTATGTGACTGACTGACGGTTGGGCTCGTGCCCCGTTAAACTGCCTTACTTACTACGTACTAGCTTAGCCATAGTCAACAAAGTAGGGTTGCTTTGTTGTGGTGCAGCACAGCCATGTCTCAAACATCACACATACCAAAATTTTTTGCACATCTACTACATACATAGATGTTCATATGTGTATCCAGTCGACACCAGCTAGTAGCTATTGCAAGTGATTGAATTATGATGTGCTCACATATCACAGTGCTGCAAGGCAGACGACAGGCAAGCTCTCCGATGTCTATCCTGAAGCTCTATCCTCATATCCTCATATGCACACATTCACGACCACAATTGCATTGCGCATATAGCCAGTTTGGCAGTATTATCGCTGCTGCTTTTGTGGAAATTTATAGCGTGCCTGTGTGTTTGTTAATGTCTTTTGTTTAGAACAGCCGCTTGAAATGTGTGTCATGCACACATAATCGCCCCATTGGCTTTCATTTGCTTACTCATACACTCACACACACACGCACATATGGGCATACTTTTTATAATCTATTTCCCCGTTGGGAAAACCTGAGCTAGTGAATTCAATTTTTTATTCAATATTAGTATTAGTTTGTTAAAAGCGAAGTGGTTTGTTAGTGACTTGATCCTCACTTGATCAAAACCAGTCCTATATTTTGTACTGTTAACAGTTTTACGTTATTTTGCGACTCGAAGTGATTTCAAGCTTAATATCTGTAGTTTTTATAAATTTTGTTTCTTCCTGCCAAGTACATTAATTTTAAATTTAATTTGAGAGATCCATATAAAAAATATGTATAATAGTTCCGTAATTTGGTGATCCCTTTCACCTCATTTAGCGATAATTTTTTTACCACATTTGGGTTTCGAGTTAATCAAATTATAATCTAATATAATAATAATTAATAATCAATCCTGAAATTATTATCGCCTCAACCACTTTTTCTGGTAATGAAATACTAAACACGAAAAAAATATAGGTTCTCTTGTGCTCGCATGAGAAATGTTTTTCATGCTAAATTTGTTTCGCACAGTCACTGCAGGTGTGTCCTTGAATAGAAAAAATTTCGGTTCCCTACACATTTATTTTTTGTGTTTATCAACGAATCTTAATAATTTTTAAAAGCGTTGTACAATTGCATCTGGACAGCAAAGACTCAAATTTTTACTGCGTTCTGGAAAATAGCACTTTTTCGGAAATTGCTAAGGATAATAAGTGCGCGAGTAAATCTTCTGAGATAGGTCTTGGAAAATCGAGTCTAAGTTGCAATTATTTTTCATGATGAAGAAAAGGCTTGAACTGTTAATAACTACAGGTTGATTCATCTGATTGTGCATAGTGCATCGCATTCGCTTTGACCGAAAGTTCATGAAGTATGGGGACTTTAAAAAACAAAAAGGACCTATCGGACTCTCATCAGACTACACGCAATATGCGCTATAGTGATTAAGAAAAGGTAGAGTCTAGTCAGCGCTTTCTGGGTGAATATCGAGCACTTCGAAGAATACGCTTAAATCTCTAGGAAATAATTTCTTTGAGGAACTGGACATTTTACTACATACAGATGCGCTGGAACAACTGCTTGGAATTACGGCAATAAAAAAAATCTAAAATCTAACCAATACCAGGTTAGATTGTAGCGGCAGTCCACTATGCCTTTTTATAGTCTAGTATGACACCGTATGAAGAACTTGCCTCGATATTATATATGTATATATAATTGACACGTACACCCTTTTTGGGTGTTTGGCCGAGCTCCTCCTCGTATTGGTGGTCTTGTGCGTCTTGATGTTGTTCCACAAATAGAGAGACCTACAGCTTCAATCCGACTCCGAACGGCAGATAAGAATGCAGTAGCCATTGCTTGTTGTTGACTTCTTGGCAAACGTTTTGAAAACTCCAAAGCAGATCAAAGAAAAAATAAAGCGATGGGCTGCAAAACAGGCAATGAGTGTCTGTTTGAAAAATTGTAAACTAAAAAAAGCAAAACATGCTTTTTAATTTATTATCATTACTTTTCCAATTTTCAAATAAAAAACAAAAAAAAAAAAAGCAAAGGGAATTTTTATAAATATATTTTTTATGAGGAGCGTTTTCATCGCAAATATACACTCGGAGATTTGCCATTGCCTACCGGGGCAGCGACCGCTATTAAAAAAACTGTTTCTAATTTTTTCGTGTTTCCTCGAGATTCGAAGCTACGTTCTCCCTGAATTCCGAATGGTAGTTATGCTCCAACTCATTCGGCTACGGCGGCTTCGATATTACCCACAAACAATGTGAGGTGATGGTTGAAAAACCTGTAGAGAGATAAAACAAATTAAATCTCTTCCGAGTACCATACTTGGCCTTGTAGTCAAAGTGTGAAATCTCTCGTTTGTAAAAATATTTGTAGTCTATTTTAAAAAACTTATTATTCTAAGAAAAAATTTTGCCAACTAATCGGGTTTATCGAAACAAAATGAATTAAATCCTGTAGTCGAGGGCAGTAGCCCCTCAAATGAGTTATAATGCTTTACCGAAAAATATATTGGTTTATTGTCAAACGAAATCTAAAGTACAATGGGCTGTAACATCATTCTTCAAAAATCTACTTTATTAATATATTATTGTGAAAGAAAAAGCATATGAGTGTAAAGCTATATATTTTTTTATGGTAACGGTGCATCAGTTGCGCTCCGTTTTCTATTTTTTCATCAATTTAGTTTTTTAAAGGAATTAAATATTTAATTCGCATTTAAAATACTCTAAATATTAATTTAAATGCTTAAATAGACTTTATGATATTAACAAGGAATGAAAGTGGCTACTAGAAAAAATGCTTGTTTACTTCTTACCAGGAGGAATACAGATTTTGTAGGGTATCCTTTGTGGATACTTTAGTTCTTATATGTTTTTTATGTCATTAAAAAAAGCTAGAAAAACAAAGTTTAAAAGTAAACAAAAACTTGTTTAATAGCTGGTTACTTCCTCTTTTTGTTGATATCCATATTAATAGCATACAGTTTAGAAATGTATTATTTATTCAAAATTTAGTCCTTGGAAACTTTAAAGTTAAATTGATAAGAAAATGAAAAACTGAATATATAGTATTATTATATCAAATCTATGCTTTCACATGCATATTAAATGTTGCCCGGATAACTTTTACTGTCGCAGGAAGTCATAGTTGAAAAGAGCTGTATGGCCTCAGGGCAAATCGAAAAATGGTCAAAAAACAAGCACAAGGCGAAAAACTTGGCAAAAATTTAGAAATAATATTTTTAACGAATTTTAATCAAAATTAAATGAAATGCAAGAAATAATTTTTCGTTTTAAAGGAGAGTAATTGTGGAATAAAAGAAAAATGGTCTAATGTTAACAGCCAAGTAAGGTGAGTCGTTTTTTTTTTAGTTTTTCAAAACAGTTCTTACTAGTTCAGAATTACGGAAGAAATGATGTTTTGAGAGGCATTTTCATGCTGCTTGGTGTGACGTCGTACAAAATTTAGCATTTACCTGTAAGGAAAGGAGCAAAAGCACACATTTTCATCACTTCAAATTCACTGCTTTCCTACCTTGCTGCAAATAGAGCAAGTTCCTACAGGGCAACCCATCACATGCGGCTTACTTGTGTATGTGTGTGTGTGCATAGCAACTGACGCTTATGCAGATATGAAGGCAATTAGATGCCTTCAAAGCTAATATCTCTGTCAGAGCAATAGGATACGTATCTTCATATGAATTAAATTTAATGCGCGTTAGCTTGGGTAACAAAAATTTAATTATTATTGCATAATCAAGACTGTTTGCAATACAAAACGTTAGACAGTTTATGAATACTTACTGTCAGCTGCAATAGATTTATGTTTACATGATCGATTATGGTTAAATAAAATGAATATTAAATTGATATATTTTCTTAATCTATATAAGCATATTTTATGTTTTTATTATTCGACTGAAAAGGGAACAAAAATCTTCAGCTCATTTTCCTTAAACCTCTGAAAACAGTTTTTGATTGGAGAATTGACAAATGCGGAGTTCAACATACAATTGAATATCTAACTAAGCGAGTAGAGTCCAAGCATAGCGAGCTGAGTAGTAGCGAATGGAAGGCACCTTAAATTGTAGACTTAAAAGCATGTAACGGAGTGAGAAACTGGTGGTTTTACCCTATATCAAGGTTTTGGGGATGCAAGGCAAATTCATATTTCGACTCATGTTTTACTTGACGATGCCTGCAAGAAAAATAACATCACCTACCAAATACATTTGAATGCTGCACCGTGTAATTGGTGTCCTGTAAGCTTTTACTCCTTTCCTAACAGGTCAGTACTAAATTGTATACGACGCAGACCTCCGAAGCTGCAAATGCCTCTCAACACATCGTTTTTTCTGTAATTCTGAAATAGTAAGAACTGTAAAGTAAATTACTCACATTGCTTTGCTTTGCTGTTAGCACTAGACGCTTTTTCTTTTATTTCGCACTTACTCTTCTTTCAAAAATGCCTTTCGTTTAATTTTGCTAGATGTTTGGCTCTTCTTCCAAATTGTGGTGTGCGTCGCAATGTTGTTTCTTGACGTTGTTGCGATAGATGGATTCTTAAAAGGAGCTCTTTTTGTCAAAAAATTTATTTCAATGAATTTATCTACCAATAGAAAACATTTTCTATTGAAGCTGTTGCACCAAAGTTAATAAATATTGAATTAAACTTAAAATAAGTGGACTGGGAAAAAAATTTAACAGTCTTACATGCAATTTTGTGACACCTCTTTTACCCATTTTTCCTACTTTCCAAAGTTTAGCTGTGGCGTTAATAAAATATTTGGCCTGTATTAGAATTGAAACTATCCAAGTTTTATAGAAAAAAGTTTCATCAAAATACTTGGTGGCTAACGGAAAAAGCCAATATGGAATCGGTCTGTAAGGTAGCTTATAAATATTTACACATTGATTGCTTAAGCTTCTGAGAAATTCTGTAATCAGACAAAAGACGGAACAAAACAATTCATCTAATTTGATATACACTTACAGAGGCTTAGCTACAGCTGCACTATAAGCCTATTAAGATGTATGCGTATATATATTTGTAAATGTGCACTGGCGTAAAACACTAAACTAGTCAGAACAAATACTTGGTATTTACGGAATGAAAATGAACTAGTCCGAAAAAGACTATATAAGTACTAATACAAAACGATTTATTCATGCCTATTTTATTTGTCTTCAACCTTTTAATTTACTTTTATTTGGGTATGTTGCAAGCTATTAACATATAAAGCACATTAAATTAAGGGTATTTCAAAAGTGACGCCTAGATATTAGTAGTGAATAATTCCTAGACAATACCTTTTATAAAGTCATCTTTGATATTTATTAAGTAGACAGATGTACAATTTTAACCATGGATGCGTACACGATTGAACAGCGCGTTAAAATTATTGAAACTTTTTAGGAAAATGGCCGATATTTAAGAAGAACATAACGCAAAATTCGTGATTGTTTTGGTAGAATTAATCATCTGAATGAGTCAAAAATTCTAAAAGGACTGGACGATCAAAAACCGGACGTTCGTTGAGAATATTGCTGTTGTAGCGCAAAGTAATGCTGAACAACTTTCAACATCGATATCTCGACGCTCTCAACAATTAGGCATTCATGCATCGACTGTTTGGCGGGTTTCACTTGTAGATGCGCTTTCGGTGGATATTTAAATGATGTAATTTCTCACATATAATTGCTAGGACATCACTGTTGGCAGTTATGATTTCGAGTTATCTAGGCTGGATCCTAACATTAACGCCGATAATAAAGTCGGCCTTGAAATCCAACGTAGAATATCTCTTGCCATTAAGTGCTACTTTAGACTAAGTAGTAGACTACTTACAATGTAAAATCCTCTCTTGACGAACAAAACTAACACAAGGCTCGCATCATGCCCGTTCTAACGTATGGCGCAGAAGCTTGGACGATGATAATATCCGACGAGGCGTATCTTGGAGTGTTTGAGCGGAAGATTTTTTTACCTTTGCACATTGGCGACGGCGAATATCGTAGGAACAATGAGTTGCATAAGCTCTACGATGACAGAGACATAGCGCAGCGAATAAAGATCTAGCAGTTTCGTTGGAGTACAAACCGAAGGATACAAATGTTCGGGCTCTGAATTTCTGATTTCGCAGAATTATGAACGTTAACGTACGTTTGGTACACCTGAATAGTTGTTTGCCACAGTGAACTCTTCGCAGCACTTTTTCAATAATGGTCGATCCATTTTAAGTAATCAATCCCAATAATCCGAAATAAAATGTGATGAAATATACCCAATAGCATATTGTTTTGAATGTCATTTCCTCCTATTAGTTATGCAATCCTGCGTATAATCTAACATAACATGTACGCAATGTCAACTCATGAGTTTGAATAAAACAGTTGCAGTTCAGCCAGCCAATGCTTTGGACTTATTTTTACAAGTACATTTGACTATAGGGTAGTGGCACGCATTTAAGTTTGTGTGTGTGTGTATTTGTGTTTATACAAGGTTGGTAATATTAAATTTGCTATTTTAATTTCCTGTAATTAGTAAAAGTTGTGCGTTTATTAGACCCGAGACTACGTACGCAATTGTATACACACAAAATTTTATCTACAATACCTACTTTTACCTACTTATTTACTTATACATATGCACAGAGAAGTTGTATCATGCGACTACGGGGCATGCGGGTGTTGCTGCCTGCAGTCTTACATTAACTTTCTCACATTTGTATTGAGGAAATTAACCTGGATTAAATGTACACATATCTAACTAACCCTTTGATCGTAAATTTTGATTGCACGAAGGTTGCCCTTAATATTTTGCAATTAGTTATAGAAATTAATACAATAACACTGCTTGATGAAAAATGGTTTAGCGTGTTTAGGAGTACTAGTCGTGCAAAAATGTTTGGTATATTAGGCTAAGCTGCTCTTGAATTTAGGGTATACAGGTTCTCTAATAAATACCTAGCAAATGCCGTAGGTTGCAAAATTCAGAGAGCTTTGCCAATTTTCAATCAATAAAAATGAATTCAATAACAAAATTTAATTAAATTTACTTTTAAAATATTACTTTGAAAGAAATATTCGTTATCGAAAACTATTAAAAAAGATTATGAAAAAAATTGGAAGCACTTTTACCTGATGTCTTTGCTTTGAAAAGAGTCTTTCAGATCGAATAACATCGTGCAGTTAACAAATTTCACAAAATATTAATTTCGTTCAAAAAATGAGGACAAATAGGAAACTCGCAAACACTTTCAACTTATTTTGAACAAAATGAGCCACAAACAACTCAGACCTTCTACTCTTTCAAAACGAAAAAATTACTTAAATGTAATCGTAAATGTCTAAAAATTAGCGAAATTGCGGGTTGTTGTTGATTGTACTACCTATCAAACTTATATACTGAAACTTGCCAACAATACTCCCATGCTAAGGACTAATTAGAGCCAATTGGAGTTCTATTTAGACCAATTGATATTGTATGTGGCTTACAAATTGCAGCAGCTGTCTCGTATATGAGGCTACAACTCGCACTTATGCACTTCTTTTGTTGGGTGTTTGGCCTGGCCCCTCCTCCTATTTTTTGGTGTGGGTTTTGATGTTCTTCCACAAATTGAGGGATATATAGTTTTATGCGATTTTCATAACAGAAATACACTCAGCCCACCGAGGGTCGACCGCTGTTAGAAATAAAATTTGCTCATCCTTTGGTGTTTCATGCTCGAGGTTTCGAAAACGAACACAACTAAATGGTACTCACGTACTAATGCATTCGGTTACGGCCGCCGTTGGATTTAATCGTCTGCTTTTCATGTCAGCATGCAGCGTTTCTCACATCGGGAACTAGCCATCACACTTTGGACACGAAACTCCTCAAAAGTGGCGAAAATTATATCAAACTATTGGTCGATTTTAATGTAACCTCGCTTGGAGGGGATTTCGAAGTTGCTGGTTATGAATCTGAAAATAGTTTTTTTGTTTATTTCAAAATAACAAACGACTTGTAATAATCACTCGATTTTAATTAAACTTTGCATTGAGCGTGTGTCTGTGGTCAGATGTTGATATAATGGAGAAGATTGATTGGATTTAAGTTGGCGAACTGCCCCAGGCTGTCGAAGAAAGGAGCGCCCAGTGACCTTAGCCGTCTAGCTGCCAATCCCGGACATTTACAGAGAAAATTCTCTACAGTCTCCTTCGCTGAAAGGCCCCTACAGTTTCTGCAATGCGGGTTAAATGGTAACCCTAGCTTTTCCGCGTGTGTGCCGATCATTCAGTGACCGTTAAACACAGCTACGAGTTTGCCAATTGAATGGCGAGGAGTCCAAAGGACTTTCTGAGTCCTTCATATATCGTATTAGGGCCAAAGGGTTTTTGAAACACCACATGAAAGAATGGAGCTCCATCTTTTCTGCACTTTCCTGAAATTTTACGTAAGTATAGGGAAAAGTTCAAGGTTCACATCACTTGAGTTTTAAAAATTGGGGTATTTTTCCAGCAAAAACATTAAAAAAGAAATTAAGCCAATTTTTGAACCACTTGAAACTTATTCTTTGTGATTTAATGGGCTATGCATTTAATCCCTTGGGTACAGATTTATTTGAGACAATATTTTTTGGTTGCTTGGAGTAGTATGCAAAAGCAGCACATTTTACGTAAAAATTCATTTATTTCTAAAATATTAGTAATTTATATAGTATTAAGAGGACTTCAGGCAATTAGAATTGCAAAACAAAAGTAAATTAAAATACGTCAGCCGATCCTTGGGTAAGCAAATGAATGACGTATCAAAGGCTTCAAATATACCCGAGGGGTCAAAATTTTAATGAGCTATAAATATGCGTACTTGAAATTTTTCTAAAAATTATGTGTAAAAGGTGCGAAAATTTCATTGAAATTTTGAGAAACTCTTTTTTATTTGCACAAAGTTTGAAACAATTTGCATGAAAAAATTATTAAATTTAAATAAAAAACCACTAAATTTACAAAACTTGTCAATAAGTCCTAGTGCTATAGTTATTTAACACAGTTTATACTGAGATGGTCTCGTTCAATTAAAAAGTGTTTGAACTTCAATCGATAAGTTCTCCTCAGACTTGTGCAAGAATTAATAAATCCATTCAAGTGAGCAACCAATTCAGTAAACTCTGTCTAAACTTTTCGTGGTACTTCATCGCCAAAAGTCAAATTTACTTTAACGATAGATGAAACGTTTTAACATGAAAATACGAGCTTAGAGTAGTACGAACTAAAATTATGAATAGTCCGCCTCGTATTAGTGCTGCTTATTCAACGATTGCTCTAATTTCAATTGGCCATAGTTAATCCTCTTAGGCTGTTCAATGTGCTACCAACTTCATTTAACTGATTCAATAGAATTGCTGAGCAGACACTTTCAAGTGTAAGCATGTATACATGTTTTTTTGTATTCTTAAGCATTGTGTGAGTACAAATCGTTATAACTATTCCTCGCCTCCGCACACACACACACATATATATACTTGCCACTAAACAACTCTAACCGATTGTGGCTAATTTGGTGTATCATTGAGCTATAAAAGGAAGTGGAACTAAGCGCAATGACGCAAACACCCCCACACACACACATTTACAAAGCATTATGCACACAATTGAATAGTTACTCATACATATAGTATGTTCAAGTGTGCAAGAATGGAAAGCGCCTAATTGAACATGACTGCAACAGTTTTTAACCAACTGTTTAGCTTCTTTTCAATTTAGCTTGTCGCATATGGTGCTCGAAGAGTGAATAGAAAGGGAGTAATTTTCAAAATTTCTATTGAAAAATGCTGTGCTAGCGCAGCTTTAGAGATTTTCAATTGTTACTACAAGTAACGAACTCAACGGATTTTACTTAAATGCAGAAGCACAACTCAACAATGCCAACCAAATAATTGGCTTTCACTAAAGGATAAGCATCTAACGGAATAATGGAAACGACTTGATAAGAAAAATTACAAAAAAAAAAAAAAAGTTTAAATCACATACCCACGATTGTGCAGCTAATAGAGAGAGTAAAGTCGCAGCGCGCTTTTGTGTATCTTTGCATTTGTAGTAGTATACAATGGCAGAACGTGATAATAAGTTTTATTAGCTATAAATAGTAACGATGCACAGTTGGCATTTGATGCAAATGATTGTGAAGCTTTTGTCCGTAAAGTCAAAATCCATTCATTGCAACTTCCACCAAAGACATGTGAAACAAGCGAACCACCATGGCCCTTCTCAGCTTTTTTTCAGAAATGCCATAAAAAACAGTATTTTTAAACATAATTTCTGCTTTATTAGTAAAAATAAATTTGAAGAATATTTGAGAAATGGCTAACTCATTCGTTCAACACTATTTTCCAGGACCATGTTTGCGCTTTCTAGGTTACGGGTCTTGCGAATATCACTTCTCTGACTTTCACCTAAGATTGTTTTTTTTGAATATGGATATTTGGGATTATGCATACATTATTGATCGTAGCTTGGAAGCTGTCAAATGGTACCGTCAGTAGTGCTGATTGATATAATCAGTAAGCCTGTTGCCCGAAAGATTGTATGTTTTGATGAGCGGTGTGCCGTTCTACTGATATTTAAAATCCATCCAAGTCATATCGTCAATTTTAGAGAAAAAGCTAATGATGGAACCGCTTCAAAGCTTATTGATATGCTTGTTTTATAATTCAATTCGATTTCATATTTTAGCAAAGAACAAAAAAAAAACAAAAACCCGCTGTAGCCGAATGGGTTGGTGCGTGATTACCATTCGGAATTCACAGAGAGAACGTTGGCTCGAATCTCGGTGAAAGCAAAATTAATAAAAACATTTTTCTAATAGCGGTCGCCCCTCGGCAGGCAATGGCAAACCTCCGAGTGTGTTTCTGCCATGAAAAAGCTCCTCATAAAAATATCTGCCGTTCGGAGTCGGCTTGAAACTGTAGGTCCCTCCATTTGTAGAACAACATCAAGACGCCCACCACAAATAGGAGGAGGAGCTCGGCCAAACACCCAGAAAGGGTGTACGCGCCAAATTCTCACTTTTTAAATATGAATTTCAATAATTTTAACAAAAAAATTGTACCTGAATGAATCATAGCAATTTTAATTATCTATAACTTGATCAATTAAGGGGCTCAACCAGTGTGAAACTTTGAAAAATTCAAAAAAATTTTTTTCATATTTTTCGATTGTCTATACCTTCAAGAAAAACATACTAAAATTTTAGATGCGTAACTAAAACAGTTTCGCAGTATTTCTAAAACGCTTGAGCCGAGTCAGGTAAACAAGTTTCTTCTTGAGTCATTGTTTGGGTAGTGCTGGGCTCGTCTGTATTAAAATAGACTTATGGATCCTTCCAACGGCTTTAGAATAGAAATATTTATTTTTGTATATGTATACCTGTTAGATTTTTCGTACATTTTTGCCGATCCCACTTTTTTAGGGCAGCTCAACGTATACAGTTTAACGATTTATTCAGTTCCTTCGTAAACTTGGTACAGAGCACCTCGAACATTTTTTATTCGAAATTAGTGAAAATGAGTGAGAAATCAAGTGATACTTTCCATAAAGGTAGTCTTATAAAACCTACGCATAGATCGAGATCGAAGAAAAGGAAATTCACTGGAAATCAACATACGTCTGAGCAATCCACTGCAAATACAAGCACGGCTTCTGAAAAACTTTTACCTTCTGGTGATGAAGAAATAATCATTGATCCTGCTCACGGCTATTGTTTTATTCAGTTTTTGTCTGTTTTTACTGCTATTAGTAGTCTAGTAAAGTGTAAAACTTGTGAGAAAAATGTTACTTTTAATCAAACAAATCCGAGAGGTTTAGGCTTCAAGATTGCTGTTATGTGTGAGTGCGACGTAACGTACATAAACTCTGGACCTATGATTGAAAATGCATTTGAAGTAAATAGACGTATAGTAGGTGTGATGCGACTTCTAGGTATCGGAATAAATGGTTTGAATTTATTCTGTGGTTTGATGGATCTACTGAGCAAATTCAATAATGTTACTTACGCTGGTTGTTTCGAAAATTTTTTGAAGGCAGCTAAATCTGTGTATACTTTATCAGTTAAAAAAGCCGTGAAAGAAGAGCAAAAGCTGACATTAGAAGCTGAGAATTCAGAAACAAATTTGACAGTTTCTGGAGATGGTACGTGGAAAAAACGTGGTCATACTTCACGTTTTGGCGTAATAACTCTTGTAGGGAAGTATTGTAAAAAGATCATAGATACAATTGTAAAATCTACGTTCTGTCAAAGTTGTATATACTGGGAGAGAAGGAAAGAAGCAGAACCTGAAGAGTACGAAGAATGGCTTTCCCAGCACGATGATTGCGATATAAATCACTTAGGTTCGGCCTCAAAAATGGAAGTCGATAGTGTAAAGGAAATGTTCGGAAGGTCGATTCAAAATTATGGAGTAAAATATACGCGGTATATTGGCGATGGTTATAGTGCTACATATAAAGGATTGTTAAATTTAGATCCATATGATGTCCCCGTACAAAAACTTGAGTGTTATTTACACGTAAAAAAAAGGATGGGAACACGATGCCGTAACGCGAAAAAAACGAATAAAGGTTTGGGAGGAAGGAGTAAAAGTACAGTTAAATTAACTGACCAACTGATCAATAAACTCCAAAAATACTATGGCCTAGCGATCACAAGACACCAAGATAATGTTGATGAGATGGAAAAAGAAATCTGGGCTACATTTTATCATTTGAGTTCCAGTGATAAAAGTCCAAACCATGGAAACTGTCCAGAAGGTGTTGACAGCTGGTGTACTTATCGTGTTGCTGAGGCTCAGGGGCAGAACATGCAAAAATTCAAGCATAATTATTTACCACTTGATTCAAAAGTTCAAGAAATTCTAAAACCAATATACCAGGACTTGAGTAGACGTGAGTTGCTTGATAGATGCAAAGGGAATAACACTCAAAACAGCAACGAAAGTTACAATGGCTTGCTGTGGCACTTTGCTCCGAAACACCTCCATAGCGGTTTAAAAACACTTGAAATTGCTAATTACCTTGCTACTGTAATATTCAATGATGGATTTTCATCCATCCTAAGGATATTCAGTGTCACAGGAGTAAAAATCGGATATGCAGCAAGTAATTATGCCGATCAACGAGACGCAACGAGGCTTCGCATAGCAGAATACCGGCACGAGGCAGCAACACGAGAGGCTCGAACAGCTCGAAGGAGAGCTTCAGCAAGCAAGCAGCAACTTTTTGAAGAAGAAGAAGGTGAATTATATGGGCCTGGAATAGCAGATTAGGATTAGGTATGATATTTATCGTTTTATAAATGTGAGATCAGTATTTTTTTCTTTAAAAACGTTTTTCTCAAAATAGCGTTTTCTTAATTTGCTGCCACTGTAACTTAAAAACTAATTTTAAGATCGACTTGAATCTTGTTTCCTCATTTTAAGTATTCATTTTTACATTGAATGACCCTCCGATATTTCAATCTAATAAAAATTGTAAATTTGCGATGTGAAATACTATCACATTTTCAAGCTAAATTTTTATACTTTTTTCAAAACTGCGGGATTTTTTTGGATTTCGTTTTTTCACCACAATCCTGCGTCAATGTAAAACTTTTTTAAAAATAAATTTTCAAAAACCACCTGTTTTTTTGTCAGTCACACTGGTTGAGCCCCTTAACACGTTTTGTAGATATTAGGTATTTGTATGATCGACCGCTTTTTCATTAATCCCAAGCCGTTATTTAACGATATCTCGAAAACTACATAACAGAAAATATTTGTTGTGGATTGTGTATAATTACCAAAATTCAATAGGCCATAAATCTGTGCACCAAATATATATATTTGCTGTGGTTGCTAGGAGACACAAGGGGCCTCAACAAGCGGGACCAACTAAACACCATCTTATGTAGGCTAATGGGGTTGGTGACACGAATATGAAGCCTATGCCTCCAAACTGTCAAGCCCACCTTTCCATGGTACCCCCTGTTCAATACGTATGAGACTATAACGACCAAGCATAGGCGGTATAACCTAACGAACTGCGAGGAGGAAATCTTCTCACCCACCATGCCAGTATGAAGGCAAAGCTGGCGCCCAGAAATCTTGCTCGGATGGGGAAGGCCAATCCCCTCCCCATCTTAAAATTCACAGATCAACGAAATCAATACAAACAAATGAAATTGAGTTTTTAATTCTGATTAATTTAGTTAATTAGTTGGAAATTTGTCGAACTTTTCTAAGTCTTGTGCAAGATTTTAAACTTTGTTTTGTAGGATATATGTTGTGGAAGAAGCTAAATTTTTTAAACAGCTTATGAAAATTAAAAAAAGAAGGAAACATAGTCAAAATGTTGTTATACTATATTTATTTTGGGGGGCTGCATTTTCTAGCACTTCACAGGTGACTTGTTTTACTCCAATATTCATAAACTATGCACACTTCGAAGGAATTATCAGGCTGTTTATGGTGCGCCAGGACAAAGCCAATACTTAATTGAAAGATGGTCAGAGGCATGTAAATAATGAGAAAATATATATTGTTTCCTACATAACTAATATGCATTTCGAAAGAATAGTTATAACATTATATTCTGAGCCAAATCAGATTATGATTTTCGAAACACATCAGCCTCTGCGCCTCTTAGTGTGTGAAAAAATACATTCTGTAACTTCTCTTGTCTTTCATTTATGTAACTCCGTTAAGAAACGTATACACTTTTGGTCAGTATGGATAGTAAACAAATGACACTACCTACCTTCTGGGTGATATAAGGCGGTTATATGACCAATTCTATCATACGCCTCGGTAATTTGGTGGAAAGCTCTTGGGAGCAATACCAAATAACTCGGCAGAACACAAAGATCAGCCTGTGCAATAATGGTCGGTGCAATCAGATCATGTCCCAGGGAGGCTCTTTATGTACTGATACTCGTCATTCCGACAGATCTACATATCAAAAAAATGGAAACCATGAGTGCATTTAGGTTAAATGAAGCGTGCCGCTGGAAAGAAAAAAACGTATAGTCATGCTAGTCTATTATTGCGACAAACTCAGTTAACCTCGGTGAGGACTGACTACATCGTTCCGACGGTAACATTCAATAAGAATTTTGCCACTCTCTTTCCATCTCATAAGGAATGGAATAAGGGATTCTCACTAAAAAACTTGGACACTACAGTCTATACAGATGACTCTAAATTATATTGTGGTGCTCGAGCAGGCATATATTCCCATATACCTAAAATTGAAAACTCTGTACGTCTTCCTAATGCTTGCAGTGTCTTCCAGGTGGAAGTACTGGCCATTGGGGGAGCTTGAATGTTGTTAATCGCAGATTTCGTTTCCAAGGGCAACGTCGGGATTCGTCTACAACAACCTTTAAGCTGGTGGAACAAAAGTAGGAATAGCCTTAGCACCTTGAGTGAAAACCATAAAGTTACCTTAATCTGAGAACCGGGACATCTGAACATTGAAGGTAACGAAAAAGTAGACGCACTGGCAACAACCCATGAATAACGTTCTTGCAGAATCGGTATTCACATTACTGGGTTTAATCAAGAATACAATACAAAATGCCTCCGATTTGCGGATTGTAGATAGGGAGACCAGACGAAATACAAAATTAACAAAATGTTATGGCCCACCTACAACCTCAAGCAATAGTCGACATTGATAAACATGAAACGACGGGACGCCTGGAGACTCACGGCAGTCATAACTGGCTTTTGGTCTGTCGGGGAACAAGCAACGAAATTGACACAGTTCTAAACAGCCAGAGAAAATGGAGGCGATTTTCCATTTTCTGTGTGAATGCCCTGCCTTATGGAAGGAAGGAATGTCAACCCTGGGCAAAGCATTGTCCGAGAGTCTCAAACAACTGCCTAGTTTAGACCTGAACAAGTTTTCTTAAACCGCACAGACTGGATATAGTCATACTGTAAATAACCGTTACACAAGTTGGTAGCGAGGATGCGGCAAAAAATGACGCAGAAGCGCTAGTTGGACTCTGGATGAATCACCACTCTACCTAACCAACCAACCAACCTACGTTCTTTTCGATGTATCTATTTATAAGAAGTTCTCTTTACTTTGGAATGCACCTATTTCATAGGCTATACATTGCGCTGAATAGCTATAGATCATGGACCTAGTGACTAGTTTTGACAATTTATTTGTTTTTTATTTAATTTTAATAATTTTGTATCAATGTATAATTCATCCTCTTACAAAACCGTATAAATCCAAATTTCAAACTCGCAATTAGAATAAAAAAAAATCGGGTGTGCCCATTGAATTGGGATATAATAGTGCAGGTTTCAAGTGCCCCAGAAGTAGCGTTAATGGCGGTCTTGTGCAGTTTCTCCATATAACGAAAGCGCAAATATTCTTACAGAGTAAAGAACGCACAACAGAGTGAGCAAAAATATAAAATAATTGTCGAAATTCCACGCGACTTTGGGCCAGTTGAAACTCAAAGGAAATTATATCTAAACTTAATGCCCTATAAAACTGTATATTCGAAATTTTTCTAAGAGTTCTGATTAGAAGGTGTGCATTTATTCAAAAAATCTTTTATTCGAATTTTTTTTTTTTATACCTGGATTTATATGCTTTTTGTAGGAGAATAAACTACAATATATTTGCATACACACATTATTAAAATAAAAATAAAAAAAAATTTAGTTGCCCAAACTTCTCAGTTAGTCCTAGTGCAATAGTTATTGAAAGCGGTGCGTATACGATAAAGTTTCCAATGTCAGTTAATTTTGTAACTATGTGCGAATCCAGCTTTCTGCAAACCTTTATTCAATGATATAATTAGGAAACTTGTTGACTTATAAATTTCACTTGAAGTGCCTCAATAGCAAAATTCTGCTTTAAGGCAAGCACAAATGTGCAAAGCCTCACTTACTCGTACTTACATTGCTTATGTATCCACGCGTATAAGTAGATTTACTTACCTACGCACTAAATTGCACAATTCTTTACTCGGCTTAAGTCAGTTGTGTTTGCTAAGCTGACAAAAGTGACGACGTATTACTAAATAGGTGCTATCATAGAGTACACAAATACTTCTGCATATATGTACTTATATATTATACATAATATACATACTTTCATATAAGTTTATGTGTATGTATATGTGGTTGAATGAATCAGTGTGTGGTATTTATTTGTTGCTTACCATCTCCAACAGTCAATCACATTGATAGTACTTGGCTCTTGATGCCACTTATGTTTAGTATACAGGAGATTTCTCGTGCATAAACTTCAACTTATATAGGGTGACCAGATAAGTGCGAAAGAAAAATAAATTTAAATAAAACAACAACGGTGTGAGATGACAAACTGATACTGGCATTACTTTACAACCGCAGGCTATTATGTAGGGAATAGCACATCATTTAAATGATCGGCCGAGTTTAGTTGGCAATGCTTCCAGCTGTCGGCGCACTTTTTGATGACTTGCCTCCTTATGTGCGGAATTATTCTGGCAATAGTAACTCGCAAATTGTCCTCCAACTTGCCTAAAGTAAGAGTAAGCTAAGACTTTGACTTAGAACTTGAGCTCGTATGGTCAGACGACCCACTCACAACAAAGTCTGTTGACAGTGCTCAAACTATATAAGGTCAAATAGTGCTGATATGCCGCAAATCACAATAAAATATATTAGTAAATCTTTATAGATGCACAGATGCTTGGTAAAACAGTTGTGAATTCTATTCATAACGGCAACTTTGCATATCACTAGCGCTGAGCTAAAAATTGGCCTCATCCGAAACAACTATAAGGAATTTTCGAATGGTGAAATGGTGCGTGATTATATGGGAAACCCATTTGAATATCACCAAAGTTGATTGTCTTTGGAACTTTTACATGGCAATTGCAAAAACTATCATTACTAAGTGGCCACCCTTTACACACAGCTTATTTATTTCTAGACAACTGCTAAAACAGTATACTATCACTATGTTGTAAAAACCTTCTAGTAAATTTCAGAAATTTAGAACCCATGAATCTCTTGCTTCGTAGGAGCCAGTAACGGTTTTTACTATATTTCTTCGCAATACGTTTTATTGTATATTTTATTCATCAAAAATTACTGAGTGGCTGGAATTTCCATATATGGCTTTTATAGTTTAAGATTAAAACTTTGATATAAGTATAAATTGAAATCTATAGCACGTCAGCTTTTATGGTTTTTATCCTCTTAAAATCATAGCACCATATGCCCTTTTGCGCCCCAGAAATATGTTCAGCGTACAAAAGTACATCACAACCAGGCATAAATTAAAATATATACATAAGTATCCGTCAGATCAATGGGTTTGCACTTAAAACAAAATGGGTTAATGAGGAGTAGCAGGTAAATTGCTAATATGATATCACAAGCGATTGGCAATGGCCTATGTGAGTTGCTTTATAAACTGCCAATTCTAGCTACATATACCTACCTACCTACAATCTTTCTTCTATAAAAATTACATGCTTGAATTTTTATATGGAAGAAAAAGCCTAGCCTATGATTTTACTGAGTTATTCTGGATGAAAGCTTCTTGGAAGTCAAAAGATAAGGAGCTTGCTGAAAGCCATATCAAATAAGAGTCACGTAACTCATAGCCACTGCGGACACCTACCGGTTATCATATTCAAATAATAAATCCCATAAAATTATCTACTTGAAAAAATGCATTCCAACAATATATATGATTTTGAATTCTGAAGTACTTAAAAAACACCCTATACTAAGCTATATGCGATACATCGTTCGTGTTAGCAGTTAATTTGTCCTCAAAGTTTATGAAGAAAGGATCGCCTTGTTAAAGGTGGTTATAGCGAAATACTTAAATTACGATAGTTAGTTTTTCTCTTTTCGGTGCATAAGAGGGTTATGTTGCTACCTAGGATTATGTAAATAAGTTTTTATGTTTTTAAAAGTGTTGCCAATGTCAGATCGTTAACCGGCTCTCACTAAATATGACAGAATCAGCTGATAGGCTGACGTAATAGGGGATGTGTTTACAAAAAATGAGATTGGGTTAGTTATATACGAAAAAAATCAACACAGTCTCTACTTACGTTGCTTCGTTGCCCTCTGAACAACGACAGATTGGACGAATGTGTGAGCCGGCAGAGTACTACTGCTGAGTATCCAGTGACGTGGCAGCCGAAGTTTACTCGTTCAATTTCGATTTTCACCATAGCTAAGGGCAAAACCTCAAAAATGATATTAAAAGTTGATTAAACAGGTTTGCTCTTTAACTATGGTGAAAAAGAAAATTGTGATTGGGAAATTCAGCTGAATTATTCACGATCATTACACATGCATTTACACACTCGTCCAATCAGTCGTTGTTCAGATGGCAACGAAGTGTCATTAGTATATTTTTTTTATATACCACCAACACAATCTCACTTTTCTGTAAAAAAATTCCAAGAGAGGTCACTACATCAGCTGATTGTGTTAAATTCGCTCAGAGCCGAATATCGGTCTGCTAAAGAGCAAACCTCTAAAAATCATTTTACCATGGGGACGAGGATGATAGATTACCAAGTTTGCTATTTAGCTATGGTGAAAATTGTGAGGAAAAGTTCGGCTGCCACATCACTTGTGCATTCGGCAGCCGAATTCTGCAGATATATTCACACACTCGTCCAATCAGTCGTTGTTCAGAGGGCAACGAAGTGTCATTGGTTGATTTTTTTCGTGTATCACCAACACAATCTCAGGTAAACACATCCCCTGCTACGTCAGCCTCATAAAGTTAAGTAAATTCTACTACGAAAATGGGTGATCTGTGAAGATTGGATTAACAGAGCGCGGAGTGAACAATTGTTCAAAATTTTGAGTTGATTTACTGGCAAACCTCCGAGTGTATTTCTGCCATGAAAAATATCTGCCATTCGGAGTCGACTTAAACTATAGGACCCTCCATTTGGGGATCAACATCAAGGCGCACACCACAAATAGGAGCTCGACCAAACACCCAAAAAGTGTGTAAGTGCTAATTATATACATAGATAACACATATATGTATATGGGAGAAAGAAGAGGTGGCTGATTGAAGTAAATTTTATCGATTGTCAAAGTTCAATAGCATAACCACGCATGAAGAACATGTCCCAGTGTCAATGCTAAATATCTTACAAGGCGGAATATGTCACACTCTGTAGATTAAGTTTGAACTGGTTCCATTGTGAACAGCTCATTGCATTAGGTTAGGGAAGAAGATTAAAAACTCCAACCTATCTCGTGTTGTATACAGCTCACAGCCTGGGTCCAGTCGGACATCGAAAGCAAATGTCCGCTTCAGTCCGTGCTCAACAGAGTGGCTGCCTTGGACTGCATTCGTTCCCGGGTCATGAGATGGACGGGAATCTCCCCACTGATCACAATGACTGCAGCGCCAGAGACATTTTGGTAGGCTAAGACAACTCTGAGTACCGCTGTTAGTTGCTCAGCCTCCAGTGCTTTTGGCTTGGCTTTGCAGTTTACTGCATTTCCCAATACTTCGCTGCCATAAAGGAGAATTGAGTTTGTGGCCGCCTGGATTAGCCTACTAATTTGGAGATAGTCCAGAAGTGAATAATACGAAACTAGTTCCTTAGGAGTTTATTTGAATATTTCACTGCAGTTAATCAATCCGTTCATGAATAGGCATGTCTGAGCAGAAAAAAAAAACCATAAACGAAAGCAAATTCACACCTTGCGACGCTTGTAGAGAGAAGAGTGGTGAGATGACAAGAAAATTACGAAGGAGCCAAATTCATATGGCGGCCACAAAAATTCAATAAGCCTGCGTGTGTTTTCTAGGTATGCCGAGAGTTATTCACTTTCCTTGCCAACATCAATACTTATACACGCATATAAGCAAACTCACACGTCAACATGCCTACCAGCCGCAAACGATTACTTGAAGCAAAAAATCCTCCCTAGTAGACGTGTTAAATGAGCTTAAAATTAAATATTTTCCCTTGTAATGTTTTGTGTACGTTATCTCAAATTGAATTCCCGATTCACTTTGTTCTTTTGACATTTTGATGTTGGCATTTATTTTTTCTTTAATTTCAGCAAACTGTCAATTATCAAGGGAAATCAGTAGAATTTAATATTATATTAAGATTATATTTAATTGTGTTGTTGTTTTTGACATCAGATATTCAAGTTTTATTTTTTCCACATACATATGTATGTTGTTATATTGACGAGGTAATAATTTTACTGTCTGCCTAAATAAAAGGCATGCAATCCATATGCCGAAATTAATTTGGAGCTCTGGTAAATGCATGGAAAAAGTTCGAAGAAGGAGATGGAAAAACTCGGTCTGCTGCTTTCTGGCTGAACATAAAAAAAATATATATAAAATTTAAATAATAATAAGAGGCTGTCTTTGATTTTTCAACCTTAGAGATTTTGCAGTAGAAAGTTGTGGCACAGAGTGCTTTTAAAGGGACATTTCTGATAGGTTTATCTAGTCAGAGCGCCATATAAACTTAGCGATAAATTACGACGCAGTTGAGGCCAACATTTGAAATGGATTATCTTTAATCTTAATATTTAAAAAATAAATGCCATTAGGGGTTTCACACAATCAATTTAAAATCTGATACCTCTACATTGATCAAAATTTACAATATATGCGGAAAATTAAATTAGTATTTTTTTTTTCTTCCATAAAATAATATAGCCGTGGTTAGACAATAAATACTTTAATTTATAAAAACAATAAGTAATTAACTTTTAAATAAATATCTTGAATGAGAGTGGTATTGAAGGGCCAATGCCTTCAAATCCATTTAGAAGATAATTTAAAATAAGTGATTAAAAAAAAATGACAAATGCGATTAGTTGACAATTAACTACATAGAGTTTGCAAGATCTGTTGGTATTTGATGATTAAGTTGGCTTCAGGTAGATTCCTCTTTATGTGGAAACCTTGTCATAACAGGAGTTGTGTGTCGTCAAATTTATTTAATTCTCTAATTAATCCAAGCGGCCTCGATAATCTAGCGTAAGTCCTGCTATTCCAGAGGTTGTGGGTTCGAATCCCACGTAAAGCACGGTTCTCGCACTTTTTCAAATTCACCTACTTTCCCTGTTTCTACAACACATAAAAAAAACAACAACAAACTCAGTCCATAAACCCAAAACCTTATGCATTCTATCCTTACTCCCGCACAATAGTCCTAAGCAACGACAGGTGGGCATTTCCACCACTTAAGAGTGGCTAATTACCTACCCTGTCAGAAATCAAATAGATTAACGAAACCAACGCAAGACAAGTCTTGTCGAGGCTTTATGCTCCCGAGAGGAGTGAATTAGGGGAAAACAAAAAATAAATTAATCCACTAGACGAATATATAAATAAACTGACAAAATCCGGAGTATTCCTTAACCAATATTGGGGTTTTTAGAGCCTTGTGGAAAGACATATTAAAGATAGTTGTTGTCACATTCTTCATCACGTCCTTCAGGGCATTTCCTTGGTACACTTTTGCTCCAGTTACTATGCCCTCTTCGTAAATTGCAAAAAATGTATGCCTTTAGAAGCTACTCTTTACAAACCATCTCTATTCTGATGGGATATTATTTTTCGCTCTAGGCGATTTTTTTGAAACGCTTGCATCATGACAGTTGCTGGGGTGCGCTGGCATTAAAAATGCGGATGGCTTTCATGTGAAGGTTACTATAGATTAGTCGTGGTAAGGATCTAGAATACACATCCAACAAAAAGTATATGCTTCTTTAAAGCAGTTAAGTAACACATTATTTTCACACTTTTTCAATGCAATCTGAGCGCGATGTTAACCCGCTCGAAGTTAATCACGTGAAATTTTGAGCCAAACTGAATTCATTTTATTTGACACCACTTTGCTCCATGGACAAACTTCAGTTAAATGAATATGCAGAAGAAATAATTTAAAAATGTATATAAGTGATCCTATATTTGCTTTCCTTAGTTGAATTTTTTGGAGCTTTCAGGCCTATTTTCCCGAGAAAACTGTTAGTTTAATAACACAGTCCAATAGTAGTTATTCTACAATACTATTTTTAATTTTAATAATTTTTTTGTAAAAATATAGCTCATTCCTAAGCAAATATCAATAAATCAAAGTTTCCAACTCTGTACAAAATTTATATAAATTCGAAAAAATTTCATAAACATTTTATAGTTCTTAATCAGAGCTTGATAAAATAAATAAGCAGTTTCATAGTCCATGTAATTATAGTCCATTAAATTATATTCCATTGAGTTATAATAAAAAGCAATCTAAAATGATTTTGGTATTGCTTTAATGTCTATATATGAGCTGTGTGTTAAAAAAATAAGGTGAATTCATCAACTTCTCTTTTATCTCCTTCAAAGTAGTACCCCTCTGATATAATACACTTGTGCCGCCGTAGCTTTTTCTAATAGCGGTCGCGCCTCGGCAGGCAATGGCAAACCTCCGAGAGTATTTCTGCCATGAAAAATCTTCTCATAAAAATATCTGCCGTTCAGAAAAGTCTTGAAACTGTAGGTACCTCCATTTGTGGAACAACATCAAGACGCACGCCATAAATAGGAGGAGGAGCTCGGCCAAACACCCTAAAAAGGGTGTACGCGCCAATTGTGTATGTGTGTAATCTCTCACAAGATGACTGAGCAGGTGCATTATCATGATGCGAAAGCCATGCTTTTTTTCTACAATTCCAGGAGATTTTTTCGCATTGCTTCTCGCAAACGGCGCATAACTTCAAGGTCTTCCTCCTTATTTACCGTACGACCTTGTGGTAAGAACTCCTGATATACTGCGCCACGATAATAGAAGAAAACAGTGAGCAAAACCTTGACATTTGATCGAATTTAGCTTGCTTTTTTTGGTCTTAGCTCTCTTGGACTCCTCCATAGGAACGATTGGGATTTAGCTTCAATGTCTTAACCACATACCCTTGATTCGTCCCCAGTTATGTATGACCCTTTTAAGTAAATCTGAATCATCGTTGCCGTCATTCAACAATTTCTGAACGATGCTCTAGCGACGTTGTTTTTGGTAAAAATTCAGCAAAAACGAACTTTGCTGCCACACGCTTCATGCGCAAAATTTCCGAAAATATTGCATGGCATGAGCCGACATCCTCAGCAACTTCTCTAATTGTAATTCGACGATTCTCCATAACAATTTTCTTCACTTTCTCAACATTTTCATCGGTTGTTGATGTGCTGGGGCGTCAAGATCGAGTGACGTTATTCACATCTTCTTGGCCTTCTGTGAAAAGCGTGTACCACTTGTAAACATTTTTTTGACTCAGAGACTGTCACCGTATGCCGCTGTCAACATTTCAAGTGTTTTTGAGCACCTAATTCCATTTTTAACACAAAATTTGATGCAAATTGTTTCGATAGCAGATAATCGCGGAACACACAAAACACTTGTCTTATTTATGTCTCTCACAAACAAACTAAATAGGCTATATTGCTGAAACCGTGAACATGTTTGCTAGACGAGTGTACCAACACAAAAAAAAAAAATAATTGGAAGTTGAATGTACGTAGCCCGCGAAATTTGAAGATTCACATTATTTTTTGAACAAACTTCGTATAACGAATGCACTTTTGCATTGTGTAGTAGAAGTTTTAAGTAGAGAAATGCGCAAAATGTAAAAAACAAAAAAATTGTAGAAAAAAAAAATGTAAGAACAAAAAATTGTTTTTAAAAATAAAGGAAAACTGCGTATCAAATTTCCTTTCAAATTGTTGGTGAAAATTAAAAAAAAAATGTTTCGCGTTTCTATGCATTTTGTGTAAAAGTTGAAATTTTGGTTTATTATTTATTTATTTTTTTTAATATTAATTTTTTACGAAAAAAATATATTATAAAATCTGAAAAAAAGAAGAAAATTAGTCAAAGCTGGTGCTTTAGTTTTTTCGCAAGCAGTATATGTATTGTATTTTCTCTCACCCCTTAGTTGCTAAGAAACACACCTTCCTTCGCGTAGTTTTCATTTTTACACTCATTTCATAGATATTTGCATAGCTTTCGTTAGCTCTGTATTGGCATATTCATTTGCATCGTTCTCAAATTTATCGTTTCAGCGGATGTATTGGTTAACGACAGTCCTGTACACCTAACCATCTGTGACACTGCCGGTCAGGATACATTGGACAAATTGCGCCAACTGTGTTATCCTGACAGCGATGTGTTTCTCTTGTGCTTCTCTGTGGTAAAGCCAGATACGTTTCATGCTGTGAAGACGAAGTGGGCGCCGAAATTCTCAAAGACAAAAGCCGCATTGATACTCGTCGGAACACAGGCGGACTTACGCAACGATGCGCAAGTGTTGAATAAATTGCAGGTAAGTGGCCGTTGTACATGTGCATAGGTATTTATGTGGGTGTGTATGCGCTTCATACGTCAGTAAGAGATATAGTCGAAAAAAAAAAATAACACACGTGTCGTAGCTTTGTGACACTACATGGCGTATACGCACTCGATGCTGGTTCAACTTTGTCACAAATGTTGCGGATGAAATCGCTAGCGGCTCCCACATATTTACTATTTTATCACTATGGAAATATATGTAGCATGAATTTATTCTATTTTATTTTGTTTCATTGGCTTATGCTGGATGAAAACGTTGAACAACACCAATCAACACACAACTGATGTGATTCTGCTGCTTACTCTGCTCAAATTTACCGTGTTGTGTATATGTATGTGTTCTCATCACTACCTACGCCATGCGCTTGTGCATTTTGTTCCTGCATTTAATCAGCTTAATGGCGAAAAACCAATTTCATATGCTGATGCCTGGGATTTGGCAGCGACTGTTGGCGCAAAATACATCGAGACTTCCTCAGCAACACAGGTAAACAGAAACAAAAATATTTTATAACTATAATAGGATAGTATTTGTGCGCCGTCAAAAACAGGTCGATAAACGTATTCTCTGAGGTCTATATTTGAATGTTTACTGGGTTGCGTTTGACGCATTTTATCTGATAATTTTCAAAGCAAAAACATAGTTTTTCCCCTCTCATTTTAAAACCTGCCCATAAAACACTAATTCCGAACATTAGAATGCAAAAGCAGTTTGATTGTAAAATTATTTCAAGCGTGGTATATTTTAAATACAAATATTCTTTAAAACTAGAAACCAAGTACCCGAATAAACAATTTTTACAATCCCAATATCTAACACTAAAGTCTTACCTCACCGAAAGATCATTTTACGTTAAGGTAAATGAAGAAATAACTGATATTAGATACATAAAAGCTGGAGTACCACAGGGTAGCGTACTCGGTCCTATACTTTATACGATTTTTACATCTGACATACCCGAAACAGAAAATGTCCTAATGGCTACATACGCTGATGACACCGCTATACTAGCTTCAAGTCCGTCCCCAATTGATGCAACCAATCTAGTTCAGATAGAACTAAACGAGATACAGACGTGGCTGGACTGATGGAAATTAAAAGTTAACACAAACAAATCTGTGCATGTTTTGTTTTCATTGAGACGGAAAGAATGCCCTTCACTCTATCTAAATGGTAATATAATTCCCAAACATGATACGGTCAAATACCTTGGCATACATTTGGACAAACGGCTAACCTGGAAATGCCATATTCAAGCAAAAAAAACCCAGTTAAAGATAAAAACAAACAAACTTTACTGGCTACTAGGACCAAAATCAACACTTAATCTAAATAACAAAATATTAATATATAAGGCTATACTAAAGCCAGTATGGACCTACGCAGTACAACTGTGGGGAACTGCTTGCAATTCTAACATAGAAATTCTGCAAAGATATCAGTCAAAAACTTTAAGGCTTATCACAAGTGCACCCTGGTTCGTCACAAATAAAGCCATACATACTGATCTAAAAATTCCCTTTATAAAAGATGAAATTAAAAAAATTACCACAAAATATTTACAGAGATTAAGTTATCACGATAACCCGCTAGCAATTGCATTACTTGATGAAACTAATGAAATTAATAGACTTAAAAGACATCATGTATTAGACATTCCATTCAGAACCTAATAGATAAATCTAATATTAAAATGTATTAAAATCTAACACATAAGTCTGAATATAAGTGTACATTAATCGTAGTATACATATATATCATTATTGACCTCAGTGGAGCTCAATAATATAAGTCAAATTGTTAATAGTTAGATAATTTGCTTATTATTTTAAAAATAGATTGCAAATAAACGACAAAAAAAAAAAAATATCCAAGTGGAATAGCAAATTAATTTGCATCTATTTGCATCCGATTTCTCTAAATATGAAATATTCACGCAAACCTGGTGTTCAGAAAATTTGCAACCAAAAATATTATCTAAAATCCCTCTACTTTCGCAAAAAAATTGAAACTTTAGTACCTCTCAGCGAGTTTTGAATTTGCAACAAACACCAGAAAGAGCAAAATCCCCGGATTAGATCGGTTTTCACTTCAAATGCTAATAAATCTTCTCCTGCATCTCTATAAAGGCCTCCTACAATAAAATAGTTGAGAGTGGACTGTACCCACAAGTTTGAAAATCTTTCCGTCATCCCAAAGCCTAAAAAACCGTCAACTGGAATATCTGGGTACTTACCAAAATCACTACATTACTGCTTGGAAAAATCAAGGAAGTAATCGTTTATAAAAAGGCAAAGTGTTTCGTGACTCTCAATAGCTTCATTAGCCAGCATCAAGGGCCTCTAAAAAGAAATCAAGGGTCAATAGCATTAATGACCATTCGCACCCAGCCTAGACCTTCAAAAGGCTTTCGGCCGAATTTTTCAACACAGAGTTTTAAGCCAACTTCATGAGTGGAAAGTTGGACCAAAAAATTACAATTTTGTGAAAAGCTTTTTACCAAACCGCAAATTCTGCGCAACGGTTAAAAATGTATACTCAAGCGCACACAGCTTATACAATAACTTTCACAAAGTTATCTAACTTCTAACACACTTCTCAAGATATTGCGGGCTTTATTCGACTCCTTGCCTTAAGTAACAGTGTATGTATTGCATTGTACATGTAAGTATATAGCTAAGAGGCTTGATATTATAAGCTACTTAACCTCAACAAATTATTTGCACACGAAGAAAATTGTACGAACTTACTTAGAACACTAATCTTATCTTCAATTGAACTGGGGAGCTCCCACTAACACTCGACTTGTCTAATCACCATATTATGCTGACGCTCTCAGAAGCATTTGGGCCTTTAAAACTTCACCAGTTTAAGTAATCCTATCTGAAGACAGGCTTCCTACAAACGAATAATTCGTGCTTAGCTTCACACTTAAGCTCATGCCCAAACTGTATTTAAGTAGCCGCAAACCCAGGAGATAGATTTCGTCGTCGTTTTACTTATTAAACACTTCTTCAACAGTGAAAATTTTTTCATCTGTGAAAAAAATATTTTCATGGCTGTTGACCGTGTGCCACCGAAAAAGCTGCTTGCATCTATCGAGCTTAATTTTTTTCAAGCGCGTTGTCAAAAAATGACCATTCGATGAAGATGAATAGTGAAGTGAAATATTTCTGGTTCCTTTTTCGATTTTTATAAATTTTTATGTAGTTTGCATAATTAAGCATTCTTTTTGAAAATATTTTTTTTGCAGAATTTTGAATTTTTTCAAAAATTAAATTTTTTGGTCTACAGTGATTGAGAAAACCTTGGATTTGCCATTTTTCAACAAGCGCCTTCAGATTTCTTTCTTTTTTTTTCATACCCTCATAGCTGAGGGTATAGCCAGTAATTTCAGAAAGTGTCATATTGGGATTTCTTCAACTTTTGAGTTACATTTATTCAAATACGTACAGTGAATACAGATAGTGGTAGTTTACTCAGTAAATTTTGGTAAAGTAATGGAACATTTGAAAATTATAAATTTCGATTATAAAATATTGATAACACGAGCTTTCCGAAGCAGAATCAAAACTGTATGTAGTGCTTAAGTATAAATTTTAGAACAAATCGAATCCAGTAGAAAAAGTGCGTGTGGCAGAAGTGAAACTTTCAAGGCAGGCAAAGAAAGAGGGAGAGACCCGAGAGAGAATGAGAGAGAGAGAGAGAGAGAGAAGGAATATATATATCTAAATAAATTCACAACATTTGCAGAAAATACAAATAGACAAAATTAACAAAAATAACTATACGTTGCTCTCTCTCGCTGCGATGTATTAGCGTGGCGTTAGAGCCGTGCGCATATAAAGCGTCTAACACTATAACCTGCATAGACAAGGCACGCTCATGAGCAATAATATCTATCCTATTCTAACAATATGTTGCTCTCTTTCGCTCTACTATAGTAATATGGCGTTAGTGCTGTACGTTTGCGCGTCACTCTCTTTTTCTCTCTATTATGTTCTAAAGCCTTGTATAACTTAATAACTTGATAAAAACTCGAGTTAAACTTTCGGTTTCAATGTCAATCTTTCATCTCCATTTTAACTTAAATGCTTCGCTCAATCAAACCCCAGCTCATTGGAATTTCACCAACGTTTTCGGCTAGGCCATGCAACTCATAATTCATTAGTTCTTCCTCAAAATTGGTTTTGAGTAAAGTGTGAGAGCAATGGTAGTTACTGCGCATGCCCCATCATAAAGTCGCTCGATCTTGGTCACGTAGGCAAAAGTAGTGTTGGGAAGCGTAAGCTTAGCTTTAACAAAAATATAACATCAGCTAATTGTAGTTAGCGAATTTGTGCGGGTGGCCTTAACTTATATAATGTATACGTGGTTCTCTCTTGCTCCTACAATAGGAGTAACGTCGTACGACTTAGACTAAAGCCTTAGGAGTGGGAGAAAAGACGAAGGACCGCACAAAAGGGAGACGTGAATAGCTTAAAGTGAATCTAAGATATATATAAGGTATAGCTCTCTCTCCTCTTCCTCTACGTTATATCTTTTTTCTCTCTCGCGGAACGAAAATGCCTAAAACGTTGCATGACCTTGAAATTTCTCACTCGTCCATCGACACCTAAGAAGTTTCACTTCAAAAATCGGCGAATCTATTATAGTTAAATTAATAGTTCTTAAAAACAAAGCAAGCTCGCATAGACAGCTGGTAAATTATGTGAAGAAGTTCTTTGCAACATTTGAAAACGATTGGTCGAGTAGATTTTGACTTATGGTGCGCACAGGGATAGAAATAATACATGATCAAAATCTGTTTGAACACTAAATAGAAAAACTTTACCTCACCTGCCGTATTCACCGGACATAGCTGCTTCTGATTCTCATCTATTCCGGTTGGTGGAACCTAACTTATCGAAACAGCAGTTTACTTCATATGAATATATTAAAAATTGGTTACATTCATATATGGAACTGTGGATTGAAGAGATCTTCCGACGTGGTATCCGAATGTTACTAGAAGTAAAGAGGAAAATAGCAGCTCATAATGGATATTTTGAATAAAAAACAATATACGATTAATTCATAACAAATTTTTGTATTAGTTGAATACTATATATGAGAAAATTTCGAACTTGGTACAAAATAAAAAAAAAATGTAAAATTTTTAGGAATTTATATAAAAAATTCTAGGTGAATTTTGATGTAACATTATACCGCTTTGAAGAGGCACAAAATTTACGTTGATTTTTGATATTTGTTTTCTTGTAATGAATTTCCTTGCATATAACGAAGGTTCGACATTTTTTATGCCAACAAAAAAAATATCTAAAAAACAACCTCTTCATTTCATTTCTTCAAAAATTAGAACCTGCACTTGCAGTTATTTCCTATTGCTTTAGCCCTCTGACCCCTTTCAATAGCTATTTTCTAAAATTCGTTTCAGCCGAATGCCTTGTAGCTAGAGCTTTAAAATTTTGCATGTAGGGCAACCATTTAAAGTTGTATTTAATTTAAATAAATAAGTAAATAATATTCACCTATTTACTCATTCTGTCTTTACAGGACAAAGTCAAGGAGGTTTTCGACACTGCAATTTGGGAGGGGCTCGCGCCAACAACCTTGCCATCCACACCAAAGCCACCGCTATGGAAGAAGCTATTGTGCCTGGCGTAAGAAAGCAAGACAACAATGCCGCACCTACACAATGACAGAGATAATAACAACAAAAAATATGAACAAGTCAAGGCAAAAGAAAGCCGCACACGAACGAAGCAATGCGCATTAGGACGAGGAAATGAAAAACTAAATTTGTTGTTGGTCAAATAGTTTAACGCAATGACGGCGATGTGAAGTATAAATTCAAGCAAATGTTTTTGAGCTCATTCACTTCGTAGTTCATTGCAATGCAATTTGACCTTAAAGTTTAAACTGAACGAAGCAGAGAGAAAAGGGTAGTAGTAGTTTTTCTGTATCAAATATTTTTCTCTAAAAATTGTTAAAATCTAAAACTAAAAGTACTTTGTGTGGTATGAAAATTGACTTACACTTGTTCATTTGTTTTCTAACGATTCCCAGTAGAACTTCAGATCATCTTTCGGGTGTTCACATAATTTTCCCTTGCGAGGATGCGATTATTTCCACATCTCTGATATTTCAGTGTATACAAGTTTTGTTTGACTACTCCCTTTACTCACATTGGTTGTCCTATAAGGGCAAAAATATCATTTTAACCCTTCAACGAGCAATGAGGAGAGCTCCCAGAAGAATCATGCCAAAGCCTTCTAAACGAATAAGAAGTGACTATTCCTACAAAACTCTTTACTTAGTAATATGAGACAACAGATTACTGATCTTGTTTTTAATTTATCTATTGATTTAATGTATGATTAAAATTTTTTCTTCAAAACGAGGCTTTCGCATAACTCTTACATTTTTTCAACTTGAAGTTCAAAGTGTTATTCAAAATTACTTGACAGCTTTGGGATTGGTAGAACAAGTTGGGATACCAAAATAAAGGTAGAAAAATAGAAGATTCTATACACTCTTCGATGTCGCTCAGCCCACGGTGAAAAGTCGGAGCAGGCGGCCATAAAAAATGTTTACGGTTTATAGAACCAATGCAATGAATCGAATGCAACAGAAAGGTAGTGGCTCCAGAGATTTAGATTTTGCTATATTGACGTTGAAGATCAAACACGCACTGGTAGGAAAATCGTCGAAACGGTTGATACAGTTTTGAAAATCATGGGGATGAAGCTGCATGTGCGCACTTAAGTCAATCTGAAAATTAGGCAGAAGACCATTTTTGAAACAGATGATAATTGGCGCTGAAAATGTATCACATACAACAACATCAACAGTCGAAAAATATTGTGACCAAATGGTAATGAGTTGACCCAAATGATGGCCAAACTCGAGCTATCTCCCAAAAAGGTTTTTCTTTATATTTGGTGTGTTTAGAGTGGAATTGTTTATAATGAGACGATCTCATTTTGGCTCTCTACGCTCATCAACTGACTAAATTGAGGCAGTCGATGAACCAGAAGTGGTCAAAACTTGTGAATAAGAAGGGTTTTGTGTTCTATAAGGAAAATGCCCGGCCGCAAACATCTTCAACGAAGAGCCAACGGGAGGTGCTATCGCATCTGCTGTGTAGTTCAGAGCTGTCATCAATCGATTTATCACCTTATCAAGCATTTAAAAAAATTTCTAGAGAGAAACTCGCGAAAGTGAGCTGACAAATTGGTTGACAATTTATTCAATTTCATTTCATTTTCAATTTCAATTACGAAGCAGCCTTCAAACTGGACAAAATAATAGAAGTGAAGCTCAACAATATTTAGTACCAATATTTGCTACCAAAGAGAAATTTGTTCAGCAATTTTTTAGGGGTGCTATGCGTGGTTACATTTTAATAAATTATACCCTCAGGGAAAAGGGTAGAATTGAAAAACGCACAGCATATAACGCAGAATAAATAAAAATACGAACTCTTTCTGAAAGAGAGGAATTTGCTTATTCTACCTTTCGTCTCCTTTGCTGTTCTAGAACGAGTAAAGATGGTGTATAAAAAAGAACAAATCTCACTTATTGCTCTGAAATTTTATCAAAATGGGTGCTTTTCTATCCTTGTTTTGGGTTACCTTCCGTTTTTTTATGCTCTCTCTTTCTTTCTTTCTTTCTGTTCGCTAACAGGTGAAAGGGCGTAAAAAATCGACAAATCTCGTTTATTGCTCGGAAATTATGCCAAAAGGGGTACTTCTAAGAGAGATTTCATTTCTAGCTCTACTCTATGTCAAAACTAACTAAGGGTCCTCATATATGAAAATATTTTTATATTGATTCTTCTTCTCAATGCTTGTATACACGCATATCTGCTAAAGACTTAATTTTGTTTGAAATTTTTATAATTAAAATGCGAAAAAAATATAAATATAATAAAATTCTGCTTAGTTATTAATAAAAAATGTATTAAGTTATTATTGTAAGTAAATTTAGAGCAAAAGTCCAGCTTTATAGACTGATTAACAAGCAAAGGTATACATTTAAGCACAGAAGATGATGTTTGTAACTGTTAAATTCTTAAGAGAAATATTTCTAATTCGTACTTTTTGGGTATTTTTTTTATTTTTATTATAAGTATTACCTGTTTGTCATTGCATAATGCATATAAATCGTTTGGTTGATATTTAAATAAAATATTTAAAAATCTCTATTCATGTTAAAACTTTATTAAGGTACTGCCTGATATTGGGCTCGAAAATTCAAAACAAAAAAAAAAAAAAACAAGTTCTCATTGTTTTATTATACTTTTTTATTATAATTTTCTTTTTGTTGTAATATAAGGACAATTTCTGCCCAATGGTAGCATTTGTTTCTACATAAACTTAGGCGAAATATGTTTGTTACTCATACACATTTGGAGTTTATTGTTAAGTACAATATCATATTTTATAAATAATTTAAGACAATATCAAAATATAAAAAATTATTAAAAGAATCTACATTCCATCCATTATAAACGTATAAGAATTTGTATTTACAACTAAATTTTATTAAGTTTTCTCCATACGCTGTACATACACGCACATTTATATGAGTAATTGAGCATAACTGTCTGTGTGTAGCCAGACCCATTTGAAAATTTTGAATAAAGTAATTTTGTAAATGTATGTTTATCATATGCATATTATTAAAAAAACAAAAATAATAATAATCTGTAGTTTCCAATTATTTAAGGGACGCATTCTAATTCTTAAAATCCTAAAATCCGATTTTATTTTATTTTTTTTTTTGTTAAACAAAATTAATGGAAACAGTGTAAATCATTTCCAAAAGACTGTTCGAGAAAATAAAAATTTAAATACTTTCGGACAGCCAATCGGTCAGGTAAAAAGTCCTAACAGAGTTTAACAATGCACTCAACAAACTGGCCACTCATAATCAGGTCTCACTGATTTGGGTATCAGAACATGGGGGACACGAAGTAAACGAGAAGGCAGATTTGTATGCCAAAAAGGGGCAGAAGGGCTATTTATGGGGCCAACCCCATTTTTCGGCTGTAACAGAAATAAAATAAAACAGGAAACCAAAAAGGGATCCAAACTAAAATCAGGGAATTCTGGAACGGCAGCCTTATTCACTCCTAAAAATTTTTGAACTTCAATGCCAACAGAGCAAAATCTGTCCTAACTCTAGATAAAAAGAGGCTCATATTACTCTGTGAAGCACTTACAGGTCTATTTGCTGCAATAAACACCTTAACACAATAGGATTATCTAGTACAAGATTATGCAGGTCCTGCTGTGATGATGAGGAGTCTATGGAACACTTAATCACCAATTGTGAGGCATTGGGCCACAGAAGACACAGAATATTTGGCGCGTACCTACTAGAGGAGGAAGACCTACAATTGCTCCCTCCTAAGGAGCTGGTTCGATTCCTCGGTATACTAAATAATTATAATTAAGTAATTAGGGGCGCCCAATAGATCAATCTGATCGCAATGCGTAAAGCTCTTAGCCCGTACAACCATTACCATTACCCTTAAACAAAATTATAAAAAAGAGTTTAAAAGAAAATATAATTATCGAGATTTGAAAAAAAACGAAACTATTAAACATATCATTGACTATATTCGGCAGTTTTTTTGTAAAAGTGTTGAAAATGAAATTGACAGTTGTACGTCGTTTTTGAAATTACATCACATTTTTGTAAGTGTTAAGTGGCAAAAGCTCATGAGGAATTATACTGGCTTAATATAGGGAGACCAGGTGCGGAAGACCACACAACACGTGGAGGTGACTAGTTGAAGCAAAGCGCTATAATCAGGCCGTTTATGGAGACGAATAAAATTTCTTTCGGGTCCGGCACTCGAAGTGTAACCAATTAAAAAGGCCATAAATTTAGTTTGGAAAATTACTTTTATTCAATTCAAAGTAAAAAATGTGTGAAAATATTACATTATTGCTCGATATGACCACCTTTTGCCTTGACTATGGCCTTGAAACGGTCCAGAGACGAATCGCAAGCTGTCCTAATGTGACTTGCAGGTATTTTTGCCCACTCGCGGACAATGGTGATTTTCTGCGCCAAGAAACTGGTGAATCTTTTAGCTTGGACCTTGCTCTCCAAAAATGGCCCAACGAGAATAATCCATTGGATTCGCGTCTGGTGAATTTGAGAACCATTGTGTGGACGTTATGAAGTTCGGTACGTTGATTTTAAGCCATTCTTGGTTCACTTGAGCTTTGTGAGTCGGTGTCGAGCCCTGTTGAAACGTTCATGGTTTGCCACTAAAATGTTTGTCTGCCCACGGCTTCAAAGCAACTTCCAGAATACTTTCCGGACAATATTTCACATTTACCTTGACAACAGGTTCGATGCAAACGATTGGAGAGCGGTCATCTGCGGTCACAACGGCCCAAACCATCCCCTGTGGCGGGTGCCGCCACCTGATGGCCAATCGATGACTCAAATTCTCGTATAAACGGTCATTTCACCGGCCCTACCGTTTGGGAGTTTACGAATTGCTCAATTTGAAAAATTTTCTCATCAGAAAACACAATGTTCGAAAAGTGACCGCTTTCGGCTAAGCGAAGCAACTCCTTCGCTCTCTCAAGTCTGACTTGTTGCTGCTTTGGTGTGAGATCATGGTCCTTTTGGATCTTAGATCTTGTAAGGCTTGACTTTGAGATCATTTTTCAGTATGCGGCGGATGCTACGGTCAGATTGTTTCCTTTCTTTCGTCATTTGATTGGCATTTCGTGGGGGATTTCGCTCCAGTCGCTTCTTCACTTTTTGAACCATTTCACGGTTCTAACGGCAACTCGGTTCAGTCGACATTGTGGACATTTTGAAAAGAAATTAAATAAATCATTACTTGTGTCTAAACAGTAGTTCTTTTACCGATTCAAGTAGGGGGAAATAAAGTAAGAATGGATATCGGTGGTTGAAAATGGTTTTATTGTTCTTCACAATATTCTGCGTAATGACCGATATATTGTTGCATTCAGTTAAATCAATTTTCAAAAACCTTTGTATCGTTTCGTCTCCAGAGCGTTTTTTAAATTGTGTGGGATTGAGCGTGAAAACACTTTTTATACCACTTATTGATACTATTGTCATACTATTGCTCGAGGATACCTTAATCTCACGGTATGTGACATGGAGGTTTTACTCAATCATTTCGCGCACAGCACCGATATTTTCTGGCACAACAACTGATTTTAGATGAACTTCCCGCATTTATCTGAATTTTAATTTGTGCAATCAGCAACCATCTGAATATTTATTGCATCTGTATTAGTTTTTTGCGGTGCTAAAGGATGGGTCATACTTGCGATATAGTGATTTCATTTCATCGATGCATTCTTGTCTCATTAATTCGCGTCGAAATGAGAAAAATTATCGTACAGAAATATTCTCGATTTAGTTCCATTTCTTTGCCGAGATTAATTCTTAAAGCCATTAATGCGTTTATAGTAAAATATGTCAAATGTTGTAATTGTGGAATTTCCATAGCATCTAACACCACTTGAAGTCCAAAAATATAGAAGCAACTATTGTAGGTATAATCAATTTAAAATACTGAATAAAACAATTTTCAGTGCAACTTCATCACTTCAGAAAGCTGCGAATATTTTCCCGACCAGGTTTCGTGTCAGTAGATGCTGCTTTGGACAATCTGTAATCGACCGCTTTTTATGAGTTAACTAACTTTGAACATTTTTGCGTAATGGTATGAAGTTGTATGGTTGCTAGTGTCATTGGTTACCTGAAAATAATTGACGGAGTAATGGATCATCGGGTGTATTCTGATGTTCGAAAAAGAAATTTGAGGCCAAGCTTTCAAAAATTTGCAGCAAGATAACGCACTGTTTTTATTTTATTATTAATAATTAACGCATAAATGTGCTAAGAGTTTAGTGGAAGAAAATTAGGGTTTTTTAAGCTTTTAGCTGATAACCTGTAAAAAAATAAATAAAGTGAAATACTTTGGCTACTGTGACTAGAATTTGACGAAATTATCGTGGCTCTTAAAAAGCTTCGAAATGAAAAGGTTATCGGTTAAGACTCTATAGCGGCTGAGCTCCTGAAGGAAGGTGGTGAGGAGTTACATAAGTGCCTCCACCATTTAATAATAGACATATGGGAAAAAGAATCCATACCATCTGATTGGCTAGGCTGCATAATCTGCGCAATACACCAGAAAGGTGATAAGAGAGTATGCGATAACTATCGTGGTATCTCACTGCTTAAGGGGTTATATACCTTGTGTTTTTCAAAAAAATCAAAATAAATTTTATTTCTTTATCGTAAAGTACAATCCCTTGAGAACATTTTCCAAAAATTTCATAGAGATCTGAGCAATAGATCGAAAGTTACAGCGTTTTAAATTGTGCGTCGTCACGTCCTGAGCGTACGGCCTCATGCGGCGCTTGAAACTTTAAACGCGATTATCTCAAAAACGTGTTTTTCCAAAAATGCTTTTGCGGTGGACGCGATTGCAAAAAACGTATTCAACCGATTTTTATAATTTTTTTTTTTAAATTGTTCGTAATTGATGTCGCCTCTTAGTGAACGATCAACTTTTTATGTATAAATTTTTATTTTGCAGATATGAATTTTTTAATGCCAATTTTAGGACTGTAGAAGTGGAGTTTTTTAAAAACATGTTCCTATTTTCACAAAAATCAAAATATTTAATATATTAATCGTTCACTAAGAAGATATAACCCTATACTAATGAAATCTTTTCGATTTTTTGATTTCAGTTGACTTGGTGGACTTGAATCGCGTCCACCGCAAGCCTCTTCCAAAAAAAGGGTCTTGGGGGAAAACGCCATAACTCCGCCATTTTTAAATATTTTTACACAAACAAAGCCTTTTTTTTTTTTAAACATTGTAATATCCAATAATAAAAACTTTTATACAATAAAATTATTGCTACATATCTTTAAAAAAAACCCAACTTTCGCTAATTTCACCGGACCACAAGGTATATAACCCCTTAACATGGCGTGCTAGCTCTTCACAACGGGCTAGATGTTCACAGCCTGTTCTTTGATTTCGAACAAGTTTTCGACTGTGTTAAAAGAGATAGGATCCAGCACATACTGCTTATTCGTGGAATACCTGCCAAACTAATAAGGCTCGTTAGCGTAACACTCACTAATACACAAGCAAAAGTGGTCATTGAAGGCAAGCTCACAGAGTCGTTCTCTATTGAATCAGGTGTAAAACGAGCCTTATTAACAGTCATAACCAATTTGATGCTGCACTTGGTCGTAAGACAAGTCAACAAAGGTGGTACCTTAACACGTTGACTGCCGCGCCGGCACCCATTGCCCGGCGCATGGCTTTTCAATGGCGCCGCGCCGGGCAATGGGTGCCGGCGCATTGTTTTTGGTGTAATATTGCGTCAATTATATTTTCTGTCGTTTGATTTTAAAATTGAAAACATATAACAGGATATATATATATAATGTATGAGAATTCAAATATAAATATGTGATGCACACTTGCGGCGCTGTGTGATAACCAGCAAATTTCGCTCGGCAGTCAACGTGTTAATAACTAAAGCGACCCAAATATGTGCTTACGCAGATGACATTGCTATTCCCTCAAAAAATAGGAATGATTTAAAAGATATGTTCTTAAAACTTAACAAAATTGCGAACGGTATTGGTCTTTTTGTAAATGGGGGCAAAACCAAAAATCTGTTGAAATCGAGGCGGCCCAGATGCAAAATTTTCATGTGGGAGCCTATACTTTTGAAATAGTGCATTTTAAGTACCTAGGAGTTATGTTCGCATGTAGCGGTGATTCAACTTCCGCAGTCAGGGATCGCATCAACTCCGCCAACAAAGCATATTACGCCCACCTTAACATTTTCAAGTCCCGACTTTTGTCTAAGGCTACAAAGGTAACTATGTACAATACCCTTATTTGACCAATCCTAACGTATAGTTGTGAGGTATAGACTCTTAATCTGGTAGCGCGCAGATGGCCAGCATGGAAAGAAGAATTTTAAGAAAGATATTTGACCTAATAAGAATAGATGATGGTACCTACAGAATTCGATTGAACTCTGAACTGATCGATCTAACCGAGAACGAAACAGCTGTTAGTTTTGTTGAAGCACAGAGCTGGTTGTACCGGGAAGAAAGCCTTGACAGGAAAGCTAATGGGGTTGAAGGCCGAAGGCATACCGAGGAACCGTTGGATAGACGCAGTGGAACACGATCTTAAGAAGTTGGGAATACGTAACTACGAAGTAACAGCTCAAGATAGACCGGAGCATTGGAGGAGCATTTTGAATGATGCACCACACGTTGTGACGCTATGAAAGAAGAAGAAGACTGTTAACAATAAATACCTAATAAATAAATATTCATTTTCACTTTTAAAAAATTCCTGCTAATCAATACTTTTTTTGTTGACACAGTTTAAAAACTTTGATGGTGCACTGCATAAAGATTTTTTATGAACTAGTTTTTGCAAAAACAATGGACGAGTTCCAAATTTTCAGTAAAAAAAAATTAATTAAATATATTGTAGGAAAAAGTTAACTATCCGTTCTTCCACACGAAATATAATTGTGAATATGGAGTTAAAATTTCAAGGCTATCATTGTACTAGGAGCGGATTTGGCAAAGTTCAAAATATAGTAATTTGAACATTTTTATCACCTTAATTCTTCGCATATGTAATATCTCAGGTCATCCCTTAGCAACATTTTTTTAATTTCTTCGGCTACCGAATCCCCGGAAACAGCAAAAACCGCTGCCATGAACATTTTTACTATTACCTATCACTCACAAATGTACGTAAGTTAGCTAGTAGTCTTCCGGTAGACACTCCCAGATCACCTAGACAGTCGGTGTACAGTTTGTTGTGGCAAGCATCATTCGTCGTGAGACGCGCGTAAAGTCTTAATTTTCCATTTATTGTTAACTAATGTGTGCGGTTAGAACAACACTGTTTTTACGTAAATTTTACTTCTATGCCTCGTATTAATGTTACTGCAACATAACTATTTCCATTTCATAGTCCGAAAGCAGTTAACGCTGTAATTTCTATTGCTGTTTGCTGTTTGTTTGGGCAGCTACTGCTAGCACTGCCGTATAAGATTTCAGCTGCTCAGCTTTTCAGCGCAATAACATTTTTCTTTGAGTAATGGCGGCTTCATGCTGAGGCTTAAGTGCTTCCATACTTTTTACGAGTTGTTATTATGCGGTGGTGTTGTAATTTTCTTTTATTGTTTTTGCCCGTAGCGTAAATTGGTGCAGCCTTTGTTGTTGCTCACGACTTCAAACTTCTTTAGAAAATAGAATCATACAATTTTACTTTGTTTGCACTCTACAATTTGTTTGTTGTTGTCTGCGGAGTAGTGATGATGTTGCTATTGTTGTGGTTAGACGCATTGTTATCCTTGTGCCACGATGGTGATGTGGGTGTGGTGAATAAGAATTTTTTTTCATTGTTTTTTTTTTTTTTGTTTCTACGTAAGTTGCAAGCTTTTAAATCCTTCTTAGCATACAGTTAGAAATAGTTTATGCATATGTTTTCTTTGCAGCATACTTTTCCTTTCATTTTCATATAAATATAAATGTGCAGGGTGGCCCATTTAGTAGCGGAATTTGATTAGGCTGCTAATTATTTGAATAAATTTGTTTCGAATTTCTTTGTAAGGAGTAAAACAATATGGAACACAATTTATTTCTAATGATTTCACAGATGGCTTTACGGTAGCCTATTCTATCATGCAATAAAGTTTTCATTTTATATTTGAGAGGCCGCCTAGCCGAAAGGGTTGGTGCGTGATTATCATTCGGTATTCAGAGGGAACGTAGGTTCGAGTCTCGGTGAAACACCAAAATGAAGTTAAAGATTTTTCTAATAAAGGTCGCTCCTCGGCAGGCAATCGCTAGCCTCCGAGTGTAGACTGAGTAGACTTCAAGGACTGAGGAGGAATTGGAAACAATTCAACACCTTGTTTGCACATGCCCGGCTCTAGCCAGAAGCAGAAACCGATTTTTAAAATCCAATTTCTTAACGAATATAGATAATCTATACACTTTAGGTATCAACAACCTTTTGCGCTTTGTCAAAAGCTCAGGATGGTTCAATATGGAGAGGTAAATATAGCCCAGCCCCCGCGGCTCACAACGGACCCATTCCGAGGTCTAAGTGGCATCTTTGTCTCTATTTGCGATACGGCTGCCAAACCTACCTACCTACCTACGTGCCGCGCCGCAAATCCTTGCCAGAAGGTTGCATTTTTAGTTATAGATATCGGGGGTTTTTTAGCCTGATGAGAACTATTGATATGGATAACTATAGGTTGATGACTGAGAAAGACAAACAGTGTTGACATTTTTGTGCAATAATATTCGGCAAGTCATTAGATATCCTTTAGCGCCAGAACAACGTTTCTAAAGTGTGGAAATTTACATTGAAAAAGATATATCTATTCGTGATGTTCCTATAGCACTGACCGCATCATTATTTCTTTCGAGGTAAGGAAGGAGCTGCGGTTGCGATGAACGACCTCAAATTATTGGCAAAAGCCATGCAGGAGAAGTTGAAATCAACCGACCTTAAAATCAGTGTCGAAAAAACGAAAGCGCTGCATCTCATTGACACCATATCGGAACCACTGATAGTGGGTGAACAACAGTTCGTGGTCACCACTGATGGCGGTTCTGAGGTGGATGTCGAATATAAAATTAACACAGCTATATCATCTTTTGGCATACTCGCTCCGTCTTGGCAAATCAACAGTGCCAGCTTTCACATCAAACTGCGCATCTTAAACTCGAACGTCAGATCCGTTCTATTACACCTTTATGTTGAAGTAACTGCGAAGATCACTAAGCGTCTGCAAACGTTTATAAATAGCTGCCTTCGTCGAATTTCACGAATTTTTTTTCTCTCGGACAATAATCAACGCCGAGTTGTTGGCGCAAGCTAACCAGGTCGACGTTCCATCAGAGATCAAAAAAAGGAATTAGCAATGGATTGGTCACACGCCAAAAAAATGACGATAATTGCGCTAAGCACTGCGCTGGCATCTATTTCAACGAACTGGTAGATGAATTCGCAGACCACGTACGGCTACGCTTAACAGAAGCTGAAATGAAGTCTCTTGGTTTATCGCGGAACGAACTACAAAATAGATATAAAAAATTTTTCCCTTGTTATTGGTAAAACAGCTAGCACAAATATATGAGGGCGATTACTTTGAAGAGGACAAACTAGATATTGAATAGCAAATATTTATGGAGAACAATAAAAAGCCACACTTTCTGATTGAGCTTTGTGTTATGCATGAACCTAGCAGGAAATATTGAAGCAAATTTCTTGTGCAATTCGAAAATTCTTTCGCCACAAAGAATACTTAATTTTTACCAATACCAGTATTCTTATGCTGTCGTGAAAGTGCATGAGAAGTATTTACTTACTAGAAGGGTAATATTTTCCCTTCCAGTTATGTTTCCATAGCACGTGATGGGTTGTTTCTTTCTTTCTTTCCTATTTTTTTTTTTTTTTGTCACAAGGGAAAACTGCAGGGTGGGACTTAAAAACCTAAAGGTGGTGCATTCTCTAAAAAATTTACATTTTTATTCTTGAAAACGTTCACTTTTTTGAATTGCTGGCTTTGATTTTTTTCTTCTGAATTTACATCATTGTTGCACCCTGCATTTAGCCTACCATCAATTTTTCACAACAAATTTATGCAAATGAGAATATTTGAATTTTTGCAACATAAGAAAAATTCCTCTGCGGCAATCAGTACTGCTGGCAGCAATGAAAAGCTCTGACATGAACATCAGCAGAAGTTTGCGAAAATGTTGGAAAGGCTGGTAGAATTATTTATGAGCCCAATACGTAGTTGCGTGTAGAGAAATATCGCTGAGCGATTTATTGCGGGCTTTGGCTTGCATCAAACATGTCGGTATGTGAGCTACTCGTGCATATAGTTTTTTGAATAGGTGCCATTAACAGTACAAGTACATTAACAGCAGGCAACACATTGTGCATACATCCATACGTTTTAGCAGTAATATAAGGAAAAAATGCAGCAAACCTAGATGGAATGACGAGTATCGATACACTCTTTTGTGCGATCTAAAAGCTTGTCGAAAGTGTGTTTCAGGTCATTGTCCGGAATGTCCTTCAGGATGTCGGTCCAAGTCTTTTGGATGGCCTCTACGGACGCGAAACGTTTTCCTTTCATGGCCAAATGCAATTTTTCGAATAGGTAGAAGTAACGGGAAGCCATATCAAGCGAATACGGTGAGTGGCTGATGGTTGATGGACGCTTCAAAACGCCAAAATAGAAAATTGCATCGACCGGTTGGCCCGTTTACACAAATATTCTTGCGGACAATTCCCTTGGAATCGTAAAAACAAATGACGACTTGATTTTTGACTCCTCTAAACGCGATTTTTTAGGTGTTGGCTCGTCTGGGGCCTTCTATTCGGCACTTTGATGCTTAGTTTCAGATTCATGCTGGAAACACCCCGTTTAATCACCAGTTACAATGTTGTAAAGGAATTCTCGCCTTTTCTCGCCTCTTCAATGAGGTCTTTCGAATGTAGAATTCTGAGTAAGTTTTGGTTCTCAGTTAACTTGTGCGGAATGAAATGTGACAGACTTTTCGTAAGCCCCAATGCGTTAAATCGATGTTTTTGAGATATTCAACTTCGATTCCATGAATTTCAATTCTTGATAAATTTTCCGAACAATTTCAATAGAGTTTTTAGGTGTTGGTGTTACTGATTTTGAGCGACCTGTGTGATTTTTAAACAAAGTTTGATTTTAGCTCTTTGTTCGAAACGCATTATTGTGCCGATGACACAAATATACTGACACTTTAGACGCAATAGCTTCGCTTCCACTGAACCGAATGTCACCAAGCGTTCACTGGACGTCAGCTAGGGATGTAACTTTCAACGCATTAACTCATTAAAAAGATGACGCCATCAAAAACCTTTTTACTTATTATGGACTTCAACTTGTGGATACCTTAGCTTTCATTCAGAGCATTTCTACCAAACTAAGGTGTGATAGTACCTTATTTTCTTGACTTTCAGCTAATGGCTGCATTGCTGAGCAAATATGCATAGCCCATTTGTGCAGCCACCTCTGTGTTAGCTATGTCGGGTCTTGTGGTAACGGACAGATACATAAAATCCCCAATTTTTTGCTGTATGGGGTTTCATCATTCTTCGTGGCCTGTAATTCCATAAATAAAAACCTTCAACTTAAGTTTGACGTACCACTGCCGCTAAGGCTGTACAGTTCTCTTTGAAGTCGTTAGGCGTTGCCACAATTACTTAAATCGTTCAGCATTTTATGCCTTTCTATCAATTTCACCTCCTACGGTTTTATTTAATATAATTCGTTGCAAAATATCGTAGAACACGTTTGACACCTTCATGAACAATATTTCATCTAATGATCCATTCAGATATGCACTCTCAACATCGAACTACCAAATTGTAAGCCTAAAGTTTGCCGACAAAGCGAGCACTAACCGCACTGTATATATTCGTGCTACGTCTAATAGTAATTTGAATGGTAATTTTGACTACAACTTTTAGTTACAAGGCGAGCTTTCCGCTTCTCTATTTTACCAACTGGCCCCCAAACGGCAGCCAACTACATTTTCCTTCTCAGTAGCTCTAATAATATCCCACGTATCGTTTTTTATAACATTAGTGATCTTGTAACTCAATACGTCTCGCTATTCATTGCCTTCAGGTCCGGGCAATGAGCTCTGTATAAAGACCTGAGCTATAGCAACAAAAATATTACTGTGTCATAATCGTCCGAAATATTACTGCCTATGTCGCCCTCCGAACTAAATAATAACTCAACTGACTCTGAATTTCCGCGTTTCCGAAATAATTTGCACGGTCGTCCTCTCTTTCAAGTTCGCAGTAACTTTGTCGCTGGCGGTACTGTTTTAATTTCTTTACACCTTTTTGCCCCACACCAATCCTCTCCAAAAACCAGAAGTTGGAGATATTACCTCCATTTTTTTACAAATTATTTTTTTTAATCGTTTCTTATACTAAGTTTTAACAAATCTTATGCATCAAATTCTCAAAGCTATATTCTCGGTACTTTTAAATAACGAACTTTGAAAGCGTATTTGCAATGCGTAACCAACAATGGCTTGCAAGCTGTGCAAAAAGTCATTAAATACTCATACGCCATGTAGGCGAGGCCACAACTTGTGTGGTCAATGTATTTCATATTATATTTTGTTCGTCTATGGCTTAGCCACATCAACGGTCATCAGGCAAATGAACTAGAAAGTAAGCAGAGTGTACAACAACAGCAAGTAAAAAATATCAGAAATATTTCAGAGCAGCAAACAACAGTCATTTCAAGGCATTTTTGCCTTCTGGTTTTGATTTGTTTTGTTCGAAAAAACAAATGCTGAGTGCCGACGAACAGCGGCATGCTGATAAACTTTTGGGATAGCCGGAATAAATAAAAGATTGCTGTCATATGTGAGATTTGAAAAGTTTACTAGCCAGTAATGAGCGGATGACTGCCGGCTGCAGAAAAAATCGGTCATAAATACAAAAATTATTTCGCCAATGCAGCTACAAAGTGAATATTTCTTTTATATGTAAGGGAAATTTTTATTTTTCGCTGAAAATATTTATTTATTCATCAAACACTCCCTTTGTTGATGTGTTCCTTGGCCGATTGGGTTTTAGAAATGCATTACTTTCTTATTTCAAATAAAGTATGTACTTTCAGTCAATAAGCAAATTTATAGCTCGTCTGTAAGGTTTTGAAACCATACAATCGAACTCTTTCACAGACTCACTTAGTGACACGGATTTACTGGTATTTTTAATTAGTTCGCAGCTGCAGCTCTTCAAGGCTGTTTACAGGATTACTATAAAGTATTATTTTCAAATATCCTCAAAAAATGTGTCTTGTGGTTTAAATCCATTTAAAAAGTTTGGCGTAAATGCTCTCTAGTGATAATGGAAAAAAAAACTGAGCATCTTCAGGCTGGAACTATGTTTACTACCTTTGATCTAAAGGAATACCGTCCACGAGATCAGTCATTATATACTCTACAGAAATCGGTCTGCCTGTTAATAGCTCTGGTAAAAACACAATTGTCATCTTAAATATTCACGCATTTTCAGAATTAAGCACACCACTCTGTAAATCTGTAAATCCAGCCTTATTAGTAAAAAGATGTTGACAAGAATGCGGTGATTTGCATCATAATAACGTAGAAGCTAGCGACACGAATCGAAAGGTGCTTGAGCATTCAGTTGATTGGCGACTTGTACTCGTTTTAGATGATACGGTCGAAGCAGCTGCTTGACACAGCTGAGAATTTTCCAAGCAAGAGCAGTACTAATTCCTGCCTCGGTTTATACTTTCCGCCTACACATCTTCGGAATGTGCGCTATCCGAGACAGAAATCTTTCTTCTGCTTGATCTTTCGGATAAACATAAAATTAATAAATAATATCATATTGTTTTTAATACTCTGTTTAGGTGTTTTCCTTATGGCGAACCGCTGCTATTTCTCTTTGTGCAACCACCTCAAGAGCCGCCTTCTAGTCAAAAGAATGAAGATTTTACTGTGCCGCTCAATTATTTTATTACCACCTTGATATATAGTGAAACCTGGTGAAAAAATTTTGGCGCGACATGTGATAAAGGCGGGAGTGTTCGAGAGAAAGATTCTGCGTAAGATTTTTGGACCTTTGCACGTTGGCAACGGCGAATATCGCAGACGATGGAACGATGAGCTGTATGAGCTTTACGACGACATAGACATAGCGCAGCGAATAAAGATCCAGATACGTTGGCTGGGTCATGTCGTCCGAATGGATACAAACGCTCCGGCTTTGAAAGTATTCGATGCGGTACCAGCTGGTGGTAGCAGAGGAAGAGGGCGGCCTCCTCTGCGTTGGAAAGATCAGGTGGAGAAGGACTTGGCTTCACTTGGTGTGTCCAACTGGCGCCGGTTAGCACGAGAAAGAAACGACTGGCGTGCTTTGTTAAACTCCAGCGCCAATTAAGAAGAAGAAGATGTGATAAAGGCGCTTCATGATATCGCAAAAATGTGCCCACCCTAGCAAATACTCTTTGGAAAGTGCCTCAAACTATGTTATATTATAGAAGAAGCCGCGCGTCCTTAGTTAGATTGACGGTATAGATGAAAACGTAGGCTTTTTGAGATTTCGGGCATGGAGGTACGAAGCCGAGACAAATGGAGGCATATGCTGCAATAGCCGAAGACCCGATTAGGGCTGTCCAGTCAGACTACTCGCGCACCAAACGGATGCTTTAGAAAGATTAAGCTTTTGGTCACGATGCGGAATGCACCGTGTTGGATATTTTTTTCCCAAACGACCTATCATTTCACTAACATATAAGCTTCATTGATCACCGATTCATTTTAAACTTATATATAATATTAAACGATAAATTGTGAGTCCCGCAGAAATTCCTGGACGCAGCTCGCGGAACTTTTAGCGATTTTGATTAAAATTTTTAAAGACTTCACAACTTTGTTGTGTATACAGTGAGCCAAGTAGCTGAAACTAAATATGTACACATGCTCATTTGGCAACTCGTTTGAAAGTATTGGCTGAACATTTTCATTAAGTGTAATAGAAAATAAAGAAATATATAAAGAAAGAAAAATTTCATTACAACTAACACATACAAATTCCTTCACAAATTGTCAAATAAGCATGTTTTCAATGGCTGGCTTAGTGTATACACTGCGGTTGTAGTGTTCTATGGTAGACTGTCAACACTATATAGACATTCTCATGTGTCTTTGCAAAGACTGCCACTATAAATTCAGGTTCCAATCGCATCTATTCAAAAAGCCAAAGCTCTTCACTTACCCTTTTATTTTAGCTTTACTTGAAATGTATTGTTTTAGTTCAATACAAGCACTGCGAATGCCTTCTAATAGGCGACACTACGCCAAAGAACAAAAAGGTTAGTTCCTTCAAGTAAAGGCAATTTCGAATTATCAAGGAAATCAAATGAAGAGAGACCTGCATACACATAATCAACTTATTAAGAGCTTATTCGTACTATACCACCTTTTTGTTGTGGGGGCAAACTTTTGAAATGGAAATGGAAATATAAACGAGAGAATATTATTATAACAGACTCGTTCTGCTACTTGAGGGTAGTTCTTATACCAAAAATGGTTTTCCAGAAACATCTAGAAAAAAGGAATAACGCCGCAATGCCAAGTTTAAACTTCACATGGAATAACTTTTTTGAAAAGAAGGATATAAAATTAGGTGTGAAATGGAAAATATTTGAATCAGTTTGTTGAGCTTAAGTTATGTGGAGCAGGTATGGAGATACTGTAGATGCTTTTTATTTAGAAGAAGGTATTGAATGTGGTCCCATTTACACCCTTGCATTACACTTAAATTATATGCAAAAAACTATCTTAGCACATGAAGTGTCGAAGCTCCTACGTCGTTTAACAAAAAACAGTTTAAAAAGAAATGTCTTCTGAGTTAAGGTTTTAAATCAAATTGGGTTGGCTAACAGTTTGAAATGGGACGAAATAGTGGTAGAAAAAAGCAACTGGACCGAAAAAAACGAAATACCTATTTCTAAATTTAATATTTAACACTACTAACAGGAAAAAAGTTTAGAACAGAGCACTAAGCTGTAAAAATTAAAAATTTCATGGATTTTAAAAGCCAGGAATAATTGGCTTTACAACAAAAACTGCTCCTTATATAACTTAAAGGTGGAGGAAACAATCCAACAATTTTTTGGACGAAGCCCAATATTAAAACAATAAAGCTGTACTTGCTTTGGAGAGGACTTAATAATACCGAAATAGTTTATGTTCTAAATGGTGTTAACGATTTTCAATTTAAAAAAAAATTAATAAATTTTATTAATGAGGGTTTAAAGTACCATAAATTTATTATAAATGAATATTTCTGATAATAATTATATATTATATCCGTAATTTTATCGGCAGACGACTTGGCAAGTCACTGCCGTACATACATTTAATGGGTCCCGGTGGTCTATTGTAGAAATTTAAAAAAATCGATTTTTTCTTTTGTCGATATTTCGAAAGTATATATTGAAAAAGTCATATAAATAAAGAATATATTGCAAAAGTTTCATGCGGAAATTCCCAATATTAGAGGTTCTACTCGTACAGCCCATTAACTAGGTAGAGAGCGGTCCGTGCGCTCCTGTACCCAAAATTTTAAACTCATTTATCTCGAAACGACTTTTTTCGGCTTGGTGTTGTCAGAAAAAACAATTCAACCGAATCATCTGAAATTTTAATATGTTCTTCACAACACCAATGGCCATCGTCCGTACCAGAATCATATTATTATTTCAATTATTTCGTATTTTTTGATTAAAAAACTAAAAAAACCGATCTTAGAGTGGTAAATTCAAAACCGGGCCATTTTGTAAATTTGTTGTTTTTTATTCTAGTAGCAGGATATAGCTACAGTCATACTGATTAATAATTTGGACAACACCGTCCAGGTCCAATTTTTCGGGAAGGTCATCTTCAGAGCCATTTTTTAAATTATTAAAATTAGAAAAAAGTTATGTAAAGGAAGTTAAATAGAAGGCTTAAAAAATTTAAATATGGTTTTTGATTGTTTTATTTAAACAAAAAAAATCCTGAAAATACCCTAAATTTTCCAGCTCAAGACCACCGAGGCCCCTTAAATGAAGTAAAGGATATTGTAAATAGTTCTGCAAGAGTTTTTGTGAAAAATGAATTAATCTCTCTATATATAATATATATACCACCTTGACTAAAACGTTCATGGAACAAGCGCCAGTTGGCTTCTAAGTCAAATGATTTGAGTTCTGTTTTTTTGCAAGGATGTGACTAACATTTTTCGCCATTGCTTGACAATTGTAAAAGTTACACCGCCTTGAGTAAATTTAAATACCTCTTCAAGTGTTTTCGATTTTTTATAGTAAACAGCCATCGAATTCATCCGACATGGGTCCTTGCGTTTTTTTTTTCAGTTTGGTCGAAGCAAAAAAGCACTGCGGGAAAGGAAGTAATGGAAAAATAGAGTTCCAAAAATTTTTCGAGATCTGGATCAAACGCTGGCATAAGTGCGTTACGGTTGATGTGGAGTACTTTGAAGGCGAGTAAACTTGTATTTTGAATTTTCTCTTACTCCAAAAACTTTATATCAAGGAGGTATAATTAATTACCAGATCTTGATTTTGGTTTTCCAAAAATGTATAAAATATTAATTTCAAAGTTACAGTAAGTTTAAGTGAAGGTAAAATTTAATTAACTCCTTAATAAGCAGCAGCTTTAATCCGCATAACGGCTTTGCAAATCCATCAATTTCAATGTGCCAATATAGCAATCAATCACTCAGCTTTGTGCATTACCATTGAAGCTCTAAAAATCGCAACAAATTGACTGCTGGTATGTGTGCAACTATTGTTGTTGCACAGGTTGCCAAATTATAACTACATGCGCAGCTGCTGCCAAAATCGTTAGCCAATCGACTGCCGCTTCGGCAGTAGAACAAAGGAAAAGTTGCTTACAAAAACCACAAATCTAACTGTTTGAGAATTGTAAACCTCAACAGAACAGAATCTAAATCGTTGTTTCTATCGAAATGTACTGGATACTGTTTCGAATACAGGTGCGCCTATATGCACGCACATTGGGTTGGAATTCGATAAACTCTGCCTTACTTTTGTAAAGCTTTGTATATTTTTTGTATCGATTGAGAAAAATGGGTTTGGGAAATCTTTTGATAATTTTTTTTAGCAATACGCACTGATTTTGGAAGCGGCAATCGTGGTGGATATCAGGATACGGAGCACTGATATCTGTTTTCATATAATCTATATTTGCATATGTATATTTTAAAAGCTCAATCCTTCCTTAATAAAATAAAATAGTATTGATGTTGGAATAACTTTTGCGTTTGTAATATGAAGATTTACGCCAGGCTATAAAATTAACTTTTCTGGTTGTAAATGGGACTGGTTTCGGATGTTTTTTTGTGCGCTCAATACGAATCTGATTTCTCTCACAAAAAAATTACGCTGTTATCCCTAAATTAACTTAATCTTCTGAACAATATTAATGGATCAATAACTCATAAATTAATAATTTTAAATTACGAAAACTTTGTTAAATTTTAATATCACCCATCATAAAAAAGATTGAAATAATATTATAGGTATATAAAGATTTAGAGGGTCTTCTCGTCTTTTAATAAAATTTTAGCTTTTCAACTAAAGTATAAAACTATGTAATAAATTTATATGAAGGCAGCTTACACTTCGACCAACCGTTCGTATTTGGTGTCCATCAGCCCATCATGTCATAGCTTTTTTTTACTTTTTGAGAAAAAGAGTGTCGCGCACAATGACTGATTTCGTTCCACATCACTTACCAGGATGACCGTAAATAGAATAAATATAACACGTTAGTTAAATTATTAATTATTTCAATATAATGAATATAGAAAAAGTAAAGTACAGTACAATTAAAATAGTACATTGGTTAATTTTTATCAAGTATGATTTTTAGACGCGTCTGGGATAGTATTCGCACTCGTACTCCATTCTTTAATTACAAGCTTCTTGTTCGTGGCGTATGTGGAGTTGTTGGACATGGTTTCAGGGTCGTATTATAGCGCAATATTAGTGTTGTGGTTGTTTACTTATGGTGTGACAGGAGGAATACAAAAAATATGTTCGTATAGGTTTTCACTTCCCTTTTTACATGATGGACATTTTTGAACCCCAAAATCATGGACCACAAAAATACACAGGAAGCGTAGTTGCACCCTCTAACAATTGTTCCTATAATAGAAAAAAATTTGTTTTAGGACTGATTTCAGTCCGATAAGCATTCATATATCATTTAAAAAAAATAAATAATTGGCACGTACACTTCTGTTAGGTGTTTGGCCGAGCTCCTCCTCCTATTTGTGGTGTGCGTCTTGATGTTGTTCCACAAATGGATCAAATATATCATTTAACTTTGTTTATTTTCCGTTGCGTGGAAAAGAGTAATAAGTGACTCCGGCCACTGTCGACGCTTTAACTGACAAATGTATAGAAGCGCACAGTTTTGTTGTTCCACAGCACATTTGTACTTTTATCACTATGAAAAACCCTTTTGTTCATTTTTATTTCAATGTATCATTTTTAAATCAATACAGGATCCGGCACTCGAGGTGTAACCAATTAAAAAGGCCATACATTTAGTTTGGAAAATTACTTTTATTCAATTCAAAAGAAAAAATGTGTGAAAATAATACAAAATTAAGAATCAATTTATTTTTACTCGGCATGTCCACCTTTTGCCTGAATTATGACCTTGAGATGGTTAAGAAACGAATCGCACGCTGCCCGAATGTGACTTGCAGGAATTTTGGCCCACTAGCTCCTTACAGCGGCTCGAGACTGGTGAATCTTTTAGTTCGGACCTTGCTCTCCAAAATGGCCTAAAGAGAATGGTCCATTGGTTTTGCGACTGGTGAATATGAGAGTCATTGTGTGGACGTTATAAAGCTCGGAACTTTGTTTTTTAGCCATTATTGGTTCAGTTGAGCTTTGTGAGACGGTGCCGAGTCCTGCTGAAATGCTCCTGAATACTTCCCCGATAACATTTCACACTTAGCTTGACGCCAGGGTCGATGGAACGATTGTAGAGAGCCCATCTGCGGTTACAGCGGCCCAAACTATTACCTGTGGCTGGTGCTGTGGTGCTGCCTCCTGATGGCCAATCGATGGCTCGAATTCTCGTATGAACCCTATCGTTTTGGGAGTTTACGAATTGCTCAATTTAAAAATTTTCCCATCAGAAAACAAAATTGACCACTTTCAGCCAAGCGAAGCAACTCCTTCGCTCTCTCAAGTCTGACTTGTTGCTGCTTTGATGTGAGATCATGAGCCTTTTGGATCTTATAAGGCTTGACTTTGAGACCATTTTTCAGTATGATTTGAACGCCCTTCCGAATGTTAGTCACGTACCAACACATTCGGATACGACGGCTTGTTAGCTATAAAATTTCCAGCCACACCAAATTTATTATCCTCTTGACTGTCTCGACACTAAATTCCTCATCTGTTGGGACGAAATCGAAAAAACCAAGCAATTCGTTAAGGTTTTATTCGGCTAATTCAAATCGTTTAACTCCAACTGCCAATTTTCACTTATGAAAAATAATAAAGAATTATGAAACCTAGTGTAAAATAGTAACCACGAAAAATAACAACAAATACACACTGTAAGCCCCAGTGCCTTAAGGCACTTATCTGCTCTTCACTTTCGCTAATTAACATTAATTTTCTTTCGAGTTTATAATTGGTTGGAAATAATGGGCTTTTTAAAAGACCTGCCTAGATATTGCGTTAAAATAAAATATGTAAACATGTAGATTCTTTCAGGTTTGACTATTTTTATGCACAATATGGCTCCTAACAATTATCTATAGGAAAAACCCACCAAATAGTCAAGTCATGAATATCTAATTGTGGAGATTGTCGAAATATCGATAGTGAAGGTTGTTCAGCAACACTTTACGCTACAGCAGCAATATTCTCAACAGAACGCTCAGTTTTCGATCTGCCAGCTCGTTTTCTATCTTCGGCAGAACCAGCTTTTGAATTTTTTCACCAACCTCTGAATTGTCCACTCATTTGGGTGATTATTTCCATGAAAAATGTTACATCTAGCCGCTTTTGAAATACCCTTTAATAACCTTTCTGAAAACAAAAAAAAATTACTCGCTGCGATTTAAAACTGCAAAGCAGTTCACTTATGGAACAACGCACCCATTCGCAAACACACTTCTTTGTTGCTAAAAATGTGGCATCTCACAATTAACGGGATAATAAGCTCTAAATGAAGAAAAACAGCTAGAGGCATGAGTGAAAAGATGACAAGCCATTTGGGTTCAAAAAATGGTTTACCAAAAAGTTTAAATATATTAGTTTTTGTAATTAGTGTACTAAGGCACTCTTAAGTGTAAGAGGGCTAATACAAAAATAAAAAAATATATTATAGTAAATATGCTGTTAATGCAGTCGTTTCCAGTAACTTATTTTATCTACTGGAGGTAAGCTCAATTCCAAATTAATTTCGTTTAGAATCTATATGCAACTGTGAAATATTTTAAATATTCTTACGTCATTGGTACACCACAGTCCATACAGACGAAGTGCTGATAGTCGGCAAACAATTTGAACACTGGACCCAATTATTGTCTTTCACTCATCTACTATGTGTTTCGTCAGAATTTTATTTGATGAGAGTTAAAGTTTTCACAATTTTGCCAAATCTTATTTTAATTGAAAATAACATTTTTTACGTAAATGTAGATAAGTATGGTGTAATTTAGAGGACGATTTTGATTGCCTCGCGGTCACACAAATTATTTATATTAAATATTGTTCAAAATATATCCATACAATTTCATACTTAGCACTGGGATGACTTTTCGCTAAAGCACCAATAAGTTTCTCAGTAAAATGTGCTGGAAGGCTCTTTCAATGCTTAGCATCCCAGTAAGGAAATCTTTAATATTCTGGAGTTGTTTTTTCGATTTTTATCTATTATATTTTTCATATTCCCGTCCACCCTTCTTGGTGGCTAAGAAGGAAGGCGTGTGCTTTAAGTCGCGTCACTAACTTTTGTAAGAAGGCAAAAATGAGCGTGGGATTTTGAAATGTGTGCTGTTAAACGGGTGCTATGCTTCACACAAGTAAACGTTTCTATACAAATGCGCACAAATTTGCTTATCAACATACATCCATACGTGCATACCATCACACGTACATCTACACCATGTGCAACTGTCAAAAGTGGCACTGAAGGCGTTGAATGAATCGCACACTAGCACATGAAGCCCAGAACCAAACAAAGACGAACCAAATTCTTTGTACTTGAAACTGAAATAATAGCTAAGCTTGAAAATTATTGCAAAGCATTTTCTTTTGTGCTATTCTTGCTCTGATTGGTTGAAAATTAAATCAAACATGGTGCAGTCAAATATTTGTATATGCCGATATTTTGAAATTGGTTTTAATAATGAACATCAGTCGCACATGGCAAACATTTAGCGAGACGTTTTTCTCATTTCAGTACTTATCAAATATTCGTTTGGGTTAACTCTAACCTGATTAAATTAAAATATTTGTTATGGAGAATTGGAAAATGTGTAGAGTTAGGGTTTTCATTATGAGCGCTCGAATTAATAACAATTTCATCCTGGCAACAGGAACGACGATAAAGAAGTCGTCAAGAGGTATCGGAAGAGTTTTCTGTTCTGTTTTATAGTTGAGTTACTATGGAAGTCTGTCGAAATAATAAATAAAATAAACAGCTTCAGTCATATTGGCACAATTTCTTTTTTTCCTCTCTTCATGTGGGGAATATAATTTCGGATAAATGACCGCTGCGGCTTGGTGTAGCATGCTAGTGGACTAATTTTGGATGTCATCTTCTAATAAATGGGAGTCAATTTCATAAAGGACGCACATTTCGTTGTTTTTCGGGGTGGACGGCAATCGTCTATGGTTTATCTATGATATATGAACTTGAAATATTATATTTTCACAAGAAGTAGTAGAATGTGTTAACGATCCTGGGCACCATGAGAGACGCCAATTTCAGTATTTTACGGATCCTGATATTTTCGGGATTTTTGGGACTGCCCCTAAACTAAAGCTTATTGTTAAAAAGTGTAACCCATACTTTTATATGCACTCAGGCGGCTTATACATATAGTTTTTAATAAAAAGTTTTTAAAGAGCTAAAATTGCTACAGATGAAAAGCACCGTTCTGTTTCAGTAACTGCTGGCTGAATTTTTTATAGTAATTGATATGCTTTCTACAGATAGTAGTCTAAGTCATCTGAAATCACAAAAATCTTACCACTTTCTACTACATGAAATTGACGAACTGCAAGTTGAAACTCCAAGAAATATATCCTTTATGTTAAATGCTGCGTGCGTCGATAATTTTTAGCTGATTTTCTCCGCCTAACTCAAACTCAAAACGTAAATAAAGTTCTGCGAAAATTAGGTTTTTTGTGAAGAAAATTCTACTAATTTCACGTGATGGAAAAAATGATGCTCAATAATCCTGGTATTTGAATCGCCTAGTCTGGAATACAAAAAAGCCTGGGATAACATGGCCTCGGTATTGTCCTCATTAGTGACATATAAATTATACTCAACAGCTCCAGGGTTTGAATGGGCTAGTCCCGACAGTTTGAAATTCAAAAATGGTCGGGATTCCGAAATCCCGGGATTAATCTCCCTAGTATGGAGATACTCAAAAAATTCTGAATTTGAATCGACTAGTTCCGAGAATTTCGGAATTCAAAAAAGTTCGAGAATTCGAGATATCGGGCTTGGTCTCCAAAGTGATCAATAAACTATACTCAACAATTTCGGAATTTGAATTGACAAGTCCCAGGAATTAAAAAAAAGATGTTGTCTGTAAAGTCGCCTTACTTACTGAAATCTTGCATTTTTCAATAGAAAATTTTAATTTTATTTCTTTGAAAGATATTTAGTATAGATATAGAGAAAGAGGTAAATGGAATCGGAATGGAATTGATCAAGTTACATTTATACATATACGCATAAATACAATTATGTCAATCTCTTTTTTTTTTGTACAATGTACATAGCGGTTCTGCAAAATGAGTCGTCGTTCGAAACAATTTAGAAAAATTAAATTTACAAAATACTTGAATAAAATTTATATAATAATACATTTTGTATTGACATTATTTCTTTCAGCAAGTAAACTGAATAAAAGTTGTTCAATTAGTTACTTAATAATTTTTGCAAATTTAATTGTAGTTTGTTGTAAAAAGAGTTGTGTACATCAAATACAGTTATGCTCTCTGTTTCTTTTAATAAAAATTTTGGCTGCTTTTTCTCCGACAGACCAAAAGCCAGTTATGACTGCCGTTAGTCTCCAGGCGTCCCGTCGTTTCATGTTTATCAATATTGACAAACTATGATAATGTATATTAATTAAATGTGAGTATATAAATTCATTATGGTATAAGTTTGGAACATAAAGACCTAGACAAAATAAAAAAAAGAAACAAAACTCCGTACTAGAAAATGTGCCAATACCTGCCGAGAGCGACCGCCCTTAGAAAAACCTTTTCTATAATTTAATATTTCATATCCACAGGGGGCCTCAGACCACAGCCCATCGAATGGTAGTCACGAACAAACCCTCTTGGCTACGACACCTGCATGCTGGTTTATATATACATACATAATTGGCGGGTACACCCTTTTTGGGTGTTTGGCCGAGTTTGGCTGGTTTAGCTAGCGAAAATATGCCGGTATTTTTTTAAATTGATAATGCACCACATTCGAATATGTCGAATATTTTTAATAGACCTTGGAATATGCTAGTGTGTGTAGAAGTATCATACAAATGTATGCATGTATGTACACCTGTGTGCACAATAAAAGCAGCCTGGAATAAGGTTATTTTATGTTTTTTTATTTTTTGAAGTAAAACTTCTTAGGCGTCGATGGATGAGCGAGAATGGAGAGTAAAATTTCAAGACCATGCAAAGTTTTAGGCATTTTCGTTCCGCGAGAGAGAAAAAAGATGTAACATAGAGGAAAAGGAGAGAGAGAGCTATGTCTTATATATATCTTAGATACACTTTAGGCTCTTGACGTCTCCCTTTTGTGCGGTCCTTCGTCTCTTCGCTAGGTTCTAGCCCAAGTCGTACGACGTTACTCGTATTGTAGGGGCAAGAGAGAACTACGTATACATCACATACAAGGCGTTAGAATATAACAGGGAGAGAAAGAGAGTGACATGTAAACATACAGCACTAACGCCATATTACTATAGTTGAGCGAGAGAGAGCAACATATTGTTAGAATAGGATAGATAGTATTTTTGAAAATTTTGTCTATTTGTATTCTCCCGAGATGAATTTATTAATGATATTTATTTTATATATATTCTTTCTCTCTCTCACTAATTCTCTCTCGGGTCTCTCTCTCTTTCTTTGTCTGCCTTAAAAGTTTCACTTCTGTTATGTGTACTACGCTATACGCACTTTTTTATTTTTTTTGTAAAAATATAGTCTATAGTCTACAAGAAAAAGTCGTATAACTTAAAACTTTATGCAAATTTAAAAAAATTCTAAAATTTTCAACAAAATTCCAACGTTTTATAGTCCATTTAAATTTTATATAATGAAGTAGAAGCTTGAAAGGGGGCAAATACTCTCTTCATAGGGCCTGAACCTTTCTGCGGGTTAAATAATAGCTTCAAAAGTGCCCTTATACGTGAGCAGGAACAACGAGACCTAATCACCTACTGGAGGGCCAAATCGGGCATGCGGCAGTCAAAAAGACTCATAGATCCAAAACGGACAAAGGCAGAAGCAGTCCTTAATCTAAGCAGAAAGGACATACAACTTTACAGTGAACTGCTAACAGGATACTGTAGTCTTGAGTTTCACATGAAAAAGATAAGTGCGATAGAAAACGATTCCTGTAGACTCTGCAAAGAGGCACAAGAAACAGCAGAACACGTTCTATGCGACTGCCCAGCAGTGGCACCACACAGACTAAATAACCTGGGAAATGGGTCTATAGATCCGAACCTCCTGATAGAAATTAGGCCTACAGCAGTTTTAGGATTTATCAACAGCCTAAAACTGTTTGAGAAGACTACATGGGTTCACAATAGATCTCTCAGTTCGTCAGGTGCACAAACAGCGTGAAATGCCTAAAAATCGTTGATTGTTAATAATTTTTTTACGGTGTGACGCTAAAAAAATGCCTATAATTCGATTTTTCAGTCACTTCATACTAACATTTTGTTTAATCAAAATTGATTGGACTATATACAGCATATTTAAATTTTTTTCAAGATACTAAATAAAAGTTTGAAATTTTGATAAAATTTTGTTGAGGTTCTTAAATTCTGTACAAAGTTTAAAACTTAAATATATATATGTTTTTTTTTTGTGCATCTTCACAAAAACGTATTATATGAAAAATAATGAATTAAATAAAAAATAGTCAAAACTTTGCAATATGTCGCGCTGCTATTATTGTAAACATAGGTGTATGTCTGCATAGAATTAGTACACTTTAGTAACCCTGATAAACTTGGCACAGTATTTTAATTTTTCACTCGCGGTCCTTTGCATATGTCAAAAACAAACTGTTCTAATTACCCCGGCAACATTTGCGACTTACTAAGTAAACTAATTAGTCTAAGTACATGCAATGCTCGCACAAACATTCTCACTTATGCACACGAATACAATTACACGTACACATTTGCAGAGATATACATTTGGAAAGATGTATGTGCCTATATAGACGCCGGTAAAGCCGCTTGTAGGTGAGCAGCATTTTCCGCTGGCGGCACTGCAAAAAGACGAGCGACATTCAAAAGTCGTTTTCTATGTTTGTTAACCTTCAAAGACACGTGTGCACATACGTATATACAGAATGAATATATAAACTTCCAAGTAAATATAGAAGAGTGCAAGAGTAGCTAATATGTATAGAGTGAGAACTAATGGCACATCATGAAACCGGCATACTCGGCTTACTCGATATGCAGGCTCAGAAGGAGGACAGGGAAGTCATATGTATTTTATATTTTTGTACTCGTATGTATACAGAAGGTAGCCCAGAAAAGTTTCACCTTATTTTATGACACATAAACTTTTTCATTGGTTGGTTAATAATTTTTTTGTTTAGTATTTGACAGGTGACTATTAACCAATTTATTATATTTGAAAATTGAGAGGTGTACGCTACTGGAGCGCGAAAAAATTGATTGCTTTAGTTTTGTGAAATAATTCATCATTGCTTTTAACTCGAGATGAATGCCAGAACATACATATATTCGAAGCTTGGACAGCTACTGCACAAACAATCAAACAGCAAACTAGTGGCTTGGCTTAAAGAGATGGGCCACTCTAAGATCACAAATTACCTGGACGGTCTCCAGAACATCAGATGTATGAGTGATAGTGTCAGGATGAAGCCAAAATCTCTATACAACAAAAAACGCGCAACGCAGTTGGCAACTTCTTGGCAAAGAATTGGAAGGTATTTTCGTAGCAGCTCGTGCCAGTTGATTACCAAACTCGTTTTGCTTACAGTCGAAGGTTGGTGTAACTCGATAATAAAATGAATGGTTTTTCAAAAAAAATTATTACGAGGCACATGTCCACCTCTCTGGACGTGTAAGTAAACAGAATACTCTGATTTGACCAACCGACAGCCGCTGTCTTTCCATGAGCCATGATTGAGCCTTTCGTTTTTAAGATGGCAATAAAAATGTGGTAACCCTGGCTGACGATTTATAGCGAATCATGTTGAACGAGTTCTTCCTATGGAAAGTGGAAGAGTTGAAGTTTGAGAATATGTATGTTCCATCCAGGCGACACATTGCCCACTTTACGATTGAGTTTTTTAATATTGTGAGCATATTTTCTGACCATTTAATTTCTTGAATAGAGTGTGTTTTGACTGGCCAGCAGGATCACAGATCTAATGATCCAGACTACCCTGTTATATGCCTGTATGATAAGACCCTAACCTCCCTTGGTTGGTGTTAGTGCGTGATTAACATTCGAGAAGGCCCAGGTTAGGGCTTCTAACCCTAGGGATGAAACAACGAATGATATTGGTCATGAATAAAGGAGGTAAGCGCTAATTATGGAATATTAAGAGTGATTTTTTAGCTATTATCTTTTTAAACAGTTGGTCTAAACAGCTGACGTACGTTTTGTGTTTTGTTTCACTGTCAAACATCTTCAGTTTGGTCTATAATTTAACCATGAATCGTCTTACAAACGAACAACCCTTGCAAATCATTGAATTTTATTATAAAAATGCGTGTTATGTTAAGAAAGTTTAAAGTCGAAAAATTGTGTTCAGCGTCGAAGCTCATTTTTGGATCAAAGGGTACGTAAATAAGCAGAATTGTCGATTTTGGAGTGAAGATTAGCCCGAAAAATTGCAAAAGCTACCAATGTATCCAGAAAAGGTCACAGTTTGGTGCGGTTTATGGGCTGGAGGTATCATTGGACCGTACTTCTTCAAAGATGCTGCGAATCGCAACGTAACTGTGAATGGTGAGCGCTACCGTGAAATGATATCCAACTTTTTTTTGCCCAAATGCAAGAGCTTGACTTGCTTGACATGTGGTTTCAGCAAGACGGTGCCACATGCCACACAGCACGCGTAACAATGAACTTGTTGAGAGGTGAGTTCGGTGAACATTTTATTTCACGTTCGGAACCTGTCAATTGGGCCCTAAGATCGTGCGATATAACGCCTTTAGATAATTTTTTGTGGGGCTATGCTAAAGCTCATGTCTATTTCGACAAGCCTGCTCCAATTTACGCATTGGAAGACAACATTAAAGTATTTATATGTGAGATACCGGCCGAAACATTGGAAAGAGTATGCCAAACTTGGACTAAACGGATGGACCATTTGAAGCGCAGTCGCAGTCAACATTTGCATGAAATAATTCTCAAACATTAAATTATATGGACTGTACTATCGATTTAAATAAAAGTTTCATGCATTTTTCTGAATTTTACGTGTGTTTTTTTGAATAACTTTCCTATAGCTAAGACAAACAAATGGGGACACTCGCGCATACTTGGGATGTTTCCAGGTATTCCTAATACCACCGACTTTTGTGACTCGGTGAATACATACCTAGACAGGCCTTATACAGTCCATTTTCCATCCAGAGAGGAATGGGTGAATGGGTTAACAAACAACGAAAACGGGGTTAGTATATATACGGACGGCTCAAAACTCAATGATCAAGTGGGAGGTGGTGTATATTCGGAAACTATTTTCGCCAATTTATCCTTTCGCTTACCTGATCATTGTAGCGTATTCCAGGCCGAAATCCTGGCAATCTCAGAAAGCCTTTTAATGCTAAATAAAAGCGTAGTCACTGTTAGAGATATCTTCATTTATTCCGATAGTCAGGCAGCTCTGAAATCGCTTCTATCAAGCAAACACTCGTCTAAGACAGTAAAGGAGTGTTACAAATTATTAACAACACTTGCACAGTACTTTTCTATTAATCTGCTCTGGGTGCCAGGACACAGTAACATTATAGGTAACTGTAAGGCAGATGAGTTAGCTAGATTAGGCTCCTCGCTCCAAATTAGTCAGGACAGGCTTGACATACCTATGCCCTTGGCAACATGTAAACTTTTGATAGACAGATACACCATTAGTGCTGCTAACTCCAACTGGAGGCAGTTAAACACCTGCGCTATAAGTAGGCTAGCGTGGCCCGAATGGAACATGGGTCGCACTAAGAGTCTACTTAAGTTAGGCAGGAGGGATCTAAGGATTGTAGTAGGTGTCCTATCTGGGCACTGTCTAATAGGAAGACATGCCAGTAGATTAGGGGCACCATCTAATGACTACTGTAGAAGCTGTCAAGATATAGAGGAGGTAGAGACAATCGAACACCTTCTATGCGGGTGCATGGCTCTGTGTAGAAGGCGGTGGAGATTGCTCGGTTTCGCTTTTCTGGACAGCATTGCAGATGTTGCAAATCTCAAACTATCTAGTATAGCTAGCTTTTTAAAGGCCACACAATGGTTTAGAGAGGACCAAGTTGAGTAGGATAGGACAGTTCTGGTGGTATCACAAGGGGCCTCTAACTGGCCTAGGTGCGTCGTAGGACAGCCACTTCACCTAACCTAACCTAACCTATAGCTCTTAAAAAATCACCCTTTACATGTGCAGATGTGCAAAAAAGCCGCAGAGCTTTCAGACCTTCAAGAACAGTACTCGCCACAAAATCGATAATCTAACGCAGGAAGTTTAAGTGAGATCGATGCAAAATGTCATAAATAGCGCCAAAATTTACGCCAACTCTGGTGGTGATCATCTATCAGTTACCTTTTTCGAAATATGTTGTTTCAGATAAGCACAGGCAGTTGAACAATAAAAATAAAAACGCCTTAATTATTTTTAGAAACAGAAAAAGGTCTTTCCTACATAAGTATTAGTTTGGGGAAAAATCAACCCATTATTTTCTTGGTAGTTGGCTGTAGTGATCGATATCTCGCAAAGTATCGATCAAACATTTTAAAGTTTATGCTCGTAACCAAGGTGACATTTCAACTAAAAAAAATCGTTTGCTGTTTTTATTTGTTCCATTCAGTTTTGAGTTACAGGGTGTTAACAATGGCAGCTAACAAAGAGAAACTGTGGTTCATTTTACAGGTTTTTCTTTTTCATAAAGGCAAGCTGAAATTGTGAATTGTGTTTACGATGCTGATACTGTAACAGCTAATTACGTACGATTTTTGTTTCGCTAAAGAAAATGTGGATAATGTCGAAAATGTCAATAAAATCACGGAAATAATCGCAGTTGACCAGGATACTGGAAGTCATAGCAGGAGTCACCCAGAAGTTAAAGATCGACCATAAAAAAGTTTTAAGCCTTTTGCACAAAAATTGTACGCAAAAATAATGAATTTTTATTTCCTAAAATTAATATACTTACTCTTGCCATAAATTCCGTGACAAATTTTACAATGCATATGCAGAAAAAAGTACTGTTATTTTCGCTTCTGTTCGTATGCATTGTCTACTCATAAACCATACTCAGTTTCTTGGAAAATTTCGTTTGTTAACAATGGAGTGGAGAGCAAAGAATCGGATTGCGGTGATTGCATTACAAAAGTGTGATAAAAGTGCAAGTGAGATTTACGAATTGCTTGAGAAACTTAATATTTCGAGAATGTTTGTTTGACACACGATCAATCGGTTTTCCCAAAAGTCTGAATTGGTAGACAGAAAAGGAAGTGATCGTCCTCGCGTGGCTCGAACCAGTGCGGCCATAAAAGCCGTCCGAGAAATAATGCACAGAAATCCCCTAATGCCCAGGGAAATTAATGTGTCGACCAGATCCAAGCCGACTGCCAGACTGATTAGAGATTATCTGCAAATGAAAGCCTTCCGTTGCTAAACTGGTCATCATTTGACAACGCGCTTGAAGAAAATTAGACTTGACAGATGCAAGCAGCTTTTTTGGTGGCACGCGTGGTCGTCATCCAGCCTCCGTAATGGTTTGGTGGGGAGCATCTTTTAAAGGAAATCTCATAATATGTGGGGAAAAGTATGTTTTATAAGTCGAGGTGAAGCAGTTGAACAGTACTTTTTTCAATGAAGAGCGTTGGATCTTTCAGTAAGATTCCGCCCCAGCCCGTAAGGTAAAAGCCCCCCAGCAGTGACTAAAAAACAATATTCCTTGGTTCATAACCACAGAAAGAAGTCCAGATCTGAATTCATCGAGATACAGTTTGTGATCAGAATTGGAGAATATGGTCTGTGGAAAACCACACAGAAATTTGTAGAGTCTCAAGCAATCTTTGGCTTGTGCAGCGACTTCAATATAAATGGAAACCGTGCGTGCTGCAATAGCTGAATGGCCTAATCGTTTGAAATGAAAATTTAAATTTGATTCTTTTTTTTTGTTAATACTTAAATGATTAAATAAAACTAACTCCGTTCAAAAAGTCATTATAAATTCATGCCTATAACGGACTTAACTTGTAACAGAACTTATGGCAGAACTAAGTATATGACCAGATATTGTTTCCCACTTAACTAATTTTAGATTTTAGATCATTGTAGATTATTTTCGTCACATTTGAAAAGCTTCTGGCCCATAGTGTAATTTTTGATTTCGTTGAGCAAAAAAGTGAAAGTAAAATTTTTTTGCGGAATCGAATTTTTGCTCCAAAAATGTGAAAAAATCAGAGGAAAGGCTTTCGGTGATTAGATTGTTCGGCAGAAAAATATTTATAAAATTATAATTAAACAAAATTATATTTTATGTTTTTAACATATTTATACGGCGGCCGCCGTAGCCGAATGGGTTGGTGCGTGATTACCATTCGGAATTCACCGAGAGGTCGTTAGTTCGAATCTCGGTGAAGGCAAAATTAATAAAAACATTTTTCTAATAGCGGTCGCCTCTCGGCAGGCAATGGCAAACCTCCGAGTGTATTTCTGCCATGAAAAAGCTCCTCATAAAAATATCTGCCGTTCGGAGTCGGCTTGAAACTGTAGGTCCCTCCATTTGTGGAACAACATCAAGACGCACACCACAAATAGGAGGAGGAGCTCGGCCAAACACCTAACAGAAGTGTACGCGCCAATTATTTATTTTTTTTTATTTATTTTAACATATTTGAGAAATCGAAATTTTATACTTCTTTGTTATATCATCTGAAGACAATCAATACAAGACCGAACTGTCTGTTTACAAGTGCTTCCAGTGTGTGCATGTATGTGTTCCTATGTATGATACACACCATATAGGTCCAAGTGTGTATCGGGCAGCAAAATATTTGAAGATGTTGATGAGGTTCGTAAAGAAATGGGAGCAACGGTATACCGAAGTAAAAAACGGTCACGATTTCGTTGCACGAGCTACAAAAGATCATTGATTTGAAGTAGTTTTATGGAAACGACAAGATTTGCATTGAAAAAGGACTTGCATGGGCTAAAGAAAATTCAGAACGAAATTGGACAACCATCATATTACCACGTGAATCTTCCTTTAGGACTAATAGTTGCATACGTCGGCCCTCGTGTTCAGCTGATAATCGACAACTTCTACGAACTGTTAAACATTCAGTGTGAAGTTTATGTTTGCGGCTGCTTCTCCGAAAAAGGGTTTGGCTATTATCTTGAGCTTACTGCCAATTTGAATGCAGTTTTGATGAATAAAATTTACCAAAAAGCATCATGGCCATTAGTTGCTAAGATATTTGGAAGAATTAGCCAGCCTTGGATTTTACGAGAAGGCAACGACCACAAGTATCGAGGCCGAGAGTGTATAGAGGAAACAAACCAAATGGGATTGATATGTATGATTGGCCTTCACATTCGCGTGTTGACAATTCTATTGAAAATATTTGAAAAAGAGTTAAGTAAAAACTCAAAGGAAATCAAATACAGACACTAAAATAGTTATCAAGGCAAATTCGGATGTTTTGAAGCCAATTACTGCCACAACGTGCGCAGAAATTAACACAAAGTATAACTAAAAGATGTGCAACCATTATAGCACACCACTGCTAATGGCGGTGACTTTACATGTTATTGCATATATTGCGTATAATAAATATTTAAAGCCCATAGTTAGATTAGGTTCTTGTGGTCCAACCACCAACTTACTTAGAGTTTACAGGTCGCTTGGTATACAACTGTGCAATACGGGAACCTCATTTTTTTTGTCGTAAAACCATTTTGAGACTCTTATGAAGCGAGGTATTGATCCAATCCTCGCACCGGACATTTGCGTAAGAGAATTGAGGAAGTATCTACCTGGAAAACCTGCTCTGATTTCAGCAAAGGTTGGAACAATTGCAAAGGAAGGGGGCAAACTCCTAGCCTCAAGGAATGCATGCCAAATAGTCAATGGCCGGTTATGTAAGCCGTCACCATCTTCGAGATATCCTCTTTTGAAAGGCTAATCAGTTCCTTTGACTTTTTCTTATTTATTTGCGCCAATAGCTGTTACGCATGTGCCTTCATCTCTCTATGATCTTTTGGCCTCTTGGATAATTTTGTTTTTAATTATTAGTTTGCTTGTGGTCATAGGTATCCCAATGGTACTTCTACCATTAAACAATTGAAGAGTAGTACCTTTCGAGGCTGCCTTTTACCTTGTAGAGGTTGACCTAGGATAATATTTGTATTCTAGTTTTGTTATGGCATGTGTATTTAGATACGTAGTCTCTTCTTTTATAGAACTTCTGTCTGATAGACGCTGCAGTAGTCTGGTAGTCGAACGGATAGTTCAAGTCTTAATACTCTCGAAAATACCCCACAGCTAACCCTATCGTCTAGCTGCTGTGTAGAAATTTAATATCTCCGTTCTCCATAATCTTGGTGTTTGAAACTCTCATCTTGACGGTATGTTCGTTTTGAAAAGTCTGTCGAAGTTGAGTCTAGAAATAATATAGTCCATTTCTTATTTGTGACAATTCGGAGTATGCCAAATAGAACTGTGGCCAACGCAGTTTGTTTGAATCGAATTCGTCAAATAGTTTCCAAGTTATGGTGGTCACGCTGCCATAAGATAGACTGTAAGTAGAGAATGGTCGTCGGGAGTTGGCACAAATATCACAAATAATTCAAAGGTAAAGAATGATTTACAGAAACTCACCTTGGATGATCGACAATGACAATTACTGAAAAAAAAACGCGAAGTGTAATGCAGACTTGGCTCTCAAAAATCGTTGAAAATCAGTTAGAAACCTCATTGCCTGGACCTATGCCTGATTATTTTAAAGACGTATAGGAGGGCGCAATTAAGGTAGAAGAATCGATTTTAGTGATTATAAGCAATTTTACCGCATCATAGAATTTTAACCGGAAAACTCTACAATATGATCCGTTACCAAAAAGACTAAAAATTAATGCCGAATAGTGCTTAAATTATGCTCCTCTTTATACGCATTTTGCCTGCACTCTAAATGCGTAAGAGCGCATATTGACCAGAAAACAAATATGCTGCGCAATTTATATGCATTTACCTGGTGAAAGTTAGCCACAACGTACGTGGAGCAATAGCAATAAATTTTTGCCCACTTAATACCACTCGGCACAATGCTATGTAATCGTACACCCACTCCTGCCGCTATTGTTTCGGAAATTGGTTACGTTTTCCCAGTCCCTTACCATTGCAGTTTGCTAATTGTCAAACATTCAAACACTCAATGAGCACCATTTAATCCCACCGTGCCATATTTAGTCACATCCGCAATCATCCAATTGCCATCTGAGGCCTTTGACTATTTCCACTGATAAATGCTGCTCATTTTGGTTTTGTTATTTTTGTGTGCTGCTAATCTTTAGCGTTTGGAGTTGCTGCTGAGCCTGTTGATTAGCAAATAATTATATCGCTAACAAATTTCGCCAATACTGAGAAGCAATTGCAGTACATGCGTGCTCTAGCGTGCTAGAGTGGGAGGAAAATCCATTAGTACTGAACTGCAGAGTTTCTAGTAAATTGAAAATTATGACTAACTAGTCGGCGTTGATTCTCTTTACGATACAACTAACAGGCAATGTTTTAGGATATTGTATATTAATTGCCTCACGTTACGCTCCTTTTTTCGGAACTAGTACTCAATTGGGCACTTTTGAACTAGTTGCCTATCCAAATTCGTTTTTGTTAATTTCTTTTCTGTTGAAAACTTTCGTTGATTAAAAATACAGGCATTTCAATGAAGAATATAATAAGTATTCCGTGTCTAAATATTCGCTAAATTTTGCTTTAACTACAAAGAGTCGAATGCTTTTATTTAAATCTTCAGTCTATCCCATATGAATAGCCGTTTTGCAATAAAAAAGGTTTGAGCTCAGATTAAAGCTAAAAAGTATATTTTGTATCCATAAAAATCATTTAGATCACTTTCAAGTATTCGATTTTGCGATTTGTGTTTTTTTATGCATATGGATTAAAAAATGTTTAAAATAATAGAATGTTAAATATCTGAATATAATTGTGAATGCATTATCATTATAATTTATTAAAAATATTAAATAAATTCGCTAGCTAACATTGACTGATGAGCATTAACTGCCAGGGTTATCAGCACTAACTACCAGAGTTACTTACCTACCTGCCTGCCTAACTACCTAATTTTTAAAACACCTAAAATTTTCAAAGGATTAATTTTTCAATAATTAAATTTTATTAAATTTTAAATAAACATGGATTTCCGAAAAAAATGTTTCAACTTTCCTCTTATAAAAATAATTATAAGTATTTCAAATAATTTTTTGAGAGCTTAGTGCATTACTACATAAAATCTACAGTTTCATGCGCATATTAAACCTTTCCTGGATGAGAAAAAACTTAGATTACGTCGTACGGCGTAACTCGATGGGGCATATTAAAAAAACCACAACGATGCTCTGCTTTCCTTCTTGTTCGCCTCATTTTACTCTATGGAATCCTATTTTGTACGCTCCCATTAGGGACACAGCTCCTAAATGACTGCAAAGAATGCATGGAAGCGCGAAGGTACGAGTATGTGTTTTCGACCCTATACTCTACGCCCTAACGCTCTAAATGAAATCAGGCTTCTGCATCCGCTAGAATTAATAGCTAGATAGATGATTGTGGATTGATTGAGAATTAAGAATTGATGGAAGCTCTGTCTACTCGACTATTTTGATAATGAGGGTGTCTCTACCGATATGCATCAGTACCAGTTCTTGTAGTTGATGGACGCCGCGATAACCGCTTTTGTGATTTTGTTCGAGTTTCAGAAAGCGCGTCAGTCGTTTCTTTCTCGTACTAACCGCCACCAGTGAGTCCAAGTCCGTCTCCACCTGATCGCTTTAACGCAGAGGAAGCCTTCGCCCCTCTGATACAACCAGCTGGTACCGCATCGAATAATTTCAGAGATACGTTCCGATTCGAACGACATGACTCAGCCAACATAGCCGATGGATCTTTATTCGCTGCGCTATCTTCCGCAGAATCTTTCTCTTGATCACTCCAAGGGACGTCTCATCGGATGATGCTATCGTCTATGCTTCTGCGCCATACGTTTGGACGGGCATGATGAGAGCTTTATAAAGTGTTAGTTTTGTTCGTCGAGAGAGGACTTTACTACTCAATTGCCTACTTAGTCCAAAGTAGCACTTGTTGGCAAGAAAGATTCATCGTTGGATTTCAAGGTTGACATTATTATCGGAGTTAATAATGGTTCCTAAATAAATGAAGTATTTTACAATCTCGAAATCATAACTGTCAACAGTGACGTGGGTGCCGATACGCGAGTGCGCCGCTTGATAGTTTGATGACAGGAGGTACTTTGTTTTGTCCTCGTTCACTATCAGACCCTTTCGCTTTGCCTCTTTATCCAGTTCGGAAAAGGCAGAATTAACAACGCAGTAGCCGAATGGGTTGGTGCGTGATTACCATTCGGAATTCACAGAGAGATCGTTGGTTCGAATCTCGGTGAAAGCAAAATTAATAAAAACATTTTTCTAATAGCGGTCGCCCCTCGGCAGGCAATGGCAAACCTCCGAGTGTATTTCTGCCATGAAAAAGCTCCTCATAAAAATATCTGCCGTTCGGAGTCGGCTTCAAACTGTAGGTCCCCCCATTTGTGGAACAACATCAACACGCACATCACAAATAGGAGGAGGAGCTCGGCCAAGCACCTAACAGAAGTGTACGCGCCAATTATTTATTTTTTGTTTTTAACAACGCAGTTGTAATATTCTTCAACGTCAGGTTAAAGAAGTTGCACGACAGCCAGTCACCCTGTCTGAAACCGTTGGATATGAAACTGCTCGGAGAAGTCCTCCCAATTCTGACGGCGCTGTTGGTGTCGATCCACGTCATTTTGCACAGCCGTATTAGTTTTGCGGGGATACCAAATTTAGACGTACCAGCATATAGGCACCTCTTTTTCGGGCTGCGTGATGGTGTGTGCCGATTCTTCTTCAATGGGTATTTTCCAAATATTGGACCTTCGTCGAGGTCTAAAGTCACGCTGATAAGCTCAAATCCGTTGGTTGATGGTGGGCTTCAGCCTATCGCACAATACGCTCGCTAGGAGTTTATACGCGACATTTAGAAGACTAATCCAGCGATAATAGGCACAAATTGTATTATCACCCTTCTTGTGGACACTTAAATTCTAATTGGCAAGCCTGCTTTCATCCGACCATATTTTGCATAAAAGCTGATGCAGCACCTTACCAGCTCCTCGCCGCCATGTGTGAATAGCTCAGCTGGCAGTCCGTCGGACGACAGTTCCGTCATCAGCGATTGGGGTATCAGGATCTTCACATTCTCTGTGATATGTGCAGCTGTCACTATTTAATAGGTTCAAGAAGCGTTCCCTCCATAACTAAAGTATACTCTGCATGTTAGTCACCAGATCGCCGTCTTTGTTCTTACAGAAAGTCGCCCCGGTTTTGAAACTTTGTGTAGGCCGCCGAACTTTCGGGCGTTGTTCCTATTGACCAGCATCTCAAGCTCCCCGCACTCCTGTATTTTGGTCTCTCGTTTCTTCATTATGATAATACGCCTCTTTGACTTTTTCAGGTCCCCGTAGCGCAGCAGGGCCCTATAAACAGGGTTCTTTTTTCCACGGTAGCATGACATCCCCGTCGTACCAATTGTTTTTTCGGGCTCGTCGAAATGCAACTTCTTCCTCAGTGGCGATACGTAGAGAACGGGAAATGTTGTTCCAGATGTTGTAGACTTCGCAAGGCCCATTACTCTTGTTGCCTTGCCCCGTCCATTGTATCTCTTGAATGGCAGTGATGTCAACCTTTTTTTTACGAGGACATCTGCAGGGGTCGTTATCGTGTGGGAAGTTCTCCTCCAAGGTTTTGGTTGTTGTCATTTTCATTGAGGAAGGATTGTTACGTGGCGGGTCGCATACCCAGCGCACGACCAGATATCCTGGGATGCTTCGTCTTCTCACATTAGTTCGCTCTCAAGCGGCTCAGTCAAATTGCCGTGGCAAAAATTTTTCAGTCGGGGTTCTCTAACTCCTTCAGTTTTAATCTGAATTTTGACACTAAAATGCAACCTTTTCAAAAACAAAAAAAATTGTCAAATGAACATACAGACTTCCTAGATCCCAGTTGCCCTGTCAAATCCTTTCAGGTGGAGTTCTCTAACTCTCTCAGTTATTCTCTAAATATTGAAAAAAAGCACAAGAATCCGTGTTTTAAAATCAGTTGAATGATAATAGTAGTACCAAGTTGCCTTTACTATATTATTTTAGTCGAAATTCTCTGGTCTGGAACTCCTTACTGTATAAGGATCGTTCATCGTGATCGGGGAATAACAGCTGTGACTGAAGTAACGAAGCAATTTGCCATGGCTCACAAACATCGACTAAAAAATCATGTGAACGACGAAGAATCCAGCTTACTTCGGCTGAATTCTTCTCGAAGACGATTAGAACATACAAAGGTATCCGACCTTTGGGGAGCGAATATCGATCGTATTTTAAAATGTTTCTTAAAACAAGTTAAATTTTCAAATGAAAGTTATCATTTCTTCAACATAATTTGTCTAAGAAATGACAATTTTTAATAATTTTGCTTTTCTATAAATCAATGATTTCATATAAATTTCTTTGCCCGACTGATTTTCGAGCTCTTCGAGCTGACTTCTGTGGCACCGACATAATGTTATTTTTAAAATGCCTCAAGTTGCAATGTACTCGCCATTCATAAAGAATCAATTGACTTTAAACGTGAAGCATAAATTCCGCTCAAACTCACGCTTGCTGTGGAGCAACAAATAGCAACTGCAGAGCAAAGTTAAAGGCCGTAACAGTAGGAGTGTAGTTAAGCATTCCAATCGTAACAACTGCGCATGCGATGGAAATTCATTCAGAAATATTTGGCGGCATTTCTGCTCTCTGTTGACATTTTTCAACAAACAACAAACTCAATGACAGGTATGTTAATCCAAAAGCAGATGTTAGCGAGCAATGAACGATGCACGAAACTCGGCGAAAACAGCATTGTGCTCGTCCTTATTAGGATATGCGAGGACATAAATTCAGTCAGTTATTTTCCAAACGTACTAACGTACAGAACAGAAAAGCACTACTGCGAGTAAAATCAAATAAACGCTCAGCGAACGGTCAAATAATAAATTTTACTAAAGGCTATAGACGCGCGAAATAAAATTGGCGGAGACGCGTAGTGAGTTCAAAGAAGAATGTGTTTGGGTGTTCCTCTGTACTCATACACACATAAAAGTGTGAGCGCATTAGGCGTACATATTTACTAGCAAATTGCAATTGTTGCTTTACTTTTGGCAGCATTGCTGCAGTACTAGCGTTGGTGCGTGTGTGCTGGCAACTGGTCTACCAGTTAGTGTTACAATTAAACTTGTATGTGTGTTAATAAATTGAATTTAAATACTTCCGCCATTGCGGAAATTCGCTCACAATCATACGTATGTATTATAAGAAGGAGAAAAGCGCCTTGTGTGACGTGGGTTGCCGCCGCGGTTTGTTTTAATGAAAGCGCCTGAACAGGAATACAAAAGACAGACACGCGGGCAGACATGCGGGCGTGACAGGCATAGCAAAACAATCGAAACAGAGCAGACAAAGAACTTAGGCGTCTGTGGAGGAGGCTTTTAAAACAGTGGCGTGGAATTTGTTTAAATGAATGAAAATTAAATTGCAAAAAATTAATTTCAGTCCCATAGCCACTACTGCGCTTTGCCTTGATTTTGAAATATGATTGTTTATAATTATATTTCAAGTGAATAAATAAATATATAAATAAATAAATAAAAATTAAAAAAAATTTTGAGAACGTGGCGTGCGTATGTTTTGCAACAAAAATTTAGAAATGATATTCAAAGATTATAACAACTAAAAACACAATTAATAAACATTTTATTCACGTTTTCAATATCCTTTGATAATCGTGTATGTGTGCGTGTATTGATTTAAATCCAAGCGCCTTGCTCAACTTTGAGTGTATTATGCTAAGCTGCTTGCATACACTTTCGCGCAGTTTCGCTGCCCACAACCACCATTACTGCTACTGAATTATTTTGTGTCTGTGTTTGCGTGTTAAGGCGACGGTGTTGGGCTTAAAACAAACGCAAATAGAATTAAAGCATCAATAAGAAAACACAATATAAAATAACAAAAACAACATAAAATAACAAAAACAACATAAAATAAGAAAAACAACATAAAATAAAAAAAAACAACAAAAATAATCCCTGCGCGCATATATATTATAAAAAAACAACCGTTACCACCTAGAACTGTGTGCCGGCGACGACATTCATCTAACCCACCTCCCAATTTGTCTCTCGACAGCCATTCCATCAGGAAAGTTTACACGCATTCGTGAGTTCTATGTTAATGGCCACCCGGAGAGTTTGGTCACAGCACATACATAGAATACATAAAAAAAAATGAACAGAGATCCGACATGCGAATAAAAATAAAATTTTAGCGCACGAAAAAGTAATCATATTACGAGTAAGACAAAAAACAACAACAAACATCAAAAAAATATCACTGCCAAAGTTGGCTGCAGTATTAGAATCCAGCCAATGTGGAAGAAAAACCAAATCAAAGCAGCCAAGCAGAAAAAATTACTAAAAGAAAACTAAAATAAGGACCAAAAAAGAATAAAAAAAACAACTACGAGTGCAAAAGTTAACACGCTAGCAAATAAATTTACAAGCTGTATTTTAAAAGAATTCAAGCACTCAACAACAAATCAAATACAGGGTGATCGGTAACACAAAGGGTCTTTCAAAAGACGCGTGTACAGATGGGTTGTTTTAAAATAAAATATGTACAAATTCCAAGCCTTTCAGGTTTCATTATTTTTATTCAAAATATGGCTCAATACAATCATACCTACGTGAAAAATGACAAAATTTAAATGCCCTCCATGAGCGCTTCTATAGGTAAAATCCGCCAAAAATTCAATTCATGAATGTCTAATGGATGAGAACGTCGAGTTATCGATGTTGAAGTTTGTTCAGCAATATTCAGTTACCGCAGCAATATTCTGAACAGAACGCCAGTTTTTGGTATTTGGTCTGTCAGTCCGTTTTTAATATTCGACAGACGAAGTTTATTGAAATTTTTTCACCAACCTTTGAATTGTCAACTCACGCGGATGGTTATTTCCTCGAAAATAAATTACAAACTTTGCAATATGTTGTTTTTAAAGGTTAACCATTTTCATAATGATGGTCGGCAATTTACTGTGGGCAAAAAGTAAGGTGAATTTATTTGTCAAACTTCGCGGGATTAAAATTTCGCTCTAGTTATTTTTTTCATGAGTTGGCAGTACTGTTAATAACATCTGGGCCAACTTTCATGTGAATGTCATTATCAGTAATATATTCACGCTTGTGTTTACCAAACGACCAAGAGTGCATTTTTCGATTTTTACAATGTCTGATTTGATTGAGCAGAGAAGTGCCATCAAATTTTGTTTGCGGAATGAAATTTCGGCTGCGGAAACGTTTAGCATGTTGCACAAGGCATTTGGTGATTCGACCACGTCGCAGAAAAATGTTTATAAGTGGTACAAAGGCTTCAAAGAGGGTCGAGAACGTGTTGATGACTTGGAGCGCTCCGGACGACCATCGACGTCAACAGATGACCAACTCGTCAATAAAGTGAGGGAGTTAGTGCTCAAAAATCGTCGGTTGACTGTTAAAGATCTTACTGATATGATCGGAATATCAGAAGGATCTGTGAAAACCATTTTGAAAGACCATTTGGGCCTACGAAAAGTCAAATCTCGTTTGGTACCGAAAACTCTCAATTTCTTGGAAAAAAGTCGTCGCGTTGGTGTGTGTGAAACAATGCTTTCAGACTATCAGGACAAGCTCAAATGTATCATTATGGGAGATGAGACTTGGATTTATGCTTACGATCCTGAAACAACCGACCAATCAAGCGAATATCGTGCTAAAGGCGAGGCCAGACCGAAAAGAGCACGTCAAAATCGTTCAAAAATAAAGGTCATGATGACAGTTGTTTTAGATTTTCGTGGTGTGGTGCACTATGAATTCCTTCCACCTGGCCAAACTGTTAATAAGGAATAATTTTTGAGCGTTATGCGTCGTTTACGTGAAGCAATTCGTCTAAAAAGACCAGAATTATGGGCCAACAACCCTTGGTTTTTGCATCACGATAATGCACCGTCTCACACTACACTCGTTCTTCGTGACCATTTCGCCAAAAAATCCACGCATGTCGTTCCGCAACCACCGTATTCGCCTGACTTTTGGCTCTTCCCAAAACTCAAGAGACCACTCCGTGGAACGCGTTTCGAGTCGATTGAGGAGATAAAGGCTGAATCGAAGAAAGTGCTGATGGCTATACCGGAAATGGACTATTTGGCATTTTTCGGGGATTGGAACTATTTTGAAGGGGATGAAATTGATTTACAAGAATAAATAAAGATTTCTCATTTTACAACCAAATTCCCCTTACTTTTTGCCCACAGGTATACATATTTTTTCAAATGCTTAAATTGTCCAGTGGACCGAGTTTCTCAACATTTAGTCCCAGAGAGATATCTAAAATCATAAATGCTTCAAAAATGCTAAAAGCTGCCTCAATTCGCAAAAAAAATGACTTGATCGCGAAAATGACGAATGAGCAACAATAAAAGAAATCGTTACTTGATGAAGAAAAGATTTATCTCAGCTCAAATTCTGTCTAACAAAATCTTAACAGCAATGAATTATGTACATAAGTTAATGTGACACTAACGGTGCTTTCAAGTGTTCCAAGTCCCTATATTGTCGCAACATACTTTCTTATGAGCTTCTGCCACTTCACACTTTACAGGGACTCTTGACCTTATATAGACCTTAGAAAAAATATGATGTCATCTCAAAACGATGTATAACCGCCAATATGTCGAATAGGGTTACTACGGCATATTATTATTTTTTTTTTAACCTATTTACTTTATAATTTTGCTTGACAAATCGTGTTCTAAGTGGGGTTATTATTGCTATTATTTTTTTTAATGTGTATATGATAAACATACATTTACAAAATAACTTTGTTAAGAATTTTTAAATGGAGTCTGGCTATACTTATACATAGACAGTTATGCTTACACTTACCAAATGTTACGGATAATATGTAAAAGGTACCGCCTAGGAATTATTCACTGTTGACACTAGGTGTCGCTTTTGAAAGACGCTTTAGTTTTTACACTATTTTTTATAATAATTTGCAGAATAGCTTCCATATAATGTAGGAAGATTTTAGTGAAAAATCCTATATTCAAAACATTATCGAGCAGCCAATTTTAACGGTCAGGTCTTGGCCAAAATTGTATTGATTTTGTTTATGTATTCACATACCCTTTAACATAGAACGGAAATAAATAGGACCCTTCAACTAACTTTTAAAACAGTGGTCGTAAAATAAAAAAAAAAAATACTTTTTTATAATCTTTGAAATCGATTATCTCGACAAGGAAACGACACAAAAACCGGTTTATATATGTCCAGATGGGCTAAATGACCGTAGAAGATAGTCTAAATATAGATTTACTATGAAAAAGTAGAAGAAAAGCATATAGAATAGCGAAAATAGGTCAAATTTTTATACACTTGAAAAGGAGTCCAGCCAGATCCGCGGTACCTAATAGAAGGTATAACTTTTTAAATCCTTTTTTTCGTCTTGTTCAAGGATCCTTTTTAGAAGGTTATACCCATAAATCGGTGGAAAATTAAATTTTAGGAAGCTACCTAGAAGCTTAAGTTGTTGTTAGCCGTATTAAAAATATATGAAATTCACGTCCAAAGTCGAAAAAGGACCGGGCCTGACCAGGGTGCTCAACGGAGATAAAGTAATTAGTTTGTCTTAAGTAAGATTTTTGTAAAACTTTTAACGTTTTTAACTCTGTTTCTAATGAAAATCCCTTCTAGACTGGAATGGCTTGAAGAAGATCCAACACCCAACACACCCGTTAAGATCTACACGGACGGATCCAAAATGGACACCGGTGTAGGATCAGGGTTATTTTGCGAAGAGCTTTCTATTAGTGAATCCTTTAAATTACCGGATCACTGTGGCGTTTTTCAAGCGGAAATAAACGCTATTCATGAAGCCTTGAAATGGTTAAAGATAAACAGAATATCATCAACGGATATCTGCATTATATCAGACAGCCAAGCTGCCCTACGAGCCCTGGATGCATTCCAAACAACATCAAGGAGTGTCTTACGTTGTCGCCAATCTCTAAATGATTATGCTGGGTCCCAGGCCACAGAGATATACCAGGGAACTGTAGGGCAGACCAACTTGCAAGAGAAGGTACCTGTAAGTAAGTAATTTTATGGAGATACCTCTCGTAACTTGTAAGCTTCTCATTAAGGACGCACTAATCAATTCTGCAAATCAGAGATGGATTAGCGCTAACACCTGCGAAATTGCTAGGCAAACATGGCCAAGGCTAAATTTACGTCTGTCCAAGAGTATTATAAAACTGAGTAGACTTTAAATCAGGACCTTAGTAGGGGCCCTCACAGGACATTGTCTCATAGGAAATCATGCAAGGAGATTAGGCGTATACACGCATGATTTCTGTTGTAGCTGCAGAAATGAGGAGGAATTGGAAACAATTCAACACCTTTCTTGCACATGCCCGGCTCTGGCCAGAAGCAGAAACCGATTTTTAAAATCCTACTTCTTAACGAATATAGATAATCTATACACTTTAGGTATGAACAACCTTTTACGCTTTGTCAAAAGCTCAGGATGGTTCAATATGGAAAGGGAAATATAGCCCAGCCCCCGCGGCTCACAACGGACCCATTCCGTGGTCTAAGTGGCATCGTTGTCTCTATGTGCGATGCGGCTGCCAACCTACCTACCTAACCCTGTTATAGGTCCTTTGCTGCATCCATATGGCTATCTATAAACAATTAATGCATACCCATTTAAAATATTTGTTTCATTTGAATTAAAAAATAAATCTAACTTAAAAGACTGCATATGTATTTGTACGACTTTTAGATACCAGGAATATTTTGACCATTCAATGCAGCGACTTTCACCAATCATCCTCGTACTGGTGGTTTCAAAACTAAAACTGGAGTGTATGCGATTTTCGATTAGAGCTAGAAAGTTACACCAATTGCGTATTAATCCATGAAAATCCCTAGTAATTATCTAGATTATATTTTAGCACTTGGGTTTAGTCGAATGGCAGAATTTCGATACTTTTCTCTAATTACACAGGTCGACAATGTTTTGTCCTATAAAAGTGTAGGGTCATTTCCGAAGTATTTTTTTGCGTAGAATCCGAATCCGGGGTTTAAATTGCTTTATCACGTCAGGATTTTGAGATATCCTAACCTAAAAGTGCAAAAAACGCTGTTTTTCCCCATTTTTGAGGTTATGTAGCTACGCAGATTTTGCTCTTCATAAAAAAGTAAGCATAGTATTTTAAAGTATAAGTCTTCCTCTTTTAAATGCCGTTGACTTTGCTCAAATATCTTTATTTTTCACTGAGATATCGCATTTTGAAGTTTTTTTTATTTTTTTTGTGCGACTATGTAATCGACCGTATCGCGTCTCATGTGATCTCAATGGATTTTCGAATATCGAAAAATTCACAAACATGGAAACTTCAAAATGCGATATCTCAGTGAAAAATTAAGATATTTAAGCAAAGTCAACGGCATTTAAAAGAGGAATACTTATACTTTAAAATACTATGCTTACTTTTTTATAAGGAGCAAAATCTGCGCAGCTACATAACCTCAAAAATGGGCAAAAACAGCGTTTTTTGCACTTTTAGGTTAGGATATCTCAAAATCCTGACGGGATAGAGCAATTTAAACCCCGGATTCGGATTCTACGCAAAAAATTACTTCGGAAATGATACTACACTTTTATAGGACATTCCGAACTCATTTTTTTGCTGACCTGTGTTATTCGCCGATACAATGAATATAAATGCGTTAAAAAAGGAAAGCAGAGCACAAAAACAGATTAAGATAAGAGCGTAAGGATAATAATTAATTAAGATAATAAGCGTAAGCATATAATAATAATGGAAAATTATAGCTCCCATACCAACTTTGTCCAGAGGGTGCGATTTTTCTACCGAAGATTAAAGTTTTGACATTTAGGGTGAAAGTGCAATTTATCGAAAATATCAATTTAAACATTATAAAACGACCTGAATAAAAATTCTGTCCCTAGACTTATACAATGAATTTTAACGATGCGTTTTCGTAGTAGATTTTAACCCTCTTACTCTCACTAAAATCAGCATTTTTACTCGTTCTCGAAACAGCAATAATGAGGGGGTTAAAATGCCTCTAAAAATGGTTAAGTAGACAATGATGTAGGAGGTCTCCAATGTTGAAACCCTCATACTGGTTAAGAGGAGTGCATAAGGAAGCATAGTTCAAACTAATATCTACACATTGGTATTAGATACATTGCTAACACTTACACTTATGAACATCAGGACGGATCGATTTGTATGGAACGCACTATTTAGGCTTTCTGTGTTGCATAGGGCGCATTAAAATCTAATTTGAAGTAATTTTATTAATCGAATAAATTAAGGTAAAGCAAATAATGATGCATAGGCTCTGCCAAATACTTAGTAATCAAATACTAGTTATCTTAATACTTTATAATGTTGTCGAATAAAATCAAATAGTTGAGTTGCGAAACTTAACAGTTCAGTAGTTGGCGGTCAGACCAGGTGTCGGCCAACTATACACATACGCACATAGATTGAGATAAATGTGTTAATACTGCACACATATAAAAACTATGAAATATTACCAGAACACAAATACGTATAAACAACAATAAAAAAGTAAAGTTAAAAATTATAAATATCTGAGGCTGTGTTTTTTCCAAAAGGCAAATTCATACTTATTTTATATGTAACTGTATGCGCTCATTTGCATGTTTATGCTTGTGTGCGCATTTGTATATTTTCCGCGTGCACAAAATTAATTTTTTGTTCGGAGTCACACGCTCACATGTGTTGATTAAAAATATCTGAAAAGAGAGCAGTGAAAAGTTAGCAGTTAAAAATGAGTGGTACGACGGTGTAACAGTGTTATTCGTGTAGTTGCGCTTGCATGCATATTGCATACACATGTGACTAACTGTGCGACAACACGGCGCTCAGCAATCAAGAAAAACATGTCCGAATCCTCGAAAGCACCATATCGCATTGAATTAATTTTTTTCAGTTATTTTCTCTGTAACACACTGAACTCACATTGAACTAAGCCAGCAAAAAGCAGTTAGTCAAAAAAAAAAAAAAATACAAAAAAAAAAAAAAATATAAAATAAAAACCCTTTTTGACCAAAACAACAATCCCCACCATATCAGGCGGCTGCGCGTGTGTGTAGTTTTAATATTAACTGCCGCGTTTGTTTTCGTATACACTGTTGTTGTTTTTATTGCTTGCTTTATTGCTTTTCCCTCACTTTTATATTTAATTTCTTGTTATTTCGTTTTTAACGCGCCGCTATTTAACATTGAGATGGACAATGTGCGACAAATATAACAAATACAACGCTAGCAAAACCAGACGGTGCAGCAACGACTGCACTAATAACATCAACAACAACAGCAAAAACATCGCCACCAACAGCTGCACATGGATGTTTAATCTCCTGGCGGTCGCCTTATTAATCCAGCATGTCGCCTGTGTCGCGCAGGCCAGCGAGCATGTTTCCCTTGCGGCAACAACAACAACAGCAACAGCTGTGTTGACGACCAAGTCCCCAATTTCGCCCCCTTTTACGCCTGTCGTGTTGCTGGTGAAGCGTCATGTCGACAACGGCAACAGTAGTAGCAGTAACAAAAAGGTCCAAGCGACACATACGGATGTTGAGTTCGGGAGTCGCGCTACGAGTCGCCGCCTCAGTGCCATCGATGCTGTTGGCGGCAGTGTGGCCAGCGGCAATGCAGGAGGTGATGGACTGAATTTCGCCGCCTATGTAAACGGTGAGTTTTATACAAAAGTATAATATACGAGCATTTATTTTTAAATCTCCGGCAAAATGAAATACTATTGATACACATACAGACGCGCATTCACATACATATGATTACAACATTGCATTTTTGGCCCATTTTTGCCGCTTTTTCTCGTTTGTGAATTTCAACTCACCTTCACTTATTGCGCTTTGGCGCCGTTTTGCATGATATTTTCCAAGTACAGTGCACAAAATAAATATAGCAGAGTTGCCTTGTGACAATTTTTAACAATTTACTTGCATTGTATTTACTTTTAATCATTTTGTATGAATATATGGGCCTTATCTCTTAGAATAGCCATATAAATTCAACTTTGTGCGAATTAAAAGTTAACAAATTTCATTCAAAATTTCAAACCCTTTAAGCATAATTTTGAGAAAACTTTTGAGTATGCCGTGTCATACACATATATATATAATGTATATATAACTGGCGCTTAATCCCTTTTGCGGTGTTTGGCCGACATCCTCCTCCTATTTGTGGCTGGCGCCTTGCTGTTGTTCCACAAATGGAGAGACCTAGATTTAAGCCGACTGCGAACGGTAGATATTTTTTTATGAGAAGCTGCTTCTTGACAAAAATACATTCGGAGATATGCCATTGCCTGCCGAGGGGCGACCACTATTAAAAAAAAAAAAACTTTTTCTTCACTTTGGTGTTCGGAGATTCGAACCAATGTACTCCGAATTCCAAATGGTAGTCACGCAACATCCCCTACGGCGGCCGCTGTATCCTCATAGTCCATTCAATTTTGAAAAAAAAGGAAATTTTGAAGTAGCTCAAAATCGCGCTGATTTTTGAAACGTTTCTTTAGGACGATGTTTGGTATTTTATTATTATAAAGGGTTTTTCAATTGGCGCGGGTCGATTTTGGCGCCCTGTGGCAGCCCTCTTTGTTTTGTTGATATCTGTAAAATCTTTTGTTTATTATTCAGTTCTTTATGCCAAATCATCATGGCAAGTTACACGATTGAACAGCACGTTCAAATGATAAAACTTTATTATCAAAATGAGTGTTCATTAACGCAAACATTGCGCGCATTGCGCCCATTTTTCGGTAGACGTGGTGGCCCTTCCAATTTCTTATGGCCCATATTGAACTATATGGACCTAGACGACATGTGGTTCCGGCAGGACGGCGTTACGTGCCACACAGCAAAAGCCATTTTATTCCATTTCAACATCTACTCGCCCTTATTGAAAAACCCTTAAGAAAAAAATGTCAAGCATTGTTCAGCAAAAAAAAAAAAATTTTTAAAATCCAAGCATTTTTTCATTACTTCAAACTTGGACTTTATTGTATCAAAATTTAATGGACTGTAAAACTGCATACCCGGAAATATTCCTTAGCAAAAATTATGGAATTTTTGAGAAAATTTGCATACTTTTTTTTAAAATTAGTCTAAAGTCAGAAACTTAGATTTATGTGGGTTTTCAAGTCGATTTAACTACTTATATATATATTTTCATAAAATAATTACTTAAATCAAATACAATAGAAATAAATTATCAAATCTTGTAGAAATGTGTCTTCTGCTATATTTATCTAATTCACTGTACGAGTATATCAAAGGAATGGTTTGGAAATAGGCGAGCGCAAGCAGTTGGTAGAGGAAAAGTGAAAAGACGTTTGTGCAAATGCCACATTCTCGCTTCACGAATTTGCGCTTTATGGTGTTATAAATTTTTGATGGTAGTGTTAACTTTTTGAACGGTTAAATTCGCCGATTTAACTGAATTTACTACAGAAATTACGTGGATTTATATGGTTGACCTAAGGATTTTTCAAAATAAAAGTTGGAGATTTATTTTAGGATTTTGTAAGCAAAGTTTTTTGGCATATATACGATTAGAAGTATACGAGGTGTGGCCATTATATAAGAAACAAATTAAGCACCAGTCCATTGAAATTGAAATTGAAATTTGAATTGGTCGAGCTAAGGAGCACCAAGAGATTTGGGAGCTTCTAAAACACTCAGGCTAAAAAGCCCATTGTATTTAAAGCTCTGGAAATGGGGTAGATAGTCAAGGAGGGAAGGACAAAAGTATCAGAGAAAGAGATAGAAAAGAATGGAGCCAGAGATAGAGGTAGTTAGTCTTGTGAGAATTTTCCAGATTGTTTGGCAAGTCTGCAAATATCCTCCAAATTTAGAGAACGAATATGACTCATTCTCACGTCATCGGAACCCAAAACTCGTAGCCGTACTCAAGCAAAGGCAGAACGCTCACAGAAAATGATCAATGCTATCCGCCTCCTCCAAGCAAGACAGACACATTGGGTTCTAAGTGATTCCAATGGTGGTCATATGCTGACCCCATGGGTTGTGTCCTGTACTAATACCGACCATTAACCGAACGTCTTTCCTTCCAAGTTTTAGTAGAAAGATTGACAGTTTTCTGTTCGGAATTGTCACAAAACACTTTGGAGCTCTGAAGCGTTCTAGACCAGACCATCGTTCTTTATGTAAATTGCGTACATAATCGCTGATCCAATTCATGATTCCTGCGGAACTGAGTCCGATTATTGGCTCTGGCCCTTGTGGGGGAACTGCTAATTCATGGTTGGCCAATTCATCGGCAATTTCGTTTTCTTGAACACCAGAATGTCCAGGAACCCATATAAGTACAAGCCTGTTTTGTCTTGCGACAGAATTAAGCTTCTTCTTACATTCTTGAACAATCTTTGAGGTTAACTTCGCATTCTCCAGGGCCTTCAGTGCAGACTGCCTGTCTCTAAAAACTCTAATCAGTTTCCCGCTCCATCTCCACCACGCCAGGTCATAGTCCATCCATTGTTTCGAAATTGTCGTCAAAATTAGTACACCGTTTTTGATCCTTCTGCAGCACTGAGTGGCAAATTGTTTGGAAAAAAAGGTAAATTTTCCTACAGGAAAGACTACTTGTAGCTCGCCAATGACAAGCAAAAAGATTTTGTTTTAGCTTCGCGCAAATTTAGGTTCATGAGGAGATATGAAATGTAGTTGCCTTCTGGTCTGTGCAGTGATATTTGTCAATCGAATTACCAAAAGTTCTTATATACCTATTGCTACCAAACCGTTCATTTGGACCGGTGCGATATTTAGTTTGCAAAATAAAATAATTGAAAGAAAAGTTTTAAATAAAATAAAATATATTGCAATATGATATTACGGACACATGATATATACATCTATTTACATGAAAAGTAGTTATATTACTTGTTTTTTATTTAGATTTAGTGTCAGCACAATTTTTATTTATAGAAATTTTTTCAATGCCCATTTACCACAGACATTCATTGCTAGGCTAGTGGGCAAACGTGCAAAGTCGCGCGATCCTTCTGGCGACTAGTAGATCGGAGGCGACCCAGAAAACTTCTGAGGCTAACAAAGCCACAGCTTTCGAATTTGGTAGGTATCCTTATCGGACATTTTCCGTTAGGTATCCATGCGGCGAGACTTGGGATTGTCGCAAGTCCTTTATGCAGAAACTGTCTTGGGGACGAGGTGGAATCATCTAAGCACCTTCTTCTCGGCTACCTTTCTCTTGTCGGGCACAGATTTAGAATTTTTCACACATCTGCAAATATTGCACTTTCACCTAACCTAACCTTCGTTATACAGACCCCATGAATTTATTGCCGCTGAATTGATTATATTAAAAAATACTTTAAAATACCATCTTCGAGATCTTGACGGCTCACTATATTTTCTGATAATTTGATCTGTCATATCTATCCCACATTTAGTCTTATTATAAAATATAATATATTCTGGTATACTGTCTCAGTACATCTATCGGTTTTATACATTTCAGTGGCAAATTGCGGTAAATTATTTTTTTGTTTTTGCTGAGTCAGTTTTGGCAATTCGATTTCATTTCCACGAATTGCACCAACTAAAGTAGTCAAGGCTTCTAATAACTTGATGTCAGTGATTTGCTAGTGAAAAAAGTTATCAATTTTTAAATTTCTTCCCGCACCAGTTAATAGCTCAATTATTTTTAGGATAATAAACTCACTCTATGGAATTGCAAACTGTCTTGATTCATTTTTCCAAAAGATGGGAATCCATTTATAATAAATAAACTTTGTAGATCAGATCCCAACCAAAACTGTATTCCAAACTTGCCTGGTTTGTTTGGCGATGAGTGCGTGAATCGGCACCTCGCTTTCATTCAAACTTTGTATAATATTTTATCAAACCAAACAAAGTACAAGTTTCAAGTGACTGCAAAATACCATTGCGCTTCGACCATTTTTATTCGCTGATATGTTACGCCATCTCTTTCATGCAAAGTACATGCTCGAACTTTTTTATACTCAAGAAAAAACCTAGGAACGGCAGCAAAAAAGCCAAGTTACAATTATCGTAGTCATTACATTGTAACACTCTAGTATAGAGACATAAAATGCCCCTCTCAAGCGTCTTGGGCACTTTTTGATTTATTTACCGTTGTATGTATAAGTACATATATTAATAAGTGAGAGGTAGTAAGTAGTCAACAGTAAAAAAGCAACAGGGAAGCAAATGCTAAGCCTCTTAACTGCAAAAATGATTGATGTGACAGTTAGATCTTCGACGTTTGCTAATAACAGCAGCAACACAAAAACCTAAGCAAAATGTTACTAAAGGGATCAAAGCTTTTTTAAATGCTCAAAGAGATATAAATTACCAAAACAAAAAAATATCTACTATATAACAACTACGCATTCTGTACATTTTGTTGCTTTCATACAGAAAATTGGAAATAAATTACTCTAAAGTAAGTCTAAATACATGCAATTTAATAAGCCCCATACCCAGCCACTTTTGCGATAGTATGAATATTTTATTTTTATAATTGTTAAGCAACTAATATGTATGTATATGTATTTGTATTTATAACGCGCAGGCGGCTCCTGCGACCTGAAATTATCGCCACTCAATTTGCATACTGACAACTACTAATTCGATTTTCGCACACTGACGCACTTCCATATATAAATAGAAATGCATGTGCGCACTGAACATGCAAATGCAAATCCGCCAAAATTTGAAATCCGCTCACACGTGTAGGAGCAGCAGGGCGTATACGCAACCTGTGGTGTCCAAACAAAATTTAAATGTAAATCGTATTACATATATGGGTATTCATGCTTAGTACAGTTGAAGAAATGTGCATTGAAATAGAAGCGATTGGATTAAGTCGCACTTTTGTTATGTGAAGAATAAATATTTTTTTCATATTTTAAGTTTAATACGATATACCAATCTTTATTTATGACGAATGCTATATATATATATGAATGATATACGATGAGCGCACTATAAGAGTATAAATTGAAATACTTCAACTTTGTTATCCTAAGAGGATTTGGAAAATACATATAGGCATAACTTAAAGGTATATATTTTCTGTACCAGAGTTTTGTACAGAAAGTTAGGAAACGTTTCTCAACAAATAAGCTTGAAATAAAGTAAACTTGAAAATATAGCAACAATATCATGGTAGAGAGTTACTGTTATACCTATAGATACATGTATATACTCTTTTTTTTTCTTTTGCTTTGATCCTTAGGATAAGTATTACGCTCAGAAGAATTTACAAACACTCTGTGGTCGTCTGCCGGAAATATATGCAACAAATTCGGATTTATACTAAATATTTTGTTTTTATCTTTAACAGTATTTGTTTACAGTATTTGATATACCATACAAGACCAAATGCACCAATTCCATTTAAAATGTTAATAATTTCTTCATGACTCAAATAAAGATTCTTCAAATATTCGTACAACGTAGAAATTACCTGTAGTACAAACATGAAAACTCATTATACTCCTCTCAATATGTTTAAATATAATTTTTGTTAATTTACTGTAACTCACTAGCCCCTCAATCGCCTCAGTTAATCATGACTTAGAAAAAGGCTTAACCTACTACATTTTGAGGAAAACGGGTTTAAATCAATTAGACGCAAGGAATTGTTTTTCTTATCGAGAATTTGAATATTTTTTGTATTTTTAGTTATTTATATAAGTACTAGTTTTATATTACCTTAGTTATTTATATTAGTTCGCTATATAAGTACTAGGTGTTCGGTTAATAGAAGACTGGGTCTACCTGTATTTTTTTTATTTTATTTTATTCATATCGTTGCTGGGAACATAAAGAAAACTACTACAGTTTAAAATCACATTATATTAAAAAAAAAAATTAATGATCATGGTAAAATAGAACAAGCAAAATATTCGTTGTGCCGGCTATTGTAGATGCTTCGACTCAAAACAATGGGAATGAAGTGCAACGTTGCACCTCTTACACAAATACGAAAAAGTTGTATGACAAATTTTATATCATCATTTCTTATTATTTCCTATGATATTCCCTGGTTGAAAAATTGGAATTCCTATAACTATCTTGATTTAACATCAATATCGCTAAACTCGTTTCCTTCTACATCCTTCGAATCTTTTTGAATCCTCTATCATTTTGAAGGAATAAGCAATCTCCAATCGAAAGCTTTTTTGGCGAGCTGTCAATCTTCGGTGCGTTAAGTATAGGAGAATTTAATAGTCAAAGGAAGTATAAGTATATTCTTACTAATAAATGGAGCGACGCTTCGATCGATTACGTATACTGTGACTCACTAGCAGTATTTTTCACTGGTTCCGCTGTACGTAGTTAAATTTTGCTCGAAAATTCGCGGGAACCCCGCCATGAAACTATCGGCAATTACTTAGCAATATCTCAGCTTTTAATGAAAAATATCGGTAAAAATTCTAAGAGCGGTAATAAAAAAATTATTCAAACAATTGTTACAAAAAAAGGGTGTGCCAGAATTTTTTTTAATTCTAAAAAAAATTCCCTTTAAGAATATTTTCAAAAGTGATAACAAGTTTTTCCCAACAATTTTTTAACAAAAAACGATATAAATTTTTTTACCAAAAATTTTAGATTTGAAAAAGAAATTTTTAATTATATTTTGTAATAAAAAACTATGAAAATGTATAAAAGAACCGAAGATATCTGACTGCAGAAAGTTCTTTACCAAAACTTACAACACTGCATAAATCTATTAACATTCTTTCAGTTCACTCCTTGCCTGTTAAAATTTTTAATAACAAAATTTCGTATTGAAGTTTTTAACTTTAAATTTAACACCCTGTTTGATTTTATAGTTGATTGGTGAAATCAGACATCAATCCTACAAACAAACCAATTTGAAAAAAGAAGTGAGAGAGGAGTCCACAATATTTGGATTGCTTGACGTAGAATCGCTCCTCTGAGGTGGCAAAAATTAAACATATATCTATTTACTATACATTTCCAACTACAGAAAATATTTTAGGAGGTGAAGACTAGTACAAATTTTACAGCCGTGATTGTCAAAAGAAATGGTGTTTTTAAACAAACTAGTATACATAGAAATATATTGGCAAAGTTATAAAGATTTTTTTTCTACACTCTTTGCGAAGACGTTTCGCTTAAAACAGCCATGCCTTCGGAATATTCGAATTCAGGCATCTCACTTGCAAGCGAACTGCAAGTTTTCGGTAAATTTTAAATGACACATGCATTTTGAATAGGTGTGGAAAAACGGTGCGTAGTGTTTTCACGGAAAATGCAATTTGTATGATTTTTGACAGCCATTTCCGTGAAACGCGAACACTAAGTTGACTATGCTTAACTCTTGAAGCTCCATAGAACTCGGAAATTTAAGCAAAACCAATATGAATTCTAAAGTGTAATAGCACAGACGGTCTAACACAGAGAGAAAATAGTTTTTCTTCTATTTAAGCCACCTTTTGGAAGTGCTTTGTGGTAAAGCCCTCTGCCTGCTCAAAATCAACACAGATTTGTCTCTGATCGCTCAATATTTTTTAAACTAACTGTTTTTAAAAAACTCTATATATTTGTTTTAATTTTCGTCGGGATGTCAAGTTGATTTCATTTATACATACATATTTCTATAGGGGTTTTTTTTAGATTGCAATGAATTAAGTCTTATTCGCTGAAGAGAGGCTTCGAGGTTACGGACGCTTTCATTGCAGCTTCGTGTCTTGCCCAGGAGATCATAATAGGCTGACTTATTTTTGTTAACTTCATAAAAGCCATTAGAAACACTACTTTATGCTGACCGGATAATTTTTCTTGAAATTGAAAAAAAAAATAAACTAGCATAAAGTTGCATATGTCTTTAATACTACTACAAATATTTGATACTATTTTTGTATAGTAGGAATATCGCTTATCGAAATCGTTCGCAACACCAGGCTTCATTAAACTCGTATATTTTGAATACTTTTAAAATATACAATTGGCTTTTACACCCTTTATTGAGTGCTGAGCTCCTCCTCTGAGCTGACTCCAACGGCAAACGATTTTTCATGACCGAAATATACTCGGAGGTTTGCCATTACCCGCCATGGGGTGACCGTTATTAGAAAAAATGCCTTTTATCATTTGGTGATATGGAGTTTCAAAACTGTGCACTTCCAATTTCACTATCCAACAATTATACAAAATCTTACTCTACGTGAAGAAACTGCAATTAATTTATAGAAAATGTCATGTTTAAAATGAAATCAAACATAATACCTGTGTCCGGACTTTTACAGAATAATTTAAGGAGACATTTTTTTGCAGTAGATTTTAACCCCTTAACTCTTACTTAAATGGTAAAAAAGGCAAGTGGTACGCTGAAATTTTAAATAGACAATTTTATAAGGGCTGAAGATAAAAAATTCATTCGCATTAAGATAAATGCATGAGCGAGCTTGATACAAGCTAATGTTTACACATTGCAAACACTTATAAGTATACTTATACGCACTGCAGTGCAACGATTTGTATAGAAGGCAACATCGAATACTCATTTGTACTGGACCGGATAAGCTTTATTGTTCCACAAAGAAGTCTTCAAAATCTCTACGCTTTTTGTGGAGAAAGTTATAAAACGGAATTTGCAAGTATGAAAAATAATATTCCCGCACTTAGAGAGTTCAATGTTTTTCCAATTCGAACTTACTTGATTTTTATATATAGGAAATAGCTTTTGAATTTTTCTAGACCTATTGGGTTAGCTCTCTCCCTACTACAAAAATAAACTAGCATTACCCATCGTTCGGATGGTAGCTTCAACTGGAAAATTTATATTATTAATACACATTTTTTAACAAAAATAATATTGTTAGAGTATTACATAATATATTCAACTAAATAGATAATTTGACAGAACTATAGAATTCAGTAGCCTCAGTAACTCAAAAATAAAATTAACATAATTTTGTAAAGCAGAAAGAGATCTATCGAATGAATACTTACCCTTTGTCAAACAGGAAGCAAATCTTTGTAAAATAAAAGATAATTAGATAAATAAAGAGCAGCTCGTTGTACTGTATTATCAGCTGGGGAAAATATTGAACAAGAAACGTGAATTTTTGTATTAGTAAATTTGGGAAAAGTTCCTTTAAATTAAATTAATTTTATTGGGACGATGAGAAACCGCCCCAAACCGCCCCAGTTTATAAAACATGTGTAATTTTTATTGGAATTTTTTTTTTGTAGAAAATGGAATATAAATAATTCTTTTACAACATTTTTAAGGCGATATTATTATATTATATTTTGTTGTATTTATTGGAAAAAAAATGTATTAAAAAAAAAGTGAATATAATTTGTTAAAGTTTGTAAATATTTCTAAATTAAACAAAAAAAAAAAATTTTACAATTTTTAAATTAAAAAAAATTTGGTTCTACTTTATTGCTTAGTGCTGTATGTGGGAGTATATGTGTACTAGTCCAGAGCTGACACATGGCACCCTTTTGTTTTTAATTTTGTTTATTATTGTTATTTTGCAAAGTGGGCTTGTACTTGTAGCAGTGACCGCAAAAGCAAATACCAATACAGACATAGCCAAAATTAAATACGAGTAAATGGAATAACAACTCGACACACACACTTACGAACCTGATGCACTCAACACACAAAATTTAAGTGCAGTATCGCCCTATCTGGTGTGCATATGCACGTGAGCGTAAACACATTTGCCCATTTGGCCAGTGGCCAATGTTCTCAATCGTTCAACAAACTTTCTGATATTCACCACTTACACCTGTCACCATTAACGGCGCCACCCCATTCACCAAACACACTCTACTTTGTTTGCTCTTCACATTGCACATTTTATTTGTTTTTGTGTGTGTTTTTTTTTTTGCTTTGCTCTGGCCTCGCCCGCTATCAACACCTAGGATAATGGTTTATGAGCAGTTGTTTATAAGGATACACTAAAAGAAAAAAAGAGTTTGGCAATGAGTATACTCACATGAAAGACGATGCAAATGTACCTTGGAGCAGAGATCCCTAAGGCTAAGGTTACGTTAGGTGAGGTGTGATTAACATGACTGCTTAGCAATGATCTTAAAAATATAGGCCAGAATGTGTATCCAGTATTGGAGATTGAATGAAGAGATTGAATGAAGTTTCGGCCTTCAGATTCTACTCATGGTGCAATGCTTTAGTTGATTACTGAATATCTGATCTGAGATATACTTAATTTGAGAAGGAATTCGTAACGAAAGTAGCTTAGTGTGATCTTCAGGTGTGATACAAGAAGTGCTCCGGCCGGCCTTTGGTATTTTCTTTGGTAGAAGCTAAGTATCCTTCACTTTACACCAGGCCCATTTATGCTGTGTGAGGTAGTGTAGTGCAGTACCGCGTTATACCGAGTTGTTTGCCGTATCAAGAAGAAAAAGTTGCAAAAGTCAAGCCCTGTTTTTAAAACTTAAACTGAGGGGATTTTGACACTTTTATAAGTATGCGATAGTAAATGTTGTACAACATTGTCTATGTGGCAACAACATTGTCTATGAATTTAGTAATACAGTTTAAAAGCGAACTTTTTAATAAACTATAAAGGGCTGATGAAAACAGGATATCTGAAGGGCAATCAACTCTGGGTAAGTATGTGTGTGAAACTGGCTTTCGATCTCAAAAGCAGATAAGAACAAAATATAAAACTCCATAAGACGAGAATAATGGCGTATTGCTGTTGAAAATTGTATGACAAATAACCAAGTTATAATAAAAAAGGCGGCTTTTAGAAGAATATAAAAAGGTTTTGTTTTTATGTTGCCAAATTCTTTTCAATACAAGCTTTTTTATCAAAATTGTTCTACCTTTTATTTTTCAACCCATCTTATTGTCCGAAAATATCGCAACTACTAGTCTATATTCTTCTCTTAGGAGTTGAACTAAAAAATTATAAGCTCCTGTGTAGTATGAATGAGCCATAGTTTCGGCTAGCACATCAGCGCGCTCATCGTCTTATATTTTTCTTTGTGCAGACCTTCAGTTAATTTAAGATTTATTTATCTCACCTCCACACTACCGTACACAGGTCGATTTCATCATCGCAGTCATTACTGTTCTAATGACTATCTATGACTATCAATGAAGGCCGTCGTTAGCTTCAATGCTATTAAGATACTAAATCAATAAAGTAGTCTTTCTCAGCTAGTAAAAAATATTAATTATTAATCAAAATTAAATATTTGCAAGTTAATACGTAGTAATATGCTTTTCAGACACTTTATTTTCTTGGTATTTTATTCCAGTGACCTTTAACTGCTGCGCAAAGACACCCTGCCGACTGCAGTATCTTGCATTGTCAAAAGCCTTATTAAAGCAAATTCAAAGTTCATGAAGTGGATTTAGACCGAACAAGCCGCTCCAATTTTCAGAAAAATTAAAGACCATGTCCGAAGTACTTGGATCACTTTACATCGAAACACTCTACTGTTGCAATGACTAATAATTCCTTTTTTTACTATGATCGTTATTTTTTACAGTGTGTTTTGGAAAGTACATAAAATGAGTGCAGTCTCTTTTTTCAGTTAGTCTGCTAAATATTTGTCCTTGTTTATACATACATATATATCAATACGTTAGGCCAAATGACAGGGCGCCGAGACTTGCTCATTCTCAATGTTATTTATCTATTTGCATAAGTATTACTAATGCATATATTTGTTGTTTATTTATTTTACACTCATGCATTTGTTATTCATCGGATACTATTCGTCAACTACACTCACACAAATATAAATAACAAAATGTAAATAAAAAGTGTTGCTTTATAGGTTTTTGGTTTTATATGAAAAAATAGAAACAGGCATACAACTGTAATTGTAAAAGTGCATATGTATGTACATATATAATTGTGCAGTATTAGAAAATTTAGACGAGTACCGACATTAGATACTGGGGCCAAGGACTACCGTGAATATAATATCCTCAATTTAAGGAAAAAGTTTTTTTTGTTTTGTTTTCTTGGGTGTAATAGTATTCGGTTAAGGCCAGAAATGCCAAATTTCCAAGCACATTGCAGTTATTACAAAAGAGATCGAAGGTATCATAAAGCTATAGCACCATCCACTGTGAGGTTAGATGGGAGGTCATCAGAGCAAAACCTAATCTGTTTTCCTCTTTTCTCAAGGACTTCAAAAATGTTAGAGTTAAAAATATTTTCTTATGGTTTACTGCTGAATTCGTGATCATATTACGAATTTTGTTTGTCCAAGTGGTAAATGATTATTGCAATAAAGTGGTAGGCTTTCCTTTTACTCAAAATTTTATACAATTAACTTGTTTATGCTCTATTTTTTTAGATGAAAAAAAAAAAAAAACAAAATATATGTATACATATAGCCACGCTTCTTTACTTCACTACTATTTTGAATGCTTCGAAATATAGCTATACATTTGTACCTATTACACTGTGCGATAAGAAAATATTTACGTTATCTTTTGCTTAAGCTAATTAAAAACTGAATAACAGCTTATGAATTTGTTGATATTGCAGGGCACTCAATTTGAGCTCTTTACTTTTCAATATATTTATAAACTAGCAAACCCGGCCCCCTTCGCTGGGCACACTAAAATATAATAGATATGGTTTAGAACGGAAAATATATGATTTTCATATTATTTATTTCTTTATTCTTTATTCAAGCGCTTTGGCATAAACAATATTTTTTGTTTTTCCATTTGTTTTTGAGTAAATATAAAATATAAATTGAAAATCAGGAAAAAAGAAGATTGTTTTTAAATTTCAAATCAACGCATATGAATAAACAATCGTCTTTTTTCCTGATCATCCATGAATTTTTCGTTTCAATTTACATATATGTTTTACTAAGCATTGGAGCTTTTTTAACCATTATCCATTTACATATATTGGAGGTTGAATTAGTTTTAAAGGTGACACGCAGATGGCGTTATTTATCACTTTATCGCGTTGGCAATACTGAATATATATTCATGACAAAGCCTCATCCCTAGGCTTTGTTTATCAGTATCTGTCATTTCGCTGAAGTATAAACAACGCAGTGTTTTCGTGCTCCGAGTATGTCAACTTTCGTGCCGTCGAAACGCAATTTGCGGGAAGCTTTGCTTTTCTGCTTCAATTTGAAAAAAAATGCAGCCCAAGCCCGTGAATTGCTGCAGGAGGCCTACCCAGACCATACTCCGTCGATTTCAACATGTGAGTACTGGTTTCGACGATTCAAAAGTGGTAATTTTCACACCGAAGACAAGGAGCGTCTTGGCCAGCCCAAAAAGTTCGAGGACGCGGAATTGGGGGAATTGGTAAACGAGGACTCGTGCCAAACCCAAGAAGAGCTTGCTGAATCATTGGGTGTTGATAAATCAACCGTTTGCAAGCGTCTAAAAGCGATGGGAATGATCCAAAAGCAAGGACATTGGGTCCCGTACGAGTTGAAGCTGCGCGACGTCGAACGGCGATTTTTTACGTGCGAATTGCTGATCGAGTGACAAAATCGAAAGGGTTTTTTGCATCGGGTGGTGACTGGCGACGAAAAATGGATCCACTACGATAACCCAAAACGCAAAAAATCATGGGGTTTGCCCGGCCACGCATCAACGTCGACGGCCAAGCAGAATATTCACGGCAAGAAAATCATGCTCTGCATTTGGTGGGATCAGGTCGGTGTCGTATATTTTGAGCTGCTCCAACCGGGCGAAACAATCACGGGGGATCGTTACCGACTGCAATTGATGCGTTTAAGCCGGGCATTGAAAGAAAAACGGCCGGAAACGGTAAAAAGGCACGACAAGGTTATTTTGCAACATGACAACGCTCGGCCGCATGTTGCTCAACCTGTCAAAAAATACCTTGGAACGCTTGGCTGGGAAGTGTTACCCCACCCGCCGTATAGTCCAGACACAGCTCCCTCCGATTATCATTTGTTCCGGCATATGAGTCTCGATTTGGCGGACCAGCGGTTCTCCTCGTACGAGGCTACCAAAATATGGGTTGAGTCATGGATAGCCAAGCAGCGGCCAGAATTTTGGAGAAACGGCATCCGGAAATTGCCCGAAAGATGGGCGAAAGTTGTTGCTAGCGATGGCCAATACTTCAAATAAAATATTTTGTACCGTTTTTTCACAATAAAGCCCCAAATCTTCGAAAAAAACCTTTAAAACTAATTCAACCTCCAATATTTTTCAAAAAAAAAAACGAAAAAAATTTTTTTTTCCACGAACACATAATTTCATTCGGATTTCACATTAAATTCTCAAATTTCGTAAGAAATTATTCACTGTTCCAAAATCCACTCCAAAAAAATTCACAAACAATTTTTAAATGTTGCACTTACGTTTTTTCCTTATGGCATCCAAATCAGAAAGAAATATTGACATATTGTAACTCACACTGACAGTTCAGTTCCGCCCCAAGCGTTAAAAAAGTAAGCGACATTATGGCTGGTTCAAAAGAACGCTGTACCCATTGCCAGTGCTCCGAATTACAACCAAACTTTACGAAACCCATTTTCAATACTTACTTAACAATGTGCGTAAGTTTGGTTTAATTCGGTGCAAAGACACGGCGGGTCCACGTTTTGGCATATATTTCGAGAGCCTAGTCATCAATAGGTATGAAAATTACCCCGTATTAAAGCACTTATCCACAGCTTTCATTTGATACCCACATTGTACATACACATCTAAAGGTTACCCGGGTCCACGTTTTGACCTATATCTTGAGACCCCAGTCACGGAGCGGCATGAAAAATACTCTGTACTAAAGCATTCACCAACAGCTTCAATTTGATATCCATATTGTACAAACACATTCAAGGATCCACGTTTTGGTCTCTATCTCAAGACCCTAGTCACGGAGCGGCATGAAAAATACTTTGGACTAAAGCATTCACCAACAGCTTCCATTTGATACCCATATTGTACATACACATCCGAAGGTTACCCGGGTCCACGTTTTGACCTATATCTCGAGCCCTATTTCCAAAATAAAATATAATCCATGTTACTCGTGGATGATGTAGCTTTCGAATGGTGAAAGAATTTTTAAAATCAGTCCAGTAGTTTTTGAGCCTATTCATTACAACCAAACAAACAAACAAACAAACAAAGTTTTCCTCTTTATAATATTAGTATAGATTAAAAAGTGTCGAGCTTTTCAGCTTTTCACTCCCAACTGTTTGCAAAATTTGCAATATTAAATTCGCTTAATGAGATTAAATATCTCTGTATTCTTTTCGATTTTATCTATCACACTCTTTTTGAGTGGTTGACTGAGTTTCCTTCCTATTTGTGGTATGCGTCTTGACGTCCTTCTACAATGAGGTAATAAAGATCCAGCGGCTTGGTAGGCTAGGCCATGTCGTCCGAATGGATGCAAACGCATCGGCTCAGAAAGTATCCGATACAGTACCAGCTGAGTGTAGCAGAGGAAGAGGAAGACCTTCTCTGCGTTGCCAAGATCAGGAGAAGCCGAAACTTTGCTTCACTTGGTGATTAATGTCGTCGGAAGGTTTTTGTCCAAACTTGAGGTATTTTTTTAATGCTTTATAGCCATAATACTCCGATTATAAATGATCCTGTTTTGAAGGAGGTTAAGCGACCCCTTAGGCATGCCAATAGGAATCTCCTTGACTTTACTGATGAAATCCGGGACTTAATACAAAATCCACTGGACTTTTAGCATATAAGTATAGACAGGCCTCAAATGGCATTCATCGGGAGTCACTCACCATCTTCCTGAACTTCCAGCTCACGAATGCCGTTAACGCAGTCCAACCACTATCCATTATAAGGTGAAGAACTTCAGGTACCTGATGAGACTCGCGTTACTTTGTAATAACTACGTTTTATACCTTGTAGCAAATTAAATTTCTTCCTATCCAGAATCGATCACGACGTATTTAACATATGTATGTCCCGTACTCGAAGGTACCCCGTCGAAATATCATGTTTCTTGGAACCACCCATGTATGAGGCTGATTATGACAAACGGTGACTTTAACACACCTGACAGCACTGGTTAAACTAATACAACAAAAGCTGTGTGAACTTAAAAGGCTCTCTAGTTCTTTCCACCTCGATATCTTGTTCCCAAAAAAGTTTTAGATAATGAACTTAAGCTTTCCTCTTTGTGTTATATTTAATATTTTTTTCAATTAGGCGTTGCTCTGTAGCTAATCAGCAACTTGGGAGTTAACAAATTTGACATGGGACTGAAATTCGAAAAAGGAAGTGGCAGTGGATAGCACAAATGCTTGGGAAATCCCGTTGGAAACTCTACCAACAAGCTCAGCGAGTATGTAATGTGTAGGCCACGTACTACTTGGAGCCACAGAAGCTGAAATGAATTTTCTTGGTCTTGCGTGAACAAAACTGGGATATACAGCTCAAAACCGTGTCCGCTGGCAAAGAGACTTAGTTGACGCGCGATAGGAGTTAAAGGAAAAAAATATAAACATATTTATATATGTACATATATAACCCTTTCTTCAGCGGGCACCTCCCATATGCAGAAACATTTTTCAGTCCATTATGTGCCCGCATAAGAAAGAGTACACAGTTTTGTTTTTTTGATTGCTCGGTACTTTTATCAGACTAAAAAGGCTAAATAAATATATAAATATTTGAATTTCTTTAAATTCTATGCCATCTGTGCTTTATATCCCCTCTCTTGTTGATTGCCCTTCGTTGAAGGCCTTGGGGTATTTAGTCAAAACCTCCTTGAGAATTCAAGTTTACCTCGTTTTTAAGTTAATTTTAAGTCGTTTTTGCCAAATTAATGAAGTACAACGGCCTGTCAAGTCAAACTTTCATTACAGTTGGTACCATGTTGCAAATTTATTGATACTTGCTCGACTTTGAATATTTCATTCATATAAAAATAACCAATGCAATTTGCCTAAACCGCTCTGAAGAATTAACAAGTCTCTCAAACAAGTTTGCTAATTATTTTCATCTAACTTTTGACCGCATGCAAATCAATTAGTATACATTTTCACAAATTCAATCATGTCTATTGTGTCTTCTCTTATTTGTTTTTGTTTTCTTGGTTTTTTGGAGAAAACTTGATTTTAATTTAATTAACTTCAATCGACCCAATTAAACAGGTAATTGAATTAGAAAATAGCTAAGGGCACGTTTTACTGCTTTGGTTGTTCGAGTTCGTGCGGAAGATACTAACTTACGTATAAATCTAACTTACTTAAGTGCCAGTTTGTATACGCTTATGCGATATTATGTTAGTATGTCTACTATCTTTCCAGCTGCATTGTATTAAAAAGTACGAAAAATGGAATAAAATAAAATAAAACTTTTCCAAGCTAACAAAGGCAAGCCCAGTCATTTATAGTACACACTTGCTTTATTTTACATGTGTATGTGTGCAAATAAGTATAATCACTCAACCTAGTCTACGCTGACTAAGTAAAGAGGCCAAAACGGTAGGAATATACACCAGTGTTCACAATAATGGCAGCGTGAAATATTGGAAAAGTTTTGACTATTTAAGTATTTTGTATTTAACTTTTTCTATTTTTTTATTAAAACATAGTTCATTCTACAACAAAAACTATATAATGCAAAGTGTCAAACTTTATATAAAATTAAAAAAAAATCCAAAACAAGTTTTATCAAAATTTAAACTTTTTAGTAAGAATTTTTAGAAAAATGCTGGGTGTGCAAATGTATTGGGTATTGAATAAATAGAAATGTATGTGCGCACTGAACACGCAAATGCAAATCTGCCAAAATTTTAAATCCGCTCACACGTGTAGGAGCAGCAGGGCGTATACGCAACCTGTGGTGTCCAAACAAAATTTAAATGTGAATCGTATTACATATATGGGTATTCATGCTTAGTACAGTTGAAGAAATGTGCATTGAAATAGAATCGATTGGATTAAGTCGCACTTTTGTTACGTGAAGAATAAATATTTTTTTCATATTTTAAGTATAATATGACCAATCTTTATTTATGACGAATGTTATTTATCAGGTCAGCCCATAAGTTCGTGCGTGTTTTAAAGGTGGTTTTAAAATTAATAAAAAAGATTTATTAATCAATAATATATTTTCCTTCATTATGTACAATGTCTTCCCAACGATTAGCCAAATTTATAATTCCTTGCTCAAAAAAATGTTTGCCCTTGGAGCCAAATACGCTTCGATATCCCTTTTTATAGCTTATTTTGAGGAGTAGTTCTTGTTACTCATATGGGATTGAAGTCCACGGAAAAGGTGATAATCACAAGGTGCAATATCCGGAGAGTATGGTGAATGCGGCATTAGTTCCCATCCGAGCTCGCTCAGCTTGCCTAATGTTTGCCTTGCGGTAAGAGGTCTTGCGTTGTTGTGGTGAAACAAAACTTTGCGTCTATTCACTAAGGACGGTTGATTTTTGTTAAGTGCCTCATACAGGATTAGCTGATGGGAATAATAATCAGCAGTTATCGTCTGGTTTGGTTCCAGAAGTTCATAATAAACAATACCGGCCATATCCCATCAAATAGATAGTAGAATCTTCTTGGGGTGAAGGCCATCTCTAGGGGTCGGCATTGTTATGCATTTTCTTCCATATAACAATTGCTGGAACTAAGATAGGTTTGCATAGAGAAAGCGACAAGATTGCCAGGAAGAACAAAAAAGAAATGAATTACGAAGATTAACGCGATTTTTGTGCCATGTAAAACTTTTGTGGTTGGTTGGTGTTGTCTGAGCGACACAGCCCAGACCCAATTAGCATAAAAGATACCATTTTGATACACCACTTGTAGAACCACTACTTTTTTATTAGTGCAACCATCTTGATTTGATAAAACTTTCATATTTCAAAATTTTCTAAAAATTGCGATAAATAGTTAAAAACTTTGATGAGAATGTTTTAAAACTTTGTAACCGACTTTAGTATCAAAATTGAATAGGCTCAGAAACTTCATACCCAGAAATTTTCTAAAAATGTTCACTAAAAATTTTTAAATTTTGATAAAGAAAACTTTAGCTTTTTCTAAGCTTTGTACAAAGCGAAAAACTTTGATATAGTATGAACTATTAATTTATATAAAAACATAATAAAATATTTAAAAATAACTAAATAAATAGTCAACATTTTTCCAATATTTCGCGCTGCTATTATTGTGAACACAGGTGTACATATGTAGTTACAAAGATAATGCACGTCCGAATATCGGTGTGTGCGAACTTAAATATTTGAATGCATATGTATGCGTATCTGTATGTATTTAGCTTCTTCAAAGGCGAAAGACCTTATGGCACCGTAATAGAGTGCAAAATGTCACTGATGCCTGATGTTGATAAATCTCACTGGTTCGTAGAATATATTTTAACACACATAGGTAATCATAATAGACACATACATACATACACATATAGTGAGAGCATTCATGCGCCATGCTTGTATTTACAGGTTCACTTGTAATTGTAATGTATGTACAAATAGCAGAAATAATTTGGCTAAGGTTTTCGCTAGAAGAAAACAAATAAATGTTTAGTCGCGTGCTCGCTAAAGATTTTAATAGGAGCTTAATACGAATATCTTTAGTAGCGCACTGAATATCTAGTCTGAGTAAGTTTTAATAAAACACATCCCTGAAGGCGCTCTACAATCACAGAGATGCTATTATTGCTGGATATTAACCAATCTGGACGGCAGAGTAGCCAGAAATTCGAATCGTCTACGTGTCGAATCGTCGTTTCTTATTTTCTTAAAGCTAAAATACAGAAAAGGTTTTGTATAATTTTTTTTTATAAAAAGTTCACAGTTTAATTAATCCCAAATATTAAATGCTCCGTTCGATGTACAAATGAAATGACTTTTGAGAGATGGGAATCTTTATTTTGACCTTTACGCGCCCTTCTGCTTGTCTGTTTGTATACTGCAGCCGCCAGGTTCACAAGTTCTAAATATGATTGACGTACGCAGCATTTGTAAAAATTATATATCTTTCGCAGGGTGATTATTTTGCGCCACCTTATACCAAAACCAATTGAACCAAAAAAGTGTGGAATATTGAATACTTGCAACTTTTCCTTACAAAATCGTATTTTCGTCGAAAGGTTTCATGTGCAAAAAATTTTGATAACGGTTAGAAGACTCAATTTTTAATGCTTTGATATTTTTATAGACACATTTTAAGCATAAGCAATTCCATTTGAAGTGTTTTGGACATTGTGACCAGCTATTCATATTTTTTTTGAGTTATAAGCATGAGTAAATTAAGAAGAAAACTGGACACATTTGAAACTTGAAGATTTATTCAGTGTAAAAAAGTTGCTATACAACTTTTCAAAGTGAAATGTTTTCTATTTTGTTTAACATTAACATTTTTATTTTTTAGGGAAAAATAAACTGTTTGAAAACGCCTTTAACAAAAGTTTTTTTTTGCTCAACATTTTCGGAAAAGAATTTGTTGCCTTTTGTAATTCTTTATAAAAAACCCACATCTTTTTTCTTATTTTTTTATTAATAGCTGAAACTATGTAATATTGGAAATCTTCATGGTAGGATTCCATTAACTTTATGTTGAAATACAAACAGCAAACTGGTGAAAAATCAGTGCAAAATACTGCTTTGGCGCACTCGTGTATTACATTCCCTTCAGGGAATGTTAATTGTCAAAGGAAATCGGTGCCACCATTAGGATGGCGTCTAATGATGCATACCCCCTGCATTTGAGTTCCTCTTTGTTCAGATGCTGTCATTGCAACATATGGTGTAGACGATGTTGCAGAAAAAATGCGCTCTGTCCAAAGAAGTTACGAATTCTGAGTCTAAAATTCTTTAAAATCAATTTTTACATTATTAACTTTAAAATAGCCTAACTTAAAAATAGCGCGATCAAAATTTATTTCAAAGGAATATGGACATTTAGGAAAAAAAACACCATGGATGCTATTTAAATACAGGTCACGGGACAGGTTTGAGAAAATTTATCATAGGATAGATTTTCCCGAGCAGGAACAGTGCTGCCACGAAAGTCTATATACGAGAACAATCAGTCATCGCCTGAACTTCACATGTTGCCTGTCTTTGTCACGCAATGTAACCGGAACTATCACTCGTATCCAACTTCGCTACGTTTGCGTGCATGGTTTGTATAAAAAGTAATTCTCAATGTTTTGCTGAACATATTTGAAAATATTTCACAATTTTTTTCCAATTTTTTTCAATTTATTATTCTTATTATTACTTTATTAATTCTTATTATTACTTAAGCAGTGTCTTCAAAAAGTATCGCGAATTTTGTGTTTTTTCAAAAATTATTTATTTATTCATTAATATCTATTTCGTCCGCTTCAAAGTAATCCCCATGAGATATTATGCACTTGTGCCAACGTTTTTTTCAATTTTCGAAGCACTTCAAAAATCATTTTTTTATCTTGCTCAGCTCCTCCTTCGATGCCGTCTTTATTTCGTCAATCGTAGCGTAGCGTCGTCCTTTCATGGACCTCTTCAGCTTCGTGAACAAGAAAAAGTCACAGGGGGCCAGATCTGGGGAATACGGTGGCTGTGGCATCATTAGTGTGTTGTTTTTGGCCAAAAAGTCGCTCACAAGCAACGATGTGTGAGCAGGGGCGTTATCGTGGTGCAAGAGCAAATTTTTGTTCTTCCACAAATCCGGGCGTTTCTGGTGGATTACTTCTCGAAAATTTCGCATAACGTGCAGGTAATATTCCCTATTGACCGTTTTACTCTGTGGCAAGAACTCATGATGCACAACGCCCCTACAATCGAAGAAAACGATAAGCAAAACTTTTACATTCGACCGCTTTTTTTGTCTTGGTTCGTGCGACAGCTTCCATTGAGATGATTGAGCTTTGGTTTCCAAGTTATAACCATAAACCCACAATTCGTCACCAGTTATGACCCTCTGGAGCAAATTTGGGTCGTCGCGAACAGAGTCCAACATCTCATTAGCAATGTTCACGCGATGCTACTTTTGGTCGAAATTGAGCAGTTTTGGAGTTTTGGCACGAATTTTTCGGTGACGAGTCCCATGCCCAAGGCATTGAAAAAAATTGAATGGCACAAGCCAATCGATATGTCTAGGTTCTCAGTAACTTCTCTAATGGTGATTCGACGATTGGCCAATACCATTTTCTTCACTTCATCAATTTTGTCATCTGTTGTTGTGTTCGAAATGGCCGAACTCGTCGGCATGAGTGAGAGACATGAGTACCAACATATCGCCACAAAAAAAACTAAATTCGAATATACGTAACCTGCAAAAATTCAAAATTCGCGATACTTTTTGAACACACATTGTATAAAACAAATACGAAAATCTTCACAATACTTGAATCACTTCAAATGGAATCGCTCTTATGCAGGTTGATTGCGAAGCATTCAAAGTAGAAATAGAAGATTGCGAGTTTTTTAATATAATTGTTTTCACACGATATTTGTTTTAAAATACGCTGCAAATAATCATATACTATATTAGCAAAAATACTAGAACATTGTATGTACCTATGTTTGTTTTTGATTTCATTTATTTATTTCATTTATTTATTTATATCAATTATACAGATTAAGATTAAGATTAACAATCAATTAACATTAACAATCAATACAATATATATAACTTAAGGGGACCCGGTGCTACAGAAATTAAACAAAAAGGGATTTTTTATTTTTTCCATATTTCGAAAGTAAAGTATATCTTAAGAATATACTGCGGAATTTTCATGCGGAAATTTTCAATATTATAGCTTCTACAGCCCACGCCATTTCGTAAATTTTGTTTTGTTATTTTAGTAGCGGGACAAAGCTACAGTCATACTTATAAATATTTTTCTTGGTTTTTGTGCTTCAGATAAATAGAAGAGCCAAAATGGACAACACCGGCCAGGTCCAGTTTTTCGGGAGGGTCAATTTTAGCGCCATTTTGAAAAATTAGTAAAAATTAAGTAATCAAGTAAAAAACAAAAAAAAAAAAATCGTGATTTCTGTATGTAAAAGAAATTAAATAAAAACCCGAAAAATTTTAAATATCGTTTTTCATTTTTTTCTGTTTTTGTAAAAAATCCCCTACATTTTCGAGCTCTAGACCAGGCTTGGTAGTAGGAAAAGAAAAGGAGGATTTAGAAAAGGAATTAGTAGTAATTAGAGAATACAGAGAGAAATTTTATGCAGTAATTCAATGCAATCAAACGCTTCTCAAAGTAATCATAGACTTTTAGATTTTTAACTAATAATTAAAAAGTTCTTTTGAAATTTCATCCGACCGATTTCCCCAAGAGCGACGGGTTCTATAAAGCAATTTGCTGCTCATTTAACACGTTCGCGGACGTGAATGCTATAGCATTCATTTTTATAGTGATGCTACAACATTCAAATTTTAAAGCCAAGTTCTCTTCATTTAATTTCATGTAACCTTAATTTCTTGTAATTAATATACATTTCAAAGCAATGACCACTTGATTCATTAAGTACTTTCATATAACAGTTATAATACGATGTTCTGACTACTCTTATAATACTATATATGTTTAACCAGATTTTCGATATTACAAATAGTTTCAAAAATAATTACCTGTCTACTTTTGCAGCTCCCTGAAATGTTTAGTGTCCGCGAATATGTTAAGAGCCCAAATCAAATTCTTCCATTCATCCAATTCCAGCTATAGTAATATTAACCTGGCAAGCGAAAACTAAGTGGGCAATCACTTGTTGACTAACTGTGTACGCATGAATGTAAGTTTGTGTTTGCTAAGATAAGTCGCCATTGTGAAGCTACGCTAGACTGGCCTGTTTCATAAATTTTTCGTAAAGTTACAAAAATATATTACAATTATGAAATTCATAGAGGATGCAGAGTATATCCTAAGATATTGCATATGCAACTTATTCAAAAAAAAAAAAACAACAAAAAAAAAAACATAACGCCGTTTCCAAAATTATAAGACGAAATTTCGAAAAATGTTGAACAAATTAAATAAAATTCATTTCCAAATATTTTTTTTTAATATTTTGTTTAAAATAAAAAAGTTATTTTATTTCAAATATCTAATTACATTTTTTACATGTTTTAAATTTCTTTAACTTTTGAAGTAAAATTTTTGGTTTTTAAGTTTCAGAAAATTGTTGATACTAAAGTTTTGAGAAATAGCAAAGAAATTTACTAGAGATTTCGCTTCAAAAATATTTACATCATAATTTCTAATATTGAACAAATCTCAAATTTACCAAGACTCTCATAATAATTGACAACATGTCTCAAATACTTAGATCACATGACAGGGAATTGCTATACCTTACCACTAGAATTTTGTATCCGAATTTATGTAATTGTTTAGACACCTGCAACAAAATTTAAATTGTACATTTTCATATTCAAAAATCAATTTAGAATCTTTGGGTATACATATTTGTTTATTTTTTTTATTTACTTATTTATGAAATAATTTATTTTTTTTTGTTTTTCAAACAAAACTTAAAGTCAATTACCTAAAAATTCATTGCATGTATAAATTTCCCCTCCGATTACATTTTTCTTTTTACGCCCAAATGATTGAATGCAATGGGTATTTACAAATAAATAATGAGCACGCGATATGCATAAATGAAAAAACTGAAAAAATAACAACACATGTCTAAATTATTTGATCGATCGGGCGTTGAGTTTTGACAAATTGCAACCATAGCAAAAGCACAGAATAAAAGAAACCTGGCTTTTGATTTAAGGTATTGAGCATAGTACTAAGTTCGTATTTCACTTGAAATGGCTGTATAAATGCACAACAATTTTTCTTGCGTATCTCACACCAAAGTAGTACTCAGTTCACGCCGCGAAAACACTGCCAGCAACATTTGTGGGCACCTATTTAATATGCGAGTGAGGTGCCTGGATTCGAATAATCCGAAGATATGGCTTTTTTAAGCGAAACGTCTTTGCAAAGAGTAAGTAAAACTTCTTTATATTTTTTTAGGTTAACATATATATATGTGTGTGTTAATTTGTTTAAAAACACTTTTCTTGCCAAAATTTGCATTTACTTCTGGGGCGATACGCATACATTTAACGTTTCTTCTCTTTTGACAATCAACATTTCACTAAGCCAAATGCATGATGCTGGTGAAATTTCACGGATAATGGGGGGAAAAAATTTAAAAGAGAGCTACAGTAGTAGATTATTACAGGCAAAATAAATCGCATACTTCTCTATTGCAGGCGTGGCTATGGACTAAGTTTTTTCTACTGTGCAATAACCCTGAACGCTCTGACGCACGTTATTCCGATAGATCTACATATCAAGAAGATGGCAACAATGAATGCATTTAGGTTAAATGAAGCAGGTTGCTGGAAGGAAAAAGCTCATGGCCATGCCAGTCTAGTACTGCGACAAACCCAGTATACCTCGAAGAGGGCTGACTATGTACATCGTCCCGACGGTAACATTCAGTAGAAATTTTGTCACTCTCTTTCCATCTCGGAAAGAATGGAATAGGGATTCTCACTAAACAAGTTCGACCCTACAGTCTATACAGATGGCAGTAAAATGGATTGTGGTGTTGGAGCTGGTATATATTCTCATAGACTTAAAATTAAAAGATCTGTGCGTCTGCCTAATACCAGCAGTGTCTTTCAGGCGGAAGTGCTTGCAATTGGGGAAGCTTATAGGCTACGCAGATCCCTCTTTTAAGGGCAATATCGCTATTCTTTCGGATATCCAAGCTGCAATCCAGGCACTGGGTTCAGCTACAACAACCTCTAAAATGGTGGAACAAAGCAGAACTAGCCTTACCACCTTGAGCGAGAACCAAAAAGTTACCTTAATCTGGGTCTCGAGACATCGGAGCATCGAAGGTAATGAAAAAGCAGATTAACTGGCAAGAAGGGGATCTGCCATGAATAACGCCCTTGCAGAATCGGTATTCACACCACTAAGAGTGCAATTTCTCTAAAATACCTCCGAATTGCGGATTGTAGATAGAGAGACCAGACGGAATACAAAATTAGCAAAATGTTATGGCCCACCTACAACCTCAAGCAATAGTCAACATTGATAAACATGAAACGATGAGACACCTGGAGACTAACGGCAGTCATAACTGGCTTTTAGTCTGTGGGAGAAGAAGCAGCCAAAATGGGTATCCCTCAAAATACATACTGTCACAGTTGTAAACAACCGCAGAAAAAAAAAAACAATCTTCCATTTCCTCTGTGAATGCCCTGCCCTAAAGACAGAATGTTAACCTTGGGTAAACCGCTATTCGAGAGTCTGGAACAGATGTCTGGCTTAGATGTCACCAACCTGATAAGGTTCCTGAACCGCACAGATTGGATATAGTCATGCTGTAAATAACTGGTAAACAAGTTGGTAACGAGGATGTGGCAACAAAATGGTGCGGTTGCGCTAGTTGGATTCTGGAAAAATCTCCACTTAAACCAACCGACCAACCAGGACCGAACAACAAGACATTTGATTATGAAGGCCACGTGGGAGTCGACGATAGAGACCCGGAAATATCGATAGCACTATCATGACTTTCTATGGTTTTCCGCTATTTTTCAATATTACTAAAAACATTCATTAGTTTCTTAAATTTAAATTTCTGACTTCTTTCTAACACTCTATCTATCGCTACTAACTGTAACTGTGATTTAAAGGTCAAACTTACCTACTTTTTAGTGAATTCTGAAAGATCAGCCCAGTTGTCATCATTGGTGCCTATACATTTGGTGTGTTGAATAAGAAGAAGAAATCAGTTTTGTTAAATAATAGAACTACTTTGTTTTTATTTTGAAAAAGTCCATCATACTTCCGAATGGATCTTGCATTTCATATACAATTTTTCAAGGAAATGTTTCGATATCTACTAATCTAGCGAAGTCAGAAATATTTCTTAAGAAAATATGTATTTCTTCATCTATTTCTTTTACTATTTGAATGTATTTAACTAATATACATAATTCATTATTAAATTAACACACAAATAAAGAACAGAAATAAAAAGCAAAAAAAAATAAACACTTCAAACTAAATTTTTACATTTCCAGCTAATAACTTGAAGTTATATGCTTTAAAACATGAAATGTGCATCAGTAATTTTATGACTACCCCGAGCATTTGTAACACCTTGAAGTCTGTTTCTTACAAAATTAATAAATTTTAATACATCATAGTGCTGACATTGTGCCATTTTTTTAAATAACATTTTTAGGTCCTGCTCGACCTTTTCAAAAGTATTTTAACTTTTTCTTTAAATATGCCCACACATTTTTTATTGGATTAATATGCGGGATTTGGGTAGTTAGCGCTTACATTTTTCAGGATGTTTTCCCGAGTTCCTCCTCCTATTTGTGATGTGCGTCTTCATGTTGTTCCACAAATGGAAGGTCCTACAGTTTTAAGCCAACTTCGAATCGTAGATGGTTCTTTTATGAGGGGCTTTTTCATGACAAAAATACACTCGGAAGTTTACAATTGGCTGCCAAGGGGCGACCGCTATTACAAAAATCTCTTTCCAACATTTTGGTGTTCATGTGCGGAGACTTTCGAATTTTGTATTTTTGGCCACGTTCAGAGTAGTGTGAAACGGTCTGACGGAACGATTTTTAGAGCAGCAACGCCTGTGCCGTAAGAAAAAACTAATTTCCTGTGTGCATGTTGCATTCACATACTGCTACTAGTGCATCCGTTGCACTGATTAGTAAGTTATCATCTTGTGATATCTACCTTGCCTAGAAAAAGTAGAATGGGCACAAATTGCAGCCTATTGACATCGACCCTGAACTGATAAGGCTGACAGAGCAACTCAGTGAAGGAAATATCGATTATTTAATTCTATATTCATATGTTTCTCAAAGCCAGTTCTTGCTGGCTTACGAAATGCTGAGTTGAGTCGATTGTCCATTTTACTGGAATGCGTTGCCTAATTGCGGCAACAGGAGCCATATTCTCATCTATATTACTATCAAACTTCAACTATTAGTATGGTTATTGATATCGCTATGTTGAACTCGCTCCGGTTGCTTTAATGCATTATTACCTACCACACGCTACCACAAAAATCTTAATAAAAAAGTATAAATTCCAATATTTTTATTTTTCGAAACTTCTCTACCTCACCGCGAATTTGCTTGCACTTTTTTATTATAATTTTATCTATTCACCTCATAATACTTAAATAACCGTAAAAAATGAATACACCAACAGCATTAAATGTGCAACTACTTTGTAATGCCACTCTGCGAGTTGCTTTAATGGCATTCTGCCTGCCAGCTGGTAACGACCCAAAGCCAACTGGCAACGGTTGAAATCACACAATCGTATTACAGCGGCGCTATCATTATATATGGTATATATTTATAAGTTTGTATGTGTGGGTGTTTGCATTCTTTTGTTTACTGAAGAATGTGGTGCATTAACGAGAATTATTTTGGCTACCATAAATTCACACACCCCACGCTTACAATCGATTTTTATTTTATTAACATTTTTTTTTTTACTTCACCCAAAGAATTTCGATTTCTTGGGCAGCCGCCATATCCGAATGGTTGGTGCAAGACTAGCACTCGGAAGTGCGTAGGTTCGTATCTCTTTGCATGAAACCAATTCATAAAAAAAGTATTTTCTAATAGCGGTCGCCCCTCGGCAGGCAATGACAAAACTCCGAGTGTATTTCTGCCATAAAAAGCTGATCATAAGAAAAAACATATGAGTCGGCTTAAAACTGTAGGTCCCTGCAATTGTGAAACAACATACAGACACACGCCATAAATAGGAGGAGGAATTCGGCCACACACATTCTGAAAGGGTGTAAGCGCCCATTATATATACTTATATATATTTATAATATGTAGAGAATTTCCATTCTGGCCCTTTAATTTTAGTAGGTTTTTATATGAAGAGAAGAAGTATGAATACGAAGAAGAGAGGCGTTGAATGGAATGAAGTCAAAATCTACCAATAACTGGCAGGAACGCATGCATACACTGGAATACAAAAGCATCAGCTAGGCAGGACACAGAGAAAGGCGTATTGTACGTTGAGTGTGGAAGTATTGGTGGTGCAAGAGCGAAGAGTAACGCTTTGTATAGTAAAATTGCTTTTTTAATTTTAGTATCCTCACTTCCATCGATTTTCATTTTCCGCATTATTCTTATTGTTCTTCTTGTCAAAATTTTCTTATATATTCGAATACGGCGATGCCCTTTTTGTGGTTTCAAAGTAATGGCGCTTCACTTTTTGCTTTGTTTTTTCCTTTAAATCCATTAAGTGCATTTTCGTATATTGACTGATTCCCTTGCTATGGCCATTATCCGGATTGAAATACTATTAGGGGCACGAAATTAGTTCTTCTTACTGCTGATGATGATGAAACTACTCATAATTGCACAGAGAACCATAACACAAAGATAGATGTATGTACATATAAACATACGCTACGTATCCATCCATATTCAGTCGTACAGAAAAGGCCATACGGATATAAGCATAGAGCGGATGCAGTTTCACGTATTGCGTCGGCTTTTCAGTGATTGCTGTCAATATGGAGTTAAGAATACGCAAAATTCAGCTTTCAAAACATTAACATTAAGCAGGTTTGAGAACTGTTTTGGGAAATATTTCAAACAATTATAATCTTCCAAATGGGTTACTCGATTTGGCTGCAAATTTGATAGATTTTAGATAAGAGTAAACAATACATTCGAGAGAAAATTTTAGCACTTAAAAAGTATCCATAAAAAATTATATTCTCATTTTTTTAATTTTTTTATTAACTTACACCTATTCTACCAAGTAATATTTTCAGGTAAAGCAATTGACAATGTATATCATTTTATATTATGTATTGATCTTATTGATCTTATACTCGATTTTCTTGGTTTTAAAACTGGACTACATGGGCGAACTCTTTTTACTTTTGCGATAGAACTCAAAGAGTTATTTAAAAAAATATGTTTCATCTAGAGTTGTCCAGCCCATCCGGTTGGAACCAATGCAGTTCTTGCTATTTATGTTTGATACATACATACATTTTGTCAAAAAAGTACCGGAAACTGTTCAATAAAACGCAAAATAATTGTTGAATCATCACAACTGATTTTATCGCCCTCAAAATGGGCTCCATTCGAAGCAATACACATATGCCAATAATTAGTCCAGTCATCAAAGCACCTTTTAAATGCGTTTGAAGAGATCTTGTACAGCTCGTTCAGTGAATTCTCCTTAATGGCCTCTATCGACTTAAAACGGCGCCCGCGGTGTGGCAATTTAAGTTTTGGGAAAAGGAAAAAGTCTCAGGGGGCTAAATCCGGAGAATACGGTGGTTGTTCAATGATATTTGTCGAGTTTTTGGTCAAAAAAGTATTCACAATATGAACCTTGCGATACGGTGCAAGATCCATGTAGTTTTTTCCACAAATTGGTCCGTTTCCTACGCACTCCTACATTCTATCTCAAACTTCGCATAATTTGAAGTAATATTTTTATTTACCGCAAAACCGTTGGGAACGAATTCCGCGAAACGAATTTTTAAATGAACAATTCCCGATATTTTTTGACAGATTGTTATGTAATTGCAATGAGAATCCATGCATCCATGACAAATCGTTTTCGATACTGTGGTGGAAGTCCTCTTCCGGCAGCTCGTTAAGGACGCGTGTAGCACTCACTTTACACTATTCATAGTTAGTCCTATCCAACGGAGTTCCCTGTTTTTTATGAATCAGTAATACTGTTACGAATTTGGTTACGTTAAATAAAAATAAATCTCTTACAAAAATTCCTCTGAGCTCGCTCACTGGATTGTGAAATAAAAGTCACAAATTAATCACAACACAACTTGTTTTACTTTATTTCCAACACTTAGTTACTTAACTCAAAATGTACACGTTCACTTTAGGACTAAATTACTTTATTACTTCTCGTTTACTCGCCTGCACGCTCAGCCTATGACTGAATACCCTATGCGCATGCACCTCAGTTTATATCTTCTTCTTCTTCTTCAGGTCCTTAATCCCTCGTGCGATTTTTGCTTATATACTTCAATTGGTTCAAGCTATTTCCTCTTAGTCTACCAAGCTTGCGACCAAGATTCGTGAGAGGGTTCCACTCCAATGCCTTTCGTGCAATGCAAGCATCGTTAGAGTGTACCCAATCCATATCCATTTTTGGCGTTTTATGAGCATTTTGCTGACTTGATTTGCACCTTTTTCAATAGATCTGAATTCGAAATTGTTTTGGGCCAAAAAATGCGGAAGATTCTCCTCAGGCAGCGATTTATAAAACCCTAAGGCTCGTAGTGATGAATTTGGTGCCTTCCATGTACAGCAAGTATAAAGTAGAAACTGCTTATGTGCTTAATAACAATCGTAATTTCTAAATCTGGTAGCTTGTGCCTTCTGGCGAGTTCTGCCCCGCCTTCTGCTGTCGCTATCAGGGCGAATTCACGTTTTTGTACTGGTATATCATGCGCTCGTTATGGTTGACAGTCGGTTTGCGATGTGTCTCGCTCGCACCAATCATTCGTTACAAAACAAAAGGTTGATTAATCCAAATAAGTATATTTAAGATTTTTGTCATTTAACATCATTATTGTATGGGTCATTTTTAATTAATTTTATAACATGGCGTGATGTTCAAAACCTAATCGTTTACGAGATGTTCGATGTTAAAGATACATCATCATCAACATAGCATTTACAGCTCGGGGTAAATCAATGCTCCATACTACTACCGTTCATACTACGCGGGTCGTCTTCCATATCATCTCTTGATCTTCTTAGCGGTCGTCTGCGCTTTCTGCTGCCTAAAATAAGAGAGTTAAAATCGTCTTTGCAATTATGTGGTCATTCATTGGCAATACGTGTCCTAGCTATCAAAAACGTTTCGTTTTCACGAAGCATCCTTTGTTTTACCCATTTATTAACTTTTTGATGTCATTGTTACGTTTTATTATATATATAAGACCCATCATTTTGTCGTACAGGACAAAATTATCCTCTTCTCGCTCAAAGCGAGAGATTAAAAATTAGAAACAAAAACAATTTTTTTTGGTTGTACCCAAAATTTTTTTAAATGTTAGTTCAAAGATCTGATTTTTCTGGTCTTAGTTAGGATGAATGAAAAGCGCTTATGTGGAAAGAAGTTCTACACAAAAATACTGTGGATAGCATGGCCCAAGTTGGATTGATGAGCATTATTAAAAAATCAAAATCCATAAGCTCTAAATGCAGGCAAATATCAAAATATGGGCTAGCTATTTTTTTTTATAAAAAATTGTTTAGTGCATTTGAAAATTTTTTGTCTAGCATCACAATTCCACAACTTAAACAACAAATTACTTAAATAATGTAAGCCTCCGGAGGATGTGATATTCAGTGTGGGATACAGCCCTCTGTTCCTGCTTTCATCCTTTTGGACAAAGTGTGGGGCATTACACAAGTAATTGCCCATTTTTAGTACTCTTGGACAATTCGGCTTGGTTTCAAATGAATATTTATAAAATTGGCTGAAATTCGATTTTGTTCGACTTGGACCATTCTTTGGTGGTAAATAAGTAGGCACCTTATGTACATATTTCAAGCTGATCATATGCTGATCAACTTTGCGGTACTTTTTGCGTCAAAAATAGAATACAGAAATTTTGGAGAGTTTTTAGCTTCAGAGTCCTTTGTCTTAACTAATTACTTTTCCCTTCAATTTATGAGTGATTGAACTTGTATTAGTTTTTTTTATTCAACTTTCTACTAAGTAACTTAATTAAAATTTGATTTTTACTTGAACTGCAACTAATTAAAATATGTACATGTTTCGCATTACGAAATCCCATAGTCCTCATATCGCAAAAGGAATTACTTGAAGCGTTTATTTCGCTTTTGCTTGAGTTCTGCTCTAGTTGTGCCAAAGAAAATTTCTAATACAAATCAGAACCGGCAAGAGTAAGAGCAAAATGAAAAGGTGGCAGTTACTCTGATAGTGTCACACAGTCTCAACCTCACAATAAAATGTTGTACTTGCATCGTCGCCGCCGCCGCAAGGCATGCAATGCAAGTGCTATGCCTGGAGTAGTGGTGTTAATCCCGTTATATCGGTCTTTTGTATGTGCCTAACATCCCGAAATTTTTGAAATATAGTCCGGGGAATTTCTGGAATGAGCAACTTCTTACGATACATAGGAAATGATGACGCGAGAATTCCTGTTTATGGCAAAATAGAAAGAAACACTGAAAAGATACATTTTAGTAAATGTGGATATATTTGAACGTTTTTGTTTTTGTTTTCTCTTCAATATAAAAAAGCATCACATAGAGATATATGAGTGCCTCTGTAGTAAAAACTTACATTGACGTATTTGATTTTTTATTCTGATATAAATAAATATTTCTTACAGATCATGAAAAACAGATTAATGCTAAGTAATTCAATCAAAAATAAATTTCAATTATAATTATTACTTATTTCATTTTAATTATTATTATTATTATAGTCTGCTTAAGCGCCGATTATGTGGCGCATAGTGAAAAGTAAATGATTTCCACTTATTTCTATCGTTTGAGTTTTGCCTCAGTTGAGCCCAGTTAAAATCATTGCGGATTATTTAGTGATGCAGGCTGCGCCACCAACATCCTCTTGGTCTACCCTTGCGTTTATACCCTTGTGGGTTCCACTCCAAAACCATCGTTCGTATTTCCTGGGCTGACTTTCGGAGGGTATGTCCAAGTCATTCCACTTCCTCTTAGGAATTTCGATGCCAATTGGAACTTGATTGCACCTTCTGTGCAATGCAGCGTTCCCTGTTCAGTTTTCTGGCCACCAAGCGCATATTATAGTGCGAAGGTGTCGATGTTGGCCAGCATTAAAAATACGTATTTTCGCTTTCTCCGTAAGCTGCTTGGAGTACCATATAGAAAGGCTGCTTTTTCTTTGTTTAATCTTTCTGTCATATCAGTGAAAACGCCACCGTTTCTGCCAACATACTTGAGCTCTTCAACTTCTTCAAACTTTTGGCCAGCAATGGTTTGACCGTTGCTTATTTGAGATCTTAACTTAAAGCTTGGCCGCGCAAATCATTGAGTTCGGGTTACAGATGAGACTGTTGTTTTAACGATGTTGTCAGCATAATCCAAATCGTTTGTATGCTCAATGGTTCGGAGATTACATAAAATACCTCTTCAGGGATTTTTGTCAATGACATTGTGTAAAGTTTTGGGAATTACAATTGGTAACAGTAAAGGAGAAAGTATGCATCCTTGTCTGACGCCCGCAGTTATTGAGATTGGGTATGCGAGTATTGCTTCATACATTACTTTACATATCAAGTTGGAATTGCATTTATAATTATAATTTTATTTTAAGGGGTTATATAAAGATAGAATTTGCAAAAAATTGATTTTTTTATATTATTTTTTTAATGTACAGAGAATTTGAAGCTTAATTAGTTCTAACTATCCCTACCCAAAAAATGTCAAAGTTCTATGCCATTCGAGTGAGATATGTTTTTGCGGTGCTCTTTAATATTATATTTGCAGTTTTCCACGTAAATATTCGAATTTTGCCAATAATTGCTAACATATTGGTATAACGCTGTGCGCTGTGACTAATAACGCTATTTTTCCTGTTTTTTAATTAACAAAGCAAACATCATTAACACGAAAAAATCCAGTGCAAAAGCCAGCAACCTTCCGTTCACGCCCACATCAATGTTACTATATTTGATAGGTTGGAGAAGAAACTGGAGCAGTAGAGAGACTCGATAATTGAATAGTCGACTGCAGTAATGAAAGATACAGAAGAGAGGGTCATACAGAACATTGCTGAAGCGACACATTTGAAATTGTCCATAGCAGCCATTGAAAAGAGAATCACTTCAGTTGAGAATGCGTGTGCTGTGGTGCTTACTATTCGCTGTGAATTGTTCGCTGCGCTTTATAGATTAAGAATTTCAGCTATTATACAATACTTATTGTATCTCACATAATACTCGTATACTCTCATTTTGTAAGCTTGGCTGTAATAATGTTACGCATTGCGCCAACATTACATTGCTTTGGAAGCCAGCATTACTAAAGTTATTCACGAGATACCGGCCGAGGTCCTCCTGCGAGTCATTCAAAATTAGTGTTTATGGATGGCCAAATTACGGAGCCAACATTTGAAAGGGATTATTAAATAAAAATAAAAAAAATTGCCAAATCAGTTTAAGTTTCCTTTGCTTTATTTCAATTTTGAGTCCGATACCTCTAAATGTATCACGTTTTGTAAGCTAATTGAATTAAAAACTCTAAATACCTTAATATGAAAATAAGATTGATGAAATCGAATAGGCATCCAAGTCCGATTGTCCCAAAATTTTACTTATCCTCATCAAAGCGTTTTGATGAATGTTGTGAGGCTCTGGAATTCCATTACAGAATCCAGTAAGACGACTAGGAGTGGGGTAAATACAAAAAGGTAATTCACATTTGTTCTAATTCTGTAAATTAAATGTGATTGCAGTCCAATTGTTTTGTTTTCTCGATCTATTTATTAATTCTTTCACTGATTATATTTATATGTAAGAGTCTTGCTCTTCTCAACACTTGGCTTTAAGTCTTCAAGGTAATTATAAGAAGATGTATTTAGACTTAGGCGGCCGCCGTAGCCGAATGGATTGGTGCGGGACTACTATTCGGAATCCAGAGAGAACGAAAGAAAAAAAAGAGAAAAGAAGAAAAGGTTGTTTCTAACAGTTGTCGCCCGTCGGCAGTCAATGGCAAACCTCCGAGTGTATTTCTGCCATGAAAAAGCTCCTCATAAAAAATATCTGCCGTTCGGAGTCGGCTTGAAACTGTAGGTCCCTCCATTTGTGGAACAACATCAAGACGCACACCACAAATAGGAAGAGGAACTCGACCTAACACCCGAAGCGGGTGTACGCGCCAATTATGTATATATATATATATATATGTATAAATATATATATATATATATGTATAAATATTTATACTTAGTTGCTTTATATATCTGATTGTTAGTTTTGGTTTGAATTCCTTTCTGTAGAATGCATTATGAAAAACTTAAATTTTTAGATAGACACATACAAACATATAAATATTGTTAATAAATAAATTAAATAAATAAATATCATGATTTCGTAAGCTTCGAACATGAAAGTGAGGGAGCAAATAGCTCTTCTACTATCTGGTGATTCTAAGTTTAATAAACAAGCGCCGACTTCTGTAGGATGGCATAGGAACAGTGGAATGCAAAGAAGACAAAGCATAACGTACAAAAACTTTCTGGACGCATTCAGGCCAACTAATATGAGAGGCATGGTATTGTACACTTAAGACTTACTGATCATGTATGAATTAAATTATTAAATTTTGTTTAATTAGTAATGAATTAAGTTTCGGTTTTATTAAAAAGAAGAATGCTTTTTTCGCTTAAAAAATAATTATTTATTTATTTTTATAAAAAACCACAACCTAAAACTACAAAAAATTAAATAAAAAAATATATATGTATGTAAAATGTCACCTTGACAACGAGAATAAAATTTAAAATATTAAGAGATACGGATCAATGCAGAAAATAATGAGTTTATTTTTACGCAATGATTTAAATAAAGAAAAAATTAAGTTTTTTTCTCATCTTTTAATATGTATTTATTCAACCTCATGCCTATACAAGCTTACAGTTTTATTTATTTTAAAGAAGCCAAGAAAACATAATTTCAAACTGACCACTAAAACTAAAGAGTACGGAAAATATAAACATAATTCAATTAATTCCATCTAACTAAACGAAAAGACAGCGTTCAATAGTACAGAAAACTCTTTATGCTATAAGAAATATGGAATTGCGTTTCATATTTGAATTTTTGAAAAAGTGATATGAATCATTTTTTGATATTTAAAGTAAGTTTTGCTTCTTGACGCAACATTTTATTTATTACAGTTTATAAGTAAAAGAATAATACGTATCTACGAATCCGAGGAATTTAAGAACGAGATCCCGAAAAGCACGCGTTCACAAAAATTGAAAAAATGCATATCCCTAATACAGAGTAGTAGGTGGAGGTGGAAAGTAAACATGGCGTATGAGTAACAGTGAACAGACACAAATGAATATGACGTTTGTACGCTCCAAAAAATCCCCACACAAAAATGTGATACCACAAATACAAAAAGAACAGAAAAAACAAGCAAACACGATATTGCGGTAATATAAATACAATAACTGCAGCAGTAGCAGGAGCAACAGCAACACCTTGCATAAGAACAGCAAACGAAAAACAGAGCGTAACGTTGCGCTTAAGTACCGACACTGACATCATTACTGGGAAACGTAAGCATCAAGCACTGCACCGCAATCATCGTCGGTCGTTGTCGCGGCAACCACTACATCTGCAATGAACCACTTTAGCCAACGGCAGTGTCACTGTGCAGTTGCTGCTTTTGCTGTCACTGTTGCTCCTGCTGCTACTTTGCAGCTGGTTGCTGGCTGGCTGGTTGGTTGGTTGGCAGTTTTTAAAATTGTACAGTTGAAGCACCGCCGCACTACTTGCAAATCAGACTAAAGCTTTTACACGTTCTTTGCGATGCAATGCTTGCTACTGCTACCCTCAGCACCGCCACCACAATTTTAAATTGCTATCCTTTGCTGGCTGTATGCCTTTTCTCAATGGCAGGCAAGCGCAATTCCATGTATGCTTGCATGTATGTATGTATGAATGTATATATGCATGTATGTTTGTACGTGCTTGGTGTTAGTTGTGGCAAGTATTACATGAATGTCTCACGACGGCGACTTTGTTATTTCCGCAATTTTCGCATACAACAATGCAACAATGGCGGCTAACCGCATAGGAGGAAATAAATTTTGATGAGCGTTGAATTTGCGCTTTGCTTCATTCGCTGCTAAACAAAATGAAGCTGAAATGCGAAATGCGAAATAGGAAAAACAAAATTGTGCAGAATGCATTGCATGAGACTTTCCGCATACATCTGTATACTACACATACATATGCACATATAGCACATACTCATAACTAACGCTATAATGTACGTACACATGCATGTTTGGCAATGCGAATGACGCTGAACGTCGCAAGTGACGTGAGTTGTGAACAAATCACAAATTCACATGTCTACTGGGGACCTGCGTAAGTCATCCTTCCGAATACACTCGCCCCCTCATGCTGCTACGCACTTGCAAGCTCGCATGTATGTGAATATTAGCGCTGGAGGCTGCATATTTCCGAACTAAATACTTATACATAGATGTGTGTGCATAGCGGCTTTTGCAAGGGTCTGCATGGTATTTGATGAATGACAGTTCCCTCCTAGGTGAGTTGCGCTTGTGGCGTTTGGATATGCAGGGTGGCGAAATTTTAACGGAAATAACTTTGGTGCGTTGTTTACTGCAATCAAAAAGTTAATCAGCAAAGTGTGAAAGTGTTGATGAAATCGTTTGCTTAATGTATGTTAAATTACGCACATAAGAAATCTTTCGCAAACTTACGCAATATGTACTTCAGCGCATGCTGTTTTGATATTGCACGAGTTGCGGAGACCATGGAATCGGTTATTGGGGGAGTGGAGTTGCTATTTGCTTGTGAATTGATGAGGAAGTGATTTTACAAGAATCGGTAATAAATTTGGATTCCTACTATATATTCTTTTGGGGGAAAATTCGGGAAAAAATGTGAAATCTAATTGTAAACAGCCTAAACTCCTTTCCGCCATTATTCTGGGTTTTCGAAATTCCGTGAAGACAAAATAATATAAAATTAATATTCTGGATAATAAAATTCTATATAAAATAATTTCTTTTGAGTCATAATCGTGTATTTTTTAAAGCAACGAGCCTTTCGAAAGTAACTCCTAGCTGTTAGTAGTGGATAATTATAAGGCGGTACCATTTTTTATGTCATAATTTTTCAAGTAAGCCGACATAAATTTTTAAGCTTTCAAATTATTTAAACCTGTTATGAAAATGGTCGATTTTTAAGAAAAGCATATCCCGAAATTGGTGAATGAGTCGATAATTCAAAGTTTAGTGAAAAAGTTTCAAAAACTTGTTCTGTGGAGTGCAGAGCAAAAACACTGGTAGACAGAAAACCACAAACTGGACGTTCTGTTGAAAATATTGCTGCTTTAGCGCAAAGTATTGCTGACCAACCTTCACCATCGATATCTAGGAACAATGCCTTCTTACTGCTTGGAGCGCCATCTGTGTTTCACATTTTTCTGGCAGAAGGATCGCACAGATGGTTGAGGGCTTTGCTAAATTTGGTGTGCCTGCGCTATTATCGCGATTGCCCGCTACCTCTTGCTGGCGCTACTGATGCATTGTGTAACTGTGTGTTTTTCTTTGTTTTTACTTTTTTTAGCAGCCACAATGCAAATAACGCGCTGACCATTGTGCGGGAGTAAGGATGGAAAGGATAAGTTTTTGGGGTTGAGGAATGAGATGTTTTTGTTTTGTTTCTTAGAAAGAGCGAAAATAGGTAAATTTGAAAAAGTGCGAGGTCCATGCTTTACGTGGGATTCAAACACACAATCTCTGGGATGGAAGGCTAGTGCACTTACGCCATACTATCGAGACCGCAGGAATAATATATCGATGTGAAAACATATTCACAAGTACGCTTGTAACTGCCTTCATTGTAATTACCACCTTAATCAAAAAGTTCCCGGAATATATTCAGAATATTCAAAATACTAGTTTATTCCGTGATATTATCACCTTCAAAGTACTCCCCATCAACTGGAACGGACATATGCTAGCGTTTTATTCACCTCTCGAAACATTTCTGGAACTCTATTTTCGGTATAACCATTAGAGCCCTCTTCGATTTTCCCATTACTGTTGAACGCCGGCTGTTGAACGCCGAAGTGGTTTTACATAGTGGTTTTTGACTTGATCAAACAGGGTGCGATACCAGGTGAAATCAATGGCTGTTGTAAGGTATTGCTTTCGTTCCTGGTAAAAAATCCGCAGGTGATAATAACAATATGCGACGGTGCGTCATCATGGTGCAAAATCCAAAAACCGGAAATTCTTCCTTTTTTGGCGAATTGTTGTATGAAAACGACTTACAACGCCCAAATGAAGCTCTTAAAATGTAGTGTGTAATCTATAAAAACCGTAAGCGTCGCTTTCTTTTCAGACTGAAAACGTCGTGGTTTTTTATCTTGGTTCATTCGGTGATCTCTACTCACTCGCCTGATGTCTTAATTGCCTTTTTTACCGAAAAATTTACATCTCGTCTCCAAACATGATGTATTTGGTGAATGATGGGTCGGATATAGTCTTCAAAATCATGTTTTCTTTTTCCATGAAATTCAGCTCCTTTGGCGCAAGTTTTGCAGCAATACCGCGCAAACCCAAAGCATGAACTACATTGTACTGAACGGCTCTATAAGTTATATTCAAATTCTCTGCCACCTCTCTGATGATTCGTTTGAGACTACTGATACATTTTTCTTTGACTTTATTTATTTTTTCCTCAGTTTTCGCTGTCGACGGTCTGGCAATTAGTTTGCAACTTAAGCTTCATTGATAAATGGTGATTTCGAGGTTTTTCATTGCTAATCCTACGCACTCTGGAAATAGAGCAAATTTGAACTTTTCCTTATGCAAAAAATGCCGCTTACATTAAACGGTTTACATCCAAGTTTATTACCGACAAATAACAAAGTTATAATAAAAAAAACATTTCGTTGGTTTTTAGAAGAATCAAAAAAACTTGCTAATGGCGCCGAAATCCTCCAACTATAAGCTTTAAATACAGGGGTGAGCTTTTCCAACTTTTTTTTTTGTATGGCGGCAGACCCGGTCTAATGAAGGGTGTACTGTCAGCAATTGTACTAATATTTTCAATCCTCAATTTACGTGAGTGACAACAACCAAACGCACACTACAAATTGATAGAGGGGCTCGGCCTAAGCACCAGCCAGGAAGGTACGTGCCGCACGATGATTACATTGTTATTTACTTAAAAAGTTGTTTGCTTGTTATTATTTAATCGCATTTTCAGTTTTCAAATGAAATAATTTCAATTTTCCCACCTCGAATTGCTAAAGTTTCGGAAAACTTCTTTCCTCCTATCCAAACGAATTCATTAAATTGTCATTGAAATTTAAATATGCATAAAAATTAAATAATAATGACTTTTTAACAGCCACAAGACAGCACTCCTTAAAACAGGGCAATAAATAAAACATTTGAAAGCCCATTCATTTAAAATTCATTAATAATGACAAGTGGAAACTGCCAGCTGCTGTTTTTTCGATGACAGCGTATACACCTTTTTTGGGCTACAGAAGGCGGTGCGAAAATTAAATTTCACGAACGCCTAACTGGCCTGCTAACTAATAGTAATTGTGAAAGGCTGACGAAGGCATTTGTTAGATACGTGAACGACGTAGAGAGGGAAATGAATTTGACATACAGCTTAACATTTCACGTTGCTGCTGTTAGCGGCTCCAAAACTGTCGGAAGTAAGTATTTTGTAAGCCACAAACACAGAGCCGCAGACGCGCAAATACATAAACTTTTCCAAACTAACATACACATACTTTTATACCTAAGTACATAAATATTATTCTATTAGTGCTCATGCCAAGCAGAAGCAGAAAATTGAATACATAATTTTTCATTTAATGTCATGCCAAACCTGCGAACACCTGCCATTCGAGCAGACTGACAGCAATTGTGGCATGGAGCAGGCAAATTCTAAGAAAATTTTGGCTGGTTAGCATGGTGATGACGCTCATTTGCTAAATACTTACTTTCGTATGTAACTACGGGGCTATTACTTAATGATGTTTTCACAAAGTTACCAAACCAAATGAAGTGTAACATTAAAGAGCAAATAAATAAAGGACAGCAAAAATGTATGCAACAAACCCGAAATCAAGCAGTAAACTTTCCATAGTTGTAGGTGCCTCCCTTTGTTGTGGTTACAACAACTCAAATGTTTATGAAGTAGAAAATGCTGACACCGCAAATTATGCGCCTTGAATTGCAAAAAGACAGGCAGAAACAAATTGACTAAATAAGTACTAAATACATACTTCCGCACACTTATACTAGCTCTATATATTATACTTGTATGTATGTGCATAAGTACATGCCTAGGTGCAATAGAGGCGCGTTTGTAAAGTACATACATCAGAGATACCAATATTGGTGAAAAATTTGGATGTTGGAATATCCGGATATTTCTAAAGTAATTACGGGATTCTCGAATTTTTCGTGGAACATAACTTTTTTTGAACTTGAACAGAAGTGAATAACGGAAAGTAAAAGTAGACATAAAAAAAAAAATAAATAATTGGCGCGTACACTTCTGTTAGATGTTTGGCCGAGCTCTTCCTCCTATTTGCTGTACGTCTTGATGTTGGAGGATGGTTCCATGTGTAGAAGTCCACGCAAGTGGGGAAAGTTACTGATCGTCATCCACTTGGGAGTGGCCAGGAAGATTATTCTTCATATGGTTCAAGCAGCTCACAACTCCCGCGATTAGCCCCAATATCCTCTGGGTAGCTTCCGAACAACCGTAATAATTTGTATTACCAATTTTTTTTTATTGGTAATGACTTACAATCATGTGGAGGTGGTGAGCCAGGATGATGCTACTAACTTTAATCAGGTTTTCAGGTCGCGCGAATCGAATCTCGTTCTAAGAAATATTTCTTTTGCAGCAGCAGCTCTAAATATTCACGCGTGGCACAAAATTAGTAACTCTTCAATTCCTGCTCCTCATTATCAGTTCCCTCTTAATTTGTTTAGTTTCTGATGAAATATTATTTATTTTCATTTGAGAGAGCAACTATTTTTTTTTTTTGCATCGTATGCACGTTTGTTTATAAAAATATTTGTCGTACCCACACAGCTTTAAGGTCTAACTCCATAATTTTGAATAGGTTGCACTACCGACTTTACTCTACCTTTCTATAAGTACACAGCAACTTCATTCTATCAAACGCACTGTGACAGTTGAATCAACACAAACAAGTTTAGCCAGCAAACGAAATAAATTGTCGAAATATACAATTCAAATACAAACTTCGAGTTGCTTGAAGGGCAAAGATGCTCTCTTACCTCTAAACCGCAAGAATGAGTAACCCATAAAATTTTAGTGTCGGGTACTTCAACCACCGACACGTTCCTGTGTATTTGTATATCAACACCATCTAGATATTTGAGCTTTTATGGCTTTCACAAGAATACTACACACATTGTAGGTACAGTAGTAAAATACAGGGAACTTTCCTCACTTGTTGTGGTGCTCATCAAGTTGCGTTGTGACCTTTAGCCTCAGCCGTTTGCGCCAAGCTCCATTTCGCTTTATGTTTAGCTTTTCTGCCACTACCAACACATCGTAAATACAAATTAAGTATTCACCTTGCCACCATTGTACTGTTAGCTCGTCTTCACCTTTGTTCCGTCAGGTATCGCCTTATACTCGTGCATGGGTGAGTAAGAGCTCACGTAACAAACTGCTTTCTTATTTTCAAAAATGGCCGCTTAACCTTGAAAGTCAATCGAAAGGCCAAGTTGGTACAACACAACGTTTTGTGGTCGATTTCAAGTTTACAAAGAAAACAATAGGGACGAAATAAATAAATGTTCGTACGCCTCTATATAGCATTTACTTATAGCAAATCCTTTGCTGTTACTTAGAACAAAAAATGTGAAATATTGGCATGTTGAAAAGTGGTTGGGATAATAAAAGAAGGAGGTCAATGAAGAACAACTATGGAATTTGTATGCTTACTTTTTGATTTTTAATTTTACTTTCCATCTTTGGCACTAAAAGCATTGTTATATGAATTTCAATTTATAGCAAACAGAGCAAAGGAAAGCTGATATGCATGCAACATATAACATAAATACAGGGTGATCCCAATAGAAGCATCCTTTTGAATAATACGTGGGGAGATAGGAAAGTTCAGGTAATAAAGAGGAAGAGGTGTGAAGTTAAATACGTTATTTTGTTCTCTACTCCTAACCTCCTACTCCTAATCCCTTAATTCCAATTTAGAAATAAAAAAATAAAAAATTATGTATGTAAAAGCATATGTATATGTATGTCTAAATGCTTCTTCTACTTTAAATTTCGGCTTAACTCTTCTCAGTCGTACTTGGCACGCGTTTTTCTTGAAACTACAAAGTTACACAAAATTTATTAATCAATTTTGGTTTTGAAAAACTTTTTTACTAAATAAAAAAACAAAACAAAAAAAAAAGATTTTGAGTGATGAAAACATTTATTTCATCCTCAGGTGGACCTTTGCTTGTTTGTTTTTTGTATACTAAAGCTGACGCCATTTATAAAAAACTAGCTTATACCCGTGGGTTTCACCCCACATTTCTATCAAAAAGTATGCAATGTAAATAAAACAACTTTAACTTTTTTAAGCCAGTTTAGGTATTATTTAAAACGATCGGATATACGACATTTTTTGTTATATTATTTTGAGTTTAAATAAAAAGGTTTTTCGGTGCGCCAACTCTGGAGCAGGCTACATATAATTGGCCATGGGTAAAACATGAGTTGGTTAGATTGACTCCTGCTACAGCTAATGATTGTCCCTGAGCTTTATTTATGGACATTGCGAAAGTCAGTCTAATAGGAAATTGGAGGCGTTTAAAATTGAAAGGCATATCCGTCGGTATCATTGGAATTCTTGGTATGAAAACTTTGTGGTTTTCAAAATTTCCTGATAAAACCATAGCTTCTATAACATTCGGTGAAAGTTTCGTGATGATTAGCCTTGTGCCATTGCATAAACGTGGAGGATCCAAATTACGCAGCATAATTATCATGGCCTCCTTTTTAAGCATCAGTCGATGAGGAGGAATTCCTGATGGGTCCAAGGAGTTAAGAAACTCAACGGGATAATGAACAGCCTGGGATTCTTCGACGACTGTGTCAATGGAATGATAAGTTGTGACAGTTCCTGGTAGTATTTCTTGAATTTTGGAATTAATGACATTTACATCGTCATTCTTAGGTGCCAAAATTGCCCTTTCTCGAAGCCATCTATAGTTTGTGTGATTGGCTGAAATATTTGGAAATACCCTTTCTATCAAAGCATCGACTGATAACATAAGTTGACAAAAACCTGGAGGAAAAGAAATTAAATTTGGTGGTAAAGAAACTGGTATTTTTCCATTGCCTATTGTAAGTAGTTGTTCAGAAAAAACTTCTGCTGAAGCGTCTCCTCCCAAATGTGCTCTCATATTTGTAGAAAGAGTCAATTTTTGAACGTAGTCCCATAGGTATGACGATTTTAAGCAGGCATTCACTTCATCTGCGGCGGTGAGCTTTCCCAATAAGATATTGCATTCAATTCATCAATACCTCTATCGTTGATAATATAAATTCGTTTATATATCAATTGGTCTAACCTCCATTTTTCTTTAAGCTCATATTTTTTCTAGGATTACTAAATACTAACATCATTAAACTTTTTACCAATTTTTGGTATTCTACCATAAATGCGTCCAGTAATATGCAGTATGAAAAATCCCATTTGTACAGGAGGTGTCACACCCCATTTCTAACTATCACCAGTTTTCATGCAGGTGTTAGGTATTAACCTTATATAATCTCTTACCCAAATACTTCCGGAGATATGGACAATGAAAAATTGCATTTATATGGGACGTGCCAAGCCCCCTTTTTCGTTTTTCTCAGTTTTCTTGGAGGTGCTAGGAACCAAATTTCATTGGTCTAGTCTAAATACTTCCAGAGATATGGGCTATAAAAAAGTCCAGTTGTATGGGAGGTGCCATGCCCCCTTTTTCGTTATACGCAGTTTTTGTGGATGTGGTAAGGATTAATGTCATATAACCCCTTACCAAATTTCAGTAGTCTAACGTAAATACTTCCAGAAATACGGACTGTTAAAAAATCCATTTGCATGGGAGGTGCCACGCCCCCTCTTTAGTTATACGCAGTTTTTGTGGATGTGGTAAGGATTAATGTCATATAACCCCTTACCAAATTCCAGTAGTCTAACGTAAATACTTCCAGAAATACGGACTGTTAAAAATTCCAGTTGTATGGGAGGTGCCATGCCCCCTTTTTCGTTATACGCAGTTTTTGTGGATGTGGTAAGGATTAATGTCATATAACCCCTTACCAAATTCCAGTAGTCTAACGTAAATACTTCCAGAAATACGGACTGTTAAAAAATCCATTTGCATGGGAGGTGCCACGCCCCCTCTTTAGTTATACGCAGTTTTTGTGGATGTGGTAAGGATTAATGTCATATAACCCCTTACCAAATTCCAGTAGTCTAACGTAAATACTTCCAGAAATACGGACTGTTAAAAATTCCAGTTGTATGGGAGGTGCCATGCCCCCTTTTTCGTTATACGCAGTTTTCTGGATGTAGTAAGGATTAATGTCATATAACCCCTTACCAAATTTCAGTAGTCTAACGTAAATACTTCCAGAAATACGGACTGTTAAAAAATCCATTTGCATGGGAGGTGCCACGCCCCCTCTTTAGTTATACGCAGTTTTTGTGGATGTGGTAAGGATTAATGTCATATAACCCCTTACCAAATTTCAGTGGTCTAACGTAAATACTTTCAGAAATACGGACTGTTAAAAACTCCATTTGTATGGGAGGTGCCACGCCCCCTATATATATCAAAATATTTTTTAGCCTATGACCATCCCGGTAAGGTATCCAGTTCGTGTTTCAAATTTGGTTACGATCGGTTTATGCGTTTAGGACGCAAGTCGATCTATAGATACATACATAATTTGAATTTTATATATACATATAGATATAAATCTTCGGATGGGTGATTCATTTTTATATATTCCAAGTAGGTCGCACTCATAACTCGAACAAATCTTACCCAATTGATTTGAAATTTTACTTTATATTCACCGTTACAGACTGGATTCAAGTTCGAATGGAGTTATTTGTTTGTTTCTTATTTAATTTTCATACAAGAATTTTCTTATGAAAATAAAACTGCTTTCGATTGATCAACACCAGAAGGGGAGTGAATAAAACAATTATTTCTAAATTGCATAATTTTTGTTTTGATAAAGTGTTATGTATTCCCATTACTTTTCAAAACGTTCCACCTGAAAGTGCGCAGAATAATTTGATCCCGTCATAGGACGGTCAGAAGACAAGCGTCCTACTTATTCCTAATTCAACTTATTTTCAATGTAATAAAATAATACCGCTACTTATACGAGTATTTGAAATCTCTGGCCATGTAGTTTGTGAGCTAAACGGCTATACAAAATATCGGTTGATTATCTATAAAATGTTGTTCCATTCATATATGTATATAAACATTTTTCGGTTAGCGGGCAGTGGAATTCTCTAGCGAGCAGTGGGGAATGGAAGATGGCATATATTTCTTTGTCCTACAAAAACAATATCAATGTAAGTGTCAAACTTTGCGCAAATTAAAATAAAAATTTAAAAAAATGTCATTAAAATTTCGCACTTTTTAATAAGAATTCTGAAAAAAAAAATAAAATAAAATAAATATAAAATAAATAATTGAATTTAAATTAAAATAAATAATAAAAAATAAAAAAAAATAAATAATTGGCGCCAACCCTTTTGCTGGGTGTATGGCCGAGTTCCTCCTGCGTACGTGTTGATGTTGCTCCACAAATGGAGGGACCTACAGTTCTAAGCCAATTCCGAATAGCAAATGACTTTAAAGAGTAGCATTCTCATGGTAGAAATACACTTGGAGGTTTGCCATTGCGTGCCTAGGGGTGACCGCTTTAAAAAAGTTTCCTCTTATTTGACGTTCATGCACGGAGACTCAGACCTACGCACTCCTGAATGGTAGTCACGCAGCATCCCATTCGGCTACAGCGGGCGCTTTTTTACCGGATATTGAATTTTTATCTACATAATAAAGTGACTCGAAAATCGTTTTAATTTTTGACAATTTTTTTTCGCTGACGGCATTCAGTGTTTTTGTTTTCATATAAAAAATTTCAAGCATTCTTCGTTAGTACATGGAACATAATATTAGACACTTTCGTTTAAATTTGTATCACAAAAATAATTATTTTATACAACTATTTTAAATAAATAAAAAATATATTTATTGATAAATTTCAAACAAAATATACTAAATACTGAACTACGCATGTTCCTTTTCCACCTCTATGGAGCATATTTATTAACCTAACTTAAATCAATTGCAAATAATACCCGGCGATTGGCGGGGCGCACCGAGCGCGACTGAGTTTGATTTATAGCGTACGTCACAAGAGGTAGTAAAAATCTATTTGAGGGAGGTTAGAAAAGTTCAGAAAGAAATCTTCAGTATTTTTGTCGGACCATACATTTTTTACTTTCGACCAGTTTTTTGATAGAAGTATTCTTTTCTGCTTCTCGAAATCGGGTAGCATGAGCGCTGATCTCTTTCAGTTGACTCTCCAATTCATTTGAATAGGTTATGCCAATAAGTCATTGTACTTCCTATGCAAGAACTCTTGTACATAAATGACAGCATTGCCTGGTGAGGGAGTAAATTGCGATTATCTGAAACATTAAAGAAACGACTTGACTAAAGGTTAGTATTTATTGCTTTGTTCAGTAATCAGGTAGCGCTAAATAACCAACCTCTACTTAGCTCTCCAACCCATCCATTCTTTTGGTCTGGTCACGTAAGTCATTGTTACCTGCTGCTTCTTCTGATTCAAACCTTTGATAGCCAGCCAATATCATAACGTCGCCGCGCGAGATGAGTAATATTGAACTTTTGCAAATTTATTTCCAAAGCCCTCGCCAAGTGGCCAGAACTGTGCCTTCTTTGTGAAATAGTTTTGGATTAGGCGCATTTTCACCTCGGTAGGTTTAATTAAAAAGTTTCAAATTTGTTTCTAATTTGCACAAAATCTGAAATTTGCATTTATATCAGCCTTGTAGTACACATTCTGTTAAAAAAGTATAGGGAATTGTTCAATAAAATGCAAAATAATTCTTTAATCATCAAAATTTTCTATTTTTCGCCAGTCATCAAAGCACCTTTTAAGCGCGCTTGAAGAAATCTTATTCAGCTCCTTCAGCAAATTCTCCCTAATGGCCTCTATCGACTCAAAGCGGCGTCCGCGGAGTGGAAAGAAGAAGAAGTCCCAGGCGACTAACTCCGATGAATACGGTGGTTGTTCGATGATATTAGTCGAGTTTTTGGTGAAAAAAGTGTTCACAATATGAGCTTTGTGAGACGGTCCGTAATCGTTGTGCAAGATCCACGAGTTTTCTATCCACATATTGGGCGTTTCTTATGCACATTCTGTCTCAAACGTCGCATAACTTCGAAATGATATTTTTTATTTACCGTAGAATCAATTGGAACGAATTCCGAGTGCACAACACCATGGTAATCAAAGAAAACGAGTAGCATGACTTTCACTTTTGACCGACTTTGACGTGGTTTTTTGGGTTACGGCTCATGTGGATAGCGCCATTCAGCCACTTGTTGACCGGTTTGCATGTCAAACTCTTATACCCGCGTCTAATTACCTATTTAGTTGCGGGGGATAAACGTTGGGTCCGAATTCACTTGCTCAGGCATGTCTTCAGCCACCTTCTGCCGATGAATTTTTTGAAAGAAATTTAACTCTCTTAACGAGGCGAGCAGTCACGCGTCGCTTGCCCAATTGATGGTGTAAAATGTTGTGAATCGAGCTACCTCTTTAGAACTTAAATGATGGCTTTCCAGCAACATTTCCTTGACCTTGTCGACGTTTTCATATGTTGAAGATGAATTTTTTTTTAGTTTTTATTATTATTAAAAAGCGGCGGAAAATTAATTATCCAATGTTGTTTGTTAAAATGATTTTACTAAATAAAGAAAGATATTCTGGTTGATGAAAATCTCTATTTTGACCTTCACGCACTCCCTTGCTTTTAAGGTTTTATACTTCAGATGTCTAGTTCACAAGTGTCAAATATGATTGACCTACGACACCATTTGAAAAAATTGTGAATCTTCTGTTAGAGTGATTAGTTTTGCGCAACCTTGTGCTTGTATGTGAACCACCCTGTTCATAGTTTTATTGCAATACCCTATGCAGGAAAAGGTGGTGGAAACCAAATAAATAAAAGTATTTTTTCAAACACTCATATGTGTATGAGTATTTGTTCACTTACCCTAATAAATATGCGTGTACAGGAAGCTTTGCTGACTTTGTGTGAATGCTGCTCATAACTTGCGATTGCTAGTAACTTCTCGCCTCAGAGCACAACGATTGTTTGCAGTTTATTTGCACGTATTTTTTGTGGTCTATTGTGCTAACAAAAATTTTTGAGGTTTAGAGTTATGTGGCAAATTTAAGAAAGCATAAAGTTCAAACCGCATGCTACATAACAGTGCAAAATATTTGCATAAGCCACTGCGGAAAAAGTTTACCTCTGAAGTGAAAGAAAACGAATTATATAAAATGCATAAAAATACAAAAAACTTTATTAACAAATACACTTACATGCATGCGTTTAAAAAAGAATCTAGTTTTCGTTTGGCTTGCTATATCTTTAAACTTTAGTTTGTTAGCCGTCAGCTGGCTTTCACTTTTGTTGTTTACGCTCAGCTATGGTCAACATAAATTTAGGCACAAAAACTTCGCTTTTTTTTTTGTTGACTTTGTAAGTGAGTTGTAAACATCGACCAGCATTCAGGCGATAAAATCGATAATGAATAAATTATATACCAGCAGAATGGCTAACAGACTCGTACACTTTGCCCCCGTTTAATACTTCGTACATATAAACAGAGTAAATGTTTGTGGTCTATAAACTTAAATGGGACAAACATTCGAGAACATTTTTATTAATTCAAATTACACATTTTGCACGCGAAAGCTCTATTAAACCATAATATGGTAAGACAAGGATCGAATACAAGTAAAATTCTAAAAGGTATGAGGGTAGATATATAATTCAATTATGCCTCACTTATTATTTTTTGCAGAATTATACTTTGGGGTACCTTTGAATTTTATATGAGTTGAATGATTTTAACAAACTTGTTAACATTTTCGACCAAAAACACAAAAAAGAGCGAAAAAAATGGATATCCCAGTAAGAAGTAAAGCTCTGAACTATGACAAATTTATTTTTAAACATTTTCCTAAACATAAATTAAATATAAAACAAAAATACCATTCAAATATTTGATTCAAAGAAAAAGATTCATATAAAATTTGGGCCGTGTTGTTTGGTAATTTTTGTAGGTAGGTTAGATGGGAAGACTACCACAGGTACACTTCAAGCAGCACTTACGTGCCGTTTTGATATCATAATGTGGATTACTACTTGGAAAAAAATTTTGGGAAGAGAAAACCATCTGCAGCCATTCCGTGCTGTTGATGTAGTGGAGAATGTCCTCAAGCCATCCCCAAAGGGCACGCTAAGGAATCTCAATCGCCTAGCCGCCAGAACCAGACACAGCTTCTGCAATAGGGGTTGTACGGAATTCCAAGCTTCTCCGCAAAAGTTCCGGTCACCCAGTGAACACTGCAAAGAGTTTGGAAATTGAATGGCGTGGAATTCCCATCACCTTGAGCGTTCTGTTTCTATCTTATTGAGGTCATAATGCTTTTGAAATAGCACATGATGAGACAGACGTCCATCTGTTTGGCACTTTTTTTTAGAAAAAAAACTGTGCAGTTTCCCTTTAGCAATGGTCAAGGGGACACCAATGTCTGAGAAGGGGACAACTGAAGCCGGTGGGTAATTTTTGTAAATTGTCAGAAAAATTTCTTCACTAAGAAAACTTATTATTCACTAGAAAAATTATTGCAGAATACTCTTCGCATGTTTGCAGAATACTCTTCATATGTTTGTAAAGACGGTAGTCTCTCGGTGTCAGGTATGGCCCATAAGTCAGTTGTGTTACAATCTATGTACTATACAAACAGATCGGTCAAAGATTTTGGCGCCTCGGTAAAGATTTAGTTCGCGCCAAATTATTACAAGAATGAAATGCTGTCGATCCGTTTTATGGAGAAAATGCATAACGCCGTGTTGCGAGGTGTCTGAGTGACCCAGCCCAGACCCAACTAGAACTCTAACACAATTTTGATAAACCACTTTGATAGAACCACTGCTTTTTATTAGTCAAACCATCTTGATTGGGCTATGAATCTGCCTATGTCGTCTATTTCCGTTTCTGCAATTTCTTTCAAGTAAACCATTGAGAATTCCTCCAACATTCCATGTCGTAGGGCACTCAGACTTGGACACTTACACAGAAAGACTATTTCTTTATATTCGTCTTGATTACAGTTTCTGCGCCTATCTTCGTATGGCTAACCCATATTCCTGGCATGGTCCACCAAAGGTCAGTGATCGGTTATCTTTGACGTAATTGTGATTATGTCTGCTTGTGGCTTTGTTAACAATTTGTCATTTCTTAATTTGTTGGAATTAGGCCACGTTTGTTTAGTTATTTTGCAGGTGTTAGTCCATCTATCAACGGCCTGCTTCTGGAATAGCGAGAAGATCTGCCTTTGGCGTACTCTTTGGGAACAGCCAATTTCTACTGCTTCGGATTCTTTATAGGATGACCCTGTCTTACCAGTTCATCAGTTTTTTCATTCCCTTCTATGTTCCTATCGCCAGGTACCTAGATGAGTGTGATGTCTGACGTGCGCGCTAATCCATTAAGTTTTTCTATGCATTGTCTGATGATTTTGGAATTGGTTATATGTAGATGACTTGAAAGCTAAGATGCCTGCTTGACTAGCGGAAATACTTCCGATAGTTGTTGTGGATGATTTTTACTAATCCTGCAAGCTTCTCATATCTCGAGAACTTCATAGCAAAATTGAATGTAATAAATGGCCAACATCGCATTACTGTGGAGGCAGATAATTAATTAGTAATCTAGTTAAACTTTGTCATTCTTTCTACTTAATAAAAGTGTAAAAAAATTGTCGATTCCTTAAAAAAAAATAATTAACAAATAAATAAAATAAAAAATTATATTAGATTTCTCCTGCGGAAAAGTACAGGGGTAAATTTCACCACATCACTTTTTTACCTCTGCATAAATTTTGTGCCTCTCAAGCGTAAAATCGGCGTTCCTAAAATACAGCTAATGGTATATTTCCAGAGGTTAGAAATAAACATAGTAAAACCTATAAAATATTTTGTGAGTTACAAGCCAACTAGTCTTTTGAATTGCTCTAAAAGAATAAATTTAGGATAACTTGAAAAACTAAATATGCAGCATTGGTATATAAAATCTGAAGAATAGGAACTTTTTTCTGCATAAAAAATTTGTTTTTGTTGCAAGGTTTTATAGGTAAAAAATGTGTAAAATAACTCCAAAATCAATATTTATGTATTTTTTCAAATTTATTTAGGGTCTTTAGATCTGGTGAAACTTGTAAATTATTGAATTTAATACAACAACACAAGTTCTATAAGAAAAATATATTCAGTGATATTTATTATACATTTCTTTAATTAGGCAAAAAAAAAACTATGAACAGTAAATTGTTAAAAAATAAAATTGTAAACATCTTATGAACCTATTTACAGGTAAGGGATCTCTTCTGTCGTCCATCTCTATACCCTAAAAAACAAACACAAAGAGTATAGGTATTAAAGAAGTAGTTACGTCAACATAGAACTTCGTTCATTTTTACCGATTACGATTAATGTATAGTAATAAGTCTGCCACATTGTAAATACAAAGCACAGTGGACGCCTCAGTTAACAGAGTTACCAGGTATATACCTATGCAATAAGACTTTCAGCTATTAGTCCATAGATATCGCTAGGAGTATTTTTAAACCTTCCCAAATGTCTTGTTTTTTTCGTCTGTCATCTGTCAACAATATTCAGTTCATTGTATGTTACGTTTTATTCAACAATGCATTTTTGTCGCTCTTAAAAATGTCGAATTTCGTACCTTCAAACTATGATTTGCGGACATCGTTGATTTTCTGATATCAATTGAAGAACAACGCTTCTCGAGCTCATCAAATGTTCTAAGCAGAGCACAGTGCTTCAGGTGGTTTGAAAAATTCCGAAGTGGTAATTTTAGCGTGGAGAACGAGGACCGTTGCCGGCCACCGAAAAAGTTTGAGGACGCCGAATTGCAAGCATTGTTGGATGAAGATGATGGTCAAACGCAAGAAATGATGACAGAGCGTTGGGAGTGACCCAAACAACCATTTCCAAATGTTTGAAAGACATGGGCATGATTTTAAAGGTCGAAAGATGGGTGCCGCATGAACTGACAATGTAACAATGCACCGTCACATCGAACAAGAGCGACATGGGAATTGGTGGAGACGTACGATTGGGAACCGCTGGTGCATGCGGCTTACTCACCAGACTTAGGACCTTCCGATTATCATTTGCTTGCATCGATGGGCCACGCACTTTCCGAGCAGCGCTTCAATTCTCACGAATAAGCCAAAAAATGGCTCGATGATTGGTTTGCGGCCAAAGACCGCCAATTTTTTTTGTGCGGCATCCACAAATTGCCTGAGAGATGGGAAAAATATGTCGCTAGCAATGGCTATTATTTTGAAAATTAAATTTGCAACCAATTTTTGTGTACTGTTCGTCTAGAAGGGTACATACACACATGAGTGCTTACGTGATAGAGGTTCGCGGAAATTTCAAAATTTAAAGCTTACCGGTCATCCATAGCTAAGGTTCAACACTCGTAGCAGTTCGATATGAACAATTTCTTTAAGGAGTTAACTCTGTATTAATTCTATGCTAGCGCTTTTTACTGCATGATTTTTATAGCGTGCAATTTAATCAAGGTTCGCTTAATAATTTTTAAGGACTATTGTTGGATAATTCTCTGAATGTGTAGAAGCATCATCATCACACACAAATTTGTCTGCAATTTTCATTTGCAATAATAAGAATAACATTGTGGTTAGCAATATTTTTAATATTTTTTAGTGAGCAAGTATTTTTCTTTGAGATATTGAGTGCTAGGGCTTGGACTTATTTCCTACAAAAAAGGTGTGGACTTTCTTTTGTTAAAAATGCAGCTTTTATTTAAACTTATCGTTACTTTCTAAAAAGTCAAAACAACTTAAGCATGAAAACAACTATATGTATATGCAAATCATATTAAGTTCGCGAATAAGTTTGCATCAAAAATGTTACAGTAGAGAAACTTTTTGTAAAACAATGAACAAAAAAACTGTAAAATACTTTTAGAGCCAAGTGGCTTCCAAAGCAAACACACAAGTTGTGGCAGGATTGACAAAATTCTTTCATTTTTTGGTAGTTTTTGTACACAGTGAGAATGTCGAATTTCTAAAAATAACTCTTCTGTTTTACGCAATCCTTTTTTAACTTGACTTTCTTTGAAGCTTAAGTCGATTTTTTGTAGTCCTCTTTTTTTGTGTTTTTGCTTGGTTCAATGAATGGCCAACTAAGTTTGCAGAAGAAATTTTAAGCAAAAAGCTACTAGTTTCTATAGAATTGGCAACGCTTTTATTTTATTCTATTTATTTTCATTTTTTTGCTAAAGCAAACTTTTAAGGAGGAATAGAAGAACGTCGTATGCTAATTCAAAGCTGCCAAAAAACGGCGTAGTAGCACTGAATATAAGTAAGTGAAGGAACATTGCAAAAATAAACTACTTTACTTTTAGAAATGATGAGGCAAAGTAAGTAAATTTGATCAAATATGAATCATTCATTCAATTAGTAATTCAAATGCCTATTTTACATGAATTATTTTGACCTCGAGAAAGAGAGAGAGTGGAGGGAATTTAATAGGACTAAATGTTCAGTTGTGCTAAATTTAGTGCTTATTTTTAAGAGATCTGCAGAGCAAAAATTGCTGGTAAAACAAACTCAAACGATATGTTTGGCTGTGCAACGAAAACTAAGAAAGACTCCACGTGCGTACTATAAGGCTATATACTATCATAATTCACTAATTCCTAATTATCACTAATTCCGAGCTTATCAGAGGCTATTCTTTAATATTGGCTGCTAGGGGATGCTAATGGCAATATATTTTGAAAGCACTCAGGGCGTTCTTTCACGTTCAGTGTCAACCAAAACTCAAGGCATAGTGATTTTTTTATATTTATATTGCCTTTTGAATTAGTTTTTGTTATTTTCTTCCATATTGCTTATTCTTCAACTAAATCCATATACATTCAACGTTCACCCGACAAGATGCAATAGTGGGAGTGAGACTTTAGACCACGTCAGCGAGGATGTGGTGCACAAACTCTATGTACCTGAAGCGACACAATGACATCGCGAAAATTATTCATCTAAAACTAACGCAGATGTACAACTTCAATCAAGGCAAAATACAGTACCTCAGATACATCCCAGAACCTGTTCAAGAAGATTCCACCTACCTTCTGTATTATGACCGAACAATTTTAACGAATACAACAAGAGACTCCAATAGGCCAGACATTTTCTTGATCGATAAATCTCAAACGAATGGTTATATAATTGATATTGCTATTTCTCTGAACAATGCGAAAAATCATGTGAAAATCATATGCAGGAAAAATATCAAAATATTCTGACTTAGGGATTGATGTCAAAAGCCAATAAAAATAAAGGAAGGTGTACATCCCGCCAATTGCCATCTCAGCGCATGGATTAGTGCATACAAGTTTAGCAAACAACGTCAAAGCCCTCCCGGAATCTCTGATTTTTGATATGCAGAAAGCAGCTCTACTTAAGTGTTGCCATATAGATCAAAACTTTTTACAGTAAACGCTTTATTCTTTATCAATGTGTCAATTATTTAATATATCTAAGTGCAACATTAGTTATAACTTACGTACCTCTTATATATTATTTAATGGTAATTTACTCTTCTTTGGGATGCAATAAATAAAAATAAATAATAAATAGCAAATAATAAATAATAAGCAATAAATAATAAATAAATTAAAAAATAAATTCGGAAAACTTCAATACACTGTAAAACGAGTTGTGATAGTTGCTAACAAAGCACCAAATGACCACCTACAGCTCCTCCTCTTTCTAAATTGCTACACCGCATCGTTGTTCTTTTATTGTCGCATGTCATCACACAACGTTACTGGAGGATATATGCGAAGTTATTGGCAACTTTTTTCAAAACTATTTCTGAACTAAAAATGCACTTGACTCTAGAACCATAACGTTCTTCCATACTCCGCTAAGGCCAACCATGCATAAATTCTGCGCACTGATTATAATCGGACGTCCGATAAACAATACCCGAAATAAGAAAGATAAAATCGGAAAGTAAAATATTATCTAAATGCAGAATTTAACCCAAATTTTTAGTTTTTCTGAGAGGGTACAATTTTTTTTTAAATTTATTTTTTTACTTTATTATTGAGCTTGGGAACATAGAGCTTCAACAAAATATTTATATCTTATTCTATTAGCTGCTGTTCTCTTTCCGACATTCCACTTTTGGTTAGCTGCTTCCAAATCCCGAAGTTTAGAACTTCTCCAGGTATTTCGAGGACGAGGGTTCCATTCAAACGCTGTACTGCCTATGATTTCCCTGTCCCTTCTGAGAGATTGCCCTATCCATCGCCATTTTCGACTTCTTGTCACCTTTGTAGGAGCTCCTTTTTTCCCAGAGATGACCATATTGAGCAGCGTGATATCCCTCCAGTTGCCACATTGTCGAAGATCGCCATTTTTTGGCAGCTTAACCACAATGCTTTTCGTCCACGACATCTAAAAGTTCACGCTATCCCAGACTGCAGCGATATGTGGGTGTAAAATCGGCGCCATGTCGTCTGTATTGGTGATAAGTAGTTCAGAAGAGATCCCATTATCACGTTCCGCTTTGCTTCGTTTGAGCTTATGAATTGTTGTTTTAATCTCGTTTATAATGGATGTTGCCCAATTAGGGTTACTGATGTTCGTGTTCTCGTCTTCATCATGCCCTTCCCCGTTTATATTTGGGTTGGAGACAAGCTCGAAATGTTTTCTCCACCGTTGTAGTTGGTGGCCGGCGTTAGTTAATATGTAATTCACCGCTTTTTATTTTAATCGGTTCTTCGGAATTAGATTTGTGTTGGGTGAGATACGGTGATAATACGGTACAGTTAGCACCTGAGACTTCCTCTGCGACTGTAGTCAGGTTTGCATAATGAGTTCTTTTATCACGCCTGGCGAGCTTCTTTGCATTCTTTTCTTCTTTATATTTTACGGCCATTGTCTTATTATTAACCGAGTGAATCTTATTTGATATCCGTGGCTGGTTTTATTCCTAAATTCGTATAAAAGTTTGTTCGATGCGACTTCCTTTAGCGTGTTGATCATCTGCTCCCAAGTTGGAACCAAGTATTACTTCTATATCAAGAAGGTAGATGCTTAGTATATTCGATGGAAATTATAAATGTAGTAATTATGCCCCAATACTCAAAATACGCGTTGGTCGTCGATGGTCCCCAGTTGGAGGAAGTGCAATCTGTTTGCTATCTGGGCGGTATCAACTTGTTAGCAGGTGGCTTGAGCGAAGACATACAAAACCGCATTAGCTCTAGCAACATTTCGCAATGCAAAAAGCTGAGGATATTTGATTCTAATGTAAAATCAATTTTACTCCATGCCTGTGCAACGTAAAATGCAACAATCGCCGATATATACACACTGCAAGTTTTCACTAATCGACGCCTACTCAAAATCCTGAAAATCTTATGGTCAAACACAATCCCGAATGTTGAGCTATGAAGAATAACTCAGTAAACCTCAATACTCCTTGAGATTTGCAGAAGAAAATGGGGTTGAATTAGCCACGTTCTTTGTAAACAACAGGATAACTTAACAAGTGCCGCTATTGAGTGTCATTTTCAAAACAGCCGTAGACGAGGAGGGCCTTCGGATTTGGAGGCCAAGCTAAGAAACCGCCGCAGAACAGATTTGATTGAAAGAAATTTGTTGTAGCCGTTTGTTCCTCCCTGGAACCACAGAAAATAATAATAATAATTATGCTACATAAAACTGTTGAATACATTTTTTTACCAACTGTGTAAGAATCTTGAGATTTCGTTTTCTCTAACGTAAAATTGTTAATTTTGGGCACGCCTAAAATTCAGACGGAAACATTAAAAATGATGTAAAACTTATAAGGGGGGTTAAATTTTAAGGGCTGATATTGAATGAGAACCACACCTAAACGTCAGGTTTTTTTCTGTATTTAATTTGAACCATGGAAAGATACATAAGCGAGCAACGTGTTAAAGTTATTCAATCGCAAAACTTGCGCAAAAGTTTGAGCAAACCAGGTCTGTAGGAGATGTGAAAACACCAGTGCATGCTCGTACGCTGCAGAAAATGTTCCTGCTGTTCGCGATAGTGTGGTTGAAGAGCTTTACACCTCAACTCGTCGTCGTGCCCAACAATTGCACCTCTCATGCTCGTCGTTGATGAACATTATGCATAAAGACTTGCATTTACACGTTTACAAGGTGCAATTGACTCAAGAACTAAAGCCTCTTGACCATTTCAAACGTCGTCAATGGTCAGAATGGTGGCAGGAAATGGCAAAATGACTAATTTTCGAAGAAAATCATCTTCATTGATGAGGCACATTTTTACCTCAGTGGATTCGTCAATAAGCAGAATTACCGCACTTGTGCGAATGGTAATCCAAGAGTGATTGCCGAAAAACCAATGCACCCACAAAGAGTGACTGTTTGGTGCGGTTTATTGGCCGGCGGCATCGTTTGGTTGTATTTTTTCCTAAATGAGGCCGGTCAGGCAGTTACTGTGAATAGTGTTCGCTATCGTGAGATGATAACGAACCTTTTATGGCCCGAATTGGAAGATATGAATGTGGACAATATGTGGTTTCAACAGGACGGTGCCATTTGTCACACAGCTAACGAAACAATGGCTCTTTTGCGCGAAAAATTTGATGGCCGAATAATCTCACGTCGCGGCAATGTCAATTGTCCGCCAAGATCAGGTGATTTGACTCCGTTGTTCTTCTTTCTTCAGGGTTATTTGAAAGAAAAGGTGTGCGTTGATAAGCCAGCAACAATTCAAGAACTAAAGGATGAGATAATTCGGCACATTAACGGCATAGAACCTCAATTATGCCTCAGCGTCATCGAAAATTTGGACCATCGGATGGAAGTGTGCCGCCGAGGCCGCGACTGCCATTTGGCCGATATTTTGTCCCATGCGTAATTGAGCCATACCAATATTATCATAATAAAGAGGAATGACAAGAACTTCTTAAAAAAGTTGTATTTTATTCAAAATCAACACCGGCCCTTCACCACCCTTTATTACTCTTCGACGACTTTTACTGGGTGGTGAACATTGCGGATATTTTGACGAAATAATAAAATAATACATTTTTGGTTTCGCTTCAAGTGAAGCAAGTATAAAAGAACTATCTCCCGTCTAGATCTAAAAAGCTATTTTATATTTTGAAAGGCTCCTGGCTTCTTTGCAGAGCGGGTATTTAAAAACACATAAGCAAATAAGTAGGTAAACATTCACTTTCCGCTTGCACTATGCGCCGAGTTCCCCTTCTTTGACTTGGAGTCTATTACAACCTTTCACTGTAGAGCTTTTGTGAAGCGAATCCATACCGTAGATTAAGAAGAGATGAAATAGCACACGTACTCGAAAAAAATCATAAATTTAAATATTTAGGTACCTATGTATGCATGGATGTAGTAGCAAAATCACACTTTGATAAGTACTTACACGCATTTACAGCCAGCTGCGTCTTAAGCTTAAACCGTATATGCCTTATTCATATGCATGCGAGTGAACAGATGAATGAGTGTTGCTGTATATTTATGTTTCGCATACAAATACAAATCCCTTTACAGCACGTGACTTATAAAATATAAAGTGTCAATTTTTTGAATACTTTGCGCATACAAAATTTCCTCATGCAGTATCTAAGTGTATGCACGCTTTTTTGACGAGAGGAAAAAAACAACCAATACAAAGACACATAAAGAAGAAGCGACAGCAGGAAGACATGCAGTGGAAGCACGGTAATATGTAATTCAGTGACTTGGATTAGCTTGCATTCAGAGTTATATACAACTGTGCGAATTAGCTGCTATATGAATATATTCAGTAAGCAGCACTTCATGATTTTTCCTCCATCAAAAGGAAAATCTGCATATAATAAAATATACGAGTGCTTACATAAATACAATATGTAGCGGACGTCCGTAGTAGTGGGATTGAAAAATGAGTGAGAAGTGTAATAAATAAAGAAAAATGTCAGCAAATCTAACACAGGTTGTAAGTATATCTTAGTGATGGCAGTCCCGAAATTTCGGAATTACGGGATTTTGGAATTTCAACATTTTGCAGATTTATATAATATTTCTGAAATGCCAGAATTTAGGTGTTTTTGTAAATGTCGAAATTTCTAAAATTAGTTGATATGAATTACGCGATTTGCTTATTTTTCCTACTCAAAGTTTAGGGAACATTGAGCTCCATATAACATAAGGTAGAGTCCGAAAGCTGTTTGGCACTTCACAAAATTCAACAAGTCTTACGCGAATGTACCAGCTGCTAATTATTTTAATTTTAAAAATTCCCCCAGTTTTTTCAATCAAACTGTTTCCGTGACAATGGTAATTCTTATGGCTTTTCCCAATCAGATCGGTTTTCTTCCTTAAATTTTTCTAATTTATTTACCTCTACTGAGGACACCTCAGATGCTATACAATCTTCAGCCCTTTCTGCTGATAAGGCTATTTGAAGCCCTCGTCTCAGACTGGTGTGGACGCGCTCTCCATAAATTTCTATAAAAAGTGTACCGTCGTAACTCCACTAAAAAAAATCTTTAATAAATCATTTCTTGCCGGAATATGCATTGCTGGTTGGAAAATATCTATAGTCACTCTAACCTTTAACAGTGGCAATAAGAATAGTGTACGTAATTAAAGACCAATTTTCAACTTTTGACAATTTCCAAATTATTTGGAACTATTATTAAATAAAAGTTATACCTACTTTGCCAAGAAAAGTTTGATTTCATCCAACCAACATGGCTTTCCAACCTGGTCGTTTTTTGGGACAATTTTTTTGAATCATTTTTATCTGGGCTTCAAGTTGAGTGATTTCTCCAAAGCTTTCGACACTGTGTCGTATAGAATGCTTTCATGTGAATTGAGCTTTCTCTCGGTCCAACGGTTACAATCATATTTGGGTGAAAGATGTTATATTCTGCTCTCTTCATTACCATTTCTCGGTACCTCAAAGATGTATCCTATTTTTGGCCACCTACTTTTCGTCTTATTTACAAATGATATTAGTAGGTAGTTGTTTGTCATTTGGCTGGCTCCTATTTTATGCAGACGATTTGCACATTTTTGGCCCAGAAAGAAAGAAACTCAGAGGATATTCTTAGGCTTTAGGCTGACTTTAATGAACTCATTTCTTCATTGGTTATATATTCACGTATTTCTTAAAAATTTAAAAAGATGTTTTCAAGTCACTTACTCCTAATCTCACGATATCCTAATATCGTCACCAGTATCTCCTATAATGTCCACCAGTTTATGAGATTAAATATTATGTAGTAATTTTTTACTTAAATTGTTTTTCTATGAAGTAATATCAACTTTATTATTTCAAAATCGTACTCGATTTTGGGTTTGTTAGACGTAATAATTCAAACTTCTCAGGTCCATACACAATTTAATTACGGTTTACTTCATTTGTGCGCTCTGATTAATTTATTTGAAAGCCAGGTTGCTTGTCTAAGACAAGACTCTTGGTGGCATTTTGATTTCCATCTCCTAACTAAGTTGCTTAAATCACTTAGATCTTTTCCAGACAGTAACTAGACCTTCCAATGAGACATTTTGCAAATTTCCCAGGTCTTCGAAGAAATAATCGCCAAGATATTTGGCACGCCTCCTCTTAAATGCAGAACATTCACAGAGAAGGTATTGTACCGACTCAATTTCGTCTTCGTCTCCATAACTCATGGAGAAGTCATTGTCAGATACACCCATTCTACTCGCTAGGGTGCGAATAGTACAACGACCCGTTATAACACCTGTGAGGAGACTGCTAGGTGATCTGTTGAATCTAAGCAGGCATTTTGTCTTATTCAGATTCTGTTTTGGTCAGAGTGCTTTACAGTTAGTATTCAGAGGCCACCTTCTATTGGTTTCCTTTATTTATTTGGATAACTTATGACCTCTAAAGAAGTTATTGTAGTTAACACAATGAATCGAAAAATATTGCAGAATAAAAAATTGTTAGAGCAAAATGCCCATAGCACGAGTTCTGGAAGGTTAATATGAATTCCAGAGTTTTAGGCCATGTGAGCTTAAAATTTTTTAGATAGAAAAATTAAAAAAAAAATAATTCTTCCTCTAACCGATTTTCTTAAATCTAAATTTAAGTAAATATTGTTTAAAAACATATAAGTCCAAAAGCTAGTTTCTGCTTTACGATTTCTTTACTTATGCCTTTTTGAACTAAATAAATAGCAGTAATGAGTTTTTTGTCATAAGTTATTATATATAGATGATCGACAGGTCCCATACTGAAACTATGCGAAGTACCTAGGTATGACACTTGACTGCAAACTTCGATGGAAAGAGCATGTCAAGAAAAAGAGGCAAGAATTGGACATCAAACTCAAAAACATGCAATGGCTCATGGGTAGCAGATCAGCTTTCACGATAGAAAGCTGTTAATTTACAAGCAGATACTAAGGCCAGTATGGAGTTATGGTGCGCAGCTATGGGGGTGCGCCAGTCAAAGTACGAAAAACGAAATCCAACACTTCCAAAATAAGGTCCTTAGGTACATTGTCAAAGCACCGTGGTACTGCAGAATGTCCGATATTGAGCGCGACCTTAAAATAACTCCGTCAACACTGAAATCGCAAAGATTGCAGTTGCCCATAAAGAAAGACTAATAAACCACATCAATGAAGAAGCACTTAATTTAATTGAAACCAACGGATACGAAGGCTCAGACGCACTAAACCTAGCGATCGCAGTGAAAATTGTGTAATGTTATCATAATTAAGTTGCTTGTTAGTCATTTGTAAATATTTATGAACTAGTTGCAATAAAAAATTAAAATAAAAAAAAAAAGTTATTGACACTTTTATTATTGAAAATGATTAAGCGCTCGACAATATATAAAAGCGACACGACACGACACGACAAAAAAATTGCAATGCAAGCAAAATATGTAAACCTATAAAACACTAAAACCTGATAAATATATAAATTAAATTTTTGTTTGGCCAAGTAGAATTTTATAACGCTGATTTTCAAAATGTGTAGAATTGGCAAGTTAGAAGGTGGAACTTTTGAATGTGTAGTAGATGGATGTTAGAACGCGCGGTGTAGAAATGGAGGGTCAGGACACAGGAAGTATTGTTGATGATACTCATACTCATAATATGTGCAAATTTTGTATTATTTTGATTTAATATTTTACAGTTTCGATAATTACACCTTCTGAAAATTGCGAAAATCCATTCGCAGTATTATAAGATTACTTAGTATGGAAATCCATACTAAAAAATCTGCATGTGCCTTACCGGCCGCATAGCGTGCCACAAAATATAGAGAAAGAAAAAAAGAAATTAATAACAATAAAAAAGCAAAATTATCAAATGCGTGAAACTGTAAAAAGGGATAATGCACGACCCGATAGTGTGACATCTACTGCTAATAGAAGCAAAAAATATAGTGATAATTAAATCAAATATTGTAAATGGTTTTTTATGGTTATTGATAAAGGGGGTTTTACACAAGGCAATAAAAGCAGAAATTCTAACGAAAATATAATCCAGAAATTTAATTTTATTCAATGTACTTAAAAAAAAAACATTTCAATTTACATACATTGGAAACATGTTCGGTATTTGTGTGAATAATTCACCGCAAAAACAGTTACGCTTAATATCAACGCTTTAAAGAGCAAACATCGGGTCTCTATTTTGTTGCGAATTGTTCAATATAATTAGCATGGGGAAAGTGCTGAAGTGTTTAAGGCAATATTCGAAGGTTTTGTCGGTAACTTGTGCAAATTGTCTACGAAATCCAATGAATTCTAGATTAAACGGGTATCACAAGATATTCAAATGGTTAAAGTTAAGGGTATTTTGGGAAAACTGGGTCCTACACGTATCGCAGGTTCGACTGTTTATATAATAAAAACCAAACTGAATAAATTCGGTATACAACTTTTCACGACTCAAGTCTATTGATTGAAAGTAAATGAAAAACACTTGCACAACCATCTTACGTTACTCGTTGAGCGTCATAAAGTTCACAAGTTTAGTTTAGTTCAACAAAAAATGATATATATATATACATATATATATTTTGATTTTACTTGGTGTATGCAAGTGGCGCTGGCTAGCGCGAGAAAGAAACAAATGGCGCACATTGTTAAACATTCGAGATCCCGAAATTCCGAAATCACATAATCAACTTCGCTTCTATAGGCATCCCCAACACTTATGTACATATATTGCTTATACTTTGTACTTAAGGAACTGAATAGTAAGCAGATGACAAGCGAACTTATTGGTCTTGTATACTTAGGTTGACGACTATAGTAGACTAGTAGGGTTGCGCGTGACTAGCATTCAGTTAAGCGCTGGTTCGATGTCCATTTTGGATATGAGATATCAAACTACAAAAAAAGAATTTCTAATAGCGATCGTCCCTCTATGTGTATTTCTGTCATAAAAAAGCGCCTCATACATAAAAATAGATTTGCCTTACGGCGGCAACTTCAAGCCGTAAGTAACTCGATTTATAAGGCAATATCGCGACACAATCTACAAATTATAGGAGAAGTTGAGTCAAACACGTAAATAAAAAATACTAATATATATCAAATAATGTATTATATGTATGTATGTGTAAATTATGTGTTTGTATTTGTACCATATACAAGCACTTAAGTAATTTTTTTTCTTTTTTGGCTGCTGGATTCCATCTTCAATTCAGACTTAATAAATTTCAAAAAATTAGCTGCCCTTCCACTTGTCGTTCATTTGCATGTCCATTTGAGCGTATTTATTACATGTCCGTCGATTTTGTGCTCCTTTTATGCTCCTTTGTTTCTTTTGTGCCATTTTTTTCTCTTCTCGTCTGACAGGATCGTAAATTACATTCACTTTTATTTATGCATTTCTAGCATTAGTCACGAAGATAGCTAAGTGCAAATACTGGCATGGCGTTAAGGTGCGTAGCGTAAGACAAAAAGTAAAAAATTATAATAGCAAAAGTGTATACAGCACACAATTTTAGTTTTAACACTTTAGCGGCACCGGGCCATATTTGTCCCACCTGAAAACATAGTAATAACTTGATCAAATGGGAATGTGTTAGTCCATACTTCGGTTTATGGTTTTGAAGGATATTCTTGAAACTCGGAAAATTTATTTACAGGAATGGGCATTACTTTATTTTTATTGAGTTAGATTATGTGGTTAAAATTAAGAAATTCAAAAGTCAAAATGGCGACTTAAATTTGATGAGTGATGAGTGTATATTCAAAATATAATGTTTTATTTAACTAAAAATAATCAACGAAATTTCAAGCTTTTTAGAGAGAATCTCTTAGGAAATTCAAGGCATCCAGTTTTATTTATTTGCAATTGGTTAAATTTTGCAAAATGATTAAGTTTAAATTATATTATTTTTATTTATTTTATAGTACACTAGCTTTAACCCGCGGCCCCGCTCGCGTAGGAGTAGTATGAGGGATTTAGGATATGTATATAAAAGAATTAGAAACAATAATTTCAAAGAAAATAATTTTTTATTAATAACCATAATATTACAATACCCGGCATCCGTTGCTATGCCTCGTTGAATAAAATCAAAACAACCAATCAGTAAAATATCAAGCCAAATTATTTTTATTAATTTTCTATCTCAAACCATTTTTGAACTTTGCATTTGGGTCATAATTGAAGAGCTTATGCGGATTAAGAAGTCTAGAGTGTGCCATAAATAGTGGGAAAAAGGAAAAACTAAGATTTTTTATATTAAATTTAAGCAAATACTCGATTATTAGTGACGAATAAGAGTGGTGGCGCGGCCTGGGGGCTGTGGGAAGGGAGTTCTATCATAAAAACATGCCTATAACCTTCATTGGGTGAAAATATGAATGTATAAAAATTTGTTCGTCATTTGGTGTTGTCGTTTCGTAGTGATGCGTGGACAACGTACAGACATTCACCTTTATAGTATAGATTTTATACGAAACGAATAAAATTAAGTTTGAAATGTCGCAAAAATCGCCCTGATTTTTGACAAATTTTTTGGTAACAGTCTTGACATAACGTCAACAAAAAAATAAAAAAGTGCTACTTTGAAATATTTCAATCTTGCTTTTTGGTATGCAAGAATTTAATGGTATATAAAACTGTATAATCGAAATTTTTTTAGTAAAAAATTTAAAATTTTGATGAAAATTTGTCGAATTTTGTTTTTAACTCGCACAAAGTGCATATGATTTTTGTAACAAAATTTACTAAAATTAAATTATAAAAAAATAATAATTATAAAATTGGTGCAAGCTAGCTTGAAAACCTGTAGTGGTTTTGAAAACTTTATCCTCTATTTTCGATTTGTTATTATTGTATTCTGAAATCTTAATTTACACTCGTAATCAACAATCTCTACAAAGTGTAAATTTTTGGCTAGTAATGTTGTATTTTGAAACAATTTTGCCATACTTGATGTTTCAACTTTGACTACAAACTTCAATTCAGGGCATCATCATCATCATATCATCACAGTTTCACGTCACCCGGTCTTCAGCTTTTCTTTTGACATCAGGTATGTCCATTAGCTCGTATGTCTTCTCTTATGTCATCTCTCCATCTTTTTCGTGGCAGGTCTCTGCTTCTATCACCTTGAGAATTTGTTTCGTAGATCTTCTTTACAGTTCTATCATTGCTCGTTCGAAGAATATGACTATCGAATTCTTTGCGTTTTTTAACACATCTGTTAACATTTACACTTCTGATAAGTATGTCTAACTCGTCATTGTACCGAATGCGATAGATATCATCTTCAAGTCGTTCAGTGCCATATACGAGTATATTTATGAGAATATTTTCTTCGAAACAAATTAATTGATCGCCTTCATTGGATTTCAGCACCCAGACTTTGCAACCGTATGTGAGTGTAGGTCTTATGACGTTGTTATAGGTATATTCGAATTTAGGCCGATAATCTTAAGTAAATAGGTTGGTATGTAGGTCTGGTGGCTGCCATTATAACGCATTTAGACCTGTCGTAGGTCCGTTATGATGCCACTGGAACTTTCGGCCTATACTATGGGATCCCTTCTAAACCATCCTACCGCTTTCATAAACGAGCTTAACTTCGTTAGTTTATGATGCGCTATAACCGCTACATCTGCTAAAAATGCATTATTCAGGGTGCAAAGTCTTCTTTTAGCTAATCCTCACCCTCACAATGGAGGTGTCTAATAATTTCCTCCTCTTCTTTATTGTAACAGCACTACAATAATCTTGGTATGAAACTCCAAGCCTTCTTGCTTATTAAAAACTCTATTGAGTTTAAGCAGGCATTTTCAACGACCGCTGTTGAGTTTCGGCCATGCCAATTTATTTAATTCGCATGGTGTTAGGCTTGCATTTACTGTTGCATTTACTATTCTAATAGTTTCCCTATCTATCAGTAATTTGCAAGTGGATATGAGTAATGGTATCAACGCTTTATCGGATTGAATAGTTTGAGTTGTACCCTTTCTGACAAGTTCGCCTACTTTACAGTTTTCTCGCTGTATTTCCATCACCTGGCACCCAAATGAGATTTACATTGAACTACTGGGATAAGTCACTTCGGAGTTATTAGCATTCTATGACTGTTTTCGACGAGTGTGTCCTTCACTGTGGCACTTTTATTGCTGGCTAGCTGTCTGAATAAATGACGACTGGTACATAATAATACTCTTGTATTTATCTCTGCAAGTCCTTCCTTAACAGCAGTGGCTTCCGCTTGAAATACACTGCAGGGATAGGGTAGACGGAATGTTGCTTTATCTCCAGTTTTTCGATAGTCTTAGTTACTAGTGCCTTTAGTAATGTAATATATTTTTTCATAATTATATTTCTATTAAATAAATAAATATAAGCGAAGCTTCCTCATCAGTTTTGTGCGTGCGAAGTAAGATTTATTTGCAGCTTATATCCCGTCTTGTATGGCAATTGATGTACTCGTATCTTTCTGCGCACTCAGCACATCAAAATACTTTATTAAGTGTATTCTACGCGTTGTTTTTTTTTTGTCTTCTTAAGAATTTGGTGAGTCGTTTAGGGTTAAATACTTTTGATCGTCATTATTTAAATGTAAGTGAATTTATGTTCATATTTATCTTTGAATTGCTTTCCGCTCTACAATATATAAGTATACATACAACAAGGGATATATCACTAATTTACTTCAAAAGTGTCATAATACAAAAAACCAAAATATTGAGAAAAATGATTTCAAAGTTTTCAAAATGTTTACTAAAGTAGTAAAATGTTAAAGTAGAGACACATTTTCATCGAATGTGGTACTATGAATAGCTATCGTCAAGAATTTACATAGAGTAAAAGAAGAGCTTGCGAACATGTATGCGCATTTATTAAAGAAAAAACTTTTTTTGGATTATGACACCTTTGAAGTAAATTAACGTTATGTACAAGGCCGCGACAAATGATAGCTTATGAACATTTTCGCCAAATTTGACTCTTTTACGTTTTTTTTTTCTTTTGTGGTTTGAGTATTTATTACGGTTATGAATTGGAATCTTTAAGAAGATTTTTGGTATGCAGTTTTATAGTCTACTAAATTTTAATTTAATATAGTAAAGTTCAAATTTGAAGCTACTAAAATATTTCATTGATTTTTTATAATGTTTTCCTCTGACGGTGCTGAGCTTTTCTTCTGATGAAAAGAGTTTTTGGATTACGAGACTATTGAGGTAAGTGAGGTAAATGTGTAATTGTATGCAAATACAAGTCTTGAAATGCACTGAGGAGTCTTTCTTCTCATCAAGTTTGGAAAGCAGAGAACTTTGGTCGTCTCGTTGAGGAATCTATCTGCCAATTTATTCGAACAAAGTTTTGCTTATGGTGTACTAGTCGCGCTCACCTCTCCTTCAGCGGGGATTTTCATATATGAAAAAAAAACCCATAGTGGCAAACTTTTACAAATTACTAAAATCTGAAAAGAGGACGTCGGCCACCTCCGTAGAACTGAAGTTTTAATTTCCATCACCCCGATGTTCGAGAGTTACAATACTTAAAGTTCGGTTTGAGAATATTGGCTTTTCTATATTTGTTCTTTACAGTTAGCTTCCACCTAAAACTGAATAGTCTGACTGGCACATTCAGCTTGTAAAATTTTTAAATTGTTGTCGTGAAGCTTTCAATTTTTCCAAACATATCTCTCAGTAAAATTAGAGAAGCTATCATTTCCGACTTCCTATTGCTTTACCCACAAGCCATTCTTAAAGCATACATATAAAAATTGTATATATAAACATACTGACCATTGCTCAGCTATGGCAATGCAACAACAACAACGGAATTGCAATCAATAACGGAAAGATAAATAAGCTGAAGTGAAATGAAGCACGATGAACAGTGAACTTCCAGCAACGATAAAAAAAATTCGGTAAGAGCCATTGCTAAGCCACAAAGGTCACAATGGCATGCAATAAAAGAAAAGAAAATGTAAAAAAAAAATTTTTCCAAAAAATTGCAAATCTATTTTTCACAAATCAGAAATTCATTCAAAGAGCTTGGCAGACAGTCAGCAGACTTTTCTTTTCTCCTTATTCTAGCACATTCATTTTTATTTCCTTTTGACCTGCCTTATTTTTATTTATTTATTTATTTATATTTGCACTTTATCTTTTATTACTTCTCTCTTACTCACATAAATTATTAAACCTGAGCGCATCATAGTCTGCTGCCCGTCTCTTGGCTGCTGTGCAATGATGCGACACTCAATGGCGTAACGAAGCTGTTAGTAAATAAACAGAATATAAAAAGCCAGACAAATTTAAAAATAAATAAAAGCAGCAGTGGCGGAAAAACAAAAGTTTACTTAAACTTCCATTTGCTGCATTTCAAAGGGAATAGCATTTAGCTGCAGAAAGCGAAAATCCGACAAAATAAAATCGTCTAACGCTGCTTTCTTTTGATATGATGAAATGCGGTCAAAAAACTTTGAGTAAATATTACTTTTCGTAATCAGATCCAACAAAAAATAACCTTTTGTTAATAGGGCATTTGAAAATTTCCACAGAAATTACTTCAAAGATTTTGCACTTAATAATTTTTCTTTTTTGTTTTTTTTGTTCGACGCTGGTCTTTTCGTTTATGATTTTCATGAAAACCACTTGCACTCGTAGGCTGCATAAAACTGTAGAGTTTTTCGTTAGCTTAAGAAAAATTAACTGGAGGCCATGAAGAGCAACAACTATACATATACATTGGCGCGCACACCCTTTTTAGGTGTTTGGGCGAGCTCCTCCTCCTATTTGTGGTGTGCATCTCGATGTTGTTCCACAAATCGAGGGACCTACAGTTTGAAGCCAACTCCGAATGGCTGATATTTTTATGGGGAGCTTTTTCACGGCAGAAATACACTCGGAGGTTTGACATTGCCTGCCGAGAGGCGACCGCTATTAGAAAAATGTTTTACTTAATTTTGGTGTTTCACCGAGATTCGAACCTACGTTCTCTCTGTGAATTCCGAATGGTAATCACGCCCCAACCCATTCGGCTACGGCAGCCATAACAACTAGCGCCCATAAGTAAAAGCGTACTTTCTAATTTATGGATTTTTTTTCAAGCAGAAACTGTTAAAATCGCTCTGAAATTACCAAGTTCGGATAGAACATTTTTTCAATAAGTCCGGCTTATAATACAAAATATATATACATATACACTGAGTTAAATAACTATAGCACGGCGACTTGTTGACTAGTTTTGGCAATTTCTTTGTTTTTCAATGAATTCAAATATCTTTTTTTTTCAAAATATATTTCATTCATAAATTCAACTTACGAACATATTGTAAATTAAAAACAAAAACTCAAAAAAGTTCATCAAATTTTAAAACTTTTAATTCGAATTTCTAGAAAAATTTAAGTTATGCAGTTTCGTGGCCCATAGAATTCTAGGATAATAAAGCGCAAGTTTGAACTGACTCAAAAAGTGAATCGTCCCCAGATGGGTGAATTTCACAATCAGCTCTAACTTTGAAGCCACATTTAAGTATGAACTTTCAGTGGATGATTTTCTTCTTAATATTTATGATATATGATAAACGAAAATACTCAATTCAGTAATTCTCAGCCGATTCTTAACGCTGCCATTTCTGTGAGATTTTTTTTCTTTGAAACAGTCTGCTTAATTCCTACGCAATGTACTTGCGTTTTTCATACTCGTAGCTCTCTACTTCTCTCTGGGTCTAGATATTTTACCGTTATTTTCTACCGGAATGTTGTGTGGAGAATGTACTGTGAAAAGAGAGTAGACTAAACCAGTATATGTACTAGTCCATAGATTCAGCAATGGTAGAAACTATGTCTTAGAAAACTACCCCTGTATGGTTTAATATCAGTTCTAGAGGGTTACTAAAAGTTTTGAGATTTTTCAATGTTGAAAATTTTGGTTTGGTGTTTTTTAAGGTCAGATAGCTTCGGTTCTTTTTAATATTTTTTGAAGAATTTATAATTGGTCCTGTTTATGTTTCAGCATCACGTGCACTCTACAAATTAAAAAAAGTATATATTAATAATTATCAATATTTTTTTGGATTTTTTGTTTGTTTGTTATTTTTCCAAAACGGCCCTCTTTAGTTGTTTTTCTTACTTTTTTTCATTAAAGGCTCAAATAATAACTACTTAATGTCTTAAACCCGGACATTCACAAAGAAATCGCTCAAGAACGTCCTTCTCTGAAAGGTTTCTTTATTCAAAATAGGACCCTATGGCCTAGATACTCTGTTTTGCGCGATCTAAAAGCTTTTCCTTTCATGGCCAAATGCAATTTTCCGAATAGGTAGAAGTCGGAGGATGGTTCCATGTGTAGAAGTCCACGCAAGTGGGGAAAGTTACTGATCGCCATTCACTTGGGAGTGGCCAGGACGACTCTTCTATATATGGTTCAAGCAGCTCACAACGGCCGGGATTAGCCCACGTATCCTCTGGGTAGCTTCCGAACACCCGTTCGGGAGTGAGCTAAAGTGAGAAGGCGAAACATTCCAGGATAGCTGGTTGTGCGCTGGGTTTGGGACCCGCCACTTAAAAATCCCCCCCAATGAAAAGAATTGCAAAGCCTCGGATGAGAACTGCCTTTACTGATGACGACCCCTGCAAACGAAATAAGGAATATGATTTGAGGGTATGCACCTGGAATGTCCGGTCCCTTAATGGGGAAGGTGCCTCTGCCCGGCTGGTTGATGTCCTCGTGAGAGTAAAGGCTGACATCACTGCCATCCAAGAGATGCGATGGACGGGGCAAGGTAAGAAAACTATAGGACCTTGCGACGTCTACTACAGCTGCCATGTAAAGGAGCGCAAATTCGGTGTTGGATTTGTTGTGGAAGAGAGACTTCGTCGCCAAGTACTGTCGTTCACTCCGGTGGACGAGCGTCTCGCAATAATCCGCATCAAAGCGCGATTTTTTAACATCTCGCTAATTTGCGCCCACGCCCCGACGGAAGAGAAGGACGATGCGACCAAAGATTCCTTCTATGAGCGCTTGGAACGTTCCTATGAGCGCTGCCCCCGCCACGACATAAAAATCGTGCTTGGCGGCTTCAACGCCAGGGTGGGCAAGGAGGGAATTTTTGGTCCCACAGTCGGAAAATTCAGCCTGCACAACGAAAAATCCGGTAACGGACAGAGGCTGATCGACTTCGCCGGGGCCCGAAACATGGTAGTCTGCAGCACCAGATTCCAGCATAAAAAGATACACCAAGCTACCTGGCTGTCTCCTGATCCAAAAACGCGAAACCAGATCGATCATGTTGTGATAGATGGAAGACACGCTTCTAGTGTATTAGATGTACGCACGATCCGAGGACCCAACATCGACTCGGATCATTACCTTGTTAAAGCCAAGCTGCGCACCCGCCTCTGTGCAGCAAAAAACGTACATCTACCTACGCAAAGAATGTTCGACATCGAAAAGCTGCAATCACAACAGACAGCCAGAAGATTCGCCACTCGACTCTCACTCCTGCTCTCGGAGAGCACTGCCCAACAAACCGGCATGCGCGAGCAATGGAGCAACATTTCTCGTTCCCTACGTACCGCCGCCGAAGAAGAAATCGGATTCCGGCGAGCCCGAAAAAACAATTGGTACGACGAGGAATGTCATGCTGCCGCAGAAAGAAAGGATGCCGCCTATAGAGGCACGCTGCGATCGGGCGCAACGCGAGCCATGTGGGATCGCTACAGAGAGCTGAAAAAGGAAGAGAGACGTATTATCCGACAGAAGAAACGAGAGGCCGAAATACGTGAGTGCGAGGAGCTTGAGATGCTGGCCAATAGGAACAACGCCCGAAAATTTTACCAGAAAGTTCGGCGGCTTACAGAAGGTTTTAAGACCGGGGCGTTGTCCTGTAAGAACAAAGACGGCGATCTGGTGACTGACGTACAGAGCAATCTTAAATTATGGAGGGAACACTTCACGAACCTGTTAAACGGTGACAGCTGCGCATGTCATAGAGAATGTGAAGATCCCGATACCCCAATCGTTGACGACGGAATTGTCGTTCCGTTACCCGACCATGACGAGGTGAGAATAGCAATATCACGGCTAAAGAACAACAAAGCCGCGGGCGCCGACGGACTGCCGGCTGAGCTATTCAAACATGGCGGCGAGGAGCTGGTAAGGTGCATGCATCAGCTCCTATGCAGAATATGGTCGGATGAAAGCATGCCTGCCGATTGGAATTTAAGCGTGCTCTGCCCAATCCATAAGAAGGGCGATCCTGCAATTTGTGCCAATTACCGCGGGATTAGTCTTCTAAATATCGCCTATAAGGTTCTAGCGAGCGTATTGTGTGAAAGGCTGAAGCCCACCGTCAACCAACTGATTGGACCTTATCAGTGTGGCTTCAGACCTGGAAAGTCTACCATCGACCAAATATTCACAATACGCCAAATCTTGGAAAAGACCCATGAAAGGAGAATCGACACACACCATCTTTTCGTCGACTTCAAAGCTGCATTCGACAGTACGGAAAGGAGTTACCTGTATGCCGCTATGTCTGAATTTGGTATCCCCGCAAAACTAATACGGCTATGTAAGATGACGTTGCTCAACACCAGCAGCGCCGTCAGAATTGGGAAGGACCTCTCTGAGCCGTTTGATACCAAACGAGGTTTCAGACAGGGTGACTCGCTGTCGTGTGACTTCTTTAACCTGATGTTGGAGAGCATCGTACGATCCGCAGAACTTAATCGCTCAGGCACAATTTTTTATAAGAGCGTACAATTGCTGGCGTATGCCGATGATATTGACATCATCGGCCTTAACAACCGCGCTGTTAGTTCTGCCTTCTATAAACTGGATAAAGAGGCAAAGCGAATGGGTTTGGTGGTGAACGAGGACAAAACGAAGTACCTCCTGCCTTCAAACAAAAAGTCGGCGCACTCGCGTATCGGCACCCACGTCACTGTTGACAGTTATAATTTTGAGGTTGTAAAAGACTTCGTGTATTTAGGAACCAGCATTAACACCGATAACAATGTCAGCCTTGAAATCCAACGTAGAATCTCTCTTGCCAACAAGTGCTACTTTGGACTAAGTAGGCAATTGAGCAGTAAAGTCCTCTCTCGACGAACAAAACTAACACTCTACAAGACTCTCATCATGCCCGTCCTAACGTATGGCGCAGAAGCTTGGACGATGACAACATCCGATGAAGCGACGCTTGGAGTGTTCGAGAGAAAGATTCTGCGTAAGATTTTTAGACCTTTGCACGTTGGCAACGGCGAATATCGCAGGCGATGGAACGATGAGCTGTATGAGCTTTACGACGACATAGACATAGCGCAGCGAATAAAGATCCAGCGGCTTCGTTGGCTGGGTCATGTCGTCCGAATGGATACAAACGCTCCGGCTTTGAAAGTATTCGATGCGGTACCAGCTGGTGGTAGCAGAGGAAGAGGGCGGCCTCCTCTGCGTTGGAAAGATCAGGTGGAGAAGGACTTGGCTTCACTTGGTGTGTCCAATTGGCGCCGGTTAGCACGACAAAGAAACGACTGGCGCGCTTTGTTAATCTCGGCCAAAATCGCGTAAGCGGTTATCGCGCCAATTAAGAAGAAGAAGAAGAAGTCGCAGGGACCCATATCAGGCGAATACGGTGAGTGGTTGATGGTTAAAATGCGATTTCCAGTCAAAAAATTAGTCACAAGAGTGGATCGATGAGATGGTGTGTTATCATGCAATAAGCGCCAGCATCCTCCTTCGCGGTATTCAGGGCGAATTCGACGAATGCGACGCAATACGCCAAATTACAAAATTGCATTGACGGTTTGGCTCGTTGGCACGAACTCCTTGTGGACGATTCCCTTGGAATCGTAAAAACAAATGAGCATCGACTTGATTTTTTAACTTCTCCAAACCTTCTATTCAGCACTTTCGCGCTTAGTTTCAGGTTCATGTTGGAAACACCACGTTTCATCACCAGTTACAATATTGTAAAGGAAGATCTCGTATTTTCTCGCCTCTTTAATGAGGTCTTTCGAATGTTGAATTCTAAGCAATTTCTGATCCTCAGTTGACTTGTAAGGAATGAAACTTACACAGCCATTTTTGTCAGTTAAAATGCGATAAATCGATGTTTTGGAGATATTCAACTCCGATTGCCTGAATTTCAATTTTTGATAAATTTACGAGCAATTTCGATGGATTTTCTAGTGATTACTGATTTTGGGCCCGTATGTTTGTTGTCGACGTTTACTGAGGTTTCAAAAATTATGCCAGCAATACGCATGCGAAATTCGTAATTACATTTTATAATAAGTAATAAGAGCCAAAGCGTCTAGGGACGCACACTTTTCTCTATAATATGACTGCATGATTAATCATTTTTAACAAACATTTTATTAGAATTAGGTCTACAATCCTGATTTCTTTATCTATATCTTTTATCTTTAACAATATTCGTTTACAATTAAACTTTTATATTTCAAAGCATCAGTGATATACCAAACAATACAGTCCCATCCCAATTCACCAATTCTATATTACTTAAAGCATATCGTATCGGATTCTTTTCAATATTGGACAACTTCCTAAAAAACGACTTATGTTTTCTAAACCGTTCAGATTATATAACTTGTCGATTAGGAGGTGTCTAAAAACTGAGTCAAAGGCAGCCTTTTTTCAACAAATTTAATATGTATAAATCAAGTCAAATTATACACATTATTTACTATCAAGTGATTTTGTCTTAACCCTGCCTGATATTCAGTGATTATGTTTTCACTTTTCCACCAATTTGCAAGCCGTTCATTTAATTGGCTTATTTAAATTATCATCTTTTACTAATAACGTCACATATTCAATTTGCTGCTTGGATGTTTTCGCTTATTGTTTGAGTCTGAAGAGATTCAACTTGAAAGTCAGCTTTCAGTCATTCTTTCAGTGGTGCATCGCTGAAAGAACTTCAAACTAATTTTCCTCTGATTTGGGATGCTCTGAATTTCCTTTAAGTCCCAAACTCCGCAGTGTATGGAAAACAGAAATGCCCTTGGAAACTTTGCCATTGTCTGCCAGTGGTCGGCTACAACCAAATGTACAAATTTTATGTACCCAGCTACCAATTATTGGTAAGCACACAAATAAATGAATAAATTTAAAATTTCTTCAATTGGTTATCTTATTTTTGGTTTTCAAGAAACTATTCTCTGTTTACAAATTGGCCTAAAGTTTATGCTTTGAGCAAATTATGATTTTTCAATACCTGCTCCCCCTCTTAAATGGATTATATACCAAATCAACTGAAAAATGTGCACATTTTTACAACTCGCTAAAGCACATTGCCAGTAATACTGCAACAGTGCAACTTCTTTTCCCTGTCAGGCAACAACCGAATGTTATTATTTAGGAGCACCTGCCAGTGTCTTATCTTATCTTATTGCCTTCGAAGCAATGCCTTGCATATCCAACCTACCCATATTCACCCAAGCGCATTCACAGCCTGGTTTGCATAACTACTGCCTACGGTAACACAACTGCAAAGACACTATGCAACCACAACTCGTTGGACTCGTATACTTCAACTTCCGCCCGCTGCACCGTAGCTGGCAGCCTGGAACCTAAAGCGGCAACCGCCAAGCAGCAGTTAGCAATCGGCAAATGGCGATCAAGTTCGGTATATGTATAACATCCTTTGCAGGAAGAGAAGTAGTGTGCAGATGACAATGAAAGAAGTAGTAGCAGGAGCAGCAGCTGTTCTTGTAGAGTATTTACTGTGTCTGCCACCAGCTACAATAATTTATGCCCGCCTGCCTTAATTGCAGTGTTGCCGAGCATAGGTATGTAAGTATGTGCGTATGTAGCAAGCGAAATCAGGTTGACTACAAAAACATTACAAGCCTACTTCCATCTCCCCCCCTGCCTCTAGTGCAAATCGTTGCAACAACGGCAAGACAGCACAATTTGTAAATGGTGAAATGTGCCGCGCTTGGTCTGGCTTTTACTTTTAAATTTCATTTTAGCTACCTTAACGAGGAAATTTAAAATTTAATGTATTGTTCATTGTCGAACAGAAAGGAAATGCCAGAAAATGAGAGCGAAATGCACAAAAGATGTTGAAAACGCTTGAAGCCAGCTTTGAGTTGTGCCGAACAACGAGTTGAAGCAACTTCCGGTGCGCAAAAATGTTGGCCTCTTTTGTTACTGCTTTTTCCGCTCTTTTTTTGTTTGTTTTGTACTGCAGAAATGGTAATTATTTTTGAATATAACTTCTGCACATTCAAGGCATACACACACACCCTGTATACCACTATTTGCACGCACGCACGCCCACCGATAAGCGCCATATGATGGATACACTGTACCAACTCGCGCTAACTTAACTTCCCCGTTCGCGTCGGTTGTTAAAATTTTACAGTCAATTCACTTTTATTGCAGCTGCAAAACAAAGCATAAAATCAAAAAATCCGAGTCCAATACCGCATGGCAAGTTGGAGGGTAGACAAAGCAGTAAAGTGAAAACCAAAACAAATAAAAAAAAAAGAAAATAGACGGAGGTAGGAGATGAAAAACGAATTAAAATCGATAAAGAATGCAGTTAGAGTGGCAATCAGGCGAGCCAGTGCAAGGCGCGCCATTTCAGCTCGAAGAAGACATTCACTTTTGCACATTTGAATATTAGGCTGGTTGAGGGTTTTATTCCAATAGAAAAATATTTGTAAATGGCGCGGAGCATTTGCCTTTTGGCCTATTCGTTAGTTGAGAAAATTGCATTGCGTGGAAGAGTTGAAAAAGGCCAAGGGAGCATGCCACAATTTAATGCCGTACATATGCATAAATGCACTTTTTAGTGAGCGCCTCGAAATATTCAGCAAAAAGTACCTTAAAATATCGCAGGCAGTCAGTCGACAGTTGCAGTCGAAAGCATAAGCGAAAACGTTGTCTGCATTTCTACTTTCATGATTTTTATTTTTCTGTGTGTGGACTTTTATTAGGTACGAATGATTATGCTCTGCGAGTTTAAAAAATGGAGTAACAAATGAGCCCTTGATTTTGAAAGTCGACTAAGTCATATTTTCTTTGTTTCGAGATAATTAGAGTTTTGCGTTTTAAAGGATTAAAAAATATTTTTGCACTATAGAAAATGATTTTTCGACAGTAAAGTAGTGCCAACAAACAAGAATTTTTTATGGTTGTGAAATTTCTAACCATTTTTAACTGGATATGTGCTTTTGAAAGGTTGCAAATGACTTAGTCGACTTTCAAAATTAACAGAATGACTTTATAAATGACTTATTCCAAGGAAACATTTTTATTAGTAATTAATATTTTATTGAAACTCATTTCATTGTAACAAAGTAAATTATTTGTTAATACATATTTAGGGAAGTAAAGTGTTTGTGAAAAATTGGTGGGATATAGGGTCGTAAATCCATCATATCTTTATGTTTTTCTTTTGTTATCGGTCTAATAGTTATGTCAATATTTTTGTATATTTTAGGTCTTCCTATTTTAGGTGAGAGGTCTAATATTTTGAATTCGGAATTGTCATCTAAGGAAGTTTTATAAAACATCTTATATGGAGAATTTTTTAGAAATCTGATCCATTGAATTTTTAGCCAAGACACAGCTTCTCCATTGGTGTTTTTCTTTCTATTATTCGTTGAATCTTTTAGTTGTTTTGTCGAAATGAAATTTTTCTGAGCCATTTGTACCATCAAAAATGGGTTTTTTTTACAAACTTCTATTAAATTATAATAATGCTCAGGTATGTATAAATAATTCGATTTTTTAATTTTAGTTTCTATCATACCAAAATCGCGATCATTTGGCAAAAAAGAATGGCCGGATACCATAAATTTATGATCAACAGTTTCAACATTGTTATCAGATGACTGTACAATTTTTAACAAAACTAAAGCTATATTGATGTTACGATTTTGTCCTGTGCAGGCATCACTGTAAGCTATGACGTGCTTTTGAGTGGTAATGTCCTGAATATGCTTTAAGATGCAGGACGCAACTTCCTGTGATCCTCTTGAAGCGATTGTTTCATCCCATACATACATTTTTGCATTTTCATTGTGGAAATTATGAAACCCCAAATTGTATACATACATGTTGCGCTTATAATAAGCTACCGAAACAGAAAGTTTTGGATACGCAAGTGCTTTCTGTAGATCAAATGTGAAACGGTAATATTCACTCGAGTTATTTTTTGCTTTTTGTATGTCATCTGTTAAACTTTTTCTGACCTGTTCGGCACTGATAAGATGTGAATCACGAATTTCCATAAGATGCAACTTCTCGTCTTCGTTACTGGATGCTTCTATTTTTAGTTTTAGTGAATCACACTTTTGGCAAGTGTCTTTACGAGGAGTATGAAAATTTAAGTTGAACTCCGTATTGAAAATTTTCCTGTAAGTCCACTCCTTCACACGTGATATATTATTTTCATCACATTTTTTCACATACAGCTCATACATTTTTCGGATATCTAAGTCAGCACTTAAATACTTTCGACCTGAAGTGTGATGTGATATCGTGTAATGGCTCTCACATGCTGGAAAACTCAGAATATGTTCTCGTACCACTTTAATTTTATCTTCATCTGTTTTTCTAGATAAACCAAGCATTTTGCCACGTAAATCCATTCCAGGTGATTTGGCATTTAAGGCACCGTTTAATCTTCCGTAAGATATTTTTCAAATGGAAACTTCTGAATTCCGTAAATTTATATGATACTTATAACTACATTTTCTCATATATCCTTCTTCATTTCGGGACCATCTTTGCTTTATTCATAGTTTTCGAACCAAACCGTGCAGAAACAAATTCTGTTTTTCAAAACTTTGCTAATTTCCAAAAAAAATCAAAATTTGCTTTCCTATCTTCATATCCAATTGCATTTATACATTGTTTGGAACAACAGCAATCTTTATGTTCGAAAAGTTTACCACTCACAAGCTTAGACTTTTTTGTTTCATATTCCTCTCCACTATTTCTCTTCATTTTTCTTATATTTTGTGCATAATTAAGTTGATTTCGGCTCCTCTTTCTTGATTTCATGTTGATTTCTTCCATTTGTAGGGGTTCCGAATTCACTTTCACAGTATCAGTTGATTCATCTGAAGACGATATTGCTCTTATTCGTTTCCATTTCTTGGGAGCATTACTTAAACTTCTTCGCAGTACAATGTCTACAATTAACTATTGTATAAATAGTACGTTTTTACATTTAAATGATTACTTGATCATACCTGAATCGTTATCTGAAGGCATTACAAAATTATTATTTATTTTCCAAAATTTCTCAACGAACTGACTTAGTCGACTATCAAAATGAACAGTTTCCGTATTTTGTTTAACAACCAAAAAATACACTCAATTTTACGAGTTAATTTTCATGACATACTGCTAATCTCTTCAGATTATGTTAGTTCATTAGGATTAGATAACAAGTAGCTGATAAACTCGATTTTTAAAAATTTTGACTTAGTCGACTTTCAAAATCAAGGGCTCAAATAGTGGTGGTGAGAAGTTCTCTTAAGGGGAAGTTTTTTAATGGCAGAACTACACCCAAAGGTTCGCCATTAATCTGCCAAGGGGTGTCCACTGGTAGAAAAATCGTTTTATAGCTATTCATTTTTCTCCCTCTATAACAACATGCTACAAAATGAAATTTTTTTCGTTATCCAGAAACAATCTCATATGAGCCCAAGCTATTATATGGTAATGCTGTATACTCAGTTTTTTATTTTTTAATTTTAAATTACTTTATAGTTTCGAATTACTAAATTGTCACAAAACTGTTTTAAATGCTTAAAGTCAAGGTACGATACTAACATAGGCATCAAACAAAAGAGGATACATCCAGTTATTAAAAAAGAATTTGTTTTCTTCTCACTACGAAAAATATAGATGCAACCAGTTGGGTATACTTCATTTCACAGAAAGAAAATTTAGGTATTTTCCATGTTTTCATAAGCAGCAAGAAAACGTAGTTGAAAGCTAAACCAATAAATTTGATGACCGAATATATCCTCTTTCGTCTGATGCACATAATATGAAAGTGTGTATTTTTATTAGCAATGAAATCATGAACTGAACTCCTATAGTTCAACAAAGTTAATAAGTAGAATAAAAATAACGAGATGCCAATAAATATTTAAGCAAGTGGAAAGGAAACAAGATAATATGATTGCATACCAGACTGAGATATACCGATAGCAATACTCATAGTACAATATTTCGCATGAGTTAACAAGAGTACTTTTCTGAAGCTCCTTTCACTTAAGTTGCTGCGGATTGCAGCTGGAACAGGTGCTCAGATATAGACAGCATTGACGAAAAACGGTTTTGCAGAGTTTAGATAATTTTAGTTGGCTACAATCAGATCATTCACGCAAACCAAGATAGTTTGATGAATTTTTCAAACATAATTCGGAATAATTCCTCGAAAAGAACACAGTTAATCGCTTCGAAGTATTCATATATTTCACATCTCCAGCTGAAAATGTGTCATATTTTACAAACCTGCACACACAGTGAGTAGCATAATTGCATGCTGCATACACCTTTTGAGCAGATTAAGAATCCAATCGGCCGTAGATTAGTTCGTTATAGCAGATTATTGGCAATATAAGTTGCATGCCAAGTTTTCGTTTGACCTTAAGTGGACATTCTCAAATTCGTAAAATATCATACATTTTGGATATGGCTGAATTTATATGGTCGACCCAAGTAATTCTAGAATTAATAACAAAGCCAATATTCGCCAGTTTCACGACAAATTTAAGAGGCTTATCATATAAGACTTGTCACTTTTCACTGTTAAGATATGGATTGTTTTTTAAAAGCTCAGGAGGTTATAAATGATAAAATGCTGTTGGAACTAGAGCACAACTCACTTGTTTGGTTATGTGTTTCTGATAAATGAAGCTGAATAGTATCCGCATGGGTATGAATTTTTAAGAATTAAGCCTTGCTTAAGATGAGAGAGCTTTTTGATTAGCTTACAGCTTAATAACTCGCATACATTTACCTCTTGATTAATCAAAAATTAAAATTAATTGAAATTTTCAATAATCAATAAAAAACTTCCTAAACTGTACATGTAGAATAAAGTGATTTTTTGAAATTTTGATTTATTTCAATACCTCGGCAGAAACGTGATATGCGAAAACGAGCCTGATATGCGGTGAGTAGGCGAAGTTCTTTGGAAGGCTTTTTCCTACAACAGCTACACCAGGTGACCGTACCATTTCTAACATTTCGGTTGAAAATCTAGGATTTACTTATTATGCGAAATAATGAATTAGTGAAAAATTTATGGCAGCCTAGAAACTGGTGACATAGAAGAGGTCGTGTATCTGAACAAACGTGTTTGAAAGTGTTTTTCCACTCAAATTCACATCTTGCTTTAGATTACAAGATGACTTACAGAAAATAGCTTAAATTGTAGAAAAAATCCACAAAATTTTAAAATCAAGAAAAAATATTATATAAATTTCACACTTACTACAATTTGCTTCCAAATATTCAAAATATGTTAACATTCTTCTTTCCAAAGACGTACCAAAAAGTAAAATTGATAAAAAATTAAAGGAGCTAAAGCCCGATTTTTGTGTGTATATAAGTTGAGAACTAAAAGATCTTAGAAAGTTCCGAACCATTTTTTGTCAACTGCTCAAAAAAATCTATGGCCTCTATTGACACATCCAAAAACTTCATTTTCACTGTAGCACTGCGTAGTTCAGGCCGTTTAAAAATCCGTACAAAAATAATAACAACAACTTAGTTGTTTGGAGAAACCTTCTTTTTATTTTTCGGCACAGTCTCATTTTAGGCTTTTACACTTCGTCTAACGCTTTTCTTTGTCGTTTTTTGATCCCTCCTGAATAATAGGATTTGTGTAAGACTAAAATTTAGACACTCGTTTCTGCAATCACCTCCTCGTTGAATAAAATTTTTGGCCCGCCAGACATTTCTTCAAATTAGGATACAAGGAGTAGCTCAAGGGGTCTGAGGGAGCCAAGTCTGAAGAACTGACGGGATGTGAAACGAGTTGAAATTCTATTTCCACTGATTTTGGAGCTACAACTGCTGAGACGTGAAATTCCAAATACGCAATTCTTTTTCCTCGCAATTCTTTCTTTAACTCGATTTAAATAAATGCCAAGCACAAAGAAATAAACCGATGTGGCTGAAACTACGATAGTCAGTAGTGCCATCTCTCTGACTTTGCACGATCTTTTCAAATGTCCCCCATTTAAAACAAAATTATTAATTTTTTGTTACAAGTACAAAAATTAATATTTAATTTTGAATGAGTAAATTATTTTTAATTTAAAATTATAAATTCTTGTTACTAAAATTAATTTAAAAGAGTAGTTGAGTTAAATGACCTCTAGCCGTCTTTCGAAGTATCTTGATTTTTCAGTATTTCCTGTGCGAAAGCACCGTTCCTTTGACATTTATTGGACATTGAAAGGATCAAAAGTTTCAATTGGTACCTCAGGCAAGGCACATCAAAATAATTATTGCCAATAGAAATGTATGGTGTGAAGCTTTGAGCCACTACCTGTTCTACTAATATTGATATCATACAATGTGCAAAATTCAAGACACTTAGAACAATATCAGCAGCGCCGTGGTCCATCAGAAACTCGAACATACACAAAAGTCAATGGCGTAATTTGAAATAATAACGGCGGAAAATATCTTTAAAAATCGCAAATCCATCCGAACTCTCTTGTATCTGCTTTCGCCCTCACAATCGGCAAATCGCGTGTAGAACGAAGAGATCGCCCAGCGTTAGCTGCAGATACGCAGATCAAAATGATTCTACGCATAGGGATAACAAGCAGATAAACCAGACTAAGACTCAAAAGCTTACGGTTAGGCTTAAGTTAAGTTATAAAGCCGCTCAGTAAATAAATCTTGTTCTTAAGAAAAAAAATTAATAATAATAATAGAAACAGTGTTCGCTGCTCAACAGGCAACGGCAAACCTTCGAATACATTTCTGCAATGAAAATTGTTCTCATAAAAACCAGCTGCCATTAGGAAGCGCCATAAAACTGCAGGAAACGCATGCCACAAATTACACGATAAGCGCAGTCTAAATATCTGCCAACGATGTGTGTTCCATACAAAATATTATTATTACTCATTACTTCGCTGAATGTATGTCGAATTTATTATTCAAATTTAAGATCCAAGAAATTAATGTGAACTAAGTTTGAATTTTGTGTTTTTTGTTTTTTATTTCTGTACTTTAAGGTTCAGAAACCACTTTGAAATAAGAACTTTTTCTAATATAAAATAAACTTTTCAGCTTCTTCAGATGTTACACTCAGTAATGCGATTTCTCAGAAGCGGCATGGTTGAGTTTTTTGTTGTCATATTGAAATGAAAAACTGCAAAAAACTAAGGAGCGCAGCCACAACGCAGCGTGTACCGTTGACTGGAAATTATTACTGTGTTGGCTTATAAAATTATTTTAAATTTTTATGGCAGGGATAAAAACACAAAACTGGCAACAGTGCCACTGAAAATGGCACAAGAGCTGCATGCTGCCAAGTAATATTATTACATACAAACATACATACATATACATACATAAATTTGTATACATATACTACATACACAATCTTTGTAATTTTTTACAAAACGACACCACTGACTTTTGCAGGTTTGACTTTTAAATCAGTAAAACCTGATTTTTTGCAATAAAGTTTTATATTTTCGTACAACTTTTGATAAGATGAGTTTTTAGACTAAAGCTGCGCACATTTATAGTTTAAATAAAGTATTAGTTTTTCAGAAATTTAATGCCTGAGAGATGGAAAATGCTATGTCAATTTAAGTTGTTTTGTCAAAAGTCCACAGATATGCAAGTGTTTTTTTTTTGTTTTTTTTTTTTTTTTGCTTATGTATATATATGCATGAATGCGTGTATAGTAGTAAATTATTGCAACAGAACGCGCACGCGATGTTAAACGTGCGTGCACACACATTCATAAATATGATTCAGTGTACAGTGTACATATACGTATGTGTGTCTGTACGTAAATATGTCTCAGTTTACAACCAAGCAGCAACGCCACAACGCATACGCGATGTAGGCCAGTTATATTAGCTCGCGCGGTGAGTTTACAGTAGAGCAGACAAAGAAGGGAAATTGGTTTGCAAGAATTGCACTTTAATGGCCATAATTGATGTCTGCACATATGCACATACATACATAAATATTTCTGTGAAGTACTAAAGGACTGTGATTAAGTCATTCCTTGGTAAGTGGTGCGAATGCAGCCAGATGTTAACTTGATTTTATACAAATTCCAGATTTTTAATGTTAGCGCAATCCGTTCTTCTAAGTAAAGGCATACAAAAACCTATCAAAAACTATACATTACATTAAGAGAAATAGGGCCTAGTAGAAAAAAATATATTTTTTAATATCCATTCGTCGCGTAAGGAGAAAAACTGCCCTTATTTTTCAAAACAAGTTACTGTTGCATCTTTTTCTACGAATTAATTTACGGATCTACGCGACGGTTTACGTTATATCGTTCCATTCTACTGTTTTGGCTACCAGAAGCTCGCATTATGCGGTGGCTAAAAGAGGAAGGCCATGACAAAGTAATTAACCACATCGATGGTGACAACGGATTGAAGATTGATAAATAATTGAAGGTATTTCAAAATGTTTCTCTTAGAATCCGATAGTGAAAGTACCCAGACTACTACCCTCTACGTTGCTTAAAACCAATGTCGTAAGCACATCACCGCATAAATAGCTCGCAGAATTTATTGAATTTTTACAGTTGTGTTGACGTTGCCAATAGACGGAAATTTAACTATTTAGTACACCGCTCTTGCTCCAGGTGGTCACTTCTTTTTTTTCCTTTGCTCGATATGGGTTTATTTAAGTATTTATAATTTAGCAGAATATAAAACGCATTAAGTATTTGCCATTTTCCCTAATTGAAACTCATCTTGCTTGTCGAAGCACAATCAAAACATAGCTTTGGGAATTGCGGTTTGTCATTCAGCGTTTTACGTAATGCTCTGCCGAAAAGAAAGTATCCCACAACCAGAACGAAAAAGCGTAAATGTGAATTTTGTCCTCAGCACTAAGACAGAATATATATCATTACAAAAACACTATTTGTCACCACTATTGCCATGGAGTTCGCAGAATAATTGTGGTAATAGAATATTTGTGTTCGTTGTTGCTTTTTTCTATATTTTTGTTTTTAGTATCTCATTTAGTTTGAAAACTTGAAATTTGTATAAATAAAATATTTATGCATTTATTACCTCTGAACTTTTTATATAGTTTAATAAAGTAGGTAAAAATTTTAGATAATTATGAACTCCTTTACAAAAATACTTTAAATGTTAACAAATGTGTTTTATTAACTAACTGAACTACTTCAAGGGTAGTTGAGTACTATAAATCCATGTTCAACTATGTCGGTAGACATAATACCCTGATGCAAACATGGGTCCCGGGATAAGTGGGTATCGCTGGTAACGAGATCTCTGACTCTTTAGCTAAGGAGAAAGTTGGCCCAAAATCCAACCAAATCCACGGTTACAAAACGGATTACTCTAACACACAGGCGAGCTTGGCAGGCTGAGAGAGGTTGCAGATGGACAAAACTAATGTTACCTGTGTTGTCCAATCGATTGTCGCAGTTCTTCCTGCCACTAAGCAGAGGGGACTGTAGGAGGCTGGTTGGACTGATGACGCTCCTCTTTCTATGAGCAAAGCACATGGAAAAGGCGGGCATGTGAACTCTGCCCAGCATATGGAGAGGAGGATAAGATGGCGGACCACCCTGTGCATCTGCGCGGCCTTCGCTCGAATCAGGCTTAAGGTCTTTGGCACTGATGTGCTAAGAAGTGGTCACTTTGGCTCCTTGCCACCATAAGATCTACTCAGATTTCTTCCGAGGACGAGTAGATTTAAAGAAAATTAAAAAGGGAACCCGAGTGCCGTACAATGTACTTACTTGTCTCTGAGTGCTGTACTCGCTAGTCTGTCCCGACAAACAAAAAAACAAAAACAAAAAGTAACTGAACGTGTGTTTTATTTAAAAAATGTATGAATAGAATTTGTTTAAAGAAAGTTAGTAATAAAACGTAAAATTTTTTAAACGCATTTTACTTATATTTGGGGTCATAAAGGATATTAGTATAAATAAAACAATACAATTAAACTAAATAATTCAAAAAACAAGCATGTAACCATTTAGGGTTGGTAATTATGACGCAAATATTCAAAACAAAATCACATATCACAGGCATAACAATCGGCTTCAAATTAAACTCGGAGGAATACATAAAGAAAACACGAAATGAAATCAAAAATCGCTTTCGTAACCTTTACTGCCTGCTTGGATCAAATTAGCATTGAAAACTAAAATCCTTCCTTATAAAACGACAATTTGATCGACTTAGAAATGTGGAATAGGGTTTTGAAGCACTGCTAATCTAATCTGATCTAAAGTGCTTAGGATCACGACGAGTGTACTGTGGTGTATGCTTAATGCTGATATTCAACGCAGTGAAGTCGATACAATTGACGAGACAATAAAACACGCAAGCAGAAAACACATAATCCGTTTACTGACGCACCCAACTCCTATGATGCGGCAGATCCCAAATGTGGAGAAATATAGTCAAAACCGGCTTAAAAGAAATACACCAGCAGACATTGCATAAAATCTGTAGTGTAATTGTAAAGTTTTTATTGTCATTAATGCTTTGTTTATTTTGCTAAATTTTCTTGTGGGTAATGGCCCTTCAGTACCACTCCTTCTTCTAAGTTTTTCTTATTAACCAAATTACTGATTGTAAAATAATTTAAACTATACAAATAAAAAACAGCTTAAATTAAAAAATGGTCGGATATTGTGTCGATTGTTGGTCGTAAAATGATATAAAGAAAAAAAAGAGTTTAAAGATTTACTTTTATTTTCTCCTTATTAGTAGCGCATGCAAGCGCGCACATGTACGCGTATATACTACTACTATCCATGCCTGTAGTACGTATTAAGTGAGTAGATTGATGAAGTGATAACTTTTTTTACATCTGTTATCCAATAACATTCAGTATTATTTATGATTATACATAAAAAAAAATAAAAATAACATACGTTAAAACTGCCGTCGGAGATCATTACATTGCATTGAATTGCAATATATCACGTTATTTAAATTAATTAAATTACACTAGATTTACGTATGATTAAACTCTTTTTTTTTTCAATCTACGTGAAACATTGCTGATGAGTAAGTTGGATGTGGATGTGGAAGAATAACAAGGCGATTGTTGTATATGCCAATAATATTACTGATCTCCTCATATTATATATAGTTGAAACTCATAGGTCATAGGTCACGGTGTAGATTGCTGACAAAATAAGGTGTATTGGCGTGCTGGCATAGCACTTTCGACTGAAACCTTTGAGTTTGGAGCTGAGCCTCGAGTTCCGCAGCAATAGAGGTTTTTGTAAGTATTGATTTATATAGAAGAATTTTATTCTCCAGTGATATTGCTGAACTGTAAGCTAGTAGCCAGTATCGTGTTTTAGGAGCGTCCCGCATCGATGTGGAGGCGCCCCGTAAGTTTGCAATTGCTTAGAAGCAATGACAGTATCAGCCGCGTATGTAGCTACAGATGCATTATCAGTTCTTTGTATATCGGCAGGAAATAGCCGATAAAGAACCACTTCTAAGACACTACCTTGAGGAACTCCTGCTTTAACTGGTTAAAGGCTAGTGACTCAGCACCACTTCTTTTGACCAGAAAGTGTTTATTGTGCAGATCCGATTTTAACAACATAAAATAATTGTGGAATAATTCCTTTTTGATTTTATATAGTAATCCGTCATACAAGACTATATCAAAAATTTGCGTTATATCTACGTACTCTGCCACGAAGTATTCTTTCTTTTTCAGCGCTACTCTAGCGAATTCATATACTGAGTTCACTTGCTCTATGGTAGAATGATGTTTTTGAAAATCAAACTGGGATTAAATTTTCCATATTTTCACTTATGGGGCTTAACCTTTTCAAAAATAATTTTTCGAAGACTTTTGACATAAAAGGTAATGGAATTATTGGCCAATATGAAGAAACCATGTTCAGAGGTTTTTCAAATTTTGAAATGAGTATAATTTATGCTTTCGGCTGGATGGATGGAATATTTTTTGTGGATCATTGCATTGAGTTTATATGTAATAAATTTGTATCCGCAGGTAGGTAGCTCTTTTAGATCTTTGATCTGTTATGAGGGCTTTGTTTTCTTTTGACGGCTGTTCAGAGCAATGCTCAGTGCTTTTGTGGGAGTTATGCTGCTTATTTACTGAGATTTACTTATTAGCATTAGTTTTTACTAGATTGATTGAAGGTGGGAGGGCCTGACAGCCACACATGCAGTACAGATAGCGTTTTGTGAGGCAAAAATTTGCCGGGAATAAATCTGGTTAAATAATAATGATAACGTAATTAGTTAAGAACTCAATTAATTAAAACAAAAATCGATTGCAATTATTATCACTCATTTCACGATTGCATATTTGAAACAATGCGAAGTAATATAATAATAATTATGAAGGGTTATTATATTGGAGGTACTTTTTCCAAAAGTTTTTTTCGAGAGATCACATGTGACTATTGTCCAACTAAATACATATTTTTCAGTATTCATTGATATTTTATCATGAAAGACGAGACGTAAACAACGTTTACAAGTCGTACAATTGCATTACGAAAATCGACGTTCTCCGAAGAGTCTTCATCACGCGCTCAGGCTAACTGCAATAAACAAATAAACAAAATTGCCATATTTAAGCTGAAGAGCAACCCGAAGTCATTCAAGAAAAGCCTATGGGCTGGAGGAATCATCGATCCATATACATTGTGTAAAATAAGTACCCGGAATTTAAAAAAAAAACACATTTTTTCATATTATTCATCATTATTTGTTGGATCGCCTTCAAAATAGGCTCCTTTTGAGCCGATACAAATATTCCAACGAACAACCCAGTCATCCATGGCCCGCTGGTAGGCCGGCGCCGGGATGGCCTTCAGCTCCTTTAGCGAATTTTTTTTAATGTCTTCAATCGACTCAAAACGCCTTCCCCGAAGTGGCAATTTTAGTTTTGGGAAGAGAAAAAAGTCACAGGGTGCGAGATCTGGCGAATACGGTGGCTGTTCGATAGTATTTATTAAGTTTTTGGTCTTGTATTCGCGTACAATCAAGGCTCGGTGCGATGGCGCGTTGTCGTCGTGCAGAATCCACGAATTGTCCATCCACAATTCGGGCCGTTTACGGCGAATGGCTTCACGTAAACGCCTTAAAATGGATAAATAATATTCCTTATTAACCGTTTGGCCCTCTGGAAGGAACTCAGAGTGCACCACGCCTTGGTAATCAAAGAAAACCGTGAGCATAACCTTCACTTTTGACCGGCTTTGGCGTGGTTTTTTTGGATACGGCTCGTTCTCGAAGCGCCATTCAGACGATTGCTGACTGGTTTGCATATCGTACTCGTAGACCCATGTCTCATCACCAGTTATTATGTGTTTCATGAACGTAGGGTCCGTATTAGCTCGGGAAACCATGTCTTCAGATACCTCCTTCCGATGCTCTTTTTGCAAAAATCCATAGTAAAATTCGCCAAGTAAACAAAAGATCAACTCACTTTGACTGCAGAATAAAACACACTAAGTAATAGATCCCGTTCTAATAAGGCTTGTGCATTCAAGGACATGTGTACCAACATGAAAAAACTAAATTTGAAGTGTCAGGTATTCCCGGGAGAGTTTAAATTATAAATTCCGGATACTTATTTTACACAATGTAACTTCAAAGTCGAGGCTGGCGCCACTTCAACAGTGAATGGCGAACGCTATCGCGCCAAGATTAACGACGTTTTGATGTTGGAAATGTAGTTTTGATGCAGTGATATCCAGATCATTTGGTTCCAATAAGACAGCGCCGGGGCTTTTTGCCATAAAGCCCGTGAAACAATGAATTTACTGCGTCGTCGTTTCGGTGGGCAATTTATCTCTTGTCTCAGACCAGTGGATTAGCCACCAAGATTGTGTGATATCGCACCTTTGGGCTTTTATTTGTGGGGGTATGTAAAGTGCAAATGCTTTGTGGATAAACCAGCCTCAATTGAAGCATTGGAAGCCAACATTACTAAAGTTATTCACGAGATAACGATTGAAGTCCTCCAGCGAGTTACAATGGATGTTTACGGATGGCCAATTTATGGCGTAGTTGCCGCCATGTCATGAATGGCTTAACGCAGAAAAAAAGATTGTTGTTTTATTTCAATTTACCTCCGATACCTCTAAATTGATCACCATTTACTACGTAATCGCAAAGCTTTCGAAAACTCGTCCGCGTGGTACAATATTCAATTTTTGTCATCGCGTCAATGAATTTTGAGAACGTAAACGCTAATTTTTGTGCATTCTTCTTAAATAAAGCGTCTTTCAAAAATCGTTGTTTTAGATGTTGCTTTAAAATTCAATGTGAAAAAAATTTGGATTTTTCAGATTCACTATTAAAAATTATTCTACAATATTATTTTTTTCTTCACATACACCCCTGGACGAAGCGATCAAAATTTTTATCTGTGCTAACTAATTTGTTTTTTTTTTTTTTTTTGAATATTCAATAGGATTGTGATATTTTGTGGTTAACAAAAACCATAAAAATACAATTTTTTACAAAAAATTCAAAAATTTTGCAAAATTTGCATACCAACCTGGTTTTAATTAGAGTTTCTTTTTTTATAGTTTAATAAATTTTTGCTATAATAAAGTGTAAGTTTGAAGTTCTTACAAAATTCTATTGTTGTTTCATAATTTGTAAAATTCTTATTTGTGTGCATGCTTTGCTAATACTGCATTTTCCTCTTGTAAATATTTCTCTCACTTCCACCTTCATCCCTGTGGTACTGGTGTTTTTGCTTTAGAACACTACTTTCCATTGCTTTCAGTCGCTATCGCAACTTAATTTGTATCACATGTTTTACTCTCAGCTATTTTTTTTATAATTTTCTTTTGTTTTAGTGTTTTTGTTTTGCTTCCTCCCACTGAATGAGGTCATTTTCCATGCGGTTCATGTTGCCAAACAGGTCGATATTTTTATTATTATTTCTTTTTTTCTAGTTTTACATGTGGCGATTCTTCGGCAGTTATTTTGTGTGCCATTTTGTTCGCCTTCTTGTTGTCTAACATTCTTTACAACGTCGTTATTGTCTTATATTTCTTCTACTTATTTTTTTCGCTTACTCCATTTTTATTTACATTCACACTTTTAACTCCACTTCTCCAATTTCACACCTTTCCCTTTTCTTTTTTCACATTTGTTTTTTGTTGTTTTTGTTTGTACTAATATAGAAAAATTGCAATTTGCAAAATTTATTGTTATAGTCGTACACATGGAATCGTTACTGGCACCTTTTCTAGCATAAGGCACTGCACACATGCACACATACATACATCCATACTTACAAGCGCAAACTTGTTTTATTTTGCTAGGAAATTTGCAACCATCACTGCCATGCTTCTGATTTTTTAATGGCGATACATTAAGGAGGCATTTCTTTGGTTTTTGAATTTTATTGCTTTGCCAGATGTCTACAGAAACACGAGAATATTAGTCTCTAGCGCACTAAAAGCAAATAAATGGTATCATTTGAGAGTATTGCACATATTCGTTGATATATCATTTGAAAATTACAGTTACATATATATAAAAAGTATAGAATTTTTCGAACCCACTGAAGTCTGCATACAGAGAGTATTTTTATTTGAATATAATGTTTGTTTGTAGTGGAAAAATAATGAGGTGCTGCCCACCCAAAATTAATGGATTGCCTCTTCCTTTACGTATTCGACTTTTTCTCAGCTTTTTGCGTTCCGAAAATTTCTGTATTACAGATTGGTAGGAAAGTAAGCAAGTAAAAATCAAACAATGTGAATTTTTAAAAGAAATATTTTTTTTTCAATAGAATCTCCCTAGTCCTAGTCCCTAGTTAAAGACATGATGGAAAGAATATTGAGATGGCGTCTATCGTGGTACCGTTAATTTAAGTTCAGCAAATTTTACAATGATTGACGTCATATTATCACCAGTATGGCCAGATTACCATTTTTGTAACTTGATTTAGCATTTTTTTGTTATTTCTTTTTTTTTACTTCTTTCTGCATGACATTTTTCTAGCCTATTATAACTAAAATATAATGTTTATAATTTTGTAAAATATACATGTTTTCAAAATTAGTTCTATAATTCACTCAGTTTTATTTAGCTTTGGTCGCATTGCTCGCAATTGCGGTTATTGTTGGTGTTCTTCTCCTTTCACCAGTCAAATCTCTCTCTCGCTACTGCAGTGTTGCCTAGCTTTGGATATAAAAACGCACTAAAATGCCTATTTAAAGAAAATAAAATACCAAATTTTTATTGAATTACTTAAAAAACTTTGAGTGCGTGACAAATTGTCTTTAAAATGTGCATTTTTAAATAAATGTGTTATGGTTATGTACAATTATATTAATGATTGTTTTTGTTAAGAGAATCTCTTTTGTTAAGGGAACTACTTAAGGTACTCTTTTGTAAAAAGGTCGTTATGGTTTCTTCAGTATTTTGTCCCTTATTTTTACTGTGAATATACCTCTTGATGCCCTATGTCTCACTAAGGTTTGAGGACCGGAAGAAACGATTGCACCTCTATGGTTTTAAAACGCACTAAAAAAATTCAAACGCAAAAAAATATTTAGAAAGTACAAATTCAAATGTGTAAAAAGATTTACAATGTTAAGAAGAGTTTAGAGAATATTTAATATTCTAACATAATCTTAAAAGGAGCAAAAAATTAAATTTCCACTTTCAAAATATCAAATTTTGTAAGACCCAACAAATTTTCATTAACACTGAAATCTTTTCAGAGTGACATTTTATTAACATTCTTTTCTTTAATAATACAGGGTTTGACTGAAAAGTAATGAGCCTTCCCGCGCGAAGCGTCTGCCGAGCGATCAACCGAATCGGTTGGTGGGGGAAAATGATCGCTGGATCTTCCACTAGAAACCGGTCCCAGTTCGCTGGCAACAGCGGTGCAGTCAACATCGCTCCGCGCGTGAAAGCTGTTTTAAAAGTGTGTCCTAACACAGTGGCGAAAATGCAGCGATCGTTCGAGCAACGTTTCTCGATCAAATTTTGCGTAAAGCTAAACAAAACGAGTACCGAAACCATTGGGCTACTCAAGGAGGCTTTTACAAAGAAGTGCTCCTTCCGGGTTCGGCCCGACCTCGTCAACAATTGGACCCTTCATCACGACAATGCGCCTACACACCGCCTTTCTCTGCACCTCTGCATTGGCCAAGATGGGGGTTCCGGTGCTTCTCCACTCTCTCTACATCCCAGACCTGTCCCCTCCAAACTTCTTCTTGTTCCCGCGCCTGAAAAGAAAGTTGAAGTCCATCGAGGCGATCCAAAAAAATGTTTCTATCATTCTTGGGTTAAAGGTATCGGAGAGTCCCTTTCTCAGAAAGATCTCATTATGGACTCCGCAGACAATCACAAGGTATCTGGATAAACTAGGCGTCGGAATAGAACGGCCATGGCAGAGAGCGCGGTGTGCAACATTTGAAGGCAGGGCATGGCAAACACGTTTACGGAAGGTTCAAAGCTGAACATAAGGGTTGTTAGGGGAGTTTCCTACGAAGAGCTCCCCATTAAGCTCGAACCTAGGTTTCCGAACCACTTTAGTGTTTTCCCAGTGGAAGTAACCGTAATTAAGGAAGCAGTAGATATATATACACTCTGATAGCAAGGTGGCAATTACAGCATTGGGCTCGTTGTTTATGCGTTCGAACTTAATTGGGGAGTGCCTGACTTCTCACTCAACTGTATCCAAATATCATACTTCGATATTAGGCTCATTTGGGTTCCCGGTCACAGTTGCATATATGTCAACTGCTGGGCTGTTGACCTGGCTAGAGAAAGTACCCTGGTCTCACCGTGAAATGAGAGGATTCTGATTGCCTTAAGAACCTATGGTCTACTCCTACTAAGATGGACCTCGCGTTAAATCAGCAAGCGCTGGGTTAGTGCGCAAACGTCCAAAGACAAAGCCTCAGCTCTTGAATTTGGTGGATATCCTTACCGCAAATTGTCCGTTAGGTATCCGTGCGGTGAGAGTTGGGATTGCTCCAAGTACTTTCTGCATAAGCTGCCTGGAGGACGAGGTGGAATCATCTCTGCACTTTCTTCTTAGCTGTGACCTGAGAAATCAAGTTTTCCCCTTCATGTATTCAGAGTATTTCTGTAAGTCTAACTTCATCACTAAATTTTAGTTCTTGGCCTATTTTGTGGAGTTTTATTTCCCTTTCTGGTTATATAAGTACAATATGTTTACCAAGATGTTTGTCCTGCTTATGTATCTGTGCTGGATAAGGAACCAGCTCATGTTTGGTGGTTTCATCTGCCTCTTTCTTATTCAAATTACTCTAGTTTAGTAAGATGACAATTCAATCTACAACTCCTTTTGAAAACTCCCGTTATAATTCTCTATCTTTTCTTATTTAGTTCAATTTAATATTTTAAACGATAAAGGTTACATTTTTCTATAAGCGATTGTTTGATTGATTGCGATAACTCGTTAGATAGTCCCAGTATAATTTTATTTGTGTTTCCTTTACTAACTGAATAAGAAAGAAGAAGTTAACCTTTCCTAGCTCGTAATTGGCTATGGTCTTATAAGTGTGGAGAACGCCTCTTTCCATTTGGCTTTCGCAAAATTCAATCTGCTCTGGAACCCATAGGATGCATACCTGGTTATTCTAGCGTGAGATATTCAACTTATCAAGATTTTCAACCATACCATTCAGCTACGGCCAGCGCTTTATCTGTTATTCTGCATAATTGGAAATGAAGAAGCCGCTTAATTCAATGCTTTCATAATTTTTTTTTTTAACTTTTTTTTGGTGCTTAATTATTCAAAACAAAGAATTTGAGCAATACTCGGGCTCATATTTTCAAATGAGATCGAAATAGAAGTTTTTGTATATTCAAATAAAAGATGAGATATTAATGGCGTATAAACTTTAAATGTTCCTCTTTTCCACCAACCTGTATATTTGAATAAAATGTAAGAGTTTAATTGAAAAATAATAAGGTGTTGCACTCTTCCTCCCCTTTTGTTATGCAATTTCTCCCTTGTTTATTGTGTTTCGAAATGTTCTGCATTTTATTCCACAATATGGCTGCGGTGTTAATTTTCGTAACAATGAAATTGGACTGGGCGTGCAGGAAGCTCACAATGTTGCAAATAGAGAAGAAATTTTCAAAACCGCAATTTTGATATTTGAATTTCAATAAACAAAGTGCGCGATTAAAACCTTGCGAGTGCAAGTAATAAAGCCAACGCTTCAGTGGGCTTTTAGTGGGACTTTTAGTTCTCACAAGCCTAAGGTTTCCTGTCATATAAAATAATTCAGCTGCCAATGAGCGCTAATTCAAAAATGAAATTCCTTTTGTTGAAGGAAGTGAAGGGGCTATAAAAGTGCTTAGTAAGGTAGTTAATGTACATTGTTTTCGCCCATTGTACCAAAATTCAGCAATTTTTTTTATTAGCTATTTACTCAGCAATTTTCACTATCGAGTTGTCTTAGACAAAGACTAGCATACGAGTACTTACCAAGGTTTGCACAGATAAATAGCTCTTTTACTTAAGCACGATTTACTTAAATTGAGTATTTTAGACGCGATGCACAAGTTTCCTGAAATATATTTATTAGTAATAAGAATTAAACTGAAAAAAATTAAGAAGCATTAAATCATTTTATTTTTATAAAATTTTTTGCTATGGAGTTTTTTAAAGACAAATTTTTTCAATGCTTTTTAACATTTTTATACATTTTTCTTTATTTTTCAAGATAAAATATAATTTAAAAAAATTGTATTTTGTTCAAGTTAATAATTTTATTCTTCTTCTTCACCTTTAATTTAGGACTATATCCTGTTTAAAAGCAAAATTTAACAATAAATGAGTAGCTATAAATAAATCTTACGATGAATTAAATTTCCAAACATTCAAATTCAAAACATATATAAGTTTTAAAATATAGTCAATTATATTGTATTATTCGGATCTTGAGCTTGATGTCCAACATACGTGACATCTACTAGGAAGCCTCCCCGGTGGTCTAATTGATCATGGTATTCACATGGTTTCCAACGAATTTGTTCCATTCTTTCCGTTGTTTTCTACTCCATTTGGTTACGTCCTCAATTTCCCATATGCGTCTTATATCGTCCTTCCTCTAGTGGTCAAATCTGGAGTAATCCGCTAAACATCGTAAAGTCTGCATTTCTGTTATATTTATAATACGCTGCGTTGTAAGCCTATCTGTTCATGTCTCCACACCATGCGACATACTATTGGGATATTTATTACATGTTGAAAACTTTGGTATAGAATTCTTTCAAAGTGGACCGTTGATGTTCCTATGATGTATTTTTTAATGTTTTTATAAAAAAAACTATTTTTTTCATTTTTTAGGCCAAAGTATAATTTTTATAATTTTCTTTTGGGACTATGCTTATTTTTTTTATTTTTGGAAAACAAATCCCAATACGTTTCTTCGGTATTTTTCGTTAATGCCTAAAAGTTCCATAATGGCACTATATTAAGGGGACAGATACCTGTAAGCGGCCATATTTTCTCTGACTTTCATTAAAATTATGTAATATATTTTTTTTCAAAATTCGCATACAGTTTATTTATACATTAAAATAATATAAATTTGTTTTTGTTTTTTTAATAATTTAAAATGGTGGATGTACACTCAATTCTTAAAGGAAGGTCGCAGCGGGGTTTTCAATCGGCGGGCATTGTAGCATCGGCGGTAGTGACCTGAATACAAAAACCCAAAAATTTTTTTGTTTATTAATGTCATAATTTCTATATGAATTAAACAAAAATGCGGAAAAGCATTTTAAGCAAAAAAAAAAAAAAAAAATTATTTAAATTATTATATTAAAATTGCTTCGAAAAAATTATTTTGTCGAAAAATTTTCGAAATGTAAATTCACTTAGATAGTATTATCATAAAAAAGATGTGTGCGAAATTTCATAGAGATCGGGCAACGTAACTATACCTCTCCTAGCGCTCGAAAGCAAAGAATAGAGACGTCACGGTTAACGATCTATAATAAAAGAAATACTTAAATTTACGTTCATTTTTGACATATTCTCATTTGACATATCCTATTCACATTTTATAAAAAAAAAAATTTTTTTCGAAATTTTACAGGTATCTGTCCCCTTAATTTCATGGAAATCTTTGGTATGGAATTTTTTCAAAGTGGACCGTTGATTTTTCTATGATGTACTTTTTAACGTTTTTATAAACATTTTTTTCATTTTTTAGGCCAAAATATAATTTTTGACAATTTTTTTTGGGAATAAAGTTCTTATTTTTTTAATTTTTTTTGACGGTTTTGGAAAACAATCCCGCAAACTTGTCTTCTTGGTTTTTCGTTGTTGCCTAAAAGTTTCATAATGGGAGACAATTCGTTTAATGGAACTCGTTTATATTCAAGTATGTACCACGAACCAGTGTTCCTATATTATGTCCGTAGGCAAATCAATCAGAGCGTCACTCATACATTAAAAAGAAGATGTACGGGGAGTGTGTTTCAAAAAATAACCACAAAAAAATGTTTTCACCAAAATTTTGGGCAAAAAAAATGTATATTTTTAAATATATTTGTTTCTTTTTTAATATTATTTAAAAAGTGTTGTGTAGTTGATCCTAAAAAATTCTAAATAAAAAAATTAAATGTTAAAAAGAGATGAATATATTTCACTTTAAAAAACTTTATATCATTCAATATATTTCAAAGCTATTAATCTTTTCCTAAACGTTTTCAGTTTACTTCTTATTAAATTCAAGCCTGTAAATAAACCAGTTGTCAGAAAAAATTGACGACAATGATCAAAATAAATACTTGGACATGGAATTGCTCTATGTTAATATATATAAATATATGCCTCACCAATAACTTAAAAAAGAAAAAACCAGAAACACAGCTTGACTTGTTTAGAGTAGCACAGAAAACAAACTATGTGACATATCACGCTGAAATTTGCCATGTAAGCTTATAACAGTCCTACCAAAAAACAAAAAATTTATTTTGCCATATGTCATCCGCGGACCGTTTTATTGATAACGTCTCGTTCATATTTGAGCAGAAGGTATGCGGCTGTATTTCAGCTATGACATCGTGTATGTTGGTCTTCAGTGCATCAATTGTTGCTGGTTTGTTGGCATAACACTGGGCTTTGACGGCACCCCAAAGATAATAATCCAACGGCGTCAAATCGCAGCTCCGAGCGGCCATACCAAGGTCTGTACGCAAAATTCGTCTCGATGATGTCTCCGAAATATCCAATTGTTGAGAACGACGGTGAACTGATGTTCCTGGTAATTCACGAACACTCTCGGCCACAACAGCAATATTTTCGGGTGTACGCGCGGTTTTTGGTCGGTCACGCGTTGGTTTGTCAATAAGCAACCCAGTTTCTCTTACTTTTTTCGCAAAGTAACGCATATACGCTTCATTCGGTGCTCTTCTTCTTCCCATTGTCGTACGTAATTTTCGTACACATTCTGCAACATTACCATGATTTTCAAAGTAATGTCGCAATATTTCCCAGCGTTCTTTGAGCGTATACACAACCATTTTCGTTCAGCGGAAGAATAAAACTAATTTTCTGTCAAATCAGATGACAGCTAAGTGTTACCATTCTTCAAATAATACCTAGTTCAAATCCGTAACGATAGATGGGGGGCCGTGTATTTGTGATTACCCTGTTCACAAGGCACCCCAAATTCAATGTGACAGTTCGTTTGTTCTTGATCTTACAGTTTTCCATTTGGTATTACTTTTTATTATTTGCCTATAGTATCAGTTTAGCATATTTTTATTACTTTTTCGCAATCTGGATATTAATGACTGTAGTTTATAAAAAAAGCCTCCGACTCATCCGCCATTTACTTTCAAAGAGTCAGCAGCCAACTGACAATAACAGCCTGAAAAAAAAAGTTCCTCGATAAAAATATATAAAAATAAATGGAATTTTCAAAATTTTTTCTAAATCGATCTTTCCGAGGAGGATGTTAATTCCACTATATAGAAGTTGCTAGTTCTTCAGAGCTCCAACTGCTTCTTCTGTCAATTTCAAAGTGATACTTGCCGGCAGCCGCTATTGTCGACGGGGTTGATGTAAGCCTACCATTCGGTAGTTGTCGACTTTTAAACACTGTGCATGAAACACGCTATGAAAAACATCTAGGCGCACATCTAGGAGCAGGAGCTCGGTAAAGTTCAAATAAATTATGTAAAAAGTATGTATATTATTTAAATATTACTTTATTACTTTCTTTTGTTGATTTACTATGTATTCATTTGCTTTGCTTTGGTTTTTTATTTTGGTTTGATAGCTCATTTCGATGGATTTCTGCCAAAAATTAAAGAAGAGGGTATTTCAATTTCAATTATCTACAGTTCAGTCAATGCGCTTTCAAAAGAGCGTACAGTGAATTACGCAATTGGAGTTCAAGAGAGCGAACTGTAATCGAAATATGAATGACGTTGTGGTGGAAGAATATTTATACAGGCTTACCTTTCTACTATGTATAATACAGGGTTTGATTGAAAAGTAATGAGCCGTATTTTTTTTAAATAGTTTTATTAAACCTTTTGGCTTATACAACTAATATTCTTCAAAATTGGACCCTTGAGCGCCAATACACCGCTGGTAGCGGTCCTACTGCAGGAAACATTTTTTAGACTCATCCGCCGGAATCGCGTTCAATTCAGCTGTCACAGTTTTTTGGATTGCCTCAATGGAGTCGAAACGCCTCCCCTTCAGCTTTCTTTTCAGGCGCGGGAACAAGAAGAATTCCGAAGGGGACAGGTCTGGGCTGTAGGGAGGGTGGGGAAGCACCGGAACCCCCATCTTGGACAATGCAGAGGTGCAGAGGAAGGCGGTGTGCGCCGGCGCATTGTCGTGATGAAGGATGCAATTGTTGACGAGGTCGGGCCGAACCCGGGCGACGCGGTTTTTCAGCCGAAGGAGCACTTCTTTGTAAAATACCGCGTTTACAGTGCTTGCTGGAGGTACAAACTGTTTAGCTTTAGGCAAAATTTGATCGAGTAACGCTGCTCCAACGATCGCTGCATTTTCACCACTGCAAAATCCTAACACACTTTTAAAACAGCTTTCACGCGCGGAGCAATATTGACTGCACCGCTGTTGCCAGCGAACTGGGACCGGTTTCCAGTGGAAGGAGAAGGTCCAACGGTCATTTTCCCCCACCACCCGATTCGGTTGATCGCTTGGCAGACGCTCCGCGCGGGAAGGCTCACTACTCAAACGAACACTGTATTCTCCATATTGAGAGCTGTGGTGGAATTAAAACAAGCAGCTAAACTGATTACTTCCAACTTTCGGGTAAACATATCAATTGACAGGCAGGTGGACGTTCAGGCAGTAACGCTCTGTGTAAAGCATTGAAAGGCCAGTCAGAAAGGGACAGTCAGCAACCAAAGTAATAAAGGCTAATAAGCCAACCGATGTCCTTGGCCGAATTTATGGTAAGCCCACCACCGATCAACGTGTTACATTTCTACGCTCCTCACTGCTTTCCCACAACTGCACAATGAAATCAGTTTCGTATATCTAGACGCCACAACAAACTGTAGGCGAAGCTTTACTCAAGCAATCGCCAGAAATATAACTTCAAGGTTACATAATTCAAAACGCAAATGTAATTGCCGTAATTACAACTCTACCTCAGCAGCTGGCCTGGTATGCTTACATACGCATACAAACCTTCAAAGTAGTCATAGCCTTTCCAACAAAAAGCAATATGGCGTAAACGGGGAAAACAACTTTATTTGCGAAATCCCTCGCTATTAAGAACTTTTTTTCTAATTATAACTCGTTGGAGCACCGTTGCTTTTGCTCTTTGCTTTTCAGTGGTAAACATTGTTTTCAACGACAAAAGCGCATTCTCTGCTACAAATTGCCAAACAACATGAAATCAACGGCGAAAAGCAAAGAAATGTTATAGTTTTGTAAGTGCAAAGAGGTGGGCGGGAATGGCTATAATCGTAATGTTCATAAGCACCACCCTTTTTTGAAATGACGCCGATTTTTTGCTATACGACGACCGCCACCCATTCTCAAGCAAACATCATTTCTGAAAGCGAAACAATTCCAACTTGTCACTAACTACTTTTCTCACCGACAATCGCGCGTTCATTGCCACCAACGCGGTTAAAACTTTCGACAAAAGAAAATGTCACCAAAATGTAACAACCTACCAACCAACCGACCGACCGACCGACCGACCGACCGTTCAACCTATAACCCAGACAGTGAGCCCAATTTGTCCTATTTCAATGTTTTGCAGTTTCACTGTCAACCCCCGTGCCGCTGTCGACATCGCTGATGCTTTTTTTCTTTTTTTTGTGTTTTTTACGTTTCTGTTTCTGTAACAGTGTCATTTGCGTTTGTGTGCGTAGTGACTGCATGGCAAAGTGAAAAGTAAACACTTATCGAAATGAAATGAAAAAAGTTGGTTGGCCTGAAGCAGAAAGGTGGCAGTAAAATAAATTGTAAATGTATATTTTTTCTCATTTTCCTACTTTTTTCCATTTCGGTGAAAGGTTATAAGTGTTTACATAAAAGTTCACCAGACAGCTGTAGAAATTTTCTTTGAAGTTTCGATATATGCAAATAAAAGGATAGTTTCCTTTATTTGTTTTGAGTTGTAAATATTTGCTCAAGAGTGTGCACTATACACCGTTATATATATACTTATATATGTTTTTGTGTATTGTAAGTAGAGCGAGTTTTTTGTTGACAAATTTTGATACTTTTAGTATTTCATTCATTCATGACCAGTTAAATTTATGGGCGATTTGAAAATACTATTTTTTAAATTTTATATACAGGAAACATAGAATTAGATATAGGTGCGAGGCGGGCAAAATTACATATTATCATTCAATCACACCGAGCTACAAAATTTAACTATTTTTGGATCACATATCTTTATTTTATCTGTACCCACTCTCTTATTTCTCCTAGCTACTGGGTTTTGTTTTTAAATAACTTGTTCACTAAATTAAAGCAAAAAATGATTTTGGGTCATGGAAATCTTTATTTTGAACTTTACACGCTTCCTTGTATGTTTAAATACTGCAGCTGTCATGTTCACAAGCGGCAAACATGATCGCAATTTGCACTAATTATAAATCTTCCGATAGGGTCATTAATTTTGCGCCACCTTTTGTATATGGCTGTTTTACAATTGCTACATTTTCTTTAGGCATGAATGTTTATATATAAGTACTTATGTAGCTCATATCTTTAAAGCGTTTTCTTATTTTTACATGGACAAAGTTACAGTAACATTTTAACTAAAAGTTGATAGATAAATGAGTACAGAAAAAGGACTACCCAGTTGTACAAAATCACTACATATTATAAAACAAAGTCGCTTTTTCTGTCCCTATGTCCCCTTATACGCGTAAATCTTTAAAACTACGCAACGGATTTTGATGCGGTTTTTTTTTAAAGATAGATTGATTGAAGAGGAAGGTTTATATCTATATAATGTGAAGAAATATATAAAGGGGGCGTGGCAATCGGTCAAAATGTGGCAAAAAAACATAATTTTTTTGTTTTCACGGCCATAAATCATAAACGAATGAACCAATTAAAATGAAACTTTCTTGAAGTTTAACTTTGAAATATTTACTTTCGTTCTGCATCAAAAAAATAATTGATTTATTTGTTATTTAACCAAAATTGTTTAAACAAAAGCAGCTCTTTTTCCAAAAAAGCTGTTTGTGTGTGTGTTCGCTGTCAACCGAATGAAGCAATAGGCGTTAAGCGATAATCTCACCAAACCCCATTAATGTTGAATTACATCGTATGGTGACGTATGTATGTATGTATTTACGAATCGCTCGCATTATTTCATTTCGGACATATGTACATATGTATCTATGTATGTACTGAATTCCATGTAATTATATGTACATACATACAATTTTACAGCGAAATAAAACGCTATTTTCAGGTTCTATATTAGTAAATCGCGAATAATTAAAATACAGTTTTTGAATAGTTTTTATTGATTCGGAGCGCGTTTAGTTTGCTATCAATTCCATACAATAACATTTTTTGTCATTTACTTTTTACGACAACTAATAGCTTATTTTCGAAGCGATTTCAACAAATAGGTACAACATTAATCCTTATCCAATTAAATACCTTAAATACATTGTTGTTTTCATATAGATCTATGTATATGGCTCTTTACAGCATATAATTAAAAACAATATTTTTCAAGATATTACAACAGTAATTAGTAATTGAGATCTACCGGAAAAATTGCGTTAGCTGTTGCGTCGTCCGGCATTGCCGCTACTCTTTTGGAAAGAGGCCGAACCACACACTCTACAATGAAGCACCCGCTGAAAATCGCCACCGATGATGATAACAGCGTCTGTAGTGTTTCTAGACAGAGCAATACAGGAAAATTGATGCGTGACTGCTCATTAATAGTCTGGGACGAAGCTACCATGTCGAACAAGACGTCTGTGGAAGCACTGGATAGGACAATGCGCGATTTGCGCAACAAAAATGCACCTATGGGTGGATGTACAATTCTGTTCTCAGGAGATTTCCGTCAAATCCTACCAGTTGTGACTCGAGGAACACGTGCTGACGAAATAAATGCTTCGCTAAAAAGATCCCACCTTTAGTCGTATGTCAATAAATTAGAGCTTAAAACTAATATGAGGATTTCGTCATCTTCACGTGAGAACAGGCTATTTCCAGAGATGCTACTAAAAGTTGGCAATGGAGAATTAACACAAAGTGAGGGAAGGATTAACCTAGAAAACTTTTGTGTTTTGATAGACAACATCCAAGAGTTAGTCAACAATGTCTATCCAGACATTGATAACATAAGTTATAAGACAATATCTTGGTTTAAAGAAAGAACTATTCTGTCACCAACTAACGACCAAGTAGATAAAGTAAATAACTTTATTATTTCAAAGATTGATGCGCCGACGAAAATATACTACTCGGTCGATACTGTTCTCGATTTGGAAGAAGCTGTTCAATTTCCTACAGAATTTCTAGATTCTTTGAAACCGTCTGGACTCCCTCCTCACAAAATGGAGCTGAAAATAGGTTGTCCTGTTATTTTATTAAGAAACGTAAGTCCACCTAAACTTTGCAATGGCACGCATTTGCTGGTAAAATCACTGAAAACTTTCATAATAGAGTGCACAATACTCACAGGATGTGGTACCGGAGAAGATGTATTGATTCTCCGAATCCCTCTGATACCATCGGATCTACCATTCCAATTTAAACGTTTACAATTTCCGGTAAAGACATCTTTTGCAATGACCATTAATAAATCTCAGGGTCAAACCTTCAACGTTGCAGGCTTAGATTTGAGTGTTGACTGTTTTTCACATGGCCAACTGTATGTCGCTCTTTCAAGAGTAACCTCTAGAGAAAACATGTTTGTATTGTCTAATGACAAGAAGGCTATGAACGTTGTATATAAAGACATTCTGTAATATAGTAATTGTTGTAAAAATAAAATAAATACATATGTAAAAATGCAAAAAGTTAATATGCAAAAATGTAGGGTATGAATTTAGATATCCCAAAGATAGCAGGAAATCTTCATGCTATAAAGAAAGGGGAATTGTTTTACTCCAAATTTAACGCGTGCGGGCCACGGGCAATAATGAATAAGCCAAAACTACTGGATCGATTTTAATCATTTTTTCAGTGAGTGACATAGGGTATATATTTTATACCCGTGCGAAGCTGGGCGGGTTGCTAGTATTTAATAATACAGGAAACCGCGATTATTCGTGAAGTATAAAAGATATATATTTAACCTCTTCAGGACCGATTTTTTTAAAGTGGAAAAACGATAATTTAATTTTGCATTTTATTACGAGTTATTCAGCTTACATTTATAACAATTCAGTAAGATAAGACAAAAATAGAAAATAGTAATTTTTATATTACAAAAAACAAAAAGAATGTCCACATATGTGGCCATTTAGCCCAGAGTTCATCTATGAATGGAAAGATTTCAAAAAACCTAAACATACACATATGTGCCGATGTCCCTGAAGAGCTTAAAACATGAAAGTATGTACAAGCCTACGAGGCGCAATTACCCAATACGCCGTGTAGTCTTCATCGTTGTCGAGTATAGCCTTGCATCTTTTTCATGCTTTGAAACAGATTTTCTGCGTAGCTCGTCGACAAACAGGACTAGATTTTGCGAACATGACGCACGAGTTGCTTTAAATCATTCACCGACCTTCCAGCAAGATGCGTTTTCATAGTTCCCCACACATTTTCAATGGGATTGACGTTTGGGGACTGGGAAGGCCAGTCCAATACTGTGGCGCCAATTTCTTGTTTTATTGTTTCTCAACGTGTTTTTCTGAGAGTAGTGGTTGTAATGTGGGACGGTAGGATATGTTCGCCTCTTTCAGTCGTTGTTCGATGGCGTTGATACTCACATCTATTCCCTTTTTAGCAAGAACTGATCGTGCTTGGCGTAGTTACAAACAAGGGTCCCGTTTAAAAAGTAGGACGATCACTTTATCCTGCTTCTTTGTCGTCACTCGCTTCAAGCTGCGCTCGGAAAAGTCATCACCATTTTTGTACACCTTATACCGCTGATGCCACATCACAACAAACTTTTTTGATTTTTTAGTCACTTTTGCAGCCGCGGCGTAAGATAATTTCGGGCCTTTCGAATGCGTACATAAAAATACCGCCTCAAAAAACTTCGCGTACTTCTCACTCATTTTTGTTTGGTTGCATTTATGGGAAAGTTTCGAAGATATAACTCCTGAGTAAGCACTGGTGTCGTAGTCCTTGAGTGGGACTATTAGGCAACAAAAAGCAGAACTAAATTTATCTTCAGGTTACAAGAAAAAAACCGATTCTTTTCTTTTGATACAGACTGTAAATTGAATAGAGTTGAAATTTTTTGGTGTTTATTATTAAAATGGATTCATCTTTGGATGTACGGGATAATGTTGTTTTTGTTCTTTGTTTTTTTTTTTTTGAAAATGTAACTTATCTACAATTTCATACATTTGCTTTAAAATAAATGAACATACAAAATGAAAAATGTAATATATATATACAAATTTTAAAAAACGCGACACAAACTCAGCGGTAAATTTACCACAAGCAAAGGCGTTCGTGAGTGCTGCCTCTTATCGCTGTTTTTGCTTATAACCGTAAAAATCGAAAATGCAGAATTTCCAGGAGGACTGAAATAGACGCTAAACCAGAAACTTAGTGACCTAGATTTGTCAACAAATGCCTCGGAATTACATGAAGTATACTTTGGCCGAGAAAAATATCCAATATGGAACTTTTTCCGCTTTCTAAAAGCTGTCCAATTAATTCCGAAATAAAAAGTCCAAAAGAAGACGATAATGTTGCCAAAATTTCTATTCAATGGAACCCGCAAGGAAGTCAACGCAGAGGGCGTCCACGTCAAACATGAATGTGCACAAACCTACACGAGAGGCTTTCCACCACGACCTGGAACCAAATCAGACTCATAGCGGCTGACAGAAATCGTTGCAGAACGATCCCATCCCATCATTGCAGAACGTCCCATGTTCCGACTAGGAGCGATATAATATGCATTATGATGTTTTTCTTAAACAGTTTGTTTATTTTCAATTCAGAATGTCATCTTAATGCATAATTTATCTTGGAATAAAAACAAAAAAAAAAAATATCATAGTTCCGTATAGTATTCCATTTGTGGAAGAACATCAAGACGCATACCACAAATAGGAGGATGACTTTAGCCAAACTCCCAATATAGGCTGAGAGCGCGATTTGTAAGTAAATATATAGTAAAAAATGTGTTCAACAGTACATTAACCTTTTGCACTGTAATTTGTTTACCTTACAACAGGTGTATGTTAATCCATTCTATTTACGTTTTTTTTGTTTTTGTGCGTCTGTCTTATTATGCATGCAGTGGGAGCTTGTACACTAAGAGAGCACTCTGCTACCAAATTCCACGAACCTCCTATGCAACCGACTGTCACATTATCGATCTTGATTATTACAGTTAATTAATTGACAAACTACGTGTGCTGGGCAATAGACTTAGAGTAAATAAAAATGAAATAAATAAATCCCGTGTCACGTTACTAAATTAGATTTAAGTCAATACATATTTTGTGCGCCTTTTTTGAATCAAATTATAATTGATTCTGTGCGTTTATAAATATAATTAATAGGAAGTCGAGCTAGTACCCCAATTTCTCTATACGGATGTGGAAGTGGTAGTAGGATACTTCCGCCTGCACAAAACAACTGATTTGACAGGGGGTGTTATGTTGCTATTGTGGTTAAATATGATTAAAAATTAAATACAGTAGATTCTGTTTCGGTTTTTTTATGCGGTTTTGAAATAGTGCGGATTTAAAAAAAAACTTTAAAAATGCATGTCGACCAATCGGGAATTGTATAAATAAGATTCTAAACCAGCTAAGCAAAAACTCATCACAGATTACATCAGAAATGCTAACCCTACAAGTATGGAACCGCCTGCATCACCATCTAGTTCAGACGTGTACATTTCCTCAAGTGGCGAAAGTAATTTTACGCCAAATCCTAAACGAATGCGCAACATGTGGGTATTGTCTGATTCTATTTCTGACGATGTCAATTTATTTTTCGATTCTGACGTTTCTTAAACAAAGATATAATTTTCAAAAATGCTACTTTTTGTTTATGCGATTTTATTTAATTACTTCTGATTCATTGACCCGGAATGTATCTATAGTTATAATATGGGGCTAGTACCCTTTAACCAGATTAATGCGGTTCTTAGCACTTTTGAAACATATCTATAGTTTTACTATAGAACTGGTAGCTTTTTTTATCTGTTTTTTTTTTTATGCTGTTTCTTGCGGAACGTATATACCGCGTAAAAACAGAATCTACTGTATTACATTCGGAGCCACCCTGCAGTAAACAGCGATAGGAACTGCCATGCGAAGAAGAAGACGATAGCTTTTGTCTTTTCAAAAAGATAGAAAGGGAGGCAGAAATAAGTGAAAGCAAAAGTCCTTAACGGTGGCCTAAAAATTAAAAAAAAATCGAGTTTTTTGTTTCATATAGTATCTTAAGAATATACTGTCAAAATTTCATACGGAAATTCCCAATAACATAGCTTCTAGGGTAAGGTAAGTAGTCCGGTCAAATACTCATTTTTTATAGATATTGTTTAGGAATTTTTTTTAAGAAAATAAAATGCGATCGTTTTGATTTTATAGTATGTTATTATTCACATCAAATAATATACAAAAAAAATTTTATTTTGACATATTTTTTTGTAGTAGGGTGGCACCAAAGTAAAAAAAACAGATAGGTGGCTTGTTAACAGGATTTTGGCTCTTCAGGGCTTCTGAAACGAAAAAGTTAAACTGATTATTATTCTTTAGGCTTGTCATTCTAGCAGGTGCTACAATGGGAATTTCTTTTGCAAAATAACAACATGGAGGACTTTTGAGAATAAACTTTTTTGAAAAAACTAAGTAGAAAGCGGTCCGCGCGCTCCTCATGGGTCAAACTTTAAACTCATTTATCTAGAAACGACTGTTTTCGGCACGGCGGGAATGAAAAAAAAAATATTCAGCAAAAATATGCACTTCAAATTTTAATGTGTTGTTATGGATGGCTATCGTCAGAAATAGAATCATAATTTTATTTAAATAATTTCCTATTTTTTACACTGAAAAAGCTAGTCAAAAAAGACCCGATTAAACGAACTTTTTTTTAATAAATGCGCCATTTTGTCAATTTTTAATTTTCGGATTTGTTCTAGATCTAACCATAACTACACTCTTTCTGATTCAGAATCTTCTTGAATTTTGTGTTTCTGATGAGTAGAAGTCTCGAAATCACCTACGCCGATCGGGTCCGATTTTTCGAGAGGCACGTTTTCAGCGGCATTTTTATAATAATAAATATTGTTTTAGAAATAAAAATTTTTGTATGCTCAATAGACGTAGTAATAATCATTAAAATTGAAATATATTTTTTTATGGCAAAAAAATCATGAAAATAGGTAATTTTTTCGTGCTCTAGACCACTGGGTCCCCTTAACTGCTGGCAGACATGAATGCAGCTCAAAAATGTATTTATTCTATTTACTTAAAAAAAAACAATTATAAATAATTCTTGCACTTAGATATGTGTGACGAGTCAAAGAGTCAGAGGCTCTTAGGCCGACTTGAATAAATCTACCTCAGCATATGTCTTCGATTTTTTACAGTTTAAAAATGGACTTAAATTTGCAACAGCGAATTTGTATTAAATTTTGCGTTATAAATGGATTCAATTCCACACCTCTCGAAATGTTGGGCAACTCTTTCGATACTGATATGCTAAAGCCGTTTATGAGTCACATAAACAGTTCAGAAGAGATCAAGAGTCTAAGGAGGATGACGAACGTAATGCAGGCCGTCGACATCGAAAACTGATGAAAACATCAATAAAGTGATGTTGCATGTTTATATTGCCTAAGACATGATTTCCAAGACTGAATCCGACCCAGCATTCGACATATGCGTCATTACTGATAACGAGACGTGAGTTTATGAGTACGACACGCAGTCCAGACATCAGACGAATGAGTAGATATCGCCGAATGAACCAAGAAGAACCAAGAAAAGAAAGCAATACTTACGATTTTTATAGATTACAACGCTATTGTACTCCACGAATTTTATTAATTATCATTTGGGTGCTATGAGTGGTTTATGTGAAGCAGTTCACCAAAAAATAAAGAATTTGTGTGGTTTTTGCACCAAAAAACGCACCGTCGCACAGTGCGCCATCATCCGCGAACTTTTGACCAAGAACGAAAGGAAAACATCCAACGGTCATGGCATTCAACTGACTCAAAAAACCACTACGGATACTGAGTTTTAACAGCAGAACGAAAAATTATTATCGTATTTTAATTTAATACGTAAGTCTACTCGTATAAATTGTTATAAGACAAAAATGTATAGATTTTATAAAGCAAGAAAAACTAGAAACAAAGAAAAAAAAACAATGGGGACCCCTTCATGGATTCAGAACATTTCTTTGAGCTTCACTTCATCAATAAATATGCACTATAATAAACCAGTGACTTTATCACACACAGAATTGTCAAGAACTTTTGGTGAAGCGTGATATCACCCTCAAATCGCTGTATAGTGTGACCAGATGCAGTATACACATCCTAAGACTCAGAACTTTTTACTTCATCTAACTTTCCTATGTTGTGCACATGTAGAAGTATATATGTATGTACTTATACATGGTATAAATACTTAACTGAACCTTATGTACCTATTTCCTGCATCATTATCATTAACTGTTGCCCTTAACTATCAAAGCAGCTACCATTTTCGTAGTAAGCACCTACCCAAAAATAAAAAAAAGTTAACAATTTTATTGACGCTAACCAATGATCGTCCAAATCGATAAGGTGTAGCTGTTAATAGAAGAATTTTACTGATTGAGATAAGTATCGTTATGGCAAATGGGGCAATAAATTGATGTGCGTACAGGCGAGACATGGGACACCACAAAGTTAGAAAGTTGGCCTTAGTCGCATACGTATGAACTCACACACCCAATTCATGTACAGAGTAGTAATGAAGGCATAAGGAAAGTTGAAATTGTTCAAAGATAAACTGAAAATATTTGAAATTCCAATACGCTATCAAAATTCACCTTCAGGGTACAAAGTCAACAGACGCAAGTAGAAGTGCCAAGCGTGAGTGTCGGCGAGAGAACAGTCAAACATTTATTCTGCCTTTTGCTCGCATTTCCACCATTTTGGTGAAATTCAACATTTATGAATTTATTATTTATTCAGAATGACCAGCCGTTAATGAGCAAACCTCTAGAGCGTACTTCTCATAAAAAGCAATCTGTACTGTGCAAGCGGGGCGTCTAATTGTGGGAGAATATCATAGCATGCACCTCAAATTGGAAGAGCAGCGCGGCCAAACACTTTGCAAAAAATATAGGCGTCAATTATGCAAACATAAATAAGTACACACATGTTTATACATACATATATATGTACATATATGTAGGCAATATTATTAATATATTGTATAATATTTTCTCTCATTGGCTATATGAAGCCCATTTCGTCCATAGTCCTTGGTGGATTGAGTGTTGAAATTTTACTATAATTGCCAGCTATGTGGTTCGGTAAACTCTTCACTATTAATAATTTACATAAAGCCACCAATAATACATACATAAGTGCTGGACTGAAGACAGCATACGTAATGAGTATTTAATGAGTGGTGCAGACGAGGGGGGTGAGTGATATTTAATTAGAGAATGTAAAATTGATGGTGTGATCATTATCAATGTGTGCAGAAGCGACATAAATACCTTAAAGGTAATGCAAACTTAATTGAATAAATGCACCATTGAAAGTGCCTATTAAGTATTTAGTTTTAAATTTTTATATAACAAATAGTTTTCATTAATTTTTTGCTTGTCACATAGTTGTAAAATAAAATAGTAGGGTAAAAAAGCTGACAATTAGTGAAGAAATAAAAAGTGCAGACAAATTTTTGTGTAAAGGTTGAACTTAAAACCTGAATCTCCATGTAAGTGAATGGACAAAAAGTTGACAATTAGTGAAGAAATAAAAAGTGCAGACAAATTTTTGTGTAAAGGTTGAACTTAAAACCTGAATCTCCATGTAAGTGAATGGACAAAAAGTTAAAAAAATTAATTCTTTGCCAGGAAATACATACAGGTGCACAACCTAGTACTTCATATATGGGAATTCATGCTGTGAATGATGATAGCAGTGATTATTTAAATTCGCAGACTCAAAAAAGGCCACAGAAGTGTTAAATCCATTTCTATTTTCGTAAATTCTCTACCTCTTTTTGTATCTTCACCTGATAGTTTTTTTCCCAAATAAATATGGAAACGTATTTCAAACTAAAAAAATATATTTTTTTAATTAAAAAAGAAGTTTTTCATTTAAACATTTATGATAAACATTTTTCACATGAACATTTCTTTCTAACAAAAATAATAAAACAATTTTGTAACATCGTCAAACGCATGTTATGCAAGAAAAAATTCGTCAAAAAAGGATTTCTGAGTTTTAAAAGCAGTAAAAATATAAATTTCCCAATGACAACCCATAAAAAAAACAACAATGCTCCGACAGCGCCACCTAGTGTAAGTTTAGTGTAAGAAAAGCAAAACACCATAACCTTCGAGAAGAAGTTTGAAAAAAATATATATATTATTAATTTGAATTATTTGATTGAATTTTAATGAATTTTTGATATATAAAAGTGCAGGGTATTTTAAAAGTCATCAACTTTAAATACATATAAAAAACCTAGAGCTATAGGCCCAAAATCTTTTTGCGATTTTGAAATGAGAGGCATAAACTTTCATTGCCTATTAATGAAAGTAGCAACGCTTCGATCAATTTGTAGACGGACTCTGCTTCGGACGTATGCTCTGCTTCACTGGAGCAGATTTAGCACTACTTTTTGTTGGCTCGCTGTACGAATTGTGTATAACTCGGAAAGTATAAGAAATTCTACAATGAAACTTTCACGGAATACTAAGCATAGCCTCAGCTACTAATGACACATATAAGAAAAAAATCTGAGTGGGCATGTTTTAAAAAAAATACAAAGAAATATTTCTACTAACGGAAAAAATCTTAGGGGTGTTTCTCAAAAATGACAAGCAAAAACGCCATACATTTTTTTTAAGTAAATTATTCTAAAGTATATTATTTTAAAACTATAATACAAATTTTTTTAGTGGTAAAAATAATCGACGATATTTGACTTTAAAAATGCATATCAAAATGTATTTCACAAGTGACAAAAAAATGCTCACAAAAACTTATAACAAATCAAACCAAAAAAAATGTTTCTTAATAAATTTTGATTTAAAATATTATATCTTCATTTTTAATAATATTTGTTTTAAAATATATTTATATATGTATAAACTTTTTCGTTTAAATACATTACGTCCTAAAATTTAAAAATATGTATTAAAAGCAATTGAAGAAATTTCACAATAAAAACCCCATACCAAAATTTTCAGCATTGAATAACACTGTGGAACAAATTCAGGTTAGCAAAAATTAGGTAAATTCTGAGAGTGGCGGGTGAAAATAGAGGCGAAATTAGAAGACCCGTATCGCGCCGTTTTTTTATGTTAGTTCGAATTTTTTTTTAATCGGCCTTCGAAGTTTGCAGTCAAATGCCGATTTTCAGTATATTGTTTCATAAGTACCACAAAAATTTTCGAAATCAATTTTTTCAAAAATTGTAATTGTTGCACAGGTCTCTAGCAAAAATTTGGCTTTTACAGATTGAAAAAATATCAATTAGTCGACGAGTTATAGCCAAAAAACCATATAAACAATTTTGCTCCGATTTCGAACTTCGAACTAATTCTGAAAATGATACAATTTTTTTGAATTTTTTTCAATTTACGTTTTATTATGTAAACTAATTTTTAGAAAAATTTAAAACCATGCCCACAATCCTTGGATCTGCTATCTGGTATTGCTCTTGGGGCCAAGCTTACGAATTAAATAAAATATTGTTATTATTATCACTAAAAAGAGGCACGGCGGCCGTTGTAACCGAATGAATCGCGGTGAAAGACCAAAATGTAGAAAAAGTTTTTTTCCCCATCTCTTAGGCAATTTGTGGATGCCGCGCCAAAAAAATTGTCCGTCTTTGGCCGCAAAACAGTCATCGAGACATTTTTTGGCTTCTTCGTGAGAATTGAAGCGCTGCTCAGAAAGTGCGTGGCCCATCGATGCAAACAAATGATAATCGGAAGGCGTCAAGTCTGGTGAGTAAGCCGCATGCATCAGCGGTTCCCAATCGTACGCCTCCACCAATTCCCGGGCCGCTCTTGTTCGATGTGGCGGTGCTTTGTCATCAAGAAAAATGACTTTGTGACGCCGATCGGCATATTCTGGGCATTTTCGGTGTATAGGGCTGTTCAAATCGGCCAATTGTCGTTGGTAGCGTGCACCGTCAACTGTTTCACCTGTTTTACTCGTATCAGCATAGTTTTAGCTCGTTCCAAATCATACCACGCTGAAAATACACAGCATTGCCTTGCGGCTGAAGCGATTTGGTTTGTCCGTTGTTTTTGGCTTTGGGCGGACCATACGATCGTTTACGCTTGGGATTGGCGAAATACACCCATTTTTCATTACCCGTAACGATTCGATGCAAAAAGGACTTCCTTTTGAACCGGGAGAGCAGCATTTCGCAAGTGGTTTCACGATGTCAGCAAATCGTAGTTTGAAGGCACGAAATTCAACTGTTTTAAGAGCAACAAAAATGCATTGTTGTATGAAACGTAACAAACAATGAACTGAATATTGTTGACAGATGACAAGCGAAAAAAACAAGACATTTGGGAAGGTTTAAAAATACTCCTACCGACATCTATGGACTAATAGCGGAGAGTCTCACTTCATAGGTATATAATGAGAGGAACACTGACTATGGATAAAAATCTTATGACGATTCTTAGTGCTAGAACCAGGTAATGAAAATTCAGGTTTTGTGAATTTGAATTTGCTAATTTTAGAATAAGAGCGAGGCAACCTAGTGAATCAATTTTTTTCAAAGCACTACTTTCTCCTAAGTAATATACAATATATTATTATATGTATATTATATGTATTATATTTTTAATATATACGTATTTCAAATCCTTTTATCTTACTAAATAAAATCCCAAGATATGGACAAACATATTCACGATAATAAATATGAGTTATTATATTTTGAAGGGTCCCTCTCATTCGAGGTCTTTTCGACATAAATTGCATAAGCTTTTAAAAGAAGCATATCAGTAAAACAAAGTATGTTGAAAAGTCATATATAGTATTAATTTTCGAGCTGCCACATATCAAAAAATATTCAACCGACTGATTGTTTGTTTAAAAACTTTGAAATTTTGAATATTACTCTGCATTATTGAAATTTATTAATAATTTCATACTACTATTAAAAATTTTATAAAAAAAGTGTGCTATTGTGTTTGTTAACAGCAAATAAAAATGAGGAAAGTTTGAAATTCAAAACTCAGAAACAGAAGAATAATTGTAGAAAATTCACAAAATTTAATAAAAATAAATCAGAACTAAATGCTCTGAAAAATGTACATCATCTGCAACATTAAATATACACATCGAGCAAACGAAATCGACCTTTACATGGCACACCAAGTCAAGCCACCAATCCGAAATGCACAAATACTGACTAATAACCGGCAGGCACCCTGCTGGAAAACTTTTAGCATCAACACAAGTTACTAGTTCAATATTACATAGAATGTTTCATGTTCTAAGTTGGTTTTCTTTGCACAGATTTGCGTAGGTTGAAGCATCGAATTTCACAACAACAACTTGAAGTTATATAAAATTATTTTAAGGAATTCTTGAGTAGGTTAAGCTAGGATATGATGATGGCTGGTAGGCTAGGCTGGTAAAAAACAACTCAATGAAACCATATGAGTGTAGCTCCTGTTCATTTTCATCAATTTAGCTTTCGCAGTAATCGTAGTAAACTAACGGCCGTGGGTGCATAAAAGTTCTGTCCACTAAGATCGGCAACGAGCCTAAGAACGTCGGACCTGGATTTCGCTAGCATTTCTTTACTTTACTTTACGGATGTTATCTTAAGACTGTAAGAGTTTACATAAGTAACAGCCAGTTCCCGTACGATCAATCTATGACTGTATTACCGAACACACGGTGAATGTTTGTCTTCATTAATCTTAATCCTCACCGGCGACCTCATTTCTGGTGACGTTTCGATGGTCAGTAACGAAAATTGTCCCTTATTATGAGCAACATTCGATCTTCGACTGTAGTCGAAAGTACTGATCGAACGAATTTTCATTTAGTATTATCGTGCTCATTCGTTGAAGAATAGGACTCTTGTGAATTTCGATCGCTCGACGCATTTATAATAGATAATTTTTTCTCAGCTGATACAGCAAATCAAAATAAAAAAAGCGGTTGTCTTGATATTCTTTGTGAACAACATTTTTAAAAGGGAAAAAAAGTATTTTTTGTGAAAATGAGTACAACGGGAGGAAATAGATGCCCTGGAAAATTATATTTGCCAAAGATGGATACAATTTAGTAGTACAGAGGCTGATCTGCAACGAACAAAAGCACATTTTTATAGCAAATACGGGATTCCAGGAATAATTGGATGTGTTGATGGCACGCATATTAAAATTGTCGCTCCCAGAAAAGAAGTTCAACATTTGCACTACAACAGGAAGAGATTCTACAACGAAAGCAAAAAATCCAGGAGCTACTCATGATTATATGGCTTTCAATATGTCGCCATTGAAAGCGCATTTAGAGGAGCAACATCTCAATAGCCATCGCACTACTTGGGTCCTCGGTATGTAATAAACGCCAATTGAAATTCCGACTTTAATAATTTTTGTCTGTCTCAGGTGATGTTGGATACGCTCTAAAACCATATTTAATCAGAAACTTTGAGGAAGGTTCTCCACAAAGGACATATAACAAACAACATGCTAAAGCGAGAAGTATCATTGAGAGAACAATCGGAGTCTTTAAAAACCGATTTAGATGTTTGTTGCAGGTGAGAGCTCTCCACTATGCTCCGAAACAAGCAACACAAATTATTAATGTGTGTGCAGCTTTGCACAACATTTGTCTGCTTTACAATGTTCAACTTCCGGATGAAGAGTTATCCAAGGAGACCCTCAACGATGATGCTGGAGATATTGAAGTGGAGTCAAATAACGGAGAATCAGAAAACAGAAGAAATGAAATTCTTAGAATATTATGGGAAAAACTAAAAAGTATTAAATAAAAACCTTTACGCCATAGTTTATTCTTTATTTTTGTTATAAATTTCCTTTATTCAAATATTCGTCATTTGTCAGCCCATACCTGCCAAGGGAAAATAAAAATGTATTTCTGCAAACATCACAAAAAAACCATTATTAACCTTAATCAATTTTGCAATACTTGGCTCCTTGGCAAAATTGCATTCGACTGTAAGTTCGGTATACAACGAAAATTTCGACAGGCATGCACCGCTCATAATACTAAATTGACTCTCGATTTTCGATCTTCGACAACCAGCGAATATCGAAGATCGAATCCAACTCATGATAGGAGCCATTGTGTCTACCAAAATCCGACTGCAAAGACTGTTAAAAATAATGCTCCATTAACCAGTTTGGATTTTATTGCGGAACACATCAAAATTAAAAAAAAAAAGAAACATACGGACATTCTGAAAAATATTACGATACACGTCAAAAGGGGCCAGTCTTTGGTAATAGCAAATAATTCCTTGACAAATACTAGCAATATTACACAGATAGAGTCGGAAATCCATGAAAAATAGTTGTCATGGAAACTTTGAGGCGTCATAATGGAATGTTGTACCGCTATATTCATCTGGAATTGGTTCATGTGGCTGTTATTTGGTTTAGCCGATGATTCACCGAGCAGCGCTCGACCTCTTTCGAAGAAGATAAACATTGTCTCGTTTCTTGTATCAGCCAAAATAAGAGGAAATATTTCATTATTATCGGAGGTAATATTGAGCAATAAAAATACATTTGAGGTACTAATTTAGTTGTAATAAAAATTCAAAACTACAAAATAAACCCTCAAAACGATTTTTTACCCTGAAAAATTAGATCTAGTTTGCGACGATATTAATTTATTAAAACTTTAATCTGGGAGGCGCGAAATTTACAAGATTATTGCCTGGAGCGAAATTAAAATATTTAAAACCACAAGCGTCCAATGTAACAATTCAATTGCTTATTCTTTTCATTTTCTATCCTCATTTTACTGCTTAAAACTAAGATAAGAAGAATAGGGAAAACATTCAGTGGAGAGTTGGAATGAGTATAGAGAGCATAGGTATATATATATAAATATATATAACTTAAGGGGTCCCAGTGGTCTAGAGCTCGAAAATTTAGGGTATTTTCAGGAATTTTTTATTTAAATTTTGTATGCTTCCTTTCCATACAAAATTGGAAAAAAAAAAATTTTTATTTTAATAATTTAAAAAATGGCGCTGAAGTTGACCCTACGGAAAAATTGGATCTGGACGGCGTTGTCCATTTCGGCTCTTCTATTTATCTGAAACTCAAAAACCAAAAAAAAATAATAATTAATCAGTATGACTGTAGCTATGTCCCGTACTAGGATAAGAAATAAAAATTGACAAAAATGGCGCGGTTGTGAATTTGACACTCTAAAAATCGTTTTTTTCAGTTTTTTAAGCAAGAAAATACGAAGTAATTGATATAATAATATCATTCTAGTAGAAGCGATAGCCATTGATGTTGTGAGCAACATATTAAAATTTCAGACGATTCGGTCCGGTTCCGGTTCCGGTTGTTTTTTGTTTTTTTTTTTTGACAACACCAGGGCGAAAAAAGTAGTTTTGAGATTAGTGACTTTAAAGTTTTGGAAGTGGAAGTGAATGCTTTCCATATGAATCTAAATCCACCTGCTCAAATGGCTGTAGCATCGAAAATACTGGGAATATCCTTCCAGCTTATTCTAAAATGCCTATACTTTCGAAATATCAAAAAACAAAAAAAAAAACGATTTTTAAAAATCTAGAACACCAGGACCCCTTAAGTTTATGCTTAAGTATAAATTACATATTTATTTATTAAGTTTTGATTTTATCAGGTGTTAATATTATTATTGTTATTGTTTTATTTACTTAACTAAAAAATCATTTTTTAAATTCAATTTAAATTTAATTTTGTATTATCAGAAGTTTTGTTGAATTTTGGCTTGACATACCCGTTAATATGTAGGTACTTACTGGTATCCTAGCGGATTTCGTACGGGGCGTCTTCAGTGTGTAAATCAGCGTAACGCAAAAAGAAGAACAATACAACAGGCGCAAATAAAATTTTGTGAGGCAAAATGTCAGTGGCGAAACCATTCTAAGGTCGCGCGACTGCTGGTAGTGTTTTGCTTCAAAAATACAATACGTTTGAGTGTGTGTGTTGTGCATGCATGTCGCGATTTGTGCAAATAATATAAAAATATGTAGATTTTCGGAATACATGCAAGCAAATTTATTTTAACATATCTACATATGTATGTACACGCTTATGTATGTATGTTTATGTGTACATATAAATATACTCAGTGGCGTATATGTATATAAATTTGCTAGAAAAGGGGATACAAATGAAAAAATTTGTCGAAAATGAATCCCAAATTAAGCCAATTAACGCTTGAATCTGGCTTATTGTTTTTTATTTTGGGAGAAAAATAATTTTTTTTTTTTGATATCTTAAAAAGAAATTGTAACATTTAGTTATGATTTATTTAGTGTTTTGTTTGAAACCTTTTTACGTTGCTTTGAGTTTGCTTAATATAATAAAAATAATACGTAAACGTATAATAGGTACTCATATATCGCGTAATCCGCTTCAGTTACTTCAGTTGATGGGAATTTAATGCCAGATTCGACATGCTCAATGTCAACTACGTTAGTATTTCTGATCAGTATTATTTTTTTTGTTTTTTTTTTACATCTGTCGGTGAACACTTAGTATTTTTTCTAACTTAGGTGAGAGATTAATTGTTACTTGAAATCTGCATTTAAATAACATATTTCAATGAATAGTTACAATACATAGCTTACATTTAATATATTAGTTTCAGTTTGTGAAAACAGTTTTTGTATCTGCTAATGCTGTTGCTGTGATTCGCTTTAGCCTTAATTTCTGCGTCAGCTCCATGTGCGGTATTTCTTGTACCTCTTTGTTCGAATGGGTTAGTAATTTCTGTGTATGTTTCGTACTGTATTTCCGGATTACGTCTTTTATAGGATGACTTTTTAGATCGCGGTGTAAGTCTTCATTTGATATTGTATATACCAGGGTGCATTTACGATAGTCCTTAAAATTTTTGTTTGAAGTCGCTGAATTATTTGTATATTTGATTTTCATGCTGCCCCCCATAGTTCTATGCCGTATCTCCAGACGGGTATTATCATTCTCTTATATATTAGTAGTTTGTTGTATACTGACAGTTTTGCGTCCTTGTTGAGTAGCCAATTCAGGATTATGTGGTCCTTCCATGTCAGTTTTGCGTCAATGATCATGCCCAGGTATTTGTGTCAATTAGATTTTGTAGCTTCAATGAAGCGACATTTATTTTCCTATTAGACGTAATTAATACTGTGCTGGCGGCGAAAGTAGCAATCATGCTGTCGTCATTTGGATAGGGAATGCCATATGTGTAAATTATATACAACAATGATCCCAGTACGCTGCCTTGTGGTACTCCGGGATCCATTTTTAATACCTCCGAGCATTCGTCCTGATGTTTAACATAGAAGTACCGGACGCTTAGGTAACTTCGCAATAATAGATAGTGATCAAATAGGAATATTTGTTTTAACTTATATATGTAGTAGTCCTGGGTGCCATACGCTGTCAAAAGCCTTCGCTACGTCGAGATAAGTTGCGACACAGTAGTTTTTCTTGTCAATTCCATTAATGACATTTCATCGTAAAAAGATTTAGCTGGGCACAGCTTGTGGTCTCAACGACTTTTGGTTCCAACAAGATGGCGCCTATTGTCATACAAGTCACGGAACCGTGGCTTTACTGCGAGAACTATTAGGTAAATTAGTATCCTTTATCAGGTGGCAACACTTCTCTAAATTTTTCTCTTCAAGGATACGTAAGGTTCAAAGTCCATTTTCATTAGCTACGACTGAGGCCAGGCCAAATGCCATTCAATATGCTCGAACGCAAAAATTGGAGCTTCAGAATGGACCACCTCAAGCGCAGTTACGGTCAGCCAATGAAAAAAAATATATCTAAAAAAATAATTATAAAGAATGGTTATTTTGTATGCTGATAAGGATTGACAAATAAAATCGCGTATCCAAATTGAAGTGCGCTTCACTAGATTCATCACTTTGACAAAAATTAAACCAGTACTTATAATGTGTACTTTTGATTCGAGACTTGGTTATATATTGACTGTAACGGTCAATATATTCCAAAGGTCTTTATACTCAAAGTTTTCTCATTTTATCTATGGAGGTTTTGTATGAAAAATTTCGCGCAAATTTCTCAAAGAGTTCAGCCCAAATTTTGTTAATTGGAGTTTTCGCTTTCTCAAAGTTCGCTTTCATTCTAATTGCATTTTGTTATTTTGGGGAAGAACTTGAAATTTTATTTATTCGTGGAATTAAGAATCTTTCGAAATTCTAATAGTTGAGTTGTTATGTTCTGCGAATTTGCACTTAAGTGTGAGAAATAATAGCCAGAAGAGCATGTCAAGCTGAAGTATTTTCTGTTCATATACGCTGCGTTAAAGAACAAGGACTAATTGATACGTTTTTGACAATTTATTTGTTTCTTATTTAATTTAAATCGTTTTATAATGAAAATGTAGTTCACTGTCTTACATACATTAAGTATTTCGCGCCCAGATGTTGTTTTAAAATAAAATAGATAAAAATTTAGATTCTTTCAGTTTTTGCTATTTTTATTCAAAATATGGCTTTTAAAAATTATATGTGAAAAATCAGATCATTTAAATGTACACCATGAGCGCATCTACAGGTGAAATTCGCCAAACTGCCGATATTGATTCATGAATGTCGAATTCTTGAGAACGTCGAGATATCGATGTTGAAGGTTATTCAGTAATACTTCGCGCTACAGTGGCAATATTATGAGCAGGTTTTTGGTCAGCCAGTTCTTTTTCTATCTTCAACAGAACCAGCTTTTTGAAAATTTTTCAACAACCTTTAAATTGCCGACGCATTTCAACGTTTTTTTTTTCAATTAAACAAATCACAAATTGTGCGATATGTTATTCTAAACGATCTACTATTTTTATAATAAGTTTAATAATTTTAACGCATTATTCTATCGTGTTGTAAAAGTACAAGTTTCAAACTTTGTGTAAATTAAAAAACAAATCAAAAAATTTTCATCAAAATTTTGAATAGAGTTTGATAAGAATTAGATAAGCAATTTTTGTAGCCCATTGAATCTTGGTATATAAGAGGAAGTTTTAAGAATGTTCGAGGTTCGTGTTGATTTTTGACAATTTAATTTAGTTTTTGCTGAAGTGGTTTTGCACTTTCTTCAAATATCTTTCTTTCTGCGAATGTCCAAAATTTTTATTATGTGGAGTAAAACACCGCTAAAGTACCCTCGTCTCGAAAACTGGATCCAATCTGCCAAAACCAAACACGTCATTTAATGAAGAAGGTCTGAAACCAGTAAAATCAGCTACTAAACCTGTATCCAAATTTTAAACTTGCACAGTAAAATTTGTATTTTCCTTGAATAATGGGAATATATTTTCTTTTCAATAATATTGTAATACTCTCAATCCGGAATTGGCACCTCCCAAAGCTAAACGGCATAGAACTGACTCTTAAAGACCATGCAAACTGCCTTGGAGTAATTTTGGATAGCAAACTATCATGGAATCCCAATACATACCTATATGCATGTAAAAGAATGCTGGGAGTTACATGAGGTCTATCTCCCTATCAGATGTAGTAAAGTGAATATTACTCTATGGTGCTCTAGCGTGGTCGACTGCATTGAGAAAAACGACACACAAAAACCTATGGAAAGGCAATTAAAACTACTCCTACGGGAGCACCTCAAAGAATACTCAACCTACCCGCGATTGACATTGCGGCAGAAGGTCTAGCAGCTAGATCTGCCGCAAGATTTAACGCAACGACTGAATTTACCTGGAAAATATTTGGATATAGCTCAATAAGTATGAATTATTGGACCAATACGGACTAAGGTATATGACTCAGAAATACAATTGCGTGAAGATATTCCGAACAACAATAGAAGAAGAGGGGTGGGAAAGAGCTATGAAACCTTGTCCCAATACGTTTAATATATTTACTGACGGCTCGAAAATGATGGACGGAGTAGGTGCAGGGATTTATTGCGCAAAGCAACTCCAATATAAATATATAAGTACGTTGTCACTCAAGCGGCAAATTAAGGTAATTTCATCTAAAAACATTCTTAGAACCAGGGAAACCATAGAGAGACTAGCCGCAGACACACGGTTACACATCTATTGGGTACCCGGACATAGGGGCATTGCAGGAAATGAAATTATAGATGAGATGTTCAAAGCGCTGTATACATCCAATTCGAACAAGAAAATGACATACTGAAACCTTTAAATATGGTATACATTAACATCGCTGCGGACATGAAAATACGGATAGGCAGGAGGTGGAATAATCTAGCCACTTGCAAAACCGCGAAGATCATTTGTACACAGAATACAGATAAATACACCAGATTCGTACCAGTCCTATCGAGAAAGAAAAGCAGAACTATCGTAGGTATACTGCACAATTATTAGCGGCACAATTTATTAGCGGCACACGCATACAAGATGGGAATTACAAACAATGATAGCTGCAAATCTGCAATGAACAAGAAGAGAGGGAAACTCTTGAAAACCTTCTATTTATGCTCTTGCTTTGCATTAGCTAGAATGAAATGTTTAGGGACTCGACAATATAAGAAATTAGAATATCCCTCGGGGTTGGAGCTTCAGAGCTTACTTAGATTCGCAAAAGACGCAGGCTTATTACAAGAGGCCTACTAGAATGAAACGTAAGGGTCAAGTTCCGTCTGGTACCACTAAGGACCAACAAGTCTACTTGATGGCTTTCAGCCAGCCTAGTCAACCTAATGAAGTGAATGTTAATTTTTTCATATACCATGGTATTCAAAAATATATTTTCAACTGCCTGTGTGATTTAACCTAGACATATTAAGCAGAGAGTAGCAATAGAGCGAAAACAACAAGAGCCCGGTTCGTTTTTGTGCTTTAGCTTCCTAAAATATCAAATCATATAAACAAAAACTTTCAATTGAGAACATTTTAAACAAAATTTGACAATTTAGAAACCAAATAATTAGATAAATGTAGAATCAATTAGCTACTCTTTTCAGGTGATGTCTGTTCAGTGTGCTTTGGATTTAATTTTATTTTGAACGGATTTTTATTTGACGAACCTGCAAGCACATGAAAAATATTTTTTAAAGTCTGTTTGCATGAATTTTATTTAAATACTCAAACAGTAATTTTGGAAACTTTCGAACCCTTAAAAATAGCGGCCGAAGTAACTCTTATCATGCAACGGAGCTCTTAGTTTTGTTCAGCAATGCGGGCCACCAACCATCATTGGGGGTTTACTACCGCACTCCCTGCAGATCCGCCCTGGTCGAAAATTTTTTGTCCCAAAGCCATGTCTGCACTAAGGAAATATGCAAATTTACTTTGCTCGTAAAAATCTCCTACTACTGTTTCGCTTTCCAATTTTTTTTGTTGCATTTTTTTTATTTATATAATACAAATGGAATTCACTACTTTTGTTATTCTGCGCTTTCACTATGGCAGCGATTTGGCAAGTCTAGTCGGTTGATCGATTAAATATTTTAAACATGTATAACATAGTTATTTTTGTAGTGATTTATGCATACATATCGCGTGTCTCTATATTTATTGGCAAATCAATTTTGCATGCGCCAATTTGTATGCCAAAAGAAAAATGTAATAGGAAAAACATTACACGCAATGAATTAGGTAATTAAGTTAAAGTTGTTTTTTGAGAAAAAAGTTAAATAATCGTTTGAAAGAAATTTTGCAATTTAAATTTCTATGGTATACTTATTGAAACTGGAATTTTTGCGGTTTAGATGTTTTACTCAATTGATATTTAACGCAAATTGCAATTCATTGCACGCATTTAAGCAATTATTAGGTATTAAACTTTGCTACACAGTTAGCCCTTTGGTTCCCATAGGCGACAGGAGGTTACAAAAATTATTTTTCAAACCAAGTTGACTCTAGAGTAGCAAAAGCGTAGTCATGTGCCTTTGTTTATGTGCCTTTGTCTAACACCAATTTTTGAATAAAAAAATATCGATGTGTCTTAAGGTCTAATTTCAATAAAAAAAGGGAAAGGGAGACCCAACATTAGCGTCCGTTTATTTGAGAAATTGATGAAGCGTATGCTTAGCGAAGCCGTAGAGAACAGTGGCGGCCTGTCTGACAGGCAGCATGGTTTAAGAAGTGGCAGATCTACCTTAGGAGCCATCCAAGATGTAATAGCTAGCCTAGAACATGCCCAGGCAGGTAATCGGTACTCCAAACGCTTAGTATTACTAGCCACCCTGGATATTAGAAATGCTTTCAACAGTTTAAGTTGGGAAGACGTAATTGAAGCTATAAATGTGCAATGAAAGATCCCGAATAATATACTCAAGATTATTCGTAGCTTTCTACGCAATCGCGTGCTCTTATATGAAACGCGAGAAGGACGTAAGACTAAACAAATAACAGCAGGTGCGGCCCAAGGATCAATACTCGGACCTGTACTTTGGAATATAAGCTACGATGAAATCCTTCGAATTGAGGTGCCTAAATATGTGCATTTAGTGGGATACGCAGATGACATTGCAGTTGTAATAATCTCCCGAAACACTGACGAAGCCAAAAGGAAGTTAAATCAGGTGATGATCCGAGTTCAGACATGGCTAAAGGACCATAGATTAAAGTTGGCCACAGAGAAAACAGAGCTAATCCTTCTAACCAACAGATGTATCACAATAGAAGTAGATATTCAAGTACTCGATGCCACTTTATCGACAAAAAGAGTGGTCAAATACATACCTAGGAGTGCAATTAGACACAAGGCTAACTTAGTGGGCGCACATAAACCATACTGCACATGTGCTGCCACAGTAAGCGGCATGTTTAGTAAGCTCATGGCAAACTTTGGAGGTCCAACGCAGAACAAGCGAAAACTTTTAATGGACACGACGAACTCGATTCTCTTATACGGATGCGAGATATGGGCAGATTCGCTACAAGTGCAATGCCGGCGGAAAACTCTGCATGTTATCAGCGGAACCATCCCTATAGATATTCTAGCACAAGAGCGCAAACGGAAATGGGAGGCAAAACTCACAGGAATCCCAGTACCACGCTTCTCTGATATTAGAATTCAAACGCTCACTCTTTGGAACGCAGGCAAGATGGAACTCTGAACGGTATGGTAGAAGGACAGCGAGACTAATACCCGATCTAAAAAAGTGGGTAGAGAGAAAGCACGGTGAGGTTAACTATTACCTCACACAATTTTTTTCCGGGCATGGATCTTTTCGCAAGTATTTGTGGCGAATGGGAAAAGTGAGTCTACAAAACTGCATGTATGGAGAAGTGGCAGATCTACCTGATTATGATGATGCGGAGCACACCTTTTTTAAATGCGAAAGGTGGAACATAGAGAGAAAAGCTTTGCAACGAACTATTGGTGTATTTCCACCTGAAGAAAAAATCGAGAAAATGATAATAGGTGAAGAAAAATGGAATTCCGTAGCGAATTTCGTGGGGGATATTATCCGAAAAAGAAAGCGTGAAATGGAAACTTATATTGAAGAGCATTGAGCATAGGTTTCTCAAAACAGGCAGGGTGAGTAAGTAAATGGACGCCGTCTTGGCCCTCTACCTCAAAGCAATGGGGAAGCAGTCCCGGGGTGGAGGGAAAAATCCAAGAGAAGAGGAGGGATATTTTTAATGGGATCACCACACACGCAATAGCGACGGTTACTATATGGTGCGAAGGCATTTTTAACCCAACCTCACCGCCAACAAAAAAAATGAAAAACAAAAACTGGTGCTCAAATTTATTTCCAGGAGTACTTACAGTGAAATAATTGAACAAAAAGTGTTGAATATGTAGGAAAACACTTTTTTTATTAAAAAAAAATAGCCTTTTCTCGTGAATAAAATTTGTGTGCTGTTTATAAAACAGTTTTTAACCTATTTACATATACATTCATACAACAATAAAAATTATAAAATACAATATATAGTCTAAAATTTTGCCTAAAATAAAAAATTCCACCAAATATCCATCAAAATTTCAAACTATTCAGTCAGACTTTTTAACGAACTGCAGTGTGTGTAATTTTAAACCCCCTTCTATTTTAGTATAAGAGAGGGAAATTTCAAGTGCCGTGAAATTCGCATTAATTTTTGAAAATTTTGATTTCATTTAGACGGTGCTCATTTTCTTCTTTAACTATAAAGAAATATCGTGCATTCGTGCACTGTAAAAAAGCTGTGGAAGTAAAGTATTTCATCTAATAGACGGCTTTAAAATATTGCCTATGAAAAATGTTTAGTGAATTCTTTCGTATGCCAAACAGTCAAGTACCTGGTATTTTTGTGAGTTTGAACGAATTGCTAAAATCATGAGTGACAATATTAGTTCCCAAGAACGATGATGCGAATGAAAGTAATGACCAAGTTCGTGGGTATTTAGGTACTGAAATACATACAGAAACGTTGACGAAATTCTGTAGGTTTTCAGATATTCTAACTTTGTTTTAATTTTTGGAGTCTTCTGGAATTTCATGAATTCAAGCTATAGCACAAATAATGATAGCTGGACAAAAATGAAGAACGCATGCTAGTGGACCACTTTGAATGTGGCTTTTTAACACCTCGTAAAAAAAAAATGTATCATTCATTTTGAGATTTTGCTGAAAAATAAAATATAATATTGTAATATTTATGAATTGAAATAAATACTAGTACTACTTCGTCCACAGAAAAAGCATAATTTCTACAGTTTTAACTATAAAATATAAAATATTAAGCAAATTTTCGAAATATGAAAAAACAAAAGCAGTGTTCAAGAAAAGGATTTATAAATATTCAAAATAGCTTTGAATTATTTTAGATCTTGCTTATGTCATATATAGAATGCATATTTTTGGCACTTACACCCTTTATTGGGTGTTTGGTCTGATGGAAGGAACTACAGTTTTATATTATACAGCCTCCGAACGGCAGTTAGTATTTTTCCTAGAGGAGCTTTGTTACTTCTTACATTACCTGCCGCGGAGCGACAGCCACTGGAGGAAACTTTTTCTACCAATTAGTGTGGCTTCCGACTGGTAGTCAAAAAATGTTTGTAAAATTTCGTTGACTTTCGCAAATTTGATTAAGCTGATTAAGCTCAAAACGTTATCCTTAGTAGATAATATTTTGTGATTTTTATGACAATATTTTATGTTTTTTATAAAGTATATGCTGCTACAAAAACAAAGAAAAAATATAAAAAAATATTTTTTATATTCTAACATAAGAAATCTGTCTTAATAATTGCGCCATCTTAATGTATATAACAGTAAACTGGACGTATTTAAAGCTTATTATTTATAATTATAAACACTTCAAAACGGAGATTGAACTATAAAATATTCTCATCCTATTAAGAAATTTGAAACATTGCAACTATAAGTTAACATTAATGCTACAAAAACAAATTACTGATAATATGGTAATGCAAAACCACTTGTCACTCGCCTATTACGTAGCAGTCGCAGGTGTTTCAGAGCAAAACTTTAAAGCAAGATAAGGTTTGTTGCGATATTGCAAGCATCAAAAATGCAACTAAGTAGGTCAAAATTAAATTTGGTATACAGGTTAAAATTTTCTTCTTAGATGACTAAAAGTAATTGGGAAACTCAAAGACGGAGCAGAGAGCAGTTGCAGAAGGATAGCAAAGCACCGAAATAAGAAAAAAAATGTTGAGACGCAGATGATATCTAATTTCATGAGCCTGCTGACAAATAGCTGAGGGAGTTAATTTGTTTTATATCACTGAAAAATATATTAAGAATTTATGCTACTATAAATGAAAAATGGAAGGTGACTCATTTATTTCCAGTCAACATACAAATGGTGCTCCAACGGAGGTCAAAATCAAATTTAAAATTTAGTTAGTATTAATTTATATTAAAATTATTTCATATTAATTCGAAATATTTTTTTTATTATTTTTATCACTTCATTTTTAAAATAAGAATTTACTTCCATATTTTTAGTTTATTTCTAAACTTTAAACAAATATTTAGAAAATTTGAATAAACATTTTTGAAAATAGCATAAAGGGTTTTTCAATAAGAGCGGGTAGATGTTGAAATGGAATGAAATGGCGTTTGCTGTGTGGCACGTAGCGCAATTCTGCTGGAACCACATGTCGTCTAGGTCCATACGGTTCAATATGGGCCATAAGAAATTGGAAGGACCACCACGTCTACCGAAAAATGGGCGCAATCCGCGCAACGTTTGCGTTAATGAACACTCATTTTGATAATAAAGTTATATCATTTGAACGTGCTGTTCAATCGTGTAACTTGCCATGATGATTTGGCATAAAGAACTGAATAATAAACAAAAGATTTGACAGATGTCACCAAAACAAAATGGCTGCCACAGGGCGCCAAAATCGACCCGCGCCAATTGAAAACCCCTTTATTTAGAACTATTTTTCGTACCGAGGGCCCATTTGGGCGTATAATTCAAGTTCGTACTTGGCGATGCCATTACAAGGGAAAAAAGGTGAAGGAAACCGATATTACAAAAGAAAAGAGGTGAGAAGAGGAGAGAGAGGAGAGGAGGAGAAAGTAAGAAGGTGCTGGTATAATTTCACCTTATCCTCCATACAGCTGAAGCAAAAAGGACTCGAAATAATTACAAGTTTCACGCGGATAGTGCCACGCGCCAGCACTCACGCAGTTTGAGAGCTGAGGTTTTGTCATCCTCAAAATATTTTTTCACTTCAATTCATAATACTTTTAGTTTCATCTCTCAGGTTGCGCAAAATAAAGGGTACCCTGATATTCTACTACATCACATATAAGTATATATGTCTAAGTAAGAACTGGAATCAACAATCAGAAGTTCATTGGCTTGGACTTGACAGGCCAAGACAAGCTTGAATAGGAGTGATGGGAAAACGTTTGGATAGAAGAAAAATAAAACCAAAGGCAACTTTCTAATCCAAAAAAGTATCTAACGAGTGGAATTGCAGTTGTTAACTAAAAAAGCCCAGGTGTGCATATGTATGCATATATGTTTGTGCAAATGTACAGTATTTTTTATTGCGTATATCGTCAACGCAGTTTGTTTCTACTCTTACTAGCGACTTGTAGCCATTAACTTCCACTCGATTGAACTTCAGGCATAAATGATGCGGCTTTTAAGCCGTTTCGCAACCATTTGCACGCACAACGCATAAAAGAAGATTTGCAGGTTGTCTGGATTCCGGTTTAGAATTCGCTGACTAAAAACCACCGACCAAACATACAAGTGGATACACTAATGTTTTGAGAAGAAAATGAAATTGCAGGCATTTCCATTCCAACCACACGCATTGAATGTTTGCTATCTGCCCATTTGGATTCTTGTGTTGTAGAATTAAGCTAACATAAATGCAGAAGTGTGTTAGTGTATGGGTACTTTGGGAGCTTTAGGAGCTCTGCGTGTGTCTATGTGTATCTCCAATTGTTGCTTAAGTGATGTTAACCGAGCATTTGCTTGTTGCACTGAAACCAAGAAGTTAGTAAAACAACACAAGCCGACGTTTAAATTTAGCTGGAAATGGAAGGAACGCAGAAGCCAACGGCAACATAACAGAGTGATTAAAGTACGCATGGACAAACATGTGGGCACCGAAATGTGTTACCATGGATATTGTAATAGTGCGAAGCAAGCATTTTGCAGCAAAGCATTTTAAAGCAAGCGGAAGAACAAAGAGTGAGGGTTGGTGTTAGTCGCGCACGCACTTTGATTGTGGTTTTACTTGCCGCAACCAATTAAATTGATAGAGCCGTAACAACCAGGCACAAAGACAGACTCAGCAATCGATTTTGTATGCTTACAGTTTAGGGTGGGCAAGGGTAGTTATTAGGGTAAGGTACTAAAATAATAGTTCTGTAACTCATTTTGGAGAAAACCATTAGAAAAATTTCGATATTTTTTATAAATTTATGCTGGAATTAATTTTTGAAAATTTAAATTTTTTCCATCCTAAATTAAAAGTATGGTATTATTTAAAAAATGGACACCGTTTTCCAAAACTCAAATATTAAACAACAAAGATACCCATCTTTTTTGGAATATATTCTGTCAAATAATTCATCATTTAATATTTAAAAAATCCCAAGGACAAGGAGTGCAAATATTTTGGACATTGTCATGAGTTCTTTCGAAAATTCGGTTGTTTGCATTTTTTAGTAAAATAACAAGCAAACTGGAAAAATTTAGAAAAAATTTTATAATTATAAATAATTATAAAATTATAAATAATTATAAAATTTATTCAATGCTGAAAATTTCGGTATTGCGTTTTTTAAAGTGAAACATGTAATATTCAGTTTTAGGTTTTCGTAAAAAAATTTAGATTTTCTATAAAGTTTGAAAAAAAATTTTATTCCACAGTTGTGAGAAAATATTTTATTTTTCTCATTGGTGAAAAAAATCTACCTCCCGCCGTCTTCTCAGATTTTTTTTCATTATTTGCGGAAACCATGCTCAGTAATATAAGAAGGTTTCGTAGTGTCATTTTATTGTTGGTGTTAATTTAAAAAACTAAAAAAAGCTTCCCACAAGTTTTGATTAAAGAAATAAACATTTGTGATAAACCCATTTTTTGTACAATATTTTATTCTAAATTAAAATTATAAAAATGTTGAAGCGAACCATTTAACTTTAAAATTTCTATATCAAAATTTCTGGCGTTGAATAAATTTAAAAATAATAAAATGTTTTAAATTTACTTTGTAAGGGTACAAATAAACCAACTTTTGGAACAATTGAGAGCAATCTCCAAGTACTTGGAACACATGACTTGGAATCATGGAGAAAGACAGTTAGTTATGACCGAAAAATAAAACTAATATATTTAACAGAAGGCGGCCGCCGTAGCCGAAAGGATTGGTGCGTGACTACCATTCGGAATTCAGAGAGGACGTAGGTTCGAGTCTCAGGGAAAGACCCAAGTGAAAAAAAAGTGTTTTCTAATAGCGGGCGCCCTTCAGCAGGCAATGGCAAACCTCCGAGTGTACTTCTGCCATGAATAAGCTCCTCATAAAAAATAACCGCCATTCGAAGTCGGCTTGAAACTGTAAGTCCCAGGTGTTGTAGTCATTTGTGGAACAAGATCAAGACGCACACCACAGATAGGAGAAGGAGCTCGGTCAAACACCCAAACGGGTGTATATATATAAAGGGTGGTTAAGTTTCAAGGGCCAGTGTTGCTTTTGACTGAAATACAATTTTTTTAAGAAATTATTCTCATTTCTCTTTATTATGATAATATTGGTACAGCTCAATTACGTATAAAACAAAATATCGTCCAAATGGCAGCCGCGGCCTCGGCGGCACACCTCCATCCGATGGTCCAAATTTTCGATGATGCTGAGGCATAATTGAGGTTCTAAGCCGTTCATGTGCCGAATTATCTCATCCTTTAGCTCTTGAATTGTTACTGGCTTATCGACGTACACCTTTTCTTTCAAATAATTTCAAAGAAAGAAGTCCAACGGTGCCCAATCACATAATCTTGGCGGCCAATTGACATCGCCGCGACATGAGATTATTCGGCCATCAAATTTTTCGCGCAAAAGAGCTATTGTTTCGTTAGCTGTGTGACAAGTGGTGTCGTCCTGTTGAAACCACATATTGTCCACATCCATATCTTCCAATTCGGGCCATAAAAAGTTCGGTATCATCTCCCGATAGCGAACACTATTCACAGTAACTGCCTGACCGGCCTCATTTTGGAAAAAATACGGCCCAATGATACCGCCGGCCCATAAGCCGCACCAAACAGTCACTCTTTGTGGGTGCATTGGTGTTTCGGCAATCACTCTTGGATTATCATTCGCCCAAATGCGGCAATTCTGCTTATTGACGAATCCACTGAGGTAAAAATGTGCCTCATCACTGCAGATGATTTTCTTCCTGAAGTGCGCGATATGCGTTTTGATTTCAACGTCCGTTTTCTTAATAAGCCTGAATAACTTTAACGTGTTGCTTGATTGTGTATCTTTCCATGATTCAAATTGAGTTAGTCTGAATGAAATGAATTGAAAAATGTCAAATGAAATGCAGAGAAAAACTTGACGTTTAGGTGTGGTTTACATTCAACATCGGCCCTTGAAATTTAACCACCATTTATATATATTTAAAAAATCATATTTCGCCACACTCCTTTTCTGTACTTTCTCCTCCATTTTGAATATACTGAGCGTATTAATAACTAGTTTTAAGTGCATACAACTTGTGCAACCTATACCTCAGGACTACGAGTATCGATCTCTGCAGAACACTTTCTCGTAAGATCACATAGCCCAAAAACTCTTGCCTTATGCAATAGATGCATATGTACTCATATTTTTGACTCCATTAAATAATTTCACTTTTATGTTTTAAGTCACTTCAGTCACTTTTACTAAAATTCGTGACTTACATTAGAATAAGAAGATTTCTTCTAGCGTTTGGTGGCAGCCTGCGTCTTTTTTCAACAGTGAAGCCTTTTTCGTCCAAGTGATTCTCGCAAGCTTGCATTCATATCCTTTTAAGCATATCTCGTTGGGAAAGACGTATACATAAACTCTGTTTCCGCTTGTGGTTTTGTAAGCATGGCATTCTCGTCAAAATCCGATAAAACGACTGATATTTCTTGATTATTTATTTTCATGTGTATACTTTGCGTTAAGCCGAATTCATTAAAAGTGGTTGCACTTTGCTAATAATAGCATTTTCTACATAAGATAATCACGTCAAGGTATAAAATAAATGAGGGACTTATTTGTGTAGACAAAATAGAAAGAAAAGCATCTATTTATTTTTCGTGTTTTTTGTTTTATTTTAAAATGTTGATAATAAATTTATAAAAATCCACGTATAAAGTCTTCAAGCATACTGATTAAATTGATGTGTGCGTTAGGTGTTTTATGCAAAATAAAAACCTTTGTCGGCGGGAATATTTGACAAGAGAATGAATTATGTTCAACGGCCAGTATGCACTTAGAGACAGAATCATATGAGGATGGGATGGTTTTTGTCAGAAATTTTGTACCTGAGCATACCACATCTGCAAGTAGTCAAATGAAATTACTACCTTTAAGTTGCCTTCTGATTCTTTGATTGGAACCTTAAGAAATAGTTTCTTTTCTCTTTTTGCCTTTTTAAAAACAAATTGCGCACTTTCCCATTATTTTATTTATTTATTATATAAAAATCCTTTGAATTTAAATTCATTAAAAAAATTCCATTTTCGAATTACAAATTTTAATGCAAATAATATATAAAATTATAATATTCTCCCGTCGTTCCTCGCTGGTACAAAGGGCCTCAATAAACAATATAAAATTATATTTATTTAAAGCTAGGAGTTTCACTTCCCGCCAAGAGCGGCCTGCTTGTACCACTTCTGCTTCGACTAGTCGCCTCCGCGTGTTCAATGGTTCAATGGTCTATCACATCTGTGACTTCCTTGCGGGGTTCAGTCTAAAGTTGCTTTCGTGATGTCTCCCTTGGGTTTGCGTAGAGTATGGCCAATCCATTTTTGACACCAAATTTCAAGGTGGACTGGTGTTTGCTTTGTCATAGTCCAGAGATTATTGTGGAGACGGTTTTTTGGTTTTTTGTTGGATCAACAAATGCGCATGATCTTACCAAGGGTGCGCTGAATAAAAGCTTTTAGGTTATGTATGTTACGAACAGGGGCGTTCCAAATCTCACATCCGTATAAGTCAACTGACTTGGCATTGCACTCGAATATTCTGAGCTTTGTGCGCCTAGATATATGTGATGACCTCTTCACCTTTTCCAACATGCCAAGCACGGCCTTTTGCTATTCAGCTACGTATATCAGCTGCCAATTCACCGCCTTCTTTGATGATACTACCGAGATAACAAAATTATAAATACTACTTTTCGTTATTCAATTTAGGGCTGACATCCGAATGTACACTGCGAAAGAAAACAAACAAATCAGCTGACATACTGCCACCACCCCTTTAATAGATCCGGCTTGCTTTGGTTTAAGAAATTTCCAAAAATTTAAAATAATGAAAAGGTCGAGTTTTTGAGCTATCGAAACACAATAAAACAAATAAAAAAGTGTTAGAATATTCATAATAAAAATATTACGTAGGCATTATGCAACGTTTAAGAAGGTGAATTCATAAAAAAAGCCAGATTTGGGAGAAAAGTTTCATGAAATTTGCGCTATGGTAACTCACCGTCATCATTTTGAATTAACTTTCGGTCAACAGCTTAACAAATACCATCACCAGATGTGATTCTGCCTGATTTTCTTTTCATTACTAATACCCAATAACTACTTTCAGGCACACATTTTCAGCCGATCGACCACATAAAACAGAATTCGCGATGAGGGGAAATCTTCATTACTGGCTTATTCGTTAGTATAAGTGTACTATATTATTTTGGAAGAGGCTTTGCATTAATAACAAATAGTTTGTGTTTTACTGCTCACCTCTCGGTAAAATTGCCAAAAAAATCAACAAAACACTATTCTTCAAGTAAATATGTAAAGCCTTATGGAGAATTTGATGCAAGTTATAGTTGTTTCAGAAACGTAATGATTTAGAACGTCTTGAATTATTTAAAGGAACTAATGCCCCTGACCGCACTTCAAGGCAAAAGCTACAATGCTGCCCATACGTACGTAGCGAAGAATGGTGCGAGTGTCAAAAGTTGGCCGCCTCCTTACTTCAACTGATTTAACTGAAAATTATCGATATTAACCAAAGTTTCAATATTGAATAGGGCCCGCCTCTTTTGTTTAGGTAGTTGAAGCTGAATTTCGTTTCGAATAAAATTAAAGCGTCTTTTTATAATCTCAGTTCAGCGAAGCAAGAAAGTTGGCTTTACGCACCCGCCCCCACGCCCCCCATATCAGCTAAAAGGCAAATATGGGAGCAATTGTGTATTAGATGGTCATGAATACTAACCCGCCTTGCACAAAGTGGCAAACGTTATAGTCCTCCGCTCTCCTTACCTTCGTAATTGAACGAGATATATTCACATACACAACATGACAAATCTTAAACTCTGGTTAGTTATTGCGTATGTGTGTTTGTATATTTATGTACTAACTTCAGCACCACATATATTTCTTGGCCAGCAAGCAGCCCAAACCATTTCCTGCCAAACTATATCTTTTCCATTTCACCTCTCAGATGTCAACGGGAATATACTCATATAAAACTTTCACATCGCCATTTCCACATCCACCAAATGCAATTACATAAATCGGTGCGCATGCAGACACTTTTATGTCACCGATTAGAATCACCTTACGGTACGCACTTAATGACATGTCACGCGCATACACTAACTATTTGGATTTGTTTTTCTTTTTTTGTTTTTTATTACATATGAATGTCGTATCTGTATAGTGAGTCCTATGTATAAAGCACGACAAATTTTGGCCACGACCAATAATGTACGCGTATTATTGGTCGTATATGCAGAACGCACAGACAAAAAAGGTAGTCAAATAAAGCCAGCTTACAAACAAGGATGCGTCACACACATAGAGTACACACTTATATACTTAGAGCTCTACAGCAACAACCACCACTGTGTCAATTTAGGTGGCACTCAAAATGTGCCATTTGGCAGTCCACATATGGACGACATTCATTGCCATTACATGAAAGTATCCTATAAGTTTTGTTATTGCATAGACTCACAGAAGAATGGCTGGTTTGTTAAAGTTCTCTTGAATGTAACAAAGTAAGTATATATATACGAAATGCCATATATAGTACGTTAAGTAACTATAACACCGGGATTTATTGACAAATTTTGTTTCTTATTTAATTTTAATCATTTTTTTAGTCCGATAGTATTAGCCACGAGTACCTTCCGTAATGTAATATAAAAAAATAAATAAATAAATATTTTTTTAGTAAAATGTAGTTCATGCTCTTGTATAATTATACAATTTTAAATTACATGTTTTGTAAAAATTAAAAAAAAAACAATCAACAAATTTTAATAAAAAGTTTGAAATTCTTTTATCAGAAATTTTAATATTGTTCCAATATTCAGTTTCATATCCAATTGAATTCTAGTATACAAGTTTTAAGTGGCTCAGAAAACGTGTTGATTTTTAACAATTTTATTGTGGCGCTATTGTGAGTTCTCCACATAAAAAAAATCCGAGTATTCACTCAACAAAAAAAACAAAGAATATACAAAAACAAATTTTATTCTACGCCCAAATTTTCCCCTGTGTCACATTTTCGAAATATGAAAAATCGGAAACGCTGAAAGGATGATTTCAAATAATTATTATATTTTTTAATAACACTAAACTCCGAAAAGTGAAGATCTGTGCTATCAACACAAATTGCATGATGATTTGAAGTTTTTTTAGAAAAAAGTAAAAAAATGTTGTAATAATTGATGACTGCTCCCATTGCCACTCTTTTCTTCAATTTGGGGCTTTCGGTCTCCACTGCGTATACGCAACAAAGTGCGTGCTGCAGTTATAAGTATTCTAGGTTTGCGATTATTCAAAAAATCGTGGGAGAACGCTATAAATCGGGTTTCCACAAAATTAAGATGAAAAGTGTCTTTAAATTATCATCTTTCAATGGGTCACGTTAGGAGGATTAGCTATATAATTTTTTCTAAAAATATCAAAAATAAATTTTTTGGAAATTTCAGTATTTTTATTTCGAAAACGAGCCTCTTTGAAATATTTCTAACACCATGTGCGTGCTAGTACGCAGAATTATATATTTGATCATTCTTTTCTTGAATGGAACATAAGGCAATTCGTTCGTGAATAAAAGTTTGTGTTTTATTTGAGAAATCGACAATTTTTCATCAAATAAGCTGCAACATTTCTGAGAAAAAAAAATTGTATCCTCTTATTTTTGAGTTCACTGCCTTGAAAGCTGATAGAATAAAAGATTGCGCCATTCCATTTACAAAATAAATAAACGAAAGGAAGAGGAAGAGAAAGCGAAAATAAGTGGGTAGCCAGGAATGATGGAATAAATAGTGCGCTCATACATTTGCACGTGCATATGTTTGTTTTTCCTGTTCCGACATCACTCAATTACCCAATTCACCAAGGAAGAAGTATGGATTTTTTATTTTCTACAGCATGCATTTCTTTTTTCCGGGTTTCAAATCTGCCACAAATTTATTATACTTTATGTAGTTTGCATAATTTGTTCGTTGGAGTTCTCTGGTATACCTTCTATGCCGACGCTCTACAAACTAATTTCAGTGGATCCGCCATTCTATAACTTTATGGACTATAACTGAATGAGATTGTTAGAGATTTTGCCTTCTATCCTGGATAAATTTCACCAGATTCAGTGTTTGACGTATAAGTGATTGATTATGATGATTATTACAGTGAAAATGGTTATGTAGTAAAATTTGAAAAGCACGCGCTAGCAAAATTCTAAAATAATTTTCATCTTCGAAAGATTCCTCAACTTTCTTCTACAAGTAATATAGATTATTCATTCAATACGGCTTACTTGTTATTTGACTTATTATTATTTGATTTTATATTTATTGGAGGTTTACACTTCGATCTCATGGTATTTGTGCCCAGTTATTTGATTTACAGTTTGACTAATTTGATCTACAGTCTAACTTAAACATCCAGTTAAAGTTCATGTTTGAGCCAAAATAAATGTGAGGCTACTAAAAAAAATAGAAATGCATTTTGTCTTCATTCCTTAAGTGCCTCACAACAGCCTCTTAGTAATGAGCTATTTCTGCCTTTCTATTTATTCAAATATTTATTTAAGTCTCTAATCCAAAATGGTTACGGGCTATTTAACAAATACATAGGAGTTTCTTACCATGTAGTTACTTGCTTTCAGCCAAAGCCTATTGCAGTTCGTGAACTTTTTGACTTCCTCTCGTTCAACCATAAGGATTATAAAAAAGCAACTGATCCGAAATGTCACAGCAATCAAACTTGTCGACCTCAATAAGCTAATCCAAATTATTTACAAGCTTTTATATTTATTTTCGAATTTCTGCTACTTATCGATTACTTGCTGTAGTTATTTTTCATACCATTTGACAAAACAAAAACACACAAAGTTAGGCTACTTTTGAGACATGTAATTTATTGAAGACTCAACTTTTCTCAAACTGAATGACCAATCATTAACACTCGCTTGGAGTGAGTGTTAGTTTACCCTGCAGACAAATGCTCAACTACTGTAATAAGTTTCGAAGTTTCAGAACTATTGTGATTTGGCCAATTGCAAACCATTTAGCGGCATGTGTTTGGTACGGCTTTTGATTGATTAATGAATTTGCTGGCACATGCGGGCTGTAAGATGCTGTGTTATTTTGAATGCAATAGACATAAGTTGAATCCGATAAAAAATAAGAATGCTATAAATCTGCGTTCTAAATAGGAAACATCAATGGAAGTCAGAGAATGAGTGGTCCATAAGAAAATAAATAAAAACAAGCAATATTGATTAAACGACATATCTTATTGGTATAAACAAGAAAAGATCTTATTGGTCTGATGGAACTAAAGTTAGTCGCTGCCATCCATATTAGTCTGTCCTATTGAAGAAATGGCCCAAAGATGAATATATTTTTGCATGGATATTTATTACCTATAATCAGATACAAAGAAAAAAGAACAAATAGTTAAGAACAAGCCAACCCTTTTCTAAGGCACCAAAGATACAATTACCAACACAGATCACAGCTTTGTGTATTTGAAAGAAATTAAAATACACTGGAATGAATGGAATGGAACAGCATTCGAAATATTTAGGGGAACTTTGGGGGCTCTTCTCTGTTTTAATTTATTTAGGCTTTAACGTTCTTTTTATTTACATTTTGTGTGAGATATCCCGTTCACTCATTTTCTGGAACATTTTACCCTCTAGGAACTTCAAAAATGCATTTTTTTTAAACTTCTCGAAAAGGGCCAAAAACCCCATAATTTTAGGAAGCTCATGAATTGAACTATTATACAGAAATAGTCCTCATGAAATTCTATTATAGAGGTTCTTTCAAAAGTTACGCCTAGTTATCAGCAGCGAACAAATTCTAGACGGTACCTTCTTTATGTCATCTTTGACTTTAGTCAAGTACTGTAAGGTCTTGTTTTATGCGGAGATACTTTCTACAGAAAAGCGATACAGATATAGTAAATATTACAATCATTCTATTGGCAACTACCTATGTACAGAGGGTTATGAAAGTGAAGCAAAATGCATCCCACGCTTTTAACTCTAATTTGAATTACTCTATTTGTATCTTAATTTTTGTTATAATTCTGTTCTGAGGTAGTTGACTATGACTGATCGTTCGATTTGCTATTACTTCATAATAGGTCTCTTTGTCATTAAAATTTATTTTCTACTTTTTAGTTCGATTAGCAATAAAAGCGTGTTTTTTAGTTTTTTAAACTATTTTTTATTTTCTACTTTTTAGTTCGATTAGCAAAAAAACGTGTTTTTTAGTTTCGTTAAACTATTTTTTTTTATTATGAATGAAAATTATTCTTATCATTGCAGTCAGTGAATAAATGATTCGATATATTCGTGTTATATTTAATTCCTTTCTTATCGACTGTGAGTCTAAAGCTATGCAGTTACCGGCCGTGATAAAGAAGTAATCGGAATGAAGAACTTATTTCGTGGAGGGAGCCTGAGAAACTGATTTACAAGAATAAATAGAGATTTTTCCTTTGGTTGTATTCACCTTACTTTTTGCCCACAGTAAAAAAGAGAAAATATTAATCCTGGCAATCCTAATAAGGATAATGGAAAACTTTTATTAAATTATTGCATTGTCATCGGTCCTTGATAGGTGTGCAAAATTTCAAGTCGATCAGATTTTTAGAAGCCAGTGAAAATTAAGCTCAAAGATTCCGTTACATGCATACATACATACATACATACAACCCGACCTAATAAAAGTGTGTTAAAAAGACTTTACTTGCCTTAGTGATACGTTCCGTAATTTTCCAAAATCGCATAAAACCAAAACAATGAGCTAAAATTTACTCAAGACCGCATAAACAAATTTTCAGAAATTGAAAGAAATAGGCTACCTAATAAATTATTTCGAATGTCCGAAAGAAATTCACATAAAAGCTTAAAATAAACTTATAGTTAAGTTTGAAATTCATTTTATTTTATTGAAAAGACATATAGTTCTAAATTTTTTAATCATTATCGCTATCTTCAAATGGCTTGCACCGTTTGCAAAGTGATTCCAAATCACCTTCATCAACAGAAGAGACTATCTGAGTAATAATATTATAGTTAAGGGCGATGGATTTTCATAATTTATTTTCGTAGCCAAGAAGTTTTCGTATGAAATACAAACCACACAACTTTAAAATCGCTTAAAAATTATCCGCATAAAAAGAGACCTTACAGTATACAGATGAAGAATTTTACACGATAGAACAACGCGTTCAAATCATTGAGACTTATTATGAAAATTGTCGATCTCTAAGAACAACGTATCGCAACATTCCTAATTTTTTGGTGGAAATAATCGGCCGCATCGAGTTCCCCAATTCAAAGGTTGGTGAAAAAATTTCAAGAAATTGATTCTGCCAAGGATAGAGAAGACAGACTAAAACCAGTGCTTTCTTTCGAGAATATTGGTGCTGTAGCGCAAAGTTTTGCTGAACGAACTTCAACATCGATCACTCGACGTTCACAAAGAAAGAAAATAATAGTCTTTGTCGCTCGTACTTAAATCACGTTTCAGTTGAACTCATTAAGTTTTACAATAAGTACTGGGTTGCCCTTATTCGACAGACCCATGTGTTTTTTTTTTACATCAAAGAAAAACACAATTTTTTTGATGTTGACGATAATAATCATTTTATTTAGTTCAAGTAGATTTGTTGACATCACTTTTTGAATATGATATCTCTCAAATGGCCGCCTTGATCCTGTACGGCGTATTGTGCCCCTTTTGCAGCATTTTCCATAGTTTTAGCTAATATTTCGGCTGGAATAGCGGCTATTTCCTATTGGATGTTGTTCTTGAACTCTTCTATGGTCTTTGGCTTAGTAATATAAATCTTTTATTTTAAATATCCCCACAAGAAGAAGTCAGGTGGCGTTAAATCGGGCGAACGCGGTGGCCAGTCAAAATCGCCATTTTTCGACATCAAACGACGAGGAACAATTTCTTCAAAAAATCGATTGTGGTGCGAGCTGTGTGTGGTGGAGCGCCGTCTTATTGAAACCAGAACTGCCTCATACGCTTTCGCCGAATAATTGGAGTCACAATTTTCTTCTTTTCCTCGTCTTCTTCTTCTTTTCACAATTGACTTCTTTTGTTGAATGTAAATTTCAACAATTTGGGAGCGCTCGGGTGGCGTGTACTGTTCCATGGTAAAAATCTGCATGGACTGACGCTTCCAACGCGGTATGCCATTAAGCGATCTGACGTCTGTGTCAAAAGATACAGGGTTGCCAGATGGGTCCGTCAAATATGGGCAACCCTGTACATTCTGTTATGAAAGTACCCGGTACTGTTCAATAAAACGCAAAATAACTGTTTTCTTTCCACAAATAGGGTTATTTTATTCCGTAGAATCATTTGGAACGAATTCAGAGTGCTCAACACCATGCTAATAAAAAAACGAGTAGCATGGCTTTCACTTTGGACCGACCTTGACGTGGTTTTTGGCTCATGTGGATAGCGGCATTCAGCCGCCTGATGACTGTTTTGCTTGTCAAACTCATATACCCACGTCTCATCACTTGTTATGATGTGTTTATAAAACACAAAATTTAAGACAAATCCTTTGTTCGATATTTTTATCCATAGTGAAAGTCGGAGAGCACACATTTCCGCGTATCAAGAACTAGTTCCACTTTTTCGAAAAAGAAAGTGTGGTGGAAGGCCAATTGATACTTGCTAAGATAGAGCCGTGCAAAACTCACCAGTTGCTGATGTGAAAAAAGCGAGTTAAGCGAACTGGTCGTACTTTTAAATTCACGTAAAAGCACACCAGTTCCGTACTGGTGGAATTTACTGCAAATATTTGTGGAAATAAGCCAACATACGTATCATATATTAATGTGTATGCATAAATGTAGTTCAGCAATGCCACACACACATACGCATGTACCTATTGCTACATGGGGATTTGCAAGGATTTATGTTCGTTTAGCCACGAAACCAATTGAACCGTCCACTCGTCCCATAGTTAATGTTACGGTTTGTCCAGCGTTTGCAATAATATGTGTATATCTACTTACATATATTTAGGAAGGATATCATATTTTGGAATAAAATAATAAAGAAAAGTTCAATAACTATATTATGTAAACAAAATTTGAATACCAAGGGCGAAGCGCGGGTTTAAAACATATTATCCGAACTAAATGGCAGGCTCTAGATTTGTGTCCTGATGGCTTCCCCCCTTCTTTCATTACACGTTGAACGGCATGGCCAAAATGCATAGATTAGCAAACTGGAACTTCGGAAACCACCTTGAAGCTACAGACTGGGATAGCAAGCTCCTAAGGATACTAGTTAATAATAAGAAAAATCTTTCTGTATTATTGACCTCTTGGCCTTAAATGGCACCTAAAAAATAATACCAGCTTGTCCACTAACTTGAAATACTTCAAATTTTATTTCCTTTTATTTGCATTATTTTTTTCATTCATTCATTTTGTTCATTATTACTCTGGGTTTTGATGTATGTTTTCTCCATAGTTTCCTGTGTTTCTGCCATTGTTATGTCAGTTATTACGGTTGCTATTACCGCGCACCGCTGTGCTAGTTGTGGCTACAGTCAGGCAGGCTTAGATTTTAATTTGTGCGCACTAAGCAAAAGCATGGGCCGTAGAGTTGAGGTGTGTTGCTTGTTTTTAGGCGCACACAAAATGGCTACGAATCCACACAGCTGCTTACGTGCACGTGTAGTAAATAACAACTTACATAACTTGGGCCACAAATACGCAACAAATCACGGCAATCGGTTGAGACTTGGTTCGGTTGACAATTTTCATTTCACGTGGAAAAATAATAATTGACATGTACATGGCGGTATTTATTATGAATATCGACATTTTGCCGCTCAGGTATATAGTACTTCGATATCTCAAAAACAATAACAAAAAGCGTCAGCTACGCCACACACACCATTGCACGAAAAATGTTTATCAACTTTCAATATGTAGCAAACAAGGCCACATACACGTCAATTTGTTAAAATTGCGCACAATTTTTTGCATGCTTGTGGGCCCCATAAACGAATGTTCAGAAAAGTACAAATGTCAGAAGTATGATTATATGTATATATGAATATTTGTACTGCCAAAGTTGTACTCTACTATTTGCCAGCACCCGTAGGCTCTATAACACTATGCAACACTAAAAGTTATTGACAAATGTCATATGTCTCAAGTGCAAAATATAGTGTGCAACTAAGTTTTAAAGGGTTTTTTTTCGATTTCAAAAATTTATTGTTAAAAATTGGTACAACCTATTTTATCCAAAATACTGTCCATCACTAGCTATAACTTTTTCCAACTTCTCTGGTAATGCATGGATTCCGTCCCAATAAAACTGCTCGCTTTTGGAGGTGAAGAACTCATCAAGCCAATTTTGGATACCTTCAACCGAAGTGAAACGCACTCCCGTAAGGGCATTCTGCATCGACCGGAACAAATGGTAATGCAAGATCTGGGCTATAAGGCGGGTGGGGTAGAACTTCCCATCCGCTACCATCGAGATAGGTTTTGACTACTTGTGCGACATGCGGCCGAGCATTGTCATGATGAAAGATCAATGTCTCATGTCTGGTTTCCCATTCCGGACGTTTTTCCGCAATTGCTCGCTTCAATCGCATAAGTTGTTGTCTGTAGAGTGCTCCGTTTATCGCCTCACACAGCATCCGATAACTTTCCGCTGCACTTTTCTTCAGATGGAAGCAAAATAGCAATGCTTCCCGCGAATGAAGTTTTGTAGGCACAAAAGCGGACATAGTCTTTGTATAAAAAATTTTTTTGTTTACACTTCGACGAAATGACACAAACTAAGAAACGACACTTAATGATGACGCTTTCACATGAAACTCGTTACACAAATACTCAATACAATTTGACACTAGTATTACTATATGTTTTAACTCCTTTAAAACTTAGTTGCACACCAATATATATTTTTACTTTTGAACTTCGTTCTTATTGCTGTTTTATAAAAAGAAAAAAAAAGCTACAAATAGACGAAATTTTCTCTTGTGAGGTAAAGTATACGCAATTTTTAATAGTTGAATACATACCTATATCCTTTTGCGATTGATATACATATTCATATCATAAAGTATAAGTATTTAAAATAAATTGTTGAAAATTTAGTCCTAGATCTTTTATTTTTCTCCCTTTGAAAAGAGCTTGTGGCCTCTCTAGCGTACACGGTTAGATGCCATCGTCTTAGCATTGCTTCACCTTGTATTCATGGAGGACAAGTCATATAGGATGGATCTTTTCCATGTATTCTTCGGCTTCTGCTTCCCTGAGGATTTCAATCTAGAGCATTCACCTCACCCTGTAGGGCGATTTTCTAAGAGCGAGGCCTATCCAACTCCATTTCCTGCGTGTTAGCTGACGTAAAATAGACTCCTCGTTCGATTGTCCCCAGAGTTCTTCATTACATATTTTGTTGGGTCAGGATGTTCTGCATTTGTTGGTGAAGCATTGAAGTTTCTGCGTGATCATTTTCGAAACAAACAACGTTTCACTTCTATATAGCAGCGTCGACTTGACACATGCATTGAATATCTTAAGCTTGGTGTTTCCAGAAATTGGCGAGTTTGCCCAAATTATTCATAAGCACCCGAATTTAGTCCTTGCCTGGGTAATCTGTTATAGACGAACACTGTTCGTTGCTATAATGCAGCCCAGGTAGCAGAAGCTATCAACGAATTCCAGTACGTGGTTATTGTTCTTGTAGTCGATTTCAATGCCTTAGGTTTTGCGAAGTTTACTTCCAGCTCATCCTTACTTGCCAGCGTTACTGGTTCGTCCACCTTCGCATGCATATCAGTCAACTTGTGCGATAGCAGGCAAATATCGTCAACGAAATCCAAATCCTCCAGTTGCCTGATGAGAAACCACGTAATGTCTCTAAGGCGCGTGGTGAGTTGGCGCACGCCTCATCCAGGATGATGGTGAAAAGGAGGGGTGATAGAACAGATCCTTCTCTTAATTCAGTTTTGGTTGAGAATGCGTCATTTAGGGTACGCATTAGGTAGGCGAACTATTGTCATCTACTCAAAAAGATTATTTCTTAAAGAACTGTTACTACTATTTTGCAGACGGTGTTGAGTAGCATTATGCTTCTCCAGTTACCGCAGTCGCGTAGGTCGGCTTTCTTCGGAAGCTTGACAATGATGTGTTTGGTTAACAAAAGTTGCAGCGGATGTAGTATTTCAGTCATTATTTGCGGGTCTGCGGTTGGATTCCATCTTCACTGGGTGCCTTACCATTAAAACTTTAAAATCTTTTGAAGCTTAAATTAGCGAGAAAAGGAAGAACGGAGCATGCAGCATTACTATGAAAAATCTGTAGTTTCAGTAGCATATGGAATTTTTCCTAGAAAAGATAAAAAGCTGATTTTTGTCGCATGGTGTAGTAGTCAAAATCACTTTAGATACAGGGTGTCGTAAAGAAAGCTTTTGTACAAAATTTTTTTTTATGCTTTCATATTCAGATTTGAGAACAAAAATTAATTCTTACGTATAAATAGTAGCCGAGAACTTGTAACTAAATATTTATGGAAAAAGTATCTCTTTCACAGAGAAAGTAAAAAGAGAGTAGAAGCAGAAAGAGAAATAGTTGTCGTTTCACATTGAAACAAATTAAAAATCTATATAAAATAAGTTTCATACTAAGTAAAAACTGTTTTAAAATTTCACACAAAAACGATATTTTTCCGACATCCTGTGAGTTAGAGCGCGCCTGCTGTGCAAAGAGCTTAGCGTGTCATAGCAAATGTTGTTTATACTTTTGTGGCCAACAGAACAGCAGCATGAGGCACATATGAAGCCAATACATGTGGCCTGGACAAGTTATTGTGTCCCTATGGTATGCGTGAGTAGTATACCATATGCTTATAATATACCCTTCGGTAAGTCAAGCTTGCGTATGAACAAAAACTAGCCTTTTGTAGCGCGTTACTGATCAATTCTTAACTCCCAACAAATACACTTAATTGTGTACTTTTAGATGATAAAGACTTTGCGTACTGAAATTGTCTTTATCGGTATTCTCTGAGTCATTACATGCTAAGCTCTACGGTAATAACCTTCCTTTGTAGAAAATAGATATCAATCGGTTGCCGTGACTACCATCCGGTTGGCTTTGAATTTGATGTGGGATATTCACATGAAAGATCAATTTCTACAAAAATTTGTTCTAATAGCAGTAACTGAGTGCATTAATGAAACAAATGGGTCCCTTATAATAACCAAACCAACCCACCAACCGCCATCCGAAAGCGACGTAAACCTCTAAGTCTCCCTATTTGTAGTATAACATAAAAAACGAACACCGGAATTTGGGACGGAAGTTCGACCGTAAGATATTCGTTACGACCTACTCTCTTACGAAAGTTGTAAAATTCTTATTTATTGCGGGGTATAAGTACAATATATTCCTATATATGTATATACTCATATACTCGTATATATATATTTATTTATGAACACATGAGGACGGTAATGGACGTCGGCAGTAAATTCTTTTGTCCGAAACAATGAAAAAATATTTGAAAGAAAATGAAGAAAAACAGTTTCGGCCGCATTTAAAATTCAAATTAACCTCGTGTGGCTAAAAAACATGAAAAGTGTAGTTCGCTTATGTGCTGTATGTGATACTTGTATAAGTATGCCTGCATGTGCCTTGCAAAGGAGGCCACAAGTAACCAACTGGTGCCTTTCTTCGTGAATTAAGAAGCTGGACTAGTTTTAGTACCTCACTTTTTCATAAACGAAATGGTGAATGTTTTTTATTAGTTTGCAATACGCGTAGCGCTTTCTGCCTCAAGGGACTAACGAGCCCATCTGACATACCAGCAAATGAGCCAATAGACAGTTGTATGAATGCATGTGAGCCGTAGCAATATGAGCCGCTCTGCAGCCTTGATGATCGACTTTGAATTGGCGTCATCTCGAAGCCCAAAGCTGCAAAATACTCATCAACTGCCATGTTTAGATAAAATAAAATTTTGTTCTTCGTTTTTAAAAGTGATATTGAACAAAGAGAGGAACTTCATAATTTATTTTGAAAAAATTTTATTTTCGATCTCAAGGTGCCTTGTTGTTCTAAAAAGAATAGTAAACTCACTTCAACCTAAAATTGATTTCGTGAGTATTTTTCATGCAAAATTGTGAAAAACTGTCATATTTTGCACAGCATAGCATAAATTACGATACCATCGAGCCAAACATATCACCATTTATTTGTACCGACGGCCAAACACTTTGGATATGGCATCTTCCGCAATCAAGTAGAGACTGGCCAAGTTATTGAGTACCCTGATATTAGTTTTCGGTAGATTTTATTTGAATTACCCGACAACCAATAAGGGTACCTTCATGATCTCAAGCGAGTATTGGAATCATCACAAATAAAATTGGTAAATAAAATAATTTAATTTCACTACCTGAACAATAAATACATATGTAGATAAATAGATTTGAAGTGGAAGCATGGCTTCCTTCAAATTTATTATCTATAGTCTCCTCGTGGGCGCTGTGGCCGAATGGTTGGTGCGTGACTACCATTCGGAATTCACAGAGAGAATGTAGGCTCGAATCTCGGTGAAAAACCAAAAGAAGAAAAAGTTTTGACCAATAGCGGCAGGCAATAGCAAACCTCTGAGTGTATTTCTGTAATGAAAAAGTTCCTCATAAAAAATATCTGCCATTCGGAATCGGCTTGAAACTGTAGGTCCCTCCATTTGTGAAACAACATCAAGACGCACACCACAAATAGGAGGAAAAGCTCGACCAAGCACAGAAAAAGAGTGTACGTGCCAATTATACATACATACAAGTAGAGTAAGATCGGGTATTGTGGACTATTCGGGTAATGTGGTCAACGTCTGTATTTTTCATAATAATGAACATGCTCTAGAAAGATTGCTTATGAACTTTAAAATTCATATAACGGGTGTTTTACGCCGGACGCCTTTTGAATTGGACTCTTTACTGATGAGCAGTTGATCAAAATATTTTGTAAAGTGCAGTCGATTTGTTTTTCAGTGGTGTGTAATATTAATGGTATTTTTTAGCAATGATTATTTTTAGTTCAGATAGAATTACTAAACTATTCTGCATGGTTTAATGCGGTAAGAAACTCTTTTTAAATAATTTAAACAAAAGATTGTGATACTTTTTTCTTGTACGTGGTACAGTGGCTAATGTGGGCTAGTCAGCGTCATGTATTGTGAACTAGTAGCCCACATTACACCCTTAGTATTTTCCTAATTCTCGTTAATTGTTCTGTCTAGCCAAAAATGGAGAAATAAGGAAAAGGGACCCCGGTATGATGAAAAAAGCCATTGTAGCTGTTAGGAATGAGGAGATGGGCCCACTTTTTGCATCAAAGACTTTTGATGCAACCCATAGCCTGCTTTTAAAACTCCAAATTGGACGTAAGCCAATACTGGAAAAAGCCACAGAAAAAGACCTTGTAAAATATACATTAGAAATGAAATCAAGACTTTGCGGCCTCACAGGACATGATATTCGTTCTGTGGCGTTTCAATTGGTGGAAAGAAATAAAGTCCCAAACAATTTTCGGTCCTTAAGCAATGTGCAGGGAAAGGTTGGCTGCATGGATTCCTGTGCAGGCATAAAAATCAGTTTAGTTTTCGCTCTCCAACGGGATCGTCTTTTAATGTAGCAATGAGTTTCACAAAAGAAAATGTAAACATGTTCTTAGATTTACTTAAGCAAGAATATGAGAATTCAAATTCCCACCATCTGCTATAGAGAATGTGGATTTATATTTACCTAAATTTAATCATTTTTTTTTTCAAATAGTCAACCAAGAAGGTCATCAATTAAAATAAAAAAAAAAATTTATGAATAAATTCATTGGCTTATTATTAACACTTACAATTGTTTATGATGATTTTATCTAGTGGCCCACTTTACCCCCCATTTTTCTTTTCATCAAATTTTTTGGTGGTTTCAGTTTTTCTGTATTATTAGACGAAAACGATTATTTTAGGGTATATTTTGCAGAAAAATGTAAAGATAATTCAATATCTGTTAGAAAGAAAACAAGATCACTTTCCCATTACGTTTATTTTGGTAGAAATTAATATCAAAGCAAAATGGTAACCACAATACCCGACTTTACTCTATATATGGTCTCCTTGCAACAAACCCAGAAAATAAAAAATAGCATATACATATTAACTATCTAAATTTGAATACATTCTTAAGAGGTCTTGCAAGTGTTCGTCTGACAGAATCAGTATTTCAATGTTTTTTAGTTCTTATGATAAAATATACCTTTTTACTAAAATAAAAATAGCTTAGACTATTTTGAGCATCCCTAATTCCTTACAGTTCTATAGTCGAATTCCATTAATTTTTCGAGGTACATTCAAATACAAAGTACAAAAATATCACGTATCTACTTACCACTGTAAATGGTGACGCTTGAGTCGATTTGCAAACGGGAGTAATATGCCAGTACGTTTGTATGTTGGGCTACCCTAGAATACTCGTAGTATCCTATAATAATAAAAAAAAATTATAAGAATATTAAAAAGAAGCAAAGATATTTAATTATAACAAACGCCAAAAACTTAAATTAAATTAATTATTAATTAAAAAAATTATTAAATTATTAATTAAAGTTAATTTTCTTTAATTTTTTCAAAAACACTTTACAAAGATTCTCAGCTTTGAACAAATCACACCATTAAAATTTTGTTTAGTATTTCCACTAGATAACTCCTTACAAAAAATATCAGTAAGCTGATGGCCTAGCCGCCAATGCTTTAAAATCATTGTGATTGTAATTAATTACTTTTCCAATTTTAAATAAAAAAAAAATTTCAGCTTTGAATAAATCCCCAAACATTTTTTTTTAATGTTTTCACTTGAAAGACTCTTTACAACAATTCTCTGCATTGAATAAATTTTAAAATTATAAATATTTTGTTTTTTTAATTTTTCACTTGAAAAACCTCTTACAAAAATTTTCCACATGAAATAAATCTAGGAACTTGTAAATTTTTTCAAAATTTGTCTAGTTTACTTATTTTTTACTGAAGCCTACAAATAAACAATTTTGAGAATAATTAACAACAATGTCCAAAATACTTGGATCACGTAGGGGTGCGTTAAAGCTTCTTTCACAACAGTTCTACAAAACGGTCGATCGTGAGCGTTTGCTTCCTAGTTTCGAATTCCCAAATCTTTCAGCACGGTTTCCACTGCGACTATCCACCATTTCCTCCGTCTTCCTTTGACCTTCACGCACATTAGCCCTCCTCCCATGGCATTCTTCACGGTACAATCCGCAGGCATACGGGTAACGTAACCTAGCCACATACGCTGTACTTTAACAAATCGCACAGCTGTCTCGGTCTTAGTAAGATCCTTTGGTTCTTATTGGCCCCAAGATCTTTCTCAAAATTTGTCTTTTTAAATATTTTGTTCGATATATTGCAAGTTCTTAGGAATGTTTCATTTAAATCGTTCGTATTCAAAAATATAAAATGTGATATAATTTTCTATTTCATTAAAGTTCATTAAATAAGTAAAATAAGTAAATTTCCTATCTGAAGGCAGAGTCGCTACTCTTCACTTGATTATCAAAGCGCTTTGAAAATGACCAAGTTGCACTTTTTTTGGACCAGGCATTTATTTTTATTGTTTCGTACTTTGCCTGCAGGGCTTGCTATTAAGGTGTACATGGGTATAACGCTCGGTATGACTTCGCTACTAGCATACACATGAATAGGTGTGAGTGTGTGTGTGTGTGCATGTCAACAGGACAGAAAAACGCATGGCTTGCATGACGAACGGTCGCATATAAAAAACACTCTCCACGATGCTCGTAAACTTTTTTGCACTCACGCTAAGCTCTACATATCTAACTTTTCCACGCGCTTCACGTACGCCACTTGGCACATTTTTCGTCGCATCACGCTGACAGCTTGAATTATTTTCGTTTCTTTCCACCAGAATGCGTGCTGTTTTATTTTTGTATATTTTCCAGCTTGCATATACAAAATTACTTGCTTAGAATTTTCGCATAGCTTTTAGTAGAATTTAGTTTTGTTCACTGTCGTTGCGGCCTGATTGCGTGCGTGAGTGCATTTAAGTGCACATACGTATGTATGTTTGCTTACATATGAGTATATGTATGTGCCCCGACAACTGGCTATAAATTAATTTATTGTATCCTTTCACCACCCCCCTGACTTTTGTACCTACTTTATGCTGTTTGTGCAAATTATTTAATGCAGACAAAAGCAACCGCATAAACCACCAAAGGATAATTAAAATGTCCACCAGGACAATAGCGCTCCGAATGAGATTGCAAGCCAATTTAAGTTAGCACATAAGTACCTTTATGTATCTATGTAAGTGTTTGTATTGGGTGTGCGTGTATGTGTTAGTAAATGTGTATTGTATTTATAGCGCTGCTGCCTAAACTCGTATAATATTGTAATAATTATTATTATTTTGCTGATTGGCTGACGGTGACTTTGCCTAATTATTTTGCAGCGATTTGCAGCAAGAAAACACATTTATTGCACATACAAATATACAATGAAGAGCAAAAGTAGTGCAATAATAGGTATAAGGAAATTAATTTGTAGCATGAAATTGCTTTTGTTTACCAACTTTTTTTTTAATCATATTCTACATCTATTTATTTTCTGCATCGGAAAGCCAAATAAAAAGAATAACTAACAAATATACAAATTAAAAAAAACTGTTAACAATTTGATTCAACCAGATTGTTCTAGTTTACACCAAATATACTTACATGTATATCTACATATATATAATAGGACTATGAATAAGTTCGTGCGGTTTTTTTTCGAAATTTGAAACTTTATTGACGTAAAATGGTTACAAATTGTATATTCAAAATATTGTCCATCGCTTACTACTACTTTTTCCCATCTTTCTGGCAATTCACGGATTCCCTTTGTGAAAAATTCGGTCGGTTTTGCCGCAATCCACGAATCGATCCATTTTTTGACTTCATCGTAATTACGGAAGTGCTGGTCAGCCAGGCCATGTTGCATCGATCGGAAGAGATAGTAATCGGATGGCGCAAGGTCTGGACTATACGGCGGGTGGGGTAGGACATCCCATTTGAGCGTTTCTAAGTATGTTTTGACCACTTGTGCAACATGTGGCCGAGCATTGTCATGTTGCAAAATAACTTTGTCGTGTCTATCGGCGTATTGCGGCCGTTTTTCTCGCAGTGCTCGGCTCAAACGCATCAATTGTCGTCGGTAGACATCCCCCGTAATCGTTTCATTCGGTTTCAGTAGCTCATAATACACAACACCCAGCTGGTCCCACCAGATACACAGCATAACCTTCAGGCCATGAATATTCTGCGCCGACGTCGATGTTGAAGCATGGCCAGGGTATCCATACGTTTTGGATTGTCGTAATGGACCCACTTTTCATCGCCAGTCACAATTCGATGCAAAAAACCCTTTCTTTTGTGCCGTTGAAGCAGTTGTTCGCATGCCATAAAACGGCGTTCAACGTCTCTTGGCTTCAATTCATACGGCACCCAATGGCCTACCTTTCGGATCATTCCCATGGCTTTTAAACGTTTGGAAATGGTTGATTGATCAACTCCCAAAGTTTTTGCAACCTCTTCTTGCGTTTGAGCCGGATCTTGATCGAGCAATTCCTCCAATTCGGTATCCATGAACTTTGGCGGCGCACCCTCGCGTTCTTCGTCTTCCAAGCCAAAATCACCACTTTTAAAGCGTGCAAACCACTTCTGGCACGTTCGCTCAGATAGAGCATGCTCACCATAAACTTCCACCAAGATACGATGACTTTCGGCTGCTTTTTTCTTCATATTAAAATAATGAAGAAGAATCCCCCGCAAAAACACATTATTTGGCACGAAATTCGACATTTTCAAGTGTGGTAAAAATATTGTTGTTTACGCTTCAAATAAAAAACTTATACTGACGTTTGTGCCTTACGACAGTAGCTCTCCAATGAATGTTTGGAAATGTGGATCGATGGAATAATAATCAAGTTACGCCATCTGTTGTAAAACCGCACGAACTTATAAATAGACCTATTACGTATAAGAAATCTGCATCCGCTTTCCTTTTTCTGCTTTTTTTGTCTGCTAGATAGATTTAGATGGGGCCTGGAAGGATTGTAGAAAAATTCACTCCAAAGGCTACTATATATAATTTATTGAAATCTGTCGAATCGAAATATGCATATAAAGGGTGGTTAAATTTTAAGGGCCGATGTTGATTTTGAATAAAATACAATCTTTTTAAGAAATTATTACCATTTTTCTTTGTTATGATAATAACAATAGGGCTCACTTACGCATAAAACAAAATATCGGGCAAATTGCCGCAGCGGTCTCGGCGGCACACCTGCATCCGATGGTCCAAATTTTCGATGACGCTGATGCATAATTGAGGTTCTATGCCGTTAATGCGCCGAACTATCTCATCCTTTAGCTCTTGAATTGTTGCTGGCTTATCGATGTACACCTTTTCTTTCAAATAACCTAAAAAAAAGAAGTCCAACGGTGCCAAATTACATGATCTTGGCGGCCAATTGACATCGCCGCGACGTGAGATTATTCGGCCTTCAAATTTTTCGCGCATAAGAGCCATTGTTTCGTTAGCTGTGTGACAAGTGGCATCGTCCTGTTGAAACCACATATCGTCCACATCCATATCTTCCAATTCGGGCCATAAAAAGTTCGTTATCATCTGCCACGATAGCGAACATTATTCACAGTATCTGCCTGACCGGCCTCATTTTGGAAAACATACGGCTCAATGATGCCGCCGGCCCATAAACCGCACCAAACAGTCTCTCTCTGTGAGTGCATTGATGTTTCGGCAATCACTCTTGGATTATCATTCGTCCAAATACGGCAATTCTGCTTATTGACGAATCCACTGAGGTGAAAATGTGCCTCATCACTGAAGATGATTTTCTTCGAAAATTGGTCATTCACTGTTGCCATTTCCTGCAACCATTCTGACCATTGACGACGCTTGAAATTGTCAAGAGGCTTTAGTTCTTGAGTCAATTGCACCTTGTAAGCGTATAAATGCAAGTCTTTACGCATAATGTTCATCAACGACGTGCATGAGAGGTGCAATTGTTGGACAGGACGACGAGTTGAGGTGGACGGCTCTTCAACCACACTATCGCGAACACCAGCAATATTTGCAGCAGTTCGGGCTGTATGAGCATGTACTGGTGTTTGCACATCTCCTACAGACCCGGTTTGCTCAATATTTTGCACAATTTTTCCGATTGTACGCACATTTGGACGATTAGATTGAGCGAAAAAATCACGAAGTGCGCGATATGCATTTTGATTTGAACGCCCGTTTTCGTAATGAGCCTGAATAGCTTTTACACGTTGCTTGATTGTGTATCTTTCCATAGTTCCAATTGAGTTAGTCTGAAATTGAAAAATGTGAAATGAAATGCAGAAAAATTATACGTTTAGGTGTGGTTAACATTCAACATCGGCCCTTGAAATTTAACCACGCTTTATAAGACTCATTTCATTTAGATGTTACCACCGATTTCCAAAAAAAAAATAGTTTCATAGCATTTCCACCAGAATTTCGTGGCAACTTATCACTATTTTCACTTGAGCATTAACACTAGAGAAACTCATAACGCTCTAAGGTTCGCTGAGGAGTATTGAAATTGATTTTCACGAGTAGCAATGGGGAGTTAATCGTCCCACTTATCAAATTGAAAAGAAAAATTATGGAGAGAATAACTAATATCTAGTGTTTTCCGATTAATGAGCAAGCAGTGAAATTTAAAGAACGCAAAGCATAACGCAAATCCAACGTAGTCCTCTCTCGACGAACAAAACTAACTTATTACAAGGTTCTCATCATGCCCGCCCTAACGTATGGCGCAGAAGCGTGGGCGATGACAACATCCGATGAAGCGACTCTTGGAGTGTTCGAGAGAAAGATTCTGCGGATAATTTTTGGACCTTTGCACATTGGCAACAGCGAATATCGCAGGCGATGGAACGATGAGCTATATGAGCTTTGCGACGACATAGACATAGCGCAGCGCATAAAGATCCAGCGGCTACGTTGACTGGGTCATGTCGTCCGAATGGATGCAAACGCTCCGGCTCTGAAAGTATTCGATGCGGTACCAGCTGGTGCTAGCAGAGGAAGAGGGCGGCCTCCGCTGCGTTGGAAAGATCAGGTGGATAAGGACTTGGCTTCACTTGATGTGTCCAATTGGCGCCGGTTAGCATGAGAAGAAACGACTGGCGCGCTTTGTTAAACTCGGCCAAAATCCCGTAAGTGGTTATAGCGTCAACTAAGAAGAAGAGAAAGCATAACGCACAAAAGCTTTCAGGACACGTTCAAGCATACTAATATGACAAGCATAATATGGTATACAAATAAAGACGGTGTGTTCCAACTTCGAACACAACAGAGACGTATTTAACAACTTGAGAGTATATGGATCAACAAAGTCCGAGCTAGAACGTCGAATGAACGCAAGTACGGAACACGACTTTGAAGTGGTGTAATTGAAATGCCTTTGAAAAGAAAATTTAGAATCAAATTCCACACCAAGATCAGTAATAGCAGTTCTATTGGATAAACTAGAACCACAAATGTGATAGGAAGTGGGTATAAGAGAACAAGATTTAGAATAAGAGACATAAAAACACTTGTTCGTATTTGAATCTAACTTATTTACACAAGCAGCGACGTTATCTAGATCAGATTGAAGATTTAAAGAGTCCACTGTACTTGCGATCACCGAGTATATCTTTAAATCATCGGCATACAAGAGAAAATTTGCACAATTCAAGCAACTAGAAATGTCATTAACAAAAATTATAAAAAGTAGGGGACCCAGTACATCAAAGTGTACTACCCTGGGCTACACCAAAGTACGCAAAAAATAAACATCAACATTAACAACCCATTTCCGAGAGAAGATTTAATTTATTTTAAAAGAGTGGAATGAATATGCAAGGAATACTGTAAAATTTGAAACAGTGAATCTACCTTTCATAAAACCGTGTTGGTCTGTTGAAATATAAGGATTAACTGCAAAATAAATAATTTAATAGAAAAGATAAGTTTAATAATTTAATGTTCATCATACGCCTTGTCATTTCAGTAAAAAATGTACAAAAAAATTGTATAATACACCTATACAAAGTTACTGTACGTCTTTCATTTAGTAATCTTTTCGATGTATTTGGGAAAAATGTCCCATTAGGACATTGTGCTGCCCTATTAAGACATTGTGTGCAGAATCGCACATTTCGTAGCAGAATCGCGGCGGGCGCAGGGATTTTGCGCGTAAATTTAGTTATTTTGTTAAGTCTCAATAAATCGAAAATTATTGAGTTGGGGAATAAGTTCATATAGTTTTTATAATTTCTATTACTTTACAACGCTTTATAAAACTATGTTAATTGTATAGGGTTATTCAATAGGTGCGCTTCAACTTTTTTCCGATAGGGAAGGCGGACGACGCAATATTTTTTATTTTTCGCTTGTCATTTGTAAACTTCATTTGTATACATTTCATCATGGAACGCTACACACTTGAGCAACGATTGCAAATCGTGCAAATTTTTTATGAGAATAATCGTTCTGTTGCTGCTACTTTAAGAGCATTACGGCCATTTTACGGTCCATTTAACAAGCCGTCCCGTTTTGGGGTTATGTGAAGTCATTGGTCTACAGTAACAAGCCGGCGACGATTTGTGAGCTCAGAGCCAATATTGAACGCGAAATTGCTGGAATTTCGGCCGATTTATGCAAAAGAGTGGTCGAAAATGGGGTTCAACGATTGGACTTCGTAAAACGTGCACGCGGTGGTCATGCAAAAGAAATCGAATTTCATACTTAAATGTATATGTTCAAACTCGATAATAAAAAAAAATTAGTTAAAAAAGTCAAACCGTTTGTGTTTTATTCAAAAAAGTTCAAAAGTTGAAACGCTCTTACTGAAAAACCCTATATTTTTGAGTTATTTAGTTTTTTATTAGTTTTGAGGCTTAGAAATTAAATCACCAGAAGGTAAAAATCAACATTTTCGATACCTGCTCATCGAGGTCAAAAAGATGCCAAAGCAATCCGGACCATTGCAACGTGTATGGAGAAGGTATCATAGAAGAGTCTACAACACGGAAATGGTTTGCAAAGTTCAAAAATGGCAATTTTGCCGTCGATGGCAAGTCCCGTAGCGGAATACGTTCTGAATTTGATAAAGAATATCTCAATTGACTTTTGAAGAAGAACGGACGCCAAACCAGTCGTGAATTGAAAGCCTGGACACCTCACTAGATCGATGTGAAAAACAAAGAGATTCGCCTTCAATTGCTTCTCTGCATCTCGTCCGCCATCAAGCAACACGCGGTCATAAATAGCGCTTTTAGTACCAAGTCATCACAGGAAACGAGAAATGGTGCCTATAGACCAATATGAAGCAAAGAAAGAGTGGGTGGCAACAGGCGATACGCCAAAGTCAAGAATCAAGCCAGATCTTCAGCTAAAGAAGATCATGACATGTGTTTTGTGGAACTGGGAGGGCATAGTGCACTGGGAAGTGCTCGAAAAGAAAGCCACGGTCAATAAGGAGCTCTACATTGCCCAGCTATACCACGTGCATGAGTCTACTTGACTGAAAAGGCCTCATCGACATGCTCAAACCATACTCCTTCACGACAAAGCCAGACCCTATGTTGCATAAGTCGTCAAAACCACACTCCAAGAGTTCGAATGGGAGGTCCTTTAGCATCCGACCGATTACTATCTGTTCCGCCCCTGTCAAACCATATGAAAGACGTCACCTTCGATAACAAAGAGGTCCTTAAATACTGGCTTAACAATTACTTTCACTCCAGAATAGGCGATTTTTGACGGAACGGCAGCAACAAATTGGTCGAGAGGTGGGAAGAACTTATTTCCCAACATACTATTTAATTTGTTAACCTTAACTTTATGTATTTGTCATTGAAATATAATTTCATGCCGTTACACTAACCCGTACTAACACATGTCTCGCGCTCAGTTATTAATCGTCAGAAAACGTACTATAACTACGTTTAGTTTTAAGAAATATGTCGAAATTTTTGCTTTTTCAAAGTTTTAATGGGTGATTTGGTTTAGCTATTTTGTCACCATGCGCCCAAACTAATAATAAAAATAATGATCCAAAACTTAAGCTAAAAATCGGCTAAGGTTATCGTTATCCTACGGCTATACATTTTTACATGCATATTATTTTTCCTAAATGGCATAAATGTAGAGGGTATGCATATCTGTAACCACATTTTTTCCATACGTACGAAATACTTTACCATCATGTAATTGGACCCACCTAGTATGCGCGGCACACCACTGATGGTGTGTACTACCATCCACAAAACCATACCAAATTCTTTTTATTACTATGAACATTTCAACAAACTAGAGAGCTTACCCCAGTCGGGTTCGCTCGACATCATTTTATTTAACGAGCTGACGAAAATTCAGTCATCAATTCCCTAATTATTACTTAGTTTATTCAGAGAACAGCAACAAACTTAAGAATGGGTGCTCAGCACGAGGAGTGTCAATATCCACTTGAAAGTAATACTCGTAAGTATACTTTAATATTCTTAACAATTTCGAGAACGATGCCATCAAACTGAACACCAACAATGGAATGTACACGAACAACAGACACAAACGAAGCACATTGAAAGTAATTAATTGCGCTGTTTTAACAGGATTAAATTAAATTTACTTTCAATAAGAGTACCGAAATATGTTTACGTATATTTGACTCTATTCATACTCTCTAGTAAAATATACGCTTATACAAGTATGCAAGTGTAGGTGCTCCATAGACGTAAATGTAAGAGTATTAGTAGAAGATGGAGGAAGAGCAAATTTGTTAGAGCTGAAGGCATTGTGAGCAAGCACTGTGCTACCGGCTGTATGTCCACTGATTTTAGAGCACACCGTACATGGAATAGCTTTCCCTGCGAGCCTAGTGTTAGTGCAGTCTATGCTAGACAATATTACTAAATATTTACACAAGCAGCGACGTTATCTAGATCAGATTGAAGATTTAAAGAGTCCACTGTACTTGCGATCACCGAGTATATCTTTAAATCATCGGCATACAAGAGAAAATTTGCACAATTCAAGCAACTAGAAATGTCATTAACAAAAATTATAAAAAGTAGGGGACCCAGTACATCAAAGTGTACTACCCTGGGCTACACCAAAGTACGCAAAAAATAAACATCAACATTAACAACCCATTTCCGAGAGAAGATTTAATTTATTTTAAAAGAGTGGAATGAATATGCAAGGAATACTGTAAAATTTGAAACAGTGAATCTACCTTTCATAAAACCGTGTTGGTCTGTTGAAATATAAGGATTAACTGCAAAATAAATAATTTAATAGAAAAGATAAGTTTAATAATTTAATGTTCATCATACGCCTTGTCATTTCAGTAAAAAATGTACAAAAAAATTGTATAATACACCTATACAAAGTTACTGTACGTCTTTCATTTAGTAATCTTTTCGATGTATTTGGGAAAAATGTCCCATTAGGACATTGTGCTGCCCTATTAAGACATTGTGTGCAGAATCGCACATTTCGTAGCAGAATCGCGGCGGGCGCAGGGATTTTGCGCGTAAATTTAGTTATTTTGTTAAGTCTCAATAAATCGAAAATTATTGAGTTGGGGAATAAGTTCATATAGTTTTTATAATTTCTATTACTTTACAACGCTTTATAAAACTATGTTAATTGTATAGGGTTATTCAATAGGTGCGCTTCAACTTTTTTCCGATAGGGAAGGCGGACGACGCAATATTTTTTATTTTTCGCTTGTCATTTGTAAACTTCATTTGTATACATTTCATCATGGAACGCTACACACTTGAGCAACGATTGCAAATCGTGCAAATTTTTTATGAGAATAATCGTTCTGTTGCTGCTACTTTAAGAGCATTACGGCCATTTTACGGTCCATTTAACAAGCCGTCCCGTTTTGGGGTTATGTGAAGTCATTGGTCTACAGTAACAAGCCGGCGACGATTTGTGAGCTCAGAGCCAATATTGAACGCGAAATTGCTGGAATTTCGGCCGATTTATGCAAAAGAGTGGTCGAAAATGGGGTTCAACGATTGGACTTCGTAAAACGTGCACGCGGTGGTCATGCAAAAGAAATCGAATTTCATACTTAAATGTATATGTTCAAACTCGATAATAAAAAAAAATTAGTTAAAAAAGTCAAACCGTTTGTGTTTTATTCAAAAAAGTTCAAAAGTTGAAACGCTCTTACTGAAAAACCCTATATTTTTGAGTTATTTAGTTTTTTATTAGTTTTGAGGCTTAGAAATTAAATCACCAGAAGGTAAAAATCAACATTTTCGATACCTGCTCATCGAGGTCAAAAAGATGCCAAAGCAATCCGGACCATTGCAACGTGTATGGAGAAGGTATCATAGAAGAGTCTACAACACGGAAATGGTTTGCAAAGTTCAAAAATGGCAATTTTGCCGTCGATGGCAAGTCCCGTAGCGGAATACGTTCTGAATTTGATAAAGAATATCTCAATTGACTTTTGAAGAAGAACGGACGCCAAACCAGTCGTGAATTGAAAGCCTGGACACCTCACTAGATCGATGTGAAAAACAAAGAGATTCGCCTTCAATTGCTTCTCTGCATCTCGTCCGCCATCAAGCAACACGCGGTCATAAATAGCGCTTTTAGTACCAAGTCATCACAGGAAACGAGAAATGGTGCCTATAGACCAATATGAAGCAAAGAAAGAGTGGGTGGCAACAGGCGATACGCCAAAGTCAAGAATCAAGCCAGATCTTCAGCTAAAGAAGATCATGACATGTGTTTTGTGGAACTGGGAGGGCATAGTGCACTGGGAAGTGCTCGAAAAGAAAGCCACGGTCAATAAGGAGCTCTACATTGCCCAGCTATACCACGTGCATGAGTCTACTTGACTGAAAAGGCCTCATCGACATGCTCAAACCATACTCCTTCACGACAAAGCCAGACCCTATGTTGCATAAGTCGTCAAAACCACACTCCAAGAGTTCGAATGGGAGGTCCTTTAGCATCCGACCGATTACTATCTGTTCCGCCCCTGTCAAACCATATGAAAGACGTCACCTTCGATAACAAAGAGGTCCTTAAATACTGGCTTAACAATTACTTTCACTCCAGAATAGGCGATTTTTGACGGAACGGCAGCAACAAATTGGTCGAGAGGTGGGAAGAACTTATTTCCCAACATACTATTTAATTTGTTAACCTTAACTTTATGTATTTGTCATTGAAATATAATTTCATGCCGTTACACTAACCCGTACTAACACATGTCTCGCGCTCAGTTATTAATCGTCAGAAAACGTACTATAACTACGTTTAGTTTTAAGAAATATGTCGAAATTTTTGCTTTTTCAAAGTTTTAATGGGTGATTTGGTTTAGCTATTTTGTCACCATGCGCCCAAACTAATAATAAAAATAATGATCCAAAACTTAAGCTAAAAATCGGCTAAGGTTATCGTTATCCTACGGCTATACATTTTTACATGCATATTATTTTTCCTAAATGGCATAAATGTAGAGGGTATGCATATCTGTAACCACATTTTTTCCATACGTACGAAATACTTTACCATCATGTAATTGGACCCACCTAGTATGCGCGGCACACCACTGATGGTGTGTACTACCATCCACAAAACCATACCAAATTCTTTTTATTACTATGAACATTTCAACAAACTAGAGAGCTTACCCCAGTCGGGTTCGCTCGACATCATTTTATTTAACGAGCTGACGAAAATTCAGTCATCAATTCCCTAATTATTACTTAGTTTATTCAGAGAACAGCAACAAACTTAAGAATGGGTGCTCAGCACGAGGAGTGTCAATATCCACTTGAAAGTAATACTCGTAAGTATACTTTAATATTCTTAACAATTTCGAGAACGATGCCATCAAACTGAACACCAACAATGGAATGTACACGAACAACAGACACAAACGAAGCACATTGAAAGTAATTAATTGCGCTGTTTTAACAGGATTAAATTAAATTTACTTTCAATAAGAGTACCGAAATATGTTTACGTATATTTGACTCTATTCATACTCTCTAGTAAAATATACGCTTATACAAGTATGCAAGTGTAGGTGCTCCATAGACGTAAATGTAAGAGTATTAGTAGAAGATGGAGGAAGAGCAAATTTGTTAGAGCTGAAGGCATTGTGAGCAAGCACTGTGCTACCGGCTGTATGTCCACTGATTTTAGAGCACACCGTACATGGAATAGCTTTCCCTGCGAGCCTAGTGTTAGTGCAGTCTATGCTAGACAATATTACTAAATGTAGTAAATGTCACATTCACACCCCAGGGGTGCACCGCCGCCACCAACATCAGCAAAATGAATACCACATCCTTATTACAACTATGTAGTACGTCACTGTCATGCCAGCCTGTACGCCTCAGTGCAGACGAAGAAAGAGAAGTTTGCGAAAAATCGCTGCTCTGGTCACCGCCTGATACCACACACTGTTCCCTGTTCCACTGCATCGATACACCCATCCACCTACACTGCGCCGTTGTGGCATTTGCTAACATTTTAATTTTTGCGCTCTACGTTACTTTTGCACTGCTGCGCACAAAAACCAGTCAAGCGCCAAGTAAACCAAGAGCCGACATTAAGCGGCGGCGACACGGACACAAGCCGCATTCGTGCCACCACATAGCAGGGAGTTCCACCACTTTGCACGTTTACATCTATAAAAAACAAACAAAAAAACGCGAATGTCACATACCCACACCCACGTACGTTGCCAGATTCAACACTCTGTGAAATGTGGCGAGCGCACTCACTCAACGGCATCAGGTTTCGTTTGGTTTCGTTTGGTTTCTCTAGAGTTTAATTACTATGATTATGTCTGGGACATCGGATGCATCTATAGTATCTTTGTTGTTTTGCTTGAGTACTTACTGTTCGAATTGCGAGGCTGAGTTGGGCGCCGCTCTTGTTGACTGATGCTGCAAATGGCAAACGTCAGCACGCTTAACCCATCTCCGGCCAACTTGCGTATCCCTTTGAGTGTTGACGTAAATTTTTACAATTTTTCTCGCAGCTGCATTCACCTTAGCTCTTATCGCAATTAAAATCTTTTCTGTCGGTGCAGCTGAGTTGCAGGTTAGAGCTTTCCCAAAGGTTTCATATTTAATTAATTTCCGACAATTTTCGTTTGTAACAAAATGAAAGAAGTTTGTGGTCAACATGAGCATGCGTCTGATGCTTCAAAGCCACTTAGTTGAGTTATTGAAAAATATATAAATATTATTTAAAATTTTATTAGAAAACTTGAAAGAAAATATCGAGATTACAAACTTTTACTTACACATAGTTGGTGCATCAAATAGAAAAATCTGAGCATCATCAAAACTTTATGGAAATATTATCCACAAGGAATACAATTTCCAATTTTTGTTGCTTACATACATATAAAATACATATATACAGTCCTGTGCAAAAAAAAACCGGACAGCTAATTTACCCTATTTAAATTTCTATAGCTTGAGTATAAAGCTTCTTGGCGGTAAGTAGCTTTTTTTTGTGTATAAATAGAACAGTTTTGAATTAATTTGTATCATAACACTGTGGAACAAATTCAGGTGAGCAAAAATTAGGTCCATTCTGAGAGTGGCGGGTGAAAATAGAGGCGAAATTAGAAGACCCGTATCGCGCCGTTTTTTTATGTCAGTTCGAATTTTTTTTTAATCGGCCTTGGAAGTTCGAAATCGGAGCCGATTTTCGGTATATTGTTTCATAAGTACTACAAAAATTTTCGAAATCAATTTTTTCAAAAATTGTAATTGTTGCACAGGTCTCTAGCAATAATTTGGCTTTTACAGATTGAAAAAATATCAATTAGTCGACGAGTTATAGCCAAAAAACCATATAAAGAATTTTGCTCCGATTTCGAACTTCAAAGGCCGATTAAAAAAAAATTCGAACTAACATAAAAAAACGGCGCGATACGGGTCTTCTAATTTCGCCTCTATTTTCACCCGCCACTCTCAGAATGGACCTAATTTATGCTAACCTGAATTTGTTGCACAGTGTAATTTAACCAATAAGTGAAATAGTTGATACGTGGCAAGTGTTAATATCAAAAATATGCCAAGATCAAAGCAAATGGGAGCTGTCGTTAAGGGGCAAATTGTTGCACTATCACAGCAAAAATTGTCCGTACGTCAAATTGCTGCTAAAGTAGGCTTCAGAAAATCATCTGTTGCCGATTTTTTAGAGAAATTTGCAGAAACGGCTTCAACGGAGCGAAAGAAAGGATCTGGACGACGAAAAAAGACATCGCCTGCTGAAGACCGGATGATTAAGCGGATGTGTATCCAGGACCGTTTCAAATCTTCGGCAGACATCAGGAAGGAGTTCTTGGATGCAACTGGCGTCGAAATAGATTCATCTACTGTGCGTAGGAGATTGATAAATGCCGGTTTTATAGGAAGACATCCCGCAAAAAAGCCGTTTTTGAACGAAAAAAAACGTCAAAAACGATACCGATGGGCCAAAACTCATGAAAACTGGACTGTCGAGCACTGGAAGAATGTGATTTTTTCGGATGAATCCAAGTTTAACCTCTTTGGATCCGATGGTATCCACCATGTGAGGCGCAGATCTGGCGAAAGATATAAAACTGGATGCATACTGCCTACTGTAAGACAGTCAGTTGGTAGAATGGTATGGGGCTGCTTCAGCTATGACGGAACGATAGCACTGACTCTTATTGATGGTCGGGTGAACGGAGATGCTTACATTTCAATTTTAAATAGGCATTTAATACCTGTCATTCAGGAGCAGTATTCTCTAAGAACGGACGTTATATTTCAGGATGATTCTGGGCCATGCCACCGATCTCACAAAGTAAGTTATGATTTTTGTTAACTGAGTGTTTTGTTTAAATGTCGAATCAAAAAACCAATGATTTATTCCTTATTTGTTGCAGGTAAAAGAATTTATGGAAAAAAAACGGAATTGTCCAATTGGAATGGTCGGGTAACAGCCCCGACCTAAACCCAATTGAGAACCTCTTGGCCATTGTAAAGAAGCAGGCAGCTGAAAAAAAGCCGAAGAACAAAACTGACCTGGATAACATTATAATGGACACTTGGCACAACGATATTTCGGAGGAATTGTTGCAAACCCTGGTTACATCAATGCCGAGACGTACATTTATAATGAAATAATTAATTTTGTTTTGAATTAATTAGCTGTAAGATTATATAATAAGGATAAACTAATAATAAAACATTCGTTATTGACTATGCTAAAACAAATAAAGTATGAAAATATTAAAAACACGTATGAAATTTATTGATTTTATTTCGTACTTTTGTATTAAAAACAAAATGGAATATAACCACATTCAAACATATTTGATTAAATCCATTCTACTTCAAAAAATGGAGTTTTCAGACTGTCCGGTTTTTTTTGGACAGGACTGTACATATGCGTACATTTTACAAAATATTGTATACGAAGATGCGGCAATTTTGTTTATTATTATTATTACGAGGTGTGGCAATTAAGTACCAATAATTTAGTTATAACTCAAAAACTGACAAATCCAAGGGGCGCTCATCCTTTAGTAACAATTGAAATTTAAAGTAGAGAGCGAATTTGGTTAATGTTTTCTGCTTATTATTTCAAAGAAACTCTTTTTGTGACATCGTAAAATTTAATGGCCAACAATAAAAGCAACGTGCCCAACTTTTTTGGAAATCTGGTCACGGCAAAGATCAGATGAGTTAAGTTGACACTGCAGATCAGATTGGCATATTTGAGTATGACCCGAAACTCTTAAAGAAAGTCAGTAGTGAGTGGAAAAGGCTGAAAAGCCAAAATATCCAAGTGGCGACTGAAGGCAATGTTGATCTTCTTTTCCTTTCGACGTTAGCAAAAACATTCGTTGCGAATAGAAAATTACTGGATAATTTAAAATTGGAGTCCCGGAGCGGTCCGGATTCTTGAGGTTGCTTTGGAAAAGTCCCATTAAAGGAGATCCGACACACACCATCTTTTCGTCGACTTCAAAGCGGCATTCGACAGAACGAAAAGGAGTTACCTGTATGCCGCGATGTCTGAATTTGGTATCCCACAAAACTAATACGGCTTTGCAAGATGACGTTTCTCAATATCAGCAGCGTCATTAGAATTCAAAAGGACCTCTGCGAGCCGTTTGATACAAAACCAAGTTTCCGACAAGGTGACTCGCTGTCGTGTGACTTCTTTAACTTGATGTTAGAAAGGATCGTGCGAGTCACAGAACTTAATCGCTCATAATATATTATAAGAGCGTACAATTGTTGGCGTATGCCGATGATATTGACATCATCGGTCTTAACAACCATGCTATTAGTTCTGCCTTTGCCGAACTTGATAAAGAAGCAAAGCGAATGGGTCTAGTTGGCACACTTGCGTAACGCAATGGATATAAACACTCCGGCTCTGAAAGAATTCGAAGCGGTACCAGCCGGTGGTAGCAGAGATAAAGGAAGGCCTGTGGAAGGTCTGCGCTGGAAAGATCAGGTGGAGAAAGATTTGGCTTCCCTTGGTGTTTCCAACAGGCACCGGTTAGCAAGAGAAAGAAACGACTGGCGCGCTGTGTTGATCTCCGCCAAAATCGCGTAAGCGGTTACCGCGCCAATTAAGAATAAGATAAATTTATTGCTCTCACGGGGAAGTCCATAGCAATTCGGAAATTTTGCACTAACAGTTTATTTCACCATTCCAGACCCATGATATTCGAAAAATTTAAAGATAATATTGATTTATTACTAAACATCCAATCATCATAACTATTTTCAATAACAAATTTTTCAAACTAAAAGAGTTAAAATAAATTAATAGTAAAGGTATAAATAATTTTAGTTAAATAGTAAATGTTGAAGATTCTGAGAAATATGCATGGACCTGCACGACTCCTAGACGGTACTTACCGCATTGGGCACACCGACGAGTTAGACACATTTATCAGGGGTGCAAATGTAGTCAGGTACGTCAAGGAGCGAAAGATTTGATGGTACGGTCACATTTTACGAATGACAACGATAGAACTCTAAAAAAGATCTTCGAAACAAATCCACAAGATGAAAGAAGAAGAAGCCGGCCGAGAAAACGATGAAGAAATGACATCGATGGTGACTTTGGAGTTACGGGCATATTGATATCAAAAGAAAAGCTGATGACCGAGTGGCATGGAGGCGAATTGTATTGGAAGCAATGGTTCACCCCGAACTGTGATGCTATAATGATGATGATGATGAGTTGATGATGAATGTTGAAATAAAGCCTTTTATGTTTTTTTTTTTTTTGTTCAAGTATTTAGAGAATATCACAAAAAAAAGCTGGTTGGTTTCAAATGAGATCCCATAATTAATATTTTGTAAAATTTGTACTTTTTGCTGACTTTGAAAGTGGTGTAAGTCCATACTCCAAAATTTTCTCAAAATTGTGATTAAAAGATATGAAATTTTAATACAAATCTATTAAAATATTTCTAAATTTGCTCAAAGCTTAGAAATTGAATTTCTGTAGTGCTTGTTGTAATATAAACTGTAATCTTGTAAAAAAAATTATATAAAATAAGAAGTCAAAGTTAGCAATACTTATGTCGTTCTGCTAATATTTTAAATACTTCTGTAGGTACTCAGACTACGTAAATTTGCGCTTCCATACAAAAGGCATGCACACAAGTGCAAGCTCTTATAAATAAGAATAGTTGCAAAGTCGTTTAATACATACAAATACATGAATATAATATTTAGGTATGTAAGTGGTAAATACGTTTGTATAGTTGAAAATATTTGTAGATATTGGCAGTATGGTGCAGTATATTACCGCAAGTGATATATCTAACTTACATACACATATATATCTAACGATTTTGTTTCGTTTTAGTTTATATTTTCTCCTACAATGGCATACAAACAAACACATACAAGCACACTCATATGTAAATGCACTTTCGATCAAATTATCTTGAATATTGTAATTTTTTATAGCTTTCATTTTTTCACCTTCTCTCTTTCTCTCACTTTATTCTCGTCCAATAGATTTCAATATGCAAGCAGAGGCTGCTATACCCGAGGATATTTTGGACCAACAACATATAGAAGATGTCGATGCTTTTGATGCAGAAGATAGTATGCAATATGTTGGTGAAAGCGATGTAGATGGTTATGCGGCTATTGAACCAGAAGCTGATATTGTAAGTAGAGTAAGGTCATAACCGCACACAAAGACATACAACTTCTAGTGGATATAAGATTGCTTTAAAAACAAGTTGAAGCTCTGCCCAATATACCTTCAAAGGGAATAAATAAAATATTGCACGCATTTGTGCTGCTTGTGCGATACAGACTTTTTTGTAATAGAATTAGTGTGAAAGTTTCATGTAGCCGAGAAAGATGAACAAACATAACCGCAAGAAGGCGTTGCTTAGTTAAAAGCCGATACACGCACGCTGTAATGAAACATTGGTTTTGAAGAGAAGTGCACATTTTGAATATGGAATTAGGACTAAGTCGATATATTACACGTTTTCGTTCTTTTGTGTTAGTTTGAACAAGATTTTTACCCCAAACTCACGCTTACAGTGAATAATGCATTGTAGCAGTCGAATCGGGTACCATTAGATAGCAGAGAGAGGAAAAAGAGAATAAGGAAAGGAAAATAGTTTATAACGACTCTAGACTAATTGCAGATTTGTTGCGAGCTGAGTAGAACATTTTCACGAGCTTAATTGAAGTATCACCTACATCCGCAACATTGTTGTTTTAGTGAGAACCAATTTGTCTAAATCATCATTTCTTTTCTTCTCAAGCTCACGTTCGCCTCAGCGACTTTGTTAACAAATGATATCGCACCCTAAATACAAAAGGGTCACAACTCAAAACGTTCCTTCTGCTCAAATATGAACGAGACGTTATCAATAAAACGGTCCGCGGATGACATATGGCAAAAATAATTTTTTTGTTTTTTGGTAGGACTGTTATAAGCTTACATGGCAAATTTCAGCGTGATATGTCACATAGTTTGTTTTCTGTGCTACTGTAAACAAGTCAAGCTCGGGTGTGGAAAATTTTGAGTTGTGACCCTTTTGTATTTAGGGTGCGATATTTTCGCATTCGTAGAATCCGAAGCATCCATAAAAAATCCATCTTTTTATGTGAATTGTGATCGGGCAGATTCATCAGACAATTTTCGAAAAATTAGCAGGCAGCGAGTATTGGTTGTCAATTTCCAGTCATTAACAAAGATATTAAGGACAACGATATTTTAAATATAATTATGAGAGACTCTGCAAGACACAAAAATTCTTCAGCAACATAGCCGATAGGCTATCCGAGTCAGTTTTAGAAATGGGCTTTAGCTTCCTAATAATATTGACGACATCAAAAACAGATAAGCATAATGACCCGAAATCAAGCAAGGAATAAATGTTAGAGACAAATTAGAATTTAAGTCAAAGTCGAGTTTAAAATTAAAGCAAAAAAAAAATCAAAAAATAAATGCTAAATTTAATTTAGCAGGCTTTCGCACATTTAATATTGTAAATAAAATATATGGCACAGTCGAACAAGACTTTTTTGACTTGATGAATTGCCAAAAGGCCTTCGAGTTCGAAATAATACTGTTTTCAAAATTCAAAATATTTCTGTATAAAAACTTATTCAAGCAGCTAAATTCCTTTATATGGCACTGAAATTTAGAATAATGTACTGGATCCCCAGTTCTTTTATACAGTTTGCAAAATTTGTTTTTCAGATTCCTTAGATGCATTAGCCGTTTGTTATTCCAAGGTGTCTTATATACCTTCTTAAAATATATATGAATTGGATTCACGCACAACTCAAAAATCTTGGTTTAAAGTAATGAAAACAAGAGGTAGCATAATTGTCAGGGAAGACATCACCCCCTCAATACTTAATAGAATTGCGTTACAAATTGAAAAATCACCGCAAGTGTAGTAGAATTTTATGCTAGGCTCATCGGATACTTCAGCAAATTCATAAAACTCCCACTTTTTTTCTCCAGCAAGAATGCACTAATTTGCGTTTTTTTTTTTAATTTTGATTTTCCTAGTATATAAATGCTGCGAGTCTCAATTGGTCTATGAAATTTTAAATAGAAAATGTGCACTGCGTGCTACTGCCAAAAATATTGCATCAAACTCTTTCTCCTATGAACAAATCATTACCGGAATCTCCTTAGGCATAGGTCTGAGAAAATAAACAAAAAATTGTTGGCGGCCCAATATTTTTGTGCGCTAAGTACCTACATAAAATAGTGCAATAAACAATACAGAAAAGTCGTATAGCAAACATTTATTTTAATTTTTCTTAGGCCGAAAATTTTTTGCATGAAGAAAGACTAGCAATAAAAACAACCAAATCTAGATTCCTTACAACTCGGCCACCACAAAATATTTCCTCCCCACATTTATAACAATTTGTGCTACTGTACTGTATTGTACAGTACCTTCACCAAATTGCAGCAAAATTGAAGGGATGAAGTTCTCAGGCGGGTACGCATATTAAGTATATATGTCTTTATTGTTTAACAATATAAGACCTTTCATTCTTTTTTGCTTTCCACTCTTGTTTTGAATATTTGTCTATTATTTATAAGTCTGCAAGCTTCGTGTGTCTTAGCACTCAACAATGCATTCCATTTTCGAAAATTTGCAAGGCTAAATTTAACGTAAATATATACCATAAACCATATTTTATAATTGGGTTAGTCAAATACGTCAGTTTTCGATGTTCTGCACGCCATCACAGCAACTAAGTTGTTTTCCCAGTTGCACATGCACAAATTTCAACTTCAAGTACCAGTGCTTGAGCAAACAGACGAATGCGCACTTGCAGCTGGCTACAAAACAATGGTCTGGCAGCATAAGCGTCTTAACTATGAAAAGTTTATCAGAAGAAAACAATTCGTAAAGTACTTGAAATAAAAATAAGCTAGAATGAAATAAAAGAATTAAAGTGTATGAAAGAAGAGCAGTCACTTCGCAGTCAGTTCCCCAAAAGCATCACGACATGACAATGTATGTAGCTGCAAGTCGAAGAGCAAAAGTTGCAAAATGCCTTAGCTATGAGAACAAAAAGAACAATAACAATGCTTGTTGTGAGCAATGAAATGCCAAGGTGAAAAAAGTTTTCATATAGGAATCTAGAAGTTGCTGCCAAAATTTTAAACAATTCAATACAAAATAAAAACAAGGCAATGTTCACAAGTTTGAGCATTTTTGTGGAAAGAAAACAGCTATGACGACAAGAAGAAGGTGCTCAATTTAATTGAAAAAGTAAAGTTTACCTATGTTTACATATACTCGTAATATATTATATATGTATATATTTAATTTGCTCTTACATCCTTTGTTGGGTATTTGTCCGAGCTCCTTCATCTATTTGTGGTGCGCGTATTGATATTTTTTCACAAATGGAGGGACTTATAGTCTCAAACCGACTGCAGGTTCACCATTGCCTAACGAGAAAAAACGTTTTCTATAATTTAATGTTTCATGCCCGTAAACTCAAACCTGGAAATTACGGAATGGACGGATGTTTACTAATGATGCTTTCCATTTCAATTCAAACGGGCTGTTCGGGTCATGTTCTTCGATTTCGATACTTAGCTACTGGGCATTCAGCTCAATTGAAGTTTGTGGTGTCCTCTTAATTTGGAAAAAGTTAAAAAAAAAAAAATACACTTTTTGAAATATTGAATTTCGAAAATATTTCGAATTTTTATTTTTTTGCAAAATAAAAAATTTTCAACTACTGTTTTGCAATTGTTTCTACATGAAGTCGCTCGTGCAAGTAATGATGATCATTTGGACCCCAGAATCATTAAAATCGGTTAATTTTTGACTAAGTTATGAGCATTTAAAAAAAAAGTTTCTTATATAAATAAAAAAAATCGATTTTGAGCCGAAAAACAAAATTGCCGATAAATCTTGAAAAAAAAAATTTCGGGCGAACAAAAAATACGTGTCTCATTATTTTGATCAGAGAGCAACATATTTGAATTACATCGAAATCGAAGAACATGACCCGAATAGCCCGGTTGAATTGAAATGGAAAGCATTTAATAACATTTTGAAACCTAAGTCAGGATCCGCTCTGCCACAAAAGATCAAAACCATTCGTAGTGCTATGCACTAAAGTGCTTATATGCACGTACATATACTTGTACATGTTCTTCTAATGTTTCCCTGTTCTTCTCCACCTACTTCCACTTCTTACAGCCTACTATTTCTTCATGCCAAGTCTTTTCCCCTAAAACACCTATATTTTTAATATTATTTTCAATCTTTTAGAATTACTCAAACACAGTAAAATAAATTATGGCTGTATGTTTGATTGATAAATAAAAGGTGTAGTGTGTAATAAATAAATTCCTTTTAGGTATATTTGTAGAAAATTCACCGACAAAGAGCCATGCATGAATTTCATACATAGAAATAGCAAAATATTTTACAGTTTTTTTTATAAAAGAAAAAATAGTAAGCGCATTACTAGGTTCTGTAGCTCAAATTACAGGTGAAAACATAAAAAACTTTTCAAGAGAAGGTTTTTAATATTTATAATAGTTTCGGTTAATATCAGATATGGTTTTCGCCATAATGTACGAGAACTTCATATAAAATGAGGAGGTGGCATAAAATGAAAAAAATTACTAAGAGAAATATTATATATTCTTCTTCTTTTTTTCTATAATCTATCAGAAAAATGCTGTGAGCACCCAAAAACTAAACAATTTTTTTCATTTCGTTGCATTGCATATTTGTTCTAGGTTAGGTTATATTTCAGTCACACATAGACCGTTTCGATCCATAGCTATACCAAATAGAGTTGATCAGTTATGTATTTTGAAATAGTCTACCCTCGTGGTGCCTGCTTGTATTGCGAATATAAAGAAGCATTTCCTAACTGCTACTGACTTATCTTCCAATCCATCAAACTGTCTTCCCAGATATTTTAAGCGTATTTTGCATAAGGCAAGACATCCGCAAAGGACATGCCTTAAGTCCTGCTTAACCTTACCTGCACTCCTTGCGGTACGAGATTCCTATCCGAGCAATGTCTCGTCAGCACGCCTATTTTAGTTGTACAGCCTCTACAAGCTCTCTCATATTGTCCTTAATTTTCACTTTGGTATTTCATTGACCAAATCTGAGGATAGAGAGTCCCGTTTTTTGTTATATCATAGACTATCTCGATCCCTTCAATGCCTTTATGACCGGGATACAATAGAACCCATTTTATAGAAATGTAGCTTACAATTGGAGTCTCGGTAGTATCACAAGCTAAGTCTGCTGCTTTCCCAACTGCGAAAACTTTAGCTTGGAATATATCTCAGTAATCTGGGAGCTAATGCGACTCTCTTAGGTCAAACTCTGGACAATATATCCCAGCGCGTACTCCACTAATCATTTTTTAAGCGACCGTATAAAAGTTAAGTGCATTGCGTTTCGAGCCAAAGCCCGCACGCCATCTTTCTTTTTCGGCAGCGATCTTGAACTTTTTTCCTCTTTAAAAACCGGAGGCATATAATACATATTGACTATACCCTATGATCAGAGAGTACTAGGAATATTTTAGCAAAACAAAGCAGAGTTAAATTTCAGGCAAATTTATTTTATCTCCTTCAAAATATGACCCGCCTGAAGCAACAACATGTGCCAACGTTTAACCCAGTTCTCCATGCACCCCTGGTAGACCGGAGAAGGGATGATCTTCAGCTCCTTCGTCGCAGTCTCTTCGATTTCGTCTATCGACTGAAATCTCCTTCCACGAAGTGGTAACTTCAACTTGGGAAACAAAAAGAAGTCACACGAGGCCAAACCAGGTGAATATGGTGCTTGCATGATGGTATTTACTTGGTGGTTGGTCAAATAATCCTGCACAATTTGGGCTCGGTGCGATCATGCAAATCCAAGAATTGTTTGCCTACATTTCCAGCCGTTTGCGACATGCAATATCTCTCAAACGCTTCAAAATGGATAAATAATTTAATTTATTGACTATCTGGCCCGATGGAAGGCCTTGGTAATCGAAGAAAACAGTCAACATCACCTTCCCGATACTTTTTCATCATAGGGTATTATTCTGGTTTATTGAGCTGCGGCCGTAGATCCTATAAGAGAGTTCGTTTAGGGCTGTTGCTCTTCCTACTGATTCCACTACAAGGTTTTCTGCAAAAATATCTATCAGTGGTAGGTCAGGTAAGAATTCGTTGGTCGCGGTTGGAATCATTCTTAACGCTTTCGTAGTGCCTAATTGTTTCTAAGAGCTGCCGGTTTTTTTTAAGTATGAACAACATGGTTTCCAAAATTTCACACTCCACACGAAATCAATAAAAAATTATATTCTGAAAAAATACAAGGATGAATGCAATGTACTATATACCGTGAAATATACTTAAGTCATCTATTGGAAAACGGCAATGGAAATGAAATGTGGCTTATGGTGGTTATTCATCCGAATATTCTAAAAAATTATTTTGAGTGATGAAAGTTCTTACTTCGACCTATACGCGCTCCACTGCTTGTCTGTTTGTATACTGCAGATGTCAAGTTCACAAGTATCAAATGTGAATGACGAAAGACGCAATTTATGAAAATTATAAATCTTGGAATATATAAATACATATGTATATATTATTGGCGCGTACACCCTTTTCAAGTGTTTGGCCGAGCTCCTCCCCGTATTTGTGGTGTGCGCCTTGATTTTGTTCCACAAATGGAGGGACCTACAGTTTCAAGCCGACTCCGAACGGCAGATATTTTTATGAGGAGCTTTTTCATGACAGACATAGACTCGGAGGTTTGCCATTGCCTGCCGAGGGGCGACCGCTATTAGAAAAATGTTTTTCTTAATTTTGGTGTTTTCACCGAGATTCGAACCGACGTTCTCTCTGTGAATTCCGAATGGTAGTCGCGCACCAACCCACTCGGCTACGGCGGCCGCCACCTTGGGATAGGGTGAATAATTATGCGCCACATTGTATATACGTACTTGTTACTTCACCAATGCGTGAGAAGCATTTTCATAGCGAAAAGTATTCAGCACGCAATACATCACCCAGAAAACAGGAAGTGGTAAATTTCGCCTGGCTTAGCCTGTCTTAACTGGAGATGGTTTCTATAGTGCTCATCAATCCTTTGTGCAAATATTTACGCTTGTGATTTTTTCTGCTTATTTTCAACTCATACAACTTCGAAAATACAATTCCACCTCTGGCCTTTAAAATTTGCATCTCCTTCGAGTTTCCAGTTTCCAATATCCCATTATATTATGTATGTATGTATTTACATTTACATCAGTGCTTTGCTCGCTAATTTTTTTTGTTCTTCTTAATTTTTATTGGAATTTATGCAGATTCTTGCAGCGCAAAAGTTCAGCACTTCAGAAAGTAATCGAGAAGAAGAAGAGGAATATCTAAAGCAAAATAACAATGACAGCGGCGACAATAACAAACGCAATAACAACAAAATCGTGCATCTGAAGAAAAGTGTGGGAAAGCGAAACAACAAATTGAAAAGCGATGCAGACAATAGTGATAACAACAACAATAAATATGACAGTGACAATGGCAACGCAGCTGTCTACAACGATCAAATGGACGAACTGGATGGGTTGGACGTTTCGGATGAGGAGCCATTGGCATTGCCTAGCACGCATGAAGCGAAAAGTTTTCGTTTGACGAAAGATCCAAAAGAACAGCAAAATGAGGGTTTAATAGCAGAAGACGAAGACAGTGATGAGAAAGGGGTCAGGGACGTGACTGGACAACATGTGCAACTTATGGAAAATTTAGTTGCGGAAAAATTTAATAAAGCGTCGGTACAAACAATACATAACGAGAAAAAAGCGAAAGATACACACTATAGCTACGGGAAGAACAATAATAACAGCAGGAGCAACATGAACAATAGCCACGACGATGGTGATGATGATGCTGCTGACGTGCAAGATGAAAACAATAAAAACAGCGTCATAAATACAAGCAACAATATAAGTAAACAAGTAAACAATAAATCAGAAATGGAGTACACCGACGGTAATCAACTGGAGGAAATAGCGATCGGCGATATCGAGGACAAATTTCGTAACGAAGATGAAGATGCATTACAGCAACAGCAACAGCTCGAGCAGGAACATAAAAATGCGGCAAGTCACGGAGGGAGACGTGGCGGAAGTGAACAGGTAGCACTAGCTGGCCTCATGGAAAAAAATGATGATGAAGATGTGGAGCAAAGTGAAAAATTTGTAGCTAAGAAAATCAAACGACATGAAAGAGCAGACATTGCGAGCCATGATGAAAGTAAAAATAATAAAAATCTCAACAGTGATAACAACAGCAACAACCACAACAAGCACACGTACAAACGCCATCACTATGGGGAGCCGCACAAGGAGAATGAACAGTATGGCAACACGTTCGCACATAAGCCAGTAGCCGAGAAAGTTGCTATGCCGAAAAATCAACAACATGAACAACAACAGCAACAAGATGAAGGAATAGAAGAAAAGCTTGAAGTTGCTGACAGCAATGGCAGCAGCGATGAAAAGGGGCCACAAACCGATTACTCAATAACCTATTTTGGCATTTTAACAAACAGCTCGCAGAGACGCGAAGAAGAAGAAGAGAAAGATTATGTTAGGGAGCTGCCACTGAACGCCTCCGAATATTCAGCCAAAACAACAAACATTGTTGCGAAAATTGCCAACAGCGATGATGCGGCTAAACTAGAAGTTGTGCATGCAACAAGAAATCAACAACAGCAGCAACAGTACGAGCAGCAACACCAGCTAACGGGTAAGTCTTGACTTTAGACGGTTTTAGCAAAACATACATGCATACTATACTTATGAGCGTGTGGCGGTTGTTGCTTTGAAAATTGTGGCTAGAAAAAGTATGCGTACATATGAATGTATGTTTGTACACCTGTGTGCGAAATAATAGCAGCGCGATGTATTGAAAAGTTTTGATTATTTATATATGTGACCTGGTCTACGAAAAGGTACCTTACGTGCGAAAAAAAGTTTTCGAGAAAACAGCAGTTAAAGTTTCAACTTCTAAAAACCCTTGTAACTTTTTTAAATATTAATATTTTTCAATCCGGTTTGGCTTATTTTCTTCAGCATAGATCACAGTATCAATAAAATCACAGAAGCAGTGAAAAACATTATTTTATATATAAATGAATAAGAAAAAGTTAATGCAAATCGCAGAAATCGTTTTAAAAAATAAGTTAGCTTTTGTATTTTGGTATTTGTACTTTTCTTGTTTTTTTACTTTTAACAAACTTTTAAACAAATTATGACTTTCTGGTTTTCACCATTTTAAAGAGCCTTCCACACACTATTCGAATCAACAAAAAAGTGAAAAATGATTTTTTGACACGTAAGGTACCTTTTCATAGACCATAATAAAAATATGGATTAAATATTAAAAATTCAGATTTCTTAGAAAATAAAAAAAAAACTTAATTACAATAGAATAAAAAAAATTTTGTGTATGTAGTCCATTGAATTTTGGTAAAATGTGAAAGTGAAAATCGCGTTGATTTGTAATGATTTTAATTTTTGGTCGTAGACTTGTGCATTTTCGTCCAATAAAAAAGAAACGAACATTCGTTATTTGGAAGAAAAAGGTGACCAAAACTCGGCACGATTTTTAAGTCAGTTCAAATTGGCACTCTATTATACCAAAATTCAAGGAATAATAAAACTGCATACGCAACATATTTCAGAAGATTCTCATTAAAAAGATGAAAATTTTAATGGAAATTTTTGAATTTCTTTAAATTTTATAGCAGAATTTTGTATTAAAATTTAATAAGCTAAAACACTGCATACCCAGAATTTTCCTAAAAGGTCTTTCTAAAACCTATGAGATTTTTTTTAAAGATTTGCAAATTTTTTACAAAGTTTGAAGCTTTAAGTTATATATTGTATTTGATATGTTATATATGTTATATTTTTGAAGTATAAACCATATTTTTATAAAAAAAAATTTATAAGAAAGTTAAATATGTAAAACATAAATAAGCCTTCAAAACTATGCACTATATCGTGCTGCTATTATTGTGAACACAGGTGTGTAGAACTTTGTTAACAAGCGTTTGTGTTTGCGTTTACGTTTGCGTGTGAATTTAAGTACTTTGTTGGTTTATTGTTTTTACAAGTGTTGGCTGCGCAATCATGCTGAAAATGTTGGTTGCCTTTAAGCTTCTTCCAGTGCGTTTAATTTGGGTAAATATTTAGAAAGCAATATTTGGTAATTGTAATCTGTACAAACATACATATAAATAAGAATTAGAGCATATGTTGGTAAATTCATAGAAAATAAAACAAAAATAGCTGTCAGCAATTTTGGAAGATTTTCTAGTCTATCTGTCTGCATCGTGTTAGCGGAAAGAGAAGAGAAGAATTTTAAAGGAATTATAACATTGCGAAAGCTTTGGCCGACACTGGAGAATAAGAATAGTATTTATTTTTTAATCAGCTTTGAACATTTAGATCTATCAGCAAAAGAAGAGAAGTTTAGAGGTGTGAGAACTTGAATTTATGCAAGGTTTTTAGATTTGCAATAAAAAAAATAAGATCATTGCTGGAAACTTTTAAAATCTTAATATTTTCCCCTAAACTTATTTCTTGCTTTCGCGATTAACATCAACATTACTCCTGATTCCCTGAAATTCATCATGTCCTCCGTTATTAATAAGACTATGAATAAGTTCGTGCGGTTTTACAACAGATGGCGTAACTTGATTATTATTCCATCGATCCACATTTCCAAACATTCATTGGAGAGCTACTGTCGTAAGGCACAAACGTCAGTATAAGTTTTTTATTTGAAGCGTAAACAACAATATTTTTACCACACTCGAAAATGTCGAATTTCGTGCCAAATAATGTGTTTTTGCGGGGAATTCTTCTTCATTATTTTAATATGAAGAAAAAAGCAGCCGAAAGTCATCGTATCTTGGTGGAAGTTTATGGTGAGCATGCTCTATCTGAGCGAACGTGCCAGAAGTGGTTTGCACGCTTTAAAAGTGGTGATTTTGGCTTGGAAGACGAAGAACGCGAGGGTGCGCCGCCAAAGTTCATGGATACCGAATTGGAGGAATTGCTCGATCAAGATCCGGCTCAAACGCAAGAAGAGGTTGCAAAAACTTTAGGAGTTGATCAATCAACCATTTCCAAACGTTTAAAAGCCATGGGAATGATCCGAAAGGTAGGCCATTGGGTGCCGTATGAATTGAAGCCAAGAGACGTTGAACGCCGTTTTATGGCATGCGAACAACTGCTTCAACGGCACAAAAGAAAGGGTTTTTTGCATCGAATTGTGACTGGCGATGAAAAGTGGGTCCATTACGACAATCCAAAACGTCGGGCAACGTATGGATACCCTGGCCATGCTTCAACATCGACGTCGGCGCAGAATATTCATGGCCTGAAGGTTATGCTGTGTATCTGGTGGGACCAGCTGGGTGTTGTGTATTATGAGCTACTGAAACCGAATGAAACGATTACGGGGGATGTCTACCGACGACAATTGATGCGTTTGAGCCGAGCACTGCGAGAAAAACGGCCGCAATACGCCGATAGACACGACAAAGTTATTTTGCAACATGACAATGCTCGGCCACATGTTGCACAAGTGGTCAAAACATACTTAGAAACGCTCAAATGGGATGCCCTACCCCACCCGCCGTATAGTCCAGACCTTGCGCCATCCGATTACTATCTCTTCCGATCGATGCAACATGGCCTGGCTGACCAGCACTGCCGTAATTACGATGAAGTCAAAAAATGGATCGATTCGTGGATTGCGGCAAAACCGACCGAATTTTTCACAAAGGGAATCCGTGAATTGCCAGAAAGATGGGAAAAAGTAGTAGTAAGCGATGGACAATATTTTGAATATTAAATTTGTAACCATTTTACGTCAATAAAGTTTCAAATTTCGAAAAAAAACCGCACGAACTTATTCATAGTCCATTAGATGATCATTCAGTGCTATCAGTACAAGGTATTTGTTCAAGTGTCCCTACTAAACTGATGCTAACTGCTGAAGCGTAAATTGTTTTTTTTTTAAGCAAATTTTTTTTTATTGTGACTTGTTCATAAATATTTACAAATTAAAAACTAACAACCAACCTAAATAAAGCATTTTCATGGAAGTAAAAAATAACTAGGCTTAGTGTGTCTGAGCCTTCGTATTTATCCGTGCTTCTTCATTGATATTGTTTATTAGGCTTTTTTTATGGGCCACTGCAATCTTTGCAGTTTCAGTGTTGACGGAGTTTATTTTAAGGTCGCGCTCAATACCGGAGCTTCTGCAGTACCATGGTGTCTTGACAATGCTCCTAAGGACTTTATGTTGGAACTATTGAAATAGGTAATTCGTACTGTAACAGGCGCACCCAATTTTTATTAATTTTTTTTTTATTTTTTTTTTGCGATAAGTTTGGATTAAAAATGCCTTCATACCATATAGCAACCGTGATTACTACGTGTGTGGCTATTCCATTAAAAACATCCCTCCTCTTCGCATTGCTTCGATATCCAAAACGGCGTCCTAAAAGGTCCAAACGGCGTCCTAATAAGGATCCTTACTTACTCAGCCTGTGTTCAGGGTATCCTGTTTTGAAAAACCTATGCACAATGCTCTTCGGCATAAGTTTCCATTTCACGCCTGTTTTTGCAGATAATGTCCTCCACAAAATTTGCGGAATTCCATTTTTCCTCAACTATCATAATTTTCTCGAATATTTCTTCAGGTGTAAGTCAATAGCTCGTTGCAGAGCTGTTTTCTCTGTGTTCCACCTACCGTATTTCAAAAAAGTATATCCATAAATGCAACTTGCATTCCTTCATTGCTTTCATTGCAATCATTCTCCAAACATTCTTGCGAAAGGACCCTTGTCCGGACAACAACTGTATGAGGTAATTCTTTCTACCCACTTTTTTAGGCATTAGTCATCCCGTCCATCTACTGTACCGTCCGAGAGTTCCATTTTTCCTGCCAAAGTGTGAACGTTTGAATTCCAATGGCAAAGAAGCATGGTACTGAGATTCCGCTGATAACTAAAACCGCTGCTTCTAATACTGTTTTGTACGAAGAAGCCCCTCTGAGAGCGCAGGTACTTTGCACAGATTGTAAAGTTTTTCCCCGGCATGGCACCCTTAGCGAATCTGCCTATATTTCGCATCCATATAGAAGAATCGAGTTCGTCGTGTTCATTAAAAGTTGCCAAAGTAAGAGTCATGCTAAGCAAGCTCATGGCAAACCTTGGAGGTCCAACTCAGGGCAAGCGAAAACTTTAAGTAGTACACCCCCAAAGCTGCTACCAAAACTCCATACTAATCTTATTATCTGTTTGTACATTAATAGTTTGTTTTCCATAGTTAGAACTGATCTTGTAATGTTGCTGCCGATTCACTTTCAATCAACGCGATGTCATCCGCAAATGTTGCTATGGCATAATTAGGATCAGGCGGTAGGTCATGTGCGCAAACAAAGTGCATTAGAGACACAAGAATGTTGTCTTGAAGTACTGCTGCCTTTATTTGTCGAATACTTGAATGAGCATCATCTTGTTTGACTGTAGCGATCTGATAAGCCTATGTGACAAACTTTAACGAATGGCTTTGCCATATTGAGGAATACGCCAGAAAATATTTTTTGTTTTCGAGTGCTCTTCTATTTTGTGCATAACCCTGTGTTTGCTTCGAAAACCAAACTAATGTTTTGGTTCGTTACGTTGAAGAGAAATAGCCTCCACAGTTTCTCAGTAAATTGGAACGAATGAATCTTAAAAGATAATGACGTAATTAGTGAGAATTGGGATGCTTTTAGGTGGAAGCTGTTTGAGTATTTCTGTAGAGATGAAATCGAAGTCAGGCAACAACGAATTACTTCTCAAAGATCATGCAAGGTACCTCGGAGTAATACAGTAAATTGATGTGGAAGCGCAATGTTGAGGAAAGGGTGAAAAAGGCCAGTAACGCGTTGTACGCATGTAAAAGAATGCTGGGCGTTACTTATGGTCTATCACCCTCTCTGGTGCGTTGGTACTACACGGCAGTAGTTATACCAATATTGCTGTATGGGGCCTTAGCATGGTGGACTATGACAAGAAAACTGACATACTTAATGCCACTGGAAAGGATTCAACGACTTGCTGCTCTGTGTATAACAGGAGCGATGAAAACCACTCCAACGGTGGCGCTGGAAACGATACTCAGCATGCCACCTATTGACTTTATGGCGAAAAACCTGGCAGCGAAATCCGCGAGCAGGTTGGTGGCTGCTGGAGTATTCACTTGCAGAACTTCGGTCACAGCTCAATAGGAAAGTAGAGCTCAGGTTGAACAGACTACATGATTCCGTACTTTAGTTGGGAGGGAAGGTTTCGCACTACAATTGAAGAGGAGGGATGGCACAAAGGCATGAAGCCTGGCCATAGAACTTTTCACATCTATACAGATGGCTCTAAAACTTCAAGTGGAGTGGGAGCGGGTATTTACTGTTCAAAACTAGAGATAAGGCAGCCTATCAAGCTGCCATACCACAGCAGTATTTTTCAAGTGGAAGTTTTTGCAGTGGGGAAAGCCGCGGAGCTAGCCTACTCTAGAACAAGAAAGAACTCAACAATTAATATATACGTGGACAGTGAAGCAGCAATAAGAGCAATAAACTCATATTGTATTAAGTCCAAAAATGTTCGACGGAGCAGGGAGGACATAGAAAGGCTAGCCGGAAACAATAGGCTGCATATCTACTGGGTACCCGGTCACAAAGGCATTATGGGGAACGAAATAGTAGATGAGATAGCAAAAAGTTCTGTTAGACTACCTTTTGAACAAGAGAACGACAAACCAAAACCGCTTAATACAATATACAATGAAATGGACGACTACATAAAAAGGCGCGTGAAAGATAGGTGGACTAATCTAACCGCATGCAAAACAGCGAAAGTCATGTGTAGAACTAACGACAAAAAACTTACTCAATTCGTACTTACACTCTCGCGAAAGGGCTGCAGAACTATCATAGGTACAGGTATGCTAACAGGTCATAATCTATTGGCTGCACATGCGTAAAAGATATGTATTGCTAACACGGACAAATGCGGGAAATGCAGAGAGGATGTTAAGGAAACTTTAGAACACCTTCTGTGCGTTTGTCCGGCATTATCAAAAACGCATTAAAAATGCCTAGGAACCCCATTGTTTGAGGGTCTGGAGGACGTCTCAAAAGCGGATCTCCCAGCGCTGCTTAGATTTGTTAAAAGCGCTGACATCATACATTATGTCTGCTTTCGGTTGTCATAGAAGTCGGTCTCCATCTGGTATCGCTAGGGACCAAAAGGCCTATGCGTGGCTTGTTGCCAACCAGGCTAACCTAACCAAACCTAAATCGAAGTCAGAGGTCTTCTTATTTTTTACCATTTTAATTTATTTTTTTAGATCGGTGCCCGTAAATCGTGGAATTTCTTCAAACTCTTTGCGCGTGGATGTACACAGCCTTTCACATGTTGCTTCATGATGTGTAAAAACATCAGCGGGATAATCTGCATATAGGTCTGCTTTCTGGAAATTGTTTTTACCCAATTTTCCTTCTTTTAACTTGACAGGCGGACAGTGCATTTGTGCCGTTTTTAAGAATTTAACGCATTTACAAAAGTAGTAATTCACACGATGATTGTTGGACAATGAATGCAAGTGACGAGAAAAACTATCATTTTTTTAAATTCTTTAATTTCCGACTAAAGTCTCTGGTAAGTTTGTTAGTTGTATCTATTGGTGCTCGAGCTTGATGCCACTTATTGCTGAATCATAATAAAATTCAGTATACTTCCTTTTACTAATGAATTAATATAAATTCAATTTAAATGGTCTCAGCTACAATCATACATACTACATGTTAGTACATAAATAAGTAAGAGCCTATAAAATACAAATATACTCTAAGTTAATAGGCAGCTTTTCCCGCTTTGCGTACCCTCTTTCTCGGAAAGTAGAAACCAGAAACAACTCCCAGCAATTAGGTGTTCGAGCATTTCTCAAGGTACCTATTAAAGCGAACTTCCAAGAATAAGTAACAAGAAAATGCAAAACTTATTTTCAGTTCTCTCAATTATCATGCCGGACATAAACAGTCCGTGGGTAAGGGAAAGCATCAAGTAAATCCTAAGTAAATATTTAATTTGTTACAAAAACAAAACTTTCGCTTTAAGGGATAAATTGTAATTAAAAATGTTGCAAAAGTACTGCCTTACAATTTACTTTAGGCATTTACGAGTATTCCCGAGCAAACTGACACTTAAACCTCGCGCCGCTATACAACTTTGCGTCAAAATAAAGCCACAAAATATACAAAATAAATAATATAAATTGAAATGCTGGCAATGAGTATTCCTTTGTGAACAATTGTGGAAACCAATCACGTAGCTGGTGTGCATTGGCCCACATTACCATTGCCCGGTCCATATTTGAGCGTCGGCAATTGTAACCAACTATGCAGTTGTAGTAGTCATTGGCGTCGTACAATTACCGTACAATGGACGGTATGTAGACTGAGTGTTGTTTTCTGTACGTGTTGTTTGTATAGCGCCGCCGAACATAAAAAAAATCAAAAAAAAGAAACAACACAAAATTCCGACTCGCAGTAGCTGCCACAGTATGGTTGTGTAAGGTTGGCGAAGCCGGTTTGGTCGCGCCACAGCACTTCACTTCAGCAAATCAGCAATGCAGACAATGTTGCTAAAAATAAAGACATGCCATCTACAGTTGAGTACGTGAGGATACGTGAGTTATGTAACACATCGAAGCCCACCGTAGCGCTGGAGCTCTCTCCTGTCTTTCACCGAGGACCTTCTACCCAACCCGCCAATCTATCAATAACAAACAGAAATTGTGGCTACATTCGAATGCCAAGTGACAGCCAGTGAATTCGTTTCAGTCGTCGACACATTTCACACTTACGTACATCGTACTATATTATGCTCTTCTAGCGTGTTTCAATGGCCTTATTTGTGTGCCATAACTGGTTGCAAGCCGATTTTGTTACCCAGCCGCAGATACGCGATTTTGTTGCTCATACGCCGTGTCGGCAAGCTTGTGATTTGGTGATTGACACAAACTCGTGCGAATAAAACTAAACTAGTACTAACCTGCATATATATATATATATATATGATTATATATATATATGGATATAAATGGGTACATATTAGAATACATAGCCCAATTGATATTCCGTCGAGTCTTTGCTACAGTGAATTATGTACGTATGTGTGTGCAGTCTGTACATGAAGTGTGGAAATCGTCTTGAAAAATGTTAGTGAGCTACCCCGAAACGTGTCAGCCCGGATATTGATTGAAATGATTGCGTCTGACACACCACAACTGCATTTATAGATAAGCAAGAAGATATAGAACAGAGCATTTATAGAATAGAAGTCTAATACGATTACAGTTTATATTTTTGTAAATCATTTAAAAAGTTGTTATTCGGTTGGATTTGACATAAACCTTTATGGCAAAACGTTCACAGAATTGCAGCTTACCGTTAAGAAATATTCAACGTGAAAAAAGTTTTAAAATTTGCCATTTTATTTCATACCACTTTAAAAGCCGCAATAAATTTTTCGAAATGTGGCAGAAATACCTTTTTTCAAAGTAATGAGCTGTGTAGTGTGATAAAATCGTGGCATTTATAATGAAATTTGCTGTGGCAGATGTGTTTTTGATATAAAAACGAGTTTATATTTCGTTGCAAAATTATAGAAAATTATAGAACCACGACATATTTAAAGGCATTGACTATTTATTTTTGCTTTTGTTATTTACTTGAAATATTTTTTAATACAAATACCGATAAATCTGTACCGATGGTCGTATTAATTCAAGCTTCAAGCTTTTTGCATGTTAAAAAATTCCAAAAAGTATTTTAGAATGTAGAAGTTTAGAATTTTTAGATAAGTTTCGGGTATGCAGTTTTATATTTCATTGAATATTAGGCCGAGTCGATTTGTGGGGAGGCAAAAAAATCACCCATTGCTGTGTGAAAATCATATTCTAGGGATCAAAATAAGAAACTTTGGCGAAGGAACCATACCTCTAAAACGAATTCTGATGTCCCCCAATTTGGGTCGAACTTTTTAGTTTCTTTTCTCATGTAAAGGCCAAAAATGGTGATATTTTGAAATTATTGTATGGGGAACCCCCCCCCCCCCCCCCCCCCGCGAGGAGTTCCAGGGGGTGTGCCACTGGCATGGGTGGATCGGCCGTCCAAAGTTAGTGGGGGTCGGTCATACATTTGGACTCGATTGGAGCACTCTAAATAGGTCAAAGTGGGATTTTTCGTTCGACCCAAATTGGGGGGACATCAGAATTCGTGTTAGAGGTATGGTTCCTTCGGCAAAGTTTCTTATTTTGATCCCTGGAATACGATTTTCACAGAGCAATGAGCGATTTTTAAATCGATCCACCCTATTGAGTATTGTACATTAAAATATAAGTTTGAGGTGGCAAAAAAATTAGATTGATTTTTGAATTTGGTTTGATTTTGTCATTCATTTGTTATATGGAGTAAATGCGCAAGCCGCCATCAAAATCAAAATTGACAAAACTCTACTTGATTTTTGGACTACTTTAGACTTGCATAATATTGGAATTAAAATTAAAGTGGCTATGAGACTGCATGAAATATTTCTACTAAAATATTTGATTAAAAAGTTTGAAATTTCTATAGTATCTTGATAATTTTTTTTAAATAAGAGTTAACTTTACTTGCGTTTATTTTAATAAGAAGCAAACAAATTGTCCAAACTTGTAGGTAATCCCCTAAGCTATTGTTATTTTATGCAGTGCACGTATACAAGGTGGCGCACAATTAATCACCCTATCGGAAGATTTATAATTTTTGCTAATGTCGTCGTACGTCAATCATATTTGACACTTAGGGAAAAAGTTAATAAAAAAAAACTATATGAATTAATTTTGTGCAACGCCTTCTATACACACAAATAGTTTTTTAGGGCCCTTTCGTTTTTCTATTACCACTGTTGAAACGACTTTGCATATTTCGACTAACAAGACATGATCTCATTGTTGTAAAACGAAAACAAAGTTTTTTTTAATAAACCGACATAAACTGGCCGTGGGGAACACACGTATTCACCAGATTCAATTCAAAAGCTTCCAATGATTGAACGAAAGCATTTTCTATTGTCTATATTTTCTATCTATCTATTCCATTGTTATTCTATTTTCATTGCAAAAACAAAACGAACATACTCTCGAATTCAAATGGCATTTTGGTGCATGTCGGAGAATTGTTAAAATTAAATAATTTTTTTTATTTGCAACTGGCGGTGCTTTGTGCACGTTGCTACGCCCAAAAAATATAAGAATGTTTTTGGATTTGATATTCAAGCATTTATTTATGTAAGCAAAGGCAAACAAAAGCTCTCTGCATTTACCTTCCTTACTTTCCTCATATAAAATGACAGAAATACATTTGGAGGTTTGCCCTTACCTGCCCAGCGGTGACCGCTATTAGATACAGCTTTTTCCTTTAGTATTTCATGCCTGGCATTTTGAACTTGGGCGCTACCAAATAGTAGTCACTCATCATACTATTCGACTACGGTGACGGGCAAAACTCATCAGAGGCATTCGTAAGCCTTCATTTCGGCCTGAAAAATCGCTATTCGGCAAGACAATTCTAATAATTTTAAATCAGAAAATAAGTCACATCGCCATTTAAAAATTGCAGTATAATAAGAAATTATTAATAAGAATAACTTTAATAAAAAATTAAAAATAAATTTAATAATATAAATGATAACGAAACTTAAATGCCATCATCCTGAAAGCTCTGTGTTGAGTTTTCAACTGTCTAGAAAAGATAGAGGTAGAGGTGAAATTAACGTTGGAGCACTGCACGATAAGCTGATCCTGAAACTTAGAAATTACTTCTATGGAAAGGCCGGAAACTCTGAACATCACCATGCAGTCAGTGCAGCTGACGACAAATTTACACCGCTCAGAATGATGCACGAGCTTAACAGCAGGAACACTACAACACAAATGGACAAAGTTGAACAATGGTCACGAATGCCAATACATGGCGTGTATTACAACGAATTGAAAAGCACGCATGTTGACGCGAAACTGCCGCACTCATGGCTAATCAATAAGGGAATTTGCGCGAAAACAGAAAGTGCTATATTTTCTATGCAAAATGGAGTAGTACCCACGTGAAATTATATAAATAACGTCATCAGAGAGTCCTATGCTCCAAACGAACAGCGGCACTCAGATTTGCCTCAGCCTACCGCACTGTCTCAGGCGCAGCAATTTACGTGATCAGCGGGCGGGTATCTGGACCTCATGGACCGGAAACGAATGAATGCGTGGGACTCCAAGAAGAAACACGTCATCACAAGCTTCTCAGATCGGAGATGTCAAACAATGCTGCGGCGGCAAAGCCGATGGGACACTGAATCGAGTGGCAGATGGACGGTGAAACGTATTCCACCAATTGACAAATGGGTCCATAGGAACTTTGGGGAAGTGAACTACTTCTTAACTCAGTTCTTCTCGGGCCACGGATACTTCCGGAGATACCTATACCGCATGGGCAAGGTAACCGATTCCAAGTGTATATACTGCGAAGCTCTGAGCGATGACGCTGAACACACGTTTTTCAGTTGTAACAGATGGCTCGCGGAAAGAAATGCTCTGAGGGAGAAGATTGGCGGCATCGCGCCAAGCAACATAATCAGCAAAATGCTCGAACGCGAGGACAGCTGGAACTCGGTAAAGAAATACATCGAGAACGTACTACGAAAAAAACTATTGACCACGACATAGTGCGCATAGAAAGCAGTTCCGGGAAGGGTGTCTCCCCAAAAGGAGAGGAGGGAGGAATCGTTGTAGTGGCCGCATCACACGACGCAGTACACGACGGTCGCTGTAAGTGCGAAGGCATTTGAAATCTACCTCTTTTTTTTTTGTTTTTTTTTTTGGCGCGTACACCCTTTTTGGGTGTTTGGCTGAGCTCCTCCTCCTATTTGTGGTGTGCGTCTTGATGTTGTTCCACAAATGGAGGGACCTACAGTTTTAAGCCGACTCCGAACGGCAGATATTTTTATGAGGAGCTTTTTCATGGCAGAAATATGCTCGGAGGTTTTGCCATTGCCTGCCGAGGGTCGACCGCTATTAGAAAAATGTTTTTTTCTTAATTTTGGTGTTTCCCCGAGATTCGACTGACTTTCTCTCTGTGAATTGCGAATGGAGTCACGCACCACCCCATTCGGCTTCTTTTTTTTTTTTTTTTTTTTGATCCCTACCTCACCCAACAAAACAAAAACAACAAAAAAATGCCGAAGAGTTCCCATAGACGGCATCCTACTTTGCTTTAAGCGAATTAGCGAAAGTACGTCTTTCTCGAAAGCTGCCAAATCCAAACTAAGCTATCAATCAGTCTGAAATTTGTTTATTTTGATAGTTGGCATCAACTTCCCTCAGGAACGCCCTCTGTCATCAAACATGGATGGTATAAACTAATTGAAATAGAAGCCGGCAGAAAAAAGAGATTTGCAAACATAATTCAAATATTGCTTATCACAAAATGAAATTCACATGCGTGTTGCCGCCATAATTTTTTGTCACCTCAGTAAACGGCGTTTACGGATTTCCTGCAACTATCTATTACTAGTGACACATCGGGGAGTTAAATTAGCTGTTGCTTCTCCTTGTCCTTTCTTCTTATCGCTAATAATAATTACACAAACCAAAAATACTAAAATATTGCACCAAATCAAATTCTATGAAGAAAAAACTTTCAAAACAGTCCTGGCAGCTGATTGCCAATTTTGCAGCAAATCTGCCATATGTGAACGGGTAAACTAATATTTTCTGCATTTTAGCTAGTCAGTGCATATGTGCACTAATGGCATAACGAGTAGAAGAACTTATTTGCTGCAAACCTTGTGCAATGGCTAATGGGTGTTATTTCTAACTTCCCATAAAAACCTTACCGGATTGGCCTTAAGCGAGTGTCCATTAGCGGGCTTATGTTAGTTTATGAAATAAGCTTTAACTGGAAATATTGAAGTGCACATCTTTAAGCGACTGCCTGGTCTTAAAAGTGGAATATTCCGTCTTAAATATGGTATATATTTAATTTTTTTTTTAAATAATTGTATATTTATTTAACTAACAATTAAAAAACTGTTTTGAAGTCAAGCAGGTATGAAACCAGGCCTGTAGCAATGGTATATCAAATACTGATAATTTCATAAAGTTTGCTCCGATCGACTTGAAATATTCCTAAAATATCCTGCATTCATTTTAAAAATTTCAATTACCTTAACCTCTCCGTTCCCTGAAAAGTTGTATTAGTACATAAATAAATATTATAATAATATATTAACAAAATAAAATATAGTTTGGTTGAAACGGAATTCATTATTTTCTCGGTAGTTGACTGTAGTAGCGATCAAACAATTTAAAGTTTATGTCGTTGTTAAGGTGATATTTCGCACTAAAAAAATTCGATTCAGTTGTGAGTCACAGGGTGCTAACAGTGGAAGTCAAAAAGAGAAAATCCGGTACTTTTTACAGTTTTTCTTTGATAAAGACGAAAATACAAGCCAGGTCGCTGAAATTGTGAATGGTGTTTATGGTGCCGATACTGCAATTGCAAATTAGGTACAATTTTGACTTCGGCGATTCGGTTGCGGCATCATTGTTAAAGAAAATGTCGATAAAATCACAGAAATAATCGAAGTTGACTAGGCACGTAGCAACACCCAGGAACTAAAGATCAGCCATACTTCATTAATGTACTTTGGCATGAACTAAAATTTTATAAAATAAAAAATTTAAAAAAATGTGCTTAAGGGATTAGGGACGCCTGAAAAAATCATGATTTTATATAATTTTTTTTTTGCTTGTGAACTACTTTGTTTTACGAAAAATCATGTTTCGACTTGACTTTAGCAAAATTTCAAAAGAAGATATTTATAATTGTAACATTTTTCGCTGTTTGTGTTATCGCCGTTTCTCCAGAAGTCCCTTGCGGTGATCATCACAAGTCCTTGGAGATTCATTTAGAATCAATCGGACCAGAGAAATTAGTTTTATTAATAGATAATCTTGTGCCTGATTTAAGCTTTTTTTCAAAATTAACAATATGGCGACCTCAGGAAATATCTTTCAGATTTCCGAGAAAAAAAACCGAGAACGAATTATTTAAAAAAAATCGAAATTAAAAAAAAAAACGCCTTCGATCAGTTTTTTATGTTTTTCAAAGGCAGTATAAATTTTATGGAAATCTACCAAGCGGTTTTTAAGTTACAGTGATCACCAGTTCAAAAAACATAGTTTTGAGAAAAACGAATTTAAAGTTTTACCCTCGATTTATGTCTCGAATTATTTAATTACTTACAATGTGTCATATTTTCCTGGACCATATACTAGTTGTACAGCCGTCATAGTAGCTTCCAAACTATTGAGTTGCTGTTGCCTACGTATCATTCTACATTCATTACAATAAATCCCGAGAAGTCGGTCGCTTGCAGCTGCTGATAGCTATTTGCTCTCGAACGCTCCGGAGCGAAAGAGCGTCCTTTGTTAATTGTTGAATAACTCGAAAAGTATTTTTTGGATTCATTTCAGTTTTCACACAATACTTTTAAGATATTAAGCTTTAAGAAAATGCAAAAAAATCAAATTTTTGGAAAATTCTGACTACACCTAGCCCCTTAAAGAAAAAAATAAAAATAATCAAAAAATTCCATATGGATACGAGTTATACGAGAAAATTTAGCACCCATTATACAAGGTGGCGCAAAATTAATTAGCCTGTCGGAAGGTATATAATTTTTGCAATCATATTTGACACTTGTGAAATAGGCAGCTGCAGTATACAAAGAGATAAAGAATGGAACGCCTAAAGCTCAAATTAAAGATGTCCAGCACGCAAATTCATTATTTTTATTTAGTAAACAAATTATTCAAAAACCAGATTGGATGATAAGTTTTTCGCCACCTTTTGCAAACGTAACTTGAGCTTCACAAAATTATGCAACTATAGCAAGTATTTATTTATTATGTGGCAGAATATGATGCGATGATGTACATATGTATGTTTCATAAAAGACTTTAATATTGAACGAAAACTAATCAGCGAGTGAAAAGCGAAGCCAACACTTGTAGCCAATGCAAATACTTTTCTGATTAAATGTATGTATGTGTTTCTACGTCTGTTTGTTCATATGCATGTGTGTAAGAATAATAAATCGAATTGCCTGTTGCAACAATCGTCTAAAACGAAATACAATCAACACTTGAAGTAAATTTATTAACAACAGCTATTCTGTATATTTCTATTTTCTTACTCTTTCTCTCCTTCGCGCTCTTCCTCTTTTATGCGATCCAACGGCAACATACAATAATTTCCAATTTCTAATTACAAATTTACAATGGCTTACACAATGAATGTGCAATGGTAACAACAAAATGTGCAACCGTATTTCAATGGCAGACGAAACGCCTGACGCTGGTGAATCCTATGCCACCCATATGTCAGCATTTGAACACTACAAGGCACAACGCCGCAATAGTCGGCGCTACGGACATAAAATGTACAAGAAGAAATACAAAGATTACCTGAGCTATGCAACAATGTCCTCGTTGACAGCTGGAGCGATGGGAATAGCAATTGAGGCCACAACAACAGCGGTGCCTGAAATATCAACAGCGTTGTCGGCTCAGGCAAATGTGATTGCAATGAGTGCAGAGCACACAATCAACTCGACACAAGCGAAAATGACAAATAACAGCTACACCGATTACTATCGTAAACAAGATCAGGAACAACAGCAACAACAACAGCAATGGCAACGGCAACATCTACAGCTACAGCAACAGCAAAGAGAAGAGCCCATTTCTGTAAGAGCGCAAAAACATGCTGAGAAGCTAAGAAAATATGCGAGAAAAATTGAAGCGGAAAAATCACGTAGATTACCAGCATCACCAATATTTGTTGTAGGCAATCGAAATGGTGGCGCGGTAGCTGCAACCATAGACAGCAGTAGCAGTCGGAGTGGAGAAGGCGCAAATCCTTTCTATGAAGGACAAATAAACTACTACCTAGAAACCAGAGATGAAGAGGATACGGAGGGTACGGCAGCAACCGAGGCAAACAACAAAACCATAGATGGGAATGGAGAGGGTAAAGAAAATGCTGATGTAGCGGGGGCAAAGCAACGAGAGGAGCGTTTGCGTGCGCATGGAGGCAGCATGGAGCGTATGATAGCAGCAGACAATAGTAACTGGTATCAGCGTGTAAGCCCAGTGCTGCGTAATGGCATTAAAGTCTTCAGCAATGAAGGTAAACACCTGCGTGGGGAGGCGACAAGCAACCAAAAACAAAATGTGCACAAACAGCAAAAGCATCAGCAACATGACGCACAGCACACACATCATTACGAGCGCAATCACTACCAGCACCAACACCACCAACATCACCATCAACATCAGCATCAACAACATCATCGTCAGCACCCACACCCGCATATGCACGCATATAAACAACAACAACAACACCATGGCATACATCAACATCGGCGTGGTGGTAGTGGCAATCATCACAAGCATCGTCAACATGGTAAACATTATCAATCAACTGACACACGCCAACTACAACAGCAACAACATACATCCAATCCATATCAACGCATATTGCCGACAAGTCTACTCTCTCCACCATCCCCACATGCCTCAGCCACACAAGCAGCAGTGGAAATGGGCATGGTGCAAACGCCCATACCACCACCTTCGTACACAAAACAGCATCAACAACAGCAACAAACAGAAGCCGAAGCTGTTGGTAGTGGCGCGCAACAACTGGGCCATCAGATTACCGAATTGGAGGAGTTAGAACGTTATTACGCCAAATGGCCACACTTAGCACGCGTGCAGTTCCAAGTATATGATGAACATTACCGCGAAGCACACCCCGAGCTATATCCAGAGATGAAGGATGACGCTGATGAAGACTATGACGATGACTACGAGAGCGCTGCTGAGTTAGAGGAGGCACAAAATGGTCACGACGAGGATGCAAACTTGCCACCGTACATCAAGAAGTACAATCGACGGAATAAGCAGTTACTGAATTTGCTAGAAGGCACTCTAGCGCCACCGACTCGACCCCCACCCGCTATTATGCGCAGCTGGTCGAGTTCATTGTTGCAGCCGGGACCACATGCGAGCAGTCGGAGCGCTGGCGGCGGTGGTGGCAATGGTGTGGGTCGAGTACGCATCGATGACGATTACCTAAAAGAGAAACGCAAACGTTATCACAATCGTGATATCAGCAGCACGAGCACCAGCAGTGTAAGCGGTAGCAACAACAATAACCGAAAAGAGGACTTAGATCATTATCAAGATTTATTTGCCCAGCAACGACCTCCATCAACGACAACTACAGAGATACCAGACACACTAGCAGGTGGGTCGGCTAATAAAGAAGATAGCTCTGCAACGAAAAAGGTGCAGAATAAGGCAAATATTCGTAGTACTGTTGAGAAGGCAGCGCAATCAACTAACCAGCTGCCAGACGAGGATGTTAGCATTTCGACAGACACAGATGCAGATGCAGACACAGATACAGACATCGATGCTTATGCTGCCGATGATGCCGACGTTGACATTTGGCCAAAGGAAATCGAAAATAAATCGAATGCAAACGAATTGACAGGAAGCGCGCAAATGACATGGCAAATCGAAAAATTAACAACACCCAAACCAATGCAACACTTGCCTATAACGCCGAGCACACCAAAGCCAGCTATTTACCGTTTGCCCTCATATCCTGCTATTGCTGGCAGTTTTATTGGAAAGCCACGCAGTCGTAGCGCACAATTTGCGCCAAGCGGCGGCAGTCGTGGCAAACTTGCTTTTGTGGCGGCAGCGGGCGATGACCTTCATAGTAATCGTTGGAGCAATATTTATGGCAGAGGTGGTGGAATAATTGGCAATTACGGTGGTGGAGGAGACAGCAATGGTCTCGGTCTTGGTCTTGGCATTGGTGGCAATCATCACAAATCATTGTCCCGCTTCAGCGCTTACAAACCGAACGCGCATAAAGCACTAACAGCTGCAGCCGCCTTAACCGCGACGAGCACTACGGCGCCAACATTTTTGTGGCATGCGGCAGGTGCCGATATGGATGGTAATGGCTTGACAACCGCAGCAACAGCGATTACGGTGACGCCGAGTGGGGGCAGTAGTAGCGACGACGGAGATGGTGCAGAGGGTGGTGTACCGAACGGCGGAGTGGGTCGCACAATCAGCTCCTTCGTTTATCATCGGGTAATTGATGCGTCACCGCGTCTGGTGGGTACCGGCGCCACGGGACGCAAGCAAAGATTGCCATTTGTGGCTATCACCGATCGCCGGCTGGAGACCACAAAGAAGGCGCTGCTGGAGCGACAGAAAGATTTCGAACAGAATCACTACCCAATGCCTTAAATTCACTGCACTACAATGACTGTTGCAGCGAACGTGAACGCGACGTAGACGGAGACGGAGACGGTGACAGATGGACAGAGAAACAGAGAGACAGCGATAACCAGGACGAGCACAAACACTTGTGCAAGGACAGAAACGCAAGCGAAAATTTGACACAGACAGTGATGCAGATAGAGACGTAAAAGAAAATAAAAAAATAAAAAACAAAAAAGAAGAGAAAAATACCAAGAAATAGCAAGTAGTAGTAAAAGAAATCTAAGCCAAGTAAAGAGCAAACGAATTACAGACTAAAACTGGATCAGTAAGAAAACGCAAGCACCATTGCACTACCGCAAAATGCATGAACAGCGCAACGCAGACCAAATGCAAAAAAGCAAAAGAGCCTGCAGCTTTTACAACTCAACACATCCACCAAACGAAGCAAAGCAACTCAAGAGTTTTCAAGTTTTTACGAAATCGATTTTCCTTGATTTTGTTGACTTCGGCGCAGAAAATTTTAGTTTTAAATTCACTTATGCAGCAAATGGATCAGCTGTTACTCAATTGCAGTGTCAAAAGTACTGAAAAGCTCCGTAATGGCAAATGTAGCACTGTGGTGTTTTTTGTTTGTTTTCGCCTTTGCATGACTCTTAAACTATTATGTTTTCACTTTAGACATTTTGAACGAGCATATAAATATTTAGGAGTAGTAAATATGCACATATAGGAAAGTACATATTCTTCATACATACATACATACATACATACATACATGTATTTCTACATATCTATAATTTGCTTGCATAAAGACCAACACTTTCTTTAACACACTCTGCTGCAAAATTAGAAGGCCAATCACATTTTAGTGCTCACTGCTATACAGTAAGTGCATATTTCGTTTAAGAGGTTGGACACTGGAGCAGCAAAAAACTTAAATATATTTGGAGCCATTTTTTTTTTTTAATGGGGCAGTGAATTGCAGCAAAATTTTGAAAAGGTTCTTTATTGCGGATGCCATAAAGAGGATAATTTTTTATTTTTTTCAAGTACAAAGCAAATGACGACTGCTCAACTTTTATGTGACGAAATTTATTTGTTTTTAAATGTCACGCGACTGGAACAACTGCAAAAAATATTTCCGCTTATACATCAATGACTGAAGTAGTTCTGAAAATTTAACAATTTTTGATCAGTAACTTTTTTTATGAACCCACCATAAATTTTATTTCCATAATAAATTACAATCTATTAGTTCGTAGCGTTTTTACCGAAGCCTTTTACTTAAACAAATAACATAGTTATATTAATAATTTAATAAATTATATATTCGCCGTTGCTGTTTACAACCTCATCCCAAATTATTAATGCCGTTCTGCCAAAAACCGCCTGGTCTGGGGTCAAAGAAGTTCTTGTGCCTCTTTATTATCGAAGGTAATACCCTTCATATGGTTTGACAGGGAGCAGAAAAGATAGTAATGGGGCGGTGCACGTTCCAGAGAATACGGTGGATGCTGAAGAACCTCCCGTTCGACTTGTGTGATATGGTGCCTGGCGTTGTCGTGAAGGAGTATGGTTTGGTCTTTTCAGTCGAATAGCCTCATTCACGCGGTGTAGCTGAGCTCCTTGTTGACCGTGGCATTCTTTTTGAACATTTCCCAGTGCACCATGCCTTCCCAGCCACACCAAACACATATCATGATCCTCTTTGGATGAGGATCCGGCTTGACTCTCGGCTTTTGCCTATCTATTGTAGCCACCCACTCTTTTCTTTGATTCATTTCTATGTATAGGCACCATTTCTCATCTCCCGCGACGATTCGGTACAAAAAGCGCTGTTTATGATCGCGTGTTGCTCGATGGCGGGCGAGACGCAGAGAAACAATTTGAAGGCGATTTTTTTCTGTTCTTTTAGTTGAGCTCGTGAGAGACCCAGGCTCCTAATTTTTTTATAAATCCCATTGAATGAAGGTGATTGAGCATCGTTTTATGATTGCAGTTTATTTTTTCCGCCAATTCATAACTGGTTTGGCGACCGTTCTGCTTCAAAAGTGGTTTGAGACGTTCTTGATTGAATTCGGAAGACCTTTTTCTGCGGGACGTGTCATCGTCGTGTAAGTTGCCATTTTTGCCTCGATGAAAAGCAAAGAAGAGCAGGTGTTCAAAATGGTATATTTTTGCATCCTAGGAATTCTATTTCTATGCCATAAAACTAATAAAAATTAAATAACTCAAAAATAAAATTAACATAATTTTGTAGAGCAGAAAAAATTCTATCGAATGAATACTTACCGTTTGCCAAACAGCAAACAAAGCGTTGTAAAATAAAAGAAAAAAGAAAATATAAAAACACTATGAACTTATTCCCCTACTTAATATTTTTATTAAAAGTACGTAATTGGTGTAAGGGGTTTGAGTTAAAATGACCCTTCCCCTTGCAAGAGAGCATTATTGGCTTTAGTGGTATTAAGTTATAATTTTTCCAATGCAGCATTGATTTCTACAATTATATTTATATTAAAATATGAGCAAGATCTGGGAGTGTTTTGCGCTTTAGTATTTTTGGGTAAAGTACCACTCCCGTTATTACATTCATTTTTTGGTTTTTGTGCTGTAATAGTCGGAAGATATGCTTACTGCTGCTTCTCTTTACTGTGTCTATGCCGATGTGGTGAATAACGTCTTTTCTTACATACCAATCTGCGTTTGTGTTTGTTCTTAGTATCTTAAATGGACTTCTCGGTATAATTTGTAGGTTTGATTTACTGGCATTCTCCCATATTTTAGGGTTACTTAAGTTTGATTGTTTTCCTAGTAGCTAGTAAATTGGTCGCAATTTGGTTTTCTCTCATTGTTTGCTGTTTCTATGTGCGTTTTGAATTTATCGCGATCCTTAAATACTTTGCATTTCAGTGTATTTTTATATCTTCTTCGTTAATTTGAATTCTCCCTTCGTGTATATTGTATGTTCTGTTTTGTCTTTATTGACCTCGACGCACCACTTTTCAAACCAAAGTGTTGCAGCTGACAGCGTATCTTGCAATATTTTTGTTGCTGTTTCTTCCCTGCTGGCATTAAAACGGTGTCGTCTGCAAATGTAGGCAATGGGGTCCCTCGAGTAGTTGGCGTTGGTATATCTGCTGTGTATACTAGGTATAATATGGGGCTCAATACGCTTCCTTTAGGTACTCCAGCTGTCACTGGCATGATTTCAGAGCATTCATCGTCGTATTTTATGAAGAAGTGTTTGTGAGTTATGTAGCTTTTAAGGGTATTAAATATGTTAAGCGGTAAGATGTTTTTTAGTTTATGAAAAAGTCTTTTGAGTAAATGTCAAATGAATCTGTTACACAGTTAGTGTTGTTTCAGAATTGAAGTACGATGCCATTTGCAAAACTTATACTTCTTCCAATACGGTGAAGAAACATTTTTCAATGATATTAACGACAATCTCCAAACCCCATTTCTTGCGAACCTTCTACACCATCTGGGGTAAGATCAAGGTCTCACATAATGCCTCAAGGCAATATAATGCCCCCGCTTTCGAACCGTATAAAGCAAACGTGAAATAGTAGAGGAAAAATAAGAATCAGCTCTTCTCCGCCATCACCATCCAAGCAGACTTTAAAAAAGTCTACGATGAAAACAAAGGGAGAGTAACATATGTCAAGCAGGAAAAACCAGAACTTGAAAAAGGTATTAGAAATGATAATATATTTTAAAAGAAGTAATATATATACAATAGAAACTACAAACAACTCACTTAAAACGTTATTCCTCAAAGAAAAGTCATATAGAAGAATGAACTTCATCGGCAAGTGATGACCACTTCGTTTTAACTGACTCAGATCTTGTGATTAGATATATATATATATATATAAATAAATAAATAAATAATTGGCGCGTACACTTCTGTTAGGTGTTTGGCCGAGCTCTTCCTCCTATTTGTGGTGTGCGTCTTGATGTTGTTCCACAAATGGAGGGACCTACAGTTTCAAGCCGACTCCGAATGGCAGATATTTTTTATGAGCAGCTTTTTCATTGCAGAAACACATTCGGAATATAGGATAAAAAATTTTCCTACGATTTGGGTGTTTCATGCAAGCAGATTCGAACCCACGCACATCCGAATAGTAGTCACGCACCAACACATTCGGCTACGGCGGCCGCCGTAATACATGGCATCACAAGATCACAGGCCAGTTAGATCTATTCACGAAGACGCCAAATGCATATATTATTCAGGTTTCTCTCTCTGGCGATAAAGGAGGAGGGTACAGTGTGCTCTACGCGCAATGTGAGCCCATGAACTGATCCATTTTTTAAAATACAGGGTTCATATTAACCGGAAATTATTGAAAAGTGCTGAAATGAAATTATTCTAATTTTTCAATTATATTTTTTACTTTGGTTATTTTTCACAGTTTCTTTTATTTTAATTTTGTTCAAAAACATAAATAGTTAAATGTGTGGTGGGTCGTATATGTACTTATACCGCACTTACTTACAAACTTACTTACATACCAGAAGCAGGATTGGATAGTTGGATCGACCAAGGGCTTAAATGTATGTAGGTCAGCAAACGTACAAAGTAAATGTTTTTCTATTACGCCAGACGATATCGATTACATCGTTAACGATACATCGTAACGATGAATTGGGCGAGAGAGTTTCTGAAATTTTGAAAAAACTGTAATTTGTGTTATGAGCTAACTAAAAAACAGGCTGTCAAAGTTAAAATTGTGAATCTTGCAACATTGATTGGAACCAACGAAGTTAAGAAAATAAATATTCGTTAGTGTAGAAGTACAAATGAATAGTTTTTGTACATAAATCAAACGCACGATTCTCTTACCATAAGACAGGCTTAGCTTCAAATTTTCAACTTTAGCAAAGTCTCAAAGTATCTAGAAGCCTTTAAAATTCAATTGCAATCGACTTTGGTTTACACTTCAATGATCTGCAAAAGTGATTAACTGGAAGTTAATTTAGATTTGAATTGCTGATTGTGCCCACAAACCAATGCACTTACCTATTAAGTATATGACTTCACTTGAGTGCACAAATCCGATACCATGCATTTACTCCTATAGGCTTCACACACACAAACACGTGCATATGGTATGTACCTATAGTTCGAAGGTAGGTTTCATTATCAGTAACATATATAAATAAGGCACTTGACAGAATATCGACATAATAAATAAATATGGATTCGCAATAATTGGACAACAATCCATTTGCATGCATTTGTGTTTATATGTATTCGTGTAGCATTTCAAATGAACCATGAATATTACAAATTGACAGTTAAATAAGTCTAGTAACATAAGCTGGTCAGTGAAATTCATACGTATGTAGAAAGTAATATTCCTGCAGGCAAATCTACTAATTCCGAATTACCTTACGACCAGCTTTCTTTGCAACTGAAGTAGCCACTCCTCTAACTTTTTCACTGCTAGTAAATAGTATTTTTAACATGCCATGGTTTAGGGCAGTTAATGAATTAGTAATCATTATAGACACAAACATTTCTAGTCCAATTTGTACCGAAAGTCACTGGTTTTGGGCAAGTTGAAAAAGTAAATAAAAATGTATATATAATATGAGAGTGTACAAAAAAATGTTACTCTGAATCTTTATATCGCATCTATGAATTTGTTCTTTTACTTAATATGATGTGTTAGCATTGTACAATATCATTTAAGGAACTAGTTCATAATGGGCACAAAAAAAGCTAGTCCAATAAGTAGCGCAAACCTTTAGTTTCGGACTAGTAAAAACATTGATAGATAAATACTTAAAACACTTTTTATCATGAACTAAAACATTAAATTTACTTTCTTTAAATTTTTTTTTCGACTTATCATTATTTTATTTTTAATTTTTATAATTATACATTTCATAAGAACCGAATGTAAATTCTGTTACGCAGCGGCATTATAACAGTTAAGCAACTAGTTCATTATGGACAAGAAAAACTTTAGTCAAATTTGTGCCGAAAATCACTAGTCTCGGACTAGTTGCAATGGTAAAAGAATTTATAGATGAAAGTTCCAACATTTTTTATTGTGAAACAAATTTAAACAAAATAATAAAAAAAAAACTTTTTTTTTATTTCTTCTTCTTCTTAATTGGCGCTATAACCGCTTACGCGATTTTGGCCGAGTTTAGCAAAGCGCGCCAGTCGTTTCTTTCTCGTGCTAACCGGCGCCAGTTGGACACACCAAGTGAAGCCAAGTCCTTCTCCACCTGATCTTTCCAACGCAGAGGAGGCCGCCCCCTTCCTCTGCTACCACCAGCTGGTACCGCATCGAATACTTTCAAAGCCGGAGCGTTTGTATCCATTCGGACGACATGACCCAGCCAACGTAGCCGCTGGATCTTTATTCGCTGCGCTATGTCTATGTCGTCGTAAAGCTCATACAGCTCATCGTTCCATCGTCTGCGATATTCGCCATTGCCAACGTTTTTTATTTATGAATTGGTTTTTCCACTTAAAACTGAAACAATTAAAATAAAGTTTTTTAGACACGAAAAACTTTAGTTAAGTTTGTGCAGAAAATCACTAGTTTCGGACTATAGATGAAAGTTTATAGATGAAAGTTTCAAAAATATTTTATTGTGAAACAAATATGAACAAAATAATAAAAAGAAAAATTTTTGTTTTATGAATTGGTTTTTCGATTTAAAAATTAAAAAAAATGTTTTTGAACACGAAAAGCACCAGCTAAATTTATTCCGAAAATCACTAGTTCCGGACTAGTTGAATTAAAAAAATAAAATTTTAGATGAAAGCTTCAAAAATATTGTATTGTAAATCAAAATATGGGAGGTTGAATTAGTTTTAAAGGTTTTTTTCGAAGATGTGAAAAAACGGTACAAAATATTTTATTCGAAGTATTGGCCATCGCTAGCTACAACTTTCGCCCATCTTTCGGGCAATTTCCGGATGCCGTTTCTCCAAAATTCTGGCCGCTGCTTGGCTATCCATGACTCAACCCATATTTTGGTAGCCTCGTACGAGGAGAACCGCTGGTCCGCCAAATCGAGACTCATATGCCGGAACAAATGATAATCGGAGGGAGCTATGTCTGGACTATACGGCGGGTGGGGTAACACTTCCCAGCCAAGCGTTCCAAGGTATTTTTTGACAGGTTGAGCAACATGCGGCCGAGCGTTGTCATGTGGCAAAATAACCTTGTCGTGCTTTTTTACCGTTTCCGGCCGTTTTTCTTTCAATGCCCGGCTTAAACGCATCAATTGCAGTCGGTAACGATCCCCCGTGATTGTTTCGCCCGGTTGGAGCAGCTCAAAATATACGACGCCGACCTGATCCCACCAAATGCAGAGCATGATTTTCTTGCCGTGAATATTCTGCTTGGCCGTCGACGTTGATGCGTGGCCGGGCAAACCCCATGATTTTTTGCGTTTTGGGTTATCGTAGTGGATCCATTTTTCGCCGCCAGTCACCACCCGATGCAAAAAACCCTTCCGATTTTGTCGCTCGATCAGCAATTCGCACGTAAAAACTCGCCGTTCGACGTCGCGCAGCTTCAACTCGTACGGGACCCAATGTCCTTGCTTTTGGATCATTCCCATCGCTTTTAGACGCTTGCAAACGGTTGATTTATCAACGCCCAATGATTCAGCAAGCTCTTCTTGGGTTTGGCACGAGTCCTGGTTTACCAATTCCCCCAATTCCGCGTCCTCGAACTTTTTGGGCTGGGCAAGACGCTCCTTGTCTTCGGTGTGAAAATCACCACTTTTGAATCGTCGAAACCAGTACTCACATGTTGAAATCGACGGAGTATGGTCTGGGTAGGCCTCCTGCAGCAATTCACGGGCTTGGGCTGTATTTTTTTTCAAATTGAAGCAGAAAAGCAAAGCTTCCCGCAAATTGCGTTTCGACGGCACGAAAGTTGACATACTCGGAGCACGAAAACACTGCGTTGTTTATACTTCAGCGAAATGACAGATACTGATAAACAAAGCCTAGGGATGAGGCTTTATCATGAATATATATTCAGTATTGCCAACGCGATAAAGTGATAAATAGCGCCATCTGTGTGTCACCTTTAAAACTAATTCAACCTCCAATAAAAAAAAAAAAAAAATAATAATAAAAAAAATTGTATCGGTTTTTCGACTTAATATGATTTTAATTTTTTTCAATGAACGTTTTATAAAATTGAATTTAACTTCTGTCATGCATCAGCATTAAATCAGTTTAGATACCAGTTCATCAAAGGCAGAAAAATTTAGTCTAGTCCGACTTATGGCGAAAATCACTTCGTTTGAACGACTTGAAAAAGCATTTAAATAAAAATGGTTGAATGAAAACTTATTTTAAAAATTTGCCTATAATGAAATTTAAGTTCTGCTATTTAATAACATTTTTGCCAATACCCTTAAACTTTTAGTTTATCTTTCGATTGACTGCCAATTTTTGAAATAATGATAAGTGTGATTTTTTGAATTAACTAATATTATATTAACTTCATGCCTCGCTCACTTTTGAAGCAACCTTATTTATAGTAAGAAAAAGCAGAATATTTATGTTTCATTCACCTCTAATTGGTAATTTTCAACTAATGCAATTTCAGTCATTCTCGTACTAGTACTTATGACTTCCTACACCAAGCATCATAACATGACTTAGGAAGCTTGCTGAGTAGTTCGTGACAATTGCATCTGAATGTGACAGGACTCTTGCGCACACCTGCGCCACATCAAATTTATAGTAGAGCATACATTATTCTCCTCTTCTCTGTGTATTTATTCAATACTCGAATTTCCATCGAAAAAATTCAGAAAAAATGAAGCTACAGAATCGCACAAAATCAGGTATTTAAAATGATTTAGCTTCAACGTAATATGTATATGCATGTACGTAGATCAAATAAACTTCGAAGCAACAAAAATCACAAGCTCACTAACCTCTTTGAGAGACTCCAAGCGAGTATCGGTAATGCGGCAGGACATCAATAGAGGTGTTATTTATTTTGAATAGCTCATTTGATGATATTTTTTAATGTTAAGAAACATACGATTCTGATAACACCACAAAAGCAATCTTGCAAGGTCAGCTTGAATTAAAAGATAATCATTAGTAGATGGAATAAGTGTCCAGGAATAAGTCACCAGCTTAAATGTACTTAACTGTTTAAAACAGGGTCCAATGGCATTAAAACTAATATAATAAACTTATTTTACTTGAAGAGGAAATATAACTCTAAAATATAGAACAAATAATGAAATTGGACTCAAAGAAATACTTTGAATCCATGAATGGAGGACAACAGATTTTTAAGGACGCTGTGCGAAGTCCCGTCATAATAATAAAAAAAATTAATAAATTTTGATAAAAGGACCCAAAACACTATTTGTGGAATACCAGAGCTAGCAAAAATGTTTTAGAAAAATTACCGTCCAGAACAACAAAACTAGTTTTGTGTGAAATATAAGACTTTATGCATGGAATGAAACTTTAACTGCAAAAGTTTGCGCACTAGACAATTTTTTTCCGCCATTGGAATACAAAGTGGCGCAAAATTAATTACCCCTTCAGAAGATTTATAGTTTTTGCAAATGGCATCGTACGTCAATCATATTTTACACTGGAGAGCTAAACAGCTGCAGTATACAAACACACAAGCAATGGAGTGCGTAAAGGTCAAAATAAAGAAGTTTATCACTCAAATTAATTTGATGAAAAGTTTTTTAAACAGAAATTTGGATGATTAGTTTTGCGGCACTTCATTAATTTGTTATTACTATTTCAGAAACTTTGTACAGCAATAGTACATGTGGTATAGAGGATTGATATTCGCTATTGCCAATAAGAGAATTGGTATTTTTGAGGAGGATAATGATGTAGACAACGGAATTGGCTTTTTTGTTTTTAAAATATCGCTTCCACCGTGTTAAAATCTCTTAACGTAAAGTAAAATTTTACAGCAGAGCTAAAAAAATCATTAAGTAACTAACTTAAGTAACTACCTTGAAAATATGAAAATACCATTTTATACTACTGCTTCGTGCTCTATATTTATTTTGCTCACCAAAAATAGTTTGCTCCGCTTAATTTTTAAGTTATAAATGAGAAAAGGATTTTTTCTATTTTGATCGTAAAGTGAAGTTAACAGCTGTGACCGCAGTGGCCACGATGCTACGACGATATACTTGCACATTTGACTTATCAGCCATATCAACCATAGGCGTCGAAAAACGTTTACTTGGATAAGAAAAAGTAATTTGGTGATAAATCACAACAGTAGGGTGGATGACCCCCAAATTCGAGGTTCTAAATGCTCAACAATTCACTTATTTGAGTTGGTGAAGGATAGCTTGAACTGTCATGGTGAAACTACTCGCCTTACGTAATTTTTTTTTTACTCTTTTTCAACACTTTCCGATAATAATTCGCCTTCCGCAATTGGTTCCCCATACTTTTTGCCCACTTTTCTGGTACTTATGCTATACCCTTCAGAATTGATAATTATACGTTGCCGGAATGACAAAGTGGCGGCATGCACAATTATTCGGAAAAAGACAGACGACCATTTACTTTGAAAATTTTATATATTCACTCTGGTAAAGCCATATTTCAAAACCTAAGTATTAACGCTCGTACGCAGAATTCATAGTGGATGATCAGTATTTTACGGAAAATATACGGAAAGTTTGAAAAAAATTTAATGAAATTTAAAGCATTTGTTATAGAACATTGTATATCTCCAAAATTATTCAATGAAATTTCCATTATGCAATGGCCTCCTTGGAAACTATTGCGGCCCGAATCAAACGGTTCTTATTCATATTGGTCATAACGATATTAATTGCCTCCTTCATAGAAGAAATGGTGTTAAGAGGACGCTTTTTGGTTTCACGCTCAACTTCACCCAATACGTAGTAATCCAGGAGATTAAGGTCTGGGGGTTAGATGGTCATAAGTTTAAAGCTCTCTGGCGCTTCAGGGTATTTCTTTTTGTTTAGAAGGCAATCCGATCAGATTACTCGCTTTACTCATATTTGCCCCGATATAAAATATCTTCTGCGGATAACGTGGAACTTATACCGGAGATCTTCATGGACAACTAGACGGATAAGACCCTCAGAAACATTAAGCTCACTCGCAAGTACCCTCATTGATTTTGAAGGATCCTCTTCAATAATCGCTTGCACATAAATTCTGCGGATCGGACAGTCTCTTGCTCGTGTTTTTTGCGTTTTGCAACAGACTCTGCATCGCCGTCTGATGCTTTTAATTCACGGTGAACTTTGTAAACGACTGAACGCGTGCACTTGACAAAATTTGTGATTTCTAAATGGGTGTGAGTTGCAAATATTGCGACGATAACTGCATGTCTCTTCATTTTAGTACACTAAGTATAATAAGAAAAACAGGAAAAGTAAAAATAATGGTCTCGCCAAGTTATATGCACATACATACCTATATGCATGTAGTCAAATACCGTACGCACCCTGTATATAGTCCTGCGTTATGCATTAAGGAGCAAAGAAAAATGAAAACAGATTTCTCGTCTCGGATCAGCAGTAGCCAAGTGGTTCAAAATTGGGGGCGCAGATAGCGTAGGGCTTCCCAATAAAGGCGGATCAATGTGGAAATGGTATCTGTGTGTGAGTTATTGAGGAAATTTTCTTTCTTATTTGATATAAAGGCAGGTCTATATTGATATATAAAAAAAAAATCTGTATATGAGATGTCAAAGAAACTTTTTTTTTATTTTTATTATTCGAATTTTTTATTTCAAAGGCCATTTTTTCATTTTATTCAATTGTTCATTTACTTCAGTCAATGAAATCAAAATTCTCACTGACATTGCCTTCCATATGACTACAAATAAAAGTTATAGCTAATAGACATCATCATTAATTCCTAAAGTTCCAAAGGGTGACAGCTGAGTAAACAGGTTCCACTATAAATTTATATAATCTTAAAATTACATTTGTTTAAACCATTCGAGTAAGCGATGTATCAAAATGCACGACATGAGTAAATTCATTTATTTCACCCCAAACCAATGTATTCATCGCATACAATCACTTAGAAGAGTGCAAATTTCTGAATCGAAAATTTAGAGGGATTCTCCGATGGATATCAGGGCATGAGCGTTGACGCTCCAGTAAGGAAAATATAAAGATAAAGAAACAAGATATGACTTTTTTCATGTTATTATATAGTACATGGAATATGACAGTGCCCTATCAACTTGCTTGGTACCACGCTTATTGGCGAATACTAAGCCAAAGGCTATTTCTTCAGCTCAAGTTTTCTCTGCAGCATCAAAACACTTACATATACGGATATGCATACACACAAACTCTTGCTATATTGTTTTCCTTCTCTTTTTTTATTTGTGGTTTGGTATTAATTGTCACTCAGCAACGACATCTAGCAGCAATAAGACACAAAAATCGAACAGCAATTGCGGCAATAATCACACCGTAAAATTAATTGCGTATTAAATATCACTAAAGAGATAAAAATATTTATTGCGTTTGAAAAATAATACAAAAAATAGAGAAAAAGTAGTTTATTAACAACAGCAGATTAAAACACGTGTAGTAAAGATACTTTGTTTTTGTGTAAAAATTAACAAATATTTACACGTATAGATGCGTGCAATGGCATAAAACCTCCGATGGCAGTTGGATGCACACTTAAACTGCAGCATGTCCGCAAATGAAAGTATTTAATTAGAAAAACAAACATATATTTAATACGGAAAAATGAAAAAAAGATCTATATGATTTAAAAGCAAAAAAAGATTTACATTTGAAAATGTTAAACAAAAAGAACACAAAATAAACAGCAAAAAGCGATATATCTAGCTCGTTTTTCTGTTTACTACACAGAATGCTTGTATGTATGTAAGTTAATTACAGCTCATACAAACCCACACATACACACAATGAAAGACGTATACATACATATAAACTGTTTTTGACATATCATGGAAACCTTTTCGGCATTTGGAAGACATATTATTTGTTATTTGTACGATTTTTGTACACTGGATTTTTTTTTATTTATTTTACTTTTATTTTTTATTATTCTTTTTTATTATTTTTTATTCCTTTTTTTTACTTTTTCTTACTTTTTTCGTTCGGTGTGTTATTCGATCAAACACTTATAAATGCATTTAATTTGGATGACAAATCTATACACGGTATTTACAAGCGCCAACAAAATATGTACGCACACCAACACACAAAAAGTGTATACAAAATTATAGCAAAACGAAAAACAAGGAAAACAAATAACAATAATTATTATATGTATGTAATTTAGCTGGCGAAAATGATACGCCAGTATTTGCCTTTTATGTTCACTTCAATTCCCTATCTGTTGTATCAATAAGGTATTATAAATTTATGTTAACATAGTTTTTGCGCATAAAATATAATAAATTTTAAGTAAAACAATAATCTGGTTTATTTCGCATCAGTTTTTAATGGTAAGTACACGATATTAACACACATACATTTAAGGGTAAGTTAAAAGGTGCTAAGCAGAAGAATCAGTTTAAAAATATTTCTACAAATTAGTGTCGAAAATTCCCACTGAACTATCCGGCGTAACTATACGAGTAGTAGTAGTAGTAATTCTTTATTTATTTATAAATATTTCATCTTATATTTCCATAATTTTTACAATAATTCGTTTAAATATATAAATACATAAAGAAAGAAATAATAAATTTGAGGCAATAACAATGTTGTCTGTCACAACTCAAAAATTAATCAAAAATTTAACTCTGCAATAAGAAAATTTCTATAGCGTAAGGCTGAGTATATAAAGCAAGTTAGTCTTTTCCAATTATGGCCATTAAGTATATCTATTACTTCTGCTTCATTTAGCTTCGCTGCGTTTAGGTATTTTATTCTGATCTCCTTCAGTACCGGACATCTTCCTAAGAAGTGCTGTATATTTTCTTCCTCGTTTAAATTGCAGAGGGTGCATATTTTCTGAGCATTTCCATACGTAGTTGCATTTAGCTTCAGTAAACCACATCTTGCTTTGAAAATTGTCGTAATATCAGCTAGCCGCATATCTTCTTTAATATATGATTCCCCTTTTGAGTAGTCCAAATGTTTATAAATTCGCTTCGCGCTTGTTTGTGCTTTTTGCCTTGCCATGTTGATATCTTTTATTTTCATTTCGGTAAGAAGTTGCACACAGCGATCTTGCCAGTCTATAGAGGTGATGTTTTCTTCAAACTTCAGACCAAACTCCATTCCCATGTCGTTCAGATGTTTAAGCCAAAACACATTTTTACTTAAGATGCCTTGTGTACATGTGGCTATCTTCTATATTAGTTTCTAATGTTATTGCATAATTTGGAGTGAACTCGGGTAGTTTGAGGATTCTTTTAATAAAGTAACGTTGAAGTTTATTTACCTCATCGAATAAGGCATATCCCCAAACTTGCGCTGCGTTAGTTTGTATCGCTCTGCATACCGCTTGGAACAGCTTCCATTTTGATTTTAATGAAATGAATGGTTTCGCTAAAAAATCGTTACATGTGCAATAAATACTAGCTTTTGCTGAAGTATTTCTGGCTTCTAAGTGCTTGCCGAATGCCATTTTGGGTGTGAGAATGACACCAAGATATTTATATTCTGCCACCAATTTAATTTCTTTACCTTGGTACCACCATTTTTCAACCTGGGAAAGTCGTCCACCTCTTCTAAACACCATCATCTCCGATTTATTTGGGTTTACTTCCATGTTCCATTCAGCGCAGTATTTCTCCAGGTTATTAATCATGGATTGCATGACTTTAGGGTTATCCGCTAGGAGAACAATATCATCGGCATAAAGGAGAAGACGTATATTCATGCCCTCAACCACTATACGAGTATAATAAGGTTTAAAACAGCCAATAATGCAACTAAAATTAATTTTTTTTTTTGACAGCAATCGGAAAATGTATTTTTTACAACAAAATAAAACAGCCTTAATGCAAAAACCACAATATTGTTATTCAGATACAAATAATCTACATATAGGGTGGGCCATGTAAAATTTGCTTTTTGAATCGACTATAAAAAAAAAAAAACTAATCAATATTTTTTCAACATTTTTTTTTATTTTGAAGATTGAACATTGTCATTTATGAATGAAAAATAATATCCTTTAAATGACTGCCACGACTGGCTCTACAGTAGGCCATTCGATCAACCCTATTTTTAAGCAAATTTTCGATTGTTTGGGCTCCAATATCATGAATGACAACTTCGATTTCGTGTTTTAAAGCATCAATCGTCTCTGGATGGTTCGCATAGCATTTTTCCTTAACGGCTCTCCACAAAAATAGTCTAACGGGCTTAAATCACAACTCCGAGGCGGCCAATTGATGTCGGAATTTCGGCTGATTATTCGGTTTTCAAAAACGGTAGCCAAAAGTTCGAGTGTAACTTTGGCAGTGTGAAACCAAATGTCGTCCATGTCATCCTTTTCAATTTTTGGAAACAACTCGTTGAGCATGTCACGGTAACGCTCGCCATTTACAGTAACCGCGGCTCCTCGCTCATTTACGAAAAAAAATGGCCGCCAGACCAAAAACCGCACCAAACAGTGACTCGTTGTGGATGCATTTGCTTCTCTACAGTAACGTGTGGATTTTCTGAGCCACAAATACGACAATTTCGCTTATTGACGTAGCCACCGATGTGAAAATCAGAAAAGAAGAAGAAGACTTACCACTCGGGATATAGGTTTTCAATATTTCCCAATTTTGTTCAAGCGTATAGCGTCCCATTTCGTAAATGTCTAACCTTTAAGTAAATTATGAACACATTCTCAAAAAAATAGGTGGTTCAAGAAGCAAACGCTATATGGCCCACCCTATATTTTGACCATCACATGACTTGGTCACCCACTCATTTTTTCAAAGATTCGAGCGTTTTTTTATGCATATGATGTATTTTTTAAATTACTGGGTCCGGCACCCGAAGTCTAACCAATTAATAAGGCCATAAATTTAGTTTGGAAAATTACTTTTATGCAATTCAAAGTAAAAAATTTGTGAAAATAATACAAAATTAAGAATCAATTTTCTTTTGCTCGATATGATCGTCTTTTGCTTTAATTATGGCCTTGAAATGGTCCAGAAACGAAAGCTGTCCGAATGTGACTTGCAGGAATTTTCGACCACTCGCGTAAAATGGCTTTTTTCAGCGCCTCGAGACTAGAAATCTTTTAGTTCGGACGTTGCTCTCCAAAATGGTCCACAGAGAATAATCAATCGGATTCCCGTCTGGTGAGTTTGAGAGCCATTATGTGGATTTACCGATCTTCATGGAACGTTTTTTTTAGCCATTCTTGGTTCCCTTCAACTTTGTGAGACGGTGCCGAGTCCTGTTGCTACGACCATGGTCTGCCATGTTTGTCTGCCCACGGTTTCAAAGCAACATCCAGAATACTTTCCCGATGACAATATCCAATGTAGTGTCACTTAGAGTGTTTGGGAGAAAGATTCTTCGTAAGACTTTTGGACCTTTGCACGTTGGCGATGGTGAGTATCGCAGGCAATAAACGATGAGCTGTATGAGCTTCACGACGACATAGACATAGCGCAGCGAATGAAAATCCAGCGGCTACGTTGGCTGGGCCATGTCATCCGAATGGATAAAACGCTCCGGCTTTGAAAGTATTCAATGCGGTACCAGCTGGTGGTAGCAGAGGAAGAGGAACGCCACCTCTGCGTTGGAAAGATCAGGTGCAGGAGGACTTGGCTTCACTTAGTGTGTCGAATTGGCGCCGGTTAGCACGAGAAAGAAATGACTGGCGTGCTTTGTTGAACTCGGCCAAAATCGCGTAAGCGGTTATCGCGCCAATTAAAACTAAGAAGAAGGCTCCGATGGCCGATCATAAGAGCTATAACCTTGCGAAGTAGAAATGTTGTAACCACTCAGAAAACTGCGCTCCTGTTTGGAGGGTCAGCTGACAGCCCCTGCTTCAGAATCCAATGCGGTAGGCCATTCACCTACCAATCTTAATAAAACCTGATTACAGAAAACTTTTCTGCAATGTAATTCAATTGACTATGAAAACGAAATTCGGCACTTCAAATGTATGGGATGCACAAAAGACTTTGTTTTCACTCTAGCCCTTTTTTGGATAGGTGACGTTTTAAAAATCAGATTTACATACAAAAACAAAACCTTTTCAGTTGGAAATTTGTCTTTCTAAATTGCTTTAAAACTTACAAAAATGGTTTGAAAACGACGCAGCTAATTCTCGTTCTATAACTCTACAACTGTTAAATTGAGGAAGGTATTGCGGGCCGCCGTAGCCGAATGGGTTGGTGCGTGACTACCATTCGGAATTTAGAGAGAGAACGTAGGTTCGAATCTCGGTGAAAGACCAAAGTAAAGATAAAGTTTTTTCAAATAGCCGTCGCCCCTCGGCAGGCAATTGCAAACCTCTGAGTGTATTTCTGCCATGAAAAAGCTCCTCATAAAAAATACCTGCCGTTCGGAGTCGGCTTGAAACTGTAGGTCCCTCCATTTGTGGAACAACATCAAGACGTACACCATAAATAGCAGAAGGAGCTCGGCCAAACACACAAAATTGTGTACGCGCCAATTATATAATATATATATATAATATATAGTGCGGGATAGTTTTCAATTAAAATCAAGTGAGAAATATTTCTCTCATACGAGTACATGTTTTTGTTGACCGAGTGTAAAAAGTGCTTACATTTTTTTTTCAAATTTCGTTACTTACGATTTTTTTTGTAATTATAATCCTATGAAATCTTGAATTTTTTTTGTATTAATATATATTGTTAGGTAACATTTTAAAGAAGAACTAAAGAACTGCTGTAACAAAAACATTTGTTTGTACTCATTATAGCGCTTAGTCGTAGATGAACGAATGATTTCTCCTATGATTTCTGTCAGCAGCAAATATGTATAATTTCATTCCAGGTGGTGGTGAAAGAGCACTCGTTTAGGATAGTGCGCATCCTAGTTTGTTGTGGCTATCCTCTGCGCAAGCTTTCTTATGAGTCGACTTTAAAAGCCATTTTGGAACATATAATTTTCAGGTATAATTTCAACTGGAAATGGAATACATGGCCTAAAGTCAACGGGTAAGATGTCCACACAACTTCGTAAATCGTACAGACCATTAGACTGACAGCTTTTCTCCTAAAAACTATGGAAAGATTACTGAATCTTCATATTAAGGAGAAGTTGGGAACAACAACACCACTGCATCAATCACAGATTGCATACCTATATAATAAAGGAAAATCCACGGGACGGGTACTTCGCTATGTTGTAAAAAATATAGAGAAAGATCTAAATTCTAGAGAAATTGCTGTATGTGCCTTCGTAGATATTTAAGGCGCCTTTGATAACACGGATTATAGGTAAGAGATCTTCTTAATAAGAAAATCGATAAACCGACTGTAGGATGAGTGAAAACTATATTTGGCAGCCACATTGTGTCATTGTGCCTGGCAAATTTGCAGGCAAAATATGATCGCGGGGCTTCGAAACACGACTATGACATCGTGACAGGTGATGAATCATGGATTTACGCGTATGAGCCCGAAAGTAAACAGCAGTCGACTGTATGGGTGTTTCAAGATGAGCCAAATCCAACAAAAGTTGTTCGCGCACGAATCACTTCCAAGCAAATGGTCGCCTGTTTTTTCCGGAAAAACTGGACATGTCGCAACCGTACCACTAGAACAACGCAGAGCAGTGAATCCTGAGTGGTGCACAACCATTTGTTTGCCAGTTGTCTTCCAAGAAATTAGGAAAACCAATCGCCAAAGACGGATCACTCTTCACCAGGACAATGCGAGCTCTCACACATCGGCTCAAACAACTGCATTTTTGAGCACCCAAAACATCGAATTAATGGGTCATCCGCCGTATAGTCCTGACTTGGCACCGAATGACTTCTTTTTATTCCCCTACGTAAAAAACAAACTGAGAGGTCAACGTTTTTCGACACCTAAAGAAGCGGTTGCGGCATTCAGAATGCATGTTTTGGAGGTACCTCATTCAGAGTGACACAAGTGCTTCGACAATTGGTTCAGACGCATGCAAAAGTGTATAGATCTTCATGGAGTATATTTTGAAAAACAATAAAGTGATTTTCGATGATTAAAATTTGTTTTTGTTCTCTAATCCCGACATATAAAAGGCACCCCTCGTATTTATCTCAGCAAGACAATCATCGTGCCTTTTACAAACAAATTCAAGCTGAAACTTGGTACAATAATTGTGAAAGGACCTGCTGTAAGGCACTCCAATGAAGTAAAATATCAACGTTTTCTTGATAAACGTCCGAATTGGAGCTCCTCCCTTGGAACGATGATAGAAAAAGCCACTAGAGCCATGTAGGCCTGTCGAAGCTTTTATGGCAGAACATGGGCTCTAGACTCTAAAATGATTAATTGCATGTATACCATGATGCTTAGACCGATCATCACCTATGCCTCCCTTGTTTGGTGGCCGAAAGCCAAATAAGTAATCACTAAACAGCTAGTTGGTGGTTTTCAAAGACAAGCCTGCCTAACTATACCTAGTGCATTGAACAGCTGCCCCACTGTTGCTATAGAAACGATTGTAATACTATCCCTACTACATATTTTTCTAAAAAATTTTGCAGCCAAGGTGTATTAAAAATGCATATCTTGCTTTGGAAAAATCTTCTCGACTTTGGCCATGCAACTATCATAACAGAGATGCGGATGAGAATATAATTTGTTGATTAACAGACTATGTATATGATTCCCAAACGTATTTAAAACCGTAGGTTTAAATTCATAATCTCTGAATGTGTACTGGGAGGATATTGGGTTGATCCCGGAATTCTCGAAAACAAGAACTGGTGTCGGTGAAATCAAACACGAAAATCTCCGAACCAAAGAGCAAATCGTGTGTGCGTTTCTGACTGAAATTCAAGCAATTTCAGTCTGTGCGAGAATAAACTTTATGAGGGGTAAAACAGGTGCACTCATTGTTTAACCCCCAAAGAGTCAAGCTGCATTAAAAGTACTTGTTTGATATTCTGTGAAATTGAAACTAGTCTACGAATTTCTTAACAACCTTACTTACTTACACCCTATTTGGGTTTGCTTGGACGAGCTCCTCCTCCTATTTGTGGTTTGCGTCTTGATGCTTTTCCACAAATGGTGTGATCTACAGTTTTCAGCTGACTCCGAACGGCAGATATTTTATTTTTAAGCGGAGTTTTTTCATGGCAGAAATACACTCGGCCATTGCCTGCCGAGATGCGATCACTATTAGAGAAAACTTTTTCTTCATTTTGGTGTTCCACGCAGATTCGAACCTACGTACACACACAACGTTAGACACGCACCAATCCATTTAGCTACGGTGGCCGCCTAAATCCACTTAGTGCAATAAATAAAAATATGCTTTGCAGGGCTTCGGGTCACTCTAGAATGAAAATAAAACTTTTGATGAACTCGCTAGAACGGAGTTGGCGGCAGATTTTCATGGTTTACAACCATACTGGTAGCAAGGTAAATAGTGGAGAGAATGCTCACAGAATTACCCATTCTTTGTCACACGAGAACGCCGTCAAGCCGTCATATAATATTATGGCATTTGAGGCATGTTAAGGCAGGCAACTGGCTCAGGTTAGCACCACAAAGAAACGAATGGCGGGCTTTGTTAAACAATTAAGAAGAAGACGATTTCTTGATAAACGTTTGAAAGTACCTGCTTGTGTGCTCAAAGATAACGCAAGTCTCAGTTACATACAGAAGGATGCATTTTTGTGAAGAGACAAAATTTCATGTATGAATCGATCAATGTACTTGATTTGTGCATAAATAAAAACAAAAACTATATTTGTTATATGCAGATTACGCGCAATGCCGTCAGGTAAAAAATTATAGAAATTCGATTATAAAAATTCAGCAATTTCAATTTCCAATTTTAAAATCCCATACTAAAATCCAATAAATCATAAAAACGCATACAAAAATTTTTTCTGGAAATCCTATCTAAGAACCGGAAATTGGAGTATAAAGTTTTGTGAGTTTTTTTCACAAGGTTTTGTTGGACAATAATGAAGGTCAAAAAATAAACAAAAAACATTGTCAAAATTGGTCTAAAGGTTGATGTGTTGTCATTTGTACCAAACAACAAAACAACAACAACAAGGCACTATTGCAAGTAAAACGGCGTTAGTCTCTAAAGAGGCTTATTCTAGTAGAAACACTCAACCACGTCAACAACAACATCATTTGTCGAGGTTTGTACAAAAAATAAATTACCGTGCACTGTATGTCTCCAATATTATGCTATACATTTAATAATCTGCCCCCAGTATCGGATTCAGTACTAATTGCAATAGTTTTTCATTTTTATTTTAATAAATAATAATACTTATAATGCAATGGTTTTATAATTTTTAAATAAAACCAATTTTTAAAACTTAACTTTGGCTCTTGTTTATTTACGGTGCTTTTGTATTTCAAGCCCAAATTGCTTTGCCGCCAATGAAACCCCCATTATTTAGTTTATTTTATTTTGCATGTTTATAAAATTCATATCTTTAGTTGCCGAAACACTGCATTCGAGCTGCAACAGTCAATTAGATGCCACTATACATCATCTAAACACTGGAATATCTATAATCATATAGACTAATGGAAATTTAAATATCCCAACTGGCAATTAATAATTAATTAGTTGGAAATGCATTTAAGGATCATCAAATATTGAATTATACCAAGTGCTTTCAACACACATACACAAACGTACTCATACCTAGCTATTTGTTTCTAAATATTTATGGCTGCTTGCCACTTGTGAACAATCCGAGGAATGTTCTAGTGGCGCCACATAACCAAATTGCCATGTTACGCAAATTATACGCAAGCCTATGAGTTTTCACTACAATTGCTTTTGTTTTTGATGAAATACTTATACATAAATAATTGCTTTAGCACAAAAACCGTTGAATTGAAATCTATTAAAACAAAATGAATTGTAATGAATTCAAATAAAATGCAGTGAATTGAAATGTGAGAGAAATACATTTATAAATATTTGTTTGCACTGGTGCAGCGTGCATTTGTAGAAATGATGTAATGTTTTTTGTTGTACACATAAACGTAATAAATTCTAATTAGATGAAATTAAAGCGCAAACAGTTTTCAGTATGCAAATGTAGTGCTAATGATGTGTTACACAATACAATAATTAGAAAGTTTGGTGAGCTGTGAGCAGTACGTGACTGCTGATATGGCAATGTGCCTATGCGGGTGTATGTAGATATACATAGTCACATGTTCATTTAATATGTGCTCAAACAGGCTTAAAACGAAATAAAGTGCAAATAAAATTTCAGCTGCAGCTGACGGCAAAATTAAATTTTCAAAGCAATTGATGCTAAAGGCCCACTGTTGTTGTTTATTGAAAACAAATAAGTGAAAAACTAGACAAAATTTTCTCATTCAACTATACACTAATTATTCATTATTAAAAGTATTAGTTTTCATGCCAAAACGTGACTACTTTTCGTAAGCGCGCCGGCTTAGTGGTGAGTGGGGGCGTATACGTAATATTGTTAAAATGTTTTAAATCATATGCAATACAAATGTGGTCGCTACGTAATACATTATTATTATTGTAATATTATTATTTTCAGTTCCAAGCTTCCCTCATATATTTTGGATTCATTTATCGTTCACTGTATGTACAAAATACAAAATTTTTAGTTCTTTGCCATTTGACTTTTCGCAGGATCAGCCACAAACAAATGTGCATTTTGAATGGTTGCAATTGTGTCATGGGAATTGCGGCATTTCTAATAGTATTTCATTTTTGAAAAACAAAACACAAAATGTTGCACAATAGCAGGATTTAACTTGTTAGCAAAAATTTTACTATTTTTGTTATATGACTTTTGATTTATGTATGTGCGCCCGACACAGGCAGGCAAACTGTCCGATAGTAATAAATTAGTTTAAATATCAGTGATATATGTATTGACCGAATTGCATCATTTATTTATATAGGCTTTGTTACTTTACTATTTAGCAAAAAAAAACAAAACAAAATTAAATGCAATTTTTTGTGCTCACCGAAATCAGAGTTAAATTTACTGCCCAAATTAGAGAAAGCAGGAAATTTTATGCACGGTTTAATATTTCTTTGGAGCAATGATGAGTGTAGTAAAAAGAAAATAATAAAAATGGCAAGTTTTATTGAATTTAAGTTCCATGATAGTAAAACACAATATTTTTAATGAAAAGAGAAAATATTTTAATTGGGAATCGCTTTCTCGGTAGGTATTATGAAAAATAAAAATAAAATAAATAATTGGCGCGTACATTTCTGTTAGGTGTTTGGTCGAGCTCCTCCTCCTATTTGTGGTTGATATCTTGATGTTGTTCCAGAAATGAAGTAACCTATAGTTTTAAGCCGACTTCGAAAGGCAATGGTTTGTTTTTCTTTTTTATGAGGAGCTTTTTCGTGGTAGAATACACTCGAAGGTTTGCAATTGTCTGATGAGGAGCGAGCGTTATTAAAAACACTTATTGAAATGATTTTCAAAAATTTAATTTTACTCTTATAAAAAAGAAAATACACAGTTACAAATATTTAAAAAATAATTTTCAGAAAACACAAATTTCGCCATACATACTACCTGGTAATTGGCATTCACAGATGGATGATGAACGATAATACAACCTAACTGCTCAACAAGCATTTATATGAGTGTGCCACAATATAATTTCCTATGTTGAAGCCCAAGCCAGTTACCAAGCTGTTCTTATATATTCTCAAAAAAACAAAAAAAAACCTTTGTTTGCAGTGAAAGTCTATACATATAAAATAACACCTTAATAAAGGGTGGTTAAACTTTAAGCGCCGATGTTGAATGTGAACCATCCCTAAACGTCAAGTTTTTTTCTGCATTTCATTTAACATTTTTCAATTTCAGACTAATTCAATTTGAATCATGGAAAGATACACAGTCGTGCAACGCGTTAAAGTTATTCATGCTAATTATGAAAACGGGCGTTCAAATCAAAACGCATATCAAAGAAAATCATCTTCAGTGATGAGGCGCATTTGCACCTCAGTGGATTCATCAATGAGCGGAATTGCCGCATTTGGGCGAATGATAATCCAAGAGTGATTGCCGAAAAACCAATGCACCCACAAAGAGTGACTGTTTGGTGCGGTTTATGGGCCGACGGCATCATTGGGCCGAATTTTTTCCAAAATGAGGCCGGTCAGGCAGTTACTGTGAATAGTGTTCGCTATCGTGGGATGATAACGAACTTTTTATGGCCCAAATTGGAAGATATGGATATGGATGTGGACGATATGTGGTTTCAACAGGACGGTACCACTTGTAGGGCAGCTAACGAAACAATGGCTCTTTTGCGCGAAAAATTTGATGGCTAAATAATCTCACGTCGCGGCGATGTCAACTGGCCGCCAATATCATGTGATTTGACACCGTTGGACTTCTTTCTTTGGGGTTATTTGAAAGAAAAAGTGTATATCTGTAAGTCAGCAACAATTCAAGAGCTAAAGGATGAGATAATTCGGCACATTAACGGCATAGAACCTCAATTATGCCTCAGCGTCATCGAAAATTTGGACCATCGAATGGAGGTGTGCCGCCGAGGCCATTTGGCCAATATTTTGTTCCATACGTAATTGAGCCATACCTATAAAGAGAAATGACAATAATTTTCTAAAAAAAAATTGTATTTTACTCAAAATCAACACCGGGCTTTGAAACTTAGCCACCCTTTATAATAGAGAAGTTTTCGATGAACTAAACATTTTCTTTAATATAGAACGAAATATCAACTTACAGTTACTCCAATATAAGAGACGGTTGCAGCCAACCCTCGTATGCGTGTTCAGTGAGCAACAACGAGATAAAGACATTTAGCAGATTTATGGTGGGGACACAGTAACAACACATCAATACTTGCTTAAAGGGGGAAATCCTCCAAATTGCACTTGCAGGCATTAAAAGTAGTTTTATGGAGACACATCTTTAATCAACAATCCACCAGAAAATAATACACGAAAAATGAATAGGTTATTAATCACATTACAAATTTTTATAAAAAAAGGGATATACTCCGAGTTAGATCCTTAGCATTGTAAAAACCTTTAGTGTATACTAATATATTTTTTTAATAGGTAGATCATAAGCAAACTTTTGTCAAAATGAGCTGAAGGTCTTGAAGCCCTACTCATGTTTATTCTATTAAGCTATTAATTTATTATAAGTTAATAAATAATAAGTGTAAGATCACGGAGCGTTCTTTGTAAGCCGCGCTGTAAAGGTTTACGATGAAAGTGTAGGGACCAAGTACCGACACGACGATGTGTTCACTAGCTTTATTTTCAAACTTCTTAAATGCAATTCAAATAACAAAACAAGTAACGCTGTTCTAACACAGACTCATGCAGAAGGCTGGAAAAAGTTTGCATTTCCATTTGAAATCTGTTCTTGTTATGACTGGACGAATTGAAATATATGTATATCTCTTAGGTAAACGAGAAACTCGCAGCTGTATTTAGCGGTCACTGGACGATTGGCACCCATGCGGAAAAGCTAGGGTTCCCATTTAACCCCCATTGCAGACACGGTGGGGACCTTTCAGAGAAGGAGACTGTTGAGCAGTTTCTCTATAAATGTCCGTGTTTGGTCGGCTGTGGATATCTGCCTGTTGGAGGTCTCATAATGGTATTAACTCGGCGCTTTAGTGCTACTTGAGGAGAGCCAAACTGGCACTTCAACCATTTCACCTACCTAGGTAAACGATATTTATGTTTTAAGAATGGTACGTATCGAACTTAGAGAGTGCGAACATGACATTTTTTCCACCTTACATAATCCTTTGGGCATATTATTTTGAAGGTAATAGGACATCTTTTTAAATTGGAGTTCCCATAGTGGAATAATCCCTTAACTTTTTCAAGCAGGCAATCAATAAATAACTTTTTCATATCAAAGGTCAAGGTATCCCATTAGGTATAGAATATTGTGGAAATTACCTTCGCGTCTTCGGACAGTGGCACTATGCCGAGTTGTTCAATTTTCATTGACTCTGCTGTATAGATCCCTCAGATTTGTCTGAGTTTGAGCAATGATGTCGTTTATGCAGATTTTGTAAGCATTCTAGCTGCATTGGCATAGATCTGAGCGAAACTCGGAAAACCTAGCATGAAGACTTCAGAAAACCTTACGAAAAAGCTCTAGCTGTGTATAGTCGCACAATCTTGGCAGTGAATGCAGGTTGCCTCCGTGAGAGATCACAATACTGTCAAATTATTTATCACAGAGTTTTTTTCATATACTCATGTGTTCCTCAATAGCAAAGCTTGTTATGGCAATTTATTAGTAGTAACTAAATATTAAATAAGAGATTTGCCCGACGACGTGAAAGCAACTTAGCTGATACAGCCTAATGACTTCATCCCATTGGTACTAATTAGAAAACCTTAAGAAACTCGTTTCGATTATCGCTGAAGACATCAGACGCTATACAAATAATAATGGTGCCAATATACATTTCTGATGCTTATCCGGCCCTATTTAGTATTAGACATATCTGTAAGATGGCTGGAGTGTGGGTATGAATACGAGTTTATGCTACAAAAAATATTCAATGAGCAGATATACTTTTATTGGCAGCGAGTTCAATGTGCGTGGTCAGCGGATTCTTCCACAGAGATAAGCCAACGCTAACTCGCTTAAACCCACATAATTTTACACTTGCGTTGATTCGCTAATTGCAATTCTCGACACATCGATTAGCAATCGCCGACATTCACTACTGGCTATTGCGTTTACATGCTGGAGCCTTACTCTCTTAATTTATTAGTATGGTAATTAAAATTGTATTGCAGTCAATCGGTGCAGCGTATGCATTATTGCACGTACAGTGCAGATTACACAAATACATTCACACATATTTTTTTTTTACAAAGACGTGTACATAAGTTTACAGATATAAATGTGGGGGTACATTAGGATGGACCAAGAACGACAAGGTTTTCTTTTTCTTGATACTTTACTCATGGGGTCCGTATGGTACCCAATTTTTTCAAAATTACTATTACATTTGCATGGGTTAAAACGGGTTTTCAGCAAATTAGGTATGCAATGCTAGAGAGCGATTGCGATTAATCTCCTCTTTTAATTTCCTTTCACAAACGACCAAAATATTACACCCTTTGCTTTATTGAATTAAAAAAATAATAACTATCTTTTATAGTTTGTATATAAAAAGATGTTAAAATTAAAAACCAAAAATGTCAATATCGTTTTTTTGCCTTAGTTTTGTAATAATTTCTTGAACGTTTGTGAGGAGATAATAAAATTGAAATATATATATATACATAAAGGGTGCTTTTTTAGCTACTATCCTTTTAAACAGTTGGTTTAAACAGCTGACGCACGTTTCGTGTTTTGTTTCACTGTCAAACATCTTCAGTTGGTCTATAATTTAACCATGAATCGTCTTACAAACGAACAACCCTTGCAAATCATTGAATTTTATTATAAAAATGCGTGTTCTGTTAAGAAAGTTTATCGCGCGCTTCTTCCATTTTATGGTCAGCTTAATCGACCCACTGAAGCGGCTATTCAAGCTATTGTGACTAAATTTAGAACCAAATTTACATTATTGGACATCAAACCACCAACACGCTTACGTAGAGCGCGAACTAAAGACAATATCGCAGCTGTATCGGTCAGTGTTAATGATGACCATCAATTATCGATTCGTCGCCGTTCGCAGCAATTGGACCTCTGTTACTCAACAACGTGGAAAATTTTGCGAAAGGATTTAGGTGTGAAGCCTTTCAAAATACAGCTGGTGCAAGAATTGAAGCCGAACGACCTACTGCAACACAGAATTTTTGCTGAATGGGCTCTTGGAAAGTTGGCCCTTAAAAAATCACCCTTTATATATATATATATATATATATATATTAGGCCGGGTCGAACCATACCTCTAAAACGAATTCTGATGTCCCCCAATTTGGGTCGAACTTTTTAGTTTCTTTTCTCATGTAAAGGCCAAAAATGGTGATATTTTGAAATGATTGTATAGGGAACCCCCCAGGGGAGTTCCAGGGGATGTGTCACTGGCATGGGTGAATCGGCCGTCTAAAGTTAGTGGGGGTCGGTCATACATTTGGACTCGATTGGAGCACTCTAAATGGGTCAAAGTGGGATTTTTCGTTCGACCCAAATTGGGGGACATCAGAATTCGTTTTAGAGGTATGATTCCTTCGGCAAAGTTTCTTATTTTGATCCCTAGAATACGATTTTCACAGAGCAATGAGCGATTTTTAAATCGACCCTCCCTAATGCATATATATATATATATATATAATTGGCGCGTACACCCTTTTTGGGTGTTTGGCCGAACTCCTCCTAGTATTTGTGGTGTGCGTCTTGATGTTGCTCCACAAGTGGAGGGACCTACAGTTTCAAGTCGACTCCGAACGACAGATCAGATATTTTTATGAATAGTTTTTTAATGGCATAAATACACTCGGAGGTTTACCATTGCCTGGCGTGGGGCGACCGCTATTAGAAAATGTTTTTCTTAATTTTGGTGTTTCGCCAAGATTAGAACCAACGTTCTTTCTGTGAATTCCGAATGGTAATCACGCACCAACACATTCGGCTACGGCGGCCGCCGTGAAAAGTGCATTATTTTGTATGTAAATTTAGTGGTAATTCTCAAGGTGCTAACGCAAACGTAAATATTGAAAAAAAAATTAAAACAAAATTTTTTTTAAATATAGATACCGTATTTTATTGGACATACCACCTTCATCAAAAAGTTCTCAGAATATATTTAGAAAATTCAAAATACAAGTTTGCTCCTCAAAAGTGATATTATCGCATTCAAATACTCCCCGCCAACTGCAAAGCACTTAAGCCAACTTTTGATCCAGTTCTCGAAATATTTCTTGAATTCAATTTTCGGTATAGCCATCAGCACATTAGTCATTTTCGATTTTTTCATTATTTGCTTTCGGCTATTAAAACCGCAAAATGGTACCCCATACTGGTTTTTTGACCCAATCAAGCTAAAAAAATCGCTTCACATCAAGTAAATTCGATGGCTGTTGGCTCTAAAAAATCGAAAAGACGTGCAGAGATATATTTATTCAAGACGGCGTAACTTTTAAGGAAAAGGAACTCCAGAAAATGAACTCCAATCAATTGGCTTAGAACGTCAGCTGACGATTGTTCCGGGTACTTCCTGATCAAGTTGGTATACATCAAAAAGGGGGGATAGCATCAAGGAAAAAGAATTTTTCGTTTTTTTTTTGAGCCATCTTAATGTCGTGTGAGTTTTTGCATGCGTGAATGCAAATAGAAATGGCTTCGCAGAATTGAATAAAATGTGGTGATGCGCGTAAATGTGGTAAGAGCGAAAGCAACTGCAACCGCAATAGCAATATGTGCATATATACTACATACATATATTCGTATGTATGTATGTACATAAAAATGTGCGATATACTCACTTGAAGCATTTAATGGCTCAGTTGAGTCACTTTGAAGTGGCATAGCAGTGCAGCTACGGTTGCAGACACACCAGTGCACCAACAAATGCACATGCACGTACATACACATACAGATGCCAATGCAATATATTGATACATACATATATAGTTTAATAAGTTCAACTGCGGTTGGCACACATCAGCATTTGCTCTTCAAGTACTCGCCGCCCACTCACACATCTATCTCATCGCTATGGGCATGCGAGTATTAATTTGCTGCTGAGAGGTTGAAAGTTTTTCCTCCGTTGCGGAGAAACTAAAGTTTTTTATTTGCGCGAGTGCGTACGAGTTTTCGAAAATCATACAGATGAGCTGTTAATATAATTTTCATTGTTTGTGTGAAAATACTTACAAACGAATACTTACGGCGAACATGTGCTTGAGTGGAGGAATGTGAGGTGAACATTTGCAGGGAAAATTACTTTCACGACTGCGTGGTAAATGGCTTTTAAATGCATCTCACATTCTGGCACGCAAATAATTTCAAAGTATGGCAAATTAGTTAGAACTGCATAACTTAGTTAAAAGAAATTTATACCTAGTTAGAGGGTCTTTCAAAAGTGGCGCCTAGATGTCAGTAGTGAATAATTCCTCGACGGTAGCTTTTTCAAGTCATTCTTGATATTTTTCAGTGAGGCAGATGTACGATTTTACTCAATGGAATAACGCATTCATATCATAAAATTCTTGATTTGTTTGGCTGAAATAATCGTCCAATGAATTGGCAATTCAAGGGTGGTGGAAAAATTTCAAGAATAACTGCTGACGAACACCGATATCCCGACGTTCTCAACAATTAGACATTCATGGATCGACTCTTTGGCGGATTTTGCCTGCAGATTTGGCGGACATTTAAATGGTCATTTTCACATATAATTCATAATAGCCGTATTTTGAATAAAAATAGTGAAACCTGAAGGAATCTAATAATAAAAAACTTTGATGCCGTTTTTCTCGACACTTTAATTTTTAGGACTATTACACTCTTGCAGCAAATGAGGGTCACTCTAATGTATAAATTTTTTAGATTAATATGCCAGAACACATCCCGTGAGACAAAAATTGAATTACAAAAAAGTAATAAAATACTTATTTGGTAAAAAATCAATATCATATTTAATAGACTTCAATGCGCAACATTCGCTACGAGGCCGCGAAAATCACTTCTGCTTGTGTCCTTGTGAATGACTTGGTTTGCTTACAACTATCTTGAAAATGAAAAAAATTCCCGAAATCAACTCTAGCACCAAATAAAGGCTACACGTTGAGCTTATTGTTAAAATAAATAAACTTTCTAGATGACGAATGTGTATGTATGGACAAGAAGGAAATGCTCATACATGCATATCTAAATTGTTGTTTTTGTGTTTATGTTCTAAACTTTTTTGTTAAGTGTGTGGCAACTTTGTCTTAATAGTAAAAAATGTTAACCATAACAATACAACCCAGGTAAGGCTGGTATTAAGTATTATCCGATTTGGATAAAATTAACACATAGGACGAAAAGTCCCGAACCTAACACTTATATGTCACTAGTTTTATTGCGTTTACCACTTTTTTAGTTAGTACTAACATTAAGAAGATAGCTGTTAAAATTTCATGATATTCTATTCATTAGTTCGTGCTTTATTGTACTAAGAGTAACGCTCCTTTTGTTATTTTCAAAACAATGGATCAAAAAGAATTTCATATTTCATTTTTACGCTGCTTCTTGATGGGAAAAAGCACCTCTCAAGCAACACAACGGCCTGAAAAGTGTTATGGGGACTCCGGTGCATCAGAAACATCAATAAAATGAAGGTTTTCTGACTTCAAACATGGTCGTAGAGACACCGATGATGCTCAACGCAGTGGACGTCCAGATGAGATGGTAACACCAGAAAACAGCACAAAAATACACAAAATTGTGAATGATTGAAAAGTGAAGTTACGTGAATTAGCTGACATCATAAAGTGATCAAAATAACGTATTGGCTTTATGTTGCATGAGCGTAGAACTATGAGAAATCTCTGTTCACAGTGGGAGCCGCGTTTGCTCACTGTTGACCAAAAGCAAGACAACGCACCGTATCATAAGTCAATCAAAGTAATGGCAATTACTCCCACATCCACCGTATTCGCCAAATTTCGCTACTACTGGCTGTTCGCACAGCTAAAAAAAATCTTGTGAATAAGAAATTGTGGCACACTCGATTAACCCCTTCATTCCTCTTCATTCATTCCCTGAAACTAAGGCATATTTTGAGGCAAAAGATAAATCTTTCTACAAAAGTAAATTGAAAAAAAAAACGTGTTTTCTTTGTTAGGCCCGGGACTTTTAAGCCCATGTGTTATAATTGCTAACTTTCTATATGCCCCTACTCTGCTTAATTGCCTTCGTTCCGTAATAAAATTATTTATAAATGCGTTTTATGCAAATAAATAAATAAATTTTCCATAAGTCTGAAATCTGGTCAGACCCAATACCAACGGGTCTACTTTTCACAAAATCATTTATTTGGCCGAAGAGCATTTATTAGAGGAAACAACCAATAAAGAGTGTAAGCACTATATACATAGAATAACAGGCTGTGACGAAATGCTTGTTAATAAGAAAGTGTTTAACTGTAGTCTATCGACTTACGACAATCACTGCAACCTTTTCAAATATAATCCTATCCGAGTATAACTTGAAATGCCTATTCGTACCAATGCATATGTGTATATATGTATGTCAGCATTTACCTAAACGAACCGAATACAAACAGTGTATGTTCGTACACGAAAACGCTCTTGTATCCCCACACAGCCCAATTATTAAATGGATGTTACAACAAAAAAGCTTTTTAATTACCTAAGCTACATGGAACTGTTTTTCTGTGCTCCTTACTTTCCCTTTCATTTTTACAAACTTACGAAATGTGTAATGAAATGCTAGGATGTAAGTAATTCAGGTCACTTAAATTTCCGTCTGTGCCTTTATAGGCAAAGTGGCTGCTCAAGGCATCTTCCCTTAGAGGCTGCGTCTTATATGCACATACCAAAGGCTTCGTGTTGCTACTGCTGCTGCAGATGGTAGCTATTTCGTAGTTGGAAAATGAACGAATGCAAAAATATGTAGCGAAATTCAAATTGTAAAAGCAAACATAAATATGTATATACTAGATGGTCTATAGTCTTCAGCATTCACTGAATGCTTACGACACTGTGACGGAGTAAGAGTGTCGCAATCTCAGCCATAATTGTTGATTACGGGATATCGCGATATTTTTTATATAATTTCGGGGTCCCGAAAATCGTATCGAGATATTGATTTCTTAAATTTCTCAAAAATTTAAAACACGTTTTCTTTTTGTGTAAAATCTGCAACATAGGTATAATATTTAGCAAAGCGCATAATGATATGAAGTTAAATTTGTGGAAAATTTATAATAAAATGATTGTGAATATTAATTTTAAACCCAATCAATTCTTAAAGAAAGGACTAGTTCATGAATTAATACATGTTTCAAATCGTTCCAAATTAAGCTTATGTCTAGTGAAATCAGTCAGATGAAAATACTGACGTACATTTTGCCAAATAATATTGGAAATTGTTCACTTAAGCGGGAGCCTGCTTTAGAGGCTTCAAAAAATCTATGTTTTTTTTTGCATAAATGTCTTTCCAAACTATCCAAGAACGTTTCCTCAAAATTTCAGAAGCAAATTCAAAATATTTTCGCAGTTACAGAAGAAATTGTGAGCAAGCGTCGAGCAGGTATACGAGCGGATTTTTATATACAAAAACTTTGACGCGCGATTTCTCCGTTTTTTATTTTTACGATTCTTCCTAATTGGCGGGAAAGATAATGAAAAAGTTAAACGTCCTATCGAAACGAGATAACATTGAATGTAATCGGAATTAAATTCTCTTCTAGTTGATCCTAAAAAACCTAAAGAAAATTAAGATTAACCCACTTTTTCAACAATCTAAAGTGAATTGTTTTTCCAAAAAAATTTGTTTTTTTTTAATTAGCGAAAAATTGTTGAATTTCTCACTTTTCGTTTCATTTTCTTGGTTTAACTAGAAGCTATACTATACTAAAATACCATTTTTTTTGGGGGTTTTTGGTTTCTGATGAAAATTGCGACCTGCATCTTTCCCGCCGCACGACACATGCACACTCGAGGCGCCTCGGCAAAATGCTTGTACCAGGCATAATATGACATATATTTTAATGAAATTTGAGAAGACTGCTGAAACATACAACAATAACACCTGAAAGTTTCGTTTCAATCAAATATTTCTTTCCTTCCCAAAAAATCCACGAAAAAATGATTTTTTTAAGCCTCTAAAGCAGGCTCCGCCCTTAAATGCATTGTTTCATTTTTTTTTTTGCTGGAATGTTGATACAACTGTCGTCTATAGTTTCGCAGAGTTTGAGTGTGATCTGTCGATTAGTTTGTTTTTGGTATTTAATTATATCAATCAACCGCAGGTGTGCTCTGCGATTTTCACTTTGGAAAAAAATATTGAACAAAGAATTTGTCTTAAATTTTGTGTTTTGAACGGGTCTTGTGTGCCCAATCGTTTAAACTAATGCAGAAAATCTATGGCGAGTGATCTTTATCAAAAACACGGGTCTACGAGTGGTATAAAGCTTTTGCAGAGGACCGAGAAGTCGTGGAAGATTTGTCCCGATCTGGTGGCCCAGCAAAGTCTTCAACGGGCGAAAACATCGACAAAGTCAAGGAAATGGTGCTGGAAACCATCATTTAATTTTGAGGAAGGTAGCTCGTAACCTTAGTGTGTCTCATAAATTAGTTCGTAACATTTTACACCATCAATTGGCATAAGACGCGTGGCTGCTCGACTCGTTCCAAGAGAGTTAAATTTCTTTCAGAAAATTCATCGGAAGAAGGCGGACCCAACGTTTATCCAGTGCATCATAACAGGTGTGGAGACGTAAATATATGAGTTTGACATGCAAACCAGTCAACAGGGGGTGAATGACGCTATCCACATGAGCCGAAATTCAAAAAACCTCGTCAAAGTCGGTCAAAAGTGAAAGTCATGCTACTCGTTTTCTTTGATTATCCTGGTGTTGTGCACTCGGAATTCGTTCCAAATGGTTCTGCGGTAAATAAAGAAAATTATTTGGAAGTTATGCGACGTTTGAGAGAGAATGTGCGTAGGAAACGGCCCAATTTGTGGAAAGAAAATTCATGGATCTTGCAAGGCTCATATTGTGAACACTTTTTGGACCAAAAACTCGGCAAATATCATCGAAAACCCACGGTATTAACCGGATTTAGCCCCTTGAGACTTTTTCCTTTTACCAAAACTTAAATTGTCACTCCGCGGACGCCGCTTTGAATCGATAGAGGCCATTAAGAAGAATTCGATAAAGGAGCTGAATAACATCTCTTCAAACTCGTTTAAAAGGTTCTTTGATGACTGGACTACTCTTTGGTATATGTGTATTGCTTCGAATGAAGCCTATTTTTAAGACGACAAAATAAATTTTGAAGATTAAACAATTTTTTTGCGTTTTATTGAGCAATTCTCGATACTTTTTTGACAAAGTTTTTGAGACTAATTATTTAAACTAAGTTAAGTTGAAGTGACAGCCACTGAAACCCATGGAATACGTAGGGCAGAGATGGAGGTCTGCTGTAGTATCACATTTGAATGCACAATTTGTACTTGCACCATCCATGATGCATTTCATCAATGAGTTTAGATCAAAATATAGCATCTGATTTCGGGTGACTTTAAATTTATCCCTGAGATACACATGTGCCCAGAATAAGACCTAAGAAAGCCATATAAGCTTCCAGATTACTGCAGTGTATTCCAGGCTAAGGTTTTCGCAGTTGGAAAAGCAGTAAACCTAGCATGTGTTACAACTGAGATCAACTCCAAGGTTAACTTTTACATAGGTAGTCAGGCAGCCATCAAAGCAATTAAATTGTTTAGTTAACGTCCAAGATCGTTCTTCAAAGGATTGAGGCAGTAAAAAGGTTGGCATCCAATTTTAAGCTACATTTCTATTGGGTACCAGGCCATAAGGCCACTGAAGGGAACGCCTGGTAGACGATATAACGAAAAACTGGATCGCTCTATCATCGGAATTTGTCAACGAAATACCAAAGTCAATACGAATGTTATACAACGAACTAAACGAAAACGTGATGAGAAAATTTAGGGCATGATGGGAAAATATGTCCACTTATAAGAATGCTAATGACGATCACAGTCGTGTTCGATTTACATCTGCAAACAAATTGTAGAGCTATTTGAGGCGTGCTGACGGAACATTGCGCAGTAGCAGCGTATGCTTGTCAGATAGGAATCCCGGACAGCGAGGAATGCGCAAAATGCAGGGACCAAGGCTCAAAGGAAATTGTAGAGCATCTAATTTACGGATGCCTTGCGTTATTTAAAACACACTTAACGTATTTGAGGTTCCACAGTTTGACTTTCAATTAGAAGACATCTCAGCAGTGGATTGGAAATATCGCCTTAAATTCGCCATAGAAACAGGCACCACGCGGGTGGACTATTTCAAAACTCATAAGATGTTTTCCATTTCAATTCAACCGGGCTATTCGGGTCATGTTCTTCGATTTCGATGTAACTCAAATATGTTACTCTCTGGTCAAAATAATGAGACACGTATTTTTTTGTTCGCCCGAAAAAAAAATGTTTCAAAGATTTATCGGCAATTTTGCTTTTCGGCTCAAAATCGATTTTTTCTAATTATATGTATAAGAAAATTGTTTTTAAATGCTCATAACTTAGTCAAAAATGAACCGATTTTAATAATTTTCAATTCAAAATGATCGTCATTACTTACACGAGCGATTTCTTGTAGAAATAATTGCAAAAAAGTAGTTGAACATTTTTTATTTTGCAACAAACAAAAAGTGCGAAACGGGTTTTTACTCAAAAATGCATTACTCAAAAACAACTCATTTTAGATACGGGGCATTCAGCTCAGTTGAAGTTTGAGGTTTTCTCTTGATTTGGAAAAAGTTAAAAAAAACTACACTCTTTGAATTATTGAATTTCGAAAAAATTTCGATTTTTTTTTTTTTTTTTGCAAAATAAAAAATTGTCAACTACTTTTTGGCTATTGTTTCTATACGGCGTCCCTTGTGCAAGTAATGACGATCATTTTGAACCCAGAATCATTAAAATCAGTTCATTTTTGACTAAGTTATGAGCATTTGAAAAAAAAATTTCTTATATAATTAGAAAAAATCGATTTTGAGCCGAAAAACAAAATTGCCGATAAATCTTGAAAAAAATTTTTTCGGGCGAACAAAAAAATACGTGTCTCATTATTTTGACCAGAGAGCTGACCCGAGTAGCCTGTTGAATTGAAATGGAAAGCACCATAACTTATGAATTCCATCTGGTATCTTTAATGGCCAAACCCGTCTATGTGTGACTGCAAGTCAACCAGTTCAACCTAACTTAGCCTAACCTACTGGTCTATGTTTCTGAATAGTCCATAGTACATATTAATAAAAAATACGGCAGCTTCTTCTTACTCATCATTTTCTGTAGCGTCTGCAGAAAAGCACACGTTGGAGCTCGGCCAATTTATGTAAAAAATACGTTTTCCTAACTTTTTTAAATTTCTCTTTTGACTAAAAAGATTTAGAAGATTTAAGATTAAAAAAAATCAAAAACCTATAGTTTATTACGTTTAAAATTTCCCGATGATGGAAGTGGATGTTGAATATCTTTTCATATTGAGAGTTACTGACTCATACTGGCTCGGGATTTTTCGTACTTAAATCCAGCTATCCCATAGTGTCGAGACTACCATCCTCATGAATAGCATTTACCTTTGTCCAAAGTAACTATCAAGTTGCAAATATTATACAAAACACAGCGGCATGTCGCCATCACGGGATTGACATCTCTAGTCGGCATGATTACTTAAATTCTGGTTTGCTTGTTGGAAGACAAATAAATATATTAAATTCTACACTGCTTAACTTTCAAGTTAAACCCCACTAGATGAATATATAAGTACGTACTGCTGAAGCAAATTCATACGATAAAGGGTAAACAACACCACTGTAAAATTTACTAGCTCTGAACTCACTGATAGAACCAATTTGCTTTGCAGCTTAACTAGTTTGTATTATATATTTTTAGCGCTAGCAAGAGGAGCTGATTTTTTTTAATACAATATTAAAACAAGTCTAGAGTATTCTGCTAATTCAGGTCAATTTTTATAAAAGTTTAGAACGTACTGCCTTAGGAATTTTCGTGCATTTATCAAATGAGTTTGTAATGGCTTATTCTGATAACTCCAAGAAAACTCTTCTTTTTAGGGGTTAAGGGTAGTCAGAGGCCCGAAAAAATTTTGATTTCCATAACTTTTCTTTGCTAGTCAACTACTTTATTTTACAAAAATAAAAACATAGCATTAATACATCATGTTTCGTCTTGACTTTAGCAAAATTTCAACAAAAAAATGCATATTGTAAAAGTTATCATTTCTTCAACAGTCCCTTGCGGTGATCATCACAAGATCTTGGAGATTCATCTAAAATCAATCGGACAAGAGAAATTAGTTTTATTAATGAAAAATCTGGTGCCTAATCGAAGCTTTTTTTCAAAATTAACAATATGGTGGCTTCAGGAAATATTTATTTTTTAGGTTTTCGAGGAAAAAACCAACAATTAGTTGTTTAAAAAAATCGAAATTTTTTGAAAAAAAAAAAAATCCTTCGATCAGGCACGAATTTTTTATGTTTTTCAAAAAACATAGTTTTGAGAAAAACGCCTTCAAAGTTTTGCGAACGCTCCGGAGTGCCCGAGCGCCCTTTGATAATTCTTGAATAGCTGAAAAAGGGCTTTTCGGATTCAATTCAAATTTTCGCACAATATTTCTAAGATATTATATTTTAAGAAAATGCAAAAAAATCCAATTTTTTTGAAAATTCTGATTACTTCTAATCTCTTCCGGAGTCACAGGAAAAATTATCACTATGACTAAATTTTAAAAATTTTGAAAAAAAAATTTCATAAAATATATTTATTTATGTATTTTTTATTTACTTACTTAGCCACTGAATACTACAAAAAAATCTTGTAGTTCAGGATGTGCATATGAAAATAATAAAAAACGCATTTAAAGCTATTTATAGGTAGTAGAGATTCAAACAAATCTAAGAACCGATTTTTTGAAACTGAAAAATCCATCTCGACATATTTTAAGTTCCTACTGAATTCAATTAAGGCTCTGGTAATTGGAGCATTAAGAGCATATAGAGATTCACTAGTACGAAATGATTATTATCCTGCTCTACGGCGACTTTAAATTTATCACGCATCTAGACTCATAGACGAGGATGGAATCTGAAAAGCGTATGTAAATTACGACGTACAAAGAACTCTCTCTGAACTCTCTTTACCCTAACAACATCTCAGGCATAGTATGGAGACCAGATTAAGAGGAGTAATCAAACCTCGAACGAATGAACGCCACATACAAGAGCTTGAGTGTAACCAGTGAAATCTAGGCTGAGACGCCCAACAAAGGCAAGCATACCACTTAGTTGTAATAAAATTAGTACGATTCACGAAACTGAGCCTTGAGTCAAAGATTGCACCCAAGTCCTTAATTTCATTTACTCACATTAAGACTATTTCGCCGCTGTCTATGTGATAAGAGATGCCAATGACAATGCAACGTTTAGAAAAGGTCACGTGGAAACACTTGCTTGCTTCTATGGAAGGCCTTAGAAAACTCAGTATAAACGGTGTCTAGCTGGGTACACGATTCCCAAACAGCGATGCAGTCGCCTGAAAATGCAGTTAAATTAGATACAGTGCACCAGCCCGAAATCAGCAGAAGGTGTATTAGCCGATTTGTTGCCGAGAAAAATTGCGGTCGGTATACAGAAGCACAATTGTTAAAATATGTATTAAATGTGAATAAAAAATGTATTTAAATTTTTATCGAAAAGTCAGCCTTTGAGCGGCAACAGTTACCCCAATCTTTAAAAGTGACCTCCGCCCAGTTGCTCGGATACTGGTAAGTTTCAATCACGCATCAAATTAATAAGATGTGCTAGTCAACGATCGGTGGACCTATAAACTCTGGCAATAAAGCGCATAGGGGAGCCTTGGTCGCGGGCCCGTCCGGATGTGGTCCTCCGAGAAGCCATAACGTATCGACCAAGATCCAGAACCTGGATACCAGACTTCCACACCGACCCAGAGGAAGTGTTGGAGCTACTCAAACTGGGCAACCCTGAGCTACCTACCAGTATTGGAAAGTAGCAAAGATTGGTGAAGTCGATGGCAAGAGAAGGCTACGGGTAATCATCTTAAATGAGGAATCACGGGATCTACTCGCCAACCAAAAATGGAAGGTAAATTACGGCTTCCAATCACTGACACTCCATTTATACAGGCAGAATGTAGCCAGTAAAAGCAACTCCACAGAAAACATGGCCTCACCTGCGAAGGAAACCACGGTTGCGTTAGACAACCCCATAGACGACGACGGTTGTATTACCAACTAAACAGTGCAAACCGCTTGTAAACCGCAAACGCACAAACTGGGGAATGTTTGAGAACATATTAGCCAGCAACCTCTCTGGCATGACATGCCAAATTAACTCCGACAAACAACTCGTCCCAACATGCTGCGAAAGTAGCATGTCCTCCGAGGACGAAAAGAGGAAAACCATGGTGATCCACTGACATAGCAAATCTAAGAAGGGAATGGAGAACTAAGTACAATGAAGCGAGGAAGACCAACACGTGGGAGGGATGCAAAGACTGCCAACGCAGATGTAAGCAGATTTCTTCCAAAAGATAGAAAGCACCTCCGAGACCAGTAGACTCCGGAAAGTTTTATCAATGAGTTCCAACAACCCTAGTTGCCTTAAGAAAGAGGACGGAAATTAAACAACTAATAGTGAAGAAACACTGGAATTACTAATATGGCCACCCTTTGTAGGTTGTCTATGCAATGAAGACATTAGAACAATCCTATAGTTCATAATGGAGGTCCCCCAATACAGTTTATAACGGGGACAACATAAAATTTGCCATCGACAGTTTCAAACGACACGATTGCGAAATCACTTCACTATGAAGAATACACCCTTGCTGCCTTTTGGGACATCGAAGAAGCCTTCAATAACATGCATCCGGAAGCAATTACCAAATCGTTAGCGGAAATGGCGGACGATACGCGCAGATTTGGGTGAAATATCCGTTAAGAAATTTCCGATCAGGGGTACACCATAGGGTGGGGTAATCTCTCCACTTCTGTAGAACCTGGCCGTCAATAATCTTCTTCAGGAAAATGCGGGGGAAGATAATTTCATTTGCCGATGATATTGTAATAGCAATCTCGGGTAAACACCTTCCAACACTGTGCGATCTTCAACAAAGAGCTCTCAACTCACTTTGGTGCAAAAGGCGAGGACTAGAAGTAAATCCAGAAAAACTGGCACTCATACTGTTCAGCAGAAAACAGAAAACTCATGTTATTCAACAAATATTCCTAGAGTGAAAACCCCTCAGAGTAACAGAAAGGGCTAAATATCTAGACTCGTACTGGATAGAAAGCTAAATCACAGTGGCAGATAGAGTACGCAAAGCTACGACGCCGTTGTACTCTGCGGAAGGCTAATTGAGGAAAAATGGTGTTGGAAACCCAAAATGATACACTGGTTGAACACAGCAATAATTAGACCAATTCTCTACTGCGGTATTGCAATATAGTGGAATGCCCTTGAGAAAAGTGTGCTCATTAAAAGAGTTGACAGGGTCCAAAGACTCGCACCTGTTCTTATAACCGGTGCAATGTCAACCACACCATCGAAAGCACTGTATGCGATATTAAACTTCCTCCCGGTAGACCTGCAGGCAAGGTAAATTGCGCGCAGTGCGACAAAGGCGCTGAGCACTTTAAATAAGTAGTCAAACACAGGCTATGGCCACGGTAAAATCCTGGATGACACGTTGGAGCTCCCCGGGCAGGCAGACTATACAGTCCCGCCTCTGCTAATTATCTTCTTTGTTGAATGCATGTTTTTATCAAGTTTTATTTTAGTTTTAGCTCGTTTTATTTGATATTTTATAAATATATAGTTTTATTGGCACTAAAGCAATAGTCAGTAAAAACCTTTGTGTTTTTTGACTAAAAGTAAAGAAATTTATAATTAAACACCGCTTTCTAAAATCCTCAAGTATATTACGAAAGCCTTTACATGGTAAAGGGGACATAGAAAGAAACATTTATCTAAAAATTGGTTGAAACTTTCACTTCTTTATTTCAATCAAATCCGTCAGTTGAAGACATAAGTCTTTTAAAATAGCAAACATTTTTTTATATATATTAAATAAGAATATTTGCTTTCCACACAACTTTAATTACTCACTTTACAACCAGTAGAAATGTAGTCACCGTGTAACTAGTATCGCTGCTACATTAAGAACCACTGTATAAACTAAAATGCCTAGACGACTTCAGCTTCTCGCTACAGAGATTTTACATATAGTATGTATGCATACTTACACGTACATATATATGTTTTTGAATGTAAGTGAAAGGACATTATACAAACACGCACATTAACATTTGCTGCCTTAAATGAGCAACATAGTCACCCGTGCACAGGCGTCTCAAGCAAATGCAATTTACGGCAAAGTTCTTTTGTTACTTTCGTTAGTGTTGTTGATAACGTTGAAGAAAATGGAATACTCATGTCCTTATCAATGCGTGCATGTATGCAAATTGCGCATGTGTACGTAAGTACACGCATTTCTTATGAATTTCTGAGATTTTAACACATACCCATACATCATTCAAACGCTTACTGACGCGTATATAAATGTATAAGTATGTATATGTGCATAGAGCATACACGTATATGTTATATATGTGTATGTGCATATGTATGTAGGCAAATACCATATAACTTAGTTATAAGCAAATGCTTGAGTTTGTTAGTAAGCCGAAAAGCATGGGTTGGATGTGACTTATGCTAATGACAAATAACAGTTGCACGTATGTGTGTATGTACTCGTTTGCATTTAAAATGCAGAGCATGTGTGTAAGTTAACACTTTGAGACTTTATCTCATTAGAAATCATTGTTGAAGAATGTTTGAATTTAAACTTGAAAAAAATTATAACATTTTATGTGAATTCGACTTAAGAGTAGGCGGTTGCTCATGAACACGTTCAACTCATAGGGATGCATTCATACCTGCAACATTTTACCTAACTGCAATGGATAATGTAATGGCTTATGAATGCAAATTTGTATTGATTAATTATGCGTTAAAAGGTGATAATGAAATTAATTAAGGGTGGCCAATGTAGACGAGTGGGCGTGTGTGTGACTATTATTCCCTGGGGTCCCGTGTTTAAATGATCAATTAATTATTAAAAAAGATTTTATTTTTTAATAACAATCGCTCTTTGACTGGCAAAGGTATGCCTTATAAATTATTCATGCTGTGAAATCTATATAATTTGTTCCTGTGGCAATTTTTAGAAACAACATAGCAGTAATTTTTGGTATGCTAATTTTGACTCCCTGAATTCAAAACTTGTTGAAATTTATTGGAAATCCGTCTTTCTGTCAAAAAGTGTTGCAGAATGATTCGATGTTTTCTTATTGAAAATCATAGAAAATTTTGAGTGCTAATCGTTTAAATCGATTTAAAAAGATTGAAGAATCTGAGAAGTTAAGATTTTAATTTATACAAAGCCACCAAAGATATATACATAAACAAAAAATATATTTATTATATGACAAGCTTTAATATTCTTGACTCATCCTGATAAATGTAATACGTATTCCACTATGAAGTTGAGTTAAAAGAGAACCCGAAAGCCTTTTGGATATATATGTAAATAGTTGTTTAACAGAAAGTAGCTCGAGTATCCCCACTTGCGTGACGTTGAATAGAAAATACTCCTGCTTATTTTACTCCGTGATTATTTCTGCGGATTCCTTTAAATCTAACTTTGTCCTCGATTCTAATACCTTTTCTAATATCTATTATCCTTTACGTCTCTTTCTGTTCCAAAGTTCGATGTGGTTATTGCATCTCTCATTATTTTTCGCTCTTACAGGAATTATGTACCCACCTTAGCATGACTTTGTTTGTGGTCGTGTGGCGGTCATTACCCTTGCTTTATTTTCGCAATTTTATATTTTTTCGCTCAGGAGTGGATGCCAAGTTCATGTAATCTACACTGATTACTCGAAGAGATTGCTTATTGTGACGCGCAGTATACAGGGTTTGATTGAAAAGTAATGAGCCTTCCCGAGCGGAACGTCTGCCAAGCGAAAGATGTTTTAAAAGGTGTGTTAGGATTTTGCAATGGCAAAAATGCAGCGATCGTTGGAGCAATGTTACTCGATCATCTTTTTCGACTCTCAAGGCATCGTCCACAAGGCATCGACCTCTCCCCTCCGGACTTCTTCTTGTTCCCGCGCCTGAAAAGAAAGCTGAAGGGGAGGCGTTTCGACTCCATCGAGGCGATCTAAAAAACTGTGACAGCCGAATTGAACGCGATTCCGGCGGATGAGTTTAAAAAATGTTTCCTGCAGTGGAAGGACCGCTACCAGCGGTGTATTGACGCTCAAGGGTCCTATTTTGAAGAATATTACTTGTATAAGCCAAAAGATTTAATAAAACTGCTTAAAAAAAATAAGGCTCATTACTTTTCAATCAAACCGTAATTATTAAAAAGGTAATTTACTATCGAATTCAGGTTTTCATCACATCTTTAAGCACAGCATATTTGTATACGATTTTACTTATAGGTAAATATACTTTACTGTAAGTAAGTCAAGTTTTTTCTAATAAGGGGGGACCGCCAAGTCTATTTCTGCTATGAAAAATATCGTCTTAAAAAATTTCTGCTTTTCGGAGTCGGATTAAAACTGAAGGTGCACAAAATCAAGACGCACGCCACAAACAGGAAAAGGAGCTCGGCCAAACACCCAAAAGGGTGTAAGCGCCTAGCTTTAGTCAAGCTTTTTTTTATTACTAATGATAATTGCCCCGAGTAATCGTTAACGCGCGATTAATATGAGCGTGGCCAAGTCCACCTGAAATTTTGTATTGTTTTTACAAATGATAGACTATTAAATCTGTGAAGTTTCAACTCTGTAAAAACGTAGTTAGTCTGATTTATGCCAAAATTTGTCCAATTCCGACCACGGTACATTACTAGAATTTTACAAAATTTATAGTTCCGTTTTATTTAAACACAACATTATGTCGAATCTTTTGAAAACTCCTGTACTGCTATTCAAAGACCAGCCTAGCAAGTTCATGAGCCATCCCATTCCTGATACGCCCATGGAAAGCCCAAGAGTTCTTGTAATGGGTTGCAAAAGTGGATGTTAGTAAAGTTGTATGTATTTCAATTTATTGACAAAATAGGCCTTCACTGCGGCTTGGCTGTCAATGACCATCCATCTATTCTCCCGGACTTATCTTATGGCTTTAAGTATTGCAAACGATTCCGCTTGAAAGGCAATAGCGTACCTCCCCAGGTGCTGGCGTTGTTTTACTCAAGCAATATCGTGGCTCCAGCGTCAAGCGTTAATTTAAATATGATATTCTATATTCTATGGCACGCGACATGCCGAATATTAACTCTAGGTGGTTCAATAAATTTTGTGGTTCGAAAGAATCATCCCATTGGGATGTGTAAATAATATTTTGACTTAAGTATGGAGCAAAAGACATTAGAATGCGGCTTTCTCAGAAACATTTTGAGCGTTTTATCACTACAGATGAGACTCGAGTCTATCACCACCATCATAAATCCAAACAAGAGCCTAAAGAGTGGTGTGAATCTGGTTCTTCGGCTCTGAAACGAGCTCGTGTCCATAAATCGACCAGGAAGGTATTAGCATCAGTTTTTTTGGGATACGAAAGGAACTTTCTTTGTAGATTACTTGCAAACTGGTAAAACAATAAATTGTGAATGTTATTGTAACCCAGTGCAGCTGAAGGAAAAAATTCGTGAAGCAAAGCCCAGTTCGCAAAAGAAAAGAAATATCTTTCATCAGGTCAACGCACCGCGTCACAAGAGAATTTTGACAATTACTAAAATCCATCAATTAAAGATCGAATTGTTGGAGCATCCATCGTATTCACCAGATTCGGTTCCTAACGGCTTTCATCTGTTTCCAGACCTAAAAAAATGAATGCGTGAAAAGCGTTTTTCAGCAAATGATGAGGCCATAACATTATTTTGCAGCTCTTCCAGGTTCTCCCTTCAGTGATGGAATTCATAAATTCGAATCTTATTGGAACAAATGTATTGATGTTCAGGAAGACTATACTGAATAATAAAGTATATTTCAAACCAAAAAGTTATGTTTTGCTTATCGAACCACTAAATTCATTGAACAACCTAGTATGACAACATGCTTCAAAAATTCCAATACGGCAAGGATAAGCCAAATGCTACATTCGTAAATTTCTAAAATGTTTTAAAAAAAGTACAAATAGAAGTCATGTCTCGGAAGTTATTTTTATACTTTCATATTACAAAAAAATGTAAATGTGTGTTTGTTTCCAAATACAAAATACACAAAAGTAGTATTGATATGTGGAATTTTTTTGAAGACGGTCGGGTGTTTTCTTCCCTACACATATGTAAAAGAATGTCGAGCCATCGGTTTATAGAGAAAAGCGTAAGACCGTTAGAAAAAGAAAACTTAAAAAATCAACACCATTATGTGAAAAAACCACAAGAGCTGTCAGAAGAGAAAAATTATAAAAAATCAAGAAGATTTTTTAACCGTTCAATGTTTACACTTATTTTACTAGAATATCATGAGCCAAGTTATTGCATACTCAAAAATTTTCTAGTGATTCAAATTAAGAAGTTTAAAATTTAGGTGAAAATTTACAGATTTTTATTTTTTTAATATCGTGTAAAGTTTCAAAACTTGGTTTATATGGTTATGGTTAAAGCGCGAACAACACTTTTTTTAAAAGGCTCGAAAGAAAACTCATAAAACGTTGAAAATTATGCTCACCAGTGTATATTTGTTATTGACCCGTTTCTATTGTTTAAGACTACAACAAAGCAAATGTATGTATGATGCAGAATTATTTGCAAAGAAAGCCAATGTGACACTCTGCCACTAAACGCTGCCGCTTGCTGTTTTCTAAATATTTGTTTACCGATGCATTGGTTGCGGTTGCAATGATTGCATAATTCTGCGTGCGTAGCATTGCACCAACTATTCGCACCTCATTCCATAAACGCCGGCGTGCAGTTTGCCTTGTGCGCGCAAGTGAATCACGTTCGATTTTCCGGCAAAGCTAAGCAAGCAAGTAACTGCATTGAGATGAAATGAGCTGTAGCAGGATAGCGGAAGTGTGATACCGGAAGTTGAAAGTTGGATAGAAGTGTAAAATCGCACAGGTTACGTGACTTAAAAAATATTCAAAGTTCTAACGGCAAAACTAAGTAAAAAAAAGTAAATGAAAACACATATAAATAAAATTGAAATGTGCAAAATAAATATAATATATATGTATGTGTGCTGCACTTGTGTGCTGTGCTCTGTCATAGCAACTTTGGTACTGCAAATGTCACTTAGTTGTGCGTCGTTGCATTGGCATACTGACGCAGTGTTAGCAGTTTGCTGGGCATTATGCCTGCAGTTTGCCAATGTGTGACATGTCATGTGCCATCAAGTATGTATGCGTATGTGTGTGACAAGTGTGACAGACACGTTTTTACTCATCCCACTACCGACTATTCTTCCGCTTCTTATGTTGCACTTTTCTGTTGTTTGCTTTCGTTTTACTTTTTTCCGGCAATACAATGTTGGCAATTGAAGTGATTTCTATTTTGAGTCTGCTTGTGAAAACCGACGTAGCCATGTGCGTGTGTGAACATGTTGTGTTTGTATTTGTTTGCTGCACTTGATGATGATGATGCATTAAATGTGCTGCCAAAGTGCTTACATTAGTGACAGTCCACGGTATGGAGTTTCGGATTGCATTTGCTTAAAGTTAAAAAAAAAACTGAAAATGGAATATAAAAGCTTTTTCGTTGAGGTAGACAATTTTAAATTGGGTTAGAATTCTAGAGAAAAATGCTGATGCAGAAGCTGAAGTTACTTGAAATTGAATTGAGAAATCATAGAACATACTTTGCAGCAAATCAATTCATTACTTGATCAACACAGAACGACTGATGCGCTCACAAATCTACTTTAGAGTGATGTGCCATTGGCTGAAGTTTTTGACAAGTTTCTATTTTGTTCACTAAAGCTCGCTGGCTAAACTGCAATGTTCGATCTGCCTTGGGGCTTGCCTCTGCTTCCTTACTTAGACTACCACAACCAGAGTTGTACCTTTTGAAACAGTCCTCAAATATCTGCCATGTCAAGTCATCCAAGAATTTGGAGATGCACCACAAATTTTCTAAAAATTATTTTAAATGCATACTTTACCATAATAATAAGAACTAAACTGAGAAAATTAAAACCACATCCAATTATTTTCAATATTATATTGTAATTTTTTTTTATATTTCAGAAAAAAATCGGAAAAATTATTTTTTTTTCTTAAATTTTTTTTGTCATTTGTGAAAAATAGCCGGCCTAAGATTTTTCCTCACTTTTCCCAATAAGAGCAGAAACCACGTGCAGTAATTCCTTAACGTTTCATACTTTTCAAAAAGTTTCGAGTTATATTTCAATACGTACAGTGAACCAGTGCGAAAAATCGCATGTCTGCTTACTTACATCCTTCTACGTAGGGGCGCTTCGTTCGATTTGCAAACGGACGTATTATGCGAGAACGTATGGTACTGCTTCGCTAGAGCAGTATTTTGAACACAACCTGAAAAGTTAATGGAATCATGCCATGAAAAAATTAAATAAGAAAAAAACTGAATGGAGGTGTTTTTCAAAAATGGAAATACAAATTTTCTACAAAAAACAGGGCGTGTAGCGTAGCACACATAACAGAAGTGAAACTTTCAAGGCAGACAAAGAAAGAGGGAGAGGCCCGAGAGAGAATGAGAGAGAGAGGGAGAGAGAGAGAGTGAGAAAGAATATATATTTAAACAAATTCACATTTGCTGAGAATACAAATAAACAAAATTTACAAATAAATTCCCCTTCATCGCTCGACATATTGACAACTCGTACTTTTACGATAGATAGTTGCAATGTGTGCGGACAAGCCACTGACGATACGACCCCTGTGCGGAGGCAATAATTGCGTTAATTCCTAAACATTTTTCAAATTGAATATGCCTTGAGAATACCTAGTAGCGACGTTGAAATAAAATTTGCTTCGGTATAAGTGTCTTGCTTTTACCTAATAGCAGTGCTCACATACTATTCACAATAGAGCAAGCGCATCCAACTTTGCACTAAACATCAATCGGCATTTTTTACAGACGTACACGGTAGCAAATTAGTTTCATTTTCGTAATTTTTGAATGTAAATTAGTTAAAATATTCTCAATTTAAAGGTAATTTAGTTAAAAAATTCTCAAATTTATTTGACTATGGATCTGAGTTTGGACGAAATAATTAAAACCAAAAAGATTGATCGCAGTTAAGAAATTGTAAGTATGTCGAAATGCAAGTTCCTGTGTTCAAGACTGAGCAATCTAAAATCTTTTGGTTAACGCTTTTCATTCATTGCAGCAACAATTCGGAAAACCCACGTAAAGGATTAATACTGCGAAAAACTATAAATAAGCCGATATTTAAACAGAGCGTTGTGACTGATGCCCATTATAAAATAATACAAAATATCTACTGTAAAATTTCAGACGGTCAACAACAAATAATCAACCGAAAACGGATGGATTTATGATGGTAAATTACTATAAAATATATAAGGTATATCTCTCTCTCTCTCCTTTTCCTCTACGTTATATCTTTTTTCTCTCTCGCGGAACGAAAATGCCCAAAACGTTGCATGGCCTTGAAATTCTACTCTCAATTCTCGCTCGCCCATCGACGCCTAAGAAGTTTCACTTTGAAAATACCGTTACAAATAATTTGTTACTGTTATACACCGTAAGAAATAATATTACATTTTGAAAAGAATCGGAGGTATTTTTGTTTAAAAACTCCAAGCTAGCATTTTTAATACTAAATAAATCTCAAAGTTATAACATGTTTTATATAAATTAAAAAATACCTATGTTTGCCGCTACTGTAAAAACTTCTAACTCCTTTCAATAAAACTTAACAGTAAATTCAAAGCAAACTTTAAATAATAAATACAATCTATGTTACCTTCAAAACTTGAAAACACCCTTTTGTAACACTTTATAGGCTCCATTAACTGACCTCATAACAAATATTTTTTTCGTTTAAGTTTTGAGTTATAAATGAAAAAGGGAGTTAATTAGTTATTTCTACCGATGGTTGTTTAATGAGTTTTCCGGTTCGATAAGAAAAACATATTTTTATAGTTTGAAATGCACTTTATTATTCAGTATAGTCTACCTGAACATCAACACATTTGCTCCAATGAGATTCCAATTTATGAATTCATTCTCTAAAGCGAGAATCTGGAAGGGCTGCAAAATACGTCTCCACAGCTGTTATGACCTCATCATTTGTTGAAAAATGCTTTCCACGCATTCATTTTTGTAAGTCTGGAAACAGATGGAAGCCGTTAGGAACCAAATCTGGTGAATAGGATGGATGCTTCAACAATTCGAACTTGAATTCATGGACTTTAGCAATTGTCAAAATTCTCTTGTGACGCGGTCATTGTCCTGATGAAAAATAGTTTTTTTCTTTTGCAAACTGGGTCTTTTTTCACGAATTTTTTCATTGAGTTGACAACGTTACAATAATATTCAGACTTTATTGTTTTACCAGTTTGCAACTAATCCACAAACAAAATTGCTTTCGCATCCCAAAATAAACACCTTCTTGGCCGATTCTTCGACACGAACTCATTTCGGAGCCGAAGAACCACCTCACTCACATTTTAGGAAGAGATTTAGGATCATAATGATAGACTCAAGTCTCATCCATAGTGATGAATCGAAGCACAAAATCCACATTACCGTTTCGAAAACGTTTTAAATGTTATTGAGAAAGTCGCATTCGAATGCGTTTTTGTTCCATTGTTAGCGAATGCGACACCCATTGTGCACACAACTTTCTGAAACCCAATACTTCAGTCAAAATATTTCTTACACTACCCAATGAGATGCCTTCTACATACTAAATTTATTCCAGTCACTCGACAATTTTCCAATACGATATCCTGTATTTTTTCTGTGACACGATACTAAATGGCTAGCAAACAAAGAATAAATTGACAATTAAAGAGTGTGCCATCATAACAAAAGAATGTAGGCCGCTAGCAACTCCCTCTCTTATCGAACCGCAAATCTTATTGAACAACCTGGTCTACATATGTGAAAATATCTACATATACGTATATATCTTTTGCTTGGTTGGCGCAATAAACGCTTACTCGATTTCTTTCTTTGTCGTGCTAACCAAAGCCAGTTGGACACACCAAGTGAACCCAATTCCTTCTCGACCAGATCTTTCCAACATAGGGAAGAGCTTTTTCTTCCTCTGCTACCACCCGCTGGTACCGCATCGACCACTTTGGAGGAGCGTTTGTATCCACTCGGACGACATGATCCAGTCAACGAAACCGCTGAATTTTATTTTGTTACGCTATATCTTTGTCGTCGTAAAACTCATACAGCTCATTGTTCCGCCGCCTCCAACGTGCAAGGGTCCAAAACTCTTTCACAGAATTTTAAACACTCCAAGGGACGCTTCATCTACTTATATAGTATATATGGCGAAGTTGAAGGAAAATCATTATTTTTACATGTAATATTTAGTAATATTTAGTTTGAGTGATCTAATCTGATCTAAACCAATATACATCGGATTCTTCTTTAACTATATTGGCTTCATTACTTATTTCTTAACTTATTCTAACTTAACTTTCCTGTGGCGCCATGCGAAGGGCTTCGAAGATACCTATACTAGTAAACCAACATCGAAAGAATGCATCATAAATTCGTTCCCTTTGTTCTTCAACGGCTTAATTTTGTATAATCTGTACTATCATACAGTTCCCGATGGGGCTCATACACAGTTTTGAAGTCAATTTCTGCCAGACGCACTATAAAGCCCGTGAAGCTTATCTACGACAATGACACTGGTATCGTCAGTTGCCGTGTTCTTTTGTACCAGATACGATTCAACCATTTCTCACAGAGCACTGTGCTGCCATCCTCTGTTTTACGCATAAATTGCTAAACCAACTCATTTTAATTTTTCTCCCATTTAGAGTTCTAATTCGAAAAATTATTTAAAACTAAATTTCATATCAACCTATTCAGCATAGTAATCCTAAAAATTTATTTACATACAAGTTGCTCCTCCTCTCTAATGTTCATAAGCGGAAGTGCTCGCAATGTATCTACATACTCGTATATGTCCTAAATGGGTAAAGTTTAGCTTGACCAAAGCGATCTTTAATATAATATATTTATACATATATAGTTTAACCCTCAAACAGCCATTTTTAATGAACTCTCAATTTACATACTTTGAAGAAGCGCCCAAAAATTATCATTTAGATTAACTCTGACCTACACTTACACTCTAGTACGAAAGAAAACCCTCGTTAAATTCTATTATAAAAGTCTGGGAGCAGAAATTATATTTGAAGCTTATACTTATACCTTATACATAATATTTTCTTCTTTTTCTTTTTTTATTATAGTATTAAGTCCAGTTCATCAGCAATGTTAGAAATATAATTTATTTGACTATAAATAAAAAATAAGTCAATAAATATCAATTATCGATAGAGCTGGATGTCCAACATTCATTCCAGCGACATGGTAGTCTGCAGCACCAGATTCCAGCATAAGAAGATACACCAAGCTACCTGGCTGTCTCCTGATCGAAAAGCGCGAAACCGAATCGATCACATTGTGATAGATGGAAGACATGCTTCTAGTGTATTAGATGTACGTACGATTCGAGGACCCAACATCGACTCGGATCATTACCTGGTTGCAGCCAAACGTATGCAGCAAAAAACGTACATCTACCTACGCAAAGAATGTTCAACATCGAAAAGAAACCAATTTGGTTGTTGAACTATGATAGCCATATTCCAACCGAATGTGATTGACCCAAGTAGTTGGATAATGAATTATTTTGAAGTTGTTTTATGCTTTGTACACTAGGTCAAGGAACCATTTATTGATTGAGTGGCAATCCATAGCAGCCCGCAATCTTTGTATTATTATTTAGTCTAAAAATTAATGGTCAGTCTTAATAAATATTATAATAATAATCTTATAGTTACTGCTAAACTTGGGCCGATAATTGGTTCTGATCGTAGTTCGCCAATTCATCAGCCAGTTCGGTATCCTGAACACTACAGTGTAGTGGTGCCTGACTAAGTTCAAGCTTGTTTCTCTTCGTGACGGGATTAATCTCAATTTGCATTATTGGCAATTTATAGTGGCACCCAAGCTATAGACTCTGATTTGGTATCAGTAACACATTACTTTTCATTGAGCCTCTTCTTTCAAACCCTCGACATAATATTCGGAGTTTGAGGGCATCTGAAGTTTTCCCCCAAAATCCATGCAGCACGATTTCCATTTTTGGTCTTGAAGCCGTTCGTAAAGAAATCTTTACCCATATCATAGACTAATGGAAAAATATCTCGATAGTACTTATGCGTACAATCGGGCAACGAGTCGATTGCTGGCTCTATTTTACTTTTGCAACGAAAGTTTAAATATCTCGGCCTCGCCCATAAGTAAAATCCGCTGTATATCAAAAATTTAGGTTATGGTTTAATATTGAAAAAATTTAATAAAGTTCACCCAATGGACTAAAGAAGATTAAATTTTTTAGCGAAATTAAGTTTATTTTCACCTCTGTGATCATATGAATAAACGGGATTGTCGAATAAAGGGTCGTGATGCAGAATTCAATGCATTCACAGCACAGATTTGCGTAGAGCCACGGGGCCCACTTGTGAGGCAACTAAATAGGCCTAGAAGAAATGAGCGCTGAACTAAGTCCATCATCAATCTTGGCTGGCCTTTCATTAGTCCTACGACTAGTATTATCGCCGGGCATTACGCAATGGGAACGCACGGCAAGCGTATGAAGGAGAAGAACTAGGAGAAGTTCGACGAATGTGGAACTTTTCCTCTGCCACTGATCCCATTTTTTCAGAACGCGAACTTGTATGTCCAGCAGGGTTGGATCTGTAGCCATCCACAATATTTCATCGTTTATTCGAGACTTTACCCATTTATCGGGAGAAACTTGAGTCCAATCAAGTGGTACCACAATAGGACTACAGGTCTAAGTGGGCCTCTCTAGATTTTCTTAGAGAGTGGCAACCACCGTAACCTAACCTAGACTAAGTTATTCTAAAATCAAGTGCTTACCCGAAGCAATGATGTTAATTCAACGCCTAAAAGCTACAATTTCATTACATTAGACTGTCTTTTATGGGGAGTCTTTAAAAATATATAATTCGCAAATAGGCAATTCAAGAGTTGAAACATTGAATTTAATTGTCGAGTTAAGTGTCGACTGATTGATTTGCAGAATGGGCTAGTGTAAAATCAGGCGAGGAAGTTATTCGAGTGGAAATTTCTTTTCTAGCCTAACACTAAAACAAAACCAATTCCTACGTGGGTTGGGCTTGAAGGGAGTTATCGTTGAATTTAATAACAAAAAAAAATTAAAATTTTGTAATAGGAAGTCTTACTCTTCTTAATCAAGCAAACTTAATTAAAAAATATTTATTTTTTATGTCGTTTATTTAGAACCGAATTGAATTAAATTCCTACTGCTAGATGACACACCTTGTGTAAGCCAGTGCTCGCTATACCATATGAACTTCTATTTGCCCTAACTTTAATATTCCAATACATTTTGGTGATTTGTATGCGTTACGACAAACTTTGTGCAATCGGCAGCCGCAAATGAAAGCTAGAAGTTTTGCATAGAACGCCAAATCAACGTACAACTGAGATCCCAATACTCTTATTACATCTATGCACAACAGGACATGCAGCCATCTTGGTGCTCCACCTCCCAACAAATTGAGTTGAATGCATAATGTATGGTCCATGTTTCGCTCAGTTCAATTGCGCTCAGGCTAAGCAATGTTGATTTCCTTTGAATTTGTTATTAATTTCTAGCTATTCTTGTTGTTGCTTTAGCCTTTGCCGCACCACGCCACAGCCTCGCTGTTTGTCTGTACACGCTATTGCCACTAGCTACTGGGAGTGTTTTGCAACTTTTAATTACTAAATGGCAGCGAAATGTGAACTTTTGCCAACACTACACAGCGGTACAAGCGTCATTTTCCAATTTCGAGAACTCGTTTTTTTAATCAGACGCAAGCAGGTAGCATTTTGCAACCATTTACTCAACAAACAAACAAGTGCATTTGTACACATGAATATTCAAGTAAAGGTGGAAGTAAATATGGACGTACACACATTTAAATACACCTTTTTGAGACTACAGGACCTTAGTACTACACGTGCCGCACTCGCACATCTTTGAGCAGCTTTTATGTGGACTCTCCTGTGAGGAGAGTGCAATTAGCTGCAAATGATGCATGTAATTAAATAACTGCATACAGTTGTAACTATAGAAATGTATTTATATGTAGCACACCAAATGAAATTTAAACCTAGATGCATCTGTAATAGAGGGTTTGACAATAGGTGCGCTCGAACTTAGGCTGTATATAGTGTTGATTGAATGTGGCTACAACTGTCAAATTTTGCAAATATACTTCGTTAGTTTTAATAAAACTAGTAAAAACATATTTTCTTAAAACGGGGTACCTTATTAAAAATGTGAATAAAAATAATCATTTATGAATATTGCTTGCACTGATACACTTTTTGTGTCAATCGGAATAGTAAAGGATGGTTAAATTTTAAGGGCCGATGTTGAATGCAAACCACACCTAAACATCAAAATTTTTCTGCATTTCATATGACATTTTTCAATTTCAGACTAACTCAATTTGAACCATGGAAACACACATAATCGTGCAATACGTTAAAGTTATTCAGGCTTATTATGAAAAGGGGCGTTCAAAATCAAAATGCATATCGCGCACTTTGTGATTTCAGTGATGAGGCACATTTTCACCTCAATGGATTCGTCAATAAGCAGAATTGCCGCATTTGGGCGAATGATAATCCAAGAGTGATTGCCGAAAAACCAATGCACCCACAAAGAGTGACTATTTGGTGCGGTTTATGGGCCGGCGGCATCATTGGGCCGTATTTTTTCCAAAATGAGGCCGGTCAGGCAGTTACTGTGAATAGTGTTCGCTATCGTGAGATGATAACGAACTTTTTATGGCCCGAATTGGAAGATATGGATGTGGACGATATGTGGTTTCAACAGGACGATGCCACTTGTCACACAGCTAACGAAACAATGGCTCTTATGCGCGAAAAATTTGAAGGCCGAATAATCTCACTTCGCGGCGATGTCAATTGGCCGCCAAGATCATGTGATTTGACACCGTTGGACTTCTTTCTTTGGGGTTATTTGAAAGAAAAGGTGTACGTCAATAAGCCAGCAACAATTCAAGAGCCAAAGGATGAGATAATTCGACACATTAACGGCAAAGAACCTCAACTATGCCTCAGCGCCATCGAAAATTTGGACCATCGGATGCAGGTGTGCCGCCGAGGCGGCGGCCATTTGGCCGATAGTTTGCTCCATACGTAATTCAACCACACCAATATTATCATAATAAAGAGAAATGACAATAATTTTCTAAAAAAATTGCATTTTATTCAAAATCAACATCGGCCCTTGAAACTTAAACACCCTTTACTATTTGACCGTTTTTTAATTATTAGCTTTTAAATTCAAGTCTTTGGTTTGAGCGAAAAAGATATTTCAACTGAAAGGGCGAATGTGGCAAAAATTTAAATAGGCCGTCTTTAGGTCTCTCATTTTCGTAAGAAAATTATCTTTTGTTCTAACACTTTTTATGTGTTACAAAGTTTATCAACTAAAAATAATGCGGAAAAATTAAAAACTTTTTTTTTACTTTGAATGACTGGGCCTCCAAAGGTACTATTCTAATTCACTCAAGCAAAAAGTTCATGTAAAAAGCCGTGTTTTTATTCGCGTTACTGGATTTGTTTTTTGTGATAACTGCGAAAAACAAAACCTAGAAAACAGATTTTTTAGGTTTTGTTCACCACGACAACGCAAAACCTCATACCGCAAGGCAAACATTAGGCAAGCTGAACGAGCTCGAATGGGAGCTCCACCATACTCTCCGGATATTGCACCTTGTGATTATCACCTTTTCCGTGGACTTCAATCCCATATTAGTAACAAGAACTACTCCTCAAAGAAGCGTATTTTGGCTCCAAGGACAAACAATTTTTTGAGCAGGGAATAAAAAGTTTGCCTAACGGTGGGAACACATTGTAAATAATGAAGGAAAATATATTATTGATTAATAAATACTTTAAACATCTTTTTTATTAATTTTAAAACCACCTTTAAAAAACGCACGAACTAATGGACTGACCTGATATTAGGGTGTCCTTATATGTCAAACAAAATTTGTTTCTAAATTCGAAATGCATACCCTCTACATTTTTTACTATTTCTATAAGCTGCTCAAATATGGAGTTTCATCTTTCTAGCATAATTGCAACTAGTGCTGACTGAGCTTCAAAATTTAGTAAAAATCGTGTTTTGTCCTGATATTTCGGTCTGCTATAAAGTCACTATAAATGCACTAGATTAAGTTACTAAAAGTAAAAATTAAGTGATATGAATAATAATAATATTTGATTAAAACATAAATTAATAACAATCAGTCAGGGTAACTTCTTTTTAGAGAAGTTTTTTACAGCCCAGATACAATTTTCTGCGTTTCTCGCAGCAAGAACTGTTTTTGTTCTTCTTCAGCGGTAATAAGTCTGGAAAAATCTAATATTAATTTAAGAGGCCCTTCAGCAATATCATCCACAACTCCCAAATTTCTTATTCTCCTTTTAGCTTCCAGAAAAGCAGCATTTTTATCCCAAGAAGATACATCTTCCTTTCGAAAACTGTCGTCAAACTGCAGAATGGTATAGAAATTGTTTGCTCTTCTCCGATACGAAATCATACAGTGTATTTTGAAAAAAAAGTAAAATAGGTTAAACAGCAAAAAAAGTCAACAAAAAATTTCAAAATATCACAAGAAGTCAATTTAACATACCAAAGAACTTCTGAGTCAGTTCTTCCTTCGACGGGTCATTGCGTTTGCTAAAATCTGACAAGTTGACAAACATTTTCTTTTTAGTTTGGTCATCAAATGACAGAATGACTGTCTCTTCACATAAATACCACCAATGATGACTAAACTTGCTTATAGAAGCTTTACAAAATGTTGTGTCAACTTTTTCGTACTCTTTTAACATATCCAAGAAGCACAAATCTTGGTTAGGTGCTTTGGTTGCCACTGTGCATTAAGCCAAGCTTTCACATACAACGTAATGACAACTAAGCAAACATCTTTTTGTTTTTCGCAGTCATTTTGCATTGTGGCTGAAGTAAACATATTTTTAAAGAATACTCGTAGATCGCTCTCGCCATCCAGCGTGTCTGATGCATAGCTCCGGGGAACCTTACATTTAATTTTTCCTCTGTGTCTCCTCCTAAAAATATTCCACCAATTCGCGGCAGTCATATCTTACAAAACCTTTGTCTAGTTCTGCCTTGTAAAATATTAACAAAGCTTGAATGTCTGTCTCCGCGACACGTTCTTTTATGAAATTAAGAGATGGGTTCAGTGTAGAATCGATGTTTTTGCAATTTAACCTGAACTTTTTGAGCATCGGAATATCTGGGCTACTAGTAATTTGCCTAATCTTGGTTTCAAAGGCAGCTTTTAGGACCAATTCATAAACATGATGACGGCAGGCGAAAATCAGCAATTCTCTTCCTAAAGTTTGCTCCAAAATAGCACAAGCTTCATTGAAATGGCCAATATTGCGAGATGGTGTGTCCCAGCACATTATTGGCACTTTATTGTGAAGGTTCCAGTCAAAGAAAACTGTTGAGACGGCCTTAGCTTGACGTTTTCCAGAAGAATTCTCTAATTTTGGTATTGCAAGAAGCTGTTCTCTATCATCAAATGAAGCAATAGCTGGCAAGCGTTCTTCTTTTAAACTTCAGCTATCCAACTCGGATAATATAGGGTGGGCCATGTAAAATTTACTTTTTGAATCGGCTATAAAAAAAAACTAATCAATATTTGTTCAAGCTTTTGTTTTTTATTTTGAAATTGTTTGGGCTCCAATTTCATGAATGGCAACTTCGATTTCGTGTTTTAAAGCATCAATCGTCTCCGGATGGTTCGCATAGCATTTGTTCTTAACGGCTCCCAGCAAAAAATAGTCCAACGGGCTTAAATCACAGCTCCGAGGCGAGCAATTGACATCGGAATTTCGGCTGAGTATTCGGTTTTCAAAAACGGTAGCCAAAAGTTCGAGAGTAAGTTTGGCAGTGTGGCAAGTTGCACCGTCCTGTTGAAACCAAGTGTCGGCCATGTCATCCTCTTCAATTTTTGTAAACAACTCGTTGAGAATGTCATGGTAACGCTCGCCATTTACTGTAACCGCGGCTCCTCGCTCATTTTCGAAAAAAAAAATGCCCCGATGATGCCGCCAGACCAAAAACCGCACCAAACAGTGACTCGTTGTGGATGCATTTGCTTCTCTACAGTAACGTGTGGATTTTCTGAGCCCCAAATCCGGTAATTTTGCTTATTGACTTAGCCACCGATGTGAAAATCAGAAAAGAAGAAGAAGAGTCACCACTTAGGAAATAGGTTTTCAATATTTCCCAATTTTGTTCAAGCGTATAGCGTCCCATTTCGTAAATGTCAAACCTTTAAGTAAATTATGAACACATTTGACATGTCATTTGTGTTACCATTCTCAAAAAAATTGGTGGTTCAAAAAGCAAAGTCTATATGGCCCACCCCAATGCACTGTGGCTACTTCGTGTACCATGTTTTGGAAGTCAGGATGTGTTAATAGGGAAATCATCGCTACTCAGACCTGGCTCTCTCATATTCATTGAAAATAATGTACCTTCCCCTATTTTCATTTTCTCAAAAGCATAAGCATATGCAATATCTCCCAATATATGATCCTCCCCCACTCCCTAATCACAAGAAGCACTTTCACTAACAGTCAGTTATCTTGATGAATATTGTAAAATAGGAGTACTTGCCGAGTAGATGGTAAATTTGCACCATTTATTTGGTAGTTAGGCAATCCGATAATGAAAATATTTTGTTTGTCACAACAATGGAGCACTAATAATCCCAAAACTCACGTACGAAATGACAAATAAAACATGTCGGTACACGTTATCATTTATAAATCGAGCTAATATTTTTTTCTACACAATATAGGGCTATTACGAAACTTTTAAGAAGATAAGCGTAAAAAAATTTTGAGCTTGAAATTTAAGGGACACCCTAATATGTATATTTATACAATATAATACATAATTTTTTCGTGTACTCTAGTGTAATCTAGCCCAGTATGCTACTCACAGCGCTTAGTAGGTAATTATTAAAATTTATTACCGAAATCAATGCTCTGTTCGCCAAACTTTCCGTTGAAAACTTTTTCGGATGAAAATATATTTAATGATAAGGCTCATTTCTGGTTAAATGGCTCCGTAAACAGGCCAACTTACTGAATTTTGAGCGACGAAAATCACCTGGATATTTGTCAAGTATCTTTACACTCCGAACAGTTACAGATTTTGGCCCGGCTTTTATTTCAGGCCGAGATCTGCAGCGCTCATTTTCTTAAAGTTATATTACATCCATAATGTTTTGAATTCTCAGGATGAGCCGAAAGCCTCATTGTATTATTTTATCCTCAATAATAATATTTCTTACAGAAGTATACAACTCAATTCTGTATACATCCGATTAATTCAAGTATTGCACAGTGATTGCATTTTTATGGAAGGCTTAAAGGCAAAGCAAATTTATGAACGATCCAAATCAACTCGGATTATTTGTTTATCTTATTTTTTTGCTTTTTGAATATTTCGAATATAATTTCTTAGAACATCTCCACTAAAGCCTTCTGGAAGGTAAAGTTTTTCCAGAAATTTTTATTTTTGTTAGTTAAGATATATCTCGAATGCAAGCCAAATAGAACCATAACCTGTTCAGATATGTTCAGAACAATGTACCATCGTATCATCGAAGTCGGATGAGGCGTTTAGGTGTATAAACCACAAGCAAACAAACTTTCACATTTCACCCAGCAAATTTAATTTTTCCGCATACTGTATACATACATATGTATGTATGTATGTATATATATTCGAATACGGAAGTTCAACAACATCTCATTTTTTATTTCGACTATTTTCAGTTGTTTTTTTACTTCGGTTCGATTTTCATGCCCGATTAATTTAACTAATATTCCACCGAGTGCGCTCACCCATTACCTCCCATAAAATGAACTTTTGGTCAAACAAACAAAAAACATACAAATCTGCCGGGATTACATCAATAAATTGTTTTATTGATTAACGTTGTTTTATTGTGATGTAAACATTTTAATTGAAAAATTTATTTTTAGAAAAATAAATCTAATTTGCAAACAATGAAATTGTATTCGGAATTTATTTGATTTACTTTGTCAGTATTTCGGCGCATGTAACTGAAATGCCATTTATATTTCAGACCCAACAATAAGAAAATAAACACTAGTGTGTGAAAACGATTTTAGTGTGTCTCAAAATATTCCCCATGATGGCCAATATTTTGCATTCGTTTGAACTATACTTATAAGTAATAATTATCGGCGCTCTTTAGTATGTCACGTGTTTTTTAAGTTGTGTGGGATCCAACGTGAACTCACCTGTTCTATCACAAGATGACGTAGTGGGCTAAACAGTTTACAGACAGACATTGAATGATATTCATCGGGGGTCTCTTAGCACCTTCCTAAATTAGCGATCTCCAAAAGCCGTTATCGAAGTGAAACCACCACCCATCGTAAACGAAAAGCTTCAGCTGCCTCGTGAGAACTACATAATTTTGGTGCAATTACGCTCAGAATATTGTAGCAGATTAAGCCACAACCTAATCAGAATCGATCCCGATATTTTCAATCTATGTCCAGCATGTGGAAGTATATCGCTCTATACTATTCACATACCCTCTTAAACCCACTCACCTAACTCACGTCTCTTATTGGAGCCAGATTATGAAAAAGTTGAAGCGTCTGGAAAAGAGAGGCGCCTTCCCTTTGGAGCCAAATCGTCGAATTAACATGTTTACTGAGCCCACCCTTAGATGAGATAGATGATGATGGTCCGAGACTACACCATCCTAGGAGGGCTTGCTGTCCTGATGCTCGTCAAAGTAATGCCCAAGGATGCCTCAATCTGACGGTATGTGACTTGACGCGCACTTTTCGCGCATAACATTGATGTTTTCTGGCGCAAAAACTGATTTTGAACGATCTTAACGAGAGAAAATTTCTTGTACTATTTTTTTACGGTGATAAAGAAACAAAACATTATTCTATTTTACTGTCGAGATGAATTTTTAAATCAACGGCAAGGAACACTAACATGGCGCACACATCAAAACGTTCTTTGTGAATTTTTGGTAAAATATGTCAAACTTTTCAATGAAAGTGACAGATGGCATCTGATAGCACTAAAAATACCCAAGGACAGAATAAATAGAAATAACATATTAATAATTCTGTTACTTAATTTATTAATGACCACCTACCGTTTAATATCAAAATTTTACTACGATGAAGGAGCAACGTTTTGTGGTTCTCGTCCTAAACATACAAATTAGACTCATCTAAAGTGATTTATCGCTCACCGTCATAAATAACATATTTTTAAATGCCATTTTAGATAGGAAATGTGCTAATTTAAAGAATGATTTCAGCTTCAACTTTTTTTAAGTAAAACGTCTAAATTTCAAATTCCTTCACATATGAAAAATTTGTTTTGGCAAACATTTGAATGTTGAAATATTAATTCAAATATCTACGGGCTATTCACCATTGACTTAAAGCGACGAATTTTTCCCCGGATGTAGAGAGCTTACAAGCTTTTCTTTGAGCGAGTTTCCAAATAGGGCGATTCTATGTCAAAGGATCCGAAAACTGAAATATTGTATAATTTTAAGATTTACTCAACAGAAATATCTTTGGTTTTTCTTACATTTTTGCAATGACTTTTTTTTGTTATATTTTTTAGAACAAAAAAAGGTTCACAAAACAGATTCATAGTGGGGCTTTTTGAACAATATTTAGTCAATTACATACAGAGAACTAGTGAAAGCTCATTTTTTCAAAAAAAATTTATTTAAAAAGTAGATATATTTTATCCTAAAAAATGTAAGTGTATAAAAATGTTACAAATAACCGAAGATATTTAATTTTAAAATTCGCTTAGAAGTATTTTGCACATTGAATATATCTAAAAATTATTAAATATTTTCCAGAATTTTTCCAGCTCATAAAACTTTCTCTTAAAACGTTTTTATACAAATAAAGCAATTTTTAGAATAACAGACGACAATGTCCAAAATACTTGAATCATTTGACATGGAATCGATCAATCAAAAAATCACAACATTTTTTCCCAAAAAAAAAAATATTCATGGAAGCGGAAATAACTAACGGTGGGCCATGTAATTATAATTGAAGGGAACAGTGGGCAAAACCTACTCATTTGGTCGAACTTGGAACATCTTCTCGGTCTTTGTGAATAACTTCTACCCGTTTATAAAAATTTATTTGCTCAAAGTAGACTCTCCAAATGCTACAATCGACATTGTAGTGGTTTTAAGAAATTTATTTTATATTTAATTTTTGAACTAAATCGAAAATCGAAAATCTAATTTATGTAGCCCACGAATTTTGATAACTCTCAATTTTTTTCAAAAACCTCTTATATGTATGTATATGTATAATATAAGTACAAAGTACATACACCTACAGCATGTTTTTTGCCGATCGTAGATTACATTGTTTGGAGCATTACGTGAGGAATGACAACCATTTTGTATTACAATTCTGAATACATTTTATAATACTTACTTACTTTTTTTTTGTTTTTGTAAGGATTAATCGGGATTTTTGTCAGCAAGCACGAAACTGAAGCTTCCTGTCAACGAAGAAATGAGTCAACTTTATTCAACTGCCAGCAAACAATAAAAAAAATATTTTCGCAATATAGGCAGCCTACAAACGATACTAAGCCACTTCATCCCCCAACAAATTTACAAAGAAAAAAAGGGCATACACACACATTGATTACTGTCGTGGCCAACAACGCACCCTATAGCACAATTTCTACGGATATGGCGCGCTCAAAGGAAGCAATGAGGTGACTGGCTGGTGGCTTTAGGCCGTTGAGTTGAATACTTTTATTGCATTTCAGCGTTTTCGCTTTTAACGCGTATGTATGTAAAAATTTTCCTATCACTTTTTCACGGTTTACTTTGACACATTTCGGTAGCTGATTGCAGGTGTTGCTGGTAAAATGATTCAGTTTGTAAAAGGAGTCCACGCAAAACCAGCAAACAACGAAACGCGTCAGTAGGAGGAGGTAGGGGGTTTGAAATATGTAAATATATGCAAAACGGTTGTTTGTCGTTGATGCTGTGTTTTTTTTTTTTTTTTTTTTTTTTTTTTGTCAGAAAAGAACTAAATTGAAATTAAAATTCGTGACGGATTTTCCGTTATGCTCACATTCGACGACACCCGTGTGTGAGCTCTTTAGACCGGAAATAAAACACCTTTAAAAAGGTAAAAAAAGGGTATACATGACCAGCACTTACGAGATTGATTTTACTGACTGTATTTAATGCCATGAATACTCTTAGGCACCTCTGTTGAATATTTTGTTTACGAACTCCAAAAGTAATATAATAACTTAGCTAAAACAATAAATATAAAGAAAGGAAACATCATCAAAGAAAACTCCTGAAATAATTTACTTCGCATAACTCTGGTAATAATTTTAATACTTATATTCATTTAGCCCAGAATCAGCAGCGGAATAGCGGGCTTGTACATGAATGTCTTTTGGTGTGCCGTTGTCTCGATACCGACTGTTAATATGAAATATCACTTGATCGGACATGTTTTTTTCTAATAGCTGTAGTCCTAACATAAAATTAGCGCGTACACCCATTTAATAGGTGTTTGGTTGCGCCTTCCTGCAATTTGTGATGTGCGTTTTTTTTTTGCTAGTCAATTATTTTATTTTACAAAAATAAAAACATTGCATTAATACATCATGTTTCGACTTCACCCTTGCGGTGATCGTCACAAGTCCTTGGAGAAAAATCTACAATCAATCGGACAAGAGAAATTAGTTTTATTAATACATAATCTTATGTTTCATCGAAACTTTTTTTTTCAAAATTAACAATATTGTGGACTCAGGAAATATATTTCAGATTTCCGAGAAAAAAACCGACAATTAATTATTTAAAAAAAATAGAAATTTAAAAAAAAAACTTCGATCGAGCACGAGTTTTTTATGTTTTTCCAAAGCAGTATAATTTTTATTGAAATCTACTAAACGTTTTTTACGTTACAGTGATCACCAGTTCAAAAAACATAGTTTTGAGAAAAATGCATTTAAGGGGGGCTTCTTATCAGTGGCTTCAAAAAAGGTGTTTTTTCTCAATTTTTTTTCGAGACGAAAAAAGCGACGCACTGGAATAATATTTTGCATTTATTTGAAGGCATGATTGAAGAGTAAGAAACAATTTTTTAACAAAAATAAAAAACAAAATGGCGAACATAAGAGGGATCCCGCACACTTCTCGTTGCGCGCTAGCAAAACGGCGTGTAAGATTGCGGTCGTAGTTTTCACCAGAATCACAAAAGAAAAATGTTTGTTATTCAGAAGGCTTTCCCGCATATAATAGACTGCTCTTGTAAAAAAATATGAAAAAATGAACATACAATTAATTTTTGAAAAAAAGTGTTTTTTCGCTATTTTTTTCAAAAAAACTGTTAAATAACATTAAAGAATAATTTTTTTTTTTGTATTTTGTTAGCTAATTAGTTGCGCATTTTAATTATCTTTATATAGATTATCGGTTTGAAACGATAACTTTCGTCGTTTTTATGGTTTTAAGAAAACGTGTTTTAAAGTTTTCAGAAGGTAGACAGTATACTCACATTGAATTCCGCTATAAAATTTTGAGGGCATATTCTCCTATAATATATCTATCGATTGCAGTAAAAAAATAAAAATCAATTTTTTGAAGCCGACTGATAAGAAGCCCCCCTTAAAGTTTTGCTATCGATTTATGTATCGAATTATTTAATTAATCACTGTGTCATCTATTCCTGGGCCATATAATAGCTCTTCATCCGCTTCCAAAATATCGATTTGCTATTGCCCACGTAGCATTCTACATTCATAACAGTAAAACCCGAGAAGTCGGTTGCTTGTAGCTGCTGCTAGCAATTAGCTCTCAAATGCTCCGGAGAGCCCGAGCGCCCTTTGTTAATTGTTGAATAACTCGAAAAGTAATTGTCAAATTCACTTCAAATTTTCACACAATATTTTTAAGATATTATACTCTATATAAAAGGTCTCAAAATTGGTTAAAATATATTTGTCATATCCAAAAGTTCGGTTTTATATTCATTAGCTTATTAAATAAATAGATAAATAAATAATAATAAATGGCGTTTACTCCCTTAGCTGGATGTTTGGATGAGCCCATTTGTGGTGTACATCTCGATTGTTTTTCTCTTGTAGAAGAACCTGCAGGTTTATACCGTCTGCGAAGGGCAACCATCACCGTAACAGCGTTACCGGCATAATTTTCAATGAAGTATAGTCTAATGACTCCGACAGCCAAAGAATCACATCAAATAGTGACGCGTTATGGGGGCATAGTTTTTCTTCGGATTACTTTTCTTTGTTAACATATCACCCTAGTTAAAACTGTGCTTCATGACTAAGTGTGTCAATGATTGGTACCTACTCGAAGCACACTACTACAATTGAAAAAAAAAGATAACAAATAATTTCTGAGCCAAAGAGCCGCATCATCGTTTCATCATCCTTTACCGGTTAAGCGCAAAATCACGTAGTAGATCTCAAAATGCCTCTTGTTAAGTTTTTGAATTAGGATTATGTGTCTATAGCATCTTAGATTCTGACCTACGTAAAAAATATTCAAGCCCAAATTGTCTCACGAAGTCGTAGTGTAGTGTCGAGTGTTTTTTTAGCTGCACGAGAACTATCGATATTGATAACTATGATTTGACGGCTGAGAATGGCAAACTGTGTTGACATTTCTGTTTAGTAAGGTTTGGCAAGTCATCATGAATCGTTTAACGCCAGGACAATGCTTCCAAATTGTGAAAATTTACTTTGAAAAACAAAACAGAAAAATCTGCTCGCGAAGTACATAGAGCCCTTCACCCATTCTAGGAGGCGATTTATACACTCATCAATGGCCCTTAAATGGCGAACGCTATCGAGTCGAACTTACTGAATTTTTATTTCTATAAATTAATTAGTTACACATCTACGACATTTGGTTCCAACAAGATGGCACGACTTGCCATCCAACGCACTTTACAATCGATTTATTGAACTGACTGAATGATCAACGTCATCTAACTCGAAACCGCGGCAAACATATGTTCGATGTCATATTCAAAAAATAAATACCATGAAATTACCTACAACAAAAAAAAATATTTCACCAATGTCGCATTGCGCTATCATTTTAAGTTCTCAAGCTTTCGAAAAACACCCGATAATTAATATATCACAGCGACGTGTGGCCTAACGAAAGCCATAGGCAAGATTTCCGCCATTTATATATTATATAACAGTTTTAGAGTATATTGATCAACAAAGTTCGAACTAAAACTTGGTATAAAAGCAATCAGATAACATGACTTTGCAATGCTATAATTTGAATGTATTTGAAAAGAGAATCTAGAGTACAGATCAATAATTTCACTTCGTGTGGTAGATTGTAGAGAAGAGGGAACAAGATTTAGAGTAAAAGACTTAAAACACTTGCTTTTATTTTAATTTAGTGCTCTCGTCGGTTTTTTAATACGTCTTGGTGACGTGGAATGCTTCCATTGTGACGACTGCATTTTGATTACCGGGTCGTACCCGTACACCCAGGACTCATCACCAGTGATAATGGTGTTCATGAACTCAGGATCACTGTTTATGGAGTCCAGCATGTCCTGTGAGGTTTCAATATGAAGTTCCTTTTGCTCCGCCGTCAGCACCTTCGGCACAAATTTAGCCGCCACTTTCTTCACGGCCAAATCTTCGGTCACAATGGAGTGAGCCGAAAAAGTGCTGATATCTACCTCTTCTGCAATTTCTCGGATAGTCACGCGACGGTCCCGCATCACCACAGCGTTCACTTTGGCAATGACATGCTCATTTCGGCATTTGGCAATGACATGCTTCATTAACCCAATTGAATCACTCCTTTATCTGTGTGATATCCATAGCGTCGTCACCGAAAGCCTTTCGAATGGTTTCCACCTGGCTATTGCCCAGTTTCTTGCAAAATTTGATGCAGTAACGCTGCTCCAACCGTTCCGTCATTTTGCTTGTATTCAAAAACCAACGAGAGCACCAAATACCATGTCACCATTAACAAAAAACACAAAATTTACGCATATTATCTTAATCGGTAGAAGCGAACTAAATTTTCAAAACCAAATATATCAAATATTGTCTTTTTTTATCAAAAAGGGTATAAATTGGAGATTTTCATTAAATCTTTGTGAATTTTTGATTTTCCACTATTTTCAGCTAAAAGTTTATTCAATTGGTAGCAAATCAGGTAAGTAATGCAAAAAATATGCATTATTAACTTTTACATGAGTATTGGACACTGCAGACTACTCTACAAGCATAAGCTTCGATAGCGCAGCTTGGTGAACAACAATTCATAACTTTCATGTTTTCAATTAAGATACTCAAAAAATGAAGCAAAATCAATTCATTTAAGTAATGTTGCTCCTTTGAAAGAATATCACTAAAAGAGCTTAAAAGGCAGCTTCGTAATGTGTTTACTCACCTTGACACAAAAATGATTTCCCATGACTCTCATCCTGATAAAATTCACTAACAAGTATGTCTTAAACTCTCTTATAAAATACATGTTTTTAATTTTAAACACTTCCAGCACCATATGAATCAGCTCAGAAACTTAGATAATTTAAATTCGTCTTTCAGCGCATACTTGCAACTCCATTCAAGAGAAAGCACACACACATACCTACACAGATAATATAAAATTGTATCTCACATTCTAAATCGAAGCCACTGAAGCAGCTTATCAGGCTTACAGCCCACTTGTTCCACCTCCTGACTCTGCTATGTTGTACTCTTATCCAAAAATACAAATTATTTTGTTATTTTCTGCTTTTGCTTCTTTGTTTTTTTTTCTCCATCCACTTAAATTTTTATTTGAGTTTTATGATTATTTTTCCAGCTTAGGCAGCCTATCAATCGTTCATTCCTCACACAAGCTCTCACCCGGACTCTCGGCCAATATTCACCATTCACCATTCACCATTCAGGCTTCCACACAATAAATTTGTTCTGCTTTTTGTTCTGCGTCAAGCACTTCAATCTTATGCGGTCAACAGTGAACAACAATTTGCACAGCATAGGCTGCAGCTTTGTAGTTTTCAAAGTACCTGCAAATAGGCGAAATTAGCTCCTAATTTTTCTTGTTATTGTTTTCAATTTGTTTTCGGTTTTATTGCTATTTTTTTTATTTTCTCTCTTTCCGTCAGCTTCACGGGCCTGAGTGAGTTTGAACGATTGAATTTGTAGTATTAATTTTATTTGTTGTTGTTGTTGTTTCTCCATTGTTTCGTCCTTGTTTTTGTTTAGTCATTTGTTCGCTCTAATGGAGAGGAAAACCAAATTTTGTGGAACGTCTGGTACAATTTGCGTATGTGTGTGGGTAAGAGTGTGCAAGTAGTTAGTACACGTCCGTTTGCTTTGTGGAAGTGCAAGTGTGTGCAAGTGGGCCTTACAGCAATGCTGGTGAGTCGTTAGCGGGTATGAAGTGGTAGATGTGCATTTTGGTTTCATATTGGTTATACTGCCATATACTTTACAAATGCAAATATCCATTTATACAAACAAACCGTAAGTTAATAAATCTGAGTCATATATTTACAATTTTAACTGAACAAAAGGTAATGCGTCAAAATCGCGCAGGTGCTCAATTAGTCTGCATGGACCGTTTGGAAAGCTTAAAGGGTGTTTTTAATGTCTTCGCTGATATTGTCCGAATGCAGACTTTATGTTTTCTTTTACATTGGAAAACGTCTCCAAAATAAAAAAATACAAACATTAAAAAAAATGTATTTTATCCTTAAGAAATATTTATAAAAATAACTTGCAAACATGCCATACTAAAACTTTCAATAATGAATAAATCTCAAAACTAATATTTTTTTACAATAATTTTTCCAGTTTATTTCTTATGATATTCAAATCTACAAATATACTAATTTAAAAACAAAAAATTCAAAACAATGCCCAAACTACTTAAATCACTTGACGTGGAATCACTCAGTAGTAAAATGGGGAGCTTTTCGGCATTTGGGTTCACGAAGCATATGACTCATATATGTATATGTGTAAGTATAATTGGCACTTACACGATTTTCAGATGTTTGGTCGAGCTCCTCCTCCTATTTGTGGTGTGCGTCTTGATGTTGTTCTACAAATGGAGGGACCTACAATTTCAAGCCGACTCCGAACGGCGGATATTATGAGGAGCTTTTTCATGGCAGAAATACACTCGGAAGTTTGCCATAGCTAATAAACATTGATGGAATTATAATGTATATTAACTACTTAGTCCTGTCATAAATTCTGTTAAAAGTTAAGTCCGTTATAGATATGAAATTATATTATAATACATTTTTTAATGAAGTTAGTTTTATTTAATTATGTAAGTATTACAGAAATTGTCCACATTTTCATTCAAAATGGTCACCATTTGCTTTTACACAAAGCCTTATAACGATTAGGCCATTCAGTTATTGCATTACTAGCGGTTTCCATGGATATTGACGTGGCTGGTCGAGTCAAAGATTATTTGAGACTCTCCAAATATCTGTGAGGGCATGTTCTCCAATTCTGACCACAAACTGTAATCCAATGGTTTCAGAACTGAACTTCCAGACAGCCAATCTTCTGCGGATATAAATCCAGGAATATTCTTTTTTAGCCTTTTAGTGGTTTTGCCTTATGAACTGGATCGAAATCTTCCTGGAAGATCCAACTCTCTCCATTGAAGATAGTACTGCTCAACTGCTTGTTCCGGCCTTAACTTCTTTTTCGCAGAAATGAAGAGATGTAACTCATTTACAGGACACTCCTCACCGAATCATTACGGAGACTGGATCGTATCCACGCTGAACCCTGGAACAACATTTTTTGCATCTTTAGAAGTTTAAAAAAAAACTCCTTCAAAAAATAAAAATTTTCTTATCTATGATAGAAACATTTTCATGACCGCGTGGCACCGAAGTCGAGTCTAATTTTCGTCAAGCTCGTTGTCGAAAGATGAGCAGTTAAGCGCCGGAAGGCCTTCATGTGGAGATCATCCCTAATTAGACTTCACATGGTTCTGGTCGATAAATTCATTTGCCTGGACAAGATTTTCTGCTTTGTAAGGAGATTTCCGCGAATTCTTTCTGGAGCGGCTTTTTTATAGCTGCGCTGGTTCGAATCACGGGCGGACGACCACTTCTTTTTCTGTTTGTCACTTCAGACGTGTGGGAAAACGATTGAAACAAGCATTCTTGAAATATTAAGTTTTTTCAGCCATTCGTAAATCTGACTTGCACTTTTGCCACACTTTTGTAAAGCAATCACTGCAATGCGACTTTCCTTAGCTCCCCACTCCATTGTTAACCAACGAAATTTGCCACGTAACTGAGTATAATTTACGAGTAGACAATGCATACACGAACAAAAGCAAATATAATGGAGCTTTTTCTGCAAATTTCTTCCCTCCGTATGTATTGTAAAATTTGGCACAGAATTTATGGCAAGACTGAATATATAAAACCATTTATTTTTTATTATATGGTAGAAGAACTTCGCAAGAAATATTAATGTATTTTTTTCGAGTCACGTTATTGCAAAATAATGAATCTCTGAATCCCATTAATAATTCCGAAATCCTATGATTGTAATAACAGGATCCCGAAAATCCCAAATCGTAAAAGTCCAAAAAACGCTGATCATTCGCACATATAAACAAAAACATTCAGAACAACACTTAAAGAAGAATAAAACTTTATAACTTAAAGGAAAAATTTAAAAATTACGCGTCAATTTTTTAGATATTTTCTATAACAATTACCCTTCTATTTTCAACCAACCTATTTAACTTGATGTATAAGTAATGCACGAAAATTCTGCCCAGCATGTCTCCTTTTCTAATTATGTGCTTTAAAAGCTTCTTGAAATTTAACAACTTTCCACCCGACGAATATCAAAATCTCTAATTTACTTAATTACAAAAGTAATTATTTACACAGACGAATTGCTTCCATGCCACTGAAAATATACTGGAAAAATGCGCCTAACTCGACTAAAAAAATATCCTGCATATGCATGTATGTGTAGGCGGCCGCCGTAGCCGAATGGGTTGGTGCGTGATTACCATTCGGAATTCACCGAGAGGTCGTTAGTTCGAATCTCGGTGAAAGCAAAATTAATAAAAACATTTTTCTAATAGCGGTCGCCCCTCGGCAGGCAATGGCAAACCTCCGAGTGTATTTCTGCCATGAAAAAGCTCCTCATGAAAATATCTGCCGTTCGGAGTCGGCTTGAAACTGTAGGTCCCTCCATTTGTTAAACAACATCAAGACGCACACCACAAATAGGAGGAGGAGCTCGGCCAAACACCTAACAGAAGTGTACGCGCCAATTATTTATTTTTTATTATTATGCATGTATGTGTATGTAGTTAATGATAAAAGCAAATAAATAAATAATATCACAGTATCCTTGATTTGAATTTTACGAAATTTCCCTCTAACGTCTGTGTCTAATTAAAATTTTCCAGTTGATGCCTAAAAGCACGACTGAACAGCATCTCAGACGGTAATGCTCGAGTAAACAATAAGAAACCAACAAAAGCAATAACAGTTAATAATAGAAATTACAACAAATATACTTGCGAAATACTTACAGTTGACGTCAAGCTTGTAACGCTAAGCGCACTCTGCGCGTTGTCACTACGTGATTTATGCGCTGTCAAACGACTTATCTGGCGCCTTTCTGCACCAGCAACGTTGCTTAAGTATGGTTGTATTGTTGTACAACCTTAAGTTGTCGGTCATATCCTGTTGGCATACCAAAATCACTACTTTATAATTTACCTCATTTTCTCACCACTGTTGCCACCACCGTTGCGCATATCCGAGAAATTTCTGCTGCTATTCCATCACTGCCACTTCATTTCTGTCACGATGCTTCCCCAGATTATGTGCTATTCCGCCTGGATGCTCTTGACTTATTCTGCTTGTGTTGCGGCTAATAGATTTGAGTATTCGTATTTGTTTGAAACTTTGCTCCACAACAGTTATGTCTGCTTTAGCCACTCAAAAAAATCTGCAGCAGTCTTCATCGACTGCACGCGAGAAAAGAAACAAAAGAAAATGTAAAAAACTATGCCACTTGGCACATTAGCATGGTAAAGGTGGCTGGTCGAATTATAGTCACTTTCATCATCCAATGTGAAGAAAAACGCAAGTGAATTGAATTTTAATATTTCGTTAAGGGAAAATAATGGAATGGATAATGAGCAACAAAAACCCACTTGGCATTCAAATGAACAATGTTAATTTGCCATAGGTGTTTTTTTTTCAATTTGTGGCATAATTTTTTAGAATTTTATTTCAGTTTTCTTTTTTCTCCTTTGTTAAGTGTTCTGCGATAGCTCTGCGCCATATAAATTTGATTATTTTATTTTTAACAATAAATTACAACAAGCACTCCACTCGATGGTGCACTTCAAATCGTAAAGCAATCGAGCGCTCTGTGTTTTGAAAGTACTTATCCGCTTATTTTGTGGTTGCTTGATAGTTCATTTGCGCTGAATGCAAGCGCAAAGTGTATTAAATAACGAAGCTAATGCTGTTAAGCATTATAGAGCTTAGTAAAGTAGTACATTTCTCGCCGCAAGTGAGCTGTTGTTGATAATGTTTCTTCTCATTATTTCGTTGCTTCTACTGGTGTCTCTCAGAGCCGTATTCTGCGTCCATTACTCTCTCATTAATGATAGGTATATCTGATTGCTTTCAATTTTTAAAGTTCCTTTTATATGCAGATGATTTAAAATTTTTCAGAGCAATTTCAAGTCTTTCCGAATGGTGTAAGCTCCAGCCAGATCTCAAAAATGTTTAAGCTTGGTTTGATAAAAACCTCCTTCATCTAATTTTTAGGAAAAGCTTTCAAATATCGTTCTCAAAGTCAAGTCAACTATTTGCGGTTTCATATTTAATTAAGTAATCGCGTCTCACCATTGTGAATGAAGTTTTGGATCCGGGTGTAATTTTTGGTTCAAAGTTCCTATTTCGGCATCATTTAAATTATATGATTTCCAAGTCGTATTCTGCATTCGCCTTTATTCGGCGCCTTGGTTCTTATTTCTCTGATGACCATATACGCTAAAATTACTATTTACCTCACTTGTACGAACTCAGTTGGAAAATTCTGTCTTCATATGGAGACCGCATCACCTTTGCCATATTAACAGAATAAAAGGAGCATTCATTCACTCTGCTTTATCTTTAATATCATCAGTGATGTAATTAGTTTCCTCTTCTTTTAGAGTGCATTTATTTTTACATTCCACAAAAAGGTTTTGGGTTTTCTTTACGCAGGGGTTGCTTTATGTCTATTATGCTTCGATATGTAAAACATTGAAGAATTTAAAAAAACTTAAAATTCCTTGGCTTTTCATTTTTTATCTTCTAAACAAACGTTCAATTTGTCATTGAATGAGTTCTATAGATAAGTATTAATTATTATGGAAAGGTTTGTTTTGTAGTCGGTAAAAAATCATGTACTACTGTGAGCAAAAAGTAAGCTGAATTTATTTGTCAAACTTCACGGGATTAAAATTTCGCTCTAGTTATTTTTTTCATGAGTTGGCAGTACTGTTAATAACATCTGGGCCAACTTTCATGTGAATGTCATTATCAGTAATATATTTACGCTTGTGTTTACCAAACGAGAAAGAGTGCATTTTTCGATTTTTACAATGTCTGATTTGCTTGAGCAGAGAACTGCCATCAAATTTTGTTTGCGGAATGAAATTTCGGCTGCGGAAACATTTAGCATGTTGCAGAAGGCATTTGGTGATTCGACCATGTCGCAGAAAAATGTTTATAAGTGGTGCAAAGACTTCAAAAAGGGTCGAGAACGTGTTGATGACTTGGAGCGCTCCGGACGACCATCGACGTCAACAGATGACCAACACGTCAATAAAGTGAAGGAGTTAGTGCTCAAAAATCGTCGGTTGGCTGTTAAAGACCTTACTGATACAATATGATCGGAATATCAGAAGGATCTGTGAAAACCATTTTGAAAGACCATTTGGGCCTACGAAAAGTCAAATCTCGTTTGGTACCGAAAACTCTCAATTTCTTGGAAAAAAGTCGTGGCGTTGATGTGTGTGAAACAATGCTTTCAGACTATCAGGACAAGCTCAAATGCATCATTACGGGAGATGAGACTTGGATTTATGCTTACTCGTATGACCCTGAAACAACCGACCAATCAAGCGAATATCGTGCTAAAGGCGAGGCCAGACCGAAAAGAGCATGTCGTTCAAAAATAAAGGTCATGATGACAGTTTTTTTCGATTTTCGTGGTGTGGTGCACTATGAATTCCTTCCACTTGGCCAAACTGTTAATAAAGAATATTATTTGAGCGTTATAAGTCGTTTACGTGAAGCAATTCGCCTAAAAAGGCCAGAATTCTGGGCCAACAACTCTTGGTTTTTGCATCAAGATAATGCACCGTCTCACACTGCGCTCGTTCTTCGTGACCATTTCGCCAAAAATTCCACGCATATCATTCCGCAACCACCGTATTCGCCTGATTCCCAAAACTCAAGAGACCACTCCGGGGAACGCGCTTCGAGTCGATTGTGGAGATAAAAGCTGAATCGAAGAAGATGCTATACCGGCTATACCGGAAATGGACTATTTGCCATGTTTCGGGGATTGGAAAAATCGTTGGGATAAGTGTATTTCATCGAGAGGGGATTATTTTGAAGGAGATGAAATTTATTTACAAGAATAAATAAAGATTTTTCATTTTAAAACCAAATTCACCTTACTTTTTGCCCACTGCAGTATATCTAGATTTATCAACAAATAAAATAAAAACGAAAATATTCTGATTTCACACATTTCACACAAATCATATCGACCATTTTCAAAATAAATTTCAACAGTTTTAGCACGTTGTTCTATAGTGTAAAATTGTATACCTTTCTATTTGGCGAAAGGAAAAGGTATCGTGAAGGAATTATTCACTACCGACATCTAGGCGTTCCTTTTGAAATACCCTTCATTATGAGCCTTATAAAAAGTGTTGTTAGTGTTTTTAATTTGTTGATAGAACATTTTATGCTTTCCAATTTATTTGATGAAAATAATTATTTTTGTTGTACTTTTCTTTTACAGCATACCAAAAGCATTTTTTAAGGTTTAAAGAGCATTTAAAGGGATTTTAACTTTGCTTTTAGTGCATATTTTGTCTTGCCTTTTATCACTGTAATCACTATAAATTAATTTTATTACCTTCAATATATACTTCTTTAATGAATGCGAATCTTCCAATATTTCACTAGAAGAAACAAATAAAATGAATAGCATTTGTGGAATTTACTATGTTAGGTTAGGTATTAATGGTTGCCCATAAAGTGGGCTCACTTGGACGAAAGAAGTTTAGTTGACCCTTTGTGATACCATTGCAAGAGGGTAAAAAGAGGTGAAGGAAAAAAGAACGATAGGGGTGGGGAGGGTTGAGTTTTTGTGGACTATGAACGGTGACTAGTTTGCGGTTGTATTAGCCTCTTTATGGATCTGATAAAATTCGTCAGATTTCTGTTATCAAGACCTGCTCATCAGCAGGTGCAGAGAAGAAGTGAGAATCAAGAGGCTTGAATCTTAGCCCCGCGAGAGCTGGGCAGCTAAGGAACAGATGCTGAGATGATTCTACCTCATCATCCATAATGCTGACGCAAAAGAGACTCGAGTCTCACGGCATGTAAACCGCGCGGATAGTGCCTCGTGAGGATGCCCACGAAATTTGAGGAATGAGATTTTGTCATCCTCAGAATATCCCTCGAACGGCTCCTATCCAAACGTGACTAGAAGGACTTCGCGACCTTACACGTTCGTGTACTTACCCAGCGCTCGCTGAGTTGGTGCAAAGCCCATCCTTCCAAGAGTAGAGCGCAGGTGGAATATATGTACTATAAAGTGTATAATTTGGCACTGGTAAGATGCACTTAGCTAGAAACCGTTGACAGTAATTCTAAATTAAGGTCAACTCTACGCTTTGATAGAGAATGCATAATTTGTCATTCAGCAATTCAGGTAATTTTGACCTTATTCATTCATGTACTGCAGCAAGCAGGTAAGGATAACTATAATTTGCCCTTCAGGAATCCAGTGAAGAAGCCAGATGCAACAAGTTTACCAGTTTTTTTCTTTACTGTCATCCTTTTTTGACATTGAAGCGCAAACGGAATGTTAATCAAACTCTTTCTTTTTGTCACCGCAACTGAAATATTTCACATTTTAATTGTTCTTTTCACGCAAACCTCTACAAAAAAATATTTGACTTACCTCTTCCATTGGCGCTCTGTATTGTTAGTTTCTATTGTCCCTTTGCAGGAGATGTTATTTACATTTATATTAACTGTAAGTAAAATTGTATGCCAATAGTCTGCAAGATATACCGGCCGTGTAACAGACTAAATAAATAGAAACGAAAATGAAATTTATAGTTATATTCAAGTCAAATGCATAAATATTATATTAATTTAGCCCTGCCAGCAGAGCCTCTGTAACCATAGATTTATAAAATGTAATAAAATGAAAATTTTCACACCAATGTTGCGATACTGGTGCCCTTAACATTTCAAACAGTTCTGACCTCAAAAAATAAAACCTGAGGTCAATTTTTCAATTTCAAATTTTCAATTGATAGTTTTAAATAAGAAATAATCCATGCAGATCTGATGACAAGCGCTAAAAATATATTCGAGTATTTTAAAATTAAAGGAGTACTACAATTTAAAGGGCTTTTGTTGCCTTTAAATTTTAACAACTTTGAATTAATTGAATTTACGTAATATTTAAAAAAATATATTTTTGTTTAATTTTCTTCCTGATCTTTTTTTATAATTTTCAGTTTATCGTAATTATGTTTATAAAAGTATAGAGATACATCTTGTATTTTTAACAAATTTTTTACCATAACTATTTAAATAAAGTACTCAAAAGTAATCCCCCTATCGGAAGATTTCTAGTTTTTGCAAAGAACGTCGTACGTCAATCATATTTGACACTTCTGAACTAGACAGTTGCAGTACGCAAACAGATAAGCAAAAAGGTAAAAATAAAGCTTTCTTTAGTTAAAATCATTTTTGTTTTTTATTTATTCAAAAAGTTATTAAAAAACACAGTTCGTTTTTTATATGTCATATATAATTTGAGGTACTGTGTAAGGATTAAGCGGTCTCGGTGGTCCAGAATTTTCAAAAAAATCGATTTTTTTTTCATATTTCAAAAGTATAGGCTTTTAAGAAAATACTGTCAAACTTTTGGAAAGATATTCCCAGTATTTTCGATTCTACAGCCGTTTTAGCATTGAAAATATCCGCTCTCAAAACTTTAAACTCGCTTATCTCTTTTTTCGGCCTGGTTTTGTCACAAAATAAAACTATTCAACCGAATCGTCTGAAATTTTAATATGCTGTTCACAACATCAATGGCTATCGCCCGTATCAGAATCATATCATTATTTCAATTATTTCGTATTTGTTTGATTAAAAAACTGAAAAAACCCCGACTTTTAAAGTGTCATATTCAAAACCACGCCGTTTTGGCATTATCTTTTATTTTAGTAGCGAGACAGCTACAGTCATGGTAGGTAGGTAGGTAGGTAAGATGGCAAGAGTATCCCAGGTACACAACAAGTAGCACTTACGTGCCGTTTTGATACCATAATGTGGACCACTACCTGTGAAAGGATTAAGGGAGGAGATAAAACCGTCTACAGCCATCCAGTGCTGTTGATGTAGCGGAGGAGAGAAAATAGGCTGAGAGAGATCTAGGCTGGAGAATTTCATCAAGTCATCCCCAAAGGGGACGCTGAGGGATTTCAAGCGCCTAGCCGCCAGAGCCGGACATTTGCAGAGAAAGTGTTCCACAGTCTCTTTCTCTGCAGGATCCCCACAGCTTTTGCAATGGGGGTTGTACGGAATTCCAAGCTTCTCCGCATGAGTGCCGATCACCTAGTGACCAGTGATCACCGCAATGAGTTTGGAAATTGAATGGCGGGGGGTTCCCATTACCTTAAGCGTTCTGTTTATAAAGTATTGAGGCCATAGTTCTTTTGAAATGGCACACGATGAGACAGACCTCCATCTGTCTTGCGCTTTTTTTAGAAAGAAGTTGTGTAGTTTCCCTTTAACGACAGCCAAGGGGATACCGATGTCTGAGAAGGGGGCAGCTGGATCCGGTTCTGCCGCCCCCTCCCTGGCAAGCTCGTCGGCAATTTCATTTCCCTCTATATTCCTGTGCCCAGGAACCCAGATGAGGGAAATGTTTCCTGCACGTTCGAGACGTTTAAGTTCCTCCTTACAGTTCACCAGAAGAGAGCTGCAATACGGCGACGACAGTGCCTTGATTGCAGCTTGGCTATCGGAAAAAATATTTATGTCTCCCTCCCAACAGCGATCCCGAAGCATTTTGCATGCCTGCAGGATCGCGAAGACCTCTGCTTGAAAGACGCTGCTTGTCTCCGGCAGTTTAAAGGAGACCGAAATGCTGGCTGGTTTAGAGTAGACCTCCGCTCCCACTCCAGACTCCATTTTGAATTCGTCAGTGAAAACAGAGGCACCTATATCCGCTCCAACTCTCCCTTCTTTCCAATCTTGCCTGCTCGGAAAGATAGCCATAGCACAACCCTCAAAGCACAGCTTGCGGATGGAGAGGTCGGTCCGAATATCAGAGAAGGAAGGGGAGATCTGCTTCAAGATGCTGCTATGTCCTACAGGAAGTTGTCTCCAAAGGCCAAACTCCTACAACCTACTAGCACTCTGAGCAGCAGTGGATTTAACCTGCAGATCCACAGGAATTAAGTGGAGAATAACGTTGAGCGCAGCGGTGGTACATGTTCTACAGGCACCAGTGATGCCCACACATGCAGTTCACGGCACTCTCTCTAATTAAGTGGAGTTGTAGCCCTTCTGAAGAGCTACCCACCAAACTAGGCAACCGTATGCCAAAATTGGCAGAACCACTAAGTTGTACATCCAAAGTACGACACGTGGCTTGAGACCCCATTTTTTGCCGAACATAGATTTACAGGCGTAGAAGGCTATATTGGCCTTCTTAACTCGATTTTCTATATGCAGCTTCCAGTGGAGCTTGGGGTCAAGTATTACAACAAGATACTTCACTTCCGATGAAAGTGTAAGACACTGGTTGTTAAGTCTAGGAAGCTTAAAAGGTGGAGGCTTGTATTTTCTGGTGAATAGCATCAACTCCGTTTTGTCAGAGTTGACTCTGATACCGGTACTGGCGGCCCATCTTCTGAGTGTAGCCAGTGCACCTTCCAAAACTTCTGTCATTACTGATGGGAAGGGACCTGAGACCATTAGGACCAAGTCATCGGCATATGCTACCACCTTTACCCCACCCCTGTTTAAGCGAGTTAAAGCTTCATCTACAGCTACTAGCCAAAGGAGAGTCATACTGATTAATATTTTTTTTTTGGTTTTTGTGTTTCAGATAAATAGAAGAGCCAAAATGGACAACAACGTCCGGGTCCAATTTTTCGGAAGAGTCAACTTCACCGCCATTTTTTAAATTATTAAAATTAAAAAAGAATTTTTGTTTCATTTTTGTATGTAAATTTTCGAGCTCTAGATCACCGGGACCCCTTAAGGTCTATTTTATCGCAATACATGTTGCTTATTTCTTTAATTTCAGTTTTAGCTTTCAAATGTGATTAAAAAGTCCAAGTTATAAGACGCTGGCTTTTAGCAATCACATGCGGTGCGCTATGCGCCGGCATCATATGCCCGTACTTTGCTGAAAGCTGCTATCATCTTTAAGGGCAAGCGCTCCAGATCGATTCTAATAAATTTATTTCATCTCAAATTAAACCATATAAATGTGGATGGCATTTGTTTCTATGAAGATGGTGCTCGGTGCTACACAACGAATGCCATGACGCACACTCTGGGTAAACGATTTGAGTATTTAGAAAGTGGCGGAAGTGCCGTGATTTAGCACTGCAAGCGGATTTATCGTGAGAGTTTCACTTAAGCCGCATTAGACCGATATGCGTAAAGTCAATATAATCCAGGCCATTGCTCAAATTCAGGCGGATCTATGCAGCAAAGCCACGGCGAACATTTACATTATATCATATTCCCTACATAATGGCATACATGGGTATTTTTATAAAAAAAAAATTAGTTTCGTTAAACCCTCACACTCAGCTTGTCACACTCCATTTCAGATTCGAACCACCCTTAATAAAAGCCATCTACGATTGTGTATTGTGGGAATAGCTTTCGAAATGTGTTTAGCTGGCTCCATTGAGATAGCAACTGTGGAATATGCACAGATGTGCCACCGTTACCTGTATACCATACATATATATATTTAGATACGAATTTACAGATCCTTCTACTCGTAATGGTCAATGCACGACTATGCTGAGCATTCTACAAACATGTAATATTCATTAATTCAATACCCGGCCACTTACTGTCTTAGTATGCCACAAGTGCCACAAACAACAACAATGACAATGGCAAAACATTATTATGCGTCAGATAGTATTATTAGAACCTGACTGCAACGTAAACGCATTAAGTACAACACATGTAAATTTCTACACAAATACACTTGCGCATTTAACTACATGTCGTAGCCTGCAGGAAAACCCACTAATAGCGAAGCGATGCGCTTCCAACGATTTTAGTAGGAGTGACTAGTTTGCCTTTCCTTCCGTTCTACTGGTGAGCAACAGTATCAGCACTACGCAAAATCAATTGGCTCCCGCTGCATCCATTTTCGTTGGTATGAAAGTAGCATTGAATGAGATCTAATGTGATGTGTTTTCTTTTTAATAAATAGTTTCAAAACCGGTTTCAATTCGATGGGCTGTAAAACTGCATACTTAGAAAAATCTTAAAAATTCTGGCGAAAAATGAAAATGTTTTTATGAAATTTTTGGAAAATTTTAGATAATTGTGAGTTAATGAGAAGTAATCGTATAGGTACGATTTAATAGGGGTTAAGGCAAGTATACATATATCTTAACTCGAACTGCTGGTCCGGCCAGGATAGTCAAAAGAGTAAGTACCGGAATGCTATTTAGTAGATCCCATTCTCTATCGACAGGTAATGGCAACCCTCCTATTGGTGTATGGCATGAAAAAGCTTCTCCTAAAAAACATTTGCTATTTGGAGTCGGCAGACTGTAGGTTTCTTCACTTGTGGGAAAATGTCAAGGCGCACACCAGAAGCTCAGTCAAGGAGCTAATTAAAAAGTGTAAAGACCACTTATATATATTATATATATATATATAGGAGGTTGAATTAGTTTTAAAGGTGACACACAGATGGCGCTATTTATCACTTTATCGCGTTGGCAATACTGAATATATATTCATGACAAAGCCTCATCTCTAGGCTTTGTTTATCAGTATCTGTCATTTCGCTGAAGTATAAACAACGCAGTGTTTTCGTGCTCCGAGTATGTCAACTTTCGTGCCGTCGAAACGCAATTTGCGGGAAGCTTTGCTTTTCTGCTTCAGTTTGAAAAAAAATACAGCCCAAGCCCGTGAATTGCTGCAGGAGGCCTACCCAGACCATACTCCGTCGATTTCAACATGTGAGTACTGGTTTCGACGATTCAAAAGTGGTGATTTTCACACCGAAGACAAGGAGCGTCTTGGCCAGCCCAAAAAGTTCGAGGACGCGGAATTGGGGGAATTGGTAAACCAGGACTCGTGCCAAACCCAAGAAGAGCTTGCTGAATCATTGGGCGTTGATAAATCAACCGTTTGCAAGCGTCTAAAAGCGATGGGAATGATCCAAAAGCAAGGACATTGGGTCCCGTACGAGTTGAAGCTGCGCGACGTCGAACGGCAATTTTTTACGTGCGAATTGCTGATCGAGCGACAAAATCGAAAGGGTTTTTTGCATCGGGTGGTGACTGGCGACGAAAAATGGATCCACAACGATAACCCAAAACGCAAAAAATCATGGGGTTTGCCCGGCCACGCATCAACGTCGACGGCCAAGCAGAATATTCACGGCAAGAAAATCATGCTCTGCATTTGGTGGGATCAGGTCGGCGTCGTATATTTTGAGCTGCTCCAACCGGGCGAAACAATCACGGGGGATCGTTACCGACTGCAATTGATGCGTTTAAGCCGGGCATTGAAAGAAAAACGGCCGGAAACGGTAAAAAGGCACGACAAGGTTATTTTGCAACATGACAACGCTCGGCCGCATGTTGCTCAACCTGTCAAAAAATACCTTGGAACGCTTGGCTGGGAAGTGTTACCCCACCCGCCGTATAGTCCAGACATAGCTCCCTCCGATTATCATTTGTTCCGGCATATGAGTCTCGATTTGGCGGACCAGCGGTTCTCCTCGTACGAGGCTACCAAAATATGGGTTGAGTCATGGATAGCCAAGCAGCGGCCAGAATTTTGGAGAAACGGCATCCGGAAATTGCCCGAAAGATGGGCGAAAGTTGTAGCTAGCGATGGCCAATACTTCAAATAAAATATTTTGTACCGTTTTTTCACAATAAAGCCCCAAATCTTCGAAAAAAACCTTTAAAACTAATTCAAGAGTGATCAATTTAGAGGTATTGTATTTTAAATTGAAATAGAGAAACGAAAATTGGAACTAATTGGGCAATATTTATTTGTGTAGAACCATTCATGACTTTTATTTCTTAAAGACAATACCTTTCACAAGTTGGCCGCAACTGCGCCGCAATTCGGAGGACTTCGGCCAGTTTCTCGTGACTAACTTTAGTACTGTTGGCCTCCAGTGCCTCAATCGAAGTTGGTGCATCCACAAAGCATATAGACTTTACATAGTCCCACAAATAAAAGTCCACAGGTGTGATATCATACGATATTGGTGGCTAATCTACGAGACATAAATTCTTCACCGAAACGATGTCGCAGTAAATTCATTGATACACGGGCTTTATGGCAAGAAGCCCCGGCGCCGTCTTGTTGAAACCAAATGGTGTGGATATCACGGCATCAAAATTAAATTTCCGGCACCGAAAAGTCGTTCATCATGCCGCTATAGCGTGCGCCATTCACTGTTGAAGAAATATGGACCAATGATTCCTCCAGCCCATAGGCCACACCAAACGATCATTTTCAATGGATGTAATTAATGGATGTTCTTGAATGGCTTTGGGATGCTCTTCAGCCCAAATATGGCAATTTTACTTTCTGACGTAGCCATTAAGCCAAAAATGGGTCTGAACGCTGAACACCATAAGTTGCCCTGAGCGTGTGATGAAAACTTATCACAGAACGTCGTTTTTCGTAATAGCATTGTAATATATGTAAACATTGTTGACGCGTTTCATGGTTTTTCTCCTTCTACTTCTTCAATCGCCACTATGGCGCACAGGTAAAGTGCAAAATACTGATTTTCATCACTCAAAATCGTTTTTTGTTTTTAATTTGTAAAAAAGCTATTAAAAAACAAAGGTGAATGATTAATTTTGCACCACCTTTTACAAATACCTAACTAAAATCCATTTCTTAGTAGTCGTGACATAGTACCAACACATAAATTTGGATTTCGTGACAAACGCCGAGCTATTGAATAAGTAATCGCATTACCAATAAAATAAAAGGGCATTTGAATAAAAAGACTATTAATATACTTGACAATATATCTGAAATTTTTCTTTAAGCTCCGATTAAAGAATTTGAAGTTTTCACGAATTGTTTTTGTTTTTTTTGTTGAATATGCATAAATTTCGAATCGTTGATTTATATAGTTTTATGGTTTTTGTAAGAGAAGCGACTATAAATATATTTTTATAAAGGATTACATAAGAAACCAAGAATCTGTCAAGTAAAGGGCTGACCAATAATAGATGCTTTTTTTGAATAGCCCGCTATTTCGGTAGATATCACTTTTGAAGCTGTCATTTTTTGATATTTCCGAAGTAGAAACTACGGCATTAATAAAAATGGAACGATACACGCTTAAATAATAAAAAAAATAAATAATTGGCGCGTACACTTCTGTTAGGTGTTTGGCCGAGCTCCTCCTCCTATTTGTGGTGTGCGTCTCGATGTTGTTCCACAAATGGAGGGACCTACAGTTTCAAGCCGACTCCGAACGACAGATATTTTTATGAGGAGCTTTTTCATGGCAGAAATACACTCGGAGGTTTGCCATTGCCTGCCGAGGGGCGACCGCTATTAGAAAAATGTTTTTATTAATTTTGCTTTCACCGAGATTCGAACCAATGACCTCTCTGTGAATTCCGAATGGTAATCACGCACCAACCCATTCGGCTACGGCGGCCGCTACACGCTTAAGCAACGCATTGAAATTATAAAAATTGTGAAAATTTGGCAGAGACGGTTCGTAAAACTCGAACTTTTTTGGGTCATCGTGAAGTACCTTGTCGGACCGCAATACAGAAATTGGTGAACAAATTCGAGCTGTACAAGTTAGTGATGTGAAGAATAAAACCCGTGCGCGTCGCTCAAGAACAGCCGAAAATATTGCTGTTGTAGTCAAAAGTGTTGAAGAAAACCCAGATTTGTTCATTCCTCGTCGTTTTTTAGAATTAGGTATTCTAAAAACGTCATAACACTGTATTTTGCATAAAGATTTGGGTCTTAAGGCTTATAAAGTCCAATTAACACAAGTACTCAAGCCGGCCAATCATCAGCAACGTCGTCTCTTTGCTGATTGGGTCGTTGAAATGCATGAAAATGATCCAGAATTCCATCGAAAAATCATCTTGAGTGATGAGGCCTATTTCCACCTCGGTGGCTTCATCAACAAGCAAAATTGTCTGATCTGGGGCTCAGAAAATTCAAGAGTTATTGTTGAAAAGCCTCTCAATCCTCAACGTGTGACTTTTTGATGCGTTTAATGGTCCAGCAGAGTCACTTGACCTTACTTTTTCGAAAATGAAGCTGAAGCAACGGTTACGGTGAATGGATTGCGCTATCGAAGGATGATTAACGATTTTTTATGGCCGGGAAACGTTTATTTTCAACAGCACGGCCACACAAGCAACGAAACCATTAATATTTTACCAAAATAACACCTCTTATTAGAAAATCCTTTACTATAGCAATTTCACGTAGCATACTTTGTCCTAGCGTACCTCATCGACCTGTAGTTTTACATGTAAAGCACTACTATCTGTGTATGTATATGTATCTATAGAGTTGGGTGTTTGACCAATTGATTTTTAATATTTTTCTTCGCCTATGAATATACAGTAGGTTGCGCTACTTGCTTATTATTTCACAATATCTGCACCTTTCAAATGGCTTATGAAATGGCTATGAAGTTGAAATCGTATGTTGTGTCCTTCAGCCTATATCCACTAAGACCAAGGCTTATTACATGACGTCCCCGAGTAGCAAGACTCTAGCTATAAATCTCAAATAAATAAAAGCATCTTAAATCATCATACACCTCTTCCGCTCTACTTTCAATTCTGGATAATCTACTCTCCCTAACCTAAAAACGGTTTCTCGGAAATCAATTATTGTAACATTTTGCAGACACTACTGCAGCTGTCGATGAAGTGGTTTGCATTTGACAAAATCGCGCTACTTCCGAAACATGACTTATTTCCACAAGCTTAACTGTTTCTTACTGGGCACAATTACGCATGTGTGCATTTAAATCCTGTGTTGCATCTAGCTGCCAGAAGTCTTGATAAAGCTATTAGTTACTGCTCCAAAACCAAATATTGCTTGACAATATGCAATGCACTTAGAATGTTTGAAATGCACTTAAGTATAGAGGCAATGTGTGGGCGATAAGGTTCTTGTAAATATACAAATATTTAAATATATATTATGCATATATAATACGATATATTACAAACATATATGTAGGTATAAATATGCACGTTAATGTCTAAGCTCACTTATGTATGTATGCGCAAACAGCTGCATTTTGTGCCTGCCTAACATAATATGCTTAGTCGTGCATGTAATTGTACTCAAATTTATGTGGTGGTATGCACTAACTCAGTTGGCAACAATACATATGTATATATAACATAAACAACGTCGCCGTTTGCTTCTACCACCGACCAGCGACCAGCCGTCCATATGTTACTCATACGCCATGCACCACCGAATGTAGACAATCAAACTATTCAGCGAATTTTTGCATATATGAAACATATTTTTTTTTTGAATGCGTAGTTAACAAGTTATCTTGAAATATTTTTGCATTTTTTCATAAAATTATTTTTTTTTGTCCTTTTTTTGTTACGCTTTTTGCAGCTACTATGCTATTGAATGCCATGCAAGCACTCGAGCAACCACTGAATGGTGGCGACGTATCACTGCAGTAGGCTCACATGGCGCAAAGAGTGAACAGATCATATTGAAAACTAAAAAATGTTCCGCTTTTTGCTGCATTTTGCCAACTAATTGACACTACAGTGGTCGCACAATGTGCAAGTATTCAAATATACTCGTATGAACAATACGCTTTTATTTCATTTTTATTGCAGAATATTTAAATTGTTTTCGAGATCGTTGCTCAAGTGCTTAACTGTAAAAAACACAAAGTGTTGAACCATAAAAAGTCATTAAAATGCATGAAAAAATGTAAGTCTCATTGAAAAAGAGCCAACGAATGAACAGACTGCGCATAGAATAGTAAAATAGTACCAATGGCGAGCATTTTCAATTTGAGTGAGCTGACACTGAAGCTGCTACCGCTGCCACTTCCACTGCCGCGGCTATATTAACTACTCTTGAGTGGTTACAGGCATGTTTTTTTATATGTTTACATATGATTTTGTTCCTACATAAATACATAAAAATAGGTGAATGTGCATAGGAAGGTATGCCTATTTGGTTCTGTGGTGGCATAAGAGTTTTACAGAGTAAGATTTACAGAATAGCATACACATGCATAAAAGGGGAATTCTGTGTTATGAGGTCTAGAATATTTGTTTCTAAAGTAACATTTCAGTTTACCGTATTTCTCTGTACTTCGCACAGATCTACTTTTCCGCAAACTGGAGTTTGGGGGTCGTGCCAGGGCAAGCTTTTCAAGTAAGTAGAATTGCATCGACGGCTTGAACATGGAATCGGGAGTCCGAGCAGGGGTTTTCTCTAAATCAGCCAATTTATCTATTTCTTTAAAACTATCGAATACTGTTAGTGTTTTTCAGGCAGAAGTCTTTGCAATCCTGCAAATATGCAGAATGCTTAGGGATCCTGGGAGCAAGGGAATTAATAGCATTTTTTGCCGATGGTCAAGATGCGATTAAGGCTCTGACGATGCCTTGGTGCAGATTCAAATTGGTCAACTCCTGCAAGGTAGAGATAGAATTTCTTGGATGTACAGGTAACATTTCTCTGATCTCGAAAATAAAATTGATGATGTGCTTGCCAAGAAGGGTTCAACTGAAATAGTTTCAAAGGTCTCGCACCCGGTCATCGCCATCCCCCTGACTGTTGTTAAAGGGAATTGCATAACCTATTTTTCAGAAAAGCACGAACAGATGGATACATTTCTTCGTATGGTGTTTCGTAAATCCTGTTGACCCAATACAATAGACGCAGGACGCTATTCAATATCCAAATTTGTAGCTGTGTTTATTGACTTTTGCACGATCGGCACTCACACATAAAAGCTTGGTTTGCCATTTAACTGCAGAAGCTATGGGGTCCTTTCGGAGTAGAGGACTTTCTCTGTAAATGTCCATGTTTGATAGCCAGGCGATTAAAGTGCTGCTTTCTTCGACAGCCTGAGCCAGTGCTCTAATCTAAGTCCCATCAACCATCTCCGCTATATCAACAGCTATGCTTTAAAATGCAACCATGTCTTACAAGAGATTGCCTCCAGAAGCCAACCTCTTTCAACCCAATAGCGCTCTGAAGAGCAATGCACTGAACTTGAAAATCAACGGGAAGTAAGAGCAGAATGGCGTTAAGGGTGCAGTGGGGCATATCCTACACGCCGCAGTGATATCAATAGATACAGTCCATTGCACGCTCTCTAATTATGTCTAGTGGTGTTATACCCATTTCGAAGAGCTACCCACCCATCGACTAAGTACAGTTAATGATCCTTCCATAATTTCAGCCATAATTGAGGCAGTTGTATGTATATCTAATAATAGACTACTACTACTATTTCTACTTATTTTCAGATCATAGGAAATGTGGTCCCGACGGCTGAATTTTCAATATTTTTAAATAATAATTTTTAAACTTTTTGTTCGCGCAATTTTTTTTTTCAACATTTGATTTGGCGATTGTGCTAACATAGATTTCGCAAGGCTTGTTTAAAAAATAAAAACACAAAATCATTAAAATAAAATTTTTTTAAATATTACTGAAATAAAAAACAAATTGGATATCTAATTTCACCACATTTTCTTTCATTTGAGCCAATTTGAGCATTCGAGCGTGAAGATGGACAGCGTCCCTTGCTTTCAGATACCGCTGAATTGAGTTTAAGGTGAGTGCAAAAAGTTAAGTATAAAAAAGTAGGTAGAACACGGTGTACACGAAAAGGTAATTATTAAAATGTAAGCATAAACATTTACTAAATTTTTATTTTGTAAGTTTCTTGTGAATTTTCTTACTTTTTCTCATTTTCTAGTACCCAACCTTATCATATTCTCAAATGCCACTAAAGGTAAATGGGTTATAAAAAAATTTTGACGAATAATTCAGTTCTTACTGCCTTTTAAACGAAAAAGAAAAATTGTGTTTTCGAATTTCCCAACCACAAAGTTTATTATTATTAGTTGTATGAAAGGTGGTGCATTTTTATTTCACGCTAGTGAGTAAACTTAATGTAGTCATTCTTACAAGTGTAAGTAGACTTTAGATTTCTTCTCATTGCAACTCATTTGTAATAGCAATGATTTCATTACTTTTTTTGTTGACTTACCCCACCACGGAAGGAACCCTCGAGACGGGTTCTCCACGAAATAAGGAGATTAGGGTTTCCTTGAGAACCTTGCTCTGCCCCTGAAAGGGAGGACATCGGGTCACCTCAGTGAGCGCTGGGTAACGTAATGTAATTAGGTAGCCACCGTTTAGTTGTCATCCTGCAATCCAAATACCCTTCTTCCTTTTTCACCCCTATTCAGTTTTTCCTTTCCGCTTTCCCCTGTATGGCATCACAATAGACGAAGTGTGCTCTCGCCTCCACAGCCATTTGTGTTCTTCTTTTCTATCCTAACCCGGCACGTATCCAACCTCCCGAAGAAGAAGGCAGACAAAGAAAGAGGGAGACCCAAGAGAGAATGAGAGAGAGAGAAAGAATATATATCTAAATAAATTCACAACATTTGCAGAGAATACAAATAGACAAAATTTACAAAAAAGGGAGAAGGGTCGACCGGTGCAGGAAAACGCCGGACACAAACCGTGGCAACAACGCGCACTACTCCGAGCGTTTATGACCCGCACAAACGCAGCGATTGCAGGACCGCAGCAACAGCACAAATTGCCGCAAGCTAATACCAATAAATCCAACGCCGGAATGGATAGCACATTATAGTACGCACAAGCACTAGCCAGGAAACGAAAATAAGCGCCAAAAATTAGGCACCAAAAAAACGCCAAAAAAATTGGGACGAAAAAACGCCCAACACAGTAGACACCAAAGAAATATAACGCCAAAAGGTAGGCACCAAAAATATATTTCCTACAAGTTTGCACCAACAAATAAGCCGCAAAAAGTAGGTTGTGTTATTTCTCACTGGAAATTAGCAACCACAAGGAAAAACTCAGGTAAAATAGCCTAAAGTGTGTCTAAGATATACCATATATAAAGTATAGCTCTCTCTCTCCTATTCCTCTACGTTATATCTTTTTTCTCTCTCGCGGAACGAAAATGCCCAAAACGTTGCATTGCCTTGAAATGTTACTCTCCATTCTCGCTCGCCCATCGCCGCCTAAGAAGTTTCACTTCAAAAAAAATGTAATATTTTCATTAAATGCCAAAAAATGGAAATCTTTCGAAATCGCATTCGTTACGTTCTCATATTGGCTATTTTAGCGTGGAATCTCCCATATCCACATATGCACACGCATACATATATAAACGCATATTAAAATATGAGTTATGCTGCGGTTGAAGTGTAGTCGCACTCAAATATTGCTGTCAGCGAAAATTTAGCCGTCACTTTGTCTCAGCCCAACGACAGCTCTACGCTCGCATACGAAAACTGCCGCTACTGTTTTCATAGGCATACATCTAGTGTATGTACTCGCATGAAATAAACGTAGGACTGCTGCTGTGCTATCTGTGTGGGTAGCGTTGATTTAGGTACTGCGGCTGTTGCCATTGCACTTCAGACTTCACTCAAATGTCATGCGGCGAATTGTTTGCCATGCAGTTTCGAGTGCTCAAATGTGCTGCAAGCGCATTAAATGAACGTTAAAAAATGCAGTAAGCATTACAATAAAAACAACTAGAATACTCTACTGCAAAAACTGGCAATCGGAAATGCTCAAGATTCAAGCAATGGGTGAAAAACAAACAAATTGCCGAGTTTGCAGTCACCAGAGACACACTCGCCAAAATGGCTGACAACGTGACAGTGAGTGTGCTATAGCCAATAGCCCTGCAGGAAAATCCAATAGTTCCGATTTGGTGAGACTGTAGAACAACGACTAGTTGATATTATTATCTCTCTTTTTCTAATAAATCATGTATAAGCAACCCATTTTGAGTAATTCGTAACTAGAGTGAAATCCGAAAAATTGTAACTAAGTATCAACAAACTTTCTAAGTAGACTCATACAGTCTTATGCATATAGACTTGATCTCCAAAAGGCCATTAAGGCGGTAATAACTACAATGAGCAATTAAATTTGGATGCAGCGGAGTAAACGAAGAAACAAGGGATTGACTGTCAATAATCTGCAGCGACGCAAAGTAACAGAAGGAAATGAACATAACAATGTGCTAGCCAAAGCCGGTGCAAGCCTATCATCAATCCACTTGCCACATGGCTATTCATCTATTAGCTATCTTAGAGCAGAGCTGGGCATAGCAAATGAATTGCAGACCATCATCTCGTGAAATCTTAGGTTGGGGAATAGGTTCGTAGCGTTTTTACCGAAGACTTTTATTCTATTTAAACAAAGAAATAATAATTATATTAATAAGTAAATCAGTTATATTTTCGCCGTTGCTGTTTACAACCTCTTCCCACCTCTCGTTCAGCTTGTTGATGCCGTTCCACGAAAAGTTCGCTCGTTTGGTGTCAAAGAAGTTGTTGAGGCAGTACGGACCGCTTTGTAATCGAAGGTAAGGTTTAACAGATGGTTTAACAGAGAGCGGAAACGATAGTAATGGGACGGTGCAAGTTCCGACCTGTGCAACATAAGGTCTGGCTTTGTCGTAAAGGAGTATGGTTTGACCATGTCGCTTATAGCCTAGAATAGTCTCTTTCACGAGGTGTAGCTGGGCAAAGTAGAACTCCTTGATGACCGTAGCATTCTTTTCGAGCATTTTTCAGTGCTCCATGCTCTTCCCGTTTCACTAAATGCATATCATGATCTTTTTTGGATGAAGATCCGGCTTGACTCTCGGCTTTGGGCTATTTCCTGGAGCTTCATATTGGTGGAATATGCACCATTTCTCATCTCCCGAGACAATTCGGTACAAAAAGCTCTGATGATAACCGCGTGTTACTCGATGGCAGGCGAGATGCTAAGAAGCAATTTTAAGGCGGCTTTCTTTGTTTTTTTCGTTGAGCTCTTGAGGCAACCGAGCTCCTAATTTTTCGGTAAAAAAGGTGAAGGTGATTGAGAATCGTTTTATGATTCATTTTTTTGCTAATTCACGACTAGCTTGGCGACCGTTCTCCTTCAAAAGTGATTTGAGACGTTCTTTATCGAATTCAGAAGGTCTTCCGCTGCGGAACGTGTCATTGACGTCAAAGTCGAAATTTGCGAACTGTGCAAGCCATTTACGTGCAGTATACTACTCACTTATGACATCTGCTCCGTACACGTCCCAAATGTCCCGGTTGCTTCGGCAGCTTCTTGACCTCGATGAAAAGCAAAGAAGAGCAGGTGTCAAAAATGTTAATTTTTGCATCCCGGGTACTCCATTTCTAAGCCTCAAAACTAATACAAACTTAAATAATTCAAAAATACAAATATACAATGCAATTAAAGTAGTTTTTTAGAGCAAAAATATTACTATTGAATGAATACTTACCCTTTGCCAAACAGTAAACAAAATCGTTGTTAAATAAAATAAATAATATTCCCCGATTCAATATATTCACATCTTGCAGCACTGGGACAATTTTTTGAATAATTGTTGGGGTACCAACTGACCACTTTTGTGCACCTTCACTTCAGTATTAGTAAGCATATCCCGAGCAGCTGCTTGTTTAAAAAAAAAATTCCAATTGCTATCAAATCTGGATAAACTTTTAATTTTATTATTGGCTGCTTTAAAAGTTATGTTGTATAGTTAAATTGAAATTGGATTAAACCTCCTACGTACAGTGAAAATCGTTACAGACTGAATTTTCGACCATGAGCGGCGTAGAATGATTTACCTTGTTGCCTCTTTCGTAGAATGATTTAGCTTTTGCTCAAAATAGGCCTCAGTTTCAGCGATAACCTCTTCTTTCGAACGAAATTTCTTACCGGCGAGCTTTTTTTAAGGTTTTCGGACTACCAGTTTTACTGACTTGTGACACGGTGCGTTTTCTTGATGAAACAAAACAGTGAGCAAACGCGGCACCCACTTTGAACAGAGCTTTGACATCATGCAATATAAAGCCAACTCGTTCTTTTGATACCTTTGCGATGGCAGCTAACTCACGCAATTTCACTTTTCGATCATTCAAAACTAGTTAGTGTATTTTTTATGTTTCCTGGTGTTGCCGCCTCATCTGGACGTCCACTGCGTTGAGCATCATCGGTGTCTCTACGATCACGTTTTAAGTCAGCAAACCTTCATTTTGTTGTTGTTTCTGATGGAGCTTTTTTAGTCGTTGCTTTGCTTGAGTGGTATTTTCTCCACCTAAAAGCAGTTAAAAATTAAAACACAAAATCCTTTTCGATCTGTTGCTTCGTAAATAACAAAAGTAGCGTCACTGTGAGTACAATAACTCACGAAATAATGAATAAAGAATCAGGAATTTTTAACAGTTGTCTTTATAAGGTTAGTACTAACTGAAAAAGAGTTGAGTGTAATAAAACTAGGATCGAAAATTTTAAATTTATCTAAAGTACGATAAATTGATTATGAAAATGAAAGGTTGGCTTTATATGAAAAACCCTCGATAAGAGTATAAATCCCAAAATTTTTATAATTTTCAACTATTTTTCTTTGATTTTTAATTTTCATTAATTTTTTAGTTATAAATTATAGTTCATTCTGCAGCAAATAAACATATAAACGCAGGACATTTTTTCCTTATACAGATAATATGCACGGGTTGGAATACGCTACCTTTATTCGACTGGATCGAACGCGTAGTATATTTGCCTCCGAAATACTAGGATCAGTTAAATTCTCTCCCATCTTACACATCACGTTTGCTTTTGATCAACCTGAAGTACTTAGAAAGTAGAAGATCGATTCTTTCTCTCTCGTTTGTTTTCAATGTTATTAAAGGTGGCATTGATTGCCCCTTTCTGCCTAAACGTATTAAATTTCTTACACGTCCAAGAATTCTTCCTAACGCTCTTCCTTTCTGCCCGATTGTCCTGCAATGGTCATATTGAATGTGTTCTTAATTCAATGCGATTTAAAGGAAATCTCTGATTCTATTTTTCAGTGCATTCTAAAAAAAAATTATATTTTTACTTGACTTATATAATAACAAATTATATATACAAGTTTTGGAATTGCAGCCCTAGCAACAAAACTTAAAAAATGTTTAACTTAGCAGCAACTCTAAATATTGCAAGCGCACCGATTTATGCAAATTTTTTCCTTGAGTGTCACTGTCTGTCTAATTTGCTGAAAAGTCTGATGTGAATAATTTGATGAGAATTTTGTGATTCGGATTAAGCCTGTCGCATTTTAGCAAAAAACAAAAAAAAATTTGTTCGATCAGTGATGAGTGTCGAGTATGTCTACCTTTCAAAATCAGTGTAGACAAGCAGACATACAAACAAAAAAATCAACAAAAATGCTTGTTTAGGTTCCGGTTAGAAACGAATAACAAAATTAACCAAAAAATCATTTATTTCATTTTCATTTCTTTTATATGTGTGTATGTAAATATACTATATAAATTTACCATTTGTAAGTACTCCGAAGTTTCAAAGGATTTTCAATAAATGGTTTTAAGTACTTATTATTCGTTTTATGATGTTAATATGGATATCAAACGAAAGCTACAAGAAAAAAATGTGCTTACCTTAATGACTAAAAAAGATTACTCAATTTTGGCATTAGTGAAATAAAGGGTATTACAGAAGGTGTACATGTTGTTCTAAAATAAAAGAGGTAAAAATTTAAATTCTTTAAGGGGCCACTATTTTCATTCAAAACACGGCTCCTAACAATTATGACATCATTTAAATGTGCACTATTAAAACGTCAATAGGTAAAATCCGCCAAATAGTTTATTTAGGAATGTTGAGAATGCCGAGGCATCGATGTTGAAGATTCTTCAGCAACACTGCGCTACAGCAGCAATGTTCTCAACAGAACATTCAGTTTTTGGTGTGTAATTCTTTTGCTATCTTCGTCAAAACCAGTTAATTGAAAATGTTTTCCCAACTCTTGAATTGTCGAGTCATTCGGACAATGACTTTCTTCAAAAAATTTCGTAATATGTTCTTCTTAAAGATAGACGCAATTGTCAAAGATGACATAAAAAATGGTAGAATCTAGCAATTATTCACTACTGATGTCTAGGAGTCGCTTTTGATAGACCCTTTATAGGTAGCCAATCACTAGTTCGGAGATTACTACAGGGAGCATTTATGTCCATTTTAAATCTAAATACAGCCAGTTCAAAAATAAGACATCGTTGGTAATAGCATCAATTAAGTCATTGAGGTATTCTTATAGAGACGTGGATACTAAAAATTAATTAGCTTTATTTGTGCCAGTATTAGTTCTCTTAAATAATACTTTCCATCGCCCAAAAATAAGTGCAAAAAATGAATTCATATAGAACAATTTCAAACCGACTTTCTGATGGCATGTCAAACAGTGAATCGCCAACAGGTTAAGCTCTCTAAAAAGTTTCTACTCTAACTGGCATGTCATATTAGAAGTCGTGACATGATGGGTGATATGTCATGCTGAGCATCATGCACGCCAGGGGAGGGCAGACAAACACGATCATTGTTGGCAAAAAGCAAAATAGTTTTTCTAGGTGGAAAAACCAGCGGCTGGTTTTAAGAAACTCAAATGAAGTTGGATATCGGTTTCCAACTGGGCAGTTATGGAAGGAACTTTATTGTATATGTAAACTAATATTCAAGTAGTGAGTACTCTAGTTGCAGGCACATACATGCAATCAACTTATGGCCAACGAATGTATCTATACTTCCAAATACATTTACAGTAGACGCTCCCTAATTGATTTCATTTTAGCCATATATGAAGTTGCGATTTTGAAATTTTTTCGGTTACATTGAATTTGTCTCAGAAAGTTCTACTATTTCAGCTGTGGATCAGTTAGTTAACGGTATAATTATGATGCTAGTTATGTGGCAAAAATAACAATTTACTTGAGTACATAACTATTTCTTTTGGTTATAAGAGGTTCAATCAAACGAAATTCTTTCCGTATCAAAAGTAAAAGAGAAAAGGGAGCTCCGCTTCTGTTTCGGTCATTTCAGTTAAATTGCACTAGAAAGGAATCTACTGTACAGCTCATACATACATACCTACATATATGTGTACATATACACACGCCTCTTAGCCATTCAACGCGTTTAGCGATTGCTCGCATAAATCAACCCAAATCGGAAATGCGTCGATGCGCAGGCAATAAAACTTGCAGCGCAATCACACAAATACAAAACAGCGGCAACAAAGAAGAATCAGCAGATGAGAATTCTACGTATTTCTAAACGTGAATAGTGTCAAACGCAAAATCGTTGAATAGCAACTACTACCATTTGTACGATTGCTTCTGACTGTCCTTTTGAATTGCAAACGCATTGGCTCGTAATGAATGGGATCGCTGCATTGCGATTTCTGTCATTTCAATTTGTTTGGCAGTTCAATCCGATTTCAATTCGAATTTCTTCCAAGAACCTCTGCTTATACTTGGTACAATATTTGTGTGTAAAAATCAAATACAAGCACAAGCACAATAAGCACCCCTATTCAAAAACGCCGAAGTCCATTTCCATAAAAGTAGGTGATACGAGTAGTTTACCTATTTTGTAACACTTCTATCTGAAATTATGTACCTGTATTGTAACTCTTCATTTATGAATTTACTCTTGTAAATGCTAAACACTAATAAACCATCCGCCAATATTTTATTTAGCCTAAAATAAAGATATTTTTTTAATATAATACAATTAAATTTTCGTTCAAGAATATTTTACGGACATCTAATTTAACTTTTCCGGAATTCCGTATTCCAGATTACAAGATCCGTTGTGTTTGTTGTTTAAGTATCGAAAATTCATTTATAGATATATACATTTTTTTATTGCAACTATAAGTGGTTATAATATTCGATTAAAACTAACGAGCAATTTTCTTTTCTTCTTTTTTGTAAAATTTTGATCACTGTATTAGGTGTAGTGGCTTTTTCGTACAGTCTCCGTTTTGGTGGATTAGTGAGGATGACTGCTTCATTATTTATATGTTGTGTTAGTCGCTCTGTAAGAGAATTCGCAAGTTTAACCACAATATCTGCTACTGACTCGATTCCCAGAACTCGGTCTAAGTCGTGGCTGCGGATATACCATGGCACGTTAAGAGGTCTAGAATTTTCAAAAAATCAATTTTTTGTTTGATATTTCGAGAGTACCATATAGGTTCTTAAAAATAGTCTGTCAAATTTTTGGAAGGATATTCCCAGTACTTTCCATTCTACAGCCGTTTTAGCAGGTAGAGTCAGATTCGTCACGACGAAGCACGATCGACCAATCAGTCATCGGCACTGAGCGTTGTGAGTCTGGAGGTAAGCTGATTGGCTTCAAACTCCATTTTTGGTATCCAGATGAGAGCCCTCCGGCTTCGTGGTATCTCGCTGGCTGGAATGAACTTGAGCTTCTGAATTGAGGTGATCTGTATTTTGCCAATCGCGTTTATCAGGAAATGCAATGAGAACTGGTCATCGCATTTGATTACACGGTAGCCGCAAACCACTTCCACCGAGTCCAAACCTGGTGATTGACCGTCGAGGCAGCCAGTTGTCGAGGACAGATTTGCCGCGGTTGGAAATTTCGTCTACCAGTGCCATTTGAAGATGGTACCGTGCCACCTCACTGAATTGTTTGATAGATTTGGAGACAACCGCACCCTGATCTGAGATCTTGTGCTTCTTTATTGCCCTCTTGTTTTCGTCTTGCGAACGGTTTCGTTTTTTAGCTTCTGTATTTCGGGTGGTTAATCAAAAAGTCAATAAACTGCAAAATATCTTACTTACAAAAACGATAATCTTGATTAAAGTGTATAGTCCTCCTTATATGTAAGGTACGCTTTCAATAGCGTAAGATGAGCGGACATACCGGCCGCCTTAGAGCTAAAGCTCAAAATTCCGGCATACCTACAGCACATAATGAGAAATTACTCAAGAGACCGCAAACTCGTCTATCAAACCCCAGAGGGTTCTCAAAGATCAATTCTCGATCCCGACTTGTGGAACATTAGTTATGACGAGATATTCAATATAGAAATGCCCGATAGTACCTATCTAATCGGATACGCAGACGATATCGCAGCAGTCAGCACAGCATTAAACTTTGAAGAAGCTCGTAGAAAACTGAACCAGGTTATGACAAGCACGTGGTCTACAATTATACGGAGCTGAACCGTGGGCTAACGCACGTAAGGTAAAGCACCGATGCAAGCTCTTAACATCGGTACAACGAACGGCAGCCCTGAGAGCTGTGTCCGCCTACTGCACAGTATCAGGGCTAGCTGTTCAAGCAATAAGCTGTTCAATACCGATAGACTTACTAGCCTTTGAGAGGAAAAAGTTACGGGCTTTAAAGAAGGAGGGAATGGAAAAAAGAGTTAGCAAATCTGTAACGCACGAAATAAGAGAAGAAACGATAAGGCTATGGTAAAACCGCTGGATTAACGAAACACGCGGCAGATGGATAGCTAGGCTTATAAAAGACGTCGCCACATGGAGCAGCAGGGACTTCGGTGAGTTCATTTTCATACAATCCAATTGCTTTTGGGGCACGGGTATTTCCAGAAATACCTGTTCGAAATAAGGAAACGCAAACATCCCACATGCATATATGGGGAAGCCGCCAAAAATGACGCTGAACACATATTCTTCCAATGCGTGGGTTGGGAACAAAAACGTCGAACATCACATAACCACTGAAAATGTAATCGGCAAGATGCCAAGTATCGAAGAAGCATGGGAGATTATCAGTGGTTTCGTGAAAAGAATTCTCCAGATAAAAAAACGTAATCTGGACGCAGGCACGCAGGTATAGTCCTTTGTAAAGAGGAATGTGGAACGTCACTCTGAAGGAATGCAAAAGTAGTTCCAGAGTGGGCGACGGTTCCAAGCGAGAGGGAGTTTTTTAGTTTTCGGGCATACCACTGCTGCGACAGCAGATTCGATGATGTATTAGGCATTTCCCACCCCCATACCCGCAAAAAAAAAAAAACAAAAAAAAAACTGATTCAGTTTCACGCAACGATAATTTCGGAACTGTCACAAACAAATCAATGACCTTCTGATCTTGCTTTCGAGAAGTTTTTTTTTTTGGACCTCGCCTGGAAAGTCGCCAACGTTTTTAACTTCCGTGTAGGAGGGTGGGAATAGTGGTTGTCGGTTGACACACCTAGGCCTGCTGTAGGTCCATTGGGATACCACCAGGGCTGTCCCCTCTCTTCACTCTACATTGTCCTCAATGAACCAACCTGTGGCTTTAATATATCTAACAAGACTTGTTATTTTTATATTGGTTACTTCTGCCAAGTTATTCAGGGAACTTTTTCCTAAAATATTGAACCTTCTTCTATCCAGAGCCATGCACCCGTGTTCTATAGTCTCTTCTTCTTCAATGTCGTTACAGCTACAGCAATAGTCGTTATAGGGCGCTCCCAGTCTACTAGCAGGCCTGCCAATCAGTCAATGCCCTGTTAGCACCCCGAGAAGATTTCTCATGTTTCAACAGTCGGTTTAAGCGGCACATATTCCATTTCGGCCATGTCATTCTACTAGTTGCACAGGTCAGCATCTTACGAGTAGCTAAAGATATAGGTATGTTCGCTTTGTCTGGTTGGATCGGTAATGTGGTACCCAATCTCGCTAGTTCATCTGCTTTGCAATTGCCTTCTATGTCTCTATGACCCGGCACCCAGAGTAGGTTTATTCATTCTTTTACTGTGTTCGAGTTAATATTAGGCGATTTTCAAGCTTTCAGGACCGATTGGTTGGCTATCTGAATATATGTTTATATCTCTTGTGGTGAGGACACTTTTATTTATGGCCAGCAGGCCTTTCCTGATAGCCAAAATTTCAGCTTGAAATACACTGCAGTTATCCGGTAACCGGAATTAGATGTTGGCATTCATTCCTTCAGAATGGAGGCCTCCGCCCACTTGATCACTTAGCTTTGAACCATCAGTATAGATGCTAATTCCACTTCTAATGTCCATTACCCCATTGTCCCAATCTTCTCTCGTTGGGAAAGTTGTGGTAAAGGATGTGTTTAAATGCAACTCCACTGAGCTACAAAAGTCTGTCGCTTGATGTAGGAAGGGGTATTCGTCTAGTATTCTTGCGTGACCTCTTCTGTTAGTCGCTAAGTTAGAAGATTCTCTTAATCTAAGTGCCGACTTCGCCGCCAGCTGTTTGCTGTAAGTCTCAATCGGTAATAAGTGCAGCATCACATTCATCGCTGCCGTGGGTGTAGTCTTTAGTGCACCGCTTGTGCAGAGACTAGCACCCCTTTGAATACTTTCTAGGAGTTTTACTGTTGTTATTTTCTCAAGTGTTGGCCAGCAGACTAAGTCACCGTATGTCATGATAGGTCGTACCACTGCTGTATATAGCCAGTGTACTATTTTTGGGGTTAGACCCCATTTTGCCCCCACAATTCTTTTGCGTGTATAGAGTGCTGTGTGCTTTTTTACTCTATCATTAATCGTTTGTTTCCACGAGAGCTTCTTATCTAATACTAGTCCTAGGTAGCTCGCCTCTTACCCAATTGGCAGTGTGATTCCGTCAAGGTTAGGGGGGTTTAGAACAGGTATCCTTTATTTTTTGGTGAACATGATTAGTTCTGTTTTGTTGGGACCTACCCCAAGAGCACTCGATGCAGCCCACCGGCTTACATCGTTGAAAGCATTTTGAATTATGTTGCAGAGGGTATCTATGAATTTCCCTCTTATTAATATTGCAACAGCGTCTGCGTAGGTCACTGCGTGTATCGTCCTTTCCTCTAGATTTTTCAACAATTGATTCATTGCCACAATCCACAGCAGAGGAGAAATTACACCGTCCTGAGGGATTTTATGTTAAGTGAAGCACTGTTCCAATAAATACTTAAGAACTTTTGATGAGCATCACTTGCAATTTTCTTCGAATGGAGGCAGAAAATCAAAACTTCTTGTAAATTACAATTTACGATAAGTTTGCACCAAAACTTTTAGAGAATAATTTCACCAGTTTTCTGTTGCTTATTGTTGTCCATTTATTCCGACCAACTGCCAAAACTCAAAAGCAAAAAATGTTACAGTGTTGACTACATAAATTCAATTAGTTATGAAAGATATGCTTCAGCCTCGAAACCTCAATGGAATATTCTTTTAGTTACCCAATTTTCTTTAAACATATTTCTCTTTATATGCAGATTAATTCAGAGATACCTTTCAAGACTCTACATTAAGGTGTTTCACTAAAAAAAGTTCCAGTTTTCCAAATACTTCCGAAATGAAATTCAAATATCTCTCAAAATCGGGCTTTTCAAAAATCAAATTATTTTTCAAACCTATTTTTTACAAAAATTCCTCTCAATTGGTAGAAGAGTTTAAATTTAAGGGGCTTATATAATATAAAAATGTTTAAAAATTGTAGTAGTCAAAATAATGAAATTTTCGGTGGCAGTATCAAATCAGTCCTGCTCACACAAATCTTAAAGTCTTCCCGAAATATTTTGGCAAAATTACAAAAAAAAAACAAAAAAAAAACAAGAAAAAAAGTTTTTTCTGCCTCTCGGCAGGCAATGGGAAAAAGCTCCTCATAAAAACATATCTGCCGTTCGGATTCGGCTTGAAACTGTAGGTCCTTCCATTTGTGGAACAACATCAAGACGTACACCACAAACAGGAGGTGATTGATCTAACCCTATCAAACTCAAAATTGGGGTGGTCAATCAAGAACTGGAGAGTCCTTGCCGAAGATTCGTGCTCGGACCACAGGTACATTGAGTTTCAGTGTGGCGAGGAGGCACAAATGCCATTGCCCTCTAGAAACCCAAGAAAAACAGACTGGCAGAAGTTTAGGGAGGCGCTGCGGGACCTTGACGTTGCGCCACCAAGACTTCGAAAAGAACAGGCCATTGAGGCGGCTGTTGAGAAACTCAACGCTGCCCTAACCGATTGTTTTGAGTCAGCCTGTCCAATTCGACCTCTCCCGAGCCGGACTCCCGTTCCTTGGTGGAATCGAGAGCTCCAGATGTTGAGGCGTGAGTCGAGAAAACTTCTAAACCGGGCCCTCAAGACTAACCTTGCAGAGGACCGAGAGCGATACCGTGATGTTCAGAAGAACTACAAGAGGCTTATTCGGGAATCGAAAAAAGCCTCATTTAGGGAATTCTGCAGCGGTATTGAATCTCTGAGTGACATGGCGAAATTGGTTAGGGTCCTGAAAAGGGACCCAACGTCAAAGCTGGGGTCACTTAGGAAATCTGATGGCTCCTTCACGGAGCGGAAAAGTGAGACACTCAGCTTGCTGATGGAGTCTCACTTTCCTGGTAATCAGATAAGCATCAGCCGGCAACAGCCCTTATTGATAGAGGCAGTTGTCAGAGCTGCTACACCTTCTCGGCATGACTGGTTCGTTGCCAGATCTGTGGCGAATGAGGTCGCCATTCGATTTGCCATCAAATCTTTTGGCGACTACAAGTCGCCCGGACCAGATGGCTTATATCCTGCCATGCTGAAGGAGGGTGCGGAGTTCGTGACAGCGGCCCTGAAGAAAATCTTCTCGGCATGCCTGGCACTGGCTTACATACCACGCTCTTGGAGGATGGTGAGGGTCGCCTTCATCCCAAAGGTTGGAAAAGACGACTACACCAGCCCCAAAAGCTTTAGACCCATCAGCATGACCTCTTTCATGCTGAAAAGTCTCGAACGACTAGTGGAACTGCGCATACGTCAGAAGTCGCTGAAGGATCACCCTCTGTCTCTATTTCAGCATGCCTATCAGAGTGGAAAATCCTGCGAGTCGGCACTGCAAAACCTTGTTGCTAGGGTAGAGCTGGCCATCGACAGGAGGGACTACGCTATGGGCATCTTTTTAGACATAGAGGGGGCGTTTGATAATGCCACTTTTGACAGTATGTGTAACTCTGCCAGTAGGCACGGCGTAGACCGGGTGCTAGTAAATTGGATTCGTTCGATGCTGGCCCAAAGAATCGTTTCGGTGCGAGCAGAGGAAGATCTGCTGGTGTCATCTGGGGTTAATAGAGGCTGCCCCCAAGGCGGTGTGCTGTCTCCATTGCTCTGGTGGATGGTAATCGATCCTCTGCTCACCACCTTAAACGAGTCGGGAGTCTACGCACAAGCATATGCGGACGATGTTGCTTGTTTGGTAACAGGCCCTTCGCTTATGAACATCTGCAGGAAAGTGCAGAAAACTCTGGATCGGATTGACACTTGGTGCTGTGCGAACGGGCTATCGGCAAATCCCGCCAAGACTGGTATTGTCCTCTTTACCAGAAGGAGGAAGCTTGATGGACTCGCTCTGCCAAAGCTAAAAGGAGTCACAATCCAGCTATCCAAGGAAATTAAATATCTTGGAGTAATCCTCGATAGTAAGCTCCTATGGAAATCACACGTTGAAGCAAAGGCATCCAAAGCACTGACAGCTTTCTGGCAGTGCAAAGGTGTCTTTGGGAAAACGTGGGGTCTCTCTCCTAGCAAGGTCCTATGGATCTACACGGCTATGATAAGACCCATCATCACCTATGCATCAGTGGTCTGGATGAGCAGACTATCCCTAGTGGGAGTCAGGAGGACCTTATCGAGACTACAACGCACTGCGGCCATCTGTTGCACCGGAGCTTTTCCGACTACTTCAGGCCCGGCACTAGATGCTCTGATTGGTTTACCACCACTTGATGCTTTCATCCGAGGAGAGGCCTTGAAGGCCATCTGCAGACTGAAACACAGTGGGAACTGGTACGGCCCTTGTCCGGCATTGGAACACAGAGAAGGCATGGACATCGATCCAACGATTCTCTCCATGCCCCTTGACTCAATGCCATCAAGAGTCGTACTTGAAAAGAGATACAGTGTAGTGCTACCAGAGGCTCAGTTGTGGGGAGACTCAGAAAATGAGCCCGGCAAACACTGTTTTCGCATTTTTACGGATGGCTCCAGGACCGAGCATGGCTCCGGCTCTGGGGTCTACGTGGAATCCAGCGGGACAAAACTGCACTTTGCTCTTGGAATGCATGCATCTGTGTTTCAAGCGGAGGTGTATGCAGTTCAAGAAGCGATGAACTTTGTTGTGGAAAAACGATGGAGAGGCAGATCTATATGTGTCTGCAGCGACAGCCAAGCAGCGCTTATGGCCTTAGACAGCCCTCAAACCACATCAGGGGTAGTGAAGTCCTGTAAATCCAGGCTGAACTATGTCGGTAGACATAATAGCCTGATGCTAACATGGGTCCCGGGACACGTGGGTATCGCGGGTAACGAGACCTCTGACTCCTTAGCTAAGATGGGCTCTGAAGCCAACTTCTTTGGCCCAGAGCCCGCTTTGCCACTCCCCTCTGCGGCCATCACGGCCACGGTTAGCAAATGGGTAACTACTACCCACAAGCGAGCTTGGCAGGCTGAGAGAGGCTGCAGATGGACAAAACTGATGTTACCTGTCATGTCCGATCGACTGTCGCAAACCCTTCTGTCATTAAGCAGAGGGGAGTGCAGACGGCTGGTTGGACTGATGGGCGAAGCACATGGAAAGGTTGGGGATCTCAGACAGTGTACTCTGCCCAGCTTGTGAAGAGGAGGATGAGACGGCGGACCACTTCCTGTGTGTCTGCCCCGCCTTCGCCCGAATCAGGTTTGAGGTCTTTGGCACTGATGTGTTAAGAAGCGACCATCTTGGCTCCTTGGCACCACAAGATCTTCTCAGATTTCTTCGGATATCGGGTAGATTTAAAGAAAATTAAAAGGGAATCCAAGTGTAGTACAATGGACTCAATTAATGTCTGAGTGCTGCACTTGCTAGTTGTCCCGACAAAAAAAAAAAAAAAAAACACACCACAAACAGAAGGAGGAGCTCGGCCAAACACCCAAAACAGGGTGTACGCGCCAATTATGTATACATACCTATATATGGACAGTGATACATCCTAAGCTTACATAATTAAGTCACTTTATCTTTTTGGAATACTCGTAATATTTTTATGCTCAATTGTTTTCATTTATTTTTTTCCAAATATATAGTTCATTGTATGGCAAAAACCTTATAAATCAAAGATTCAAACTTTTTACAAAATACAAATTGTTATCAACATATTAACTTTTTTTAGAAAAATTTCACAAGAGAAAGCAGAAGTCCATACAAAATCTTTATTTTCATTGCAGATGTGAAAAATGCCTACAATAATTTGAATGTATTTTGTATGTGCTAAACTAAAATTTCCAATAATTAAATCAATCGATCAAATCACCCGCAGGACTGTGTTGTAGCCTCCACACTACACGCAAACTAAGAGTATGTAGATTCAGTGCACACTAACGTACAGATTTTCACAACCAATCAAAATATAGCAGTGCACTGTCGAACGGAAATTGTTTAATTATCCAACGTGCGCCTAAAAGCATATTTCACATTATTGGTTTTCCTCTAAATGCCAATTTTGAGGTTAATGCAGTTGCATAGCTCTACCGCAGCAGCTATCATATAGAGGCAACGTATGTATGTATGTATATATGATGTACATATATACGCAAACATGCATACCCATCAAAATATCACAGATTCAAAACAGAAAATTTCAAATCGGCTTTTGTCTGGTATCACACACATAAACAAACAAGCGAGGTACGCAACGGCTGGTAGAACAGAGTGCACCAACAACAACTGAAACCATGACCGAAGTAGGGTTGGCCCCCTTGCCGCACTGCATCAACCCATACGTATTTAGAATATTTTTATAATTATTTTTGTGGCAGTGCATATTGCCGCAGAGCGCCAAACGTATTTACTTTACTCTTTTCACTCTCCTGGCTCTGCCAACTGCTGAGCCAGTCAACCAACCGCCAACTATACATGTACAATAGCAACCAACCAATGTAGTGAGTAATTTAGTGTCATGCACCATCTGTGTTGCCTTGCTATTGTGGCTGCCACTGCAACGCTTAGCGGAGCTGCCGAACAGGATCTTCTTCAGGTGTATTATGGCTTGTTGTTGTGAGGTGAACATTGTATATTTAATAGCTGATAGTATGTGTGTGAGTGTTAATGCAGATATGCTGACGTGTTTGATAATATAATGCTATTACAACCGGCTAAACGGGCTCGATTCGGTTCGTTATGCTTATGATGCTGGCACAGCCATCACCATAGTCACCACCTTTGTGGTGCCAAATAATAATATTGCAGTTAAGTGAATTAAAGCCAAACACCCAAAACAACAACGACAAGCAACACAAGCACAATAGCCCAATCGCTGACACAACCAAGCAATCTTGATAGCCAATAACCTAGACCAACTACAAATTGCTGATGCTAATGCTGGCAACTAAGCTGGCAACTGCTCTTGTTGCCGTTGCCTTTGCCATTGCCGCTGGCAAGCTTTAATTAAGGTGAAAGTAATGGTCATCGATTTGCGGTCATGTATACTATCATAGTTGGTATCTGTGTATTTGGAGGATAAAAAAGTGTATATGTGTTTGTGTACTCATTTCAATGGCACTTGACACTAATTAATGGCATTTTATAGACACTTAAGTACCTACTTTGTAGCAAATTGTACACTTTCACTGCCACTGAAGCGAATTAACAGCAAATAAAATTCATTAGGTAAAAATTCAGCCAAGCATAAAATTAAATTGGTGTTGTAAGGGCGCGTTATTTTTGTGTTGATAGTGTAGGAGAAAACTATATTACATGGGTATTTGAGAAAATGAATTTAAATATTTGGGAGCAAATTGAATAAGTTAATATAATTTAAAAATAATTTGATTTGTAGACTAGTCTAATACGAAAGACACTAAAACCAATAGCTTTACGTATGCTCATTTGTAGTACGTCGCGTATACGTAACACTGGTATACTAATGATTTTTGTGATTTTTTAGCTATTATCTTTGGTTTAAACAACTGACGCACGTTTCGTGTTTTGTTTCACTGTCAAACATCTTGAGTTTTCATCTTCAGTGTTCTGTTAAGAAAGTTTAGCGCGCGCTTCTTCCATTTTATGGTCAGTTTAATCGACCCACTGAAGCGGCTATTCGAGCTATTGTGACTAAATTTAGAACCAAATTTACATTATTGGACATCAAACCACCAACACGCTTACGTAGAGTGCGAACTGAAGAAAATATCGCAGCTGTATCGGCCAGTGCTAATGATGACCATCAATTATCGATTCGTAGCCGTTCGCAGCAATTGGGCCTCTGTTACTCAACAACGTGGAAAATTTTGCGAAAGGATTTAGGTGTGAAGCTGGTGCAAGAATTGAAGCCGAATGACCTACCGCAACGCAGAATTTTTGGTGAATGGACTCTTGGAAAGTTGCCCGAATATCCTCTTTTTTATCGAAAAATTGTGTTCAGCGACGAAACTCATTTTTGGATGAATGTGGATTTTGGAGTGAAGATCAACCAGAAGAATTGCAAGAGCTACCAATGTATCCAGAAAAGGTCACAGTTTGGTGCGGTTTATGGACTGGAGGTATCATTGGACCGTACTTCTTCAAAGATGCTGCGAATCGTAACGTAACTGTGAATGGTGAGCGCTACCGTGAAATGATATCCAACTTTTTTTCCCCAAAATGCAAGAGCTTGACTTGCATGGCATGTGGTTTCAGCAAGACAGTGCCACATGCCACACAGCACGCGTAAAAATGGACTTGTTGAGAGGCGAGTTCGGTGAACATTTTATTTCACATTCGGGACCTGTCAATTGACCACCCAGATCGTGCGATATAACTCCTTTAGATTATTTTTTGTGGGGCTATGTTAAAGCTCATGTCTATTCAGACACGCCTGCTTCAATTAACGCATTGGAAGACAACATTAAAGCATTTATATGTGAGATACCGGCCGAAATATTGGAAAGAGTATGCCAAAATTGGACTAAGCGGATGGACCATTTGAAGCACAGTCGCTTTAAGAGTACGTGCAAGAATATTCCCACGACAGTCGGTTCCACATTGCAGGAAGAACCCGTAAATGTATCCCGCCAAGGGCTTGTTACTCTAGCACACTTCCACGTACATACGTGGTAAATGTTTATGCTGCTACAACAACAACAACAGTACATACAAGATCGAGATTCAATTATGAAATTTTGTAAATTTAAGCATAATTTTAAAGGAAAAATCACAAGCTTTTAATTGAGCTTTACTATTCAAAAATATATAATCCAAAATTTAAGAAAAATTTCAGCACAATTTGAAACAAATGTTTTTTAACAATCAATTCAAAGAACTTCTTCTTTTTTTACATTTCGGAAAGTACGGAAAAAATTTAATTTTTTTTTTTTTTTGTTTTCTCCATGACCGACAATTAATTGACTTACGGCTTAAAGAAATCAGACTTGCTAAAAAATATTAAAATCTTAGCCCAGTTCATATCCGTGGTTGCCAATAACTTTTACCACATTTTAAAAGCAATTTTTACCAATACAGAAAATATTTCCTTTGTTCTCTCTTAGACCCAAAATTACAGCCTTAAATTCAAAAGGAATAGGCTTACACAAAAAATCAAACTTTTAACCATCTCCAAATTAGAAACAGTTTAAAAAAAATCTGAAAACATTTCTCTGTCGGAAATTAAAAAACTTTTCTTAAAAAATAATTTAATAAAAACACTTCTTAATACAAAAATTTTTACAATTTTTTTTTATTTGGAAAAAATCCAAACATACACAAACAAAAAATAAAAATAAAAGTAAAAATTAATATAAAAGAAAATTATGAACTGCATTGAGAAACCGAAATGTATTTGAAGCTAAAAGCATACGACGATAGTGCGAATGGAACAGTTTTTTGTCATTTCATTTTGTGCTGGCATCCGAATGTACACTGCGAAAGGAAAAAAACAACAAACAAATCAGCTGGTCTACTCATATCACCTTAAATATTATTTTTTTTGTCATTCTCTTTAATTCTGCCGCATTTTCCCAAAAATATTAGAAAATAGGAAAATGAAGAAGATTGAAATGACTGGCACACTCAGAGTAGGTAGTGAGAGACATAAATTTACTGAAGAACTAATTTGCGCCTCGTTTCCTCTGGCACGAATGTTGCAGAGACTCTCAGCTTACGCTGATCCTATTTATATGGTCAGTACAGGTAAGTTTTGTGTTAAGAACAAACCACAAATTGTTCACCTTATCCGTAAAGGTAAGGGAACTAGCACCTATCCACAGATTAGGGATTTTGTCAACATGCACCACATTATTACATATAGGCGTTGAAGCATAAAGAATTATCATTAGCCCATACAGAAATAGCAGACAAACCACTGTTTATTTTGAAACATAAATTTTCAACGAGACCTGGACAAGTACAATTGTATATCATCAGCATACGCATAGACATTCACATACTGACAATCGGTAAAAACATCATTGACAAAAAGACTGAATAAAAGTGGACCACGGATAGACTCTTGTGGCACACCAGTGTATACACATCTAGGCAGAGATGTTAATTTTCTGGTCTTAACCTTCTGCGTTCTGCCACCAAGGTAGCTGGCCATGAGCTTCGCCGTACTGTCTTTGAAGCCGAAATAGTGTTTAAGCTTCAAACATAACAATTTGTGATCCACTGTGTCAAATGTCTTAGAGAAAATCAAGTAAACAAATTAGAGACAAGTCTCCATTGCCAAAACTAATTCTAATATCGTCTAGTATTTTAACCATTGCTGTCGAGCATCTGTCACTTTATTTGTAGTGGAGAGAGTAGACGATTGTCCTGTACAAATGATGAAATTTGCGTGGCCATCAAGTTTTCGCAAACTTTGGAATATGGCAGTATGCTGATAGGTCTATAGTCACCAGCATAAATAGTAGATATTTGTCTTTTTTGCGACTGGGAAAACTATAGCCTTTTCCATACTGGCGGGAAACATGAACTAGTCAAGCAATGGTTTATTATATAGGTAAGGGGCCTATTAAATATTGGATGACTATACGGACGAATTTTAATGAGATGCCATCATCGCCTATAGCATTAGACTTTATTTTGGATAGACCTTTCAGGACATCTACCTCACTAACTGTCATAAATTGGAACTATTCTTTTAGAGTAGCACAAGATGAGGAATCTTTTAAAATAGGAGTACAATAAAGTAGTGTTGATGTGATGTGTAAAATAAAACACCAAATAATAGAAAAAGGCGGCAAGCCATGGCAAACCTCCGAGTGTATTTCTGCCTTGAAAAAGCTTCTCATAAAAACATCTGCGCACCACAAATTTCTGAAATCACTATGCGCTCACCAGACAGCGCTATAGCAACTAATTATTATGTTATTAACTGCAATTCGGGTAATAATTGGGCAACTCTATATTACCAAATATTTAATTGGCAAACTCAAAAAGACATTCTAGTGTAATGAATTGTATTTTTGCTTCGACTAAACTTACTATTAAAAATGATTTTGGAAATATTTCCCATTGTTAAGCTAAAAGTAATTAAAATAACGAAATCCGAAAAATTTGGAAATGTAAAACCTCTATTGTAATATTCGAATTGTTATTTAATTAATTTCGAATTTGCAATTAAATAAGCTTAGATGAAAATATTTATAAAACCTTACTTTGAAATGCCAGTTTTACATACTAGCGCAGTTAGAAAAATTGATGAATAAAAAATATTTGCCTAAACACACACTTTTATGTGTGCATGTCTGAGTGCATGCAACCACATGACGAGGCAATTATTTAATTAAAATTAAATTAAATATGTGTTAAGCAATTACACACATCAGAAAATAGGAAACACTCCATAACCGGCTGGCATATATGTACAAGTGTATATGCTTGTGTACATACATACATACTCGTTTATATTTCCTTAATTGTAAGGGAAACGCAATAGTAAATGTAATAAAATACGTGTGTATACACACATATACATACACACCCAAATATACCGTTATGTGAGTGAGCTTACATATGATTTTTCATAAATTTTTCTATTTAATTAACTTTGACCAAAAACAGCAAAATAAATAAATACCAACTCTACACCCAAACAAGCAGATTTAGAGGACAAGCTAAATGAACTGAATGACGGGGATAGTGCGAGGTGGAGTGTTGAGGCAAAAACAACTACAAACTGTTTGTGGCGGTAGTTAGAAACAAATTTGGCCAGTAAAGCGAAAAAGCGAAACCACAAACAGGCGCACGCACAGTGGCTCACAACTCATATATACAAGTATCTAATTTGTATGGAAGAAAATGAGTGACACCTCAGCAAAAAAAAACAAAAGCAATTCTTAAAAAGCAACAGTAGTTTGTAGTCTCATGAAACCTGCACTTTGTTGTACTAGTATTCTACGGGCTATAAAACTGTATACACAGAAAAATTCTAAAATCTCTGGTTAAAACGTTGAAAATTTTGCTAAATTTTGAAAACCGTAGGGGCACGAATTAATATTGGTTAACGCAAGTATAAGCGCTCGAGTCGGCAGCTTTCTATGATGGTGCTGTAACAATTTTCGGGATAGAACAACTTATTTTACTCATTTCACAACAACAAATTAGAAAATATCGTCAAAATATAAGTTCACGGGCTGCACAGGAATTATTTTATTTTGAAGCTAACTTATCCTGGAATGCATTGTTCGTGCATTTTCGGAAATTCAGCAATTATTTATCAATTATGCCCAATTATTTTTATAATTTTGGAAACAAATGGAAGGTTTAAAATAAAATGCTGTTTTTGTGTAAACATCTACAGAAAAGATCAAAAATGTATACACTCTGATTCATTTGTACAAATTTTTGTTTTTAGCATTGAAGGCTCAAAAAATGCGTTTTTTGCCTATCGACTCACCGCACTAAGGATCAATCCCTTCTCCCTAATTACGAAAATGTTAAAACAAAGCCGAAGATATTTCACATTCAAAACTCCATAGAAATAATTTTAATATTGAATAAATCTCAAAATTATAAAATTGTTTTAAATACTTTTTTTTTTGAACGTGAAAAAAAATGCCTCAATTTACATGGAATCGCTCAATAATTTACGGTCTAATCTAATACCTTGTTTACTTAGTTTCGTGAGTAAAATTTTTAATGGTACCACAAATCTTCGTGCCTGGTGCATCCTGGGTGATACATTCTCTATCAATCTAGACGGTATTCGACCGCTACAGCCTTCTTTCTCTAAATGTAACCATCTAGCTTTTTAGTTTCGAGTCATTCTTTGGACTTAATGTTGATTAATGTTGAAATTTCTTCGCCTTCGAGTATATTTGGGTGTTACTCAGTAGGAAAGGCTGCTAGTACTGAACCTGCCAACGCACCGTTTACACGGCTCAAAATAAGTGCAAAACCCATCGCCCTAGAGTTGGCGGTATAATGCGGTTGAGACAGATCTTACGTCAACCCTGAACCTGCTGAGTCACAAATGGTCATAAGACTACTCAAAGTCGGCTGGATACTCGGATATGATTAGGAACTTCTAATGAGGTGCTCTCTAACATTAACGTTTCAAATAAAACCAAGAAAATCGTCGAGCGGCAGTCGTAAATTTGCAATACACTTCGATATGGAGAAAGCCTATGACTTTTCTCACTTTTTGAGTCCCAATTGGAGCCATCTAGCTACGAATTCTAGTGCCAAAAGGACGTCAAAGTCAGTATCCCATACAGGCGCCTAGTCTCATTTTCCCATTTTTTCGTGGTAAGTAAAGAGCATCAAAACGACCTTCAATGCTAACTGAGTTCTAGAGTTTCGAGGCCCAAAACCGGCTTATGAAGTAGGTATAGCGTCACAGCTGAGGCATCAGATTATTTTGGTCGTCCGTTTGGTCAAGTTCCAGAAGTACTCGAGATAAGGAGATCTTATGCATCAGTGGTGTTTCAGTTAAAAATTAAAAAGTGTACTGAAGAAGAGATCAGTCGAGCAATAAAAAAAAAAATAAATAATTGGCGCGTACACTTCTGTTAGGTGTTTGGCCGAGCTCCTCCTCCTATTTGTGGTGTGCGTCTTGATGTTGTTCCACAAATGGAGGGACCTACAGTTTCAAGCCGACTCCGAACGGCAGATATTTTTATGAGGAGCTTTTTCATGGCAGAAATACACTCGGAGGTTTGCCATTGCCTGCCGAGGGGCGACCGCTATTAGAAAAATGTTTTTATTAATTTTGCTTTCACCGAGATTCGAACTAACGACCTCTCTGTGAATTCCGAATGATAATCACGCACCAACCCTTTGGCTACGGCGGCCGCAATAGCTAAGATATTAAATTAAATGCTAGATTCACTGGACACCTTTCAAATATCAGAGAAAAATGTTTGAACCAAGGAAATGTTAAGGTGCTCAGATAGAGAGATAATCAGGGGTCAACTCTCTGTTGTTCGATCGGGTCTTAACAAACTATGAATTATAATAGTAAAAAGTCTGAGAAAGGAGAAAAAAGATGCCAAAAGATGTCGAATGAAGTGGTGATTGAACCCACGCGCAAAGAATAACCAACCGACAGGCACAGAAATTTGGTCGTCGGAGACCACTCTCACTACCTTTAAAGATAAGAGGGTCGCTTTAGGCAATCAACAGAAAGTAAAATGTCTGAGAAAGGAGAAAAAAGATGCCAAAAGATGTCGAATGAAGTGGTGATTGAACCCACGCGCAAAGAATAACCAACCGGCAGGCACACAAATTTGGTCGTCGGAGACGTCACTCTCACTACCTTTAAAGATAAGAGGGTCGCTTCAGGCAATCAACAGAAAGTAAAATGTCTGAGAAAGGAGAAAAAAGATGCCAAAAGATGTCGAATGAAGTGGTGATTGAGCCCACGCACAAAGAATAACCAACCGGCAGGCACAGAAATTTGGTCGTCGGAGACGTCACTTTAAAGATAAGACGGTCCCTTTAGACAATCAACAAAAGCAGTTACTAATTATATTAAATATAGCATAGTACTATCAACTCTTTGAGTCAAGCGCTGAAAAATATTAAAAAGCATCACACGTCTTAAAGAACTTTTACAAAATTATAAATTTTAATATTGTATATTAAGTGCAAGGTTCGAAACACTGTTGCACTGTGAGTCGTACAACATTACCAATACGCACATATACATACGAGTGTATACTCGCATGCCCACGAAAAGTTTCGCAGCTGGTTGCCATATGTAACAAAGCAAAAACTCAAATAAAAGCGCCCACAAATCCTTTTTATCTGCCCGTTTTTTTTTTTTTTTGAGCTTTTGCTCTTTCGTTTTTGTTGCTTGTTATTTTTACTAGCCGAAAATAGTTTTATAGCACATCATAAAGTTACATTATGATATAGTTACCAGCAGAGATAGCTAGTTGGCCAAAAAAAAACGTAGTCTCCACCATCACAAATGAAGCAACAAAGAAGCTTACAATAACAAAAGACTCATAAGTACATATAAATGCACACATACATATGTGTGGGCAAGCAACTTTTTCTGAAAGTCATTTCTCTGCGAGACCATTAAAATATTCAACACAATTACCAAAATAGCTAACAAATAATGAGCTACAGACGGTCACAGGCTTAAGGCCGAGGAACATTGCATTAGTATTTATATCCACACGTACGTGTATGTACGCGTGTATTTCGCTATGCCTTTAGATATTTGTGCTTATATATTATATATATATACTTCTATATATATTTGTGTTGATGCAAAAGTTACGTTCCACTTCAAACCGACCGAGCTAACCAGCAAATGCAATCATTCGGTTAAAAAGTTTGCAAACTAAACGCTTCGCCACTTTCGGCCAACAACTTTGTGGAGTAATTTGCATGAAAATTCGTCCGCCGTGCGCCAATGGGGCTTGTATGTACGCTCGCACTTGAGGGAAAAACTATACACATCCAATTGTTTTAATGAATTGCGGAAAAGTGAAACATACGGATTATTTTAATGAGTTGCAAATCTGCACGAAGCGCTGGTATTAAAATGAAAAGCAAAAAAGTATGTATGGAGGTATGCAGAGCTTTCGCTAGTGGTTTAGAAATATTCGTAAAGTAATTGCAATTTATTATCATTTTTGAATAAGAATTTTATTTATTTCGATTTTCAAGCAATAATATACGACAGGGGAGTAGTTAATTTTAATTTTCTTATGACATTTTTAGCTACCTAAAATTATCGAAGTTAGCAGAAGGGGCTTAGCTTGTTAGAGGCAGTAAGCTTTTTAGAGGTGGATAACTCAATTGTGAGTTGAATTATTGAGCTGACTTTCCTCAGTCAATCGCTCACTCCCAAGGATGATAGATTACCTGGTACCTGGTTTGTCCATCCGAAACAAAATTGTGAGAGTAACTTTGGCTGGGATGTCACCGTGAATTCGGCAGCGGAATTCTGCCCGCTCACTTCACAGGTATTCACACACTCGTACAATCAGTCATTTTTCAGTTGGTAAGGGAGTAACATGAGCGAAGTTAGCCTTGATTTTTTTCGTATATCACCAAATAAATCTCAGTTTTTTCTGTAAAGAAACCGCTGTCAGGACCCCAGTTACGTCAGCTAATTAGCTCATTTTTTCAGAGTCGCTGAAAGCCAATTCCCTGAAAAGGTGTGGCCAATAACAGACCATTATCCGGCTCTCAGCGAGTTAACAGAATCAGCTGATAGGCTGACGAAACTGGGGTCGCGAAGCGGCCTGTTTACGAAAAAACTAAAAATGTGTTAGTGATATACCAAAAAAACACAAAATCACTTCATTGCCGTTTAAATAACAACTGATTAGACGAGTGTGTGAATACATGTGAAATGATCTTGCAGAATTGGGCTTCAGCATCCTCTGTGACGTAGTAGCCGAAGCTCCTCTCACAATTTTCGTTTTCACCATAGTTATTGGCCTGATGAAAAAAGTATTTGTATTTCACTCACATTTTGCACCTTAGGAGAATATTGCCATTATTATCGTTCGGGTCTATTGGTGGCTCTTACCTTCCAGTTTTTTCGAGAGGTGTGCTTACTTTTGATATACTTTGGATATATATGAATGTGCTCGCTCCATAAATCGGTGGGCATTGCACTTTTTCTTCTTCATCTCCTCTTGTCTTTCATGACATATGAAACATCTATACATTAAGGATTCTAAATATGCATAAATAATATTTGTAAATTTAAGTATTTCAGAATTTTACAACTTTCGATTCATTTTTCTTGGCATTTAGCTTCAAAATAGAAGTAAAGACGTCACGTACTCATCAAGTACCCATGATTTCACTTACAACTTATATGGGCAGGCAGAGCTCATAAGCGAGCCCATTAATGGCTTGTAAGCGACATTGGCGTCATGAGAATTATTGAGTGCAGGACAGGCGAATACAGTTAAAATACATACTGGGACTAATTTGCTTTTTTCTTTTTGAGGAAACCATCTGCTTAACATTGGCAAAGGCAAACTATGTCAATAACTTATTTCCTATGAACCGAAAATAAATTATGTCAAAAATTTTAAACTAAGAAATTATTATGAGGAAGCTGCCGTTTACATGCATATATCTCCAAATACCAAAACAAAGGCGAATCTATTTAAGATGATTACAGTTGGAGGGTTACTCTGTAATTCGCTGCACAAAGCAATGCGATCGAAAACGCGAGACGCAATTTGCAGTCCATATTGCTTTCGCACTCTTATTAATGTTTCCTTCCAAGATCCTGCTCAGAAAGCATCTTTAAGATTTCTCTGTGTCCCGAAGTTCCGTCCTCATGCCACATTGAAACCATATTTAATGAGGCTACATATTGTTTTTAGTGGCTTACTGTTGTATCTGGATCTTAAGAAGGGGAGCAAATCAAGTATAGATAGTATTCAGGGCATCAACGGAGGTTGTACCCAAGGCACCCATAATGCATAACCTGTCTTTGTAGCCTGTCTGATTCCTGAAGTGTGGACTTAACCATAGTCCGTCGCCACCAATCCACAGAGGCTTAAGTGATGATTGGTCTGATAAGTGATGTGATTATCCACCAGACCACAACAGGTTTCAGACCCCAACGAACACGCCCATTGTATATTCGTCAGCGTCCAGCCCGGCTTCAATCTTGCTAACAAGATTCGCATGATTTTCCATTCTGGTGCATTCTTACTTATGCTGGTTTCTATTAAGTGGGCTTCCCGTCATACCCTCACTCGAATATGTTTCTCTACCACTCTTTCTAGACTATTCAACAAGAACTGATGACCTAAATTAGCTAGGGAATAATCATCTTTTCCTGGATTCAGATGTGACCAAGTGCAAGACAGGGCCTCAATCAGCCTGCTTCCTCCTTTCTTTAGCATTGCTGGGTATATTCCATCAGGGCACGGAGACTTAAAGTTTTCAAAGGAAGATAAGGAAAACCTTATCAACTTGAAATGGAAGCATCATTAACGTAAGTGTATTGAAGTTGAGAGAGAATATGTTGAATAAAAGAACTGATATTTAGAAAATTTATTTTCAGGGATGTTCGCTGAATGACGATGTATGATGCACATCACCTTCCTCACCCTATTATTTGCCATGGAAATTACTTTCAGGGGAATAAAAAATTTGTGAAAATAAAATTTAATATAAAAAAAAATAAAAATAAAAAAATAAAAATAGTACAATAGTAAACATAAAAGTAAAAAATAAAACAAAACATATACAAACCAAAATGAAATCAGAAAAAAATACAAAAAAAATTAATAAAATTAAAATTATTAAATAAAAAATATAATTTTAAAATAAAGATGTAAAAAAAATTTAATAATACAATAAAATAACCAAAATGTAGGAAAAACGAAATGAATAAAACGCAGTCACACTCAAAAATATCTACAAAGTTAAGGGATCCCGGTGGTCTAAAGCTTGAAATTTTAGGGCATTTTCAGACTTTTCTTTTACAATAAAAAAAAGAAAAACGATATTTAAATGTTTAAGGCTTTTTATTCAACTTCTTTTACATTCCACAATGAAAACAAATTCTTTTTTTTTTTAATTTTAATAACTTAAAAAATGGCGCTGGATGGACAAAATAGCGCAGTTTTGAATTGGAATTTTTAAAGATGAGGTGTTTTCAGTTGTTCAATAAAAAATACGAAATAATTGAAATAATGATTCTAATACGGGCGATTTCCCTTGATGTTGTGAACAACTCAAGTTTTAGACGATTCGGTTGAATAGTTTTTTTTTTTTTGATAACATCAGACCGAAAAAAGTCGTTTCGAGATAAATTAGTTTAAAGTTTGAGGTGCAGGATCGCATGGGCCGCTTTCTACCTAGCTAATGGGCTGTAGAAGCTATAATATTGGGATTTTTCGCATCACAGTATATTCTTAAGATACTATCGATTTTTTGAAATTTCTAGACCACCGGGTCCCCTTAAGTTATTTTTCTCGCAGGTATTGCCGAGTAAAACAAGAAACGTATTATGAAATTTGTCAAACACCCCTATAATCTCGACTTGTAGTTAAAAACCCACCTTTTCGCACCTTTGCAAGTAAACCTTTGTAAGTAAACAAACTTATAAATGTTCAAATCAATTGCAACTGGCTGAGCTATTCAGCTTCTCATGAAAACAAAGCATACATTTTTCACGTTCTTATGTATACTTGCGTACTCTCACATCCATCAGGTGACACTGATCAAGAAAGTGAGTTGCATAGCCAAAAATTGTATTTAAAAAAAAATATGGTTTTCATTAAAAGTTGGGTAACTCGATCAGTTTTTAGCCAATTTTAGAAAGTATTCGTTGCACTCATTATTAAACTTTTTATATCAATTCAATACTGGCATAACTTTTGTATAAAAAAGGAGCGTAAAAACATTTCTAATATTGGAAAAAGGCGAACAAAATTTTAAAAATTGTGTTTTAAAGGTAAACAGATTTTTTATGTTTTCTTAATAACTATTCGAAAGTACAAGTTTTGGACACCGGCATTAAATGGAAAATCAGTTGATAATCATCTAAATTATAGGACTATAGGTACGGCCGCCGTAGCCGAATGCGTTGGTGCGTGATTATCATTCGGAATTCACAGAGAGGTCGTTGGTTCGAATCTCGGTGAAAGCAAAATTAATAAAAAAAAAAGATTTTTCTAATAGCGGTCGCAGTGTATTTCTGCCATGAAAAAGCTCCTCACAAAAATATCTGCCGTTCGGAGTCGGCTTGAAACTGTAGGTTGATCCATTTGTGGAACAACATGAAGACGCACACCACAAATAGGAGGAGGAGCTCGGCCAAACACCTAACAGAAGTGTACGCGCCAATTATTTTTTTTTTTTTTATAGGTACGAAAAGATGTGAAAACTATTTTTTTAACCGTTAATCAAGACTTTGGGTGTTGGGCAAATTTCATATTTCGATTCTGGTATAAGCCTTGCAAGAAAAATAACATCACTTCCAAGGTATCCTTACTACATGAATTTTCGTAAGATTATGTATTTCAATAGTTTACGTTTCATTCTCATATTCTCTCTAGAAAAAGTTGAATAAAGTAGTGATTGATTTGACAATATAGCTGATTACAACAAACTCAGTCCTGCGACCGCTGTCAAACATTTTCCATTTAGTAATTAAATTTGCCCTTCCTCATACGTAAACTGAAAATTAATTGTTAATTTCCGGCGTTTGATCACTAAACTTATTTACCAGAATACTAAACTTGTTTGCTGAAAAAACTTTAAGAAACTTCGACTTGGCTGTGGCTTTCAATGCATATACAACTCTCCCACAAATACAAACACTTCATCTCCTTTTCCGTCTCACTCAAAGAATTTCCACAAATATCTTCGTTCTGCTTCGCCTCTACAGCTCGAATGCATTTCAGCTATAAAACTGAAATCTTGTTTCGTTGCAAGTAATTTGATCAAATCCTAAAATCGTCGGACATATTGTCGTAAATGAAATTTTCGCACGAAACTTTCGCCAAAGCTCATTCATCTTTGTAAAGAAGTTTGCAACGCTTAGTTATATATATGTAGTTGTGCAAAGTGTTGTAGCAACCGTTACCATGATTGCTATTGCTGAATGCTATTCGCATTGCTCTTACTACTTCTGTTGTCGTTACTATTGCTATTGCAAATCCAATTGCAGTTGAAAGTTTTTAGCTGTCAGACGACATTAGCACACGTTATGTTACACAATTCAACATGGCATAAATACATATGTACATATACTCGTATATATGTTTGTTTCGATAGTTCGTGTATAATATTTTTTACTTAGTTTTACGTTAAAGGTTTTATAACACGCCTTTCTCACCCCAGTCAACAGTCAATGCAATGCACAGAAAATATTATTTTTCGAGAAAAAATTACATTAAGCCCAGAGAATAAAAAAAATAATACACATCAGCATATAAAAGTTAGCAAATGAAATATATTAGTTTTCATAAAAACACAAAAACAACACATACACTGACAAAATTGCTCGATACCGTCAGAAGTTTTTCATCATTTATTCATATTCGTTAGAAAATAAGTTTGCTGGGTGCAGCCATTGAACTTATTTTATGCTCACAAAGCTTGCAAATTGCCTTCGCAGCATCAGGACTAGCACAGCGTTCTTTATGCGTAATGAAAGTTGAAATTCTTTAAGCCCTCAACAACACAATAAGCGAAGTACACACACACACACACACAAAGCACAGCCATCACTGGTGGAGTGTGTATAGCAAGCTGTTTGTAGGTACTTATTTAGCCATTAGCAGAGCAACAACGGTGTGTGGATGCACTCAAAGGCCTGAGGGGAGGGGTGTCTCTTTGGCGGCATCTTGTCCTTACAAGTTCAGAACTTGTACAACTCGCCTTTTGGCGCTTTGCGTTGAATGCGATGTAAGTTGCAAGTTGCACACCGTCACACAGCAGAGACACATATACACCTTCAAAGCTATAAAAGCGACAACTTCCCGCAATTAGCGCACTGGCTATATGGCACTTAAGCAAAGCCTTGACGCCCAACTTCGTCCATATACTTACATACATGCATACATACATAAATGTATACTTATGCAATTAAAGTAGTTGTTATATGTATTTGCTTATTGTGCCACTTTTGCCGCACTTTATTCTTATCACACCTGCAGACTTAAGACATTAGTTTTCTAGTTGGTAATTATTTTCATTTTTCTTTACTCATTGCAGCCCGCTTGGTGACTCACTTAGTTGAGTTTTGCTAAAGTTGGAGTTTTCTTTTTCATTTAACCACTTTTGGCGTAGATTTTAAGTTTAGAATAATCACCTGGTGTTTTCTGAAATGTCATTTCGTATGACGCATAGAGAATTTAATGTATTTTAAATCTGTATGTAATTTTATAAAAGCCCAAAACAAAGGGTACTAAAAAATGTATTTTATTGTAGTGACTTTTATCAACAAATAATTATTAAATATTAGGTACTAATTACCGACGAAGTGCTGCTTGGAGTGTTTGAAAAAAATAAGTGTCACTGAAATGCACTTTTGGCGACTGGGAGTATCACAGATGATGGAACAATGAGCTTTACATTGATATACAGGGTGCGTACGCTATATGAGGACAACTTGAGAGTAAACCAATTAACTTTTCTTTTGAACAAAATTTAATGAAACTTCACGAATTTTTTAAACAACATAAACTTTTTGTACATCTATTAAATCATTCAATAAAATTTGCATTAGCTGCAATAGCCTCCTCGATCCAGGTGCGGAAACGATTCCATGTCAGAATAAAATGCTCCATATTCATATCGACCATAACGGACCAACGAATTGCAACCTTCAGAGAAGAAATGATGTCATGAGGATGCTTATTAGGTGTCACGCTCAAATACGCCCTATACGTAGTAATCCAGGTGATTAAGGTTAGGTAAGTTAGGCGGCCATAAGTTCGGTGTTAAGTGGTCATGGAAATTTTCAGCCATCCAATCTTTGTGTGTAAAAGCAGAGTCTAGCTGATAGATAGAGTACACATGGGCTGGGTTTCAAGGTTTCCAGGGTTACACCGCTGTCTTTAGAAACTCGATATATGCAGCAGAATTCACTCAAAATCACTGAGTAAAGAAGTATGGTGGCATGACATGTCCTTTGTTGCTCACAACACCTAAAACCCTAAAAACTGAGAAAAACTTCGTATTCATAATAACAGGAATCTCTGTAGAATTGGAAATTAGCCATTTGTCATTTCTGCAATTGGCCTTTTAGTTTGGTCATTTTTTTTTCGCCAGAAAAAAGAACCATAATATCTTAGGTAGTAGCTTACGCCGATGACTTGGTCCTGATGGTACCGGGACCGTTACCCTTAATCATGGCTGCGATTTTGGAAAGGTCACCACTGGCTGTACTCAGTCGGTGGCCTCCGATTCAACTCTGGCAAAACGGAGCTGGTGCTATTTACTAGAAAATATAAACCTTCACCCTTTCGACTTCCCAAATTAAACAACCACGTTCTCCCACTCTCATTTGAAGTTAGGTATTTTGGAGTATTACTTGACTCCAAACTCCATTGGAAGCTACACATTGAAAATCGGGTAAAGAAGGCCAGTATAGCCTTTTACTCCTGCAAATCTGTGTTCGGTAAAAAATGAGGACTCAAGCCACAGGTCGCGCTGAGGATGTACAACGCAGTGGTTTTGCCAATTTTAACGTATGGATGCCTGGTTTGGGGGAAGCTCTTCGGAAGGGCTATAATATCACTAAACTAGGGAGGGTGCAAAGGACTGCATGCATCGGCATCACCGGAGCAAGTAAACCTTAATTGCCCTTTTGCACTTACTTCCCATCGAGTTTTCCGTCATTTTCATGGTAGCATTTTCGGGCAGCTAACAGCGTATTTCTCCGAACTTCGAACAGATCTTTCTATCCGAAAACTAGAGTTTGAGGGTCGTGCTAGAGCAGTCTTTCCAAATAGGCTGGATTGGATCAATGGGAAAATCTGGACCGAAGCTTGCACCTCTGTCTTCACTGACTCTTCCAAGATGGAATAGCGAGTCGGAGCGGGGGGTTTCAAAGAGTTTCAAAGTTTGTTCTAAAATTTTTGAACTTTTTTTATTTGAAAAACGTTTGAAGCTTGGATTTAGTATATGGTTTTCATAATTGTTACAGTTCAATAAGAAACACACAAATTGTCAAAGCTCTTGAAAAAGTGATAGTGATTTAATTAGTTAACGAACCGTACACACTTTCGGTTTTCACTTATTTCTTTCGCTTTCGTGTGTTAGAAGACTTATAGACGAATTTTCCGACAAATATTTTTGCAGTACATTGTAAAGATATTCCTCTGTTATTATATACCAAAACCAAAAAATACCCATCTATTGAGAGTTTGGGTTAAAAGTTACACAAAAATATTCTCCGTTATTTTTTCAATACATAGAACTACTGAAAATATTATAAAGGGTGGATAAGTTTTAAGGGCCGGTGTTGATTTTCAATAAAGTACAATTTTTTTAGGAAACTATTATCATTTCCCTTTTTTATGATAATATTGGTATGACTCAATTACACATAAAATAAAATATCGGCACACCTCCAAGGACCACCAAATGCAAATAGTTCCTTACCTAAAGGGTGGTTAAGTTTCAAGGGCCGATATTGATTTTGAATAAAATACAATTTTTAAAGAAAATTATTGTCATTTCTATATATTATGATAATACTGGTATAGCTCAATTACGCGTAAAACAAAATATTGGCCAAATAGCCGCCGCGGTCTCGGCGACACACCTCCATCCGATGGGCCAAATTTTCGATGACGCTGAGGCATAATTGAGATTCTATGCCCTTGAATTTTGAATTTTCTCATCCTTTAGCTCTTGAATTGTTGCTGGCTTATCGACGTACACCTTTTCTTTCAAATAACCCCAAAGAAAGAAGTCCAACGGTGTCGTTGACGTTTAGGTGTGGTTCACATTCAACATCGGTCCTTGAAATTTAACCACCCTTTATATCGAAAATATAAAGATAACTTAAATTAGTTTCTCATACCGATTTGCCTTGAGAATATGAAAGAGTCATGAACTTTGAGTCTACCCTAAATAATTCAGACGTAAACTTTCAAATCCCCAATACACGTATATATTCTTTTGCTCTCCATAACAGAGTCCTTTGACGGAACCTTGTTTTTTTTTTGTCATACTGGGTTCCGAGTATATATCTGCTAGTAATGGTTTTTCAAAAAACTCTGATTCTGAGGACAATTATTCTTCGATTGAAGACCAAGCAGAGAATGGCTATTGAGGGCTAAATAAAGAGTTTTTTAATAAGAGGTGTTTTTTTTTGATATTCCAAGAAAAATTATATTTTTTAATATAAATGGTCGGATGTTTATTTCATTATAAAGAGGAAGGTATGTTGTTAATAGTGGAAAATAACATCAGGCAAACGACCACCATGACACGCTTACAGAACAATAACCCAAAGAAAAAAGTCACAAGGTGTTAAATCACAAGATCTTGGTGGCCAATTGTGATCACCTGTTCGAGAGATAACATGGTCCAGAAACTTTTCCCGTAAAAAATCAATGGTTTCGTTGCTTGAGTGTCACGTAGCGCCGTCTTGTTGAAAATAAACGTAGTCCAGATCAATACTATCCAATTGCGGCCATAAAAAATCATTAATCATCTCTCGATAGCGCAATCCATTCATTCATAACACCTGTTATTGGAAAACCCTTTTTAAAAAAACTTGCAAAGATATCAAAAAATAAAAACTAAAAAAGAGTTACAAAAATGAAAAAAGATAAAATGAAAAAAAGTATTAAGTAAAAAAAGGGAAATAAATTAAAAAGCATTCTTAAAATAAATTAAAAAATGGTTCCAGAAATAGTACTGAACCAGGGTCGTAATGGATTATAATTTAGATTTTTAATTAGATAAAGTAAGTAAAGGCTAAGACAAAATTTTGACTGTACATTCAAAATGTTACAAAAAATGGTATGAATTCTATATAGTTTATAATTCAATGAACAAAATTACCACAAAGTCACTTCAATGTCTTAGTTAATGGAAATAATAACCATTAAGTACAACAATAATTGCTAAAAATTTTCAGAATTACAAGTTTAACACAGCTTGTAACACTTTAACTGAAATAATTTAGTTAGAGAAACTTAGAACTAGTGCGACTTTCTGCACATTTAATTAATTTTTTCCAAAACCCGATTTTTTTTCTAAATTTTAGGACCTCTCTTATTTTGTGTCAAAATATCAAGCAAATCAGAGGAAAACTTACGGAGATATAGAACTCGGAACCATCGAGACTGTATTCTTATTTCACTGAATTTTTTCCGAAAATCGCAATTGGTACTTTTTGCTTTTTTCTAAAGTTGGAGGCATTAAACTATTAATTTTTTGTCAAAATTTCTTGCAAATCAGAGGAAAGCTTACGGAAAGATAGAACTTTAACTCAAAGTATTCAATAAGGAAAACTTGGACCTGAGCGAGGCTTAATTTGATTTTTTTTTTTTTGCAGGAATCTCTTGTTTTCTTTCTTGGCATTTTTCTAAAGTTTAAGACTTCCTTAATTTTGCGTCAATATTTCAAGCAAACCAGAGGAAAACTTACGGAGATATAGAACTTTAACTGAAACAGTTTAGCAAATGAAACATGGAACCATTCAGACTATAAACGCATTTGAGCGATTTTTTCCAGAAACCGCTTTTTGCTTTTTTAGCACTTTTCTAAAGTTCAAGACTTCCATAATTTTGCCCCAAAATTTTAAGCAAATCAGAGCAATACTTATGCACAGAGTGCGAGTGTATACGTGCATATGTACGAATATATGTAATAGGGTCACTAAAGCTGTCCAGACAACACCGTTCTCAGTAGCTATAGCCGCTGACCCGTCGTTGTAATGCTGGTACAAATATTATTTTTATATGCTAACACTCGCTGTAAAAACACAATAATGATGACACTACCACTTTTTCATTTCTTTTAGCTATTTTCTCTATTTGAGCTTCTAGCTTGGCAAAATACTGTAAGTCAAGTAGCCTTGGCGCACGCTGACACAGTTGAGCAGTAGTTAGGCACACACGCGCACTAGTTGCTCGCAAAGAAATATTTAAGTGCAAGCACACAATATTTTCAAGGCATTAGAGCCAAGTCAGGTTGTGCAAATAGCAAAAATTATGTTTACCCTTCTACACTCAGGGCAAATTTACTCAAACCAGTGCAGCAGAGCAGTTGGCTGCCCACCACATTGACTGATGTTGGTTAGTTGGCTCATTTGCTGCTTTGGTTTGCACACTCCTCACTCACTCACTCACTCTCGTACCCATTCACTCGCTCAACTCACTTGAAAGATGCATTGCTGCACGCGCAACAAAAACGTCAAGACATATTATGAACTGGGTAGTCAAGAAGGCACGGCTCAAAGGATTTTGAACACATTGCACAAAATACTCGTATATCTAAATACGTATATGTATAAGTAAATACAATACACACCCACACCAATGCAATACACTTGTGGTATATTTGAAAAGCCTAGGCCAGTGTGCTAAAGTGTGCTCCACCAGGGAAAACGTAAGTCAGCGTATGGGTCAGTGAGTGTCCAAGCGCGCTTCATTTTATGCTTTTCATTTCAAGCACAAACACTTATGTATATTACTTATATATATGTATATACGAGTAGGTACGAATGTACATATTTGCATCACACACTAGCATTCATCCGCTTTTACCACAAAAAACCAAAGAAAAAAAGAACAAAGCAAATAAAATTGCACATTCAACGAATTCTTATTTAAATTCAAATTCTAAAGGGCAAAGTGTGAGTATCCACAGCGAACCAACACGAACAAATAAGCCTAACGGATCAAGCACATCATCATACTCACCTAAATGCATAAATAGGCAGATATGCGCAAGGATTTGTGTCGAAACCGGTATATGAAGTTGACGGGATAAATCCGGCTGGATTTCAATATAAAGAAATTATATATTTTTTAGGCTTAAATTTTATAGAATAAAACAACATGGTCCTTTACTAATGTATATGAATGAATTGGATATACACGTATACGGGTTTTCAATAAAGGCCAGTCGAAAAGTATAAAAATGCTGTACGTGAGAGATATCAATGAATTTATTTTTCGTCCATATATGCCATGTATGTATGTGTGTAATATATGTATTATTCGGCCTTATCAACCAACCCATAGTAGCAAAGCTCCGAATGTAAGTGTCCGGAGCCATTTGCTATGAAGCAACCCACGTGAATTCGAGAGAGTTGTTGCCATACTAAAATTTTAATCTTTGACTTTTCTAAATCAGCTGGTTTGCAATACAAAAAGAAACTAAAAAAATAATTGCGTGTTATATCTGTTGGTTTAGTTAGTAATTTTGGAAATAGATATGCATTCAGTGGTGTTTTCTATAATGGTAACTGAGGAGGAAACTGAAAACAGAAGAGGGAATATGAAAATTTTGCGATAATTATTAAGGGGTGCAAGCTATCCGCTCGATGTCGGCGAGCCATTGTAAGTACACTTGTATATATACACAACTTCATTGGCTTTATTTTATTTAACATATTTTTATAACACAGGTTTATCAAAAACTACCGCTTAAATAAGGCGCCCTTTTCCTTTGTCCTGAATATTTTAGAAAGGAATGCAAGCCCACAGAGGTCGTCCGCTATTTCTTTACTCCATCGTTTGTGTTCCGTTCTACGCTTTTTTGCCGAAAGGGGGTTCCAGCATGGAACCGGAAAAGACTTTGACATTCCTATGACTCAATCTACATTTTACTATGTGCTAAAAGATACGTTATCCACTCTTCAAAGGCACCTATCAGGCACCCTCATTGGATTAATCTTGGCATGAGCATTCCTGAAAAAAGACAAGCCAAGGCGCACTTTTATAACAAATATCGGTTTAAAAATTATTACGCCTGTCCAGGACCCATTTTTTATTTCAATCGTAAAGGCTACTATAGTATCAATACCATGATCATGAGTTTTGCAAAATTATATTTCAAACATCTTTTTTAAATTTTTGTTTTGCTTCACAGATATCTGACGATAAAATGAAAATGCGCTACGTGAATGCACAGTATCCCGGCAGCAATCATCAAATTTGAAAAGAAATATCTAGACGGAGAACGAAACACTTGGCTTTTGGGTATTAAACACACATATAAACGCTGTTTAAATTAACTTTTGTTAAAATCTTAATGGTTCTACGTATGACATAGGAGATGCTTAATACGCTCTTGAGCCTTGGTTAATGACACCTCTTCGTTCGCCTGCAACAGGAAGCCCCGAAAGTAACTATAATAAAGCTCATGCAAAAGCGAAACATATCATAGAACGGACTATAGGTGTATTTAAAAACCGATTTAGGTGTCTTCTGGGTGCTCGTGTGCTTCATTAGGAACCCTGGAAGGTGTGCCAAATTGTTAACGTTGCTGCAGCCTTACACAACATTTGTATTCACTATGGGGGGGTGGATAATATTTCAGAAAACGTTGAGTATAACATAATTGTAACCAAACTTATGAACCTTATCCATCAACATATAACTACGCAGCTTCACAGATAAGACAATCTATATCAAGTATACTTACACGAATATAATATCAGAAATCAAACAAAACAATGTATTTATTTGGCCTAATAATATACAGGGTGATACGAAGTGTGACCAACTTCACACTGCTTATATCTGTAAAACAGCTCATGACATCAGCGTCAAAATTGTTCTAATGACAGTTCAATATATTGTTTATAAGCCACCAAAAGCATTTGCGTCTCAGTTTTGTTGAATTTTTTTTTCTGTGATGGAACTCAAACGTAATAGTGTGATTGCGTTATTCAGGATGGGCTTTTTGAACCATCTATTTTTTTGAGAATGGCAACACAAATGACATGTCAAATGTGTTCATAATTTACTTAAAGGTTTGACATTTACGAAATAGGACGCTTTACGCTTAAACAAAATTGGGAAATATTAAAAACCTATTTCCAAAGTGGTGAGTCTTCTTCTTCTTTTCTGATTCTCACATCGGTGGCTATGTCAATAAGCAAAATTGTCAGATTTGGGACTCAAAAATCCACACGTTACTGTAGAGAAGCAAATGCATCCACAACGAGTCACTGTTTGGTGCGGTTTTTGGTCTGGCGGCCATTTTTTCGGAAATGAGCGAGGAGCCGCGGTTACAGTAAATGGCGAGCATTACCGTGACATGCTCAACGAGTTGTTTCCAAAAATTGAAAAGGATGACATGGACGACATTTGGTTTCAACAGGGCAGTGCAACTTGTCACACTGCCAATGTTACACTCGAACTTTTGGCTACCGTTTTTGAAAACCGAATAATCAGCCGAAATTCCGACATCAATTGGCCGCCTCGGAGCTGTGATTTAAGCCCGTTAGACTATTTTTGTGGGGAGCCGTTAAGGACAAATGCTATGCGAACCATCCAGAGACGATTGATGCTTTAAAACACGAAATCGAAGTTGCCATTCATGAAATTGGAGCCCAAACAGTCGAAAATGTGGTTAAAAATTGGGTTGATCGAATGGCATACTGTAAAGCCAGTCGTGGCAGTCATTTGAAGGATATTATTTCTCATTCATATATGACAATGTTCAATCTTCAAAATAAAAAAAGAAGTTTGAAAAAATATTGATTCGTTTTTTTTTTTTATAGCCGATTCAAGAAGCAAATTTTACATGGCCCAAAGCTTCAAACTCTTTAATCGGAATGAAGTGGCTCAGAATTTTCTTTGCTTTTTAAAAAATTTTTGTCATGTAACGAATGCACGACATTTTGTTTATTTTTTGCATGTGGAGGAAATTCGCATTATCGTCGAGAAAAAAAATTTAAAAATCAGTGAGAATTTCGATATAGTTCAAACTTGCACTTTATTACACTGAAGTTCAATTGGCCAGAAATGTTCATTAATAGTTCTTTAATTTGAATAAAAAGTGTGAGATCCCGATGAAAATTAGATAAATTTTTTTTAATTTTTTTTATTTTTTTGTTTTTCACAAAGTTTTTTAAAACTTTTATTTATATATTACTTTTTTTTGTTATAGAATGAAATATATTTTCTTAAATAAATAACTAATATTAATTTGAAAAAATTTAGGTCTTTTGTGCAGAAGGGCGAGGGTATAAAAAAAATAGTCAAAACACTCTCTGTTTAATTCCGAATTTAACTGGCATCCTCTATAAATGCAATGTATGTTAGTTATATACATATGTTTTGTGTGTGTATATGTATATATGCTTATGTTTGTATATACATATTTATATGCATATATATATATATATATATATACGTATACTTATAATATGCACTTATATATACGCCTTTGGCAGATGAGTGGCAGCTTTGCTTCTAAGTATTTGAAGGATTTTTTCATTTATCTTATCCTCCTCTTCTTCTTCTTTTCCACTATTTTATTCATACCGATTTTTATTTAGTCACAAACGAGTCCGTAGCCTCATACTTACTTCCTTGCTGAGCACATTTCAATCTTCTCAAATTAAATTGACCCATGTCAGAGGCACATACGGATTTAAAACTGCAATGCCCACTATCTAAACTGGCTGGCGTATCTAAGTCATTGCTTTTATTGTTGTTTCTTTTTCTTCCCTCTGGGGATTTCCGCTAACAAATACTATGTAAAAGTATTTTTATTATTGGCAACATGAAAAGGCTTAGAAGTGGCAACGCTGCTGGCAGGAAAGAGTGGTAAGCTTCACTCATATCTGTAAATATTATAAATTCATAATACTGAAATGTAAATACTAGCTGGTCAAGAGTTCAAAATCATAAAAACAAATTCACTTTTATATATACAATATTACATACCTACACATGTGAAAGTAGAAAGCCGAAGTACAAGGACCGGAATCAAGCAGGAAACATTACTGTAAGAACGTCCTTCTGATTCCGCAGCCACACTATGATGTGTCCACTGAGATCTACAGAAATGAAAAGTTATATTTTTTCTTAATTTCTATGTGCAAGCAAAAGTTGAATTGCAACATTTGTAGATTTGAGCGGTTATAATATCATCGACATTCACACTTATTCGTATACGATGACAAAATTCCTTTAATCCTGCACAAAACGCGACTACTTCAGAAATGTATGTGGTTGTGCAAAGCTCCAAATGGGGAGTTAGTGTCTTCAAAATTTAGTTTTTCGAGTAGTAATATTCACATAGAAATAATATATTTAAGAAAGTAGTAGTTGTAGCCGTTATCAGTAAGCTTTTTGTAACATTTACCCAGATATCAGCATTGGACTTTCTCATTGAGGTTTTTTGTGGGTACTTTCACCTTGTAACGTATGCGAATTCAGCCTGATTGGTGAGTCCACCATAGACTAAATTTTCACAATATTGCAAATCCTGGAGAAAAAACATGAAAAACAACCCGACACGCAATACCTCTTCGTCGATTTCAAAGCCGCCTTTGATAACAGGGATAGAAATCACCTCTATGCCGCTATGTCTGATATCCCCGCAAAACTAATACGACTGTGTAAGAGGACGTAGCGCGCGACCATAAGCTCCGTCAGAATTGGAAGTAACCTCTTCGAGCCGTTCGATACCAAGCGAAGTTTCAGACAAGACGATTCTCTATCTTCTGACTTTTTCAACCCCGTACTAGAAAAATCTTTCGCGCTGCCGAGCTGAACCGCACTGCTACTACCTTTCATACAAGTACCATGCCACTAGCATATGCCGACGACATCGACATTATCGGCGAAACCAACCGCACTGTATGCTCGGCATATTCCAGTTTAAATAGAGAGGCGAGCAATGTGGGTATTGCGGTGAATGAACACTGGGGTGGAACAGCGATTTGTATGTGCTACAGGTATATCTTCCTCGGTCCCGAGAAAAAAAAAACATTCACTTTCTTTAAAAATATGTTTTTTATATGTAACTACAGCGTCAAAATTAAGATATAAATTTGTTTCAAGTATATGAAGGACGAAAGGAGTATGACATACTGCAGATACAGCCCGCTGGACATTTGTAACTAAGTTGAGTAAAAAACGTTATAATACCAAAAACGTAAAGCATTCATTTTATTTAATTCATATTACTTTTAAATTCATAAATAAGTGTAAACTTTCAATACCAAGTTAATTAAAATGGTATTATTAAATTATTCTAATATAGTATTAATAGAACAATAATGAGCACTTAAGAGTGAAACTCCATGAAGCAATGCCGATCCTTATTGATGCACAGAAATATATCACAAGAAATGCATTTAAAACGAGTCTTTTGATTGCATCCTTCTTTACGGCAACGCATAAACTTGTTTTTGTCAGAGACGGCACAAATTGGTGAATGTTTATTCTGCGTTGTGCGTACATCTTTCGGCGGCAACGGTTTTACTTTTCTTTTAACTTTTTTTGTCGGAGGTTCATACTCTATATCTAATGATTACTCTCCCTCCTTATCTATGGTAGCATCAGCAATTAAACATTCTGCGATATAGAACTTGAAGTCACGCAGATCCATGATATTTTTTTTGTTTTCACCACATACATATTTATCTCTTTTATACAAAATCCAAGAGTTGCATGCAGCGACATCGACAAAGTGCCAAAATACCTTTAAAGGCCACTTTTTGGTGCGAATAGCAATCCTGTAATAGGAGGCGTACCTATCCTAAATCTACTCATCCCATGCATTGGTTATAACGTAAAATCGCATTTGGACCATCGATATTGATGTATTTTCTGCCTACTTTATCCCATCGTCGAGCGAATTGAAGAGGATGTGATCCACTCGATGTTGAAGCTATTAATACAGAGCGACTATCCATCCACTTAACAATGCACATTTTATCATCTTCTCTTATGAATTCTTCGAAACTACCTCTTTCCTTTTTTAACAACGCTTTGTCGTTCGATAACTTTGCCCGAAGTTCCTTAGGCACTCTGTTAAGTTGAATAGTACCTGTTGCAAATATACCTGTTTCCAACAAATACTTGAGAATAGCTATAGAGGTAAAATAGCGGTCAATGTATATCTCACAACCTTTATTGAGGTGTGGAGAAAGTTTTTTTACCACCGTACCGCCAATTCCCAAATATTTATCAGGCTTTCCGTCGGGTCATGTATTTGCCCCTTGGTATATAAAAAAGTCCAATATCAAACCATCAGTCGATGCTAACACAAAGTCACCGACACACGGTTGTAACACCACATAACGAACGAACGAAAGTATATGACATATTATATAAAATATTGTTCCCTATACGAGATGTGGCTATAAACGCTGATGTAGAAGAAGGGCACGTGCATCAAACGCCAGGGTCCTCCAGCTATTTTGCATGAAGCCTGTGAAAAATCAGTGAGAAATACAGCTCTCGTAAATCGCTCATACACTCATTGTACTTACATATATATAGAGATGCAGTACTGTAGTTATCGATGGGGTTTCTTAGAAACAGTACATTGCCACCTCAGGGTAGTATTTTAGGACCTTTGTTATTTGTTTTGATTATTAATGACATTTTGCTCTTGTTTTTCCTTCGCAAATTTTCTTCTCTATGCTGATGATCTAAAAGTGTACGCTGAAATAAGAAATTCTAGTGATTCAGGCGCCCTACAGTCCGAGTTGAATAATTTATTTCCCTAGTGCCTTATGAATCGTATATTTCTTAATATTGAAAAATGTCACAAAATCTCATTTTCTAAGCTTCAAAACCCCCTTTATACCTCTTATCATATCAATTATACATAACTTGCTTCGTCTGATGCAGTAAAAGATTTGGGGTTTTCTTTGATTCAAAACTTAATTTCATCGCGCAACTAAATTATGCCGTTTTCAATACTCTTGCTATGCGTTTGTTCGGTCCAAATTAGATTATGCGTCTTTTATTTGGAGACCTTATCTTGCAGTCCATATAAATCGAAGGGAGAGTGTCAAAAAAATGTGTGTGCGTTCGCACTACATTTTGTTTTTATTCATTTTACCCCAATTTACACATTTCGTTTCGCTTCTCTCTCTGTCAAAACCGCGGTGACGTGGCACCGAGGTTACTCTCACAATTTTCTTTTTCACCATAGCTAATGACCAAACCTGGTAAATCTATTACCCCTGAATATAATTGAATACTTTTGTAATTAATAGTTATCAAGAATTCTATTGGTATTCTCCTACTTCCAGGTTACATTTTCTTCTTGAGAGCGTTACAAAATCAGTAGTTGTTGAATTAGATACTCGAAAAATGGTTATCGTAGTCCTGTAAGTAATTGAAGCGTGCCACAAATCATTCAACTTCAATATCATTGCTTGGTCTATATTATCTCTAAAGCCGCTCAAGGAAAGGCGTATAGATGATACATTGGCCGACTGGCTTACACAGGTTATGACTTGTGAGTCACGGAATTACTTATTCCATTTCATTATATTGTATCCCAGCACTCGGTGCAGAGTGGCTCGTCGATAGCAAAAATTCATTCGCAGGTTTAATGCATCACAAACGAGACTACCGAACTGTATTTCTTTTGTAACAAATTCTCACTTAACTGAATTTTAACTTTATACTTTTAACTATACATAACTGTCATTAATTTAACAGCCATACAGTTGCATTTTATTTCACACTGCTGCTCACTTGTCTCGACGCCTTTTCAAATGTGAACAGAACAAACGCAACCATAAATTTGAATTCATACATTTCTTTGCCTTTTTTTGTATATGTAAAAAATCTGCATTGACTCTTTTGTTAAGAGATAGGAAAATGTTCAAGCTATACGAATATCTACAAAGTGGCACCCACGCTTGGTCACTTTGCGAACGCAATCTCATCTATCTGCAACTTCAGCTCAACTATTGAAACGAGAAATTATTTTACTACTTCCCGTTTTATTTTTTTCCTTTTGCGCCTATTCCATCGCCAGCCCCATGGCAAATGATTATTTGAAAATTGTGAAACAAATGAAGATGGAAAGTTGATGTGGCTATTTTTTGTTAGCCTTTAGCCCTTTGATTTTTTCTATCCTTTTTACTGAATACATACGGGCAGTGATGTTCATTCAATAAGATGTTTGATAAATTTATATTGACGCAATTCCTTTTTTGCTAGTCCTTCTTGGTGAAAATGAAATAATGTTTTTTCTGTCATTTAAGTTGTGAGCGAATGTGAACGTGGCAACTGTTTAAATCATTGCACTTTTTTCTTTTTGGTATTAATATCCATTGTTTTAGAATTTTCTTATTTCCTTTTCACTGCACGCTTTACTTCATGCGCACATATCTTTAATCTTAAATTGATATCAATTGAAAAATGAAGAGAAAAACCAGTGAACCTAAAATGCATATACATATATTTACACTTAAGGGCAATGAAGTAGGTATTCGACCAATTTCGAAAAAACTTTTCAACAAATTTTTTGTCGAACGTAAGTAGGTAGGTGAAGTGGTTGAAGTGTCAGTCTGGCACTCCCCAAATAGCCTGCCAGAGCTGTTGACGTAGTGGAAAAAGTTGATGGGATTTAGGTTGGAGCACTGCCGCAGACTGTCGAAGAAAGGGGCACCCAGTGACCTTAATCGATTAGCTGCCAAATTCGGACATTTTACAGTTTGCGTCTCTGAAAGGTCCACACAACTTCTGCAATGCCGATTAAATGGTAAATCTAGCTTTTCTGCGTGTGTGCCGAACGTCCGATGACCGATAAATACAGATACGCGTTTAAAAATAGAATGGAATCCTTTCAGAGCCCTACGTCTATCTTACTGATGCCATAGGGTTTTCGAATTACACCAAGAGATGGAGCTCCTGCGCTTTTCTGAGAAGTAAGTTATACAATTCCCCTTTAATAACAGTCACGATAATGCCGATGTCTGGGTAGGAGACCTCTGAGACCAATTCAGTCGACCACTTCCTGGTAACTTCATCAGCAATTTTATTTCTCGCTATGTTCGTATGTCCTGGAACCCAGATCAGAGAAAAGTTACCTGCACACCCAAGAGATTAGATCGCCTCCTTACAGGAATTGGCCAGTTTGGATCTGCACCATGGTTTTGTCACGCTCCCGAGTGGTCTTAGAATTCTGCATGCCTCTAGAATCGCAAAGTCTTCTGCCTGAAAAACACTAGCAGTATTCGATAGTTTAAAGGAAATAGAAAAAATTGCTGGTTTAGAGCAAATCCCTGCTTCCACTCTCGATTCCATCTTGGAACCGTCAGTCGAGACAATCCTGCCTACTTGGAAAGATTGCCCTGACACGACCTTCAAAATCCTGCTTGCGGATGAAGAGATCTGTACGAAGTTCAGAGAAATGCGGTGTTAACTGCCCGAAAATGCTACCACGTTCCTTGAGACATTACCTCCTGACTGCACTTAGACTTAAACTTAGAATGAGCACTTAAACTTAGAATGAGTTTCACAATATCAAATAGCCAAAGGGGATGCAAGGGGACACCACCACGCATCGTCCCCTGTGGATAAATCGAGTGACTTTAGCCCCTACTGAAACCGCATTAATTTCCCTACAGCTTAACAGGAACGAGTTCCAGAGACAGATAGGTATTTTCACCTCAAACTATCTATCTAACGCAGTGACACTTGACTCCGTGCAATTGCCGAACGCCCTTTATATGGAAAAAATACGTCAAAAATCAACGATATTTTGTAGCCACTTGCACCTTTGTTCCACTAAAATTTAATGGGCTATAAAACGGCATACCAAAAGTTTCCCTAAAAACTCTGATTAAAAAGTTTGAAATATTGCTGAAAAATTGCAGAATTTTCATAATTTTTGCACAAATTTTCAAAAAACGATTTATATGGTTTTTATTGTATAATGAATTAAACTTTTATAAAAAATTATAGATATTAAAGAAGTCAAAATAAAATAGCCGAAACTGGTCAAAATATTGCACACTTATGTTATTGTTCAGACGTATATATTATAGTACGCACATATACTTTTATGAGAATTTACATACATACGTATGTGTTCTACGATACATTTGCAACATAGCATTTCGATATGACTAATCTGAGACTTGGAGTGGATAAAAAGAATAACAGCAAAGAAGATTATCAGGCGTATACCTATGAAAACGGAATATTTGATTATCCAATACCTGGTTATTTTTCGAAGTTCACGTTTTTACACCACTCAACCAATTTTTGAATGTCTCGCAAAAAAGAAACCTATGCGTCTTTAGAACCATTTCTCACATATCCTTTAGAAACAAAGTGCTGCTGTGCTAGTATGTAACTGATCGATAAGAAGTAAGTATGATGAATGAGCCGCATGAGGCAGTGCTTCTCACCTGAAAGCTTATATCATTTCCTTGGCCGGCTTTGCTAGGTATTATGGTGCATTACCATGAAACAATAACAGTTTGTGATTTGCCCCTTCTGCGATTTTGAGCATTTTTGGAGCAAAGCATGCTTGAATTTAATCAATCAATCAATTCAATTTCACTTGGCCTCAGAAATTCATAACAGAAAATAGAATTGGATTGAAAGCACAAAACTCGGCATATGAAATTAGCAGAAAGAAAAATCACATTGTGCTTTTGAACTGGAACATTGTGCTTGTTAACAGAGCTCAAAATCATGAAAGCATAAGCCGTAAGCAAATCAAAAATACATACATTTGTAGGCAGCACCATTTCTATGCAAATTCTAGCTTCACAGGTAAACACCTGGCAATTTAGTAATCGAATCACTTATGTATTGTTTTTTTTTTTTTTTAATAATTGTATATACAATATTACGACGGCGGTTCAATAAGTACCCGTGTTTGATGACAGAGGGCATTGCTGAGGGAAATTGGTGTTAGCATTGTGTGCTGTCATCTATCAACGACGTAAAACAAATTTCAGACTGATTGATAGGTTAATTTGGATTTGACAGCTATACGAGTAAGACGCGTTTCGAAATTGTCGCTCAGATGGAAAAAGAGCAGTATTGTTCGTTAATTCGCTTTTTGTTTTTAAGTGGGAATAAAATACAAGCAAAGTTGAATGCCGTCTATGGGGAGACTTTGCCATAAATATAACCACACTTATATTCAAAGTCAAAAGTCCACGACACGATTCTCGCTGATCGACGAACGAAAGTGCGCGAAGTAACAGAGGCCTTAGGTGTGTCGACCGGAATGGCAATTAATATTTTACGCGATTAGTTGACGATGAAAAAATTGTCGGCCCGTTGGGTGCCGCGTTTGCTCACAAGCAACAATAAGCGGATGCGGCTGTTAACTTCGGAACAGTGTTTAGAGTAATTTAAACGAGATCCAAAGGAATTTTTGCGTCGAGTTGTCACACCAGAAACTAAGCAACAATCAAAACAATAGATTTTTTCCGGTGAATTTGCTCCAAAGAAGGCGAAGACAGTCCCATCGGCCGATAAGGGCGCTCCCTGGACAATACTACAGTGAGTTATTGGACCACTTTCACAAAAAACTGAAGGAGACATGGTCGCATTTGTCGAAAAAGAAGATGCTGTTTCACCACGACAACGCACCAGTACTTTCATCCGGAATTGTCGCCGCCAAACTGCATGAATTAAGTTATGGATTGCTGTCGCATCCCCCGTATTCACCCGATCTGGCTCCCTGCGACTTTTTCTTGTTCCCTAACATGAAGAAATGGCTCGCCGGAAAAAAATTTTGTTCAAACGAGGAAGTCATCGCCGAGACAGAGGCATATTTAGACGAGTTCGAAAATTCCTCTAAATACCAATGGTTCGTAATTTGGACCATCGCACTGTAAATAAATATAGTATCTTCTTTAAAAATATAACGAAAGACATTTTTGGAGAAGTATCATTTACTCATAAGGATTATATACCTTAATGTTCCAATAATATGTAGAACAAGTTTTGAGAGTGCGCCTTAGGCACCGCTAATACTCACACAGCTCGACAGCAGCGAAAGTTATAAAGATTTGCTTAAACTTATGTCAGAGTGAGGTGAACGAAATTTGCATCGAAGATTATGGCTACTATTTTATGGGATATCGGGGGAGTTTTATTAGTTCGTTACTTGCCTAAGTGGACTACAGATAACCAGTTAGATAGTCATCGATAATTTACTGAGTCACGAATGCGAGCCACTCTAACAATAGAGAAGTGGAAAATTTACGCACATAGTGTTGATTCTATAAGAAAACGCGCACGCTCTTATCACTCAGATTATAGGGATTCACGGAAATTCATTCTAAGTGAATTTATCCTTTTTTACATTTGATTTTTAGATGATAAAAACGTCTATTCAAAACCATTTTGAAGAGAAATCTAAAGAATATTGTTTTCAGTAACATAGAGCATTATAATCGAGAAAAGTGAAAAGTATATTTCCCTATAGAGGAATTGCACAGAAAATAAAAATATGAAAGCGTACTTCTGATTTATTTCATTTATTGAGTACTTCCCTCGTAATCTATAGCTACTCACATGCATAATCGAGAAAAAATTTCTTGCCGTAAATTAAAAATTGCTTACGTTTTGCCAAGGTGATTCTATTCAAGATGGTAGCAGTAAGCCGGCTGATATTTGGTAATTGAAATTTTGTAATGAATTTAAATGCAAAAGGGTTTTTATAAATTAACTGTTTTTTTTTTTTTTTTTGAAAGTGGTATAAGTCCACTTTTTAAAAAAAAATGAGTTAATGGTAATTTAAGAGAGCTATAGACACCTTTCATTCACAGTTAAACTCATAATTTCAATAGACTTTTATTTAGACTACAATAAACCAAAACAGTTTTGCTGAGCAATGCTATCCCACAATTATTTCTTTTGATAGTGGAATAAGTCTATTCCAAAAAAAAACCTTCTTATTGAAATTATTATTGCTGATGCTTTCCATTTCAATTCAACCGGGCTATTCGGGTCATGTTCTTCGATTTCGATGTAACTTAAATATGTTGCTCTCTAGTCAAAATAATGAGACACGTATTTTTTTGTTCGCCCGAAAAAAATTTTTTTCAAGAGTTATCGGCAATTTTGTTTTTCGCCTCAAACTCGATTTTTTTTATTTATATAAGAAAAAATTTTTTTTAAATGCCCGTAACTTGGTCAAAAATGAACCGATTTTAATAATTCTGGGTTCAAAATGATCATAATTACTTACACAAGCGACTTCATGTAGAAACAATTGCAAAAAAGTAGTTGAAAATTTTTTATTTAGCAAAAAAGAAAAAAAATTTAAATTTTTTCAAAATTCAATATTTCAAAAAGTGTATTTTTTTTTTTTTTATAACTTTTTCCAAATCAAAAAAACATCTCAAACTTTAATTGAGCTGCATGCCTAGTAGCTAAAATGAGTTGTTTTTGAGTAATGAATTTTTGAGTAAACACCCTGTTTCGCACTTCTTGTTTTTTGCAAAATAAAAAATTTTCAACTACTTTTTTGCAACTATTTCTACATGAAATCACTCGTGTAAGTAAAGACGATCATTTTGAACCCAAAATTATTAAAATCGGTTCATTTTTGACTAAGTTATGGGCATTTAAAAAAAATTTTTTCTTATATAATTAAAAAAAATCGAGTTTGAGGCGAAAAACAAAATTGCCGATAACTCTTGAAAAAAATTTTTTTCGGGCGAACAAAAAAATACGTGTCTCATTATTTCGACCAGAGAGCAACATATTTAAGTTACATCGAAATCGAAGAACATGACCCGAATAGCCCGGTTGAATTGAAATGGAAAGCATCTGCTTATTTCTTCTTCAATGCTACTACTACCTGTTTAGTTCATACACTGAAAGATTGCGGTTTGAGTTCGTTTTAATAAAACTGTCAGTAAAGCAGTTAGTTGAAGGTTTAAATAAATAATATTATTTGGTACAATGAGATCATTTGTCAGTAAAGAAAATGATAATTTGTCAATTTGGTCTGATAGTGAAGTTGGTAAGTAAGAGTAATAATTTTTTTTCCGGGAATATTAAATTTTATTTGTTATAGAAGTAAGAGCCATGAATATTAGAAGAGGAAGATAAATTTATGATTCGGATGAGGAAAGTAATTTGCGCAATATTAATTCAAGATTTCTACAATCTAAGAAGATAATTAGAATTTTGGAACTAAGTGATTCATCGACTGACGAAGACGTTGCTATTGATTTTCGATCATCTTTTGAAAATAATGATCAGAAGATTAGGAAAAGTAAAAGAAATAGAGGCGAAAAATATTATACAAAAACTGGAAATATTATTCCTGCTAAGAAATTCCAAAATAAGGATTGCAACTGTAAGAAATTGTGCGAGAAGCGTATTACAGAGAATTCGCGAATATCTATCTTTAACTCCTTTTGGGAAATTTTATTTTTGAGTGCAACTACTCAGCGTGTGCCAATAAAAAGAAGACGAGTCAGAAATTTGAAGGGATCAGCCAGAGATTGTAGTTATAAATACTTTTTAAATATTGAAATGGAAAGCATTGAGGTATGTAAAAAGTTCTTTATAGAAACATTTGATATATCTATAGGCAGACTACATAGAGCTCTCAAAGCAAAGATAATCGGAAAGACTTACGTGGAAAAATGAAAGGCCCTTGAAGAAAGAGTGACGAGAAACTTGTGGAAATCGCAATCGATCATATAAAATTTTTTCCACACTATGAAAATCATTACATGCGTTCTAACAATCCAAACAAAAAATACTTGAGCTCTGATTTAAACTTAAGGAAAATGTATAACTTGTATGTTGAAAAGTGCGAAGAAAACCATACAACAGTTCTCAGCGAGCGAATATACAGGAATATTATTAAGAATAATTGTAATTTAAGTTTTCATCACACACATAAAGATACTTGTCAAAAATGCGATTACTTAAACATCAAAATCGAAACTACCTCTAAGCCGAATGAAAAAAGTAAGTAAGTTGAAAAATGCAGAACTGGCTAGAAAAGAAGATCAATACTTATCGTTATCGAATCCAGATAAATATTTTGCATTTTCCCTTGAACTACAAAAGGCCCTTCCATATCCCAAATTAACAGTTTCTGTGGCATACTATATGCGAAACATGTATGTATGTTCTTAATGAAGGCTTTCATAATTTTCAGCACAATTAATATGTTAACTTTATGAAACTTCAAAGAGCATAACTAGAGAAAAATATATTGATATTATAAGTTTGTTACCTTACATACCATAATTTCACCATAAATACTACAATACGCTAACTGTAAAAGAAAACTTAGTTTAAAATATCTTCTTCTTTTTTATTTAAAGATCTTAATGAAGTGATTTGCATATTTATATTTTTATTGTTACTGAAAAAAACTTCTAATAAACTTAGTTATTCTTGTATTTAAATGTCTTCGTTTTGGCTTTTACTTTTCACATAAAAATCAATTTCAGGTAAGCTTAATGTATATAAAAATAGGAACTTAAATTTTATCTGGTTTTTATTTTTTGTAATATATTATTATTGAAAGTGGTATAAGTCCATGTGGAGCTAAAAAAATGGTCATTTTGACAAATAATTTTAGTAATTATTATTTAATAATAAAATTTAAAACGTTTATAGCGTAAAAAACATGTCTAGAATTTATTAAAGTTGGCCAGTAGTTTTAAATTGATTCAAACGCAAACCCTTAAATATCTCAATATATGAAAAAATGGACTTATACCACTTTCAAAATAAACAGTTCAAATGTAAGAAAAATAATTAAAAAGTGCGCAATTTGTTTTAAATTAATAATTTGCTTCTTTGTTCTGCTTCTTTGTCTTTGACGTGACAATATAAAGTAAAAAAAAATATTTTTGGCCTAGTGCCAAGGTATCGTTAAAGCAAATCAGAGTAGTCGCCCTTTCCTTTTATATTATTTAAAAAAAAAATTATACAGTTATTACATATACAATAGAGGAGCCTTTTCAAAATTTTCATTTATTTTATTGTAGCGCTGAAAAAGAACTTCAAAATATGCGTCCTTTTTTAGCTATTACAGCAGCCCAACTAACTTAAGTTCGTCGAGGAATTTAGAAAACGCAAGAAAATTCTAAGTTCAGCTACTGGAAGTTTTCCATTTGCTTACGAACTACCAACAACGCAAATATAAGTATTTAAGTAGCTACGGAGTCAAAAGCTTTTGAAATCATTCTCAAAATATTTACACACAAAATCCCGCTGTCTGATTAAATTGCTTGCAATTATGTTTAAACGCTTGTGCCTTAAATCATTCAGCAATTGCAATGGAATCGAAATGCGTGAAATGTCGGAATTTACCGCACTACGCACAGTTCTGTACGTACATACATACATTTACCGACCGGTATCTGTGCACTGGCGCACATACAAAGCTCCAAAACCGCAACTGGGAAATGTACGCATTTTCATTTAAATTCATCGTTTCCATGGCTACTGGATGCCACTTGTCAACCAGAAAATGCACCAAATGGCATATTGGAATGCATTTATTGCAATGCCCAACTTATCTGCTGTGGTTTTAATGTTTAATTGTGCTTTGTAGTCTTATGCATGGTTGTAGGTATGAGTGTTTATAATTAAAACCCTCACACTTGCGTATGTATGTATGTAGTGATTAAAAAGGATGCGCCCGCTGTTTACGGAAAAATTTCACAATTATAAATTATATAATGACTTAAAAGTAAATATTTTTTATTCATTAATTTTTTGTTTACAGCTGGTGATGAAGTTAATGAAGAAATAAAAGTGTTAATTATAACACTTTGATTCTGTTCGGTGCCGAAACTGGTTTTGTGCGCATAATAAAATTATATGTGTGTGTGGGTATATAAATATAGCAGCGGAAATTAAAACAATTATTAATTGGTTAAGGAGGCATGAGAATGTTGCATTTTATCAATTTTATTATATTTAAATTAATTGGGCTTCTGAAAATAATTGTTTCCTGTAGAAATCAATTACGTGCCGCGTATTAAATCGTTATTACCTACCTGCCATGAAAAAGCCCCTCATAAAAAACCATCTGCTGTTCGGAGGCGGCTTAAAATTGTAGGTACCTCCATTTGGCGAACAACATCAAGATGCACGCCACAAATAACGAATGGGCTGAAAAGTCCCGGGCAAACAAAGAAAACTTTTTTTTTTTTTTGTTCAAAATTAACTTTATTCATGAACGCAGTTTCCATCAAGAACAACGCAATCATTCCAGCGCCGCTGAAACAATTCAATACCATTTTGGTAGCACAATTTATCTTTTTCCTCAAAATAGGACTCAGTTTCAGCGATAACCTCTTCATGCGAGCGAAACTCTTTACCTTTAAGCTTTTTTTTACTCTGCGAACAGCCAGTAGTCACTGGGAGTCAAATCTGGCGAATACGGTGGATGTGAGAGCAATTCAAAGTTCAATTCATGTAGCTTTGCCATTATTTTGACTGACTTGTGACACGGTGCGTTTTGGTCAATAGTGAGCAAACGCGGCACCCAATTTTAACTGAGCTTTCTCATAGTCAAATGCTCATGCAATATAAAGCCAACGCGTCCTTTTGATATCTTTACGATATCAGTTAACTCACGCAACTTTAGCTTTCGAACTTTAAAAACGATTATGTGGATTGTTTTCAGGTGGATTTATTTTCAGGTATTACCTCCTCATTTGGACGTCCACAACGTTGTGCATCATCGCCACGTTTGAAGGCTACAAACCATCGTTTTATTGTTGTTTTTGATGGAGCCGGGCCCCCATAACACCTTTCAAGCACAGACTGACTGGAAGCACGCAACACTCATACCCATCCCAAAACCAAGTAAAAGTTCAAAGCATATAGGAGGATATCTACTAGGTCGGGTCGATTTGTGGGGAGGCAAAAAAATCGCCCATTGATCTGTGAAAATCATATTCTAGGGATCAAAATAAGAAACTTTGCCGAAGGAACCATACCTCTAAAACGAATTCTGATGTCCCCCAATTTGGGTCGAACTTTTAGTATCTTTTGTGGGGAGGCAAAAAAATCGCCCATTGCTCTGTGAAAATCGTATTCTAGGGATCAAAATAAGAAACTTTGCCGAAGGAACCATACCTCTAAAACGAATTCTGATGTCCCCTAATTTGGGTCGAACTTTTTAGTTTCTTTTCTCATGTAAAGGCCAAAAATGGTGATATTTTGAAATGATTGTATGGGGAACCCCCCAGGGGAGTTCCAGGGGATGTGTCACTGACATGGGTGAATCGGCCATCCAAAGTTAGTGGGGGTCGGTCATACATTGGGACTCGATTGGAGCACTCTAAATGGGTGAAAGTGGGATTTTTCGTTCGACCCAAATTGGGGGACATCAGAATTCGTTTTAGAGGTGTGGTTCCTTCGGCAAAGTTTCTTATTTTGATCCCTAGAATATGATTTTCACAGAGCAATGAGTGATTTTTAAATCGGCCCGCCCTAATATCTACTCATATCACTTCTGCCTGCAATCTCAAAAGTTTTTGAAAACAGAATCGCAAAACAACAAGCATCTTTATTGCAAAATAAAATTTGGATAGAACAGAATGCCTTTCTTACCCAAAGGGGTGTACACACTGCCTTTGACACCAATTAGTAAGCAAGTTAAAAAAAGGCAGGCTAATAAAAAGCACAGCATCGTCTTATCTGATCACCTAGAAAAGACGTTCGACCGCGTAATACATATCTTTGTCATCCAATAACTTCAAGAATGGGGCATTCAAAAAAACTACTTCATGTAATTTCATCCTTTCTATCCAACCGACTAATAATGACAAGGATGGACGGCAACTTCTCCCAAATGGATTACTTCAAGGATCACTACTCACTCGATAATGTTTACACAAATTCACTCATAGAGGAACTCAAAAAATCCAAAGGAATAAACTTTATCGCAATCTACGCCGATAACAATCAATATGAACTCCGCAACCACATCGAATTCTTGTACCAGAAAATCAACCTTTGGACTGATAGCAGGGGAGCAAAAGTTCCTAAAAAATGCAAGCCTTCCATGTGTATCGTAGGCATAAATCCACCGCAACGAACATGAAATTGAGACAGAGCAATGCCCAGATCAAAGAGTGTACTACTAGGTCTAATATGTACAAAAACGCTACTATTGAGTGAGCATAAAAAACACATTGTGAAAAAACTGAACAAAGCAAATGAAACTAATTTGCTCGAGTAAAAAGGATCCACATATAGAAACAGCTATAAACATATGTCAGGCGCTAAATTAAAAAAAAAAAACAATATCGCTTTTAACAAATGCCTCAGATCAGCTACTGGAGCTCTTCTTTCCACCTCATTGATTGCATTGAAAGTTGACGCGCAATAAGAGGGACATCCTGCAGAAGGCTCATTGGGAAAAAATTAGGTTTGAAACCCACAATGATGCACTAGTGGAATGGTGGAATACCCTGGAGTAGGGCGTGAACATTAAAAGAGTTGACAGGGTCCAAAGACTTGCATCTGTTCTACTAACCGGTGCAATGTCAACCACTCCATCTTAATCACTATATGTGATATTAAATTTCCTTCCGATAGACCTGCATGCAAAGTATACTGCGCGCAGTGCAGCAATAAGGCTGAACACTTTAAGTAAGTAGTCAAACACAGGCTATGGCCACGGTAAAATCCTGGATGGCATGTTGGGTCTTCCCAGACAGGTGGACTATACAGTTCCGTCTATACTTGCCACTGCAACGTTCGTGACCCTTCTACCCTCGAGGGAAGAGTGGGAACGGGACGTGGCTTAAAGCTCGATGGCAGGATGGGCGGAGGTGTATATTCCGAGCATCTGGGGATCTCCTTCAGTTTTCGGCTTTCCGACTACTGGAGTGTCTTTCAGGCCGAACTGATGGCTATAATGAAAGCCGTGACACTGATACAGTGTGATACGATACCTGGAGATGATATCTACATTTTCACTGATAGTCAGGCGGCGATAAAATCCCTCACAAGACAGTCGATAACATCCAAGGTAGCCATGAAATGCCGCGCATCTCTTAACGAGATGGCTGAGTCATTTCACCTAATAATAGCAGGGGTTCTTGGCCATTGCGACATTGAGGGTAACTGCAGAGCCGATGAACTAGCGAAAATCGGTACCAAATTGACTGATGAGTACATAGACAATGATAGGTATACCCTTGCAAACATGTAGACTACGTATCCGCGAGGAAATTGTAAGAGTAGCGAACAAAAGATGGCGTAACGGCTCTCAATGCTAAATGCACAGAGCTTCTACTAAGAAGAGATAAGCATAGTCTTTACACACTGATTTCAGTTATTACGGGGCACTACCTAATCGGTAGGCACGCCCAGAGAATGCGTGTGCAAACACATGACTTCGGCAGAAGTTGTCTAGACGAGGAAGAGGAAGAGATGATCCCGCACCTTCTGTGTCACTGTCCTGCTTTATCCAGACGTAGACTCGCCATTTTGGGCGGACACTTCTTTAACGAATTAGAAGATCTCGGCCCTGTCGAAATCAAGGATCTTGCGAATTTTTTGAATATTACACATTGGTTTCAGGAGGGATAAGGCTAGTTCCCCACGCGGCATCGCAATAGGACATGAACCTGAGTGTGTCCTATAATGGACAACCGCTTCAACCTAACCTAACCTAACCTAACCTAAGAGGGCCATCAAACTTGCAGCGACATCAATAACCTTAACACAAGAAAGCCTTCGTGAATAATTTTGAAAACATTTCAATTCGTCTAAAAATAAACCTACAAGCTACAACCCGTGCGATATAAGAAATACGGACAATATCTTACACAATCTCGCTATACCCATTCCCGCAAACTAACCAATAACAACAAAACGTTCAAAACTAAGGATGCAAACTCAGCCGTCACACCTAAAATACCACCAGCGCTACAGAATACCAACATCTACTTCGTTAAATAAGCACAACATTTTCACCCGATTCTACTTTCTATGAAAAAGTTTCCTTTCTAGATGGAGCAACAGGCAATGGTTAAAAAAACTAACGAAAATAACTTATTCGTCGTGCAACAAAGTTTGCTTTCGCTACACTCCGGAATATTTAACGCCGAATACAGTGAACTATTCAAAATGGAACCAAACACAATACCAGAACACTTATATGTTCAGAAAGCTGAAGCGCCATCAAAGCAATCTAGCCAGCAACTGTGGAAAAAAAATCTTTGGTCCCGGAACACACAGGAATACGAGGCAATGAAACCACCGACGCAGCAGCGAAAAATGTTTTCTCTCCGACGCTAATAGGGTCCATCTCCTTCAATAGTGTATTGGTGCCACTCAGCTATAGTAAAGCCAATATTACTCTATGGTGCTCTAGTGTGGTGGACTGCATTGAGAAAAGCAACGCACAAAACACCTATGGAAAGTATTCAACGTCTGGGTGCACTCTGCACGACAGGGGCAATTAAAACTACTCCTACGGGAGCACTTGAAAGATTACTCAACTTATCACCGATTAACATTGCGGCAGAAGGTCTTGCAGCTAAATCTGCTACAAGACTTAACGCAATGGGTGTAGTTACCTATAGAATATTCGGACATAGCTCAATAGGTATGAGGTATCGGACCAATACGGACTATATGACTCCGAAATACAATTGGGTGAAGAGATTCCGAACACAACAATAGAAGAAGAGGGGTGGAAAAGAGGTATGAAACCTAGCCCCAATACGCTTAATATATTTACTGATGGCTGGAAAATGATGGACGGAGTAGGTGCAGGGATTTATTGCGCAAAGCAACTCCAATATAAATATATACGTTGACAGTCAAGCGGCAATAAAGGCAATAAACTCATATGAAATTTCATCGAAAATCGTTCTTATGACTAGGGAAACCATAGGGAAACAGACGGCTACACATTTATTGGGTACCCCGACATAAGGGCAACGAAATTGTAGATGAGATTGCCAAAGCACTGTTTACATACAATTCGAACAAGAAAACGACATACTGAAACCTTTAAATACGGTATACAATGACATCACCGAAAACAGCGGATAGACATGAGGAGGAATAATCTAGCCACTTGTAAAACCGCGAAAATCATGTGTACACAGAATGCAGATAAATACGCCAGATTCGTACTAGTCCTGTCTAGAATGAAAAGCAGAACTATCGTACGTATACTGACAGGCCACAATTTGTTGGCGGCGCACGGTTACAAGATAAGAATTGCAAAAGAGAGGAAAATTCTTGAACACCTTCTATGTTCTTGTCCTGCATTATCTAGAACCCGAATGAAATGTTTAGGAGCTCTACAATATTAGAGGTTAGAATGTCTCTTGGGGTTAGAGCTTCAGAGCTAACTTAGATTCGCAAAAGACGCAGGCTTATTACAAGAAGTCTACTACAAGAAAACGTAAGGGTAAAGCTCCATCTGGTACTACTAAGGACCAATAGGTCTATGTGACGACTTTCAGCCTGCCAGGTCAACCTAACCTAACCTAATACTAGTATATACGGGGACACACTAATCAAGTCCCATGGTGAAAAGATTTTTAGAGGTGCAGCTGATGGGGTGACGCCATTCGGGGTGTGTTTACAAAAAAAAACCGAGATTGTGTTGGTGAAATACGAAAAAGATTAACCAATGACACTTCGTTGCCGTCTGAACAACGACTGATTGAAACGAGTGTGTGAATATGTTTGAAATGATCGTGAAGAATTCGGCTGCCGAATCCTCAAGTGACGTGGCAGCCAAATTTTCCCTCAAAAATCTCTTTTTCACCATTGTGAAGGAGCAAAACCTTTTTTTTTTTTTGCTACTCAGCCGTGCACACTGAAATTAAATTGAATTTACCTCTCCTCCTCCACTCCTCAGAATGGGACTGGGAACAACACTCTTCTCAACCAAACATCTGTAAATTAAGCCTCGAACCACTATTCTACTCACACTGCTCGAAGACTTCGTGTTGCACTGTAACATCTCCAAGAGCGGGCAACAAATGCACAAAACCCTAGATTGCGCTAAAAAGAGCAAGAGAATATTATTTATCGACGAACTGTCACACGATGCATGACTACAACTAACCGACATCGGTTCAAAATGATCTCGTCGCCCGGCACCATATAAATTGGCACGGGTCGATTTTGGCGCCCTGTGGCAGCCATTTTGTTTTGGTGACATCTGTCAAATCTTTTGTTTATTATTCAGTTGTTTATGCCAAATCATCATGGCAAGTTACAGGATTGAACAGCACGTTCAAATGATAAAACTTTATTATCAAAATAAGTGTTCATTAACGCAAACGTTGCGCGCATTGCGCCCATTTTTCGGTAGACGTGGTGGCCCTTCCAATTTCTTATGACCCATATTGAACCATATGGACCTAGACGACATGTGGTTCCAGCAGGACGGCGCTACGTGCCACACAGAAAACGCCATTTTATTCCATTTCAACATCTACCCGCCCTTATTGAAAAACCCTTTAGTATATTACTAAGGCGAATCTATTAAAGGTGGTGTTGGTAATTCAACTGATTTGTTTTTTTTGTTTCTTTCGATGTGTCCTTGTGGCTCTCAGCACAGAATAAAACAAGGCGCATTAATTTTTTGTTTTCTATATTACTTTTCCAATACTTTGCCGTAACAATCAAATGTACAAAACATTGTTGTTGGTCTAGTGCCACCACCTTTAATAAATACGCCTTGATATATTACAAATTTATTAATAGTAATAATATTTCAATCGAATTCTCTTTACTTATACTGTCAATAAAACATTAGATTTCCAGACGTCACATAAAGAAGCGAACTAATTTAAAAAATTTTCAATTTCCAGGTATGTATGTATGTAATTATTATTCTTACATTTTTAAAACCTCCAGCATCATACACTTACAGAACCTAATAATGCAATCACCGCATCATACCCTCTTGCGCATTGCTCGCAAATTGAGTGAAGGCTTAACCACGCGCCGACATACGCATAGGGATCAAGTAATGGAGCGCATTGGTAAGCGTGAAATTGTCGGTTATGGTTGGAACGGCTCGCCTGGTTATCAAGATCGACTGGACTACCCAATGCCACCGGTGCGCTTTCGTGAACCTGATCCAGAAACATGTGCACTACGAGAAAAAGAAACCGGCGATTGGCGTAAGCTGACCAACGATGAGAAGAAGCAGCTCTATCGTTATAGTTTTTGTAAGACATTTGCTGAAATGAAAGCGCCCACCTCCGATTGGAAGTTTTCTGTGGGCGTAGCTTTAATGGTTTGTTCTCTTGGTGTATATCTATCACTATCATATTTCTACGGCGTATATCCAGAGTACCCAGAAACGTTCGATGAGAAGCGTCGTAGCGCTCAGTTAAAGCGCATGATTGCTTTAGAGATGAACCCCGTTACTGGATTGGCGTCAAAGTGGGATTACGAGAAAGAACGCTGGAAGTAGCAGCGATGATAGTGTTTTCCAAGCACCAAAAAAACTATAAAACTTTTAATGTATGATTTCAACTTGGAATTTCTAAGGAAATGTAGATGTCAATAAAAGAAATTGTACACCAAATTGCATTTCATTTCATGGATTTTTAGAAGCGGTAAAGGGATCTGTAAATTAGCTGATATGTTTTTTTTTTTCTTTCGCAGCCTCAATTTGGCTGTCAGCCCAAACTGAAAAAAAGCAAATTCATTCTTTGTTTTGTACTTTGACAATACTTTGCTTTGACAATCAAACGTAGAAAACGTTGTTGTTTGTTGGTCTAGTGCCACCACCTTTAATGAATGCGCCTTGGGTCGATCTACATATCAATCGATCGCTTAAACAACAAAAAATGTCGAGAAAAATAGGTTTAAAGTTTTCTATTTACTTCCTAAGCAAACATCCAGGCATATTTTCTTCTAATGAATAGACACAGATTTTATACAACACAAATTAAGCAACCACGGTCATTACGGCGTACTGGAGTTGTTTTTCTTTTCTGTTTTTGGATTATGACGGTCATGCGGTCATGCGGGTCAAACGGGCGGCATTTACTTAAATATACAGAAATAAATTATTTGTAAATTGAAGGTATTTTTGGTATTGGTTGCTTGGCTTATTTTGACACTTGTCTAAACCGTATTTGCAAATGAGCCATATCAACTATGTTTATAAGAAAAATGATTATCGCATACATATTTTTCGGAGGCTAATGAAGTCTAATAGGAAATAAAAATCTGCCAACTTGGTTTCCTGACTGTTTCAATTTTTGCTATTAACGTTTACACCATCAAAGCGTTACGGCGACCGCAAGAAGAGATATTTTAACATTCAGGCGTACATGAAGAATCTGTGTTCTCTTAATTCAATGAATTATAGGAATCTCTTGACCACAAACACACTAATCCCGCTCGGATGAAATGAATTTCCATACAAATTGATTGACAGCTGAAGAAATTTTTTAAACAAATTAAATATCGCTGGGGTCGTAATATTTCCAAATGTCCTATTTATGATCCGTTTCAGCTAATACTCAAATCATAAGTAGGTATGTATCTTGATTTTGTTTTTCCAAAAAATTTGTGCCCCTAAGTGGCGCACATTCATCAAATTTACGAGTAATGAGAAAATTTTAAAATATAATTTTAATTACAATAAGAATTGGTATTCTATCAAGGATTGTATTAAAAAGAGGAGAATTAAAATTAGGACAATAATAATGATAATCCATTTTTTTAGCTCTCAATTGTACATAACGAGTTTTCGGCACATTCGATCTTTGTTCGGTCAATTGAGGGACACTTAAGTGTTACATGCCTCGCAAGATCGTATCTACTATTGATTAAATGCGTTCTAGCGGCATTAAATTTGTTCGACATGTACATATGTATGTATTTCTTCAATGTAAGTAGTTCGCATCCGAGGCTGTGTTTTCGTTTCCATTGAGAGAGATTTTTATGTGGCGGGTTATAAACACAGCGCACAACCAGCTGGGTTGCTTCGCCGTATCTCAGTAGCCCGCTCTCGAACAGGTTTTCGGAATCTACTCAGAGGATACTTGTGCGAATCCAGGAAGTTGTGAGGTGCTGTAAAAATATTCGATCAGGCATGCCTTCGAGTGTTTGAGGGAAAGAATCTTCGGAATATTTTTGGACCTTTGTACGTTGGGCTCTTGAACTTTACGAGGACATATACATAGCGCATCAAATAAAGATCCAGCGGCTTCGTTGGCTGGGTCAAGTCCTCCGAATGGATACAAACGCTTCAGCTTTGAAAGTATTCGATGCGGTACCAGCTGGTGGTAGCAGAGGAAGGGGAAGGCCTGCTATGCGTTGAAAATATCAAGTGGAGAAGAACTTGGCTTCGCCTGGTGTGTCCAACCGGTGCCGATTAGCACGAGAAAGAAATGACCAGCGGGCTTTGTTAAACTCGACCAAAATCACTTATCGCGCCAATGAATTTGATGACATTATTCATCACTGAAGCGAAAGCTTACAAAATACCATTTTTGGTTCAGAAGAGAATAAAAAAAAGAATTTTCTGGTGGAAAATTTTTGTAGCACCTTTTAATAATCCAAATCGGCTGCTGATCTTACATAAATATAGAGAAAGAAAGGGATTATTTTTATAGCATTTTGCTCAAGCAGCAGTGGTGGATCGAAAGTTAAAACACATTTGCAGTTGATCATATATTTTTCTATAAAAAAAATATTTTTGAAAAGGCTCTTAATTTTATCAATATTGCCCAAGGCGACTCTATACAAGATGGTGTTCAGCTGATTGGCACCTGATTGTCAAAGCGAGAGTATATTTATCTCCTTTCCCTCTTTTTCCTTCAGCTAAAATTTAACAAGAGCTCACCAAATTGTTGTATTTGCATTTGATAGACGTACGTCGCCATTTGCAAAAATTATAAATCTTCCGATAAGGTGATTAGCTTTGCGTCATTTCGGAATCGTTATTACCTTGAACAGATTCGCCTTGGTATTGGCATAAATGTGATGATATTGTGCAGTGTAATAAACAAGCGTTGAAGGGGCATATCTCGTTTTTTTTTTTTAATATTCATTTCTTTAGTATTTTTTTTTCTGTATTAACTTCACTTTAGTATAAGTAGCTGTTTTACATAACTTTATGAGAGTATCTTCAACCACTTCAACGCAGTTTAAAAAACAAACAAAACTCACAAATAAATTGCACAAACACAACATTTTAACCCTTGGAAGTGTAGTTAGTCGCGGCAACACATTTTGCTATCAAAATGTTGTAAAAATTGTAAATTGAAAATTTGTTTGAGAAAGTTATGTTAAATGTTTCGGTCACAATTTTTTAAAATAAAACTTTCAAACTAAGTGCAATCAGCAGCTACCAAATTAATTTTAATATCAGAAAAGAAGAATAAAAGATGACTCGCAAAACTACTCTCGGCCAGTGCTTTTAATGCTCCCAGTGGGTTTTTGTGTCAACATAGTTGCTTTTTCATTCGTCTGTGAAATATAAATAAATATTTGAATAAATAGTTACTGCTTAGAAGTTAATACATATTTACGTACGAGGGGTGTTCAAAAAGTATCGCGAATTTTGAATTTTCGCAGGTTACGTATATTAGAATTTCGATTTTTTTGACGAATCGTGGGTTTATGGTTATGACGTAGAAACCAAAGCTGAATCATCTCAATGGAAGCCGCCGCACGAACCGAGACCGAAAAAAGCGCGCCAAGTTCGGTCGAATGTAAAAGTTTTGCCTACCGTTTTCTTCGATTACAGAAGCGTTGCGCATCATGAGTTCTTGCCACGGGGTAAAACGGTCAATAAGGAATATTACCTACCTGCTCAATCTGCCAGAAGCGCCCGGATTTGTGGAAGAACAAAAATTGGCTCTTGCAACACGATAACACCCCTGCTCACACATCGTTGCTTGCGCGCGACTTTTTGGGCAAAAACAACACACTAATGATGCCACAGCCACCGTATTCCCCAGATCTGGCCCCTGTGACTTTTTCTTGTTTCCGAAACTGAAGAGGCCCATGAAAAGCCGACGCTTCGCTACGATTGACGAGATAAAGACGGCATCGAAGGAGGAGCTGAACAAGATAAAAAAAATGATTTTTTTAAGTGCTTCGAAGATTGGAAAGAACGTTGGCACAAGTGCATAATATCTGATGGAGATTACTTTGACGGGGACAAAATAGATATTAATTAATAAATAAATAATTTTGGAAAAAAACACAAAACTCGCTATACTTTTTGAACACACCTCGTATAGCCTTCACCAGCCTCTCCTGCAGGAGAGGAACCTAGACGCAGGCACCAGTTGTGTTTTCGGACATAAACGCGGCTCTACCCAGAAGTTATACTTTTGTGGTCTCAGGGTAGAATTAGCCGAGGTGGAGGATTGTTACAGTATTAGTGGGAGCGTACCCCACATACCATTGGCGTGACGGCTCCCCTGAGATGTTTCTGACATATTGATTTCAACCTCCTTCCAACGAAACAAAAATTATGTAATTTCAATAGGACGGCGTCGCTTGACACACAGCGCGAACGAACGAGGTTCCCAGGAGGCATAATCTCAAACAGCTGCCGAGCTCTTGCGATTTAACACCATTGGACTTCCTTCTTCTCTAGGGATGCGTGGAAAGTATGACATATGCTAATAAGCTCAAGGTGATTTCAGAGCTGAAGAACTGATAAAGAGCCCTAACTATGCAAAAATGTGCTGGGAAATTTTTCTATGTGTATACTTTGTGGCCAGAGGAGTCCTGTTGGGCGTTTAACGGATATTGTATTTCATACATAAATGTCATGGACTATGAAACATTTGTTGTCTTTTATTTATTTAGATGTCGCTAGGAGTATTTTTAAACTTTCCCCAATGTCTTGTTTTTTTCGTCTGTCATCTGTCAACAATATTCAGTTCATTGTTTGTTACGTTTCATATAACAATGCATTTTTGTCGCTGTTAAAAATGTCGAATTTCGTGCCTTTAAATGACGATTTGCGGACATCGTTGATTTCCTGTTATCAACTGAAGAACAAGCTCAAGCTCATCAAATGCTTATAGAAGTTTATGGTGGAAATACTCCAAGTAAACCACAGTGCTTCAGGTGGTTTGAAAAATTCCGAAGTGGTGATTTTAGCGTGGAGAACGAGGACCGTGGCCGGCCACCGAAAAAGTTTGAGGACGCCGAATCGCAAGCATTGTTAGATGAAGATGATGGTCAAACGCAAGAAATGATGGCAGAGCAATTGGGAGTGACCCAAAAAAAACATTCCCAAACGTTTGAAAGACATGATTTTAAAGGTCAGAAGATGGGTGCCGTATGAACTGACTGAAAGGCAGCAAAAGAACCGAAACACCACTTGTGAAATGCTGCTCTCCCGGTTCAAATCGTTACGGGTGATGAAGAATGGGTGTATTCCTCCAATCCCAAGCGTAAACGATCGTATGGTCCGCCCGGCCACAAGCCAAAAACAACGGCCAAACCAAATCGCTTCGGCCACAAGGCAATGCTGTGTGTTTTCTGGGATCAGGATGGTACGATTTGGTACGAGTTATTAAAACCAGGTGAAACAGTTGACGGTGCATACAGCGCTATACACCGAAAACGCCTACAATATGCCGATCGGCGTCACAAAGTAATTTTTTTTGAAGACAATGCACCGCCACATGCACCGCCACATAGAACAAGAGCGACCCGGGAATTGGTGGAGACGTACGATTAGGAACCGCTGGTGCATGCGGCTTACTCACCAGACTTGGCTCCTTCCGATTATCATTTGCTTGCATCGATGGGCCACGCACTTTCCGAGCAGCGCTTCAATTCTCACGAAGAAGCCAAAAAATGGCTCGATGATTGGTTTGCGGCGAAAGACGGCCAATTTTTTTGGCGCGACATCCACAAATTGCCTGAGATTTTGAAGAAATTGAAAAAAAGTCTCATTCCATAGGTATCTAACCACTGAGGCGCGCTTATGTTACACATACGAGTACATAAAGATTTCACTAACACAGATATAATAATTTAAAGAAAATGTAGAACCTTTTTGAGCGTTAAGGAAAGTAGGCACAAGAAAATGTGCATGCCATTTTTTGAGCGTTTCTTTTTTAATATTAGAGTTATTATTATTTTTTGCGAGCTGCATATAAAGCTTTGATAAACAATGAGGACACTTCTGCAACAAAAAAATGAAAAACACAATTGCACTGTGCTTGTATTTTGACCTTTTTTTGGGCCGAATTACAGCCTTTTAAATTCAATGGCCGTTTTGTTTTTGTGAACGGCTTTCGAGATAACGGTACTTGAAAATGGGGTTTCGGAAACAGAAAGCTCATTTAGAAATAACCTTACATCTTACGTTAATTCAATATTGATGAGTTTCAGAAATAACTGAGGTTATACCGAAAAATAGTAATGTTCGGAATAGCTCTAAAACTTGGGCAGTTATCTATATAAATGTTAAAATTTAAGCGAATTTGTAAAAACATAAAGCGCACATAAAAATGATTTTGTTCTTGCATTGTGTTGGGTATGGGAATAAGTTTCCGCTCTTTCTTAGCCAAAGTTACGAATCATTTAAACAATTAAATAATACATAAATTATGTCAAGTATGTGCTATTGGAAGCAGCATACGGATTCCTCTGATGAAAAATTCGACCTCTTTTGACTTGATCCATTCATTGAGCCCGTTTGCGATGCTCTCGTAATAAGTGAACCGCTCTCCAATAAGGGCTGACTGCTTTGGTCAGAACAGATGATAATCCAAAGGTGCAATATCTGCGGAATACGGCGTCGCTGTAAATATTTCTGTACCGATTTATGTAGCAACGTGTGACCTGGCGTTGTCATGCAGCAAAATCAGTTTGTCATGCCTACCGTCCCATTCCGGCTGATTTTCTTTGAAAGCTCGATTCAAACGCATTAGCTGCAGTCGGTAACGACCGCCAGTGATGGTTTCAGATGGTTTAAGGAGTTCATAATAGGTGACGCTCTTCTGATCCCACCAGATGCACAACATAACTTTTGAAGCATGAATATTTTTTTCGCTGCCGATGCTCCTAGTTCAAGTGGCAGACTCCAACATTTTCGACGCTTAGAGTTATGTATCATAATCGATCCATTTTTCATCGTCAGTGACGATTGAATGAATAAAACCTTTTCTTTTTTCATTCAAGAAGCATCCCACACGTCACCAAACGCCTCTCGATATCCCTCTCCTTCAATTGATATTGCACCCAGTTACCTGCTTTCTGAACCATTTCCATAGCGTGCAAACCTTTGCCGACGGTTAATCTGTCAACGTCCAACTCTTTAGACATATCATCAAGAGTTCGACATGCCTCTTCATCCAATAATTGTTGTAGTTGAGTATCTTCGAATTTTTTCGGTGCCCTTCGCAAGTTGTATTTGATGGCCCTAGATTACCGTAAATATTTTTCAACATACGACACGTTTCAGTTGCACTTTTCTTTAAAAAGTAATAATGAAGCATGGCTTTCCGCAAATGCTGTGTTTTCGGACGATTGTATACATTTTTGACGTCAGATAAAAGAGGATCTTTACGCTTCAAACGAGTGTCAACTACTGCAATCAAGACCTTTCATATACACCTTCAAATCACCAGTCTATTACTAAAGCGAACAATAGTATCAGCAGCGACACCTCTTTTACGAGGGCGGAAACTTATTCCCATACCCAATAAATGCAACTTATCATTTAATGTATCAATGATAAACCAACCTCAAATGCAAACATGAAATCAACATGAAATCTTGAAACAAAGGCCCGACGAATGCTAATACGTGATAACTGACTGATATATACACACATACATAGGTACATTTGCATGCGTAGTTTTCATATTCCCTACTCTCCAGCTCGGCTCAGTGCCACAGTTGTGACGCCAACGCCGGCATTCAACAAAATAAATAATATTAACAACATTTATGTACAATAACAAACGATAAGTAGATTTCCTAGACTCATCCATTTGCACTTACGCAAATTATTATAGACGTACATATGTATGTATGTATGTGTCCACATAAATACAATACGTAGTTCTCACGCTTTTTGCATTTGTTTATTTACTTTCGACCCAGTGACTTACATTTTTTTTGCACAACAAAACCCCACAACAGATAATAGTTATAAACATAACAAAAGATAGTGGGTAAACAACAATAACTACAACGAAATAGTTCATAAAAACAAATTTTATAACAAAAGATAGTTTTAAGGTAGGAGAGCGAGAGGTTATCGCTTTGCGTGTGGCTGTATAGTATGTATGTATGTATGTGCGAGTATAATAACGGTTTTGTTATTTGTTTCTGTTTTTTTCTTTTTTCTTTCTTTACTTGATAAGTTGTAGGTTTTGTTGACCTCAGTGAAAAGTGGCGTTAATGAGTAAGAATAAAGATTTTTAATTTTTGTAATAAAAATGCGCTTTTTTGTAAGTAAAATAAATGCTTGCCTTTTGCTATTCAGTTTTGTTCACAAGCATATCTATGTACATACATGTAATTTGAATCCGTGTATACTTTTATAACTAAGTGGCGGCTCCTTTGATATACATATACATATGTAAGTATAATCTTATCTCAATCCATCTGCCGTACGGAGGCAGCGTAAAACTGTCTTTATAACATACATATGTATATACCTATGTATATTATTGGCGCGTACACCCTTTTTGGGTGTTTGGCCGAGCTCCTCCTGCTATTTGTGGTGTGCGTCTTGATGTTGTTCCACAAATAAATGGAGGGACCTACAGTTTCAAGCCGACTCCGAACGGCAAATGGCTTCTATGAGGAGCTTTTTCGTGGCAGAAATACACTCGGAGGTTTGTCATTGCCTGCCTTTACATTTGTGAAAAAACATCAAAACGTGCAACACAAATGGAAAGAGGAGTGTAAGTGCCAGCATACGATTTAAATATTGTTAGTTAAAATGATTATTAAAATAAAAGGAATTGTCACAGGTTGCATTTAGATCCTTAACCTCATCTAAAAACTGAAGAATTAATTTCGCCACGCGAGTTCAGAAAGCTTTCAGATTGTCTCGGTAGATAGGTGAAATGGTTGAAATACCACTCTGGGCCTACCCAAGTAGCACTAACGTGCCGTTTTGGTACCATTATGAGACCTCCAACGGGCAGATATCTACAGCCAACCAGAGCTGATGATGTAACGGTAAGGTGGATGGAGGAATCTTGGATGAGAAATTTAATATGTGAAGGCTTTAATTTAATAGCATCAGCTCTGTCTTATCAGAGTTTACTCCGAGGCCACAACTGATAGCCGAGTGTCTGAGTACAGCCAATGGCTTTTCGAAGATCTCAGCCATGAATGAGGGGAACGGTCCCGTTACCATTAGAATCAAAACTTCGTCAATAACAACCAGCCAAAGAAGAAGCGAAAACACACCACCCCTCGGCGTCCACTTGTGCACAAGTCTAGAGACTTTAATCCCTCCTGCCGCCGCACTAACTTCCCTACAGCCTAGCGGAGACGAAATAGCAGGGGCAGATAGATCTTTCCACCTCTATTAATTTTTATAATTAAAAGCACTCAAGTTCATTGTTTACCCTCCAGAGATTTTTTCACAGCCCCTGCCACCTCATGTAAAGATCTTTCCGTGGGTTTACCCTTCATGCTGGAGAAAATTTGTATTCAATGTGCTCTCAAATGCTCTCGATCAATCTCTCAAACACCTTTATGATAAAAGAGGCCTGAAGTCCTTTGCCGAGTCGTCACCCCTCCTCCCTGCGGAAACAAGCAAAAATTCCGAAGTTAAGCAACTAGAGCCAATATCATCAATGAATAAAGCAAAAAGTAGTAGCCCTATGAAACCACCGGTACGTCTGAAGAGGTCATAAACTGATTAGAGTATACGCCCTCAACCGAAACCCAACAGTGAATCTGTGGCTTAAAGAGGAATGTTACCATTCAAGAAAGATGGAGTGAAAGCCAAGCAACATAAGCCGCCATAACATAATGTGGCATGCCATGTCGAAATACAGTATTTAGAAACACCGGTATACACAGTCCATTTGATGTTAAGATGGAAACGCTTCCATAAATACAGCTCAGTGGACCGTCCACCATCAAAGGCTGGGTGCTGTGTTGGTATAATCAAATTTTTAACGGCAAAATACAAGGTTAAGTTCAAAATAATCAAGACTGAGCTGAAATGGAAATATTTATTCAAAACAGTCCGCTCTGGTACACTGTTTTGCGCGATCTAAAAGATTTTCGAAAGAGTGTTTCAGGTCATTGACCGGGATGTCGTTCAGAATGACGGTACAAGCCTTTTGGAAGGCCTCTACGAACGCAAAAAGTGTTTCTTTCATGGAAAAATTCAATTTTTCAAATAGGTAGAAGTCACAGGGAGCCAAATCAGGTGCATGCGGTGAGTGATTGATGGTTAAAATACGATTTATAGTTGAAAAATCAGTCACAAGAGTGGATCGATAAGCGCCAGTTTCCTCCTTCGCGGTATTCTGGGCGAATATGACGAGTACGATGCAACAAACGCTTCACAACACCAAGATAGAAAATTGCATTGACGGTTTGACCCGTTAGCACGAACTCCTTGTAGATAATTCCCTTGGAATCGTAAAAACAAATGAGCATCGACTTCATTTTTGACTTCTCCAAACGCGATTTTTTGGGTGGTGGCTCATCTGGGGCCTTCCATTCGGCACTTTGACGCTTAGTTTCAGGTTCATGTTGGAAACACCAAATTTTATCACCAGTTACAAGGTTGTAAAGGAAGTTCTCGGCTTTTCTCACCTCTTCAATGAGGTCTTTCGAATGTTGAATTCTGGTCCTCAGTTAACTTGTGCGGAATGAAACGTGCCCAAACCTTCCGTAAGCCAAAACGATCAGTTAAAATACAATAAATCGATATTTTACAGATATTTAACTTGGATTTCATGAATTTCAACAATGATTTCGGTTCCTTTTTGGTAAATTTACGAACAATTTTGATGGAGTTTTCGGTGATTACTGATTTTGGGCAGCCCGTATGTTCATTGTCATTTATGTCCTCACAACCATCTCTGAATCGTGTAAACCACTCATGAACTCTGGCACGAGGTAGACAATCATCGTCATAAACTTTTTTCATCAATTCAAATGCTTCGGTAAACGTTTTTAAAAAAAAAAATTTATATTAGCTCTTTGTTCGAAACTAATTTTTGTACCGATGACACAAACATACTGCCACCTTAGACCCAACAACTACGTTTTCACTGAACCGAATGTCACCAAGGATTTACTGGAAGTCAGCTAGGGATGTAACTTTCAACGCACTAACTCATTAAAAAGATGGCGCCATTAAAAACATTTTTATGACGCCAGTCTTGTTTATTTTGGACTTCACCTTGTATTATACAAATATTTCTTAGACGAAAGCTTGAAAATCATCGAAGAACTTGTTCAGTTATGCCTAACTAATGCGAGGAAAAAATTTCCCAGAGTTATATGTAACTCCACACACGCAATGCCATTACTGGCTTTTCTTTTTTTTATTCCCGTTAAAGTAAAAGTCATGCTCAAGATAGCCCTCAACACTTAGATTTACATAGATATAAATGTGAAGAGATGTTAGTTCCAAAAAATACGTTTTCCTACTATGGGTCTATAAGTCATAAATCTCCTTATAGCTTTTCTTTCTGTATTAACTCTATACATAAATCCGCAAAAACTATTTCTTACTACTTTTCACATGAAGTGAGGAACGTTGATAAAGAAATGACTAAAAACTTTTTCAGTTTTGAACTGAAAATTAGTTTGTAAAAAAATACATCTTTCATATGCATACGCACAGTGGCTCACAGCTTGCATGAAATTGCAGGCGAACTACTAAAACTTCGAATGCTGTATTTTGAAAGCTAAAACTTTTTTCGAAAAAATTTAATATCAAATAATTTATACGCAATTGCAGTATAAGAAAGGTACTTAATATATTTTTTTAAACTTTAAATAAAAAATATTAAAAACAAAAACACAGAAACAGTTCAAAATTTTATGTCACAGCTTATTTCATGCCGTATTCATTTTTTCTTAAGTTTAAGTTAGTAACGAAATCTAACGTAGTCCAAGTTTCGAAGCACTTTGGTGCAGATTATCTTTTAGAATACATAATACCCTCGACAAACACAAAATTTCTTACCCCGGCTGCAAACGAGAAATTCGTCGTCTGGCTGCTCAAAAATACATATGTAAATGTTTTGCAAGGAAATCAAAAACCATTTAAGTCTGAAGGTCACCGATAGACGAATACATCAAATTTTGGTCGAGGACGGAACACTTAAATATTGTTTGCGGGAGCCGGTGCCAATACTATTAGCACGCCGCATTAAGGCTCGTTTAGCATTTGCCGGAAAATAAAAATTTTGGACTAACGAATTCCGAAACGTTGTATTTTCGGACGAAAAAAAGTTCAACTTAGATGGTCTAGATGGTTGCCAGAAATATTGGCAGGAATATTGTCGGCCCGTATTTATAAAAATGGTCGGCAGTTTGAGACAATCAAAGACCTGAAGGTGCTTTAGTGGAAGAGTGGGATAAGATAGGTGATTTCACTCTTCAAAACTTGACAGACTCTAAGCCTGAACGTATAAATGATGTCCTTTCTCAAAATGGAAAACATATTAATTATTAGAAAATCGAAAGTTATAGAAACGTTGAAAAAAGTGTAAAGAAAGACCAATGCACATATACTAATTTCATACGATGTTATTTAAATTTCTTTTTTAATTTAATAAGTTTAGTTATGTTGAATTTTTGTTGTATAATTTTTTCTTCCTATTTCTTCTAAATATATATTAAAACTAGCAAACCCGGCCCCCTTCGCTGGGCACACTAAAATAGAATAGATATGGTTTAGAACAGAAAATATATGGTTTTCATATTATTTATTTCTTTATTCTTTATTCAAGCGCTTTGGCATAAACAATATTTTTTGTTTTTCTATTTGTTTTTGAGTAAATATAAAATATAAATTGAAAATCAGGAAAAAAGAAGATTGTTTTTAAATTTCAAATCAACGCATATGAATAAACAATCGTCTTTTTCCTGATCATCCATGAATTTTTCGTTTCAATTTATATGTTTTATTAAGCATTGGAGCTTTTTTAACCATTATCCATTTATATTTTTCAAAAAAAAAAACGAAAAAAATTGTTTTTTCCACGAACACATAATTTCATTCGGATTTCACATTAAATTCTCAAATTTCGTAAGAAATTATTCACTGTTCCAAAATCCACTCCAAAAAAATTCACAAACAATTTTTACATGTTGCACTTACGTTTTTTCCTTATGGCATCCAAATCAGAAAGAAATATTGACCCATTGTAACTCACACTGTCAATTTGACAGTTCAGTTCCGCCCCAAGCGTTAAAAAGTAAGCGACATTATGGCTGGCTCAAAAGAACGCTGTACCCGTTGCCACTGCTCCGAATTACAACCAAACTTTACGAAACCCATTTTCAATACTTACTTAACAATGTGCATAAGTTTGGTTTAATTCGGTGCAAAGACACAGCGGGTCCACGTTTTGGCTATATTTTGAGACCCTAGTCATCAATAGGTATGAAAATTACCCCGTATTAAAGCACTTATCCACAGCTTTCATTTGATACCCACATTGTACATACACAACCAAAGGTTACCCGGGTCCACGTTTTGACCTATATCTTGAGACCCCAGTCACGGAGCGGCATGAAAAATACTCTGTACTAAAGCATTCACCAACAGCTTCAATTTGATATCCATATTGTACAAACACATTCAAGGGTCCACGTTTTGGTCTCTATCTCGAGACCCTAGTCACGGAGCGGCATGAAAAATACTCTGAACTAAAGCATTCACCAACAGCTTCCATTTGATACCCATATTGTACATACACATCCGAAGGTTACCCGGGTCCACGTTTTGACCTATATCTCGAGCCCTATCCACCAATAGGTATCCAAACTATACGGAAACCATCTTCAATACCTTCTTAACATTGTGTGTAAGTTTGGTTTAATTCGGTGCAGACACGGCCGGTTAGCGAACACACACAAAAAGTTGACTTTATTTTATATATAAGATTTTTTTCAGTTTGTGTCCGAAAAATCCAAATATCTTACGGAACCCTATTTTTTTCCAAAATAAAATGTAATCCATGTTACTCTTGGATAATGTAGTTTTCGAATGGCGAAAGAATTTTTAAAATCGGTCCAGTAGTTTTTGAGCCTATTCGTTACAAACAAACAAACAAACAAACAAACAAAGTTTTCCTCTTTATAATATTAGTATAGATTATTGGTTGAACCTTTCTCCTGCTTCTTTATTGTTTTTCATATGAAAATACCCTTGCACATACATACATATACTTATTTCTGTGAGGTATGTATGTATACGTTCATCAGTGCTTTATCTTGAACTTTCATATCAGCAAAAAAAATTAGCACACCCATTAACAATTTCACCACAACTTCACAAAGCAGTGCAAATCAAAAAAGTCAATTACCTTTTCACTTACGCACCTACAAACATACAAACATGCAATCGTACTCGTAATAATCATAACAAATAAAACAAACAAACAAAGTGTGTGTGTGTAGGTGCTAAGGTGAATAAGCCGCCGGTAATGCGCAGTGCTGGTGGCAGCAGGCAGTGAAAACTCGAGAACGTAATCACTTACAAACGATAAAAACGGAATAATTGCAACGCAATAGCAGAACAGTAACTTACCACCCTCACTTGGAAAAAGGAAATAAACAAGTAGAAAGCAAACAAACAACTGGATCAGTGGGAATAAAGATTAGAAGTAAAAGGTTGGAAAATGTTTTGTTTTATCTACCGATAAGATACGCGGTATTTGAGGCTCATTTACATAAACGAGTATAGGGTGTTATGTTTAGGGACTTGTTTTTCAATCGCTTCAATTCGACAGTTGACGGGTTGGTGCTGAGTATATGGCTATGTTCAGAAACGCATTATAATGCGCAGTACTTGCAGCGCTGGCAGCACTGTCAATGTGACAATTCATGCAACTGATAGATTTGTTGAAAAATTGCAAATAGATTTGTTACATTTATGAACGCGCTATGCAGTAAAATGGAATTGTTACTAAGTTTGGTCATGGACGATGTACGTGAGGAAAAAACCGATAGTCTTTTATTAAATTTAAGAAAAAAAAACCGTGTAAAGCTTAGAAGAAGGACATATCTTGTCAAAAGTTTAATATCAGTCGGACTCTGAGCAGTAATTTTATCTCCGATGTACTAAAGTAATCACTAAAACCAAGAAAAGTATAATAAAATAAAGTTTAAATATCGTATTTTTCATCAATTTTTGTATTAAAAGCTAAAATAAATAATTAAATACCCACTTTTCATCAGACATTGTACTAGCGTATTTATTGGCAGCGTGAAAATTTTTGCTGCAAATAATGCACGACTTTTGATACAAAAATGACGTTTAAGAACGCGTTGCATTTGCAGTACTGCCACATTTGCATTTTTGAACGCACTGCTCACTCTGAAATGGTATGTTGCGCATTATAATGCATTGTTGAACATACCCTATTTTATGCACTGTCCAGTAAAATTTTCCTCCAACTGAGATTACCTGATTGGGCATAGTTCCTTTTACCAATTGATTTTTTTTTAATATGAGCGATTCCCTGTAAAGGGATCCAGTTTTTTGGGTATGGCCTTCCATTTCTTTAAAAATTGGTTTATTTGTTGGCTTGAGTATTTTGTTTTCTTGTCTTTTGTAAAAGATAATAAGATTTGTTCCTTATTTTGGTCATTACTAGCTGAGACTATCTTCAGTATCCCCGGAAATTCCATAGTGGAATTCCATTAACTTTTCGAATTATTTTCAAGCAGGTACAACCGAGTTTCAACCGATTGCTTGGATTTGTTTTCCGTCTGTGCCCTGCTTAACGGATGTACTTATAACAAAATGCTCAGAATGATGAGGAGTCGATTTAGCCATGTTTGTTCGTTCATGCGTCCATCAATGAAACTTAGTATGCATATTACTCTTTATCAAAGGTGGTTTGGTATTGGAAATGGGCAAATTCGACCAGTAACTAATTTTCGGTTAATTTAATGTAATTTGCATAAAAGAAAGAAAACGTGATATTTTTGTTATAAATCCAATAAAAATTACTCACATTCATTCTGAGATTGCTGAGGATGAACTCAGATATTATTAAAAAACATACGAAAAAATATATGAAGCGCAGTGGTTTTCAAATATGACAAAAAGAAATTTCGACAAAAAAGAAAAAAATTCCAAATAAATTATTTAAAAAACCTATTTTATCGTAAAAAAATAAAAAAAAATATTAATTTTTAATCAAGTAACCTTCAAAAATTCTCCAAATTTTCCAAGCTTTCAAATAAACCAAATTTCAGAACAATGTGCGACAATGTCCTATTACTTGGACAGGGAATCGCTCACCTTAAAAAACACACCCCTTACACAGCTGTAGAGAAATATGCCCTCATAAGATTGATATAGCAAATATGTACATATGTATGTATGTATACTAACGGTTCCAGCGGGCACAAAAATGAGTCAATTAAAGGCTAAGCATTTGCTAAAAACTTATGCGCCTAAAATTTGCAGAATGACAAATGTAAATGTTTATTTATTATATGTACATACATACATATATTGACGCCTGATTCTTTGTATATTCTATCTTGACCGCGTACTATTGACCACGTACTCTTGCATTCGCATATACATATATGTATACTGGGTGCCACATCAAGACTATATGAAGTTTTGTCACGGAGAATCATTCATACGCAGAACCAATTGAATTCGCGAAAATCCATAACACTAAATACAAGGCTTTTATTTCGTCGGAGACGTGAAGTGGCCACAAAGATGATGCGATTTGATAGCGTTAAACTTCTTTCATTGAGCTTTTCGAACTCTAAATGTATTTTCCTCAATAGCAGACGAACAATTTCTAACTGTCAGGCGAGAGTAGCTGTTCCATTGACGAAATTAAACCGCGAAACTGTCCTGAAAAAATCTTCAAAGCCATCAATTTCACGAAGTTGTCAAAAAACTCCGCTGATTTTTTATAATTATTTTCCAGCGGTGTTAAGCCATTTTTCCATATAAAAAGAGTTTCGCGCAGTTGACAGACTAGTCGCCTGTTGATTAGAATTCAAATGTGTTATGCCCAATCTGTCAAAATCTTTGCCTCGCGCGAGTAGGGCAGCTAAGGAGAAGGTGTTGAGATGATTCCACTTCATACTCCATACAGCTAATGCAAAAAGGACTCGAAGTAAAGCTAGGTCTCACAGAATGATTACCTCGCGGGTAGTGTCCTGTAAGGACACCCACAAAATTCGAGGGCTGAGATTTTGTCAACCTCAGAAAATTCCTCAAATGCTTCCGATTCACTCATGGCCAAAAAGACTGCTCGACCTTACAAGTTTGTTGACGTTACTCACAATGGTGAAAAGATTTTAAAGGTGTACTTTTAGCAGACCGCGTTCGGCTCTCAGCGGATTCGACAGAATCAACTGATTGGCTGGCGTCACTTGAGATGTATTTCCTGAGATTGTGTTGGTGGTACACAAAAAAAAAACAGCCAATGACACTTCGTTGCCGTCTGAAAAACGACTAATTAGACGAGAGTGTGAATCTCCGAGTGACGTGCCAGCTGAAGTTCCCCTCACAATTTTTTTCCCCCCATAGTTAAAGAGAAAACCTTGTAAATCTATCATACTTGTTAGTGAATAGAGAATTTCGATTTATTAACTTATCTATTTCCAAAGACTGCACTCTTTCGTCAACGTGCGCTTACGCAAAATTTTTAGTATCTGCTGGCCTCGTGTTATTTCCATCAGACGCAGAGGATTTGGCTGGATAGGATTTGGCTTAGAAAGTTCAAACTGGTTTTAGGAGAAATAAAGATAAGTTCTTCACTAAGTTTTAGTGTATCTCATAGTGGAGAACCGCTACAATCTAACCTAACCAAATTCGGAACTGCTGCACTGTGTTAACCAGGAAAAATTGCATGCTTAGTTTATCAGCTCTTTCAATTTTCTATGGAGTAAATTTTCTGAAAAATGGTTTATATACTTACGTAAATATATGCACTCCATGATATTAATATGGATATCAAATGAAATACTATCCCGGTAATAAGAAAAAAATATCTTTCCTTTTCGTGAGAGTAAATATAGAATTATTATAGTATTCATCGCGTATACTTTATTTTATAGGAAGTTCAACTATTTTTTTACGCCTTTTTATTGGTCTCACTACTTTTTTCATGAAACTACAACTTTATTCTGAAAAAATGGTATACAAATAGCAAATACGTAGCATATCCTTCGCAGCGTGAATATTCAGCCGAGGCGACGACGTAGAAGCATGATCGGGACGTCTCCATGACTTTCTTTTCTGTGGATTGCTGTAATGAATCCATTTTTCAACACCCGTCATGATGCGATGAAGAGAATCCTTCCTTTTTTGACGCTGGAGCAGTTGTTCACAGGCGAAAAAACGACGTTCAACATCCTTTGGTTTTAACTCATAAGGAACCCAAGTCCCCTGTTTCTGAATCATTTCCAAAGCGTGCAATCGCTTGAAAATGGATTGGATTAAATCTGAAGTAAGCACTTCTTGCGATTGACACGGATCCTCAGTGAGAAATGCCTCCAATTCAACGTCTTCGCAGGTTTTTGGCCTTGCTTCACGCGAACGAAAATGACGATTATTCGGCACAAAATCAGACATTTTCACAAAACCAAAAGTACATAATACGAAATCAAAATCACTAATGTGTCGAAGCAGTTTGTTTACCATTGTTTGTCTAAGCTTGGCATCTATTGACAAACAGCGGGAACTTAGTTGCGAACCAATAAAACGGCGAGAAGAACGCACATTAGCACATATTTTTTTTAACATAATTCATTAAGAAATTCCAAGAAAAATTGCATTATTGCACTTTTTTTGTCCTAGCCAAAAGTAAGCAAAATTTTATTTTAAAGCTGTATATATCCAAGGCGCATTCATTAAAGCTGGTGGCACTAGACCAACAACAATATTTTGTACGTTTGATTGTCAAAAAAAGTACTGGCAAAGTGGAAAACAAATAATGAATTTGCCTTGTTTCACTCAGGGCTGACAGCCACATGGACACGGCGAAAGAAAAAAAATAAATCAGCTGATTTACCGATACCACCTTTAATAGATTCGCCTTATGTATACCTAAGTATATCTTCTTTCTCTTGATATCCATATTCATATCATTAAAAAGTATAAATATTAAATTTTTTTTTAAGTGAAGTCCTCTGAAAATTGGAATTGATGAGAAAATGAAAAACTGGGTAGGCATCAATGCAAAATCTATAACATAGTTTCACGTGAATTTAATTGATTGCCTTTATAACAAAAAAAGTTGAACATTGTCGCACGATGTCACCACATGCGGCAAATGAGATCGGAAATGGGTTTTGAATTGAAGTCTTTCCCAAACATTAAATATTTACAAATTAATTTGCTGGATATGTATGTATGTATGTTGTACACATAATCGTACTTGTGCAAGATTTATAGCTGTCAGGCAATTGTCATCAACAGTTGTATCTTTTATGTGTTTCGCACGCTCTATTTGCGCCCGTGGTGAGTGATATGTGACAGATTGATGCTCGTAAAAGTGGCCACAATTTATTGAATTCCAGCGATGCGTGGGTGTGCTAATAGCCAATTGATTGCCAAATAGAGTCTTTACAGGTATATACATACATACATACATATATTAAATACAAAATGTAGTAAATCAGAGTATGCAGGTAAAATGAATAAGAAATAAATTAGACCGAAAAACATTCGTATAAATGTGCTTGTACATTTCAATCAAAGAATCTAGCAATAAATTTAATTCTCATTCAGAGACCCATAGGCGAAAAATTCAATGCAATAAAGCTGATTGTTGTACGTATGATTGTATATGTGTCTATAATGTATAAATATTTTTTTGACACTGACTGCTTTTCCGCTCGAAACTTTGATTGTCAGTCGGTGTCACACCTCCGCTTGCAAGACGGGTTGCCGGAAATGTGCATTTATTCAAATTAATTTTTTTTTTTTTTTTCAAAATTATCACAATTATAGAAAACAAAATTACCGAATTTGCGGATAAGAAAATCTACACGCTATTTCCGAGAAAAGCCAATACATTTGGGATTGGATTTTGCACTGATGCTCTTTTTTTCCGAAAATTCTGCTCAGATTACCGGCATTTTATGAGCTGAAATTTAAGATATGAACTTGGCTTTGTCTGCCAAGGTTACTATTTCAAGCCTATTGGAAGTATAACATTCAGGACCAATAGCGTGTAGTAAAAAAAAAAAAAATAGCCTCATAAAAATTGACTTCCTTACAAGTTTCTGGAGCTACGGATGAAACACATGGTGGCGTCATTAAATGTTTTGAAAATATACGCGAACTATACGCCATCGGACTGATTAATATTCTAAACCCAACCGTGGTCCAAGACATGTGATGAACCGGACAAGGGAGACTGAGAAAAATTAATTTTTCTACAAGCCTCATGTCAGGAAACGGAAATTTGGTATAAGATTCAAATGTCCCTCGAAAGGCCTGAAATATTAGGCAGCCGACGTATTCGAATTTGTTTGTGCATGACCACCATTCGGTAGTGCCTGGGTTTGAAACCCCCCGTAGGCAAGAAACACCAAAATTATCGGAAAGGTGATGTCAAAACGTCGAGCGTGTTTCTGCCATGAAGAATTTTGTCTTAAAGCCCATCAAAGTAATTAGAAAATTAAAATTTTAATGTGTCAACACAAATTTTTCACCCAAATTTTGGTTTACCTTAACTCTTATGTATGTCAAGTTAGTCGACCGATTAATATTGATGATAATGAAACGTTTGATTTATTTAAACAGAAATATTTTATTAAACAAAGTAATTAAATGAAATTCATTCGTATGCAATTCGATTTGATGAGAGCCTGTCACTCTCATCCGCTCAGCTTCGCGTTCAAACACTCACTGTCGTTCCATTGCTTTACACGTATTTATCCCAAGAAGTGTCAAATCTGTTTTAGCAGCGGACTGTGAGTTTAAAAAATGCCAGTTTTCATGACCTTAGTCCTTAGTACTTTAATAAAATTCTAATTCCTCACAGTTTATAATATATATGAGTATAACTGGGAACGAAATACCGGATGCATCGGGTAAATAGGTTGCGGTCTCGTTACTAATAGTACCATCAAATCAAAGAGAAGCTCAGAAATTAAGAGCTAAGGCTAAGATACATAACCTTACACCAAATTATGGGGCACCGCTACGCCAAACGAAGTACTTACTGGGCGGTATGATCAAAGGCGCTTCAAGGAACTCGTAACCCTCTCTAAGAACAAACTGAGAATGCTCACGGGCATTCTCACTGGCCAATGCATATTGCATAGTCATCTACACAGGATTGATATGGTCCTTACTCATGTTGTTTCTGCGACCAGTCTCCCGGGACTCTAGCACACCTTCTTGCGATGCTCTAGCCGGAAGAAGAATAAGATATCGTGGCCGGATGCCGCCGGAAGAAAGGCACATATGCTCAGACCAGCTCAGCCCAGCCCAGCTCTATCTTAGGTTTACTAAGGGAAGTGGGTTCTTTTGATGCATAATTATTAGTAGAGGGCACCAAAGGCCATGAGACCGAAGTGCGAAAAGTAGCCTTGGGTTAATTTCCACTCTTTACAAGAGCTTTCATTCGAAGGAATAGTATGTACATAATGGATCTAGACAAATAACTATGGTAGACTATAACTGAAGACCTGCGGCTAAAGCAACCCGAGTACTCGTACTCTTTGGTATTTAATGGAAGAAAGTATGTATTACCTGTACATACCCACTAATATCGAAGATATGTAAATTTGTATAATTTGCTGTGAACCAAGATCAAACCAGGTATTTCACTGGGTGATATCCTCTCTGAAGTGCCTTTTTACTTCCATGTTTCGAAACAAAGATCAAACAAAGTACTCCGAATGTTGTTGTCCGCTGTCCACTGCTATTTAGCTTTAATGTCTCGTAGATAGCTCAATCGCCAGAGGGAGTTCCACTAACCTCGTTCGCCAATGGGTGTTGAATAGTGGCGCCGGGGAATGGCTTTGAAAACTTGTGTTCAAAGGTAAATGATGACCTATCCGATCTTTCTCAATTTTTCACTGCTAAGAGCCTTAGGCTCTACCCTACTAAGCACACAGACACCTTACTGTATACACTGACAAAGCAAATTAAAGCTGATAATACACCAATTGCAATGGCAATTTGACCGCACCCAAATTCACCGCCTCTTGAGGCAAAGACAAAGAAGCTACTTAAGCACTGCCCATTTGCGCGGTGAATCAATCTACAGATCAGTAAGAAAACCGAACTCAGGGATGTTCCCAAAGTACCACATAGACAGGGAAGCATGTAAACTCACAGTAAAAAAAGCACGTTTTGTAACACTTTCTAGGAACTGCTTTCGTAGAGATGGCACTAAAATTAACTAAAGCGATTTAGCACTACATTAGACAACCACTGGACCGGACGGCATAACAACAAACCTTGCAAATCATTCATCGAGATTCAATCACTACATAATGCAGAGGATTTCAGCTGTATAGGAATGCTATAAACGACATTTATCCAGAGTATCTCACCATCTTTATGGATTCCCACTCACCGACGGTCGTTATTAGGGGCTAACCGCAGGCGAGGGTCCTCAACTGTCTCATGAGACCCGCATTACCTTGACACAGTTACGTTTCGAATACTGCAATATACATAAATATATATAATTGGCGCATACACCCGTTTTTGGGTGTTTGGCCGAGGTCCTCCTCCTATTTGTGGTGTGCGTTTTGATGTTGTTCCACAAATGGGGGGATCTACAATTTAAAGTCGACTCCGAACGGCAGATATTTTTTATGAGGAGTTTTTTCATGGCAGAAATACACTCGGAGGTTTACCATTGCCTGCCGAAGGGCGAGCGCTATTAAAAAAAAAAGTTTTTTCTTTATTTTGATCTTCCACCAAGATTCGAACCTACGTTCTCTCTGAATTCCGAATGGTAGTCACGCACCAACCCATTCGGCTACGGCGGCCGCCAATACTGTAATAAGTTAGATTAAAATCCTATCTATCCGAAATCGACCCCGACATACTCAGCAGAAATCCGGCTGAGCTTAAACCCACTTATCTAAGAACCCTTTTCCTCTGGACCCTTTCCATGTCATTAGATGAGATTGACGATGACGATCAATGCCTTCACTGCTATTAACAGAGCTTGGTAAAGTGCTACAACAACAAGAATAACCGACTTAACGTGGAAACACTTACAGCTACAAGCATGAAAATAGTTTTTTAAGAACTCAGATATTTCTTAAGTTGCAGTAGAAACACTTATTTATCCAGAATCGGTCCCGGCATACTCAGCAAACACTGCGTTAAATAACTATAGCACTTGAGCTTATTTATTTATTTCAAATTCTAATAACATTTTTTATGAAAATATCCCTTATTCTCCTACAAAAACCATAAATGTATATTCAAGTTTCAAGCATTGCAAAATTTAAAAATGCTCAGAAAAATTTCTTCAAAATCCCACACTTTTTAATTCGATTTTTAAAAAAAAATGTAAGTTTGCGTTGATTTTTCGGCTAGTTTTTTCAAACGATGTTAGGTGTGTGGGTATTTATTAAAAAAGTTCGAGCATTCGTATTTTTGAAAATGTTTAAAAGTTTTTGTTAATTTTATAAAAACTTTGCAGCTTGAGCCATGATTCAATTATTAAAGGTTTGCTCACTAGTGACATTCGATTTTTGATACTCCCTTACAAAAGGTTGTATTTAAGAAAGTGAATAAAGTGGATCAAATGAAATCCTTTTTGGTAAAAATGGTAGCAAAACAGTATTTTCTTACTTAAATGGGAACAAACTGTGAACGATTTAAAAAATTAATTTTAATTGATATTTGAATGTAAATAATGGTACAAATAGAAGTTATTAGCGGAAACTGCCAAGTCTAATATTAAAACAAGAAATTATTTCATTTAATCCATGATTTTATTTTGTGAATTAATTATTAAATTTAAAACGAAGTTGCGAAGCTTCGCCAATATGAAACTCATTTTGTAAAAAATAAATAAATAATTGACACGTGCAATTCTGTTAGTTGTTTGGCCGAGATCCTCCTCCTATTTGTAGCGCGTGTCTTGATGTTGTTCCACAAATGGAAGGACCTACAGTTTTAAGCCGATTCTGGCAGATGGTTTTTATGAGGAGCTTTTTCATACACTTTATCCATCCATGGTAAGGTGGGCTCATAGGGAACAAGTTCCGTCAATCCCAACTTTTTTTATAATGAGGTATGCAATGTTATCAGTTGCGTCGGGACTATCCAATTATTCTCCCTGTCGTAACTCTTGGGGAAATGCTAGCTCTTTGCAAAACATGAATTACTTCTAAATCAACGCATCACAAGAAATAAAGCTTTTTAAATTCTCCACTCATCGATTACGTCAAAAACTCTATCAGATCCTGACTTAAGCGGTATGATTCCATGTCATACTACCATAGTCCTGAACATACCGATGAATACTTTTGAGCGAGTTGTTGCTCGTAAGCAGACCATTTTGAAAATGAGATGTTTTTTCTACAAATTTTACTTTTCCTCCACTTTTACTCAAAATTTCTAGAGCTAGCAAACCGAACCTAAGGGAGCCGATTTGTCAAGAGAGAACGAGAAAGTTGCTTACTGAGCAAACCTTTTATCATTGAATCATGAGCTTGAGCTATAATGTGTTTGTTGCACTATACATTTATAGAAACATAAAAAAATAAAATAAAAAAGAATTAAAACTTTGCTGTTGTTCTAGCATAAACAGTTGCCATGCATGCATGGTGAATGCTACTGGAATGTCAATACTTGGCCGAATATAAATCCGGGTCGTTCCGGTAACGTAAAACCGACTGTCGTTGTCGTGTGCACGAATGAAAACTCGGTGGTTAGTTGGGCTACTATTATTTTCAACACAGACGTGTGACCTTGTGAAGGAACCGCACCTAGAACCATTTATTCACTTGCGCCCTTCAACCAACTCCTCCAACTACGCTTTCCCTTCGGTTTGGCACCATCGAAATTGCTCGTTTCTTGGGCCTACGGCTAAACGACATCAACGCATACAATTGATGGCAAGCCGTTCCAGGCAAGGTAACAACAGTCAGAAGTTTTATTACTAGATTGATTTCGAAGACTGGTCGATATTGGAATTCTTTAAAACCATAGCATATGTATTTCCCCCGAGTTAAATGAAATAAGGCTTTAATTTGTATTTTTTCTGTACATATATTTAAATATTTTATTTATCACGTTTTTTCATCAATGACGACATAAAACTAGGTATGAATGTATGTATCAATGCAAGTATGTAAATATGAACTTATGTGAATATGTTTGTATATATGAGCGAATACTTTAATGAATATTTATAATGGTTTATGCTTTCATCAAACAGATATTTTTTATCTGTGCATGTATGACATCTACATATGTATGGTATATGTATGCATTTATGATTTGATTTTTACTAAAATAATTATTTCTGTTTTTGCTTTAATTATAGATATATTACATTCATATATCCATTATAATATAATATTAATGATAGTGTAGAGAAAATAGATCATATTTTTACATTTTTTTTTTCTTTGTTTTTTTGCAATTGAATACAGATACACATGAATATGCACTTATTTTTTCTATCTGAATTGTGTTAAAGCCAAATCTTCAATCGCTTTGCAAACTGCTATCTCAAAATTTGTTGGGGCTTTTATTATTATACTTTTTTTTATACCACATTACTTTTCATTTAAGTATTTCTGTTTTTACTATAATAAAAGTGGAGGTTGAAACTCGTAGTATGGAATACCGTGTTATTTCTTTTTTTTTTTTCTTAACTACTGCATACATACAAGGATTAAATAAATACATATGTGGGTTATTGTTGGTTTTACTTATGCAAATTCATTAATGCTTTAAAAAATTATTTCTGAATTTGAATATCGTTTCGTTGCAATAAAATATTTGTCAGCGCATTTTGTTTAAGTTGAATTACAGTTTTCCATTTCCATTGCTTTGTGAAACCAAAGTGGAGGTCTAGCATTTAAAAACTAAAGGTTTGAAGAAATTCTGCAACACTCATAAATTTCGGTTTTCTAAAGTTATATGGAAATCTAATGGAATTCTATTTTTCTGCATACATTAAAAAAGAAAAAGAAGGAAATTTTAAAGCAAAAATGTGCAATAAGCATTTTCGCACTGTCATTGGTTGTCTACAAAAATGGATTGTGGTGCAAGAGGAATGTTTGTAGCTTGTGGGATGAAATAATAATTTTATTTTTGGACAAACAAATATACACAAATATGTATATGTGAGTAATAGTAAATAATAAAAGTGAATGTGGTCGCTGCAGGTAATCAATGCGATTAATCACTTAATTATGTAATTATGTAATTATATAATTTCTCTGCATGTTAATATGCTCTGTTAATATATGTTTGTACATACATACATATGTGTATGACCATATTATTTTTTTAATATATATTCTTTTTTTCCTAACAAAGCACGCATTAAAATGCCCGTTAGCTTAATGCAGGCTTTATCGGCGCATATTTTGTTTATCACTTTGATTTTTTTTTTTACTACTACAGATACAACGCAATAAAATTTGATATTCTAACTGTTTTTATTATAATTGATTATTATTATTACTATTAGTATTCTTCTTATTATAGAACTAACGGCGTTTATGACGCGAATTCGTTCTTGGCAGTTCTTTTTTGTTTTTTTTTTCATAGTTTTTATGCTCATATTTTCCTCAATATTGTTTTTATAATTCGTTCCCCTACTTGTGTATTGCAATATTTGCTTTGTTTTGTTTTTTTGTTCGCAAATTTTTTTTATATTTTTTTGTTATTATCTTTGCTACTTTGCATCAGATTGCCTTTAAATTAAAAAAAAAACACAAGTAAATATTAGTTTTTCGAAAGAATGGTTTGGCAAAACATACTAAATGCAAAAGGTTATTTTTAAGGATTTTGCTAACAAAACTTAACGAGTGTTATAAACCCTGTTTCAAAAATGCAATGCAGTTATATTGGGTTTGCAAACGCTCGATTGCTGGAGGAACTTCGTAATCAAAACACAAAAAAACAAAATTAGTTTTTTCCAATTAAGTTTATGCAGAAAAGATCGCAACATAACGTGAGTACTTTATGCTGTGTAAAAAATGTATAAAGGTATTTATTAACACTATTCACCAACCCCGTCAGAAATCCAAATAGATTAACGAAACCAACGCAAGACGGAGTCTTGTCGAGGCCCTATGCTCCCGGAAGGAGTGAACAAGGAAAAAAAAAAAATGAAAGGGGGAAACCGGTTTAGGAGGCCAAAATTTTGGTGTTTTTCGAGAATTTTTTGAACAAAGAAGGAATAATCAGAATTTGTTTAAGTTTAAAGGATATTTTATTTATATTTTTAGGTACACTTTTAAATTTTTTTTGAAGCTATTTCCGCGGGAGATAGTGACGTTAGAGCGTGCCGTCCATGGACGATCGCCATCCTAGTGGTGGGAATTCCTGAAGTTGCGATTTTTCTCTGAAATCAACAGCATTTTTGTTTATTAACAACATATCTCCTAAGAATATGAACTTAATTGAGGTAAAAAAAATAATGAAAATTGCATACTTTTGAGGCGCTTGAACACAAAGTAGTTTTTTTATACCATATTTTTGCATCTATTTTGTTTAAAAAAAATATTTTTAATGTTAATATAATCCCAAAATTAGATGCATATGGATTAGGATTGAATAAAGAATACTCCGAAAAAAATGTATAACGATTGGTCTATAACTTTTTGAGCTAGAGTGCCCACCAGTTGAAAAAAAGTAGTTTCGAGAAAAACGTCGTTCTAACTCACGCGCGGTATGGTGCGGAACCGACGGTCAGTCACTTAAGTGCTCATAGAATCGGGAATAATGCGAATTTCGCTTTAAAATTTCTACCACATATTCTTGAGTAGTTATACTAACATTTTATGCAATAAAAAAAATCGATTTTTTGATCGATCTAAACCGGTTTCCCTCCTTAACACTATCTCATTAGATATAAATATGTCTTTACTTTTACTTAAGGAGCAATGAACGATTAAAAGCGTTCAAGCTTTTGTCATAAATATTCTTTTTAATTTCTTGAGTTTTGACGTTTTTCGCAACACTATCGTTCACATACCATAGATATACTTGCACTAAGCACTATTAATTCATACGCCTATTATTTTTTCTCATAACGGGGTGCGCAAAATTATTAACGCAACACTATTTTTTTCTAAAAATATATGTAGCTCATACTACAAAAAAAAACCATACAATGCAAATCTGCAATCCCTGTACATTTTTTTTAATTTCATCAAAGCTTTCAACTCTGTAAACAGAATTTTTAGAATTTTTCTAAATATACAGTTATATCGCTCATTGAATTTTAGTAAAATAAAGTGTAGGTTTGAAATAACTACAAATTACCGTTGATTTTTGAATTTTTTTTTCGCTAAGTTATCACACCTTTTCTTGCCTACAAAGTGCATGTTCGATTTTTTTTATATGAAAGAAAAAGCCTAGCACCGTACGCATGAATAGAGGTTAGAGCAAGCAGTTATTTATAAATTTAAAAACTAACTCCATTTGCATTTAGTAAAGTTTTAGAAATCTAGGTTTCGATTTTTCCCATACAATGTAAATATTTTAAATCATACAGATTTATTAATAATTTTTTAAATATACGTATAAAACGGTAAATTGGCATAGAATTAGGGTATATTTAATGTTTCGTTAAAACAATTATGCCAATCTGAGCCACAACTTTTGAGGTTATCTTTCTTAATTACAAATTCTTTGCAAACAAATTTTAAAATTTTTGTGTTAACCATTTAAACGATTTTTACCAAACTGCAAAAGCTTTGAAAACAAACTGCAAAAGCTGTTTGCATTGATAAAAAAGAAAAATGTCACATTCATACAGATTTTTGAGGTTATCTTCATTTATTACATATTCTTACGAAAATATAGAGTTTTTCATTTGTGTTTCGAACCATTTAAAAACTTGTTATTTACGATAGTTTTCCAAAAATGTTTGAAAACTTCAAAGTAGCATTGATAAAAAAGGTTCAGAAATAAGAATTTACCATGCGAAGAACATAATTGATAAATACAAATATTTATACCTCCCCTCCACTTTTAAATTGTTTGAATGTCTGTGTGTACAAGTATTTATATCCGGCCAAAGCATTCTGCTTTTTCTATAATCTGATATTTCATGTGGGGTTCAGAGTGGGTTTCCAATACGGACCATCGTATATTGGTCGCACACAAACCCACTCGGCTACGTCAAATATGTATGTACGATTTACACGATATATAAGTATGTATGACTTTTAGATGTTGAATAGAATTACAACAGCAATTCGTGTATAACCTCAAAAATGGCCAAGTCTAGTACCATCACTTCAAAAAACGTTATTTGGAAAGGAAGAATTATTTAAGGCGCAATTTATTAAAAAAAAATGGTGCCTAAGTTAAAAAATGTGTTTTTTTTTTCATGATAAAAAATGTGTTTTTTTTTCATGATAAAAAATGTGTTTTTTTTTTCATGATAAAAAATGTGTTTTTTTTTCATAATAAAAAATATTTTAATTGTTATTTAAATTTTTTTTTTTTTTAATATGCTCACCATTTTTCTTCAATATGCTCACAAACAATAATTAGCTTTGTGCGCTGCAAAAGAAACGCTTTCCTTTTTTCGCTAACAATTCATTATGCTTGCGTAACCGCCTATAACTAAAATCAGTCTTTCCGAGACTCGAATTAACCGCAGTGCACACATTGCCCTTTCTGCTATCCTCTAAAGATGTTGAAAAATTTCTTAGAACATTCTATACCTATACAATCACAAGTTCGTCATCATCTGCCGCGTTCGGCAGCTTTTTACTATGTAATTTTTTTTTGTTTCTTTTTTTTTTTTGTTTTGTTTTGTTTTGTTTGTTTAGTTTTTGTTCTTACTTTAATACGTTTTTCCTTTAGCTATTGCTACACAAATCTTACATTGCATTGATTTACAACTTCTTTCAAGACTTACGCGATACTTCCCCTTAAAGCTTCACAAACTCACTCTGATAATTTAAACCTTCTTTGCTCCTATCGTACCATCACATACTCTTCCTTTTTCTCAGCAGGCTGCAATGCCTTCGTGAAACTTATCATTTTAGAATACAATAATTATTTATTTTTTCTAAATTACAATAATTTCAAAAATCGATTTTAACTAACTGTCGTGACATATGGTATCATTATGTTGGTAATATTCGCTTATCAATATAATCTAGTACTCTAAATATATGTAGACAAACATTCAAATGTATTCCTATCGTTCAAGCAAAATGTGCTAAATTATGCAGCGGTAAATTAATAGGCAAATATGTATGTATGTCCCGAATTGATTATGTGAAATATTATTGACAAACACAACAACAATGTAATGTTGACAAAATTTCTTATAAAAAATATACTGGGATATTTTTGCTCATTTGTTTTTTATACTTCGTTGTCGACGGTTAGCAGATTTGTTATTATTTTTTACCGAAATATTCGACAACTGCCAACACTTAATACATAAGTCGAAATATTTACGTCATTCATCTATTGCTAATTTTACATATAAAACAAACACAATTCATGATTTGTTGGATTACAAGTTAAAAGTAGAATAGTTGTAAGTGTTCACAAGGAGAGCACACAAAAAACGCACATAGTACAACTTAAAATTACAACGAAGTGTCTATTGCTCACATCTAGTAAAAATTCTAAAAAATATACACAAGTTGCATGGATACAAGGCGTAGTAATGCACTTTGTCTGATTAATAATAACATAAAAATAAATAAGTATCCATTAAATATTATTATCCATCCATGTCAGAGCGAAGCAGCCGCAGTCTTCGGGGTCTAAGAAATTTGTTGCTTGATTTTTAAAAATTCAGCCTGCTACTAATGCCAGATATCAAAATTGAGTGCTCTGTAGTTTCAAAATTTTAGTTACTACCTTTTATGTCGAGCTTTTCTCTGCATTATTAGGGTCATATTTTCAATGAATTTTGTAGCTAACAATTTTTATTGTGTTTTTGTATTGCAGTTGCAGTGGCGGCAAGCAACAATAGCCAGAGTGAGCGTAGTAAGGAAATGTAGTTTAAATGTTGAAAGGAACGGCAGGGCAGTGGCAGTAACAGCGTTGACAGTTCCAAATTTTCAGCTTTACAAAATTCGCGCCATTTGTGCTTTCCATTTCCGCTAGCTTCGCAACTGCGTCAACGCTCTAGCGCTCTGATGGTGTCCACCAACTTGCATGCATTGGTGGGCTTTTATTTTCATCTCAACATTTACCCAATGTAATTTATGTTTTTTTGTTTGATTCGAAAATTTTTGCATAGCCCACAAAGTTTGCTTGTTGTTTGTTTGTTGGCACACTGTTGTTCAAAAAACAAAAAACCAGCAAGACATGCAACTGGTTTATTGAAGCGAATACTTGCAAGGCTTTTTTGCGGATTTGCTTTTGTTATTGTTGTTTGTTGTCCGAAGAGAAGGACTTACATATATTTTAGTCAAGAAATATCGGTGTGAGTGAGTATTGGCGGAGGCTAGGCACGGTGTACGTATGTCTGTCGGTAAAGGAGCATGTAGATTGGTTACGAGTATACAGCTGCTGCTTTTATGTATGCAGGTATGTATGTACATCTATGTTTGTAAATAAACTAAAATAGAGTTATATCCTTGAAAGAGCTGGTAGATAGCAGTTGTTGTTATAGACTTAATCCCATCTTGGAAATTTATATTAAAATACCATCGCAATTTCACTTTACTTTCAACTCTGCTTTGCAAAAATATAATTTTTTGTGTTTTAACATTTTCAATACCGACACCAATCTTGCCTCGACACATCGCGCACTACATCAATCAACTCAATGTTCATATCTGGCCGTCATCACTTTTCAACTTCAGTTACTTTCTCCGTCGTTACTCACAAGCCATTACCTATACCACAACCAACACCAACACCGAGTCCATCGCCAAATGCAATATCACCAACATTTTGTCCAACTCTATCATTGTCAGCCACATTAGAACGCACTGCCTTCGCCGTCGCCTCCGCTACGTTTCGTCGTTTCATCATACGCGATCGGCACGATCGCATCAGCACCACCAGCTCGACCATTGCCGTTCAATCCCAGCCGTTCTCCTTGATCATGTGCGCCAACTCAATGATGTATTTGCCCTCCTTGTATTTCTGACTGGACTCGTATGCATGCTCGTATTTCCAGCCCAATGGTGTTTTACAGCATTCACAATAGATATCCGCAACAGCGTGTAGACCAGTGAGCAGCACACGCTCCTCCGTTTGGCCGCATGCCACATTCACCACCGAATTGAAGAGATAGGCAGGTCCCTGACTGCCCTGGAACGATTTGGAGATAAGCTCATCGTGCGAGGCGAGATGAGCACGGCAATGAACACATGAATACGTCCGATTCGTGGACGGCAAATAGGCTTGAAATGTCTTCACCATTGTGTGCTGTAATGATTTAACTCCGCTAGGATACTAGAACACTTGTGTGTATGTATGTATGTAGACGTATATAAGTGTATGATTTATATGTGTATATATGTACTTCGGCTGCTTTGCGTGGCCTTTTTACTGCTATTTATATGTAGTTGATTTCTTGTTGATCTCGTTAAGCGTCAATAACGTCAGCTGTTGTGGAAGAAAAGAGAAAAGAATTTCAATTAACTTCAATCGATTAAACACAAAGCATTCAAACTTCAGCAAAAAGCAAAAGAAAAAGAAAAAACGGAAAAACTAAAAACAAAACGCAACTGACACGCTGCACACATCAAATGAATATCCGACTTACCAACAACAAAAGAAATCTGTAAAAATCCAACTTTTCGCTTCGTCTGCTTTTTAGTAAAACCGCTTGTGAATCTGCAAGACTACGCCACTACACACATCCACACCTCCACACTCCACTACCAATAATATCTATGTAGGTGCTGCTGCACACTCCAAAGCACTTGCAACAATTAGAGCAACACAAGTGAAGCAAGGCAACCACAACTATTCAACAACATTCACTTTAGCACTGGGTCTGTATTTTTGAGTCGACTCGTTTCGCGCGACCATTTACTTTACCAACTTGTATGTTGCTCCACGATTCAACAACAACTCAACGGCATCCACTGCGCGTTGCTCTTTATTTTGTCCGCATTTAGTGCGCTACGGTTTATTTTGCTATTTTAATTTTTTTCTTTTTTATTTATTTATTTCTTTGCTTTTATTTATCTTATTTTTTGTGTTTTCACGACGACGCCGCCGCTGCTTTTTGTTGTGTTATTGCGCTTGTACCAGCACTTTTTGGTTGATATTTTTTTCTGATTACTGTTGTTATTATTGAGTCTTCATATAAGTATGCAATATATTATATCTATGTATGTGGAAGTGTGTGTGCCCAGCGATAACTTGTGTTGTCTATATCAGCGCTCTGATAAGTTCCACCTCCCTTACGCTGCTGCACGCTGGCTATCAATTTGAAAACCACACACAATGCAAAAGCACGGCGTAAAACAGAAAATAGCACCGATAGCGATGGCGCACCTCCCGCAATGTTTTTAATGTTTGCTTTTGTTTTTTATTTTATTGCAGCGTCACTGGGACACTATCGTCTAATTGTCTGTCTGGGGATCTGAGGACTATCAGATTGCCTTTGTCACGTACACTCGCAACACTTCTATCTGTGTTAGTTGCTTTTCGCTTCTATTTGTGATTCTTTGGCCTGTGTGTGTACAGATATTCTGTTGAGGTTCAAATCAAACTCGTCTCTGTTTATATTGCCAGTGATTAAATATCAAATTTCCTGTAATATAAAATAAAAAAAAATTCAAGTACTTAGTATATCAGTTAAGAACAACTACACGACTGCATACATCTGTATGTAAATACATATATAAATTTGGTGACTAAACGAAAAAATAAAGTAGATAATTCATCAAAATTGTATTTTATGTTTCAAAACTTGCGTTAACGCTAAAAAAGGAAACAACAAAAAACAAGTCATTCGTTTTGGCATTAGTAGAATTAGGTAGAATTATTAAAAAAAAGTGATAACCGGCAACTTTCAACGAAATTCACTCGGAACTGAATTACAACACATGCCCGAATATATTTTTTGACCACCATGAACTACTTTTTATACCCGTGTATACAGTTCTACAGTGAGCTTTCCGACGACATAAACATAGCGCAGCGAATAAAGATCCAGCGACTACGTTGGCTGGGTCATGTCGTCCGAATGGATACAAACGCTCCGGTTCTGAGAGTATTCGATGCGGTGCCAGTTGATGGTAGCACAGGAAGACCTCCTCTGCGTTGGAAAGATCAGGTGGAGAAGAACTTGGCTTCACTTGGTGTATCCAACTGGCGCCGGTTAGCACGAGAAAGAAATGACTGGCGGGTCAAAATCGCGTAAGCGGTTATCGCGCCAATTAAGAAGAAGAAGAGCAGTAGTACGTACACAAGGGAATAAAAAGTATTACAATTTCTTCAGGTAACGGATTGTTGTGCTCACACAGTCACTTCACCGTTTTGCAATATTCCCAATATTTCTACATAGTCCGGCACTCGAAGTGTAACCAATTAAAAAGTCCATATATTTCAGTTCAAAGTAAAAAATGTGTGAAAAAAAAACAAAATTAAGAATCAATTTACTTTTGCTCGATATGAACACCTTTTGCCTTGACTATGGCCTTGAGATGGTCCAGAAACGAATCGCAAGCTGCCCGAATGTGACTTGCCGGTATTGTGGCCCACTCGCGGGCAATGTTTTTTTTTCAGCGCCTCGAGACTGGTGAAATTTTTAGTTCGAACCTTGCTCTCCAAAATGGCCCAAAGAGAATAATCAATCGGATTCGCGTCTGGTGAATTTGAGAACCATTGTGTGGACGTTATGAAGTTCGAAACGTTCACGCTGACTTTTGAGAATTTTTTCGCAAACGATGCTTAGAATTTTTTTCATATACAATGTTCCGCACATGTATTGGTGCCAACCTCAGATCAGATTTGCTGCAGCGGTAGCCCTTGGTCGGGGAAAACCTGAGTCATTCCGGTATGTTAAACAATTGGAATGGGATCTCATTAACAAGTATTGGGTGCCTGGCATGTGAAGGTACCCCGCTCGGGAATAAGCTTCTATTCATATGACCTCATTGCTCAAACCGTCGAAACAGCATGTTTTCTGGGCCTACCGTTATTGAGATACATGATGACGATCGGTGACTAGACGGCATGATGGAAAGAATAATGAGATGACGCCTATCGTGGTACCGTTACTTTGCTCTCAGCGAATTTGACAATGAGTTGCGTCGTATTAGCACCAGTATAGCCAGATTTCCATTTTCGTAACTTGATTTAGCATTTTTTTTTTTCGTTATTTAGTCTCGTAGTTTCTATTCTCTCTTCATGACATTTTTCGAGCCTGTTCTAATTAAAATGTAATGTTTGTAGTTTTGTAAAATATAAATTTTTTAAAAATTAGTTCAATAATTCAGTCAGTTTTTTTTAACTTTACTTTTTTTAACATCTGGCGATTGCTGTTGTTGTTAGTGTTCTTCTGCTTTCAGCAGTCAAATCTCTCTCTCGCTACTGCAGTGTTGCCTAGCTTTGGATATAGAGACACACTGAAATGCCTATTTAAAGAAAAGAAAATACCAAATTTTTATTGAATTATTTAAAAAACTTTGTAAGCGTGACAAATTGTCTTTAAACTGCGCGTTTTTAAATAAATGAGAAACTCCTTTGTTAAGGGGTTATACGCAGTTATGACTTTCAAAAAAATCGATTTTTTTTATTGCATTTTTGTAATGTACATATATTCAAAAGTATACGCACGAAATTTGAAGTAGATCTAAGCAATACTTTCGGAGTTATACCTAAATATGTAGAGATGCCTCGGCACGTTTTAAGGTAGGTATTGAAACTTTAAACGTGTTTTTTTCAAAACGGCATTTTTCAAGTCGGTGTACACGATATCTCGAAAACAGCTTGTTTGATCGGTCAACCGTTTTAACTCAATCTTTAAAGATACATTTTCTAGTAATTAATCGTTCCTTTTGTAAATCTGATACTTATTTTCCATTTTATAATCAATTTACGGCCAAATTCTAACGTAAAAATCGAAATCATTTCTTTTAAAAGCTACCATTTTGTGAAAATTCACTATTTTGATTAGCCGAGCGATTAATTACTAGATAATCTAATATATTTTTGTAACAAAATTTGTTTGGTTTTTTGATTTCAGATAATCCAATCCTGAGTTACGATGTACACCGTAAATCGTCTTGTTTTAAAGGAGGTTCCAGAAATCGCCTGCAGCGCGCTCTATAATCAACATTTTCATAAATAAAAAATTTTGTTACGTTCTTGAAGGATACTTTTATAACCGCCAAAAATTTTCAAATTAAAATATTCTGAAGTTTCCACAGGATAAATCCTTGACAACCCATCTTTTATTTGCTTCATAACTGCGTATAACCCCTTAAGGGAACGACTTTTTTTCTATATTTGAGGTTATACATATAATAAGATAAGGTACTCTTTTTGTAGAAATATCGTTATGGTTTCTTCAGTATTTTCTAGTATTTTGTAGCTTATTTTTACTGTGAATACACCTCTTGATGCCCTATGTCCCACTAAGGATTGAGGACCGGAAGAAACAATTACACCTCTATGATTTTAATTCGCACTTAGTAAATTGAAATGTTTTTTAAAATGTGTAAAAAGGTTTTTAATGTTTAGAAGAGTTGAGAGAAGAAGATTTAATATTCTTGCATAACCTTAAAAAAAGCAAAAAATTAAATTTACACTTTCAAAATATCAAAATTCATTATCAAGTTTTTTTTTTTTAACTTATAGTTTCGGTAGCTTTAAACTAAAAATAAGAAACAAACACCAACTTAAAAAGTTTCGCATTTTGATATATGAAAAAGCACTAAATTTATTGCGAAGAGCAAATGGTTGGCAACACTGCACAACTCGGCCAATGTGACGTCACGCACTATCGGATGGGCGCAATCTCGTTTCTATCATTCTTGACTACACCGTACTGGCAGGACTTGTTGAACTGCTATGAAAACAACATCGAGTATTGGATTTTCTGTGTTCGTCCCTATCTGTCATAAGGATTATTAAGATCGGATAAAACCCATGCCAATTTTTTATATGTCAAAACTAAATTTCTGCCCGCCCGCCTGATGCTACAAAATAAGTCTGTTTGGTTCCAAAAATTAACAGCCAGTCTACATAAAATTTTATATAAAAATATATTACATATTACAATTAAATAAACTAAAATTTTAAACTTCATAACAAAGGTTTTACATTTGTTTTTTTTTTTTCTTAATTTAATAAATTATCATTCAAGCTTCAAACTTTTTATCAGATTTTTTAGGAAACTTTTATTGAATTTAATTGAGCCATTTTAAAGTGACTAAAAAACTCGCCTTGACTGTTGTTTTTTTTCGTGTTGACGGTGTTATGGATTTTCTTCCATGTAACGCAATTTTTTTTTATATTTTTGTTTTTAACAGCGCGACATATTGCCAAATTTTGACTATTATTCTTTTATTTATTTATAAAAGTATATTTCAGTTATATGGTATATACACCTGTCTTCACAATAATAGGTGCGCGACATATTGTAATGTTTTAGATATTTATTTATTTTTCATTTCTTTATATAAATATAGTTTATGCTACATCATACAAATATATAACTTAAAGGATCAACTTTCCCCATAAAAATTTCTATCCCTTTTAATCAGAATGCTTAGAAAAATTTCGTGTATACAATTACTTAGCACATTGAATTCTGATAACTGCAAGTTTAAAGTGGCTCAAAATTTGGTTTGATTTTTTATACTTTTTTTTTGCGGATGTCTTGTGCAGTTTCTGTATATAAAAAAATTTCGCCCAATCGTCCGAAAAAAAATTGTCAGAAATCAGCACAATTTTTGAGCCATTTGAAACTTGCACAATACCATACCTAAATATACCCAGCATATTTCTAAAATTTCTCACTAGTAAGTTCAAAATTATGTTAAAAAAATATTTTTTTTTTAATTTTATACAAATTTTTCAACTTTTTGTTAATATACATCTTGTGGTATGAAGTACATTTCTTATAAATATAAATAAATTCAAACAAAAAATAAAAAATAATCAAAATTTTGCTATATGTGGTGCTGTGTGTATAGGTGTATATTCTATATAATTGAACTATATTTTTATAAAAAAAATAAAAGAAAATTTAATTCAAAAAGTAGTAAAAATTTGCCAATATGTCGCCCTGTGCATCTTTTTGTACGTTTTTTATTAGGTGTTACAGTTCTATGCAGCCACCAAACGGCGGATCGTTATTATGAGAAACTATTCCTCGGCAGAAATCCTCTCGAAAAAGAAAGTAAAATTTTTGTTTATTATTTGAATTTGCATGCCCATTAGAGGTCTTCGCTCACGATATCAACTGATTGGCAATCACGCTTTAGCCCTCTCGACTATCGCAGCCTCCGTGGCTTTAAATTTAAATAAGATTACTTTTCAAAACCCCATTCAGGTGAGTTATATTTGTATCAACAGCACCGGATGGATATTGTGTTCTTGTTTTTGCTTATTTGACGGAATAAATAAAAAAAGGTAATAAACACAATCACTGCTACCATAGCAAAACAAAAAAAACACAACAAAAATGATGGTCCATGTGCCAACATGATTTTATTGTTTTAAAATTAGTTTTGCTTAGTAATTAAAGTTGTAATGTGTTTTGTTCACATTTGTTTTTTGTGTTTTAAGAGCGTGACTAACACAAACTTACTAATGCAAATTGCTTTCAAATGATCTTCTCTTTTTCGCTTTCGAACATTTTTTTATTTTTCTTACTTTTTTATTCTATTGAATTTAACGTGAATATAAATTATTGCATTTTTAATTATCTTAGGTTTTGTTTTCTTTCAATTTCATTGAATTGAATATTTTAATAAAACAAAAAATAACAGTACGTGAATATTATTATTCTATAATAGAAAAAAACTTTTATTTGACACATAAGAAAAAAGTGTTTCCACTAGTAAAAAACGTTAGAAGCTTCAAAACAAACTCAGCCAACAATAGAAATATTTCGGTGACCCACCAGAAGGTTCAGATTAGGGATTTAAATTTTTTCGATTTTTTACAATCCCGACATTTTCAGGATCTTGCATTGCGATCCCGGAAACTCAGGATTAGGCTCATTATTTACATATTCATCATGTTGCCACAACTTAACTCAGAAAAGCGATTTAGGTTGATATTTAGAAAGGACCTTGTCTTTCGAATGCAGCACTTCTCGCCTCTGTTGACAAACCAGTATAGCCGAAGTTTTCGTTCCCATGAGGGTTGATTGGTTTTTTCTTTCCTTTCAGCCAGAAAAATATTAACTGCAATAATAAAGCAAGACAACGCGCTGACTTATTCTTATTCCCGAGCGGTTTCTAGCCAAATTTAGCATAACAAATTCACTGGAACCTGCGCGGGATTATCGTAAAATAAAAAGGATTTGATTTCGTTGAAACTGTAAAAGTGAAAGCGAGCCGCGTTCTGAAAGAACTACCAAAATAAGACTTCCAGCAGAGTTTTCGAACAAGGGAAAATGTTCCTCCCTACAGTCGGTTCTACGTTACCGGAACGACCCGCACTTACTATATATCCGGCCAGGGACTGTCACTCCAGCAGCACTCCCGTACATGTATGGGCAATGTTTTGCTGCTACAACAACAACAAGGGAAAATTCGCATGAAATGTTTTTGGGACGAGGGAGGTGAATGCATACATTAAAGGCCAATTGAGCTATTTAATAGCCGCACCTAGTATTATTATTATTATTTATTCCTTGGAAGAATTCAAAGCAATACTTTGAATACCTGGTGTACCGATCAAAATGTTTTAGTAAAAAAAAATATTAATCATTTATCTTAGCATTTTATAGCTTTAAATTCAGCTTTAAGATAGGAGAAGGCTTATTGGGCCCACCTTTGTACCTACATTACACTATAACTGTAGCACAAGGACTTATTGATAAGTTTTGACAATTTATTTGTTTCATATTTAATTTTATGAAATTTTCATATTTAATTTCATTCATCATTTTGATCAAAAATTTCACACTTTTTAATACGAATTTTTAGAAAAATTCCGAGTATGCAGTTTTTAGCCCATTTAATTTTGGTTTAAGTTCCAAGTGGATCAGAAATCACGTCGACTTTTGACAATTTTTTTTTTGTTTAAAAAGATTTAGCGCATTTTTTGTATGGAGAAAATGCGCAACACCGGCAAACAAAAATGTAATCAAAAATCAAGGGGATTTTTCAGCTGCTTCGCAATTCTTTTTTATTATACTAAAATTTGGTAAGCTATAAAACTTATCGAAATATTTTATAGAAATTCTATTTAAAAGCCGGGAACTTGGATGAAGTTTGTAGAATTTTCTAATTTTTATACATATAAAATTTGAAACTTCTTGTTAGCTAATAAGATTTACTAACATATAAGATTACAAAACAAAGATATACAAACAAAAAAAGAAAAATAATCAAAACTGGTCAAAATATTGAGGTGATATTGTTTGTATGTACGTATGTATGCACATCGACCATTTCAAGTCGTTCCCACGACAATCGGTTCTACGTTACCGGAACTACCCGGATTTATATCCGGTCACTCCAGCAACATTTCCCCCAAACATGTATGCGGAATGTTTATGCTGCTAAAACCACACCAACAACAATACCAATAAAAACAAAAACATCAACAACAATCTTCTGTTGTAGCTGACAGGTTACGGCAAACGTGCGCAATCCACCTAGATTAGGAACATGGTCAGCTTTCCAGCAGTGATAGTATTCTCAGCGATAGTGGCAGCAATTTCCGCAAGAACAGATGGCAAATCGATGGTAGGTCGGCACAGCGGTGCTCGTTTTAGTAGAAATATTATTTGTTGCTGTACGCAAATTCTTTAGCAATGACTTGGTGAAGTACGCACCCTACACCTAAATGTTGTTATTGGACTTATTTAAGATGAGATTTCTCGATAAATAAAACTCGATTTTTTTTATTCTCACTCTACGTGAGCGTCTGCGCAGCTGAGCGACAAAAAGGAAAATAGACCGAGAATACGGTCGATTTGATATACATATGTATGTAACAGAGTACTTCATGTATCTTAAAATTTAATTACTTATGCAAGCAATGGGTGGCTTAGATAACATAGAGGTAAATTAGTATTTACATTTCTTCTTACCCTCCAATGAGGGGGAAATTATAATGTAAAATGTTTCTAAAATATAAGAAAAGTTATTGATTACTTGATTGCCAAAATCACTTGTGCCAGTACTAATGTGCGAACCAGCTGTTTGTCTGCTAACCCAGCAAAGTCTGAGAAAAGTTTGGCTAGTTTGTTTTTAGGCTTGCGGAACATATGTATGTTGCTACAAAGCCTGAAAATTTGGCTTGGTGTCAAAACAATAAAAGAACGAAATTTTTACTTTGGGGACATTTGTTAAAGTTTGGTCTGCCTTGTTTCTACACCCAAAATCCCCCTGCGCCCCCACCTCATAATCAATGTGAAATTAACTAAACATTTCCTCTATAAAATAATAAAGTAAGGCCATTGCAAATATTACATCTTATCGAAAAACAACAATTTCGAAACACTCTATGGCACTGACACTCCGGGAACTCCAATTGCTAGTTAAGTAAAATAAAGAAAAGAACAGTTGCAGACATAAAGCCATAAATTTATATATGTAGGTATAAGCAAAACAAAGATTGCAAAAAAGCGTGTGTAACCACAAACCTCCACATAACATATGTTAAGTGCATGTGTTTGTGCATACAGCCGAAAGGCGGCAACATGTGGAAATCAAGCAAAACTGAAATAAAGAATGGCAAACAGCAATTGCAACAATGATTACAGAAAACGGAAAGAGTGCAGATTTGCAACAACAAAGTCATATAATTACAGAGTCACAGAAGTGGCACAGCGGGCACAAAAGCGGATCAACAGAGCCACAGCCAAGTGGCAAATAAAACAAAAAGCAAATAGAATGAAAATGGAGAAGCAGGGGGCAGACAAAGCATAGACGCACAGGACTTTGCAAACACATGGGAAAAATAGTATATTATTTGCGAGTATGCGTGAATGTATGTGTGTGTGTGTGTGTGATAAAAACGGTGTTAAAAGAGCCAAAAGGAGAGTTAATATAGGAGATAGTCTCGAAGAGCAGACTGAAACTGAGAAGAGGCAAATAAACAAAGAAGGTTCATAGAGGCCAAGCAACAACTGACACAACAAAGCAGTCAACAAACTATAATGGAAGACAGACACATACGCCTACCAAACTACATACATACATATGTATGTATTTATATACACGCAACTGCTGACTACTGTTGCTGTAAGAAATGTGAAAAGCAAGCAACGAACAAGCAGCTGATTGAAGAAAAGTTTGAAGGATGCAGAGTGTACATTTACACATATAAATATGTATATGCATATACATACATATATATAATATAAATATATACTTTAAATGTAAATTGAAAATAGGAGTTGAAGTCAATAGCAATGCACAATTCTGAAAGTAAGTGCATACATACATGCATATGTGCATAGCTATGTTGGCAATGAGGGCATGCTGTACAAGCCAATGAGATCGTCTACGGGTCAATGTGATAAATCACAAATCAACCATCCATTGGCTTAGTTGGATGTGAAAAGAAGAGAAAGAAGGAGGTAGGCAGTCAGGCGAGTGTTAGCAAAATAAGTCTTAAACTTATACATTACATTATATTACATATAGATACATACCAATTTTAGCATGCACATGTATGGATGTACGCATATACATACACAAACATATGTATGTGTGTATACGCATGTTGGATGGGAAGGAATGAAAAATTAAATGAAACGCGCACAGAATAAGTGTGGCTGATCATATTAATATTCTTCACTTCAACACTTTTTGTATTGTGCTGGTTTTGTAATATATCGTAATTATTCGAATGTAAAAACGCGCATGCACGGAACAAAGAAGGTAGACAGACAGACAGCCAGCAAGAATGGTGAGACAAAGCCAGCACAAAGGCAACTATATACATTTTTTTATTTATGTTTTTTGTATTTATTTATTTCTTTGTATTTGGTATGCACTCATGTGCCATAGGTGCATACATACATACGTATCTATTTTGATGATGCAAATGCCAAAGCGCAGGCAAACACCAAAAATGTTGCGCTTGCATTATGTATGTATGTAAATTAGATTTTACACACGATTAATTCAGGTTTGCTTGCATTTTAATAATGTTTAGATTAAATTTAAGGTAATGAATTGATTTTAAAATACAGCGACAATAATAGGACAAGGTTAAGCGGCATGACAACGCCAGGCCACACTTTGCTAAATCGGTCCAAAAATATTTAAAGGGACTGAATTGGAAAATCATGCCCCTCCCACCGTATGCCCCAGACATTACACCTTCAGATTACCTTCTGTTCCGATCAATGCAGTCAACCCTTATGGGAGAGCGGTTCACTTCTTCCGAGAGCATCGCAAGCTGGCTTAATGAATGGATCAAGTCAAAAGAACTCGAATTTTTCAAAGGAATCCGTATGCTGCCTGAAAGATGGATTACAGTTGTGGCTTCCAATGGCACATACTTCACATAATATCATGTATTGTATAATTTAATTGTTTAAGTAATTCGTTATTTTGGCTAAGAAAGGACGGAAACTTATTCCCATACCCAATATATTGAGAGAAATAAACACAGTGAATAAGTTTTGAAAATGGTCGAGAAGACGTTGAAAATTATTCACTCCCGGACAAAATACTGACAAATCAGAAGTTGGGAAGGATAGGTGGGTCATTTCGTTTGAGTTGCTAAAGATTTGTCTTCTGCGGGCAGAGTATAAGAGGCAATGGAGGAGGATATGGGGGATGATACTTCTAACATCCGGATTACACGTGCATGCAGTTGAGTCATGAGATGTCCGTGTGTAGTCTTTGTATGCCCAAGACGAAGTCGTCCGAACTTTATGACATCAAGTCGAATCATCTAATTCTTAGTTTTTTTTTAAAGTCTGTTATATGGGTTTTGTATGGTTTACTCAATTCTTCGGTAATTATTTCGTTGTGCACCTTCACTGAGCTTCTAAAGGTCAAAATAACAGTCAACGGTAGATAGAATATAAACCAAAATTGTTGAAAAAAATTCATGGGCTTTCAATCGAGTGTCAGCGATTTTTAGCCAAGTACAATATATCAGCTTTGTCGGATCTGGTGCTGTGCAACGTCTATATAATTTCAAGAAGAAGTTTGCAACAAAACAAGTACAATTTCATTCCAACAAATATGTGAATAAGCTCATAGATTAAGCCCTCCAACACTGTTTCGAACAATTATCAGCGTGTAGGGCTTTAGTGATAGATGAGGGATATTTGAAATCAGAATATAAAGGTTTACAGTGACAGTATTGCTACTTAATAGACACACCTCGTTTACAGCTGCATGCCTAAAAATCTTGGTAGGTAATAAGCTTGTATTGGCACAGCACCTATTTTTAAGTTTAATACTTGCAATATTTACATTTTTAAATTTTAAACTCAAACACATATCTTACGACACAAACTTAATGTGTAACTGGTGCTGCTTAGGTAAGTATATTTGTTTACAAAGCGTAAATATTATTAATTCCTATGCTTAAGATAAAGGAGATTTAATAATCTATGGCATGAGGACTTTGGGAAATGAATGGCATTGGTCCCCAGTGACAAGAAAAAAATGTGAATAGGGAAGTCAATTCTGAAGTGATCAAAAGCATTATTTCATTATTGATTGGAATTAACCTACTTGAAGTATGTATTACGTGCAATAGTATGATGCAAACGAATGTAAAAAAATAATAAAAAACGTGCACATGCAAATATTCAGCACAAAAATCAATAAAGGATTACATTATCAATTTACTTTGCTTTGTAGTCTAATAAAAAAAATCAATATTAGCAATTTGCCCGTCACCTGCACACATTTCTACACTCACACGGAATCGCGCTGCACCCAAAAAAAAGGGAGAGGAGTATAAATTTTTACACGTGGGTGTTTATATATTGTATATTTATGAGTTTGCATGTATGCCTTTATTGAATTTCGATTTAAGGAATCTCTTAGAAAAGTTGCCAGTCACGACACTATAGGTATAAATAGTACAATAGTATTTTTTTTTTATGTTTGTATGAATGTGTACAATTATTTTATGACGAAAGCAAAGCGAGTCTTGACGTCTACAATGTAGACTGTAGACGTCAAAAGCGGCACTTGAATAGAATTAATCGACTTGCAACGTGCCGACAAAAGGATGGGTGTATGAGGCCCTACCACATTAGTCAACCTCTATCTATGACGCACTGGAAGGACAAGATTTCCATGCACAGAAAGTAAAAGGATTGTACCCTGTGAGAAAAACATGAACCAATGAAACATTTTTGAATTTCAGTACTGCCACTATTGGCCCAATTGCAAACTAGTTCTTTAATAACTAGATTTTAACCAGTTGAAAATTAGATAAATAATCACAATTTGCATTCTTTTTAGTACAGTAGTTATTGTGCCAGATTTTATCAAAATTTTTCTTGGCCTGATATAAAAATATCCCTATACTCTCTTGTTCGTTCAAAGTTAAAGTAGGTTGTTTTTGTTATAGCAGCCCCATACATACATACGAATATACAGGGAACGCTGCTTAAGTGGCAGTCTTTAGCCGGATATAAATTCGGGTCCCTCCAGTTGCGTAGAACCGACTGTCATGGGAACGAAGTTAAAGTAGGCGTTGCCATACACTTCGTAACGAACGGATTTAAGAGAAATTCATTCGCTTTGCCACTTCAATTTGTAGACCCCTCCTCCGCTTAAATATAGCTCATTGTAAGCTTACAGATTTACACTTGTGATGCACACTTGTGCTCATATAATTAAGTCACTTAATCTATTTTATAACAAAAACCTAATAAATCAAAATTTCAAACTTTGTGCGAAATTCGAAAACAAAGAAAAAGAGATGTATTAATTAAAAGCAAACTTGGCCTCAAAAATGTCAATTTTTTATTCAAAGTTTTCAGAAAAATTTTGGGACTGCAGTTTCAGAGTCCATTGAATTTTGATATAATATAACGCAAGTTTGGAGTGGCTCGAACTCGCTTTGATTTTTAATTAATTTTTTACTGTCGATTTTATGCATTCTCCCCATACAAACAAATTTCGAGCATTCGTTAAAGGTATTTAAAATTTAAAATATTCGATGAAAGTGGCGGACACACTGAAGGAATTGGGCTATTCTCAAGAACTGGGCAAAACTTTTGTTCTGTAAGTTATTAAAATGTCGGAGGAAGAGGTTATACCGAAAAACAAAAATCATTTTCCAGAAATAGACACTTTCGCGGATAAAAATTATAGCAAATTAATTGAGAACTAATCAGATTTGATACTTAACTTAGCTCGGAGCTAATCAAAAACGGATGAAGTGCATATTAAGGGGTTATACGCAGTTATGACTTTCAAAAAAATCGATTTTTTTTATTGCATTTTTGTAATGTACATACATATATTCAAAAGTATACGCACGAAATTTGAAGTAGATCTAAGCAATACTTTCGGAGTTATACCTAAATATGTAGAGATGCCTCGGCACGTTTTAAGGGGGTATTCTGGTCTCCAGCGAAAAAAAAAATCGATTTTTTTTTTTTTGCATAATTTTGTTGTATGTGTATGCGAGAATACGCCACAGAAAGGATTTTTTGAAAATCGCATTTTTTCACATTTTTCTGGGCACCGAAGTGTACCCTCCTCCGGCCGTTTTCATCATAAACTTTATCTTTAAACGCGTTTCCCCGAAAATCGTGTTTTTTAAGTATTTTGGTCACACTTTTCATAGTAGTTATACTCCGATTTCAATGGTTTTGGTCTTAAAAGGTTCGGAAAACTTACCGCTAAGTTTCCCCGTGTACGATTTTTGAAATTTTTTTTCATTCCATTTTTATAACCTTTTAAAGTTCAAAAAATGAGCAAAAAAAAATTTTTTTTGCAAATTGTTGCATAACTTTTGAAAAAAATTATAAAAAAAAATCTGTCACGGGAAAACTTAACCAGGGCAACTCTGAAGACAACGCATATCCAATTTTTGCTTTCTGATTACCCAGGTGGAAAACCGTGACCAAAATGGAGACCTGTTTCGTTTGGAGGTGGACGTCTTCAGCGCCATTTCAAGGTCGCGGGTGTTAATTTTTTTCAAAGTCAAAACCATTTTTTAAAAGCCAAGACATGTACCTTTAAAATAAAAAAAAATTTTTTTTTAAATATTCACAGGATTTGTCACAATCAATCCCCAAAAAAAACCCTTCATTTCAGGGCCTCGAGACCAGAAGACCCCCTTAAGGTAGGTATTGAAACTTTAAACGTGTTTTTTTCAAAACGGCATTTTTCAAGTCGGTGTACACGATATCTCGAAAACGGCTTGTTTGATCGGTCAACCGTTTTAACTCAATCTTTAAAGATACATTTTCTGGTAATTAATCGTTCCTTTTGTAAATCCGATACTTATTTTCCATTTTATAATCAATTTACGGCCAAATTCTAACGTAAAAATCGAAATCATTTCTTTTAAAAGCTACCATTTTGTGAAAATTCACTATTTTGATTAGCCGAGCGATTAATTACTAGATAATCTAATATATTATTGTAACAAAATTTGTTTGGTTTTTTGATTTCAGATAATCCAATCCTGAGTTACGATGTACACCGTAAATCGTCTTTTTTTAAAGGAGGTTCCAGAAATCGCCTGCAGCGCGCTCTATAATCAACATTTTCATAAATAAAAAATTTTGTTACGTTCTTGAAGGATGCTTTTATAACCGCCAAAACTTTTCAAATTAAAATGTTCTGAAGTTTCTTCAGGATAAATCCTTGACAACCCGTCTTTTATTTGCTTCATAACTGCGTATAACCCCTTAAGTAAATATAATGTGTCGACGTATAAATTTCAAGCTTGACCACGTTCACTGTGAAGTTTTAACGCACGTTTTCCTTATTGTAACACAGGTTGTTTTGATAGTTACAACTCTTTAGTGCCAAAAATCTACACTGTATGTTAAAATCATATGTTTTAATTTCTTTTTAGTTGGCTTAAACAACTTTGGAAAATATTGTATACTATTTTCATTGCACTTAACTACAGTTTAATACTTAACTTGAGTTCAAAATCGCATTTGAATATTTAAATTCCCTTACAACTGATCGAAAACTCTGAATTAACCCAACTGTTATGTTAACAGCAATAGTCATATTGCAAACGCAAACAGTTTTTTTTAAAACACTTTGAGGCGCAGTTTTTAGTGCGATTTTAACTCTGTTAACTCAGCTAAACTAAGGTTAAGCGCTCAATTTTGCAAGGTTAAAGTTAGTTGAAAAACACAACACAGTTAAACTACCACCGTGTGGTAGATTTCTTTCACAGAAGCTCACTTTTAAATTATCTTTGGAATAAATGGACTAATTGTCAAAAAATACCAAAAGCTAAAACCCCAAAAACCGCTAACATGAATATTGCAGTGGCCCAACACTCTTTATATAAAAATAAATACAGCTCTGTTAACCAACTGTTGCCAGGAAACTTCAAATTTAAACCAAAATGAGCTATTTGAGCTTACTCAATTCTGGTAGAAACGCTGGATATTCTTAGAACTTAACTGCAATTAGTTTCCTGTTGGAAATAAGCTAAATTAGATACATATGTATGTATGTATGCTAAAAGTTTGTTAGGCAATTTGAAAGCAGAGATTTTTCCTGCAGGGACACATACTCCATATAATAAGCACACACGCAAAAGTGGCTGTCTACCAACACGTGAACAACCTTAAAATGGCTATAACAACGGTAAAAGTAATAATATTAAACACAATAACTGTAAGAGGACAATGACACATCAAACACACACATGTATGTAATGTGAAAGCATCTGTGAGTAATAAGAAAATCAGAAAAAAAAAGTTCGATGAACTCAAAAGTCAGAACTGGATGTGAACGGAAAGCTTAAAAACTAAATGGCTAAGAATGTCACAAAAGAAGTGCGTAAGCAACGAAACGGTAAGCAATGAAGCGAACGAGAGAAAAGACAATTATGCATATGTATGTGTAAGTGCGTATGCAAGGGAATTGGGAGCAATGACAACCCGCACACATACACACATATCTTATGGAAATTACAGTTAGATGCGACGAGTGGGATGGTAAGAGAGCTTCTTCTTTTCCTGCGAGGTGGTAGACGGCGGCGTATGAGTAATAACTAGCCAGAGACAAACCAACAACACCAACACCGACAACTAGACAAAAAGGCTTTAACGCACAAAGCAATTAAGATACATTTGTAACTAACTTAGAGAAATAAAAACAAAAAAACAATAAATACAAAAATGCAAATGCAAAACTTGATAGCTGCGCATATACGCTTTTGCGTTATTGCTGCTTATCAAGTGAAAACCGTATCGCACAAAGCCAAATACAAGTAAATAACAGAACGCGTATCAGCAACCTGAGCAACACAAGAAAATAAAAACAAAACGAAAAACAAAACGCATTTATATATGAAAAAGCGTATGTCTTTCACAGCTGTTTTTCGTAAAGAAAAAATATACAGATAAAGGCACTCAAAACAAAAACAAAACAAAAACCGACACGACAACAGAGCACAAAAATGAGAGCGAGGAGAGAGCAAGCAAAGCAAAATACAAGTTGTAAACAATTGGGAAAATAAACAAGAAAACAAAAATAGCATAAAAACAACAAACACAGTAAATATTTTTGTGCTAAAGTAGTAACAAACTTTTGTTTTTATTAAGGACAGAAAGCCCACCAAACACAAGATAAAAACATATAAAACCACTACCGCAACTCGCTGGCTGTAACTGACTTACCAACTTATGCGAAATTTTTGAAGATCTGCAAGGCAGTAAAGTAGTGCAGTGGATACTAACTAACTAACTTGAATTTTAAATATGTAAATAAAAACGCAGAAATTCCAGCAGCGCACAATGAACACGTTTACGATGGCAGCAAAATACCAACTGTTCTTACAGCTGCAATTGAAATGTGTTCGTTGCCGGTTTACTGTTCGCTCTGTTGCTTGACGAGGATGATGATGATGATGAATGGCAGCAGCAACAACAAAAATATACATATACCTATGTAAGCATAATATGTGCATTTGTAGATTTGAGTGAGACAACGACATAGACAAGCAAGCAAGCAAACAACCACCACTTACAACAACTACACTGGCGTAAATGACGAAGGCCACAGTACGCCACAGAGGGAGTGGAGTACAAAACCAACTACTTTAAGAACACTCGACTTGCAGACCAGATACATATGTATATATTAAGGTGCATATACATACATATTTACAGTGGCACAGAAAACTCTACATATCACGCGGTGTTAACCTGTTCTGAGCAACATTTGATTTGTTTTGAAATTCATATTCAATCAATTGATCATTAGCAAATCGAACCATTAGCAAAAACTAGCAAAAATTATTTAAGAGGCACAAAAATTGGACTACCAAGTATAGCTAAAAATTCAGAATATTATTAAATTAGGTATGTATGTATATAGTATATAAAAATTGGTATCAATATTTAATTGTTCGACTTTGGCTTTCAAGAAAAACATTTTTTTTAGGCTTCTAGTAGATACACTTGGGTTCACATAATCAGCTCACTTAATTTTTTTACATTATTCACAATATTTTTTTATGTTAAATTTTTTTCGTCAATGTTTAATAAATAAATGAAAATATAGCTTATTTTATGACAAATATTATATAAATTAAAATTTCAAAATTTGTACAACATCTATAAAAATTTAACAAATATTCATCAAAATTGAAAACTTTTTAAACATAATTAAAATAATCGTTAAGTATGCAGACTTTTAGCCCATTAAATTCTAGTAAAATAAAGTGCAAGTTCGAAGTAGCTCAAAATTCTCGTTGATTTTGATCATTTTTTTGCGCATTTTCTCCTTATAACAAATACCCGACACAATTCCGTATACTTTTGATGCAAACAGAGTACACAGTCACGATGTTTTAAGTTTATACAAATAATTTTAGTATCATGGCAGAACGTTTTTCGATGTATTTTGTTTTGGTCTAAAAATAGATAGGAATTTATCAGGTTTATTAGCAGTGCTCACTATTGTAACACCCTTTAAGGATATTTATATTCGTTCTAAATACGCGACGGCAATCAAGGCACTGGGAACACTAAAAATGCTTTGAAAAATGTTCGGAGAATACGGGCTTGTTCGAGGCAACCCTGTTCGCAACCCTGATGCAAATACTAAGCTGATACTTTTTTATTTTCGGGACTTATTTTCAAAATGTATGTGAAAGTGAATACGAAAATAAAAATAATGGAGTTTTCTATAAATATTTTCCTAAAAAAATTCGATATTACCGGTAATTTACTACTGAAAATGACAAAAAAAAATTATAAAACAATCTGCAAACAAACTTTTTATGATGCAGATTTAAAAGACTTTGCGCACAAAAATTGCCGAATATTTTTGACCGTTAGAACTCTATGCTTTTGCCAAAGCTTAAAAAATCTTGCAACACGGCTGTTGTGATTGCAACTCGAACAAGGCACATCTGGTTTTCCCTTGGTTTGCATCTGAGTACTTCAATATTGGGCTAACAAGTTCCTAACAGGGACATTGCAAGAAATGTATGACTGGTGAGCTGCCTAGGCAGCGCCATTTTGTCGTGGCACCTCCGTGAAAATTTGAGTATTTTTCAAAACTTGCAGCAAAAACAAAAAAAATCCCAAAAATGTTTTACAAAAATATATTTTCCCCAAAAAAGAAATTTAACCAAGTTTACTTTATCTTAAAAAATAAAAACAAACCAAAGATATTTCACTTGAAACAACACTATTCCAAAATTTTGAATATTGAATAAATCTCAAAATTATTAAATTAATCAATTTTTATTTTTTATGTATTTTTTTTCAATTTTCTTCTTATATACTCAATTTTTTTTCAATTTTCTTCTTATTATACTCAATTGTACAAGTAAAACAAATTTCCAAAAATGTTCAACAATGTCCAAAATAATTGCATCGCATGACATGAAACCACTCTAAAATTATATGGAAACTAATTCAGGCGACTAGAGTAGAGTGGGGCTCGTTCTCACCACAGTCAGTTTTACGTCACCGGAACTACCCAAATTTATATCCAGCCATGAGCTGTCACGTGACATTCCCCAAGCCTGTATGACGAATGTTTAACTTGTTACAAAAACAACAACTAGAGAGGGGCTAATAGCATATAAACCACGAGGGATATGCGCTGAGGATCATAGACCAATCCTGAATTAAATTTCATTTCTCAGCAGATTACTTAAGATTTGCTTAAGAACCTACTCCATGTTTCAGAGTGGGATCAAATTTCGGTAATCGAATAACTTTTAACGCAGCAAATTTTTTGTTTTCCCATCAGTCTCGAATTTAAACTTAATTTCGTTAAATACAAATAATCTATTATAATATTCTTGTCTGAATAATAGTTAGTTTTTATCGTCTTCCTAATATGTATATCCACTAGAAATTTATTGTATATTCATAATTTTTATTATGTCTACCGAAAAGAAAAAAATGTTGTTTGCTTATCTACAAAAATTTCGAAGCTAAAAGTCAATCCCGACATGGTGGGGTTTCTTGTTATCATCAGAAGGTATAGAGTTTTCTGTGCAACTGTAAATGACATGTACATACAGATGTGTAAACCTGTACACTTCGTATTCCTTCTGGCATCAATTCGCAAACGTTGCAACAGAAAACTCAGCTGTGGTCGCTGTGGTTAAAATTCGAAGGAAAACACTGAGTAGACCGACCAACATAGCGAAGGCATAAATAAGTATCATAAATAAGTATGTATTCGCAAACTGCAAAAACAAAAAATATAGCTAATAACAACGATGTGGTATATAAAAACCTAAAGGTTTAGGCCCATTTTCTCCACCAACTTTGCTCACACACGCACTTTAAAGCCGCCTACGAACGGCAGATGGCTTGTATAAGAAACCTTCCATAACAGACATGCACGCATATGTGAATAAGTAAGTATGTATGTATGTAACTAGATCTGTCATTGCTGACGTGCAATCGCAGCAGGGATCAAACCCAGGAATGACGCCGTAGCAGCCAATATTCCAACTCTACTTCTTGCTAAAGTAAATGGATAAGTATAATACTAATATGCATACATACATACCTTAGCTCACATATAAAAATATGTATGTATGCATGTATGTATGTATAATGTGTATGATTATAAAGTATGTAGTTACCTACATGTGTACATATGTATATTCCTGTTTCCGCAGAACCAGCTGACTGTCTGACCGGTTTCGCTTACCACCATGTGGCTTGGCTGGTTCATTGCATTGTTCGTTCAGTTTTATCGGTGTTATTTGAACAGGATATGGGATAAATGGTAGGGAAATGGGTAGTAAGACAGGGAGAGAACAGTAATGGAACAGTAAGCACAAATATGCCTTTGATGGATTACACTTGAAGGTGCACTAGGAACACTGTAGATATAATTTCAAAAATTAAATCCAACTTAAGTAAAATGATAACAGTTCACTCAAGCCACATATAGAGATGCTCTCAATAATTGCACAACGACATTTGGCCAAGTTTTGATAATTTATTTATTTATTTTTATAAAAATATAGGTTATACTGTAACAAAATTTAAATAACTCGAGGTTGCACACATTTAAAAAAAATCAAATTTTAAAAGTTCAACAAAATTTCAAGCTTTTTAGTGAGAGTTTTTAGAAAAAATTTGGATACGAAGATTTATAAGCACCCCAAAGAATTTTAACCCCTTAAAGGGCTATATAAAATCCACAAAATAAACCAGTTTTGTTTAAAATTATATAGATATGCATTTTCATTACATTTGTAGTCGGATAATGCACAGCTCGATTTTTTTGTATTTTGCATCTATTGCAGGCGGGAGAATGCAATATTGCCACAGCACTTCGTCACCAACAGTGCAACAATACTATTCCAATATACAATAACAAAAAATAAAGCACACAATAACATAATTTCAAGCAACGAAACGACAAAGCTGGTAACTGAGGTTGCCACGGCAACAAGCAAACAATAATAAATGAAACTCTCACACAAACATGTTCATACACATTGCTCTCTCGAGCGCAAAAGCATTCCACATATGGCCTCTGGTGACGCTCCAGCATGCTTGTCCAGCAGGCTTTTATGTGTGCGTGTCGGGTGACACTCGTACTTGCTTCGTGTCACACATACTTGTTGTCGGCTTTTGAATGATGAAAATGAAAAATTTTAGATATTAGCGTCAAGCACCCGGCACGCACACATATAAGCCTTCTGGACAAGCATGCTGGAGCGTCACCAGAGGCCAATAAACACACGAAACGGATCAGGGGTGTTTGGAGCGAAGTGTGGCAGGTTGGCAATAGGAAACAATAGGGGGCGGCAGTGGTGGATAGAAACGTGTTAATAGAATAAGAAAATTGCAGTAGCAGTAACGAGTACAAAGACTTTACTTACATATGTATGTATGTATGTATAGTATATAAGCACCCTAACATCGGTCGGTTAAGGCTTACAAGCGAAAATGATTAGTTGATTCTTGTTGATGAATAGAATTTATTAAACTGAATTCATTCAGTCAACTCTCTCTTCGTATTTAGACTTTTTCTTATTCGAGTGCAAAAACTCTAATCGCAGAAAATTTCATAGAAACATACACAGTAGGGGACAAAATACTTGCTAGAAAAATGACAAATTTTACTTTATATATAAAACTCATGCCGTTTGGCGACCATAACACTGAAAAAGTAGCCTGCCGTTTGAGCTCAACTCACAGGATTAGTTTATCTTCCAGCCAATTAGAAGAAAATCGGAGGAATTTCCGATAGGTGGCGCTGTGGTATGTTTCTAAAAATCCAATTTATTGTATGATTTGGCTCAAACTTGAAACATACATACATATATTAGCTACGCGAAGATAAATATTTTAACTCAAAATTGATTGAGTCACAGTGAAGCGTGGCCAGATTTACTAGTGTGGCATAAAAACCATTAATATTTTGTTATGTAGCAACTACTTTTGATCACTTTTTGGGCAACTTTTTGGGGTTGATCCTCTTAGTTTATTTATATAAAAGGAATATGCATATGTACTTGGAATAATGCTTAGAGCTTTTCTATCTCAGCAAAAAGTACCTACTTCGGCGATGTTATTTGGTTTGATGTTTTCTGATCGAGGCCAAAGATGCCAAAAGCATACAAAACTGATGATGAAGCCAACAACAACAACAACAACAACAACCAACACCGTTTCCACCACAGTCGGTTTTACGTTATCGGAACAACCCGGATTTATATCCGGCCAAGGACTGTCACTCCAGCATCATTCCTCGAATATGTTTATGATATTACAATAGCAACATGAAGCCAAGATAGTAGTCAATAGTGAGCACTACAGGTAACTGATTCCCAGTCACCTCAAGAACCAACAAAAGGAGATTGCATATTACGGGAGCAAGTGAAAAGAGATGCATTTAAAATTAGGCGGCCCACGAAGCAGAGTCAATTTTTACTAGGTTATTTTATACCAATAATGCGTATTATTAAATGTTATTTTACCCCTGCAGCTGAATGTTATATTTCCCCCTGAATAACTCTAAGTACCTTGGGATAACTTATAAAGATGTTTTACCGCATGCAAGAAGGTGACTGTGCGAAAAGAGGCTCCGCAATATTTTAGAAAATTAATGATTGACAAATTAGATATGTACCTATACTTGGGATATCCTAATATTACAATGTGACAAATACCCCATTCCCTGTAGGGTATGCGAAAAGTAATCCTACCGCTGTTGAATCACTAATGAGTTCGAAACCAAATATAAGTCTGTACCAAGAAATTGAATATTGTATTGAAGTTTGTCAATGAAAAAAAAAAACGAATAAATGCATAAATTTTGCATTAACGATGGCGGCGGCGACAACACAGTAGCGACAAACTCAACTCACATCCACACACAAACACGACTTTAATTTACTGAACCGCTGAACCACCCTCACAATAGAACTTGCTTTCAAAATCAGCCGGGTACTCACGCATACACATACATATTATATTATATATATATATGTGCATATGCATGTATGTAGGTGTGAGGTTATTTATTTATTTTAGGTGGGCGACATGAATATACATACATATATGCATATATAGACAAGTAAGTATCCAGTTAATGTGCAGTTGACCCCAAATAGAATGGGTTCTAATTCCGCTTTTGGTGGACGCTTTTAATTTGTGTTTGTTTACGTAAATATGTATGCATCTCTTCCGTTTATTACATCTTGAAATTTTACGTATGCATATATATTTGCACACTTGCTGTTTTTGTTTAGGATCTTTCTGGTATTGCGAAGAGTAGAGAAATGCTTTGACTTATACATGTATATGTATGTACATATATACCTATGTGTATGGAAGGTGAACTCTGTGTATGCTCTCACAGCTAGAGCGCCAAATTGATTTTGCAATTTATATACACAATCCGTAATGGGTGCTTTTTTAGAGGTTCTGAAATTTATTTTGAAATAAAGTGCAAGGAAAGCAGAGAATATTTTAATATTTTGCCATTATTTCATTTTCATTTCATTTTATGGCTTCGAAACTTTATTCAGTTTACAGGTATATTCTGTAACTTTTGCATCCTTTTCGTATTCTATGCAAACTCGTTAACAACTACTTTCTTTGAAACACTTTGTTGGAAATAAAGTACGAACGCCTATTTTCAAAATTGAACATACAAATTTATAACCTTCAAACATCTTCTATTCACACCATATGATAATTTCACATATAAAGATTATAGAGTTGGATTTTGAAAATGAATCTAGACTCTTAAGATTAAATACTACTTAAAAGGCAGAAAGCCGAAGTCCTGGAAGGGAAATTTAAACGGCTTTTTAATCGCGGATTAGGAAATTAAGCTCTATAATGGAGATAACCTGCATATGCACTTGTAAATATATTACTATTTGTGGACCTGGCCGAAAATGTTATGATAATAGTGATAGCTACATTTAGAAATTTAAAACTATTATAGTAGAACACTTCAGGCGTCGATAGAGCGCACAAAAGATGACACGTTAAGGGGACAGATACATGTAAACGGCCATATTTTCCCTGATTTTCATTAAAATTATTTAAAATAAAGAAGTCAATATTTTTGTTTTCAAAATTGGCATACAGTTTACTTATACATACATTAAAATAATATAAAAAAATTTGTTTTTATTTTAATCATTTAAAATGGCGGATGTACACTCAATTCCTCCAGGAAGGTCGCAGCGGGGCTTCTCTATCGGCGGGCATTGTAGCATCGGTGTCAGTGACCTGAATATAAAAAACCAAAAATTTTTTTGTTTACTAATGTCATAATTTCTATATGAATTTAAAAAAATTGTAAAAAAAAAAATTCGCGGAATAAAATGCTTAAAAAAATGAATTTTGGGGCGAATTTTCCTACTACATATTTTTTCTTCGAAAAAATTATTTTTTCGAAAAATTTTCGAATTGTAAATTCACAATATCGTAAAAAAGATTTGTCCAAAATTTCAGGGAGATCGGTCAATAACTCTTCGAGTTATCGTGTACGCCAATTCGAAAAATATAGTTTTGAGAAAACACGTCTAAAGTCGGCAACGTAACTATACCTCTCCACGCGCTCGAACGCAAAGAATAGAGTCGTCACGGTAGACGATCTATAATATAAAAAATACTTCAATTTACGTTCTACGTTTTTTTGACATATTCTTAAAGGATTATATTAACATTTTATGAAAAAAAAATTTGTTTTCGAAATTTTGCAGGTATCTGTCTCCTTAATTAAGTCCTATGTGGTAGAATTTTCATACAAAAATATTAATTTTCTCTTATTTTTAGCATAAAAATACAACTTCTTCCATAAACGAAGGAAATACTTCCACTATTTGGGAATAACAAATACAAAAATCCAAACTATTGCATGCAATTTACAGATAATCGTCTTTATATAAGAATAGAAACAGTTTTAATAGGCGCATTTTGTTAGCAAACCTCAAATATAAACAAACAAACAATTAGTTAACTTTTTTTCCGGTGGAAACGCTTAACACTTCTCAAAGTGCTCACTCTTAACTTGAGTTAAGTGTAAATTGGGCAATAAGATGAGAAGTTTTTGAAATTTAAAAATCTTGTAGAAAGTTTTAAAATTTGATGTACATGATATTTGTTGTGGAATGAACTACGAGGGCGGGTCAATAAGTCCGTGACTTTTTGTATTTCTGACCTCTTTACTGAAAAAGAAATACTGCTCCTGTCAACATGACCTTTATCAGACTACCCAGTAATTTGAGGAGAAAATGGAAAAAACTGAATTTCTTGTGCTTATTAAGCCGATTCACCCTTAGAAACCCACTGTTTCGACTGTTGTTTGGTCTCTGGTGTGTGGTGATGGATCCATGTTTCGTCCAAGGTTACAAAACGGCGCTAAAACTCCTCCATATTGCGATTAAACAACGCCAAACCTTCCTGTGAAGTTGTTACACGATTGCGTTTGTGGTCGACTGTGAATTACTGGGTAGTCTGATAAAGGTAGCTGTAAAACACAAACTGACTGACGCAGCACGTTCAAATTTTGACAGGAGTCAACTGACAGATGCCTGTTGACAGGAGCAGTATTTCTTTTTCAGTAAAGAGATCAGAAATACAAAAAGCCACGGACTTATTGACCCGCCCTCGTATTATATTGCTATAAAAAATTTAGAAAAACTAAAACTAGTCGAAATATCTGTATTTCTTATTTTAACCATGGGTCAAGGATCGATATTTCTTAATTTGACCATGAGAAATGAGCCACATCATTGTCTACAACTTGATGGGCAAAGCGCACTATCAAAATTGATTTTTGCAATAAATTTCCGCTATTCGTAAATGCTTTATGGGTGTGAATATTTTCCTACTAATTTGACAAGTATACTGAACAAAAATATCAAAGTATTTATGGCAGTTGGCGCTTACATCCTTTTTGGGAGTTTGACCGAGCTCCTCCTCCTATTTGTGGTGTGCGTCTTGATGTTGTTCCACAAATGGTGGCTTAAAACTGTAAGCCGGCTCCGAACGGCAAATGGCTTTTATGAGGACCTTTTTCATGGCATAAATACACTCGGAGATTTGCCATTGCCTTCAGAGGGGCGACCGAAAAGGAAAAACTTTTTCTTCATTTTGGTGTTTCACGGAGATTCGAACCAACGTAGTCCGAATTCCAAATGGTAGTCACGCACCAAGCCATTCGGCTACGGCGGCCGCTATAATAAGTACGTATTTAAAATAATAATAATAAGCACCCGTTACGTGGAATTAGCAACAGCACTCAAGATTCTTTGTTTACCCTTAGGTATTTACTTTTTTACATATTTATTATTTTTTTTCATATTTCTTGTTCTTGTTCAGTTGGCGTTAATGGCCATCCATCGATGGCGAAAAGTCAATAGACTTTTATATATTTTATAATTCTATCTTTTCCTCATTCCATATTCTACAAGCAATGAGTGGCAACTTTTATTAAAAATGTTTCTTTTTTTTATTAAATGGCGGCCGCATAATTTCTTAACGATTCATTCTGCTCGCTGATTGCCGTCGCCATCGCCTCTCACTGACTATTTGCTGTTGCTGTTGCGGCCATACTTTCCTTATTGTTTTATTGTTAATTTATGTATACTTTTTTGTATTTACGTTTGCTTTGTTTTCCGGTATGGAAATGCCGATGACCAGCGCTCAACTAAAGGCTAATGTTCTCTCAGGAGGATGGGAGAGCTGATCGTTGCAATTATGGTGTTAATCTTTTTTTATTTGTCGCGCGGGATGTATTACGTATGATTTCCACGGGCTATTGTTGATAATGTCATAAATGGGAGCAACAACCCAGACAAGAAAAGGTTGACAAAAGAATGATGTACATAATAGCAGCACCTACCTCAAAGCCGGTATAATCCGTCGACAGCATGACTGACATTTATCATAGTGGAGCAAAGCAAACAGGATCAGACCGGTACAATCTCTTTATTTGGGAACCATGGTATGTAAGCGCTAGTTTCCAGCACGAAAATGCATTCATTTAACTGGTATTATAAGTGTACACATTTTTTATACGTAGCGTCGCGCGCGTGTTTGGCTTCATTTACGTTTCAAGCAGTCATTATAAAATCAGAACTACTAACGACAATACGAGTACTTATTTGTCAAGCTGTTAATCGCTGTGAATTACGTACTAATACAGGCTTCTGGGCGGTTATCAGCGGTTATGCCCACTTATCACTTATCTATGATGAGTGGAAGAAACTGCGCTTTATAATTTATAAACTTTATGTGCATACGTATGTATGCACGTATGCAGATATGACTTTCTAGTGCCCCCAAGGAAATATGAGTCAAACCAAAAACCTAGTCAAATGAAAACGACACAAAGAGGAAAAAATCAAAAGTGATTATTTAAATGAATGCATATATATACAATTGGTTTTTGTGGTTACTGCACTGGTTGGACCCTACTATGGTCGGTAAAACCACCGAAGTATTCTAATGATAGACCCAAGGAATATGCTGCTTGTTAGAATTACACCAGAGGCAGAAATAAAAAGGAAGGTTCGGTTCAAGAATGCTAGATTGCCAGATTGTGCGGATTGAAATGAAAAGAGTGCCTAACTTGGTTATAATTTAATTGTAGATGAGGCGTTTGACAGAACAAAGATAGTGTCAAAGTACAGTGCTTGGCCGGATATATATCGAGGCCGTTCCGGTAACGTAGAACCGACTGTGCTGGGAAAGCAATATATTTTATTTTTGATTTTGGTCCCAAGAACATCAAAATCTTTAAACAAAGATTGCCAGTTCACAATTCAATAAATTATAGATCAAATGAATAGAGAAAAAAATGAAATCAGCTGCTGTACTGATATTACAAGGAAGATTATAGGATAGAGAATAGAAAAAGAAATTCAGTTCACTTTTTGTAATTCATTTTCTGTCAACTTCTATTCTGTCAAACGTGGGACTTTATTTAAATGGACATATAAAAAGATGATTATGGTTGTTGTTGCTGTAGCAGCATAACCATTCCCCATAATTGTTCGAGGAATGCTGCTGGCAGTCATTGGCCGGATATAAATCCGGGTTGTTCCAGTAACATAGATCCGGCTGTCGTGGGAACTAGATGGTTCTGGTCGTAGAGTTTTCTTCACATGTAGTTCCTATGTTAAGTTATATTCTGTGGCGACACAAGTTAAGCTTGCTAAGGTAACTAGAACGCAAATGAATTAGTATTACGCGCGCTTCAGGGGGCAACTTGGACACTTCATCGGCAAAAAATATATATTTGGTTGTCATATGATTGGATATTCACAGGCAAAAGTGATAAGTGATGATAAAGATCTAACACCTAGAATGTACTAACCCTAAGGAAAAGTTCTAAATAAGGTCGCAACCTATAATATATTTTCTTACATATCTATCAATTCGAATTCTCCATCAGTTAATCAGTAAATGAAAATTTCAAATTTCGCGACTGTAAAATAATTTCCCCAGTGATGTAGCAGACCCTCTGCTGACCATCAATAACATAAGAGCTAAGAGAGGCTGCAGATGGACAAAACTGATGTTACCTGTCATGTCCAACCGACTGTCGCAGTTCCTTCTGTCACTAAGCAGAGGGGACTGTAAGAGCCTGGTTGGACTGATGACATGCCACTTTCTGTGGGCGAAGCACATAGAAAAGGTGCTCAGACAATGTACGCTGCCCAGCTTGTGAAGAGGAGGATAAGACCGCGGACCACTTCCTGTGCGTCTGCCCCGCCTTCGCTCGAATCAGGTTTGCGGTCCTTGGCACTGATGTGTTAAAAACGACCACCTTGGCTCCTTGGTACCACAAGATCTACTCAGATTTCTCCGGAGATCGGGTAGATTTAAAGAAAACTAAAAGGGAATCCAAGTCTAGTACAATGGACTTAATTAATGTCTGAGTGCTGCACTTGCTAGTTGTCAAAAAAATAAGGCCTCTTGCTAACGCTTGGCGAATAGGTGAAGCAACTGGTATAAATAAACATATATTGGCAGTACTGGAATTGCTACTTAAGTTCAAAACTGCAACAATATCCTCAAATCGCTAGCCAGCAGTTCTTGGGGCAAAGACAATGAAATGTTACTGGCGACATTTAAAGCAATTGGCCGGCGAGTTCTAAATTATGCTCCACTGCTATTAGGGCAGCGACGGGATGCCTCCTAATGTGCCCCTACAACACCTACATAATGAGGCGCAGATGCTACCTGTGAAGGAGCATAAGCAGTTCCTGTTGGCGTGTTACCGCAGGTCCCACCCATTCAGACACCTGCTTGAGCCTGAGCCACCTCCCAGGCATGTCAGGAGGCCCCTCCGAAGCTACGCGGACGAGATCCAGGACAAAACAGACGGACAATTACTGGATCGGACAGACAGACATTCATCGGGAGACTCTTACCACCTTTTTAAGGGACCGTCATCGGAGTCCAACCACGGACCCATTGCAGACGAGGAGCTCCAACATCCCCGAGAGTCCCGCGTAACCTTGGCACAATTACGTTCTGGATTCTGTATCAGGTTAAACTCCTACCTATCTAGAATCGAACCCGACATGCTAAACATGTGTCGGACATATGAAGACACCCCGCACAATACTAACCACCTTTTCATATGCCCCATCAAACCCACTCATCTAACCCCCCTCTCCCCTCCCTCTGGATCCATCTTTTCAAAACAGCAAGTTGCCTGGGCCTTCCGTTAGATGAGCTAGACGAAGACGACCGGTAATCTACATTGCACTGAAAGGGTTTAGTAAGCAGCAACAACAACAGCTACCAACATTTTTTTTGTCTGGAAGCATTTAATTCGTAAGTATTAGTACTTACAGGGTGACATTTGTTGCTTCAACTTGCTACTTGTGATGCTCGTGCCCTATCCACATCTTTGTGCTCTCATTTTTTTTCAATGTTATTGTTGATTAAAACCTACACAATTGCAAGGTATTTGAACACGGCGGGCAACACCTAAAGAGAATTCACAATGTTAAAGCAACAAAAGTCTTTCATTACAGAGCTAAAATATCGAGCAGAAAAGCGGCGAATCAAAGGCGTCTAATGTCAACCAAGTAAAAGTTTATAATAGCCGCATTCAATTCGTCATGCGTTAGCGGGTGGGAAATAAAGCCTCTTATTTTCACCAAGCGTTAGCAAGTGGCGAATAGATGAAGCAACTGGTATAAATGAACATATACGTTGGCAGCACTGGAAAAGAGCTGCCAAAAATGGCATTTATTTGGAAGCATATAATGGATATTAGTTATGAAACTTGTCTAAATCAGAAAAAGTTACTTTAAAAAGTTATTATCAGTTATATTCGTGGATATACAAATTATTTCCCCCCCCCCCCCCCCCAAAAGCAAGTGATGTGCTAATCTCTTACGGCATAAGAAGATACCCAAAGGCGCTACGAAGAGCCAGAGTACGAATTATGCTCACCAAGAGTGTAGATGGAGCCGACTCCGACTTACTAAACATATGTCCGGCATGTGAAGGCCCCGCACGATACTAACCACCTTTTCATATGATCCATCAAACCCACTCATCTAACACCCCTCTCCCTCTGGACCCAACCTGTAGAAACAGCAAGTTTCCTGGGTCTACCGTTAGAAGAAGACGAAGACGACCGGTGATTACTCTACATGATAGGGCAAAGTTATTGCTACAACAACAACATGGAGCCGAGCATTACTTTGCAATTGGAATTCGATGAATGCTCAACTGCACTTCAACTATAATAGCGATTTCAATTTGTTCTCTGGTTGTAGATATTTTTCTTCCAATTATTTATTATTATTTACCGAAGGATATGATGAAAGAACTAAATGGGTTGAGCACTAAATGGGTTGAGCACCTGAAGACTTGTAACCTCACCTCCGGAGTGAGTAAGCTCTGGTCCACCGTTAGGTCCCAGTCGAACCCGACGAAACACAACGACAAGGTGGCTATCACCTTCAACGGTTGTACTTCGTCGGACCCGAAGAGATGCGCGAGCTATTTTAGCCGGCTGTTTACACTGCATCCTCCGGGCGACAGAACCAAACGTCGTGTTACCAGAAGGCTGCACAAACTGACGAACGACAGTGCGCCACTTACTTTCTCCGGTGATGAGGTTCAGGGGGCCATCAACAAGTCGAAATCATCGAAAGCCATTGGCCCTGACGGACTTAACGCGCTGATGCTGAAGCATCTGGGACCCCTGGGAGTAGGATACCTCACAAGGGTCTTCAATTTGTCTCTGGCCACTCTCATCATCCCTGACAAGTGGAAAGCAGGGAGAGTGGTCCCACTATTGAAACCTGGGAAACCCGCCAACCAAGGGGAGTCTTATCGGCCGATAACTCTCCTTTCCCCAGTAGTGAAGACACTTGAAGCCCTCCTACTCCCACTCTTCACGACCCACCTGGCCCCAGCCCCACATCAGCACGGATTCCGACGAGTGCACAGCACCACCACGGCACTCACCGCCATAAACGCCCAGATAAATCGCGGGCTTAACCAAAACCGCCCCTGCGAGAGGACTGTCCTAGTAGCGTTGGACCTAAAGAAGGCTTTCGATACAGTCAGCCATTCCACGCTACTAGATGATATTTATCAGTCGACACTCCCGCCAGGGCTGAAGAGGTGGTCCGCGAACTACCTGAGCGGTCGGCACTCGTCAGTGATTTTTCGAGATCAAATGTCAAAGCAGAGGAAGATTAAGCAAGGCGTACCGCAGGGTGGTGTCCTTTCACCCTTGCTTTTTAACTTCTACATCTCGAAGCTCCCCCAACCACCAGCGGGAGTTTCCCTGATCTCATACGCTGACGATTGCACGATAATGGCGTCGGGCAATGACATCGATGGCCTGTGTTCCAAAGTGAACAACTACCTCACCGACCTTTCTCGCTTTTTCACTGCGAGGAATCTCCAACTTTCCCCCACCAAGTCCACGGCGACCCTCTTCACCACCTGGACAAAGGAGGTCAAGCTGTCCCTTAAGGTAAAAGTCGACGACACACCAATTCCGACTGTGAATAACCCCAAAATTTTGGGTGTAACCTTTGACAGCTTGCTCTCCTTCTCTGCGCACACAACCGCAATTGCCACTAAAGTCCAAAATCGCAACAAGGTCCTCAAATCGCTGGCCGGCAGCACTTGGGGCAAGGACAAAGAACTGTTGCTTTCGACATTTAAGGCAATTGGCCGGCCGGTTCTAAACTATGCTGCGCCTGTCTGGTCGCCTGGTACTAGTGATTCGCAGTGGATAAAGCTTCAGACATGTCAGAATACCGCCATTCGGACAGCGACCGGGTGCCTCCTGATGTCACCCATACACCACCTGCACAACGAGGCACAAATGCTCCCAGTCGCGGAGCATAACAAATTGCTCAGCAAGCAGTTCCTGCTGGGGTGTTACCGCAGGTTTCACCCCTGCAGACACCTGCTTGAGCCCGAGCCGCCTCCCAGGCACGTCAGGAGACACCTCCTCGACTACGCTGACGAACTCCAGGACAAAACTGACCGAGACCTACTGGACCGGACAGTATTCAGACAGTCAATAAACGACATTCACCGGGAGTCCGTTACCACCTTCATGAACTCCCGTCCCGTGAATGCCGTAATCGGAGTCCAACCACCACCCATTGCAGATGAAGAGCTCCAGCTTCCCCGTGAGACTCGTGTAACATTGGCACAACTACGTTCTGGATATTGTAGCAGGTTAAACTCCTACTTATCCAGAATTGACCCCGACATACCAAACACATGTCCGGCATGTGAAGGTACCCCGCACGACACTAACCACCTCTTCACATGCCCCCTTAATCAGACTCATCTAACCCCCCTCTCCCTCTGGACCCAACCCGTCGAAACAGCATGTTTCCTGGGCCTACCCCTAGATGAGCTAGACGAAGACGACAGATGATATACCTACACTGACAGGGCTAACTATACTGTTAAAACAACAACAACATGAAAGAACTCCTCACAAAAACCATCTGGATTCGGCTTACAACTGTAGGTCTCTTCATGTGTGCAATAACATTAAAACGTACGCCACAAATAGAAGGTGGAGCTCAGTCAAAGACACAAAAAGTGTGTGAACGCCAATTACATACATATATATATACACTACATACATATATATATACACTACATACACATATATATACATATGTAAATATACATATGATATGTGAATCTAGTAGACTACCACAATTGAAAACTATCACAATTTTTAAGTCTTATCTACCACTAAATAAATTTTTACAAGTCGCACACTGAACGCAACACAGTACTCGTATCTACGCAATCACAACACATCATGGGTAAGCAGCAACGCCACCGCTCGATACCTACTTTTCTACCTCCCCAGCCAGCGCACAGACCATATTTCACATAGAGAAAGCCTTCTGCATTTTACATTTTACATTATTTTGTTTTGCTTTGCATGTTTGTTTTGATTTCCTTTAACAGCTCTTTGTAGCGTTCAGTTTGATTTTTTAGCGATATACATATGTACATATCCTATGTATGCAGGTACCTATGTATATATGTATGTGTATTTAGTTTCAAACATAAATGTGCACTTGAATATTTGAATTCACCACTCAAGTAAGGGTAGAAGAACAATTTAAAATAATTTTTCGATGAAAATTAAATGATTAAATAAATTCTTAACGGTCGGAAATAAATAAACGTGACCAAGAATAACCAAGAATAAGTTAGGATGGTGGAGAAATATAGGGTGATGAATTAGTTCAGTGTGGAGATGAATGAAATTCTATTACGTTTCGAATTTTTCCGTGAAATTTCTTAAATATCGCATTTTTAATAGAAATGCTAAATGCTATACCTCAGTTGTATTATAGCTATATATAGACTTTGTGCACAATTAATAAACATACAAATGTATTACATACATATGTGCGTGCATCAGGTACTTACATATGTTTGATTCTCAAATTGTATTCGTAATCAAATTTTGAGGAATTTTCGTAATTTTCGTGCTAAATATGACCTTAGTTGTTTATCTTCTAAACAATTCATGGCACTGTAAGTGCATTACAGTGAGCGAGCAAAAGGAAATTAAGCGCTATAAACATACGCGCAAATCTATTTGTTTACATTAGCAGTGCCAAGTAATGAATCGCTAAAAATACGTCACCACTGATTAACACACCACTATCGCATCATCAACACACAAACACAAGCCCAGAAACCGCCTGTTAAAAACAAATTAGCAAGTTCACTTTTCACCTTGACAATGTGCCTAAGCCACTATGAGAACAAATGCGTGTTATATTCACGTAGAAATGCAAGATTTTTTGTATATTTTTGGTTTCAATGCTATCCTGCAGCATAACAGAGAACCTTCAAACCAGCTGCAATGTGGAGTGGCCCCAGATAGCCTATTTTACAGCTATACAAAACAATTGGGTCAAAGTCGAAAAATGACCTTGTGCCGTAAAAAGAACAAAAATATTAAAAAAAAAAAAACACAAAAGCGGAGATAAAGGCATCTGTACTCATATTCAAATATTTTAGCACCAAATTCAGTTATGTTCCATGTGTCTATTCATTGAATAATTCAATTTGAATTGTAATGACAAATTAGCATAAAATTGAAAAATTGCAGTTTTTGTTTCGTGTGTTCTTTTCTGTTTGATATTCTGTTCACGATTTCCGGCCGCGCAGGGTACTCTGAACCAACTACCTGCTTGTTAAGTTACTTGCCCACATGCTCAAAAACCAGCCAAACAGCCAGCTTTGACTTACCTGTGTTTGTGTTTAAGTGTGTCTTGAATCGTTAGCTGGTCACAACCAGAGTGTCAGCAACTACATATTTCAGCCTCGCTTCAAAAGTTTGTTGGTGTCGACGCAACGACGATTGGCGTTAATTAAATTAGAAGGTAAGCGTAGTAGTTATTTTCAAGCAAAATATTCTGCGTTTGTAAAAACCGCAAATCGATGCCAATATGCGAATGTGGTTGATAAGTTTGCCAAGCTAAGAAATTTTCCTAAACTACCACTTAACCAGCAGGGAACTGCAAGTACTTATCGTTCGTTTTGCGTTGCAATTTGTTTGGCCTAGTAACGTCAGATGTTGTCGTTGGATGCACTTTGATATTTTACAGCTGTTCGCTTCTATTCATTAGCTTCGATTTTTCAATTTCTATTTCGCCAGATTTTCAACTTTTGATTTGGGATGCACTTCGATTTTAAAAAGCATTGAATTTACATGATTTTTTCAATGTTGTGTTCCTTACGGCGTAGTTTACTTTGTTTCCAGATTTTTCACTTTGAAGTATTCTCTTCGGATTTTACCGTTCTTTCACTCATCGATCTCACAGTAGTTCTATCTGCAAAATATGTTTTACTCCTAGAAAAACTTTTGGATTGTTTGTTTTATTGCGCAAAGACTTCAAGGCATTTAATTTCCTCCCGGCTGCGCCATAAATTTAGCCAAGACAAGAAGAAAACAACTTCGCTTGAATTTGTACAAATGCATATTTCTAATTCTCTAACGCAATCAAATCACTCGCACTTGCTTCTGATTCTGTCCGTCCACCGATTTCTATGCTTCTCTATATAACAAATTTTCAGCTTTGCATTATCTATAGATTTCCTATTCGCTGCCAGAGAATATAGAAATTCTCTGATTGGCCTTAAACAGAAAGAGTGTGATAAACAAAAATAACAACGGAGGAAAACAAATAATAAAAGCAAAACGAAAACATCTGTTCACACGCAAAGTTGCATTTTCGAAATTTATTATTTACAAATACTTTTACTTACATTGTGTTTACACAGAAGAGTCCACGATGTACAAAATACAAATCATTCTTGGAATGTGTCTATAGTAAAACGCTTTGGAGTATGTATAATAACTCTCCTAATTCAAAAAATTGTATATATAGTATTAAATAAAATATTCGTGTTCAAAATTTTAAAACGTATACAAATATTATGAGGAAAGGATATAGAAATAAAACATTTTGGAATAATATCCGACTAACACTTGTTCATGTAAAGAAACGTTCCTGGCAAAGAGGCGTTTTTACCTTGATGTCTATATTCGTGACTTAAAATTTTTCTGCAGTATTTTTAATCAATAACTAGTGCATGGCAATACAAATTTTAAGCAACTAAGTCTAAACTCATCCTTTAGTCCATTGGAAAACACGAAGAGCTCACGCTCAAAAATCAAAGCGAATTGAGTACCTGTGGCGATTTCGCGATTTTGACAAGTCTGACGTCAGCTCCCTTCGCAATACAAAAGAAACGAACAAAACAAACAAAAGTGCAAGATATTACATGGCTGAAAAAACTCAGTGAAAGGCTTGGTAATATTGTGATTTATGAGATTTAAACTAATCAAACTAATGAAAACGAAGTGCCGTATGTTAAATTGTGAAAGCACAAGTTAATAGAAACCCCCCAAATGCAGTGTGTTTGCGTTTTATTCGGAAGTCGCCGTGGTAAAAAAATATGTTTCTGTGCGTATAATTTCTTGTGTTTGGTTGTTTCCATTGCTTGCGCCTACTCTTCTTCTTCACAAACAAATAATTCCCCTACCTTTTGCTTGTTTATTCATGGGCTCTTACGACACGGCGAATTCGAATGGCGCAATCGTATATTCTATCATTCTTGCTCAAAAATCAGCACGGATCATGTTTGGCATATGAAATAATTCAATTTCCGCGCTGCATAATGTAGTTATTATTATTATTTGAATTAACGACGTTCAAGAAAACTTTTCAAATTAAATTTATTTCCTTTTCAGTATATGTTAACCGAGTTGCAAATCTGGTAGACTATAACATAAAGGCAAAAATCATAATCAAAATGTGCTAGTATTTTTAATAAATTTTCTTTAATTTATTTGACTTTTCAAAATTATAGATGAAGAAAACCTCGAAATAGAAAATATCCATAAGTTCGCTCTAGCGAAGCATCTTCGGTCAGATAAAATATCAAGTAAATAAATGGGACTTTGGCGGTTAAAAGGATTATAGAATAGAATTTATGGTGATGGTCATTTTATTTAACGAATAAAATAAGAAATACGAATGGAAGATATATGCACTTCGGCTAAATCCGTATTGTACTCTGTGCTGCTCGCATTTTTTCATCCCATTCCAAATTTCTTAAGAAGTCTTAGTAGATTCCTCTTAATTTTTTTGTTTTGCTTAAGGGGTTATACACAGTTATGAAGCAAATAAAAGACGGGTTGTCAAGGATTTATCCTGAAGAAACGTCAGAATATTTTAATTTGAAAATTTTTGACGGTTATAAAAGCATCCTTCAAGAACGTAACAAAATTTTTTATTTATGAAAATGTTGATTATAGAGCGCGCTGCAGGCGATTTCTGGAACCTCCTTTAAAAAAAGACGATTTACGGTGTACATCGTAACTCAGGATTGGATTATCTGAAATCAAAAAACCAAACAAATTTTGTTAATACATATATTAGATTATCTAGTAATTAATCGTTCGGCTAATCAAAATAGTGAATTTTCACAAAATGGCAGCTTTTAAAAGAAATGATTTCGATTTTTACGTCAGAATTTGGCCGTAAATTGATTATAAAATGGAAAATAAGTATCAGATTTACAAAAGGAACGATTAATTACTAGAAAATGTATCTTTAAAGATTGAGTTAAAACGGTTGACCGATCCAATAAGCCGTTTTCGAGATATCGTGTACACCGACTTGAAAAATGCCGTTTTAAAAAAAACGCGTTTAAAGTTTCAATACCTACCTTAAAACGTGCCGAGGCATCTCTACATATTTAGGTATAACTCCGAAAGTATTGCTTAGATCTTCTTCAAATTTCGTGCGTATACTTTTGAATATATGTACATTACAAAAATGCAATAAAAAAAATCGATTTTTTTGAAAGTCATAACTGCGTAAAACACCTTAACGAATTTTTTGTACCGATGTTAAAAATCTATTACATTTGAATACCTGTTTTTATGTATATTTATAAACAATGTGGCAACGATATAGCAATTCGTTTATTTGTGTCGAACCGATTTATCTGTTTTGTTTTGAGTTCGCGTTTGAAGCTTCCCAACACGTTTTTTGTTTACTTTTGCATTTCTTGTATAAATTTAACAAACAATAACAATGCACATTACCAAAACAGTTTTTTGCAAATCTTAAACATTTAATCGATAACTGAGCGATGCCCTTAGAGGATATAAATATCAATCCCGAAGCCATTGTAGGTTATGGGAAAACTGACCAAGAAATGAGCAGCATCTTTGACGAAATCGAGCAGCTACTTCGGAACAATGAGGTTGTATCATGAATAAAAAATTGTAATGATTAATGTAATTGAGTTTTATATCTCATAGTGCTTAGAAATTTCTCCAAAAGAAAGAACAATTAATACAAGTGCAAAAACCAAGCTCAGCAATAACCTTCAAAAAGCGTCTAAAGCTGTACAACAGCCAGCAGCTTTAAATGCCATCACAGATTCAGAGGCTGCGACTTTGGATTTTTTGCCAACTTGCGGTAACCATGAGTTTCTCACTTCTGTGGACCCACAAGTTTTGCCCGAGGACGAACTTTCATTGTATTCTGTGAATCAAAATGAATTGCAGCCAGTTAATGCGCCATTTATGGTGCCTGGCATATACAAGAAAATTGCCAATGCATCGGGAGCCACCAGTGAGATTTTGTCAGAGAATGCTGCGAAGGAATCGACGAATGTGTTTTTTGCAGCAAAATGTTCGAAAGGCAAGATTATTTCGCGAACTGATTTTGAGAACGATACGGTCGCGGACAACTCATACGAACATCACTCAAGCAACGTAGAAGAAGAATTAACTTCGACGGAATTGAAATCTGATGGTAAAACTAACAATTTATTAACATTCGCATGCAGTTTACACAAGGCAGCGCAAAGTGACCGAATTGTAATTGATACGTAAGTTTCGCATATTTTTAGTTGCAACTGAAATTGATTTTTTTTTTTCGTTGTAGAAAAGGAAACGAAGTAACGCGGACACGCGCCGCTACCAACCAGAAAGTAATATATCGTTTATTAGGACCAGAAGAACTAAATCTGCAAACAAACAGCATTGAAAATTTAACATATACAAGCCCAGATGAGAATCGGCCCTTAAAACATAAATTAGGACGGCCAAAAAAGCATGCATTAGATGATGGGGATAAACATGCCTCACAGGTGTCTTTCAAAAAACATAAACTCGAGCAAAATGTAAAAGCGCATGAGCCCACCGAAAGCGAGACTAATATACAACAGCCATTGTTGCGTACCCGTTCTGGTCGTGTAGTGAAATTGTTAAAACCGCAATTAAACACCGTCAGGGTGAATGAAACGCCAGCCATAGATTTAGACCACGTCAAAAGTTTAATTAATGATTCAAAAGATAAAGATTTTCATGGCAGTGTACTTATTAACCCTCTGCCAAGTAAAACAGATATTTTATCATCGCCGCCTATCTCAGGTTCTCCGACGCAAAAGCGACGAGTGCCACCGGAATCAATTTGTCCCAAATGTGGAAAGATATTTTTGGGGCGTCGCTTGAAACGTCATTTCACACAACATCCAGATCATATGCTTGCAAGCACAACTGAATATCCACCGATACAACAACCGCAACAGCACCCTGACAATGAAAGTACCACCGAAGATATGACACTCTTTCGTTTTCTCATATCAAAGCTGCAAAAACCACTACTTAACGAAGATCAGCGTGCCGATCTCTTTCTTAATGAACTAAATGATCTCGTCGTGCAGTTGCAGTTACGCAGCGCACGACTGATACGCAACACTTCCGGCTTGCATTTCGTTAGTGCTCGTACAGCACGCATACTGGGCATACCTGAGGGCCAATATGCGCTCGATATGTCCGCGATAGATACTGAAACACCACCACTGGACACAGAGCAGCATAGTTTAAATGGAGAGGAATTAAAACGGCATGATATTATGCCACCGGTGGGAACTGTAAACACACCGAATTTAGATTACACAGCAATCAGTTTGGATAATACGCTTACGGACGAAGCAGCGCAGAAGTTAAATTTATCAGCCGGTGGCAAGTTATTGCCACCATCCGAAGAAAGTCTCTTGCGTGTTGCAGATGATCTTGTGCATGATGGTATGGCCAAATTGGTGGATACAAATCTACTACATCCACCACGTACAGTTGTACAATCATCTGGCGTCTCAACTCTAGTACCGCACTACGATCATGTCAGCGACAATGCAGTGGAAGCGCTAACTGTTAAAGAGAATAACGCACCGCAAGAAGGTACTCCACTACTAGACTTGCCAGTGGACTTTTTTCAATTCAAGAACAACCGTTGCAGTAAAAATGTGTAGAGAAATAGAAAAGCTGAGAAATGTTCCTTTGATACTACTGAAACTGCAATTACATACATACATATATAGGCTGTAAAAATTAGTTTTAATTTTAGTTGTATATATGTACCCGTATATGTTCTTATATAATTATCCTATATAATTTCTTGAATTTACAAATATATGTATGTGTGTATATGAAGGTGAATTTACGTGAGAAACGAAGTCTTAGGCCCCTATTATAAGTAACATTCGATCTTCGATATTCGCTGGTTGTCGAAGATCGAAAATCGAATGTCAATTTGGTATTATGAGCGGTGCAACCCTATCGAAATTTTCGTTGTTTACCGAATTTAGAGTCGAATGCAATTTTGCTTTCGATTGTGTAGCGTATTGTGGGAAAACTTGTTAAAGTGTAAGTTGTTTGCGATTATTTATGGTTTTATAGTAACCAAATAATAAATATATACTAATTTTGTTAATTTTATGCAGATCGAAAGTCGTGAGTACCAAACAACAATTAGAAAAGCGAATCCACAATTCGCAAAAGGGATTTGCACCAAAGTTCAAGCAGCAAAAAAATGGGAGGAATTTACAACGGAGCTGAATTGCTTGGGACCACCAGTGAGAACGGCAGCAAAATGGATTAAGCTTAATAATGGTTTTTTTTTTGTGATGTTTATAGAAATACATTTTTATTTTCCCTTGGCAGGTATGGGCTGAAATACGTAGAGGAACTGAAATACATATTTTTTTCGAATGACGAATAATTGAATAAAGAAAATTTGTAACAAAAATAAAACAGCAACTGTGGCGTAAATGTTTCTATTTAATACTTTTTAGATTTTTCTATAATATTCTAAGAATTTCATTTCTTATGCTGTATTTGCTATAAAAATGTGCTTTTCTTTGTTGCAGATCAGCCTCTGTACTACTAAATTGTATCCATTTTTGGCAAATATAATTTTCCAGGACATCTATTATTTCCGATAGCACAACAGACACAGTGGGTTGAGCAAGTCCTAGCATACCTTCATTACCAATACTCAATTGGTACGATCCCTGAGCATAAAATCGCAGAACTGTGGCTAGTTTTAAAATATTTGGGATGGATTTGGTTCGGGTGCACTGCTGCAACAGGTTTTCTGTACTGGACAGTAGGTTCACCAACGCCTCTTTAGATAATCTAAAGTTCTTTAAAAATCTGTAAGGAAATTTCTGTAATATTAAATACGTCAACACATTTTGAAAATTCTAAATTTACTCAGTGGAAGCCATTTCCAGGGGTTTGGATGCGTCCCTCAACTGTTTTCTACTTCTAGCTAGTTCCACTAATCTTTCATCGTCCAAAGAATCGTCGAACCACAACTCCGTTGTACTCATTTTCACAAAAAATACTTTTTTTAACTTTTAAAAATAATGTTAGCAAAGAATTTCAACACAATCGGTTTTTCTTTTATTTTGATTTGGTGTATCAGCTGAGAAAAAATTATCTATTGTAAATGCGTCGAGCGATCGAAATTCACAATAGTCCTATTCTTCAACGAATGAGCACCATAATAGCAAATGAAAATTCGTTCGATCAGCACTTTCGACTACAGTCGAAGATCGAATGTTGCTCATAATAAGGGCCAATAAGTAATAAGAGGACAAAGCGTTTATGAATACACGTTTTTTTCTGTTATATGAATGCATAGTTAATAATACCTAACAAACATTTTATTAGAATTATGTCTACAAACCTGTTTTCTTTGCCGGTAACTATTTCATTTAGGTTTTACTTTGACGTTTCTCTTTACATTCATAAAAATAATTATCGAAAATACAGAGTTGTATGTAAACGTGTATGGTAATAATCTAGGATTATTTTATAATCTCAGATTTCGGGCGTGAAATTTTGTATGGGGAATCCCGCTTTTTAATTACGGATTGGGAGTTAAGCACGAAAAAATAGAGCGTTAGTAAACTGACAAAATACAATTCAACAGAAAATATATGTATGTTGTCAATACACAAATGTTATTTAGAATGTAATAAAAGTTTGTTTTCTGCAATAATTCAATAAGTATAACAACATTTCGTAAATTACCTGGAATTCTGAGTAAATATGTATGGATACGTGTGGTTAATTTATACTCGTTCGCATGTATATTAGGGTGCATCAATCAACTCCCTTCTATCAACTACAATCACCTCAAAAACGGTACATAACTGCCTGAATCTTCGTAATATGCTAGGGAACTTTAACACATTATTACAGGGCTGGGTCCCTGAACATGAAGTACACGAGGAAAATGAAATAGCGGACCATCTAACAAAAAAGTGGCGAACATGGTCCTGGACGAAATTCTGAGGAGGTGGGAGGTGAAGAAATTCGTTGAACACTGGCGAAACTCTATCGGTCAGCGACAAGCGAAGCAATTCCTAGCGCCGGACAGAGCCTTTTCTGATAAGCTACTTTCACTTAGTAGAGTAGACTTAAGACTTTTAACTGTTCAACGCTAGTTTACTGGGGCGGTACCCCTTGGTCGGAAAAAAAACCCGAGTCATTTCAGTAACGTAGAACCGGCTGCCATGGAATGATCTATTTCGGTCGCAGTGCGCAGTAGCCTAATAATAACAAAAAGAAAAAAAAAAAAAACAAAAACAGATTAAAAAAAAACAGTCTACGTAGTTTCGAATCTCGGTGAATCACAAAAATGAAAAAAAAAAAATAATTTTCTAATAGCGGTCGCCCCTCGGCAGGCAATGGCAAACCTCCGCGTGTTTTTCTGCTATAAAATAGTTCCTCATAAAAAGTATCTGCCGTTCGGAGTCGGCTTGAAACTGTAGGTCCCCCCAGTTGTGGAACAAGCCCGTGGAAACGATGTAGTAAAATTCACTGGACGACCTTTAGTGTATTTATATATGTAGATAGGCATATCTCTCAAAGGAGAGAGATATAATAATATTTATTAACCTCAATTACAACTTCTTGATTATAAATTGGCAGTCTCGGGGATAAAAACTCATTACACCATAAAAAACGCATTACCAATATTGCAGCAAAATCCATTTAAGAAGCTCCAAGAAAACATTTATATCCTTCATAAAATATTCCTTAACATAGTGACAAGTCATAAGTCATATTATATACTTATATGCTAGTTAATTAGCACACATTAGGTCTGTCCTGTATTCGTCGCAAGCTAAATATTTTTGCCTGATTTTATTTGACTTTGCGATAAAGGAGAAATCACAGTTTGAACTATGGGTGATTCCAAATTTGCGTAGGCAAATTATTTTCAAAGCTGATTATCATGGAAATTACTTTGAAGACCAGTAGTTTCAAAGATTCTTCTCCTTGTCTTGAATGACCCGATAACCCCTTAAGCGATTTTGTTTGAAAGAAAGATTCTACGGAAGATTTTTGGACCTTTGTACGTTGGCGACGGCGAGTATTGTGAGCTGTATCAGCTGTATTAGTTTTACACCGGCATAGACATACTGTAACGAGTAAAGATCCAGCAGCTCCGCTGGATAGGTTATGTTGTCCGATGAATACAAACGCTCTGGTTCTGAAAGTATTCGATGCCTTACGACCTGGTGGTAGCAGTGGAAGAGAAAGGCTTCCTATAAAGAGCATATAGAGAAGGACTTGCCTTCACTTGGTGTGTCCAATTGGCGCCAGTTAGCACAAGTAAGAAACGACTGCCGCGCTTTGTTCAACTCGGTCAAAATTGCTTAAGGTACTTGACCACCTTGGAAAGCTAAAAAGTAATAGGACTATGAATAAGTTCGTGCGGTTTTTTTTCGAAATTTGAAACTTTATTGACGTAAAATGGTTACAAATTTAATATTCAAAATATTGTCCATCGCTTACTACTACTTTTTCCCATCTTTCTGGCAATTCACGGATTCCCTTTGTGAAAAATTCGGTCGGTTTTGCCGCAATCCACGAATCGATCCATTTTTTGACTTCATCGTAATTACGGAAGTGCTGGTCAGCCAGGCCATGTTGCATCGATCGGAAGAGATAGTAATCGGATGGCGCAAGGTCTGGACTATACAGCGGGTGGGGTAGGACATCCCATTTGAGCGTTTCTAAGTATGTTTTGACCACTTGTGCAACATGTGGCCGAGCATTGTCATGTTGCAAAATAACTTTGTCGTGTCTATCGGCGTATTGCGGCCGTTTTTCTCGCAGTGCTCGGCTCAAACGCATCAATTGTCGTCGGTAGACATCCCCCGTAATCGTTTCATTCGGTTTCAGTAGCTCATAATACACAACACCCAGCTGGTCCCACCAGATACACAGCATAACCTTCAGGCCATGAATATTCTGCGCCGACGTCGATGTTGAAGCATGGCCAGGGTATCCATACGTTGCCCGACGTTTTGGATTGTCGTAATGGACCCACTTTTCATCGCCAGTCACAATTCGATGCAAAAAACCCTTTCTTTTGTGCCGTTGAAGCAGTTGTTCGCATGCCATAAAACGGCGTTCAACGTCTCTTGGCTTCAATTCATACGGCACCCAATGGCCTACCTTTCGGATCATTCCCATGGCTTTTAAACGTTTGGAAATGGTTGATTGATCAACTCCTAAAGTTTTTGCAACCTCTTCTTGCGTTTGAGCCGGATCTTGATCGAGCAATTCCTCCAATTCGGTATCCATGAACTTTGGCGGCGCACCCTCGCGTTCTTCGTCTTCCAAGCCAAAATCACCACTTTTAAAGCGTGCAAACCACTTCTGGCACGTTCGCTCAGATAGAGCATGCTCACCATAAACTTCCACCAAGATACGATGACTTTCGGCTGCTTTTTTCTTCATATTAAAATAATGAAGAAGAATTCCCCGCAAAAACACATTATTTGGCACGAAATTCGACATTTTCAAGTGTGGTAAAAATATTGTTGTTTACGCTTCAAATAAAAAACTTATACTGACGTTTGTGCCTTACGACAGTAGCTCTCCAATGAATGTTTGGAAATGTGGATCGATGGAATAATAATCAAGTTACGCCATCTGTTGTAAAACCGCACGAACTTATAAATTATTACAACATATTCAATAATTTTTTTTTCATGTTCTGTATAATATATTAAAATAAATTTTTTTTTAAATTTTTATTTAGAGCTTATATAATACAAAAAAAATTGATTTATTAAAATTTCTTTTTTTAACATATATCCAGGAGGCGCCAAAGTCGAGGCCTGAAGAAAATCATGTCTTGCGGCGGACAGTTAATCTTAGAAATGGTAATTCTAAAACAAAAGAGAGAAACAAAATTTTCAAAAGGAAGGTTCCTTGCGTGAGAATTTACCACAAACTGACAAAAAAAAAAATAATAAAAAAATGGCGGATGTTTGAAAAAAAGTTAAGAAAACACCCCTGTTTTTCACAATGTTATGCTTAAAAAGCAATACTTTATTAACTTTTTTTTTGCAAAATGTGGTAAATTGGCATACAAAACATCTTAACAAATAAAACAAGACCAAAATCATTAAAATCGGCTAAGCAGCTTCGGAGATAAAGTGTCCGCCATTCGAAAAAAAGTAATTTCTGGAAAAACGCGTTTAAAGTTAAAACTTGCTATTTTCTTTCAGCTGAGTCAGCAAGTAATGAGTGCAGGATGCGCCTGCACATTTTCACTGATTTCACTTTGTTAGAATTCGAATTTAAAAAAACAGTTTCAGGTGATGATTTTTAAAAGTATAAGGATTGAAAAAATGTAAAAAAAAAAAAATTTAATTTTTTGAAACTTATAAGGTGGTCAAGTACCTTAAGAGACTATCACGCCAATGAAGAAGATGCAGAAGACGTCTCCTATAACCAACTTTTCAGCATATGTTAATTTATGAATCAGCAAATCATCTTTTACTGCTTCTTTATAGCCATGGGCTGATATTTTGTGAAATTATTTGAGTTGAACCGCATAATTAATCTAGATTTATTTTATATATGGGCGTACTAATGGGATTGCCCCCAAAGCAAGACGTCTTTATGCTGAAACATATCCAAATTCATCTTAGATTCATTGAGGAAAGAATGATTTTTAGATAGTAGATATCTACTCCTGGAGTAAAAAATGAGATTCTGGTGGGGACAAACCACTTTACGGGAACGATTTCGCGGATAATATCAGTCGCGGTAGAAATTAGTGTTCCTCTTATTTGGATAACACAAATTATTTGACAAAAACTCAGCAAACTCTGAAAAGAATATACAAGTAACAAATGAGTGAAAAATAATATAAAATAATATTAGTTAATTTTAATTGATTACTTTGAGACATTTATTGAATCCAATGCACAAATTTCTTACGTATCACTATTACAAAAAGCAAAACAAAAGCGCAAAGGAGAAAAGTACGAGCAGCTTTCCCAAAGTTTACGCATTAATGGTTAAATTTCAAGACGCTTCATGAAATCAAGTATTTTATTATTCTTAACTCACTTCGTAATTTTTACTTGTACGGAATTAGCTTCAGGAGGCCCACAGTCGAATGTGCCTGAAACACAAATGTACCCCAGTTTAACCTATACATTACAATTCAAAAATTCGGTAACTCGGGAAAAAATAGAACGCACTTACTTTTTACCTCGGTAAAACAGTCTGTGTCAGAAGAAAATAACCCTTTTTCTTTCTTGTAACTTCAAGATATATTTCGTTCTGCTTTTTGCTGCGTAATAGTCCAATTCAAAGGCTACGACGCCAGTGCTAGCTCAGGTTAGTGTCGTTCGAAACTTTCCCATAAACGCGACCAAACAAAAATGAGTGAGAAGTACACGAAGCGCTTCGAGGCGGTATTTTTATGCGCGCATTCGAAAAGGCCAAAATTATTTTACGCCGCGGCTGCAAAAGTGATTAAAAAATCATAAAAGTTTTGATGTGGAATAAGCGGTATAAGGTGTACATGACTTTTCCTAGCGCGGCTTGAAGCGAGTGACGACAAAAAAGCAGGATAAAGTGATCGTCCAACTTTTTAAGCGGGACCCTTCTTTGCGACTCCGCCAAGAACGCACAATTCTTGCTAAAAAGGGAATAGATCTGAGTATCAACGCCATCGAACGACGCCCCACATCATCAAAACCACTACTCTCAGAAAAACATATTTAGGAACAACAAAACAAGAAAATGACGTCCCAGTAATGAACTGGCCTTCCCATAAGCGTATCGAGCTCTATCTGAATACCTGTATTGTGATATTATACTGAAAGAAAGAAAACCCTGGCCAGCAACAACACTTGCAAACGAGTAATACTTTTGACTTGTTTCAGTTTATGCTTTTGTCCTATCCTTTCCTGTTACAGTTCTTCGATTATTCGATTATTTATTGTTTATTGTACAACATTGATGGATTTAATGCTTTAGTAATATGTAAATATTTTGAAGTATTTTGACACACATACATATGCACACATTTACATACCGTTTGAAGGTACAAGTATAACAACACATTAACGTAATTGACAATATTTCGCTATCGGACATTTGCGAATGCTAATATGAAAGAGCTAAATGTGAGAAATGTTATAAAATAAATGTGCATGTGTGTATGTACGTGTTTGTGTATGTATTCAAATGCATCCATCTGCCATAGCATCATTAAATGGAATTACAACTTTTTGATCCAGCTAGAAGAGTTAGTTAACGGTTAGCCATCATAATGGAGAGTTGTTTGAGGAGTTGCATTCGCAGAGTGAGCCCCAAGAAATGGGCTTTCAAATCTAGAGAAAATAAAAAAAGTGCACACAAAAAATATAATACTTTGCGTCACGTTTTGGCTGAAAATACAGATGAATTTTGTAAAAATACAACATTACATGGCTTGAAATATGTGAATAATCGCTCACTTCATCCGGCTGAGCGGTTGGTATTTTACTTTCTATTTGGGATACTAGAACTTTCTTCATATAACTGTCGAGATACTGATTGCTGATGCATGTAGCACACAGTGAAGAATCATACAAATGACCAATTCGCCCGCTCGTCTCCGTGTGGCATGACAACTAATGTAAAATATTTGTGAGATATATCAATGAAATCAGAACACATTTTGGCTTAGACTTGCATGGGAAATGGATAAAATAGGGAAAGAACCACGGCCACTTTACATGTGGCAGAAAAATTAATTTTAAAATCGAATGAAAAATGGGACTTTGTCCTAAGAAGTGAGGAAAATTTGCGCGAAATTAATATAGGGGACTTTAAAGTCGAATGTGTGCGACCCTAAAACCATTATATCTTGCAAAATATGATATACTAACATATACATATATACGAGTATCACTTTGAGTATCACTCCGCGACAAATTAGCACAGCAGCATTTTGACCAGTTACGACTATTTTTTGTTTTTTTGCGCCTTTGAAATTTTCATTATTTTTGTAAAAATATATACATACATCAATTTAGACAAAATTTGTAGATTAGAGATTCTAGAAAGATTTTTGGTATGCAGTTTTATAGTGTAATAAATTTTGGTACGATAAAGTGCAAGCTTGAAGTTGCTTAAAAGCCCCGTGGCTTTTTTATAATCCCATAAAAAATGCCTTGCTCTCACTACCCTAATATTGGTGTATGCTAAACACGAATCTCTATCAAAAACTTTCCTTAACATTACATTCTCGTTACATCTATATTAGTTGAAACTTAAATCGATCAAATGTGACATGGATTTTTCACGCACAAACTTGAATGCTGCTGCAGCAAGCGTTTGATTGCGCATACGCAGTGTAGTCCTACAAATATAAGCAGTGTAACAAACAATATATGTTTTCAATGTTCGCTAAGGTTACCCGCTCAACTTAGAACTTTAATTTATTTTTTCCTTATTTTTTTTACTTCTTTATTTAAGTCAATGATAACAACCATAACAATAAGTTAAGAACTAAATTAAATATATTAGATAGTTTTTTTGATAAATATTAAGACTCAATGAGTGACTTAAATTTAGACCTTGACATCCAAAATGAAGATCAAGACTTCTAGAAAGCCGATTAAACTCTTCAAGGCCTCTTAAAAGAGGGACGAAATTTATGTAATTAGATTTAAGAATTACAATATAAAATGTATTATAAGAGAGCAGTACTCTATTAAGAACATTAAAACTTAAATGGGCGAGTAGTTCTGAACAGTCAATGGTCCCGCATATTATCCAATACAAATATTAAACTTTGAACTAATCTTCTGCTCTCAAGTGATAAAACATTCCCAAACATGCATCTAGCACTGTAGCAAGGGACTATCACAATGAAGAGGTTGCAGGGCAAAATTTACAAACTTACGTCGGATTCCAGATGAGGGAGGCATACTCCAAGTTCAAACCGACTAAAGAATTAAAAAATATTTTTCTAGAAATCTAAATATTACTAACGTAGTGCCACAAAAAACATATGCTTTGAAAACAATAGAGTTAGTGTGGATAGCGAACGTAAGAGATGGGTTAAAAATAACGCCAAAATCATGAATTTCTGTAAATGAGACAAGAGTTACATTTGAAACATAATAAGTTGAGGAATGGGGACTCAAGGTCTTGGAAAACGTCATGCGATAGCAAATTTCATTATATCACTCTTCAATTTCTGGTTCATATGAAAGTTGCAGTACTTCAGGGCTTATTTCAGTTTTCAGTTTTCAAATGCAAATTTTAGAGATTGGAACTTGTAACACTAGGTATCAACTCATTTCTATAAAATAAGTTTAGTTCCCAGTGTCACCTATAGGTGGCGACAGCTAAAAAAAAGATTTATTTTTTCCAAACTAATTTTAAAGTAAGAAAGAAAATTGTCTGTAAGTGTTTATGCGCTAACAAAATTTTCTTAAAGAATAAGTTTAACTTGTCTTTTTTAATTTCTTATTTATTTATTTTTATTTATTACAAGGTATTTAATCCAAAAACAAAATTTGTTTTTCGTCCCAGTTTAGCTTGAACATTTTTTTTGTGTTCCCTGATAATATTTGGTTTAAGATGACATTTTTAAGAAGAACTAAAGAAATATCATTTGGCGTCTAGAGCGTTATTAAAGTGGCAAAGCAATGACTATATTCCATACTTATTCATTATTTATATTAAATTGGTTGCACTCACGTTCATATTTCTTATAACGGTAATTTTCATAAGGTCAAAAAGTATGAAAAAATACTTCAACAAAAATGTATAGAAGTAGAGGTTATTGAAAAAAAATAAAAAAATGGGCGTGGCACGACCCACTTTTAAGTATGTGCAAGTCATTTGGAATGTTATGCCTCAAACTTCATACAAGATTTGGATTTAGTTCTGCCTTGGTATGATAAGAAAAGGAACGAAATTACACCGAGACTACGCCCACCTCCCACGCAAGACAAATTTTTATTAATGCATCTAACAATATATATATTTTTATAGTTATAAATAATGTTATAAATCAGTGATCATAAGAAAAAATTGCTCAAAACTGGTATTGCAGATAGCTTTAAAGAAAATTTTAGGGTGTTTTATTTTTAAAATTTTGAAAAATAAACATGCCAATAAAAAAATAAAAGTGAAAGCTGTTATTTGTGCAATAAATCTAAAATAATCTTAAATATATTTTTTTATTTACTTGAAATATAAAAGTATAAAATCATTTCATGAAACATAATTTATAAATAATTACATATTATTACGAAAAAAGCTACTGTAACCAACTATTTATTGCCTATCTTAAAGTCATGATTGTATATTAGAGCCTTATATATATAAGTATAACTATGTGTTGAAATTCTTAATATAAAACACAACATTAATACGATTAAGGGGTCCCGGTGGTCTAGAGCTCGAAAACTTTGGGTATTTTCAGGATTTTTTTTTTTACAATAAAAAATTAAAAACGATATTTAATTTTTTTAGGTTTTTTGTTCAACTTTTTTTACATACAAAAATGATAACAATTTTTTTTTTAATTTTAATAATTTTAAAAATGGCGCTGAAGTTGACCCTCCCTAAAAATTGAACCTGCACGGTGTTGTCCATTTTGGCTGTTCTATTTATCTGAAACACAAAAACCAAAAAAATTTTTAATCAGTATGACTCTAGCTATGTCCCGTACTAGGACAATTAAATTTTTGACAAAATGGCGCAGTTTTGAATTTGACACTCCAAAAATTAAAAATAGTTTTTTAATAAAAAAAATACGAAATAATTGAAATAACAATATGATAGTAGTACGGGCGATAGCATTTGATGTGGTGATCAACACGTTAAAATTTCAGACGATTCGATTGAATAGTTTTTTTTTACAACACCAGGCCGAAAAAACTCGTTTCGAGATAAATGAGTATAAAGTTTGAGGTACAGCCTACCTAGTTAATGAGCTATAAAAGCTATAATATTGGGAATTTCTGCATGAAAATTGCACAATATATTCTTAAGATACTTTCAAAATATCGAAAAAAACAAAAAATCGATTTTTTGAAATTTCTAGACCACCGAGTCCCCTTAAGCTTGCAATATAACACTACCTTTAAAAACCTTCTGTCAAGTAGAAGCCATAGAGTGAAAATGTTTTTCTTTGTCACCTAGCAGCGGTAACGTTGTGGTTGTGGGTTCGAATCCCTCGGTCCTCGCACTATTCCAAATTTACCTACTTTCTCATTTTCTAAAACAAACAAACAAACAAAAAATCACAAAAACAAAGGAAAGTCTCATTCCTCAACCCCAAAAACCTTATCCCTTCCATCTTTACTCCCGCACAATAGTCAGCGCATTATTTGCATTGTGGCTGCTAAATCTAGCAAACAACAAAGAAAAACACACAGTTACACATTACATCTGTGGCGCCAGCAAGAGGAAGCGGGCAGCCGCGGTAATAGCGCAGACACACCAAATTTAGCGAAGTCCTCCACCATATGTGCGATCTTTCTGGCAGAAAAATGGGAAACACAGATGGTGCACCAAGCAGTAAAGAGGCGTTGTTCCTAAGCAAGTGCAGGTGGGCATTCCCATTATTTGGGACTGGTAGCGGCAGGCTAATCACCTACCCTGCCAGAAATCAAAATAGATTAACGAAACCACGGCAAAACTGAGTCTTGTCGAGACCCTATGCTCCCGAGTGGAGTGAACAAGGAAAAAAAAATTGTAATACATACTTTAAGGTTCAAAATAAATCATAAAATATCGGCAGCTTTAAATCGAATAACTGCTTCTACTCAGTTCAACTTGCTTCAACACTATGACTACCATTCACACCCGCACTTATACGATTCTATAACTGTATCTATTATGCTTTGTTTTTTACTATCCTGAACTTTTCAGAACTAATTTGACATATTTGTACTTTGTTTTTCGCTTTAGCGCATTCTTCATCGTATCCGTCGTAGCTGTTTGCATGATTTCGATTTTCTATATAATGAAGGTTTACGACAAATGGGCTACAACCCCCGTCATTGTGGGTATAAATCCAGAACCAAACTTCGTTACAAATATTCCGTTTCCAGCTGTGACTATTTGTAATTTGAATCAGGCACTAAAATCGAAGGCGATCGAGGCGAACAAGTAAGTATGTCCAAGCACTAGAGGAACTATTTACTTAATTATCAGTCAAGTTGTATTACTAAATAGTGTTGCTGATACCTGAGGAAGCCTTACCGTGATGTTTGTTTCAGTTACATAAAAAAATATGATTTTAATGAGGACTTCATCAGAAATTGCGCGGCTAAAGTTTCCATAAGCTTTTTAATATCAATTTGGCAAAACTACCCCAAATTCAAACTGTTGAACTGTTATCACTTTCTTACTCTTGCGCTGGATTTTCGACATACATATTCGTACATCTATATAAAAACAAAATTCCAAGTAGCAAGCCTCATTCACCTCAGTACCCAGCTATTTTATCAAAAGAGGCTGCATTACATTGATGAGCGCTAACATACGACAACAAATGAGCTTACTCTGAAGTTTAGAACTCCCGCTATCTTCGGTCCCCCCATCCGTTATTCGGTCCCCCCATCCGTTAAACAGTTTATTTCGATTCATGATTGTCTAAGTGTTGAGAACGTCGATATATCGATGTTGCAGGTTGTTCAGCAACAGCAGCAATGTTGTCAACAGAATGCCTAGTTCTAGGTCTTCCAGTCTATCTGCCTCTTTCTATCCCGGACAGAACCAGTTTTTTGAATTTTTTCACCAACCTTTGAATTGTCGACTCACTCGGACGATTATTTCCACCAAATAAAATTACGAATTTTGCGATATATTGTTTTTAAAGATCGACAATTTTCATAAGAAATATCAATAATTTAACGCAATGCATCTGTTTACTTGACAAATGTCAATGATGACAAAAAAAAAGATATCTTCACTACTGACATCGCGGCATCATTTTTAAATACCCTTTAAAAGGTTTTATTATATTCATTGTGCTAATTCCTAATATCAATAATCGTATTACATTTCCCTAGAATTCCCAAATGGCGAGCCATGCTAAATCTGCTCTGTAAAAATGAGTCCATTGACGAGCAAACAACGATTAGCTCTAATTGGAGTAATTTGGAAAATATCATTATGAATGTAGGTACCTTTAAAAAAAAGTCTCTCTGTAATTTGAAATGGAAACTTTTACTTTGGAAGTTTTTACTTAAATTATGTTCTACAGATTTCCCAGCCATGTGAAGATATGATGGTGGCTTGTCGATTTGCGGCCAACGAATACGATTGCACAAAATACTTTATAACGATAATCACCGATGAAGGCCTGTGTTGTGTATTCAATATGGTGCATCCTAAATTTATGTTTATTTCACAGTAAGTTTGGACATTTACATACATTTAATTTCAGCGAATGTCTTCTACAGTTAATATCCATCTGTAATCCACGCAGCATACCGCTTAGCATGCACAATATTCCCGGTAGTGAATATCAGCCGATTGACTGGTACGCAGAGAGCGGTTACCCCGCCGATTTACCAGAAAAATACTATCCACGTCGCATAGCGGGTACGGGCGAATCACTGGGTCTCTCCATCACACTAGACGTGGAGGCTGACAAGTATTATTGCTCGTCGACGAGTAGTGTTGGCTTTAAAATTTCACTGCACAGCCCGAACGAGTCACCAAACGTGCACGAAACTGGTGTGTTAATTGCGCCTGGCAAGGAGACTAAGGTGCGTGTACGTCCCGATAAAACGGAGACCACTCAAAAGTTGCGCTCGGTGGCCACCAAATACAGGCGCTGCCTATTTCATGACGAAAGAAAATTACTTCATTTTGCACACTATACACAGCGTAATTGCGAAATGGAGTGCATAGCAGAAATGTTGTTGCAACATTGTGGCTGCATTAGCTTCTATATGCCGAAAATCTATAAGAATGCGACGATTTGTAATACCGATGCGCTGCATTGTGTGGAGAAAGTGCGTTTGCGAAAAGATCCCACGATTGGTTCTTGTCTGGATGCCTGCTGGCCGAGTTGTTACGACTTGACATTTCTGGTGGATGTTTTTGCCATACCGTTATCGAGTGATGGATTTTTTATTGAAAACAAACGTGTACAACGGTATAATAGGAGTTATGCTAAGAAGAATATCGCTGTGGTCAATATGTACTTTAAAGAGTACTCTTTTCGGAGCAGCATACAAACAGAGTTCATAGGCACGACTGACTTTCTGTGTAAGAGCACATATGAGAGATAACTGCTTATTAACATACATATTTACATATACATATGTAAATAAGTAGAAGTAATATTGAATTTAAGAAACGTTTTGCTTTTCCATTCTCAATAACAGCCGCCGTTGGTGGACTTATGGGTTTATTTCTGGGCTTCAGCTTCATCTCAATAGTTGAACTGGTTTACTATGCCATCATACATCCGATACGCACCTTGCTGCAGTTCGAATGCTCCAAGAAGTCGGCTGTGGTTGCGGACAAGCTGATTTCGTGCAATAAAACAGCGATACCCCGACGTTGGTCGTCAGTTCAGCGATATAAGCGATTGCGAAAGTACTTGCGGCTACGTGGAATTTACAGCAAAGCTAATAAAGCAATGAAACAAAAGTTAGGTTATACTCGCTTGAACAAAAATGCCGTTAGGAATATAACGGAGGCAGTGAAAAAGGAGCAGGAAATAAGAAAGTAGCTTTTTGAGTGTGCAACAAGAATGGCGGGAAAAATTAGAATTATATTTAATAATGTACGAGGGGAGGTCTAAAAGTTCATGGAACAGAGAGAGCGAAAAGAAAAGGAGGTTTTTTTAATTAGCGTTACTCGGTGACGCAATCTCTTATATGTATGCACATATTTAAATGAACAATTTTCTTTTCTTGTAATTCATACCCGCCCTAACTATATATTCGAATACTATAAAACTTTTGTTAGTTATTGTAAGTATGTTCGGATCAGTTACTTAATTGTTAAGACCCACTAGAGGGCGTTGTGCTCAAGATATCAATGGAATTTGTATTTATGTCACGATTTAGTTCATATTCGCATTAATACAATAGGAGTTTTCATTAGAATGCAATTTTGTTCAAATGACCACCTGTGAGGATCTATTGTAGGTGTCGTATCCTAGTGCACCATTGTTGGATAAAAGCCATTGATAGTGAACGCAGCACATTGCGCACCTTCGAAGAAATACGTTTCATCGATACCAGCGAATTAAAATCTATGCCAAACGGAGACTTTTTCGGAGTTTAGATGCAACTGGGGAATCTCCTCTCGATTTTGACCCTCCAAGTTAGATAATTTTCTTGTTTACGAAGCCACTTAACCAGAAATGAGCCTTAATGTTGAATTTGACTTGATCCCGAAATGAGTGTGATAATTAATTTTCAGAATTTGTTGAATTGCTATACGTACACTTGTGTTCACAAAAATAGCAGCGTAACATATTGCAATGTCTTTACTATTTATTTATTTTTTTTGATTTTCATCAGGACTTCAATCCTTCTTAACTTTGTAAAAATTTCGAATTGAGTTTTAGTCGAGCAAAGTTTAAATCGGTTTGATTTTTAGAAATTTTTTTAAGACAGCAACTCGAAATTTTTCTAAAAATTCTGACTGAGAAATTAGAAATTTTTATGAATATTTTTTTAATTTGTTACAAAATCTTAGTCTTTAGATTTTACGGTTTTTGTTACATCAGGAATTACATTTTTATAAAAAAGTAACTAAAAAATTAACATATATGTTGGGCTGTTATTATTGCGCACACGGGTGTATTTCGGTCAAATTTTCAGCTGCAGCTTTATCGAGATGGCCGCTATACTCTTTTAAAGTTAGAGCGCACTTAATGAGGAACCCGTCTCTATTCAGCACACAGAAAGGAATGTTTTAGAAAAAGTGGACCCGTTAGAGGTCACTAGAGTTACCAAGCCAGATAAAGATTCAATTGAAGACGATAAGCGCACAATCCGGCTGAGTGGGATGATGCCCTCAAGCATTGTAGAAAAAATTTTTCTATAAGATGCACACTTGAGAATGAAATAACGCAAAAATGGTAGGAGCTTTATCTAGATTCATCTTGAATATCCCTCATGTTTACTAGTCTAAGTCTAGCTATGGATGCGAACCGAAAATACTCTCATCTCACTACAGCCGAAATCTGGGTTCACCATCTTGAACGCGTGGTGTCTATACACACATACATACAAACTTCAATTTTTTCGAAAAAAAATTTCCTTTTATGAAACTACATTTGATACTTTTCATTAATGCAGAGTCATAGTAATTAACATTTCCAAAGTTTTATAGCAAACAAGAGGTATACCCATCGGTTGAGTAATATTTGATTTGTTGCAATTGGAAAATTTATTTTACGGTTTTTTAATCTATTTTGTAATAATTTAAAGTATTTTGCAATGTATACCGGAAAAATCCTCCCGGAAGAGTCTAGGCTCAAATTGCCAAAAGCGCTGAGCAAATGGAATCACTCTGTGTGTAATAGTTATCGGCATACAAACTCGTGCATATTTCGCGATTTTATTTTATAAGATGTAAATGTATTATTTGTATTTCGACTTATATCCCACACCAGTTTGTTCATGTTATTAAAGAAAATTTATGAAATATTAGCTTAGAAAGTAATAAACGGAAACGGAGAGCAATTCCATATTTAATTTCACTCTTCTTCCTCTTCATTCCACGAACTTTTTCACCTTAAATCGTACAATGCTTTCAAAAATATTTAATTTCGTATTCAATTACACCACATGCTATACATACGAATGATTCTTCAAATTATAGGTATTTAATACACAAAACAACAAATAACTGGCTAAACTATTCGTTCTCGTAGTAGCTCCATATACAATACCTGAAATTATATAATTAGCACTAAAAGTACTTGTATTGCACTTAAACTAACTCTCACTTAGTACACTTTTCAAACTTTTAATCGAATAAAAATTGGTTCTCCAAGCGTAGTACCAATCCTGCAATTTTTCGGCAATTATTTACTCACTAAGGTGTATGAGCTGACTGACCACGAAACTAGCAGCAGTTGCTTGAAAGAAGTCAACAGTTTTGTGCAGACGTTATTATTGACAATGGAGCCTTCAAAGAAGAGAAAGTCTTCGCGATTTTCACAAATATTATCTGAAACTAAATGGTGGAAAATTAAATTGTTCGCCAAGAGAAATATAAAGGACTATTGCGATAATACGACAATACATGGGCTGAAGTATTTAGCGAATAGTGATCTTTTTCCGCTTGAAAGGTGAGGTTATTTGTATGTATCAAAAATTCTATAAGTAATTTAGTTTTATCAAAACACACACTTTTGAGTTTATTTATACATTTAAATATGTAATTGGCGCTTACGCCCTTTTTTTGGGTGTTTGGCCGAGCTCCTTCTGCTATTTGATGTTGTTCCACAAATGGAGACACAGTTCTATGCCGCCTACGAACGGCAGATAGTTTTTTATGAGGTTTGCCGTTGTCTGCAGAATGGCGACCGCTATTAGAAAAAAAGGTTTACTATCATTTGATATTTCTTGCCCGTTGCTTCGAATCGGTGGCCGCCGTGAATTCATTTAAGGTTAGTATTTATATATTGTAATATAAGTATATTATGTGAAATGAAAAGTTCAGAGCGTATTTCGGTGGATATCTTTACTCAGCCATATCTCGGGCCGTGCGTCTGTTTAAAGGTGATATTACATTTAAAGAATATTTTTTTCGCACAGAGTCTCAAAATAAAGATAAGAAAGAGAAAATTCGATACATTCTTCAAAAGCAATACAATTTGGGTGCTTAACAGGTGAAGGGGTCAAACAAATTTGTCCTGTGCCGAATGCTCTAGCAAAGCGGTGGTTCAAATGTTTCCATTCAGGTAAATTAATCATCGAAAATGTTGATAAAATCATGAGCTCGTTGAATCGTTGTTAATACTTATTCCTTTAAGGAAGAATTGAATGTTGGTTAAAAAATGTTTTAAATAATTTTCAAAAGCATAATTATAACTTTTATAACATTTAATAAATTCATCGTCGAAATAAAACAGGAAAATTTCGAGAATTTTATGTATACTTCGTCTAATATTAATAATAAAAAAAAACGGATTACCCAAAATAAAGCTTCTTATAGCTGCTGCCTCAACTAAAACTTAGGGTCTATAGTAAGGTCCGATAATAGAAACGTCTGATTTGCTTTCTGCTTTCCATGGTGTTCTCGGAAAGGTGGGGATTTTCCCATTAATTGTAAAAAGAAAAATTGCCAAAAATATTTTAAATACGAAATCACAGAAAAAAATCCCTCTTCTATTTGGTATCATTTTTTTAAGTTTGTATAAAGAACAATTAATAAGAAAAGTCTAATCTGGCAAAAAGTATATGCATGTTTTATAATTTCGCAAGAAATTTTAACAGCTATGGAATAATGTAAAGTCTTTATTGAGTGGTGTGGGCTAAGTTTTAAATGAAATTTTGAAAAAAAATAAAATAAATCATACTACACCTGTTTCTTGACCAGGGATCAAAAAGGTATCTCTGATTTTACTTAGTCCTTAAAAACAACGGGCGAGTAGCTATAGAGATTGGATGACATACAAAATTGTAGTGGAGAGGGAATCCATATGTTTTTACCACAGGAGCTAACTTTTTTTCTTTCCGGCCCTGTTAATGGACATTTAATCTTAGTTTTACGATGGTTTAGATTGCATATTAAGAAAAAATTAGAAAATGATATAACGCTTTGCTCGTGAAAAAAATATAACGCTTTGCTCGTGAAAACAGAGTGGTTGGGTAAGGTCCTGAGGCCCCAAATAAAAATTTTACAGAGGCTGGCGAAAGATGGATACTGAGGAAAATCAAGAAAGACCTTATCATAATGGACCAATGTCGGAAAATATTGTAATCTTGAAGTTATAAGAATACTTCTCCGTAATGCCCATTTTCATGCAGGAACAGCTCGTAACAAATCATTTGTTTGTACGAAACATAAAGCTCAGAATGCAGTTTGCTTAAAGTCCTTTTAGAATAACGTTATTTTTGCTGATGAAAGCAAATTTTATCTTTGTTGTGGTTCCGATGGGAAGAAGTTTACCTGGCGCCAACCTAATCTAGAGCTGAAAGCGAAGAAACTGCGAGGAACTATAAAACATGAACTGTCCTCATGTAGTTGAAACGCCAGCGCAATCACCGTTCACGATGTAATTGAGAATTTATGGAGCATTTTTAAGCGAAATATAAGAAAATATATATTATATTAACATACAAAAGCAAACGGCAGGACTTAAAAAGGACGCTACCAGAGGAGTGAAAGAAAGTTACATTCGAAAATACCAAAGAACTTGAAGACTCTGCAGTCTTCACTAAAATCAGTTTTTAAACAAAAGGGCTACTCTACAAAACATTAGTGGAAATCTTCCTCAAATTTTTATAATTTTCGAAGTTTACCTAACCATATGAAATAAGTTGTGAAGATGTTTTGCGATGTATTGAGTTTTTGTTGTAAATATTCTTCTTAAATTAAAGTTATATATATATATATATATGTATAAACAGCGCCCTTTTTTGGGTATTTGGATGGGCTCCTCCTCTTATATGTGGCGTGCGTCTTGATGTTGCTTCACAAATGGAGAGACTTACAGTTTCAAGCCGACTCCCAACGGCAGATATATTTTATGAGAAGCTTCTTCATGGCAGAAATACGCTCAGAGGTTTGCCATTGCCTGCGGAGTGGCGACCACTATTAGAAAAATGTTTTTCTTCAGGTTGGTGCTCCACCGAGATTCGAACCTGAAGTTATTTGAATTTATTTGTTGGAGTTCATAAGTAAATATATACGTTTTTTGTATAAAGTTTTAAGTTGAATTTTTTTTTAAGTTAAGTTTTTATAAGTAAAAGTTTTAAGTTCAAGTTTTTTTTAATTTAACTTATAAAAAAATGTCAAACGTTTTCTTTGAAATAAACTGAAATTGTTAATGTTAATTTACTTTATTTGAATTGTTTTTTTTACTGTTATTTATATTTAAAACATTAAAAAACGTTAATTTTCTAAAAAACCTCCTCGTTTTGTAGGTCACAGTGTTTTTTTTTTGTCTAAAATACAGTTTTGTTTTTGGGAATATTAAGTTTTTCAAATGTATTGATTCAAATATAATGCGCATGTCTCATGGTGGAACGATTTTTAGAGGCGTGGCCCTCAACCGGCTCTCATCGAATTCGAAAGAATTAGCTGACTGGTTCATGTAACAGTGGTCATAACAACGGTTTATTTATGAAAAAACTGAGATTGCGTTGGTGATATACGAAAAAAATCAACACAGTCTTCGCTCATGCTTCCGTCTGAACAACGACAAATTAGACGAGTGTGTGATTAAGTGTGAAATGAGCGGGCAGAATTCTGTTGCTCAACTCCTGATAAAGTGTAAAGAGGATGAATTACCAGATCACATCAGCCAATCAGCTAATTCTTTCAAATTTGCTGAGAGCCAGTTAACAGCCTGATAATGGCAACACCTTCTGAATCTTTTAGCATTGGTGACATGACCATGGTGAAAAGATTTAATGGTGTGGCCCAAGTATGGTAGAAACAAGATTGCGCTCATCAGAGAGAGAGCGTGACGTCACATTAGCTGATTTGTCCAGTGTTGCCAACCATTTGCTCTTCGCAATAAATTTAGTGCTTTTTAATACCCGATATACATATTTAAGCAATTAGTTCAATAATTCACTCAGTTTTATTTACCTTTACCTTATTTTTACATCTGGTCACATTACCCCCGATTGCGGTTATTGTTGATGTTTTTCCCTTTCCAGCAGTCAAATCTCTCTCGCACAACTGCGGTGCTGCCTAGATTTGGATATAAGAACACACTAAAATTCCCATGTAAAGAAAATAAAATACCAAATTTTTATTGAATTATTTAAAGAACTTTGTATGCGTGACAAATTGTTTTTAAAATATGCGTTATTTTTAAAGAAATGTATTATGGTTATGCACATCTTAATTTATGAGTTTTTTGTTAAACTCTTTTGTTAAGAGAGCGATTTTTTTTGCTATATTTGACGTTATGTAACAAGATAGGGTACTCTTTTTGTAAAAATGTGGTTATAGTTTCCTTAGTGTTTTCTGTTTTATTTTTTTTGTTTATTTTAACTATAAATACACCTCTTGATGCCCTATGTGCCAATGTCCCACTAAGGATTGAGGAACGGAAGACGCAATTGCACCTCTATGGTTTTAATTCGCACTTAGTAGTTAATTAAAAATGTGTAAAAAGGTTTTCAATTTTAAGAAGAGTTGAGAGAAGAAGATTTAGTATTCTTGCATAATCTTAAAAGGAGCGAAAAATTAAATATGCACTTTCACAATATCAAATTTTATAAGAATCCACAAAATTTCATTAGCACTAAAATCTTCTCAGAGTGACCTTTTTTAACCTTATTTTGTTTAATAATACACTTTTTGTTTAACTTACAGTTTCGGTGATCGTGCATAATTCGGCTGGCGAATCACTCCCAGGACGTGGTAGCCAAAGTTCCCCTTGAAATTTTGTTTTTCACCATAGTCATTGGCCAAACCTTTGATCTATCATCTTTGTGTCGTGACAGCCGAAGTTACTCTCACAATTTTGTTTTTCACCATGGTTGATGGCAAACTCTGGTAATCTATCATCCTTGAAATTTATTGAAATTCCAACCGAAGTAGAGAATTTCAAACAAAGTAAAAGAAAATTATTTACATTACACATGTTTGTATAGGGGCCCTTCAAGTTGAGATTATCGCTTAGGTGAAGAGGCAACAAGTATGCGTAGCATTTAATTATTGACTTCAGCATGCGCACTAATGAAGAAGATATTGCCAATAAATATGAAATACTGTCTAGTAGCTGTTCATCTTTCTTAATTCTTCCATAATGAAAACTTCTCTATAACGAACTGTTTGTGACCGGAGTCCTACTATATAGAAACCAGAATGATGAAAGCAAAGAAATACATATCGATCATTTGATCCGAGAGCATTAAAATGCCGATGAAAACGGCTTCAAAGTTTTCTATTAATAAGCTAAGTAAAAGTAAAGTCAAATTTTAATTTAATGTGTTACCGTTAATAGACATCGCCATGGATTTGTGCACAGCCTAAAAGGCTGTTTCTGCAATTTATTTAAATCATTACTTTGTTTGTTTTTATGGCATGACACTCTTGCCAAGAATGAGCGGTATGTTTCATATGAAAGTTCCTTGAGTGCTAAGCACACTCCCACCTGTTTTAGTGTCTTAACTTGAAATATTTATAATGGCATGCCACATCGATTGCGTTACTAATATTACCATTTGTTTTCAGATTTTTTTTCGCAATCTCGTTTATAAGCGTGGTTTTGGGTTCAGCTTTTTTTGTGAACAATATCTATGATAAATGGAATCATACACCATTGATTGTCAGCATAAATCCAAGTCCTACTTCGATAACTCAAGATCCGTTTCCCGCTGTAACTATTTGTAATTTAAATCAGGCTTATAAGCAGATAGCCGAAAAATTTTCCGTGTAAGTATTTTTAGTTTCTTTTTTTTGCTGTTTACTCAGCTGGAAATGGTTGATTACAATAACAACAACAATAAAAAAATTTATGGAAGTGCGACATGAATCGCGCATATTTAAAACCAAATAAACCAAACATCTGCCATAAGAAAAATGGTACAGAAAAAAAAATTATCATCAGAGTAATAGCACTACTGGCGTCCATTGAGATTATATTTAGTTAGTAGCATTTCTTGGAAAAGCACACACCAAGTTTCAGCCAGATCGGAATGGATTGAGTCGAGGAAGTCGATTGATTTAAAAAAAATGGACGAAAAAGAATTTGATGCGTGGAATTTCACGCCTCAGCTGTTGTGGTCGCAAAATTAATGTAAATAGGGTTCCACCTCCGGACTTGGCTCTCTCAAATCCCCTGGTTCCCCCAGACTGCTATTTGTTACCCAATTTGAACAAATGACAGGTGGGAAAGAGAATTTACTCATGCGAGGAGGTGATTCCAGAAACGAATGGCTATTTTTCAGACTTGGACGAATCCTAGTGTTCGGAAGGGGTCACCAAACTAAAGCAGCATTGGACGAAGTGAATGAGCCTAAAAGGAGACTATGTGGAAAAATAAAAAAAAATTATTCCAAACAATTAAGTAGTTTTTAATTTTGCATGGAATTTTCAATAGTTTAATAATAGTTGAGTTTCACTACGCATTTAAATTTCGTTATCAATTCATTGGCCATGCTTGCATTTGTTAGACGCCACTGTTTTAATTTTTCTGATCCATTTACTTATAAAATATAGTACTCTGCATTTGTTCGTTTCAAATTTTAGTACCCAGCTTTTAAAAGGAGGTCCTATCATGCAATCCACATCAACCCATCTAAGAGGACTTTCTCCATTTTCTTACCCGATTTCGTCACACCAATCACGATAGCTATTAACTATTTTGTTACCATTAAGAGAGATGGTATCACAATGGACCTCCAAGCGTCCCCTCTATACGTTTATGAAGAGTAGCAACCATTGTAACCTTAACTATCATTACCAGATAGGAGAACACTCTTGTCAGTTTCGTTCAATTTTGAACTAGTTTCCAAAGATTTTTAGTCCTTTTCTTTCTTAGCGAATAAATTTTATTGTTCCATGCAAAAATATTTGTAATTATGAAGTTTTTCGACGCTAATGCTTCGATAAATATAACTCTCATTTTTTTTTTGGATTAAGATTTATCTTTCACCTAAGGTCTTAAATGTCTGTTGCATAAATTAGACTTGAAAAAATCAACAAGTAAATGAATTAATTTGTGGTCAACATTTTCAGCTGTGGTATAAACCCTATGATCAAAAGGTACCGGGAATGTTTAATTTAAACGAACCGCGCACGTGGGAACCGGTCCATATGTTTTTCTTATGTTGGTAGGACTGTAAGACACACACCTGCCACTTTTTAGCGCCATAGGATCATTGGAGAGATGCTGTACGTCGCAAACGGCCGGAAATGTGGGCAAACACCGAGTAAATGACATCGTGCAAGCATCGGATTCACTTGATATGGCCCGGTGCGACTTCTTTTTGTTTCTCTAGTTGAAGATACCAATTCGTGGAAGGAAATTTCGGTCGATAGAGGAGATGAAAAAGAATGCGACGAAGGAGCTGAAGGCCATCCCTTCATCAGCCTACCAGGGGTGCATGGAGGACTGGGTTAAACGTTGGTACAGGTGTGTTGCTTCAGACGGGTCATATTTTGAAGGAGATAAAATAAATTTGCTTGAAATTTAACTCTGTTTTGTTTTATTTAAACAATCCCGGCACTTTCTGATCATAGGGTGCATATGTATGTGTATATGTAAGTATTTCAATGAAATATTCGTTAAATATTATATCTTCTTAAATATTATTTTATACTGCATATATTATTGCAGCTATTCGCCTCAATATGCTATGTTACAATTGATCTGCGGGCGTGAGGCCAATGCCACCATTGCGAGTTCAATCACGGATTGGAGCAACTTGCCAAATTTTATTACCGAAGTATGTGTGAACGAAATATTTATCATATTAGGGGTATTCTCGATCGATTGCATGAGGTCTAGCATAGTGCATGGATAGAGTAAAGAGCATGACTGGAAAATAATTTTGTTTTTTCTTGTTTTCAAATGATGTACAATCTTGTGGTGCTTATGCTGCTGAGAATAATACAATATATTATTTTCATTGTACGATATGAGTATAGAAACACGGTTTTTGTAAAGGGTTTTTCAATTGGCGCGAATCGATTTTGGCGCCCTGTGGCAGCCATTTTGTTTTGGTGACATCTGTCAAATCTTTTGTTTATTATTCAGTTGTTTATGCCAAATCATCATGACAAGTTACACGATTGAACAGCACGTTCAAATGATAAAACTTTATTATCAAAATGAGTGTTCATTAACGCAAACGTTGCGCGCATTGCGCCCATTTTTCGGTAGACGTGGTGGCCCTTCCAATTTCTTGTGGCCCATATTGAACCATATGGACCTAGACGACATGTGGTTCCAGCAGGACGGCGCTACGTGCCACACATCAAACGCCATTTTATTCCATTTCAACATCTACCCGCCCTTATTGAAAAACCCTTTATTTAAAGCCATGTTTAGCTTTGATAGTAGTATAGTTTTGTTGAGCAATATAGCTCTCGACTAGGTGCACTTTTCGGTATTGCAAGCTGGCTATTTTTCTATGCTTTCTTCCATGCAGTAGATCGAAAATACCTCTATTGCGTCATCTATTATATGATTGATGTATCAAATTTGGTTAAATTTTTTTCTTTTTGAGAAATGTTCGTATTACACCGTGCACGAGCGAAAGTTATCCACGAAAATTTTCATATACATGTAGATTTTACAATGTAGTAATGCTGCATAATTCGTTTTTCACGTAATAATCAATTTAATTTTTAAAAGACTACATTTTCAATAATTAGTTTTAAATACTTAAACTCATTTTATGACATTAATATGGATATCAAATGATATAGGATGGCTTAATATCATTAACAAAAATTTGGTTACCTTTCAGCTTCATTTCTTTTTGCTGTTTTATAAAAACGTTGAAAACGTTTCTTCCTACGTATTATTTTAGAGGTCCCATAATCGTATCAAACCGGTGCTTTAGTGCTACTTTGGGAGGGCCAGAGTGGTACCTCAAACCATTTCACCCACGTACCTACCTATGAAATAAAGTATAAGCTGGGGATACTAAAAAAATTTTGTTATTTTTCACAGCTGATACGGCCGCCGTGTGTATTATATTCTATGAAAATTTGGTCCTTTGAATCTTTAAAGCCCTTTAAAAAAAACTAAATTGATAAGAAAATGAAAAACTGCGTAAGTAGCATTACAACAATATGGCGCAAAATTGGTCACCCTATCGAAATATTTAGAATTTTTGAAAATGGCGGCGTCATATTTGAAACTTGTGAAAGAGACAGCGGCAGACACAAAATATTTTTTTTTATTTCTTAAAAAAGTTATAAAAAAAATTATAGTTTCAGGTACCCATTCAATTTTTCCTGGGTAACAAAAAACAACGAGAAAAAGTTGATTCTGGAGCACGGTATTATTATATAAAAGCTTGAAGCTGGCCATTTACATTGTTTCTTCTTCTTTATTGGCGCGATAACCGCTTACGCGATTTTGGCCGAGTTTAACAAAGCGCGCCAGTCGTTTCTTTGGGGCGTCCATAAATTACGTGAGGTGTTTTTTTTAATTTCCTATATCTCCCTCCCCCCCTGGTGAGATGTCGTGAGATTTTATTCAACCCCCTCCCCCATCCCCCAATCTCACGTGAAATTTTTCAAAATGTTGCTTCGTGCTTTTATTTACGACTAGTTAAGACTAGTAATCAATATTGCTGAGAGTTATAAGTGTAATAAAAATTTAACAATAGAAGACTTAAATCGTAACTACTGCGATTAAAAAAAGAATATCTACTCTAATTCAGTCCATGGAGAATCATGCGCGGATTTAACAGAGACTATTGGAACCAACATGTCCATATGATTTTCAGTAAAATCATCTGCTCCTTCAACTTCGTTCTGATCTAGCCACTCTAAGCCGTTGACGCTTGCGCACAGTAACTCATTAGCTCGTCTTGTGACAATCCGTGAGGGTCGCACTTTGTGGAACATACGCGCTTGCTTAGCTGGTGCAATATGAGCTGCTCGCCTGTGCTCTGCATGCCTTGTGATAGATGCGAAGTAAATACCGCATGTACTGCAACATATTTTCTCTAAATCATCACGTATACTTGCACAATAGAGATCATAAGGCGTGCTGATGAAGGCATTTAGCGGTTGAATCGGTAGGCGTATTCGAAATGGAGCGAATGACTTTCCGTCATGTTCTTTAAAGTCCGAAATTGTCAAACGTCCATCAACCTGAGTGATAGGGTATGGAGGTGGCAGAAAACGGTCGTGAAGAATCATATGCAGATCACTCCGGCGTGCGCTGCAGCACTTAGGTCAAGCTCCATATGCAGCTTAGCAATCTGTTTCTTCATAGTATCTTGTGCTGGAATGGGGCGTACGTTAGATGGTGTAGTGTTCGACATAGCTTCATCCTCATCATCGCTAATCACAAGAAGCTGATTTTGAATTATGTGAAAACAGTGAAGGAAATGACCGCGCTAATATTTTGTAGTTATGATTTTAGCATATTTTATCAAGAATTTCACTGTTTCAGTTTTTTTTATGCTATTAATTGTAACAATAAACCTTATATAAAAAAAATTTTTTTCTTAAAAAAATATATTATATATTTAACCTACCTTTTGAAGGAATGCTAAGTAGACCGAGCTTTTCTCTCAGTGGATTCCCTGAGTAGCCGTTCAATCTCATGTTTAATGTGATGTATTAACTCTTCTTTCTTCGGGAATTTTTACTTCGCAGTATTCCATAATTTTATCACATCGTCGTAGCAGGACTTCTTCGCCTTAAAGACGTATCTTTTGACGTATGCGTTATAAAAATCTTGATAACTCATTTTAAATTAGTAAGAGCATGAACTGAGTCGAGTAAAACATTTAAAAGAATAAACAAAGAAGGTTGGAACCTGTCCGTGTGTCGCAGCCACTCAGCTCGTATGCTCTTGTTCATCGAGTCGCGCGTTCGGCTGACAGTGGCGCGAAAACAAACTATGGACTACACCAGTGGTCGCCAACCCGTCGATCGCGAGCTACCGGTAGCTCGCAAAGGCAATTCTGGTAGCTCGCGCTGCTCACGTTGCAAAAAATCCAAAAGTCTGAAAATCATACCAGTATTAACAAATTTCAGAAATTTTCATAATAAATAGATAAACAGCGGCAACACTGCGGTAAGCGATTTCGCGCCGACAAACACGACGCGAAGTCGCGTCTCCGTTCTAGGATCGGCTGGAACCGATTAGCGTGTTCGAGAATTTTTTGGCTTTATATATACGCAATGCACGTCGACATTGCGCTCAGTTTAATACTGAACGGCATTAGCAACGTTCTGCGTGCAGCGGTTGGGTTAGAGTTCGAAACATTATAATGCATTATGGCAAGCAGTAGTAAGAAGGCGAAGACATACCATTTCCATTCGGAATGGGAAGAACAATACTTCTTCACAGAAGTTAAAGGCAAAAGTGTTTGTTTGTTATGTAATACATCTGTGTCAGTTCCTAAAAAAGGAAATATTGAGAGGCATCATAAAACTGTACATTCGAAGTTTGAGAAGACATTCCCGTTAAATTCTGCCACCAGAAAAGAAAAACTGAAACATTTAAAAATCCAGTTAATTGGACAACAGTCAATATTTTTGAAAACAATCGACAAAAATTAGGCTGCAACTGAAGCATCTTATCGTGTTTCCCAGATAATTGCACAAAAGAAAAAACCTTATGAAGACGGGGAAATCATAAAACAAGCATTTTTGGAAGCTGCAGATTCTTTATTCGCCAACTTTAGAAATAAAGACGAAATAGTGTCTGCTATAAAATCTATGCAACTTTCTGCTAATACAGAGATGAGGCGAGTAGAAGTAATGAGCAATGATATTTTTTTACAGTTAAGAAGTGACTTAGATAACTTTATTTATTTTTCACTGCAACTGGATGAATCAACAAATGTAGTTGACACCTCACAGATGGCCATATTTGTCAGGATGGCTTTTAGTGATTTTACAATTAAAGAAGATCTTTTGAAGTTTATTCCACTCAAAGGACATACTACTGGGCTAGAGCTGTTTTCTCATTTAAAAAATCTCATCTTTTCTGAGAAAATTCCAATATCAAAAATGGTAGACCTGACAACCGACGGTGCTCCAGCTATGGTGGGTTGTGATAAGGGGCTCGTGGCGCTATGTCATAAGGATGCAAGTTTTCCACAATTTCTTAGTTACCACTGTATTATACATCAGCAAGCATTATGTGGAAATTTTCTAAACTTGAACAACGTTATGAAACTGGTGGTGAAAATTGTGAACAAGATTAGAGCTCAAGCGTTACAAAGAAGATTATTTAAAATCTTGGCTGATGAAATTGACTGTCAATACGGAGAGCTACTTCTTCACTCTGAAGTGCGATGGTTAAGCAGAGGACGAGTGCTCAAACGTTTTAATGATGTCCTGCCTGCTATACTCCAATTTTTCAAAGAACGCGATGAACCGATTCCTGAATTGGAAAATTGGACTTGGCTATTTTTATCTGCCCATATCTTATTTATATAATAATGTACTATTACTGTTTTGTTGTTTTTTTAAGTCGCTTGTGATTTGCCATTATGACTGCAAAAAATTTTGTTACGATTGACAGGTGTGAACATGGATGTAGTTATGCATAAGTATAAGCACTATAAGTCATAAGTTTATTATATATAGAACGTATATTAATAAAATAAATACATGTATTGTATGTCGAATATAACTGTGTATTATTTAATTTATGTTGGCTTGTGCAAGTAGCTCGCTGTTTATTTCAAAATCTTGAAAGTAGCTGAACACATTGAAAAGGTTGGCGACCACTGGACTACACTGTACCGTAAATTCAGATTAAATTGAGCTATTTGGTATAAAACAAATATGGTGGTTTGACAGTAGTAATGTACATATAACGTCGAAGTATGAATGAAATTATTTTCTTTCGAACGAATTAGTGAATGATCTTAATCATACTACGATTACGCTTAAGATTAAATCTTAAGCATGTACAATCTGGATAATGGACCAAAATACATAGTATAATTTTTGTTGTTTCAATCAGAAAAAAAATTGCGTGATATTTGCCGAGACCCCCCCTCTCTCCAACGTAAGATTAGATGAGATTTGACTCGACCCCCTCCCCCCTTAAACATCTCACGTAATTTATGGACGCCCCCTTTCTCGTGCTAACCGGTGCCAATTGGACACACCAAATTAACCCAAGTCCTTCTCCACCTGATCTTTCCAACGTAGAGGAGACCTTTTTTTTCATCTGCTACCACCAGCTGGTACCGTATCGAATACCTTCAGAGCCGGAGCGTTTGTATCCATTCGAACGACATGACCCAGCCAACGCAGCCGCTGGCCATTTAGATTTATTTACACTTAATTTGGAAGCAAAAATAATAATAAATTAACACTTATTCAAACAGATCGCTCAACCCTGCAGTGAAATGTTGCTAACCTGCCAATTTGGTGGAGTAAATTATAACTGTTCCGAGATTTTCTCCCCAATAGTAACCGACGATGGACTGTGCTGTGCTTTCAATTTGGTAGATGCAAAATTCGTTCATAAAGAGTTGAGTCCAAATCATATGCATATAACATTTTTTCTTTCTCTTTTATCAAATATCCTTTCTACACTCGTTCCAGTGAATTTGTTGGCCAACACTACAATGCGCCAAATGGCACCGTTTTCGTTGACTGGACTCCAGAGCATGGCTATCCCTCCGAATTGCCTCAATCGTATATACCAATGCCTGCTGCCGGTACAGGAGAGTCTCTAGGTTTATCCATAACTCTGGATGTTGAAAGGAATTTCTATTATTGTTCTTCTTCGAATAGCGTCGGTTTCAAGGTGCTACTGCACAATCCACTGGAATTTCCTAATATGCGGGAATTGGGTTTATTACTGTCACCCGGCCATGAGACTCAACTTCGTGTTCAAACAATCAAAACCGAATCCGAACCAACTTTGCGTGCGATTAATAAAAATTCACGTGCATGCCTGTTCCAGGATGAATTATCATTGCTGATTCACAGGACGTATTCGCAACGTAATTGTATGGTGGAATGTTTAGGGAAAATGTTGATGAATTTTTGTGGGTGTATTATGTTTTATATGCCAATGGCTTTTAGAAATGAAACCATATGCAGCATTTTTGAGTCAAAGTGCGTTAAACGTATACTACTGCAATATTCGTTGTCTAATAATGGCAAAGGTTGTTCAGATATTTGCTGGGCTAACTGCTTTGATCTCTCATTTCAACCGGATTTGTTCAGTACGCCACTATCGCACTCAGGATTTCAAATCAGTAATCAGGTGATTAAGAAAATAAATAGCTCTTATGCAGAGCAAAATATTGCTGTGCTGAATATTTACTTTAAAGAGATTTGGTATAGAAGCAGCAAAAAGGCGGAGTATGTTGGAATAACGGAATTCATGTGTAAATTTAAAAATATGAAATATCAATTAAGTAAGTCAAAAACCTGAGCAAATTTTTTCTTCTTATTCGTAGCAAATCTTGGTGGCATCATTGGACTGTTCTTTGGATTCAGCTTTATATCCTTAGCCGAATTCATTTTCTATTTGCTATTAAAGCCTATTCGCATGTTGATTGTTGTGCTTTGGGCACAGAAGCGCAGAAAGTCTGCCAAGATACAAAAACTACACAATTCGAAGTCATTTAAGAGACAATCATCGCAGAGTTTGAGCTTAAGCGACCAAAAACATATTTTACGTGGTGATTATGAGAATAAAAGGAATAAAGCCGATCGGGGTATTATTAAGGTACCAACAAAGAGACTTTACCAAAATATGAATACTTTATGGAAACCTGGCATGGACTACACACCGTAAACAGAAATTGAATAGTGGATGTAAAATAAAGGGTGGTTAAGTTTCAAGGGCCGGCGTTGATTTTGAATTAAATACATTTTTTTTATGAAATTATTGTCATTTCTCTTTACTATGATAATACTAGTATGGCTCAATTACGTATAGAACAAAATATCGGCCAAATAGCCGCCGCGGCCTCGATGGCACACCTCCATCCGATGGTTCAAATTTTCGATGACGCTGAGGCATAATTGAGGTTCTATGCCGTTAATGTGCCGAATTATCTCATCCTTTAGCTCTTGAATTATTGCTGGCTTATCGACGTACACCTTCTCTCAAATAACTCGAAAGACGTTTAGGTGTAGTTTACATTCAACATCGGCCTTTGAAATTTAACCACCCTTTACAAAGAAATCAAGTGTAATTATTTCGTGGTTTATGTATTTATGTATGTTAATCAGAACTGTTAAATTTTGATTATGAATTCTAATCAAAGCAATTGAACATTATGACAGATTAATTTTGTTTCATAGCCTGGTATGAAAATTGATAATCTCTTGTAATTAGAGATCATTAAAAAACATGCATAATTCTTTGCTATAAAATAAATAATCACAAATAATAAAAAAAAACATCTGAAACACAATCTATAAACGAAAAATAACACAAATTTAAAGACGGCCGCTGAGTATGAAAATTTACAAATGTAATTGTTTTTTTTTTCATTTATATCTGAACTTTTTTCCACAATTAATTTGAATTTTTGTTATTTTTCGATCATCCTTGAATATTTCTGACGTCATGTCCATAATTTGCTATTATTTAATTTCGGATTATTTCTCCAAAATAATCAAAAATAATCGAAGAATAACAAAAATTTAAAGCCGGTCACAGAATATGGGCATAGTTTTTTTTCATTTAATCAAAATTTTTTCTAGAGTCTAGACGCAACAGCCCTTTGTTCCAATTTGACTGCACTATCGCTTCATTTTGAGTTAAAAACGTCAAACACAATGAATATGTTTTTTATTTTGAATTTTTTTTCAATGTATTTTGAATTGTTTTCTATATTTCTGTATTTACTCTTACCTTTCCAGTTATTTGTTGTTTAAATTTGATTTTTTGATTTTTATCAAATTAACTTTTCCCTAAATTGTTTTCTTATACATTTTTTTCAGTATATTTCGAAAATTTTCGTAGTTTTGTAAAAAAAATATACATATTTTTTAACTTTGTAAACTTCCTCAAAATGTTTCATTTTAATAAAAGATTAAGTATTGCCGAAAGCAAGCGAATTTCATTACCTTTAGTTGGATATATAACCTTGATTTTTTAATCGGTTTTGATCAACGAATTCTCCAGATATTAGACATTTCTATGATCCCCCTTTCTTTAATCCAAAGTCGTTATCTGGCGAAATCACGAAACTTACTTGAATTTACATAGTAATTGGATGGTCTGGTTCTTCGGTAAAAAAATTAGTAATTATTTGTAAACCAATACAACCGGATATATATTTTTTTTCACTTCTGATTTAAGATTATTATTGAGCGATTCATACCAAGTGATCCAAGCATTTTAGGCATTATCTTAAGTTTTTCTAAAAGTTTGTTTATTAGTATGCTTGAGTATAATAAGGAAGAAACTAGGTAAATTTTGATACATATTCTTTGATTGATTTAATTTTGAAAATTTTTGTATTGGTTTTTCAAAGTGAAATATTTTAGGTTGATTTTAACACTTATTTTATTTTTTTTGTTCTTATATATGTACACATATATGGGCTCCTTAAACTCATATTTTGGAACAGGGGAGTTCACTTATATAATGTATATTTATACTTATTAAAAGCATTTTTGGAAAAGAATTATATATTTTTGTTGTAAGTTTTCGGGTGAAAAAAATGCGCATTCTCAGATTTTTTTCCTTTTGTGTATATTAATAGCTCCTACTACGCTCAGTAGTCGCTGCAATATATTTTATTTGGATATATAATATAATATTTCATAATTGGATTCCCATAAATTTTCGAGTGTTAGTCAAATACGCACGACGAACCAGCACTCTATTGGTAATTAGGTTTTGAAAAATTATTTGCTGATCACTTTTAGAACTTTTTCGACTATTTTTGGTTATTTCTATATTCATATCAGATTTATATTTTATAGTACTTTTGTTTTTTTTTTTAGTCAATCAATAATCGTGATTATTTTTGAGCATAAGAATAAAAAAATAATAAAATTTACCAAAAAAAAAATTGGAAAGCTATGACATACATTTTTTGCTAAAATAATTTCGATTATTTTGGAATGATTTTTATTTATAATCGCTTAAAGTGTTTAACAGTGGTTACTGAACAGAATGAAACGTTAATAATTATGACAGAGAATACCAACTTTGCCGAGGGCAGTACTATTTAGCTCAGTGGGTTGGTTTTTTTTTCGCGGGAGTTAAAGTAGCATTTTGGCCGAAAGTGCAATTAATTAAAGCGTAAAATATCATATATGAAACGGCTCCAAATTAAATTTCTGCTATAGAATTTAATGTGGAATATTTTAGTAATATATTTTAATTCTCTACCTTCTACTTAAATGGGTATTTTTTACCCGTTTTCAAAATAGCTATTATGAAAAGTCCCGAAAAAAAACGTAATTGGAGGATTAAAATCGTCCATGAAAATTTGAAGCCAACAATTTTACTGGGGCTCGCCGAGGAAGAAAATCTCTTAAGATTTAAGATTACGCATTCATCTTTCAGAAGGCAAAATTCAAGCTAATGTTTACCCATTCGGCTTAGATGTCTACAATACATCGCGAATACTTACACTTATCAGCATTAGGGCGAATCGATTTGAATGGAATGCAATTTTCGGACCTTCTATAAAATTGTTGGACTGCTTATTTAAACATAATTTTTTTTTGATTATTTCTAATTGTCATTAATTACTGATCATAGTGATGAATCATGTAGCAACACACAGAAAAAGATAATACAATAAATATTCATTAGAAGTAATAATCAGTTTATAACAGGTCTAATATTAATGTATAAATAACTGTTCCTTTTTCAAACGCACAGGTTTTTGAATCACACATAAGTATATAGTTATATACAAATCAATCTGAATGTTGTATTTATAGAACTAAATATGAAGCACAATAAATATATTGCTGAGCACGAGAAAAAGGTTTTTGAATTTATAATTTTGAAATTGTTGTTGGTTATTTGTTGGAGTAAAAACGGATCTTTGAATAAATCATTACCTAGAGTGCTTTAAATGTACTTAAACAATATTTGTTCGTCTTCCCAAAAGCCCGAGCACGAGCAGGGTTGATGGCACAAAGGTACTTGTTGTGGGCTCAACTGAATATAGACTAAGACTATAGTTATGAGAGCAAAGTAAGATTGTACAAAAATATTTTATGGACCCTTGGTTCAGGCGTTGAATGCCGTCTTGAAGTCTTGACGGACGTCGTAAAAGAGACACGGTTTACTAGTGCTTGAGTTCCTTCAAGGAAGAAAGGTACATCTTTAGAGATGATTTCCAGCTGTATTCCCAGTAAAAAATCTAGGTCAGTAACATTCCATGAGAGAAGAAAACGATTGGTCTATTTCGGTGCAAAACAATGTTGTTTGGAGAAGCACGGAAAATTAAATCTTCATGAAGAAAACCTCGACTTTTTTAACAAATGTTGGTTTTACACTTTCTTACTCTCAAGACTTTTTAGTGCTGGACAAAGTTAGTGTTTGGAATATATGTATTCTTAACGCAAACCCTTGCCGATGCTGAAATGCAACAAAACAAGCTGTGTGTCGGGTATTTCACTTTTCTATTCATTTAAGAGGTCTATGTTTCGCATTATGTATGAAATAAGGCGTCTTTGAAATCTCTGCTGTGGTTTGGCGAGATGGTACGGATCAAAGACGACCTGTTTTTAATGACTGTACTGCATAAATGCGGCTGAATTTGAGCAACGGTCAGAGATATACTGATTTTGAGAGCATAGGGGGGTATTGGTATAGATTTGTTTTTTGAAAAACCTATGGTAAAATAATTGGTACAGGTGTGTCCACTATCAGACCGTTAACCGGCTCTCAGCGAATTTGACAGAATCAGCTGATGGGCTGGCGTGAGAACGGAGGTGTTTACTAAAAAGTGATATTCTATTGGTGATATACGAAAAAAATCAACCAATGACACTTCGTGGCCATCTGAAAAACGACTGATTAGACGAGTGAGTGATATGTGTTTAGCCCGTGAGGAGTTGCGTGATCTCCCATCGGGCGCTTCCCAGGTGGTGGATAGGGAAGCCCTGACATCGCACGAGTGGCCTTACCTGAGGGGGTGGGTTCAACACTCGTGTGATGACTCAAAGTTGACATAGAATCCGGGTGCCATCCGCGAACCAAACTGGCAGTGTGTGAATATGTGTGAAATGATTGTGCAAATTTCGATGGCTAGTGGTATTCTCTCTTGTTGCCTCGTTTCTATATGAACAACGACTGATTGGACGAGTGTGTGAATACATGTTCGCAGAATACGGCTACCGAATCTCCCAAGTGACGTGGCAGCCGAAGTTCCGTTCACAATTATCAATTTCACTAAGAGTATAGTTAAAGAGCAAACCTTGCAAGTCTATCATCCTTGCATGCCAGTTTTAGATAAAATAAACGAATGATGCTGGAGAGACTTGCGAGAGTTCGAGTTGTATTTAAACGTTAAAGATGATATTTCGTCTCTCAACTTTTCAGTGGCACTCGCCCCACCATTCCGGTTTTATGTGATCTATAATAAGCTGAAGGATTTGAGATATAATTGAGTTACTGATTCAATATTCTGACTGTAACTAAAACGAGACTTGTTGCCTAAATAGTTTCTTAAAAGCTCCCAAGAGGAACTATAATTTGTATGTTGCTCCTCATAAAAATATCTGCCGCTCGGAGTCGTCTTGAAACTGTAGGTCCCTCAATTTGTGGAACATCATCAAGACGCACACCACAAATAGGAGGAGGAGCTCGACCAAATACCCAAAAAGGGTGTACGCGCCAATTATATGTATTGTATATATATTTTTTTTCTTTCTAAGGGCTTTGATGATACGTCTGAATTTGTATAACTGTGATAAGGGAAACAATGTTACTGTAGTAGTAGTACTCTGTGTGACTGTAACATACCAAAGAATTATGTTCAATATATCTTTCGCGGTAAGACGACTGCAGATAGGTACCTTCCCTCGGTATCTTTATTTCTAAATATTTCAATCTAAGATTTAGTTAAGAAGAGTCTCGCCTCTGTTATTCACGCTCTTAGCATCACGTCCACAGGTAATACGATACCTAGGCCTAGATATGCGGCTTTTTCTATCGCAGGTATGCAACCCGCATGAATGAAGGTTTAAAAGTTTAGCACAAGGATCATGTAACCGGTAGACAAATAAGTATAGTGGGATAGAGCTACATTGAAATCACGCTTCTCTACTGTGAGGCAGTTCTACTATTCATCTGTATGGCCCCTCCTTCCCATCCGACCATTTTTGACCGGATATCGCGATGTGTGGATTTTGTCATTGTAATAGTAGCCGAGCAAATTTGGGGGTTTAATATTCTAGGCAGTCGCACAATATCTCGTGTTGGGAAGTTATTGTTGGATTTGAGGATTTGGACTTCTTTAAACCACCCACTCGTGGTCAAGATTGCAGCCAGAAAGAATCTAGAATTCCATTGCGCAGGTGGAAATCTCGCGAAGGGTCCAGCCAAAAGGCTTACGCCAGCCATGATATTATTTTAGGATACTCAGTTCAGCTTCAGTCCGCCTTAAACATTTTTCTAAATGACTAGATTTTACGAATTTTTGATACTAAAACCTGACTATGAAACTATGCTTTGACTGCCAAGGACACCAAAGTATTTGATGTGGCTTTGGAATCCATAAGCTTCAAGGGCATATTTTACTAATTACGTAATTACACCAATCAAATAATAATTGCAGGAAATGTAGCAACTTCTCAAATTCAGAAAATAAATTTTGGGTGTGAAAATATTTTTAGTTTGCTTATAAGGATTCGTGTCATTATCGGCAATAAATTGCGTTAAATTATCTATCAGAAGCTTCCATCAGTATATTTAACCCTTTTAAATGAAATAATACGCACAGGCAAATACGACTGCGCTATTATTTTCTAAAGACTTTTATGATTAAAACTTTATTTCTGTTCTACTTTAACAATAAAATATCGTATCGGAAAGGCCTAGAAATGCACTGAAATTAAGCAAATATATACATACGTACACACATACGAGTATGTCTAAATGTGGAAAAATAAGTAATTCGATTTCGTGGGAGGGAGACAAAAATGTTAAATTAAATCATTTCATGGTACAGTGTATTTAATAAGTAAGTACTACATAAGTTTTTTCAAATATACTACATGAATATTTTTATGTATAAGCATACAGCTATGGTCATATAAATGGGACACTTTTACACTTTACACCCGTATCGTACATATTTCTAACAAATAATAGTTGATTGATGCTTTCCATAGATTTATTCCCCATTCTAAATATATTGTAGAAATTCAAGGAGTTAGCCAATTGAAGTGACAGAAATAATAAGCATTTTTAGGGACTCTTTTGGACGGGACAATGAAATAATTCAAAATTCTAAAAAGCATTAACCGAGAACCATTATTATTACAAAATTTTCCAGGCGTACACCTTTTTTGGGTGTTTGGCCGAGCTCTTCCTCCTATTTGTGGCGTGCGTCTGGATGTCTTTCCACAAATGGAGGGACCTACAGTTTTAAGCCGACTCCGAACGGCAGATATTTTTTATGAGGAGCTTTTAAATGGCAGAAATATTATACATACATTCGGTGGTTTGTCATTGTCTGCCGTAGAGCGACCGCTATTAGGAAAAACCTTTTCTTCATTTTGGTCTTTCACCGGGACTCGAATCTACGTTCTCTCTGAATTCCGAATGGTAGTCTCGCACCAAACCATTCGGCTATGGCGGCCGCCGATGGCAGATTGATTAAACTGAGATGGGCTGCGGCAAAATTCCCAGCATACACACATATGTAGTTTTTAAGGTATTAGGGTATCTTTTAAGGAAGAACATCGATCAAAATGTATCAAATCAGTTAACCAGTTAAGCCCAAAAATGCCATTGCCTGAAAAAGAGATACATTTTTTTGAAAATTGCACTTGCATGCTCATGTCAAAGCTGCACAGATCAAAATCTGTAAAAACATTGTATTTATTATATTTCATGATGTAGACTTTGTAATGATGCTTGCCTCACACCAACACGACTTTTGGACAATTGGGTTTTGGTTTTTCGTTATGTCATATCAAGTACGGCAGGCCAAAGAAGGCCCATAGGATTTAAGTAAGGCTCTGCGCTGACAGTTCCAAATCTTCGAGCTTCTATGTGCAGGGCAAATTCGTGACGAGTTTGGAGAGGTTTTTGGAGTTATTATCTTAATATATACAATTTTCACTTAATTGGTTTTTCAAAATGCCCAAATATTAACTGAAGTTGCCTTTAATTTTTCTGTGCATCCTATGAGTGCGCCTTCTGGGTGAAATTATAATTGTATTCTTGGTGGTTGGGACGATGAATAAAAATTGTACTATCTAGTACTACCTTATTGACCTTCACTGCGTCACTCCATTGTTTCCAAATGTTTTTCTAAAAATGTATGGGAGTACCTTCATGGGAGTTCTTGAACTTCAATAATCGTCGGAAAAGATTTTGACAAACTCTCTGTATATTTCTGCTACCATCTATATATTAATTTTTGTATTAAAGTAATATATCATGATTACCTACACATTAATTATTTGTATTGCGTATTAGGTAGCAAGTGAAGAACGATAGGAAAATAAATCTAAAAAGCAACAATGATGTGAGGTATTAAATTGATTTTATAAATTATAAATTAATTGTTATTATATTTTATTATTATAAAATATTGGGTAGTCGAAAAAGTCTTTTCGTATTTTGTCCATAGATGTCGTTGGAGTCATCTATCTCCAGTGCTACCAATTACATTGTGTCATATCATATGGTGTTAAAAGGTGACATTTTAAGCTTCATTTAACCAAAAAAAAAAATATTAAACTCGGAGAAGATGAAAAAAAAGTTATAGCTGATCAAAAACCAGTGAAAATAATGAAGAAATTCGCTATATTTTAAAATTTTTGTATAAAAAAGGGAAGAATACCACGCAAGCCACCAATGAAATTTGTGTAGTTTACGGAGACGATGCTGTATCAGTTCGTGTAGCACAACAATGGTTCGCTCGCTTCCGTTCTGGAAATTTCGATGTGAAAGATGCACCTCGCTCCGGTCGACCTATCGTTGATAAAGTCTATGAAATTATGACATCGTCAAGGCACTAAACATTCATCATCAAACGCTTTTGAACCATTTAAAAAAGGCTGGTTACAAAAAGAAGCTCGATGTTTGGGTACCACATGAATTGTTTGTGAAAAATTTAATGGACCGAATTAACATCTGCAATTCTTTGCTGAAACGAAATGAAATCGAACCATTTCTGAAGCGAATGGTAACAGGAGATGAAAAGTGGATCAAATACGTGATCAAATGTGCGAAAAAGATCATGGTGCAAGGGTGGTGAAGCTCAACAAATGGCCGCAAAGCCAGGATTGACGCCTCGAAAGGTTATGCTGTGTGTTTGGTGGGATTGAAAAGGAATCATCCACTATGAGCTGCTCCAGCCTGCTCGAACGATTGATTCTATACTTTACTGTCAACAACTGATGACATTGAAGTAAGCAATCGAAAAAAACGGCCAGAACTGATCAGCAGAAAGGGAGTCGTCTTCCATCAGGACAACGCTAGGCCACACATATCTTTGATGACCCGGCAAAAACTGGGAGAGCTTGGCTGGGACGTTTTGATGCATCCACCATATAGCGCTAACCTTCCACCATCGGACTACCATTTGTTTCGGTCAATGCAGAACTCCCTTAATGGAGTAAAGTTGGCTTCAAGAGAAGCCTGTGAAAATTACTTGTCGCAGTTTTTCGCCGAGAAACCACAAAAGTTTTACACTGATGGAATAATGTCTCTAGAAGAAAAATGGCAAAAGGTGGTCGACCAAAATGGTACATATTTGGTTTAATAAAGTTCATTATAAATATAAAAAAAAATGAGTTGAAGTTTGATTAGAAATACGAAAAGACTTTTTCGACTACCCAATATTAAATTGGTTCTAGATATATTATATTTTGAAGCTGAATTCATGCCATTTAACATAAAACATTTCGAGCAGTCGTTAACAAAAAAAAATTACCAGAAATTAACTCGAATTTTCAGCCACCTTATGCTACATATTTTCCTACGGCACGTAATTCGCTAAGCAATTTGAAAATTACATTGTTTCCTTATTTCTTGTCCTTGTTATTTGCTTTTTATTATTATTATTATGTGCTGTGAATATGGGAGATGGAGAAAAAAGAAATTTGAAGTTTTTATTTACTTTACTTCTCCATTTTTCAGCAATAAGAAAACTGCCAGCAAATGACTGCAGGCCGGCGAAAGAGCGCTGATAGAGGTAAGGGGCTAAAAAATTAACGAGTATCGTGGCTGCTCTGAAAACAACCACATATGTTACCTTTCGAAATAGTGCAGGGATTGCAGAGCCAAATATTTGTGTACTGGTGGTGGAGGTGAAACGACAATTGAGTGCGCAGTACCTTTGATGACATTTTGGTTTCTTCCACCATTCTTAAGGTGTTCAGCAACTTCTTCGACACAATCATTTTTGTCAACAGTTTCTTTTTTTGCTTCCATTATCAAAAAATAACATTTTCTGGTTAGTATTAGACATTCCTTCAGTTTATTTCTATGTTTTGGATCAGTTCTCCGTTTTGGTTTGACAGCTGATTTCGATACATCTTCTATAATATAAAAGTGAATCGCAAAATGTGTTGATAAGCGCATGGACCAATCTTAACAATTCTTTTTTTTTAATGTTCCTTGAAGTCCAAGGATGGTTTATACGGCGAGAAAAATTCGAATAATTTCGGGAAAACCCTAAAACAGCCCTTTTCTTTTTCCCATACACATATTGGGCGTTCGTGTGAGTGTCCGCGTTCCTGTGTGTGCGTGTTCACGTTGGAGGATCTAATGCGTTCACACAAAAGTGATAATATTCTTTCTTTTGTTCTAGTTTCAGAACGAGTGAAGGAATGATTTCGTCCACATATAATAAATAAAAATAGTTACGTAAATTCTAAGAATAATCATGCAGGGCTGAACAAATCCAAAAATATTTTAAGAATAGCAACACATAAACATATTTTAAGAAGAACAAAAGACAAACATATTTTAGGAAGAACAAAAGATAAACATTATTAACTAATCTAGAAAACCCATGTTTCTCGCATGGTCAATTGTATGTTGCCTGTTCCCGCGTTGGAAAACCAACAGATTTGTTTGTATATTCACCAGGTAATCACTACACTACACCAAAGCACTACAATAAAAATAAAACAGATTTTTGTTAATAATTATGATTCACTTGATTTACAATAAAGCGATTACTGAAAATACTTAGACACGTTTTATTTCGGTTATTATCGGTTATTAACCCTATGTCAATAATAATAATAATAAATAATTACTTAACTCTATGTTTTGTCATTGAAGCACCCACTTTATAAATATTTGTCACCTTTAGGTTCCCACTATCCTTTAGATTATTTTTCAATCAGGTTTGAGCCTTAAGTTCCCCTCTTAGTTTGAAACCCTCTAGCAAACATCCCAGTCGGGGTTTTTAGTGGGTCCCAAAAGGGTGGCCAAAGTTCGTCGAAGCGAAGATACTTAGGTCACCCTAGCTGACCCTTTTCTACATAGTATGGGCTATGAAACTGCATAACCAAAGTTTAAATCTAAATTGATCTAAAATTTTTTTAAATTTTGTATAAAGCTTGAAACTTTGAGTTGTATGGTTTTCGTTGAGGAATAACCTATATTTTTATAAAAAATAAAACGAACGAAGTAAAAAATAAGTAAATAGGGAACCCTTTGGAAAAACACATCATTCGGAGTTGAAAATGTTTCGAATTTATTCGTAATCTAAATTGTTTCCATTTATTTGTCCATAACTGTATATTTATTCAATTAACTACGACCAATACTATCACCACATAAGCTTTTAACTTTATTGTTTATATATTTATAATTTACTTGTGTCAACTAATCCTAAGTTAGTTATTTTATTGGACACTTTTTACTAATTGATACGAATTTCTGCTTCAATGAAAGTGTTTCATATTTTCTTGAGCAATATTTTCTTTAATTTACTTCAGCTTATTTATACATACATATACGTAATACAATACACACATACTTCAATACACATACACTTGAGCTATACGAGTGTATCGATGTAAAAATGCGCTTGATCATCCGAGCGTTTAGCATTCGCAATGGAGACTTCGATGAAAGTGCAACGCCTCAGAGCAAAGAAGTTTAACACTAAAAATCGTTCTGATGTAGCTAAGCCAATTTCAACGCAACAAAAATTGAAAAAACTCAAAATCGTTTTAAGTGAAAATGTTAGAGATTATTGTGAAAATTCTTCGGTGCATGGTCTAAAATACGTAGTAAATAAAAGTCTCTATCCATTCGAGAGGTAGGTAAATATATGAATGTCTGGAGTAGTAGGGAGAAGTTAAGTCGAAAATATTTCAAAATGTGGACTTTTTCTGAAGCATGCATATAGGTATATAAGTATCAGGTCAGTCCATAAGTTCGCGCGTATTTTACCCATAATTTTACTGTTGTACGCTTTTTGCATACAAAAAATTATAACGGAATATAACGGAACTATTTATATTTCCTTTGATATATAGTGCATCCAACAAGTGATTTTAATCGCGGATAGAATCACGTGTTGTTAAAAAATAAAATGGAATCTTCGAACGCGTATAAGAGGCATATTTTGTATTTTTTTTATAAAAGTGGTAAAAATGCAACAACTGCTGCTGCAGAAATAAACACTGTTCACGGAGAGGATATCGTGAGTGTAAGGACTGCGCAAAAGTGGTTTTCAAATTTCCGAAGTGGTAATTGCGACGGGGAGGATGCCCCGTGCGTTGGTCGTCCTGAAGTCTTTTACTCCGACGCCTTCCTCGAACTCGTGAGGTAATAGCTTAGAGGTTAAATTCATCGGATGGAACAGTTCACAGGCACCTGGTTTAGTTGCGAAAGGTTTCAAAGCTGGGAAAATAGGTTCCGCATAGACTTTCCGTCGCCAACCTTCAGCAGAGAGTGAATGTGTGTCTCAGCTGCTGCAACGGCTTGAAAATGAAAGCTTTTCAACCGTATCGTTACTGGTGATGAAAAATGTGTCCTTTACAATAATCCTGTTCGCCAACGCCAATGGTTAGATAAAGATGATACACCAGAACCGACCCCTAGAGGTGGTCTATTTGGTGGGATATGGCCGGTATTGTTTATTATGAACTTCTGGAACCAAACCAGACGATAACTGCTGATTATTATTCCCATCAGCTATCAAACCTGAATGAGGCACTTAACAAAAATCAACCGTCCTTAGTGAATAGACGCAAAGTTTTGTTTCACCACGACAACGCCAAGACCTCATACCGCAAGGCAAACATTAGGCAAGCTGAACGAGCTCGAATGGGAGCTAATGCCGCATCCACCATACTCTCCGGATATTGCACGTTGTGATTATCACCTTTCCCGTGGACTTCAATCCCATATGAGTAAGAAGAACTACTCCTCAAAAGAAGCTATAAAAAGGGATATCGAAGCGTATTTTGGCTCCAAGGACTACAATTTTTTTGAGCAGGGAATTAAAAATTTGCCTAAACGTTGGGAAGACATTGTAATATATTATTGATTAATAAATACTTTAAACATCTGTTTTATTAATTTTAAAACCGCCTTTAAAAAACGCACGAGATTATGGACTGACCTGTTACATAGATGGTTACATACCATCTTTTTCGAAGATAAGGCATCCTCCGAAAATAAGCCCTATTGTGATTTTCGGAACTTTTTGCAAAATAAGACATCTCCCGAAAAGAAACCCTAGTTAAAACAATGTGTTGATTTATTAAGTATAAGAAATACATAATATGTTAAGTTTTCCTAATACTCGTATTTCAGAGAAATGTTTGAAACAAAATATTCCGAGAATTAATTGTTTGTTTCAAATGAATTCTTGGAATTTATTTAAAAAATACAACATAAAACAGCAGTCTACATTGAGCGACAGTGCAAGTATACAACGTTCATTCGTTTCAGTCTTGTAAGTCTGATTATTTTCTCATACGTAATTTTATTTAAAAATAAAGTGAATAATTTTTAACCCCAGTTAAAATGAGTGCAAAACGAAAATGCTATTACGTCGAGTACGAGAAGGGAACCGTGGAAGACTGCAGGGTGGTAAATCTTGTAGCATTCTGTAAAGAGAAGATGCTAGATCTCTGGAATATAGAGCACCGCTTAGTGAATTTATTTATCAGATATTGAATCTTCATTTCTATGATGATTTTGTTTCAAATTTCGAAGCAGGTAGTTTTAATTTGACACTTCATTCCTCAATCCACTTTAAATAATACAAAAACACATTGACTTAATGATTGCGAAGTCTAGGTATATCGCTTGTAATAAGGAATTTAAAGGAGTTCCAGAATCTTTCTACGCTGAAGAATTCGTATTTTTTCTTGTTAGAACATACCTAGAATGCTGTAACATCAGCTGGGTTCCCCTCTATATGGGGTTTACTTCAATAATTGAGAAGGTTCAGAAACGTTTCACTAGATTTCACTATTCATATAAAAGTTGATGCCTTTTGTTAACACTGCCAACATAAGAAGTGCAAAAAAGTTTCATCGATAATATTTATAAAGTACATAGTAACGAATCATATCAAATGTCACTTCTTACTGGTGCTAATGCTTTTCTATTGTACCACTCGTAGCATTAGACTCAGCTATATGTTCCATTTACCTCTCCATTCAAAAGCTATCGCGAATTGTGTGTTTTTTCCAAAAGTAATTCTTCAAAGTAATCCTCATGAGATATTATGCACTTGTGCCAACGTTTTTTCCAATCTTCGGAGAGCCAATTTTTGTTCTTCCACAAATCCGGGCGTTTTTGGCGGACTGCTTAGCGCAAATTGCGCATTACTTGCAAGCAATATTCCTTATTGACCGTTTTAACCTGTGGCAAGAACTCATGATGCACAACGTCCCTGCAATCGAAGAAAACGGACGCAAAACTTTTACATTCGACCGAACTTGGCGCGCTTTTTTCGATTTTGGCTCGTGAGGCAGTTTCCATTGAGATGATTGAGCTTTGGTTTCCATGTCATATTCGGCACCAATTATGACCCTCTGGAGCAAATTTGGGTCGTTGCGGACAGAGTCCGACATCTCATTAGCAATGTTCATGCGATGCTGCTTTTGGTACGAATTTCGCGGCGACCCCGTTTTCTAAAAATTGGAAATATTCTCTAACTCACGAGTGACTTTTAAATCAAAACTTAATCTGGAGTTACACTGTTGGAATTGTGCCTACTGTATCTCAGCGTATTGCTTACCATATATTGCTTACATATATATTTAAGCCTTAGTATTCGTAATCAATTTGAGTTGTACTTTAATGAGTGAATGCATAAATAAATACATAAAATTTTAATCATTTCAATTTATTTCTATTCGTTGCGCATAGGTTATTTTTCGCAATATCTTTCATATGCGTCGTGATTGGTACTGTATATTTTGTTGCTAAAATATATGAAAAGTGGAATTATACCCCCATGTTGGTGAGCATTAATCCAAAGTTGTCGCGTATTACAGACGAACCGTTTCCGGCAGTTACTATTTGCAATCTCAATCAAGCATATAAAGCAAAGGCGGAACAGTTTTCGGTGTAAGTGTTGATATTACAGAGTTAAATAAATGTAATATGTTAGTAATTGCATGGAAAGGGAATCGAGAATTTTGGGCACAGTTTTTAGTTTTTTTTTAAATTGGTTTATTGGGATTGAGCGTAATAAGTAGTTAACTTACAAAGTTTAGAAAAATTTATTAATTTTTAGATTTTTATGTTGAAAGTTTTATTATGCAGTAAATAAAAAAATCTGCCGTTATTTTCAACACTTTTTCATATTTTGATTTTTTTTTTTGGGAGAAAATATATTATTTTACAAACGCTTTTTTTAATAATATTTTTTTATTTAAAACTTTTATTTAAAAGTTGTTTGTAACTTGGGAAAAAGACCCCATTTCAGATTTTTTTTATTTTTCTCATTAATAGCTCAGTACTGGTTCGCTATACGCCTTTGAATATAATACCTATTTTGAAAAAAAAATTTAAAAAAAAGTTTAAAACCATTAAAACTTTTTTAAAAAGAACGAACAATTTTTGGATTTAAAAAACTCCTTTCCAAAATTTTCAAACAGTCAATGAATTTCAAACTTTTTATTTTTTTCAAAATTTTTTCAGTTTATTTCTTAGATTGGAAAACAAATACAAAATTCTTAGATTACTCGACATGTAATCTCTCATTTACCTTCTGCTCAAATATGAACGAGACGTTATCAATAAAACGGTCCGCGGATGACATATGGCAAAAATAAATTTTTCGTTTTTTGGTAGGACTGTTATAAGCTTACATGGCATATTTCAGCGTGATATGTTACATAGTTTGTTTTCTGTGCTACTGTAAACAAGTCAAGCTCGAGTGTGTTCTTCGAATTTAACGATGGAAATTCAAGTTGAACAAAGAATTTGTTTGAAATTTTGTTATTCCAACAAAATTTCGGCTTCAGACGCCTTAAAAATGTTGCAGACAACCTATGGGGAATCTGCTCTATCGCGTGCACGTGTTTTCCAGTGGTACAAATCGTTCAAAGAGGGCCGTACATCGGTTGAAAACTTGCCTCATGAACGTCGTCCAGCAACATCAGTAAACGACGAAAACATCGGAAAAGTAAAGGAAATTGTGCTTGAAAATCGCACAAATCGCAAAATCGGTTAACGCTGAATATTATTTAGACGTTTTAAAGCGTTTGCGCGAGAACATTCGTCTTAAAAGGAAGGAATTGTGGGACAACAAGTCACGGTTCTTGCATCACGATAATGCACCAGCTCACACATCACGTCTTGTTCGCGATTATTTGAACAAAAATAATGTTAATATCGTTCCGCAAGCACCGTATTCGCCTGATATGGCTCCATGTGACTTTTTCCTGTTTCCCAAGCTCAAATTGCCGCTCCGTGGAAAACATTTTGAGACAATTGAAGTCATAAAAGAGAATTCGAAGAACACACTCGAGCTTGACTTGTTTACAGTAGCACAGAAAACAAACTATGTGACATATCACGCTGAAATTTGCCATGTAAGCTTATAACAGTCCTACCAAAAAACAAAAAATTTATTTTTGCCATATGTCATCCGCGGACCGTTTTATTGATAACGTCTCGTTCATATTTGAGCAGAAGGTATATGCATAAGGGTGCATCACTCTCCTTACATAAAAATTCAGTACTGTTTTTTATTGCATTTATAAAAAAGATTATATACTAAAACTTCAGTCAAAATATTTCAGAAAATGATTAATATTTACTTGATCTGAGTTGATTTGATACTACTTCCAAAAATTCAGTTTTTTAATATATCAAACTAGTTTTTGAAAATATTTTTTCTAAAAATCATCTCAAATGATAGAAGAGTTTAGATAAAGAGTTTAAAAAATGTTGAGACAATTTAGATGTTTGATTCCATACTACGTTCGCGTTCATGTTTATCCGAGATTTCAGTAGGATCTTTGAAATCTGTTACATGATCCCCTAGTTTTCATTTTAAATCTCATAAATTATTAATAGTGACTATAAAGGCAGACAATGGCAAACCTCCGAGTGTATTTCTGCTCCTCATAAAAATATCTGCCCTTCGGAGTCGACTTGAAATTGTAGGCCCCTCCATTTGTGGAACAACATCAAGACGCACACCACACGGTCAAACATTCGCGTACAACTTCGTCAATTATATATAAATATATTGTTAAAGTTTTAAAGTCAAAACTTATCAAAAGTAATTCCACGAGTCTAGGAAACTTATTTTCTACTCTTTAGTATTTTCTACTCTTTTAGTACAGTCTGTGTCAGAAGAAAAGAACCGGTTGTTTTCTTGTAACTTCAAGATATATTTCGATCTGCATTTTGCTGCATAATAGCCCCACTCAAGGGCTACGACACCAGTCTAACAAAGGTTAGTAAAAAATTTTTTAAATATATCTCTTTTATACTTCATGAATAATTACGGTTCCTTTTTTCTGACACAGACTGCACATATTAAAAAAATGTATTTGACTTTTTTCAGAAAACCCTGAATTACTCCGCTAAATCTTGACCAATTTAAGCTTCTAAGATAGAACGACATTTCTAACCGTTCAAAACTTACCTATCCAGGTCCAAATATTTTTTTACTAAAATCAGTACACTTCCAATCAGTGGATTCCGTTGATAAATTTTTTGAGAGATTTTTTGCGAAAAATATTTCGGTTTAAAATAGGTAATAGGTAAATATTAATATTTTTCTGAAATATTTCGGTAAAAGTCTGAAAGTATAATAAATGCTACACTTCCGATAGTGGAACCGCAACCATTTTTTGGTGATGCATCCTAATGTACATACACACATATATATTTGCATGGTGAGTAGCGTTAAAAATTTTGTTTTTCTTTCATTTACAGCTATTCGTTGGAGCATACGATTTTACAAATGATTTGTAAGCTTGATGTCAATGTTACCATTGCCGAGGCCATTACGGTCACAGACTGGAATAATTTGAAAAATTTTATTTTCGGGGTATATCATAACCATATTCATACGAGTATTTATTTATTTATGTATAATAACAGGGAACTTTCGAAAAACAATTTATTTTATCACTTCTGACAAGCGCCTGCCTCAATCTGGTTTATTGCTGACCACAGTTGTTGTAGATTCTTTGAGCTGATGGAAACTGATTGCTTTCCAATACCACCAAACACATTGAACAATTTTATTAGCCATGCTTGATGATCATTTGGGCCTATTAGCTGTCATTTAATTACGATCTTCTTCGGCTGCTATTTTCATTTTTCTAGGATAGTTTTAGGCTTCAAAAATGGATTGATCGACTTCATTACGTATCAGCAAAGAATTGCACGCATCAGTTCGTGTAGCACCCATACATTGAGCATTTTCTGAGACTAGCCTTATGCAAATGGTGTTTTTGTTAGTCTTCAGTTTCAGGACAATGAAATACATACATATGTAAGTGCTTACATGCCAGTCCGAAATACACACTGAGTTTTGTCAGTGCCTGCCGAAGGGCGAGCGATTTTTGAAAAAACCTTTTCCATCATTTGGCATCGGCACTTATTCGTTCGGAGTCGGCTTGAAACTTTAGGTCCCTCCATTTGTGGAACAATGGTGCTCGGTCAAACACCCAAAAAGGGTGTACGCGCCAACTATATTTGTATACATAAATACAATTTTTCATTCTACTTCAATGACCATCTAAATCTAAGTCTCAAAATGTGTCGAAATTTAAAGAGAAAATGCAAAATATTTCACTACAACTTTTGAGTATGTAGTTTGATAGCCCATTGAATTTTGATATGATAAAGTTCAAAAATTTCAAGCACCTCAAATATGATGCTGAATACTTTTTTTTTTTTGCTTACGATGTTTGGTGTTTTCTTCCACATAGTCGTAAACAGGCTTGTATTGCTAAAAAGTTCCCTTATTTGTATTTCTGCATTTGTATTCTAATAAAATTTACTGTTGTTCAAATTGAATTTTTATATATGTAATATAGATTTCGCAACCCTGCTTTAATATGTTGCTGCAGTGCAAGTATGGTAGCACATTTTTTAATTGCAGCGAAATTTTTCGCCCAATTATTACGAACAATGGACTGTGCTGCACTTTCAATATGGTACATCCAAAGATTATGTACCGAGAGTAAATATATGCAATTAGGTTTCTTACGTACATACATATATTATATTATATCTTTTACTTTCCTTATAGAATGGTAATTAAAGTACCATCTGCTCAAAACTATCGCTATCCAATTGGCTATGAAACTATTGATTGGAGTACTGAAAATGGGTTTCCAGCCGATTTACCTAAAAAATTCATACCGATGAAAGCACTAGGTATTGGTGAGGGTCAGGGACTGAGCCTTATACTGGATGTTGAGCGAGATGAATATTACTGTTCTTCCTCGAATGGCATCGGTTTTAAAATTCTACTCCACAATCCATTAGAAGCGCCGAATATGCGTGAAATTGGACTTTTACTTGCGCCTGGACGTGAAACGAAAATTAACATACACGCTGACAAAGTAGAATCTGAACAATATGTGCGTTCTGTAAGCAAGGCTTCACGAAAATGCTTGTTCGAAGATGAACAAATTTTAAAAATATATAAAAAGTATACGCAACGAAATTGTATTGAGGAATGCAGTGTTTTCACTTGGTTGGGTATTTGTGGTTGCTTGCCCTATTTTAAACCAATGCCTTATGGTAATGAAACTATTTGTGACATGCTTGATTTCACATGTGTTGAACGTGTCCGTTTACGGACGATGCTATATGACAAGGCGGGAAAAAGTTGTGCTAATACTTGTATACCAGGCTGCAACGATATTAACTATTTGCCATCGCTTACCTCTGCACCACTTATACAAACGGGATTTCCAACTCAGAGCGAAGTTGCCAAAAATATTAGTAACGGCTATTTGAAGAAAAATCTAGCTGTGGTGAAAATTTATTTTAAAGAGAGCACCTATGGAGGAGCGAAAAATTCTGATTTTATCCGTGCACCAGATTTTTTATGTAAGTACTTATGTATGTGTGATGGAGTTTGAATTGATCGTTTATGAAATTTACATTTAATATACAATATAACGAGACCGCCGTGGTAAAAGATTGTATTTTACTTGTAATCAATATTTACTTAAATGTATCTTTGGGTGTCTTTTTTTTTAACCAAAAGCTGTTTTTTTTTAATTTTGGCCACATCTCATACTTTTTATTCTATTATATGGCGTAAAAAACGTTAAGTTTTTTTCGCATTTTTAAAGTAATATTTAAGAATTGCTACCAGCAAATGAAGAATTTGGAAATATATTGTTTTCAGAATTTTCATTATTTAGAAAATGATAATGTGGTATAAATCAAGCATCTATATATATATAATATATAAAGTATGATCATATGTATTAATTTGGCGAAAAAGATATCCAGTATTTTTGCGAAAAATGTTTGCGCAAATAGTTGAAATGGTCGAACTTTAGCTCCTGGGCGATGCTACGATTACAAACTTGCCGGTCAACTTGAATTATTTCTCGCATTTTATCATTTATCATTCATCAAAAATGCCTGAACGAAATCGACGAAACCAAACACCATTTACCATTTCAGCGGCCTGGCTTGTATTTTCGGCTTTACCAAAGAAAAACTGTAAAATGTACCGAATTTTCTCTTTGTTGATTTCCATTGTTAACACTCTGCAACTCACAACTGCCATCTACCGAGAAAATAATGGATTACTTTTCCCCCAAAGTATTCACCCCTTGTTGGGGGTTTGGTCGAGCTCCTATTCCTCGTATTTGTGATATACGTCTTTTCCACATATGGACGCATCTACAGTTGTATGGCACCTCCTAACGACAGATGGCTTTTTTTTAGGTGCTTTTTCTTGACAGAAATACACTCGGGGATTTTGCCATTGCCTCTCGGAGAGAATGGTCTAACATCGGGTAACTGCTCTTAAGACACAATGCGGAATGTAGCGGTGTCTTTTGGCGAACTTATACCGCTCAAAAATATCGGTTCTTTTTGAATGAAGATGAAAACCGAATCGAGCTATATTGATTTATTTGCAAAAGCGAATGGTATTACATTTGAAATATAAGGTTTTGTACTAAACAGCTGCCTCTTTCTACGACAGAATCAGCTATTTAGCCTCTTTGTTTCTTCGTCTTATTTAAAAGACCTTAGCGAAATTTTGAAGTTTTTAATCTAGACGTAGCCTAGGGTTAGGCTAGGTTTTTGTGACAGTTGTGGTACCACTGTGTAACACGGGAACTGTACTGTTAATTTTCATGGAAGCAGTTAGATTCTTTTATGAAGCATTTTATGCTAATAGCAGATAGTTCCGTAAGTGAGTCGGAATGGTATTTTCCCAATAGGCTTGCTCTACTCTTAGCTAAGGCTGGACAACTACAGAGCAAGCGTCCTACGTCTCGTCTTTACAACTTCTGCAGTATTCATGCGCAAATCTTCCTAGCCTAGAATAGTGCCTACCTACCTCTATGTCCCGGAACTCATATAAGACTGACCTTGAAGAGGGTGTTAATATCAGTTAGAGGTGCCAGAGAAACTTTTGATATTCAAATTGAAATTTGAATAGGTCGAGCCAAGGAGCACCAAGAGATTTGGTGGCTCCTAAAACACTCAGGCTAAAAAATCGCATTGTATTTAGAGCTCTGGAAAGAGGGTAGATAGTCAAGAAAGAAAGGTAGGAAAGAATAGAAACAGAGACAGTCTAAGAGAACGAATATTACTCACTCTCACGACATTGGAACCCAAAATTCGTGGCCTTGTTCTAGCAAAGGCAGAACACTCACAGAGAAAGTGCACAGTGCTATCCGCGTCCTCCAAGCAAGACATGTCTATCAGGTTCTCAATGATTCCCAAATATGCTGACCCAAATTGTGTCCTGTACTAATACCGTCTTTCCTTCCAAGTTTTAGTAGAAAGTTTGACAGTTTTCTGTTTGGACTTGTCACAAAGCACTTTGCAGTTCTGCAGCGTTCTAGACCGGACCATCGCTCTTTATATAAATTGCATACATAATCGCTGATCCAATTCATGATTCCTGCGGAACTGATTCCAATTATTGATTCTGGAACCTTTGGAGGAACCGCTGATTTACGGTTGGCCAATTCATCGGCAATTTCGTTTTCTTGAACACCGGAGCGTCCTGGAACCCTAATATGCAAGTACAAGCCTGTTCTCTCTTGCGACAGAATTAAGCTTCTTCTTACATTCTTGAGCAATCTTCGAGGTTTGCTTCATGTTATCCAGGGCCTTCAGTGCAGCCAGACTGTCACTGAAAACTCCAATCTGTTTTCCGCTCCATCTCCTCTCGATTATCTATACGGCTACTTTCAGGATGGCAAAAATTTCTGTTTGGAAAACAGTTGCCATTTTCCTCATAGCATAGTGATACTTATTACTATCATTTAAGTACCATTTGGCTCCAGACCCATCCGTTAAACCTCCCTTAATGCATTCTGGATTGCTCCATTGCGTGAGCATCAAATTTCCTTCCAAATGAAACTATGAGTATCAGGTCATCTTAGGTGCCAAAAACAGTGGACACTGCTCAGATAGCATCGTAAAGATTGCTGTGTCCCGAAGTTTCGCCTTCGTACCAGAAACCATATTAATGGAGTCTACACATTGCTTTTTTTGCTTCCTGTTGTGTCTTAAGTTTCAAGGGAATGAAATCAAGCATAGCATCACCGGAGGTTGTACTCATGGCACCCGTAATGCATAAACATAATCTTCTTTGCAGCCTGTATAGTTCCCGGAGTGTGGACTTAACCATGGTCCGTCGCCACCAGACCATAGAGGCGTAAGTGATGATTGGTCTGATAAGTGCTGTGTATATACATAGGACCACAGCAGGTTTCAGACCCCAAAGTCTCTGCGGCATTACTAAAAAGTCCTTAATGCGCGATTCACCTTCAGTGAAACGTGTGTCTCCTAAACCAGCTTCTTATCCAAGATTACTCCTAGATTACTTTAACTTCATCGCAAAGACCAAGTGTCACACCTTTCAGTGTTGGAAGACTAAGTCCATCCAATTTCCGTTTTCTCGTGAACAAGACTTTGGTGATTCGTCACTGTTCTCACCAGCGGTTAACAGCCTCTCAGAGAGCATGGAATATATCCACTTTACAATGGTTTGGTTACCTTCATGCCGTTCGGCAGAGGAGCATAGGGAGCCAAAAGTGGCTCGTACAACTGCCTCCATTGATTTGATGGACACCTGGCTGTCTGAGAAGTTATTTATCGTAATTCTTGTTACGGCGTATGTGTTAAGTACATAGTTACCTTCTTTATGTGTAAGACTTCTGCCTGATAAACGCTACAGTAGTCCGGAAGTCGGACCGATAATTCTAATCCCAATTCTTTCGAAAAAACTCCGTAGCCTAATTTATTTTCTAGCTTGGATTCATCTGTGTATAAATTTATTTCCCCTCCTCTTCATGGTTTTTGAGTTTGCCACACTCTTTTTGACGGTATGTTGAAGAGCCCGTTGAAGGCTAGTTTCGGGAAAGAGTAGTCGATTTTTTGGTTATAACTACTCATATTATGTAGTGTAGAAGCGTGGCCGAACCGCTTCCATAGCGCCATACTGTTAATTACAGTTGTTACATAATTTTTTTTTTATTTATTCAATTTTCGAGTATTTTTTCACAAAATGAAAGATTTAAAAATTTAATTCAAATAGAAAAACATGTTTCGTCCACAAAATAATCAATCTTTAAGCGGAAATAAGGAGATGCGTACTCACTTGATGTTGGTCAAGTTTCCGTGTTAGTGGCAGAGAAATTTTAAGTCACTCGAAGCCAGGTTTATGCAACAACACAAAAAAGGCTCTGGTTTTCACCATTAGAATCAAGATGATAGATGATACAGATCCATACTGCAGCGCAAGCATATATTGACATGTTTTGACATTTTATTTGTTTCTTATATAATTTTGCTAATGCGTTTAAGAAAATATGGTTTGTTTTCTCACAGAAACCATGTAAATCCCAGTTTCAAACTTTATGCAAGTTTCAGAAAAGTAATAGCAAATCATCCATCAGCAATTTTTAATCACAATTTTTTTAAATTTTAAATTTTTTAACCGAAACTTTTAGAAAATTTTAGTATAATAAAGTGTAACTGTCAAGTGGCTCAAAAATCGCGTTGATTTTTGACAATTTTACTGTTAATTTTTTGTTTTTGTTGGTGTTTTGGTACATTTTCTATGCATTGTAACTGGATGCTGGAATGGTAGAAGAAGAAATTTTCTTCCAAGAAGACTTCTACAGAAATTTTTGGGAAAATATTAATATTTTACTGATTTTGAAAATAATGTTCAAAATGACCTATAGGGGTAAGAAATATAGGGTTAAAATGTTCAACAAAAATATGCCCCAATAAATTCTATTATATAATCTTGAAAACAATATTATTTCATTATCTGCAAATATCTCTAATAACGGAGAAGTCTATTCGAAGTCATTCTAACGAAAGAGCTAAAAGAAATCTTGCAAAAAGAACAGAGCACTAAACTTAATGGATATCTCAGCGACTTTTAAGCCGCAGTCTCTGGGGATTATTCTCTCTGGAAAACAACAAAACAATGAAAAAGGCCGATACTGGCATAATCCGTCATCGGAATCAAAAACAATGGGCTAAAAACGATGTTGACAAAGCAAGAGCATTTGTACGATGCTTGAAAAGTGTATTTACTCACAAAGTGTACTTAGTCATTTACTGATATTGAACTTCCCCCAATAATGCAAATATTTTTTTCTCGAGAACTCTCGAGCGCATCTATCAAATGGACCCACCCATTAAAAAATTCTTAAAATGTGAATTTAAAGAAGTGATGAAAAAACTCAAGCTTAAGAATGCATTCTGTTACGAACTCATTACTGGATAAATATTTAAATAGCTCCTAGAACAAGGAAACTCTTTCCTGACTTTCATTTATAATGCTGTTCTCTTAACAGGTTTTTTCCCTCACCAGTGAAAAATATTTCTAAACCAAGGAAAAGTGCTTACCAGTGCTTGCCCCATCAACTTGCTGCCCATATAGTTTAAGATAATGGAAGCTCTCTTCCTCCAAAGATTGATCAAGACGGGAATAAGAATTAAATTAAATTAAATTCAAATAAATTAAATTGAAATTTAGTTTAATTTTAACTTTAAATTAAATTTAAATTTAAATTTAATTTAATTTTTGGCTAATATTTATTCCTACACAGCTTAAGCACTTTAAATATTCAGAAAACTTAAGAATGATGCTTTAAAAAAATAGTAGTACCTCCAAAAACTTTAAACCTTCTCAAGTTTTTAAATAATATTTATAATGATTGAATACCGTTAGATAAGTAAGGAAAAGTGATTTTACTCATTTTCTAAAGAAAAGTTGGAAAATTCAAAAATTGGTATTTTTCGAAAGCCAAAAAAGCCATTGTACCTTATCAGCTTCCCCCTCCGGATTATTATTTTTGGTGAAGAAATATACCACTTAGGATGAGTTAAAAATAAGCTATTTCAAATGTATTTGATGTGAAGAAATATACCACTTAGGATGAGTTAAAAATAAGCTATTTCAAATGTATTTGATGTGTTTTATACAGTATTATTGGTTACAAAAAAATTTGGACATGCAAAAAAAACAATAATTCGCAAATATAATATATTAAAATGCTAGGCGGCCGCCATAGCCGAATGGGTTGGTGCGTGGCTATCATTTGGAGAACGTTAGTTTGAATCTCGGTGAAACACGAAAATTAAGAAAAAGTTGTTTCTAATAGCGGTCCCTCTTCGCCAGGCAATAGCAAACTTCCGAGTGTATTTCTATCAAAAAAAGCTGCCGTTCGGAGTCGGCTTAGATCTCTCAATTTGTGGAACAACATCAAGACCCACGCCATAAATAGGAGGCTAAACATCCAAAAAGGGTGTCAGCGTCAGTTATATATTTAAATATCTACATAAATATTAAAATGCAATTTCTCCAACATACCTATGTACATACATACAAATGTTGGCACAAATTAGTATATACATTTTAATATTTATTTCAGCAAATATTGGAGGCATAATTGGACTCTTCTTTGGCGTCAGTTTCATTTCATTAGCTGAACTGATTTTCTACTGTATTTGGAGACCCGTTCGTATGCTTGTTGCTACTCGGAAATCAGGAAATGCTAGATCGGCAAAATTACGCAAATCAAAATCAATAAGGCTTTTATTTACAAAACAATCCATTCATAACAATGATACTTTACAACAAAGAAATTCTTACAACCAAAATTTCCCTCAAAGAAGCAAAGCCTGGGAAGCTGTGGCTGTAAAGCAAGATACACCATGGAATGGAATTAAAAGTTCAAAACTCGCATGGCAGCCAGGTATGGAGTACACGCCTTAATAAAAAATAAATAAATAAATTGGAGGAGCGAAAATTATACATACATATATTATACTCGTAGAATGTGCACACGCATGGTAATTTATGTACAATAAATAGAAATAAAGTAAACACATTTCGTTGTTTTAATGCAAAGTTGTAAACTCATTTATCATTAGCTCCAGAAATTAACATATCTCAAGCAATTAAGCTTCTCGAAGATAATCAATGCTCTTCCGATTGGTGTAACTCCAGAACACGGAGAAGAGAGCAAATATGCGCCAGTCTCGTTTATAGAAACATTCATCAAGAAATTCCCGGTCAGGGGCATAACCCAGGGTGAGGTAATCTCTCCACTTCCGTGGTACCTGACTGTCAATAATCTTCTTCAGAAACTTGAAAAAATGAGCGGTAAGATAATTTTACTCGCCGATGATATATCAATCTCGGGTACACACCTTCCAATATTGCGTGGCCTTCAATGATGATTTCTCAACAGGCTATCACTTTGGTGTAAAAGTCGAAGACTAGAGGTAAAAAAACATCTAAACCCACTTGGGTAACTGAAAAGGCTAAGTATCTAAGCCTTGTACTGGATTGGAAGCTAAATTGGGGGCTTACAGTCGCAGATAGAGTACGCAAAGCAATGACAGCGTTGAACTCCTGCGGAAGGCTAATTCGAAAAATAGTAAATAGTTGGAACCCAGAGTAATACATTGGCTCTGCACAGCGGTAGTTAGGCGAATTCTCTATTATGGTATTGTAGTATCTACTATGGTATCATAGCCGTTGCAATGTCAACCACACTATAGAAAAGCATTATATATGCGACTTTAAACCTCCTGCCGGTAGATCTACAGGCAAGATATGGACTTATTATATATCACGCGCATTGCGATACACAAGGTTGAACACCTTAAGTAAATGGAGCTTCCCAGACTGGTGGACTATGCGCTCCTGCTTACAATTACCGTTATGGCGTTCACGGGCTATATTATAGTGCACACGAAACTGGACAGGGAATGCTTGGTTTCACTTTCGATTGCATCCGAATTCTTTGACACGAGGCTAATCTGGGTACCTGGTCATAGTGACATTGGGGGAAACTGCGAAGCGGACGAATTGGCCAGATAAGGGACCTATGAGGTGGAGTCGCCGCGAAAGGAGAGGATCGGGATCCCTCTGAAAACCTGCACTCTACTCCTGGAAAGATGGGCTTTGCGTCAACACAACGAGTGCTGGGCAAGTACACAAACTTATAAGGTCGCAAAATCCCTCTGTTTACGAGTGGGTTGGAAGCGTTCAAGGGATATTCTGAGAATGAGCAAATCTTAGCTCTCAAATTTCGTGAGCGTTCTCAGAGGGCACTATCCGCGAGAAATACATACCATGAGACTCAGAATTACTTCTAGTCCTTTTTGTGTTAGCAATATGGAAGATGTGGTGTAATCATCCCAGCACCTTCTCCTCGGCTGCCCCGCTTTCGCGGTTCTCACTTCTTTCTTACGCCTGCTGATAAAGCACGCCTTGATATAAAAAATCTGATGAACTTCATCAGCAGCATGAAGCGGACAACGCAATCAAAAATTAGGCACCGTTCGTAATCCACAAATACTCAACCCCCACTCCCTCTCCTTTCGTCCAATGGTGAAGGATGAACTAAAATTCTTCGTTCAAGTGGGCCAAATTTCTGGGCAACCATTATAACCTACCCTAACCAAACCACAAGAAAAGAGTGGAAACGGGACGATGTAAGACAGGGCGAGCCGATTTATGTAAACACAAACTGCTCAAAGTTCGAGGGCAGGGTGGGCAGAGGTGTATTTCAAACATTTGGAGATCTCCTTTAGTTTTCAGCTTCCCGACTATCGTAGTGTTTTTCAGTCTGAACTAATGGTAATAATAAAAGCCGTGACACTGGTACAGTGTAATTCGATACCTGGAGATGATATCTATATTTTCACTGTCAGGCAGTCGGTAATCAAAGCAGTCGTCAACCTCTAAGGTAGCCATGAATTGCCGCACATCTCTTAACGAGATGGCTGAGTCATTTCACCTAAAGGTAACATGGGTAACTATTGTGACTTTGAGGGTAACTGCAGGGCCGATGAACTAGCGAGACTTGCCACCAAGTTGATTGATGAATACAGAGACAAAAACATAGGCATACCTCTACAGAAGTGTAGGCTACTTATCTTTGAGAAAATTGTAAGAGCAACGAATAAAATATGGCGTAATGTAATCACCTGCAGAATAACACGACTCTCAATCTCTCAAAGCTAAACATACAGAATTTCTGCTAAGTCAAAATAAGCACAGTCTTAGCACACTAATTTCATTGAAAATAGTTGGATCTACCAAGGATCTTTCTAATACAATAATTATGGCAAGAGTTGCGAAGAAATCGATATTAAGCGAGTTTTGTTTTACACTTACAATGGCTTCAATATTCAATAGGATTATGAAATAACTGATACGCAGCAGCAGCTTGTAGGCTTCGAATTGGAAGATCGGGCGATTGTAGAAAAATAATCCCGAACCATATGGAATGGAGGCAGAAAAATCCTTTTTATAGCCAAAACTGCTGCATTAGTTTTAAATTCGTCTTGAACTTTACGAAATAACGGGATCCCGAAAATCGAAAAAAAAAATATCAACACAACTAAGTTCACCGCCTTAATCCAACGTTTTTCACACAAAGCGATTATCACCCTTTGAAGTTTCTTCCAACTTTCTTGACGGTACTGCAGTGACCCAGTAGAGGCTTGTGAAAATAAGACGGTGAAGTTTTTTTTACCGGTAGAAACAAAAACTTTCTAAAATCGAAAATACTCAGAACTTTTACTTGACCAATATTATCATCTACCACATAAACGTATTATTATATATAAGTACAAACATGTGACATCTACATAACTTTTTACTGCCGGATTGATTCAAGTTTAATTTTCTTATGCACCTAAACTTGTTTTTTGGCGGCAGCTAAGGCCCATAAGTAAGTAATTTGCTCTTTTAACAATAAAGGGTAGGTGTGCTTATTTGTGCTCGTATTAGCACACGGCCTTGAGTTCATTTAAGCAATCAAAGTGCAATTTCGTCGTCCAACGTATATTTATAACAGTATTATTGCAACAACAACAGTAATAGCGCTACAAAGTAAGTAAGTGAGTATTATTAAACTTCCATCATTAATACAAAAAAATATATCCTGAGAATTACCAAAAACGCGCAGACTATTAGAATGGCTTTGAGGGAACGGAAGTACTCTTTAGCGGTGTTTTACAAATACTTTCAAAAATTAAAAGCAGCTTATAAGCAAAATATTAATGCATTTCTAGAAGATTCGGCGATTCATGGATTACGCTACTTCAATCAACAGCATTTGAATTTGGGCGAAAGGTAAAGCAATACAAATTAGTAAATTCTGTGGAGACAAATGAAAAGAGTCAGAGGACTAAACCATTTTTATATAACTGGTGCGTATTTTAGTGAAATCTCTTTTTTATAGTTATAAAATAATCGTACTAATCAACTTTAATTTAAGATCATTTGATAGAATTTTTTATATATGTGAACATTTTTGATCCATGTCAAGTGATTCAATTATTTTAGACACTGTCGACTGCTCCTTAAAAATTGATTTAGTAGTAGGTTCGAATACAATAAGAATTAAACTGAAAAATAAAAATTGAAAAAATTTAATAACTTTGAGATTTAGTCAATGTTGAAAATTGTTATACTGTGATATTTCCAGTGCTTTTACTTCTTCATTCTTTTAATTACACGATTTTGGCCGAGTTTAACAAAGCGAGCCAGTTGTTTCTCTCTCGTGCTAACTGGTGCCAGTTGGACATACCAACTCCAAGTCAAGTCCTTCTTCCCCTAATCTTTCCAACGTAGAGGAGACCTTTTTCTTCCTCTGCTATCACCAGCTGGTACCGCATCGAATACTTTCAGAGCCGGAGCGTTTTTATCCATTCGGACGACATGACCCAGTTAACGTAACCGCAGGATCTTTATACGTTGCGTTATGTCTATGTCGTCGTAAAGCTTATACATTTCATCGTCCCATCGTCTGCGATACTCCCCGTCGCCAACGTGCAAAAGTCCAAACATCTTCTGCAGAATCTTCCTCTCAAACACTCCAAGCTTCGCTTCATCGGATGTTGTCATCGCCCACGCTTCTGCGCCATACGTTAGGACGGGCATGATGAGAGCCTTGTAGAGTGTTAGGTTTGTTCGTCGAGAGAGAGAACATTTCTACTCAGTTGCCTACTTAGTTCAAAGTAGCACTTGTTGGCAAGAGAGATTCTTCGTTGGATTTCAATTAATTATATTCGAAATTATAACAGTCAACAGTGACGTGGATGCCGATACACAAGTGCGCCGACTGTTTGTTTGATGACAGGTTGTACTTCGTTTTGTCCTCATTCACCACCAGACCCATTCGCTTGGAGAAGCTAGAACTAACAGCGCGGTTGTTAAGGCCGATGATGTCATATCACCGGAATACGCCAACAATTGGACGCCCTTATACAAAATTATGCCTGAGCGATAAAAGTTATACGCCTCGTACGATCCTCTCCAACATCAGGTTAAAGAAGTCACACGATAGCGAGTCACAATGTCTAAAACCTCGTTTGGTATCAAACGGCTCGGAGAGATCCTTCTCAATTCGGATGAAGCTGCTGGTGTCCAGTGTTTAGTAACATTTTTAAATTTTTTGGAAAATTTTTTAGAAAAGAATATTTTCTTTAGAAAAAAATGTAATGTTTTGTTGTCATGTTTGAAAAGAAAACCGTGTGCAAAGAGCTTGATCCAATGCGGAAGAAATCACTCATATGTGAATTAAAATGAAAGTTTTTCTAGTTCTCGGGGTTCGAGCTCGGGCTTAGAGCTTCAGAGTTTACTTAGATTCGCAAAATACATAGACCTATTAAACGATGTTTACCAGAGATAAGCTTAACGGTCTAGCTCCATCTGGTGCAACTAAGGACCAATAGGTCCACATGATGTCTTTCAGCCAGGTCAAACTAACTTAACCTAACATGAGTTCCCTTCCGCTGAACCGAACCTCAATCTTATTCATGTGCGATCACTCCGAGTATTTAAAGGACGTTATCATATAGTATGAGTTTTTGATATATTCCTGTTACTCACGATATGCTTATTAAACACAAACTCGCTCATCCCATTTTCGTTAGAAACAGGGCCAACGTGTAAAGCAAGAAAGATATCTCGAGTTATTCATCAGCAAGAAATTTAGGCCGTAGCAACAAGCGCTGAATATGGTTAGGGTTAGAAAAGCTTGGTAGAAATTTTAATCGTTGTGCCATTTAAGCTCATATTGAGCGATTCCATGCCAATGGTCCAAGTATTTTGGACACTGTCGTCTATTCTTTGAAAAATTAATTTTACTTAAACTTGGCTTGGCTTGAAATTGGTGAATAAAGGAAATAAGAGAAAAAAAATTTGAAAAAAATGTAAGCAAATATTGGAAGTTTTGGTAAAGACGTTTTTAAGGTTAAATAAGTTCTGTTATTTTTACGCAACGGACTCATCTTAATGAGCACAAAAGTCACAGGCAGGAAATGAGTGGAAAGCAAAACTGATTTGACGTGTGCGTCTTGATGTTTTCCACAAATGGAGGGATCTACAGTTTTTTCTCGCAGATGGTCTTCTTTTTATGAGGAACTTTTTCATTGTATGTAGAAATACCCTTTGAGGTTTGCCATTGTTCGCCGAGGAGCGACCGCTATCCGAAAATCTTTCTAAATCAATTGGTGTTTCGTACCCGAGTTCTCGAATCTGTGCACTTTCGAATGATAGTCACACAGCCACTCATTCGGCGACCGCCCTTTACATAAAGTTACTCCCAGAGAATAAAAGTCTCAACTCCCTCGAAGTCGTTGTCGTCAAAGCGGGTTATTTGTTTTCTGCTGTCGGATCTTGATAATACCCTGAATTTCGTCTTCCGTTGCTTAATTTTTAGACTAATCTTGCTTGCAGCTGCGTAAATAATATTAAGACTCTCTTCCAGTAGTCGTATATTTCTGCAGACAAAATTTATATCTAGCTCGCTTACTACACTGTACAATATTAGGTCAAAAAGATTCAATGACAGCAAATATCATTGTTTCACTACCGTCTTGACTGCAAATTATTCGGATGTTTCATATTGGATATTAATTCAGCACAACATCTCTTCAACATCATCATCACCAGTCTAGTTATTTCTTCTGGAACACCATCACTTAATTGGGGGTAAAACAGTAGAAGATTTAAAATCAATAATTAGCAAGTGTGGCCCTATTGTACCCATACGATTTTTCTATTGGTTGTTTAGTCCGAATATTTCGACAATAGTTGATCTTTCAGGTCGGAAAAATGATGTTTTAGTTCAGATTCAGAATATAATCGTATATCACTCAGCGCTGTTTATTTGGAGATGATAGGTACGTTGGCTGTTTGTCTAAAGAAGGAGAATGTCTGTAGAAAGAAACGAGTGCGAAAGGTAAAGCAGTCGAGGCCAATGACAGAGTAAGAAGAGAACGACAAAAATTGCGAAAAGTCGTTTTGTGGGTGATGTTTTCTTCCTTAATCAATACAATATTTTGAATATAAATTGAATCGAACCATAAAAAGGAACTTTAGAAATATTTGGATGTCAGAGAGTAAAACTTTAAGGATAATGTTATTCTATATCCTGTCTAAAAGGTTCCTTCACTTATCAGTGAACTTTCGTACATTAGTTCAGGAGATTAATGCGTTTAAATAGATAAACAGATAGACAAAGTTTTTAAGCTCACAAACTTCTTACGCTGAGACTTAATGTTTGCAGTACTTCCTTTTCAGCTTTTGTTATACTACTACTACTACTGATATAACAATTTTTATGATTGCAATACTTAGATACTTATATAAACTATATAAATATTTAAATACTTTCAGGCTGTACTTTATTGTATATTAGCTTTTGTGATTGTAGTGGTATCGAGTATATATTTCGTAGCACTGGTAACTCAAAAATGGTTGAGTTCTCCGACTTTGGTAAGCATCAATCCCAGATCTCACATCATCACCGATGACCCATTTCCTGCCTTAACTATTTGCAATATGAACCAGGCGCTCAAGAGCAGAGCGACACACTTCTCTAAGTAAGTTTATAACCTGAAAAATGCTTATTGGTATGTATTGTGAATGAGTTGTAGCATATAAGAATACTAAAAAATTTTAAGTAAAATTAGTAGCTTTCTCAGCGAAAAATGTTTTGTGGTCACGCATTTGGTCGAAATCTTTAGCTTGATTGACTCGTCTGTCGAGTACTGGCTAGCGGAGCAAGTTTCATAGGTGTAGTGCGATAAGTCGAAAATTAAAAAGTATTAAAATTAAAAATATAATTGTGGGCATTTTTTTATTTTCCGGAAGCTCAGCAAAAGCTGTACTCAACGAAAGAAATTGTTCAAGTTTCACTCTGCTGTTCAAGCAATACTTACTGTAATTTTATTAATTTAGGCATCTTAAAAGCACTTGCATATTTTTTTCTCTCTCACGAATTTTTTCGCTCAGCTAATCTAATTGGAATCTAACACAGAATTAATCGTTAGCTACCTCAATTAATTATTTCACAAAATGCCTTTTGCATCCCAAAAAACTGATGCCATAACCTTTTTGGCAGATCATTTGGACTTCATTTGTTTTGGGGTTGAACAACCTGCTTTAGTCCACTATAAACGTTCTTGCTTCAGTTTATAATCGCGACTACTAGTCACATCTCTTATTATTAAACAATACACTAAATCTGCTTTAGCGTGCACTGAGAAAATTGGTGACTATAATTTTCATAGAAGACATTTTCGAACAACATTTTTTCATTGGCTATTTGTAATATTGTAATTTTGTAATATCTTTTCTTACATTTTGTGACAGATATTCGAAAGAGTACGCAATGCTACAGATACTCTGCAATCAAAAGGCTAACAGCACAGTAATTGATTCTATTGAGGATTGGAATATATTCGAACCCTTTTTTTTTAATGTAAGCTGCTAAAACAAAATGTATCAGGTAACCGAGAAAGTTCCAGCGGTTTTTAAAATTGCCAGTACTTTCGGTAGCACTAAGAATCCCATCAATCGCTGAGGATGCTAAGCTTTCCTTTCTGATGTCTGCATTTCATTGTCTATACATCAGCGTGGCGGCTAACATAGAGAACATAACTCATTTGACTTTAAGGATATATATAGAAATTCAAAGTTGAGCATTGGGTACTTTCTCGATTACCTGGTACATAAGTTAAAAAAATTCAAAAAATAAAGTTCAACCTACATCATTTGACTATCATTTTTTATGTAAAGTTTACAAGTCGTAAGCGATTCGATGACAAGTGTGCCAAGTCAATTCTTCTAAAAATTGCCTGGCTTGAGTATAATAAGAAGACAATTGAGGGGCCTGAGAAAAGTATGGAGCCTCTCGGTTAAAGTAACCTTTTGGCTATAAAGCACAATTATAAAGCCAAATTTGTTGTATGGAGTTCTTGTCTGGTAAAACTCAGTGTAAACGACGATATCAGTTAAGAAGCTGGAGAGGCCCCAAAGATCTGCCCTCATTAATCCATGGTGTGCTTCGAACCATTCCTACTTTGGCGCTTGACGCTATGCTCAATGTGGCACCTGTCGACATCATTGGTAAAAGTGCTGCTGCACGCGCCGCAGTCAGATTGAAGTGTTCGGGCTATGAGCTAGACTTAAGCTACGGGCACTCTATTAATAAAAAACTCTTAAAAACTTTGAGTTCATCCTGCTGGATCATTGTAAATCTCGCAGGGTCCAAGCGGTACTTTTTCCATTTATATTCCTTCAATGGAGGAGTGGCCGGGGTGCAGCATTTGGAGACAGGACATGGGAAGCATGACTACGGATGACTCGAAGTTGGATGGAAGAGTTGGTGGGAGAATGTTCTGTGAGAAGCTTCACATCAAACTCAAATTTACGCTTCCGGACCAGTGTAGTGTTTTGCTAGCGGAGGTAGCCGCAATTCAGGAAGTGGTGAGTTAGTTGCTTACTTCTGTAATGACGTAAATATTTACGTCGACAGCCAAACGGCAATTCACGCCTTGAGCTCGTTGTTTGTGAGGTCAAAATTAGACGAGATATGCCTGACTTCTGTCTCGATTGCATCCGAATACTTCGATATTAAGATCATTTGCAAAGTCGCGAGATTCTTCTGATCACAGGTAGATCGAGAGAGCTCGGGAGAACTTCTAAGACTATCAAAGCTGCAGCTCTCGAATTTGGTAGGTATCCTTACCGGGAATTGTTCATTAGCTGTCCATGTGGCGAGACTTGGTATTGTGTCAAGTCCTTTCTGAAGAAGCAACTTCTTCTCAGCTGCCCTGCTCTTCGTCGGGCAAATATCCGAGTTTTATACTAATATAAGTTTTTGCGCAAAAATATTCATTTTATCGGAACTAGACAGCTGACTATACAAACGGTTGTCTGTTGATGAGCGCGTTACACCTCTCGAAATCATTTATTTTTTATTTAGTAAAAAAATTATCCAAAAACATAATTCCATAATTAATTTGACGCCACCTTGTTTTAACGATATGTTGATGGCTTATGGCTCAAATTTTGGGTGTTCTGTTTTTTTTGCTTATTATCTATTTATTGAATGAGAAATCAAGAAAAATCACCCATCATTGCGTCCTCGCAAAAATGTTAGTCAAATGCCCCAGTCCAAAAGCACTGTAAACTATTGTTATTTTCTTACAACTATCCACCAAAAAAGTGCAATATATTTACAGATCTCTCAACCATGTGAACGAATGTTGCTCCATTGCACTTTCGGTGGCGTTCATCTCAATTGTAATGATATTTTTCATCCCCTTCTAACGGATGAAGGACTTTGCTGTGCATTTAATACGTTGGATCCAGCCTTTAAGTTTATTAGCCGGTGAGTTCAGCTAACACTTATAACACTCTACTATATCAGCATTGAAAAAGAATGGCTTTGCTGCAGTAATAAATGGTTGCGTTTTTTGTTTAACAGATCTAGATAAATATTTTCGTTTTCATTTTTACAGCCCATCAGTGCTTGATTCCAGTATCAGATATCCGCCAAACGTAAAACCAGTCGATTGGAGTATAGAAACTGGTTATCAGTCTCCCTTACCAAAGTATTATTCACCCGCTAAGGCCGTGGGTGCAGGACAATCACTCGGTTTGAATCTTGTTTTAAATGCAGAGACCGATGAGTATTATTGCTCATCAGGAAATAGTATTGGATTCAAAATGATGATACATAATCCAAATGAAGAGCCGAGCGTACACGAAACTGGCTTACTCATTTCGCCAGGTGATGAGTCTTATGTACGCATCATTCCGAGTAAAACGGAGGCAGATGGAAGTTTGCGACATATGGATATGAAAAGTAGAAATTGTGTTTTTGAAAATGAGTACAACCTAACAACGTTTTCGCACTATTCCTTTGCTAATTGTATTCATGATTGTAGAGCAACAATGATACGCAAAAGGTGTAACTGTAAAACCCCTTTCCTCTTTTCACCACGGACGAATTTAACAACATGTACCTTAAAAAAATTAGATTGTGTACTAGAAAATAGTGAACGTGCTTGTTCGCAGCAATGTTGGCCCGAATGCTTTATAAAAGGTTACAAAGTGAATATATTTTCAGCAAAGCTCGTCAACATAGGAGTAGATCTGAATAAACCAAAATTTCGAAACATGAGTGAGGCTTATGTGGAAAATAATATTGCTATTGTGAAGTTTTATCTAAACCATTACACCTATATGGGCACTTTACGGACGTCGTATATCGGGTCGACCGATGCTTTGTGTAAGTGGAATTAAAAAATACATTCACACTGTGGAGCAAAAATTAATAATTACGAGTATATTATATTAATAATAAATTTATAATAATTATTGTTTTTTGTGTCATGTATGAAATGTTGTCTTATATTTGTAAACAACATATATTGTACAACAAAAACAACATATACATATATATATTCATCAGTATTTGAATTTACCTAAGGAAGCCTATGGGTGCTCACTTTTCCACTCAACAAAATTTGTTACATTCGATCCAAGTAGGCTCATTATTGTTATTTACACTACAATTAGTAATTGAGCCACTATTAGCCGTTTAAGTCACAGTGGGTATTGAAAAACACTGTTAAAGAACCCCAAACAGCGAAACTGCGCCTTCTCTAAATGAGTACGAAAATACCCAAGCAACGCGATAGCGTTTGATTTATTTTATGTCGAGTAATCCCAATACCAAGAACAAATATTTAATGACGCCTAGATTTTAGTAGTGAATAATTCCTAGACGGTACTTTTTTTATGTCATCTTTGACACTTGTCACGTACACACATGTACAATTTTACACGGCAGAGCAATGCGTTAGGTTAGCCAGTTTGCTTGTCTAAGACAAGACGCTCGGTGGCCCTTAGGCCCATTGTGATACCTGCTTTTGATTTGCATCCCCTAACTAAGTTGATTAAACCACTTATATCTTTTTAAGAAGTTAGCTAGTTCATCCAGAGAAAAATTTGGCAAATTTCCCAAGCCTTCAAAAAATAATCGGCAAACTATTTGTCACGGCGTCTTTGAAATGCAGGACATTCACAGAGGAGGTTTGTTCTTGTACCGACTCAATTTCTTGTTCATCTCCACAACTCGTGCAGAAGTCATTGTAAGGTACATCCATTCTACTGCGAATAATGCAGTGACCCGTTATAATACCTGTGAGGACGCTGGTAGTTGATATATTGAATCCTAGCAGACATTTTGTTCTTTTAAGATTCAATTTTGGTAAGAGCGCAGTTAGTAGTCAAAGAACACCTTCTATTGGTTTAAGCGATTACGCTCAAGTCACTTGCTGAAAGTCAAGCTCCTTTCCTTGCACATTCATCCGCTCTTTCATTCCCCTCCACTCCAGAGTGGCCGAGGATCCAACAATGTGTGTGTTGTGTTGTTGGATAAGCGATAGCGACCTCCTGCATTTTTTAACACATCTTGAATTGATGCGCGCTGAGGCCAGTGTCTTGATCCCTGCTTGACAATGGTGAAATTTTGCCGTAGGATAGTCTTATCGTTTTTGCTGTTACACCAATTTGGCAGCCTTCTTCTTCTTCTTAATTGGCGCGATAACCGCTTACGCGATTTTGGCCGTGTTTAACAAATCGCGCCAGTCGTTTCTTTCTTGTGCTAACCGGCGCCAATTGGACACACCAAGTGAAGCCAAGTCCTTCTCCACCTGATCTTTCCAACGCAGAGGAGGCCTTCCTCTTCCTCTGCTACCACCAGCTGGTACCGCATCGAATACTTTCAAAGCCGGAGCGTTTGTATCCATTCGGACGACATGACCCAGCCAACGAAGCCGCTGGAACTTTATTCGCTGCGCTATGTCTATATCGTCGAAAAGCTCATACAGCTCATCGTTCCATCGTCTGCGATATTCGCCGTTGCCAACGTGCAAAGGTCCATAAATCTTACGCAGAATCTTTCTCTCGAACACTCCAAGCGTCGCTTCATCGGATGTTGTCATCGTCCAAGCTTCTGCGCCATACGTTAGGACGGGCATGATGAGAGTCTTGTAGAGTGTGAGTTTTGTTCGACGAGAGAGGACTTTACTGCTCAGTTGCCTACTTAGTCCAAAGTAGCACTTGTTGGCAAGATAGATTCTACGTTGGATTTCAAGGCTGACATTGTTATCGGTGTTAATGCTGGTTCCTAGATAAACGAAGTCTTTTACAACCTCAAAATTATAACTGTCTACAGTGACGTGGGTGCCGATACGCGAGTGCGCCGACTGTTTGTTTGAAGACAGGAGGTACTTCGTTTTGTCCTCGTTCACCACCAGACCCATTCGCTTTGCCTCTTTATCCAGTTTGGAGAAGGCAGAACTAACAGCGCGGTTGTTAAGGCCGATGATGTCAATATCATCGGCATACGCCAACAATTGTACGCTCTTATAAAAAATTGTGCCTGAGCGATTAAGTTCTGCGGCTCGTACGATGCTCTCCAACATCAGGTTAAAGAAGTCACACGACAGCGAGTCACCCTGTCTGAAACCTCGTTTGGTATCAAACGGCTCGGAGAGGTCCTTCCCAATTCTGACGGCGCTGCTGGTGTTGAGCAACGTCATCTTACATAGCCGTATTAGTTTTGCGGGGATACCAAATTCAGACATCGCGGTATACAGGTAACTCCTTTCCGTACTGTCGAATGCAGCTTTGAAGTCGACGAAAAGATGGTGTGTGTCGATTCTCCTTTCATGGCAGCCTAAATGAACAATTTAAGGATAATAGTGCCATTGACCGCCATTGGCCGTCAGCATAAATATGGTGCCCACTATCATCTGATTTGACTCAAGTCTGCCAATCCTTTCTGTCGGGTATTCGTATTTTATAGATCTATCTCCAAGCCAATCGTTGGACTTTTATGAGATTCTTTAGGTAGGATAGTGTCAGCACCATCTCCAACCATACGAGAGCTCCATACGCCAAAAGGGGCCTGATGATCGCCCAAAACAATACTTGAAAAATTATTGTAACTTATTATGAAAATGGTCGATATTTAAAATTCGTGATTTTTTTGGTCCGAATGGGCCGACAATTCACAGGTTGGTGTAAATAAATGTCAAGAAACTTCGTCTGTTGAGGATAGAAAAATAACTGGCAGGCAGACCAAAAACTGGACGTTCTGTTGAGAATATTACTGTTGTAGTGCCAAGTGTTGCTGAACAAACTTCAACATCGATATCTGGCCATCCTTAACAATTAGACATTCATGAGTCGACTGTTTGACGGATTTTACCTGTAGACTGCTCATGGTGGACATTTAAATGTGTCGATGCTAGTTTTCCACATATATTTATTAAGAGCCGAATTTAAAAACTTTGTGAAACTTGAAAGAATTTAATTTTTTCTGTTTTAAAACAACATCTAGGCGCGTCTTTTGAAGGACCCCTGATATGCTCTTTTCATTCCTTTATGTTGTCACATACCGTTATTTGATCAAAATTATAATTAATACATGGGTATAAAAAAGTGAGGAGTCGCACTCTTGTGGCCATAGCGACAGCTACAGGTATTTGCGCGCCAGTCGTTGCTTTCTCGTGCTAACCGACTCCTATTGAACATTTTCTTCTCCAGCTGATCTTTTCAATGTAGAGGAGGCATTCCTTTTCCACTGCTACCACCAGTTGGAACCGCATCGAATACTTTCAGAGCCGGAGCGTTTATATCCATTCGGACGACATGACCCAGCCAACGAAGCCGCTGGACCTTTATTCGCTGCGCTATGCCTATGCCGTTGTAAAGCTCATACAGTTTATCGTTCCATCGCTTGCAATATTCGCCATCGACAGCGTGCAAAGGTTCAAAATTCTTCCACAGAATCTTTCTCTCAAATACTCCAACTGACGTCTCATCGAATATTGTCATCGTTAGGCTCTCATCATGCCTTGTAGAGTGTTAATTTAGTTCGTCGAGAGAAGACTTTAACGTTGTCATCACACTATTGAAAACGGGTTGATCCGCTACATATATCTCTTTGGTCCATCAAGCACTTTCTTTTTCTTTCCTCAATGCTATCAATAGTTTATCAATGGTGAAAATCATTAGTTGGAATGTAAAATAAGAAGTTACAATTAAACGTCATATTAATGTACGGCCACAATGCTTATCATTTTTCTTTTATTTTTGTCTTTATAGCCAGTATTGGTGGCCTCATTAGCGTTTTCTTCGGTTTCAGTTTTATTTCGTTGGTCGAAATTATCTACTACATCTGCATACGACCCTTGCGATCAACATTCTTAAATTCCAGTGAGAAGAATGATAATTCTTCGCGGAAACCATGTATCCGATTAGCCAACCGATCAAAAGCAAGATTCGTGAATCCTTATAAAAATCCAACACACACATTAAAATCACAGAAAAATTTCACGCGGCCACAAAAGATGTGGCACGGCAAGGAGGTTGGTGCTTCAGCCAGAAAGGACGAGGAAAGGTGGTAGGAGAAAAGTGGGATATGTATGTGCATGTGTATCTAAATACTAACTAGAGTAATAACTACCGCACTAACTCACCAGTAATTACTTAGCGGCACTAACCATGGCTTGCGCTTGCCACGAGTATCCTTGTACCCGGCCAAATACAGGGTATATCGAGTATGTACTTAGTGAAAAGCGAACACACAGTACTCGTAATTGACAAATGCACCCATATGGATATTTGCAGCAACTGCCACCTCTTATTGATATCACCGCGTTTGTTTGTCACACTATAATATTTACAAAGCAAAAATATTTAAACTACACTTGACATTGCAGTGGCGGAGGCGCGCAGGTAAACCAACAAGTGGAGTTTCATCAAATTTTAACTGCAATTGGCACATACACTGTTATAAATATGCATTTGTATATTTATATATTGTATATGTAAGAGTATGCGAATATATTCGTGAATTTCAGCCGTATAAGAGTACAATAGCACGCCCGCAAACATTTTGTACATATCTGATTTAGTATTTGCTCTTAGTCAATATGATTTGTGATGCTTTAGCGGATATTTCAAATTTTGCAACGCCTTCTGACATGGGCACTCACATATCGGCATGGGAAATGCACTTAAAACATAACAACGGCAAAACACTTAATTGCAGTTGGAAAGTGGTGGCTTTTGGCGCAACATGCAGGTTTATTCTGAAGATCGTTTAGTGCAGCTCAAACCAAAATTCACAGCCGAAAAGCCTAAGCCTTTTGGTAAGTAACAGAAAAAAGGAAAATGCCAATTTTCTTTACATTCTGCAGTTATTTAATATTTTGTTTAGCTCGTCCTAAACATAAAAGCAGCGACTGTTCCAGCGAGGAAAACGATTTTGAAAATCTCTGCTCCAAGGAGGCCGCAAAGAAAAGCTTTAAATCTTATCTACTAAATACAACCTTGCATGGGTTAAAATATATTGCCGAGGATAAACTAACATTGCCAGAAAGGTGAGTATTCTAACTAATTGAAAGCTATGAGACATTTTATTATTATTATTATTTATTTTTAGAATACTATGAAATATTTTAACTTACTATTAGTAGTACCAATGTTAGGGAAAAATAAATCCATTATTTTCTTCGTAGATGGCTGTAGTGATCGATATCTCGCAAAGTATAGATCAAATAATTTAAAGTTTATGCTCGTTGTCAAGGTGGCATTTCACACTAAAGCAGTTGTTTTGCTATTTTTTGTTTGTTGCGTTCAGGTATGAGTTGCAGGGTATTAACAATGGAAGCCGATAAAGAGGAAATTCGGTACATTTTACAGTTTCTCTTTGATAAAGGCGAAAATGCAAGCCAGGCTGCTGAAATTTGAATGCAGTTTATGGTGCCGATACTTGCAATTTTGTTTTGTCGCTAGGAAAATGTCGACAGTGCCGATAAAATTACAGAAATAATCAAATTTGATCGGCATTTTAGTAGTCGTAGCATCGCCCAGGAGCTACAGATCGACCATAAAATAGTATTAAACCATTTGCGTAAAAATTTTTCGCAAAAAGACTGAATTTATTTTCCCCAAACTAATATATATAATATATATACACTCTTATATTATATACATAATTGTGGGATAACTAAACCTAACCCTTTAGCCCTCTAACCGAAAGCATCAAGGCTGAAGGTGGTACTGGAGCGGAAAACATTTAGATAGTAACTTCAGTTGCTTTACTGGTTTAGATATAAAAACAACGGCCTTTCAATCGGAAATCTTTTCAATACTTAAAGAAGCAGGTTCGAATCTCCGTGCATGTAGCACATAGAATCAGTTTTTTCTAATAGCGGTCGCGCCAATGGTAAACCTCATATTCTCTATATTTCTGCTATGAAGAAGCTCCTCATAAAAACTCATTTGCCGTTCGGAGTCGGCTTATAACTGCAGGTCCCTCCATTCGCAGAAAAACTTCAAGATACACGCCACAATGAGGAGGAGAAGCTAAACATATTTGTATGCCGGTGGTGTTCAAGGCAATAAACTGGTTAAAGAAACGGCAAACTGCGGTTTCTTGGAATGTCCAAGTGAACCCAAACCAACTTTAAGATCAAGTATGGCAGAAACAGTCAGGTGCATAAAAAACCTCAGTAATAAATCCCATGAGTACCCTTGGTGCAGTACTGACACTTGCACAATAATCAAGTGTAACCTGAAATGTTCTAGCGGTGGTAGCAAAATTTCTTCTCAGCCAGAGGAAGAGTTAGCAGCTACGAATACTAATTATGTGCACATGTCCACCAAAGGAATCATCGACGATCCACGGTGGGCATCTTTTTTGCAGGATGAATATAATACAGAGTAGTTTCTTAGCCGCTGTTCGGCTTTCACCAGAGGGGATGGTATATTTTTGTGTCGGGTGTGTAGAGAATGGAAAAGTTACATTCTCCTTCCCTCGATAAACTGCTTAGATTTATAAAAAAATTGTTAATAGACTAATTGAACCCTGCAAACTCCCCCCGTGCGCACGGGCCTGAGCGGACACGTAAGCTTCCAAAAATATCTGCATCGTCTAGGCTTGGCTGGTAGTCCTTATTGTCCAGAATGCTTGGACGAAGAGGAGACGGTCGAACATGTGGCTTTTTACTGCAGCAGGTTCGCTGAGGAAAGCAATGACCTAGCAAGAAAAACTGGTGTGTTTCTGACGCCCAATGACCCAGTTCCAAAAATGTTTGAGTCGAATGAAAAATGGATGGCGGTACAAGCTTTTGCAACACGAACTAACGTGGAACTTCGCAACATTGATTGTAGGCGAGACAAACGCGGCAGCAACAACAACTGATTGATACAATACAGCAAGACGAACAGCAGACGAATGTAACTGACGATTGAGCTTATTGCTCACGACGATCTCCAGACGTAATTACCAAAACGGTATTCCTATAGGATGAACCGTGGGACTTGAGGTGCTTTTAGTGGCTTTAGAGTCTAAAGTCTCACTGACAGAGGCTTTTGATTGCTTTTAAACTTCGTTAAAAAGCTTCGATGAACTAGCGAGACTTGGCACCAAGTTGACTGATTAGTACAGAGTACAAAAAGTACAAGAGTACGTCTTTACAGACATGCAAGCAACTTATCTTTGAGAAAATTGTAAGAGCAGTGTAATGAAACCACCTCCAATCGACAATTGTCGCCGACTCTCAATGCTAATCGGACAGAATCTGTGCTAAGTCAAAATAAACACAGTCTTAGCACTTTGATTTCAGTTATAACGGTGAAAATTATGTGATCTGCAGAGGATCTTTCTCAAAATTTATGAACTAAATGATACGCAGTAACAGCTTTTAGACTTCGTATCGATCCGAATAAACATATATATCCAATATATCGGATGATCCTGCTATTGTAGGGAAATAATATAGAACTTTCGAAATTAGTAATTTTTAAGAACCTTACGGAATGGAGGCATAAAAGTTCGTTTTTATATATTAGAAAAAACCGCTGCATTGGCTTTAACTTCGGTATTGTTAGAACGGAATGTCGAAAATCGAAAAAAATTGTTATCAGCACAACTAACACACAATCTGCCGCCGTAGTCCAGCGTGCTTCACACAAAGCGATTATCACCCCTTGAAGTATCTTCCAACTATCTTGACGGTACTGCACTGACCCAGTAGGGGCTTGTGAAAATAAGACGGTGAAGTTTTTTTTACCGGTAGAAACAAAAACTTTCTGCAATCGAAAATACTCAGAACTTTTACTTGACCACTATTATCATCTACCACATAAACGTATTATTATATATAAGTACAAACATGTGACATCCACCTAACTTTTTACTGCCGGATTGATTCAAGTTTTTGGAGGCAGCTAAGGCCCATAAGTAAGTAATTTGCTTTTTAACAATAAAGGGTAGGTGTGCTTATTTGTGCTCGTATTAGCACACGGCCTTGAGTTCATTTAAGCAATCAAAGTGCAATTTCGTCGTCCAACGTATATTTATAACGGTATTATTACAACAACAACAGTAATAGCGCTACAAAGTAAGTAAGTGAGTATTATTAAACTTCCATCATTAATACAAAAAAATATATCCTGAGAATTACCAAAAACGCGCAGACTATTAGAATGGCTTTGAGGGAACGGAAGTACTCTTTAGCGGTGTTTTACAAATATTTTCAAAAATTAAAAGCAGCTTATAAGCAAAATATTAATGCATTTCTAGAAGATTCGACGATTCATGGATTACGCTACTTCAATCAACAGCATTTGAATTTGGGCGAAAGGTAAGGCAAAACAAATTAGTAAAATAAATTCTGTGGAGACAAATGAAAAGTGTCAAAGGAAAAAACCATTTTTATATAACTGGTGCGTATTTTAGTGAAATCTCTTTTTTATAGTTATAAAATAATCGTACTAATCAACTTTAATTTAAGATCATTTGATAGAATTTTTTATATATGTGAACATTTTTGATCCATGTCAAGTGATTCCATTATTTTAGACACTGTCGACTGCTCCTTAAAAATTGATTTAGTAGTAGGTTCGAATATAATAAGAATTAAACTGAAAAAAAATTGAAAAAATTTAATAACTTTGAGATTTAGTCAATGTTGAAAATGTTTATACTGTGATATTTCCAGTGATTTTACTTCTTCATCCTCTTAATTACACGATTTTGGCAGAGTTTAACAAAGCGAGCCAGTTGTTTCTCTCTCGTGTTAACTGGCGCCAGTTGGGCACACCAACTCCAAGTCAAGTCCTTCTTCCCCTAATCTTTCCAACGCAGAGAAGGCCTTCCTCTTCCTCTGCTACCACCAGCTGGTACCGCATCGAATACTTTCAGAGCCGGAGCGTTTGTATCCATTCGGACGACATGACCCAGTTAACGTAACCGCAGGATTTTTATTCGTTGCGTTATGTCTATGTCGCCGTAAAGCTTATACATTTCATCGTCCCATCGTCTGCGATACTCCCCGTCGCCAACGTGCAAAAGTCCAAACATCTTCTGCAGAATCTTCCTCTCAAACACTCCAAGCATCGCTACATCGGATGTTGTCATCGCCCACGCTTCTGCGCCATACGTTAGGACGGGCATGATGAGAGCCTTGTAGAGTGTTAGGTTTGTTCGTCGAGAGAGAGAACATTTCTACTCAGTTGCCTACTTAGTTCAAAGTAGCACTTGTTGGCAAGAGAGATTCTTCGTTGGATTTCAATTAATTAATATATATTCGAAATTATAACAGTCAACAGTGACGTGGATGCCGATACACAAGTGCGCCGACTGTTTGTTTGATGACAGGTTGTACTTCGTTTTGTCCTCATTCACCACCAGACCCATTCGCTTGGAGAAGCTAGAACTAACAGCGCGGTTGTTAAGGCCAATGATGTCATATCACCGGAATACGCCAACAATTGGACGCTCTTATACAAAATTATGCCTGAGCGATAAAAGTTATGCGCCTCGTACGATCCTCTCCAACATCAGGTTAAAGAAGTCACACGATAGCGAGTCACAATGTCTAAAACCTCGTTTGGTATCAAACGGCTCGGAGAGATCCTTCTCAATTCGGATGGAACTGCTGGTGTCCAGTGTTTAGTAACATTTTTAAATTTTTTGGAAAATTTTTTAGAAAAGAATATTTTCTTTAGAAAAAAATGTAATGTTTTGTTGTCATGTTTGAAAAGAAAACCGTGTGCAAAGAGCTTGATCCAATGCGGAAGAAATCACTCATATGTGAATTAAAATGAAAGTTTTTCTAGTTCTCGGGGTTCGAGCTCGGGCTTAGAGCTTCAGAGTTTACTTAGATTCGCAAAATACATAGACCTATTAAACGATGTTTACCAGAGATAAGCTTAACGGTCTAGCTCCATCTGGTGCAACTAAGGACCAATAGGTCCATATGATGTCTTTCAGCCAGGTCAAACTAACTTAACCTAACATGAGTTCCCTTCCGCTGAACCGAACCTCAATCTTATTCATGTGCGATCACTCCGAGTATTTAAAGGTCGTTATCATATAGTATGGATTTTTGATATATTCCTATTATTCACGATATGCCCCATAAACACAAACTCCCTCATCCCATTTTCGTTAGAAACAGGGCCAACGTGTAAAGCAAGAAAGATATCTCGAGTTATTCATCAGCAAGAAATTTAGGCCATAGCAACAAGCGCTAAATATGGTTAGGGTTAGAAAAGCTTGGTAGAAATTTTAATCGTTGTGCTATCTAAGCTCCTAATGAGCGATTCCATGCCAAGTGATCCAAGTATTTTGGACATTGTCGTCTGTTCTTTGAAAAATTAATTTTACTTAAACTTGGCTTGGCTTGATCTTGGTGAATATAAGAAGTAAGAGAAAAAAAATTAAAAAAAAAAATGTAAGCAAATATTGGAAGTTTTGGTATAGATGTTTTAAAGGTTAAATACCTTCCGTTATTTTTACGCAACGGACTCATCTTAACGAGCTTAATAATCATAGGCAGAAAATGAGTGGAAAGCAAAACTAATTTGACGTGTGCGTCTTGATGTTTTCCCCAAATAGAGGGATCTACAGTTTTACGTCGCAGATGGTTTTCTTTTTATGAGGAGCTTTTTCATCGCAGAACTACCCTTGGAGGTTTTCCATTGTCCGCCGAGGAGCGACCGCTACTCGAAAAAACTTTCTATATCAATTGGTATTTCGTACCCGAGGTTTCGAATCTGTGCACTTTCGAATGATAGTCACGCACCCACACATTCGGCGACCGCCCGTTAGATAAAGTTACTCCCAGATAATAAAAGTCTCAACTCCCTCGAAGTCGTTGTCGTCAAAACGGGTTATTTGTTTTCTGCTGTCGGATCTTGATAGTACCCTGAATTTCGTCTTCCGTTGGTTAATTTTTAGACTAATCTTGCTTGCAGCTGCGTAAATAATATTAAGACTCTCTTCCAGTAGTCGTAGATTTCTACAGACAAAATTTATATCTAGCTCGCTTACAACACTGCACAATATTAGGTCAAACAGTTTCAATGACAACAAATATCATTGTTTCACTCCCCTCTTGACTGCAAATTCTTCGGATGTCTCATCGTGGATATTAATTCAGCACAACATCTCTTCAACATCATCATCACCAGTCTAGTTATTTCTTCTGGAACACCAATACTTAATAGGAGATAAGAAAGTAGGAGATTTAAAATCAATAAATAGCAAGTGTGGCCCATATTGTACCCATACGATATTTCTATTGGTTGTTTTAGGCCGAATATTTGGACAATAGTTGATCTTTCTGGTCGGAAAAATGATGTTTTAGTTCAGATTCAGAATATAATCGTATATCACTCAGCGCTGTTTATTTGGAGATGATAGGTACGTTGGCTGTTTGTCTAAAGAAGGGGAATGTCTGTAGAAAGAAACGAGTGCGAAACGCAAAGCAGTCGAGGCCAATGACAGAGTAAGAAGAGAACGACAAAAATTGCGAAAAGTCGTTTTGTGGGTGATGTTTTCTTCCTTAATCAATACAACATTTTGAATATAAATTGAATCGAACCATAAAAAGGAACTTTAGAAATATTTGGATGTCAGAAAGTAAAACTTTACGGAAAATGTTATTCTATATCCTGTCTAAAAGGTTCCTTCACTTATCAGTGAACTTTCGTACATTAGTTCAGGAGATTAATGCGTTTAAACAGATAAACAGACAGACACAGTTGTTTAGCTCACAAACTTCAATTCAGCATAAGACTTAATGTTTGCAGTACTTCCTTTTCAGCTTTTGTTATACTACTACTACTACTGCTATAAAAATTTTTATGATTGCAATACTTACATACTTATATAAACTATATAAATATTTAAATACTTTCAGGCTGTACTTTATTGTAGCTTTTGTGATTGTAGTGGTATCGAGTATATATTTCGTAGCACTGGTAACTCAAAAATGGTTGGGTTCTCCGACTTTGGTAAGCATCAATCCCAGATCCCACATCATCACCGATGACCCATTTCCTGCCTTAACTATTTGCAATATGAACCAGGCGCTCAAGAGCAGAGTGACACACTTCTCTAAGTAAGTTTATAACCTGATAAAATGCTTATTGGTATGTATTGTGAATGAGTTGTAGCATATAAGAATACTAAACATTTTTAAGTAAAATTAGTAGCTTTCTCAGCGAAAAATGTTTTGTGGTCACGCATTTGGTCGAAATCTTTAGCTTGATTGACTCGTCTGTCGAGTACTGGCTAGCGGAGCAAGTTTCATAGGTTTAGTGCGATAAGTCGAAAATTAAAAAGTATTAAAATTAAAAATATAATTGTGGACATTTTTTTATTTTCCGGAAGCTCAGCAAAAGCTGTACTCAACGAAAGAAATTGTTCAAGTTTCACTCTGCTGTTCAAGCAATACTTACTGTAATTCTATTAATTTAGGCATCTTAAAAGCACTTACATTGTACTGAAGATACATAAATTTATATGTTTTCCTCTCTGACGAATTTTTTTATTCAGTTAATCTAAAAAGAGGTTGTCTGTAAAGTCGGTTTACTGACGATAGTTTAACGTGATAACGTCATAAGAAAATACTGATTGAATGGTTGCATTTTTCAAAAGAAAATTTTAATTTTATTTGTTTGATAGATATTTTGTATGGATATAGAGAATGAGTTAACATTAACATAACATAACATAACATAACACACGTGGAGGGCATCCAATCACGTGAAGGCTGGTCAACAGTGGTCAAACGTAAGACCAAAACCACTCAAAAAATACCAACGAAACCTGACGCATTGGTCCTGAAGAAAGTCGGTGAACTTTCATACGCGGAAATGTTAAAAAAAATTAAATCGCAACCTGACCTCAAGGAACTGAGCCATATAGTAAAGGGCATTAGAAAGACGGCGAAGGACGAATTATTATTCGAACTAAAGCGGCAAGCTGACCCAGCTACTGAAAAGCTCAAGACAGCAATAGAATGTGTCCTTGGCGAAAGTGCACAGGTTCGCTCACTAACCCAAGAAACGGCCTTACAAATAAAGGATATTGATGAAGTGACGTCCAGAGAAGAAGTGTTAGAGGCGATAAAAAATAGCCTCCCGGACGGAAAAGTTACGCTATCAGTCATTCGAGCAATGCATACAGCATACGGTGGCACGCAGACATGCACCATCAGCCTACCACCGGCATCCGCCCAAAAGCTGATAAGCCTATCCAAAATACGTATTGGCTGGGTCTACTGCCGCATTAGGGAAAAGGCAGCTATAACAAGGTGCTACAAATGCCACGATTTTGGCCACCTGGCAAGGAACTGCAAGAGCGAAGATGACCGCACTACTCAGTGCTTCAGATGTGGAGGGCAAGACCATAAGGTTAAAAACTGCGTAAATACGCCGAGGTGTGCGCTATGTCTACAGCACGGCGAAAGTGACACTAACCATGTGTCGGGAGGGCGAACATGCCCCGCATTCCAGAGAGCAGCCCAACAGAAGAAAGTATGAAGGTCTTGCAACTTAACCTCAACCACTGCGAAGCAGCGCAAAGCCTGCTTACCCAAACAGTATACGAACTGGACATCGATGTTGCTATACTTAGCGAGCAATATAGAAACAGGCACGAGGCGTCATGGGCCAGCAACGTAAATGGCAAGTGTGCCATATGGAGCTGCGGGAGTAACCCAACCCATCTGGGGAAACCAGTTGCAACAATCGGCTATGTGCGTGCCAAAATAGATAATATACACATATACAGCTGTTACATACCACCCAGTACAGATTTGTGTACCTTTGCCAGTATCATGGACGAACTGGTTAATGACGCTAAGCAAAGAAGCGCGGCACTCATAGCAGGTGACTTCAATGCGTGGGCAGCAGAGTGGGGATGTAAGAGAACAAACCCGAAAGGCAGGGAGCTTTTAAATGCACTAGCAGCGCTTGATTTTGTTCTACTCAACAGTGGTACGGAGAACACATTTAGCAAAAATGGTACTGGTTCCATCATAGACCTTTCTTTCATAAGCAGGGGACTAAGTAGAGCTACAAGATGGTACCTCAGCGACTGCTACACACATAGCGATCATAAGGCAATAGTCATTGCCATCGAAAAAGCTCAAGTAGGCACGATACCCTACAAACGGCAAAATGGGTGGAAAGCGAAAAGCTTCGACGAGAAGCTCTTTGAGATAGCCTTCGACAACACCGAGGTAATATGCACGGTTGAAACTGCAGCGTCGGAGATAAGGTCAGCCATCACCAAAGCATGCGATACCGCTATGGTCCGACAAGGAAGACACCAAACACGTAAGCCAGCATACTGGTGGAACGACGAGATTGCGGAGTTGCGAGCACAATGCAATCGGGCCAGAAGGCTATGTCAGCGCTCACGGAATGCAACCAACACTGTAGAACTCAGGCTCAACTACAAAAATAAGCGTAAAGCGCTTAAACTGGCCATTCGCGATAGCAAGCGCAATATGTTCAAAGAGCTATGTGACGACGTCAATAATAACCCATGGGGCTCAGCCTATAAAATAGTGCGGAACAAGATGAAACAGACGGTACAACCAACATGCCCAATTCTCTTGGACCAGATTGTACGAGAACTCTTCCCTCCGCAGCCTGACTTTGTGAGAAAGATAGATAGCGAACCAGCCACCAACATCCCGGCGGTAAATGTAGCCGAAGTGCTCAAACTAAGTAGCAAATTATCGTCTCGAAAAGCGCCTGGGCCAGATGGAATTCCAAACATTGCGTTGAAAAAAGCCGTGCTGCAAAACCCGTGCTTGTTTGCGAGAATTTTTAATGTGTACCTGCAAGAAGGCGTCTTTCCAAATATCTGGAAACTACAAAAATTGGTACTTGTACCAAAAAAACCAGGTGCTTGCGCTCCAAATGAATACCGTCCACTGTGTATGCTGGACTCCATTGGTAAGTTGTTTGAGCTTGTGATTAAAAACCGGCTGGAAATATATGTAGACGGACCGCTGTCAAGCTACCAGTTTGGCTTTAGGAGGAAGCGATCTACCACAGACGCGATAGAGGCCGTAAAAGTAATTGCGGAAAAGGCAATTGAAGGCAAGCGATGGTTAGGTGGTGCAAAAGAATATTGCCTAGTAATAACATTAGATGTCAAAAATGCGTTCAACAGTGCCAGATGGATAGACATACTACACGCCCTCCGCGCGATGCAAGTGCCTACCTATCTACAGCGTATCATATCCAGCTACCTGTCTGATAGGGTGTTACGTTACGGCAGCGACAGCGGAATTGTTGACTACCAGGTCACAGCTGGTGTGCCACAAGGATCCGTTCTAGGGCCCCTCCTGTGGAACATTATGTACGACGGCATTTTGCGACTAAAGGTACACAAGAGAGCAACATTCGTTGGCTTCGCGGACGATATATCAATCGTTGTAACCGCGAAAACGCTCGCGGAAATTGTAAATATCGCGCAACAAGCTATAGGCGCGGCTCAAAGATGGCTAGGCGCGAATGGTTTAAAGCTAGCTACGCATAAAACAGAAGCCGTACTCATCAGCAGCCGAAAGAGAGTTGAAAAGGTCAAGATTAGAGTTGGGGACAGCATTATCGAGTCAAAGCCATACATAAAATACTTAGGCGTCTTGGTTGACCACCGAATTAGCTTCCGATACCACTTGGAATACGCTAGCAACAAAGCTGCGACTGCGACAGCAGCCCTGGCTAGAATAATGGCGAACATTGGAGGACCAAGGCAGCAGGCAAGACAGGTCCTGGCTGGAGTAGTGAGGTCTATCCTTTTATATGGCGCGACAGTTTGGCGCGATGCATTCCAACACGCTTCATACGTACGAAGTAGTAACTCCACGTACCGCTTGTGTGCTCTTAGAGTCTGCTCTGCCTTCAGGACAGTCTCAGAGGATGCGGCGCTCATCATAGCCGGTCTATGCCCACTCGACTTGATAGCGCAGGAGATGTATGAAATGAGACGTATGAGGAACAACCAAGCCCAATGCGATCAGCTGGCACTGAGAAAATCCATAAACCACCGCTGCGTGGACCAATGGCAGACGCGATGGGACAGTGCAAATAAAGGCAGGTGGACCCACCGTCTCATCCCCAACGTTGAAGCTTGGCTCCAGAGAAAGCACGGAGAAGTAGACTTCTATGTCTGCCAAATCCTAAGTGGCCATGGTTGCTTTAAAGCGTACCTTCACCGCTTTGGACACGAAGAAAGTCCATACTGCGAGCAGTGCACACCAGCAGTTGAGGAGGACGCAGAACATGTGCTTCTCACGTGTCCCCGCTTCAGAAGAGTAAGGGCTAAACTAGAAGGCAACCTTGGCAGCAGCATCACGCCCGAGAATTTAGTGCCACTGATGTTGATGAGCCAGGACAATTGGAGCAAAGTCCAAAACATGGCTGCTGAAATAATGCAGCAACTTCGAAATAGCGAGCAGGCAAGGAGGATGCGCGAACGTCAAATAAGAACGTGAAGCAGCACACCTATCCAGAGATGAAAACACAGGTAAACTGACGATACCACTATTAGAAACTAGCTTTTCTATGGTAACGAACAGGGACATGGGGGGAGGGGGCGTATAGATCCGACAGGGGTGGTTGTCTTCTGATATGACCTAACAGTGGTGGTAATAGGCAGATGCAGCTTGTGACATATTGCATCAGAACAGTAACTGACGTTGAGTGCAACGCTCAAACCGCCTCCCGACGAAATACTTGACGGTAGTACCGGGGGGATCGGTACTTTGACGGTAGGAGGTTTAGTTCGGGTTAAAGTCCCACACTGACGGGGTAAGGCTTTCGATGCTTCCTCCTCATAAAAAAAAAAAAAAAAAAAAAAAAAAAAAAACATAACATAACACAACACAACACAACACAACACAACACAACACAACACAACACAACACAACACAACACAACACAACACAACACAACACAACACAACACAACACAACACAACACAACACAACACAACACAACACAACACAACACAACACAACACAACACAACACAACACAACACAACACAACACAACACAACACAACACAACACAACACAACACAACACAACACAACACAACACAACACAACACAACACAACACAACACAACACAACACAACACAACACAACACAACACAACACAACACAACACAACACAACACAACACAACACAACACAACACAACACAACACAACACAACACAACACAACACAACACAACACAACACAACATAACATAACATAACATAACATAACATAACATAACATAACATAACATAACATAACAAATTACCCCGTATTAAAGCACTTATCAACAGCTTTCATTTGATACCCATATTGTACATACACAACCAAAGGTTACCCGGGTCCACGTTTTGACCTATATCTCGAGACCCCAGTCAAGGAGCGGCATGAAAAATACTCTGTACTAAAGCATTCACCAACAGCTTTCATTTGATACCCATATTGTACATACACGTCCGAAGGTTACCCGGGTCCTCGTTTTGACCTTTATCTTCAGACCCTATCTACCAATAGGTATTCAAACTATACGGAAATCATCTTCAATGCCTACTTAACAATGTGTGTAAGTTTGGTTTAATTCGGTGCAAAGACACGACGGATCCACGTTTTGGCATATATTTCGAGACCCTAGTCATCAATAGGTATGAAAATTACCCCGTATTAAAGCACTTATCAACAGCTTTCATTTGATACCCATATTGTACATACACAGCCAAAGGTTACCCGGGTCCACGTTTTGACCTATATTTCGAGACCCCAGTCACGGAGCGGCATGAAAAATACTCTGTACTAAAGCATTCACCAACAGCTTCAATTTGATATCCATATTGTACAAACACATTCTAGAGTCCACGTTTTGGTCTCTATCTCGAGACCCTAGTCACGGAGCGGCATGAAAAATACTCTGGACTAAAGCATTCACCAACAGCTTCCATTTGATACCCATATTGTACATACATATCCGAAGGTTACCCGGGTCCACGTTTTGACCTATATCTCGAGCCCTATTTCCAAAATAAAATATAATCCATGTTACTCGTGGAGGATGTAGCTTTCGAATGGTGAAAGAATTTTTAAAATCGGTCCAGTAGTTTTTGAGCCTCTTCATTACAAACAAACAAAGTTTTCCTCTTTATAATATTAGTATAGACAACATATCTTATAAGGTATATGGTAAATATTACCATACATTTTTTCCTTCATATATAATAACCTGTGCTCAACCTGTGGTCAATCATTACCCCAAGATATTTGATGTACAACTTAGACTCTAGGGCGTGGTCACCTACTCTGAGATTTGCTGTTTCGACTATTTTCCTGCTACTGATGAGAACTGCCTCTGTTTTATGGTTTGCAAGGCTTAAACCACTATTGCGCAGCCAATGTTTTGTGATTTCGACCGCTTGGTTGCAAGTTGCTTCGGCCTGGTTTAGGAATTTAGCAACGACTATGATTGCAATGTCATCAGCAAACCCTATGACTTGGGATCCTGGAGGTAGTTGGAGACGCAAAACTCCATCATACATTATATTCCAGAGGAGTGGGCCCAACACTGACCCCTGTGGTACTCCTCCGGTTACTCTGTACCTTTTCATTCCTTCGCCGGACACTAATGAGCAAGGTAACACTAAAGAGCAAGGTAACACTAATGAGCAAGGTAACTACATATGAGCAAGGTAACACTAATGAGCAAGGTAACGACACATTTTTTCGTGCGTGCAGCCTGTTAAATCGAATTATAAGACGTTATCACGTCAAAAGTTGGAATCGAACTCCGAGTTAATCGTTATCAATTAATTATTTCACAAAATGCCTTTTGCATTCGAAAAAAACTGATGCCATAACCTTTTTGGCGGATCGTTTGGACTTCATTTGTTTTGTCGTTGAACAACCTGCTTTAGTCCACTATAAACGTTCTTGCTTCAGTTTATAATCGCGATCCAAATTACACTGAGAAAATTGGTGACTATAATTTTCATTGAAGACATTTTCGAACATAATTTCTTCGTTGGCTATTATATATACATATATATACATATATACATATATATATTTTCTTACTTTTTGTGACAGATATTCGAAAGAGTACGCAGTGCTGCAGATACTCTGCAATCAAAAGGCTAATACCACAGTAATTGATTCTATTGAGGATTGGAATGCACTTAGATCCTTTTATTATAATGTAAGTTCCTAAAAAAAATGTATCAGGTAACCAAGAAAGTTCCAGCGGTTTTTATAATTGCCAGTACTTTCAATAGCACTAAGAATCCCATCAATCGCTGAGGATGCTAAGCTTTCCTTTCTGATGTCTGCATTTCATTGTCCATACATCAGCGTGGCGGCTAACATAGAGAACATAACTCATTTGACATTAAGGATATAGAAATTCAAAGTTCAGCATTGGGTACTTTCTCGATTACCTGGTACAAAAGTTAATAAATTCAAAAAACAAAGTTCAACTTACATCATTTGACTATCATTTTTTACGTAAAGTTTACAAGTCGTAAGCTATTCGATGACAAGTGTACCAAGTATTTTGGACATGGTCGTCAATTCTTCTAAAAATTAGCTGGCGTGAGTATAATAAGAAGAAAATTGAGCAATTATGAAATTTATTCAACGTTACAATAGAGTTTTTTGAAAGGAAATATATTAGGTTCGTTTTAAGATTTTCATACAAGCAATTTTTTAATATTTTTAATGAACAATATACTTTAAAACAATTCTTTGAGGAATTATTATATTTTTGTTAGTGATTGACCAAAACAAAAACTTTTTTCACTAAATTTTTAGCAAAAAATTTTTTTTTTTAAAAGAGGTTGTCGTAAAGTCGGTTTACTGACGATAGTTTAACATGACAACGTCATAAGAAAATACTGATGTAAGGGTTGCAATTTTCAAAGCAAATTTTAATTTTATTTGTTTGATAGATATTTTGTATGGATATAGAGGAGGAGGTAAATGGAATTGCAATGGAATAGGTCAAGTTACATTTACACAAACGTGAAAAATGACGAAACATTTATCAAATTCATGAAAGATATGTTCAATTTCGATTGTGCATCAGACGTTAATAAGTCAACAGCACAAATACGTGAATTTATATATGTACATATGCGCATATACATACATATATACGCTCACTTAAGTAGGAGAGAGCAAGATGTCGAACGTTGCCGTTCGTTTGCTTTGTTTGCTTTGTCGTTCGTTCCGCGCTTTCGCTTGCAGTTCCCTCAAGGTAACGGCAATGAGCAAGGTAACGACAAATGAGCAAGGTAACACTAATGAGCAAGGTAACACTAATGAGTAAGGTAACACTAATGAGCAAGGTAACGACAATTGAGCAAGGTAACGACACATTTTGACGTGATAACGTCTTATAATTCGATTTAGCCGGCTGCACGCACGAAAAAATGTGTCGTTACCTTGCTCATTAGTGTTACCTTGCTCATTTGTCGTTACCTTGCGCATTTGTCATTACCTTGCTCATTGCCGTTACCTTGAATGAACTGCAAGCGAAAGCGCGGAATGAACAAAGCAAACGAACGGCAACGTTCGACATCTTGCTCTCTCCTACTTAAGTGAGCGTATATATGTATTTTTTTTTTTTTTTTTTTATGGAGGTGGCAAAAAGCATTGAAAGCCGAAAAGTGTGAGACTTGTCTTTCGACTCACCCACTAAAAACCCCACCCCAGCTCCGTTTCCCTCCCGCGGGACGACCGTTAGGTAATGCTTCACGGGAGGGGGAGCGGCCTATTGCCTCTTCATGAAAATCTGCGCTGATGTTCAGCACTTCGCAGTTTGGTATTTACTTATCATTAAGTATTAATTCTTGGAGGGGAGCGGCCTATTGCCTCTACTTGAAAATCTGCGCTGAGGTTCAGCGTGACGCAATTTGGTGATTCCTAATACCGTTAAGTATTACTAGATACTACTTCACGGGAGGGGGTGTGGCCTATTGCCTCTACGTAACAATCTGCGCTGTTGTTCATTACGACGCAGCTTGGGAATTACTATCCTTGCCATGTTACTGACAGCGGACCAATGTTCTTCTGAGTCAAGCATGATATCTACTAGGTTGTTAACCATTATTGGCTTCCCCACCCTATCACTCAATTCAACTCTTTCCAGCTCGAAACGTGGGCAGACAAAGAAAACATGTTCTGCATCTTCAACTAGACAGTCGCAAAAGGTGCAGTACGGGTCATCTTCGTGCTTAAATCTATGCAGATAAGCCTTAAAGCATCAATGCCCACTAAGTACTTGGGTCAGGTAGAAATCTATCTGACCATGCTTTCGATTTATCCATCTTGTGATATTCGGGATCAATCGATATGTCCATCGTCCGTTCATGGAGTTCCTCCATTCCTCCTGCCAAGTACGGATGCTTCGCTCCCGTTCAGTCCTTCGGTTAGTCAGCTGTGCTGGATCCGCTCGATGTTTTTTCATTTCGGCGAATTCTAGTGCAGTCAGCTTAACTGGTAGCATACCTGCTAGGACTAATACAGCATCTTCCGATACTGTGCAGAATGCACATGTATGTGCTGCAGTTAGTTGCTTCGACGCAGGCTGGTACCGCATATAGCAAGATAGACGATACCACACTGCTAAGCAACTTCCTAGAAGCCTGCTTAGGTCCTCTCGTATTCATCATAATACGTGTCAATGCGGTTACAGCCTTCGCTGCCGTATGTTAGGTGCTGTTTAAAGCTCAACCTGTGGTCAATCATTACCCCAAGATATTTGATGTACAACTTAGACTCTAGGGCGTGGTCACCTACTCTGAGATTTGCTGTTTCGACTATTTTCCTGCTACTGATGAGAACTGCCTCTGTTTTATGGTTTGCAAGGCTTAAACCACTATTGCGCAGCCAATCTTTTGTGATTTCGACCGCTTGGTTGCAAGTTGCTTCGGCCTGGTTTAGGAATTTAGCAACGACTATGATTGCAATGTCATCAGCAAACCCTATGATTTGGGATCCTGGAGGTAGTTGGAGACGCAAAACTCCATCATACATTATATTCCAGAGGAGTGGGCCCAACACTGACCCCTGTGGTACTCCTCCGGTTACTCTGTACCTTTTCATTCCTTCGTCGGTTTTGTATTGCAGCGCATCTGTGGTAGAGCGTGTTTTACGGAAGCCATATTGGTGCGGCGATAACCCTCCGGCACTATCGATGGAAGATTCTAGGCGATTTACAATTAGCCTCTCTAATATTTTCCCTGCCGTGTCCAGTAAGCATAGTGGACGGTAGCCTGAGGGATCTTCCGCCGGCTTAGACCCTTTTGGTATTAGCACTAGCTTTTGCAGTTTCCACTCTTTCGGGAATGTGCATTCTTCTAAGCAGGAGTTGTAAACATCCACAAAGATTTCTGAATGCTTTTGGATTGCCAACTTAAGGGCTTCATTCGGGATCGCATCGGGCCCGGGTGCCTTATTGCTTTTGATCTGTTTGCAAATGTGCAAAATTTCGTCAGCGTTGGCCAGGCATCGTGTTCCATCGTCTTCCATACAGCTGGCAGCGTTGGCTGCGATGCCTTGCTGTTGGGGGAACAATGTTTTGACCACGTTGCGCAGAATAACCGGGCACGTCGTGGGCAGCGGTTTGAAGACTTTTGTTTTTTTCATCACCAGCTGGTATGCAAATCCCCATGGATTGCTGTCAGCATCCTCGCATAGTTTTTGAAAGCACTGGCGTTTGCTGCTCTTAATTGCATTTTTTAGCGTTTTCCTTTTTTGTTTAAATAGGAGTCTGTTCCTTTCAAAGCTGGTCGTACCTCTGGACCTTTGATATGTTCTTCTTGCTCTATTCCATTCTTCGCGTGCTGCAGAGATTTCTTCTGTCCACCAGTAAACGGGCTCTCTGTGGTTTTTATTAGGCCTTGTTTTACTCATAGCTGCATCACATGCTTTAGTGAGTTGTCTCATGACTTGGTTAGTTTTTTCAGCCGCATTTCCTGTAGATGTAAAATTTGCCATCATTATCTCGAACACTTCCGGGTCCAAAGTTCCAACCCGGTATCTGACCTCGTGCGAGTTAGATAACTTCGGCCTATCCTGTTTGCCTATAACGCAAAGTATTGCAAAGTGATCACTACCAGTGTAATACTGGCTAAGGGACCATCTCGTACTACTCACGAGGCTAGAGCTAATAAATGTCAGGTCGATTATTGACCCTTTCCCTGCTCTTTGGAATGTTTGCTGGTTCCCGGTATTCATAAGCGCTATGTCAAGCATAGCGAACGCTTCTAAAAGGGCTTTACCTCTAGGGGTGGTTCGAGGGCATCCCCAGCTCACTGCCCAAGCGTTAAAGTCGCCAGCTACAATGACCGGACTGTGATCTTTAATGTCATGTGCAAGTTCTTCCAGTGCGTGTATGGCTTCCGCTAGGGTTAAGCTAGGTGGAAGATAGCAGCTGTAAAAAAACAGCTTACCAACACGGGCTCGTACATAGCCACGTGTTGCGTTTATATTCGTCATTCGTGACCTAATCATTCCACAATTCCATATGGCTGATTTGCCTGTTGTGTCGGATACCCAATCATTCCCATTTCCGTATTTATAGAGTTCGCTGAGTATTGCAATATCAATTTTGTTCTCTCTTACAGACTGTTCGAGCAGGCTTTGAGGCTTCTAGCAGTGATTTAAATTCAGTTGGAGAAACTTCATTTATGTCGCATTTCTTTGAGTGCTCTTTGATATAAAGGGCACTTGTTGCTAGTCATCGCGTGTGCGGTGTCGCTTATTTGTTTCTTTTTGCAAATTAAGCAACTTGCTGTTTGGGTACAACTCTTCGCCTGGTGATCTTTACTGCCGCATTTAAAGCAGGACTTGGTGAAGTCGTCCGTACTTTTGCATCTCGCTGCGACATGCCCGTACTCCATGCACTTGAAGCACCTTTTCGGGTCAAGTTTTTCTCTAATACGGCAGATAACTAGGCCAATCCGTATTTTGCCTGCTGCTGTAAGCTTAGTGGCGATCTCTGGTGTAACTTTAAGGGTCGCCGTTTGCGTCCCACCATAAGCTTCTCGCAAGTTAGCAACTGCAGACAAAGGCACATTTAGTTCCTTGAATTGGCTAGTTATAAGTTATAGTTATCAAGCACCAGTAGCAAGTCCCCTTTTGCAGTTTTCTTCACACCATATACTTTAGAGTTAAGCTCCTGTAAACATGGCTCTGTTTTCACACGTTTCAGAATGTCAGCGTATGAGACATTGCCAACGCTTTTCACAACGATCGCGTCTTTACGGGGCGGTCTCTGTCGCCTGCGATTTTCCCTCGTGTTTGCTTCGACTCTTTGTTCCCCGTCTATTTTTGGACTTTTGTTGTTGTTTCCTTTACGGTTTTTCTTATTTATTACCGTGTTCCATCCTCCGGAGCTGGTTTGCTCTTTTGTTGATACCGGCGTTGCCTTCAGTGTTCCATTGCGGTCACTTTTGCTCTTTTTGGCCGGGCTTTTCCGTGCAGCGACTGTGTCTATACACCTCTTTGGCGTACCATCCGTGACGCGCTTTATAAGAGGCGATGTTTGCGTGCATTCATTTTTTGCTTCTAGTACAACACTTTTGGTCCCTTTTAACACCCTTATTCTGGAAGTCAGAATCGACCTTTCTAACTTCTTATGGAGCTCAGAAATGCTCGAAACCAGATCACGCATTGGCTGGTTGATATTACGCTTCGGGAGTTCCATCATCTCCGTTAGCTCTTTTATTTTAGCACTAATGCTGCGGTTGAGCTCTTCTGTTGTTGGCTCCCTTGCGACACTGCTGTACTGCATGCATGGTGACGCAGATCGGGTTCTTCCAATCAACGGAGGCGAATGAGCCAGTCTCGAGCTCCTTTGAAAGGGGGTTTTTACCAGCTCCCGCTGCTATTACTGCCGTCTGCAGTCTCTTTTGGCAGATCCAATGATGGATTAATTGCTGCTATTTTAACTTCTTCTAGGGTGTTTATATTTTGTTTGCTTGTATTCATAGTTTTTTGGACCCCAACTCGTAAGCCGTTATCCCTATCCCGGTGCGTAGTCACTTGTTCATGATTCCATGGTTATCTTTCCAAGCAGGGAGGCCATGCGAGGGTTGACGAAGGTTCCTTATGAGAGCCTAAGTTCAGAGCCGAATCAGTGCTAACTAGGAATGTTACATCTAGACCTACGCCGACACTTAATGGCGACGGGATATGGAGCGTTCTTAGAGATTTGCCATAGTTTTAACGGGGTGGGGGCGGCTGCACCATTAACCTGAATGCCATTTCAGCTAGATTTCACTCCGCTTACTAAAGAAACAGAATAGTGCAGCCGTCAGCTCGTGGCAGTATGTTCCAAACATTTTCCAGTATATCGAAATTAAGACCTTACTGGGCTCGGTCTTAATGTAGATCGTATTAAATTAGCAGCCGCCCCTAACATGGGGGACAGACGCTCCCATGACCAGGGAGCCTCCCAGTATGAGTCAGTCGCTTCTGGATTTTTGTATTTTCACCATGCCTTTGCATGGTGAGGGGGACACTTATTTTATTAAAGGCGGTGTCGTTTCGCCTTTGTCACAGAAACCTCTTCAGATTAGCTAGCTTTTAGACCGCTTCCTCCGTTTCTGCCGTTCATTGTCGGGGGCTGCTTATTTGTTAGAATTTATTCGCAACTAACCTGCTACTACAGGCCGTCCGGCTATCCGCAACCTGCCGACCCCCACGGTAGCTTAGAGCCCAGCTTAGTCGCCCGATCCCTGGGGAGCGCGACCTCCATACATATGTATCTACGTGCAAAAGTCGTTCGTTCCGCGCTTTCGCTTGCAGTTCATTCAAGGTAACGACAATGAGCAAGGTAACTACAAATGAGCAAGGTAACGACACATTTTTTCGTGCGTGGAGCCGGCTAAATCGAATTATAAGACGTTATCACGTCAAAAGCTTATGGTTTTTTTTTGTTTTAAATAAAAAAGAAATAAATTTTTCATTTGGGAGTCAGTTCATTAAATTGCCTTCATCACTGCATATATGTCTATATTTCATTTTGCAGAGTTGTATTTATTTTAAAATAAATATAACTTTTGTGAGTTGTAGACATGTATTTATTTAAAACTTATCGTAAACGGTAAGAAAAACGCCGGAAAACTAAAAAGAACAAATGCGTTTAGCAAGCCGCGCGAGCGTGAGTAACAATTGTTTTGCAGCGGCCAGCCAATGCTGTCCAGATTAAAAAAAGGAGTAAGAATGATAGAATGATAGAAAAAAGATTGCGCCCATCAAGAGTGCGTCACGTCACGTTTTTCCGAGTTGTGCAGTGTTGCCAACCATTTGCTCTCCACAATAAATTTAGTGCTTTTTTATACCCAAAATGCGAAAATTTTGAAGTTTCGTGTTTGTTTCTCTTTTTAAATTTAAAGCTACCGAAACTTTAAGTTAAAAAAATAAAAACTATATTATTAAACAAAAAAAGGTTAGAAAAGGTCATTCTGAGAAGATTTTAGTGCTAATGAAAATTTTTTGACTCTTATAAAATTTGATAATTTGAAAGTGCAAATTTAATTTTTGGCTCCATTTAAGGTTATGCAAGAATATTAAATCCTCTTGTCTCAACTATTCTTAAGATTGAAAACCTTTTTACACATTTTAAAAAGAGTTTGAACTTACTGAATGCGAATTAAAACCATAGAGGTGTAACGGTTTCTTCCGGACATCAATCCTTAGTGAGACATAGGACATTAAGAGTTATATTCATTGTAAAAATAAACAAGAAAATACCAGAAAATACTAAAGAAACCATACTGACATTTTTACAAAAAATTGTCTAGTTACATAACCTCAAATATAGCAAAAAAGTCATTCCCTTAGCAAAAAAGTTTCTTTTATCAAAAAAAAACTCATACATTAAATTGTACATAAGCATAACACATTTATTTAAAAAAAGGCACATTCTAAAGACAATTTTTCACGCACACAATGTTCTTTAAGTAATTCAATAAAAATTTGGTGTTTTAGTTTCTTTAAATGGGCATTTTAGTGCATTTTTATATCCAAAGCAAGGCAACACTGCAACAGCGAGAGAGAGATTTGACTGCTGAAAGCAGAAGAACAACAACAACAACTGCAATCGCGGGCAATGCTACCAGATGTGAAAAAAAAGTAAAGCTAAATAAAACTAAGTGAATTATTGAACTAATTTTTAAAAAATGTATATTTTACAAAACTACAAACATTACATTTTAATTAGAACAGTCTAGAAAAATGTCATGAAGAGAGAATTGAAACTTCGAGACTAAATAACAAAAAAAAAGCTAAATCAAGTTACGAAAATGGTAATCTGGCCATACTGGAGCTAAAACCACGTAACTCATTGTCAAACTCGCTGAGTGCAAGGTAACGACACCCCGATAGGCGCCATCTCATTATTCTTTCCATCATGATTGGCAAGCACCTCTGCTCACCGCCGATGACCAGATAGAATGTTTTCTTTCAAAGAGAGCGCAAGCTTTTTATAGGCAAAGGCAATTCTGTTATAAAATTTAAATTTAGAAGTTGAAAAAAGACATCTAGTAGTTATTACAATTTTAGGGCATAGCCATATAAGAAAAACTTTAAATTAAATCTTTACAAGTAGAAGGTGTTGCCATTTAGAAATAAATACATTGATAGTTTATAAAATATAATATAAGTAATAATACGTTCACATATGCATTAATTACCAATAAATCCACAAAAGTAATCTCCCCGTTCACATATGGCAGATTACCTGCAAAATTGACAATCAGCTCTCAATACTATTGTGAAAGGTCTAATTTGAAATTACATGAATAATGAAATTATATTGGTGGAACTTTTCCCCGGTTTTTATTTGTTTAATTATTATTAACGATACGAAGAAAAGAGAAGGAGAAGGAATAACTTATTTAGTTGCGCAATTAGCTGCTAATAATAAAGTGGAGGAAATCCGTCGACGAAGTTTACTGAGATTTCAAAAAATTATGGCAGCAATACGCATTCGAAATTCGATATTACATTTTATAAAAAGTAATAAGAGGATACACGTGTTTTTCTGTTATATCTGGTGAAATTCATCAGTAGTTTTACGAACGTAATTAGAACAAAAATTAGCCACTGTTGTCAATCTGTAAATGAAAGCTCTTTCTTTCTTTTTCCACCTGCTTGGTTCTTTTCCTTCTGTTTCCAGCCCTGTAAGATATCCCAACGGCGAATTTTTATTACTTGTCCAAATGGGGTCCTCGTAAGGGTAGCCATTTATACTAACCTAAGCTGTTCGCCTTGGGTTTGTTTGGAGGCCAAAACAAAATTTGTAGAAATACAAATTTGATTTAAATTCCTTTGAAAATATGAAAAATACAATTTTTACTGAGTTTTTACCCGATTTTTTTAATATCAGGTGGCGTAAAAATACTCATTTTATCGGAAGTAGACAGCTGACTATACAAACAGACAACCAATGAAGCGCGTTCCACCACTTAAAATTCATTTATTTTTTATTTAGTAAAAAAGTTATCCAAAAACATAATTCCATAATTAATTTTACGCCACCTTGTTTTAACGATGTGTTAGATGGCTTATGGCTCAAATTTTGGGTTTTCTGTTTTTTTATTTATTATCTATTTATTGAATGAGAAATCAAGAAAAATCACCCATCATTGCGTCCTCGCAAAAATGTTAGTCAAATGCCCCAGGCCAAAAGCACTGTAAACTATTGTTATTTTCTTACAACTATCCACCAAAAAAGTGCAATATATTTACAGATCTCTCAACCATGTGAACGAATGTTGCTCCATTGCACTTTCGGTGGCGTTCATTTCAATTGTAATGATATTTTTCATCCCCTTCTAACGGATGAAGGACTTTGCTGTGCATTTAATACGTTGGATCCAGCCTTTAAGTTTATTAACGGGTGAGTTCAGCTAACACTTATAACACTCTACTATTTCAGCATTGAAAAAGAATGGCTTTGCTGCAGTAATAAATGGTTCCGTTTTTTGTTTAACAGATCTAGATAAATATTTTCGTTTTCATTTTTACAGCCCATCAGTGCTTGATTCCAGTATCAGATATCCGCCAAACGTAAAACCAGTCGATTGGAGTATAGAAACTGGTTATCAGTCTCCCTTGCCAAAGTATTATTCACCCGCTAAGGCCGTGGGTGCAGGACAATCACTCGGTTTGAATCTTGTTTTAAATGCAGAGACCGATGAGTATTATTGCTCATCAGGAAATAGTATTGGATTCAAAATGATGATACATAATCCAAATGAAGAGCCGAGCGTACACGAAACGGGCTTACTCATTTCGCCAGGTGATGAGTCTTATGTACGCATCATTCCGACTAAAACGGAGACAGATGGAAGTTTGCGACATATGGATATGAAAAGTAGAAATTGTGTTTTTGAAAATGAGTACAACCTAACAACGTTTTCGCACTATTCCTTTGCTAATTGTATTCATGATTGTAGAGCAACAATGATACGCAAAAGGTGTAACTGTAAAACCCCTTTCCTCTTTTCACCACGGACGAATTTAACAACATGTACCTTAAAAAAATTAGATTGTGTACTAGAAAATAGTGAACGTGCTTGTTCGCAGCAATGTTGGCCCGAATGCTTTATAAAAGGTTACAAAGTGAATATATTTTCAGCAAAGCTCGTCAACATAGGAGTAGATCTGAATAAACCAAAATTTCGAAACATGAGTGAGGCTTATGTGGAAAATAATATTGCTATTGTGAAGTTTTATCTAAACCATTACACCTATATGGGCACTTTACGGACGTCGTATATCGGGTCGACCGATGCTTTGTGTAAGTGGAATTAAAAAATACATTCACACTGTGGAGCAAAAATTAATAATTACGAGTATATTATATTAATAATAAATTTATAATAATTATTGTTTTTTGTGTCATGTATGAAATGTTGTCTTATATTTGTAAACAACATATATTGTACAACAAAAACAACATATACATATATATATTCATCAGTATTTGAATTTACCTAAGGAAGCCTATGGGTGCTCACTTTTCCACTCAACAAAATTTGTTACATTCGATCCAAGTAGGCTCATTATTGTTATTTACACTACAATTAGTAATTGAGCCAGTATTAGCCGTTTAAGTCACAGTGGGTATTGAAAAACACTGTTAAAGAACCCCAAACAGCGAAACCGCGCCTTCTCTAAATGAGTACGAAAATACCCAAGCAACGCGATAGCGTTTGATTTATTTTATGTCGAGTAATCCCAATACCAAGAACAAATATTTAATGACGCCTAGATTTTAGTAGTGAATAATTCCTAGACGGTACTTTTTTTATGTCATCTTTGACACTTGTCACGTACACACATGTACAATTTTACACGGCAGAGCAATGCGTTAGGTTAGCCAGTTTGCTTGTCTAAGGCAAGACGCTCGGTGGCCCTTAGGCCCATTGTGATACCTGCTTTTGATTTGCATCCCCTAACTAAGTTGATTAAACCACTTATATCTTTTTAAGAAGTTAACTAGTTCATCCAAAGAAAAATTTGGCAAATTTCCCAAGCCTTCAAAAAATAATCGGCAAACTATTTGTCACGGCGTCTTTGAAATGCAGGACATTCACAGAGGAGGTTTGTTCTTGTACCGACTCAATTTCTTGTTCATCTCCACAACTCGTGCAGAAGTCATTGTGAGGTACATCCATTCTACTGCGAATAATGCAGTGACCCGTTATAATACCTGTGAGGACGCTGGTAGTTGATATATTGAATCCTAGCAGACATTTTGTTCTTTTAAGATTCAATTTAGTTAGTAGTCAAAGAACACCTTCTATTGGTTTAAACGATTACGCTCAAGTCACTTGCTGAAAGTCAAGCTCCTTTCCTTGCACATTCATCCGCTCTTTCATTCCCCTCCACTCCAGAGTGGCCGAGGATCCAACAATGTGTGTGTTGTGTTGTTGGATAAGCGATAGCGACCTCCTGCATTTTTTAACACATCTTGAATTGATGCGCGCTGAGGCCAGTGTCTTGATCCCTGCTTGACAATGGTGAAATTTTGCCGTAGGATAGTCTTATCGTTTTTGCTGTTACACCAATTTGGCAGCCTAAATGAACAATTTAAGGATAATAGTGCCATTGACCGCCATTGGCCGTCAGCATAAATATGGTGCCCACTATCATCTGATTTGACTCAAGTCTGCCAATCCTTTCTGTCGGGTATTCGTATTTTATAGATCTATCTCCAAGCCAATCGTTGGACTTTTATGAGACTCTTTAGGTAGGATAGTGTCAGCACCATCTCCAACCATACGAGAGCTCCATACGCCAAAAGGGGCCTGATGATCGCCCAAAACAATACTTGAAAAATTATTGTAACTTATTATGAAAATGGTCGATATTTAAAATTCGTGATTTTTTTGGTCCGAATGGGCCGACAATTCACAGGTTGGTGAAAAAATGTCAAGAAACTTCGTCTGTTGAGGATAGAAAAATAACTGGCAGGCAGACCAAAAACTGGACGTTCTGTTGAGAATATTGCTGTTGTAGTGCCAAGTGTTGCTGAACAAACTTCAACATCGATATCTGGCCATCCTTAACAATTAGACATTCATGAGTCGACTGTTTGGCGGATTTTACCTGTAGACTGCTCATGGTGGACATTTAAATGATCTAGTTTTCCACATATATTAAGAGCCGAATTTAAAAACTTTGTGAAACTTGAAAGAATTTAATTTTTTCTGTTTTAAAACAACATCTAGGCGCGTTTGTTAAAGGACCCCTGATATGCTCTTTTCATTCCTTTATGTTGTCACATACCGTTATTTGATCAAAATTATAATTAATACGTGGGTATAAAAAAGTGAGGAGTCGCACTCTTGTGGCCATAGCGACAGCTACAGGTATTTGCGCGCCAGTCGTTTCTTTGTCGTGCTAACCGACTCCTATTGAACATTTTCTTCTCCAGTTGATCTTTTCAATGTAGAGGAGGCATTCCTTTTCCTCTGCTACCACCAGTTGGAACCGCATCGAATACTTTCAGAGCCGGAGCGTTTATATCCATTCGGACGACATGACCCAGCCAACGAACCCGCTGGACCTTTATTCGCTGCGCTATGCCTATGCCGTTGTAAAGCTCATACAGTTCATCGTTCCACCGCTTGCAATATTCGCCATCGACAGCGTGCAAAGGTTCAAAATTCTTCCACAGAATCTTTCTCTCAAATACTCCAACTGAGGTCTCATCGAATATTGTCATCGTTAGGCTCTCATCATGCCTTGTAGAGTGTTAATTTAGTTCGTCGAGAGAAGACTTTAACGTTATCATCACACTATTGAAAACGGGTTGATCCGCTACATATATCTCTTTGGTCCATCAAGCACTTTCTTTTTCTTTCCTCAATGCTATCAATAGTTTATCAATGGTGAAAATCATTAGTTGGAATGTAAAATAAGAAGTTACAATTAAACGTCATATTAATGTACGGCCACAATGCTTATAATTTTCGTTTTATGTTTGTCTTTCTAGCCAGTATTGGTGGCCTCATTAGCGTTTTCTTCGGTTTCAGTTTTATTTCGTTGGTCGAAATTATCTACTACATCTGCATACGACCCTTGCGATCAACATTATTAAATTCCAGTGAGAAGAATGATAATTCTGCGCGGAAACCATGTATCCGATTAGCCAACCGATCAAAAGCACGATTCGTGAATCCTTATAAAAATCCAACACACACATTAAAATCACAGAAAATTTTCACGCGACCACAAAAGATGTGGTACAACAAGGGCGTTGGTGCTTCAGCCAGAAAGGAAGAGGAAAGGTGGTAGGAGAAAAGTGGGATATGTATGTGCATGTGTATCTAAATACTAACTAGAGTAATAACTACCGCACTAACTCACCAGTAATCACTTAGCGGCACTAATCAGGGCTTGCCCTTGCCACGAGTATCCTTGTACCCGGCCAAATACAGTGTATATCGAGTATGTACTTAGTGAAAAGCGAACACACAGTAATTGACAAATGCACCCATATATATATTTGCAGCAACTGCCACCTCTTATTGATATCACCGCGTTTGTTGGTCACACTATAATATTTACAAAGCAAAAATATTTAAACTACACTTGACATTGCAGTGGCGGAGGCGCGCAGGTAAACCAACAACTGGAGTTTCATCAAATTTTAACTGCAATTGGCACATACACCTTTATAAATATGTATTTGTATATTTATATATTGTATATGTAAGAGTATGCGAATATATTCGTGAATTTCAGCCGTATAAGAGTACAATAGCACGCCCGCAAACATTTTGTACATATCTGATTTAGTATTTGCTCTTAGTCAATATGATTTGTGATGCTTTACCGGATATTTCAAATTTTGCAATGCCTTCTGACATGGGCACTCACATATCGGCATGGGAAATGCACTTAAAACATAACAACGGCAAAACACTTAATTGCAGTTGGAAAGTGGTGGCTTTTGGCGCAACATGCAGGTTTATTCTGAAGATCGTTTAGTGCAGCTCAAACCAAAATTCACAGCCGAAAAGCCTAAGCCTTTTGGTAAGTAACAGAAAAAAGGAAAGTGCCAATTTTCTTTACATTCTGCAGTTATTTAATATTTTGTTTAGCTCGTCCTAAACATAAAAGCAGCGACTGTTCCAGCGAGGAAAACGATTTTGAAAATCTCTGCTCCAAGGAGGCCGCAAAGAAAAGTCTTAAATCTTATTTACTAAATACAACCTTGCATGGGTTAAAATATATTGCCGAGGATAAACTAACATTGCCAGAAAGGTGAGTATTCTAACTAATTGAAAGCTATGAGACATTTTATTATTATTATTGTTTATATTTAGAATACTATGAAATATTTTAACTTACTATTAGTAGCACCAATGTTGGGGAAAAATAAATCCATTATTTTCTTCGTAGATGGCTGTAGTGATCGATATCTCGCAAAGTATCGATCAAATAATTTAAAGTTTATGCTCGTTGTCAAAGTGGCATTTCACACTAAAACAGTTGTTTTGCTATTTTTTGTTTGTTGTATTTAGGTATGTGTTGCAGGGTATTAACAATGGAAGCCGATAAAGAGAAAATTCGGTACATTTTACAGTTTCTCTTTGATAAAGGTGAAAATGCAAGCCAGGCCGCTGAAATTTGAATGCAGTTTATGGTGCCGATACTTGCAATTTTGATTTCGTCGATTCCATTTAGGCATTTTTGATGTTAAAGGAAATGTCGGAAATGTTGATAAAATCATAGAAATAATAAAGTAGCATCCCCCAGGAGTTAAAGATCGACCATAAAACAGTATTAAACCATTTTTGCGAAAATTTTTCGCAAAAAAGTGGATTTCTTTTCCCCAAACTAATACTCGTATATACCTATAAACCTTAAGTCAAAGTAAAACGTTCTGAGCGCTATTTCGGCTATGAAATTAAGATATAGGTAATTCGATAAACTTTGGCTAATTTCAGTTCTTGGAAAATAGAATAAGTGGTAACTTTTCCATCAATTCATCGGCATTAACAACGATTAAGCTACCAGAGTGTGCCTAACCTTTCACGTCCTTATATTAGCAGAACTGCTCCGTTTTTGCACGCGATACAGTACCGAATCCATAATTATTTTTGATCTAGCTTTTCACCTTGATCGTTTTGTGTTGCAAAATAGAACAACACCGTAAAGATAATGGGAAAATCGGAAAAAATTTAAAAAAATGCAGAGAAAAGCAATTACTTTTTATTGTAGTTTCACCTATTTATATTCAAAATGGTTCACTTTCCTTGGTTCCATGGTTCACTTTTTCAAAAAACTAAAAATAAAAAAAATTGTTAATAGACTAAAAATTAACCCACCTCAATCCATTAAACATCTGTTTTTATTTTTTTATCAGGAAATGAGTAAGTTTGCTGCAAATGCCTAGGTATGTTATCTGTGTAATTTGGGTGTGCTGAATCCGAAAATCATGTCATATCGAGCCAGTATACATCCAGTGAACAATAAATACTTTGTTAATGTGGCCACCGTACCCGAGTGGGCTGGGCTCCTCATAAAAGTCATTTACCGTTCGGAGTCGAGAGAAACTGTGAGAGGCTGAGGTCTCTTAGAAGGTTAAATTATTTAAATTACTTTGATGAAAAAGTTCAGGCCGTGAGGTAGCTCCAAGAAAATCAATATCAGCCTCATTCGTTTTTAAGAGAAAGCTGGAAACACTGGGTGCATTAGATTCATTAGTGTGAGTTCCATTCCAAAGCATTGGTTTCAGCATGTCTGGTACAGGATTATCCTCTGAGTGTAGAAGTAGTCGTCAAGCTGATGTACTTTCGGGATATGTTCATGAGCATTTATTAACACACTTTTATTAGCTCGGGTTGTATGTATGTATGTAACAGAATCTTTGAGCTTAATTTTCACTGGCTTCTAAAAATCTGATCGACTTGAAATTTTGCACACCTATCAAGGACCGATGACAATGCAATAATTTGATAAAAGTTTTCCATTATCCTTATTAGGATTGCCAGGAATAATATTTTCTTTTTTTTACTGTGTGCAAAAAGTAAGGTGAATTTGGTTGTAAAATGAAAAATCTTTATTTAGGCTCCCTCCACGAAATAAGATCTTCATCCCGATTACTTCTTTATCACGGCCGATAACTGCATAACTTTAGACTCACAGTCGACTAGAAAGGAATTAAATATAACACGAATATATCGAACCATTTATTCACTGACTGCAATGGTAACAATAATTTTCATTCATAATAAAAAATATTGTAGTTTAAATAAAAAAAATAAAAAACACGCTTTTTTGCTAATCGAACTAAAAAGTAGAAAATAAAAAATAGTTTAAAAAAACTAAAAAACACGCTTTTATTGCTAATCGAACTAAAAAGTAGAAAATAAATTTTAATGACAAAGAGACCTATAATGAAGTAATAGCAAATCGAAGGATCAGTCATAGTCAACTACCTCAGAACAGAATTATAACAAAAATTAAGATACAAATGGAGTAATTCAAATGAGAGTTAAAAGCGTGGGATGCATTTTGCTTCACTTTCATAACCCTCTGTACATAGGTAGTTGCCAATATAATGATTGTAATATTTACTATATCAAGCACACTGCAAAAAATAGCATAGATTAGCACATCTAAGTGCAGCAAATTTCATCCCTTTTCGATTAAAACTGTTCATGTTTCTGATGATTGAATTTCACAGAATGATCGAAATCACTTAAAAACCTATTTTTTGTATTCAACTGCTTTTGTTTTTTTTTAAGAAAATATATCCAGAACTCTGTGCCAAATATACATTTTTTTTGTATACCAGTGCTATCAAGATTTTCTATTAAATTACCCGACATTATATAATAATTTTTTTTTAATAAATATATTTAATTTTTTTTCAATTCCAGAACATTTTTCGGCTTATCGTTTGTTGGAGTACTTATATTGTCAGCATATTTCATTTCCAATATCTACGTGAAATGGTCTGAAACGCCGATAATAATTTCGACCAGTGCAAAGCAAACCTTTGTGAGTGATGTTCCATTTCCGGCCATAACAATTTGCAATCTTAATCAGGCATCGAAGAGTAAAGTTCAAGGCATACTTGAGTAAGAATTTATATATACATACATATACATATATAACATAACATTCATAAATATATATGTATGTCAGATCTAATAATAAAGTACACATATAGATGTATGTAAGTATGCAGATTTTAACAATTTCTTTTCATATTTTATTTACTTTGTTTTAGGAAAAATCTAAATTTTTCTTTACTCATGAGCCTCTGCGGTCAAAATCAGATGGGTGAATTTTATAACATTCGCGGTACCTGGAGAAATTTCAGAACTATACTAACTGCGGTAATTTGGAATGGATGCAAAATTTAAAACATTAACTTAAATGATTTTTTTTACATATGACGCTTAGGTTGCTCAACCTTGCGACGAAATGCTTTTATACTGCAGCTTCGGCTCTAAGGAAGAAAATTGCTCGGTGATATTCAATCCTGCATTAACCGATGATGGCTTGTGTTGCACGTTTAACGCTTTGGATCCAATGTTTATGCTGCGTAATTACAGGTAAATAAAAAAGCAAATAATTTTCTGTTCATGCGTAAAATAAATTGCGCTAATCCACCGTGGATTGAAAAAGGAATGAGTCCCAATGCAGTTTCTTCCTTCGACATTTATTTTACATACCGAAATATTAAAGCTATCGAGATGACAAAAATGTGTTTGTATATGGGCGAGTTACATATACACTACCGCCCGTAAGTATTTGTGCACCCTTAAATACGCTGTTATTTTTATTGCTAGAGAAAGATCACAATGACCTTAAGATCTAGTGTGCCCGTAAAGGACTTAGAGTTTATTTTACTCTTGCTTCCGAGAGGAACTTTATTGTGGAGATTTAATTCATTGTATCGTTCCTTGTCAGACGGTCACCCTGTATTCTTAAAGAAGTTTCAGATAGGTATGCTAGCCCGCCAACCCTAGCTTGGTGATGGGACGCATATCTGTACTTTCAAGCAGGTGTGCGCTTGCTTTGGTGATATTTTATTTCCACCTACACCGCAAATCTACGGGGCATATCCCCATCCGACGGCGGCCGATGGTATCAATCAACTATGCACGGACGTCCGATGCTCCAATGGGAGTTAAAAGAAAATATAATATAAAATATGCCCCGGATTCTTTCGTATTTGTGCATCCGTAAAGGGCACTTCTCAGGTATGCACCTTCGAGCGTCGTTCGCTGCTCTACAAAATCTGCATATTTCAGAGAAAAAAATTCCCAGTGATAGTTCAACCTATAATATCTTTTAAGAATTTCTGTAAGATAATCCGGGATCTAAGGAGACATTTTTTCCGACGATGTTGCTAGGAAGGGGTCGACTGAATTGGTCTCAGAGGTCTCCCGTCCGGTCGTCGGCATCCCCCTCACTGGAGAATGAGAAAGAATTAAAGATGCTCCGTAACAAAGTGCAGGCAAAGCAGCAGCTGTTAGTTGTTGACCACCAAAGGCGTGAAATCTGCACTAAGACTATCCTGAATCTCGACCACGAGGAAGACAACTTTTCATCGAAATCCATGAGGTCCATTTCCATCTCTGTTGATATGTAAATACGCAAAATTATTACTTCTGGTGCACCAAAATTTCGCGCCGGTCTTTTTTGTCCGAAAACGCTGCGGTCCAAACAACTACTGGGAGCCATGCTCAATGGCCTTCTCCTTGCTCAATTGAATGAACTGGGACTGGAGAATATGTGGTTCCGATAGAATGGAACAACGGCTAATAAAGGTGTCAAACAAAATTCTGAAGGTTGTATTTCCTGGTCAATTAATCTCTTGCTTTAGCAATTTGCATTGACCGGCAGAGCAAACTCATTTAATAGTTTCAAATTTGTTTCTATGAGGTTTAAGAAGTCATGAGTCTATGTCAGTAAGCCTCTAACTGTTTAAGATATCAGATACAGTCAAAAACGACAAAATGGCTTGTGGCCATCGATTCTGGCGGCGACCACTCAGCTCATATAATTTTCTCGTCTTAATGAAAAAAAATGAAGACATAAAATTTACATTCAAAAATATAGCAAAAAAAACAACTGTCGTGCTTTTTGAAATTCTCCAAATTTCTAAACAAAAAAAAAATATTTGAATTAGGACTGAAAAAATTAATTAGAACAAAGTTGTAGCCATCAAAACAAATTAAGTTTTCAAAATAAAAATTCACATCTCATACTAAAATTTCATTCAAAGCCATCGAGTAGTTCTTCAATTTCATTGATTACCAAATTCGGAAATATAGTCAATATAATGTCAAGAAAAGCGCATCTAAAGCTTTCGTCTTGGCCCTCAAATATCATTCGATATATCATTCGATTGATTTCAAGTGTTGCGAGAATATTTTCGAAAAATTATGTAAGAGACATAGATACATAATTTAAAATTCAGACTATCCTCACTCCTTGATGCAGCCAACTTGAATAGGAGAATTGCTTTGAAAATCCCGTTTTCCGCAGTTAGAATATAGAAAAAAATTAGGTTGGGCTAAAAACCATACAAACTAGGCAGTCATCGATTGCCACAACGCCCATTGACCTGATAAAATGAAGTTTGAGGTATCCGGTTAAGTGGATGTAGAGGGGTCCCACAGCTATTCGGTCCAAACGACGATTATTTGAGAGACGACCAGCAAAAAAACTCTCGCCAGAAGCATGATTAGTACCAAATTGAAGCATGGAAGAGGTGATAAAATGATATCGGACTATTGCTGGAGAATATAATGGCGTAGAGTCGAAAGAATTTTGGATGAAAACTAATACAAATCATTCCTCGCAGAGCATATAATGGTTGTTGGTTGAAAAATTGTAGGCGAGCAGTTTATACGTTCACAAATGTATGTACCAACACTTAACGCGAAAAATTTTTAACAGTAATAACGCTCAAAAGAATACCAATGAAGGTGTGTAGCCATCGAATGGTGAACCGATCTGAGGGCTATAGAACTGCTCTGGGTTAAGTTGGATATGGCAAACTTGTTGAGGCATGAAGTGTCACAACTCCCGAAACATTTACTTGGAAGGGATTAAATTACAAAAAGGGACGTGGTCTCAAGTGAGCTTGTGGGAGACTACCATTCGGCTGTTCCGAGTTCGAAACTCACAGTGAACATGAAACATGAAATGATAGAAACGGTTTTTTAATAGCAGTTGTTCCTTAGCTAGAAATGGTAAACTTCTCAGTGTATTTCCGCCATGAAAAAAGCACCTCCTAAAAAATCTTCTACCATTCGGAGGCGGCGTAAAAGTGTAAGAACCTTCAATTGTGGAGCAGCTTTAAAAAGAGTGTTGCAGCAGAACTTTTAGTGGAGCATCTACTCGTTAATTATATATTTTTGAGCATTAGGAGCTAAGTAAACAGGATGCGCAAAAATATATGTTTTTTAACCTGCTCGCAGATACTTGAAGAAAAGTAGTTTCTGCACACTGCCACATCTAAAATGTCATTTCTTAGTTCTTAGTACAATTGTATAATATTTTAAAGTATATTTATCATTTTTTACTTAAGTGATGAAGATCGCATCTCGAATAAAACGGCTAATCATTTCGTACCCATGGATTGGACGCCGGAAAGTGGTTACAATCGTGATTTGCCCAAAAACTACTATCCACGTGTACCGGGCGGCACAGGCAGTCGACTAGGTTTGACTGTCGTTTTGAATTCCTCCGCCTCAGAATATTACTGCACGAAGTCTAAAAGCATCGGGTTTAAGGTAAATGTTAAAAAAAGCAAGAAAAATGTCCATATTTTCTTTCACGCATCAATTCATAAAAGGTGCTGGTGCATAATCCCGCCGAACTACCGAAAGTTACCAACTATGGTTTCTTAGTCACAGCCGGACGTGAAGCGCGTGTACCTATCGAACCCATCTATGAGAATGCCGTACCCTCTATACGATCCATTCATAAGGATAGACGTCGATGTCTCTTTTCCGATGAAGGTGATTTAACCTATTATCGTACCTATTCGCGCAGGAATTGCGAAATTGAGTGCGAGGCGAAAATTTTGATTGACAAATGTGGTTGCGTACTCTACTATTTGCCTCGTATTAATAGCTCGGCACGTATTTGTGGGCCCAATGACAATACTTGCACCAATGAAGTGCAGACAAGAATCGAATCGCCGGATAAGAAGCTGACATGTTCCAATTGCTGGCCGGCATGTTTTGAATTAAGCTACAAAGCAATGATCACTTCGACGACAATCTCTGCTGGTCAGTTCTTTACTTTTGATGAATTACCGCCTAGTCTATTCAACGATGCCACCAACTACAGAGAGATATCTATAGTGAATTTTTACTATCTATCGAATATACTACGCACCACTACCAAATCGGAAATGTTCGGATTGACTGAGTTTCTTTGTAAGCTATAATTTACTAAGTTAATTAAATTGTACTAAAATATTTTCTTTTCTCTAACATAGCCAACACCGGTGGACTGTTAGGTTTATTCATGGGCTTCAGCATTTTCTCAATTATCGAAATTTTTTATTACGTCACTTTGCGTCCATATTGCGCTAATCGCACCATGCAACTGTCACGCCATCGCCGTCATGGGCGCATGAAAGTAAAAAAAAAAATATTAATACTTTATTTTAAGTGTTGCGCGTATTTGCTTGATTAATGATATAATTCATCATTTCAGTGTGAGCGAACAATTCGGTGCAGAGTGAAGCCAGGGAAATATGATGGCAACTCAAGGTTCTGGTTGAATGAGTCGCAACAAAAGAAGGTCTTCAATAATAAAAACTATCGAAATAATTTAAACCATATCTTATTGCATCACAAACATAACCAGCTTAATAATGATGGCACACAACTGTATCCCTATTTGGATTAAAGGCGAAATTACAAAAACATGAAATACAAATTTGGATGCTACCTAAATTTAAAAAACAAAAAAATTTCCGTGCACCGGAGACATTTATTCACTGATGTCATACCCATGCGCGTATGTATGTTACTTATTGCAATGCTTTGTGCTTAATAAAAATTAAATAAATTATGCACAGTTTTCTGCACCATTAACCAATTAATGTTTTTGTATTTGTAAATATTCAAAAATATTTACTATTGCGGACAAAAAAATTCAGGCACGAAGCAAATTGTTGTTGAAAGGCTTAAAGAGTTCAGAACGTATAAAATTCGGCATGTATTATGTCCTAGAGGTTGACTTAGATACTTAAGGGCATTATTATTTATTATTGATGCCAAGAACTTAAGCATTTTCGAGATTTTCAATTTTACAAATTATTTGAAAATAAGAGGGTGTCTGTAAAGTCGGTTTACTGACGATAGTTTAACATGGCAACGTCAAAAGAAAAGCTGCCGAAACTGGCTGAGATATTTGCGATGTGTATGGAGAAGGTGTCATAGACGAGTCTACAGCACAAAAATGGTTTGAAAAGTTCAAAAATGGCGACTTTGACATCGATGACATGTCTCAAATCACTTTTGAAGCAGAACGGATGCCAAACCAGTCGAGCATTATCGGAAAAAGTGGATTGCGATCATAAAACGATTCTCAATCCCCTTTATTCAAAAGGGTTTTACCGAAAAATTGCAAGCCGGGGTGTCTTACGAACTCAACGAAAAGAACAAAGAAAGTCGCCATCAAATTGCTTTTCAGCATCTTGCCCGCCATCGAGCAACACGCGGTCATAAGGTAGTAGCCCGGTGTGACGGGTTCAAAAAATGTTTTTTTTTTTACATTTTTCGGAAGAAAAACATTTTGAAAATATACTATAAAAATTTTAGACAGAAATTTTAATTATTTTTAAAGTTATAGCTAAAATAAGAGAGCGCGCCGTTGGTTGGTTGGTTAGAGTGGTGATTCATCCTGAATCCAACTAGCGCTTCCGCACCATTTTGTTGCCACATCCTCTTTACCAACTTGTTATTTACGGCATGACTATACCCAGTCTGTGCGGTTCAGGAACCTTATTAGGTTGTTGACATCTAAGCCAGACAGTTGTTCGAGCTCCTCGAACAGCGGTTTGCCCAGGGTTAACATTCTGTCCTTCCATAGGGCAGGGCATTCACAGAGGAAATGGAAGATTGTTTCCTTTTTCTCCGGTTGTTTGCAACTGTGACAGTATGTGTTGTGAGGGATGCCCATTTTGGCTGCCTGTTCTCCGACAGACCAAAAGCCAGTTATGACTGCCGTTAGTCTCCAGGCATCCCGTCGTTTCATGTTTAACAATATTGATGATTGTTTAAGGTTGTAGGTGGGCCATAACGTTCAGCTGATTTTGCATTTCGTCTGGCCCCTCCATCTACACTCCGCCATTCGGAGGAGCGCGCCGTAGTGTGTATGAAATCGTGTGACACGCCAGCAGCAGCTGTTTTCGAAACTTTAAACGCGTTTTTCTCAAACCCATGTTTTCGAAATTTCGGGGAATCACTGACTCAAAACTATTCAACCGATTTGGCTAAAAATTTAACCCATTATTCTAGACACACATATCTAGATCCCGGACCTTTAAAACTTTTAATTTTTTTAATAACAAACTGTTTTTTTAAACAATTTATGAAGAAAATAATTAGATTTTGAGAACTTTTTTCGCCATTTGGTTTTGGTTTTTTTATTTTTATGTATATTTTAGGTTCGGGACTTAAAATAAAGTCTACAGAATAATAATCTCTTAAAATGCTGTGTGTTTCCCCGAACCAACTCATCTTTTTTTTAAGGACTCCACTTTGAAGTCAAAAATTGTAAACAAATTAATATAAAATTAACTTAAAAAAAAATTTGTATATACTTCAAAACACCAATACAAACATGTAAAGACTTAAAAACGATCGCATTTTATTTTCTTTTTAAAACAGATTCATAAAAAACGTCGAACATTCGGTCGTTACACCGGACTACTAGCATAAACAGCACTTTTTGTGCCCACACATCAATATGAAGCAAAGAAAGGAGTGGGTGGCTCCAGGAGATACGCCAAAGCCGAGAGTCCTACCGTTGAAATGAATTTTCCGGCTGGGACATGAGTAAACGTGTGTTCGAGTGTAAAATTTGGTAACTCTATTACACCTTTTCGGTCATGGCGCTGACCGTACTAGTCAAAACAATGTACCAATGACATTATCGCTTGTCAAATCGAAATTGACACCCAATTAGTGAATGCGTCATGTGATAGTTACATGGCGGTGAATAGAAAGTAATCACTATATACATACATATGTGCTAGTATAGATACAGACGAAGGTGATTAGCGAGCGAAAGCCCAAACGCCTAGGAATCCAAGGTGGCTTACAAGCATACTTATGCATATTAAATCATACTTATATTATTGTATTTGGATAAGCTCATGTGCGCCATGTTGACTTTATCAAATCAGCGAAATCTCTGTGAAAAATGCCGCTACTTATATCGAATGCTCATCACGTATGCCATTAACCGTAAATGTAGAATGGAGAGCGCAATAATATGTCGTAGAAAATTTTGAAATTTTTGCTTGGGTATAATTTATGCTTGAAATAATTTATTACATCTATTAACTATTGCGAACTCAAGTTGCCTTAGGCTAAATTTAAAATGCAGTGAATTGCTTTCATTTTATTCGTGCGTAGCTAATATAAATAAAAGCACTAAATGTAGAATAGGAAGAATTACTGCTGTATGGTTTTTAAAAATAAATTTTACAAAAAAAAAAATATTTGTAATTTTACACTAATGCATTTTTGCTCCTAGTTAAAAATATTTTCTTGCTATGAGTTTATGGAATTTTTGGGCAAAATCTAAATCGGGGCAAGTAAATTAAGGGTCGGAAAGTGAAGCACAACATTTCCCACATCAGTATTTGAGGTCTGCGTCAATCTATAGTTGAATGGTGGGAAAATTCCTGTTTTCTGGCATCATAGACATTTTTGGCAGCTTTGTTTGGGGAAAAGGCAAAAAATCAATCTTAACCCTCTGCTTTCATAAGTGGAATTCAATTGAATTGGCTGGTGTCTTTTTTTGCTAAATAATCATTAAATGTACCAAAATTAAAAAAAAATATATTATTTTAAGTTTCACAGCTGCTTTGGCCCGAATGGGTTGGTGCGTGACTACCATTCCGAAGTGCGAGTGTTCAAAACGTCGTGCGCGAAACAACAAATGATAAAAAATTGTTTTTCATTTGCGCCTCGGTGGGTTATGGCAAACCGCCGAGAGTATTTTTGCCATATAAAATTCTCTCTTACAAACAATCATCTGCTATTCCGAGGGGACATAATATTGTAGGCCACTCAATTAGTTATCAAGACGCACACCACAAATTAGATGAAGTGCTTCACAAAAGTTCACAGTGCTCACAAAAGGAGTAAAAATCTTGTAATTTATTTATATTTTTTTAAATAAGATATAGTTAACAACGCAAAGCATGAAACATTTTTAAGCTTTTTTACTACTCTTCTGCTTCTGTATCGCTTATTCGTTTACGAATGTCTAGCGATCATACAATATTTATATCTTTTTGTTTCTTAACTACATTACTCAAAACATACTAATTTATATTATTTACAATTTCTTTATAAATATCTCTATTTTTAGTTGCATTCCATAATACTGCCTCATTGCATATGGACGGGCCGTACATTTCGTAACCATGGTAACTGTTTCGGGCCAACGCATCGCTTCCCTTCAATTTTTCCTTCCAGTATTAATTGTAATATGTGGTATTTGGTGTTTATCATGATATGCCCAAGGTAAGCTGTCTTGCGATATTTTATTGTTTCTAGAAGTTCAGGTTCTCGATTAACTCGTAAGTTAGAAATCTGATCAGTCCACAGAATTTACAAAATTCGCCTAAAAATCCACATTTCGAAGACCTCGAGTCTGTTCATGTCAGCGACTTTGAGTGTCCAACATTCAATGCCATATAAGAGCATTGACTACACATACACTTCACAAAAGAAATTTTAAGATTCATATCGAAGTCATGCAGCTTAAGACCTTTCTAAATTTGCAGAATATTGATCTAGCCATTTCTATTCTGGTTTTTATTTCGGCTGATGTATCCCAATTTTCATTCAACTAGCATCCAAGGTATTTGAAATTGGAAACTTTTTCTATCATCAGTGTTTAATTAGCGCCTGCTCTTGTGCGACTTGTGCTGACATGCATGAATTTTATTACAAATTCAATAAAATAATATTATAATGAATACTAAATTAAGATGAACCAGCTCGATTGCATCGGGGATAAGCTGGCATGTAAGGGAACTAATATTGAATCAGTCAACTCTACCCAGTATGCGAGCATCCTATTATCCTCAAGCAGCCGCCGTAGCCGAATGGGTTGGTGCGTGACTACCATTCGGAATTCTCAGAGGGAACGTAGGTTCGAATCTCCGTGAAACACCAAAATTAAGAAAACCAGTTTTCTAATAGTGGTCGCCCCTCGGTAGGTAATGTGTATTTCTGCCATGAAAAAGCTCCTCCTAAAAATAGCAGCCGTTCGGAGTCGGCTTAAAACTGTAGGTCTCTCCATTTGTGGAACAACATCAAGACGCACACCACAAACAGGAGGAGGAGCTCGGCCAAACACCCAAAAAGGGTGTACGCGCCAATTATACGTACATAGGTACATATTAGCTCTAAGTTAGATGGACCGACTTGATCCATCGCGCTGGCCAACAGTAGATGGGATACAGAGCATACATGTGAGGTTACTACAGAACTAGGTCGCTCATCAATCTAGATCAGTTTTTCATTAGTAAAGTGGTTGGCATCCTCACTAGGCACTGCCTAATGGGATTACATGAAAAGCGTATGGACTTTCCCTCTAATGACTTCTGCCGCAGCTGCAGGAATGAAGAGAAGGTGAAGAGTGTTGAACACTTTCTCTGTCACTGACCTCTTCTTGTCAGAACGCAACATTGCTGTTTAAACTCATACTTACTTGGTTGTCGGGCAGATTTGGAATCTGCAACCTTTAACAATTTTTCACAGTTTATCAGAGAGGCAAACCCGTTTCACCACATTAGTAAATTTGTGCCTTAAGGCCTAATTACATTTTTATATAGAATGGTAAGCACCATAACCCAACCTAATCACTCTCCATTAGCGATTTCCATCTATAAGTTTGTTGAGCATATAAGAAATATATAGCATAAGAATATTAGTTTACATATGTATGCAATAAAGTGCTAAGCTAGGCGAAGTGTTCATTTAGAAGATTTGCGAAACATAAGAGTAGTACCCCAAAATGTAGTCACCCTCCCAAACCACATGCAACCCATGGCTATTTGTAATCTAATTGAGATTCTAATTTCGCAGTTTTGATTTGTTTTAAAACATATTAATTGATTTTGGACAGCGTAAAAGTTAGTGTTTAATGAAATCAAAAAGTGCTTGGGGAAAGAATTGCTCACAGTATTGGTAGAGCTCTAAAATGTTTGAAGCTTGTCGAAAATCTGGCCAAATCCAGCAAGCTTCCTTTGCCTTCATTTAATTTCTACTTTTGCTGTCAATATAAAAGTTTGCTCAGGTAATATTTCATTTTCATGTTCTAAATTATCGTCACTAACAATATCGTTAAGATGGCTCACATTTTCTAATAAACCTGTCGATTATTATGTTTTTTCTGATCAATAATTATTTCATCATCTGGCTGAAGTTCAATCATAACTCTTCAGTATTTATTCACATACGTCATGATCGACGTCACTTCTTTAGAATCACTTGGATTAATTTCATCGTAAATTAGCAAAATCTCTTCCAAATATCCAATGCATACATTTGCCTCTTTTATAGCAAAATGATTTAAAAATTTCTTTTGTATTATTTTGTGTTCATATTGAGTTTTATATCAAGTTTCGTTTTAACTCCTTTGTCAACAGAATTTTTTGTCCACCTGTGATTCTTTTTCCGTTTTATTCGAAGAATGTGCAAGAAAAATAAAGGGGCTAACCTTTTCGCTGATTTTTTTTTAATCCAATTTTATTCTTCCGCCTGTTGGCGATTGTAAGTTTGAGAAAGTGTGATGCGAATTCGACTGCTGACTTTATTATCTTGGGATGATGTTGTCAAACGTTTTGCTAAACCAAAACAACTCTTAACGAACTAGTTGATGTAATTTCTGCTGTTCTGTTTAAAAGTTATGTTTCGCTTTCTATTCTCTCGAGTTGATCTTCAAGAAATCCTTATCTACAGGTAATTTTATTGATGAGTGGAAATTTGATTTTATTGCACTAAGTACCCGTGCTAGAAATGAAGACAAAATTTTTTCAAAAAATTTTAATTTTTCAACATAGTTCCCTTTTAGAAAGATACACTTCTCCCAACGCTTAGGCCTTCAAAAAATAGGATTTGTGAACTCTCCAAAACACACCTCTGTCTCGGCGATGAATTCCTCGCTTAAACTAAATTTTTTCCCGCGAGCCGTTTCTTCATTGTTAGGTAACAAGAAAATGCCACAGCGAGCCAGATCGGCTGCAATCCATAACGCAATTCATGCAGTTTGACGACAATAACTCCGGATGAATGTGCTGGTGCGTTATCGTGGTGAAATAGCACCTTATTTTTCGCCAAATGTGGCCGTGTTTCCTTCAATTTGTTTGTGAAAGCGGTCCAATAGATCACTGTTGTATTGTCCAGTGATCGTTCTTCCTTTCTCTAAAACATCCACGAGGATGGCGCCGTTCGCATCCCAATAAGTCAACGGGAAAATCCATTGTCTTGATTATTGCTTAGGTCAAAGTGTGTTATGATGAACGGTGATAACTCAACGCAAAAATTCCATCGGATCTCGCCTAAATTACTCCAAACACTGCCACGAAGTTAACAGCCGCATCCGCTTGCTGTTGCGTGTGAGCAATAGCGCCACCCATTGGGCCGACAATTTTTTCATCGTCAACTTATCGTGTAAAATAATAATTGCAATTACGGTTGACACACCTATGTACCCTGTTACTTCACGCAGTTTCGTTCGACGATCAGCGACTTTTTGAATGAGTTCGTCGGGCGTCTGCCGGGCGTCCGGTCGCTCCTCATCAAAAACGGATGTTCGCCCACGTTTAAATTCGTAGAACTAATATCTAACTGCGGTCATAGATGGCGAAGCCTCCCCATAGATGGCATCCAACTTTGCTTTTATCTCTTCGCATTTTTTCCTATCCAAAAACAAAAAGCGAATTATCGAACGATACTACTCTTTTTCCATCTTAGCGAAAATCACGTAACACGTCTTACTCGAATAGCTCCCAAATCCAAATAACCTATCAATTAGTCTGGAATTTGTTTTGCCGTCGTTTGATAGATGCCAGCACACGATACTCACACCAACTTCCCTCAGCAACGCCCTCTGTCCTCAAACACGGATACTTATTGAACCGCCCTCGTATAGAGCTACCTCTACGTTGTTTGAATTAATCTGTATGTTTTTGTAGTCAAGAGCTTAATTTGTCCCAACCAACATGGAGCTTTGTGCCTGGCAGATCAACTACTGTACTACACTTTTTCCTCTTAAATATTCTAATATCTTAGATGTCTGTTCTGAATTTTGTTAGACATCTTTATATATAAAAATTAATGTTTGTCTGTATGTCATCGATTCAAAAACTACTGGACCGATTATTATAAAAATTGGTATATATGTATGTATATGCGTTTTTCCACGGAGAAGGTTTGTGTAATATGTTTATTTATGCCACTCGCCACCAGGTGGCGCTGCAGAGTAGCAACTGCTGCCCCGTTCAACCGATTATCATAAAAAATAGTATGACCATGTATTTTTACACAGAGGCAACGAATATGACATGTTCAACACCCGCTGATGAACTGAATGCATGTCTTAAATCATCAGTTCTATGGCGTCATTTAAAGAAATTGACTTTGAAAACTAACATGCGTGTACAACTACAACGGGATGCATCGGCTGGAAATTTTGCAAAACAATTTTGGATATTGGAAATGGGCGAATGGAAATTGATGAATCTACACAACGTATCACCCTGCCAGCAAACTTCGGTAAGAAGCAAACTTCACAGAAAGCATCGACGAATTGGTGCAAAAAGTTTTCCCAAACATTGCACAAAACTACAAACACCATCAGTGGCTCAGTACGCGTGCTATATTAGCAGCCAAAAACATCGATGTCAATACCATCAACTTCGCCATTCATCATGGAATACTCAGTAAAACGACATGTAAGTACATCGATACTATGGAGAATCAAGACGAGGTTGTCAACTATTCAACTGAATTCTTGAATTCGCTTGATTTGCCAGGTATGCCGCCGCACGTTATTACATTGAAAATTGGCGTACCCATCATTCTTCTTCGAAACATAAGTCCAAAACGACTTTGCAACGGAACCAGACTCTCAGTCAATAAAATGATGAACAATGTTACCGAGGCAACAATTTTGACTGGAAATTTCAAAGGTGAAGACGTACGACAGATATGCCATTCGAATTCAAACGTTTACAGTTCCCTGTGCGACTTGCTTTCGCAATGACTACACAGGCCGACAGCATCTCAGACCCAGAAACCGTACTACATATTTTAGAAGGATTTTGATGCGATGAATCGAAATCTGGCCTCATAATTGCTCTATCAGCTCTGGTTTTCGAGATATCCTAACCTAAAAGTGCAAAAAACACCGTTTTTGCCCATATTTGAGGTTATGTAGCCTTGCAGATGTTTTCTTTCACCAAAAATAAAGGATGGCATCTTTAAATACAAGCTTTATTTTTTCAAATGGCGTTGAGTTCGCTCAAATATTATTTTTTTTGCAGAGATATCGCATTTTGAAATTTCCATGCTTCTAAATTTTCCTACACCTGAAAATCGATTGAGATAACATAGACATGATATAGTCGATTACTAATTTTCTTGAATTGAGTCTTATTTTTCTGTGTGACTCGGTACCCGTGGGTTAGATAGTGTAGGGGTTTGGTGAGTTAGCACACTTATGGTGTGAGACAAAATTTTAAGAAAAATAAAATCAGGTGCCGAAAACCAGCGCCGATAGAGCAATTCTGAGGCCAGATTTGGATTCAGCGCATCATAAACCTTCGGAAATATATAGTCTGGTTTCTGGGTCTGAATGTTGGTTAAATTTTGCCGGCCTGTGCTATTAACAAAGAGCACAATCGTTACAAGTGTGTAGATTAAATTTGGAGAATCCATGCTTCTCACATGGGCAGCTCTACGTGGCGTGCTCACGTGTCGGAAAACCTTCTGATTTATTCGTCTACGCACCAGATGGAAAAGCAAGAAATATTTTGTATCCCACAGCACTTCAATAAACATCCAATTGAAACTAAACTTTGTAATGTCACAATTTTTTCGAAATAAACAAAATCAATAAAATGGTTTAGAATGAATTGAATATTTGTGTACTGATTTTTCTTTAAAGTTATTTTTCTTAAATTTATTTTAGTTGTTGGCGTAGCAACGCGCGTCGGGTAAAACTAGTTAATGAATAAATAAATAAAAGAATTCTTGAAAAAATATTTTTTTATATTTTAATTATAGTTGCATTCATTATGCAATTAACATGTAAGAAACTTTTAAAATTTGTTTGAGTTTATGGTTGAAGGCAGGTTTTGCAACTTCATAGAACGCACTGCTATTATTATGGGCACGTCTGTATGTACATATTTTTTTAATAAACTTCTATTCATTTAAAAACTGAAATTAAGTTGTAAGAAAATAATTCTACAGAAGCACAGAACGGAATTATTTTCCCACATTATTCGACCTTCGTATCTGTAAGTCTATACACCCATTTACATATGAGTACGCATTCTTTTGTACATATTTACATATTTAGATATATGTATGCGTATAGACTCATGTCTTAAGTTATTGGTTTCAAAATTAAAAATGTATGGTAGCTATTTTTAATGCATTCATAACAACTCCTATAAGTACAATTACTCATCTTGCGCTTTTTTTAATTCTTCTTAATTTTGTTTAATTTATCCCAAATAACTAAGAAATTTCGTGGCAACTATTTTTAGTTATTTTTTATGCCGTATTCTCGCACACATATGCAAGTGGGTGGTTTATACTTAGCCTATTACATGGATACATATAAGCTTTACATATGTATGTATAATACATATTTGCACATAGGTGCATACATACTCATCCGCTCATGCATAGACTACAAGTACAGATGAGTACACCTTTCTGAAATACTCAGCAGGTGGACGGCTATTCCAAATGTAAACAAAACTATACACGCACCTTCATGCATGTGTGCCGTGTAATCAAACGCTGGAAATATTCCGCTTTGATTTGCTTTTGGTTTCCTTTTAACGCCAAAAAATTCGTTTTCTATGTCGCTGCTGAAGTGTACATAGCTGACTTTTTCGTATCAATAGGCCGTTATTTTCTCGGCAATATTTGGCATTTTGGTAGCATATACACATGCATACGTATTTATATGTATTTTTATAGGCCAAAACGCTTGAATTTAATTTTTGTTTGCTCCTTCTGTAAACACATTTTTTGGTCCAGAGCTTCCATTCTACACATATACGAAGCGTTGTAAAGCTTATTTGCGAAAAACGAAAATTTGATATATTTTACGTTGATTGCCTTGAAATCTTTTACGATTTTAAAACTATATTTTTAGCTATTATGGAAGTCTTAAAAACTTTCCCCCCATTCTAGTAAGTTGTATACAAAATTTGAAAAAAGCACATTGGTTTATAAGATGCCCAATAATATGAATTTATAAACAAATTTTAAAGATTACACAATCATTTTCTGAAATTTCACTCAAAATGATTCCTGGAAATTAAAAAAAAAATTCCCATCATAGGGTTTTTTTAATTATTTATGCAATCATACACATGAAGAGGAGACGTACTGAAATACTGATATAGTTACACCTGCACCTGCGTTTAAATCAGCGCGATATATTTCAAAACTTTGCCAATTTATTTATTTTTTATTTAATTTTTTTTTTCTTTTTATATAAATATGCATATGTAAATACTTCACCATATAATTTAAAGCTTCAAACTTTGTTCAAATATGAGAAAATTCCGAAAAATTTTATTCTTGGTTTCAAATTTTTAAAAAGAATCTTTAGATAATTTGGAGCAAAATACATAAAAAGGTCAACAAAAAGTTATCAAAAATAAACTCGAATTTTGGGCCACTTTAACTAGAACAATGTTATAAGGTGCGCAGCTAAGTTCCCGCTCTTTTTTTGATGAAAATACAACTTTATTCTGAAAAAATGGTTACCAGTGAATCATTGAAAGTATTGCCCATCGCTGGCTACTATTTTTTCCCATCTTTCTGGTAGATCTCTTATACCGTCGCGATAAAACTGTTCATCTTTTGAGGCTATCCACGGATGAAGCCATTTTTTTATGTCTTTATATGAATGGAACTGCTGGTCAGCTAGACCATGTGCCATCGATCGGAACAGGTAATAATCGGACGGCGCAATATCCGAAGAATATGGCGGGTGGGGTAGATTTCCCATTTAAGTGTTTCCAGGTACATAGGTTTGAATAGGTTTGGCAACGTGGGACCGAGCGTTGTCATGCTGTAGAAACACTTGTTCATGCCTCGCCGCGTATTGCGGCCGCTTCTCGCGCAGTGCTCGGCTCAATAGCATCAATTGAAGTCGATACCGATCTCCAGTGATGGTTTCGCTTGGTTTTAACAGTTCATAATAAATAACACCAATCTGGTCCCACCAAATACATAGCATAATATTGTTGTTGTAATGAATACATTTTTCATCAGCCGTGACGATGCGATGAAGAAAACCCTTCCTTTTTTGACGCTGGAGCAGTTGTTCACAGGCGAAAAAAAACGTTCAACATCCCTTGGTTTTAACTCATAAGGAACCCAAGTCCCCTGTCTCTGAATCATTTCCAAAGCATACAATCGCTTGGAAATGGATTGCTCCTAATACTGAAGCAAACTCTTCTTGCGCTTGACACGGATCTTCAGTGAGTAAAGCCTCCAATTCAGCGTCTTCGAAGGTTTTTGGACTTCCTTCACGCGGACGGTCGTCAACATTAAAATCATCGCATTTGAAGCGACAGAACCAACCTCGGCACATTGTTTCACTTAAAGCACCATCTCCATACATTTTTTGTAGCTCTCAATGCGCTTCAGCCGCCGTTTTTTTCGAATGAAATAGGAAAATCAACACTTCCCGCAAATGACGATTATTCGGCACAAAATCAGACATTTTCACAAAACCAAAAGTATGTGATATCAAAACAAAATCACTAATGTATCGAAGTAGTTTGTTTACCGTACTACTGTGGGCAAAAAGTAAGGTTGGTAATTTGGTTGTAAATGAAAAATCTTTATTTATTCTTGTAAATCAATTTCATCCCCTTCAAAATAATCCCCTCTCGATGAAATACACATATGCTAACGATTTTTCCAATCCCCGAAACATGCCAAATAGTCCATTTCCGGAGTAGCCATCAGCCCCTTCTTCGATTCAGCTTTTATCTCCTCAATCGACTCGAAACGCGTTCCCCGGAGTGGTCTCTTGAGTTTTGGGAATAGCCAGAAGTCACACGGAGTCAAATCAGGCGAATATGGTGATTGCGGAACGATATGCGTGGAATTTTTGGCGAAATGGTCACGAAGAACGAGAGCAGTGTGAGACGGTCCATTATCGTGATGCAAAAACCAAGAGTTGTTGGCCCATAATTCTGGTCTTTTTAGACGAATTGCTTCACGTAAACGACGCATAACGCTCAAATAATATTCCCTATTAACAGTTTGGCCAGGTGGAAGGAATTCATAGTGCACCACACCACGAAAATCGGAAACAACTGTCATCAGGACCTTAATTTTTGAACGACTTTGACGTGCTCTTTTCGGGTGACCTCGCCTTTAGCACGATATTCGCTTGATTGGTCGGTTGTTTCAGGGTCGTAAGCATAAATTCAAGTCTCATCTCCCGTAATGATGCATTTGAGCTTGTCCTGATAGTCTGAAAGCATTGTTTCATACACATCAACGCGACGACTTTTTTCCAAGAAATTGAGAGTTTTCGGTACCAAACGAGATTTGACTTTTCGTAGGCCCAAATGGTCTTTCAAAATGGTTTTCACAGATCCTTCTGATATTCCGATCATATTAGTAAGGTCTTTAACAGTCAACCGACGATTTTTGAGCACTAACTACTTCACTTTATTGACGAGTTGGTCATCTGTTGACGTCGATGGTCGTCCGGTGCGCTCCAAGTCATCAACACTTTCTCGACCCTCTTTGAAGTCTTTGTACCACTTATAAACATTTTTCTGCGACATGGTCGAATCACCAAATGCCTTCTGCAACATGCTAAACGTTTCCGTAGCCGAAATTTCATTCCGCAAACAAAATTTGATGGCACTTCTCTGCTCAATCAAATCAGGCATTGTAAAAATCGAAAAATGCACTCTTGGTCGTTTGGTAAACACAAGCGTAAATATATTACTGATAATGACATTCACATGAAAGTTGGCTTAGATGTTATTAACAGTGCTGCCAACTCATGAAAAAAATAACTAGAACGAAATTTTAATCCCGCGAAGTTTGACAAATGAATTCACCTTACTTTTTGCCCACAGCTTGGTTTATGACGTTTAGGTTATGTTAGAATCGACTAGAACACAATGCTGGAGCACCTAATATTATATAAAAAAATTGAATTTGCTGTAAAACTGCATAATAAATTTGAAATTTTTATGGCAATATTTTGAGTTTTGTTTTTAATTTATTCAAAGTTTGAAACCTTGAGTTATAGTATGTTTAGTATAAGAAGCGTGACTGGCACAATTCACGCTAGAGTTCCATTATAAAAAAAAATGTATGCTGCTAAATAGGCCTAATACGAGATGTGCAATTTGATAGTTTTGTGAACAATTTAGAAAGCGTACGTTACTTTTACAAAATGAGTCCACATATGAAAAACGAATTGAAACAGTGTTCTAATGCACACACCCTAAAGGTCCAAAAATGTCACATGCATCTGCAGCACAATATTTGAAGAAGTCGAAGACGTTCACAAATAAATGGGTGCAACGGCAAACCGAAGTTGAAAATGTTAGCAACTCATTGATTTGTTTGCGCCAAAGGCGAACTTTCCATTGCGTGAAACTGAAACAGTTATAAGGAAAACTGGTGTTAATGTATTCGAGGACGTGCCGAAGCACATTTCAAAAACTGCTATTCTCATTATCAGATATTGAAAGAAGACTTGCATGGGCTAAAGCAAATTCAGAATGGATTTATGGAAACGTAATATTCGCGGACGAATCTTCCTTTTGAACGAATAGTTGCATACGTCGATAACTGTTAAAGATCCAACTATGGTTTTTGTTTGGGGTTGCATGTATGGAAAAAAGTATAAGCTCATTTATTTGTCTTTTTTACCTTTGTCTTTGAATGCAAATTTGATAAATAAAATTTGTCCAAAAGCAGTATTACCATAAGCTGCGAAGATGTTTGGTAGAACTAGACAACCATGGATTTTACAACGATCCCAAACATCGAAGCAGGTGGTGCTTTGACTGACCTTCACAGTCGCCTTATGTCAACCCTGTTGAAAGTGTTTGGGCAATAGCTAAGCATAAACTCAAAGACAAACAAATATGAACGGCAAAATAGTTGGCAAAGCAAATTTGACTGATTTGGAGCCGCTTACCTCCACAACAGAAATTAACACAAAGTATGGCTCGAAGAAACGTTGCTTTAAAGCTAACTGTGGTGACCATACATTTTAATGTATATATTGCGTGTTATAAATATTATAAGCTCATATGTAAGTACTTAATGCAGTTTGTTAAAATCGAATTGGTCAAATACTTTCCAAGTTATGGCGGTCACGCTTTTATTAGACCGACCGAGCACATTCCGATTTTGTTAAAGCAACTAACATTTTATAACAAAATTAAACAAAGAATAAATACATAGTTAAAACTTAGGAAAGGCTCTGTACCACTTTACCCATAGATTTCCAAATTTATTAATGTCTTTCGACTTAAGGGGTCCGGTGGTCTAAAATTTTCATTTGAATAGAATTCAATAGATTAATTGCAGACGTCTAGAATATTTTGATATTTTGGCTTTTAAGAATATACTGTCACTGTTTTGGAAGAATTTTCGCAGAATTTTCGATTCTACGGCTGTTTTAGCAGGTAGAGGCAGATTCGTCGCGAGACGGCATCAATGGAAAATATCCACTCTCAAAACTTTAAACACAATTAACTCCTGGTCTTGTCAAAAAAAAAGAAGAATATTCAAAGGAATCGTCTGAAATTTTAGTATGTTGTTCACAACATCAATGGCCATCGCCCGTACTAGTATCATATTGTTATTTCAATTATTTCGTATTTTTTTATTAAAAAACAAAAAAAAAATTTATATTGTCGAATTCAAAACCGCGCCATTTTTCAATTTTTTTTTTATCCTAGTACGGTACATACATAGCTACAGTCATCCTGATTAATATTTTTTATGGTTTTTGTGTTTCAGATAAATAGAAAAGGGCAAAATGGACAACACCGTCCAGGCCCAATTTTTTGGGAGGGTCAACTTCAGCGCCATTTTTAAAATTATTAAAATTAAAAAAAAAATTGTTTCCTTTTTGTATGTAAAAGAAGTTAAATAAAAAACCTAAAAAGTTTAAATATCGTTTTTAATTTTTTTTATTGTAAAAATAATTCCTGAAAATACCCTAACTTTTCGAGCTCTAGACCACCGGGACCCCTTCGTTTTTAATTTTTTTTTATTGTAAAAAAAATTCCTGAAAATACCCTAACTTTTCGAGCTCTAGACTACCGGGACCCCTTAAGCACGCCTTAAAGACCATAAGGATGCATGTAACGTAATCACAAATGACTCTTCACGTATCAATTGGGAGCATGTAGCCCGTAAGGTTTTCCCACTGTCGGATGTTATGATTTTCGGGCGCTTATTGCAAACTGTAGAACAATATGACTTTCATCATAGATGGTATGGGAATCTCTATGCCAATATCTATTGAGGAATTTCCTTCACACAGCTCGCACCGAAAGAGACTGCATATAATGGAAATTAGTATCACCATGATTTTTTTGAAACGGATATTAGAATGTGAGCTATCCATCGAGTGGTTTGTTTGAGTTTCCCCGAATGAATGCCGCATGCAACATGCCTAACTCACTAACTCGATTTCCATAATTCCCCAAACTTATTTGTGATTATGGTTGCAGTAGTGTCCTGTCTAGATTGGTCCTCGTTTTCCAATGAAGAAATATAGGCATAGAATAAAATCGGACTATTATCATCGTACCATCTTATTGTGGTATTTAAAAAGAAAATTACGCCAGGCAGATGAACCATAGTTATGATTTATCAATTCCCCATCTACTAGTACTCTTGGCTGCGTCAAACATTTTATACAATGGTGCTAAGAAATGAGCTGAAGTCTTCAATTCCTTCGATAAACTGGAAATAATACCATTTGATCGAAAATTCTATCGCAAAAGAAGCTCTTCAAAATGTTTATTCTCTATTGAAACCGATTATACAAAAAATATTTTCTCCAAGGTAAACAAGTATAAAATGGGCAATTTGAGAGATGATCATTTTTTAAAGTGATGTAACAGGTGGATAGGTTAGGACCTAACCTAACCTAACAGGGGGTTGGTTCCGGGTGTTGAAGTTTATGCAAGTGGCAAAAGTTGCTGATCGTCATTCACTTGATAGTAGAAAGGATGATTCCTCTGTATATGGGCTGAAACAGCTCACAACTTCCGAGTTTACCCAAATATCTTGCGGGTAGCACCGGAACTCAATTTTGGAGAAAGCTAATGTAAGAATGCCAAGTTTTTCAGGATCTATGATTGTAAATGAAAAACCCAGAATGAACACTACAAAAATGTTTCGCTTGAGAGTTCCGCGTTTAAAATGATGACCACGGCAAATGATTTGAAAGCTATGTACTGTGGACATGTACCTAGAACGTCCAAACTTTTTATTGAGAAGATGTCTCTGCTCGTCTAGTTGATGTTTTCGGGAAGACTAAGACTGACATCACGGGAAATGGAACGAATGGAGCTTACGCATTATGACATTTATTACAGCTGTCTTGTAACGGAGGGCAAATTCGGTGTCGGTCTTGTGGTGAAATAGAAACTCTGCCGCTAAACCTTGACGTTCACTCCAATGGACGAACGTCCTAAATGAAGGCTTGGTCTTAATCTTTTTGTACCATATTAATGACAAAACAAGCAGATGAAGTTTTAATCATTTCTATTAAAATCCTATTAAAAACTTCTCAGTTTTGTGACCATAGAGGAAAGAATGGCCAATAAACTATTTTACAATTCTGTGATATAAATGTGGAAGTTGGAATTCTAATCGAAAATGGAAGTTCAAACGATTTTACATAGAAAAGTTTTCTGTCCATGGTACATATTTTAGAAAAACTCAAATGTTGGCTATTTTGATCATTTTGAGTTGAGCCAGGGCACCAAAAAGTCTCTGTTCTTAATTACAATTTTTATACACTTGTGTTAGTACCCGATTACAAGCAGAAAATATCTTAATTTATTTATTTATTTATTAAAAAAAAATAAAAAAATAGTAAATCTTATAAACTAATTGTAACAGCAAGCGATAGCGTCGAGGCCTTACGCTGAAACTGTGTATATGGAGTACTCTTTTATTGTGTCTTAAATTCTATGGTATAGGTTGGTTATAAATATCATAATTAATTACCATTAAAAGAAGAAAAAAAGTAGTAGTCAGAAAAATAAATTCTTAATATTTTGATAATGTTTCATACTATTTTTTTATTTAGTACATTTAGAGGAGTATATGTATATGCTTTATTATAAAATGTTTATTTTGCAACCTTAATGGTTGCAACCTACGGTTGTTAATTTGATATTCTGTATAGTTTATTCGGCCCAAACAAATAAGTTAGAATAGAATGCTAAACCATGAGTATTTGATGTTAAATTGAACAAAAATTAGAACAAAATATGATGAGAAATAATCAATCGGTATATATTAGGGATGTCAAACTCGGGAGCCCGAGGTGTAGGGTTTTCGGTATTTTTAAGTCCCGAGAATTCTGTGATTATTTACCTAAAATCCTTCGATTACCGGCATTTTGTTAAGTTGTTCAAAATTGTGAACGTCTAAGCACCGGGCCCAACCTCGGGATCCAGGGAGTGAAATAAAGAGATCTGGAAAATCCCGTGAGTGTAAAAATGGAAAAAGTTCACGTCCATAGGATATTTCTACTTTTGAGTAAATTTTTTTGATTATTTTTAAATTTTTCTGACTATTGCTTGAATAACATATAATATTGATTTTGTCTAAATTTAATTAAATACTAAAGCCTGAGCTATAAAAAAAAAATTAGTAGAAGTATATCACCATTTTTAATACTAATCAAAATTTAAACGTTCTTTTATGGAATCACCTTGTAATTTATCGGCCCATTAACGAATTTGGCACTCAAATTGACCCAGTTGTTTTATTGCTGCAATTAAAATACTTACATACATAGACAGTTTTAGCTTTATATGTAAGAGATTTTATGTCTACGGCTGTGTCAGATTAAACATTAATGAATTTAATTTTCATTAATTTAAGACTAATTTATTGAATGAGCGAGTGCTTTAAAATTAATAAAGTGAAATTATATGCCTTTTTAATTCGATTGGCGCTGCTGCTTCAATACATATTAGACACATAAACATACACACATAACGAGTGTGCGTAAATGCCCGGAATAAATCCGAAATAAAAAGGCAGGAAACACGAGCACCTAATGAAGACATCAAACTGTGCCATAAATTCCGGGCTTGTCACAACAATCAAATTGTCTAATTCAACTGGCACTACAGCACAAAAATGTGTCTATCTACACACATGCAAATATACACATAACATATGTTTGTTAGTTTCGGTATGAGTACAAGAGTAGGGATTGAAGTTAAGCAGCAGTCAGCGGCTAGTCGGTTCCGCAGAGGGCAATTTGATACTCCATTAAACAAGACCACTTGTGCGAATGTCAAATGGGTCATCGTATAAAATTACATATGTACACTCACTTATGCATGTGGATACATACATACATACATATGTATATTCAAATATGTATCTATGTTTGTGAATGCTTTGCAACTTGAACCGCTTAAGCTTGGCCGCCTAACTCTTCCTCCCCAACAGTTGTGTTGGGTTAGCATTTAAAGTGCGTAGGCTACAATTCAATCGGCAACACTTCATAAGAACAGTGGAAGAATAACACAAAAATAACAAAGCGAAACGTCAAGTGGAAGATATTGGAATTTTGTAGGAAACGTGCGTGAAGCAGCATCAGCAGCGGCCGAAGAGTAAGGGGGCAGAAGGGATATAGTAAAAGATCAACGCCATATGGAAAATCTCACATGACGCCTTACCACAAACGTACTCGTAGTTGAAATGCGTTACCAAGTAAAAGCAAAAAAAGGGAACAACAACAAAAGCAAAGAAACAAATAACATACCAGAGCTGTAGCAAAATCAACAAACTAACGGAAGGAATGCGCCCAAAAGCAGCAAACGAAAATCAGAATAAATCTACAATTTATAAACTCAAAAATTTCTTTGCCACAAGGAGTATTTTGCAAAGGGTAGATAGAACTTTTGAGAAACTGCTATTCACACATACATACATATGTATATAAATTGTGCGTTTCTATGCTGAAGAATGCTTCCGATGGTGGAAGCTGCTGTGACTTGTATAGGCGGAAAAGAACAATATTATAAATAAATCAAGTCACAGAAAAGACATCGGAAGATTTATAATTTTTGCAAAAGGCGTCGTACCTGAAACATATTTCGCACTTGCGAACTATAGAGCTGCAGTAGATAACATCACAAATAGACAAGCAATGGAGTGTGTAAAGGTCAAAATAAAGATTTCCATCACTAAAAATAGATATATATTTTTTATTTAATAAACAACTTATTCGGAAACAAAATATGTTTCATTTTTATTTGATGGAGAAAACTTGTGGAAAGTAATCAGCTGATTTTAAACCACCAAATTACAGATACAATATATTTATATGTACGAATTCACCTTAGTATCAAACTCATTGTGAAATGCATTCAGAAGGTGTGGCCAACATCAGATCGTTAATCGGCTCTCAGCTAATTTGAAGGTATCAGCTGATTGGCTAACGTAACCAGAGATGTAACAGTCGTTTGTTTACGATAAAACTGGGATTGTGTTGGTAATATAATGAGAAATTCAACGCATTCATTGTTCAGGTACGTCGTTACCGTCTTAGCAGCAACTGATTGAACGAATGTAGTAAGTACGTGTGAAATGAACGGAAAGAATTCTGCCGCCGAGTCCCCGATGACGAGTCAGCCGAAGTTACTCTCAAAACTTTGCTTCGAATTGGTATGCCTTGTAATTTATCATCCTTGTATCGAAGTATTTATAATTTCGTAAATGCATAGATACGTTTTGGAAATCACAGATGTGACATAATAGCAGACACTAGGAAAAGTAGATAACCAAACTAATTCGGATAACAAATGCGACGTAGGACTGCGATCACCGTACATTCAACATACCAAGAGAAAACGTTGACCACTCTAATCTCGTGCCCACTTCAGTCGAGTCTTCGTTAGCGGAACGACACGAATTAATATCATTCCCCATACATGTACGGAGAATTTTTTTGCTGCTGCAACCGCTACAACAACCATAAGAACCAAGGCGTACATATACAAGGTAGTGTTATTAAAACAACTGATTTCTTCTTCTCCCATTCGCTTTGCATTTAGGTTGCCAGTAAATGAGAGTGTTTATGATGAGATACCATCAATTCGAAGAGTAACAAACAAAATTGATCAAAGAACATCGTCCGTACATTGAGATCTAACCGCTGGACAAGGTGCACTGTTCCATTATAAAGGGTGGTTAAATTTCAAGAGCCGATGTTGAATGTGAACCACACCTAAACGTCAACGACAACGTTGGACTTCTTTCTTTGGGGTTATTTGAAAGAAAAGGTGTATGTCGATAAGCCAGCAACAATTCAAGAGCTAAAGGATGATATAATTCGGCACATTAACGGTATAGAACCTCAATTATGCCTCAGCGTCATCGAAAATTTGGACCATCGGATGGAGGTGTGCCGCCGAAACCGCGGCGGCCATTTGGCCAATATTTTGTTCCACACATAATTGAGCCATACCAGTATTATCATAGTAAAGAGAAGTGACAATTATTTCCTAAAAAAAATGTATTTTATTCAAAATCAACACCGGCCCTTGAAACTTAACCACTCTTTACATGAGGTAGCCGAATTCGATGGCTTTATTGCAATGACTTTTGGTTGCGGAGATCCAGTTGTTGAAAAGTGAATAAAAAAGACTCGCCGCGCTCCCACCCATCGAGCTACTATAATGGCAAATATGCCCATCTCAATGCACAAGAAGCAACATAGGAGACTCTATCGAGCGGAAGCAACAGATAAACCCGATCTGTTACAAGGCGTTCTACAACAACTACAAAATTCCTCAAAGATCATCAGACGCTAAAATTGTACCAAGCAGTCCTAATTTTACGGCTCAGTGATAATTCAAATTAATAAATACAATATTGCGAGAGTTGCCTTTTGTATTTTGCGCTCAGTAATGAAAATACAGTAAAATAATGAGGAAAATGGCTTTATTGTTTTTCAAAATATCATCTTTGTAAGTCAATACATTTCTGCATTCGCTTGAACCAATTTTTAAAGCTCTTTTACCACTTAGAAATGGATGCCACTAAAATAAGCTGTATAAAGGCTTCAACAGCTTCTTTAAGCATTGACCATGCATTTATTTTTGATGTTCGGGAACAAAAAGGTATCATAAGGTGCCACCAAATCAGGGCTGTAAGGCGGATGACCCATTAATTCAATCTTTTGAGTGCTTAAAAAGTTTCTTGTGTATGTCGATATGTGAGAGTTCGTATTGCCTTCGTGAAGGACGATTCATATTCGGCGGTTGATTTTCCTTGATTCTCTGAAAACGTTTGGCAAACAAGTGGTTGTGCACCACTGAGAATTGAATGTTGTAGGTTTGTCTAGTGGAAATTCGTGCTGTAAGGATGGCCGGCCACGTTGGAACTCGTTGTATCAGCGATTGTCTGAGTTTGCCTAAGTGGGGTACTTCAACGCCAAAAGTCGAAATAAGTTGATCAATCCACTCCCAAGGTCGAAAATCATAATAAATAATCGCACGAAGGTTTTGACGAGTTAATTCCATCTTTTGGGGAAGATGAACCTTTTAACTTATTGAAAAAAAGAATAAATAAAGCTCGTAAGCGAAAATGTTATATTTGATTTTATGCTAAAAAATAGCTTTTGAATAAAAATATCGAGTTATATCGAGGAGCTCATCTTCCTATTTGTGGCGTGCGTGTTGATGTTGTTCCACAAATGGAGGGACCTACAGTTTCAAACCGACTCCGAATGGCAGATATTTTTCATGTGGAGCTTTTTCATAGCAGAAATACACTCGGAGGTTTGCCATTGCCTACCGAGGGGCGACCGCTATTAGAAAAAAACTTTTTCTTCATTTTGTTTCACCGAGATTCGAACCTACGTTCTCTCTGTGAATTCCGAATGGTAGTCACACACCAACCCATTGGGCTACGGCGGCCGAGTAAGTATCAATAATTTTAACTCATTGTACTTTCGTGAAAAGTCTGTCTACTTGACAAGTGTAAAAAATGCCGTAAGAAAGATACCGTCTAATGTTGTTCACTACTTACATCTAGGCATCTCTTTCCTTCTTTAGGCTTAATTAAACTCTTACAAATGCTGCGTACGGCATATCGCCAGCGAGTTGAAAACTATAATTTTTTTTGTTATATATAATATGATTTCGAAAACAATTCCTGTCTTCAAAGACCTTTCGTAAAGTTTAAGGAGACATTTTTTGTAGAACATTTTAGTTTTACAGCTTCTACCTGATTGCCTTATTGATCATTTCTAAAATAAATTTTACAAAAACTCTTTAAAATAACAATTAGAGGGTTAAAATGTTCCACACAACTCAAAATCATTTTTTTATTTAGTAAAAAAGTTTATTCAAAAAGAACATTAGATGATTAATTTTGCCCATTAAGAATTATTAAATTCAAATAAAATCTTGATTTGGCCAGCTTATAAAATAAATAATATCGGCAAAGTTAAAATAGAATCAGAATAAAACAAAAATATTTTCTTACGACTTGCAAAGAAAAATATACCTACTATATACATGCATACATACATATCTCATTCCTCATGAAATGGTCCACACTCTGTATTCTTCGTAATTCTACCGATTGTTTGAATTGAGCCCATATATGTACGAGGACTCGTAGGCTTTAGCTTTATATGTACACATTTTTCCATCATTCTTCGTTAGCTATTTTTGTTTTGCACATTATCATTCCGTACTAACGATATAGATGTACACCGGCAGTGTATGAATACTGCAAAATCTATAACAACAAACCAAGAGAAAATACACAAAACGTTAGCCATCCGTACAACGCAAACAAACATTCGCGGCAACCGGCAGCCGCTCAGTATGCCAACAACGTTGAGGTGTGATGAATAACGCCGACACCACCACCGACCGTTACCAAGCATCGCAGCCAACGTTAGATTAACCCTCTCAGACCCACGGCTGTGACGTATGTATTTGAGAAACTTTTACGATTTTTAGTCAATCAGTCAAAGTTTTTATGGTAGTTTTATGGTAACTTTCAGGAGCTAGCAGGCATACAACATAGTTATAATCCCCTCAAAAGTTCACTCATTTCCATGGAAAAAAACTTCTCTTCAAAACTAAAGTGTATTAAAGAGGGTTTCATTAAGAGTCAAAAATTAAAGGAGTGATTTGAGTGATATTGCCACATTTTTTTTTCTTGTGCATTCTTGTGCGGCCGCCGTAGCCGAATGGGTTGGTGCGTGACCACCATTCGGAATTCACAGATAGAACGTTGGTTCGAATCTCGGTGAAACAGAATAAAAAAATAGTTTAAAAAAACTAAAAAACCCGCTTTTATTGCCAATCGAGCTAAAAAGTATAAAATAAATTTTAATGACAAAGAGACCTATAATGAAGTAATAGCAAATCGAACGATCAGTCATAGTCAACTACCTCAGAACAGAATTATAACACAAATTAAGATACAAATAGAGTAATTCAAATTAGAGTTAAAAGCAAAATAAAAAATTTGCAACTACTTTTTTGCAACTGTTTCTACATGAAATCGCTCGTGTAAGTAATTACGATTATTTTGAACCCAGAATCATTCAAATCGGTTCATTTTTGACTAAGTTATGAGCATTTAAAAAAAAAATTTCTTATAATATATAATTAAAAAAAAATCGATTTTGAGCCGAAAAACAAAATTGCCGATAAAGCTTAAAAAAAATTTTTTCGGGCGAACAAAAAAATACGTGTCTCATTATTTTGACCAGAGAGCAACATATTTCAGTTACATCGAAATCGAAGAACATGACCCGAATAGCCCGGTAGAATTGAAATGGAAAGCATCAAGGGTTAAAGATATAAACTTATATTAGCAAAAAATTATGACTGCTACTGAGCAACAATTGGCAGTGGTGAATTGGCGCAAAAGGTGTGAGTAGTGGCAGAAAAAAATAACCAAAGTAGAAATACACAAATCCACATAAGCAAATAAGTATGTCTACATATATTCATGTATGTATGTATGTAAAAATGTAATTGTATGTATTTGTAGCTGCTTATTGCTCACTGTCAGATTGATCATCCCAAATTGAATGCTGGAGCTGTTCGTTTTCGGCCTGTTGCTTATTCAAGTTACGCGATTTGTTGCTACATTTTTGGGGCTTTACAGTGGAAAATCTTCGCCTTAGCAGCTCACTTTCAGTTTCGTTGTGAACGCGTGTGGTGTAGAGCGCTAACTGTTGTGGCTATTGACTATTGTTCGTGCGCGGGATGAAAAATATATAGCAGAAGATAATGCAAAATACTTACATTTGCACATACATACATACATAAGGTGTGAAAAGAAGTGCGATAATAATTGGTGAAAATTTAAAATTGTTTGTAAAAGTTGACAAAAGTTACAATACAACTCGAATGAAGTAGTGCATGCAAAACGTGTCTAAGCAGTGTGAACGCGCATTATAACAACAAACACGTGCCTGTGTGCATTCAAATATATGTATACATATGTATAATGGTGTAGAATAAAAATATGACACTTATTACATACTTATTGATCCCACGACTCATATCGCCGCCGTCTTGCACACTACTGTAAAAACATTTAAATTTATGTAAATATTTGTTTGGGTATGAAATGAAAATTGCTTTACTCTATTATATTCTAAGTAAGAGCTGACACACTCGCGCGCAAAAAAAAATACAATAGTTGTGTGTACTCATTAATTGAAATCACGTATTCGCACTTTTTTGTTGAAAGAACGTGGAAAGTGTTACCTTTTATTTAAAACTAAATATTTTATATTTGCAAAAATAAAATACTATTGTGCGAATTTGTGTAAAATCTTCATTGCAAGCGGAAATTCTTGGTTTCTTTGCTGAAGTCAGCTAGTTTTTTCACGCGCTAAAAGGAAATAGTAAAGCTCCAAGATGCATTCCACGGCATGCAGCGCTTCAGCTTTAAATTCAACGAACTCCACAAATGCATCGCTCAACTCGTAAGTTGGCATAATGAGTTTGATAAGCTAGTGTATGTGTGTGTGTGCATAATTGCATGGAAGTGAATGAAAGTGATCTACGATTGCAAAAAATATTTTATAACAAAAATCTTTGTAAAGAGTTTTTCAATAGGTGCAAAACAGTGTAGTAATTTCAAGCAAACGCAACCATTTGTTTGCCATCTGGAAATGTCTGACCATTCCAGGCTTACAATTTTTTATAAAGAAGTTCACAAATAAGCAACTTTGGAAATTTGTAAATGTTAATACCGAAATTCTGAGTTGTTGTTGTTGAAACAGCATCAGGTTGTCCCAGGTTGTTTCGGTACTGCAGAATCGACTGTCATGGAAGCGTTAGAGTTCTGAGTCGATGGTCACGCTTTTTCCAATTTTTGGTCAAATTAATCATACCACCAGACAGTTCGTTATTCAAATACACTTTAATCAACACATCCTCTATTAACCCTTTTGCATCATTCGATGGAATAATCCGTGAACAAAAACTCTCTTTTATCACCAAGAACGGAATAATCCGCAATAAATTATTTTTTTGTTAAAATCTGGGGGAAAAAATAATTTTCGTAATTCTCTAACAATTTTTTCATTAGAACAAACAGTAAAAGCCGTGCCGACACAAGGTATTTTGGACGCAAGGTATTTTGAGTACAAACGCATTGAACAATTAAAAAGTCGGAGTACCGAAAATATCGCAGACGCAAGTGCTTCAGTTTAAAATAAGCCAAATTAGGTGACTTCAAGCTGCTTACAAGAATTGGAAATTGATCAAAGATTTTGCGTATAGACATTGTCCTACACTTTTTAAAGATCAACTTAACTCAAGACTCAAACAACAAAGTAGTCTGTTTAGATTATACAAAGCTGGAGTTTTGGTTTGTCCCTTTCCGTCCGTTTCTGTAGACTTTCGCACGTGGAACCCGTATCTGACACTACTCGTAGTACATAAAAGCATATCACTTCTGAGTTTTGGAAAAATTGGGATTGAAAAACGCAACAGGTTTTTAGGCATTTATGAAAATGTGCACCGTCTGAATCTGTCGTGCTGAGAACTCTATAACTCAAATTTACCTCAAATTCATAACTCAATAGCCAAAATAAAGCTTGAACTTTGTAGTATACCACTGGACAGCGTTTTTTCAGGCAATAAATCAAAGAAGCCAAATTTTATTTTTGGCAAACGCTAAGCTGAAGAACTGTCTGAAAGTAGTGTGATTCCAACTGATCCAAGTGTTCCAGGTACTATATTTTGGATATTGACATCAATTCACCGAAAAATTGGTTTATTTTAAGCTTGACTGTAATAAGTAAACTGCGAAAATAGAGTTTAGACAGAGTTTTTTAGAAAATGGTTCTTGTAACATTTTCATAGCTTTTTTTTGTAATTTTTAAGGATAAAAATATATATGCAAAAAAAATTTGTTTGGAGTAATTAATTAATGTTTTAGTTCAAAATTCGGAAAACTTTTTTTCTTTTGAACACATAAATAAATTTTGCTTTTAAAATAATGCTTTTTGAAAAGTTTATTTTGTTCTAAAAAGTTTATTTATTTATTTATTTTAAAAACTGCATAGAAAACTGGAAATTTTCAACATTGAATAAATCTGAAAATTAATAAATATTTTTCAAAATTGTATCAGTTCTCAAAAAATTTAAGACCATGGATAAGACCAATGCTTGGATAACTTGACTTGGAATCGCTGTCTAAAAAAAAAACATGTTGCATAGTGTAATCACAGTGGCATAATTTATAGCTACTATTTCGGATGTCTACACATCACTTATTCAATCGTTTTTCAAGATTTCAACGTAACTTTAAAATGCGCCAGGTCAGGTACCGCAGACAAAGCTCTGGTGGTAAACGCAATGGAAGGACCCATATACTATGTTACACGTGGTAGGCATAACTGGCGCAACTTCACAAAAAAAGACGAGAACATTTTTTTAACTCTCCCCAAACAAGCAAGCTGTTGTATAAAAAGTAGGGATGTGAATTTGATTGATTTCTACGATCTCCAGATTTTCGAGATGCCGTTCTTATAATCCCGGTATCTCGGAATTTAGATATTCACTATATTTCAACATCTTTGCTCGAAAAATATTGCATCAATATTGTTTGAGAAGCTCTTCTCCCATATAGTAAATAACACCGGTTGACAAAAATCACCTTTGTTTCTTTATACAGGAAAAATGTTACATGCACATGGAACTTTAAATTTTAGATGGGAATACTGGATATTTAAATTTCCATTTTCTAATTTAATATTTCAAATGTTTTTCACAAAATTGTTTTAAATACTTATACCCACTCTTTAATATTAATATGCATCTCAAACAAAAGAGGAACACTGGGATTGCCTGATTAATATCCCTATTGGTCACACCAGAAGCAGAAGAAGAATAAGAATATGTTTTTATGGTACTAACTTTTATCAACATTAGTCTACTCCACTGTCTTGCATTTGTGTGAAATAATTTATTATTGAAAACTTTTGGACACTAATTTTAGTTTCTTCCATTACAAATATCTTAAATTCGTTATTTCTCACTGTGTAAGCTTGTTATTATGGAGTTGCTCCAGTTAGTCCCGATGATGTAATTTATTTGTATATGGAATGTATTATGTAGATTTGTACTGGCACCGATTTCGCGTGGGTGTTAATAATTTTGAACTGTCAAACACGTCATATATGGCAGAAACTTGAACTTAAATAATTAATAACGCTGGAATTAAGTATGCATGTATGTATGTATATAAGTACAATATTGTGTCATGAATCGTAGGAACTAAATTTAATCTAAGCAGTAATATGCGAACATATTTTACCATACATTCTATGTACACACCAGCATATTCAACTAAACTCGATTTGCTATCGCTTATACCATGCACCATCTAAAACTCTCTTGGGTCTTAGAAATGCCGGTTACTTTAGCAAGTGATTCGATGTTTTCTAAACTTGAAGCAATATGTTGGAGTCTATTGATTGCCTTCAACAATAAGATAACTCTTTCCACTCATTGCACAACTGAAAGAAAAGCTTGAAGCAAAAAAATCCTGTGGAAGAACAAATATTCGATGTTTAACATGTATTGACTGCTTTTCACGGTACACGGTTCTGTGCTGTTGTTTTCGCACCGTCCCATGAGATGTCGGGATTTGCTAGTTCGCGCAGCATCGACCTTCTCCAAGTGTTGTTTGGTCGACCGCAACATCTGCTCCCTTGCGGGTTCTAGTCCAGTGCCGTTCTCGTGATGTTGTCTGGTGGATTTCTCAGTAGAGGTATGTGACCTATCCATCGTCAATTTCTGCGTTTGATTTGCTTAAGGATGGGTTCCTCGTTCGTTAATCTCCACAGTGCGTCGTTACTGATGGTGTTTGGCCAGAATATTCTGCAGATGATGCGGAGGCATTTGTTGATGAAGGATTGTAGCCTCAGTGTGATGGTGTCAGACACCAGCCATGTTTCGCTTCCGTACAACAATACTGACTTTGCGCATGAGCCGAATATTCGTATTTTAGTACGCCTGAAGATTTGCGAACTCCCCCATACTTTGCATATTTAATGTTTCATATATCTTTTTAGTAGTATTTCCGTTGACAGTATAGGTATTAGCTGATCTATGATAGCTCATTATTTATTTTTTATTGAGCAAGAACTTTGCTGCCTTGCAGGAGACATTTCCGTCCAAATGTATTTTATTTATTTCAAGAAGTCAAGAAAATATGATTTCAGACTATGACTACTAAAACTAAAGTAATTGAAATAAATACATAATTAAATTACAAATTTACATCTAACTAAAAAACTAAAAGATAGAGTCCAATAGTACAGAGTACCAATTCTCTCTTACAAGACTTTGCACTCTCGTAACTCAATACTGAAAAATTTTCACAAAATGTGCAAATAAATTTTTGGCACTGTAGCGCCTTCGGACTCGGAGGTTCGCCATTGCCTGCCGAGGGGCGACCGCTATTAGAAAAAAGTTTTTATCAATTTTGGTTTCACCGAGATTCGAACCAACGTTCTCTCTGTGAATTCCGAATGGTAATCACGCACTAACCCATTCGGCTCTTATGAAAAATATTTGTAGTTTTGATAAAAAATTATAAAAACGATCTATTATTCGAGCTTCTTAAAACTTAGCGCAATATAAGCATATTTGACCTCAAATTGCTGAAATCATGTATTTGTCCATTAAGAAAAGAGTATAAAGAGACCATATTCTACCTAAGGTGTAATAAATTCTTCAATTTTTCAATAAAGTATAAAAACATACTTGACATTGGCAGTATAAAAAATCAAATAAGCTGAGAAAAGTAATCGTTTTATAGCACCCGCCCTGGCACAGTTGTAAACTTTATATAAAATATTTCCGAAATGTAGCCATCAGTACCGTTGTCATTGATGAATCTTGTGCCAAAGTTTATTTCTTCCTTCACTGCGTATGTTAATAAAGTTATTTTTGTTTATTTTCCTTTCGTATTTACATGTGTATTTCGCGGTGTGGCGAAAAGTTTACGATCCAATCAAAGTTAAAAAGGAAAGCAAATGAAAAGGGTCATAAAGCCATCAAGTTACATATAGAGAGCGTACGTGTGTATGTAAGCATGATATATAGTATACATATGTACCATTAAATAACTAAAGAATTAGGATTTATTAATAAATTTAGACAATACATTTATTTCTTATATAATTTTAGTCATTTTTTTATGAAAATATAGTTTAGGAAAAACTAGACAAATCTTCATCTCCCACTTTTTAATCAGAATTTAAAAAAATGTCCCACATAACGAATACACGAAATTATTTTTTTTAATAGAAGAAAACATCCAACACAGCCAGCAAAAAAAATTGTTAAAAATCTACGCATATTTGAGCTATTATAAACTTGCACTTTAATATACAAAAATTTGATGGGCTATAAACTAAATACCCGAAATTTTTCTAAAAACTGTGAAATTTGAAATCATGAAATTGTTTTGAATTCTTGTTTAACTTTTTTGGAGAATAAACTACCCTATGATCAAAAAGTACCAGGAATGTTTAATTTAAACGAACCGCGCACGTAGGAACCGGCCCATATGTTCTTCTTAAGTTTTCGGGCCAGACAGTCAATAAAGAATATTATTTATCCGTTTTGAAGCGTTTGAGAGATGTTGTAAGTCCCAAACGGCCGGGAATGTGGGCAAACTATTCTTGTATTTTGCATGATGATAACGCACCATCGCACCGAGCACAAATCATGCTGGATTATTTGACCAATCGCCAAGTAAATACCATCGTGCGGATTCACCTGATATGGCCCCGTGCGACTTCTTTTCGTTTCCCAAGTTGAAGTTACCAATTCTTGGAAGGAGATCAAAGAGAATGCGACGAAGGAACTGAAGGCCATCCCTTCATCGGCCCACCAATGGTGCATAGAGGACTGGGTTTGTTTTTTTTGTTTTTTGTTTTTGGCGGTGAAGTTGGGTTAAAAATGCCTTCGCACCATATAGTAACCGTCGCTACTATGTGTGTGGTGATTCCACTAAAAATATCCCTATTCTTCTCTTAGATTTTTCCTTTCACCCCGGGACTGCTTCCGCATTGCTTCGAGGTAGAGGGCCAAGACGGCTTCCTAAGAAGGACACTTACTTACTCACCCTGCGTCCAGTGTCGCCTGTTTTGAGAAACCTATGCTCAATGCTCTTCAACATAAGTTTCCATTTCACGCTTCCTTTTTCGGATTATATCCTCAGCAAAATTTGCGACGGATTTCCATTTTTCTTCGATTACTATCATTTTCACTTCTTCAGGTGTAAATACACCAATAGCTCGTTGCAGAGCTGTTCTCTCTATGTTCCACCTCTCGCATGTAAAGAAGGTGTGCTCCGCATCATCATACTCAGTATCTCCATATGTGCAGATTGGTAGGCTCACTTTTCCCATTCGCCACAAGTACTTGCGAAAGGACCCATGCCCGGACAAAAACTGTGAGGTAATAGTTAACCTCACCGTGCTTTCTTTCTATCCACATTTTAGATCGGGTATTAGTCTCGCTGTCTATCTACCATACCGATCAGTGTTCCATCTTGCTTGCTAAAGTGTGAGCGTTTGGATTCTAATATCGGAGAAGCGAGGTACTGGGATTGCTGTGATTTTTGCCTCCCATATCTATATATAGGGATGGTGCGCTGATAACTAACATCGCTGCTTTAGAAACTGTTCTGTATGAAGAAGCCACTCTGAGAGCGCAGGTGCCTTGCACAGTTTCCCGCCAGCATTGCACTTTTAGCGAATCTGCCCATATTTCGTATCCGTATACTCGAGTTCGTTGAGACCATTAAATGTTTTGACATGTTACGCATTGGACCTCGAAGGTTTGCCATGAGCTTACTTAACATGCCCCTTACTTTGGCAGCTCTTGTGGCAGCATGATTTATGTGCGCCCAGTAAGTTACATTTGTGTCTAATTGCACTCCTAGGTATCTGACTACTCTTTTTGTCGATAAAGTGGTATCGAGTACTTGAATGTCTACTTCTAATGGGATACGTCTGTTGGTTAGAAGGATTAGCTCTGTTTTCTCTGTGACCGGCTTTAATCCATGGTCCTCTAGCCATGTTTGAACTCGGATCATCACCTGATTTACCTTCCTTTTGGTTTCGTCAGTGCTCCGTCAGTGGAGGACTGGGTTAAACGTTGGCACATGTGTGTTGCTTCAGACGGGTCATATTTTGAAGGAGATAAAATAAATTTAAAATTAAATGAAATTTAACTCTGTTTTGTTTTATTTAAACATTCCCGGTACTTCCTGAACATAGGGTATATTTTCATAAAATATAAAAAAGTATTAAATTTAAATGAGAAGTAAATAAATGTCAAAACTTGTCAATAAGTCTCTGTGATATACTTTTTTGACACAATGTACGAATGTTAATTGCTCCATATGCATATATATTTATGTACTTATTTAGTATTCATATTCATGTTTCTTCCATGCTGCTCTACAGATTCTCCACAAACGTCAACCGATGGATTTTGTATGAAATCGCTATAAAAGCAAAAAAAAAAAAAATTCATTCTCAACTTACAAGTAGCTGATAGCGAGTGTGCATACACCAGCCACCACGATAAGCGATAAGTGGGAATAGAGTGCGAATTGTAACAATTCAATTGATGATGAATAATCTCAAGTTTAGCAGAGACACTCATCCGCCAGTGCGTTGGCTATCGGTCACTATTCGCTTGTAAGTTTGTCGGTACTAGCGTGGGTGCATGTGGCATCGTGCAGTCAAGTGGTGGTGACGTGATGCCAAGTAAGTCATAAAGAAAAAGCGAAACGACTGTAAATACATATTATTATTTTAAGAGAGTATAAATACACCCTGTAGGAAAATCCAATGCTCCAATGGAGAAGTATTCGGAGATATTTTCTGTACAAGCAAAAGTGATTTTCAATTATGTGCTCTATAAACTTTTTAGAATTCATCACTAACAGGACGTACTAGAGTGCCCCCTGCCCATTTCGAATGCGGAATTGAATTGGTATGGTGTTGGTACCGGAGTAAAGGCAAGGATCAAAGGACGGAAGAAGAGTTTTTTTGTGTTAAGTACTTTATTTAAAATTTCCATACTACTGCAGTTTTTTCAGACAGAAGTTGCAACCATTTAGGAGCTTGTCGATTAGTTATTCTCCAGTGCAGTACTTACAACTCTACAATTCCCAAGATAAAACGAGTTGAAAATGTTTTTTTTTAGAAAAATTTCAAATACACACACTTTTATAGAAACATTTTGTTAGAAAATGGTTTATATTGAAAAGAAGTTTTACTTACAATACATGTAAAAACTATATTTTAAATAATAAAAACAGGACAATGACCTACTACATATTCACCATTTTGTGTTCAATAATTACTCTGGAAATACTATTTCAAAGAAGTTTGAGCACCAGTTAATATTAATGGTAGTTTTTCTAGCATAAAATAGATGTTAGTTGTTTGGTTTTTATCAAATCCTTGTTACAATCAGCAGCTATGCACCAAAAAAGAATAGAGTGATTAATTTACTTTCCACCGTTCGTTATTCCAAAGATTGTGTAGGCGAGGCAAAAAAACCATCTCCCACTATTTATTACAGGGTCCGGCACTCTAAGTGTAACCAACTTCAGGCCGCTCGCGCAGCTGATGCACGAGCAAATATTTCAAATTGAGCAATTCGTTAACTCCCAAACCGATAGGGTTTATTTGACCGACCCTTCATACGAGAATTTAAGTCATCGATTGCCCACCAGGAGGCAGCACCTGGTTTGGCCCGCTGTAGCCGCAGATGGGCGCTCTCCAATCGTTTTCATCGAGCCTGGTGTCAAGGTAAATACGAAATACTCGTATTACCGGGAAATTATTCTGGAGGTTGCTTTGGAGCCGTGGCAGACAGACATTTCGGTAGCAGAGCATGGACGTTTCAACAGGACTTGAAACAGTCTCACAAAGCTCGAGTGAACCAAGAATGGCTAAAAAATAACGGTCCGAACTTCACAACGTGCACACAATGGCTCTCAAATTCACCAGACGCGAATCCGATGAATTATTCTCTTTGCGCCATTTTGGAGAGCAAAGTCCGAACTATAAGACTCACCAGTCTCAAGGCGTTGAAAAAAGCCATTTTCCACGAGTGGGCCAAAATACCTGCAAGTCATATTTGGGCAGATTGCGATTCGTTTCTGGACCGTCTTAAGGCCATAGTCAAGGCAAAAGGTGCTCATATCGAGTAAAATTAAATTGATTTTTAATGTTATATTATTTTAACATATCTTTTACTTTGAATTGAATAAAAGTAATTTTCCAAACTAAATTTATGGCCTTTTTGCCGAACCCTGTATAATGCCCACAAAGCTTGCGTCGATTGCATGGATCAAATGGTCACACATTTCACATAAAAGCAGCCTACAAGCCGATGAACCTTTGCTTTATTTTGCAACATGTTGGAAGTCGTCGAATAGTTCAGCTGTTATTGAACAATTCATGATTACTATCCCTGGGAATATTGCAGTCAACCAACCAGCTGGAGCCGATACACTCACAGCGAAGAGAGATTGTCGTCTGGGTCTACAAGGAGGCGAAAAGCTTTGTCGAAACACTCGTTTCTATTGTATTGTACGTCAATGGCACTCAATAATCTTTTATACATGATTTGCTATTGCCTGCTGAGGGGCGACCGCTACTAGAAGAAACTTTTTCTTAATTTTGGTGTTTCACCGAGATTCGGCCCTACGTTCTCTCTGTGAATTCCGAATGGCGGCCGCCCATTTATTAGTATTTACCTCCAATTTGAATACAGTTTGCTTAATTAAATTTACCAAAAAGTCTTATTACCGTCAGCTGCAACGATGGATGGAAGAACTATCCAACCTTGCATTTTACAAGAAGGCAAAGATCCCAAGCGTCGAAGCCGAATATGCGTAGAATGGAAACAGCAAAATGGGATTGAAATGTTGGATTGATATCCACATTTGCTTGATGATCTTCACAGTTCCCTGCTGAAAATGGTTGGACAATAGTTAAGCAAAAACTCAAAGGAAATCAAATATGGACGGCCAATTCGATTGATTTGGAGTCGATTACCTCCACAACTTGTGCCGAAATTAACACAAAGTATGACTCGAAGATATTATAAGCCCATACAATGCATTTTGTGAGAACTGAGTTGGTCAATAGTTTCTAAGTTACGGCGGTCACGCTTCCATTAGACAGACATACAGCCGACGATAAAATTTGCTTAATGATATATTTTAAATTTTGATAAACATGTTTACAATGAATGGGATAATTTAACTGGCCTAGTACATTAAAATTAGTATTAATATATTAAACTTTCACAAAAACAAGTTTCTCTTTTTATTTCATTTTTATCTGGAGCAATGCATTTAGGCGGCCGCCTTAGCCGAATGGGTTAGTACGTGGCTACCATTCGCAATTCTCAGAGAGAACGTCGGTTCGAATCTCGGTGAAACACTAAAATTAAGAAAAACATTTTTCTAATAGCGGTCGCCCCTCGGCAGGCAATGGCAAATCTCCAAGAGTATTTCTGCCATGAAAAAGCTCCTCATAAATATATCTGCCGTTCGGAGTCGGCTTAAAACTGTAGGTCCCTCCATTTGTGGAACAACATCAAGACGCACACCACAAATAGGAGGAGGACCTCGGCCAAACACCCAAAAAGGGTGTACGCGCCAATTATGTATGTATGTAATGCATTTAGTGGGACAAACGATACACAAATGGATCATACATCCATTTTCTAGGATACGAACGCGTTACATATGTATTTATATCATTTTCGCGGATTAGGTTTTTGGAAGCTAAAAGAGGAGTATCTCGTGAAAAAGCAAAGCTGGGATGTTTATGTATGATGGGCTTTGTATTAATTTTTTACCTCTTTTCTTCCTTCCTTCTTTCTTTATTTTCATAAGAATTTGCTTTTCATTTCATTTTACATTGCAAGTAAGGAAAAAACTGCAATTCCATGAACTCGCATAATTCAAGTATTTCCTATAGGGCATAATTGCGTATCCACTATGCGATGTTATTGTAAGCCTACTAAAATACATAGAATGGATAGAAGCAAAGTGCAAAGTGAATTGTGCATCTATGAACCTATTTTCGTAAGTGGCTCCGCACTTGTCGTCTTGTTTAGTTAAGGAAAGCTATTTATTTATGGAAGTATGTCGGTTTATAGCAAGTGCGCTTTGGAAGTACTCATTGGTTTAAGTAGTTGAAATGTGTTTTTTTCCACCGGTTTGTTTTCATGGATTCTTTTCATTCATCTTACATAACAACACATACATACATTCATATGTACACATTTGTAGAACTTTTTTTGAGACGACGCTGAAAAGTGGAGCAATCTACTGAAAATAGGCACATAAATTAAACTGTAATGAGTTTCGTATTTCTGTGTTCAACTGGACGTTTTAAAAAAATGCGAAGAGCAAGATGTGTGTGTGTTTGTACGTACAAGTGCATATGTATGCAGCTACTTGCGTCCACATGATTTATATACACACACATGAGCATATGCGTTCCCACAACCATCTGTTTACTGTCTACTGGACGAGCCAAAAAAATAAAAACCGATTCCACCAGCGGGAAGTTCATAGCGTGCTTTTCGTCTACTTTATATTCTTGCGCTTTTAGGCAAAGACTTTTACTACCAGACTCTTTATAGTTTTCTTATTTATTTATCTACATATGGCCTGCATCCATTATTCTGCTTGTGTGTGTATGTTTTTTCATTCGCTTTGTTTAATTTTTGGAAGCTCATAAGTTAATCATAATGAAGTCGCATTTCTTCGCGCTGTCAGTTGAACGTATCAAATAAATTAGCTCAATGACAAGATCAATTACTTCGCCTGCGACCCCAATTAAGTGTTGATGTATTTAAATTTTTTTTTATTATTTGCTCTTATTGAATTTTTGTTTTGGCAGGCAACTTAAGTCCAAAGATCGTATTGCATAATGGCATGCCATATGGTGCACAACCTTCAGTATCACATTTACACATCCATCGAAAAGTAAGAAGATTAAACACCACGATTCTTGGCCTTGAAATGCTTACGTACATACATATGTTTGTATGTATGTGATCAAATTCAATACAGCATTCATCTTCTGCATTGCCCATGCCATTTTGTCTTTCGCGCGCTGTAAGTGTGGTATTTAATTCATTTCTTAGCCGATCAAACGCCCACAATTTTCTTTTCATGCCGCACCTCGGCCATATATGTAAGAGGGAGAATTGGAAAAACTAATGAATATTTTTAGCTACCATAATTAAATTTATATACATACATATATAATGCGTTTATAAAAGAATATCAGCGGCGCCATTTACACCTTCACACCCACTGATGTTCGTACACAGGCACATTACTTGCCTTTGCTTACCTTTTTTGCACCCAAAAAAGTAAACAAAAAAAAAAACTCGAGATGATACTCACATTAATTTGTGTACGTAGGCGTTTAATTTACTATACTGACTACTGATTTCATATTAGCATAATGAAGATGTACTTATGTATGTCTTTTACTATCATTATGGGTTTTATCTATATGCGCAAAGTTTTGACGATTAATTTTTTTTTTATTTAATTTTTTATTAATTTAAGGGGACAGATACCTGTAAACGGCCATATTTTTCCTGAGTTTCATTAAAATTATTTTAAATGAAGAAGTCAATATATTTTTTCCAAAATTGGCATACAGTTTATTTATACATTAAAATAATAAAAACACTTTTTTATTTGAACATAAAAATTTGAACATAAAAAATTGTTTTTATTTTAATCATTTAAAATGGCGGATGTACACTCAATTCTTCCAGGAAGGTCGCGGCGGGGCTTCTCAATCGACGGGCATTGTAGCATCGTTTCTAAATTCACATAGAAAGTAATATCATAAAAAAGATGTATGCAAAATTTCAGGGAGATAACTTTTTGAGTTATCGTGTACGCCAATTCGAAAAATATAGTTTTGAGAAAAACGCGTCTAAAGTTTGAATAAAACGTAACTATACCTCTCCCAGCGCTCGAACGCAAAGAATAGAGTCGTCACGATTGACGATCTATAACATAAGAAATACTTAAATTTACGTCCTAAAAATTTGTTGACATATTCTTAAACGATTATATAATATTAGCATTTTATGAAAAGAAAAATTTTTTAACGATTTTTTATGGTCGGAATTGGATGGTATTGATCTGGACAACGTGTATTTTCAACAAGACGGCGCTACGTGCCACACAAGCAATCTTTACGGGAAAAGTTTTCGGACCGTGTTATCTTTGGAAGAGGTGATCACAATTGGCCACCGAGATCTTGTGATTTAACACCTTGTGACTTTTTTCTTTGAGGCCACGTGAAAGAGAAGGTCTACGCTAACAGCCCAGAGTCGATTCAATACCTCAAAGATGGAATTCGTGAGGCTATCGAGGGCATAGGCCGGCCACTTTGCAATTCGGTTATGGAGAATTTCATGAAAAGGATATTGTTATTGATGTCATTTTCCACTATTAACGGCATGCCTTCCTCTTTATAATGAAATAAACATCCAGTCATTTATATTAAAAAATAGCATTTTTCATTGAATATCAAAATAACACCTCAAAATTTCTAGCTTTTACTTAGGGTACGTGAATTTTTAGCTTATTCACTTTTGGAATAAAATTGTGCCAGTTGTCCTGTGGATTTTTGATTTGATCTGTAAAACTATGAAATCATTTGTTACTTGTTCAGTAAGGGTACTTACCCTGTGCCTTTCTTTTTTAATGTTTTTAAAACAATCATGTATTTGGACGCTCAGTCATCATTTTTAGCACCATCAATAATTCTGTTTCTTAATTTATAAAAAATAATTTTTTTACTGATTTTGAGGCATCACATTTGAAGTTGCATAGCTTTGCAACGATCCATTTCCGTCGGGTCGAATGCCCTCGTTTCCGATATTGATTCTATAGAAAGAAATAAAAGTCTAATAAAGTTTTTCAGATTTTAATGCTACACCTATTGCACTATTCAATCCGTTGAATGATTGTAAACCAGTTTTCCCCAGTCGCGACACAAAACTGAATAGCAAAAACGGGGCAACAGAAAAAAATTTAGAACAAAAAACTAACTAGTTGAAGCCTACTTTATCTGCATTTTTTAGTGGTGTAGATCAAGGACTTTATGTTTTTTTTTGTTTTTGATTTTCTCAGCTAGTGACATGAACTTATTCGTCTATTGCTCTAATTGTGGAACAGAAAGAAAATGCACTTTCTGAGAGTGGCATCACTTATTTTATCAACTTATTTAAAATCGTATCGTATTTATAAACAGTGGTTAGATATTTATGCTGCATTACACCAGGCGGTGCATAATTAATCATCCACTTTTGTTTTTGAATAACTTTTTTACTAAATAAAAGAAATATTACTACATAAAAACATTATTTAGGATAATGGAAATCTTCATTTTGACATTTACATGCTCGATTTCTTGTTTGCTTGTATGCTACAACTCTCTGGTTGGCAAGTGTCAAAAATGATGTACATACATACTATACAAAGCTATTTGCAAAATTTATAAATCTTCTTAATTTTGCGCCACCTTCCACTCCACCTTATAAATGAATACTTAACTATACAACAAAAATTTACACCAAGTGACTTGATATAATACAGGGCCCGCCATCTATCGTTACGGATTTGAACTAGGTATTATTTGAAGAATGGTAATACTTAGCTGTCATCTAATTTGACAGAAAATTAGTTTTATTCTTCCGCTGAACGAAAATGGTTGTGACATTACTTTGAAAATCATGGTAATGTTGCAGAATGTGTACGGCAGGTATGTTAACAAGCAAAATTGACGCATTTGGAGCTCAGAAAACCAGCACGCACTCGAAGAAAAGCCGATGCATTCACAACGAGTCACTGTTTGGTGCGGATTTTGGTCGAGAGGCATCAGTGGTCCATTTTTCTTCGAAAATGAGCGAGGAGTGGCCGTAACCGTCAATGGAGGGCGTTACCGGGCCATGTTGAACGAATTTTTGTTCCGAGAACCTCAAGAGGAGGATATTGGTGGCATTTGGTCCCAACAAGATGGCGCTACTTGCCACACAGCGAATGCTACGATCAATCTTTTGCACACTGTCTTCGAAGATCGAATTATCAGCCGAAATTCTGATATCATTTGGCCGTCTCGGAGCTGAGACTTGACGCCGTTGGATTATTATCTTTGGGGTACCGTCAAAGACCAGTATTATGCCAACAAACCAGTAACAATTGATGCACTGAAGACCAACATACGCGATGTCATAGCTGAAATACAGCCGCATACAATCGAAAATGTGTTGAAAAATTGGACCGATCGTATGGGATGGTGCATGGCTAGCCGAGGCAGCCATATGAATGAAGTTGTGTTCCATCATTAACCGGAAGGATTGTACTTCAAAATAAAAAAAACCGTTTGGAAAAATATTGAGTAGTTTCTTTTTTATAGCATTTTTAATTCCGTAAAGTTATATGGCGGACCCTGTATTCTTCTGAATTCGTTTACAAATTCATGGTCTTCTTCTTTCAATAACTATAATTGGTTCAAAATTTCCGAGATGAAAATGCAGTAATCGCTACCTCTGTAGGCGATGATTACATGCAAGATGAGATATATTAGTGAGGAAATATTCTCATATTTCTACATTTACCCCCTATAAATAAAAAAGCAATAAATAATTTTTAACTACTTTTGCTATCATTAAATTAGTAACATTTGTTTCTTTTGCTAAATAACTGCATGATCAGAAAACGAGCTGTCTTGAACTATTTGCAGCGTAATTTGCTTATAGCTTAAAGACTATGTTGCTGTTTTTTTTTATTTGCAAGAGTTGATGTCATACATTAGCATAAATAAATTGGGTATTAGTTAAGCTACTCGTTTAATATGTTGAAACAGAATTGTCGATATGCTCAGGCAAGTTCTGCCAGATATGAAAAAACATTAATGCATTTTCTACTTTACCCCAATAAGCACTTAGGCTTGAGATCAACTTCAAGTTGAGTTGAGAATTAAGGTATTTCTCAAATCCTCATAGCGCATACTCATGAAAAAGGTTTTTTATTTACAATAGAAAAAAACTATGTTTCTCAACTTTATCTCAAGTGTGAAACTTCAGTAGTTTCAACTTAAATTTGCTGGATTTTCCCTTAATTTTGCTCATAAAAATTAAATAATATTAACAAATCGAATTCATTTTAAAATGCACTGTATGACAATGTATATATTCAAAAATCAATTTGATCAGAATGAAAATCTCCCAAGGAGCGACTTTGCCCTGCACGAGCAATAGATTTTGCTCTAGCGCCACCCCCACTCTCTCCTCCTACGTAAAGGGTAGCAAGTCATCCGTTGCTGCTTTGCAATGGTGCAAATTAATTTTGACCACCTTTAGTGGCTGTAGTCTCATTTCTGCTCTTAATTTTTTCTTCGGGTAAGGCAACCTTTAGGGGCCCTATCTCGATTGACCGTGCTTTGAGGATTTGTCCAGATCGGTGACTGATGCTCATTCAAATACCTCTGTCGTTTCCTTTATCTCTTGCGCGGCCTCTCACTGCGGTTCAATCGTCGGGATGCACCTCTTCGTTTTGATATTTCATCAGTGAGAGGGTGGTTTCGTCCTCCACCTCATCTCCACCCCCGCAGTCATTGGAAAAGTTACATCTTCTCATGTGACGCCCATGTGTCATTTAACACCATCAAATAGGACTCAGTTTTTATTGGCGCCGTGTTTGATCTCTGTAAGAATAAATCTCAATATTTTCTCTTCTACATGTAGCCACTTCATGTTTCTGATTTTACCGCCCGCCTGACCAAGGCGATAATGACTACTTGTAACTCTGGCGGTGAGTGTAAGCTTGAAGATGGTTTTAACCGCTTGTTCTCAGATGCCTGTTTGTCATCGAATCTTTATCTTTTTGACTATGTGGCTGCCGTTTTTTTTGCCAAAGCTGCAGCTTTGAAGTTAAAAGTCTCAAGTCGAAGGCAGGCTCCGTTTCTGAAGGCTTTAAAGGTAGTTTATTCGGATACCCTAAAAATCGCATATAAACATGGTAAACAAAATAGTCGTTTAAAACATAGCCCAAAATGAGAAAAATGTACAAAAATCTCAAATCAGCCTTTTATTTTACTTTCTTGCTTTCCAGCTTTCCTTGTGATATATTAACATTTTATACTTGCTCGTATACATCATTGACATATAAACACACCAACCTTCAAAAATCAAATCAGTCAAAGGGTTAACCTTTAAAAAATAGTTTTTTTCGGCCCAACGGCCAGATCTTCAGTGTGGTCAATTCAAAATTCCGAATATGCAGTTTTTTCCCCACTTGACTAGACCTACAGTTTTGTGTATTTTGACTAGTTTGGTTTACTTTCCGCTTGTTTATTTAATTTTAATTATTTTTTTACAAAAATATTGTTTATTCCGCAACAAATATCATTTAAATGAAACTTTCAAACTTTGTACAAGATTTAAAAAAATTAACAAATTTCATATTGTTTAATTGCCATTAAATTTCAGTATGATAGAAAGCAACTTTGAAGCAGTTAAAGATAACACTAGTCTACAAGGAAAAGTATCCGAAATAATTTAAACTAATATCTGCTTCTCTGTCCATGCAAAATTCGGATTGATAACTAAAATTAATTTATTAGTTTGAGTTTTCGAGATATCCTAACCTAAAAGTGCAAAAAACCCCATTTTTGCCCATATTTGAGGTTATGTAGCCTTGCAGATGTTTTCTTTCACCAAAATTAAAGGATGGCATCTTTAAATACAATCCTTCTTTTTTCAAATGGCGTTTTGTTTGCTCAAATATCATTTTTTTTCGCAGATATATCGCATTTTGAAATTTTCATGTTTCGAAATTTCCCTACACCTGAAAATCGATTAAGATAACATAGACATGATATAGTCGCTTACTAATTTTCTTGGGTTTGAGGGCCTGAAATATATGGATTAATAGTATGTAAATTTGGAGTTTGTGGGAAAGCCTGCTTGCGGTTATGTGGGTTAGCCTGCTCGCGGTATGATAGGGGTGGTTTCTAGGGGTTAGGGCTAACCCAAAGGTTAGATAGTGTAGGGGTGTGGTGAGTCAGCCACTTATGGTGTGAGACAAAATTTTAAGAAAAATAAGACTCAATTCAAGAAAATTAGTAATCGACTATATCATGTCTATGTTATCTTAATCGATTTTCAGGTGTAGGAAAATTTCGAAACATGAAAATTTCAAAATGCGATATCTCTGCGAAAAAAAATGATGTTTGAGCAAACAAAACGCCATTTGAAAAAAGAAGGATTGTATTTAAAGATGCCATCCTTTAATTTTGGTGAAAGAAAACATCTGCAAGGCTACATAACCTCAAATATGGGCAAAAATGGGGTTTTTTGCACTTTTAGGTTAGGATATCTCGAAAACTCAAACTAATAGAGCAATTCTGAGGCCAGATTTGGATTCAGCTCATCATAAACCTTCGGAAATATATAGTCTGGTTTCTGGGTCTGAATGTTGGTTAAATTTTGTCGGCCTGTGTAATCAAATGTGCGCAACACCGACTGGCAAACATTTTATCAAAAAATTATGAATATTTTAAATCAAACTTATTGGATATAAGACCCCGCCCAATTTTTTTTAAATACCAATAAATAAATCATCTGATGAGCTATTTTAAGATTCGAAAGAATTGTTCTATACTTCAGCTAATTTGTTTGAGTTGTTTAGAAAAATGAAGTTAGCAAAGCCAAGTTCTCATCTTGTCACTCTGAATTCGCTTGAGTGCGTTGAAACGCAGATAGATTATATGTTTGATTAACTTTTAAAAAGTTTGCCCGCCATTTTGAATTTAAAATTATATACATGTATTGCTGGGCTCGTAGAAAGTAACCCCCCAAAAAAACAGTGAAGTAATAATAATACTATTTGGTCTGGATGTTATTGGCAGAATATGGGAATATTTCTCAAGAAATAACTTAATGATTGGTTGAAAGTATGACAAATTGTACAAAAAATATAAGTACAAGCATGCAGGAACATTGGAAAAAATTATTATTTTCAACTACTTCTCAACGGGCAAATCCATCAGTTGTCATAAAAAATCATTCTTTATCAACATGAGAATTATAAATTTCTTCTTTAAAGAAAATTGAAATTAGTTTTTGTTCGTTGGGATCAAACTAGAATTAGCAGAAATCGTTACACGGTGCTAGTAAAGTTGCAACGCGAACGAATGAAAATTCACACTTCGCTTACATACCCAAAAAAAACATAAAAGAGCAGATATAAATGAAACACCAATAAATAAATCGAAAATCAAATCTTCCAGCCAGAAATTCAGTGCTACAGAGTTGTTTGAGTTGTTTGGGAGATTGAGTTGTTTTGGCAACTAGTATTTGTAAATTGTACACATCAATATGTAACATACTACTCGTGCATATCTCTGAGTACAGTGAAATTCCTCATAACCGGACGTCATAAAATTACATTCAAATTGATTGAAAATTGTCGTTTATTTAATATATTTATAAATTTATAAATAGTTAATAATACATACCTCATATACAAACATACATACATATTAGTATTATTGTATTTTATCTTTCAACGATTTTTTTCTGTTTGCCAAGGGTTAGTATTCATTTGATAGAGCTCTTTCTGTTCTATAAAACTATGTTAATTGTATTTTTGAGTTATTTAATTTTTAATTAGTTTTGAGGTTTAGAAATGGAATACCCAGGAGGCAAACATCAACAGTTTCGACATCTGCTCTTCTTGGCTTTTCATCGAGGTCAAGAAGCTGCCGAAGCGACTCGGGACATTTGCGGTGTGTATGAAGAAGATGTCATAGGTACGGAAATGGTTTGTAAAGACCTAGAAAACCCATATAAGTAAATCCAAGCTTCAAACTTTATGCAAATTTAGAAAAATTAAAAAACAAATTCATGAAAATTTCGAACTGTTTTATCCAAATTTTTAGAAAATTTCGATTGGTGCAATAAAGTGTAAGTTTCGAGTGACATGAACATTGCTTTGATTTTTTACATGTTTTTACTTTTTTTTTTTGGATGACGCCCTCGTGCATTTCTGCATACAACGAGTGCTCCACATTTTTTATAATCGAAGAAATCATCCGTCTGCAAAAACAAAAAGTATTAAATTAACGCGATTTTTGAGGCACTACCCACTTTCTCTTTTTTATACCAAAATAGATTGGGTTAATATACAAATCTGCATACTGAAAATTTTTTGAAACTCTTATTAAAAAGTGTGAAATTTTGATGGAAAATTGTTGTTTTTTTTTAATTGCATTAAATTTTGAACTTAAATTGATTTGGTTTTTGTTGGGGTATGAACTATATTTTAATAAAAATTTTAGGATGAAATGAGAAACACAGAAATCGTTAAAAATTTTCAGCAAGTTCCTGTGCTATAGTTATTTGAGGCAGTGTTTATAGACATTGTAAAATACCACTTTTAACAAATTTAGTAAAAGTTGAAAAATTTTAGAAAAGTTGCTTCAACTGTTCAACTTCAATTGCTTTAATTTGAAGTTTTTATTTTCAATATGATTCTCGATATTTTTGATGTGCTGAAAAGCTACAGAGCCATTTTTGGTAAATTGTTTCGAACGCGCAGCAAGTTTTAACGTCACAGCGTATGATGTTACAGGCTCTCTTATTTCTTCATTAGATTCTTCTTCTGAATCACTTTTGTCCATAATATCGCTTTATTTTTTAAATTGCTGTCTTCAATGCAGACATTTCTATCGATTTGGAGAAAACCATCCTCTTGACATTTGCATAGATTGCCAGTACAAAGTTACCGTCGAGGGAAAACTCCCTCCGTTTCTGAAAATCCTACGTTACGGAAGCGGCTTTGGATTGCTGTTGCTTCTATTTTGATGAAATTCACAGCTTCGAGTAATAGCTTTTAACAGCTCTGAGGCTGAGCTTGCAGTGACAATTTTAGGGCGCAAAGTGTTTTAAAAGTAGCTTCTATAAAAAAGTTCTGAATATTGCATTAGAACTCGATCAAAGTGTTGACTTACGGTCGTTTGGAGGCAAAAAATTATATATACTTTAGTTAACTTTAATTCCCTTAGCTGGGATGCTAGTTTTCATTACTGGGCTTTACTTTTTCTTGCTTAGGATTATTTTTAAATTGCGCCAGATTTTTTGTTCAAAATGCTTTAAAGCATAGTGTCCACGTACGATTATTGGCATAATATTTGAAAGAATTAATGAAAAATCGGTATGTGCGAAATTTGTCTAGCCATTGAAGCTGTACGATTACTGGAATGTTCGTAATGAAGAATTTCACTGTACGCAATGTAAATATAGCCATAAATAAATTTATATACATATGTGCATATGTGCATACATATTTGAATAAGCAAACAAGTAAGCAACGTTCCACTCGCTATTTTCCACTCTGTCGATTTGTTAATGAAAATTGCAAAAATTACATTTTGTTGGTCTTCTGTCTCGACTGTGGTTAGTTATCGAAGAAATAAATTCATGAATGACTGCATGCATGAATGACTGTACTGGCTGACTGCCCAATCGAACGTGTTTGCACATACACTATTTACATACATACGTACGCATTTATATATGTACATACATATACATACAAGTAACTTATGCGTAATATTGTATTTAATAGTTGGTAGACAAAATGTTGGCTATGAATTTGTTTTCGTTTTTGTTGTTTTTTCGTTTTTTGGCGCGTGGCAGGTAAATTTGTTGTTGCTTTTCAATACAATAATTCAATCTTTGCATCCCGTCCAACACAGCGTCAACTGAAGTGCCCACTAATCGTGGTGATTTGAGGCAAATAAACGAAGGCGTTCACTCATATTTGGTGCAAAAGGGTTAATAACCTTCTTGCCACTTTCTAGTTGGCTGACAACAGTTTTTCACGTCATTAAATACGTCTATTATATTATCACTTGAGTATGTGTGCAAAATTATGTGTGTTTCCATACATACGCACATAATAATAAAATGAACTTTGAATTGAAATGGAATATAAGAATTCACGACCATGGCCAAGTTAAATTTCTACACGGAATCCGATATACAGTTAGGGACTAAAATTTAAATGCACCCTACAACCTTTGAGTTCAAAGAAAAGCACGATTATTTTATAAAGTATTGCTAATACTGTTACTTCAAAAAGGAAAACACAGCTTCCTACTGAGTAATAAACTGAATGATGAAATAAAATAAAAAAAAGTTAACAAATTAATTGGTGCGACTATTGAGCGATGACATGTAAATGATCCAAGTATTTTGGGAAGTATTTTAAATATTTCTGAAACGAAACGTGTTCAAGAATAACTTAAATTAGCATAGTTTTTGAGTAGGGTTGCCACTTCATTTAATTTTTTTGGTCAATTTAAAATATTAAAAAATAAATTTTTATTTTTAATTTATTAAATAATTATTAAATAAAAATAAAAATAAAAAAATAATATTTGTTGTTCAAAACATTTTTTTTTTGTAATTTTGGAAAATACCCCTCAGATTCCTTTGTTTTATTAATAGCTAAGACTATATGTAGTAACCCCTAAATGTTCCATAGTGGGATTCCTATAACTTTTCTAACTATATTCAAATACAGATACACCGGATCGTAATAGTTCGACAGAGTATAAGTCTTCAGGGCACTCAGCAAATTTTTCAATAAATTTAATTTAAATAATACCAAATTTATCGGAATTGCGTTCTATGAATGAAAACCAGAATTATCTCTCTGGGGTCCTCTTTTGAAAACTACTGAATGGGTAAAACAAAATTTGCTGCCCGTATTGAAGACAAGTCCAGAACAATCGTATGCGTTTTTGAGTTTTTTGTTCAAAGTATCGAAAAAAACTCTTTAACCACAGCTCAATGGGGATATTTCGACAAATGTTGTTCAAAAATGGCTACGGGAGCCAATTTTAATAAACTTTTCTATTTATGGCATGATTTCACTCCTTAATGAGGATTGGAAATTTGCGTAACTGCCGTGATGTATTACCATTGATTAGAACTATTTACAATTAAAAAAATGCCAATCTGCGTTTGAATACATATAAATAAGTTTTTGAAGTTTTTCTGAATTTTTCATGAAAATAAATAGTTACCCCTATTTATTGTTTGTTTTGATATAATAAAAAATGTTTCGATATAATAAAAAAAAATTGAAATTCTCTTTCAAAATCATTTACGACCATTTTAAGAAAAAAATTATGACAATCGGTGAAAAATTGCCTTCTCTAGAATTTTTGAACAAAATTTATCGAAAAATTCCCATTATGCGGCGGTCAAAACTTGAAGAGCATTTTGTGCAATTCGCGTAGTAAGCGTGGCTGTGCGTGCTATAATGAATGAAATCCAGGCAAAATATGCAGTAATGAGATATGCATTGATCGAAGTATCGAAATGGGCAAATATCAAGCAATCACATGAACTGAAAATCATTCAATTCACGTTGTTGAATTTTGTGCAAAGATCTTGGCCTACAACCTCTTAGCCTTGAACTAAGTAATCCAGAGAAATGAAGCATCTTGGTAAGATGAAGCGTCAAGACATTTCCGCTCTAGCCGTTATTGTTTCTATTGAAGAGCACAAAAAGTTATGTGAATTTAAGCTTATGTTCACATGTAGATTTTCAAAACCCAAAGCAGTTTTTATTCAATGAGGAAGAATTAAAAATTTGAAAAAATAATCACCGAAAACAACCTATATAAAGTTGTTAAAGTTTTAAGGGTCGATGTCGAATGTGAACCACATCTAAACATCAAGTTTTTTTCTACATTTCATTTGACATTTTTCAATTTCAGACTAACTCAATTTGAACCATGAAAAGATACACAATCGAGCAACGCGTAAAAGCTATTTAGGCTTATTATGAAAACGGGCGTTCAAATCAAAATGCATATCGCGCACTTCATCTTCAGTGATGTGAGGCACATTTTCACCTCAGTGGATTCGTCAATAAGCAGAATTGTCGCATTTGGGCGAATGATAATCCAAGATTGATTGCCGAAAAACCAATGCATCCACAAAGAGTGACTGTTTGATGCGGTTTATGGGCCGGCGGCATCATTGGGCCGTATTTTTTCCAAAATGAGACCGGTCAGGCAGTTACTGTGAATAGTGTACGCTATCGTGAGATGATAACGAACTTTTTATGGCCCGAATTGGAAGATATGGATGTGGATAATGTGTGGCTTCAACAGGACGGTGCCACTTGTCACACAGCTAACGAAACAATGGCTCTTTTGCGCGAAAAGTTTGATGGTCGAATAATCTCACGTCGCGGCGATGTTAATTGGCCGCCAAGATCATGTGATTTGACACCGTTGGACTTCTTTCTTTAGGGTTATTTGAAAGAAAAGGTGTACATCGATAAGCCAGCAACAATTAAAGAGTTAAAGGATGAGATAATTCGACACATCAACGGCATAGAACCTCAATTATGCCTCAGCGTCATCGCAAATTTGGACCATCGGATGGAGGTGTGCCGCCGATATTTTGTTGTATACGTAATTGAGGCATACCAATATTATCATAATAAAGAGTAATGACAATAATTTCCTAAAAAATTATATGTAATTCAAAATCAACACCGGCTCTTGAAACTTAACCACCCTTTATAAATAATTAAATTCGGAAAACTAAATTTATATGGAACCTCTTACATATGTACATATGTTCATATGTAAATTAGTACAATACATTAGAAAGAAATATAGCGAATTACCATAAGTGCCTGTCAGTAAAAACAATTAAACAAATACGAGTATTGGCAAGAAGAAACATATGGACGCAGCGCATTACTAATTTCCAGTTTCTTATGATTCAAATATAGTTTTTTATTTCTATGTTGCCATGTATGCATATGTACATATGTATGGATTTTCTATTGTGTGTATGTATGTTCATATATGTATGTATGTGCTGGCATGCTTTCATAAATACTTTTCGGCGCTGTGGGTGTTTGGTTACCAATTCTTGCTGCCTTGCTGTATTTATAGTTGTTTGAGGTCACGCACATGCCTACGTGTGCCATAAATTTAATTTTAATATTCTTGGCATAAACTTTTGATTATGGAATACAAACAAAAAAACTATTGAAGTTCAAATAAGAACTTAATAATTGGAACATTATTGAACTCAAACTGCGAAATTGAAGAACATACATATGTATGTGGGTTTAAGCAAAAAAAAAATGTATCAAAAATCAGCGCAAATTTTGTCCACCTCAAACTGACACAATATTATACCAAAATTGAAGGGGCTACAAAATTTTATGAAATTTGAAAGTTTTACTAAAATTTTTAGATGGTTCTATATTTTATACAAAGTTTCATTTACATTTTTATAAAAAAAATTAAGTAAAAAATTACAGAATAGTCACAACTTTTCAATATGTCGGTTTGCTATCATTGTGAGTAAACGGACTTCTTTTGATGAATCGAAACGGCCAACACGGTCATGTCAACAGTTTTTTTAAATGAGCGCATTGTCATTCGCACCAATTTACTAAAAAAAATCAATTATCGATCGATCCCATCATCCAGAACATATTTCACTACTTCCTGTTTTCAAGCCTTTTGAACCAATTTTGTATCATCAAGAATATGTTGCAAATGTTTAGAAAGTGGGCACCACGGGATTGGAACTGGGATAGAATGTACAGTGATGCGTTAGAGCTCCGCTTCCTAAATTTCCGAGCTACAATCCTTTGGTTACAATCTCTTTTGGCTGTTGTTCTCGTCTGTGCGAAACATTTTATCGCCCGTTACCATTCGCTGAAAATGGGTGTCAATCGCAGGCATCAATCCAGCACCATACATAGAGCTTATTCATGAGATCAGTAATATGCAAACGATTCCTGTTTTTCAGTTCCAAGGCAATGGAATAACTGCTCAAATTCCGGTTCAACTCGATGATTTCCATATAAGGAATCGTTTACTGTGTGTTATTAGATCCACTTGCTCAAACTTTTCCCTTCCGGTTTAATGGTATTGAAGAGCATCTCGCATACTTCGTTTGCCCAATGCAGTTCTGAAATTGATTTAGCCCATTGAAGTCTTTTTCAATGTGCTCCGGAATTTGAGGTCTTCTGAAAGTAAACGTTCTCGAAACGTGTATTTGAATACACTTTCCCTAAAACTGCGTTAGTTGCACGCAACAATAAACTCGGCTTTGTCAAAAACAAATCAATAATCTTTTGATATTGCTTCGGAGAGATATTTGTTTTTTTTTTGGTCTCATCATACTTCCGTATATTCTTGCACCCAGTTATCAACGTCTTCGACTTCTTCAAATATTTTGCTGCAAATGTACATATGTACCGTAGAGAGTGTACATAGGAACTCTACGTTTTTCACGCGCGGAACTCATTTTATAAAAGCATATTGCGAAATGCATTTGCTTAGAAAACTAAATGAAGAAAATATTAGAATATTGGTATAAAATTAAAGAAATTTGAGAAAGGACTACTACTGACATAGTAATTAAAAAAGGTTTTATTTTATATGGAAATTCTACATATTATCCGAACAATAAAACATTTAGAAATTCGCCAAGTCATATACCTACATATTTTACTCAAATTGAATATTATAATTCGATTGCAAATTATGGTATTTACACACTTTAACCGCTAAAGGTAGGAATCTAAGCTGGTGATGGAGGGTCTCAGAAGGCCTCACACACTTGCCATGACCGATCAAATTTGGATTAAAAACGCACTATTTTTTAGATGCATGAGAACTATCGATTTCGATAGTAATAGCCAGACTTACTGCAAAAGGTAATAAACAAATGGACTGATCGAATGGACCATGTAACTCGTGGCCGCGGCGGACATATGCCGGATATCATATCCAAAAAACAAATGTCATTAAGGGGGGAAGCTGGTCTAAAGCGCAAAAAATGGGCATATTTTATGAATTTATTTTGACTCAACAAAGGAATCAATCGAAAATCTGTGAAATAGGTTTAATAATATAGCTTTCATGGTACAAATACAAAATTTTTCGTCTGAATTAATTTCAAAATGGCCGCTGTCCAGCAGTTCTCCTAAGGCGCCTTTTTTTCTAGTGGGTCCATTGCCGAAGACGTAAACTCCTTAATTTTTGTCCTGGATCAAAAAATAAAATTTTTTTAGTTTCTATATAACAACAGAAAGAGACGTACGTAGGATTTTTTCGATATTTTGTTTTTTCGCGAAATGGTGCACGTTTGAACAAAAAGTTACAATTTTCACTATAAAGAACGACATAAAATTGTTGATTAAAAAAAAAACTATGTAATATAAATAAAAAATCCTACGTACGTCTCCGGAGAAAGGTATTTCGAATGTATTGTCAAAATTTCGTAAGAATCGGTAAAGATTTGTTCGAGTTATGTCTTCGGCCAGTTTAAAAAAAGTGATTTCGAGAAAAACGCGTTTAAAGTTGTAAGTAGCGTTCGGGGCATACCTGCGAGGCACTGCCGTCGAATGAAAAATTTGGACATTTAGACATTTTTGCTGGCATCCCTCATTTGGTATATTATTTCTAAGACCCTAAAACACCTTTTAAGACAAAAAAAAATTTTTCGATTTTTTCAAAATTCTAGACCAGCTTCCCCCCTTAAGCTATCTACCATATTATAATAAAAAAACGTTATGTTTTGTATTATCTTTTCAAACTCTTAAAAAATACCTGATATGTAGTAGGTAACATTGGCACTGAAGGAAAACGGATTGCTGAAAAATTCGCAAACAGGGAAGCATCGACTACATTTATACATAGGTTCAGATGCCTTTAGCCATTTGGGCAAGGCGTCATTGTGCAGCCTTATAAAAGAAAAATGAGGTCCTAGGAAAATCGATTCCCGATGTTTTTCCTCTTAACGTTGTATGCCGCCTCCGAACGGCAGATATTTTTTTATGAGGAGCTTTTTCATGGGAGAAATACACTTGGAGTTTTGTCATTGCTTGCGGAGGGCGACCGCTACTGAGGTGTCGTACCTGGACCGTACACCGAATGGTAGCCACGCATCAATCCATTCGGCTACGGTGACCGTCGTTACAAAAAACCGACTGTCTATGTATTTTTGCACATCAATGGAAATTTTTGTTTGTTTTTTCTTTTTAATTCCATTTTTTATGCTCAATTATCTTTCAATTTTTGTCTATGTACACGAACGCTATAATTATATTTGCAAATTTTTGATTTTTTTAAAGAAATTAAGTGGACCGAATAATTCCATATAATATATTTGGTTTATTTATGACAATAACATGCAGCGCATTCTTGCCAAAATCTATAAACAAAAATCTCTACTCTTTAAAATAAAATTTTTGTTTTTGTTTTAACTTTGCACCTATATCACACATACACATACATATTTTTATTATTTATAATATAATATAATTAACATACATACTTATATACCGCATATTGTCGACAGCCTACACAGCAGGAGATTAACGAAAAATTCCATCGCGGTCAGCGTCCACTGAGAGTGTCGCGCGAATTGCGATCACTTTGTGTTTCCATATGTCACTGCGTCTGCTGATTTGCTCAACCAACAACAAATAAGCTTAGGAAAAATAAAATATGAAACTCACATGTAGTTAAATTTAGATTTATGCTGGTATTCAGACAAAAGCCACTAGACACTATTAGAGGTTAGCTAGTATTGCTACTAATGATTATTGTCTGTGTCGAAGTGTACATTTTTCAAACTAGATATACAAATTTGTACTGCGAAAAAAAAAAGATTAAAAATAGCAGGTAAAAGGTTAAGGTACACGCAAACTCTTGAGCTATAAAGTAATTTTTAATGTCTTTGGAAAAAATATTTGGCAAATATTTTCACAAATATTTGTGGCCGAGATATTTATTTCGGGATCTGATCGACAGCTGTTGTTGGTTCATTTCTTTTATTTATTATATTTAGATAGATAATAAGTAATACAAGGAGACACAACATCAATCACCCCATAAGAAGGTTTATAATTTTTGCAAATGGCGTCGTACGTCAATTATATTTGACATTTGTGAACTAGACAGCTGCAGTATACAAGCAGAGAAATAATGGACTGCGTAAAGGTCAAAATAAAGATGTTCATCACTTAAAATCATTTTTTTTTATTCAGTAAACAAGTAAGTAAAAAACAAAATTGGATAATTAATTTTGTGTGATTTTGAACCATAATTTTGTTTTGGGTATGGGAATAAGTTTCCGTCCTCGTGAAAGAGTGCTATTGTTGTGTTCGCTCTAGTAATATACTGGTGATTTGAAGGTGCATATGTAAGGTCTCGATCGCAGTAGTTGACACTCGTTTGAAGCGTAAAGATCCTTTTTTATCTGACGTCAAAGATGTCTACGTTCGTCCCGAAAAAACAGCATTTGCGGCAAGTAATGCTTCATTATTACCTTTTAAAGAAAAGTGCAGCTGAAACGTGTCGAATATTGATCAATATTTACGATCAAATACAATTTGTGGAGGAGTGGTTTCGAAGCTTCCAAAGTGGCAAATTCGATGTGAGTGATAAAGATCGCGAAGGCGCACCGAAAAAATTCGAAGATACTCACCTACAACAATTATTGAATGAGGATGCATGTCGAACCCTTGATGATATGTCTAAAGACTTGTAGTTTGACAGATCAACCATCGGTAAACGTTTGCAAGCGATCGGAATGGTCCATAGAGCAGATAACTGAGTGCCACATCAATTGAAGGAGAGAGATATCGATAGACGTTTGGTGACGTGTGAAATGCTTCTTGAACGGCAAAAAAGAAAAGTTTTTCTACATTGCATCGTCAGTGGTGATGAAAAATGATAACTCTAAGAGTCGAAAATGTTGGAGCCTGCCAGGTGAATCGCTGCCAGGTCCATCGACAGCGAAAAAATATATTCATGCTTCAAAAGTTATGTTGTGCATCTGCTGGGATCATCTACATATTATGAACTGCATAAACAATCTGAAACCATCACTGGCGGCCATCAAAGAAAAGCGGCCGGAATGGGACGGTAGACGTGACAAACTGATTTTGCTGCATGACAACTCCCGGCTTAGTGTGGCCGGTCTACAAATATTTAAAGGGATTGTATTGGGAAATCTTGCCTCACCCGCCGTATTCCCCAGACAATGTACCTTCGGATTACCATTTGTTCCGATCAATGCAGTAAGCCCTTATTGGAGAGCGGTTCACTTCTTACGAAAGTATCGTAAACTGGCTCAATGAATGGATCAAGTCAAAAGAACTCGAAGTTTTCATCAGAGGAGTCCGTATACATCCTGAAAGATGGAGTAAAATTGTAGCTTTCAATAATTCGTAACTTTGGCTAAGAAAGGGCGGAAACTTATTCCCACACCCAATACTTAGTAACTAATGGAGTGCTAGCTGTCAGAGCTTTCGACTCATATAATTCTAATTTCTCATTTATACAATATTGGTATATTATATTATAGAAAAGATAAGCATGCAAGTGGTATAAAGAGTTTAAAGCGGGTAGCGCCTTGGCGGATGACTTACCTGGTTTTTTTGCCCAACTAGCTATGCGTGTGATGAGAACATCGAAATATATATACATATATATATATAATTGGCGCGTACACCCTTTTTGGGTGTTTGGCTGAGCTCCTCCTCCTATTTATGGTGTGCGTCTTGATGTTGTTCCACAAATGGAAGGACCTACAGTTTCAAGCCGACTCCGAACGGCAGATATTTTTATAAGGAGCTTTTTCATGGCAGAAATACATTCGAAGGTTTGCCATTGCCTGCTGAGGGGCGACCGCTATTAGAAAAATATTTTTCTTATTTTTGGTGATTCACCGAGATTCGAACCTACGTTCTCTCCGTGAATTCCGAAGGGCAGTCACGCACCAACCTATTCGGCTACGGCATCGAAATAGTTGAGAAAAATGTAGGAAATAGGGATTATTGCACTCTAGCTCTGCCACCGGCCTATGTACTCTAGCCAGAACACGACGTCACTGTCTAAATTCATACTTCTTTAGTTGTCTGACTAGCCTGGACTTTGCAACCATCCATAATTTTTCAACGTTTATCGGAGAAGCAAAATGGTTTAACTACATCGAGACTTTTGGCTAAACAACTAGTATCACAATAGGCCTTCAAAAGGAACCTTCTGCATTCTTATGGAGAATAGCAACCACACTAGTTTAATACAACCTTACCCAAGATAGTGCTTGTTGTGAGACCATTGAGAAGATAAAATCCCATATTAGTGGCTTGTCTCGCTGCAGGAAATTTTGGGGCTGAAACTTAACTCGTCCCGCACGGTTGGGCCGAGTGCACTGAAATCTTTTGCAAATAGCATTGCATTGCTGTCGCCAATAACCAACATATTATCAAGGCATCACTATCATACAATAAAATTAATCATCCAAATACGTTTTTGAATATCGTTTTTACTAAAAAAAATTAATTTGGGTGAGGGAAATCTTTATTTTGACCTTTACACGCTCCATTATTTGTTTGCGTGAGGGAGCGATTAATTTTGCGCCACCTTGTATGTGGGAAATGTTTATACTGTTACAGCAGTATCTAAGCCTTACTAATGACACAAACTGCTATGGATCACTTGGCCGTTCTTTACCGAAGCAGGAAGTACTGCTGTTGTTGAGGTGGTTGAGCATTTCTGAGCTGAATATGCTCCTAATTAGTGACCAGCACCGTTTTACTACCACTATCTCGTGTGATGATGATGTTTTTTTTTTGTTTTTTTGTCCAAGTCATATCCATTTAGTGAGGTTCAAGTATAGCAGCAAATCCTTTATCTCGATGTCTGAGATCTCCTTAATTTGTTGTAGGAAAGGCTTACCGAAGGATTGGAGTCGTGCCCTGGCTAGTCCCGGGCATTCACATAAATAGTGGAAAAGACTTTCCTTCGCCCCTTCCGCATGACAGCTTCTACAGATACGATTGAAGGGTAGACTGAGTCTAGCTGCATGATCCCCTACTTTCCAATGTCCTCTGGAAGTATTGCAATCGATAAAAAAAGTATTTTCGCTAAATAGATGGCGCTAAATCGTTGGCGTTTGGTACATATGTATCTATTTCTTCTATAGTAGCGTCAGTCAAAAATATTTTACAACAGTCTGTTGATTTTATTGTATATTGACAATCAGAGTAAATACGAGTAATAAGCTCTCGCAGCGTGAGTAGAATTTATCAGTCAAAGCGTAACGTCTTTCTTTGCTTTAAAATTCATATTACGTTGATTAATTTTTTAATTTTAATTGTATGTACATGACTTGTATGAGTAGACTCATCTACATATGATATTTGCAGAAAAACTATTCATAAATGCACTGTAGACGTTGGAACTTTTAACACTTTTTAAAATTATTTTTATTGATTTTTTCAGCTTTTTCCTTGGAATTGATTACAGCGAAAGTAAACACTCATACACGCATTCTCAATATACGTGCATATATGTCTGTATATATGTATATTACATATGCACATACATATACAAGTATACTATCGCATGCGTACAGTTGAGCAGCAGTTACTAAGAAATTTCTTTGATATGCGAATGATGAGTGCCAGTGGATTATTTTTTATTTAAATTACCCATTTGAAAATCTTAGAATTTTTGTATGAGAAATATCCATTGCATACAAACTTGTACATATTTACAGTATGTGCTCGAAAATATGAACTGATTAAAATCAAGCGAGTTCACTTTTGATGTTAAAATTTAAGGCCAAAAATATTCACATTTTACCCCAATTATGCATTTTAAAGTGGAATGCCACATTTATGAAACAAAATGTAATGAATTTTTTCAAAGAGAAATGGAATAGTGAAAAATACTTATTAAAAATAGTAAAGTATTCAATTAGAACAAGAACTCACAATAACATTCATCTCACTTTCAAAAATATCCGTCGTTTTTTCTGCTTCTTCTTCCTTTACAAGCACTAAAACACCGTTGCCTTCCTTGGTTGTAGATACACATTCATTAAGATTTTCTTTTTCGGGCCACTCTCAATTGTTGAATCCTTTTGAAGCTCATAGCAACAATGTAACCGTCCTTTGGCGGGGCGTGCAGATTAATTTGTATGTGTACTTTTATTTGTGTCATTTATATGCGAGCGATTCCATGTCAAGTGATCCAAGTATTTTGGACATTGTCGTTAACTTTTCTACAAACTAATTTTAAAATAATAAAAATATAGTTTTTAAAATGCGTTTTTTTAATATTTTTATACATTTTTGCTTTTAGAAAAAAATATATTTTAAATAAATATATTGGAAAGAATTTTTGCAAAATTTGGTGGAAAAAAATGTTTACTTCTTTTGTCAAAATTTTTGAAAAAAATGTATTTTCGTGGTTTCTTAGAAACACTCCTCGTCAGGTCTTTTTTGTTATTCCTTTCATTAATATAGGGTGGGCCATGTAAAATTTGCTATAGAAAAAAAAACGAATCAATATCAATAATCGCTCATTTTCGAAAAAAATGGCCCGATGATGTCGCCAGACCAAAAACCGCACCAAACAGTGACTAGTTGTGGATACATTTGCTTCTCTACAGTAACGTGTGGATTTTCTGAGCCCCAAATCCGACAATTTTGCTTATTGACGTAGCCACCGATGTGAAAATCAGAAAAGAAGAAGAAGACTCACCACTTTGGAAATAGGTTTTTAATATTTCCCAATTTTGTGCAAGCGTACAGCATCCCATTTCGTAAATGTCAAACCTTTAAGTAAATAATGAACACATTTGACATACCAGTTCAAAAAGCAAACGCTGTATGGCCCACCCTGTAGCGGATACCCTGCTCAGAATTCCCTTAATGTTGCATAATGAGATTCCTTTAACTTTTCTGTTTATATTTAAATTCGTATAGCGAGCCATTGAAAAATCAATACAAAAAATTGTTCTAGCACGCTAGAACAAGTACCAATATACTACGTCGAGGCGTCGCTATTTATATTACTCAAGCCGCAAACACGCAACAAATCCTACCAATAGGTTGAAATTCATTTCGCCACTCGCTGTGGATCGCATAAAAATTAATCAAATCTCCGTATTATCCTGACCTTGCACCGACCGATTACCATCTTTTCCGCTCCCTGTCAAACCATATGATGGACATTACCATCAATAACAAAGAGGTCCTTAAAAACGTTCCCACAACAATCGGTTTTACGTTACCGGAACGACCCAGATTTATTATATATCCGGCCAAGGACTGTCAATTCAGCAGCACTCCCCGTACATGTATGGGAAATGTTTTTGCTGCTACAACAACTGGCTGAACAACTTCTGTGACACCTGACGATTTTTGGCGGAACGGCATCAACAAATCGGTCGAGAGGTGGAAAGAGGTATATTAGTAAACAGCAACTGCGACTATATTATTGATTAAGTTATTGATATAATTATTGCTTTTTTGTTTATATAAAAGTCTTCGGTAAAACACTACGAACTTATTCCCCACCCTAATAAATTAGGTCTGTAACATTGTGCGATAATTTTATGACAATTCAAACTTTGATTTTGTTAATAGTTTCTGAAAGTATAACAGTAATAAAGCACTCGATGAATTTGCAAAAGGGAGCTCGACTTTTTTTTACCGCCTACTAAATTTTGTATGTCCCGATAATAGTTGTTTTCAAAAAAATGGAATAGTGGTTAAAATATTTACCCAAATTCCATGGAAAATATTGTATTGGAACATTTTAAGCGATTGGCTGCTACTGAAAGGAGTTATCGCTAAATATTTTTTTGATGTTTCCTTCTCGATTCGCTTCTTCCCCAAAGGTTTTCAATGAGGCTTATTTTAGCATTATTTTAAACCATTCGGTAGCCATTTAAGCCATTCATTAAAACCATTCTCATACTAACACTGGGAGTGTTTTGTGTCTTTATCTGGCACAAAAAGTCACCGAAAAGGCATATTCTCCACAGCAAGTGGTAGCTGAAGTGCGTCCGTGAAAATAAATTTATGAGCCGCAATGAGAACTCTTGTCCTTTAATACGTCTGACATTTCGACTGGAATTTTTACCAATTAAATATATTTTTACTTCAATGCTCCAAAGCATGTTCTACCATTTTTTCATGCTCTCTGGTCCACACCATGAAGTGTGTTCTTGAGCAAAAATTTTCCTTGTTCTTAAATTTTCTTGTTTCAATTTACGAGCTGTTCTGCCTGGCAGGTTTAAAAATATTTATATCATTTGGTGTTTCACGCACATGGATTAGATCCTGTGCACTTCCGGATAGTAGTCACGTACCAATCCATTTGGCTACGGCGACCACCCAAATACTTATCGGAAATGTGAAAAACTGAACTAAGCAAATTTTCACTTTAACATTGGTATATATGTATGTTACCATGAATGTCCGAAATAGGAGAATTGTTTTTATTATTCTCTAGAAAAGTATTCTAAAATTGTTTCTGGAGTGGTTTCTGCTAAAATTAAATGTAAGACACTTTTGGATTACAGGCGATTAAAACGTTTTAATGTTTTAAAAATTGATGATGAAGAGAAGTTAATTGTACCATTAAAACCAGGGGAAACGAACATACAGTATTATGTTACCAATGAAGAATTGTGCAGTATTCTATATGAAACTCACACCATAATAGGCCACGGAGGAAGAACTCGTATGCTTATGAAAGTTAAGTACAAAAATATTGCATATAAAGTTGTATTTAAATGTATGCAAACAGTGTCAAATGAAACACAGTGCACCTAAGAAAGGTACTGTTGTGAAACCAATGGTTAGTTCTGAATTAAACTCAAGATGTCAAGTTGATCTGATAGATCTGCAGTAAAAACAGCAATGGCGAATATAAGTTCATAATGGTGTATCAAGACCATTTAACTAAGTTTGTCCAGCTACGACCTTTGAAAACTAAAAGCGCTGAAGAAGTAGCGCATCACGTTCTTTCAATATTTTTAACATTTGGTGCACCAGCAATATTACAATCAGACAATGGCAGAGAACTAAATTCTATCAAGTTATATCCGAAATATGCGCTATGTGGAAAGATGTTAAAATAGTTCATGAAAAGCCTCGTCACAGTAAAACACAAGGTTCAGTTGAAAGGGCGAATCAGGATATACAGAATATGCTAACTGCATGGATGAACGATAACGATACAAACAAGTGGTCAGATGGTTTATCCTCTGTTCAATTTGCCAAGAACACTACATACCACGAAGAAAACGCCAAAGTCCTTATGAAGCCATATTTGGCGTTAAAGCAAAAATAGGCATAGCATCGTCTTATTTGCCTGGCGAACAAATCGCAAATATTGAAACTGAAGAACAACTTGAAGAATTTGCCAATACTTCTGAAACCGAAGCACAGCTTGAAAAAACTGTTAATGCTTATAAACAAAAATTGAGCGGTGGTAATACCGAAAACCATATTCCAAAGAAAAATATTGAAGAGAACCTACAACGTCTTCACATCAAATTCTGACTGAAAAATACGAGTTGATTTCTACAAAAAGAGCGGCCGCGAAAGAAAATCTTCTAGCGCAAGCAACCAAAATGTTGCGAGCCTCACAAAAACAATTTCCTCCTGCTCAAACTGGTGATAATGTACAGATACAAGTCCCTGATGTCGGCCGTGGTCGTACAGATAACCGAAATGTGTTAGCGGTTGTTGTTGGAATAGAAGACTCCGACTTTACAAACTGGCAAATAAAAATGGTACCCTCAAGCAGCTTTACACACGTAATCAATTTGTAATTTGTAAAGAAAAGTTACTTTCCATAGATGAGATTTCTTTTCAAGAAATGTCGCTGAGAGAAGCAGCTGCAGCTAGTTCGAAAAGCGGGGGACAAGGCTATAGACGCTGTCATTGCAAAAGGAAGTGTTCTACAAATAAATGCAGTTGTAAATGCAAGGGACTCTTGTGCAATTAAAAGTGTCATAATAGTTTAAGTTGTTGCAATAAATAAGATTTCAATCACCTAAGTAAATATTTTTTTTTATTACTTTTATTTTCTTTTTTCATATATGTAGGTAGAATGTACCGTGTATTTCAAATTCTTGGTCATTCCTTTCAGAAAGAGAGGCGAAAAAGTTACGTTATCCTTGTGGCGTTTTATAGCGACTGAACTACGGAGAAGAAAATAAAAATCTCCAACATGTTCAACATTCACCATTAGTGCATGGTGAATGTCAACATTTACCGGTGTAAGTCAGAAATAAGAGTATGTGGGGCATTGCCTGTAATTGCATGTACGCACTGTACAACGCGTTGATACAACAATCGCAGCGTGTGTGCTGGTCGTAGGGATTGTTGATACAAAAAGGCAGTGTGTATACGTTGCTTTAGTATTTTTGTTCCTCGCGTTCGTGCAGGTTGATAGAGTTAGTGGAAGTTTGATTGTATTCGATAGCAGTTGGTTGTTTGGTTGGTGCTATTTATCGTTCGCAGCTAAAAGAGACATTTCTATCATTTTATTAATATTTGATTGTGTAATAAATATTTGCATGTATATTACATACACTTAAAATTTGCCTATAATAATAAATAAAAATATTCCTTGGAAAAATCCAAAAGTATTTAGCAAATATTTCGAACATACACCGAGCGACTATGTGAATGTTGACATTCACCGGTGAAAGTCGACATTATTCAGATTTCGGTGTTTCACTGTAACATGTATATGTACATAAATCTTGGAAACAATTTGCCTAGAAGTTGTTTCATTTAAAATTAATTTTTTTTTCTTCAAATGAATTACTACTTTTACAAATTTTTAACTATTGTACTATTTAGATAAATATATACAAAATAATAAGTTTTTCTGAATTGATCAGATTGAAAAAAATTGTTCTCCGCTAGTATTATTTTATTTTTTAATTGGTTGCAAAATCCGAGGGAGCACTATACTTGTGTGTATGTACTGGGTATGTATTTTTAGTTTATTATACATTAGTATGTGCGCGTATGTAAGTTAGTGGTGTTTTGTGGGCAATTTTGATAATTGTGTCACTGTCATCGGCAAGTCGTATCACTTCAATGCACCCCCACCCACAAATCCAGCACAGCTACATACATACATACATGTCTGTATGCATATGGCGTAAGTACACATTTTATATGAGACTACGTACAGCGACAGCAGGAACAGCGGCCGAAAAAAGTATCTACATATAAGTGATAAAAACTGCTGGCCTGCCCGGCTGTCTATCGTCCATTTGGTCTGTTAGCGCACCATTTGATTGCCTCACGACCGCAACCTAGCGACGCGCCAGTGTCAGCTGAGTTGCGCCTATTTTGCGATTTCCGCACACGCAACACACACAATGTAAGCCCATGCAAACAAGTGGCACGCGTGCACACTGGGGCTGCAGATCAGCACTACTCATACTTTGCATAAACACATATCTATATTCTTATTTATGTGTATTTGTGTGGGAGTGGGTATGGCGCTGACAACTGTCGAGTCTGCAGCACTGTGTCGTCCCATACTTAATTTAGTTGACCATCAACCAGCACTGGTGACAGACGCGAGCGATTCCAACTAACCAAGCGAACGAAATCAAACAAATTCATTCAATATAAATTAAACCAATTCGGTCGAAAACTTCTGTCTGCTTAACAGTCGTTCAATTCGGCGTCTGGCAAGTCAATAAGCCGGTTAGCTAGTCGCGCGCACGCACGTACGTAGACATAACGCAGGCGTCATACACCTCTGCAAATTTATACGCGGTCTCACATACACATATACAGGTGCGGATTTGCAGTTCCAGCGGATGCTTCTACATTTATTTACATAGTGTTTGTGTGTGTTTTCATCTAATCCATTATATATATAATATTATATTATATGTATGTGCTTGTGTGATTATTTAGGAAAATGTGTTTTCTTTGTGCTTGTGGTAATGATTGTGCAAATACTTGAAAGGTACTTGGCCGTGTAACAGCATCAGATTATAGACATAAAAAAATATAGTTTTGAGCGAGCATAGCTCTGGTGCCCGAGAACTACCTACCTACACATACAATACATACATATGTATGTGTATGCATATAGAGAATGTCTATGGAATCGACGCTATCTCGGTTGGGACATGTTCGCCCACCATAAAAATAATCTTATACAGTATTCACAAAGCAAACATATCTACATATGTATGTACCATTACTTAATGCATGTAGTATGCATAAAAGCATAATTATACATACATATGTATGTGCAATTACTGACTGATAGCTGCATTTATGATTATTTTTGCGGCGCGAGAATTGTAAAGCCACTAAGATGTGTCCTAGTTCGCCTGGATCAAGTGAATGCATGAATGACACTCAATAGTGTTTATGCTGACGAAAGGATATGTTGAAATATGAAGAGTGGATAATATATCGCTCATTTACTGCAAGCTTGTGATAATCCAAGAAACTAAAATGTTGAAAAAACGACGACAAAATTTTCAATTAAGTATTCATCTAATGAGATACTGTTAAGTAATAGATATCGCCATGAATTGTTTACACAGCATAAAAGAAAAGCTTGTGGTAATTTCTGAATACTTATCTATAATTTTTTTTTATTGGTGCTATTGTAGTAATTGGGCGAAATACATATGAATGTGAGAATAGAAAGGAAACAAAAACTCAACCACTTCTGGTATATTTTGACTTCATTAGAGAGAACAAACATTGTCGTTATTTACGAAGTACCATTTCCTGCATGTAGCTGCCTCCCCTGGCATCGCAGTACCACATCCGGCCAACCCAATTTTTTACAATCTTGTTGAGCTTATCGGGCTCTAACTGACGAATAACGAACTCGTCTCAATATTCTGTATAGTTTCTATATTATCCGCATAGCATCGATCTTCCCCATTAGAACGCAAATCACAGCTCCGGTCCAACCCATGGAATTGACCAAGATAATTGCTAGAACCATTAACAAATTTAGTACAAAACATACCCATTGCTTCATGGATTGGATGAAAGAGTGTGACTGTGTGTGACATACTGCTGAAACCAAAAATCGTAGAAATTTATATTTTCGATTAGAGTGTATACAAGTATGTATATGCAAGGTTACTGCCACCATTACAGTGCCAAATGCAATGCCCACTATTAAGCAATCCTTGCCTGGTTTTAATTATATAATTTTTTTCTACGACAACATTTCACATGAAATGTGAACATGTTGGCATTTTATAAGTAGTGGTGTCACACAGAAATAACACAAAGTGACAGAGACTTTCACAATCCTACTCCATCTCACATTGAAAATCAGGCATCAAAGTTGGCATCACAAAAAGGAAACTGAACAGGGTTATTTTTGCTATAGATGCGGACTTAATATAAAATGTATTTTTTTATTTTACCCTTAATTGGGTATTTGTCCGAGTTCCTCATCCTATTTACTCGTATGGCGTAGGTTATGATGTTGTTCCACAAGTGGTGGGATCTAAAGTTTTAAGCCGACTTCGAACGACTGATAATTTTTTTATGATGAGCGTTTTCATGCCAGACAGACACTCAGAAATTCAGATATACTTTTTGTATCATTTGGTGCAGACTATTTTGGATTTATTTGAGATAGTTTATTTAAAAAAACCATTAGTCGTTTTCAGTCTATGCTGACTTATTGAATTGTAGACATCTGCCAGTAAAATTGATATATTTACTCTTCACATTTATTACATTGCACAGCACCCAGCGAGGTATTGGACCAAACCAATATTTTTAAAGAGATTGCGTCCTAAGTAAAAAGTAAAATTTTAAAAAAGTTTAATACCATTAATAATAGCATAAACAAGAGGAAAAGGCGGATCATGTTTGGTCGGCGTAGTCGAATGGATTGGAGCGCGACTACCATTCGGAGTTCAGAGATAACGTAGCTTCGAATCTCCGTGAAACACAAATATTTTTATAGATTTAAAAATTATTATTTTCAAAAGATTAAAATGTTTGATTTCGAAGGCTAATGCATGTAGTATGCATAAAAGCATAATTATACATACATATGTATGTGCAATTACTGACTGATAGCTGCATTTATGATTATTTTTGCGGCGCGAGAATTGTAAAGCCACTAAGATGTGTCCTAGTTCGCCTGGATCAAGTGAATGCATGAATGACACTCAATAGTGTTTATGCTGACGAAAGGATATGTTGAAATATGAAGTGTGGATAATATATCGCTCATTTACTGCAAGCTTGTGATAATCCAAGAAACTAAAATGTTGAAAAAACGACGACAAAATTTTCAATTAAGTATTCATCTAATGAGATACTGTTAAGTAATAGATATCGCCATGAATTGTTTACACAGCATAAAAGAAAAGCTTGTGGTAATTTCTGAATACTTATCTATAATTTTTTTTTATTGGTGCTATTGTAGTAATTGGGTGAAATACATGTGAATGTGGGAATAGAAAGGAAACAAAAACTCAACCACTTCTGGTATATTTTGACTTCATTAGAGAGAACAAACATTGTTGTTATTTACGAAGTACCATTTCCTGCATGTAGCTGCCTCCCCTGGCATCGCAGTACCACATCCGGCCAACCCAATTTTTTACAATCTTGTTGAGCTTATCGGGCTCTAACTGACGAATAACGAACTCGTCTCAATATTCTGTATAGTTTCTATATTATCCGCATAGCATCGATCTTCCCCATTAGAACGCAAATCACAGCTCCGGTCCAACCCATGGAATTGACCAAGATAATTGCTAGAACCATTAACAAATTTAGTACAAAACATACCCATTGCTTCATGGATTGGATGAAAGAGTGTGACTGTGTGTGACATACTGCTGAAACCAAAAATCGTAGAAATTTATATTTTCGATTTGAGTGTATACAAGTATGTATATGCAAGGTTACTGCCACCATTACAGTGCCAAATGCAATGCCCACTATTAAGCAATCCTTGCCTGGTTTTAATTATATAATTTTTTTCTACGACAACATTTCACATGAAATGTGAACATGTTGGCATTTCATAAGTAGTGGTGTCACACAGAAATAACACAAAGTGACAGAGACTTTCACAATCCTACTCCATCTCACATTGAAAATCAGGCATCAAAGTTGGCATCACAAAAAGGAAACTGAACAGGGTTATTTTTGCTATATATGCGGACTTAATATAAAATGTATTTTTTTATTTTACCCTTAATTGGGTATTTGTCCGAGTTCCTCATCTTATTTACTCGTATGGCGTAGGTTATGATGTTGTTCCACAAGTGGTGGGATCTAAAGTTTTAAGCCGACTTCGAACGACTGATAATTTTTTTATGATGAGCGTTTTCATGACAGACAGGCACTCAGAAATTCAGATATACTTTTTGTATCATTTGGTGTAGACTATTTTGGATTTATTTGAGATAGTTTATTTAAAAAAACCATTAGTCGTTTTCAGTCTATGCTGACTTATTGAATTGTAGACATCTGCCAGTAAAATTGATATATTTACTCTTCACATTTATTACATTGCACAGCACCCAGCTAGGTATTGGACCGAACCAATATTTTTAAATATGAGTTGAAAACTTTAACTTTCTATTAATCAAATTTTTATTTAGGTCCTTTGACCCCTTATAACATCTGTTATATAAGTTTACGCAAAAAAAATATATATTATAGGTATACCATTAATAATTCCATAAATAAGAGGAAAAGGTGGATCATGGGCGGCCGTCGTAGACAAATGTATTGGAGCGTGACTACCATTCGGAGTTCAAAGATAACGTAGGTTCGAGTCTCGGTCAAACACAAATATTTTTATAGATTTAAAATTTTTTTTCCAACGGCTAACTCGAATATTTCGTTTTGAGAGACTAACTTCAGAAAACGGAGATTTTTTTTTTTTTACTTATGACTCAAAGTCTGATTTTGTAGTCCAATGTTTTTATTCTTGATTAACGTCGAGCCGAGTTCAATTCAAAAAATATCATATTATTATTATTATTAATATTATACAGTTACACGAAAAAAAATGCTTGAAGGAATTTTACTTATTAAAAACTCTGAATGTTATTCCTTCTTCTTATACTTTATGAAATGTTGTTCTTTCTTTCTTTTTGGCTGTAGACTTTTTCTGTTATTTCATAAAGTAGGAAATTTTATCGATATGCAAATCCAAGTAATATAATTAATTTTAAGTAAAATGAAGTAAAGTAAATAAATTAATTTTAACTTTTTTTTTATTTTCAAATTCTTAATACAGAAGGTAAGCGATCCCAGTAATAAATTGGTCATTAACTTCATCACAAATAAATAAATACAGATAAATAATTCGTTCTTCTTTTTTACATTTAAAAAACTATAAAATATTAGATATAATATTATGGTAATTGTCTCTGCTTCGGGCTGCCCAATAGTCCTTTATCCCGTCCACTCTCTTATGTTTCGTAGCCAAGACATTTGCTTCCGTCCAACAATCAGTTGCAACAATTCATATTTAGGACCACGCATAATAAGACCAAATTATCTTTAATAACAGCTCTCAATCCCTTTCCAAGTTTCGTTAAGACTTCTTTGTTATTAACTTTGTCTGTCTGAAATTATTCATCATCCGCCGATAGCACCACATCTCAAATGCCTCTAATTTATTCATACTCGTAACCTTTAGTGTCCATGCCTCCACACCGTACAACAGAACAGACCAAACGTAACATTTAAGGTACCGAAGGCGTAATTTTATGTTCAAGCTTTGAAGAAAGCTTCCCTTCATGCCCTTGTCCCGCTTTGTCCATGTTTCTCTGAGCCAACATCCTAGGTGCTTAAATCGGGATTCTCTTTGGACCTGATTGTAATATATATAAATGTTTGAATTGGTGATTTGTTGAGAGCTCTTTGAAACAACTATAAATTTTGTATTTTGGGTGTTAATAGTTAGGCAGAATTGCAGAATCTTTCCGCTGACTTCTTTAAGGAAATATTGCAGGTCATTAATTTTGTCAGCCAATATTGTGGTGTCATCGGCAAATCGTATGTTGTTTATTATTTCACCGTTGACTTTTATTCTTAAGTTGGCTGATGCCAAAACTTCTTGAAATATATATTTCGAGGATAAATTGAAGAGCATTGGTGATAAAACACACTCTCTTTTGATTGCAAAATCACTCGTTACATCATTTTCTAGTCTCACGTTCGCAGTTTGGTCCCAATACAAGTTGGAAATGCACCTTATTTATTTTTCATTAATGTCCATTTGCCTTAAAATGTGAAATAGTTTTGTGTGTAGTACCTTATCAAAAGCCTATTTCATAGTCGATGAAACATATAAAAATATCTTTCTGGAGGCCTTTACAGTTTTGTACTGGGACTTGAAGGTTGAACAATGCTTCACGCGTTCCCATAGCTTCTTTGAATCCAAATTGTGTACGACCCATTGATTGTTCGCATTTTGTAAATAAACGGTTGTGAAGGATTTTAAGGAATATTTTCAAGCCATGACTCACACATTGTTTACTTTGGATTTTTTAGGTAACGACAAGAAGGTCGACTGCAGCCGCTCCTTTGGATATACACCATAATCGTAGATTTTATTAAAATTAACCATACTTCCTCTATTTTCTTCATCTACAAGTTTATATAATTCGGCTGGAATTTCAGCCGGTCCTAGGGATTTTTTATTTTTTGCAGAATTTATTGCTTTTAACACCTCTTCTTTTGTTAATACCTTATTGTCCCGACAATATATCATTTAATTTTCAAACCGAAGTCTTGCCTGGATTCATCATTAAATAAACCCTTCACACATTTTCTCAAGTAGTTTTTACTTCTTTTTGCCATGAAATTATTTAATTTCCATCGCTCATGACATTTAGTATTTGGTCCTAATTTTTATGCATATAACTGCGACAAATGATTCATATTTTGATCAAGTTTGAGAATTTTCTTTGTAATGTTCATGATTTTTGCATAAAAATATAGCTCATTGTCTAACAAAAACCATATTAATACATGTTTTAAGCTATATTACAAATTAGAAAAAATCCACAAACTTTTCTTCATAATTGCACGGTTTTTGATTAGAAATTCTAATATTTTATTTTAATATTAATTTCTATAGTTTATTGAATTCTAAGACGATGGAGTGCAAGTTTGAAGCGCAACTGATAATATTTTCTCCATATTCTTTTCTGCATATTATAAAAATGCCGTACATTTAACTAAAAATAGGCCAAAAATTATAAATTAATAAAAACTCAAACGAAACGTTATTATCGGATAACTTATCAAGGGCAGAACTCCATAACCTTAAGCCGCAAAAATTTCAAAACCGTCAACCCAAAATTCTTCAAGTCCAATAGTGCCTGAACTCAATTTATGACGAGCCAGATTGATAGCATCTATCAGTATTGAAAACAAAAACTAAACAAAAATTTGTTTAGCATTTATTATATTTGCGATTCAAGGTTGGATTATCCAAGGTGGTTTATCGAGATCAACAGAGTTATTTCTTACTCATGCTAATCTGGATATTAGTGAATTAAAGATTAAAGAAATAAATTGAGCAGATACTTAAATACAAAAATTTTAAAAATATTGATGTTTATGTAAATATTTAATTCTGAAACACCGTCCATTTAGCACATATAAAACACAAGGCTTTTTGTGAAGAATAACGCAAATTGCTTAGGAATTATACTACCATAAAGACCAAGGAATAACAAGAGGGTTTCCTGAAAGCAAACGTGCAAACTCATGAGAATAACAAAAAATGTACTTACCTTTTATATCTCACATCTGTATTTTTATTCCTGTGTAAAAATTTACCGCAGTACCGCAGATAGCTTCCGCCACTTGTACCCCTTTTTCATTCCCCCTAGACTTGATTGGATACGGACGAAATGGCGTTTTTATGATACCCATAATAAACTGAAATAATCTGCTGAATTAAATCAGCAATTGGCTATGATTTTTTTACGCTCAAAGAAATTGGTTCGCAAAGGCAAATATCGTTTAAATGACATTTTTAAATTTTTGAAGATTTCGCGATATTCATATTGTGTACATATAAGTGCCAGTGTACTTCAGTTTGCAGATACGGTTTATGAAGTTAATAGTGATTTGAAGTTTGAGAAATGTACCAATCATTAAATTAAAATAGGCAAAAAAAATTCAATAATTTACAAAAAAACTTTACTGAAATTGATAATCGCATAATGCATGAATTTATTACTATAAATTATATTTAAATAGTTAGTTAAACATTTACTCTGCCCTTAGCCACTTTAGAACTGAGCTAAACATATTCTTAGTAATGATAAAGCAGGTGAATTTCTTTACTGATGCATCCAGTGGGCATAAACCATGATTCACTCATACGAAAAAAAGTTCAACAACTATTTACACCCGTCGTAAAAACTCCCCAGTACTCGCGATTATAAATTTTGACTACAATTTTTTTTATAAAATTTTAATTAGTTTTAAATAAAAATATAGTTCATTCCTTAACAAAAGCCATGGAAAAAAATCATAATACCGTCAACAAAAAAAAAATTTTTTTTGTATGAAAAAAAGTCATAATACCGTCAACAAAATACAAAATGTTAAAAATGAAGACAAATTTTAAAAACTTCACACCTACACTCTTATCCATTAGAATTGAATACACTATAAAGCAGTGTACTAAAAACTTTTATAAAAAAATCTGATTAAGAGTTAAACACTTTAATACAACTCTGAAGAAAATTTCTGAATTTTGTAAAAAATCTAAAACCTTAATACAGGCTATGTTAAAGAATGAACTAAATTTTTATATAAAACTAGCTGACCCGGCGAATTTTGTTCCGCCCTTTTTAATTAAATTAAGTTAATTTTCTTATTAATAAGCATTTCAATGAAGCTTTAATAGATTGCACTCTTCAGTTAAGCACCTTGTGATACACGACATTTTTTGTTTTATTATCAGGTGCATGAACGAACAACGCAGATGGTTTTCCGACTCGTGAACATGCCACATATAATTGGCTATGTGAGGAACATTGATTTTCTAGATTCAGATCACAAACTTTCAATTATTTACTACCAAACGCGTACCGTTGCAAAGTTTTGATGGGCTTATGTTTCGAAGCATGATTACTACGGAGCCAACTTTTAGGCGTAAATTGTGCGGTGGTAAGCCAGGCACATCCAAGGAGTTTAAAAATTCAATTGGATAGTTGGTGGCTTCATCTTCATTTGTTACACAGTCAATAGATTTAGGACTACTTTATTGATGAGTGCGTCTTTTGATTAGACAAAGTTACAGAAATTCGGAGGAAATGAAATCAATCCGCTCGATTCGTCGACAGGTACTCGACCATTACCTATAGTCAGTAATTGCTCAGAGAAATCTTCAGTAGATGTATCATTAAGTAATGCAACTCTCATATTTGTTGTCAGCTGAAGTTTTTCACATAGCGCCATAGATTCGATGATTTGAGGCAAGCGTTTATTTCGTCAGCAGCCGTTGATCTTGGAATTACTGGCAGTGGTTGGCGGAAGACGCCAGACAATAAAATCATTGCGCCTTCAAAACATATCGAGTCATTGCGTATATCTTTCAATGTTCGGTTAAGTACTTCGAATGCACGAACCATTGTACATTCGACCCAGATGATGATTTTTGATGCTGATAAAACTTTGGCCATTGCTGAGTAATGCGCCACAATACTCGCAAACAACGTTCATTGGCCCAATGCAAACGCTAGGATGCAAGCAGTAAGGGGGCGTCCATAAATTACGTGAGGTGTTTTTTCAATTTTCTGAACCCTCCCTCCCCCCCTGGTGAGATGTCGTGAGATTTTATTCAACCCCCTCCCCCATCCCCCAATCTCACGTGAGATTTTTCAAATTGTGGGTTTCTTATGTAAACGCGTTGGATTGTTATTGTAAAAAGAGAAAAAAAAATTTGCTTCGTGCTTTTATTTACGACTAGTTAAGACTAGTAATCAATATTGCTGAGAGTTATAAGTGTAATAAAAATTTAACAATAGAAGACTTAAATCGTAACTACTGCGATTAAAAAAAGAATATCTACTCTAATTCAGCCCATGGAGAATCATGCGCGGTTTCAAGAGAGACTATTGGGACCAACATGTCCATATGATTTTCAGTAAAATCATGTGCTCCTTCAGCTTCGTTCTAATCTAGCCACTCTAAGCCGTTGACGCTTGCGCACAGTAACTCATTAGCTCGTCTTGTGACAATCCGTGAGGGTCGCACTTTGCGGAACATACGCGCTTGCTTAGCTGGTGCAATGTGAGCTGCTCTCCTGTGCTCTGCAGCTCTTGTGATAGATCCGAAGTAAATACCGCATGTACTGCAGCATATTTTCTCTAAATCATCACGTATACTTGGGCAATAGAGATCAATAGGCGTGCTGATGAAGGCATTCAGCGGTTCAATCGGTACGCGTATTAGAAATGGAGCAAATGATTTTCCGTCATGTTCTTTAAGCCCGGAATTCTCAAACGTCAACCTGAGTGATAGGGCGTTCGGCTCATAGTGGCGCGAAAACAACCGACGGGCTACACTATACCGCAAATTCAGATTAAATTGAGCTATTTGGTATAAAACAAATATGGTGGTTTGACAGTAGTAATATACATATAACGTCGAAGTTTGAATGAAATTATTTTCTTTCGAACGAATTAGTGAATGATCTTAATCATACTACGATTACGCTTGAGATTAAATCTCAAGCATGTACAATTTTTTTGTTTCAATCAGAAAAAAAATTGCGTGATATTTGCCGAGACCCCCCCTCTCTCCAACGTAAGATTAGATGAGATTTGACTCGACCCCCTCCCCCCCTTAAACATCTCACGTAATTTATGGACGCCCCCTAATCAGTGTTGCAATCATATCGAAACGCTGCTCGATTCAAATCAGCACTTGATAATTCTCTCCTTGTGCGTCGAAAATGATCTACTTGAACTTCTCTGTTATTCGCTCGACGATTTCGCATTGCCAACCGAGCCGTTTCACGGGCTGCCTCGATTTTCCCTTGTGATTGAGAAGTACGAAGTCGAGTCATACTAACGCGGCGCTCTTCCCCGGCAATTTCTTGTGCTTCTTCCGTCGTTTCATTCACAATGTTTCGTATCCTTCTTGCATTACGGCTTTGTCGGGAAAGATTCGATCGTCTTGGTCGCGGCATTGATAATGATGATTCAAAGAGAATCCAAATTACTGTGATTATATATTTCTGGCAAAATTTATATTATCAAATTTTCTACTTAACTATAGACAAAATTACGTTTAGCTGTTATTTGCGTTTTGTTATTCCATATCAGATGCGTTTTTGTTATACCACATTTTATAGTGACTTCACGGAAACGCGTTCGAATGGGATAAACATTATCTTATGCCCATCTCCTGGTTCTAAACTACCTCTTCAGCAATTTTCAGCCAAATCGGTTCAGCCGTTCTCGAGTTATAAATAGTGTAACTAACATGACTTTCTTTTATATATATATATTAGATTAAATTTAAAAAAATTAAATACCAAAATTTATAATCACAAGAGGTGCGTATTTTTTATATTTATTTTTGGTGCATGTAAGTGCGTCGAATGCTTCCAATGTGGAGTTGTAACCTAATAGTTGCAATATTTACGAGGCTCTGGCTTCACACTAATGTTAAGTGTATACCACGTCAGGGAATGTTACGCTAAAGGTACATAGGAGCACCTTTTGTGCCCTTATCCAGCATTCTGCTGATCGCAACTAAGCTGCTTTAGCACTTAGGGCATCCACTGATTGAAATATATTGCAGGTCAGACTATCATCAGTTTACTAAAACTCGTGAAACATAACATCAACAGTAGGAGCTGGAATCTACATATACCTCCATATAATCTTTTAAAAACAGAAGGGGCCAGCTTTGATCCACCTGAAATCTATGTGAGAATCCATAGTCCAAGTTATTTAACTTTGCCGTAGTATATCGCCTTATCCAACTACGCAACTTTTAAATCACGTTTTTTCCACTTTTTCCTTTGCCGACTTTTCCAGTGCTCTTCAGTTGAAAAAATTATTATTTTAAAATTTCTGGTCTTTTGTTTTCCTCCTCTTACCCCTAACTCTAATCTTCGTCTTGATGTTTGATAAATATTCTGTTGCCATATTTTGAGTAAAAAGAAGAAATTTTCAAACTAATAATTTTTTGATTTGAAAACACACGACATGAGAACCATTGACAATGTTGTGATTGGTTAACTGCAAAGTAAATGGAGTTCAAAAATTTGATTTTTTGACTGCTAAAATTACATCCGTCACACACATCAATATGTGCCCGAAATTAAATTTATGATTAGAGATTTACGAAATGAGACGCCTTCATTTGATCCTTCCAATTGATCGAGATTGACAAATATTCGAATGTGTATACATACTACGTTCGAAAACCGAGTACTCAGCCAAAAAATAATGTCAACTAGTCACCTAGAATCAGAAATTTTGCTTTACTATAATTAGCACTTTCACCTACTTATGGTGAAGATCTTCATGTGTTTCCATAATTGGTGGAACAAATGGTTTTATACCGCCTTCAAACAGCAGATGGTTTTTTACGGAGCTTTTTCATGGCAGACATATATTGGGAAGTTGTCATTACCGGCTAAGAGGCGATCGCTATTATAAAAAAATGTTCTATCACTTCAGTGATTCGTGCCCACCGTGAGTTTTGAACCGAACGGTAGTCACGCAGCAGCTATCCGAATACGGCTGGCTCCATTATGCAAGGTGGCGCTAAATTAATCGACCCATCGAAAGATTTATAATTTCTGCAAATGGCGTCGTACGTCACTCATATTTGACACTTGTGAAATATACAGCTGAAGTATACAAACGACCAGCAATAGAGAGCGTAAAGATCAAAATAAAGATTTCTATCACTCAAAATCATTTCGGTTTTTCGTAAAAACATTTTTCAAAAACAAAATTAGGTGATTAATTTTGTGCCACTTTCAACTACAAAGTTCAATCTACCGCAATTGAAATAATCCAAAGACATTTATACACCATACAGCAGCCGATGAGATTTTCTTGAAGGAGAAAGGCGACTTTCAATCGATTTTTCAAAGTCAATTTCTATCGGAGCATTCCATTCATGTGAAACAAGGAAGGGAAGGGTTTTAGCAAAACTGTGCTTCTTTAGGATGGAGCTATAGGAAATTTATTTCAACTTCCACATTCTCATGACAGCCGGTCAAATGTTTCCAGAATGACTCAGATGTATGCATATCTGTTTAAGGACTGTCACTTCAGCAACATTTCCAAAAAAATTCATGTTGAATATTTTCGGATGTTATAACAAAAACAACTTATTCCATTATTATTTTTTTTATAGAGTCATAACTATTTTATATTTAAATACAAAAACTTAAGTTTTTATGATCTTGTTTTATGACAACAATTAAAGCAGGCTATGCGTGTGACATAGGAGAATTTAGTGTCAAAATACCGGTTGAAATACCGAAAATATCGCTTTTTAGTTAACAGTGCACGATATGAGTTTTCATTTCCACACTGTTCACAGGAATGAGAAAATCTCACATCAACATTCTCCCCATACTAAATAAACCTAAGAAAACGCCATTTTAATATGAAGCGTTTGAGCTTCTCCGATTGGGTTCTATTAAAGCTATGTTACCTCGCTATAGAGACCACTTTACTCTACAGGCGAAAGAGAGATCGTGTATCGTAAACAGAATCGAAAGGGTTAACTGTAACCTCCCAAACACTGTAGTCATCTTTAAATATGAAGTAGCTTGACCTCTTTTTCCGATTAAGAAGCTCACAAATTACATTACTGCCTTCAGCTCTCCCGGAGCCTTGTTTAGTAAGCGATGTCGAACATGAGGAGGATATAAGGAGAAACTTGAATTGATTTTGTTTAAATGGCTGAATCGAACTTTGAAAATGATGAAAATTAATAAAAATAGTGAGCGCAGTAGGATTGTAAGGCGTGATGGAGATGGCTACTTTAAAGTTATATGTAAGTCTAGAAAGGGTAATCGAAGGCTTGTTAGATCCATTCGTTAGCCTGTAAATGAAGGCGAAAAATATACAAAAATAAATCTGAACTAATATTATTACTGGTAGGTGCTCGAATCCATTCGAATTCATTATACACCTGGCCTACTATAACCCAATCAGCGCGCATTCAAAATACTCGTATCTTTTTTATCAAGCCATTTCTTTGGGTGTAAACAGCTGTCGGCGCTCGCTCTGTAATTTTAGAATTGGCAGTAGCTACTCACAGCTCATTATTATCCATCATTCCAGTCTTCATACTCAAATGCGCGAATATATGTATGTATGTATGTATGTATACTGTATATATCTACTCGTAATATATATATATATATATACTCGTATACATACACAACAGCACAGGAAAAATGTTAATTTTTTGACCTTCAGATGTGTCAAATGATTTGAGCTTTCAAAAGAAAAAGTAAAAATGATTGCTGGTAAAAACCAAAAATTAATGCAAATCATAGATTTTGGATAAAATATTATATCTCAATTTGGCAAAAAGTAATTTATAAATTTTAACCCAAATAATTTCCGTTTTATTGTAATTTAATCTGAACGCATAATTTTTTTATCTTTTCAAAGATATTTAAGTTGGACGTTTCTAAAAACTTTGACCTCATTGTGTGACGGGCGTGGGGTTTTGTGATATTCGCACATACATTTTCACAGCTAACTGCAATTCATTCTTTGACGTGCATTTGCAATGCAAATGCATTAGTGTAAGTAAGGCGCATATTTAATACACACAGGCATATATGTAACGGTTAAGCGCTTAGAAGTGCAACCCAATTAATGGAGTGTCTTAAAAGTTCACATCACAAAAGTTTAGACAAAAGCCAGAGCGGGTAGCCATAAAAACGATGGCATTATTAGTGCAAACCATTGGAATTCTTTCGCAACAAATTCATACAAAAATTCTCATTTTTAAGAGTGTATTTGTATATATGAATATATACGAGTGCTTGTGATATACTCATGTATATTTTATGTTTTTATGTGTGCTAAAATTGAGTTTAATAATAAAAATTGCATTTAATTGTCGCTTATTTAATGCAGAGAGCAAAAAAAAGAACACATTAAAAAACAAAACAAGAAAGAACTGCCACTTGAAAATCGCAAATGTTGCATGTCATCATATAATTCGCAAATCACATGTGATAATACCAATAATATTATATTTATTAAAAGTATAAATTTCAAAATTTCTAGGAAAATGCAACTGCCAATTGCATAGTGTAAATATTGCTAAGAGTTGTTAAATTGTGATTGCATGTCAGCGATCAAATGAATGCATATCCCCATATGCATCTACATATCTTTTACCGCTGAAATGTGCCGCTCTCGTCACTGAACTTGCTGTGCCGTGCGGCGTTTTATTATCGAGTTACAAATTGTGAATTGAGGTAGGACAGTTGAGCAGTTGTACTGATGGATTAATTGTTTTAATTGCTCGAAATCAAGTGCAAGCGGGCTGATGATTTATGCGGAAAATTACTGGTGGGAAATGAAATGAAATTACATCTGTTTTGGGGGGAAAAATGCAATAATAAAAAAATTATATATGTAATATTAGGGTAGGCCATATTTGTGGGGAACTTTTCTTTTTAGTTTCTACTTCATAGAAATGCTCCTCTAAGATAATTGTATCCATATGTGTACTTAAACTATAGAAGTTAAATTGTAATAGTTAATTTGCATTTCCACCGCACCTAACCCACAGTTGGCGCTTAAGGGGGCAGATACTGTAAATTACCATATTTTCCCTGATTTTAATTAAAATTATTTAAAATGAAGAAGTCAATGTATTTTTTTCAAAATTGGCATACAGTTTATTTATACATTAAAATAATATAAAAATTCTTTGTAATTTTAATTATTTAAAATGGCGGATGTACACTCAATTCTTCCAGGAAGGTCGCAGCGGGGCTTCTCAATGGGCAGACATTGTAGCATCGGCGTCGGTGACCTGAATACAAAAACCAAATACTTTTTTGTTTATTAACGTCATAACTTCTACGTGAATTAAAAAAAATGGAAAAAAAATTCGCGGAATAAAATGCTTAAAAAATTAATTTTGGGGCGACTACTACTCCTACTATTTTTGCTTCAAAAAAATAATTTTTTCTAAAATTTTTCGAAATTTGTGTCACATAGAAAGTAATATCAAGATGTGTGCAAAATTTCAGGGAGATAGGTCAACAACTTTTCGAGTTATCGTGTACGCCAATTCAAAAAAATATAGTTTTGAGAAAAACGGGTTTAAAGCTTGAATACAACTTAACTATACCTCTCCCAGCGTTCGAACGCAATGAATGGAGTCGACACGGTTGACAATCTATAATATAAGAAATACTTAAATTTACGTTCTAAAAATTTTGAACATTTTATGGAAAAAAAATTGTTTTTCGAAATTTTACAGGTATCTCTCCCCTTAACTACATTTACAGCGCTTTAATTCACTTTGCTGGACTAACAGAAATTATGTTGTTGTTGACAGAAGTCATGCATGATGTGTTAAAAAGCCCCTATTGGAAAACTGATCACACTTTATTTTAGAGCTTTAAACGTAGCTAAAATGGGATTTACTGAAGCTAGCCAAACTATTACATTGAAGTTAAAAAAATCAGTGTTAATAGGTTATAACGATAAATTCAGGCTTTTATTGAGCTTTTTATACATAATGATAATTTTTTATTAAATAACAACAATTTAATCTTAAGTTTAGAAATAAATCAATTCATTCAAAATAATAAAGTTTATTCCATATATGAGCCATTTGCTTTGAAAATGGTGTAAGTCCATTTTCACAAAAAATTAATAGGACTATGAATAAGTTCGTGCGGTTTTTTTTCGAAATTTGAAACTTTATTGACGTAAAATGGTTACAAATTTAATATTCAAAATATTGTCCATCGCTTACTACTACTTTTTCCCATCTTTCTGGCAATTCACGGATTCCCTTTGTGAAAAATTCGGTCGGTTTTGCCGCAATCCACGAATCGATCCATTTTTTGACTTCATCGTAATTACGGAAGTGCTGGTCAGCCAGGCCATGTTGCATCGATCGGAAGAGATAGTAATCGGATGGCGCAAGGTCTGGACTATACGGCGGGTGGGGTAGGACATCCCATTTGAGCGTTTCTTGTGCAACATGTGGCCGAGCATTGTCATGTTGCAAAATAACTTTGTCGTGTCTATCGGCGTATTGCGGCCGTTTTTCTCGCAGTGCTCGGCTCAAACGCATCAATTGTCGTCGGTAGACATCCCCCGTAATCGTTTCATTCGGTTTCAGTAGCTCATAATACACAACACCCAGCTGGTCCCACCAGATACACAGCATAACCTTCAGGCCATGAATATTCTGCGCCGACGTCGATGTTGAAGCATGGCCAGGGTATCCATACGTTGCCCGACGTTTTGGATTGTCGTAATGGACCCACTTTTCATCGCCAGTCACAATTCGATGCAAAAAACCCTTTCTTTTGTGCCGTTGAAGCAGTTGTTCGCATGCCATAAAACGGCGTTCAACGTCTCTTGGCTTCAATTCATACGGCACCCAATGGCCTACCTTTCGGATCATTCCCATGGCTTTTAAACGTTTGGAAATGGTTGATTGATCAACTCCCAAAGTTTTTGCAACCTCTTCTTGCGTTTGAGCCGGATCTTGATCGAGCAATTCCTCCAATTCGGTATCCATGAACTTTGGCGGCGCACCCTCGCGTTCTTCGTCTTCCAAGCCAAAATCACCACTTTTAAAGCGTGCAAACCACTTCTGGCACGTTCGCTCAGATAGAGCATGCTCACCATAAACTTCCACCAAGATACGATGACTTTCGGCTGCTTTTTTCTTCATATTAAAATAATGAAGAAGAATTCCCCACAAAAACACATTATTTGGCACGAAATTCGACATTTTCAAGTGTGGTAAAAATATTGTTGTTTACGCTTCAAATAAAAAACTTATACTGACGTTTGTGCCTTACGACAGTAGCTCTCCAATGAATGTTTGGAAATGTGGATCGATGGAATAATAATCAAGTTACGCCATCTGTTGTAAAACCGCACGAACTTATAAATAGACCTATTAGTTAATGATAAAAATGAATTCAATTTACCATGAACTTTTTATTTATAAACTTTTTCAAAAACAAAACCTATTAAAAATTTCATTATTTTTATCATTACACATTTTCATAGTTAATGAAATCACAAATATTATTACTTTGAAAATGGTACAAGACCATTCGGAATTCACAGATACAACGTTGGTTCGGTGGTGAAACCAAAATTAATAAAAACATTTTTCTAATAGCGGACACCCCTCGGCAGACAATGGCAAACCTCCGAGTGTATTTCTGCCATGAAAAAAGCTCCTCATAAAAAATATTTGCTGTTCGGAGTCGGCTTGAAACTGTAGGTCCCTCCATTTGTGGAACAACATCAAGACGCACACCACAAATAGAGGAGCTCGGCCAAACACCCAAAAAATGTACAAAATTTAATGGGTCATAAAACTGCATAACCGAAATTTTTCTAAATATTCTGATTATTTTTTTGTAGTGAAACTTCTTAGGCGTCGATGGACGAGCGAGAATGAAGAGTAAAATTTCAATGTCATGCAACGTTTTGGGCATTTTCGTTGAGCGAGAGAGAAAAAAATATAACGTAGAAGAGAAGGAGAGAGAGAGCTATACCTTATGTATATCTTAGACACCATTTAGGCTATTTTTCCTTGTGGTTGCTAATTTCTAGTGAGAAATAACACCGCCTCCTTTTTGGCGCTTCAAAACGCTTGTGATAATCGCTCGGAGTAGTACGCGTTGTTGCCGCGGCTTGTGTCAAAAATGGTACACAGATGGTTCCAAAAGGCTCCAAGGAGTAGGAGCAGGAATAGTGCGGCCTAGAGCACACAAATCCCTAACACTAAGTACAGATACCACAATTTTCCACATACAGATATACGAATTTTTTCCATCATATCCAAAAGAAGGTTCGAGAAAGTAAAAACTAAAATACTTTCGGACAGCCAATCGGTTCTCAAAGCCTTGAATAGCTTCACATTCAAGTTTAAAGTCCTAATAGAGTGTAAAATGGCACTCAACAAACTGGCCACTCATAATCAGGTCTCACTGATTTGGTACCAGGCCATGAAGGACAAGAAGGATATGAGAAGGCAGACTTTTATGCCTAAAATGGTCGGAAGGGCTATTTAATAAATTATAAAATTATAAAAAGTAGGAAACCAATAAATGTATCCAAACTAAATTCAGTGAACACTGGAACGACACAAGCGGCCTTAATCACTCCAAAAAGTTTTTGAACTTCAATGCCAACAGAGCAAAATCTGCTCTAACCCTAGATAAAAAGGGCCTCAGATTAATCTGTGGAGCACTTACAGGTAACTTTCCCTATAATAAACACTTTGACACAAAAGGGCTATCTAGTACAAGATCATGCAGGTTCTGCTGTGATGAAGAGGCATCTATGGAACACTTAATCACCAACTGGGAGGTATTAGGTCACAGGACACACAGAATCCTGGTCTCGTACCTACTAGAGGAGGAAGACCTACAATTGCTCCCTCCTAAAGAGCTGGTCCGATTCCTCGGTATACTAAATAATTATAAGTAAGTAATTAGGGGCGCACAAGAGATCAATCTGATCGCAGTGCATAAAGGCCTTATCCTAACCCGTACAACCATTACCAGTACCATAGCTACTTAACTCTAAACTTAAGTAAGTTTGGGACTGATTACTAAATAAACAACCTTTTTAAATTAGATAAAAAATTAACGTCGTAGGGAGTTTTGAACCAAATGTTGATGTATATTCACCCTGTGCGGCGTGACTAAATCGGAAATTGAATTTTTCATTATTTCCACTATAATACACGCCAAGTGCATATTATTTTGAAGGCCCTAAATTATTATTGGAGCTGGAAATAAATCGATTTTTCCATGCTCGAATAAATCTTTGGCAAATCGCGCGAAAAATTCATTTGTAAATAAGTTCACCTATTCCAATAGCCACATCCATATCTACGCACATTTCACATGACATCATCGCTATTAAAAGCAACTTTAACGACCAATCAAATTTTGGCACTTACATACTTATGCATAGAGCATTGTCAGGATGTCACCGAAAGTATCGACTGCCACTTGGGCGTATAAGTGACTTTATTTCGTGAGTGAAAACTAAGTTCGAAGTTAGCTGACCAAATAAGCACCGTCTAACGATTAAAAGTTTATTGGCATCTTTCAATGATTTGAATTAAAAACAAAAAACTAAAATAATTTATGGTCTTGCACAAAGGAAATAAATCACTAAAGTTACATATCAGTATAATGCCTCAACTGTTTTTACAATGTAAATTATTTACCAACATTAGCTGGTCAACGGCGGCGAGCCACTCATCACGTTTACTAGGGACAGCACATAAATATATATAATATTATAATTTGAAAAGAAAACAATAAAACGTCGCAAGTAATATCAGCTCAATTGTTGGCACTTTATTTGCATATTATGCGACACAAATGGTGCGCGAACAATTTGTTTAGAAATTTGAATTTTTATTGCATTTCCACCGTATAAGGAGCGCGAAAAAAATTCCAAAAAAAAGGGAAAGAAGGAGCAGGTGAAACTTTGTTGAAATAATAAATGCATACGCAACCTTATTTGTACGAGCTGGAAAAATGCTTGTTAAATGAGCCAATCGAAAACAACTGTTAGGGCCGTGTAGTACAGTGCTTGCAACACATCAACTGACGACGCCAGCAAGAGCAAGTGGTGAATTGTGAGCTGCCTAAATAGCGCACTTTTAAGTGCTTAAAGCGTATTGAATGCGCTCATTATTGACATGCAAGACGCCACTGCTACGCCGAACGAGTGTAGCACAATTAAAACACACTTCACAGTTGCTACTGTGGGCGGTTATGGACTTTGCCAATTTAAAATTTCAAATAGCTGCCATAATTGTGGCAAGTGCATTATGGCTCTGCATGTTGTTACTGCTTTATTTGATTTTTTCATTTTTTTTTTGTTTTTGTAAAAGCATAAGAACATAAAGTGTATATATGTATGCGCACTTGACAGTCAAGTCGTGCGCCAGAGTGCTGCGTTGACTGCAATTGTTTTTTAACCCGTTGATGGGCGCCAGCTGGCTTAGGTAGCGGTTGACATGCAATCGACTGTTAAGCAAAGGGACGGCATTAGAAGGAGAAAAGCTGAAAAGCAGAAAAACAAAACAGTAGAAAAGGGCAGTGTGGCGTATTAGACCTGATCGGCGAACGTGTGTGTGATTTGGTCTGACAAAAGAAAAGCGTTTTAATTTCAATTGTTTCTAGTAAGGGGAAATGGGGAAATGGCAACAAGCAAAAGGTTGTTAAGTTGTGCCCGTAATGGTTGCGTATACTGATATACTGATATACTTTAAATTGCTGCTGTTTTATTAACCTACTTTCCATCGCCACTCCTTTAAATGAAACCAAAATCGATGCGCAATTATTCTATGTGCGTGATTTACCAAAACAATATTTTTGTAACTAGTGCACCAATACATATACATAAATATGAACATATATCTACGTATAGGCACTAAAACTATGTGCATAGCTGTCCATGAATACACTGATGTTTTCGCTATGACGTCAACATCCCATATGTGCCACTTATTTTACTTAACGTACCATGAATGTGATTGGAAAAGAAATATTACTAGTGCACACATTACGTGAGAACTAACAAAAAAATTCCATCATTGCTGCTTAGTTCAAAAATAAATATTGGAAAAAATCGTCTACTGCAATTAAATAAGCAGATGAATCAATTTGCTTTAAGAAATTACGAATGGAATTTGTTGTATCGATGCATACTTACTAGGGGTGTAAATATTTCGATTTTACCATCCCGTAAAAGTCGGGATTAATTTTGGGATTTAGATACTCATTATTTTGCTACAACTTAACTTGAAAAAAATGCTTATTAATATTGTTTGAAAAGCCTCCCACAGTACAATTAATATAATAAATTATAAATGTTTTGCTTTTTAATAAAAAATATATGAGTTTTAACCGTTTACCGCATATGAACCCATATATTGAATTACCGTTTTGATATACAAATTATCTATTAAAAAATACTTCAAACTTTTTAATTCATCAAAAATATATTTAGCAATAATAAAACGCAAGCAACTTGTCCATGATTTTATGGCCTTTCGAAATAACCTCACTTTTATGTCAATAAGTGAAAAAGCAGAATTGAATTGCGAGGGATTCATTTTCAAGAAACGGAAACAGAGTAAAATGTAAGGCGTTTTTTACAAAAAAAAAATATTTTCAATATACACCTAATTCTGTTCTTACACGGTAGATTGGTTCCAGAAAAATCCGTGTAAAAAAAGTCATTGATCGTATGCAAAAATAGACGATTGGTTCCAAATCTCTAAAACCTGTTAGAATTAGTGAAAAACAAGGATTTTTTTGGAACAAGTATTCAGGTTTTTTTAATTAAATCACATATACAATGTTTTTTCTTTTTTTCTATTGATGTAGTAAATTTTATACGTTGCGATAATTCCTTGGCCCAGTCGTTGGATTAGGGATGTGGTATTCGGTGGCAGGAACAAAACTTGTACATTTTCGTGTTCCAACTGAGGATGCCCGGGAGCATTGTCTACCAACAGAAGAACTTTAAATTATAAGCCTTTTTCATTCATATATTTTCCAGTTTCTTGTACGAAATATTAAATTAACCATTCTGTGAAAACTGTAGTTGTCACCCATGCTTTTTTATTGGCTAACCAATTAACCGGCAATGTACCAAAATCGACACTTTTCATTTCTCGAGGCTTAAGTGCAAGATTGATAAACAGGGGCTTTAACATCCGATCTCCAGAAGCGTTACTGCAAAATAAAAATGTGACTCGATCTTTTTCAACTTTAAAACCACCAGCGCTTTTTTGCGATTTGGCCAAATATGTTCTTCTCGGCATTTTTTTCCAAAAAAGACCAATTTCGTGGGCATTTATCGGCTATTATTTTTTTTAAGTTTTAGTGGAAATTCTTTGACGGCTTTCTGATCTCCAGAGGCAATCTCACCCTTGATTTTTATGTTATGAAGCGCATGCCTTTGGAAAATTCCCATTAACCATCCTGTGCTTGCACGTAGCTTTTCTCATGAGTTGATTGTATGGATATAGACGATTGTTCGTATTTTATCATTTTATAAAACCTTAATGATTGCTGTTTGATATTGTTTCCGTCTACGGGAATTTGTTTTTGTGCATTGTCCGCAAGCCATATTATGAGCGCTTTTTCCATTTGTTCTTTAGCATCTCTAGTATATGATGAAGGCTTAACAGATAGTTTCGTTCCAGAAATCACCGATTGCCTAATTGAAATTTAATTTTTTTTATAGTTCTTATTGCGGCTTCATTTAAACCGAACATTTTGCCAAGAAATGTTGAGCCTTGTCCATTTCGAAAGCGATCTAAAATTTCCATTTTGGTTTCCAAAGAAATTGCTTTACGTTTTAGTTTTGTATTTGCTATTTTCTTTTAGGGATACATAAAATATTTAACAAAAATATCAATAACTGAATAAATTTAAAATATTTTTTGGCTCACCTTTTATCTTAATGCGTTAAATTTAATATGACGTTGGCAAAACAAATTTGCCAATAAAAAAATTCTTTACCAAATACGTTTGATTACATTAATAATTCACAAAATATTAACACATCTCAAGTGCTCTGACCAGTAAATTTGCTTGTATGCACAAAAAGGGAATTCCCCTGAATTTCTGATATGAACATATTCCGTAAAAATTAAATGTGACAAAAAAAATTTAAGCACAACAAATTTTAAATCGTGCTAAATGGAATAAAATCGTGTAAAAAAATTAAAAATATTTTATTTTCAAACCGTGTAAAAGAAGACCGTGTAAAAACAGAATTAGGTGTACTCATCTTCCTCGTTGGATAATAACCTTTCCGTTTTTCAAATTTTTTCTATACTTTACAACTAGTATTTATATATTGTTGCGGAAAAACCCGAATATAAAACTGTTTCATTATTTTTCTCTTATATGTCTTATTGATAATTAAATAAAGCTGTTTCCGCTATGAAACGCGTCTCATTTTTCAACGCTTTATTAAGGCTCTCGCCTCATTTGAAATTATGTTTTTGGGATGTTTCTATAAAAGCATGTAAAATGGAAACGAAAAAGTTTTTTTATTCTTGTTTTGAGTATTTTATTTGTTGAAATTTGAAATTGAAAATTGCTTTTGGCCATATGAGGTTCGTATAAAAAGTTGTCGGCCTTCAAAAAATGATCTTCACATGAAAATTGGACACAGATATTGCCGGTTCTTTGGAACCGTTTTTATGAAATAAAATTTAGTTGGCGTAGAATTTATGTATGTCGTTATCGTGTAACCTACAATCATTTGGAAAAAAAGTTTTTTAGTATTTTTTTCGGACCTTTAAAGGAATAAAAAAGTGTCAAGAAACGATTTTCCATCTTTGAACGTCATTTTGTCATTTTTTTTTTTTTTTGTAAGATCATAGTTCACACGATAACGACATTCATACTGAATTAGCACCTTCTTGTCTTTTTGATTTCAGACAGTAGTGTGACCCGAAATCCGTGTCGCGAGCGATATGCCTTTGTTTGGAAGACCATTTTTTGAAGGCCGACATTTTTTTGGACGAACCTCGTATTGCCAACAATTTTTTTTTCAATATATACTGAAAAATTAAATACTGAAAGCAAAAATAAAAAATCAAGAATGCCAATGCAACTTTTTACTATTTAATCAATCAAGTAGACCAATGCAAATTATTATGGTAAACAAACCAAAACAAATGTTCTAACATATCACAATTTGCTAAAAAATTAAAGTCAATATTCCTTTTTTGCTATAATGGGTTATTTTTCTGTATCCATATCATTAGCTTCGTAAGAAATCATAAGTCCCGAAAAACTCGAGACTACTCTCTAACAACTTATTATTTGCTCGAGATTAACATCCTTAATACATGCATATGTTCACATAAAGGCAATAATTATGGGCTTAACCCAGGTCTGTATTTGCATAACACATAAATATGTATACGTCCGCTTTATTTAAGAAATAAAAAAGTGATGTCAGCACGTCATTATGCGCTTGAGATCATAAATGAGATTCAGGTATTTCCTTAATAAATATTGAAAGAATGGTTTTCAGACAGTTTTTCTGTCTTGGTTAAAATTTAATCGCTCTTATAGAATTTTATTTGTTGAAATTAAATACTACAAACCTACACTATTTCATCCAGCATCAGGACTCCACAGAGGCACATCCTTTGCCCTTTTCAGTCTGTTCTATTTAAAAATGATTTTGGTATATACTTGCTTCAAATTTTCCAATTTTTTATTGCAAGTCATTAAAATTATTCGGAGGATAATTTGAGCGTAGGAAATCGTCTACTTGCAGTATGACTTAAACAATCTCGTTAGGTGAAGTCATAGTAACAAATTAGCTTTAAATTAAAAAAATGCTTCCATATGAACAAGTTTAAGTACTCCTTAGTTCTACAGCATTTGGTATATATAACCAGCTCAACACAGTTAAAGATTTTATTAACTTCCTGGAAGTTGCCTTTGATCATTGATTTACTTTTGTGTAACATCTTTGCTATTTGCTTCCGAAGGCCTATACTAGTAATTTTGCCTTTCTCCGTATATATCCAAAGGATTTTAGTGACCCTTATACAAAGAACGTCCCGAATCAGACGCTTTCTTTATAGCCGTCAGTGCAGTGGTACTTTTCGGATTTGCATTAAAATTAACCACATTACTTCCGTCCGCAGAGGAAAGCGTCAGAGCACTGAGACGTAAATGAGTTAGCGCAGCTTCCCCAGGATCAGCTAAAGGGTTTGCAGGGGTCGCCTGTATCTCCTTTGATTTCGTTGGTTCTACTAAGCCAAGCTCATTTTCGCCCAGTAACAGGCTCTCTATAGAGCTACGTATAGAGCCTGACGAGGATGCACCGTTCAATAGGTGTCCATCCTCAACCAGAAGCTTGCTTCCTCCACGGCCCTTATTTCCAGCCCTGGTCGTCTTGGTGGTGAATGAGTTTTGGGCCTGCACATCCGATGCCCAAGTCGCTGGAGAAGCACCGGGAGGATTGCCATAAGCGTGGGTATCTCGTGCAGAGTAGTCCTGGTTTGTACTCATTTCCATTTGTGTGGTGGCCCTATTAATACTCTTCAAGGGAGCCACTGTTGAAGAAGAACCCGTTATCTACAGTTCAAGTATAGATCCGTAATGTTCTGTTTTAACTCAGTAATCAGTCTATTTGTCAACCGACAGTAGCTGGGTTACCTCGCGCAGGATGGGATTCTTCATCACGCACTAACGCTCTTGGCTTAGTAGAGGCTATGGGGTTGGAATGACCCTCTGTATTGCGCATATCTACGTCCTGTACCGTCCTCATAGTAGTCATAGTCAGTCCTAAGAAAGACTCATACAGTGAGAACCAACACTTAACCCACAAAGAGGTTAGATTTTGCATTTTTTTGCAAATATTTCTTTGTAGATCCGTGTGTGATTATTTTGGTTAGGGAACCAACCAGCTATGCATTTTGTAATAGTTTTTCAAATAGCAGCGGTGAAATGAGCATTTATTTCATTGAAAATAACACAATGCCATCATATATATTTTTGAAATCTATAAGTCAAATTTACATAAATTAAAAAAATACATGTACATTTTGTGCCGTTTTTACATAAGCGTTTAAATCTGAGGCTAAGCTGACGATCTTGTTCTTATCGCAAGAAACCAACATGTGCTTTAAATTTAAAGCAAAGTTAATTGGTGTAAAAGTCAACCTGAAAGTCGGGCCCGACCTATTTCAAATAGTCGAAACATTGAAGTAAACTTAAGAGCAAACTTAAGTGGTACGTCAGAATCGTTTATCTGCATAACTGACAGACTGGAGGCGGCAAATAGACGCTCTTATAACGCATAGCTAAAACTGTCTAAAAACAAACTTATTATGGGCGTGTAAACTACAGATCTGTAAGACCCTTTTAAGGCCAATAGGAACGTATGGATCTGAAGCATGGGTTCTGACTACCAATATGAAAAACTATCTCTTATGCTTTTACAGATACATGAAAATATGTTTTGGAAATTAAAATTTTTTTTATATACCGCAAAAAACTGTTTTCGAGCCTATAAAATATTTTAGAGAGATAAAACGTTGTTTATTGGGAAGAAATGGCTTTTAAAAAATCAACTGAGAATTGACTATTAACATATTTGTTTCAACTTCTTTGAAATTTTTTTTTTTTTAATTACTACCAAATACTTTGCTAAAGTTTTAACGAATTATTTTTAATTTTGACTCTTTTGCTGATATTCAGGACTGTAAGAAGAGTAAACGAAAACAATTTTTAAAACCAAAAAAGGGAGTTGAAACTCGCAAAAAAATGTCTCTTTTCAATAACCATAAGGAGATGCCAATATACTCATAAAAAATTTTTCAGTAAATTTTACAGATCACTTGGTTGAAAAAATTGAAAAGATCAAAATATTCCTTAAAATATACGAAACAAAATTATTTTTAATTAAACCCTATATTTCTTTTAATGATTTTCGCTATCATCTCCACTTTTTGGAAAAATTGAAACATTTTGTTATAAAAACTATAAAAAAATTAATTTTTTAATGTCTAAGAAATTTAAGAAAACTTAAAAAAATAGAAGAGAGTTGTGTTATAAATTAAGAAGATGTTATTGAATTAAAAAGTTTGTAGTAAATTAATTACTATTTAATGTTTTTGCAAATTAAATAAAATAAACATTTTCCCACGTAATTGAAATTTTATTAAGATACACATTTTTAACAAATAGATGATTTTATTTATAAACTCGCTTGTAATTAAACACTTTGAAGCGAGAAAAAAAATAAAATTTTCGAATTTTCTTTTTGGCCTCAACGACAACGAACATAAAGAAAGTCTAATTTTGTTCAACCATAAACCATTTTATATTGCGAAAACAAAGTATCGATTTTTTATCCCTTTTTTGAATTGTGAGTGTCAAAATGTAAATGATTTAAGCGTACATTCAGCTGATATTCTTCCTATGATAAGCCTATAGAGGCTACATTATGGACCAAATTGGCATAGTGATCGACCACTTTAATTACCTGCGCTCTTAACAATAAACATGTATTTAAACATATGTAGTGCCAACCCCGAAATTCCGAGGTTTCCGCGATTTTTTTATCTTATTGCCGAAAATATCGATATCAGTTTCTAAAAATCATGGGATTCCTTATTAATTTTTTTCAACAGGCCGCTAAATGTTCTCTAAATTTGTTCCATTTATTCAAACTATTTTATGAAAAGACAAATAAAATTTGTTGGTGTATAAAAAGTAAATATTAAGCATCTAAATACGAGTTGTGGCTATTAAATATCAATATAAATACAGCTAAATGAAGAGTACGTACGCGTATGCGCAAACCTTATGCGACCGGCAAACTGGGCAATTCCGTGCCAAGAGTTTCCGTAAGTTTTTCTAAAAATAGGTTTATTTGTAGGCTTGAGTATAAAAAGGAGTAAACTGAAGAAAATTAATTATTTTGAGATTTATTAATTGCTGGAAATTTTAGTATAAAGTGAAAAAAAATGAGAGAAGCAGATACCCGATATCTTTCATTGCTTAGGGATTTGAATGTAATTAAAAAAGTTGTGGGAACGCCACTATGAAACTTTCAGGGATTAACGAGCACAGTCTTACCTATAATATATATATATATATATAATTGGCGCGTACACCCTTTTTGGGTGTTTTGCCGAGCTACTCCTCCACTTTGTGGTGTGCGGCAGATATTTTTATAAGGTGCTTTTTCATGGCAGAAATAGACTCGGGGTTTGCCATTGACTGCTGAGAGGCGACCGCTATTAGAAAAATGTTTTTCTTAATTTTGGTATTTCACCGAGATTCGAACCTACGTTCTCTATGTGAATTCCGAATGGTAGTCACGCACCAACCCATTCGGCTACGGCCGCCGCTAGTTATGGAAAAGCGGTATTGGCTAGTTATGGAAAAAATAAGGTAAAAGTCTGCGGGAGGATGTTTTAAAAAATGACAAACAAATATATTTCTCCAAAAACTATGAACAAAAAACCATTTTTTTGTTTTTTGTTTTTTTTTCAGAAAGTATATTTTATATAAAAAATTTAAAAACAAAATTGTTTAAAAATTAAAAAGAACTGAAGATATTTTACTTCAAAAACTTTATACCAAAATTGTCAACATCGAATAAATCACAAATTGTTTTTTTTTTCAAACTTTAAGACTTTTATTTCTTACTAGCGGACCCGGCAGACTTCGTTCTGTCAAATAGATTTTGAATGTGGCAGTTTATACTTCGACCTTAAGATGTTTTTACTCTGCTGACTCTCACACACCGCCCTATCATCTTGGTGACGGTTCTGTTCAGGAGAATTAAAGAAAAAAGTCAGCTCGGGTGACCTAAGTATCTTCGCTTCCACGAACTTAGGCCACCCTTTTGGGACCCACTAAAAACCCCGACTGGGATGTTTGCCAGAGGGCTTCAAACTAAAGGGGAACTAAAGAGAACAAACCTGATTGAAAAAAAATGTTAAGAGATAGTAGAAACCTAAAGGTGACAAATATTTATAAAGTGGGTGCTTCACAATACATAGCAAAACATAGAGATAATTAATTATTTATCATTATTATTATTAATATAACATAGGGTTAATAACCGACATAATAAAGAATGATGAAATAAAACGTGTATAAGTATTTTCAGTAATCGCTTTATTGTAAATCAAGTGAATCACAATGATTAACAAAAATCTGTTTTATTTTGTTGTATTGTTGTATTGTGTTGTATTGTAGTGCCGTATGATATACATACAATGTTTTTTCTTTGATTACCTGGTGAATATACAAACAAATCTGATGGTTTTCCAACGCGGGAACAGGCAACATACAAATGACCATGTGCGAAACATGGGTTTTCTAGATTAGTTAATAATGTTTGTCCTTTGTTATTTTTGGCATATGTTTATCTTCCGTTCTTCTTAAAATATGTTTGTCTTTTGTTCTTCTTAAAATATGTTTAACTGTTGTTGTTCTTAAAATATGTTTGGATTTATTCAGCCCTGCATGATTATTCTTATTTACTTAACTATTTTTATTTATTATATGTGAACGAAATCACTCTTTAACTCGTTCTGAAACTAGAACAAAAGAAAGAATATAACGAGGCCAATCAAAGCTATACATTTTTTACTTTTCCATTTGGTCGGGCTCACGATATTATCACTTTGTGTGAACGCATTAGATCCTCCAACGCGAACAAACACACCCACGAACGCGCAATATATGTATGGGAAAAAGAAAAGGGCTGTTTTAGGGTTTTCCCCGAAATTATTCGAATTTTTCTCGCCGTACAAACCATCCTTGGACTTCCAGGAACATTTTAAAAAAATAATTGTTAAGATTGGTCCATGCGTTGTTGAGTTATGCGCTTACCAACACATTTTGCGATTCATTTTTATATGTATTATAGAAGATTAAGTCTATACTCAACCCTACAAATAAACCAATTTTCAGAAAAATATGCGACAATATCGAATATAATAATATCGAAAAAATTATTATCGATTTGGCAACTTCCCTATGTTCTTAAAGATCAAATCAATAATCATTCGCATTTTTAATGAACTCCGTTAGAGAATTAGGAAAGAATGACACGAAGTGTGGGAGCACAAAACAATGCGCCGACTCAATCTACATTGCAAGTGAAGAAGTTTCAAACCAAACTCAGCATTTCCTGTGAAATAGATGCGCTATATTTTCTTGTTGCCTGTAAGCAGCAGTTGCTGCAAGTTAAACTTTTTGTTATCGTTTCATGTTCCGAGCAGACCACTGCTTCTCTCAAAGAACTTATGAAATCACAAATTGAAAGTAAACACTGCCTATGATATATCATTTTTATTTATAGTTTAACTCCCGCGTAATACCGTAAAACTATTGATTGTATCAATTCTTTACGGTTTTCTTACGTACAATACGCTAAAAATTCGTTATTGAACCTGGTAATACTGACACACAGATTTTTGACTTTCACTCAAACACTATTCACACTGCATCCCAGCTCTAGTCGTATAAATTTTATTTGAGTACGTTGGGTCTATTATTGACAAAGTGGTATCGGTCTTCAAATAGAATACTGTGGAAGGTTTCCACAGCTATTCCGAATGTTTCCATTATTTGCAACTACCTGAGAATATTGTAGGGTTAGAGGAGGTGATGAGCGTCAGTTCTCTTTAAAGAGATAAATATTCAATAGCCATATCACGCATCATTCTTCATCAAGTAAATCAAGCCCACCTATGAGAAATTTGAAATGAAAAATAGTGTATGCAACATAAACAAATTGCATTGTAGCGTCTGGACAAATACTTAAAATTAAATGATGTAATAAATTCCACACACAAGTCCGCATAAAACTATTAAATTTTAAGATCGCTAAATACTTGCACTGCACAGAATTTTTACCTACTGTAGTTTCTCTTACTCATGCATGAAAAAACAAAGTATTTGCACAGCTATGCTTGTCGAATAAATGTAATGTGTGCGTATAATTTGTATACAGGGGCAATTCCACAAGTTTTATTAAAATTAAAGATATTCAATTTGCTCGCGAAAAAATCCAGCTCTTAGACAAATGAATGTATACAGAAGCGAGAGAATTTTCGTGGTAACAGCTCATGGCCACTGGCTCATGGGTACTTCTTCTTCGTCTGTATCCTTATCCACATAATATCACTTTATGAACATTTCTGTCTAGAAAACACAAACTGTGACGATTTACGCACGCACTTGCCCGAACCGGAAGACCTCTATGTATTGTTTATCAGAATTTCAATATCTGAAGTTTGAGGGTAGCAGGGTATCATTAAATTACAATACATTCAATATTTTCCAAATGAAAACTTTTCTCCAATTTTCTAATCTGACCCATAAAATGAACTGAACTAAGTAAGCTGATAAACTATTTGTAACTTTAAAGTGCGTTTTTACTCTTTCCGTTTTCTCAACTGCCTAACAAAGAAAACGTTATGCGCTCCGAAATTTCGTCAAGGGAGTAAAAATCTCCTATTTTGTTTAACCATCTGGTAATGCCGATGAGCAAAGCTAGCTGTCCTTTATTTATATCATTTAATGTGTTTTTTTGTATTAGGCCAACAACCTTTTTTTCAAACAATTTTTCCTAAAAATTTAAGGCGCCATTTTGAAAATGTTATCTAATATATAAAATTTACCTATGAAGGGGAATATTTACCTATTACGTTGACTATCCCTGGAGTGACACTACTTTTCCCAATTTTTCGAATACCGCAACGGAAGAACTCTTCGTCGATCCATTTCATGAGTTCACTCTGATTAGCCAGAGCATGTGCCATAGATTGAAAGAAATAATACTCAAATACATCTGGAGAGTACAGAGTATAGAGAGGAATAGCTCCCACTTCAGTGTTACAAAGTAGGTATTCACAATTTTTGTGCCATGAGGAAGTTCTAACTAATACTGTTCACACTTTTTCTCGAATCTTTAATGAATGAAGCGCTAGTTAACTTATCGAACAGCTTTCCAATTTATAATTTTTCATGTAAACTTTGAGGTACCCGTTCATCTAAGATGCAAGCAATATCATACACCTGCTGAAAGATTTGGGATTAGTCTTGAATAGTTGTTTCAACAGGTTTAAATTATTAAATTAAAGACAAGATTCCTTTACATTTTCATAATTCCTTTTGGTGATAAACTATCCAAAACCAAAAAAATGAGTCCCTGCACGATATTCCCTTCTTTTTATTGTAAAAAAAAATACACTGACACATCAGTGACGGATCAAAAAAATTTTGTAGGATTCAATTATAATTTTTCTTGTATTTAGAGTCGGCTGTAGCTGTTCTATGAGTTTTTAAAACGGTATTAGTAAATATTTAAGAGGGTATGGTATATCAATATAGAATTAATACATGTACAGGTATATGTTGGTATAAGCGCTGTATGGCATAAATTAGTGCTCATTTAGTCAAGACTTAATTTAAATAACTCCCCCTCCCGGTTGTCTAGAGCTCGAAAATGAAGGGTATTCTCAGGAATTTTTTTTTACAATAAGAAAATGAAAAACGATATTTAAATTTTTTTTTTGGATTTTTATTTAACTTTTTTTACATACAAAAATGAAAAAAAAAAAATATTTAATTTTAATAATTTTAAAACCTGCGCTAAAGTTGATGCTCTCGACTAATTGGGCCTGGACGGTGTTGTCCCTTTTGGCTCTTTTATTTATCTGAAACACAAAAACCAAAAAAATATGTTAATTAGTACGAGTGTAGATATGTCACGTACTAAAAAAAAAAAAATTGACAAAATGGAGCGGGTTTGAATTTGATAATCTAAAAAAAGAGTTTTTTCAGTTTTTTAATAAAAAAAAAAAAAACGAAATATTAATACGATTCTAGCACGGTGGATGGCCATTGATGTTGGATAGCCAATATACAGGGTGGCTGATGAAAGCCGCTACCAAAAAAAAATTGAATAACTTTTTTTCTTTTTAAGTTATCTGTTCCATTTTTGTTTTAATTTGCAGATTGATCTTTAAAATTTATAAAAATGGACAACTGGGACACGTAAACAAGAATTTGGATAGTCCGCCGCTATCACGCACTGGAGTCCGTAGTTTTGGTACAGAGAGAGTACAGGCGGATGTTTGGCGGCGATCTCCCGAGCAGATGGACCATAATGAGACTGGTGAATAATTTTGCTGAGCAAGGAACAGTCGCAAGAAGGCCTTATCATCGAAACCCACCAGTTCGGACGGAGGAAACGATCGCTGCTGTAGCTGCAGCTATACAAAGCAATCCAAGGGTTTCAACAAGAAGCTTATCTGCTCAACTTGGTGTCAGCCGACAGTCTTTGCAAACAATAATGCACAAAGATTTAGACTTATTTCCCTACAAAATTCAAATGGTTAAAAAATTGAATGCAGCAGACTTGCCGATTCGCTTGGAATTTTGCCAGAAGATCCTGCAAATGGTGGAAGAAGACCAAAACATGTTAAACTGCCTTTTCATGTCTGATGAGACCCATTTCGATTTAAACGGCAATGTGAACAAACAAAATTGTCGAATATGGAGTACTTCTAACCCACAGATACTCCACGAGACGGAATTGCATCCTCTTCGCGTGACAGTGTGGTGTGCGGTTTCTTCACGCTGTATTGTCGGGCCTTATTTTTTTGAAGAAAATGGTCACACCGTTACGGTTACTGGAGACCGTTATTTGAAAATGCTGAAAGAATTTTTCTATCCAGAACTACGCCGAAAGAGAATTCCTTTCAACTCTGTGTGGTTTCAACAAGATGGGGCAGCGTCTCACATAGCCCAGACTGTTATGACAGAGTTGCGACGAAAATTTCCCAATAAACTGATTTCAAGAAACTCCGAATTTCGTTGGCCCCCCAGGTCGCCTGACCTTACTGCACCTGACTTTTTCTTGTGGGGTTTATGTAAACAAGAAGTTTATAAAACAAAGCCAACAAATTTGGATGAACTAAAATAATCCATTCGGGCAACAATTGCGGCTATTCCTGTCGCAACTCTCAAAGCAGCAATGAACAACTTTTTACTAAGATGCCGCACTTGTGTCAACAAGCATGGGGGGCATTTAAATTCAATTATTTTTAAAACTAGTTAAGCTACATTTAATAAAATTGTATGACCTTCAACTTGAAAAAAAATAAATGAATTCCATACACTAAAAAAAAAGTTATTTGAGTTTCTTAATGTAGCAAAATTCATCAGCCACCCTGTATTAAAATTTCAGGCGTTTCGGCTGAATATTTTTCTTTTTTTGAGAACACCAAAAAAAATGTTTTCGAGTTTAAAGCTTAAGGTACAGGAACGCGCGGACCGCTCTATACGTAGTTAATGGGCTGTAGATGAAAATTCCACACTACATATATTCTTAAGGTACTATAGGTACTTTCGAAATATCGAAAAAACAACAAATCGATTTTTTTAAATTTCTAGACTTAACATAACTTAAGCCAATATTTTTGCTGTATATAGGTATATAAGCGCTGTGTGGCATTAACTTAAACTTAGTAAGTATAAACCTAGCTTACCTTGAATATTTTCCCCATATGTTGGTAATAGCTCGAAGGCATAAATTAGAGCTTAGTTAGTCTAGACTTGTTATTTGCTATATGTAGATATTTTCGCTGTATTACTAAAATTTTATTTTCCTTGTTCACTCCTCTCGGGAGCATAGGGCCTCGACAAGACTCTCCCATCGAACACGGTTCTGTGCTGTTGTTTCTACACCGTCCCATGACATGTCGGCATCAGCTAGTTCGCGCAGCATAGACCTTCTCCAAGTATTTTTTGGTCGATCGCAACATCTGCTCCCTTGCGGGTTCCAGTCCCTCGTGATGCAATCTGGTGGTTTTCTCAATGTATGGCCTATCCATCGCTACTCTCTGCGTTTGATTTGCCTGAGGATGGGTTCCTCGTTCGTTAATCTCCACAGTGCGTTGTTACTAATGGTGTTTGGCCATAATATTCTGCAGATGATGCGGAGGAATTTGTTGGTGAAGGATTGTAGCCTCTGTGTGAGCCAAGCCATGTTTTGCTTCCGTACAACAATACGGACTTCACGCATGAACCGAATATTTGTAGTTTAGTGCACCTGAAGATTTGCGAACTCCCCCATACTGTATGCATTCGCCCGAATGCCGCCCTTGCTTTGCTTAACCTGCAGTTGAAATCGTTTCCACCATCTGTAGTGATGATACAGTAGAGGTAGCAGAGGTTTTGCGTTATTGTGGTTAACTCCCATGGCCTTGGTCTTGGCGATGTTGACCTCCAGTCCGACAGTGCGTGCCAGCGCAACTAGTTTGTCCGCCTTCGCTTGCATGTCACAGAGTTTTTGAGAGAGGAAACAGATGTCATCGACGAAGTCCAGATCCTCAAGATGTGAAGTGAAACTCCAAGTCCTTAGCGAAGACCTCAACCATCTGTGCGATCCTCCTGGCAGAAAATTTTCAGACACAGATGACGCTCCAAGCAACGACTGGTGGGCATTCTCACTATTTAGGACTGGTGGCGGCAGGCTAATCACCTACCCTGTCAGAAACCAAATAGATTAATGTAATTAACGTAAGAAAAAGCCTCGCAATTTACGTAACTTAACATAATTAAACTCAACATTTTGCTCACCCTGAAATGTACTACAGAAACCTGTGTTAGCGGTGGATTTTTGATACTTTAGTGAACTGCTAGGCAGATGTAGTAGAACATACAAACAGAAAACATTCACTTGTTACTTAATTTACGTAAATAAATTTTAGGCTAATTGAGCTTTTAGAGTTCTTTTGGCAATACTGTTATTGTCCAAATGTCTTTATTTATTTATGCTTATCTAAACTTTCTGAATTTTCATTCATTTTGCAAGTCACAAATTTAACAAAGGTTTGAAGGAGTACCCATTTTTGGTTTATTTCACATTTCTCAGGGCTTTTATTCATTTAGTTTAGTTACAAACTCTTTTTTTTTTAAATTGCGCGTTTAATCCTTCACATTCAATTCATGGTGCTCTTTATAGGACCATCACTCCAGCAATGCAAATATTCCATTTCACTTTCAAGCAGGCACTAACACCATCAAGTTATTCCTTTTCCGTTTCTGCATTGCAACTTCAGCTATGTGAGTCTAATTTTAGTTTTTTTTTTATATCTTTAAACCAATCAATAAATTGCTTCCGTTCATCGACATGCAAGCAACTCTTCGCAAATCTCTACACACAAATGTATGTACATTTGAGCATAAATACTCAGAGGCACTTTCTTTGAAATTTGACCCACTTGCCATGCAGGCGGCAACCTCATTCGCAATCTATTAAATGAAATCTGTAACTCGCCATTTCCAGCTAACTGTTCGCACCTACAAATCGCAACGAATACTGTGTCAATTACGATTTCCCAACTTAATTGCTACCATTTGTAATGGAAGTACGATACACTGCATTACAACTGTACTGTGCATACACGCACATACATATGTATGTACACTGCAGGTCCTTGCACTTTACCAATGGCACAAAAAACACAACAAAGCACTTCGTAGTGTAGCAGAAAGTAGGAGTATCTAAGTGCTACCGGTTTTGTTGTTATCGTTGCTGTTGGTTAAACAAATTGTCCTAGTAAGGGAAAGGCGGCGTGTGTAATTGGAACGCGCTTAAAAACACGTGACCCAAATACACGACGTGACCCACTTCAATAAATTTCATGTTGTTTTTCGAAGAGTTTCTGTGGGTTGGGTCTATTGACCTGCTGCTGACCACTCACGCAGTTTGAATGGATCCACTGTGGCGTACTGTGGCACAGAAACTAAACTAAATGGCATGCACCACTCGGGCAACATGATTGCCGGTCGCACATAATTGCAATAACGGATGTGCACGCGGATGTTCGTCAGAAATTATTAAAATATAGACATCGGTACATAGATGTGTTCCCTTTAGTAGACATGCGAACTTATGTGAGTGTATCTGCAAATATCTGCGTATGTATAATTGAGGAAGCGAAGTACACGAGGATACATGCATAGGTACGAGGAGGTGGAGTTAACTTACTTAGCATCGCTCTTGCCTGTTGACTTATTTTCACATCCTGCCCACTCTCATGCGCACTCGTTCGCATTTCGCGCTCTACTCTGTGCATTTCTGTATCTGCTTTCCCTTACTTAGAGCCACAAGGATGGTAAACGGCTCGATGTGCTCTACTTGTCGTCACTAAAACGACGCGCCAACAAGGATAACAACATATGACTGTAACAAAAATTGTAGTGTTTTTGAAATATTTCAAAGGCACAGACAGACAGATGGAGAGCACGAAAGAAAGAGAGAGGACAGTGATTGTGTATGACTGTGTGTGTGTGTGTGTGAATACGTGTATGTTTTGCGAAAGCTTAACACTTTATTATGGTCAGCATGGAAATCAGTTGGATTTAGACTCGCGACGTGTAGAGAACGTGTTGTGTTTGCGTGTGAATTGAGTGCATACATACATATGATTATCCAGTGCATCTTTATAAATAAACTGTAAGGTTTAATTAAAAATCATTTTCCCAGAACTGATGGATTAAAAATGGTACACTCCAATGAAGATGCCCTTAATAAAATTCCACTGAAATCGGCCAGCGGTTTGGATGATGAAGAGAAAAATGGTGGAGAATTCACAAGTGATACAGCAGCAGCGGAGGAGGCGAGGCGCGAACAAATGTAAGTGTAAAATATCTGAACTAATTTTAGAAATATTTCATATTTTATGGTAAACACAACTATGATTACATTTAAGTAATGTACGAGCATCCACACCTATACCTTTAATACGCGCGTAAATTTAATGGAATTAAATAAATACGGCCGGTGAGTTTCCATGTTGAAAGTGCGTGAAGTGAAATGCAGCCAAAACTAAAGGCGCTAATACTCAGTAATTTATAGACTGTTAGCCATCAGCGGCACTTATACAATGTTTTAACTCATTACTTTCTTTTCCCATAAATTTGTTAAATTACCGGATTTCCTTGTTGGTGTTGATATAGCAATTCACTTGGCCCTGCCACAGCGGTGTAGTCACCGATAGTCATCGCCTAGCTCATCTAACGGTAGTTCCAGGAAACGTGCTGTTTCGATAGATTGGATCCAGAAAGAGAGATCGAGACGTGCTAAGTTGGTGGAGGTGAGAATAGTTGGTTAGTATAGTGCGGGATATATTCATATGACGGGCATAGTATGTTGAGAATGTCGGGGTCGATTCTGGATAAGTATGTGTTTAACTACGCAAGTCTGACGAGGCTGCTGAAGCTCTTTGTCTGCAATGGGTGGTGGTTGGACTCCGATAACGGCATTTGGGGGTCGTGAGTTTAGCAAGATGGCGATATCGATATATATCGTTTAATGACTGTCTATATAATGCCCGAGCCAGTAGTTGCAGTGGTGTTTGGTTTTGAATCTCATTGGCGTTGTCGAAGAGATACTCCAGAATCGCCTGCGAAGTGCTGCAGTGGTAGTTCTGTGGTAATACCTAAGCAGGAATTGCTTGCTGAGCATTTTCCTTGTCATATATGCTACTTATTAAATGGTGGTCCATATAGTGGTTTATTTTTACAGATTTTACAGAATTAACAAGAATTTTTTGTTTTTATATTATTGGATTATACGAAAAAACACACATTCCCATTACTTATGGAACACGACTTCATTCATAGCGGTTGGCTTCGCAGTAACGCATTCTGTTAACTCAATTTTTCAAGACCTTTGCGGCGGTTTTTTACTCTATCTCATGAATGGCTTGCTTGATATTCCCGTTAAGAAATGAATCGTTAATGGATTGTTCCCATTATATCCGTCACTCTGGATACCCCACAAAAAAAATTCCCAGCACCAAGGTGCCCATTGACATCGGCGAGCCAGCTGATAATACGCTTACCCAGCTGGGCTCGTGAAAATAGCATGGCCCAGCATCTTGTTGAAACCAAAGATCGATCAAGTACATGTATTCAGTTTTCGGTCATCAAAAATCATTTATTATACCTCTGTAACCTTGACCACAATGAGGTTTCCAGCAGCATTTTCAAAGAAAAATGTTCCACAATTTGCACCAAACTGTCACTCTCTGATGTTGCACTGGTTTTTAGACAATTACGGTCGGGTTTTTCCACCCCAGGTATAGGACCTTTTTAGGCGTTTAGAGGCGTTTTAGTCAATATTTCCAGTGGAAAAGAGCTTTCACTGTCGAAATAACAAAACGCGTAAAAACAACCGTAAATAAATCTTAGGATCATTACTGGCTTTTATTTATATATATATAATTGGCGCGTACACTTTTGTTGGGTATTTGACAGAGCTCCTCCTCCTATTTGTGGTGGTTCTTCATGTTGTTCCTTAAATGAAGAAGCCTACAGTTTTACGCCGTCTCCGAATGGCAGATATTTTTATGAGAAGCTTTTTTTTCATGGCAGAAATACACTCGGAGATTTGCCATTGCCCGCCGAGGGGCGACCGCTATTAGAAAAAACTGCTTCTTCATTGACTTTTTTTATACTTATACATTTGTAACATTGCTGGATTCCTTGTCTTATGAGATACTTATAAAACCTAAAAAAAATCATTATTTTTAATTAGAAATGTGGTAAAATAAACCATTAACTAAAAGCAAACAAGGCGGTACGTACACGAACTCATAATCATTAAGGAAAAACAATCAAATGGGTCGATACATGTTTATGCTAAAAAAATGTTACTGACTTCACGCGTCAGTCAATTTCTCTTCTCAAAGTGAAGCCAAATCCTCTTTTATTTACTCCTTTTAAGGTCTAGAAGGTTACGCTCTTTTCCTATGCTGGCAAGTGACACTTCGAGTACTATATATATTAGAAAGGGCCTAAGTTTCTTATCCATATATTTTCTTGTCACTCAAAGAGGACTTTACTTACCAAAAGCCTATTAAGTTTAGAAGAGAGACTTTACAAAGCTGCAATAGTGGTGCCGTACCTTAGCTATACCCGTAACCATATCAACCAGCTATTCTGATATCAATCAGCTATTCAGCATCACTATAAACGATAACAGGTGCCGCACCATAACCCCATAGCCTTAAACGGAGCCGTATGTATCTATTGAATTTTGGTTTTTCCCCGTAAACGTAAGCAGCTGTGAAGTACTTGACATTGGTTTTTTTAATATTAGCAATAAACGACGAAAAATTAATTGACTTGGTGGAATATTATTCGTGTTTTTATGACATAATACAAGTTTTGTCATTAATTTTGCTTCAATATCAGCTCTTTATGGTTATGGCATGACTGCTCGATACATGCTGTAAAGTTGCGGCTATGGCGATATGGCTACGGCAACTCTAACTGCAGCTTAATGCACTACAAAGCTGATTTTAACAGCGACATTTATGGCTTTCCAGTGTTTCCTCACTAGAACCGATCGTTTCACTTCCTATAACGGTAATTGCACTTTCTTATGCATCGTACGCCTCTGAGCGCCAAAGCTCTGATGACAAAATATTTTCTTTTCTTTATTTAAAACACGCCATATAAAATCGTTCATTCTGCACTTTGCGTTGCCTAGGAAAAAAATGGGTAGTAAAAGAAATGTGGCTCGGAAGTTTAGATAAGATTAGGCAGAAGAGGGTGCCGCCGATGTCAGAGTCACACCTATGCCACCCTAACTAGTTCCCTTGCTGAACCAAACGGAATAATCGCCTCAATCCTTTTAAATCAATGTCTGCCACCTGATCTATTTAGGGTATCGCAGACAGGGGTACCCATATAACAAAACATAATTCTATACGATGCGCGCCAATAATGGAGAAAATGAGAAATTTATATCTACCTCGAAAAGGCACGCCTATCTTTTCCTCCTAAAAACCTCGACCAAAAGAGTATATCTCTTCTCGGAAAGCAAACATTTCGCGTTGGTTCCAATTCCATCTCATTCTATTGATGTTTTCTGATAAGGTACCAAGATTAAATCCTTGACAGATCTCTTGCTTAGAGTTGTATTTTGGTTTTATAATAATATTACCTACCCTCATTGGAATCATTCGAACGCATCGATCCGCTTCTACTGCAGCCATTTCAAATGTGGTACCATGGGACATCGTAAACATAACTGCCGCTGAACTCAATGACTCGGGCTCGCTGATGGGGAATTCGAAACTAATCGAGAAATACCTGAATTCTTTTTAGGCTCATTTGGGTTCCTCTTCACTAGACAGGGAACCTATGGGGTAGTTTCCTTGCGAAATGAGAGGATTGTGAACACCTTGACTTCCTGTGGCCTGGCCCTGGAAAAGTAGGCTTCACGTCAGCTCAGCGAGCAAGTACTCAAACTTGTAAATAGGGGAGAATCTTCTGGCCACAGTTCGATGGGAGGCGCTCGAGGAAGCTTCCAAGATTAACAGAGCCTCAGCTTACGAATTTTATGGATATTTTTAGAGAGCATTGTCCGCGAGTTATGCATTCGGTAAAACTCAGCAGTACTTCGAATTCTTTTTGGGGCAGCTGTATAGTCGATGAGTTGAAATCCTTTTCCTTAGCTGTTCTGCTCTGACGGGGTTAAGATTTAGGCGTCTTGGCAGTTACTTCCTTACTACGCCTGCTATGGCTGACCTTGATATTAGCCACCTAACAAATTTCATCAGCAGCATGAAGCGGTTAACACAACCGTAATTCAGTTATTCTTCGGTCCTCATCCACATCCAAGAAAAAATAAAAAATAAAAAAGAGATGAATGTGTTTTACCTCCTGTATTGGGATGCTGAAGATTAGGCTAGTTTAACTTAAACAAATATTACTACCTTACTGAAGACGGAAACTCTTACTCGTTTTGGAGTTTTCTGTACTCTTAGGAATAAAACTCAGATCCGGCGCGCTCCAACCCATTCGGCTGCGCCGACCACCTTTAAGAGATGAGAAGATGTCTACTTATAAATACATATAGGTATAAAATTGGTGCTTACATCCTTTGTTGGTTGTTTGACCGAGTTTTTCCTTTTATTTGTGGTGTGCTTCTTGATGATTTTCCACAAATGAAGGATCTACAGTTTTATGCCGCCATCGAAGCTCTGCTTTTCTCATGGTATACGAAAAGCCTCATTCACGCGGTGTAGCTGGGTAATGCAGAGCTCTTTGTTGACCGTGGCATTCTTTTCGAGCATTTCCCAGTGCGCCATGCTCTCCCAGTCCCACCAAACACATATCATGATCTTCTTTGTATGAAGGACTCGAATTCAGAAGGCCTTCCGCAGCGTGTCGTGTCATCGACGTCGAAGTCGCCAGTTTTCGAATTTGCAAACCATTTTCATGCTGTAAACTCGCCTATGGCTCCTTCTACATACACATCGCAAATGTCTCGGCAGCTTTTTGATCTCGATAAAAAGCAAAGAAGAGCAGGTGTCGAAAATATTGATTTTTACCTCCTTAGTATTCCATTTTTAAGCCTCAAGACTAATAAAAAATTAAAGAAAAGAAAATATAAAAACGCTAGGAACTTATTCCCCAACGTAATATATTTATGAGGGTTTTTCAAAAGTGATGTCAGTAGTGAATAATTCCTTGACGGTACTTTTTTTGTTACATTTTAGAAAAGTTGCAAAAGTCGTAATTTTTTTGGTGGAAATAATCGTCTGACTATGAGCCAAATTGAAATGCAAATATAGGGTTTTCCAAACACGTGTTATTGGTGAATGGATTGCGCTATCGAGAGATGATTAACGATTTTTTATGGCCGGATTTGGATGGTATTGATCTGGACAACGTTTATTTTCAACAAGATGACGCTACGTGCCACACAAGCAACGAAGCTATTGATCTTTTACGGGAAAAGTTTGCGGACCCTGTTATCTTTCGAAGAGGTGATCACAAATGGCCACCGAGAACTTGTGATTTAACACCTTATGAATTTTTTCTTTGGGCCACGTGAAAGAGAAGATAGAATTCGTGAGGCTATCGAGGACATAGGGCAGCCACTTTGTAATTCGGTTATGGAAAATTTCATGAAAAGGATATTGTCCTGTAAGCGTGGTCGTGGTGGTCATTTGCCTGATGTTATTTTCCACTTTTAACGACATACCTCCCTCTTTATAATGAAATAAACATCCGATCATTTATATTAAAAAATAGCTTTATTCTTAGAATATCAAAATAACACCTCCTATTGGAAAACCCTTTATTATATATTTATAGTAAGCAATAACACAACATAAAAACCTTTACGTTCATACTCGCCACAACTCATCCAAATTTAGTCCAAATCTAGTCCAAATCGGCTCACTCATTTCGGATTTTATAGGTCACACACACTCACATCCAATGTTTTTTATAATTAATAGTAATTTCTTTTTTATACATACGAGGGCGGGTCAATAGGTCCGTGACTTTTTGTATTTCTGACCTCTTTACTGAAAAAGAAATACTGCTCCTGTCAACAGGCATCTGTTAGTTGACTCCTGTCAAAATTTGAACGTGCAGCGTCAGTTAGTTTGTATTTTACAGCTACCCTTATCAGACTACCCAGTAATTCACAGTCGACCACAAACGCAATCGTGTAACAACTTCACAGGGAGGTTTGGTGTTGTTTAATCACAATATGGAGGAGCTTTTGCGCTGTTTTGTAACCGTGGACGACGCATGGATCCATCATCACACACCAGAGACCAAAAAACAGTCGAAACAGTGGGTTTCTAAGGCTTAATAAGCACACGAAATTCAGTTTTTTCCATTTTCTCCTCAAATTACTGGGTAGTCTGATAAAGGTAGCTGTAAAACACAAACTAACTGACGCAGCACGTTCAAATTTTGACAGGAGTCAACTGACAGATGCTTGTTAACAGCAGCAGTATTTCTTTTTCAGTAAAGGGGTCAGAAATACAAAAAGTCACGGACTTATTGACCCGCACTCGTATAATTTATTCTAGTAAATTTCACTTGTATTTTGTATGTACTTTCAGGCGCGCCAACATCCTCAAATGGATGAAAAAATTAACGATAGTACTAATCTGCTTTATCGGCGTGGCACTCATCACCTACGTCATTATCAGTCTCTGCTTTAGCGGTAAGTAAATGCACTTTGAAAATTTTGAATTCTATTCGCTTCTCTTTCAACTCACTTTGCTTTATGTATGTACATATACATATACATATATTAAGCTACTACTATTTATTTGCAAAATTGCATGAGCGGCAGATATTTGAATGAAAGAAAAATTATATCTACGCCCATTTGCACTGTACAAATTAACACCTACCCTGTTTACTGATAATTTGCATTCCATATTTTTTCTCTTTCATTCCCCCCAACTCTTTCACTTTCAAAACAACGAAAATGCACAAAACCAACAAAAAATATCAACGTCACGAACACCACCATCACCCCCACCACCACCTCCACAACCACTCTACAGATTGGTCTAAGACGTCAAATGCACAAAGCAACAACACAATCATCAACAATGATACATCCTTCACTCTTCCTTCCACCTCTAATTCTTCTCTCTCGCCAGATGATGATAGCAAAAGCGGCGCTCTAGCGTTAAATTCAACAAGTGACAGTGATGGCAGTCCACTAGCCACTCTCGCCACTACTGTGGCCGCCAGCATCGCAACAGCCGGCTTCAGTGAATCAGCGACACAGCCCACCAGCCCATTCACCGTAACCACCACTGCTGTGCCAGCGACGGCGCCAATAATTACAACCACCAGCAATGTGCCCACCACATTGGCATCAATCGCCCCCAGCCTTGCGAAACCAACGAGGAAAGCGCTGGTGCTTAAGGACACGCCACCATTGATAAAAGAGAAATTCGAATCGAAATTGGGCGTTTATGAACAGGCGGCTGTGTGTTCAGATCGCGAAGTTTGCAGCGAAATTGGCAGGTGAGTGTGGGTAAAGGGGAATACGGTTAGTTAGAGATATGGTAATGGAAAGGGAAGAAAGGAAATGAATTAAAAGGCATACATTGGTGCGCAATTTATTTGCAATTTATTTGATTTCGAGTAATTTAATTGAATGCTCAATCCAGTGATGGAGAATTATGATAGCAAATTGCGTAGAAGTATTTTGGATTGAAATTTCTAAATTCTAGTAAAGTTTACGGGCTGTGGACATGCAATGCGATAATCCACCACATATCAACAATTGAAAGAGGCTTGTTAATTTGTTTTAAAATTTGACACTGAAAAAAGAAAGGAGTGGCTAAGGGATTGTATTATATTCTTGTGTATCAAATCTCGTTTGAACATTTAATGAGCTACCGAAAGCGGTATATTTGATTAGAAAAGGCGTAACTCGATTTTAATTGGGGTAGGGCGTAAGGTTCACTAAAAAGGTATTTTTTGTTTATTAATTGTTGATAAAGCGAAAATTGTTTAGGTATGAGAGCAACTATTTTTTATTCGCTTTTTGAGTGCGGTAAATTAAAAAGAAATAATGATTATTATCATAGTAATGAAAATTGTGGTAATAACAAATTAGGTTAGGATGAAGCGGTTGTTCACCATGGGGCATACTCAGTCTCGTAGCCCAATGTGATACCGCATGGCGAACTTGCCCTTATCTCTCCTAAAATCAATATGAACTGCTCAGAAACTTTAGAAGATCCCTAATTTCTCCCGTGATGAGGTCTTCTAATTCATTGAAGAATTGTCTACCTAAAATGGTGAATCTACATCTGGATAAAACTGGACAATGGCAAAGAAAATCGACTCTTCATCTTTCTTATGCAGAATTCATGTTTCGGTGCGCCTATCCTCTAGACGGCTGATTATTAAACATTATACCCCTTTATAGCGGAAATTAATGTGCTAAGACTATGCTTACAAATTTTGGTATTTCGGCTCAGCAGAGGTTCTGTGCGTTTTGCATTGAGGGCCGGTCACGATGGTCGAGTGAATCTGCAAGTAGATTCGTTACGTCTTCTTTGGGTCGGTATTCTTACAAATTTCTCGCCAATAAGTAGATTACATGTTTGTTTGCCTTACAACTCCCCTTGATATCGCAAAGCCAGGAACTCATGTTACACTTGGGCGAAATTACTTAGTCATATCGTTTAGTATTTCATAACTACCATGGAGGTTGTTGATTACTTAGAGAGGAATTTTATCGACACCTGCCTGTCAATGAAAAAGTAGATCTAATTTTCATTTTCGCCTCAAACTTTATCATGTTACAGTATACCCCAATAGCCGGGAAGTCGAAAGATGAAAGAGATCCCCAGATGTACGGAATATGAGCGGAATGATGAGTACTTTTGGACCGGATAATTGTGGTTAGCGCACAACAAACTGCATAGTATCATATCCGAAACATCAATGCTATAGCGAAGTAACCTCGTGTGAATTCGCCTTAATTCCTATCTGTAGATCTGCATTCGCTTTTACGTTCGAATAACGCATTTCGCATATCTGCTGTTGTTCTCCGAATTTGTTTTTTCTGCTCATGAGCTTGTCATTTGTGAGCATTTAAAAAATGTGCTTTCAGCGTCACCTTCGTTCGTTTCAGCTCACTTGAATTTTGAGTGTTCGGTTTCCCCAATTATGACCAACTGCTTCTAGAAATAGTCACGTCCAGTAAGCATTTAGGTTATTTAATAATTTAATTCGCCGAAATTCCTGCTGTACCATACATCAACATCTTTTATAAGCTTAGCTGGCCATCTGTCAATTGTGCTGCTTTTCCAATAGTCTTACCACAGTCTTATTATTACTATTAGACTATAATGGACCGAATGGGCGGTCGCCGTAGCCGAATGGGTTGGTGCGTGACTACCATTCGATACCATATCACTAATGGATAATGCATTAGAGTCGCATCACGGACGCGTAAGGGGCTTGGCAGAGCTGCACATTTACAGAAAATGTGCTCTAGTGTTTCATCATATAGTTTGTGAAAACGGCAGACCCTTGTTTCTACTAATTCTAGTTTCATGAAATGATAGTGAAGATTACAATGTCCCGTGTATTATCCAGTGAGAGTTCGTAAGTAAGCTCTCTCAAGATTTGGAAGCCTTTTTGATGTTCCACTGGAAGGAAGTATAAATAGTTCAGCCTGTCTCTGTCCTGCAATGTACATGGAGTGTCGTGTAAATCACCTGTTCTCCAGTCTTTGATACATTGCTTTATTTGAGCTTTGGTAAGACCACTAAAGAGCTCTGGTCCATGGAAGTTTAAGATGGCGGCTAATTTCGCTAAGCAGTTCACTTCGAAGTTTCACTGATAACCTTCATGGGCTGTACCCAGCCCAACAAAACGGTGATCTGTGGCGCTCAAGTTGTGTGTCTTACCATGACTTCTTTAATTTACTATTCTGCGATTCTATTATGCCCTTTTTACATCAGTCTTTGGTTTAGATCCCACAGCTTTTTTCTTTTGCAACCTAATAAGCTGATTGACTTCTACAGATGGGACTGATAAAGTACTGTGGGCTGACGGCTCTCAGAGCTTACACTCATTATAACAATACTCTATACAGTTAATTTAACTTTAACGCATTTGCCCACAGCTCGGTTCCGTATAAAAGAACAGAGAACCTGTTGATCATCAATAATTTATTTTTTTAAGCTTTCTTTTTTTTAGAAAAGTTTGCGTTCTGATTTTTGATAGGATGTGCTTCTTATTTAAGGGCATTAACTCTACTTTCTACGCGTCCAATTTGAGACCACGTGGTTCTACCCACGTTATCATGGCCAGATTTTTCTGAATTTCGTGATGCATTGACTGATCCAAAATCTTCTGCAGAAACGACTGGACAAGTAAATGCTGCCGGACATTTTTATATTGAGTACCTCCGTAAAATTTTGAGGTAAAACTTCGGTGTAGGCAAAGGCAACGCCCCATGTCGTATTAAATGGATCCATGAAATCATAGCTCAAAGACTAAGGTGGCCAGACCATACCATGAGAATGGACCCCATAGAGCTCAACGACGCTAAAACAACGAAAAAAGCCGGCACGAGGAAACTCAAAGTCAACAACTTTAAGGAATCAGCTGGGATCAAATCAAATGGAGACATTTTGTTCAGCAGGCCAAATCTTACACAAAGTTGTAGTGCCGAATGATGATGATGATCTTCGTATAATGCCTTGCAAGTCAGAACCAAGAATTCAGCCTCGTGCTGCGCCAGACGTGAAGTTTATACGGATGCTCTGAAATTTGATACATAAAGTTGCGATCTCACTGTGGCTTGCCATGACAAACTGTAAATATATTAAAATTTGAAAAGTTTAGTCTAACACCTTTAGTAGGTCCTTTCATCTTGCACTGTGCACTGAATTTCTGCCATCTTAGGAGGAAAAAAAAAACTGCTCACCTGTATTGAGTTCCGCCTTGCTGCGCTGGTTGTAATATATTCGATTGCTTTTATTTTAGAGCTGTGCTGCCTTAATATCTTGCATGATTTATCATGACGACCAGTTAAGTTTTGAGTAGAGTTTCCAGGTGCTTATCTGTTATATCAAGCAAGCACGATGATCGGTAAGCTGATGATAGGTTCAGTTCCCTTTGCTAATTACAAGGTGCTGTTTTTCCCATATTTGCGGAATATCCCTAAATCTTGGGTGAACGTGGTACATATCTCGCAGAACTGGTGGTGGCAGTTTTGCAACTTTATTAACTTGGCTTGCGTCGGGGCGCGCTATCCGGCCTTCGTGTCTTCTTGATCTTTAATATATATTCTAATAATAATAAACCTATAACAAAATCTTATTTACTGGACTACCTTATAATCTCACACCAGCTTCCTACGAAAGGTTTTTTTTAAGACACGTTTTTCAACAGTACTCTACTCTTATTATTCCTAATTATATAGTTTGCGCGCCCACAGGTTGTTCTCTCCTATATATCTTGCATTTATATATAGGTATATTATATTTTGTCATCAAATTTTTTGGTCCTTTAACTCTTCGATATCTTCTCATTCCCACAGTCACATGCTGGATCTGAAGGGCAGTGCCGTTGACGCCGCTATTGCTACACTCCTGTGCAATGGTATCCTCACCATGCATAGCATGGGTATTGGTGGAGGCATGCTAATGAATATCTACTTGAAGGAAAATAAGCACGCCTACTCGATCGACGCACGTGAAGTTGCACCGTTCGCCGCATTCCAAGAGATGTTCGATGGCAAACTGGAATTGTCGTTGAATGGTGGACTTTCGATTGCGGTGCCGGGTGAACTGATGGGCTATCATCGCGCGCACGAACGTTTCGGCAAGTTGCCATGGAAGACGCTCGTCGAACCTTCGATTGAATTATGCCATGAAGGTTTCTATCTGACACATCATCAATGGAATGCTTTGAACTATCGTTGGCATCACATGAAGAACAACACTGTGTTGACGTAAGTGAGAAACCTACTAATATATAAAACATTTCACTTACGATTTGCAAATTCGACAGCGATGTTTTCGTCAATGCCACCACTGGTCAGCTGTATCCGGTCGGCACCAAAATCAAACCACAAAAAGTGCTTTGTGAAACTTATGAACTTTTGGCTGAAAATGGACCGCTTGACTTCTACAATGGCACGTTGGCGCACATGGTTGTAGAGGATCTTAAGGATCTTGGTAGCACAGTGACTGCTTACGACTTGGAGTCTTACTCCGCCGACATGGTCAGTTCTATAACCATGCAATTGGGCGATGATATACTCTATGCTGTGCCGCCAGTGAGTAGCGGTACTGTTGTGGCTAATATACTCAGCATTTTGGAAGGTTTCAATTTTACCAAAGCCGATTTGTATGGCGCACAAAACGAAGCGGGCACGCTCCATCGCATTGCGGAGGCACTAAAGTTCGGCTTTGCAAAGCGCTGGGAGTTGGGTGATTTGCGGTTCAATGATGTTCGTGAAGTAAGTTGCTGGCAGATTATTCAATATTTATACGATAAACTAACTCCTATCTCACAACTATTAACAGCTCGTCAGCAGGTTGACAAATCCCGAGTACAGCATAAGTATACGTGAAAAGATCAACGTTGACAAAGTTCACAAGGAAATCTTCGATTATGGCGCACAATTTATGGGTGAAGATGATGCGGGCACCTCACAAATAGTTGTTTTAGCACCCAACGGCGATGCAGTTTCCGTGACGAGTTCCGTCAACGAATAGTGAGTATAACATGGGGTATAATGGGCAAGTATACCACTATCAATTCGTACTCCTACGATTTCTTCTCACACACATCACATTGCAAAATTTTACACACATCACTATTTTTTTATAAAAATATATTTGACACTACAACAAAAACTATATAACTTTCAACTTTTTAATCAGAATATCCAGTAAAATTTCTGGTATGCAGTTTTAAAGTCCATTGAATTTGGGTATAACAAAATGCAAGTTTCAAGTGACCACCAATTTTGCAAGGACATTTTTGTGTTGATAGTGCTAGGCTTTTTCTTCCACATAAAAAAATCGACCATGTACTTTGTATGGAAGAAAAGGCAAAGCACATCAGCCTATACCATAACTCAATGGAACATGAAATTACATACCGAGAAAAGTTTTATTCTGGTTTCTGGTTAAAATGTTGAAAGTTTTGATGAAATTTTGTACAAAGTTTGAAACTTTGTGTTATATATTGTAGTTTTTGTTGTAGTATGAACTATAATATATTTAAGAAAAGAAAAAGCGATATACTCGTACTAAGTTGTTCAATAACATTAACAGAAAAACACAATTTTATGGTTTGAAATACAATTTATTATTCAGTAAAGTCTTCCTGAACATCAATACACTTGTTCCAAAGAGATTCCAATATTAGAATTCCCTCTCTCAAGTGAGAATCTAGAAGGGTTGCAAAATACGCTTTCACAGCTGTTTTGACCTCATTTGGATGGAAAACGCTTTCCACGCATCAGGTCTATAAAACCGATGGTGGTCGCTAGGTCTTCAAATCTGGTGAATACGGTGGATGCTCCAATAATTCGAACTTTAATTCATGGATTTTAACCATTGTCAAATTGCTCTAGTGGCACGGTGCATTGTTCTGATGAAAAATTGTTTGTTTCTTTTGCAAACTGAGTTTTTTTTCACCAGTTTTTTCTTTCACTTGATCTGAAATTATAAAGGGTTTTCCAATAACAGGTGTTATCTATCGCTATCGAGACATAATTAACGATTTTTTTATGACCGGAATTGGATGGTATTGATCTGGACAACGTTTATTTTCAACAAGACGGCACTACGTACCACACAAGCAACGAAACCATTGATCTTTTACGGGAAAAGTTTCCGGACCGTGTTATCTCTCGAAGAGGTGATCGCAATTGGCCACCGAGATCTTGCAGTTTAACTTTTTTGTGACTTTTTTCTTTGGGGCCACGTGAAAGAGAAGGTCAACGCCAACAGTCCTGGGTCGATTCAAGACCTCAAAGATGGAATTCGTGAGGCTATCGAGTACATAGAGCAGCCACTTTGCAATTCGGTTATGGAAAATTTCATGAAAAGGATATTGTCCTTTAAGCGTGGTCGTGGTAGTCATTTGCCCGATGTTATTTTCCACTATTAACGACATACCTTCCTCTTTATAATGAAATAAACATCCGATCATTTGTATTAATAGGTCTATTTATAAGTTCGTGCGGTTTTACAACAGATGGCGTAACTTGATTATTATTCCATCGATCCACATTTCCAAACATTCATTGGAGAGCTACTGTCGTAAGGCACAAACGTCAGTATAAGTTTTTTATTTGAAGCGTAAACAACAATATTTTTACCACACTTGAAAATGTCGAATTTCGTGCCAAATAATGTGTTTTTGCGGGGAATTCTTCTTCATTATTTTAATATGAAGAAAAAAGCAGCCGAAAGTCATCGTATCTTGGTGGAAGTTTATGGTGAGCATGCTCTATCTGAGCGAACGTGCCAGAAGTGGTTTGCACGCTTTAAAAGTGGTGATTTTGGCTTGGAAGACGAAGAACGCGAGGGTGCGCCGCCAAAGTTCATGGATACCGAATTGGAGGAATTGCTCGATCAAGATCCGGCTCAAACGCAAGAAGAGGTTGCAAAAACTTTGGGAGTTGATCAATCAACCATTTCCAAACGTTTAAAAGCCATGGGAATGATCCGAAAGGTAGGCCATTGGGTGCCGTATGAATTGAAGCCAAGAGACGTTGAACGCCGTTTTATGGCATGCGAACAACTGCTTCAACGGCACAAAAGAAAGGGTTTTTTGCATCGAATTGTGACTGGCGATGAAAAGTGGGTCCATTACGACAATCCAAAACGTCGGGCAACGTATGGATACCCTGGCCATGCTTCAACATCGACGTCGGCGCAGAATATTCATGGCCTGAAGGTTATGCTGTGTATCTGGTGGGACCAGCTGGGTGTTGTGTATTATGAGCTACTGAAACCGAATGAAACGATTACGGGGGATGTCTACCGACGACAATTGATGCGTTTGAGCCGAGCACTGCGAGAAAAACGGCCGCAATACGCCGATAGACACGACAAAGTTATTTTGCAACATGACAATGCTCGGCCACATGTTGCACAAGTGGTTAAAACATACTTAGAAACGCTCAAATGGGATGTCCTACCCCACTCGCCGTATAGTCCAGACCTTGCGCCATCCGATTACTATCTCTTCCGATCGATGCAACATGGCCTGGCTGACCAGCACTTCCGTAATTACGATGAAGTCAAAAAATGGATCGATTCGTGGATTGCGGCAAAACCGACCGAATTTTTCACAAAGGGAATCCGTGAATTGCCAGAAAGATGGGAAAAAGTAGTAGTAAGCGATGGACAATATTTTGAATATTAAATTTGTAACCATTTTACGTCAATAAAGTTTCAAATTTCGAAAAAAAACCGCACGAACTTATTCATAGTCCTATTAAAAAATATCATTTTTCTTTGAATATCAAAATAACACCTCTTATTGGAAAACCCTTTACAATAATAATCAGAACTTACTTTTTTTAAATCCACAAACAAAATTCCTTTTGCATCTCAAAAAAACTGATGCTAACACCTTCTTGACCGATTTCTGGACACGAACTCGTTTCGGAGCCCAAGAATCAGGTTCAAACCAATATTTAGTCTTTTATTTTGATTTATAATTATGGTGATAGACCCAAGTCTCATTCATAGTCATGAAACGAAGCACAACTTTAGTCAAAATATTGCTTACACTGCCCAATGAGATGCGTAGGGCTTCTACTAAATCTCTTTCAGTCATTGGACGATTTTCCAATTCGATATCCTGTATTTTTTCTTAGATTTCTGGTGTTGTTGATGTTTTTGGATGTCCTTGACGTAGATCGTCTTCAAGGCTTGGACGACCACGTTTCAGTTCAGCAATCCATCTTTGTACCGTACTAATGGATAGCGAAAAGTCCTTATACATTTTCAACATTTGCTCATAAATTTCCTTTGCTTTTAAGCCTTCCAAGAATTAAAATTCAGTCACCGCTCTATACTAGTTGTTTCCCAAATTCCGTGACACGTCGAGACTAAATGGCATGTAAACAAAGAATGTGTAAGTAGATTGAAATGAAACTTCAGATACGTTCATATGAAGAGTGTGCCAATATAACAAAAAAATGCAGGGTATTTCTACTCCCTCTCTTATCGAACCGCGAAACTTAGTATTCATAATTTTATATACAAAGTGGCGCAAAATTAATCATCCAATTTGGTTTTTGAATAACTTTCTAATTAATTAAATAAAACAAAAAAAATATTTTGAGTGATGAAAATTTTTATTTTGGCCTTTACGTGCTCCATTGCTTGTTTGTTTGTATACTGCAGCTGTCTAGTTCACAAGTCAAATATGATTGACGTGCGACGTATGTATGAGAAAAATCGTCGGGGTACGAATTAATAGTGGTACAAGGATATTACCACTACATATCGGATATTTAGAAACACAATTTCAATCAATCAATAATTTCTTCCACAGCTTTGGTGCCAGCCAGGCAGGTCGCCGTACAGGCATCGTGTTTAACAGTGGCATGAATGATTTCTCTGTAGCTGGCAGTTCAAATGCCTTCGGTCTACCGCCGGCACCCACCAATTTCATTGATGCCCGCAAGCGTCCCATGTCGTCGATGTCGCCAATGATTTTGGCCGATCAGAAAGGTAACGTGCGCTTGGTACTGGGCGCTGCAGGTGGCTCGAAAATCATATCAGGCATTGTAGAAGTGGCAGCGCGCTATTTGTGGTTCGGTCAAGATATCAAGTCAGCGATTGATGCACCCCGCATACATCATCAGCTTGTGCCAAATGTATTACAATACGAATTTGGCAAATTTAGTGAGGTAAAAACCAAAAAAAAAAACAAATTTAAAATGATCAAAAACTAACTGTCACAAATCCGTAGGAGGTCTTGAAGCTGCTGCAGGCGAAAGGTCACAAGTTGCAACCGTTTAGGGATATTGGTTCGGTGGTGTGCGCCATCGCGCGAAACGACACAGCGATATATGCGAATGCAGACTATAGAAAACGTGGCGGCGTAGCTGGTTTTTAAAAGCACAAAAGTTCATTCTCAAACTTTTTATAGTACATATGTATACATAAGTGTGCGCTAAGTCCAATATACAAACAAAACGCGAGATTATTTAAGATCTACATGCAACAAAGTCAATGGAAAGAATTATAATGCTTTTATGCTATGTATTTAAATATAATATAATAAAAAAAAAAAGTAAATTGTACGATAAAAGAACCGTGGAGAATTCAAAACGAAGCAAACAATTTTTTAAGCTGTAATTTATAGTATTTACGTGCGTATGTATTGTATGCATGAATACAGCAATTCTCAGCAGCAAGCAGAAACTCCAAATGTAGAACTCAAACTGACTTTTGTACATTTTTTGACAACTTGTAAATTGTAGTATTCTATTTGTATTTGTAATGTGTAATTTGTAATTTTTTAAGTATTATGTATTCTTAGAGTTATTTCATATCATGAGCATACATACCCAAATACATACCAATCTATTGCATAATAAATATATGTATACACGAACACCGAAATATTGCTGAATTCCAATCACATACAAACAGTTGTTTAACGCAACAATCAGTATTCAACTACAAATAGGTACTGAAAAAGTATAGCTATAAACCACCTGATTAAATGCGTTTTTTTTCAAAAATTTTAATAAAGGAAACTGACGAAAGCTTTAAACCAAAATCAAACACACTTTAAAGAATATTTATTGCATTTGATGTGCAGTTTTGATGGAAATCTGGGCAGTTGATAATGAGGTGTGCGATGCGTTAATCTCAGATTCGGGTGAGCGCGTTTACAATTTTATTTATTAAACCCCTGTGTAGATGATAAGAGGGGAAACTCTCTCATCTTATGTGGGAACGCACCCAGGAACTCGTTTGTATAAGTAAAAGTTTGTTTTTGGAGTTTTGCACAAAGTCTCTTATTTTCTCACTTCATGATTTTGAACGAACAGCGCTAGCGTATGAGTGGACATACACTAATGCACCAACTCGAGTGCTACTCGCAGATTTCGACATGTTTGTATGTTATTACATACGACACATGAACGAATGCCAATCGCTACTTCTCATTTGTATCGGATTCTGCATGTGGTTTCTCTTCTTATCTTATATATAAAAATGGAGACGTTTTTTTGTGTTCGTTAGTCGCCGATTCACGCCTAAACGCATTCACCGATTTCAATTAAACTTTCACAGATCATTGGTATTGGTCCATAGATGGTTTATGTGAAGTTTTAAAGAAATCGGTAAAAGTATGCGTGCGTTGTGTAAGTGTGAAAAATACAATATTTGCGTGTTTCCCTTATACGGATATTACGTATACGGAATGAGAATACACGCAAATGAATAGATAATATACAGACATGAATAACATTGTTTCGATGTTGAGTGACGTATGCGACTGTATTATTCGTAACGCAATAGTTGTCCTCTCTTTTCTTTCCTTTTTATGCATGCGTGACACGGCATCAAAGCACATTGCTTTTTTTTAAACTGGAAAAATATTTTGAGCTTCATTTGAACGTTTTATGATTTAGATAAAATAAAAATTCGTTAAATATATTTGATTCCATTAATATCCATAAGCCTGTATTTTTCGAAGTTCAAAGTTTTTGGACAAATATTGAAACGTTTACTTAAATTAAATGTTAAATACATATATATAAAAGCGCAAATGTAAAAGTCCAGATGAATTTAAAATATACGAAATTATTCAGCGGTTGAATCCATACATTTTTTGAAATCCATCAATATGGATCGACAGCCGCCATAAATGTTCTTTTAAAAAATAAAATGTGTTAATTTGATGCTAGCTCGAGTATTAAGATCAGGTTTCTATTAGTATAACTTTGTTCATGGGTTTGAGTAATTTTTTTGTGGTGAAAGTCTAAAACCAAGAAAAGAAAACGCGAAAGCCGACGAGCAAATAAATTGTGTGGGATGAATGTACAATGGGACATAAAAAATCAGTAGAAGCCTTGGATAGAACTTTGAAAGATTTACGTAATAATCAAGAAATATTTGGTGGCGCTTTAATATTACTGTCTGGTGATTTTCTTCAAACTTTGTCAGTAATTCCCCGCTCAACACCAGCAGATGAATTAAAAGCATGTTTAAAGACATCCCATTTATGGAGGCACGTAAAAACTTTGACTTTGAAAACAAATCTGCGAGTTTATTTGCAAAATTATGCATCTGCTGACGAATCTTCAAGACAACTTCTGAAGATAGGAAATGGACAAATTCCTATTGATGCTGCTACTGGCTTAATCACTTTGCCAGATAATTTTTGCAATTTCGTACACACAAAACAAGAATTAGTTTCAAGTGTTTTTCCGAATATTGCGCAAAATTATCAAAATCACAATTGGTTAGCTGAAAGGCAATACTGGCTGCGAAAAATAAGGATGTTGGTCAATTGAATGCGAATATTTTAAATGATGTGCCTGGTGATTGATACAGTTATAAATCAAGATGACGCTGTAAATTATCCAACAGAATTTTTAAATTCCTTGGATTTACCTGGACTGCCGGCTCATCGCTTACAATTGAAAGTTGGTGCACCAATTATTTTACTTAGAAATTTAAATCAGCCACGATTGTGTAACGGAACAAGATTAGCAGTCAAAAAGGTCATGAAGAATCTTATTGAAGCAACAATTTTAAAAGGAAAATTCAAAGGTGAAGACGTATTTATTCCGCGTATTCCGCTGACTCCACCAGATTTAGCTTTTGACTTCAAAAGATTGCAATCTCCAATACGTCTTGCATTTGCAATGACAATAAACAAAACACAAGGAATTGACTTAGAATATCCATGCTTCTCCCACGGACAATTATATGTATCATGCTCATACGTAGGTAAGCCATCAGTTCTGTTTATTTATACCACAACTCAGGGCAAAACAAAAAATGTAGTTTACGCAAAGGCTTTGTGTTAGTTTGAGTTTAAAATTGACATTAATTTTATATTGTAAAAAAAGAATAAATACACATAGAGTGAATTTAAATCGAGTGTTCATTATTCATTTCTAATTTTGAAATGCCTAGCGAAGCAGGCAGAGGGTCCGCTAGTATTTTATAAAAGTTCATACAATTTTTTGTAAGTGTTTTTTAAAGCGTATGGAAAATTCATTTTTATTTAATTTAATATTATGTACTAATTTTTATTTATTTTAATTCTAAATAGTGTACAGTGGCAGTGAAATCGAGGCGCGTCGTTAAAAATCCGAAGGGAGAGTCGATATTAGTGCCAAAATTGTGAAGCTAGTTTATGCTTGAAGCCAAATTTTTATATTTACCTACCTTAGAAAATCAACTTTTAATTTTTATTAGTTATTTTATTTATATTTTATATATGTAATATTGAAATAATAAAACAATTTTTGGTTCAATTTTTAATTATTTTTATTTTTCAACAATAAAAACCTTTTAAATACAAAATAAAATAACTTTATGCTTTTGCTTACATTTTTGTGAAAAGCCCCCGAGAGTCAAGTGTTCAATTCATCTTATGTACTTACAGTATAGTATGTGCATTATAGTCTGTTTCCTACGAGAGCACAGTCAAATTCAATCACACTTTGCTGGTTTATGTAAATATGTATATAAAGTGATCAATTTAGAGGTATTGGATTTTAAATTGAAATGAAACGACGAAAGTTCAAATTGATTGCGCAATCTTTGTTATTTTCTATAACACCATGCATGATATTTTTTAAAGATAATCCTTTTCAAATATTGGCCGCAATTCGACCATCCGTAAACACCAATTTTGTATGGCCAATAATGTTGGCTTCCAATGCCTCAATCGAAGCTGAGTTATCCACAAAGTATTTAAATTTTACATACCGCCACAAATAAAATTCCAAAGGTGCGTATCACACGTTCTTGGTGGCCAATCCACTGGTTCCGAGGCTGATGCTGATTTACATTGTTTTTTTTTTTATTTCCATTATAAATTACGATCTGTTAATATTAACAATAAGTAATTGGTGTTAGGGTTTGGAATTAAAATGTCCCTTCCCTTTGAAAGAGAACATTATTGTCTTTGGTGGTATTTAGTTACAATGTTTTGTTCATTGTTTTAAGGGCCGTCTTGTTAGAACAAAATGTTGTGGCGATAACGAGATTCAATTTCCGTTATCAAAAAATTCCTTTATCATGGCGCGATAGCATGAGCAGTGAATGGGGACTGCTACATTGACGCCAGTCTCGTCTTTAAAGAAATATGGGCCGATGATTCCTCCAGCCCATGGGCCGCACCAAACGGTTGCTTTCAATAGATGTAATGGCTCCGGGTTGCACTTCAGCCCAAAACGGCAATTTTGCTTATTGACCAAGATGGGCCTCATCGCTGAACGGTTATGTACAACATAAGTTCGTTTGAGCGCGCGATGAGGTCTTTTCACAGAGCGTCGATTTTCGTTGTAATATACAATTGTACGATTTGTGAACGTTGTTGAGGCGCAAGTCTTTCCATGATGAAATGTCAATGAATGTTGAAAAAAATTATGTATTAATGGTAGTTTGAGAGTAATCACACGTGATCTGTCAAAAAACAAACCTATTGGAAAAGGTATCTCCAATGTGATCACCCTTTACGCATGCAAATATTTTATACCTTGCTTTAAAAGCGTACATTTTTTAATTCAGTTTGAGTTGTGATTTCTTTGGCCTGTGATATTCTCTTCTTGTGATATTTTACAAACATAAATATTTGTTTTAACTATTTTTATGATTAAAGATTATCTTTGTAATTTTTATTTCGATTTTGCTTTAACTTTTTCTATTCATTGTTTTACAAATTTACTTTTGTTGTCCTCGTCTTATTTTAAAGGGTTTACCAATAAGAGGTGTTATTTTAATATTCACAGAATAAATATTAAATATAAATGATCGGATGTTAGTTTCATTATAAAGAGGAAGATATACCGTTAATAGTGAAAAATAACATCAGGCAAATGACCACCACGACCACCCTTACAAAATAATATCCTTTTCATGAAATTTTCCATAACCGAATTACAAAGTGGCTGCCCTATGTCCTCGAAAGCCTCACGAATTCCTTCTTTGAGGTATTGAATCGACCCTGGGCTGTTGGCGTAGACCTTCTATTCCACGTGGCCCCAAAGAAAGAAGTCACAAGGTGTTAAATCACAAGATTTCGGTGGCCAATTGTGATCACCTCTTCGAGAGATAACAGGGCCCGGAAACTTTTTCCGTAAAATAGCAATGGTCTCGTTGCTTGTGTCGCACGAGGCGCCGTCTTGTTGAAAATAAACTTTGTCCAGATCAAAACCATCCAATTCCGGTCGTAAAAAATCGTTAATCATCTCTCGATAGCGCAATCAATTCACCAATAACACCTGGTATTGGAAAATCCTTTATATTAAAAATTGCAATTTTTTATGTATAAAGAAATATAATTATGTTTTTCGTATTCATTACTTTTCTGTTTCAATTTTGGATAATTGCATTTAAATCTTATAGTCCGGGAGCCAGGGGTCATTTTGACCTCATCATTTCATGCCGACTGATTTTAATACTGAAGGCAGACGCCATCCAATGGATGACGAAACTAACCATCAGCTGGTCCAGTAGCGATGGGTACGTGCGTTGGATGCTGCGAAACGTGTCGAAAAAAAATTTTAATAACTCATTTAATACCGGCTGAAATTTTTTTTTGTGTATTATTGACATTTAGTAGAAGGGGGAAAATACGTCAGCTGAACAGGCGAACTTGTAAAATAAATTAAAAAGTAAAACTACTTTATGCCGATTGAATTTTTTTTACATAATTTTGGACACATATGAAAATATAATAATGGTGATCAGCTGCGGATGGTTCCATGTGTAGAAGTCCACGCAAGTGGGGAAAGTTACTGATCGCCATTCACTTGGGAGTGGCCAGGACGATTCTTCTACATATGGTTCAAGCAGCTCACAACGGCCGGGATTAGCCCACGTATCCTCTGGGTAGCTTCCGAACACCCGTTCGGGAGTGAGCTAACGTGAGAAGGCGAAGCATTCCAGGAAAGCTGGTTGTGCGCTGGGTTTGGGACCCGCCACTTAAAAATCCCCCCCAATGAAAAGAATTAACAAGCCTCGGATGAGAACTGCCTTTACTGATGACGACCCCTGCAAACGAAATAAGGAATATGATTTGAGGGCATGCACCTGGAATGTCCGGTCCCTTAATGGGGAAGGTGCCGCTGCCCGGCTGGTTGATGTCCTCGTGAGAGTAAAGGCTGACATCACTGCCATCCAAGAGATGCGATGGACGGGGCAAGGTAAGAAAACCATAGGACCTTGCGACGTCTACTACAGCTGCCATGTAAAGGAGCGCAAATTCGGTGTCGGATTTGTTGTGGGAGAGAGACTTCGTCGCCAAGTACTGTCGTTCACTCCGGTGGACGAGCGTCTCGCAACAATCCGCATCAAAGCCAGATTTTTCAACATATCGCTAATTTGCGCCCACGCCCCGACGGAAGAGAAGGACGATGCGACCAAAGATTCCTTCTATGAGCGCTTGGAACGTTCCTATGAGCGCTGCCCCCGCCACGACATAAAAATCGTGCTTGGCGACTTCAACGCCAGGGTGGGCAAGGAGGGAATTTTTGGTCCCACAGTCGGAAAATTCAGCCTACACAACGAAACATCCGGTAACGGACAGAGGCTGATCGACTTCGCCCGAAACATGGTAGTCTGCAGCACCAGATTCCAGCATAAAAAGATACACCAAGCTACCTGGCTGTCTCCTGATCGGAAAACGCGAAACCAGATCGATCATGTTGTGATAGATGGAAGACACGCTTCTAGTGTATTAGATGTACGCACGATCCGAGGACCCAACATCGACTCGGATCATTACCTTGTTGCAGCCAAGCTGCGCACCCGCCTCTGTGCAGCAAAAAACGTACATCTACCTGCGCAAAGAATGTTCGACATCGAAAAGCTGCAATCACGACAGACAGCCAGAAGATTCGCCACTCGACTCTCGCTCCTGCTCTCGGAGAGCACTGCCCAACAAACCGGCATGCGCGAGCAATGGAGCAACATTTCTCGTTCCCTACGTACCGCCGCCGAAGAAGAAATCGGATTCCGGCGAGCCCGAAAAAACAATTGGTACGACGAGGAATGTCATGCTGCCGCAGAAAGAAAGGATGCCGCCTATAGAGCCACGCTGCGATCGGGCGCAACGCGAGCCATGTGGGATCGCTACAGAGAGCTGAAAAAGGAAGAGAGACGTATTATCCGACAGAAGAAACGAGAGGCCGAAATACGTGAGTGCGAGGAGCTTGAGATGCTGGCCAATAGGAACAACGCCCAAAAATTTTACCAGAAAGTTCGGCGGCTTACAGAAGGTTTTAAGACCGGGGCGTTGTCCTGTAAGAACAAATACGGTGATCTGGTGACTGACGTACAGAGCAATCTTAAATTATGGAGGGAACACTTCTCGAACCTATTAAATAGTGACAGCTGCACATGTCACGGAGAATGTGAAGATCCTGATACCCCAATCGTTGACGACGGAATTGTCGTTCCGTTACCCGACCATGACGAGGTGAGAATAGCAATATCACGGCTAAAGAACAACAAAGCCGCGGGCGCCGACGGACTGCCGGCTGAGCTATTCAAACATGGCGGCGAGGAGCTGGTAAGGTGCATGCATCAGCTCCTATGCAGAATATGGTCGGATGAAAGCATGCCTGCCGATTGGAATTTAAGTGTGCTCTGCCCAATCCATAAGAAGGGCGATCCTGCAATTTGTGCCAATTACCGCGGGATTAGTCTTTTAAATATCGCCTATAAGGTTCTAGCGAGCGTATTGTGTGAAAGGCTGAAGCCCACCGTCAACCAACTGATTGGACCTTATCAGTGTGGCTTCAGACCTGGAAAGTCTACCATAGACCAAATATTCACAATACGCCAAATCTTGGAAAAGACCCATGAAAGGAGAATCGACACACACCATCTTTTCGTCGACTTCAAAGCTGCATTCGACAGTACGGAAAGGAGTTACCTGTATGCCGCGATGTCTGAATTTGGTATCCCCGCAAAACTAATACGGCTATGTAAGATGACGTTGCTCAACACCAGCAGCGCCGTCAGAATTGGGAAGGACCTCTCCGAGCCGTTTGATACCAAACGAGGTTTCAGACAGGGTGACTCGCTGTCGTGTGACTTCTTTAACCTGATGTTGGAGAGCATCGTACGAGCCGCAGAACTTAATCGCTCAGGCACAATTTTTTATAAGAGCGTACAATTGCTGGCGTACGCCGATGATATTGACATCATCGGCCTTAACAACCGCGCTGTTAGTTCTGCCTTCTCCAAACTGGATAAAGAGGCAAAGCGAATGGGTTTGGTGGTGAACGAGGACAAAACGAAGTACCTCCTGTCTTCAAACAAACAGTCGGCGCACTCGCGTATCGGCACCCACGTCACTGTTGACAGTTATAATTTTGAGGTTGTAAAAGACTTCGTGTATTTAGGAACCAGCATTAACACCGATAACAATGTCAGCCTTGAAATCCAACGTAGAATCTCTCTTGCCAACAAGTGCTACTTTGGACTAAGTAGGCAATTGAGCAGTAAAGTCCTCTCTCGTCGAACAAAACTAACACTCTACAAGACTCTCATCATGCCCGTCCTAACGTATGGCGCAGAAGCTTGGACGATGACAACATCCGATGAAGCGACGCTTGGAGTGTTCGAGAGAAAGATTCTGCGTAAGATTTTTGGACCTTTGCACGTTGGCAACGGCGAATATCGTAGACGATGGAACGATGAGCTGTATGAGCTTTACGACGACATAGGCATAGCGCAGCGAATAAAGATCCAGCGGCTTCGTTGGCTGGGTCATGTCGTCCGAATGGATACAAACGCTCCGGCTTTGAAAGTATTCGATGCGGTGCCAGCTGGTGGTAGCAGAGGAAGAGGGCGGCCTCCTCTGCGTTGGAAAGATCAGGTGGAGAAGGACTTGGCTTCACTTGGAGTGTCCAATTGGCGCCGGTTAGCACGAGAAAGAAACGACTGGCGCGCTTTGTTAATCTCGGCCAAAATCGCGTAAGCGGTTATCGCGCCAATTAAGAAGAAGAAGAAGATCAGCTGCGTTTATTGCGGTGGAAAGACCGTCAGCCGAAGCATTGAAAATTCCGCGCGCCGCCGAGATGTATGAACGCAATGATATATACATTCTTGCTTTTTCATACTTTTTTATACACAAAAAAAATTTCATTTTTTTTCGACACGTTTCGTACCTTTCCACAATCACACCCACCGCGGGTGCGCCAGCTGACGTTTACTTTCGTTATTCATGAAAGCTAAGTCACAAGTATAGTCAAGAATTTAACGGTATAAAAACGCAGTCCAAAATCGACCCCTGGCTCCCGGACTATTAATTTTTAAGTGTTTGCTTATTTATATACATATTTTATACCGATTGTGCTAATGGGGAACCGAGCACTCAATACTAAGCTCAACGGTGGTGTGGAAACGAAAAATTCCCAATTTTTGTTTAAAAAATGCTCATTCAATGTTTCTTCCTGTGTGGCATTGCTGACGAATGATGAAAAGTTGACATTTTGACTGCGCTCTTGCGAGAGCTACTTTTGCTGCTGTTGAAAGAGTATCCTTAGTATTTTGAAGCAATCCTCATGCCTATAAATTATTTTATAAGCCATTTAAGAACTGCATCGATTGTGCTAGGCATCTGAAATAATAAAATAAATAGCAAGCTTCAATCGAGTAATAATAAAAATATAAGATTTCTTATAACCTCTTTCAATACACAATTTAGTTTATATTATTGCCGAGTGCCGAACGCTATTAAATAAAATTGACTATCAAAAGTTTGTATACTATGGTCATTTCTTGTTTTGTATTATTATTATTGTTTTGTATCTATTTTATCCCCTTCGTAGAATCAGAGTATTTTTCTTCGAAATGCCTCTGGGCCTATACATAAAGAGTCCGACCCTTTCCTTTCACATTTATCTGCCATTTTGTTCCCAGTGTTTCCTATGTGTCCTGGAACCTACAGGACTCGTACCTGATTATGCTGTGCAAAGTCATTCAGCTATCCTTTACTCGTAAAAAGGTCGCATTTTTTCTGCTTTGCGTCAGGGCTGTACAATATTCCTGTTCTTTTCTCAAATAATTGCATTCAAATCAGGAAATCGTTCGATTTTATCATATTCCATATACAATTTGTGTGGAAGTGTTGAATTTTTGTGGTTCTTTCCTCATATAAAATGTACACGATTTTCGCAGAATGTGTGGCTATATTTTCGTAATCTAGCCATATAATTAGAAAATAAAACACCATTTCGTAATTTGGTTGAGAATCTCTGAAGATTATTTTTAAGAGACACTGAATTTTTGCCAATTTTGAAAGCACTGTACCGAGAAGTTTACGAGGCAATGTTATTAACATAGCAAGTAAATGAACCACAATCAACTGTTGCTGAGAGTGATTTCTTACCAATATAAAGCGAAAATACATGGTACATTTAATAAGCAGAGAGTACAGCTGTGTTTCACAGAAGGGAGCAAAAAAAAAAGCATAAAAGAGAGGCGATATTTCTGACAGCAGTAATTTGCAGTCATATGGTTAAGAAGCAATTGCTCAAAACGCAAAAGAAAAAATTTGGCAAGTTAATTTTAATTTCTGTGTTAATATCTAAAAGCGTTCAAAAATTGCTGAATGTAGTGATTCTGGGTACATTTGAAATATGTGTGTATTTATACACAGTGGTTACATTTGTGTTTCTATTTAAAGCAAAGCCCTTTTGCAAAGAAACATTAGTTGACTTCTGAATGATTAAATGAAATTGAGTTGTCGATTATGGATGGTGTGTGTAGCATGTTTTTAATAACTTATAGGTAGCGTTTCATTACCTAAATCTCTAGCGTGATTTCCCCGCACTCAATAATTACAGCGACTTGCTTGCTTTTCGGCTGTTGTTGATACTTAACAGATTACAACACAAGTTATTTCGCGCCGAACTTGCTGTTTGAAAATATGGATCAATAACTCTGTTTAATTTGAACTTAATTTTGCATTATCATCGGAGTGCGACGCAATGGGCGGTTTAGAAATGTGGGACCTCCTCGCTCCGATGATAACATGGTCCTTCGAGCCGGATTTTAATGATATTAACGATCCATTTAACCAGAGCATTTTCAACAGCTGAAATTAAGCAAGTACAAGCCAGCACCAAGCACCAACCATCAGCAAGCACCAAAAAGCACTAAGCACCAACCAGCACCAAGCATCAACCGAACAGGCATTAAAGAAAACAAACCGTTCCAGATTACTAAAAAAGGTACGTGGATTTATTGCACACTTTTTTTTTTTTGGTGGAAATAATTTAATTAACAAAAAAACAAAAAGGGTCAACGACTCCGTCTAAACTACCTAAAAGTCCGTTGTTGGGAATTTTTCAATTTTTCTTATTCCGTTCTGTTTGCTTGTACATTTCCGTTGTACAACGCCGCAGTAAATTAAAATCGATCCCAGCGCACTTTTTGCTACGGTACATACATACCACTGGCACATACATACGTGCCACATAAACAACGAAACCATTGATTGTTTACGGGGAAAAGTTTCCGGACCGTGTTATCACTCGAAGAGGTGATCACAATTAGCCACCAAGATCTTGTGATTTAACACCTTGTGACTTTTGTCTTTGGAAAGAAAAGGTCTACGCCAACAGCCCAGGGTCGATTCAAGACCTCAAAGATGGAATTCGTTAAGCTATCGAGGACATAGGGCAGCCACTTTGCTATTCGGTTATGGAAAATTTCATGAAAAGGATATTGTTCTTTTAGCGTAGTCGTGGTGGTAATTTGCCTGATGTTATTTTCCACTATTAACGGAAACACCCTTTATTATATTTTTTGTCATTTTGTACTTCTAGCCAGTAGTGTTTTGCATTCTAAGAATTAATAAATGAAAATGGAAGTAAATTTTAAAAGTGATAGGAAGCAAAATTAAGCAGATTGAAGTGAGGAAGTAAGCTTAACTTTGCTCGACGTAATTTCAGATAAGGCGTCTGATGGAACTAAGAAGAATGTCAAAATAGCGAAGATTTGTAAATGAAAATAGAAAGTTTGGTTAGGCTTATGTAATCAAAAACGATACAGAAAACAAAACATGGTTGCGAACGAAAATCTAGAAACTTTTATATACTCTCGGCAGGCAATGGCAAACCATCTGTCATGCTTTACTCAGAAAAAAAAACCATTTACCGTTCGGAGTCGGCTTAAATCTGTAGGCTCCTTCATTTGTGGCACAACACCTGGGCGCGCACCACAAATAGAAGGAGGAGCTCGGCCAAACATCTAACAGAAGTGTACGCCCCAATAATTTTATTTATTTATTTTTTTAAATTTTACTCTCCGCCATGAGTTGAATGACTTCTTAGCCAAACAAAAATGATGTTTAGCCTCCACAGCTGCTATATGTTGCTGATGAGTATAATTGCTACTATGTGGCTCAGCCATAGCCTTATCGAATATATCAACAAGTAGGCGGGATGGTCGTTGTATTCGTGTTTTCTTTTCCAATTCTAGGCATTTCTTGCCACCTGTGGCGGACTTTTTGCCAATCGGCGCAAAACAATATCAATACCCGGATTATAAATTGAAAGAAAAGCTTTGTCAAAACACCTTTCAAAAATACACTCGTACGCATCATTTGGTTAGTTTAGATAATATTTATATTCGCTCCAAAATCATTGGAAAACCTTAGGGAGGAATATGTTAGACTACTCCATCTCTTCAACTATACTGACAAGATCCAGGATTGAATACAACTACAACTACCTGTCTACAGACAGGCATTAAACGACATTAATAGAGGGTTTCCTTCCACCTTCCGAAACTCCCGACCATCAAATGCCGTCATCTGAGTCAACCCTCACCAATTGCAGACCAAGCGCAATCGACCGCAACATACCCAATATGTTGGTACTCCACATGATGCTAACCACTTATTCACGTGTTCTCTTATGCACACGTAGCTAAAACCCCTCTCTCTCTCTGGGCCCAACCCGACGAAACAGCATGTTTCATGGGCTAACCTTTAGCTGAGATAGACGATGACGGCCGATGACTACGCCTTACTGACAGATCTTGATGAACTGCTACAACAACATTAACTACTATTTTTCTTGAAAAAAATGTATTTATTTATTACTTCTGATATGCGCTTTTTGGTATGTCTTTGAGCCTCATTTCATGCCCATTTCAGTTGTGGTGATAGCGAAAAGTGGTACTGGACCAAATCCAGTGAATATGTTTGCGGGAGCATAATTCGCTGTTGTTTCTAGCCGAAAAAATCACGAAAAAGCAGTGCCGTGAAAGTTCACGCATTGTCGTTGTGCCGTATTCATTACTTGTTATTCCACGATAGCTTGACGTAACCAGCTTTTAAGGTAATTTTTCTTATTGGTAATTGGTATCGCTTTCTCTCCTGGCCGCTTCCATTGGCATGTTTTGACTTATATTTTGACGAAATAACCATACACTCACATATTTTGTCCGTGGGGGGTCATTTTTCCCAAAATCACTTTCCCAAAAAAATTTTTTCCCAAATTTTTTTTTCCCAAAAAATAATTTTCCCAATATTTTTTTTCCCAAAAATATTTTTTCCCGCTTTATTGTTTTTTCCCGAATGCATGTTTTCCCAAAATAACTTTTTTCCAATAGATAGCTTTCCCGAACAAATACTACTGAAATTAATTTTTATTATTCTACTATTTGACATTTTTCGACGATTCCGACAATATGAGTGTATATAATAATCAAAAATCTTATACTTAAGTAATCGAAAAAGATTCGAAAAAGTTTTTCAATATACATTTTTCAATTCGGATAAAAAGACAAGGTAACGAATGTATCCAACTTCACTCATATAAACAAGTTTTTTCACGTCATTCTTTTCGTGTCAAAATTTCATGAGCTAAAATTTGCTGCCTAAAGTCAAAATTTCTAATTATGGCGGAATTAATTGAATGCAAAAAATCATTTCTTTTGCACATTAACGGATATTTGTACTACAAACACTCAGGTAGAATAGGAGAAACTGCGTATTGGAATTGCCGAAGAAAACCTGAGTGTAATGCTAGAGTGACAACATACGGAGGACCACACAATATCAGAGTTCTGAAGGGACTTGATGAATCGAAACACATCCTTCATGCACCAAACCCCGAAGAAGTCGAAGCGTTAAGAGTCATGAATAGGATCAAACGTAAAGCTACAGAAAATCCTGAAGCTCCTCCAGCTCAAATATTACAAACTGAATTGCGAAACGTTTCACCAGGTAAAAACAAAAAAACGAAATTGCATTCGATTCATAATTACAAAATATGATAACTCTCTCTTTTAGCGGTATTAGCGGAAATGCCAAACAGAATTAATTCCCGAAAAAGTCTTAGTCGTGAAAGATTAAAAGATTTTCCCTCGAACCCGCGAACGCTGAGAGAATTGCAGGATATTCCAGGCTTTTATCAAAATTCATTGAATGGAGATAAATTTCTAATTTACGACTCCTATGAAAATGACGAAGACTCAGAATTTGGGAGAATACTCGTATTCGCGACGCCTGAAAATTTAAGGCAATTATTCAGGAGCATATTGTGGTTTGCCGACGGAACATTTAAAACTTCGCCAAGTATATTTTTCCAAGTTTTCGCAATTCTCGGAGCAGTTACACAACCGGATTCAAGAGGAAAACCACAAACTATTGGTTTACCTTTTGTCTACGCATTATTAGAAAACAAAGAGCAGAAAGTATACGAAAAAGTATTCTCGGTTGTTTTGCAAGAGGCAGAACGTCTAGGTATCGATATTTCTCTTCCGATTAAAGTGATGACAGATTTTGAGTTGGCTATCATCAATGCTGTAAAAATCGTAATGGGCGAAGACAAGGCACGCTGCTGTTTTTTCCACCTCTGTCAAAACATGTACCGCCATATCCAAAGTGAAGGACTTCAGAAAATGTATTGCGATCCTGAAGATCGATCGGTCAAAGTAGCCACTCATATGATATGTGCCCTTGCTTTCGTCCCACATCAAAACATCGCCCGAGAATTCGAAACCTTAAAAAATGAAATACCGGAGGAAATGCGACCAATTTCAAAATACTTTGACGCTACGTACGTCCGAGGAAAACCTGCAAAAGGCCGACGTAAACAGGTGCATCCTCGCTATGCTCCAGATTTGTGGTGTCAATATGATGCAGTCATTCAACAAACTGCGAGAACGAATAATATATCCGAAGGATGGCACAACAGGCTTCAAGTTGTTATAGGGAAAGATCACCCCAGCTTCTACATTTTTCTTTCCGAGTTGCAGAAAGAGCAATCGGACACAGAAATAATGATGCGACAATTGCAATCAGGACAGCAAGTTAAGAAAAATAAATATTCCAAGAGGTTGAAACATGAACAGAGAATATTTAACATTGTTTCGAAATATCACGAATATGTTGATAACAATGATATTGTCACATACTTGAAAACTCTAGGATACTATATTCGCATGTGATTGTATACATACAAATTCATAAATAAACTGAAATCTTGTTTCAAATAATAAAAAATGTACTCGCCCATTCATTGCAAATGTATATGCGATATTTTACAGACGAACGATATTTTGGGAAAAATATTTTATGGGAAAATTTATTGGGAAATTTTTAGTTTGGGAAAAATGGCATTGGGAAAATTATTTTTTGGGAAAAAAAAATTTGGGAAAAAATATTTTATGGGAAAATTTATTGGGAAATTTTTAGTTTGGGAAAAATGGCATTGGGAAAACATTTTGTCACTAGTTATTAACCTTTCGAGTAAATCTAGTTTGCCATCAATCTCTTGAGAGGTGCCATGCGAGGGTCCTTGGGGTAAAAATGTAGCAATTTCGTAACAAAAACCGCCTATTACACCAAAACACACCTAACTTTTCTATCTGCCATAAGTAAACTAAAAATCCAAAATGGCTGATCATTTAAAAAATCGAATGTATGAAATGCACATATTTTTTGTATATGAATAGTAAAAAAATTTAGCATAATATCTGCTGCAATATTTATTGTGTATAAAGCGACTTTACAGAAATTTTTCATTTGCCTCATTGTAGACCATCAGCACAGCCAGCAGTTTGCCTTTGCGGAAAAACATCCTTTTACACTGCGCATGTCACAAAAGCAAGGATATTCTATCTAGTTTGACGTTTGGCACTTATTGAACCTTGTCAACATAAGCAATGTGAGCGAGTCATTTTTCAGTTATTGCACAACAATTAGAAATCACGTTGTAGTGATGAATTTAATGCACGGAATTGTAATTATTCTCAGCGCTGTAATATTTCTATTCTATAAACTCTCCAAACAACGAAACTCTGTGCTACAAAATATTCAAGCATTACGTCCGCCCAATCCGGAAACGTCGCAGCCGCCTTCATTTTCACCACTGCTCGAATATGAAAATGGGGCGGTGTGTTCTGACAGCGATGCCTGCAGTAGGATTGGCAGGTAAATGCACACGCATACATATCGATCAAGATTCGATTGACATTCATATGTATGTACATACCTGCGTGTATGTGCCTTTCCTTTCTTCAGGGATATAATGGAGAAATCAGCGGGCAGTGCCGTTGATGCTGCCATCGCCACGCTCTTCTGCAATGGTCTGCTGGCTATGCAGAGTATGGGGCTCGGCGGCGGTGTAATCATGAACATCTACTCGAGTAGTGAGCAACGTGCCTATAGCATATTGAGCAGAGAGCGAGCGCCACTCCAATTCCAGCTGCCTGAGGGGAATATTAGCACCATCTTTCAGTCGGCTTTGGGTATTGCAGTGCCAGCAGAGGTCGCTGGCTACTCGTTGGCGTATCAACATTTTGGCAAGTTGCCCTGGCGCCAACTGGTGGAACCCACCACGAAATTGTGTCGCCAAGGTTACTATCTCACCAAACACCAACGTGATTCGGTGTATATTAATGGCAAGTTGCTCAAAGAGAATGCCGTCCTACGCAAAATGTTTATAGATCCGAAAACCGGTCAGGTATTTAGAACAGGAGCGCATGTACGGCCACCAGAGGTGCTTTGTCGCACATACGAAACGCTGGCACGAGATGGACCAGCAGACTTTTATCATGGAGATTTGATGGAAAGAGTTTTAAAGGATTTACGTGAATTTGGTAGTCCCATTGATGAGTTGGATATGCGGAATATGACGGCTGAGTTGGCATTTTCACCCAATGTGACTTTGGGCCCATACACGTTACACGTCACACCGCCACCCGGTAGTGGTTATATTGTTGCATTTGTAATGAGCATTTTGCAGAAGTTTAGTAAAAAGTTTGCTACGGCAAACGACATTGACGCCAACGGACTGCATCGTATAGTCGAAGCGCTAAAATTTGGTTTCGTCGAACGTTGGAAACTGGATGTGGAGGTGACAGAAGAGGTGCGTTCTTCTGCGGTGGAATATTTTCTTTAATTTTTTTAATTTTTTGCTATCTCTTTCAAATTTTCAAGGAACTATCCAATCTAACAAATGCGACCTATGCACGTCATCTAGCCTATCTGATTGACGAGGTGCGTACTTTCAAAGATGCGACAAGCTATGGCGCAAGTGAGCATTTAGTCTCCCGCACAGAGCATGGTACAGCGCATATATCGGTGCTGGCGCCAAACGGTGATGCTGTGGCCGCAACAAGCTCCATCAACTTTTAGTGCGTTAACACTTGGCTTTCCTTGAATTTTATTAAATATTTATTATACATATTTTTGTACTTATAGCTTCGGCAGCGGCAAGATTGGCACACGCTCCGGCATTCTCTTCAATAATGCCATGTCAGATTTCGCCATCGACGGCCTGCAAAATTACTTCGATCTACCTAATATGCCCTATAAGAATCGTGTTAAGCCTGGTGGCTCCCCCATGTCTTCCATGAGTCCTATTATAGTTACCGATCGGAATGGTGAGGTGCGTTTGGTGACTGGCGCTGCTGGTGGCACTAAAATCATTTCTGTGCTGGTGCATATTCTGGTGCGCATACTCTGGTTGGAGCAGAATATCAAACAAGCCATTGATGCACCACGTTTCCATCATCAATTGGAACCAAACATACTTGAATATGAGTTTGGTATATTGCAAGAAGTTGTAAATGCTTTGGAGGCTAAGGGACATAAGACGAAGCGTTACAGAGAGCGCGGATCTGCTGTTTGTGGTATTGAACGGGTACGAGGCAAAGTTTATGGAAATGCTGACTATCGGAAAGAAGGAGATGTGATGGGTTTCTAGGTGGTTTCGCAAAGTGCCGAAGTGAAAAAAGTTATTGGGTTGAGAATTCGATAATTCTTTTTATTTAAAAAAACAAAAAACAGAGGAGAGTAAAAAAAGGCTTAGAAGCAATCGAATCAAGGAAAATCGCTTACCAAAAGCGCACAGAGCAGAAGAAGAAACCTATATTTAAGTATTATATAATAATAAAAATATTGTATCTTTCTTTATGCAAAGTTGTCATAAACCAAAAAAATAGCAAATTTAAAATTTTTATGTGATAACTATTTAATTAAAAAATCATCTAAGTACATATTTAAGCAAAAAAGCAACAAAAAGTTAAAGTTAAAAACATCAAAATAAAATTGTGCCGAAAATTTATTACTCTTTATTAAATTACTACAACAATAATATTAAAAAGAAAGCAGACTGTATTATGATTGTAATGTCACAGAGGGCTCAAATTTCTTAATGATCTAATAAACCACACTTTACGGCTATTTTAAGCTTTTCGAAAAACAATACAAGTTTCCTCATTTGATGTTGATATTCTCACTTCTGTATTAGCTTCTAAAGGATTTTGAAATAGCCAACAATATACATAAATACGCAATGCGAAAAGTAATCTTAGAAGCGGGACTGCATTTGGTTTGAACAACAGGCCGAATTGATGAGCAGAGAAAAGGTTGCCTTCTATCTAAACAACACAGAGCCACACACATCTTCAACGATGCACCGGAAGCTGAGATAAGATGAATTGCTGACCTTCCACCTGACACCAACCTATCAGAATAGCCGAAATAATGAAACGCGAGACTTCAATGGTTTAACAACTAAGGTAAATTTATTGAATATTAAAAGAAGAATGCGTTAAACTCACTAACAGCGCACTTCAAACTCTAAACTAGCGACTAAACCGTCCACTTCAAATGATAATCTCTTGCCAGGCATTTGCAAAACACTGTATAGGGTATATTCAATAACGGATTATAATGCGCAACGTACTTTTGCAGTGATGGCAATGCGTTCAGAAATGCAAATATGGCAGTACTGCAAATGCATCGCGTTCCAAAACGCCATTTTTGTATCAAACGTCGCGCATTATTTGCAGGAAAAATTTTAATACTGCCAATCTATCAATTGCAACACTTGTCACATTGGCAGTGTTGCCAGCGCTGCAATTCCTGCGCATTTATAATGCGTTTCTGAATATACCCATATTTTAATTTGTGATGCATATAAAGCAAAAATTAATCATTAACTAACAAATAAAATCGTAGAAAATTTATCTGACGGCGAAAAGGTAACGGTAATATATCGTTCATACCTGAATACTTGGTGCAATAATTAAAAAGAGGAATTGTGAAAACAATTCGCACAGAAAGTGGTCCGCCGTCTCATCCTCGCGTCCACATGTTGGGCAGAGTGGCAAAGTGGCCCGTCATCAGTCCAACCAGCCTCCTACAGTCCTCTTTGCTTAGTGACAGGAGGAACTGCGACAGTCGGTCGGACATGACAGGTAGCATCAGTTGTGTTCATCTGCAGCCTCTCTCAGCCAGCCAAGCTCGATTGTGGGTTAGTAACCCGTGGCTTTGGTGGCTGCAGAAGGGAGTGGCTGAACGGGCTTCGGGCCAAGGAAGTTGGCCTCAGAGCCCATTCTAGCTAAAGAGTCAGAGATCTCGTTACCCGCGATACCCACGTGTCCCGGGACCCATGTTAGCATCAGGCTATTATGTCTACCGATATAATTCAGCCTGCATTTATAGGACTCGACTACCCTTGAAGTGGTTGGGGGGCTGTCTAAGGCTATGAGCGCAGCTTGGCTGTCACCGCAGACACATATAGATCTGCCTCTCCATCTGTTTTCCACAACAAAGCTCATCGCTTCTTGAACAGCATACATCTCCGCTTGAAACACAGATGTATGCATTCCAAGAGCAAAGTGCAGTTTTGTCCCGCTGGATTCCACGTAGACCCCAGAGCCGAAGCCGTGCTCGGTCCTGAAGCCATCCGTGAAATTGCGCAAACAGTGTTTGCCGAACTCATTTTCTGAGTTTGACCACAGTTGAGCCTCTGGCTCCACACTGCATCTCTTGTCAAGCACGACTCTGGATGGCATGGAGTCAAGGGACATGGCGAGGATCGTTGGATCGAAGTCCATACCTACTCTGTTGTCCAATGCCGGACAGGGGGCGGCTTCTGGTTGTTTGTATTTGTTTTCAATATATTAACTGATTGTTGACAAACGGTATATCTATGATATAACATTACGTAATAAACATTTTAAGGAAATAGTGAATTAATATTTTGTAGGGTATCGAATTGGTTCCTACCTTCATGCTTTCGAATTTCTTAATCTATAACCGACCACAGGTTCTCAATAACATTAAAATTTGGCGATTCCCCTGGTGTTTGAACAATATGCGAGCAATTCCAAATAAGCCAGTTCTGCAAAATTACCCATTTATGTTTCGTTATGATCGATATTCTGATAGAAGCGAATGTTTTTTATTATAAGGCGAATGACCCAATAATTTGACCTTTGAGCACTCAAAAACTCTCTTGTGTGAGTACAACGTAAGAGCTCGCATTGTCTTGGTGTAGAATGATTCCTTTGCGGCGGTTTAAGTAACTTAATTCTCCGAAAACTTCTAGCAAACATATGGTTGTATACCACTCAGAATTGATTGTTTTAAGCTTCTCTAGTGGTGCAGTGTCGACAATAGTATATTTATCGGAATAACAGCTGAACATTTTTTATTTGTTTTGAGATGCTTCTTCCGCAAATAATTTCTTTAAAATTAGGCTCGTGTTGAAGCACCCATATAGTCAATTGCTGTTTTATTTCGGGCTTATATGCACATGCCCAAGATTCGCTATCTGCCATAGGCGTGCTTTGAAACACCGCGAAACACTGATTTTCTTCAACATTTCTTTAAACCAATCGGCACGAGCCCTTGCCTGGGCAATTGTTAAATTATAAGGTATCTAACGGGAAAAAATCCTCTTGGCGACCAAATGTTCATCCAATATTGCATGTATGCTGGTCCCACTAATGTCCAAGAATATTTCTATCTCGCGATATGTCACATGTCAATCTTCGAGCATCAATTGTCTCTGGCACAGTAACTGTTTTTGGACGGCATTCACGAAATTCATCCGAGAAGGACCGATGGCAACGTTGAAGCTCGTTGTGCTAAGTGTGGTGCCTTAACGTCAAAAGTCGAAGTAAGTAGATTAATGTTTTACTGTCTCGATAATCTACGTCGAAAATCGTAATAAATCAACCCATGAACATTTTCACGAATTAATTCGATCTTTGAGGTGAGATGAATTTATCAACTCCCTGAAAAAATGGCAAATATTGGGTATGGGAATAAGTTTCCGTCCTTCTTAGCCAAAGTTACGAATTATTGAAACAATTACAATAAATAATACATGATATTATATTAAGTATGTGCCATTGGAAGCTGCAACTTTACTCCATCTTTCAGGCAGCATACAAATTCCTCTGACAAAGAACTCGTGTTTTTTTACTTGATCCATTCATTGAGTCGGTTTGCGATGATCTCGTAAAAAGTGAACCGTTCTCCAATAAGTGCTGACTGCATTGATCGGAATAGATGGTAATCCGAAGGTGCCTCGGGAATACGGCGAGTGGGGCAAGATTTCCCAATTCAGCCCCTATAAATATTTCTAGACCGATTTAGCAACGGTGGCCTGAAGTTGTCATACAGCAAAATCAGTTTGTCATGTCTACCGTCCCATTCCGGCCGCTTGCCGCTATTCTTTGAGAGCTCGATTCAAACGCATTAGCTGCAGTCGGTAACGATCGTCAATGATGGTTTCAGATATTTTAAGGAGATCATATTAGTTTACACCCTTCTGGTCCTCTTGATCCCACCAGATGCACAACGTAACATTTGAAGCATGAATATCTGTTTTCGCTGTCGATGGACCTAGCTCACCTGGCAGGCTCAAACTTTTTCGACGCTTAGAGTTATGTATCATAATAGATCCATTTTTCATCGCCAGTGGCGATGCGATGCAGAAAAGCATCTCACACGGCACCAAACGTCTCTCGATATCCCTCTCCTTCAATTGATGCGGCATTCAGTTACCTGCTTTCTGGACCATTCCCATTGCGTGCAAACGTCTGGCGACAGTTGATCTGTAAACATCCGACTCTTTAGACATCTCATCAAGGGTTCGACGCACATCTTCATCCAATAATTTTTGTAATTGAGTATTCTCGAATTTTTTCGGTGCCCCTATGCGAACTTTATCACTCACGTCGAAATTACCACTTCGGAAGTGTCGAAACCACTCTTTACAAGTTGTATTTGATGCAGCGTGATTACCGTAATTATTTATCACTATATGACACGTTTCAGCTGCGCTTTTCTTTAAAAGGTAATAAAGAAGCATGACTTCCCGCAAATGCGGTTTTTTCAGGACGAACGTAGACATTTTTAATGTCAGATAAAAAAGGATCTTTACGCTTCAAACGAATGTCAACTGCAGCTATTAAGACCTCATATATAGACCTTCAAATCACCAGTATATTACTAGAGCGAACATAAAAATAGTATCAGTAGCGACACCTCTTTTACGAGGGCGGGAACTTATTCCCATATCCAATAAAATTCGTAAGCGAAAGCGTTATATGTTAGCTTATGCTAAAAAATACCAAACTTTTCGATAAAAAATTAAAACTCATCAAACGTAGTGTTGCAAAGGCGAGAAATATAAATGGCAGCTCTGATATCAGCAGCAAGTGTTATCATCAGTATGGTCTTTTTTTTTTTTTGGCGGTGAGGTTGGGTTAAAATTGCCTTCGCACCATATAGTAACCGTCGCTACTACGTGTGTGGTGATTCCACTAAAAATATTCCTCCTCTCCACCCCGGGACTGCTTCCGCATTGCTTCGAGGTAGAGGCCAAGACGGCGTCCTAAGAAGGACACTTACTTACTCACCCTGCGTCCAGGGTCGCCTGTTTTGAGAAACCTATGCTCAATGCTCTTCAACATAGCTTTCCATTTCGCGCTTCTTTTTTCGGATAATATCCTCCACAAAATTTGCGACGGCATTCCATTTTTCTTCGTCTATCATCATTTTCTCGATAATTTCTTCAGGTGTAAATACACCAATAGCTCGCTGCAGACCTGTTCTCTCTACGTTCCACCTCTCGCATTTAAAGAAGGTGTGTTCCGCATCATCATACTCAGTATCTCCATATATGCAGTTTGGTTGGCTCACTTTTCCCATTCGCCACAAATACTTGCGAAAGGACCCATGTCCGGACAAAAACTGTGTGAGGTAATAGTTAACCTCAACGTGCTTTCTTTCTACCCACTTTTTTAGATCGGGTATTAGTCTCGCTGTCCATCTACCATACCGTTCAGAGTTCCATCTTGCCTGCCAAAGTGTGAGTGTTTGGATTCTAATATCGGAGAAGCATGGTACTGGGATTCCTGTGATTTTTGCCTCCCATCTCCGTTTACGCTCTTGTGCTAGAATATCTATAGGGATGGTTCCGCTGTTAACTAACACCGCTGCTTACCAGATACTGTTCTGTATGACGAAGCCACTCTGAGAGCACAGATTGCAGAATTTTCCGCCGGCATTGCACCCTTAGCGAATCTGCCCATATTTCGCATCCGTATAAGAGAATCGAGTTCGTCGTGTCCATTAAAAGTTTTCGCTTGTTCTGCGTTGGACCTCCAAGGTTTGCCATGAGTTTACTTAGCATGCCGCTTACCTTGGCAGCTCTTGTGGCAGCATGGTTTATATGCGCCCAGTAGGTTAGCCTTGTGTCTAATTGCACTCCTAGGTACTTGACCACTCTTTTTGTCGATAAAGTGGCATCAAGTACTTTTATGTAATGGGATACGTCTGTTCGTTAGAAGGGTTAGCTCTGTTTTCTCTGTGGCGAGTTTTAATCCATGGTCTTCTAGCCATGTCTGGACTCGGATCATCACCTGATTTAACTTCCTTTTGGCTTCGTCGGTGTAATAATAAAACAATATTTTTTCCACTCCAAAATACATAAATATTTGAAATTAAATAATAATAAAAAAATGTTAGGGTAGTAAAATTGCAAGATTTTTACTTAATACTGACATGAGTGATTCCTGCATCACTTTGGCTGTGAGAAACTATTCAGTTTACAGTCACTCACATTCAAAACAGATGCATACGAAAACTTCTAGTCATAATATCTATGTTTTGATGAAAGAAAACACGTTCTACCTTTTTCTGTTTTTTCACAAAACTTGTTTTATTTAAAAACAACAAAAAAAATATATTTCAAGTTGCTTAATAAAATGTTAATGTATAAAAAGTTGAAAAAGGCCACTTCTCTGTCTCACATTTAAAGTCGGGAAAACCATGTTTTGCAAATATGCATACCGTTATTTCTAAATTTTCTATATTTGTATTAAAAGTTATTGTTCATTGTTGCCTTGTCAATCATTGGGTGAGTTTATAAAAGCATTTTGCAAAATGCCGCGTAATGTTAAACAGTCTACATTGGAGGAACGCAAAATAGCAATTCAACTGCACTTAGGCCGAAAATCTGAGCGAGAGATATCGAAATTGATACAATGAAAATGGTTTCATTGCAAATAGGCATCGTGGAACCCGTCCAAAGAAGCTTTCCTCCAAAGATGAGAGCTTGGTGCTAAGGGAAGTGAAGAAAAATCCCTTCATTTCTACTCCAAAATTAACTGCGATGGTTAAAGAAACTTCTGGGGTGGAGGTAAATCCTGAAACAATAAGAAGACTTATTCGAAAAAATGCTTTTCACGGCCGAGTTGCGCGGAAGAAGCCCCTAATAAGCAAGAAAAACCAGAATGGCCGGCTTGTTTTTGCCCGCCAATATATGGCTAAGGATTTCGATTTTTGGAGCACTGTAAGTGGGGGAAAAAATAACAATTTCATGGTTTTAATTTTCATTATTTAGGTGTTATTTACTAACGAAAGTAAATTTAATTTATTTGGATGTGATGGAAGGAATAAAGTGTGTATATGTATTTCCATATCAAATGGGTTCAGGAAGTAGCGAATGTGCTACCTACTGTTTATGTCCGGCTAAATAGCAAATATGCTTTCTACTAGTAAATAACGAATACGATGTATATTGATAAACGATAATCTGTAGCCAATGACCTAACTTATAAGCTACTTTTCAGTAGCAGAGTAAGTGTCATTACCCAGTGTCTGCTGAAATAGTTAGCTCCGCACCCCCGAAGGATGCTTCGAATTTTCGGATGTGTATTTGGAGCCTTAATAAAGGGTGGTTAAGTTTCAAGGGCCGGTGTTGATTTTGAATAAAATACAATTTTTTTAAGAAATGATTGTCATTTCTCTTTATTATGATAATATTGGTATGCTACAATTACGTATGGAACAAAACATCAACCAAATGGCCGCCGCGGTCTCGGCGGCACACCTCCATCCGATGGTCCAAATTTTCGATGACGCTGAAGCATAATTGTGGTTCTATGCCGTTAATGTGCCGAATTATCTCATCCTTTAGCTCTTGAATTGTTGATAGCTTATTGATGTACATCTTTTCTTTCAAATAACCCCAAAGAAAGAAGTCCAACGGTGTCAAATCACATGATCATGGCGGCCAATTGACATCGCCGAGACGTGAGATTATTCGGCCATCAAATTTTTCGCGCAAAAGAGCCATTGTTTCGTTAGCTGTGTGACAAGTGGCACCGTCCTGTTGAAACCACATATCGTCCACATCCATATCTTTCAATTCGGGCCATAAAAAGTTCGTTATCCTCTCACGATAGCGAACATTATTCACAGCAACTGCCTGCCAATGATGCCGCCAGCCCATAAACTGCACCAAACAGTCACTCTTTGTGGGTGCATTGGTTTTTCGGCAATCACTCTTCGATTATCATTCGCTCAAATGCGGCAATTCTGCTTATTGTCGAATCTACTGAGGTGAAAATGTGCTTCATCACAGAAGATGATTTTCTTCACGAAGTGCGCGATATACATTTTGATTTGAACGCCCGCTTTCATAATAAGCCTGAATAACTTTAACGCGTTGCTCGATTGTGTATCTTTCCATGATTCAAATTGAGTTAGTCTGAAATTGAAAAATGTCAAATGAAATGCAGAAAAAACTTGACGTTTAGGTATGGTTCACATTCAACATCGGCGCTTGAAATTTAACCACCCGCCGTATCGGCCGCCGTAGCCGAATGGGTTGGTGCGTGATTACCATTCGGAATTCACAGAGAGACGTCGGTTCGAATCTCGGTGAAAGCAAAATTAATAAAAAAAAAAAACATTTTTCTAATAGCGGTCGCCCCTCGGCAGGCAATGGCAAACCTCCGAGTGTATTTCTGCCATGAAAAAGCTCCTCATAAAAATATCTGCCGTTCGGAGTCGGCTTGAAACTGTAGGTCCCTCCATTTGTGGAACAACATCTACACGCACACCACAAATAGGAGGAGGAGCTCGGCCAAACACCTAACAGAAGTGTACGCGCCAATTATTTATTTTTTTTATAATCCAATTGGCTATCAAATTCTTAAACTAAATCATTAATTAGGTATCGATTACTGCTACATATAAACTAATCATTCAAATGCTATACTTCTATCGTAACGATTTAAAAAGCTACGAAATACAACCGTTTACCCAATATTGGCAGTTAACATTTCTTTTCTCTGCAACGCACGAGCCTACTTGAATTTGTATACTATTTTGAAGTTCCCCTTTTATGGAAAGCTTTTACCGTAATTAAGCCTTACGGACACGCCCTACTGCGTTAATAGCAATTAATTTCAAATTACAAAGACTTCATAAGTTTTTCGAATTTCACAGTTCATCATAAATGTAGTGGACATTTGTATAACAACAACCTAACGGAAAAGAAGAATATCAAAATATGAATACCGGCTCAATGGGAAGCGCAAAAAAGTTGCAGCCAACATCTAAATGCAAAAGGCTTCTTAAAATCATCGGTGATTACATAACACAATTTTTAAGTCATACAACCTTACAAGGCCTAATCTATGTTAGCCACGCACATCTGTCTTTATGGGAGAGGTAAATTTGAAATCCGAATATTATTAATCAGTCGACACTAATTTGAATTTATGTTTCACACAGAGCTTACTTTCTCATTTGTTTTGGTATTGTGATAAGTGTGGCTATAAATTTTGCCACAAATGTTTTTATAAATTGGGAAAGCATGCCCGTCATAATCGCTCAAGAGGCTACTTATACCTCGGTGTACAACACTCCTTTCCCAGCCATCACAGTCTGTAATATGAACCAGGCATTGCGCAGCAAAACCGAACACTTTCCAACGTGAGTACGACTATGAGTACACGGAGAGGTCATGCATAATTGCAAAGCGCCATTTTATTTTATCTTTTACATGAAAGCCATTCACTCGAATATGCCATGACTCAAAAAATTTGCTTTCAAAAAGTTAACTTTAGTCAATTCGATGACCTGAAGCCAGCCTCAAAGCATGACACCATCACTAATTTCATTGCGCGCGTAATGAAGATACATTTTTTACGCTTAGAATTTAACATCTTAAAATATTTTAATTTTACTGCAGAGTGGACAGACGTGTGACAATATGGTTGTTTATTGCCGTTATGGCAGAAACCGGGTTCGCTGTAGTGACTACTTCAGGGAAGTGATTTCGGATGAGGGCATTTGTTGCGCCTTCAACATTTTACATCCATCGTATTTGTATAAAGGAAAGTGAGTTATGCAAGTGGCGAGAATCCATAGACGCATTTTATGTAATTACTCGTAATATTTAGTCCAATAAATTTACTGATCTTTTAGATACCAATTTGTACGTGATTTCACATCATCCATTGGCACCATACCAGTTGACTGGAATTTGGAAAATGGTTATGCTGATAATTTGCCGTTGTACTACTATCCTCGTAAAACCGTAGGTAACATAAATCATTGACTCTTAGTGAAATATTTTTTAGAATTTGTCAAAATCAAAAAAAAATTGTATCCTTTTAAGGCGCTGGTGTTTCCTTGGGCTTCACTTTAGTGCTTAATGCTAATATAAGTGAATATATTTGTTCTTCAACTTTTAGTACTGGCCTGAAGGTAAATATGTTTGCTCTAAAGTAGAATACACTTTGTTTATTAAAATATTAAATTATATATATTTTTTTAAATACTAGTAGCAGCATGCTAGTCACCGTTCGTAGTCCACAAGCACTCACCACTCCCCATCCCTTCCCTTTCTCCCCTTTTTTCCTTCACCCTCTTGCAATGGTATCACAAAGGATGAACCAAACTTTCTCGTCCAAGTGGGCCCTACTCTTTGGGCAACCATTACTACCTAACCTAACCTAGTAGCAGATACTGGATACGATCCGCATCCTCGACAAAGCGATAGCACGCCAACATTTCGACCAGTTTAAAGAATTTTCTTTTTCTCTTAATGTTAGATATTTTTTTTATAAAAGTATAGTTCAATACCTAACAAAAACCATATAACTCCAAGTTTCAAACTTTATACAATACAAAAATTACCGAACTGCAAGCTATTCCGTCCAATTCCACGGTTTTAATTAGAATTTCCATAAAAAATTATTGGTATGCAGTTTTATAGTCTTTTAAATTTGAGTACATTTACGTTCAAGTTTGAGGTTCCTTAAAAATCTAGTTGATTTTGGATAATTTTTTCTCTTGATAGTCTAGAGCATTTTCCCCATACCTATAACAATTGCACGATTTTTTTTTCTTTTTGGAATGAAAGGAAATGAGCAGCACATCAGCGATTTTTTTTTTTTTTAATTAGCGAGAACTTTAGACCTTGCACTTTGTAATATTAAAACTTAATAAGCTATAAACTGCGTAGCAAACATTTTTCCACAAATTCTGATTAAAAACCGTGGAGTTGAAATGGAAAGTTTGTGGAATGCTTCTTCATTTTGTATAAAATTTGGCACACGGATTCATATGATTTTTGTGAGACAATGAGCAATGACAGCTTTATAAAAAATATTGAAAATTCTAAAAACAAAAAAATTATCAAAACAGGCCAATATGTAAGAGTGCTATCGCATGTAAAACAGAAAATAAAACTCTTCCGATACCTCTCAATTGCTTCTTTATGGTTCTGTAATACCAAACAGTTTTTTAATAAGGTTACTCTGCGGTAAGCTTTGGAGAACCTTTAAGAGTATTTCTGAAATTATATATATTTTTTCCTTGTTCACTCCTCTCGGGAGCTTAGGGCCTCGACAAGAATCTTCCATCGAACACGGTTCTGTGCTGTTGTTTTTGCACCGTCCTATGAGATGTCAACATCTGCTAACTCGCGCAGCATCGACCTTTACCAAGTGTTTTTGGTCGACCGCGAACTCTGCTCCCTTGCGGGTTCCAATCCAGTGTCATTCTCGTGATGCTATATGATGGTTTTCTCAATGTGTGATCTATCCATCGCCACTTTCTGCATTTGAGTTGCCTAAGGATGGGTGCCTCTCCACAGTGCGTCGTTACTGACGGTGTTTGGCTAGAATATTCTGCAGATGATGCGGAGGTATTTGTTCATGGAGGGTCTATAGCCTCTGTGTGATGGTGTTAGATACCAGCCATGTTTCGCTTCCGTACAACAATACTGACTTTACGAATGCGTCGAATATTCGTAATTTAGTGCGAATTTCACAGGGAATCCGTCAACCAATATCTGCCTTGCGTTATTGTGGTTAACTCTCATGGCCTCGGTCTTGGCGATGTTGTCCTCCAGTCCGACAGCGCGTACTACCGCGACTAGTTTGTCCGCCTTCGCTTGCATGTCAGAGAGCTTGTGAGAGAGGAGGCAGATGTCAGCGGCGAAGTCCAGGACATCAAGATGTCTGGTAAAACTCCATACATACAGGGGACAGCCTTGCCTTACGCCTGCATTGGTGGTGAATGGATCGCTGATATTGCCTTTGTGAAGCACTACCAGTTCAGAGTTCTCGTAGAGGGCTTGCTCGGTTTATTCCTCGCCAGTTGCCGCAGTCACGCAGGTTGCCTTTCTTGGGCGGCTTACCTATGATGCCTTTTGTCCAGGATGGAGGTAGCTATTCATTGCTCCAGACGGTAGTGATGACGAATTTCCGCTGATATATGCGGCTCAGCTGTCAATAGTTCAGGCTGTATGCCATCTTCGCCCGCTGCTTTGTTGTCAGCTTCTTAATTGCATCCTTAACACATTGACTGCCAAGGCACTTTCAGCAAATAAGATGCTCTGGGGCCACAGCATTTTTTTTTTTTAATCTCATTAGAGACGTCAAAATTGGAATTAAGGGTAGTGCTGGTAATATTTTCTGCTTAGAAACAGGCAGTTTTTATCTAATTAGTGTGTCACACACATATGTTCGACGTGGCGCCTACCGACTTTTTTTAACTCAGGGCCATGGCAGACATATATGCACGACAAAAACATTGGCTAAACATCAAAATACATCGTCGTCATACAAGCTCTACTTCGTCATACAACATATTCCCAATTGTTTTGTTTTTGCAAACAAACACCAAACAGCGTTATATGACGACAATGTATTTTGATGTTTGAATCCCTTATTTTTGCAAAGCTTATTACATGCTCAGTAAACAAGAAGACTTGATCGCGTTATATTGGTTGATAATATTTGTGTTACGGAATGTCGAAAAGAAAATTTTTTTTTGAGCTGCGCCGAAGCCACTATAACAGAAATTTCATGGGAAGCCACATATTTTATTATTGCAATAAAATCATATTTATCGTCAATCGTTGCTGTGTGACATGGCGAGAGAGAATAATAGTCGTGTCGGACATATGTGTTCGACGTGGCGTAAACCGCATAGTACAGTGTCACACATATATGGCCGACGTGACAGTCAATGTGTTAATCTCCGCTAAGCTGGGGCAGGATGTTGTTATTTTATTGCTGGTTGTTGTTGTACGCCCACTTCAAAGCTAGGTATACTGCTAAGAGCAATGTTGCTAGTTGCTTCAAAGTGTTCCTTCCATCTGCGGATCTGGTCATCATTGGAAGTCAACAAAGCACCATTCCGATCTCTGATCGGCTGGTTGCTGTTACTCCGCTGGTTGGTTAGGCGGCCAACTATGCGGTCAGCTGTCTCATGTTGTTTACTCCTACTGCCGCTTCGGCATCGCTAGCAAGGTCTTCAACGAACTTTCTCCTATCATTTCTGGCCCATTTTTTTACTTGCCTCGCCACCTCTCTGTAGGCTGGCCGAAGGGAGCCATCGCTGATAAGTTGCCTTTTAAGTTCGTTTATGCGCTTAATGATGCTCCAAATGGGGTCAGAGATCCATGGTTTGCTGTTTGTTTTCTTTATTGTGCCAAGTTTTTCTTGAGCGATCTGCATGAGCGTGGCGTTTGTAGGTGTTGTTGTTGTTGGTGAGCAGCTTCTCGAGAAAGGCACTGTTTTTTTCTTTTTTTGGTCGCGGGATCGCGCAGCAGCTGGACGTTGAGTCTCTTATGCCTGCGTGGTGTGTACTGTTTCTATCTCTTTTGAAATGATATTACGACCAAAATATATTTCCATTAGTTCCAAAACTATATATACAGAAATTAATGGGAATGATATCGCTAAATTGCTGTCAAACGAGGTGAATAATAACGTTAATAGCCCTGCCGAAAATTAACCAGCTCAGCATGTTCCCAACAATTAATAAGCTCAAATTTGCTCTGAATTTGCAGAAAAAAATTATTATGAAGCTGGTCTAACAAACAAATCGTCGAGCTGGAAAAGCCGACGACTTAATGAAATAACCAAAGCATTCTAATTTCTTAGTCTGACAGGTCTGTAATATTAGAGAGAGATAAAAATGGATGAGAGCCTGCTGAAAGGTTTAACCTCTCTAACCTCAACTTGAAACAGGAACGAAAAGATAGAGCAGGGTGTAGTCGTTTCTCTCGTTGTTAGAAACCAATCTGCCTACATGAGCTAGAAAAGCCGACGACTTAATGAAATAACCAAAGCATTCTAATTTCTTAGTCTGACAGGTCTGTAATATTAGAGAGAGATAAAAATGGATGAGAGTCTGCTGAAAGGTTTAACCTCTCTAACCTCAACTTGAAACAGGAAGGAAAAGATTGGCGCGGTCTACCAGAAGAGAACCATTCATTGACGAAGAGAAATATTTAGTGAAGTTTTGGAATGCATAGAGCAGGGTGTAGTCGTTTCTCTCGTTGTTAGAAACCAATCTGCCTACATGATTTGAGTGCTCATTGGATGGCGCTATGAGCGTGGCGTATTTTAAAATTGATTTACCTTGAAAATCTTGGGCCCAAAGTTGTTTGCGTTTTCTTCATTGTGCAAGGCAAATTCAAAGTTTTTAAATGATGAATTCTGTTGCTTCTCCGTCTGAGCAACTTCAAAATAATTTCGTGTGCCGGATGCCTAATCTTGCTGAGTGCCTTCTAATGAGTTATCTTCTATGTAATATGAGATATTTTTGAGATCTTCATGTTCCACTATGGGAATGAATTGGGTTGTATTGCAATTACTGGGGTGTTTCTAACGCGTATCCTCTTTGTTTAGGAAGAAATTCTCAAAAGATGAGAAAAAGAGAAGACGAGTGACGTGCATATCCTCTTCCATGTTGGCAAACGCGATATGGATGTTCCCTTTCTTACAATTTTTTGGTTTACATATTACAGTACACTTCCGATGAAAAGCTAACTGATTTGTTATTTCGTCTAAGAATCTGCGGTAAAAACATAATCGTAACAGAGTTACTTGTAAGTAGCTTGGATGTCTAAGGATAAGTTTGTCTAGTAAAGACGGCTCGATGATGGCAGACGCCTGTCAAATCCGTTGTTTATTATTTGCTTACTGATGCCTACCCGCCAAGACAAGTTACACGATTTCGCTGCACGTACAAATGAGACAACTTTATTGTAAATGATTGGAGGAAATGGTTTGCTTTTCCAATATGAAAGAGCAAGCACTTTGCGCTACTCTGAGGATTTTTAGTTTATGTAGTTTTTATGTATTTTCTTAATCGTCTGATTTCTCCAAGCTCATTAACAAAAGCTCGTTTCACCATCAGATAGTCACGCACAATCCCATTGATGCGCCTCACGTTAAAGAAACCGGCTTGACTATCCAACTGGGCCACCAATATCGTCTTCGTTTTAACGTTGCCAGTTCAAAGGCTTTACCTTCGACACGGAGTATTTCGCCTAAACGCCGACAGTGCCTGTTCAACAACGAACTAAAATTGCATTATTTTCGTTATTACACTCGACGCAATTGTGAGAGGGAATGTGATGCCATGTACTTTCTACGCCGCTGTCAATGCATTCCATATTACATGCCGCTCATCTATCCGAATGCGAGTGTGTGTCATGTGAAGGACTTCAACTGTGAAATTATGGTCGAAGCAGAGACCAACAATACTGAACATTTGGCTTGTAAACGTGAATGCCTACCGGGCTGCTTCGATTTGACATATTTCCCAACAGTTTATCGAGCACCGCTGGTGAATAATAGCGATGTGTATAAAAATGGGTTCTTTACGAATTTCACACAGCAACAGATACATGACAATCTCGCCTTGGTGCAAGTATATTTCAAAGATGATTTCTTTAAGGCTATGGTTAGATCGCCATATACCAGTTTTACGGACTATCTCTGTGAGTTGCTGAGCGTATACTACAAACTCTATAAATACGAGTATGTGATGAGTATTTATTGATTATATAAATGTCTTTATTTTGGAACAGCACAAACTGGTGGCATTATGAGCCTGATGGTGGGCTTCGGAGTAATGTCAGTTGCTGAGTTCTGCTATTTTTTTCTGATTCGACCGATATTCGATTTGGTATTGAAACGTCTGCCTGGTACTAGACGAGTACGACGAGTTGTGAGTGGAACTGCACTGTTGTTGGGTAGACAGGTAATATAACAATTCTTTGTAAAATATTATACAAAGTCTTTTTAAATTGTCTTTAACTTCTTCAGCAAGATTTTCGTGCCCGGATACCGTTGGCTACAGGTCGTAAGCCCCTAAGATATTTCAATAAATCTACCAGTCCAACGTTGTATAATGGTTTAATAAATAAGTTATACATTCAAAATAATCAGGATTTAAATACCGAGTTAAAGGAAAAAGGTTTATTTCCATATACGGAGTAAGCTGAAAAGAAAAACTGTAATTTCTTATGTATGTGATGTGTTACATATTTTGCAAAAAAAGATAAACTTTCATTAACAAAATTCTAAAAATATGTGAAGTTGCTTACACATATATCTAAATGCCGAGGTCAAATGAATGTTAAGATACTGGATTGTCCACAGGAAGTAATGCAACGATTCGCCCATTTCTGTTCATGTTTTTTTGTCTGCATTGAAGCTATGGGCAACTAAGCAATTCGGTAAGAGATATAGTAGGCTTTACAACAGGATTCTGCACCAATACACCCCAACTGGCAATAGCTGACACACAATATTCCACCTTCGAATGCAAACACCTCGACCGTTCGACTTCTCAGTAATATACTTATAGGCTGCCTAATGGCTGCGTGACCGCCGTAACAAGGAGACTATTTGTCCAATTCGATTCTAACAACTGCATTCTTGGACTTATAATATTATATTTATAATACGCAATATATTCAATAAAATGTACAATCATCACCATTAACTATAATGTCTGCACATCTTTTAGTCATACTTTGTGTTAATTTCTTTGCGCGTTGGGGAAGTAATCGGCTCCAATTTAATCGAATTTGCCTTGATAGTTGTTTGAGCGCCCATATTTGCTTTCTTTTGAGTGTTTGCTTAACTCTTGCCGAAACATTTTTGGTAGGGTTAGCATCAGGCGCCTGTGAAGGCCAATCCAATATATCGATCCCATTTTGCTGTTTTTACTCTTTACATCTTCGGCTGCGTTACTTGGGATCGTTTTCTTCTTGTAAAACTCAAGGATGGTAAGTTCTTCCAAATATCATCGCAGCTGATGGCAATAGTGCTTTTTGGTAAAATTTATTCAACCAAACTGCATTCAAATTGGCGGTGAACACAAATAAAGGACCAAATCCTTTTTCAGAAAAGCAGTCCCACACATGAACCTTAACTGGATATTCATTCGTGAATACTACGATTGTCCAATTCCGTTCTGGATTTGTCTTAGTCCATGCAAGTCTTTTATTAATGTGTTCTAATGAGAGCAGCAGTTTTTTCCAATTGTTTGTCGACCAAGTTAGAGCCATAGTTCGCGCTAACGGCACGCACTCTATATTCTTACATTTTGCCGATGCCGCTAGATGGCGCTGCAAATAAAAAAGAAAATGAAATTATGAAAAATATGAAAAGCAAAATTTTTCAAATGACTCGCCTACGTTGCAGTGGAATCAAGATTTCACAAGCCAATATAAATATATATTACCTAGTACATGGGAAAAGAACATTTCTGAAATTTGATGTTTTTGGCACTGATATATGAAATGTAGACGTGTTCGCACAATATAGTACTCTGAAACTTGATTAGCAGCCCAATCAGATGGGCTAATATAGACACCCGTGTAGAAGCGAAGAGGAACATTAACCAGCCAATGCGAGATTTGGTCACGTACATAACGGACCTACACAAGAAACTGAAAGGATCTATCCTAACTCCGGAAAACCTGGCGATAAGAGGGGCGCATAGTAAACCATCTACTGTCAAAGATGGATGTACCCAAACTTCACCTCTTATTAATCGTATAAAATCTACGCCAAAAAGGGCAATCGACAACGGCGCTGCAAGGAAAAGCCCTGCCAAAAGAAACAAAAATAAACGCGTCGAAGCTTTGAGAACAGAGCATGTTGCAACCAAAAAATGGGAGATGGTTAAATCTAAGAAAACGCGGAAGGATTTAACACAAAATACACCCAAAACAGATGAAAAGACAGAAAGGAACGATGTAAGAAAAATTCGAAAACGGCAGAGGCCACCGCGAAAGGATGCGATAGTAGTAAAAAGCGTTGGCAGCATATCATATGCGGAAATCTTGAAGCGGGTTAAGTCAGAGGCAAACCTAAAGGAGCTGAATAATAACATTCAAGGGGTCAAAAAAACTGCCAAAGGGGAGTTACTTTTGGTGCTGGCAAAACCATCTGACCCAAACACCTTGAAAATCCATAGGCTTTAAGAGAAGCGGTAGAAGTCAGGGCTCTAACGGAGCTGCGGCAAATGGAAATCCGAGACCTCGATGAAATCACCACAAAAGAAGAAGTACATGAGGTGATAACAAAACAGTTCAAGGAACTTGACTTACCTGCCGCAGCGATTCTGGGTCTACACTAAGAGTAACGCCGGAGACCGCTTCCAAGCTGCTTGAAGCAAACAAAATTCGAATAGGCCTTGTAATTTGTCGCATACGAGAGAAAATAGAACCAAAAAGATGCTTCAAATGTATGGAATGTGGGCATGTGGCAGGAAGTTGCAAAATCCCACACTAGCGTCTGCTTTAAATGCGGCAACAAAGATCATCAGGCCAAAAATTGCACACAAGCAGCAAACTGCATAATATGCAAGAAGAAAAATGTAAGTGACACAGGACATGCGATGACCAGCAGTAAGTGCCCAGAATACCAGAGAGCTCTGAAAGAAATACGACAGAAATGAAGATTTTACAACTAAACCTTAATCACTGCGAAAGCGCGCAAGACCTACTCACGCAGTCTATACGGGAACACAAAATAGACGTTGCTGTACTCAGTGAACACCTAGAAGGCAATGGCTGGGCCTCTCATATTACTGGCAAGTCGTCAATCTGGAACTGTGGGACAAATAGCTCCCGACTTATGAGCGTGAAGACAGCTCGCGGATTTGTACGGGCGCGTATTGGGGAAACATACGTCTATAGCTGCTACCTACCACCCAGCTTAACACTGACTGAAGCTACCAGCATCCTAGAGAATTTCGCCCAAGATATTAAAGACCAAAAACCTGTGGTCGTAGCTGGTGATTTTAACGCTTGGGCTGTGAACTGGGGATGCCCGCGAACAAGTCCAAGAGGTCAAGCCCTCTTGGAAGCTTTCGCCATGTTAGACATAGCCCTTATGAACACAGGGAACCAGCAGACATTCCAAAAGGCAGGAACGGGATCGATAATAGACCTTACCTTCATGAGTCCCAAACTTGCTCGCTCCACGAAATCGTTTGTTAGCCAGCATTATACCCGGAGTGACCATCTCGCGATAATCTGCGAAATAAAGAAACATGACGAATCAATGGTGCCATATACATACGACGCGAGATACAGGGTCGACTCAATGGAGGCTGAAGTAATCGAAGTCATGCTGGCAGATGTAACACTCAGTGGTGATTCAACTGAGAAGGCTACGCAAGCTATGAAGCACCTAACAAAATCATGCGACGCAGATATGTTTAAAACAAGGCCTAACAGGCATAACAGTGAACCCGTTTACTGGTGGACAGCGGAGATTGCGGAATTGCGTAGCGAGTGCAACAGAGCAAGGCGAGTTTATCAACGTTCTAGGGGCACGCACAGTTTCCAAGGGAACAAGCTTCAGTATAAGCAAAAAAGGAAGGCCCTGAAAAAGGCAATTAAAGGGAGTAAACGACAATGTTTCCTCCAACTATGTGACGAAGTCGATAGTAACCCTTGGGGACTCGGGTATAGGCTAGTCATGAAAAAACTGAAAGTTTTCAAGCCACTCCCAACAACGTGCCAGGCCACACTGCGTAATGTAGTTGAAACATTGTTCCCAGCGCAAGATGCTCTCCGAGCCTATGATTTGGAAAAATGTTTCGAGGGGGACCAAAATATACAGTTGACAGACAAAGATGAGCTCCTGATGATCACTAAACGGATCAAAAACAATAAAGCTCCTGGCCCAGATGGAGTCCCCAATGAGGCATTAAAAGTGGCAATTCGAAGCCATACCGACATTTTTGTAGATCTCTACAATACATGCCTAAAAGAAGGCACATTTCCTACTCAGTGGAACTTACAGAAACTGGCGCCGATTCCAAAAGGATCTAAACCAGCGGAAGATCCTAAAGGCTACCGCCCCCTTTGCATGCTCGACACCGCAGGTAAAATGCTAGAACGGTTGACCGCTAATCGTCTGGAGGCTGCTATTGATGACGCAGGCGGTCTATCATTCTCGCAATTCGGATTCGGCAAGGCTTGCTCAACCACAGATGCTGTAGTTGCGGTTAAAAGCATTGCGCAGAAGGCAATCGAAGGAACTCGGTGGTTATACGGTAGCAAGGAATACTGCCTAATGGCAACGCTAGACGTAAAGAATGCCTTCAATACCGCGAACTGGTACCAGATTCTGATGGCGCTTGATTGCTTCCAGGTTCCAACGTATATACGAAAGATTATCCACAGTTATTTCACTAACAGAACCCTTCGCTATAATACCGATGCGGGTGTTAGGGAATATAAAATAACTGGCGGAGTTCCACAAGGCTCAGTCCTAGGCCCCTTGCTGTGGAATATTATGTACGATGGAGTCTTACGTCTCAGTTTACCCCCAGGGTCCAAAATTATAGGGTTTGCTGACGATATCGCTGTTGTGGTCGTAGCTAAAGTACTACAGCAAGCTGAAGCAACCTGCAGCCAGGCTGTCCGCATGGTAAAAGAATGGCTGCGCAAGAATGGTCTAACTCTTGCGGATCATAAGACGGAAGCAGTGCTCATTAGCAGCAGGAAGAAGGTGGAGTCGGCAAATATAATGGTGGGCGAAAATACCATAGGATCGAAACCGTCCATTAAATACCTGGGTGTATTAATTGACCATAGGCTGAACTTCAGAGATCACCTATCATACGCAAGCAGCAAAGCGGCAGAGGCAGTAACAGCACTGACGCGCATAATGATGAACACTAGAGGCCCTAGGCAAAACCGTAGGAGACTACTTAATACCGTGGTCTCATCGATTTTGCTGTATGTAGCTCCAGCATGGGCGGAAGCAACTAATTGCAGCTCATACATATGTGAGTTGTATGAAATCAGGGTATCGACTGAGTGCTCTCAGAGTGTGCTGCGCTTTCCGAACGGTATCAGAAGACACCATTATGGTTATTGCAGGACTACTCCCAATAAATTTAATGGCAAAAGAGTACGCTGAAGTTTACCAAAACAAAGCTACTTCACAACGACAGACAATACGCAAGGAAGCAAGAGAGCGTAGCTTGCGTTCATGGCAGGGAAGTTGGAGTTCGTCCCTGAACGGACGCTGGACGTACCGTCTGATTCCCTTAATAGCCAAATGGGTTAACCGTAAGCATAGACAGTTAGACTATTATCTGACCCAAATACTGACGGGACATGGGTGTTTTAAATCCTATCTATATAGGTTTAAGCACGAAGACGACCCGTACTGTTCTTATTGTGCACCAGCTGTAGAAGACGCAGAACATGTTTTCTTTGTCTGTCCGCGATTTGTGTTCGAAAGGGAGGAATTAAGCATTAGGGTGGGGAAGCCAATTTCGGCTGATAACCTAGTCGATATTATGTTAGAGTCAGAAGAATATTGGTCCGCTGTATGTAATATGGCAAAAATAGTAATCTCCAAACTGCGTCGCGATGAACAACAGCGCAGATCTTCATGAAGAGGCAATAGGAAGCTCCCCTTCACGTCAAGTGATACTTGACGGTTGACGTCGCTAAACAACACAGCGCAAATTTTCAAGAATTGACAATAGGCCGCTCCCCCTCCCGCGAAGTCATGCCTAACGGTTGTCCAACGGTGGGAGGGAAACGGAGCTGGGGTGGGTTTTTAGTGGGTGAGTCGAAAGGCAAGTCCCACACTTTTCGGCTTTCAATGCTTTGTGCTACCTCCATAAAAAAAAAAAAATAAAGACACCCGTGTAGTAATCGATGCATGAAGAACAGAGAACTTACTGATATTTTCAAAAACAAAAGTACGGCGTCTTAAGAAAAAAACTAGCAGAGCGCAGTGCTATTGTCCGTTTGGTCGACAGGTTCAGAGTTCGCATAACGATATTTACTTATATGGGCCGAAGACATGACAAATAAACAGATTGAATTTAATACTTTTTGGGAAAATGACCGACACTACGAAGACTGCGCTACAGATTTCTGGGGGATGAGTGTGTAGGGAGAGCGAACAATTTAGGCACAGTTACGCTGCAAGCCCATATGAAATTTACCAAAAGATCGAGTTGGTTTAAGGACACGTAGGAATAGGAATAGGAACGGGATAGTCGTTCCTTGGTACCATAACAGACCTATGTAACCAATGATTGAACTTTTTAAATATATAAATATGAAATAAGATCAAATTGAGATTTTTATTTAAAATTACAGTACAAAACAATCGAACAGTTAGGGGCTAGTGGCGCGATTTTGACAAGCGGTGACGTCACCGTCGCGAATAAACTAACATCTTCCTTTTGTTACTTGTTTGTGAACGTTCAATGACTGGCTTGGTGAGTATAGTGGTTTCAAGAGTTGTGATTTTTAAATTAAGCAAAATTGTATAATAACAACGAAGTGCTGCGTGTTAAGTTGTGAAAACACTTATTATACCAATAGCTCCAAATACAATTTGTTTGCTGTTTTTGCCAAAGTGCCGTGGCAAGAAAGTGTATACTTATATGTGTGCTTAATTTCTTGTATTCCGCATTTTCCGCTTATTATCGCTTACTCTTCCTCTGCACAAACAAGTAACTGCTCTTCTTGTTGCTTGTCTCTTCATAGTACTAACGTTACCGCAAATTGGGAAGGCGCAGTCTTGCACTTTACCATTATTTTCCAAATATTGCGGAATATATTGTTATACCAGAAATATATTATCTGGCAACACCACAACATCCACTCATTAAAGCTCGAAACTCGAAGCTTTTCACAATAAAGCTTATTTTAATACTTTTCCAATGTGTCGCTTTAGCAACCCTCTTCTGTTCGAACAGCAACAAAAACTTGTTGGATATTCAGCTAAAATCGAATAGAAAATGCGATTGCATTCAGTTTTGTAGCAAATCTTGCGCGGTGAGTTTCATAATTGCAACGAGCGAGCTGTTGCGCTACGTAATTTGTAGCTAAAAAAAGAAAGAAAAAAAAAACAATTGTTTGCCGCTTTGTTGTTTAATTGAAAGTAATTTCTTGTGGGTAGTAAGACTGCGATCCCGGCCTGCTCCAAGTCTCTTCATCTGAAGTAAAATAATTTATGCATTTGTGTATGTGAGTGTGTGGAATAAGATATAAGTAAAAGAACGCAGATCACTTGTAAAGTGCTAAAGAGATAAACGAAAAAGTGAAGAAAAGTGTGGAAGAGATAAAGCAAAGCGATTATTCGACTATACTTGAGTCCAGTGAATTCTTTGAAATATATATCAACGCCTAGTGTGTTTTTTTTATTGAATTACTGCCATTAACTTTTTTATCTTAATACAACACAAATACGAATTCAATTAATATAGCTGAACGTACATAATTGGAATATCCAACAACAAACAAATTGGACCAAGCAAACACTTTCTGCAGTTTTCAAACTTTCACTTCGACGCAACATTTTTTGCTAAGCTTAATTAGAAATGTAAGTTGTTCACTAGCATACCAACAGACAAGTATTTATGTGAATATTTTCTCCATAAATAGTACAACTCGTTTATTGTATCAAGGTCAGGCGAAAGCCAGAAAGTGCAGCAGGAGACGCGTGCGAAATGCTCCATCTGTGAAACTGCGCAGAGTTTGAAAGCCATGTGTTTGATCGTGCGCTTATGAGTTGTGCGGGTGGGCGGTTTAGCTGTGGTTATGCTATGCAAATACTCAAGTACATACAAAGCTAAAAGAGCTTGAAACCTGAAACTTGAATTTGAAATTATTTTTATACATACATATACATACATATGTATGTATCTACACGGTGACCATACAACGTTCAGTGGCTTAAACTCCCTGAATTAAGAAGTTACTCGAGTCTACTCAATGGATCATTTCGTATATGCTATTTATATATGTATGTATGTACATGCATATTTATATACAACAAAACTTTTATCAGCTTGAGTTTAGCTATTCATCTCGTGACTCATTTGCATCAATTGACTTCTTATAGTTGGATTATTCGTATGTCTGTACATACATACTCACATATGTATGTATATATTTTCTCAAATTTCTGGTTTTTACTCTTGTCTGCGCCTCAGTTTGATGCGTTTACTTTTGCCTTACCTTTTTCATTCCATTTTCGCTTGTTAGTATTATTCCTGCATACAAATTTCTTCTGGTCTTTTGTTGAATTTCATTTGTTTACTTAGCTTTGCTCTAAAACATGTTTACAAAATTCTCATGTACATGTGCCAATGAATCCACTAAATGCTAATGCCAATATTAGCCGTCAATGCTAACTCTAATATTTCGGGATCCGTCTCGGGATTTTTTGTTTGCTAGATATAGTCGTATAAATGTTTGCTTTAGGAGGGAGCCTGCTTTTTTGCATAAATGTCTTCTCAAACTATCCAAGAATGTGTCCTCAAAATTTCAGAAGCAAATTCAAAATATTTTCGGAGTTACAGAAGAAATTGTGAGCAAGCGTCGAGCAGGTATACGAGCGGCCGGATCGCTCGAAGTGCGATTTCTCGGTTTTTTATTTTTACGATTTTTCGTAATTGGCGGGAAAGATAGGGGAAAAGTGAAACGTGCTATCGAAACGAGATAACATTGATTGTTCTCGGAATTAAATTCTCTTCTAGTTGAACCTAAAAAACCTTAAGAAACTTATGATTAACCCACTTTTTAAACAATCTAAAGTGAATTTGTTTTTCCAAAAAAATGATTTTTTTTTTATTAGCGAAAAATTGTTGAATTTCTCACTTTTTGTTAATTTTTCTTGGTTTAACTAGAAGCTATACTATAATAAAATAAAATTTTTTTTGGGTTTTTGGTTGCTGATGAAAATTGTAACCTGCATCTTTCCCGCCGCACGACACATGCACACTCGAGGCGCCTCGGCAAAATGCTTGTACCAGGCATAATATGACATATATTTTAATGAAAAAATTTGAGAAGACTGTTGAAATATATATAAATAAAACCTGAAAGTTTCGTTTCAATCGAATATTTCTTTTCTTCCCAAAAAAATCCACGAAAAAATCGATTTTTTGAAGGCTCTAAAGGAGGCTCCCCCCTAAATTTGGTTGGGTATGTATGATTTCTATATATGCAAACATACTTACATATGCACATATTTGTTGATAAATATTTGCCACAACTAAAATATTATTATTATTATTTCAAAAAAATACTTTATTTTATATTTATTTTGAGTCTACAGATACATCTTACAGACTATATTAAAAATGTTTCTGAGTATTCAGTTAAATCTTAAAATTATAACAACTTAGACTAAAGTTGAAGTTAGGATAGTTGTTACTGTATTTAAAGTTTAATTAAATTCAAAAGCTCACTGTGATTATATTGGAATTTAAAAGGTTATTCAGGAAGAAAACTGAAAAGTTGATTCGTTTATCTTCAAGGCTTTGCAGTCCAATCAATTTGCGTTTGCCTATATAAATAGGGGCACCTTTGGGTCAGCGTAGCTTACCCAATATCGTCTTTGCGACTAAGTTTATAATCATAGATAAATGGATTGACTTTTTCCTGTATGAAACCAAGCAGCATTTGCGGCCGGTTTAAGATCCTTTTGAAAATTGATACAATCTTTAATACAGTGGATTTGTAAAAATACTTTAACATCATCTGCAAACATTAAACATTTTACAATTTTAAATATTTTTGGTAAGTCGTTTATAAAAAAAAAAGAAGGGGCCCACAGTCAGCCACTTTGGCTGTTCCCATGGCTGGCAGAAAACGGTCGCTCTCTAAGTATGCGATAATGTAATATTATCAGCGACTTCTCCGCAAGTAGGGCGCCGCACTTTTGCAGTCATATTCGAGATAAGAAAAGGTTTCGTTCCTTCTCTTTGAGTTAGACAATTGGTAAATGAACTGGCAGAACGAGTAGATGAACAAATTCGACTTCAGCAAGGAATTTTTTTTCTTAAATTACAGAAAAAATAAGGAGACATCCATAAAGTTCGGGAATTCTGTCCTGGTTGTTATGATGAAAATTCAAGATTTTTTGGATCTAAAAAACCCAAAAATTTAACAAAAAAAGTTGCAACATTTTAGTACATGTTTAAATCTCAGCCCCCGCTTTTGCTTCAATGAAGCTCATTAAAGGTATATTTGACTACATCCATACAGGTAAGATTTAACTTTTAATTTTAGTACGGTCAGTCCCGCGAAAAGCAGAAATACGGTCGGGGCCGAGGTCGCGCTCAACGTGCTAATGCAGATTTAGAGGATGCCATTTTTACAAACAACTTCCTTCCCGGACGGTAGTTAAGAAATAATTTTAAGTTTTCCTTCAATACCGCATACATTCACCTTCTTTATGAAAATGAAATGTCGACCATTTATTTTTGCATGCCGTTGAGAAATCTGTGTAACCTACTAAACATCTTGCGTGTTGTGCACGATTTACAAAAGCGTAATAGCGTAGCAGTTTGTGTGTAGTGCTAAAGTAGTAAGAGTAGATTGTAATGGGACAAAGTCATGTTGGTACGAGTACTCGCAAATATGATCAGTAATACGATTTAACATTTTTCTTTAACCGTTTGAGTGCTAAGCGATTTTCTTTAATACATACGAAAATTGCGAAGCAAAATTTGGTCTAAGAAAACTGAAATATGATGGCTTTACAAATATAAGCATAGAGAACACAAAAAATTACATATTTCAATAATTTTATTTTTATTTTGTAGACTAAACTATTAGTTATGATTATAAGAAAAACTTATTTACATTTTTTTAATATCATCTTTTCTTTTTTTTTACAACAAGTTCCGGCATTATTATTCAAATTTTGGCACATTTGTGGTTCCCCACACATGTACCATGCACACCTTTTTTGCAAATGTTGCATATTAGCCGGGAACGCTTTGGATTTTTAGATCCTTTTACACTACATACTACACATTTGCGCAATTTATTTTCAAAATATCGATATTGAACGAAAAATAAAAATTGTTTTTAACGGTCTCAACTAATTTATACTTTTATATGACATAAATTTTTTATAAATATCGCAAAATAATATTCAACACGTTCCTAGCCGAACGCCAAATGCACAGTGATGCAATCGTCGCTATAGCAACGCGCCGCAAATTTGGAGTAATTAGTTATCGTCGCTATATCGACGAATCGCACTCAAACGGTTAAGGATAGAATCAAATCATTTCGAAATTGCTATGCGATTATTGCTTATCGATCATTTCGGCTTCCTGATTTGTAGATTAGCGTGATTGCGCATATTTTCCAAACATCGAGAATGATCGATTTGTATAGGCATTTTTTGAAGAGAATTGCAATGGATTTCGCTATTGAAGTGGAGATGTGTTTAAAAAATATGGGGCAGAAAACTTCATAATCAACGAATGGGCTATTTTTCAGTTCTAAAATTGTTTGTACAACATTATTGATTTAAACAGTAAAATCATCATATTATAGTGCAGAGCAAACGTTAATGTAAATGTCATACTTTTCATAAACCTTTTGGAAAAATGTTGCAAAAAAGACTCAAGAGTCCGGCTCATTATCTGAAGGATTGTCGTTATAGTTTAAACAAGTGGGATATTGGTTTTGGTATGCCGTTTATTGTTAATACTTATAACGCCAATAGCTAGAGGGATTTAATTTTAAATTTGATTCAGTTGTAAACAAATAATGCTTAAACAAGTAGGCGTGAAGACAATTGAATTCCTACGACAGTCGGTTCTACGTAACTGGAACGACCCGGATTTATATCCGGCCAAGGACTGTCACTTCAGTAGCATTCTATGTACGTATATTTAAGGGGAATGTTTCTGCTGCTACAAAATAACAACAATAAAAATTGAATTCTCTTTTCAAATGTTATTTTTTTAATTTTTCAGAGGACAAAGCCTTGACTTAAATCAGAGTGGTTTGTTGTGAGATTTCAAACTTCGTAGAGGGACAAAGCGAGAAATTATGGATAGCAATTTGTGACATAAAATACCTTAAGGTGTTGTAGGATCACAGGCTGAGCCCAAAAACGACCTGTCTGTATTATCAATGTATTTTTCACAATAGATCAACTCTGGTCGCAGTGCGTAATGGCCTTCTAATAATATCAATGTATTTTTTTATCTTTATACGGGGTGCCTTTTATATGTCGGGATTTGGCAAACCTGGTGTTGCAATCTGACAACTGACATCTGTATCGCAAAGCTTGGCATTTTTGGGCTTTTACGTACTCAGAACGTTTTGAAATACCAGCGCTGTTTGTGTTGTTTACAGTAACTTAAAAGATTCATCTCGGCCCAAAAATGGAATTAAATTGTGAACATTTTCGTGCGATTATTTTTTACAACTTTCGACGTGGATTAACTCAGCAACATTGCATGGATGAACTTAATTAATTTTTTGGCGATGAAGCTCCATCACGGACCAGTGTTTATCGATGGTATGGTGAATTCAATCGTGGTCGTAGTTCACTCCAAGACGAATTTCGTGATGGTCGTCCAAAATCAGTTGTTGTTCCGAAAACCATTGATGCTGTGCGCGAACTGATATTGCAAGATCGTCATGTGACCTATCGTGAGATTGAGACAATCTTAGGCAGTAGTGGGACCAGCATACATTCAATATTGCACAATTTGTCAATCGCTCAAAAAAAGGCTCGTGTCGATTGGTCGAAGGAAATGCTCAAAAAATACGATCGCGGGGCTTCGAAACACGTCTATGACATCGTGACAGGTGATGAATCATGGATTTATGCGTATGAGCCCGAAAGTAAACAGCAGTCGACTGTATGGGTGTTTCAAGATGAGCCAAATCCAACAAAAGTTGTTCGCGCATGAAGCACTTCCAAACTGAGAGGTCAACGTTTTTCGACACCTGAAGAAGCGGTTGCGGCATTCAGAATGCATGTTTTGGAGGTACCTCATTCAGAGTGACACAAGTGCTTCGACAATTGGTTCAAACGCATGCAAAAGTGTATAGATCTTCATGGAGAATATTTTGAAAAACAATAAAGTGATTTTCGATGATTAAAATTTGTTTTTGTTCTCTAATCTCGACATATAAAAGGCACCTCTCGTAACATCAGCTTTAAAGTAATTGCGCCGCAATGTATTGATCGACGTTGGTTTATCGAATTTATAAAATTCAAAATTCATTAAGAGCACCTTTTATTTATTTATGATGCTTACTATGACTTAAAACCGGTAAATAGCATTGTTAGTAACATGAAATCAAGTCGGCAGAAATAAAAGTTAAATCCATATATACCAAGCTAAATAGAATTGAAAAAATACGTGTATTTTTTTAATAATTTTAGAATAACAAGAAATTTTGGCATTACGACAGCTAATTGTGAAAGAAAAAATAGAGAAAATATACGTTATTAGGTTAAAATTTGTTGGCAATTTCCTAGGCAGCTTATTAGGGGAGAGAACTTTCGATATATGAACATACATAGATCAGCTCCATGATGTATGGAATACAAAGTTGGCAACCATGCCGTACCTCTATTCCGCTCTTAGTGACTTTGACAGAAAGGCTGTGTGTATGACGTGACATTTGTTTCAATTTAATTGTGTGTTGTTTGTGTAATTTTATCTTCTTGCATTCATGCTCGCATTTTCACATTTCTCTGACGCAACTGCTCCAGTGTGACGTCACGTGTCTCTCATGAGTACATCTTGCATGCTATCATTCTTGAGTCAGCTAAGATTTCTAAAGCAACTCATGTTTTTCTACTTTTCTAGTGGAGTGCTATTGGATTAATAGTCCTTACTTGCATTGCAATTTTATCTGAACCCAGTAAATGAATGCTTTTCTTTAAGTTTCATCAATAATTTACAGAATGATGTAGACAGTTATGAGAAACCGATTTTTAAGGCGCACTTTCAATATTTCTTGTTTTTTTTTTTTTTTTTTTCTTAGCGAACAAATTTTATAAAACCAATCAAGCGTATTTAAGAAGTGTGCACCAATTTTTAAGTCAATCTGTTAAAAATTGGGCCACTAGGAGTGTCCAGGAGAAATTTCTACACGCAAAAACTAGTAAAGTTTGGAAAAATTCAATAAAATCTCTAACTTTTTAGTCAGAACTTTTAGGAAAATTTAGTTTTGTAGCTCATTCAATTATTGTGCCTGTTTAAATAAGCTCGAAATTCGTGTTGATTTTTGATAATTTTTTGATGATGGTGTTATGGATTTTCTTTCGTATAACAAATGCTCGTAATTTGTTTAAAAAAAAAAATCAAACATTAACGCGAACCACTTCAAACTTCCCAGTAGGTAGGTAGGTTAGATGGCAAGAGTACCCCAGGTGCACTAAAAGTAGCACTTACGTGCCGTTTTGATAGCATAATGTGGACCACTACCTGCGAAAAAAATTTAGGGAAGAGAAAATCGTCTACAGCCACTCAGTGCTGTTGATGTAGTGGAGGAGAGAAATGGGATCTAGGCTGGAAAATTCCTTCAAGCCATCCCCAAAGGGCACGTTAAGGAATCTCAAGCGCCTAGCTGCCAGAGCCGGTCATTTGCAGTCTCTTTCTCTGCAGGATCCCCCAAGCTTCTGCAATAGAAGTTGCACGGAATTCCAAGCTTCTCCGCATGGGTACCGATCACCCAGTGGCCAGTGAACACCGCAATGAGTTTGGAAATTGAATGGCGGGGGACTCCCATCACCTTAAGCGTTCTGTTTCTATCGTATTGAGGCCATAGTTTTTTCGAAATAGCAAACGATGAGACAGACCTTCATCTATCTTGCTCCTTTTTTAGAAAGAAATTGTGTAGTTTCCCTTTAACAACGGCCAAGGGGACACCGATGTCTGAGAAAGGGACGACGGTTCTGTCGACCCCTTCCTGGTAAGCTCATCGTCAGTTTCATTTCCCTCTATTTTCCTATGCACAGGAACCCAGATAAGGGAAATGCTTGCTGCACGTTCGAGACGTTTGAGTTTCTCCTTACAGGAGTTCACCAGAAGAGAGCTGCAATACAGCGACGACAGGCCTTCCCAATTTCGTACTAAAATTCAAAACTGCGTACGAGAAATTTTTCCAAAAATGTTGATTAAGAAGTTTGAAATGTTGATGAGTATTTATTAAATTTTTTAAAATTGTTTACAATGTTTCAAACTTGGCTTTTTTTCGGTATCAACTGTATTTTTATAAAAAAAATGAAATAAATAATAAGGCGTCAAAACTTTGCATTATTTTGCACTGTTATTGTTGTGAACACAGGTGTATTTCCGCAATTTAAAAAAATGTTATTTTTATGTTTTGAAGTTCATTTCCTGAACTAAACGTATAAATACTTGTAACCATTTTAATTTTCTTATCTTCAAAGTGGTCTTACCGCTTAAAAGACAAGCTTTATGTGTTAATAGTTTTATGCATAAATAATGAGGTCTTTCTCTTACTAGTTTTCTGCAGAAAATGTACATTTTAATTTATGTATCAAATACGAAGAATTTCATATAATTAACACAAGTGAACGAAAATATACAGGGTGTTCCATCATCTAGAGTTTGGTATTTGAATTATAAATTTTGTCTAACGTTGACAGCTAAAATAACACTCATGATGTATTTAGTTTATAGTTAAAAATTCACAAAATGGGTAGCTTTTCGCTTAAACAAAGTTGGGGGAATACAAAATGGAACAATCAGCCAAAATTTGTGATTCAATTGGCCACCGCAATTTAATTAATTTTTTTTGCACGCCGTTAAAAGTAAATGTTACGGCAGTCATTCAGGTACGATTTTAGAGTGGAAAGCTGAAATCAAAGTTGTTTGGTGAGATAAGTGCCGAAGCTTGCGAAAAAATGCTGAAAAATTAGCTACTGTGAAACTAGCTCGGGAAGTTATTGGACTGTAAAGTGTGTTCCACGCCTAATCAGAAGGCTTACGCTCTCCATTAATACTAATATCCTCGAAAAATATTTATGCGTTTTTTATTTGTAACCGAATTAAATTAATTTCTAAGCGCTACATGGCCAACCTTGTAAATTTGTTTAAATAAAATTTGAACTCTATGTAATTAATCATATTTAGTGAATTAAACTAAAAAATTCCGTGGAGAAAAATAAGCGATCATATAAGAGTATCTTGGAAGATGCAAAAGCAGTGTCTGGCTTGTGCTCGTTACATATGTAGACATGTACATACATATGTACATTTATACTCATGCTCACTGCGCTATCTCGTTTAATTTCTTGAGTGAGATCTTAAGATACATTTTTTAATTACAAGTTTACACGAAATAATAAATTCTAGCGTCTACTATATTTCAATTGAATCTGAAAATGTGGGCGACTGCATTCATTCGATATCATTTTTGCAATTTAATTTTGCTTCTACATAAATTTTTCTGTATAAAAAACAACTTAACCTTTAACTAATGAGGTGACATTTTTCAACGTAGTAGAATTGAACCATTTTCCTTCTTTTAATTAAATAGACGTTTATGTATTATAATACAAAAGTTGAGTATTTAAATAAACGAATCTAAATTAATTCAAATTACAGTACTCGGAAAATAAAAATTATATAAAAATTCTGAAAATTTCTAGTTTACTTCAACAGCCTTTTTAGTACAAACAAAACAAAAAGGTATAGGAAAAGAAGGGAGTGAAAGATTCACTTCTGATTAAAATTAAAAAAAAAAATGTTGCTTTCGGGATAATTTTACAATTAGTTTGCGCAACACTCGCACAGAACACGGCGACAGAACGTCGCGGCTGAAATGGCCATAGCAGAGAAAAAAAAACCCCGAAGCTGCTGTCTCTTGTTTGCCGGCGCGAACACTTGAATAAATATAACTCGAATTATGACATCAACATTTAATAGCAAAAGCAAAAATTTACGAAAAATCTAACTACTTCTTCTTCCTATGGTTTAATTAGGCATTTTGTGATCGTTCATATGTTTCGATGAGTTGTACGTATGTATGTGTATTGTTACCAAAGTTTTCACGGCGGCTCTAGTAAAGAAATAAAAGCACTCAAAGTTAAGATTTTACACAATCATTAAATCTAAAAAAATTGTATTTTATTAGCAGAAAAAAAACACTTTCGTCATTCAGTTGGCGTAAGAAATTAAAAGTTGGTACAAAGCGCTTCAGCGTTTCTCATAATCTTTTCTTTGACTTAACTCTCTTAGTTCTTTTACTAGGGCTGTTATGTTAACCTTTGGAAATATTTATCAAATAAATGCATATTTACGTACTTACAGCCCGCAAATGGTTTGGAGCACTATTGACTGACTATTTTTCTTCTTTGGTTTTGAATGTTCATTATTTTTTTTTTATAAAAACCGTATAAGCCCCGGGTTTTTGCAGCAAAACCGTATAAGTCCCAAATTCAAGCTTTATAAAAAATTAGAAAAATTTTGCAAAGTTTCTAGAAAAGATTTTGGTATGCAGTTTTATAGCTTATTAAAGTTTAGTGCTTTATAGCTTATTAATGAACTGCAAGTTTAAACTTGCTAAAAACCCTTATTGGTTTTTTTAATTTTTTCCTTGACGGTGCTACGCATTTTCTTCATATCAAAAGTCGTGCATTTATAGTTTGCTCAAAAATAATGCATGGACCACTTAGGCTCCGCTTTAATATTTTTTCTGTACATACGCAAAAGCTTATCATAAACCAGAGTCAATGACTTAAAAGTTTTCCCATGGCAGCCGGTTGTGCGTACCGGAATGACTCAGATTTTTCCGACCAAGGGCTACCGCCTCAGTAAACTAACCCGATCTAGTGTGCTGAACCTCACCTTTTAAAGGTACGCACCACTTTCAAACCAAAAAAAAATTATGCATTAAGAGCTGTATTCTTCCAAATGTTTGAAGTAGGGCATAGCATGTAGCGATAACTCCCTAGTATCGAAAATTTTCTTCGAAGTATTAGTTTTGTTCGATAACAAAATTAGCCATCATCAGGCATCGTCTAAATCAAAATCGTCAGCGAAAATTCTCTCCTAAGAAGCAGAAAACGCAAAATTTGCCATTACTTGCAGAAACCGATAGAATAAGACATACCTCCAGAGTTTGTTTACAAATTTTTATGTTGTCCAAAATGTGTATCGTAAATATACTTGAGTATAAACGGAGAATTCCAAACCGGCGCCAGGGTAGAAGTGCACAAAAGTCCAACTTCTACAAAAAATAAATTTGGTGTGTTTACAAAAAGTTCAGTCATATGCATTGTACAGATCCAAGATTCAATAATAAAAGAATTGCTCAGTAAGCAGCTTTCTCATTCCCTCTTGAAAAATCGGCTCCCTTAGCAAGACACTGGGTTGCTAGCTCTAGATATTTTGACTAAAAGTGGAGGAAAAGTAAAATTTGTAGAAAAGTCATTTCATTTTCAAATTGGGCTGCTTACGAGCAACAACTCGCTACAGAGTTTTTATCGGTATGTCCAGGACTATGGTAGTATGACATGGAATACATACCGCTTAAGCTAGGAGATGATAGAGTAATTGTCGCAATCCGAGATCGATGAGTGGTGAATTTACAAGGCTTCATTTCTTATGATGTGGTGATTTAAACGGAATTCATGTTTTGCAAAGAGCCTAGCATTTCCCAAAGAGTTACGACAGGGAGAATAATTGTGGATAGTCTCGACGCGATCGATAACATTGCATACCTCATTATAGAAAAGTTGGATTGACAGAACTTGTTTCCAATGAGCTTACCTTCCATTGGATGAATGAAGTGTCCAAAGGAGGCTTTGCAAAGCCTAGTACCAGCATGAAAAAGTTTTTCATAAAAAGCCATTTTCCGTAATCGGTGTAAAACTGTAGATCCTTCCATTTGTGGAACGTGCGCTACAAATAGGAGGAGGATCTCGGCCAAACACCTAACAGAATTGTACGTGCCAATCATTTATTTTTATTTTTAACAAAAAAGTTTCATATTGGCCAAACTTCGCGATCAGTTTTAAATTTAAAAATTAATTCACAAAATAGAGTATTCGATTAAGTGCAAAAATTTCTTGTTTTAATACTAGACTTGACAATTTCCGCTAATAAATTCTATTTCTACCATTATTTACATTCAAATATTAATTAAAACAAATTTTTGAAATCCACTTTATTCACCTTCTTCAATACAACCTTTTGTAAGAGAGTATCAAAAATCGAATGTCACTAGTGAGCAAACCTTTAATAATTGAATTATGTGTTATATCATTTATATGCATTGTACAGAGCCATAAGTAAAAATACTCTCAGCTGGTTGTCAAAAAATGCCTACTACTGAGATCAGCTGATTCCAAACGCTCTTCTTTGTAACATGGTTCCATAAAAAATTATCAAATTCCATATAAAATCGTACCAAAAAATTAAAAAAATGGCGTAAATATTCAGATATTTATCAATAAAAAACTTTATTACAGTTAAGAAAAATAGTCAAAATATTTATTATTATAAATTTTCCAAGTTAAAGATATTATTTTGTATTTTTTCATATTGTATTATCTTTTGATTATTCTATTGATTTTGATATTCTATTGTTTCTAATGTGATCATAAAAATTCTAATTTGTCATAGCAACTCCTCAAGCAAAAATCAAGCACTCACACCATCGCACACTTGACTGGCTGTCAAACTCACACCAAGGGTGCCTGTCAAAAAATAAGAAGAAGAATAGTGTTTTTGCTTGTATTTTTGTAGAATGGTCATATGATTTAAAACCATATATTAGCGTGATGATTAATATTTGCTGCCTAAAATCTGTCCAGCACAAAACGAACGTCTCTCCAGCATTCAACTGTCACTTTGCTTTTTCAAGTTTTATGGATTGCATAATCCGTTGGGGTTTTCAAACGCCTACGTGAAAAAATTAGTGTTACAAAAATATTATTAAAAAAAATTATAAAAAAGGATTACAATTTTTTGTGTTATTGAACGCAACTATTATTTTCACAATCTTTCGATAATCCATCTATTCAAAAGTATAGATTATAAATTTTGTATTTATTTGGGCAAGCTCTGCGCTTCTAAGAGAAAACAAATTTGCACATTTATGTGACACTGAAGCATACAGTGCATGTTATATTTTGCATAAAAAATATCTGCCGCTCGGAGTCTTCTTAAAACTTAAAACTCATGTCGAATGATTTCTGTGAAAGCTTCAAATATTTATAGTTTATTTATGTATTTAAGGTAGCTCGACAGAAAATATTTTAAAGGCATTGAATCAAGTGATTTGGGTGATCGCATTGTTGCAAATGAAGTGCTACAATAACAAATAAAATCGCATTCATGTTGCATATTCTGAAATTATTCTTCATGAGATTGTTTCGCTGGCTGTATGTGGCATGTGGCTTTTTTACTAAAACCACCTGAATTTTCTTAGATGAAATTAACGATTTTTCAACGTTACCGTAAGTCGCATCATTTAAATTTTTCTGGAAAATTCAAGCGATGAATTGTGTTCTATCATTGCAAGATCAGGTCACACGCATTCTTAGTGATTCGCCAGAGGCCTCCGGGTCTTAGCTGGGAGGTAGTTATACATCTCGATCTGGCGAACGATTTTGTTCTCAATCTCAGAAATATTTAAAAATATTTATTGGTTGAGGTCATGAATATACGTCTTCTACTTTATGCCGATGATATTGTTCTCCTGGCGGATAACCCGAAAGTCATGCAATCCATGATTAATAACCTGGAGAAATACTGTACTGAATGGAATATGCAAGTAAACCGAATACTAAATCGGATGTGATGGTCTTTAGAAGAGGTGGACGACTTTCCCAAGCAGAAAAATGGTGGTACCAAGGTGAAGAAATTAAATTGGTGGCAGAATATAAATATCTCGGTGTCATTCTCACACCCAAAATGGCATTCGGCTAACACGTAGAAGCCAGAAATACTTTAGCAAAAGCTAGGGACGATTTTTTAGCGAAGCGATTCATTTCATTAAAATCAAAATGGAAGCTTTTCCAAGGGGTATGCAGAGCGATACAAACTTACGCAGCGCAAGTTTGGGGTTATGCCTTATTGGATGAAGTAAATAAACTTCAACGTTACTTCATTAAAAGAATCCTCAAACTACCCGAGTGCACTCTGAATTATGCAATAACACTAGAAACTAATTTAAAAGGTAGCCACATCTATTTTTTAGCACTACACATGAAGTACATCTGGAAAAGCCTTTATAAATACAAATGCAGCAGACTCCCATACAAACTAACACAAGGCATCTTAAGTAAAATGGCTGTGTTTTGGCTTAAGCATCTGAACGACATGGGAATGGAGTTCGGTCTGAAGTTCGAAAAAAACATTACCGCCACAGGCCGGCAAGGTCGCTGTGTGCAACTTCTTCAACATGGCAAGGCGAAAAGCACAGTCAAGCGCGACGCGAATTTATTAACATTTAGACTACTCAAAAGGAGAATCATATATTAAAAAAGATATGCGACTAGCTGACATTAAAACAATTTTCAGAGCAAGATGTAGTTTACTAAAGCTAAATGCAACCACGTATGGAAAAAAATTGACACCCTCTGACATTTAAACTAGGAAGAAGATATGCAGCACTTCTTAGGAAGATGTCCGATACTAAAGGAGATCAGAACAAGATACCTAAACGCAGCGAAGCTAAATGAAGCAGAAGTCATAGATATACTTAATGGCCACAATTGGAAAATACTAAGTTGCTTTATATACTCAGCCTTGCGCTATAGAGAATTTCTTATTGCAGAGTTTAATTTTTGAAATTTATTTATTATTTCTTTCTTTATGTATTTATATATATAAATTCATTATTTTATAAATTATTGAAATGTAAGATGTAAAATTTATAAATAAATAATGAATTACTACTACTACTACTATAATCTTTAATCATTTGATCAAAAGTGCCTTCCTTTAACCATTAGAAAACGTCCCTGCACAAACTTAAACAGAAAATTTTCAAAAAAATTGTGTAGTTAGCGATCTCCCAACATTGACTCTCGCGTTGGCTGCAAAATTTAATAACACTGTACCGTTATGTAAACATGTCATGTGTTATCAAAACGTGAAATATTTGTATCACTCACCCACCGTTCACTTTTAAATTAAGATCCACACATTTGTGCGCAAAAACTCCATTTACCATTTTTCATACACATGCACACACAGATGGGTTTGTGTGGGTATTCATCTGTGTACTTAGCTAAAGTAATTAAACATGAAAATATGCATTGTAACTATTTAAAACCATGTAGGCATAAGCGATACGTTAATAAATAAATAATTGCTTCAGTATGTACTTACAAAAGGTAACGTAACAACACTATTGGAATGCACCGATACATTCATTATTCAATGCACGTTCCGTGAAAGCGGTACGCATTCGCTTTATAAACCGGTTTTCAATACATTTAAATTTTCATATTGGTAACTTTTCTGAAGTTTGCAAAACATAGGCGACGGTTACACTGAGGAATATGATTACAAATCATAAAAATTTATTAAGAAAATCAGAGACCAGTTCTCAGATTTATATAAACATTTTGATGACAAGACACCGTTGAATTATTTTCTATGCCGACAAATCATTCCCATTGAAGCGTATCATTCGCAGTTTTAACGAAATAAACGGCAAATGGTGGAATATACAGGGTTTGATTGAAAACTAATGAGCCCTCCCGCGCGGAGCGTCTGCCAAGCGATCAACCGAATCGGCTGGTGGGGGGAAAATGATCGTTGGACCTTCCCCTTCCACTAGAAACCGGTCCCAGTTCGCTGGCAACAGCGGTGCAGTCAACATAGCTCCGCGCGTGAAAGCTGTTTTAAAAGTGTGTTAGGATTTTGCAGTGGCGAAAATGCAGCGATCGTTGGAGCAACGTTACTCGATCAAATTTTGCGTAAAGCAAAACAAAACGAGTACCGAATCCATTGGGCTACTCAAGGAGGCTTACGGGGGCCAATTTCTGTCCAGTGCCCAGGTAAAACGGTGGCACAAGTCGTTCGAGGAAGGCCGGGAGGACGTCGAAGACGAACAGCGATCTGGAAGGCCTTCGTCGACTCAAATAGACGAAGATGTGAGTCCACAAGGAGTTTGAACCTCCAGGAACCACTGTAAACGCAGCATTTTACAAAGAAGTGCTCCTTCGGCTGAAAAACCGCGTCGCGCGGGTTCGGCCCGACCTCGTCAACAATTGGACCCTTCATCACGACAATGCGCCGGCGCACACCGTCTTCCTCTGCACCTCTACATTGGCCAAGATGTTGGTTACGGTGCTTCTCCACCCTCCCTACAGCCCAGACCTGTCCCCTCCGGACTTCTTCTTGTTACCGCGCCTGAAAAGAAAGCTGAAGGGGAGGCGTTTCGACTCCATCGAGGCGATCCAAAAAACTGTGAAAGCCGAATTGACCGCGATTCCGGCGGATGAGTTTAAAAAATGTTTCCTGCAGTGGAAACCACTACCAGCGGTGTATTGACGCTCAAGGGTCCTATTTTGAAGAATATTAGTTGTATAAGCCAAAAGGTTTAATAAAACTGCTTAAAAAAAATAAGGCTCATTACTTTTCAATCAAACACTGTACCCATCCGATGTAGTCATAGCCATACCACTTTTAACTCCATGATAGAAATAAAACATAGAACATCACTTATAAATACGTAACTGACATAATTAACAAATTGTTTACTTAAATTTAATAATAGGACACACTTGGGAAACCCTATTTTCAGAGTTAAGGGAAAATTCGTCCTCTTTTTAAGAAAAGGTTGTTAATTAACGTCACGAATTTAAGGAGAAGGAAATGAGAATTTGTATCAGGACTAAGGGAGGCCATGTCGTAGTATATCAAATAAAAGATGGTAATTGTTAAGTTTTTTGTTTTATTCGAGTTTTTTTTTTAATTTTTTTTGTTAACTTAAGTATTATACCTTTTATATAGCTAAAAATACATACTTTTTTTTTAAATAATTTTCATAAAAACAATGTTTTTTAATGATGTGGGCTAGGAAACACTTAGGAAAAATCATAAATTCAAAACTTTATTAAGCAGCCAGTTCAGGGCTTGGTTCGAATTTTATTGATGATATTTATTTATTAACGTACTGCTTAACCCATTTGCATAATAATCATATACACTTCTAAGCGCTCAACTTTCCAGTTCACTATTACAGAAGCGTATACATTAGGCCGGGTCGATTTGTGGGGAGGCAAAAAAATTGCCCATTGCTCTGTGAAAATCATATTCTAGGGATCAAAATAAGAAACTTTGCCGAAGGAACCATACCTCTAAAACGAAAACTGATGTCCCCCAATTTGGGTCGAACTTTTGGGTAGGGGCAAATTTTGAAAAATCCCACTTTGACCCATTTAGAGTGCTCCAATCGAGTCCAAATGTATGACCGACCCCCACTAACTTTGGACGGCTGATCCACCCATGCCAGTGGCACAACTGGAACTCCCCTGGGGGGTTCCCCATACAATAATTTCAAAATATCACCATTTTTGGCCTTTACATGAGAAAAGAAATTAAAAGGTTCGACCCAAATTGGGGGACATCAGAATTCGTTTTAGAGGTATGGTTCCTTCGGCAAAGTTTCTTATTTTGATCCCTAGAATATGATTTTCACAGATCAATGGGCGATGTTTTTGGCTCCCCACAAATCGACTCGGCCTAATATATATATATATTAACTGAAAAGATACATCAACAACATGAAAAGTTACGAAGTCCCTATCTTTGGCACTAAGCCAATTTTCCAACGGCCAACGTCATCAAGACAAGTTCAAAAGCGTTGCGTTGTTTGTTTAAAATAAAAGAAAAGTAGGAAACTATTTACCAGTGTTCGCACACTTGGACTAAAATTTAAAAAAGTGAATTTAGAATAAAAAAAAAACCAATATAATATTTTTAAATTAATCTTTAATATTGAATATCTCGACAAAGGTTAACCATTGACCTTAAGCATCTGGGACTATTTTCCGGTAGCAAAACGGTGGAATGTACATACTTATATTTTATATGTATGCTTTGATATTTACAGCTTTTTCTCGTGAAAACCTTTACCAAAGAATTTTAAAAGGCAAGAAGTCAATTTCCTTTTTAGACGAAGAGAGCGGGATTGCATCTTCCTCCCTATATAAGAGCATTGCTAATGGAGTAACAATCCTTGGCCGGATGTAAATAAGGTGCGTTCCGGTAACGTAGAACCGGCTGTTATGGAAACGAACATGTTCTTGTCTTTATAATTGCTTTACTTTGAGTCACTATCACTGTTGAGGTAGCCCCAAACTATTCGTCTTTCAATATCAGAATGAACTGACGTAATTCTTGAGTTTCATTTAATTTTTTTGTTTATAAACAATATATTCATTCATATTATTTTCTTGTTTACATAACCTTAACCTTACTTTTCGTTTTTATTTACAAAAACTCATTATATTGTCATTATCTTCTTGCTCCCCTCAAACAGCACATCTGCAATTCCGGCACGGTGAACTTACGCTCGTATTTCCACTTACATCTAATACATTCTTAGCCTCCTGTGGATTTTTCCTTGCCATTCCGCGGTTGCCACTTTGAGTCCATAGAAGCCATTAAGGAGAATTCGCTGCAAGAGCTAAAGAAGATCTCTTCAAACGCGTTTAAGAGGTGCTTTGATGACTGGGCTAATCGTTGGCATATGTGTATTGCTTCGAATGGAAGCTACTTACAAAATAAATGTTGATGATTAAACAATTATTTTGCGTTTTATTGAACAATTCCCGGTACTTTTTTGACAGAATGTATTTTATGACTTAACTCAGTCTCGGCGAAACAAAATAAGTCGCTTCAATTTTGATAGATGAAATGAAAATATCACAAACTGAGTGTTGTGTTGCCCAAACTGTGGTTCGGGCGAGACACATTTTCATTTCGACGGCTTTGTTATCAAAGAAAACTGCCAAATATGAGGTTCCGAAAGCCTAGATAGGTTTGTCGAAAAGCCAAATCAACCGCGGAGATTAATAGTTTGGCTTAGATTGCTGCTGAAATGTCTTTTGCTAGGGCGGGTCGATTTAAAAATCGCTCATTGCTCTGTGAAAATCGTATTCTAGGGATCAAAATAAGAAACTTTGCCGAAGAGGTATGGTTCCTCTAAAGTATGGTATGTATGGTATGGTTCCTCTAAAACGAATTCTGATGTCCCCCAATTTCAAAATATCACCATTTTTTGCCTTTCTTTATTTTTATTTATTTGTAATAATATTTATTATTTATTTATAATAATATTTATTATTTATTTATAATAATATTTATTATTTATTTATAATAATATCTATTTTTTCTCTTAAGAAATTTATTTAGTCAGAACATATGTAAATGAAAAAATTAATTTAACCCTTTCGCTCCGACTTTTGCAGGGGATTTGCTCAAACTTTATTTTTGAATTTTTGGATACCCATTGGTACTTTATGGGCATAGAAACTAGATGAAGCTTGTAACTTAAGTAGATAACGGTATTTTGAGGTGGGACATATGTGTCCCAACAGTATTTAAAAATGGGATATATTTGTCCCAACAGGGTACAAACTACACCTAGAAAGTAGAAACATTTTTTTGGTAATAACATATGATTTGTACTTTTATTTATTTTATGAATGTGATGAAGCGAAACATTGTATACAGAATGGCAAATTACAAGCCCGGCAAATAATTTTTGTTCTTTTCTCGACTTTTCGATTGACGCGTGCTACGCACCGACGTCTTTTAGACTGCTCTATGAGTAAATGATCCCCCACATTTGTCATTGATTTATACCTATTCGATGATCTTCCAGACCGACGGGATCATTTATATACGGTAGATTCCTTTCCTTTTTCAATTAGCGACTCAGCAGTCTCGACCAGCACTGGCAAGAAGGCAGGTCTCTTCCTATTCAGCTCCGAATATATAACCCAAGTGTTTACAGCAGCCATCATCATGCCACGATAAAATACTTTTTTCCACCATTTATTTGATTTTCTGTTTATATCATACAATCCCGACATTTGATCTGCCAAGTCCACACCGCCCATTATTGCGCGGTACGTCCTTACGATGTCAGGGCACGGAAACTCTGCCTCAGTTCCATCTTTCATATTGCGTCTAACAGTGCTCATTTCAGAGTGTGGCAGTTACTGAGCAGCATTACCTCTTTGACGTCCTGCCACTTTACCGCTATGGTACCTGCAATCAAGAAAGTTACTTAAAAAATTAATTAAAGGGTTTTAGTTTGACTTCGTACCCGCCGAATTAACTTTGAAAATAGCTTCGCCTCGCAGCAATTTTTCTGGTATTTTCGGAACATTCTTCCGGTTGGACATGAAAGTTCCTAAAGCTGGATATTGTATGTTGTTAATAAGATTAACAGTGGTGAAAAAACGATCAACGCAAAGTGTCACGTCAGGGTTAGAAATCGTTGCTGCAAGATCATTCACAACTCGTTCGCCGAGTGTCCTTTCAAGGACAGATTCTTCTTTTCCACAATAAATACTCATGTCATAGGTGTCTCCAGTCAAAGAATCGCAGCGAAGCCACGTTTTGATGCCCCGTTTCACTGGCTTGAGTGGCATATATTGCTTGGGCAATGTACAAAGATATGCTTCTTGGAAACAATTTGCGAAAAAATTTCGTAGTGGGTTGAGTGTCGCCCAACATTTACTGCAATTTTGCATTCGCGGTGGTTACTAACCGATTTTCTTGAAACAAACGACTCATTCGGTGTGCTCCAAATAACCGTGCCTGAGGCTTCCTCACCTCGTGCAGGTTGATCGTCTATGCCACCATTCTCGTCACTCAATCCGGTCTCCTCTGAATCGCTGGAAGAATCGTCATTGCCAGTGGTTTTATCTAACTCAGGAATATAAATATCATCACTTTCGTCACTAAAATCAGTTCATGATTCCATGTATTCAATATCATGTTCTTAAAGTAATGCACTAATTTGATCGCGATTTAATTTCGACATTTTTGCTGTCTACGAAGTTGCAAAAATAAAAAAATTAGCTGTGTGATACATTATGTACAACGTACTGCTGGGACATACATATATGTCCCCATATAAAGCCCTGCTGGGACACATGCATCCCAAAATTAATTTTCGCTGAATATTTTTCACAAAACTCTTATTAAAATATATATTTGTACTTACCAGTAAAAGGGCAATATTTTTCTTTAGAAAAATTAACACTCCTTATAAAAATACGTATTATTTCACCAAAATTACGCGTAAATTTGATGCAATATTAGCGACTGCTCACAAACAACTGATCAAAACTAAACACGATTGAAACAGTGTGGAATGCGGATAACGGTAAATTGTAAGTATTGTTCGCAGCTACTGATTAGGACATTTTGGTTGAGTTTCCTATGAAAATTGCAAGTTTCAGGGTGAAGTGAAAATGCTGTGGGATATCAATGTCCCAGCGGTAGCGAAAGGGTTAAGTGAGTTATAGAAAAGAAACTAAAAAGTTCGACCCAAATTGGGGGACATCAGAATTCGTTTTAGAGGTATGGTTCCTTCGGCAAAGCTTCTTATTTTGATCCCTAGAATATGATTTTCACAGAGCAATGGGCGATTTTTTTGCCTCCCCACAAATCTACCCGGCCTAATAGACAATATACCAAATTCATATAGATTTTCTTCAGACTATTTATTTTTAAAAACCGACTTGTATTTGGGACGCTGTGTGCATGTATTGCATTATACTCTTGTTTTCTATGATTATTTAGTTTTTTGAGTATTTTCTTCCATATACACTTTTCCTACTGGGTTTGCTCATATCCATATACATACGTACGTATCCAGTTATTTACGTGAATGTGTCGATAGTGCGTATATAAGTATGTACATATATGAACATATATTTGTTAGACTTCATAATTACATTGCGATTGCACATTGTACTTGTAATTCGTAATAACTCTGATTGAGTTGAATATTTTCAATTCATATTAAAAACAGAATATGCAAAATTCTTACCCAACCTTGCTAATGTGCCATTTTAGAGGAAGTGAAAATTGCTCAGAGGCGTTGCGGTTAATTACACCTACAACACAGATACAGATCGAGAATTTCACAACTACTGAAAATTATTATGTTCGTTACTGAATCACTAAATAAGTATCTGGGAATTACTCAGATGTGGATTCATCTCTATTGTCGTAGGCTCGTAAGTACACAAACAAATTTTAATATCTATTTATGTACACTAAGGTGCGTCACTTTGCATATAAAAAACAAAACGGTAATATTTTTCTGTCAGAATTATAAAATTTATTATAAAACATTTTAAGACTTGCGACAAAATATTTCGGAGAAATATGTTAAGATTTAACTGAGCTGGACCGTTTTGAAAGTACTTCTAAACTTCTATTGTTTTGATTTCGTTGATAAAATTTGGAAACACCTTTACTCATACCCTTTAAACTTCAATTATATTTTCTTCTAAGGTGATTTTTGAAACTTATTTAAAAAAAGCTTGATTTTTATGAGATATTTTCAAATTGTTTCACTCACGCTAATCCTATTATTTTTCCAAAATATTTTGGCACAAGTTTTAAGATGTAATAAATCGTATAATTCCGGTGGAAAAACTACCATTGTTTTTGGTAAGACACCCTAATGTACATACATACATAAATGACCAGACGAACAATTCGCGTATCCGTCGCCCATTTGAGGCCGCAAATCGTCACAAAAGAGACTGACGTCACTAAACGTGTATATGAAACAACTGGAACTGATATAAAATAACAAAAGTACAACAACTACAAAAGAACGTTGGGGAATTGTTTGGATTTCAAAAATTATTATGACAATTCATTGAATTTTGACTCGTTGACGCGGTACTCCATTCACTTTCGAATGATAAGCTATTCATTTTGTAAGCTCTTATTTCTTTTTTTTTCGAAGTATTGTACGGGCACGTCATCTTTTGACGCCTTGCCGGCTAAAATACATATGTACATACATAAAAATTATTAGCAAAAATACTCGTTAAAAGAGAATATAAATTGGCCCGTTGTTGGTCGTAACCACGTCAATTTGGTGTGGCGAGAAGGTGTCTGCCACGAGCAGACACAAGCGCTGTAGAGTTTTTTGTTTTTTGCAATGTGTCTTCTGTCGCAGCTACGCATTGCAAAATACATAGCTTATTAATGAACAAATATACATACATATGTACATACATATATACATACATAGTATGTATTACATACATACATACATACATGCATTTGTAGCTTGCAATTCGTAATGGCGCTAAATTTAACAGATTCATCAACATGAAATTTATACGCATAGTGCAAAAACGATTTTAGTGTATACAACTTCGTTCAAGCATTACAATTTTTTGCATGCGAGGGAAAAGCCTATATAATATACATATGTATGTGTATACAAGTGTGCGTTCATATGTATATATGCGGCAAAAAAGCCACAAAATGTAGACACAATGGAAACACATGTGAAATTATATACTTGAAATGTAGGTATGGCAAATAAACAATTTATGCATACATATGTACATGCTTGCGGGTTGTTCAAAAAAACTTGTAAGTTAGGTTTCACACACCATACGTAAGTTGAACTGAAGGAGTAAGACCAACCTGAAACTTTTAAAAAATTTATTTGGTTTTGCCTAATTTTAAAGGGTAGTCAGAGTTTTCAACAATTAGGTTTTTTGCATTTTCTTAAGGTATGATAGCTTCAAAATATTTTGTGAAAATTTGAAGTGAATCCGACAAATACTTTTCGAGTTATTCAACAATTAACAAAGGGCGCTCCGGAGTGTTCGAGGGCAAGTAGCTAGCAGCAGCTAAACTTTAAATTCTTTTTTCTCTACCCTATGTTTTTTGAAGTGGTGATCACTGTAACTTAAAAACCGCTTGGATGTCAATAAAATTTATACTGCTTTTGAGAAACAAAAAACTCGTGCCTGATCGAAGGAATTTTTTTTCCGAAAATTTCGATTTTTTAAGGGGAACGCCACTGTGGGGCGTAAAAAAATAGTCGATTTTTGGGAATTTTTTTTTGTAAGTAAGAATGATTACTCGAGGATCGAACAAAAGGCAACTAATTATATATGTATTAAACTATGTTGATTAAAGTTTTATTAAAAAATATTGAAAATTGACAAATTTATGTAAATAAACGTAACGATTAAAAAAAAACGACGTCATCTGGCGATACAGCAATGAATAATCATCTGAAATCAAAAAACCAAAAATTTTATTAAACTTAACCATAGTGGTTATCGTTGTACGTAGCCGGTTTTTTTTTTTTTTTTGTTATTGACAAAATGGTGGTGATTTGAATTTCGATGAGTGTTTTGCACCATTTGTTGGATTTTCAACAGGTCCAAAAAAATAGTTACTTTCAAAATTTTTAAAATCGGCTACGTGCAACTATAGCCAATGCGATAACAAAAAATTTGAAAAAAAGAAAATTAAAATCGGTTCATCAGTCTTCGAGAAATCGTTGCCATCGTATCAAAAAAAGTCGTTTCGAGAAAAACGCGTTTGAAATAAAGCATCGTATCGTAAGCGCTACGGGGCCGAACCGACGGGCGCTCACTTAAGTGCACATAGAATCGGGAATAAAGCGAATTTCGCTTTAAAAGTTTTTACCACACTTTCTTGAGTAGTTATACTAACAATTTATGCAAAAAACAAATCGATTTTTTTGAATTTTCACATTGTCGTTCCCCCTTAAACAATTGTCGGTTTTATTCTCGAAAATCTGAAAAATATTTCCGTTCCATCATTTTCTGATAACTAGGATTGGGCGCATTCAAACGCCTTCCTTATATATGCTCTGCGCTCCTTACCTTTAGGAACGCATTATTTTTACTATTTCTCAAGAGCACTCCCGTTTTTATAGCATCAAAAATAAAACAAATTACACTCGGATTGCTCCTTTTTCCAGAGTTATTAATGAATTAAACTCATTCTCTACTATTATCGATCTTGGGTTTTCAATGCCGAAAGCCATATTTTATGAGACAAAATATAAGTATCATAAATTAATAAAAATTAATTTAAATGCAAATTTTTGGAACATCAAAAAGACTTTCTGTAGGTTTCCGTGTACAAGGAATCCGAATCCGTAATTAGTTTTTATCAAGAAATGGCCGCTCGGGTGCATTTCGCTGTAAAGGATATGGGAAATTCAAATTTTGAGTTTTTTTCGGCTAAGAAGGGAATGGAAATGAGAGCTTAGGCTATGATTACTTTTTCTTTTCGTTACGAACGAATCCCTTTCTTTACGCTTACTCCATTAAATTGTTTAGTGTTTTTCATTTGTGGGTGTTTCAGGTGTTTCACAAGGTGTGTCGTAGTATTTTAAGTCGTAAAATTGTTTAACGGTTAAATAAATGTTTACAGGACTTCAAACTTTAACGAACTATTTTTTAACTATGAGAGAGTTCATAATATGATTTGGGCGGCAAAAAGCGTTTAGGGGGTACACTATTTTTAGCCATTTAATAAATTTAAATTTAAAAAGTCATTCGGAAGGATTTTTCTGTATACTTAATAATCTATGTAACTTGAATTTTTAACACTTTTTAAAAAAGGCAGCAATTGGCGGTCAAAAATAAAAGCTAAAATTAAACTTTTATTTTTAACTCAAATATAGAAGTTTAAATTTTAAATTTATTTTTTGTCCAAAAATAACAATTACATTTTTAATTTTACGTTTTCGATCAAAAATAGCAGTTAAAATTTTAATTTTATTTTCCGACCAAAAATAGCAAATAAAATGTGCATAACAATGTTTAATTTTTTTAATAAAAAAAATATTAAAAATTCTGGTGTTATTATCCCCTTTTGGGCCAGTTTTGACGGATTTTACGCCTTATCCCTTAAACTTTTATTTTTGTCAGGAAAATTGCAATTGAAGTTTTAACTTTTATTTTTGATCGAAACAATAAGGTCAAAATTTAGCTTCTATTTTCCACCGAAAAATAAGAGTCAGATTTTAACTTCTTTTGTTCAAAATGTCGGTGAGAAAATAAAAAAAAAAAGCGCAACAGCTCCGTTCTCTGGCTTCCACCCAGCCTGCTTAAAATAGTTTAAAACTGTTTCATGTACAAGTTAGACTCCCAGTGATCAATCAATATAAGAATGTTTATAATTAAAAAAGAAATTAACATAAATAAAAATTTTGCAAGTCAATTGTGCGATATACGTACGTACGTATTTTTGAATAACCCTCACTACGCAAATTTCCGATTTACGATTGGCCCACAACGATATGGCGGCAGACAACCGGCGAATACAAACTGGCGATATGCCAATCATTTCGTTTTCGCTTCGCCCTGCGGCTGATTTGCTTAAACTATCAGACGAACAGCAGCAATTTTCATACATACACACATACATATGAACACACTTTACCAATTGCATTTACATACGTATAATATACATTTTTTTCCTTCTAGAAGTTTGCATGTCAATTTCGAAATTACCTACGGAAACTTTTTAATTAAGCATTTAAACGGCTATCGGCTGCAATCGTAGCCGGTGGCTTTCACAACCTGTTGCACGCTGACATTCCACTGTGGGGTGTGGATGAAATTAGTACTTTTTAGCGTGCCTTATTAGATACATACATACGTATCTACTTAATTATGTATGTATGTATCCTGTAGGGAAATCCATTGGTTTCTATTGTGACCCTTTTATTGAATTCGGAACTTTTATCTAGAAGGATGAGGTGGACTTCACGTGGCGATATTTTAGGTTGCGGCAATCATCTCTCTGCGGTGCTGACTCATATCGAAAAAATTAGACAACGTCCATTTTTTAATACACTTAGAAAGATGTTCAACTTTGCTGGAATATTGACATTACTTTTTATGATTTTTGAAGAAGAAAATATGTGTGGAAAATTATATAAAAATTTGGTTTATAGGAAAATTATGTTTTACAAACATAAAAATGTATTATAATAAGTAGGACAATTGTTTAATTTTTAACTATAATTATCTCGTTCCAATGGCAACAACAGATAAGGTTAGATTAGACGGCTTCTTTGTAAAAGAGCTCCAATATAATATCTCAAGTTCTATCCTAACATTTCCTTAATCTATTCCTATCTTTTGTCGAATATAATAAGTCCTTTTAGCGAGATTGTACCTAAATTATTCTTGTTGGATTCTTAATGGAGTGATTCTCAAATAAATCTGAGGCCCACTCTTCGAAGGGCAAACCATTCGCTCAGGAATTGCTGAATGAATTTCAATTTCCTTTTTCTTAAAATCTACAACATTTGGTGTTTTGGCGTGAGTTGGGCCGAGAGCTCCTCAGAAAGTTTTTAGTTATTTTTTCATCGAGTGCTGTGAAAGAGGACGGGGAAAGTAGGAAATAGGTGATTTTAAGTTTGGATTCTATTAGCGAGTCCTGTCTCTGACTATTTTCACACTTGAGCACCTGGAGTCCTGAAACTCTCGACTTCCTCTTTTGCTAGCAACATTCACAGATCATTCTTGAATACATTTAAAGTTAGTTGCTATCGACCTAAGGGCAATAATCACAGTTTTACTGCTTACATAGAGGGCATGCTTTAGAAGAGCCAGGTCCAAAATGACTACCAGTTTTAGTGACTTGCCAAATGCATAGATCAAGCAGAGTAAAGTTTTTGACTCTCAATTTGTTCTGAAGGTAAACACAATATGTCTTACGGTATACAATTCCTCCAGATCCCACTGATTCTATCACATGATCGTCAGATAATTGATTTCACTTCATTTAATTTTTTTCTGCAATGTTTTTTTTTATTTGCGAAAGGAATTGGGATCCTCAGTAAAGGACCTTCAGTAGAAGTATTTTCGGTAGACTTTTGTTGATTTTTGCGAGTATGTCTCCATTGCAAAATTGCAACAAAAAAATGTTCATAATAAGTTTCAGTAATTTTGTAGCCGCCTTAGCCAAATGGGTTGGTGCGCGATATACATTTTTAAAAAAACTATCAGGAACTGTTCATTTTTAAAAGTGCGGGTTACACAAATATCGAAAATTTCTTTTGATGGAATGTTGGTATAATTGTCCTCTATAGAACAAAGAATTTGCCTTAAATTTAGTGTTTTGAACGGGATTTCGTGTGCCGAATCGTTGAAAATGTTGCAGAAAGCCTATGGAAAGTTTGCTTTATCAAAATCACGGGTCTACGAGTGGTATAAAGCTTTTGCAGAGGGCCTAGAAGTCGTGAAAAATTTGATCCGATCTGGTCGCCCATCAACGTCTTCAACGGATGAAAACGTCGACAAAGTCAAGGAAATGGTGCTGGAAAACCATCAAACTATCATTTAAGTTTGAGGGAGTAAGCTCGTGACCTTAGCGTGTCTCACGAATGAATTGGCAACATTTTACACCATTAATTGGGCATGAGACGCATGGCTGCTCCACTCGTTCCAATAGAATTGAATTTCTTTTAAAAAATTCATCGGAAGAAGGTGGCTGAAGGCATGCTTGAGCAAATGAATAAGTAAATTCGGACCCAAATTTTATCCAGCGCATCATAACAAATGAGATGATGAGACGTGGGTATATGAGTTTGACATGCAAACCACTCAACAGGCGCCTGAATGGCGCTATACTCATAAGCCGAAACCCAAAAAACCACATCAAAGTCGGTCAAAAGTGAAAGCCATGCTACTCGTTTTCTTTGATTATTAAGGTGGTGTGCACTCGGAATTCGTTCCAAATGGTTCTACGGTAAATAAAGAATATTATTTGGAAGTTGTGCGACGTTTGAGTGAGAATGTAGGAGTAGGTAGGAAACGGCCCAATTTGACCGCCTTTTTTGACCAAAAACTCGACAAACATCATCGGACAACCACCGTATTCACCGGCTTTAGCCACCTGTGACTTTTTCCTTTTCCCAAAACTGAAATTGTCACTCCGCGGACGCTTGAGTCGATAGAGGAGAATTCGCTGAAAGAGCTGAAGAAGATCTCTTCAAACGCGTTTAAAAGGTGCTTTGATGACTAATGGATTATTTTAATAGTGTTTTTGTGCGTTTATATTCAAGTACCGCCAATTTCTTTGGTCACAACTAATCCCCTGTGCACTTATGGTATTTTAAAACTTATTTATGTATTTATGCACATAAAGACTGCTAAGTTTCCTTTGGAAAATAAAACAAATGGCATATACATTTTATGTGATCATTTTCTTAATTTTTTATTGCATTCGGTATTTGGGGGTCCTTAATAACTACAGGTCATTTTTATTCTATTAGAGAGAGCATCCATACATACATAGATTTAACATCATTCTCAAGTAAAAATGTGCAATTTGAAATTTATTCTTTTAATAGAGATAATTTGTTTTTACAGGACATTTGCAGGCTCTCTTTGCAGGTAAACTAAAAAAACAAATCTATAAGCTAAAATTCTCTCCCAAAGAGCATAAAAAGTTAACGAACGTAAAATTTGCCATTACTAGTAAAAACCGGTGGAGGAAGAGATATCAGCTGAGATTGTTTAAAAATGTTTGTGCTGTTCAAAAAAATTACCATAAACACGTTTTCTGTTGGTGATTCTTCCATTTTATGGATTCTGGTTATGAACTGCAAATTTCAAATCTGCGCAAGGGCAAAAGTCCACAAAATACTAAATTTCATAAACAATTAATATATTATTTTTTTCTTAAAAAAGTCTCAATCATACACTTTAAGATTTGAGATGGGACAAATTTTTCTAGCAGAAAGTGAGCGTTTCCCTTGAATTGAACTCACGATTAAAGTGCATTCAATTGCCAAACTCATAGCGATGTTCACCGGTCACTGGGTGATCGGAAATCATGCGAAGAAGCTTGGAGTTCTCTATAACCCCTGCTGAAAAAAAAACTGTTTAACACTTTCTTTGCAAATGTCTGGGTCTGGCGGCTAGGTCCTTGAGATTACTTAGTGTGGCTTTTGAGTATAACCTGAGGTAGTTCTCCAGCCTACATCCCTTTTCTCTCCTCCTCTGCATCAACAGCACTAGATGGCTGTATATGGGTCTTCTGCCTTACATTTTGTAATTTTTCGCAGGTAGTTGTCCATATTATGGTATCAAAACGGCACTCTAGTGCTACTTGTAGGGCACCTGTGGTACTCTTGCCATCTAACCTACCCTCTTAATTTTTGAATGATGGATATTTTTTTGGCATTAACGAACGCCTACTTGCAAAAATTAGGAATAACTGCTACATATTTTGTGTTATCGAAATTATTAATGATCGCAAATTTTAAAATAATGCTTAAGTATGAAATTTCTAGACAAAAATTACAATGATTACTATTCCTGTTTAAAATTACTGTAGCAACGAGTGGATTAATAATAAACAACAGCGGATAGCTTGCTTCAATAAATACATATTTCGTAACTTCTTTCTCATTTAGGCGACATGGAAAATAAGCATTCCGAAAGTGATATTTTCTACACCCACTTTTTAATAATAAACGACTTTTTACATTGTAGCACTTTTAGTGGTAGGGAAACTCTAAGTGAAACACTCAGCCTGAAGTCATCCAGAATGCCCAAGTTTGTTTACAAATTCTTATGAAATTGTGTGGTTTTATCTCTTTATTCTGGGTGAGAGTTGTCACTGGCAACTTTTGCTTTCAGCACATATCTACATATGTACTTATATATCGTTGGAGTAGGAATCAAAGAACAACTCCCGCAGGCATTGAATTGTCAGTTGAATGGCATTGCCTAATGCAATTGCCACGAAAGCGAATTAAAGCAAACCAAAAACACAGGAATTTTCTCACAATAGTACTTAGTTTACAAAGATTCGACTAGCGGTGCTAGAGAATGCCACGAAAATAAACCGTTTGTTTACATTTTTGACTGTGAGTGAATGACTTTCATCGAGAGTTTATAGGCGGCCATATGTTTCACCGTTCACTTTTATTGTACACTTTGGATGAAACAAAAATGAAAGTCAATTAACATTTATCAATCCTCTAAGATAAACATCCACAGTGACAAGTGTAATGAATCTTTTGATTTTCTTCACAACTACATACACACGAGTACGTATTCTACAAGCTCTCTCTTCAACAAATAGCAATCGAAAATAATAATAAGTATAGTATTCAAGTATGGGATGGACTTAATGGCGTCACACTTAGTCATAATGTAGATACAGGGGAATATTTTAAACAAAACAAATGAATGAAATGCATAACAAAAGAAGATAAAAACCGACAGGCAGCCGATTGGTGGAAGTGACCGACGACTAACAAAGAGCCACTGAAGGTGCATTGACTTTAGCGACAATCTAATGCGACGCTTTTATGAGTTGTTGCTAACGGTTAACAAAAAAAAATAACAACAAAAAGCGTTACATTCTTGTTCAAGCTTGCAAGACTATCGCTCGTGTGGTTTAATGACCATTTCCACAGCCATTTAATCACTTAACCGTATTTTCACGATATATTTACATGGATGGTTGTTAGGGATGTGCCGATATATCTCTAGTATCGATAATTTTACTTAGATGTCTTGCGTTTTTCTTGGGGGAAAAAAATTATGCTCGATCGATACTCACTTAATTTCTTAAATTTTTATTTTTTATAGTGGGCATCAGAAAGTATATTATCATAGCTCTATAATGCTCGATTGACGCTTCTAACGCACTACAACATTAACTATTCTGACAGGGCTGCCAAATGTTATAGGGTCGCCCGTTATTGCCAATTTAATGGCCAACACTGTATAATATGCCTTGCCATTGAATATAGCGTCGAACTCTAATGGCCGTAATTTTATTTCAATGACCTCGAAAAATGTATAGCCAGCAAAGAAAGCAAAATTTTATGTTTCAAGAGCAGTGTGTTAAACATAATCAAACTCTAGCAACCTTTGCTTTCTATTTTTATATCTGTTGCAAGAAAATGTGATAAGAATTTCTTAAAAAATTGTTCATTAAGTAGAACCATACTGTCAGATTTGCAAAACTGAAGCGTGCACCTTCACTGAAGGGTCCAACACCCCTAACGCAAGACCGTTGGACATACAGGTTCATCCCGAACTGGGAGAAGTGAATGAATAGAAGACACGGCGACACTGATTATTACCTCGCTGTTTGCCCCAGTTGCCTCAATTCAATAGAGAGCATGTGGTTTTTCACTGCATTCGCTTTAGCGAAGTTCGGTCCTTGCTCGCGAGGGTCTTAGAACACCCGCCGATAGAGTTCAAACTTGTGCAGAGGATGTGTTGGTCCAGCTTGAAATAGGACGCGGTAAGATCAAAACTGCAACACATTGATTGGGAGAGGAAAGCGCATCGGCGACAACATCAATAGCATAGCACCAGAGACGAACGGCTTTAAACAAACAAGCAATCGAACAGACGCTTGAGATAAGCACTCAGAGCTCACATTATCGCAAAATTTCCGATATACCATTTATTTCAAAAACGCTGAGGAAGATATTTGTATAATCGAAGGCGTAGAGTCTCCATACGCACACAGGAGATGAACCTGGACGTAGGTACTTGTTGTGTCAGCAGACATAGACGTGGCTCCACTCTGATGTAATATATTTAGGGCCCGGAGTGGAATTTATCGAAGGTGGAGGACTGTTCGGGGAGGAGTATAAGTGGGAAAATGAGTCACGACGTCTTAGATGATGTTTCTGACATTTGGATTTAAACCTCCTCCATCACCCATCGCAATCGAAGCGCTTCACTTGTCTCGCGAGACCCGCGTCCCAATGGCTCAATTACATTCTGAATATTATGTTTAACTCCTACTTATCCAGAATCGACCCCGACATACTTAATATATCCGCCAAGTAAAGGGCGTGTCTGCACGATACTAACCACCTATTCACATGCCTTCTTAAACCCACTCACCTGACACCCCTCTCCCTCTGGACCCAAGTCATCGGAACAACATGTTTCGTGCGCCTACCGTTAGATAAACTGGACGGTTACGATCAGTGACTACACCGCTTTCGTAGAGCTTGATGGACTGCTACAGCAACAACAATATCCATCTTCACTGATTATTTGGATTAAGTTTTAATTTCAGTTAAAGATCTGAGCGAGTACAATTCGTTCAAGGAACAAAGCGTTCGGAACAGTAAATTTCGATGTTGAACAATGCGTTGATATAAACGTGTAGCAAATACATGGCAGACGGGGCTCCTTGCAATTTTATCAAAGCAACAATTAATAACCTCAGTGAAGTAAATTTAGATATGCCGAGGTATACCGAGACATCGCCAATATCTAAGCCAGATCGAAAATTGTTAGGCATACCTTAAAAAAGTGGATCACACAAAAATAGAAAATAATATGATAATTTTTGAAATTTGTGAGAAAGTATTAATGATGTTTGATGAAAATATTTAATAATCTTTAATAATATTAGGGGAAGGGTATTATACTACAGGGTCCGCCACTCGAAGTGTAACCAACTTTAGGCCGCTCGCGCAGCTGATGCACGGGCACGGGCAGTCAATTTCCGAACATGGTGTTTTCTGACGAGATTTTTGAAAGTAAGCAATTCGTAAACTCCCAAAACGATAGGGTTTATTTGACCGACCGTTCAAACGAAAATTTGAGTCATCGGTTGACCACTAGGAGGCAGCACCCGCCACAGGAAATGGTGTGGGCCGCTGTAACCGAAGATAGGTGTTCTCCAATCGTTTTTATCCACCAGTCAAGGTAAATGTGAAATATTATCGGAGAAGTGTTCTGGCTTTCAGGTTTATTCTCTTAAGAGTCATTTTGGAGAGCAAGGTCCCATCTAAAAGATTCACGAGTCTCGAGGCGCTGAAAAAAGCCATTGTCCACGAGTGGACCAAAATACCTGCAAGTCACATTCGGGCAACATGCGATTCGCTTCTGGACCGTCTTAGTCAAGGGAAAATGTGGTCATATCGAGCAAAAGTATATTTATTCTTATTTTTTCACATTTTTTGCTTTGAATTGAATAAAAGTAATTTTCTAAACTAAATTTATGACCTTTTTAATTGGTTACACTTCGAGTGCCGGACCCTATAGAAAAAATAAAAAGTTGAAAAAAGTTCTATCGATGATAAAAATTCCAAAAAAAAAACAAATGTCTGTGTGTCTATGTAAGATATTTCAACATAAATATTTCCAAGCAATATTCATCGATACTTATTTTATATATGCGGCTAAAGTGTCGCTGCTGAAGGTACTTCATTTCAAGATGAAATTATCGACTAACTACTTGTATCGGCGCATCGCTAATTGCAGAACTACAAACTGAGATGACTATAAATTTAAGTGGACAAATAAACCATTAAAAACCCATTATTGTATTACGAGTAGCAGTGATAGAGGCAATTTAGCTACTAAGAGCTACTATCATATATTAAAATTTTGTTTACTTATTTATTTATTTATTTACAATAGCAATAATTATAAATACAAATATCATAATTATACCCCTGCATTTATTCAGAATTATGACTAATTACTGAGGCCTTCAGCTCACATACATACATATATATTCAGTACTGTCCTAAGTTCTGTTACAAAGATTTTTAAACCAATTAAAATTTAAATTAAATGCTAACATTTGTCGCATTCGATTCGCCACTTTTCTGCTCGCTACGAAATTCCGCAGCGACTTTGTTTATATCCGCTAAATTCACAAGCGATTTCCTTTCGTCAGTGTTTCCAAGTATAGGTAGGGATATTTTTTTTATTATATTTTGCAAATTTTAAGCCTTTAGGTGAGACGCTTTAAAAAGCAATGATATTACAACCACTTTCTCCTAACGATAATTAAGCAGTGCTGCCAAATCATATGCAACGTTGGACGCAAGCAATTTTTTATTTACTAATCGCTGGGTGGTTAGTGAATCGAAACCAGCTATTATTTACTTTTTCCCCCAGAAATGCTTATTTCAAAATAAGCTCAATTTGATTTAGTTTCATGTATTTCCTTAAGGAAGCAGAAACGCATGGCAGAGTGCTGGGCACGTATTTCAGATTTATGTCACGATCAATCCATGATAGTCTCCAAGTGAAAATTTTTCGCATGTGCACTGGCAATCTTTGTACCCTTGTTGTTAGAAATAATTACTATTGATTCAAAACATTTGCTCAAGAACATCACAAATTACAGTTCCTGTTTCTAGATGGCGTCAATCGGTGAGCCATGCCCAGGGTTGGGAATTTTGCAATACCACTAAATTGCACAAATATTTTAGTGGTATTTAAAATAAGGTTTTCATTATCACTTAATCTTCAAATTTTCAATGCTTTAACTATCCGCTTATTGCATTAATTATTTAGGGTACTATGCCCTACCCTGATGCCAACTCATAAAGTTTAGTACAAGTTTACCGCAGGCCTCTGCAACCTGTTCCTGGCACTTACCATGAGTTTCTCCAAAGCTTCTTTATCGGAGATGAAATTGACCAATTGAATTTACGCATACGAAGGCATGTTGTTTAGTCATTGCAAAAAATGTTACATGCCAACAATCATTTAATTCGAATTTTCAAATATTCCATTGACCTCATTATCCGAAATAAAAAAATTAAATTGTTATTTGTGCTGATAAAACTCCAGGCGGTGAACATGTTAGAACCAGAGTTTGCATTAACTACTTTTTTGCAAAATGTAGTTAAAGAAAAATGTTAAGTTCTCTCTGTGGTCGGAGTAGTGGCAAAGAACTTGGAGTCGGCAGGAGTACTATTAGCGAAATTATTCATGTGTGCTCCAGCTACTGATATTGCTTTCGCTTCTGTCCAAGGGATCCGAGCGAGTAAAAATGAAAACTACGAAATAGCAGAGCAAAATCCCTGGGCAGAACATACGTATAATGAATATACAAGCTGAAGTCCAAAATAAACAAAACTAGTGTCATAAAAATGATTTTGATGGCGCCATATTTTTAATGAGTTAGTGCGTGGGAAGTTACATCCCTAGCTGACTTCCAGTGAAAGCTTGGTGACATTCAGTTCTGTGGATCCGAAGTTATTGCGTCTAAAGTGTCAGTATGTCGAGCTAATATCAAATTTTGTTTTAAAATCAGTAAAACGTTTACCGAAACATTTGAATTGATGAAAAAAATTCATGCCAGAGTTCATGAGTGGTTTACACGTTTCAGAGATGGTTGTAAGGACATAAATGACAGTGAACATATGGGCCGCCCAAAAAAAGTAATCACCGAAAACTTCATCCAAATTGTGCGTAAATTTATGAAATGAATGATCCGAAATCATCGTTCAAATTCGTGGAATCAGAGCTGAGTATCTCCTAAACATAGATTTATCGCATTTCAACTGATTACTTGGGCTTACGAAAGGTCTGTGCACGTTTTATTCCGCACAAACGAACTGAGGACCAAAAATTGCTCAGAATGCAACATTCGAAAGACCAGACCTCATTAGAGAGGCGAGAAAAGATGAGAACTTCCTTAACAACATTGTAACTGGTGATGAAACGTGGTGTTTCCAACATGCACCGGAAACTAAGCATCAAAATGTCGAATGGAATGGCCCTAGATGAGCCTCTACCCAAAAAGTCGTGTTTGGGGAGGTCAAAAATCAAGTCGATGCTCATTTGTTTTTACGATTCCAAGGGAATTGTCCACAAGGAGTTCATGCCAACGGGAATAAACGTCAATGCAATTTTCTACCTTGGCGTTTTGAAGTGTTTGTTGCATCGCATTCGTTGAAATCGCCCTGAATACCGCGAAGGAGGAAGCTGGCGCTTATTATATGATAAAGCACCGATCCACTCTTATGACTCACATTTTTACCATCAATCACTCACCGCATTCGCGTGATTTGGATCCCTGTGACTTCTACCTATTCGGAAAATTGCATTTGACCATGAAAGGAAAACATTTTGCGTCTGTGAGGCATTCCAAAAGGCTTGTACCAACATATTGAAGGACATTCCGGTAAATGACCTTAAAAGCTTTTAGATCGCGCAAAACAGTGTATCGAGACCAGAGGGAACTATTTTGAAAAAATGAACTCAAAGTTATCAGAACAAAGCTCCTGTCGTTTCTATTTTACCTCAGTCGTGTTTATTTTGGACTTCACCTTGTACAGCAATTGTCATGGTTGGACAAGATTTCATTCTCGCGATATTATCGTTTTGCACCGCAGAAATGACCGGCTTCAAAGAAATGCTGACACTCATAGCTGGTATAACACATTGCAGTATTCAATTTTGTTTCGAGGCAGGCAATAATTTTCTTAACGAAGTACTAGAATGTTTTTGTTTACTCTTCCCTTAATTTCATATCCAATTGAGCCGCGACTGGGTTTACTAATTAATTACTCAGAAAAATATACAAAATAAGAGAATGTTATACATTTTATGCTTAAATTGGTTATAAAGTTACTCATTTTGGCCACTCACTTGAGTCCACTGGACCTGGGTGCAATGGCCGGCCTGTTTAAGAGTCTGCACTAAAACAAAAGGCGATTATTTTGTAATTTTTCAAAAATATTATTAAACTAAACTCTATTAAGTCTAAAAACTCTTTACTTATCATACTTGTGTACACTAATTTGTTGAGCTGCAAATAATTATTTATTTTTATTTCTTTCCAGCTATCCATTTGATTGAAGCGTGAGAAGCAAAACAACTAAAAACATCAAAATGTATCCATTTGTAAGTTGCTTAATTTCAAATTTATTGTGAGTTATTATTACCTGAATTCACATTGTTATGCGCTTACTAAATTAATATCTTAAGTGTGTAATATTTAATCAACATTTAATTTATACATACATATGTACATATTTACTAACAAGAATGTTTGCATCGAATGTTTTGCATTATGCATATTTTATAAAAAAAAAAAAACTATTTTAAATTTAACGAAAATCGAAAAAACGAACACTCTGAATTCGCAGAAATACTTTTGTAAATAGTTTTCCACAAAATATTCGATTTTGGCGAGCTAATGATACACACAAATCCTCACTTTGGTGCAAACATTTTCTCTGAATGCAGTGAAAAGCATAGCTGGAACAGTTGGATAATGTGTTTTTAATACCTTGATTTTATTTTTTGTTAAAATGGTGTGGATTGGTAAGTGGCATTTGGTACCCCCTCCCTTCTCACCTAACCCATGTATTACATAAGGAGCTGTATTGCCTAATGACACCTAAAATCAATAGTAATAAAAAATTCAGCTCAACTATTTTCAAAAAATTATTCTGAATTATATTTATTTGAATACTTAGTAGCGCATTTCCACAAAATACGCACTTTCGAAAGTGCATTGTCTTGCTTTGTTTCTTGTTAACATACCCGGTGGTGCAAATACAAGAAAGTTTTTTGTTTATAGGACATTTTGACGACAAGAAGAGGCTTCCCGTGCAAAATATTTATACCATTACTTTGTTTAGGTTTCATTTCTACTCACTTACATTCAACACGAGTTGTAGAGCTAATAAGAATAAACGGTTAATTTTTAACTCGAGTTAAAAACAAAATAGAGTTAATCATATTTGTTTAATTTTTATTCATTTTCTACAAAAAAACTTTTGCTATTTTAATTTACTAATGCAACTCGAAAATCGTATATGCCCGAATTTAACCCGAGTTAAGATTTTTATCGATGCAGAAAAAAGTGTACATTCAATTTGAGTTAGCTTCTTAACTCGATCTAAGAAAATGTTTTAAAAAGTGATCAATTTAGAGGTATCAGATTTTAAATTGAAATAAAACGACGAAAATTCAAATTAATTGGGAAATCTTTGTTATTTTTGTCTACAACCATTCATGATATTTATTTTTTAAAGATAATCCCTTTGAAATATTGGCCACAACTGCGCCGCAATTCGGCTATCCTTAAAAACCAATTTTGAATTGGTCGCTGAAGGACTTCGGTCGGTATCTCGTGAATAACTTTAGTAATGTTGGCTTCGAATGCCTCAATCGAAGCTGGTTTATCCACAAAGCATTTAGACTTTACACACGCCCACAAATAAAAGTCCAAAGGTGTGATATCAAATGATTTTAATGGCCAATCCACTGGTCCAAGGTGAGAGATAAATTGCTCACCGAACCGACGACGCTGTATATCCATTGTTTTAAGGGCTGTATGGCAAGTAGCGCCGTCTTGTTGGCACAAAATCTTTTGGAGATAACGGGATTCAATTTCCGTCAACAAAAAATTCGTTTATCATGACGCAATAGCGCGCGTCATTCACTGCTACATTGGCGCCAGTCTTGTCTTGGAAGAAATATGGGCCGATGATTCCTCCAGGCCATAAGCCGCACCAAACGCTTCTTATCAATGGATGTAATGGCTGTTCTTGGATGGCTTCGGGTTGCTCTTCAGTCCAGATACGGCAATTTTGCTTATTGACGTAGCCATTCGGCCAAAAATAGGTCTCACCGCTAAACACCATAAGTTGGCCTGACCTCACCAGGAACACTTTTCACACAGCGTCGATTTTCGTTATACAATTGTACGATCCGTAAACGTTGTTGAGGCGAAATGTCAACGAATACTGAAAAAAATTATGTATTTAATTCGACAGTAGTCTCGCGTGATCTATCAAAAAAACGCTATTGGAAAAAGTACCTATAATCTAATCACCGTTTATTTGTATACATATAGTACATGTGAGTGAGAATGAGACTTAAAGATAGTAAGTGAATATCTTAAGTACCCATTCGGAATGCAATTAATCACTTTGGGTTAGAAAATCTTTTAAATTTATTTCCAAAGTTAGTAGTAGAGCTGCGTTCAGCAGGTTTGAACGAAATGAAGTAACCACTGCACGAGCTGTATGCGCGTCTAAACAAAAAATTCAATAAACTCACTTAAAAGTGAATAATACACACCGTTTCCGTTGTTCTATGAAATATTGTGCCTCTTGCGGCCGAGTATGTGCAACTGAATTAAGGAATATTGACTCGTAACTGGTATCGCACAAACCGCACGAGTTTAACGAAAAGCCAATGCATCCGCAGAGATTGGTAGTTCGATGTGGACTTTGGAGTAATGACATTATTGGCTAATTGTTTTGAGGTGCTGCTAGAAAACGTTCGCTCAACGTTGCAGAATGATCACAACCCACTTTGTGTGGTTTCAAATTAAGGCTATGAACTCTAGAGAATCTTATTCTTTTTTTTGTTTGATCTTTGAATCCATATTTTGCACCCTAAGTTCATTAAACATGTCGATTTGGTTTTGGCGATGCCAATTTTCTGCCTCGCAACTTCAATTTAATTCTTGTTTTGAGTAATGCTGTCAAAGGTCAATACTATACGAACAATTCAAAAACTATGACGATTCTTAAGTCAAATATGGTCAGAGACATTCACAAGGTAGAGCGAGAAACCTTCAAAAAGGTCTGAAAAAATCGGCCCTTTTAAATCGTGCCTCATCTTCGGCGTTCATATTACCAGAACTAAATCATTGAAACCACCTCGTTAATTTTGCATTGAGCCCACAAAAAAACACCAGCTCCTTTGGCCACCTGCTCTGCCCTTTCATTTTCGTCAAAGTGCGACTGAAGAAGGCGTCGAGTTTTTGCGTGTTTTACCGCCATTTTGGAACGCTATAATATACAGCTGAATTCAGAAAGCACAAAACTTATAAATAACTTTCTTTTGAGCTTAATGCTACCTTTAAACCGCCCTAAAGTAGGACTCGATGTAAAGTGTTACCACGTTACCGGAATGACTAGCATTTGTATTCGGCCAAGTAAGGTAACATTTGAAAAACACTTATAAGGAATATTAAATAATATTTATGTTAATGCAACAACAACACCGTAAGGCAATACATATATGCATCGTGAGATATGACTCACTAAAGCGCTCGAAACTTTTTACTTCATCTAGTATTTTATTTCGAAAAAGTTACTTATATTTGCACCACCCGGTAAACATTGTGCGTTTTGTGTTAAAGCAAAAATAAAAAGAAAACGTTTCACGTGATGACTAAGCAAATTTTATTTTTAACTTAAACAATCAACAAAAGATCTGCCTGAATGATTCATTTGTTCCCATGTGATTGTAAGTTCAACAAACGAGATCACCAAATTTTGTTTCGCTCCCATCGTCAGTTTCGCACCCACTCAATCATCACACCTTTCCGGTTCATGGGCCATTTCCTTTGCCACTTTCCTGCTACACTTTTTTAATGCTGTTAAAATTAAATGTAAATACATACAAATATACATTTTTCAACTTGTCCATTGCTCACTTGTCTATTCACTGTAAAATTGTGAACAACGCAAATGTAATCAAAATTTAGCTAAGACGAAAAAACAAAAAAACACACCCAAATTGAGCAATTCAAGTGCTTTCTATGCAGCCATCACTTTGTTTCATCATCAGTTTGTTTCTTCTCAAATAATTCATGCATCTTTTGTAGGGTTCCGGCATGCCACAGCCACAATCCAATTCGCCATATAACAATCAGAACAATCCCAATCCCGGCGCGCCAGTTGGTGTGCCCTTTGGCGCTGGTTGGATAGCGCCTGCGCAACATCACACCAATCACACCTCTCCGCAACATATGCCACATCAAAATAGTTTGCATTATCAACCATTGCCCTCACCCCATCAGACACCATATCCTTCTACTAACAATGTGTCGCATCATCTTCAACATCAAGCGCCCTATCCCCCCATGGGTTCACCGCATGGTGCACCTTATCCAGGTTCCTCGTACCCACACAATCCCCAACATGCGCAAGCACCTTACCCATCAGCATCGGGGACGCCCACCCATGGTACGGGTAGCGGTGGCGCAGGAGTGCCTACGCCCTATCCATCACACACTGCACATTACACGCATCCGGCTACGCATCCTTCTTATGCGCCAACGCATGGATATACGCCTGTACCGACTTCGGTCGGCTATGAATCACCAGCCGGGAATATAGCGCACTGTTTCCAAGAGTTGGCCCACCGTCAGGGTCATGTGCTGCACCATCATCAACCGTTTGCCCCTAGAGAGGTTTGTGTAAAATAAAGCTCATGCATGGATACGTGCATACATATGTATCTACTTAGAAATATACAAATTATACAGTACAAACATACATAGTGCATACATATACATATATCTACATAGTTGAAATAAGATACACTACAGCCCTGATCTGCATTTCGATTTAAAAAGTGTTGCTTAATATTTGAAATGAAATGTATTAAAAGGCAAATTATGTACACCTTAGCATGTAAGTTGTGTGTATGCTAATATTTTCCGTTTTAATCTGCATAATGTTGAGAAAACATTTCAGCTATTATTGGTCTAGTCTGTATTTAAGTAGTTTAATAAATCTTTTCCGTACAAATTTTATTCAAAATTTCTTTGAATAAGAGCGAAGAAGAGATTCCATGCGAAGTGATCCAAGTTTTTTAAACATTGCCGTCAATTTTTCTGAAAATTTTTTTATTTGTAGGTTTGAGTATAATTTAATAATAATTAATTTTTTAATAATTTTGAGGTTTTTTCCATTTTGAAAATTTTTAGCATAGAGTTTGTTAAAGTGAAATATCCTTGGTTAATTTTATTGTTTTTGTATTTTTTGTTTTAGTTTTTAGTAAAAAATAAGCTTTTGAAAAAATTTTGTTGGGAAAACCTTAAATTTTTTGTTAAAAGAGTATGAAAAAATCTTAATTTTTTTACTTTAAAAAACACACCTCAGTTTTTTTTATACTATTTTCCTTAGTATGTACTCTTAAAAAAAATCAAAAAGTGAGAATGTTTAAAGTACTGAAATGACCTGTGCTCACATATGGCTGTGAACTATGGACGCTGAAAGCTAACAAGACCAAACAGCTAAAGTGCTTTGAAAGCAGAGTGCTCCGAAAAATCTATGGTCCGCTTATGCTGGCAGATGGCACTTATCGCATTATGCTTAATGCCGAACTGGAAGACATAGTTAAGAAAGAAACTATAATAAGATTTATTAAGTCTCAACAACTTAGATGGCTGGGACATGTGGCTAGAATGGCAAGGGAGCGATCAGAGCGAGAAAGGCACTAGATCTTCGCCTAATTGGAGATAGAAAAAGGGCACACCCGAGGAAAAGGAGGCTAGAAGATGTGGAAGCTGATCTTAGGAAAATGCGCGTGGAATGTTTGAGGGAAGTGGCTGTAAATCGAGAAGCTGTGAAGGAAGCAATGGTTCACTAAGGACTCTGACGCTATGAAGAAGACGATGTACTCTTTCCCTCTGTGCTCAATAGTACCTGGAAGTTTCATTGCTATGTATCTGCTTACTCTGTAGATAGCGACTCTTTGATGGATTTGTAAACCGAAAAGTAATATTAGCGATTCGCTAAAGCAATATTTTGCACCTTTTTCTCTTCAATAAGTATTAATTTTGTATATATTTGTATATACATAAATATATATTATATATTTCACGACCAATAGAAACTTCATTATATGATACACAAGGAAATCTTGTATTTGCTTTCAAGGCAAGAAAATCTGTTTTTTGTTTTTGTTTATTCACGGCAATACTCTCATTGAGGCCCCACTGTATATTTGACATACCACGCCAATCAAATGCGTTGCAGTAACGGATGCAACAGACCTATTGTGACAGGTCTATAAATATCTGCGATCATCACTAATAGTGCTCACACCAACCAACGTAAAAACGTACACCGTAACAGCTGTCACGACGAAAGAACCATCTACGATACTGCGGAACGGAACGGAACGGAACGGTGTTGAGAATTCATTTACATGGGCTCTCATTAGTTTCATCGTGTCAGCTGATACGGGCGTACGTTTACGTTGGTGAGTGTGAACACCATAACTGTACCGTCAGAGTTTCATATCAAATTATCTATGAGCAGCGTTGCAGCTGAGGCTGCTATTGTTGGATGAGTAAATAATTTTACCACACCGTATGGTGAATTTTATGATATTGGTATTGCCAGAGCGCCACAATAACGCAGAGATAGTAGTAATATTTTGTAATTAAATTCACCAGAAAAAATAGCCTAAGTAGAAATAATTTGCAAAATTGTCCTGTAAATGTATCTATACGTTTGCATTGTGCCTCATTTGTATGCAGTTTTCAGTATTTTTTCATTTTAATCTTTAAGTTTGCTTTAACAAGTAACTTCAATTATTATTATTTTTTTTTTTGCATCCATATATTTTCCATTAATCAAACGATGAATTCAATATTTATTTCAGGGTACTCCAACTGTACTCCCCGCACAAAATTTTGACCCGGTGAAGGATGCGCATGACTTGCGCAAGGCAATGAAAGGTTTTGGCACTGATGAGGATGCTTTGATTAACATCATTTGCCGCCGTTCCAATGAACAGCGTCAGGTAACTAAAAAAAATAAATATTTAAACAGAAGCTAATTAATTTATTGGTATTTTATTACGTAGAATCAAATAAAATAAATGTGGTAGCAAAAGGTTTTTGTTTTGCTTGCAAATTCATCTTAGCTACTTAATTTTATAAAAGTATCTCAAATTGTACTAAAAAATTGAGAACATCAAGATCCTACATATTTGTGAATCTTAGACGCTGCAAATGAGCTGTTGGCCTCAAATGTCTAATGCAGTGTAAACTGCTTCGTTTAAGTCTTGATCTTTCGCTTTGTTTTTTTTTTAACAGACCCAATTCGTCTAAAATCATTCGACTTGTAGTAAATTTATTTCAAAACGATAGCAATTTTTCTTTGAATTTTAACAGCTTTGACAAGCAATACTTTTAGCCAAGCGAGAATTACTCAGTGTTTTGTCAACGACGACAATTGCTTCAATTTGCCATTGCCTCTCCAACTGTTTGCACTCTACGTCAAATATGATTTTGTAAAATATACATTTTTTAACATATGTCACTTAATTATTTTAAAGAGAAATTAATTATTACCAATAATAACAGCATTTCTCCCAACAGCGTACACCCTTGGGTGTTTGGCCGAGCTCCTCTTCTTATTTGTGGTGTGCGTCTTGATGTTGGTCCACAAATGGATCAATCTGCAGTTTCAAGCCAACTCCGAACGGCAGATATATTTTATGAGGGGCTTTTTCATGGCAGAAATACACTCGGAGGTTTGCCCTTGCCTGCCGAGGGGCGACCGCTATTAGAAAAAGCTTTTTCTTCAACGAATTCATTAAAAAAGACATACACTGACTTGAATACATATCCTATGATCTGAAAGTACCGGGAATGTTTAAATAAAGCAAAACAGTTCAATTTCAGGCAAATTTATTTTATATCCTTCAAAATATATCCCGTCTGAAGCAACACACCCCTGGTAGGCCGACGAAGGGATGGCCTTCAGTTGTTTCGTCGCATTCTCTTTGATCTCCTCTATCGACTGAAATCTCCTTCCACGAACTTGGGGAAACAAAAAGAAGACGCACGGGGCCATATCAGGTGAATACGGTGCTTGCACGATGGTATTTACTGGCACGATGGTGTTTGGTCAAATAATCCAGCACAATTTGGGCTCGGTGCGATGGCGCTTTATTATCATTCAAAATCAAAGAATTGTTTGCCCACATTTCCGGCCGGCCAGTCAGACACTAATGATCCGATGGCGGGATCCTAAAAAGAAGCAGATGTGTGTCTTACAGTCCTACCAACATAGGGAAAACATATGGACCGGTTCCCATGTGCGCGGTTCGTTTAAATTAAACATTCTCGGTACTTTCTGATCATAGGGTGTGTACAGTGGAGAGCATAACTGAGAGCATGATGACGTTTCTAATATTTTTAAAGTTTGTCCAGTTAAAATTTTTAATCGAAACCATGTAAATCGAACTTTGAAACTTTACACAAAGTTTATAAAACATTAACAAGTATTCATCGACATTTTGAACCTTTTAATTAGAATTTTTAAAACGAATTTCGGATGCGCCCTAACATGGCTCATGACATTTTAGTAAAGTGTAATTTTAAGCGGCTAAAAAGTCGTTTGTATTTTTAATAATTGTTTTGAGCGCAGTTTTGCATTTTATTCCGTACAAAAATTTATTTCTTATGGAAGAGAATGCTCAAGATCGTTTGCAAAAACGAAAAACAGTCAAATACAGTTTGTATAAATTGCACTTTTTATATGAAAAAAATCGCATAGGCCATCACCAAATTCTATTAAAATCAGCTCAATTCCTTAGCCGGTTCAAACTGGCATTTTTGAAGGCAGCATTCCCGAAATTTTTCTAAAACTTAGATTAAAAAGTTCATAATTTAAATGAAAATCTGCTTAATTTCTCTGAATTTTGGTGGAACAAAATTAATCATCCAGTTTTGTTCGTAAATAACTTTTTCACTAAATAAAAAGCAAAAATAGGTTTGAGTGATGGAAATCTTTATTTTGACTTATACGCGGTCAGTTCATCACAGTTTATTGTACAAGTGTTAAGTTTACATATTAGGAGGCCAAAATTTTGGTGTTTTTCGTGAATTTTTAGAAGAAAGAAGGAATAATCAGAAATTGTTTAAGTTTAGAGGATATTTTATTAATGGTTTTAGGTACACTTTTAAATTTTTTTGAAGCTATTTCCGCGGGAGATAGTGGCGTTAGAGCGTGCTGTCCATGGACGATCGCCATCTGAGTGTCTTGCTGGTGGGAATTCCTGAAGATGCAATTTTTCTCTGAAATCAACAGCATTTTTTTTTTTATTAAGAACATATTTCCTAAGAATATGAACTTAATTGTGGTAAAAAAATATTGAAAATTGCATGCTTTTGAGGCGCTTGAACACAAAGTAGTTTTTGTACCATATTTTTTCATCTATTTTGCTTAAAAAACCATATTATAAATAATAATATAATCCCAGAATTCGGTTCATATAAATTAGAATTGAATAAAGATAAAATCCCGAAAGTTTTTAGAACGATTGGTCGATAACTTTTTAAGCTAGCTAACTAACGCGCGCTACGGTGCGGAACCAAAGGGCAGTCACTTAAGTGCTCATAGAATCGGCAATAATGCGAATTTACAACATATTCTTGAGTAGTTATACTAACGATTTATGCAATAAAAAAAAAATCGATTTTTTTAATCGATCTAAACCGGTTTCCCCCCTTAAATATGTAAAAGTTTTAATTCTTTTGATAGGTTGATTGATTTTGCGCCACCTTGTGTGAAGTTTGAAAGTGTGATTAATATAGTTTTGATTAAAGAATGAACAATATTAGAAGAAAAAAAAATTATATCGAAAACTCTCGTAAATGTGTATTAAAATAAAATTATCACTCACTCAATTATGCTCGGCGCTGTATATTAAAATCTGTTTGGCCAGTGTGTTTTGAGAGGCCAGAAAAAGCATTCCACATCAACTACGGGAAAAGCTTCAATTTTGTAAATCTTTTGGGAATTATTTCAAACAGGTGGCAACAAGCAAATAAAATAACAGCAGGAAAGCTTTTATACCGTTATGGCTTTTGTCTACGGTGTACACTGTTTGTGTTCTATTATTCATGGCTCTTGTCTTGGCTAGTAAAGCTCAAGAAATGTGATTACGAAGGTTTGGAACTCGGCTAAAATAAAAAGTTTGTTACTATGATAATTTGTAAGCACTCAAATTCAAATTATTTTTTATCTTAATTAAAAAAAAAATTTCTCGCCATATTAGGGTCCATATGCAGTACAAATTTTTCAACCCGATTAGCTTTAAAATTTTCGCAAATTTCGACATATTTACATACATACATACATTATAACTGGTGTAATAAATTCTCTTTGTTCTCTTTGCCTTTGCTGCTCTTTGTAGGAGATTCAACGCCAATACAAAACACATTTTGGCAAAGACCTCATCGAGGATGTTAAATCAGAGACTAGTGGAAATTTCGAAAAATTGCTTGTCGGTCTTTTGCGTCCAATTGTGGACTTTTATTGCGCCGAGATGAACGATGCTATGGCGGGAATCGGCACGGATGAAGATGTGCTGATCGAAATACTATGCACATTGTCGAACGTGGAAATACACACTATCAAGAATCAGTACTTGCGCTGTAAGTGCCATTTCTTAGCTATTTCTAAATTTTTTGTTTAATTTGTCCAGATAATTGCTTTACATTATTATTTTTTTTTTTTTTAGTGTATGGTGCTCACTTGGAGTCCGAATTGAAATCGGAGACTTCCGGCAACTTTAAGCGCCTGTTAGTCTCACTCTGTACCGCAGCACGAGATGAGAGTGGTCAAGTGGATCCAGCGGCAGCGCAATCAGATGCTCGTGAACTGCTCAAGGCAGGCGAATTGCGTGTAGGCACCGATGAGAGCATGTTCAATATGATTTTGTGCCAACGTAACTATCAACAATTGCGAATGGTGGGTGGAAATATAAAATACTTTTTTTTAGTCGCTGTTATGCATTTTTGATTTCTTGTCTTTTACTTTTCTTTAGATTTTCCAAGAGTATGAAAAAATGACTGGTCACACATTGGAAAAAGCCATACGCAAAGAATTTTCTGGTGACATAATGGAGGGTCTGGTTGCTATATTCAAGTGCGTCACCAATAAGACCGAATACTTTGCATCGCGTCTGCACAAGAGTATGGCTGGTATTGGTACGAATGATAAACAGTTGATACGTGTCATAATCACACGTTCGGAGGTGAGTTGAGAAAACGCAATGTAACGGGTGATTTTTTAAGAGCTATAGGAAAGTTAAAAAAAAAAAACACGTAAAATTCAGAAAAATGCATGAAATTTTTATTTAAATCGATAGTTCAGTCCACATAATTTAATGTTTGAAGATTTTTCATGCAAATGTTGACCGCGACTGCGCTTCAAATGGTCCATACGCTTAATCCAATTTTGGCATACTCTTTCCAATGTTTCGGCCGATATCTCACATATAAATGCTTTAATGTAGTCTTCCAATGCGTTAATTGAAGCAGGCTTGTCTGAATAGATAAGAGCTTTAACATAGCCCCACAAAAAATAATCTAAAGGCGTTATATCGCACGATCTGCGTGGCCAATTGACAGGTCCCGCTCGTGAAATAAAATGTTCACCGAACTCGCCTCTCAACAAGTCCATTGTTACGCGTGCTATGTGGCATGTGGCACCGTCTTGCTGAAACCACATGTCATGCAAGTCAAGCTCTTGCATTTTGGCAAAAAAAAAAGTTGGATATCATTTCACGGTAGCGCTCACCATTCACATTTACGTTACGATTCGCAGCATCTTTGAAGAAGTACGGTCCAATGATACCTCCAGCCCATAAATCGCACCAAACTGTGACCTTTTCTGGATACATTGGTAGCTCTTGCAATTCTTCTGGCTGATCTTCACTCCAAAATCGACAATTCTGCTTATTTACGTACCCATTGATCCAAAAATGGGCTTCGTCGTTGAACACAATTTTTCGATAAAAAAGTGGATCTTAAACTTTCTTAACAGAACACGCATTTTTATAATAAAATTCAATGATTTGCAAGCGTGGTTCGTTTGTAAGACAATTCATGGTTAAATTATAGACCAAACTGAAGATGTTTAACAGTGAAGCAAAACACGAAACGTACGTCAGCTGTTTACACCAACTGTTTAAAAAGATAATAGCTAAAAAATCACCCTTTATTTACACACACATATATTTACATATATGTCTCGTCATATTTGCAGATTGACTTGGCTGATATTAAGGCACAATTTGAGCGCATGTATGGCAAGAGCCTGAAAAGCTGGATCAAGGTAGTGTGAGGCCATAAGGCTTAATTTGTTTTTTGTTTTGCCAAAGTTAATCCTAATTTATTTGCTCTTCTTATAGGGTGACACATCGGGTCACTACAAGCACGCATTATACGCCCTCGTTGGTGAACAACGCTCCTCCTAAATGCCAAAATCAGCGCTTCATTCAATACAAACACATGCTTGCATATATTTCACAAATGTGTATAAGAGTAACAACTACAATTAATTTTTTTTTATATATGAAGATTGAGGAAAATTTTGTGCTTGATGTTAACTAGGTATCTGCCTATTGGAATACATATATACACATGTATATACGTAAACCTATTTCGAATATGCATATGTAGTTCAAAGCAGTAAACTCTTCATTCAATATTACTATTATCCTATTTTCGCTTACGCACAGTTTTATAAGTGTGCTTTCATATTCCAAAAAATCGACTATGTACACTGCATAAGCAAACATGAAAAAAAAACAAAAAATAATAAGTATATATGTATGTATATGTGCGCATATATGCGCATATTTAAGATATATTTTTCTTATATGTATTAAATATGTAAATGGAAATTGCTGGAAACCTCAGTAATTTTTTTAAATTAATCTCACGTCTCGTATACCTACTCGTGACAATGCCAACATGCATTTAATTGTTGAAAATCACCAAGTGTTTATTTAAGGAATCCTCCAAATTTGTATTAATGCGCCCATTTTTAATGTCATTTGAAACTGTTGTGTCTTACATGCAAATTTACTATTTTGAATGTATTTGATCTTTGAAAAATATGAAAAATAAATACATGCGAAAAAATAGAAACCAAGATAAGATTTGTTTTAACTACAGTGAGTCACAGTCAAAGTGAGCCACACTAAAAGGTTTTGTTTCGACGAAATGCTATGTTTCCGTAGGTTTTGATCAAGATGGAATCATAAGTTTTCAATAATGTTTATATCTGGAGACTGCGGTGGTACTTCCTATACGTGGGGGTAATTATATAATACATATTCCCGCGCAACAAACGGTTTGTGTTTGGGATCATTGTCCTGGTAAAAATAAAAGCCGCCTTCGATCCCTAGTTTTTCGACACTTGGGTTAAGATTTTGCTTTGAAATGTCTATAGTATATAAACGTATTTATCCATTATTCCTGGAATATCTTGAAGATTTCCAGTTCCACCACATGCCATGCAGCCACAAACCATGACGAAGCCACCGCCATGCTTCATACTGGGAGTGAGGTTTTTCTGCTGAAACTCAGAGTTTTTTTGACGCCATACCATCCTCTTACCGTCAGAGCCAAATAAGTTAAATTTACTTTCGTCTGTAAATAGAACCTAAAAAAACATTATAGTCTCTACAACGCATTACACCGTTATGAACATTTTGCCAAAAACTCATATCCGTATGAACAAATTTGAGTGCAAACTCTAACCTTTTTTCGATTTTTTTTTGTTAATAACTGGCTTGTTTCTGGCCGTTCCACCAGAGCTTTCTTAGAACTCTTCGTACAGTTTCGGGATTAACGTGGATATTTAATTGCTCCTCAACCGCCTTCGTAAATTTCGGAGCACTGAGGGAGGATTTTTCTTTATTTCCCGGACAATAAACGGCTCGTCCCTATCTGCAAAATGCTTTTTTTTGTTCTCCTTCTGCTACTATATCTCCTTTAGTAAAGCGATGTATGATGGCAGCTACTTTCAGTATTCATAGAAGTCGGTCTCCATCTGGTATCGCTAGGGACCAAAAGATCTATGCATGGGTTAACGCCAACCAGGCTAATCTAACCTAACCTTACATGCGCTGACTTGGCATTGTTCAATTTTATGCGCTAAGTCTTCGTCCATGCTTCAATAACGTTTGTTGCAATTTGAAGTTTGGCTGCAGCTTCTTCAGCACTTTTCCTAATTGCTAGGATGGCAGTGTCGTCGGCAAAAGTGTCGATCAAGCTATTCGGGGGTATCAACAAGTCTCTGGTATATATAAGGTATAAGAGCGGACCAAGAATGCTTCCTTGCGACACACCAGCATTTGCTTCTTCAAGGTTAGAGTATTCGTTTCCTTGTTTAACGCGAAAGTGGCGTTCGCTCAGATACGACTTCAGGAGGGCGCAAAAATCATTTGGAAGGCAGGTATATAATATAATGAAAAAAAATATATATAATAAAATTAATTTAAAAAAAATAAAATAAAAACTTAAATTAATAAAGAAAAAAATTAATAAAAAATTAAATAAAAAAATTAGTAAAACAAATTAGATTCGTAAAAAAATAAAATAAAAAATAATAATGCATAAAAAAGTACATAAAATTCAATTAACATAAATTAAAGTTTTTAGAAAAAAAAATTTTCGAAAAGCTAATTAAAAATGAAAAAATCAACACAAATAGAAAATGTATTTAAAAAACTTTTTAAATTGCAAAACAAAAAAAATTTTTCGGTAAGCTGCTAAAAAAAGTTAAATTTGATTTTAAAAAAATTTTAAATCAAAATAATTGTTTAACCTAAAAATATGATTAAATTAATAAAATATTTAACCTAAAAAAAATGTTTAACCTAAACAAAAACTCGACACCACGAAAGGCACAGTACACTGAAGCTTCGCTTGGGCGGGCACTCACCGTCAATCAGCTTTTGTGCATCCAAGAGAGGTGTCCACTCAAAAAAGGGTAACTTTTTGCGATACATAAAATTTGGTAAAAAAAGTAAACGCTCAAGGGAATTGTTCACCTAATAGAGGTATTCGTTGAGAGTAAATAATGCTCAAGTAACACTCTACAACCCAATTCACATTTTTTCCTTCTTTATATTCATTCCTGAGGTAGAGACAAAACCGAAATTTTACAATTTTTTTTTATTTTAAGTCGTTTCTCTACTTTTCCTGAAAAGGCAAAAATCGAGTCATATGTTAACCCTCTGTTGGACACCTTTTTTTTAAACCTTCGGTTGGATACCCGAGTTTGGCTATTTCGTTCTGTTCGAGGATCCTTTTTAAAAGGTTATATTCATAAATCAATAGAAAATTAAATTTTAGGAAGTTACCTGGAAGCTCAAGTCGTTAGCTATAATAGAAATATGTTAAATTCACGTCAAAGGTCAAAAAAGTTTGGCCATATACGGGTGCCCAACGTAGAGTTGAGGATGTGGCGGGTTAACACATTGACTGCCAAGCGGATTTTCTACGATATCGCCCTGTGTGATGGATGAGGAAATGGAAAACTCTTCACAGCGTTACAAAAATTAGGTGTAAAATATTTGGAAATTCCATATTTGCTATTTAAACCGACATGCCAAACCTTGTCGAAAGCTTTTGGGACGTCCGAGCATACTGCTTGTTATTCTGTTCAAAAGATTTTTCTATTTCGGCTGTGATTCTGTGAACCTGATCGATCGTTGAGTGTTTACTGTGAAAGCCAAATTGATGCGAAGGTAACAAGTTTTTAGAGTCGATGATTGGCGTCAATCGTTCGAGGATGAGCTTTTAAAATAGCTTACCCATTTGAGGCAGCAACAAGATTGGTCGATATGAGGAAACAAGATGTAAATATTTTCTCGGTTTTGGAATCATTATCCTTTCTTTCCACAAGGTTGGAACATAGTGTAGATGAATTGAATGAATAAATAACTTTACTAATTTAACCAAACTTATGTAGGGTAACTTCCTCAGCTGTAATTAAATCGAATCCGGGTGCTTTTTTATCTTGAAGGGGAACAAAAACTAATTGCTCTTGAAATACAGGGCGCGAAATAAAGAACGAAATAACCCCCAAGGTCATCGTCACAGAGGACATCCTAAAGGATCAAAGCAAAATCAAAAAATTGGACTACATTGGCAGTATTTTGTTTCCCCACAAATAATAATAATTTCGCATCACTATGTGCTAACATATCTAAAGGGCAACGATTGAATTAATTTTTCATATACTCTGGAAAAGTTTTCCCCTCCATATGCACCTCTGTCATCAGATCTGCGAAATTTACGACTTTAAATGCGTCTAGAGATTCTCAATAGAGTTCAGCTCCGGACTGCATTAAGGAGAGTGTAGTAAAGTAACCAAATTTTTTACTTGTATTGTTGAAGGATTCTTATAACAGTTTTTTTTTGGTTTTTGTCTTTGTTCCCCGTCTAATTTTCGATGGACTTTTCAGCGCTGAATGCGAATCTGAGGTCTAAAAGTGCTTCTTATGTCATGGTTTTGAGAAAATTGGAGGTAAAAACGAGGAGGCTGTCTCACATCAAAATGAGCTAAGGTCATCAAACTGAATATTTAGATTTTTGAAGTCGCTTATGGATGATTTTTTAAATTTAAAAAAGTTAGTATCGGGCTTGCAATCAGCGACTGCAAAAACCCCCGAGTTAAACCCTGGTTTTTTGTTCAAAGTTTATATTTTTGTTTTTTTGGACTTGCGTGCGAAGTTTTCATTTATATTTACATATATAGGTCTTTCCAAAATTTTCTTAAAACCTGAGCTATTTTGTACTTCAGAATCATGTTCAGCACACAATAATTCATCGCAGCCCAAGGATGATAGATTACGAAGATTCGGTTTCAGCTATGGTAAAAAACGAAATCGAGCGAATAACTTCGGCTGCACCGGGTACTCGGCAGCAGAATTCTACCCGCTCATTTCACTTGTCCAATCAGTCGTTGTGCAGACAGCAACGAAGTAACATGAACGATGGCTGCGTTATTTTCGTATACCACCAACACAATCTCAGTTTTTTGCGTAAGTATAACCCAGGTTATGTCAGCCAATCAGCTGATTCATTCAAATTCGGTGAGAACCGGTTAACGGTCTGATGTTGGCCACACCTTTTCTGTTGGCCACACCTTCTGATTTTTTTTCAACATGATGGTAATCCAAATATACATAATTAAAAAAATGAAAACGGCAGAAGTTAATTTTATAGATCCGTGTTTTGGAAAACAATGATACTACTTTGAGATATACAACTTTATTTTTAGCGCCGTATTGCAAAACTTAATCAGCAACCCTCGTACTAATTAACCGGGAGGTTTACTCTTTCCAATGAAGCAGCTTTTACAACAATTTTAGGTGGTGCTTTATATGGCATTTTTAAAAAGAAAACAGCCAGTGGACCCGCAAGTTATTTCAAATTGAGTAAATTGCAAGCAAAGTGCGCTATAATTTTAGCTACACTTTGTCTAAAGCAGATGTTAATAATCCGAAAGCTATTTGCTGCTCGTACAAGTAAAAATTATTTGGAACTTTTTCTATAGTCTATGTCTATTTATTGCTACTTGTAGAACTACGATATAAAAATGGATCTCAACATCATGTGGCGCATGTCACTTTAGCACACGCACCTCCAGAAATATACAATCGTTACGCAAATAATTACGACTCATTATGACTTTGTGCGGTATATGGAAGAACTGATTGTTTTGAATGAACTCATCGTTCTTCTTGCGCACCAAAATTGTCTTCACATAATCCTGTGCCTCCTCTGTGCTGGTATACTGATCACGTATGATTATTTCGGCTTGCAGACGACATGGCCAAGGCAGTAGCGCGTCATACTCGCCAGCTATGACATTGAGACATGCAATCATGTTGCGGCCCTTCCAAGTGCCTTTTCCGTTGGGGTGAATGTCGAGCTGCAATTGTATGAAAAAGTATTAATTAGTAGTTGAACGCTTACACTTACATACACCTATGCGTATATACTTGAGTCATTTAATTTTTTTACAACATTCGCAATTTTTTGCATGCTAAAAATTTAGTTCATGGTATAACAAACGCATCATACTTGTAAACAAACGATTGCAAACTTTGCACGAAATTCAAAAAAATATAATAAGTTGCAAAAAAACTATCTACTTTTCAATCATTATCTTTAAAAAACATCTGATTACAGGGTCCCGCACTCGAAGTGTAACCAATTAAAAAGGCCATAAATTTAGTTTGGAAAATGACTTTTATTCAATTTAAAGTAAAAAGTGTGTGAAAATAATACAAAATTAAGAATTAATTTACACCTGCTCGATATGACCACCTTTTGCCTTTACTATGGCCTTGAGACGGTCCAGAAACAAATCGCAAGCTGCCCAGTGATGTGACTTCCAGGTATTTTGGCCCACTCGCGGACAACGGCTTTTTGAGCGCCTCGAGTCTGTTGAATATTTTAGTTTGCTTGCCCTCCAAAATGGCCCAAAGGGAATAATCCATCGGATTCGCGTCTGGTAGATTTGAGAGCCATTGTGTGGCCGTTGTGAAGTTCGGATCGTTGTTTTTTAGACATTCTTGGTTCACTCGAGCTTTGTGAGATGGTGCCGAGTCCTGTTGAAAAGTTATGGTCTGCCACCGAAATGTTTATCTGCTCACGACTTTAACCTGCGGCAACCTCCAGAATACTTTCCCGATAATACTTCGCATTTACCTTGACGCCAGACTCGATGAGAACAATTGGAGAGCACCCATCTGTGATTACAGTGGCACAAACCATTACCTGTAGTGGGTGCTGCCTTCTCGTGGCGATTTGAAAAATGTTCTCGTGAAAAACACAATGTTCGGAAATTAACCGCTTTCGGCCAAGCGAAGCAACTCCTTCGCTCTCTGAAGTCTGACTTGTTGCTGCTTTGGTGTGAGATCATGCGCGTTGTGGATCTTGAAAGGCTTGACTTGAAGATTATTTTTCAGTATGCGGCGGATTCTACTGTCAGATATTTTCAGCTCTTCCGCCACTTGATTGGCACTTCGTCGGGGATTTCACGCAAGTCGCTTCTTCCCTTTTTGAACCATTTCACGTGACGTTGCCATCTTTTGATGACCACCTCCATGACGTTTCACGATACTGCCAGTATCATTGTAACGGGTAATGGTGCGATAAACAGAAACTTTATTTACTTTACCATTGAAATCCATTTCTGATTTTCTTTTTTCGTGTTTTCTCTCGGTAAAATGCTTTCGCGCGCTTGTAAATAATACTCTGGACTGTCACTTAGCCAACTAACAGACAGCTGATATACGAGCGGTCTGAAGTTGGCTACACTTCGAGTGCCGGACCCTGTATATAGCGCAAAGCGGTGAGCTTTGGCAATTTTTTTTTGCATGCGATGCTGAGAATTTTCTTCCATATAAAATTATTTTACACTCGAATGCATTTTCTTGTACTAAAATTGAATGGGCTACAAAAATTAATACCCAAAAGTTTTCTAGTTTTTTCTGAAGTTTTTTTTCTTTTTAAAAAGTGGACAATTTTTTATTTTCTTAAATTTTTATGAATTTCTTGCAAAGTTTCGAACTTTTGGATTCGATTGATGGAGTATTTATTGTGCAATACAATGATCTATATTTTTATAAAAAATATACGAAAAAAGTTTAGTATGAAAAATACTTTCTGATCAAGGTGAGAAAGTTCCCGTCACAACCGTCAGGAGACGCTCTCAGTCAACTGATTTAAATACTGTTTTTTTTTTGTTTTTGTTTTTGATAGATTGACACATCTCTGATTAACCTGCCTACTACAATTTTATCGTCATTGCTTGACATTTGTAAAATTACAGACTCTTGAGTAAATCTACTTCCGCACTTCTTTTCGTTTGTTTAGAGTTTTAAAAGTGGATTTTAATTGCAACGAGTTTATATTAAATTTTGTATTAACACGTTCCCTGTCCCAAAGCAAAAATGCAAAATTGACCGACAAGTCCAACAGCGTTTTTTGAATAATTAGTTTTTTTGTAGTCATAGCTTTAGTAATAATAATAATTAAAAAAAAAACGGATGTAGGGTATTTCTACCTGAAACACATATGGTCCATGAGCGTAGAAGGACATTTTTGCTTCTGCACGTTCATGAAACACATGTGGAACGTATCAGTGCTTATCAGGCGCACGTTTCCTGAACCATATGTGGCTCAGCGGACAGGGAACGTGTTAAAAATGGACTCAAAAATGGACGAAAACCGTTGGTGCGAAAAAATGTTGCGAAACTGTTTCGGTAATTGTACTCTAAAGACAACAGCCTTTACGAGTGGCATGGACGCTTCAGAAAAGATCGTGAGTCCATCGAGGATGATGAACATAGTGGCAGTGGCAGACCGTCGACATCGAAAACTGATAAAGTGAATGAAAAGTTGATCAATAATCGCAAATTAACCATCAGAGAACTGGCAGAGGTCTTGAACATTGCTTATTGAGCTCAGGACATTGTAATTAATAATTTAGGCTTGCTTCGCGTTGCTGTAAAGTTGTTCACAAAGAACTGAATTTCGTGCAAACAAAGGGACCGCGTTCATATTGCCAAAGACATAATTTTCAAATCTGAATCTGATCCAGCATTCGTAAAATGCATCATTACTAGAGACGAGATGTGCGTTTACGAATACGAGACGCAATCATGACATCAGACGAGTGAGTGGCGAGCTCCGAATGAACCAAGACCAAACAACTACGTCAGTTTTCAGTCAAAAATGAAAGCGATGCTCACGGTTTTTATGGATTATAATGGTCATGGTACACCACGCATTTTTGCCAGAAGGTCAGACAGTTCGTAAGAACTTTTATTTGGGCGTTATGACACGTTTTATGGTTTACGTGAAGCAATGCGGCAAAAAATAAATGATTCGTCGGAAAAGAACTCGTGGGTTTTGCAAAATGATAACGCACTGTCGTACGATGCCAACATTATCCGTGAATCTTTGACCAAGAACGAAACGAGTACCATTTGAATTCACTTGATATGGCTCTCTGTGATTTTTTTTTCTGTTAGATCGAGTCAAAAACCCATTACGGGTAACCCGTTTTAACAGCCGAAAGGAAGTAATGGAAAAATCGAAGACGGCTCTGATGGCTATACCGAAAATAGAGCTCCAGAAATTTTTCGAGCGCTGGACTGAACGCTGGCATAAATGCACTGCAGTTGATAGGGAGTACTTTCATAGGCGATAATATCACTTTTGAGGAACCGTGCTGTATGCTCGGCATACTCCAGTTTAAACAGAGAGCTGTAGGTCTTGCGGTGAATGAGGGTAAGACAAAGTATTTGCTGTCAACACACAGGGAGTCTTCGCGTCTTGGACAATATGTCAGTGTTGACAACTAACAATTCGAAGTTGTGCAGGACTTTCTCTACCTTAGGACTAGTATAAATAACAGAACTGACGTCTGCTTGGAGATCAAACGGAGAATAACTCTTGCCAACAGGTGTTACTTTGCGCTTAGTAGGCAGTTGAGAAGTAGAGCTCTCTCTCGAAGGACTAAACTAGCACTCTACAAAACGCTCTTTACTCCCGTCCTAATATATGGTGCAGCGGATGAAAAAGTTTTGGGAGCCTTCGAGAGAAAAATTCTGGGTAAGATCTTTGGCCCCCTCCGCGTAGGTGGGGAGTACCGCGTACGATGCAACAGTGAGTTGTATGACTTATGACAGCGGCTATGCTGGCTTGGCCATGTTACCCGTATGAAAGAAGACGCTCCAGCAAGGCAAATTTACTACACGCTACCCCGAAAAGAAAGGCGTGAAGAAGAAGACCACATCTTCGTTGGAAAGACCAAATGCTGCAGGATCTGTCTTCACTCGAGATTTCCAACTGACACCAACGAGCGCAGGACAGAAACAGCTGGCGCGCCATTTTGGGTTCGACCAAAACCGGCACACGGTTGTAGCGCCACATAAGTAAGTAAGTAAGGTATTACGAATATTGTAAAAATCTTAATTATGTAAGCACAAGTGTACAGGCATACATTATATAACACATATTGTTGCATTAGAGGGCGTCAACTTACGCGCAGTGCATAGCCATATGGCTTATTGGAGAACATCGCGCTATGCAGTATCGTTTCATATTGTTTCGCCTCCTCCAACTTCTTTGAGTAGTCTTTGATGCGCCACACCAAGTGACCTGTGTAAGAGTGCATCGATTTTTTTTGGATGTAGTTAAATTTATTATTTTCAAAAATACATTTCAATTTCTTACCCCTGGAGTTTTGTATGGTTGCTAGCCGTTGTTGTGTCGCCAAATGATTCTCCAAATCCGCTAGCGTTTGCATGGTTTGATGCAAACTCGTGTCAACTTGTTTCACCATTTCCTCCAACTTTTCGCAACGCTCTTCCGTTTCGCAGACAATATTTTTCATACCCTTGACCTCGAGATCCATATTCACCTGTTTGGCATTCAAATCGCTATTGGCGACAAATTTTGTTTTCAAATCGCTATCGATAACATTTAAAAATTCTTCGATTTGAATGAATTTGTCCCTAAAAAATAAGAAAAAATTTGAGTTAGTTAAAATTTTAGTTACTTTGCGACATACATATTTACAGAGTTTTCTTTTCATTTTCCAAAATCATCTCCTCCAGTTTCATGGTGTTGTCATTCAAGTGATTCACATGATCAGCCACTTCCATCGATAATTGTTGAATATTCTTTTGCAGCACATCCATTTCACTCTGTATGTCAGCTTTCACTTTCTGAAATGATAGCAGGTTAAAGTTTATTAAACCGCCTTTGATATTACCGCCTACCTTTATCATTTCGAAATTAGCCACATTGTCCTTGTATGCCTCACCAACTTCAAACTGCCGTTGCACAATCTCTTCATTGAGCAACGCTTTCATGCCATTCGTATTTTCATCGACGTCATGTTTCCAATCCTCCAAAACCTGATTGTATTTGCGTAGATTTCCGACATCTGTAATCAGGTGTAATCGTTGGCCAATCTCCTCGTTGAGCACCGAGCGTAAAGCGCTCAAATCCTTTTCGAGTTGTGTGACTCGATTATCCATGAATTGGTCGAGGCGTTCGAGACTGTTGGTGTGTTGTTGTAGTTGTGCTTTAGCCTTCGGACACTCTTTCAAGTGTGAACGCATGCGTATACGTGGCACAAATGCGTTGCAATTATTTGGACACTGCTCGAGTACTTGGCCGCAATGGATGAGGTGCTCCTGGAAGATTAAGTGAAATACAATAGATAAACTTGTAAGATAAGAGAGAAATTGGGATATTTTCATAGGATATTTTTTATGATATTTTATAGCATATGTTTTTTGCAAAGTGATGTAATTTGAAAGGAGTTTTTCGCCTATGCTGAAAAGCAAATGAAGATACCCTATAGAGTACATAATGACACTGTTGTTGTACAGCAACTATAGGTTTCATATGAATTTTTTTATTACAATTTTCATATATACATACACCGCTTCTCTATCCTTAGAAAGCCCTGGCGAATCTTCCGTTGTTCGAAACATCACTGCTTCTGCAGAATGCGTGCGCTTTATTTTTTATTATTTGAACTGATTTCAATTGCTTTGCACGTCCTAGCTATCATTTCTATCTCTAGTAGGATTCCTTGCTTGCTAGCTAGGCTAGCAGCGGATCTGCTTACCTAAATGGCCAAGCGACATGTGCTTCGCGTTAAAACGATTATTATTAATATTATGAGGTCAACTAGCACTGCGCCATGAAAGGACTATTGTGCCCCTTTCTGTGAACCCAACTTCGTCAATATACTTTGGTAGTTGTACTATTTTATATCCTCCTCTAGTACAACAAGTTTATCCAGCTGTTTGCATCAGAGCTGAGTACGATGCCAGCACATGTTTAGGGATTTCGTCTTCCTCGCTACAGAACCCGCAAGCTCCACGGAAGTACATTCTCAGGTTAGTAAGATAATAATACAATATATTGGGATGAGGAATAAGTTCATAGCGCTTTTAAATTTTCTTTAATTTTACAACAATTTGTTTGCCATTCGGCATGTATTTTTAACTTATTTCATTTTTTACCAGTTTTGAGGCTTAGAAATGGAATAACCAGGAGGCAAAAATCAATATTTTCGACACCTGCTCTTCTTTGATTTTGAAGGAAAACGGACGCCAAACCAGTCATGAACTGGCGAACAAAATGAACTGCGATCGTAAAACGATTCTCAATCACCTTCATTAAATTGGATTTAACGAAAAATTGGGAACCTGGGCGCCTCACGAGCTCAACGAAAAAGACAAAGAATATCGCCTTCAAATTGCTTCTCAGCATCTCGCCCGCCATCGAGCAACACGCGGTCATAAACAGCGCTCGAATCATCACGGAAGATGAGAAATGGTGCCTATACATCAATGTGAAGCAAAGAAAGGGGTGGGTGGCTCCAGGAGATACGCCAAAGCCGAGAGTCAAGCCAGGTTCTCATCCAAAGAAGATCATGATATGTGCTGGGTTTGACTGGGAGGGCATGGTGCACTAGGAAATGTTCGAAAATAATGCCACGTTCAAAAAGGAGCTCTACATTGCTCCGTTACACCGCGTGATTGAGACTATTCGACTGAAAAGACCTGATCGACATGGTCAAGCCATACTCCTTCACGACAACGCAAGGTGCCATACTGCACAGGTTGTCAAAGTCGCACTCCAAGAGCTCGAATGAGAGGCCCTTCAGCATCCGCCGTATTCTCTGGACCTTGCACCGACTGATTATCAACTTTTCCGCTCCTTGTCAAACCATATGGAGGAAGATGTCATTAAAAACTGTCTCAAGAACGTCCTTGACATCAGACCAGGCGATTTTTGGCCGAACGACATCAACAAATTGCTCGTTAGGTGGGAAGTGATTGTAAACAGCAACGGCGAATATAAAATTGATTCTCTTATTGACATAATTATTGTTTTTTGATTAAATAAAAATCTTCGGAAAAAATGCTACGAGCTTATTCCGAAACCTAACAAAATGCCCTGTGATAATTCTAAAATTATTCTTGTTTAATTCCGTACAATTTTTAAGCCGATTTAGGTTTGAATCATTGATTTTGATTTCGATAAACCCATTAGATTGTCTCGGTATGTTCTTCTTTGTCTTTCCTCTACTTCCTGAATCATAGGGGATCAGTTACTCTTTCTTAGGTCACAAAATGGCTCTGGATCTGTCAAATACCCATTTACTGGGTAATTTGTTTGCCATTTCGTTCCCAGTGGACCCGGAACCCATATACGTAACTAGTTGTTTTGGCCGAAGATATTCAGTTTAGCAAGACATTCCAGCAACAGTTTTGACGTAACTTGCATAGACTTGAGAGCCTTGATTGCTGACTGGCTATCAGTAGGGATAGCTAGGCTTCTGTTGTTACAGCTGCGGTCAAGGTCGAAGTGGGTGCATCTCTATATTGCATAGACTTCCGCTTGAAATATATTTGGGTTCTTGCCTAGCGCTGCTGAGTATCTTCTTCCGGGTCGCAGAAGATACCCCTGCATCTTCCTTGATGAATCCGTCCGAGTACCATATTTTGATTTATCTTGTTGGTTTCAGATAACCCTTCCCAAAACTTTTTGTTGCCTAGTTCAGTCTTGACGCTTTTGGCAAAAGAAAGCATTGATATCATCATATTCCATGGCATTGAGATGTTGTTGTTGTTGTAGCATGTAGGGTTGCTGGAATGGCAGCCCTTGAATATCCGTGTTGTTCCAATAACGTACAAAGGACTGTCGTGTGAGCGATATAACCCCAAATCTCAGGGGTTAGATCAGCAAGAATATCAAACTTTCTGGGATTCCGTTCAACGTCTGAGGCAGTGGTAAATTTGGTTGTTCTTGGGATAGCCTTCCTCGCTTGTAAGGGTATATGAATGTAAAGAGGTTTGAGTTCCAGAAAAACCTCCATTAATGCCGCAGGACATGCATGCATAGCTCTTTATATGCATACTCACGCATGAATCCTTCGTCGTGCATACTCAGTAGTCTGACTGCCATTTGGGAAATCATAGGTCCGACTATAGCCGTGCAATGCATAACAATATTTTTCGTGTACAGCGCCCACCTTTCGCTGCAATGGATTTACACGTTATGAATACTAGAATGGAGTTTACTCGCCATCTCTTCTATGTGCGCCTTAAGATAAAACCGTAGCACCTTAACGTTTTGACAAGTGTTGACTACTCATCTTTCTACGTGTTATGGAGAAATTGCGGAACACCGTCAAGGAAAACAGTTATAGGAAGCCAACAGAGTTTTCTAGCAGCTTCAAACTTGCACATTATTATACTAAAATATACATTAAAGTGCATACCAAAAAATTTCCTAAAAATTCTAATTAAAACCGTAGAATGGAGATATAAAGTCGGGGAATTTTTCAAATTTTTTTAGTAAAATTTTAAATTTAGATTTATATGGCTTTTATTAGGCAATAAGTTTTACTTTTATAAAAAGTAATGAAAATTCAAAAAAGGAAAAGATAAATAATGGAAACTGGCCTTCAAAATGTTGATGTGCTATTGTTTTCCCCGTGCAAACTTTCAAGTTAGGAAGATCGGTTAGAAAATACAAGTAATTATATAAATTGTATCGTAGAAATTGTATTTTTAAAACATAAAACACAGTGGACAAAGACCTGCATACACAAAATTTCTATTCAAATGGGTATACGCTGCAGTCTATCAAACAAACGTAATTTATTACCAAAAAATCATATTTATGCAAACAAAAAATAATGCACACAGATATTGTTGTCCTATTACCTATTGTAATAATCTTCAAAGCTTGGTTTTTGTTGCTTTTCAAGTTCATGAAAAGCTGTATGTGAATATGAATGTATGTCAGCAATATTTGTTTAACTAAACAATCATTTAATTATTTGGAAGAAGCGATAAGCGCATTCCATGCTTATCATTTTTTATTGCTGCCAAATTGTTTATCTCTGATAGCCCCTAATTTCAGTAAGGCACACATGAACTGTATCTAACTAGTATATTTAGATTGCTACATATAAAGCACAAAATTATAAATTATGTAAATACAGTGGGCCACAGCTTATTTGATACAGCACCCGATGTGAAATTAAAGTCTCAATATTTTCTAAACTTAATTTAAATGCAAAACCCATCACAACCTGTCATGGGTATTACACTAAACTGATCTTGTATTGGGTGTTTTTTTAGTTGCTTATGAATTATCGTTATCGACAACTAAAGTCTGACAGCTGAGAATGGCAAACTGTGTTGACATTTCTGTTCAGTAAAGTTTGGTAAATAATCATGAACCGTTTAACCCCAAAACAACGCTTCTAAAGAGTTGAAATTTATTTTGAAAAAAAAAGAAAAATAAATCAGCTCGCGAAGTTCATAAAGCGAAGTGTTGAAGAAGACGCCGAAATGTCGACTCGACGTCATGCTCTACTGGTTGGCCTTTGCCCTTTGATTACGTGGAAAATTTTACGTAAGGATCTTGGCTTATGTGACTATAAAATACAGCCCGTGCAAAAAGTCAAGTGACCATCGTTTGCGGCGCTTTTTTTTGCTGATTTCATTTTGATTTATTGGAAAAGGAGTCAAAAATTGAACTGATCGAATGGATCATATAACTCGTAGCCACTCCGGATCGTAGCCGCGAATAAATAAACTTATCCCAACAAGATATGTTTTATAATATCGTTTTAAGTTTTCAATCTCTTAAAAAAACACCCTTTATATACATTTGCGTTGCACGTGCGAAATCATAAACACGACGCACAATTGTAGGTCACAGCTTATTTGGTACAGGCATTTCTACTCCGCACAACGGAAAATTGTATTTGTGGATTACGAACGATGTCTGAGTTACGGTTGTGTGAGCCACTTCATGATGCTGATGAAGTTCATCAGGTTGTTGACATCAAGACCTGCCATAGCAGCAAGCGTAGCAAAGAAATGAGAGCCAAGAAGCATAAAACTTAGCCTCACAAGAGCAGGGCAGCTAAGGAAAAGGTATTGAAATGATTTCACCGCATCCCTCATACAGGTGATGTAAAAAGGGCTCGAAGTAGTGCCGAGTCTTACAGCATATATACCTTGCGGTTAGTGTATCATGAAAATTTAGAGCTGAGATTTTGTAAACCTCAAAGATCCCTCGAACACCTCTAATCCACACTTGGCCGGACAGATTTTGCGACCTTACAAGTTTGTGTACTTGGCCAGCGCTCGCTGAGTTGACGCAAAGCCCACTGTTCCAGATCGCAGTTGGTAGTCAAGGCAATCCAAATCTTTACCTTTACCGGATCCAATCGAAACTGAAGTAAGGCATTTCCTGATCAATTTCGAGTGCACTGTCATTGAGCCTAAGGCCCTATTGCTGCTTAACTATTGGAGTAAACATTTGCTTTGGTGACAGTTGCTATACAAGTATGCAGCCAATCAGCTGCTTCTTTGATAGCGGCTACCTATGCTTTGAATACAGTGCATTGAGAACTGAGTGATGTATACATGAATATCGATATTGGAAAATAAGGTCAGAAGTGCCCCAAGCTACATTTTTGGGGGCTCCGACGAGCGTTATATTGTTCGGATAGTGAATATGAATCCCAAACTAAGGGGGCCCAAGGTTGGCTGTAGATATTCAGCAGCAATTAGGAAAAATCTGCAGTGGTGGAACTAGCCGCCGCATGGTAAGGAGCACGCTTGCTTTGGGCTTTTGTAATGTGTATATTGTATATTCTCACGAGTCTAAACCCAACATTTTTTTCTCCGACGACATGTCTTACGTTTGGATAAAGAATAATACAGAAGAACTTACTAAAGAGAACATTAGAGCTACTTTTAATTATGGCGAGGGTAGTGTAATGGTTTGGGTATGTATGTCCTCAACTGATGTAGATGGCTCCAAAAGTCCAAGAAATCCAATCTAATCCAAAGTTCCGAGAAACTATGTATTTAGCGGACGAATTCCATTTTACCAAGATAATAATCCAATACATAAATTAGCAATCGTATAATCATGAATCATGTAGAACTTTTCCCATTTGAGATAACGGCGGTCTGCCTATTCTTTTGATATGAAAGTGAATGAAAACTTATGAGCTCCATTAGACAAAAAAACGGAGCTACAAAATTTCGATCAAAGAGGAGTTGAAGAAGAAGCTCCTAGAGGAAACACAGAAAATCATTTCTGAAAGAACACCAACTTGGTAAATTCAATGCAAACCTGTATTTAGGTTATTTCTAAGGCAAAAGGCTATCACACAAAATACTAGATTTTACCCCAGTAGTTCGGAGAAAAGAATACACCCACGGTAAGAAGGCATGGCTGTGGTAAACGGCGTTTAAAATCCAGTCGGAGAGGAGAGTATTTGGCTCAGAAGGCCTCATACATCCCGAGAACCTTCAGCGGTTAGGCTGTAAAGTCAATCAGGATCGATACCAGTAAGATCCTGTTTATGGTATACTGGAATTCTGGTAAAACAGTTTAAGGGCTGGTAAAAATAGTATTCTGTATGTTCAGTACAGGAGCATGCCACCTCACCGAAATGGCTGATAGGCTAATCTAACAATCACCTCCGTCTCGATAAAACCCTGGCTCGTTTTCAAGTACGTTCGAAGCTACAACACTATTAAGTTGGTCGTACAGGTTCAGTTGAGACAACTCCTGACTTGTGCCTGATTCTGGCTTTGAACACAAGCTTCCATATTGACTTGTGTCAACCCTTGCGTGGCGCCCCTACACTTGCATAAATAATCACGGGAGTTATTTTTAGACAACAGTATATCATGCCGAGATAGCGGCTTGAAGCGGAGACCCAAGCAATAAAAATGGAATCCAAGTAACAAAAACAACAACAAAAGAGAGGCATTGAAAATGTGGAGGAGAGAAGCGTGTTCAAAAGGAGCAGAAGAGTACTACGATCTTCCGCCCTGAGCACGCCTCAGCCATCAAAAAAGGCAAAGGAGAAAACAGCTGAAGAGAGACCTAGCAACACAGCAGAAGAGACTCTAACCGATACATCAAAACAGCCAACGCACTATGCCCTACACAGACCGTACTACTGTCGTGCTTTCACAGTTCTCCACAACAGGAGTTCATACAAAAAATTAGAGCCGCTGAAGAATAATCCCTTATGAAATTTAAAAGGGCGATAAACAAAATGAAGTTTGCGTTACTAAAGCAAAAGCACGACAGCATGGACATAAAAGCCGGAGTATCGGAACTAGAAGAAATGTTCGACGTAATTGGCAGTTACCGACATAATACTAAGTAGTGAGAAAATGGTGAGATTCATCAGTGGATTCGCGAAAACCCTGCTCCGAATGAAAAAGCGGTACATGGGCGTAGCCAAACAAGCATAGATCTTGTAACAAGCAAGATGGAACGCTACTCTGAAGTATACGAACGCAGATTTTATGATGGATTAGGCATTTTGAACCTCATCATTCATGAAAAAAATTAGATCTTTAACCCTAACACTGATTTTTAAAATGATTTAAGAATTATTCAAACTGTATTACATAAGCAGTGATCTGAAATATGCAGTATTTTCAATTTTCAATATTTTTGTTTAAAAATGTATATTTTGTTAAATATTTATTTATTTAATTTATTTATTTATTTAATTAATTAATAGTCTAAAAATACAGTATTTCTTACAGACTATGAAAACAGATTAATGCTGAATAAATTAATCAAAGTAAAATTAAACTTATAATTAACTAGTTTCAATTGTAATGAGTGAAAGAAAAAGAATACATTTTTTATAATTTACAGAAGAAGATTAGATTAATACTAAGAATTTAGTTCAACAATTCATTTAGAACCAATTTGAAGTGATTCTTTGTGGAACAGAAATCCAGGCCAGTATGATTTGACAGCGAATTAAAATCACCCAGAGTTCTAGAAATCGGAGCATTGGAAGCATAATTAGCTCGTGCCATCCCTAACCGGAAAAAATCATGATTCCGTAAACTTCGCTGAGGAATATTGAAATTGATTTTCTCGAGTAGCGATGGGGAGTCAATAACCCCATTTATCAAATCGAAGAGGAAAGTAATGGAGAGAATAGTCCTTCTAATATCTAGTGATTTTAGATTTATAAGCAAGCACCGACTTTTATAGGATGGAATTGGATCAGTGAAATTTAAAGAACGCAATGCATAACGCACAAAAGCTTTCTGGACACGTTCAAGCCTACTAATATGACAAGCATAATATGGTCTCCAAATAAAGACGGCATATTCCAACTTGGAACGCACCAGAGACGTATACAACAACTTTAGAGTATATGGATCAACAAAGTCTGAACTAAAACGTCGAATAAACGCAAGTACGGAATAAGACTTTGAAATAGTGTGATTAAAATGTTTTTGAAAAGAGAATTTAGAATCAAATACCACACCAAGATCAGTAATTTCACTTCGATGAGATAAGCTAGAACCACAAATGTGGTAGGAAGTGGGTATAAGAGAACAAGATTTAGAATAAGAAATATAAAAACACTTGCTTATATTTAAATCTAACTTATTTCTTTTACACCAAGAATCAACGTTATCTAGATCAGATTGAAGGTTTAAAGAGTCCACTGTACTTGCAATCCTCGAGTATATCTTTAAATCATCGGCATACAAGAGAAAATTTGCGTTATTAAAACAACTAGAAATGTCATTAATAAAAAGTATAAAAAGTAAGGGGCCCAGTATACTTCCCTGAGGTACACCAGAGGACGCAATGAAAGAAATAGATGACACACCATCAACATTAACAACACATTTCCGAGAGGAGAGATAGGATTTAATCCATTTTAAAAGAGTGGAATGGAATCCTATAGCACTCAATTTGGAAATTAAGCAAGATTTGAAACAGTAGATCTACCTTTCATGAAGCCATGTTGGTCTACTGAAATATAACGACTAACTACGAAATAGATTTTATCTTTCACTATTAATTCAAATAATTTTGATACCGTGGATAATTTGGCAATTGGTCTATAATTAGCAATATTGTTTTTATTTCCACTTTTGAATACTGGATTAATGGTTGTTACTTTCCAGGCATCTATGAATTCTCCTCGATCAAGGGATTTGTTAAACATTAACAAAAGTGGATAGGCAATTGCAGAGCAGTTTTTAAGAAGATACGAAGATAGCCCATCTACATCAGTTTTTGTTGATGTTTTGAGTTGCCGAATTCCATCTTCGATATCAGAAAGCGTAAAAGTTAACGAGCCAATATTGATTGAGGAATTCATGCTCGAATGAAACTCATCAATTAAATCAGAGTCTACTTGAAAATTTGAACAAAAAAAATCTGCGAAAAGATTGGCTGCATCTGTAGAAGTATGTGCTTGAGTTTCGTTATAGAAGACAACCGAAGGAATACTTGAGCATGATTTCCTAGATCTAACATAACGCCAGAAGGAACTAGGATTTGATTTAATGTCCGATTCGAACTTGAGAATATAATTTCGCTTTAAGTCCCTATCCAAAGATTTAAGTTCTCTAGAGAACTGTAGATATTTATCTTATCTGTGAAGGAATGAGAAAACTTAAACTTTTTGAAATATTTATTTCTCAAATTTTTTAGTTTTCTCAGTTCCTTGGTACGCCACGGTACTCTATAACTAGTCCTATTTATCACTGGTATATTATTTTTACAGATATCATTTATATTATGCTTGAAAATATCATAACAATTGGCAACTTCAACCCCAGTAAATAAAGAATCCCAGTCTATAATATCAACTGCTGAATTAATTATATTAAAATCAAAGTTTTTAAAACAAAAATTGGAAGTCACATTCTCAAAATAAAAATCATTAAACTCATAGAATTCTATATGAAGGACAAGTGGTACATGATGCAGACCAGGAGTAGACAGAGGGTCTACACATTCAATTAAAGAAAAATTTATATTGTCAGTAATGAAAATGAGATCGAGAATTCGAGAAAGACTATTTGAGAAATTATTTATCTGAACCAGTCCAAAACTTAAAAAATTGTCAATCAAATAAATTTCAGATATACTACTAACATTGTTAGGACATAATGCAGTACTATCATCTAAACTAGACCATTCAATATTACTCAGATTGAAGTCCCCAAGAACACAAAAGTTGCCATTATTTGAGGTTAGAGCTAAAACATTATCCACATGTGCTTTATACAGTGTATCAATACTTGACGGAGGAATATATGACGCACAAATCAATATATGAAGTATCTTATATATATATGTATATAATTGGCGCGCACACCATTTGTGTGTGTTTGGCCGAGCTCCTCCTCCTATTTCTGGTGTGTGTCTTGATGTTGTTCCACAAATTTGGGGACCTACAGTTTCAAGCCGACTCCGAACTGCAGATGTTTTTATGAGGAGCTTTTTCATGGCAGAAATACACTCGGAGGTTTGCCATTGCCTGCCGAGGGGCGACCACTATTAGAAAAACTGGTTTCTTAATTTTAATGTTTCACTAAGATTCGAATCTACGTTGTCTTTAAATTCCGAATGGTATTCACCGACCAACCCATTCGGCTACGGCGCCCGCTAGTGTCTTAACTATATTAAATTCGTCACTATGTATATAAAGCGGTGTTTTATTTTGTTCAATATTTCTTTCAGTTTATTTGAATTCCACTTACATACAAATATTATTTTATTTTGAAATTTACCCATCAACACATAATCTCCCGGAAATTTTCCCTTGGCCCTATTGTTATTCTAGGCCAAGAATGGTTGATGCAAATTTTTTATTACTCCTTCCACGTTAAGAAGATGTGTATTAAACAATTAAACTAATTTTTAAGATTCTCACCGGACTTTACATCTACCATATGTAGGAATAACTCACTTTTATATTTCACTTTATTGAAAACTCCAAATGCACAGTAGCTGAACTTAGAATTTATGACACGTAATAATTAATAATATCGAATTTAAGTTGGTTTACCAATTTTTGGCTTATTTACTAACACTAAGCAAATTTATGTATGCTCCATCTGACTGCCCGGTATTGACTAAATGTCTATAAGAGTAGCAGGAGTTCATGGTAAACATCGTTAATGACTAAGAAACACTAGCCAAGGTGATGGTCTATTGATAAGCAGAAAATATCTATGACTCAAAATATATGCATGCATATCCAACAAATTTATTGATAAGCGAAAAATTAATAATAACAAGTGTATTACATGTGTGTACGTGTACTCGTCTGAGGGACTTGTAGTGAAATGGTTACATTTTATTAGTAACAATAAGCAATACCACACAAGCCAACCAGGCCCTTCGCTTATGAACATTTACAGGGAAGTGCAGAAAACTCTGGATATGATTGACAATTGGTGATGTGCGAATGGGCTATCGGCAAATCCCACCAAGACTGGCATTGCCCTCTTCACCAGAAGGAGGAAGCTTGATGGACTCGTTCTACCTAAGCTAAAAGGAGTCAGAATCCAGCTATCCAAGGAAATTAAATATCTTGGAGTAATCCCCGATAGTAAACTCCTCTAGAAACGACACGTTGAATCAAAGAAATCCAAAGCACTGACAGCCTTCTGGCAGTACACGAGGGTTTTTGGAAAAACGTGGCATCTTACTCCTAGCAAGGTCCTATGAATTTACATGGCTATGATAAGACCTATTGACATCATGTATTGGCATCAGTGGTCTGGATGAGTTGACTCTCAGAGGCTCAACTGTGGTCAAACTCAGAAAATGAGGCCGGCAAACACTGTTTTTGCATTTTCAGGGATGGATTCGTATGAAATATGTACATAAACAAGCAAACAATTTAAAATTTGATGTGCAAAATAAATTATTTAAAACTGAAATACAAAAGTAATATAATAATAATAAAGTAATGAACACGAAAAACATAAGTTATAAATAAATACATAAAATATTACGATTTTTTTATATAACACTAAAAGTGCGTAACAAAAAAACACCGAATGACTTAAAGCGGATTACCTTTAATCTTTGTAAAATATCTCAAACTCAAATTCAATTCCCTTACCTACGCTTTTCAACCATAGAATATATACGTGTAACAAATTTATATGTATAAAACGTATTCCCAAGACTAATTAAAAGTAGAAAAGGCTTGAAAAGGATATAAAAGGCTTTGGAAAACTCTAAAATTCCCTTCAATTTAAATTATTAAACAAAAACGAACTGTTTTCGTCAGTTATTTTCTGCGCTCTTGGCAGCCCGCCATTTCGCCTATCAGCTGTTCAAAATTCCATAATGTGATGCTGCCAAATTTGAAACAAGCTCATGGGCTCTCTCTCAAAATTAAAGAGTTTCGCATCTTATTATCTATGCTTCTAATGACTTGTAGTTCGTTTCGAATTATGTTCAAAGCCAAATACTATATCTCGTCACCAGTAATAATGATTTCGGTAACATTTTGACTCCTAACACATCGGACACAACGCTTTGCATCGAAGTGAGAATAATTTTCTTAATTTCGTCGATGTTTCTGTTAGTTAAAAGGCGGATGGAGAACCAAAACGAAGTATATAATCAAACACAAACGACCCGATTTAAATGCTGTAAATCACGTACAAATTAATTGTCTTAGCACAAATTAAACTTTTATGATAAAAAAATAAAAGAATATAGTATATGTCACATGAGGAAAAGTGCAAGCCACTCTTGCATTAAGTGAGTTTTGCAAGATGTTTAGAGCTATAAAAAGCAAAAAAAAAACAGATAAATAAGGAAAAAGCTACAGATACCATGACTTCTAGAATACGTCTTGACAAATGTCAATTTTTATTAACAATTAATTTATTAACCCTAATCCCATGTCGATGGGTCGTTCATGTACGACGCTTATTTCTACTATATAACGCCAACAGAAAATTAGAAACAATTCATAACGTAACTTCTAAGCTTTAGCTAAACACATTCGAAGATATAATTTTATAATAATATTTTATGATAAACAAATAGTATGAAACATGCACCGTGCAGTCATAATATTTTGAAAATTTGCAATTTTCTTAAACAATTTATTTTAAAATTAGAGTATGCTCGTATGCATATTTGCTTTGCATGTAATAAAAATAATGTACATGTTTGGAGCTACATACAAGGTCATCATAGCTCATATGCATGTATGTATGTATATATGTACATAAGTACGTACATAAGTAAAAAATGAAATATTTGTAGCATCTAAATCAAAACATAAAGAAAAAACTAATTCACACTCATTCTGCTAACTCATCTCATCAAAACAAAAAAAAAAACGAATTTCATTCTTAAGCGCAGTCCCAGCCAACCTTGTATACGGCTTGTATACGCACATGCGCTGTTTATGTACATACATACATATTTGACTTCGCCACGCGCTCGGCTCTTTGATAAACCAATCTGCGTACGTACAAATACAATTTCGATGAATTCTCTAAATGTTCTATACTTGTCGGTTCTGTTCGTTCTACTTGTTGCAGCGGAACGGCTGTTGTTGCTACGGCTACAGCCACTGTTACTCTCACATTCTCTTCTAATAAAGGCGACATACTGTTGCAAAAATTCATGCTCGCCTAAAGAAGTTCAAAAATCACTAGTCAAAAGTAAATATAATTCACAAAAAAAGTTCTCACATTTTATCACGATAAGCTTATAAAGGGTTTTCCAATAACAGGTGTTACAGGTGAATGGATTGCGCTATTGAGAGATGATTAACTATTCTTTATGGCCGGAATTGGATGGTATTGATTTGGACAACGTTCATTTTCAACAAGACGCCGCTATGTGCCACGCAAGCAACGAAACCATTGATCTTTTACGGGAAAAGTTTCCGGCCGTGTTATCTCTCGGAGAGGTAATCACAACTGGCCACAGAGATCTTGTTATTTAACCCCTTGTGACTTTTTTCTTTGGGGCCACGTGAAAGAGAAGCTCTACGCCAATAGCTCAGGGTCGATTCAAGACCTCAAAGATGGAATTCGTGAGGCTATCGAGGACATAGGGCAGCCACTTTGCAATTCGGTTATGGAAAATTTCATGAAAAGTATATTGTCCTGTAAGCGTGGTCTTGGCGGTCATTTGTCTGATGTTATTTTTTACTATTACCGGCATACCTTCCTCTCTATAATGAAATAAACATCCATCATTTGTATTAAAAAATAGCATTTTTCTTTGAATATCAAAATAACACCTCTTATTAAAAACCCTTTATAAGTACAAACTAACAGGCAAAATAGAAAATTTGTAAATTTCCAACAATTTTAATTCAAAGCTACAGCCAGCGATAAAGATTTTGTCCCACGAAATTTTAGTCAGTTTTGACTGCCTTTCTTTTGTTTTTTTAATTTTATATATTTTTATAAAAATATGGTTTATTCTACAACAAATATCATATAAACCAAACTTGTCAACATTTTGTGGTAGTATAGTTCTTTTACGAGTTTTTTTTTAATTTTTTTTTCTTATAACTTTTATATATCTTCTTTACATCCACCAATTTTGGTGCACTCATGTTCATCAGCCTTATCTTCTATTCCTATATTTATACTCTGATATCAATGTTTTATTGTACACTGAATAATGATAAGACTTCTATTAAAGCATTATCCCAATTTAGCATTTTTCGGAGCTATGGAGAGCAAATATGTATGTCATTTCTTGTCCGCACACGTTTTTTTACTCAATTTCCAGGAGTTATTCTGAAATTTTCGCAACCGTATAACAACGTGCTAAGCTGATAGACGGTTGAGAGATTGCAGAATGTTACGGATACCCGGCTGTGGTACCGCTACTCGGTTCTCAGTGAATTTGCAGAGTAATTGTCGAGATTTGTTTACATTATTGATTACAAAGATTTGTTGTCTTTCTATTCTCTTCTTATTATCTTCAGTGTTTACATTAACCTAACCTAACTTTATTAATTGTTTACAAATTTTCGCTATTTTGACACGCTCGTCTAAGTTTTCTCACCCATTTGTATCATCTAAATTTAAATCACCAAGAACTGCTCTATTGAAAAATGTACGATCGTTGACGACTAAGCTGGAATTTTTCATACTAGTGAAGGGCATATGCTTTTCACTTGAATTTATGACTATTACTACTTATTTCATATGAGTCTAATAACTCAACCCCGAAGAAGGTTCTATAAAAAAATAATCTATCGCTCGGAGGCGGGTTAAGCTATTTGAAAAACAACCTCAAGACACACTTCACAAATTGAAGAAGGAACACGACCAAACACCTAACAAAGAATGCATGTACTAGTCAATTACATAAATATAAATATATATATATTACATATTTACGTAAACGTAAACAATACACCTGCGTTCAGAATAATAGCAGCGTGACATGTTGCAAAGTTTTGAGGACTTATTTATTTTTTATATATTTTATTTATTTTTTATAAAAATATAGTTCATACTACGACAAAAATTATACCTATAACTGAATGTTTCTAACTTTGCAGAAACTTTAAAAAATTAATCAATAAATTGACATCAGTATAATTTTTTAGAAAAATTTTGGGTATGCAGTTTTGTAGAATTTTTTGTAAATTTTGGTATACTATTGTGCAGTTTAGCGTGGCTGAAAATTAGCGTAGATTTTTGACAATTTTGTTTGATGATGGCGTTATGTATTTCCTTCCATATAATGAATGCTCGAAAATTTATTTAAGTACTTGCCTATGTACAAATGGAAGATAAGTCATCAAACGAAATAAAAAAAGAGGGTTTTTAAAGAAGTATTTGCCACTCACAATCATAGGTAAATGGGGCGAATCAGGTTGCACACGAAAATTGAAGCAGAAGCGCGACTTAGAACCAGCCAAGATTGTTGTATTTGGTACACTACTTTCGTTATCAAATGAAGTTCAAATACAAGTTTTTAATTTATTATGAGTTCTAATGGTGTGATAGCTGACTTCGTCTAATACCTCATAATACCTACCGTAAAGGTTTGTGAGTCGAACCATTCGTTGCAGAAAAGGCACGATGATTTTTCGTACTTAAGAACAGTCGTCGAACCATTTGACGCCGAAGAACTACCATTTGAGATACGCGAATAACCATTGCCATTCATAGCCATGGTGCTTATATTATATTAACGCGAATATTGCCCCAGAGTAGTGTAATTTATTATTTTTCTTGCTCCACTCCGAGAATTTTTAATAAAAAGCAATTAGTTTGTGTTTTATTCAACAACACTCGAATCACACATCCACTCCAATTAGGAAAAAATTTAAATAACGTAATTCACTTCAATTCACTGCTCTTAATGATGACAACTATGTAATTAGCACTTCCAACTGGTTTGCAACAATTAACTCAATTGGTGGAAGGCAGGTATGACCAACGAAGAGGTGAGAGTTAAATGAGATAATTATTGCCGTAATATGTACTTCAGTACTTGTACGTATGCATGTATATATGGTATGATTACTTATTTCTTGCGTGTCTGTATGTAAGTATTTAATCAGATTTGACACATTCTAATTACACTCGCGGCACTGCGGAAACTGAAACAAAATACCGACGAATCGTTTAGCGAAACAACTCTTCGACAACTAAATTTCTCAATAGAATACCAGCCAACTACTACTGGCGAATGGGTGGATGAAAAAGCAAAAAAAAAAAAGAAAAATTCAATGCGTGTTTTATCAAAATTTCATACACAAAAAATGAAAGATAATAATAGCACAACTACAACAATGCAATGAAATAGGTATAAAAACAACAAATACATCTAGGCTTTTGTATGTATATATGTAGGTAGGTATATATGCACATATATAATACATCCTTTAATAGGTATTTGGCCGAGCTTCTCCTCCAGTCTGTGGCGTGTGGCTTGATGTTGAGCGAGAAATGAGGACCCTATAATTTTACACCGTCAGCTGGCTTTTTGATAAGAACCTTTTACATTCCAGATAAATACTTGGACTTAGCTATAGGCTGCTAATTGGCTAAATCGCTCTTATAAACAACTTTTCTAAAATTTCTTTTTTCATCCCTATAGAAGTTTGGCATCGAACCCGACACTCGTGCAATGATAACCACGCACACACTTACTCAACTACGAGTATGCTGGCCACCTCGCACAGAATTAATATCTGTTAAAAATTTATAAGCGTATCCATATTTATTTGTGCCTTTGTTATCAGCTGACACAACAACAATAATGTACAGCGGCTATAACAAGTGCGATAACAACGCAAAAGTAAAGCAATGATAATGATTTTTCAGTACCTGTAGCTATGCTTTGCAGAAATATTCGCGTCCGAAGTTAGTAAGTCGTCATATTATGCGTGTGTAGGTACATAGAATGTGTGTGTGTGTATGAACCGTGAGTATAATTCATTTGTTGGCTTGCTTGGAGCTGTGAGCTGTGGCTGGCGTGTGGTTGTTAATACTCAAATTGTGCAACAACAGATTAAGCTAATCATCACCGCCCTCTATCGCCCTTTATGCATAATTTTTTTTTTTTGTTTTTTGCAATGCTTTACTACTTGGAATTATATTATATGTTGTGTCTACATAAAGATGGTGCTCTAGAAATTGTTAAGAAATATACAGGGTGCGCCATATTTTATGTCGGTATGAAAACATGGAATAACTTTGAAATAAAAAACAACTGACTTGTATAAGTGCGGTATTTTTATTTGGTTTGGTTATTTACAATTTATAAAAACTATTTTTTGAATACAATTCAATTAAGTGGCCACCTTTATTAGCAATCACAAACTGCGATATTTTTTCTGCGTTTGTCATCACCTTGTCAAGCATTTCGGGTTTTATAGTGTCGATTTCGGCACGAATGTTTGCCCTAAGCTGGTCAATAGTCTGCGGCTTGTTGGCGTAAACTTAACTTTTCAGATAACTCCACAAAAAGAAGTACGGTGGAGGGTTAAGTCAGGTAATCTGGGGGGCCAGTCGATGTCGCTTCTTTTTGACACTAGATGTCCCAGGAATTTTCGTTGCAGAAATTCAATTGTTGCATTTGCAGTGTGGCATGGCGCATCGTTTTGTTGAAACCAGTAACCATGTAAACCTTTCCCACGCATTTGCGGGCAGACATAATGAGCCAACGTCCATCGATATCGGTTTCCTTCGACCGTTTCGTTTTCTCGGTGAAAATATAGCCCAATGATGGTTTTGGCGCAAATGCCGGCCCAAACAGTTACTTTGCGGTCATGCAATGGCGTTTCATGGATTGCGTTTCATGGATTTCGTGTGGATTCTCAGTTCCCCAAATGCGGCAATTTTGTTTATTCACGGACGGTGCAATATCTGGAGAATATGGCGGGTGGGGTAAGATTTCCCATTTCAGTGTTTCCAGGTAAGTTTTAAAGGGGTTTGGCAACGTGAGGCCGAGCGTTGTCATACTGCAGAATCATTTTTTCGTGCCTCTCCGCGTATTGCGGCCGTTTCTCGCACAGTGCTCGGCTTAATCGCATCAATTGAAGTCGATACCGATCTCCAATGATGGTTTCGCTTGGTTTTAACAGTTCATAATAAATAACACCAACTTGGCCCCATCAAATACATAGCATACATCGGCCGAGGCGATGACGTAGAAGCATGACTGGGCAGTTCCCATGACTTTCTTTTCTTTGGATTGCTGTAATGAATCGATTTTTCATCACCCGTAACGATGCGATGAACAAAACCCTTCCTTTTTTGCCGCCGGACCAGTTGTTCACAGGCGAAAAAACCACGTTCAACATCCCTGGGTTTTAACTTATAAGGAGCCCAAGTCCCCCGTTTCTGACTCATTCCCAAAGCATACAATCGCTTGCCCACTCAGTACTTGCGACATTAGAAAATGTGTACCTCGATTTTTACCTCCTTTGGTATTTGGTTATTGGGAAATCAGCGAATTCGCGGTCATAAAAAAATTTTCCTGATAGGCCTGTTGTCTACAAATGAAAAAAGTGCTTAGATGACCTTGGTTTTATTTGAAGGGTGGTTTCACAGAACATTTGTTTCAAAAAAGGAGCATACCTCCTTTTTTGTCAAAACAAAGAATGCTCTTTTAATCAAACATTGCTTAAATAAACACGTGAAAGAATCGTTTCGTGCGCAAAATCTTCCGGGAAAAGCACTTTTTTTTACTGATAATTCTAAATGCCATCCAAAAAAAGGGGAGTTAAAGAGCAACGACGGCCAAATATCGGTAATCTGCTTTCCTCCAAAATGTAGTAATACAGCTCAGGGATCAAAACGTTATGAAGCTTACTAAATTGAACTACAAAAAACACCTCTTAAGTCGCATTGTTTCTCATGGACGAACTGTCGATGAGTCATTGCGAAATATCCACCTAAAAAAATGCAGTATGCTTTTTAGTTTACTGCAACTTCAATTCAGTCATCGTTACAAAAACTGTTGGAAAATTTGCCTGACTGGGATTGTGACGATATCATTCCTGTTTCGGAGTTTCGATTACCGATACTTAACACACTGCAACTTCGCTTCGCGAAGAAGAACCATTGCGCAAGTCTCCTAGTCTGAAATCGAGCAATGGATGGTTGAAGCTCGTTCGGAACCCACAGAAACAAATAAACTTGGATTGCTATCAGTAAAAAAAAACTATTTTTATTTGTTTGGAAAAAAACCTCAGTTCTTGCGACAACCTCGAAACTTACTTCATTTACGCGCAAGCATCGAGTTGCTATTGTACTGGGAAGGACATTTTTGCACTACCACTAAATTGCACTACAACAATCTGTTCAGTGGTAGTTCAAATAAAAAATCCATATCACTGAAAATTTAGTAATAGTGAAACAGAATTAACTTTTAGTGATAGTGAAAAAAATTGCATTAGCACTAAATCTTTACGGGTAGTTAACTTTTTTTTAGCACTATCACAACATTTTCATTGAAACATGATCTTTAACTAAATACATTTTTATTAAACTTTATGTCTGATATTTGTTATTAACTAGTTTGTTGATAAAAAATGCGTCTTGGCGTAAAGGCAGCGTAATTAAACGATGTCATTAAGTCAATCTGCCGAAGTAAATGACGACTTTTGGTGTCAACAACAGACCCATTTATTTAGCACTCTTGAAATGCGACAAGTTGGAAATTTATACATTTATACTTTTAATGAGAAAGAAATTGAATATGTGGAAAAATATGAAAGAGTAATGCAACCTATCGCAGAAGCTCTCGGTTTCCTCCGAAGAGAACAAAATATGGTACTACAAGGGTTTCAAAAATATTTTCGTTTGCACTCTGACTCCTGGTATGCGCTAGACCTGCAGATCCTTCCCGATAGCAAATTAAAATTTTGCAAAGTCTTGCTGGAAAGTGCTGAGTCATATGTAGGGTTTTCCAAACAGAGGTGTTATTTTGATATTCAAAGAAAAATGCCATTTTTTAATATAAATGATCGGATGTTAGAAAGAGGATCATCTTAAACCAAAGCTTCAAATTTGTAAGAACTCGACCAATTTTTATCGGAATTTGAAACATTTTAATTATAATTAAAAAAATTATACGCAGTTTTATAACCCATAAAATTTCATTATAGTAAAGTGCAAGTTTGTAGTGACTCAAAATTTCCATAATTTTTAATATTTTCCCCTTCACGGTTTTTCGTATTTTCTCCATATAAGGAATGCACCACACTTTTTATAAACTAATTATGATAAATAACAAAGGGTCGAAAGCAAAATAGGCAAAACTGGCCTAAATGATGTGATTTCAAAGTTTTTTCGCGGGGCTGTCCAGAATTAGTAGGCAGGGCAGATGTCACCACAAAACATTTTATTGAAATTAAACTTGAAGGATGTGCTAACAATAAACATTTATAATTACTTAATTATATATCCCACCTACGAGGTCTGTTCAAAAAATAAGGTGAAGGTTTCAAGTTTCGCGAGCTACGTACATTCGACTTTCGATTATTATTATTTTTTATATTGGTACACTCGTCTCGAAGATATATTTACGGTTTTATAAATATGGCATGTTTAGTTTGTTTGAGAGAGGTATAAATAAGACAAGAGTTTTGTGTGTTCGGCGATTTTCTGCTATCGAAAAAATAGATCAAAGAAGTCGTATAAAATTTTGTGTAATAAATGGAATTATGTGCTCAAAAATCCTTGAAATGTGATAACGCTCACTCTGGACACCTCAGCACATCAACAACCGATGAAAATGCTGAGAAAGTGAAGAAACTTGCTATGGAGATCCGTTGAATCACAAATAGAGAAGTTGCTGAGGATGTCGGCATATCGGATGGCTCATGCCAATCAATATTTTTGGAAATTTTGGGCATGAAGCGTGTGGCAGCGAAGTTCGTTCCATAATTGCTAAATTTTGACCAACAAAAAAAGTGCGTGTAGCGTAGTACTCATAACAGAAGTGAAACTTTCAGGGCAGACAAAGAAAGAGGGAGAGACCCGAGAGAGAATGAGAGTGGGAGAGAGCAACAATATATATCTAAATAAATTTACAACATTTGTAGAGAATACAAAAAGACAAAATTTACAAAAATAATTTTAGACGAGAATACATAGAGCATACAAGTGTTGCGCAATATATACACACATATATATGTATATTATGTTTGTACAAAATTTCAATTGCATTTTCAATTCTTATAGTGTTACATAGTATGTGCATACGCACTGCAGCAACCATGACCTAAACTTTACATTTTAATACAGGGAATAAAATATGTATGCATTTTCTAGATAGTATAAAACTTTGAAATTTAAAATAAATAAAAAAAAAACTTCAAAGAAATGCATCTTTATTAAATATAGTGTTTCACGCATATGTATGCACTGAAGCAACCATGACCTACCTCACGAGCATCGCCTTATCATATTTCATGCAATAATTAGAGAGTAAATATTCTAATGATCAAATTCCTGCCTAACAAATGCTAAAACAATTATCTTTTGCATATGCATGTACATACATATTTGTATATGCGTATGCACACTTGATGCCCTAGCCTATGTACGCAGGTATTTGTATTCTGAAAATACTTATTAATATACACATATGCACGTACATATAACCGCACACAAAGTGCACTCACTTTATTCCTCTAAATGCGTATGTCGTCCAAAGCTAAAATTCTATGCCTAGCGACTACAAGAACAAAATGCATTAATAGGCGCAGCCGTAGCGGCCATCATTCTAGTTGCCATAGTGCTGAACAGTCTAAAATAGTCGCGGCGGCGCCGAACAGTTTCAACTTTTGTGCGGTACAACAAAAACTCATAAATATATATAAGGTATAGCTCTCTCTCTCTCGTTTCCCTCTACGTTATATCTTCTTTCTCTCTCGCGGAACGAAAATACCCAAAACGTTGCATGGCCTTGAAATTTTAATTTCAGAAGTTTCACTTCAACAAGGTCGCATGGGCATCGCTTAGGAATTGTTGAATGACGTAAACCAAGATCCAGATTTCCTTAAAAGGGTCAAAACTGGTGACGAATCATGGATACATGGTTATGATAACGAAACTAAAGCCCAATCGGCTCAATAGAAGAGTCCAGACGAGCCAAGTGTCCATAGCAAAAAATCGCCGAACACGTAAAATTTAAACCTTCACCTTATTTTTGAACACACCCCATACATACGCTTACATATCCAAAAGGATATTTTTCTGTGTAATGTCATGAATACAAGCACCATTTCTTTGGCGGTTTGTGTACATAACCATACTTAATGAACCCTACTAACTATAAATCCTATAATTACGAACTACAATCGGTGTTTCCTGCTAATCAAGTAAAGTGGCATCCAAACACTTTGCCATGTGAGCATTACTCGCATAAACTCAAGGGTTTCAAGTGTTTGCCATTTCACGTGACGCTAACACCTACCATAGATGCATTCATGTACACACCTACATTAAAATAACTAAATTACATACACATACCTGCGCATCCCAAAGAACGATGAGAAAAAGCCTGTTAAAAGCAAACAATTTTGTATGCTTGAACGTATGCATGTAAGTGTGTGTGTAAGTAGCAAAACAGCAACCGGCAGTAAACGCCTACCAAATAGGCACCCAGCGACGAAAGTCACATTGTTAACACCATTCATGTCAAGAACAGTTCACTTCCACGTATTTCACGAAATAGCGATTTTATGTGAGCGTATGCTAACCTACGTACATACATACGTATAAGTACTGGTACATATGCGCATGTGTGTGCATTGTTCTGTGCACGTGCATTATGCGCCATCTTTACGAGTTTATCTTTTCGCCATACAACAATAATGCCGATGTAAATGCCCTGTGATGTTTATTTCGTTTTCGCGCCAAAAATGCGTTGAAACGAGCCATGTGTAGTTGTGTGCTCATGTAAGAGTGTATGAGTGAGCGGTGAGCAATGCCGAGTCACATGCTCGCTTACGCTCCGTTTTTAAGTTTAGTACAAATATGTGCTGGTATTTGTTTTTGTTGCTTGCACTTATGAATCAAATGTTGTAATTGTACTAAAAAATTCGAAGCTTTCGATATGTTGTACTTGGAAAAAAAATGTATTTGTAACTAAAAAAAATAAAGTTTTAGTGGTGCACATAAGTATTTAGTATATGTAAGCATTTGTGAGAGAGAGTTTAGAACTTGCATTTGCCATTTCTAAAGGTTATAGTGTTGCCAAATGAGTTTCGGTAATTTGAAAAACGTAGCCAGACACCTCTTTTGCTTTGATGGTTCTTAGGTAGATGCACCTTTATCATGCTAGCGGCTGGTGTAATCAAAAGCATCATGCAGGCCGCCAAAAGGTGAAGTGAATAGCACAGTGGTTTTCGCACACCACAGTAAGAAGTGCAATCCGAAGGTCTTATACGTTGGGGCTCGACATGCATCAGCCTATGGAAACGGCAGAGTTTATTGCAAGTAAGTAAGCACCACGCCCCTCAGGGACTTATATCGGAGATTTACTGTGCAGGAGATTTACTGTATTGAGTACATTTTCTAAAGGACTTAAAAGTTTCTAATAACAGCACGAAACACTTCAATCATAGATGATCGTGGTAATATTAAGGCGGACAAAATTGAGTAGCTCCGCTCAATCATACTTCTTTAGAAACTTTATAAAGTATTCTAACAAATGATGAGGTAGTTTCCGAGGAAGCAGCCTACATTCACTTAGGTTGACACTTGATCTAATATACAATATTTGTGACAAATCCACGGAAATGGTTAAGTTAGAAATATAAATAATTAAGTAAAATTTTTTATTCTCATTAATCTTATGGCCATTTTTCCCTTACAACCAAATTGCATTAATGAATTAAATGTCATCCGAAATAGGTTGCCATACTTTACACAACCTTTTTGTATTGAATCAAGCATTGATCAAAACTTCTATCTGTCCTTTTATCGTATAGTTTTCGCTTTTGCTCATAAAACACGTATGCCTTTTTATATGAATTTTTCGTAGAAACCTAAATTTTTTAAATTTATTTTCCTTCCGCCACAACTCCTGCTTCTAATATATAGTAACAAAAAAAAAAATTTCCACGAATTAGAGTTGCTATTGCAAAAATATCTACATCACGGTATCAATTATAATTATATTATGATAATTATCACATCATCATCATCCAAAGGTACAGATTTGAGGTTAATATGACCCACATCTAGTCACTTTGGGTGGTCGTTTAAGTTTCTAAGTTTAAAAAGATCAAACCTTAAGATTTTAAACCTGAAAAACTCATTTGTTTTATTTATTTATTTAGTGATTCAGTCCTGACACAACAAAGGTAAACTTTATAATTATTAGAGCTAGTCACAATATGCTATATTACAATTTCCATGATAAAATTTACAACGATATTTTAAGTTACATAGAAAAACAAATCAAGTTAACATTCAAAGAAATTTAAAAATTACCTATGAATTCATATCATCTGTGTTAGTGCTAATACATGGCTGAAGCTCGCATCTAAATGTATTCATGCTTCCAATTAGATACTAAATTCTGTGAAAGAGAATTGCAAACTCGAGTCACATGCGCCCAGAATTGTATTTTTGACGTTAGTGTTTTGTTTCTAGCAACAAGAAGTTTAGAGTTTCTCAATGACGTCGTGACAGTTATTCTAAGGGCGAGGTACCCAGGTACTTTCGAGTAGTAGAGTTTGTGCAAAAGTAAGTTATGGTTTAACGATTAGAATCCGAGTGCGTAGAGGAGAAAAGTGTGGTCCAGAGCCCGCGAAGCATTCCGTGGAATAGTTAAGTTAGCTGGTAGCAATGCCGTTAAGTAAAAGTCTTGGAAAAGTTTAAGTGTCGAGGGGCTTTCTGGAAAAAAATCACCTGAAACTTATTTATTAGGGTTAGGAGATAGGGAACAGTCATTTATATCATTGAGCTTGCAAGGTGGATAAATCTGGACATCATCAGTATATAAGTCAGACCGGATTTGGGTAAAGATTGTTGGTATGTCCTTGATGTAAGAGAAGAGGACCAAGAATAGATTGCTACGGTACTGCCCTGTGTAATTCTAAAAATAGATGATGCCAGTGGCCTACTACAAACAGCTGGTGGCCTATTTTTTAAAAAAGAAGCAATTAACTGAATAGAAGTAGGCGAAAGCCCGAAAAATTTGTCGAGTTTTGCCAATAAGATGTTGTGGTTCACTAAATTGAATCCTATTGGAAGTAAGGAAAGGAAAGTGGTTTTTCTTCATCAATATACTCCCGAATATCTTTGATAACGCGACCGAATTGACGTTTATGTAAAAGGGAGTTATTAACTCTCTATGCATGACTAATTCCAATACTTTTGAAAGACAGGGTAATTTGCGATTGATCTCCGTTCACCGTCAGCTTAGAGAGATGGGCATTGGTTCTGAATCTTTCTGCGGAGTTACAGAGAGTCACATCAACGAAATTCTGAGGAGGTGAGAGGTGAAGAAGTTCGCTGAACACTGGCGAAACTCTATCGGCCAGCGACAAGCGAAACTATTCCTAATGCGAGACAGAGGAATTTCTGATAAGCTACTTTCACTTAGCAGAGTAGACTTAAGACTTTTAACTGGTTACTTCACAGGCCACTGCAGCCTGAGATATTACTTAAACAAAGTTAGCCTCTCTGATACCATCATCTGCCGATTCTGTACACTGAATGTACACTGAAAATTCAGAACACATTTTTTTGTAAATGTTGTGCACTAGGCAGAAAACGGCTACAGCACCTTGGTGGTACTGCTGGGCCTCCATACAAACTATGGAAAAATAAACCTCGGAACGTGTTAAAATTTTTAAAAAGCCCCAAAATATAGGGTACCTCAGCAGACTTGGCGCAATAGATCTACCTTGGTCGCAATAGCCTAATAATAATAATAGGAATGGGCAAAACTTTAGCGGATTTTCAACATTTTCAAGAGTTAGTATCATGCTAAAATAGTGTGTAATATATGGAAGCGGACCGGCAAAACAGCTTGGTAAAAATAGGGCATTCGACTTGATAGAGAGAAAACATTCAAGGAATTCTAGTTCAAATGGAAAGCTGGATTACCTATACCGCAAAACTGACTCTAAATATTTCCTTGGTTTCAAGTAAGCAACATTCTTTTCTTTTGACTTGGCAATCCCAAAAAGCTCCACGAAGCTCATTGGCATTGCATATGAATGCTGCATATAACAACAATTGACAACAAAGATTTGTTGTAAAATCGAAAGCTCTGGCGAGCGCATGGTATTTCAAACAGTAAACAAAAATAAAAGCGAAATAAACATTGTGCTTACGCAAGGAAGTAACAACGTACGCGAGTGTATATCAACAGCAGCAGCAGCAGTAGCAGCAACAGCGGCAATTGCGCCAACAACTACTCAAAGCCGCCGTAGTTGCGACAACATTACAGCCGCATCAATGGAATGGCGGCAGCGGCGGCGGCGACGTGTGCAAACTAACAACATACTCGTATAAAACGCAAGGATTTCAATGCACTCGACTCAGTTTGGAGTTGGCCAGAAATCCAGTCGGTTGTTTGCTCGCAAAGCGGTAGTGATAGTGATGCCAAAAGCAATAGCGGCAAAGGACTTTGTCTGTTTGAATACAAAAATACTTATTAATAAAATCAACACATACATATATATTTACATTAGAATCTGCAAATGTGAGCGGAAGTGTTTGCGAGCTTCACAAAAATTAATTTAGTACTTCGTTTACACACTTTGTTGTTGTGTGTGTATTCAACGTTTAATAAAATATAATACAAATGCTTTGGCCGCTTCGCTTAATCTTATTTTGTGTATACAAGTAAAGCGTGAATTATTAAAAATATCCTAAAAGTGATGCTCATCATAATGGCGTTTCGCATGACAAATGGTGCGGGTAAAAACAAAGGCTACACATCGTTACTGATGGCGGTTTGAGGTCAGTGCCAGTGCCAGTGGCAAAGTCAGATCCAGAGTCAAAGCCATCACGAACGTCTGCGGATTTGTGTATATTTTTGTGTTTTGTTTTCCTAACTGTGCTTTAGCGCCTAAGCATATGCTACGGTGACATATTTTTTATGGCCAACTGTATGCTTGTGTGTGTGCACACTGTGTAACGTTGTTCTTAGTATGCATAATTTATGTGAATAGGCAAGAGAATGTAACCTTTATATGTTTAAAGCCTCAATTTGTAAAGTTGTGTGTTTTTCACGTTTACATGCGATGGTGTTTCCATATATACATGCCAACCTGGATATTGTGAAATGTGAATTTTTGCGCTCACTAAGGGGCATTGTTGAATTATAGCCATTGCGAATACATATACATACATATACATATATAATATAAATGATATATGTTTATATGATATTTGTAAAAGAATACCATAAATTCACTTTTACTTGTACGCAAATGACTAGGCTACTACGCGGAGTTACAGTTAATGCATTAAAATTGTAAAATAAAATATTAAAAATTTAAATTTAATCAATCGTAGTGCACATTATACGAATTAAAATAATAGTTTTAAAACTTAACTATTAGTGTGGTATAGAAAGTTGTAATTAGAGACTATAATTTTTGCAATCCTTTTGCTAAAAAAAAAATTATTATTGCCCATTTATGTATATTCACACGCACAAAGCGCAAATTTAGAGCAAATAATCAAAAGCGCCCACACTAGTTGCAATAAAACAAAAAAAAATAATATGTAAAATTTATCAAGAATAAAAGTTTTAGCGCTGAAATCACATTGATACTGTAAATTTGAGGTGAGTATACAAAAAAATTCAAAATAATATTTTATAGGAAAAAAATTATAATGATGGAGCACGCACAAAATACTTAAAACTGCAATTCGCGCTAATGACACTAGTTTACAGCCAAAAAAACCCAAGAACATAATTTTTTTCGCCATTTTTTTTCATTGATATTCTTAGTTCGTTTTTCAAGGTTGATCCCTGAGCGAGATTCCATGTCAAGTGATCCAAGTATTTTGGTTTATAATCGATTTTTCTTTTGTAGGTTGAGGTATTTGTAGGTCAGAAATAATCTGAAAAAAAAAATTTAACAAATAATTTAATAATTTTTAGACTATATCGCACCCTAAATACAAAAGGGTCACAACTCAAAATACTAAGATTTTCAGGAGAGCCGAAAAACGTTTTATGTAAAAATTAGTGTAATATTTAAAGAAAATATTGTTCCATCATGAAAATATACAACATTGAAGAAGGTTCTACTATATTTTTTTCAATTTTATATTATGTTTGAGAAAATAAAGCAAAATTTTGATTTATGACTCTTTAACTGAAATTTTTTCGATTAACTAGTGATATTATCTTAAGTTGTGGCTTTTTAACTGATAAAATGTTTTAATTTTATAAGTTTCCTAACCTAATTGAACTCACTTTTCACAACTAAAGAGGCACAATGCAAAATAATATACCACGAAATTTATCACTTTTTACAGTTATAGAGGCAGAACTCAAAATAAAACTCTTTATGTGTAATAAAAGTGGAGGCCGCCGTAGCCGAATGGGTTGGTGCGTGATTACCATTCGGAATTCACAGAAAGGTCGTTGGTTCGAATCTCGGAAAGCAAAATAAATAAAAACATTTTTCTAATAGCGGTCCCCCCTCGGCAGGCAATGGCAAACCCCCGAGTGTATTTCTGCCATGAAAAAGCTCCTCATAAAAATATCTGCCCTTCGGAGTCGGCTTGAAACTGTAGGTCCCTCCATTTGTGGATCAACATCAAGACGCACACCACAAATAGGAGGAGGAGCTCGGCCAAACACCTAACAGAAGTGTACGCGCCAATTATTTATTTATTTTTTTATGTGTAATAAAAGTAATCAGCTGTTCTTGAGCCCATTAACGCAACTCAAAATAATTCTCTTTAGTTGATCGTGCAAAAGCAACACACTTGACATAAAAATAGACATAACTGTATTTTTCCAGTTAAAGAAGATAGTTATGTGAACGAAATATTTGCAGCAGCTAGAAATGTGTACTCTGAATTAATTTATGAAAAAAAAACTCTGTTTTGGAAAATTTTTAGTTGTGACCCTTTTGTATTTAGGGTGCGATATGTTAAAAGTTTTGGTTTGGCGTTTTTTGAAGTCAAATATTTTCGATTATTTTTAACATTTTTATGTGTTCTTTTTTAAGTTTTCAGGATAAAATATACCTATAAAAAGCTGTATGCCTTTGTTGTGACGCTAGAGCAGTATTTTGCATTAATTTCCTGTACGCATTTGCATATAACTCGAAAATTTATAGGCATCCAGTTACGGAAATTGTAGTGATTAGTGAGCTCACACATTTTTTAGAAGCGTTTTAGAATTGCACCTAGTATACTAAGGGGTTCAATAAGTACCCGTGTTAGAAATGAAGATACAATTTTTTCAAAACAATTTTGTTTTTATTTCTCAATATAGTGCCCTGTTAGAAAGATACATTTATCCCAACGCTCCGGCCATTTTTTTAACTCCTCAAAAAAAAAAGGATTTGTTGAACTCTCCAAAATACGCCTCTGTCTCGGCGATTGAAATAAATTTCTTTTCCGTAAGCCATTTCTTCATGTTGGGGAACAAGAAAAAGTCGCTGGGAGCCAAATCGGCTTGACAACAATTTATAACGCAATTCATGCAGTTTGGTCGCAACAACTCCGGATGAATGCGCTGGTGCATTATCGTGGTGAAACAGCACCTTCTTTTTCGCCAAATGCGGCCGTGTCTCCTTCAATTTTTTGTGAAAGCGGTTCCATAGCTCACTGCAGTATTGTCCTATTGTCCAGTGATCGTTCTTCTTTTGTTCTAAAACATCCATGAGGATAACCCGTTCGCATCCTAAAAAAACATCACTATGACCTTTCCAGCCGATGATACTGCCTTCGCCTTCTTTAGAGCAGATTCACCGGAAGAAATCTATTGCTTTGATTTTTGCTTAACTTCTGGTGTGTAATAATGGATCCAGGTTTCAGCCACGGTGACAACTCGATGCAAAAATTCCTTCGTATCTCGTTTAAATTGCTTCAAACTCTGCTTCGAGATTAACAGCCCCATCCGCTTTTTGTTGCTTGTGATCAATCGCGGCATCCATCGGGCCGACAATTTTTGCATCGCTTATCATGTAAAATATTAATTGGCGTTCCGGTCGACACACCCATGGTCTCTATTACTTCGCGCACTTTTGTTCGTCGATCGAGCGAGCATCATGTCATGGACTTTTTGAATGATTTTCTCGGTAACCACGTCTGTCGGGCATCCTGGTCGCTCCTCATCAAAAACGGATGTTTGCCCATGTTTAAATTTGTTGGACCAATATCTAACTGTGGTCATAGCTGGAGAGCATCCTCGTCCCCATAGAGAGAATCCAACTTTGCTTTGATCCCCTCGCATTTTTCCCATCCAAAAGCAGAACGCGAATCATCAAACGAAACTGCTTCTTCCATCTTAACGAAAATCACGAAACTCGTCTTACTGCCAAATCCAAACTAACCTAGCAATCAGTCTGAAATTTTTTTTGCTGTCGCTTGATAGATCGCAGCGTTCGGTGTTAATACCGACTGCCTCTGTCCTCAAACGCGGTTAATTATTGAACCGCCCTCGTATATAAAAGTATACTCACAAGCAATTGTCATTTTATAATTTAATTTGTTGTAAGAAAACATTTTACAGTATAATAGCGTAATAGAGGTCGAATCTATAAGGTCTGCCACACGGTTATGCGTTTTAAACGTCTTCGAGAAGAGTTCAGCCGAAGTAAGCTGGAAGTTGCATTCTCCACAAGATTTTTTTAGTCGTTGTTTGTGAGCTAAGTCGAAGTGCTTCGTTACTTCAGTTACAGTCAATTAAATCCGGAATTTTCTTTGTATCCGATGGCCAGTAAGTCGGTTGAAGTTGAATTACAGTCTTCACGCTTTATACTATTCCACTCCTTTTGTTGTAATGAGCATTGACCCACCAATTATAAATCGACCTTGAAAACAATTTTAAAGGGCCAAATTGTCTTCAGTTTTTAGCTGGTGTCTGGGTGGTCTGTAAAGAGCAATTGATGCCAGAGGCTGGTTTAAAGTTTCAACCGAAACGGATGTTGCTTGGAACTGCTTTGTGCAAATTTCTTCATTTAAAGGATGAATTGCTCAATTTTCCGGATGTATGCTATGTATGGAACAAGTAGTCATTTTTTGAAATTCAAATACGTTTCCTTCGTGAAATGAGTTTCAGCGATTAAAGCAATGTCGATGTTTTCGTTGTGAAGTACCGCTTAATGCTCATTTTTGTGTTTGGATGAACTTATTCTATGAAATAAGTTTAAGTCATTTAGTTATAATCTAAAATTTAGGTCCGAAAATCTTTAAAGGCTTCTTAGTTTAGTTTTGATACGATCAGTGATCAAAATCAAGATCTCACTTTTCTGAGCTCACATTTCGAACTGGGGTTTTTGTTAATTGTGCGCAGGTTACTGCTTTAGTAGAAGTTGATACAAAATTGGTTAGCTTTATCCTTAGCTTTATCACTCATCTTTGATTTATTAGCTGGAGGTTATTTTCCAGATCTAATCTTTAAGAGTTCCTTGATTTATATGCTAGTAATAATTTTCTAGATCTAATCTTTGGCAATTCATTTGCCACCGATTGGCTGTGGTTGTGCGACATTTTTTGTACTGAGGAATTAAATTACATGATTTTATTGGGTTGCTCTTAACAATTGAAAAATTAAAAAAAAATTTTAAGTTATTTTTTATCCTTAAAGATTTTTTCTTTATAAAATCGTTTATAAGCACCAAAGATATTATATTTCATTACAAAATCTGTACGAGTATACTATAATAATTTTTTTTACAATCAATAAATTTATTAGTTAAACATTTTTCTTTGAAAACATTTTCAGTTTCAGTTTTCTATTATACTCAAGCCTGCAAATAAACCAAATTTTAGAAGAATTGACAACAATTTCCAAAATACTTGAATTAATTCACGCGCAAACGCTCATCTGCATTCTAGCAGTCTTTGAATAAATTTGCAATTCAAATTTATTGCTTTGTGTGATTTGTTAACAGGAACATCAACTAATGATATCACAAATATCGATTCTGTGTTGGCCACTTGCTAAATGCAAGTATGAGTATTTTTATTCTCATGTGAATTTCTTTGATATCGATTAGAGGTTTTTTTCATGTATAACTTAATTTTCTTCTAGATATGTCGGGCTTAACAAATAGGTAAAAGAAAAAATTCGAAAAATCAAAAATTTTTCATATTTTTGTAAAAAAAATATTTGTTTTTTACTTCATAAAAAAAACCTAAAACCTATTCTAATTTATTGAATAAGGTGCAGAGATCAGCGGAATTAGCAATATGTGGCGTCATGAAAACCCCGCCATTCATGGCTTGCTACATCTGCCACCCCTAGATCTCTTCTGCAAATACTCTGCGGCCTGCTCCGCTTTAAGCCTCAAAGCAAGCTCACAATGGAAGACTGTCACACATGGACATTCAACCATCACTGATATACCCAGTGACTGATATATGTACCTCCCATTCTTTGCTTCGAGAGGAATTTCCTAATGAAAATCCCTTCTAGACTGGAATGGCTCGAAGAAGATCCAACGCCCAACACACCCGTTAAGGTCTACACGGACGGAACTAAAATGGACACCGTTGTAGGATCAGGGTTAGTTTGCGAAGAGCCTTCTATTAGTGAACCCTTTAAACTACCGGATCACTGTAGCGTTTTTCAAGCGGAAAAAAATGCTATTTATGAAGCCTTAAAATGGTTAAAGATAAACAGAATATTATCATCGGCCAGCCAAGCTGCCCTACGAGCCCTGGATGCATTCCAAACAACATCAAGGAGTGTCTTACGTTGTCGCCAATCTCTAAATGAGATGGCCAAGCAATATCGTATAATCTTATGCTGGGTTCCAGGCCACAGAGATATACCAGGAAACTATAAGGCAGACCAACTTGCAAGAGAAGGCACCTGTATGCCAGATATACGTAATTTTATGGAGCTACCTCTCGCAACTTGTAACTTCTCATTAAGGACGCACTAATCAGTTCTGCAAATCAAAGATGGATTACCGTTAACACCTGTGAAATTGCTAGGCAAACATGGCCAAGGCTAACCTGACGTCTGTTCAAGAGTATTATAAAACTGACTAGACTTCAAATCAGGACCTTAGTAGGGGCCCTCACAGGACATTGTCTCATAGGAAATCATGCAAGGAGATGAGGCGTTTACACGCAATATTTCTGTCGTAGCTGCAGAAATGAGGAGGAGTTGGAGCAATTCAACAGCTTTTTTGCACATGCCATGTCTAGCCAGAAGCAGGAACCGATTTTTAAAATCCTACTTTTTAACAAATATAGATAATCTATATACTTTAGGTATCAACAACCTTTTACGCTTTGTCAAAAGCTACCCCCGCGGCTCACAATGGACCCATTTCGTGGTCTAAGTGGCATCGTTGTCTCTATGTGCGATGCGGCTGCCAAACCTAACCTAACCTAACTTCATCAACATCTTGAAAACGTTTAGTATGAATGAAATTCGCACTGATTTTTTGGAATTTTTATTTTGCTGATGATCTTGTGCAATTTTTGCATATAAAAAAATTTCGAGCAATCGTTAAATCGGAGAAAATGCACAATACGCTTAGTAAACACAAAATAAATGATTAAAAAACAAGGCGATTGGCAAAATATTATAGCAAATTTGAATGGACTACAAAACTACATAATCGAGATTATTCTAAAAATGCATGTTAAGATGTGGGATATTTCGATGAAAATTTGTGGATTTGTTTTGAATTTTACACAAAGTTTGTAAACTTATTTGATATGATATTTGTTGCAGAATGAATTATATTTACATAAAAAAATGCGAAAATTAAAAAACGAAAAGAAGAATAATAGCGACTGGAAAACATGTTGAGGTGCTATAGTTTATTCATGGGCTGATGCTTTCACTGTGCGAAATACAAAGCTTTAAGGCCTGCAGTTATCCTGTGAAGCAAATACCATCCAATTTTGCTCAATGATCTGTAAACCAATCAACTTTTTCTTGCACATCTCAGCAGTTACAGCTGAGTGTTTTTGCAAATTGCTCACATCAATACATATGAATATAATGTAGGTATGTATGTAAGTGTGTGACATTCATGGGTAAATTTAAAAATAATTTCCATTCAATATCTCCGTGGGCGGTGCTAATAAATAAGCAATAAAAGTAGCGCACGCCTCATTAATTCAAAATCAGCTGGTTGAACACCTGCTGCACGGCCAATTGGCCAACGGGCATTTCACTGAAAATGGCTCAATAAAATGTGGGCATAAAATTTGTCTGAAATGTAGGCAAGAAATTTTGTAATGGAGACTTTTACTATGAGCAATAGGAGTGAATACTCGTTTACGTATACTAGAGAAATCGATTTTTTGCCGATTTTTTGGCAACACAGAAAAAAAAACATTTGCTGTGATTGCTTCGTAAACACAGAGTTGGAAATACAACTGTTTTATTGCAGTTCCGAATTGAGCCTATTATAAAAATTGAAAGACACCAGTCTGTGCATCTTCAATTATTATTTTTGTTTAACGACCGTCTTCGTGTTAAAATTTCAGGCGCTACATTCATATATCAAGGAATTTTTATTAAAAAAAATTGTTTTGCGATACATTTTTGTCATCGCCTTTTTCAAGAGCCTACAGCTTCCCCTAAATTTGACGATTAGGAAAATTCTACCGCCTTTCGATTCGGAGAGGATTGTACTTTGACAAAAATATTTTTTAGGATTAATATTATAGTTAATTGTTTTTATAATTTAATTGTTTATAGTAAATTAGGAAAAACAGTGTTTGTTTCGAGTTTTTGGCAACAAAAAAAAATCGTTGATAAAAAAAATGTTGCAAAAATACATTCATTTGAAAACCTAGCGAAATAGCGTATTTGCAACGAAACATAAAACCAAAAATTTTTAGTGTCTCACTTAAGGAATTCTAGCCCATTTATTTATTTATTTTTTTTTTTACTATTTTCGTTAGCAGACAATTAATGCGCTAATTCATAATTCCCACTTCGTCGGTGCCATCTGCTTTGTTTGTAAAAATAAAACAGCTGATTGCTAAGCTTACATTTTCCTGTTGCTTGTATTTCGTATAATAGGGGTGAAATGAATTGCAATTGAAACATATTGCACCTGTATTTTATATTCAAGCACTGCAATATTCATCGAAACCATATAGCGCTAATCTGCCATTGGGAGAATACACAGACAAATGTTTATTGCAAATTTTGGCTAACAGAAACTAACTGATTTGTTAGTTGAGCGATTCTATGTCAAGAGCTTCAAGTATTTCACAACATTTCTTCCAAAAATGGTTTATTTATAATAAAGAGTATACATATCACTCCCTTAGTATTAAAATAGCCTATACATTTTTTGATGTTTTGAGAAAATGAATTTCAAACTTTTTGTCGAAAGTAGCTCTCACTCAAATCTCGTTATGTCTGTAAATATTTATTATTTTTTGACTGACGTTTTGACCCACTTTGTGGAACTAGAATTTGAAAAAATAATATTGCTATTGCTATACTAAGGGGACGATATATGAAATTTTGAAAGAAATTTAATAATTTTGAGATATATTCAGTGTTGAGAGTTTCGGTATGTAGTGTTTTGGACATTTTTTTAATTTTTAGGATAAAATGTACATTAACAAAAATTAGTTTTTTGTTCAAAATTGGGACAAAATTTTGTTTCGCCATTTTTGACAAGTCCCTTCTCGTATTTTTTTCTTATTTTTTACATTGATAGTATTATATATATTAACTCAGTAGTCTCTGAAAGTTTCAGTTTCAATACTTTTAACTGATTGACTGATTTACTGTACATATTTGAATATAACGCAAATATCACTATGAAACAATCAGAGATTACAGAGCAAAGTCTCAGCTATTAATGAAAAAAACAATGAAAAAAGTCTGAAATTGAACGTTCGAACATTCGAAAATGACAAGCGTATACTTATAAAGCAAATATGCACTTGCAAGACGCATCGAAAACAGACTATCTGGTACCCAAGATAGATTTGAAAAAAGACTATGAAAGAAGAATACACAACAGAAAGGAATGGCGGATCTGAGTCATATCAAATGATAGTGGTCAACATATTTATACCGACGCCTCAAAGATGGACGACGACACTGGATCGAGAGTGTACTCGGAACAATTATCATTAAATTGTTCCTTTAGACTCTCAAATCGGTGTAGCTTCCTCCAGAGTTGTAGCTACATAATATCTACGCTATAGACAAAGCAGCATAGTCGATAAGACTAATAATTTAGCTCCAGCGAACCTTATCATTTTTTGTCATAGTCAAATAGCGATCAAGGCACTCGCTCAAGGCTCAACGCGCATCAATTCGAGATGTGCTAAAGATTGCATGTGGTCGCTCTCGTTCATCCAACAACACAACACCACACTTTGTTGGGTTCCCGGCCACTCTGGAGTGGAGGGAAATGGGGGAGCTTGCAAGGAAAGGACCTTCAGCGAGTGGTAGAGCGAACTGTACACTGCGATTGACTTGAGCGTAATCGTGAAAACCAATAGAATCTGCTCTCTGACTATTAACTGCAGGGTCTCCAAAGCGCTTTGAATGTTAGAAGGAGAAAATGACTGCTTGGATTTAATAGATCAACTTCCAACGTCCTCACCGGTGTTATATCGCACCCTAGCCAATAGAATGGGTATACCTCACAATGACTTCTGCAGGAGTTTCGGAAATAAAGAAGAAATTGAGTTGGTACGACACATTCTCTGTGAATGCCCTGCACTTCAAAGAAGCCGTGCCAAATATCTTGGCGAATATTTCTTTGACCTTCTTAAAAAGATCTAAGTGGTTTAAGCATCTTAGTTAGGGGATAGAAATCAAATGCAGGTATCAAAATGGTCCTTAGAGCCACCGATTGTCTTGTCTTAAACAAGCAACTTGACTAACTTATTAGGTACGCAACTAAGTTCTCGCTGTTTGTCAATAACCTAAACGTCATAAAGCAAGCTCAGACATATAATAAACAGACTGATTCGACACATTACTGATTTTGTTTTGGTTTATATAATTTTGGTTTTGTGAAAATGTCTGATTTTGTGCCGAATATTCGTTATTTGCGGGAAGTGTTGATTTTCCTTTTTCACTCTAAAAAACGGCGGCTGAAGCGCATCGGGAGCTACAAAAAAGGACCTGGGTTCCTTATCAGTTAAAACTGCACGCTGATGCTGCACGCCGTTTTTTTCGCCTATGAACAACTACTCCAGGGGCAAAAAAGGAAGGGTTCCATTCATATGAAGACATCAAAAAATGGCTTGATCCGTGGATAGCCTCAAAAGATGAACAGTTTTACCTCGACGGTATACGAGATCTACCAGAAAAAAGGGGAAAAGTAGTAGCCAGCGATGGGCAATACTTTTAATGATTCAATTGTTACCATTTTTTCAGAATAAAGTTGTATTTTCATCAAAAAAACAGCGGGCACTTAGTTGCACACCATACTTATAAAACATATTTTACTATGAAAAAAGTGGAAACGTTTGTTTTTTTTAATAAAAAAAAACAGAAAATATTTCACTTTAAAAACTCTATAGAAGATCTTCCTTTGTTGCGCATAACACCGAAATCCATAACCGTGGCTGGAAATAGTGTTTTCGGGAAGTTACGACATATATACATATACAGGGTTGGCCATATTAAACTGACCCATTGAGTAACCCTATAACTTTTTACTGTAATTTCAGATCAGCTAATGACATACCGCGTTGGAAGCGTCAGTCGAAGGAGATTTATACCATGAAACAGTACACCCCAATAGAACGCGCTGAAATTGTTCAGCTGTACATTCAAAATTCCTTCTCGATTGTAAAAACGCAACGTGCGTGGAGAAAAAAAAATAAAGTGAAAAGTGCGCCGTCAAAGAACGCAATCAAGCAAATGCACAAAAGATGTTTGTCTTCCGGCACTGTGGCTAATACCCGACGTCCAAATAAAAAGCGGCCAAGACGATCTAACGAAAATATCGCGGCCGTACGAGCCAGTATCGAGTCATCGCCGCGAACGTCAGGTAATCGTCGTTCTGCTCAGTTGGACATCCCTCGGACCACTCTACGACGTATCATTCGTTTGGATTTGGGGATATTCCCGTACAAAATACAACTAAATCAACAACTGTTGCCGGCCGATAAGCCTCGTCGCTTGGAATATGCCAATTTTGTCGTCCGAATGGCCCAAACTGATGAGGATTTTTGGCATCAAATCATTATGAGTGATGAGGCCCATTTCTCCTTGAACGGAACCGTAAATAAGCAAAATTGCCGTTTCTACGCCACTGAAAACCCTCAAATTATTGAAGAGGTACCTCTCCACAACCAAAAAGTTACAGTCTGGTGTGGCATTTGCGCTGATATGGTCATTGGGCCGTTCTTCTTTGAAAATGGTCAACACCAACCATTGACCGTCAATCAAGAGCGTTATCGGGCCATGATAACCGATTTTGTGATGCCGATTGTTCGTGAAAATGGTATGGAGCACTTCTGGTTTCAGCAAGATGGCGCACCACCACACACAGCACGAGCCACCGTCAACTTATTGAAGACTTTGTTCCCTGGCCGTTTGATATCAAAAAGCGACGATTTTGACTGGCCGCCACGATCACCGGATTTGACGCCACCGGACTTTTTTCTTTGGGGCTATTTGAAATCTAAGGTTTACGTCAACAAGCCAAAGACACTAGGCGCACTTAAGGCCAATATCCGACGGGAAATAGCCGCCATATCGGCCGAGACGCTGGCCAAAACTATGGAAAACGCCGAAAAACGGGCACATTACGCTATACGAGCTAAGGGCGACCACTTGCGCGATATCATATTCAAAAAGTGATGTAAACGAATCTCCTTGAACTAAATTAAATGTTTTTCACAATGAAACACAAAAAAATGTTTCTTTTTCCATATTTTTTTAATAATCACATGGGTCAGTTTAATATGGCCAACCCGTATATTTATATACATGAGTCCTCAACTACCGCATTATTTTGTTGACAGAAGAATCCCATTATGTGCTCATATATATATGATATATGTATATGTATGTATATTTATAAATGACGCTTACTTCCTTTTTTGCCTGTTTGGCCGAGCTCCTCCTCCTATTTGTAGTGCCCGTCTTGATGTTTTTCCATAAATGGAGGTTTCACGCCGTGTCCGAATAACAGATTAGTTTTTATGAGGAGCTTTTTCAACACAGAAATATACTCGGAAAGTTTGTCATTGCCATTTGCATCAGAATAAACCTTTTCTATTATTTTGGTGTTTCGTGCCCACAGTGAATTTCAAACCCGTGCACTACCGAATGGTAACCTGTTCAGTTATGGCTGCTGTTCAAATATTTCTATATCCTTATTTATTTTTAAGTATAGTTAGTTATCTAAAATATTGTGAAATATCGTGAAGTAACATGAAATACTCTGAAGTATCTGAAAATATTTTTGTTTATCCGGAAGTAGCCGCCACTTTGATTTCTAGAAATCTGATCTCAGATAAGTAACCAGAGACATCAAGAATTCTGTAGTGAGAAGCTTCATTGCTTTTCCATTTTCGTAATTAGAAAGCAGACTAATTACTGAGTGAAAAACGTTGGAGGCAAATGCAATTTGAGAACATAAATTAACAATCGTAGCACCATAAATTAAGCAATTTTCATTTGTTTCTGTGCAAACACATTTCCACAATACAAACATACAGCCATCAATACTCGCGCTGTCAGTAACCCTTTGTAACGAACAAGGGCGGCTTATGTGTGTCGTATTCAAGCGTGCTTCAAAAGTTATGACCCTAAGCGTTACTTGTGTGAAAATAATTTCGCGAACAATTAATTAAAAAACAATACAATGTGCAGAAGTGGCTACAACCACAGCAGCTGCAACAACCCCTTCAATTGCAATTCGAAAGTACCAAAGCGAAGCTTTCGCCAAATAAATCATTAGCCGCAGGGTGTCTGTGTTCGAGCGCGCTCTTGTTTCGCTTAAATGAAGGACTGAATATGCAAAAGTCAGAGTGCGTCAAAGCGTCCGTCACTCATTCATTCCCTAGCTAAGTACTGGCATTTATTTTATTCTATTCAATTCAACTGAAAGGGTCAGCATCAAACACAAGTACATATGTAGGGACTGTTGGCAGTCACTAACCGGCGGCAATACATATATTTGTATGGAAGGGTATATGTTGTGCAACTGGCATCTCAAATATTTTGCTGTTTGCCATTTTACTATTTCAGCCTTTGGTGCTTATGTCCGCGTAACATGAATTGACTATTAACAGTTTTTGGGTCTTAGCAGAGGAAGAGGAGGAAGGAGAGACGGATGAGCATGACAACACACAAAAGGACGCAATTCAGGCTTGCATAAACAGGAAGCCAAAATGAAGACTATGAAGTGATGGAATGCAATAAAGGAAACTATTTTAGGCACCTCAATATGGCGCTCACAAAAAGACACTCACTAAGAGGAGGAGTATGAGTGTGCACTTGAATTGAATTGAATTTCATTAAAATTTAATGGGGTGAGATGGAGCGCGTGAATAAAAGATGCTAAGTAAGTGCAGGCTTTGTGATGGAGGTAAAATGCAAATTTCCTTAAATTTTATTGCACTGATTACCTTTGAATAATGTACATGGCAGAGTGGAGCAGTACTTAAGTTTCACAGGAAAGATAATAAATTGAAGTAGAAGCAAACAAGTGCTTTTAAAATCATATTCATACATTGCCATATTTTTTAACTTTCTTTGTCTGCTCATACACTAATATTTTGGGCATTATTTTCTTCAATTCTTCTCAAAATTTGTCGTTTTGTAGGCTTGAGTATCATAAGAAATAAAGTGAAAGAAAAAATTCAAACAACTTTAATAATTTTGAGATTTATCCAAATTTGAAAATTTTGGTTTTTCAAGTCAAATGGCTCAAACGGCTTGCTTTAATATTTTTATAAACTTTTTATGATTTTTTTTGGATAAAATAAACTTAACCTTCGATAGATACACCTATTTTTTTGACGTACATGATACACTGGGATAAGTTTCATAAATTACAAAGATATTTAAAATTTTGTTCACACTTTTTTCTGTAAGTATTTAGATAAAATAAATTTAAAGTGAGTTGTTTAATTTAAATTATTCAAATACATCAGAAAATATTTCACATCAAGAAAATGTTTATCAGAAATAAATGGGCCTTGTGCTTTGGTTGCCTTCGTAGATATAGAAAGCGCCTTCAACAATAGCGAGCGCTATAGTAGATGCTTTAGAAGGCTTTGGAGTTGAATCACACGTTGTTGCCCTGATAGAAGAAATACTCGTCAGAAGGAAGGTAACGGCTAATTTAGGCAGCACTAGTTTAAGCAGACGGGTCTGCAGAGGCACACCTCAAGGTGGTGTCCTCTTCCCTCTACTCTAGATTTTGAGGTAAACTCCCTTGACCTTGGAGACCCCCTCTCTCTCACTGGATATGCAGATGACCTAGCAATTGCTGTTAAAGGCAGATGTCCTGGACATTCTGCGCTCTAAGATGGCCACGCTTAGGAGCTGGACTGAGAGTAGGGACTCGCTATAAATCCCGCAAAAACTGAAATAATTCTCTTCACAAGGAAATATAGGCTTCCTATAATCTCCCAGCTGGTTTTTAAGGGCGTGGAGATTCCTTGGAGAGAGAATGCCAAGTACTTAGGACTCATATTAGACAGGAACATGGAAAACTTATATTGAGGAAAGAGTAAAAAAAGCCAACGTTGCATTGTATCCGTGCAAAACTACGGTCGGTATTAAATGGGGGTTAACAACTCGCGTTACTTATCGGCTATATACTTCGGTGGTTAGACCAATCTTAATATATGGAATACTTGTATGGTGGCCATCTGATCAAAAGGCGAGTTACGCTAAAATAAAAAAAAAATTATAATCGAAAGCCGAATGTACGTAGCTCGGGAAATTTGAAAATTGATCATATTTTTTTAACACACCTAGTATGCTATCGCTTTGCTAGAACAATATTCTGCACTGATTTTTCGTTGGTTTGCTGTACGTATTAGAACATAACTCGAGAAGAGAAGTGTCTCCCATGGGAGCATGGGCTTACTGTAAGAAGTCTAAGCTAATAATGATAAGAATAAAAAAGAAAAACTCTGTGGAGAAGTTTTTCGAAAATTACAAAAATATTTTTTTCCAAAAATTTAGAAAATTTCAAAATTTTTTTTTAATTTTTACCTTAAAATATAAAATAAAAATTGCCTTTTAACAATAGTAAAAAGAACTGAAAATATTTCACGTTGAAAAACTCCATAGCGAAAGATTCAACATTGAATAAATCTAAAAGTTATAAAATGTTTTTTCACAATTTTTTCAGTTCACTTCTCACTATATTCAAGCTCACAAATACTAGAGTGACTTAACATGGAATATCTCATGAATAGTATACGTATATATGTATATATGTACGAGTATGTATTTATAAGTAAAACTAATTAAGCAGAACGATAATATTACCACTCATTGTCATAATGAAAATAAATAACTTAATTGAATAAGTACTTTGTTTAAAGCACTTCCGGTGCTTGTGTAGATATGCACTCACACAGAGAAAATTCACAAACATTTAGAGAAGCCCAGCACAGCATGACCAGCGCGGCACCAAAGCGTATACGTAACCTACATATCTTCGCTTCATATCCGAATACGTATGCAAGTGTAGGGTGATGCAACAAGAACGGAAATTTCGTTTTATAAACAAAAAACCACTTTTTTTTTATTTCATCATTTGTTTTAGTCTATGCCATTTATGTATGCAGCACAATATTCGTTAAATACCCATAACGTCTTCCGCTGGCCACACAAGTTGCGCAAATCAAATCATTTATAACACATACGATTTCGATCTCCAGTTCTGGAATCACCTTTAAATTATTGACATAGAGAATTCCTTTCACGTAGCTCCAGTGAAAGAAGTCCAATGGTGCCAATTCGCAAGATCTCGGCAAAGAACCTCGTCCGCTCGCGTTTTGTGTCAAGTGATAACTTTCTGTTGGAATCACATATTGTCTAAGTCATGTCATCCAGCTCAGGACACACAAATTCTGTCATCCTATCACTACAACGTTCACCATTCAACATAATAGCGTTACTGGTATGATTTTCGTAGAAGTATGGTTTGATGACTTCACCAGCCCAATTAATGATTCGTTATAGCTGCATAGATATTTTCTTGGATGACATGAGAATTTTCGTTACCCTAAATGGGGCAGTTTCACTTGTTAAGGTATTCGTTTAAGTGAAAATATATGTTGACCGAATGAGTATCGCCGCACATTGCCTTATGCATGCATTCATGCTTTCATATACACATAAGAACATACATACATACATTTATTGTTAAGCGACAGCTCGCTTGTGCTGAGTTGCAACAATTCAAGTGAATTGAGTGACAGGCGAACAGGCATGTGTTCTTCATTTTCATTAACGAGCATCGGCTGTATTGCATGATGGAGCGGATTCACTCGAAACAGATTATTTACTTCGCCAGAAAGGGTGCAACCAGATAAACGGTAGTTATGGCAAAGTGAAGGATAAGAGAGATGTAATATAAATCCACAAAAAAAAACGAAAAACAGAATACAAACGAGATTATGCAAGTACATTGTTTTAAAGGGTGTAAAATGGAAAAATAATAGGACTATGAATAAGTTCGTGCGGTTTTTTTTCGAAATTTGAAAATTTTAATGACGTAAAATGGTTACAAATTTAATATTCAAAATATTGTCCATCGCTTACTACTACTTTTTCCCATCTTTCTGGCAATTCACGGATTCCCTTTGTGAAAAATTCGGTCGGTTTTGCCGCAATCCACGAATCGATCCATTTTTTGACTTCATCGTAATTACGGAAGTGCTGGTCAGCCAGGCCATGTTGCATCGATCGGAAGAGATAGTAATCGGATGGCGCAAGGTCTGGACTATACAGCGGGTAGGGTAGGACATCCCATTTGAGCGTTTCTAAGTATGTTTTGACCACTTGTGCAACATGTGGCCGAGCATTGTCATGTTGCAAAATAACTTTGTCGTGTCTATCGGCGTATTGCGGCCGTTTTTCTCGCAGTGCTCGGCTCAAACGCATCAATTGTCGTCGGTAGACATCCCCCGTAATCGTTTCATTCGGTTTCAGTAGCTCATAATACACAACACCCAGCTGGTCCCACCAGATACACAGCATAACCTTCAGGCCATGAATATTCTGCGCCGACGTCGATGTTGAAGCATGGCCAGGGTATCCATACGTTGCCCGACGTTTTGGATTGTCGTAATGGACCCACTTTTCATCGCCAGTCACAATTCGATGCAAAAAACCCTTTCTTTTGTGCCGTTGAAGCAGTTGTTCGCATGCCATAAAACGGCGTTCAACGTCTCTTGGCTTCAATTCATACGGCACCCAATGGCCTACCTTTCGGATCATTCCCATGGCTTTTAAACGTTTGGAAATGGTTGATTGATCAACTCCCAAAGTTTTTGCAACCTCTTCTTGCGTTTGAGCCGGATCTTGATCGAGCAATTCCTCCAATTCGGTATCCATGAACTTTGGCGGCGCACCCTCGCGTTCTTCGTCTTCCAAGCCAAAATCACCACTTTTAAAGCGTGCAAACCACTTCTGGCACGTTCGCTCAGATAGAGCATGCTCACCATAAACTTCCACCAAGATACGATGACTTTCGGCTGCTTTTTTCTTCATATTAAAATAATGAAGAAGAATTCCCCGCAAAAACACATTATTTGGCACGAAATTCGACATTTTCAAGTGTGGTAAAAATATTGTTGTTTACGCTTCAAAACTTATACTGACGTTTGTGCCTTACGACAGTAGCTCTCCAATGAATGTTTGGAAATGTGGATCGATGGAATAATAATCAAGTTACGCCATCTGTTGTAAAACCGCACGAACTTATAAATAGACCTATTAGAATAGAAGAATGGCAGAGAAAACAATGGCATAACAAGCCAAAGAGTATGATAAGCGATAATATCAGAAAAACTATCACAAAAAGTACATTTTTTATGTGGAAAACCTTTTTAATTTAAATTTATCTTAAAAATACTATACTCTTAAAATCAGCAGGAACCCCTTTGGTCAGTCACACTGTGCTCGGAGTTAAAACTTTTTTGTTTGACAAAAGTTTTTATAGCTAATCTTTATTATTAGCTGCCTTGTAAACTCTTGGTCAAAAGCAGTTGAAAGTTTACGGAGAAAACTGAACATTGACTGGACCTTTGAAGTTCAATACGCTTTCTGAAGTCTGACTTGTTGCTGCTTTGGTGTGGGATCATGTGCCTTTTGGACCCTATAAGGTTTGACTTTGAGATAATTTTTCAGTATGCGACGGATGCTACTGACGTTGCACTCTTTTGGTGACCACCTCCATGACTTTTCGCGATGCTACCAGTATCATTGTAACGAGTAATGATGCGACAAAAAAGCAAAAATTTTATTTACTTTAAGGTGCTCAAGCTCACGAACAATCGCTGGTTGTGATTTTCCAGCCAAATATAATGCAATCACACTACACTATTACGTTTGAAATCCATTACTGATTTTCTTTTTTTGCGTTTACTCTCGACAAAATGCTTTCGCGTGCTTGCAAACAATACTCTGGACTGTCACTTAGCCAACTAACAGACAGCTGATGCCTGTGCATCACGGTTACACTTTGAGTGCCGCACACTGTATTATTTTAATATAATCATTGTTATTGCCAAATCAATAGAAAATATAAAATCCATCTATCTATCTTTCTACAAAAATTTTTTCTTTAGCAAACTGCGTCGTTTTTTGCGAATTTTCTCCTTTGCTGATCTAAGAGGTTACCATAATATTCATAATTTATTGTTTTAACAGTTTGCAAGTAATACACAAACAAAACTCCCTTCCTATCTTGGCCGATTTCTGAACACGAACTTGTTTCAAAGACGAAGAGCTAGGTTTCCGCCACTCTTTAGTCAAGTTTCACAATCAGTAATGAATCAACACATAAAATTCACTTTATCCTTTCAAAAACTCTTTAAATGTTGCTGAAAAAATCGCATTCGAAAGTGTTTTTGTTTCATTATTAGCGAATGCGGAACCCATTGTGCACACAGCTTTCTGAAACTCAATAATTCAGTCAAAATATTGATTATACTGCCCAATTAGACGCCTAGGTCTTCTACTAAATCCCTTTCAGTCACTCGATGTTTTTCCTGTACGATTTTCTATATTTTTTCTACGATTTCTAGCGTTGTTGCTGTTTTTGGACGTCCTTGACGTGGATCGTCTTCAAGGCTTGTACAACTACGTTTAAATTCAGCAACACATCTTTCTACTGTACTAATTGATGGCGAAAAGCTCTTATACACTTTCAAAATTCGTTATTTAATTTCCTTTGCATTTAAACCTTCCAAAAATAAAAATTCAATCAGTGCACGATACTTGATTTTTTCCATTGTAAAAAATACTGTGACTCGTCGATACTAAATGACTAGGAATGAATTGACAGATTGAAATTACGAGGAGTGTACCAACATAACAAAAAAAAATGTAGGCTAGTAGCAACGCCCTCTCTTATCGAACCGCAAAACTTATTGAACAACCTAATATATGGCGGCTTGGACGAGAATGTGTTGAATTTTTGTTTGCTGACTTCGTCTTGGTCTTGTTTAGCCCCAGCGCTCTTCGCTTTTCTTCTTCATGAAGTTTAAAAAAGGAATAACTAACTGAGCGATTGCTGAAGGCTATCGGCCTTAATATCTCTTATGCATTCTTGTAATGGGTACAAGAAAATTAATATAAAGGGTGTTAAATAAGCATGATAAGATATTGACATTTTAAGCTAATACATATAACCATCATTTAAGTGTGTATACACCTGTGTTCTCAATAATAGCAGCACCACATATTGCAACTGCCGCCGTAGCCGAATGGATTAGTGTGTGATTACCATTCGGAATTCACAGAGAGGTCGTTGGTTCGAATCTCGGTGAAAGGAAAATTAATAAAAACATTTTTCTAATAGCGGTCGCCCCTCGGCAGGCAATGGCAAACCTCCGAGTCTATTTCTGCCATGAAAAAGCTCCTCATAAAAATATATGCCGTTCGGAGTCGGCTTGAAACTGTAGGTCCCTCCATTTGTGGAACAATATCAAGACGCACACCACAAATAGGAGGAGGAGCTCGGCCAAACACCTAACAGAAGTGTACGCGCCAATTATTTATTTATTTTACATATTGCAACATGTTGACTATTTTGGAGTGAAACTTCCTAGGCGTCGATGGACCAGAGAGAATGGAGGTAAAAGAGGGAGAAAAAAAATATAACGTAGAGGAAAAGGAGATAGAGAGCTATGCCGTATATATATCTTAGATATACTTTAGGCTATTTTTCCTGAGTTTTTCCTTGTGGTTGCTAATTTCTAGAGAGAAATAACACTGGCTACTTTTTGTCGGAAATTTGTAGGAAATATATTTTTGGTGCCCAATTTTTGGCGTTATATTTCCTTGGTGCAAATTTTTTTTGGGTTTTTTTGTGCCTACTTTTTGGCGCTTATTTCCGTTTCCCGGCTAATGCTTGTGCGTACTATAAAGTGCTATCCATACCGGCGACGGATTTATTGGTATTGCCTTGCGGTAATTTGTGCCGTTGCTGCGGTGCTGGAATCGCTGCGTTTGTGCGGGTGATAAATGCTCGGAGTAGTACGTGTTGTTGACACGGTTTGTGTCCGGCATTTACCTACAACGGTCGACCCACCTCCGTTTTTTTTGTAAATTTTGTCTATTTGTATTCTCTGCAAATGTAGTGAATTTATTTAGATATATATTCCTTCTCTCTCTCTCTCTCATTCTTTCTCGGGTCTCCCCTCTTTCTTTGGAAGCTTCACTTCTGTTATGTGTACTACGCTTTATCAAAATATTTTTGTCCATACTACAAAAACTCTATCACTCAAAGTTTTTAAATTTTGTATAATATAAAGTTTCAAAAAATTCAAAACATTTTCATCAAATTTTCTAAATTTTAGTCAGAGTTGCCAGAAAATTGTGCCACACTAAGAATGTCGAGCAGAATTCAAAATTGCATACTCGAGATGTAAGAATGTAAAAATTCTGATTCAAAATTTTAAAAGTTTTTGAATTTTTATTAATTTTTTCCAAAACTTTAAGCTTTTGATTATATGGTTTTTGTTATAGTAGAAATTATATGTTTATAAAAAATTAAAAAAAAAAACAACAAACAAAACTTCGAAGTATGACGCGGTGCTTTTCTTGTGTACAGGGGTGTACATACATATGTGCTACTCAAATAAATCAAAATTATGTCGTCTAGTCAACTGTTTCTCGCTTTTGGCGCTCGCGATGGTGGCTCGCAGCAACGCACATATGTATGCATGTGGTCTGAGTAGATTTTGGGAATTACATTAATGTAATTCTAATGTTCCATAGAATTAATGTTATTAGCTGCAAACCAACTCAAAAGGAAATGAGTAAACAGAGTTGACTTGTATGGGCATACGCATGTGTAAATATTCGATATGCGTACGCCTCTCAGCAGGTCTGTCTGATTTTAATGCATTTTGCTTAATGCATTTGCCAACTGCTGCAGTCTACGCTTGAGTGCTGCATACTCAAGCTGAGAAAATGGGTTCTAATGTCAGTAGTTTTGATAGCTAAAAACTTAACTTCGAGTAAACTTTTCGTATGAAAAATTTTCTAAAAAACTGACTGCTATTCAAAGGATACCTCTTTATAAGTGAGCTGTATTTATAACATCGCCACTCAAAATTATACCTTTTGTGCACCCATGAAACCCCAGACAATCGATATGAGCTCGATTGTACAGCTTAATGGTAGAAAATCTATGCCTCTAGTATTTCTCTAGAACGTCAGAATTTGTTTAAGGTCTTTAAAGTTTTTGGTATTTGGACTCTGTATTTGAAAAATTATTGTAAATAAATTCAAAAAATTATATTAGAAGAAAAATATGAAGGAAGTTTCAAATTATCGTTTTCAAAGCGTGTGAAATATGTTTTTTCATTAGTTGCTGAAAACTTTTTCTACTTAAAAGGTTGATAGATTTACAAGGTTTGTCTTTTAACTGTGGTGAACAAGAAAATTGTGAGGGAAACTTTGGGTACCACGTCACTTGGGGATTCAGCAGCCGAATTTCGCACTATAATTTCACATGTATTCCCACACTCATCCAATCAATCATTATTCAGACATCAACGAAGTGTCATTGGTTAATTTTTTTCGTATATCACTGTGGGCAAAAAGTAAGGTGAATTTGGTTGTAAAATGAAAAATCTTTATTAATTCTTGTAAATCAATTTCATCGCCTTCAAAATAATCCACTCTCGATGAAATATACTTATGCCAACGATTTTTCCAATCCCCGAAACATGCCAAATAGTCCATTTCCGGTATAGCCATCAGCACCTTCTTCGATTCAGCTTTTATCTCCACTCTTGAGTTTTGGGAATAGCCAGAAGTCACACGGAGCCAAAGAACGAGTGCAGTGTGAGACGGTACATTATCGTGATGCCAAAACAAAGAGTTGTTGGCCCATAATTCTGGTCTTTTTAGACGAATTGCTTCACGTAAACGAAGCATAACGCTCAAATAATATTCCTTATTAACAGTTTGGCCAGATGGAAGGAATTCATAGGGCACCACACCACGAAAATCGAAAAAACTGTCATCATGACCTTTATTTTTGAACGACTTTGACGTGCTGTTTTCGGTCTGGCCTCGCCTTTAGCACGATATTCGCTTGATTGGTCGGTTGTTTCAGGGTCGTATGCATAAATCCAAGTCTCATCTCCCGTAATGATGCATTTGTGCTTGTCCTGATAGTCTGAAAGCATTGTTTCACACACATCAACGCGACGACTTTTTTCCAAGAAATTGAGAGTTTTCGGTACCAAACGAGATTTGACTTTTCGTAGGCCCAAATGGTATTTCAAAATGGTTTTAACAGATCCTTCTGATATTCTGATCATATCAGTAAGATCTTTAACAGTCAACCGACGATTTTTGAGCACTAGCTCCTTCACTTTATTGACCTCTTTGAAGTCTTTGTACCACTTAAAAACATTTTTCTGCGACATGATGGGATCACCAAATGCCTTCTGCAACATGCTAAACGTTTCCGCAGCCGAAATTTCATTCGGCAAACAAAATTTGATGGCACTTCTCTACTCAATCAAATCAGACATTGTAATAATCGAAAAACGCACTCTTGGTCGTTTGGTAAACACAAGCGTAAATATATTACTGATAATGACATTCACATAAAAGTTGGTCCAGATGTTATTAACAGTGCTGCCAACTCGCTCACTAGAGCGAAACCTTAAACCCGCGAAGTTTGACAAATAAATTCACCTTACTTTTTGCCCACAGTATATTACCAACACAATCACAGTTTTTTTAGAAACATACCCCGCGTGGCGTCAGCCTATCAGCTGATTCTGTCAAATTCGAATAACGGTATGTTAAAGAGCAAATCTCTAAAAAATATCTGAGCTCTGTGAGCTCTTCTCCAATACGTGAACGGCTTTGAGCCCGAGAACAGGTGATAGAGATGGCCATCATCATCATTGGTTATGGATGAGGATTTCAGAATGGCAATCGCTTCTTTAATGCCATCTTCGGTGACGGATGATGCGCCAAAGAACAAAATAGATCAACATCCGAATCGCTTAAAAAATGTTCATTAAAATATTCCGCAAAAAGTGTTGCCATTTCTCATGCGGAGCTGGCACGTTTGTCCCTGTAAGGCGATTGTTTTCGTTTATTAAAAGCCCAGAAAGCATTCGGGTTCTTTTTTTACGCTCGAAGTTCCGAATGTACCTATTACACAAAACTTTATCAAGCCTCCTAAATCCAGCCAGCTTTCATTTGTAAACGTTATAAAAATCCGAGCTTTTGACAACTTGGTATTTTTTGTGTAACTTATTGCTTTAACTTTCTATGTATTATACCAGGATAGCTTGTGCACAAGGGTAACATGGAATAACTTGAGTAACAGAAAAATATTCCAAGCAGGAATATATTCAAAGGAACCAAATTAGCAAGTAAATCAGTCAAACTTTGGTAACATGCAATTTAAAGATTCAAAATTACACTTACTAAAATTAAATTTTACGATTTTAGTAATGGAGGTATTTTAAAACTCATAGAACCGTATAAGAGTATTTAGAATTATTGGAACATGGTGAATACAAGGCAAAAAAATCGGAGAGTTACCTTGTAAAAGGTTAAAATTAAAATTATTTTCTAGATTTCTCCGGATGTTGTTTAGAGACAAATTTCAGTAGGAAACTTGATTTTTATAGAAAAAAAGATTTTTATTAAAAGAACGTAGTGGGGTGGTAAAGGCATGTGCTAGGTTTTTGAGGATTGAGTATATATAGTTTGGCTATATTAAATTCGGCCCGGACCGAATTTAGCCTTCCTTACTTGTTTTATAATAATATTTTTCTCATGCGCAGAGTTCAATCACCCTTGTGTTCCCTTTCCAGTTTTTTGTTGCACAATAGCTTCAATGAAATATTTATATATTTACGACTTCTGTTTAAGACAACTGTGTCAATTATGTTGATTGTTTCTGTTGTGCTTTTCATTTTTTTTTTTTAACTTTATTACTTGGTATAAATATTCTATTTGTGTGTGCATATACATTCTAAATATAAACATTTTTTGTTTATTTACATCTCGTTTAAATTAATTTGATTATTTAGCTTTTCTTTATTTATCGCCCCAGTGGCCCAATGGATAAGGCACCGGCCTCCTAAGCCGGGGATTGTGGGTTCGAGTCCCATCTGGGGTACTGAACTATTGAATACATTTTTTGGAAATCATTTCTCTGTATTTGCATAAAAATAGATAAGAATGCATTTCGCGAAAAAATTTAGTACATATTTACAATAATAAAAAAATTACTTAGAATATTTACTGAAACAGTAAATGTAAATTCTTAAATTAAAGCAAGGCGTTGAACTCCTATTTCTCAAAACAGTCTTTCAGGTGAATCAGATTTCTTGGTCCCAAATGTTAGCATCAGCAGTTTTTCCTGGCCGATAATTATTTTTCATTTTATACCTACATAGAACATTTTCACTTACAAGCTTAATTTGTTCTTTTTCTTTCTGGAAAAATTCATCTCACCAAAAGATGGATTTAACTCGTGAAAATTTCCGTACTATGATTCAAGTACCAATCAAATAGATTACTAATACTAAAACTTAAATATAACAATTTCAAAAAGTGTATCTCCAGATGAAGTTTTGATTTGAAAGTCTCACGTGAGTTAGAAAATATATTTCAATTTTTGCATACTTGGTTAGACTGTCTTATACAACGTGCAAGCGATTCATTTCGACAAAAATTGGTCTTGTGATAAGGTAAATGGGACATATTGCTGAGTCTAAGGGTACGAGTGTGACAATTAAAAAGTATTAGCTCCAACAAGAAATGTCATTTGATATGGTTCGTAACTATATATACATATATATATAATTGGCGCGTACACCCTTATTGGGTGTTTGGCCGAGCTCCTCCTCTTATTTGTGCTGTGCGTCTTAATGTTGTTCCACAAATGGAGGGACCTACAATTTCAAGCCGACTCCGAACGGCACATATTTTTATGAGGAGCTTTTTCATGGCAGATATACAATCGGAGGTTTGCCATTGCCTGCCGAGAGCGACCGCTATTAGAAAAATGTTTTTCTTAATTCTGATGTTTCACCGAGACTCGAACCTACGTTCTCTATGTTCTCTGTGAATTCCGAATGGTCGCCACGCATCAACCTATTCGGCTACGGCGGTGGTTCGTAACTATGTCCCTTATAAACATTACCGTTGCTAACAAGAGACATATACTTTTATATGCAGGCAAACTGCAAAGCCAACGAAGTGAATGAATAGCAAATCTAGTGAAACGTTTCAGAACCTTCTCAATTCTTAAGGGTGAACCCTTATAGAATGGATCCCAAATAATGCTGCAATATTCGAGGTTTGATCTCACAAGAGAAAAATACAAATTCCTCAGCGTAGAAATATCCTGGAACTCCCTTCAATTCCTTATTACAAAGCCAAGCATAGATCTGGACTTGGCAATCATAAGGTCTATATTAAACGAAATTTTCAATGTAAATAAAGGGTTGCCCAAATTCGACGGACCCATCTGGCAACCCTGTATCTTTTGACAGAGACGTCAGATCGCTTAATGACATACCGCGTTGGAAGCGTCGGTCCAAGCAGATTTTTACCATGGAACAGTGCATGCCATGCAAGAGCTCCCAAGTTGTTGAAATTTATATTCAACAAAAGAAGTCAATTGTGAAAACTCAACGTGCGTATAAAAAATTAAATAATGTGAAAAGTGCGACTTCTAAGAACACCATTAAACATTTGTACGAAAGTTTTCGACTGGTGACGCTTTTTCTAATCCAAAGAGGCCAAATCAAAACCGACCAAGGCGATCGGATGAGAACATTGCTCTTGTACGGGCCAGTGTTGAGACGTCGCCAAGGACATTCCAAAATCGCCGTTCTCAGCAGTTGGGCATTACTCGGACCACTTTACAACGAATTATTCGCATTGATTTGCATTTATTCCCGTATAAGATTCAATTGACGCGAAGATTGTTGCTTGCGGACGAGCCTCGTCAATTGGAATGGGTCCAAAGAGTCATCGAAATGGCTGAGGATGACGAGCAATTTTGTAACAAAATCACCATGTCCGTTGAGACTCATTTCTTATTGAATGGGACGGTAAACAAGCAAAATTGCCGTATGTACGCCACTGAATATCCTCACGAAATTCAAGAGGTACCTCTTTACGACGAAAAAGTCACTGTTTGGTGCGGCGTTAGTGCGAAAACGATTATTAGGCCGTTTTTCTTCGAAAATGAAGATGGTCAAGCTGTTACCGTCAGTCAGGAGCGTTATCGCGATATGATAACCACTTTTGTGATACCAATTATTCGTCGAAAGCGTGTGAGGCAGTTCTGGTTTCAACAACTCCGCTCCACCACACACAGCCCGCACCACAATCGATTTTTTGAAGAAATTGTTTCCTCGTCGTTTGATGTCGAAAAATGGCGATTTTGACTGGCCACCGCGTTCGCCCGATTTACCGCCACCTGACTTCTTCTTGTGGCGATATTTAAAATCAAAGGTTTGTATTAATAAGCCAAAGATCATAGAAGAGCTCAAGAACAACATCCGTGAGGAAATAGCCGCTATTCCAGCCGAAATGTTAGCTAAAACTATGAAAAATGCTGCAAAACGGGAACAATACGCCGTACAGGCTCAAGGCGGCCATTTGAGAGATATCGTATTAAAAAAGTGATGTCAACAAATCTACTTGAACCAAATAAAATGATTATTATCGTCAACATCAAAAAAATTGTGTTTTTCTTTGATTTAAAAAAACACATATGGGTCCGTCGAATATTGGCAACCCTGTATGACCCCCAAGTCTTTCTTTCATAAATTTTTGTGGTAGTACCCAACTTGTCATCGAAATCAATCGTTACTTTCCGTCTACTGAATGGCATGTGCTGACATTTACCAGTATTAAGAGGTAAGGAGCTATCATTACACCAAGCTTCCAATCTTGTTAAGTCTTCTTGAAGTCTTATGCAGTCAGTTACGTCCGCTATCCGATTGTAAATTTTCAGGTCATCTGCATACATCAGACAACGTGATGTCCCGAAAACTTTGGGAATGTCATTAACAAACATTAAGAACAATAGTCGCCCTTGAGATACGCCTGAGGTAACTTTTGATGATGAGATGTGAAATTTGAAAGAAAATCAAATCATGAACTAGCTTTCCAAAGAGTTTAGGTATGCTAGAGATTTGGCAGATAGGGCCATAATTTTGGACCTCAGACTTGCTTCCAGACTTATGTATCGGTATGATAAAAGATTATTTTCCAATTATGTAAAATCCACGAGAAGCTAGTGATTTATTGAAAATAATTGTTAATGGTTTTGCTAACGATGTAGCACAAGTTTTGAATAATAGGAGGGAAGTCATCATTTGCCAATGCCGAAATACTCTTGAGTACATCATTAAATGCGAGCTGGAAACCTTTAATTGTTCGTGAGTTGTTTAAAGAGGTATCTTTTATTCCGGTGTCAGATTGACATACATAAACAGATCGAAAAAAATCTGCAAAAAGGTTACTAATTTTTTGAATGTCCGACAACGTTTCCTCAAATAATGCATTTTATCCGAAATTCCAGTGGTTTTCTTTTTACCGTTAATGATTAATGAGTCTAGAATGGTACCAAGCTGGCATGAACTGATTTTTTGCAGGCACTATAGGAACAAACATATGAATAGCCACTTCCAGTCTTCCTACGAAATCATCATAGATCTGTGAAAGTTCGGGTTTGTTTAATGACCGCGATATCTGATTGAAATTGGCTTTACAGAAGTTATAACAGGAACATTTGGTTGTCAAGAAGATTTGTTCTCGTTGGATACCGCGCAATTTGATAATTGACCAGAAAAGGGAAAAGGACTCATGTCTATTGGTGTAAAGAAAAATTGAAGAAATTCAGCCGCGATTTTTCAAAGCACGTCTATGACTTCATTATACTTAATGAACCTTAGATCAATGCACGTGAACAGGAAGCACCAATCGACAGTATGGCAGCTTAATCCAAAAAAGTTGTTCCCGGAGGAAGCACCTCAAAGGAAATGGTCGCCTATTTTTTTTTTTTGGAAAACCTGGTCAGTCACAACTGTACCACTAGAGAAACATAAGAAACAGTCAATTCCGAGTTATACACAGCCATTTGCTTGACAAAAGATTTCGGAGAATTAAGGGCGAAAACGAATCATCATTCCCCAAGACAAGGCGAGCTCCACGTATCGGCTCACACAAGAGAGTTTTTGAGCACTCCAAATATCGAATTATTTGGTCATTCGTCTTACAGCCCTAATTTGGTATCTAATGAATTCTTTGAGTTGCTGAATAATAAAACGCAAGGTCTACTTTTTTCATCGCATGAACAAGCTGTTGAAGCCTTTAAAGAGCTCATTTTGGTGGTATCCATTTATGAGTGGCAAAAATGTTTTGAAAATTGGTTCGAGCAAATAGCGAGGAGTATTGACTTTCAAGGAGAATATTTTCGAAAACAATAAAGCCATTTGCATTACTATTTTATTGTGTTTTCATTATTGGGCGTTAAATGCAAATGGCAATCCTCGTTAAGATTCACTTCTTTAGAAAAAGTGCGTGGGAAATATCGTTCTAAGCAAAGATAAAATTTTTGCAATGCGATTTTTTTTTAATTTACCACATACACGGCATCGGTCTTATATAATTAGATGAATTCGCTGCAATTTTGGTTTCTTTGGAATTCCTATCGAGCGATGTCAAGGATGCTAGTTTACCAACTAGCAACTATCTCCCGATGAACCAAATCGAGATCAGTCCGTAATAAAGATCCGAAGGAGTATTTTTTTTGTGAGCTTTTTCGGAGTGTTTTTCTTTAAACTTCCTAAAATTTCGGTTTTTTTAAGGCGGTTGGAGTATTAAGCGCTCGGCTCATTTATGGAAGGATTTTAGGGCATTTGTTGAGCATTCATGAAACGCATCTTCAAAGGATTATGCTGCATCATCTTGCTAAGTGAACTTTATATTTGATAAATCTGAGATCAATCCGCGTGACATTGATATCTTTTAAGCAAAGTGTGATAGTTTTCCTAACAAGAAGTTGTCAATTATTTTTCTTGTAAAAGTTTGTGATATTTTTCCATAGAAGTGGATGTATTTTAGTTTTGATTTTAAACATCCATTTGTTACACTACGTATCACTTTCCATCAGTCGATACATTACAATATACGTGGTGTGTTCAAAAAGTAACGCGACTTTTGAATTTTCACAGGTTACGTATATTCGATTTTCGATTTTTTCGTGGCGATATGTTGGTACTCACGCCGACGAGTTTGGCCATTTTAAATGTTCTGTTAATTGTTGACAGCTGCTTTGCGTGCACGTGTTTCGGCTCGTCTTCGATTTTTACCTATTCAAAATTCGCGATACTTTTTGAACACACCACGTATGTATACGACCGAACTTGGCGCGCTTTTTTCGGTCTTGGTTCGTGCGGCAGCTTCCATTGATATGATTGTGCTGTGGTTTCCACGTCATAGCCACAAAACTTGCGATTTGTCACCAGTTATGACCCTCTGGAGCAAATTTGGGTCGTCGCGGACATAGTCCAGCATCTCATTAGCAATGTTCATGCGATGCTGCTTTTGGTCGAAATTGAGCAGTTTTGGTACGAATTTTGCGGCGACCCGTCTTATGCCTAAATAATTGAAAAAAATCGAATGGCACGAGCCAATCGATATGTCTAGGTCCTCAGCAACTTCTCTAACGGTAATTCGACAATTGGCCAATACCATTTTCTTCACTTCATCAATTTTTTCGTCTGTTGTTGAAGTGCTCAGGCGTCCGGTACGCCGGCACGCTTTTTGTCGTTCCCATCTTCTTGGCCTGCTGAGAACATTTTGTACCACCGATAAACGTTGCTTTGGTCCAAAGTAGCTTCTCCGGAATCAACATTCGGAATGCATCCGCGCACTTAATTTCGTTTTTCACACAAAATTTGATACAGGTTCTTTGGTCCATCTTTTTGAAGAGGTAAAAATCGAAGACGAGCCGAAACACGTGCAAGCAAAGCAGCTTTCAACAATTAACTGAACATTCAAAATGGCCGAACTCTTCGGCATGAGTGAAAGCCATGAACACACATCGTATGTATGTGTACTTATATTATTATTACATTTTAATGATTTAAACTATTTTGCTAGTCTTCACATATTAAATTTACGTATTTCTCATATTATTTAAGCCGGCCTTGAGCTCACAAAATAAAAATACAACTACTGGATTACCTTTTAATTATAGCAAATTATTTTAATAAATCAGTTTTTTTTTATTTAGTATGCATAAAAAGTGATACATTGCTGGAATTGTCACGTATTTTTCGAAATGAAATTTCGGTCAAAAAAATAAATTAAAACTCAAATGTGGAAAAAGGTATTTTAATTTCATTAAAAAGTTGTTTAAAAACATCAAAAAGGTACATAGGCATCCAATAAGAATGAACAAGTTTTCAAATGTGACTCCAAAATGACTCCTGGAAAGGTTCAAATAACACTTGAAAACAGGTTCGAAATTCACTATAAATGAGTCTCAAAATGCATTTGGAGTAATAAAGAAATAACGATGCGTTTCCTCTTACAAGCTTCAACATTGAATGCAAATCCCTTGTGATTGAAAGAAGAAGTGGTCGAAAATTCGCTTCAATCTAGGTCAAATGAAAAAGCAAAACTCAACCGGTGATAAATTTTCAAAAGAAAAATTGATTCATGCAAAATTAAAACATGTTTGGTAAAAAGGTTACTTAAGTGGTATAGGTGTACGTACACTTGTGTTTATAAAAATAGCGGCGCGATATATTGTAACGTTTTATTTCTCTTTGTATAAAAATATAATTTATGTTAGAACCAAAACATTTGCGAATGTTCGTTATATGGACAAAAATGCATAACAAAATGCGTCAACAAAAAACAAAATGATCAAAAACCAACGGGAACTCTAAGCTACTTTAAATTAGCACTTAATTTCAAATTGAATGGGCTACAAACCTGCATACACAACAATTTTCTAATGAGACTGACTAAAATGTTTGAAGTTTTGATGAATATTTTTTTGAATTGTTTTCAAATTACACACGAAGTTTGGAACTTTAATATGATTGTTGTTGTTGTGGTACGAGTATAAACTATATTTTTATAAAAAAAAATAAAAAATAGATACTTATACGAAAATTTACAATATGTTGCGCTGATATTATTGTGCACACGGGTGTAAGTAGTGTGTTTGTCTAGGTGGTAAAGCAATGGCTTTGTTACATCAGAAGAGTTTTGCTGCTTAATAGCCAACATGTTAAGGGAGGCACTAACCATCTCACATCAAAATATAGTACATGCACTTTGTAAATACAAATGATTTTCGCACACACGCATACTTGTGCATGCATACATTCGTACGTGCATGGATACGCAACAGACTTCCATACATATTTTATATACTTTCTTGGTTATTGTCTGATGGAATATACTATGCATATACGCATGCAGATGCTATTCTAACCTCGTATTACTATAAATATTATTGCTGTACCAACCCTGCAGATGAAACAACTATGCCGGAAGCTTTGTGCTTCTAGTATATGTGGAGCGAAATTAGTTCGCGTTTCTCAGCCTGTCGTAAGAGGCTACTAAAATCGGGCAGGAGAGAAAGGGGCTCGGCTGAAAAGGCCTTTTATACGCTGAGTACCTCCAGCCGCAGGGCTGTAAAGCTCAGCAGGATCGAGACCAGTAGATCCTGATTATGGTATACTGAAATTCGGATTAAACAGTCTAAGAGCAGGTGAAAGTAGTATTCTATCACCTCAGTAGAGGAGGGTGACACTTCACCGAAATGGTTGAAATGCTACAATCTCCTCCGTCTCGTTAAAGCCCAATCAGGTCTTCAAGTACGTCCGATGCTACATCACCATTAAGTTGGTGGTACAGGTTCAGTTGAGATAACTCTGATTTTGGCTTTGAACACAAGCTCCCGTAAGGACGCGTGTCAACCTTGGCGTGGCCTCCCTGCAACTGCATAGATAATCACGGTAATTACTTTTAAGACTGAGTACTGAGCACGTCTCAGCCATCAAAAAAGAAAAAGGAGGCTTCCGAAGAGAGGCTTAGAAAAACGATAGTAGAAACTCAAATCGAAACACTGAAGCAGTCAACACAGTGTGCCACTCCTACACAAACCGGACTACTATCGTACTATCATAATTCTCCAAAACAGGAGTTCATGCAAAAAATGAGAGCAACTATAACGTTAGATAACTGCAACAACATCACTATTTCGATACTTTTTTTTGGAAGTTAGATATAATCGAAAAAATCGTGGAATCTGACTATCCTGATTTGAATGAGGAGCTTTGTCTATAAGTAGTAGTCGTCAACTCCATAAGTCACGGTTGTAATGCACAACAAGTGTGAACTTGTATCTGTAAGAAGGTGGGACCCCTTTAAAATTTATTTAAAGAACTCTCTATTCGGCTAGAAAAAGTAAACTATTTATTTTACTACAAAAAGAATGGACACGAAAAATATTGGTCGGGCAAAAATCGTGATAACATGAAATTTATATAAGCTATCAAAACAATTTTTTTATTTATTTTTTTCTTCATTAACACGTTGGCTGCCACGTATCACCGGTGATCACAAAAAAAATCTACCCCCAGGTGCCAAGCAAAAAAAGTCATGTTCCCGTTTGAATTTTAACGAGATATTTTTACCAGGAATAAAAGTCACGCTCCTGACGCGTATGAGCATGTTTTTGTGCGGTGTTCACTGGTGACCACTTGCCGTTTTTTAAAACAATTCTTATTTTTTTTTGAAATGTGATCACCGGTGATCACATTTCGAACAAGTAAATCAAAATAAATCAGTATCAAACTTGAGTTCATAGCGAGCAGTTGGTTGCAAATTACAGTGAAAAATAGTGAAGTGAAGTTGTGAAGTTATGAATTCCGAGGAAATACGTGATGCGTTGAATTCAATGGAAAATTCCAGTGTTAAAGGTGAGGATTTTAGTCCAGATGAAGATGAGTACATCCCAGATTCAGGCAGTGATACAAGGAGTGATGACAGTATTGATGAAGACCTCGATGTTAGTGCTACAAATGTTAATAATACTGCAGATGAAGAACAGACGGAGACTACGACAGCATGGACCTCGCCTGCTACCGGAGAGACTTTGACTTTGACAGTGTCAAAAACTTATAAAGTTGACAAGGTCTTGCAGGAATTGATTCTGGCCTTTAAACAAAATAGCGCGCTCAGCTCCGCAGGGAAAACACTTTTTAATAACGTCGACAGAAGCAACAAAGGATGGTAGGCGCAAGAGACATCGTTGCGGCATGTGCTATTCAGAATTAAAGACGACAAACTCGTCGTCAGTCGCCAGGAAGAAGGCCAAACTAGTGGCAACATACTGCACCCAATGTCGAAGGTCACCATACCTATGTCTTAAACATTTTCAACAACTACATTAAAATTAAAAACAAAAAAATATAGTTTTTTCTGTTTCCAGAATTGAATTGAATTTTCTCATTTTTAATTTCGTATTATTTCAAAACTTTGTATTTTACTATGAAATAAAATATTTTTTCTTTTAAAATAAACTTTCATTTTTCTCAAAACTCCTTCCGTCAGGGTCCCAGCCCCTAAAATCTAGGGGCCTAGGCGTGTATCACTGGTGATACATTGGCACCTGGGGGTAGTTTTTTGAAATGATCACCGGTGATACATTGGCAGCCAACGTGTTAAACGTAAAAAAACTATATCAATACTCTTTGTTGTAAACAAAATGGCGCAATTTGGATTTGACTCCTCTCATTATGCGATGGGCATCAGTTTTTGTTACGACATCTGCTGCTCTCGGTCAATTGATTTTAAACTGCTACTAATTTTTAAGTTCTTTTTTCAATTTTAGAAATTGTAATAGGACTATGAATAAGTTCGTGCGGTTTTTTTCGAAATTTGAAACTTTATTGACGTAAAATGGTTACAAATTTAATATTCAAAATATTGTCCATCGCTTACTACTACTTTTTCCCATCTTTCTGGCAATTCACGGATTCCCTTTGTGAAAAATTCGGTCGGTTTTGCCGCAATCCACGAATCGATCCATTTTTTGACTTCATCGTAATTACGGAAGTGCTGGTCAGCCAGGCCATGTTGCATCGATCGGAAGAGATAGTAATCGGATGGCGCAAGGTCTGGACTATACGGCGGGTGGGGTAGGACATCCCATTTGAGCGTTTCTAAGTATGTTTTGACCACTTGTGCAACATGTGGCCGAGCATTGTCATGTTGCAAAATAACTTTGTCGTGTCTATCGGCGTATTGCGGCCGTTTTTCTCGCAGTGCTCGGCTCAAACGCATCAATTGTCGTCGGTAGACATCCCCCGTAATCGTTTCATTCGGTTTCAGTAGCTCATAATACACAACACCCAGCTGGTCCCACCAGATACACAGCATAACCTTCAGGCCATGAATATTCTGCGCCGACGTCGATGTTGAAGCATGGCCAGGGTATCCATACGTTGCCCGACGTTTTGGATTGTCGTAATGGACCCACTTTTCATCGCCAGTCACAATTCGATGCAAAAAACCCTTTCTTTTGTGCCGTTGAAGCAGTTGTTCGCATGCCATAAAACGGCGTTCAACGTCTCTTGGCTTCAATTCATACGGCACCCAATGGCCTACCTTTCGGATCATTCCCATGGCTTTTAAACGTTTGGAAATGGTTGATTGATCAACTCCCAAAGTTTTTGCAACCTCTTCTTGCGTTTGAGCCGGATCTTGATCGAGCAATTCCTCCAATTCGGTATCCATGAACTTTGGCGGCGCACCCTCGCGTTCTTCGTCTTCCAAGCCAAAATCACCACTTTTAAAACGTGCAAACCACTTCTGGCACGTTCGCTCAGATAGAGCATGCTCACCATAAACTTCCACCAAGATACGATGACTTTCGGCTGCTTTTTTCTTCATATTAAAATAATGAAGAAGAATTCCCCGCAAAAACACATTATTTGGCACGAAATTCGACATTTTCAAGTGTGGTAAAAATATTGTTGTTTACGCTTCAAATAAAAAACTTATACTGACGTTTGTGCCTTACGACAGTAGCTCTCCAATGAATGTTTGGAAATGTGGATCGATGGAATAATAATCAAGTTACGCCATCTGTTGTAAAACCGCACGAACTTATTCATAGTCCTATTATTTTAGCAATCGCCCAATATTTTGTAAGGGTCCGCAATTGTGGAGAGTTTGGTGAGTAGCGGTCCTTTTGAACAATATTTACCTCCTGATTTTCATACCAGTTCATAGCAAGGCGGCTATAATTATAAGATTCTGGATCGGACCAGTACATAACTGAGTTTTAATGTTGTTTTATGAATGGCAGCAAACGTTTTTTGCAAACACTTCTTCTTATAAATTTCTTGTCCATGGTAATTACCGTTTTGTTTTTCACACCAGACTGGTAGATAGCTTGGCATACCAAACATTTCTTAGTGCACTTCTCCCATATTTTTAGCTTAAAGGTGCCTGGGACTCCTCCTCTCTTCGTTGCAGTGTAATACTCAGCGTCCTGAATTTATTAAAATCTGCTTTGACGTATATTTCATCGTTCATAACCACCCAGCCATATTTATGAATATTTTGACTGTATAATTTTCGCGCACGTGTTTTAGTACTCTTATTTTGTTTATTATTGGGATTGGGTTCTGCAGTCTTTTTACGTGATCGTAAATTTTCACTTCTGCATACTTCTTGGAAATATCCTTCCGACATACGGACCTCGTTTTGCAGCATCTCGAAGTGAAAGGTCAGCTTTTTTCGAAATAATGGTACCATTTTTTGGCTTCTGTTTCCAGCGCAAATCATTTTTCCTTCCACTAACAGGCCTTCGTTCCACCGACAAAGTTTCATTAAACTTTTTACCACATAAGTTACCGTATTTTTCGGACAATGTAAAGTTTTTGCTTTGGCTTTGTGCGACATGTGATCATTTACTTGCTTTTTGCGCACAATCATCTCCGTAAGCTCACACTTAACCGAATACATTTTGAAGAATACATAGAAGTTACAAAAAGTGAATATGCCAAATTAATAGAGACAACAAACACTATGAATATGTGAACTTATTTTTTAATTACAGTTAGTTTTACGCCATTGAGGAGTAAATACAGGCGACTAGTTTTTTTCGTGTCCATTCTTTAGTCATCTTTCAGCTCAATATACTGCGACCAAAGTTTCTGCAATATTTTAATACCCTTCAAATACTGTATTTTCTAAAGGCCCTCAGTAGCATACGCCTGTTCTTCAGTAAATCTTTTCGCTCGACTCAATTGTTTTCATTATGATGAAATTATATCTTCATATTGGGAATAGAAAATAGTCGCACGGAAAAAAATCGGGAGATTATAGTAGATAAAAGAATACTTCGTAGCTTAAATTATAACATTTTGCCAGTATGACTTTGGATTTGTACGGTAGTGCATTGCCCTGGTGGAAGATAATTTTTGTCTTTGCCAAAAGTCATCGTTTTTGCTTCGAATCCATTCGACATAAGTAATATGTGCTGCTAATTTTTTTTTTTTCATTTTCAAAGTTAACTACATATGTGAATGGCGCCCCAACTGTTATAAAAATATGTCACCTTGATAATTGAGAGCCCCATATTCGCCATTTTTTACTTCGAATCAACACGGGAAATGCACTACTTCGGCTATATCCCGTTGTGTGTTGCCAATGGATCAATATCAGCCGTGTAGTTTTTATTTTGTTTTCATTTTAGTAATGTAACTATAAACATTATATATTACAATTTTTTTTTTTTAGTCAGGAGGTGTAAATCAAAATGACTAAAACATCATCAAAGGTGCCGTCACACCAATGGTATGTGGGGCATGCTCCCACTAACACTATAACATTCCTGCTCCTCGGCTGATTTCCACCCTGGAACCGCGTTAGCATTTCTTCAAGGTGGAGCCGCGTTCATGTCTATTGACACAACAGGGTCCTGCGTCCAGGGTCCGCTCCTGTGGCCGTATGGAGATTTTACGCCATCGATAGTATTCACTCCTCCCACTGGCTTTGAAAGCGGTTTTGGGGGAGTGGAACATAGGAGAATATGCAATTGTCTAATACTCACAAACTATTGTCTTGTCTTCAGTTCGGTACTGTTGTGAGTGTTTGGCTCAAGCGTCTGTGTCTGTCGTCGGTTTGTCTAAAACAATTTATCTCCATTGTCCACCTGCTAGCAAAGGTACCAAAAACTTTGTAATCAACGAATAGGCTTTATATTTATAAGGATGTTTTCTATTTTTTTCCCTTCCTTTTTTCCTTAGAATTTTCGAATTATAACTTAGTTGGATTAAGTATTGTACATTACATAAGAAATAATCTACCTGGTCTTGCTACCTAATTAATTTAATACCTTAATAGTATTGAATACTTAGTTTATCTTTCTGCTTCTACTGCTGCTGCCGTAGCAACTGCTGTTGTCGTTTCTGGGCTTTCCTTTCCCAGTCAATGCGGTTGAGCCTCGTCAGGACTGTAGCCGCGAACGTTATATTACAATTAAAAGGCACTACCGCCGAGAGCTATCGGAATGTTGTTAATATGGTAGGCCTTTTAAATAATAGATTTTAGCCCTATACGGCAAAATCAAGTTTTTTAAAAATTTTCAAAATTTCTTTTTTCTTTTCATACCAATATATTCTAGAGAAACCCCGATTTTCATAGTTATCCTCCAATTTCGAGATATGAGCCTTCGAAGTTCGAAATAGGGGCTTTAATGAAAAATTATTTAAAATTACTGTGAGTGTACTGCTTCCTCTGCTGGTGCCTTTGGCTTTAATCCACTCCCTTTAAGCATATTACCTCTTTCGGACGTTACCTATGTATACTTTGTATGATCCCCGTTCGATCATTACCCCGGCTGGCAACTTCCACAACTCTCCTCTTATTCTGGTCAGAACATACCTTAAATTTCTTTCGCTCAATTGGCTCCGAATCTGAATAGTTTTAAAATCAGATTTGTATTAAATTATTATGGAATTCTTCAGAACATACACAAGTGCCCTCAATGGCTTGACTGCAAATCGGGCGAGATCATAAATCTAATTTGTCTCTGGAGCAATCCGAGTGCTAAAGTTTTTTGCATAGTAGAAGGGACACTGTAGTCTTTCTCTTCATATTACATTAATTGGAGAAATAAGACAATTATATTGAACATCCATTCACTTGAGTATATTTAAAAAAAAATTTAATTAATGAAATTTAAATCATTTGTCTCGCTGAATGTATGTATGAGGTTAATGCTGTAATATATTTCCAAACTTACTGTCTTATATACATTTTTCTTTATGTTTTTTGAAATACTATTTATTTATTTTGAAGTAAATTTGGCACTTTTTGATGTTAATGAAATATTTTTCGAAGTATAAATTTGCTTTTTGAATCAGCTATAAAAAAAAACAAATCAATATTTTTTCAAACTTTTTTTTTATTTTGAAAACTGAACATTATCATTTTTGAATGAAAAATAATATCGTTCAAATGACTGCCACGACTGGCTTTACAGTAGGCCATTCGATCAACCCAATTTTTAAGCACACTTTCGGTTATTTGGGCTTCAATTTCATGAATGGCAACTTCGATTTCGTGTTTTAAAGTATCAATCGTCTCTGGATGGTTCGCATAGCATTTGCCCTTAACGGCTCCCCACAAAAAATAGTCCAACGGGCTTAAATCACAGCTCCGAGGCGGCTAATTGATATCGGAATTTCGGCTGATTATTCGGTTTTCAAAAACAATAGCCAAAAGTTCGAGTGTAACTTTGGCAGTGTGACAAGTTGCACCGTCCTGTTGAAACAAATTGTCGTCCATGTCATCTTCAATTTTTGGAAACAATGTCACGGTAACGCTCGCCATTTACTGTAACCGCGGCTCCTCGCTCATTTTCGAAAAAAAAATGGCCCGATGATGCCGCCAGACCAAAAACCGCACCAAACAGTGACTCGTTGCGGATGCATTTGCTTCTCTACAGTAACGTGTGGATTTTCTGAGCCCCAAGTCAGACAATTTTGCTTATTGACGTAGCCACCGATGTGAAAATGAGCTCCATCAGAAAAGAAGAAGAAGACTCACCATTTTGGAAATAGGTTTTCAATATTTCCCAATTTTGCTCAAGCGTATAGCGTCCCATTTCATAAATGTCAAAACTTTAAGTAAATTATGAACACATTTGACATGTCATTTGTGTTACCCTTATCAAAAAAATAGGTGGTTCAAAAAGCAAACGCTATATAGCCCACCCTGTACAATTAACTTTTTTTAAGTAGTTCATATAACTAAATGGAACTCTATATGGCCCTTTTTCGATACATCTGTTGTATTTTAAAGTTTTTTCACCATTTCGAAGGCTTACACCATTTGATTTGAGTTCACAATGCCATCTATTCCGACTTATCCAGGGACTTATTGAACCACCCTAGTTTCTTTCAATATTGACACTGTCACAAAAGTTCTATTGTGGTTTCCAATTGTCGAAATGGTACAAATATTGAAGCAAGATATATTTCACTGCCTTGATTTTTCCTTCAATGACACACATAAGTAAGTATATACATACAAGTGGGCGCCTAGGGTAATGTCCCAGAATGTTTGAGTAATTTCAAAGGAATTCGGGCAAAATCTCGTACAACTTCGTATGCATTGTGGCAAACACAATCGTACTTTGTGGTTGGTATGTTAAGTATTTTGAGCTTCAGAATTTCAACCGCAGCCAATTGTAGGCATTGCTGGAAAAGGGCGTAGTTACATATTTAGTATTCATACTCGTATTGACGTTCCTATATGTACACATATCTGGGTAAGGTAAGGGGACAGAATTAAAACAAAATGCAATGAAGAAGCGAAAAAGAAACGCTAACAGACAAATGTGTGAATGGTAAGACAAACTGTATGTAAAATAAGGAATTTTCATTAAACTATTTAAGAAAATTTTAGATCCCACAAAAAAACGATAAAAAGATTCTTGCGTTTGAGGAAAAAAAAACAACAGTTTTTGTACCACAAAAGCAAACTTTGTAACCAAGGTTTATAAATCTTACTTCTAAGAGGGCGACTATTTAATATTACTTAGAATCCTTTTTACATTTTTATAAAAATGGCGTTGTTTGTCAATCATATTTGGCACTTGTGTACCAGACAGCGGCAATATATTGTCTGAATTGAGTGCGTAAAGGTCAAAATAATCATTTTCATCCCTCGAAATCATTTTATTTATATTTAATTAGTTATTCATTTTTTAATTGGATGAGTAATTTGGAGCCCCCTGTATCAGGAGATTGCATTACCCGATCGAAATAAGTGATACTGTATCAAATTGAAAATATGTAGTTTAATTTTATATATTTTTCTTTTACTTATTTTTTTATAAAAGTGAAAGATTTTCAAGATATTTATAAAGATTAAAAACATATTTTTTTGGCAAACACCTGAAAAAGTTAAATAAATATAGGAAAATGGTTTTTGAATTTATTTTTTATTTATTTCTTAAGCATTCCAAAAAAATATTGGGGTATAAATGAGAAAAAATCCTTCTCAATGACCTTGACTGTAATTCAGCGAGTTCTGCTTCCCCTAGTGAATCCGCCCTAAACTTTGTGTCATTAACCATTTCAGCTGAGGATGTAATTAAAAATATTGGTGATTCTTGGACCTCGTCTCAAACCAATGTAGATGGTCTCTCACTTTGTTTGTTAAAAAACTGCTTATGCCTAGCTGAGCCTATTACCTTTATTTTCAATTAATCTCTGTCCTAAGGAATATTTGTTGACGTTTGAAAACGAACGTCTATAACCCCGACCTTTAAAAGTGGCAACAAAAATGATGTCTGCAATTATAGGCCGGACTCTAAGCTGTCTTCAGTTTCCAAATTATTTGAGATTGTTGTAAATTGTCCTTTCCCGTTAGAAATCTCGTTTTTCCAAGCCAACATGAGTTCGTCCCCAATTGCTGAACGGTTACAAATCTGGCTGTTTCCAGCGGCTACTGCTTTTGTAAATAAGTCTCAGGTGGATATTATCTACAATGACTTCTCGAATGCTTTTGACACAATATCATATCGTTTGCTTCTTCTGAAATTGACCTATTTTGGTTTTCATTCAACATTCTTGCCCTGGATAAAATCTTACTCAACTGATAGGCGCTGGTTTGTAGCTGTTGACAACGTTGTTTCAACATCATTCATCGCGTCCTCAGGTGCCTCCCAAGGTAACATCTTGCGGCCCCAATTTTTTGTTCTTTTCATCAATGATATTAGCTCATGCTTCAAATTTGCCAGTTTCTTGCTTTACACTGATGACCTTGAAATATTTGCAACCCTCTCAGACTTACGCGACTTAGCCAACCTTCAATCTGACATAAATAGAGTCAATAAATGCTTTCTTATAGTATTGCTAGCTCTGTCTTGCAATCTGTGAACCAAATGAAACACCTTGAAGTTGTATTTGATTCCAAGCTGATATATACAATAATAGAAACGTCGATTATATTCTTTCGCGCTCGCATTCGATGTTAGCTTTTATCCGCCGAAACTGTCAAACGCTTACGAACCCCTACACACTTAAATTTCTGTATGGTGCATTGGTTAGGTCTGGTTATTTGAAGGCCTTACACAGAAATTTAATCAAACCACTTTGAACGAGCTCAAATAATTTTACCATAATTTTCTCTCCGCTCTTTAAATTTTTCACTACCACTACCCTCTTACTATTCTCGCTGCCAACTAATAAGCCTTCTTACACTTGAGGGCAGAATATCCATTTTAGGGTGCTCGTTTGCCATTAACATCATAACAGGCGCTATTGACTATCCTTCTTTTTTAGCAAATATCGGTTTTAATATTACCTCTAGAATTCTTCGCCATTCGGAATTCGATAAAATTGCTTTTTCTAGAAGTAGTTATGGAGTCAACTTGTGCTGAACTAAATTTAGTCTTCGGTGGTTTAGCAATCAAGATCGTCTTTAGTTAAATAGTTACGAATGTTTTTTCTGCGCCAATGTCAATATTTGAAATAAATCTTGAGCAAGGCTTGAAATAGATATAAGTAAATATATGTGTCTAGTCTGTAAGGTTCTTGTAATCATAGACTTAAATAAATAAATAAAAAATATGATATGGAAGCATAAAAAATTTTGAAATGCGTAAAATATGACGATCATCAGTTTTTGCGGATCATCAGTTCCATCTGATTTTGGAAGTCTTTTACAAAATTCTTGTTTGAATAAATTACATCACGACTAAATTTGACTTATATCAGGATTTCACAGTAGTAGGGAATGAAACTTCCATCTTTAAGACTGAAAGTAGTTTTATCGATGTACTCTTAACTTGATAATACAAATCGAAAATTACAACAAACCATTGCCACAAATTAACTCCATTTTTTTGCTGACATCTGTACCTTATATTTAACTAGCTGTACCCGGCGCGCGTTGCTACGCCAACAACTAAAATAAATTTAAGAAAAATAACTTAAAGAAAAATCAGTATACAAATATTCAATTCATTCTAAACCATTTTACTAATTTTGTTTATTTCGAAAAAATCGGTTGAACGGGGCAGAAGTTGCTTCTCTGCAGCTCCACCTAGTGGCGAGTGGCAGCAATGAGCATATTCTATAAATCTTCTCCGTGGAAAAATACATATAATATAATATATATATACCAATTTTTATAATAATCGGCTCGTTTGTGTATTTACATATTTATTTGAGCTCGTCAGCTCGAAAGGTTTGTTTGAGCTCACAAATGTGGGTAGGCTAAACAACTTCTGCCACTATTTCGCTGAAAAGCTTAAACGTTCGATAGACACTTCTTTGAGAAACTTGAAGATTTGTTTTCCGTAAACGTAAAGAATTCATTTTGAACGCGAATTGACTTTAAAGGCGGAGGTATTTGCAACAAAGGGTCAGTTCACCAATGGAACGAATTTCTTTCAATAGCTGAAATAAGAAGATTTGAGGGGTTTTCGCTTTATTTCGTTACAAAATGAAATTGTCCGGCTAATCTCCAGTTCTTAGGCAATAAAATAATTTCCATGAATTCATCGACAAAATGCAAAAACACCACAAATTTGACCTCTTGCTTTGTATCGCGTGATCAATTTGAATGCATACCCTGATTTTATACCCTTGCCACCATTCGTTAGATAGCCAGTCTGTTTCTTTAATTTTAGGAAAGGTTTCCAATTGAAAAACCCTTGTTAAAGCAGAATATCATCGGAAGCTACTGTACAAATTCCATTCCTCTCCGGCACCATTTTTAATTTCGGAGACGTTGGTGAAGAAATTTTCGTACCGAGCTCCCCAAGATAGTGACTGTATCTGTATCTATTACTGCCTTGTAGAAAAGCTACTGACTTCAGGTATCAGTTTGACATTAGGTGCCAAAAAAACCTGCCTTGACCATATTTTAACCCGAATCTTCCCACGATTACCATATGGTAATGCAAACATGCCGTTACAATTTTACGTATTATGTCTGAACTAAATAACAAAAACAAAAAAGAATAACTGTATTTCACGCAGAATAAATGCAGCTCACGGAAAAACATAAGTGTTTTGTTATTTTTAGTGCAGCTAGCAAAGCTATAAGACGTCAAACTCAGTTGAAAAAAAAAGTGAATTATTGTGGTTTTTTAACATGGCACGTCGGTAAGTATATGAATAACTTTTTGCTTTTTTGATATATTTCCAAAAAAATTGCATCAGTTGGTAGATAAGGAAATAAACTAGTAAATGCAAGTTTAGTTTTGTTTGAAATTTGATTTTTTGTGTAACTTTTTTGTATTTTACTCAAGGCGTTACCATATGGTAACCGTGGGACGTCTAGGGTACAGGGTTTTAGTTACGTTTGGTGTAGTTTGTTTTTGAGATTTTTGAGATTTTTGATCATATTTATTGATATTTTGTGAATTACAGCGGTTTATCGTTGCAAAAAATGCTTGATTTCATTCAAGAACTCGATGAAGCAGAAGATCAAAATCAACTGTGTGATATTCCAACCAACTGTGTGATATTCCAACCACTCTTTATATCGAGCCTCCTGTGGATGGCAACGAATCTGGCGAAGATGACGCTGAAGATGATTGTGCGGGCATTCCAGATAATGGTTGCCCGGCTCAGCTAAGAGGTGGCTGCGAAGTTGTTATGGCTAGTGGGCGACGTATGCAAGGTTTCGATGAAGAGAAGGATATGGGAGGCATGTTTAGAGACGGTATAAGCATACCATCATTTTAATCTTATAAACTCTAAATTTTTCAGCACCAAATCCAGGTGATTTGCCTGTTATTGAGGTTGCAGACACTTATAATGAGATAGAGGATGAAGAAACAACGGCTAATCGTTCAGAGTCTCCAATGAGGAAGCGCTTATGTAAAATTGAACCGAAACCTTCAAACGTTGCATTGCCATCAGGAAACAAGGAAACTGTTTTTGAATGGGTCAAGAAGAAATCGTCATCTCTAATTCCAATTTTTCCAAGCGCAAATTACGAAGATTGTCGCCATTCACTGCCACACGAACAGTTTGAAAAATTGTTTGATGACACATTATTGGAACATATTTGCGAACAAAGTGCGTTATATTCGGTGGAACAGAATAGACCGAACCCAAATATAACAGTCAGCGAACTTAGAGCATTCATAGGCATATTGATCGTCACTGGCTACAGTTATCACTCCAATTACAAACATTTGTGTAGTCAGGATGAAGACATTCGGAACAATCTTGTCAGTAACACTATGCGTCGGAATCGTTTTCAAGAGATTTTGCAAAACCTTCACTTCGAAAAAAATTCCAAGGCTTCTTCAAAAGACGGCCCAAATCCTGACAAAATGTGGAAACTGCGTCCTCTTACGGACCATTTGAAAGCAAAAATGATAGAAAATTTCCATCCGGAACAAAATCTTTCTTTCGACGAAAGTATGATATCCTATTTTGGTAAATATGGATGCAAGCAATTTATAAAGGGCAAACCATTACGATTTGGATATAAAGTCTGGTCCCTATGCACTCCATCTGGTTATTTGGTGAATTTTGAAATTTACCAGGGGAAGAATCCTCGATCGAATTTGGAGTACGAAGCAAAGTTTGGAAAATGCGCCGCTCCTATAGTCAGCATGATCGACGATTTTCCTGATGAATTGAAATCGCTGTCATTCCAGTTTTATTTCGATAACCTGTTTACTAGTTATCCTCTGTTGGCATATCTCAAGTCATGCGGATATAATGGTACTGGGACAATCCGAGAAAACAGAATTCCAGCAAGCTGTCCACTAGTGCATAAAAAAGACTTCAAGTCAATGGAAAGAGGTTACTCTGCATCAATTGAAATGAAAAGCACTGGTATTTGTTTGGTGAAATGGAAAGATAACAATGTTGTCTGCATGTTATCTACCTGCTTTGGTAAGGATCCGAAATCAAGTGCACAGCGTTATTCGAAGGCAAGTGGATCGAAAATAAATGTACCCCGTCCTTGCGCAATCACGGAATATAATAAATTTATGTGCGGAGTAGACCGATTAGATCAAAATCTATCCCTGCACCGCATCGCATACAGGGGAAAAAAGTGGTGGTCTAGCATTTTTACCTGGCTGTTAGATGCTTGTATTCAAAATCCATGGCAACTTTACCGCAAAGATCAACCTATCAGTCAGTTAGAATTTCGACGACAAGTTGCAGTATACTACTGCAAACACTATGGTATACCGCCCAAAAGTCCTGGACCTGCGCCCTTTCACAGATATGCATACCAACCAGGTCGAGTTGAACATACTCTGCGCTATGATCAGGTTGGACATTTTGTGGTACCATCAAATCGTAGGCATTGGGCCAGTGACGGATGCAGAGTTAATGGACGAACTGCATGTGGTAAATGCAACGTAGGACTTTGCGTACAATGTTTTGCTCAGTACCACACAAAACCATGATAAATTTCAGTTCAAAAATGTTTTTTTTTTTCATTGTCGTGAATTCATTTATTTTACTTATTTTTTAAATAAAAATGTTTGAAAACAGTTATTTTTTGAAAAATTAAAAATAAAACGACATTCGAAAACCATGTTGTCTAGAGGTCCCACGATTACCATATGGTAACGCTAGTTTTCCGCATTTTCCGGAAAATCGAAGCGAGGAAAATGAAAATGGACTTCATTTTCGTGCTTAGGAGATCGAAATACATAAGTATACAACATTTCACAAAAATCCAAAACAAAAAAAGTTATGGGACTTCCCGGGTTAAACAACTCTTTGTGCCCGGAACTCCGATCGTCGTGCCACATTCAATTATAATGCATCCAACACATCATTTTCATTGCCTCCTTATTGATCGCTAAATCCAGGCGTACCTTGTCCAGCAATTCACCAAACACCAAATCGTGAAAGAGGTTTTTTACGACTATAGAAACATAAAAAGATTGTTTAGAAATATTTTAATATATCAAAAATACATATGTACATCCCTACATTTGATTGTTAGATTATATTCTTAGCGAAGCTTGTCAGACTTAAATTGCGCCAACCTTAAGAGGATGGTGTAAGGAACAATTTGAAAAGAAAGCAGTAAAGATATGTGGGGAAACGACGCTAGAAATTGCCGAAATCAATAAAAATTCAAGAATGGTGGAACTACATTCCTTATAAAAACTGCTTATGCACTTGTAGTGAGCCACAAAGAGTAGAAGATGTGTTGAAGAGCAAAAGAGGGAGATAAAATATTCGGTCTTATTGTAAATTTCCATGTAAGAAAATATTCCCATAAATTGCAATACAGTACAATAACACATTTTCCCACTTTGTTTCTATATTGTATCGAAATTTATGGAAATCTTTGCTTGCATGGAAATTCACGATTGAAAAATTTGTTCTAAATGTCTCAAGGAATAAATACGTACATAATACTTTGGTTTTTATTGGTAGGTAGGACCGTTGAAGTGAATTCTTTTATTATTTTATTTATTTCTGCTTTATAGCTCACGAGCCTGTTATTGCATAGCACAATGTGGTGTGGGGCTAACCTTTTTTACTTTTTTTGAAATGAATTTGGGACTTACGACTAGGGAAACTTTCGTGAAGAGCCGCTTTTAGGATTCCACTTAGTGTGCAGCCAGTGTTTCCCTTCGTAGTATTTACCATTTCATAAGCCATTTGAGAGGGGCAACGATTTGCTAGTGAATGAAGTGATAATCAAAAAGCATAATTTGCTGTATTCTTACATGAAGGGGCATATTAAAGATGCTCGGTTAAGCAAAAAGTTTCCACTATTTGCTTTTATTTCATAATTCGTAAACCAAATAGCGTACATACATTGCAAGTATCGTAAAAAAATCGAAATTTCGGATATTTATTTAATTCTCAATATAAAATATTATATGTGAAGTGGTATCCGTCTGAAGCTGTGAATCACTAACAACACAACATACACACCTGCGTTCACTATAATACGAGTAGCACTGCCACATATTGCAACGTTTTGACTATTTATTTACTTAATTTTTCTTTTTAGAAAATATAGAACAAAAATATACAACAAAACCTATTTAACTCAAAGTCGCAAACTCCATACAAAATTCAAAATATTGTCATCAAAATTTAAAAATGTTTACTCCACATTTTTGGAAAAATTGTTGTGGTGTAGTTTTGCAGCTCATATAGTTTTAATTTAATAAAGGGCAGGAAATACCTTGAAAATTGCGTTAATTTTTGACAAGCTTTTTTTGTCCATTTTGTGCTTTTTTCCGTATAAAAACTACTTCGAGCATTCGTTGTATGGAAGAAAATGCATAACACCGACAACAAAGAAATTGGCACCTTAAATTGGCACAATATTATATCAAAATTGAATGGGCTTCAAAACCTCGTACCTAAATATAATTTTTACTATAAAGTTTGACATTTTGGGGAAAATATGTAGAATTTTTTAAAATTGTGTGCAAATTTTGAAAATTTGATTTACATGGTTTCTGATATACTACGAACCATTTTTTTTATAAAAAATAGAAACAATCAAGTAAAAACTAAATTAATATTCAAAGCTTTTCTATATATTGCGCTGCTAATATTATGTACACAGGTTTATATGAATGATATATATATATATATATATATATATATATAAATAACTAGCATTACCCAGTGAGCTTCGCATCACCATACATAAAATGTTTTTTTATATCGCAAGAAATTTTTCATATTAAGTTTTCTTTAGAGAACTCGTAAAATGTTTAAACAGTTGAATTAGTTGATTTTTTTCATTCAACATACTTTCTAAAGATGTCACAATAGCCTTTTCTGTACTTATTTAAAATTTGATTGTGGTGGTCACCTACATACATACAGATAAGGTGAAAGAGCCGATAAAAACTTTGATTCTTTAATTTCCATTTCAATTTTTTACGCTAAATAAATTATGCTAAAATAAATAAAGTTAAAAATGTTTTTCCAGTTCCTCCTGGAGCATTCAATTTTTTATTATATTTGCGTCCAAAATGACTTGCAATTCGATAAAAAATTGATGCGAAAGTTGATTGCATCGTAAAATAAAATTGTTTTCTTGAGGGCGAATCATCAATCGATACGAATAAAAACTCATCGCACTGACGGTTTTCGTTGATTTTTGACCTGCGATGCAAAAATTAATTAGCGTATGAAAATTATTTAAAAATCATATTTAAACAAAAATAAAATGTATATGTACCAGTTGTTGGATTTATCATTGGTATATTGATATGATAGCCATCGTCCCCTCTCCAAAAAAAATGGGGTATTGCAATGCATCATAACAGCGATGGAGTTCTGAAATACGTTGTAATTGCTCATTTCTGCGATACAAAACAATATCTCGTGGCTGAAACTGTTCACCAACCACAACAATAGCTACTTTATCAATCGTTGGTACATTGAATCGTCTGGCGTGCTCCCAATTGGTGTTTTATCGACTTTTATTATGATTTTGTGGCCATCGGTGGGCATCAGATCGAGTGCCACTTTGAAGAATTTCACCAATTCATTGTGTTGATGGAACATTGTTTGTAATTTATTCACGATTGATCTTCTCGTATTCGTCGAAATTGCACAGCGCTGATCTAATTCACGATTCTCATCACCAATAAAATATATTTGCAAAAATTGATGGTCACCATCTGGAATGGTAGCAAAGACCCAGCTCTATGGTATATTTGACCTTGAATCTGTAAAGTTCGAGAAATATATGTAGATAACGGATCTAAATTTTTAAAAACATTTTAACTGGTTGTAGTACATAAGAATGGAATCTCTTAACCTGAAGGCGAGTTCCCAATTGGTCTATATCTGGAGTCCTTAGTTACCCAGCGAAAAGAAAAGTACTCTTTTCATTAGCATTTATCAACAACTTACAATGGATACTCATGTGGTTCAAACACATCCTAGGGTTATCCAGGTCCACGTTTTGGTCTATATCTCGAGACCCTAGTTACGGAGGGGCATTAAAAATACTCTATACTATAGCAATCATCAACAGCTCCCATTTGCTACCCATATTGTACAAACACATCCTAGGGTTACCCGGGTTCACGTTTTGGCCTATTTCTCGAGACCCTGGTATCCGATTCTTAAAATTTCAAAACACAAACCATCTACTGAATAGTCCAAACAAAGCCTAAAAACTTGGTTTGGATAGGTGAGCCCGTTCTTGAGTTATAAGATTACCAAAGAAATGTAACTTCTTTTTATATATATAGATTCCCTGTAGTTTTTAGGTGGCAAAAAGGACCTCAATAAACAAGTTAAAATTAGATTTATTTAAAGCTAAGTATTTGATCGCCATCCGATTTCAAGATTAACGGGTATCTGCTTCCTTAAAACGCAGTGGTCGGTGTTAGTGATGGTATCAGGCCAGGAAACAAGAAACATTTTGCGAAGACTACTATTGATAAATACCTGGAGTGCTTGTATAACATGTATTGTTGTGCTCCATGTTTCACAACCATACAGAGCAACCGAATTTACATTCAACTCAAAGATCCTCAATTTCGTGTGCCTGACTATACTCATATGTGATGATCTCTACATTTTGACGAACCTTGGATATTCGACTGCGAATATCGACTGCTGAATCCCCATTTTTGTATATAACGCTTCCAAGATAGAGAACTCGTATACCACTTCGATATTAGTGCCGTTTATTTGAAAGGTTTGCGAGTTCGCAGTGTTGATGCACAACATCATTGTCTTCGCAATGTTGGTTTTCAAGACGGCTTTCGCTGCACCATCGCTTACCGCTGCGATCTTTGAGCTAAGTATTTGTGCGATAGCAGATATATGTATGTCGTCGGCGTAGTCAAGATCTTCAAGGTGGCTGCCCAGACTCCAGGACATACCTCTGTTAGTCACGGCTGTTTAATGCATTACTAGGTTCAGAACCAGTTAGAATAGAAGCGGGGATAGCACGCACCCCTGTCTTACTCCTGTTTGCACTTGAATGCCACCGCTCAGGATGTTCCCAACTCTGACTCCGCAAGTGGCATCTGTTAACAATTCTTTTATGAGGTTGATGATATTTGCAGGTACTCATTTACAGACGAGCGATCTCAAGATCGCAACGTGGTTGAGAGTGTCAAACGCCTTTTCAAAGTCGATGAAACACATATAGAGTGATGTGCGCCACTCAACAGACTGCTCTGCGAACACTCTTAACCTTTTTGCTTCATTCGACGGAATAATCCGCGAATAAAAACTTTCTTTTACCACCAACAGCGGATTAGTCCGCGCCAACAAAAAACTCTCTTTTATCACCAAGAACGGAATAATCCGCAATAAATAATTTTTTTGTTCAAGCTTGAGGAAAATTAATAATTTCTTATTAATTCCTTTAGCTCACAGGGAATCTTTTCACAGTGCCAAATATCCTCTAGTAGGGGGAGGCGTCATCGTGCACTCACCTCTAGATTAGCTTTGAAAAGTTCTAGATTGATATTATCTGACCCTGACGCCTTGTTAGCTTTTAGTGCGCGCAGAGCTTTTACAATTTCGCTCAGATCAGGGCAGGTGGTCGGGATATCGCGTTTAATCAGGTGTATATAATAGGACTATGAATAAGTTCGTGCGGTTTTTTTTCGAAATTTGAAACTTTATTGACGTAAAATGGTTACAAATTTAATATTCAAAATATTGTCCATCGCTTACTACTACTTTTTCCCATCTTTCTGGCAATTCACGGATTCCCTTTGTGAAAAATTCGGTCGGTTTTGCCGCAATCCACGAATCGATCCATTTTTTGACTTCATCGTAATTACGGAAGTGCTGGTCAGCCAGGCCATGTTGCATCGATCGGAAGAGATAGTAATCGGATGGCGCAAGGTCTGGACTATACGGCGGGTGGGGTAGGACATCCCATTTGAGCGTTTCTAAGTATGTTTTGACCACTTGTGCAACATGTGGCCGAGCATTGTCATGTTGCAAAATAACTTTGTCGTGTCTATCGGCGTATTGCGGCCGTTTTTCTCGCAGTGCTCGGCTCAAACGCATCAATTGTCGTCGGTAGACATCCCCCGTAATCGTTTCATTCGGTTTCAGTAGCTCATAATACACAACACCCAGCTGGTCCCACCAGATACACAGCATAACCTTCAGGCCATGAATATTCTGCGCCGACGTCGATGTTGAAGCATGGCCAGGGTATCCATACGTTGCCCGACGTTTTGGATTGTCGTAATGGACCCACTTTTCATCGCCAGTCACAATTCGATGCAAAAAACCCTTTCTTTTGTGCCGTTGAAGCAGTTGTTCGCATGCCATAAAACGGCGTTCAACGTCTCTTGGCTTCAATTCATACGGCACCCAATGGCCTACCTTTCGGATCATTCCCATGGCTTTTAAACGTTTGGAAATGGTTGATTGATCAACTCCCAAAGTTTTTGCAACCTCTTCTTGCGTTTGAGCCGGATCTTGATCGAGCAATTCCTCCAATTCGGTATCCATGAACTTTGGCGGCGCACCCTCGCGTTCTTCGTCTTCCAAGCCAAAATCACCACTTTTAAAGCGTGCAAACCACTTCTGGCACGTTCGCTCAGATAGAGCATGCTCACCATAAACTTCCACCAAGATACGATGACTTTCGGCTGCTTTTTTCTTCATATTAAAATAATGAAGAAGAATTCCCCGCAAAAACACATTATTTGGCACGAAATTCGACATTTTCAAGTGTGGTAAAAATATTGTTGTTTACGCTTCAAATAAAAAACTTATACTGACGTTTGTGCCTTACGACAGTAGCTCTCCAATGAATGTTTGGAAATGTGGATCGATGGAATAATAATCAAGTTACGCCATCTGTTGTAAAACCGCACGAACTTATTCATAGTCCTATTACTTGCAAAACCCATTGTGATAATAAAATAAGTAAGCGTATCTTCATTATGCTAATATGAAGTCATTAGCCAATATAGTAAGTTAAGCGTCTACTTACAAGCATTAATTAGTGTATTATCTAATTTTTTGTGAAAAAAAAATTTAAAGCAAATAATACATCTGTGAGTGCTGATATTTTTTACAAACGTATTATACATATACTAAATGTACTTATAAATAAATTGAATTATTGCAGCTGGAAATATTCATTAACTTTTCCTATGGCTGAGCTGCGACTTGAAAAGAAATTGTGGGCGTTTGATGGATTATGAAATGAATTCAGTGGTATGGGCAATGCGGAAGTTGAATGATGTATTGAGTTTTACTGTATAAGTACACAGTACGGTATGGTATGGCATGTAAGCATTTCAAGTCCAATCATCGCGTCGCTAATTTTCTTGCCTTTAGATGGATGGGTAGATGGGAAGCTGAAGGTTTTGCACCAAAACAAAAGTTCACAAACAAAATTGGCAATTTTTAATGAGCTACAATACTGCATACTTTGACTAAAGAGTTTGAAACGTTTATGAAAATTTGTTAATTTTTTTAAATTTTCTACAAAATTTGAAATTTGAGTTACATAATTTTTTCTTTAGTATAAACAGTATTTTTATTAAAAACTAGCTGTACCCGGCGCACGTTGCTACGCCAACAACTAAAATAAATTTAAGAAAATAACTTTAAAGAAAAATCAGTAAACAAATATCCAATTCATTCTAAGCCATTTTATTGATATTGTTTATTTTGAAAAAATCAGTTGAACGGGGCAGAAGTTGCTACTCTGCAGCTCCACCTGGTGGCGAGTGACAACAATGAGCATATTATACAAACCTTCTCCGTCCGTGGAGAACTACAAATATATACCAATTTTTATAATAATCGGTCCAATAGTTTTTGAGTTCATCGAGGACATACAGACAAACATTAATTTTCATACATAAAAAATAAATGAAATAAACAAACATTGAGTTGGGGAGTAAGTTCGAAGCATTTTTATATTTTCTTTTATTTTACAACGATTTGTTTGCTATTTGGGTAAGGATTCATTCCATAGAACTCTTTCTGCTCTGCAAAGCCATGTTAATTTTATTTTTGAGTTATTTAATTTTTTATTATTATAGTTTTGAGGCTTAGAAATGAAATACCCAGGAGGCAAAAATCAACATTTTCCACACCTGCTCTTTGTTGCTCTTCATCGAGGTCAAAAAGCAGCCCGGGAGATTTGCGACGTGTATGGAGAAGGTCTCATAGGCGAGTCTACAGCACGGAAATGGTCTGCTAAGTTCAAAAATGGCGACTTTGATGAAATGTCCCGCAGCGGAAGGCCTTCTGAATTCGATCAGGAACATCTCAAATCACTTTTGCAGCAGAACAGACGTCAAACCTGTCGTGAATTGGCGGAAAAAGTGGACTGCGATTATAAAAATATTCTTAGTCACATTCATTCAATGGGATTTACCGAAAAAATGGGAGCCTGGGTGCTTCACGAGCACAACGAAAAAAAACCAAGGAAAGTCGCCTTCAAATTGCTTCTCAGCATCTCGCCCGCCATCGAGCAACACGCGGTCATAAACTGCGCATTTTTGTATCGAATCGTCACGGGAGATAAGAAATCGTGCACATCCCACCAGTATGAAGCAAAACAAGGAGTGGGTGGTTCCAGGAGATACGCCAAAGCCGAGAGTCAAGCCGGATCTTCATCCAAAAAAGTCCATGATATGTGTTTGGTGGGACTGGGAGGGCATGGCGCACTGGGAAATGCTCGAAAATAATGCTACGGTCAACAAGGAGCTCTAAATTGCCAAGTTACACCGCGTTAGTGATGCTATTCGACTGAGAAGTCCGGATCGACATGGTCAAACTATACTCCTTCACGACCACGCCAGGCCCCATGTTGCACAAGTCTTCAAAACCGCACTTCAAGAGCTCGAATGGGACGTCCTTCAACATCTGCCGATTCTCTGGATCTTACATTGACCGATTACCATCTTTTTCGCTCCCTGTCAAACCATATGAAGGGCGTTACCTTCGATAACAAATACGTTCTTAGAAACTGGCTCAACAAACTTTTTGACACCAGAGCAGGCGATTTGTTGGCAAATCGGCATCAACAAATTGGTCGAGAGATGGGAAGCGGTTGTTTGATTGATTAACTTATTGGTAGAATTATGGTTTTTTGTTCAAATAAAAGTCTTCGGTAAAAACGTTACGAACTTATAAATCAATAGTCACAACTTTGCAATGTGTGACGCTGCTATTATTGTGAACACAGGTGTACATTTTCCATGCCTATTAAATCCCAATATTCAGATTGGATTATTCTGCGATTCACAAATAGGCTTTAGGCGAAAAAATGGTTCTATTGAAGTAGCTACACTTTGCACAAGCTTGCGCATTTTACAAAGCGACTGTAAATATTTATTGGCAAACATACCGGAAGTTATGTGTCTGTATGTGTATTTATGTAAATTCAATCGCACATCGCACAGGTGTAGATTAGCTTTTGCAGAATTCTCTACTTAGTTAACATGTGCGACCAAATGGCCTTGATATATGTATAGCTATACGCACACACGCACACAGTAATACTTTGTATGTAAAATTGTTTGGTTTAAAACCGCACAATGGGTATTCATAAGCTTCCACACGAGTGCCCATACAAATGCATTATATGGTTAGTTTTCCCGTTGGTATTCATTATTACTGTGTAGATGAGTGAGTTTGTGTTGTAATTAATTCAAACTATTAAACGGCAACAATTAAAAGGTCAAGTCAGGTTTTTCATTGTGCACGCATACTCAAATAAAAGTGAAACTAATTAAAAGTGCTTTAAAAACTGTGTTGTAATAAAAATAAACTGTTGAAGTTTGAATTAGTAAGGATTTGTTTAATTTTTTTATGGGAATACAAAATCTACTAATTATCGTTAACATTCATATAATAACTGGTAGTCAAAGGCCAAGTGGCACAATGAGAAGTAATTTGCCAAATATGTTTAATACGGCTATATTGTGTAAAATAGTCTATTTCAGGGTACACCGTGTAAAAAAAATATTTTCCAGGAAAATTTGTACATAAACGAGAAGCTTAGATTAAATATAGCAATGCTGCATACTCTGTTTTTCATTTTCGCATCAATTTAATTTTTCAAAGGTCTTTAAAGTTTCAAAGGGGAAACTTCAACAGAGGTATTAGTTGCGTATATTTTATTTCTTGGGAAGAAGCTTCAGCTATTTTATTTGCGTTTTTATAAAACAGCAAGAAGCACGAAGTCGAGACATATATTACTATATATTTACATATACACATTATGCATAATATTTCTGCTGATTACTCCTTTACGGAGTATAGGCCCTCTACAAGGTGTCTACAACGTACGCGGTTAGATGCTATTGTCTTAGCATTGCTCTAGCTTGTGCTTATAGAGGATAAATCATGCAGGATAGACCTTTTCCAGATGCTAGCTGGTCGGCCGTGGCTTCTCTTTCCAGTAATTTTCAATCTGGTGCTATTTTTGTGATGCTGTGGGGCAGTTTTCTAAGACCGCGGCCTTTCCAACTCAATTTTCTGCATGTTAGATGGGCTCCAAGATGGGCTCCACGTTCGTTTGTCTCCAGAGTTCTCCGTTAATTTTTGATCTTGGGCCAGAATAGTCTACTTATTATGCCAAGGCATTGGTTCGTAAAGCATTGAAGCTTCTGAGTGTTCGTTTTCGAAACAAACCACTTTTCACTTCCATGTAGCAACGTCAACTTGACACATGCTTCAAATATCCTGAGCTTGATGTTTCCGGAAACTTGCGAGTTAGTCCAAATATTTTATAGTGCAGCCCAGGTAGCAGAGGCTAATAACGAACTCCACTTCTTTGCCATCCACCAGTACGTGGTTGTTGTTGGTGTGGTTGATTTTCAATACCTTCGTCTTCGCGACGTTTATTCCAGCTTGACTTTGCGTGCCAGCGTTACTAGTTCGTCCGCCTTCGCTTGCATATCGGTCAATTTGTGCGATAGCAGACAAATATCATCCATTTCTCCTTGGATTCTTTCCAGTTGCTTGGTGAGTACTAGCGTTTCCATGTAATGTCTCTGGGGCACATGGAGAGTCGGATTCATCCAGGATGATGGCGAAAAGAATTGGTCAGAGGGGCAGCCTTATCTAACTTCAATTTTGGATGAGAATGCGTTACTTTTGGTACCATTGTGCAGTCCTGCCAGTTCAGAACTCACACACTGCGCTTTGATCAGACGAATTATTTTCCCACGAGGAATCTCACGTCTACTCAATGCAAGCCAAATTGCGCAGCGTTTAATGGTGTCGAATGCTTTCTTAAAGTAATGAACGGCAGCTATAGTGGTGAGTGTCATTCGATAAATTGCCCGACCCATAGCTTCTTTGCTCGGTCAACGCGGCTGCGTTGGCTGTGAAATTCCGTTCATCTTCAAGCTTCAGCCTCCCTTGAAGAATTGTTGGTAGTATTTTGTAAACGGTGTTGAGTAGCATTATGCCCCTCCAGTTACCACAGTCGCGTAGGTCGACTTTTCATCGGAAGTTTGGCGATGATATGCTTGCTCCACGAAGGTCGTTGATTCACATTGCGGAAATATGTTGATGCAACATTTCAGCCATTGTTTTCGGGTTCGCTGACATAAGCTGCGATTGGATTGCATCTTCACCCGCTGCTTTATTTACATTTAATTTGGCGACTGCATCCTTAATTTCTTCTATGCTTGGAGTTGCTGTTGGGATCCTCTTGTTCGTGTTGGTGTCCTGCTGGCTTCGCAGTAGTCATCGCCTCTGGTGGTCACGTTGCTTGTTAGCTGAATGTGCTCCATTTATCTACGTACTTGGTGGGCAGAACTGGTGTGTAGAACTGCTGAGCAGGTTCTTGTTACCTTATTGGATCGTTAATTTACCCACTATGTGGAATACTTCCCGCATGCCGTTCATTCTAGCGGTCACTTCGGTATCGGGTTAAGGGTCTTACCGATATCCCATTCACAACTTTCTGGATTTCGTGTGGAAAAATAATTTTCAGAATAAATTGTAGAGCAGTGAGTGTAACCTATGGTATATACTCTCCTTTTGCGTTCCTGGAAGAGTTCCTTGAACGTTTGAGTGCCCAACTTTTAGATCTCTCCAAGGTAGGCATGCATTATGTCTAATTTTGATGCAACTAGTCCGCAACTTGCTCTAAATATCTATCGGTATAAGGTCCAATAGAGTCTCAAGAGCCGGTGCGCTTGTTATAAACATGGATCACCGACTGCCCTTTGTACCCTTTCCAGTTTGCTCTAGGATACCATATTTTTTAATGATGCCCAACAAACAGTGGCAGCGCAGAAGAGAACCTCATAAGCGCAGTGTACAAGCATTGACTAAGTTTAGGTTTAATATACGAGTATAAACACCACTAATTTCTTTGGAAAAACTTAAGATTTCTGTATAAAGTTGGCCACAAGACTTCCTTTTTACATGCACATCGATTTCTTCACTTGCACAATCGGAATTAGTTTTCGGCATGAAGCTGAACGCTGTTAGTTATACAAATATATATATGTACATACATATTATATATACATACAATATATAAATACTCTTAGCTCAGTTACGGAGCATTATTAATTACTTTCTGTACATTACTATTTTTTTCTTTAACTAACCGAATTCATTTTAACTCTCATATCAAGAAAGTTTTTAAAGCAAATATATTTTCCGCTCAGTTCTATTAAATTGCAAAATTACTTCTATTAGCACATACTCAACTATGGTTCCCCTCGCATAAATGAAGCAAACTAATGTGTACTTTAGCTCGCAGCAAAAAGTAATTCAAACTAATAATTAGTTCGAAAAGAACTCTACCGTCGAATATTTAACCCTTAGTGATAGTAATGAAGTATCTCTTACACTACGAGCTAAAGTTATTTTACAGGACAATATGTATGTAAAAAAATAAAATATATGATATAAGTAACACAGGTCAACAATGTTTTGTTCTAGGAAAGTGTAGCGTCATTTTCAAAGTAATTTTTTGCGTAGAATCCGAATCCGGGGTTTAAATTGCTCTATCACGTCAGGATTTTGAGATATCCTAACCTAAAAGTGCAAAAACGCTGTTTTTGCCCATTTTTGGGGTTATGTAGCTACACAGATTTTGCTCTTTATAAAAAAGTAAACATAGTATTTTAAAGTATAAGTCTTCCTCTTTTAAATGCCGTTGAGTTTGCTTAAATATCTTTATTTTTCACTGAGATATCGCATTTTGAAGTTTCCATGTTTGTGAATTTTGCGATATTCGAAAATCCATGGAGATCACATGAGACGTGATAAGGTCGATTTCGATAACGAAAAATTCACAAACATGGAGACTTCGAAATGCGATATCTCAGTGAAAAATTAAGATATTTGAGCAAACTCAACGGCATTTAAAAGAGGAAGACTTATAATTTAAAATACCACGTCTACTTTTTTATGAAGAGCGAAATCTTTGTAAGTCCTGACGTGATAGAGCAATTTAAACCCCGGATTCGGATTCTACGCAAAAAATTACTTCGGAAATGACACTACACTTTTATAGAACATTCCGAACCCGTTTTTTGCAGACCTGTGTAATTGGCGCGTACACCCTTTTCTTGTGTTTGGCCGAGTTCCTCCTCCTATTTGTGGCGTACGTCTTGACCCCAAAAATGGGGGGGCCTACAGTTTTAAGCCGACTCCGAAGTTCAAATGTTTTTTATGAGGACTTTTTCATAGCAGATGAGTGTATTTCTCCCATTGCTTAGTTTGCCATTACCTGCGAAAGATAGACCGCTATTATTTTTTTTCATTTTGATGCTTTATGGAGATTCGAACTAACGTACTCTGGTTTCCGAGTCACGGATTGGTAGTCACGCACCAACCCATTCGGCTACGGCGGTCCCCGGGTTTATTAGGTTACATAAATTTATATTATAAAAAATCAAATAAAAAAATGTTTCCATATTCCACGCCTCTTCTACAAATGAGCTAGAAGCAGAAAATATTTTTTCGAAGATTCATAAAATATTTTTTTTGTTACTAAATTGGCTAAAGAGAAAGTTTTTGTGTACCGCAAAGATTCTTCTTCCTTGCTTTTGTCCCGTTTCACTTAGGTTCAGCTCTCCAAGTTCGTAATCGCCAGATTTTTCGATCTTGGCTTGTCTCAGTGTTTAAATCGCACGTTTCATGTCGATTTCAATCTGCTGTGTCCATGTATGTTGGCTTCCTCGGCGCCGTAACGATGTTTAGAACTTTCTCGTATTATCGGATTAAAGTTTCCTCTAGATATGACTATACCAGCGAAGCCGGCTCAATTGTTTGCTCAATCGGCGCGGTTTTAAAGCTTCCATGAGTTTATCGCTTTGGTACTTTGTCCAAAGTTTCTTTTTTCGTGGAGTTCTTTTAGGGGCCAGCATTCGGCTCCGTATAACAGGGTGGGACCCACAGCCGTTTTATTGATTTTGTGATTTAGATAGAGTGGCGTTTTTCTGCCGCACATCACTTCAGTTAAAGGTTTCCGTTTTAACTTTGCTGATTTTACCCCTGACTGCACGTCTTCATTGACATCTCTGCTATTTGTTACAACGAAGCCCAAGTACATAAATATGGGGACCTCGTTTAGCGGACTGTCATCCAGCAGGATCGGTGATCTGTTTGTTGATGTTAAATAGGTGGAAAACTCTCAGCGCATGGCCTCTGTGTTTTCCTACTTATTTTCAGCCCATGCAACTTAAGTTAGTTTCGCCACTGATTGTGTCTTCATCTTCGCTCGCTGCATACAGTATAGTCCACGGTGTGTCGCGTTGAGTGGTGGCGGTTATGTAGTCTATGACCAGGTTAAAAAAAAGAGGGCTCAATGCGGAACCTTGGTGTACGTTTACTTTTACAGCAAACTCATAACCATCAGCAGCAAAACACATAACAATCATTCACTAGCTACTGCTCCAACTTTTGTAGTTATGTTGTTATATGGTATATGTCCTGTATTACTTTGACGTAGTATTCTGGTACTTTCTGAGATTTTTCTTATAATCCCTATACTTCTCTATTAGAATTATCATTGTGTGGACATGATCAGTTGTGGATTTGCCTGTCATGTATTCACACTGATTTTTACTGATCTCTATCAACTCACGTAGCCTGTTATATTATTTAGCACTCGCTCCCAAATTCCTTACCAACGGCTCTGCTCTGAAGTTACCACAGTCTGCCAGGTTGAACATTCTTATAGAATGGTACGATGTAACTTTTGCGCCAGCTCTTTGAAGTAGAATATCATTTAATAAAGATTTTAAGTAAACGGTACCGTTGAACCCAAATGTTTCCATACCTCAGTTGCCTTTTTGATTTATAACTTTTCACTTAAGATAGCGCTTGTTCTACATATCTCTTCGGATGCTATTTCTGGGATGGGGCTCTCGACGTGCGGCGGTTTTAAGATTTCCTTACTTGAATATGCTTCATTGCGCTATTTATTGGAAAATTCTTTCCATCTGTTGCACATTTGTGCTAATTGTTTCTGATTGACCAACTCCATTTTTTGCATTTTTTTTTTTTTGCAGCAACATATACATAGGTAAGTTCTTGTCGTTCTGACTTTCTTTGCTGCCAGCGTTTGTACATTTGCTTTTAAACAGCAAGTTTTTCTTTCACTGTGTCGTTCAACCACTTTGTGCCCCTGTTTACATTGATGGGACCTTTTGACAAGCTGCTGCTTGTGTGTAGTACTGCTCAAAGTGAATCCACTTGCTGGCAGTTTCTTTTACCTTCATGTCTTTAAAATTGCTTAAAAGAACTGCGCAAAGGTTTTGGCTTACGCTCTATTTAAGATTATTAAGGCATTTTTCAATTTACACATCAGTATATTCCAAACCAGATTTTTAAAACATTGGCTCACTTATGCTTTGCTAACCATCTACAACTTTCTTGGGTGTTGGTCGTGGCAATACTCATTACTTTGGCAGGTGATTTAATACTTGGAAGCTTGAAGCAATATTTTTGGGTTTCCTCATTGCCTCCAACCGTAGGATAACTCTTATCGTTCATTTCACAAATGAAAGAAGAACTTGAAGCAAATAAATCCTGGGACCGAGCAAGTAGTTAATGTTGAACAAATACTGACTGCTTTTCAGAAAGAGATAGGACGATTTTCCTTGCACACGTAATATTTTACACATCTGTAGTTTACGTTCTTAGAGGCTTGTATAGGATTTGGCTCATTTACGATCCGATTTTATGGATCAATCCACAATTTAATTTTTGAATTCAGAAAGCTGCTTTGCTGCCCTGTGGAGGAAATTTTCATTAAACTCAAGCATTATTTTACATGAATTTCCAATCTCGCAAAATTGACTTATTTCGTAAATATTTTCTTGAAGTCAATTAGAGAAAAAGTGATAAAATTTCCCACATTTCGTTGGAAGTGAATTATATGCTCAAAATGTGCAACGACTTAAGTTAAATTATTGCAAAATATAGATATTCTCTCGCGATCTCGGCACTAATCCTAGGATTCGTGGATTTTCGGGATACCGTTATTACAGGACTTGGGATTGACCCGAAATCCAGAGAGAAAATTTATAGTATGCAATTTTTACAATTTACAATCCCGGGATTGTAAGAACGGGATCCCGAAAATGCCAGGACCGTCAAAATCGATCAAATTTACATCAGTAATATAAAGATATGCGAAGTGTTTTTTCTCGAAATCATGATTTTAAACCTAGTCAGTTATTGCTTGCTACAGCAGAAATGTCGATATGCTGTTTGAGTTACTTCATTCGCAGTGCTAGACTAGGCCACCCGCCGCGTCACAACAAAAAGTAAACTTTTACTTATTATTGGTTAAAACCTTAACGCATTTATGTGTATGTATGTATGTACATATATGAGCATAGACGCGTCAAAAGTAAACTAAGTGCTGCGAGCTTTTAAAAGTTTGTATCGTGGCACCAAAGCAACCCCCGTCAACCTCCAACGCTACCTAACTCCAATTGGCTGGATGTGTAGGTGACCTTTGCTTATTTACGGATAAAGCCTGTCACGTTTAAAGCCTAGAAACAACTGCAAGTGTGTGTATGCATGTGTATAGCATACGCGTCGAGGCGTAATGTGTCAAACGAATAAAAGCCGTCATGCCATAATGTGTTACTTAATGCTAATGTTTAGGCAAAGTTATGAAGTACATAAAAGTTGGTCGTAAATATAGAAAAATAAAATTATTCTCACACACACAAAATTAGTTCATTCCCATTTCCATTAAGATTTACAGATACCACAAATAATAATTTTATAGTGGGTTTGGTGGTGTCAAACCCTCATATAAGGTCTTATTTGTTTTGCATTTAAGTACTTTATAGATTTCATCATAAAGGCTAGTTAATTAGTAAATCAATTTAGAGCTACGATGTTAATAAATAATTTATGTTGTTCTGACTGTAAGCGGATAACAACTTTTCAGAATTATTTTCTGCAACAGTCATCGACTGGCATTCGTCGCATTCGGTTGTGTCTATCGCTTTCAGTTTGACTACAGTACGAGTTCGTTGCGTTTTTGCATCCCACCATATTCTCTTTTGTGTTTTGTTTTTGCTTTTTCGCGTGTGAAAAAAAAAAACAATAGTTAACTGCTGCGGTAAGAAAAACAATAAATATGTCTCCCGCGCTCGGGGACAACAGGTTTGCTGCTCTAGCAGCAAGCCCCCACCGTAAACGAAAAAAAGCACAAACAATTACAAAGGACTTGTTTCCAACACTACCTCGTATACAAAAAGAAAATCATAAATATTTAATTGCAAGTACAATGGACTCTTCCAAGCCACTTAATGCCTTTTCTTGTTTTTTGGTTCATAAAGCGCTGAAGCATATTAGCTCTGATATTCTCAATATCTCTGAATTAAGAGACGGAAACTTATTATTATTTGTAAAAAATTCGAACATCGCCAACAAATTTATTCAAACAAAAAACCTTGCCGGTATCTGCCCCGTAAAATTCGAGTTACACAAGAACCTCAACTCATCCAAAGGCACAATTTATGCTCCTTGTTTGAATTATGTTAAAGAAGACGAAATAGTAGAGAACTTGAAAGAACAGGGTGTTACATCTGCATACAAGTTCCCTAAATATGTTGAAGGTAAGCCAACCCCTTCAGGGGTAGTCTTACTCACTTTCGATCGCTATCACTTACCTGAGGAAATCGAAGTATCGTGGTATACAGCAAAGGTGAAACAATATTACCCCAACCCAATGCGGTGTAAGAGTTGTCAAAAACTCGGTCACACGCTCAAAAGATGTGATAAAACACCAGTATGTGTCACCTGCGCATACCCCCCTCACGTCGAAACCCCTTGTGCCCGCACCCTATGTGCAAACTGTTCAGGTGCCCATCCCTCCTCAAGCAAAACATGCCCAAAATTTATTCAAATGAAAGAAATCATTACAATAAAAACAGACAGAAAGTGCACTATTCGCGAAGCAATAAACATACATAAACAGCAAATACCTCAAAAATTAAACGAAATTTCTACCTCTTTCTCTGAAATGGTACAACAACCACAAAATATGCAAAAAGTCAATGGCCCTATTAATAACACGACAGTTAACCCAAATTCAAATGCATATAGCAACAATAGCAACCCCACTTCAAATATATCCACAAACAATACAATAAAAAAAACAGATAATTCAATAACAAACAACAATGCAATCACTAACAGCACGCCTGAATCAAACGCCATCAACATAGCAGCACCGAACTCAACCTGTAGTCAAACGGCAACCAGAATGTTAGTTGAAGACTTCATCTCCCAAATATATTCGCCTTCTCATAACATATTTTCACTCCCTACTCTTCTTACAAACCCTTCCCACTCCAACCTCCCCACCAACTCTTCCCAATCTTCTCTTACTTCAAACCCTTCTCAGCCCAATATTCATACAAACTCCTCTCAATTCTCTCCCACTTCAAACTCTTCCCAACCCAACCTTTTCCCTTTTACTGCTACACCCTCTCTCCCAACAACTAACTCTTCCGATACACAGTAAAGCATGAAGGTATTACAATGGAATATGAACGGTCTCATTAATAATTTTCCTGATCTTAGTATACTAATAAACGAGTTTTCTCCTGAAATTATTTGCCTACAAGAAACGCATATTCCACATAATAAATCTGCTTACTCACCACTAAAATATGTTAGTTACTATTACAATAGTCCAAACAACAACACTTGCAAACAAGGTGTTGCCCTATTGGTAAAAAAATCCCTCTTTCACAAATTCATCCCTATAGTATCCGATATTCAATCTCTAGCAATTGAAGTAGATGTAGGCTTTAAAATTACTGTGATTTCATGTTATATCCCACCTCACCAAGTTTTTAGCAGCAAAGACCTAATCCACATTCTAAACTCTTTCTCCACGCCTTTGATCTTGTTGGGTGATTTTAATGGATGGAGTCCCCTTTGGGGTTCATCCTCCACCAACAACAGAGGAAAAATTATTGAAGACGTCGTTCTCGCAAAAAACCTCATCATCCTTAACGATTGTTCCCCGACCCACTTTTCCACCCACAAGACTTTCTCCCACCCTGACATTTCCATCGCCTCCGCATCCATAGCACCAAGATTAACAACTAAAACATTAGATGACTTACACAATAGTGATCATTTCCCCATAATTACTTCCGTTTCTTTACCTCAAAGTTATCAAGTTAAGCCTAAGCCAAAATTCAATACGGAAAAGGCGAACTGGGAAGCTTTCAATGCTACGTTGGTATCCTTAGCACACAACATACCAGTCTCTGCCAACGTAAATAAAGAAGCTGCGGCAATCAAATCTCTCATTCGGTCAGCTGCCAATGTTTCAATTCCACAGACCAGTACTAAAAAATATACAGCCAGACTTCCGTACTGGTCTAACTTGCTCTCCATCCTAAGGAAAAATAAGCAGACCTCATGGACTCAATTTAAAAGAAACAGGACGGACGAGAACTTCATTGCGTATAAGAGACACAATGCCCTATTCCGGCGTGAGTTGAAGTCTTGCAAAAGACAAGCACTAGAAACTCTCACAGCTAAAATTACACCACAGTCCAACCCGAAAAAAATTTGGGCTGACATAAGAACTCTCACTGCCTCTTCCCAACCTAACCATATCCCATTTATTCATTTCCCAGTAGGGCCAGTTTATTCCTCACAAGAGATAGTTGAAAAATTCGCAGGCACCTGGTCAAACTACTCCCACAGCTCAAACTTTCACCCCGACTTCAAGAGAAGAAAAGACAATATAAGCGCTTTTAAATACCATAACCCCTCCCCTTCCTCCGATAGTGTAGCAATAGATTCACCATTCACAATAGAAGAATTCGATTTAACGCTTTCTTCTCTGAAGGGTAAGACTCCCGGTGGTGATAGAATTAACTACGCGATATTAAAAAATATTCCTTCCTTCTTAAAATCCCGACTCGTTAACCTATACAACTCAATATTTAGTCAAGGCTTATTCCCTCAAGCGTGGAAAACTGCCGCAATTATCCCCATCCCCAAACCTAATAAACCCAACTCCCTCATATCTAGTTATAGACCTATATCCCTTCTCCCTTGCATGTCAAAAGTTCTAGAGAAAATGATTTCCCGGCGAATCATCTGGTTTGCCCAAAAAAATAACCTTCTTAGCCCACACCAGTTTGCGTTTCAAAAAGGACTTGGTGTAATAGATCCGCTTCTAATATTTGATCATTTCGCTAACTCAGCACTTGCCGATAGAAACCATGTATCTGTGCTTAGCTTAGATTTTGAAAAGGCATACGATCGAATAGGCTCTCACAATGTATTGGAAGAGCTAAGTCGCTGGAAGATTGGGGAAAAAATGTATAACACTATCAAATCGTACTTATGCAATCGCAAATTTTATGTTCGTGCTAACAACCATGAATCCCAAATCCTTCCCCTCTTTAATGGTATTCCTCAAGGATCACCTCTATCTGTCATTTTGTTCATCATAGCTTTTAATGAAGTTAACTCTATAATATCCAAACATCTGCATGTCGAACACTTCATTTACGCAGATGATGTGGTAATTTTTTCAAATACCAAAAATTTATCAGAAGTTAAAAGTACATTTAGCGGTATCCTTGCGGACCTCGAAGTTTGGTCACAAGCTTCGGGAGCCAGTATTTCTATGAATAAAAGTTCTACATTCCATATATGTCGCAAGCATAAATGCATATTCCCACCTTTATCCTTCTCCAATATCATAATCCCCCACACCAACACACTTAAAATATTAGGCATTATCTTTGATAAGCGACTAACTTATAAGCAACATTGTGAATACGTTAGGTTAAGCCTATTATCTAGACTAAACATAGTTAAATACTTATCCTCAAAGCACTGTTTGATACATACAAGTACATTATTAAGTATCACTAGATCTCTAATCTTATCTAAAATTGACTTCGGACTGGTTATATACGGACACTGCGCTAAAACTCATCTAAAGCGCCTAGAAGCACCTTACCATGCTGCAGTCAGGAGAAGCATCAGAGCCTTCCCCACTTCCCCCATAAACGTTACCTTAGCGGAAGCTGGACTTCCCACCATCTCGGAAAGGGTGGCCAACAATACAAGGACAAGTATTTTGAAGATAATTCAATGTAGAAACAGACTTTTGTTTAAACACATCAACTCGAGTACTCAAAAATTAAACACAAAGAGCCGGGAATCAACAATCTCCATCATTCTAAAAGAAGCCAAAAAACTGGATATCATTGCTCAGCCAGTACTTGCAGAACCCGCAATACATCCACCGTGGGTCGTTCCCAACTCGATGATTTTGAACAATCTATCCAAACATTTAAAAGATTCCACTAATACAAACGAATACAACCAGATTTTTCTCGAAACCATTTCCCCATTAAAGAAAGATTGGGAGATCATTTTTACCGACGGATCAAAAACCGACACCTGCACATCGTTTGCAGTGACAAACGCAGAAGGTGTTACCATCTGTGCCGGAATTTTGCCAAGATTCACTTCAATATTTACAGCTGAAGCAGCTGCGTTACTTGAAGCAGTAATCTTTGCCTCCCAGAAATGTAGCAAGCACTTAATTTGCACCGATAGCAAATCCGCAATCGAAGCTATCTTAAACCCCACAAATGACACCCCGATGATAACAAAAATCCGCAATATAATTTCAATACACACAGGTGCAATCAAAATTATGTGGATTCCTGGGCACTCTGGGATAAATGGTAACGAAAAAGCTGACAAGAGAGCGAAAGAGGCGAATAAGGAACCTCTACACACATTTAACTATATCACTTGCAATGACATAAAGATACTAGCGAAAGAACTTGCCGCAGATAACGCAGCAACTAAATGGAAAACTTATCAGCATCCTTATAAAAACTTTAACCCCTTTGGGGGAAAAAATACCTACCCTCCATCTGCACTATGTCACCAAACAAAAACCTTTACTCGACTGAGAATCGGTCACACACTCATGACACATGCCCACTTGCTCAGCGGTTCACCGAAGCCTACATGCCCTTTTTGTGGCTCCAATGAATTTACTACACTTCACCTGATAGATGCTTGTCCTTCCCTACAAAATATCAGAACAACCTTTTTCTCAAGCATCAAACCATCGGAACTCCTCAAACAGACAACGGTATGCAATTTAAATAAGATTTGTGATTATGTATCTAGATGTAAGTTAAGGCTATAAGACACGCTGTCATTTTTTATTATACTAATAGCCGAAGGCCATAGTAGCCAGTGCTTTAGCTCTTTAAGTGGAATAGTTATTTATAATTGTTACTCTTTTAATAAATAAATAAATAAAATATTTTCTGCAATCGGGTTTATTGAATTCTTCCTTAAAATGTTTTTAAATGAGAAATAAACAAATAAAATTTGAAGATAATTCATTTAAGTTCAATTGGATACCGCTTCCGGCATGATTTTCTAACGAGCGGTAGTTTGCAAGTAAAGCAAGCGAGTGAGTTGAGTGATCCAATTTCGCAGCTGTTAAACAAGTTGATACCGATGCTTTTGTACTCGCAACTCGAAGGATTTTGTAGAGGCTAGGAATGTGTTTGATTTCCTAAAAAAACGGAAGAACTGGGGGCTGACGTCCAGAGAATACTTACCTCTTTCAGTAGCAGCTTATAATATATTGGAGAACTTTTGTGATTCAAGTTCTTTTTTCCGTAATAAATGTTGTTCCAAAGGTTCAGCGTTGCCACTATCTAGCCTCCATAATGGTTTAGTGGTTAATGTCTTGTAAAGGCGGAACACGAATATTATTTATGCAAAAAAGGTTTTAAAATCGGGGCACACAATATTCCTGACTTCATAGCCACAGAAGATTGACCGTCTGGAAGTCCAAATCTGAATTCATTGCACTACAGTTTGTGGTCAGAATTAGAGAACATAGCCTATCGAAGACTTCACAGAGTTTCGAAGAGCCTCAAAAAATGTTTGGTTCCAGCAGCGATGTCAATATGGCCTAACCCTTTGAAGGTTTGTGTCAAAGCAAATGCGTATGAAAATTAAAAAATTTTTTGTTCAATATTTACATGATTAAATAAAATAAGTAATAAATAAATGGCGGCCGCCGTAGCCGAATGGGTTGGTGCTTGATTACCATTCGGAATTCAGAGATAACGTAGATAGAGATAATCTTGGTGAATGACCAAAATGAACAAACTTTTTTTTCTAATAACAGTCGCCCCTCGGCAGGCAATGGCAAACCTCCGAGTGTATTTCTGCCATGAAAAAGCTCCTCTTAAAAAATATCTGCCGTTCGGAGTCGGCTTGAAACTGTAGGACCCTCCATTTGTAGAACAACATCAAGACGCACACCATAAATAAGAGGAGGAGCTCGGCGAAACAACCAAAAAGGGTGTAGGTATATATAAATAAAACTAACTTCATGAAAAAGGTATTTTAATTTCATACCTACAACGGACTTAACTTGTAACAGAACTTATGGCAGGACTAAGTACATATGTTTGCTGAAGGAAAAAACTTTCAGGAGTTTTTCTCTAATTGCATCAGAAACTGAAACCACAATTATGCTACTCAAAGTTTTTTTTTTCAAAAGAATTATTTCCGAACAATCGATTAGTAAGCTTTCTTCCAGTCCTTATCACACTCTAACACATTAACACCTGACTGTATCTATAGATTTGCACCACCAAATTTGATAAACTTTTTGTGAGTGCAAGTTACTAAATACCCGAATTCTCACAACTCACAAAAATAGTATTTAACATAAAATCTCAAATTTAGTGACTTGACATTGGTATGTATTGTACCATATTCCTAAAAAAACTAAAGCTCGATATCGGCAAAGGAAGTAGTTATTTTTCTTGTTTTCAACTGACCTGCTTTAGTAACCTTTTTCGTTGTATATTATTGTTATTATTATACATGAATATATTCAGCCCGTATTATACATGAATATATTCAGAATCCGTAGTAGAAAACCTTCGAATACGAATGTCTACTACGAATATGGAAAAATTGTAATTGTGGGTTCTATGTGAGCACGAAAAGAGCGCTGCTAAACTCAATTGTTAAAATTTTATATTACGACAACAGCTCACTTCTATGTGAATAAGACAATTTAGCAAATAATCTTTAAGTTTTTTGTCAAGTTAGCTGAATTTTCAAATTAAAATGTATTCGTTGTCTTGTGCGGTTGTGTTAATATAATAGAGAAGGAAAGTGAGAGAAGCAAACGGAGTCTCAGAATTGAGTGAAACATAACCTCTCGATATAGACGAACCAATGTAAGTGCTTGCCTTTTTGTTTAAGAAAAAGGTTACTTAAACACGGTTGAACAGGTTTATCAAAATTTACCGGTTAAATAAAGCTTCATTTTCATACGTTTTGAGTTTTATTGAAGATAGCGCAAGCTCAGCGCGGTCGTCGTCCAAAAATCCTGTTCTCTGACTATACTCTGTTTTACGGTTTCTTGTGGAGGGAGGCTATAAGCACGGAGATTTCGACGTGCCAATGGGCCAGTCTATGTACTACAAAAAATATCGGCGTCACTACAAATACGATTGTGTCCTCAGTGGATAAATCTCGACATGAGTGCCAATGAAAAACGGCAAAGCAAGATGGAATTCTATCAAAAATATAGATTTCCTGTCATCGTTTTGTGTGTGGATGGGGCGTGCATAAAAATTATTTCCCCCACTAAAGAAAAATTCCTCTACTACAACCGGAAGGGCTACTACAGTATCAATGCCATGATTGATTTTTCCTTTATTGGCTCCAACAAAGTGGCCGTGTTGTTACAACTTTACACCTGTGGAAGTCATATAAAAGGGCATATACTTCAAAAACGTAGTTTTATTTATAGTTTAGCTAATATAGAACTAACATTTTACAGCTGTTTTGTTTGTTTCCTTTTAAATTCTCTTTATATTTCTCGTTCTAATTTTTGTCCGTAAGTCTAACGTGTCATAGAAAAATTGTAGGCGAAACTCTAAGATCTGACGTTACGTGTGTATTCGGTGAATGCTATTCTATGAATTTCGAAAGTACGTTCGGAGCTATTCGAATTGTATGATTACAATTTCTTAGTTTCTACGAAAAACAGTCTACGATGAATTGCATGATGGGGCTGATTATACAATAGTTGACAATTATGCTCTATTTTCTTTGCTCTCTTTCAAAACGGTGACGTAAAATTTAATGAAAATAATGGCACTTTATTTTCTTGGCAAGTTACCAGTAATCTATGATTCCATTACAGCTGGTCACACACAGCTTTCTGTTACTATTCCACATGCCGTCAGTTAGCTTCCTTTCTGAGTTAGATATTTCAAAATTTTCGGTAGCGTTTGTTCTATGTTCCATGCTTCATACAATTCACTCCTCCAACTTTTTAACCAATTACTTCAAGAAGGATTACCTGGATTACCTTAAGGAATTGACTACAAACACCCCATTCGTAACAAGTTGCAAACTTTTTACAAGAATTTCCAACGAGATTATAACGCAAAAGACAGTATTGGGCTTCTTCTTGGTTAAAAAAGTATAATACAGCATAAGCTTGCCATACAACTGAGCAAGTCGCAAGGACAAAAACTCAATGAAATATATAAGTAGATACTTTTTTATATTATTGTATTCATATCTGTATATTTTCTTTACTCTTCATTTATACTACTCTTATTGCGGTAGCATAATCTTGAAGCTAAAAAACAAGCTGAAAATAAGCTCCTTATAAGAACCCATCTGCTTGCGCACACCACCAATGGGAGGAGGAACTCGGTCAAACACTCAGCAAAAAAGGGTGCAAGCGCCAATTATATAATATATATATATATATATAAACAATCTAGAAGCTATGCTTATACAATCTAGAAAAGTTTTGCATAAAAGTCATTGTAAAAGTTGCTATAACGTCATTCCACCGCCCGACTCTTTGCAGCGCTTTGGTGTGCCATTGTACTTCAGCTTTTATGAAATTGTCATTTCTTCAATTCAACGTAACTCGCTTTTACGGATTATGATTTTACTGCAGCTGGTAGGTTTCATAGTCATTTAACTTTCTTCTTTCTTTACTTCAATTAATATATATGTACAATACTAGGTAGTTCAACAAGTTTTGCGGTTCGATAAGACATATGTAGTTTTATGGCTTGAAATACACTTTGTTATTCAGTATAGTTTTCCTGAACATCAATACGCTTATTCCAACTAGAAGGACTACAAAATACGCTTCCATAGCTGTTATGACCTCAGCATTTGATGAAAAACGCATTCGACGCTTGATTTCTTTTAGGTCTGGAAACAGATGGAAAGTCGCTAGGGGCTAAATCTGATGAATACGGTGGATGCTCCAACAATTCGAACTTAAATGAATGGATTTTAGCCATTGTCAAACTTCTCTTGCAGCACGGTGTATTGCGCTAATGAAGAATAGGTTTTTTTTTTCTTTTTCAAACTGGGTCTTTTTTCACGAATTTTTCCTTCAACTAGTCTGTAGGGTTACAATGATATTCATAATTCATTGTTTTATCAGTTTGCAAGTAATCCACAAACAAAATTTCCTTTGCACCCCAAAAAACTGATTCTAACACGGACACGAACTCGTTTCGGAGCCAGGTTCACACCAATCTTTTTTCTTTTTTTTTTCTTGTTCACTCCTCTTGGGAGCATGGAGTCTCCACAAGACTTCTCGGCATCTGTTAGTTTGCGCAGCATCGTCGACCATCGACCAAGTGTTTTTTGGTCGACCGCGACCTCTGCTCCCTTACGGGTTACAGTCCAGTGCCATCCTCGTGATACGATGCTATCTGGTGGTTTTCTCAGTAATCTATCCATCGCCACTTTCTGCATTTAATTTGCCTAAAGATGGGTTCCTTTTTCGTTAATCTCCAGATAGCAAAAGCTTTCGACAAATTCCACCGGGCATCCGTCAACTAATATCTGTCTTGCGTTATTGTGGTTAACTCTCATAGCCTCGGTCTTGGCGATATTGACCTCCAGTCGGACAATGCGTGCCAGCGCGACTAGTATGTCCGCCTTCGCTTGCATGTCAGAGAGTTTGTGTTTGTATCTTGGCTGGAGTCCTTTTCTACTCAGTGCCAACCATATTGCGTCTCGTTTGATAGTTTCGAACGCCTTCTTAAAGTCTACGAACAGCATGTAGAGCGGGAAGCGCCACTCAACTGATTGTTGTACTATAATCTAAAGTGTGTTGGCTTGGTCAACAAAGCTTCGGTGAGGGCGAAACCCCAGTTTGCTCGTGTCTTAAGGAGCGTTCGATATCTTTGAGCCTGCTTTGTATGATTATGGCTACGATTTTGTAGATGATGTTAAGTAGGGTTATTCCTGGCCAGTTGCCGCAGTCAGGCAGATCGCCTTTCTTGGGCGGCTTCACTATGATGCCTTTTGTCCAGGACGGAGGCAGCTTTTCATTGGTCCAGACGGCAGTCTTTCGCCTCTTGTTTTGATTTAGAATCATGGTGATACCCCGAAATCTCAGTGATGAATCGACTCACAAAATTTACTTTATCCTTTTGTAAACCCTCTAAATGTTGCTGAAGAAGTCAAATTCGACAGTGTTTTTGTTCCATTGTTAGTGAATGCGGCATCCATTATGCGTATAGCTTTCTGAAACCTGAGACCATGAGATACGTAGGGCTTCTACTACATCTCATTCGGTCACTCGACGATTTTCCAATAGTTTTTCTACTATTTAATGTGTTGTGGCTGTTTTTGGGCGTCCTTGACGTGGATCGTCTTCAAGGCTTGTGCAACCACGTTTAAATTCATATTTTTGCTGTACTAATTGAGGTTGGGAATTTTTTTTCTATTATTTGATGTTCATGCACAGAGTTTCAAACCGATGCATCCCTATCCATCCGGCTACGGCGGCTGCCATCGCAGTCGCAAAGGTAGTGGAAATATAACAGCTGCGTTACGTTATAACTACTTTCTTGAGAACCACATATTTCTTTGGATATCAAAATCCTGAAATTTTCAATAACAATTTAGTCATCACGCCTAGTAGTAATTGTAGTAGTAATTGCATTTTTATTCTTAGGAATCCGCCTCCTCCATCAATACTATATTTCACATAAACTTCTTGAGTTCGTCGCAATTCGTTGACGTGGTCAATAAAAAGCTTGGTGCACAATATAACTGTTCTAGGAGAATTTGTTACTTGTTGCTATCAGGTTTGATAGCTAGCATATCTTCGCCTAGTATTTTGAATACTACGGTGAGCGAAATTTGCTTAGCCGCACATTGCTTCACATCATTTTGAAAGAGTATATATGTACATAAGTATAATAATATAAGTAAAAATTAAAAAGAAATTTCATTTTCAAAATGGTGTGCTTACGAACAAAAACTAGCTCAAGAGTTTGTATCGGTATGTCCAAGATTAGTATGACATGGAATACATCCTGACACACCGCTTAAGTCAGGATATGATAGAGTAATTGAGGCAATCTGAGGTCGATACATTAATGGAGAATTTAAAAAACTTTGTTTCTTATGATGTGGTGATTTTGAAAGGATTCCTGTTTTGCAAAGTGCTAGCATTTCCCAAAGAGTCACAACAAGGAGAATAATTGGATAGTTCCGACGCGATCGATAATATTGCAGTCTTCATTATAAAAAAGTTGGAATTGACAGAACTTGTTTCCAATGAGCCTACCTTCATATATGTAGGGGGATAAAGTGTCCCGAAAAAGCTTTGCCAGGCACAGTACCAGCTTTCTGAGTATTCCTAAAAAATTCGAGGTAGTATTCAAAAGTTTTGCTGCCGCCGTAGACGAATGGGTTGGTGCGTGACTACCATTCGGAATTCACAGAGAGAACGTCGGCTCGAATCTCGGTGAACCACCAAAATTAAGAAAAACATTTTTGTAATAGCGGTCGCCCCTCGGCAAGCAATGGCAAACCTCCGAGTGTATTTCTGCCATGAAAAAGCTCCTCATAAAAATATCTGCCGTTCGGAGTCGGCTTGAAACTGTAGTTTGATCCATTTGTGGACCAACATCAAGACGCACACCACGAATAGGAGGAGGAGCTCGTCCAAACACCCAAAAAGGGTGTACGCGCCAATTATATATATATATATTCAAAAGTTTTAACGGTAGAGCAATTCGGAAATAGGATTTAATTTTATCCACTCTCTTCACTTATCTTAAATGCAACATTTTGAGCAAACCTATAATAATTACAATATTATATATTGAATATGATGTAATGGCATGAAGCAATAATTAAATGTGATCTACGATCTCTTTTCTCCCCGTGTGGACCATCTTAGCTATGCTATTTATTGAAACCGTGATGTCCTTTTGCTTAAACCCCTTTTGTTTCAGAGCAAATTCTAAAGAAAAAGTACTCAAAAGCACAGAAATCAAAACTTTTGCTAAAAAAGTTAGCAGGCAATAAAGCAGTATTGTTACACAAAACGTGGGCAAAAGCGGGGCTAAATTCGTTCGTGTCCCAAAACAAAATGAAAAAAAAATAGTGGATAGAATCGTGTGGAACTTTATTGAAACCAGGCGAAAAATTTTGCGTGTATCATTTTTCGGTAAAGGATTTCGAGATCGAAACATAAAGAGGGCCCAGACGGCCCTTTGGTTGACGCTTCTACGCAAACAGAGTAAATCCTTTTTTATTTAAAAAGTGTAGTTTTATTTAAACGAACTTTGATTAAGATCATATACTGATTGTCGTCTGTTTCACGTGGAAAGATAATTAGCCCATCATAAGGCAGGACTTGTGAAAATGTTAAAATTCAAAACCATCAGTCATCAGTCAAATACTTTCTGAAAGGCAGATTAAAAAGTTGGAAGACCCAACGAAAAAACAAAAAAAAATCATTGGGCATGGGCAGATATGGCACTTTTTTTCAATTTTTTACCACCTCAAGAAAGGGGATAAGTTTATGCCCCTTTTTCCTTTACCTCCTAATTGAATCCATAGCTTAAGTTGCCTGCGAAATCAGTTGCCAAACTTTACACAACCTTTTATTATTGAATCATGGAGTAATGATAAAAAGCGTGCTAGGTAGCAACCATGATTCAATAATAAAAGGTTTGCTCAGTAAGCAGCTTTCTCTTTCCCTCTTGACAAATCGGCCCCCTTAGCAAGACACAGGGTTGCTACCTCTAGAAATTTTGACTAAAAGTGGAGGAAAAGTAAAATTTGTAGAAAAAACATTTCATTTTCAAAATGGACTGCTTACGAGCAACAACTCGCTCAAGAGTTTTCATCGGTATGTTCAGGACTATGGTAGTATGACATGGAATACATACCGCTTAATTCAGGTCATGGTAGAGTATTTGACGCAATCCGAGATCGAAATGGAGAATTTACAAAGCTTTATTTCTTATGATGTGGTGATTTAAACAGAACTCATGTTTTGCAAAGAGCTAGCGTTTGCTAAAGAGTTACAGCAGGAGAATTATTGAATAGTCCCGACGCAATCGATTACATTGCAAACCTCGTTATAAAAAATTTGGCAGAACTTGTTTCCAATGAGCCCACCTTCCTATGGATGGATAAAGTGTCCAGATAAGGCTTAGAAAAGCACAGTACCAGTATGAAAGAGCTTCTCATAAAAAACCATCTACCGGAATCGGCTTCAAACTGTAAGTCCTTCCATTTGTGGAACGCACGCTACAAATAGGAGGGGGATCTCGACCAAACACCTAACAGAATTATATTTATTTTTAAAAAAATAGTTTCATATTGGTGAAAATTCTCGATCGGTTTTAAATTTCAAAATTAATTCACAAAATAAAATCTTGGATTAAGTGAAATAATTTCTTGCTTTAATATTAGACTTGGCAATTTCCGCTAATCACTTCTTTCTATACCATTATTTACATTCAAATATTAATTAAAATTTATTTTTTAAACCGTTCGCAATTTTCTTCCATTTAAGTAACAAAATACTATTTTGCTACCATTTTTACCAAAAAGGATTTAATTTTTTCCTTTTTATGCACCTTCTTAAATACAACCTTTTGTAAGGGAGTGTCAAAAATTGAATGTCACTAGTGAGCAAACCTTTAATAATTGAATCATGGGTAGCAACCATGAAGCAATAATTAAAGGTGATGTAAGTAGCCTAGTTTTCACCCTGTGTTAGCCATCTTGAAGCTACTTAATAAATCCGTGTTGTCCTCTTGGAAAAGCTACTTTTTATTTCAGAGCAAATTCTAAAGAAAAAGTACTCAAAAACGTAGAAATTAAAACTTTTGCTGAAAAAGTTAGCAGGCAATACTGTTTTGCCTATTCCATTTTGCTTACACTTTCGCATCTTTCAATTCTATTGAAAGTTCTGTGGAAACTGTGAAAACTAAGCAACAAGTCCCTCAGGGACTTATATCGTTATGTTCAGGAAAAGTACTGCTTTCAGTACATTCTGACTTATCAATTAAATAAGGATATACTGGAGCATTTTTTCGGGGCGATGCGTGCCAAGGGCGGGTTGTATGACAATCCTAGTCCTAAGGAATTTAAATATAGATTACGAAGATATTTATTAGGTGAATTAATTCATATTTTACTCATTTCTGAATAACTTAACGCTTTCTATTAACAGCACGAAATACTTCAATATTAGTTGATCGTGGCAATGTTGAGGCCGACGAAACTAACTTGCTCCGTCTCAATGATACTTCTTTAGAAACTTTACAAAGTTTGCTAACAGAAGATGAGATAGTTTCAGACGACACTCTCTTCGCCAACGATTCATTAAATGAGGACGCTGACTTTGACTGCTTACACGAAGATGCCATTGAATATATTGCCAGTTACATAATACGCAAATTAAAGTTGACCGATTGTTCCTGCAATGAGCGTACATTTACTTGGGTTGACACTTTATCTAAGGGCGGATTAGTTAAACCAAGCACCGAGTTCTTGGACAAAATTAAAATGTTGGAATCAGCGTTTAACCAGTTCAACGGCAGGGAGCTTTACGGTGGGATATCACTTTTACAAAAATTGTTCACATTAAGTACAAACGTGAGTTTACGCTATGATGTTAAACGATTTTTTTTTAAATGCCGGATGCACTTTCGAATAAAGAATCTTAACCGGTGCAATAAACAAAAGAAGAGAACAATGAGCATTCAATAAGATAATTGTTAAGAGTTTCCACTATTCTCAAGTTGTTTTATTTATTACTTCAGCGTAGGTTTACAAGTGGCACATATAGATTCCAATCCGATGCATGGTCAAAATACATATACATATATATGACACAAATCCATGGAAATAGTTAAGTTAAAAATATAAATAATTAAGCACCACTTATAAAATAACATAAAATTATTCTATGGTTTACAACGACCTTTTTCAATTTTTTACTACATTTTCAGAAAGGGGATAAACTTATGCCCTTTTTCCCTTGCTTCCAAATTACATCAATGGATTAAGTAGCATTCGAAATCAGTTGTCAAACTTTACTTAACCTTGTATAATTGAATCATGGGTAGCAACGACATTCGCTTTCAGAGATGTCAGTTAAACAGCGTTTTTTCCATTCTGCCTCATTTTTCAATGAATATTTTCAAAAATGAAAATAAATAAACCTCAAATGTGCGTACATCAAACTGGATGGCATACTTTGAATTATTACATTAAGTTTTTTACGTTTTTTGAGGTTGCTATGATTTTAAGAAATTTTTTTTCCAAAAATTTTGTTTGTTTGTGGAAAATTTAAAAAAAGGACATAATTTGCCGGACGCAAATGTTCCCTCCTTTTTTACTTAACAGAGCTTCAAAAAACTTGCTGAAACATTCTAAATTTCTTTTTACTTCGCATTGGGTAATCCGAATTCTTTAGGCGCAGTAACACCCATCGGAATGCATACATGCATACATATGCAATTTAAAAAAATTGTGTACGGTAGAACATAGCTTCAGTTTTGGCAATCTAACAAGCACCGCAATCACCAGCCTGAATTATTTCTCAGGATTTCGAAGGCTACGGCAATAACTGGTGTATGTACATATGTATGTATGTATGTATTCGTAAAGCACTTAAAAAGGCCTGCACTGCAGGTGGCAAAGTAAGTTTTATTGAATAAATAATTTTTTTTTCTCATTTTATTTACCTACTTACACATGATTGTCACACCAAATGTCTATTTCATATTCTCGAATGGTCACTTATGACGAAATTTTGTAACACTAAGCACCTAAAAGACCACTCAACTAATTCTCTTTAATCTCTTACGGCTTTTTCGGTTGTTGGTGAGCGCAAATCTGTTACAATTTAGCTTTTATTTTTTCAGCTTTTGCGGCAGTTTTTATCGTTTATTTATCTGGGTACTAAAATCTGCTAAAAGTCGGTAGCTGGCCAATATGTAGTAAAATAAATCTCTTTATGTTTTGTTTTTATAATATAAAAGTATGTATGTATATGTAAAAGTACAAAACTTAGGCCTCCGAGTTTTCAATATATGTATGTGCATTATGGTGTCTCACCGAAAAGTTTTGCGTTTTTCGTACAGGAATTATTAAACTTATTCGTTTGAAAACTTCCGCCAAAAAATTTCAGAAATTTATTAAGGTGGACCTCCTTAAGTTGAACCTCCAAAGCTCGATCTTATAAAGGGTGATATTCAAGGGCCGATGTTGAATGTGAACCACACCTAAACATCAAGTTTTTTCATCATTTCATTTGACATTTTTCAATTTCAGACTAACTCAATTTGAACCATGGAAAGATACACAATCGAACAACGCGTTAAAGTTATTCAGGCTTGTTATGAAAACGGGCGTTCAAATCAAAATGATTTTTTCGGTCAATTTAATCGTCTAAAATTTGCAAAAGTTTGTGGAAACACCTCGTACAGCTCTTACTGCAGAAAATATTGCTGCTGTTCGCGATAGTGTGGTTGAACAGCCGTCCACCTCAACTCGGCGGCGTGCCCAACAATTGCACCTCTCACGCTCGTCGTTGATGAACATTATGCATAAAGACTTGCATTTACACGCTTACAAGGTGCAATTGACTCAAGAACTAAAGCCTCTTGACCATTTCAAGCGTCGTCAATGGTCAGAATGGTGGCAGGAAATGACCAATTTTCGAAGAAAATCATCTTCAGTGATGAGGCACATTTTCTCCACTGCGGTGTACGTCGATTAGCCAGCAACAATTCAAGAGCTAAAGGATGAGATAATTCGGCACATTAACGGCATATAACCTCAATTATGCCTCAGCGTCATCGAAAATTTGGACCATCGGATGGAGGTGTGCCACCGAGGCCGCGGCGACCATTTGACCTATATTTTGTTCCATACGTAATTCAGCCATACTAATATTATCATAATAAAGAGAAATGGCAATAATTTCTTAAAGAAATTGTATTTTATTCAATATCAACACCGGCCTTTAAAACTTAATCACCCTTTAGTTTGTTTATGTCACCGGTTTTGATGCACTCCGTTCACATCTGCACCAGACATATTTGCCTACTGAGATAGAATGTCTGCTATGTAAACATGTTGAGCATGAAGTATTGAGAAGTCCGACATTGACTGGATACAGATTAATATTATTTAAGGAAAGTAAAGTTGATCCTATCACTGTTAGAATTTAGACTCTTAGCTTTTGTAATATAGTATCAAGTTCCCTTGGGTGTTGGGGATGGTTTGGACTATAACTAATAGGCGGAAAAGTCCCGGGCCCACAAAATTAGCTTTATTTAACAATGCAATTTCCATGCCGAACAACGTAATATTTTCAGCGCCGCTCTTAAATTTCAGTACCACTTCTGTAGAACGGTTTACCTTTTGGCTTTTTGAACGATCTATCTTTCAGTTTCGGCGATAGCTTCTTCATTCGGTGAGCATTTTTTTATATCTGGGAACAGCCAGTAGACTCTGAAAGTCAAATCAGGCGAATACGGTGGATGCTCCTACATTCGAAGTTCAATACATACCATGTTTTGCCATTGTTTTGTTTGTCTTGTTACTGAAACAAAATTTTTTTTTTTGCATATGCGGACATATTTTAATGATATTTCCCTTCTCAAGATAGTCGATGAATATTACACCACGCACATCCCAAAATACCCAGGCCATAACGTTTTCAGCCGATTGTTGTGCTTTCGGGTACTTTGAACGAGGTTATCCCATTGATTTCCATTCAGATAACCATCGTTCTTATTCCAGAGTGAAGTGATGGATACATGCTTCATCCATTGTTACATATCGACGCAAAAATTCCGGTTTATTACGTTTAAACGTGGCCAAACACTGCTCAAACGCATCAACATGTTCTTGTTTTTGGTCAACAGTGAGTAAACGTGGCACCCACTTTGAACAGAGCTTTCTCGAGGTCAAATGCTCATGCAATTTAAAGCCAACACGCTCTTTTGATATCTCTACGATGTCAGCTAACTCACGCAATTTGTTGATCATTCGAAATGATTTTGTGGATTTATTTGATGTTTTTACTGCGTCATTTGGGCGCCCACTGCGTTGTGCATAATCGGGGCCTCTACGACCACGTTCGAAGTCAGCAAACCATCGTTTTATTGTTGTTTCGGATGGAGCGGAGCCTCCTTAACACTTTTCAAGCCATTGCTTTGTTTGAACGATATTTTTTGCCATCAAGAAGCAGTGTAAAATTATGCACGAAATTCTTTTTGATCCATTCTTTTGAAAATAACAAAAGTAGCGTCACTCTTAGCACAATAACTCACGAACTAACAAATAGAATATCATGAAGTTTTAACAGCTGTCTTTTTAAGGTAAGTACTAACTGAGTAATGGGTGAATGCAATAAAACTAGTCCCATCTACGAGCATGTGTGAGGCCCGGGACTTTCCAGGTATCAGGATAAAAAAGTCTTTTAAGTCGCAGTGCCTCATGCTCCTATGGGAGGTATTAATCTTCAGTAATTATTCTAGATTCAAAATTTCTAAATAGGCAGTCTTGCTAGGTACCCTGCTTTATTTTTTAAGTCTTGAAGCTTAATAGAGCCCATCATGCTTCTCTACAAATTCGCCAGCATGAAAATGTTTGCTTGCTTTTTAGACTTGCTTAGTAGCATCGTTGAGATTAAATTGGTTGTACCTGTTTAGATGATGGCTTTCATATGCCTACTACAAGTGCATATAAAATACATTCATACTTCAGTGTGCGTTGCACCATTGCTATATATTATACTAGCAAACCCGGCCCCCTTCGCTGGGCACACTAAAATAGAATAGATATGGTTTAGAACAGAAAATATATGGTTTTCATATTATTTATTTCTTTATTCTTTATTCAAGCGCTTTGGCATAAACAATATTTTTTGTTTTTCTATTTGTTTTTGAGTAAATATAAAATATAAATTGAAAATCAGGAAAAAAGAAGATTGTTTTTAAATTTCAAATCAACGCAAATGAATAAACAATCGTCTTTTTTCCTGATCATCCATGAATTTTTCGTTTCAATTTATATGTTTTATTAAGCATTGGAGCTTTTTTAACCATTATCCATTTATATTTTTCAAAAAAAAAAAAAAACGAAAAAAATTGTTTTTTCCACGAACACATAATTTCACTCGGATTTCACATTAAATTCTCAAATTTCGTAAGAAATTATTCACTGTTCCAAAATCCACTCCAAAAAAATTCACAAACAATTTTTACATGTTGCACTTACGTTTTTTCCTTATGGCATCCAAATCAGAAAGAAATATTGACACATTGTAACTCACACTGTCAATTTGACAGTTCAGTTCCGCCCCAAGCGTTACAAAGGTAAACGACATTATGGCTGGCTCAAAAGAACGCTGTACCCGTTGACACTGCTCCGAATTACAACCAAACTTTACGAAAGCCATTTTCAATACTTACTTAACAATGTGCATAAGTTTGGTTTAATTCGGTGCAAAGACACGGCGGGTCCACGTTTTGGCATATATTTCGAGACCCTAGTCATCAATAGGTATGAAAATTACCCCGTATTAAAGCACTTATCAACAGCTTTTATTTGATACCCATATTGTACATACACATCCGAAGGTTACCCGGGTCAACGTTTTGACCTATATCTCGAGACCCTATCTACCAATAGGTATCCAAACTATACGGAAACCATCTTCAATACCTCCTTAACAATGTGTGTAAGTTTGGTTTAATTCGGTGCAAAGACACGGCGGGTCCACGTTTTGGCATATATTTCGAGACCCTAGTCATCAATAGGTATGAAAATTACCCCGTATTAAAGCACTTATCAACAGCTTTCATTTGATACCCATATTGTACATACACAACCAAAGGGTACCCGGGTCCACGTTTTGACCTATATCTCGAGACCCCAGTCACGGAGCGGCATGAAAAATACTCTGTATTAAAGCATTCACCTACAGCTTCAATTTGATATCCATATTGTACAAACACATTCTAGGGTCCACGTTTTGGTCTCTATCTCGAGACCCTAGTCACGGAGCGGCATGAAAAATACTCTGAACTAAAGCATTCACCAACAGCTTCCATTTGATACCCATATTGTACATACACATCCGAAGGTTACCAGGGTCCACGTTTTGACCTATATCTCGAGCCCTATCCACCAATAGGTATCCAAACTATACGGAAACCATCTTCAACACCTTCTTAACAATGTGTGTAAGTTTGGTTTAATTCGGTGCAGACACGGCCGGTTAGCGAACACACACAAAAAGTTGACTTTATTTTATATATAAGATTTTTTTCAGTTTGTGTCCGAAAAATCCAAATATCTTACGGAACCCTATTTTTTTCCAAAATAAAATGTAATCCATGTTACTCCTGGATAATGTAGTTTTCGAACGGTGAAAGAATTTTTAAAATCGGTCCAGTAGTTTTTGAGCCTATTCGTTACAAACAAACAAACAAACAAACAAACAAACAAAGTTTTCCTCTTTATAATATTAGTATAGATAACCGTAGCTTGACTTTCACTTATTCTGCGCTGGGAGCCGTGCAAAAATCAAAAACTATATGCTTGACTTTGCGATGAGCGGCTCGCAACACACTAGGGATGTACATTTTTTCGATTTTCACGATCCTGATACTCTCGGGATCTCGTTATTGTTATTTCGGGATTTGAAACGACTTAACTAGAAAAAATTTCATCAATATTTTTGGAGAAGCCTCCTGCTACATAATAGATAATAAATAAATAGGTTTTAAGTATATTTTTTTATTTAAAGTAAAAAGTGTTTCGATAGGCAATAGTGAAATTTGTACGCATTAAATAATACTTTAGCATAACTTATCTATATAATAGCATAAAGTAACTTCAGGTATGCCGAAAAAAAGATAGATGCAAAGAAGTGAAAAAGTAAAAAATATATTTAGTGGTTAAAACTTCTTATATTCTGTAATCGCGTGCAATTTAAGCTGAAGATAATTGTTTTTAAATATTAATTTAAGTTAAAATGAAAACTCAAGAAAGCCGGAGAAACTTTTTGCATTGCCTATATAAAAAGACAACATAAATAAAAAAGTTCGAACCTCTCTAAATTTGCTGAAAAGTTAAAGTCGGTGTAGCTTTTGTTTTGACATAAAAAGGCATTGCCATTTCATGCGTGTCATAAAAAGTTACGAATCCGAAAAATCCCGGGATTGTTGGCAAATAATTTCGGCACTTCAAAGTACATCCTTATTACGCATATGTGGACTCATATACAAACATACATATGAAAATATATGCGTGTGGCATACATCGTCCTCGCAACTGACTAAGCTGCTTAAATACCTTTTTGTTTTTGATTTACGCTAATTTGATATTAGAGAAATATTATGGGATTTTAATGTTTTAGTCATGGAATTTCGATTGCCTGCGTCATTGCTTTTCAAGCATTTCGTGTAAGCAGCTAAAGATAAATTGATTATTGAAGCGTGTGTTGGCAGATACACGGAAGTATTGAGCCACCGTTAAACTAAAGTTAGGTTAAAATTACTTGTAGTCAAAGCTATCATTGATGTAGCATAGGCGCCCACTCATTAATTTTTCCCTATACCATTATTTCACTATGCGGCGGCCGCCGAAGCCAAATGGGTTGGTGCGTGGCCACCATTCGGAAACGTAAGGGCGAATATCCGTGAAACACCAAAATAGTTCCGCATAAAAAATATCTGCCGTTTGGAGTCCCCATTTGTGGAAGAACATCAACACGCACGCCACAAATAAGAGGAGGAACTCGGCTAAACACCCAAAAAGGGTGTTTATATACACAATTTACGATTTAAATGTTGTGTAAGTTGGAAATAATTGGCATAAAAACAAAACATTTTATCTAAAACTAGTAGTTGAAGCATAATTAAACTAAAATAATTGATTTACTCATGCAACGCTAATTGTATGGATACACAATGTCAATTTGACAGTTCAGCTCCGCCCCAAGCGTTAAAAAAGTAAACGATATTATGGCTGGTTCAAAAGAACGCTGTAATCGTTGCCAGTGTTCCGAATTACAACCAAACTTTACGAAACCCATTTTCAATACTTACTTAACAATGTGTGTAAGTTTGGTTTAATTCGGTGCAAAGACACGGCGGGTCCACGTTTTGGCATATAGGTATTTCGAGACCCTAGTCATCAATAGGTATGAAAATTACCCCGCACTAAAGCACTTATCAACAGCTTTCATTTGATATCCATATTGTACATACACAACCAAAGGTTACCCGGGTCCACGTTTTGACCTATATCTCGAGACCCCAGTCACGGAGCGGCATGAAAAATACTCTGTACTAAAGCATTCACCAACAGCTTCCATTTGATACCCATATTGTACATACGAATCCGAAGGTTACCCGGGTCCACGTTTTGACCTATATCTCGAACTCTATCCACCAATGTGTGTAAGTTTGGTTTAATTCGGTGCAAAGACACTGCCGGTTAGCGAACACACACAAAACGTTGACTTTATTTTATATATAAGATGGAACTCTCCCATGGTGAAGACCCACACATTTAGGTGATAAGATTCTAAATCCATTAGTGATATGGAAACAAATGATTGGAGTGCTGAAATCTATCAAAGAGCTCCAATAGCTCATACTAGAGATCGCAGGGCATTATATATACATAGATCAAGAAATGAAACCATTGCGTATTGGAATATGTTTTGAATTGGCAAGAATCTTGCCTCCATCAGCATCATTAGACACATAATTTATTGCTGAATTATCAGTCATAAAAAAAGTTTTCTGTTCGAACACATTTTTTCTATTCATTTGGAGAAAGTTAAGCTTATATTCTTGTAAACCATTATGAAAAATAAATGTAAGTATTTTAAGTCAATATGTGATTCATATGTGACTTTCAGCACAGTAGTATTAGTCTATCCATTTTCTACGCACTCTCGGTTTTATTAAAAAATAAACAGATTCACATTCACAATTTATATTACAAACATTTTTGATAGAGGGTACATAGAAGCACTCAACAACGCCTCTTTTTACGGAATGATCGACACAGACCACTTCTCCTTTTACGTTTGCTCTTTGTCATTTTGCAGGCCTGCCAAAAAATAAAAAAAAACATGACATTATTTTGAAAGATCGAAAAAAAGTTCACCATTTTATTACTAAGAGCTTCAGAGAGCTTTATACAAACCTGTCGCATGTAGCGTCGTTTTGCTTCGGGCGACATTGAACACCACTTTCGCGCGCCCTTCTTTACAGCTTCTCGTGGCGTGAGGCCACAGTGTTTACGTCTGAAGGAGCGTAGGAAGTTCAAATATGCATTTGCCGTCACTGGGCCGGGTTTCATGCAACGCTTGCGCTTTCGGCAGCCTCCGCGCTTGCGACGGGGGCGAGAACGACGACGACAGCTTCGACGACGCTTTGGCCGGCGCTTCTTTCGACAGCCGGAACGCCTACGTTTTTTTGGCCGACAGCCACGACGCCTTGGCCGGCGCTTCTTTCGACAGCCGGAACGCCTACGTCGTTTTGGTCGACAACCACGACGCTTCCTCTTACGTCGCGCACTCTTGCAGCCCTGTTTACATATGTATGTACATGCACATACACATGGAATTATATGATGATATATATAGGCATCCCGGAATTAGATTATTTTACTCACCATTGCACGATACTTGGCCTTCTGCTTGCACGATAGTCGATTCCATGCCTTCGCACCTTGAATCACTGTTTGCACCGCCGTCATGCCACAGTTTTTCATGCGGAATTCGCGTAAAAAATTTAGGTATCCATTACCGGTAACGCGTCCAGGTCGCATACAACAACGACTCATGGTTTGCAAAAAATTTCAAAATAGTTATTTAACGAGCCAAATAAATATATAACCGAAAATTTTTTTAGTGCAGCAATAAAAATTTCTTTTTTAACAAAAATGTAATACGAATGATTTGAATTTTTCAGATGTCGAGTATTTCAAAGACTCCGAAGATTTTTTGAACGTTAATTACAGAAAGGTAGTGAATGCAAAGTCCATTATAGCACACGTAGAATTATTTCATGTAATGTAAAAAGTTCTTATGAATGTTGGTGCAAGGTTTTACGAATATCTGAGTCATACATTCTCAGTCTTCGAAATTTAACTGAATGACTGACACACAAATATGTACGAAAATGATTCAAGCGAGATGTAGCTAAAACGTATTTACATCTTTGATAGTACAAAATTTGCATTTTGAAATATTTGAAATGGTTAAAATCATGCTGCAAAAGCTAATTCAACCGAATCGTCTGAAATTTTAATATATTATGCGCAACACCAATAGCTATTGCCTGTACTAGAGTAATATTATTATTTCAATTATTTCGTTTTTTTATTATTAAAAAACTGAAAAACCCCGAATTTTACAGTGTCAATATGTAACATTTGGAAACAAATTCGGTGAGTCCGTTCATAAATAATGCAAAATTGGATGGATTGGAGGAACGAGACTAACAAAGCCACATCTATTGTGAGTTCTGGTGTTCTTAATCGCACACTTTTCATTGGGAATCCATGTGGGGGGGGCTCAACATAACTTGTAGCTCCTTTCCTAGTAGCTTCTTGGAGTATAATGAAGTGAAATCAACTCAGCACTCATCAGCTGCTCAATTTTTACGCGGCTAAGACTCAGACTACATAGTTCTCACGCACGCCACAAGAGTTATCAAGCGTGAATATTTGCAATGTCATGAACTTTTATTTTCAGCTCACGTCGATTTGGCATCCATAATTCATGTTCGAGTATATGTTTTGTTTCTAACCTCTTGTACTCATCCTTTTTCGCCCCAGCACTGTGTCTTTAATATGATAATAAATAGCAGAATGGATGACTGCTTTACTTAACTGTCAAATGTGTCTTTTGGGGCCACTCTATCAGGATTCCCTTGGGAATTTAATCTACTCAAATCAAGCTTATACTATTATAACGCAGGAAAGCTGTATCCTAATGTTTGATAGAAAAAAGTTTGTTTATAAAAGCTGATAGCCGAATACATGTTAATCAATGTTTTCAAATCTTCCCACATTCCCACATGTGGTAATTGATAGGAAATTGTGTGATTGCTAAAACTTAGTACGGGACATAGCTACAGTCATACTGAATAATAATTTTTTTGGTTTTTGTGTTTCAGATAAATTGAAGAGCCAAAATGGACAACACCGGTCAGGTACAATTTTTGGAGAGGGTCAACTTCAGCGCAATTTTTTAAATTAATAAAATGAAAAAAAAAATTTATTTTTATATGTAAACGAAGTTAAATAAAAGCCGAAAAAATGTAAATATCGTTTTTAATTTTTTGTATTGTAAAACAAAATTCCTGAAAATACCCTAAATGTTCGAGCTCTACACCACCAGGACCCCTTAAACTGTACTAAAAGTTTTTAACTAAAAATTGTAAGCCAAATAAGTTTCATTTGACTTCATAAGTGCATTTGCATCTGTAAGTTTATTACAGTGAACTGCAACATTTGTTTTTCAATTACTTGCTAAGCTAAACTCTAAATTACTATTTATTTTATCACTTGTTTACTAACAATTAAGATTCAATCGTATTTGTACATTCACTCTAAACCACCTCCGGTGTCATCTCCGATTTGTTGACTCTTTCAGGTCACATTTATTCACAAAGTTTTTCAATTGCTCAACCGATTAAAGTCATGCACAAAGTGCATGTGTATGTGTTGTAAATATGTATAATATTTATTTGCAAATATGACATTTATACTGATAGCAATATCAAGAATTTCTTATTCATTCAGCGTATTGCACGCAGCATAATGCGAAATTGAAAAGAGTTGGGATAGGGGTATGTGTATGCATAAAATATAGGTACGCAGCTGTGGTTACAAGCAATAAACGATTAAATCGACTTAAGGGGTAAAACACCACTCTACACGCGTAAAATAAACACGATTTTTAAAGAATTTTTTTGTATAGAAAGAAAGTGAAAACAATCACTCTGATTTGGGAGGTTATTACTTATATACTAAAATACAAAACTACAAAGTTTGATCGAAAAATTTTACAAAATGGCGACATTGGAGACATTTTTGTAATATGGTTTCTCTTGAAGGAGCTCCGCGGCACGCAGCACAGAGGGTGCAAATTTTAATCTGGAACAAGGAAATTTTTTTTTTTCTTAATCTAAATAAGAATAGCTAGAGAAACACGTAGGGGATTTAAAAAATATTTATTTTTGTGGAATTAGCAAGCATTTGAAGGAAAAAACTCTATTTTGGACTAAAAAAACGGCACTTAAATAATTATAACAATCGTTTAAATTAATCTATCGAAAATCCCCTACGCTCTTCTCTTAAGAAGGTTATTATACAGACGTAGTGAAAAACCTGATTAAAAATATTTAAAATTGTTTGAGTTATGCTGCGTGCCAATTTCAGAAAACGTGTTTTGAGAAAAACGCGTTTAAAGTTTGGAAATTTGGAGAAATCGTTAGGTAGCAGTCAATAACGCTTGGTTAAAAGCTTAAAATATTTATGAAATAAACTTCGGTAACGTATAAAACTTGTTGTTCTGTATTTTGAAAGGTTCAAAGAATTGTTTAAGCTTATAAAAAAAAAATCAATTTTTTGAAATTTCTACAGTGGTGTTACCCCTTAACAAAATTGAGTTATATCGGGGTTTTCAGCGTCAGTGTTTCTAGTTTTTTTAACGTCAGATATCGATAACTATGATTTGACAGCTGATAATGGCAAATTCTGAACGGCAAATTCTGAACAGAAGCGTCAACTTCTCAAATATGTAAAAAAATTAACAAAAGGGTTGAAAACAAAAATCGGTCAAATTTGTCCAAAGCCTCCCTAGCATATAGTTCCCCTGACTAGATTATCTGAATAAAATTTGTACAACTCCCTCAATTTTCGTCTGATTTGTTTGAATTTTTTACACAAATCTATGGAAGCGTCAACCTTTGCAAATATGTAAAAAAACAATAGCGTACCCGCTTGATCTTTGTTCGCTGCAGAATCTTTCTCTCAAACACTCTAAGGGACACCTCATCGGATATTGTCATCGTCCACGCTTCTGCGCCATACGTTAGGACGGGTATGATGAGAGCCTTGTTGAGTGTTAGGTTTGTTCGACGAGAGAGGACTTTACTACTCATTTACCTACTTAATCCAAAGTAGCGCTTCATTCTACGTAGGATTTCCAGATTCTCAATGCTTCCGCAGATAAAAAAAAAGCCAAAAGCGGACGAGCGTCCGGTAGTTAGAAAATTATTTTGAAACTTGTTTTTTCGACTTTTCGAAGAATTATATCTTACTTCACTGCTTACTTCAGTGCTGAATTCTCTTTTGTTTGAAACACCAGCCTTGAAATATTTTTTACGATTTGTACAACAACAAAAAAGCAATATATAAAACTTTCAAAAAGTTCAAATTCCTTCCGTGTGTTTAGATCACTCACAAGAAAAGATATAAACAATTCTAATGCTATTCAATTTTTTGTTTCAGAAAATAATTGCAACCCGCATCTTTTATCACTATTGAGAAACTCCAGCCATGCCGCGTTCTGCAAATGCCCATGCCAAATAAATGTTGTTTTAATAAAAAAAAAAAAAATCTTTGTACTTTTCAAATATATGTTAAAACGAACAACACATTTTGCACAGCTGAACTTATTTTTTCCAAGGCGAATCTATTAAAGGGGCTATCGGTAAAGCAGTTGATTTATTTTGTTTTTCTTTCGCCGTGCCCATGTGGATGTCAGCCGAAAATAATATGATCTAAATCCAACTTTATGTCGGCTGTGCAACAAGTTTATCCTTTTCTTGTTCTTTTCTACGTTCTATTGTCGTGATATTCCAAAAGAGAAAACGTTGGTGTTGGTCTGATAATGAATTACAGGTCTTAATTGTTTCCCTTATATAAGAAAATGTTTTCCCTGACAATAGAAATCCACGTTTTCGAGAGCAATTTTTCTGTAGCACCTCATTTTCAAAAAACCTAAGTTCGGTTATTGTCAATTGTCATTCCAAGCCAATTGACCCAAATATTTTTAACATTCTCGTTAATTTTCTTTCTGAAAACTGTTTTACAATATATGTAGGCTTCAGTATAATAAAATATAAACTGGAAAAATTTAAAAAAAAGGTTAATAATTTTGAGATTTATTAATGCTGAAACTTTTCCACGGAGTTTTTAAGAAGAAATATCTTCGCATCCTTTAAAAAATTTTTTTTTGAGAAAAAATCCTTTTTGTATTAGTTCATAATTTTTGGAAAAATCAATAAAGTTGAGTATGATAAGAAGTAGACTGAAACTATTTTAATCATTTTGAGATTTGGTACATAGTTCTTTAAATTGAAATATTTTCAGTTCGGTTTAACATTTATATAATTTTTTCTATTTTTTTATGTTAAAATATAATAAAAATTCACTTTTCTAAAAAATTCAGGTGCCATTTTTAAAATAAGTTTTTGAAAATAGATGTAATTTTTTGTTGAATGTTTTGAGAAAATAAATTTTTGTCAGTTTTGAAAAACCTTCCAAACCAGATTTTCATTTTGATTAATAACTAAGACAATATAATGCAGACTATACTTAGTAAATACTGTAATAATTCCAGTGTTCCCTTGCCATTAGGTAACCTTCTATAATTGAATCTTGAATCACTGAAAGTTTCGTAGTGGGATTCCCATAATTTTTCGAGATATAGTCAAATACTTACTGTACGTATGTACGAGTGCAAAATACTACTTTGCCGAAGCGCTATCGAGATATATAAATAGTATTTTTCACTGATTATGTTGTTGAATTTAATTGGAAAAGTAAAACCTTCGCCTAAAAAGAAAAAAACCTGTGTTGAAGTGTTCTTCAAAAATGGCCAAAGTTAATTTTCTCCTCAAAAATTAAAAACAAAAAAATTGTTCTCAAAAACTAAAAATAAATCAATTTTTCATAAACATTTTTAATAAATAACTAAAATTTTTTTCCAAAAAGAACTTTTTATTTAAAGTAAATTTGGGTGTTTTTCAAAAATAAGCAAACAATTATTTTTCACAAAAATTTCAAACTAAAAAAATATAAATGTTTTCTTCCTATATTTGATCCCAAAAAATAAAAAAAATTATAAAAATATTAAAACGAGCAAAAGATATTTTTCTTCAAAAAACTCTATACCAAATTAAACGTAATTAAATCTTAAAATATTTAAAATTTTTTCAGTCTACTTCTTATTATATTGAAATTGAAATTTGAATTAGTCGAGCCAAAGAGCACCAAGAGATGTGGTGGCTCCTAAAACACTCAGGCTAAAAAGCCCATTGTAATTAGAGCTCTAGAAAGAGGGCAGATAGTCAAGGAGGAAAGGAGAAAAGTATCTGAGAAAGAGATGGGAAAGAATAGAGACGGAGATAAAGGTAGTCCTAGGAGAGCTTTCCACATTCTTTGGTAAATCTGTAAATATCCTCCAGTTTTAGAGAACGAATATTACTCATTCTCACGACATTGGAACCCAAAAATCGTAGTCTTGCTCTAGCAAAGGCAGGACACTTACAGTGAAAGTGCTCAGTGCTACCCGCCTCCTTCAACCAAGACAGGCCCATTGAGTCCTCAATGATTCCAATGGTGGTCATATGCTGACCCCATGGGTTGTGTCCTGTAATAATACCGACCATCAACCGAATGTCTTTCCTTCCACTTTTTAGTAGAAAGTTTGACAGTTTTCTGTTCGGACTTGTCACAAAACACTTTGCAGTTCCGCAGCGTTCTAGACCGGACCATCGCTCTTTATGTAGATTGCCTACATAATCGTTGATCCAATTCATGATTCCTGCGGAACTGATTCCAGTTCTAGCCCTGGTGGGGAAACCGCTAATCCACGGTTGGCCAGTTCATCGGCAATTTCGTTTTCTCGAATACCGGAGTATCCTGGAATTCATATAAGTACAAGCCTTTTCTGTCTTATTATACTAAGCTCTATAATGTTCAAAATACTTGGGACATCTGTTTGAAATCCCTCATACATAAAGCTATGCCGCTATGCCTTTTTACTACAACCAAAATTTTGTTTTATACGTTTGGCGCATTTAATAATCTCAGCGCTCTGCCACTGCATTATGTTGACCACCGACTTAACTTATAAACATGGAAGGAACAGTGTTACAGGAGGCACTGTGCAACTGATACAATTGTTCTTGAGGGAGCTCACTTTCAAAGAAATATTTTTAAACATTTTTTCAATAAAAACCCATTGTCTGTTTTATAATATACATACATAAGAAGTGCTTTTCTGGGGAGTGCATTTATCGACTTAGGCTTTTATTGCATGCGACCATAAGTATTTGCTTCCACCGTTGTTTCAATCTTTGTCTGCGCTTTGCACTTTTCCGTTATTATCAGCTCCGTGCGCTTACATGAGCGTGCAAATGTATAGGTATTTGTGTACAATAGTATGTGTATGACATGAAATAAATATTATCCCATTGAAAATCGATACAATATATTTATACTCGGATAAATTTAGTGCTTTGTTTAAGTCTGTTTTGTGCCTTTTTGCGCGATTTTACGCTTTAAGTTTGTGCTTTAAATAAATTGAAAAGTACGGGCGTAAAAAAGTTTGAATTTTTAAAAGGACCAGTGTGCTTGTATGTATGTATGTATAAATAAAAATACACATTTACCTCATTTATATTAAAATGTATTATATAATAACATATGTACATACATAATTGGCGCATGTATGCTATGTTAGGTGTTTTGTTGAGTTTATTTGTGGTGTAGGCCATGCTGTTGTATTACAAATGGTGAACTTCAGTTTTATACCGACCTTGAATGGCAAATATTTTTTTATGGGAAGTTATTTCAATGCAGAAAGACTCTCAAAGTTGTGTCTTTACCTGCCGAAAGGCTACCGTTGTTAGAAATCATCATTTGATGTTCACAGTAGATATCGAACCAGTAATCAACACAAACGCAATATGTTTCAATGGCGTCTTTAAACTTGAATAAGTGTGGAAATTTACCAACTTCGCAGTATTACAAAGAACCACCGATAGCTTAAAAAACAAAGAAATACTGGATGTACTGGGCTGCTTCAAATAAAATAATTTGTTTGTTCATCGCAATCAGGTAAGGTAAAGATGAGATGGCTGGTCTCAAGTATTAATCGTGATTTTGAAATTCGTCCACCGTCCTACCATTGAAGGGAGGAAGAGGAAGGGAAAAGAGGGATATGCAAGTGCGACATCCAAACAATGATTAGTCTTAGTCTTGCGAAAGCAGTACAGCTAAAAAGTAGATGATAAGATGATTTCTTCTCATCCTCCAGACCGCTACCGCAAAAGATACGCTGAGTATTTTTAAGTTTCACCGTACGGTTGCTTAGTGGGCAATGGTTAGGTTAAATTGTTGCAATTATCTAATATGGCACACTTAGGCTCATATCAAATTGTGATGTCGCATGGGGAAGTTGCCACGATCTCTCCTAAAACCAATATGAATTGGTGTAAAACTTTAGAAGATAGCTGATTTCCGCAGTGCTATGATCTGCCATCTCATTAAAGATTTGTATACCGAAAATGGCGCATCTTCGTCTAGTTAGAGCAGGAAAATGCACAATCGTCTCTTCCTCTTCTTCGTTTAGACTGCCCTTTAGAACTCGTCTAGCTGTACGCCTAGACTAAATCAAGCCTGTTTTAAGAGTGAAATAAGTGATATTCTTTATAGATTTCGTAATCAAATTATACTCGTAATTCATAATAATAAATAATAAATTGAATGCAATCTATCAGTAAAAAGATGCCCTTCAAAATGTCATAAGTTGCATAAAGAAACTTCTAATAACTTTGCGAGCTTATAAGATGCATGGTAAATTTCTAAAACATTAAGGGGGGAAGCTGGTCTAGAATTTTGAAAAAATCGAACAATTTTTTTTTGTCTTAAAAGGTGCTTTAGGGTCTTAGAAATAATATACCAAATGAGGGATGCCAGCAAAAATGTCTAAATGCCCAAATTTTTCATTCGACGGCAGTGCCTCGCAGGTATGCCCCGAACGCTACTTACAACTTTAAACGCGTTTTTCTCGAAATCACTTTTTTTAAAAATAAATCAAAAGTTTTAAGTAATATTTATTACCGAAAGGCAACAGTTTTTTGTTTGTACCCACCTTCACATATTTACTTCCCAAGCAGAAATAAAATTAGGTTAGGCTATGTTGAGTGGCTGTCATCTGACACATTTACACCAGAATAGTCCCATTGTGAAGGGCTCGACTTTTACACCCCTGAGTATTCTCTAAGTCAAGCAGTGAATTCAACGAATTTTGTAAATTTTGGCAACCCTATCTGTGAGATCTCTTTAAGGTCTCTCTGTGGGATGCTTTTCTATATATAACTAGAGTGTTCATTGGGAGTTCCACGGCTTCCTCTTCTTCAATATCTTCCAATTAGGCAATGGCCTGTTAGTATGTCTATCACGTTTCTTATATACTGTCACCTAAGATTCAATAGCCAGTTTAGCTAAGTTTGCCTGCTTATTTAGCAAAACGGCCATTGCCTTCATTGTGCTTTAGTAGCATTGATAGAGTTTATATCTATTAATAATTTGCACATAGTTAAGGGAATCGGTATTAGTACATTATCTGGTTGTATATTTAGTGTTGCACCTCTCCTTGCAAGCTCAATTGCTTTGCATTTATCTTTATATTTATAATATTTCTATGGACTGGCACCCAGCTCAGATTTATTATAAGAATATTGAGATGTTTCGCATAATAATTTCTGCCATTCAACTACTGTGTTTACGAGAGTTTTACTGACTCTAACGATTTCAGAGGTGCTCCTTCGTAGTTAGGGGTATATTCTTTAACAGCAATAAGCCCTTTCTTATGGCGATAACTGCTGCCTGAAAGACAAAATAAAATTAACTAGGGCTAAAAAAACAAGTTCTACCCCTTAGCGGTGAACAAAAAATAACAAATCCCGGCAATAGATGCAAAGTTATGCCAAATAATTAATCTCGTATTTGTTTACACAAGGATGAAAACCTTTTTCCACCTAACGAGAATTAAGAGAGCATTAGTGAGAGAATTTGGGACCTACTCGGGTATCAGTGAATTTGGCATATGACCGTGACTATATTGACCGACTTTGGTTGTTTCCAAAGATGACAGATTACAAGGTTTGACCATCCGAAACAAAATTGTGAGAGTAACTTAGTAACTTTGTCTGCCAAGCCATCGGGATTTAGGCAATAGAATTCTGCCCGCTCAACTCGCACGTATTCCTACGCTCATTCAATCAGCCATTGCTCAGACCTCAGACGTCAACGAAGTGACCTTAGCGAAGATTGCGTTGATTTTTTCGTACATCACCAAAGCAAACTAAATTTTGTCGTAAACATACCGCTGTCATAACCCCGATTACGTCAGCAAATCAGCCGTTTTTCCTTCAAATCACTGAGAGCCAGTTAACCGCCTGATGTTGGTCACACCTTGTGAGTTTTTTCACCATGCGTTGCTTCATTTCGTAACTTGTTGACGAAGGGGTGACGAGCAAAATAGAAGGGCACCGAGTTGCAACTCACTTTCTGTTTTCTTTCTTCTTTTACAATTTTGATATTCTACAAATAATTATTCTTAACTCGTGGTTATTCAATAGTAGAAGTTGCCCTGTGAACGTCACGGGCAGCACAAAAGGGGAATAAGCAAAGCTACTCAAAAAACATTGCGCTATGCATACAGAGTTATACGCTGTTGGGCTCACGCAATATTTGAAATTTATTACATTTTTTTTGCTCAGAAATTTTTTTTTTCACTTCTCTCTTCAATTATCTTCTTTCTTTACATTGACCTAACCAAACTTTTCATTTTTACTTGCAAATCTCCGCTCACGGCAAAGTTATGCTCTTTTCCCCTTTCAATCGACATAATCTTGTATTCTACTATTCTTACTAAGGTAGTGAAAACTCAACAAATCTCATTTACTGCTTCGAAATTTTATTATAAGGAATACTCTTTTATGTCTTGCTTAGGGATATCTCACTTCTCGCTCTAGTGGGAGCCTGCTTTACAATGCAGTTTATTATCATCTTATAAAGGAAAATTTCAATCTTGAATTGTACAAAAGAATCACGGATGTGCAAAGAACGCATGTACCTATGTGTGCGTTGACAATATGACACAGTAATTCAAATATATTATTATGTAAGATATTTACGGTATTGGCGGATAAAATACATTGCCCAACCACAATAATATGTTTGTGCATACACGTACACGTACGTACATATATAATATTTCACATATTTCAAAAAATGGCAGTATTATAAGGACACATGTCTTATTACGCTAGTACTACATATATACTTCTAAATTATTTCTGTAAATACAAGTGGGACATTGAGGAAAAAACTAAAAGTAAAATAATAAAAGCATTGCAATTATTTTATTCTAAGTCATATCATTCTATTTTAAAATTGGCAACTGAAGAGGAATGCCATTAAAATAATGTGAATACGAATGAGTCTAAGAATTCCAAGTTAGCTAAAAGCAAGTACGAAAAGACTTTGAGCTCAACTTATTTTATACCCAGTGCGCAACTATTAGTAGAACTAATTAAAAACGAATGTTTGATTTTAATCAAAACATTTATTACAAAAATCCTCTATAAAGTGAATCTCGTGGGAAATTTTCAAATTCCTTCTAAAAAAATTTACTAACTTTTCAGGCAATTCACGAAATGATCCAATTTCAATATCTTCGAAAAACCAGTGAGGAGCCAAAGACCTTTTTTATTTTGGAATAAGTAGTCATTTGAATATTTCCAAACATGCACATAATTATGTGGTTACAATCCATAGCTGCGTTAGTTGAAAATCGTGTTTTCGAATAAAGCATTTAATAAAATATAAATATTTAAATAATTATATTTGTATCAAAAATGTTTTTGAAAAACATCTTTTAGGTTAAAAAAATAGATTTTGGTTTGCGGACTATTTAATTATTTATTCTTACTAAATTTACTATTATTTATTCTTACGAAGCTACTTCACGATAACAGTTCTTTATTATTAGGATTTGAGACTTGAAAGATGTGTAGTGCCCCCTTCAGGGATTCAGTGTATTTCTTTGAAACCAACTTTCCCAATAAGTTTTAGTATTTCTCCTATTTTATTCAGTTTTATTTCCTTTTCTAGTAAAATATATTTACCCAGGTGCTTATGCTGCTTAGGCTCAGTGCTGAGTATAATATCAGCGCAAATTTGCAATTTCATCTTCCTCCCTACAAAAGATGGAGATGAGTCTTATTGGCATAAAAACTTTAAGTTTGACATGTGAGGCCCTGCCTTTTTTGCGACGAAAACCATTCTTGCCATGGTCTATTCCCTTGCCATGTGACAAAGATTGAAGCAAGCCTTATAGTCGGTATATTTCTGAGTAGGGAATTAAGAAGGTCACAGGCCGCTTATGGTAATAGTCCGATGTAACGACCGAAATTTCGAATATTTTTAAAAGGAAAATAAAATGCGATCGTTTTAAAGTTTTTACATGTTTTTATTGGTGTTTTGAATTGTAATAATTATATAAAAAAATTTTTTTAACTTAATTTTATATTAATTTGTTTAAAATTTTTCACGTCAAAGTGGAGTCCTTAAAAAAAGATGAGTTGGTTCGGGGAAACACACAGCCTTCCAAAGTCATCTGAAATAAAACATTCAAAAAGATTATTATTCTCTAGACTTTATTTTAGGTCCCGAACATAAAATATACATAAAAATAAAAAAACAAAAACAAAATGGCGGACTTGTGAAAAAAGTTCTCAAAATCCATTTTTTTTCTTCATAAATTGTTTAAATTAAATAGTTTATTATTAAAAAATTAAATGTTTTAAAGGTCCGGGATCTAAATATATTATTTGTGTCTAGAATAAAGGGTTAAATTTTTAGCCAAATCGGTTGAATAGTTTTGAGTCAGTGATTCCCCGAAATTTCGAAAACATGGTTTTGAGAAAAACGCGTTTAGAGTTTCGACAACAGCTGCTACTGGCGTGTCACACGCTTTCATGCACACTACGGCGCGCTCTCTTATTTTAGCTATAACTTTAAACATAATTAAAATTTCTGTCTGAAATTTTTATAGTATATTTTTAAGATGTTTTTCTTCCGAAAAATGTAAAAAAAAAATTAGATTTTTTGAACCCGTCACACCGGGCTACTACCTTAAAATTCAGCAGGAAAGACGCTATTCTTTAGGATGCCTAGCATTTCATTGCACGAAAGGGTCAGTCGCCGTTTGACTATTGAATGTAACTTGGTGAAGCCGGTAATATTTTTCGCAATCGATTTTCTGCAGAATTATTTTCAATGTTTCCACAGAAGACTTTCCAGGAATCTCTTTTGGCCCTTCTGGCGGAGTTTTTGAAGATTTTAGGGGTATCCTTATAGGCTTATCGAAATCCCATTCGTTTTGTTAAGCTAAATATCTTCTTGGAGACTCTTGTTGATCAAGCAACGAAACAATTGATCCTTTACGGGAAAAGTTTCCGGGCCGTGTTATCTCTCGAGGAGGTAATCACAATTGGCCATCGAGATCTTGTGATTTAACACCTTGTGACTTTTTTCTTTGGTGCCACGTGAAAGAGAAGGTCTACGCCAACAGCCCAGGGTTGATTCAAGACCTCAAAGATGGAATTCGTGAGGCTATCAAGGACATAGGGCAGACACTTTGCAATTCGGTTATGGAAAATTTCATGAAAAGGATATTGTCCTGTAAGCGTGGTCGTGGTGGTCATTTGCCCGATGTTATTTTCCATTATTAATGGCATACCTTCCTCTTTATAATGAAATAAACACCCGATCATTTATATTAAAAAATAGCATTTTTCTTTCAATATCAAAATAACACCTCTTATTGGAAAACCCTTTATTTATTTTTTGAATAAAATAAAATTCATTTCCTGATATTTGCTTTATGATTGTAGTAGCATTCACAATACAACAACATCAATAACCAGCTTAAGGGGGTAGTATGGTTAATTCGGTGTAAAACAAGCATATTTTTCGAAATTTTTTTTGTCGACACAGTTGATTTATTCAAAATTTTAAAATTACTTCATTATAAAGTCATATTTAAAGAATATTGTGTGAAATTTTCATTGATTTTTATGAAGAAATGAGTTGATGGCAGCGAATCTTCGCGGACGTCTCATAAAAAAGTTTTATTGCGGTGTCCCTCAGAACTCATTACTGGATCAACTAAAATCAAACAACCAAATTGATTTCATCAGCTAATAAAGTTTCGCAGGTAACAAAGTCGAATTTTTTTTTTATATACAGTTTTAACAGTTTTAAGTTCAATTTCATATAAACATCTATATCTTCCACCAGGCCATAAGTGCTGTTATAGTGAAAGTTGTTTCTCTTTTTGTATGCGGCAATGCATAGCCAAGAAATAGTAATTGTACTTTGACACCTTATCTTTTAAGTGCCTGGAAATACATGGAATAGAGTGGAATATTCAAAAGTATTATCGGTTATTGTGTCGTACTGAGTTCGATATAGCTCATCGCATTTAGTTAAATGCCCTGTGGGATGTTCTAACATCTTGCGGAACTGCCAAAATCATGATCCGCTAATAACACACAAAACCCACCGAATATCTCTTATCACTCTCATGCATAGATTACAGACTACATAATAATGGAACTCAATGCGGCAGTAGCAGTGATAGTGGCAGCAATTATCTTGAATTTTAGAAGCGATGGGCTTAAATGGTAGCTTTCACATTGGAACAGTACCAATAATAAGTTCGGTCAGTTTTAACTCAAATTCTAAATTTAATGCCGCTGATGATATGTAGCAATTCCGCAGTAGGAAAAATTAGTCTATGGATAATACAAAAATACTTCCGCAGCTCTTTAATTTAAAAACTTATTTTTCCCACATCTTTTTTTATATTATAATTCTACCTTAGCTCTAATTAGCAATCTACTTAAACTTAATTCTGTTTTTTTTTTATTTCAGCGGAGATCGGCAAAGTTAATTTAATGCATCACTATTCAAAATTATGAGGCTATGAAATCTAACTCCTAAATAAAATGAGTTTTGAAAGAAGTGAAAATACGACATTTCTAAAGTATTATACAATTCACTTAAATGTACGCTGGGTTAATGCAGCTCCATCTCTGCTGCGAACAAAGGCATTTCTCTATCTATCTTTTTTATCTTACCTAATAAATATAGTACTTGTATAGCATACCTGATAGCAATGCTTCCTAAAAACCTTGATGCGTAAGGCGTAAACTGCTGCAGATGAAAAAAGCAAGCGACTAACCTTGTCCTTGTGCAATTGCACGTAACGACGTCAGTTGGGTGACCTTGTCGGGTGTATGTATAGAATCCCTCAATGTTGGCGCCCTCACCAGTATATAGGTATACTTCATTGGTTGCCATACTCTTTGGTTTGTGCATGTGTGTGTACTCTACAAAGTGTATTACAGTCCATTTGGTGCACTCCCAAGCTAACAATGCGGTGTGTGTGCGCAGACCAAGCGAAGTGCCAGTAATCGAATCAGTTGTCAGTGTGTCAAAATGTAAAGTAACAAAAATGAGTTACCAGCCATTCTACCTCGATGAAATATGTGCTAGGCATACTTGTACACACACAAACATATGCACTATAAGCCAAAAAAGTTTAGGGACAGGCAACGTTTCTGAGAAGAAATGTGCTCAACTATGTCGCTAAACATATTTTGTCAAGTGAAAAGTTCGGTGCATTTTTTTCTCTTTATTTCGACGACAAAATTAGCATAGTTAGGATTACCTCATGCCCATTTTGAATGCAACTTCATATTACCGTGATTGAAAAAGTCCCCGTCCCGATTGGTAGAAAATTTGCCCCGCTCATTTTTGTAAGCTTTTCTAGAAATTTACAATGCAAAAAGGTTGAAAATGCTTAAAAAGATGATAATCAATTGGTGTCAGGAGTCCCAAAATGATTGCTTGTTTTAGCTGTAGACAGTAGTGAACCAAATTGAGTGTTTGACCCTATGGGGCCAGCTCACAGTGAATGATTCCCTTCCAATCGTACCTAATACACAGCAAAATTTTCCAGGCCATTAATTTGGGTTGATTAATTATTTGGATCGGCGGCCGCCGTAACCAAATGGGTTGGGCCGTGACTAACATTCGGGATTGCGTAGATTCGAGTATCCGTGCAGGAACAACAAATAATAATTTTTTTTAATAGCGGTCGCCCCTCGGCAGGCAGTGGCAAACCATCGAGTGTATTCTGCCATGAAAAAGCTCCTCATAAAAAGCTATGTGACGTTTGGAGTCAGCTTAAAACTGACAATTTGTGGAACAACATCAAGACACACGCCACAAATAGGAGGAAGAGCTCGGCCAAACACCGAAAAAGGATGTAAGCGCCAATTATTCATTTATTTTTTAGTGTTTTTGGGTCGGCGTTCCCATATGTGACCCTTTATCACCAGTTATGATATGCTTCGAAAATGGACCGATTCCTAAGATTTTAACAAATAATTACAGAAGTCAATTTGGTGAAAAAGATTCTTCCTCGTCAATGCGAGTGTGAGCCATGACTTGAGCTTATTCTTAAGGCCAGTCTTATAGAAATGGTTTCAAACAGTCTTTTGACTAATCTTCAGTTTCTCAGCAATAGAGTAAGAGCTCAAGTGTCGATCTGATTTCATGGATTCTATGCTTTTGTTGGCATTTCCGACCATTGGCCTGCCAGAACCGAATCGTCGGAACAACCGATTTGTTGTTTCGGTACTGCATTAGGTCCATAAACAGCGCCTATTTTGGCCGTATTCACCTCGGTTTTTACAGTACTGAAGAATGGGAGTAAAAGCGACATATCATAAGATACATAATTGAAAATAATTTTCTTTTTTTGTTTCTCTTTTCCGCCGAAAGTACCAATTGTATGTAGTATACATTCAGTTATTTAAAGACTCCTCCGGTTGAACATTTTGCCGCAAGATCTACGGTGAATGATTTTTCTTAGATAACAATTTAAAAATACATTTTTTGAATGTTAATTTATATTTTTCTTTATTTTTACACCCGTATGCCCAAGGCGAATCCAAAGAAGGTGAATTCGCTAGCGCAACAGCGATATTCACAAGTATTTTGTTTTTGCATTTTGGTAATTGGTTTGATGAGATTTCAATGAGAATAAGCCAACAACTAAGAAGCAGTGCTCTTTAATATTCTAACTTGTCAATCACAAGAAAAAAAATACCTGCTCTAGCTCGCCTTCCATATGTTTATGTCATGTATGGTGCGATGACAGTTTCTCGTATTTTTTCTGTAAAAGTATCGAATTTTTTAGTTAAATTTTTAATGGTTATCAATCGAGTGGCCAATAATATTTTAGTAAGGGTGGAAAACAGGTTGAAAGCTTTGCTATCTGAAAGTGACCTTAAGTTCAATAGAAATAGAATAGAAATTGGACACAATTTGCATTTTATGAGACTTTAAATGAGGAAGTAAAATAATAAAAAAATAAAAAATACCGTTGAAAAAATTATTTTGAAACAAATTTGGAGCTTTCTAGAGAAGGTAGGTACTTTTGTAGGAGTAAACTTTTGGAAATTATTGTGGAAAAAAATATGTTTTTTGCGTATCTTTTATAAGAGTAAAAACCCCTTTATTGAAGGAGATGAAGTTCAATTATAGAGAAATAGCTGTAATTATTCAAGTTTCAAAGACTTCAGTTGTAAAATTCGGTAAAACTCATCCGACCTAAAAGATTCAGAGAAACAGTTAATGATTAATCGAACAAACTATCGAAGAATTAAAAAAATCACGTCATAATTGATAAATCATTGGCGGAACTAAATGCTCCATCTCAAGCTCCATCTCAATTAATCCCAAATCCTTTTGGAGTTACATAAAATCTAAGAAAAACTGCTCAAATATATGTACCTGCGTTGGTTCGTTTTAGAGCAGTCGTAGCTAATTCCACTCTATGCTGTCAATCTGTTTGCTAAATTTTTTTTCTTGGAATTTTTTTCAGCCAATACTGATTTTGACTTTATTTATGAATATATCCTGTTTAATTTCCATCCATCAACTTTGGAAAATTAAATTTGACTGACGAGGCTGTCATTATTGGCATAAATCAGCTTAAGCCATCCACTAATACCGATGCTGATGGCCTGTCCGTTATTCTAATTAAAAGTTGTCCTGCTTTGATTACGCCTTTAAAGCGCATTTTCAACATGCCACTTTCTGCTGGAGGCTTCGTTGATGACTGGAAATTTACTTTTACGCCTATTCAGGAATAAAAGCAGGAATACAAATAATATAGAAAATTATAGGCCGATTTCCAAGCTATCTACAGTTTCGAAAATATTTGAGTATATAGTATAGTCAAAGACAAAATATAAAGGGTGATTTTTTAAGAGCTATAGGAAAGTTTTTCAAAAAACACACATAAAATTCAGAAAAATGCATGAAATTTTTATTTAAATCGATAGTAAAGTCCATATAATTTAATGTTTGAAGATTATTTCATGCAAATGTTGACCGCGACTGTGCTTCAAATGGTCCATCCGCTTAGTCCAATTTTGGCATACTCTTTCCAACGTTTCGGCCGGTATCTCACATTATAATCTCAATATAAAAATAATCTAAAGGCGTTATATCGTACGATCTGAGTGGTTTGACAGGCAATTGACAGGTTCCGAACGTGAAATAAAATGGTCACCGAACTCGCCTCTCAACAAGTCCATTGATACGCGTGCTGTGTGGCATGTGGCATCGTCTTGCTGAAACCACATGTCATGCAAGTCAAGCTCTTGCATTTTGGGCAAAAAAAAAGTTGGATATCATTTCACGGTAGCGTTCGCCATTCACAGTTACGTTACGATTTGCAGCATCTTTGAAGAAGTACGGTCCAATGATACTTTTAGCCCATAAACCGCACTAAACTGTGACCTTTTCCGGGTACAGCTTCGTCGCTGAACACAATTTTTCGATAAAAAAGTGGATCTTCGGCCAACTTTCCAAGAGTCCAATCACCAAAAATTCTGCGTTGCGGTTGGTCGATCGGTTTCAATTCTTGCACCAGCTGTATTTTGAAAGATTTCACATCTAAATCCTTTCGCAAAATGTTCCACGTTGTTGAGTAACAGAGGCCCAATTGCTGCGAACGGCGACGAACTGATAATTGATGGTCATCATTAACACTGACCGATACAGCTGCGATATTTCCTTCGGTTCGCCCTCTACGTAAGAGCGTTGGTAGTTTGATGTCCAATAATGTAAATTTGGTTCTAAATTTAGTCACAATAGCTCGAATAGCCGCTTCAGTGGGTCGATTAAACTGACCATAAAATGGAAGAAGCGCGATAAACCCTCTTAACAGAACACGCATTTTTATAATAAAATTCAATGATTCGCAAGCGTTGTTCGTTTGTAAGACGATTCATGGTTAAATTATAGACCAAACTGAAGATGTTTGACAGTGAAACAAAACACGAAACGTGCGTCAGCTGTTTACACCAACTGTTTAAAAAGATAATAGCTAAAAAATCACCCGTTACTTTGTTGTTAAACATTTGTTATGTCACAGTCAACATAGGTTTATTCCGGGCAGATCTAAGTTAACGAGTTTAGTTGCCTTTACGGAGGATTGTTTGGATACCTTTCGAAAAGAGTATACAGGTTTTTAAGGCTTTTAATAGGGTATCTTACTTTATATTAATAGCTAAGCCTGAGGGTTTCGGTTTTCTCTCTCACTTTTTTTAAGTTCCTATTTTAATATTATATTGTTTTGTTGCTTCATCTGTGGTGTTCTAGGTCCGTTACTATTTATCTTCTTCATTAACAATATTACGACCAGTTTTTCCATATGTAATTTTCTTCTATACGGGGATTATCTGAAAACCTATTATGAAAATAAATGGGCAATGCCTCCACTGTCCAGAGTGAGTTTAATTGCTTATACCTATAGTTGATGTTAGCTTGGTCGTATGTTCCTTAACATTAGTAAATATGGCTATATGTACTCCATATGCGAAAGTTTTTAATAATGTTCCAGCATCTTACTACATCGCAAACTCGCCGCTATACCTGGTTGTTTATTTTCACTCCAAGCTCAATTTGTAAATCGTTTCCAATGTTGGCCTTTATTCGTCGAAATTGTATTTCGTTTTCTGGTCTCTATGCTCGCAAACTGTTGTACCCGGTATTCGAGACCATTTCATACAATATATATTAATAGATTAGAGTCTGTTCAGAGAGCTTTTGAACGCTTTGCTTTGCGCTCCATAAAATTCGTTGATCTCATTCCGTCTTATTGGTCTCGTTGCTTACTAATAAATCGCATGCCCTTAGAATCCAGGCGTATTCTTTTGTCAATGTGCCATTTGTCTTTGATATTTGTGCTCAATAGATTGTCCGTAACTGCATAATAAAATTAATTTTAATGCCCCCTTATACATTTTCCGTCGCAATGAATTGTTGTTTGTGGGTACTCCAAAAAGTGTTTTTGGAAAGAATGCTCCTTTTAGGAGGGCGCTAGCTCAATTTTATGCTTATTCTTCCTGCTTAGACTTTGATTTTTCTTATTCCAAGTTGTTTGTATTTATCTATCCATCTTATAGTCTTTAAACATTCTGTTAATTAATAAGAAAATAAATATGACTTAGTGAGACTTCAATGTAATCAATAATTTTGAATTCCAAATTTCTATTCTTATGAATATCTTCATTATATACATATATCTTCAAATTGGACGGCGCTCTATGTCATATGACAATGCCAAGCGGAAATGTTCTGAATTCACTGAATAGTATTCAACACCGAAACCCCACGACAGCAATGTAAAATATCAAAGATGTGTGGAGTAATGACGCCAAGCTTAAAAATTTAATAATTAATTACATAAAGAGTAATCAAGCAGGACGTCATATTACCAGATATACCTATGAAGTGAGACTTTCCACTATTAGTCCATAGATGTCGCTAGGAGTATTTCTAAACCTTCCCAAATGTCTTCTTTTTTCGTCTGTCATCTGTCAACAATATTCAGTTCATTGTTTGTTACGTTTCATACAACAATGCATTTTTGTCGCTCTTAAAAATGTCGAATTTCGTGCCTTCAAACTACGATTTGCCGACATCGTTGATTTTGTGTTATCAATTGAAGAAAAACGCTTCTCCCGGTTCAAAACAAAGTCTGTTTTTGCATCGAATCGTTACGGGTGATGAAAAATGGGTGTATTTCTCCAATCTCAAGCGTAAATAATCATATGGTCTGCCCGGCCACAAGCCAAAAACAACGGCTAAACCAAATCGCTTCGGCCGCAAGGCAATGCTGTGTGTTTTCAGCGTGGTATGATTTGGGACGAGCTATTAGAACCAGGTGAAACAGTTGACGGTGCACGCTACCAACGACAATTGGCCGATTTGAACAGCGCTATACACCGAAAACGCCCAGAATATGCCGATCGGCGCCACATGGATAGCCACATCGAACAAGAGTGACCCAGTAATTGATGGAGACGCATGCGGCCTACTTACCAGACTTGGCGTCTTCCGATTATCCTTTGTTTGCATCGATGGGTCACGCACTTTCCCAGCAGCGCTTCAATTCTCACGAAGAAGCCAAAAAATGGCTCGATGATTGGTATTCGGTCAAAGACGGCCAATTTTTTTAGCGCGGCATCCAGAAATTGCCTGAGAGATGGGAAAAATGTGTCGCTAGCGATGACTATTATTTTGAAGATTAAATTTGTAACCATTTTTTGTTAATAAACGTTTCAGATCGAAAGAAAAATTCTCATTTGATAGTTATACACTTGGTAAATAAATGCGGGCAGACAAAACATAAAATCTATACTATAAAGGTGAATGTCTGTACGTTGTCCGCGCATCACTACGAAACGACTACACCAAATGACGTAAAAATTTGTATACATTCATATTTTCACCCAATGAAGGTTATAGGCATGTTTTTATGATGGAACTCCCTTCCCACAGCCCCCAGGCCGCGCCACCACTCTTATTCGGCACTAATAATCGAATATTTGCTTAAATTTAATCTAAAAAATCTTAGTTTTTCCTATTTGCCACTATTTATAGCACACTCTAGACCTCATAATCCGCATAAAATTAATAAAAATAATTTTGCTTGATATTTTTCTGATTGGTTGTTTTGATTTTATTCAACGAGGCATAGCAACGGATGTAATTAATATTATGGTTATTAATAAAAAATTATTTTCTATGAAATTATTGTTGTAATTCTTTCATATACATATCCTAAATCCCTCAAAACTACTCCTACGCGAGCGGGGCCGCGGTTTACAGCTAGTGTATTATAAATGATGACCAATTTAGAGATATCGGACTTTCATTTGAAATAAAACAACGAAAATTCAAATTGAGTGTGCAGTCTTTGTTATTATTGTGTAGAACCTTGTTCATGACAATTACTTTTTAGAGATAATCCTTTTCAAATGGTGGCCGCAACTGCGCCGAAATTCGGCCATTCGCAAACACCAATTTTGAATGACTTGCTAAGTGACTTCGGTCGGTTAACTTAAGTTATGTTGGCTTTCAATGCCTCAATCGAAGCTGGTTTATCTACAAAGAATTTAGATTTTACACACCCCCACAAATAAAAGTGTCATACCACACGATCTTGGTGTCCAATCCACTGGTTTGAGACTCACTTCAATTTTCGGCATCAAAAGCTCTTTTATCATACCGTTCGCCACAAACTATTACATTGGCACCGGCCTCGTCTTTAAAGAAATATAGATCGATGATACCTCTAACCTAAAGGCATCACCAAATGGTTGTTTTTGATTAATGTAATGGATATTCTTCAATGGCTCGGGTTGCCCTTCAATGCAAATACGGCAATTTTACTTATTGACGTAGCCATTAAGCTAAAAATTGGCTGAAACGGTAGGACAGTTGTGGACACCACACAAGCGTGTTTAGTGTTTAGTTTGATAGTAGTCACGTGTGTCACATCTGTCAAAAAACCCCTATTTGAAAAAGTACATCCAATCCGTTCACCCTTTATTTTATATGTCGTAAATTAATGCTATACATAACTAGAAGCAAATAAATCTGCATTTTTCTATTTCAAAGTAACTAGTCCAAAATTTTTTTAGCAGTTAATTTTTAAACTTTTTCCACTAGAAGCATTAGTCTTAATTCGCTAGCCAATGACTGTAACTTTGTAATTTATAATCATTTCCTTCTATGTTGAGCTTTAGTGTAAAAAGTTTTTTCAAACCAACGCTGACAACCTGGTGAAAACCTGGTGAAATACAGATTTAATGCAGTTGAACTCTGAGTTTGACATAACGACTTTCTCATGTGTTATAACAAATGCTAGTATTTTTGTTTTTTTATAAATATTTAATAAAATGTTCAGGATAGTATCCTTAAATATGTATATACATTTTACATACATTGTTTGTAAGTTAAGTACAAAAAAGTTATTTGCAGATAAACTTTAGCATTAGCACTGAGTCCAACTTTTTTTGTACACTCTATACCTGCCCGTCTCTGATTGCCTACTTTGTGTACCTTTTACGCACAATCTTTATGGATTTGTGAGCATTAAAGCATTAAATTCGCAGTTTTCTTGGCGTTAACAAAAGTGAGCAGCTTAAGCAGCAAAATTTCTTAACAGATTGAGAATTCGTAAAGTTTTACCTTTCCCGTTCCATTTCGAGTGGCAGGCTACTTTATTAAAATAAATGTTTGAATGCATATGTACAAGTATATATACGTGTGCATATATACATATAAGCTTGTAAATGTGTTCCACACTTTCGAGTTTACGCCTGATTTAAAATTCATATTTATACATAAAAAAGATGCAATAAAAACATAAATAATAGGCTGGCAGCGTGCCAAGCTAAAAGCGTGGCGTGCTATCGGCTGCAGCCCTTTTGTCGGGGCGTATAAGTAACATAGCCACAAGCAAACAATGCGGCTGGCTCCCGAGTTGGGCAGGCAACAGAGCAACACATACATAAAAATGTAATACATACATAATGAAATGTGTATTATTAATATATGCGTATGTATATGTATACATATATGCTAGTATTCAGTGACGCTGGCTGCCAGGGGGGGCAGGGTAAAAAAAATCGATTTTGGTTTATTTGAGAAAATGAATGCACATAATCTCAAGAACGTTGTGTCCAAATTTTAAGTCAATCGGTGCAAAACTCACAAAGTTAGAGCGTAATAACCGTTGGCCGCTCCGACTCGGCTACCTGCTATGGTCGAACTTTAAATCGATTTTCTGACGACGTTTTTCAAGTCGGTGGACACTTTTTCTCTGAATCTACGCGACTGATCTTCCTGAAATTTTGTACACACTTTCTCTACATAATTACCGAGGTAACCCTGGGAGGTTTTTTTTTTAATTTTTATTTATTTTACAATAAACAATATTATGCGATTTATCGTCTAAAAATCGCACTTCTACTTCAAATGTTAAAAGAAATTGAAAAAAAAAATGTTTTAATAAAAACTCGACAGGGTTATCTCGGACAATTGATTACCTAATGAAAACTCTTTGATTTTTTGATTTCAGATGATCCAATGCTGAGAAAAACTGTCCACGGCAAATTGCCTTTTTTTCGAGACGTCTGCGTAGATCTGCTGTCAACGGCTCAATTTTGTATATTTTCTTGTGAAAATTTTTGCAAATATTTTTGAAATATGAATGAAATGTGAAACATGAATCATCTTTCCAAAAAAAATTCATAAATAAGTGCATATTTTTAGTGGAATTAACCCTACCTCCCCTTAAGCTATCATCAAATTGAAAATCTCGCTGTCATAACCCCATTAAATAGATTCTTCCATAGGAAATTTTTATAAAAGTATCGGGTGTTTTTTAAGAGTTTGGAAATTAAAATGGTAATGATCCCCGGCATAAATCCGCCGCGGTATATCTGATAAAGCCACCTGCGGTTTGCCGAAAAAGCTCAAAGCCAAAAAAACTACAATTTAGCGGAATCAGCAAAAAGTAGAAAGCTTTAATAAACAATGTTAAAATAAAGAGTCAAGTAGGCCCATGTAACTTTTTACTAGACAGACTATACAAATTTGTTAAAAAGTTCAAGTCAATGGTCCTTTTTTTGCTATGAAAGAAGATTTTTCTGCTTATATTTCATATCCTTCTTAAAAAATTACAAGTCCCGAAAATACCGGTATATTCGGAAATGATATCCCTATTCCATACCGCACTACCACTCTTTTCTTCGTACATAATTCGATCTCCAAGTCAAAAAAATTAATAAAAAAATGTTTGTTGGTATCTGTTTTCACTTTTGCCTTACCTTTTTGTCGATTTTTTAGAAAGCAAGTTGTTTCTAATATTTTCTTTCTCTAGATTTTTTCTAATTTTTTTTAATGTTTTCGACTTTTTCAACAGATAGCCCAACATATAACTTATACTGAAAAAGTAAGGTGACTTTTTATTTAAAAATGAAATGAATTGTCCTAACGGAAGGCTTATACATTTTTCAAATGGCAGTATACGAGGGGATTCAATCAGTACCCTTGTTGAAAATGAAAACACCCTTTTTTCAAAAACAAAAAAAATATTTTTCAACATAGTCCCCTTTTAGAAAGATAGATTTCTTCCAACGCTCTGGTCAGTTTTTAACACCTACAAAAAAATAGGATTTGTTGAACTCTCCAAAATACGCCTCTGTCTCAGCGATGAATTTTTCGTTTGAACTAAATTCTTTTTGCCGCAAGCCATTTCTTCATGTTAGGGAACAAGAAAAAGTGGCATAGAGCCAGATCGGAGGAATACGTTGGGTGCGGTAGCAATTTATAAAGTAATTCATGCAATTTGGCGGCGAATGCTTTTCGCAAAATGCGGTCGTGTTTCCTTCAATTTTTTTTGAAAACGGTCCAACTACTCACTGCAGTATTGCCCTATTGTCCCGTGATCCTTCTTCTTTTTTCTAAAAAATCCATGAAGATGACGCCATTCGCATCCCAAGAAATCGTCACCATGATCTTTCCGACCGATGGGACTGTTCCGCCTTCTGTAGATCAGATTCACCGGGAGAAATGCATTGTTTTGATTGTTCCTTACTTTCTGGTGGATAATGATGAATCCAGGTTGACAACGGTGACAACTCGATGCAAAAATTCCTTCGGATCTCGTTTAAATTACTCCAAACACTACTCTGATGTTAACAGCCGCATCCGCTTGTTGTTCACCGTGAGCAATCGCGGCACTCATCGGGCCGACAAATTTTTTATCGCTTATCAAGTAAATTATCGCCTCTGTTACTTCGCGCACTTTCGTTCGTCAATTAGCGAGAATCATGTCATGGAATTTGTGAATAATTTCGTGGGTAACCACGTCTCCCGGTTGCCCCGGTCGCTCCTCATCAAAAACGGATGTTGGCCCACGTTTAAATTCTTTTAACCAGTTAACTGTGGCGCTCCCATTTAAAAGTGCGCACAGTTTTGTGTCGCCAGAATTGAGCTATGACGAGTATACTCGTCAATACACAAAATTTTGCCACTTCTCCATGACGAGTATACTCGTCAATCACAGTTAACTGGTTAAAAACACAATATCTAACGGTGATCATAGAATGCGAAGCGTCTCCGTAAACATCATTCAATTTTGCTTTTATCTCCTCTGTCATCCGACACGGGTACTTATTGAACCGCCGTCGTATTTAACACTTGTGAACTAAGCAGCTGATCTACACAAACAGATGGAGCAATAGAGCGCGTAAAGGTCCAAATAAAGATATTCATTACACAAAATCATTTTTTGTTTTAATTAGTAAAAAAATTATTCAAAAACAAAACTGAATGATGAATTTTGCGCATTTTGTATATTTTGTCCGCTTCAAGTTAATTCCTTTGAGGAAACACTCTTGTGACAACACTTTTTCCAATCTTCGAAACACCTTTGAAAAGCAGTTTTTGGTATTGCCTTTATCTGCTCCATCATGGCAAATCTACGCCTTTTGGAAACACGAAAAAGTCGCAGCGGTCCAAGGCTCACTAGTTATGACCCGTTTGAGCTAATAAGGTTCTTTTGATGAAAATTAAGCAACTTCCAAATAAACCTCTCTGACGCACATTTCCTGACCAAAACATACGAAAATTGCATGGCACGAGGCAACCGATATGCCGATATCTTCAACAACTTCTTTAATTGTAATTCGATGACTTTCCAAAACCGTTTTCAAAGTTCTCATTGCAGTGAATCATTTCTCAACAAGTTTAGTAAGAAATTTTCGCGGATGGGTGATATCGAGTTATGATAATGATAGAGTTGGAAGCAAGTTGTGTCAATCTCAGTGTCTCAAAAGCAAAGCAGCTGGGCAGAAGTTGCTGAAACAGTTTTACCTCGTTCTCTTCTAGACATTTCATGAAACATAAAAAACTAAAAAGCGTATCTCTTTTTATAACAGATTTATTGCAAATTTTTTGAATTGCGATTATGGCTTTAGTAGACAATAGTTTACGCTTAAATACAGTCTTCTTCTTAATTGGCGCTATAACCGCTTACGCGATTTTGGCCGAGTTTAGCAAAGCGCGCCAGTCGTTTCTTTCTCGTGCTAACCGGCACCAATTGGGCACACCAAGTGAAGCCAAGTCCTTCTCCACCTGATCTTTCCAACGCAGAGGAGGCCGCCCTCTTCCTCTGCTACCACCAGCTGGTACCGCATCGAATACTTTCAAGGCCGGAGCGTTTGTATCCATTCGGATGACATGACCCAGCCAACGTAGCCGCTGGATCTTTATTCGCTGCGCTATGTCTATGTCGTCGTAAAGCTCATACAGCTCATCGTTCCATCGTCTGCGATATTTGCCGTTGCCAACGTGCAAAGGTCCCAAAATCTTAACCAGAATCTTTCTCTCGAACACTCCAAGCGTCGCTTCATCGGATGTGGTCATCGTCCAAGCTTCTGCGCCATACGGGCGCATGACGGGCCTGATGAGAGTCTTGTAGAGTGTTAGTTTTGTTCGTCGAGAGAGGACTTTACTGCTCAGTTGCCTACTTAGTCCAAAGTAGCACTTGTTGGCAAGAGTGATTCTACGTTGGATTTCAAGGCTGATATTGTTATCGGTGTTAATGCTGGTTCCTAGATAAACGAAATCTTTTACAACCTCGAAATTATAACTGTCAACAGTGACGTGGGTGCCGATACGCGAGTGCGCCGACTGTTTGTTTGAAGACAAGAGGTACTTCGTTTTGTCCTCGTTCACCACCAAACCCATTCGCTTTGCCTCTTTATCCAGTTTGGAGAAGGCAGAACTAACAGCGCGGTTGTTAAGGCCAACAAATACAGTACATAATCGTTAAAAGCTTTTGAAGTCTATTGCAGAGATCTTTGCGAAAATAGGTTTTCATTAGAACAAAAAAAGGATAGCATTGAAAATTAAAAAAAATTTAAATGGAAGGTGTAAAATTGCAATTCAAAATGCAGCTTTCTATAAAATTCAATAAAATGATTTGGCCAAAAATACGAGTTATTCAATTTCAATTGCTGTAATATCTATAAATTTAAAAAAATTTAAGGTCCTGTGTTCCAGCTAGGAACCACAGGAAAATATATATCGCACCCTAAATACAAAAGGGGCACAACTCAAAATTTTCCACACTCGAGCTTGACTTGTTTACAGTAACACAGAAAACAAACTATGTGACATATCACGCTGAAATTTGCCATGTAAGCTTGTAACAATCCTACCAAAAAACAAAAAATTTATTTTTGCCATATGGGCATTTTCACGGTAACGGACGCGACATTTGTACGCTTTTAAGTGCGTCCAAAACAATGAAGACAAAGTAAAAATGTATATATATTGATATTGTTCTAAAGGACTGACCGAGTGCTAGATTTAAATATATACGGGAAAGATCTTTTACAAATAAGTACGTAGTTATAAGCAATTATAAAGTGATACGGACGCGACAAAAAATAGAAGTTTTTTTGAGGCGCATTCAGAAATATACAAAATTCAGCAAATTAAGGATTTTCATATATATACAATATATATGTTAATAAATTAAGAAGAAAGTTATTAGTTTTTAGGATGGTCTATTTTAATTATTTTCTTTAATGAATAGGCCGTCCGAGCAACTTCAATACATTTACTGTCGAAATATGAAAACCAATGCATACTTTTAATTCCTTTGATATTTGGAACATTTTGCCATAACTCTGACAGTTGATTAGAAAAACTATCAATTTGTGTTCTAGAGATATACAAAATTTTAACTCCATCAATGTTGTTCTTAGCACATTCATAGAAGCATAAGGCATCACCGAGAATGATATTTCTTGCTTTAACGATTTGCCAGACTTTTCGTTTAACTACGGCACCTATTCCGTCTACAGCACCTTTGCCATGTGAAGTGGCGAAAAAATTCCACTCTAAGATTCCGCAATGAAATTCAGCTGCAAGTCTTGGAATACTAGAAAGAATAAATTTATTTTTGAATTGGGAAGTGCTTCCATCAGAGAAAATATAAATGCTGGTAACTCCTTTGTACTGGTTTTGTAAGATATTGATGATTTTGGAAATAAAGCAGTAAACGTCGAATTTACTGTGAGTCAATCTATCACTGATAACAGCATAGGACTTGGTTTCACCAAGAACCCAAGTTACGCACGTAAACACGTACATCATGAATTAAGTCGCTTAAAGGACCAATAGTGTAGTTTAAAGTTATGCGATCGTCTACTTTTCTCCACTGTTTCCATTTGATTTGCGTATCAAATTGGTTAATAAACTGTATTGGAACTAGATCGTCTTTAATATCGCGTACACAGCTGTCACAAGTATTAGCCATGCACTTTTCATTTATAACGTCGCAGCAAACTCTTGTAAGAAATAAATCAGCTTTGGCAGGAATCTGCGGTATAATCTTTGCACAGCCTTCTAGTAAGAAAATAAAATTTGCATGGTACTTACAGATACACATATTGTGTCGTAAATTATTGATTAACTGAATGTAAGTCGGCTTAGAACGAATAAAAATAGTTTTGCAGACTTTTTCCTCGGTATATTCGGCTTTGAAGAGTTGATATGCTTCTGTTAAGGTCATAAGCATAAAACGTTTTGAGACTACTTTCCCATTGATTAGCATTGTATCCTTTCTCCCAGGAGCTTGAACGCTGATTCCATCTTGCAAAAAGAATTTTTCAATTAATTTTTCACGCATCAGGCTTTTTGATGACTTGGTAGTATTTTCATCCATCGTTTCTGTTGGCCTAAGATATTTATTGCATAAAGATTTGAGGATAGCTATTTTTCTATTCAGGTTTTTAGGTAACGCACGCTCAACTTTTTTATTGCTTTTCCCATCGTTTGCTTACAGCTGTAAATTTCGCAATTCAAACTATCAATATTATTTACGCTCTTTTTTGACGCAAAACTTGCTGCCTAACACGGCCCTTTTCTTTCTTCTTTTCTAATAAATTGCAATCACTTTTCATTTTTTGCGATAATCTTTTTCGATACTCTTGCTTTCGTTTAGCTTCTTTCTTCTTGTATTCCTGCCATTTTTCGACGTCTTCTTTCATTTTCTCTCTATATTTCGTTGTTATTGCTTTTCTTGTTTCTTTTGCCGTTTTTGCCATCTATAAAATTTTAATCTTGTGCAAACTCTACGACTTTATTTAAAATTTAAGGTTCGCGGTAACGGACGCGACAAATTTCAAACACCAATAAATTTTATTAATCGTTTTTGTCAATGGCTACTTTTCTTAAGTGAAATAAGTTATTTGCTTAAAGTCTGAAAGCAATTTATACTTCAACACTTTTTGCACTAATGAGAACAATAAATGCTATTTTTCGGTAACGGACGCGACATACGAATATAAGCAGAAGTAATCAAAAAAAAACTGCCGTTAATCATAGTATTGCTTTGAATAAGGGAATATTACAAGGAAAAAAGTTGGTATATTTGGTCAAAAGAGTTAGATTTTTGTAAATTTTGTATATTCGTTGTATATTTCGGCTCAAAATTAAAAGAAAAGAAAAATTCTTTTATATTTATAAAGTAAACACATTTGAGATTTATTATTCATCAACAAACAGTTTTCAGGAACAGTTTGAGTTTTGCACTCGTGGTTGACCTTTTTGTGAAAATGCCCATATGTCATCCGCGGACCGTTTTATTGATAACGTCTCGTTCATATTTGAGCAGAAGTACATTTTGAGTTGTGACCCTTTTGTATTTAGGGTGCGATATATATTTAATAAGTTATTTATGCAAATTTACGTACTATAAAAGTATGTTTGTGCACAACTCATCCTTTTAACACTAAAATTTTATTTTTTACTTGCAGTTCAGTCAGTAAAAACTTCGCTTCACATCACCATTGCCAGGACTTTGTAATATAAGCTCCACATAAAAGCTTAAATGTCGATATGGAATAACTTCAACTTTACGAAAAGCAATAACTACAAGGGATTAATGCGTCAAAAACGCATTTGATGGACAAAAAAATCAAAAACGTATATATAGCTAACGCAAACACCAACTATAAAAGAGATAAAAATAAAATTAAAATTAAAAATAAAGTAAAGAAATAATAAATCATAAAATAAAGTAAAAAAATAAAATATTCATATACATAAACACAAACAGTTATTTATTAATAAAAACCTAAGGAAGTACGAGTATATGTACATAGAAACACGAAGAAAAAGTCGTTACAACTAAAAGTAGTAAAAAAATAACTACACCTATACCAAATACCAAAAACTAGGCAACCATGTCGCTAACTGTAAAAATCGTGCAATTTCAATTGCCAAAGGCGAAATCAAATTTAATCGCACGTGTCGAATTTCGTGGTAAGTTTGTCTATTCAAATATGTGCTCTCCGTATACATACTTATATATATGTATGTTGAAAAATGTATGTGCATAGGTATAAAGCACATAAGTAAAATCTTGTAAAAAATCTTAGTTTGTTTAGTTTACTTTCAATGTGATCGAAGGCTGACAATTTAATAATGTAGCCACAAAAGTAGATTAAGCCTGATTTGGGTTGACAGCTGCCTCAATATTAGACCCCAGTAAATAAATAACATTTTTGATAGGAAATTTTTAGTTGGGTAAAGAAAGTTTTATGCTTATACAGGGTAGCCGAGAAAGTCGTCCAAGATACTTAAGGAAAATAATAATAAGCGTTTGTATCAGTAATAGGGGGGGTCATGTCGAGAACGAATTAAAAAACGAACGAATGAAAAAGTTTAAACTGTGTAAATTTTCTTTTTTTGAAGTTTTTTTTACAGTACTTCCTTTATAAAATTTTACCCTCTACTAATTGCGGCCGCACCCGCCTACGGGTTACTTTTTTTTATTTTAAGTGTTACACATTTTTGGATAGCCAAAATAACAGTTCTTAAATTAATTTTCTGAATGGTCTCCACTCAACCTTTTTTGGTCTCTTTTCTTAATGCTATGAAGTAGGAAACAAAACGAAAAATAGTAAATTCAATGCTTTACCAAGCAAACTTCATTAATAATTCTGATTAAATGGCATGCACTTTAACTAAAAGCAGACAAGAAACCGGACCTTTGAACTAGCATTAAAAAAATGGCCGTACAAGCAAACAAATAATATTTTTGTTTTTTAATAATTTTTAAAAGTTTAAATTAAAGACATCATCTCAAACAGAAATAATAATATCATTAAATATCTAATCCAGTCTTCTCGGAAACCCCAAGATGGCGCAAAATTAATCACCCTACAGGAAGATTTTTATTTTTTGCAAATGGCGTGGTATGTCAATCATATTTGATACTTATGAAGGCATAGCTGTAGTATACAAACATACAAGCAAATAAGAGCGTAAAAATTGGGTTAGGTTGAAGCGGCTGTCCACTATGAGACACACTCAGGGTCATAGCCTACTATTGGGTGGTTAAGTTTTAAGGGCCGGTGTTAATTTTGAATAAAATACAATTTTTTTAGGAAATTATTGTCATTTCTCTTTAATATGAAAATATTTGTATGTCTCAATTACGTGTGGAACAAAATATCGGCCAGCGGCACACCTCCGTCCGATGGTCAAAATTTTCAATGACGCTGAGTCATAATTGAGGTTCTATGCCGCTAATGTGCCAAATTATCTCATCCTTTAGCTCTTGAATTGTTGCTGGCTTATCGACGTACACCTTTTCTTTCAAATAACCCCAAAGAAAGAAGTACAACGGTGTCGTTGACGTTTAGGTGTTGTTCACATTCAACATCGGCCCTTGAAATTTAACTACCCTTATAATACAGCGTGGGCACTTGCCCTTATCTCTCCTAAAACCAAAGTGTACTTTTCAAAAATTTTAAAAGATGCCTAATTCCCACAGTACCTTGGTCTTCTAATTCATTAAATCATCATTGTCTACCTAAAATGATAAATATACGGGTGGATAGAGCATGAAGATGGCACAGGAGATGCGAGTTCGTCTCTTCTTCTTCCTTCTCATCTAGACAACTTCTACACAAGTCATGTTTTTGCAGGCCCAGAGGATGGAAATCAATGTGCTACGATTGTACTCATTTTGACGTAGCAGAGATGCCGTGCGTTTGGCATTGACAGTCGGCCACAATTTTCGGCCGATTTTACAGGTGGTTTCATTGCGTCATCTTTCATTCATTGCTCTTATTATTTTCCCAAAAATAAGACACTAAAAGACACTGCTGTGATCGGGAATGCGAAAACTGAAGTAGATCCGCAGATGTTTGAAATATACACCTCGGCTCACCCTGCCCTCATTCCATTTTCACCCTTCTCAGAGTACAAATTTCCATCACTCAAATCCCGCCATAGCTAAAATACGTAAATTGCGTCAGCTGGATCAGCTCTGCAGAACATCGAACTTCTAACTTAATTTTTTCTTCCATGGCGGTACTTTCAATTAGAAACAGGATAATAAATCCAATCAGCTGTTTGGTCTTCCACTAACTATGATCCTATATGTGGGAGAGAATTCTTTTTTAAGCTAACGATTTTTATTACCACCAGATCTATTTTTTGAAAAGCCTTTCTAATCATCTTAAAATATTTATTCTGAAAATGAATAAACTCGCACAATAAATACGGGTTTTCAATATATCTTGACTTAATCGCCACCTAGTGAGTAATTGGGTAGTCTATATCGCGACAAAGAAAGAAACTCTGAAAATTTGATTAAAATCTATTGTAGTTTAACAATCAAAACGTCTAATTTTGTGTACTATATAAAGATTATATAAACAGAGTTGCAGTTTTTCTAGAAATTTAAACAGTCCTTTTAAAGGCATGTAATAAAATCCAAAGAAGCAGCCTTATTTATTTGTATATGTATCTGCGCTAATTGTAGTATGATCTTCAAGGCCATAAATCTGCGATATGTAAAAAGTTGGGACTCCCACCTTTTATATGTGGTGCATGGTGTATATTTCGCAATATTATGTACATACATCTTAAAATATTCCACAGATACGTAGTCGCGTGGACGGCAGTAGAGAAATCTGCAGTAATGCATAGACTCATTAAGGTAAAAAGGGCGTTTTGGACGGTAATTACTGGAACTTTACACTTACTTTGTCTTATGACTGTTAAATTTTTTTAGAAATCCTAGCTAAGCTGTATTGCAGCCAGGCTCAGTTTAATATAGATACTTTGCAATAACACGCAGATCACAAAATTCTTGAAATTAAGGTCCCCTCAAGGTGTATCCATAAAGATGATTTAATCTTGGACAGTAGTACATATCTATAGTATAAACATATATATAATTGGCGCTGGATATTGGTACATAGTATGCAGTTAGTTGCGATCTTCAAATTCAGCTAGAAAGTAGAAACTTCGATAGGTACACTCATAGAGCTTTCATTTATCTTACTTTTATTTTACAATAGTAAAAGCCTATCAGACAAGCTCAGCATTTTTCAAGCTCTGCCTGCAGCAAAAAAAGAAGTTGCGTTGGTTGGTTGGTTGGTTAAAGTGGTGATTCTCACAGAGGAAATGGAAGATTGTCTCCTTTTTCTCCGGTTGCTTGCAACTGTGACAGTATGTATTGTGAGGGATACCCATTTTGGCTGCTTGTTCTCCGATAGAACAGAAGTTGCATACTGGCTCATTCATTTCAATAAAAATCTGCAACTAGTTACTATTCACACCAATAAACAGCCGATAATTAAATAACTAGTCATTGTAACTAGTCATTGCTTGCATTCGCTTACATAAGAGTGGCTTCCTCGAACAAATAAAAGACATTTCAAGAACACCTGGCCTAAAATCAGTACGATAAAATCGATGTTACTCTCATTCACCCAGAATATGCTCTCATTCATTAAATGGCTCACATTATCACTGGCTTGGTTGGTAGATGAGTGACACACCACAGACTCAAAGGTGCCATTTTGGTACGCCACTAGTAGAACCACTGCCGTCATTTAGTCAAATCAAGGTGTCTGTGTCATATATTTTCTTCCATGCAATTGTACTAATTTATTCATTTGAATTTCCCCAGCATTCTAAGTCGTAGAACACCCAGGCTTAGGCATTCACACAGACAGTGGAATGTCTAGAATCTTCTTGATTGCAATTTCTTCTAAATAGATCTATCGTTATACGCCCACCCCATCTTCCTTGCATGGTTTCCGATAGGCTAATGGCCTTTTATTGTTGACGTAATTCTAAAGATGTTTGTTCATGGTTTTCTTAACAGCTCGTCATTTCTAGACTTGTTGTAATCTCGCCACGTTTCCTTCGTTCTAGAATTTCTAGAATTTTTCTAGAAGATTTCTAGAATTGCAAAAATATCTCCCTTTTGTGGGCACTTCATGAGCAGCCCACTGCTACCACTTCTGATACTCTAGAGCAATCCTCCTGTCTTGCCAGCTGCAACTAGTTATAGTGTTAGTTAGTTAAAGTTAGTGACTTTATAGCTAAGATGCCTGCTTGACTATTTGAATAAATTCGTGCCCCCGATAGTTGTTGTGGATGATTTCTGATTATACTAAAAGTTTCCCTTATCCTGAAAACCTCCGCTTGAAAGCTTGTCAGCTGACATGCATTAAGTTTATTAGACTAACAAGCTGGTCTTACGTTTAGAAAAAAGGTCCCTAAGCGATTCTATGTCAAGTGATCTTAGTATTTTGGATATAGTCTTCAATTTTTCTCAAAATTGATTTATTTATTGGCTTTAATATAGTAAGAAGTACCCTAAACAAATTAAGGAAAAAAGTTTATAATTTTGAGATTTATTCAATGTTGAAGTTTTTTGGTTAGAGTTTTTTAAGTGAAATATATTCTGTTTTAACATTTTTATTATTTTCTAGGAAAAATATACTGAAAAAATTTTTTGAAAAAAATATGATTATTTTGTTCAAAAGTTTATTCAATGTTAAAAACTTTTGTGTCAAGTTTTTAAAATAAAATATTTTGAAAAAATTTTCATATTTTTTCCATAATTTTTAGCAAAAAAACAATTTTTGTCTTTTTTGAAAAACACTCTCGCTCTGATATTTTCTCTTAAGTTTTTCATTAATAGCTGATACTATGCTCAGTAATCCGTGAAAGTTTCATAGTAGGAATCTATTAACTTTTCGGGTTATATTCAAATACTGACAAGTAAAAAATGTTCGATCCATTTAGAAACGGACGTATTATACGAGTACATATGCTAGTGCGTCGCTACCCTACCCAACAACGGTATCACAATGCACCTGTGGAAGACAAACATACCTACTTCTTGGACGTACAACTTTGGCAGTTGCATACACTAATTCAATATTAGCTTTCCATATTTGCACGCATCCAATTTCATTAAACCAAATATTTACCTCATGAAGTTCAGCTCACATATTCAAAACAAACTTCATCATACCTCTTTGGCACCCAAAACAACAAATACGCTCGATATCACTGTTATCATAGCAGTCACATTCTGATTCAAAAATTTATTAGCAGAAAATAACTTTGGCTACATTTTTCACATACTCATACGTGAAGAACTTCTGAATCGCTTCTTGCACGCTTACACGTCATTTAGTTTAGTAAACGAAAAGTGAAGGAAAAGGTCATAAATACGTCGAATGGATGCATCGTGAAAAATGTGTGCTGCTCGAAATGTCTGGAATATTTCGCACAAATGTACACACATACATACATCCACACAAACTTATACAAAGTTGCAGTGGTTTCGAAAACTCCCTGCTTGTATAGATATGCTTGTATACTACAATGAATAACGGGTGCTGGAATAGCATTATTCAATAAAAATATACCCTTCTATATCCTCTACCATCAATTGAACAGCCTTTTCGAAAGCACTATTCCTGTTTTTTTGTATAATATGTGATTTATTAAATATATTTTTATTTGAGAGCGAAAAAACAACATTCAAAAAATGAGTTTTACTTTGATCAAAAACCCATAACTCGATGTACATATAGATTGTCTGACTTCTAAAGATATACGACTGTCATGGAAGCACAATATATTGGAGAAAGAAGAAAAAGGCCAGTAACGCACTATATGCATGTGCAAGAATGCTGGAAGTTCCATGGGGTCTATCTCCTTTATTAATGTACTACTCAGCTGTACTAAAGCCAATATTACTCGACGGTGCTCTAGTGTGGTGGACTGCATTGAGAAAAACGACACACAAAACACCTACGGAAAGTATTCAACGCCTTGGTGCACTCTGCACTACAGGGGCAATTAAAACTACTCCTACGGCAGCACTTGAAATAATACTCAACCTACCACCGCTTTACATTGCGGCAGAAGGTCTAGCAGATTCATCAGCCGCAAGACTTAACGCAACGCGCGAATTTACCTGTAAAACATTCGGACAAAGCTCAATAGGTATGAGTTATTAGACCAATACAGATTATATGACTACGAAATGCAAGGGGGTGAAGAGATTCCGATCAAAAATAGAAGAAGAGGGGTGGAAAAGAGGTATGAAACCTAGCCCAAATACGTTTAATAAATTTATAGACTTGGCTAAGGCCTATGAAGCTGGAATTAGCTGAGCATAAGACCGATGTACTTCTAGTACGCAGATAGTAGAAACTATAAATGTAAATGTTAGGTCTGTAACCATTAGTTCAAAACCCGCTATAAAATATTTAGGAGTGATGGCTGACAGCCGTATAAACTTCAAAACGCACCTGGAATACGATGTGAAGAAGGTATTGAGTGTGCAATGGCAGATCTTTTGTATGCCGCACCGATCTGGGCTGATGCACTGAACTTAAATAGCTTCACAAAAAACTGGCAGCCGTCTATCGGCTAAGCGCTTTGCGAACTATCTGCGGCTTCCGTACAATTTCGGACGATGCTTCTTTCGCTATAGCAGGGCTAGTCCCCATAGCCATTTTCGCGAAAGAAATGCAGATAGTGTATATAAGCCTATCTGAACACGACAGTAGAGCAACTTGCAGAAGAAGAAAAGCGTCGTTCGATCGCCCACTGGCAAGACCGGTGGAGTAGATCACCGAAAGGTAGATGGAGGTAGGCTAATACCCATTCTTACGACGTGGTTAGAAAGGAACCATGGAAACAAACTTCCAACTAACCCATTTTCTTTCCGGGCACGGAGTATTTCGAAAATACCACCATAGATTCGGCCATGACATTTCCCCAAACTGCCCAATCTGCACGGATAGGGAAGATGACGCTGATCACGTGTTGTTTCAATGCCCACTCTATACTCCCGAAACTTGCGATATATTAAACGGAGTAAATATTATAAATTGTATGCTTAAATCCTGCGATAACTAGAAGCAAATCTGCGCGCATGCAATGATCTAAGACGCGCGGAGGTTCGTAGACGAAATAATTAGCAGCCTATGAGCTAACCAGCCCGGCGGAGAGAGTGGTAGATAGTGGAGAAGTGTTTACTACGTAGGTGTAGCTGTGAGGCTACAAGTCGTGCATACTGCTATGCCAGTATAGCAGTACTAATGAAAGTTCCCTCTTCACGGGCGTCATCCCGAAATAAAACATCTATTAGGTACCCGAACATAAGGGCATTGCAGGAAACGAAATTGTTGATGAGATTTGTCAAAAGCGCTGTTTACATACAATTCGAACAAGAAAACGACATAATGAAACCTTTAGAAACGATAGGCAATGACATCCCTGCGGACATTAAAATACGGATAGACAAGAGGTGGAATAAGCTAGCCTCTTGCAAAACAGCGAAAATCATGTGTCTAGAAAGGAAAGCAGAACTATCGTAGGTATACTAGCAGGCCACAATTTGTTAGCCACACACCCATACAAGATGGGAATTGCAAACAACGATAGCTGCAGATTTTGCAATGAACTAGAAAAGAGGGAAACTCTAGAACACCTTCCATGTTCTTGCCGTGCATTAGTTAGAGCCCGAATGATATGTTTAGGAGCTCTACAATATGATAGGTTGGAATGTCTCTTGGGATTAGGGCTTCAGAGTTTACTTAGACACTTGAAGACGCAGGCTTATTAGAAGAAGCCTACTACAAGGAAACGTTAGGGTCAAGCTCCATCTAGTTCTACTAACTAGACCAATAGGTCTGTGTGGTCAGGTCAACCTAACCTAACCTAACATATGAATGCATTTTTTGAGCAATTAATTAAAAATCAAAATGGGATGCTTAATAATAATTTTTATAGATTCGTACATAAATTTTTAAGTCGTAAAAGATTCGTATAATCGTAACACATAACAGAAGTGAAACTTTCAAGGCAGACAAAGAAAGAGGGACAGGACCGCACAAACGCAGTGATTCCAGGACCGCAGCAACGGCACAAATTGCCGCAAGGGAATGCCAATAAATCCGACGCCGGAATGGTTAGCACTTTATAGTACGCACAAGCACTAGCCAGGAAACGGAAATAAGCGCCAAAAAGTAGGCACAAAAAAAAATGCCAAACAAATTGGGACCAAAAAACGCCCCAAGCAGTAGGCACCAAGGAAATATAATGCAAAGTAGGCCACAAATATATTTCCTACAAGTTTGCACCAACAAACAAGCCCCGAAAAATTGGCAGTGTTATTTCTCAATAGAAATTAGCAACCACATGGAAAAACTCACGAAAAATAGCCTAAAATGCATCTAGCATATAACAGGTGGCGCTAAAGTATTGTAATACTCCTATCAGAAAATGCTATAAATTTTGCGATTGGCCCCTAATGTCAGTTCTGTTTCGACATTTGTGAAGTAAACACATGCGAAATACACGTTAATAAACAATGTTACGCTATACTGCTCCAGATCGCGGAATATTGCAGACTATTTATTTGACCAATAATCGGTCGGTGACTTTGGCACAACGTGAATTTCGTCGCAGATTTCCTCGCCGTCCAACGACTACTGGTGAAACCCGGCGACGTTTATCCGCTCGCCTCGAAGCGACTGGCACAACACGAGATGCTGCCAGGCGTGGCAGATCCCGGAGTAGCCGTTCTGCAGATAATATTGCTGCTGTAGCCGAGGATGTCATGGAAGCGCCGTCGACATCGACCAGACGACGTGCCACGCAAATGGGTATCAGTCGACGGTCTTTACAGCGAATTTTGGTAATATACAATATTTGAAGATGTTTCCGTACAAAGTTCAGACGGTGCATCAGCTGTTAGCTGCTGACCGCCAATCGCGTCTAACATACGCTCAAGCCATCCTTAATCACCACCAAGAGGAAGATGATTTTTCATCAAAAATAATCATGAGTGATGAGGCCCATTTCCATCTTAGCGGGTATGTAAATAAGCAAAGTGTACGCTTCTGGGGCACTGAAAATCCGCGTGTAACCCACGAAGAGCCATTACACCCGCTCAAAGTTACTGTATGGTGTGCTGTTTTTGCTGGAGGAGTCATCGGACCTTTTTTCTTCGAAGACGTGGCGAGCCAAACGGTTACTGTGAATGGTGAGCGCTACAGAGCAATGATCAACGAGTTCTTTTTGCCGCAACTTGATGAATTGGGATTGGAAAACATGTGGTTCCAATAGGGGGTGCAACGGCACATACTGCACGTGCCACAACCGATATGCTGAAGGATGCTTTTCCCGGGCGCCTAATCTCCCGTTTTGGCGATTTGCACTGGCCCGCAAGATCGCCTGCTTTGACTGCTCCAGACTTCTTTTTGTGGGGCTTTTTGAAGTCGCGGGCTCATGTCAACAAGCCTCAGACTCTTGCAGCTCTTAAAGACAATATCCGTCAAGAATGTGAGGACCTATCGCCGGAAGTTTTGGCCAAAGTGATGGAAAATGCCATAAAAAGGGCTCAAATGGTAATCAACTGTGGCGGCGGCCGTTTACATGACATCATATTCTCGACTTGATGTAAAAAAAATTAAAAGACCAAATAAAAATAATCCACAAGAAGAATCAAAGTTTTTCATTTTTTTTTTTAATTAAAGCTAAAAAATGCCCAAAACGTTGCATGGCCTTGAAATTTTACTCTCCATTCTCGCTCGTCCATGAAAAAAGAAGAAAAATAATCACAACTGGTCAAACTATTGATGTGCTATTGCTTGTCATGGACTGTGGATACAAGGTGGCGTAAAATTAATCATCAAATTTTGTTTTTGAATACATTTTTTATTATGTATAATAATAATAATTGAAAAAATGATTTTGAGTGATGGAAACCTTTGTTTTTGACTTTTACGCGCTCCATTGCTTGCATGTTTGTATACTGCAAATGTTTACTTCATAAGTGTCAAATATGATGGACGTACTTAACCCTTTGCAAAAATTATAAATCTTCCGATTGGGTGATTCATTTCTAGCCATCTTGTATATTGGAAGCTCTTCTATGAAAATTGGAATGTTTTGATATTTTTCATTGACAATTTTAAAATAATAATTATTTTAGAGAGAAACACTTTGCCTTGACGCCATAGCAGCACATGCCGGGTATTCGGCTAGTTTTTAATAAAAATTGTGTCAGATATATAACATTTATGAACTTGTTTTACTACTTAAACTAATTTATACCGATTTACCAATTCGAAACCTTCAATCTGCATAGGTATTCACGGTTCTAACTATTTGAATGTTTGGAAAAATTACACGCTATGAACAATTTGCAAACATCTATCACCCACGTCATTTAAATTATCCTTCGAAATCCTCAAACGCAACTGCTCCTTAAATTGTGCTGTCACATTCAAGCATATTTTCCACATGACATGCGGCGGGTATTAGAATTGGCTAATAGCATTCAAATTGCGCACCCAGCTGCCTGTCATACGTACTTACAATACTCGTGCTTAAAATTTGTATGTACATACATATTTATGAACAAGAACATACAACAACACTCATGTTCGATCTAACATGGCTTATTTACCCATCAGCTGCAATTTTTCTATGCTTTTCCTGTCATACTCACTACGTCTCTTGGCATTACAACTAAAAGCTACTGCAGCTGTCGCGCGCCTCACTAAAAAAGCTAAAAAGTAGTTAGTGCCAACCCTCAGCCAACAACAGCAGCAATAAAAAGGTTTTGACAGTGGCTGCGTGGGAAAATTACAGCTACGCTCAAGGAATATCAGTAGCAACAGTGCAAACACATATACATACTTATATATACACACATACATACATACGAGTACACTTGTTCAGTGGAGTCGCCAAGCTAACAAAAAACAGAAAGTAAAAAGAGAATATTTACTGCGAAATGAATTTTAAATATTCTTGCATTTCTGTTCCTGCTTGGCGGTGTATGACATGGAGGGCGGTAATGGGACCGCTGGCGCTTTGGCATAGTGCATATTTCTGTTTTTTATTTACATGTTGTTGTTTTTTTTTCTTTTTCTTCTTTTCGTTCTGTATGCTTTACATGCCGAGTATTTCAAGTACTGCAGCGCATCGGAGCTACGTGAAATAAGTAAAATTGAATGTAAACATTTGTATTGCGGCTGCTATAATGAAATTCTTAACTTGACTGCAACGCCATGTCAATGGGGATAGTTTTAATGAAATGCCACAATCTGTTAAAGATTCCAAATTGGCATTAGGGGGAGAATTGGCCCAATTTAGTGCATACAATACAGTTTTGAATAGAATAACGCAATGTGTACGATAGCGGAGTGTACGATGCTAATTCGAATTACGATAACACTTAAGTGAAGTGGCTGAGATGAGATTCGCAAGAGAAATCAGTTATTTGTAAAGCAAACAAATTATATTGATTTAATGTGAGTTTGTATTGCAATTAATACGAATTATTTATTTATTTAATTATTTATTTACTGTAGAAAAGCCAATAAATTACAATGATGCTTACTTCCTAAAACGCTAACAAAGATAAAAATATTTTGAGAAAAATACTAAAACAAGAGGGTGACTAGTACTTTAAAGAATAAATTTTTGTGAAAAGGAAATTTAAAGTGAAATACCTAAAACTGAAAAAAAAAAGAGAATCCTCGTTTTGGATTCGAAGTGAGCGCGCACTTTTTGCACAATTCGTATATTGGTTTCAAGTACAGTACTATCTCGATAATCCGGACACGCGGTAGTCCGGTCACATCTATAATCCGGACAACTGCATAATTCGGACAGTTTAACATTTTTTACTCTATAATCCGGACATTTTTCAAATTTGCTTCGCAATATGTACATACATATGTATTTTAATTTTTAATTTGCTTTGTAAGTTTTTCGTAAAATAGCAGTACTTTAACAACAATATATGTATACGAAATGCAACAGCATAAACCACGCGTTGTGTTTATTCTTTAGTGACAAACTGAATTGAGTGGCCATTATTATTATGAGCAGTGGAAAATTTAATAAAGGGGCTCATAAAACCCTTACTCTTCAGAAAAAATGTGAAATTTTAGATCTCCTTGATAAAGGAAAATCATTAAAATGGTTTGAAACAGAATTTGGTGTCAACAAATCTACTGTTTTTGACATAAAAAAGAAACGTGATGCCATTAGAAAATTCGCGACTAAATGTGAAATGAAATAGTACATACTAAATAAAAAAAATGTTTGATTATGTACAGATGTACATATTATTATGTAAGTATGATTGTACTGTATTTAATAAAACTATTTATGTACAATACATACATATATCTGAATTGCGTTATGTTCATTTCAAAAAAACAACGTTTAGTTGAAAAACAAAAACCATCTATAATCCGGGCACCCCCATAATCCGCACGACCCCTAACATTAAGGGTGTCCGGATTATCGAGATAGTACTGTAGATGACGACAAATTCGACAAACGCTTTCCAAAATCCCGAATGTTGTTTATACTTCTTAAAGCATATCTAATATTTTAAAGCATTTTTCAAAAGTAACGCTTAGATACAGAGAGCAATGCCTACGACGTACCTTTTTTTATGTCATCTTTGATATTTGTCAAGGAGACAGACTATTTTATCTATGGATGCTTACATGATAGAGCAACGCGTTAAATTTATTGAAACTTATTGTGAAAATGGCCGATCTTTAAGAACAACATTTTGCAAAATTCGTGTTTTTTTTTGTGAAAATAATCATCCGAATGAATCAGTAATTCAAAAATTGTTAAAAATAATTAGAAGTAACTGGATCTGTCGAGTACAGAAAAAGGACTGGCGGACTAAAAACTGCACCTTCTCTTGATAATATTATTGCTTAAACGCAGAATGTTGCTGCACAAACTTCAACATCGATATATCAACGTTCTCAACAATTGGGCATTCATGCATCGAATTCTTTGGTGGATTTTATATGTAGACTATCTACTATGAGCACGATATTGTAATGATGTAATTTTTCACATATAATTGTTTAGAGCCGCATTGTATACAGATGCTTACGGCGACCCTAATCCTACCATTTCGCGGTAAAACCATCACGAGTGTTATTTGTCTAGCCAGCTCATCAGCGCAACAGTTTTCCGCTATGCCACTCTGACCGGGACCTAAATAGTCTAATATAGAAGTATTCGGATGAAGTCGAGAGAGAATTCATGCATTCCTCGACTAATTTTGAACGCACAGACGACGAGCCCAGGGCACCATTTGCTGCGTTGCTGTCGGAGTAGATATTTACCTCCTTTACAGTAATTGCAGAGATAATCAACCAATCCACTGCTTCTTTGATTGCGGTTGCCTCTACTAGAAAAACACTACCGTGGTTCGGTAGCCTATTTTTGAGCTTCCTGAGGAGCTCCTTCCAAAGTACTCCCCCACCAACCCTTCCATCCAACTTCGAGGCCTACATTAACATGTTTGTCATGCCCTGCTTGCCTTCATCTTATCCAAATCAAATTATGTCTACGGCTTTGTACGACGAAATACAGGGTGGCTGATGAAAGCCGCTACCAAAAAAAAATTGAATAACTTTTTTTCTTTTTAAGTTATCTGTTCCATTTTTGTTTTAATTTGCAGATTGATCTTTAAAATTTATTAAAATGGATAACTGGGACACGCAAACAAGAATTTGGATAGTCCGCCGCTATCACGCACTGGAGTCCGTAGTTTTGGTACAGAGAGAGTACAGGCGGATGTTTGGCGGCGATCCCCCGAGCAGATGGACCATAATGAGACTGGTGAATAATTTTGCTGAGCAAGGAACAGTCGCAAGAAGGCCTTCTCATCGAAACCCACCAGTTCGGACGAAGGAAACGATCGCTGCTGTAGCTGCAGCTATACAAAGCAATCCAAGGGTTTCAACAAGAAGCTTATCTGCTCAACTTGGTGTCAGCCGACAGTCTTTGCAAACAATAATGCACAAAGATTTAGACTTATTTCCCTACAAAATTCAAATGGTTAACAAACTGAATGCAGCAGACTTGCCGATTCGCTTGGAATTTTGCCAGAAGATCCTGCAAATGGTGGAAGAAGACCAAAACATGTTAAACTGCCTTTTCATGTCTGATGAGGCCCATTTCGATTTAAACGGCAATGTGAACAAACAAAATTGTCGAATATGGAATACTTCTAACCCACAGATACTCCACGAGACGGAATTGCATCCTCTTCGCGTGACAGTGCGGTGTGCGGTTTCTTCACGCTGTATTGTCGGGCCTTATTTTTTTGAAGAAAATGGTCACACCGTTACGGTTACTGGAGACCGTTATTTGAAAATGCTGAAAGAATTTTTCTATCCAGAACTACGCCGAAAGAGAATTCCTTTCAACTCTGTGTGGTTTCAACAAGATGGGGCAACGTCTCACATAGCCCAGACTGTTATGACAGAGTTGCGACGAAAATTTCCCAATAAACTGATTTCAAGAAACTCCGAATTTCGTTGGCCCCCCAGGTTGCCTGACCTTACTGCACCTGACTTTTTCTTGTGGGGTTTATGTAAACAAGAAGTTTATAAAACAAAGCCAACAAATTTGGATGAAGTAAAACAATCCATTCGGGCAACAATTGCGGCTATTCCTGTCGCAACTCTCAAAGCAGCAATGAACAACTTTTTACTAAGATGCCGCACTTGTGTCAACGAGCATGGGGGGCATTTAAATTCAATTATTTTTAAAACTAGTTAAGCTACATTAAATAAAATTTAATGACCTTCAACTTGAAAAAAAAAATAAATGAATTCCATACACTAAAAAAAAAGTTATTTGAGTTTCTTAATGTAGCAAAATTCATCAGCCACCCTGTAGTTAAAATTCTATGGACCACATTCCCTGAAATTACTGTATAGTGTATTCGTACGCTCTATTTACTACACACACATTTTTAATTGAACACTTCGAATGCGTGCAAAAGATGTATCTGAAATTTGTACTAAGACAATAAAAGTTTTCTGATTCTATCTCATCTTTCGCATACGTTTGCTCTTAATCAGGTTGAAGTCTTTAGTAAGTAGAAGATCGATTCTTGCTCCCTCGTTTTTTCAGTGTTATTAAGCGTGCCATTGTTGTCCATTTCAGCTTCAAAGTATTCATTTTCTTACACTCCAAAGAATTCTTTGTTACGTTCTACCTTTCTATTTAAATATGTATAAAATATGCTTGTGATGCTCCTATTGAACGTGCTCTTCGTAATATTGATGAGATCTCCAATTCTAACATCCTAGATTTTTCAGTTTCGAGAGAAGACATAATTTTTTAGTTAATTTAGACGTTTGTAATTTCATTGGGTATATAATTTCGTTATATTTTAGTTTTAGTAGTCAGTATGAAATCATGTTTTCTTGACTTCTTGAAATAAATAACTAAATACATAAATAAAATAAAATTAATTGAAGTTCTTGATATAAAAAGGATAATAAGAAGGAATAGTTCTCATTGGAATAAGACACTGTAACGAGGGTCTATTAATATCACTATTTAGTACGCTAAACGCAAAATACGGACTGAGAATGATCCAAGTATTTTGGACATGACCATGCATTTTTCTGAAAATTGGTTTATTTGTCAGTAAAAGTAAACTGATGTGTTTTTTTTTTTTTAATTTTATAATTTTGAGATTTTTTTTATTTTTTAAGTGTATAATTTAGAGATTTTTTTTATTTTCGAAAATTTTGGTATGCAGTTTCTTAGTAACTATAATCTTTTTAATAATTTTTTCTTGATATTTTTATACATTTTTATTTTATTTTTTACGAATTGTTGGGACAAAATATAAAATTTGTATCCGAAAAGAACATATTTTATCCTAAATACAATAAAGTAAAGGGTTTTCCAATAACTTGTGTTACAGGTGAATTGCGCTACCGAGAGATGATTAACGATTTTTTATGACCGGAATTGTATGGTATTGATCTGGACAACGTTTATTTTCAACAAGACCTCACAGAATGGAATTCGTGTAGCTATCGAGGACATAGGGCAGCCACTTTGCAATTCGGTTATGGAAATTTTCATGAAAGGGTTATTGTTCTTTAAGCGTGGTCGTGGTGGCCATTTGCCTGATGTTATTTCACACTATTAACGGCATACCCTCCTCTTTATAATGAAATAAATATCCGACCATTTATATTAAAAAATAGCATTTTCTTTGAATATCAATAACACCTCTGTTTGGAAAACCCTAAAGTTGGCTTTTTCGGTATCACGGAATTGTTGAGTTCCGCTGAAGCCGATCTGCAGGCTATCGGACGAGTCACAGGTTGCGGATATCGATAAGGTCTTCAGATATTAAGGGTAGCTGTGAATATGTATTTATTTTCAAATAAGCAGTCCCAGACAGATAGCGCGCAGGCATAATGAGTGTATGTTGTCTTAGTTTGGGGTATGTCAAATCTTTCAAAAAATCTACAACTATTATTCCTACTGACAAGGCGAACAAATGCCACCTTCAAATAAGCATTCTGCCCTTGAACACATCTGTCTCGTAGCGAGCGGCTGCCTGTAGGAAATGATCCCACTACGAGGATAGGGATTGTAGGCTAACAACCTATTACACTAAAATCACATTGGTAATGAGACGAGATTAACACTATGCGCCCAGTGATCGGAACGAAAGCAATTAATGTCGAAGTGAGTGCTAAAGATCGCGAAGGGGCACCGCAAACATTCAACTACAACAATTAATGGATGAAGACGCATGTCGAAACGTCGAACCCTTGATGATATGTCTAAAGAGTTGGCGGTAACTGGGTGCCACATCAATTGAAGTGGAGGGATATCGAAAGACGTTTGGTGACGAATGAGATGAGTCTTGAGGTGCAGAAAATAAAAGGTTTTTTGCATCGCATCGTCACTGTCGATGAAAAATGGATATATTGTGATAACACTAAGCGTCGAAAATGTTGGAGGCTGCCAGGTGAACCAGGTCCATCGATAGCGAAAAAAAATATTCATGCTTCAAAGGTTATGTTGTGCATCTGGTGGGATCAGAAGGGTGTCATCTATTATGAACTTCTTAAACTATATGAAACCATCACTGGCGATCGTTAACGACTGCAGCTAATGCGTTTGAATCGAGGTACCAAAGAAAAGCGGGCGGTAGACATGACATGCATGGCAACGCCACGCTGATCGCGTTGCTAAATCGGTCCAGAAATATTTAGAAAGACTGAATTGGGAAATTTTTCTCCACTCGCCTTATTTCCCAGACATTGCACTTTCGGATTATCATCTGTTCCGATCAATGCAGTCAGCCCTTATTGGAGAGCGGTTCACTTCTTACGAGAGCATCGCAAACTGGCTCAATGAATGGATCAAGTCAAAAGAACTGTAATTTTTCGCTTGAAAGATGAAGTAGAGTTGTTGCTTCTATTGATTTGTTTACATAATTCATAACTTTGGCTAAGAAAGGACGGAAACTTATTCCCATACCCAATATATATTTGAATTTGTCGATAAAATTCTTTTAAAGGCAGTTGGGGTAAAATTTAATTACATACAATAGGTAGCTAGATTTTGTTAAAGGTGTCATAGTACCAGATCAAGTCAATCGACTAATATCGCTGCTTATGTCATTAGATGTAACTACCTTCTTTTTGGCTTCGTGATAACAATTGACTGTTATTTATTTGTATTATTTGGAACCTCTATGCGAGTCTGACAAAGATTACTCAGTTACAGAAAGGCTCCTACAATTTAAAGAGTTTTCTAGCAAGACGTTTGATTTTCAAAAAAAATATTTTAAAAGAAAAAATAAATTAATAAAACTAAATGAAATTTCATCTTCTTTTCACTAATGAAATATCTTTACTGACCTTTAACCATTTTTCTTATTTTCATTTATTTCAGGTGTTGCCCACATAACATCAGAGCTCAACGCAGATTCAAGCATCATTGATGTTAATCAAGTGAGTAAACATATTTTTTATTGCTGTAAAGTAAATCAAAATAAAATAAAATTTTGAATGAATTAAACAAATTTCATATCAGGTATTCAGTCGTGCATTGTAAACATTTCAGAAATTTGTTTATTTCCTTAGTATAATAAGAAGTAACCTTACACAATTTTAAATAAATTTCGTAATTCTGAGATGTATGATAGTTTTTTAAAGATTTTTGTTTTTGTTTACAATATAAAATACATAACAATTTTTGTTCACACCGCAACTCGTAACAATTAAACTAACAGGCAGTACAATTTTAGTAACAGAAAGACAATTTTGTGAAGCGATTTCCATAGTGCCTTCCTTAAGTTAACAGCCATCATGTCAGATCATGTGGTTTAATTCGTTGAAGTCGTAGAGTTAGGCCTGAGGTCATGCCTTTGAAGGCTGAGGGAGTGAACTTCTGCTTGTTTTTTAATTTCTTCAGTGACGGTAGAGATCTTGAGGTCACGATGAATATCCTTATTGCGAATGAACGTAGAAGAGATGAGAATATCTCGAAGAATATTCTTCTGAAGTCGTTGAAGTATATTTATATTACTTTGATTGGCGCTGTTTTGTTATATTTGCATATGGAGAGCTTTAATCTTCATCCAATTAGCCACTTCATTTTGTATTATCTCCATTTTCTTGTTCAACGCGAAAGTAGCGTTCAGTTTTTTAAAGTGAAATATTATATTATATGTCTATATTATATGCCTTGAGTAATATCGGAGAGTCGCATGATAAATACTGAAAATCTGCCAAAAATAAAAAACTCAAAGTGATGCTCCGACTTCGTGAACTTTTTCCACCAGAAATCTTCATGACGAGTCAAGGACTAAGATTTTGTCAGATTAAATACAGAATTTGACTGAGAGATTTTAAATTCGTTACAATTTTTCGGACAATCTGCTAGTATCTGAACTTTGGTAGTGTTCAATTAAGCCAAGATGTAAAGCAGGCCACAGATATGTAGGGCAGACCAACTTGCAAAAGAAGGTACCTGTATGCCAGACATAAGTTCTGCAAATCAAAGATGGATTACCGTTAACACCTGTGAAATTGCTAGGCAAACATGGCCAAGGCTAAATCTACGTATATCCAAGAGTATTATAAAATTGAGTAGATTTCTAATTAGGACCTTAGTAGGGGCCCTCTCAGGACATTGTCTCATAGGAAATCATGCAAGGAGATTAGGCGTTTACGCGCATGACTTCTGTCGTAGCTGCAGAAATGAGGAGGAGTTGGACACAATTCAACGCCTTTTTTGCACATGCCCAGCTCTAGCCAGAAGTAGGAACGGATTTTTAAAATCCTACTTCTTAACGAATATAGATAATCTATACACTTTTGGTATCAACAACCTTTTACGCTTTGTCAAAAGCCCAGGATGGTTCAATATGGAGAGGGAAATGTATGTGCGATGCGGCTGCCAAACCTAATCTAACCTAAAGCGAAGAATAAGTTATAGTAAATTTTTCTTTCGAAAAAATCATTTAAAAACTGATCCTGGAATAATAATATATACACAATGGTGTAGAATCAAGATTTATACCATATTCTGTAAAATGTGTGACAACATTAATATTGTAATGTTTTTCTACTAAATAAACTCTTATCTTATCTTATTTCACTAAAAAACTGTACTCGTAGAAACTCAACGTAAAATAAAACTAAAAATACTCTAAATTTTTTTTCAAAATTCACTAAACATGTCAAACTCTTAGACACAATCCCAACCAGTATGCGCCATAATTCAATATGACAGCAATAATAGATATTACATATGTATCTATAAATGTCCTTTAAATTTAAAACAAAGCCTTAAATATGTCCTTAAAACCCAACACCACTAGCCTAAAGTAATGAAATGTAGTAGCAATATTGCAACAAAAACAAAGTGAAGGCTGATTCACATAATAAATTTTGGCCAATTTTCTGTCAATAACTGTCATGAAATTATGTCCTTCCTCTAGCACACATAATGACCGCAAGTGGAAACAAGATGTATTTTTCTGCTTTAGCAACAAAGAAAACTTTGCGAAGCCCAAAAATAACAAAACAAGGCTGCGCAAATAAACCAAAGAAACGTCAAAGGCTACTGGTCAAATCAATAAGTGTCGAAAATGTTTGCAATTTCATTTATTTTGGGAGTAGCAGACGCCTTGTGTGTGGTATATCAATATGAAGGAAGGCAGGTTACTTGACAACCTGAGCACGAGTATATGTGTGCGTTGCCCTGACCTAGTTTATAAGGAGAAAACTCGCAACAAGGCCAGGAAAAAAATTTGACAAAATTACTAAAAAAATGCAAGCTTACATTTATTATACTAGAATTCAATAAGTTACAAAATAGCATACGAAAAATCTGTCTAGAAATTTTAATTAGAAACTGTGTATTAATGAGTATTCAAAGCACAAAAAAAATTGTGAAAAAATAGTCAAAATGTTGGCGTGCTGTTATTTGTCGCGTGGTGTAGTTGACACAATCGACGAATTTGTTGCTGTAATGATGTGTCAATCCATTACCCAACTTCCTTCTTTTTCTTAGCATCACAGTTCTGGGTGAACTATTGCTTCATTCATAACCTTGCGCCTTCTGACTCTATTTAAGCCTTCCTCCTTCCACCGCCGTACGTTTAGCTATTCAAGGTCAACTTCCAAAACTTCGAGCCATCTCTTTCTGTGGCCTCCCCTTCTGCGGCCTCCAACAGGGCGTAATTCAACTACCTTTAGAGTGGTTCTTCCCTTGGGTGTTCTATACACGCGTCCAAGCCATCTTATCCTCTGATATTTTATAAATTTTATCACAGTTCGTATTTTGCTAATACAAGTGGTTCCGGCTAATGAATATATCTAATTCGATAATTACCGTCTTGCAGTCTTACAAGTCCATATAGTGTTCGCAATATTTTCCTTTCAAAATACCAGCTGATTAATGTCAGTAGTTTTTAGCGTCCATAATTCGCAACCATAGGTAAGCACAGGGCGGATCATGGTTTATATCCTTATTTGGATAATAATAATTTAAACTTAAGCAGCTTCAAATTAGTAAAGGAAGACTTATTTGCTGCTAACACCCTACCATTTACTGTCAATGATGTACACTTAATGTCTGATATTTTGATACCCAGATAGGTAAATTCTTGTACACTCTCGAATGCATAGTCTCCGATCAGAAGGTCATCATGTCATAAATCGGAGCTGGATCGGACCATAAACTGCGTTTTCTCTGTATTAATTCTTAGCCCAGTATTCCATATTATTTTTTCTACTTTTATAAACGCACTCGTCTGCATATGCACAAAGCTGGAAGGGTTATTTCGGTTATTGCTGCGTGTAGGACCAGGTTAAATATCAATGTTGATAAAGCGCCCTGTTTTACTCCCGATATAATGGAAAATGACTGTGAGCGCTGTCCTTACACAATGACCTTCGCCGTGATATTTGTTACTATCTTAATAGAAATCTCAATTATTGGGTTGCCTATAGACTGCAGCAAAAATTTAATTTGCCTTCTATCAATGCTGTCGAATGTTTGTTTGAAGTCCACGAATAACGCCGCGTTACACACATTCTGTCCTATGAACCAAATATACCTTCTCAGAAATGGGATAAAAAATAAAAGTACACGTGTATCGGCGATTTTCATGTACCCGTCACAATTTTTTTTTTTTTTTTGTATTTTATAACTTTAAACGAGCAATTCTTGTATGCCTATCTGTATAGCCACACGATCTCAGGATAAGCTTAACGGATTTGAATGAAATTGGGCACACAGATAGTGTATCACATTTCTAGACTTTTCACCTAAGTGTTGCCACTGACAATGTTTCACAGGGTTGCCACCTGTTCGAAATTAAAAAAAAAATGCATGAGAAATGCCGATGTGAATATCAAAAGAAAGGTATTTCACTCCGCATTACAATAGAGATATAAAACCCCGAATTTTTTTATTAATTTTATTATATTAAAATTAAAAATTGTTACATTAAAAATTTTAATGCTTTTAAAGAAACTTAGGCCTTTTATTTTTGCGTTTGTAAGCATTTGTGTCAGTATCGCGACAAATAGACCAACAGTATTCCCCAAGCATATGCGTAATGCCTTGTCCTTTAAAGCGCTTTTCAATAGCCGCAATGCCCTGATGGAATCTTTCGCCATGTTCATCGCTACAAGCTCCTAAATCACCAGGGAAACAATCTAAATGATTGTGAAGGAAACGGATCTTAAGCGACATTAATATGCCCATTCCGCCATATACCGAAACTATTTCTGCAACAAAATTTTTATAATTGTCAGCTCGTTTGTTGCCAAGAAACTGCTCAATAACGGCAACTATGCCTTTCCATGCACGTTGTTCGATAGTATTCAATTTTGATGAAAATTCGTAACTTGCAACTATTTTTTTTATCTGCGGACCACTGAAAACACCTTAAATTATACACATCATTAAAAAAATTAAGTTACTAAAAGCCTTCGTAAAAAAAATGCCTGCATGAATCTTTGCGCCGCTCAGTTTCGGAAAAATATTGCGCAAACTTGCAATCGTCTCGCCCTCACGATCCAGTTTTTTAACAAAATTTGATACGACACCGAGCTTGTAGTGTGTGTAGTGATGGCAAAATGATTTGAGATGGCTGCACTAATGACAGATTTTCTATACTTTCTACGCCTACTTCGTAGCTTGTTCGCAGCTTCCACTTAAATTCAGTGCAATGCTGATCTCTTTTGCGACCTTCCCATGTACACAAAAAGCACTGGTGGGTTGGAAATCCGCGAACACCCATGAGTAATGCGACCACTTTTAGATCGCAGCATATTTTTCAGTTATGCTCTTGGTAGTTTATCAGCTGTAATATTAATTCCATTCATCAAAAATCTCCATTGAAAACGCTATACGTTCTTCTGGTGAGTACAGAACCGCTGGAATAACCGATTCTACATTAGCATAGCAAATTTTGTTGCGGCGAAAGTATTGGTACCCTTTAGTTTGAGTAAAAGTTACGCAAAAGTAGCACAGTTCACTTCTATAGTAATAGTCGCACACGACTTCCGGAGTATACCACAAGTAAGGAACATAAGCAGTCTTGAATATTTTCTGAAACGAATTAACCACTGTTTTCGTAATATTTTAAAAATGTTTACTTGGTGCGAATAAGCCACAAACGTAACAAAAGATATTTCGAGTCGGGCACTGCATTTTTCGTAAGATGAAATATATAGAAAGACGTTTTCGCGCAACAGAACTTAAAACAATTGTCAAAGTATACGTCTCCTAGTAGCGCAACTGTCAGATGATCGGAACTTCTGGAATCGAATAAGTCATAGAGTTCATATACTTGGTGAAGTGAAGACTGCGGCAAATGAAGCTGCAACACTATCTGGCTTCCTAAGGTCGGCGATATGGAAGAATAAATACATAAACATTAAATTCCAGATAATATATAGGGTTTTTCAATTGGCGCGGGTCGATTTTGGCGCCCTGTGGCAGCCATTTTGTTTTGGTGACATCTGTTAAATCTTTTGTTTATTATTCAGTTGTTTATGCCAAATCATCATGGCAAGTTACAGGATTGAACAGCACGTTCAAATGATAAAACTTTATTATCAAAATGAGTGTTCATTAACGCAAACGTTTTTCAATAGGCGCGGGTCGATTTTGGCGCCCTGTGGCAGCCATTTTGTTTTGGTGCACGTTCAAATGATAAAACTTTATTATCAAAATGAGTGTTCATTAAAGCAAACGTTGCCCATTTTTCGGTAGACGTGGTCGCCCTTCCAATTTCTTATGGCTCATATTGAACCATATGGACCTAGACGACATGTGGTTCCAGCAGGACGACGCTACGTGCCACACAGCAAACGCCATTTGATTCCATTTCAACATCTACCCGCCCTTATTGAAAACCCCATTATAAGGCACTTCCACAGCCCAGCAGTATATTAGCACTGTCGAAATGAAAACACTACATTAGAGAGATTTGTGAAGTAGCAGACGTAATAGATGGCAGAATATCGAACGAACTCATAGGAAGTATGACGTTGAACGGCAGAGAATAATCCACACTAGACCACCCGGTCGGCCACTGCAGAGATGGGACGAATGCTGGATATCCGATTCCACTGAACTACACTAAAAGTTATCCAAATATGTTGTTGTAAACAGGAATTTTCCTAAAGAAACGAAGAAGACGAATGATTTGCAAAAAAGTGGCAAGAGAGTCGCAGAAGTGTTGTATTAAACCACAACTACACCAGATCACTCGCTAAAAATTATTGACGCCTGGTTGGAAAGTGATCTTAAGCACAATGGATTAGCGCTTGACCAGAGCCTAATGAAAAATGGAATTGTAAAACCCTCAATGTAGATAATACTACCAAATTACATCTTCACAATTTTATCTACATTTTTTTCCGCTGGTTGTGTAATAAAGAAGTTGGCGGTAAGCTATGAAAAGGCCCTTTTTGATCATAACAGAAATAATGAGTAATATGGAATAAAGTTGAATAATTATAAAAAAATCTTATTTTTCACTTGTATGTATGAGAAAAACGGAAATTACTTGATTGCCAATTCGATAGTAAAACTCCGGCAACCTTTGTTATTTTTATTTCACATATTTGTATATAATGAACAACGGAAAGAAGTACAATGTAGACCCATTTCACCTCTTAATTTTTAAACAGAAAATATGCCCCAAAGAACAAATATTGTACGGAATTCTGAAAGAGTATTTACTTCCATACATATGTATATATTTACGTAATTCCTTCGGAATATTTCATTACTCTTTGTACTTTTCAATTTTCAGTCTTTCATTTGGCCGCTAGCACGTCCGGCCACAGATGAAGAGCCACTCTTCGTCGAATTGCGCACTCAAACCACAAAGACGTTGCTACGCACTGGTCTCAGTCATGCATCCGGCGGTTTGATGGGTGGCGGTGGGAGCAGTGGCAGTGGTGGCAGCATGAGCGGCATCATCAGCAGCAGTAGCAAATGTGTCGGTCAATATATTGTCTTGATGCAAGGTAAAATCGATTTTAAATTAAATATAAATTGAAAAAACAGGCTATACTATATAAATTTCAATACAATTTTGGGTATATTTGTGAGAAATTCATAAATCGAAGTAGAACATTTTTTTATTTTATTTGTGTTTTTTGGTTTTTGCCAAGGCACATTCATTGAAGGTGGTGGCACTAGACCAACAACAATGTGCTGTATGTTTCATTGTCAAAGCAAAGTATTGAGAAACTAGAAAAAAAAATAATGAAATAAATAACTAAATACATAAATAAAATAAAATTAATTGAAGTTCTTGATATAAAAAGGATAATAAGAAGGAATAGTTCTCATTGGAATAAGACACTGTAACGAGGGTCTATTAATATCACTATTTAGTACGCTAAACGCAAAATACGGACTGAGAATGATCCAAGTATTTTGGACATGACCATGCATTTTTCTGAAAATTGGTTTATTTGTCAGTAAAAGTAAACTGATGTGTTTTTTTTTTTTTAATTTTATAATTTTGAGATTTTTTTTATTTTTTAAGTGTATAATTTAGAGATTTTTTTTATTTTCGAAAATTTTGGTATGCAGTTTCTTAGTAACTATAATCTTTTTAATAATTTTTTCTTGATATTTTTATACATTTTTATTTTATTTTTTACGAATTGTTGGGACAAAATATAAAATTTGTATCCGAAAAGAACATATTTTATCCTAAATACAATAAAGTAAAGGGTTTTCCAATAACTTGTGTTACAGGTGAATTGCGCTACCGAGAGATGATTAACGATTTTTTATGACCGGAATTGTATGGTATTGATCTGGACAACGTTTATTTTCAACAAGACCTCACAGAATGGAATTCGTGTAGCTATCGAGGACATAGGGCAGCCACTTTGCAATTCGGTTATGGAAATTTTCATGAAAGGGTTATTGTTCTTTAAGCGTGGTCGTGGTGGCCATTTGCCTGATGTTATTTCACACTATTAACGGCATACCCTCCTCTTTATAATGAAATAAATATCCGACCATTTATATTAAAAAATAGCATTTTCTTTGAATATCAATAACACCTCTGTTTGGAAAACCCTAAAGTTGGCTTTTTCGGTATCACGGAATTGTTGAGTTCCGCTGAAGCCGATCTGCAGGCTATCGGACGAGTCACAGGTTGCGGATATCGATAAGGTCTTCAGATATTAAGGGTAGCTGTGAATATGTATTTATTTTCAAATAAGCAGTCCCAGACAGATAGCGCGCAGGCATAATGAGTGTATGTTGTCTTAGTTTGGGGTATGTCAAATCTTTCAAAAAATCTACAACTATTATTCCTACTGACAAGGCGAACAAATGCCACCTTCAAATAAGCATTCTGCCCTTGAACACATCTGTCTCGTAGCGAGCGGCTGCCTGTAGGAAATGATCCCACTACGAGGATAGGGATTGTAGGCTAACAACCTATTACACTAAAATCACATTGGTAATGAGACGAGATTAACACTATGCGCCCAGTGATCGGAACGAAAGCAATTAATGTCGAAGTGAGTGCTAAAGATCGCGAAGGGGCACCGCAAACATTCAACTACAACAATTAATGGATGAAGACGCATGTCGAAACGTCGAACCCTTGATGATATGTCTAAAGAGTTGGCGGTAACTGGGTGCCACATCAATTGAAGTGGAGGGATATCGAAAGACGTTTGGTGACGAATGAGATGAGTCTTGAGGTGCAGAAAATAAAAGGTTTTTTGCATCGCATCGTCACTGTCGATGAAAAATGGATATATTGTGATAACACTAAGCGTCGAAAATGTTGGAGGCTGCCAGGTGAACCAGGTCCATCGATAGCGAAAAAAAATATTCATGCTTCAAAGGTTATGTTGTGCATCTGGTGGGATCAGAAGGGTGTCATCTATTATGAACTTCTTAAACTATATGAAACCATCACTGGCGATCGTTAACGACTGCAGCTAATGCGTTTGAATCGAGGTACCAAAGAAAAGCGGGCGGTAGACATGACATGCATGGCAACGCCACGCTGATCGCGTTGCTAAATCGGTCCAGAAATATTTAGAAAGACTGAATTGGGAAATTTTTCTCCACTCGCCTTATTTCCCAGACATTGCACTTTCGGATTATCATCTGTTCCGATCAATGCAGTCAGCCCTTATTGGAGAGCGGTTCACTTCTTACGAGAGCATCGCAAACTGGCTCAATGAATGGATCAAGTCAAAAGAACTGTAATTTTTCGCTTGAAAGATGAAGTAGAGTTGTTGCTTCTATTGATTTGTTTACATAATTCATAACTTTGGCTAAGAAAGGACGGAAACTTATTCCCATACCCAATATATATTTGAATTTGTCGATAAAATTCTTTTAAAGGCAGTTGGGGTAAAATTTAATTACATACAATAGGTAGCTAGATTTTGTTAAAGGTGTCATAGTACCAGATCAAGTCAATCGACTAATATCGCTGCTTATGTCATTAGATGTAACTACCTTCTTTTTGGCTTCGTGATAACAATTGACTGTTATTTATTTGTATTATTTGGAACCTCTATGCGAGTCTGACAAAGATTACTCAGTTACAGAAAGGCTCCTACAATTTAAAGAGTTTTCTAGCAAGACGTTTGATTTTCAAAAAAAATATTTTAAAAGAAAAAATAAATTAATAAAACTAAATGAAATTTCATCTTCTTTTCACTAATGAAATATCTTTACTGACCTTTAACCATTTTTCTTATTTTCATTTATTTCAGGTGTTGCCCACATAACATCAGAGCTCAACGCAGATTCAAGCATCATTGATGTTAATCAAGTGAGTAAACATATTTTTTATTGCTGTAAAGTAAATCAAAATAAAATAAAATTTTGAATGAATTAAACAAATTTCATATCAGGTATTCAGTCGTGCATTGTAAACATTTCAGAAATTTGTTTATTTCCTTAGTATAATAAGAAGTAACCTTACACAATTTTAAATAAATTTCGTAATTCTGAGATGTATGATAGTTTTTTAAAGATTTTTGTTTTTGTTTACAATATAAAATACATAACAATTTTTGTTCACACCGCAACTCGTAACAATTAAACTAACAGGCAGTACAATTTTAGTAACAGAAAGACAATTTTGTGAAGCGATTTCCATAGTGCCTTCCTTAAGTTAACAGCCATCATGTCAGATCATGTGGTTTAATTCGTTGAAGTCGTAGAGTTAGGCCTGAGGTCATGCCTTTGAAGGCTGAGGGAGTGAACTTCTGCTTGTTTTTTAATTTCTTCAGTGACGGTAGAGATCTTGAGGTCACGATGAATATCCTTATTGCGAATGAACGTAGAAGAGATGAGAATATCTCGAAGAATATTCTTCTGAAGTCGTTGAAGTATATTTATATTACTTTGATTGGCGCTGTTTTGTTATATTTGCATATGGAGAGCTTTAATCTTCATCCAATTAGCCACTTCATTTTGTATTATCTCCATTTTCTTGTTCAACGCGAAAGTAGCGTTCAGTTTTTTAAAGTGAAATATTATATTATATGTCTATATTATATGCCTTGAGTAATATCGGAGAGTCGCATGATAAATACTGAAAATCTGCCAAAAATAAAAAACTCAAAGTGATGCTCCGACTTCGTGAACTTTTTCCACCAGAAATCTTCATGACGAGTCAAGGACTAAGATTTTGTCAGATTAAATACAGAATTTGACTGAGAGATTTTAAATTCGTTACAATTTTTCGGACAATCTGCTAGTATCTGAACTTTGGTAGTGTTCAATTAAGCCAAGATGTAAAGCAGGCCACAGATATGTAGGGCAGACCAACTTGCAAAAGAAGGTACCTGTATGCCAGACATAAGTTCTGCAAATCAAAGATGGATTACCGTTAACACCTGTGAAATTGCTAGGCAAACATGGCCAAGGCTAAATCTACGTATATCCAAGAGTATTATAAAATTGAGTAGATTTCTAATTAGGACCTTAGTAGGGGCCCTCTCAGGACATTGTCTCATAGGAAATCATGCAAGGAGATTAGGCGTTTACGCGCATGACTTCTGTCGTAGCTGCAGAAATGAGGAGGAGTTGGACACAATTCAACGCCTTTTTTGCACATGCCCAGCTCTAGCCAGAAGTAGGAACGGATTTTTAAAATCCTACTTCTTAACGAATATAGATAATCTATACACTTTTGGTATCAACAACCTTTTACGCTTTGTCAAAAGCCCAGGATGGTTCAATATGGAGAGGGAAATGTATGTGCGATGCGGCTGCCAAACCTAATCTAACCTAAAGCGAAGAATAAGTTATAGTAAATTTTTCTTTCGAAAAAATCATTTAAAAACTGATCCTGGAATAATAATATATACACAATGGTGTAGAATCAAGATTTATACCATATTCTGTAAAATGTGTGACAACATTAATATTGTAATGTTTTTCTACTAAATAAACTCTTATCTTATCTTATTTCACTAAAAAACTGTACTCGTAGAAACTCAACGTAAAATAAAACTAAAAATACTCTAAATTTTTTTTCAAAATTCACTAAACATGTCAAACTCTTAGACACAATCCCAACCAGTATGCGCCATAATTCAATATGACAGCAATAATAGATATTACATATGTATCTATAAATGTCCTTTAAATTTAAAACAAAGCCTTAAATATGTCCTTAAAACCCAACACCACTAGCCTAAAGTAATGAAATGTAGTAGCAATATTGCAACAAAAACAAAGTGAAGGCTGATTCACATAATAAATTTTGGCCAATTTTCTGTCAATAACTGTCATGAAATTATGTCCTTCCTCTAGCACACATAATGACCGCAAGTGGAAACAAGATGTATTTTTCTGCTTTAGCAACAAAGAAAACTTTGCGAAGCCCAAAAATAACAAAACAAGGCTGCGCAAATAAACCAAAGAAACGTCAAAGGCTACTGGTCAAATCAATAAGTGTCGAAAATGTTTGCAATTTCATTTATTTTGGGAGTAGCAGACGCCTTGTGTGTGGTATATCAATATGAAGGAAGGCAGGTTACTTGACAACCTGAGCACGAGTATATGTGTGCGTTGCCCTGACCTAGTTTATAAGGAGAAAACTCGCAACAAGGCCAGGAAAAAAATTTGACAAAATTACTAAAAAAATGCAAGCTTACATTTATTATACTAGAATTCAATAAGTTACAAAATAGCATACGAAAAATCTGTCTAGAAATTTTAATTAGAAACTGTGTATTAATGAGTATTCAAAGCACAAAAAAAATTGTGAAAAAATAGTCAAAATGTTGGCGTGCTGTTATTTGTCGCGTGGTGTAGTTGACACAATCGACGAATTTGTTGCTGTAATGATGTGTCAATCCATTACCCAACTTCCTTCTTTTTCTTAGCATCACAGTTCTGGGTGAACTATTGCTTCATTCATAACCTTGCGCCTTCTGACTCTATTTAAGCCTTCCTCCTTCCACCGCCGTACGTTTAGCTATTCAAGGTCAACTTCCAAAACTTCGAGCCATCTCTTTCTGTGGCCTCCCCTTCTGCGGCCTCCAACAGGGCGTAATTCAACTACCTTTAGAGTGGTTCTTCCCTTGGGTGTTCTATACACGCGTCCAAGCCATCTTATCCTCTGATATTTTATAAATTTTATCACAGTTCGTATTTTGCTAATACAAGTGGTTCCGGCTAATGAATATATCTAATTCGATAATTACCGTCTTGCAGTCTTACAAGTCCATATAGTGTTCGCAATATTTTCCTTTCAAAATACCAGCTGATTAATGTCAGTAGTTTTTAGCGTCCATAATTCGCAACCATAGGTAAGCACAGGGCGGATCATGGTTTATATCCTTATTTGGATAATAATAATTTAAACTTAAGCAGCTTCAAATTAGTAAAGGAAGACTTATTTGCTGCTAACACCCTACCATTTACTGTCAATGATGTACACTTAATGTCTGATATTTTGATACCCAGATAGGTAAATTCTTGTACACTCTCGAATGCATAGTCTCCGATCAGAAGGTCATCATGTCATAAATCGGAGCTGGATCGGACCATAAACTGCGTTTTCTCTGTATTAATTCTTAGCCCAGTATTCCATATTATTTTTTCTACTTTTATAAACGCACTCGTCTGCATATGCACAAAGCTGGAAGGGTTATTTCGGTTATTGCTGCGTGTAGGACCAGGTTAAATATCAATGTTGATAAAGCGCCCTGTTTTACTCCCGATATAATGGAAAATGACTGTGAGCGCTGTCCTTACACAATGACCTTCGCCGTGATATTTGTTACTATCTTAATAGAAATCTCAATTATTGGGTTGCCTATAGACTGCAGCAAAAATTTAATTTGCCTTCTATCAATGCTGTCGAATGTTTGTTTGAAGTCCACGAATAACGCCGCGTTACACACATTCTGTCCTATGAACCAAATATACCTTCTCAGAAATGGGATAAAAAATAAAAGTACACGTGTATCGGCGATTTTCATGTACCCGTCACAATTTTTTTTTTTTTTTTGTATTTTATAACTTTAAACGAGCAATTCTTGTATGCCTATCTGTATAGCCACACGATCTCAGGATAAGCTTAACGGATTTGAATGAAATTGGGCACACAGATAGTGTATCACATTTCTAGACTTTTCACCTAAGTGTTGCCACTGACAATGTTTCACAGGGTTGCCACCTGTTCGAAATTAAAAAAAAAATGCATGAGAAATGCCGATGTGAATATCAAAAGAAAGGTATTTCACTCCGCATTACAATAGAGATATAAAACCCCGAATTTTTTTATTAATTTTATTATATTAAAATTAAAAATTGTTACATTAAAAATTTTAATGCTTTTAAAGAAACTTAGGCCTTTTATTTTTGCGTTTGTAAGCATTTGTGTCAGTATCGCGACAAATAGACCAACAGTATTCCCCAAGCATATGCGTAATGCCTTGTCCTTTAAAGCGCTTTTCAATAGCCGCAATGCCCTGATGGAATCTTTCGCCATGTTCATCGCTACAAGCTCCTAAATCACCAGGGAAACAATCTAAATGATTGTGAAGGAAACGGATCTTAAGCGACATTAATATGCCCATTCCGCCATATACCGAAACTATTTCTGCAACAAAATTTTTATAATTGTCAGCTCGTTTGTTGCCAAGAAACTGCTCAATAACGGCAACTATGCCTTTCCATGCACGTTGTTCGATAGTATTCAATTTTGATGAAAATTCGTAACTTGCAACTATTTTTTTTATCTGCGGACCACTGAAAACACCTTAAATTATACACATCATTAAAAAAATTAAGTTACTAAAAGCCTTCGTAAAAAAAATGCCTGCATGAATCTTTGCGCCGCTCAGTTTCGGAAAAATATTGCGCAAACTTGCAATCGTCTCGCCCTCACGATCCAGTTTTTTAACAAAATTTGATACGACACCGAGCTTGTAGTGTGTGTAGTGATGGCAAAATGATTTGAGATGGCTGCACTAATGACAGATTTTCTATACTTTCTACGCCTACTTCGTAGCTTGTTCGCAGCTTCCACTTAAATTCAGTGCAATGCTGATCTCTTTTGCGACCTTCCCATGTACACAAAAAGCACTGGTGGGTTGGAAATCCGCGAACACCCATGAGTAATGCGACCACTTTTAGATCGCAGCATATTTTTCAGTTATGCTCTTGGTAGTTTATCAGCTGTAATATTAATTCCATTCATCAAAAATCTCCATTGAAAACGCTATACGTTCTTCTGGTGAGTACAGAACCGCTGGAATAACCGATTCTACATTAGCATAGCAAATTTTGTTGCGGCGAAAGTATTGGTACCCTTTAGTTTGAGTAAAAGTTACGCAAAAGTAGCACAGTTCACTTCTATAGTAATAGTCGCACACGACTTCCGGAGTATACCACAAGTAAGGAACATAAGCAGTCTTGAATATTTTCTGAAACGAATTAACCACTGTTTTCGTAATATTTTAAAAATGTTTACTTGGTGCGAATAAGCCACAAACGTAACAAAAGATATTTCGAGTCGGGCACTGCATTTTTCGTAAGATGAAATATATAGAAAGACGTTTTCGCGCAACAGAACTTAAAACAATTGTCAAAGTATACGTCTCCTAGTAGCGCAACTGTCAGATGATCGGAACTTCTGGAATCGAATAAGTCATAGAGTTCATATACTTGGTGAAGTGAAGACTGCGGCAAATGAAGCTGCAACACTATCTGGCTTCCTAAGGTCGGCGATATGGAAGAATAAATACATAAACATTAAATTCCAGATAATATATAGGGTTTTTCAATTGGCGCGGGTCGATTTTGGCGCCCTGTGGCAGCCATTTTGTTTTGGTGACATCTGTTAAATCTTTTGTTTATTATTCAGTTGTTTATGCCAAATCATCATGGCAAGTTACAGGATTGAACAGCACGTTCAAATGATAAAACTTTATTATCAAAATGAGTGTTCATTAACGCAAACGTTTTTCAATAGGCGCGGGTCGATTTTGGCGCCCTGTGGCAGCCATTTTGTTTTGGTGCACGTTCAAATGATAAAACTTTATTATCAAAATGAGTGTTCATTAAAGCAAACGTTGCCCATTTTTCGGTAGACGTGGTGGCCCTTCCAATTTCTTATGGCTCATATTGAACCATATGGACCTAGACGACATGTGGTTCCAGCAGGACGACGCTACGTGCCACACAGCAAACGCCATTTGATTCCATTTCAACATCTACCCGCCCTTATTGAAAACCCCATTATAAGGCACTTCCACAGCCCAGCAGTATATTAGCACTGTCGAAATGAAAACACTACATTAGAGAGATTTGTGAAGTAGCAGACGTAATAGATGGCAGAATATCGAACGAACTCATAGGAAGTATGACGTTGAACGGCAGAGAATAATCCACACTAGACCACCCGGTCGGCCACTGCAGAGATGGGACGAATGCTGGATATCCGATTCCACTGAACTACACTAAAAGTTATCCAAATATGTTGTTGTAAACAGGAATTTTCCTAAAGAAACGAAGAAGACGAATGATTTGCAAAAAAGTGGCAAGAGAGTCGCAGAAGTGTTGTATTAAACCACAACTACACCAGATCACTCGCTAAAAATTATTGACGCCTGGTTGGAAAGTGATCTTAAGCACAATGGATTAGCGCTTGACCAGAGCCTAATGAAAAATGGAATTGTAAAACCCTCAATGTAGATAATACTACCAAATTACATCTTCACAATTTTATCTACATTTTTTTCCGCTGGTTGTGTAATAAAGAAGTTGGCGGTAAGCTATGAAAAGGCCCTTTTTGATCATAACAGAAATAATGAGTAATATGGAATAAAGTTGAATAATTATAAAAAAATCTTATTTTTCACTTGTATGTATGAGAAAAACGGAAATTACTTGATTGCCAATTCGATAGTAAAACTCCGGCAACCTTTGTTATTTTTATTTCACATATTTGTATATAATGAACAACGGAAAGAAGTACAATGTAGACCCATTTCACCTCTTAATTTTTAAACAGAAAATATGCCCCAAAGAACAAATATTGTACGGAATTCTGAAAGAGTATTTACTTCCATACATATGTATATATTTACGTAATTCCTTCGGAATATTTCATTACTCTTTGTACTTTTCAATTTTCAGTCTTTCATTTGGCCGCTAGCACGTCCGGCCACAGATGAAGAGCCACTCTTCGTCGAATTGCGCACTCAAACCACAAAGACGTTGCTACGCACTGGTCTCAGTCATGCATCCGGCGGTTTGATGGGTGGCGGTGGGAGCAGTGGCAGTGGTGGCAGCATGAGCGGCATCATCAGCAGCAGTAGCAAATGTGTCGGTCAATATATTGTCTTGATGCAAGGTAAAATCGATTTTAAATTAAATATAAATTGAAAAAACAGGCTATACTATATAAATTTCAATACAATTTTGGGTATATTTGTGAGAAATTCATAAATCGAAGTAGAACATTTTTTTATTTTATTTGTGTTTTTTGGTTTTTGCCAAGGCACATTCATTGAAGGTGGTGGCACTAGACCAACAACAATGTGCTGTATGTTTCATTGTCAAAGCAAAGTATTGAGAAACTAGAAAAAAAAATAATGAATTCGCCTTGTTTCTTCCTGAGCTGACAGCCACATGGACACGGCGAAAGAAAAAAAACAACTCAGCTGGGTTACCAACACCACCTTCAATAGATTCGCCTTGATTTTTGCTTTTATAAAGAAACAGATGAGTGTTTAAGTCATTTTATTATACCTATATATGTAACTACTTATTAAATCAGTACAAAAGAGTCTGCTAAAACCCCTTTGATTAACTTGAAAGTTTTACCAACAAAGCTATTTGATAAGTTTGCCGAACACACAAATGCACGTTTCTTCAGAGTGTAAGCAGTATAGATGAATAAAAAAAGTATGTATATTAGAACAACATGATATCGTGCAACTCAGACAGCAAACTGACAAACATTCTCTCAGATCTGATGATTTCATATGCTGCGTAGCGCCCTCCTGGAACGATTTAGCTTTCAGAGCATTGGCATTGATGCGTATTGCGAGAAACCAAAAAGTCACGAGATAATTGCAAAGTATGGATTAAAGAAGCCACCGATTTGCCTCTAGGAGAATTGTCAAAATATATTTTAATTTGCACAACTGGTCTAGCAGATAATGGAGAAGATCTTTACAGCCAAAAAAGCAACAGTTATTTTTTTTTTCTTTAATATTAAACAGAGTAATATCTGGGCACTCGATCTTTCTTGGGCATCTTCAGACTTTTCCGTGGATATTTGACAAAATAACACCTCTTATTGGAAAACCGTTTATGATTGATGCTTTAAAGAACCTATCTATTCAGTCCATAAGTTCGTGCGTATTTTAGCCATAATTTCACTTTTGCACGATTTTTGCATACAAAAAATTATTCGCGGAATATAACGGAACTATTTATATTTTCTTTGATATATTGTGCATTCAACAAGTGATTTTAATCGCGGATAGAAGCACGTGTTGTTAAAAAATAAAATGGAATCTTCGAACACGTATAAAAGGCATATTTTGTATTTTTTTTATAAAAGTGGTAAAAATGCAAGAACTGCTGCTGCAGAAATAAACACTGTTCACGGTAAGGATACCGTGAGTGTAAGGACTGCGTGAAAGTGGTTTTCAAAATTCCGAAGTGGTAACTGCGACGTGGAGGAGGCCCCGCGCGCTGCCCGAATTTATGGAATGATCTGATATGTGTAAAGTATTCGAAGACTTTATGGGCTAAGTGTATGTTTGCAATTTGTTGCTATGAAATGTAGCATACCTTGGGCTTCGGCCAATTTTATGTGTATACCAACAGACATAGATCTTTCTTTTTTTGTGTTGAAGAATTACTTCTTTAAGTGTAGCGACTATGACATTGTTATCAATTATTACTTCCTTATTTGCACTATAATTAGTACGAGCCTACAAAAACAAATATCATAGAAAAAAATAAAAAAATTCACTGAACAAATTCTTCAAATTTGTAACAAATAACGCGAAATGCATATCTGAGATATGATCTAAGATTGCGCCCATTATTCACATTGCCCTAATAGTCAGCACATCAGCGACACATCAAATGTTTATGCAAAAACCTTTTTGTGCGTCGAAAAGTTGTTCATCGCTGATAATTTATTATACGTTCTCCCATCTCCTAAAACATGGTTGAAAAGGCCAGAAGCACGAATGGAAAAAAAATTAACAAATATGAAACAAACAATTTGGAGACATACAAAGAAGATACGAGCTGCCGCGTTGAGTGATACTTAATAAAATATTATATATACATATATTATATATATAATTGGCGCGTACACCCTTTTAATAAAATATTAGCAGAAAAAAAAATTACAGTAGGTTGATTCATTTATCAAAATGATTGCGAAGTGAGATTTTTCGGCTTGGTTTGCCAACCCCTTTGCTATGCTTCACCTCACTTCGCATAACTTTTACATGAAAATTCTTTAAAATTTTTTTTTTTTTTAAATTCAGACGTCGATTTTCTATTTAGATAATTGCGAAGTGAGATTTTTCGACTTGGCTTGCCAACCCCTATGCTCCACTCCACTCCCCTTCCCTTTACTTTTACATGAAAATTATTAAAAAAAAAAAAACCAGGCGTTGATTTCCCACTTAGATAATTCTACTCTCCTAAGCTAAATCGCACAAAAATAGTTTCTAAACATATAGGCGTGGAACAATACTTAAGAACGATGCATTGGCAAACATATATGCTCACCTTTTACAGCACCGTTTACGTTTCAATATATTGTATTACATTTATTGTCAAATGAAATGCGTTCATTTATTTATTTCTCTTGATTTTTTGCGTTTTAGGAAAACAGGAACACTAATATTTTTATGAGAAATATACTTAAGAACAATTCGGTCTTCGTCCAAAATTTTGTGAATTGTTTCTGTTTTATGTTGTAACTGGTAAGTAAGAAAAAAACAAAGTTTCCGGAATATTCCTTCAGCACTTAACTTCAGTTCAAACGATTCAATAATGACGAAAAGGAAAAGTTGCACTTCAGCTCTTTGAAAAGCAATCATAGAGTTACTAAAGGCCGGATTACCCTCCAGTGCTATTTCAACACAATTAAATGTTTCAAAAACGATGAAGTATAAAACAGTAGAAAACCCGCCCAGAAAAAAGAAAGCACGAAAGATTATGTATTAGCCACATTGATAGGATGATCGTTAGATTGTCTAAACAGGATCCCAGGAAGAATGCTGTTTACATCTATTGAGAAACCTTTGTTCAACTGGAAAAGCCAATAACGAAAAGAACAGTTGCGCTTTAACTGGCAGAAATAGGGCTTCACGGTCGACTGGAACAGAAGAAGCCATTGGTAACAGCATCGCAACGACAACCCCGAATTGCATTTGTTCAAGAGCAAATATGCGGACTCAAAATCAGTGATGTTATGTTTTATTCCGCGATGGAACGAAAATAAATAGAGTTGGTCCAGGTGGTAGGAAATACATTCAGCGTCCATAATATGCAGCCTTTGGGCAAAAGTTCATCTCACTAATCCTAAAGCACCGAGGCTCAATAGTGGTGAGGGACTGCTTTTCGTGGAACGGTGTCGGAATACGGCATCGTATTGGAGGTAATATGGATGCGGTCAGGTACGCTCAGATACTTCAAAATGTAAAACTACCTTATGCGGAAGAGAATTTACCGGCGACTTGGAAATTATAACAAGACAATGATCCGAGGCACACTACTCTTGTGAAAAAAAAAAATCCAAGACAATTTGATCACTGTTCCGGATTGTGCATCTTCGAGTGCCGACTTAAATCGAATAAAACATCTTTGAAATGCCATAAAAATGCACACAATACGCAGAATATCACAAAATTGTATCAGTTATTTGAAAAGGCTAAGGCAGCATGCGAATCCATTCTGGTTGAACGTTTTAGGTGCCGTACAGCAAAAAGCTAGTAAAAAGGATTTTCAACAAAATATTAATGTACACTTTTCCCTTTCGCCTGCATTTTGTATGATTTGACTCATATTTTGCTTCGTTCTGAAGTATTTTTCTCGTAAGATTTTCGAATTGTATTAACTTTTGTACGTGAAGTAAAAATGTGTATGTTAATCTCAGATAATATGAGTGATAGTGGTTGAAAATATTTTAAATTTATAAAATAAAAAGTAATATGCTAATCATTTAAGGGTACCCGGTGGTCTAGAGCACGAAAATTTCACCTATTCTCACGATTTTTGTTTTTTGCCATGAAAAATTAAAAAAACGATGTTTCAACTTTTTGGGCTAATTAGTACGTTTATTGAGCATAGAAAAATTTTTTTTTTTTACTTTTGAAACAATATTTATTATTATAAAAATGCCGCTGAAGATGACCCTCTCGAAAAATCGAACCCGGACGGCGTAGATGATTTCGAGAATTCTACTCATCTGAAACACAAAATTCAAAAAGATTCTGAATCAGAAAGAGTGCAGTTATGTACGGAACTAGAACAAATCGAAAAACGAAAAATTGACAAAATGGCGCACTTTTGAAAAAAAGTTCGTGAAATCGGGGTTTTTCACTAGTTTTTTAGTTTAAAAAATAGGAAATTATTTAAATAAAATTCCGACGATAGCGATACATGTGAGCAACATATCCAAATTTCAAGTGATTCGGTTGAATAGTTTTTTTGTTTTCAACCCCGCCGTGCCGAAAAAAGTCGTTTCGAAATAAATGAGTTTAGAGTTTAAGGTACAGGAGCGCGCGCACCGCTCCCTACCTAGCTAATGGGCTGTAGAAGCTATAATATTGGGAATTCCCGAATTAAAATTTCACAGTATATTCTAATGGTACTACACTTTCGAAATATCGAGAAAACAAAAACATAATTTTTTGAAATTTCTAGACCACCGGGTCCCCTTAAGTGATTTTATTGAAAAAAGTTTCAAATTATGAGAACTGGGTATCGTTCTTAAATATTTTTCAACGGCTGTTTCATGTTTCAAAAACTCTGTGAACATTATAAATAATACATAATTAGGCAATGCAAATTACCATATTTTCAGAAGTGAACCACTTACAAGAACCCTTACACGTACACGCACACACATGCACATACAAATTTTCCCATTCAAAGTCCTTGAGGCGGGCCATGTGCTGGATTTAAGGCTGCCATCAGCTAGGGACAAGGTCAATGCAAAACTCACCACTAACATGTAAAAACAAAGAGAAAAAAACAACAGTTGTTGCTTTTGCTGTTGCTGCTGCTTTTCGGCTATTTCAGCAAATGATTTGTTGTTCGTGTTTTGCTGTTTAAAAATACCTTTGCTTTGTTTACGAGAGTATTTATTTGCCATTGCAGCAACAAATTTGAGTACGCCCTTGTCACGCACACCTAAAAAAACTGCTTAGTATTTGTGTAATGCACTGTGTATGGATGTATGTACGTACGTATGTATAAAAGTGCATATATACGAGTATGTAGGTCAAGAGCGATATACTATACGGCACGGAAGCAACCGGCTCTGAGAGGGCAAAATTGATGTGCTGGTGCAACTGGCTGAAACACCATTTCATGAACTTCATGAGCATCGTACATGCATACATACATACGTACGTACAAATACAAGCTGGTGTGGTAAACCATGATGATGATGATCCTGATGGCTGAAAAGCCACTGATAATGATTAAAATTTTCTGTTTTGCCGCAATGTTTCTGCTCCAACTCAATAAGCTTTTGCGTTGAAGGACAAATGCAACATTGCTTTGAATAATTTAAATTGGAAAGGCACGCAATGTCGAGTTTCGAGTTTCGATTTGTGTATTTAAAATTGCGCTACTGTACTCAGCTACTATTCTCTCACTGGGTGCTCACGCGCGATAAAACTATTTTCCATGGAGCACTGTGGTTTTACATTGCCTTTGACGCCACAACACGCCTGGCCAATGACACCTCGCAGCTCCGAGCAGGGAATTAGAGAAAAAATTTACAAAATATACAAATTTAGTTCATTAGTATGCATATTTTACACATAATGGTATTAAAGTTCTTACACAATCGTTTGAAAATTAATAGCAAAATGCGCAACAAGAATCCTCTGGGAAATGCGAGAAAATTTAAACTAATGACACCGTGATCTGTTTTTATATAGATGTACCCAAATCACTTTTTACGCAATGTTTTTTTCACATGATTTTCAAGTCACATTCCAGTATTTACCAATGTATTTTGTATACAAAATGTTTGTCCGTGCTCGCATCGCAAAAAAATTATTCTAAACAAAACACAATCCTTATATTAAAACCTTTGGAAAAGATGTCAAGAATTGTATGAGCAATTTGAGCAACCCAAAAAAGAAAGTCGCTAATGTTAGGCTGTGGTAATAATCAACAGAAGCCATTAATAACTGACGAAATTCTTTATTTGATTTTTTTTCCGGCATTAATCATATATCTGTCATACTGACATCTAGTACATTTTTTAACAATTAAGTTATATTTGTACTAGTTTCATATTTAATTTAATAGGTCAATTGGTCCGTTTCTCTTCAGACGTCGTAAGGTTCTTCTTTCAAGTTGGGAAGAGTGTATTGACTTCTTTGTTTTTTTGCTGGTTTATTTCGTTAAAATATCTTGTTCATATCGCTTTTATTTCTTCGTCGATTAAGGGTATATTGAACGTTGTATGGATGACTTCATTTTTTATGTACCTGTCGGACATTGTTATTATACGTAAGATTTTTGATTGCTGTCGTTGTACTTTGTTTATGTGAGTCCTTTCTGCAATTCCCCACATTTGAAGCCCGTACGTCCAGATTGGTTTAATGACCGCCTTGTGTACTAAAAGTTTATTGGAAATATTCAGCTTAGAATTTCTACCTACTAGCACAATTTCTACCTACGATATACCAAATTGCATTAATAATGCAAATCTTACTGGGGAAAGATCTTCCTGACTTTTTTAATAAAAGTGGCATAACAGAGATATCGGAACAGAATAGAGTTTGGGTTAGGTGACTACCATTCGGGAGTGCGTAGGTTCGGATCTCCGTGGATGAACATCAAATAATAGAAACAACTTTTTCTAATGGCGGTCACCCCTCGGTAGGCAGTGGAAAACCTCCGAGTGTATTTCAGCCATGAAAAAGCTTGAAAAGTATTTGCAGTGTGGTGTCAGCTTAAAACTATAGATCCCTCCATTCCGGGAAAATATCAAGACGCACACCACACTAGGAAGAGGAACTCGGCCAAACACCTAACAGAAATGTATGTGCCAATTACTTACTAATTTTATTTTTGTGTGATTCCGAAATGTGTTTTAAACGGAGGTGTGAAAACATAATCTCAGACTGCCATGAATGGGAACTGGGAGAATCTTGGGTAGATTCCAGAAGTCTCGAATGGTTCACAGAGGGTTCGAAAACAAACACTAGAGTCGGTGCGAGAATCTATTATTCTAGCACGAGAATAGGCAAATGGCCTAGCGGCTTTCATGCAGGAATTCAAGCAATTTCAATCTGTGCAAATCATATAAGGGCAACAAGGGTGCACACATAGCTAAATACTCGGAGAGTCAAGATGCATTAAAAGCACTAGCTTTATATTCTGTGGAATCGAAACAGTTGTGCGAATGCCTTAATAAACTAAACCAACGTAGTGAAGGAAATAAAATTGTACTTGGCTGGGTTCCGGGTCGCTCTGATGTAATGCGTTTAAGGTAGTAGGGCTAGTCAATAGGACTAGTAATAACTACTTCTATAACATGTAGTAGGACACAAAAGATCTTTTAGGTCGAAGTGTCAGCCCTATCTACTCTTGATAGCACTTTCAATCTAGTTTGCAAAAATCCTATACGCTTGACATCAAGTGACAATGAATAGTTGCGAAATTATTTTTTATTCCGAAATAGAATGTAAACCTTTATATGAAGAATATGTATTCATGAATTGAATTTTGATTTTATACTAATTTAAATTTTGTTTTTTGTAATAAAAATTAAATTTTTTTGTTTTACAAGGTGGCAAAAAATGAATTGCCTACCGGACGATATGCAATTTTCGCAACTGGTGTCGTACGCCAATCATATTTGACACTTACATATACAGGTATATTTGACAGAATAGATAGCTTTATTATATAAGGTCAAATTCAATATTTACATCACTCAAAGTCATTATTTTTTTTGCTTAGTAAAAATGTATTCAAAAACAAATTCGATATTTGGAATTGGGTTGATATAAATAGGAAACATGGATACATTACTTTTCTTGTGGATCATATTTCCTAATTTACTATGAATGTTTGACCAGATTCTTTTTTGCACGGTCTTCCAAGAAACGGTAAAGAAAGAGTTGGATACTCTGTGCAAAAACATTTTTGAGGACGCAATAATTTCAATGCTAGACAAAAAACCAGCCCCTTATAAGAAGGGTTTTTTGGTCAAATTTCTTTGTTATGGCCATTTTAAATTTGCAATATTTTTCCGAAGTGTTTTTAGAATAAATGAAAAAAGGGGGGATCGCTACCGAGAGCTGAAAAAGGGAACGATACCGAGGAGCTTAATATGCTGGCCGATAGGAAAAACACCCGACAATTCTACCGGAAAATTTGAAAAAAAAGAAACTAACAATACGCAAAGTCCTGGAAAAAAAGTACCTCCTGTTATCACACAAATAGTCGACGCACTCGCGTATCGGTACCCATGTCTCTATTGACAGTTATGATGTTAAGATTGTAAAATGTTTCGTTTATTTAGGCACCAGCATTAACACCGATAACAATGTCAGTCTTAAAATCCACCGGAGAATCTGTTTTGCCAACAAGTGCTACTTTGGACTAAGTAGAAAATTTAGTAGAAAAGTCATCTCTCGGCGAACAAAATAAAACGCCTTATAAGGTTCTCATCATGACTGTCCCATCGTATTGCGCAGAAGCTTGGACGAAGACAACATCCGATGAGACGTCACTTGGAGTGTTCGAGAGAAAGATTCTGCGGAAGATTTTTGGACCTTTGCGCATTGGTGACTGCGAGCTTCGTAAGCGATGAACAATGAGCCATATCAACTTTACGAGGACATAGACATAGCGCAGCGAATAAAGATCCAGCGGCTATGTTGGCTGTGTCATGTCGTCCGAATGGATACAAACTCTCCGGCTCTTAAAGTATTCGATGCGGTACCAGCTGGTGGTAGCAGAAGAAGAGGAAGGCGTATTCTGCGTTGGAAGGATCCGGTTGAGAAAGACTTGGCTTACTTGGTGTGTCCCACTGGCGGCGGTTAGCGCGAGAAACGAAAGACTAAACGGTTATCGCCCCAATCAAAAAGAAAAAGTGTGTTGACCTGCCCCTCAGCCGAACTCTATATAAATTATTGTTTATCGAAAATTCAAATGGCGCGTACACTTCTGTTAGGTGTTTCACCGAACTCCTCCTACTATTTGTGGCTTGCGTCTTGATGCTATTCTAGGTTAACCAGTGCCTACCTAGGGACGACCACGATCAGAAATAAACTTGTTCTATAAGTTTGCTATTTTATGCATGGAGATTCGAACCTACGCACTTCTGAATGTTAGTCACGCACTAACCCATTCGGCTACGGCTATCGAAAATTCAGATTAAGTTGCTGCGCTAATGTAAATATGAATACATTTTTTATTATTTTTCGGCTGAAGTGTAAAATAAGAAGCTGTTGCAAATATGTATCTGAAGGGAGTTACAAAATAGTTTGGTACACATCTACTCGTACATAGAAATAATCTTTGAAAATTCATCAAAAGTCGAAACAAGTATTGCTTTGACGCTTATGCAGGGTGGTGCATCTATCGTTTGGAATTGAACCAATCTATTTTTTTAGCTTTGATAGCTAAAACTATGTATATTCAAGATGTGTCTGAAAATTTTTTTTAGTTAGTCATTTAGGAAATGAGTTACTTTTTGCTTGAACAAATTTGAGAAATATTAAAACATTCGAAAATTGAACTGTCAGCCCAAATGGTGATGTCGATTGGGCGCATAGGAGCTGCGATTTGAGTCTTTTGTACATTTTTTTTTTGTGGTGGGCTGTTAATGACAAATGCTCCGCTCAGCAATCTTAAAACAAATCAATTGATTTGAAACGTGAAATTAAAGCTTCCATTGGGTGAGATGAAACTTATGAAAATGTTTTGCATCGCTTGGCAAAATGAGCTGCAGTAAGGCTAGCCGGGGAACCCATTCTATTGTTCGGTGTTTAATGGCACCGTTTACACTTACAATTAAAAAAAATTTATTCATGCCACATTTGTTTAGAGCTGAATTAAATTCAATTCCAACCGCTAGATGGGCCACCTTTTACATATCTCTCAAGTAAGTTCATTCAAAATGCATATTCATATGCACCAACACTTTCTGCGCGAACGTCAAGTGCATCCGACAGGCATAATTTCACGGCTGTTGCGCGCGTCCTTGTTGCCACTGTGTGCGTGCCTGTGTATAATTTAACATTTAGCGAATGCTTACAAGTATTGCTCAGTGGAGTTTCTGCTTCGCGTAGAACCCTTGCTGCCATGTTCAATAAATGATAAAGCCATATATTTTTATACAATATTATATTTTACAATACAAAAATAAATTTAAAAAGATAAGAAAATAGTTTTAAAGCAAGTTTTATCTGAACCCCGATTTTCTGCTCAGCAGCAACTAAAGTCCAGATGCCGAAAAAAATACCTAATCCTGAAGTTTTATTTTAGATTATGGGAAAAAATTACTAGCAAGTCTCATTCGAAGCGGTTTCTTTTATTATACTAAGTATTCTAATCGAAATGGTGGAGACAGAGCCAGTCGGAGCGGATGGATTTCTCGTAAATTGCAAGAGCTGAAGCAATAAACAAACATTTTTATAATTTACAGGCTTCTTATTGCCTTTGGACTATGTTCCATAATCCTGTGGTTATTTTATTTTATTATTTTTGAAAATATTTATTGCTACATTTTTTTTGCGAGATATGTTATTTTTACTTTACCAAAAATAATATTCTCCCACCTGCTATGATATGCCTTCCATGACAACGGTCAAGCAATCATTTTTGTATTGTATAGTCAAAAATTGTATTTCTGTAAGAAATTTTACAAACACATAAATTTCAATCAAAGTTGATATTAATGTGGTTTAAAGTTTTTTTACCTTTGTTTTATTAAGAAAAATACTGAATCGCTTTTTCATGGCAAAAATACACTCGGAAGTTTGGCATCGTCTGCCGAGGGGCGACTGCCATTAGAAAAAAAATGTTTCTATTAATTTGTGTTTCGTGTCCGGAGCTTCGAACCTGTGCCCTTCCGAATGGTAATAGTTATGCACCAAGCCATTCGGTTCGGCTGTTTATTAAATTATTTACAAAATACGTAACTTCAAACGTTCGATAATTAAGAGGCTTTGGAAATGCAATATGTGAGTCCTGTTTGAATTGAGATTGTTTCGAGAGGACCGGGTTTAAAGTTTTACGAGCACTTACGAGCAGATCCAAGGTGTGTCAGCAAAATCGGGATATGAAATTTTTTAAATAATATAACTTAGTTTTGTTTGTAAGATTCTAAATAATCTTGAGACCCAGAACAGATTGGATGCAACGATCCTTACAGGATTTACGAATGGATAGTACCATTTAACGTCAAAACAGTGAGATCAAAGTACTATAACTTTGCCCCTAATACGAGGACTCTTACTGAGCTAAATAATATCTAGGGTCTAGGTAGTTAGGTGGGTGAAATCTTTAAGTACTACTCTGATGCTCCCCAAGTAACACTAAGGCGCCATTTTGATACCATTATGAGACCTCCACCAGGCAGGTATCTACAGCCAATCAGAGCTGTTGATGTAATGGAGAAGATTGACGAGATTTAGGTTGGCGCAATGCCCCAGACTGTCGAAGAACACAGTGACTTTAATCGTCTAGCCACCAAGCCCGGACATTTACGGAAGAAAGTGCTCAATAGTCTCCTTCTCTGAAAGGTTACCACTGCTTCTGCGATGTGGATAAAATGGTAAACCTAGCTTTTCTGCATGTGTGCCAATCGTCCAATGAACGACAATCAGCTACCAGCATTGAAATTGAATGACGTAGGGTTACCAGAACTTTCTGAGCCCTCCGCCTATTGTACTGGAGCCAAAGGGTTTTCGAAATAGCACATGAATAAATGGAGTTCCACATTTTTCCGCTTTCCTGAGAAATAAGTTGTACGATTCCCATTTAACAACAATCAGATTGTTACCGATGACCGGGTAAGAGGTTTCTGAGACCTATTCAGTTCCGTGCAAGCTTATCAACAATTTCATTTCCTTCTTTGTTCTTATGTTGTGCCAGATCAGAGAAATGTTGCTTGCACACCCAAGATATTTGATCACTTACTTACAGGAGTTGACTAGTTTGGATCTGTAAAGACTTCTGCCTGAAAAACCGTACCAGCATTTGGCAGGGAATAGATAAATTGGCTGATGTTGAGAAAACCTTGCTCCGACTCCCGATTTCATCTTGGAACAGTCAGTGAAGACAGAGGAGGTACCAGCTTCGGTACAGATTTTCCCCTTGTTCCAAGCCTGCCTACCGGAAAAGATTGTCCTGGCACAACTCTCAAACTCCAGTTTGCGGAAAGCGACATCTGTACAAAGTTCAGAGAAATACGGTGCCCAAAAATGTTACCATATCCCTTGAGAGATTGCATCCACCTTTAACCAAATTGCACTTTGAGCAGCGATGGAAATAATATAAAAGTCGATGGGTAGAAAGTGGAAAACGACATTTAGGGCTACACTGCGGTAAATTATACATGTTTCGGTGATGCCAACACATGCAGTTCTTTACACCCTCCTCAGTTGAGTGATACAGGGAATAGATAAATTGGCTGATTAGCCCTTCCGAAGAGCTTCCCACCAAACCTGGCGTTAAAAATGGCAGAACCACTACATTGTACATTCAAAACACGACCTGTGGCTTGAGTCTCCATTTTTTACCAAACAGAGATTTGCCCGATTTATAATTGTAGCTTCCAACGGAGTTTGAACTCTCGTATCACTCCGGGACATCTTACTTCCGAGGAGTGAGATTGGTTTGGCCAGTCTAAATTGTGGAAGTTTATATTTTCTAAGGAATAGCACCAGCTCCGTTTTGTAGAATTGACTCAGAGGCCGTAATTGATAGCCCAGCGGCTGAGTACAGCCAGTCCAAAATCTCATCCATGGCTGAGGGAAACAGACGCGATACAATTAGTCACGTCATTGGCGTATGCTACCACCTTAACCCCACACTTAACAACTTCATCTACAAACTACTCGACCCTAGATTTTGCTATGCCAAATTTCTTTTTTATTCAAAAATTGCGTACGAAATAATAGCTTTCTTCGGTTCTAGTATGGAAGAATTACTTTTAAGTAAAGATATGTAATTACTCTGTAAGGTTCCTATGACCATGAACTCGAATAAAAAATTAAATTAAATTAAATGAAAATTCATTTTTCGAAAGTCCTACAGTGGAGTTTTCCCTTCTGCTCAATATAAATTAAACCTAATTAAGCATAATTAAATCAAAAATTAAAGCCATTTGTCCTAAAAACTTAGTGTCATTTTATTTTAAATATTTCTTACACGCAATGCGAGCTTATTAACAACACGCAACTCCCTGTGGGTACCAGACCAAATTACAAAGCAGGTTCACAAATATTCTTAAAGGTATACACAGAGCCGACCTTGACTATATTTTATAAATTCACAATACAAGTGAGTAGAAAGAAAATATTTAAATTTATTTTATTCTATTGTCAGGAACGCTCCTGAATTTCAATTTCATATTTTATCTTTCATTAGGGTATTTGCGTAGTTGGCTATAATTTAACCATCTGCATAGAAGAGGAAACGAACATGAACTAGTCATATTTTAGGCTCCCCTCTATATTCCTCTTCTCATTGCAGGCTACACTGTGTTGCAGTTGAAGTAACGACAAGGACTTATATACCTGTCTGCCACTTGAGAACGTTTAAGAGTGACGCGAGTGCTGATACAACTTATCACCATACACATACACACATAAATACTAGGCTTAAGGTGTAGTCAGATGTCGCAGGAAAAGTGATTTCTCAACTCATTTTGATGCTAAAAATGTCTGCTTTCTCTCGTAAATGCCCGAAAAGTAGTTTGAGAAAGTTCTTATTAAGTTTGCAGCGATTATTTTTTATGAGTATAATCACAAAATAATCAATTTGAAGTTACGTTCAACTTGCAAGCAAGTTTTTTTCTTCTACTGCCGGGAAAGTTCGGTCAACCATTTGCGTATTAAAATATGTTGGCTGATATATGTATGTATAATTTTTTATTTAATTTTTGATAATAGGGATTGTTCTCGGCAATTTAATACTTTATTAATGCGTTCCCATATTCTTAACCGAATCGCTATAATTTCGCGTGCTTTCGTTTTCATCGCTTATACACCGCGTTGTAAAATTACAAACCCTCCACTATTTTTTTTTTGTAAAAAATATAGTTCAATCCACAACAAAAACCATTTAAAGTAAAGCTACAAACTTTCCACAAAATTTATAAAACAAAAGTTAAAATTTCCTCCTTGAAGAGCTGTCCGGTGTAGACGTAAACAATCTTATGAGGTTTTGCAATCGCATAGTCGTGAAGGAATAGCCGTATAACTTGTTGGTAGCGAGTATGTGGCATAAAAATGGTGTTGTCTTTTGGCTTATGATGTGTGACTTTCTATAATTTGTCTGTATGTTAACACCGAATTTTACGTCTGCTTGGCCGCACAAATTTGATTCGCTGTGAGTGTCGGCAATTTCTTCGCTTCTTGTTCGATGAAACAACAATTGCATTGTGTTCGCCGAACGAAATTTCAGCATAACCACGATCTAAGTGAAGCATGATAGAATATTCAATTCCCCTTGAGCATCACCTGTAATAAATTCGTCTTGGTACGTTTCTCTCTCTTAGCTTCACAGTTTGAGGTGGGCCATAGCTTCATCAACAATCTTCCCACAATTCAGGCTCTCTTTTGCCTCATTTCTCCATTCACGAATGTTCATCGCTTTTAAGTCATCAACTACATCAAGCCATCTCTTTCTTGGTCGGCCTCTCTTTCTTTCTCTTTTTGCACGCAAAGTAAACACCCTTTTTTGTATTCTTTCGTTGGGTATTCTTATGATGTGGCCTATCCATCTAATCCGCTGCGCTTTAATAAAACATATTACATTTTCACCACCAATAAGGTTTTAAATTTTCGTTAGTGGCCTTGGTACGATACTTCAGTACTTATTGAAAGAAACTGTCAAAAACCGAGGGATAACGTCAGAGAAAAAAAAGATTAGAAATGTTGGAAAATGAGCAAGGTAGCGTTCACTTTCCACTAAATACGTTGTAACTAATTTGTTTCAAAAACTTTACTAAATAAGGTATGTACATTCAATTTGAACTTATCAGTCATGTCCTGAATGTTTATTGAAATCTGCCACCATCCATATAATTGAAATTTCATTTTATGTCCACGCGTATATCAACGCAATGTATAGCATTTGAAATAAAATTTTTAAATAAAAATATTGTATCTTAACAAGGCTTTGTACCAAGGGGCATTTATTAAAGGTGGTGGCACTAGACCAACAACAATATTTTCTACGTTTGATTGTCCAAGTAAAGTATTGGGAAAGTGGAAAACAAAGAATGAATTCGTCTTGTTTTCTTCTGGGCTGACAGTCATATGGACACGGCGAAAGAAAAAACAAATCAGCTGATTTACTGAGACCACATTTAATAGATTCGCCTTGCTTTGTACGCATACTCGTATTATTCTGGACGAATTACTCTCTGCCATCTAACATAGGTGAAATGGGCCAATAACCTAGTATTTATACCTAATGTCATCAACGAAATAAGTACATCAACGCTCCCTCAAATATAACTTATAAAGAGTGGTTTCGACGCTTCCAAAGTGGTAATTTTGACGTGAGTGATAAAGAAAAATTCGAAGATACTCAACTATAACAATTATTAGATGAAGACGCATGTCGACCCGTCCAACCCTTGATTATATGTCTAAAGAGTTGGATGTTGAACTACCAACCGTCGGCAAACGTTTGCACGCGATGGGCATGTTCCAGGAAGCAAGTAACTAGGTGTCACATCAATTGAAGGAGAGGGATCTGGAGACACGTTTGGTGACGTGTAGGACACTTCTTGAACGGCAGAAAAGAAAAGGTTTTCTACATCTCATCGTCACTGGCGATGCAGCGATGAAAAATGGATCTATTATCCTAACTCTAAGTGTGGAAAATGTTGGAGCCTGTCAAGTGAATCGCTGCCAGATCCATCGACAGCGAAAAAAAATATTCATGCTTCAAAGGTTATGTTGTGAATCTGGTGGGATCAAATGGCACATACTTCACATAATATTTATATATTTACCATTTATTATTTAATTGTTTAAATAATTCGTAACTTTAGCTAAGAAAGGACTGAAGCTTATTTCCATACCCAATATATTTACTGCCATAATGGTCAAATTTCAACACGTCAGGTTTTTTTCATTTAATTGTGAATTTCCACGATATTTTTTCAAATTCACCAAAAATTATCTCCATATTTTACATTTCTGAAGTTTTCACTAAATCTTGTTTCCTTGTACATATGTAAATACAAAATAGCGAATATGCAGTTTGACACTTCGCTTTCTGCTTAGCTTTGAAGAAAAAAGCCGTGCTGTTTCCGACTCGTAGCATGCACTTCAGATCCAATATACGAGTATTCGAATTCACTTTTTAGTAGGGCAATGCTTTGGATCTCGTCGCGCGAGTTAAATTACAGAATTTACTTGCATTATGTCTGTGAAATTTCGAAGCAAGTGTGGTCCTACCCTAATGTATATATGAGCAAAGTTATTTATTTTAGTATGGCATCCAAGCATGCAAGAACCGTGTGAGTGACGTGCATGTACTGCAGCTTGATGACTTTGACGTTTATAGCAGCGTAAATGTTTGATAAAATTCTACATGCATCATGCATGTAAGTATGTATGTGTAAATGGAAATGTGGAAAAACATGTAAAAATGTTCATAGTAGCACTTCTAGTGAACATGAGAGCACAAAAACGTAAAAGTCCTTCTAATCCTTTACTTGAATGGGAATTAAAGAGTACTTACGATTTCTGTTTGCAATTAGTTGTAAAAAGTTACTACAATTATTTCACGCTAACATGTAATGTTTTAGCGATTTACGAAATAGTACTTCGGGTAATGTTTTAAACATGAAAATGTGAAATAAGTAATTTTCAGTTCGAAGTAAAATAAAAACAAGCTTATAGATGGTAGACAAATTAGCCCGGAAAGAGGCGGCCACTCCGTTTATAGGCCAGAGCCTTTTTGTGGCCAAGGAAGTGTAACTTCTGCTCTCTTTTTCGGGATTTAGGCAAAAGGCAAAGAAGGTCATACTGCGACAATCTACCGGGTTTATCGCAATCAAAATCAATGAAAGGTATCTTTAACCTAAACGGATTTAAAGATTGCCGGGAATTAAATAAGAATAATTCTAGAACCGTCACATGTATACTAACCTGAGAATATACTCCAATGGAGTTTGCAGGGTCTGTATGGAGGAAAATAAAACCGCCAAACATCTGCTAGCACAAAGCGTGTCTGGGTAAACATGCTGTTTTTAGAGGAGAAAATAAAACTCAATAAAATAGGACACATACTAAAATTTATTGCGAAAGTTGAGCTCAGAGAAATACTCCAAATCACCGAAGGGGCGCAATAGATCTTTACGGTCGCCGGGTTTAGCACTCCGTTACATTAATAAAAGTAAAATCAAAGCACTGCAGCGATTCACAGTATTTTAATGACTTTTTTGTGACACTACATCACAACCTACACACAGACTTGCCTTCTGCCAGACACTTTTATCGGTCTGTTGGTGGTAAAAGTTTAGGTGAAATGTTTAATCCAAAATATTTTTAAATTCTATAAAATGGATCACAAAGGATATTTAAGACTTACTCACATTTATATTTATAACCAGGCTGCATAGCGTCAATTAAATAGTCCTATTTACGCTTTATTCAAATATTTTCAAGTCACAAAATGAGTGTCACGCGATATTTATGTAAATCAAGTACAGAAACTGTTAGTGATGATGAAAGATCAGGTCGTTCACAAAATAGATTATACCCAGGAAATATCAAAAAGCGTGTGACTTCATTAAAAATAATAAGAAGTCATCCGTGAAAATCATTGAAATGGAATTGTGGACTCTATGGATGAGATACAGTCTGTTTCAGAAGAAAAGAATCGATTTTTTTCTTGTGACTTCAAGATGTATTTCTTTCTGCTTTTTGCTGCGCAATAGTCCCGCTCAAGGGCTACGACGCCAGTGCTAACTCAGGTTAGTGTCGTTCGTAACTTTCCTGTAAACGCAACCAAACAAAAATTAGTGAGAAGTACGCGAAGCGTTTCAAGGCGGTGTTGTTATGCACGCATTCGAAAGGGCCGAAATTATCTTACGCCGCGTCTGCAAAGGTAATTAAAATATCAAAAAAAGTTTGTTGTAATGTGGAATCAGCGGTATAAGGTGTACAAAAAAGTTGATTACTTTTTCGAGCGGGGCTTGAAGCGAGTGTCGACAAAAAAGCAGGATAAAGTGATCGTCCAACTTTTTAAGCGGGCCCCTTCTTTGTGACTACACCAAACACAATCAGTTCTTGCTAAAAAGGGAATAGATGTGAGTATCACACTATCGAACGTCGACTGAAGAAGGCGAACATATCCTACCTTCCCACATTACCAAAACCAATTCTCTCAGAAAAATTCATTGAGAAACTACAAAACCAGAAAAAGGCGTCACAGTATTAGTCTGTCCTTCCCAGTCCCCAAACGCCAACCCCATTGAAAATGTGTAGGGAACTATGAAAACGCATCCTGCCGGAAGGCCAGACCTTGATTTAAAGCAACTTGTGTATAACGAGTATGTACGTATGCCAGCACTTCCCTAGAGCAATATTTTTCACTGATTTTGCACTGGATTGCTGTACGTATGAGCTCATCACTTAAACAGTTATTGGTATTTCAGTAAAAACGAGAGTTATTGATGACAAATATAACAAAACCATTTTTTGTTTTTAAAAACTATTGTACAAAAAAACTTTTTTTTTCAAAAATAAAAAAAATTTTTCAAAATAATTTGAGAAAATTAAAAAAAAAATGAATCAAGAAAATAAATAAATTTGAAAAAAAAAATCTTTTTTCAAAAAAACACTTTTACTACATTTTATCCTAAGAAATTAAAAGAAAAAATGTTAATATTTAAAAATTTCTACATCGAAATCTATAAGTTATTTATTTATTTAATTTAATTTCATTTCATTTCATCTCATTTAATTTAATTTCATTTCATTGAATTTCATTTCATTTCATTGCATTTAATTTAATTTAATTTCATTTCATTTCATTTCATTTAATTTTATTTTATTTTATTTTATTTTATTTTATTTTATTTTATTTTATTTTATTTTATTTAATTTTCGAAAATATTGTTTACCCTATCCTAAATATATATAATATTATATGTAATACATAATATTTTTTGTAATTATGTTGTATTTAAACTACAGTTTAATCGGGGTAGAATGAAAAAATTTGTGGAAGACCTGTTTAGTAAACGGAGATTGTTCATAGAACTTGCATCAGAATCCCTTTAAGGCCCTTAAGACCTTTTAAGTAAATCCATTCAATAAATAAACCCAGTCTATTTAAAATATCATTTCGTATTCAATTTCAACTTTTCTACAATAATTTTTTTTTTTTCTTTTTTTAAAATGACTTTTACATTGGCATATCCCTTTTTCTTGTTTAAGATACTCTCTTACAGCATCATCTCTATAATTTCGAAGGCGAATATACTTAAATAATCAAGAGAGCTTCTATTTTCTTCACCCACGCGATAGCTTTGCCGACGGCTGTAAAAGCCCTATGTATGAAATAAATTTCGTATTCACTCGATCGAGGAGTCTATTTAAGCCGGGATTCATGAACTGTTGTTTCAAATTTTTCCCCTCTTAAGCGGGCAACCATCCCATAACAGGACGCGGACACTAGTTTTCCACCCCAAAAAATACTTTAATTCCCCATAACCGGACAGCCAACAACATTGTTTTTACGTTTACTCGCTACCATATGCGCAGAGCTGTTGCTTATTCAATAAATAACACTTGTTGGTATAGAGGAGATTCCTGTAAATACGAAGAACTTGTTTGTAATGCAGTAAAAACATAAGTATGTATGTATTTACATACATACATATGCACGTAGTTTCTTATTGTACGCATACGTGAATCGCAATGCCTAAAGCAGTGTTGAGTTTAAAAGGCAAAGTTAATGTCATTGAAGTTCGTAAAAAACTTAGTGAACGCGAGTTGGCAAAGAAATGTAAGATCAGCGAAACTCAAGCTGCTTGCATCATCAAAAACAAATACCAAATTTTACGTTTGCGGAACACTAATGTCAATCCGGAGAGAAAAAGGAGTCTGTTAAAGCCCAAAGGACTTAATATTGATAAATTGTGCTACGAATGGTTTGTGAAGAACGAAATAAAATTACTCCTTTGTCAGACACACTTATAAGGAGAAAAGCTAAGAAATTTCAGTAAAACTCAATTACGACGATTTTAGTGCATCATCTATCAATATGATGTCAAAAGTTTTGCCGAAAAGGTACCGTAATTAATTGAAGTATATGATTTATAAAGCAGATGAGACTGGCTTGTTTTACCCGATAAAACATTTGCATTAAAAGGTGGAAAATGGCTTAAAATAGGCTCACGATTTTACACTGCGCCAATATAGTTGCAACTTTTTGTTATTGGGAAATCTGCAAGACCTCGGAGGTTTCGCAACATAAATTTGAACAATTTACCCGTTACGTAGCGATGAAACAAAAAGGTTTGGATGACGTCTGATTTTGATGATAGATTTTCTCATGCAGTTCGATAGAAAAATGCAATACATGTTGTCAGCCCCTTGACCAAGGCGTTATAAAAAACTTTAAGTTCGTGTATAAATGGTTATTTTTAAAACATATTTTGTTTCGGATGGAAGAGCCAAATTCCGCTTCCGTTTATTTCATACACAAAGCGTGGGAGCAAGTGAGTCCACAGACAATACAAAATAGTTTCATTAAAGCTGGGTTTGGGTAAACAAATATGCACAATAACTATAGCGGTTGGGCCGCATAATCCCATGGTAAATTAAGCATCATTCTCTGAAGTTTTTTTTTTTTTGTACCCTTTATTTGCAACGTCTTTTTGTATTTTTGCACATGTTCTCCATATAGGACGAGCATAGATCATAATTGATTGGAGAACTACTTTGCATATGACAAGTTTATTTTCAGTACTGAGCTCAGATTACCTGTTGATTAAAGGATATAGCATTTTAATTACGATATTGTATTTATTATTTATGTGGTTAATGTGATCACTGAAGATTAGCTTCTTGTCTAATATTACGCCCAAATATTCAACGGTGTTTGACTAAATTGACCAGCATACATGGCGTAGTGACAGTTGTCAAACTTAGGGACGTCAGGTAAATATTTAATAAAATAGGTCCTATAACTGATCCTTGAGGGACACCAACTCGAACTTCCGTTAGGTCTGAAGATTCATTATTTATACAGACACAGAAAAAATGATTTTTTAGAAGGCTTTGAACAATCTTGATAAGTGGGATTGGAAATTTAAAATCTATGCGTTTAATTATCAACCCATTGGGCCAAACGGAGTCAAAGGATTTTTCAACGTCAAAGAGGACTAAAGCGGTGGACTTTTTGTTAATGAAATTAGATTTTTTGTGGTTACAAATTCTCTGGATTTGGTAAGTTGTACCGAGAAATTTTCTAAATCCAAACTGTTCAGCAGGAAATATGATACATTATTTTCATTAATAAAATCTGTTAATTTATCATTTAGTACTCGCTCGAATATTTTACCGAGACTACTTAAAAGACTTATTGTTCGAGTATTGGAGTTACTTTTGCCGTTTTCCAAAAAAAAAAAAAAATAACTGCTATTTTAGGCAAATTCTTAAACATTATATTCCTTATATCGTCTAAACCTGGGAATTTTCGTAAAGCTGCTTGTTGAATTAATAAATCGATGTATTCGCACTTAACATAGTCGGTTGGTGAGGTATTATCATATAGAGAATTCAGTTTTAAAATTTTTTCATTTACCGCATCTTCATGTATTTTAGAGCTTAAGTGCTCCGAAACTTTGTGATTATTTTGGAAAGTGTGAGCAAATGCCTTTGCTTTTTCGTGGCTTAGCACAATAGTTTTGTTTTGATCGAAGAGAGCTGGACATTTTATAGGCCGCTTTTTTTTTTAAACTTTGCTTATATTCCAGAAAGGCTTACTTCTTGTATCTAGTTCATCTATTCTTTCATTCCATTCATTGTTCCTATGTTGAAAGACTTCTTTCCGTATACGCCCATACAATCTAAATATATCTAACTGATCTTCTTGTTGCCGATAGTGGCTCCATTGCATTCGAAAGTAATTTCTTATTTGAATTAAATGTAATATATGAGGTGGCAGTTTAACAAAATTAATCTTTGGTGTTTTTTTAGGGACTGAAATTCTTACTGCAATCATTATTTGACTACTAAAAAATTCTACATTTTTGTCAACATTTTCGCTTGAGTTAATCTCCTCTAAATTTGTAGATGTGTTTTGAAGGGCATTTTTTAAAAACTTCTTATATGAGCACCAGATAGAATTTGATAAGTCCCAGTTTAAATAAGAAATATATGGATCCTCTATCTTCAAATTAAATTTTACGGGCAAATGATCAGAATTCAACTTAATAGCTATTAGCTTAGATATATGATGTAAATTGGAATGTTAGTCAATACAATATCTAGATTTGACGGTGAAGATCTTGTCGGAGATGGAATATAGATAGGATTATCTGAATAAGAAATGGTAATTGGAAGAAATGTTATAAATTCTTTGAGTATATATCCCCAGGCATTTGCTCTAACACAACCCCATTCAAGATTTTAATAATAACACAATTTTTCCAACAAAATTTTGTGATCAATAGTATGAAAAATCGAGTAACACTAGCAGTGTTAGGTATTTTTTATCATAAGCAAAGCGAACATCTTCAAAAATGTTAAGCATAGCTGTGGCGCAACTATGCAGTCTTCTGAAGCCCAACTGGTAATTACTCAACAGATTATTCTTGTCCAAGTAGCAGGTAAATTCTCGCGCCAAAAATTTTTCAATTGCTTATTGGACTGAAGGGCTGAGAGGCTGTAGAGCATTTTATTTTTGGCACAGGATCAGAAACTTTGCATGCCATTGTTACATCAATGTTAGAAATTTAGTTAATTACAATAAAGTTCTTTAAACTGATGTATATTTTTCTAATTAGCAAATGTAGGTTTATAATAATAGATTCCACTGTGCGACAGTGATTTTATACTTTTATGGAGACTTAGTACTACTCGTAGGTAGAGTAAAACTAAGAAAAGTGGTATAGGAGAAATTTCCAATACACCCCCAAAATCTCGTTTTATGGCCATAACACCGTTTTTCAGTAGGTTGATGTGAAGAATCACTCCTAACTTCGCCAATTTCCATCCGATTTCGAATTTGTTTTTTTAGTTCGAAAGAACAAAAACAAGCCTTTTTGACAGTGTATTGACAATTTTTCTGAAATGACAACTGACGAGACTGTAGACGGAAGTATTTGGAATTTTTTTATGTTTTCTCCATTTTTTCAACTTTGACATAGTTTTTACGATATTATCCGATATTGAGGATTTTTTTAGTACACTACTGTTATAGTAAATTTAATTTTGCGTCGAATGAGCTATATTTGACTGTAATTGAATAAAAAATAATAGAGTTGTGTGAGTTTTAAGATTTTTTTTTTTTTTTTTACTAATTTGGTATGTAGGTATAACTTACGCTAAATGGGAATAAGGACGTGTTTTGATGCGTTATTATATCATATATTTATTGGAGTATATATGTACTGTACTGCATACAACAGAACTGGTTAAAACTTACGAAAATATCTGACATATTATCACACATTTTTTTTCAGTAGAAATATGAAAAAGTTCCCAAGTGTACCAAAGTTCACACTGTACATTGATTAACAAAAGAAGTTTGTTATTATAATTTAACCTTATTAAAACGTCAAAGTTTTATTGTTTGTTTCATTGAAATTCAAGAGATATAAGTCAAAACGTTGCCAGAAAAGTCGAATTTCTCAATATTCTCCGATAATGTGGCATGATCAGCCTTATCATAAACCAGATGATTGTTATTTTTATAAAACGGACGTAAACGGTCATCATTATAAAGCTCGAAAGCACATAAAGTATGCTGATGTTGCAACTGTTAAGAACCCCGTAGTCTTGGACGATATGATTGACTCAACTGCAGGAACTGAAGGAAGTTCAACTCATTTCTGATGATGATCAAACTGATGACAATAAACCTGATGATGAAGAGTACTTTCCGTATGGTTCTAAGTCTTCAGAACGACACATTGTATCAAATTCAGATTTTCAAGATCTTTCTCGTGATTTACTTCTATCGGGAAGACAATCTGAAACGCTCGCTTCTCGATTTAAACAATGGAATTTAGTTGATGACGACTTCAGATGAATGATGATGATCGAATTTCTTACAGAGAAGTATTCAAAACTGATGAAGAGAATGACAAGTGTACCGTACCATACTAAACTCCAAAGGGCCGTTTCCAATGCATTTTCAAGTTTGGAACCAGTTCCGTTGTGTACTGCACCGTACCGCACCGTCCCATACCGTACAGTGCTGCACTGCACAATACTCCAATAAATATTATGTGTTTATACTGACACTTGTTATCATTTTCATGCTTCGATGCCTACATACCAAATTAGTAAAAAAAAAAAAATCTTAAAACTCACACAACTCTATTAATTTTAATTCAGTTACAGTCAAATATAGCTCATCCGACGCAAAATTAAATTTACTATAACAGTAATGTACTAAAAAAAATCCTCAATATCGGATAATATTGTAAAAATTATGTCAAAGTTGAAAAAATGGAGAAAAAATAAAAAAATTCCAAATACTTCCGTCTACAGTCTCGCCAGTTGTCATTTCAGAAAAATTGTCAACACACTGTCAAAAAGGCTTGTTTTTGTTCTTTCGAACTAAAAAAACAAATTCGAAATCGGATGGAAATTGGCGAAGTTAGGAGTGATTCTTCACATCAACCTACTGAAAAACGGTTTTATGGCCATAAAACGAGATTTTGGGAGTGTATTGGAAATTTCTCCTATACCATTTTTCTTAGTTTTTCTATAGCCACAAGTTGTGCTAGGTCTCCATAAAAGTATATTTAATTTTTTTTTTTGTCACACAGTGTTCTCCGTTGCATACATTTTTTTATATTTAAGAAAACAAAGGAGCCAACCAATTTGAAATATAAAATTTGATATGAATAAGTACAGCTTCCTTTTTTTTTGTCAATTGTATTTACAGTTAACTATAAAATACAACAATAAGCTTATAGCTTACTATTATATTATAGTACAGCTTCTTTCTGAACAAATTAAGTTTATGAATACCGCATATAATCATTGAAGTCCACTTAAAAAATACCACTTTCTACTTTCAGTTAAAATATCGCTTCAAATACAAATATGCACTATTTTAATTAATTTATTTTGCTCATGACACAGAAAACTTTAACTTTCATTCGTACGTACCTTACAATGTACAACCAATTACACATCTGTATTTAAATTTTTATACCTTTTTAGGTTTAATCAACAGCGGTTACATACACATTGAAGACCAAATGGTGGATATATCATCGAATAAGCCTATTCAGGTAATATAAAAGCACAAAAACACACGCATAATTTTATTTAATTAAACAAAAAATATTACTATGTATAAAAAAAAGTAAGTAAGAAAAAAAAAACCAGGTTGTGGCAGTACCCCAGATGGGACTCGAACCCACAATCCCCGGCTTAGGAGGCCGGTGCCTTATCCATTGGGCCACTGGGGCGTAATTCATTATAATGTCAAAATACATACAACAACCAAATGCCAACAAAATATTACACACGAGAATTACAATGAATACGAACAACATGAAAGCAAATCGAGTATACGAACGAGCACTGCTTACGTATGCTTCATTTCAACAGCACAGCGAAAAATAAGTAATAATGAAAACCAGCTGCTGATAAACAAGCAAAATCATTCCCCACAAAACAAGCAGGCAACAACAAGGCACGCTACACTACGCTACAACCGAATTTGTATACATATGTATGTATGTTGTTTTAGTTACGTATGTGTATACATATATACATACCAGAAATTTATACGTAGGCGAGTAGCGAATAACGAAGGTCTGCACAGCCTACACCACCGGTCGTATCTAACCACACACTTACCTACCTACCTTCTAATGTGCATGCATGCCGTTAAATAAGTTCGTGTGTGTGTATGAATTTATGCATGTATCCATGTACGTATATGTATATGTATTTGTATGAAATGAAACAGAGTGTGCGCTATATGTATGTGCAATAGTGTACTAAAGTGAGATATGTATACCCAGCCAACCAGCAGAGTATGCAAGGTGTGCCGCCGTTCCTAGGCAGGCACGAAAAAGGGTCCCAAAGGAGTATGCTCGCCGGAGAAAAGGGCATTTTTAATGTACATATATACATGCAATTGTACATACTTGTGCTTATATAATTAAGTCACGCTATAGTTAAAACGCAAAATCCGGCAAAACGGCGCATTTTATTAAAAAACAACGGCAAGAAAGTTGAAAAACGTTATAAGATTTGTATACAAGTTTTAGCTTTGGATTTTTTTTAATATAATTTAAGTTGATCTATAAACTTTTAAAAGCAAAACAACGCATTCCTCTACATAATTTATGCACACACATATAATTCAGCATCAACAAAATTTTTCACAAATATATACATAAGTGCGTATTATTAATATTATAAGGTTATATGTGGATATGTGGTGAACATATGAATATGACGCAACAGATCTGTCTTGGGCGCAGTACGCAATAGCATAATATGTATTAAAAATAATATTTACAGTGTACTCCCTCCTAACGGACACCGCTCTTAAGCGAACACCTCCCATAAGCGCACACATTTTTCGGACATTTAGGTGTCCGCTTGGGGAAAATTAGTTCCAGTTGCAATCGCACCGCTGTGTTACACAATTTCTTAAAGTATTGCGTTCAATGTGAAGCTCAAAGGTAAAAGTTCAAACTGTAAACAATTCGGTCCTTGTTGCGAACAAAGTCTTTTGAATCGGCTTTTGCTACAGGGTTGCAGACCTTTCTATGAAGGATAAATAAGTGTAAATAAATACTACCAAAGACTTCCCACGACAGTCGGTTCTACGTTGCCGGAACGACCCGGATTTATATCCGGCCCAGGACTGTCACCTCAGCAGCAATCTCCGTATACCTATGTATGGGGAATGTTTATTCTGCTACAACTACAACCAAAGAAACCCGAATTTATATTTAACTTAAAATATTGACGCCCGAGAACGAGAATTCTCGTTTTCATTAAACATTCGTTGGTGACCAAGAATCCGATTTCTCGTTTTTATTAGACATTTGTTGGCTACTGGAACCGATAATTCTCTTTTTGGTGAATATCTAACTTTCTTGTCTCGTGTAATATATGTAGCTCATTTAATTTAATATATGTATGTACTTATACTTAGACATATTTTATATACTTGTAATTAATCCTAGTTTATTTTAAAACTAGCTGATGGCCTTGAGCTAGTGCTGTTCTTTTTCCTGCTATTTTCTGTATATTCATATACATACTTAAAATAAAACAGGATTCTGATTCATTTTGGTGATAAACATGATTCAGTAACAATAACAATTAATAATTCTTTGATTGTTTTCGTTATAACGGCATTTGTACGTTTTCAATTCGGTTTTTATTTCAGAGTTATTGGTGCATAAATACATTCAAGTGTTTAAATAATCATAGTAATTATTATTTTTAAAGTTGTATACTTTCGTTATGGATTAGGAACACAGTTTTACGGAGGACTTTCATAATATTTTTTAAGAATATTATTTTTATTACACACCTCCCAAAGTAATTTTCAAGCTGAAAATCACCGGTCTTAAGGAAAATTTCAGCAATACATTAGCGGGCGGCAATGTGCTAAGTAAATAAATATAAATTTAAATAATTAAATTTAATAATTAAATAAATAAAAAAATATGTTTTGATTAACTCTATGCTTTGTTGCACGGTGTGGAGGCATGGACACCAAAAGTTATGAGTATGAATAAATTAGAGGCGTTTGAGATGTGATACGGATGATGAAAATATCGGGAACAGACAAAGTTAGTATCCAAGAAGTCTTAACGAAACTTAGAAAGGATAGAAAGCTGTTATTAAAGATAAAGCGCCGCAAAACCGCATATTTTTGTCATATTATCCGTGGTCCTACTTTGTTGAGTTGTTGCAACTGGTTGTGCAAAGTAAAATCGAAGGCCAGCGAGGAATTGGAAGGAAGCAAATGTCTTGGCATTTATATGCCAAGTGAACAGGATAAAGGACAGTGAACAGGATAAAGGACTATTGGGCAGTTGGTTGAAGCAGCCCGAGGCAGAGACAATTACCATAATATTATATCTAATATTTTATAGTTTTGTTAAATGTAAAAAAGAAAAAATAATTGCTTATCACATTTAAATAAATTAATGAACAATTTATTACTGTGATCGTTTACATGCTCTATTAAGAATTTGCAAATAAAGAAGATGCATTGCATTGCTAATATATTATAGGAAAACCCTTCTGCTTATATAATTGTATAACTTCACCACACATTGTTTACTTATGGAGTGGACCAGATCCTCACATTGACTTAGAGTGACAAGATCAATATCTTGTTACATTCCTCGAGGAGGATCTGCCATAAGATATCCTTATTTCCCGATTTTCTTGCAGCTACTGCTCTCTTGATTGATTCCTCACAAATTTTTTATTGCGTTTAGGCCAGCGCAAATGCTTACAAAATTGGCGCTAAACTACACTTTTATTTTTTACAATTCTTGAATCCCATTATATTGCTGGAAGCTATAAGCAAGCGTTGAATTATTGGAGTAAATTCCTATTAAGTGTTGTTGCAAAAAAGGCTAATACCATAACTAATTAACAACCTCCTTTCATTTTTTTAGTATACTTGGGATTCAATTCCTGCAGTGGTGAACTTCTCACGTAGGTTCTTTCATCTTTCCCAAACACGTCAAATTTGGGCTCGTCAGTCCAGATAATTAATTTCCAAAAATAAGGGACTTTATTTAAATATTGTTTCACAAAGGTCAATCGCTTTGCACAATTTTGTGGGTTTTGTTTTGGATACATTGGACATACGTCGACGGATGTGTCCAAGCACAATTTTTTCTGAAATCACCTTCGGAAAAATGGGGCTAATATTAAATTAAATTTTTGCTCTGATTTCGGTTCAGGCTAAAAATGATCTGCTTTATTCAACTTGACCAATTTTCTGTCATCAGCCGTTGTCGTTTTTCTGGGCTTATTTAGTGCAAAATTTTAAAATACTCCATTTCTATTAAAATTTGCGATTGTGTTATCAAGTTTTCCTCTAAAAACCCCAAAAGTTTCGTTACTTTGATATGGTTTACAATTTGTGGAATAATCCTCATATGATTTCCCTTACAGAAAAATAATTAGGGTTCCTGCTCTTAACCATTAAGTAATAGTTTCATATTAAGCTGCTAATATTCTAATTCACTATAGCCAATTAAGTTAAGTTAAAAATATAAATTCCTCCTTGGCTTCTTAATTTACAGTTTTTAAATAAAATGGGTCAATTATGTGGGTGTAGACATATTGATCTTTGAAGAAACCAACTCGATTTACCACAAATGATAGAAAATAGTTGAAGCTATCACGTGTTGTATTGCTTTGAACTATGTCAAGACTCAGTAGTTATTTTTAATTTTTTCAACTTTACTTCCTAGAGACTAGAAAGTTAATTGTGCATAGGAAAAAATATTGCATATAAGATTCTTGAATTAGTGATTTCGGCGACCCAGATTGCTTACTCAGATAACTTGTGATGACGCCGACGGACGGCTTACATCATCCGAAGATATCATAGGCGCAGAGACTTGGGATTATTTTATTTATTTATAATCAATAAGCGAATGCAAAAAAGAATGAACACCAAAAAGATAACAAAGAGACTCAACGTGACTCCTAAACGATCCCATGTGATATCCTTTCACACATACTTCGGATATCTCCGCTTTTGGTTGGCTGGGTGGCTGTGCAACAAAGCAACAAGCGAGCTACTAAGAAAGCAATGACCAGCAGGACAGAATACGAAATCGCAGCATTGGAATAGTCGGTCGACACCTAAAACAACAAGCCGAAAATAAAGTAAATATAGGAGAAATGTGTACGATGAAAGCGGTGGGACGTTGGAAATTCGAGGTTGTTATAATAACGAAAAACCGATAGCTCTGCTTAAATTGTCAACGAAACGTCATCATGCATACACGCACATTCATGTGCCTATGTGCATATAGCGGAATAAAAGGCTTGAATGCACTGATGAAATGCCCTCCAGGAAAGGTTCACTGCTTGCAAGAGAATATTCAATCGTATACAGCACAAATGTGATAATCGGATCATTTGATACACAGAATTTATAGATTTTCGAACAATAACTTAGCAAACTCTGTAGTTTAATTCATTAGATAAATTTATTGGACACATTTTTTCAGAAATGCACACAAAAACAAAAATATGTATATTTAGAAAAGAAATTGGTCAACGAATAATTTTTTAATGGAAAAAATCTAAATATTCACATTCTTAAAGCGAACTAAAAATAGAAAATGGAATGAAAGCTTTCTTGTGCGGACTGTCGCCGTAAAGTACTTTTTGTTGGCTCAAGAGGCGGGTCAGGTGTTTTTTAAATTTTTTTTTGTCTTTTTTTTTTTAATTTGTTACAAATTAATTTATTTGATAGTTTAAGTGGGCATAAAATAAAGTACATATGTACTTTTCCTACCCGCTAAAAATTAGTACTCCTACAATTTCTTCTCATACACAGCACGTTGCAAAATTATAAACTCACTACTACTTATTTTTTATTTTTTGAAAAAATATAGTACATACTACGACGAAAACTATATAACGCAAGTTTTCAAACATTGCACAAAATTTTGTCAAATCTTTAAACTTTTCAACGGGAATTTTTAGAATTTTGTTGGGTTTGCAGTTTTATAGGCCTTTGAATATTATTGTAACGAAGTGAAACTTGCACTTCATACTACAAAATACCATTTTTGGCAATTTTTTTCTTGTTGATGGTGGTAAGTTTTTTTTTTTGCATATAAAAAAAGGAGCGCGTATCTCATTAAAACCAAATCTAAACTCCATATAATTAGTTCTTGGTTTTTGAGTAGAATATCTCCTAGCCGAGTTTTGCTAGCGGAACGGGCAGGTAATTGTACCTTCTTGCCTTTATATACTCTTTAACTAGCATCACAAAAAACTTCAAACATTTGGAACTTTTTACTACCATCCATTTCTAAATCAGTTACTGAATTTTCTAAATTTCAATTCAAGCCTGACTATTATACAAACAGGATGTCCTAAAATTGTTTAATTGTCAAATTTTTAACCCATTCAACCGCTACTTTGCCTGAGCGCAATTTCTCAAGAATGATAGATTACAAAAATCTTTTAGCCATGCGAATTCACAATTTCTTTTCGTTTTTGTTTGATTCACCCTAACGGTAAATATAGTCTTCTGCCCAAAGGGTGGTTAAATAGTAACTCAATTGAGAAACATTAACGAGGTTATTTTTAAAATAATTTTGCGGTCTTGGAGACTAATTTTTCAGACGTTTCTAAATATATATAGTCTGCCAATAATTATGATAAAAACGATAAATGTGGAAATGAAATAGTTTTCAGCAAATGCTATATAAAATATGCATTCATTTCATTTGTTTCGAACAAATCTTAAACCACCATTGCCCAAATTTGCTCACAAGTAACTTTCTATAACCCCCACACTTCAATTACTTCAACTTTATGTCGCCACTTTTAGAATAAATATAACACAATTACGATTACAATTGAAATAAAATTCAAGTCAACCCGAAAAAGAAAATAAAAGAAACAAAACAGACTCGACACGGTTACCATAAAAATAAGAGTTCAAAATGATTATTTCCCAAGGAAAGCGCCCGGACAAGAGAGATGTCCATTAAGGGAGTTTTGACTGTAATTTAACTTATGCTTACATAAATTCCAAGCTACAAAGAGGTTGTCCTGTGTAGTAATAGCCATAAAAATACTTGGAAAGTTCATTTTCAAACATTTGGTGAGTTTTAGTACGGTGAGTTCGAAACAGGTTTCAGAAATTTGATATCACAACAACATTTAAACAAAATTGTGTTCCAAAAAATACACGAAATTTGAAAGATATTTAAATTACTTTCTTTTAGAGGCCCCATAGCCATTATTACTCTAAAAGAAAATAGCTCCTTATAACGGGTGATGTTTTAGATATTATCTCTTTAAAAAGTTGGTTTAAACAGCTGACGCACGTTTCGTGTTTTGTTTCACTGTCAAACATTTTCAGTTTGGTCTATAATTTAACCATGAATCGTCTTACAAACGAACAACGCTTGCAAATCATTGAATTTTATTAATTTATTATTATTTATTATTAATTTTTTTAATTTTATTTTTTATCGAAAAATTGTGTTCAGCGACGAAGCTCATTTTTGGATCAATGGATACGTTAATAAGCAAAATTGTCGATTTTGGAGTGAAGATCAGCCAGAAGAATTGCAAGAGCTACCAATGTATCCAGAACAGGTCACAGTTTGGTGCGGTTTATGGGCTGGAGGTATCATTGGACCGTACTTCTTCAAAGATGCTGCGAATCGTAACGTAACTGTAAATGGTGAGCGCTACCGTGAAATGATATCCAACTTTTTTTTGCCCAAAATGCAAGAGCTTGACTTGCATAACATGTGGTTTCAGCAAGACGGTGTCACATGCCACACAGCACGCGTAACAATGGACTTATTGAGAGGCGAGTTTGGTGAACATTTTATTTCACATTCAGGACCTGTCAATTGGCCACCCAGATCGTGCTATATAACGCCTATATATTATTTTTTGTGGGGCTATATTAAAGCTGTACTATCGATTTAAATAAAAAGTTCATGCATTTTTCTGAATTTTTCTTTTTTTCTTGAAAACTTTCCTATTGCTCTTAAAAAATCACCCTTTAGAATTGGAATTAAAAAAGATAAAAATTCACCTTTGACAAAACTAAGCTAAATATATGTATGTATGTATATACATACATACTGTCAGCGTCAAAGTGTACATAAAATATTGATAAGTTTTGATTATTTATTTATTTTTTTTTTTCATTTTATATAAAAACATAGTTCATACTACAACAAAAGCAATATAATGCAACTAACTAGGACTATGAATAAGTTCGTGCGGTTTTTTTCGAAATTTGAAACTTTATTGACGTAAAATGGTTACAAATTTAATATTCAAAATATTGTCCATCGCTTACTACTACTTTTTCCCATCTTTCTGGCAATTCACGGATTCCCTTTGTGAAAAATTCGGTCGGTTTTGCCGCAATCCACGAATCGATCCATTTTTTGACTTCATCGTAATTACGGAAGTGCTGGTCAGCCAGGCCATGTTGCATCGATCGGAAGAGATAGTAATCGGATGGCGCAAGGTCTGGACTATACGGCGGGTGGGGTAGGACATCCCATTTGAGCGTTTCTAAGTATGTTTTGACCACTTGTGCAACATGTGGCCGAGCATTGTCATGTTGCAAAATAACTTTGTCGTGTCTATCGGCGTATTGCGGCCGTTTTTCTCGCAGTGCTCGGCTCAAACGCATCAATTGTCGTCGGTAGACATCCCCCGTAATCGTTTCATTCGGTTTCAGTAGCTCATAATACACAACACCCAGCTGGTCCCACCAGATACACAGCATAACCTTCAGGCCATGAATATTCTGCGCCGACGTCGATGTTGAAGCATGGCCAGGGTGTCCATACGTTGCCCGACGTTTTGGATTGTCGTAATGGACCCACTTTTCATCGCCAGTCACAATTCGATGCAAAAAACCCTTTCTTTTGTGCCGTTGAAGCAGTTGTTCGCATGCCATAAAACGGCGTTCAACGTCTCTTGGCTTCAATTCATACGGCACCCAATGGCCTACCTTTCGGATCATTCCCATGGCTTTTAAACGTTTGGAAATGGTTGATTGATCAACTCCCAAAGTTTTTGCAACCTCTTCTTGCGTTTGAGCCGGATCTTGATCGAGCAATTCCTCCAATTCGGTATCCATGAACTTTGGCGGCGCACCCTCGCGTTCTTCGTCTTCCAAGCCAAAATCACCACTTTTAAAGCGTGCAAACCACTTCTGGCACGTTCGCTCAGATAGAGCATGCTCACCATAAACTTCCACCAAGATACGATGACTTTCGGCTGCTTTTTTCTTCATATTAAAATAATGAAGAAGAATTCCCCGCAAAAACACATTATTTGGCACGAAATTCGACATTTTCAAGTGTGGTAAAAATATTGTTGTTTACGCTTCAAATAAAAAACTTATACTGACGTTTGTGCCTTACGACAGTAGCTCTCCAATGAATGTTTGGAAATGTGGATCGATGGAATAATAATCAAGTTACGCCATCTGTTGTAAAACCGCACGAACTTATTCATAGTCCTATTATCTAACAAATAATTCACTAACTAATTTTTATGAATTTGATATTTTTTGGTATGCCTACTATTTTTAGTTTATATGTACGAGTATAGTTTTCTGAAGTCCAAGATGGCTTTTCGTTATGTACCTATATACAATATTTTTTTTCTTTAGAGCGAAAAGCCTATTTCTGATAAACGTTTTCTTAATGTGAATAACATCCAAGCATGTTATTATATGTATTTATTATTTTCTCATATCTTTGAATAAATTAAATTAAAGAATTAATTCTAAATTTGTTTTATTCAAATACTTACAGAAAAAAATGTGAATAAAAACTTTAACTCCGTTTGTGGAGAAAAGTATGTGTATGAATTGGGTTGAAATTTAACCCAATGTGTCGTTTACGAAACAAAAATAGGTGTATCTACCGAGGGTAATAATTCAGTTGCTTTTTAATTCAAATGCTACTTCATTTAATATCAGGCTTAACAGGGGGCGGCAACATACAACTGTAAGCATATATACATACATGTATTTTATATTTCTATATAATAACTACAAATGCTCGAACATACTTACATACATACATACGTATGTACATATGTATACATATGCTCCGCACACGAGGTGATAAGCCGTTAACGAACCTCATCGACCATGTTTTTTTGTAAGGGCGGAGAATTTTTAATATGCAACACTGGTTTATGTTAAAAACGACTTGACAACTTTTGATTAGTTCGCCTTGGTAATTAGTTATACTAAGACTCACACCGAAGCAAAATTTGCATTTTTCTCAATATTGGGAATATGTAAATCCGCATGCCACTTTGAAGGCAATATTGATGGCATTATTTTGCCAGAAATCTTATTTAAACATTAATGGCATTTGACCCTAAACGTACGTGGGCAAAAACTAAGGTGAATTTGGTTGTAAAATGAAAAACCCTTATTTATTCTTGTAAATTGCATCTCCTTCAAAATAATCCCCTCTCGATGAAATACACTTATGCCAACGATTTTTCCAATCCCCGGAACATGCCAAATAGTCCATTTCCGGTATAGCCATCAGCACCTTCTTCGATGCAGCTTTTATCTCCTCAATCGAATAGCCAGAAGTCACTCGGAGCCAAATCAGGCGAATACGGTGGTTTCGGAATGATATGCGTGGAGTTTTTGGCGAAATGGTCACGAAGAACGAGTGCAGTGTGAGACGGTGCATTATCGTGATGCAAAAACGAAGAACTGTTGGCCCACAATTCTGGTCTTTTTAGACGAACTGCTTCACGTAAACTTCGCATAGCGCTCAAATAATATTCCTTATTAACAGTTTGGCCAGGTGGAAGGAATTCATAGTGCACCACACCACGAAAATCGAAAAAACTGTCATCATGACCTTTATTTTTGAACGACTTTGACGTGCTCTTTTCGGTCTGGCCTCGCCATTAGCACGATATTCGCTTGATTGGTCGGTTGTTTCAGGGTCGTAAGCATAAATCCAAATCTCATCTCCCGTAATGATGCATTTGAGCTTGTCCCGATAGTCTGAAAGCATTGTTTCACACACATCAACGCGACGACTCTTTTCCTAAAAATTGAGAGTTTTCGGTACCAAACGAGATTTGACTTTTCGTAGACCCAAATGGTCTTTCAAAATGGTTTTCACAGATCCTTCTGATATTCCGATCATATCGGTAAGGTCTTTAACAGTCAACCGACGATTTTTGAGCACTAACTCCTTCACTTTATTGACGTGTTGGTCATCTGTTGACGTCGATGGTCGTCCGAAGCGCTCCAAGTCAACAACACGTTCTCGACCCTCTTTGAAGTCTTTGTACCACTTATAAACATTTTTCTGCGACATGGTCGAATCACCAAATGCCTTCTGCAACATGCTAAACGTTTCCGCCGAACAAAATTTGATGGCACTTCTCTGCTCAATCAAATCAGACATTGTAAAAATCGAAAAATGCTCTCTTGGTCGTTTGGTAAACACAAGCGTAAATATATTACTGATAATGACATTCACATGAAAGTTGGACCAGATGTTATTAACAGTGCTGCCAACTCATGAAAAAAATAACTAGAGCGAAATTTTAATCCTGCGAAGTTTGACAAATAAATTCACCTTACTTTTTGCCCACAGTAGTATGTTAAAAGTGTAATCATTTTTGAACAATTTTGTCTTTGAAATCAATAAAAACTAATTTCACACAAAAAAGTGATGGTGTTTTGAATAGGTAACACTTCATATCGTTCACCCTGAAGTAGTCCTGGGTGCCATACGCTGTCAAAAGCTTTCGCTGCGTCGAGATAAGTTGCGACACAGTAGTTTTTCTTGTCAATTTCATTTGTGATTTTGTTATTTACTCGGTGCACGTGTTGAATGGTCGAATGTTTATGTCGGAATCCCAACTGGTAGGAAGGAATTATGTTCTTCGCTTGTATGAGGGGGTCAAGACGATCATGGATCAAGTTTTCAAATAGTTTTGAAAGAATTGGTAAGAAGCTTATAGGTCTATATGATGATGGTTTACTGACGTCTTTATTTGGTTTCGGCAATGCTATTATTTCTGAAACTTTCCATGGAAGGGGAAAATATTTTAGTCTAATTGATGAGTTAAAGATGTTTCTGAAGTATATTATTCCATTGTCATGTAGTTTTTTTTAATATTTGTCCATTGATTTTGCCATATCCAGGAGATTTTTTGTTGTTTATAGCCTTGATTTTGCGTCAAATTTCGTTCGGAGTTACTCTCTTGATTGGTTTGTTGGCTGTGTCAGAGTTAGCAGGCAGGTTATAGTTTTGAGTGTCTTTTTGATTTGTGAATGTCTTTTTTCGTTTGAAATTGTATGTTGGTGAGGTGTTGTTTTCTTGATCTTCGATGTTGTCCGCCAGAGTAAGTAGTTGCTGCATTTTGTTGGATCTAGGTTGGACAAAAAGTTCTTTGTCTTCGAAGTTCTTAAGCATTTCCTTAATGCCCTTTGTCATCTTGTTAAGTTGGACTTTATCTGCGGGATGTCTTGTTGTTTGCCATTCTTTCCTTAGTCTTCTTTTCGATTTTATTGCCGGCGTTATCGTTTTTTGTCTCCTTCTTTTACCCCAGAACTGTAACATCTGTATGTATATAGTTATTTGTTTATATCTTCGAGATAAAATTTAACTTTTGTTTCCCACAAAAGACTTGAAAGTGACTATGTACAATCGATTGTGAGTATTTTCTTTAATTGTTAAAATTATTTCGTCTACACAAACACACGTTCTTTATGGCTACATTTCACTGCAAAAACCAGCAATGAAGCGATTGGAATTCTGCTCACTAGAGTATTCCGCTGCTCGCCAAGCGAAAAAATTGTAGGTGAAAGCAACAACAGTTCAAAAGCAGTTCAGCAATGTTCAAGCAAATTAGCTTTTAGCCTCTGGCGGCATGATTAGGCCAGTGGGATAATTTTTTTATATTTTTGTTAGTCAACGTTGAAATTAACCGATTTTGCGTACTTTCAGGCGAGGTACTTCAAAGAGCAATAGAATTACATAATAGTATGTCAAAGCAAATAATAGTACAATCCAGTGCTACCAAATTATATGCTACGTTGAATTCAAGTTCAATGTAAAATCGTAAATTCAAAACTTTATCAAGATGCCATCTTTAATTGCCGGCCTTGGTTGAAGTTTTATTGAGGGTCTTAATTAATTGACATATCCTTTAACTAAAAACAAAAGAAAAGCGTCCTTACAGAAACAATTTTTTTTTAAATAATCTTTTCAATCGAATATTTTAAAAGTGATTAGGTGTTGGACATCATATAACCAAATCAATCAGAAATAACCCAAGTATTTCTGTAACAGTGTTGCAGGTTTCAACTTTGCTTTTGTCATTTTTTAGATTTAAGATTAAGTGGGATAAAACGAACACCCACTTTTTATATGCTAAGACTATTTTCGTTCGTGTCTCTGCTGCTATATGATATAACTTTCATCGTCCAGTTATTTGTTTACTTCCAAAAATTAACAACCAGCCAACACCTGAAGTGTAACCAACTTCAGCGGGCATCAGCTGTCCATTAGTTCGCTAAATGACAGTCCAGAGTATTGTTTACAAGCGCACGGAAGCATTTTGCCGAGAGTAAACGCGAAAAAAAAAATCAGCGGATTTCAAACGTAATAGTGTGATTGCCTTATCACAACCAGCGGTCGTTCGTGAGCTCGAACACCTTAAAGTAAATAAAGTGTTTGTTTATTGCGCCATTACTCGTTACAATGATATTGGGAGCATCGCGAAGCGTCATGGAGGTGGTCATCAAAAAATTGCAATGTCACGTGAAAGGGTTCAAAAAGTGAAGGAGTTGCGGTAAATTTCCGAACATTGTATTTTCTGACGAGAACATTTTCAAGTTAAACAATTTGTAAACTCTCAAAACGATAGGGTTTATTTGACCGACCGTTCATACGAGAATTTGAGTAATCGATTGGCCACCAGGAGGCAGCACCCGCCACAAGTAATGGTTTGGGCCGCTGTGACCGTAGAAGGGCGCTCTTCAATCGTTTTCATCGCGCCTGGCGTCAAGGTAAATGTGGAGTATTATCGGGAAAGTCTTCCGGAGGTTGGAGAAAAAGAAAGGATTACAGAACATAACTGGAAGGCTTTTTGCTCTGCCAACCAAGTATTACTTTGTTTGAAACTCGAGAACCTTTTTAACTTGTTTCCTCCAGCTGTAGATCTGATTAAATCTTATCTTCTTGATAGATCCCAAGCAGTAAGTATAGTTACTTTTATGTCTAAAAGAACTCGTTGATCATTGCTCTGTAGCGCTCACCATTCATAGTAACCGTTTGGCCCGCGACGTCTTCGAAGAAAAAAGGTCCGATGACTCCTCCAGCGAAAACAGCACACCATACAGTGACATTGAGCGGGTGTAATGGTTCTTCGTGGGTTACACGCGGATTTTCAGTGCCCCAGAAGCATAAATTTTGCTTATTTACATACCCGCTAAGATGGAAATGGGTCTCATCACTCATGATTATTTTTGATGAAAAATCATCTTCCTCTTGGTGGTGATTAAGGATGGCTTGAGTGTATGTTAGACGCGATTGGCGGTCAGCAGCTAACAGCTGATGCACCGTCTGGACTTTGTACGGAAATATCTTCAAATCTTGTACCAAAATTCGCTGTAAAGACCGTCGTGTTGTGCTAGTCTCTTCGAGGCGAGCGGCTAAACGTCGCAGTGTTTCACCAGTAGGCGTTGGACGGCGAGGAAATCTGCGACGAAATTCACGTTGTGCCAAAGTCACCGACCGATTATTGGTCAAATAAATAGTCAGGAATATTCCGCGTTCTGGAGCAGTGTAGCGTAACATTGTTTATTAACGTGTATTTCGCATGTGTTTACTACACAAATGTCAAAACAGAACTGACATTAGGGGCCAATCGCAAAATTTATAGCATTTTCTGATAGAAGGATTACTTTAGCGCCACCTGTTATAAGTAAATAAATTACCTTAAACACAGTTATGATACGCGTAAAGGTGGTAATCAACATAATACACTCCTTCGCGGTATTCAGGGCGAATTCGACGAATGCAACGCAACAAACGCTTCAAAACGCCAAGATACATAATTGCATTGACGGTTTAGCCCATTGACTGGACTCCTTGTGGACAATTCCCTTGGAATCGTAAAAACAAATGAGCATCGACTTGATTTTTGACTTCTCCAAACGCGATTTTTTGTGTGGTGGCTCGTCTGGGGCCTTCCATCCGGCTCTTTGACGCTTAGTTTCAAGTTTATGTTGGAAACACCACGTTTCATCACCATTTACAGTGTTGTAAAGGAGATTTTCGGCTTTTCTCGCCTCTTTAATGAGGTCTTTCGAATATTGAATTCTGAGCAATTTTTGGTCCTCAGTTAACTTGAGCGGAATGAAACGTGCACAGACTTTTCGTTAGCCCAAATTATCAGTTAAAATGCGATAAATCGAAGTTTTGGAGATATTCAACTCCACGAATTTCATGAATTCAACCATGAATTTCAACGATGATTTCGGGTTATTTGTGATAAACCTGATTACTGATTTTGGGCGGCCCGTATGTACATTGTAATTTATGCCCTCACAACCATCTCTGAAACGTGTAAACCACTCATGAACTCTGGCACGAGATAGAAAATCAGAGCAATAAACTTGTTTAATCAATTCAAATGTTTCGGTAAACGTTTTACCTATTTTAAAACAAAATTTGATATTAGCTCTTTATTCGAAACTCATTTTTGTACCGATGACACAAACATACTGACACTTTAAACGCTATAACTTCGATCCCACTGAACCGAATGCCACCAAGCTTTCATTGGAAGTCAGCTAGGGATGTAACTAACTCATTAAAAATATGGCGAAATCCAAAACATTTTTATGATGCATGTCTTGTTTGTTTTGAACTTCACCTGGTATAAAAGCCCCCACACCGTTGATTTGAACGTCTTCGAAAATTTGTGACATCCATAACAAATTTGATCTTTAAAATGCAATACTTAAAGAGTGGAACCAAATTAATCCAGAAAACACAAACAAATTGGTTGACTCCACGCCACGTAGACTTCAAGCTGTAATTGATAATGAAGGATTCCCAACAAAATACTAAATACCTTACAATTTTAAAAATTAGAAATAAATAGTTGCTCTTTTTTATTGTAAGTTGTATCATTTAAGCTGCGGTGTGAATTCTCTGTAATGTTTGCATTATAATGAAATGAGTGGACACTTTTTTGTATATTAATATTATGAAATATAGAACACTTTACAAAAAACTCGTATTTGTATCAAATAAGCAGTGAGTAGATGTACGCAAATTTTTTAAAATTTCGTTGTTATTAAAAATTTCATGGCGAATATACGTGAATAATCGTTTAGAAGTGGGCATTGCGGACAACGATATTGATCAGGAGGACCCACCCAACGGTGAACCCAAAATCATATACTTGGTTTAAGCAGTTGAGTTTTCCTACAAAGCGTTTCAGTTGGCTAGCTATAAAAATGTAGATCAACCCGATATGAATGTATTGAGATGTCTAAGGGAGAGAGATGAGTTTCAACTACTAGAAAAACAGAACACACAAGTTGTGTCTAAGTTATGGCTGTCATGCTTCCAGATATTATACAGATTGCATTTGGAATATGAAAGCAGCATCTAAGAACAAGCTTCGTGCAAAGTAATTTAAAAAAAATAATGGTAATTTGTATCAAGAACAGGAGCGGTTGTGTCGAAACTGAAATATGTGAAACTGAATATGAAATGAATAACAAAGTTTAAATTGTTAGTTTTTAGTATTAGCCATGCCCAATTTTTAATTTTTCCCCCTTTTCATGAAATGTTATGCTTCTCTAGTTGATCCCTTCTGGGCCGCTAAGTAAACATAATAGTTTTTAAAATAATTTGCAAAATAGTTTACGTTCAAATTTCATATTTTTTAAGGGGGCAGATATCTGTAAACGGCCATATTTTTCCTGATTTTCATTAAAATTATTTAAAAGGAAGAAGTCAACATATTTTTTTCAAAATTGGCATATAGTTTATTTATACATTAGAATAATATACAATAATTTTTTTTTTTATTTTAATCATTTAAAATGGCGGATGTACACTCAATTCTCCCAAGAAGGTCGCAGCGGGGCTTCTCAATCGGCGGGCATTGTAGCATCGGCGTCAGTGACCTGAATACAATATTACAATATTAATGTCATAATTTCTATATGAATTGAACAAAACAAAAGAGTTTTGGGGCAAATTTTCCTACTATTTTTGCTTCGAAAAAATTATTTTTTCGAAAAATTTACGAAATTGTAAATTCACATGGAAGGTAATATCATAAAAAAGATGTGTGCAAAATTACAGGGAGATCGGTCAGTAACTTTTCGAGTTATCGTGTACGCCAATTCTAAAAATATAGTTTTGAGAAAAACGCGTCTAAAGTCGGCAACGTAACTATACCTCTCCCAGCGCTCGAACGCAAAGAATAGAGTCGTCACGGTTGGCGATCTATAATATAAGAAATACATATGTACTTCAATTTACGTTCTAAAATTTTTTTGACATATTCTTAAAGGATTATATTAACATTTTATGAAAGAATTTTTTTTTTCTCAATTTTACAGGTATCTGTCCCCTTAATAATGTAACTTTATCATGTAAACTTCATAAAGCCGCCATTTGTATCATAACTGGCAGTGCTTCGTTCAATTTTATTACTTGACATTTTGGTTGGATTTTTATTCATTTACATATGTACATTTCTGCAAAGAACAGAATAAGATTGGAACTTTGAACTGGCATTTTAAAAAAGTGGAGGTACGAGCAAAAAAAACACAATATTTTCTTAAAATAATCTTGAAAATTTAATATCTCCAAAACAGTTAATCAAGAATTACCCAAATAATAATGCCCTTAAGTATCTAATACCGCGTTCATACAGAGCAACTTTTGTTGAAGCAATTCGTAACTTGTGGAAGCGGGAGAGACGAGGAAAGGAGAGAGGCACTGAGTTTCTTGGGCTCTGGCAACTCGCTTTATGCTTCCATTCTTCTCAATGTTGTTGTTGGCCGTAGACTATAATAATAACAAACGACATTGCAAGCAACGACCCGATTTACACGAGGAGACATCTGGAAGGGAGACACTGGAAATTCTCTTTTGAAGTTTCATTCGCGTTCACACGGGCAAAAATGTTTCCGCGACATTGTGACATTTAACTCTTTAGCATCGTCTGGTTCGGATGTATTCTAGCACGCGCTTACATGTAAAGCAGAGAGCGTTCGACAACAGTTTCTTAAATATATGAATGAAAAATGCAAACTGGTTAAATAATAAATAATTTGTTTTTTTTTATTGAAATATATTTATAAATTCTTATACTTGAATAAAAAAAATTAAATTAAAAATACTTCATATGTAAATAATTATCTTAAAATTAACTTGAGTAACTAGAAATGCGAGGAAAATTAGAATTCAACATAAACATGCCCCATAATATATTTTAAATTATACCTACTTTACTAGCAAAAATAATCGTGCATTTCCCAAGCAGTGTTCGGATGTTTGTCATCTTTGTTATCTTCCGTTTGCTTGAAAACCAACACATAACTTAGAACCTTCTCCCACAAAAGAAAAAAACGAATGAAGCAACTGTCAAAAATTGGAAAGATTGGAAATACGAATAAGAAGAGCAAAGCGTGTCGCCGAGTACGGGAGACAAAATCCCTTCTCTCTTCCCCGACCGTCCTTCGCCACCGAACAAAATGTTTCTCTTCCAGATGTCTCCTCGTGTAAATCGGGTCAACGGAGTTGCTCTGTGTGAACGACGCGGATAACACTAAAATAGAATACGCAAAGTTGAAGCAGCAAGAGTTTCCCTGTGTGAGCACGGTCTAGGACGACTTTACCGGTAACCGTGTATAAGATGTATGTTATTAGATATCACAAGAACTATGTATTTTCCGTTTTTTCTATGATATTTTCTATTATATTCGACGACTTTTAAATAAATATAAAATTTTATAAACTTTTTTTTTCTATGAAATATAGCGATATATTGACGCCTTCGAATTAGAGCGCTCTGACAGCTCAACTAAAAGTACGTCACAGTAATTTTTACTCTTCAGTTTTTCTCCACAGTAATCTGGGCAATCTTGAGTTCAATCATTCTTAAATATTGTATAATTACAGATGATTAAAATAATGAAACTAATGTTGAATAACTACATTCCTATACACGCGCCGACATGCATACATATACATACGTATGTATGGATGTATGTATGTATATGTATACATACATATTTTCAGTTACTTGCGATTAGATTTCTAAGTGGCTCATCTATTCATTCACAATCGACTAATCGAAATATGCGCCTCTCTATCGATGCTTAACATTAGAAAACCTATTTATTTAGTTTTATTTCTATTTCATTTTTATTCAAGTCGATATTTGGCTATTTTAAGTTACTAAATACATTTTTGAAACACTCATTCATATATAGTAGATTCATACATACATACATATGTACATACATATGTTTCATACGCATGTTTCAATGCCCCTGATTGTACGAGTTTACGATGATCTAGCATTTTGTCTATTCATTTAGTTGTTTTTCGTTTTTGTATTTTTTGTTTGTTTGTGTGTTTACTTTTATTTGCCTTTAGTTGTTGTTGTTATTTGATTCTATAGGTAACGATCGTTATTTGTTTCTTGTGCGCGCATAAAAAGAATTTTTGGCAGCAATTTTTATTAAGAGCCCCAGTGGCCCAATGGATAAGGCATCGGCCTCCTAAGCCGAGGATTGTGGGTTCGAGTCCCATCTGGGGTAAAGTAAAAGTTGTGTTTTTTTGGTTTAAAAAATTAGAAAACATAAATTATTTGAAATACAAAAAAAAAAAATAATAAAAAATAAATGAATAAAATAAAATAGAAAAAAAAAACAGATAATAATGGGACGCCGTTGCTTTTTCTGTAAATGGGAGCGTACGCGTTCTAGGTAGCTAGCTACTAGGCATAGTACTACGAGCTACCTGCCCTCAATTAAATCAATAACGTTTGAATATTAACTGAATGGAAAAGATTTTACGCGCAAAGTATGATAGGAATTTGGAAAATTGACCAGGCGAATACACATACGCGTAGGTACATGCATATCTGTGTTCATGCATTCTTTGCGATGTTTTAGAAATCTTGGGAAACCAAGCATTTTTGAATATTTGCTAATTTTGTTAATGGCCATGTCGTTTTTACGCGGTATTCTCGTACTATTATCGCTGTGCGGATCGACAATCGTCTTCGCAATGTAGAGTATGAATTTACGAGTTTCAAAGCATTAATGAGATGATATAGAATTTCCAAGGTAGATTTAAATGGATCCACATGGGATATGTCTAATATTGGCTTGCCAACCCTTTTCATAGTACATTTGGAACGACATCAACTGGTTTTTCGAAGACGCCGTTGCTTTTTGATGAGATTACCTTCCAGATCGTGATTTGGGTCTTACCGAAAATGTGTGCAATATATCTTTAGAAATGCTCATCTTAGTGCAAATTAATTATAGCGGAACGCGCCTGTTTCGTTGGCCTATTGAATTTGGGTATCTTTGCTAAGATTCAATGAAGAAAAATATATATTCTGAAAAAAAAAACGTCAAAAATCTCAATGATAACTTTTTATTCCAAAATTCACCAAATTAACGAACAAAATTCACCAATTAACAATTCCCTGAAATCAAATTTTTAACGGACTGTTTTTTTTTTGTCCTATAAATGGATGAATTCAAAACTTGTATGGACTCGTGTATTGACCCAATGGTATTTGCAAAAAATCTTGACCAACAAAGTATGTCTGTACTGCAATTCACTAACCTATTTTAACGATATTCGCGCTGTTATCTATCCACAAATTTATCGATTTTGCTATTCGGTAACTCGTTTCATAACAAAAATTGATAAGACAAATTGTGTTGTTTCGGCTACCAAGTCGATTATCGCAAACTAAACCACAACAATTTTGGTGGGTTAAATCAAACGAGAAAACAAGAATTAGTAGTTGTAATTAAAGCGGTGATTATTAAAAACGCGTATATGACAAATCGCGTGGAGATGGAGGTAGTGAGCCCTCAAACAGTGGATCGACTTTTGCTCCGGGATGTGGATAACCCTCTCCAATTATCTACAGAGGAGTTCCGGTTGACTGCAGACTTGGCCGAGGACCTAATTTCCCATCCTGACAGTCATCTTATAGCCTGGGCAGACGGTGGCGTTAAGCGGGATTAACGATTTAAGTCGGAATTATCTCAGAAATTAAGCGCAACTAATGCGAATTGAGATTTGCCTAATATCAGAACAGAAAATATGGTAGTGAATTATACTATTTACAATAGTTTTATTTTATACTCGCTAGCGGCAAATCATGCTCCACAATTATGTTGTTGCTTTCACAAGCAAATTTTGTAGGTCATCATAACTCGTCAATTTCTGCATTCTAATTTCATCAATATGAGAAATATCTATGCATGTGTTTCTAAAAACGCATACCCATATATTCATTTGAATCTGTTGCACAAAAATTCAAATGCTTCTCATATAAGAACCTACTTATTACGTTTCGTCTTCGTGATACATTCACTAACTAAATACTAAAAAATCGAAAAATTGCAAATGCAATAATAATTGGAAAACCGTAAATGGAAACGATAATGAAAGAAATTGGAAACAGGATGGAACAATTCCACTGGCATTTGAAATGTATGCCGGCGGAAGTATTCAAAGCATTAAGAATAGATAGCAGAGAAAATATTCAACTTGTAAAAGCCATTGCAGGTCTTTTAAATTTCTATGATGCATTTGCGAATGTGCATTGGTTCAGGTGTATGCAGCTGTATTGGGTGTTTTTTAGAGGTGCCCAAATTTTTTTTTTTCAAACTCAAGCGAAAACCAATAAATAAAGTTTCAATATACCACGTTTTTATAAATAGACTAAGAAGAGGAAAATATTTTTCCTAAGCTCATAGAATTACACTTAATAATTTCTGAATTTAAAATTTTAACAATAGTCCCTACAAAAAAAATTTATAAGATTTAAAATGAAATGTGTTTTTAACCTTATTGCTCTTGGGCTAGTAAATGCAGAATAAATCTAAACAAAAGCTAGCCAACACATAATAGAGTGTTTTCTTGATACCAAACTGCACTGGAAAACTCACGGCAAGAAAAAACTATTATTGGTAGGCGCTCAAGCTTATCAATTCGCAATAAATTGTTTATTTACAAACAAATACTAAGACCAGTGAGGGTAAATGCTTTTTTGAAAAATCCCTACACAGTCCAAAATAATTCCATACTTTTCCCTACGCTTTAAAAAATATTCTCTACAAAATTCCCTACATTTTTTTCTCCTGTGTTTACACTATAATGAGGCACTTGCAACGTAAAAATTGAATTATTTGCTTAAGTTTTGGACTTGGTGCTGTTTTGACACTTTATAATAAAAACAAATTTTATTTCAAATATATATAAATACACATATTTATCATATTATAAACACATATATAAAGAAAAATTCAGCAAAAATAATTACTAAAAATTAGACTTATTCATTACATTCAGTTCTGTTTAAAACAAGACAGAGTTTCTATTTTTGCAGAATCCGGCACGATTACTTTTAAGAGTGGGATTAAATGGTCCACCACTTGCAGCGCGACATTATGCTCAGCGAAGAACACGCTGAGTCTTATTTCGAAATTTCTGGAACCATTTGGTTTACTCGGCTTTTTCTTAAAAAACCTGTTTATTTTAGGTGTCTTTTCTATTGCCTTCATATTTTTTGGTGCATTTCTCTTTCGGCGTGCTTCTGCAAATCAGACTTGCCGCAGTTCAAAACTTTGTCGCATGCAGCGCATTTGCATTTGAATGGATCGTTAGCCACAGCTTTCAACCAGCCAGTAAAATTTTCGCCGTCAAGCCACTTGTTACAGAACTTTTGTTTCAGATACTTTTTTTTCCTGGTGTTCCTCCGTAGAGTCAGTTGAAGAGGAGGAGCTCATTTCTGTAAAAATATATGCATTTCAAATATAGAAAAAGCTAAAACTAAAATAATTGCAAACTTACTTCAAAAGTGAAAAGCACCAGTAAACGCGGGACAACTAACAATTTTCGCGCGAAGAAAAAATCGCGTTAGCGTAAACGAAATAAAACATGGCAATGTTGCCGTATTAACGCTTTAGAAGTATGCTGCCATAAAGAAAAAAATACTGACATGAAAGCTTGCTGCGGCTTTTTATTTTAAATGCATATTTTTAATTTTTCCCGCTAATTTAAAATTTTTTCTGTCATTCTTGAAAATTCCCTACATTTACAGAATTTTTAAAAATCTGTCCTTCTTTTCCCTACACCCACATTTTTCGAATCCCTACATGTAGGGAATTATACCTACATTTACCATCACTGCCTAAGACAGGTTGGAACTTAAGATGTGCTTGTCAAAAATTACCCCTATCGAACGTCTGCAAAATAAAATCTGTGGGGCGTTGTAAACGCCGCACACTATGCAGTCTAAGGAATAGCGACTAGTAATCTTGGCATATCTCCTGTGACTGAAATAGCGAAGCAATTTACCATAGCTCACTAACAAGGACAAACAAATCATGCCAACGGTATAGCATCCAGCTTAATTCAGCTGAATTATTCTCGCAGATGATTAAAAGGCACAATTGTAGCAGACCGTATTGAGAGCGAGTAGCGATTATATTGCGAAATGCTTCTTAAACCATTAAATTATCAAATGAAAACTACTATCCCTTTATATAGATATGTATGTTGTACTAGGTGCAATGTTGCAATTCTTCCAACTAAACAACGTCTAATAGCCTAGACTGACGGCGGCGTTAATCGGAATTAGCGGCGTAAGTAAAAGATGGACCGCAGGCAACAAACACAGATATTAGCTGCCCTGATACTAAGAAATAATTATTTATTTAAAAACAATCTTAAATTGCAGTTTCTCAAACTGCTCCGAAATATCAAAACAATTAATGTAATTTCGAACGTGTTAGTGCAAACTAGCATTGCATCCAGTCTTTCTTGTTCTTCTGTTTAAAACACTCATTATATTTTATTTATAATAGACATAGATTTTGGCGGACGCTGTAGCCGAATGGGCACCAACCCATTCGGAATTCAGGGAGAACGTAGGCTCGAGTCTCTGGGAAACACCGAACAAGTTTTTTCTAATAGCGGTCGCCCTCACCAAGCAATGACAAACCTCCAAGTGTATTTCTGCCATGAAAAAGCTCCTCATAAAAAATATCTGCCGTTCAGAGTCGGCTTGTAACTGTAGGTCCCTCCATTTGTGGAACAACATCAAGACGCACACCACAAATAGGAGGAGCAGCTCGGCCAAATACCCAAAAAGGGTGTAGGCAATAATTAAAAAAAAAAAAAATATTTTAAATAATTTTTCGACAATGTTGCCATTGAAAATTCCTCTAATTCGCTTAAATGATGAAAATTAAGTCTAGTTGTCAATCTGCATTAGTTGAGCTTAATTCCACAGATCATTCAAAATTAAGCCGTTGATCCCAATCAACGTCACCGTCTGTGTAAGCTAATAAGAAGCGTTAATAAGAAATATAAATAAAAAATAATAAAAAAAATCATTGGATAGAGTATGAAATGCTGGCAAATTTTAAAGCAAAAAATTTCAAATCTTGGAGGGGAAAAAATAATACTTTTGCACATTTGTGTGCTTTAGTATATGTAAACCGATCTATTATTTTGCCTTTAAGCTGCTCCGATGGACTATTATACATCCCATAATACGGACGAATTGCTTTGAAGGTTTAGTGCATAGAGCGGAAATTTCGGAATTAAACTTCAACATGAATCATAGGTAAGCCTTCGTAGGCTAATTTACTACACAAAATATACTACATAAAAGTGTTAAAAGCATGAACTTAGATACATATATTAGCTGATTCGGCGACAATCTCTAACGAAAGTTTAATATGATACTTCTCGAAAAGTGCACCCGTTGTATGCAAAGGTATCTGCATGTCTCTTTATATGAGCTTTGTAAACGAGTTAAACGAAATAAGTGGAAAAAATCTAATTTCCGTTTATTGTTGCAACTTTTTATTGTTTTCACATTGAGCTGTCACAAGTTGGACAGTCGAAGGACAGAATGATTGGCTGCCTGGTATAGTGTGTATATATGTATGTATGTATAGTGTGTATATATATATTACAATATATGTATGCAATATGAGTGTGCCAAGAAGTAGTATACACTGATTTCACTTTTCAAACTGCTTTAATGCAGAATATGCGAACTAATTTGCAAGGGAATATGTGGATAACGAGTTACAAAACAAACTAGAATGTTGAGCTGAGAAAGCCTATCTTTAATTTTAATTTAAAAATAATAAATAGTTTCATTAAAGTCCCTACCTTACTTCCTATCAGCATAAATCAGCAAAGGAGCGAAGGAGCTCATTAGTTTAAAATGTTCATACCCCTGCTCACGTCGCTATTATCTGCAGTATCTCCACTAACTCCGTTATTAAAATTTAATTATTGTTAAAGCTGGCATATTTTAATTTCCACTGAGTTTAGTACATTTAAGGTTAGAACTCGCCAGCTTAATAGTACACGCCGCAGTCACCGACTAATTTTCATTTTAGGGGAGGCTCGTATGAAAATAATTTGGGGTGGTTTTTATAAAATTTTATCTGTAATAACTTCGACAGACAGTGGCGTTAATCGGAATCAACGACTTAATTCGGAATTATCTCAAGAATTAAGTGCAACTAATGCAGATTGACAACTAGACTTAATTCTCATCATTTAAGCGGATTAGGGGAGTTTTCGATGGTAATATTGCCGAAAAATTACACTCAATATTTATTGTGAATGAAAAATAATTAAACTTATAAAGAGAAGAACAAGAATGACTGGATGCAATGCTAGATTGCACTAACGCGTTCGAATTTATAATAATTGTTTTGATATTTCGCAGCAGTTTGAAAAACTGCAATTTAAGATTTTTTTTAAATAAATAATTATTTCTTAGTACCAGGGCAGCTAATACCCTGACCATCTTTTACTGACAAAACTATCCCATAAGCAAATCAGCTGTTTACTAATCCGCGTAATAACCCACTGTCACTTAATCATCATTAACTGTGCCAGTTATCCCGATTAACAACGCCGTCTGTCTAGGCTATAAGACTATTTATCTGTCCCATGAAAGCATTATGAAAAAAGAAATTATTTTAGATGATGTAGGAGGAGTAACGGAATTTAATAAGCCTATTTTCAAAAAGTTTGTTTTTCTGTTTCTCATTATCTTCGAAATGTATTAACCGAATTAGACGAAGTTTTTACTAAGAGGTGAAAGAAATTTCTGATCAGGTTATAGGCTACTTTTTATTCTCTCCAAGTGCCGCCGGTGCGAAAATATTTCTAGGAATCCTAGTTATGAGATGAGTTTTCTTATATTCAAAACATATTTTGTCCGCAAATGCTTCGCTGTCAAGGACGTAACGGGTGGTAATCTTAGGCTCTCAAAAACAAAACTCTGTCTGACTGATTTCTCTTTAAACACGCTTACTCCAATATTACTTAACGATTTTCATGGTACTTTCCTAGTTGACTTTAGTATAGCTTCTTGCTATAAATTAGCTTTTTTTTTATCAAAATTGATTCACAAAGAAAATAAATATCTTAAATGAATTTCCTTCTCAGCCTCAGCCTATGACTAGTACTTATAAAGAAAATGAGCGATTTTATGCTAAGTGATTCAAATATTTTGGACATAGCCGTAAATTTTTCTGAAAATGTGAAAATTGGTTTATTTGGTGTAAAATAAAAGTAAAGTAAAGAAATGCTGAAAGAAATGGATAGGTTTATTGAATGTTAAAAGTTTTTTATTTTTGTTCTTTACAGTGATATATCTTTGGTTTACTGGAACATTTTTTAGATTTAGATTTATTGGAGTTTTGCACTTCGACCTCATTGTCGTTTTTAAGTATTTTTGTTAGCATTTTAGGATAAAATATAATAATTTAAAAACATGTTTTTTTTTGGAAAAAAATTAATTTTTTTCCACAAAATTCTTAGGTAAACACTCTTGTGGTTTTGTTGAGTATTTCAAAAAATGACAAACTACCAGAACTTTTTCTTAATTTTACCCAAAAAAATTGTAACCCAAATTTTGTTTTAAAAAGTATGTTTGAGACTTTAAAAAATTAAAAGGAATCGAAGATATTGCATTTGAAAAAATTCTTTAACGAAATATATTAAAACATAGAAACTTTTAACTTCGGTTATTTACCACTGCATTGTTCCGAATGATATGAAATACATGCATGGTCTACACGTGTATATGGACAGTGTCTTACATGCTACATATACATATATGCCCATTCAGTTTTAATATTTCATCGGATTTACTCATTTGTTCATAGAAAAGTGAAAAGTTTTGCTATAAAAACTTTCAAAGAAAAATTTCTTGGCGCTGTTTACATTTTTATTGGAAACAAGTTAATTTTTGAATGCAAAAAGTAATATCGAACTATACAACAACAATAAAATTTGAACTGTAGTGATGCGCGCTGAGTATGGCACTGAATAACTAAAAAATATACACGTAAGCATCAGTTGGATTCATCATAGGAGATTCTCAATATCTTGCAAAATTATAGAATAGCAAGAAATGCAAAAATCCTATACCAAAATATGCCAGAGTATGAGAACATCCTAGTTGGAGAAGTGCAGCAAACTTATAGGCAGCTTACAGTGGCAAATTACTTGACCAAAATGCGTGACTGTGTTCGTAAAATTGGATAGGTATACATTTTTTGGCTGTTTGACCAACAAGCAAGTAGTTTTGATATACATACATACGTTTGACTTGTTTTGTGGAGAGTGGCTGTACTTAGGCGTACTTGGCTGTATTTTGATTTGATGTCAGCTCTGTGAATATTTCAATAAAATAAAAAATTCTCCGAGTGTATGAAAAAACTACTCATAAAAAAGGGACAACATCAAGATGTACGCTACAAATAGGAGGAGGAGCTCGGCCAAACACATAACATATATGTATATACTTATATACATAATTTGCGCGTAGTATTGTTTATGTTAAGGTTTCATTGGAGGTGTTGTTTGTTGTAGAATAGCTGTTTAATATGATTTTTAATATCGAGTGAGTTCAAGTTGTCTGTGTTAGTTACTGGACTTTGATGAGCTTATTTGGCGGATTGGTCGGGGAAGTTGTTTCGAACAATGTTATTGTGTACAGGTACCAATACTAAACTAATTTTTGGGTAGTATTGTGTGATAATATTGGTTGTGTAATAATTAATGTTATTTATATTGGCTATGGAATTGAGAGCGGAGAGTAAGTCTGAGCATATATCAACTTTTTCCCTGCTTCGGCTGAATATATGTACAGAACTGTGACATGCAATAATTGATATTTTTATAATTTGGTTTCTAAGGGTATGCTCCTTGATGTGCTTTGATTTATTTTAGTTCCATCAGTGTAAATAAAAGTATAGTTATGATATTTATTTCTTAATTTACTGGTAGCTGAGAGAGAGTAGCTCAAGAGAGAAAAGGACTCTTTAGTATGTATTCACTTCTCTTAGAACACAATATAACTGTTTTGAGATACTGAAAAGAAATTCGACACAAAAACAAAAGGAAACTATTTATCCCGCAGCAAGTGAAGACTAGTGACGAGTTGAAACTAACATTTTTTTTAAGCAAGAAACGAAAGGTCTTAATTTTTCCATTTTTGTTTGGCTTCAATTTGTTTCCATTAAAAAAAATGTTATTATTTCATTAGAACAAAGAGAACATTTTATATAAAACCTCAAAACAAAAACGATGCAGATTTATATTCACGGTGCAAAATTCCTATATAATCCATTTGCATTGTGCTATTTTTTCCTCTTTAATTCCGTGTTAATCGCTAAAATTTTGAACACATATGAAATTGAATTTGCTGTTACCCATATGACCTAATAATTGTATGTGTATGTCCTTGAAGAATATGAAAGCGGTAAAAAATCACAGCGCTCACAGTGGTTTCGAAAGATCCAATATTCATTGACTCTGCTGTATAGATCAGGCTGAATTTGTGCAACGTCCCGAATTACATATGTTGACTTAGAGGGTAAGGGTCGCTTGTGACTTATTGCCATAGACTTCCGGCTTCTGAGTTGATTGGTTGGTTAAGGTGGTGATTCATGCAGAATTCAATTAGCGCTTTGGCACCACTTTGTTGAAACACCCACGCTGCCAACTTGTTTAACGATTATTTACAGCATGACTACATATATACAGTCTGTGCTGTTTAAGAACCTGTTGACGTATAAGCCAGACAGTTGTTCGAGATTCTGACTCATCTGCTTTTTTGTTACCTTCAATATTTCGATGTGCTGGGACCTTAGGTAACTTTATGGTTTTCACTCTCGGTGGTAAGGCTGTTCTACTTTGTTCCACCAGTCTAGAAGTTGTTGTAGCCGAATCCAGTGGCTGGATTGGATCTTGGCTATCCAAAAGAATAGCGATATTTCTCTTAATTAGTAACCTACTTCTTCTAGCTTCGCCAACTGCCAGTACTTCCGCCTGGAACGACACTGCAGGCATTAGGAAGCCTAATGATTTTTGAGTTCTAAGTTTATGAGAATATATACCTACTCTGACACCATAGTCTATTTTAGAGCCATCTGTATAGACTGTAATGTCGAAATTATTGAGTGCGAATCCCTTACTTCATTTCCCCTGAGATGGAAAGAGAGTTGCAAAATTCCCATTGAATGTTACCGTCGGGATAATGTAGTCAGGTACTCTCTCCGAGGTATACAGAGCTTGTTGCAATAATAGACTGACATGACCATAAGTTTTTTTCCAGTGACCCGCTTCGTTTAGCCTAAATTGACTTATGGTTGCCATCATCTTGATGTGTAGATCTATCGGAATAACGTGTGTCAGTTCATTAAGAACTTTCCTAGGACATGATCTGATTGTATCGACCGTTTTTGCACAGGCTTGTCTTTGTATTCTGCCAAGTAATTTTTATATTGTAATCTCTTCCTAGAGCTTTCCACTAAACTATCGATCCAACAATTATGTATACTTAGGTTGAAGACCCTATCTCCTTCCAGGCATATGTTTACAGGCATATAAAATAATTTCTGGTTTCCTTACCCTAGCTAGTTTTGGAGTCCAAAATTACCCTATGTACTTTAATATTTGGTAGGGTAAAAGTTGGTACCTTATATCTGGTGGTGAAAAGCTCAAGTTCTTTTTTACGCGGGTTTAAACTTAGGCCACAGCCTGTGGCCCAATAGTTAAGCTCGCTTAACATTCTTTCCACTAACCGTATTAGGGCACAGTCTTGACGCCATTATCACCAAATCATCAGCGCACACCACCGCTTTTACCCCACCTCTACTAGGTTTTATTAAGATTTTGCTAATCACACATAGCCAAAGAAGTGAAGATAATACTCCCTCTTGTGGAGTGCCGCTATGGACCAGAATACAGTGGCTTCAGAGTACTTCATAAGAAAATGTCGAGCGAGGTCAAAGCGCACGACTTACCATAGGTGGCCAAGTCACGTAACTTTCGCTCAAATCTTTCACAATAAGTTTTATCATTTGCACGTACTGCCACCAGTTTTGCATCAGCGAGTGAATAATAAATAACAAATTTTACGGACGACACCCAAGAGAACATGACCATCACAGCCTACCACCATCAACCCGCCTATACTACAAAACCCCATCTATGCAACAATTCAATAGCAGGACATTTAAACCGCCATAATGCTCCTTTATACGCATGCCTTCTTGTCAGGGGCAATGACTTGTGTAACTTCCTAAATAAATATTCATTAACACAAAGGACTTAGCTTCGCTATTAATTTAATTAAACTTTGTTTAGCTTTGCAGCAAACCGTATCAAGTAAAATGACGCAAACATCTTTTTGATATCATATTTAAATTTTTAATATGCGAAATTAATTGAATGGAAAATAGGACAACTGATAAATAAACGCGCCAATGAACTTCAATTCGGGTGTAGTCGAACTTTTAATACCTACTGCATTTTTGTATCACTTACGTAGTTAGAAAAAGTACGTATCAGTGTAAGCCTGTCAGAGTTGTGGTTTGTCTATTTAACCTTCTGATGAAAGGCCGATAATGAGTGCGATGGAGTTGGAAACACAAGATTTTACAGATTTTATACGACAAAGTGGCCATTGTCATCAATCTGTAGAAAAAGAATTACTTCATTATATAACTTTTGAAGTGATATTAAGATTCTTGCAAATGCATGAATATTAGGGTGGGCCAAATAATTTTCGACAAATATATACATACGGTATTTTCGGTTTCTGTAGATAATTCGGAGATAAAGTATAGAATGAACCATACGTCGGAATTGAGTTCATAGCCTGCACATTTTTAAAGGGATAGATTTACCTTTTCGTATAATTGTATTTTGTTTTTGGGATACTAAATGTCTATATTTTAGTTTACCATGCGAAAATACATTTTCTTACCGTTTTCTATGTTTATAATCGTGTCTGGTTTCAAGCCTGATAATTGCTATCGTCTTGTGTTCTGTCTGATATTGATTGATTTAAAGTTCAGCGTTTGTCGTGACCCTGTCCAGAAGCAGTTCATCTTCATGTTTTACTTGCAACTGTACTCTCTGCTACTGGGCCTTGCGCTCTCTTCAATAAATTCAAGTCGTACCATTATTTTTCCAGCAAACGCTTGAACCGCCTCTCACCTATGAGCACATGTCCTGTGTGAGGTTTATAGAACTAGGTGAGTGTCCCAAAATTGTTTCAAGTATTGCACACTCTCGTGCGATGCGATCACAATGAAAAGTCACATGTTCCGCGCATTCGATTGCATTATGCCATAATGGACTATCTGCCAACTGAAAGCGGTGAAGATATTCCATAAAACAGCCGTGACCGGTGAGTATCTGCGTATGGTAATAATCGGTTCCCCATGATTGCTTTTCCCCACTCTTCGAGATGTGATATTAGCTTGAACATAGATCGCCCTTTAGTTGACTCTTCCCATCTTCTTTGCCACTCATACATTGATCGCTCTTTCTCTCGATGGCTTTCTCAGCTCCTGTTGGTTTTGCTCCTAACTCGCTATAGAGGCAGCGAAACTCTCTTGCGTGAATATCGCGTGGTAACACAAATTGCATCGTCCGATACCGTTCTATATGCGCATGATACCTGTAATGCGATCCGCCTGTGTGTGCGTACCACTTCACGCATGCGGATATTCTTGGCTTCTGCCCATACCGCTCCATTGTTTGTCTTTTTTTATGCTGCAGCTGTCTAGTTCACAAGTGTCTTTTGCAAAAATAATAAGGGTGATTAATTTTGCGCTACCTATTACATCATCCTAATAAGCTCGGACAACAAACAGAATTTTAAAAGAAAAAATGGTAAGTATAGTGTATTTGCATAAAATAATAATGGAGAAATAAAACAATAAATAATAAAAATTAGGAAGGAATGAAAAAAATTGTATTTTGGGAAAAAGTAAATTTTTCTTTTAAAAATGCGGAAGCTTAATACTCATTTCCGATAAAAAAAATTGACCCACCCTAATGAATATATGCACTATGTACTCGTGTATACACGAAGACCTACAACTTTAGACAATAACATATTAAGGGCGGAAGGGGAAGCAAATCCATGTAAGACAATCGAGGAACTGTCAAATACTCTTAACCAACCTTGGCCAACCATCCAAGAACATTCACAACAAATTGGTAATACAAACGAACTAAGTTTTAGTGTTCCACATAATCTGCCTAAAGAAAACAGAGATAACCGATCCGCGACATGCAGCTTATTGCTTCAGCAGTCCAATACAGAACAATTTTTTGACAGCTTGTTCACTGCAGAAGAAAAGTGGCTCGTGTATGATAATCCAAAATGCCAAAGGCAGTGGCTTTCTCCGAATGAACCACCTTGAAGGACTGCTAACTCAGATTTGCATCCAAAAAAGGCGCATTAATGTGTTTGGGGGGGGTATACGTGGAATCGTCCATTTTGAAGTGCTTAAACCCGCCGTGGACGAATGGGTTCGAATCTCTGAGCATGAAGCACCAAAATAATAGAAAAAGTTGTTACTAATAGCGATCACCCCTTCCTCGGCAGGCAATGGAAAAGCACCGAATGTATTTCTGTCATAAAACAGCCCCTCATAAAAATATCGGCTTAAAATTGAAGGTTCCTCCATTTGTGGAACAACATCGCACACTACAAATATAAGGAGGAGCTCGGTCAAACAACCAAAAAGGGTGTGGGCGACAATAATATATAAATTAGTATATGTAAACTTGGAGGAACCTGTTAATCCAGACATTTACTGCGAAGTAAATCAAGTAAATCAATCATTAATTGAAAGGTATACAGCGATTATCAATAGAAAAGAAGTTATTTTGCAAGATGATAATATGAAACCGCACTGTGCATGAAAAACGCTGGAAAAAGTTAATGGATTGGGGTGGAAAGTACTGCCTCACCAACCATACTCGCCCGACATTGCGCCATCGGATTTCATATTACTCCATTCACAGCAACACATTTTAGCAAACAAAATATTTTAAAATTTGATTGACATGAAAAATGCTATCTCCAGATATTTTACTAAAAAACAAATTTTTTTATCGATCCGGCAATGAAAATTTGCACACTAGATGGCAAAAGGTTTTTACCAACGAGGGTGATTACATCACTGACTAAAAAGAAAAACTTGTAACAAATTTATTTTCTCAAATTTACTGTAGAAAAATACATCATTTTCCGCTCTCCCTAATAGGTTCTTAAGCACAGTGTTATGGTAATATCTTGATGAATGTGCCTATTGGCGGGTCAATGTTTTGGAAAATTTATTTATTTTCATATTTTCAGAGTATGAGCCAAATCAGTAGATAAACGCATTTCATCCATTTCAATTCATTCGCTTTTTTCAGTACCGAACTGCCATCGAAATTTGAGCTATGCGGCAGATTTTAATCCGTGATAGAATGTGGAAATTTATTTAAAAACGTGTTCAAATGTTAAATTGAGGAAACAAATACGAGAGCGACCTTATAAATGCATTTTAAAAATTAAAGAAAATTCAAATATCCCACTTTTGTGTGTATTCTTATTTATGATAATCCAATCACTTATTTTTAGAAAACATTAGTGATTGATGTGCTGCCAGAGTATGTTTCATATTATTTAGCTAGAATCCCAAAGTTAACTGAGGGTTGCGTGTGTTTGCCCGTGCTCCTCCTCCTATTTGTGGTATGCTTCTTGGTGTTGTTCCACATATAGGGAATCTATAGTTTTAATCCGCGCTCGAATGACAGTTGGTTTTTCATGAGAAACCGTCCGTGAGTGTTAGAAGCGCAAAATTCATCAAATCTGTTTAAATTTCCAAAACATTTTAGGGCGGAGTATTCAGCTTTGAAAACTCTCAGAAGCGACTATACCCGTTTATACATATTCATTGTAACTACAATATATTTTTACCGATAAGGTTAAAAGTAAACTTCATAACGGATACAAAAATTAATTAGAACATGATAAGGATACATAAAGGAAATGTCGTAAACAAACAACTTAAGTATTTGCCTTCAAGGTTTGAAGCAGTTGTAACGAAGGTCGTTGAAAAAGGAATGCGAAAACTTTGCCATCACAAGCCGCAACAAATTCGTTAAAATGTGAGCATTTAAAAGACATTTCGAAATACCCGTGCGCTGTGTGCTCTGCCCCTTAAACAATCCAGCTGCCTTTTGTAGCAAAGACAAATGAGGCAAAGCAAAATACAAGTCCTGTTTGTGCTAAGAACAGGAGTTTACTCTACTGGGAAATGCATTTGGCTCGTTTCGAATTTGGAACCATTCTTAGTTCACGTTTTTTCTTTATTAAATGTAAACAATGGATGAATTTTACATGGCGATATCCTATGAAGTGAGAGGACTACCACCTCTCGATTGCTCGGAAGTATTATTAAATACGATAGTTGAGATTTTTAGTGACCGACCTATAAAATTTTATTTTTTGTTGTAGATTTGTTGTGTTACACACACACACATACATATGGGCTAATAATGAAGAAAATTTTTTTTGCATGGCATGTTGAAGTGTAATTCTCTGCTCAGTTCAAGGTATAAATAACTGATACCATTTATGGTATTGCCACCATTATAAGAAATTATCACTTGTGTCTATAAATACATGCAAATTTTATGGCAATCCTATCTATCCTTATGCTTTAAAGGCAAAACAGAAGAATACATTACAATACTGGTATCAAGCGAAAGCTATTTGAGAAAGTTTTAATCCAAACTTATTTTTGTCTAGCGTTGCCACCAATTTAAAAACAGCAATTAAATAAGTATTTTCAGGCAGAAATGCAACGAAACGTGTTTGGGAATAACTTAATTCAGCAAAGTCTTTGTGTAGGGCTGCCACTTTTTAATACAATATTTTTTTTTTTCAATTAAACGTACAAATTTTAGTAACAAAACTGGGTTCAACCGAAAATATTCACAAAAAAAAACTTATATGAATTAATTAATTAGAAATTGAAATACAATATAATATTGTAATGTGTGTAACGAATATAAAATATAATACGGGGTAATCAGATTGGAGGGACTTCTTCCAAAGGAGGTGTTTTGACAGATCACGCATGACTACTGTCAAACTCAATACATAATTTTTTCAGTATTCATTGACATTTCATCATGGAAAGACTTGCGCATCAACAACGTTTACAAATCGTGCAATTGTATTACGAAAATCGACGCTCTGTGAAAAGTGTTCATCGCGTGCTCAGGTCAAACTATGGTGTACAGTGATAAGGTCAATTTTTGGTTTAATGGCTACGTATTTGGGCTGAAGAGAAATCCGAAGCCATTAAAGAACAACCATTGAAAACCACCGTGTCGTGTGGTCTATGGGCTGGAGGAATCATCGTCCCATAGTTTTCCAAAAACGAGACTGGCGCCAATGTAACAATGAATGGCGAACACTGTTGCGCCGTGATAAACGATTTTTTGAGCCTGTGATCTCCGCAACATTGTCGTGTGGTCTATGGGCTGGAGGAATCATCGTCCCATACTTTTCCAAAAACGAGACTGGCGCCAATGTAACAATGAATGGCGAACGCTGTTGCGCCGTGATAAACGATTTTTTGAGCCTGTGATCTCCGCAACATTTGGTTCCAACAAGATGGCGCTACTTCCCATACCGTCCGTGAGACAATGGATTTACTGCGTCATCGTTTCAATAAGCAATTAATACCTCGTCTCGGACCTGTGAATTGGCTACTAAGATCGTTTGATATCACACCTTTGAATTTTTAGTTGTGGGGGTATGCACTTACATTCTGTCAAAAAAGTATCGGGAGTTGTTCAGCAAAACACAAAATAATTGTTTAATTATTAAAATTTATTTTGTCGCCTTCAAACTAGGCTCCATTCGAAGCAATACACATATGCCAACGATTAGACTAGTCATAAAAGCACCTTTTGAAGGCGTTTGAAGAGATCTTCTTCAGCTCCTTCAGCGACTTCTTACTAATGACCTCTATCGACTCAAAGCAGCGTCCGCGAAGTGGCAATTTCAGTTTTGGAAAAAGGAAAAGTCACAGGGGGCTAAATCTCGTGAATACGGTGGTTGTTCGATGATAATTGTCGAGTTTTTGGTCGAAAAGTGTTCACAATATGAGCCTTGTGAAACGCCGCGTTATCATGGTGCAAGATCCATGAGTTTTCTTTCTACAAATTGGGCGGTTTCCTACGCACATTGTCTCTTAAACAACGCATAACTTCCAAATATAATGCTTTATTTACCGTAGAACCATTTGAAATGAATTAACGAATTCCGAGTGCATAACACCATAATAATTAAAGAAAACGAGTGGCATCACTTTCACTTTTGACCGACTTTGACGTTGTTTTCTTGGTTTCGGCTCATGAGGATAGCGCCATTCAGCCGCCTGTTGACTGCTTTGCATGTCAAACTCATGTAGCCATGGAATCCTGTTATGAAGCGGTGGATAAACGTTGGGTCCGAATTCACTTAACCATTTGCTCAAGCATGTCTTCAGCCACCTTATTCCGAGGAATTTTTTGAAAGAAATTCAGCTCTGTTGGAACGAGTCGAGCAGCCACGCGTCTCATGCCCAATTGATGGTGCAAAATATTGCGAATTGATTCGAGAGACACGCTGAGGTCACGAGCTACCTCCCTCAAACCTAAATGATGGTTTTCCAGCACCGTTTTCTTGACTTTGTCGATGTTTTCATCCGTTGAAGACGTTGATGGGACCAAATGACGGCATAGTTGCGGCCAACATTTGAAAGGGATTATCTTTAAAAAATAAATGCTCTCTCGAGTTCCTCGGACTACTATTTGTCCCCCAATTCGAAGAAATGGCTGGTGGAAAAGACTTTATTCTAACGAATGACTGATCTCAGAAACGAATGGCTATTTTTCACACTTGGACAAATCCTATTATTTGGAAGGGATCAACAAACTAGAACAGCGTTGGACAAAGTGTAGAAGAATAGAAGGAGATTATGTCGAAAAATGAAGAAGGTTTACCCCAAACAATTAAGTAGTTTTTTTTTGCGTGGACTTTTAAAACAACCCTCGTACGTAGCGGGTATCATCGTTGTTGAAGGAAGTCAGATTGATGAAAAACTCGCAATAAAGGGAGCATTCATATGTAGATCCAGATAACTTCTGCAACTTGGGCAAGGGGTGAAAAGGGGGAAGAAGCTCCTAAGGAACTATATTGAGAACGAACCATACTTATATATCAACCAGATTTGAAGCACTCCAGATCATTTTTGGGCTCCTAGAAATAAAAATGCTTTAAATACTGTGCGAGCTTGCATAAAAACTATTTGAGAATTGTCACTGCCGTTTTGACTAAACCTAAAAATATGGGAAAATCTGCAAAATTGTCTAAGTAGCGAACGAAACTGCAAGGCGTATTCTTGGGCATTGCCCTATACCGATGCACAAATTGAAATGAATACTGGGTGGGCATCTAATAATTAACGACACGATGATTTTCACGGCCTTCGAGTCCCTCCCGTTGGTATAAAACGGCTCGGAGAGGTCCTTCCCAATTCTGACGGCGCTGTTGGTATTGAGTAATGCATAGCCGTATTAGTTTTGCGCGTACAGTATTAGTTTATTAAGACATCGCGGTAACTCCTTTTCGTGCTGTCGAATGCAGCTTTGAAGTCGACGAAAGGATGATGTGTGTCGATTCTCCTTTCATGCGTCTTTTCCAAGACTTGGCGTATTGTGAATATTTGGTCGACGCCGGACTTTCCAGGTGTAAAGCCACACTGATAAAGTATAATCAGTTAGTTGATGATAGGCTTCCGCCTTTCACACAATACGCTCGCTAGAATCTTATAGGCGATATTTAGAAGACTAATCCCGCGGTAATGGGCACAGACTGCAAGATCACCTTTCCCATGGATTGAGCAGAGCACACTTAAATGCCAATCGGCAGGCATGCATTCATCCGATCATATTTTGCATAGGAGCAAATGTTTAAAAAGCTCAATCGGTAGTACATCAGCTACCGCGGCCTTGTTGGTCTTTAGTCGCTTCATTGCTACTCGCTCGTCATCATGGTCGGCTAGCAAAACGTCAGACCTCTCGTCAACGATTGGGATCTCAGGTTCTTCAACTACTCTGTGACTTTCACTGCTGTCACCATTCAGCACGTAAAAAGTGTTTCCTCCATAACTTAAGAAGGCTTTGTACGCCCAGTGCGCCGTCTTTATTATTACAGGAAAATATTTGTGACTTCTCTTAATGCAAGTAGAGGAGGTTTTTTTAAGCTTTTAACTCGTACTAGTTTCTAATCAGTCCTTTCTGTCACTAGCTCAAGTTTTCTCTGCAGGGTTACCCTCAGAGCACACTTACACACATACATTACTTTGCAACTCATTCTACACACATATCAAATTTCACTGTCTGCCAACTTTGTCCTCCAGCATCATTCACTTAACTGTGCAAGCAACCATCTTTAACTGTTCTGCCAAATTCACTTCCCTGATATTATAACTTACGGTGGGCCCAGCACACAGGCACGTTTCTTACGTGGCTACGATAGGAGTAAATATCTTCTGCTTGTTTCATTTCTTTTTCAGTATTATTGTTATTATTATTTTCAACATGCCGCTTACTAAAGTCTTCTTTATTCAGCCTATTTTTGGTTATTTGGTACAGCTGCCGAACATTTCAATATAAAATATTCATTTGAGTCTCAATGGTGTACTAAATGCGGTGGCGAATTGCGCAAACATACGTCTAATGCCTTGTCTGTTACTCTTACTAGCTACACCGGTGTAGATATCTATACTATGGGATTGTATACATTTAATGGCATACCTACATATACAATGTTTTGTATATACGTACGTATTTGAGTATAAGGAAGCATTGCTTATATTCAGTAAGTTTACTCTTTTGACGACATCGCAAGTACAGAATATGGCTAGTTTAGTGTGATTATAGGCGCGAAGTGATTGTGGGGTGTAGCACATGGGAATTCGTTTGTATATTATGAGTAGATGGTAGTATCATACTTAAGAGGGGCTTTTTATTCTAGCTGATCCGTTTCAACATTAAGCTTATTCACAGTTTTATGAAGAAGATTTTGACACTTGGCTTTTATAACCATAAACTAACACTCCTAGCATTATCAAAAAGTGTTCATACTCAGTCATAGAGTAGCACACAGGCATGTAGGATAAAACTGTTGGTAATTATAATAATGACAATGTATATATTTATATTCAAGTAATATATAATTTTCGCTTACACCTTTTATCGGGAGTTTCGCCGTGCTATTCCAAACACGAATTAGAGGGCCTAAAGTGTCATGCCGGCTCTGAACGGCAGATGTTTTTTATGAGGAGATTTTCGTGGAATAAACACACTCAGAGATTAGCCATTACCAACCGAGGGACAGCCACTAAAAACCTTTTCTATTATTTGGTGTTTCATGTTCAGGGTTTAAATCCTGGACACTACCGAATGGTAATCACGCACCAACCCATTTGGCCGCCCAAAAATATTAATATAACAATAACAACAGCCTTAAAGGTTACCAACTTCCCGACAAGGGCTCCCCATCTTCATGACCGGGTTATAAAAGGTAAGATTTTTTTACGAGCTAAAATCTATAAGCTACAGAAGAACTTGATCAGTGCACAAATTGTTAGAAGTAAACCGATCGTAAATAATTTATTGAGAGAGGGCAGTTTAGTTTCCCACTGTTGAATGCAAGTCTTGGCAGCTACAAATTTTTAAGAATCAGCTTTTTCGTAATAAGTAAATGTTTTTTGGTATTTTTTTCGAACCTTTAAAATCAAAAAAAAAGGGTCAACCCCGGTTTTTTGTCTTTGAACTTCCGTCGTTTGTCAAATTTTATTTTTTTTTAAGATCGTCTTTTTGTCTTTTTGATTTCAGACACCTGTGAGTTTTTTGGAAGACCGTTTTTGAAGGCTGACAACTTTTTGAAAGAACCTCGTATGGCAAAAAAAAGTTTTTATTTTGTAGCGATAGAACAGAAAATAAAATAATCAAAACAAAAATAAAAAATATTTTTTTGCTTTCGTTTAACACGCGTTTAAAGAAACACCCAAAAATACACCATTTCAAATGAGCCGAGGACCTAAACGCTATCAAAAATGTTTTAATATTCCATGCATGACAAATCTTATAATTCTCAAATGTTTTCATCAAAACTTTCATAAAATCTTTATTAAAATTGATAATGTTGTAATTGGTCATCTAAAAAGCATAAAAGTATTGCATTCTGATAAAACATTCAGTTGAGATATCTCGCAGAATAAAGTTGGTGTTTGTTACACCGTCAAAACATGTAACCATTTTGTTTTTTCTATAAATCGAATTTTAATTTTCCTTTCCTTCCTTTATTCAATTTATTAGACACCGTGAGATTTTTACCTTTTCCAGAAAAATGGGTTGAAAGGAGAGCATTTCGTGGACGTAACAGCCATCCAAAAAGTGTGTAACGCTGTCTCAAACGGCATTTTCATTTCATGCTTTTAGGCCTTGCGAATCATTGCTGTGGATAGAAAGCTTATCTCCGATTTCTGTTAAAACTGCAAAAATGAGTTCACCACCTCCGCAACTGCGCCACTATGACAAGATGTGACAACGTCTCTTCACATTTCTGATTCAGCAAGTATTTACAACTTTTTGCGCTTCATAAATTATACCCATTGGTTTAATATATAAGTAGCATTAAGCGGAGGTAAAAGTGCCTTCTGTGGTCACACAATCGACTTAGTAGTCTACGGGAGCCTCCACCCAGCTTATGTGAGATGGCAGCTCTCACACTTAACTACGAATGAAGGCTAGTTTAAATTTATTTATATATTTTCTAATGTAGCATATAAAGGGGTTTTCAATTGGCGCGGGTCGATTTCGGCGTCCTATGGCAGCCATTTTGTTTTGGTGACATCTGTCAAATCTTTTGTTTATTATTCAGTTGTTTCTGCCAAATCATCATGGCAAGTTACACGTTTGAACAGCACGTTCAAATGATAAAACTTTATTATCAAAATGAGTGTTCATTAACGCAAACGTTGCGCGCATTTCGCCAATTTTTCGGTAGACGTGGTGGCCCTTCAAAGTCGACTCTTCAACGTTTGGTGGCCAAATTTGAGACGATCGGGTCAATAAACAATCAACCAACACCCGTACGTTCAAGGAACGCAAGATCAGCCGAGAACATTGCCGCGGTCCGTGAAAGTGTACAGCTGAACCTGAGGCAGTTTATTCCTCGCCGTGTACAAGAACTTGGCCTTTCGCAGACTTCAACTTAGCGAATTTCGCGTCGGGACTTGGGCCTACACCCGTATAAGATCCAACTAACCCAGGAGCTCAAAGTTGATGACCATACACAACGCCGTTTGTTCGCTGACTGGGCTTTGAATCGTTTGGAAGAGAACCCCAGTTTTGGGCGAAAAATCATCTTTAGATGACGAGGCGCATTTTTGGATGAATGGCTGTGTTAACAAACAAAATTGCCGTATATGGGACGACACCAATCCACACGAGGTTCACCAGGTGATAATGCATTCTGAAAAAGTTACCGTTTGGTGTGGATTTTGGGCCGGCGGCGTCATTGGTCCGTACTTTTTTGAAAACGACGTTGGTGAGGCGGTCACCGTCAACAGCGAGCGCTACACAACGATGATAACCAATTTCCTATGGCCTATATTGAACCATATGGACCTAGACGACATGTGGTTCCAGCAGGACGGCGCTACGTACCACACAGCAAACGCCACGATTGACATTCTGCATGAACGATTTGAGGGTAAGGTTATCTCTCGCAGGTCTATGCAAATAAACCACAATCGACCGATGCTCTAAAGGTGAACATAACACATGCCATCGCTCAAATTCAGCCGGATCTATGCGGAAGAGTTATTGAAAACTGGACCATTCGGATCCGTTCCATAGCAGAATATACCGAATGTACTACGTAAAGGAATTGGTGCATTCGATGAAAAAGTGCCAGCAAAGTGTTATTGAAGCTAACGGTTATCATACCTAATTTTAAATTAATCAAAAAAATACGTATTCACATTAAGTATTTAATAAAAAACCGTTTAGTTGTTGTTTTTCCAAAGAATTTAAAGTGTTTGTTATTACTTCCCTTTAAGTGCTGTGAATAAATATGAATAAATACAAAAAAGAAGTCAAAGATAAATAAAGAGTGCTATTTTTTTCTATTGAAATCGAAAAATTGAATTTATTTTTAGAGTCAAAACTTATTCTGGACAAACTAACTCCACGCGATGGGAATCTCATTATGAAACTTGTAGAGATTACTGAGCTATATTATTACTGGAAAATATAAAAAATTTTAGTAGAGACAGAGGGATTGTTTTTTAATATTTAATAAACAATATATTTTTTTCTAAATTTTTTTTTTTAATACTTAAAATTATAATTGAGAAACGTAAATTATAAACATATCATATTAAAAACAATCAAAGATATTCTACTTAAGAATAGGAATAGGAAAATCTAAGAGGTTTTTTGTTAAAATTACAAAACATTGTTCATATCCAAATATATTAAAAAAAAATTTGCTTCTCAAATACAGTTTTTTAATATGTTTAAAAATAAAACTAAAATCAAATTTTATAAAAGAACCGTGGATGTTCCACTTCAAAAAATAAATAAAAAAATCTAGTACGCATTTTTCTCAAAAAATTGTTCATGGTCCACAAAACTATATAATGTTTTCTTCAATATTTAAAAAAAATTTTGTTTTTTGCTTGTGCACTCCTCTCAGGAGCAAAGGGCCTCGACAAGACTTGTCTTGCGCCGGTTTTGTTAATCTATTTGATTTGTGACAGGGTAGGTGATTAGCCTGCCGCCACCAGTCCTAAGTAATGGGAATGCCCACCTGTCGTTTCTTAGGAACAGCGATTTCTTACTGCTTGGAGCGCCATCTGTGTGTCACATTTTACTACCAGAAGGATCACACAGATGGATGAGGAGTCGCTAAATTTGGTGTGTCTGCGCATTTATCGCGGCTGCCCGCTTCCTCTTGTTGACCCTACTGATGCAATGTGTGACTATGTCTTTTTTTTACATATTTTAGCAGCTACAATGCAAATAATGCGCTGACTTTTGTGCAGGAGTAAGGATTGGAAGGCTATGGTATTTTTGTTTTCTATATTATTTATTTCTTATACAAAGATTAATAACCCCCACAAAAAAGGGAAAATTAAAAGAGGTTTGCGTAAAATGTTAAAAACTTGTGGTTATCCTAAAATATTCAACAAAAAATATAATTTTCCTCCACAATGAAAAAAAGTTTAAAAATATAAAAAACAATCTGAGTGGGTTTTTTTCATCAAATATGATAAATAATTGTTTATTTCCAAAAACCATTAAAAAAATTATTTTATTTTTTCTCAAATATATATTTGTAATATATTTCAATTTAAAGCAAAAATCGCATTTTATATAAATATTATAAAGAATCGAGTATATTCCGCTTCAAAATCAAAAAAAAAACAATAATAAGTAAAAAATGTAGGAGGAATTTTGTTAGATATTATCAAAAATTATTCATATCCGACAATATTCAACAAAAAATATAATTTTGTTCTCCAAAGTTTTTTTTTTAATATATGTGTACATTTTGTCTTAGATTAGGTTGAATGGCTGTCAAGGAGCCCATTTGGACAAAAATTTAAAAATTTGTCCGTTGTGATACATTTGTGTTAAAAGATGAAAAATTAAGGTTATACTCGGAATCTTTAAAATTTCTCCGACCGGCTTAAAACTTCATATTTAATATAGTATTTTTGGATGCCTTACATTTCTAGAGGGTGTCCCGTAAAGAATGAATATGTTTTGCAATTATGGGCAACCTAAAGTGCAGTGGGAGTCAAAATAATAGCAGCGCTTCGTATTTTACAGTTTTGACTACTCATTCATTTTTCACTATTTATTTTTATCGATATTCCCAGGAAGCTTAAATTGGGAAGCTCCAAAAGGATATTCTAACTGTAAAGTCTAAGAGCAAACGCCGTTCATTGGAATTTGCTTCACTTAATATCTTTAAATTTTGAAACTTTTAAGAAACGCATTACTGATGATCAATAAAAAATTGCTTATGAACACATATTCACATACACATACGTAAGTTCTCCTTATACAGAGCAAGGGTTAAGCGTAAAGTTTCTTACTACCCAACGGTTCACGCTATGCGGTTTTGTGAAACGAACGAGAGGCACAAAAAAGAACCAATTTTATGAAAAGCAAAAGCTTAAACTTAAAAAGAACTGAATCACACAGCCAGACAGTAAAAAGTCAACACTGGTAGATTACCTAACAACCTAGCGGTGGTCTGTTGTCTATTGCCGCTGGCTGGAATGTAAGAGCATAAACAGAGCAACAAGTAAATTATGATAACGAGAAGATGTGCAAACAACACAAAAAGTCATTAGTTGTGATCCACTGGCGAGCACTGGTGTGTTTGTGGCAAGCAAGGAAACCAATGAAAAAAGAAAAAGCGGCAACAAGTAATATTTAATTTGCAAGCCTCCGACCACAGGTGATGCAGTAGCACGGTTTGTTTAAGATGAAATGTAGTCTAAACATTTACTAACAAATAAGTAGCACACGCTAGATGAAGATATTGAAAGGCTCCAGAAATTTCACTTATACCTTAAGGTACAAGCTAAATAAATGTTTTCAGTGGAAGTCAGTTCAACTTAATTAATTGGCCGATTGAAGCGCAAATAATTTTTAGAAGAAATTAAAGGAATTTTAGTTCAAGTCTAGGGTGAGCAGATAATTATTTACCTTGCAAAATTAGACGCAATGCTGATAGCTAACAGACTGTGTGAAGTATTATTATCACTTCAAAGCGCACCACTCTAATTGGATAGTTGTCATTTCGCCAGTTGATTGGCAGTTGCTTTAGGAACGCCAGCAAGCAAAGTTGTGGCGAACTTTTGAGTGTGTGACATGGCGTTTAAGTACTTTTGTCCCTATTTCTATCTTTCAACGCGTTCGCTTTCATGGAGGACTCATGCTGTCAATAACTTTTTCGCCATAAACCAAGTTTTTCCATAATTGCCGGCAATGAAATATCGCTTCAGTAACAAAAGCTTGCCTTTCAGTCGTTGTGCATATCCTACTGGACATTCTGTATGCTTGTGTGCGTGAAGTCAGGTTTGTTAAATGCGTGTATGTGCGCCTTTTGGCACTTGCTTCGAACTGCTTTGCATGTCCAGTAGTCGTTTATTTGTCGTCAACACGTCACTGACAGTTATTACATTCCACAAACTTAAATAACATATATTACATAGCTACAGTTATATCTTACGACATACTGACAAACGTAAACGAATAAAGCATTTTTTCCTTTTGTATAATTTCCAAATTTAATTTACTTATAGTTTAGCGTAATTTTGCTCTTTGTTTTGATTACGCTTCGCCATCGCTTGCGCTAACTACTATCCCTACGTCCATGTATTTATCGTTGAGAGTGTTTAATATATTCACAATCACATACATACAAATGCAGACATTTGTAGATATTACGTGCGAGGCATCGGAAGCAGTCAAAGGAAGCACATGTTGCATGCAATTACCTCTACATACACTGTCGGCGGCTCGTTACTTCCTACTGAGAGTAATCGTACTTGACTCGGGTACGGAGTTAAGAGAGTAGTTACAAGAAGCAAAGAGAAAGTCTGCGCACTCTTTCGCTAATGCAGCAAATTAATGTGATGTATGTCAATTCAGCTGTTTCCTGGTATTCGCCATGGGGAGAAAGAAAATAATGTGGAGGAAATTGGGTAGAAAAATTTGGTGTAAATAGATAGAGAGCATGAAGCAGTGCACAGTTGATTTTCTAATGCTTACGAGTAAAAGCTACTATTAACTGTGTTTGTGTCATCGGTAACGTTCACTGAAATTTTCTGACAAATATTTTCGTAGAGAATTCTAGCCGTCAAATCTTATGTTTGAAAGAAAGTTTTGTACTTTTCTCTACATTTTAGAGATTTCAATGACTAAAATTTGGTTACCTTGAAACATTATTAAAAAGTATTGCGACATGCTGGACTATAAATTTGTTTCTATGCCAACCGAAATATCTAAATTGCTTCTACTCTGTTAGGTTACGCAAATACGGTAATTAAAACAGGTACTCCCACGTCCATACGGAAAATGCAAGTTTTTTAAATGGATAATAACAGATATTCAATTGTATGTGGTTTTTATTTCATAGATTAATGTAAAAAATATAAATTTTACTTAAAGAATCTTTTAAAACTTAAACTAGTGACAATAAGAACAAAAAGGAAATACTCATATGGTCATTAAAATTTGTAAGAAATAGAAATAAATGTAATAGGAAAAGAACTTGCCTCTCGGCAGGCAATGGCAAACCTCCGAGTGAGTGTATTTCTGCCATGAAAAAGCTCTTCAAAAAAATATCTGCCGTTCGGAGTCGGCTTGAAATTGTATTGTAAGTCACGCTATTTGTGGAACAACCTCAAGACGCACGCCACAAATAGGAGGAGAAGCTCGGCCTAACGCCCAAAAAGGGTGTACGCTCCAATTATATATATGCCGACTCCGAGCGGCATATATTTTTTATGAGGAGCTTCTTCATGACAGAAATACACTCGGAGGTTTGCCATTGTCTGCCGAGGGGTGACCGCTATTAGAAAAATGTTTTCTTAATTTTGGTGTTTCAACGAGATTCGAACCTACGTTCTCTCTGTGAATGCCGAATGGCAGTCACGCACCAACCCATTCGGCTACGGCGGCCGCGGGAAGAACTTAGTGGTTTTAAACACTAAAAATGCTCTTTAAGTTATCGAAGTTTAATCAATAATGATTTTCAATGACTTTTAGCATTCGATTTGACATAAAATTGATAATCCTATTGCAGGTTTCTGTGGGACTGTGATTCCCCATCTCCCCAAAGGTTTTCAATAGGGTTTTAGTCTATTGATTGGCTTGGCTTGCTCCTCAGCAAATGGTAGCATCACTTCTTGAAGTATATACTTGTAAATATATTTTTCCATATTTTTGGTTGTGAGGTGAGTAGGTCCTACTCCACTCCAAGAGAAGCATCTATTAATCATTGTGTTGCTGCCACTGTGCTTAACTATTTTTTTTGTTTTGTGAACCGCATCGAGAACTCTTACCCTTTAGAACTTCTGACCTTTCGCCCGGCATCATTTCACAATAAATTTATTTTAGTTTCATCTCTTCAAGGTATGTTATAGTATTTTCTCGTACACTCTGGTCCACACCGTAACTCGTGCTTTGGAGTGAAACTTTACCTCTTCCTTAAATTTGCTTGTTTCAACAGAGGAGCTCTACGAGCTATACTGCCTGGCAGGTTCATGTTGTACAATCGGTGTCGTGTTCTTTTTGGGCTTAAGAGCTTTTATCAAGGGAATAGTTTTCCAAGCATCTTCCAAGTGGAGGTGTATAACATCTGTCTATGTGTCGATAAACTTAGACAGGAACTTCCGTGATGAGCGAATTGCCATTCTGAGCTACGGCCAGGCGGCACTCAAGGCTTCTTCATCCTAAGTCCTCACTGGTGTGCTAGGAACACACGGTCGGATCCGGCTAATTTGGGTCCTAAGACACAAGAATATAACTGGGAACGAACTATGACATATTGGTAAGAGAGGCTGCCTCCTCTTCATTAATAGGACCCGAGCCCTTCTCAATAAATTTGTGGGATTTTTTGTTTGTTTTAAAATTCAAGAGTTAGCGAAATTTCAACAATAACTTTAAGTTTTTTCGAGCAGCACAATGAAATCGATAGATAAAGGCAACGTACCTATTTTAATGGCCATATGTGTAAGTCATTAAATATGTTAGGTCAGGTTAGGCTATGTGGTTTACCATGCGAGAAATCAAATTTGTCCTTTGGGGACGGGGTCTTACCCGACAGAAAAGAAACTGTAAGGGGTAGCTTGAAAGTTAAGACGAGGTAATGAAGAACCAAAGACCGAACGATATCTAACCACGGTTGTATTAACTGCCTAATTATTCGTATGAAATTCATCAAGTTCTTAATATTTGTGTTCGCTATATTTGCGAGTGCAGCACAGAAGGGAGTAGCGCTCGAAGTCTATGTTTTAAAGCTGCGAGAGGAGAACAGTGGAGGAGAAGATGCTGAGATAATTCCAGCTCAACCTTCAAACAGCTTTTGCAAATAGGACTCAAATTAGTTGCGTGTCTCATAGCAAGCATACCTAGCGGCCAATGTTCGGTAAAAGCACCCACAAAAATCGAAAGCTGTAATTTTGTCAACCTCCTATAAACATGCAGTCTGAAGGCTTCCGCGACGTTGCATGGTTTTGTAATTGTCCTGCGCTCGCTGAGTTGACGCGTAGTCTACCTTTTTAGGAGCAGACCAGGGGATTCTGAGCCTCTTATATCGAGGAAAAACAATCTCATGGATCCCCTGTGAGCTAGCTCATCCACCCAGTAGTTTCCAGTAATGTTCCTGGCAAATGAACCTGATTTCAAGGAATTTGAATGCAGACGAAAGGGAAGTTAAGCATTCCCCGACCATTTTTGATCGCACTATCATCAAGCCGAAGCCACTTGGCCGTCAGATCGAGTGTTTACTTCCTTGAAAGTTGCAACACAAGTTGATACCTGCGCACTTCACAGAGTACTGCCATCCATACTTTAAGCCATCCGTGATCACGTTCACCTCCAAATGCCTCTGAATGCTCCTCATAAAAACTTAAAAAAAGTATATATCTGCTGTTCAGATTCGGCTTAAAAGTGTAGGTCCCTCCATTTATGGAACAACATCAAGATGCACGCCCCAAATAGGAGGAGGAGCTCGGCCAAACACCCAAAAAGGGTGTAGGCGCCAATTATATTTATATATATATTTGCGTTACAGCGATGTATGAATGACCGCCCTTGTTTCTGCAGCATACGTGGGAATTGGTCGAATACACGTCTTATAGATTCTTATTTTGCCTTCGATCCTCATGGGCTTGTTTCTCCATACAGAAGTTCTCAGACAGCGATGCTGCTTTGTTTGCCGCTTGCTTTACTTCTATTCATAAATCTCTATTGTTGGTGATGCTTGATTCCAGATAGAATTTAACTGAAGAACCTGCGTTATGGATTCTTTGGACAAAACGAAGCATTTGGTTTTTTCAGCATATTTTTGTACACTTCGGCATCTTGCTCAAATTTGAATATAAGTCTCTGTAGGTCGTCTACATTCTCAGTAATAAGAACTGAGTTGTTTGCATAACTAAATAGATTTCATAAAAAATATACTTTTTTCGTCGAAAGCTAGTTTCGAGTATTTGGATTAAAGCGGCAAGTTTGTATGGTGGAGGCACGCAACTGCTTTGGGCAGAAAGGGATATACGAGTATGGCCAGAACGATACACCGTTACTACCGCAAAACTGACTTTGTCGAGTCACCTATAGGCAAGTACAATTATTTGGATATTTTATATAGAGTTTGAGGCAGAATATTACACAACTAAGGTAAGACATGGACATAAGTGCACTTCCGCAATCCCATTGAGTATTCGTGAGATTTATTAGAAAGTAATATTCTGATAAGAATATCAAATATTCTATGCCCCAACTAGGAGCTAGGAGCATATATAATATTCTGTCACCCAACATAACCTCAAAAAAAAAAACAAAAAAAGCAACAGCTGATGGATATAAATACTAAATAATTTTGCAAACTAACAAACTAAAGTCTAAGTACCTAGACGCATTTACTAAGAGAATGGAATACACCACTACAGCTACTGAACTTCATAAGTCAAAGTTTTATTTAGAAGTAAGATGTCTAGCCTGCATATATACACTGCACCCTGTTGTACTAAACGGCAATTTGAAGTTGCGATTATGCTCCAAAAATAGTTCTTGGACAGTTTTGAATAAAAGGTGCAACAGAAAATCCGTGATTCCAACGATTTCTTTCTGGTGCATGGAAGATGAGGTTTTGGTAGAGGCTGATCGAAAAAGATCGTGGTCAAAAGCCCGCTGAGCCGACTCCAACGATGGTCAAGTCCGAATGGACAGCTAAGAAGGTTTTGCCGGAATGTGTTTGATGGGGTTGAGCTGAAATCTTTTAGCTGTTTCCTTCGTCCCAAACACTTAATGCGGATTTCTGTTGCCAGAAGCAAAGCAAATTGAAGCAAGCGGTGTAACAGAAGCGATAAGCATTGGCGAATAGGAAGGGCATTTTGCTACGGCAAGACAATGGCAGGCAGCATATATTTTTATGAATCGACAAAACCTTCGAGCGCTTCTATGGGAAGTTATTTTGCATCTGTCCTCTAACTCATGCCTGGAATTAAGCGAGTATACTCCTTTCAAGCATTTGCTATACATATTTTCTTCACAACACAAAACTGGACGTAAAAAGTGCTTATGAAAATGAGCTGGGAAAACATTTTAATAATAATAACGAGAACTACTTCAATTAAATAATTACTAATTTTTAATTCATTTAATAAAATACTTTAATTGGAAAGCCATATTTTGTCATTGAAAGACATAACTGGGTGAAGCAGAGCACTCCACTAAGCAGTGCCATTGCATCATTAATATTTATGTATAAATATCTACCTATTTGCGTAACTTTTAATTCCCAAGTTAATGCCTTACACGCGGCAAAACTCATTACAAAGCAAATGGAATAATTTCAGGAGCAGCATCCATGCTTCAGTGTCTCAAATTACGAGTACTATACGCAGCCTTGAAACGGCAAGGGGTTTAAAGCCTTGATGCTCTCTCACACGCACTCCTCTCCGCACGCACCTACATAATCACATCAAAAATACCCCACTGAGTTTCACTTCAATTTCAACAAACCAGTATAGGTAAAACAAACCAAATCAAGTAAAACAAACCAAATCAAGTAGAAATAAAAAATACGAAAAAAAATATATAAAAAAGTACGAGAGAAGGGAAATAATAGAAAAATTGTGAATTGCAGAGTATGAGAGGCGGAAAGTTTAAAAAAGTTAAGATACAACTCCAAGTGAGATTACCTAGCTAGTAGAGATGCCAATTTTTTCGATGTTTCGAAACCGCAGTTCCGAGATTTATCCCGGTATTTAGATATCCATCTAAAAAAAAAAATTTTAAAAGCTCTCCTACCATCTAATAAATAATAAATGTCTTTTAATAAATTTTTCTTTAAAACGAAAATTATTTCATTAGTAAGAAAAGCAAAGACAATAGTGAAATTTATACGAATTTATGTAATAGTACTTTAACATGCACATATGTGATAATGGTGATAGCTATGATTGTCTATCTCGTGCCAGAGTTCATGAGTAGTTTACACGTTTCAGATTTGGTTGTGTGAACATAAATGACAATGAACATACGGACCACCCAAAATCATTCATCACTGAAAATCAATCGAAATTGTTCCTAAGTTTATCAAAAATGAACAGAAATCATCGTTGGAATTCATGGAATCGGAGTTAAATATCTCCAAAACATCGATTTGTCCCATGGTAACTGATCGTTTGGGCTTACGAAAGGCCTGTGCACGTTTCATTCCGCACAAGTTAACTGAGGACCAAAAATTGCTCAGAACTCAACATTCGAAAGATCTCATTAAAGAGGCGAGAAAAGACGAGAACTTCCTTTACAACGTTTTGTGTACGCAGAGGCTATTTAAAATCCTTGTGCTGACATCCTGAAGGGCATTCCGGTCAATGACCTGAACACTCTTTCGAAAAGCTTTTAGATCGCGAAAAACCGTGTATCGAGGCCAGAGGTGACTATTTTGAATAAATAAACCCGAAGTTATGAGAACAAAGCTTCTGTCGTTTCTATTACAGCTCAGCCTTGTTTATTTTGGATTTCACCTTGTATGTACGTACCTGAAGCGGAGGGCCGTACACTCATATTATTTTATTTATTTATTTATTAGAATTGTTATATAATACTAAAACTAATACAAGAACGAGTACTAGCTACCAGGGCCTACAACTCGATAGTTAGATAGAACAGTCTGTGTTATTATTAGCAAATCATATTAAATCGTAGTACTTAAGTTACAATCTTTCAAAAAATTATTTAAAGCAGTTAAATTGGTGGTAGAAACAGTAGCCAGTAGAGCAGAAGGTTTGGTGGATCCGAAGTGTTTTTTTCCTGAAACTTTCTAAGGTACGACAATCGTTTAAAAGATGGTCAGCTGATGAGTTATTATCACAAAATGGACATTGTTGTTGGGTACCTCCTGTGAGGAGGTGTTGGTTTGTAAGTTTAGTATGTCCAATTCTAAGTCGGGCGAACTGGCTTGATAAATATCGAGGTATATTGCTTGGGTATAGAGGTGGTTTCCGCTTGTCGTTAAATTCAGTAAACCGATACGTAAACGTATACCATTCTGTCAATAAACTGGAAATAATGGGCTTTTTGCTGGCATAAGTCGAGCTGTTTCGTCGGCTCGCTCGTTGCCTAAGATGTTTTTATGGTCTGGTACCCACATAATGTTGATCTTTTTTAAGTTTCGAAGACAAAGGTTTCTTATTTTTTCAACCAATTTGCTACTACTATTAATGTTTTGTATGGCTTTAATATACGGCATGCTATCAATACAAATGAGGAACTTTCCTTTCTTTCCTTTACTGCGAAGAGTTGTTGATAGGTCGAACTACTTGTCGTAGATTTATTAAGTGCATGAAGAACAGTGTTGAAATTTAATTTATAGATGTATAAACCACTATGGTTGGGAGTTTAATTTAGTGCAGCTCCTAGGTGGAGTCAAATCAATCTCTAAGCCATTCGAAATACAGCGGCAAATTGTGGACTTGAGCATATTTCTACGTTTGAGTCGGAACGCCGATATGTAATCCTTGTGCAAAATATGATTATTAGTAGAAAAGAGTTTCGATTAGTAGCCATGTCGCTTCGGTTAAACGTTCCTTTATAGTAGGGAGAAAAGCTTCAGCCAAAACACATTTTACGGGGGATGTTGGGAACGCGTTTATACTACGAAGAGCAGCGGTATGGTATGGAGCATCAAGTAGCTTAATATTAGTATTGGCGGTCCATCCGTACACAGGTAGGCCGTAGTCTATCTTAGAAAGTATGATTGCTCTAGTGATATTGACTAAGGTGTTTGTATGGATTAAGGAGAGTTTGGATGACAAATACTTGAGTATATTGAGTCTGGCAGCTAGATTTCTTCTTAAAACTAAACAATGTTGCTTAAATTTAAATCTTTTATGAAATGTTATGCCTAAAATTTTTAAGAAGCTTACATTTTCAATATTCAATTTATTAATTGTCAAAGTGGGGTATAAACAATAACGTTTTTTGCAAATATGCAATATTTTACATTTTCCAATTGATAGGTTTGCTCCGAAAAGCTCACCCCACGTATTTATGTCTGTAATTATATTTTTAAATGTGTTGTTTACTTTAGTTAAATTCTTTTCTTTTGTAAAAATTACTGCGTCATAAACAGATAGACCTATGTTTCTATATTTTAAAATAATTTTATTAAATTGTTCTAATGCTATGACAAATAGTACAACTGACAAAGGGGACCCTTAAGGGATCCCATTCATATTATATTATTTTAATATTATTTGATGCAACTCGAATATTAATATATTGCTTATTTAAATAGTTGAACATTGAATACAAAAAAAATCCTACTGTTCTCTACACACTTTGTTGTCAACCCAAAGCGGTTTTCAGTGTTGCCATTTTGCTATAAAAGGGGATTTTTCTATCTTATATTCGGGAACAAAAACACTGGGATCCCGGAATTTCAGGATTGACATCCCTACTAGTTGGTCTTGTATTTAAATCATAGGATTCATTGAGTGTATTTGAGTTTCTCTGTATGTATATTAAGGATTTTTATTGAAAGAAAAAGAAATAAATTAAAATTAAAACTAAAATTAAAATTAATCACGTAATCCTACAGGTTAAGGCATCACCAGCAGCAACAAAGGTTGAGCGTAGATTTTTAAATTACTGCTACAAACAAAGTTGAACAATTTAAAAAAAAATTTATAAATATTCCCACCGGTTAAGGCATCACCACCAGCAAAAAGTTTAAGCATAGATTTTTGAATTTTTATTAAAAAATATTTTAGAAATTTGAAAAAAAAGACTAAAACATTCCTACCGACTCATCAGGCGAAGGTTATTTTTTAACACATTTTAAAAATAATCCTACCTACTAAGGCATCTCTAGCAAAAAAAGGTTAAGTGTAACGTTTGTCTTTAGCGCGGCATTGCCCTTGGATTTGAAGGACATGGGGAGAATGTTAGCTATCAAATGCCGCGCTGATCCGTTCAACCTGTTGCTAATGGCCTCAAAATGTGTTATTTGCACACGCCATAAAGGCCATACGAGCAAAGCAACAACAACAACATGTGTGTTCATACTTATGCATGTATCTATTTGCATACATATAAGTGGCTTGTAAAAATACTATATAGTTGCCTGCTGTCAACTATGAACGTCTTTGATTTTTTAACTTCCTTGTCAAGGTGGCCGGCACGGCACAGCTGTTTTCCCATGTGAATGAAGCATTTTTTTTTTACGCCCAGTTGCCGGGCAGCAATCGTGACGCCGAATGTCAACTGGGCTCGTGGGCACTGCCGAACAGTAAAGATTAGCTACAACACAGAACAAGCGCCATCACCCCATTGGCCCTGCAACATTGTCCTCATAAAAGGGAAAATGCGCGCCAAAGCAAAGGACACTGCGTGCGCTCACATTAATAGCATTCATTTGTTCTTCTTCCCATTGCCATTTGCTCTCTTAGTTACATTGTATGCACGCTCTTAATTGCAATTTTCTCAATATTTACCAAATGTGAACTCTATTTTATGTTTTTGCTTCTTCGTTTCTGGTCTTTTTCCTTTGTATACGCAGGTACTTGTTGTATTCGAGGCGAGATACACATCTCCCGACGATGCTGCTGGTAACTTTGAGCCGACCAATCTGGTGCGACCCATACAGGAGCAGCAGAATATTAGCTGTAGCAGCCAAAGTTTGGACGATGATCAACAGATGCTTCTCGACATCGAACAGAACATAGCGAATCTGGAGCGTAGTTTGAATCGAGGTAAAGTAATAAAAAGCGAAATTTCAAGTGATACTGAAAGAATATCAAATGAAATATTTTGAAACAAAAATCTAGCAATTCGGAAATATTTGAAAATTAGCTCATTTGTGCTATACATTTTTGCGCTAAAATGAGAATGGGTGAAATTTGAAAAAATTTGAACAATTTTAAATCAACGCAGTGGGTGTTCAATAAAGTTCTAACTAGCTTCTTTATTGCTTAAAAATATAAATATGAAAAGTTAAAAGAAATGTGTCCATTTATTGGTGAAGCTTTGGAGCGCACGTGTACTAGGCGTTAAGTGGAGTGAACAAACCGATAATAATTGAGCTGCGTAGCAACAGATGTGCGGATAAATTAAAACTAAAGATTTAAAAAAATTTACTGAGTGCCAAGGTACATACATAGCAGATAGTATCAGTAGAACAAAAACAACAAGAACAGTGCATTTTATTTTTGCTTTTAATCTTTAGTATGTCAAAATGTATAAACAAAAATTAGTATTATGAGTAATTTAACCAGAACTTGCGATTTTAAGAGCTAAATAGCGCGAAAAAACTTAAATCAGCTGCTGTGCAAATGCTATCTGTTCAATGTGCCCTGCAATTTCGTTTTTTATTTTAAATGCGGGCGAAAAATTTAATGTTCTACACAAAAAAAAACAAAAAAACAACAAGTTTCGAAGTAGCGCTTTTATGTGAAATAAATAAATACTTCAGTGGCAATACCGATTGTATTTTAGGTGCATCCATGTAACTCATCAAACCGTAAAATAGCGCGAAGATTTACCTAAAATAAAATATAATACTGCCATGAGGGTGTAAAAATTAAAAAAAATTATTACAAACCTTCAAAACTGCAGCTTCGTTTTACTCAAAAATTTACAAGTGCCCATTGATACATGCTCTCGTACAAAGCAAACAGGCAGCAACAGAGTTGAACAGCCTAAAAATTTAAAATGCATCCCATTCGTTGCGACTGGCTAGTATTCAAATTAGAAGGAACCTTTTATGTAAATAAAGGAAAATTTCGCAAATTAAAATACTGCATAATGTAACAAGCTTTCAGGCAGTAGGCACAGAAAACATCATTTATGCTTGAGCAATATGGAAGTGCATAATTGATGAATATATGATATAAAAAGTTTATGAAGTAACTAAAATAATAATTCCTTATTTTTTGTCGGTGTTTTCGCAGAGCAGTTAAAATAACGAAAGCGTGAAGTTATATAAAGAATAAGGGAAAACCTGACATGTGAATAAACAGACGCGCAAGTATGTATGTAGATGGAGCAAACACAAAAGTAAAAGAAAATGTTGTGCGGTTAGAAAAATTTCCATAAAAAAAAACAATACATTTTGTATAAAATAAAAATGAACCCATACATTTTTGCAGACAAATTTTGCTCTGCAAAAAAATCTTTTCCGTGTACGTATGTGTGTGTGAGCGCATACAGACAAATAAATTTCAAGTATTTGTGAGGGAGTTTTAACTAGAGAATTTTTTAAGTTTACATAAAGTAGCGAGAATAACTGAGTAGTTAATGATTTTTTTGTTTTTTGATTTTTAATATTTACAATGTTTGGGAAATATTCAGTACGCACGCTTTGGAAAAAAGAATGTAGAGGGGGGATAGCAGGGTATATCGCCATCCGAAAATTGAAAACCGAAAACCTTCCGGAGGCTTATAGCTTTTAAGTTTAGTTTAAAGTTGTGCAATTTGGCGAAGTGACACCTCAAAAAAAGGGCGAAGTTCGAACTTTTAGCTTTAGTTTAGCGTGGAGAAATCTTTTTCAAAATGTAAATATTGTTTTATTTGCAAAAAAGCTACGCAGAAGAAAATTTGGCTTGGCTGGATTATGTTATATGCGCTTATAGCTCATAGAAAGCCAGAAACCTGAAAGTAATGACATAAAAGGTATCACATAAAACTAGATAGTAATTACAGTGGCTCAATAAAGAACTCGGACAGACATGGCAGACCGCTTCAAATTCAAAATTTTTGTAAGAAATGCAAGTGAAATATTTTTATGTTTAAAGTTTTCGATGAGATATTCAAATAGGATTTTAAAAATAGTAATAATAATTTACAAATCCATTACCTCCTTGTTATAAAAAAATTGATCTTGCAGCATTCGCAAAATTGGTGTCAAAAAAGAAGTCGGTTATCTGGCATTATTGCGATTGTTGGGCACTTTAAAACGGAGAATGACACAGTTAATTTGCTTTCCCAGCAAAGAAAGAACCAAACGCAATGCGGTAAAGTAAAATTTGAGTCATGCTTTACTGAATAAAAGTCTAAATTATAAACCTGGGTATACAGCGTGGACAAAGCTCAATTGAAGTCAGATATTTATGTAAATCTTAGTCATCATGAAAAGGTTAGAACCGTTCGGACAATCGCAGAAATAGTGGATAGACCCCGTTCGACTGTATACGACGTGATAAACTGTTTCAAAGAAACAAAATCCGTGGAAAATAAGAATAAATTAAGGCGGCCAAAACTGTTTTCGGATGCAGATGAACGGTGCATATATATATATATATATAATTGGTGCGTACACCCTTTATGGGTATTTGGCCGAGCTCCTCCTCCTATTTGTGGTGTGCGTCTTGATGGTGTTCCACAAATGGTGGGACCTACAGTTTTAAGCCGACTCCGAATGGCAGATATTTTTATGAGGAGCTTTTTCATGGCAGAAATACACTCGGAGGTTTGTCATTGCCTGCCGAAGGGCGATCGCTATTAGAAAAAACTTTTTCTTAATTTTGGTGTTTCACCGAGATTCGAACCTACGTTCTCTCTGTGAATTCCGAATGGTAGTCACGCACCAACTCATTCGGCTACGGCGGCCGGTAGATAGTGCAACAAATTAAGAAAAATCCAAATTTGAGCGCTCCTCAGCTTGCAACAAAAACATACAAATAGTGATGCGAAAGAATATTTCTAATTGGAGGGTTACACGAAAAAACCTTTCGTCAACGAGATTAACCTACACAAAAGAATAAAATTCGAAAAGCGTTATGGGAATAAGGATTTCGAGTTCTGGAATCACGTTTTATTTGCAGATGAAAGCAGGATTAACATATTTAGCTCAGATGGGCAATCATATGTGTGAAGAGGACCTAATAAAGAGTTGCTGAAAAAAAATTGCGTCCGACAGTTAAACATGGGTGGTTGTATGCCCGCTGCTGGTACTGGAAATGTATGCTTCATTGACGGCAATGTGGACCACAAACCATACCTGACAATTATGATAGAAAATCTGGTCCAAAGTGCTGAAAAGTTGGGAATTAAGTACAATTTCTAGTACTATCAAGACAACGATCCCAACCATTAGGCACTTGATATCCGTGTAGTGGCTTATGCACAACCGCCCTAAAGTACTCGAAACACCTCCACAATCTCCAGATATCAATGTATTTGAACATCTGTGGGCTCATTTGGAAAACCAACTGAAAAAGCCTGCTATTAGGGGCAAGAAAGAGTTAGAAGATGCTATTAAAGAAGAGTGGGGGAAAATAGATTCATTAATATGCAAGAAATTAGTCGAATCCATCCATCTGAATGTTGTGAGAAAAAGAAAGGCTTGCCGACTAAGTATTAATTATATTGTTTTTTCTTAAATATTATTTCCCTAACTCTACCTTATATACATAAATGTCCGAGTTCTTTTTAGCATGTATTTTGCTAAGTTTTTATGTTTGTGTTTTCTATGTACGAATGAGTTGAAGTTTGTTTATGTTTTTTGCAGTTTTGAGGAATTCGCTTGAAGACCGAAAATAAATGTGTCCCATAAACGCATTAGATTCGCATTTTTAAATATATTTTTTGATTTAAAACCATATCACTTGGGTGTCCGAGTTCTTTATTGAGCCACTGTGAAAACCAAAAGGTATGTTTTTTATGTGTACTTTATTGCTTGGATAAGCTTCATGAAGGAGACCTAGCGTTTTTTAGAAACAGAATTTCGCCACAAAAATTCCATAATCATATCTGCAGCTTGCGTGGTTATAATCGTCCATATAAAAGTAGCGTTTTATCACGCGCCATTGGAAATGCTATATGGCTGGAAATATGGACCTTAAAACTCTCCGACATGAATAGACTGGAAGCACGCGTGGGTCCCCTCTTGGAAGCAGCTAGAGACCGCGAATTATTTTCAAATATAGTTCAAATTTTAAATTAAAAAAAAAGAGAAAAAAAATTGTATTACTTTTAAATTCTATAGTCGCTTACATTGATTGCAGGGTTCAAACCCCCCAGACGAAGTTTTAAAAATTTTTTTTACATGAATCGATAAGAAAAAAAAATAGCATTGCAACAAAAGTTGGAACCCCCCTAAATCTGAGAGTCTGCGCACGGGCCTGCAAGAAGCAATGCGCTTTAAACACATTACCTCTGACTGTCTCTGCCGGGGCATGAAAAAATATTTTATAATTAAATTTTTGGGCTATTTTTACTTACTTACTTCTTTAACTTTCAAAAGGATCTTGACAATTTTTAAAACCCATTATCTAGTCATTAAAAAAAGTTGTGGTCAAAAGGAAGATATGCATGTCGATTTCCCAGCATTTCTACTGTTACTGGCGCAATAATTGTCGAATTTAAATTTTTTGTACTTTAGCGAGCCTTCTTTGCTTAAAAATCACTGAAGGTTTTCCTTGATATATCGAAGAGAGGTTTTAGTTCCAAGTATTTTTTTTAATAAATTCACCGAGTGCTACATTTTCCATTGTAAAACATACTCGTAAGCAGCAACTATGTTGGATTGAGTTTTTATGTTTTTAAATCTTGTAGCGTAAATCATTAGAACTGCCAACGTCCACAAAATAAAAAAACCAAAAATTAAAAAATAATAAATAAAACATCAAAAACGAAAAAAAATCTAATAAAAAAAATACTCGATCGTGGAGATTCTTTAACCGGAGTGCTCTCCGTTCACGCTTAAAAATGTGCCAGCAATATACAAATTTATGAAGCTCTCACAGAGATGAATAACATTAACATGGCGATTAACAGTAACAGCGATTTAGAAAAATGTGAAAAATTTTAAATATTTTACGAAGTGCCATGGGCCGACTATTAAACAAAGCACAAAATTTTCAACAATTATTGATAGAAAATGATGAAATCGAATTTTCAAGTGCCTGCTCCCACGTTCACCACTCAATTTACCTCTCGCTTCCCTACAGAATCGGGTGGCCATGCTACCTCCGGCGCTGGTACTGCCTCCAGCGGCAGTGAATCACATGGCACACAAAAGAAACGTCATTTGCTGCGACGCGTCATGACCGCTGCGCAACATAGTACCACCAGCGTCTCGTCAAGTCGCCAAAGAATCGAATTAAAATTTGATAAATTCGGCAAATCACCGACAACTGGTCGCAGCGGTAGTGTTACCACTCTTCTCACCACCACACCCAACGCAAATGCCACCACTACCATCACGACAGCAACAGCGACGGGCAATAGCAGCGCCAGCGCACTTGCTGCTGCTATGCGCGGCAGCGAAAGTTCACAACCTAAAGAGAAGAAACTTTCCATGCGTGCGGTGCGCAATATTATGCGTTTGGGACGTAGCAGGCAGACATCGCAGTCGCGCGAAAGTAGCACCGAGGATGAAGGCAGGTAAGTTCGAGTTAATCGCAAACGCGTATGAAAGTACACAAATAAAAATGTATATGTAAATACTCATACATACTAGCAAATCACGTACTTATGTTCATATATTCCACCGCAAGGCATACAAATATAATATAAAAATGAGATAAAAAATATGGAAAATATGAAGTTAAATTCAAGGTTGACGCAAAACATGTGCAACTCCAGGAATATATTTGTATCCCGGTTTCATTTTCCGTTACCAAAAGACATACAAAAAAAAACAAACAAACGAAACACACAAAAGTCAGCAACAAGTGAGCATTTTCTATGGCGCGCACCCTCTCGAAGTGAAATGAAAATGGCCTTAAAAGTCGTACACAATATGTAGCTGATTTTTATTTTTGGAAAATATCCATTGCCCACTTGTTGACACTTCACGCCCAAATACTCAATTCGTCTTTCCACTAAAGTGGTCCTCACATCCCCAGTACACACCACATGCATACATTTACATAACTGTAAATGCATAAATAATACACTGAAATTTGACCTTTTACAGCATTCTCAAATTTAACAGCAGCACAACAGGTTGATATTTATCCACTATTATATGCAAGCCTTCATGCTCCTGCTCTTCTGCATATTATCATAATTATCCTCGACCCGAACGGAAATGTTCAGATATGCGAGAATGAATTGCACTGCAAGTTGTTGGCTATATATTGTGTGGGATGTCAACACGTTGATTATCAAGTAACTTGGAGTGCTTTTACTATGTTTATTTTGTAGCTGTTGGCTGGTTGTAGCTACTCTGCCGACCTTTAGCGACACGCTGAGTGCTTGCATGCACATATTTCCATATCATAATACGAATTACTGATATTCAGTAGAGTGTAAATGTGTATGTTTTTTGTATGCGTGCGTGTGTGTGTTAGTACGTAGTTGCATTGTGTGTTCGCCTGGAGTTATAATTTGCTTTAATGAAGAAGCAGGTAAACTATTTTATTTCAATCACCTTCGAATGTTGCAGAATATAGAACAAATATGTATTAATTAAGGAAGAAGTTATTTACATAAAATATGAAATTTAAGTCAGAAGTGCGCACTTTCATTAGGTTAGTAAAAAAATGTTTTCCAATTATACTTAAGATATATGATGAGATGAGTTACTCAAATTTTCAAACAGTTTTACTACTGTGAGTGTGTGCGAATCGATAACAAAGCTTAGGAAAGAAGTTTTTGACAATTGTGAGGTGAATAAAAGTTCACTAGACGAACGCATAGAAAATTTTGGTAATTGCAAATTTTGTATACGTTTACTATTTTTTGTTATAGTGAAGCGTTAAATTCAATTGGAAATGGCATTGTTGTAGAAAATCACCAAGAATTAAGAGAAATTACACTACATGTTTTATGCTTCAAAAGTGTCAATTGAACTTCACACAAGGCAAAGCGTCACATCCTGCTGCATAAGCGCATTGGCCATTATTATTATTATTAGAAGGCCATTACGCACTGCGACCAGAGCTGATCTATTGTGAAAGGCCTATTTTTGTAACCCTAGAGTTTTAGGCTTTTTACAAATTTTAGCACAATTTTGGGTTTGTTGTTCCAAAGATTGCATGGAGATACTACGATACCACCAAAGTGATGAAGTCTCTTTCTGCCCAACGCATGACATTCACAAAGCACATGTTCTGAGCTTTCTATGTCCATTTCGCAAAAGCGGCAGACATTGGTCTCAGATAGACCAATATTATTTAGATCATACCTCAGGCTGCAGTGTTCTGTAAGATATCCTGTTAAAAGACGCAGATCTACTCTGCTTAGTGAGAGAAGCTTATCAGGTATTCCCTTGTTGGGACTTAGGAATAGTTTGGCTTGATGCTGACTGGCACAGTTTAGCCAGTGTGCAGCAAATTTTCTTTCTTCCCATTTCCTAAGGAATTCACTAATGGGGCCTTTCGTGAGTCCACAGAAAGACTCAGGACCAATAAGTTGCATATTTGCTCCTTGTTTTGCAAGGTCATCAGCCATTTTATTTCCCTCATGTCCTTCATATCCCGGAATCCAGCCTGGTGTTACTATGTTGAGGTTTCCTAACGTGTTGAGTAGGTTTAGGCAATCATTTACCAATTTAGAGGTGATAGTTGTTGATAGAAGGGCTTTTAGAGCCGCTTGGCTATCTGAAAGTATGTAGATGTGACTACCTCTCATTTTCCTGCTAAGGCATTCTCTCACACATATTTCAATGGCATGTATTTCTGCCTGGAATATTGTTAGGTAGAGCCCCATCGGAATCGATTTTTTTTTGTTTAGGCCCATTGATTCCTGCCCCGCAATAGCAATGAAATCTGCCTTAAACCGCAGTAACGCGAGAGAACTTAAAGAAGAAAGTAGGTGCTGGAAAAACTTCGTTTTCATATAAAAACCAGTGATGACGAAATATAGATATATGTGTCGGGTGTTTTTAAGACTTTGAAACTTTATAAAGTGACAATTTTTTTTCTTGTTCACTCCTTTCGGGAGCATAGGGCCTCAACAAGACTTGTCTTGCGTTGGTTTCGTCAATCTATTTGATTTTTGACAGGGTAGGTGATTAGCCTGCCGCTACCAATCCTAAATAGTAGAAATGCACAACTGTCGTTGCTTAGGAACAACGCCTTCTTATAGCTTGGAACGCCATCTGTGTTTCACATTTTTCTGCCCGAAGGATCGCTTAAATGGTTGAGGTCTTCGCTAAATTTTGGTGTGTCTACACTATTACCGCGATTGCCCGCTTCTTCTCGTCGGCTCCACTGATGCAATGTGTAACTGTGTGTTTTTTCTTTGTTTTTTGCTTATTTTACCAGTCACTATGCAAATAATGCGCTGACTATTGTGCGAGAGTGAGGATGGAAAGGATAAGTTTGGGTGTGAGAAGTGAGTTTTAAAAATGTTTTTGAAATGGAGAAATATAAGAAAGAGGGAAAGTAGATAAATTTGGAAAAGTACGTGGACCGTGCCTCACGTGGGATTCGAACCCACAACCTCTGGGATGGCAGGTTATTGCACTTACGCTAGACTACCGAGGCAATACAAAACAAAAATATATTGTTAGCATGAATTTGCTTTTATTATAAACTGGTAGATAATTTATGGCATTTATTTTTTGAATATGATATCTGGCATATGTCCGCCGCGGTTATGAGTTACACGATCCATTCGATCAGTCTAATTTTTTACTATTTTCCATAAATTTGGCCGTATGGTGTCAATGGTGGCTTGAATATTGCAATAAATCGACGCTTAAGCGAGCCAAATGTCATCGATATTCAGCTTGTGAGTTCTTTAATTTTTGGAATTAAAAATTCAGGCAGCATACTTCGATAGGGCCAATACCCCCAGTTTAGTTTTAGATGCGCTATGTCCAAAACCCCATATTAAGAGTGCGGAGCCTCCCTGTAGCTAATCTTTCACACTACCATAAAAGGTGTCTGACTGTTTCCTCTTCGGCTTCTACAGAAATCGAAGTACAGGAGTCCTAACCTTCTAGCGTGGTTGCCTATTAGACAATGGCCAGTTAATATCCCTATATTTTTTCTTATAGCTTCTCTGTTAAATCTTAACAAGCTTTTTGATCGGACGCTGTTCCATTTCGGCCATGTCTGTCTGCTTAGTTCGCAAGTTGAGAGGTTTTGCCAACTTGTATTTACCTTATTGATGGTTCCCCTATCCATAAGTAGTTTACAAGTGGCTATAGGCATAGGTATCAGCGTCTTATCCACTTGGGGGTCGAGTGTTGCTCGAGTTAGTTCATCTGCCTTGCAGTTCCCTGCTATATTCCTGAGGCCTGGCTCCCAAATAGGGTGTACTTTGTAGTATTTTGATACGCCATTTAGAAGTTCAAAACATTCTGACTGTTTCATTCAGACTGTTTTTGGCGAGTTTGTTTTAGTTTCTAGCGCTTTTATTGCTGCTTGACTGGCCGAGTATAATTAAGACTTCATTTGTGGATAATACTCTCGTTTTTATTACCGTAAGTCCTTCTTTTATGGCAGTGACTTCCACCCGACTTCCTAGTTTATCGGAGTAAGCCCCTCCACCTACTCTGTTGTCTAGTTTTGAGCCATCTGTATAGATGTTTATATCATTTTCTCTTTGGAAGGAAATACTGTGACGAAGGATTTATCTATGTTGATATCCTTGGTCTTACAGAAATCTGTTGTAACAGGAATGCAGGGGCATTTTTCCTAAAATTGAAGGGTGTCCTCTCTGGTTTGTTCTGAGTAGACCGATTTCTCTTAATCTGAGAGCTGCCTTGGGAGCTGTAGGCTTGCCGAATGGCTCTATTGGTAATGGGTTAAGCATAATGTTTAGTGCTTCTGTGGATGTGGTCCTCAGCGCCTCGCAGATACAAAGACTTGCTATTCTTTGCACATGTACCATAGTTTTTTTTAAATATAACTTATCTAAACCCGGCCACCATACTAGTATACCGCATGTTAGGATTAGTGTCACAATTGCTGTGTTAAGTCAATATACGCCCAACTTAGTCCTATTACCTGTTTACAAGTGTAGAGTGCTATTGTCGCTCTTTTTACTCTATCTTCGACTTTTGACTACCATCTTAGTTTTCTGTCTAGTATTAGACCTAAGTAGAGAGCTTCATCACTAAATGACAGTGCTGTTCCACCTAGAGTCGGAAGAGTTATTTTTGGAATTCTATGTTTCCTAGTCAATAAGATAAGTTCAGTTTTGTTAGGGGTGACGCTTAGCCCATTTGCTTTTGACCAGTTTTAAACCATCTCAAAAGCGGATCTCCCAGCGCTGCTTAGATTCGCCAAAAGCGCTGACATCCTACATGATGTCTACTTTCGGTATTCATAGAGGTCGGTCTCCATCTGGTATCGCTAGGGACCAAAAGGTCTATGCGTGGCTTAATGCCAACCAGGCTAACCTAACCTAACCTATATTTAGAATTGGTAGGGTATCAATATTTATGCTGTGTACTGTATGTTTAATGACGCCGAAAAATAAGCACTAAGCTATAATAAACCACTTGATACTAAAAAATAAAAAACACGTATACCTCAATTGGCGAATCAACTGTTTATCCAGTTGAATTTTTAAATATCCTGAAAAAATAAAGGATATTTCAACTAAAAACAAACTGTTTGTCTTTTTCTTATTTTGTTGAGTGTTTAATAAGTGCTAAATACATTAAATCCTTAATTTTATATGGAAGCAAAGCCAAACACGCCAGATTCTATGTGGCCTGAACGGCCCGGGCTTATAATCAGCCAAGGGCTGTCACTTCAGTAAGATTCCCTGTATATTTATGGGGAATGTTTATGTTGCTACAACAACAACAACAACACCAGCTGGTATATAAGTAATACAAATTAATCTATTGTGGTTTGAATAGCCAACAACATAGATAGGTTAATGACTACAATTAAATCGCACGCCTTCAACACCGAAACGTGCCACAAGTAACCCAAATGCATACATTCACACACATACTCGATATCCTTTGCGAAAGTGCAAATATGTTTACACACCCACACCAACTGCACAAATGATGACAAATTGCCTCTGGAGTGCGCCAGCCAATATTAATACGAGCGCATACCCAGTTCCGGAAACACATACCGACACTCATTTTTATATGTAGTCAACTGTACTGAAAAGGGATGTATTAATGCACTTTGTGTATAAGCAGCAATCGAGATGCCACCAAAACATCATTACACTCATCCAGGATTATTGTCACTGTGTATATGTATATATGTTTGTAGTTATATGCGTGTATGCGTATATGTATATATGTATTATATCATATAAATAGTTGGCTTGCTAGTCTGCAGTTCATTTGTTTATTTATATACATATTTGAAGGCTGGTTAACCTACAACTGCACATACATGCACTTGAATTCCTAACTAAGCATGAATATGTTTGCAGGTATGATTACGCGGAAATTTGCATTTTGCAACAAAATCACCGCAAAATGTGTAGGTTACGGTTATGGGCACAGTCAACGCGGCGTATGTGTAACCTTTAAAGGCCGACACTGTTTGTTTACTCACTTGTGAAGTGTATGCGAGGATGTATGTACTTGCATGCATTCGAGAGCACACTCACACCGTGTTGTTCGTGTAAGCATTGTTCATATACACCAGTGTTTCTCAAATTGTGATAATCATAGCAGAGACAGAAAATGAGAATTAATTTAAATAATATTCGGCCGCCGTAGCCGAATGTGTTGGTACGTGACTACCATTCGGAATTCCAGAGAGAGAATGTTGAGAACGTTGGTTCGAATCTCGGTGAAACACCAAAATTAAGAAAAACATTTTTCTAATAGCGGTCGCCCCTCGGCAGTCAATGGCAAACCTCCGAGTGTATTTCTGCCATGAAAAAGCTTGAAACTGTAGGTCTCTCCATTTGTGGAACAACATCAAGGCGCACGCCACAAATTGGAAGAGGAGCTCGGCCAAACACCCAAAAAGGATGTACGCTCCAATTATATATTATATATATATAAATTAATTAATATAATTTTATATATGAGTTCAGATAGCGAGATGCAATTGGTTACTCTACTTAATATGTATTGTCAATATGTATATCTTCAACACTAGGTGCTACCTTAACCGATGGCTGTTTATCTCATTATATATATAGGTTGACCAGTTCACAGTAAAATTAACCATTCAAATAGGTTTTTGAATAATTTTTTTACTAAATGAAAAAAAAAATATTTTGAGTGACGGAAATCTTTATTTTGAGCTTCACGTGCTCCATTATTTGTTTTTTTATATATTGCAGCTGTCTAGTTCTCTATTGGCTCTAGTTCTATTGGCTATAAGAAAACTTAAAAACCATAAAAGCTGTGGTGAAGATGGAATACCCGCAGAACTTCTGAAATATGGCGGACATGAACTACATAAACAAATATTTACCTTAGTAAGCCAAATATGGCATTCAAATGAAATACCCACTGGATGGGCATCAAGCATAATAGTACCTATACACAAAAAAGGACATAAAACTGAATGCCAAAATTACAGAGGCATATCTTTACTTAATACAGGTTATAAAGTATTTACAAACATTCTATTTGAAAGGCTGAATATTTATGCTGAGAACATCCTAGACGATTACCAATGTGGTTTTAGAAACAACCGCTCAACGATTGATCAAGGTTTTACTGTCCACCAGATATTCGAAAAGTTTTACGAATATAAAATTGATATATTTTGCCTCTTTGTTGACTTCAAACAGGCATTTGACAGTATAAATAGAAAACGGATAAAATACTGCTTTCAGAAAATTGGAATACCTCTGAAGCTAATTAATTTGATTCTCTGTACATTGTCGAACACAACAAGTAAAGTACTGGTGCAAGGAAGCCTGTCAGACCCATTCGAAATCATATCCGGAGTAAAACAAGGAGACGCATTGTCATGTTTAGTATTCAATTTAATGCTACACACGACTGTTAAAGAAATAAACACGAATGGAACATTATTTAATAATGATTTTCAGATATGTGCCTACGCTGATGATATTCTTATTATGGCTAAAGATAGAAACACTCTTATACGCGTCTTTAAATGTATTGATAAAGAAGCAAAAGCTCTGGGACTACACGTAAATACCGAGAAAACCAAATACATGATTCGGTCAGTCAACAACACGACACGCGATGACCTAAGTATTAACAACTTTGCTTTCGAAAATATCACTGAATTTAAATACTTGGGTTTTAAACTATCAGCAGATAAAGATTCGGCGATAGCTATTAACGACAGAATCCAAGCTGCAAATAACGCCTACTACGTTAACATAAAACTATTTAAAAAAAAATATTTGTCCAGAGCACAGAAAATAAGAATGTACAAAGTACTGATACGACCCGTCCTTACATATGGTGCAGAAATATGGACGCTGAAAACAAATGATATTCATCAGCTGATGTGCTTCGAAAGACGTATCATAAGGAAAATATATGGTCCGGTTGCAACAATAGATGGCAGCTACCGCATTCGCTACAATAATGAAGTCGAAGAAATCGTTCAAGGACAAAATATAATACGTTTTATCAAAGCCCAACGAATTAGATGGATTGGGCACGTACTGCGCATGCCGAAAGAGCGAAATGCTAGGAAAGCTTTTATTTTAACACCAATTGGAAGAAGAAAAAGAGGACGCCCACGAAAGCGATGGTTAGATGACGTCGAATCAGATCTTAAGCAAATGAACGTACACAACTGGAGAGATGTAGCCATGGATAGAATAAAGTGGCGAAAAATTGTTGATGAAGCTATGGTCCACCACGGACTGTGAGGCTAAGAAGAAGAAGAAGAAGCTGTCTAGTTCCCAATCGTTCATCTTTTGATACCAAAATAATTGGGTAAATTTTTTATTTCATTAATTTAGGTGATTCCCATGCCTGAAAAAAGAAAAGAAACAAGAGAAAATCTAAACGGGAAATGTCTTTTGGATACAGCAGATACTTCTGAATAATTTTTAACCGGTGTAGTAATATAAGATCGGGTATTGCACTGCTTTACAAATATAAATGTTTGTTAAATTTGGTTTACAAAAAAGATGCGCACCAAGTGGGATTGCTAAAAGCATCTCATCAAGGTGGAGCCGTGTTTGTGACTTTGGTACCTACGTCCAGGTGCCTCTCCTAATTGCGTAATGGGGTTATATGCTATCGATTCTATCACATCTATTAGTTTGTCACCAATGCGGCATCGGAAAATTGTAATATCGTTTCTCGATATCAACTTGTCGTCTGTTTGAGTTGGTTTTGCGTCTCATGCGTTCGTGCTTGTCGTCTGTTCATGAACACAGTCATTCCCACAAGAGATCTGTTTCAAAATGGCTTCTTTGGGCGACGCATCTGGGTATCTGCTAGATATTCTATATTGGTCGCATTCGCTTTGCTTCCGCTTTGACTCGCATTCTTAGTTTCGCAGTTTTATTACTATCCTTGCTGCAAACCGTTTTACTACTTCCCATTTCTCTTTCGAGTTCAGCATTTGCGTTACAAGATGCACTCTCATTTCGCTGTAGCACTCCGAGTAGGTCGAATTGTCTGCTAGATTAAAACGGTGGAGGTACGCAAGAAAGCCTCCATGTCCGCAGAGAATTTGGGTTAGATAGTAATCCGTTTCGCTGTACCTTCTGCTTATCCATTCATTTAGTTTTGGGATCAGCTTATAACATACGACCTTTGGAGAAGTGATCCCATCTATTTGGCCACTTTGCTGTCGAACGTTCGCGCTCGGTTATCTTACCTTCAGGTGTCAGTTTGTGCCCAAATAAGTGATACAGTCGCTTAAGTTCTTCTGCTCGCATATCAAAGGAAATTTTACTCGCTATAACACAGGTGGCATCATCAGATATTGTTCTGTATGCCTATGCTACTCTGAGTGCGCTAAGTCTGTTAGCTTGCAGTACCTCCTTCGTCTTCCTGACCATGCTGGAGGAGCGTTTTGGAGAATAGAGTCAATAATAATTGAAAGAATCTTTCTTCTACCTTCTTGAGGTCCTCATTTTTTTAGTAATATACGCATAAGTGCGTTATTCACACATTGTCTTGTTACTGCTTATTTTTAAATGCTCCTTGAATGATAGCTTATCATGGATGTGAACTCCAAGATACTTTACCCATGCTTGAGATGCAATGTCATCGATTGTAGATTTGGCTTTTCGGAATCCGAACTGGTTGTCAGAGAGTCCGCCAGGCGCTTCCAAATGTTCCTGTAATCGCTCAGCTATTATGCGCTCAAAAACCTTTTCAATAGTGTCAAGCATACAGAGAGGCCTGTACAAAGTCGGCAGGTTTCTTACCGGGCTTCAAAATTAGGACTAAAAGCTATTTTTCCAATTCTTGGGGAACGTGCCTTCAGACACCTGCTATGAAGATTAGCAAATACAATTGGATTTGCACAAGACGCGGCCTTAAAAGCAATGTTGGGTATACCATGAAGGCCCGACGCTTTATTATCGTTTATTCGGAACGGCGTGTTCAGCACCTTTGCTACCGATACTGCAAGTGTCTCGTATACATCATGTGCGTGCTTACGTGATTATTTCCTTCCTGTTGGGGAAGGAGTGTTGTAACTATTTTTTCTAACAGAATAGGGCATGTTGGTTATTCACCCAGAAAGTCTTGATTATGTGTAAAACTGCTCTCGAATATTGTACCGCCTCTCACTGCTCACGAATTTCTGACCAAGAACTTTATAAATGTCATCGAATAATTATGGCATTCACACGTTATGTAATCGGCTGACTTTTTCTTTTTTCCAAAACTCAAACAACCATTTCGAAGCTACCCATTTTCAGTCGATAGAAAACATAAAACAGAATTCTCGTAAGTACAATAATCGATTCCGAAAAATACATTTGGGAATTATAATATTTTGTTGATTGAATTATTTATTGGCAAGAATCGAGTCACATTAAATAGGTAGCAGCGCACAGTGGGGATTTTTTGATAAATTTTATTCAAAAATAGCTAGAGGATCCAATTGTGGACCAATTTTATTAATTTTATAACCTTAGAATTCTCGTGAATGATTTTGGAAGAGATTGTCTAGGCCCAAACTTCAATTTTTTTTATTATGTCACAACACGCCTTTGATGACCCTATTTCATCACCCCGAAAGGACAAATGGCCAACGAATTTGGACTTAATAACCCCAAAAATATGTATACAAACTTCTTTTTAATTTTTCCGATGAATATTCTATGTTTGACCTTCAATTTGTCCCCGCAAGGACAAATGGTCAACGAATTTGGTTTCGACAATCCCAAGAACGTATATATCAATTTTTTCAAATTTTTCCGGTCAATATTCTAGGTTTGTCCTTGAACAAAATTAGTTTTTAAGGTTTTAGGTAGTTGCGTGATAATTTCACCTCTTAAGGAGGGGCCGGAAATTCGCGTACTTGCCGGGATGTATTGCCGTTGATTTGAACTACAATAAAAATATGCCAAAGATGCCCCTATTCAAGGATGTGGTGTGATATAGGTAATACAAAAAAAAAATCGAAATTTGGGCCTAGACAATCTCTTCCAAAATCATTCGCGAGCATTTTAAGATAAAAATTAGTAAAATCGGTTAATAATTGTCTTCTTTAGGATTTATGAACAAAAGTTGTCGAAAAATCCCCATTGTGCAGCGGTAGGATTGCATTTTTTATTATTTCCTTTTCTATCTATTCTATCTCTAAATATGATTCATGTTACTCTGAACTTTCAAGATTGGTTGACAGAATTTCAAATTTTAGAGTCCCAAAGCAAAAATCAAATGCACTGCTCTTGATGATTTTTCTCTACTGCTGTTACCACGAAGAAGCCTACTCTGAAGACTATAAAAGAAACTTCAATGAGTAATAAATATTTTGTATTTGATTGTCAACTTTTTGTACTTCTTTATCAACACTCTCTTCCAGTCCCACCAGCAACACAACAGTTCCCTTGCGTCATTAATATTTTGCTTCGGATTCGACATGATCTTCCTTGTTAAAATTACCACTTTTATAGCGTCGAAAGCACAACCTATATCTTTTTAACGAAGGAGTATGTTTAGCGTAAATTTTCGCTGACATGATGATATTCAGCAGCTTTTCTTGCGAATGCTATCTTTTTGGAGCCTTTACTGAAATATTTGGAAATGAAAAAGAAGAATATTTCCACTTTGGCGATTTGAGATACATTCAGCTAGTCAATGAAAATCATACGATGAAGCATAGCTATGAACGTATGTATGTATAGTGTAGTTCTGAGCTGTTGTACGAGTAAATCTCTCATTTTCGAGTTGTGCACAAAATATATTTTTGCGCAATTTATACCTTTTAGAAAGTGCACAGGCACTTCTTTTTTGCCTAAAGAATCATCACACGCAGCAATACTAAAAAACTCCCCCTCGTTTGGAACCGTCGCCCACCCTGACCCGGCTTTCGCATTCCTTCAGGGTGGCGTTCCATCTTCCTCATTACAAAAGTCTATGCCTATGTGCCTGCGTCCACGTCCCGCTTTTGTATACGGAGAATTCTTTCGCGAAACCACTGATGATCTCCCACGTTTTTTCGCTACTTGGCATCTTGTCGATTACATTTTCAATGCTTACCAATGTGACCGACTGCATTCTCCAGCGTTCCACGTTCTTATTTCCAACGCTAGAACGTGTGTTCAGCGTCATCTTCGGCGGTATTCCCATATACAGGGTTGGCCATATTAAACTGACCCATGTGATTATTAAAAAAATATGGAAAAAGAAACATTTTTTGTGTTTCATTGTGAAAAACATTTAATTTAGTTCAAGGAGATTCGTTTACATCACTTTTTGAATATGATATCGCGCAAGTGGTCGCCCTTAGCTCGTATAGCGTAATGTGCCCGTTTTTCGGCGTTTTCCATAGTATGCATGTAGGGTGTTCACATTTACTTATTTTGAACAGGTATTTCTGGAAATATGCGTGCCCCGAAAGCATTTGGGTTATATAAAAATTCACTCTCTTATAAGCCTAGTCGTCAACCTGCCGCGTGTTTCCTTAATCCACCGGCCTTGCCATATCCTTAGCGTTACTTTTTGCTGCTACTTTCACAACAATAATACTCTTGTTATGTTTATGTTAATGTTGCTCAAAGTAATACCGTGTTTGCCTAAAGGCGTTTAAGGCTACAGTAGACAAAAAAAATCTGTTTGCCAAACAGAGGCATTAATATAACAAAAAAAATTGTATAGCTTACCAGATGGTAATGGTAATGGTATATATATGATATTGTGCGCCCCTAATTACTTAATTATAATTATTTAATGTACCGAGGAATCGAACCAGCTCTTTAGGAGGGAGCAATTGTAGGATTTCCTCCTCTAGTAGGTACGAGCCCAGGATTTTGTGTCTCCTGTGGCTTAATGCCTCACAGTTGGTGATTAAGTGTTCCATAGACTCCTCTTCATCACAGCAGAATCTGCATGATCTTGTGCTAGATAACCCTATTGTGTTAAAATGCAATGTGTAAGCTATTCTAGGCTTTGAGAACCAATTGGCTGTCCATATTTTAATTTTTCCTTCCTCGAACCCTCTTTGGATATGATTTCCACTGTTTCCATTTTGGCGAAGAGCTCCGCAAGGGAAATTGTGGTATCTGTACTTAGTGTTAGGGATTTGTGTGCTCGAGGCCCCACTTTTCCTGCTCCTACTCCTTGGAGCGTTTTGGAACCATCTGTGTACCATTTTTGTGAGTCATCATTTATCCATTTTGGGTTAATGGGCTAGCTTACCAGATAAATCAATACATTAAAAATTACATACTCGAAGTATTAAAGTGAGATAAATGTCTAAATACTTTTATTTTTCTTGCAACTACATATTTCATTTTGACCTAATTCATATCTCAAACAAATCTTGACTGGTTGACTTGGAAGTACGGATGGTTTTTGAAACATTTACATATGTTGGGTTTTTGGCCGAGCTTCTTCTACAATTTGTGATGTGCGTCATGATGTTGTTCCACAAATGGAAAAGGCCAACAGTTTTGTTCCGGTAGATGGTTTTTTACGAGAAGCATTTTCAGACAAGGCGAGGGGCGACCACTGTTAGAAACAACTTTTTCTATCATTTGGACTTTCATACTCGGAGATTTGAACTCGGGCACTTCACTTTGGATCAGGTAGATAAATAGAAATCACTCAACACCGTTAATAAGAACCAAAAACAAAATCTCAGAAATCAACGATAATTTTGAGTCACTTGAAACTTACACTTTATAATACCAGAATTCAATGGACTATAAAACTATAATTTTTTCGAAAGATTCTGATTAAAAAGTGTGAAATTTTGAACAAAATTTTAAACATTTTTTTCGAATTGGCTTAACGCTTGGATTTATATGGTTTCTCTAGGAGAATGAACTATAGTACTTTATATTTTCATAAAAAAAATATTAAAATTAAATAAGAAGCAAATAAATACCTAACAAACTTTAATCAGTAAGTCGTCGCGCTATAGTTATTTAAAAAAGTGTATATATAAAAAGCATTTGAGAGCACCTGCTATTGACAATAGTAACTTACAAATAGCATACAGCCTCTTAACCTCTTGCGCTGGAAGATAATTTTGAAAAGCCGGTGACTGTATTGTGTAAACCAATTTATAACAAGATCGTGCTTAGAAGAATTTCTATTACATAAAGCTTTTAGCAGAGTGTATTTAACGAATGCATATAATCACAATATTTAAATGAATATAAATAAAATAATATTTTAAAGAATTTTTTAATAATTTTTGTACAGTGCGATATATTTCAAAACAATCAGGAATGTGTAGTGCAACCAGGCATTTTTTACATTCCCATACTTTTTTCATTTCCATAGCTTCACTGCATTTCTTTTGTTTTGCATATACCCGACAGCTTCGTTAAGGCTTTTGTTTACTTTGTGTACGAAGAATTTTTCTTGGGAAATCTCCCCACTGTTTTGCGTACAAAAGCAATGGTATGTTTTCTAAAGAAGCGCTTGATTATTCAGGAATATTAACATTTTGTAGAATTTCTTCTGCAATGCCCAGTCGAAATATTGAGAATGAATATTTCTTAGAATTTGGCAACTTGCTTCCTTACAGTGCATAGCACGTCATTGTCAGTCCAGAGCAGATAGCAAGTCGACGTGCATTGCACGCCTTTTCAGCTTTAATGTATGTTTACCATTTTGTTGTTATAGCTCATTTCTTACAACACTTACAAAAAATGTCCTTTTACTTTGGCATACACTTAAAGATTTTCCTAACGTAATGTGGTGTCGAAATGCATTCATAATCCAGTGCGTGTCATTTGTGATGATGTTGGCTTTACACAAGGCTACCACACACCAACTATACGATTCTTGGAATCTAATATAGTGCAAATCGTTGTAGTAGGAGTATGTACATTTAATACAAGAATGATGTTACTAGAGAGTTGCTGTGAATTCCTTCCCCTACTGCTGCATTCATATTCTTTCGAGCTGACATTTTATAAATAGCTTCTTTTTATAGGAATTGTAATTTGTGGCTTTGAAATGAATTATAAACATTTGTTCGTTTTATTTAAAATTCTAAGTATTTTTAAACCAAGTATTCACATGCTGCCGCCGTAGCCAAATTGGTTGCTGGGTGCCTACCCCATGTAAGTGCACAGGTTCGCAACCCCGGGCACGAAACACGAATTGAGAAAATGTTTTTCTAATAGCGTTCGCTCCTCGGCAAGCAATGGCAAATCTCCTCATGAAAAAGCTCATCATAAAAAACCAATACTAGCCGTTCGGAGGCGGCATAAAACTGTAGATGCCAAAAATCAATTAAATTGTTTAAGCGCCAATTATAAGTATACTAAACCCTACAAATAAACCAATTTGCAGAAAATTTTACGATGATGTCCAAAGTACTTGGATCACTCGACATGGAATCGCTCACTTACTTGGCGCGCAGAGATTACGAAATTATTTTCTTCTAAGAGATATCTATGGGTGCAAGAATCTTAAGAGGCGATTCAAAAAAACGAGTTTTTCGATAAATTAGGTATAAATTACTTTCAGTTAAATCTTTGCGACTGTATGCAAATCTTATAATTTGTTCTACTATTCTCATATATGTTAAGTTAAAATATTAATTATTTTATAAGACCACCACTGAAATTTCAAAATTTGAGGCCTCTGCAGGCTACAGAAGATATCGTTCGGTTGGACTGAAATTTGGCACACACTTTATTAGTCTAGCAGTGCAACTTTTCCGCACTAGAATTCGATCCTAAAAAAAAAAATTGTTCGGCCCACTCTTCTATAGAGACTTCCATTTGCAGGATTATATCGACGCATACGGCATATTGAAAGCGAAGGTCGACCAAGTAATATTTCCATAAATTTTATGTACATACCATATATATACTATATACATACGAAAAATAGTTGGTGCTGTTTGCGAAAACGGCCACAATCGGCTGGTCACATTATAACGGCAGACGATGCATATCCACCAAAGAAATTTTTAGAAAGAAATAAAGGCAAAGGAAGTGCAGAACTCCTATGGTTGGATGGCGTAGATCGGAACGCTGATCTATTTGGTGTAGGAACTGTTTGGTTTGAGCTATTTGGGATTACTCAAGCGGGAGGTAAATCGAACAGGAGACAAATGTTACAGCAAGCTTAGACCCGGACCGGGCGGTTGAGCGAGCAATGATGATGAGGATGACATATATACAGTGTACAGTGTTTGATAGAAAAGTATTGAGCCTTATTTTTTTCAGCAGTTTTGTTAAACCTTTTGGTTATACAACTATTGTAATATTCTTCAAAATAGGACCCTTGACCGTCAATACACCGCTGGTAGCGATCCTTCCACTGCAGGAAACGTTTTTTAAATTCATCCGCCGGAATCGCGTTCAATTCGGCTGTCACAGTTTTTTGGATCGCCTCGATGGAGTCGAAACACCAATCCCCTTCAGCTTTCTTATCAGGCGCGGGAACAAGAAGAAGTTCGGAGGGGACTGGTGATACAATTGTCTAAAGTATTATCCTGTTCGTCACTTTCCAATACTTCACGACTCTTTTCCACACGCAATTGCTTTTGTTCATCAGTCAAAACTTTGGAACCAATTTGCCACACACTTTGCGCATTTCAAGTTTTCCGGTCACGATTTCTCGCACATTGTAAAAAGTTAAATTTAACTCTTCACTGATCTCACGTAGACTAGCACGACGGTCAATGTTAAAAATTCATGAACCCTGTTCACATCTTCGTCTGTTTGCGTCGTCGAAGACCTTCCAGGTCGCTGTTCGTCTTCGACGTCCTCCCGACCTTCCTTGAACGACTTGTTCCACCGTTTTACCTCGGCACTGGACAGAGATTGGTCCCCGTAAGCCTCCTTGAGTAGTCCAATGGTTTCGGTACTCGTTTTGTTTAGCTTTACGCAAAATTTGATCGAGTAACGTTGCTCCAACGATCGCTGCATTTTCGCCACTGCAAAATCCTAACACACTTTCAAAACAGCTTTCACGCGCGGAGCGATGTTGACTGCACCGCTGTTGCCAGCGAACTGGGACCGGTTTCTAGTGGAAGGGGAAGGTCCAACGATCATTTTCCCCCACCAGCCGATTCGGTTGATCGCTTGGCAGACGTTCCGCGCGGGAAGGCTCATTACTTTTCAATCAAATCCTGTAACACTCTTTTAAAAGTGTAAAAAAAGTTGATAATTTGTTATGGGAGGGCTAAGGTGTTCGCTCAAGAGAAAAAAATCAAAAACAAAATCTTAAAGATTTGGGATATGTGCTAAAAATAGTGTCCGCTTATGAAAGGTGTCTGTTTAAGGAGATGTCCGTTAGGAGAGAGTAGACTGTAGTACATATACTCTGCAGCGAAAATCCGAACTACTCGGCAAATATTCGGGAATAGTGAGTCGGGGACAGCCGCAGCGTTACCTGAGTGTCTACTCAGTATAGCGATGCGACAAAAACTCTATTACAAAAACAATTTGTTGTCTGTATTCGAACAAACGTTGACAATTAAGCTTGTAAGCTATATTTCTAAGAGATATATTGAAAGATATAAAAGGTGGCGCAAAATTAATAACCCTATCGGAATTTTTATCATTTTTGTAAATGGCGTCGTGCTTCATTCATATTTGAACTAGACAGCTGTAGTATGTACACAAACAGCGAGCAATGGGGCACGTAAAGACCACTCAAGCAAATTTTTTTATTTACTAAAAGAGGTTGTCTGTAAAGTCGGTTTACTGACGATAGTTTAACGTGACAACATCATAAGAAAATACTGATGGAATGGTTGCAATTTTCAAAAGAAAATTTTAATTTTATTTGTTTGATAGATATTTTGTATGGATATAGAGGAGGAGGTAAATGGAATTGCAATGGAATAGGTCAAGTTACATTTACACAAACGTGAAAAATGACGAAACATTTATCAAATTCATGAAAGATATCTTCAATTTCGATTGTGCATCAGACGTTAATAAGTCAACAACACTAAGAGGCACCATCATCGATTTGCCTTTTTCAAGACACTTTACACTCGAAACACTCACTTTCATTTCCTACTTTTTCTATCATCGTCCTATTCTCAACAGAGAAATGGTTCATTACCATGCACACAGGAAGAAGGCATATGCAAATACAAGTATGTGAATTTATATACAAATGCGCATATACATTTATATACATACATATATATGCTCACTCAAGTAGGGCAGAGCCACATGTCGAACGTTGCCGAACGCGGGGGCCGATTGTGCTCTTTGTCGTTCGTTCCGCGCTCTCGCTTGCAGTTCAAGCACATTAGCTTACATTTGCTTGCGTACGGAATAGATTCGTATATTTGATATGTCCATATGACTTGTATGCATCTTTACATATAGATTTGTTCTTTTTGAAAATTGCGCGAAATTGTATATGTATATGCATGTTTATATACCTATATTAGTATACAACATATCTTATAAGGTATATGGTAAATATTACCATACATTTTTTCCTTCATATATAATAAAAAAATTAATAATAATAACATTAAAACAACAGGTATTATTAACAAACTTGGTTTTATTTTAAATTCTTCAAGTAAATCAAATTAATAATAATCAATAAGAAGGCATATGCAAATAGAAATACGTGAATTTATATATGTATGTACATATGCGCATATACATACATATATACACTCACTTAAGTAAGAGAGAGCAAGATATCGAACATTGCCGTTCGTTCCGCGCTTTCGCTTGCAGTTCATTCAAGGTAACGGCAATGAGCAAGGTAACGACAAATGAGCAAGGTAATGACAATTGAGCAAGGTAACACTAATGAGCAAGGTAACGACACATTTTTCCGTGCGTGCAGCCCGCTAAATCGAATTATAAGACGTTATCACGTCAAAAAGTTACTGAAAAACAAAAGTGGATGGTAATTTTGCACCACCATCTATATTTAAATGTTATATTGCTATTCCAAATAATAAATTTCCTTTCGTATTACGATTCGCACCGGATTAGAGAGTAGAGCCTCTGAGCATCGGGATGAGCTCATGAACTGATACTTGATGAAAAAAAGCTATTCTAGTGCGGGAGTGACTAGAATTGAAGCAGTCACAAAATGGTCAATTTGTGCGCTAAAAATATTCTTCTATTACATATGCTGAAGCATAGACTGGTGATTCTGTGGGCATCCTTATGAGAAAGCTAGCAGTGAAAATAGAACACGATCTATTACGAATCTAATTCACTTCGAGGTGCATACATACATATGTATATAGCAGTATATGCAAATATATGAGTATGAAGGCAACTTGCACTGTATAAGAGCGAACATTGAAATCGTCTCGAAATTCCAACCATTAAGCACATACATACATACAATATTCTGCTCATTCTGCAAAACTTTCAGTTTTAATTCTCAAATTATACCAACTTTTGTCTAACTAGCAAAGTATGTCTGCGATTCCCTAAACTTTCAGCTAAGCTTTCTCCCTTTACGACTATGTAACTCAATATGTTCTACGACTTACATTCATGTAAACATTTCTACTGTTGCTTACAAGAATTTTTTGATGCTTTTTTATTATTATTGCGGTGAAAAACAGTTCAGATATTTCTTGCATTCAGTGTTGTGCTCACAACATTCAACATGTGGAACATTTGCCTGAATTTTGTTAGTGGCTTATCGCCATAGTGGCATGTGTACCTACATACATAGTGAATATGTGCAATAAAATACTCTGCATTCTTACACATCGTTAAAAAACAAATCGTTACTTATACTTTCCATCATAAGTTTAGTGTAAGTGATGTTAGTTTAGTTCTGAACAATTTGGCCGATTGTCAGCTCCTCATTCTACGTATATATACAGGGTGAACTATATGAAGTGCTACCTATTCAAAACACCATAACTTTTTTGTTAGTTAGTTAGTTTTTATTGATTTCAAAGACAAACTTGGTCAAAAATTATTACAATTCTAACATACATATATTCACTTTAGCTCGATATGACCACCTTTTGCCTTCCTTATAGCCTTCAAATGGTCAAAAAATGAGTTGCATGCTGCACGAATGTGATCTTGAGGTATTTCAGCCCATTATCATATAATCGCTTTTTTCAGCGCATCCATACTGGCACCTCACCTTGCTCTCCAAAATGAACCAAATGGAATAAACCATCGAATTTGCGTCTGGCGAATTCCAAAGTTATTGTGTGGACGAAATGAAGTGTGGAACATGATTTTTTAACCATTCTTGGTTCACACGAGCTTTTTGAGACGGTGCCGAGTCCTGTTGGAACGTCCCTGGTCTACGACCGAAATGTTTGCATGTCTGCGGCTCTAAAGCAGCTTCTAAAACATTTTCCCGATAATAAGTCGCATTCACTTCGACACCAGGCTCGATAAAAACGATTGGAGAGCGTCCATCAGCGGTCACTGCGACCCAAACCATTACTTGCAATGGGAAATTGCTTCGAGTGGCGATACGTAGGCTCAAATTCTCGTATGAGCGTTCGGTCAAGTAAACATGATCGTTTTGAGTGTTTATGAACTGCTTAATAGGAAAATTTGTTTCATCAGAAAACACAATGTTAGGAAATTCGCCATGTTCGTGCAAGCGCAACAACTCCTTTGCGCTTTCGCACCGAACTTTTTTTTGCTGTGGGGAAAGATCGTGTGCTTTTTGGAACTTGTAAGCCTTCACCTTGAGCTCATTTTTCAATATGCGTCGAATGCCGTCTTGCGATATTTTCAGTTCTTTGTCGAGCCTGTGAAAATCATATTCTAGGGATAAAAATAAGAAACTTTGCCGAAGGAACAATACCTCTAAAACGATTTCTGATGTCCCCCACATTTGGGTCGAACTGTTTAGTTTCTTTTCTCATGTAAAGGCCAAAAATGGTGATATTTTGAAATGATTGTATGGGGAACCCCCCAGGGGAGTTCCAGGGGGTGTACCACTGGCATGGGTGGCATGGGGGTCTCTTCGAGCATTTCCTAGTGCACCATGCCCCCCCAGTCCCATCAAACTCATATTATATCAAAATTCTTTGAAGGAAGAACCGGCCTGGTTCTCGACTTTGACGTATCTCCTGGAGCCGCCCACACCTTTCATTGCTTCATATTGGTGGGATAGGCATAATTTCTCATCTCACGTGACGCTTCGGTACAAAAAGGGCAGTTTGTGACTGTATGTTGCTCGTTGACATACGAGATGCGGAGAAACAATTTTAAGGCGATTTTCTTTGTTTTTTTCGTTGTACTCGAGGGGCACCCAGGCTCCCAATTTGCCGGTAAATCCCATTTAATGAAGTTGAATTTGACTCGTTCTATGATTGTAGTTCTTTCGCCAATTTTCGATTGGTTTGCCGAGCGTTCTCCTTCACAAGTGATTTGAGACGTTCTTCATCGAATTCCGAAGACCCTCCGCTTCGGGATGTGTTATCAACGTTAAAGTCGTCATTTTTGAACTTTGCAACCATTTCCGTGCTGTATGTAGACCCGCCTATGACACCATCTCCATAAACTTCGCAAATTTCCCGGGCTGCTTCGCAAGCTTTTTGATCTCGATGAAAAGCAAAGAAGAGCAGATGTCGAAAATATTGATTTTTGCCTCCTGGGTATTCCATTTCTAAGCCTCAAAACTAATAAAAAATTAAATGACTCAAAAATATACAATAAATGGCATAGTTTTGCAGAGCAGAAACAGATAAATTTACTTGTTCTATTTCGCCAGCGCTTCTCTATTTCACAATTGAAGTTTTTTCAGTATGCCAATATTCCAGATCGTCCTCACTTAACAAAGGCATCGTATTTGAATGTGTATAAATCATCGAAACTCTCCTCAGGAAAATGTTAAGTTGAGTTTACACTAAATTTCAGTGCTTTAAAAGTTAAAACGTACCTTTCCACTTATGTGTCCTTCTAGGAAGAAATTTGAATACATATATTTATAATCTGTACATATGTACATGCATACATACATATGTACTCGTACTCGTTTGTAAGCACATCTGTACGCTTAATATCCAACATAACAACATACATTGTTACAGCTCACATTTGTTGCACAACATTTAATGCATTTTACGCTGTTTTTCGTTAATGGGTGACCTACGCGACCTAGCGGATAATATTCCAACTGCTAACGGTTTGTCTGATGTAACATTAAAGCCAATTAAAAGTGAGTGAGTATAGTTACGTTGTTGCAAATAGCGGCGGAGAAATGCGTTGGAGTTGTAGATATTCGCAGTGTTAAATAATTTTCAATTTGTGGTTAGTTATAAAATAGTAGTGAATGCACTTGGTTGAGCGGTGGGGAAAAGTTTGCATTAGCACTGGCTGGTTTGATAGCTTAGTGGGAGAGGGTTTTAGCGTCATAAAAACTATAGCTCTGGCTACAACTTAAACTGTATTTTCTGCATTACATTTCTTATATTCTGCGTCCATGCGGCTCAGCGATATTGTACTACGCGATATCAGTGTGGTTCAAAATGTATAGGTGTAAGAGAGGCTCGAGTCCTCACTTAGTAATTTTGGTATACACAAATACATTCATATATTGTAGTAATAAATCTCTCAGACTGACGAATATAAATATTCGTAGGTATTGCGGATAGTTGTCGCTTAATTATAGTGCTGTACAACTGAGTGTCTGGTGTATTTCCCAACTAATCAGGATTGAATAGGTGGTGGCAAATCGTGGGTTTATGGTTATGACGTGGAAACCAAAGCTCAATCATCTCAATGGAAGCTACCGCACGAACCAAGATCGAAAAAAGCGCGCCAAGTTCGGTCGATTGTAAAAGTTTTGCTTACCGTTTTCTTCGATTTCAGGGGCGTTGTGCATCATGAGTTCTTGCCATAGGGTAAAACGGTCAATAAGGAATATTAGCTGCAATTATGCGCAATTTGCTTCAAGCAATCTATCAGAAACGCCCGAATTTTTGGAAGAACAAACATTGGCTCTTGCATCACGATAACGCCCCAGCTCATACATCGTTGCTTGGGCTCGATTTTTTGGCCGAAAACAGCACACTAATGATGTCACAGCCACCGTATTCCCCATATCTCGCCCCATGTGCCTTTTTCTTGTTCCCAAAACTGCAGAGGCCCTTGAAAGGACGACGCTACGCTACGATTGACGAGATAAACGACGGCATCGAAGGAAGAGCTGGACAAGATAAAAAAAATTTTTTTGAAGTGCTTCGAAGATTGGAAAAAACGTTGGCACAAGTGCATAATATCTCATGGAGATTACTTTGAAGGGTTGAATAGTGTCAACACCAGGACGAAAAAAGTAGTTAGAGATATCTCTGATGAGTTTAAAGTTTGAAGTATATTAGCGCGGAGACCACTCTGCCTAGTTACTAGGCTGTAGAAAATATATATATTTATATATATATAATTGGCGCGTACACCATTTTTGGGTGTTTGGCCGAGCTCCTTCTCCTATTTGTGGTTTGCGTATTGATGTTGTTCCACAAATGGAGGGACCTAAAGTTTCAAGCCGACTCCGAACGGAAGATATTTTTATGAGGAGCTTTTTCATGGCAGAAATACACTCGGAGGTTTGCCATTGCCTGCCGAGGGGCGACCGCTATTAGAAAAATGTTTTTTTATTTTTTTATTAATTTTGGTTTCACCGAGATTCGAACCAACGTTCTCTCTGTGAATTCCGAATGGTAATCACGCACCAACGCATTCGGCTACGACGGCTGCGGCGGTCTTGCTGTGCTAAAAAAGCATCTGATTGGCAAGTTACTTTACTAAACACTGACGAGATCCAGGACAAAACACAACAACAACTATTGGACCAACAGTTTACAGAATAATATTAAACGAAATTCCCCTGGAGACCCTTATCACCTTCCTTAACTCCTGACCCCCGAATGCCGCTATCGGAGTCCAACCATCACATACTGCAGACGAAGAGCTACCTCACAAGACCCGCGTAACTTTGGCCCAATTACGTCCTGAATATTGCAGTATGGTAAACTCCTATCCAGAACCGACCCCAACATACCCAATACATTGTGAAAGCACACGGCACGACACGAACCTCCTAACCACATGCCCTATCAAACCTACTCACTTAACAGCCCTCTTCCCCTGGACCCAGCATGTTGAAACAGGACGTTTTCTAGGTATACCATTAAATGAGTTCGACTAAGACGAGATCGGTGACTACACCGCACTCACAGCGTTTAGTAAGCTGCTGCAACAACAACAACAAAAACAAAACATTTTTCGATAATCAGCATAGAGTAAAAACTTACCGTAGTCAAAAAACTCTTTAATGTCATTAATAAAACGGGAAAATGAAATGTACTCTCCTGTGGGATACAAAGAAAGGTACAGAAGTGTAGGATTTAGTCTTTTCAATTTGTGCATAGGATTTTGTTTTGGAAAGATAGGATCTCAACCATGACTTGAAAATTAAATGAAAACAAAAGCACTCAAGTTTCCGCGATAGGATACTGTGCGAGACAGCCTTAAAGGCTTTTGAAAAGTCTGTGTACCCATAAAGTCGACTTGACAACTATTCATAAGTCCAGAGACACAGTATTGCGAAAATATCTCGAAATTGGACAGTGGAGCGCCCACAGATAAAACAATGCGGGTCCGGGTCTATTATATTCTTGATGATAAACAACAATTTATTGTGGACTATCTTTTCGAAGAGTTTGGAACAGTTAGTTAGTTTCGAAATAAATTTATTATATCTAACAGCGTTCTTATTTCGAGAATTGTGAATTAGAGTGATAGATGGAAGCTTCCAGTGGTCAACAAAAATACATCCGTAGAATGGAAAAGATTAAAAATTAAATTCAATGGCACGCATATAGACGAGCTGCATTTTTTCAGAAAAAAATAGGAAAACCCATCCAGTTCATTTTATCTGCCAATTAAAGCCAAAGTCAAAGAACAATTTTTAAATAAGGTTTCTTTTTCCTTTGGCAAACCATTTATAGCTTACTCTAAAATAGGAAGACCAAAACTATTGTTTATCTGTTGGGTTGAGATAAAAAATTATTAAAAATAATTTTATTAAATATCTTTCTAATTGATTGTTTTTACTTTATTTATTGATGCGTATCAACACGTGCCGGCCATTTACACCCAGTAAATACACATAAATGCTATACGTACACACACATAAATCATATCGTGTGCAATCATCTCACGCATACCATTATTATTCTCTTCCATGTCAGATCGCCGCTTATTTTCGAACCTGATGCCGCTCCCACCACAGCCACTTCAGCGACTGAGGCCGAAACAGACGATGCATTGCCCACACGCCGGCTGATAGTAGAGGGCAGAGACGCTGCGGGTATTCCTACAAAGACAGCAGGTGCTGACAGTGGCCAATCGAATCAGTCAAGCGATGTTGAGGAGCTACAATACTATGACAAAGGCAAAATGTAAGTATAATTCCGCTTTCCTATGTACGAGTAAATGTAAAATGTATGTATGTACCTTTGTATCAAAGTTGCTTTATGACTGCCATAATATTATTATTATTTATTTTAATTCAAATATATTACCTGCTCATCGTATGGCTTTCAATGCAGGATCAAATCAATGACACGCGCTACTGACCATCTCAAGTCGCAGGATTTCCAAGTTTGCATCACCATAATTGAGGCACGTCAGTTGCCTGGCCTCAATATGGATCCAGTTGTATGCATTCAAGTGGGTGATCAAAAGAAATACACGAGCGTGAAGGAGAGCACCAATTGTCCGTATTACAATGAGGTGGGTTGAAGTAGCTTTATTTTATTGATGTAGATGAAACTTGAAGATATGTATTTCTTCATTCATTTTGCTATTTCTATTTCTTTGTGATTTCTTCTATTCTGCAGTATTTTGTGTTTGACTTTCACATGCCGCCCGTGATGCTTTTTGATAAAATTATAACGTTGTCGGTGAGTAGAGTATGTTCTAATTATATCATTAACAAAGCTTTTGGTCGCGTGTTAGAATTTCAGCCACATAAATACGATAAATTAGATTAATTGACAGTCGTAATCCATTTGTAGTAGGCTGGCAGACATACATGGCGTATGAGCAACAACGTGCAAAATCATTTCTGTTTACGTATGGTTTAGCCACAGAATTATGTGAAGTTCTTAGAGGATTATAGGCTCCCAAAAGAGATAAATAAGTGATTATCGCAGAGCAATTAGCTTTTGCCCAAGCTAAATATTTTGTGCACAAATTGAATATTTATTAGCTAGACGTCTCACGGGTGATTGACAGTAAATAAACATGTGCTTGGAATAAAACAATATTATTAGATGAGACAGAAAGTTCTAATTCTTTTGCGCTAGCTATTTTTAGTGAGATCTACTTCGCGATACATACATACATATAAAGAGTCTTACTGTGTGGTGGTTCAAAGGTGGTATTATGCTTTAGAAAAAGGAGGAAAGTAAAGACAAGAAAGAAAAAATAAATAAATTCAGAAGCTTTTTTTGTTTTTTTTGAAAATTTAAGAATTTCAGGACTTTTAGCTTTTAGAAGCTGAAGTGAATATAAAATATATGATTTTTAGCAGCAATAGCAAAACTCAGTGACTCAGTGAAGTAGACTACTCTACCTGCTACGTATGTATGTACAGTTGCATGCTAGCGTTTCGCCAGAGCAGTATTTTTCACTGATTCACTACATGTATGTGAATATAACTCGAACAATTATTTGAATCCCACTATGAATTATTAAGGGGTTTCGTAGCGTAGTTATAAAGAAAACGATGAGTACTTTTCAAAATTTACCTTTCGAGCGAGATGAGTCAGCAACAATTGAAGAGCCGAAGGAGACGCTGGTGTTGTAAGGAGGGCTCAAGTTAATAATAAAAAACCTTAACTAGAATATGCGCAAGCCGGGTTTTCGTTATAAGTGAGGAGTACAGTTATTCAGCAAGGATTTTTTTTTACAAAACAATTTTTTTTTATTCTAATTTTTTTTTAATGTTTTATCCTAAATACTTAAAAAGAAATTATAAAATATTAAACAAAGATGTATTTTAAACATTTTAGATAGATATCACATTTCAGAAAAGAAATAAGTAAAAAAGATTAATATACATATAAAGGGTTTTCCAATAAGAGCGGGTAGAGATGCAGAATGTCAATCGTGGCGTTTGCTGTGTGGCCCGTAGCGCCGTCCTGCTGGAACCACATGTCATCTAGGTCCATATGGTTCAATATGGGCCATAAGAAATTGGTTATCATCGTTGTGTAGCGCTCGCTGTTGACGGTGACCGCCTCACCAACGTCGTTTTCAAAAAAGTACGGACCAATGACGCGGCCGGCCCAAAATCCACACCAAACGGTAACTTTTTGAGGATACATTATCACCTGGTAAACCTCGTGTGGATTGATGTCGTCCCATATACGGCAATTTTGTTTGTTAACACAGCGATTCATCCAAAAATGCGCCTCGTCAACTAAAAATGATTTTTCGCCCAAAACTGGGGTTCTCTTCCAAACGATTCAAAGCCCAGTCAGCGAACAAACGGCGTTGTGTATGGTCATCAACTTTGAGCTCCTGGGTTAGTTGGATCTTGTACGGGTGTAGGCCCAAGTCCCGACGCGAAATTCGCTAAGTTGAAGTCTGCGAAAGGCCAAGTTCTTGTACACGGCGAGGAATAAACTGCCTCAGGTTCAGCTGTACACTTTCACGGACCGCGGCAATGTTCTCCGCTGACCTTGCGTTCCTTGAACGTACGGGTGCTGATTGTTTACTGACCCGGTCGTCTCAAATTTGGCCACCAAACATTGAAGAGTCGACTTTGAAGGGCCACCACGTCTACCGAAAAATGGGCAACGTTTGCGTTAATGAACACTCATTTTGATAATAAAGTTTTATCATTTGAACGTGCTGTTCAATCGTGTAACTTGCCATGATGATTTGGCATAAGCAACTGAATAATAAACAAAAGATTTGACAGATCTCGCCGAACAAAATGGCTGCCACAGGGCGCTAAAATCGACTCGCGCCAATTGAAAAACCCTTTATAATCTGTTTCTCAAATATTTTTTTTTCATTATTTTAATTTAAAAAAATGTATAATAATATTTACAAGTAAACAAGTGAGACAGAACTGAGTATATTGCACTTCAAAAAATAAATAAATGAGAAAAAAAACCTTAGGGGGGTGTTTTTCAAAACTTAAAAAAAACGTTTCCTTCAAAATGTGTAATAAGAGAATGTTCAAAAAAAAATTTTTTTAAGGCATATTTCATCCCCAAAAATTAAAAAAAAATATTTTAAAATGATTTCAAGAGCAGAATATATTTCACTTTACCAAAATTTGCAACAATGAGTACATTTTAGAATTATTATTATTTTTTTTTTTTTTTTAATTTTTATTATATGCAAGCCCACTAAAGCAAATTTTCAGAAAAATTTACGACAAAACCCAAAAATCGTGGATATCTTGACATGGAACCGCTCTATAGCGGTAAGAGTTGAATGTTAGGGTTTCGCAATATTTTCTCTGCATGCACACAAATGAACATAATATTGTGGGGATTACTGAAATATTGGAAAAATAATATATATAATAAAAAAGTCCGAGGGAGAGTATTTCGAAAGGGATCGAAGTAATTTTTTTCCAAAACTTTTTCACAAAAAGATTATTCTTCTATGATTTTTCTTACGAATTTTTTCTTTAAAATTTAAAATGTTAAAATATTTTAAAAATAGTTGAAAGAAAGAATATGTTTATTACATAAAACCGTAGATATTACAGTTCATGCAACAAAGAAGAAAAAAGATGAAGAAGGAAAGGGGTGTCTTTCAAAAATGACAAAAAACAAAATTCTCAAAAAATTTCAATTAAAAAAAATTAAATTTTTATCATAAAAAAAAATAATTTAAAAGGTTTATTTTATTCTAAAAAATTAAAAAAAAAATTTAAAATGATATAAAGAGGTGTGTTTTTCAAAAAAGACCACAAAGTTTAAATACAAATTTATAATTTTTTTAAGTATTTAAAAAAAAATATATTTTGGCATAATTTCCAATATTTTTTTTAAACAGGGATTAATAAAATTTTTTTAAAATTTTCTGCAATTTACCCTCCAATACTCAAGCCTGCATATAAAGGGTGGTTAAATTTCAAGGGCCGATGTTGAATGTGAACCACACCACGTTTTTTTCTGCATTTCATTTGACATTTTTCAATTTCAGACTAACTCAATTTGAACCATGGAAAGATACACAATCGAGCAAAGCGTTAAAGTTATTCAGGCTTATTATCAAAACGGCCGTTCAAATCAAAATGCATATCGAAGAAAATCATCTTCAGTGATGAGGCACATTTTCACCTCAGTGGATTCGACAATAAGCAGAATTGCCGCATTTGGGCGAATGATAATCCTAGAGTGATTGCCGAAAAACCAATGCACCCACAAAGAGTGACTGTTTGGTGCGGTTTATGGGTCGGCGGCATCATTGGGCCGTATTTTTTTCAAAGTGAGGCCGATCAGGCAGTTACTGTGAATAGTGTTCGCTATCGTGAGATGATAACGAACTTTTTATGGCCCGAAATGGAAGATATGGATGTGGACGATATGTGGTTTCAAAAGGATGGTGCCACTTGTCACACATCTAACGAAACAATGACTTTTTTGCGCGAAAAATTTGATGGCCGAATAATCTCACGTCGCGGCGAGGTTGTCAATTGGCTGCCAAGATCATGTGATTTGACACCGTTGGACTTCTTTCTTAGGGGTTATTTGAAAGAAAAGGTGTACGTCGATAAGCTAGCAACAGTTCAAGAGCTAAAGGATAAGATAATTCGGCCCATTAACGGCATAGAACCTCAATTATGCCTCAGCGTCATCGAAAATTTGGACCATCGGATGGAGGTGTGCCGCCAAGGCCACGGCGGCTATTTAGCCGATATTTTATTTTACACGTAATTGAGCTATACCAATATAATCATAACAAAGAGAAATTACCCTAATTTCCTAAAAAAGTTGTATTTTATTTAAAATCAACACCAGCCCTTGAAACTTAACCACCCTTTACATAAATTTTCAGAAAAATATACGACAATTTCCGAATTTCTTGAGCCACTTAATATGAGATCATTTAATATGCGTTTTTGATAGGAACGCGCACAAAAAATACGATGATTATACAAATAAACTTTTAAGTCGAGAGTTACAAATCGAATTTGTTACAAAATTGTATTAAAATTCTTATTTTTAACAAATTTGTTTAGCTTCAAAGGCAAAACGCAAGAGCAAATAAGTTCCCAGTTCTATAAAACTCGAGTTACGTATTTTGGAAAGTAAGTCTTCAAGCCAAAAATAAGGGAATTCTCAAAATTTCGAATTAAAAGTACTAAAAATAAATAAAAACTCGAACTTTTTTTTTTGTATAGAAAATTCAACCAAATTAAAAAGCCGGTGGTGGGAAAGGTGTTCGGTTTGTAAAATATTGCTCCTTAAGTGATTAATATTTGCAGCAGCTTTTCTTTATCGAATTTATCTATCCATACTTTTTCTGCTTTACAATTCAAAAATGTATCAAGAAAAAAATGCCACACAAGCCCTTAAAATATTAGCTTACTCAAAATATTAGCTAAAATTATATAAATACAACTAAAAGTATTTATTTCATTCAACTCTTAAAACGCACCAGCTATTAACAAACAACCGACAGGTATAAATGATTTAATTAATTGCCGCTTGTTCCACTCAATTAACGCTGATCAACTCTCAACGCCTTCACAAACTCCCGGCAAACTTTAATTAAAGCATTTATAAATAGATTTAGTGTCCGAGTAAGAAATTTAGCTGGCATGCTGGCAATACCAACAGTCCATTTTATAAATATGTATTTATCACCAACTGAAGGATAAGCAAACTCAAAAATAACCAACAACAGCCGAGCATCTTTATGATTATGAGAAGTTAGGCATAACAATGTATTTAAGCGCATAATTGGAAAAGTTTTGCATATCTACGACAAGATTGAGAGTATTTGCACATTGTAAGCGAATCTAATTAGTAGGTTGGCACTACATTTGCTAGTGGGGCATATTTTAATTTGGAAATACACAAACATACATACGAGTAAATATATACAACCGTAAATGATGAAGTTTATGTAAGCAATGCAGAAATGTTAAATTTTGCTCCCATTACACTGCCCAACACTGTTTATTCAGCATAAAAAAACGTTGATAGTTATGAAAGAAGATGCTCCCAGGATCTACTTTGGTGAATACAGTACAATTCTAGAGGGTCTGAGCTTTTTCTTATGGATTGTTAAAGTTTTAAAAGTTTGCATGAGGCGCGAATAGTTTATTAGAAAAAGTATGTATAGAACGCCTTTAAATATAATTTATATCCTCAGATTTCTGTCGTAGAATTTTAAGAGGTATTTTTTGCAGTACATTTCAATCCTCCGCCTCCTATCCCAATGGGCGTTTTGACCCTTTCTCAAAAAAGCAACTTCATTAAAAAGATTTAAATTACGCCACCCAAATATTAACCATTTAATAGATGGGATAAGGTGAGTGAGTAAGAAAGCTTTGTTTAAGCTAATATTTTCGCAATTGGTTCCATTAGGAAATTGAGGCAAGAAAGTAAGATAGCAGACAATGCTTGGTTTATTTTTTTAATAGTTTTAGCTAAATGTTTGGGGCAAATGAGCGGAGGTAGCACGAGAACCCAGAAGCACTCTATTTTTGTTCCCGAAACAAAATTTCAAATAATTTGAAAAAAAAAAAATAATAAAGTACTGTTTTATGTAAGATGTATTGTTTTTAAAGTCTGACTGAGATTGGCAGAACGCTCATAAGAAACATATTATAATGTAAAGTGGCTTTTCATGTTAAATTGATGTTATAATCACTTAAAAGAGAGCCACAATGACTTGTCAATCACTCCTTATTTAATACAAAATGGTTGTATATATTTTCAACTAAATTTCAACCGTCATTTCTGGTGCTCATAAACTTGAAGTAAACTTTCCATTTAATAGAATTTACAAATTTAATATCCCGTCTTTTCCATACATAGCACACAAATGGCTTAAGTGGTCTGGAGCTCGAATAGTTTGGGTGTTTTCAGGAAATTTTTTTACAATAAAAGAAATGAAAAACGATATTTACATTTTTTCCGCTTTTTATTTAACTTCTTTTACATACAAACTTGAAAAGTTTTTATTTTTTTAATTTTAATAATTTTAAAAATGGCGCTGAAGTTGACCCTCCCGAAAAATTAGACCTGGACGGTGTTGTCCATTTTGGCTCTTCTTTTTATCTGAAACACAAAACCCAAAAATATTATTAATAAGTATGACTGTAGCTATGTCCCGTAGAATAGCACAAAAAAAACATTGACAAAATGGGGCGGTTTTGAATTCGACACTCTAAAAATCGATATTTTTTCTTCAGTGCTTTAATAAAAAAAAAACGAAATAATTGAAATAATAATATGATTCTAGCACGGCCGATAGCCATTGATGTTGTGAACAACTCAACAAAATTTCAGATGATTCGGTTGAATAGTGTTTTTTTTTTTTTTTGACAACACCAGACCGATAAAAGTAGTTTCGAGATAAATGAGTTTAAAGTTTGAGGCACAGGAGCGCGCGTTTCTCGCTGTACCTAGTAAATGGGCAGTAGAAGCTATAATACTGGGAATTTCTGCATGAAAATTTCACTGTATATTCCTAAGATACTATACTTTCGAAATATCGAAAAAACGAAAAATCGATTTTTTGAAATTTCTAGACCACCGGATCCCCTTAAAGCAATTCCTGATATTTGCGCACAAGTGAGTAAAACCAATATGTAACTCTTTCGATGTTACTCACTACGATGCACAAAATGCAGAGGAGTGGCCATCATCAGACCGCTAACTGTCTAATCAGCTGTTGAACTGCCTGACGTCAGACTTGTCAAAACTGCGAAAGGTAAAGTAACTGTTTCGGGAAGACGCGATCTTCAGTATTCAATTCGCTTGGTAGCAGCCGAAGCTACTCTCATAATTTTGATTCGGACGGCACACCTGCAAGCGACCAAAAAAGCAGCATTTGAATGCTGTTGAAAATGCAACCAAATTATTCAGGGTTGGCTGCAAATAGCGAAAAGATGCATTTATTGGACGCATTTAAGAAATCTCATTTATTTAATGCAGTCATATTATATTGTTAAAGAGGGTTTTTTTTATTCAAAATATGATATTTTCGTAAACCAGCTATAAATTCGCGCACACAACTTTTGTTCTAAATTTTATCATCGGTCCAGTTAATGAATAATTTCGTGCTGTGATTTCAAAAAAATTGTTCTTATTTTCGATATACTCTGGATTGCGAAGTATTGAGATTTTCCAAAACCATTTAAAACTGCCTCTAGTATTGTCAATTCAGTCAATTCTTGTGATTGATGCAATGCTTACCGCAGCCAGCCTAGTTTTGTTCACACCACTTCAATTTTTTCACCAGATTTCGACTTCCATATTTAAATACGTATGGGAAGACAGCGCAGTCTTGTTGTGGAGATCGTGGGCTTCAATTTCCGGTATCAAAAAGATGTTTATCATGGCGCCGTAGTGTTCGTCATTCACTGTTACATTGGCGCCAGCCTCGCCTTTGAAGAAATATGGATCGATGATTCCTCCAGCCCATAGACCGCACCAAACGGTTGTTTTCAATAGATTTAATGGCACAAGTAAGGCAATTTTGCTTATTAAGTCAAAAATGGGGCTCATCACTAAACACCATAAGCTGGCCTGAGGGCACGCTTTTCATAATACAATTGCACGATTTGTAAACGTTGTAACGCGTAAGTCTTCCCACGATGAAATGTCAATGAATACTGAAAAAATTCTGTATTTAGTTTGACAGTAGTCACGCGTGATCTGTCAAACAAACCCTATTGGAAAAGGTAACTCCAATCTGATCACCCTTCACTTATAAAGTATCGGCAGTGTTTTTCTTTAACTTGTAATTTTTGCTTAAAATTACTGTTTATGGAGTGTTTACTGCTAAGGAAAAATGGTTAGTGTACTACTGAAATATCTTCATAAGTAACCAAGTTTTACTACTTCTGAATGTATTAGGCATGAGTGAAATAAAAAAAATCGTATATGCTGGGATATAATATTTTAAATTTAAATAGATTTCGGTGAAAACGTAAGCTTAACGGCGTATAAAAATCAGATGCAAAGTATTCATGAATCATGGTTTTGGAAATTAAACATCAATCTCAGTATGTTTTTAAATTCTGTTGACCTCTATTAAGTTTCTGGTAATAGAAACAATTCGAGTATCCAGCATTCTGAGATAGTCCGCATATAATAGAAAAGTACTGAACAACGCAGAGATCTGGTGGGAATATTAAAGAAAATCCCCTCAAGGACCACGGGGAACTCAAAAAACTCTACATAGTGCATCGAAAACGATAGAAAATAATTGTTTTTGTTCCGATGACAGTGACCGGAACGATACGGATACATGACGTGAGCGACACGGATTTATATTCGGCCAACGAATGTCACTCTAGAGGCATTCCCCATATATGGATATGCTGTTACAGCAGCACATGGTTATTAATTATAAAATTAATGGAATACTTCAAACAGAAGTGTGTAATTCGAGAATCGAAAGGCAACCTGGTATCTTCGTGGCTTTAGGAAATTGTTAGACGAAATAAATTTAATTGATCTGATATATTTCCGTATATACAAATAGGTGTATGTACATTCACTGAGTTTTGAAATTTATAATGCTGAAATGACAGAGATATCAGTAAGATATGTATTTAGTATATTATATGATTAATGTGTAATATAATATACTCAACAAACCACTATCTCCGAAAAATTTCAAAAAAAAATCTTGTACCACTCATTGTTCTCCGACTCGCTTATAAATAAATACATATAACTTATGTAAATTATATTGTATATGTATGTAATATACGTTTTATATAGCACAAAAAGTACCTTAAATATACCTCACATTTGTTCCTAGGTTATACAAGCAAGGAAATTTTTACGATCTGGCACACTCGTGGGTTCCTTTAAGATTGACTTATCGACTGTTTATGATGCGCCGGGTATTAATTTTTTGAATTTAACTAAAAAGTGATCTATGTTTTAACTTTAATAAACGTTTTTAAATTCTTTACTATGTATGTATAAGTGATCTGCAGTTTTGTCGTTACTTTGTTGAAATTTATTAAGTAAAAAAAAATTGTCATACTTCGATTCTTTTCTTTCATCTTTAATAAACCTGAAATTCATCAAAAATAATTTACGATTTTTTAAACCAAGATCTAGGCCTATGTAAAATCTGTCGCTGAGTATGAAAATCTACAAGATTTTTTTTCTGACATGCAGTTTTTGAGATACATATAATAGATATAAGTAAATAATTGCTGGCTGTTTGGTAGAGTTGCTCCTCCTATTGGTGGTGTACGTCTTTATGTTTTTCCACAAATGTAGGGACCTACAGTTTTAAGCTTTGTAAAGTAGATAGTTTTTTATTTTGTTTTTTAATGAGAAGCGTTTTCATGACGGTAACACAGTCGGAGATTTGCCATTGCCTGCCGTGGGCCAGCGCTATTAGAAAAAACTTGTCTTATCATTCGGTGTTTCATGACCACATTGGGTGTCAAAGCCGGACACTTCCACGTCTAACACATTTACCAATGCATTAGACTACCGTGATATAGACTATACACATTTCTAATATCTGGAAAATCTGTTAATCAATTATAATAAATTATATATAAAATTAGAAGTAATTAAACTTTCTATCTTGTGTTTAAAAAAATTAAGTAATAAAATTAAAAGTTTTTAAGATGTTTGTAAATTTTAGAAAACTAAGAAATATAGAGAAATCACATTTGGAAAAACATTTTTTACTCATTTCTTAAAACTCAAATATCTAAAAAAATGCATCATATAAATGATATAAATCTTTAAGAGCACCGCCCTCGAAAATTTAGGATATTTTGAGGATTTTTTTTTCTACAAAAAAAATTAAAAACGATATTTAAATTTCTTAGGCGTTTTATTTAGCTGCATACAAAAATAGGTTTTTTTTTTTTTAATTTGAATAATTTTAAAAATGACGCTGAAGTTCACCCTCGCGAAAAATTGGTGTTGTCCTTTTCGCTCTTCTATTTATCTGAATCACAAAAACCACCAAAAAAATTATTTATCAGTGTGATTGTAGCTATGTCTCGTACTAGAATGAAAAAAAATGGCTCGGTTTTAAATTTGAAACTCTAAAAATAGGTTTTTTTCTGTTTTTTAATAAAAAAAAAATACGAAATAATTTAAATAATAATACGATTGCCATTGATCTTATGAATAACATATTACGATTTCAGACGGTTCGGTTGAACAGTGTTTTTTTTTTTTGACAGCACGAAACCGAAAAAAATAGTTGGTGATAAATGAGTTAAAAGTTTGAGCTACAGAAGCGCGCGGACCTCTCTACCTAGTTAAGGGGCTGTAGAAGCTATAATATTGGGAATTCCCGCATGCAAATTTTACAGTATATTCTTATTCCTCTTATTCTTATTCCTTCGAAATATCGAAAAAATAAAAAATCGATTTTTCGCAATTCCTAGACCACCAGGTCCCTTAAATAGATATAAAATTTATTCGCATGAAAGTAAAAATACTAACTTTTGTATTGGCCATACTCACACACGTAAAGTTAAATAAGTGACGAAATTAAAATCAATTATTTTTCATATCATTAGTTGGTTTTCCTAATAAAAAATATTTTTAATTTTTTTTAATTTTGAAAATTTAATAATAAAATAAATAACAAATGAAATATAAAATAATCATAAAAAATATTTTTCTATTTTTTTATATTTTAATTTTTTAATTTTTTTATTTTAAGAAAATTATTTTTGGTTTTATTTGATATTTATTATACCTATTAATAATTTTACAAAATTAAATCTAGATAAAGCAAAATCATAGGGAAGTAAATCTTAATTTACAAATATTAAATATAAATACTTTACAAATATCTTAAAACTTTTTAACACTATTGAAAAGATGGATCTTTTACCGTTATTTGGCGATATCTCGAAAACTGCATACAAAACTGAAAAATTTTGTGGATTTTCCGACTCAGAGACCAATTTTGCAGAGGAATTGGATGATCTGATTATTATATTATATTTATTTGGCTAAAACTAGTGATATCTGTTTGTTTCATGCAACGAATTTCTATATTTCAAGCAATTGTTCCTTATCTTTCTTCATATACACAACACTGGAACGCTCATTCAGGAAGCATGCACAGCCGGTCTTATTGTTGTTTTTAAAATCACTTTACCTTAAATTCCATTCACAGTTAAAGTATTGAATACATATACATACACATATGTATATACGCACATGCTTGATTCAGTCTAATCGCATTTGTTCACATGCACATGACGAACGGAGTTTCGTTAAGCTAATATTGGATCACTCTTTCGTACATATATATCTATCAATGAGTACTACGTTATTTTTGCGTTGAAAATTACCTTATCAGCTTATCGAAAGAAAACAGCGTAGACCAATTTTTTTTTTTTTGTGTCTTTTTGATATATGACGCGTTGAGTGAGGATATGCCTGCACTGGTTTTGGCCAGTAATCTTATCCGATCATCTCCATATTATAAAACTAGGTAATTAAATTGGAGTACGTTACATTTTTTTGTATTATATATATTTATGCAAATATTAAACGGAGTAAGATTTCGGAGTATCGAAAATTACTCCAGGTCTTTGAATTTCCCAACGCTCTAGGAACACAGTTTGGTAAACTAAAACTTGAAGGCAAAATATTAAAAATCTTCGGGTAAGTCAAGTCAAAATATTTGTTCAATTTCAAAGAAAGTCGCTACTTGATACTCTAGAGAAAGCAACTAAAGGGCTCGTGGTCACTCCATATATTGTATTTAATAGCTCAAAGTCTATTAAACAAATAGAAGCTAATCTAGCGCAAAAAGTCTGAGTGGAAGCGCAAACAAGCAAGTTTATTAATTAAGTTTCTATGTGATATTTTGTCGAATGTTTTCCAAAAATTCTATGTAAGTGCAATGGACTTAAAAGTCAAACGAAAAAGGCTTGAATATTCATTGAATACAACGAAATTGGAAACTGCCGGCGACAAAACCATGCTGGTATTGGCGGATTATGGATTTAAAAGAAGAATTCAACTTGGTTCTAATAGCGTGCTCACAGATTTTTGAATCGTCCGAAAGCTTGGCTATAAGTCTGAAGTTTTTAAGATCATTCTTATCACCATTTTTAAAAATTGTGGTCAAGATTGTAAGCTTTTACTCCTCTTAAAAAGCACCGATGAATAGAGATTTAATATTTTATTTGTACATATAAACTTTATTGGATGTATGAAGCCGAACAATTATTTATTAAGTCCACAGGAAGACCCGTCTATATCCATATGTGCGGTAAGTTTGAGTTTGATGGCATTGATGGCAGAGAAGGCGTCTGATATCATCATAGGCTTAGGTCCCCGAATTCGGTCGAGGAATTAATATTGAAAAAAGCAGTCTAGGGAAATGTCGCAATATTGAGCAAAATTAGATTTAAAAAAGTCAACAAATAAATTAACTGAGCCGATTATGCTTTGAGCGGATTGATCTATAATACATCCAAAAAGAAAAAAAAAAAGTTCCAAAGTGGTAATACTTCCTCAATTAGAAAATCCTGTCACAATGCAACCCTGCTGTCTTGCATAAATTTTGCTATGCCTAATTTAGATTCTTTAGAATGATTTCTTTCGTGAGTTGCTTACCCTTTTATTGCACATCGAATGTAATATGGTTGCAATTTAAAACAAGCTACCATGAAACATTTTTTTCTATCCAACTTAAAGAATAACATGTTGAAAAATTATAAGCACACAACAATTTTTGTTTTTTAAATATAGTCCATACCACGAACTGTGTCCAAAATTTCCACATTTTCAACAAAACTTTGAAGCTTTTAACCAGAATTTTTAGAGTTTTTCTTTAGCTTCATATAATAGATTAAATTTGAGTACAACAAGGTGCAGGTTTCAAGGGACTACAAAATACATTTGATTTTGGCCATACAAAGTGCAAGTTCGAATTTTTTTATATGGAAGAAAAAGCAGAGCATGGTCACCAAAAAAACAAAAACAAATTTCAAAAATCAATGCGAATTTTGAGCTGCAGGTATGAGTTTTTAAGATTGTTTAATTTACAACGGAGAGTATCGATATTCTGGCTTGAACGGTTTAAATGATTTCGTATTCCTGCGAACCACGTGAATTTTTTTTATTGAAGTTTATAAAAGAAAACAAAAACTTACAGGGCTACCGTGAAAGGTAATTTGAGTATAATAATGAGAATTAATATCACGAATAGGACAGTCATATCGTGAACATATTAAAAAACGAAGGTATAAAGAAGCTTAAACTAAGTTCTTTTTGTTTTAGTCACGAATTTTTTAAATTTTTTCGTCCTCATAAAATTTTCCCGCCCACTAGTCAAGACCTCAATTCGCCTACAGGTTATTTCTTTAATTAAAGTCTTAAAAATTTTTGGATAACTACAAAGACATACCAGTCTTTAAAGTTAATGCAGAGTAGATTCCGTACAAAATTGTATCTTATTTAATGACGTAAAGTAGGAATCACTTAGAGAAAGGCTGTAAATTCAAAACTTTATCAACCAGCCACTTTTAAGTGTCAGGGCTTGGTTCAAATTGCATTGATGATTTCTACTAATTGACTTTTCTTTTAACTAAAAACCAAAAATATCGGATCCTTGAACTAGTTTAAAAAAGGTGGCTGGACAAGCAACTTGGATGAAAGAAATTTGCGCTACTTTATATATGAATAGATGTACGAGGTGTGTTCAAAAAGTATCGCGAATTTTGAATTTTCGCAGGTTACGTATATTCGAATTTCGATTTTTTTGGGGCGATATGGTGGTACTCATGCCGACGAGTTCCGTTATTTTGAAGGTTCAGTTAATTGTTGACAGCTGCTTTGCTTGCACGTGTTACGGCTCGTCTTCGATTTTTACCTATTCAAAAAGATGGATCAAAGACCCTGTATCAAATTTTGTGCGCGGAATTAAAGCGCGAAATTAAGTGAGCGGAATGTTGACTGTGTCATACGGATAAACTACTTTGGACCAAAGCAACGTCTATCGGTGGTACAAAATGTTCTCAGAAGGCCGAGCAAATGTGAATGACGAAAAGCGTGCCGGCGTTTCGGACGCCCGAGCACTTCAACAACAGACGAAAAAATTGATGAAGTGAAGAAAATGGTATTGCCCAATCGTCGAATCAGCGTTAGAGAAGCTGGTGAGGATCTAGACATATCGATTGGCTCGTGCCATTCGATTTTTTTCAATGATTTCGGCATGAGATGGGTCGTCGTAAAATTCGTACCAAAACTGCTCAATTTCGACCAAAAGCAGCATCGCATGAGCATTGCTAATGAGATGTTGAACTCTGTCCGCGACGACCCAAATTTGCTCCAGAGGGTCATAACTGGTAACGATCCATAGGTTTATGGGTATGACTTGGGAACCAAAGCTCAATCATCTCAATGGAAGCTACCGCACGAACCAAGACCGAAAAAAGCGCGCCAAGTTCGGTCGAATGTAAAAGCTTTGATTACCATTTTCTTCGATTGCAGTGGCGTTGTGCATCATGAGTTCTTGCCACAGGGTAAAACAGTCAATAAGGAATATTACCTGCAAGTTATGCGCAATTTGGGAGAAGCAATCCGCCAGAAACGCCCGGATTTGTGGAAAAACAAAAATTTGCTCTTGCATTACGATAGCGCCCCTGCTCACACATCGTTGCTTTTGAGCGACTTTTTGGCCAACAACAACACACTAATGATGTCACAGCCACCGTCTTCGCCAGATCTGCCGCTTGTGACTTTTTCTTTTTCCCGAAACTGAAGAGGCTCATGAAAGGACGACGCTACGCTAAGATTGACGAGGTAAAGACGGCATCGAAGGATGAGCTGAACAAGATAAGAAAAATGATTTTTGAAGTGCTTCGAAGATTGGAAAAAATGTTGGCACAAGTGCATAATATCTCATGGGGATTACTTTGAAAGAAACCAAATAGATATTAATGAATAAATAAATAATTTTTGAAAAACCACAAAATTCGCGATACTTTTTGAACACACCTCGTATATGCAAATATTTATGTTTAATGCACATAATAATCCAAGTTTCAGATCCATTTTTTTTGTTATTATTATTATATTATTGCATTAGTCAACTTCTTCGATTTCTATTTACTACTTCTTCCTTTCGAGCGTGCGTTCAATCACTTGGGATTAAACTTTGATTCTCTACATGCACACCATTGTATCTGATGTATTCAATCTATTTACATTTGAAAACAAATTTGACAAACTTTGCTTACGTGTGCGCAATTGTATTATATTATAACAAATGCAAATACCTCTGAACAGCACTGCCTTCAATGAAATGGCCAAGAAAAAAACAAAAACAAAGCAATACAACACAACCCTCAAACGTGTCACAAATAAATAAGTTTGAAAATGAAATGATTTGCCCCTGAAATGAAAATCACTGCACATCCGAAATTTCACCCCACATTACTATGTACTAAAATGCCCTCTGTACATCAGTATCAACAACAACAAAATATGCCTACTCGTGCGGTTCTGAAATAACAATCGAAATACCAGCTGACAGCTACAAAATCAACACTATCGCCCAATAATGCATATAATCAAGCAAATTATGATTCATCATCATCAAGAGCGAAAATTAATAGTCGCTCTGCGGTAATTGTTCAACTACTAAAACACACTAACACATGCAAATTGGTATTCATGATATTCAGCATTCATTAGGAGCCTTGCTCACACGCATTTGTGCATGTGTGTGTGTATTTAGCTGTTTCAAAGACGTGCAGTTTTATCCTGTAACAAATTGATTGATAATTTCGAATTTTATGTTGCCATCGTTTAGAATCATAAAGATGTCGGCAAAGAGCAGTAAATCCGGTGTGGGTTGTGTGTATGTACGTGCATACATACAGTTTGTCGTGAATGGGTTTTGACATTGAAAATAAACAAAATTTTTCGATTTCAATAGAAAAAAGTAGCACTCTTTATTTATCTTTGACTTCTTTTTTGTATTGATTCATATTTATTCACAGCACTTAAAGGGAAGTAATAACAAAAACTTTAAATTCTTTGGAAAAACAAGAGCTTAAGCAACAAAAACAAATAACACACTATTTCGACACTGTCAATAAACTGATTTTACAAACTTTAATACAGGTTTTTAATAAATATTAAATACCGTAATTAATGTGAACGCGGATAAATTTAAAATTAGGTATGATAACCATTAGCTTCAATAACATTTTGCAACCGCTTTTTCATCGTATGAACCAATTGCTTTACGTTGTTTGTATCTGTCATAATTAAAGCTTGAACACCGTAAGTGATAGGAGGAGATATGAATAAAGAGCGGGTTTTTTTCAAAAGGTTTTATTCCTCGTTTTTTCTACTCGAAGTAGTATATGTTATCGATAGAGTCATTGACACTGCTAATGGTGGTTCCGAAAAAAATTAAGCACTTGAATATATAGATTTTTCTCTCGCCACTCCCGCCTTTTTACTCGATCGCATGACCTCGGTGGCAGATATCACTAGGTCTGTTACAGACAATAGATGAGGATTTCAATTGGAGAGAAAAGCTTATAAGATCAATTCAGCTAAGCATTCGATCTTCAGTCACATAACTTCTTTACTAAATTCTCAATAACATTATGTAAAATCCCGTTAGCGCCACCACACGGAGTACTTAAATGCTTTCAACTTATAACTGTCAAAATTGATGTAGTTTTGTTTGAAAGCGAGAGATTTTTCGCTTGATTTTCATTTACAACAGAACTCTTAATATCAACATCGTTTCATGCCAACAGTTGTATGCTCATATAAAAATGGCGCTAGAGCTTTAGCTCTATAGCTACAACCAAATATGGAAAAAATGCTCAGCACCGTCATGGAAACTAATTATTAAAAATCATCTAGAATTTTGCGCTACTTCAAATTTGCACTAAATATAATCGGCTATAAACTGCGTACCGATTTTTTTTTTTTCTAGTTTAAAATGTTTGAAATTTGATGAATATATGTTGAGTCCTTATAAATTTCATACAAAATTTGAAACTATGGTTTATATGATACGAGTATTATTTTTTTTGTAGGAAGAACTATATTTTTATAGCAAAAAAAAATTATTAAAATTAAATAAGAAAATAAATAATTTATCAAAACTTGTCAATAAGTCCCTGATCAATACTAAATATAACTATTGATCAGGGACTTATTGACTCAGTGTATATAAAATGGCACAGAGTTTTATCCCAAATAATGGAGTTAAGATTTCTCAAAGTAAAGGCTACTTCTTTTCGTGCTGTTGAGAACAATCTTACAGCCCGCAATGAGATGGAGTGTGCCGATTATTTTGCTCGTTTTTTGCGGAGCACAGTTTTCTAAAGTTGTGGATTGAGGGTTGTTTTATTGGAATTCGCACTTATGTACATATAGATATAACGGGTGATCAATCATGAGGTGCTTTTTTCAATAGTTAAAAAAAAACAAAAATGTAAATTATGTTCAAAACCTTTATTTATCATTTGAAAGGACATTCTTTGACATTTACTTTTTGAATATGACTTCATTCAAATGTTGGCCGCAACTACGCTTAAGGTGGTCAATTCTGAAGGTCCAATTTTCAATCACTCGTTCGAGCATTTCGACTGGTATGTCGTGAGTAACACGCGTAATGTTGGCTTCCAGAGCTTCAATCGTAGCTGGTTTATCAGCATAGACCTTGGACTTCACGAATCCCCAAAGAAAAAAGTCCAAAGGTGTGATATCACAAGATCTTGGTGGCCAACTCACAGGTCCTAAACGTGAAATCAGCTGCTCTCCGAAATGACTTCTCAATAAAGTCATTGTTTCACGAGCTGTATGGCGAGTGGCTCCGTCTTGTTGAAACCAAATGTCGTAGAGATCATTAGATTCAATTTCAGGTAGCAAAAAGTCCGATATCATGGTACGGTAGCGAGCACCATTCACAGTTACGTTGCGGCCATCATCATTTTTGAAAAAATATGGACCGATGATTCCACCAGCCCATAAACCACACCAGACCGTTGTTTTCTCTGGGTGTAAAGGTAGCTCTTGAACCTGTTCTGGTTGCTCTTCATCCCAAATACGGCAATTTTGCTTATTGACGTAACCATTGAGCCAGAAATGCGCCTCATCGCTGAACAAAATTTTGCTCGAAAACAGCGGATCTTCATCAATCTTTTCAAGAGCCCAATCAGCAAAACGGTGACGTGCAGGAAGGTCATTTGGCTTTAGTTCTTGTACGAGCTGTATTTTGTATGCTTTTAAATGAAGATCCTTCCGTAAAATTGACCAAGTTGTTCCATACGACAATCCAAGTTGCTGAGAACGGTGCCGAATCGATTCATCGCGGTTTTCACGTACACTCTCTGCTACTGCCGCTATATTCTCAATGTTTCTTGCTGGACGTGGTCTATTCGGTCGAGAATTATCCACCAATGAATATTCGGATTCAAATTTGTTGATGGTATGTCGAATGGTGTTTAAGGCAGGCCGATTATGTTGACCATAATGCGGTCTAAGCGCACGAAAAACATTTGTCACAGAACGCTGATTTTCATAATACAGTTGAACAATTTGTAGACGTTGTTGCGGTGTGAGTCTTTCCATGATGAAATGCCAAACGCTGTTCAACAAATCCACGATGACAGTTTGCCACAACTCGCGCGCGATCTGTAAAAAAAACGCAAATGAAAAAAACTCCTCTTAATTGATCACCCGTTATATTACATTACATCATTTGTTTGTTCTTTTGGTATGCATTTTTTTGATTTGGACTAAGATGTGCCTTCTATGTGGCACTTAATCTTATTCCTTGCACATTTTTATTGTTGTTTTTCATGTTCTGCCCGTTAAAACTTTGATGACGAAATTGAACTTCGCCTATCAAAATCTGACCTTAAATGCGAGATTTCCCACTGAAGTCCAAAGAAAACAAGACTGAGCTGAAATAGAAACGACAGGAGCTTTGTTCTTATAACTTCGAGTTTGTTCTGGCTTCGATACACTGTTTTGCGCGATCTAAAAGCTTTTCGCAAGAGTGTTTCAGGTCATTGACCGGAATGTCTTTCAAGATGTCCGTACCAGCCTTTTGGATGACCTCTATGGACGCAAAACATTGTAAAAGAAGTTCTCGTCTTTTCTCGCCTCTTTAATTAGGCCTTTCGAATGTCGAATTCTGACCAATTTTTGGTCTCAGTTAACTTGTGCGGAATGAAACGTGCACACACCCTTCGTAATCCCAAATGATCAGTTGAACTGCAATAAATCGATGTTTTGGAGATGTTCAACTCCGATTCCATGTGTTTCAACGTTGCTTTCGGTTCATTTTTGATACATTTACGCACAATTTCGATGGAGTTCTTCTTAAAAATGTCATTTAAAAGTATATTTATTTATTATCAAAGAATAAAAAAAACTTTTCTCTAGAAAATGTTTACTGTACTTGAATATGAACTGAAATATTGAGAATTTTTGATATTCTTTGTTGTTGCAATTTCTAACGTAACTATTTTTGGTATAGGTACTTTTACATATGTAACGCAAAAACAACGTTTTCAAATTACCTGCGGTATATTCGTATACGTTTCAGTAAGATTTCTATATGAAAACCAACTTCGAAGTTCTCCCCACAGCTAACTTGTGATACGGTCAGAATTTCATCCTTCAAAAGGTTACTACAAAACATTGTTTCAATTTTTTTTATTACAGCTGCTTTTGTTTTGTTGGAAATTCATTGCACAAATGAACATTCACACAAACACTACTCACCTACTCTGGTTAACCTACATTCTGTGAACTTCAAAATGCCTGCTGGGCCATTTTGTTAAAGCTATAATTATAGTTTTTGTCTGCTTGTGTGTATCTCACTCTCAACTGCAAAAAGAGAGCCCACTCAAGCAAAACTCAAACTTATGTACCTATGTACGTGTGTATGGATGTACATGCTTTTGTTTTTATACTCCCCGTACGTGTGTGTGTGTAGAGCCGGAAATCATGCTGATTGTTTTGACGTTTGTACACGCCTGCAGTCATAATAAATTTTCGCCTCCTATCCATCAGCATCTCACATTGGGGAAACAGTGTTTGCTATTTTCAAAATTCATACATTTGCGTTCATGCATTTTAATAGGTAAAGAATGTTTGTGAAAATAAAATATAACAAGGAATCAATGAAAAGGGCGATATTTATGTTTTATTGAATTCCAAAATATAATTTAATTGATTGTTTAAAAATAATTTGGAGCAAGTTGATACTTCTACTGCCGTTTGAAAATACTGCGACGAGTGTTTGATGCACAGTTTGTCAATTTTGCGAGTAAATTTCCACGATTTACTAAAGTTTTTTGGGTGTAGTGGTGCCATTATTCTAGACGTAACTTACGAAAGAATTTAAAGATATTTACTAAAGCTACGCAGCTTGCTTTTAAGTCTCGAGTAAAGGCTTTATATTCTAACTTTCCAAGAACGAAAATATTAAAAATATGCCTTAACTTGAACAACAGGCTTTGTACGCTAACAGTTAACTCTGTTGAAAGTTCTGTACGTGTAAAAAAATGGTCTTATACATATTAACAGTATACAAGTTTGAGTTTCTCTTTTAGACGTTTTTTTTTACATATGTCATAGTTCGATGGTTTCTCTTTTAACAGATGTGATGTAGAAAATCTGCAAATTACTAAAACCAGATTTTGCTCGGGAGACAAACAAAAATAATTAAAATCCACTACAAAAATGGTGGACCTGTAAAAACTGCGTTTATCAAAATTTTGAATATTCTCAGTAGGAACAACCAGCAAGGAATGAAGAAATTAATTGAAAAATTTTAAGCGACTGTCCCGGTACAAGACACAAAAACGCCAATGCCCGCTCAATATTGCATGGGCAACTATGAAGTGGTACAGATTGCGTTAACTGAACTGCTTTCATAAGAATAGAGATGGGTTAATAACGATTGTTGATTATATAAACAGTGACAGTTTTAAACGAGACTAGTCGCCAACGAAACAATTTATTGCAACCGAAGTTCCCATTAGGAATAATTTTTCTATACTCTGCAGCGATTTGCTTGCCAACATAACCCGTTTTAAGGCCTTAGGGCTGTTTTTTGTACGGCCATCTCAAAAAAAGAACTTATATGAAGACGCCAAAAACCATTGAAGCTTAAAAAAAAAATACCCGACGTGAAATATTCGATGTAGGACCATTAATAAATTTCACCAAAGTAGTCAAAATTTATTGTGTTGTGCGCTTTGGTGTTTCTTTTCTAATACAGGGGCCTACAATTTCATGCTGAACAGGTTGAATATTTACTTCCCATTTCAGTGTTTCCAGGTAGGTTTTAACGGGTTTGGCAACGTGAGGCCGAGCGTTGTCATGCTGTTGAATCACTTTTTCATTCCTCTGCGCATATTGCGGCTGCTTCTCGCGCAGTGCTCGGCTCAATCGCATCAATTGAAGTCGATACCGATCCGCAGTGATGGTTTCGCTTGGCTTTAACAGTTCATAATAAATAACACCAACTTGGTCCCACCAAATACGTAGCATAACCTTCGCAGCATGAATATTCGGCCGAGGCGACGACGTAGAAGTATGACCGGGCAGTTCACATGTCTTTGTTTTCTTTGGATTGTTGTAATGAATCAATTTTTCATCACCCGTAACGATGCGATGAAGAAAACCCTTCCAGTTAGTTATTCTCAGTCGAAGAAACGACGTTCAACATCCCTTGGTTTTAACTCATAAGGAACCCAAGTCTCCTGTTTCTGAATTATTCCCAAAGCATGCAATCGCTTGGAAATGGATTGGCGGGTAACTCCTAATACTGAAGCAAACTCTTCTTGCGTTTGACACGTATCCTCATTGAGCAATGTCTCCAATTCAGCGTCTTCGAAGGTTTTTGGACTTCCTTCACGCGGACGGTCGTCAACATTAAAATCACCGTCTTTGAAGCGACGAAATCAATCTCGGCAAGTTGTTTCACTTAAAGCAGCAACTCCATAAACTTTTTGTAGCTCTCGATGCACTTCAGCCGCCGTTTTTGAGAGGGGAAAATCAACAATTCCCACAAATGACGATTATTCGGCACAAAATCAGACATTTTCACAAAACCAAAAGTATATGATACCAAAACAAAATCACTAATGTGTAGAAGCAGTTTATTTACCACATGCCTTAGCTTGGTTTATGACGTTTAGGTTATGTTAGAATCGACTAGCACACACTGCTGGCGGCATCTATTGACAAACAGCGGGAACTTAGTTGCGCACCTAATACAAAAATGTTATATTAATTCAAAATTTAATTTTGTGATTTAGAATTTACAAAGATAACTCAAATCTAAAATTTCAAAATTAACACAATTAAAATGAACAAAAAAAAAGTATGAACTCTACATATGCAGAAATCGAATAGCAGAGAACAGTTTTTATGACACAAATGCACTCGCTGGTTCATTGTCTGCCGATCCTTAACCACTATATAATAGAAAGAACTTTCTGCTATTTGATCTTTCATATCCGCAATAGGCATCGAACTGGGTCAATCCCTCGGGTAAGGGGGCCGACACTCTTTTACCTTCACTGCGCTAAATAATTATGGAACTAGAAATCATTGATAATTTTTGACAATTTGTTTTGTCTCTCATTTAATTTTTAACGATTTTTTTATGAAAATATAGCTAATTCCCCTATAAAGACCATATAAATCTAGATTTCTAGCTTTGTGTAAATTTAACAAAAATTCAACAAATTTTCATCAAAATTACACACTTTTTAATTACATAAACTTTAGTTTACCACCATCGTACATCTTCTAGAAAATATTTAATATTAACATTAATTTTCTAAGCCCTCAAAAAAATTATTATAAAAAATTAAAGTATAATAATAAATAGTTAAATGAAACACGTGTAAAAGCAAAATCTCATATTTATTGTACACTAAAAATTTATAATAATAACTAGTAAGAGTAGCCTGCCCTGCAAATGCTGCTTGTCCTTATTTTTATGTTCGCCAGTGTGCATAATAAAATATGTCTGTTTGATTGGCCTGTACTTTGTTTTGCACTTATCGCCCGCTGAGTTTGAGCTTTTATTCAATTTTCTTCGCACTTAGCTTTTAACAAGCAGTTATCCTTCATTGATACTTATCTGCATTATTACAAACCCGTTGTCTGTCAATTCCATTTGCTTTATCTGTAATGCCAATATTTTTACGTATTTTGCAGAGTTATTAGTTCATAAAAGGTAAAAGATTATTCTCAATATACATTTTTTGCTCAACCTTCTGTGATGAAGTCTTCAGTTAGAATCCTTGCTTTAGGAACAAAAAATTATTTTTTAACACTTTAACATAATTTAGAAATTAGCGCGTTTTTTTGTGTGGCTATAAATAGACGCAAATCAGAGTAGCCATAGCCTTCGGTTGCAAAAGATTAGTCGGTTCCTTTTTTTGCCAGAGTTTAGGCATAACAATACAGCAAGAAATTGCGCCAGCTTATTCTGCATTATCCTACAATCGGTTTCTATACAACTACGGAATCTAAATGGTAGATAATCCGTCCTGCACTCCTTGTTTTTTAGGAAAAATTATGCTTCAAAAAGAGCCCGTTGAAACTGTGAAAGAGAAATCAGCTTGCGCTCTGAAGGAGTTAATAAGTCAGGGTAAATGTTTAATACATCCAGCAGTGAAAGATCACAAAGGATAGAGTTGGGATGTATAAGGTGATATTGAGTAAAAATGTATAAATCATTATTTATTAGCCACATTATTTATTAGCTACATATGCGAGCAAATTTATTTTATACGAGCATTACTATTTTTATTTTCTACTGAAAGTTTTTCCTTATATCTGATAAACAGATATCTGATAATGAAATTTACTGAACAAAAATTGTGGAATTATTTGCTGATACATTGTTCACGTTATTTAATTATTTCTATCGCTATTTCTCAGGTCGATTTATCGATACCCTTTAGGTTATACTAATACCTCTCAAGTTTACTTCTTCTACAAGCGGTGGAGACATCATCGAAACACTAAAGTCATGGCAAGAGCTTTTACTACGGCATAGAAATAACGCAATAAACAGAAACTCAAAGGCTCAACTGGCTACACAACTGTGGATGGCAGCAAAGGATTACCTACTTTTATAGGAAAACCCAAGTGGAGACAGGGCCAGCCCCTGGTCGGAAAATTCAGAGAACTCTGGGTCGTTCCGGTACGTCAAACCGGCGGCCATGGGAATTTGGAGAAGGTCTTGGCAGCACTTAGTGTTTCTAATTGGCGACGATTATCATGAGGATGAAACCTGCGCTGTCCGTTGTTCAACTCACATCAAATGGCTTAGGCATTTACTGCGCCACTTGCGAAGAAGATAGCTTGATAGCCAGCTTGAGCGTTGACAATTGTCGAATGCTAAAACATTTTCCAAGAATAATTTTGGAATTATTTCAGTAGCAGCAGGTGGCTCATTGATTGCGCTTCAGTTATAATCCTTTCTTCAATGATTTCTCTTCCTTCTTAGGCCGACCTTCGTAATTGTGGTAGCAGTATTACTGAGCGGATTATAAACATTTCACTGAAACTGATAATTGTTGTCATAGATAGAGTCTTGAAAACATGATGTTTCGGTAGGTGAGGAACAAATTGAATGAAATGTTAGATGAGTTGGTTTGATAGAGCTCATGTTTGGTGTTTTGAAATTCAAAATCTGTGTCGCGATCTATTCTGAATAAGCAAAATTCTTCTAGAGTTTTAAATCCCGAAAAATATTAGAAAACAGGTATAATATTAGGTTGTAGTTCGTAGCGTTTTTACCGAAGACTTTTTTTTAAACAAAAAACAATAATTATATCAATAAGTGAATCAATTATATATTTGCCTTAGTTGTTTACAACCTCTTCCCGGCTCTTGACTAATTCGTTGATGCCGTTCCGCTAAAAATCGCCTGGTCTGGTGTCAAAGAAGATGTTGAGCCAGGTTTTAGGGACCTATTTGTTATCGAAGGTAACGCCCTTCATATGGTTTCACAGGAATCGGGAAAGATGGTAATCGGTCGGTGCAAGGTCCAAAAAATACGGCGGATGTTGAAGGACCTCCCATTCGAGCTCCTAGAGTGCGGCATTGACGACTTTTGCTACATGCGGTTTGGCGTTGTCGTGAAAGAGTATAGTTTAACCATGTCGATCAGGTCTTTTCAGACGAATAACCTCATTCACGCGGTGTAGCTGGGTAATGTAGAGCTCCCTGTTTGCCGTGGCATTGCTTTCGAGCATTATCCAATGCACCATGCCCTCCAAGTCCCAACATACACATGAACATTCGGCTTGGTTCTCGGCTATGGCGTACCTCCTGGATTCGGTACAAAAAGCGCAGTTTATGACTGCGTGTTGTTTTTTCGTTGAGCTCGTGAGGTACCCAGACTTTCATTTTGTCGGTAAATCCCATTGAACTAAGGTGATTGATAGGGAACCCGGGAGCGAGGGAGATATTAACATTTTCTCCCATAATCAAGCCCATTTGGGCCCAGTACAATTTATGAAGGACTCCTTTGGACTACTCACCATTCAATTTCCTAACTCGTAGCTGTGGTCACTGGACGATTGGCACCCACGCGGAAAAGCTAGGGTTACCATTTAACCCACATGACAGAAGCTGAGGGGACCTTTCAGAGAAGGGGACTGTAGACCACTTTCTCTATAAATGTCCGTGTTTGGTAGCTAGACGACTAAGGTCACTGGACGCTCCTTTCTTCAACAGCCTGGGGCAGTGCGCCAACCTAAGTCCCATCAATATTCTCCATTATACCAACAGCTCTGGCTGGCTGTAGAAATATGCCTGTTGGAGATCTCATAATGGTATCAAAACGGCGCTTCAGAGCTACTTAAGGAATGCCAGACAAACACTTCAACGATTTCACCTACCTACCTAAGGTGATTGAGAATCGTTTTATGATTGCAGTTCATTTTTTCCGCCGATTCACGACTGGATTGGCGACCGTAATTTGAGACGCCTTCCGCTGCGGGAACTTTACAAGCCATTCCTTGCTGTAGACTCGCCTATGGCACCTTCTCCATACACTTCGCAAATGTCCCCGGCTATTTCGGCAGCTTTTTGACATCGAAGAAAAGCAAAGAAGAGTCCGGCGATGGTTCTATTTTTATTTTAGTATGACTATTCTCAATAATTTTTTTTTATAACTTCATAGGTAGATTCGATTACATTTCCAATAGAACCTACTAAATCTCTTTTTTATAAAAACAAACACCCGCTTTTAATTCGGACTGGTAGGAAATTTTATATTTTATTCAAAGTGGCGGTTATCACATGCAGCCAAACCAATCATTTAGCTATTTTTCACGTTTCCGTAGAAAACGAAGTGATGCTCTGCAAACACGTACCGTATCGATGACAGCAGAAAGTAATCACCTGAAGCTAAATCTGTTAAATAAACCACCTAAATGGTGCTTCCCAACTGAGCACTTCTTACCCTTACCTTAGCACGCGCTGCTTGGCCTGTTGATACATTGTAATGAATGAAAATTGATCTCGATAACGTTGAGTTGTCACGTTTTCAACTGGTTACAGAAGCTCATACAAAAATAAAAAATAAAGGAAACTACCACAGGAAATATATGTTGTTGTGAGAAACTTACAGTTTGGGCATTTGAAGTTGGAATGGAATGAATAGAGGTTTGCACTTCGCTCTTAGGATTGGTTGGTGCAAATTGAAACTTCAGATATGTTTAGGTAATGACATCTATTCATTAATTCATTAATCCACTACTAGTTATGATAATTACAGTTGTTATTGTTATCTAAAAATGTTATTAATTTAATATTCCGCAAAGGATCATTGTCACTAGCAATTTCTTCATGTTGTTGTTTCCCGGTACTTCGAGATGGTACATTCAGGATTTAAATACTTACTTAGTTCTTCTGCAAATATTTCTCTTTGGGCTGTACAGGGATTTCTGACGGCAAAATAACCTTCCAACTCTTTCGCCATTTTAAACCATGTTTCTGTGTAGATGCATCCTCACAATTTTCTTCCTCTTTGGCTGCCACTAGATTTTTCATTGACTTTGAATGGAGTACCAGAAGACATTCGTCATCCAAAGGGCTTTCAAATAATAGTTCATCTATGTATTTCACTGTGTCTAGCGGTGAATGTCTTATATATTTCCACTTTTCAAGAGCAGACAGCAAACGGATTCTGCAGATAGCTTAGTTATATTAATAAATATCTGATAAATAGTTACTATTTTGTCCTTTTTACGAAAATTGGTAAAAACTCGTGTAACTCAAATTCTGTATAATATCTCGAGGAATAGCTGTACAGTGATACAAGTGATCGAAATAGCAATTGTTGTCCTAGTATCTACCAGGTTCTTCAATAAGTTTTTCGATAAGAGAGGACGTTGCTGCTACGTGAAGTTTCATTTCAATCCGTGAATTCATTCTTTGATTGCACGCCATTTAGTAGCCACGTGTCACAGTACTTTCTACAATGCAAAAAATCAAGTATCGTGCGGTGATTGAATTTTTATTTTCAGAAGGTTTAAAGGCAAAGGATATTTATGAACGAATGTCGAAAGAGTATAAAGACTTTTCGCCATCAATTAGTACAGTAGAAAGATGGGGGGTTGCTGAATTTGAACGTGGTCGTACAAGTCTTGAAGCCAACGACGTCCAAAAACAGCAAAAACATCAGAAATCGTAGAAAAAATACAGGAAATCGTATTGGAAAATCGTCACGTGATTGAAAGAGATTTTGTAGAAGCCCTATGCAGTGTAAGCCTAGAAGTATTGGGTTTCAGAAACTGTGTGCACAATGAGTTTTGCATCCGCTAACAGTGGAACAAAAACACATTCGAATGTGACTTTGTCAGCAACGTTGAACGCGTTTTCAAAAGGAAATCCACTTTCGTGCATCGATTCTTCACAATGGATGAGACTTGAATCTATGTCCATGGCCCTAAGCCAAAATATGAGCCTAAAGAGTAGTGTAAACCTGACTCTCCGGCTCCGAAACGAGTTCTTGTCTAGAAATCGAGCGAGAAAGTGTCAGCATCAGTTTTTTGGAATGCGAAAGGAATTTTGTTTCCGGATTACTTGCAAACCGATAAAGCAATTAATTCTGAAAATTATTTTAACCTTTTAGACCAACTGCAGATAAAAATTCGTGAAAACCCCCCAGTTTGCAAAAGAAACAAATTTTTTTCATCGGAACAATGCATCGTGTCACAAAAGCATCTTGACATTTGCTAAAATTCATTGTTCAAATAGTTTCTCAGTATTCACCAGATTAGGCAACATTCATTTTTTTCCAAACCTATAAAAAGTTATGTGTGGAAAGCGTTTTTCATCAAGTGGTAAGGGCAGAAAAGCTGTGGAAGCGTATTTTGCAACCCTTCCAGAGGCCAATAGGTCGTAGAGAGATGAAAGTACATGTGTAACAGTTAGGCTACTATGGCCGCAAATAAACAAGAAAAGAACAAAGAAATTGCTTATTCTCTCAAGAGATAATATCTTGATGGTCGTGGCTTGTTTAACCGGTCACTGGCTTTTTGGCAGGGCATTCCTCGAGACAAGGAGTTTTCTCACATGAATATTGCAGAAGTTGCAGAGATGAGGACGAGGAAGAAACAGTTAAGCACTTCCTTTGCAATTGTCCAGCCCTAGCTAAAATCAGAGCAGGCTGTCTAGGCAAACACATTTTTCATTCTATTACAGAGCTGTCTGGCCTGGGGTTGGGATCAATTCTACGTTTCATAAGAGCCACAAACTGGTTCCCGTGGTACCAGTGGTACCACAACGGACCTGTAAGGTCTTAGTGAGTTGGTTGTGCAGGCCGACTACCACCACAACCTAACCTAACCGTTCTGGATTCTCACTTCAGGGTCGGAATTCATAAATTGGAATCTCGTTCGAACAAGTGTATTGATGCACAAGGAATAATAAAGTGCTTTTCAAACCATAAAATTGTATTTTTCTTATCGAACCGCAAAACTCATAGAACAACCTAGTACACGTTGTTAAGTATTAGAGATGTAATTTTTTTTCTTGATTGTTTCGATCATGGGGACTTCGGAATATCGTTAATCCCGGCATCCAGGGACTAGTCCCCATATTTAGATATTAAAAATTTTGCAGCAACTTAACTCGGCACGGATATAGGTACCTCTGTTTTCACTGACGGATCCAAAATGGAATCTGGATTGGGAGCGGAGTTTTTTTCTGAATCAGCCAGCATTTCGGTCTCTTTTAAACTGCCGGAAACGAGCAGCGTTTTTCAAGCGGAGGTCTTCGCGATCCTGCAGGCACGCAAAATACTTCAAGATCGCTGTTGGGAGGGAGACATTAATATTTTTTCCGATAGCCAAGCTGCGATCAAGGCAGTGTCGTCGCCGTATTGCAGCTCTCTTCTGGTGAACTCCTGTAAAGAGGAACTCAAACATCTCGATCGAGCAGGAAACATCTCCCTTATCTGGGTTCCTGGGCACAGGAATATAGAGGGAAATGAAATTGCCGACGAGCTTGCCAGGAAGGGGTCGACAGAACCGGTTTCAGCTGTCCCCCTCGCAGACATCGGTGTCGCTTTGTCCGTTGTTAAAGGGAAACTACATAATTTCTTTCTAGGAAAAGCGCAAGACAGATGGAGGTCTGTCTCATCGTTCGCTATTTCGAAAACACTATGGCCTCAATACAATAGAAATAGACCCCTAAAGGTGATGGGAATCCCTCGCCATTCAATTTCCAAACTCATTGCGGTGTTCACTGGTCACTGGGTGATCGGTACTCATGCGGAGAAGCTTGGAATTCCGTACAACCCCTAGTGCAGATGGTGTATGGGTCCTTAAGAGAAAGAGACTGTTGAACATTTTCACTGCAAATGTCCGGCTCTAGGCGCTTCAGATTCCTTAGCGTGCCCTTTGGGGATGACGTGAAGAAATTCTCCAGCCTAGATCCCTTTTCTCTCCTCCACTACATTAACAGCGCTGGATGGCTGTAGAAGGTTTTCTCTTCCCATCACTTTTCTTTGCACAAGTAATGGTCCACACATCACGTAAGTGCTACTTGAAGTGTGCCTGTGGCACTCTTGCCATTTTACCTACCTACCTAACTCAAAAAAATACTGTTTGGGAAGTTTTTAATAAGTAATAAATAAATGGGTTATAAATATATTTTTTATTGAAAGTGAAATTTATTTCATTAGGTAAATTTATGCGCACTTGATAATACTTTAGCGATTACATATCTAATAAAGTAACGGAAAGTAGTAAACTTTAATACAAGAAAAACAAAATCAAAAATGTTCAGACATATCCATCAATGTTGCTTTTTTTTCTATAAAAGTGGATTCTTTTGTCTCCATTTGATACGCTATTTTCAAATTGAGTATATTCATCTTTCTTCTATCAATCGATACAGATTAATTTTCAAGTCTTTTACATATAAATGTCCACCATAGCCATCCAGTATCCATGTAATAGCATTTCATGTGTAAATACTTTTTCATATTCGTATTTCTGTTACATACATAAATACACATATGGTATGGCATGTGTGTATCTGGGCAGCAGTTAATTTTTCAGCACCGAATTACTTTCTGAATGTTTGCATGTTTTTTTCCTCTACTATTACGCATTTTATTCATTTTTTTTATCAAACTTCATTACTATTTTATAATTACGAATAAATATTAATTTTCGAATTTTTCTACAGATCACCAATTCTACCACAAATGGGCGTTGCTCTCCGATCCAGATGATTTTTATAGTGGCCCAAAAGGTTATTTGAAATGTGATATTGGCATAATTGGCAAAGGTGATACCGTGAAGGTGCCTCAAAAATCTGAAAAAGATCCTGATGACATCGAAGCGTAAGTGAATTTTGTTTAAGTTTCACACAACATTGCATATGAGTACATGAAAATCAAATTCATGAAGGCCTTAAAAGGGCACTAGTCGACAAAAGCAGAAAAGGATACAGGGAAAGATGACACGAACCTCTGAGCTACCCAAAATGTGCACCTTTTATAACAATATTCGTTATAGGCATACGCTGAGGAGTTTTTGTGATTTTTCTGATAACAGAAAATGAGCGAAATGCATGAGATATTTCGACGATTCTTAAGTTGTAATAAGTGTCGTATTGTCATATGTCCTGAAGTTTTTAGCTACTAAATAAATATTTAGAGGATTCGAAACTACAGCCAACTACTTATTGAACTGTCTGAAAATCCATAAAGTTTCTTGTACGATACTTTGTGAGCCCACAGAATATTTTCTTAGCTATTTAAAGTTGATGGCATGCAAGAATACGACACCTACGACACATTTCTGAAAACCCTCATAATTCATCTAGATTTTTTAGTGTTGTTGTTTTTAAAAAGTTCCACTATACTTGTTTCAAATTCCAAATACCACATTTTATTTAAATTTATATGAATGAAATATGTTTTTCGGTTGAGAAGCGATTCATTTCATAAGAAACTAGTGGTAACTCAGTTTTCGTGTACCAGCTGTTCATCCAGAGGCGTACGCAGTTTTGTTGCCAAGCTACAAAACCGATAACAGTACCCGACTAGAAATTTTGGTAAGGCGGTGATTAGGCGCAAATAAAGCAGACCGCATTCCAAATTTGCGCCTCATAAGGCAGCCAAACTATGCCCAAGTTCCGAAAGGTATCGCCACACATCTGCCTCATTAGGCGCAGGTTCGAAAAACCGAACTTCGGTAATACTCCCGATACCCTTCTACAAATTAGTTAGGGATTCCAATTTATGCCTAAGTGAGACACTGCCACAGATTTTCGTGACCACAACCAAATTTGGTATTGTTCTGGCATGCCAATCTTTGCCTTGCCTAACGTGGGCCTGGTAAGGTAATAGTGAGGCGTGCCTCAGTAAGGCCTGCCTAATTCGGGCCTAACTGATTCTTCGGCATGCCTCACTGTAATTCTAGTCGGGTACCTCGCTCCCGGCAGGAAAATTAGTTACATATCATATGATCGAATAATAAATGAAAGGAATTTGATAAAGCTTTAATACAGCATTCCCTTGAATGGAGTAGCCAATACGGAATTTATTTATTGAATTTTCCATGTTTCTGTTCAAACCAGCAATCTACTGCTACCCGTTGGCGTACCCATCGAGCGACAACGTGCCAAGTTTATTGTGAAAATATACCGCGCTGATGGCTTACCTCGCATGAATTCTTCGCTTATGGCGAATGTGAAGAAAGCCTTTACTGGCGAATCGAAGGATTTGGTCAGCCCCTATGTGCAAGTCTCCTTCGCAGGGCTGATGGTAAGTTAGCAGACTTTATAACCTCAAAAGGCTCTGAAATAGTTTTTTTATATCATACAAAGGGGAAAACCACAGTCAAGAAGAATGCGTATGCACCAGTTTGGAATGAACAATTGGTGTTTACCGAAATGTTTCCACCACTATGCCAACGTATTAAGGTAAGTAACTTCAAAGTCAGAAACTTACTAAGAGTTATAGAATAAATATAAGATTTCCCAGGCTGAAGTAGAGAATTGAGTATAAGTTATGACGCAATGTATGTTAATTGTAAATTAATGGTGTGAGAGAGCTAAAAAGAGAGTGACAATTATTCAGCTTTTGTAAGCAAAAATTAAAAATCAGGTTAGGTCATCGCAAACAATGAAAAAATTAGAAAAGATATATAAATAATTACAATACAGAGTTTCTCATATTCGACGGACCCATCTGGCAACCCTGTCTCTTTTGACAGAGACGTCAGATCGCTTAAAGACATACCGCGATGGAAGCGTCAGTCCAAGCAGATTTTTACCATGGAACAGTACACGCCACGCAAGCGCTCCCAAATTGTTGAAATTTACATTCAAGAAAAGAAGTCAATTGTGAAAACTGAACGTGCGTATAAAAAATTAAATAATGTGAAAAGTGCGCCTTCTAAGAACACCATTAAACATTTGTACGACAGTTTTTCGACTGGTGATGCTCTTTCTAATCCAAAGAGGCCAAATCAAAACCGACCAAGGCGTCAAAGACATCCCAAAATCGCCGTTCTCAGCAGTTGGGCATTGCTTGGACCACTTTACAACGAATTATCCGCATTGATTTGCATTTATTCCCGTATAAGATTCAATTGACGCAAAGATTGTTGCCTGCGGACAAGTCTCGTCGATTGGAATGGGCCCAAAGAGTCATCGAAATCCGTTGGGTCCGTCGAATATGGGCAACCCAGTACAGTAGTAAGGCGACTAGCATCTGGGGCTAGACAAAATTCTATAATTACATTCCTTGAGCTGTCACATTAATTTATTGGAATTGGTGTGGAGTGGTACTGCGATAGACGCCCCTTCTGTATTCTCTCAAACAGCATGTACTTAACTCTCTGTCTCTCTCTTTTTCTCTCTCCCTCTCTCTCTTAGATTCAACTGCGTGATGCTGATCCCATGAAACCTGCCATTATCGGCACCCATTACATTGATCTCAAACAAGTATCCAATGATGGCGATAGAGGCTTTCTTCCCACTTTCGGCCCCTCGTTCATACATCTCTATGGATCTACACGCGACTATACGCTACTCGATCAACACTCCAACCTAAACACTGGCTTGGGTGAAGGAGTCAGTTATCGCGCACGTCTACTAATCGCTATACGCACTGAAATTACCGACAACATCGAAATGACCACAGAGAAAAATGTTGAACTCGAGCCGGCATACCCAATTTCGGAGTCCTCCTACTCACGCAATGAGGAATTTTTCCTTTTCGGTTCTATTATAGAAGCATCAATGTTGGATAAGAAAGTCAGCGATAAGACGGTGTTCTTTGAGTTGAGTATGGGTAATGCGGGTAACTCGCTAGACGGTCATAATGAAAGCTTCTCGACGGCCACAGAAGATGGTGAGGACGGCTGTGTGCTAGAAACGGTCGACACAACTTCATTCAGCAGCGTTACAAACGCTTGTAAGCCCATCAGCCACGATAAGTCACATTATTATCTGCCTTACTGGGACTACAAACCATGCATGGATGTAAGATGCACACTGCCAGATCTGAGGCGACGAATGTACAATAGTAATATGCTATCGAAAATGTCAGAGAAACTGGTAGGTTTAAGCACATATACATATATCTAGGAATTGATTTGCACAACTGCATACCATTAATGTAAATATTCATTGTGCAGGAAGAGGGTTTGACGAAGACAAGTAAACTTATTGAGGAGGAAGACGTTAAGGCAGAAGTGCGTCTACGTGCCACTCTTGAGGACCTAGCATCGGCATGTACGCGCTATCTTAGTATTACGAAAGCGAATGCTGTTGGACCGGGCAGCGGCAAAACAAAGTTGGACAAAGAGCGCATTAAACTATGCCAAAGCGAAATAGTAAATATCATTAATAGTATATTTTTAAAGACATACAAATTCAACATATCATTCACATAGGAAAATCTTGGCAACTTGGCACGAAATCTGCGTGCTTTGGTAACGCGCAGTTCGCTCAAGGAACGCTTTAAAACCGCACAAACGTTCCAACAAAAACTGAAATTTCTTATCGACGATGTAAGTAGACCAAACAGTTCTTCTACTGCTAAGCATTTAAATGCAATTTTTTACACCGTAGCCTCAACACTCGTTACCGGATATTTTTATATGGCTTATTGCCAATGGTAAGCGTTATGCCTATCATCGTATGTCCGCCCGCGAATTGATTTACTCTAATATGGAAGAAGAGTGCGGCGTGCACTGCGCTAAGATACAAACCATCTTCTTAAGATTGCCTGGCAATCAATCGATAGGTCCAGCCAGCTGGTTTATACAAGCTAAACTATCCATTTATTTGTGGTTGGGCGTTGTCGGTCATAAGGGGCATTTCTTCGAGGGTCTGCCCATCGGTTATGATCTATCACATGAGCTACGCAATGCGGAGAGACCAGGCGCAATGGCGCCTAATAACATACATTATCTTGAGAAATCTGTAAGCTCTGCGCAACATTTGTTCTCTTATTACTAACTCTCCTTTTATTTCGCAGACCTTTCAACTGCGCGCACACATTTATCAAGCGCGCTCGCTTATCGGCTCCGACGCTTCCGGTCTCAGTGACCCATATGCCACTGTCTATATTACTGAATTTGCTAAGACCACACAAGTTATCGAAGAAACATTGAGCCCCACTTGGGATGAACTACTGGTCTTTGATGAAATTCTAGTCTTCGGCACAAAAGATGAAATCAAGAAAGATCCACCCACCATTATCATAGAGATTTATGATCAAGATAAAGTCGGAAAATCTGAGTTCATTGGACGCGCTATTGCGAAACCACGTGTAAAGCTACGCGATAATGCTTACACTACACCCACGTTAGAATGGTTTGACATTGTGCGTGGACATGAGAATGCCGGTGAATTGTTGGCCGCTTTCGAGATGCTTGAAATTGGGTCCACCGATATGCCACGTCTCACCGAGCCCAAGCAACTGCCAAGCAGTCAACAGGAGAAAATTAAAGAGAAAAATTCATCACCACCACCGGGTACCATCTTTCCAGTGCCAAAAGAGGTGCGTCCCCACTTGGCGAAATTCAAATTAGAAGTGCTCTTCTGGGGCTTGCGCGACCTGAAACGTGTACATTTAATGTCGGTCGATAAACCACGCATCGATGTTGAATGCTCGGGAAAAATACTCAGCTCAAACATTATACAGAATGCAAAGAAAAATCCGAATTTCCCTAGCATGCTGAAATCAATAGAACTGGAGTTGCCACTCGAGGAAACCTATGCGCCTCCAATAACTATACGTTGTGTAGACTGTCGCTCGTTCGGTAGATATACTTTGGTGGGCACCCATCAGATCACTTCTATACATCGTTATATTTACAAGCCACCACCGAAAGAGGACATCACCAAATACAAAACAATGGGTGGTCAGATTATACTGTCCGCACCGTTGAGTGAGGACAGCTTGAGTAATCTCGTCGATGGCTTCAATATGCAAGCGATGATAGCGGCCAATGCGCAACAAGCTAATATGAAGGACTTTTATGGTAATCGCCGTTCATCCTGTGATCAATTTACACTCTACGGGGCGGCATGTGTTACAAAGCTGTAAGAGAACTTCTATTAGTTTAAGTAGTTTTCGCTTATACTTCTTTATGATTTCTAATGCACTTTTCTAGCGCCAAAAAGCAGGCATCGAAGAAGAAGGGTTCCCAAAATAGTAACCTTAATGAAATATTAAAGGATCAGGATCAAGACGACGAGCTTAGTCGCGATTGGTGGACCAAATATTTTTGGTCCTATGAAAGACTTATCGATTTAACAAAAACGGAAAAGTCACACACCTCCGAAAAATTTCTAACTCCACCGCCCAATACCACACCCACCAATGTGCAAAAATTTGGTATGAAGGGAGCTAAACTAGTGCAGAAATTGAGCCCAAAAGGTATGGCTGGCGTGACGCGCGGCAAGCATGATCCTAGCAGCGAAAAGGTGTCACCGAACCAGCAAACTAATAGGACGAGCATGAACTCTACGGCTGTGTGTCAGGTAACAGAACAGCTAAAGCTCCAGAACCACATAAATAAAAAGTAGTTATTTTACCTATTACATTTCTTACCTATTAGATATATCCCAACGAGCTGGAGGCCCAACCGGAATATAATAATTTTCGCGAGTGGCTGCACTCATTTCCACTCTATCGCGGCAAAAAGACTGGCGACTCCACCGAAGATGATAACCGTACCGTTGGCTTCTTTAAAGGTGCCATAAAAGTATACAGACTTCCACCGCCAAAAGGCACTGAGTTGCCTGTACCCAACCTACCCGCCAATGATCCCCTTCACGTACTTGTACGAGTTTACATAATCAAAGGCACAGACTTGCATCCCATGGACTTGAATGGCAAAGCGGATCCATACGTTGTGCTGCAATTGGGTAATAAGAGAATATCCGATAAGGAGAACTACGTCAGCAAACAACTGAATCCGATATTCGGTAAGTGTTTCGAGGTGGAAGTAACATTCCCACAGGATTCAATGCTGACCGTGCAAATATTAGACTGGGATTTGGTGGGATCTGATGATCTAATCGGTGAGACGAGAATCGATTTAGAAAATCGCTATTATAGCAAACATCGCGCAACGTGTGGAATTGCTCTGAGATATGAAGTGTAAGTGGCTAAGAGTGCAATGTTAAACAAATCATATACAATTTTTTTCTGTGAGCCGTAAGCGCTGGCAGCTAGAGCTCCTTTTATTGTAAAATAACAACTTATTGTTATTTTTTATATATTAAATAAATAAATTGTTTCTGCTTATTTCCAACAGCTGTGGCTATAACCAGTGGCGTGACCCTATGAAGCCCACGCAAATACTCTCGAAGTTGTGTAAAGAAAACAAATTGGATACGCCACATTATTTTCAAGACCGTGTGGCAATCGGCAAATATTGCATGACCTTCTCCGATGAGGAAGTAATAGCATGGAATGGCCCAACCACATGCAGAAATCGCGATGAACATCTGGCTCTGGCGGTGCTGCATAGGTGGAGTGAAATACCCAAAGTGGGCTGCAAGGTGAAAATTAGAAAAAGAAAGCATTTTAATTTTTTGTATGTACTAAATGACACCAACTCTCTTCTTTGTAGATTGTTCCCGAATATATCGAATCACGTCCATTATATAATGCCGAAAAGCCTGGCATTGAGCAGGGTAAAATTGAAATGTGGGTCGATATGTTTCCTATGGATATGCCGCTACCAGGTCCGCCAGTGGACATATCCCCACGTAAGCCCAAAGAATATGAGTTGCGCGTGGTGATATGGAACACAGACGATGTGGTGTTGGAAGATGATGCCTTCTTCACGGGCGAAAAGATGTCTGACATTTATGTAAAAGGGTGAGCAACTTATTTAAGCGGGTTACGCTATTTAATAATGCATACATACTAGGTTGTTCAATAAGTTTCGCGGCTCGAGAGGGCGTTGCTACTAGGCTAATCATTTTTTTGGTTATGTTAGTACACTCTTCAAAAGAACGTGCGTGAAGTATCACTTCAAACTGTCAATTCATTATCTGATTACAAGTAATTTAGTTCCCACGTGTCACAGTATTTTCTATAATGCAAAAAGTCAAGTATCGTACGGTGATTGAATTTTTATTTTTTGAAGGCTTAAAAGCAAAGGAAATTTATGAATGAGTGTTGAAAGTGTAAAAGGGCTTCTCGCCATCAATTAGTATAGTAGAAAGATGGGTTGCTGAATTTAAACGTGCTTGTACGACCTTGAAGACGATCTACGATGTCTAAAAACAGCAACAACACTAGAAATCGTAGAATTCGTATTGGAAAATAACATCCAGACACCTCATCCCTAGGCATCTCACTGAGCAGTACAAGCAATATTTTGACTGAATTATCGGGTTTCAGAAACTGTGTGCATTGTGGATGCCGCATTCGCTAACAATGGAACAAAAACACTGAAGGCTAAAGAGTGGTGTAAACTTGATTCTTCGACTCCGACACGAATTCGTGTCTAGAAATCGTCCAAGAAGTTGCTGGCTTCAGTCTTTTGGGATGGGAAAGAAATTGGTTTGTGGATTACTTGCAAACAATAAATGCTGAATATTATTTTAACCTTTTAGGCCAGCTGAAAACAAAAATCGTGAAGAAGACCCAATTTGCAAAAGAAAAAAAAATATTTTTCATCAGGACAATGCATCGTGTCGCAAGAGTATTTTGACAATGGCTAAAATTCATAAATTAAAGTTCAAATTGTTGGAGCATCCATCAGATTTGGCTCCAAGCGACTTCCATATTTTTCCAAACCAAAAAAAAATGCATGCATGAAAAGCGTTTTTCATCAAGTGATAAGGTCAAAACAGCTGTGGAAGCGTATTTTGCAGCCCTCACAGATTCTTACTTCAGGGATGGAATCCATAAATTCGGAATCACGCTGGAACAAGTGTTCTGATGTTCAGGGAGACTAATATAATGTATTACAAACCGCAAAATTCTGTTTTTTTTTTCTTATCGAACCGCAAAACTCATTAAACAACCTAGTATATACATATCTGGCACTTAAATCCTTTGTTGGGTATTTGGCTGAGCTCGCACTCCAATTTGTGGTTCGCGGCTTGATGTTGTACTTGTTAGGAATTCTCAACAGGCCTGTGTAATAGTTGGTTCAAAGCTCTTCATACAAATTATAATCCAGCTCTTACCCATGAAAACCCGAATTTACCTATTAAGCCAACTCCCAATTGCTACATTGCAGCTAAAGTCCCAAGTTACTGAACTAAAGTTTTGGTTTAAATAAATGGTAGCCAGGCGCAACAAGCACTATCGTTAGCTGAAGGTGTCATTGCCAACGGTAATTGTTGATCCCGAAATTTAGGCCCTCTTTTAATTAAATTTCGGGTACCCGAGAGTAAATACAGGAAATTAAAGATAAAAAGGTTTAGAATATTATTATTCAGTTCAAACAAAAATAATTAAGCAATTGCTCAAGCAGAAACCAGTTCAATGTTTTTTTAAATCCCATTGGCCCAAGTTTAAGTTGAAGAATATCACTCGGATGGATAATTTTGCTTTTATTTTTGAAGTTTATCTTTAGACTATGATAGAAGCACTAATACGAATAAGAACAATCGGAAACTTGCTTTTGCAAATAATGTGTTCGTTAAATAGCACAGCATTTAAAGCGTAGTGACAACGCTCTTTCAATAAATTTATTTTATTATTTTTTTTAAATCCTTTCTACATCTTTGCTTGAATAACAAAAATTATAAATTATCCCCAGACACTTAGATTATGAATTTATGACCTTTTGTGGCCTCTACCCAACACAGTGCCTCATCCAAACCCAATTCCTTTATTAAATTTAAGACAACGCTGGGTTGAACTGACCGTCTGTGCCTTTCTTGTGGCTGCAAATGGCCAAAATGTCTCAACTTTCCCCGCGCTATAGTACTGCATTCAAGGAGAACTAGCATTGGAGTGTCCTGGGAGTGCCGCAGAAACGACAAGAGTCAGTGGATCATAGCCCGATCATGTGCAGATAACTGTGCATATAGTAACAAGTACTATAACCTAATCTTTCAGCCCTGCCTGCAGAGACCATGCGAGGGTTCCAGCCATATTCTATTTAGTACACCAGCTGCTCCACGACAGCAAGATCCAACCAAGCCATCAAACTGAGACAAATACTTAGCGCTTAGTAAATAAAACTTTTAGTGCACTGAACGTCAGAACACTTGAAGAGTATGATATATGATACATTCTGTAAAAAAAGTATCGGGTATTGTTGAATAAGACGCAAAATAATTGCTTAATCATCAAAATTTATTTTGTCGCCTTCAAAATAGCCTCCATTCGAAGCAATACACATATGCCAACGATTAGTCCAGTCATCAAAGCACCTTTTAAACGGGTTTAAAGAGATCTTCTTCAGCTCCTTCAGCGAATTCTCATTAATAACCTCTATCAGCTCAAAGCAGCGTCCGCGATGTGGCAATTTCAGGTTTGGAAAAAGGAAAAAGTCGCAGGGGACTAAATCCCATGAGTACGGGGATTGTTCGATGATATTTGTCGAGTTTTTGGTCAAAAAAGTGTTAACAATATGAGCCTTGTGAGGCAGTGCCTTATCATGGTGCAAGGTCCATGAGTTTTCTTTCCACAAATTGGACCGTTTCCTGCGCACGTTCTCAAACATCTCAAACGTTGCATAACTTCCAAATAATATTTTTTATTTACCGTAGAACAATTTGGAATGAATTCCGAGTGCACAACACCATGATAATCAAAGAAAACGAGTTGCATGATTTTCACTTTTGACCGACTTTGACGTTTTTTGAGTTTCGGTTCATGTGGATAGCGCCATTCAGCCGTCTACTGACTGATTTGCATGTCAAACTCATATATCCATGTCTCATCAACTATTGTGAAGCGCTAAATAAACGTTGAGTCCGAATTCACCTTTTTTCGATGATATTTTTGAAAGAAATTCAACTCTCTTGGATCGAGTCGAGCAGCCACGCGTCTCATGCCCAATTGATAGTGTAAAATGTTGCCAATTGATTTGTGAGACTCGCTAAGGGTACGAGCTACTTCCCTCAAACTTAAATGATGATTTTCCAATACCATTTTATTGACTTTGTGGACGTCTTCATCCGTTGAAGACGTTGATGGGCGACCAGATCGAGGCAAATCTTCCACGCCTTCTGTGCCCTCAGCAAAAGCCTTATACCACTCGTAGACACGTGTTTTTGATAAAGCACACTCGCTATAGGCTTTCTGAAACATTTTCAATGATTCGGTATACGAAATCCTGATCAAAACACAAAATTTAAGACAAATTCTTTGTTCGAAGTTCTTATCTATAGTGAAAATCGCAGAGCACATCTGCGGTTGACTGATATAATTAAATGCCAAAAACAAGCTAATTGACAAATCTCGCTCACACTCTGCGACACTATAGAGGATACTTGTACCAACATTTCAGTAAAAAAAATGGAGGCATACTGTATGTGTAAGGCGCGCTTTTTAAACGAACGAGTCCCGATATATTTTTGACAGAATGTAAGCACCTCTCTGATCTCTGCAATCAACCTCCACTCTCCCTTAGCCACTACTTATAAATCTATTAATTAATATATAAGTATGAATCGTCAATTTTAATAACATACAAAATTTTTAATTTTTTCTTGTCCAGGTGGCTCACAGGTCCGCAGGATATGCAATCTACAGATATACACTATCGTTCGCTCACCGGCGAAGGCAACTTCAATTGGCGTTTCATCTTCCCCTTCGAATACTTGGCGGCTGAGGAACGCATTGTGCTCTCGAGACGCGAATCACTATTCAGTTGGGATGAGACGGAGGTAAAAATACCAGCGCGTTTGGAATTACAAGTATGGGATGCGGATCACTTCTCTGCTGATGACTTTCTTGGTACGTCACCGATACATGCATTATAATTTTTATAGACTTTTGCTATCATCAGTTATTTTTTCAACAGGTGCTATTTCTTTCAATCTGAATCGTTTTCCGCGTGGCGCCAAAACTTCTAAACTCTGCACGCTGGATATGCTCAAGTCAGATACGGCATTGCCCACGGTGAATATTTTCAAGCAGAAACGGGTGCGTGGTTGGTGGCCATTCTATGTGAAGAAACAGAATGAGGAAATGGAGCTAACCGGTAAGGTGGAAGCAGAGTTCCATTTGCTTACAAAGGAAGAGGCCGAACAGAACCCCGCGGGTTATGGGCGCAGTGAACCGGATCCGCTGGAGAAACCAAAGTGAGTCCAAATTTATATTATAAGTTAGTCTTCATTATTTAACAAATATTATTTCTTTTTCCATCTCTAAATTCTTTATAGCCGCCCCGACGCCTCGTTCATGTGGTTCCTAAATCCGCTCAAATCTATACGCTACATCGTCTGGCACAATTACAAATGGGCTATTCTCAAGGCACTGCTGTTGTGCGGTATTTGCTTATTCTTAATACTCTTCGTTTATTCAGTGCCCGGATACTCAGTCAAACGTTTGTTGGGCGCCTAAGAAAGAAAATATATCCAAAGGAGTGCAGATTTCGGATCAAGCACTGACGACAGTAAGACTAGCTTTTGGCTTACGAGTTTTAGCAGTCACACAGTTTCCTATCAATTACCATAAGTAGGAAGGTTTGAAATCATTGATACACATACCTATATTCGGCTATCAGCTTTTCTAAACAAATATTTTTCTTTCAAACATTAGGATACAGCTTTTCTGCGTTATAATAGTATAAGGTTGATTTGATTAGATTAAATTCCCAAGGAAACCCTGATAGTGTGACCCCCAAAGACTCACTTGACAGTTAAGTAAAGCAGTCATCTATTCTGGTATTTACTATTAAAGACTCAGTGCTGGGGCGAAAAAAATAAGTACAGGAGGTTAGAAACAAAGCATATATTCGAACAGGGACTATGATGAATTAAGGATACCAAATCGACGTGAGCTAATAATACAATTGCATGACGTTTCAAATATCCACGCTTGATAACTCTTGTGACGTGCGTGAAAGCTATGTAGTCTCGCAATAATTGAGCAACTGATGAGTGCTGAGTTGATTTCACTTCATTATACTCCAAGAAGCTACTAGGAAAGGAGCTCCAAGTTATGTTGAGCAACCCCACATGGATTCCCAATGAAAAGTGTGCGATTAAGAACACCAGAACTCACCATTAGATGTGGCTTTGTTAGCCTCATGTCTCTTTGCACGGAGAGAACATATCAAAAATGCTCTAGCAATCTCGTATGCTCTGTATTCTTCTGCGATATTCATGTGGGTTGGAATCCACCTTAACTAGATAGCGAAGACTACACATGACCTAAAGGGAAAATAGAGTCTTAATTGCCGCTTGGCTATCAAAATAAATGTGTACCCCCTTTTATAAGATATTACACTAGTCAGCAAGCAATCGACTACATCTTTAATAGCAGTTACCTCGGCAGTTATCTGTAGTGATTCCAATTTAGGGAATGATTGAAGCCCAAAACGTTCCATCCAATTTTGCATCATTTATGAACGGACTTACCGAATTTGCTTCCAAATGTTACATATCGTCCAATGATCCATTGAGGAAACATAGGTAGAGGTCCATTAGGTCCGACGTCTATGTAAACTGGTCAATTAAAGCAGAAATGAACTCGAAGGAAGCTGCGGAATATATGAAGTGTTTAACGTTGGAGTTAAAAACTCGTTAAAATAAAATTTAAATTTCCACAGTTTTACATAAAATTATAGAGAATTCGTTGTTTTTTTAGTTCGCATATTTCATCCGCATTCAATAATCTGTTTTCACGCTTCAGCCAAACTGCTTGATTTTTGAATTTCGTTGAAAAATTTTATAATTTGGTGAAAGAAGAGGTGACGGTGTCTCAAACGGAGTGAAAATTCGAATTAAAGTAACTACGACAGCTTTGCCCTGAAGGTATTGGGATTTGCAAAAAAGAATTCATTTCGGAAATTTTTGCCCCTAAAATACATATTGATTATGTTATGATTTTCTTAATTTTATTTTATTTTTAATTTTATTTATTTTATTTTTAAGAACTCTTTTTAGTTTAATTTCAGCCTCTTGTTTTTGTTCAACAAAAAAAATTATTAATTTATTAAATTTTTAAGAATATTTTTTAATTTAATTTAAAACGATTTTTTTGGTGAAGAAAAATTTTCGAAATTTTTTTTTTGAGATGCCACATAATTTTTATTTTCTAAAAGTTTTCGTTAAGATAACGAAGAAATCAATTATATCTATATATTTTTTTTTATATTTTTTTACAATACGATAAATCATCGACTTTTGCTGAAAAATAAAAATTGCCTCCTAATTCTCGTTTTTTATTAATAATAATGTTAAACTTTTCATGTTTTTGTGGTGAATTATAACATCAGTTCAGCTTGTATTTTTAAAATGACTTAGTAGACATTGTAGACCTCGTAGATGGTTTTATAAAGAGGAGTTTATTTGAATTCTTTCAAGTCTATTAATGTTACATAGATAGCGAAACCTCCAAATAAACACTGCGCATTCCAACTTAGAACGTAGAAGTGAGGTAAAATATAAGTGTATCAGTGATCTGTGAAATCTGAGTTTAAAGCCCAAATGAAAGCGAGTTTTGAATAAAATTTTGCAATGCTGTAATTGAATTGGCTTTGAAAGCAAAATTTCGACTCGAATACATTACCTAGGACAGAAATTTCACCTCTGCTGGCTAACCGAGAGGCACCTAAATGGTAGGACGTAGGATAATGGAAAGACTTCCTTTAAATATAGTTTATTTTTACGACACCAAGCAAAATGTTATCAATATCTGATTGCAGATTGGTTGAGTCTGCGTGGGTATGGGAATAAGTTTTCGTCCTTTCTTAGCCCAAGTTACGAATTATTGAAACATTTAAATAATACCTGATATTATGTGAAGTATGTGCCATTGGAAGCTACAACTTTACTCCATCTTTCAGACAACATACGGATTCCTCTGACGAAAACTTCGAGTTCTTTTAACTTGATCCATTCATTAAGTTAGTTTGCGATGCTGTCGTAAGAAGTGAACCGGTTTACAATAAAGGCTGACTGCATTGATCGGAACAGATGGTAATCCAAAGGTACAATGCCTGGCGAATACCCGCCGGTGGATCGATGAGATGGTGCATTATCTTGCAATAAGCGCCAACTTCCTCCTTCGCGGTATTCAGGGCGAATTCGACAAATGCGATGCAACAAACGCTCCAAAACGCCAAGATAGAACACTGCATTGTCAGTTTGGCCTGTTGGCATGAACTCCTTGCGGGCAATTCTCTTGGAATCGTAAAAATAAATGAGCATCGACTTGATTTTTGACTTCTCCAAACGCAATTTTTGGGTGGTGGCCCGTGTGGGGCCACCCATTCAGCACTTTGACGCTTAGTTTCAGTTTCATGCTGGAAACACTACGTTTTATTACCAGTTACTATGTTGTAAAGGAAGTTCTCGTATTTTCTCGCCTCTTTAATGAGGTCTTTCGAATGTTGAATTCTGAGCAAATTTTGGTCTTCAGTTAACTTTTGCGGAATGAAACGTGCAGTTTTGATAAATTTACGAACAATTTTGATGGAGTTTTCCATGGTTACTGATTTCGGGCGGCCCGTATTTTCATTGCCATTTACGTTCACACAACCATCTCTGAAGCGTGTAAACCACCAATCATCGCCATTAACTTTTTTCATCAATTCAAGTGTTTCGGTAATCGTTTTTCCGATTTGAAAACAAAATTTGATATTAGCTCTTTGTTCGAAACTCATTTTTGTACCGACAACACAAACAAACTAACACTTTAGACGCAATAACTTCGCTTCCACAGAACCGAATGTCACCAAGCTTTCACTAGAAGTCAGCTAGGGATGTAACTTCCAACGCACAAACTCATTAAAAAACGCATGGCGCCATCAAAAACATTTTTAAGATGCTAGTCTTGTTTAATTTGGACTTCGCCTTATAGTTGGCAGGCAAAGCAAAAAAAAAAGAAAAAATACTCAAAGAAGGACCTGCGCGCTTGGTAAAGTACCGGATATTATATTAAAGTATATTATAAAGGGTTTTTCCAATAAGGGCGGGTAGATGTTGAAATGCAATAAAATGGCGTTTGGCCACCACGTCTACCGAAAAATGGGCGCAATGCGCGCAACGTTTGCGTTAATGAACACTCATTTTCATAACAAAGTTTTATCATTTGAACGTGCTGTTCAATCGTGTAACTTGCCATGATGATTTGGCATAAACAACTGAATAATAAACAAAAGATTTGACAGATGTCACCAAAGGGCGCCACAGGGCGCCAAAATTGACCCGCGCCAATTGAAAACCCCTTTATAAGGTGGCGCAAAATTATACACCCTAAAAGAGAATTTATAATTTTTGCAAGTAGCGACGTACATCAGTAAGGCACTTGTAAAGCAGGCAGGCAGAAAGAGACAAGGATTTCCAACAATCAAAATAATTTTTTATTTAGTAAAAAGTTATTCAGAAAAAAAATTGGATGTTTAATTTGTATATTGAAACAAAGATTACCTAACAAGAAAATAGAAATCGAGTATCAGAACTCCAGTTAGGCGAACTTCGGGAATTTAATTTTTCATGTTTTTTTTTAGCTCACAATTATACCAAATATGTAGTTGTACTTTTCCTTCAGTTGTTGGTCAGATCTATGAATTATAAAACAAAATTCATTCACTTTGATAAACTATAGGTATTTCAAGTGGGTCACTGCTTTTAAATGCAGGATTTGACGAATAGCAAAGATATTCTAAAAGTCGGCAACGGAGTTGAAGATTTGCATTTTACCATTTTACTGTTAGGCTGTTACTGACTCTTTGAATTCTTTTCTATAGGCTATTATGTTTTGAAAAAGTGTTAGACACTTTGGCAATGGCAAAGTGTACCTGATTTTACTTGTAGTGCGCAATCATATCAGTAAAAGTAGTTAGGAAAAATTGAAGAAAAAACAAATACGAATGTACGAATGCACGAAAGTAATTGATGAAATGAATCTTAGCAACTAACCAATTCAGGGTATACGAAATGCTTGAAGTAATGAAACGAAAGTGCAAAGGGCTAAATAGTTAGCGTGTAAGACATAGCAGAAAAAGGCACATATACAATACATACATATATATAATATATTTTGTGAAGCATTTGTAGGTAGAAAAGTAAAGTGCATGGAAAACATATACACACACATGTGCGCGTAATAATGCAAAAAAAAAAAACTAATAACAAATCACTTAAGTTGAAAACTAAAATCAAATTCAAACTGAAACTTCGCGTGTTGTATTTACGAATTTTACAGGAAACTTGCAACAATGTACTCTAAAACAATCAATATTTACAAATACACACATACATACGTACTTATATATGCATGTACTTGCGCTCATTTTACTAAGTATTTTAATAATGAAATAAAATCAATTAATTCATGTAACGATAAAAATCTTATTGTACAAAATTAAATCAGAAAAGCATTAAAATTTCAAACTAAAAAATTGCTAATAAAATCTACATACACACATACACACATATACTCGTATACACATGTACCTAATAATTGCGTGTGTATGCAATCAATGTGTTGAATTTACAAAATTTTCTCAATTTTACTTATTATATTTATTGACAAAAAGAAAAAAATATATTACCTTCAATATTGTTAATACATTTACAATTTACCATTTAATAGTGTATTTGACATGATAGGAATTTCTTGAGAATTATGCACTCGGAATATTTTTGCTCAATTCCATCACTTATTCGTCAATAAGGACACATTAATATTTCCAATACTAATTTAATTAGTTATAAATGAAAATGTAAAATAAAAAAATATAAATAAAAATGCGTTCATGTCGATTTTGTAATGTTTTTTTATTTATAAATTATTTTCAACTATTTTTTCTCAATTTTCATATATAATACATACATACATATAAGCGAGTATGCGAAAAGGTCATGGCTTAAATTAGCATACAAAGAATTCTTGCATGCATAATGTCTTGTAAAGCAAAAATACGTACTAAAAAAATGTATTAAAAATTAATTAATACTTACTATAAAACTTATGCATCTATATTTGGTGACAAACTTACATACTACGTCTTTACAATTTTACAATTAAAACTTTTGCGAATACACTTTACAGAGTCGATAATACTATACAAATGCAAATACGCATTGACTACCCCTGCTGGGAAAATCTTTACTAGTACGCGTAAAATATATTTTTGGTTCAAAACTAGTACGACTGCACCGATTGCTGCGAACCACTTTGCCACTCATGTCGCGTATAGCGGTGATCTGACTATGGCGTGTGATAAAGCCGAAGCCGAAAGTAAGAGAAAACAATTGCGTCGACTGCAGCGTCGTCTAATCAACGCGAAGTGAATAGTAAAGGTGGCGCTATTAAACAACAGTTACTTTAAGCTCACGTCAGACTCCCTTCGCAATACAAAAGAAACGAACAAAACAAACAAAAATATGAGAAATTGCATGTTTGTGAAAAGTCAGTGTATGGCTTGGTAGTATTTGAGAGATTTAAACTAATCAAACTAATGCAAACGACGTGCCGTGTGTTAAATTGTTAAAGCACAAGTGAACACAAAGTCTTCAAATGCAGTTTTTGCTCTTTTATGCGGAAGACGCCATGGCTAGAAAGTATACGCATGTGCGTGCGTATAATTTCCTGCTTTTTTTGGTATCCATTGCTTTCGTCTACTCTTCCTCTTCACAAACAAGTAATTTCCCTTCCTTTTGTTTGTTTATTGATGAACTCTTACGCCACGGCGAATTCGGAAGGCGCAATCTTCTCTATCATTTTTGTCGTATTTTATGGCATCGGCTTTTGATTTAATGACGGTGAATTCATTGTTCTGGTTCCGAGCTTCCCTCAAATTTCCAAATACGAATTAATTTTCATTATTGTTGGCTTCGCTGGCAATGACAACTTAGTCACTTTGACTGCACGAAAAGTGCAGAAGTATTGAAATATCGATGAACCGAAAATACTATGCTTGTATTTTCAAGCATTTTATTTGGAGAAAATTTGATAGCGAAGTGTGCTTAATTGGGATTCTGTTCATTAAATGGTGTTCGCCGTTTTGTCAGATTGGCTTCAGTTTTCGAGGTAACGATATTTGAAAATGTGCCTTGAGCTACTTAAGGCTCATTGAGAATCAACCTTACATCATATACTAAAATTATTCGATCTTGGAAGATGAGGCTATAGTTAAAAACAGTTCAAAATTGCAAAATTTTAGCAGAATAGCCTTAAAACTAAGAGAGTTATTTACGAAAAAGTTAAAATTCAAGTAAATTTGCTAAACAAAAAATTAAAAAAAAGTAATAAAAGACACATTAAAATACATTGCAATTTTTTTCCGGCGTATATATACATCTATGCGTGTACATACATTAAGACTTATATGGTTTTTGTTTCAAAATTTTGGTGCCTTCGATTCGCCACTTCTCTGCTCGCTATGTTTGGGCTCTGCACGCTTGACAAAAAATTTGCATGTGAAAGCAATAACAAAGTTATCGAGCAAGATTCGCAGCCAGCGAGTATGGTTATATCTCACAAAACTAGTATAACTCACTTCTTTCAATGCCGTGAAATCTCTCTTTTCTGATATTAGGCAAGATTCATTAGACCGCGTTCATACAGGGAAACTTTTGTTGCTTCAAATTCTCTTTTGACGGGGACGTATTCAAACACCTTGCAATTATTAGTTTTTGGTGTAGAATTAACAAAACATTGAGAACGAGAACAAAAAGAGTGTTGACCGAGCACGAATATCACAAGTAATGAGTTGATGCAACAACTAAATAACGCTACTTGCTAAAGCTTGGCGAATCGAAGAGGAAATTTATGATGTAAGGTTGTTTCAAAATGAGCTCGCAGCAACTCCAAAGGAAATTTTCATCTACCGTTATCCCGATAATTTGCGTCAATCTTAAAAATGAGAGATGCCGTTAAATTTTAAAAGCCTTGATTAAATAAAATTATCTTTCAAAACCTTTGCTCAAGGTTTTACTTTCCAAATGTAACGTCCGTTTTTCGAGAATAAATGAGAGAGGAAGAAAAAATCTCTTAACTAAAACTCAGTTACTGCTTTAAATGTTTTTCTACGAATTCAATAAACATAAATTATTTTGTGACATCTGAATTGCAATAGACGTGCGCTTACTCAATAAAATTCCAGACTGATGTTTATGCAATCGGAAGTAGCGCCGGCAAATACCTGCGAAAAAAAATAATAAGCTGGGAGTACATTTCATGTCAGAAGGTCAGACTGCTCTGAAAACATTAAACTCAAATAAAATGACAAAGAGGTTTGTATACGATTAGAAAATTCGTATGAAAGTATCGGTAATCATTACAAGGTAAAATAGTGGTGGGTTGCAGAGTATGAAAGGTTTGAAGCTTACAGAAATGCTGACGTCTTTGTTAAATTTGGAGCCCAACGTCATAAATCTACAAGGCCCAAAGTCCGTTTGCGGCATATCTATTGCAGAACTTTTAAGAAGATGTGCAAAGTCTCAGTAATAGGGAAATACTCAACCAACTTCTCTGGTTGACTGCTTCTCAGATAGTATCAGAACGACTAATATAACTTAACCGGGAAAATCTAAGAAATCTGTTTGATTATCTGGCGTACCCTACAGGTAAAATGGAATGGAATTGGAATAGAATTGTGGATGGCTGGACATTTTTTTTTTACCAAGCACTAAGAGAATATTGTCCAGTGCACTTAAGGCAACATTTAACTCTCTGCTGAAACAGATTAGGTTGGTTAAGCCAATGCTAGAACATACATATCTAACGTAATTATCCACGTATCATAAATCATGGATTTATATACCTTGAAGAGCCACTATCATCTTCATCTAAAATACGAAGCACAACGTCATCGCATCAGGCTTGCGGGATACCTCAGCATTTCTAGAACACGACATTTTCCAAAGTTTTCACCTGTTAGCCCAAGGTTGCGAGTGGTCTTCGTAAGGATCAACACATAAGATGTATTTAGGATGCAGGCGGAGTAATAATAATATTGCCCAGAATCCAGCTCAAAGCCCCCTGAATGGTATGTAAATGATATACATATCGTGCAAACTATTACAAAAGCGGCAAAAGCGCTTATAAATTATAATTTTGCTTCTCATAGACTTACTTTATAAATTTTAAACCTCTTTCGGTACTATTGATAATCTAAACATCACCGTATAAAATGTCTGGTTAAGTGGCAAAGAGAAGGAACGCGAACCAATCGTAATTCAAAATCCATTAGAAGAGCACCAGCTTCGTACAAGTGAACTTCCTTGCAGGGTAGCAACTCGTGTACATACATACATACACAAATATTAAGAAATGGCTTGAATAAAACTCTACAAACATCATCTATGTATATAAAGGGTTTTCCAATAAGAGGTGTTATTTTGATATTCAAAGAAAAATGGTATTTTTTAATATAAATGATCGGAGGGAGGTATGCCGTTAATAGTGGAAAATAACATCAGGCAAATGACCACCACGACCACGCTTACAGGACAATATACTTTTCATGAAATTTTCCATAACCAAATTACAAAGTGGCTGCCCTATGTTGTCGATAGCCTCACGAATCTCATATTTGAGGTATTGAATCGACCCTGGGCTATTGGCGTAGACCTTCTCTTTCACGTGGCCCCAAAGAAAAAAGTCACAAGGTGTTAAATCACAAGATCTCGGTGGCCAATTGTGATCACCTCTTCGAGAGATAACACGGTCCGGAAACTTTTCGTTGCTTGCGTGGCACGTTGCGCCGTCTTATTGAAAATAAACGTTGTCCAGATCAATACCGTCCAATTCCGGCCATAAAAAATCGCTAATCATCAATAATCAAATCAAAATAACACCTGTTATTGGAAAACCTTTTATACTAATATAGTTCTCGGTATGGCTTAAATTTTCTCCTCTCGCTAGGGAGTCTCTTGATTTTCAAACTTATACTACTAAGTATGTACATATGTACATATACACGTATGTATCTATAAAATCGCACATTACACTACTGATACTATAAATCCACAATTTAGCGATATTAGCTACGGTTAGCATTAAGTTCCCAACTCATAAATGTGTCGACTGGGCTTGTCGTTTCATCATTAAACGACCCTTATTTGGGTAAAAACTGCGTTTCGGCAAATTAAAAGCTTTCGGTGTAGCTCTTATCACATAATCAGGCAGTAGACACGCAATCACTGTGACTATAGTGAAAAGCCACATTGGAATAGAACATAGTATCTTATTGTAAGCCCAATAGATGTCGGTGTCGTAGTCCCTGTAAATAAAAAGGAAGAGTTTTAATTACGTTGTCTATGATTTTTGCAGCAATTGATTATTCAGAATGTAATATGGAACCGTTGTATAATTCTATGATTTCATTAATATTAATCCTCTTTGAGAAAGAGAGAGAGAGAGAGAAAGAGAGGAAATAGAGGTGTTCCGGTGTTCAAAATTATCTGGCACTCACAAGTTGAGAAAGGAGCCACCTGCCGCACTCTTACCTATACACTCGTTGAGGGAGGAGCGCTGACCTTACTGGGATTCTCACAAACGAAGTATTTTGGGCATTGTCGCAAATTTTTCTGCAAATTCTGTTTATTTGTTGTGAGCATGAGTATAATAAGAAATAAACGGGAAAAATTTTGAATAAAAATGTATAATCTTGCGATTTATTCGATAATGAAAATTATCCAAAATTGCAGAGACCAAAATGTTTCCCCTAAATTTTCCAACGAAAAAAAATTGTTTTATTTAAATTTTTTTCTAGGATATTTTTATTGTTTTTCTAGAAAAAAAAATATTTTTAAAGTATCTTCTGCCTTGAAAAATAAACGAAATATTAAAATATTAAAAAAGAACCGTAAATATTTGACTTTAAACTATCTAGATACCAAAATTTCCAACACTGAATAAATCTTAAACTTATAAAAAAATTTTTTTAATTTATTTCTTTTTATACTCAAATCTACATTTACCATTTTCAGAAAAATTTAAAGACAATGTACTTGAACAACTTGACATAGAATCGCTCAGAAAAAAGTGCTGAAAGAAAAAAGAGCTGATTTTGATTCAATCTCGGTATCATCGTCACCATCATATTGGTATTACAGACCGTGGCGGACCATTGCCTCCTCTACAATACGCCTCTATTTATCTCTACATTCCGCTGTCGCTCAATAGTATGTTGTGGGATTCTCATCTTTTGTATATCATCGTCTACGATTTGCAATCATCTTCGCTGCGGTAGGTCTCCCTTTTTCACGCCGTCTGGCTTCTCCTCGAAAACGTTTTTAGTTGTTCTTTCGCTGTTCATTCTTTGGGCATGTCCATACCAATGAAATCTTTGCGATTTTATAAACCGTAAACCGTCAGTAAATTCACGTCATCAGTTTTAAGGATCCAGGTCATGTGCGGTTTTTGTTCCTTTGGTATCAAGGAAAATTTCATAAATTTGATATGGCCAAAATATGTTCTGAATGCGATAAATATCATTATAGAGGCCTATATACATATATATATCGGGTGTTATTTAAGAGCTTGAGAACTTAAAATGATAATACGAAACAGAAATATTGTTGGAATGAATTGTTATAATCTGGTAGATAATTTCATGTCTAAGCAAACCGTGGTAATTTGGCTTCAATTCTTGCAGGAGCTGTAAGCCAAGATTCTTATGTAAAATTTTCCACGTGTCGAAGAACGAGAATGACGACGAATCGGCATTTCGGCGTCTTCTTCAACACTTCGTTCTATCAGCTTCGATTTTTTTTTTTTTCAAAGTAAATTTCCACAATTTAGAAGCGTTGGTTTGGCATTAAGCGATTCATGTTAATTTGCCAAACTCTACTGCACAGAAATGTCAACATATTTTGAAATTCTCAGCTGTCAAACTATAGTTATCGACATCGATAGTTCTCACACAGCTAAAAACACATCCGATATAAATCATAGTCAATTATTTGGTCACCATCATCGACGGCTCTAGACGTCAAAGCTACTAAAATGTTACAAGTCTTTCGCTAATAGTACTTTTTCTTGTTGAATATTTGTAGCCTATCATTGGCCCTTATTGTAATATTTCCTAGTGGCCACATTAGGACTCCTTCACTATTGAATGTTTGTATAATCTGAACCTACTAACGACACTTATTTCCAAAAACTCGTGAGTACTAGATTTTAATAAAAATTTGTTCTTAATATAAAACTCTTACTTACAGATTGATTACGTTATAGATTATAGTAGTTATCACAAACGATAGTATGGAACCCACAATCGTTGCTATATACCAATAGCTCAGGTACTTGGACTCTAACAGCAATTTCAAGTTGACCACAATAACAACGATCTCAATAAGCAGCGTACCAAAGCAAGAGAACTCCGCCGGTTGACCCACATTCAAAAGAACATTGTTTCTGGCAAACACATATTCGGCGAAGAAGAAAGCGATCAGCGTGTGATAGACGGCAAAAAAGGTCCAACCAAGGAAGTACTTCCAGTGTAGACCTTTGTTGTTCGTATTCTTTTTATAAAGCTCCGGTTGCCTAGGAGAGGGAAAAATTATTAAAAAATTGAAAGAACTCAAAAAATTTTACTAATTACTGCATCAGTGTTTCTTCGCTGTATTCCTTCTCAGTAAGAGATATAAATAAAATCGGCAACGAGGTATAGATCACATTGTATAGCGTCAGGAACAGAGAGTCATACACCGATCCCGAAGAGAACAGTGAATAGAATTGAAAGAGGAACATAATACCCATAAAAACGATATTCTTATAGAAGAAGTAGAGCACCAAAAAGGACAAACGCGTTGTATGGTAATGTCCATGCACCAATATCAAACGCTTCAGCATACAAAATTTCGCGAAAGCAAAATCTGCACAACGCGCTGCCTGACGTCCCTCTTTCCCCATTATACCAAGGCCCACATGTGCCTCTTGAATCATTGACACATCGTTTGCACCATCGCCAACTGCAGCAGTTGTATAGCCAGCCTTTGAGGTCCTAACTAATGAGACTACTTCACTTTTTTGCAATGGACTCAATCGGCAACAAAGCACAGCCGTACATTTAATCGCTACATCGCGGAATACTTCTGACGTTTCACTAAGCGCTATGCTTAAACTTGTACCATCGATTAGTAGCGCACATGGTGCACCAATGCCGAAGATAATCTCGCGATCCAGGGCATTTAAATGTACCAGCATATCTTCTTTCGAACGGCAATCGATGATAAAGTACTTAATGGCGTCGGCTGGTATGTGTCCACAAGAGAGCGCGATGTTGAGTGCCGTCTCAACCTTATCGCCAGTCAGCACCCAAACTTTAATGTCTGCTTTTTGCAGAGAGATCAGCGTATCGGCAACATCGTCCTGCAATGCATCTTCGACGGCGGTGGAACCAAGTAGCTCGAGATCTGAAAAGATGTGAAGTAATAGTTTAAAGCAGCAATTTTAAAGGTTTATTTATTACACTGTGCAACAAAATTAAATGTTTTCGGAACAACAAAGTTCGGACGACGGATTATGGTAAAAGATGCCAAGGAATAATAGCTGATATACATTGACAAGTTAAGCTTCAACACGTTTTGGAAATACCAAGAGGAGAGTCAGTACCGATGCAAATTTTGGGTGCATTCAAACTGGATACAAAACAAAAATTAGGGCAGATGGAAAATATTTTCATGCATGTCGGGAATTCGCCAGAGCAATTCACTTATCCGTACGCCCTTTTCAATGTTGTGACCGACAAGATAATAAATGAGGTCAAGCAATGAGAGAGTTGACGAATGCAACTCTCAAGCATCCCCTGAATATGCTATGAGAACGACGCTATTTTAATAGCCAACTCAGAAGATGGCCTACAACGTCTATCACACAAATTTGTAGTCACTGCAAAAATATTTAACATGGAGGTATAGACTGAAAAGACAAACAGCTTAGTCATATCAAAAAATCCAATAAGGTGCAACCTTGAAATAGATCGAACTGTTATTGAACAAGTGATGAAGTTTAAATACCTCAGGGAGGAGATCTCCAGTGGCCTCAAGTGCGAGAAAGACGTGCTCAAGGGAGCAAGGTAGCACGATGCCTTAGGGACATAATATGGAGGAATAAGTATCATACTTAAGAACGGAAGGTAAAATCCGAATATACAAATCTGTGATAAATCCCATTCTGATGTAGGGTGCAGAGGTGCGAGCTGAGAATGCAAAAACAAATGCAGTGCACAACAGAAATGCAAATTTTACGATTCATCGCAGCAAAAACTCGTCTAGATTGCATAAGAAATGAAGCAATGAGGGAGGAAAAGAAAGTTACTGACATTGTTAAGCGTTAAGAACTAGAAGACGAGCTTGGAATGACCACATAACAAACACCCAGTGATCGAATAATAAGGATTGCTAGAGATGCTAAACCAAGCGGAACACGTACACCGGAAAGACCTCTAAAACGATGGAAGGAGAGCTCATCAAATGTCAAATATTTATTTTATTATATTGGAACTATGATTTTAATGAATTTTATGTTTACACGAGAAATGTAATTTATATAATTTATATATATATAATTGGCGCGTACACCCTTTTTGGGTGTTTGGCCAAGCTCCTCCTCCACTTTGTTGTGTGCGTCTTGATGTTTTTCCACAAATGGAGGGACCTACAGTGTCAAGCCGACTCCGAACGGCAGATATTTTTATGAGGAGCTTTTTCATGGCAGAAATACACTTCGGAGATTTGCCATTGCCTACCGAGGGGCGACCGCTATTAGTAATTTATATTGCGTGAAGCAAAACAAGCAAGGAGCCTATAATAAAAGGCAAAGAAGAAGAAGACAACGGTTTTTAGGTACTAAAAACAATGTCCGAAAATTTTGAATAAAAAAATTTACTTTTGTTAAAAAATATATTTTATCGTCAAAGTTAAAAAAAAATTGGGAATTAAAAAAAAACGAAATTCTCAGCATTAGTCTCAAAATTATTTTTTTTTCAGAAATTTTCCTGTCTACTTCTTTTAATACTTAAGTCTTCAAATATACCAGTTTTCGGGAAAATTTACGACAATGTCCAAAGTACTTAGATCACTTGACATGGAATCGCTCAGGTATATAATGCCTTAAAATTTAATAAAAAGTTTTCTTATAAAATTTCTGCCCATATCTCTGTGCACATATACCAAGAATGAATTCAAGGCTTAGGAAATGTGTAAGCCGTTGTAAAAATTATTTTATTTATTTATTTGATATTTTACGTACTGCGCTCGATGTTAGCATAGGTTTGCTCCAACAATTCTTTTCGATTTTCCAGCGAACTGTTTGCCTCATTCACTCCAGCAATGAACTGTTTGTACTCCTCATCGCCAACACGACGCCGTGCTACCGCCAACGTGCGTAAACCCTGTCGTGCGAAATCGCTTATATGCGCATCAGTACGTGACACGATGTTCGATTGATTATTGGCACATAACGGAAATACATAGCTCTCCGCACCTTTCGTGTAAATCCATTTTGTACCACTCTCATCCTTAACAATCACACTCATACGCTTGCGATCCGAAGTGAATTCCAACACATGTAAGCGACTGAAATGCATTTCGTTCACTTTGCCAACGGAAAACGGACGTGAATAGTCCATGTGCGGCGGTACAATGCGAATTCGCAAGACTTCATCATCATCGCCCATATAAACTAGACCCAAGTTGGCGCAAGCCTCGACGAGTGCCTTTTCATCTGGGCTCGATGCTTGGTATTCGAGCATGCTGCGTGAAATATTGGGAAGAAAAAGCAATTCAAAAGATTTTACAAATAGAAAAAACTGTTAAGTAGTTACTAAACTTACTGCACAACCTGTTCAATCTCGTTCTTACGACGCTGCGATTCAGCGCGTATCAAAAGCGTAGGCTGCCGTTGAAAGTTAGGCGCTGCGTAGGATTCACGCGATATGTTGCTGGCTGTGCGTAAAACAACTCCGCCTTGTTGCACTAGAATTGTTTAATGGCATTATTTCAGCGGCTTCATGCTGAAAATCATGCTATCCAACCAAACTTACCTGGTTGCGTTAAATAAGCGCCTGGTGCACCATAGGACTGTGACCGTTTGTGGCCACCCGCATTCGAAAAAACCTCTACTTCTGGCAAATCTATTGCCGATGTAGAACGCGTAAAAGGTAATGACGAGGGCCGTGAATCTGTTACCATCAGTAAATTGGGGTCTGTGGCACGACTTACCATTTCTATCGTGCACCCAGCGCCATTTGACAGTTGTGGTGGTAACGACACGACTGGCTGTATTCTCGATGAAGCGCGCGTAAAATTTGGACTGCGCTTAACAATTAATGGACGTTTGCGTTTCTCGACTTTGTCGGTTTCATCAAGTAGTGGATTTATATCAGATGTCATATTTGTAGCAATCGAGCCATTTGTGCCGGTAGAATTTGTATGACCGGTAATGCCGTTGGAATTGATGCTATTATGAGTTTGACCATTTGGATTATTGGACAAAGATGTTTCCAGCACTTGCGTGTTATCGAAATTTACACCACTTTGTTGACTAGAATTGCTACTCTCTTCGGTGATGTCGGAAATGGAATACATTTTCGCGAGCCCACTCTTGTCGTCAGTCTCTTTATCAGGAGTTTCAGCTTCTTTTGCACTATTGGCACTTGCATCGCCCGCTACTTGAACCGTGTGACATATGGCCAGTGCTTCGAAAAAGTTCTTGTGATCTTTCTGAAAATAGAGTTTTAGAAAGATATGAATGAAAACACTTACGGAGGCTAGAATGAGTACCTACATCAATTTCTATAAGAGAACATGGGCACAAATTTTTGTAGTACTGCATTAAGAAATCTTATTTTTAGCTGTAAACCCAACAAATAACTTTGTAGAGCGAATCAGCATCCTACAAGATTTTTTGTATCACCAATCACCAATAATTTCCCATGAATTCGTCAGTCTGAATGTGAACATGTTCCAGGAAGATAAATTTGCTGCATTTCTACTAAGGAGTTCTGCCACACAAAAGTAAAAATGTTGGAATCGTTCTCTGCCAAGATGGAACATTTATACAAGATATGGTCAGACGTCTAGAGATTCTCGAGACATAGCAGATATATTCTATGTACCTAACCGGTGCATCTGATTTGCAGCCTCTTTTTATCGGTTAAGTCACCAATGAGCTATAACTCTGCGGAACTATGTACATCATATCCGTCCTACTAAACAGAACCGTCGAGTATATCTCAGTACTTCTTCCACTCTGAGCTTGCTCGCTCAGTTATTAGACATCTAAATTTGCTTCCAAGTTCATATATCCCTCTCCCGATTCTCTTATCCATTCTTGGCTCATTTATATACCAGAGTACATAGCTGGAGTGCAAATGTTTTTTTGTTCAAACTGCCCGATCAAATAGTTCCACTTAGAACTTTCTGTCGAAGTCTATGAATCGAAAATTCCGCATATATCCAGAATACCTGCTAAGACATGCCATTAAAAATTGTTCCGTTATATAGCTCTTTATGTAGCCTTTTTATGCTTGTTTTATGTTATTTTTTTTAATGGTTGTACATTGAGGTGATCTGCATGGCTCGTGGCCTTTAGTCAAGATGGAGATTTCAACTAATTATTTTTTTTAGTCTCAATGCCTAGATATTTGATTCCTTCAGAATACTAAAACACTGTTACAATAGAGTAAGCGATCCAAGGTTTGCATGTGGCTAAATATACAGTACAACAAACACGAAGATGAAAAGTTGGAGCAATGCAATGCATGCTCTTTATGGGTTCAATATAGTCTCGTATGCACAACAAAGCAGGGGCTCCAACGATTAATTTCTGGTAATACGAACGTCGAAGGCGAGGCACATTCTGATAGACTACTGGTTGAAAATGTTGATAAAGTAATGGAAACCGACAAGACCGATCAAGTAGGCGTCTGAACTCTTAACTTATTGCACAAGAATTGACATTAGGGCGGGTCGATTTAAAAATCGCTCATTGCTCTGTGAAAATCGTATTCTAGGGATCAAAATAAGAAACTTTGCCGAAGGAGCCATACCTCTAAAACGAATTCTGATGTCCCCCAATTTGGGTCGAACGAAAAATCCCACTTTGACCCATTTAGGTCTAATTGACATACTTCGAAAGTTTGGAACCATTTGTATAAAACATAAAGGAACCTTCAGGGCAGAATTGCTGTATGTGGTTCTCTGCTGAACCATAAAAATCTCAACGAATTTTTGAAACTAACGGTAACTGGTGATGAATGAGTCTCAACTTGCGAAAAAGATTGTGGTGAAATGGCGAAAGGTCAGCTCAAATGATCGCAAAGTGTAAATTGCCGGCCAAGAAGGTCTCGCTGTGTATTTGAAGAACTTATCTACTAGTAAACTCCCTTTCACGCAGTAGCCTGCTGCTAATTTCACAGAGAGACCACGCATTATTCGCTTACAAGGTCCAATTGGCTCAGAATTGAAGACATTCGTTTCGTTAACGCATCTCAGTTGGTGCCTTAGAGCAGCATGAAATGGAGAACGATTTTGCTCGAAAAACCGTCTCTTCGAACGAAGCGCATTTTCAACTTGGTATCTATGTTAACAAGCAAAACGTGATCGTCGAGCCTCTTCAAAAAGCGGCAGTTTGGTGTGGATTTTGGAGTGGAAAGATCAATGGCCTTTGTTTTTTGTAAATGCTACAGAGGCATGATAAATAATTTTTTGTGACCGAAAATTTACGGCGAGCGAGCTTCTGATCAGCAGAATGGCGCGCCATGCCACAATCGATATTTTGTGCGGCAAGTTCGACATTCGTGTTATCATCCGCGGCGCTAATTGGTCACCTCGGTGGTAATATTTGACGTTTTTAGGCTTTTTTGCCGGGTGCCGTGACGAACCAATGCTATGCGAACGATTTCCGCTCTTAAGACGAATAACGAGCAAGGAATTCGTGAAATAGAATTCCATTACCTGGAAACCTAGTCAAGGGAGCCATGTGAATGAAATCGTGTTCCACAGTATTTGGACCGCCCTACACTTGTAATTCTTATAATTTTTTGAGTTACCTGTTACTCTACCTTCAATAGTAATGTTAAATTTTAGTTACCTAATAAACGACAGCTTGAACTTATCAATAAAAATACTTACATTGAATTTATTGATATCGATCAATGCACCAGTTCCTTCCTCCAGTAAGCGCGTCTTCTTAAACATATACTTTCGCCCATTTATTGAACACTGTTGGAAAATCATTTCGTTCTTCGTTAGTGTGCCAGTTTTATCCGAAAACAAAATGTTAATCTGACCCAGTTCCTCATTCAAATTGGATGTGTTTACTATGAAATTTTCGTCGGTTGCTTCATCATATAACTGTAAATCCCACTCCATGAAGAAACCGCCAATACCACGCTGCAACTCAATAGTCACATATAACGATATTGGTATTAGGTAATTAAAGAGTATCAAAAAAGAAAGGTAATCCTGCAGAAACTGTTTCACACTATAACCATCGGCCGCTGCACCCAAATATGTATACGTTGGTATAATGAAAATCTCCTCATAACTGCAATATCAAAACAAGCCAAAAAAAATGGAAAAGGTTCAAACTTCCAGAAATTCCTGTCATTCTCGCATTATGACTCACCGCTTGAATAAGTACATCATTGTCACAATGCAAATCATCATGACCAGCACCACAATCAAAAAACGATTCACATATATCTCACTAGAGGCAGTTTTATTACGCGTCAGCCGGCTGTTCAGCTGAAGCTTGGTAGTCATGCCGGTGTAAACGGCACACCCAATCACACATTCGGTATTCTTGACGCGCGAACCGCGCAACAACACATTATCAGCTGAGAGTGGCAGTACACGCCCCTCGCCACCGGCCAACTCCAGCTTACCATTGAAACTATACAGATCAGTCTTCGGACTCTCGCACTCGATGGTGCCTAACTTGTGCAACTGGTTTATCTCGACTAATGGTAGATCGCGCGGCACCATCAGTGTCTTCAAATTGGATTCTCCATCCAAATTGGCGGTGGTGATGAAACATTTGCCATGTGGATCGGTACTGCGTAATAACACCAAATCACAGGGCACATCACAATCGCGTTCCACCACTACTAAATCGCCCGGACAAACGTACTGCGATTGTATATTTGTCTCAACACCATTGCGTATGACTGTTACTGTGAATGATAAATTATGAAAGGTAAATTATGCTTTGTATTGCAGAATTGAATTTCGCCAAAAGTTATAAGTGCTCGTGTACTTGTTTTAAGTTTTTTGGTATCATTGCATGTACTTGTATGCATAGAGTGAATACGAACCTGGTGAACGATTGACGACATTGTCGGTTCTGTAGCGTAAGAAGTCTTCATAGCCCTGTTTAGCGGCTGTCACGGCGATTACAAAGACCAGCGGCAGCAATGATGTCAACGGTGAGACCGGACTGTCTGAAATTAAATGTAAAATAAAAATATTGAAAAACAAAATAAAAGATTAAATAAAATAACTTTACACCGCAATAACTTTTTTGTACCGCTAGAAAAAGCTTAAAATTAAATATAAACTAATTATAGCTGGTGACTGACCACTGATGTCATGAAATATCATTTAATGTAAAACAAAGGGCGCCCATAGCCCTTCGGCAGGCAACCTCAGAGTGCATTTCTGTCATGAAAAGTCATCTGCCCCACACTCAAAACTAAGTCGATTCCTATTTATTGATTTATTTTTTATTTATTTTAAAACTGCCTCCCTAAAGCAGGATCTTCGGAAATTCATGAGAGTCTTCACAATTTCGATCCTGAAAATGACATTCCACTAGCAATCTATGCTAAATTTCAGAAAAGACTCGATTTGGCGAATAATTTCGACTGATCAAATATCTGCACTGAAGATAGCAATGTAGAAATTGAATTAGAAGAAAAGAACAAACAAATTTTGTTATGGAGATATGTAAGTGATCACTTAGACCAAGCGGAACTTTCTCCACCCATATTCCACCAAAGGAAGAGTGGACCGGGGGCAACACTTGGGGACAGGGTCTAGTTAACCTGTTCACGGATTGCTCGAAGCTAGACAGTAGGGTTGGAGGAGTATTCTGCAAAGAGCTCCCCATCAAACTCAAATTCAGGCTACCGGATCACTGCAGTGTGTTCCAAGCAGAGGTGGCCGCAATTAAAGAAGCAGCTGACTGGCTAACTACTTGCGTAATAACTGTTAAGAAGGTAAATATTTACTCCGTTAGCCAAGCAGCAATTAGGGCCCTAGGCTCTATTATGGTGCATTCGAAACTGGTCAGGAAATGCCTGGTCTCTCTCTCGCTTGCATCAGAATTTTTCGACATAAGGATAATTTGGGTAGCTGGTCATAGCGGCATTGCAGGAAACTGCGAAGCCAACGAGCTCACCAGACAAAGGACCTGTGAGGTAATGTGCCTGCGAAAGGAGAGGATCGGGATCCCCTTGACAACCTGCGCTCTACTCCTGTAAGGATGGGCCTTGCACCAACTCAGCGAGCGCTGGGCAATTACAGGAACGTGTAAGGTCACAAAGTCCTTCTGGCCACGTTTGGATAGGATGCGTTCGAGGGATATTCTGAGGATGACAAAATCTCATCTCTCAAATTTCCTGAGCATCCTCACGGGGCACTGTCCGCGGGGTATACATGCCGTGGGACTCGGAATTACTTCGAGTCCTTTATGTGTCAGCTGTATGGAGGATGAGGTGGAATCATCTCAGCACCTGCTCCTCAACTGTCCAGCTCTCACGAGACTAAGATTGGAGCATCTTGGTTCTCACTTCTTTTCAACCTAACCTATGTAAGTAATTCAGAAGATCAATCTAATGAAAAAATAGGTGCGTGCATAATATCCTAGGAACAGCCGTTAAAACTTGGAACAATTTGCCAAAATGATTTTTTCGCTTTTAAATATATAAAAGATATCGAGAGCAATTTTAAAAATTATGAATAGAATATTGAAACAATCAATGTTTAAGCAATCAACTATTTTTTTCTTTAATGAAAATGTTGCCACCTTCTACTCCTCGAGACAGGCAGGGCAAGTAAGGTTTTAAAATAATTTTTCAGTGAGAGTGGAAACCCAACAAGACTTTCGTACCTAGTAAACACCTCGAGTCTGCCTTTCGGTCAACACTGGACGAAATATGCATCCATTTTCCGGCCAAATAAATAACAAATCCTGTTCAGAACCCAAATTCGCGTCCATAGCATATTTCAATATATTTTAACAGTGAACACAGGTTTTGAAACAGAGTGATTTTCGTTACATAGCCCAAAGATTCTATAAAGCTCAAGATAGAACTGAGTTTAGAGATTAACTCAAAGCCAAGCCTCATGGAACTAAGCAATGGTATATTTTCTTAGCAGGAACAAAGGTATTGGACTATTTTGGAAGACACTAGTGTCTAAGAACCACTCAACCCCAGTCGTCATCATAACAGCATCTGTTTTTCAAGCCTTCAATAAACTTTAAAAATATCCACACGAACGAAATGTGTTAACTAAGCTTTTGAATTAGCCAATGAAATATAAGTAAATTAAATCAAACAAAATTTTTTGAATTAGCCAATGAAATACATATAAGTAAATTAAATCAAACAAAATTTGCAATAATCATATAGCGATTCCAACTTCGCTCTCATGATTGATTATCCTCCGAAGTTAGCTCATTTAGCTCAGTGATAGTGCATAGCTTCCGCCATTATAATTCCCTTGAAGAGCGACTTTGTAATAGAGAATAAGAAAAAGTAGGAAGGGGCGAAAGCTGGGCCTCCCCGGCTTTCTATCAAAATATATTTTCACCAAAAACTTTAGCACAATAAACAAGCAATGGGCCAGCGTGCGTTTGTATTGGAAGATCCTACAATTTTTAATGAGTCTGGGCATGTATGATACTTACCTATAATATCATGCGAAAGGTTTTTTGATGAAATTTTTTTCGACAGACCTCACGCAGGAGCTTTTTACGTAGATACGGATTCCGCTTTGAGGCACTGAACAGCTTCAGCCATTCATATTTCTACATGCACTTGTCTCGGTAAACTACCTGCAACTTTCGGATTTCCACGGGTTTTTCACCGAACTACTGTTTAAAATTAGATTACAAACAGCACCAGGCATCGTAGTGAAAGCTCGCGTGAAAATTGAAAGCGCGGCAATTATTCTTTGATGTTTGATAAACTCATTTCCTAGGGGGATTCATGAGAGCCTGCCTTAGCTTGCAGCAGATGTACAATGTGCCGCAAAATTAACCACCCAACCGAAAGATTTATAATTTTTGCAAGTGCCATCGTTTATCAATCATATTTGTCACTAGACAGCTGCAGTATAAAAACAGACAAACAATGGAGTGCGCCAAGATCAAAATACAAGTTTCTATCATTCAAAATGATCTTTTATATTTTGTAAAATAATTATTCAAAAACACAAATTGATGTTTAATTTTGCGGCGCCTTGTACATGCAGCTTAAGAGTTTATGATAGTGCCAAGAAGATGAAAAATGGAATTTTGGCGTAAAGTTTGAATGACTTAAAAATCCCGTTGATTTTTGGCAATTTTTTTCCTGGTGGTCTTATGCATTTTGTTCATAGAACAAATGCTCGAAGTTGTTTAAATTCGCCGCCAGCTTCTTATTGTACAAAAATTTGATGGGCTATAAAACTGCATATGCGAATTTTTTTTCAAAATTCTTATGAAATAGTTTTAAGTTTTAATGAAATTTTGTTGCACATTTTTCTTTAATTTTCACAAGATTTGAAATATGCATCTACACAGTTCTTGTAAGAGAATGAACTAAATTTCCATACAACAATTATGAACATGAAATGAGAAACAAATAAAGTGTCAAAACTTTCAATAACTCGCCTGCTATAGCGATTAAAGCAGTGCATATGGATATAAACATATTAACCACACTAATTATGAATTACCCCCTTCTGCGAATATTTCCCCATGATCGCTCCCACATGTCACTGCAATCAACAATGCAATTCGCTACAAAATTTCCAGTTTCAGTTATTTTCACTTCTATTGAAAATGCAATCAGTACGAGTGCAAAAGCAAAAAATAGTTTCTTGTTTACTAGTGATTGCGGCATTTTGTAACGTTTCTCTGGTAATTTTCCCCTACATAATTTTTGCTAATTGATTTCGTTCAATAAATAAATAACTGTTCAAAACAATTTGGCTCCCTTTCACATACATATCTCAAGATGAAAAGTAAAAAATAGAGAAACGAAGTAATATAAATATAAATCCAGTTAACTGATATGGAAGGAAGACTTCCATTAGAAAATAGTTATTTCAGGGAAATTTATCAAAACTTAATGATCGGTTAAATGAATAGCTATGCAAATAATTTGCCAAAATATTTTAAATCATTTAAAGGAGACCACACTTTAGTCCCCAGCGTCACCCATGGTGGCGAAAGTTTAAAATAATTATTTTTTGATTCAAAGTAGTAATTATTCGAAGATTTTTTCCACCGATAATTTGTTTTTTTTATAGGTGCGCAACTAAGTTCTCGCTGTTTTTTTTTGGATCAATAAATTTAAAAGTTTTCTCAGAAAAAAATCTGGAAAATTCGTTTTTGTTTTTTTGCCTGGCCGGGAACTGTATATAAGCCCTTAATTTTAGTTTTTAAATTTCAATTGAAAAAATGGTGTCCATATTTCTTTGAATGGGTATTTTCTGTAAAAGTAAAATGTTTAAGTAATATTAGCTTTAGTTAAGACAGTCTACAGCGTTAATTTGCATTTACGGCGTTAATTGAAATGAATTCGTGCAGAAGCTCTTTAAATGCACATTAGAGCTAATGCAAATGCACGAAATTTTAATACATTTGAACTGAATATTTTTACAATATCTTTACGTATAATTTACATTGGTAATGGCTCGTTTACTTCACAGACCAGTCTTGTAGTGCTACTTTAAACTCTAGTGAAACTAAGTTGACTTAATCGTAGTTTACATTTAAACTAAGGTCAAAGTGCAGAACTGTTTTCAATAAGAGTTTAAGTCCACGTTAAACTATAGGGCAACATTGTTTTATTTCTTTCTTTATCTATGAATGAAAACAGGTGATTTTTGTTAACACACTCGATGCCGTTGCTTGTAAATGTGCATATGAGGTAAAACACTATAATCAAACTTAAAAAAAAACATTCACAGGAAGCAAAAATTCTTCATCAAGTGCAGTGAACTTTCCGCTAGAATTAGTAAAATAATATAAATTAAAATAAAAAATATAAGAAAATAATTAAAAAATAAATTAAATCAATTTTTTTGCAATTAAAGCCGAGGATACAGCAAAGAGCTGATAGTTAAACTCCGTTTAACTTGGCCTGACTGGCCCTTTCAGACGAATTTACAGTCTGTGTCAGAGAAGCGAAACCGCGATTGTTCATGAAGTTTAAAATAAAGCTAATAGGTCTATTTATAAGTTCGTGCGGTTTTACAACAGATGGCGTAACTTGATTATTATTCCATCGATCCACATTTCCAAACATTCATTGGAGAGCTACTGTCGTAAGGCACAAAGGTCAGTATAAGTTTTTTATTTGAAGCGTAAACAACAATATTTTTACCACACTTGAAAATGTCGAATTTCGTGCCAAATAATGTGTTTTTGCGGGGAATTCTTCTTCATTATTTTAATATGAAGAAAAAAGCAGCCGAAAGTCATCGTATCTTGGTGGAAGTTTATGGTGAGCATGCTCTATCTGAGCGAACGTGCCAGAAGTGGTTTGCACGCTTTAAAAGTGGTGATTTTGGCTTGGAAGACGAAGAACGCGAGGGTGCGCCGCCAAAGTTCATGGATACCGAATTGGAGGAATTGCTCGATCAAGATCCGGCTCAAACGCAAGAAGAGGTTGCAAAAACTTTGGGAGTTGATCAATCAACCATTTCCAAACGTTTAAAAGCCATGGGAATGATCCGAAAGGTACGCCATTGGGTGCCGTATGAATTGAAGCCAAGAGACGTTGAACGCCGTTTTATGGCATGCGAACAACTGCTTCAACGGCACAAAAGAAAGGGTTTTTGCATCGAATTGTGACTGGCGATGAAAAGTGGGTCCATTACGACAATCCAAAACGTCGGGCAACGTATGGATACCCTGGCCATGCTTCAACATCGACGTCGGCGCAGAATATTCATGGCCTGAAGGTTATGCTGTGTATCTGGTGGGACCAGCGGGGTGTTGTGTATTATGAGCTACTGAAACCGAATGAAACGATTACGGGGGATGTCTACCGACGACAATTGATGCGTTTGAGCCGAGCACTGCGAGAAAAACGGCCGCAATACGCCGATAGACACGACAAAGTTATTTTGCAACATGACAATGCTCGGCCACATGTTGCACAAGTGGTCAAAACATACTTAGAAACGCTCAAATGGGATGTCCTACCCCACCCGCTGTATAGTCCAGACCTTGCGCCATCCGATTACTATCTCTTCCGATCGATGCAACATGGCCTGGCTGACCAGCACTTCCGTAATTACGATGAAGTCAAAAAATGGATCGATTCGTGGATTGCGGCAAAACCGACCGAATTTTTCACAAAGGGAATCCGTGAATTGCCAGAAAGATGGGAAAAAGTAGTAGTAAGCGATGGACAATATTTTGAATATTAAATTTGTAACCATTTTACGTCAATAAAGTTTCAAATTTCGAAAAAAAACCGCACGAACTTATTCATAGTTCATTATTTAATTTTTTTTTAAATAAAACTACGAGTCGCAATTACTCAATAAGCTGTGTAGTCTCCATCGTTGTCGAGTATAGCCTGACAATTCCTCGGCATGCTTTGAAGCTTTTCTGCGTAGCTCGTCGACAAAGAGGACTAGATTTTGCGAACTTAGCGCACGAGTTGCTTTAAATCGTGGACTATATTTTCGACAAAACGCGTTTTCATAATTCTCCACATATTTTCAATGGGGACTGGGAAGGCCAGGCCATTAATGTGACTCCATTTTCTTGTTTTGTGGTTTCTCAATGTGTTTTTCTGAGAGCAGTGGTTCGCCTCCTTCAGCTGTCGGTCGATGGTGTTGATACTCACATCTATTCCCTTTTCAGCAAGAATGGTACGTACTTGGCGTAGTCGCAAAGAAGGGGCCCGCTTAAAAAGTTGGACGATCACGATATATGGAGGCAAGCGTGATATCATTTCATTGCCTTTTTATCCCTAGAAGGGAAGCCTTGCCAGAAAAGGGGAGCCTTGCTAAAAAGTTTTGTTTTGTTGCACAACATTAGTTTATTTTCATGCATACTACTGTGACGTTAGGTGTACATTTAAATTTGTTTGTTTACATTTTTAACTCACACAATTGAGAAACAAAATCCAATCACAAAATGTCATGCATATCACATTTCAATACCAGCTTTAAATCAATGAACGCTTTAAGCAAATATTTATAAGTGTGGCAAAAGTAAATAAAAGTACATATCTATGCATGAAAGTAACGTTAAGTACTTATTAGCTACCTCATTAAACAACAATTCACTGCAATTAAGACTCTCTTCAATTTCAAATTTTAGTAAGTATAAATATGTATGATTGTGTGTCACAAACACAAGATACATTGGTTCTACCAAAATACTTGGAGTAAGGAAATTGGTTGCGCTACTCAACTGCGCTTTTTAGGCCAAAAGGAAGATAGGTAGGTCTGATCTTTTCTAATAAACTTCTATTCAATTAAGCGTCACAAGGCTGTTTGACGAGTTGCCAGTATGATTGTGTGCTTCCAGGGGTGGTGATCCTAGAAATCGAAGCCTATTTCTTGTAATAGATTAATGTTGGCCCATTATTTGCTTTACAGTTTCTTTCTTTTCGTTACACTAATAATTAGTATGTAAAAGGGTAACCTACTGTTTTGAACAGGTTTTGAAGTGAAAACTTCTTTAGAATCGTTGAGAGTGATTTGAGACTCGATGAAACGAAAAAGCGACACTAAAAAGAGACATACATATAGATCTTATAATCTACATACAAATAGATCTATTTAAAAGCAAACAAATAAAACAGCTGTGAAATGTAAATTCTATATTAACTAAACTATAAATAAAAATAATTTTTTGAAGTATATGTACTTTTATGTCACTTCCACTGGTGTACAGTTGTAACAACAAGGCCTGCTGCCTCTTTGCCACTTTTTTGGAGCTAATAAAGGAGAAATCAATCATGGCATTGACTCTGTAGTAGCAATTCCGGTTGTTGTAGAGGAATTTTCCTTTAGTAGGGGAAATAATTTTTATGTTCGTCCCATCCACACATAAAAATTTTGCCGTTTTTTATTGGCACTAATATCGAGATTTACCCACTGAGTACACAGTCGTGTTTGTAATGACACCAATACGTCTTTTAGTACATAGCTAAATGTCGACTGCCTCACTGGAACGTCGAAATCTTTGCCAACTCAGTGCTGATAGCCTCCCTCCGCAGGAAACCGTAACAGAGGATAGTCGGAGAGCTGGAGTTATGGACCATGACCTCGCTGAGCTTCCGCTGTCTTCAAGAAAACTTAAAATGTACATATGTAAATGCAGCTTTATTTAACCGGTAATTTTAGATAAACCAGTTTTAAACCGTATTTTAGTAAACTTTTTCTTCAACAAAAAGGCTAGCACTTATGTATATTGGTTCGTCCATATCGAGAGGGTTGTTTGCATCTCTTAATATTTTTCACTCAATTCTGAGACTCCGTTTGCTTCTCTCACTTTCCTTCTCCATACATTTTAATTTGGAAATTCAGCTAACTTGACAAAAATCGTATGGACTATTTGCTAAATTGTCTTGTTTACATTGAAGTGAGCTATTGTCGAAATATCAAAATTTGACATTTGAGTTTGGCAGCATTTTTTTCGTGTTGGCATTGAACCGACGATTACAATTTTTTCGTATTCGTACTAGACATTCGTCTTCGAAGGTTTTCTACGACGGATTCTATGACTCTCCAGTTAAGTAAGTTGTACGGTTTTCACTTGGCGAATGAAACACAAAATTGGCATAAGAACCAGTCCTGCGATAGAGTACCTGAATGTGCGCTTAGGCAAGGAGAATGATACCGGCATAGGCCTGAAATCTTTAGCGTGTGATAATTTTGTAAATAAAGGTTGATAAATTTAGAGGCATTGGATTTTAAATTGATATAAGAAAAAAACAAAAATTCAAATTGATTATATTTATTATTTTTGTGTATAACCATAGTTCGGTCATCCGTAAACACCAATTTGGAATGACTCTCTGGGGGACTTCGGTCGATATCTCCTGAATAACTTTAGTAATGTTGGCTTCCAATACCTCAATCGAAGCTGATATATCCTTAAGCATTTAAACTTTATATACCGCACACATAAAAGTCCTAAGGAGTGATATCGCACGATCTTGGTGGCCAATCCACTGGTCCGAGAACGAAAGATAAATTGCTCACCGAAATTGCTCAGTAAAACCATTGTTTCACAGTATGTATGGCAAATAGCGCTGTCTCCGTGGATCCAAATGTCGTAGAGATCACGGATTTCAATTTCTGGCATCAAAAAGTCGTTTATGACGGCGGGATAGAGTTTTCCATTTGCCACGGCAATTTTGCCTATTAACGCCTCATCGCAATGCCAATGAATACTGAAAAAAATGTTGTATTTATTGACAGTAGTTAAATTCAAATTTGTCAAAACCCCCTATTCGAAAAAGTACCTCCAATCTGATCTCCCTTTATAAGCCACACTTAACTGGAATTTTGATTACGGCAGCTGAATGGATTTGTGCATGACAGACATTACTTAAACGAGTTACGTAGAGGAAGAAAAAGAAATTCATAAAATGCATTCATAAAAAACTTTCATGTGAGAATATCACAACCGTATAAATAATTTATGATTTGCAACTAATTACTTCAAACCTTTTCAGACGCCACCAATCTGAAGGAAGCTTCTCTAGCTCTATTCTATTCGTGGTTTTTTCTTCAGAACTTATAGCTTTGAATCAATAACCATACGAATGTGATAGTAACCAACAATATTTGTAGAATAACACCAGCCCCAACAACAACCAATATGCAAACCATAATTCATCGCAATAAAAATTTAATTGGTTGCACATAAGAGTGTCACCGTATAAATTCAATCTGTGAACTGAACTTATAATATACAATAGAAAAATAGATAAAAAAAAGAAAAAAGAAAACACAAAAATCAAAAGAAAACAAAGCAAAAATTAACGTAAGAAATTATGCGTATGGCGAAATAACTATAAGTATGTACAGATGTATTGTGATGCAAAACACACGCGACCCGCCAATGACGTATAAGTATCATACTTACGTATGTACACCTGTGTGCATAATAATAGCAGCGCGACATGTGACAAAGTTTTAACTATTTATTAATTTTTACTTTTTCTTTTCTTATTTTTTTATATAAAAATAAAGTTTATCTTAATCTAAAGGGTTTTCTAATAACAGGTGTTATTCGGTGCTATCGACAGATGATTAACGATTTTTCATGGCCGGAATTGGATGGTATTGATCTGGACAACGTTTATTTTCTACAAGACGGCACTACGTGCCACACAAGCAACGAAACCATTGATCTTTTACGGGAAAAGTTTTCGGACCGTGTTATCTCTCTCGAAGAGGTGATCCCAATTGGCCACCGAGATCTTGTGATTTAACACCTTGTGACTTTCTTCTTTGGAGCCATGAGAAAGAGAAGGTCTGCGCCATCAGCCGATACAAGAGCTCAAAGATGGAATTCGAGAGGTTATCGAGGACATAGGGCAGCCACTTTGCACTTCGGTTATGAAAAATTTCGCGAAGAGTATATTGTCCTGTAAACGTGGTCGTGGTGGTCATTTGCCTTATGTTATTGTCCACTATTAACGTCATACCTTCCTCTTTATAATGAAATAACATCCGATCATTTATCTTAAAACATAGCATTTTTCTTTGAATATCAAAATAACACCTCTTATTGGAAAACCCTTTATATAAGTTTGAAATTTTGTACAACATTTAGAAAAAATCAGTAGAAATTTACATGAAAACTTCAAACTTTTTAACAGAATTTTCAGTAAAACTTCAAGTGTGTAGTTTTAGGCCAACTGAATGTTGCTACAAGGTGGTGCAAAATTAATCACCTCATCGGAAGATTTATAATTTTTGCAAATGCTGTCGCATTTCAATCATATTTGACACATCTGAACTAGAAAGTTGAGCATAAAACAGACAAACAATGAAGCCCGTAAAGGTCAAAATGAAGAGTTTCATCGCTCCAATTTTTTTTTTTTAATCCTTAAAAAAAGTTAATCAAATAAAAGTCAATAAAAACAGTTGAACACAATAATTTGTTTTTACTTCGTAAAAAAAGTGAATCAAAAGAATTTTTTTTTTTTTTAGTAAAAAAAGTTAGACTCAATAATTTTTTTTAATTAGTAAAAAACGTTAAACACAATAATTTATTTTAATTCATAAAAAAAGTTAATCAAAATAATTTTGTTTTTTTAATTAGTAAAAAAAAGTTAATCAAAAACAATTTTGGATGATTAATTTTGAGCCACTTTGTACCTATAACAAAGTGCATCAAAATAATTTTTTTTTTAATTAGTAAAAAAAGTTAAACTCAATAATTTTTTTTAATTAGTAAAAAAGATTAATCAAAATATTTTTTTTTTTTAATTAGTAAAAAAAGTTAATCAAAAACAATATTGGATGATTAATTTTGTGCCACTTTGTATAACAAAGTGCATGTTTGAAGTGGCTCAAAATTTGCATGTATTTCTGATAATTTTTCTTTCCTGGCGGTCTTTTGCATTTTCTTCACATACGGGAAAATTCAAAGCATTGTTATATGGAAGGAAAATGCATAACGTCGTCCTTAAAACAAAAAAAATTGTCAAAAATAAACGTGATTTTTAAAACACTTTAAACTAGGATAATATTATTTCAAAAATGAATTGAGTATAAAACTGCATACGCAGAATTTTTATAGAAATTTGGCTAAAAGTTTGAAATTTAGATGAAAGTTATTTTAAATTTTGCATAAGAAATTTTGAGTCTAGTATATGGCTTTTGTTGTAAAACAAAAATAAAAAAATAAATAAATAGTCAAAATTGTACCATATGGCGCGCTGCTAATATTTTGAACACAGGTGTATACCTCTATACGTATCAGTATTTGTCTATATGTATCAATCAAAGAATAGCAAACGAAGAATCAATGGAGAGAAAACGCAAAAAAATAAACAATCTAAAAATAATATACTTTAATTGTGCTATATTAATTTGAGCTGCTGCCCCAGTTGCAGTGAACTGCGAAACGGCGTTGAGTTCAGCTCGCAAGCGCTTTCAGCGTCGAATGCGAAGTGGCAAATGAAGGTGATGGTCAAGGTCCCCCAACCGGTGTGCGCTATACGGGGGTTTGGGGGTGCCAATGCGAATATATGGCACTTTGTCATTTAACGAAAAAATGCTAATTGCCTCAATTTCAATCATGGCAATGTAAAAAATTCACTCTAGGAATGCACTCTGAAATAATCTAATGAAGAAATAATTAAAGATATTAGATATTAAAGAAATATATCCCTTTGTACTTAGCGCTACTTTAATACTTATATGGTATACAAATAGAAAGACCATAACTCATATTTTTGTTACTTTACCGGAGAAGGGAAAAAATGAATGCAAATTTCATAGTTGGAGGATAAGTTAGTTAATTAGGTATTTTTTCAATATTTGTATTACCGTTCTAATGCAGTAATTTTCATAATGAATTTGTTAAAAACTCGAGTTGATTAAAATATGAGTTTGGGCCTTTCTATGTACATATATTGGTAAAAATATATGTCTAGGTATTTAATTTAGACCAAAGTTGATCACTGTATGATGAAGCCGAAATTTGTTTGAAATCCTTGTTGAATCAATAACCAACACTTTGAATGAAGACAAGTACATGAAGAATAATTCCTTAGGTATTTGTATTACTTCCAGTGCTGGACGCAATCAATGGACCAATACAAGTCAAAATAAAAGGCATTATTTAACTTTTTAATGACTAAAGACAAACTCTTAGAAAAGTTAAACAACATTTAAAATATTTACTAAAGTTTCTGGATGTGCTGAGGGCAAGTAGACAAATTCAAAATCTAATATGGGGACAAGTTTTTTAAAACTCCTTATCTCTTGCTAAAAAACCGGGTTTCGGTCACATTCAGATTTTACAAATCCATTAAAAATGGCGGGACAAATTTTCAAAATTAATTTATTGGGTCGTTTGAAAAGTAATTTCGTTTTTTGTGGTGAAAATGAAAGACAATCTTCGTATAATGAATAAATATTTAATTTAATTATATATTGGTCATTCTGATCCATCACCTTGTGCCATCTTTCTAGTAGTAGCATGATTCCACGCTCATAAAATGTTTGGTATTTGCTGGCAAAAACCTGATACAAGTGATTTTTGACGTATTCATTTGAGGAAAAGGTTTTACCGTCCAAAAAATTTTGAAGCGACCGGAACGAATAATAATCTGAAGAGGTCTGGAGAATATGGCGGGTGTAACAGGACATTCCATACAAGCTGTAAAAGCTTTCGGCGAGTGACCATACTTATATGAGGTCTCGCATTATCTTGGTGGAATACTACACCTTTTCTTTCAATTAATTCTGGCATTTTCTGTTGAAGTACATCATTCAGTTTGTCCAGCAGATATCAGTAGACTTCCGAATTAATTGTTGTGTTATCCGGTAAAAGCTCAAAACAAGTTACTCCCACAAGTTAAAATACCACCACCTTTTTTGATGGATATCGGCTTTTGAAATGCTTTCAGCCGGTTAATCTATTCTGCTTCATGATCTCTTGCGTTTGACATTGCTATATACAACCCATTTTTCGTCTGCAGTCATGATGCGCTTCAAAAATGGATCATTTTCGTGACGTTTGAAGAGTGAAGCACAGACGTCAACGCGACTACATAAATTTCTTTCCGCAAGGACATGGGGAACCCATATATCGAACTTCGAGGTTAAATCCAGGCCTTTCAGGTGGCCATAAACAGTTGAATTCCATAAATTTAACCTCTCACCGATCTCACGTGTTGTTAATCGCCAGTTTGCTTCAACTATGTAATGCCTTTATCGCGTCTTTATGAGCTTCAACCGGGCTTCCAGAACGTGGTGCATCTTCGACAGCAAAATTGCCGGATCGAAATTTTGCAAACCAGTTCTGGCACTGGCGTATTGTCAACACATCTTCTCCATACACATTAGGGTGTCCCAAAAAAATTAAAGTGTTTTTTTTTAACGCATACCCTCTTATTTTGTTTGAATGGTCTCAAAACATCTAAAAATAAAGTTTCGTCTATTTAGAATCACTTGTATAGTACGGCGCGCGCGAACTGTCGGATTGATTGCGTGTAATTACTTGTTTGTTTTATTAGTAATCGCGTTTTTTTCGTGTAGTCAACATGTCAGTGGAGTTACGAAGTTCCAAAAAGGAGATATTTTTAATAGGGGATGTAAAACATCAAATTACCGGTTCTAAACTTCCCTCTAACGGGCAAGTACTGGCAGTTTTGTTCTATAACATTCGTGAAGTGAACTTAAGTGTCAATGAAAGTGCAAATCTCACAATTCGTGAGTGTATTATTTATTGGGAAAAGGCACGTATACCGACCAGATCAATATCTAACTGTGTTAAGAAACTAGTTAACTTATACCAAGTTTGGAGAGAATTGCAAAAAAATGCGAAAAAAACTCAAGAAGTGTTTGAACAACGTCGACAGGAGTTTGTTTCAAACTTAAACAATTTGTTTGACATCGCACATGCCAATGCTCTTCAATCGATTAAAATAAATGAAGATAAGATCTTCTTGCAGCGCCAAAGAGAACCAGGTCGGCCCGGTCACTTAGCCGGAGTGGACAAAAAACTAACAAAAAAAGAGGAAAAGACGCGCCTTAGAATAATCGAGGAGGAAAAGCGACGTGCTAAAAATTTTTCATCCTTCGCACCATCAACATCATCTTGCGAACCACCACTAGAAAAGTCATCTTCTGATTCTGAAATAATTGAATTAGAAGAAAATAGGCCCAGCGCAAGAGAAGCCTCCTCTCAGCCCGATAAAATTTCTATGCGGAAAAATATCTAACTCCCAAGTTAGTTGCCGCATTAGACAGGTGTCAGTTAAGTGTGAGGGATTCTGTCTTTATAATTGAAGCTACTATTGAGGCTCTGGGGCACAATACGGATGAATTCCCTATAAGCAAGTCCTCCATCCATAGAGTTCGTACGGAAATGCGAAAAAACCGGGTTGAAGCTATAAAAATTGATTTTCAAAACAAGGTCCCGGACACGGTAACTGTCCACTGGGATGGAAAACTGTTGCCAGCTGTAGATTCACGTAAAAGTAAAGAAGAACGCCTACCGGTAGTTATTACGTACGATAATAAAGAACAAATTATTGCTGTTCCTAAATTGGATAGCTCGACAGGAAGGGAACAGGCAGACGCAGTTTGGGATGCTATTACGAACTGGAACCTTGAAGACAAAGCGCAGATTCTCTGTTGTGATACTACTGCTTCTAACACAGGCCGCATAAATGGAGCATGTGTACTTCTCGAACAAAAACTGGGTAGAGAAGTACTTATTTTTGCTTGCCGTCGTCACGTTTACGAATTAGTACTTAAAAGCGTGTTTGAAGTAAAAATCAGTCAAGTAGCTACAAGCCCAGACATCCCATTATTCAAGAACTTCCGAGAAAACTGGAAAAATATCGATCCCGAGAAAAAACAAAGCTGTACAGAAAAGCTATCTTGTTTTAATGTCGGAAATTGACAAGCTGCTAGAATTCTACAAAACTGAATTAACCAAAGAAATCGTTAGAGATGACTATCACGAATTAATTGAGCTTTCAATTATATTTCTTGGCGGAGATTCAGAGAAGAAATATAAGATTCGGCCTCCAGGTGCTATGTACCAGGCTCGATGGATGGCGAGAGCCAATTATTCATTAAAAATATCGTTACTTAGCTCTCAATTCAGAATTTCAAACAAGGATAAGGCAGCTCTGTTAGACGTATGTCTGTTCATCGTGACATCCTACGTAAAACCCTGGCTCCAATGTATATTATTTTAGCAGTAAAGGCGCCGTATCAGGATTTGTGTTTTTTTAAGGTCATGAAAAATTACGAAACAATAGACAAAAGCATTTCAAAAGCAGCTTTGCAGAAGTTTTGCCAGCATTTGTAGTATTTGACAGATGAAGTATCTATTCTGGCTTTATTTAATGATGATGTCGATCTAGAAACTAAAGGGTAAGGCTTTCTCAAATGTGCATCAAAATTACCAAAGTGAATATTTTGCGATGAAATTCAGCCAGGACTGAGTTCTATCATCCAGAAGCACACTCAGAAAATTTTGTTGTAAAATTCTAAATAGTTTTTTTTTTATTAACTATCGAAGTTTTTTGCAGCGCTTGAATAATTATCACATTTCTCGTAAAGTAAGTATCCGATTACAACGATTTTTCAACTGCAGACTGATAAAGGATGATATTTTCCAAAAACGTTATTTTTGTTCCGAAACTTGATGTTTTGTTTTTGTAAAAAATTTTTTTTAATAAACAATTAAAAATTTAACTAATTTCTGCGCCTCTGGGATGAAAATTTTTTAAGGATATTAACGTAATAAACATCTGTGCATTTATGTATGAAAAAAAATGCGTGCAATTCGAAAAGGATTAATTATAATTAATTTTTTTGTGCCAGAATGCGCGCTTCGACTTACACGGACGCGCACGAACACACAAACGGCGACTCGCGGGCGGCTTGCGAAAAACCGTTTTAGAAACGTCTCAACGCGATATGCTTCCGTAAGATCAGTTTTGCCGACATTGTCATTAGTTGTGTCTAGTCTCCTTCCGACTGCTGTGGTGATGTGTTTCGGTGATAATAAAAACTGTGATATGATGTAAATCGCGTACGTTAATGTGTACAAAACTAAGTATAGACTAATATAATGCCACATGCAAATCGTTGTTGTAACCCTTTCGGAAAACAAAACCATATTCGTGTTTACACAAATCTAGTCCGAATAAGTGACCAAAATGTGAAATTTAGCGAAATAGCTGGACAATTTGTGTGTTATGGAAAAATGCAATTAAATCCTCCGTCGGGAAAAAACGAAATTACTTTCCGAACCACCCAATAACTTGCTTCAAATTCGTTATTATGTTGGTTTCGGGGTCGGTATTTACGAATATGAAGTTATATTGGAAATTTAAAATGATGGATCCAAAATAATGTTAATTTATTTATGTTATTTACCGAGTTTCTAAAACCGTCTACAAAAAACGAACTAAGGTAGAAAGTAATACCTCCTAATTTGGTCAAATTGTGATTATTTTCATTAGTAAGACATTGGTGTCCAAGAACCGTTGAAAGGCATCGAGAAAATAGCCATTATTTTAATGAGTAATGAAATAAAGTGATTTCGATCATATTAGCATCAGTAGCGTCTAGTCATCCGGAGGCAACAATTTTCGACTACTCTTTTTGAACATTTTAGATGTTGTGTAACGAATGGTACACTTAATGCTGATTTTTAAGCCCGCAATAGTTTGTTGATTTGTATGCATGCACCAATAACTCGAAAGTGCTCAGAAAAAATAGCACATGCATAGGAAAGTCAAATCATTTTAGATACCAGTGCTTTAGAACAATTTCTAGAGATATCCCTATAATCGCACACTTTCGTCAGTATATCGATAGTTTTATGATCACTATGTCGTGTGGCATCTTTCTGCTGACCGAAAAGTTTTCCAAACCATATTCATGCTTTTGCAGGAATAAAAACTGATTGGGCACCTGTGTTCACAATAATAGCAACGGCGCATATTGCAAAGTTTTGACTATTTATTTATTTCTTATCTAATTCTTTTTATTTGTTTTTTAATAAAAACATCTAAATCAAACTGCAACTAAACCTATACAATTCAAGGTTTCTAACTTTGTACGAAATTGTGAAAAATTCAAATAATCTTCAACAAAATTTTAATCTTTTTAGTTGGAATTTCTAGAAAAATTCTTGGTATAGATTTTCCATTTCAATTGTGCTAATTTAAAGTGGCCCAAAACTCGTATTTATTTTTGTTTATGGGCGATGTTATGAATTTCCTTCCATTTAAAGACTGCTCAAATTTTTTTTATATGGACCAAATGCGCAAAACCGTAAGAAAAAAAGATTATCTAAAATCAATGCGATTTCTAAGCCACTTCACACTTGCACTTTACAGAGTTGCCCATATTCGACGGACCCGACGGATTTCGATGACTCTTTGGGCCCATTCCAAACGACGAGGCTTGTCCGCAGGCAACAATCTTTGCGTCAATTGAATCTTATACGGGAATAAATGCAAATCAATGCGGATAATTCGTTGTAAAGTGGTCCGAGTAATGCCCAACTGCTGAGAACGGCGATTTTGGGATGTCCTTGGCGACGCCTTGGTCGGGTTTGATTTGGCCTCTTTGGATTAGAAAGAGCATCACCTTAGAGGGCGCAGTACAGTAAAGTTATGGCGTCTTTATAATTTTCCGAGCTATTGCCAACTCCTCCAACAACGCTAGATTTGAACCCTATTGAAGACTCATGAACGCTTTTGTAAAGAAATATAAGGAAACGCCAAGCAAAGAGTTCTTGAAAGATGTTATATTAAAGGAATGTGACAAGATCACCATCGAGAAGATTACCAAATTGTTAAATGCTATGCCCAGTAGAGTTAGGAAAACGTCGTGGCTAATGAACGCGCATATTTTTTTTTCTTTTTTGATGTTTTTTAATATTTAATTATATATTTTTATACATGAGTGAAGGCTTATGATAATTGTTATGATAATAATAATTGTATTATTTATATATTGGCTATGTTCTAAAATAAGTTTTATTTAATAAATTTAATGTTGTTATGCATTAAAAACTAAAAAAAAGTTAATTTAAAAAAGTGTAACCTTTTTTCGTGTTGCTTTTATCAATTTCCCACATAACATCGTAAACTTATGGCGCTAACTGTATATGGCTTCGGTAGCCAATGCTGAAATAAAGTGGTCTAACTCATACATTTCTTGGTACGAGCTAATTAGGGGTTTGCATTTGAGTAGATTAAAAAATATCTTTTATTGCCAAATACGTTTTTTTCGGCTTTTTATGGCCTTGAATAATGAAAGTATATTATGAATGTTAAATTTGTACTAATCTTGCGCAAACTTGCTTTTTATATCCTCAAATGGGTATAAATACAATTTTGTACATAAAATATGAAATTTATCGAAAGCGCATATTTGATAAAAAACGTCGTTCGAGAGCAATTATTAATTTTAAAAGTAATTCATTTTAATGTTTATTGATTTTACAATTTTTCAAATTACTTGCTGGTTGAATATTACGCTCTGGTGGAAATAAATCAGTACGCCCCAAAAGTTTTGGTCTTTTTCTACTAGGTGAAAGAACCAATATGCAGAATTTTGCATCATTAGAAGCAGTTTTGAAAACCTTATAAGGCTCATTTTTTAAAGAACTTAGTCGTTGAATTTTCAAGATATCAACTGATTCACTCACAGTATTTCCTACTTTTCTTGTCGTGTCGAGTTTTCAAGTAGTTTGTGGGAAATAAAATCCGTCTGCATCACTTTACCGGGTTACACAAATGCTGCATTTTTCTTATTTTGATTTTTATTAACCCAAAATATTGAGCATTCGGTAGAAAATAAAGACGAGCTCCGTGGTACCATATTTTACAAGTTTTAGGTGTTTGTTATAGTGTGTTTTACCAGCTATCAGCTATTTTATTTTTTCATAACACATTTTTACATACTGTTGAACAACAAATACTATCTATTTTGGGGAATTACCTAAACATTTTAGTTGTCATAATGAAATTAAGGCATGGTAATATCAGATGACTAATAAACTTATATTCTTTTCATTTACTGATATTTGTTAGACCACTTTCAATATCATTATTATTGGGCCACAGTGCACTGCGACCTATAATGTGATCCAATATGCTTGACCGCGACTATGTATAGTTCATTAATAACATCCAAAACAATCATAAGCGCGGGTACACATTACTTCCGGACAACCTTTTCCCACCCCAAAAACATTCGTTGTCTTATCTGGAGTAGAATTACTCATAAAATTTTCTTTGTGAGCCTATTCTTCACCTTTATCATTCTGCCAAAATAGATTTTATCGCGTCCAAATAGCCCATTGCTCAATTTATAATCCAGTAAGGCACTCTATAATCGTTTAACTAAGCCTTCATAAGTTTGCCTCACAAATACGTACACACATACATATACCACATATCAGCTGTCAGTTGGAATGGTTGTGGTACGCTGCTTAATAAGTTTTTTTTTTTTTCAAGAAAGTAAGAGATACTCCTGCGCTGCTTAGCTTTGGTAAAAGCGTTGACATCCTACGTGATGTCTACCTTAAATCTTAATAAAGGTCAGTCAGTCTCCATCTTGTATCGCTGGAGACCAAAACGTCTATGCGTGGCTTAATGCCAGCCTAACCTAACCTAAGTAGTAGATTACATAAATAAACTAATTTTACAAGAAGATTTATTAAGGAAATATAGGACAATATTTTGGAATTCCTAATAAATGTGAGGTGTATATTGGACTTCGTAAGCATCCGCTCCTTGCGAAAAAAAATTTCAAAACTTTGTATTAGTACAAGTTTCGCATGGGAATTCTTAAGCATTGAGCATTTTAAAAAGGTCCATAGAGTGCGACAAACGACTAACGTTGTATATCCGTCGAATGAGACACATCCCCAAAATTACTAGCGGACGAATTTTAGTAGTATATGCACTACCCAAGCACTATATGGTAATTTAGATTGTACAAGTATTAGTCCATAGTACACCATTTTCAGCATACTGCTTGAACATAATTTTAATTTTTATATTTTTTATATTTATATATTTCATTTTCACGATAAAATGAGCTTCGATTGGTTAACATATATTGCTGCATAGTAGATATTGTATATATATGCGACGACCAATTTAGATTTGTATCGATTTTTTTTTGCATACAGTTTGTAGAATGGAAAATAGTATCACCACTCGGCATTTCCTTGCCACAAACGGGTAATTTTTTGGCCAAAAAGATGTCCCTATCTCGCGATACGTCACAAGACGATCTTGCGTTATCAATCAACAATCGTTTTGGATGGCCTTTGTACCAGCGTTTCACACTGGCTAAGTGTGGTGTTTCAACATCAAAAGCCAATGGATTCATGCTTCAATAATTCGCATCGAAAATTGTAATAAATCATCGCACGAAAATTTTCACCAGTTAATTCCATCTTCTGGGCGAAATAAAGTTTTCAACTAACTGAAGAAAGAACAAATAAAGTTCGTAAGTGAAAAAGTCATATATAATTCTATGCAAGTTTATGCCAAAAAATTCCAAACTGTTCAATAAAATTATCCAATTACAGCTCAACACACACGGAGCTGCAAAGGCGCAAAATATAAAAGGCAAACTCGATTATTTTGAAAGGTAGCTAATTTGAAGGCGTACTATACATTTGAATGGATTAAAAACAGTTTGCGTTTTATTGAAAAATTTCCCGTATTTTTCACACGGAATTTCATACCTACTATTGTTTTGTAGATGTATGTATGTATGTATACTTGTTTGCGTCAAAAAATTCAACCTTACGAAAAACTTAAAAAGATCTGATCTAATTCCTTAAAAGCACTTTTGTTACTTTTGCTATTTTTTATTCATTCACAAATCGCAATACCACTTGTTAATTATGTACTTGTTAAATTGCTTTTAGCACCTGTCCCTCACTTCACTGGCACACACACCCACCAACCGGCCACTTGCCACACATACAGACATGCACGCTCTCACACCCTTCAACTTTGGGGCTTATGGCTTTCACCTAAATAAAATTTTTAATCCCGATAATACTTATACATATACATAGGCATGAATAACAGGTACATGCGTAAACCGTTCGCTTAAATGTGGCTTACCAATTAACAGCGATATGACAGTCATAATTAGAAAATAAAAATTTGCTATACGTCGAAATTGTTCAAGCAAATTTTGTGGCAGGAATGTTATTATTGTGTATTTTGTCGATTTAATTCGATTCAACTGTTGTCGTCCCTTTTTCTTTTTCACCTCTTCATCGCCGCCAATTTTGATTTGTAGCCAATCATTAATTGTACTAACACGGGAACCCTAACAAAGCAAAAGAAAAATGAAATGAAATTAAATTTAAATCAAAATTAAATGAAATAATTTAAAAAATAAAATCTTTAAAAATAAAACTTAAATATAATTATAATTTTATCACCATATTAACAATACTGTAGGTATATAAGAATAACACAGATCTACCAATTTTTTTTTAATGAGAGTGATTTTCAATGATTTTTATGCGCTAAATGCGCGGGCCTTAAGAAAATAAGAAGTAAAAACGAATAAAAACATGTTTTTGGGTGTATTCACCCCTGGTTGGTTGAACTGGTGATTCATCCAGAATCCAACCATTTTGTTGACACATCCTCGTTACCAAATTGTCTAACAGCTATTTACAGCATGACTATATCCAGTCTGTGCAGTTTAGGAACTTTATTAAGTTGTTGACGTCTCGGCCAGACAGTTGTTCGAGATTTTCGAGCGGTTGTTTGCCCAGGGTTGACATTCTCTCCTTCCATAAGGCAGATCATTCACAAAGGAAATAGAAAATCGAAAAGTTCAACTTAGATCATTAAACACTAAGAAGATACACCAAGCTACCTGCCTGTCCCGTGGTCAAAAAAAACCAGATTGATGATGTTGTGATAGATGAGAGATACGCTTCTAGTGTATTAGATGTACGTACAATCCGAGGACCCAACATTGACTTGGATCATTACCTCATTGCAGCCAAACTAGGCGCAAGCCTCTGTACAGCGAAAAACGGACATCTACCTACGCAAAGATGTTCGACATCGAAAAGCTGCAATCACAAGAGACAGCCAGAAGATTCGCCACTCGACTCTCACTCCTGCTCTCAGAGAGTACTGCCCAACAAACCAGCATTCACGAGCAATGGAGCAACATTTCTCGTTCTCTACGTACCGCCGTCGAAGAAGAAATTGGATTCCGGCGAGCCCGAAAAAACAGTTTGTACGACGAGGCCATGACATGCCTCAGAAAGAAAAGATGCTGCCTATAGAGCCACGCATACCTGCCGATTCGAATTTAAGTGCGCTCAGCCCATCCCATCCAATGTGCCATTTACCGCGGGATTGGTCTTCTAAATATCGCCCTTAAGGTTCTAGCGAGCGTATTATGTGAAAGGCTTAAGCCCACCATCAACCAACTGATTGGACCTTATCAGTGTGCTTAAGGCCTGGAAAGTCTACCATCGACCAAATATTCACAATACGCCAAATCTTGGAAAATACCCATGAAAAAAGAATTGACACACACCATCTTTTCGTCGAGTTTAAAGCTGTATTCGACAGTACGAAAAGGAGTTACCTGAATGCCGCGATGTCTAAATTTGGTATCCCCGCAAAACCAAACGAGGTTTCAGACACGGTAGCTCGCTGTCGGGGGACTTTTTTAACCTAATGTTGGAGAGGATCGTACGAGCCGCAGAACTTAATCGCTCAGGCACAATTCTTTATAAGAGCGTACAATTGTTGGCGTATGCCGATGATATTGACATCATCGGCCTTAACAACCGCGCTGTGAGTTCTGCCATCTCCAAACTGGATAAAGAGGCAAAGGGAATGGGTCAGGTGGTGAACGAGGACAAAACGAAGTACCCCCTGTCATCAAACAAACAGTCGACGCACCCACATATCGGTACCCACGTCACTATTGACAGTCATGATCTCGAAGTTGCAAAAAACTTCGTTTATTAAGGAACCACCATTGATACCGATAACAATGTCAGCCTAGACTACTTTGGACTAAGTAGGCAACTGAATAATAAAGTCCTCTCTCGAAGAACAAAACTAACACTTTATAAGGCTATCTTCATGCCCGTCCTAAAGTATGGTGCAGAAGCGTCGATGAAGCGACGCTTGGAGTGTTCGAGAGAAAGATTCTGCGAAAGATTTTTGGACCTTTGCACGTTGGCGACTTCGAATATCGTAGGCGATGGAAAGATGAGCTGTATGAGCTTTACGACAACATAGACATAGCGCAGCGAATAAAGATCCAGCGGCTACGTTGGCTGGGTCATATTGTCCGAATGGATACAAACGCTCCGGCTCTGAAAGTATTCGATGCGGTACCAGCTGGTGGAAGCAGAGGAAGAGGAAGGCCTCCTCTGCGTTGGAAAGATCAGGTGGAGAAGGACTTGGCTTCACTTGGTGTGTCCAACTGGCGCCGGTTAGCACGAGAAAGAAACGACTGGCGCGCTTTGTTAAACTCGGCGAAAATCGCGTAAGCGGTTATCGCGCCAATTAAGAAGAGAAGAAGAAGAATTCAATCAAAAATAAATTAAACTTATAATTTACCTATTTCATTTTAATGAATAAAGAAAAATGTACATTTCTGATAGTTTACGGAGAAAAAATATTAAAGAATACTTAGAATCCAGTTAAACAATTCATTTAGCAACATTTTGAAGTAGTATTTTGTGGAAGAAAAATGATTTGAAAGCGAATCAAATTCTCTCAAGATTCTAAAAATCGGAGCATTGAATGCGTATGCAGTTCTAACCATACTTAGCCAGAAAATATCATGACTTCGTAAGCTTCGCTGAGGAATATTGAAATTAATTTTCTCGAGTACCGATGAGGAGTCAATCGCCCCACTTACCACACCGCAAACGAAGGTGAGGGAGAGAATAGTCCTTGAACTATCTAGTGATTTTAGGTTAATCAACAAGAACTTAACCGACTTTTTAAGGATGGATTTCTATCAGTGAAATGCAAAACATGCAAAGCATAACGCACAAAGACTTTTTGGACACGTTCAAGCCTACTATTAAGACGAATTAATATGGTCTCCATATACAGATGGCATATTCCAGCTTCGAACGCTCCAGAGATGTATATAACAGCTTGAGACTATATGGATCAGCAAAAGCCGAATTAATACGTCTAATAAAAGCTATACAAATAATTTGACTTGTGAATACAAAAGCCATGACGGTTTTACTACTTATATATGATTCTATGCATATACCTTTTAATCATGCGAATAAAAAGGCAAAGTTTAAGGATGATCCCATATGTTTGGTTAGTATGCACCAGTTCAACTATTTACGACGGCACGACGTACAGCATGGGCTATGTGGTAATGCAGCAACTCCGGTACAGCGAGAAGGCAAGGCGAAGACGCGAACGTCAAGAAAGTGTGTAAGCCAATAAACATGAAAATGCAGGCAAACTGACGATACCAGACACGGAAACTTACCTTACTATGGTATGGCAGGGACATGGCGAATGGGATAGAACTCTCTCATCAACTGATCTAAATAGTGGATGGTAACAAGCAGATGCTCTTTTGACGTATTGCATCAGGGCAGTAACTGACGTTGAGTCTAGTGCTCAAACCACCTCCCGACGAAATACTTAACGGTAGTACCGGGGAGATCGGTACTTTGATGGTAGGAGGTTTTAATTTTGACGAGGTTAGGCTATCGATGTTTCTTCTTCGTAAACAAAAACAAAAAAAAAAACACGTTTTATGCCGCCCCGAATATATTTATATATATAATTGGCCCGTACACACTTTTTGGTTTTTTGGCCGAGCTCCTCCTTTTATTTGTGGTGTGCGTCTTGATGTTGTTCCACACAAATTAAGGGACCTACAGTTTCAAGCTGACTCCGGCAAATATTTTTATGAGGAGCTTTTTCATGGCAGAAATACACTCGGAGGTTTGCCATTGTCTTCTAAGGGGCAACCGCTATTAGAAAAATGTTTTTCTTAATTTTGGTATTTCACTGAGATTCGAACCTATGTTCTCTCTGTGAATTCCGAATGGTAGTCATGCACCTACCCATTCGGCTACGGTGGCCGCCCCGAATAGTGGAGGGTATTTTATGAGGAACTTTTTCCTGGTAGAAACATATTCAGAGTGGTGACCACTAAAATTTTTTCTATCATTTGGTGTTTCATGGACAAGGTTTCGAACCCGGCACTACCGAACGGTAGTCGCGTACCAAAAAATGCGGGTATCGCGGCCGTCAACTCACTTAAATATGGAAAAATTATACCTTCAAGTTTCAAGTTTTCACGCTTGGAAAATCTTCACACCACTTTCACTGTATAGCTGCCATAAAATTCCGTTAATATAATTGTAATTTGGGAAGTAGCGGAAAATTAGCATGATTGAACTAAAATAAAGAGTTTTTGGTATGCTGACAGCGCAAATAACAAATACAGAGCAATCATACTAAACATGTACATACAGAAGTATAATTTCAGGGTAATTTTGTATTTACGTAGGTACATTAAGGTACCTCAAAAAAGTTGCGGTTTTTCCACCGGAATTATAAACCTATTATATTTTAAAATATTATAAAAAATATAAAAATTTTGCGCGTTCTGGATCGATTTGAAAATGGCTCCAGAAACTGTTTTTTATAAAAAAAAGCTATTTCTAAAAGTATTTTTTCAAAAAATCAATTCAGATGATGTTTAAAAGGTAGTATAAAAATGTTTGAAAATCAACTTATTAATAAATTTATCAGCGGCATTGCACTAATGAGAGTTTTCGAAGTACTTTCGAATCAATAAAACTAATAATTAATTCTTAATATCTTTCCGAATCTTTATTTCGCAACCTTTCAATTGCAAAAAATATATTTAGGGTGATATGTCGTGGAAGTCATATTATGACAAAGTTATTTAGCCGTTAAAAAACTTTACAACATAAGAGTGACGCGACCTTGTAAATGGAGTTGCCATGAAAGTCATCCTAGATACTCAAGGACATTGACATTGCAATTTGAATAGATCGAGCCAAGGCCCACCAAGAGATTTGGTGGCACCTAAAACACTCAGGCTAAAAAGCCCATTGTATTTAGAGCTCTGGAAAGAAGGTAGATAGGCAAGGAGGAAAGGTGACAAGTATCAGAGAAAGAGATAGGAAAGAATAGAGACAGAGACAAAAGTAGTTAGTCCTGTGAGAATTTTCCAGACTCTTTTGCAAATCTGTAGATATCCTCCAGTTTTAGAGAAGGAATATTACTCAATCTCACGTCATCGGAACTCAAAACTAGCTCTTGTAGCCTTGCTCTAGCAAAAGCAGGACACTCACAGAAAGAGTGCTCAGTGCAATTCGCCTCCTCCAAGCCAGATAGGTACATCGGGTCCTCAATGATTCCAATGTGGTCATGGTGGAGAGTAAAAGCTCATAAGAAGAAAAACATATTATAACATTTATGAGCCATACAAGATAAGCCAATAAAAAAAAACTAAAATACCTAAGCGTCATGATCGACATGAAATTTAGCTTTAAGTAACATCTAACAACAGTCAATTACAAAGCAACGGCTGTAATGGACGCTCTCACAATCATACTACCCAATATGATGGTCCGCAAGGGGAAAGAGAGTGACAGTCGTGGACTCAATCGTGCTCTATGCGGTGCCAATATGGGCAGAAGCCAAGAATATCGACATGCGTGAAGTGGTGCGCTCACACAGGCGGATTGCATTACGACGATGCAATATGTGTAGTAGTCGAAAAATTACCAGCGTGCTTTTTAATTGTGATCGCTTTGCACGTGAACGTACAATATTTCAAAGAGTTTTGGGACACTCACCTAGTCTTATCAACCTCATACGGGATCTGTGCTCGTCCTGTGCTAAGTGGGAGGCGGTTCGAGCGCTTGCCGGAAAAATAATGCTACGACTTCAATTCATTGATTAGGAGCGCAAGGCCCAGCAGCAGCAGCTACCGTTGCAAGTACGACATGGAGATGAACTGCTTCTGGGCAGGACGACGATTTAAGTAGACACTTCATTCTATCACTCACAATAACATCATAAAGAAGACAAGAGAGGAGTTCGTAAATACTGCGCTATCGCAAATTTTCCGATGTTCCATTTCCTAGTGTTGGTGGGAGCATGTCCCACATACCACTGTCGCCTTTGATGATTTTTCTATCATTTCATTTTAACTTGCTCCAAAACATAAAAGATAAGCCAATATATATGCGTTAATCTGGTACACGGGTGGATCAGTATTGATGTATTGGGCCGATGCTGCGATACTCCGAGACGTTGGGAGATGCCCATATTTGTGCAGCCTTCAATATAACGCGCAATTAATGCAACCGGAACAATGTAATCTTGTCCGAAGCGATGAACCAGCTATTAGGGTGCTTTTATCCTTTCAGATAACATACAATTTATCCCGGTTATCCTGAGAGGACATTCTAGGCTGAATTATCAATCAAATAAACTAGGAATTTATTTTTGTCATTTTATTGGAATCCGTACTCGACCGACCTCTTCGGTCCAATTTCGTACTAGTTTCCAAAGTATCGAAAAAGGGATGCAACGGCGAACAATTGACTTGACACTTCCTAGGATATTACCCTATAAATTTCACGAGTTGCTTATGTGGAAAAGAAAAGTAATTTAACTATGGAAAAAATCGAGCATTGTGCAGTGAGTGAATTTTTATTTTTGGAAGGCTTAAAACCAATCGATATTTATGAACGAATGTCGTAAATATATAAGGCCTTTTTGCCATCAACTCGTACAGTAGAAAGATGGGTTACTAAATTTAAATGTGGTCATATAAGCCTTGAAGACGATCCACGTCAAGGACGTCCAAAAGCAGCAACAACTCCAGAAATCGTAGAAAAAATACAGGAAATCGTATTGGAAAATCGTCAAGTGACTGAAAGCGATTTCGTAGAAGCCCTAGGCATCGCATTGGGCAGTGTAAGGAATATTTCTACTGAAGTATTGGGTTTCAGAAAGTTGTGTGCACAATACGTGTCGCATTCGCTAACAATGGAACAAAGACACATTCCAATGCGACTTTCTCAGCAATATTTAGAATGTCTTCGAAAGGATAAAGTGGATTTTGTGCGTCGATTCATCACTATGGAAGAGACTTGGGTTTATCACCGTATTTCTAAATCAAAAAAACAGAAGGTAAAGAGTGATGTGAACTTGGTTCTTCGGCTCCGAAGGGAGAAGAATTTAATGAGTTTGGAGAAGAAAAAAATTTTTTGTGCGAACTAGATTTTTCTCGTTCTTTTTTTTTTGTTTTTTGGGTCAGTTTTTTCTTCCTAGTAACTTTATCCGTCTTTTTATACATTTTGGGCATAGTTTGCATCTTTATAATCGATATTATCGCGTGTTTTGCTTTGAGCTGGAGCAGTTTTTGCTTTGACCTTTTGCTATGTGATTGCTTTTTTTAAATATTATTATTATTGTTATTTTGTTTATAAGTATATTTTTTTACTTTTATGTTGCCTTTCCCTTAGTGCTCTATTGGTTGATTGTAGTGATTTTATATCAGATTTAAAATTACATATTTTTTACTGCGTGAATTTAGTAGTTTTAATTTGTGCCTTCTGAACTTTCTTCCCCGTGTTTGTTACTAAAGTCGCTCTATTGTCCTTTCTCACAATTTATTTTTTTTATACAGCGCCTTCTGCTTTATATATGTACGGGTATATATCACCTTTTTTGGGTGTTTGACCGAGCTCCTCCTCCTATTTGTGACGTATGTCTTGATGCTGTTCCGCAAATGGAGAGACCTACAGTTTTAAGCCGACTTCGCAAGGCAGATACTTTTTATGCGGGGCTTTTTCATGTCAGAAATACACTCGGAAACTTGCCATTGCCTGCCGAGGGGCGACCCCTATTAAAAACACCATTTTCTTCATTTTAGTGTTTCAGGTTGTCATCCACCAACCCATTCGGCTACGGCCGCCTTCTGCTTTGCTCTTATTTATTTGCCCCTAACGAATATCTCATCAACCGGTCTAAAATTTTTCGGTGCCTTTCTTGTTCACTAATTTCTTTGTGGACACTACTTTGGAAATCAGACCTTGGTAATTTATTCTTTCAGTCCTATATAAAATATCTACTGGGTTTTCTTTTTGATACAGAGTGAATTATTGTTTTATAGCGATCGACTGCGACCTTGGCCCAGGAGGGCTCGACCAAAGGTGGTGGATCGTGGTTTTGGTAATTTTTTTTTTATGTGACTTGTCGAGCCTTGATTTTATCTTGCGCTTTTCTTTTTTTAATTTTTTCTAATTCACTTCACATCACTTCAGTTCAATAGCCACAACACCAAACGTTCTCACACAATCCTTAAGAACAAATTTCCACATTACCTCCTAAAAGGCTTATTTCTTATTTGTATATTAACAAATTATATTTTGAGTGCCTCATATTGCTGACGCTACGCTTCCTATGAATTGCATTTTGCTTACGCAAGTTCATTGGGTGTCAATCACATTGCAGGTGAATTGTCTGCACCTGATTACGCGCGTGTTATGGAACTGCAGTGTCAGCATATTTACATTAGTCAGTGTATTAGACACCGTGCTGACTTTAATGATGAAGAGCGCTTTCCTCGATTTTTCACCCACCCGTATTCACTTCAGTACGGGTTGCTGTGTAATGATTCAATTAACACTTTCAAAATGTTTTAATTTGTAGTCCATTAAGTTTTCCCCATTTTTTTGTAGTGCACCCTATAAGTATCTGTTTTAAGTACAATAGTTTTCGTGTTGGCCATTGCTTCTTATTTTAATATTTCCCTCTAATGCTAAAAAACTTGTTACATTAATTTGTGTCCAATATTTACATATCTAATTATTTACTTGTATATTTATTTGTACTCTATCGTCGCGTAACGTTTCGCAGTGCTTACTATTGTATTAGAAAATTAAAAACAAAAAATTAAGCGTATTTCAAGAGATTCATTTAAATTCACAAAGTTCGTTGTAAAAAAGAAATTTGATATAGAGCTTTTGAATTGGATGCCCACGTGCTCCCTTTGTTGGATCTTTGGCCAAAGCCTTCCTCATATTTGTGGTGTGTGTCTTGATGTTTATCAACTAATGGAAAGGCCTACAATTTTACGTCCCCTCCGTACGAGAAATGAGGAAATTGCAGGGTCCGGCGCTCGAAGTGTAACTATTAAAAAGGCCATAAATTTAGTTTGGAAATTTGCTTTTATTCAGTTGAGTAAAAAATATGTGAAAATAATACAAAATTAAGAATCAATTTACTTTTGCTCGATACGGCCACCTTTTGCCTTGACTATGGCCTTGAGACGATCCAGAAACGAAACGCGAGCTGCCCGAATATAACTTGCACGTGTTTTGGCCCACTCGCGGACAAAGCCTTTTTACAGCGCCTCAAGACTGGTGAATCTTATAGTTCGGACCTCGCTCTCCAAAATGGCCCAAAGAGAATAATCCATCGGATTCGGGTCTGGTGAATTCGAGAACCATTATATGGATGGTATGAAGTTTGGAACGTTGTTTTTTAGACATTCTTGGTTCACTCGAGCTTTGTGAGACGGTGTCGAGTCCAGTTGAAACGTCCATGGTCTGCCACCAAAACGTTTGTCTTCCCACGGCTTCAAAGCAACCTCCAGAATACTTTCCCGATAATTTTTCAAATTTACCTTGAAACCAGACTCGATAGAAACGATTGGAGAGCACCTATCTGCTGTTACAGCGGCTCAAACCATCTGACTTGTTGCTGATTATGCGAAATTGTTTTGAAATTTGTTTTGTGTCTGAGAAAACTCTAAGCTCTTGAAGTATATTTCGCTACACCGCATAATTATAAAAAATGTACTCGTGTTTTAATATTTATTTCATCCTGAGAATGCACATTAGTCACACGAAGAATCAGAGAAAATGGAGAAGACTTATAAGAAGAAGAAGACTTTTAAATTCTAGAAGAAGACTTATAGATTAAGAAGAAGATTTATAAATGCAACTAAGGTCCGCTTCTAACCCACTTGAAGTCAACTTAATTGTAACATACATCCTTTTAACTACAAGTATCTATGTATATGTATATAAGTTCATTTAATTTCAAATATGTATTTTCCAATCACACGTAAATTTAATTATAGTAACTAAAGAGATTTGATTTTACCACACACCTTGTGCCATTTCCAGGAGAGACTTTCCTTAACGAAACCCTTCGATTCTTCCGCATTATGAAAAAGTGGAAACCCATAAGTTGGTGTGTTGACGCGTCGATATCCGCCAGCGAGATGATCATGACGACTAACAAAATTCATTTTTTGCAGGAAGACAGCGCAAAATCCAAAAGGATCACAAGTCTCACACACACATAAAAAAATAGAGCTCACTGTTGGCGCCCACAAATTGCCTTTGATTTTTCTTTATCTCATATTACTACTCCTTACTTTCACCAAACTTTAATAGCGCCAAAGTGTTTATCATTAATTTTTGATGGCTCGTAAATTCCACACTCCCGTTCGTAAAAAATTGCATACGCGAATAGGATTTTGATTTCCGCAAAAAATTTCACTTTATTCTGTTGGCGCGTTATGCGTAGCATTTGTTTTAATTTGAATTTAACCAGCCCCGCTTTTGAGGTGTCGCCCGTAATTTCATAAGCAACTGTTGCAGGAAAATTCATTCAATTACACTGGTTGTTGGCTGTATTCTGTATCCATCAAATGTGGGAAAGAAAAATTTTGTTGTTTTAACGCGCATCCGCGCTTCACTAACACTCGCATCTCGTTAAACGGCATCTAAACTCAGCTCAACAGAAGCTCGCAATCACAGCTACAAAAATAATTACGATTGTTTGCCTCTACTACCGAACTCGCAAGCATGCATGTATAGATATGTATGTATGTAATATAGTACTATATGATTGAGAGAACTCGTCGGTGTTTACTATTTTTTAAGATGCATTGTTTTGTTTTTGCTATGTTTTATTCCTTTTGTACTCCTGTGTGTAGTTTAATTTGCACCATTTCATGTATTTACTGTTTGGAAAACATTTGCACCATTCATTTGCGCCTGTTCACCGATGCGCTAAATGGCTGGCTTACCAAATGTTGGCCAGATTCAAGAATACTTACTCACATATATATGTGTATGTATATATGAGATGAATTAGCTCGTACTTATTTCATTTAAGATGGTATTGATTCTTCATGTTTGCATCGTTTCTCGCCATACTCAAATAGATTATTTGCCAACTAGTGTTAGCACTTGAGGCTTGAAGAGCTGAATAGGCAGTTAAAGGCTTTTAATTAACATGTTTTTCGCGTAGATAAATATGCGAGTGAGCCAAAATTTTATTTTGAAGTATGCCTGGGAAATATTCAAATAAATCGACTCTCGAGCGTGTGACAGTTTTAAGTCAATAAAATGAGCCTGACGCCTTAAAAAATGTTTTTCAATATAGAGATAGCGCCTTTTGACTAGAGCAGTGCAGCAACGGTGATCACGTTTGACCATTTTCATCGCAGTCAGAAGTCATTGGCGAAGAAAAGAAGAAGAAACACATCAATTCATCGGGCTCCTTCACATTTACATGAAGTTAATGGGACACCCTCGCTTGACACCCTCAATGAGTGGTCTTTCCACTAAGGATTGCTACTTTCGAAGAGATGCTATCTACGTTTAAAGTAGTTGTATTGTCAGAGTGCATTGTTTGAACTACAGGGTGATGAAGAATTTCGAATTTCAACCAACATTTTGTTTTTACTTTGACAGAAATTTAGTTTATAGTCTTTATTATTACTATTTGTTACTTGGAATAATTTTTCGATACAATTTCTTTCAATATATTCAATAATAAACTATATAAATAAATTGTTTTTTGCTTGAAAATTTAGCAAAGTCTTAAAATATTAAAACGATGATGTTAATTGGTCGCTTAGAAGCATCATTTGTACGCCATTAGACTTCTTTTTTTTTCCTGAGCCGTTAAGAATAAATCTTACGCCAACAAAAAAAGACGAATTCGAAGAAGCCGTTGATAAGAGAATTGCCGAGACTCGAAAAATATTCTGAAAACTGTCCTTTTTTTAATTTGGGGGGTTGTTGTTGTTGAAGCAGCGCAAGTTTTCCCCATTCAAGTACGGGGAATACTGCTGGAGTGACAGTCCTTGGACGGATATCAATCTGCGTCGTTCGGTTAACGTCGAACTGCCGTGTGAATTTCGGGGTTAGTTTGTTTATATTATAGTGATCCCCAAAATTTAAGAAAAAAAATTTAAAAAAAACCAAAGATGTGAATCCGTTTCTTTATTTTTGGTATAATTTTTTGGGCATTTTTGAAGAAAAATTAAAAGAGGAGATTAAACAACATCGATCTGCAAACATTTTATATCAAAAGTAAAAATGCAGTTTTCCGGTGGAAATTAATAAAAAAAATAAAAAGAAATTATTTATCTTATTTGATTGTTCATAGAAAAAATTTAGTGGGTAGCAATAAGAAGATCTTTTTAATATATTTGAGCATATATATAATATATGTCCGTATGCCCCATTTACGAGAAATATTCATGACTTGATCAAATCAGGATGTGATACTATCTACTTTAGTTTACATTTTTAGAAGGTTCTATGTAAAAGCTCGGAGATTTGCACAAGCCTCAATGCAATGAATCAGTTTCAAATACAAATCTTATATAGCAAAAGTTTGACATTATTTTGCTATTGGCGCTTACAGCCTTTTTGGGTGTTTGACCGAGCTCCTCCTGCTATTTCTGACGCGCGTCTTGCCGTTGTTCAACAAATGGAAGGACCTACCGTTTCATGCCGCCTCCGAACGGCAAATGATTTCTTATGAGGAGCTTTTTCATGGCAGAAATACACTCGGAGGTTTGTCATTGCCTCTCGAGGAACGACCCCTATTAGAAAAAACTTTATCTCAATTTTGGAGTTTCACGGAGATTCGAACCTACGCACTCCGAATGGTAGTCACGCACGAATACATTCAGCTACGGCGGCCTTTAGTGTCCCTTAATCTGGGAAAAATTGCAATAAATGAATTTAAAAAAAACTTCTGTAATGCTAACAATGTGTGGAAAATTAAATAAATATAACAGTGCACATTCACGGCGTATTTGCGTAAAACGAGTTCTACGAAAGTTAGGGAATATATGTTTCGAATTATCGAATTTTTTTTTTCGTTTGTTGTTTTTTTTTTCAAAAACCAACGCGAAACTTATTCGACATAAATCTACGTACTTGCAATTTTCCTGGAAAATTTTAAATTTTGATCAAAATTTGTTTCATTTTTTTTTTTTTTTGATTTGCATAAAATTTGAAATGTGGGCAATTTGTTAGGAGAATCAACAATACTTTCATAAAAAAAAAAATTATTAAAATTATATCAGAAACAAATAAGTTGTCAAAATTTGTCAATAATGCACTGCACTATAATTATTAAACGCGCTGTAAATGAAATTTTAAAGCATATGTTAAGGCTTATAAGCAGTAAAAGCTCTTCTGCCGCATACATTCAGAATCTAATGGCTTATTATGAGCTTTAAATAAGTTCTTAAAAGAGTATTCCGGGTCACCCTGGTGCTGAGTGTTCAAAATGTTTGCAGATTTAATTGATGCTCTGGTGGTAATTTTCAAAATTTTCTTCCACCATTGTGGGTTTTTTAAATATAATATGAAAATATAAAAATACGAAAAATATGAAAACATAAATATAAATTCGTAATCAGCAACCACGAAAACCGCAAAGTGTACATTTTTCTCTGCAAGTAACGAAAAAGAACAAAAAACATTTCTTCATATTTGATATGTAATTTTAAATTTCAACCTTGGTCAACCTTGGAATTGAATTCAGTACGCACATATATTTTCTGCAAGAAGTAACGACTTGAAAAAATTGGCCATATAAGATGCGCCGTTTTGAATTTGTCAACTTTGATCATAGATTTTAATTCAGTAATTAAATATTATATATCTTCTGCAGTCTTCATATACATATATTTGAATCTTTTTTATCAATTCCTTTTTTAATTCAATTATTGCTATTATTTATTCACGCGTCGATATTTCGACCTCAATTAAAAGTCATCTGCAGGAACTCATGGCTGTGGCTGGTCGATCTCAAAGTTCAAGCTTTCCCAAACAAAAAAATACAAATTTATATAATAGCTGAAACAACTACAGACATGGCCAGTCTGGTACCAGTCAATAACAGCTTGAGCATAGAAGAAGCTAGGCATGCCAAAATATGGCTGATTTCAATTAAAACTTCACAGTTTCAAACTGTTTATGCAACAAAGTAATTTTTGATTTTAACCGTTTCTCTAGTAGAATTGTTTTCGTTGTTTTGTTTAGTTTTTAGTTAACTTTTTCACTTTTTCAATTTAATTTTTTTTTCTATGCCATTATCTAGCTTGTCGTTCACTAATGGTGGCACATTTTTTTACCAATAAAACACATACTTATACATGTATCACTTATCAGCATACTCTTTCTGCAGTAATTTTATTTTCGCCACTTATTGATATTTCACTTTTTCCGCCTCTTTAACGCACTCTTGCATTTACATCCACATCAAAAGCGCACTCACTTCCGATAAACACTTCTAACCCACCAGTCCAGCTGGCCAAGTACTCATACGTGCATGCATACATACATATGTACATCTGTAACTGTTTCAAAACGTCACGATCATGCGCCAATTGTACACAGATTCATATTTCAATTGGTCCATTTAGCGTTTGCTCTTAAACTTCATGAACTGCATATACACGTACATATGTACATACGTGTATAGGTATGTAGATCTCCGCGAAAAACACGCTTTCAGTTGCGCGAGCACTTTGGTACTGAACACCACAAACGAATGCTGAACTTGAAATTCGCTATCCAAAACGGCTTTTACGCTCGTGCGTCTCAATTTTCTTCAACTTTGTTTCTTTAATGCATACATATGTATGTATGTATCTGTACATTTGTAGTATTTGTTCTGCACACTTGCTGGGAGCTCCGCTTTCTAGCCACAGCCAAATGCGAATTTTTTTTTTGCACACATATTCGTATATTCGTGGGTAAAGCGTGGAGTATATGGAAACTGGTCTTGCAGCAGAGTAAGACCCAACCGAAAGGCACTCACTGAAACTGGTCGGTTGATGCCTCTCTTACAACGGGAAATGTTTAGATTTGTTACCACACACTTTTGTTTAGCTTGAGTTTTGATATTGGTAAGTAACAGTTATTTTGGGTTGATGATCTAAAAAAGAAGCTCATAGCTTTATGCTCTCGCTATGCGTTCATGCATATGTATGTATCTTAACTGGTTTTATTGTAACGCGGAAACATGTTATTTCAGCCAGATTTCTACGTTTTCCCTTTGTTGCACATACTTTCCAAATACCTAATGAAAGAGTTCGCTTCCCCACATGCGTTATTCGTTCACTTGTTGTTTCTTTTCACTTACACGTGTATTTATGGCTTGTATTTCTTATGACGTCATGTGTGCATATGCAACAAATGTGCGTTGATGTTTTAATTTAACTTCATTTGCGGTTCAGTGGTTCAGTTAAATTGTTGCACATTACGTAGAAGACTTGTGCGAGAGCGTTGCTTTGAGAGCAAATTTGAGTACACAAACATTCATTTGTGTGTACATTCATTCTCGTATGGCGTGCATGAATATCTAATAAAAGTGAGTACGGATGAGAAATCAATTTGATTGGCGGCGCGCCTAGTGTCTTCTAGAAATCCGGTTAACCATTTATTGTTTACCTATGATCGTAATGACGGCGAATAATCATAGTCCTGAGTTAGAGTTATAGTAAAAAGATGAAGTCGACATAATTTTTAAATATCGGGTATTTGTTAAGAGCTTTAAAACTTAAAATGATAATATAAAATAGAAATATTTTTGGAAAGATTTTTTGTTGATTATTATTATCTGGTAGATAATTTCATGGCATTTATTTTTGAATATGATATCCGGCATATGTCCGCCGCGGCCTACGGGTTACATGGTCCATTTGATCACTTCCATTTTGTGACTACTTTTTCCAATACTTGTAAATCTACGTGTGTACTGCAATAAATTGTATGTTAAGCGCATTGTATGGAAAGTTACGCCGTCTTGTTGGAACCAAATGTTGCCGATGTTTAGCTGATTAATTTTTGGAAATAAAAATTCATTTTTCAATCGGTTGGGAAATAAGTTTATAGCGTTTTTATATTTTCTTTTACTTTACATCGATAACACGTCCCTCAGCGGAAGGCCCTCTGAATTCGATGAAGAACGACTCAAATCATTTTTGAAGGAGAACGGTCGCCAAACCAGCCGTGAATTGGCGGAAAAAACGAACTGCGATCATAAAACGATTCTCAATCATCTTCATTCAATGGCATTTACCTGGATGTCTCACGAGCTCAACGAAAAACAACAAAGAAAGTCGCCTTCAAACTGCTTCTCAACATCTTGCCCGCCACCGAGCAACACGCGGTCATAAACTGCGCTTTTTGTACCGAATCGTCACGGGAAATGAGAATTGGTGCCTATACACATAAATATGAAGCAAAGCAAGGAGTGAGCGGCGCCAGGAGGTACAGAAAGGCCGAGAGTCGAAACAGATCTTTACCCAAAGAAGATAATGATTTGCATTTGGTGGGACTGGGAGGGCATGGTGCATTGGATAATGCTCGAAAGGAATGCCACGGTCAACAAGGAGTTCTATATTGCCCAGCTACACCGCGTGAATGAGGCTATTCGACTGAAAAGACCTGATCGACATGGTCAAACCATACTCCTTCACGACAACGCCAGACCCCATGTAGTACAAGTCGTCAAACCCGCACTCCCAGAGCTCGAATGGGAGGTCCTTCAGCATTAGCCGTATTCTCCGGTCCTTGCACCGATCGATTACCATTTTTTTTCGCTCCCAGTCAAACCATAGGAAGGCCCTTGACTTCGATAACAAAGAGGTTCTTAAACTGGTTCAACAATTTTTCTGACACCACACCAGGCGAGTTTTGACGGAACGGCATCAACAAATTGGTCAAGAGATGGGAAGAGGTTGTAAACAGCAACGGCGTATACACATATAATTGATTAGCTTATTGATATAATTTTTGTTTATTTGTTTAAATAAAATTATTCTGTAAAAACTCTACGAACTTATTCCCCAACCTAAGATTTTTCTTTTTTCAAAGTAAATTTCCACGATTTGGAAGCATTGTTCTGGCGTTAAACGATTCATGATGACTTCCCAAATCTTACCGAACAGAAATGTCGCCATTTGCAGCTGTCAACACATAGTTATCGATATGGGTAATTCTCATGCAGCTAAACAAACACCCGATATATGATAGGCAGTATAGTGTTTTGCTCTTCCTACTTTACACGAGCTTCTTTTACTTTACAAGAAATCCATTACTGATTATGCCCTTCCTAAGTTTTGCAGCATTTTTGCGCCGCTACTCAAAATATTTTAAATATCTGTACCCAGGAACTCTATAACTCTTTGGTGCATTCAGAACTCGAGTATTCCTCTATTATATGGCATCTTATCTACATATAATTTCCACGTTACTATAACAGAAAGGATAGCATAGATCATTCGCGATAAAATTTGAAGAGCCACTTCAAATTAGTTTAGAGGCACGTAGAAGCAGAAAAATAACCCAGTCTCTTGGGTTTGCTTACGACGTAAACAGTGGGCTGTTTGTTCTAAGCTTTTCGAGCTGATTAGTTTTAATATACCTAGCAAAGCTCCTCGTGTTCAAAATTCATTTTGTCTCCACGTGCTGACAGCCTTTGCTTCATTCTTTTAAAGGGTGATTAATTTAGAGGTATCGGATTTTAAATTGAAATAAAACAAGGAAAATTCAAATTGATTGGGCAATCTTTCTTATTTTTGTGTAGAACATTTATAAAGATAATCCCTTTCAAATTTTGGCCACAACTGTACTGTAATTCGTCTATTCGTTAACAACAATTTTGAATGACCTGCTGGAGGACTTTGGTCGCTATCTCGTGAATAACTTTAGTAATCCACAAAGCGTTTATGTTAGTCTTTACATTCACCCACAAATAAAAGTCCAAAGGTGTGATATCGCACGATCTTGGTGGCCAAACCATTGGTCCGGTACGAGAGATAAATTGCTCATCGAAACGACGACGTAGTAAATCCATTGTTTCACGGTATGTATGGCAAGCAGCGCCGCTTTGTTGGAACCGCGTTTAAGTCGTTTATCATAGCACGGTAGCGTTCGCTATCCACTGTTACATTGGCGCTAAGATCGTCCTTGAAGAAATATGGGCCGATGATTTCATGGATGTAATGGCTGTTCTTGAATGGCTTTGGTTTGCGCTTCAGTCCGAATACGCCAATTTTGCTTATTGAATTAGCAATTAAGCCACAAATGGGCCTCATCGAAAGAACGGTTGTGTACACCATAAGTTGGCCGGAGCGTGTGATGAACACCTTTCACAGAGTGTCAATCTTCATACTCTTAATACAATTGCAGGATTTGTAAACTTTTTTGGAGCGTAAGTCTTTCCATTATTAAATGTCAATGAATACTGAAAAAAATTATGTATTTAGTTTGACAGTAGTCACGCGTGATCTGCCAAAAAACCCCTATTGGAAAATGTGCCTCCATTCTGATAACCGTTTATATCCAGAGAACTTTTGGAGTATAAATAATAAAATCTCAAAAAAACAAAAAAAAATCTCCAAGGTCTGCTTTTAAATCTACCATTGACGCTCTGTACTGTTAGTTTATATTGCCGTTTTATGGAAAACATTATTAAAATGTATAATAGTAGTAACTAAAATTATATACCTGTACCGGTCATGTCATAGACTAAATAAATCGAATTCAAAGTGAAATGTACTGATTCCGCATTGCCGTGAGGTAGAGGGCCAAGACGGAGTCCTAAGAAAGACACTTACTTACTCACCCTACCAGGGTTCCCTGTTTTGAGAAACCTATGCTCAATGCCCTTCAACATAAGTTTCCATTTCACGCTTCTTTTGCGACGGAATTCCATTTTTCTTCACTTATCATTATTTTTTCGATCACTTCTTCAAGTGTAAATATACCAATAGGTCGTTGCAGAGCTGTTCCCTCTATGTTCCACCTCTCGTATTTAAAGGAGGTGTGCTCCGCATCATCATACTCAGTGTCTCCATATATGCAGTTTGATAGGCTCAGGATTTCCCATTCGCCACAAATACTTGCGAAAGGATCCATGTCCGAACAAAAACTGTGTGAGGTAATAGTTGCCTCCCATCTCCGTTTGCGCTCTTGTGCCAGAATATCTATGTATGCCCACATTTCGCATTTCGAGAATCGACTTCGATCTGTCCATTAAAAGTGTTCGCTTGTTCTGCGTTGAGTCTCCAAAGTTTGCCATGAGCTTACTTAACATGCCGCTTACTTATGTGCGCCCAGTAAGTTAGCCTTGTGTCTAATTGCACTCCTAGGTATTTGACTACTTTTTTTGTCGACAAAGTGGCATCGAGTACTTGAATATCTACTTCTAATGGGATACGTATGTTGGGTAGAAGGATTTGCTCTGTATTCTATGTGGCCAGCTTTAATCCATGGTCCTCTAGCCATGTCTGAATTCGGATAATCACCTGATTTACCTTCCTTTTGGCTTCGTCAGTGTTTCGAGCGATTATTACAGCTGCGATGTCGTCTGCGTATTCCACTAAGTGCACATCCTCAGGCATCCCCATGCATGTGCAGGAAATGCTGCTGCTATTTATTTGATTTTTTGAGGTTAAAAATATTGGAAATGTTTCCACTAAATCCCTTGGATTTTGAAGACTAGATTCGATCTTATTTACCTCAGAGGTCACACAATAATTTAAACAGCTCTCTTTGTAACTTAAACAATTTGGAAAACGTAGCACATTTCTTAGCCCTATTTAGAAACAAATCAGATAACGGCACTTCGGGCAATTCTACTTCGACCAAGAAATTAATATAGATTCAATGGAATCGGTTCAGGCGGATGGCATAGTCTAGTTTGATTTGTCATTAGCGCTTTGAAATATAGACAGTTAATTGTAAACGAATATAATTAAAGAAAAGAAAAATCTACAAAAACCGAGCATAATTTCACTAAACTCCATTTTTGAAGGTTTTGAAGATGGTAAATAAGAAGTATATGGAGCAAAATTCAGAAGCTATACCAAGTTTAAAAATTCATGTCACCGATTTTTTTCAAGCTTTACCAAATTATTGTTAATATTGCTAGTAGTCAATCTTAGAAAGCATTTTGTCTAGTGCGATTTTTCGTGATATAACAGTTTAAATTTGCAACGTTTTTTTTTTTTTTTTTGTGGAATCACAAGTGCAACATGGCACAGTTCTCAGTGAGTATCGAAAATTACTAATCGTGTAAGCATTTTTCCGAGCTTCATATAAAAACAATAATTCAACGTCTCCCCCCGTAATTTTCCAAATGTAGTGACCGGTGATGGTACCAACTACTGTACTAATGGTAGGTCGATCGAGATTGATGAAGGATCATTTTCAGATCATTTTCTTTCCTAGCCAGCTGTATCACAATGTGATTTCCAGGAATGTCCCAGGAACCCAGATGACATTCGTGGTACACCTTATAACCATCGTATTCAGAATAGCTCTACATGGATGAAGTATTATTGTACTGCAGATACTTACAATGCATGCGGCGAGAATAAAATCGCAGAAAAAAGTTCAATTATTTTTGTTTTTTTCATATGCATTGTCCACTCATAAATGATACTCAGTTTCGTGGCAAATTTGGCTTATTAACTATGGAATGGCGAGCTAAGGGAAAGCGCATTTCAGCGATTGCATTACATAAGCGTGGTAAAAGAGCAAATGAGATTTACGAATTGTTGAGGAAACTTAATATTTCGAGGATATTTATTTACCGCACGATCAATCGTTTTCCCCAAACGTCTGACGTGACAGAGAGAAAAAGAAGTGGTCGTCCTCGTGTGTCTCCAGCCAGTACAGCCATAAAAGCCGTTCGAGAAATAATTCGCAGAAATGCCCTTAGAAAGCAGAAAATCATGTCTAGGGAAATGAATGATCCATCTTAAGACCAATCACAGATGATCTCCACATAAAAGCCTTCCGTTGCTGAACTGGTCATCTTTTGGCAACGCGCTTGATAAAAATTAGACTCGACAGATGCAAGCAGTTTCTTCGGTGGCACGCGGCCAACGGACATGAAAATATTCTTTTCACAGATGAGAACATTTTCACTGATGAAAAAGTTTTTAATAAGCAAAGCGACAAAGTTCATGCTAAAACTTCTAAAGACGCAGAAAATGTTTTCCAAGCGTTCAGCGTGGGCACTATCCAGCCTCCCTAATAGTTTGGTGGGGAGTGTCTTGTCGCTTCATTTCTGCGACAAAGGGGTTAAGATTGGGACAAAAGTGTACCAGGAGGATATCTTAAAAGGCGTAGTGAAGCAGATGAGCAGTACTCTTTTCAATGGAGAGCATTGGATCTTCCAGCAAGATTCTTCTCCAGCCCATAAGGCGGTTGTTTTTGCAAGGTGGTTTGGGCAATGGTTAAAAAACAATATTCCTGGGTTCATAGCCACAGAACATTGGCCGTCTGGAAGATCAGATCTGAATCCATTGGACTAAAGTTCATGGTCAGTATTGGAGAACATGACCTGTTGAAAACCTCACAGAAGTTTGGAGAGTCTGAAACAATCTTTCGTTCGATCAGCGACGTCAATATCCATGGAAACCGTGCGTGTAGCAGAATGGCCTAATTGTTTGAAGACTTGCGTAATTTTTTTTTTAATATTCTCATAAATGAAACTAACTTTACTAAAAACAAGTATTATAATTTCTTATCTATAACGGACTTAACTTGGAACAGAACTTATAGCAGAACTAAGTATAAAGTTTTATTCAAAATGAGTTAAATTACGGAAAAATGGGAAAATCGTATTAAGGTACTTGACCACCTTGGAAAGCTAAAAAGTACAACATATTCAATAATTTTTTTTTCATGTTCTGTATAATATATTAAAATAAATTTTTTTTTTTAATTTTTATTTAGAGCTTATATAATACAAAAAAAAATTGATTTATTAAAATTTCTTTTTTTAACATATATCCAGGAGGCGCCAAAGTCGAGGCCTGAAGAAAATCATGTCTTGCGGCGGACAGTTAATCTTAGAAATGGTAATTCTAAAACAAAAGAGAGAAACAAAATTTTCAAAAGGAAGGTTCCTTGCGTGAGAATTTACCACAAACTGACAAAAAAAAAAATAATAAAAAAATGGCGGATGTTTGAAAAAAAGTTAAGAAAACACCCCTGTTTTTCACAATGTTATGCTTAAAAAGCAATACTTTATTAACTTTTTTTTTGCAAAATGTGGTAAATTGGCATACAAAACATCTTAACAAATAAAACAAGACCAAAATCATTAAAATCGGCTAAGCAGTTTCGGAGATAAAGTGTCCGCCATTCGAAAAAAAGTAATTTCTGGAAAAACGCGTTTAAAGTTAAAACTTGCTATTTTCTTTCAGCTGAGTCAGCAAGTAATGAGTGCAGGATGCGCCTGCACATTTTCACTGATTTCACTTTGTTAGAATTCGAATTTAAAAAAACAGTTTCAGGTGATGATTTTTAAAAGTATAAGGATTGAAAAAATGTAAAAAAAAAAAATTAATTTTTTGAAACTTATAAGGTGGTCAAGTACCTTAATAAATTTCTCTCTGATGCCTAAAATTTGTATACTGATCTGGATTATATTAAGGAAAAACTAGTGGCTGATAAAAAAAAGAAAATATTTCTAAAATTAAGAACATGCCCCACTAGTCATGAGACATATAATGGCATCGCAGATGAGAACATTTATAAGTATAAGTGCTTGTTATACTTACTACTTCTCTGCTTCGAGGAAGAATACGCATCAGTTAAATCCATAGCTGTACACTGTGAAAATTTTATTCATTGTATTGCTGGGCAACTAAGTAATTGCGGACTTCACTCATAGATGCCTTTAGTTGAATTCTAGGGTTGGCAGACGTAGTACAAATGTAAAACACATTTTGTTATTTAATAGCTGGTAATTCAGTTGTCAATCATTAAACAAATTTTTTTGATCAGTTGCGTAGTTTTCGTTTGGCGTTCGTTGAAAAATGGAAAATTAAAAGGAACATTTTCGTCATATTTTGCTTTTTTTATTTTCGCAAAGATAAAACTGCATACCAAGTTCATAAAAAGTTATGTGCTGTTTATAGTGGTGAAGCCTTAAAATAACGGCAGTGTCAAAAATGTTTTGCCAAATTTTGTTCTGGTGATTTTTCACTCAAAGATGAAAAACGCTCTGATCGTCCAGTTGAAGTTGATGATGCCCTAATCAAAACAATAATCGATTCCGATCGTCACAGTACAACACGCGAGATTACAGAGAAGCTTCATGTATCACATACATGCATTGAAAATCACTTAAAACAACTTGGCTCTGTTTAAAAACTCGATACGTGGGTTCCTCACGAACTGAAAGAAATGCATTTAACGCAACGCTTTACCAGCTGCGATTTGCTAAAGAAACGTAATGAAAGTGATCCATTTTTAAAAGGACTGATAACTGGCCATGGAAAATGGGTTGTTTACAGCAATTCAAGCAGAAAAGATCATGGAGCAGGCCAGGTGAACCAACTCAAGCAACATCAAAAGCTGATATTCATCAAAAGAAGGTTTTGTTATCAGTTTGGTGGGATTACAAAGGAATTGCCTACTTTGAACTCTTACCACCCAACCGAACGATCAATTTTTATGGCTACATCGAACAACAAACGAAATTAAACAATGCAGTTGAAGAAAAGCGGCCCGAATTGGCAAATGGAAAAAGTATTGGATTCCATCATGACAATGCAAGGCCACACACATTTTTGGCTATTCGGCAAAAATTATTGGAGATTGGTTGGAATGTTTTGCCACATCCACCACATAGTCCTGATCTTGCACCATCTGATTACTTTTTGTTTCGATCTTTACAAAACTCCTTGAATGGTAAAAATCTCAATAGTGATGATGATGTCAAATCGTAGCTGGTTCAGTTTTTTGCTAATAAAAACCAGAAGTTTTATAAACGTGGCATTATGATGCTGCCTGAAAGATGACAAAAGGTCATTGGTCAAAATATACAATACATTACAGAATAAAGTTATTTAGTGCCATAAAAAATTGTCTTTGATTTTCTAAAAAAATCTGCAATTACTTAGTTGTCAGCCCAATTTTAAATTTAAATTTATTTCTTGAATAGATATGAAGAAGCGAAATTGCATTTGTAGCGTGTGCCATCCAATTGGACATATTATATGTATTGGTGGCCGATATTAAGCTAGATTCTAAACATATCAAATAAACGATGTTTGAAAAGCACCAGTGGCGATAAACTGAAGGTAGCTAAGGTGTTCACACACAACAACACAGCGAATATATGTAAACAAAAATTTGTTACCTTTTTATAACTTTTGTGAACATCGATAAGCTCTCGAATACTTGGAATTGCAAATACTGATAAGTAATTGGTTTGGTATTACTTGTACACTGAGGACAGCAAAATTTCATGCAAACATGAGTCATAGATAGCGAGAACCATGTTTTTTGGTATATACAGGTATACATAAGTATATAGGTAAACATGCCATATGTCCATATAAATCCCTATAAATATGTATATGCATATGTAGCTACACGACTTTACTAGTCACATGTACATAGTGAGCCTATGGAAATGTACGTACAATAGGGAAGTTATTATATATATATTTTTTTTTGGATTTTTACGATTGCTAAATTTTCGAGATCACTTTATTACAATTAAGGGATTTCGGGATTAGTCCCGGGACGTATATATTCATTATTTAGCAACAACTTAACGGAAAAATTTCCATCAATATTGTTTGGGAAGCCTCCTGCCATATAATAAACAATAAATAAATGGGTTTTTTAAATATTATTTTATTTAAATATTACTTTATTTGAACTAAAAATTATTTCATTAGTAGCAAAACAAAAACTAATAGCTAAAAATAGCGTCTAATTAAGTAACTAATCGAAGACTTAGTCGAAAAAAGATCGATGCAAAAAGGCTTCAGAAGTAAACAAATATATTTCTTGATTGGCAGAAGTTCATATTTTTTTTAATTCACACAATTTAAGGGGGGAAGCCTGCTTTAGAGGCTTCAAAAAATCGATTTTTTTTTTGCATAAATGTCTTCCCAAACTATCCAAGAATGTGTCCTCAAAATTTCAGAAACAAATTCAAAATATTTTCGGCGTTACAGAAGAAATTGTGAGCAAGCGTCGAGCAGGTATACAGCGGCCGGATCGCTCGAAATGCGTTTTCTTGGTTTTTTATTTTTACGATTTTTCCTAATTGGCGGGAAAGATAGGGAAAAAGTTAAACGTCCTATCGAAATCAGATAACATTGATTGTACTCGGAATTAAGTTCTCTTCTAGTTGAACCTAAAAAACCTAACCCACTTTTTGAACAATCTGAAGTGAATTTGTTTTTCCAAAAAAATAAATTTTTTTTTTAATTAGCGAAAAATTGTTGAATTTCTCACTTTTTGTTTAATTTTCTTGGTTTAACTATATTAGAAGCTATACTATACTCAAATAATTTTTTTTTTTTTGGGTTTTTGGTTTCTGATGAAAATTGCGACCTGCATCTTTCCTGCCGCACGACATATGCACACTCAAGGCGCCTCGGCAAAATGCTTGTACCAGGCATAATATGACATATATTTTAATGAAAAAGTTTGAGAAGACTGCTGAAATATATAACAGTAAACCTGAAAGTTTCGTTTCAATCGAATATTTCTTTCCCTCCCAAAAAAATCCACGAAAAAATCGATTTTTTGAAGCCTCTAAAGCAGGCTCCCCCCTTAAACGGAATAAGGGGAAATAGTTAGCTTTGATATTCATGTAAATTAAATTAAGGAAATCAAATAAGTCTGTGCAACTTTTTACAACAGAGGCATTCATATGCATGCATTGTTTTTTTAGTAGGAAAAGAAAAGAAGAAGAAGTTAAAGTCAGTGTTGCTTTTTCGCTTTAGAAAAGATTTTTTTTATTTATTTGTTTATAGCAGTTAGAAAAGTTTACAAAACATAAAACTGACTGTAGAAGATGACTTTAAAGGCTCATTGCAAGCAAATGAAACTTCATAATAAACTACAAATCCCGAAAATCCCGGGACTATAGACAAATAATCCCGGTATTTTTAGGACTTCAAAAAACCTAAGTAATGAGCCTTATTTTTTTTAAGCAGTTTTATCAAACCTTTTGGCTTATGCAACCAATATTCTTCAAAATAGGATCCTTGAGGTTCAATACACCGCTGGTTGCGGTCCTTCCACTGCAGGAAACATTTTTTAAACTCATCGCCGGAATCGCGTTCAATTCGGCTGTCACAGTTTTTTGGATCGCCTCGATGGAGTCGAAACGCTTCCCCTTCAGCTTTCTTTTCAGGCGCGGGAACAACAAGAAGAAGTCCGGAGGGGACAGGTCTGGGCTGTAGGGAGGGTGAGGAAGCACCGGAGCCCCCATCTTGGCCAATGCAGAGGTGCAGAGGAAGGCGGTGTGCGCCGGCGCATTGTCATGATAAAGGGTCCAATTGTTGACGAGGTCGGGCCGAACCCGGGCTACGCGGTTTTTCAGCCGAAAGAGCACTTCTTTGTAAAATGCCGCGTTTACAGTGCTTCCTAGAGGTACAAACTCCTGGTGGACGATGCCTCGAGAGTCGAAAAAGATGATCAGCATGGTTTTGACCTTGCATTTTCACCACTGCAAAATCCTAACACACTTTTAAAACAGCTTTCACGCGCGGAGCGATGTTGACTGCACCGCTGTTGCCAGCGAACTGGGACCGGTTTCTAGTGGAAGGGGAAGGTCCAACGATCATTTTCCCCCACCAGCCGATTCGGTTGATCGCTTGGCAGACGCTCCGCGCGGGAAGGCTCATTACTTTTCAATCAAACCCTATAAAACATTTCGATCGTAAGTGTAGGAATTATAATCTTATCATTTTCCGTCAATTATTACAGCTTTGCACTCTTTCACCTTTTTTTATCGTTAAAATAGTTACAAAAATTAGGGTTAATCGATTTAATTCGCATTCCGCGTACAGCTGTGAGACTTCTATTTACTGGATATACTCAGAAAAAGAACGTGGAACCAAGAATTCGCTTAATATTTTTTTATGACTCTTCAAACGCGTCTAGACTACCAGTTAACAATTTTAGGTCTGCCACTGTATTTAAGTCTGTATGCATATTAGGGTGCACCCCTCTCTATGCAAAAAAAGTCGGCACTGCTTTTTCCATCGGAGTTGGAAAATGTATTATATTTTAATACTTCCGCCAAAATATTTCGAAGAAATATTAAGTCAAGAGTGAATTGTGCCGATTTGAGATTACTTCCAAAAACCTCATTATTTTGTTTCCGTTGATAAAATTTGTAAACATTTTTATGCTTATCTCTTAAGGGGACAGATACCTGTAAAGTTTCGAAAAAAAATTTTTTTTTTCATAAAATGTTAATATAATCCTTTAAGAATATGTCAAACAATTTTTAGAACGTAAATTTAAGTATTTCTTATATTATAGATCGTCAACCGTGACGACTCTATTCTTTGCGTTCGAGCGCTGGGAGAAGTATAGTTACGTTGCCGACTTTAGACGCGTTTTTCTCAAAACTATATTTTTCGAATTGGCGTACACGAAAACTCGAAAAGTTATTGACCGATTTTTTTTTTTTATGATCTTATGAATTCTATGTGAATTTAAGTTTTCGAAAGTTTTTCGAAAAATAATTTTTTCGAAGCAAAAATAGTAGGAAAATTCGCTCCAAAATTCTTTTTTTAAGCATTTTATTCCGCGATTTTCTTTCATTTTTGTTTAATTCCTATAGAAATTAAGACATTAATAAACCAAAAAATATATTGACTTCTTCATTTTAAATAATTTTAATGAAAATCAGAGAAAATATGGCCGTTTACACGTATCTGTCCCCTTAAGTATGAATTCCTCTTCATTTCAGGTGATTTTGGAAAAAAAATGTAAAATAATAATTTTAGGTACGAAAACTACGATTTTTGACAGAAGTTTTAGTATATTATAGATTTTATAATTCCATTGAAAAAAACGCAACTGTTTTTATGAGACGCCCTAATGTACATACATGTAGCACCAATCAATCTTAAATTCGTGTAAGTGCACAAGCACCCTTAATACTTAATTTCAGCAACAAAAAAACATAAAAATTCGAAAATGAGTGCAGGCATACGCATTTTTGAAGTGAAAACTTCTTTAGAATCGTTGGGAGTGATTTGAAACTCAATGAAACGAAAAAGCGACACTACGAAGCGTTATATGTTGATATACGTATATGTGTGTGGCTGCGTACTGCTGAGCCACGATAGTATAGTGAGTATTGTAGTATATATACTACACTGCCTATTACTTGCTTTGGTGTTTAGTTCAAGCGTTATACGTATGTATGTTTGTGTGTATGCTAGTACGTATGTGTTCGCGCCTGCGTATTACGGAGCCATGGTGAGCGAGAAGGCATTATGTATACCTATACTACACTACCTAATACAGTCCAATCGTGATAGTCCGACACATATGGGACCGACTCGTTGTCGGATTATCAAATATTCCGGACTACCGAAGGTTCCATTTAATGGCACGAAAAGACAGAAAAAAATCACATCAACACCGTCAGAAATCGCGAGAGAACTGGCGTCGTTCAAATTTAATGACAAATACGTTGTGACCGGGAAACAAAACACAATCCCCCTCTGCTGCTCTGCTACGACTGATCAAAATAAAATAATGCCAATTGCATCCATAGACGTTATGAGGCTGTCGGATTACCGAACGTGTCGGATTAAGAAATGTCGGACTATCACGATTGTACTGTACTTGCTTAGACCAAGCGTCCTACGAATGTTTGTGTGTATGTTAGTACGTCTGTGTAATATACGCGTTACGACGCTCATAATAGCAACCGCTGTGAGTTGCATGCTGAATTTCAAAGGCTACTTCTCAATCGACTTGAAACAATTGGAACGTTATTAAGTGATTTTATAACAGCTAGGGAAGGGTTGTCATTATTTACATTTAATTGCCAAAGTTTGCTCGCTCATGTACACGATCTGCAGTTAGACAAAGTAGCAACATCGTAAAATTTTCTAATTCTTTCCGAGACTTGGTTGGATAATGAAAACATTTTCGACATTCCCAATTTTGATATTGTAGTTCAATTTATAAGACCACAAACGAGAGCAGGCGGTGTTGCAATATGCCACAATCAAAATGACGGTGCTCGTATTGTAACTCCACAGATAGATCTGAATGCACAGCAACTAGAATCACTGTCTGTTCAGCTCTCTAAAATGGGAGAAATATGTGCATGCGAAACCAGATTGAGCAATGGAAAAACAGTTCTAATTGTGGCAATTTATATTTCACCGAATCAATCAATAAATAGCACCACGGAATTTATTCACGAAAATTTAATAAAGTATACACCAGAAGTATCGCGGATACTTCGAAAAGATTACGATAAAGTTCCAACGATTTTAAGTGGCGATTTTAACGTAAATTTTGCATTGGACACAGCGGTTCCTTTAATTGACTTTCTCAATACAACATTCAATTTAAAAATGTGTTACAGTCGCACTGAATCGACAACACGATCAAAAACCACAATTGACGCGGTATTTCAAAGATATGTTGACAACATCGAAACCAAAGCATTTGTATCATATTTTAGCTATCATCATCCACTCGCATCATTTGTTGAAATTGAAAGCATTGAGGATGAATAACAATAAAATGAAGAAAATAAAATATGAACTTTATAGCAATATTATTGTATAATGAACCTATAATTATCCCGCTCCTACTGCTGCTTTCGCCTCATTCTCTCTCAGTTTGTTTTACGGAAGGTTTCACTTCTATCGCGTCTAACCGTTAGACTGGTATTTTTTTTTAAATATTATATATATAATTATATATATATTGTATATAATATATAAATTATATAATTATTATATACATAATATTTAATATAATTTATATATTGGAGGTTGAATTAGTTTTAAAGGTTTTTTTTTGAAGATTTGGGGCTTTATTGTGAAAAAACGGTACAAAACATTTTATTCGAAGTATTGGCCATCGCTAGCTACAACTTTCGCCCATCTTTCGGGCAATTTCCGGATGCCGTTTCCCCAAAATTCTGGCCGCTGCTTGGCTATCCATGACTCAACCCATATTTTGGTAGCCTCGTACGAGGAGAACCGCTGGTCCGCCAAATCGAGACTCATATGCCGGAACAAATGATAATCGGAGGGAGCTATGTCTGGACTATACGGCGGGTGGGGTAACACTTCCCAGCCAAGCGTTCCAAGGTATTTTTTGACAGGTTGAGCAACATGCGGCCGAGCGTTGTCATGTTGCAAAATAACCTTGTCGTGCCTTTTTACCGTTTCCGGCCGTTTTTCTTTCAATGCCCGGCTTAAACGCATCAATTGCAGTCGGTAACGATCCCCCGTAATTGTTTCGCCCGGTTGGAGCAGCTCAAAATATACGACGCCGACCTGATCCCACCAAATGCAGAGCATGATTTTCTTGCCGTGAATATTCTGCTTGGCCGTCGACGTTGATGCGTGGCCGGACAAACCCCATGATTTTTTGCGTTTTGGGTTATCGTAGTGGATCCATTTTTCGTCGCCAGTCACCACCCGATGCAAAAAACCCTTTCGATTTTGTCGCTCGATCAGCAATTCGCACGTAAAAAGACGCCGTTCGACGTCGCGCAGCTTCAACTCGTACGGGACCCAATGTCCTTGCTTTTGGATCATTCCCATCGCTTTTAGACGCTTGCAAACGGTTGATTTATCAGCGCCCAATGATTCAGCAAGCTCTTCTTGGGTTTGGCACGAGTCCTCGTTTACCAATTCCCCCAATTCCGCGACATGTTGAAATCGACGGAGTATGGTCTGGGTAGGCCTCCTGCACCAATTCACGGGCTTGGGCTGTATTTTTTTTCAAATTGAAGCAGAAAAGCAAAGCTTCCCGCAAATTGCGTTTCGATGGCACGAAAGTTGACATACTCGGAGCACGAAAACACTGCGTTGCTTATACTTCAGCGAAATGATAGATACTGATAAACAAAGCCTAGGGATGAGGCTTTGTCATGAATATATATTCAGTATTGCCAACGCGATAAAGTGATAAATAGCGCCATCTGTGTGTCACCTTTACAACTAATTCAACCTCCCATATATATACATATAGTTATATATATAAATTGTATTTAAATAATAGTTGACAGTTGGAGTAGCCGCAGTATATACAACTTCTCTTAAAAAGCATTTGCCTTTCGCTGATTTCATATTTATATGTAACTGTATACATAGATTTTTTCCACTTGTAGACAAGAATCAAGGTACACAAACCGTTGTTGTTATTTCTTATTATATTTATTATTATCTCCATTTAATAATTCTCATAAGCATAACTTACCCTCCGGCCGAGACACGCATCCAACCATGTACCCATATTTGCCGCTCAGTTACTTTCAACAGGAAACTAAGATCGAAATTCGCGCAAACTTTTCTATACACAGTACGTACGAGTATTTTCAAGAACCTCTAATTTGGTTATGTTTAAAAGGTTGGTTTATTTTTCCTCGATTTTTTCGATTTAATAAAATCGACTAATCCACCGGCATACCAGTCGATACAGAACACTTTATTCTTATCTTACCGACAAAATATACTTAGAAAAAGCGCAACAAACACATATGTACCTATTACATACAAACACTGTTTAGTCACTTTTGGTAAATATCATACATAGGTACATACAAATTATTGCTGTCATACACATATAATTTTCTTATCTGTGATAAAAACAAACCGCTAGCGAAACCACAAAAGGAGTAAAAAGAATTCATTCACTTCAAACTGTACATACATTCGCATTTTTACAAACTTTTGTACTTTTGACCGGCAAATTCAATTTAGAGGTGTAACATTTTGTCTACCCACCGTAACGCGAAATACCGTTCACAGGTACATTGGCTTACTAAACGGAGTTGAGCGAAATGACAATACATTTACGTCGTTTGGCGCACCCGCCGATGAACCGCAATCAGCGAGCCTCCCACCATATCAACTAACCATTAAAAAGTTGGTTATCAGTGAGATAAGACAAGAAAATTCTAAGCAAAAAGATACTTTGCGATTCTTGCTTTGCGTAGCCGAAAACATGTAATAGTTTTCAAGAATTTCGTATAAATACTTGTTATTATTTTTTCAAAATTTCATAAAATAATGTTTTTTGCGCTTTAATTGATAAAGGTGGCTCAGTGCATAGCGAAGAGGTGATTGCTTTTTTCAATGCTTATGGTAGGTTGTGTTTTATACAAGGTTTTGTAAAATCCGTAAGCTGCCTAATAGGAACGAGTCGATGTTGACGATCTCTGGCGGCCATATTATATTGGCAGTATCTGCTAATTTTAGTTTTTTATTATTCAGCCGTTTTTGCCGACTCACCATGGTAAATAACATGATTGCGCAGCACGAGTAAATGATACAACTTTATTATGAACAATTTGGAGGTACGGTTAACTCTCGCGAAGGTGACGTGAATTGGCCACTTAGATCGCGTGCAGTCAACCAATTCCCTCAAAGAAAATATAACTCAGGACATTGCTCATATTCGGCTGGATCTTTTAGTTTTTTTTTTTTTTGATACAAGCTTACATAACAATAAAGGTAGGTAGGTAGGTGAAATAGTTGAAGTACCAGTCTGGTACTCCCCAAGTAGCACTAAAGCGGCGTTTTGATACCATTTTGAGACCACCAACTGATGTAATTGAGAAAGTTGATGGGATTTAGGTTGGAGCATTTCCCGAGGCTGTCGAAGAAAGGAGCATCCAGTGACCTTAATCCTCTAGCTACTAACCACTAACTGCCGGCCATTTACAGAGAAAGTGCTCAAGAGTCTCCTTCTCTGAAAAGTCCCGACAACTTCTACAATGGGGATCAAATGGTTAGCCTAATTTTCCTGCGTATGTGCTGATCGTCCAGTGGCCGGTAAACACACCTACGAGTTTGGAAATTATATGGCGAGGAGTCCCCAGAACTATCTGTGTTCTATATCTGTACTAGGACTAAAGGCTTCTCGAAATTGAACCCGAAGAAATGGAGCTCGATCTGTTCTGCGCTTTTCTAAGAAATAAATTGTGCAATTCCCCTTTAACAACAGTCAAGGGGATACCGATGTCTGGGTAGTAGACCTCTGAAAATAATCCAGTCGACCCCTTACTGGCAAGCTTATCAGCAACTTCATTTCTCTCTATGTTCTTATGGCCTGGAACTCAGATGAGATAAATGTTACCTGCACCACAACAACACCCTCAAGAGATTTGATCTCTTCCTTACAGTATTTGACCAGTTTGGATCTGCACCTTAGTGTCGCCAGTGGCTTGATTGCAGCTTGACTATAGGAAAAAAATGTTAATAACTCCGTCGCCTCCGCGTTCTCGAAGCATTTTGCATGACTGCTGCATCGCAAATGCTGATAATACAGCTCGGCAGCTTAAAGGAAATAGAGAAATTGGCTGATTTAGAAAAAATACCCTGCTCCAACTTCCGAATCCATCTTGGAACCGTAAGTGAAAACAGAGGTGTCAGCATCAGCACAAATTTGCCCCTCGTTCTAATCCTGCCTAGTTGCAAAGATTGCTTTGGCACGACCCTCAAATTCCAGTTGCGGATAGAGAAATATGTGCGAAGTTTATAGAAATGTGGTGTTAGCTTCCTAAAAATGCTACCATGTCCCTTAAGATATTGTCTCCAGTGGTCAATCTCTTTTAACCTGATTGCACTTTAAGCAGCGATGGAAATAACGTGAAAGTCGATGGGAAGAAAATACGAAATTTCATTAAGTGCAGCACTGTGGCAAGTTCTACGTGCTCCGGTGATGCCAATACATGAAGTCCTTAGCAGCCTCCCCAGTTTAGTTATATTATAACCCTTGCGAAAATTTTTCTGGTACATAGCATCAGCTCCGTTTTATCAGATTTGACTCTGAGGCCACAACTGGCAGTCAAGCGACTGAGTACAGCCAATAATTTTTGCAAGACCTCAGGCTTGACTGAGACAAACGGTCCCGATACCATTCGGACCAAATCATCGGCGTATGTGACTACTTTAACACCACCCTTATTTAACTTAGTCAAAACTTCGTCAATAGCAACTAGCCAAAGGAGAGGCGAAAGGACACCATCTTTTGGCGTCCCCCCTGTGCACAAATCTAGTAAATTTAGGCCCTCCTGCTACCACATTAGCTTCTCTACGATATCCAGAGACAGATAGATCTTTCCACCTCTAGTCTATCTAACGTAGTGACAATTAATTTCGCTCTAACATTATTAAGTGCACAATCTATATCTATAAAATGAATTGTTTGCTCTCCAGCGATTTTCCCACAGCCTCGACCAAGTCATATAAGGCTGTTTCGGTGGACTTCCGCTTCAGGTAAGCGTGCTAAGCTGGTGATAATTTAGTTTCAGATTACTCTCGAATGTGATAACCGATCAATCTTTCAAACATCTTTGGGATAAATGAGTATGAAAACCTGAATAGGGTATGAAAATAACCTTTGTTTTCTTCCAAAAGAATTTTCCGAATAATTAAATTATTATATTAACTAAAATTAGCGCATTTCTATCTTCGGAAGCCGTCGGCTGGACCTTAGCCGGATCGATGCAGTAAAGTCATTGAACACTAGACTCCCCTTATCCGTGCTACCTTGCGAAAGATCGGCGGAAATTTGAACGATGTCATATTGCATACATGAAAACATACATGAGCCTCTCAAAGAAACAAGTATTTATCTAACAACGTACAAGCGGCTTGATTTATTTCATTAAACCAAATCAAATTTTGCCAGTTGATCAAATTTCAACCCAAAACAATACCATATTTGATGGTGATGACGATGAACGATTATCTTCTGCCAACCAGATCCAATAATTTCAATGATAAAAGAGTAAAAAGTTTCTCACTAGTGGTAATATTTTTCCCCCAACGATCATTTGCGGCACGTCGTAAGACTTATCGACATTGTCGTAGCCGTGGTTTTGTGTTCTCGTCCGTAAGTACTCGTAATTACGCTTTTGTAAGACTTATTGGTAAGGTCTTCTTTTAGAATTTGTCGAATAGTTTCACGACCTTTACCAGGCTCTCGACCAATTTTTTCACTGAAATTCTTAAATTCACGGCTAAGCTCAATCGCTGAATTACCTTGGAAACAGTTTGGTGAGATTTTCAACTTACTCGCCATGAATATTTACCACGATCTGCATGAGTGGACACACAAAATCACGCCAAACAATGATTTATAGTCAATTTAAACCTCCTAGAAAACCTTGTAGAAAGCCAGACTGGAGCTCTGCTTCCTATTGTTTGAAAAGGGCATGAAAAGACATCGAAAACTACTTCAACTAAACTTCAACACTAAAAGTGGGTAACTGACTTCCAGGCAGTGCAGATCGTTGCACTCAGATCTCGGATCCTGAAAGTAAGGCAGTCAATATGGCTAAATTTAGATAGAACAATAGAAAATGGCAGATTTTCGTAAAGTGATTCTGAAAATTGTAGAGCAGCACGTCAGTAAACTTCTCGGCAGAGTTATTTTCTGTCTAGTTATAGCCAGACTTGCAAAACCGTGAAAATCATGTGTACACAAATTACAGATAAGAATCAGATTCGTACTAACCCTGTCTAGAAAGGAAAGCAGAACTATCGTAGGTATACTGAGAGGGAAACTCTAGAGCACCTTCTATGGTCTTGCCCTGCATTAGCTAGACCCCGAATGAAATGTTTATGAGCTATACAATATGAAAGGTTGAAATGACTCTCGGGGTTAGAGCTTCAGAGCTTACAAGGAAACGTAAGGGTAAAGCTGCATCTGACACCACTCAGGATCAATAGGTCTATGTGATGGCTTTCAGCCAGCCAGGTCAACCTAACCTATAGCCAGACTGCAATTAGCTAATTGAACTCATTCATATACACCTCCAAATTTTCGCGGATTTTTCCATATTTTCAATACATGATGGGGAAAGGAATAGGCGTGACGTTACTTCGGTCTGACGTTATACGGACAAGGATAAGCAGACTTTTTCCGTAAAAAAATGTCGTTGCAAACAGCGTTTCAAAGACAATCTAAAGAAAGATGGAATCAAATACAACTCCTTGGAAATATGATCGGCTTTATCTCAATTGGTATAATCTCTCTTTACTGCTTACAGGTTACGAACTTATAGAAAAATGTTTGGAAAAGCAAATTGCGTATATCCAATGACTTCCCAGTAGAAGTAAGAATTATGAAGAGGGACAAACTACTCCTCACCTTGCATGTGATTGTTCTGCACTGTGCAGACTGCGTTATCTCGTCTCACCTTTTCTGGCCGACCTAGGTGGAAGTGGCAGTCGGTCTATGAGCCAAATTTCTTAGACCATTGCGGAAAACTGGCCTAAGTCAGGTGACACATTCCGACTTAAAATGCGTGGTGAGTCTCGTCAGGGACACTGCGTTGTTCCGAAAAAGAAAGTCAAATCCAAAAGTGAGACAAGCGAGCAATTATAGAAAGAACTCTTAAGAGTTGTGGAAAATAAAAATTTCCCATCTTCCCCTTACCAGACAGACCAGTCACACCCATCACAGTTTATTTTTGAGCATAAAAGCCACAATCAAAAATATTGTTAAGAATTAATATTAGCAGTCTTAAAAATATTTATTAGACTATAAATTGAACCATGTACTTGTACATAGTAGCTAATCTGAACTGCATACTTAAGGAGGTTGCGATAAAATTCATTTGGATTAAATATATTATGATATTTATATTTCCAAATATAATGACTTGCATTGCAGCCTAAATTATTTGGTGAAGTAAAAATGTCTAATCATTCTACGCTAGATGTTTCTAGTGAGCCATATTTCATGATATACACGTCGCATCGGGCCTTACTATGCGACACCTTAAAGCTGACACTATGCTCCAAAAAAGTTCCCTAAGAGTTTCATTTTGAGTGTTTTACAGCATTCCAAATTGGCAGTAAAGCAAGAGACACTTCGCTAGATTTTTCGGTACCACTGCGACTAAATGGAAAAGTTAGAGCAGTGATGTCTATGGGCTCAATGCACTATCGAATGCAGCAGCAAAGCGACGATTCCAAAATTTTCGGTCTAGTATCATACTAATACATACTCATCAAATTCGATGAGGACGCACTGGATTGCTTATCGACGTTTATCTCAAAAAATCATGGAAATTGTGCAAGCAGATCAACATGTGAGATCTTATTCTATTGCCCAGGAATTAAAAATAATCCACCAATCCATTTTGAATCGTTTGCATTAGATTAGTTTAAAAAAAAAAAGCTCGAATTTACAAAAAAGGGCCTTTTGGACCCAATTTACCACTGCGACTCTGTGCTGAAACGTAAAGAAGCTGACCCATTTTTTGAAGTGGAGGGTAAATGAAAATAAAAAGTGGATCAAATACGAGGCCAAGAACATATACGAACACCAAGATCAACGACCTAGAATATCTTGACTGTTTTGTGGGTTTGGAAGAGAATTACTATTATCCACTATGAACTGATCTCTTTTAGCGAAACACTTAGTTTGCATTTTACTATTAATATTTCTTAACTTTTCAGAATTGGTGAAGAGAAAAGATGTTTTAATACATCAAGGCAACACCAAGCCGCGCACATCTTTAACGACACGCCAGAGGTTCCAAGAGCTTGGATGAGAGAATCGATTGCGCGCCGCTTTATAGTCCATACCTGTGATAGTACAATTATAATATTTTCAAATATTGGCAATTTTTGGTGATTTTTATCGATGTGATGGTTAAAACCTAGCCTTAAGAAAGACTTACGGAAATGAGCTGTTCAAGTTTTTTACCATTAAGGCCGATGACTACTTCAATTGCGGGACGACACATAAATATTTCATCTAAATCCTAAACATTAAATTCAATGTCGAAATAAAGCAAAAAAACGGTCAAAATTTTGAACTTGGCCCATTTATGCTTCACATTTGCGTACCCATCACGTTCGTTACAGTAATAGTATTTCCTATCTGTTTTTTTGTCGGGACAACCAGCAACTACAGCACTCTGAGACAATAAAGTTAATTGTACTCACTGAGATTCCCTTTTAATTTGCATTAAATCTACTCGACCTCCGAAGAAATCTGCGTAGATCTTGTTGTGCCAATGAGCCAAGGCTAAGGAGCCACGCTTAACACATCAGTGCCAAAGACCGCAAGCCTGATTCGGGCGAAGGCGAGGCAGGCGCACAAGAAATGGTCCGCCGTCTCATCCTCCTCTTCACAAGCTGGTCAGAGTACACTGTCTGCGATGCCTTCCTTTTCCATGTGCTTGGCCCACAGAAAGTGGCCCGTCATCAGTGCAACCAGCTGCCTGCAGTCCCCTCTGCTTAATGGAAGTAGGATTTGCGACAGTCGGCCGGACATGACAGGTAACATCAGTTTAGTCCATCTGACGCCTCTCTCAGCCTGCCAAGCTCACTTGTGGGTTGCAGTAATCCATTTGCTAACCGTGGCTTTGATGGCTGCAAAAGGGAGTGGCGGAACGGGCTCCGGGCCAAAGAAGTTGTCCTTAGAGCCCATCCTAGCTAAGGAGTCAGAGTCTCGTTACCCAGGATACCGACGTGTCCCGGGACCCATGTTAGCATCAGGCTATTATGTCTACCGACATAGTTCAGCCTTGATCTACAGGACTCGACTACCCTTGATGTGGTTGGGGGTTGTCTAAGGCCATGAGCGCAGCTTGGCTGTCGCTGCGGAAACATATAGATCAGCTTCTCCATCTGTTTTCCACAACAAAGTTCATCGCTTTTTGAACAGCATACACCTCCACTTGAAACACGGGTGCATGCATTCCAAGAGCTCTTGGAATTTCCTATTATAATTTAATAATGGATTATTAAAATGTAACTGAGTATGTCATACTCGTCCCTTTGGAATAAGAGTAAAAACAAATATTAATTTTGAATAAGTAAATATAGAACTTCTTCCTGTATCTGTATTTAAGATAAAAATATACACCTAATTTGGAAAAACTTTTCAGTCTGCAAGTAGCCAAATTTTTCTGACTACTTTGTGTGTGTGTGTAATATATTATCTCACGTTTTAAGAAAAAAACAATATTTATAGCAAAAAAACCAACAAATTTTAGCATTTCATTTAAGTAAATATGTACAAAATTACAAATAAACCCATACATATGCATTCATTGTGAAATTCCTAACTGTGATAGAAATACTCGTACTATTTTCTTTAATAAATTCTACCCGAAATGTTGTCAATATTCTATTATATGTTTGCTGAGGCATGATAAAACATACATATGTAATGTCTACATATTGTGGAAAACGAAATGGAAGGTCTTATCTGAGTTGTAAATCATAAATAATTTTAAGAGTGTTTGTGTTGTGCCATTGAGAATGCCATATACTTTTTATATGCGGTTCTTGTTAGAGATTGGCACCTGAATGCAAATTTTTATTTAGTACGTTTTGCCCTTCTAACATACAGTGGTGATCAAGATAATAGAAGCGGGACTCAGGTTTCCCCTATTTATTTCTGTTTTATTCTCTATTAATTAGTGTAATATTTCATATTGCTCTAATAAATAATAATATTTTTTTTTTTTTTTTTTTTATAAAACTTATTCATAAAAAAAAACTTATTCATACTACCACAAAAATGGTCCAACTCAATACTCCAAACTTTGTAAAAAATTAAAAAAAAAATTTAATAAATTTTCATCCAAACTTTAAACTTTTAAACTTCTGAATATGCGGTTTTGTAGCCAAATTTAAAAAGACTAAAAATTCTCACTGAATTCTGAAAATTTTTTCTGTTGATGTTGTCGTTGTTGATGTTTTCTGTCGATATATTAGGTTGGGGAATAAATAAGTTTTTAGCGTTATTACCGAAGGCTTTTGTTTAAGCAAAAATCAATAATTATCTATATCAATAAGTTAATCAATTATATATTCGCCGTTGATGCTTTCCATTTCAATTCAACCGGGCTATTCGGGTCATTTTCTTCGATTTCGATGTAACTTAAATATGTTGCTCTCTGGTCAAAATAATGAGGCACGTATTTTTTTGTTCGCCCGAAAAAATTTTTTTTCCAACTTTATTGGCAATTTTGTTTTTCGGCTCGAAATCGATTTTTTTTAATAATATAAGAAATTTTTTTTTTTTTAAAGCTCATAACTTAGTCCAAAATAAACCGATTTTAATAATTTTGGGTTTAAAATGATCGTCATTACTTACACAAGCGATTTCGTGTAGAAACAGTTGCAAAAAAGTAGTTGAAAATTTTTTATTTTGGAAAAAACAAAAAGTGCGAAACAGGTTTTCTACTCAAAAATTCATTACTCAAATCATTTTAGCTACTGGGCATTTAGCTTAATTGAAGTTTGAGGTGTCCTCTTGATTTGGAAAAAGTTATAAAAAACAAAAACATACGCTTTTTGAAATATTGAATTTCGAAAAAATTTAAATTTTTTTTCTTTTTTGCTAAATAAAAAATTTTCGACTACTTTTTTGCAATTGTTTCTACATGAAGTCGCTCGTGTAAGTAATTACGATCATTTTGAACCCAGAATTATTAAAATCGATTCATTTTTGACTAAGTTATGGGCATTTAAAAAAAAAATGTTTCTTATATATATTAATTAAAAAAAATCGAGTTTGAGCCGAAAAACAAAATTGCCGATAACTCTTGAAAAAAAATTTTTTTTGGGGCGAAGAAAAAAATACGTGTCTCATTATTTTGACCAGAGAGCAACATATTTATCGAAATCGAAGAAAATGACCCGAATAGCCCGGTTGAATTGAAATGGAAAGCATCCGTTGCTGTTTACAACCTCTTGCCATCTCTCGACCAATTTGTTGATGCCGTTCCGCCAAAAATCGCCTAGTCTGGTATCAAAACAGTTGTTGAACCAGTTTTAAGAACCTCTTTGTTATCGAAGGTAAGGCCCTTCATGTGATTTGACTGTGAGAAAAAATATGGTAATCGGTTGGTGCAAAGTCCGAGAATATAGCAGGTGCAGATGGATCTCCCATTCGAGCTCTTGGGGTGCGGCTTTGATGACTTGTGCAACATGGGGCCTGGCGTTGTTGTGAAGGAGTGTAGTTTGATCTGACCGATCAGGTCTTTTCAGTCGAATAGCCTCATTCACGAGATGTAGCTGGGCAATGTAGAGCTCATTGTTGACCGTGGCATTCTTTTCGAGCATTTTCCAGTCCCACCAAACACATATCATAATCTTTTTGGATAAAGAATTCGAATTCAGAAGGCCTTCCGCGGCGGGACGTGTCATCGACCTCAAAGTCGAAATTTTTTAACTTTGCAAACCATTTCTGTGCTATAGACTCGCCTATGATACTTTCTCCATACACGTCGCAAATGTTCCGGGTTGTTTCGGTAGCTTCATCGAGGTCAAGATGAAAAGCAAAGAGGAGCAGGTGTCGAAAATATTGATATTTGCCTCCTGGGTACTCCATTTCTAAGTCTCAAAACTTAAAAATAAAAAATGAAATAACTCTAAATTGCAATTAATATAATTTTGTAGAGCAGAAATAGTTCTATCGAATGAATACTTAGCCTTTGCCAAACAGCAAGCAAATCATTGTAAAACTTATTCCCCGACCCAATAGAAAAAATTTCAAGCACTCATTATATGGAAGTAAATGGATAAACAGGTTTTCCTTAAAAAATTAAAATTTTGATCAACACTTGCTGAATTTTGCACAGAGTTTAAAACTTTGAGTTATATCGTTTTGATGTCATATGAACTATGTGAAAGAAAAATTTAAATGAAATAGTCAAAAACCTTGCGTCCCATTACTGTTATTTTGGACGCCACTTTAAATATTTAAACTACTCCGGTCAACAATAATATTTGGAAGTAAAGACCTCTCTCGACGAACAAAACTTACACTCTACGAGTATGAGGCTCTCAACATGCCCTTTCTAATATATGGCGCAGAAGCTTGGACGATGACAACATCCGATGAGGTGTCCCTTTGAGTGTTTGAGAGCAAGATTCTGCAGAAGATTTTGGACTTTTGCCCGTTGGCAACGGCGAATATCGCAGGCGATGGAACGATGAGTTGTATGAGCTTTACGACGACATAGACATAGTGCAGGGAATAAAGATCCAGCGGCTACGTTGGCTGGGTCATGTCGTCCGAATGGATACAAACGCTCCGGCTCTGAAAGTATTCGATGCGGTATCAGCTGGTGGTAGCCGAGGTAGCGTGCTCTGCGTTGGAAGGATCAGGTGGAGAAGGACTTGGCTCCATTTAGTGTTTCCAACTGGCCTCGGTTAGCACGAGAAAGAAATGACTCGTGCGCTTTGTTAAACTCGGACAAAATTGCGTAAGCCGTTATCGCGCCAATCAAAAAGAAGAAGTTTGATTAATGAGAAGGCCATGGGAAAACGAAATGGCATTAAAATCAAATTAAGAAAAAAGAAAGCAACGAATCGTCAATAAAAAAATATTTTAAGGTTCTAGTTATTTTGAAAATCATGCTCAAAAGGAATAGAAAGGGAGAAGTCGCTGTCTTAACTTATTGGAAATACTAATGGATTGCGGTAGAACGCAGTTGCAGTCAACCTTTAAGTTGAATTTTGTTCTAATTCAGCAAGGAGGAATACCTGCTGTCTCCTTAAACTTTGATGAATAAGCAAATTTTTTCTGCAATGAAAGCTCTGTTTTATTGATTGAGAAAGTTTAATATATCGATGTATTATAAACCAATAAAACCCGTTCTAAAGTTAAGTCTTTCGTTCTTAATTTTTCTGAGGGTGACTTCTTCATATTCCCCACAAAGAAATATTGAAATCGTAATGTGATAGAATGTCATAGAAAAACATCAGTGAGTATATTATAGACCTTAGGAAAACTGATTTTGAATTTTGAACATATGACGGAACCCATGGATCGTTAAAATGAAGATATTGCAGAAATCGGACAAAGGTGCGTTGAGCTCTTTCCATCCTTTGAGAATAAACAGTACAAATTGGATTCCAAACAACTGAGGCGTACTTCAACTTTGACCTCCTAATGAAACCAATGTGATTAACACAGAAGGATCCTGAGTCAAAAATAACAACTAGATCTGAAAATTCATTTACAGTAGAAAGACGAGCATTAGAAATGGTATAATAATTAGACAATCGGCTTTAGAGCTTTAGCGAAAGTAGTGTGGAACATTTAATTCTGCTGAATATATTAAAATCATCTGCATAGAGGAGATGGCAACAGAGATGGCAATGACAGAGTGTGATTTTATATTACCAATTTGGACTTATAAGGTCCGGTTAGAGTGATAGGAACTTAACAAAAAAGCAGAAATTTGAATGGAAACCTAACTTTTCATAACTCAACAACCATATGCTATGCAGTTTCCAAAGCTTTAGAAACGTAAAGAACGTCTACTTGATGACCAGTTTTAAATGATGAAATGCAAAATTGGAGAATTCAGTCAGCTGGCAACCGACAAAGGCATGTTGATGCTAATGAGTCACTAGAAGTACATTTTATTTGTAACCACCTTTTTCATAAACTTTGAGTCAGTGGGGGGTTTAGGTATAGGTCTATAGTTTCAAGCACCATACTTGTACTAGATTTGGGCAACTTTATATTCGAAGTACAATTTAGTTCCAAAAATTTTGTGAAACGAGTGAATTTCTGGCGGATTTATTCACCAGTATTTTATATTACTGACCTAAGTAATCAGTCGCCGAAATGACAAAAGTGTGTAGATAATAAAGGTGCATGCTTTAATAAAAATACATATTCCTAACCTGTTTAAATAAATATATTATCATATCGTATGGTATCATATTTCATCCTTGGCGATCTAGTGCAAATTAACTAATAAAATATTTAAAATATTTCATAAAAATATTGCACCACTTTATGTCAGAGCTTGAATGTGTAAATTTGTAAATTTTGATTTAATGGGCTAACTTCATTAACCTTTGGATGTTCTATGGTATAAAAACCCATAATACCACAGACACCAGGAAACGACACATATTTCTTTATACTCGGAGCAGAAATCAAACCTTCTAATTTTTATAGAGCAATAAACTTTTTCCCAACATTTTCATTTTTATACATTCATGTTTCTGACATGAGGGAGACGACTTGTAAATGGATGCCCTTCAGACTAAGTCATTTTCATATTTCCATAAATTATAAATTAAGTTGCTTACAGAAGAACAGCTGGAGTTGTAAAACAGAAGCTATTTGGTTTTAATCGTTACATTTCATAGATTTGTTGAAATTTACGTTAGAATTTTTCTAAAAAAATATTTAATATTGAGAAAATCTCAGAAGTTTTTAGATTACTAACAGATACCCTCTTTTCTGCACACCAAAAGTAAACAGAGTTAAGTGCAATAAAAGCTCTATGAGATTCTACCTTAAATGATGAATTTGGCGCAAATCTGGCGTAACAGCAGCCATCAAACCGATTTAAAGCACCCAAGAAGGAGTCAACCAGCATACACCATAAAACTGGTAACGCAACGCCGGCCTGACAAGAGATTTTTTCGCCTACAGCATAGCATACTTATCGCTACCCCATTCATCGACAAGATTTTGGGCTCAAACATTTTTTAATGAAGTCAAAATACTATTGTCTACGCCATGTAGTAGAGGGCTTCACACATACTTTCAAAGCTAGCATTTTCTCTATATGTGCAAATATTCGAAGTACTCAAGTAATCATGATTCCCGAAGTAGTAATCATAAAAAACTGGTATATGACCGTGAATAAGTGTGCCTATAACTACAAATGTAGGAGCAATAGAAGAGTATAGCTGACATGTCGTATACGTAACTTGGGTAGCGCTGCTTAGTATGGGCAAGGTAAGTGTGTATGAAGACAAAAGGTTGCAGGTATTCTAAGCTGGTTCCAATTATTTTTTGTTAGATTAGACAGGTTGTAGTTAGGGACATACGCGCGAGTGATTTCTGCCCCAAAAGAGTGGAGCTACTAGCGGAGGAAAAACTACGACAGAGAAGAGAATGGTTCTTGATACAATATAAGCAAACACCGCAGTTAGCTTTTTTGGTGTTGGAACTACAAAAGAGTCAAGTTGTTATGCATGGCGGTATCAAAACACAAAGGAAAGTCAAAGCAAATCATTAGTAAAATTGGTTTAACACTAATCTGTAACTGGTAAAGATATGTCAATTTGATTCAATAAAAAACAAAAAATTAAAACAATAAAAATTTTAAATAAAAGACAACTGTATATTTATGACAAAAAACTACATTGAAAAATAAATAGAGAACTATTTTTTATTTACTTATTCTGCTTTGACACTAACGCGTGTTAAAGACGTAAATAATACTGATAACTTTTCACAACTTGAGAAACAATAAGGCTGAAGCATTATTTTTAATTTTCTAAATAATTTGTTTTTTTTGATAGATTTGTTAGAAGAACTGGACAATCCGGCTTCCTCTTTCTTCTATACGTTCTTTGGCATGGTTGCCTTAAGTGCGTTAATGCCATATTTTGAATTTAGCGCTGTTTTGTTATATGTTTCAAATTTACTCATGAAAGCACAAAAAGCAAATAAATTTTCAGTGTAAAATATATAAACACAGGACAATTTTTCAAATAACTACTTCCTTCGTTCTTTAGGAAGTAAAATATTTTAACAATTTATCACTTCAATCCATGCCTACTATATTTAAGAATATACACTTAATCTAATTATCAATGTTTTCGTAAATATAACATATAAAGCAGCCGAGCGTGGGGTAGTTACGGTGCTTGCCGAAACCTTTGAAGCTCGTTTGCTCGACTCTTCATTTTTATGCTTTATCTGAATTAACGGGCATAATTGAAAAGAAAAAACAAAATAACCTTCTGGCATAAATCAAAATGTGTTCCCTTTAGTATTAAATTATCTTCTACTCGAACTAAAAGAAAACATTGGAAACAATTTTTGAAAAAAAAAATAGTTTTAAAGAACATATTTTTAGTACTAAATTTTCTTTTATTTGAACTAAAAAAATTTTGAAAAATATTAATAAATCATTTGATCATATCTAGTTATTTTTGGCACTAAACACTTTTTTATTAAAATTAAAAAAAGCAATTTTTGAATAAAAATCTTTGAATAACCTTTTTGGAATAAATCTTAGCTTGTTCTTAGTACCAAATTCTCTTCTATTTCAACTAAAAAATTGTTGAAAAAATGTTAAAAAAGAATTAATGAATCTTTTGGTACCAATCATATCTTGTTCTCTTGGATATCGAATTATCCTCTATAAATAAAAATTTTATAAAAAATGTGTAAAAAATAGTTGTAATGCACATTTTAGCAGGAATCTTAGCTTGTTCTCTTTAATACTAAATTGTCTTTCATTAGAACTAAACAAATTTTGAAAAAAATATTTGGGAAAAAATGTAATGCTCCCGTTAGTACTTAACTAACTTAACCGGCCTGGATAGCATTTCAACTTGCATTCCGGACCGGGGCTGGTTGCTGGATAAGCGTCGCCTGGCTTGGGCCATTGACTCCTTTAGGCCCTTCAAGTCTCCTGGTCCTGACGGCATCATTCCTGCCCAACTACAGAAATCTGTGGAGGTATCATGCCGTTGGTTGAGCCCCATCTATGCGAGCTGCGTAGCCAGGGGCTACATACCAAGATCATGGAGGGCCGTGAGGGTTGTCTTTATACCCAAGGCAGGTAAGAGCTCGCACGTCTCCCCTAAGGACTTCAGACCAATTAGTCTCTCATCTTTCTTACTGAAAACCCTTGAGAGACTGATTGACCTGCACATAAGAAGCGAAATTCCTCGGGGTCGACTGTCGCATACTCAACATGCTTATTGCAAGGGTAGATCGGTGGAATCTGCCCTACATACAATCGTGGAAGAAATCGAAGAGTCTCTTCTTCAGAAGGAGTTTGCGGTAGGCGCCTTCCTCGACATTGAGGGGGCTTTTAACAACGTCCTTCCGGAGGCAATTACCAGGTCTCTAGGTAAACTAGGGGTCGAAACCGACCTTATAAGACTTATCCACAAAATGCTTAGCGACAGAACTGTCACGGCAGAGTGGGGCGGTATCTCCCTCCACCGGCAGGTGAGTAGAGGCACTCCGCAAGGTGGGGTTCTCTCACCATTCCTCTGGGTTGTTGTTCTAAATGATCTGTTGGAGGAGCTGGTGAAGGGAGGCTGCAGGGTAATTGCCTACGCGGATGACGTGGCACTAATTGTTAGAGGAAAATTTTTGGATACTCTGTACAACTTGATGCAGGGATATCTGAATGCAGTTGTTAGATGGGCAACGGATTGTGGCCTGTCGGTGAATCCTCTTAAGACGGAGCTCGTCCTATTTACGAGGAAATATAAAATACCCAGAGCTCAACTTCCCTCACTAGGGGGCGCTCCTCTGATGCTTTCTGACAAGGTGAAGTACCTTGGTATTATTCTTGACAGCAAGCTTACATGGAAGCCCAATATTGAGGAAAGGGTGAGGAAGGCAACAATCGCCTTGTATGGGTGCAAGGGCGCAATTGGCAAAAGATGGGGCCTCTCGCCTCGAGTTGTTTTCTGGCTGTATAATACCATTGTAAAGCCTATCTTGTTATATGGAGTCATAGTCTGGTGGAACTCACTAGAGAAGACGACATTGGTGAAGAAGCTGGAAAGAGTTCAGAGGTCGGCACTCATTGGAATCAGTGGGGCGCTTCGAACGACTCCTACTCTGGCGCTCAACGCAATGTTAAATGTGGTACCCGTAGATATCGCAGGCAGAACTGCCGCTACACGTACCGCAATCAGACTGAGGGGCTGGAGCTATAAGCTCAATCTCCCTTATGGGCACTCAAGCATCCTTAGAAACTTTGAGTTCATCCCTCTGTCAACAGACCAGTGTATACCCTCATTTAGTCCAACCGGAACATTCACCACTCACATCCCGTCAAGGGAAGAGTGGACGGGGGGCTACACTTGGGGGCAGGGCCTGGTGAACTTGTTCACGGAGGGATCGAAGTTGGAAGGAAAGGTTGGCGGAGGAGTCTTTTGCGAAGGGCTCCCCGTCAGACTAAAATTCAGGTTACCGGACCACTGCAGTGTGTTCCAGGCAGAGGTAGCCGCAATCAAGGAGGCAGCTGATTGGCTGCTCAAATGTGTACTAACAGTCAAGAAGGTAAATATTTACTCCGATAGCCAAGCGGCAATAAGGGCCCTCGGGTCTATGACGGTGCATTCGGAATTGGTCAAGGAATGCTTGACCTCACTTTCGACTGCGTCCGAATTCTTTGACATCAGCCTCATCTGGGTTCCCGGTCACAGCGACATTGCGGGACACTGTGAGGCGGATGAGCTGGCTAGACAAGGTACATGTGAGGTGATTTCCCCGCGGAGGGAGAAAATTGGAATCCCCCTGACTACCTGCGGTCTGCTCCTGGAAAGATGGGCATCGCGCAAACTCAGCGAGCGCTGGGAAAATGCACAAACGTGCAAAGTCGCGAAATCCTTCTGGCCACGTGTGGACCGAAGGCGCTCGGGTGAGCTTCTGAGGCTGACAAAATATCAGCTCTCCAATCTAGTGGGTTCTCTCACAGGACACAATGCGCGAGGAATGCATGCTGTGAGACTTGGAATCATCTCGAGTCCTTTCTGTGCTGGATGTATGGAGGATGAGGTGGAATCATCTCAGCACCTTCTCCTTAGCTGCCCTGCCCTGGCAGGGCTAAGATTCAGGCATCTTGGCTCTTATTTCTTTGCCACGCCTGCTGAGATAGCTGGCGCTGACATTAAAAATCTGATGAGTTTCATCAGCAGCATTAAGCGGTTGACGCAAACATAGTCATCGTTCATAATCCGCACGCTCCTAACCTTCCCATCACCACCTCTCCCCGCCCTCTCCCTGCGCCTCATCGGTCCTTCCCCTCTCCTCACTTCCTTGACAATGGTATCACAAAGGACGAATCTCTCTTCGTCCAAGTGTGCCCACTCCCTGGGCAACCATACTAACCTAACCTAACCTAACCCTAGTACTTAACTATCTTTCATTAGAACTAATAAAATTAAAAAACGGAAATTTTGAATAAAACACTTTGAACAACCTTTTTGGATTAAATCTTAGGTTTTTCTAGTACTAAATTTCTTCTATTTAAACGAATAAAAAAATTAGTAAAAAAAGTGAAAGAAAAACATATTTAAGGTTTTTATACCAAGTCGAAGAGCAAAATTAAAAACCAGATTTTTTCTTCCAAGCCCCCAAAATTTCGAATCTCTTCGATTGTTTACTTCACCCAGAATAAAATCATAACACTCGAATTTTTATTTCAAGCAAGAATTGCGGGACGTATTTTTCAAGTCATTGAAAGACCCTAGCGATGTGGATTTTAATAAATTTCCATGCCCACCCAATATTAAAAGATGTTTTAATTGAAAAAAATTGTTTGGTAAATTTCAAATATACGTTAAATTAGAGCTCTGGATTTTGTTCTCGCATTTTCGAACGGTCCGGGCGTATGAGCAACTTACACAGCTGTTCAATGCTCATTACTTGAAAATTTTCGAGCGTGAGTTCGAGCATATGGAGTTTTTTCGTGTTATTTGAGCGAAGCTTGCTTTGATTATTTTCACAATTTTATAAGCACGCAGTCGGAGCTTTAGAGCTTTAGTTAATTTATACAGAAAATTTTCCATAGCCCAAATACTACTATAGTTTCACCTGACACAAATAAAATCGAGAAAAAAAGTTCCAAAGCAGAATCCCCCTTAATGGTGTGCCGATTATAAATACATATATACATTTTTTCTGACTCTTGTTTTCTTATGAGTCTTGATGTTGTGCGACCATTTTATGTCGGATTAGCTACTAGAAATAAAATGTCCACGATTTTATTTGCCCAATAGCGACGTGGCGGCCACCGTAGCTGAATGGGTTGGTGTGTGACTACCATTCGGAATTCGGAGAGAACGTAAATTCGAATCTCCGTTAAACAGCAAAATGAAAGGAACCGTTTTTTTCTAATAGCGGTCGCCCCTCGGCAGGCAATGGCAAGCCTCCGAGTGTAGTTACGCCATGAAAAACCTCCTCTTGAAACAACCATTTGCCGTTCAGAGTGGGCTTGAAAATGTAGGTATCTCCATTTGTGGAACAACAGCAAGACGCACGCCACAAATTGGAATGAGCAGTTCGGTTCAACACGGGTGTAAACGCCAATTATAAGAGAAACTTTTTCATGGCAGATATACACGAAGAGGTTTGCCATTGTCTACCGAGGGGTGACCACTGTTCGGAGAGACTTTTTCTATCATTTTAGTGTGTCATACACGGAAATTTGAACCTACGCGCCTCCGAATGGTAGTCATGTACCAAACCCATTCGGCTACGGTGGCCGTCTATTCACCTATTTTCTTTAAATTTATAACTAAGCCTTGACGCTATCGGGACCGGCTACTTACCATGTTTCCTGTGTTTGTTTTGTATTTTCCCCTGAAATGTACTAGTCCACCTAGTTAACTGCCTTCTCGATTTTGTTAGATTTTTGTGACTTTGTTCCTCGATTTCACACAATCACAAAAGCGTTCACTGCAAATTTTGGCAATTGAAACTCAATTCACTCAGCTCGAGGATGAATTGCAAAAACATAAACTTAATTGATATCAAAAATTATCAATACACATTTTGAATTACAATGCTTTTATTTAAAATATATTTTAAAATTGCACAATTTAAAAACATTTCGTTGTCTTTCGCAAAAAAAAGAAACAAGAAAAAAACCTGCGCCGCTCCCCAATTTCGCCTATTCTTAAGCCGCCGAATCCATCGATAAACTGTCGAAGGTGTTGAAATGAAAACAATCATTACCTTCATATCATTCGCTACTCTGTTAGCAGCGCTGTCCGTCGCCGTATACATACAAACATACACTTGTGCACACATATTTAAGTCACTTTATCTTATATGTAAATATTAAAATTGCAATATTTTTTTCGTCGATTTTTTTCTTTTAAGTATAGTTTCATTGCACGAGTATAACAAAAACTTTATAAATCACAGTTCCAAAGTTTGTACAAAATTCAACAAAATTTCCAACTTTTATAAAAACTTTACAATAATAATTTAGCATTAAAAATATTGCGAATATTGTAAAAAGTTTGAGTGACTTGTTTGTGTAAGCAAAAGTGTACGTACTGCGTTAGTGCTCAACGGACACCTTGCTCAGTAGGCGCCAGAACGCGCTGCTTTAAAAGCAAATTGTTGAAAGTCATGTCACCATATTTCCAATAACTTTCGATCACTTTGAACGTCAATACTCGCACAAACAAACACTCTTCACATCCAGCCTGTCTCAATAACCGTTAGGTGTAGCATTATTGCTAATCAGACAGTCGTTTAGTTAGTGCTCGTCACTGTGCTAATATTATCGTCATCACAGGTCACAGATATATGGGACATACATGTGAATACTTCAGTCACTATCGTACATACATACATACAAAAATATATGCTTTCAGCTTTAGGGCAAATTTGATAAGGAAATCTTATCATTGCAGCGGTTAGACAGTTGAGTTGAGAAAACGGGTTGTAGTGAGAGACCTACGCGGGAGTGATTTACAGTCTGCCCCAAAAGAGTGGAGCTACTATATATATATTATTGGCGCGTACACCCTTTTTGGATGTTTGGCCGAGCTTCTCTTCCTATTTGTGGCGTGCGTCTTGATGTTGTTCCACAAATGGTGGAATATGTACAGTTTCAAGTCGACTCCGAACGGCAGATATTGTTTTTTTTATAAGGAGCTTTTTCATGGCAGAAATACACTCGGAGCTTTGCCATTGCCTACCGAGGGGCGACCGCTATTAAAAAAACGTGTTATATTATTTGATGTCCCATTCGCCTACGGCTGCCAAGCGTTTCAAGCGGAATGAACCCTGACAGATCTTCTGATACAACAACTACTTATCAAAAAATTACAACTGACAACATAAAAAAATGCATTAAAACTAAAATAAAGAAGAATAAAACTCCAGGCTACGTTCAAATAAGCGGCGTTCTCTTAAGAGAGCTACCTTTAAAAGGACTTCAATATCTCCGAAATCTCTACAACTCTCTGGTACAGCAGCTACTTCCCCAGACTATGGAAAATAGCGGAGGTCATAGCCACCTAGACCAGAAAAAGATTCTACTATTCCATCATCACATAGACCTAAGAGCTTATTGCCAGCGATGAGCAAAGTATTTCATAAATTATTAATCAACAGACTAAGGCCAATACTTGACAAAAAAACAGCGATTCCTGACCATCAATTTGGGTTTAGATGCAAACATTCAACTGTCCAGCAAATTCACCGAGTCTCGCATAAAATATTGTCTACAAGTATATATATATTATAAGTTTTACATTAGAGTTTATCTTGACATAGAAAAGGCATTCGAAAATGTCTGGCGCATTGGTCTTTTCTGGAAATTAGAACAGTTACTGCCAAAAATCTATTTTCAAATTCTAAAAAGTTATATTACTGAACGATAATTCTATGTCAAGGCCAATGATGGTAGCTCAACACTAAGGAAGATAAGAGCCGGAATTCCCCAAGGCAGTGTGTTAGGCCCACTGTTGTGTACATTATATACAAGCGATATCCCAGCACCTGAAGGAGAACATTCGATGCTAGCTACTTTTGCTGACGACACAGTCCTTCTTAAAAGTATTTCCACTGCCACACATGATATATAGGGTGGGCTATGTAAAATTTGCTTTTTGAATCGGCTATAAAAAAAAAGGAATCCATATTTTTTCAAACTTTTTTTTTTATTTTGAAGATTGAACATTGTCATTTATGAATGAAAAATAATATCGTTCAAATGACTGCCACGACTGGCTTTACAGTAGGCCATTCGATCAACCCAATTTTTAAGCACATTTTCGATTGTTTGGGCTCCAATTTCATGAATGGCAACTTCGATTTCGTGTTTTAAAGCATCAATCGTCTCTGGATGGTTCGCATAGCATTTTTCCTTAACGGCTACCCACAAAAAATAGTCCAACGGGCTTAAATCACAGCTCCAAGGCGGCCAATTGATAACGGAATTCAAAAACGGTAGCCAAAGTTCGAGTGTAACTTTGGCAGTGTGACAAGTTGCACCGTCCTGTTGAAACCAAATGTCGTCCATGTCATCCTCTTCAATTTTTGGAAACAAAAACTCGTTGAGCATGTCACGGTAACGCTCGCATTTACTGTAACCGCGGCTCCTCGCTCATTTTCGAAAAAAATGGCCCGATGATGCCGCCAGACCAAAAACCGCACCAAACAGTGACTCGTTGTGGATGCATTTGCTTCACTTGAAGCTGAAACAACTATATTCATATATATATATATACAACTAAGTTCTTATATATTATATATATAATTCAATAATAAAACCAATATTGACATATGAGCTACAACTGCGGGGTACAGCAAGAAGACGAACCTAAACATTATTCAAAGGCAACAATCAAAAATACTACTGCTAATAGTAAATGTCCCATATATCACTAATAACGACATTCACCAACATCTCACAGTCCCAATTGTTGAACCGCAAATAAAGACAACAACAAAAAGGCATTACTCCACCCTTGAAAAACACAGTAACGATGAAGTTAATTTACTCCCAATAAAAGAACTGACATCAAAAAAGAGGCTGCAAAGAATTCGACCCATCGACAAGTTTATTTATTTTTGTTTTTTTTATTTTTAAAAGCTTACATAGCTTACTAAGCAAACGCAGCGCTAGCAGCAGAGGCTTTCGGCTGGCTGGTGATGTATGTTGGATCAGATACGACGGAGTAGGTCGGTGTCCTTCAGAAATTAGTAAGTCTTTTTAATGTTTTCTTCAGTGGCTTCTTTTAGAAATAGAAGCGGATCTGTGTTGCTGAAGTGGTGATGCCTTTGAGAAGCAAGTTCTGGGCAGGATACCAGTAGATGATGTACACTTGACTGTTGCTTGGCAGAAGGGGCAGGTGTTGGATGTATTACCCTGTAATAGGTGTACGCTTGTAATTATGGTGTGCTCAATACGGAGTCGTGTGTATGAGGTAATGTGGGTACCGATGATGGATAGGCAGGTTTTGAACGTTTGGGGTTAATGTTGGAATAATGGTGTTTATAATGCGACCATTCCCGAACTAACTTAGTTTGCCTCTGTTCATGAATAAGTCGGTGTATGTCGCTAGGTAGGATGATTTCTGATGTGAGTGTTGGTGTAATGGACATGTCTTTGGCAATTGTATCTGCCAGTGTGTTACCCTGGATGCCGGAGTGCCCAGGTATCCACATAATTTTGATGCTACTACGATGGGTTATTAGTATGTTTTTGATACTGTCGATGATTTTGCTTGATTTTTTGTGGTTTTTGATGGCTTGGAAGCAGGACAAACTGTCGGAGCAAATTATATGCTTACCCTTACTTTTGGCGCAGTATTGAACGGCTTGTAATATGGCGGTTGCTTCAGCGGTGAAAATAGAGCAGAATGAAAATAGAAGGCCGTACGCGATAACTTCCTGATTTTCCTTTACAACTGCGTAAGAAGTGTGGGATCCTTTTGACCCGTCAGTAAAAACCAATTGCCACCCGTTAAATTTGTAGTCTGTAAACGGCGTTTGGAGTATTCTCTTTCCGTAAATAAACTAGGTCGTTGATAAAATATTTTTTGCTAACCGCCCACGGTTTGATTAGTGTACCGCAGAGTGTGTAGTTTAGAGGGCAGTTCCGCATGTTTAGCAAATAAGGCGCAGGTGTGTATTGATGAGGGTATTTTTGGTGTAGATACGCGTGAGGTTGCAGATTGAAAGTCTTTGCCTGAATATTTCTAGAGCCTGAATATTTCGACAAGTTATAAACATAGAAGAGAGGTAAATAATTTTCTTATACGCCATTTAATATAAAATGTTAGAGCGATAATGGTCACCTAACAAAAATCAACCCTTTATCACTAATAGTGGAAGTGTGGAAATCTTAGTTTTAAGATAAATATATAAATACATTGGAAAAAAAAAAAATATATATAATATATATGTATGTATATATACATAAAACAAATGATTCTGTGATGCACATACGATTGTGGTGAGTACGTGTCGTCTCTCAGCGAATGTCATTTAAGGATTGACTATAGTCCGTAGGGGACAATTGGATTATCACTGCCTTATAACTCCATCACAATCTGCTTGCTGAACATTTTATTCTGAGGTTATTCAGGCGACCTCAGAAGGCTCACAGAGGCGTTGTTGTTGTTTTTGTTTTAGCAGTAACTTTGCCCTGCCAGTGTAGTGTAAATCACCAGTCGTCTTCGCCTAACTCTTCTAACGGTAGGCCCAGGAAACTTGCTGTTTCGACTAGTTGTGTCCAGAGGGTGAGGGGTGTTAGATGCGTGGGTTTCATGGGGCATGTGAAAAGGTGATTAGTGTCGTGCGGGGTGTCCTCACATGCCGGGCATATGTTTAGTACATACGTGCGAAAGGTAACTCCCAAGACTTTGGCGCTATTAACAGTCCGAATTGGTGTGCCATCGAATTTTACCTTAAGTTGCAGTTTGACCTCCTTTATCCAGGTGGTAAAGAGGGTCGCCGTGGACTTCGTGGGGGAAAGTTGTAAGTTTCTCGCAGTGAAGAAGCGAGAAAGGCAGGCGAGGTAGTCGTTTACCTTGGAGCATAAGGCATCAATGTCATTGCCCGACACAATTATCGAGCAGTGGTCGGTGTACCAAACCAGGGAGACTGCTCCTGGTGGCTGGGGGAGTTTCGAGATATAGAAGTTAAAAAGCAAGGGTGAAAGGACACCAACCTAGCTTTATTTTCCTCTGTTTTGAGATTTGGTCTCGAAATAGCACTAACGAATGACGACCACTCAGGTTCCCACGACAGTCGGTTCTACGTTACCGGAACGACCCGGATTTATATGCGGCCAAGGACTTCAGCATCATTCCCCATATATGTATGGGGAATGTTCATGCTGCTACAACAACAACAACAACCACTCAGGTAGTTCGCGGTCCACCTTTTCAGCCCTGGCGTGAGTGTGGACCCTAAAGTATCATCTAGTTGTTGTTGTTATTTTAACAGCACAGTTAAAAAAAAACAATATCATCTAGTAGCGTGGCTTGGCTTACTGTATCGAAAGCCTTTTTTAGGTCCAACGCTATTAGGACAGAACTCTCGCAGGGGCGGTTTTGGTTGAGCCCGCGGTTTATCTCAGTGTTAATGACGATGAGTGCTGTGGTGCTACTGTGCACTCTTCGGAACCCATGCTGGTGTGAGGCTGGTGTGAGGCTGGGCTCAGGTGTTTCGTGTAGAGTGGGAGTAGAAGGGTTTCAAGAGTATTCACTACTGAGGAAAGGAGAGTTATCGGCAGATAGGCAATGTTTGACAATTCTGCAGCTTCATCCACAAAATGCTTAGTTTAAGTTGCCTCATGATCACATTGCGTGTTATGCTTTCCCTTAAGAAACTACGGTTTTATGTATGTAAGCAATTAACTCCAGATTTTTTAAGCAGCCGGTCACAAAACAAAGATTCAATTTTCAAATTTAAGCTGGTAGAATCGAACTGAAATCATCCATCGAAGCATACTAATTTGGCAAATATTACTTATCACTTTAAACTTTATCTAATAATTTTATCATTTTTGTTTTATTTCTGCGAACTTTGATAATCAGCGCCTATGATTCATAAATATTTTTATGTGTTTAGACGCAAACATGAAATATATAAGAAAAAATCAATATTTACGCGCGTAAAAAGCGACAATCAGCCTTAAGTTGTTAGCAAACTTAAATGGTCAATTAAACATAATTTACAATTGTGTGTTACTTAAAATGTATCCAAGGGTGGGTCATCGCTGGTAGCAAGTGACGAGTTACAATTGGCGTTTGAGCTTCTTATACGTTGGATCATACATTGTTGGCATGTCTAAAGAATGTTGTTCAAGATTCAAAATTATTAAACTGTGGTATAACGCGCTTTGCAATGCACTAAAAACAGAGAGGAAAGTTAATTATTGTTGTTATCTGGAGAAGCAAAGAAAAGAAAACATTTCAAACTGTTCGCTTACCGATAAATTCTGAAACAGGATCGTTGTCGCCTTCACCACGCATTGTGCCAGTAATTTCTTCATTTTCCACCATAGGCAGAAACAATTGCACGAACTCAGGCGAATAGGGTGGCGTTATCGTCTCAAGCACTTCCGTTACAAAATAGCGTATCAGCGATATGTCTGTATCACCCTTAGCACAACATTGCTTAATGTATTTCACTACCGGCACTACACAGCCGCGCGTCAACAAATTAACCATGCGATCCAATAACATTTTCTTCATTTCCAACTGCACCAAAATCTCTAACTCATCTTGTTTCGACTCGAATAGACGTATGAGTAGCCGTAAAATTTGTTGATGCAACGTAGGATGAACAGCAGCCACTTCATCGAGTATTGCCAAGTGGGTGGGGCAACTGTCGGTGGACAGTTTGAAGTAAGACGGTTCTGTGACAGTGTTTTCAATCCAACGTATAACGCCAACGCCAACAACTGGGTATCTGAAAATTTTCAATAAAGTTTGTATATGCAGATTTTTTTTTTCAAATAATTACACTTTACTTAATGCAATTGTATAGCGTTTGTAACTCAGCAATCAGCTCTGTGGAACCTTTGTTGACATTGCAAATGGCGTGAACTTTCTCGATTGCTTGTATGGTGCTCTTCAGTTCGTCTTTGTTGAGCACACGTTCGGTCATAGGACGTTTCTTAGCCGGCGTGTCCACTACAGAAGCAGCATATGCCAACAAATGGATATATTTGGACTTGTGCTCAGGATTGATTTTCACCCCTGCCTTGAATAATGAATCCACAAGCAGTTCGAGGAATTGTGGATTGCGTATTAAATCGATTGGTGGCGGATCTGCAGCGGAATAATTACGAAATAGTACTGTAATATCTGCTGGATTGAGTGTGTTGCGGGAGAGCATAGAGGAGAGTGCCTGGCATGCTTGCGGATAGGCAGCCGAACCGTTAAGCGCCATTGTGATGGGTGTCACATTTTGATTACTAAACAAAGAAAAATTTTATAAAATAAAGAAAACATTATATTATACAAAAAGCAAGCATTGGAATTTGCTGCTTAGTTCTATGCTCGATTAGAGCAATTTAAAAGATCCGTGATTTTATCATTTCCTACATTTGTAAAATATTTCTTTTATAAACTCACTTTTGTAGCGCATACTTAGTGATCTCCTGAGACAGACGTTTCATATTAAAGCCTCCTTTCGGCTCCTGACTTAGCACTTGTATTAGTACTTGGGAGTAGACGTAGGTATGCTGACCGTGACATACCATGCGTGCACATTCTTGTATGGAACTCTGTATATCTTCGGGATTGTTTAAAAATTTTGTAATCGATGTCTTTAATACGCGCGAAAACACTTCAATTTGCTGTGCTGCAGTTGAAATCGATGTGATTTCGCTTTGAAAGCCGGCGTCCGAGATAAGTTTGATGGTAAAATTCAACATCAAACAGTCGGGATATTCTTCCGCTAAGCGATAGATTAGTGAGCGCCAAGTATGATGGTCGATCATTTCTGTCAACCAATCGGGCGTTTCACCTTCCTCTGTAAAGATGGTATCGGCCTTTTTCGGATCGAAAGTTTTCAGTATCATGTCTTTCAAATGATTCTCGACCATAGCTTGCACATCGGTAACTTTAACCCCAGCAAGTATAAGCCATTCAGCGAGAAGATTAGCCATTTGTGCCACGGCTTTATAGTTTTCAGAAAGCATAGTGATGACTTCTTCGGGTGAGCCGCCAGATTGAAAGTAGCGCTTAAGTTGGGTAAAAATTCCAGGTTCCATGATATAATCAGGCGTAAGGAACTTTTCCAAACACTCTTGAATGGTTTCTTGTGGGTTATCCTCGGGCATTTCCTATATTAATTAAAAAAGAGTACCATTCAATGTTGTTTAACACAAAAACAATCAAAAGAATCACCTCATCTTCACCGGGTGGTTTTTGACGTCCTTGCCAACCTGCATCCTCGTATTCCATTTCCATTTTGAGCGAAAACTGATGTGTTTTTCTTTATATAAAATGATTTTTTTAAAAATACTACACTTTGGTTATTGTAAACAATAACATTCGTCTATTTCCACAATCTAAAATGCCACGAAGGAGTGAGGAAAAGGAATGCCAAAATGATACGTGGCAGCATTGCCAGATCGAGGGTAAAAGAAAGATGTAATACTGCGTTTCCACCAAATATAAACTCTGAGGTTGCAAGGCTTGTGTTTGAGAAAATTGTCTACCGTTTCATAAACGTGTTTAATGGAAATTTTGAAATTTGTTTAGTTTTAACCATACTTGTGAATGTATATCTAAACTTCAGACGCCGGCAGCCAATTAAAATGTCTCAATATTGACAAGCTGCAAATTAATTATTGCCAAAAGAGAAAAATTACCTAAAAACCACTCTAACCGTCTTTAATATTAAAATACATGCAAACCCAACACGCTGTAAAATATAAAAGAAAAATAAATAATTGGCGCGTACACTTCTGTTAGGTGTTTGGCCGAGCTCCTCCTCCTATTTGTGGTGTGCGTCTTGATGTTGTTCCACAAATGGAGGGACCTACAGTTTCAAGCCGACTCCGAACGGCAGATATTTTTATGAGGAGCTTTTTCATGGCAGAAATACACTCGGAGGTTTGCCATTGCCTGCCGAGGGGCGACCGCTATTAGAAAAATGTTTTTATTAAGTTTACTTTCACCGAGATTCGAACCAACGACCTCTCTGTGAATTCCGAATGGTAATCACGCACCAACCCATTCGGCTAGGTCCCTCCATTTGTGGACCAACATCAAGACGCACACCACAAATAGGAGGAGGAGCTCGGCCAAACACTTAACTGAAGTGTACGCGCCAATTATTTTTTTTTTTGTAATAAAATGCAAATGATTAAGCAACGCAATAAATCAGATACGGAAGCCATTCATTTTGGACAAAGTATTAAGTAATAATTACAACAAGTAGTCAATGTGGCAAAAGCCTTGCCGATCAGTGTTAGTATTAAATCTAGGCTTATCCCGTTACCCTTTTCAATTACGGACTAAGGAATTTAGTTCAAAACATGAGATAATCTGTCATATGTGAGCATAACATAACGAAAATATCCCATTGCTACATACGTTGTTATTGCTGTTGTTGTTAGGGACACGATATCGAATGTAAAGTATCGATCATGTACTCATGAGTAGTATCAAAAGAAAAGCATCGTACTCATTAAAATATCGGAACGTAAGTATCGATGTTGCAAGGTATCGAGTATTTATTTATTTGCGCCAAATCTATTTTTTTACATTATTTTTAAATATCCCACTCCTCCTCCGTACAATCCCCTAGGAACAGCAGCTTGTCAAGCCTTTTCGGTGAAAGTCAGTTGCGAGTTTTTGTCACAGTACTCCTAGCTTTAGAGAACAAACGTTCAGAGGGCACAGATGTCGCAGAAATTCCCAAATACTTTTTTGCCATGTTGTATAGTTTTGGATATACCACTTTCATGTCATCCCATTTTTTTAAAGGGTCGATAGAGAGCGGCGAAACCTGGACAGAAAGGTACCGACTTAATTCGTCATTATTTGTAACGTCCATTGCAGAACATGATTTTTTATGCAGCTTCTCTGTGTGCGCCAACTTCTTATAGTGACTCCAAAAATCGTATGCTGATTCTATGGAAGAATCACTTTAATTTTCGCTCGAGTGAACACTTGAACTGGATGTTATATATTGTCTTAGTAACTTAATTGATTTCGCACAAGCTAACTTGTCTTTAAAAGCGATATTTTTGAATCTCGGATCCAGTTAACAAGAAATTGAAATTGAGTAATTTTCTTCAATGCATCCGAATCGGCGTTCTATTTGTTTAATCATTTCCCTTTTTACCGCATGTAGTACTGTCATATCTGCCGTTTTTATTAAGTTTTCTTTCACCGAGATTCGAACCAACGACCTCTCTGTGAATTCCGAATGGTAATCACGCACCAACCCATTCGGCTAGGTCCCTCCATTTGTGGAACAACATCAAGACGCACACCACAAATAGGAGGAGGAGCTCGGCCAAACACCTAACAGAAGTGTACGCGCCAATTATTTATTTATTTATTTTAGTACTGTCATATCATCGTAGTCCTCACCTACAGGCACATATACATCATTAATCTGCGCCTTCAGGCAATTCACAATCGGTATAATTTTGCTTATAGTCACATATCGTTCACCCGACAGCTCTTTGGTAACATATTGTAGTGGTTTCAAAATACTCATCAATGTTTTAATATTTTGAATTTCTAAAGCTGAGAGTGTGGGCGGTGCTTTAACATTCAACATTAAGACTTGATGTACTAAAGACGTTAGCTTAATAAATCTCTGGAGCATATAATAAACGGAATTCCACCGTGTCTTTACATCCAAAATCAGTTTAAGAGGTTGAGAGCGAGCTTGCTTTTCTCGTAACGCATCGCTGGCAATTACACTGTTCTTGCAGTATTTGACAATGTCACGCACTTTGCTTATTAATAAATTGAAGTCATTAACTGACATTGCAGATTCAGCGATGATATTTAGTGTATGGCAGAGCAAGGCAAGTGATGGTTTTTCCCAAGAAAAATTGTTGTATATGTGACTCACATATATTTTCCGCATAGATGTCATTTTCGGCATCAAATGGTGTATAAGCTTTTACAAATTTTTCCAAAGCAAATTTTTTTAATAAAATTGTTGCTGGTTGCGGCTCAGTTTCATGTCTTGATGGACTCAGCAGATCAAGATCTCTTGTAAAAGTGGTTTGTTGTTTTCCAGTTTCTGTTGCACTAAAAAAATATAAAACATAACATAATTTGTTTTGAACACATACAGTACTATCTCGATAATCCGGACACCCTTAATGTTAGGGGTCGTCCGGATTATGGGGGTGCCCGGATTATAGATGATTTTTGTTTTTCAACTAAACGTTGTTTTTTTGAAATGAACATAACGCAATTCAGATATATGTATGTACATAAATAGTTTTATTAAATACAGTACAATCATACTTACATAATAATATGTACATCTGCACATAATCAAACATTTTTTTTAGTTAGTATGTACTATTTCATTTCACATTTAGTCGCGAATTTTCTAATGGCATCACGTTTCTTTTTTATGTCAAAAACAGTAGATTTGTTGACACCAAATTCTGTTTCAAACCATCTTAATGATTTTCCTTTATCAAGGAGATCTAAAATTTCACATTTTTTCTGAAGAGTAAGGGTTTTATGCCTTGTCATGTCGGTCTCCTTGCCGCGGGGATGAGGCTTAAGTGGCGAGTTAACCCCATTCTATGGAGATTAACTTACCACGAACTAAGAGGGCAGCTCCATATAGGAATTGGGTATCCACTCAACCGCGGAATGGCGGAATTGGTGGCCACCCAAGTACTATGTGGAGAGTACCGTACCGACAACCTGGCAGGAGGTATAAAATGCATTTTCTTACAATGTGGAGGCTTAACAAGGATCTTTCTGCACGAGGTAACCCACTTCTGGGAAATCCTCCCGTCGAGCAATCGACGGCTCGGGCATCGGATGTGCAGGCCCGAACCCCACACTCCCCTATGACCGGAACTGACACCCAGGGTTCCGGAGGAAGCGAACTACTAGTGGTGAAACATGGCACATTGGCTATGCCAATGGAGAGCCGAGTGAGTGTGAGTGATACACCGCCGTCGAAACGATCTGAAGCAACTGAACAAGTTGTGGAGGATGTGGAGATGGCGGACAATCTCTCAGTAGACTCAGACGGATCTCTGGTACCGAGTAAGTCTTTGACAACGGTTAAACCTGGTGCGAATCAGGTAAGTACCGGTAAAAAGACCGAAGTTATTGGAGATTCGAACGCAGGTGTTGGTCTAACCGCAAGGCAGATCAAACGAAGGAGACAGAAGGCGAGGCAAGCCGAAGCACTAGCTAAGGCAAGGACTCAAGCTCCGTCAACTTCGACACCTGTAACGGAAACGGGAAAGCGTGGCAGAACAGAGGATTCCTCTGTAGCGCTGCGCTCTTCTGGAAACGAAACGGGGTCTGTGCCAACGACCGGGAAGAGGAGAAAGGCAAAGAAGAGGAAAGTCGAGAGACGGAATTCGGAAATGCCTGCATCCTCGACCCAATCCAAGGCAGACAAACCTTGGCCTGACAAGGCAGAGGCTAAGGGACCTCAAATGTCGAATGACACTCTTCCGTCAACGTCTGGCGAATCATTCGCGAGAATGGCAGCAAAGGCAATGAGGAGATACATACCGACAAACAAGATGGTCTACTGTCCAAAGGGCAACAAGACTATCTTGACAGCTATCTTTGGAAAGCTATCGGTGAGTCGAAAGACGCGCCGACGTTCGAGGGGAAAAGCGTGGTAGACGGCATCGTAAAGGTGCACTGTTCCAATGCTTTTTCCCGAGAATGGCTAGAAAAAGTTATAGCAAAGATTCCAGCCTGCGAAAACAGCAAGTTTATTCTTGTTGAGAGTAGCAAAGAAAGGCTGGTACGAGCGAGTGTCTGGATTCCGGGTCCTTCCTGTAATTCAGCAGAACTCCTCAAACGCATCCGTGTTCAGAATAAGGATCTTGACACGACTCTCTGGAGAGTATACTCGTGCACCAGGCAGAAATCCGCTACCACTTCGGAGGCGGGTTCCCACCTGGTACTGGGTATCGATCTTGGGTCCCTCAAGGTGCTTAAGTCGAAGTACGGTTGCCGTCCTCACCTACATCTGGGGCGGATCCAGTTCCGCGTCCAGGATAAGGTGGAGGACAAAGCGTAAATATACTCAGTCTCATGACTGAAGTAATATTTACACAGATTAATCTGCAGCATAGCAAAGCGTCTACGGCTCTCTTGTGCCGTAGGCATGCAAAACTGCAAACAAACCCACACATAATACTTATACAAGAACCATGGGTATGTCACAAGCGTATCTGTGGTCTAAGTGCTATGTCGTGGGGACAAATACTTCATTGTGAAGGGAATGTGAGACCGCGAGCATGTATTATCATGCCGAGGTTGATCGAACACACGATGTTAAAAGAGCTATGCTCTGGAGATTTCGTTGCTGCAAAAATAAAGTACTGGAAAAGTGGGAACAGTGTCGAAGCTATCATAGTTTCGGCCTACCTACCCTATGACTCTGTGCAGCCACCTCCTTCGAGGGAGCTAAGAGAAGTGGTCAAGTACGCAGAATCCAATAATCTGGGGCTAATAGTGGGCTGTGACGCAAATTCACAGAACATTGTGTGGGGAAGCAGCAAATGCAACCCCAGAGGTCTCAAGTTACTGGATTTTATCCTGTCATCCGATTTGGTCATCCAAAACACTGGTAACAAACCAACTTTTGTGACCAGAAGGAGACAAGAGGTGATTGATTTAACACTTACCAATAGGTCAGTTGGAAACCAAATCAACCGATGGCGAGTTTTGGAAGAGGACTCTCTTTCTGATCATCGTCTTATCGAATTCCGACTGGGAATTGACACAATATCAATACCTTCCGGTAGGAATCCTCGAAATGTGGACTGGGACAGGTATGGTGAGCTTGTAACAGAGCGATTACCAAACCTGAAAAAACTCAAATCAGCAGAAATGATTGAAGATGCTACTAAGAAATTAGAAGGTACTTTGATTTGAGTTGATTGCTTTGAGGAACTGTGTCCACTCAGGCAAAGCAGACAGGGGAAAGCGGTTCCTTGGTGGAACCCTGAACTGTCGAAGCTTCGTGTACGGTCCAGGAAACTTCTTAATAAGGCCTTGAAGACCAAAACAGAAGAGGACTGGGCCAATCATCGACTTACACAGAGAGAATATAAGAAAAAAGTACGGCAAGCCAAACTTGAATCCTATAGAAATTTCTGCAGTAACGTCGAAGAAATGAGGGAAACAGCGAGACTTTGTAAGGTCCTTCATTTAGACCGCTCAGTAAGGCTGGATTCCATTCGAAAACCTGATGGTTCATACACCATTTCCAAATCGGAAACGTTTAATGCTCTACTCGAAACCCATTTTCCGGGTAGTAGAACTCTCTCTGAAGCTGAGAGTGGCAGGAACAATGACGGTGGCAACGGTGGAACCTCTAGGTACAGCTGGTATATTGCTAGTCGGATAGTGACAAGGGAATCGATAAGGTTTTCCTTATCTTCCTTTGACAACTTTAAGTCCCCTGGACCTGACGGAATATATCCAGTAATGCTTAAAAAAGGAGGAGACAGGCTGATTGAGGCCCTGAAAAGGATCTTCACAGCCTGTCTTGCATTTGGTTATATACCATCCCAATGGCGACGCGTAAGAGTAGTATTTATTCCAAAACCAGGAAAAGATGACTATTCCCTAGCAAAAAGTTTCAGACCAATCAGTTTGACATCGTTCATGTTGAAAAGTCTGGAACGAGTGGTGGAGAAACATATTCGAGTGGGGGTATTGCCGAGAAGTCCACTTAGTAGAAATCAACACGCTTACCAGAGTGGAAAATCATGTGAATCAGCCTTACACGATCTTGTTAGCAAGATTGAAGCTGGGCTGGAAGCTGACGAATACACAATGGGCGTGTTCGTGGACATTGAGGGGGCTTTTGATAATGCCACTTTCGGCTCGATATGTTCTTCTGCCGAACGACACGGAGTTAATCAAGCCATTATAAAATGGATATACTCCATGCTCTCTGAGAGGCTGTTAACCGCTGGTGGGAGCGACGACGAGCAAATCACAGCCAGGGCCAAGCAAGGATGTCCCCAAGGGGGTGTTCTTTCTCCGCTGCTGTGGTGCTTCGTCGTAGACTCCCTATTAGCGGAGATACAGGAACTCGGCTTTCACGTCCAAGCATATGCGGACGACGTCTGTGCGCTAACATCGGATAAATCCTTAAGGAGGCTTTGCACGAAAGTGCAGAGTATCCTTGACAAAATCGATGATTGGTGCATGAGACAAGGTCTTTCCGTTAATCCGAACAAAACAACCATAGTCTTGTTTACGAGAAAACGGAAATTGGATGGACTCAGTCTTCCAACACTGAAAGGTGTGACAATTGGTCTTTCCAACGAAGTTAAATATCTAGGAGTAATCTTGGATAAGAAGCTGACCTGGGAGACACACGTTTCACTGAAGGTGAATCGTGCATTGAAGATTTTTCAGCAATGCCGTAGAGCCTTTGGCAAAACTTGGGGTCTGAAACCTGCTGTGGTCCTATGGATATACACGGCACTTATCAGACCAATCATCACTTACGCTTCTGTGGTCTGGTGGCGACGGGGCATGGTTAAGTCCACAATCCGGGAACTATACAGGCTGCAAAGAAGTGTATGTTTATGCATCACGGGTGCCATGAGTACAACCTCTGGTGATGCCCTAAATGCTATGCTTAATCTGCTCCCCCTGGATCTTAAGATACAACAGGAAGCAATAAAAGCAATGTGTAGACTCCATAAATATGGTTTCTGGCACGAAGATGGAACTTCGGGACACAGAGAAATCTTTAAGTTGCTGTCGGAGCAGTATCCACTGTTTTTGGCACCTAAAGATGACCTGATACCCACAGTTTCGTTCGGAAGGAAATTTGATGTCAGATTTCCATTGCGTGAGCAATGGAGCAATCCAGAATGCATGCAGGGAGGTTTGACGGATATTTTCTTTACCGATGGGTCCAAGACTGAAATAGGGTCTGGAGCCGGATGGTACTTAAACGATAGTAATAAGTATCACTATGCTATGGGGGGAATGGCAACTGTTTTTCAAACAGAAGTTTTTGCCATCCTAAAAGTAGCCGAATGGATAATCGAGAGGAGATGGAGCGGGAAACAGATTGGAGTCTTCAGTGACAGTCAGGCTGCATTGAAGGCCCTGGAGAACGCGAAGCAAACCTCGAAGATTGTTCAAGAATGTAAGAAGAAGCTTAATTCTGTCGCAAGACAAAACGGGCTTGTACTTATATGGGTTCTGGGACACTCCGGTGTTCAAAGAAACGAAATTGCCGATGAATTGGCCAACCGTGAATCAGCGGTTCCCCCACAAGAGCCAGAGCCAATAATCGGAATCAGTCCCGCAGGAATCAAGAACTGGATCAACGATTATGTAGGCAATCTACATAAAGAGCGATGGTCCGGTCTAGAACGCTGCAGAACTGCAAAGTGTTTTGTGACAAGTCCGAACAGAAAACTGTCAAACTTTCTACTAAAACTTAGAAGGAAAGACATTCGGTTGATGGTCGGCATCATTACAGGACACAACCCATGGGGTCAGCATATGACCACCATTGGAATCATCGAGGACCCGGTATGCCTGTCCTGCTTGGAGGAGGCGGATAGCACTGAGCACTTTCTCTGTGAGTGTCCTGCCTTTGCTAGAGCGCGACTACGGGTATTGGGTTCCGATGTCATGGGAATGAGTAATATTCGTTCTCTAAAACTGGAGGATATTTACAGATTCGCCAAAGAATCTGGAAAATTCTCACAGGACTAACTATCTCTATCTCTGTCTCTATTCTTTCCTATCTCTTTCTCTGATACTTTTCTCCCTCCCTCCTTAACTATCTACCCCCTTTCCAGAGCTTTAAATACAATGGGCTTTTTAGCCTGAGTGTTTTAGGAGCCACCAAATCTCCTGGTGCTCCTTGGCTCGACCTCTTCAAATTCAATTCAATTCAATTCAAAGGGTTTTATGAGCCCCTTTATTAAATTTTCCACTGCTCATAATAATAATGTCCACTCAATTCAGTTTGTCACTAAAGAATAAACACAACGCGTGATTTATGCTGTTGCATTTCGTATACATATATTGTTGTTAAAGTACTGCTATTTTACGAAAAACTCACAAAGCAAACTAAAAATTAAAATACATATGTATGTACATATTGCGAAGCAAATTTGAAAAATGTCCGGATTATAGAGTAAAAAATGTTAAACTGTCCGAATTATGCAGTTGTCCGGATTATAGATGTGACCGGACTACCGCGTGTCCGGATTATCGAGATAGTACTGTATGTACCATGAGGCAACAATATACATACATCGCATCGGGGTGGCTCTTTATATGCTTACGCATGTTTGAGGTGTTTCCTGATGATTTGATAGTTTTGAAGCAAGTCTTGCACCTCACCTCGACGTTGGATAGTTTGGTAAAATATTCCCAAACATTGCTTCGGCTTGGCGGCATTCTTCTAACGACACAAATTTCAATAAAGTGCACATAATAATAGCTTTAATACTTACTTTAACTTTAAATCAAATTTACTTAATTGATAGTTAACTTTTTTCCTGCCGTTTATGAAGTGGCGTCGCAAATTGAGTGGCGTGGTTCACGTAGTCCCGCATAATTTTTTACTCGATACCGCTCCAGAGATACTTGTTAAGTACAAATATCGAAACAAAAGTATCAAGTATAAGATATCGGTATCAATAACAAATATACTCGATACCAATAAGTATCGATATTTTTTCTCGTCCCTAGTTGTTGTAGCAATGTAAACAATCTCATACATGTACGCGCATGCTACTGGAATGACAATCATTACTGACCGGATATAAATCCGGGTCATTCCGGTAACGAGGAACCGACTGTCATGGGAATAGTGCTGTCACAATGGGTCTGTTCCATTTGTTGCGGCAACGAATTTGCCTTACAGCAAAATAGATTATTTATATTTGAGACGCAGGCGCCTCAAACGTGGCACACGCCATGCCAGAAAACACAAAAATTGACAATTTTCTACTATTGCCGTACGGCAAGCGCGGCGAAAATGACAACTGACGGGACACAAACGTCCCAATGCACGTGCTAGGTCAGTAAGTCGAAAAACGACAATTATAGATCTACTGAGTGTTCATTACGGGTGGGACAATGTTTTCCCCAGGACATTTTCTCAATTCCTAGAAATAATTTCTTTATTTATACAAGAGGACATACTATTTAGATCACTAATAATAACTTTTCATGGTTAAATATTTTTTCCCCTTAAAAAAATCCGTATTGAAAGGGTTAAAGAAAAACAATTTCGTATAGTGCAAATTTTTTTCGATGGCGTTTTTTATTGTTTCAAATTTAAATGAATTGAGTGAATTCAAATGCACCCTTATTTTTTCGATAAAAGCTAGAAAGAGTAGAGAAAAGGCTAGGCTTAACAAAGTTGTCCTTCAAAATGAATGTTCGTCCAGATCTCGAAGGTATAGTCGCACACATGAGTAGCATAAATTCTATGAAAACCCATTTTCGCTTCAATAAACATTAATTTTATAATATATTTCACAATCAACAAAACAACACGAGATGTGGTTTCCCGAAAAAAACTTCTCCTGTTTTTTTTGTTTATATGCAGCAATACTATCATTGTGGCTTTACGGCTTTACACGTCACGCCCGTCAAATATGTTGCCGCAACGGAATTTTTGTTCTTTGTGACAGCTCTAGAACGTCTATATATGTAAGTCGAGTGGCTTGTCAAGAATTGCCGCGTGCAAACAGTATTAAGTTTGAATAAATCGGATTCATATCCGGTTAAAGAGCATTAAACTAAAATATTTGCCAAAAACAAATGGGGAATATTTGATGCAGTAACAACAATAGCTGAACTACCTCCTTTGCATTATTCCGTCGCTCATGCTTTTTTATACTCGTGCCCATATGTTCAGAATCGTTATAATTTTGTTCAGATAAAGGTTGCATGTAACCACATAAAGGAATCGATAAAAATTTAAACGATTTAGCTGTGTTTGTTCGTGAGCACGGAAATTGAATATCGGTGAAATCGATTAAAATTTAATCACTTAGGGGGCGTCCATAAATTACGTGAGATGTTTAAGGGGGGGAAGGGGTCGAGTCAAATCTCATCTAATCTTACGTTGGGGAGAGGGGGGTCTCGGCAAATATCACGCAATTTTTTTCTGATTGAAACAAAAAAATTGTACATGCTTAAGATTTAATCTCAAGCGTAATCGTAGTATGATTAAGATCATTCACTAATTCGTTCAAAAGAAAATAATTTCATTCATACTTCGACGTTATACATTACTACTGTCAAACCACCATATTTGTTTTATACCAAATAGCTCAATTTAATCTGAATTTGCGGTACAGTGTAGCCCGTCGGTTGTTTTCGCGCCACTATGAGCCGAACGCCCTATCACTCAGGTTGACGTTTGACAATTCCGGACTTTAAAGAACATGACGGAAAATCATTTGCTCCATTTCTAATACGCGTACCGATTCAACCGCTGAATGCCTTCATCAGCACGCCTATTGATCTCTATTGCCCAAGTATACGTGATGATTTAGAGAAAATATGCTGCAGTACATGCGGTATTTACTTCGCATCTATCACAAGAGCTGCAGAGCACAGGAGAGCAGCTCACATTGCACCAGCTAAGCAAGCGCGTATGTTCCGCAAAGTGCGACCCTCACGGATTGTCACAAGACGAGCTAATGAGTTACTGTGCGCAAGCGTCAACGGCTTAGAGTGGCTAGATTAGAATGAAGTTGAAGGAGCACATGATTTTACTGAAAATCATATGGACATGTTGGTCCCAATAGTCTCTCTTGAAACCGCGCATGATTCTCCATGGACTGAATTAGAGTAGATATTATTTTTTTAATCGCAGTACTTACGATTTAAGTCTTCTATTGTTAAATTTTTATTACACTTATAACTCTCAGCAATATTGATTACTAGTCTTAACTAGTCGTAAATAAAAGCACGAAGCAATTTTTTTTTCTTTTTACAATAACAATCCAACGCGCTTACATAAGAAACCCACATTTTGAAAAATCTCACGTGAGATTGGGGGATGGGGGAGGGGGTTGAATAAAATCTCACGACATCTCACCAGGGGGGGAGGGAGGGTCAGGAAATTGAAAAAAACACCTCACGTAATTTATGGACGCCCCCTTATATCCCCATATAACGGTAATTTAAAAAAAGCGATAACGTCCGAATTTGGTACACATATTGCTCATTGCCTCATTTAGATTCGAATTAAATATAATATTTAAGTCGTATACAATATAGAATTATTGCGCATGACTTTTTACATATATATGTATATATAATTGGCGCGTCCACCCCAATGAGTGTTGTTCCACAAAAAGAGGGACCTACAGTTTTTTTAAGCCGACTGCGAATTGCAAATATTTTTTATGAGCTTTTTCATGAAATACTCTCGGAGGTTTGCCAATGCTTGCCGAAGGGCGACCGCTATTAGAAACAACTTTTTCTTCTTTTTTGTTTTTTTTTTTGGTATTTTACCGAGGAGAACCTACGTTCACACCAACCCATTCGACTACGGCGGACGCATTCCCATGGCAGCCGGTTCTACGTTACCGGAATGACTCGGGTTTTTCCCGACCAAGGGCTGCCGCCCCAGTAAACTAGCCCTGTCTAGTGAACCACTTATCATCAACCACCTTTTCACATGCCCCATCAAACCTAACACCCCCCTCCCAACTTGTCGCAACAGCACGTTTCCTGGGTCTACCGTTAAATGAGTTAGACGAAGACGACTGGTACTACATCGCACTGACAGGGTTTAGTAAGCTGCTACAAAAAAAAAAAAAAAAAAAAACTACGGCGGACGCTACATTTATACATATTTTTACAAAATTAAAAATTTATACATTTTTTTGTATCTCAAAGGTATTGTTTTATTTCATTTTTTTATAAAATTACTTTAAAAGTATTTGGCATCAAGAATTTATTACTTTAGATTCATTATGATATTTGTGAAAAATCAAATATGCGTTTCTTTTTTTCTTTACTTCCCGTATTTGTTTCACCTCTAGTCTTCTTTTCAAATCTGGCAAGACAGTGGATCTTAGCATAAAATTAAAATATGCTACTTTTAAGTCGTTTTGTATTTAAACATAAGTTCATGCATATGTCTTGTGTCTACCAATTACTGACAATATTTACACAATAAAAAAATTCAAAGAATATTATAAACCAAACTTCAAAAATGTAAAAATAAGTAATGAAGTGAAATAAATAAACTATAAACTAAAACCATTGTACACGCTTTTGCACGAAAGTCACGTTCATAAGTAAGCAAACACACCCACTTGCTGCTCATTCACCAGCGTGACTTTCAAGGAGATTGACTTTTTGTATATGTCCTAAAACTGACTAGAATACAATATTTAGGTGTCCATTTCTAATAAAATGTTTTTAAATAAAAATAATAATAGTAAAATTAATTACAAGGATTAAAATCGATGGAGTTGATTTCATCTTTTCGAAAAAAGGTCGCTGTGTTGCATTTGGTTTTTTTTTGCAGTTTTCAAACCGCATCCTTACGAGCATCTGTAACGTCTTTTAGTTTCCCAAGAAAGCCACGGATACTTGCTTTCTTAGTTGTTCTTTTTGCTTTCCTTAGCTTCACCTTCCTTTGCTTGACCACGCCCTAATATCTTGGCTAAGCTATCCCAGATTCCACCGAAGAAAATGGCACAAAACAAATTTTCAAATGGCAAGAAAGGATCATGTATACCCAAAAGAATAGAAGACAGTTTGAAGTACACAAGGAAGATGACAATGCCGAAATAAACCAGGGCATGCGGTGCTGATATCCAGTCAGTCTTTTTGTCCAGCACGAATATGATTGAAGACAACAATGAAGCTTTTGTATAGCTGAAAAGAAATATTTACAAAAATTGTCGCATTAAACACAATTATTCATATCTTACAATGAAGGTTGCATGAATTCCATTGCTGTAGGGGTCCATGCGCCACGAATCAATCTCTCCAGTAGTTTAGTGAAGCCTGCACCATTGCCTTTTAAGGTGCCAATGATGATCATAATAATCCAAGCGTTTGGATATAGTTTTGCAGCATGTGAGACACCATCATATACTTTCTTAGCACGATAGATTTCTTTCATTGCACTGGCCACTACTTTGATTGGTAGGAATTTACCAATTTTATATCCAATATCAAAGGGCGTATAGAAAACCATATACCTAATTACATTGGATTCAGAGATTCTAAATAAAATATTTTGCGTATTTAAATGCTCCATAGGAACTCACCATACAACTGTGCCAACCATTAATTGCGGTGTGTTCTTTAGAGGGGCCAGAATGGGCTCACCAAGCAAGGCATTGGCTACCATACCTCCGGAGAATATTACTAGCATAGTGGAGAGCCAACAAGCAAGCGGATGTTTACGTGAGAATGATTGTGCGTTTGAACCTAAATCCTCTCGCACAGCCAGGGCAGCAAGCAGACTGTGCGCAATGTCGAAGTAAGGAAACATTTTCAGCTTTATGACCTGATTGGCCATATCCAAGAATGCTTCGGGATCCATCTTGTTGACAAACTGTAAAACAAATCCGTGTATGACTATTTTATTCGAAGATCAGTATTGTATTATATTTTATTTAAATCCACGTATGTTCATTTATGTACGCTAATAAATTTAAACCGGTCCCGGAAAAACTAAATTTGAAATGCCACGATTAGTTCAAATTCGATCTGAACCAAAAACTTTTAGGCGGCTCGCACAAATTTTGCTACGCCTCAATGCTGGGAAAACTCTAAAAATAGAATTTTCGGATCTTTTCTTTTTTAGAAAACTGGCACAGCACGCACGGCACCGTTACATAAGTTATATCTCCCAGGAGCAATGGTAAACAAACTTTATAAATGTTTAGAGTTCGTTTATCAACGATTTAAAAATTTTTTTTCTTTGAAAATGATAATTTTAGCTCATAAATGAACTTTACTTTTTCTCCTTCTTCAATCGTTCACGTTATTCCGCTCCGAGCCAATTCACAACACAAAAAATAAAAACACAACACACAACAGAGCTGGTGATTCCAGACCGCTCACACCACCAGTACTGCCAGCTTTATAAAAAAAATGTACTTTACAACACTCATTTCGTTTACAATGTGGATTTTATTTGCCTATTTGCCATCTCGTTTCCACATGTAAAATAGCTGTCAAAATGAACGGCGAAAAAAATTGCGGCGAAAAGTCCCTTCAAGAACGCGTCTGTTTTGCACGGCAAGAAAACTGCGCTACTTTTCCCTACTAAAATTTAACTATCTGTTTGGGAAAATGTTAAATAAAACGGCATAATCTATAGTAAACATTATTAAGTAATACACGTGAAGTACACACGTATACATAGCACAAAAGCAAAAGTGTTGTAACCGGATAATAAGTGTAAGTAGATTTGTGAATTGGAATGGCGGTTTTTTACTGAATAGTCACCAAAAATAGTTTTACTGATTACAGTTTGTGCCATTGTGCAAAAATTGGGAAAAATGGAGTCTTTATTCGATCAACTGAAATCAGAGCCGCCGATAAACTTAAAAAATGTCGGAGTTGGCAAACAAGATGATACAAACAAGGCTCCAAAACGGTCACCTTCACCTGTATCATTTAAAGATTTGCCAACGCCAAATAAAATAAAAAAGGCAGTGGAAAAACGTATAGAAAATTCAGTGGGGCGACGAGAATCTATGCCGCCACCGGCAACAAATTTTGTTGCGAAAAATGTAAGCAAAAGCCGCAGTCTGTCACCACCAAAAGGCGTATTTGTTAAACCATTTAAAGTGCTTTTAGAAAGAAAGAAAGTAGAGGAAATGTTAGATGGTAAGAGTCACAAACTTAGTAAAACATCAAAGGCATCAACACCATTAAAACGCCAGAGTCAGGAAGTCCGTGTAACGTCAGCAATAAAAAACGGCGAAAAATCACCAAAGAAGGCAACACCCACGAAGGCTCAGCAAAAATTGTTTGACCCTGCAGTACTTGTTAAGGCGCAACAGTTAACTGAACTTAAGGTGAAGCGCTGTAAAGTGCGTTTGCTGCGGCAGGATTTAACAAAGCTCCAACGTGAATTTCATGCAAAAAGGAAAGCGCAAAAGAAAAACAAAATATCAAATAAACAGCTATCTGGTAAAAATCGTACAAGCAATAGTCCGTTGCCTTTAGAAAAAAACTCTCCTCCTAAACGTAGCCGACCACAATCTGAAGCAAAAGATTCGAAACAATCTGGATTTTTTATAAAATTAAATGCACTTACAAGATCGCCAAAATCAAAAGCAAAAGTTGAGAAGTCAATAAAAGAAAAAAAATTGCCGCAAAAGCTAAGTGCAGGGTCTATTGCAAAAAGAGTTAATGCTGCTGCCGCGATTTCAAGTACCAAGCCAACGAAATTTACAAGAACTCAGTTAATAAAGATGTATGGCAAGCGTGTATTCTGCTCACGTATTAAAATTGAACGCTGTACACATCCTATGATGTTAATTTTCGAATCCAATGCCCGCGCTCGACGACTCCAAGCGAAGCGCTCTAAATCAAAAAATTTATCTGTGTCTTTTCGTGAACAGGTTGAAATATTTGGCGACAGTAGTGATTCGGAAGAAACCGACTTTAGTCAAATGATTGAGAACGAAGTAGCAACCACATCTCAAGCAGCTCTAAAATCGTCTAATTCGGCAATTATTTCATTGACTGCTACGCCGGCGCGTCTTAAAAAAGTAGAAAATGGTAAAGTAGTCGATGATATTGAGTTAGATCCCTCTCTCTTTGTTGCCCCGGCTGTTTCTAGTACACCTTATCCATCACCTGGGCGAAAGAAGCGTGAAAAAAAATCATTCAGTCCACTAAAAGGTGATGGGTCGCCTAGTCCACGCAAGGAGCAGCTGAAATTGGCCAATGAGAAAATGCCGCCAAGTAGTTTACGGCGATTGACTGCTGATGAGGTGGACGAGGAGGATGATGAAGACGACGAGTGTGAATACATAGGTAAGTTTGGGCGAAATATAAATTGAATTGTCGTAAAAATATGTTGAAAATATATGTATATTTGTATTTATTTTAAAGTTCCAATCGAAATACCTGAACGACGCATATCACGGACCAGCTCAGCCAACGCAGTTGACGATGCCGTATCGGATAGGGAACAGCAAATACCGATTCACAATGAATTGCAATCGACACCAATAAATGCGGCAGATACAATTGATAATACATCTTCTGTGCAGGAATCTTCAGGCGAGAGTTTCGTATCGGCGGTGGAACAGCCGGTATTTCTAAAAGAAGCTACTGAAAATATTATAAATGGTTCATCCGCCAATAGTGCTGAGTCGATTGAAGCAATTAAAGACGTGGTGGTGGAAGCAAGAGAAAACGCTACTGACTCCGCCATAACTGAGATGCCCAAACTCACTCGCATTGATGCAGTCTCGCCTACGCAGTCATTAAACTCATTAAACGACATAGTAGACTCCCTTATGAATACTGTAAATGCTGAACGTGCCTCGGCCACCACCGAAACCACGAAAGCAGTTGATGAAGTGTTTAAAACGAACAACGGTGCTGAAGGTGACATAAATGACAGAAATGCGCCTGATGAACTTTCAATAGGCGAGTCAAAGTTGCGGGTTACCCTGGATGATGACATATCGTTGCAATTATTTGTTGACGGTGAGTTTTTGCTTGGAAGTGGAAAATATTCTGTGCAAGTATAAGTATACATAAGTTTAGTTAAAATTAGTATAAGTAATTCAAGTGTTATTGTTTAATTTTTTCGATTGGCACCAACGATTATAAAAATGATTATACTAAAACAAATTTAACTTTTCCAGAAGATACCACAGTGAAAGATAGTGAAATTGTAGATGGAATTGTACAGGAACGTATTGATGAGATTTCTAAAAATAAACAACTGAGCTCTCCCAATGAGGCATCTGCAAACCTCATGAGTTCGAACGTGTCAGCCGAATGATGATCTATTATATGAGCGTTAAATAGGTACTCTAACAAAACAAAAATTATGTTTTCTTTAAATATCGATGTTTTTTTCTTTTCAGCTTCGCTTTTCTCTACGCATAATGAAATTGTGCCGTGCAATTACGGCTCCTGATTTGTGAAGACCTAATTTTAAGTATATATTGGTTAATTTTTAGTTGAACCGTCGCATTAAAAGTCTAGCCACGACATTTTGTTATCTACCTAAGATTTTTATGGGCATTTGCAGTCGAACAATATTCACTTTTAAGTGCTTTATTCCTTTCATATATTGATAAAGAGCTAATATCAAGCAAACTGATTCGTATTTTACTTGTTTCCTGTTTATGTACATATATACATATGAAAAAAAACGAATATTAAAATTTGATTTAGTTGAAAGTTGCTTAAGTAATTTAATACGAAATTATTACATTACTTTATTGAAGTACAATTTGCAATACCATTTCCCAAAATAATCATCAAAACAGGTCTATGTTGAAAAAAGAAGGAAAATATCATTGGCTTCTCCATAAATATACGCTTTTGTAAACAAAAAGCTTAAATCATACTTTCCCCAAACACATTCAAATTTTACCACCATTAACTTGTAAGTTGATTTTATAAGAGTTTCATAATTAAAACTATGTCCGTACCGTGAATTGCTAAATAAATAATACCGACATAAAAGTTGTAGATTTATCGGTAAGGAAAAAGATTTTGTTAAAATATAAAATTTTACTATTTTTAGAAATTATTAGAACTCTTAATTAGAATAACAATTCTTTCATAAAAAAAACTGTAAAATATAGGTGCATGTCTTTAATTAATTTCCGATTTGTGTTTTAGATATTTCAGTCTGATTGATGTTCTATCGCACAACATATGGAGACTAATAGTAGATGAACTTCTACAGGGATACGTTGATAACATAATTATAGTGATTGCTCCTTGTGAGCATTAATTAGAACAAAAAAGTTGTGTGGTAGTGTTGGGCTCCCTATGAACCTATAAACAACAACTCATTACATTTCCTCGGAGAAGATCTCTACGGTAATGTGGACTGTTGGATGAAAATCCTAGGGCTGTAGTGTGTAGATTCTTGGATGGAAGTACACCATACTTGCAAAACCTGTTACCTATAGAGCAGTGGTCTGATTCTCAATAGTCAACTTGTCGAAAGTGAAATTGTTACTGTACCATCCGACGGTTGTGATGCACTTGGTCTTTGAATTACCACCGCTACATATGACTAGAGCAGATGCTGAAGCACCTGGAACTATGGGGAGTAGGATTTCTCACAAGGGTCTTCAATCTGTCCTTGGCCACTCTCATCTTCCCTGACAAGTGGAAAGCAGGGAGAGTGGTCCCACTACTGAAACCTGGGAAACCCGCCAACCAAGGGGAATCTTATCGTCGGATAACTCTCCTTTCCCCAGTAGTGAAGACACTTGAAGCCCTCCTACTCCCACTCTTCACGAAATACCTGGCCCCAGCCCCACATCAGCACGGTTTCCGACGAGCGCATAGCACCACCACTGCACTCACCGCCATAAACTCCCAGATAAATCGCGGGCTTAACCAAAACCGGCCCTCCGAGAGGACTGTCCTAGTAGCGTTAGACCTGAAAAATGCTTTCGACACAGTTAGCCATTCCACGCTACTAGATGATATTTATCAGTAGACACTCCCGCCAGGGCTGAAGAGGTAGTCCGCAAACTACCTGAGCGTTTGTCACTCGTCAGTGATTTTTCGAGATCAAAGGAAGATAAAGCAAGGTGTACCGCAGGGTGGTGTCCTTTCTCCCTTGCTGTTCAACTTCTACATCTCGAAGCTCCCCCAACCACCAGCGGGATTCTCCCTGGTCTCATACGCTAATGACTGCACGATAATGGCGTCGGGCAATGACAACGATGGTCTGTGTTCCAAAGTGAACAACTACTTCACCGACCTTTCTCGCTTTTTCACTGCGAGGAATCTCCAACTTTCCCCCACTAAGTCCACGGCGGCCACCTGGACAAAGGAGGTCAAGTTGTCCCTTAAGGTAAAAGTCGACGACACACCAATTCCGACGGTAAACAACCCCAAAATTTTGGGCGTAACCTTCGACAGTTTGCTCTCCTTTTCAGCGCACAAAATGCAATTGCCACTAAAGTCCAAAACCGCAACAAGGTCCTCAAATCGCTTGCCGGCAGCACTTGGGGCAAAGACAAAAAACTGTTGCTATCGCCATTTAAGGCAATTGGTCGGCCGGTTCTGAACTATGCAGCGCCTGTCTGGTCGCCTGGAACTAGTAACACGCAGTGGATAAAGCTACAGACATGCCAAAATACTGCCATTCGGACAGCGACCGGTTGCCTCCTGATGTCCCCTGTTCAACACCGACACAACGAGACACAAATGCTTCCAGTAATGGAGCATAACAAACTGCTCGGCAAGCAGTTCCTGCTGGGATGTTACCGCAGGTTTCACCCCTGCAGACACCTGCTTGAGCCTGAGTCGCCTCCCAGGCACGTCAGGAGACATCTCTTAAAATACGCCGACGAAATCCAGGACAAAACTGACCGAAATCTACTGGACTTGACAGTGTTTAGATAGTCAATAAACGACATTCACCGGGAGATCGTCACCACGTTCTCCCGTCCTGTGAATGCCGTAATCGGGGTCCAACCACCACCTGTAGCAGATGAAGAGCTCCAGCTTCCTGGTGAGACACGTGTAACACTGGCACAATTACGTTCTGGATATTGTAGTAGGTTAAACTCCTACTTATCCAGAATCGACCCCGACATACCAAACATATGTCCGGCATGTGAAGGCACCCCGTACGACACTAACCACCTTTTCACATGCCCCTTAAAACCGACTCATCTAATACCCGTCTCCCTCTGAACCTAACCCGTCGAAACAGCATGTTTCCTGGGCCTACCCTTAGATAAGCTAGACGAAGGTGACCGGTGACATGCGCGACACTGGCGGGGCTACTATTACTGTTAACAAACAAACAAACAAACTAGAGCAGACGATCAAACGCATAATTATAAGCTTTGTTAGGGGAAAAGGGTGTCATTCCATAGAGAACCACAGCCCCCTTGGCTTAACTTCCAGATATGACAGTAGTGAGCTCATCAGCGATGAGAGGAAATTCAAAATCTAATTACTATAAGACACGTTCGGGATTGAACAGGGAGTACCTCTGCTGATGAGGGAAAACTCCAGAAGTGTACCATTTACGTCACACAGAAAACCCTCGAAGGCAGGGGCGCCAAGGAAAGCTATCAGTGCCGATGAATAGTTTTGAAAGTATCTCCTAGGCGGCTGTGTATGTCATCTGTCTCTGCGCAGAGATTAATCTAGAAAGAAATGTCCGAAATAAGCACATTGCCATTTTGAGCGATAGGCTGTATTCAAGGTCTTGTCAACCCTTAGTTGAGAGATGAAGCTTATTAGGAACAGGCAGTTGCATTCGGTTCATAAGGGTTTCATTGGCTACTCGTGCTGCGGCCTTGAAACCAACAGAAATTGAATCATTCCTGGCCAATTGGACAACATAGCATCAAGAGGAGCTCATAGGTTAAGGGCTAAGGCTACGAAACGTAAGTTGGCACCTGGCTTACGAAAGGCAAATTTCTTACTGGGAGGGTATGATCAGAAGAGATTTAAACATCTATAAAACCTCTCTAAAGACAAGCTGATAATGCTAATTTGCATCCTCAATGGTTTATTGAAAGTTGTGCAGCTATCCGCACAGCCTCAGGGTATGGTCCAATGACTCTTGTTGATTATATCTCCAGAATTATCACTCCACTTGATTCTTGAACGTGAAACCACAGCGAGAAGAAGAAGTTAACATCTAAGCCTATTACGGCAGAAAGAGAGGCACATACGCTTAGTCCAATCAAGCTGATTATATATTTATTGATAGATGAGTTATTGTGAATAGTAAAGGACACAATATCCTAAGCTCGAAGTGCAAACTCGACTTCATTTTATTACAAATAGGGTAAGCGGGAATTATTTTAGAGGGAAATAAATACCAATATGTCGAAAAACTCCAAAGAGGAGTCATCCTAAATGATTGCCAGTTCGCCCGCAAAGCCCTTTCTCTTGCTATTGGTTCTTAAGTGCGTACAGAGGCTAAAGGCCCTAGTTGCAAGTTGAACTGAGCTTTCCTAGGTTGCAGGCCTTAAAGGCAAAAAGTTAAGCAAGGAGGCGTATAATTTAGCAAAAATGCAGTAAACAGATCAATAGAGCCTGAACCCTTTCTTCGCGTGAAACCAAGCACGATCCCAAAACAGATCCCAGGAAAGAAGAGGAACTGCACTGGAATCAAGCAATGAGACAAGTCGTGAAACTACTAGAAAGGTACATTCCAAGTTAAGATATCCTATCAGATGACTCCAAGTAGAGAAATTACTTAAATAGTCAACGGCATTGATCTCTAATGTCGTTCCTAACACAATGCACATTTATTCTTCAAAGAATAAAATGAGACTAAGAAGTGGTCGTTGTTATTGTAGAAGCATATTTATTCCCCATTCATGTACGGGGAATGGTTCTGCAGTGACAAGTCCCGACTGTCATGGAAAATGCAGAAGTGGGCTATGTTCAGAAACGCATTTATAATGCGCAGTACTTGCAGCGCTGGCAGCACTGTCAATGTGACAATTCATGCAACTGATAGATTTGTTGAAAAATTGCAAATAGATTTGTTGGATTTATGAACGCGCGGTGTAGTAAAATGGAATTGTTACTAAGTTTGGTCATGGACGATGTATGTAAGGAAAAAACCGATAGTCTTTTATTAAATTTAAGAAAAAAAAAACCGTGTAAAGCTTAAAAGAAGGACATATCTTGTCAAAAGTTTAATATCTTTTTTTTATTCGCTTATATGTGATGAGTTAATTAGAAAATTTTCGCTGGGCGATGTTGCTATCTATTTTTAAATCTTTATTAACTTTTTTTATTTCATCTACGACCTTAGCCCAGAGCACGCTCTCTTTCCTCCTTCCCGATGTGAACTCGTTCTCCATGCTCAGTCGGACTCTGAGCAGTAATTTTATCTCCGATGTACTAAAGTAATCACTAAAACCAAGAAAAGTATAATAAAATAAAGTTTAAATATCGCATTTTTCATCAATTTTTGTTTTAAAAGCTAAAATAAATAATTAAATACCCACTTTTCATCAGACATTGTACTAGCGTATTTATTGGCAGCGTGAAAATTTTTGCTGCAAATAATGCACGACTTTTGATACAAAAATGACGTTTAAGAACGCGTTGCATTTGCAGTACTGCCATATTTGCATTTTTGAACGCACTGCTTACTCTGAAATGGTATGTTGCGCATTATAATGCATTGTTGAACATACCCGTGGTCGTTGTTGTAGCAGGCCAAAGGACCTTACCAGAAGTGGTAATCGAAGGGAGTGGTTTCAATGGTCTGTAAAAATTAAGGACTTAGTTGTAATCGCTTTTAGGGTTCGGGTTCGATATTTATGTTACCAGAGCTATAGTATAGAGTAACACTCTCACTCTCTCAGTTTTTTAGTTTTCTCATAAGGGCGGATGTCTTCAATCCATTTGCAATATACAGTAATCAACTAGTGATAAACCATTCTAATAAATCAAGGTCCACACAGTGGCATTGTTAGCTGGACCATCCAAAAATCGTTCTCAATGGAGGTTTGAAAAATACCATATCTCGAATGTACTCGTTTGTAGCTGAAGAGCAAGTCAACAATTTTCCAGCTTCTTATTAATTAGCGCCTACTAACTAAAAGTGCCCGCTGCTTTTTGGACCGCTGATTTGGTGACTTTAATCACTTTAACGTAAGCAACTAATGCATTTTTGGCTACCTAATCTGTAAATTAGGTGTGCCAAGACAAATATTTGCTCATGGACTAAAACTAAGATGTTTAAAACTACAAAGAAAGCAGGACTTTGAATATTTGCCAACAGCCAAAAATTTGGCTTTTAGGAAGAACCGTAACTGATTTACGTCATATTCGGCCACTTTTCTATGAGCGCTTTTACTGCTCGAACTCCTAAGCGGATTGTATAGAAGGCTAAAGTCAATAGTTAATAAACTGATTCTTCATTATCCGAGTGACTCTAAGACAAGCAAATCCGCCATCGACCAGATAGATATTCGCTACGTGCCATACTCTGGAAAAGATCTGAAAAATGAAAGCTATTCAAGAAATGTAACGATGATTCTCCAACCAGTTAGTGCAACTTTGTGCCGGCACGGGTAGCGATTATAGGAATGTAGAGGGAAGCGAAAAGTAGAGCGTGGAATTGATGATATTAGCAATGCTCCTTCTGGTCTCTTTGGTGAGTTCCTCGACTTGTCGTGAAAGAAGTGGGTGGCAATGAACAAAACGTCGCTTATAAAACATATTGGAAGTTTAAAAACAATGGTAAGTCATTAAGGGGGGCAGCTCCTTCAGCACTTAAAAATTTCCCTTTTTTTTGCTTTAAAAACTCCTTTACAATATAAAGAAAATCTTTTCAATGTTTTAAGCTTAATAAAAAGCCTAAAAAATCAATATAAAGTCAGTGAAGTGATGAGCGTCGAACGAAAGATGGGTATGAACGAGAACTTTAATCGCGTTTTTCTCGAAATACGTCTTGTTCCTGTCGATAGGCCCAAGAATGAAATAGGTTCTGGAGCTGGATGGCACTTAAACGATAGTAATAAGTATCATTACGCTATGGGAGGAATGACAACTTTTGCAAACGGAAATTTTTGCCATTTTGAAAGTAGCAGAATGGATAATTGAGAGGAGATAGAGGGGGAAACAGATTGGAGCCTTTAGTCAGACAGTCAGGCTGCGGTAAAGGTTCTGGAAAACGCAAAGTAAATCTCCACGATTTTTCAAGAATGTAAGAAGAAGCTTAATTCTGTTGCAAGACAGAATAAGCTCGTACTTATAAGGGTTCCAGCACTCTTCTTGGTTCAATGGAATGAAATTGCCGATGAATTGACCAACTGTGGATCAGCAGTTCCCCCACAAGGACCAGAGCCAATAATCGGAATCAGTTCTGCAGGAATCAAGTGGATTAGCGATTGTGCATGCAATTTATATAAAGAGCGATAGTCTGGTCTGGAACGCTGCAGTATTGCAAAGTGTTTTGTGAACAGAAAACTTCCAGAACTTTGAAGAAAAGACGTTCGGTTGATGGTCGGTAAGAAGGGGTTTTCCAATAACAGGTGTTACAGGTGAATGGATTGCCCTATCGAGAGATGATTAACGATTTTTTATGGCCGGAATTGAATGGTATCGATCTGGACAACGTTTATTTTCAGCAAGAGGGCGCTACGCGCCACACAAGCAACGAAACCAATGATATTTTACGGGAAAAGTTTCCGAACCGTGTTATCTCTCGAAGAGGTGATCACAATTGGCCACCGAGATCTTGTGATTTAACACCTTGTGACTTTTTTCTTTGGGGTCACGTGAAAGAGAAGGTCTACGCCAACTGTCCAGGGTCGATTCGAGACCTCAAAGATGGAATCCAGGCTATTGAGGACATAGGGCAGCCACTTTGCAATTCGGTTATGGAAAATTTCATGAAAAGTATATTGTCCTGTAAGCGTGGTCGTGGTGGTCATTTGCCTGATGTTATTTTCCACTATTAACGGCATACCTTCCTCTTTATAATGAAATAAACATCCGATCATTTATATTAAAAAAACTAGCATCACCCAGTGGGCTTCGCACCACCATACATAAAATGTTTTTTTTATATCGCAAGAAATTTTTCATATTAAGTTTTCTTTATAGAACTCGTAAAATGTTTAAACAGTTGAATTGGTTGATTTTTTTCATTCAACATACTTTCTAAAGATGTCACAATAGCCTTTTCTGTAATTTTTTTAAATTTGATTGTGGTGGTCACCTATATACAGGTAAGGTGAAAGAGCCGATAAAAACTTGTAATTAAACTTTGATTCTTTAATTTCCATTTCAATTTTTTACGCTAAATAAATTATGCTAAAATAAATAAACTTAAAAATGTTTTACCAGTTCCTAGAATGCTCCAGTTTTTATTATATTTTCGCCCAAAATTAATATTAACATAATACACTTACAACCACAACAGTACAACAGAAACGCTCATAAGCGGCTGTGTATTTGTTATTGTTTTTCCCATACAGGCATTTCGTATGAGAGGAAACCATTACTCACATAAAATATCATAACTCAGGAACGGCTGTACCGATTTCAATCAAACTTCACACAAACCACCTCCTCAAAGATAGAAAAGAACTCTAAAATTGTTGTGTCAATCGGTTAGGCAGTTCTTGAGTTATAAGATTACCAAGGAAATGTAATATATAACGACAACTTGAAATAACCCAGGATCAGCAGTGTGGTTAGGAATTTCAGCTGATATAAGGCTATCGATTTGATCCGGAGTTATTTTATGTACCAGCCAAATTAGTATATGTGCGTGCGGCAATCCCCTTTTCTGTCATTCGATGGAGTACATATGGCAACGCACCTCCCCAAATACATATAATTTAACAATTAAATCCATAAGTGCTTTACATTTTTGCCGAAATGGATACTCATGTGGTTCAAACACATCCTAGGGTTATCCAGGTCCACGTTTTGGTCTCGAGACCCTAGTTACGGAGGGGCATTAAAAATACTCTATACTATAGAATCATCAGCAGCTTCCATTTGCTACCCATATTGTACAAACACATCCTAGGGTTACCCGGGTCCACGTTTTGGGTTATATCTCGAGACCCTAGTCACGGAACGGTATGAAAAATACTCTATACTATAGAAATCATCAACAGCTCCCATTTGCTACCCATATTGTACGAACACATCCTTAAGTTATCGGGGTCCACATTTTGGGCGATATCTCGAGACCCTAGTCACGGAGCGGCATCAAAAATACTCTATACTATAGAATCATCAACAGCTTCCATTTGCTCCCATATTGTACAAACACATCCTAGGGTTACCCGGGTTCACGTTTTGGCCTATTTCTCGAGACCCTGGTATCCGATTCTTAAAATTTTAAAACACAAACCATCTACTGAATAGTCCAAACAAAGCCTAAAAATTTGGTTTGGATAGGTGAGCCCGTTCTTGAGTTATAAGATTACCAAGGAAATGTAACTTCTTTTTATATATATAGATAGCATTTTTCCTTTAAAATCAAAATAACACCTCTTTTTAAAACACCCTTTATTAGAGGACACAGTCCATGAGGTCAACATATAACCACCATTGGAATCATTGAGGACTCGATTTGCTTGTCTTGCTTAGAGGAGGCGGATAGCACTAAGCATTTTCTCCGTGAGTCTCCCGCATTTGCTAGAGCAAGGCTACGAATTTTGGGTTCCGATGTCATGAGAACAAGTAAAATTCGTTCTCTCAAACTGGAGGATATTTTCAGATTTGTCAAAGAATCTGGAAAATTCTCACAGGTCCAAGTACCTCTATTCCTCTGCTCTATCCTATATTTTTCTTTCTGTTACTTCTCTTCTTTCCTCCTTGACCATCTACCCTTTCACTTTCCAGAGCTTTAAATACAATGGGCCTTTTAGCCTGAGTGTTTTAGGAGTTACCAAATCTCTCGGTGCTTCTTGGCTCAACCTTTCGAATTTCAATTTCAATCAAGATATCAACTTAAAATTTTACAGGGATATTCTTTAACATATTGGCCTTTGCATGTACCTCAAATTGTATATTAATTACAACTAAAAATATGTTTTTGATCAATTTGTTTATAAAAAAGTGTAATTTTTTTTCTTTTTCACTATTCTTTGTTTTCGTTAAAAATAAGTAAGTGTAAAGCGGAATAACTTAATTTAATGAGAAATTTTTGTCTGGTTTATTTTAGTTGATTACAAGAGACTATGCCCAGTCTGTGCGGTTTAAGTACCTTAAGCCAGACAGTTGTTCGAGACTCTCGAACAGTAGTTGGCCCAGGGTGGACATTCTCTCCTTCCATAAGGCAGGGCATTCAGAGTGGTAATGGAAAATGGTTTCCTTTTTCTCAGATTGCTTACAACTGTGGTGGTGTGTGTTGTGAGGGATGCCCATTTTGGGTGCTTGTTCCCCGACAGGCCAAAAGCCCGTTATGAGTCTCCAGGCGTACCATCGTTTCATGTTTGCCAATGTTGACGATTGTTTGAGGTTTAGGTGGGCCATAATATTTTACTTATTTTGCATTGTCGTTTGGTCTCTCCATCTACAATCCGCGATTCGGAGGTAGTTTAGGGAAATTGTTTTCTTGACTGTACCTAATGGCAGATCCGCCTCTTTCCAGTTCACCTGCTTTTTCGTTACCTTCAATGTTGCGTTGCCCCGGGACCCAGATTAAGGTAACGTTACGGTTTTCACTCAAAGAGGTTAGGCTATTCCTACTTTGTTTCATCAGTTTAGAGATTGTTGTAGTCGAATCCAGTGCCTGGATTGCAGCTTGGCTATTTGAAAGAATAGAGAAAAGAGAAATCTGCAATCAGTAACCTACAAGCATCCCCAATTGCCAGTACTTCCCCCTGGAAGACACTGCAGGGATTAGGAAGACGTACAGATTTTTCAATTGTAAGTCTGTCAAGTCTGTCAAGGGAATTTTTGGTCCCACAGTCGGGAAATTCAGCCTACACAACGAAACATCCGGTAACGGACAGAGGCTGATCGACTTCGCCGGGGCCCGAAACATGGTAGTCTGCAGCACCAGATTCCAGCATAAAAAGATACACCAAGCAACCTGGCTGTCTCCTGATCGAAAAACGCGAAACCAGATCGATCATGTTGTGATAGATGGAAGACACGCTTCTAGTGTATTAGATGTACGTACGATCCGAGGACCCAACATCGACTCGGATCATTACCTTGTTGCAGCCAAACTGCGCACACGCCTCTGTGCAGCAAAAAACGTACATCTACCTACGCAAAGAATGTTCGACATCGAAAAGCTGCAATCACAACAGACAGCCAGAAGATTCGCCACTCGACTCTCACTCCTGCTCTCGGAGAGCACTGCCCAACACACCGGCATGCGCGAGCAATAGAGCAACATTTCTCGTTCCCTACGTACCGCCGCCGAAGAAGAAATCGGATTCCGGCGAGCCCGAAAAAACAATTGGTACAACGAGGAATGTCATGCTGCCGCGGAAAGAAAAGATGCCGCCTATAGAGCCACGCTGCGATCGGGCGCAACGCGAGCCATGTGGGATCGCTACAGAGAGCTGAAAAAGGACGAGAGACGTATTATCCGACAGAAGAAACGAGAGGCCGAAATACGTGAGTGCGAGGAGCTTGAGATGCTGGCCAATAGGAACAACGCCCGAAAATTTTACCAGAAAGTTCGGCGGCTTACAGAAGGTTTTAAGACCGGGGCGTTGTCCTGTAAGAACAAAGACGGCGATCTGGTGACTGACGTGCAGAGCAATCTTAAATTATGGAGGGAACACTTCTCGAACCTGTTAAACGGTGACAGCTGCGCATGTCATAGAGAATGTGAAGATCCCGATACCCCAATCGTTGACGACGGAATTGTCGTTCCGTTACCCGACCATGACGAGGTGAGAATAGCAATATCACGGCTAAAGAACAACAAAGCCGCCGGCGCCGACGGACTGCCGGCTGAGCTATTCAAACATGGCGGCGAGGAGCTGGTAAGGTGCATGCATCAGCTCCTATGCAGAATATGGTCGGATGAAAGCATGCCTGCCGATTGGAATTTAAGTGTGCTCTGCCCAATCCATAAGAAGGGCGATCCTGCAATTTGTGCCAATTATCGCGGGATTAGTCTTCTAAATATCGCCTATAAGGTTCTAGCGAGCGTATTGTGTGAAAGGCTGAAGCCCACCGTCAACCAACTGATTGGACCTTATCAGTGTGGCTTCAGACCTGGAAAGTCTACCATCGACCAAATATTCACAATACGCCAAATCTTGGAAAAGACCCATGAAAGGAGAATCGACACACACCATCTTTTCGTCGACTTCAAAGCTGCATTCGACAGTACGGAAAGGAGTTACCTGTATGCCGCTATGTCTGAATTTGGTATCCCCACAAAACTAATACGGCTATGTAAGATGACGTTGCTCAACACCAGCAGCGCCGTCAGAATTGGGAAGGACCTCTCCGAGCCGTTTGATACCAAACGAGGTTTCAGACAGGGTGACTCGCTGTCGTGTGACTTCTTTAACCTGATGTTGGAGAGCATCGTACGAGCCGCAGAACTTAATCGCTCAGGCACAATTTTTTATAAGAGCGTACAATTTTTGGCGTATGCCGATGATATTGACATCATCGGCCTTAACAACCGCGCTGTTAGTTCTGCCTTCTCCAAACTGGATAAAGAGGCAAAGCGAATGGGTTTGGTGGTGAACGAGGACAAAACGAAGTACCTCCTGTCTTCAAACAAACAGTCGGCGCACTCGCGTATCGGCACCCACGTCACTGTTGACAGTTATAATTTTGAGGTTGTAAAAGACTTCGTGTATTTAGGAACCAGCATTAACACCGATAACAATGTCAGCCTTGAAATCCAACGTAGAATCTCTCTTGCCAACAAGTGCTACTTTGGACTAAGTAGGCAATTGAGCAGTAAAGTCCTCTCTCGACGAACAAAACTAACACTCTACAAGACTCTCATCATGCCCGTCCTAACGTATGGCGCAGAAGCTTGGACGATGACAACATCCGATGAAGCGACGCTTGGAGTGTTCGAGAGAAAGATTCTGCGAAAGATTTTTGGACCTTTGCACGTTGGCAACGGCGAATATCGTAGACGATGGAACGATGAGCTGTATGAGCTTTACGACGACATAGACATAGCGCAGCGAATAAAGATCCAGCGGCTTCGTTGGCTGGGTCATGTCGTCCGAATGGATACAAACGCTCCGGCTTTGAAAGTATTCGATGCGGTACCAGTTGGTGGTAGCAGAGGAAGAGGAAGGCCTCCTCTGCGTTGGAAAGATCAGGTGGAGAAGGACTTGGCTTCACTTGGTGTGTCCAATTGGCGCCGGTTAGCACGAGAAAGAAACGACTGGCGCGCTTTGTTAATCCCGGCCAAAATCGCGTAAGCGGTTATCGCGCCAATTAAGAAGAAGAGAAGTCTGTCAAGTATTTTTATGTTTTTTATAGTTCATTATGGTGTAAATATTTCTTAATTCATACATGCGATATTGTTTACACTACTGTGGCATTGCCAGAAACCACTACAATTAATTTTCTTTCCAAGCGAATGTATCCTTGATATCGTCTTCTAATAGACAATAAATTTTGTCCTCTTTCAACTCTGCAATACCCATAGTATTCCAAAATATTTTACAACTATTTTTCCATTGCCGCAAATTGTAAAATCCGCAACATTTTTCCTCATCATCCTTCAGTAAATCGATGAAACACGGAAATATCTGATCGGCCTTCAATTTGGCCAACATGTAATGAGCCTTCTTACGATTCAAGACATCACCGAGTTCACCGAAAATTTGCTTCGCCAGCGTAAATGCCTTGCGTGCATGGCCTTGTTCTAAAGTTTGAGCCGCATAAACTTTACCAATAGCCACAAGCGCTTCAGCTTCTTTCACCTTACAACAACTCTGCTGGGCCAATTTTAATGCCTTTTCCATTTTGGAACGTGCATCACTTTTAAGGTTTTGGCTAAAAGTGAGATTGATGTGGGTATTAAGTACATGAAAAAAATTTGTCTGTATTTAGATTTTCACTTACTTCCATAAGTACATTCCTTCATATAAGAACAAGTCGCTGAGCAATTTGGGCTCTATGACGTTAGCACTATTGGCAAGCTCTTTGCGCACCTTTAGCAAGATCTTGTAAGATGCATCGAAATTCTCCGAATGCAACAGGTATTTGGCACGTGACAGTAGGGCGCGCATATATTGAACTCTATTCTTATCTAAGCCAACTTTTAAAATTAAAAACAAAAAATGGTAAGGATAGGTTAAGTAAAGATGGTAACATTTTAGACAACCTTCAATATGTTTGAAGTGAACAGAGGCCAGTGTCGATTTTTTTTAGGTCCCTTAAAAGTCAACATCCTCTTTCACTTGAGGTAAACCAGATTCGTTTGGGAATTCGAATGGAGTCTTAATATGCACTTCGGTGCAATATCAAAAAGGCAGTTTTAGGTTTGGTAGACTATGAATCCGTGTGCCCAAAAACACGAGTAATCTGTAACTACAATTGATATCTAACCAGTTTACCATTTGACTCTCACCACAGCTCTCATAGAGCTGCTTTCTAAAACACTACCTGAGCGAGTGGTGTCAGCACACGTCCCACTTCCAACGGCATCGGCTGAAAACGTCGTTGTTCTTCAGCTAGCCATATGTGAGTGTTTAAGAGTAAGAAACGCTTTTGTTGGGAAAAAAAAGATTGGCGGAAAGGTGGGAGTGAGAAGAGCTTGAGATTCCGATATATTTCGAGAGTAGAAAAGAGAGACAGAAAGGTGTAAATGTGCAGAGGTTGAAGTGGTGATCAACATGAAAAATGCTCGAAAATACTGCCAAAAGTTTCGACAGTCTACAGAAGGCTTTAAAACTGGAATCAGGTTTCTGGAAACACATTAAAGACGATCTGGTGAAGGATGACTTGGGGCACACTTAAATCATGGAAGGATCATTTCTCTACTCTGAAGGGAAGAAGGTAAATTTAATGAAAATAATGGAGAACCCGGAACCCTAGTTGAGGACGATGAATAGCATAGCATAGCGAATAGCAATAGGGTGGTTAAAAAACCAACAAAGCTGCGAAAGCTGCTGGATTGCCGGTTGAGCCATTCCAAGGCAGCGGCGAGGAGTCTATGTATGCAGAATATGTTCGGAAGAATATAAGGCTGTCGATTGCGCCAACCACTGCGGAATCGATGTTGTTAACATTGTGTTAAAGCTTCCATCAAACACATTTCGTAGCAGAGTGAAACTCATCGCCCAATGGAACTTTAAAGTTGCCAAATCGACCATCTACGATATATGTAGTTCCTATTAGCCAAATGCTGACCAAAACTCATGAAAAGAGGATCGATGGAAATCATCTTCGTGTTGATGTTAAAATAGTTAGTAGCAACAGGGTTGCCTATATTTCTCAAAATCTGTCTGAAATGTTACTAAACTTATACGGTTGCTCAAAATGGCTTCCGAAGGACGTTTGCCCGGCAGTCAGCGATTTATCATGTGATTCCTTTCATCTGATGTTGAAGAGGAAATTCGAGCTGTAGTATTGAACAGCTCACGCACCCTCTTAGCGTGAAGAGCGTGGAATTTCTGGCTTCTGCTGATGATATCGGTGTAGCAGACTTCGTTTACTTGGGACACCGTCAATGTCAGTTTTGAAGTGGAAAGAAGTATCAATAATGACATTCGAAGTATCAGTAATGACATGAGATACTTCGTTCCATTTAAAAACTGACATTGACTATGGACTGAACAGGCAACTGAGAAGTAACTACTTGACGAGTAAATTACACATCCTATTAATGGTTCAGAAGTTTGGACTTGGCGAAGGCGATATCATGCGAGACGGTTCTTGCAGTATACGTGGGAAAATCTTTACGCAAGACAAATGGGCCGAAGCTATTGAGCTATGTGATCATCACACGCACATAGAGATAGTGCAGGCAACTTGAATATCGTGAAGCGCTACAGGCCAGAGACTGTCTAATGCGGAATTAGTTGTGGTGTCAAAGGAAGAGGAAGACTTTTCCTGCATCGGAAGAACCTAGTGGAGAAAAATTGGGTATCACTTGGTGATTCCACTTACAGTAACTTCTGGATATAAGAGGCAAAGGAAAAAAAAAATCCCCAAAATTCAAATACTTTCACAGTGCTGCAAAATTTTTGAATTTATTTATACGCGATTTTTGTGTAAATTTTTCCAAATGGTAAATGTACACGAAAATGCTTATATCCGGCCGCCGTAGCCGAATGGGTTGGTGTGTATCTACCATTCTGAAGTGCGCAGGCTTGAAACACCAAATGATAGAAAAATTTTCTTTCTAATAGCGGTCGCTCCTCGGCAGGCAATGGCAAACCTCCGAGTATACGTCTGCAATGAAAAAGCTCCTCAGAAAAATCCATCTGTAGTTCGGAGGCGGTATAAAACTGTAGGTTCCTTCACCAGGAGGAGAAGCTCGGCCAAACACGCAATAAAGGGCGTAAGCGCCAGTTATATATACATACAAATACAATTGTACTGTACAGCAATTTTACCCGTGAAAGAAAAAAACCAAAAGCAAAAAACCAAGGAAAGTCCAGCAGGTACGAGTATACTTTCATTCAGCAAACGATTTTTCTACGGCCTCATTCACAGTCAACAACTTTCAAGAACTCTACAATTACCTTCTGCAAGACTAATCACGGCTTTGTGCGCGAATTCATCTGCAGCATTGGAATCTTCCGCAGCTATATTGTTTGCATAACGTAACAACAAGTCAGCAACTTCGCGCCCTGCTACCAAATGCAGTGTCGGATAAACGCCCCATTCACGTTCAGTTACGTATTCGGAGAGCCAGGCTTCATTCCGGCTTAATTTCATAGCTTTTTCCATAAATTTGATTGCCAGGAGGAGTGCGTTTTCTAAAAGTTTTCATATTTGTATAATCAAAAAAACAAAATAATCTTTCGAGAGTTAAAGTCACTACACTAACCTCTTGAGCTGTGAAATTTTGCAGTTTTGAAGTAAATACGAGCAATGGTCTCATCAGCGATGCTATCATTGAAATCCTCGATGCTCTCACAAATCGGTATAATTATATCATAAATATGCTCTAACAGCCAATCGAATTTAATTTTATATGGTTCTAGTAATTGAACAATTTGATAGAAGCATTTAACTGTCGTCTGGTAGCTGTGCGCTTCTTCTAGTATTCGTACCTTCTCGGCAACGCGCATATTCTCAAACAATGCCATCAACAGTTCAATGTTATCAGAAACGCGATCTCGTATGACTTTCGTTTCGTAAAAGAGTGTCTCTTTTCCGGCCAAAGTTTCAAGATGACGAGCACCTATTCTACAGCCTTCCTCATACAACTCTTTGACCAGAGCACAATAGATGGGTCCTTCAAGGCGACGGGCCTGCACATAATTGAGTGGCACGAGTTCGGAACGGATTTTCTCACGATTGAAGAAAGTTACACCTTTACGGCTCAGCATTTTTATAGCACAGATTTGAAAACTTTTGAATACGCGTAATTGAAAAACAAAAAAACGGAATAATAAGTTGATGTATTTGTGTTTAGTGTAAATATGTCCTTGTAAATTATGTCCTTATATGTACATTCGTCTGTATTGTAGAGTCAACGTCGTTTAGTCGGTCTACTTCCCTATTGCCTGTTTATTAAGAATAATGTAAAATATATTCGTATAAGTGCCAACTTAAAAAAATGAAATACAACTAAAATTGGTGTCAAATTTTCAAAAACTTACTAAGATTTGTCTGTGGCACGAAAGCATTATCAATCATAGAAAGAAATGAAAGGAAAGTCAATAGTGTAATAATATAAAGCCTGAGTGTAGAATCTCGTTTTTTTATTACTCATATCAGTACGTCGTGTTGCAACAAAACCAGGTTCTCTTTGGTAAGTTTCGAAGATCGGAATCCATTTAACGAGCCAAGTCACACACAGAATAGTTTTCATAAACAACTGTTTTATTTTAATGATGTGAAGTAGGAAACACTTAGTGAAAAATTATAAATTCAAAACTTTATCAAATAGCCATTTCAAACTGTAAGGGCTTGGTTCAAAGCGCATTTATTGAAAGTGGTGGCTCTAGACCAACACCAATGTTTTGTACTTTTGATTGTCACGGCAAGGTATTGACGAACTAGAAAACAAAAAATTAATTTGCCCTATTTTATTTTGTGCTGACTACTACGAATTAATATACAATACATAACTTAATACAATAACAAAAAGCACACGCACCTATGAATTCACATTTCTAGAAAAATGAACACACAAGCAAAAAAATATATATTTAAATCGAATATTTTGAAAAGGGCTACGTTTTTGGCTACATGTTGTGTAACAAAATCAGTCAAAAATTACCTATATATTTATTACTGTGATTTTTTTGGTCTTGGTTCTTTTGAAACTTTCTACTTACTCGGCTGATGCCTGGGTTGCATGTCCTAAGTCCTCGTCTCGTTGATAGTAATGAAGCCGTTTGATAAATGTTGGGTCGGACACAGCCTTGGAAATCATGTCTTTAGCAGAGTCAACGCGTTCCTTTTTTTTGCATGAAATTCAGGCCCTTTGGCACCAACTTTACAGCAACACGGCGCAAACCCAAATCATTAACTAATACAATAGCAAGCTACATATGTTTTTGATGATTAATTTGCGGTTATGTATCAACTTTTTTCACTTTATAATGTTTTACAGCGGCCGCCATAGCCGAATGGGTTGGTGCGTGACCACCATTCGAAATTCAGAGAGAACGTAGGTTCGAATCTCGGTGAAAGACCAAAGTGAAGAAAATGTGTTTTTCGCGCCTCGACAGGCAATGACAAACCGCCGAGTGTATTTCTGCCTGACTGCATGACGTTTGTCATCCTCGATGGACTCACGATTTCTTCTGAGGCGTTCATGCTACTCGCAAACGGGTGTTTTTTTAGAGTAATATGGCAACCTAACAAAAAAAAAAAAAATCTAGTCAGTTGACCTAGAGCACATATGTAAGTAATTCGCGCTTACATCCTTGGTTTTTTGTTTGGCTGGGCTCCTCCTCCAATTTGTGGTGTGCGTGGCCTGATGTTGTTCCACGAATGGAGGGATCTTCGAATGGCAGATGTTTTTTATGAGGATTTTTTTCAGAACAGAAATACATTCAGAGGTTTGCTATGCGCTGCCGAGTTGCGGGCGCAATTAGAAAACATACTCTTGATCATTTTATTGTTTTCGTGGCGTGGTTTTGAACCCGGATACTACCGAATAGCAGTCACATATCTACCCATTCCGCTACGGCGGCCGCTCAACTCTATAAACATTCCTAACAAAAAGTAATCCAATGATTCCGTAACTCACTCTTAACTAAAAACCTGCTGTTCTACTCTCCCTCAGTTAAACTTTTACTTCTTCATAATTGGCGCGATAAACGCTTACGCAATTTAGACCGAGTTTAACAAAGCGCGCCAGTCGTTTCTTTCTCGTGCTAACCGGCGCCAAGTGAAGCCAAGCCCTTCTCCATTTGATCTTTCCAATGCAACCCTTGTATCCATTCGAGTACATGACCCAGCCGGTGTAGCCGCTGGATGTTCATTCGCTGCGCTATGTCTATGTTGTCGTAAAGCTCATCGTTGCCAACGTGCAAAGGTCCAAAAATATTCAAAGGAATCTTTCTCCCAAACACCCCAAGGCACGCTTAATCGGATGTTGTCATCGACCACTCTTCTGCGCCATACGTTAGGACGGGCATGATGAGAGCCTTGTACAGTATTAGTTTTGTTCGTCGAGAGAGGACTTTACTGCTCAGTTGCCTACTTCGTCCAAAGTGCTGGTTCCTAAATAAACAAAATCTTTTACAACCCTCAAATCATAACTGTCAACAGTGAAGTGGAATACGCGAGTGCGCCGACTGTTTGTTTGAAGGCAGGAGGTACTTTGTTTTGCCTCCGTTCACCATCAGACCCATTCGCTTTGTCTCTTTTCCAGAAGGCAGAACTAACAGCGCGGTTGTTAAGGCCGATGATGTTAATATCATCGGCATATGCCAACAATTGTGTTTTCAGATGATTAGCAATACAATCTCGTTTTTTTTCGTGTATTTTAGGGGAAAGTAATGTTAGAGGACATGTAAAGTAGTAGTAGTTATCGATATTGGTTTATCGATGCGCTAGAAATCTTTTTATGTCACCATGCAGCTGAAATCAACAGCGAGAATTGCACGGTGTCGATTATACAACATGGACCTACCAGGCAGAATAGCTCGTAAAGTTGCTCTGTTGAAATAAGCAAATTTAAGGAAAAGGAAAAGTTTTGCTCAAGAGCACAAGTCATGGTGTGGATCAGAGGGTATGACAAAACTGTATAACATACTTTGGAACGATAAAAAAAATATATGAAAATGATACTGGGCGAAATGTCAAATGTCCTAAAGGTCAAGAGTTCTCACTGCGGATCACAAAAAAAAAAAACAGTGAAGGACGGTGGCGGCAACATAATGATTAGGATTTGGAGTAGGACCTATTCACCTCATAACCAATACAATGGACAAATTTATTTACAACCACAAGACGCAAAGCGATCCTCAGTGTAAGTTCGTGAATGTTTTTTATAAAATTATGTTAAAGTTATTGATGTTTGATGTATTGATATGATTTAATTATTAAAGGTTTGCTCACTTGAGACGTTCGATTTTTGACACTCTCTTACAAAAGGTTGCAGGTGAAGAAAGTGGAAAAAATAAAATTGTTTTTGGTAAAAATAGTAGCAAAAAAGTGTTTTTTACTTCAATGGAAACAAATTGAGTACGGTTTAAAAATAGTTTTATGGACAATGTAGATATACCATATTTCGTATACAAATGGAAATTGCCAAGTGTGATGTTAAAACATAAATTCGTTAATTTATTGTAAGGAATATATTTTGTAAATTAATTTTTAATTTAAAACCGATCGGGGAGTTGAAAAATACGCCAATATGACGCTAATATGTTACCGAAGTAAAGGGTTTTCCAATAAGGGGTGTTATTTTGATATTCAAAGAAAAATGCTATTTTTTAATATAAATGATCGGATGCTTATTTCATTATAAAGAGGAAGCTATGCCGTTAATAGTGGAAAATAACATCAGGCAAATGACCACCACGACTACGCTTACAGGCCAATATCCTTTTCATGAAATTTTCCATAACCGAATTGCAAAGTGGCTGCTCTATGTCCTCGATAGCCTCACGAATTCTACCTTTGAGGTCTTGAATCGACCCTGGGCTGTTGGCGTAGACCTTCTCTTTCACGTGACCCCAAAGAAAAAAGTCACTAGGTGTTAAATCACAAGATCTCGGTGGCCAATTGTGATCAGATCTTCGGGAGATAACACGGTCCGGAAACTTTTCCCGTAAAAGATCAATGGTTTCGTTGCTTGTGTGGCACGTAGTGCCGTCTTGTTGAAAATAAACGTTGTCCAGATCAATACCATCCAATTCCGGCCATAAAAATTGTTAATCATCTCTCGATAGCGCAATCCGTTCCAAAATAACACCTGTTATTGGAAAACCTTTAATTATGACCCTAAAGAATTCTTTCATAGATTTATTTAGTTGACTAAAAACAAAAAAAGTGACATCGGCGCTGATATTCACATTCTTTAAATACTTCATCCTCCTAGTTTTCTTACAAAGAAGCCTACAAAGTATTCCACCGCGTCCTCGTGGATACTATCCAACTCTGTTGCCAATTTTAGCTCTTTGTTAAGTGATAGCTCATTGCAAAATGCGAATTCCTTCAAAATCACCCCATCATCAGATATAAATCTTTTTAAATTCTCCGAAGGCGAAGCCACTCGGTTTCATTAGTTTGCACGTGACCACGAGCTGCAAAACTTTTGCTGTTGCGGGCTGTGATTAATTACTTACTGTTAATGAACTTTCATTGGAAACTTATGTATTATTAAAGCAACCTAGTATAAACTTCCGCAACCTATATTTGAGTGACATCGAGCTCGTATTGTCTAAATGTCCATCTTACGCGCGCATGGCCCGAAAAAAATGGTATCCTGATTTACGCGGTATGTCAGGATGTATTTCATATCGGCCCGGTACATACCGAATAACTTCTTGCTCATAATCACACCATTTTGAAAACGATATGTTCTTCCTACAAGTTTAACATTTCTTCGACTTTTACTAAAAGTTTATAGAACTAGCAATTCAGTGCCTTGCTAAGAGAGCCGATTTGTCAAGAGGAAAAAGCTGCTGCTGAGCAAACCGGTGAATCTATTCAAGGAGGTAGTATCGAGCAATGACAAAATTTTTTAAATTAGAACTATCAAGGGAAGATAATACAAGAATAGAATGAATGACAAATATTAGGTTGGGGAATAAGTACATAGCTTTTCTATATTTTTTTATATTTTACAACGATTTGTTTGCTGTTTGGCAATTGGTAAATATTCATTCGATAGAACTCTTTCTGCTATACACAACTGTGTTAATTGTTGAGTTATTCAATTTTTTGATTAGTTTTGAGACTTGCAAATGGAATACCCAGGAGGCAAAAATCAGCATTTTCGGCACCTGCTCTTCTTTGCTTTTCATCGAGGTCAAAAAGCTGCCGAAGCGACGTGTGTTGAGAAGGTGTCATAGGCGTCGATGACTCGTCCCGCAGTGGAAGGCCTTCTGAATTTGATAGAGAACTACTAAAATCATTTTTAAAGGAGAACGGTCGCCAAACTAGTCGTGAATTGGCGGAAAACATGAACTGCGATCATAAGTCGATTCTCAATCACCTTCATTCAATGGGATGTATCAAAAAAATTGGGAGCCTCGATGCCTCACGAGCTCAACGAAAAAAACAAAGAAAGTCGCCTTCAAATTGCTTCTCAGCATCTCGCCCGCCATCGAGCAATACGCGGTCATAAACAATGCTTTTTGTACCGAATCGCCACGCGAGATGAGAAATGAGTATACGAGTACATCAATATGAAGCAAAAGGAGTGGGTGGCTCCAGGAGATACGCCAAAATCGAGAGTCGGGACAGATCTTCATCCAAAGAATATCACGATATATGTTTGGTGGAATTGGGAGGGCATGGTGCACTGGGAAATGCTCGAAAAGAATGACACGGTCAACAAGGAGTTCTAAATTACCCAGCTAAACCGCGTGAATGAAGCTATTCAACTGAAAAGATTTAATGGACATGGTAAACTATACTCCTTTATGACAACGCCAGTCCCCATGTTGCACAAGTCGTCAAAGCCCCACTCCAAGAGCTCGAGGGGGAGATCCGTCTGCGGTCAACGGTGGATTTCTCCGTATTCTGCGGACCTTGCACCAATCGGTTACCATCTTTTTCCTTAACAAACTATATGAAGTGCGTTACCATCGATAGCAAAGAGGTTCTTCAAAATTGGCTCAACAACTTCTTTGACACCAGACCAGGGGATTTTTGGCAGAACGGCATCATCGAATTAGTTGAGATATGGGAAGATGTAGTAAACACCAACGGTAAATTGATTAACTTATTGATATAATTATTGATTGTTGTTAAAAAAAAGCCCTCAGTAAAAGCGCTACGAACTTACTCCCTAACCTAATAGATGATATTAGTTTAACGCGCACTCAAAACACAACAATGACTTTCCGTTATTTCAAAACTAAAGCAAGTTAAAGAACAAGCAATCAACTACTCTAATCACACTATCTTCTATAGATGCGCCTCGGAGCAGCCTCGGAGCAAACCTTTTATTATTGAATCATGGGATTTGTCCACAACTCTGTATAAGCATAATATTTACATTATGTAACTTTAAATATTCTTACATTTTACAGTTTTCAAAATTTTTGCGATAAAGAGGAACATTCGTATCATAATATTTTATTTATTTTATTCAACGTCAATTCTCATGATTTGCCGTATACATATAAACAATAGTAAAATATACGAAAATGCACGTAAATATAGAAGGAAATTGATATAAAATTTCATATCTCTCGTAGCAAACAGTATATTGGATCTGTATGCTTTACAGTCCACTCGTTTTTGCGTGAAGATCTCTTTGAATAAGTTGAAGCCGAATATTTTCGCACATTCGTTATGTGGATGCCTTGACCTCTACCAATTTTTTCTGAATCGTAACGTTCAATACCCTCCATAATACTGCCAGAAGAATATTCATATTCATTTTCATATTCATATTCATAAAGCCCCTCTTCTGTTTGAATAGCTGTTTCTGTATTACTGTAGTATAAATGTTTTACAACCACATGTTCCAAATCGAAGCTTTCCTCTGATTCTTCCTCTTTCTTTGTGATCTTTTCATGCATAGATGCAGTTCGCGTATTTAATATGAGATTGTATAGTTTGTATAGATTGTCAGACGTATACATAGATATGCTGGTTAAAATGTCTTTTTTTATATAGCCAACTTGTTTCTCTTCCTCCCAAAAGGGTTCACAAAGGTCTTTCCAACGCCTTAGTTTATAATGATCACAATACGTTTTCGAATAAATCAGTTTTTTTAAATCAGCGCTTATTAGATGTGACTTCAAACCGGCTATTAAATATTTAGTATTAGATGCTTTTGAAATTTCGCCAAAGCTCTGAAAATGTGTTTTAGCCATTTGAAATGCTAAACGTGCTCTCAATTCGCCGCCAGGCAAAATACGTTGTGCGTCTCCGATTTTCAGTAGAATATCACCTTCAGCTTGTGAAATGTTATTTATTCTGCAAAAATGCAATGCTTTGCCGAAAATGTTTATTGCATCAATGGGCTGGTTCAGTCTAACACGAAGAAAGTTTTAAAAATTATTTACTTAAAAAACATATAAAATATGTATTATAACAGGTTTATAGGTTATATGAGAACTGCCCTCCAGGTTCCACTTACGATAGCTGAACCGTTAATTGTGGATGGGCAAAATAATTCAGAAGGTGCGACCAGACTGTCATCCGGTTCTCAGTGAATTGGAAGAAATTAGCTAATTTGCTGACGTAACAGGGGATGTTATGGCGGTTTGTTTACGACAAAACTATGAAAAATCAACGCAGACATTGTTCATGTAACTTTGTTGCCGTTTGAACGTTATCTATGGACTGAACATCTGCTTGGAAAGCATCATATATATATATATATAACTGGCGCGTACACCCTTTTTGGGTGTTTGGCCGAGCTCCTCCTCCTATTTGTGGTGTGCGTCTTGATGTTGTTCCACAGCCGACTCCGAACGGCAGATATTTTTATGAGGAGCTTTTTCATGGCAGAAATACACTCGGAGGTTTGCCATTGCCTGCCGAGGGGCGACCGCTATTAGAAAAATGTTTTTCTTAATTTTGGTGTTTCACCGAGATTCGAACCGACGTTCTCTCTGTGAATTGCGAATGGTAGTCACGCACGAACCCATGCGGCTACGGCGGCCGCGTGTGAATACGTGTGACATAAACGAGCACACTTCGGCGCCGAATCCGCACATGTGGCAGCGTTAAAAAAAAAAACAAGAACAAGATAAGGGAAGAAACACGGGTAAGGGCAAGAAGAGCAGCTCATTGGAATTATCAATGACAAGACAAACCAATACTTGGCAATATATGATAGTTTCGCGGTGGGCTACCTTTTAATTCAATTGTTATATAATATTTCATATTCGCGGCAATGATTGCACTCTTGGACTAATTCTACAGAATCCTATTGGATATATTTTTCTAGCATAATGTGTGCCTTGTGCTGATTCATGGCTGTTGCTTGAAAAATTACTAAGTGGTTGCAAGTCTTTGTAGCAAATCATTTAAGAATGAAAAAAAAGCTGACCAGTCGGATTTACATTCTGAGAACGACTATCATTACATCAGCATCTGTCAAACAAGTATGGGGCATGTTTCATATTGTTAAAACAATGAGAACAACAGCTGCTGGGAAAATAAGATTTAAGCTAAGCACGTGGAAGTAAGCTACATCGAGATATTATTACCATCTGACAGACCTACAAATCTCGAATACGTGCTATCTATTTCTACTATCGGAACGTCAGAACAATAATAGGAAAGCGGCGCTTATTGGGAAACTACAGTTAACAATGGATGGCGTGAGAGTCAAACAAATACATTCAAAAGTTCTGGCACGGCAATGACGAGGAAACCAAGTGATATATACGATATATGAACACCAGTGTGTTTAAAAGCGATTGATTTGAGCTGTGGTCAAATTACAAACATCTTCTGCCTTCCTTTCATATTCGAAACGCTCTCAATGAGTACAGTTGAGGTTAGATTGGATTGACGAAATTTCTTACAAAGAGTATGTTCCGTTATCCCAGAGGTCCTGTTGTGCCCAGGAAAAATTCTACCAGCTCTTTTCCATATGCTTTTAAACCAATCCGATTTGTTTGGCGAACTCGAGAAACTTTTCAGATTGTCGATTAAGTGATATCCGACTCTATTGCTTCCTTATCTCCACAGCGCGTACTGGAATTGTTATGTGGATCTCCGAATAATACATATTCAAATTACAACATCAAATCATGGTCAAATTACAAAAATCTTCTGCATTCTTTTCACATTTGCAACGTTCTTAATGAGTACAGTTGAGGTAAGGTTGGATTGATGAACTTTTCTTACAAAGCTATCAGCTCTATCCTGTACGCTTTTAAACTAATTTGATTCTCGATAAAGTAATATCCGACTTTACTGCTTCTTTATCTCCACAGCGTATACAAAAATCGTTATGTGGATCTCCGAATAATACATAAGCATAAAAGGCTTATTCTGACTGATTTTGCCTGCGAACTACAAGTGAGTTTCTCAAGCTCGTTTTATCAAAAAAAATAATTGGTGACACTTTCATTGGACTGCAGTCAGCCTTAATTTTACCTATATCATTCACATTTACTTTTGAAATCAGGGAGATTACCGGTGGATTAAACTCATATCCGGAAAATATTCATTATAATGCCACACGCTTTGAAAAAAAGGATGTAAAGGGGGGATAGCGGGGTACATGCCCTTCCTGAGCCTTAAAACTATACCCTCCGTAGGCTTATAGTTTTTGAGTAATTTATTGTTAAAATTGTATAAGTTAGCGAAAGGTTAATGATACCATTCTTAGATTCGAACCTGTTCACTTCCGAATGATAGTCACGCACGCATAAATAAATAGATATATTTTTAAAGAGGTTTGCAGTTCGACCTCATGGTCTTTTGTGCCCTCTACTCATCATAGTACCCCATCCAGACCCAGTTCCCTTATTAAACTCAGGATAGAGCTTTGTTGGATTGAGCGTATGTGTCTTTCTTCTGGCTGCAATTGGACAAGATCGCTCAAGTTTCTTCTCGTTATAGCCCTGCATTCCACGAGAAAGTGCATTGGAGTCTCCTGAGCTTGGTAGCAGAAACGGCAAGAGTCCGTAGACCAAATCCCAATCATGTGCAGATGAGTGCCTGTGAGAATGCCCTTGCCTTTTCAAACCTCTTTTGGTTATTAAATAAATCAATAAACAGAGTTCAGAAATGTCTAAAATTTCTATCCGAAACTAAAAATTCCAGCGAAATAGAACACGGGCGAAGTGCGCGGACAATAGGCTCATAATTTGTGTTAAGCAATTTAAGATGAAATTGGTAAGTGTTACATAGAGCTCATTCTATGTAGTAAAAATAAAACGTGAATCCCCCAATCAATTTCTTCTACAGATTTTAATTTAATTAAAATCAAACGACAATTGTAGGAAAGGGGCCGTATTGGAGCATTCTAGCGAACTGACAACATATTTAAGGAACACTACTTGTACACATTCAATCCTCTCAATTACAAATTGGTGGCAAGGCCTGCAGATATATGTTGCATATACAAGTATTAATCTAGAGCGTACAAAGGAAGTGAACAGTACTTGGAGTGTGTAATGGTCTGAGAACTTAGAGCTACTACACCGTACAAAACCTAAGGTAGAGTAAGAAGTGGATAGACGGAAGTTTATGTGGCTGTTGAATGAAACAATGGGAGCCAAGAAACAAACATAGATCTTTGAACTCATGAATAGATTGAAGTAAAATATTAGCAATACTAGTATAATGATAACGGGAAAGGAGCTGAAAAAAGAATTAATATCATTAATAAATAAAGAAAAGAGCAGAGGTCTTAAAATTCTGAGGCACCCCTGAAGTTGAAATGAAAGGTTGCGAGCATTCATTCGTTACGCATAGAGGCTGGGCGCGCTTTTGGCTAAGATATCTAGAACGTACACAAATCACGAGGAGAAAGAAATACTTTACTCTAAATGCAATCGCAGATATTTATCTAATAGAATTGATGAAATTAATAAAGGATGCAGGTTGTTACAGTAGAGGAGACTAACAATTCAAACTGAGGATTCATATGGGCCTATATCTTTGACTTAAGTGTGCCACAGCCTTCGGCGTCGGTGACTGCAACCTAAGGGTGCGGCCAGAGTGAACGCTGAAAGCCGAGCCGAGATTGTCAGTGCGATAAAGATTGTCAGTGCGATAAAACTGGTTACATACAAGTCAATACAAATAAGCTTGTGTATAACACAGTGAGCGCCGACAAGAGCAGAGAGCAAAGCCGATGAGTGCGAGAAAACAGTTTCAAAGCGTTTTGCTCGCTTTTTTGGATTGTTGATGTTTTCCAAACTCTTTTGTGTTAATAATTGCATTAATCATACTAGGAGAAGCAAAATACTCGTCATCAGATGAATCCATTACCGTGTACAGCAATTTTATAAACACAAATGAACAACAAAATTAAATGACATAAGAGAAAAACACATGGAATAAACAGAATTTCAGCGCTGATTCTCGCATTCACTGTGTTATATACAAATTTTCTTCTCGCATGAAAATAAGCGTCAATAAGCTCGGCTCGGCTCGGCTCGGCATCAGCGTTCACTCTGGCCGCACCCTAACCCAACTTGTATGCCATGAGTGCCGTTTACTTAAAGATAAATCAAGATAAATATTTACCTATAATATATAATACCAAGCTTTATAAGACAATCCAACTTGTGCTGCACAAATTCTGGACCTTCCGCTTTCATTACACTTTGCTCTAGCAAGTGTAATTCCCTCAAAGCCCAGTCATATCTACCAGCATCTATGAGTAGCTGGATTTTGCCTAGAAAAACGTTAAAGGCAACACATCTGTTCTCCTTTATGCCAACTGTAAAGAGCAATAAACAAGTGAGCCATTACTTAGATAAGGCATATACAATAGCAAGTATGTTAAGGTTCACTGCGATCTACCTGTAGCAATCGCCTTGAGCGCTTTCTGTACACGCTTGAGCGCGTGTTTCCGCGTTATACCAACTTGTTTTGCTTTGATCAGATATATATTAGCCAGTAAGTTGCCCAAAGCGACATGCAGAGTTGAAAACATCTCATCCTCAGGGCTGGTATCGGGTTTCCATGCCTCGGCGCAAGCCGCTTCCATTGCAACGGGAATAAGAATCGTGGCTTCCGTAAGTTGTTCAGCTGTTTGAGAATATAAACATTTTTTATTAGTACAATGTCTTTTACACAATTTACTATTACAAAGTCCTATTAACATACGTTTTCCATGGTGCATCAAAAATTTGGCATACTTGAAAATAAATCTCGTAGATTGTTCCATCGCTAAAATATCATCTGTTTTAGGCCTTAGCATATATTTGGCTATTATTTCGTACATTTTATGTGTTAACCAAAGAAAACGTTGATTTTCTACCAATACCATGGACTGATAGAGTAGTTTTCGTGCCACATATAAACCTCGCATTTTATCCAAACGGGAAATTTGCTCCGCTGCTTTCACGTTGTCGACAACTTGCAAAAGGAAATTCCTTTCTTCATGAACGTAGTGTATTTCATGCTCTCTTTCAATAAGACTTTTCTCCAATTGTACTAAGTATTCAAAATGGCGTGCTCCTAAATAACAACCATCCTCGTAGAACTCTTTAAGTAGCGCCTCGTAAATGGGGCCCTTGAAGCGGTGAGCCTTACGCATTTCGCTTGGCTGTTCCGGTTTCCAATCAAGATCATCGCAAGGGTGTGCGTAAATAGTAGGTGTGGGTATTGGATCTGGCATGATGCCAGAAAAAATTCAAATATTGAAATGAATGGATTAAGAAATAAATTATTTTAGGCTTCAATAATTCTCAGCTTTTTTATACAATGATTATTTGAAACATTAGAAATCATTGTCAATGGTATTTCGAAAAAAAAATATCACAAATATTGAGGCAGTAATATTTGAAAAGGTACTTTATGTATAAGTACATATGTATGTATCCATAAGTATGTATAAGTATATATAGTAATTAGAGCTTACATCCTTTTTGGGGTGTTTGGCCGGGGTCCTTCTGCAATTCGTGGTGTGTGGAGGGGTTTACAATGTAAAATATTGCTCTAGCATGCGTGCTCTTACATACATATATGTAGGTACGAGTAATACGTGCTTTTGCAAATCGGTCGAGTTGTCCCTAGATCGTTAGTAAGCAGATATACTACACGGAAGATTCTTTCATCTCGCATTGAAAGTAAATGACGGCTGACTACAGAAATGATCCTGTATAGTCTTGAGTGGCGAAAATAATGATGGGCATCTAGAACGAAAGAAATTGTTAGATTGGTGTCGGAAAATGAGATCCTAGCAGAATTTCAAGCCGGTTTTAGGCAAAAGTACTCCTTAGCCGACAATGGGTATAGCATTGCAGCAATAGTGAATTAGAAATTTAGTGAAAATAGGAAATCAGCAATAATGGTGCTTAGACAGGACGGAAAATTATCGCGACGAGAGAAATAGCACCTTAAAGGTGTAAATATAAGAATTAAATAAATGTATTGCTATCTGAGAGTAGTACTGACCCCTCAAATGAGCCTTCTAAAACCCTTTACAAAGCGTAACACTTCAGCAAAACTTAGTATATATTCAGCTTCAGGACTACTGCATAAGCTCAGCGAAATATTACCACGGAATCACTTCACCATTCTCAAACGTTACCTGGAAAACTGACATTTTTTTATAAAGTTTGAAGACGAATGCTCAAGCATGATGCAAATGACAGCAGGTGTACTCCAAGGTAATGTTCTAGGGCCTCTATTGTACCGGATATTTACAACAGATATACCGATCCCAACAACAAAAGCTTGCATGATAGCCACACTCGCGGAGGACACGGTTTTAATGGCATCAGATAAAATAGAAGAAAAAGCGACTGACATTCTTCAACAAACAATAAATGACACTGTCTCGTGGCTCGATAAATGGGGAATAGAAGCCAACAAAGATAAAACGGTGCAAGTACTATCAGGTCAGTCCATAAGTTCGGGTGTTTTTTAAAGGTGGTTTTAAAATTAATGAAACATATGTTTAAAGTATTTATTAATCAATGATATATTTTCCTTCAATATTTACAATGTCTTCCCAACGTTTAGGCAAATTTTTAATTCCCTGCTCAAAAAAGTTTTTGTCCTTGGAGTCAAAATACGCTTCGATATCACTTTTTATAGCTTCTTTTGAGGAGTAGTTCTTGTTACTCATATGGGATTGGAGTCCACGGAAAAGGTGATAATCACAAGGTGCAATATCCTGAGAGTATGGTGGATGTGGCATTAGCTCCCATCCGAGCTCGTTCAGCATGCCTAATGTTTGCTTTGCGGTATGAGGTCTTGCTTTGTGGTGGTGAAACAAAACTTTGCGCCTATTCACTAAAGACGGTCGACTTTTTTTAATGGGAATAATAATCAGCAGTTATCGTCTGGTTTGGTTCCGGAAGTTCATAATAAACAATACCGGCCATATCCTACCAAATAGACAGGAGAATCTTCTTGGGGTGAAGGCCATCTCTAGGGGTCAATTCTGGTGCTTCATCTTTATCTAACCATTGGCGTTTGCGAACAGATTGTAAACACTATTTGAAGACGCAGCCAAGCTTCAACTCTACTTTGTTAAAATTTCGTAAGATTCCCGGAATGCTCGCCTACTTATGCCGTAATGTTGGAAACGAGTATGGAAAGTGGGCGCATCTATAATCTTTCACTACATCTAAATTATATAAAGGGTTTTCTAATAAGAGCTGTTATTGGAGGTCTTTTCCCGTAAAAGATCAATGGTTTCGTTGCTTGTGTGGCACGTAAAGCCGTCTTGTTGAAAATAAACGTTGTCCAGATCAATACCACCCAATTCCGGCCATAAAAAAGCGTTAATCATCTCTCGATAGCGCAATCCATTGACCGTAACTGTTGCTCCAGCCTCATTTTCGAAAAAGTAAGGTCCAATGACTCCGCCGGACCATAAACCGCACCAAAACAGTCACACGTTGAAGATAGAGAGGCTTTTCAACAATAACTCGTGGATTTACTGAGCCCCAGATCCGACAATTTTGCTTGTTGACGAAGCCATTGAGGCCTCATCACTCAAGATGATTTTTCGATGGAATTCCGGATCATTTTAAGGCATTTCAACGACCCAATCAGGAAAGCCACGACGTTGTTGATGATCGACCGTCTTGGATTCTTGTGTTAACTGGACTTTATAAGCTATAAAATCCAAATATTTATACAAAATACTGTGTTATGACGTTTGTTGAATGCCTAATCCCAAAGAACGACGAGGAATGAACAAACCTGGGCTTTCTTCAACACTTTAGGCTACAACAGCAATTTTTTTGGCTGTTCTTGAGCAACGTGCACGGATTTTATTCTTCACATCACTAACTTGTCCCAACAGCTCGAATTTTTTCATCAATTTCTGTATTGCGGTCCGACAAGGTGTTTCACGATGACCCAAAAATGTTCGAGTTTTACGAACCGTCCCTGCCAAATTTCCACCATTTTTATAGAGAATTTTAATAATGTCAATGCGTTGGCATTGCGTGTATCGTGCCATTTTTATTAATGGCGTAGTTTCTACTTGTCAAATATCAAAAAATGACAGCTTCAAGAATGACATCTACCGAAATAGCGGGCTATTCAAAATAATACCTGTTATTGGAAAACCCTTTGGTTGGTTGGTCGGTTTTAGTGGTGATTCTTCCAGAATCCAACTAGCGCTTCCACACCATTTTGTTGGCACATCCTCGTTGCCAACTTGTTTACCAGTTATTTACGGCATGACTATATCCAGTCTGTATAGTTTAAGAACCTTATCAGGTTGTTGCAATCTAAGCCAGACAGTTGTTCGAGACTCACGAACAGTGGTTTGCCAGGGTTAACCATCTCTCCTTTCATGGGGTAGGGCATTCACAGAGGAAGTGGAAGATTGTTTCTTTTTTCTCCGGTTGCTTACAACTGTGACAGTATGTGTTGTGAGGGATGCCCATTTTGGCTGCTAGTCTCCAGGCATCGGTTCATGTTTAACAATATTGACGATTGTTTGACGTTGTAGGTGGTACATAACGTTCTGCTGATTTTGTATTTCGTCTGGTCTCTCCATCTACAATTCGCGATTCGAAGGTATTTTAGGGAAATTGTATTCTTGACTGAACCTAATGGTGTGAATACCGATACTGCAAGTTATTCATGGCAGATCCCCCTCTTGCCAGTTCATCTGCTTTTTCGTTACCTTCAATATTCCGATGTCCTGGCACCCAGATTAAGGTAACTTTATGGTTTACACTCAAGGTGGTGAGGCGATTCCTACTTTGTTCCACCACCACAGAGTTTGTAGTAGCTGAATCCAGTGCCTGGATTGCAGCTTGGCTATCCGAAAGAATAGCGATATTGCCCTTAAAAGAGATGTAACTTTTTTCATCAATTCAAATGTTTCGGTAAACGTGTTACCGATTTTAAAACAAAATTTGATATTAGCTCCTGGCTCGAAACTCATTTTTGTACCGATGACACCAACATACTGACACTTTAGGCGCAATAACTTCGCTATGCACTGAACCGAATTTCACCAAGCTTTCACTGGAAGCCAGCTTGGGATGCAACGTCCAACGCACTCACTCATTAAAAAGATCATCAAAAACTTTTTTATGACGCCAGTATTGTTTATTTTTGACTAAATCTTGTAGATGCATTGCAGCTGGTGCGGGTTATTTCCACTCTAAACTTGACAATTTTGATTTGACATAAAAATTTGCTAAAAATCTTCACCTTTTCCTACAAGTGCTTGCAATTAAGTGTTATATATTACAAAACCTTAGCGGATATAAACTTAGATGCTTGCATGACAAACTTGGCCAATACGAACTCTTTATTAGAAACCGCAATTTTGGCTGCTCGACGATCTGTCTTTTCACAACAATTGGCTTTGAGGAATTGATCGTTGAATTGTGCTATAAATTTAATGATTTGTAAACATTGTTGATCTGCAGTAACAGACGCCATCGAAAAGAGTAATAAAAATCACCAATAAGGCACTTCAACTGTGTTCTTGCAACTCCGGTTTTTTGATCACCGGGCGTAAGCTTATGAAATCGGAATTCATAGATAGCGCTAGCAACAAATCCATCAGTTTTCGAACTTCATCAACCATTAATTTTTATTATTTTGACCCCTGCTAATAACAACTAAATTACAGTATTAAAAGTTTTTCACAACAACGGATTTTGTTATGTGCGAATCATGCTGAGTTTTGCGTCTTCAAATTGCAATATTGCTGCGGCATTAATTTTTTGTATTTTTGCAATTTGGTTTGCGTTCGGTTTAAGAGGAGTGCAATGGGATGTAGTGATGTTTTTATGTATACAATTTCATTTATGCGACTGTATACAATCCCGATGCTAGCTTTCAGGTTCATGCACCCGGGAGAACGTGACCAACGTCACATATGTACATACGAGATGTGGTAAAGAACTCGGGTGAAGCCATAGATCAGGGCAGAAAGGGACACAGAGCTTTAGTGGTTACATATTAACACATTGGTCTTAAGGGTCCACTAAAGTAAGCAACGTCTGTTCACCAGGAGGCTCGTTATATTAATATATATAAATATTTTCTTGAAGTTTAAAAATCCCATAGAGGCGCATTGAGCGCTGCGTGACCAACCGCGCTACGTAAAACAACTTTCCAATGAAAATTAAAGCAATGCATCGGATTAGAGGTCTTCTGATGCCAACTACAGCAAACACGTTTTCAAGACTATGATTTAAGGGCATGCACCTGGAATATCTCGTGTTTTAATGGGGAATGTGTATCTGCTCGGTTGGTTGATGTCCGTGTAAGAGCAGAGGCTGACACCACTACCATTTAAGAGTTGCGCTGGACGGGGCAAGGAAAACACTTCATTCTTGCTATATAGTAAAAGTACATATTTGAATGTAGCTCGAGAACTTTTGAGAATACCGCAATGAATATTTCAGGGATTATTGTGAAGAGCTCAGGTTTTAATGACAATGAAAAAAGAACAAAATCTATTGTATATAAATTCACAACATTTGCAGAGAATACAAATAGACAAAATTTACAAAAAAATCAAGAGCAAATAGACAAACATATGCAAACATATACCTAATATATGTATGTATGTATGCAAAAATCTCATCTAAACCTTATGCGTTTACATATATGATACATATGTTGGGACAATTTATGGTATATACGTAGATGTTTCTATTCTAAGCAAAACAATGCATATTCGTATATATATACGTATGTACATATAACGACACACACTCCCTTTATGCCTCTACACGCGTATGTTTCCAAAACTAAAATTCTAAGCCTAGCGACTACAAGAACAAAATGCATTAATAGGCGCAGCCGTAGCGGCCATTATTACTAGAATATATAGCCATAGTGCTGAACAGTCTGAAATAGTTGCGGCGGCGCCGACCAGTTCCAACTATTGTACTGTACAACAAAAACGCATCATGAAATATATATGTATAAGGTGCAGCTCACTCTCTCCTTTTCCTCTACGTTATATCTTTTTTCTCTCTCGTGGAACGAAAATGTCCAAAACGTTGCATGGCCTTGAAATTTTACTCTCCATTCTCGCTCGTCCATCGACATCTAAGAAGTTTCACTTCAAATAAAACTAAAAAACAGTATATTTTGTTTATAATAAGTATAGTACGTATACATATTCTAACTATATAAAGGGTGGTTAAACTTCAAGGGCCGATATTGAATGTGAACCGCACCTGAACGTAACATTTTTTTCTGCATTTCATTTGACATTTTTCAATTTCAGACTAACTCAATTTGTACCATGGAAAGATACATAATCGTGCAAGGCGTTAAAGTTATTCAGACTTATTATGAAAACGGGCGTTGAAATTAAAATGCATATCGCGTACTTCGTGATTTTTTCGGTCAATTTAATCGTCCAACTATTTGAGCAAACCGGGTCTGTAGGAGATGTGAAAACACCAGTGCATGCTCGTACTGCAGAAAATATTGCTGCCACTCGCGATAGTGTGGTTGAAGAGCCGTCCACCTCAACTCGTCGTCGTGCCCAACAATTGCACCTCTCATTTACACGCTTGCAAGGTGCAATTGACTCAAGAACTAAAGCCTCTTGACCATTTCAACCATCGTCAATGGTCAGAATGGTGGCAGGAAATGGCAACAATGAATGACCAATTTTCGAAGAAAATCATCTTCAGTGATGAGGCACATTTTCACCTCAGTGGATTCGTCAATAAGCAGAATTTCCGCATTTGGGCGAATGATAGTCCAAGAGTGATTGTCGATAAACCAATGCACCCACAAAGAGTGACTGTTTGGTGCGGTTTATGGGCCGGCGGCATCATTGGGTCGTATTTTTTCCAAAATGAGGCCGGTCAGGCAGTTACTGTGAATAGTGCTCGCTATCGTGAGATGATAATGAACTTTTTATGGCCCGAATTGGAGGATATCGATGTGGACGATATGTGGTTTCAACAGGACGATGCCACTTGTCACACAGCTAACGAAACAATGGCTCGTTTGCGCGAAAAATTTGATAGCTGAATAATCTCACGTCGCGGCGATGTCAATTGGTCGCCAAGATCATGTGATTTGACACCGTTCGACTTCTTTCTTTGGGGTTATTTGAAAGAAAAAGTGTCCATAAGCCAGCAACAATTCAAGAGCTAAAGGATGAGTTAATTCGGCACATTAAAGGCATAGAACCTCAATTATGCCTCAGAGTCATCGAAAATTTGGACCATCAGAAGGAGGTGTGCCGCCGAGGCCGCAGCGGCCATATGGCCGATATTTTACTCCATACGTAATTGAACCATATTAATATTATCATAATAAAGAGAAATGACAAAAATTTCCCAAAAAGATTGTATTTTATTCAAAATTAACTCCGGCCCTTAAAACTTGACCACCCTTTATTATATATATTTACATACTTTATATACATACATATATGTACAATAACATTATTATATACATTATGCTTTAATAAATTTTTTAGTAATATACGTTAAAATGGAACGGAAAATATTTCACTCAAAAAATATATATAAGTAAATATACATATAACATCGAATAAATTTCATAATTACAGCTGCCCCTAACACTTACCCCAAAAACTATCCTTCCCCTCCACCATAGTTCCTCATCCCTTAACTTTAACCTCATCCAAAAAAACAAATTAGTATATTAGTATGTATGTATAGTAGGGTGTCCCAGGCTACAAGGAGGAATTTTTTTTTCGGATTTTCAATACGCATACCCTTTATTTTTTTTCTATTTGACTCTAAAAACTTAAATATAAAATATTATTGAGATCGGATGTCATTAACCCGTGCCGACTTGATGTCAAACTTTAAGTTTAAAAGTTAGTATGAAAGCTATAGGCTCCCAATAGAGAAAAGTTTAATTGAATTTTTAGATTAATTAAATAAATAAAAATAAAACACATATTTCGTATTTATTTTCTTTTTATTATAAAAGGACATCAATCATCGAATTTTCTTTACAAAGTTTGCTTTTTACAGTCGGGATATACCTGTCTGTGTTCTTGTACGCAACGTAATAAAAATTGTTTTTACTCCTCTTGAACAGTGATCAAACCATGGAAGTCTTGCATTAACTTAACCGCTCTTTCTGCCGTATCATTAACTGCTTTCAGTCCTAGCAGCTTCTTTTTAGCCTGTAGAAAAGAATCATCATTTGATCACGAAGAGGGGCACTTGTTCAGAAAACTGTCGTCAATCTGGAGTCGATTAAACAAGAACTTGCTTTTGACAGAGATGAAGTCATCAATGTTTCTCTCTGAAATTAAAACAGATAAATCAGTTATCAATTATACCTATTAGAAAACTTAGTCGTAGAACAAAATCAAAGCTTAATTAACGTACCAAAAAGTGGGCCACAGAGTTCTTTTTTGGATGCAATGTAACGTTTATTGTGGGCTGTTGGGTTTTCTCTAGTTAAGTTAGCAATCATTTTTACTTTAGTTTCTAGATCGACATCATCATCAAATAAAGCCAGAATAGATACTTCATCTGTCAAATACCACAAATGCTGGCAAAACTTCCGCAAAGCTGCTTTTGAAATGCTTTTGTCTATTGTTTCGTAATTTTTCATGGCCTTCAAAAACCACAAATCCTGATACGGCGCCTTTACTGCTAAACTACATTGGAGCCAGGGTTTTACGTAGGATGTCACGATGAACAGACATACGTCTAACAGAGCTGCCTTATCCTTGTTTGAAATTCTGAATTGAGAGCTAAGTAACGATATTTTTAATGAATAAATGGCTCTCGCCATCCATCGAGCCTGGTGCATAGCACCTGGAGGCCGAATCTTATATTTCTTCTCTGAATCTCCGCCAGGAAATATAATTGAAAGCTCAATTAATTCGCGATAGTCATCTCTAACGATTTCTTTGGTTAATTCAATTTTGTAGAATTCTAGCAGCTTGTCAATTTCCGAAACATTAAAACAAGATAGCTTTTCTGTACAGCTTTGTTTTTTCTCGGGATCGATTTTTTTTCCAGTTTTCTCGGAATTTCTTGAATAATGGGATGTCTGGGCTTGTAGTTACTTGACTGATTTTCGCTTCAAACACGCCTTTAAGTACTAATTCGTAAACGTGATGACAGCAAGCAAAAATAAGCACTTCTCTACCCAGTTTTTGTTCGAGAAGCACACATGCTCCATTTATGCGGCCTGTGTTAGAAGCAGTAGTATCACAACAGAGAATCTGCGCTTTGTCTTCAAGGTTCCAGTTCGTAATAGCATCCCAAACTGCGTCTGCCTGTTCCCTCCCTTCGGTAGGCGTTCTTCTTTACTTTTACGTGAATCTACAGCTGGCAACAGTTTTCCGTCCCAGTGGACAGTTACCGTGTCCGGGACCTTGTTTTGAAAATCAATTTTTATATATTAGCTTCAGCCCGTTCTTTTCGCATTTCCGTACGAACTCTATGTATAGAGGACTTGCTTATAGGGAATTCATCCGTATTGTGCCCCAGAGCCTCAATAGTAGCTTCAATTATAAAGACAGAATCCCTCACACTTCACTGACACCTGTCTAATGCGGCAACTAACTTGGGAGTTATGATATTCTTCCGCATAGAAGTTTTATCGGGCTGAGAGGAGGCTTCTCTTGCGCTGCGCCTATTTTCTTCTAATTCTAATATATTATTTCAGGATCAGAAGATGACTTTTCTAGTGGTGGTTCGCAAGTTGATGTTGATGGTGCTAAGGATGAAAAATTTTTAGCACGTCGCTTTTCCTCCTCGATGATTCTAAGGCTCGTCCTTTCCTCTTTTTGACGTTATAACGTCTTATAATTCGATTTAACAGGCTGCACGCACGAAAAAATGTGTCGTTACCTTGCTCATTAGTGTTACCTTGCTCTTTAGTGTTACCTTGCTCATATGTAGTTACCTTGCTCTTTACTGTTACCTTGCTCTTTAGTGTTACCTTGCTCTTTAGTGTTACCTTGCTCATTAGTGTTACCTTGCCCTTTAGTGTTACCTTGCTCATTAGTGTTACCTTGCTCTTTAGTGTTACCTTGCTCATATGTAGTTACCTTGCTCTTTAGTGTTACCTTGCTCATATGTAGTTACCTTGCTCTTTAGTGTTACCTTGCTCTTTAGTGTTACCTTGCTCATTAGTGTTACCTTGCTCATTAGTGTTACCTTGCTCATATGTAGTTACCTTGCTCATTGCATTGAATGAACTGCAAATTCTTTCACCATTCGAAAGCTACATCCTCCACGAGTAACATGGATTATATTTTATTTTGGAAATAGGGCTCGAGATATAGGTCAAAACGTGGACCCGGGTAACCTTCGGATGTGTATGTACAATATGGGTATCAAATGGAAGCTGTTGGTGAATGCTTTAGTTCAGAGTATTTCCATCCGCTCCGTGACTAGGGTCTCGAGATAGAGACCAAAACGTGGACCCTAGAATGTGTTTGTACAATATGGATATCAAATGAAAGCTGTTGATAAGTGCTTTAATACGGGGTAATTTTCATACCTATTGATGACTAGGGTCTCGAAATATATGCCAAAACGTGGACCCGCCGTGTCTTTGAACCGAATTAAACCAAACTTACACACATTGTTAAGTAGGTATTGAAGATGATTTCCGTATAGTTTGAATACCTATTGGTAGATAGGGTCTCAAGATAAGGTCAAAACGTGGACCCGGGTAACCTTCGAAAGTGTATGTACAATATGGGTATCAAATGAAAGCTGTTGGTGAATGCTTTAGTACAGAGTATTTTTCATGCCGCTCCGTGACTGGGGTCTCGAGATATAGGTCAAAACGTGGACCCGGGTAACCTTTGGTTGTGTATGTACAATATGGGTATCAAATGAAAGCTGTTGATAAGTGCTTTAATACGGGGTAATTTGTTATGTTATGTTATGTTATGTTATGTTATGTTATGTTATATTATGTTATGTTATGTTATGTTATGTTATGTTACGTTATGTTATGTTATGTTATGTTATGTTATGTTATGTTATGTTATGTTATGTTATGTTATGTTATGTTATGTTATGTTATGTTATGTTATGTTATGTTATGTTATGTTATGTTATGTTATGTTATGTTATGTTATGTTATGTTATGTTATGTTATGTTATGTTATGTTATGTTATGTTAAAGTATATTATGTTATGTTAATGTTAACTCATTCTCTATATCCATACAAAATATCTATCAAACAAATAAAATTAAAATTTTCTTTTGAAAAATGCAACCATTCAATCAGTATTTTCTTATGACGTTATCACGCTAAACTATCTTCAGTAAACCGGCTTTACAAACAACCTCTTTTTTGTTAATATAGTTTTTTTCCACTCCGGCTAAGTGACCGGGCCGACCAGGTTCTCTTTGACGCTGCAAGAAGATCTTATCTTCATTTATTTTAATCGATTGAAGAGCATTGGCATGTGCGCTGTCAAACAAATTGTTTAAGTTTGAAACAAACTCCTGTCGACGCTGTTTAAACACTTCTTGAGTTTTTTTCGCATTTTTTTGCAATTCTCTCCAAACTTGGTATAAGTTAACTAGTTTCTTAACACAGTTAGATATTGATCTGGTCGGTATACGTGCCTTTTCCCAATAAATAATACACTCACGAATTGTGAGATTTGCACTTTCATTGACACTTAAGTTCACTTCACGAATATTATAGAACAAAACTGCCAGTACTTGCCCGTTAGAGGGAAGTTTAGAACCGGTAATTTGATGGTTTACATCCCCTATTAAAAATATCTCCTTTTTGGAACTTCGTAACTCCACTGACATGTTGACTACACGAAAAAAACGCGATTACTAATAAAACAAACAAGTATTTACACGCAATCAATCCGACACTTCGTGCGCGCCGTACTATACAAGTACCGTTAGGTTTCCGCGCAACTCGGCACGGGTTGCCGTGATTCTCAATAGACGAAACTTTATTTTTAGATGTTTTGAGATCATTCAAAAAAAATAAAAGGGTATGCGTTAAAAAAAAACACTTTAATTTTTTTGGGACACCCTAATGTATAGTATATAGATACTTAAGTTTATATTATCATAAGTCGAAGGCCCTGGCAGCCAGCGCTTAGTACTTACGTGTGACAGTTACTTATAATTGTTACTCTTGTAAAAATAAAATAAACAATAAATAAAAATTTCATAATTATACATTTTTTTTTGTTATACTCAAGCCTGCGAACACACTAGTTTTCAGAAAAATTTGCAACAATGCCGAAAATACACTTTGATCACTTGACATGTATTTGCTCAGTTATAGCGTTATCAATATGACCACCGAAATCTGGCAATATCCATTGCGGCCTCTTTTTAACTATAAATAAATAAAATACACACTTTTCGAGTCAATTTTTCGTATTTTTTCTATTAAGGAATTCCGGTTTCATAGGTATATATTTATTAATTGTGCTTTGCTCCTCGAGAAAAGATAACTTGTTGGTATTGCACCAAAGGAATCAACGAATATTAAGACATTTTGTTTTTATAATACTTCTAAAACTATTTTATTCTGATATTCTAGCATTTACCTACATACATACATATATTTTTATAAGTGTATTTACTTAAATTGCTCAATTGAATAATACAGTTGTCTTCTTTATCGTGCATTAATTTTATAACAGCTCTATTGCTCAAGTCAAGCCATGCCAATTATTTCAAAATTTACGATATTTTTAAGTCAAATTCAATTTAAGCATCATTTGTTAGTATGCCGTTAAAAAATAAACCTTTCTAAATCAATAACATTTCAGCACACTGCCAAGTATCAAAATCGAATGTTGCATGAATGAGTAGTCAGCGAGGCATTAATCAAAAGAGCGAACTCGTGCAATGGCGAAGATGAGATCGGTTGAGATGCAAGCACGAGTGTGGGTAAAAGCCATGAATTGTGATGCTCATTTCCAGTGTGATGACGATGGGGTTTTGTATATATGTATGTATTAATAATTATGTTTATTTTACGCAACCGCTTGCTTAACTGGCTATAAAATTCCTGTTCATCCGAGTTGCCACTATAGGTACTAACCATGATGATGCGTTCGTTTCTGCCTGGGGAAAATGACCAGCGGTTGTCTAGACAGAGTGTAGACTGGTTGCTTTGGAACGCCTGCAACAACACCGTCCCCACCACCTCTACTGCCGAAGCCAAAGCAAGACTAGGCAAGCCATTCACAAGGTACAGACACTCTTACCAATATTTTATCTAAACTACAATTGTACGAGTATACACCGGTGTTCACAATAATAGCAGTGCGACATATTGCAAAGTTTTGACGATTTATTTATTTATTTTGTTTTTATGTAAAACTTTATTTACAACAAAAATCATAGGATAGGATAGGATTTGCCCGTTTGGGCAAAGAATCAATTCGTCCATTGTGATACCATGCAAAGGGTAAACAGACGGAGAAGAACCAACAGGGAGAAAAGGAAGAAGGGACTTGGATAGCAGGATGACGACCAAACGGTGACTAATTACAATTATATTAACCGCTTCAAGCTATAGATGAAGCTCTTCAAATGTATGATATTTAAAGCTGCTATATCCGCAGGTGGAAAGCCCAGATGTCTGAATCTTAACCCCACAAGAGCAGGGCAGCTGAGGAGAAGTTGTGAGAGGATTCTGCAGAAAGGAAGCAATCCTAAATCACACCGCATGGATACCTTTTGAAGAATGCAACGTAAGGATACCCACAAAACTCGAGCGCTGCAGGTTTGTCATATTTAGAGGTTCTTTCGCGTGGCTTCGATATACTCGTGGCCAGAAGAGTTTCACGATTTTGCACATTTGCACACTTATCCAATTCTCGCTGAGCTGACACGAGGCTCATCTTTCCAGGAGTAGACCACAGGCTCTCAAGTGGACTTTTATTCTCTAATTTTTGTTTAGCCAGCTCTATAGCTCAGCAGTTTTCCGCTTCGCCACTGTGACCGGGAACTCAAATTAGCTAATATCGATGTATGCAGATGCAGTTAAGAGAAATCAGGCATTCCCCGACTAACGCTTCGAACGCTTAAACAATTAACCCAAGGTCCTCTCTCCTTACAGTAATTACAGAAGTAAGCAACCAATTCACTGTTTCTTTAGTTGCGGTTACCTTCACTCGGTAAACACTACAGTGGCCCGGCAGCCTAAATTAGGGTTTGATGGGGAGCTGCTCACAGTCAAGCTTCGAACCATCCGTAAACATGTTGGCCATGCCCTTTCTCCAAATTTTGCACAGCGCTCACTCCTCCCTTGAGGAAATATGAGTTGAGAAAGTACCGCTCGGACCCAGCGAGGGTGGATATTGATCAAGTGCCATGGATGTGAACTAGAAGTTTCTGAGAATACTACAGTCTGCGCAGCTTAAGTCTAGGTTGTGGTCCGGATACTTCAATATGATTGCTGCACGTGCAGCGGCAGTTTTTCCTTCCTCAAAGCTTCAATCTTTGCACAGAATTAAAAACAAAAAATTAACTTTAAACAATTTTTCTAACCGAAATTTTAGAAAAATTTCAAATATGCAGTTTTATAGCGCATTGAATTTTTATATAATAAAGAGCAATTTGATTTTTGAAAAATTTTTTGCTGGAGATTCTATGAATTTTCTTCCTCCAGCACTATTTATATGAAAGAAAATGTATAACACCGTCAACAAAAAAAAATTTGCATATCCAGAATGTTTTTAGAAAGTTAGAAATTTTGACGAAAAAATTTTGAAGTTTGAAAATTTTTTTATTGAAGTTTTAAAATTGTTTTATTGAGTTTGAAACTCTCAGCTATACGGGTTTTTGTAGTATGAACTATATTTTTACAAAAATTGAGGGGAAAATTAATAAAAAATAAATAAATAGTCAAAACGTTGTATCATATTATATTATACTGACGCCATTATTGTGAGCACAGGTGTAGGTGTAGCACATCTTGCTGAGTAACCCTGTAGGGAAATACGTTATCAATTAACTGGTGCGCTTTTAATGAATTTAGAGCCATGACTAGTATGCGTTCCTTTTCCTTACCATTCAAGCAACAGGAGGATTTTGCACGGCGAGATCCTAGAAAATTTCAGTTGAGACGCCTCTGTATCTCTTTTCGGAAACAAAATAAAATTTTGAATTCAGATGATCTGGAATCAGTATTCACTGCATACCCTTGTTGGACAGATCTAAACGAATGATAAAAAGCAGATTTTAATTTATTTGGCGTTTACACGGGACTACCTGGTAGGTAGGTGAAATGGTTGAAGTGCCAGTCTGGTGCTCCTCAATTAGCACTAAAGCGCCGTTTTGATACCATTACGAGACTTCCAACAGGCAGATATCTACATACATCCAAGCAGAGCTGTTGATATAATGGGGAAGATTGATGAGATTTAGGTTGGTGCACTGCCCCAGGCTGTCGAAGAAAGGAGCTCCTAGTGACCTTAGTCTACTAGCTGCCAAACTCGGACATTTACAGAGAAAGTGCTCAACAGTCTCCTTCTCTGAAAGGTCCACACAGCTTCTGCAATGGAGGTTAAATTGTAACCCTAGCTTTTCGGCGTATGTGCCAATCATCCAGTGACCGGTAAACACAGCTACGAGTTTGGAAATTGAATGGCGAGGAGTCCAAAGGACTTTCTGAGTCCTCCTTGACTCATAGGCTATGTAAACAATTTTTCACCTGTTTAACAGCTAATACGCATTTCCAATTGTCTTCAGAGCATTGTCTTCTGTAAGCCTAAGGATACCTGCTGCCGCTATCACATGAGTAATACTTGTAGAGAGGATAGGCTTATCCTTCAGGGTCCACTTTTTGGGAAAGACAAACTAAGTTTTTAAATATGACTGAGTAGCTCATGTGCATAATATTTAGTGATTTCGAAAAACCCACAACATAATCTAGTACCCGACCCAAGCTGGCAACTCATTGCATCAGAAACTGTTACCTTCACACGATGCTGCACGTAATGCCCGAGCAACGCCGTTCTTTGTGTTTATTTTCGGACTTTTCCACTTTCACTTTCTGAGGATGGATCTACCTATTCGCGACATGAGTTGCAAAGTGGTTCTGAATAGGAAATTTGTTCCATTAGTTTTCGTTTTCCCTGCAGGGAAATTGTTGTCTAACTGGTATATGTATGTTGAAGATGCCTGCAACCACTAAGTGGACAATTAACCGATGAACTATAGTTGCAGCGGCTATTGAAGCCATTGATTTATGTAATTGTTGATTTTTTCCTCAATTGCTTCAACTGCTGATTTGATTTTTGATTATATTTCGATTTGCACTTTTATGTTGCTGATAACGTTTTGCTTGTTGCTGCTGCTTATGAATAGGTAAAAGCAGGGGTTCTCAAACCTTTTTGTACAACGAAAGGTGAGTTTGCTTTTCTGAGCTTAGTTTCTCACGAAAAAAATTCTATGGCCCCCTCATAATGGACTGATCCTTGCTAATTTAGGGACCTTACAGATTTACAATTCATTGGATAGAAGAAATTTGCAAGTCATTTTTTATCAAAATCGAATAATATGTAGTATTTCGGCCCACAAGACCGTTAAGCGCGGCTGAAGACCAATCTCAACTCATTCCCACGGTAATGGGCTTTTTCCGATCAAGGGTTGCCGACCCAGTAAGTTAGCCTTGTCTAGAGCGCTGAACCTCACCCCTCGTTTATCGTCACTGCAGCAGCTCCATGCAGCGAGACTGGTTCCAATACTTTTCCTTAGCGCTGGCATTGAGTCAAATCCTGGAGTGGAAGTTTATGAATGTTGCAAAGACGGCTCCACGGTGGTGCCTCCACCCAAACTCTACATCGGTTAGGTGCAATCAGTGCGACGGGTGGGGCCACTTTAAATCTTGCTCAAGCCTCCCTTACATAGGGGGTGGTCCCCCCCGCCTTACCTCGCGTAATGCGGTAGTGCAACCATCCATTACCACAAATGGAGCCGCTACGGTTCCTCGGAACTCACTCAAGCCACAGTGATGTACATATTTATTGTTTCATATTTCTTCTTTCTTAAGTGAAAATAGAGATTGTGCAGAATATGAGCGAAGTGAGGCCATGATTACAATTTTTGGCCTCAAATTATATGGGTACGTTAAACTTTGCGGCAAGCGGTAAAATTATCTTTAGAGTAGCGATACGTTATTCTCTGTATGGTAGAAAATTCAGACATGGAGTAAATGAATCAACTCTCCTTAAAGTGACCGCCTCGGCTTCGAGTGTAATGCTCCAATCATTTGACTGAATTATTGATGACTCGGTTCAATATGTGCGGCGTTATTCCGTAATAACATCTTTAATCTTCGAAATCATCTAAAGTGATTGGCTTTTTAGCGAATACTAAGGAATTGACGTAATTCGGGAGAAAATAAACGAGAGGTATCAAGTCGCTTAATCGCGGCGGCTAATTAATAAGCACTCGCCGTGAGATGATCCAGTCGTAAAATTTTTCCTTCGCCGTTTTGAGCCTTGTTCTGCTTGTACGATCGTTTCGTTGGATTCACAATTCTGATATACGGATACGTTTTTATCGAACTCTGATCACAGAATGACAGTTAATATCGCTCTATACCCAGGAACAGTCCGTTGACAGTAAAGGTGGTTGCTCATTTCGAAAGAAATATTGCCCAATGATGCCGCATTGGTGCTTGATCGGAAACTTTTGAATTGAGCATCAATAAATTAAACAAAGCAAGAAATTAGTAAGCCTTAATGAATATTTTGACTATTGGATGTCATTGGTAACTTTGATAGCTGCTGAAATATAACAAATGAAAAAAGTATCACTGCTTTCATTCTTACGGTTGCGCCTCTTTGATTATTCAAAGTGTTTATGAGAATGGGGTCGATTAGAGTGACTCTTTAATCCAGTACGATTGATTAAAAGCCTCTAGAAAATAGTTATGGGTTTTATATTTATTATACAAAAGTTGTGGAAATATCAATTGGAACTCAGATCATGAACCGTTTTCTCCTGTAAGAACAGTCAGTATTTGCTTTTTTTGCTCTTCTATTTTCCTTTTCCAGAAAAATTGAAATTTTATTTTTCAGTCGCGACACCCAGTTAGGTAGGAATCCCCTGGATTGCAGCACAATGTACAATGGCATTTCTGTATAACAGTAAAAATGTTTATTGCGCCCTAAAATAGCTTCACCATTGGTTTTTTGAGCGTAAAGTAAAGACAAACTAAAATGGCAATGGAAAACTTATAAAAAATATACTAATTGAAAATTAATTTTTGCTTGCGTTTAATCGCTACATTAAAATTAATAATTGTAACAAATGAAACATTGTCGCGAATAAAGTTGTAAGCGATAAAATTATAAGTTTTCAGAAATAGCAAAAAAAAAAAACGTTTTTAACATTTATGCCAGCAGCAAAAAAAAAAACTATACGCACCCCAACAGCAGCATACATTTTGTATGGGAAATTGCAGTGTATTCCAATAAAAATGTGAAAATTTGCTATTGCTATTTTCTTGGCAAATATGTTTTTTTATAAGTATGGGCAAAATGGTTTGGGAAGTATGTTATTTCAATGTAAAATTAATAAGTCTCATTAGGGTGGTGGAAGCGAATACTAGGGGTACTTTGGAACACCTACTTTGCCACTGCCCTGCTCTCTATAGGACTCGACAAATTTACCTAGGATCAACATATTTTTCATCCTTGAATGGTAATGCTTCAAAGGAACTGCTCCCTTGAAAAGGCTCCTCATGAAAAATCATTTACCGTTCGGAGTTATCTTAAAGCTCTGGAACAACATCAAGGCGCATACTACAAATAGGAGAAGGAGCTCAGCCAAACACCCAAAAGGAGTGTAAGCGCCAATTATATATGTATTTCTATCTTCTATACTATAAGAGTGAATGTCTGTACGTTGTCCGCGCATCACTACGAAACGACAACACCAAATGACGTAAAAATGTTTATACATTCATATTTTCACCCAATGAAGGTTATAGGCATGTTTTTATGATGGAACTCCCTTCCCACAGCCCCCAGGGCGCCACCACTCTCATTCAACACTAATAACACTGTGCGACAGTGAAAATATACTTTTATAGAGACCTAGTACAACTTGTAGGTATAGTAAAACTAAGAAACATGGTATAGGAGAAATTTCCAATACACCCCCAAAATCTCATTTTATGGCCATAAAACCGTTTATCAGTAGGTTGATGTGAACAATCACTCCTAACTTCGCCAATTTCCATCCGATTTCGAATTTGTTTTTTTAGTTCGAAAGAACAAAAACAAGCCTTTTTGACAGTGTGTTGACAATTTTTCTGAAATGACAACTGACGAGACTGTAGACGGAAGTATTTGGAATTTTTTTATGTTTTCTCTATTTTTTCAACTTTGACATCATTTTTGCGATATTATCCGATATTGAGGATTTTTTTTAGTACACTACTGTTAAAGTAAATTTAATTTCGCGTCGAATGAGCTATATTTGACTGTAATTGAATTAAAATTAAAAGAGTTGTGTGAGTTTTTATTTTTTTTTACTAATTTGATATGTAGGCATCGAAGCATGAAAATGATAACAAGTGTCATTATAAACACATAATATTTATTGGAGTATTGTGCAGTGCATCACTGTACGGTATGTGCGGTACGGTGCAGTACACAACTGAACTGGTTCCAAACTAAAAAATGCATTGGAAACGGCCCTTTGGAGTTTAGTATGGTACGGTACATTTGTCATTCTCTTCATCAGTTTTGAATACTTCTCTGGAAGAAATTCGATCATCATCATTCATCTGAAGTCGTCATCAACTAAATTCCATTGTTTAAATCGAGAAGCGAGCCTTTCAGATTGTCTTTCCGATAGAAGTAAATCACGAGAAAGATCCTGAAAATCTGAATTTGATACAATGTGTCGTTCTGAAGACTTAGAACCAGACGGAAAGTACTCTTCATCATCAGGTTTATTGTTATCACTTTGATCATCATCAGCAATGAGTTGAACTTCCTTCAGTTCATGTCCTGCAGTTGAGTCAATCATATCGTCCAAGACTACGGGGTTCTTAACAGTTGCAACATCAGCATACTTTATGTGCTTTCGAGCTTTATAATGATGGCTGTTTACGTCCGTTTTATAAAAATAACAATCATCTGGTTTATGATAAGGCTGACGATGCCACACCATCGGAGAATATTGAGAAATTCGACTTTTCTGGCAACGTTTCGATTTATATCTCTTGAATTTCAATGAAACAAACAATAAAACTTTGACGTTTTAATAAGGTTAAATTATAATAACAAACTTCTTTTCTTAATCAATGTACAGTGTGGACTTTGGTACACTTGGGAGCCTTTTCATATTTCCATTGAAAAAAAAATATGCTATAATATGTCAGATATTTTCGTAAGTTCTAACCAGTTCTGTTGTATGCAGTACAGTGTACTCTTATGTATACATATATACTCCAATAAATATTACGTATCTATAATAACGCATCAAAACACGTCCTTATTCCCATTTAGCGTAAAGTTATACCTTCATACCAAATTAGTAAAAAAAAAATAAAATCTTAAAACTCACACAACTCTATTAATTTTAATTCAATTACAGTCAAATATAGCTCATTCGACGCGAAATTAAATTTACTATAACAGTAGTGTACTAAAAAAAATCCTTAATATCGGATAATATCGTAAAAATTATGTCAAAGTTGAAAAAATTGAGAAAAAATAAAAAAAATCCAAATACTGCCGCCTACAGTCTCGTCAGTTGTCATTTCAGAAAAATTGTCAACACACTGTCAAAAAGGCTTGTTTTTGTTCTTTCGAACTAAAAAAACAAATTCGAAATCGGATGGAAATTGGCGAAGTTAGGAGTGATTGTTCACATCAACCTACTGAAAAACGGTTTTATGGCCATAAAATGAGATTTTGGGGGTGTATTGGAAATTTCTCCTATACCATGTTTCTTAGTTTTACTATACCTACAAGTTGTGCTAGGTCTCCATAAAAGTATATTTAATTTTTTTTTTTTTGTCACACCGTGTAATCGAATATTTGCTTAAATTTAATCTAAAAAATCTCAGTTTTTCCTATTTCCCACTATTCATAGCACACTCTAGACTTCATAATCCGCATAAGCTGTTCAACTATGACCCAAATACAAAGTTCAAAAAAGTTTTGAGATAGAAAATTAATAAAAATAATTTTGCTTGATATTTTTCTGATTGGTTGTTTTGATTTTATTCAACGAGGCATAGCAACGGATGCCGGGTATTGTAATATTATGGTTATTAATAAAAGATTATTTTCTATGAAATTATTGTTTGTAATTCTTTTATATACATATCCTAAATCCCTCAAAACTACTCCTACGCGAGCGGGGCCGCGGGTTAAAGCTAGTTACACTATATTATCCTATTATATTCTGCAGGCCCACGTAACCCGTTTGGCCTTACATAGAATTTTTTAAAGGTAGGAACTCCAACTAAGTCCTAGATATTTAACCTCGCCAGAGAATTTAAGCTCTTTTTCCAAGAGAAAGATCGTTTTGTTGTTATACATTGACACTTTTCTTGGCATGAGAAAGGATGAATAATTTTTGCTTTTGCATAAAATTCCAGCAGCTTTCAAATACCAACAATGCGGATGTGCCTCAAGTCTTCTACACCACCGAAAATTTCTTAACAAAAACAGCATACATTGTTGCCAAATCACCACCAGCTTAGCACACCGCAATAAGCTAGAACTCAATAATTTAATTTTATCGTCAAAAATGTAAACAAGACATTTTTTCGCAATCGATTTAACAACATTGAAGCAATCAATACAATTACCGCGTACTGTGATGCACACAAAATTCGCGTAATCACAAAAAACACAATTGGTTATCTAGCAACATGTTACTATAAAACAACAACAAGCATCCAATTTTACAATTCATAGAAGCAGACATTTACAAGTGCAACAGTTAGTGGTTGACGGCCTCTTGGCATACTATCGAAGGGGTAAAGTGTGGAAAGGGTAACCACGACGAGTAGCTCTTCCGCAATGCCAGACACTTGAGAACAGCCAATCGGCGCACCAACAACATCAACCGACGACAACCGCAAGCCACACTGCCACAAATAAAAAGAAAACTACAGCATCACAAAGGCTATTTCCCACGTCACGTTGATTATAAGACGGCATGCTCAAGTACTCATCGTGAGTTTGTATTTATGTGTGACGAGTATGCAATCAATTTTGTAGTAGAGTTGACCTGAGGCGTTCGCCGCAAAACTTATCGGTGCATGTCACAGCCGAAATATACACATACACCTGTATTAAATATAAACCTGTAAGTATGTATCTAATTGTGGTGTGGCATGACAAGAAAAGCAGAAGCGAAGACAGCCATTGGCAGCACGGGGGCAAGCAGTCAGCGAGTCAGTTCGAAGTCAGTAATTGTTGCTTATTGAGGATGTCAGCTTGCTGCTTCACACTGGCTGCAGCGAGCATCTTCTATCGACTAGTTGAGCGGCAGTTCAGTTGCATAAGTGCATTTATGTTCATTTTAGTAGCAAAAACTTCGAAATTTCATCTCCACTTACGGAAGTGCAGTGCTTACTATTGGATATGCGACCGATAATTTGAAATGTTTTGGAGTCTTATACTGCAAAATTGATGTTAATTCATATACTGTACTTACTGCTCTATACGGCTGAGTGGTGTTTAGAGATGTTATGAATTACCATGCACTTGACACGGCTCTTAAGTGCCATGTTTTTAAAAGTGATTTTATGATCAGGAAGATATTAAAAGCGAAAGGTTTATTAATTTTTGGAAGGGAAAAATTAAAAGTAATATTTTTATTTATTAAAAAAAGAGTAAACTTAAAACAAAAGTTGACCATAAATATGTAGTAAATAAAGTTTAATTGGAAGTTATTCAATTTCTCTTTAGGGTGAAGTCCATCAATAACTTTTTACCATGCGAAATCCTTACAAAGTTATGAAAGTTCACACAAAGTAATCAAATTTAGTAGTTTTGATCTTAAGAAATAAAAATTATTATTGCTATTCATTCATGAGAAAAATTGACAATAAATAAAGGAAAAACGGTCGTCTTAGCCGGATGGGTCGGTGCGTGACTATCATTCGGAAGTACACGCGTTCGAAAGTTATGACATGAAACACCGAATGATAGAAAAAGTTTGTCGCTCCTCGGCAGACAATGGAGTGTATTTCTGCTATGAAAAAGCTCCTCAGAAAAACTATTTGCTGTTCGTATGTGGCATGAGACTGTAGGTCCCTGCGTTTGTGGAAAATATCAAGACGCACGCCTTAAACAGTAGGAGGAGCTCGGTCAATCTAACATACAATAAAGGGTGTAAGTGCGAACTATACAAATGTATGATATTTATGTATTCGAGCGCCGTAGCCGGATGAGTTGGTGCGTAACTACCATTCGGAAGTGTGTAGTTTCGAATCTTCATCAAATAAAAGAATTTTTTTTTTTCAAATAGCGGTCGCCCCTCGGCCGGCAATGACAAATCTCCGAGTGTAATTCGGTCATGAAAAAGTTCCTCATAAAAATATCTCATGCTTGGATTTGGTTTAAAATTGTGGGCCCCTACAAATGTGAAAAAACATCAAGACGCACACCACAAATAGGAGGAGGGGCCAAACAACTAACAGAAGTGTACGCGCCAATTTATTTATTTTATGTATTATATTTATAAAGTAAAAGCACGACCAAGGTGAGCTATAGGCTAAACAATAATATAGGTATATTAGAAATACCGTAAGTTAAAACTTTGGGCAAAGGTTTTAATAGACAATCTTACATAAAAGAGATCTTCTTGTTTTGTTAGATTGGATCCAGCTTGCAACGCAACGGGTTTTGAAAATTTCCTTTGTGGCTGCTGAGAGCTAATTTAGAAACCAGGTTTGAAACGAAATCTATTTAAATCTCAATATATATTCATACATAATATTCGTTGCACAAGATGAGTCCCACGACATCTATGGAGGTTATTCGAGAACTTACGCCTCTTTACATTTAAATCCAATTCCAATCAAGGAGAGCTATTCTAAGAACAATCAAAACAAAATCGTAGAAAATTGATATTCTTATTGAACTCTGAGGTCTCAATGTTATGGGGCATGATGCTCCGGGTGATCAAACGCTTTAATATTGAACTGAGCCATACAAAAGTTTATATAAAACCTACAAGATAAATCAATCATGGACGGATCCCTCACCGAAGAAGGTTTAGAAGCAGGTGTCTGTGGTCCGGGAAAAGTTTCTCGGAAGCATCAGGCAAGAATACAAATATATTTCCAGAAGAAGTCTATGCAATAGACAGATGCACTCAGTTTAACTTTGAACGCTACCATAGCAACACAAGCATAGCTATCGCACTGATACCCAGGCTATTCAATTAAGGCTTCTAGGTTACATCTAAACTGTTGCTGGAACGTCTTGGCAAGCTGAACACATTACACCAGAACAATCCGGTACGTATTTTATGGCTTTCAGGCTACATAGGAATTATTGGAAACGAAATGGCAGATAAATTAGCCAGAAAATAGGAAAAGTCTCACAATTTATTCCTCAGATCCATTTTGTGGTCTAGGAAAGGGTAACTTTTTATTATTATTTCAGGAAAGGCAAAGTTACATAGGGCAATCTACCAGATTTATCGCAATCAAAATATATAATAAGTAGCTGAAGCCGACTTATCGATTTCTGAAATTAAATACATAAGAATAATTCTAAAAGCAACACAGGAACTATATCAAGACATTGCTGACTGAATCACAACCTTACTTACTTGGGAATATACTGCAGTGGAACTTGCAGAAAACTCAAAAAAAAAAAAATGGGACAAATTTAAGATTTATTAATAGAGAAATATTCTGAAACTATGAAGGGGACACAATATTTATTTCAGTTCGTAGTGCTAAATCCCTTCATAATAATACAAGTAATAATAAATATAGTTTTGAATGCATTTTAATCTGTATTTTTACTAGTTTTTTTCTTATTTGGTAAAGCCGCTTAAAATTTTACTTTTTTGTAAATGACTCTCTCAGCTTTAAAGATATTCTGCTAAAATTTTGCACACGATTGTTTTTTAGTATAACCTCAGTCATTTTTTAAAATCGGACCACTTCAAGACCCACTTCGGACCCACTAGGGTTGTCTTTAAATGAGCCCTAATGGTCTCCTTTTAAATGGAGAAACCTCCTCAGAAACTGGAGCCAATCTGAAAAGCGGAGGAAACCGTTGAATTAAGAAGGTCCCATTTAAGTAATATCAATTATCAAAACTTTCGCCAAAAAAAAAAAAAAATAGTTTGAATTTCAAAGAATTCTACTATTCAAGTTTCAAGAAAAATTCTCGTATTAGCCAAAATACTCTAAAATAGGATCATACTATCTTAAAAGAAATTAAAATTTAAAAAAATAATGTCAAAATATAACAAAATAGTGCGGAAGCGCTAGTTGGATTCCGGAAGAATCCTGGATGATTAAATTAGCATACTTTGGAAACTATATTTCTTTTCTGAGCCGAAGGTCTTAGCAAACAGCGCTCTTGTAAAGCTCACGTGCTCGTCCATCGAGACGATTTTCATGAATTTAATGACATTTTCGACGATTGGCCCATTAGAGGATGTCTTATCTTCGATGTCTATATGACCAGAATGGAATAGTTTGGACCACCGCTTTGTTGCTGTATTCAATATAGTATTTGGACCATAAACAGAACAAATTTGTTTTGAACAGTTGCTGTGACGTCTCCCCTTGGTCTTAGTGGTACTGAAAAGTTTATAGAAAATGCTGTCCTTTACCTTAACTTCAGAACATTTTGATCCAAAACACCATTAAAAACATCTTTTATTTGTTGTTTCTTGCCCATAGGATTATCACGTGCTAATGTATTCGGCTAACGATGAGGGTTGGTTATAAATTTTTTTAGTACCTTGAACTTCAGGTATACTTGAAAAACCCCTTTAATCTGAATTTTCTTTATTAAATTCCAATTTTCTGTAAGCTTTAAAAAATTTTGAGCTCTTAAAAGAAAAAACTGAAAATCGATTTGATAGTAATAAAGTGCAGGACTATATCTTAATAGAAAAAACGCCATTTTCAAATTTAGCTTAGAGATTGCACAGAAAAGGAAAAATCTGAAGAACTTTTCAATATGTAGTTGGCGTGCTAATAAAGTAAAAATGTCTATATTTGCAATAATGATGGTAAAATGGTAATTTTGCGCCTTCGCAAGGTGACACGGATCCAAGAGATTCGAAGAGCCATTGAAGGCTTTGCTGCATAGATCCGGCTGAATTTGAGCAATGGTCTGAGTTGAGCTAACTTTGAGTAAATAGGCCTGCGATTTCAGAAAACACAATAAGAAGTAGCCTTGCGTGGTCAAATCGCATGTACTTGGTGGTGAGTTCACGTCACCTCCGCTAGTGATAAACGTTTTTGTTTTAATTTTTTATCATTTGCACTCACTGCTGAATCGGACACTTGCCGTGGTGATCTTGATTTTACATCAGTGAGTGAATAACAAAAGCTTCATTTGATAGGTGCCAGCAAAATAATATGAACGCCAGAACCTGGCAACAATGACTTTTCCCTATTAGGAGAGCTTTCGGAGTTTTATGTTTCATGTCTGCAGAGATCTACCGGATCACTGAATGCTTAGACTAGGCGGGCGCCTCATTATACAATACTTTATATCTATTATTCTATATATAAATGAATTGTGCCTTATAGGGCGTGTGGCAGCTTTATAACGAGTGCAACCTAAAACATAAAATCTAAACTGGTGCTAACTTATACACTGGACTTCCCAGTTAATTAAGATTGTTTAGACAGTACCCTACCGAACTTAAGGAATGAGAACATGCGTTTTTTAACTCCAAAGTAAAATTTTTGCTTTAATCTTAGTAGAAGAGTTTTAACACTTGGCTCCAATGGAAATGGAATCAAGGGTCCATATTTGAATTTTTTCTTGATTTTGATAAAATTTTACATAGTTAGCTTTGGCCTGAACTTAGACTTCACTAGGTGTAAGCACAGCTTGACGTAAAGACTCATCGAATTCTGGACAAATTTAATTAAAATCTTGATTTCCTTTTGTAATAGAGATTCAACAAAACTAGTAAATGTCTTTTTCATTTCAATACTATTAATTTGTGCATCCTCCATTAGCTGTTTATGCCTACGTCTATAAATTTGTATAAATGCATGTATGTACCTCTTTTGATTTGCTACTTTGCATGCGCTTCTGCATAAAATCGCATCGCTTATGGTCGCTATCTTTTGGTTTTTTTTTTTTTGGTGCCAAAAACATCCATTCACTTTTTCGGTTGTTATGTACTCTGTGGATTTTGTTGTATCCTGATGCAATCACCAATAGTCTGTTCATACAAGTAGCAGCATCACAATCGCTTGCGGTAAGCGTAGAGTGGAGCGTAAACGGTGAAAAACTCATCAGGCACAAAAAAGGAAAACAAATTTTTATTACAAGATGTGAGCGCGCGTGCTATTAAAAATGCATAAATAAGTAGGTAAAGAGATACATGTACATATACCTATTTGTGTATGCATGCATGTTTTTGCTGGTCATGGGACACTATCACAGCAAAGATTTTATCATTAGGGCTAACAAAGTATGTATTTCCTCATCACAAACACGTAGAAGGTAAGGGAAGTTGTGCACACAGATGGGAAGTTATTTTATGTTTTTATAGGCTTTATTCTATTTTCAATCAATAGTAATATATCGATACAATATGTGGTGGTAGTAAAATTCATGAAAAAACGTAAATGCATTGTATTATTATTTTGAGATTAGCGGAGCGTTTAAAGTTAAAATATCTGAAATAGCATTCGACTATAAATTGTCGGCAGCGTTTCTTGTGAAATCCCCACTCGTTTACAGCCATTCACTCTCAGTCTTAGAACAACAAATGTGTTAGTGACAAGTGTTGTAGTGTTTCATGGGATAAGAGTATGTCGTGTGATGCGTCATTTTACTTGTGTCTATCACTATGCTGTCCGTTGGCCATCAACAGTTGTAATTCAGGCTGACAAGCGCGGCTCAAATTTTTATCACACTGAGCATTGAGCGTCATCAGTTAAGCGCATACTTTCAAGAAGTATCTTACATGTTGACTGTACAATTCTTTCGAAATAATATTAATGTACCTATTATAAATTTGTGAAAACGTGGCGTATACGCAACATATTTGCTGGTGCGTCATTAGTTAGCCCTCATTACTGCAGCGGACATTGAAAGCCTGACAATTAAAAACTTTGTGGGTTTTAACACTTTTTCCAGTGGAATACATTATCAACTTCCCTATAATAGAACTCCTATGCATCAAAAATTTGTGTGACACTCATATTTAGACAAATATTTAGAGGTTAGGAGTCCTTTGACCAAGTAAATGAATGGAAAAAATGTGTTACTTGAACATGGGAAATTCTTTATTATAGCTTTCCGTTCTTGTAATCAATCCTATGCCAATTTTAAAACTCTAAATATTATTATGATAAATGTTATGCTAAAGGGTTTTTCAATAAGTGCGGGTAGATGGTTCAATATATAACTTTCAAAGTTTTCTTCAGAAACTTTTCTTCGGGCACATATATAAATATGTTGGCATGGAAAAGCACTTCAAAGTGGCGTATGAGCCATTCCATGTCAAGTGATCTAAGCGTTTTAGACATGGCTTTCAATTTTTCTGAAAATTGATTTATTTGTAGGCTTGAATATAAGAAGTAAACTCATAATATTCTGAAAAAATTTTAATAATTTTGGAATTTGTTCAATGTTGAAAATTTTGGTTCAAAGTCTTCAAAGCTCTTCAAATATATATATCTTTGGTTTATTTTTATTATTTTATTTTCGTTTTTTTTTTTGTAATGAATAAAATATTCTTTAAATAAAAAAAAAAATAATATTTAGAAAAAAAAAATTTTGAAGAAAACTTGTTTTGTCATTTGTGAAAAACAACCCTCTTTTTCTTCGTTTTTTTCGTAATTTTCATTGATTTTCTTGTTAAAACTTTTTGTAAAAAACTTGTTTTGCCATTTGTGAAAAACAACCTTCTAAAATCTTTTTCTTCGTTTTTTCATTTCTAGCTTTCAGTAATCCCTGAAAGCAGCATATTGTGATTCGAGATATGTATATTCATCCGTTGTGTGCTAATCAGTTTTTCTTCTCCCGTATTAAGTATATCTTGACACTACGCCCAATGCTCAGCTTTGCCTCATGAAATCGACTTTATGCCAATTAAATTGAATACAATTTGTTTGTTATTTTCTCTAACTAGGCCGATGTTATATGAAGAGACTATTTAGTAAGCTGATAAGCTTTATTAGTCCAAGCTAAGTTTCACAGCTGCTTAGGCTGTTTTGCCCTTGGGCTTGGTTAGTTTTTGATTTTTCAAAATCTCTCTTTACAGACTCGTCGAGTTCCATTTTTGAACGCATCTGCTGGATACCAAATTTTTAACTTTGCATACCCAATATTTATTTTCCATATTTTCCTTGCCTCCTAGAAGGTCTCTATGTATTTTGTTAGTACGGCTTTTAATGAAACTTAACCCCCTTCCGTCAGTTTACCGATGTAACCAGTACTTTCGTGGGGCAATTTGAGCACAAAGCTGTTAGGAAGAAGGAATATCGTTAATCACTCCATTCTATCTTAGTCCTTATGGACCTCTCATTTTCGATATTACTATGCTGTAAATCTACCTACTTGACCACCTGAGCCCATTTTTTGGTGGGAATTTAACTCAAGCAACAGCACAAGTGACGCCGAATTGAGGCCACCTCACCGAAAATAGTAACTTAAATCCATATTGGATGAACGGCGAGTGAACTTGAGCAAATTTGACTACGGGTGGCAACTCATCAATTGCATTGATTACCTTGAAAAGGGTGGAACAATAATCAGCACACATTATGCAGAGCTGATCGCAGTGGACAAAGTATACCACTATTCCACCAAGGCACTGCAATCTCCAGTCGCAATGGTGAATTTTCATTAATTACGTTACAAATTCTTCTTTTATCCGAAAAAATCTTTAGAAGTAGCATTCAACACTCTAAAGGTGCTGGCCCAATGCCCGGAATAGAAATTCATTACCTTTTATTCCGGCACTACCAGGGATCCTCATAATTTTGATTTAGTTTTAGTTGTACATTATTAAGTTTTTAATTATTGAAACTAGAAATGCTTTGATTGAAACGTTCATGTTACTGCCAGACAGCATTTTGAAACATGTTTGGAAGTCTCGTTTGGTGCCACAATCACTCAATACACCACTTCACACTGCACTGGTTCTTCTACAGCATTTCGCTAAAAAATCAACAAATCTAGAAATTCCTCGAGCTATTTATGTAATTTGTCAAGCTCGAAATCGATTTCACACCCATTTTTTCCGGTAGATTTACAACTTCGCCTAACAGTCAAAAAACCTCCTACACACACAATAACTCCCCTAATATGCGTAGTTCATCCTTGTGTACGTAATTATGAACGACTGTCTGTATGTACATCTGTTTCATTCCTCAGCACGCGCACTCTACTTAACCTCAGATAGAAACTTCAGATAATTTTTTCCATGAAATGTCTAATATAAACAAAGTTTTAGTGCGAAAATAAACAAAAAATATCAAAATTTAAAATTAAAAAAGCGCACCCTCTAGTCCACTATCAACATGGCAAAGGCAGGCAAGAAAGGCCAGGATAAAAGAGCTTCTAATACTGAAAGTGAAAAAAAGGGTAAAAAGGGCCGCAAAAGCAGCACCCTTTCTGACTCCTCAGCGGGGAAGGGCAAAAAAGGCAAGGGCAAGAGGAAAAGCAAAGGAAAATCGTCTGTGATTGACACTACAACTGCGGTTGAAGCTCAGCCGGAGGTACCATCGACACCACCGCCACCTCCAGAACCTAAATGCAATGACCAGCAGCGTGCCGACGAACCATGCCGTTACACAGAGGATGCTTGCTGTAAGGGGGCCATTGCATGCCGGCCAAATCATTATCCAGGCATTTTGGAAGAGCCCGAACGCATGGCTGTTGTCGGCTCAGAGAGCGGCAGCTACGAAAGTCTATGCAAATTGGTGCGCGCTGGTTTGCGCTGTGCCGATCGCATTTTCATCATGACACCTTGGGGTAATTACGTGATTTTTCGCGCACACGATGAGGAGAATAAAATCTATTTCATTTACGATGGTTGCACATGCAATGTGAATCGCTTTCGATATTTAGATTTGCGCGAGGGTACAGCTGGACTTCTCTATTTTAATTGCGTGCATGCATTAATTACTTATATGTTGGACTCGAAGAAGCAACGGATGTCCTTGAAGCGCATAAGACGCAGTGTCATCGATGACATCTGCAAGGAGTTTTGTGAATTCGGACCTAAATAAGCAAAATATTTGCTATTTCAAACGAAAAAACCAAACGAATTGAGTGAAATGAGAGACACATGGCCAGACGGGGGCCCTAGGCAAATTTTTGGAATATTCTTTGGAAACGATTTTTTAATTACTATTTAATAGTACAAGTACATATATGTATGTACTTATTTAGGCACTAACAGTAATGTCTGCTAAACTGGAGATCTTATTTTACATCGTATATCAACAGAATATAAAGAACGTATACCAAACGCTTTTTTAAATATCCTTCTTTCATTAATTTTCACTCCACCTCAGGCCTCTTATGAATAACGCCGTCAGCTTGTCGATCTCGAAATCTTGAATAGCAAAACTGCCTATCTTGCATGCTGTTTTGTAATTAACATCGCAAATAGAGTTATTGACTACCCTTCTCTTGTAGAAAGTTTACATTTCAATGTTCAGCTTCGGACACTTTTCAATAAATTGGCTATGGGAATAAGTTTCCGTCTTTTCTTAGCCAAAGTTACGAGTTATTTAAACAATTAAATAATACATGATATTATGTGAAGTATGTGCCATTGGAAGCTACAAATTTACTCCATCTTTCAGGCAGCATACGGATTCCTCAGACGCAAAATTCGAGTTCTCTTGACTATATCGCACCCTAAATACAAAAGGGTCACAACTCAAAATTTTCCAAAATTGAGTTTTTTGCATAAAGTAATTCAGAGTACACATTTCTAACTGCTGCAAATATCTCGTTTACATAACTATCTTCTTTAACTGGAAAAATACAGTTATGTCTATTTTTATGTCAAGTGTGTTGCTTTTGCACGATCAACTAAAGAGAATTATTTTTAGTTGCGTTAATGGGCTCAAGAACAGCTGATTACTTTTATTACACATAAAGAGTTTTATTTTGAGTTCTGCCTCTATAACTGTAAAAAGTGATAAAATTCGTGGTATATTATTTTGCATTGTGCCTCTTTAGTTGTGAAAAGTGAGTTCAATTAGGTTAGGAAACTTATAAAATTAAAAGATTTTATCAGTTAAAAAAGCGCAACTTAAGATAATATCACTAGTTAATCGAAAAAATTTCAGTTAAAGAGTCATAAATCAAAATTTTTTATTATTTTCGCAAATATAATATAAAATTGAAAAAAAATATAGTCGAACCTTCTTCAATGTTGTATATTTTCATGATGGAACAATATTTTCTTTAAATATTACAATAATTTTTACATAAAACGTTTTTCGTCGCTCCTGAAAATCTTAGTATTTTGAGTTGTGACCCTTTTGTATTTAGGGTGCGATATCCATTTATTGAGCCAGTTTGCGATGTTCTCGAAAGAAGTGAGCCGCTCTCCAATAAGGGCTGATTGTATTGATCGCAATAGACGATAATCCGAAGTTGGAATGTCTGGGGAATACTTTCCAATTCAGTCCTTCCAAATATTTCTCGACCGATTTATCAATGTGTGGCCTGAGTTGCCATGCAGCAAAATCAGTTTGTCATATCTATCGTCCCATTCTGATCGCTTTTCTTTGAGAGCTCAATTTAAACGCATTAGCTGCAGTCGTTAACGTGCGACAGTGACAGTTTCAGAAGATTTAAAGAATTCATAATAGATAAGACCCTTCTGATATCACCAGATGCACAACATAACCTTTGCAGCATGAACATTTTTTTTCGCTGTCGATGGACCTGGTTCACCTGGCAGGATCCAATATTTTCGACACTTAGGGTATCATAATAAATCCATTTTTCATCGCCAGTGACGATGCGATGAAGAAAACCTTTTCTTTTCTGCCGTTCAAAAAGCATCTCACATGTCACTAAACGTCTCTCGATATCCCTCTCCTTCAATTGATGTGGCACCCAGTTACTTGTTTTCTAAACCATTCGCATCGTGTGCAAACGTTTATCTTTATACATATCATCAAGAGTTCGACGGTTCATCCAATAATTGTTGTAGTTGAGTATCTTCGAATTTTTAGGGGCACCGATCTTTATTACTCACGACGAAATTGCCTCTTTGGAAACGTCGAAACCATTCTTTACAAGTTGTATTTGATGGAGAGTGATTATCGTAAATATTGATCAATATGCGACCGAAACGTTTCAGCTGCACTTTTCTTTAAAAGGTAATAATAAAGCATGACTTTCCGCAAATGCTGTTTTTTCGGGATGAACCTAGACATTTTTGACGGCACATAAAAAACGATCTTTACGCTTCAAACGAATGTGAACTACTGCGATCGAGACCTCACATATGTATATACCTTCAAGTCACCAGTATATTACAAGAGCGAACACAGGTTTCTCTAGGTTACGATGGTTGTCATTGTAGCCCATTTATTGTTTACTTGCGTGATGTAGACGGACCTGAGCCAGAGCTTACTTGAGGATATATTGATGCTGCCCATAGTACACGATGCAATTTTCAGAAATGCCTCTGTATCCAAGATGATGAGAATACTTTTCTGGGTCGGATATGAGAATGGACCAACTACATCTCCGAGATATCAAACAAGCTGGAGCCCAGATAATATTCATGAATAGTCAAACTGCTATAAAGTAGTAAATTCAATCATCATAACTTTCAAACTTGTACTATAATGCAGTGTATAGAGGAACGAAACTCGCTCAATCAATGGGTTGATGTCACTCTAGTGTGGGCTTCAGGCTTTAAATGCAAGATCCCCCAGTATTTTCGATTCTACAGCCGTTTTAGCAGGACAGATTTGTCACGTGGCCACTCTCAAAACTGTAAACTCAATTATCTCAAAACTACTTTTTTCGGCCTGGTGTTGTCAAAAAAACTACAAAAAAACTATTCAACCGAATCGTCTGAAATTTTAAATTTTGTTCACAACATCAATGGCAATCGCCCGTACTAGAATCATATTATTATTTAAATTATTTCGTATTTTTATTTGCTAAAAAAACAGAAAAAATCCCGGTTTTTAGAGTGTGAAATTCGAAACCGTGCCATTTTGTAAAATTTTTGTTTTATTCTTGTACGAGACATAGCCCTAGACTCATCAGTCATGCTGATTAGTAATTTTTTTGGTTTTTGTAATTCAGATAAATAGAAAAGCCAAAATCAATAACACCGTCCAGGTCCAATTTTTTTAGAGAGCCGACTTAATCGGCATTCTTAAAATTATTAAAATTAAAAGCTTTTTTTTTCATTTTTGTTTGTAAAAGAAGTTGTATTAAAAGCCTAAAAAATTTATTTTCATTTTTTTTATTGTAAAAAAAATTACCGAAAATACCCAACATTTTCGAGCTCTAGACCACCGGGACCCGTTAAGTTCGATCAAAGTGGAGCCAATAGAAGTTCGCTTCAGCCAGATTAAGGCTTAAGGAAGACATGGCCTGACTATAACGCATCAAAGACCAAGTAATTGCTTGATTACGTTTTTTCTCAAATTTAAAGACTAATCGCAGTTCTCCCAGGCCATTGAAAGTTAAGGGAGCATATAGCCAGGTTAAACTTATCATCTCTTTCACGCCTGCTTGACAAGAAGATGTACCACTATCACAGAAAATGAGAATCACTTAATTATCTCTTTCGTTTTGGAAGTTAACCTTTTCGTCAATGTTTCGTTTCCTTGTAGTTCCACCTAGCTTTAGAAACTCAAACATTGATTTGACTTTATGGCCCAATCACTTACTTTACTTAGATATAAAGAAAGATAAATATCTATAGAATATTTTAGTTATCGTTTCCATATTGTAGGAGCATTGTGATCTAGAAAATCTTTGCATACGGATATTCGTGTTTCTAACTTTAAATACCAATTCATCTTTTTTTTCCTTGATCACTCCTCTCGGGATCATAGGGCATCGACAAGACTTGTCTTGCGTTGGTTTCGTTAATCTACAATATTTGATTTCTCATAGAGTAGGGGATTAACCTGCCGCTACCAGTCCTAAGTGGTGGAAATGCCCACCTTTCGTTGCTTAGGAAAAACGCCTTCTTAGTGCTTGGGGCGCCATCTGTGCTTTACATTTGCCTGGCAGAAGGATCGCACAGATGGTTTAGGACTTCGCTAAATTGCGTCTGTCTGGGCTATTACCGCAGTTGTTCGCTTGCTCTCGCTGGCGCCACTGATGCAATGTGTAACTGTTTGTAGTTTTACTTGTTTTAGCAGCCGCAATGCAAATAATGCGCTGACTATTGTGCGGGAGTAAGGATGGAAAGGATAAGTTTTTGGGCTCGAAATTTTTTTTTTTTGTGTTTTTGAAACAGGGAAAGTAGGTAAATTTGGAAAAGTGTGAGGACCGCGCTTTACGTGGGATTCGAACCCACAACCTCTAGGATGGCAGGCTAGTTCACTTACGCTACAATACCGAGGTTCGTAATCTTTAGACTCCTTGGCAGGCACATTTCTAGCAGCCATGGGATAAGTTGCAACTTTCTTCAAAAACAAAAATTTATTTGTATGAGTATACATAAAACCAGATCCAGGCAAGGCCGGCCATTGACATAAAATGTATTCATTTAGCTTATTATCCTCCAGGCATTCTGTCTCAGTTACCAGACACATCCCATGCAGATGTAGAGACTGTCGATTATGACTACTATTGCCACTTGTAAGCAATCTTTTGTCGGGTCTACTAAACTGGTTTGCGTTCTTCTTCTAAAGAGGTAAATACACTTTATTCTTTGCCCGATGCATTCCGGTGACCACTGCCTGGCGTAGTTTTTGAATACGAAATTTTAAATTAGAGTGAGCTCATGTTGCAGCGATGGGAATTGGTCATCAGGGTATGCGATCATGGTTTTAGTGTTTGCAAAAAGACTACTTAAGAGTAGATTAACTCATGAAGCTGCCATTTTGTTACACTAATAATGAATAAAACCTTAATTTTTTTGCTTCAGAGCATTTTGGCTCTCGAATAAATTCACTCAGCTCATTTATTGTGAAGCTCGTTAATTGCCTATTGTGATAAATCTGCTTACTGCCATTGCACATACCTTACAAGCGTTCTTTGCCTTAAGGATTCTGGGCCTAACCAATTTCTTCACCATCAAACAAGTGCCGGTTACGCCAGGCTTTACAATCGGATGGTGAATATCTTGCGGCAATCACGCAGCTAAATATGCGCAATTTAAAGCCTTAAATTTCCTTCTTTAGCTACTTTTTTACGACACATACATACACACATATATGCGCGTAAGTAGAGAACACTTCCCGAACTGAAATATGAGATTTGATACCATGAGAATTGATGCAATTGATGAATATCAGTCGGCGCTGGTACTATAGCACAAAAAGTTTTATCAGAAGGACCAAAGCCAATTGCTGGCCATTTTGCGGACATTGTATTCTGCGTCTAATTACTATATATACTCTTTATTACAAAACAAATATGAATACTTTTCAAATAAAAAAAAAATTTTTTTGAGACTTTTTTTCTAATTGAATTTTTTTAGCATTACAACCTCTCTGAAATTTTTCGTGAGTTAAAACTAAGATTGATTGTTGATTGCAGGCATCATTACTATCGTCCGTTTATGCTTTAAAGCAATATCTCAACATCAGTACTGCTGAAACAATGTTGATAGAAGTGATTTGCGAATCCTCTTAAAAATATCCCATCATTATTTATTTTGAAGTAATAATAAATTTTGCAAATTCATATTCAGTGATTGTTTGCTACTGTGACTAACCAGTGAACAAAAAAAAACTACGTAATTCGGCTGAATAAACAATAAAAAAAGCAGCGATCAACAGACGAGTAACACTTGCCACATTGTCACACGACGCCTTGGCAGCTGCCAAACGGACGCGCTAACAACTTGGCTAAATAAATTGCCAAAAGAAATATGAGTACTCAGAAGATTTTACATAAGTACTTACCCACACCAACGCACATGTGCAGATGCCTCAAGTGTATAGATGTGCATTAGTGTTACTGTGACCACTTGACAGCAGCGCAGTGCGTGCAGTCGCACTTAAGTACGCGACAAAGTGATGCTTCAGCTGCAATTTGCGGATTTGTGAAAAAGTTTTTTCACATCATCATCATCGCTCAAGCAAATGCAAATGCAATGGACCTGGATGAGAGAGAGTGTGCTGCAACAGTAGCCAGCTGCAGCATTTATTTCACGTCTGCTGTCAAGTGGTTGCACCTCATGGAGAAGCTCTTTAAGCGCCGCCATGACAGTCCATTATTTGCAATATTTTATTGCAATAAAACGCATTCGTGCATATGTACTTATATGTATGTACAAGGTGCCGTAAAATAATCACTCGATCGGAAAATTTTTAATTTTTGCAAATGGCGTCTTACAGAAACCATTTTTGATACTTGGGAACTGCAGTACAGGGTTTGATTGCAAAGTAATGAGCCTTATTTTTTTTAAGCAGTTTTATTAAACCTTTTGGCTTATACAACTAAAATTCTTCAAAATAGGTCCCATGAGCGTCAATACACCGCTGGTTGCGGTCCTTCCACTGCAGGAAACATTTTTTAAACTCATCCGCCGGAATCGCGTTCAATTCGGTTGTCACAGTTTTTTGGATCGCCTCGATGGTGTCGAAACGCCTCCCCTTCAGCTTTCTTTTCAGGCGCGGGAACAAGAAGAAGTCCGGAGGGGACAGGTCTGGGCTGTAGGGAGGGTGGGGAAGCAATGTTCAAAAATTCACGAACCCCGTTCACATCTTCGTCTGTTTGCGCCGTCGAAGGCCTTCCAGATCGCTGTTCGTCTTCGACGTCCTCCCGGCCTTCCTTGAACGAATTGTGTCACCGTTTTACTTGGGCACTGGACAGAGATTGGTCCCCGTAAGCCCTCTTGAGTAGCCCAATGGTTTCGGTACTCGTTTTGTTTAGCTTTACGCAAAATTTGATCGAGTAACGTTGCTCCAACGATCGCTGCATTTTCGCCACGCAAAATCCTAACACACTTTTAAAACAGCTGGGACCGGTTTCTAGTGAAAGGGGAAGGTCCAACGATCATTTTCTCCCACCAGCCGTACCTAGGTACGTAGGTAGGGGGGCTGTCGCAACAACGCATTTAGACCTTTCGTAGGCCTATTGTGATACCAGTGGAGCTTATCCTTACACTATGTGTTCCTTTTCAAACTATGCGGTAGCTTTAATAAACGAGCAAAGCTTCTTTAGTTTTAGATGATACATTCTTAAAAATCAGGAGTGCGCAGCTTCCTCATAGCTAAGCTTTCACATTCGCATAAAAGGTGTCTTACTGTTGTTGCCGCAAAAAAGTTAGTCAAAAACAAAATTCAATTATTAATTTTGCGTCACCTTGTATATAAACGTGATTATGATTTTCATGCACTTTACTTTAGAGTATCGTAAAACCGTAGAATTTATCTCTTATAGGTGTTTTTTGTGTAGCATATTTTTTTGTTGCTGTTCCGATTGATAAATGTAATCGGCGTATAAACTGGTGGTTCCGAATAATACTGGAATTTTTGCTTTATTCATTAAAGGTTTTTATTAAAATATGCAATCATAGCACTTTTATGGAAATTAACGCGGTAAATTGATGAAACTCAAGCGTTCAGCTTTCAAATAAATAAGATTCCCAGCGTGTTAATTAATACGAAGGTCAAATAATTTATAATCTTCATATTAATGTAATCCGAATTTGGAACTCGATGTGCTCTTTGAACGATGTGCCTCATATTGGGGCATAAATGATTAGATTTTCTTAAAAACAATGTGTGTGAATATTTGAAAAAAGAATACTCAAATCTATATACTAGCATTTTAAAACCTTTTCAATGGGTTTCAATTTGACAAACAAAATTTAACTATGCATGATTTCGTTTTCATTTGCATTTATTCAGGGTAGGATAACAAACCTTTTTCTTCTTCACTCACCATCATCAACGTGAAAACGTCCAAAAATTCGCCTTCGTCATCCAAGCTTTTGCGCCATATGTAAGGATGGGCATGATGAGATCATTATAGAGTGTTAAAGTGATAACAAACCTTACCGACAAGTTTTGCAAGATCATTAAACAATAACTTAAGAACTTAATTTTTGTTTTAAATTTTTTATTTTATAAAAGTCTACATAGCAATTGAATTATTATACAAACTTATTTGGTAAAGTAGCACTACCACCAGAGGCTTTCGACTGGAAGAACTGGACTCTGCAAAACAAATTATGTCTTAATATTAGTAAATATTATCACATGAAGTAAATTGTTAATTTGATAAATATTAAGACTAAATGAGTGACCTAAACAAATACCTTGGCATCGGAAAATCAAGGTGAAGACTTCTATAAACCCGATTAAACTTTTTAAGTCCTCTTATAAGAGAAGCGAAATTGAAGTAATTAGATCAGAGAATTTCATTATAAAATTGTTAATGAAGCGTGGCACTATCTCAGGACCATTGAAACTTAATTGGCCAAGATGATCTGAGCAGTCAATGGTCCTGGATATTATATAATACTCGTATACAACATATCGTATATAAACATCAAGCTTTGAATGAGTCGTCTGATCTCATGATAAAACACTCATAAGCAGGCACCTAGGATGGTAGGGTCGCAAAGGACTATCAAAAAGAAAAGGTTGAAGAGCAATAAGAAAGAGCGAATGTGGGGAATATATATATATATATATATATATACTCTAACTTCGAAAGGACTAGAAAGGACTAAGGAATTATTGTAAATAATATTTTTCTACTGCATAGGTTTTTGAAAACCCTAGCATAGCGTCGCAAAGGTGACAAATTAGCGTATACCTTAGAAATATTAGAGTTAATATGGATATCGAACGTAAAATACGAGTCAAAAATAATGCCAAGATGACGAATTTCTTTGAGTGAGGCCAGAGTTACATACATTTGAAACATAATAAGTTGAGGAAATGGAATTTATGGACTTCGAAAACTTCTTATAATAACATTTACTAGTACTAAGACATATTTTGTTTTTCAGAACCCAATCATTCAGAGTATTCAAGTCTTCCTGTAGTAAGAATGCATCTAATAGATAAATTTTATCAGCGTGACTAACAGGTACGACGATATAAAGAGGTTTTGTTGCAGAAGTTTCAAAAAGGGGTAAAAGAGGCTTTGAACATTCTTAAATATGGAGAAAATGTGAAAAATAAAATAGATTTGTCGAAAACCAGCGTGATTTTTGACTCGCTTAAAACTTGCGCTTTTCTATTCCAAAATTTAGTGCGCTATTCAATTCCATGCTCAAAATTTATCTAGCAATCCCGATTAAAAAGTGTGAAGTTTTGATGATCATTGTTTGAATTTTTTTTAATCTGTACAAAATTTGAAGCTTGGAATTATATGCTTCTTGTGGGCGAATGAACTATATTTTCATAAAGAATTGTTCAATTTAAATAGGAAAAAAACCAATTGTCAAAACTTGTCAATAGCATTGACATTTCAAAGTCAATCAGGTGGGGCATTTTTGATTAGTTAATTTATTAGCAAGTATTTGCCTCTTTTTAGATCAGAATTCAATAACTTTATTCAAACACTAACCAAAAACAAAAGAATCAACATTTATAGAATCCCCTTCTCATATATTTTTGCTCTTTTTTCTATATTAACCAGTTATTAAATGCGTCGGGAGAATTGCTGTATTGTCGCCGTTATGTTATATTTTAATAAAAATTGTTTTAATACATAAAAACGAAACATAAAAAATCGTAAAAAAGGCATAGTAGACCACTCCTGTTTAGTTTGAGGAATAGTTCGATTTCGTGCTAAATAATTTCTTACTTGTAAGGATAAGCATTAAAAAAAGCTGATTGTAATATGGACAAATTTGCAAAGCATAATTAAATGCAAGCAACGTGTGTGCATTGCAATGGCGAATTACCATGGTAACATCACAAGAGAGTGTATCTTTTTGCAACATAATTTACATACTCCAAAACTCCACCATCTCAAAAATATTCACAATAGGCCAAATCTTGAGAGATACCCATGAAAGGAGAATCGACACACACCATCCTTTCGTCGATTTCAAAGCTGCATTTGACAGTACGAAAAGGAGTTATCTGTATGCCGCGACGTCTGAATTTGGTATCCCCACAAAACTAATACGGCTATGTAAGATGACGTTGCTCAACACCAGCAGCGCCGTCAGAATTGGGAAGGACTTCTCCGAGCCGTTTGATACCAAACGAGGTTTCAGACAGGGTGAGTCGTTGTCGTGTGACTTCTTTAAACTGATGTTGGAGAGGATCCTACGAGCCGCAGAACTTAATCGCTTAGGCACAATATTTTATAAGAGCGTACAATTGTTGGCGTATGCCGATGATATTGACATCGTCGGCTTTAACAACCGCGCTGTTAGTTCTGACTATTCCAAACTGGATAAAGAGGCAAAGCGAATAGGTCTGGTGGTGAACGAGGACAAAACGAAGTACCTCCTGCCATCAAACAAACAGTCGGCACACTCGCGTATCGCTACCCACGTTACTGTTGACGGTTATGATTTCCGGGTTGTAAAAAACTTCGTTTATTTAGGAACCACCATTTACACCGACAGGCGGCCGCTGTAGCCAAATGGGTTGGTGCGTGACTTCGATGCGGTCCCAGCTGGTGGTAGCAGAGGAAGAGGATGACCTCCTCTGCTTTGGAAAGATCGATGGAGAAGGACTTGGTGGGTCCAACTGGCGCTAGTGAGCAATTAACAAGAAGAAGCATAAGGGGCCATTTGAAGTAAAAGTAAATATACTTCTAGTATAATTCTGTAACTTTTCTTTTTCATTTTCAATTCCATCAGCTGTCATGGAAACTCGCGAACGTTATAATATTTTTGCTAGATTTTTGCAGGAATGCAACTATGATATAATTATTGTCAAATATATATATGTAGGAATATTTACACCAATTACAATATTTTTATGTTGTCATTCTTTTTTAACCTTTAACTTCGACCTGGAAAATGATGATTCACAATACCTAAACAGCAGCGAAAATTTTAAAAATTTAATTAACATCAATCAGCTGCTGCACCCTTTATCAAATAAATTAACAAGTACAGGGTGTTCTGCTACCGACTACAAAGACTTTAAGGTTCCACTCTGTAGTTAATCTTGGGACGAAATAAATCAAAAATTTTAGATTCAAATTGAATGGCAACCATTTTAATTTCTCTCTTACCTCATTACGAATGCATGCCAAAAAAGGACTGGGTATATTTCTTGATGTAGAAGTCAGCTCCTTGCGAAAAAGCCAATAAATATATCACATAAACCACGACCGACATTTTTTGCTTATATCAGGTACTTAAAATGATCGAGAAATTGAATAATTGAAAATTTTAAGTGATAACCTGCAACTGTTTTGACAGTTATCAGCATTCAATTATCTAATTTTATAAACAGCATACAATTAAGAGCTCTTTTTTTGGTATAGCTATTTCGCATTGGATAATTTCGCAATGAATTTTTTTTTCGCTGTCAATGGACATAGTTTACCTGGCAGGCTCCAACTTTTTCGATGGAGCGTGATTACCGTAAGTATTGATCAATATACGAAGCGTTTCAGCTACACTTCTCTTTGAAAGGTAATAATGAAGCATGACAAATGTAGACATTTTTGACGTCAGATAATGACAATGGGTCAATGATGCCATCAGACCATCAGTCACTTCCTGGATTATATATATAATGGGTATTTCCAACCTTTATTGGTTATTTGGCCGATCTGCTCCTCTCATTGTGTGCGTGCGGATGTTGTTCCACAAATAGAGGGGCCCACAGTTTTATACCACGTCCGAACGGCAGATGGTTTTTTATGAGAAACTTTCTTATACAGAAATAAACTCAAAGGCTTGTATTTGCTAGCCGAGGCGGCTGCAATTAGCATAACCTTTTCTATTATTGTATGATATTTGGTGTCTTATGCCAGGGATTTTTAATCCGGGCGCTACCGAATGGTAGTCAACCACTAATCCATTCGGCTAGGACGTTCGGTGGATTGGCTATTCGACCATCACTTGCGGAGTTTCCCGTACTTCAATGCGGAAATTGTATTTGTTGCCATAGCCATCAAGCTGCAAATAGACTTTGTAAAAAAAAAAACATTTTTTGCAAATCCGATGGTCAGTTGATCTTTTGGACCAAGCTGGATGCTACAAAGAAGTAGATGAGTCGCAGTCTTCATTTATTTTGCTAGTTGGATCTGTTAAGCGGATAATCGGAAGTCTTTGGAAATTTGCGTCAGGATGAGGTATCGATGTTTGTGGACTGTTTCGTATTGTACATTTTTGATCGTAGCAGATGTGTGTGTTGTTATCTAGCAGGGCTGCATCACGAATTTATGCACAATCTTGAAAGCAGCATGCGCTGTAGGTGCTTTATTACCACACAGTTTGTACAACACATCGCTAATTTTGGAAATAAGCTTCCAATATTTCTCAATATTGTGCAAACATAAAGCTACTTACTTAGTTCCGTGGAGCTATGACACTGACTGTGAGGCAAAGTTTTGAGTGGTTTAAAATTGTAAGTGCCAAGGAAACAAGCAACTAAAAAGTAAAAATTGAGGCGAGCCTATTTTGCAAAACATGGAAAAGAATTCTATATTCTTTTAAAATATATTTTTCACTCAAAAAATATTCTCACAAACGAAGCGTGACATGGCATATGAAAATTATAGACCATAAACTATTACTAACTGGCAAAAAAAAAAAAATAAAAAAAGAGGCAGGTAAAAAAAAGAAGTTTACTAAAAGAAATAAATAAATAAAAATATTGACGACAGCGCCACTGCCGTGCGGTGGTCTCTAACTCCTAAAATCGCTGATAAATGGAATTACCAAAATACTAAACTAATTGACAAAGCAGAAAATACAGGTAAAGTAAAGAAAAAATGTAAGCTTTTGCTACCAGAAGTGGAGTATGCTAAATACTAGCACAGGTAGTTAAGGAATGCTTAAAACGTTTATAAAAAAATATTGACGTAAACAGTAGTTTGCTACCTGATAAATAAAATTTACAAGCCATTGAACTTTGAAACATGAGGTATGACTATTAAATAACGAGCCTGACGCTAGTATAGAAGATATTTACATATACCGAATGCCAGTAACGGAGATGAGCTCTTGCCAACAGGTGTTACTTTGGGCTCAGTAGGCAACTGAGAATTAGAGCTCTCTCTCGAAGGACTAAACTGGCACTCTTCAAAACGCTCATAACTCCCGTCCTAAAATATGGCGAAGAAGCATGGACGATGTCAACAGCGGATGAAAAAGTTTTGGGAGTCTTCAAAAGAAAAATTCTATGTAAGATCTTTGGCCCCCTCCGCGTTAGTGAGGAGTAGCATGTTGGGTGGAATAGCAAGTTGAATGAACTATGTATATAGGGACATGGACATAGTTAAGCGTGTAAAAATACAGCCGCATGGCCATGTCACCTGTATGAAAGAAGATGCTCCATCAATGCGAATTTACGACACGGTACCCCAAAAAGGAAGGCGTGAAAAAGGAAGACCACATCTCCGTTGGAAAGACCAAGTGCTGCGGGACCTGTTTTCACTCGAGATTTCCAACTGGCATCAACGAGCCCATTTTGGATTCGGTCAAAACCGACACACGGTTGTAGCACCACATAGGTAAGTAAATAATGCCAGCAACTGTTTAGCGTGAATATTTAATTTTCGAATGTTGATACGAAAAAGAGAGCTATTAAAAAATCAGGAAAGTTTTAGGCTTTATTCGTTGTGAAAATATGAAGTGTAATAATAGAGCAGAAGTTGTGAAATTTGAAATGAAGTTTGAAAAAAAACCCTATTGATTATTGAAAGCAGTATATGATAATAAATTTGTTTCTCGTGAATGTGTTTTAAGTCACACAATATATACATATATTTTCCTTCAACTCCTTGCTAACGAATCGTCAAATTCACAGCATCGGATAAATAAACAAAAACCTCCATTAGTCATACAAGCGTTGGCTCAAAAATCACGCTTGTTTTTGAAGAATGTTTTTGAACATAAATAAATAGTCAAAACTTTGCAATATGTCGCGCTGCTGTTATTTTGAACACAGGTGTAGATCCTAAGCTACATTGCCTAAATTCATTTTGCTCTTTGCTCTGTTTTATCTTGCAAAAAATGTATTTACATATTTTATTTTCATACAACGACTTAAAATGTCTCGCATATTTTGCCCACACATTCACTAGAGACTCGCTGAAAATTGCTAACTTGCAAGCGGGCCATCGACGACAGGACGGTCTCCTTTGAGACATTCAAATGCCATATAGTCCGGGTATATGCACAATTAAACAAATATATGTAGGTACTTCTATCGTTCGGAGTATGAACGAGTTGAATGGGAAATATGCCGTAGCTTGTTTGCTCTTCAAATATGCGAATGACTTTGACGTTGCTGCCGATCGTGTCTGCTGTAAATGTATTATCTATGTATGTGTGTATGTTTGTATTTATTACCATTTGTAAGCATAAATGTCGTTGCTACTGACTGCTACGGCTGCCATGTTAGTGTGGTCAGTGGCCGATATTTGCAAAAACTACTGCACTTGATTTTGTTTTGCAAATCGTTTGAAATGCTGTAGTATTTTTTTATGGATTTACGAAAAGTTTGTGTGCGATATAAGTTAGTGGGTCGATGAGGTTTGTTTATTATTTGATATGTACACGAAATAGCCTGTGATAGTGTTTAAATAATCTTTCTTTGAAGTTTAGCGACTGTAAATTATATATAAAATTCATACTGTGACTGTCAATAACCTGACAACGAGTGAATTTTTTAATATATACCTACTTTTTTGAGTTCAAACAATGTTTGATCAATTCCGATTTATTAAATTTTAAGACTAAAAGATGCCCATATCATATACTTGCACATTTATATGAATACAAAGCGGCTGCAAGAATGCAGTGTTGTGGGATGCGACCTACCCAAATTGCTTTACATTTGTTCTGAAGATTTTTTTTAAATCCTTTATGTTTGATGGGCTGGAAAATTTCAGTGGCTATATTATTCCAAAAGTCTGTTTCACTCAATAAGAGTGTATAACAGTTAAGGAAAATAATCGTAATTTTACGCATGCCAATTTATTTTCGGAAGAGGGGATGGTTAAAGCAAAGTTTACATTTTTGATTTTTTTAAAGAGGCCAGCTTAAGCTTTGCCAACATTAATGGACATTTATATAGTAAGATTTAGTTTAAAAAACTGAATAATAAAATAAAGCAAAATAAAAATGTAACTTTCAGCAAAAAAAGAAATTTAATTTAATTAAAATGCCAAGTTAGCTTTATTTAATCATGTAACTATTAGAAAACAAGTTTTTTTTTTAATTTTCATTAGAAATGGTCACAATTTGCTTTTAGAAAAGCCTTCAAACGATGAGGCCATTCAGCTATTGCAGCATACACGGTTTCCATGGATATTGACATCGCTACACGAACCAGAGATTGCTTGAGACTCTCCAGATTTCTGCGAGGTCTTCGACAAGCCATGTTTTCTACTGGATTCAGATTAGGACTTCTTGACGACCAATCTTCTGCGGCTACGAACCCATGAAAGTTAGTTGTTTTAGCCACTGCTGTGTGGTTTTCGCCTTATGGGCTGGAGCGGAATTTTTTTGGATAGTCCAACGCTCTTCATTGAGGAGAGTAATGCTCACCTGCTTCAACACGCCTTTTCAGACATCCTTTTGGCATACTTTTGCCCGAACTTAGCCCCTTTTTCACTGAAATAAAGAGATGTAACGCTTTAAAAAGACACTCCCCACCAAACCTATACAGAGGCTGGATGGTGGCCACACTGAACCCATGGAATAACATTTTTTGCGTCTTTAGAGGTTTTAGCACAGATTTTGTCATTTTGCTTACTAAAAATTTCTTCAATAGGGAAAATTATCTCATCTGTGCAAAGAAACATAAGTAAAAACGGTCATTTTGTATATAATCCTTCATTTAATCCCCCTACTCTAAAAAGGCAACGCTATAGGCAAATCTTTGCATGTTAAATTAGGTTAATTTATGTTAAGTTATGTTTATGTAAAGTGTAGTTATGTTAAGCTAAGTTATGTTAAGTTAAGTTATGTTAAGTAAAGTTTTGTTAAGTTAAGTTATGTTGAGTTAGACTTGTATAAAGTTAAATTTTGTAGAGTTAAGTCATTTTTAGTTATGTCATTAGATGTCACCGTATTCAACTCAGCACAGCCATATCCCTAAGCGCGGATTTTGTATTTCAAATAATATAATTTTTGGAAGCTATTATTATTATAGTGTTCAGAGCTATAGGTAAATACTTCGTGGTTAAATGCCTGAACGGTTTCGGCACCATAGACACCATTCACAATTTCAGCGGCCTGGTTTGCATTTTCGCTTTATCAAAGAAAAAGTGTAAAATTAATCTATTTTAACGCCCTGTAACTCACAACTGAATGGAACAAACAACAAATAGTAAAATAATTTTTTTTGTGTGAGATGCCACCTTGACAACGAGCATAAACTTAAAATTGTTTGATCGACACTTTAAGGGATATCGATAACTACATCCATACCTAAAAAATAATGCATTTCTTTTTCCCTAGTATTACGAGAGGTGCCTTTCATATTTCGGGATTTGGCAACCCTGGTGTTGCAATTTGGCAACTGACAGCTGTATCGCAAAGTTTGACATTTTTTGGCTTTTAAGTACTCAGCACATTTTGAAATACCAGCGCTATTTACAGTAACTTAAAAGATTCATCTCGGTCCAAAAATGGAATTAAATCGTGAACATTTTCGTGCGATTATTTTTTACAACTTTCGACGTGGATTAACTCAGCATCATTGCATGGATGAACTTAAGTTATATTATTTTTTGGCGATGAAGCTCCATCAAGGACCAGTGTTTATCGACGGTATGGTGAATTCAATCGTGGTCGTAGTTCACTCCAAGACGAGTTTCGTGAAGGTCGTCCAAAATCAGTTGTTGTTCCGAAAACCATTGATGTTGTGCGCGAACTGATATTGCAAGATCATTATGTGACCTATCGTGAGATTGAGACAATCTTAGGCATTAGTGGGACCAGCATACATTCAATATTGCATAAACATTTGACTGTCAAAAAAATTTGTTCGCGTTGGATCCCACACAATTTGTCAATTGCTCAAAAAACGGCTCGAGTCGATTGGTCGAAGGAAATGCTCAAAAAATACGATCGCGGGGCTTCGAAACACGTCTATGACATCGTGACAGGTGATGAATCATGGATTTACGCGTATAAGCCCGAAAGTAAACAGCAGTCGACTGTATGGGTGTTTCAAGAGGAGCCAAATCCAACAAAAGTTGTTCGCGCACGAAGCACTTCCAAGCAAATGGTCGCCTGTTTTTTTGGAAAAACTGGACATGGCGCAACCGTACCACTAGAACAACGGCTCAAACAACTGCATTTTTGAGCACCCAAACCATCGAATTAATGGGTCATCCGCCGTATAGTTCTGACTTGGCACCGAATGACTTCTTTTTATTCCCGTACGTAAAAAACAAACTGAGAGGTCAACGTTTTTCGACACCTGAAGAAGCGGTTGCGGCATTCAGAATGCATGTTTTGGAGGTACCTCATTCAGAGTGGCAAAAGTGCTTCGACAATTGATTCAAACGCATGCAAAAGTGTATAGATCTTCATGGAGAATATTTTGAAAAACAATAAAGTGATTTTCGATGATTAAAATTTTTTTTTGTTCTCTAATCCCGACATATAAAAGGCACCCCTCGTATTATATAAGTACATCTTCCCAATAATATTGTAATAACTATTCTATAGTCATATGTTTTCACATTCAATCACTGAACAAAAGACATCAGAGTAAATTCTAAACTGTAATATAATCAAATAGTTATAATAACAACAAAACTGTGGACGTTTAAGTCTTGCTGTATTCGGTTGAGTACAGTGACAATTTAAGTAAGTATATTAAAATAACTGTTTTTGTAATAATGAGCAAATAACCATTTTCCTTTAAAAACAGCTACAAAGGGCTTCAAGAAGCTATTGCTGTTGTTATCAATGAGGAAGTTAAAATGATCTCCTGATCCAAGAGAATCGATCGATGAAGAAGAACCATTATTCATGATAAAAAGTGGTGGTGGGCATTATTTACGTATATATTGGACATAGTTTTTGTTAATTCCTGGCATTTACATGTAATGAGTAATGATGCACCCAGGAATCAACTCGTGTTTCGATGCCATATCGCATGATATTATCCATATATGTCACAGTGTACAAAATAAATGGAGCCAGACTGCGACGGTGGTCGGTTGTCTAAATGGAAATGGACACTATCCCGCTAAAATTGAAAAATAGTTGCGGTGTGTCATTAGCAATTCAAGTGTTTGCTCGCATGTACAATTTTACATCCCTTTGTTCCAATTTTAATTCATAAATAGCGATGCATCCAAAAACATAGTTGCACTTTTCATTTGACTTCTAATGGGTTAGCTTAATTCAAGCTTGCTTGGCTTACATTAAAATATACACTGACGGTTCTAAGATGAATTGTGGTGTGGGAGCTGGCTTCCATTCGCAGCTACTCAACCTATCTCAGTCAATTATACTTACTGACTAGGCCAGCGTGTTCCAGGCAGAATTTCTAGCGATCGGAGAAGCATGCAAATCACTAAAACTCAACAAGGAATTAGTGCAAGAGTACCCATATTTTCAGACAGTCAAGCAGCTATCAAGACCTTAAACTCCAACTCCATTTCATCCAAGCTAGTCTTACAGTGTAGAGAGGAACTAGATTTACTTAGTCATCGGCTTGAAATTACTCTGATATGTGTTCTCGCTCACAGGAACCTACGGGGTAATGAGATAGCGGATGAGCTAGCAAGAAAAGGTTCGACACTAGAAATAGCAGAGGCAGTGGCGGTCTCCACCTCACTCCACCCATTAAAAGCATCCATTGCTTCACACTTTCATGTTTTAGCCGAAAAAAGATGGAAGCAATTAACTACATGCATTACAACAAAAAACACATGGCCGCCATACAAAATCCAAAGAACGAATAATCTGTTAGGATGCCCTCGGCCAAACATCTCACGCATCACTACACCCCTTACAGGCCATTGGAAAGTAGGGGATCATGCAGCTAGACTCAATCTACTCTTCAATCCCATCTGCAGAAGCTGTCAAGCGGAAGGGGCGAAGAAAAGACTTTTCCACTACTTATGTGAATGTCCAGGGCTAGCTAGTGTACGACTCCGCTTCTTCAGTAAGCCTTTCATGCAGCAAATTAATGAGATCTCAGACATCGAGATAAAGAATTTGCTGCTATAGGTAGGTAGGTGGGTAAGATGGCAAGAGTACCCCAGGTACACTACAAGTAGCACTTACGTGCCGTTTTGATACCATAATGTGGACCACTACCTGTGATAGGATTTAGGGAGGAGATAAACCGTCTACAGCCATCCAGTGCTGTTGATGTAGCGGAGGAGAGAAAAGGGATCTAGGATGGAGAATTTCATCAAGTCATCCCCAAAGGGGACGCTGAGGAATCTCAAGCGCCTAGCCGCCAGAGCCGGACATTTGCAGAGAAACTGTTCCACAGTCTCTTTCTCTGCAGGATCCCCACAGCTTCTGCAATGGGGGTTGTACGGAATTCCAAGCTTCTCCGCATGAGTGCCGATCACCCAGTGACCCGTGATCACCGCAATGAGTTTGGAAATTGAATGGCGGGGGGTTCCCATCACCTTAAGCGTTCTGTTTATATCGTATTGAGGCCACAGTGCTTTTGAAATGGCACACGATGAAACAGACCTCCATCTGTCTTGCGCTTTCTTTAGAAAGAAGTTGTGTAGTAACGACGGCCAAGGGGATACCGATGTCTTAGAAGGGGGCAGCTGGATCCGGTTCTGCCGCCCCCTTCCTGGCAAGCTCATCGGCAATTTCATTTCCCTCTATATTCCTGTGCCCAGGAACCCAGATGAGGGAAATGTTTCCTGCACGTCCGAGACGTTTAAGTTCCTCCTTGCAGGAGTTCACGAGAAGAGAGCTGCAATATGGCGACGACAGTGCCTTGATTGCAGCTTGACTATCGGAAAAAATATTAATGTCTCCCTCCCAACAGCGATCCCGAAACATTTTGCATGCCTGCAGGATCGCGAAGACCTCTGCTTGAAAGACGCTGCTTGTCTCCGGCAGTTTAAAGGAGACCGAGATGCTGGCTGATTGAGAGTATACTCCCACTCCAGACTCCATTTTGGATCCGTCAGTGAAAACAGAGGCATCTATATCAGCACCAACTCTCTCCTCTTTCCAATCTTGCCTGCTCGGAAAGATAGCCCTAGCACAACCCTCAAAGCACAGTTTGCGGATGGAGAGGTCGGTGCGAATATCAGAGAAGGAAGGGGAGATCTGCTTCAAAATGTTGCTATGTCCTACAGGAAGTTGTTTCCAAAAGCCAAACTCCTTCAGCTTAATAGAACTCTGAGCAGCAATGTATTTAACCTGCAGATCCACAAGAATTAAGTGGAGAATAACGTTGAGCGCAGCGGTGGGGCATGTTCTACAGGCCCCAGTGATGCCCACACATGCAGTTCTCTGCACTCTCTCTAATTTAGTGGAGTTGTAGCCCTTCCGAAGAGCTACCCACCAAACTAGGCAACCGTATGTCAAAATTGGCAGAACCACTAAGTTGTACATCCAAAGTACGACACGTGGCTTGAGACCCCATTTTTTGCCGAACATAGATTTACAGGCGTAGAAGGCTATATTGGCCTTCTTAACTCGATTTTCTATGTGCAGCTTCCAGTGGAGCTTAGGGTCAAGTATTACACCAAGATACTTGACTTCCGATGAAAGTGTAAGACACTGGTTGTTAAGTCTAAGAAGCTTAAAAGGTGGAGGCTTATATTTGCTGCTATACTTGGACCTCATTAAGGCCGGCGGGCCAATTAAAAGGTCAAAAAAATCGATTTTTTTTTTCCTGAAATCAATAGCTTAGATATTCAAGAACATGAGACACAAATTTTCAGAGTTAAATTCCAAGTATTTGCAGAGCTACAGAGCCGAGCGTAGTGCGGCGTCGAGCAACCGTGCGCTTATTGTTGTACTTTGAAGCGCGTTTTCTCGGCTTTTCATTTTCACGATTTTACCTAATTTATGTACACGATTGCAAAAAAACTAAACGAGCTATCCATTTCATTCAAAATGCGTTATCTTCAGTATTGTTTTCTCTTCTATGTGAACTAAAAAAAACATCCAAAAACTTTTTTAAGCGACTTTTTTACCCAGTTGAAGAGTTTTTTTTCCTTGAAAAACCACTTTTTTTTTCTACCTTCCCCAAAAATTCGAATTTTACGCGTTTCTCCCAATTTTCTTAGTTCACATCGAAGATAATTACATCAAAATTAATAATCTTTTTTTTTTTGTTTTCAGATGAAAATTGCAAGCTGTATCTTGTACAGAAGTTGGATACTTCAGTGGCAAGGCGCTCTGGGAATCTATTAATAACTCGGCTTACAATATATTGTTGGAGATTGTACAAATTTTTTTTTTTAGTTCAAATATATATTAAACTATCCCCAAAACTTCATTTGGCTAATTGTTTTTTTTCTCATCCTACAACGCTTCGCGAAAACTACTGAATTTAGGACATCTAATTGGCCCGCCGGCCTTAAATAGATCTCACTTAGAATAAAAAAGCATCATCACACGAGGACAGTGGTAGTAAAACGGTGCTGATCACTAATTGGAAATACTCACCCACATCAACAACAACAACAACGGAGCTATTATTTATCAGCTTATTGTACCATGTGACGAACTATGTTTCTAAAATTGCCACTATGTTCACGAGCTTTTTGTACCAGAAAAAATGAATATGGAAGTATTTTTTCCTAAAGTAGCAAAAATATGGCAAAATTGTGTAGTGTAATGTTAACTATGAATTCCCAGTAGTTTCGAACATTGGTTAATAAAAATAAATATTAAATGGGATAAATTAAAGCAAACACAAATGAAAAATGCGAAATGTAAAGTACACAAATTTTTTATACCGAGATAAAATATTTTATTTTTACTATGGGTGCGGTAAAGAAATTCTAGTGAACCAATTTTTATCATGCATGAAGACCACTTTTATATTCAAAAAGTCCCAGGGCTATTTACTCATAAATGTTCTTTCCACATTAGAAAAAATAAATGAGCAGAAAAAACAAGAAAAAAAGTTATTTTCGATCGAATGAAATCTTTTAGAGTTTTGTATCTTTTCGATTCGCACAAAAGCGGGCAGAAATAGCAAAAAGTGAGGGAATGGTCTCAGTATTTCTATCACAGCATTAGACTTACTAGGAAGCAGTGTTAAAATTACAGCTCCCAACTTAAATATAATATAAATAAAGCATTTTTAAAGCCAACTTTTTCTTTTGAAATATTTATGCAATTTACTCCGCAAACTAAGTAAATATTGTATATAACTGGCAAATAAATATCACGACAATAGTAAATTACTTAAATGATATCATCAAGTGATTTGAAGTTCACTGAAATTCTTTCTATACCCTGTTGGCATGCCGCTCATTCAATGTGAGGAATAATTTTAAACCACTTTTTAGTAGCAAACCTTCAGCAAATGTGCAGGAGGGATTTCTGAAAAATATTCATAAAATTCTCGTAGCCTTGTAAAATTTCTCAGCTGTTTGCATGCTTGTATAGAAAAAAGAAAGAGGTCAATAGACAGCTGGATATCAATGTGTTATGGAGTTACAGTGAACCTTTCCTACAGGGTCACTTCAAATACAGATTTTACATAACTACATTCCTGCGTCCATAACTTCGCTTTGCCACAAAATATCTAAAGAGTTAAGGCACGAACTTATTGTGTAACTGAAAGGTATGCCAAAGAACTTCGCACTTCATGTCATGCGCGGTAATAAATTATTGAACTAATTTCATAAGCTGCAACAAAGCGCACCCATATACATAAATGAGAATGGGAGGAAAAAAGTGCTACTAATAAAAAGTGGAAATTTATTTTATTTTAGAATTTTTTATTGTTGAGTTGTCATAAATCACAGGTGGTGAGTAATGCAGACAAATGGTCACATATACATACATACATATATTATGTATACACATAAGGTACATGCAGGTTAACATATGTATTTTGCTATGCACTTAAAGAAGAATGTACAGTTAACTATTATTAACAGTGAAAAGGGCAAGTCCATAACCATTTCAGAATTTTGCCGCTTTTAAAGATTTATGTTGCAGGAAAAAAAGAATAAATAAATGAAGAATTGCCTTAGTTTGCGCAGAACCAGACTTTATATACCCGACGTGGCTTTTAGTGAAGTGTGAGAATAGTCAATAAGTGGATTTTTGTGTTCTTACCACATTTCATACACAATATAAATTTGGAAAACCGGTGGTTTTTGAGTTTCGAAATTGTTGCACATCATTTTTCTTTTTTCGGCAAAATGATAACACAACAACCTATCGACCAGATTTGACAATTTTTGTTTTTGGTTTTAAATATTTTTTTTTATAAAAGTACTAGCAAACCCGGCGAACTCCGTTTCGCCACCAGATGGCTTAGGTTTTTGTAATATTTCGTTTGGGGATTAAAACATGAAGAAAAATTATTTTTTTGTTTTATATTTGAAAAGGAAAAATGTTATTTCATTTCACAACAGTAACGAATTCATTTCGATTACAAAAATGAAGTGTAATTTAGTTGAACTTCTCTAAGTAAAAAATGAAAGTGAATCCAAAGTAAATACTGAATCAAAGCGTTATGCGTGCCCGCAAATTATCCGTTTCATTGAAGTGCTCTTTGGTAAACCACATTTTTTGTTCTTTGGTCTGACGTTAACACAAACAAAACGCCTTCTCGAATGATATTAGCTCCAAAGGGAGTCATGCGAAAGCAGTTATTGTATTCAAGAATGCGTTGAAGAAAATGGTTGGAATCGGGATCAGTTCCATCGAACAATGGTTACAGTGGCTGTGGTGGTGTAAGTAATGGATCCAGTTTGTCTTTTCTACTTACGCAGCACCCAACCGTTTCTCTTTTGAACTTTAACGCAATGCAATATCGGCATACAGTCGTCATTGGTATAATATCTAAATTGTCATCATCACTGTAGTTCGCAGTGGAATCATATTGGAATGCCAAGCGGTGATGCGAATGATCTTCCTGTGCTCACACGTTGTCTCAATCGGGCATTTTCTCTTATTATATTTTGTCTTTCTTCGATTAAGTTCTGTGAATACACTTGTTGCTGGCTTGCATGTTTTGTGCGGCGGCCGATGATCGCACGTCGTCTTCTCGGCATTTTGGGCTATGGACAGACTGGTGAATTTAACCTCAAATGCACGATCCACATAAATTCCACAGTTCAACTTACCACCTTAAGGACAAATGCCTGCTGTTGAAGTTGAATAAAAATACGCGTGATTGATTTGATGGTTTCCAATTGAACTATTAGAAAACGAATAACTTTAACCTCAATTTCACAGTGAACACAATACCAGTTTTAAGTTAGCGTTTGAAAAAACGTGCGCATAATAAATGTCACATGAAATTAACTGAGCAGAGTACATCCTATAAGCTTCACGGAGCCCGAGGTCTTTCCAACGAAGTTAGAAGTTGCCAAAAAATCTTGGTGATTTTTTATAATTTTTCCTTTAGGCGGTTTGCGTATAGTCCCGACGTAAAAAAATATTCTGCACGAAAAGTATGAAATTTGAAAACGTTTGAAACTTATATTTGCGTGTGTTTTATTTCAATGAAATGAAATATATTTTTCCAAAAAAAAAAAGATTAATCTTTATTTGCCTTATTCGTTGAAAATGCCGCATTATGTACAATCTTCTTGAAATTTTATGGAGAATTATGGAGGAATGTGATCAAATTCCTAGACTCTGGGCACATCTTTAATTTGATATACTTAAACTATGTTGGTGGCATAAAAATATTTGCCTTGGATTTTATTTAAAAAGTTACGTTCGCTACCTTCAAGCGTAGCTACCTACCTTTTGTTGGGAAAATTACTTTAAGTTGACTTTTTGAGATCGATGAAATTATTTTAACTCATCGGGGAATAAGATACTTGTAAGCAAAATAAATAAACAAAAAAACTGATATAATGAACCAAGATATTTGTCAAACGAAGACATGGAGCTCTTGTGAATGAAAGTGGTCAAAAAGATATCTACTCTCTGATATTAGTGATGAAGTGTTTGAGTTAGAAGAGTCTGTATTCGAGTGATAGTAGTTTTAATGATGAAAATAATACAACAACCACTATTTAAGTACTTGACGACGTTGAAAACAGCAACCGCTATACCTTTTAAAAGACGGTATAGAATGGCAGCCGTCATAGCCGAACGGGTTGGTGCGTGACTACCATTCGGGAGTGCGTAGTGTCGAATCTCCGTGCATGAAACAGCGAGTGTATTTCAGCCATAAAAAGGCTCTTCATAAAATCTATATATGCCGACTCCGAATCTAAAATGTAGGTCCCTCCGTTTGTTGCACAACATCAAGAATACGCCACAAATAGGAGAGGGAGCTCGGCTAAATTCCCAAAAAGGGTACAAGCGCCAATTATAATAGGACTATGAATAAGTTCGTGCGGTTTTACAACAGATGGCGTAACTTGATTATTATTCCATCGATCCACATTTCCAAACATTCATTGGAGAGCTACTGTCGTAAGGCACAAACGTCAGTATAAGTTTTTTATTTGAAGCGTAAACAACAATATTTTTACCACACTTGAAAATGTCGAATTTCGTGCCAAATAATGTGTTTTTGCGGGGAATTCTTCTTCATTATTTTAATATGAAGAAAAAAGCAGCCGAAAGTCATCGTATCTTGGTGGAAGTTTATGGTGAGCATGCTCTATCTGAGCGAACGTGCCAGAAGTGGTTTGCACGCTTTAAAAGTGGTGATTTTGGCTTGGAAGACGAAGAACGCGAGGGTGCGCCGCCAAAGTTCATGGATACCGAATTGGAGGAATTGCTCGATCAAGATCCGGCTCAAACGCAAGAAGAGGTTGCAAAAACTTTGGGAGTTGATCAATCAACCATTTCCAAACGTTTAAAAGCCATGGGAATGATCCGAAAGGTAGGCCATTGGGTGCCGTACGAATTGAAGCCAAGAGACGTTGAACGCCGTTTTATGGCATGCGAACAACTGCTTCAACGGCACAAAAGAAAGGGTTTTTTGCATCGAATTGTGACTGGCGATGAAAAGTGGGTCCATTACGACAATCCAAAACGTCAGGCAACGTATGGATACCCTGGCCATGCTTCAACATCGACGTCGGCGCAGAATATTCATGGCCTGAAGGTTATGCTGTGTATCTGGTGGGACCAGCTGGGTGTTGTGTATTATGAGCTACTGAAACCGAATGAAACGATTACGGGGGATGTCTACCGACGACAATTGATGCGTTTGAGCCGAGCACTGCGAGAAAAACGGCCGCAATACGCCGATAGACACGACAAAGTTATTTTGCAACATGACAATGCTCGGCCACATGTTGCACAAGTGGTCAAAACATACTTAGAAACGCTCAAATGGGATGTCCTACCCCACCCGCCGTATAGTCCAGACCTTGCGCCATCCGATTACTATCTCTTCCGATCGATGCAACATGGCCTGCTGACCAGCACTTCCGTAATTACGATGAAGTCAAAAAATGGATCGATTCGTGGATTGCGGCAAAACCGACCGAATTTTTCACAAAGGGAATCCGTGAATTGCCAGAAAGATGGGAAAAAGTAGTAGTAAGCGATGGACAATATTTTGAATATTAAATTTGTAACCATTTTACGTCAATAAAGTTTCAAATTTCGAAAAAAAAACCGCACGAACTTATTCATAGTCCTATTATATACATATATATATTTAGTATGATGTCCACGAACCATTTCTAACTAACGTCTGTGGCAATTAACCAAAGAAAAAACCAATTGAAAAGGAAATGATGCGCAGCAAGTACAAATGGATCGCACACACGCTTCGATAACACCTTTCGTCAGGCTCATGCAGTTTGCAGTGAAATTCATAAGGCGTTAGAAATATGGGCCACACTAAATTAACTTGGAGATGGTGTGTTAATATGGAGATATACATACATATTATACGACTACACTTATAGTATGGCAGCCCGAAGTAGTTCAGTTTCAATAAATTTTCAATGTTATTAGCTGACAATTCAATCTACATGAATTCGTTGGAGTTGGCGGGCAGCTTCTAGTCTTCAAGGTAGATATAAAACTCCACAATATATGCCTTCGAAACCAGAAAAGCATGTGCCTTCTGTTTGTGCTTTTGCCAGTCTAACGGACGATTACAAGGTTGCAATGTGACTATGGAATATTTTTTTCTTCACACAGGTATAACTAAGGCAGTAGCTATGAGAAAAAGTAAGATATCCATCCTAATAAACTTCCATTCAAAAATCACTATCCAAAGGTGACTCAAGTCCCATAGGCAAACTAAAAGGTACAAACGGAACTATTACCAACACATTCTCAGAAACACTAGAGCTTCTTCTAAAGACTCACTTCCCAGATTGTAAAAGTCATGACTTATCAATTGACAATAGTCTAGACATGGTAACTCACCATCAACGGAGATCGACGGTCTCATTTGTCAACAAAATCATAAATTTTGAAACGATAAAGTGGGCAATTAACTCCTTGAAATCCTTTAAATCACCACGCCCGGATGGAATATTCCCAGAAATTCTATCCAAAGGCACTGTGGAACTGTTCCGAGTCATGGTGAAAATCTTCAGAGCTAGTCTAATATTGGAATACATTCCAAAGATATGGAGGAAAGTGAAGGTAATATTTATTCCTAAGGGAGGTAACAAGCCCCCTGATTCTCCAAAATCTTACAGACTAATCAGTCTATCGTCGTTTATGTTAAAGACAATGGAAAAACTACTTGAATACCATCTAAGAGAAGAAGTAATCTTCAAAAAACCCCTCCATAAGCTGCAATTTGCTTACCAAAAAGGCAAATCCACAATCATAGCACTGCACACACTCGTTGTCAATATAGCAAAGGATCTAAATCAAAAAGAAATATCCCTCTGTTCCTTTATGGAGATAGAGGGAGCCTTCGACAATGCAAATTACAAATCCATGGAAACAGCACTCGAGAAAAGAGGTGCAAACCCTATACTAACACATTGGATAAGCCCAATGCTTAATCAGAGGATTATTAAAGCCTCGTTAGGCAAAGCTGAACTTAATGTAACAACAGTAAAGGGATGTCTGCAAGGAGGAGTTCTTTCTCCACTGCTATGGTACCTACTAGTTGATGACTTGGTGCAGCACCTAAACAATAAGGGATTTATAACCATTGGTTATGCAGATGACATATCTGTTATAATAAAAGGCAATCATGAAAGGACACTAACAGATTTAATACAAAATGCCTTGAACGCAACATGGGAATGAGTAAAAAGGAGGGACTGTCGATCAACCCTAACAAAACCACAATAATCCCCTTCACAAGAAAAAGAAAGTTGGAGTTTCCTATATTGAAAATAAATGGAACAGTGATAGAACTAAAGGAGTTACATATAAATAATATAACAAAAAAAGCCACGAAATCTTTGTGGACAACCAAACAATTACTAGGGAGATCCTGGCCCTCTGGATATACACCCAAATGGTTAGACCAATCATACTGTATGGGGCACTAGTATGTTGGAACAAATCTATTCAAACAGCGGTAACCAAACTGGGAAAAGTACAAAGGCTTGCTTGCCTATGCATCACAGGGGCTATGAGAACTACCCCACCAGCTGGCATGGAAGCACTCCTTAATCTCCCACCACTTCATATAGCAATCCAAGAGGAAGCAGCTACGCAAGCGCTCATGCTACACATGAAAGAAAATTTCAAATTAGGCAACCTTACCGGTCACCTAAGTATCCTAAATAAAGTCAAAAACACCATAAGCATGGCTCAAGTTTCAGACCACATTGACCCAACCCTCTGTTTCACAAAAGGATACACAGTTACCTTTCCTGCGAGGAACGAGTGGAAAACAAACCCAAAATGGATGCATGATGATTCACAAAAATGGTACACTGATGGATCAAAAACACCTTATGGTGTAGGAGCAGGTGAAGTGGGGCCCAGAATCCACAAATGATTCACTCTCACCAGGGACACCACCATCTTCCTAGCGGAATTATACGCAATAATGGAAACAGCAAACATCATGCAACGTAGAAACCACAAGAGAGTAAAGATTAGAATACTCTCGGACAGCCAATCAGTTCTAAAAGCCTTAGATAGCTATACCTACAACTCAAAAACTCTCTTAGAATGCCACAAGGCACTTAATAACCTGGAATCCAAAAACAATGTCTCATTATTTTGGGTACCAGGAGGGAGGGATATGACGGCAACGAAAAGGCAGACTTTCAAGCCAAAAAAGGGGCAGATGTAAATTTCATCGGACCTAGTCCCATGTTTGGAGCTGGATTCTGCTGGATCTGTCGAAGATATAAAAAAGACTGGCAGACCAAACTCTGAAAGTTCTGTTGAGAATATTGCTGCTGTGGCGTAAAGTGTTCCTAAACAACTTTCAGCTCCGATATGTCCACGGTCTTAACAATTAGGCATTCATGAGTCGAATGTTTGACGGATTTAACCTGTAGAAGTGCTCATGGTGAACATTTAAGTGATACAATTTTTCACGTATAATTGTTAAGCACCGTATGTTGAATAAAAATACTGAAACCCGAAAGAATCTAAGTTTTTATATATACAGGGTGAACGATATGAAGAGTTACCTATTCAAAACATGATAACTTTTTTGTGTGAAATTAGTTTTCATTGATTTCAAAGACAAAATTGTTCAAAACTGATTACAATTTTAACATATATACACTTCAGCTCGATATGAGCACCTTTTTCCTTGACCATAGCCTTCAAACGGTCAAAAAATGAGTTGCATGCTGCACGAATGTGATTTTGAGGTATTTTGGCACATTCTCGTAGAATCGCTTTTTTCAGCGCATCCATTCAGCGGGCATATTTGTTAGCCCTCACCTTGCTCTCCAAAATGGACCGAATGGAATAGTCCATCGGATTTGTGTCTGGCGAATTCCAAAGCCATTGTGTGGACGAAATGAAGTGTGGAACATGATTTTTTTTAACCATTCTTGGTTCACACGAGCTTTATGAGACGGTGCCGAGGCTTGTTGGAACGTCCATGGTCTACGACCGAAATGTTTGCGTGTCCACGGCTCTAAAGCAGCTTCTAACACATTTTCCCGATAATAGGCCGCATTCACTTTGCCACCAGACCCGATAAAAACGATTGGAGAGCGTCCATCAGCGATCCCTGCGGCCCAAACCATTTCTTGCGATGGGAAATTGCTTCGAGTGGCCATACGTAGGCTCAAATTCTCGTATGAGCGTTCGGTCAAGTAAACATGATCGGTTTGAGTGTTTATGAACTGCTCAATTGGGAAGTTGTTTTCAGCAGAAAACACAATGTTAGGAAATTCGCCACGTTCGTGCAAGCGCAACAACTCCTTTGCTCTTTCGCACCGAACTTTTTTTTGCTGGGCTGAAAGATCGTGTGCTTTTTGGAACTTGTAAGCCTTGACCTTGAGCTTATTTTTTAATATGCGTCGAATGCTGTCTTGCGATATTTTCAGTTCTTTGGCCATTTTTCTTCCACTTCGGCGTGGGTATCGTTCAAGTCGAGCCTTCACTTTCTGAACCATTTCTGGCGTTGATGCGGTTTTTTTTTGTGCACCTCCATAGCGTTTTGCTATGCTACCAGTATCATTGTAACGTTTTATAGTGCGATACACAAACATTTTATTCACTTTGAGGTGACTGAGCTCACGAAGAATGGCTGGTTGTGATTTTCCAGCCATATACTCGTATAACGCAATCACACTATTACGTTTGAATTCCATCACAGAGAAAAAAAATTCAACACAACTGAGACGAAAATGCTTATAAACAATATAAGCAATATATTATATTGAACTGTCATTAGAACAATTTTGACGTTGATGTCATGAGCTGTTTTACAGATACAAGCAGTGTGAAGTTGGTAACACTTCATATCGTTCACCCTGTATTTTATTTTAAAGCAACATCTAGGTGCGTCTTTTGAATACCATTTATATAGCTTAAAAAAAAGCTTAAATGCGTGAATGCAGAGAATCATGAAAACTTATTTTTTTGCTATTCGCACGAGTATAGTACTGGTTCTGAACTCTTAGGTACAACCTTAGCAATCACTTAAGTTAATCTGAAGCACTTCTATCGCACTCAACTGACATTTCGAGTAATTCTACGCTATTAGTGTAAAGTAAGCATCTAAGCTATTACAATGTGCCATAACTATGGGCCTTAAAAATATTTAGATCAGTTAGTGCATCGGAATCACTTGCACTTGTAAATTCATACACACACATAATACATATATTAGATACACACACTCATCCGCGCCAACTTACAAAGGCATCGCTTTGCTGAACTCACTAATATGATCGAGTCGTTCAGTTCGTACGACGATGCCTTAGGCCAAAGTCACATAGGTAACTCTCGATCACATATTTACTATTGATTACGAGCACTGGTTGTTGTAGTCATTGCAGTCGCTATTTAATGTCGCTACTCTTATGTCTACATAAATAAGTGTCTCAATTGCGGCGTAATTAGCTGTTGCTGTGCATCCGACATGATTCGTTAATGCTCTTATTATATTACTGCTATGTTTGTTGTTGCTATTACATACATATATGCGAAAATACGTGATTATTGATGATAGACGGTTTTCAATCGCATATGCATTATACATATCTTCATAGATGTGTGCGTGTATGTGTGTGTAATTGTGGTGATGTTGCATTTATTTTTTCAATACATAAATAATTATTCGTAGTAGCCGAGCTGAGCTGCACCAGTTCGAGATGTTTGTATTATGTAAAGATATTCATGATTTGCTCGTTACATCTGTGTCTGTGTCTAAGTAAAAATGATTGTGTTAATTGGAGCAAATTAAAGTGAATAATACACCTGCTATTTTAGTTTGAAAAACGCGGTTACAGGGTAGGAATTATTATGAAATGAATAAAAAGTTGAAAAAATTATATTTAAAGTCCAGGATATAACGAATTTAGTTCCAGTACATTTTTTTGACGAGCTTGAACAGCTCTCATTCATTTTCTGTCGCCGCTTTGAATAGGGGAGCATAAATAGAATTTGGACTCCTACCCTTACTAAATTGCCAACAAAAATACGGGGGCCGCCGTGGCCGAATGGGTTGGTGCGTGATTACCATTCGGAATTCAGAGAGAAGGGACGTCCTTTCGAATCTCGGTGAAAGATCAAAAAATTAAGAAAAAGTTTTTTCTAATAGCGGTCGCCCCTCGGCAGGCAATGGCAAACCTCCGAGTGTAGTTCTGCCATGAGAAAGCTCCTCCGTTCGGAGTCAGCTTGAAACTGTAGGTCCCTCCATTTGTGGAAGAATATCAAGACGCGCACCACAAATAGGAGGAGGAGCTCGGCCAAACACCCAAAAAGGGTGTACACGCCAATTATATATATATATATAAATTGCCAACCAGGCTGCCCTTTCGCTAGTTGGGTTATATCGTCTGAAGGGAGGCTTCTTCTGCGTTGGAAAGATCAGTTGGAGAAGAACTTGGCTTCACTTTGAGTACCCAACTGGCGCTGGTTAGCATGAAGAAAAAATGACTGGCGGGCTTGGTTAAACTGGGCCAAAATCACGTAAGCGGCTTTCGCACCAATCAAGAAGGAGAAAAAACTGCCATCTGCACGGCCTATGGCGTTGAAGCACTGCCTTTGGCCACAGTGAAACACTGGTACAAAGTGGATCCTTTCAGGATGAATTTCGCAAAGGCCACCCAAAAACGATTGTTGTGCCAGAAGCAACCGCTCGTGTGTGTCAATTGATTCCGCTAGATCGTAATGTCACATATCGCCAGACTAAGGCTTCCTTGAACATTACTAGGCCCAGCATATATCTAATATTGCATGAATATTTGGACATCAAAATGATTTTTTCTCGTTCAATATCGCATAATTTGACAATCGTCCTAAAAAAACTCGTCTCGATTGGTGTAAAGAAATGTTGACGACATTCAGCCGCTGTGGTTCAAAGCACCTCCATGGAATCATAATAGGTGACGAGTCTTAGATCTATGTGTGCGAGCTTGGAAAAAAAACTACTTGTACAATCGACAGTATGGGTGCTCTAAGACGAGTTGTTCGTGGAAAAACCACCTCAAAGCAAATTGTGGACTGTTTTTTCGAAAACGTTTGTCATGATGTAACTGTATCACTAGATGAAATTAAAAAAGCCAATTTGTAAGTGGTGAACAAAAGCATTTGTTTGCCAGAAGTTTTCGGAGAATTAAGGAAAATCAACCGTCGAAGACGAGCTCCCACGCATCGGATCACTTAAGAGAGTTTTTGAGCACTCAAAAGATCGAAGTAATGGGTAGTCAGCCTTACAGGCCTAATTTGACACCTAATGATTTCTTTTGGTTCCCAAACATCAAAAATAAAATACGAGATTAACGTGTTTCATCGCCTGAAGCCTTTAAACAGCTCGTTTTGGAGGTATCCACTTCTAAGTAGCAAAAGTACTACAAACCTGGCCGTTGAATTATGACCGATGATAAAAATTACATATTTATGACTTTGAGAGCGAATAAAAAGCAATCGGTTTTAAAGTATTTAAAGAAGTTTACATATTTGTTTTTATTAAAAGCGGCAGCAATTCGTTGAGGTACACTGGCTACGCACTGTGTTATCTTCAGATTAAGATTTTGGTCATTATACCACACATCTTCGATGTTTTCCTTAAGCTGTTGTATTGTGGTATTATTCCGCTGGTATACTGCAGATTTGAGGTATGCCCAACAATTTCCGATGGAGTTAAGGTCCGGTGAATTCCCAAGCCATGGCAAAACCATTATTTCCATTGAATTCAGACAATTCCCAAATATGGCAGCAAAACGTTTTCCAGTACGTCCCTCTGAGGTTATAAAACCCCAAACCATAACACTGGGGGATGTTTGACCCTTGGAAGCACACAATCTTCAGAATATCGTTCTCCGGCTCTTCTGCGAACAAAATTTGCTGTTTTTGTGACCGCTTCCAATCGGCATTCATCATGAAGATGATCGCTATGAGGAAAAACCATACCACAAGAACGTGTGAATATTCACATCTTATTACTGCTATTCGACAAAGGAAAAACAATTTTTTTTTTAACTTACTTGTTTCCAATATTCCGCGTCGAAGTCTCTGTAAAGTTGTGCCCAAAGTTTCCGCCGATTTCGTATACACGGTGTCAGTTTTGGCTTTTTTTGCTGGTCCACTGCAAAAAAGTCCATTTTCGTTCTTTCCGAAAAATTTATTCATATTCTTGAACTTCTCTTAAAATCATCCGACTTGAAGCATTTCTGTTCCAGAGAACTGTTTGGACGATTTTGCGATCCTGCCGGGTTGAGTTGATGCGATCTCGGCACCAATTTTGGCGATTGTTTGAAGATACCGCTGAAACGTTGTTGGTGTTTTCCCACTTTTTGACAACATATTCCACAGACGCCTTGGATATTCCAACGGTTTTTGCTATGTCTGCATAGCTCAGGTTCTTGGCTTTCAAAAGAACTGCAATTTGTTGCTTTTGTCCCGATGTCAAATAGGATTGTTTTGTTGTAATTTTTTAAGTTGGAAAAACGATGAACGTGTTTATCATCACTAGATTAAAAATTAACTAATCATTAAAATATAGGGTGTTTTTTTTAGAGGTTAGGTTTTCAAGTTGGCACTACTTTTTTCGTAGATGGTCTTTTTGACAGCTGTCACTTGATTTATGGTCAGTTTGGTTTGCCATTTCATAATGAATAGACTTACACCTGAACAACGTTTGCAAATCGTGCAAATTTATTACCCAAACGAGATGGCCACCGATCCCGATTTTCAGAAGAAAATTTTGTTCAGCGATGAAGCTCACTTTTGGTTGAATGGGTATGTCAATAAGCAAAATTGTCGCATTTGGAGTGAACATAATCCACAAGCCATTGCTGAGACGCCGTTACATCCTCAAAAAGTCACTGTTTGGTGTGCTCTATGGGCAGAGGGAATCATTGGTCCATATTTCCTTAAAAATGAAGCCGGCCATAATGTTACAGTCAATGGAGAGCGCTATAGAGCCATGATTAATGACTTTTTCGTGCCTGAATTGGACGATGTTGATGTGGACGACCTTTGGTTCCAACAAGACGGCGCTACATGCCATACAGCCAACGCAACAATCGATTTATTGAAGGAAACTTTTGGTGAGCGCATTATCCCACGCCGTGGACCTGTGGCGTGGCCTCCAAGATCGTACGATATAACACCGCTGGACTATTTCTTGTGGGGCTATGTGAAGTCACTTGTCTACGCAGATAAGCCCGAGACGATTGACGTCTTGGAAGAGAATATTCGGCGCGTTATTGCTGACGTACGGCCCCAATTGCAGCAAAAAGGGTTCGAAAATTGGGCCTCTCGGCTGGAATTTATTCGAGCCAGCCGCGGCGGCCACTTGCCCGAAATCATTTTTAAAACATAATGGCAAACCCTTATCTTTATAATAAAGCTAAATTCTTGGCCATAACATTAAATTAAATACGTTTTATTTCATCTTGAAAACCTAACCTCTAAAAAAAACACCCTTTAAAATCCATTGTAGACATTATTGAGGTGAGGATTGTTCCCATATGGATTTGAAATAGTTCATTTATTTCGACAAATGATGAAATTAGTGTACAAAAAGTAAGGATATCATTCCTGGATTAAGCTTTCAAATTATTATCCCAAATCGAATTGGCTACAAAACTGCATACTCAGATATTTTCTAAGGACTCCGACTAAAAAGTTTCAAATTTTGAAAATAATTTGTTGAATTTTTTTAAATTTTTTACTAGTTTGAAAATTTAAGCGATATGATTTTTGTTGTTAGCATGAAGTATATTTTTATAAGAAAATTAAGTAAAAAATTTATATTACCGTTATTAATATTTTTATGAATGAATACCTTGGCTCGTTTGGTCATAGAATAATGGTGCACCATTTCCTGCGCATACCCATACTAGTGTTAAGGTTGATGAATTGCACAATTGGCATTTGGTTGATGCCTCTTTTTAACACACTTTTATTAGATCGGGTTGTATGGATGTATGTGCATGTATGTATGTATGCATGTATGTATGTATGCATGTATGTATGTAACGGACTCTTTGAGCTTAATTTTCACTGGCTTCTAAAAATCTGATCGACTTGAAATTTTGCACACCTATCAAGGACCGATGACAATGCAATAATTTGATAAAAGTTTTCCATTATCCTTATTAAGATTGCCAGGATTAATATTTTCTTTTTTTTACTGTGGGCAAAAAGTAAGGTGAATTTGGTTGTAAAATGAAAAATCTTTATTTATTCTTGTAAAACAGTTTCCCAGGCTCCCTCCACGAAATAAGTTCTTCATCCCGATTACTTCTTTATCACGGCCGATAACTGCATAGCTTTAGACTCACAGTCGATAAGAAAGGAATTAAATATAACACGAATATATCGAATCATTTATTCACTGACTGCAATGATAAGAATAATTTTCATTCATAATAAAAAAAAATAGTTTAAAGAAACTAAAAAACACGCTTTTTTGCTAATCGGACTAAAAAGTAGAAAATAAAAAATAGTTTAAAGAAACTAAAAAACATGCTTTTATTGCTAATCGAACTAAAAAGTAGATAATACATTTTAAAGACAAAGAGACCTATAATGAAGTAATAGCAAATCGAACGATCAGTCATAGACAACTACCTCAGAACAGAATTATAACAAAAATTAAGATACAAATAGAGTAATTCAAATTAGAGTTGAAAGCGTGGGATGCTTGATATAGTAAATATTACAATCACTCTATTGACAACTACCTATGTACAGAGGGTTATGAAAGTGAAGCAAAATGAACTCACATCATATTATAGTATACAAATATTATAATGCATTACCCTGTATTCTGCTCCGATCACATCATTCGTAGACTTTGATTGCGTTATTGAACTTGTCAGTACGTTGCCATCCACAAAAGCTGTTTTGTGTTGAATCAATTACGATGCTTTACATCTTTACTGTCTCACTGCTTTTGTGCTTTATACTCACACATACATACATACATATGTATGTATTGTACAAATCCCACTCTTAGTTATGAATCTAGCTCAATTTGAAGCCTTGCTACTTTGGTATCGATGTCAAATGCAATCTGTTTCACAAATTACCAATGAACATCTGTCATTTTACCGTTTGAACTTTTGAATGATGAGCATACAATTTTGTTTGTGCAAAACACTGTAAGTGTTTGTTGTATTTATACAGTTATTTGTTATTCGCGGGCATGCAGACTGAGTTTCTCTACGTTTCACGCTTTTGCTGTGGTTATTATAGTGATTTGTGGCTGCACTGGCACAAATTAGTGTAATTTTTTTCACGATATCTACAAATCACGCGCACCTAAGTGATTAATCTTGCACAAAAATAGAGGTATCATATCTTATTATAAAGTTTGTGAAAAATCACCTTCGCCTTAGATGATCTGGGTAATTGTGACAAGTTACGTGTAGTTGTTACTCAAATTTACTAAAATTTGAAAATCGCATTAAAGTTTAAGTAAACTGGCTCGGCTTGTATAGACGCAAGGGCATCATCAGAAAAAGATAGGTCCTCGCGCTTAGAGTTGAACAACAAGTTGGACTTAAGCTGCGAACACTTTTCCATCCCTAAAAATGTGAGTTCTTCTTCATGATTTCATACTTAATGCACACCCTCACTGAGTTCGAGCGAGATATTTTTTATCCCTTCTATTCCTTTAGGGAAAGGTGGGGACTTGGTGTAGTATTTGGAGACAGGGCCATGTTAACCATTTCACAGATAGCCCGAAGTAGAACGGAAAGGATGGTGGAGGGGTGTTTTGCAAGCGGTTATCATCAAACTCAAATTCTGGCTACCTGGCCACTGCAGTGCATTCTAGGCGGAGGTAGCCGCAATCAAAGAAGCAGTTGAATGGTTGCTTACTTGTGTAAATACGTCAGAGGTGCATTTGAATTTATTCGAGGGTATGTCGGACATAGGGTAACCGCGGAAAGCTGTTGTTAATGAGCTGGCTAGATCGGTGCCCTTCGTGGTATGCGTCTGCGAAATAAGCATACTGGGGTTCTCTGAGTTTGTGGTCTGCTCCTGGAAAGGTGGGTCTTGCATTAACTCTGTGAGTTAGTGTGTGCAGACCCTTCTAGCCACAAGTAGATGGAAAGCGCTTGAAGGAATTTTTTAGGCTAAAAAAGACACAACCTTCGAATTTTGTTTATGTCCTTCCTCAATAATGTCTGAAATTTGACCACCCTTTTTCCATCTCGTGAGCAACGGAGTAATGAACTTTTACTAAGCAACCTCGAAACTACAGTCTATACAGATGGTTCAAAAATGGATTATGGTATTGGAGCACGTATATTTTCCCGTAGAGTTAGAACTGAAAAATCTGTGCATTTTTCGAATGGTGGCAATAGGAGAAGCTTGTAGGCTATTTATCGCTGACTTCTCATAATGGTAATACCGCTATTCTTTCGGATAGTCAAGTTGTAATGGCACTGGATTCGCCCACAACAACCTCTAAACTGGTGGAATAAAGCAAGAATAGCTTTAGCACCTTGAGCGAAAACCAGAACGTTACTTTTCCGGTGTAAGTACCGCTTCGTTAATCTAACCTTAATCTGGGTCCCGGGACATTAGAACATTGAAGGAAACTATAAACCAAACGAGCTGGCAAGAGGGGTGTGTATCATGGGTAGCATTTTTGGAATCTCCTCAAATTACACTGTGCGACAGTGAAATTATACTTTTATGGAGACCTAGCACAACTTGTAGGTATAGTTAAACTAAGAAAAATGGTATAGGAGAAATTTCCAATACACCCCCAAAATCTCATTTTATGGCCATAAAACCGTTTTCCAGTAGGTTGATGTGAAGAATAACTCCTAACTTCGCCAATTTACATCCGATTTCGAATTTACTTTTTTAGTTCGAGAGAACAAAAACAAGCCGTTTTGACAGTGTGTTGACAATTTTTCTGAAATGACAACTGACGAGACTGTAGACGGAAGTATTTGGAATTTTTTAATTTTTTGTCTATTTTTTTAAATTTTGACATAATTTTTACGATATTATCCGATATTGAGGATTTTTTTTAGTACCCTACTGTTATAGTAAATTTAATTTTGCGTCGAATGAGCTATATTTGACTGTAATTGAATTAAAATTAATAGAGTTGTGTGAGTTTTAAGATTTTATTTTTTTTTTTACTAATTTGGTATGTAGGTATAGCTGACGCTAAATGGGAATAAGGACGTGTTTTGATGCGTTATTATAGATACGTAATATTTATTGGAGTGTATATGTATACATAAGAGTACACTGTACTGCATACAACAGAACTGGTTAGAACTTACGAAATATTCTCCGATGATGTGACATCATCAGCCTTATCATAAACCAGATGATTGTTATTTTTATAAAACGGACGTAAACGGTCATCATTATAAAGCTCGAAAGCGCATAAAGTATGCTGATGTTGCAACTGTTAAGAACCCCGTAGTCTTGGACGATATGATTTACTCAACTGCAGGTCATGAACTGAAGGAAGTTCAACTCATTGCTGATGATGATCAAACTGATAACAATAAACCTGATGATGAAGAGTACTTTCCGTCTGGTTCTAAGTCTTCAGAACGACACATTGTATCAAATTCAGATTTTCAGGATCTTTCTCGTGATTTACTTCTATCGGGAAGACAATCTGAAACCCTCGCTTCTCGATTTAAACAATGGAATTTAGTTGATTACGACTTCAGATGAATGATGATGATCGAATTTCTTACAGAGAAGTATTCAAAACTGATGAAGAGAATGACAAGTGTACCGTACCATACTAAACTCCAAAGGGCCGTTTCCACTGCATTTTTAAGTTTGGAACCAGTTCCGTTGTGTACTGCACCGCACCGCACCGTACCATACCGTACAGTGCTGCACTGCACAATACTCCAATAAATATTATGTGTTTATAATGACACTTGTTATCATTTTCATGCTTCGAAACGCATACCAAATCTCGTAGTAAAAAAAAGAAAAAATCTTAAAACCCACACAACTCTATTAATTTTAATTCAATTACAGTCAAATATAGCTCATTTGACGCAAAATTAAATTTACTATAACAGTAGTGTACTAAAAAAATCCTCAATATCGGATAATATCGTAAAAATTATGTCAAAGTTGAAAAAATAGAAAAAAATAAAAAAAATTCCAAATACTTCCGTCTACAGTCTCGTCAGTTGTCATTTCAGAAAAATTGTCAACACACTGTCAAAAAGGCTTGTTTTTGTTCTTTCGAACTAAAAAAACAAATTCGAAATCGGATGGAAATTGGCGAAGTTAGGAGTGATTCTTCACATCAACCTACTGAAAAACGGTTTTATGGCCATAAAATGAGATTTTGGGGGTGTATTGGAAATTTCTCCTATACCATTTTTCTTAGTTTAACTATACCTACAAGTTGTGCTAGGTCTCCATAAAAGTATATTTAATTTGTTTTTTTTTGTCACACAGTGAATCGCGGATTGTAGATGGAGGGATCCGACGACATGCAAATTCAGCAGAACGTTCTGGCCCACATATAATCACAAACAAACCTCAAGATTGATAAATATGAAACGACTCACGGCAGTGTTAACAGGCTTCTGACCTATAAGAAAACAAACAGCCCAAATTGGTATCCCTTACAACACACACTGCTACAATTGTAATCAACCGGCGAAAAAGGAAACTATCTTTCACTTCCTCTGTGAATTCCTTGTCCTATGTAAGGCGAGGATGTTAACCCATGACAAACTGCTTTTTGAGAACCTCGAAGAGCTGGCTGTTCTAGACGTAAACAATTTTATAAGGCTTCTCAATCGCACAGGCTGGATATAGTCACGAAGAAATAACCCGTATAACTTGTTGATAGCGAGGAAGTGCCAAAAAATGCTAATGGGATTCTTGGAGAACCACCACTTAAATCAACCAACCAACCACATCTAAATAATTATCTGGATAATAATATGCTTAAGTAACTGGGACGAATTTCCCGGTAATCCTGTATAACATTATGAAAGATTAATATGTTTTCTTTGGTTTCGTTGTCTGGTGTAGCATAGAGTGGCGCAAACGGAAGATTTATAACACTTGCAAATGACGTTGTAAGTCAATCATCTTTGGCACTTGTGAACTAGATAAACAATCAAGCGCGTAAAGGTCAAAATAAAGACTTCCATCACTCATAATAATTTTTTTTTTATTTAGTAATAAAGTTATTCAAAAACTTAATTGTTTAAATGATTAATTTTGCACCACCTTGTATACATTTAGGTACCTACAGTTTATCGCCAACCAGACAGCCACAAGAATTCCAGTCATTGTCAGTTGACTAAGTAAAGCAGATACAAAAGTGTCCTAATAATGGATTTCAGCCAAGATAAAGTCATTAGAGGCTGTCAAAATTGTCGATGGAAAGACTATTTAAAGTGGCACTCCTGCCTAAAAGCACTTAATACCAATAATATCTGCGCTTGAGCTGAATATGGAGTTATGCCAAACGAGTGAATTGCAAATGCATTTGAATTATTTGTTTTTGTGTTTTCAATCGTGAATATGTGCAGATGTAAAAATTTACTTCCTCAAATGAATATCCGCATGTTTGGCGTAATAAGAATTATAGTATATTCTAGGCGGTAAATTTTTAAAAGTAATCGTTTTTTTTTAGAACTTCAAAAATCGTATTTTAAGTGTTGAGGCGTGAAAAGGCAATTTGCTTCAAGGACAAGCAAAAAACAAAAAAATAGAAATAAAAATATATTTTGAAAACAATGACAATATATCTACGACTTTGCCCATGATCACCAAGCATAATCATTAAATAACAACAAATTGGCTTTATAATTGTCTTACAGCAATTGCTGAAAAGTATAAATAGCTAAGAAATAAATCAAAACAGTTTGAGACAAAAAGTAAAAGACAAAAGCCATCATTTCGAGTTGACTAATATTGGAGTATGTTATGGCAACAAAAACAATGTTTTGTGAGTAATAATTTTTTCTTAAATTTGTTTAACGATACACATTTTGGGCATCAAAAAGATCAAAAATCTATGCTCCAAAGAATAAATATACAAAACAAAAGCCATTCAACAAAAATAAACATTCAAAAATCTGTGCACACTGCTGGGCGCAACATAATTAAGATAAGTGGCAAGCTGCACGCCCACATCTCACTTCACAGCGTCTGTGTTTTTTTTTCTTTTGTTGTATGTCGATTATTTTGTATTACTTTAAGTTGTTCTTGAGAACACAAAATACCAACAAATAAATGGTACTTGGTACCCCTTGAGAATACACAAATGTTCGTATGTATACGCACTTACAATGCCATAACTTGTCTGGCAGCAGTTGGCCATTTGCTGGACCGCGCTGCTTCAATTGCCCATTGGCAGCAATTTGTGGCAAATTAATCTCAGCTGTGTTTATTGCTATTGTTTTGCTGTCCATCAAAGTAGGTGTGGGTTTTTTTCATTTAATATTTTTATACCCATGTGCGCTAATGCACTAAGGTATTGTAACTTTGATCAGACGGCGGTTGTTAGGAATAATTTAAGGTGGTCTACAATTTTCAAAAAATCAATTTTATTATATTTCGAAAGTATAGGCTTTTAAGAATTTGCTGTAATATTTTTGGAGGGACATTCCCAGTATTTTTGATTCTACAGCCGTTTTAGCGGGTAGAATCAGATTCGTCACGCGGCCACTCTCAAAACTTTAAGCTCATTTATCTCAAAACAACTTTTTTCGGCCTGGTGTTGTCGAAAAAAAAAAAACCTTCTAACCGAGTCGTTTGAAATTTTAATATGCTGTTCACAACATCAATGGCAATCTCCCGTAATAGAATCACATTATTATTTCAATTATTTCGTATTTTTATTTGATTAAAAAACTGAAAAAAAACCCGATTTTTAGAGTGTCAAAATTGAAACCGCGCCATTTTGTCAAATTTTTAATTAATAATTTTTTTGGTTTTTGTGTTTCAGATAAATAGAAGAGCCCGAATGGACAACATTGTTCTGGTCCAATTTTTCGGCAGAGTCAACTTCAGTGCCATTTTTTAAATTAGTAAAATAAAAAATAAGAAGCCTAAAAAATTTAAATATTGTTTTTCACTTTTTTTAATGTAAAAAAAAATTCCTGAAAATACCCTAAATTTCCGAGCTCTAGACCACCGGGACCCCTTAAAGAAATAGGAGCTATCGATTTCAATAAATATGGTTTGACAGCTGAGAATGGCAACTGTGTTGACATTTCCGTTCAGTGAGGCTTCCAAATTGTGGAGATTTACTTAAAAAAATCTTTTAGCGAAATCCATAGAGCACTGGCGGCATCATCGAGCCGTATTTCTTTCAAAAGGAAGAAGAAGCTGTAGACAAAAATTGGACTGATAAAATTATCATAAATCAAAGTTCAAAACTTTGTACAAACTTCAGAAAAATTTCATAAATTTCTAAAATCTCTCATCAAAATTGTTATTGTACATAAATCAGATTATTTAGAAAATTTGTGCACGGAGATGTCGAGTATTTTCCTCCAAAGACTTCCGAGGAAGTGTTTTATATAGGGTGGGCCATGTAAAATTTGCTTTTTGAATCGGCTATAAAGAAAAAAGTAATAAATATTTTTTCAAATTTTTTTTTTTTATTTTGAAGATTGAACATTGTCATTTATGAATGAAAAATGATATCGTTCAAATGACTGCCACGACTGGCTTTACAGTAGGCCATTCGATCAACCCAATTTTTAAGCACATTTACGATTGATTGGGCTTCAATTTCATGAATGGCAACTTCGATTTCGTGTTTTAAAACATCAATCGTCTCTGAATGGTTCGCATAGCATTTGTCCTTAACGACTCCCCACAAAAAATAGTCCAACGGGCTTAAATCACAGCTCCGAGGCGGCCAATTGATATCGGAATTTCGGCTGATTATTCGGTATTCAAAAACGGTAGCCAAAAGTTCGAGTGTAACTTTGGTAGTGTGACAAGTTGTACCGCCCTGTTGAAACCAAATGTCGTCTATGTCATCCTCTTCAATTTTTGGAAACAACTCGTTGAGCATGTCACGGTAACGCTCGCCATTTACTGTAACGGCGGCTCATCGCTCATTTTCGAAAAAAAATGGCCCGATGATGCCGCCAGACCAAAAACCGCACCAAACAGTGACTCTACTGTAACGTGTGGATTTTCTGAGCCCCAAATCCGACAATTTTGCCTATTGACGTAGCCACCGATGTGAAAATCAGAAAAGAAGCAGAAGACTCACCACTTTGGAAATGGGTTTTCAATATTTCCCAATTTTGTTCAAGCGTATAGCGGCCCATTTCGTAAATGTCAAACCTTTAAGTAAATTACGAACACATTTGACATGTCATTTGTGTTACCATTCTCAAAAAAATAGATGGTACAGAAAGCAAACGCTATATGGCCCACCCTGTATTTAGTATATGTATAGTAACAAACGTTTTAGTGAGTTGATGATGAAATCCTGGAAATTGTTTCCCCAATTCTACCACTGGAGATTTTTCATATTACTTTAAAAGAGCTATACATAAAATGATTAAAATTTAATAAGAAACAAATAAGTTGTCTAAATTTGTCAATAAGCTGCAGTACTAAGTGTTTTAATCATACCATCTCGTAACAACAAGGTACTTCGTCTGCTATTTGTCCTTTTTTCCGCTTTGTATCAGCCTGCCACTCTCCCTAGTTAATATTTGCTTTTCTAATTAAGTTGAGCTAATTAGCTGCAGATACCTTAATTTAAATTTTTTATCCAAACTACCACCTAGACCAAATGCTAGAAAACTGTTTCTGTACTAATATTGTAAAGAAAACAACCGCTTATGAGTGTCATGAAGAAATTGTGAGTCCATCGAGGATGACGAACATAGTACGAGGCCGTTGATATCGATAATTGATGAAAGCATCAATAAAGTGAAACGAAAACTGATCGATAACCACAAATTAACTATCAGAGAGCTTGCAGATGACTTGAACGTTGTTTATGGACCCATTGAGGACATTGTAATTAATGATTTTGGTTTGCGCCGTGTTGCTGCAAGTTGGTTCCAAACAACCTGAAGTTTATGCAAAAAACCGCGTTGATATCGCCAAAGACATGCATTCCAAAGCTGAATCTCACTCAACATTTATCAAAAACATGATAAATGCAGATGAGACGTGGGTTTATTAGTACGGCACGCAATTAAGACAGGCGAGTGAGTGGAGAGCTCAGAGTGAACCAAGACCAAACAAAAAATCAAAAGCTATGCTCCATATTTTATGTATCCTATGATCAAAAAGTACGGGGTTGACTGTTCTATTTCCAAGGCGTAGTGCACCATGAGTACCTTCCATCGGGCCAGACAGTCAATAAAGAATATTATTTATCCATTTTGAAGCATTTGAGAGATGCTGAAAGCCATCCCTTCGTCGGCCTACCAGGGCTGCATGGAGGACTGGGTTAAACGTTGGCACATGTGTGTTGCTACAGATGGGTCATATTTTATGGATATAAAATAAATTTGAATGAAATTTAACTCTGTTATATATTATTTAAACATTCCCCATCACGAATTTTCGCCAAACAATCGGACAGCTAATAAAAACTACTTTTTGGGCGTTGTGAGAAAGTATTATAAAAACCAACTAATGAATTTTGCACCCTGTTAACGCACCGTCGCACACTGCCATCATTATGCGTGGATTTTTGACCAAGAACGAAAAAAATACCATCGAAACAGCCATCGAAACCACCGAAAATGGCTATTTGCGATTTGTTTCTGTTTGATCGAGAAACCACTACGGGGAACCACTGCGGTGTTTGAACAGTCGAAAGGAAGTAATGGAAAAATTTAAGACGGCTCTGATGGCTATACCGAAAATACATAGAGTTTTACAATTGTTTCGAGAGTTGGATCAAGCACTGGTATAAGTGGGTTGCAGTTGACGGGGAGTACTTTGTAGGTGATAATATCACTTTTGAGGAATAAATTTGTATTTATATTCTGGCTATATTCCGGGAACTTTTTGATCAAGTTGGTATGCTTGAAACTCAGAAATTATTAGCATAAATTAACAAAAACTGCATGCTCTCTTTGTACTCGGTTTCGACTTTTCAGCTCGTATACTTAAAATGCAATGTACCTTTACAATTTTTTAAACATTTCTAAAGGTATTATACCAATCGTTATACAGATGGAAGTGCTAAGTTATTTATCATTCATTAATTTGTAATCCTCATACAATTAAAGGACCCTGCACTGAAAACATGCACCGGGTTTGGCCCACTTGAACTTAGACATTTTTTTCTTCCTTTTTATTTTTTCCTACATTTTCTTTTATTTTTATATTTGTGTTTCTCACTATTTGTGCATTGGTTATTATTTTTTTTGTTGTTTTTTTTAGTTATGTGCTTCACCGTCGCTTGTCTGACGAATGAGGAAGCAATTTGCCAGCACAAAAAAAAATTGATACGTTTATTAATGAATCAGCTGATTCGCCACGCCAATATTGAACACTCGTACATACATTCCGACACACACACACAACACTACTATCAATTTATTATTTAATTCATAAATACATTTGTGTACATATTTCTTTAAGTATCTTATTGATCTATGCATGTCTGTGGGCATTTTTGCTTACTCACCATAAGAGTTTTTTGGTCGCGCGTTTTGCTTGTGTCATTATTTCATTATTTTGTGTTTTACTCGTATCAGCATAGACTGTAGACATGTTTTAATTTGTATATAAGTGTATGTAAATTTATAGTGATATGTGTTTAAATCTAATTAATTGCTAGCGTTGACGTTTTCTCCGATTTGACAGTGGCGTGCATTGACTGCGGCGTTAAATGCCATTAAAAGAGATAATCAGTCTTTTGTTGGTTTCTTTTGTGATATGAATTTTTTTGTTTTAGTACCAAAACTGTAAGATTGCCCGTAAGATATGTCAGCTCACATATGACACAAAGACTTAAGCAACAAACTTGATCGCTTCATTGTTAGCTCGAAGTTCTGAAAAGATTCTTATCTAACAATGTCGTGGAAATCAATTATATAGTTCTTTTGGAGCTAAACGGTAGCCTAACCTGCCAAGCGGAAGGTTAAATGTCAGCGGGATAAATGCTTGTAATGCGTTTTAATGTCTTCTTGCACATTTCATGGTCTAAAATTATTAGATTATTACATGGTTTGCTCAGAAAATGATTTTTGATAACTTTTTTTCGTGTTAGTTAAGCTTACCGTTTGAAGTGTGTTTGATGAGGAAGTATTTTTCTCTTCAACTTTGGAGGTAACGGAAAGAATTAAAGTTGTTTATAATTGTTTAAGAAAAGGCATGTGTAGATTCATTTACTTTTTACAGATGGTTAATTTATGACTATATTCTTAAAAAAAAATTTCATAATTTATACTTGGTCTTTATGATTTATATAGATTTATGCTCAATGAAAGAGGCTGCTGGAAATAACTATACCACTAGTACTTATTGACAAGCTTTGACAATTTAGTTGCTTCGTATTTGATTTTAATATATAAGTAAAATAGTTCATTTTCCTGCAAAAATCATATAAGCCCAAGCTTTAAGCCATGTGTAAATTAAAATAGGAAATTCAACGAATTTTTTTCAAAATTTCGCACTTTTTAAAAAGAATTTGAAGACAAATTTCGGTTAAGCAGTTTTATAGCCAAATTTTAAATTTTAATATAATAAAGTATAAGTTTTAAGTTTTACTGAATGTTTTCTTCCTCATCAAAAAAAATTCGAGCATTTGTTATAGGAGGAACTTGCAAATGATTCATAAGATTTTTAAATCACTTGAAACTTGTAATCTTTCAAAACTCAGTGGGCTATAAAACAACATTCTCGAAATTTTTCTAAAAATCTTGACTAGAAAGCTATATTACAAGTTTTAAAGAAACTTTTTTTTTTTTGTTAAATGTGCTCAAAGTTTGAGATCTGGGCTAATATGCATTTCGGTTAATAAAAAAATTATTAAACAAGATACAAAATAAATAAATTATCAAAATTTATCATATATATATTTTTATGTTTTTATTTTATATTTTATATTTTATAATTATTAATTTATTTTTTATATTTCAACTTTCACATTTCATTTCATATCTTTTAAAATTTTGTTCTAATATACATTATCCTACTTTATTTAATCTTCATTTATTTTATTTTTAAATATGTGTGAGTGAATGCCTTAGCAGGAAAATTAGATGTACTCACATCTACATACTTTCAGATAGCCAAGCGGCTCTAAAATCCCTTCTATCAACAACTATCACCTCCAAATTGGTAAATGGTTGCCTAAACCTTCTCAACCCGTTAGGGAGCCTCAACATACTAACACTATGCTGGATTCCGGGACATGAAGGACATGAGAGAAATGAAATAGCTGATGACCTTGCAAAACAAGGAGCAAACAAAACAATATGCAACTTACTGGTCCGGAGCCTTTCTGTGGACTCACAAAAGGCCACATTAATGAATATCTTAGGAAATGGAAAGAAAGGAAATTTGCTGCACACTGGCTAAACTGTGCCGGTCAGCGTCAAGCCAAACTATTCCTAAATCCCAACAAAGGAATATCTGACAAGCTACTCTCACTAAGTAGAGTCAGGATATCTTACAGGTCACTGCAGCCTGAGGTTGATCTAAATAATATTGGTCTATCTGAGACCAATGCTTGCCGTTTTAGTGAAATGGACATAGAAAGCTCAGAACATGTGCTTTGTGAATGTCCTGCGTTGGGCAGACAGAGACTTCATCACCTTGGTGGTATCGTAGCATCTCCATGCAACCTTAGGAACAACAAATCCAAAATTGTGCTAAAATTTTTAAAAAGCCTAAAACTCTAGGGTTACAAAATAGGCCTTTCACAATAGATCAGCTCTAGTCGCAGTGCGTAATGGCCTTCTAATAATAATAATAATATATTTATTTTAAGTTATTTTACTGTCATTTATGTTTTTTAATTATATTTTGTTTTATTTTATTTAAATTTTGGTTATTTTTTTCAGCGGCCTGGCTTGCCTTTTCGCCTTTATGAAAGAAAAACTGTAAAATGTACCGAATTGTATCTTTGTTGAATTCCACTTTCTATTCACAAAAAAAAAAACAGCAAACACATTTTTTTAGTGCAAAATGTCACCTTGACAACGAGCATAAACTTCAAATTGTTTTTACGGGATATCGATCACTACAGCCATCTACCAAGAAACTAATGTATTTCGTTTTCACCAAACGTTTTCTAACATCAAATCGATATACTCATTTGACATACTACGTGCTCCACTAGGTGCTGAATCATACCTTCCCGTTCTCCAATTTGGGGTTTCTCATATTTGTATGCAGCCATTTTAAAGACCTCCAATAAATAGAGAAATTACTAGTACATTTGAGCAGATCAGCTCATACAAAATCTTGCCTACAAAATACCATCAGATCGTCAAAACAAAATTATTAATTTCCTCAATGGCCAAATAAATATTTGTTCATATGTTATCAGCACCTGAAATAATGGTTTCAATCTATTAAGCAAAAACCCACTAATAGGTATTTATCTACTTAGATTGTATGGATTTTTAGTTGCTGCACATTAATAATGCTACAAAATGTTAAGCTACCTCCCGCTTATTAAGTAAAATCAAGGAAATCGCTAAAGATAAAAAATCTACAAGTTCAAAGAGTTTAACACAGGTTTAGCGCAGTTCATTCGCCTCGCCTTTAAAACGCACATGCATGCGAGTAAACCAGTGCTGATGCTGGAAAATTAATTAAATTACTTTATTTAGCATCACGTAGAAACATAACAAGCTGACATAAGTTGTATGAGTATATGGCACAGGTAAATTTCTGAGGTGATTAACCCTTGACAAAGAAGCAAAATAGTTTGTTAGCTAAAAATTATTAATTTTTTAATCAGAGTTGTTGCTTGTAGCTACACAGAAATACTTGGTTGGGCGTTAATAATATGTTAAAAATCAAAACTGCTGCCATTGGTGCGATGTGTTTAATAAATTTGGGTAGGAAGCATTAGTAGATAAATGTAATTTTAGGCTGCCAAGGACAAGATAGAATTATACGTATATTATAAATGTATTTGCTAAAGCATTTAAAGGGGCGTGTCGTACTTAAAAAATGCGTAGGATGTTTTTCAAGAATTTTTCAACAAATGCAATGCACACTCCACAAACAGATGGAACATCTAATGACTCACCTTTAACCAAATGTTGTAGTCTTATGTTTTTAAAAATGTTTAGGGGCTTTTTGGACATACTTTTCATGTTTATTTAAAATTGAACAATACTTTTTCAAAGACATTTGATGTCAAAACTATTCGTACAGATGGTCTTGTATTCTTTAACGCAACCAATATAGCACTTCCTAATTTTTATGTATTAATATAATCGATTTTGCGGCCGCCGTAGCCGAATGGGTTGGTGCGTGACTACCATTCGCAATTCACAGAGAGAACGTCGGTTCGAATCCCGGTGAAACACTAAAATTAAGAAAAACATTTTTCTAATAGCGGTCGCCCCTCGGCAGGCAATGCGTGTACGCGCCTATTATATATATATATATAATATAATCGATAAATTTCGATAAATTAAGTTATAGTTATATAAAGTTATGTACTTATATTAGCCTTAATAAGGTATAAATATTGGAAAAGCTAGGAGTACCATAAAGTGGCCACTTTTAAAAGCGACTAAACTCAAAGTTCGGATTTTTCGAAACTAGACATAAACAAACTGATTTCAAATTACAAAATTTCTTATTTTTACAAATTTCTTTATTATATTGTACTAAGTAACAAAATCCAAAAAAAATTCCATCACTTTTTGTTTCTTATTTAGTGCGACCAAGCAAGTAATGAAAATCAACAATAAAAAATCTTTAGTAGTAGATATTAATTTTCTCTAAATTTAAAAGAAAAAGGTTTTTTTTTTAATTTCTCTAATTTTGTTAAGAAACAGCTCACGGTCCTTTTTTAAACAGATTTTTTTTTACATTTTTCTAAGCAACGAAGTTTTGCTTCTTTAATTCCTCTCGATCTTTCAGGGAGGCTACAATGACTTGTTTTTTAATCTTTTATATTTTTTTTCAATTTTTCAACACAACGTATTTTGGCTCCAGCTGTTTGTATTCGGGGTTTAATTGTTTTGGGAGGCATCACAACAAGTTTTTCGTTTTTATATTTAAGATTTTTTAGAAAGCATCACAACGATTTCTTTAACTTTCTCTCGATTTTTCAAAGGAGACCACAACAATATTTTTCTTCAATTTTTTAAGAGGCAACGTAGATATATTTTTTTTAAAGATACACTTCAACGTACATATATTATATATTCATATTCATCTACAAAACAATTGTAAAGCCGATATTGACCTATGGAGCAGAAGCTCGTGCAGAAAACATGTAAGCAAAAGGCCATAGCTGGAAAAACTAGTCTAGACCCAAAGAACGTTAATACATATCTCGAGATTTTGAGAATTTTTTAATTAATATCTGAAATTATAAAATTTGTTTGTCAAATCAAAAAAATATATACAGTGATAATATATACTCACCGTCGCAGTGTTTTTGTCCGGCTATGGGAGATGTCCGCTTATAAGGGATGAAGTCACAAAATATTTATATACCACACATATGAATTGTATTGTACATAGTTTATTTAAGAAATTTTTGGAAGTAAAGAATATTTGCATACTTTAGTATTACATATAAATACATATATGTACATATAGCGATTAAGTACATTGTACAAGTCTTTACATTTCAATACTAGTTTGATTGAAAAAATTAGGTAATGCTTGATTGCTTTAATTTAAAATGTTCATTTTCAAAGTGACTCTCGATATTTTTAATGTGCTGAAAAGCTACATAGTCATTTTTTGCATATTGTTTCAAGCCCGCAACAAGTTTTAAAGCCTCATCCTATGATGTTATAGGCTCACTTATTTCTTCTGAAAATTCATCTTCTGAATCACTTATGATCATAGTATCATCTTGTTGGTCAAATTGAACTTCTATATTGTTGTCCTCAGTGAAAACATTTTGATCCATTTGGAGAAAACCTTTGAACGCAACCATTCGCATGCAACTAACTTAACAAACTGAATGAAAAACTACTCTTAATTTAAAACACACCGTTTATGAGAAATTTTTTTATGAAAATGGTTTGAAATACCTTGTCCGCGTCCGGTTATTAGAGTGTCCGTTTATTAGGATGATATTTGTATGAAAAAATGAATGAAAAACCTGTGTGCCCAAAATTTGTCCGGTTATTGGAGCTGTCCGGTTATAAGGACTGTCCGTAATGGGGAATTTCACTGTATATGTAAAAAGCCGAATGCTATGAATTAAAAATCTTTCTTTTCCACTTCGCAGATTAAATATTTGTGTGAGGACTAAGCTTGTAGTCAACAAAATTCACCATCTTTCAATCAAAAATTCATTCATCTCTACAGCTTATAAAATCAAGTCTCAAAAATGAACACATATACATATATGTACTTGTACGATAATAAGTGCGCACAGAATGCTCAGATTTGCCCACGATTTTTTGTATTTTAAAGCTAATCTCTCCTGGAAGTTTTTTTTCGATTGGATATTTTTACAAAAGAGACAAAAGAGAGATCATCAAATTAGTTTGCAAACTGCAGCAAATTAAAAGTTATTAAGCAGATTGGAGCAGTGTTTTTGTATTATAAAATGCTGAACTAGTAAAATGAATGAATTATTTTCTACTACAATTATAATTTTGAGAATAAAAGTAAATTTTGGAGAAAGTTGCTGTTTGTGTATACTTAGCGGTGGACCAAATTCCACTAATTGAAAGCAGGCAATGAAAGTAAAGATGAATAATGCATGTCTTCTATTTTCTATATCTGCTGATTTGCTAAGACGCTGCTAACTCCTCTTTTGTATATGTATACTGCCTTCAGCGATTGGGCAGTGTTTGCCAGGTATTTGCTAGTAATATATACGCTTATGCACCATTTAGATAATTTATTGGATATGGGAATAAGTTTTCGCCCTCGTAAAAGAGATGTCGCTGGTGATAGTATTTTTGTGTTCGCTCTCGTAATATACTGGTGATTTGAAGGAGTATAGGTATGTGAGGTCTCGATAGCAGTAGTTGACATTTGTTTGAAGCGTAAAGATCCTTTTTTATTTGACGTCAAAAATGTCTACCTTCGTTCCGAAAAAACCACATTTGCGGGAAATCATGCTTCATTATTATTTTTTAAAGAAATGTGCAGCTGAAACGTGGCGGTCGTCCATTGATTAAAATTTAAGGCAATCACGCTCCATCAAATACAACTTGTAAAGAGTGGTTTCGACGCTTTAAAAGTGGCAATTTCGACGTGAGTGATAAAGATCGGTTCCCCTAAAAATTAGAAGATACTTAACTACAGCAATTATTTGATGAAGACTCATATCGAACCGTCGAACCCTTGATGATATGTCTAAAAAGTTGGATGTTGACAGATCAACCATCGGTAAACGTTTTCACGCGATGGGAATGGTCCAGAAAGCAGGTAACTGGGTGGCACATCAATTAAAGGAGAGAGATATCGAGAGACGTTTGGTGACGTGTGAGATGCTTCTTGAATGGCAGAAAAGAAAAAGTTTTCTGCATCACATCGTCACTGGCGATGGAAAATAGATATATTGCGATAATCCTAAGCGTCGAAAATGTTGGAACCTGCCAGGTGAATCAGGCCCATCCATCGACAGTGAAATAAATATTCATACTTCAAAGGTTATGTTATGCATCTGGCGGGATCAAGAGCATCAGAAAGGTGTCATCTATTATGAATTGCTTAAATCATCTGAAACCATCACTGGCGATCGTTACCGACTACAACTAATGCTTTTAAATCGAGTTCTCAAAGAAAAGCGAGCGGAATGAGAAGGTAGACATGATAAACTGATTTCGCTGAAATATTTAAAGGGACTGAATTGGGAAACCTTGCCCCACCTGCCGTATTCCTCAGACATTGCAACTTCGGATTACCACCTGTTCCAATTAATTCAATTCCAAGCACTTCTTACGAGAGCATCGCAAACTGTCTCAATAAATGCAAAACAACTTGAATCCAATGGTACGATAAAATGTTGGGAAACTATTTCGATAATAATACTCTAAGGGAAACAGACGTTAGAAGAGATCGTGAGTCCATCGGGGATGACGAACGTCACGGCGTTATAGCATTGACCTCGAAAACTGATGAAAATATCAATAAAGTAAAAGAAAATTTGATCAATAACCGAAAATTAACCATTAGAGCTGGCTGAATACTTGACCATTGCCTATGGATCCGTTCAGGGCATTGTAGTTATTGATTTGGGCTTGCGCCGTGTTGCTGTAAAGTTGGTGCCAAAAGACCTGAATTTCATGCAAAAAAGAGGTCGCGTTGATATCGCCAAAGACATGATTTCCAACGCTGAATCCTGCCCAACATTCATCAAACGCGAGACGTTAGTTTATGAGTACGACATGCAATCCAAGCATCAGGCGAGTGAGTGGAACGTTCCAAAAGAACCAATACCAAAAAAGCACATCGTTTTTAGTCAAAAAAGATAGTGATACACACGGTGTTTGTGGATTGCAACGCTATGGTACACTGCGAATTGTTTCGGAAAGGTTAAATAGTTAATAAAGACTAGTACTTCGGCGTTATGAGACGTTTACGTGAAGAAATTCGCCAAAAAATTAAGAGTATGTCGAAAATAAACTCATGGATTTTGCACCATGACCCCACGTCGCACAGCCTAATCATTATCTGCAAATTTTTGACCAAGAACGAATCGAATACCATCCAAAAGCTATCGAATTTCCGACCAAAAACGAAACGAATACCATCGAACAACCATCGAATTCACCTCACTGCAATTTTTTTCTGTTTGAGAGAGTCAAAAAACCACTACGTGAAATCACTTCGGCGTTTGAATAACCAATATTAAGTAATGGAAAACTCGAAGACGGCTCCGATGGCTGTATTGAAAATACATACATAGAATTCCAGAAATGTTTCGAGATCTGGATCAAACGCTTACATAAGTGCGTTGCAGTTGATAGGGAGTACTTTGAAGGCGATAATATAACTTTTGAGGAATAAACTTGTGTTTGAAAATTTTCCGAATACATGCCCGGAACTTTTTAATCAAGGAAGTATTTACAACGTCGATAACTTGTTGCCATTTCGCTAACTGTCCATAACCTGTAGCAATTGATTTTTGCAAGCTTCATTTCACGCAAATTTTTCACAAGCAAAATCAAATTGTCATAGGCAGGAAAACCTGGTAATCACTTGGTGTTGGGCCAAGTTATGAAGTGGATATATGCAAATAAGAGGGCTCTCTAAACTCCTGAGCTTTCTTCGACTTAATACGGATATGCGTAGCCCGTTGTTGTACTCATGGATCATAATTTCTCTTCTGCTTGGAAAAGCTGGCCGCTTCTGAGCAATAGCTTTCTTCAGTTGAGCTCACTGTTTGCAGTTTATGTCTGAATTAAGAGTTTGAGTCTATAGTAGTCTCGGTCAGTATGAATACCTTTGTTGTAGGGCTCCCATTTTTGTCTGTCAGTCTATCGTGGAAAAAAGCAAAATATTGCCAACTCTTTGGTAGTGTTCATCTTTGACAAATTTGTTTGAGTAACTTTGTAATATTTTTTTTTATTTCCCTTTTTAAATTACAATCTGTTAAATTTAAACAATAAGTAATTATTTTTAAAGTAGTATTGGAATTCTTCGTTCTCTAATCAATGCTAAATAAAGATTCAATTTTGCTTTAGATTATGCTACTTTATATTATTTTCTAAGTGTTATAATTAGTATATTATTATTTTTTGTTTTTTTCTTTTCCTCTTTTATTATATTGTGAGTTCTGTTGTAGTTAATCGTTTTAATCTTCGTTTTCCCAATTTCTCCGATTGTGGTAGTTTGCGCATTTGTTCATTTTGATGATTTGTTAGTCGTTGTATTTGCTTGATGCTGTATTTTTTAATTGTGTCACCTATTGTGTCGATGTTGAGGTCGCTGTGGATCACGTCGTTTGGTATATACCAGCCTGCTTTTGTTTTTGTCCGAAATATTTTAGATTGGGTCCTTAGAATTATTTTGATATTGGTTTTTTTGCTGTGTCCCAGATTTCTATGTCATATTTCCAAATGGGTGAGATTATATATTTATATATCACTACTTTGTTGTTAAGGCTTTTGAATTTTTAACCAATAGCCAGTAAGTTGTCTGAACTTGATTTTTAATTTCATTTCGCTTGTTTTCTACATGTCGTTTCCAATTTAGTTTTTCATCTATAGTTATGCCAAGGTACTTTGCACTAGGGTGGATTTTTATTTCATTGCTTTTTATAGTTAGTTTGTGTTTCTTAGGCTTTCTATTTGTTTAAATTACTCGTACCGTTTTATCTTTGTTGACCTCTATTCCCCATTTATCGAGCCATGATACAGTGTCATTTATTGTATGTTGAAGAATGTCAGTAGCTTTTTTTCTATTTTGTCTGATGCTATTAAAACCGTGTCATCCGCGAGTGTGGCTATCATGCAATTTTTTGTTGTTGGGATCGGTATATCTGCAGTAAATATCAGGTACAATAGAGGGCCTAGGACACTACCTTGGGGCACACCTGCTTGAGCATTCGCCTTCAAAATTTATAAAAAAATGTCGGTTTTGCATGAAATAACATATGAAATATTTAATAATATGAAATCTTATTTTATCTCTCTAATGCCATCCAATGTAGCTCGATGCCATTTTTAAAATGCCTTCTAAGTAGCAATAAAGCCATCTATTAATAAAAAATTTATTTATTTTAACGTCGTCATTTATTTCTTCACGCTCTATGGTGTGATTTATTTTTGAAGTGCTTTGCTGTTCACTTAAGAATAAAGTACTGCATTTTTGTTGAAAAAATAGTTGTAAATATCTTTAAGAATCGATCTCACAAAGTTTTAACATTTACTAGCCACTAATTTGAAAATTATTATAAAAATATAATTGATGCTATTATTACTTTTAGTTTATGTTTGTAAGAAACTGCTTTTCAATTGGCTGAAATAAATAAATAAATAAAAGTTTGCTCGCTATAAGTAGAAAACGAGCTGCAACCAAGCGAAATAAATTTAAATGATTGTAATTCTCAACATCTCCATGCATTGTGAAAAAATAAAATAAATGTTTCCACATACAAAAACAATGCTCGTAAATACCTCTAATTAAAAAAAGTCTTTAAGAAACAAAAAAGAAGAATAAAATCACAAAGAGCTGCAGCTTAAAGTAGCGTCTAAGGCAGCAGCTGCAGCGAATGAATTTACAACGAATGATTTTATTGTAAGCGTTGCTAAACATTAAATGCAAAGCATAGCTGCTAAACGTTGGCAATTAAAATGGGCAATTAATGTTCTCACTTTTGCAGCCATTACTTGGCTAACATGCAGCAACATTAATAAGAGAAGCAAATGTGTTGGATTGCTAGCTCATGCTTTGTTATTGTTAATAAGTACAATTACATATATGCACCATGGCGGGCGCAATAGACGAGTGAGATTGCGCGACGTATATCTACAGTTCGATAGAAGGTTGTGGGTTTGAGCACAACTGGCCGAACTTGAAACATAAAAATGACAGGGAAGTGTGTCTTCCTTTGTTATGCGAGAGTAAATGAATGGATGTATTTCTGTCATAAAAATGTTGCTCGTAAAAATCATGGAAGGTGGCATAGCTTTGTAGGTTCCTATAATTCAGAAAAGAAAAAATAGAAGAAAAAAACAAAAGAAGCTTACATGTCAAAGTGGGAGCGAAATGCGGCCTTAACGGCTCATGGCTTTGTATATTACAAATATTTTTATTATACTGAACACAAAAAAAAATTTAAAAATAAAAAATAATACTGAAAAGTCTTAATTTACAATCGCTTCTTGCGTTCATAAAAAGCGCGATAATATTAAGAGGCAAAAAAATAAAAATAAAAAACTAAAAAAAACAATAATAATAATAAAAACTGAAAATTTAAAATGATATTTTAATGAAAAAGGTCAACTAAGTTGCGATATCACTTCCAGTGCTTTGAAAGGAAAAACAAAATGTGTGCGATTAAATTCGGAAGTGCTTCGCTAAACAAAAGATAAAAGACTTAAGCAACAAAATTCTCTCCTAACCTTCTGCGCCACACGCCATTGAAATTATTATAAAAATTTTGAAAAATATGCGTAAATTATTATAGAATTTAACGCTGCATTCAAGTGTGCTAGAATGACTGTAAGCAATTAAATATTTATTTATTATATTCGAGTAGTAAATTACTTTATGTCTGCTTGCCAGTCAGAAGCTTTATGCCGCATTTTTGCTGATTGATTTGCAATTAAGTGTAATTGCAGGAAACCAGCACTTGCCACGCACGCCACAACCGTTATTCGGTCACTAAGTCACTCAGTCATTCAACTACTCAGTCTATTAGAATATGCGCCATTCAAAAAAAAAAAGCCAAACATTTTTATTATATAAGTAGACGCTTGGCGCGTAAAATTTGTGCATTTTTCAGTAACACATACAAACACGCATGCACACCTGTAAACATGCCGACTAGCACATGCAATACTTAATTCTAATAGAAGTACCTCAATTGTGATCACTTTTTGTTTGAGCTCAACTCCTGCTGCATATGGACGCACGCACAAGCACACAGTTATGCCTTGTTGGCTACCTGGGCATTTGGCGGTTGGCATTTAGCGATCGACCGCTGTGCTTTGCTTTGACTTTTGTGTCTGCGCAATTGATTTATCGTATTTTCGTTACAATTTTCCACAGTCTTTGTAATAAAATAAGGCAGCACGTCAGTGTCAAGATTAAACTGACTTCAAGCGCAATTGCGCGTGTGTGCGTGTCAAAATGGGTGAACTACATTTGTGAATTTTGTGCAGTTTTGATAGTTTTGATTTCGATTTCACTATCTGGTTGTATGAAAAACATACTTTTTTTGTTAATCAAAGCCAGCTTTATACGCAATACTAGCAAATACGCAGCATGCGCCGTTTTGCTGTTAACGAAAAGTACGAAAAGTTAACGGGTGCGTACAGTATTTGAGGACAATTTGAGAGTAAAACTAATTCGGTTTTATTTGGAACAAAATTTAATGAAATTTAAAGAATTTTTTACACAGCATTAGCTTATTATTTATACATACAATCATTCAATAAAATTTCAATTAGCTGCAATAACATCCTCGATCCGGGCCCGGAAACGATTCATTCTCTTTATTCATGTCAAATACTGCTGGCAACCCTTCGACACAAACCACTGACTGAGAATCGACACAGGCAGAGATGAACTACTCAGTTGGTAAACAGGAGTTCAAGCGAACGGACCCATATACTTAAGTGTATCTTTGGCATTCATTTTCTTCAATAAATATAACTTTCCGAGAAAGAGTAGTCAGAGAGTAATTTCTATTACATTTATATTGACCATAATGGTATTAATTACAGCAGCCTTCAGAATGGCCATGGAATTTTTTAGCCATCCAATTTTGTGTCGCCATCGCTTTGTGTGAAGGAGCAGAGTTTTGCTGAAAGATGTATTGGTTGTCAGCGCGTGCACTAGTATTTCAAGGTTTCACTACAGTATCTAGAACCTCAATATATGTAGCAGAATGCACTCGATCCATGAGTAAAGAAGTGTGCAACACAAAAAGCTGCAGAAAGAACGCGATCGATTGCTGGATGGCAAAGAAGATGGGATGAGTCAACCAAAGACTGGTGGGCATACGTCGAATCTTGAAGGGTGAATGAATTGGAAACGTGGTGTTATCGACTACTACCAAACTCAGATACTCATCGAACACGGCTGCTTCTTGGAATACCTACATCGTTTCCAGCTGGCTGACATCCCCTTTGTACCAGTTGCTCGAATACAGTTGAGAGCGCACAACATGTGGTATTCCATTGCAAGCGCTTCAGTGAAGAGCAAGCAGTACTGGAGAAGGAAATGGAATATACGTCGTCAAAGACAAGATTTGTTCGGTATCTGTGCTTGACCATCGATGAATGGGACGTCATAAAAATTACGTGTGGACGCAGACGAGGCTCAACCACATTGATTGGGGGAGGAAACCCCAGAAAAGTTAGTAGCAGTTGTAACTCCAGCAGTAACAGCAACGGCAGCAGCAGTAGAAGCAAAAATATACTCGGATTAAGAATTTAATACTATTATCTTGTAATATTTAAATATTAAGGAGGAATGTTAGAGTGTTAGTGGGAGTATGCCACACCTACCCCCTTTTATAATATATCTGACATTTTGATTTCAACTTCCTTACCAAAAAAAAAAGACCTAAAACATCAGCCTTTGTGGGATTGGAACATAGCCGCCTGTCATTCCTACGATTGGTCTTTTGGTCTTGATCGACGTTTTATTCGTTAGAAAAAAATCATAACATCTCAGATTTTTTAGTCTGTTTAATTAGTTTAGAAGGCGTTTAGATCGGCTAACTCTCTGCTTTCGTAGTTGCTCAAACATAAACTGTCTTCTGCGCGTAGAATTTATACCGAAGACTTTCATGGACAACTCGAACGATAAGCCCCTGAGAAACATTAAGGTTCCTTCGAAGGGCCCTCATTTTGAAGGGTCCTCGACAATGACCGTCAATAAATTCTACAGATCGGACAGAGTCAGGAAGTTCCTCATGTTTTTTGCAACAGATTCTACATCGTTGCCTGATGGGTTTAATACATGGCGAATCTTATTAATGAATGAATGGGCGAACTTAAGAAAATTAGAGATTTCTAATTCGGTGATTTAAATGTGATTTGCACATATAGCTTCGATTTCATTTTCTATCTCTGTCTCCTCACTTCATCGGTTAAGTTGTAGTCCTCCATGTCCACCTGAAAAGAGCAAAAAGTAAAATAATGGTTTCCGAAAAATTATAGCCTTAAATATGCATGCTTTAAAATACCGTATGCACTAGGGCGGGTTGATTTAAAAATCGCTCATTGCTCTGTGAAAATCGTATTCTAGGAATCAAAATAAGAAACTTTGCCGAAGGAACCATACTTCTGAAACGAATTCTGATGTCCCCCAATTTGGGTCGAATCAAAAATCCCACTTTCACCCATTTAGAGTGCTCCAATCGAGTCCAAATGTATGACCGACCTCCACTAACTTTGGACGGCCGATCCACCTATGCCAGTGGCACACTCCCTGGAACTCCCCTGGGGTGTTCCCCATACAATCATTTCAAAATATCACCATTTTTGGCCTTTACATGAGAAAAGAAACTAAATAGTTCGACCCAAATTGGGGACATCAGATTTCGTTTTAGAGGTATGGTTCCTTCGGTTTCTTATTTTGATCCCTAGAATATGATTTTCACAGAGCAATGGTCGATTTTTTTGCCTCCCCACAAATCGACCCGGCCTAGTATGCACCCTATATATGCGAAGGAGTAGTGACCAACAGAGTATAGAAAGCGGAGAGCATGTATTTTTCAATTTTACTTGCCTGTTTATTCCTGTTTATCCCACAAATATCAATATTTTCAAACAATTTTCCTTTCTCTTAATTTTAATAGTAATACGGATTATTTGAAACATTTTATTAACCCAGAGTGATAGTAAACAGCAGTTCTGAAGCAAGGAAACAGCTCTCCAATTGGTGGAGCAATTTTTGATTTTAAGCAATTTAAAATCTAATTTCGGGATTTTTCAACACATTTTGGTTTATAGACATCCGTCAGCTGTTAAGAGTGATTAGCTTCAAATTGCAAAAAAAAAAAAATCTCTGCAAATCGGTGCATTTTTAGTTATTTGCTCCAATACATAAATATTTGAGTACTCTATTTTAAAATATGTAGGTTTGTGAAGGTCTGAAATTTGCTTCGATAACTTTATTAACTTAACAAATATCACCTAGAATTTAATTGGGAAGTTATTTCTCCTAAGATACATAATTATATTCCACTATAAGAGCGTTTCAATAAATTAGATACAATTTTTTTACATTACATGAAAACGAAGTTAATTTCATGCACTTCCCAAAACTCGATAGCTGGGAGCTTTAAAATAATCATCTTTTCTTCATTGGCGCGATAAACGCTTTAGCGAGTTTTACCGAGTTTAACAAAGTGTTCCAGACGTTTCTTTTTCGTGATAACCAAGTGAGGCCAAGTTTTTCTCTATATAAACTTTCCAACGCAGGGTAGGCCTTCTTTTGTCCTGCTACCACCTATTGGTACCACATTGGATACTTTCAAAGCCGGAGCGTTTGTATTTCTTCGGAAGACATTACCTAGCCAGCTGGATCTTTATTCGCTACACAATGTTTATGTCGCCATAACACTTTATACCCTATGATGAAAAGGTACCAAGAATGTTTAATTTAAACGAACCGCGCACGTGTGAACCGCTCCATTTTTCTTTTCTTATGTTGGTAGGACTGTAAGACGCACATCTGCCACTTTTTAGCGCCATCGGATCATTAGTGTCTGCCTGGGCGCCCGAAAATGTGGGCAAACAATTCTTAGATTTTGCATGATGATAACGCGCCATCGCACCGATCCCAAATCGTACTAGATAATTTGACCACACACCGAGTAAATACTATTGTGCAAGCACTGTATTCACCTGATATGACTCCGTGCGACTTCTTTTTGTATCCCAAGTTGATGTTACCACTTCGTGGAAGGAGATTTCAGTCGATAGAAGATATCAAAGAGAATGCGACGAAGGAGCTGAATGCCATCCCTTCGTCGGCCTACCAAGGGTTGCATGGAGGACTGGGTTAAACGTTGGCACATGTGTGTTGCTTCAGATGGATCATATTTTGAAGGAGATAAAATAAATTTGCCTGAAATTTAAATCCGTTGTGTTTTATTTAAACATTTCTGGTACTTTCGTATCATAGGGTATGCACATATAATTGCCCTGCATCACATCACACTGTTCCAGTGTCACGATTTAATTTTTTTTTCGGGGAACCGAAAACTAAAGGAGATCCCTAGATATTTCGAATATGCGTCTCCGCCCAGTCTGTGCCCGAGCTTTGAGCCATCTGTGTACACAAGGATGAACTCATTTTACAATGCCCTATTTTTGCTTTTTTCCTGAGGGCAGGGCAGGTCATGAACGTAGTGCTGACAATACGAAATAAAATCATTTATTGTTTAGAAAGCTTCACAATATCTTAACCGCGAGTGTGCCCATCAACTGCGCTAAACCTCACACCTCCATTGAACTCTCTTTTACAGCGGTGAAGTCTTGCTCGTTACGCACAACGTGAATTTTGAAAATACATTTTCATAGTATTTTTTGCAGTTACATATAGAAATTAAAATACTCGTTATTGGCTTCACGGGATCGAGTACACAGTGCAACAAAATTAAAAAAATGTTAAGCAAGAACTATTAAGCGGATTTTCAAGTTCTATAGCTCAAACTAAAGGCAAAGACATAAGATATTTTTCAAAATACGATTTATAAATAATTGAAATATTTAATAGATTTTAGATATGGTTTTTGCCATCACATCACAGTATTGCATATATGTAAAATGAGTAGTGTAAACTTTGAGGTCGCATAACAAAATTACTGATACGAATCTTTGGTAAAATAGGAGTAATCTAATTTTCCAAAGCCTATCGGCCCCCGTTGCCGAATGGGTTGGTGCGTGACTACCATTCGGAATTCACAGAGAGAACTTTGGTTCGAATTTCGGTGAAAACACCAAAATTAAGAAAAACATTTTTCAAATAGCGGTCGCCCCTCGGCAGGCAATGGCAAACCTCCGAGTATATTCCTGCCATGAAAAAGCTCCTCATAAAAAATATCTGCCGTTCGGAGTCGGCTTGAAACTGACGTACGCCACGGAGCTTGGGAAACAGGAAAAAGTCACATGGAGCCATATCAGGCGAATACGGTGCTTGCGGAACGATATTAACATTATTTTTGTTCAAATAATCGCGAACAAGACGTGATGTGTGAGCTGGTGCATTATCGTGATGCAAGAACCATGACTTGTTGTCCCACAATTCCTTCCTTTTAAGATGAATGTTCTCGCGCAAACGCTTTAAAAGGTCTAAATAATATTCAGCGTTAACCGATCGGCGGTCACACGACGATTTTCAAGCACAATTTCCTTTACTTTTCCGATGTTTTCGTCGTTTAATGATGTTGCTGGACGACGTTCATGAGACAAATTTTCAACCGATATACGGCCCTCTTTGAACGATTTGTACCACTGGAAAACACGTGCACGCGATAGAGCAGAATCCCCATAGGTTGTCTGCAACATTTTTAAGGCGTCTGAAGCCGAAATTTTGTTGGAATAACAAAATATCAAACAAATTCTTTGTTCAACTTGAATTTCCATCGTTAAATTCGAAGAACACACTCGAGCTTGACTTGTTTACAGTAGCACAGAAAACAAACTATATGACATATCTCGCTGAAATTTGCCATGTAAGCTTATAACAGTTCTACCAAAAAACAAAAAATTTATTTTTGCCATATGTCATCCGCGGACCGTTTTATTGATAAAGTCTCGTTCATATTTGAGCGGAAGGTATATCTTAAAAATAGTGTTAGACACAAGAGATCCCAAATTATTTTCATTTTGTAATACTGTGTTATATAGCAGTAACAACAACAACTCGTGTGCGCACTTAATAATAATTCAAGCAAAGTTGACAACAAAATGCCAATTGGCTTACGACTGGGAATCGGATAAATATTTGAATAAACATTACAAATGACAGAAATGCACAGCAGCAGAGACAACAATAATTATGGAACAAAAACAAAAACGAAATTGTGGTATATGAAAATAGGCATGCTTTCATGCTTGTACGAATGTATGTATGTTTGTATGTATGTATGTACTTGTACATATTTGTGTTCGTATGTACATAAATAAATTGAAAGACAAACAATAAAGATCAGATTGCAAATTTCTCAACCGGTCGAGTGCATAAAGTAAGCTAATGCGAGTAGCAATGACAGCAATGGTTACAACAACAGCAACAAACATAGTTTACAAAAGTCATGTATGTACATATGTATGTTTGTAGCGGTAACGAAAATGAAGCAACAAAAACTCTAGTGTGAAACAAAAACAAATGTTGTTAAACCACTCATACATACACACACACACACACACATATGCGATGTACATATATACAAGTATACAATTAAAAAGCATGCAAAGCTCAAGACACTTATTTTCCTATGTTTCTTTTGCATGCCTGACTGCCATAAATATCCTTTTCGCTGACCTAAAGCCAAACGCGTCGCGACATTCATGTATACATATTTGCTGCTGTTTTGTACTGACGCTTTTGCTTTACTTTTAAACATTTTGGCCTCTTTTGCTATCTAATGTTTTTTAAAATTTTTTACAATTTTTTTGTAGCAATTTTTTCTGCTATTTGAGCAGCCACCGTTGGTGATTCACTATTTGCACTCATTTGCATTCACATACGGCCAGGCGGACGTTCAGGGTGAGGACGTTCGTTAATGAACGCGGCAAGAGCAAATGCATACATACATACATAAACACATTCATATGCGCGTACATGCAAGCTATGCATATCTCTGTTTGATTACCAATGCGCATGCGCAACTGTCAACAGCTGTTTCGGATTACAAACACTTTGCCTAAAATAGTCGAAATAAATATAAAAAATGTCAGCATGAACTCGCACATGTTTGCCATTATTGTCATTTGGCAGCTAGATTCCCGTTGTGCGCTCTTATTTCTTCTTTTTCAAATTATTTTTGTGCAGTTCAAGCACAGCAGCGATTCTGGCTTCCTTTTTTGCATACAAATTTTCGTGTCTGTCGCTATTGACGACTTTGAATCCGTATGCAAATATTTACTTTTTGGCTTTGCTTTACCTTTGGGCGCTTTTTCAGCTTTTGATAACTTGGCATTTGATGGAATTTTTCGAGGTGCGCAACGGCTCAATTTCTATGCCAACAACAAGTTATGTACGCGTGTGTGCATGTAAATGGGATTTATTTATTTTTATGGCAACTTAAATGCATTCGACAAAGTTTTTGGATTAAGCACTTCAGTAAACAGTTTTTGTAATGCTCATTGGGTAATCGGCTTGGTTAAATAAAAAAGTGTGCAAATTTGCAGGTTCATATGTACGTAGAAGTCTTTTCTTGGCATTCCATTTACTTTAAACCAAAACCAAATCAGTTCATGTCCTTGAGATATTGGCTCAAATTTAAATTGTATTTAAGTTGAATGTTTGGATAATGGACTTAATTTATTATTATTTAAATGTTTTTACTAACCCATACATGTAAACACCTTTCGTGGAGTTCACTTATAGAAGTACTGATATATATGTACACATATTGTGTTTGATAGGTGACGGTCCTAAGTTTCAAAATTCTGCTAATGTAAAATTAAATTCTGGGCATGAAAATTTGTGATATAAATTTATTTTGGGTCATAATTCTGTATTTTCATAGCACTGTAAAAAAAAAATTATGTTGTGTTTTCGAAGGAAAAATTCGGGGTTTTTAAATGAGAAAAAGTGAAAAGTATGCTGTGTTTTCAATGAAAAATTTCGATCTATAGAAAACTTAAAAAAAGAGTGAAAAGTATGTCGTGTTTTCAATGAAATAATAAGTTTTTTTTAAATATAAAAGAAGTGAAAAAATTGGCCAATGAACAACATTATAAAGGTGATAAAACGCTTCTGAAATTAACCGTAGCCGAATGGGTTGGTGCGTGATTACCATTCGGAATTCACCGAGAGGTCGTTGGTTCGAATCTCGGTGAAAGCAAAATTAATAAAAACATTTTTCTAATAGCGGTCGCCCCTCGGCAGGCAATGGCAAACCTCCGAGTGTATTTCTGCCATGAAAAAGCTCCTCATAAAAATATCTGCCGTTCGGAGTCGGCTTGAAACTGTAGGTCCCTCCATTTGTAGAACAACATCAAAACGCACACCACAAATAGGAGGAGGAGCTCGGCCAAACACCTAACAGAAGTGTACGCGCCAATTATTTATTTATTTTTTTTTTAATTTAATAATATTGCCCTAAGAAGAAGAAGTACGCATTTCTTTTCATTAACCATACGGTTTTCAGAATTTGTTAAAGACTTGGAAGTAGTGAAGGACTTGCTTGGCTTCGGAAAAATATAAAAATTTATTTTTTGAATTTAATTTTAGGGTAGTTCTTAACACTATGCTAATACTGGACTGACTGCCAACATATTTGACAGTCGTATTTATACTTATACCTCATCTTACTGTTTTATAGCTTCTGGAGGCGCTCAAGCTTATATGTGTGCGTGTCGGGTGATACACGTACTTGCTTCGTGTCACACATACTTGTTGTCGGCTTATCAACTATTTTAGATATTAGCGTCATGCACCCGACACGCACACATATAAGCTGCTGGACATGCATGCTTGAGCGTCTCCAGGAGCTATTAGGTACACGACTTGTATACTAGTTTCTTTGTTTGCTGTTTAGGAAAAACATGTTTATCTCGTATTATTCTTAAAATACATGTGTTTATCTTTTGCTTTTCTTAAAATATGTTTGGATTTCTTCAGCCCTGCATGATTATACTTAGAATTTACTTAACTATTTTTATTTATTATTTGTGAATGAAATCATTCCTTAACTAATTTTGACAATATAGAATTTTCACAGTCAGAATTTAGACAATACAGAAAATTATATAATACAAAATTTCGTATGCGACCCCGTTTAATAACTATAGAATATGAACTTACTGACTTTTTCTTACTATTTATTTGTTTCTTTTGAAAATATGGTTCATTCTCCTACAAAAGCCATACAAATCCAAACTTCAAAGTGTTTTTCAATTTTAAAAAATCGCAAAATTTTCATCAAGATGGCAATCTTTTCAATTGGAATTTTTAGAAAAATTTCGAGTAATATATATTGTGTTATAGTTCATTGAATTTTGGTATAACAAAGTACAAGTTTGAAATGGCTCAAAAGTAGCGTTTATTTTCAAAATCTTGTTTCGCTGACGGTGTTGGATATTTTCTTCCATATAAACAATTGCCGTGCATTCGTTATATGGAGAGTGTGCACACGACCATCTAAAAAAAGTGTCAAAATTGTCAAATTGCATTTTATTATACGATAATTAAATGAGCTATTGTATAATCCTGCATTCCCAAAATTTTTCTAAAAGTTTTTATTGAATTGATTTGAATTCATTTGATTGAATTTGTTGACTTTTTTTATTTGAGCAAAAGCTGAAACTATGATTTATATTGTTTTTGTAGGAGAATGAACTATAAAAAAACAAAAACCTGTCAATATGTATTATAAGACTTTTGTATTATAGTCAGTATGCATATTACTCAATTTTCTGCAGGCGAGTATCTCTGCCCATCAAGAGTAAACTCTTATTCTGACACAACTTTTTAGAAACCAGAAACAACGAATTTACAAAACTGTCATATGAGGAGAATGTCTTAGAAGGCGTGGTGCAGCAGTTGGGCAGTAATCTCTTCAATGGAGAGCGTTGTATCTTCCAGTAAGATTTCCCTCCAGGACATAAAGCAAAAATTACGCAGCAGTAACTAAGAAACAGCATTCCTGGGTTCATAGTCGCAGAATATTGGCCATCTGGAAGTCCAGTTCTGAATCGATTGGACTACGGTTTGTGGCCGGTATTAGAGAATATACATAGTATATCGAAGACCTCACAGACATTTGGCGAGTCTCAAATAATCTTTGGTTCGAGCAGCTACGTCAATATCCGTGGAAGCCGTGTGTGCTGCAACAGTTGAATGGCCTAATCGCTTGAAGACTGAAAGCAAATGGTGACCATTTCGAATGGAAATTTGAAATTTATTTGTCTAATATTTAGATGATTAAATAAAACTAACTTCAATAAAAAAGTATTATAATTTCATATCTATAACGGACTTAACTCGTAACAGGACGTATGGCAGGACTAAGAATATAATTATATATACATATAATTATGTTATCCCGCATATTTTTCCATATAATGATTGCACGACATTTTTTTTGTTATACGAAGAAAATGCAAAACATCATCAGGGAGGAAAATTACGAAACGTCAACGAAAATTTTGGGCGACTTCAAACTTGAACTTTGTTATATTAAATATTATTGGGCTATGAAACCTCGTTATTTGTGAATCATATTTTTATAACAGAATAATGGGAATTAAAAATTATGTAAGCTAATACTCGATACTTTGCAATATGTGGCGCCTTTATAATAATTTCGGGAGGTGCACGTTTCAGGCAACGAGTTTTTCAATCATTTTTTGCGAAAAACTGAGATTAGTTATTATCTTAAAATAAATTACATACTAATGTTCATGCTTAAAATGAGTATCTAAAGATTTGTTTTGAAAAACAAAAAAAAAAAAAAAAATGGCAGCGCGGCAGCTACCCAAATAGTGATTTTTTTAGAGCTATAGGAAAGTTTTTCAAAAAAAAAACACACATAAAATTCCGACAAATGCATGAAATTTTTATTTAAATCGATAGTACAGTCTATAAAATTTATTGTTTGAAGATTATTTCATGCAAATGTTGACCGCGACTGCGCTTCAAATGGTCCACCCGTTTAGTTCAATTTTGGCATACTCTTTGCAATGTTTCGGCCGGTATCTCACATATAAATGCTTTAATGTTGTCTTCCAATGCGTTAATTGAAGCAGGCTTGTTTGAATATACATGAGCTTTAACGTAGCCCCACAAAAAATAATCTAAAGGCGTTATATCGCACGATCTGGGTGGCCAATTGACAGGTCCTGAACGTGAAATAAAATGTTCACCGAACTCGCCTCTCAACAAGTCCATTGTTACGCGTGCTGTGTGGCATGTGGCACCGTCTTGCTGAAACCACATGTCATGCAAGTCAAGCTCTTGCATTTTGGGCAAAAAAAAGTTGGATATCATTTCACGGTAGCGCTCACCATTTACAGTTACGTTACGATTCGCAGCTTCTTTGAAGAAGTACGGTCCAATGATACCTCCAGTCCATAAACCGCACCAAACTGTGACCTTTTCTGGATACATTGGAAGCTCTTGCGATTCTTCTGGCTGATCTGCACTCCAAAATCGACAATTCTGCTTATTTATGTACCCATTGATCCAAAAATGAGCTTCGTCGCTGAACACAATTTTTCGATAAAAAAAATTCTGCGTTGCGGTAGGTCGTTCGGCTTCAATTCTTGCACCAGCTGTATTTGGAAAGGCTTCACACCTAAATCCTTTCGCAAAATTTTCCACGTTGTTGAGAAACAGAGGCCCAATTGCTGCGAACGGCGACGAATCGATAATTGATGGTCATCATTAACACTGGCCGATACAGCTGCGATATTTTCTTCAGTTCGCACTCTACATAAGCGTGTTGGTGGTTTGATGTCCAATAATGTAAATTTGGTTCTAAATTTAGTCACAATAGCTCGAATAGCCGCTTCAGTGAGTCGATTAAACTGACCATAAAATGGAAGAAGCGCGGGATAAACTTTCTTAACAGAACACTGAAGATGTTTCACAATGAAACAAAACACGAAACGTGCGTCAGCTGTTTAAACCAACTGATTAAAGAGATAATAGCTAAAAAATCACCCGTTATATATGGAATATACAGCCTCTTGTAATCAACTGAAATCAGCCAAACAAAAAAGTTTCACCAAAATAAATTATTCCGCCTTTTAACGAAAAAGAAGAAAAAATTAAAATTTGAAGTGAAAAAGAAAAAAATTACACTCTTTTTATAAACAAATTGATCAAAACAATATTTTGAGTGATAATTGATAGAAAATTTGAGGTACATGCAAAGGCCAATATGTTAAAAAATATCCGTGTACAATTTTATTTAGATATCTTGATTACTTTTTGGAGAAAACACGATTAAAGTTTTCGTTTTAGGCATCTTTCGTTCGACGCTCATCACTTCACTGACTTTATAAGAACATTTTAGGCTTTCTATTATGGGTTTATGCCACTGTGAGGAGTAAAAAAATAGTCGATTTTTGGGAATTTTTTTTGTAAGTAGGAGTCGATATTCGAGGATCGGACAAAAGGCAATTCATTACATTTGTATTAAACTATGTTGATGTAAATTTTTATTAAAAAATAATGAAATTTCACAAATTTATGTAAATAAACGTAACGAGTTAAAAAAAGACGTCATCTAGTGGCAGCGATGCAGCAATGAATAATCATCTGAAAATCAAAATCAATCTGAAATCAAAAAACCAAAAATTTTTTTTAATCTACACAATAGTGGCTATCGTTGTACGTAGCCGTTTTTTTGTTTGTTCTTTTTGACAAAATGGTGGTGATTTGAATTTCGATGTGTGTTTTTCGCCACTTTTTTGATTTTCAACATACCCAAAAAAAAGGTTATTTTCAAAATTTTGAAAATCGACTACGTACAACGATAGCCAATGCGATAACAAAAATTTGAAAAAAAGAAAATTCAAATCGGTTAATTAGTCTTCGAGAAATCGTTGCCACCGTATGAAAAAAGTCGTTTCAACGGGCGCTCACTTAAGTGCACATAGAATTGGGAATAAAGCGAATTTCGCTTTAAAATTTTTACCACATTTTCTTGGGTAGTTATACTAAAGATTTATGCAAAAAAACAAATCGATTTTTTTTAATTTTCACAGTGGCGTAACTCCTTAAGCTTAAAACATTAAAAAGATATTCTTTAGATTGTAATATAAATAAATTTTTAAAATAAACAACAAAAAATGGAAAATTTGAAAGTGCTGGAGGAGCTGCCCTCCTTAATGCGTAGGTTGGAAAAGCCTTGTAGAGTTGCTATGCTCCTCAACGGAGAAATCAGAAGAAACAAAAAATTTTCTGAAATGAATCATATCCCACGTTGCATACAACGCATTGGATCACACTATACGGCGATTTAATTGTACTATTACGCTTTCCTTTCTAAAAAATAATACGACGGCAGAGTAGTTGTCGAAAATATAAATAAAATCATGGACATTGTGCAATCAGATCGGCACGTAAGCACTTATTCCATTACTCACGAATTAAATATTAGCCAACAAAAAATTGTTTGATCTGCATCAGATAATCCTAAGTGCTAGGATATTAATTTAATCGTCGAAACGTTTTATGCGACAAACATTATTTGCAAAATTAAGTCACTATGAGCTTAATATTTTGTACGCTTTCTATACGTTTCCCCAATTGCAGTTTAATTTTCATTGCTCTGTATGCGAAACTTAATTTGTATTCAATTTTTATTACTCCATTCCCACGCACAGCCCCTGCATTCGAAGGCACCTCAAATTCCACAAAATGTCATTTTGTACTTATGCATTGATGGCATGAAATTGAATTTGCGCTGCATTCGCTTGCTCGCTCGACCCATCCCCAATCACACAAATCGAATGCTGCATGGCTAAGGAAAAACGTGAAAGGGCGCGATTTTCCAATACAGAATAACATAATCAACATTGTGGCTCAATATCGCGGTGGCGGTCGCGGTGATGGTGTTGATCAACGGCAGCGGCAGCGGCAACAGCAACAATACCAACAACATGAATAGGAATACCAGCGGCAGAAGCAGCCAGCACCAGAGGCGCTTTTTAATGGCTTTTATTGTATGTACTTTTGCAATTGGTGCGCCTGTCGCGCGGTTCGCTGCGCATGCGCACAACTGCCAACCACAAAGTTAAATAGTTTCATTCATTGCACCATCATTTGCTGGCTTTACGGCCATTTATTTCTTTCTCGCGTGCTTATTTGTCTATTTCTTTTGCAGTTGCATCTTTGTCGCCAGAGATATTTGGCTTCTTCGCAAATGAAGTAAATGTCAGGAAAGATTATCCAAATGGCAAATGCTATTCATGTTGGTGGTGAGAAGGGTTGGTGGTGCAGAAAGTCAAGCGGTTGGATAGGCGCGCGCACACCACGACAAAATAGGTTATTGTGTGCCCAACCAGTTGCAAACTGACTGCTTGGCCTGTTTGGTTGCAACATTTCGTGGCTGCTTGGCAGGCAAGGCAAAATGGTGTGCCAAAAAGCAAAAAAAAAAAAAGGAATAAAAACAAAAAAATCAGTTAACATGAAAAATAGGTAAAATCATTAAAAGCGAAACAAAAAACCGTTAGCGAAAAATTGCCACAAATGCACCGTAGTGTGCGCATTTTTGTTTTAATTTTCGCTTTTGAATTGCTGTTTTGACCTTTTCCACAACGCTGCCGCCACAGTACCTACATTTATTACTTTTATTTGCGCTATATGAAGTACACACATACATACAAATACACGCTCACGTAAAACAATTTCCTTTTTTATTACCAAAATATTTTTTGTAGGCCATTTGTGCAGGTATACACTCGTAGACAGGCATGTGTGTATGTGTGCACGCGGCATTTGGTTTATAGCCTTTTTCAGTTGCCTAGTGCTCTTTCAAGGTAATGTCTGCTGCAGCGTAGTTCAGTGCGCTGCTATAGAAAAGCATTTCCTGCACAAAGCGCAAAGAAAATGTGAACTGATTTTAAATGATTCTCTTCTTTACTTCAAAAGCGCCTCAAGCGTAACGGAAGTTCATTAGGTTCCGAGCACAATTTACACACCTCTAATTAGTTTACTTTGTTGCTTAACTGACGTTTAAATAAAAATTAAAAAAAAGATATATAAATTAAAAAAAAGGAAAAATGTATATATGTATATATATACGAGTATAAAACAAAAAATAGTTCAAATAATTAGCCACAGTCACAGCCATTAGCGATCGTTTTTTATGGGAAATTATTAAAATTTTTATTCAAATTTTATGCTTCAGTCTAAAAGCTTATATTTTGCTGCCAACTGCCTTCAATCTTTCATTTAAAGCTATGTATAAACTTATTTAGGTTTGCAAATAATAACATTTTTACTGTTATAAGTATATTCGTGTCATCCTCATAGCACTCAATATTTATTTACTCAAAAATAAATTTTTATTGCCGTTACACCAACCGTTGAGCCTTTCGAAAGTTTGCTTGTCCATTGCTTAAGGGCGAAGGTCACTGAAGTGCTGCCAAAGGTAGGCATAATCTGAGAATGTTTCTCAGCGTGTCAGTGCAATAGCTACAAATTTTGGAAAAAATCCTTTATTGTACATTAGGGAGGTATATATATTATTTTCGTCAGCATCGTTCCAAGCAGATTCGGATTCTACGTAAAATTATGAAAAAAAGTTACAGAATGCTCCCCTAGTAATTTTTGATATGCCATTAAATAAAAAATTGGCTTCGTTTATAAAGGGCCTTTCAAAAGACGCTTAAAATAAAGCATATAAAAATTTAGATTTTTGCAGGTTTCACTATGTGAAAAATTACATGATTTAAAAGTCGTGTAGACTATGAGCACATCAATAGGTTTCGTGGCACGTAGCGCCGTCTAACTCCCTTGTAGTTTTTGATATGATATTAAGTAAAAAATTGGCCTCGTTTATAAAGGGTCTTTCAAAAGACGCTTAAAATAAAACGTGTAAAAATTGAGATGTTTTCAATTTCTTAGGAATTATATGTGAAAAATGGCATGATATACAAGGTGGAGTCCAAATTAAACAAGATTGGTGTCATAAAAATGTTTTTTAATGAGTTAGTGCGAGGAAAGTTACATTCCTAACTGACATCCAGTGACAGTTTGGTGACATTCGGTTCAGTGGAAGCGATGTTATTGCGTCTAAGGTGTCAGTATGTTTGTGTCATCGGTATCAAAATGAATTAAGAACAAAGTGCTAATATCAAATTTTGTTTTAAAATCGGTAAAACGTTTACAGAAACATTTCAATTGGTGAAAAAAGTTAATGGCGATGATTGTCTATCTCGTACCAGAGTTCATGAGTGGTTTACACGTTTCAGAGATGGTTCTAAGGACATAAGATAGTAGTCTGGTCAAATACTCATTTTTAATAGATATTATTTAAGAATTTTTTTGTTTTAAGAAAATAACATGCGATCGTTTTGATTTTACAGCATGTTTTTACTGACATCAAATAGTATACAAAAACAGTTCGTTTTTACAAATTTTTTTGAAATAGTGTGGCACCAAAGTAAGCGTCTTAAAAAAGATAAGCCACCTATCTTCTTCAACAGGATTTTGGCTCTTCGGGACATCTGCTTGATGTGAAATTCTCATCAGTTATTCCACACATCAGTAGTTCTGGCAGCTGCTACTTTCCCACTACTTCGTCAAATGAATGCCGCAAAGGAGCAAGCTGGCGCTTATTACATGATAATGCACCTTCTCATCCATCTCGATCCACTCTTGTGACTGATTTTATGATTAGAAATCGCATTTTAGCCATTAATCACTCACCGTATTCGCCTGATATGGCTCCCTGTGCCTTCTACTTATTCGGAAAATTGCATTTGGCCATGAAAGGAAAACGTTTTGCGTCCGTAGAGGCCATCAGAGGCTTTCGCTGACATCCTGGATGACATTCCGGTCAATGAGCTTAAAGCACTCTTTCGAAAAGCTTATAGATCGCGTAAAACAGTGTATCACGGCCAGAGGGGACTATTTTGAATAAATAAACTCGAAGTTATCAGAACAAATTCTGTTGTTTCTATTTTAGCTCAGTCTTGTTTATTGGGACTTCACTTTGTAAATGTCGTGTAGACTATGAGTACATCAACAGGCGAGAATTAAAATTTTCAAGGAATGGGAATCGTTGTAGGGTTATTCAAGTAGGTGATCCAGGTAGCCAGTTTATGCTACCATTACGTGAAATTAATCGACCGGGAGACTTACATCACAATAATGCAATGTGGCTCCTGTTGGTTCAGGCCATAATGTCCATTGATGGTAACAGCTTTTTCATTTTTCCAATTATTCCACCCCACCAAACAGAACATAGAAATAATTTATCCGAAATTTTTTATAATGCCTCATGCTGATATTCATTGCGATATTGAGTCGATACAATTGACGAGACAAAAGAAGACACATAAGCAGGTTACTGCCGCATGCAAATTCTCCGGTGAGAAGGCTACTTAAAAGAAAGACGGATCACGGATTCTCGACATATCAAACATTTTTATGATCTATCGCTTTTTCTTTAATCTGAAACCAGTATATGACAATATTTCGAAAACTTCTCTTCTTCTTGATTGGCCGAGTTTATCAAAGTGTGCCAGTCGTTTCTTTCCCGTGCTAACTGATACCAGTTGGGCACACCAAGTCATTATCTAATTGATCTTTCCTTTCACTTCCTCTGGTAGCACCAACAGGTACCGGAGAGCCGGAGTGTTTGTATCCAATAGAACGATGTGATCCTGCCAACGGAGCCACTAGACCTTCATTCGCTACACTATATCTATGTTATCCCATATATCATACAGTTTATTTTTCCATCGCCTACGATACTCGCCGTCACCAACGTCCAAAGATCTTAAACTCTTCCGCAGAATCTTTCTCTTAAGCACTCCAAGAGTTGCCTCATCAGATGTTGTCATCGTTCACTATTCTGCGTCATACGTTAGAACGGGCATGATGAGAGCCATATAAAGGTTAGTGTTGTTCGTCGAGAGAGAACTTTACTACTCAATTGCCTATTTAGTCCAAGGAACCACTTGTTGGCGAGAGAGACTCTCCGTTGGATTTCAAGGCTGACATTGTTATCAGTTGTGATCGAAAACTCCATGAGAGAAAAAAAGGATGAGGATTTTCGGACTTGGTGAGCGATATCACAGAGAAATTAGATGTACTGGATCTAAGAGGGTTTTGGCTATAAATTAGTGTAATCACTATTGAAATGACAAAAAAAAAAATGTTTCCCCAGCTTTTTTCGCACAAATAGTGTTCAAATTTACGAAAAAAAATTCTAAAAAAAATTTCTTTAATGAATTAATTTAAAACCATTTTTTATAACATCAAAATTCCGCTGCATATGAAGCATTCACAACATGTTCTTTAGCTAATTACAGTCTCACCATAGGCATTTAAGAGCATTCAATGAGCCTCTGCCGTAGTTTTCTTCGAATGGAAGCAGAAAATAAAAACTTTTCGAAAATAACGACTATTTGGCGTACAAGCTCACTTTTTTGAGCGAAAATAAATGCATGAAGAAATAGAATTTCACTAGTAAGATGTAGTTGTTATATTTGCAGTCTATTCCATTATCTTATTTCGATGAGTGGTTCCATTGGAAAATTTATCGAAAAACTACCGAAAAGCGGCAAAAGCAAAATTATGAACGCCGAATTCACAGAGCGCACGCAAGCAATTTTCTCACTTTGTCTCTTTTTAATATTTCGTCTATTTCTCCCATAAAAAGTTCGCTCTGTTTTGTTATTTAATTACAATACCTTCTCCTTACTAACGTTGATAATATGGCACAAGAAAAAGTATTCAAGTGTGAAAACATTTCTTCAATCCACGTCTCCCCTGAAATCCCGTATTGCCTTTTGTACAACAGGCTGATGGTGGAAGTATTGCAATAATTTGAGTTATACAAACATATCAATTAAAGCATTGGATCGGATTACAACTACTGGTGTTGGTATTCCTATTGGCAGCTGTCTGCATTTTTTCGCCAAGCTAATAGGACTATGAATAAGTTCGTGCGGTTTTTTTTCGAAATTTGAAACTTTATTGACGTAAAATGGTTACAAATTTAATATTCAAAATATTGTCCATCGCTTACTACTACTTTTTCCCATATTTCTGGCAATTCACGGATTCCCTTTGTGAAAAATTCGGTCGGTTTTGCCGCAATCCACGAATCGATCCATTTTTTGACTTCATCGTAATTACGGAAGTGCTGGTCAGCCAGGCCATGTTGCATCGATCGGAAGAGATAGTAATCGGATGGCGCAAGGTCTGGACTATACGGCGGGTGGGGTAGGACATCCCATTTGAGCGTTTCTAAGTATGTTTTGACCACTTGTGCAACATGTGGCCGAGCATTGTCATGTTGCAAAATAACTTTGTCGTGTCTATCGGCGTATTGCGGCCGTTTTTCTCGCAGTGCTCGGCTCAAACGCATCAATTGTCGTCGGTAGACATCCCCCGTAATCGTTTCATTCGGTTTCAGTAGCTCATAATACACAACACCCAGCTGGTCCCACCAGATACACAGCATAACCTTCAGGCCATGAATATTCTGCGCCGACGTCGATGTTGAAGCATGGCCAGGGTATCCATACGTTGCCCGACGTTTTGGATTGTCGTAATGGACCCACTTTTCATCGCCAGTCACAATTCGATGCAAAAAACCCTTTCTTTTGTGCCGTTGAAGCAGTTGTTCGCATGCCATAAAACGGCGTTCAACGTCTCTTGGCTTCAATTCATACGGCACCCAATGGCCTACCTTTCGGATCATTCCCATGGCTTTTAAACGTTTGGAAATGGTTGATTGATCAACTCCCAAAGTTTTTGCAACCTCTTCTTGCGTTTGAGCCGGATCTTGATCGAGCAATTCCTCCAATTCGGTATCCATGAACTTTGGCGGCGCACCCTCGCGTTCTTCGTCTTCCAAGCCAAAATCACCACTTTTAAAGCGTGCAAACCACTTCTGGCACGTTCGCTCAGATAGAGCATGCTCACCATAAACTTCCACCAAGATACGATGACTTTCGGCTGCTTTTTTCTTCATATTAAAATAATGAAGAAGAATTCCCCGCAAAAACACATTATTTGGCACGAAATTCGACATTTTCAAGTGTGGTAAAAATATTGTTGTTTACGCTTCAAATAAAAAACTTATACTGACGTTTGTGCCTTACGACAGTAGCTCTCCAATGAATGTTTGGAAATGTGGATCGATGGAATAATAATCAAGTTACGCCATCTGTTGTAAAACCGCACGAACTTATAAATAGACCTATTATTATTACTCAATTTTCGTTGATACAACCGGTGTCTGTGCAGACAATATAATTTTCTTGTTTTTAATGTATTTTTCTCTACTTTTTACAACTGTCTCTCAACACATGCCGTTACTCATATGACGCTCGCCCTCTTGGTTTTATTGCAATTTCAGCAATTACTCACTCAGTCGCTTGTGTTTGCCTTTGCTATATTGTGACGACGTCAAGCGTCACTCCCCCACATCAGCGACCAGAGAAATGTGTATAATCAACGAAAAGACAAAACAAACCAGAAATAATTTGTATAAGTTTCTATGTATGTACATGTGTGTGTGTAAGTTGGAATATGTGATGAGTTTGCTCTGTAAGCCAGTAGTATCAACAATATTGGAAGTTAACAACATTTGCTGGTGACTCCCAGTCAGCTATAACATCGGCAACATTATTTGCGAAAACATTGTTTGCCATTTCTTTGTATATCGTATTTCGTAGGCAGTGGGGGCGGAGAAGTCTTGAGAAAAATTTGCAACAGAAAGAGGAGGTTCGAATGACACTCGCGCAGGGAAATCCATTTCTTTGCAGGGATTTTGATGCAACTTTATAATTTCACTTCGTAAAAATTTCCATCAATTTCGTTACATGAGTTTCTCAGTACTTGCCAGCCAGTTTGTAATCAACTATACATTAAAGCTATGAATATCATAAAAAATTAATGAAGTTAAGATTTGTGGAGCAAATAATAACGTGGGTTCGAAAAAAAATAATGCCTTTGCTCACTCTTCACAAATTTTTTTGCGTGTTTAAAAAATCAAAAAAAAAAAAAAAATAATTGCACTAAGCTACATATATTTCTCATAAAATTTAAGCCTCCAAGTCTCTGCTAGGTTTATGAACCACGAAATACTGCCAAGGCAGGAAGTCGCAACTTGTGCAACACGAACAATTGTGACAATTATGTCATTGCATACGGCAGCCATCCAATCGAGGCTAATCAACGTGCATACACACCAGACAGACGATAACTTGCATACCTGCCTTATAACTACAGCTCGTAACCTGCAGCATCTCCAATGGCATGCAAGAGAAAATTAAAAAGAGCCAAGCAGACGTACGGGTACAAATTCACCAAATGTTTCCTTTTCCCTTATTTGTAAGTTTCGTGACTTTTTCTTATTTTACCTTTGCCCCCTTCGGCAGTCAATTTCTCTTGCCACAAATGCACGTGTATGCATCTGTATTTGGCTTTCTCCTGGCGGCGTTTTTCACCCATTTGCAGCAACATTGATTTCCTCTTTGGATTGCGTCTTGGCGGCTAAGCATAAAAAGCAACATATGTGACTATGTTAGATTTGTGTGTGTGTGTGAGTACGTGTAGATATTCCCTGCAGGAAACACCTGAATTAGCGAAGTTAATTTCGGGTACAAAGTAGTGATATCTCTCTACGACAGTGACTTACTCCAAACGTAAAGGCGCAAAGTCGTCCATTCTACTCATTGGAAATATGCGTCGTGTGCTGGTCACGACTGCTGATGAAGTAAGTGATTCGTTAAGATCGGGTTAAAAATAATTTGCGGTCTTTTGAATTCAATAAATGTAAAATATAATGAGGTCACATTTGATTTTTAATAAAATATAAATTACAAAATCAATTACATCGATAACAACATCTACAAAATCAACAAATATATACACTTTTCCTGTAATAAGACTTAGAACTTCCTGACTAGTACGAGGGGTGCCTTTTATATGTCGGGATTAGAGAACAAAAACAAATTTTAATCATCGAAAGCCACTTTATTGTTTTTCAAAATATTCTCCTTGAAGATCTACACACTTTTGCATGCGTTTGAACCAATTTTCGAAGCACTTTTGCCACTCTGAATGAGGTACCTCCAAAACATGCAATCTGAATGCGGCAACCGCTTCTTCTGGTGTCGAAAAACGTTGACCTCTCAGTTTGTCTTTTACGTACGGGAATAAAAATAAGTCATTCGGTACCAAGTCAGGACTATACGGCGGATGACCCATTAATTCGATGTTTTGGGTGCTCAAAAATGTAGTTGTTTGAGCCGATGTGTGAGAGCTCGCATTGTCCTGGTGAAGAGTGATCCGTCTTTGGCGATTGGGTTTCCTAATTTCTTGGAAGACAACTGGCAAACAAATGGTTGTGTACCACTCAGAATTTACTGTTCTAGTAGTACGGTTGCGACATGTCCAGTTTTTCCGAAAAAACAGGCGACCATTTGCTTGGAAGTGCTTCGTGCGCGAACAACTTTTGTTGGATTTGGCTCATCTTGAAACACTCATACAGTCGACTGCTGTTTACTTTCGGGCTCATACGCATAAATCCATGATTCATCACCTGTTCACGTATGTGTTTCGAAGCCCCGCGATCGTATTTTTTGAGCATTTCTTTCGACCAATCGACACGAGCCTTTTTTTGAGCGATTGACAAATTGTGTGGGATCCAACGCGAACAAATTTTTTTGACAGTCAAATGTTTATGCAATATTGAATGTATGCTGGTCCCACTAATGCCTAAGATTGTCTCAATCTCACGATAGGTCACATGACGATCTTGCAATATCAGTTCGCGCACAGCATCAATGGTTTTCGGAACAACAACTGATTTTGGACGACCTTCACGAAATTCGTCTTGGCGTGAACTACGACCACGATTGAACTCACCATACCATCGATAAACACTGGTCCTTGATGGAGCTTCATCGCCAAAAAATGAATTAAGTTCATCCATGCAATGTTGCTGAGTTAATCCACGTCGAAAGTTGTAAAAAATAATCGCACGAAAATGTTCACGATTTAGTTCCATTTTTGGACCGAGATGAATTTTTTAAGTTACTGTAAAAAACACAAATAGCGCTGGTATTTCAAAATGTTCTGAGTACGTAAAAGCCCAAAAATGTCAAACTTTGCGATACAGCTATCAGTTGCCAGATTGCAACACCAGGGTTGTACTGGACATTTGCCGGTTAAAGTCCAAAAGGCCTCTACATAACAAATTCTAGTTCGTTCAGTACACATCGTCAGTCTTATTTTAATTGTTTTCTAATACAGTATAAGTCGATTTATGTACATGAAAAAATGCAATGAAAAATCTCTAACATTTATCGAAGTCAAATATTCTACACACCATAATAAATATTTGAGGATTACACATTTGTAGAAAAATGGATTGATTATTTTTCTCAAAATGAGTGTAAATATACTAAAATACAATAACAAAATAGTTTTACCAATTGGAAAATTTTAATGAGGTGTTCATTAATAAAACAAAAAAAAAAAATCAAAACAGAGTGTGTTTTTCTTTAATGCTTAGTCTGAAAATAAAAACTAAAAAAAAAATAAAATAAGTTTATAAACATAGCGAAATTATAGATATCACAAAGCAATTTCCCAACCCTTTTCACCATCATTTTATCAAGGATTCTCTATATAAATATATAATAATGTTAACAGAAAATATTTCTGTAACTTTCCGTTGCTAATTGGCTGGAAATATTGAAAAATTCAGCAGAGCCTACTAAATTCCATTCATCTAATTCAGTAATACTTGCAAACTATCGAAAAAGGAATGCAGAAGAGAACTAATTGACACTTCCACGTAGAAGCTACCACTTACGGCCTGGGAAAAGAAATTTAGGCTTAGATCTACATAAATTATTTAGAAATCCACCAGTGGATATTCCTACAGGGTTGCTACTGCGTTGTGTGCGTAATAGCGCACAAAAATGTTTCCTGCTCGCTGTTGGCTATTTTTCTCAGAGTTTTGCAATTTCCCACAGTTGTTATTCATTTATACCCGCATGTGCGTAGACTTTGCGCTACACTTGTTACTAACAAGGCTAACTTCATAAATACAAATATAGTATAAATGTATTTAAACATACCATACACATTAGGGTGCTTCTTGTTTTGCAATTTTTGAAAGATACGGTCTGTGTCAGAGGAAAAGAACCGCGTTTTTTCTTGTAACTTCAAGATATATTTCTTTCTGCTTTTTACTGCCTAATAGTTCCACTCAAGGGCTACGACGTTAGTGCTAACTTAGGTTAGTGTCGTTCGAAACTTTCCCGTATACCGATCAAACAAAAATGAGTGAGAAGTACGCGAAGCGTGTTGAGGCGGTATTCCTATGCACGCATTCGAGAGGGACGAAATTATTTTACGCCGTGGCTGTAAAAGTGATTAAAAATCAAAAAAGTTTGTTGTGATGTGAAATCAGCGGTATAAGGTGTACAAAAATGTTTATGACTTTTCCGAGCGCTGGTTGAAGCGAGTGACGATAAAAAAGCAGAATAAAGTGATCGTCCAACTTTTTAAGCGGGACCCTTCTTTGTGACTACGCCAAGTACAATCAGTTCTTGCTAAAAAGGGAATAGATGTCGACTGAAGGAAGCGAACATATCCACTGGTCTCAGAAAAACACATTGAAAACCAACAAACCAAGAAAATGGCGTCACAGCATTGCCTTCCCAGTCCCCGGATGCATGGGGTCGGCGTGAAAATGTGTGGTGAACTATGAAAACGCATCTTGCCGGAGGGCCAGTCCATGATTTAAAGTAACTCGTGCGTCAAGTTCGCAAAATCTAGTCCTGTTTGTCGACGAGCTAAGCAGAAAAGCTGGTTGAAAGCAGGAAGAAGATGCCAGGCTATACTCGACACCGATGGAGACTATTTCACGGTTTATTGAGTAATTGCGACTCGTAGTTTTGTACTACTTTCATGTAAAAAAGTGCGTGTTGCGTAGTACACATAACAGAAGTAAAACTTTCAAAGCAGACAAAGAACGAGGGAGAGACCCGATAGAGAATGAGAGAGAGAGAGAGAAAAATAATATATATCGAATTAAATTCACAACATTTGTAGAGAATACAAATAGGCAAAATTTACAATACAAAAATAATTTTAGACAAGAATTCATAGAGCATACAAGTAAGTGTTGCTCAATATATACATACATATGTATATTAAGTTAGTTATGTTTGTGCAAAAGCCTAATTGCATCTTCAATTCTTATAGTGTTACATAGTACGCGCTGCAGCAACAATGACCTAAATTTTTTCAATTTCAATTTTACTACAGGGAGTAATATATGTATGCATTACTTAGATCGTATAAAACTTTGAAATTTAAAATAAATAAAATAAAACTTCAAAGAAACGCATTTGCATGTATCGGACAACTAAGTTCAATTGCATCTTTATTAAATATAGTATTGCACGCAGATGTATGCACTGAAGCAACCATGCTCGTGAGGTAGAGCATCGCCTTATCATATTTCATGCAATAATTAAGGAGTAAATATCCTAATGATCAAATTTCTGCCTAACAAATGCTAAAACAATTATCTTTTGCATATGCATACAGGACACTCACTTTATTCCTCTGAATGTGTATGTCGTCCAAAACTAAAATTCTATGCCTAGCGACTACAATAATAATATGCATTAAAAGGGGCAGCCATAGCGGCCATAGTGCTGAACAGTCTGAAATAGTCGCGGCGGCGCCGAACAGTTTCAATTATTGTACTGTACAACAAAAACTCATCATAAAGTATATATTAGGTATAGCTCTCTCTCTCCTTCTCCTTTACGATATATATTTTCTCTCTCTCGCGGAACGAAAATGGCCAAAACGTTGCATGATCTTGCAATTTTACTTTCCATTCCAGCTCGTCCATCGGCGCCTAAGAAGTTTCACTTCAAAAATTTTAAATATACATACATCTTTTATAGTTAATGAATAATCGCCGTTCCTTTTTTCTGACACAGACTGCAACTGCGCATCAGCTCACCATTCGTTTATTAAAATTTGGTTTTTCTGATTGAGTTTTATTGCCAAGGTTTGAGAAAATAATATTATGCATTGGTACGAAACATTTGAATTTGTTTTGTAAAAGTTATTGAACGTCAAAACGAGGCGCATCCATTCGAGATGATAGCAGTGGAATAGCTGGTTTGTTCTTTTCCCTCGATTGGGTGGTTTCAATCAAAAAAGTGATCTCCTTTTTTGCTATTTCGCTTTTTTGTTTACATTTTCATTGAAATTTACATTTAAATTTTTTTGAAATTTGTACTGATTAGGATTAGAAAAAAAGTAGTGTCCGACTGGTGGATATGCACATAAAATGAAACAAAATACGTATAGCAACTGTAAGTATATGTGAAATATAATCGCTTTCGGTTGTTCTTTTCGTAGGTCAGATTCAAGCGAATGAATTAAAAGTAGTAACCACGTGAGTTTGTGTAGGAAATTTACAAAGAATAATACCCTAATAGAAACACAACTCCATCATTAAGATAAATTACTTATATTTTCTTGTAGTGATTGCTTGATTTATCCTTTTTTTAATTAATACAAATTCTAAAAATAATTCTGGTTCATTTGCTGTTAGCGACCTTTCAATATTGGTTTAAAAGTGCGGAAAAGATGTTTAGCATTTTTTATGTCTTGGAATAGAATAAAAGAGTTACATACGTGACAAAAATGAAAAAACAAAATGTTTTTTTGGGCAAATAAGAAGCACCCTAATACAAACATGTGTATACTTGGACATTTATTACACGCAGGTGTGTGGTTGAGCTTCTCCCCTATAGGTATTATAGTTTTAATTGTATTATAGGTATATTATTTGAAAAAAAAGTTTATTAAATTAGAATGCAACTAATACGCTTTATAAAGTGCTATGTATGGTCAGTTGTGCTATTGAAGAGATGAATCATTAAATTGTCAGCCATGCACAGGCAGGAGCAATTGAATGTGACTTTTTTGGAGACTACTTAAAATTCCCTTCATCGAACACGTTTCTAATGAAAAAGTGTTGTGAAGAGTTCACGACGACAGACAACTACTCTGGTGTGTCAATCGCATCTCTGTGAAACCCGCTGAACTGAATTGAACTGAGCTGCTACAACTCATATTACAGGGTGGCAAGATCGAAGGAAGAAGAGATATCGGGCGTAAGCAGTTTTCTTGGCTGAGAAATGGTGTGGGTTTCCTCTTAGACGCAGCCAAAGACCGAAAATTATTTTCAATATAGTTCAAAATTTGTATTAAAAAAGAAATGTTAAATTGTATACTCGCTTACATTCGAACACGAATAGCAAATATAATAGAAGAAAGAAATAGAAATGCGAAGACAGTAGATAGTCATATTCACAGGGGCCTGCTATTGAGTGATTAACACGTTGAGTGCCATGTGAGTCCAGGTTGGTCTCACAGTGCGAAGAGACTTTCAGGCCTCGTGGTGACACTTGGTCTCGCGGTATAATGTGTGAGATTTCGGTTTGTGCTGATGCAGCTGCTTCTTAGAGGCTATTAGTAGTAGTGTATTCACGCCATACTAGAGCCATTGCATTGTTTATGCTGCCAATGTGGCATCATATGGCCTCTTCAAAAAATGATTAAAATTAACGGATTTTTTTACTCGTCGCGAAAGGGTACAAGTGTTTCATCGATGCAGACATATTCAGATGGAATAATATGTTTTTCTATTAATGGTGAAAGCTTATGTAACCTATTTTCTGTCAGATCCTCATTATTGTTGAAATGCAGCATTTTCAGCAATAATTGAAAAGAATTTCTTGGCATTATGCTGGACAAGCAATTCTGATAAATCGACTTTTTCTGCCAATATGATTGCAATGAAGGATATGGGCACAACCCCATCCAGATGATTATACCGATAAGTTTTTCAATTTCATTACGATTAGTTGGTGCCCATTTTTGAATACGGAAATTCGGCATAGAGTCTTTCTGGGTGCATTGAGAAGCATAGCGATTTGTTTCCAGTAGCTAAACACAAACAATTTTAGATATTGAATATATCTACCTGCTTCCAATGGCGACAACTTACAATTAGGTCCAATATATCGTTATTTACAAACAATTTCAAGAAGTCCACTGACTCTTTATTGTACATATTGTATAGCTTACTTTGAAAGCCAGAAGACTCTTCGGTGAAAGAAAAAGTTTTAAATTTGTTTCCATCTGCAGGATACCAGTCAAAGATACTCCTTTCGTTTGTGTGAGATCTGTTTCCTATATTTTCAGATAAATTTACTTCTTCATTTTCTTCTTCGGAATCGGAAAATTGCAAATTTTGAATAACTCTCGAAAACGTTTGATCAATAGCGTCCATTTCGCGTCTTGAAGTTGATGATTCATCCTCAGGATTTACTTCTGCTCTTTTTTTACGAGGAGGTGGTTCGCTATATTCACTACAGTCGGAATCACTTGAGCTTGGTTCATATTCATTCGATATATCATTATTAGCAAACGTATCACTCCTCTCATTTTCCTCATCGGACATAAGTTCTTGCCATAGCGCAAGTGTATGCTCTGGTTTTTTTTCATAAGACGACATTTTTTTACTTTTTCACCGACGCACACAGAAACACTAACTAATTATTCAGTCAAAAAATTTGATATAAATAAAGAGAAATAAACGCTAAAGCTTGCAAGCTAAAACATGATCAAAACGGTTTAAAGTGAAAAGAAGAATGTGTGGTGACACGTTGGTCTCATGTGGCACAGAAGTTCTAACGGTCAATCTCCTGGCCCTGTGAGTCCAACGTGCCACCATAAACAAAAAGTACCGCTATTTATCGAATATTACATATATTTTAAGAAAAATCGGATATTCAGAATTGTTGAACAATATTCTATTGTATTATGTAAAAAAAAATCGTGGCCGGACGAACTCCATTTTTTTTTGTTGTATGGTGGCACTCAACGTGTTAATAGAACAGCATTTCGTTTTTCAATTTAGGCTTTGGAGCATTTCCAATGGGTGGTGTACAAATTTTATATTCTGGTGATTTCCACTTCATGTTTGACGGCTATTCTAACAAACAGACTTGCCAATGAATTCGCATGGAGATGCCGAACATACTTCGATAAACAGGCTTGGAAAATTGAGACAAAATGACAATATGTAAACCAAAATCCAGCCAGGACAATCAACGATTCTCGTCGTCTCGTAAAATTACTTGGATTTTAAAGCGCAGCCTATAACTACTTAGAGTTAAAGGGCCGTATGGTGACCTTTTATTCGCAATGTCTATCTTCATACGATGAGAAATTTGCTGTAAATTAAACTATTCGGGGTTAAAAACAACACTACTAAAATTGTACTTGAATTTAAAATATTATTACCTGAGTCTAACTAAATATTTTAAAATTAATAAATCAAGTCTCATGACATTCAATTATGCAGTACTCAAGACTAAATAACCTTAACCAAATTTACTACAAACAATTTGTACAAAAAATAACCTAACCGCGCTTCTAACTTATTTGGTTTTATTTTTCAATGCTTGCAGTTGAATGTAACAAAAAAGGAAGCTGCAAATATTTTCTTACCTAGAGAAAATAAATAAAAAGCAGAATGTCATAAAATGTTAAAGTTTATAGCACACCTACCTATAGATAACCGGAGAAAAATTCCTGCAATGAATACCCCGCAGTGGAAATTCGAACAGTAAGGAAATGTGGTATGCCGCTCAAGCACATGAACTAGATTTTAGGTAACTAGATTGGTACTACTTCGGTGGCGACTATATTGATTTCAGCTTAAAATTATATTGAAGAATAAAAATCAAAATAAAAATAGCTTGAAAAAATATAAAGTGTAATTTAAACTTACTTTGTTTAAGTTCCGCTAGTTAAGTTAAGTTAATACTATGTAAGTAAAGTATATCTATATGATTTTAAATTTCGGTTATTGGTTTTAAAGTTAATTTATGTACATATCCTTTCCATCTACTGCTTCGAGTTTTTAAGCACTAAAACTTCATTCCTACTTAGTTAGAATTACTTTATTCCCATGATATGTTTCCAAACTCTCCGGTAATAATCTAACCAATCCATAATCCAATAATCTAAATAATCCATAATTAACCACTACTGCCCGAACAGCTAAGAACTAGTGCATAACTAGTGAAAAGCTGATGTAAAGACTGGTAATTCACCTTTCGTAGAACATTTTTGCACTAAGCCAACCAGCTGGTGGATTTGAAAATAGGTAGGGGCGAACTTGTCAAGCTACGAATCGAACGACTGGTTTGTTACTTCAGACTGTGTCATTTTAACTTCAGCGTACACATTCATGCATACTGACATACTATACATATAGTGCACCACTAATTAAATGAGTAGAATGTGCATACAATGAGGTATCAATGGCTACAAAAAAGAAGAGCAAACGAACAGAGCGAGCATGTAAGACACCTACTACCTATGCTCAAAGTAATTGCATAACCAATAGCCGCTACATAAAGCTTTTGGTGCAGCTCATAAAATAAAATTTTGATTTATAGCCAACAACGCGATTGATGAAACTGTTGCAGGCAAAAAAGTGATTCTTTTAGAGTTTTTCATTAAATTTTTTCTGCTTTGATTTTACCGTGTGTGTTGTTCTCGTGTTCTGGTTGCTTATAGAATTTGCTCGTAAAAAGTGAAACATATGAATACCTATAGCGTTAAAATGCTTCTCCCTCCCATTGTGTTTTCAACAGCAACATAACTTGCGCTTATTTTACGAGTTTTATGTTTTATGTTCTTCAGGTGCTTTCAACATATTTTTGCTTCTTTACTTAGCGCACATTTTTGTGGATTGCTTGTAGAGGCTTCCGAAGCAGAAAATTTTAGTTACACAATCAACTTAATTTGTGTGGCTAGACCCTGGCACGGGAGTCAATGAAAAGATGTACAACCTTTTTAAAACTTGTAAAGGCATATCTAGTACAAATCAATTACAAAGCATTTCGGTGTCTACTGAAGCCATACGTACATACATATATGATAAATGTGCATATGTTGCAAAATGTGGCATTGAGTTTAGTAAAAGTTGGTACTTTGAGCTGTAAATCGAGAAGATAAAAAAATAGCTCCAGTATTTGTTTGGATCTAAATTATTTGAATTTCATAAAGCTCACATTATCGTAATCTGAATTCATTTTTCCCACAAATAGGACTTGCTATGGAGTTCAAGCTATACCTATAACCTATTAAACCGTATATATTGCTCTAAAAATATTAAAAGTTTTGATAAAATGGTATTGATTTATGTAAACGAATATAAATAGCTAAAAATTTTAACTAGTTTCTACACAATTTTCATTTGCTTCCGATGCTTCCAGCCCTACTTTCATGTCGACTATGCAAGGTAAATCGTCCTTATCTTTTTCTTTTGCTACTCTCTTTTGTAGTGACATTTCTAAAGTACAAAACGTTGTCGTTGGTCTAGTGCCACTACCTTTAAGGGGACAGATATCTGTAAAATTTGGGAAAAGTTTTTTTTCCATAAAATATTAATATAATCCTTTAAGAATATATCAAAAAAATTTTTAGATCGTAAATTTAAGTATTTATTTTCTTATATTATAGACCGTCAACCGTGACTATATTTTTCGAATTGGCGTACACGATAACTCGAAAAGTTATTGTCCGATCTCTCTGAAATTTTGCACACATCTTTTTTATGAAATTACTTTCTATGTGAATTTACAAGTTTTCGAAAATTTTTCGAAAAAAATTCGACCCAAAATTCATTTTTTTAAGCCTTTTATTCCGCGATGTTTTTTTTTTGGTTATGACACTGCTGAAGTAAATGAGCGATGTGCCTAGAAGAACCAAGTTCATTTCTCCCCTTCATCAATGAAAACTTAAACTCAACTGAGCCCATTCTAGACACTTTTGCAAAGTTATAGCAGTTTTAGTTTTTATTTGCCCCATCTGTGGCGTCTAGTTTTGTCGGGATCCAGCAAGGATATATTTGGCACTATGCGTCACATAATCGGCGAAGCAAAGCTAACTATAATAATAATAATAATGACAGGGATACATAGGCCCAGAATAGCGAAATTTAATTATTCAGTCTCTTCACCAAGTCTTTATTTCCAAATAAATGAGCGTCATAAATGTTTTTGCAGTGAAGTTTTATTAGGTTAGGTTTTATTAAATTGCTTCAATTTTGCTCTACAAGGGGATCATCAATTATAACACAGTGCGAGTAGTTTTAACTTTTTCCTTACACAGAAGAAAATCGATATGTGCGCGATATTATAAGCCAATGCTGGTAAATATGTGTTTTTAGTTTTTTGTATCACGTGAGAATTTTTTTCAAGGACCTCAAAGTTTTAAAATAAAAATATATTACACAGACATATATTGTAGATATCAAATGAATGCAGAATGTTGAAAACATTCCAAAATATTTTTTTCATGCAATATTTGTCAAAAAATTAAAAAAAAATTTTATGAAGAGTTGTGGGCAAGGCGTATTCATTAAAGGTGGTGGTACACGTTTGATTGTCAAAGCAAAGTATTGAGAAACTAGAAAACAAATAATGAATTCGCCTTGTTTCATTCTAAGATGATAGCCACATGGACACGGCGAAAGAAAAAAACAACTCAGCTGATTTACTAACTCCACCTTTAGTAGATTCGCCCTGGTTGCGGGTATCAGAATGAATGAGGAATGCCAAGAGAACTCAAAAATATTGGTTTTTCATAATAATCCTTATATTTTCATTGAAATTTTCGTCTTTTAATGAAAAGGAAAACGCAAATTTACTACTGAGTTATAATAATCGCGCATGTAGCGATTTTTCAATTTATGTTCAAAGTACTATTATATGCTGTAATCTATTGAAATCGAATTCGAACAACTGTAGTGTTTTCCAAGCAGAAGTAGCCGCAACCATAGCGCCGTGGATTGGTTGCATACTTCTGTAACTAACTATGATGGAGGTTATTATTTACACCGACGCCCAAGCAGCAATTAAAGTCTTGGTGTTGGTGCGTTCGAAATAAGTCGGAAACTGCCTGACTTCTCTAGTGACTGCAAATTAGTGTCATTGGACCTCCGGCCATATCGGGAAAAACTGATGAGCTGGCAGTAGGCAGGAGAGCATCAAGACGGTTTTTTCGCAAAATTATAGGAATTGGACTCTTGTGGTCTGCGTCTAGGTTTCGCGTCATAGAAAACGTACAAAATCGTGAGATACTTTTGTTCACTGGTAAATTGATAGCGCTCGAGAGAACATCTAAGGCTAACAAAGTCGCAGCTCTCGATTTTGTGGGTATTCTTACCAGAAATTGTCCGTTAAATATCCATGCGGTGAGACTTGGTACTGCTTTAAGTGCAAGTACTTTCGGCAGCAGTTGGATGAGGTTGAATCATTTCAGCTCTTTCTCCTCAGTTATCCTGCTCTCGCCGGGCTAAGATTCAGACATTTGGGCTCTCCACCTGCGGGTATAGCAGGTTTAAATATCACGCATTACCAGTTGCTTGAAGCGGTTAATACAAATGCCATTTGCCACAGTTTGGTCGTCATCCTTCTCTAACCTAAGACCTCCGCTTTGTTTTTCTCTCTGTTTTCCATGGCATTTCAGTGGACGAAGTTTTTAACCTAACCTAATAAAACTTCCAATAAGGTTATGCCATCATTCTAATTTTTGTGGGGGAAACAAGCCGCATAAAATTGATACTGATAAATAATAAAAAAGTGAAAAGTTTTGGCTATTAAGTTCAAAAGTCTTTTTTATTTTCGGTTTTGCAGAAATTAAAATGTTAATATTTAGTCTGCCGTTGACACAAAATTTACTGCCCGATATACCTACATACAATATCGTATGGTGTATACAAATGTATAAACACAAACATATATAAATACTCAATAAATTATGTTACTTTGATTGGTTGTGGCAAGCATTTCACACGCTTCGACAAATGAATTTTGTATTTGTTTTGCCACTCGCGCACTTTTTGTTACCATTTTCAGTTAATTGCGATTTTAGTTGTAACTTTCTGAATTTGGCTAAGTAATTTGGCGGCTTTTCATAAGATAATAGGACTATGAATAAGTTCGGTGCGGTTTTACAACAGATGGCGTAACTTGATTATTATTCCATCGATCCACATTTCCAAACATTCATTGGAGAGCTACTGTCGTAAGGCACAAACGTCAGTATAAGTTTTTTATTTGAAGCGTAAACAACAATATTTTTACCACACTTGAAAATGTCGAATTTCGTGCCAAATAATGTGTTTTTGCGGGGAATTCTTCTTCATTATTTTAATATGAAGAAAAAAGCAGCCGAAAGTCATCGTATCTTGGTGGAAGTTTATGGTGAGCATGCTCTATCTGAGCGAACGTGCCAGAAGTGGTTTGCACGCTTTAAAAGTGGTGATTTTGGCTTGGAAGACGAAGAACGCGAGGGTGCGCCGCCAAAGTTCATGGATACCGAATTGGAGGAATTGCTCGATCAAGATCCGGCTCAAACGCAAGAAGAGGTTGCAAAAACTTTGGGAGTTGATCAATCAACCATTTCCAAACGTTTAAAAGCCATGGGAATGATCCGAAAGGTAGGCCATTGGGTGCCGTATGAATTGAAGCCAAGAGACGTTGAACGCCGTTTTATGGCATGCGAACAACTGCTTCAACGGCACAAAAGAAAGGGTTTTTTGCATCGAATTGTGACTGGCGATGAAAAGTGGGTCCATTACGACAATCCAAAACGTCGGGCAACGTATGGATACCCTGGCCATGCTTCAACATCGACGTCGGCGCAGAATATTCATGGCCTGAAGGTTATGCTGTGTATCTGGTGGGACCAGCTGGGTGTTGTGTATTATGAGCTACTGAAACCGAATGAAACGATTACGGGGGATGTCTACCAACGACAATTGATGCGTTTGAGCCGAGCACTGCGAGAAAAACGGCCGCAATACGCCGATAGACACGACAAAGTTATTTTGCAACATGACAATGTTCGGCCACATGTTGCACAAGTGGTCAAAACATACTTAGAAACGCTCAAATGGGATGTCCTACCCCACCCGCCGTATAGTCCAGACCTTGCGCCATCCGATTACTATCTCTTCCGATCGATGCAACATGGCCTGGCTGACCAGCACTTCCGTAATTACGATGAAGTCAAAAAATGGATCGATTCGTGGATTGCGGCAAAACCGACCGAATTTTTCACAAAGGGAATCCGTGAATTGCCAGAAAGATGGGAAAAAGTAGTAGTAAGCGATGGACAATATTTTGAATATTAAATTTGTAACCATTTTACGTCAATAAAGTTTCAAATTTGGAAAAAAACCGCACGAACTTATTCATAGTCCTATTATTATGATTGGCAGGTATTTCTCTACATGCGCCGTTATGGTTAAACTATTAAATTTATAGAATTTTTTAAATAGCGTTTTTGGCTTCGACTTTTATAGCAGCAATTTTTTTATTTTTATTTTAAGCAGCAATTACAAAGATGTACGTTTCCCATAGGTAAGCCATCATTTTTCTCTCTCTTTATTTCTCCAATTCTGTGATTTCCTCTATCTATAATAATGTCTCCTCTTCTTCTTTTTTTGGCCGAGTTTAGCAAAGCGCGCCAGTCGTTTCTTTCTCGTGCTAACCGGCGCCAGTTGGACACACCAAGTGAAGCCAAGTCCTTCTCCACCTGATCTTTCCAACGCAGAGGAGGCCGCCCCCTTCCTCTGCTACCACCAGCTGGTACCGCATCGAATACTTTCAAAGCCGGAGCGTTTGTATCCATTCGGACGACATGACCCAGCCAACGTAGCCGCTGGATCTTTATTCGCTGCGCTATGTCTATGTCGTCGTAAAGCTCATACAGCTCATTGTTCCATCGCCTGTGATACTCGCTGTTGCCAACGTGCAAAGATCCAAAAATCTTACGCAGAATCTTTCTCTCAAACACTCCAAACGTCGCTTCATCGCATGTTGTCATCGTCCAAGCTTCTGCGCCATACGTTAGGACGGGCATGATGAGAGCCTTGTAGAGGGTTAGTTTTGTTCGTCGAGAGAGGACTTTACTACTCAATTGCCTACTTAGTCCAAAGTAGCCCTTGTTGAAGAGAAAGTCTACGTTGAATTTCAAGGCTGACATTGTTATCGGTGTTAATGCTGGTTCCTAAACAAACGAAGCCTTTCAAACCTAACAGTTTCAACAGTGACGTGGGTGCCGATACGCGAGTACGCCGACTGTTTGTTTGATGACAGAAGGTACTTCGTTTTGTCCTCGTTCCCCACCATACCCATTCGCTTTGCCTCTTTATCCAGTTTGGAGAAGGCAGAGCTAACGGCGCGGTTGTTAAGGCTGATGATGTCAATATCATCGGCATACGCTCTTATAAAATATTGTGCCTGAGCGATTAAGTTCTGCGGCTCGTACGATCCTCTCCAACATCACACACTGCATGATTTTCCACGATAAATGTTCTGTTAGTTTGCCGGACTCAGCAAATCTTTATGCGTACTTCTTCAAATATCATTTTGTGGTTTAGTGATCCTGTGAATCTTGATAAGTCATCCTTTGCTGCTGCCTTACAATCGGTAAACATTAGGACGATATCTCTCGTAAAATTAGATTAACCTCAATTGTGATAAATGATCTTGATGAGCTCCCCGTTTTTTTAAGAAACGTGCGGTGCTAAGCCTTTATTCTGTTGTATTATACATCTTTCCCTTTCCTGTGGAGTTTGTTTGTCCGTTGGAAGTTGGGTTTGTCGGGACAGACTAGCAAGGGCAGCACTCAGACACAATTAAATCCATTGTACTGCACCCGGATTCCCTTTTTAATTTTCTTTAAATCTACTCGACCCCCGAAGAAATATGAGTAGATCTTGTGGTGCCAACGAGCCAAGGTGGTCGCTTCTTAACACGTCAGTGCCAAAGTCCTCAAGCCTGATTCGAGCGAAGGCGGGACAGACACACAGGAAGTGGTCCGCCGTCTCATCCTCCTCTTCAGAAGCTGGGCAGAGTACACTGTCTGAGATGCCCACCTTTTCCATGAGCTTTGCCCATAGAAAGTGGCCCGTCATCAGTCCAACCAGCCTCCTACAGTCTCCTCTGCTTAGTGACAGGAGGAACAGGTAACATCAGTCTTGCACATCTGCAGCCTCTCTCAGCCTGCCAAGCTCGGTTGTGGGTTAGAGTAATACTTTGCTAACCCTGGCTTTGATGGCTGCAGAAGGGAGTTGCAGAACGGGCTCCGGGTTGGCTTCAGAGCCCATTTTGGCTAACTTTTAAATCTAATAACAATAAAGATACTAGGAAATACCACCTAATATCTACATTAACTACCTTTTCAAAAGTGTTTAAAAACAAATTAATCCTTTCAATCAAGGAAATAAATAATTGAATAAAATCAAAACGGTTTTGTTTGTGGTCGCTCCACAGTTACCCACTTGACAGTTATTTCCGAATATTGCATCTCGGCGGTTAACAGTGGTTATCAAATAAATACCATTTAAGTATATTGATTTCTCGGAAGTGTTTGGTTCAGTTTCACATAATATTCTACTGTACAAGCTTGAATGCTTCGAGTTCTATTCTTCTTCTTCTTCTTAATTGGCGCTATAACCGCTTACGCGATTTTGGCCGAGTTTAATAAAGCGCGCCAGTCGTTTCTTTCTCGTGCTAACCGGCGCCAGTTGGACACACCAAGTGAAGCCAAGTCCTTCTCCACCTGATCTTTCCAACGCAGAGGAGGCCGCCCTCTTCCTCTGCTACCACCAGCTGGTACCGCATCGAATACTTTCAAAGCCGGAGCGTTTGTATCCATTCGGACGACATGACCCAGCCAACGTAGCCGCTGGATCTTTATTCGCTGCGCTATGTCTATGTCGTCGTAAAGCTCATACAGCTCATCGTTCCATCGTCTGCGATATTCGCTGTTGCCAACATGCAAAGGTCCAAAAATCTTACGCAGAATCTTTCTCTCGAACACTCCAAGCGTCGCTTCATCGGATGTTGTCATCGTCCAAGCTTCTGCGCCATACGTTAGGACGGGCATGATGAGAGTCTTGTAGAGTGTTAGTTTTGTTCGTCGAGAGCGGACTTTACTACTCAATTGCCTACTTAGTCCAAAGTAGCACTTGTTGGCAAGAGAGATTCTACGTTGGATTTCAAGGCTGACATTGTTATCGGTGTTAATGCTGGTTCCTAAATAGACGAAGTCTTTTACAACCTCGAAATTATAACTGTCAACAGTGACGTGGGTGCCGATACGCGAGTGCGCCGACTGTTTGTTTGAAGACAGGAGGTACTTCGTTTTGTCCTCGTTCACCACCAGACCCATTCGTTTTGCCTCTTTATCCAGTTTGGAGAAGGCAGAACTAACAGCGCGGTTGTTAAGGCCGATGATATCAATATCATCGGCATACGCCAGCAATTGTACGCTCTTATAAAAAATTGTGCCTGAGCGATTAAGTTCTGCGGCTCGTACGATGCTCTCCAACATCAGGTTAAAGAAGTCACACGACAGGGAGTCACCCTGTCTGAAACCTCGTTTGGTATCAAACGGCTCGGAGAGGTCCTTTCCAATTCTGACGGCGCTGCTGGTGTTGAGCAACGTCATCTTACATAGCCGTATTAGTTTTGCGGAGATACCAAATTCAAACGTCGCGGCATACAGGTAACTCCTTTCCGTACTGTCGAATGCAGCTTTGAAGTCGACGAAAAGATGGTGTGTGTCGATTCTCCTTGCATGGGTATTTTCCAAGATTTGGCGTATTGTGAATATTTGGTCGATGGTAGACTTTCCAGGTCTGAAGCCACACAGATAAGGTCCAATCAGTTGGTTGACGGTGGGCTTCAGCCTTTCACACAATACGCTCGCTAGAACCTTATAGGCGATATTTAGAAGACTAATCCCGCGGTAACTGGCACAAATTGCAGGATCGCCCTTCTTATGGATTGGGCAGAGCACACTTAAATTCCAATCGGCAGGCATGCTTTCATCCTACCATATTTTGCATAGGAGCTGATGCATGCACCTTACCAGCTCCTCGCCGCCATGTTTGAATAGCTCAGCCGGCAGTCCGTCGGCGCCCGCGGCTTTGTTGTTCTTAGGCGGCGTTATCGCTATTCTCACCTCGTCATGATCGGGTAGCGGAACTACAATTCCGTCGTCAACGATTGGGGTATCGGGATCTTCACTTTCTCGGTGACATGCGCAGCTGTCACTGTTTAATAGGTTCGAGAAGTGTTCCCTCCATAATTTAAGATTGCTCTGTACGTCAGTCACCAGTTCGCCGTCTTTGTTCTTACAGGAAAACGCCCCGGTCTTAAAACCTTCTGTAAGCGACCGAACTTTCTGGTAAAATTTTGTTCTTGTTGGCCAGCATCTCAAGCTCCACGCACTCACGTATTTCGGCCACTCGTTTCTCCTCTCGGATAATACGTCTCTCTTCCTTTTTTAGCTCTCTGTAGCGATCCCACATGGCTCGCGTTGCGCCCGATCGCAGCGTGGCTCTATAGGCGGCATCCTTTCTTTCGGCGGCAGCATGACATTCCTCGTCGTACCAATTGTTTTTTCGGGCTCGCCGGAATCCGATTTCTTCTTCGGCGGCGGTACGTAGAGAATGAGAAATGTTGCTCCATTGTTCGTGGATGCCGGTTTGTTGGGCAGTACTCTCTGAGAGCAGGAGTGAGAGTCGAGTGGCGAATCTTCTGGCTGTCTGTTGTGATTGCCGCTTTTCGATGTCGAACATTCTTTGTGTAGGTAGATGCACGTTTTTTGCTGCACAGAGGCGCGTGCGCAGTTTGGCTGCAACAAGGTAGTGATTCGAGTCGATGTTTGGTCCTCGGATCGTACGTACATCTAATACACTAGAAGCGTGTCTTTCATCTATCACAACATGATCGATCTGGTTTCGCGTTTTTCGATCAGGGGACAACCAGGTAGCTTGGTGTATCTTTTTATGCTGGAATCTGGTGCTGCAGACTACCAAGTTTCGGGCCCCGGCGAAGTCGATCAGCCTCTGTCCGTTACCGGATGTTTCGTTGTGCAGGCTGTGGGACCAAAAATTCCCTCCTTGCCCACCCTGGCGTTGAAGTCGCCAAGCACGATTTTTATGTCGTGGCGGGGGCAGCGCTCATAGGAACGTTCCAGGCGCTCATAGAAAGAATCTTTGGTCGCGTTGTCCTTCTCTTCCGTCGGGGCGTGGGCGCAAATTAGCGATATGTTAAAAAACGGGCTTTGATGCGGATTGTTGCGAGACGCTCGTCCACCGAAGTGAACGACAGTACTTGGCGACGAAGTCTCTCTCCCACAACAAATCCGACACCGAATTTGCGCTCCTTTACATGGCAGCTGTAGTAGACGTCGCAAGGTCCTATGGTTTTCTTTCCTTGCCCCGTCCATCGCATCTCTTGGATGGCAGTGATGTCAGCCTTTACTTTCACGAGGACATCAACCAGCCGGGCAGATGCACCTTCCCCATTAAGGGACCGGACATTCCAGGTGCATGCCCTCAAATCATAGTCCTTAGTTCGTTTGCAGGGGTCGTCATCAGTATAGGGAGGTCTCATCCGAGGCTTTTTTAAAGTTTTCATTGGGGGGGATTTTTAAGTGGCGGGTCCCAAACCCAACGCACAACCAGCTATCCTGGAATGTTTCGCCTTCTCACTTTAGCTCACTCCCGAACGGGTGTTCGGAAGCTACCCAGAGGATACGTGGGCTAATCCCGGCCGTTGTGAGCTGCTTGAACCATATGCAGAAGAATCGTCCTGGCCACTCCCAAGTGAATGGCGATCAGTAACTTTCCCCACTTGCGTGGACTTCTACACATGGAACCATCCTCCTTCACAATTCGTTTTAGATGTATGGTTCCTTCGGCAAAGTTTCTTATTTTGATCCCTAGAATACGATTTTCACAGAGTAATGAGCGATTTTTAAATGACCCGCCCTAATGCACATTTACCAATAGATGGATGCTATTATTCTCAGCTCCAAATTTTTATGTAACAAATAATATTGATGGTGAACAAGGGCAAAACGAGGTACCTCCTGTCAACAAACAGTCACTGTTGACAGCTTTGATTTCGAGGTTGTAACAGATTTCATTTATCTAGGAACCAGAATTAGCTACTTTGGACTAAGTATGCATATGAGTAGTAAAGTCCTTTCCCGACGAACAAAACTAATACTTTATAAGGCTCTCATCATGCCGGTCTTATCGTATGGCCCATAAGTTGAGATGATGAGGCGTCCCTTGAAGTGTTTGAGAGAAAGATCCCGCGGAAGATTTTTGGACCGTTGCATGTTGGCGATGGGAGGTATCGTAAGCGATGGAACAATGAGTTGTGTGAGCTTTACGGCGACATAGACATGGTGCAGCGAATAAAGATCCAGCGGCTACGTTGGCTGGGTCATGTCGTCCTAATGGATACAAACGCTCCGCCTCTGAAAGTATTTAGTGCGGTAACAGCTGGTGGTAGCAGAGGAATAGGCAGGTCTCCTATGCTTTGGAAAGATCAGGTGGAGAAGGACTTGACTTCACTTGGTGTGTCCAACTGGCGCCGGTTAGCACGCAAAAGAAATGACTGTCGCGCTTTGTTAATATAAATTCGGCCAAAATCGCTTAAACGGTTATCGCGCCAATCAAGCAGAAGAAAAAATACTATTTCAAGATTGTAAACATGCTAACGCATACATCTGCACTCGTATATATGTATAAGTGAGTACATAAACATATATAGGAACGATCTTGAATAACTTTGAACATTAAACAAATTTATCATGTGAGCTGCATCACTCGCACCTACTTTTATAATTTGCTTTGTATTGATTTTGGCTTTTTAGTATTTCCAATTTCAGTATTAGCCATAAAACCTCTATTGCTTCTCCTTCTTTTCAGTATTAGCCATAAAACCTCTATTGCTTCTTTTTTTCCATTTGTAGTGAAAATACCTCAAATCGAAAGATTGATTATAAAGAAAAAAAAAAAAAACGTTAAAAATGCTCCATCCACATCACACAATGACGCGTGGATATATATTTACATTCAATTATATAAAAATTGACATGATGCACTCAAACACCACCAACACCACTATTGCCACCACAGCTAGCAATAACAATAAACACAATAACCACAATGCAATATTTGGCGCGCAGCTGAAGAAGAAAATGAAAATTTTCGCTAGCAACCACATAAACCGGCAGTTAAGTGTGAAAATGCGGCAAAAAATGAGGAATAATGAAAAAATTAGTGAATAAATAGAAAACAAATGTTAAATGCTTGAATATTTTTACGCAACTGCTTACGTCTGAAGCGTGTAGCTATGCAGCGATACGGCCGATACGATGATTTTCTATAGCGGCGACGACCAGGCATGCGATTAACAGCGAATCGGCAACGCATCAGTGGCACAGGCTGCTGTCGGCTCATCGCTGTTATTAAAATACACTTTGAAGCAACACCAACAAATAACCGTATGAGGCAAAAGTGAGCAAGCAGTATGCCACCCATCAAACATGAGTCAACATAAAAACATGTGTATGTATGTATGTAGAGGTATGTAGAGATATGTATGCAGATGTTTACGCTCGCATAACGTCAAATGAGTTATAGGACTTCAGCTTTTAAACGAGTTAAAGTGTTGCTCGAAGCGAAAATTTTCTGTCTTGGTTAAATGAAAAGGTCAAAAAGGTTTTTCGATAATTTTCGCTCTTGATGACTATTAATTTATTTTTTAATAAATATATAAAATATGATTATATTTATCTATTTTTGTAATATATTTTATTGTTTATATTTATTAATACACACTTCTCCACCAATTGCTGATAGTTCAAAAATATTCAACCCTAGAATCCAACAGAAGTCAGTAGTCACTTTAGGAATTACGCTCGAGAAGAAAATTAGAGTCAAACTACTCCATCCTGAACGCAACTAATATTTCTTATGTATTATAGTTCGATCTCGAAATCAGGAAAATCAAGAAAAAATATTTTTGAATACTAAAATTTTATGAGTAAATTATTTGGATTGCAATTTAAAATATAAATTAGAAAGAGGCAGTCCAACATGTATGGGCATTTCCATGAAATAAAACCTTATTTTGTAGAAGTTATTTACAGCTTACAACAACTGCAAAACCAAAAAATTGTACTTTAAAGCTGAGCAGCTCTCCCACAACCTCCTTTTCGCTGATTTTCTCGAGGCCGGAGCTTGAAGCGCACCTAATTTTTTCCAATTCTATAAATGCTACACAATGGAAAAATTTTGTATGTGATTTCCATTTCCAAACGATTTACTTAACTCTAAAGTTGTACGACATCATGGAAATACCCATATTTAACACAAGGGCTTAAAAGTCCCGGGCCTAACACATAGATGGCACTAGTTTTATTGAAGTCCCCACCTTGGATAGAAGAATTTCGTGTTTTAATTTGACACTACTTCTTGATGGGAAAAAGTATCGTTCAAGCGAAGCAATGGCTTGAAAAGTGTTATGGGTACTCCGCTCCATCAGAGAGCGTAATAAAACGATTGTTTGCTGACTTCAAACGGCGTCGTAGAGGCACCGATGACGCACAACGCAATGGACGTCCAAATAAGGCGGCATCGAAGAAATACCCAAAAGCGTTTTGAATGATCGAAATGTGAAATTGCATGAATAAGCTGATATCGTAAAAATATTAATATATATAATAATAAAAAAAATAATATGGTTTTATATTGCATAGCATTTAACTATGAGACAAGTTTCTTCCAAGTGGCTGCCGTGTTTGCTCACTGTTGACCAAAAACAAGAACGTGTTGATGATTCAAAACAATGGTAAAACTAAGTGAAATGAACTATGCTATTTTCTAATATAAATGATCGGATGTTTATTTCATTCTAAAGAGGAAGGTATGCCGTTAATAGTGGAAAATAACATCAGGCAAATTACCACCACGACCACGCTTACAGGACAATATCCTTTTCATGAAATTTTCCATAACCGAATTGCAAAGTGGCTGCCCTATGTCCTCGATAGCCTCACGAATTCCATCTCTGAGGTCTTGAATCGACCCTGAGCTGTTGGCGTGTACCTTCTCTTTAATCACAAGATCTCGGTGGCCAATTGAGATCACCTCTTCGAGAGATAACACGGTCCGGAAACTTTTCCCGTAAAAGATCAATGGTTTCGGTGCTTGGGTGGCACGTAGCGCCGTCTAGTAGAAAATAAACGTTGTCCAGATCAATACCATCCAATTCCGGCCATGAAAAATTGTTAATCATCTCTCGATAGCACAATCCTATTCAAAATACAGCTTTTATTGGAATCCCCTTTATATCAGACCTTGTACCAAAAGACAAAAAAAAAATGTTTTCCAAATATCTTCATCAAAAATATACACTATAATTTTTTACCTAACAAATTTTCGGAACCTATTTCATTTATGTTAAAAAAGTATGAAACAGAGATATTATAAAAATATTTTAAAGAACCAAAGATAATTTCACTTTGAAAAACTCTAGTCCAAAATTTTCTACGTTGAATAAATCTCAAAATTTAAAATTTATTTTTGCAAACAATTTTTAGTTAGTTTAGGTTAGGTTAGTGATGGTTGCCCAGAGAGTGGGCCCACTTGGACTAAAGATGTTTGGTTCATCCTTTGTGATACCATTGCAAGAGGGGGAAAAGAGGTGAAGGAAAAGGACGATAGGGGAAAGGGGTGGGGAGGGTTGAGTGTTTGTGGACTATGAACGGTGACTGGTCTGCGGTTGTGTTAACCTCTATGATGAAGTTCATCAGATTTTTGTTATCAAGACCTATGCTATGTCAGCAGGCGCAGAAAAGAAGTGAGAACCATGATGCTTGAATCTTAGTCCCGCGAGTGCTGGGCAGCTGAGGAGCAGGTGCTGAGATGATTCCACCTCATCCTCCATACAGCTGACGCAAAAAGGACTCGAAGTGATTCCGAGTCGCACGGCTTGTGTACCCCGCGGGTAGTGCCCCGTGAGGATGCCCACGAAATTAGAGAGTTGAGATTTTGTCATCCTTAGAATATCCCTCGAACGCCTCCTATCCAAACGTGGCCAGAAGGACTTCGTAACAGTTTCGTGTACTTACCCAGCACTCGCTGAGTTTGTGCAAATCCTATCCTTCCGGTAGTAGAGCGCAGGCTGCCAAGGGCTTCCCGACCGCCGCTTGGCTATCGGAGTAAATATTTTCAGTTACTTCCTATTATACTCAAGCATACAAACAATGATGGCATCCGTAACCGAATGAGTTGGTGCGTGACTACCATTCGGAATTGACAGAGAGAACGTAAGTTCGAATCTCACAAAAATTAAGAAAAACATTTTTCTAATAGCGGTTACCCCTCGGCAGGCAATGGCAAACCTCCGAGTGTATTTATGCCATGAAAAAGCTCCTATTAAAAACATCTGCCGTTCGGAGTCGGCTTGAAACTGTAGGTCCCTCCATTTGTGGAACAACATCAAGACGCACACCACAAATAGGAGAAGGAGCTCGGCCAAACACCCAAAAAGGGTGTACGCGCCAATTATATACTCGTATATATACAAACAAATTCATTCACACTATAGTGTTTCATAACCTCGCATATCAGAATAGGGACATTGCTGACTCTCTTTGTCAAAATGTATACAAAATGCAATTAAACTATGTAAAATGCTGTTGTTGTAGCAGCATAAACACTCCTCATTCATATAAGGGGTGGCTAGAGTGGCAGTCTCTGATCGGATATAAATCCCGGTCATACCGGTAATGTAGAACCGACTGTCGTGGAAACGCACATCCCTTAAATCCGGCTTCAGAGCTGAAGGCATCCAAACTATTATCGGCTCCGTCCTGGAACTTATTTAACAGAATGTATTTGAATATACATATATACACACATACAAATGCGGTGATTATATGCACATATGCATAAATTTAATGGAGTGGTGGCATGCGGTCAGAGAGCTCGCGTAAAATTAGTTTTTCGGTTTGTTGCTTCTTCGCGCCGGCGATGCGGTCAGCTGTTGTACAGGTACATATAATAGTATATATGTTTCCACTTCTAACGTAGTTTTTTGATGTTGTTGCATGCATGTAAAAAACTAAATACGTTCATTGGTATATTATACGACGCTGCCACTCACTCAACCGTTGGAAGTGTTGCAATGCTGAGCATAACTGGCCGGTACAAATTGGGTAGTGCGCGCTGCATCAACTGGGCATGGGCAGCTTGCGTCACACAAACGTCCACAAATGGCTGTGATTACTTCCATACGAGTAGGTAATTGTGTGTGCGTGTTTGGTGAGTGAAGAAGCGCATATGCATGTGTGTATGTAAGTCCATGGATTTGGGTTGACCAGCAAATTAGTGGCACTGCTGTGTAGTAATTAGATCCTGCACCATACAAGCCAAGATAGTTACTGCAGTTTCGACAGCATGGGAAAATAAGTAATTGCAACATATCTAAGAAAATTTGTATATATATAAATGCATACATATACATGCACAAGCAATGGTACTGCAATAAGAAAATGCTGTCTGCAAATCACAAATCACACAAGTTGAAATGAAAGGAAATGAGTTATTTGCGAAGCATTGTTATTTCGTTCAAAAATTTGCTTAGCTCTCTTACCTATTAGACCATCTGTAGACGGTCTTAGATAGACAGTCTTAGATTTTTGTGCTACATTTTCATATTATAATTTTTTTCGTCAAATTAATAAAAACTAAAAATACTACTTTGCTTAATATTTTTGTATATCAAAAAATTTTCGACCCGTTTTTAAGTGTGGAAAGTTAAAAAAATGACATCGTAAATCATTTTGCAAAAGTTTGTCTAATTTATTATAAAAAAAAAAACATTTAAAATCAAGTAATCAACGCAGATGAATGTTTTGGTAGTGAAGGCAACGCTGCTGTTATAGGTTATGTTTATGATAACTTTCCGCCCGATGCTCAGTGTACAAGAGGAGTTATTGAAAATGTCAAAACAATTTGTAAAAATTGGAAATTCCTATAATTACTAACATAACATAATTTAGAGGCGAGCAAAACATAACAAGGGTCGAATTTGCGGTTTTGGAGACAGATATTATAGGTTAAAGCAGTTCTCTCGTGAGCATTATAGAGTGTGCATGGCTTTGGTTTGACACTAAGCGATGACGAACTGCTCCTGAAGGAGAACAAACGATGCTAGCTACTTTTGCTGACGACACAGTCCTTCTTACTTCCAGTATAAGTATTTGCTCTACCACAAATGATATACAAAAGTCCCTAAACACTATTAGCGCATATTTCAAGGAATGGAAAGAACTGTACAAGCTCAGGTGCTAATTTATGCATCGGGTTTTTTTAGCTGCATGAGAACTATAAATATCGATAACTATGTTTTGATGTTTCTGTTTAATAAGGTTTGGCCAATCATCATGAATCGTTTGAAGTCAGTACAACTCCTCCAAATGGTGGAAATTTACTTTGAAAAAAGCAATAATAATAATAAAATCTGTTTGCAAAGGTCATAGATCACTGGCGGCATCATCGGTCCTTATTTCTTTCGATATGAGGAAGGAGCAGTTGTTACAATAAATGATGAGCACTATACACTATTTTTGTTTCCAAAAACTAATCAACTAAACTTAGAAGACATTTTTTGTTTTGGTGGGTGAGGTAGGGTTCAAAACCTTCGCACTTACAGCGACTGCCGTCTACTGCGTCGTGTGGTGTGTCCACTGAAACGATCCCTCCTCTCCTCTTGGGAAAGCACCCTTCCCTTTCTATATTACTTCGGGAGGGCCCAGAACGGCATCCATAAAGGACCAATTCTATTCATCCACGTCTGGGTCCATCATAATTGTAGCCAGATTTCATGCTATAGGCTCGTCTTCTTGTGTCTCTATCTGTGCGGCTTCGCTTTGTTGCAGTGTGGATAGATAAAGCTAGGTATTAGTCGAAGGAATAGTCAAAATTGAAATTTTTGGTAAAATGGCGGCTATAGAAAAAAAATCGAATTTTCTAAAAAAATGTTGGCGAAAAATTGCCTAAAAAAATAGAAAAAATTATCAGAATTCTTATTCCCTCGATCAATACCTGGAGAATATATCTGAAAAGGTTGCGTTAAAATATCTAGACGATCGGGTCAGCCGTTTTTGAGAAATCGTGTCCACCGACTTCGAAAATACGGTTTTGAGAAAAACGCGTTTAAAGTTTGAAAAACACTTCACATAGGGTCAAAATTCTCTGAAACGCCTTGCAAATTTGAGTGTCACTTCGACATCGCCGGAACGACATCACATTTTCTGTGTGCATTTTTAAGTATACCATGTACATTATGAACGGGCGAACGGGCTAAACTTGCTAGGAAAGAACCACTAATAATTTTCGACTATATTTCGAAAAAAGACGTATACAAATTTAAACATCACAGGCACTATAATGCATAAATGGTCAATTGGCCATCATTATATCGTAAATAATCCAAACAGGATAAAACCAAACCACCTATTAAATTGCCGTTGCAACGATATCAAAACATTTGTCCGCCTTCGTTTAGAGCACACAATCGCCACACATTCATACGTTTTCAATGGTTCCAGCCCTCTATGCTGCCAACACTGTCACTCACCATCTTTAACGGTCTGCCACCTACTCGACGACTGCCCGAATTTTGAACAAATCAGGAAAAGTATCTTTCGAAACCAAAGACCTTCTACACTGTTACGAGTAAGAACTACTTCCTCAGAAAATATATTAAAAATATCAGAATTTCTAATTAGATCAGGATTGAAAAAATTGATTTGATGTTTGCTCCTCTAACATAGTTGCTATATTTTTACCATAGTCTTAATTAATTAAGTTTTCTAGTCTTCTTTTACATGTAAGACCTTTAAGCTAACTAAATATCTGTTACTTTTACATCAGCGAGCCGAAGGACTTGGTAGCCAGTGCTCCTTTTTTACGTGTAAGGATAATTGTATTATTATTTCACGTCTGTAAATATATAAAAATAAATAAATGTACATTAAGAAAACAAAATAAACACAAAATCGTTTTTTTGTTAAAGTTCTAACTGTATATAACCCCATAAGTAATGCAGATGGGCCAATATCAATACAACTTGTCGTATTTCTTGTAAAGTAGAAATGTTCATCAAGTTGCTGCTGCCAGACTCGATAAGGTCCATCAATTTGTAATATATGTAAAGGGCAAAAATGTGCAAATATTGAGAAATGTTTGACCTAGTTTTTTGCCTGTTAGAGGCTTAATTTAGCTGAACTCTATATTATAGCGCCTTGTCGTTTTTTCACTTTCATATCTTGCTCTACCAAGAACAGCGAACTCCAAACTAAGCGTCACAACAACAAAAAAATTCATTTATTCTTTAATGTGACTTATTAGGCAGTTAATTTTTTTAGTTTTTATTAAGCTTTGCTTAATTTGTATTAATTTGCATAACTGTGAATACGTATTGTATATGTTTTAACTGTTTCCCATAAAACACATACTAAGGTTTAACCTCTAGAAATTAATGAATGACTTGTAATATTAATTACCCTCATTAGCTGACTGCGAAATTTATCATTATTTAATTGTCTATATTTTCGGTTTTTCAAAACGCATTGAGTCTTGGTCAGCAGCTATTTGTAAGGTTCTTGTATCAACTCATACATACATACATATATACCTACTTCTGTGTGTACATAAATATTTTTTTAAAGGCATTCAATTGGTTGTGGTAAGCACTCGTAATTTGTTATCTTAATTCGTTTCTCTATACAAATTTGCGTGCATACGCACAAGAATATACACACACATACATACATATTCATTGCAGTGGAGCTAAAAAATTTAGACATTTAAGAATCCATAATTGATGGTAACGAATTTGTGGTGATTTAGACTTTTGAGTAATGGGAAACATTCTTAACGGTATTAAGCCGAAAATAATTGTTAAATAGTATCATTTATTATACAATTTTTTCAATGAATAAACTTATTATGCATTAATATTGCATTAGTTGGGTATCTGGTGATTTTTTTTTCATTTTAGATATTTAGGTCCCACTTTTATGCTGATAAGCCAGTTGTGTTTGACGAGTTGGAGACTAACTTTTAGTGCGATATAAGTCTGGTTATGCTGTATAATCTGATATAAAAGTGAACCATACGAGTGGTCCTCATAACAAATAGTCGTTTGCAGAATATTAGGCAATTCATTAGTTCTATTCAGAATTTTGTGCATTTGGTAATGCAGATTTATGCGATAGCAAATATTTGCCATCAATCGTGAACGGCTATTTTGGCTAACTTTACAAAATCTGTTGAAAGGCACCGAATTTACAGCTGATGTAAAAAAATATTATTTGCAAAATTTGCAAGTTACAAATTTAATGCCGAATTAATGTTATCAGGAGAAATCAATAGACGAAACTGATGAAGAAATAACAATTCAGAAACGACATTTTTTTCTTTCAAAAGATGGAATATAATGATAAAGCACTGCATTCATTTTAGATGAGCCTATAAATGTATAAATATCTGCTATAATCAGGAAACGAAAATAATTAATATTTTCATATTTTCAATGAAAAAAATCAACATCTTCCCAACATTGTAAAATAGTTTCAAAAATATTTATATATTAGCCGCTCAATGCACACATCGATTAACTCCACTTTTTGAAAAATCTTAAATTTAAGTGTCAAGGCCCTTGGTATAGTCATAAACTTTTATATTTCTAACAACTTTCCTGAATAATAAATATTAGCACCTTAAATGGCAAATTTTTTTGGCAACTGAATTATAAGTAATTTATTTCAGAAGCCATTTCGATTAACTCCATACTCTAATATAAATCGTTTCAGTACGTAAAGACTTACGCTGCAAACTTTGAAAAAATAATAACGTATTCGAATTCGTGTACCGGTCAAAACAGAAATATTAAAACCGTCTTAAGTTCATTGAAACTTGTTCAAAGCTGAATCAATTGACATAAAAGTTTTGGTAAGTGGACATAGCTATTTACCCAATGACTCAGATTTTGCCATTATTGAGTCATGTGCGAAAAAAAAGCAAAACATTTTTTCCCCAAATGATTGGTACCGTATAATCAAAACATGTAAAAAGAAAGCGCCGTTTCATCTAATCCAAATGACTCGCCAAGATTTTTTGTCAACAAAACCTTTAGAACAGTCTATCATTAACAGAAAATTAACCGTCACAGGGCTTCCAGTTAAATGGCTTAAGATACGCTGGATAAAGTTAGAAAGGTCCAAACCCTGTCTCATATAATTCAAATGTGACTATAATGAAGATACAAAATTTCAAACCATTAATATAAGAAAAGCTTTAGTGGATAGACCGCGAAATTTGAAAAATATAGATCAGCTTTTATTATATCCTAAAGGTAGAACTGTGACAAAGGAAAAATGGAGAGACGGAGATGGACCAGCTAAAATTCATTCCTCCTGTTAAACACGATTACTATAAGAACTTGTCAACAAATCGAAATGACGAATCCTCGCATGCAGCTGATTATTGCTGAATCATCCCAAAGAATAATGCCGCTAACATAAAGCTGATGTAAATTAATTACGAAAATTATTTTATAACCGAACTTCCAACATTCATTTTTATGGAAAAGCTGTGATAAAAATATATAATAACTAACTTTTTCTGTAATAAAAACTTAAAAATGAAAATACTAAATTTAACTTTATTACTTTTTTTAGTTGCCAAATCGATTAATTCCATCAGTCACATAAAAACTGTAACATTATCGACGATTATTTTAGGAATTTTAAAAAACAATTTGGAGTTAATCGATGTGTGCACTGAGCGGCACATATGAGCCTGATCTGTGAAACGGAGGTTTAGGTGTCCATAAATTATTTGTAACTTTTTTGCCGATTCGGATAGAGTTGGAGACGCTATTTCACATAAAGGGAACCAGAAGGTCATAATTTGTTGGAAAGTCTACTAAAAGTGAAGAAAATTAAGAAGAAATTGTTTTCTTGTAAACTTTTCCTGGTTCCAACTCTTTCCTGGTTTTATCAATGCCCCCTGCCTGGAATATCAAGCTGTACATCTTAGGCCAGAATAACCAGATACGTATCCTATACGTTCTAGGACACAATAGGAATTGCTAGGAATGAAATGTGAGGTGAATTAGGCAGCCAAGATGCGGCCTCCAATAGTGCAGAGCCAAATTCTCAAAAATCAAGACGATTTGTTTACCACTTAATACTAACACTTCATGATACCAAAATTCAATGCGCTATAAGCACACACTAGACACTTTTTTGCTCAAAGTTTGAAATTCACATTTAAAGGTTATTTTATGAGAATAAACTCTTTTTTCATATAAAGATTATTAAAAGCAAGCCCATGTTTATTTAGGATCTAGTATTAACACCGATAACAATGTCAGCCTCGAAATTCAACGTAGAATCTCTCTTGCCAACAAGTGCTTCTTTGGACTGAGCAGTAAAGTCCTCTCTCGACGAACAAAACTAACACTCTACAAGACTCTCATCATGCCCGTCCTAATGTATGGCGCAGAAGCTTGGACGATGACAACGTCCGGTGAAGCGACGCTTGGAGTGTTTGAGAGAAAGATTCTGTGTAAGATTTTCATGTCGTCCGAATGGATACAAACGCTCTGGCTCTGAAAGTATTCGATGCGGAACCAGCTGGTGGTAGTAGAGGAAGAGGAAGACCTCCTTGGCGTTGGAAAATCAGGTGGTGCAGGACTTGACTTCACTTGGTGTGTCCAACTGGCCCGGTTAGCACGAGAAAGAAACGACTGGCGTGCTTTGTTAAACTCGGCCAAAATCGTTTAAGGGGTTATCGCACCAATTAAGAAGAAGAAAAAGCATCACGCGAATGGCACTGGACTGGAACCCGATGCTGCGCGAATAAGCAGATGCTGACATCTCATGGGACAGTGCAAAAAAAAAACAGCACAGAACCGTGTACGATGGAAGAGTCTTGTCGAGACCCTATGTTTCCGAGAGGAGTGAACAAGGAAAATAAAAATTCCGGTGAGAGCGAAGTGCGATGTCACTAGAGCGGTTGAATGGGGTATATCTTTCTATCTACTATCTATACAGACTCAAGTTCCCACGGCGGAAAAATTTCAAAAAAAAAAATTTGCTGAAAAGTTAAATTATAGTTTTTTTTCAGGAGACTACCCCATTTCTTTTTGGATTGTTTTTTTTTTCATTAATTAATATTTTTACAAATTTAGAATTATATAAGAAACTCCCCCGAAAAAAAATTCTGCTTGCGCGCCTATGCATTTCTATGTATTTTTTTAGTGTTTAGCAAAAATATGTTCCAACAATTTGCAGATGCTCTCAGGCAAGAGATAAAGGCTAAGGGTATTTTTGCCGTGAAAAAGATTAAGTTTTATATGTGTATATTCCTCTATATGTATATGTATATGTATGTTTGCACACACAAGTATATTTAAAAAAAATTCTATCACCCAAAACAACACTCGTTATTTCTTAATTGTATTTTTCAGTAATGTTTATGTTGTAGCTTACGAATATTATTGATTTCGAATAGTTTATTTGTTGCTTCTTTTGAACTATATAAGTAAAACTGTTGCAATTAATAGGTTTTTGTTATTAATTACTCAACATGTTTGTTCGGTGATCAGGTAGGAATATTTCAGATAAGGCCACTTAATGGTTTATTGAGGCTTTCAGAAGCAAGCGAGGCAGATGTAGATCAAAGAAGGCATTCGCATTAAGTTTAGGAAAATGTAGATTTGTTTCACAAAGATCATCAAACTGCCAAGTTAATAATAACGGAAGTTTTAAAAAATAAAAAAAAACGCAAATTTTTTGAGAAATGATATAGAATGAAATAATAATTCATATACTTGTTCGTATACATATATTGTTTTGTTAAGGAGAGCGACCTTACCCTTTCCGACACTCACACAAGCACATGCATATGTGTGAGTATATGCTAGCACTCCTTAAAATGTTTAAGCTTGAACAAGGCCGATTTTAAAATGAGGAAGATTCATCACTTTATTCAGTTCAGTTTTCATTTACATATTTCTTTATTTATTTTTTAATTAAGTGTGCAGTTCACAGATTTTTTATTGTTGCAAATTTTTGTGAAAATTGGTTTATTTGCAGGCTTGGGTGTAATAAGAAAGAAATTAAAAAAAATTCATAGTTTTGAGATGTTTTTGTTTTTAAATGGTCAACATAAAATTAACTTAAAAAAATTTTTCTTTCACTTTATTTTTTGATGTCTGAGAAGGGGACAGCTGGATCCGGTTCTGCAGACCCCTTCCTGGCAAGCTCATCCGCAATTTCATTTCTCTCTAGATTCCTGTGCCCAGGAACCCAGATAAGGGAAATGTTTCCTGCACGTTCGAGACGTTTGAGTTCTTCCTTATAGGAGTTCACAAGAAGAGAGCTGCAATACGGCGACGACAGTGCCTTGATTGCAGCTTGACTATCGGAAAAAATATTAATGTCTCCCTCCCAAGAGCGATCCCGAAGCATTTTGCATGCCTGCAGGATCGCGAAGACCTCTGCTTGAAAAACGCTGCTTGTTTCCGGCAGTTTAAAGGAGACCGAAAAGCTGGCTAATTTAGATTAAACCCCCGCTCCCACTCTAGACTCCATTTTGGATCCGTCAGTGAAAACAGAGCTATCTATATCCGTACCGACTCTCCCCTCTTTCCAATCTTGCCTGCTCGGAAAGATAGCCCTAGCACAACCCTCAAAACACAGTTTGCGGATGGAGAGGTCAGTGCGAATAACAGAGAAGGAAGGGGAGATCTGCTTCAAGATGCTACTATGTCCTACAGGAAGTTGTCTCCAAAGGCCAATCTCCTTCAGCCTAATAGCACTCTGAGCAGCAATAGATTTAACCTACAGATCCACAGGAAGTAAGTGCAGAATAACGTTGGGCGCAGCAGTGGGACATGTTCTACAAGCACCAGTGATGCCCATACATGCAGTTCTCTGCACCCTCTCTAATTTAGTGGTGTTGTAGCCCTTCTGAAGAGCTACCCTCCAAACTAGGCAACCGTATGTCAAAATTGGCAGAACCACTAAGTTGTACATCCAAAGTACGACACGTGGCTTGAGACTCCATTTTTGCCGAACATAGATTTACAAGCGTAGAAGGCTATATTGGCCTTCTTAACTCGATTTTCTATATGCAGCTTCCAGTGGAGCTTGAGGTCAAGTATTACACCAAGATACTTGACTTCCGATGAAAGAGTAAGACACTGGTTGTTAAGTCTAGGAAGCTTAAAAGTTGGAGGCTTGTATTTTCTGGTGAATAGCATCAACTCCGTTTTATCAGAGTTGACTCTGAGACCGCAACTGGCAGCCCATCTACGGAGTGTAGCCAGTGCACCTTCCGAAACTTCAGCCATTACTGATGGGAAGGGACCTGAGACCATTAGGACCAAGTCCTCGGCATATGCTACCACCTTTACCTCACCTCTGTTTAAGCGAGTTAAAGCTTCATCCACAGCTACTAGCTAACGCCCTGCGGTGTGCCCCTATGTACGAATCTAGTGATTCTAGCCCCTCCTGCCACAGCATTTACTTCCCTACCGCCAAGCAGGGACGAGATCCAGAGGTAGATGGGTCTTTCCACCCCTAGCCTATTTAGACCCGTGACAATTGACTCCGCCGTAATATTATTAAAGGCGCCCTCTATGTCTATAATGGTGAATTATTTTCCCTCCAGAGATTTCTCTACACTCCCTACTACCTCATGTAAGGCTGACTCGGTAGATTTCCCTTTCAGGTAAGCGTGTTGGGCTGGAGAAAGTCTGGTTTCAAAGTGCTCTCGGATGTGATAGTCGATCACTCTTTCAAACACCTTGAGAATAAAGGAGGTAAGACTTATAGGTCTGAAGTACTTGACCAGGACGTGGCCCCTCCTTCCTGCGTTAGAAATGAAGACCACTTGGGGTTTCTTCCAGCTAGCAGGAACGTGGTTTAGCGAGATACACGCCAAAAATATCTTTTGAAGAACGGGAACCACCACGGTTTTAGTCTTCTGAAGCATTACTAGCATGATATTTTGTGACTAATATATTTTTTATACCAGCATATTTTCTTCCTGCTGCTATACACAATTCTCGCGTGGTTGCGTGTTACAAAACGAGTTATCTATGTCGCTTTTCGAAATGTTACTTATAGGCCCGTCACAATGGATCCGTTGCGGCATCGTGCCTACTTTTGCCATACGGTAAGTGCGGCGAAAATGACAAGTATAATTTTAGTATAATTTAGTATAATTTTGTATCGCGAAAATTTTTATCGATGGTGTTTTTTATTGTATCAAATGAAATTCAGAAAGTAAATGGAATTTGAATTAATTGAGCAACTTCAAATGCATCTTTATATTTCCGATAACAACTTGAAAGAGTAAAAAAAGGCTTGGCTTAACCAAGTTATCCTAAAAAATGAAAGTGCGATCCGATCTCGAAGTTACGGTCGCATCCACCGTATACGACTACTATAAATTCTACTAAAACCCTTCAATAAGCATTAATTTTATATAAATTTCACCACCAACAGGAACCTCCTTATACACAATGAAATATAATATTTGTTTTCCCGACAAGAAATCGGTTTGTTTTTGCTTGTATTGTGGAATACTTTCATTGAGGCACCACGGAACGTTTCACATGTCACGCCAGTCAAATGCGTTGCCGCAACGGACACCACGGATTGTATTGGCCTCAATCGATTCAAACACCTTCCTTTCAACACTAATCGTTGCGTGTCTGAATGAAAAAAAAAAAAACATCCACTAAATGAGGCTAAAAAGTTGGCATTGGTAGGATAATATATATTTTGAGGGATTTTAAAACCCGTTAAAAATGCTTGAGTAATTTTGATATTTCAAGGAGCGGTTTTTCACAGCAGTATTTGTGTTTGATCTATCATTATTTCTATTTCGGAATTCAAAGCCGTAACCCAAAGCCGGATTCCATAAACTCTGCAAAAATTTATCATTACATAAAAAGCTAAATATTATTTTCTAAACTTAGCCTACATTTGTATCTCATAATCCATTGAAGGCTTGACAATTTAAGTTTCGTTTGAGGAATTTTATTTCCTACATGCTTCACCTGGGTGAGTCTATCTAGAGTAGATAGATATTTGACACTACCTTTTTGTGAAGTGGCTTTGGAATTTTATGAGCATATACATGGATCTCTTCAAATTTTTTCTATGCTGCCAATTGCAGTTGCATTGAACAAACGATCATATAATTTTCCACAAAAAGAACAATTAAAGCCACGCTCCTGTCCAAATCAGAAGCCAACAGTGACAATGTAAATGTTGACATTGAGGTTCAGTATTGGAGAACAAGCAATATTCAATACCCATTTAAATCAAACCCTTTTTCCAATACCTTTTTCTATTCAAGTAAATGTAGTTCCAAGTTTTTATTGGAATTGAAAGTTAAACTTCAGATATTGCAGAATAATGAACGTTTTCTGGCATACACATACACATTAGTCTATTTGTATACACATACATATTATATATACATATACATACATTCTTATTTTCTTATTATACTCGTAAATCAATGATTAGTCCTCCGCGCACTTCGAAACAATCTATTGTTTGCGTATAAGTTTAAGTGCAACATTGTGAATGTCGCAACATCTACACATACTAACATACATATGTACATACCCAGTAGGGAAAAGTAGTAATTGTGTTAGGAAGTTGAATTATCTAACACGGCCTATGTCATTTGTCTGGCCAGGCAGCTAGCAGCAAAATACCAGTTAAAATAACGGTTCATTCACGCAAAAAAAAAAATTAGTCCAATATCTTGGAGCACTGTGAAGAAATCTTTGATGCACCCCACGTTGTAATGCTGTGAAAGGAGAAGAAGAAGTTCAATATCTTCGTAAATTAACCCACGCCTTGACTAGCTAAAATATAAGCGTCTTCGATTCGTCATGGGTAAACGAGTGGCGAATAGATGAAGGAGCTGGAGTAAATAAACATATGGTGGTAGCACTGAAAAAGGGCTGAACAAAATTTCATATGCTTGGAACCCTTAATGAGTATTAGTAAGACCGCGTCCATACATGGGAACATTTTTTACTTCAACTCGTTACTTTTTAACTGTACTTTTTGACTGTACACCAAAAACTACAATAAAAAATTGCGAGCAACGTCTGTAAAAATAATAATAATAATACGGTCAATACCAAAAAAGAATTCGAAAAGTTGAAACAACTAAATTCTCCCTGTGTGAACGCGATCTAACGAAACTCTCCTGAAAGAAAATTAGGGGAATTGAAAATAGTGAGTTATACTAGTTTTATGAGTTATAGCTATACTCGCTAGCGGCGAATCTTGCTCGATAGCTTTGTTGTTGTTTTCACATGCTAATATTTCGTTAAGCGAGCAAGGCACAAACTTAGCGAGCACAAAAGGGGCGAATCGAAGACGCCTTATATAAAATAATCACTCATTCCAATTCAACGTTTTGGAAAATTCTTTTTCATATTTTCATATTAAGAGTCTATACAGAGACATGTTTTGTCTTAGAATTGAATGAAATTTTTTTCAGTTACAGTAGTGGAACAAATTCTTAAAAAAACTAGTAAAGTTTTAAGCCGACTCCAAACGGTAGATGATTTTCTTAAGACGAGCTTTTACTTGGCAGAGAAATAATAGGAGGTATGCCATTGTCTGCCGAAGAGCGACCGCTCTTAGAAAAAAGGTCTTAATTTTAAGAATGTAAATAAAATAAATGCAAGTAAAATTTCGAATCCATATTTTATACGGTTTCTGCGAGATTTTTTCTGTGATGGTAATTTTTTGGAAAAACTATTTTTTATCGAATTGATGTGCTTTTCTTAATTTGATTTCTGGCTCATCGGAGCTGGTAAGCCATATTATAGATTCTGAAACAAAACAAAATACATTAACTGAAATGAATATTTATATTTATGTAAAAGTTCATCAAAAAAAAAAAAAAACTGCACGGAAACTTTCATTTTCCTTGGGGTTCTTTTCTTTGTGAGTCCGGTCTAGACTGGATTCCATTATTAAATCGATTTGTTTTTAAAATTTTTGCTGATAGTATGCTGAAGTAGACTCCTTATTGCAGAAATCTGTCAAAGATAAACTTAATACTCTACAAAATGTTCTTTTTGTGTGATCAAAGGCACAGTAGTTTTCCAGCACCACCTTTTATCATCTTATCGTATTCATCTTAATTAAGTTTTCCGAAGAGTTCAGAGGAAAATAAGATTTAATTGACCGTAGAATCTTGATACATAAATTTTGCTGTAATACGCTAGTATTTTATAAATATTCGACATTTTAAAGCTTAAACTGAGCTAGTCTCACAATATTAGAAATCGGTTTCTCACTCTAATCTTATTGACTTATGATGCAAGGCTACAGATAAAGTGAAAAACTTTCACACAAATTTTAAGTAATTTTTCTCTTTGTTTCATAGACTTGGATATAAATACATATATTCATCAATATCTACTTATACATTATCCTCTAACTATCACGAGACATTAGTGCTTACATCAAGAAGTTCTCTTTTACTTGGTGCCAGCTCTTCTAGTTCGTAATCGCCAAATTTTTTGATCTTGACTCGTCTCGGTGCGTAAATTTGCACGTTTCATGCCGCTTTCAATCTGCTTCATCCATGTATGTTAGGGTCGCCTTGACTTCCTCGGCGCCTAACGTTGTTAAGAGTTTTTTTGTCATATCAGATTCAAGCTTCGTTTTGACATGTCCATAGCAGCGAAGACGGCTCTCTTGTATTTTTTGCTCAATCGGCGTGATTTCAAGACTTCCACGAATGTATCGCTTTGGTACTTTGTCACACGTTGCGACCCAAACTGATCATCTCAGCGTTTTAATTTCTGCTGTTTGAAGTTTCCTTTCGAGGTGATTTTTTAGCGCCCAGAATTTGGCTCCATATAACAGGATGGGATGCGCAGCCGTTTTATATATTTCAACCTTTAGATGGAACTGCTACTCCTTATGTCACGCCGGTTCCATTTCAACCATGCTGAATTTACCCTATGCTGCACGGAGTCCAAGTACTTAAGCATGGATACCTTATTTAGGGGGCTGTCGTCCAGCAGGATCAGTGATCTGCTTGTTCGTGGAGTCTGTCTGCACTCTGTCTTTTTCCTGATTATTTTCAGCCCATGCGACTCAAGTTTGTTTGTTTTTTTTTTTTTTGTTTTGTTGTTTTTTGGCTGATGGTGGCTTAAATATCGTCTCGATCTTGGCCCACTAGCACAATATTTTCTACATACAGTATAGTACCACGACACATCGCGTTGGGTCTTGGTAGTTATGTAGTACACGAACCGGTTAAATAAAAGGGGACTCAATGCGAAGCCTTGGTGTATCCCTTCTTTTACAGTTAACTCATCACTTACGCTATCATAAATGTCCTGCATTACTTTGACGTAATATTCTGAGGGCTGTGCTCTGAGGGCCTGCCATATTAGCTTACAGGGTACTCTTTCAAATGATTATTCAAGATCTATAAAACAGAGATTTCTCTTATTTTCCCCAAATTTTCCTATTAGTATTCTTTTTTTCTGGATAGCATCGGTTGCGCCTTTGCCCGCCATGAAACCACCCTAATTTTAACTGACGTCTATCAACTCACGTAACCTATTATTTCGCTCCCAAATTTTCGAAAGCATGACTTATTAACTTGAACTCTCTGAAGTTACCACGCCGTTTTTATTATAGAGAGATACGTTTGTTATTATAGAGAGGTACGTGTAACTTTTGCTCCATCTGTTTGGAATTTTCCCGAAGAGTAGGTAATTAAGCTTTTGGGTAGCTGGTACCCCTTGGACACAAACGTTTCCATACCTCAGCTGATATGTGGCCCGGCCCTGTTGCTTTATCATTTGCTATTTTAGATGACACTTGTTCTATCTTTTCGGATGTTATTTGCGGGATGAAACCCTGGACGGCAGTTTTAAGATTTCTTTACTTGGGTTTTTTCATTTAGCAATTTATTCAAATATTCGCTTCATCTGCCGACGTCAGGTGGCAACAGGTCGTAAAATGAAAGCCAAACATTTCTCTTAGGGAAGTAAAAGAAAAATTATGGAAATTAATTTTAAGCATTCTTATTTAAAAAAATTAACTAATTTGCAGACAAATTGATAATTTTACCACTAGTACGAGTATTATTGTGGTCAATGATGAACTAGTAAGAATTCTTGTACAAGATTAAATACCAACGCCTCAACTAGAATGTTTTTGTACTAGCTTGGCTTTTCCCTGCAGGTGTTTTTTTATGAGGAAGAAGCATCGAAAGCCTTACCCCGTTAATGTGGGACTTTAATTAGAACTAAACCTCCTACCTTCAAAGTACCGATCCCCCTGGTACTACCGTCAAGTATTTCGTCGGGAGGCGGTTTGAGCATTGCACTCAATGTCAGTTACTGTTCAGATGCAAAATGTCACAAGCTGCATCTGCCTATTACCACCACCTTTAAGTCATATCTGAAAAGAACCAACTCTGTCGGATTTATACGCCCCCTCCCCCCATGCCTCAATTCGTTACCATAGAAAAGTTAGTTTCGAAAGGTGGTATCGTCAGTTTACCTGCGTTTTCTTCTCTGGATAGGTTTGCTACTTCTCGATCTTATTCGGCGTTCGCGCATCCTCCTTGCCTGCTTGCTATGTCGGAGTTGCTGCATTATTTCAGCAGCCATGTGCTGGGCTTTGTTCCAATTGACCTGGCTCTTCAACATCAGTGGCACTAAGTTTTCGGGCGTGATGCTGCTGCCAAGGCTGTCTTCCAGTTTAGCCCTTACTCTTCTGAAGCGGGGACACGTGAGAAGCACATGTTCTGCGTCCTCCTCAACTGTATCAACTTTCTTCGTGTGAAGGTACGCTTTAAAGCGGCCATGGCCACTTAGGATTTGGCAGAGATAGAAGTCTACTTCTTCGTGCTTTCTCTGGAACCAAGCTTCAACATTGGGGATGAAACCGTGGGTCCACCGCCTTTATTTGCATGCAGCGGTGATTTATTGATTTTCTCTGTGCCAGCTGGTGCTTGGTTGTTCCTCATACGTCTCATTTCGCACATCTCCTGCGCTATCAAGTCGAGTGGGCATAGACCAGCTATGATAAGCGCCGCATCTTCTGAGACTGTCCTGAAGGCAGAGCAGACTCTAAGAGCACACAATCGGTGTGTGTAGTTACTGCTTCGTTCGTATGAAGCGTGTTGGAATGCATCGCGCCAAACTGTGGCGCCATACAAGAGGATAGACCTCACTACTCTAGCCAGGACCTGTCTTGCCTGCTGTCATGGACCTCCAATGTTCGCCATTATTCTAGCCAGGGCTGCTGTCGCAGTCGCAGCTTTGTTGCTAGCGTACTCCAAGTGGTATCGGAAGCTAATTCGGTAGTTTGCCAATACGCCTAAGTATTTTACGAACGGGTTTGACCTTCCCCTTTTCAACTTCCTTTCGGCTGCTGTACTTATCAGCTTCTGTTTTATGCGTAGCTAGCTTTAAACCGTTTGCGCTTAGCCATCTCTGAGCCACGTCTATAACTTGTTGCGCAATATTTACAATTTCCGCGAGCGTTTTCGCGGTTACAACGATTGATATATCGTCCGCGATGCAAACGAATGATGCTCTCTTGTGTACCTTTATCCGCAAAATGCCGTCGTACATAATGTTCCACAGGAGAGGCCCTAGTACGTATCCTTGTGGCACACCAGCTGTGACCTTGTAGTCAACGATTCCGGCGTCGCTGTCGTAACGTAACACCCTATCAGACAAATAGCTGGATATGATATGCTGTAGGTCTATGATGGAACCAGTACCATTTTTGCTAAATGTGTTCTCTGTGCCACTGTTGAGTAGAACGAAATCAAGCGCTGTTAGTGCATTCAAAAGCTCCCTACCTTTCGGGTTTGATCTTTTGTATCCCCACTCTGCTGCCCACGCGTTGAAGTCATCTGCTATGAGTGCTGCGCTTCTTTGCTTAGCGTCATTAACCAGTTCATCCATGATGCTGGCAAAGATACACAAATGTGTACTGGGTGGTATGTAGTAGCTGTATATGGTTATTTATTGTGGCACGCACATAGCCAGTTGTTGCAACTGGTTTCCCCAGATGGGTTGGTTTACTCCCCAGCTCCATATGGCGCACTTCCCATCTGAAGCACTGAGTAGTGCGGTCATCTTCGCTCTTACAGTTCCTTGCCAGATGGCCAAAATCGTTGCATTTGTAGCATCTTGTTTTAGCTGCCTTTTCTCTAATACCGCAGCAGCTGGATCAGCTTGCCGCTTTAGTTCGAATAATAATTCGTCCTTTGGCGTCTTTCTAATGCCCTTTACTATATGGCTCAGTTCCGTGTGCTCAGGTTGCGATTTAATTTTTTTTAGCATTTCCGCGTATGAAAGTTCACCGACTTTCTCCAGGACCAATGCGTCAGGATTCGTTGGCCTAGGGGCGCATTCATGTCTACTGCTGCCACGCTTTGTTTCTTTATGGCAGCCACCTCTTTTGGTTGGTTGGAGTAGTGTTGTTACTCTTTGGGCCTGGCCTCTATTGGTCCTCTCGGCGATTCTAAGCGGATGCACTTTGCTATTTGCTGCGGCGAATTGGGCGCATCCCGCCCGCTATTGGCAGCCGCGCGGGCTCGCTTTGCTTGCTTTTTGCGATAGTTCTCCATTTGGTTGGTTTGTGTGCTTTGAGTGGCGCGCACAGTGGGTGGCTTAGATATGCTATGCTCGAATTGGTGCTTTTCAGCGCGCTCTTGCTCAAGAGTGACTCTTTGTTTTCTCACAGGGGAGCGAGCGATTCTCGCTCGTCTCAGAAAAGGATTGATCGTATCGCTCATTTTCTCCGATTCTCCGTATATGCCCGGAGACTCATTCGGCATGTTGTTGGGTGATTTGCTTATACCTGCGGGAGTCAGATGTCATTCACCTCTCACCGTAGCTGTCTGAGCAGATGTGCAGATTATAATCAGCTATTCTCTCTCTTCCCACCAACACTTTGCGCCGTTCGCTAAATGATTTCTTGATTTATATATATATACAATATATATATGCGTATGTATATTTTTTCTTTTATTACTTTTTTTTGTGATTAGTAAAAAAAGGAAAGTTACGCAGTTGTCTGAGCAGATGTGCTTATATTAAGCAACTGTTCTCTCTCTCCCAGCAACAACACTTTGCACCGTTTGCTTAAAAATTTCTGTTTTTCTTCTTTGTTTTTTTATTTTTTAGAATTTTTGTTCTGTCTTTTTCACTCTTTTGGAGTTTGATAAAAAATGGCTGTATTTACCTCTGGTTGGTTAGGTACACCTGCCAATCACTGGTCACTGCCCTAGCTCCTGGGATCACACTTGCACACTTTTTATCACTACCGTGGGACTTTTCCCAAACTTATCGTCAGTTTTGTCAGAGCACTTGCAGAACACGTCTTTCACTGTTAACGCCTTACGTCTCCCTTTTTTCCTGCAGGGTAGGTACACACATATGTACACACATACACACATACATCAATTCGTGCATACAAAAAGTGCAGCATTAAATTTCAAATTTTCGCAATCACCAATCTAATTTTATTCGCTACGCTTTTTGTTCTCGCGTGTTGTTTTTTTTTGTGTTTTAAGTTTATTCTAGAGTTCATATTACATGTGCGCACATTTGTTTTCCTATTTGATTCTTCTTTAGAGTGTGTGTACGTGCATCCACCGCTAAGAACTTTTCACAATCACAAATAATTGTCGATGGCTCAATGCGATGTCGCATTGGCAATCAGAAGGTTGCAACAATGACAATAAAAACAAAAAAGCTTGACAACGTGCATTTGAGGATGTAGATAAAAGTGCAATATAAGCCCTACGTGGAAAACCTAAACTAGTGGAATATATTTATATTTGCTAACCAACTTCAATACAAATATTGCGACTGCCCTCTACAAACAAGAACGAAAACCAAATTATAGTTTAGAGAACTAAAAACAACTACAACTACAATACTATATTTGAAATAAGTTTCAAATATAATATAAGGATTTCTTTTGGGAGGAATGGAGTTCCCTAATATGATTTAATTGAACTTCTTAAATAAGCATAAAATGAGATTAAATTTTTTTACAGTAAGTTTAATGTAAATAAAAATAAAATTTTGGGTCTTTGTTGTCAAATTTTCCGAACTTTTCATTGTTAGTTTGTTATTTTTTATTATTGACCAATTTTCTATTTTCTTAATCATTCAGCAGCTTAAAGAATCCAGCTTTACCACACCATCTCCAAATAGCCAAATTTGGAATTTGAAAGCGAATTCCATTCGTACCATCATCAGACATAAACCCAAACCACATGCCTTATAAACTGACATGAGTTACATTGTAACAAGTCAAGTTAATAAAAGCGAGGTAAAAAATATAGAATTAGGCTTCATCTTTCAGTTTGTTAATAAGTACGGTTTGTCAAAAGTCACATGGATTGACTTCTGCGAAGTCAGCTGTAAACATTTTGATGGGCAAGCTCATTTTCAAGATTATAAATCTCGCGTTTCCGAATGTGGCTTTTACCAAAGCTATGGATAAAAAAAACAAATCCATGGTGTTGAAAAGCTTGCAAAAGTTCCACAAGTTCCAACCAATCACGGTAAGAAAGTATGAATGCCATGCAAACTGAAAGACAAATTGCTTGAGCTAACCTAAAGTTAACGAGAACTCAGAGTTATGTAAGAATGGAGAGAAAACTGTGGGGAAACGTCAAAGAAATGAAATGTTTAGGTTAATGTAAGCATAGAAGACAATTTAAAGTAAAAGTGTGTTTTCTAAAAAAATATTAAACATATTTCTAAATGGATTTCAGCTTAATAATTACTCCGAGGATCCACAAAAATCAATAAAAGCTTTAAGACAAAATTTAAATTTTTTTATTTATTAATAGTCGCTTGCATATCTGCTGGGATTTGAATTTTTTGTTCAAAAACTTTATTAAGCTGAATCCGAATTGCAAATGGATAATTTTTTTCTGCTTATATATAATATTAATGATTTATTACTTATTATTAATGATTTTCCTCATTAAAAAAATATACATTTTTTTTCACTATTAGATATACATTTAAATTTGCAAATTTCTTCATAACTGTCACTAAAGGAGAAATTGTTTGATAAAACATCTGATTTTGATTCTTTTAAATCAGAACCACCCAATTGATCGACTCAAGTCCATTTAACTTCATTTGAAATTTCACCTTTTTTTTATGATGAAGCCTGCCAAAAGAAGTGTTCAAACAAAAGTTATGGTCTCGGTAAGATCTTGACCAATATTTCAGAGTTCCCCGGAATATTGAACTACGCTTACAACTGTCCCCACAACATTCACGATCCTCTATCTTCAAGGCGGGAGTGGAAACAGAACGTTGTAAAACAAACCAAAGCAACAACAGATGGCTCAAAGCGCGATGGCAGGTTGTACGGAGGCGGATATTGTGAATATAAGGGGATCTGCTTTAGTTTTGGTCTCCCCACTATTAAAGGGGTTTTCAGGTTGAACTGATGGCGATAATTAAGGCCGCGACACTGGTATAGTGTTATGCAATACGTGGAGATGATATTTACATTTTCACTAATCGCCAGGCGGCGATAAAATCCCTCGCAAAGCAGTCGGCAACCTTCAAGGTAGCCGTGAAATGCCGCAAATCTCTTATGCTAGGCTTTGGCAGAAGCTTTACGAAGAAGAGAATCTCGCATTTTTTGTAGCACTTTAGGTAGACATTTTTTTTAATGAGTGGGAAGATCTCAGTACTATGGAAATCAGGGATCTTCTAAAATCTTTAAAATTTTCACATTGCTTTTAGAGAGACCAGGACAAATTCCTACGGTATCACAGTAGGCTATGAGCCTGAGTCTCTATGAGTCTAATAGCGGACAGCTGCTAAAACGAAACGTTACCTCATCTTTATATTTCGACGCTGTTTTCCGCACACTGCTGATATTTTGTTAAAATTGTTATCCCATTATTCTTCTAGGTAAACCCTTTTCTAAGATATGACCAAAAACTTCTGATCCAGCTTTCGACTGGCGAGCCACGATAACTCTCCAAATTTGACTCGTTTGCTAGGGCGTTCTAGGGCGTTCTCGCTTGCTAGGGCGTTCTACGGGCGGCTAAAGATGCTCCATAAAACATTTCTCAAAAATCTTACACTGATCCAGTAGACGGAGTCGCAGTCGTTGTGTATTTAAGATCAGAATATATGCTTTCTGCTAATTCATCTTTTGATGGTATAATAAACAATTCTATGTTCACTCCGAAGAACTGCTCAAGTTGAATACTACCATTTCGAGATAGATCAGTTTGGCTAATTTTTTTTGCTGATTAAGATGAAACTATTGCTATAAGTATTAACGTTTAGTGTCAGAATAAAAACAAAATTCATTCTCATAATAGAGAGAGGTCCAGTCCACTCATTAGACCTAGTGCATAAAATCTGCCCGTGATTTCTCTGCTCTCGTTTAGGTTGTTCACCTATTATATTTGAATATATCCAAAATGGCTGACTTCCTGTAAGGAGGAGGAAGGGGAACTACTAATGGTCAACTAGTTCATAATGCATCAGGAGCCACACCAATTCGGAAGTAGTGGACATCCCTACAGGGCACACAGTTAATTGTTAGTTTCTGAGTGCTCATCCAAGTGTGGCGTGCTATTGGGAAAAATTACAATAGATTGCATTGCAAGAATAAAATTGACAGTTGCGAAAGTCAGACGATTGTGGAAAAGAGGCAGAAACAAGAAAGATTGCGCAATATCAGTATATATTTTTAGTGAGCTTAAATGAAAACAAATAAAAATTATTTGCAATCAAAAGCCGAAGTCGAAATCAGAGCAATGCCTATCAGGTATGTAGGTACTCGTATGTATGTTTGTGACAGCCAGTCTCTTCATACATGGTGCTTCATTCAGCTGAGCTATGTGAGTATCCAAATAAATGTTCATGAATGACAATAAATCTTATAAAGTTTTCCCGTCCCTTATGAAGTGTCTTCAAGTTCCGGATTGCATAAGAACAAAGAAAAAACTAAAAATAATACTAAATACGTAAAAATTGTCAATTCATTGTTTTTTGTTATTTTTGGTGTTTTATTGCTGTTGTGTGCCTTTTATTTGTGTTGCTGCTGTGACAGTAGCAACAATCGCTAATCAGCGTAGCGATTGTCACGCACCCAGCCCGCATTTATGTACTCGTAAAATAATCGTATGTTTTCTTTAAAGTCAGTCTCCCTTTCAGCTGTGAATAATGCCACGAAAACACTTAAATATGCAGGTTAAAGATGCAGTTGGAGAGCACCAAGACACTCAGCGCTAATGAGCAACAACAATGGGAATTGGAATTGTGTGGAATAATAATAACGCAAATGTGTGCTTAGTTGTGCAACAAACGCAATGACAGCAACTCTGATTGCAACTGTCATTGCCAACTGAAGCCAATAAAATCACTGAGCGCTTCGTGCCCAACAACTGCAGCTCAGATGTCAAGACAATGAAGCGTCGTAGTTCTTGAAATGTGTGTGGAATTGCGCTGCCACATTGAGCCATATTGTAGCTGAAGCATTGCAACCAAGGTCCAACTAAATTGGTGCCCTATCGCCTGCCATCGACAGTTTGTCCATAAGTCAATAACTCACAGCATTGCTGATAGGGATGCAAATTTTTACTCCGTTACTTTGTTTTACCACCAGGGGCTACTAAAATAGATGCAGTAACATATTGAGGGGAAAAAATATTAGGAGAGTTATGCGTGAATATTTTTAACAACAGTGGACGCTTGATATGAACATTCGCGCTCCGCCGGCAGTAAATCAAAATGAAAAGTAATATTTGCAATTTATGGTAATAATACAGATTATTTTATTTCATTTTCCGAAAAAAGAGAAGTGGTACGGCATTAGTGAAAAAATTCAGGCGCATTGTCTCGCAAAGTTTTTAGAAAATTGGACGCGGTTGAAATTGAATTTTGTTTCATTTTTTCCTTATTAGGCATCTCAATAAGGCAAATTTTATCTGGCCATCAAAATAGGTTAAAATGCCTCTCTCTCCTTCACCATTATCAGAAATTTTTTCTTTGAAAAGCTATCAGTAATACGAGTAGACCAATACTTTTCCTTATGTTTAGCAAAACAAAACAAAAGCAACTAACAATCAGCTCCCAACCGATTGTGTGTCTCCGAAGCCCTGCAATGTGTTTGTTCCATTGCATGAACTCTTGTTTGAACTCCGATTCATTTAATTATTAATAATCTAATAATGCAGTATTTCATTTCATCAAAAAGAAATTTATTTTTAATGAAGATTTGTAACATTTCTTACAGTTTATTTTGAAAAAAATTCAAGGAATACTTAGAATCCAATTAAACAATTCATTTAGTAACATTTTGCAGTAGGAGTTCATGGAAGAAAAATCTAGGTCAATGCGGTTTGAAAGTGAACTAAATTCTCACACAATTCTAGAAATCGAAGCAAAGGAATCATAAATAGTTTTAACCATCTCTTACCGGAAAGTATAATGATTTCGTAAGCTTCGCCGGGGAATATTGAAATTAATTTTCTCGAGTAACGATGGCGAGTCAATCGCCTCACTTATCAATTCGAAAACGAAAGTGATGGAGATTATAGTCCTTCAATTATCAATTGATTTAAGGTCATTAACATTTCGAGAGGGAGAAAGGATTTATTCCTTATAAAAAATGGAGTGAAAACCTTTAGCCCTTAATTTGGAAAGTAAAACAGTGTCATTGACCTATTCAAATGCTTTTGAAAAGTCTGTGTACACAGTGTAAACTTGAACTTTATTTTGAAAAGCTGATTTACAATATTCAGAAAAAACTGAAAGATTGTGTAAGGGTTGATCTACCTTTTATGAAATCATGTTGGCCTACAGAGATTAAACGATTAACTGCAAAATAAATTTAAGCTTTCACAATAAGTTCAAATAATTTTGAAACCGTGAATAATTTGGATATTGGCCTTTTTAATTTTTAATGGCCATTTGATTCTTATTGTCTCTTTTGAAAACTGGAATAATAGTTAATTATTAGTAAAATGTTTTCTTGGTGTAACATTTTTGTAGTTGTTACTTTCCAGGAATTCTACCCGTTGAAGCGATTTGTTGAACATTAATAAAAGTGGATAGGTAATCCGCAGCAGTTTTAAAAAAGATTCGAAAATAGCAAATCTCCATCAGATTTTGTTGAAACCTTGAGCTGCCTTTAACCTAAGTTTCGTCTTCCATAACAATTTAGTTCATAACTGCCTCCATGTTGTCACTACACAGACTCAGAAATTCGGCTGCCAATTGGTGTGATCATTCTCATTATCTTGAACATTCTTTGAAATCTTCTTTTTCTTTCGCTTCACAAACCCTATACATAATTGAAAAAAAATTAACTATTTTTATAGTGACCCTGGAAACCACTTTTGTTGGTACAATTTTAGGATAAGGAAAGGAAATCAAAAGAAGAGATTAAATATCAGGTCAGTCCATAAGTTCTTGCGTATTTTACCCATAATTTCACTTTTTTATTTAAATTAATAATAATTTTTCTATTTATATTTTCTTTGATATATTGTGCATTCAACAAGTGATTTAAATCGCGGATAGAAGAACGTGTTGTTAAAAAATAAAATGGAATCTTCGAACGCGTATTAGCGGCATATTTTGAATTTTTTTGTAAAAGTGGTAAAAATGCAGCAAATGCTGCTGCAGAAATAAACACTGTTCACGGAGAGGATACCGTGAGTGCAAGGACTGCGCAAAAGTGGTTTTCGAAAGTTCCGAAGTGATAACTGCGACATGGAGGATGCCACGCGCGCTGGTCGTCCTGAAGTCTTCAACTCCGACGCCTTGCTCGAACTCGTTTAAGCTAAGCCAAATTTGACAGTCGATATGATAGCTCAGAGGTTACATTCATCGCATCGAACAGTTCACATGCACCTGGTTCAGTTGGGAAAGGTTTCAAAGCTGGGAAAATGGGTTCCGCATAGACTTTCCGGCGCCTACCTTCAGCAGAGAGTGAATGTGTGTTCTCAGCTGCTGCAGCGGCTTGAAAATGAAAGTTTTTTGAACCGTATCGTTACTGGTGATGAAAAATGGGTCATTTACAATAATTCTGTTTGCAAGCGCCAATGGTTAGATAAATATGAAACACCAGAACCGACCCCTAGAGATGGCCTTCACCCCAAGAAGATTCTCCTGTCTATTTGGTGGGATATGACCGGTATTGTTTCTTATGAACTTCTGGAACCAAACCAGACGATAACTGCTGATTATTATTCCCATCAGCTATCAAACCTGAATGAGGCAATTAAAAAAAAATCGATCGTCTTTAGTGAATAGACGCAAAGTTTTGTTTCACCACGACAACGCAAGACCTCATACCGCAAGGCAAACATTAGGCAAGCTGAACGAGCTCGGATGGGAGCCAATGCCGCATCCACCAGACTCTCCGGATATTGCACCTTGTGATTATCACCTTTTCCGTGGAGTTCAATCCCATATGAGTAACAAGAACTACTCCTCAAAAGAAGCTATGAAAAGGGATATCGAAGCGTATTTTGGCTCCAAGGACAAACAAATTTTTTAAGCAGGGAATTACAAATTTGCCTAAACATTAGGAAGACATTGTAAATAATGAAGGAAAATATATTATTGATTAATAAATACTTTAAACATATTTTGTATTAATTTTAAAACCACCTTCAAAAAACGCACGAACATATGGACTGACCTGATAATATCGATCTGTAAACATCATCATTATCATTGTTGGCGTGACGGTCCGGGATGAACCTTTCCGTTGTTACTAACTGTATCAACTCACGTTTTCCTTGGGGTCCCTTTTATTGTGCACATACAGCTTACTATTGTAGATATTTTTTGCAATTTCGTTTTGATTCAGCTCACTTAAGACGCTCAATTAAAACGCTGAGCCTTGTATAGCGAAAAGAGTACCAGGCTTCCTGCCTGGAGCCTTGTACTCACTTCTTGTTTGGCTGTTCGCCAGACAGATTTATACTCATTTCGAACTTTGGGGTTAGTTGTCAGTAAATATTTTATACCAAATATACAGAAAATTGTATTGTTGGCTATGCAAATTCAATGGTAGTTTTCAAAGCATTGTCGGCACAGCTACATATTCAATAAAAAAAGGATATAAATATGTAAAACTAAAAAAAATAATTTTAGTCGTAGAAAAAATTTAGTGGGTTGTATCAAGAGAAAAAAAATGAACTTTGTATATACAGAGTGGCTCAAAATTAATCATCCTATCAGAAGATTTATAGTTTTTGAAAATGGAGTCGTACGTCAATCATATTTGACACTTATGAACTAGTCAGCTGCAGTACCATACAAACAAACAAGTAATTCAGCGCATGAAGTCAAAATACAAATTTTCATCCCTCAATTTTTTTTTATTTAGTAGAAAAGTTATTAAGAACAAAATTGGATGATTAGTTTGGCCCCTCATTGTATTTGTGTATAGTAAATCCTAAAATCATCACGGAAGATCTTCCCAATGACCGCAGATGATACTCAAACGATTTGTGTAATTTCTTTCTTGCTTTTCTACTAATGTCTCTGCCGACCTCAACTCAGTTCGGGTGGCCTGAGCGCTGGTCGCCTTTAAGTGACCCTTACTTACCTTACTTGAATAGACTATAGCACTTTTAAATCATTGTTTTTCCTAGAAAAAAGCTCAGATAATTTGAGTGTAACTCTTTTAAATTGGACTGTTCTGACTTACACCACTCATTGAGGCATTTAACATGGTTTTTAAAGTTGATAATTTTTTCCCTATTGACTTGATTAAAAACTATATACACATTTTAGCTCTCAAATAAGTAATTCAGACCGACTCAATTTTCTTCAATTTTGTAATACAGAGGCAACACTTTAGAGACCAAAAAGTCGGAGCTAAATTCTCTGGAATCGAAATACAGGCCAGACCTGATTAATGAATCCGACTCAAGTGCGAATTGAAAATGTTTCGTTCTTAAAGGAAATTTAATCGTTTTATTATTCAAACCCATATAAAGTACACATCAAATATTGAAATATTTAATTTACAAATTTTTATTTGACTACCGTTAATACCATTACGAAGAGTACCGAAAATTTTATAAAGACGAAGAGCGTAAATATTTACATACCTACTCGTATATATGTAGATTCAAATGCTGGGCTTGTATTTTTCAGCTCTGCCAACGTTATGCATCACTGCATTGACACATGCATTGGGTTCATTTCCGCTTGTTTTGTAAATTGCGAAATATTTAATTTACCTACAGCTAATCAATCAATGTTTATACTCGAGTATTTACAGAATATTTAATTTAAATATGTGGGCGTTGTTTGAAGATAGAAAAGCTCAATTAAACACATCTGCGCTGAAGAGTTTCACAAGTAGCTGCTACAAATCTACATATGTAGCCATGTTGTTTTTGTACAAGAAGTAGGCACATTTTTTACGAATTCTTGACATGAGGAGAGAAGTACTTGGCCATTGTTTTTGGTAAATCGATTTATCTTCATATTCATCTATGTTTCTAAAGTGCAACGAATCGATGTATAAGCAATAAATTTACAGCTAAATAAGTACAAGTAGATACTTATGTACAGTAATAAATTACTGCGTGAAAACTTGTGTTAGTTTACGGTACTCGAAAATCACACTTTTAGCAAAGGCGTCGTGGGTTAAGTGCCACTGTGGAGGTAAATAAATTTTGGTATATAGTGATTTATTATGGTATAAATTATTTTAAATAGATAAGTAAAACAAACAAATATTTACATAAATTAATTTTTTGTTGTATTATTTTTATACACAAAGTATATTCAAAGGGAAAACAAGTATAATGATCGCTATCTTTAAGAAAGGTAATAAAACACGAACCTCAAAACTATCGCGGGGTAAAACTCTTACCCTCCACTAAAAAACGTTTTATACAAATCTTATCATTGAAGTTACAACCATATTGAAAAGGACACGAAGAACAGTCGGGCTTCTCTAAAAATAGATCAATAACAGATTGCATATTTATACTGCAGAATATTATGGAAAAGGACATCGAGTCTGACTTCTCATCTTTTATGTGCTTTGTCGACCTTAAAAAAGCTTTCGATTGGGTCCGGCTGGAAGATGCATGAGAAATATTAAATGAAAGAAAGACTCCTCGATAGATTGCTCAAATTATTGTATAAATGACCTCAATATCGATTGTGCCACAAAAGCCACGGAGAATGGCAAATTTAGTACGGCCGGGACCTCACATACCGAGCAGAAGCTCGAACATTCAATTGCTACGTACTGCAGAAATGTTCTTATCAAGGACAATAGCGGGGAAAATAAGATGGGATTGGATGACTAATCGGGACATCAGCAGCAAAACAAACACCGACGATGTTGTCAAACTTATAAGATCCAGATGGCGTGCATGGAATGAATACGTGACAAGAGACTCCGTTAGCCGACTGATTAAAATTGCACGCGACGGAATACCAGTTGGAAAAAGGCGTATGCCAATGATATTGGTAACGTTTTTTTTACCCTTTATCTCCTAAATAAATAGGGATATTTTGTCTCTCTAACGGGAAAGGGTAACAAATACTCATAATAGAGGTAAATAATGGGTTAAAATGTGTCACAAAAATATTTGTTATAAAATTCTACATATATATACACGTAAGCTCAAATGCCAGAAATAAATCAAAACCTAAAATGGCCGAGGGTTAATTTCATTAGTGTGCATTGAAAAAAATGTTTTGTTAAAATTTCACTTCAAAAAAGTTAAAGTAAGAAGTAAACTTTCGAATCGCCGATACAGGTATACTTCCTCTTGTTCTCTCTACCAGAATCCAATATCGAACCTTCTTATTTATTTTTTTCCTTGCTTTGTACAGTGTTATGTGCACATGTGAGTACCCATAGAAGTACAGGATATTTCGTTTATATAACGAGTTTTAAGCAAATTCTGAGATTTAAAAAAAAAAAACAAGAAATAAAAATAAATACAGAAATATACAGTTAATATTTTATTTTAAATTAAGCGGTCAATAATTTTAGGTGTTATGAGTCCAACCGACTTGCAAATCGTAGTCATGGGCATCTTAGTTTTTAGTACGGTACACATCAGATCAAGAAGGGCTGCGTAAAATTTTAAAGTTGAAGAAAGGTATTTGCGGCACCTTAATATTTCGATATTATAATATTATTGTAATTTTTAAGGCATGCGATTATCTTTCATGGAAAATACAAAAGAAAATTGAGATTTAAAGTTTTTATAGCTACAAAACCAGCTATCGTTCGAAAGCACCTTAAAATTGTAATAGTGTAATCGTCGTCAGACAACATCCAAAGAATTAAAGGAGGGCATTAACCAAATTAAGTTACGAGAAAACTTTTACTATTATCCTTCAGTCTCCTATAACGCTCCCTTTAACTCTGTGCAAAGATTCCAACTTTACTCCCACGATTGGAAACACCTTTGACAATCCTCTGAAGTTAATTCGTTCAGCACCTCGATTATATCCTCCTTGAACTGCTTTTCACCAAAATGGTGAGTTCTATTGGGTCGCGATTTTCCGTTGACGAACACGAAAAAGTCGAAGGAGGAGATATCGAAATTAAAGAGATGAGCGTAGAAACGTTCGAATGTATTTATATAATCGCGTATCTGTATCAGTAGCCAAGGGTATTTATAGTTGGGTTCACATAAGGGTTGTAAAAGGTGGCGAAAAAATTAATCATCCTATCGGAAGATTTTTAATTTTTATAAATGGCATTGCACGTTGTACAGCTTATATAAATAGGCAATCCATAGAGCGCGACAAGGTCAAAATAAAAATTTTCATCACTTAAGGTAGTAGTCTGGTAACTTATTTTGAAAATTTCGAATTTCGGTTTTTTACATATTTTGAAAGTGCGATATATTGGTAATATACTGTACAAATTTTAGACCGAAATTCGAATTATTGACGAAATTATAGCATTACATGAGAGCGGCTCGTACTTGCGCGCGCTAAGCCGCTAAAACTTTCAACGCGTTTTTCTCAAAACAACGTTTTTCCGGATGGCCGTCGTGAAAACAAATTTTCTATCTAACGGATTGAGTTGAAATTTAGATATGTTTTTCTACACGTCAATAGTTGTGGCGGGTAGTAGATTTAATTTATTTCGTCCCTAACTTTCCATTTTTTAGTCCGATTTCCACTTTAAAAAAAGGCAATTTTCTTACGAAGTTATTTTTTATTTTATGTCAAAATCATTTTATCTTACTACCCGCCAGAACGACAAGCACACTGATTAATAAGCAATTTGGTTTTTCTGTTTCAGATGACCACAAGTGACGAAATCACGTCGGCCAGCCACTGTACCTCTTTTTTTGCCGCTTGCTGCAGTGTACAAAAAAAGTATCAAAACATTAAAAAAAAAAAAATTTTTTTTGTACACCTTCTGATACCTTTAATAACATATCAGAAAATCAAACCGATTGAATTTTATTTTCCCTTCCAAAAAATGTCCAAACATGGCCTCAAAAAACGTGTAAGTTACCAGACTACTACCTTAAAATCACTTTTTTTATTTAGTAAAAATATTATTCAAAAAAATTATGATTACATCTGACAGCATTAAGAAACCGAGATAGATATAGCCATATACATACATGCATACCAAAATGCTCAGAATAATGATAAGAGTAGATTTAGCCATGTCTGTCCGTCCTTCCGCCCGCCCGTGTGCATTATACAAATTACTAAATTTAAATGAAATTTAGTGCACAAATTACTCCTTGTCTCAGATAGTTGCGTAACGGTAATTTTCAAAAAAGTAAAAACGTGACAACTCTGTCATAAATTAAGCTAAAATACTAAATTTGGTACAAATATTAAACTCAGAAAAAAAGACTATAGTAACATTAAGAAAAATTGACTGGACCACACTCTTTTTTGTGTAAATAGATACATCTCTATAATGGATTAATAAAATTTACTTAAATTTGACTTTAACAATATCGACATCGGATAAAAAATAGCCATTTTTATATATGAATACTATATTTCCGCCCGCCCGCCTGACGTTAGAAGCCATAACTCCCATTGCCCAAACTAAATTTCAACAATTTACAAATTAAAATGTCACGGGTATATAAAATTCGGCTGCTTAGTTGTATCGACAAAATATTTTTCATAAAGGGCGAGGAATGGCCTGATGCAATATGCAGCCGTTATTGGGGAGTTCGAGCAGCCAACATGTCCACAACCACCCCAGCCTCTGTATGCCATTAGAAACATTTTAGCGAGTATCACTCTCTCAGATATACGACCAAAAGGTTATCAAAAGTGCTTTTTCAGTTCGTCTAGAATATCCTCGCCCACTGATCACTTTGTTTACGAGCCTCGAGGCCATACTCGACTACTCAGGTTTCAACTCCCGACTAATCAAATTTCTGTAGTTGCTCTGCATGTGGAACATTATATCTTCTAAAATTATCAGTTCACAAATTTCAACTAACTTTCCGGAACATAATTGATACACCTTATCCGTATGCAATATTGTCATCGAAATTTTTTTCCGTTAAATAGTAACATAAGTGTGAAAAGAATTAGAAAGAGGTTTTCAAAGTTTATATTAGCTTTACACAAAGATGCATATGTAAGTCAAATTAATTAAAGTATTTCGTATATACATTTTATTGTACATTTAATGGTAGTATGCCACATTTTTCCGTAATATATCCTCAATAACCACCAACTAAGGTATTGCCGCCCACGCCGCAATTTGTGCACCTGCCACATAGTATAATTCATATGCATCACATGCGTTTTGATTTCCAAACGAATTAGTCAAAAAGTGTGGCAATTTAGAAGAGACAAAAAAATGTAATTTAAGCCAAAACTGTAAGCACTTGAATTAATTATGCATACAATTGCAGCACTAATGCCTGACTCCCTGACTGCTTGAGCGCAATTGGTACACTTTGCGAGCATGCGGGTAAGAGCGCGCAAAAAAGTATTACACGCTAATTTCGATGTCGAGCTTTGACAATAACTTGAGCTGTCACCACAAAGCTGAGAACAAGCAGCCAACAGCAGGTAGGTAAGTGAAGTGCGGTGCCTAAGTGGTGATGTGGAGTTGGGGCCTGGGCGGTTGAGTGGCGTCGGAATTGGGATTGAAGCTGAGTGCATATGGAGCATTTTTATGCACAAACGAATGTAGGTGTACGTAGGTATGTATGTACTTGGCACCATAAATGTCGACTCAGATATAAGTGCGCATTCATATTGTCAGCGTTACCAACGCCGGGTGTTCGCTTTGCTTCTTACGATTCTCACTGACTTATAGCATACCCGCACGCTATAAAATGTAATTAAAACGAAATATGGATATTTTTTTATTATTTTACAGCTTCTTTCCATCGTACAACAAATGCACTTCGGTCTGTTGTTACTATAAGTAATTCTTGAAGGGGCACACAAATGATAATTGCTGTGCATATTTATTCAAACGTTTTTGTGATTACAATGATTTGCAAAAATGCAAACTTCAGGAGGGCATTGTGCGCAGGCGGTAAATGACAGTTGACTGTTCTGCGGACATGTAAAAACAAACAAATATTTTTAATCATAATAACATTCATGGATGGAAAATTCAAAACCAAAGTGACTCTAAAAAAATGTGTTTCAAAGTAAAATTAGAGACATCAACAAAAATATATCAACCGCTTTCGCTTTCTTGGCCTGAACACGTCCTATAGAACTACGAGTATGTGCTGTAATATTAAAAAGGGTATTTAAAAAGGCGCGCCTAGATGTTGTTTTCAAATGAAATATGTAAACATTTGGATTGTTTCAACTTTCACTATTTTTATTGAACATACGGTTCTCAGCACATATATATGTAAAAAAATGGCAACACTTAAATGTCCACCATGAGTATGTCTAAAGATAAAATCCGCCAAACAATCAATTCATGAGTGCATTATTGTTGAGAACGTAGAGATATCGATGTTGAAGACTATTCTACAACACTTTGCACTACCAGAGACAATAGTCTCAACGGTTAGTTGTCGGTTTTTGACCTCCACGCCTTTACTATTCTCGACAGAATCAGTTTCACGGCTCTTTAAATTGTTTCTTGACTGTCTTATTGTCGTCCCATTCGGATAATTATTTTCCGAAGAGAAATTACGAATTTTTCGATCTATTGCTCTTAAAGATCGACCATTTTTATTGTACGAGGGCGGGTCAATAAGTCCGTGACTTTTTGTATTTCTGACCTCTTTACTGAAAAAGAAATACTGCTCCTGTCAACAGGCATCTGTCAGTGGACTCCTGTCAAAATTTGAACGTGCTGCGTAAGTTAGTTTGTGTTTTACAGCTACCTTTATCAACTACGCAGTAATTCACAGCCGACCACAAACGCAATCGTGTAATAACTTCACAGGAAGGTTTGGCGTTGTTTAATCGCAATATGAAGGGGTTTTTGCGCCGGTTTGTAACTGTGGACAAAACATGGATCCATCACCATACACCAGAGACCAAACAACAGTCGAAACTCAGTTTTCAGTTTTTTCCATTTTCTCCTCAAAATACTGGGTAGTCTGACTTATTGACCCACCCACGGACTTATTGACAGCCCTCGTATAATGGGTTTTAATAGTTTAAACGCGTTTTTTTCGTGTAAAGTTTTACATCTGTCTACTTGACAAATGCCAAAGATGACGTAAAAAAGGTATCGTCTAGGAATTATTCACTACTGACACCTAGGCGTCACTTCCAAATGATCTTTTTTATAATTTTGTTTATTTTTATGAGGAGCTTTTTCATGGCAGAAATACACTCGGGTGTTTGCCATTGCCTGCCGAGGGGCGACCGCCATTAGAAAAATGCTTTTCTTAATTTTGGTGTTTCACCGAGATTCGAACCTACGTTCTCTCTCTGAATCCCGATTGGTAGTCACGCACCAACCCATTCGGCTACGGCGGCCGCCGTATTTAAGAATACACACAGAAAATTTGAAAAGGCGTTTCAGACTTAGACTCAGTGCTTCTCAAACTGTAAACGCGTTTTTCTCAAAATGCTGTTTTCAAAGTCGGTGAACAACATTACTCAAAACCGGCTTAACGGATTAGTCTCAAATTTTAATACAAATTTCATAAGTATATTTTTGAGTAATTAATCGAAGATTATTCCTTACCGATAAATATTTTGTTTTACAAACAATTTAAGGCCAAATTTTGGTAAAAAATCGATTTTTGCTTGATTTTGATTGATGATTTGTTGCTTATTCCTTCGATTAATTACTATGATAGATTTAACACTTCTTTAATGAAATGGATTTGATTTTTCAATTTCAGAAGATAGAGAGTTAGTTCAGAGATATAGTGGTCACCGCAAAGCGTATTTTTTTGAGAGGAGCTCCCGGAGATCAGCTGTAGCTCCTTTCCAAATAAATATTTTTACTAGCACTAAGGCTTAAAATACAGTTAAAAGATAACATAATATGTGTACAAATTTTTATATAAATAAATTTAAAAGTTTTCTCCCAAAATATTTTGGAAAATTCGCTTTTTCCGACCTTCTAACTGTATATAACCCCTTAGGTTAGGTTAGGTAGTAATGGTTGCCAAAGAGTGGGCCCACTTGGACGAAAGAAGTTTGGTTCATCCTTTGTGATACCACTGCAAGAGGGGAAAAATAGGTGAAGGAAAAAAACGATAGGACGAAAAAGAGATGGGTGGGGAGGGTTGAGTACTTGTGGACTATGAACGTTGACTAGTCTGCGGTTGTGTTAGCCTCTTTATGCTGCTGATGAAGTTCATCAGATTTTAGATATCAAGACCTCCTATACCAGCAGGCGCAGAAAAGAAGTGAGAACCAAGATGCTTGAATCTTAGTTCCGCGAGAGCTGGGCAGCTAAGGAGCAGGTGTTGGTATGATTTCACCTCATCCTCTATACAGTTGACGTAAAAAGGGATCGAAGTAATTCCGAGTCTCATGGCATGTCTACCCCGCGGGCAGTGCCCCGTGGGGATGCCCACGAAATTTGAGAGATGATATTTTCTCATCCTCAGAATATCCCTCGAACGCCTTCTAACCAAACGTGGCCAGAAGGACTTTGCGACCTTACACGTTCGTGTAATTGCCCAGCGCTCGCTGAGTTGGTGCAAAGCCCATCCTTCCAGGAGTAGAGCGCAGGTTGTCAAGGGGATCCCGATCCTCTCCTTTCGCAGGCACTCTACCTCACAGGTCCCTTGTCTGGTGAGCTCGTTGGCTTCGCAGTTTCCAGCAATGTCGCTATGACCAGCTACCCAAATTATCCTTATGTCGAGGAGTTCAGATGCAATCGAGAAAGAGACCTGGCATTCCCTGACCAGTTTCGAATGCACCATAATAGAGTCTAGGGCCCTAATTGCCGCTTGGCTATCGGAGTAAATATTTATCTTCTTAACAGTTATTACGCAAGTAAATAGCCAGTCAGCTGCTTCTTTGATTGCGGCCACCTCTGCTTGGAGCACGTCGCAGTGATCCAGTAACCTGAATTTGAGTTTGATGGGGAGCTTTTTGCAGAATACTCCTCAAACCCTACCGTCCAACTTCAAGCCATCCGTGAACAGGTTAACCAGGCCCTGTCTCCAAGTGTTGCCCCCGCCTCCCTTGATGGAATATGGGTGGAAAAAGTTCCGCTTGGACTAAGGGAAGGCACACACTGATCCGTCGACGGGGGGATGAACTCAAAGTTTTTGATGATGCTTGAGTGCCCATATTTGAGATTGAGCTTATATCCCAAGCCGCTCAGTCTGATTGCGGTACGTGCAGCGGCAATTCTGCCTGCGATGTCTATAGGTACCACTTTTAACATTACATTGAGCGCTAGACTAGAAGTAGTTCGAAGCGCCCCACTGATTCCAATGAGTGCAGACCTTTGAACTCTCTCTAGCTTTTTTAACTGATGTCGTCCTGCTTTTGATTTCTCTTAGACAAGAACTGGGGGCCAAGTATAGACGGGCGTGCATGTAAAGGTGTAGGTTACTGCATCCATGCGCGTTGCTCTATTCATAAGCCTTAGTATATTGGTGACGCCTTGTTCCTTAAAGGGCTTCAACTTGTCAATAAAGTCCATCCTATGACGGGATGAAACGAAATTCTACTAAAAAAGATTAAATATGTGGTGTGGAGCAGGGTTCTTGACTTTTATACAAACTAAAAGCCCAGACTTCTGTTTGCCTTAGCAACCAAATTTATTCTCTCTTCATTCAACTTCTTGAACTTAAGCTATTCTTACCAAGCCTATGAAAAACAAAAAACAGGCACTTTCCAGGAATATAGTTACCGCACAGCCAAGAGTTGATGTTACTTAGTGTGCCGTGTGCAAAACGCTTGCCACCTCCTCAATGAATGTCACTCGCGCTATTAGGGTGCCATCATCGTTCATTAATTTTTGTGGAAGAGTAACATTTTACAAAAGTTGCCGCTACTATTACTATAGCTTTATCACTCTGAACGCGGCTAACTGTAGTCAAAAATTAGAAGGTTTTGCCAATCCATTAGCTTATATTATTAGAGTAGAGGCACGCCAGGCATCTTAGTCCCGATTTGCTAAGGTACACTGAATATTACTTTCCTTACTCTAGTCCTAGTTTATCTTTTTAAAGGGTGTTTCAAAAGTGACGCTTTGTCAGTAGTGAATAATTCCTAAAGGAAAATCTTTGTATGACATCTCTGTAAAGTGGGTTTACTGACGATAGTTTAACGTGACAACATCATAAGAAAATACTGATGTAATGGTTGCAATTTTCAAAACAAAATTTTAATTTTATTTGATTGATAGATATTTTGTATGGATATAGAGGAGGAGGTAAATGGAATTGCAATGGAATAGGTCAAGTTACATTTACACAAACGTGAAAAATGACGAAACATTTATCAAATTCATGAAAGATATGTTCAATTTCGATTGAGCGTCAGACGTTAATAAGTCAACTACACTAAGAGGCAACATCATCGATTTGCCTTTCTCAAGACACTTCACACTCGAAGCACCACCTTTCATTTCCTACTTTTCCTATCATCGTCCTATTCTCAACAGAGAAATGGTTCATTACCATGCACACAGGAAGAAGGCATATGCAAATACAAGGATGTGAATTTATATACAAATGCACATATACATACATATACACACATATATATGCTCACTCAAGTAGGAGAGAGCCAGATGTCGAACGCTGCCGAATGCGGTGGCCGATTGTGCTCTTTGTCGCTCGTTCCGCGCTTTCGCTTGCAGTTCAAGCAAGGTAACGACGATTGAGCAAGATAACGACACATTTTTTCGTGCGTGCAGCCGGCTAAATCGAATTATAAGACGTTATCACGTCAAAAAACAATTGCTGTAGTTCTAAAAAATTCATAAAAAAATTAAAAAAATTGCTTTAAGTGAACACAATTGTGACTCACTGTATGCATGAGTATATCTAAGTATGCCAACAATCAGATAATAACACATGAAATCGTATTAAGAAGCGAAGGGCAACTTTTTACTCGCGACCTGCCGACAAACATAAATCTGTTTTAATTACAACTACAAGCCAGAGGAATGCCTGAAAACGCTTCTGATGGCCATAATCGTAAGTATTTATGCAGAAATTCTCTGGACAATTATTTATTATGCATGGACTTGTTATTTTCAAAAAGAATAAATCAAATAAAAAATTCATTTACAACAATCGTCACCTATTTAAAAGTCGTTTTATAACACGCCCTGCAATCCCGTCAAGGGCCACATTTAATTAAAATATTTACTGCTGAACGTTTGAGGCGGGTGTCAAAGGCAACAGCAGTACTACCAGTAAAAAATAAGTATTTCAAGAATTCATAGAAGAAACAAAAAACTATGAGAAGTTAACATACAAAATTGTATTTCATAACTTATAAAAAAAAATTTACTTGAATAAATGCAAAACGAACCCAAATAATTTAGAATTTTTAAATTGAATTGAAGTTGCTGGCACTTCCCCTTTGAGTTAAGCTCTTAAGTACATCTTAACTGCTTCATAGTATTTTGTTGACTTCAACGTTCTCTGTGCTGTCGGCCATTTTTGCAAAATGATGATTCTTTTGCTGCAAAAATTGCTTAGTCACTGGCAAATAGGGTAAATGTGAGCCAAATAAACGAACAAATATAAAAAATTGTTTAACTTGTGCGCAGGGCCAGGCAGCTGCCGCGCTGGCGTGTGCCCACTTGACGTCTGTCATTCTAAAAGTTGGGTCGTGTCAAGTCTGTTACCATAATTTTGAATTCATTAACAATAAATTTCAATTAGGCGCACGATTTTCGTATTAATGAAGTTTTCAGCAACAATGTGATCATTTTGGTTTTGTTTTTGTGTTTTTTGTTTTATTGAGTTTCCTTAACGAATCTGTGGCATTTAATATTTTACGTACGTAGTTTATATTTCCTTCGAAAAGGCCAAGGGGCTCAAAACCAGAGTGAAACATTCCTTGCTTTTTGTAACTAAACAAAAAAGTTTCTTGAGCTTCCAAACTATGGCTGTTGAAGTTTTTATTTCTTATAAATTTGCAGTCATTTTTCGCTTTAGATGTTCGCAGTGAAACAATTTGCGTGCATTTTTATGACATTTGTATTGGCTAATTGTGTTTTTAGTGTGTTTTTACGGGGCGCCATAAAGTTTTATTCTTCATATTTTTTTTTTTAATTTTATTAAAAAATTTTGCTTGAGATGTTTTTTATAATTTTTTTATTTTCTATTTTATTTGTTTTTATTATAAGTAATATTTTTTCATGTGCTTTTTATTTCGTCTTTCCATCCCTCATGCATAGGTTATTGTGTATTAAAGCGGCTATCAACATTTAGTTACTTTCAGCAGAATTAAAAGAATAAAATATTTATTAGTAATTAACATTTTTTTCCAGACACTTGAAGCATAAGATTTATCTTAATTTTACATATCTTATTTCTAATATAAAATTTTTGTAAAATTATATTTCATGCACTTAACGGTCTGGGCACGTAAATCTTATTTACTGGTGCTTAATCGGCCGCCGAAGCTGAATGAGTTGGTACGTGACTATCATTCGGAATTCGGAGTACGTTGGTTTGAATCTCCGTGAAACATCGAAATGAAGAAAAATACATTTCTAATAACGGTCGCTTCTCGATATATATCTGCCGTTCGGGGTCGGCTTAAAACTGTAAGTCCCTCCTTTTTTGGAACAATAACAAGACGTACACCACAAATAGGAAGAGGAGTTCGATGAAACACCCAAAAAAGATGTAAGCGCCAATTATCTATATAATGGGTAAAAAAAACTCCTTGTGTAGGCTCTAAAGTTTTTAGCATTGTAAAGTAATGATGTTTTTAAGTATTTAAAATTTTTACTTTTTACCTGCTAACTGGCAGAGTGGTATAAATATTTTATTTTGTTAGTGTTTTTAAGGGGGAAACCGGTTTAGGAAGCCAAAATTTTGGTGTTCTTCGAGAATTTTTTTAACAAAGAAGGAATAATCCGAAATTGTTTAAGTTTAAAGGATATTTTGCTTATATTTTTAAGTACACTTTAAAATTCTCTCAAGCCATTTCCGCCGGAAATAGTGGCGTTAGAGCGTGCTGTCCATGGACGATCGCCATCCGAGTGTTGGTGAGAATTCTTGAAGTTGCAATTTTTCTCTGAAACAGCAATTTTTTTTTTAATTAATAACATATTCCCTAAGAATATGAACCTAATTGTAATAAAAAAATATTGAAAATTCCATGCTTTTGAGGCGTTTGAACATAAGGTGGTTTTTTAAACCATATTTTTTCATCTATTTTGCTTAAAAAAAAATATTTTTAATGATAATATAATCCCAAAATTAGGTTCATATGGATTAGGATTGAATAAAGAATACTCCGAAAAAATGTATAACGATTGGTCTTTAACTTTTTGAGCTAGAATGCACACCAGTTGAAAAAGTAGTTTCGAGAAAAACGTCGTTCTAACTAACGCGCGCTTCGGTGCGGAACCGATGGGCAGTCACTTATGTGCTCATAGAATCGGGAATAATACGAATTTCGCTTTAACATTTTTACCACATATTCTTGAGTAGTTATACAGGGTGGCTGATGAATTTTGCTACATTAAGAAACTCAAATAACTTTTTTTTTAGTGTATGGAATTCATTTATTTTTTTTCAAGTTGAAGGTCATTAAATTTTATTAAATGTAGCTTAACTAGTTTTAAAAATAATTGAATTTAAATGCCCCCCATGCTCGTTGACACAAGTGCGGCATCTTAGTAAAAAGTTGTTCATTGCTGCTTTGAGAGTTGCGACAGGAATAGCCGCAATTTTGCCCGAATGGATTGTTTTAGTTCATCCAAATTTGTTGGCTTTGTTTTATAAACTTCTTGTTTACATAAACCCCACAAGAAAAAGTCAGGTGCAGTAAGGTCAGGCGACCTGGGGGGCCAACGAAATTCGGAGTTTCTTGAAATCAGTTCATTGGGAAATTTTCGTCGCAACTCTGTCATAACAGTCTGGGCTATGTGAGACGTTGCCCCATCTTGTTGAAACCACACAGAGTTGAAAGGAATTCTCTTTCGGCGTAGTTCTGGATAGAAAAATTCTTTCAGCATTTTCAAATAACGGCCTCCAGTAACCGTAACGGTGTGACCATTTTCTTCAAAAAAATAAGGCCCGACAATACAGCGTGAAGAAACCGCACACCACACTGTCACGCGAAGAGGATGCAATTCCGTCTCGTGGAGTGTCTGTGGGTTAGAAGTACTCCATATTCGACAATTTTGTTTGTTCACATTGCCGTTTAAATCGAAATGGGCCTCATCAGACATGAAAAGGCAGTTTAACATGTTTTGGTCTTCTTCCACCATTTGCAGGATCTTCTGGCAAAATTCCAAGCGAATCGGCAAGTCTGCTGCATTCAGTTTGTTAACCATTTGAATTTTGTAGGGAAATAAGTCTAAATCTTTGTGCATTATTGTTTGCAAAGACTGTCGGCTGACACCAAGTTGAGCAGATAAGCTTCTAGTTGAAACCCTTGGATTGCTTTGTATAGCTGCAGCTACAGCAGCGATGGTTTCCTCCGTCCGAACTGGTGGGTTTCGATGATAAGGCCTTCTTGCGACTGTTCCTTGCTCAGCAAAATTATTCACCAGTCCCAATATGGTCCATCTGCTCGGGGGATCGCCGCCAAACATCCGCCTGTACTCTCTCTGTACCAAAACTACGGACTCCAGTGCGTGATAGCGGCGGACTATCCAAATTCTTGTTTGCGTGTCCCAGTTATCCATTTTAATAAATTTTAAAGATCAATCTGCAAATTAAAACAAAAATGGAACAGATAACTTAAAAATAAAAAAAGTTATTCAATTTTTTTTTGGTAGCGGCTTTCATCAGCCACCCTGTACTAACGGTTTATCGAATAAAAAAAATCGACTTTTTGATGGATCTAAACCGGTTTCCCCCTTTAAGTGAGTCAATAATAACAATATTAATTTAGAAAACGCATAAAATGTTAATTTGAATTTTTGAATGAAATAGTCTCTGCTCATAAGTTCTTTCCTTCGTATTATTAGTATGAAATTAAGAGTTTGAAAAAAATTTCGTGTGCGCCTGAGCCGAGTAAGGCATAGGTGAAAGTAACCATTCAGTGGTGGTAGGGGTCAAACAACTGCTGCTTACTGTAAAAATCGAAAATCTGCTATTTTCAAGTTTTTAATTTTCCGCATTAGAATCCAAAATAAAGATTAGCTGGTAACAGTAGTTTACGCCAGAATTATTGTAGTTTCACGTATAGGGACATAGCAGTTTTCTATTTAAATAGAGCATGGCTTTAACTATTTTTTATTTTCTGACAATTTCAGAACGCCACTCAAAGTGTATATTTTTAGTTAGTACTATTTTTCAGGACTTTCGAAATCTATTAAAAATTACTACCGAAATTCTGTGGCAAAGGTCACGTTAAGTAGTTTAAATACTGTAATAACTGTACACCAAATAGACTGTACCTTTAAGGGTTTACATACGTCCAGCAGCGCCAAAAATGCGCTAAAAGAAAATCTGTTTTTAGAAGGGATATCAATAGAAACAAATATTTAAAAATTGTATACATTGTTCATAAGTACTTAAACTTTATAAAAAAAATTTACTTAAATTTTTCTTTACAAAAATTAGTGTATAAAAATCACGCGACCCAAAGTACAATAAAAAAAAGTTGCTCCACGGTCTGAATCATTTTTCCTTGAAATGTTGATGGATCTGTAAAAAGTAAAAAAAATCTTGCAAAATGAAGTTTTAGTTGAAGTCTATCGAGCTGATTTTTGAATTTCGAAATTTCGTTTTACGTCATAAATGCCACAATTTAATCATGTTTATAAAATTATTTAATAAAAATATAAAAAATCCAGCTCGAGTGACTTTAGAGAAAACACTTTCAAATATTAAAAAAAAAACCGCATCAAAAAATATTAAGAACTATATGAGTTATTATGCTGACCATGGCGGAAAAGTAGTTTCGAGAAAAACGCGTTCAAACTTTCTGCCTCAAACGAGGGACAGCTACCTGTGCACATCAAACTCTCGTGGGCAGTTACATTTTCTACCATAACTTTGTATCTATGGGGAGCTTTTGCAATCGACTTCTACAGAAATACGTCTAAAACTATATGGATCGCCGTAATCTTCCTCATGATACGCGATTTCATTAAAAAAATTGTTGGCTTGTGAAAACACTGACCATGAAACACCAAATTATAGAACAAGTTGTTTCAAAAGCGATCAACTCTCAGCAAGCAATGGCAAATATCCGAATGTATTTATGTCACGAAAGAGTTCCTCATAGAAAAACCATTTGCCGAAGCAGCATGAAACTGTAAGTACTTTTGTTCGTGGAAAAACAGCGAAAAATCTGAGACAGAGCTCGTTCAAACAATCAACAAAGGATGTAAGCGCTAATTATGTATATAATATACTCGTTTATACTCGTATATTAATGGAAATGTATGCCAATTTTTTCAAATATAACTTTTCTGACGTTTTTGCTAAAAAAAATGTTTTTAAGTCTATTCACACTTAATGGCTCCTCGTATACCTCGCGATGAAATAATCCGATCGACGTAATATTTTATTGTAGGAAAAGCATAAACCTATGCTATTTTAGTAAATGCTCGGCTTGTTTGTGAGCATTGAAAACAGAAATAAGTGAATTTTTCGATCGTTTAAAAGTTTATCATAGAAATTCTCAAGAATTTACAATAATTTTTTTATTTTCATTTCTGTTTTTTTTATTTATTTTATTTTGAGTCCATTTTTTTATTGCAATCTGCTTTTTAACACTCAGTAATACTTTTACTTAAAACTAACACATTATATTGGACATGCATGACCGTGACATTCTTTTCGAGGACTTCCCAATACCACCAAACATATACCACGATCTTCTTTAGATGAAGATGTGGCTTGACTCTCGGCTTTGGCGTATCTCCTGGAGCTCCAACTCGTTCCTTTGCTTCATATTGGTGGAATAGGCATAATTTCTCATCTCCCGTGATGATTCGGTAGAAGAAGCATTGTTTATGACCGCGTGTTGCTCTATGGCGAGCGAGATGCTGAGAAGCAATTTGAAGGCAACTTTCTTTATTTTTTTCGTTGAGTTCGTGAGACACCCAGGCTCCGATTTGTGATCGCAGTTCGATTTTTTCGCCAATTTCCGAGGGGTTTCGTGACCAGTCTGGCACTCCCAAAGTAGCACTGAAGCGCCGTTTTGATAGTGACTAACTACGAGCGGAAAATTTCACTAAAAATTTACGCTGCATATATAAAATTGGATTTCGTCCCAGCATGGCCATTTACTTGCTTCTTAAGTCCTTTATTGAATCATTCGTTTAAAATGTGAAGGGTTGACTTTTCCTTTAGAAACTACATTTATCTTGGCCAAATTAATTTTTAGTATCTGGATCTGGCAACGTTTGTTTTTTGCCTGCAATTCCACGAATAGTTTCACGCGAGCCAATCCAGTACTTCCGCCTCAATGTAGGTAATACTGAGGCATGAAGTGATTTCTATTATTCCACAAAACAATAATAAATATTGATATAATCTGCAAAAGTCATGAGTTTGCAAGCTTGAAGAGCTAAAAAATAGAATAAAAAGAAAATAAATTTTATTTATAAATCATTTCCTTGCTGCTGCCGTTATACCCGTAGGTACTGGACTTTCGAACGTGACTCAGGCGAGTGTTTGCATAAATCATTCAGCGTACGTTGACGCAGATCATTGTAGCGATAGGGGTAAAGCTAAGCCAATAATCACAAAAGCATCGTCAATACTTGTGTGTGTATGTGTGTGGTTAAGCATGTAAATATCGTACAATAATGAATTCATGTACATATTTAAAAATGTGCATATGTAGAGTATATAAAAAGGTAAGTGAAGGAGGTGTTTCTATCGAGAGGTGAAAATATTATGAATTGACTTTAATTAAAAACACCTTTTACTTTTCGCCTGTGCGCGTTACTACGCATTCATTAGCTTGTTGCATGTACAGTATTTGATAAATGAGCCCGTTGGCGTGAAGTTGCCCGCAGGTAATGAACTCATTACCGCTAAAGTTGCTTGCTGCGAACGCCATTCAATTCAATTGGACAAGTTCAACGTCAAAAATGGACACTAAGCTGAATGGGCTAATATTGATAAATAGCGAATAAGAGTTGCAACTGGTAGAGATGTAAAGGTGAAGAAAAAAAGAAGAAATACTATATCATAAATATACTGCGCGGACCAGTAGTTGGTGGCCTGACAGTTATATTCGCAACGAAATACTTTTTGTTGAGACGGGTTTGCGAACTGTGTATATATTTGTAATCACTTTTCCAGTGCAATTTGTTATTCTTATTCAGCAACAGAGAGAGAATAACTTAAACACACTTTCAGCTGTTGACTAGCCACTATCTGTAATTAGTCAGCGTGGTAAACAAGTTTCGCACTTTCCCACGCAGTAGCAGCCAAGTTCATTTTAAGTAATTTTCGTACCATATATGTATGCTTGATAGTTTTTTGGGCCAACTTTATAAGTACCGGTTATACAGCCTTTGAGTGATAGGTGTCTTTTTGCAAAGCTTCTTTGTTTAACCTTTGATTACAACAATAAATTATATTATAGGAAAATCCATGTCACACTTGGCATGTAAATTCTAAAAAGTTTTATTTTAGCATTTTAAATTTGGTAAGCAATGTGGGAATAATCTTTAGAGCGAAGTTATCAACCGGATATAAATAATTTCTTTTTATTGAAATGCATAAAAAGAGTGAACTTTGTTATGACAGACGAGTTAACGGGAAGGTACTTATACATAAAAAATCGTCTTATGCTCTTGCAGCTACCCAGTCGCGAGAATTGGAAAATCTGTAAGTACTTGAACAGCTAGAAGAAGGCTTCTGGAAGCAGGTTTTAAAGAATGCAAAGCCCAAAAAAAGGTTTTTAGAAAAAAAAAAATCGGATAAGCGTTTGGATTGGGTTCTCCCATATCATTTTACGGTCGAATATTCTGTGGTCTGATGAGTCGATAAGCTTTATTAATTAGTAGATAGTGAATAGGTAATTGATGATCGACAGTATACAAACGATAGTATATAGTATAGTACATATATAAACTTAGTTTAGATCACTCATAATATCAACAATATTTTACAATAAAATATCAACAAGCATAACTTTTTACTCTAGTCCAATTTCGAGGAAATAACACAAATCTTATAATATGATTTTCTTCCTTTATTTGGAACACCTAGTGTGATGTTCGTGAGGCGACGAGTTGCCGAGGAATACCTACCATAGTGCGTGGTACGCACTGTTAAGCATGGCAGAGGCAGCATATTTATCTGGAGCTGTATGGCTGCTAACAGTGACGTCGAAATGTTAATATAATTTGCTCATAAATGCATTAGTAACTATACTTTTGTACTCCTTTAAAGCGTATTTTTGGCGACATTAGATTAGTTATCCAATCAAAGTGTAGGCCTACTAAATATTAATGTTTTTATCACTAATTTTTTTCATTTGTATTGATTTATTAATAAGATATTATTACATCACTTTTTAAATCGAAAAATTAAGTAAATTAGGCACCCCAATAATTTTGGCTAAGGCTGCAAGTGTAGCAAGTTTCAGTTTTGTTTTGCATAGATATAAACTTCGAATATCGAGAACGGCTAGTCTCACTTCAAACTCGTTCGGGAACAAAACAGTACAATTAGTCTCTTCATAGGATACGCTCCAACAAAAGGAAGCAGTTAATTCTATATAAATAAAGCAAAAGTAACAGTAGTCACATGTTCTTTTGCAATTACTGCGAATTCAAGTCGCATCAACATGCTGATGAACGAACAGTTGCAAGATCTCTTAAGAATTGCTAGATAAGAACATGGAAAAAATATTGAAGAACTAACATCTCTCTAATGCATTGGTGCTTCGCGGCAGTAGTTAGACCGATATTGCTGTATGGGGCCTTAGTATAGTGGACTGAGGCAAGAAAACTGACATACTTAATGCCACTGGAAAGGATTCAGCGACTCGCTGCTCTGTGTATAACAGGAGCGATGAAAACCACTCCAACGGCGGCGCTGGAAATAATACTCAGCATGCCACCTATTGACTTTATGGCGGAAAATCTGGTAGTGAAATCCGCGAGGAGGTTCATTCCGAACTCTTTTTCGCATATGTATTGGTGTGCCTGTGCCTATAACGTAGGCTGTTACAAACAATGATTATAAGAACTAGTGCGCTCAGCCATTAAATGTGAAAAAATATGAAATAGTTGGTGTTAAATAACAATTTTGCCAAACCCAAAACAAACTCTTGAAATTTTAAAAATTGAAATTCTAAAAGCCGTGAAAAACTTCAACACTACCAATACCGTCAATGCTGCTGTCAATGCTGACTCAAACATTGACCACTACACACTTCTAACGGTTTTTTTTCCTGCACAGTCAACTTCGAGGTTGGTCGCGTGCGTGCGTATGGCTACAGAAACCATTCGGTGTAGAAATATAAAAATACAAATACTTTTTAACACGTTCGTGGGCATGAATACTAAAGCACTCTTTTTCTTTGCAATTCTAAATGGTATAGAACGATTCCGTGTCATATGATTCAAGAGTTTTAGATATTATCGGCAATTCTTCTAAGAATTGGTTTATTACTACGATTAAGTACAAAAGGAAGTAACTGAAATTTTTAGAAAAAAGATTAAAAATGTTGAGACATATTCGATGTTGAAACTTTTTATATATTATATGTTTTTTTTCAACGTTTTTATAATTTTTTTTAGTTTTCTTAGTATAAAATGTGCATAATAAAAATCACTGGTTCGCTGCCCATATTCAAATATAATTCGAAAAGCTACGGGAATTCTTCTGTGAGGCTTCCAGGGACTACTAAGCATAATCTCTGGTGTTAACATGTGTATCAATATTTGTATCTAAAATTTAATATCTGGTAACTTTGTTTTGTGTGACGTAACGACGTTTACAGCAAGTTTTTTAATTAAATAATAGTAATATTTATAATTATGAAATAATATATATTTTCTCAAGAACAAGAAGGAGTGTATTTATAAGAGGCTATTAAAGTGGTTACCATGTACCGAAAATGGTCCACGTGGTTTAGATATAACACCTCATAAACAATAGGACAGGAAACGTGGTAATGAACATTTTTTTTCCTTGTCCACTCCGCTCGGAAGCATAGGACCTCGACAAGGTTCAGTCTTGCGTTGGTTTCGTTAATCTATTTCGATTTCTGACAGGGTACCTGATTAGCCTGCCGCTACCAGCCCTAAGCCCATTTTTTTTGTAATACAAAGAGAGAGAGAGTAGGTAAATGTGGAAAAGTGCGATGACCGTGCTTTACATGGGATTCGAGCTCGCAGATAGTACACTTACGCTTACAAATACAAATTTTACAGATATTGCAAAATTTTTAACAAAACCAAAAATAATTAACAACATTTTTTCCCAAAAATGCGTAGTTTTTAGTATATTGCATTCAAAATATGAGATAAAATTAATAAAAATGTAAACAAGCCGAACATTTTGAACGAAATATATACTTGATAGCTGTTTGACCAAATCCGTCCTAAAATTTTGGTATGCATCTTGATGTTGCCCTTTAAAAAATAGGATACTTATTTTGCATGTCATATAGTCTCCGAAAACAGATGTTTCTTACGGGCATTATTTCATAACGGATATGCAATCAAAAGTTTATGATTGTCTACCTAAAAAACGATAGTTGTTAGAAACTGCTTTTTAAAGTTCTCAGTTCGCAGAAGCTATCGAATCCAAGACCTACTGCCACATGGCAGGCATGAACCCACGTGGAAAAGTAGTGTTGGACAGTAGTAAATACTCGATGATCAAAAGAAATGGCTGCCCATTTTTTTTATTTTATTTTTTTTTTTTGTTTTTTTTTTTTTTATTGAAACGTTATAAATATTTAAATACATTTCATTCTATTACACCTAGTTCACAACTATCAAGTAATATTATTTGATTAAATTATTAAATTCAACAGTATTTACAGGAAATACGTATATAACTGGAAGACAGCTGACAGAAATTTACATATATTTGTCAGTCATCAAAATTTCTGGAACAAGATCATTTGGTTTTTTTCGTTTAAGTCTCCGGCACTGGTCATCTAAATTGGCAAGTCGCCGAGCCTCCGGGTTAGTATGTTTTTCGAGTCTTTCGGAATGAGCTACAGCGTAATGTTTGACAACTTCTGATACTAATGACATCTTTAGGTCACCATGTAAATCAGTGTTCCTCACATACCATGGCGCGTTTACTGCGTTCTTTAAGAACTTGTTTTGAAATCGTTGTATTTTTTCGATATGAGTTTGTTTGGCACAGCCCCATAGCTGTATACCATAAGTCCACACAGGTTTAAATACTTGTTTATAAATTAATAGTTTATTTTGTATGGAGAGAGGAGACCTCCTTCCAGTAAGCCAGATTAATTTTTGCATTTTGAGGTTTAATTCTAAGTGTTTTATTTTAACGTGCTCTTTCCAGCATAGTTTGGCATCAAGCGTCATCCCTAAGTACTTCGCCGTATTGGAGTAAGGAATTTTCGTGCCAGAAATATATAGAGGATTATATTGAATTTTTTTGTTTGTAAAATCCACATGAAGTGACTTGTCTTCATTAAGTTTTATACGCCACTTTGTAGTCCATTCGGTGATTTTGTTAATATCTTCCTGAAGTTTGCGAGAGGACTGTGTCTCATCATCTCCAATTGCTAAAATGCACGTATCGCCAGCAAAGGTAGCTATAGTGCTAGTCTCAGAGACCGGTAGGTCAGATGTGAAAAGCACGTAAAGTATAGGGCCAAGGATACTGCCTAGTGGAACCCCGGCTTTAATTCGCTTTAGGCTTGAATAAGAGCTATCGCACTTGATCCTGAAATATCTGTTACTTAGATATGAAGTAAATAGATCCGAAAACTCCTTTGGAAGCAAGATTTTAATTTTATGGAGTAGTCCGTCATGCCATACTTTGTCGAAGGCCTGAGCAACATCGAGAAATATGGAAGAGCACACTTTTTTCTTTTCAATTGCTTCTTCTATCACATTTGTGATCCTATGCACTTGTTCGATTGTTGAGTGCTTTGCTCGAAATCCGAACTGGTGCGTAGGAATAAGGCGTTTGTTTTCAATCAAAGGCTTTAACCGCTGCAGAATTATTTTTTCGAGTAGTTTGGACATTATAGGTAGCAAGGAGATTGGACTGCCATGATTATTATTATTTAGGAAGCAGTTGTAAGTAACTGCCTGCGAAAAATTGTGCAACTAGTCACTAAAGGAGTATTCCGGGACTAGTCTCCAAGGGGAACAATTGGATATCAACTCGACAATTTCGATTCAGTTCATCGAAGTTAGAAAATAACAAGGCTCAGCTGAAAAATTAGGGAGGTTACAGTGTACCGAAAATGGTACGCGCGACTGCTGAGTACCCGGTGGCAAGGCAGTTGAAGTTGATTGCACAATTTTGGATTTCCCCATGACAGATTGGCCAAACCGGCGAGTATCGAGCGATGGAACAAAAAATTGTATGAGCTTTACGACGACATAAATAAAGATCCAGTAGCTTTTTTGGCGGGGTCATATCGTCCGAATGGATACAAACGCTCCGACTCTGAAAGTATTCAATGCGGTATCAAGTAATCGTAGCAGAGGAAGAGGAGGGCCTCCTTTACTTTGAAAAGATCAGGTGGAGAAGGACTTTGCTCCATTTAATGTGTCCAACTGGCACCGATTAGCTCGAGAAGGGAACGATTGGAGCACTTTGTAAAACTCGGCCAAAGTTGCTTAACCGGTTATTGCGCCAATCAGGAAGAAGAAGACCTTAATTTGGCGATCAGCAAGTTCGACGTTAGTTGAGTTGGTACGAATCCAAGGGAAAATATTAGACAAGTGGTGGATAAATCAATAGATAATAGTACCAATAATATTTTCATTACGAAAATGATCTTAACCTTGTAGAAATGACAACTCCGCATATAGTTATTTTACAGGGAAAATGTTAATGAAAAAAAAATTACAACTAAAATGTTTTATTCAAAAAAGTTTACTCAAAAAATAAAAAATGTTCCCAAAAGAATATTTCTTTTAAGTAAATGGTGGTTAAATTTCAAGGGCCGATGTTGAATGTGAAATACACCTTAACGTTAACGACACCGTTGGACTTCTTTCTTTGGGGTTATTTGAAAGAAAAGGTATTCGCCGATAAGCCAGTAACAATTCAAGAGCTAAAGGATGAGATAATTTGGCACATTAACGGCATAGAACCTCAATTATGCCTGACATCGAAAATTTGGACCATCAGAAGGAGGTGTGCCGCCGAGGTCACGGTGGCGATTTGGCCGATATTTTGTTTTATATTTAATTGAGCCACTCCAATATTATCATAGTAAGGAGAAATGATAATAATTTCCTAAAAGAATTGTATTTTATTCAAAATCAACACCGGCCTTTGAAACTTAACCACCCTTTATATTTGATTCTAAAAATGAGAAAAATTGCAAAAAAATCGGAAATATTTTGCAAAATTTTCAACGATCCCTTTTCTAACAAATTGCTATTAAAATTTTTTTAGTTTATTTTTTATGTATTTTAGTAATTAATGCCACAGCATTGTGAGAAAATTTGCATATATAAAATTCTGACGGCTGGATCACAAATACTTAAGTTTAGTCAGATTTCTACTCTAAAAACTATGTTTACTCAGATTGCGTATATCACAACCAATTAACAAAAACAAAAAACAAAAAACAAAAAAAATCCCCTATCTATTTGTACATCACAGTGAAAATTTTGCTGCCCGCGAACGTGTTAATTAAAGGATTTACTGTAAAACTTGAGAAAATATTTTTTTGACAAGTCACGCAATATTTTCACACCTTCTTTTTGGCGTTCAACACATTTTGACTGACCGCCGTATTGACTGGCCGCCGCCTATGCGTTTGTGGTCAATGTTCCTAGTCAATTAGTATAAAACTGGTGCGGTAACTTGTTAAAATGAAAACAAAAACAAAATACGGTTTTACTATATTACTTTATGACTAACTCGACGCCTCTGTAAACCAGCCAAGATTTGAGAAACTTGTAATTGACATTGCGTACATTTAATTAAAATAATTTTGCACCTTCCGTGCATTCTTGCCGTACGCTACGACAGCACGCGCCCCTTCCTTCTGCGACAGACAAAATTGCCAAACGATCGTGGCCGTGGACGTTGCTGTTGTTTATGTTAGATTTAATTGATGTCTCGTGTTGTAAATACCACGAAAAAAATAATTTAAAAAAGATAAAAATAAAATAAAGCATATATATATATAAGTATATTAAAAAATGTTTATTACCAACTTGTCAACGTAATGAAGATATACGAGTTCTGAAATGGGCTGTGCAAAATTAAAAATGTGATGAATTTCAATGTTGTTGGCCAATGGCGGCAGCGGCGGCTTTTGGTTCTTGAGCGTTACAATGTTGTACCCGCTCTGCATGGCGGTCGACCGTTCGTTTGACCAACATGTCACATTATTCATAAGTTTAATTAAGCACTGGAGGCAATTAATAAGACGACTTGTTCGAAAAGTATACCGTTATATGTAAGTTAGAATACCGAATTCTGCAAATGTCACAAGAACAAGTTAAAAATGATTTCAAATTAATATTGCAGGCGATGAGATCAGAATCGTTGATAATGATTAATTTCGTAATGTGCGAATTTTTAATGAGAGTAGTAAAAAATCTTATTAATTAAGAATTATCTTAAATTTATTGCAACACAATTTGTCAGTTTTTTCGTTGTAAGAAGATTAGGCAGAGATTTTTGACAGATGAAACTGATGCAATACGCTCTGTCATATTATTTTTGTAACGCAAAAAATGTGTAGAAATATTTAGTTTTAGTGGAAAATTCTTTAAACAAATTTTTAAATTTAACTGGTAGGTGGACTCAAAATGAGCTACTAAATATCTTATATTATATGTGGTACAATCTGGCTCACATTTTTCTTGTGTTTTATACGAAGGTTGCCTTTTATATTTTGCACCCATTAATGAAAACACAGTAAAATAGTAATGAAAATGGTCTTATTGTTTTCCAAAATATTCTCCTTGGAAATCAGTACACCTCTGCATTCGCTTGAACCAATTTTCAAAGCACTTTTTCCACTCAGAACTCCAAAAATCGTTTTTTAAAGGCTTCAACAGCTTATCCAGGCATGGAAAAACGTTGCCCTCGAATTTTGTTTTTGTTGTTTGGGAACAAAAAGAAGTGATTAGGTGTCAAATCAGTGATGCAAGGCGGATGGCCCATTAGTTCTATATTTTGAGTGCTCAAAAACTATTTTGTGTGAGCTAATACGTGAAAGCTCGCATTTCTTGGTGAAGCAAAAAATCCATACTTTAACAAACCGAAAACAAACAACATCCAAAGAATTTGTTTTTGATAATATTTTCATTGTATAGATACAATAGCTTAGACATACGGCGGCGTTAATCGGGATTACCGGCGCAGTTAATTCTGATTAAAATTGCAGAGTGAAAGACGGTTGTTAAGCGGCTTAGAGAACAGCTGATTCGTTCATTGGATAGTTTTGTCAGTAAAAGATGGATCGCAGGCGCCAAATACGCATATTAGCTGCCCTGTTACTAAAAAATATCTATTTATTAAAAAAAACGGCCGCCGTAGCCGAATGGGTTGGTGCGTGATTACCATTCGGAATTCACAGAGAGGTCGTTGGTTCGAATCTCGGTGAAAGCAAAATTAATAAAAACATTTTTCTAATAGCGGTCGCCCCTCAGCTGGCAATGGCAAACCTCCGAGTGTATTTCTGCCAGGAAAAAGCTCCTCATAAAAAATATTTGCCGCTCGGAGTCGGCTTGAAACAGTGGGTCGCTCTTCATTTGTGGAAGGACATCAAAGCGCACACCACAAATAGGAGGAGGAAGTGTAACTCCAATTATATATTTGTTTTATTAAAAAAAACTCTTAAATTGCTATTTCAAATACTAAAATGTTTAATGTAATTTTGATCGTGTTAGAGCAAACTGGCACTGCATCCATGCTCCCTCATCCATACTGCAATGATTGTTTTCATTCTTTTTTGTACTTCTCTTTAAAAGTTTCATTATATTTCATTAAGAATAGATATTAACTGTTATTTTTCGGCAATTTCGCCATAAAAAATTCTCCTAATATACTTAAATTATGAGAATTAAGTTTAATTGTTAATCCGCTTTCTTCTTCTTCTTAACTGGCGCGATAACCGCTTACGCGATTTTGGCCGAGTTTAGCAAAGTGCGCCAGTCGTTTCTTTCTCGTGCTAACCGGCGCCAATTGGACACACCAAGTGAAGTCAAGTCCTTTTCCACCTGATCTTTCCAATGCAGGGGGGTCTTCCTATTTCTCTGCGACCACCAGCTGGTACCGCATCGAAGCTGGATCTTTATTCGCTGCGCTATGTCTATGTCGTGGTAAAGCTCATACAACTCATCGTTCCATCGCCTGCGATATTCGCCGTTGCCAACGTGCAAAGGTCCAACGCAGAATCTTTCTCTCAAACACTCCAATCGTCGCTTCACGGATGTTGTCATCGTCCAAGCTTCTGCGCCATACGTTAGGACGGGCATGATGAGAGCCTTGTAGAGTGTTAGTTCTGTTCGTCGAGAGAGGAATTTACTACTCAATTGCCTACTTAGTCCACAGTAGCACTTGATGGCAAGAGAGATTCTACGTTGGATTTCAAGGCTGACATTGGTATCGTTGTTCATACTGGTTCCTAAATAAACGAAGTCTTTTACAACCTCGCTTCCGCTTTAGTTGCACTTAATTTCTGTGATAATTCCGAATTACGTAGTTCATCTCTATTAACGCCACCGTCTCTCTGGGCTATAAGGTTTGACGCCCACGCTGAAACTTGTTGTACCAGAGTTTCACAGTGGCTAAGTGTGGTGCTTGGACGCCAAAAGTCGAAGTAAGCTTCGCCAAAAATCATAATATTTCACGGAATATTTTACAACCTAATTCCATCTCGGCAGGCAATGGCAAACCTCTCAGTGTACTAGCGGCTGCTTTAGCCAAATGCGTTGGCGCATGACTACCATTCGGCAGTCTGAGTACGTTGGTTCGAATTTCCATGAAACACCAAAATGAAAAAAAAATGTTTCTAATAGCTCCCATGCTCCACGCACGACGGGTTCAGTTGAAAACCCCAGTATACACGAAAAAAGTACTTCGTTAAAAAAGACGTTTTTTAATAAATAAATTGTCTTTAATCTTTCGAAAGGATCACTTATGGACCACTTAAAAATCTATTTTAAAAATCTTTATTCAGTCTGAAATACACTCTATTAACCAGGTACTACTTTTCAAGAAACTATTTTTAGAATAATGTAATTTTAACGAGATCGGCAAACGACCAAACAAAAGGTCCGCTTCTGAATCGGGAGCACAAAATTACCTACGACTCATTTGTGAAAGCAGTTATCGACGGCTACGGTGGTAAAATGGTTCAATTACTATAGTAGTCTGGCACTCCCCAAGTAGCAACGGCTACGGAGTAATATTCTTCATCAATGTATTGTATGATGTATTCAAATATTTTTAGCTTCTATTTGCACACAAAAACAAATCACGCTGGCTGTAGCATCAACGGAAATTGCTGTTGAGCTGTTAGAAGGAGTAAGACCAGATGAACATGCAACATTGTCAAAAAATTAGCTGTGACGAAAATACTACAGAATTGCAAGAAAGCTTCAGTGCATAAATCAGCTTTGGAAGCACTTCATCGAATGATGAAAGATTAGACCAATAATTAGAACTTCTTGGAAGGGAATGATATTTGAACTTACTGGCGGTACTGGCAGTGTTTACCAGTTATTCTTAGATCAGAAGCAAATGCTTGCTTGAAGGCATTGAATTTGCAACGATACTGACGCATAAATTCTCTAATTAATCAACTGCAGGACACTGGCATTAAAAAAATTCCGGTTAACATTTTCAGCGATCTCATTTCATGCAGCAAATTTTCAGCGTCGATCAAGAGAGTGTAAAACTATGTATATTTGATTAAATGCAAAATCAATTTTCGTAGCGAAGAATACGGAAGTGGACTTTTTGAACACTCATAGTCAAAGTCAAATTGCTGGCCAACTGCTATAAGAAAAGAAAAAGGAAAGCGACCAGAATGGGACGGTAGACATCACAAGCTGATTTAGGCATGACAACGGATTTAGAGGGACTGAATTGGGAAATTTTGCCCCTCCCGCCGGGCTCTCTAGACATTGCACCTTCGAATTACCATCTGTTCCGATCAATGCGGTCAGCCGTAATTGGAGAGCGGTTTGCTTTTTACGAGAGCATCACAAACTGGCCCAATGAATGGGTCAAATCAAAAGAACTCGAATTTTTCGTCAGAGAAGTCCGCATGCTGCATGAAAGATGGGGCAAAGTTGTAGCTTCTAATGGCACATACTTCACATAATATCACGCATTACTTAATTGTTTAAATAATTCGTAACTTTGGCTAAGGAAGGACGGAAACTTATTCCCATAGCCAATATAATACTTTTTTTAATGAAGTTAGTTTTATTTAATCATGTAAATATTAAACGAGAATTGCTAATTTTCTTTCGAAATAGTCCCCATTTGCTTTTACATAGCCTTCAAAGGATTATGTCATTCAGCTGTTGCAGTACGCACGGTTTCCATGGATATTGACGTTGCTGCTCAAACAAAATATTGTTTGGGACTTTACAAATTTCTGTAAGTCATCGGCAGGCCTTATTCTCCAATTCTGACCACAAACTGTAGTCCAATGGATTAAGATCTGGACTTTCAAACGGCCAACCATCTATAGCTATGATCCCAGGAATATTGTTTCTGGCCACTGCTTGGTGTTTTTGCCTCATGAGCTAGAGCGAAATCTTGCTGGAAGATCCAACGCTCTCCATTGAAGAATTACTGCTCAACAGCTTCATTACATCTTCTAAGACATCCTCGTGGTACACTTTTGCCACGGTCTTAACCCCTTTGAAATCATCCGATCAGACAACATGGGATTTTAATAACCTGTCCATTGTGGACTTGTTGCTTACTCTAGTACATAAGAATTTGTTCCACTCATTTCGACATATCAGGCTCCTAATGTTCCTTCAACCAGAGGCTCTCAATTAGTGCTTCTTGATAGAATTAGATGATCGACTTCCTTGAGAAAGAGCTTTCATAAATTTATATTTATTGACACAATCAGATGCCTCATTATGTTTGAGAGAGAGTTTTCATATATTTTTATTTATACCTATGTATATGTAGCTGTGTAGATTAATTTCAACGTCATCCATAAAGAGTTCAATTTGGCTTTTGCCCGATCCCATGACAATTGATCCAAGATTGTAATCAATTTCATCACCTGATACATACAATTTGTTTATTTATTTTTATTAAAAAAAAATTTTTGAGAAAAATTCCAAATTTTGAGTACTTTTTTTGTAATTGTTGGGAAGCAATTCTTTTTATCATTTTTGAAAACACGACCTTTGGATTTTTCTCTCAATTTTTTTATTATTTATTTGGGAAGCCATTTTTTGTTATTCTTGAAAACTGATTTTTTCTCAATTTTCCATTTTTCTTTTTTGTTAAACTTTTTTAGGACACCATTTTTTTTTCAATTTCGAAAACAAAACTTGCAGATTTTTCCCCCAATATTTCCATTTACTAATTTTTTTTAATTGTTGGGAGGCAATTTCTTTCTCAATGTGTCCATCATTTTTTTCGCTAAAAATTTTTGGACCCCAATTTTTTTGTCATTTTTGAAAACCTTACTAATTTGCGTAGAGACACTTCAATCGATTTCCAAACGGATGTTTATACAAATACATAATACAGCGCTTCGCTGAAATAGTTTTTGCACTGAATCGTCGACAATGTCCAAAATAATTGGATTAAATACCACACCCATCATTCAGGAATGTGCTTTTAACATTTTCTTTTTCTTCAATGACCCTTTTTCCGAGGAAGATAAAATAATTCAGTGACAGAAAAGAAATTATTTAATAGGTTTTGTAGAATGTGCTCCAAATCCCCAGCAGTTTTGAAGAGGAAACTCAAATAAATAAAGTAAAATTTTTACAAAACAGTTTTCCGTTTCACTTGGATTTTCTTTCTCAGAGTTTATGTAATAATGGTTTTGAGCGCTCAAGGCTAAATTGTATTTTTACTGAGCCTTGGAAAAGCAACAATAGTCGAAGGTGATAGAATTTATAGCTGCTATTTGGAGGTCACTACATCTCCGCACCGCAGTTATACTACAGAACACTTTTATTTGTATTTCCGCGTAGTCAACTATGTACCTGTACGTATATTATGTCGATATACCCGCTGTGCATACTCGCACTTGTACATGCCAAGCAAACGGCAGCTCCCCATGTATGATAGAATGACAATGCCAGTCAAAGATATGGATTATAGTTTACTACGTATTATTACGCAAAGTGCAGAGGTGGGCAATAACAAATCAAATTACCAGCTTAAGATCATAAAGATCATTTCGTCAAAATTATAATTTAATTTGTCTTGCAAACTCGTTAATATGCAATCAAAATGCAAGAATTCGGCTCATGTAGGCAGTTAAGTTTATGCGCTAGCGCACCCAACAGTGGGTCGTTTGGTCAACACCCGTAAACGGTGATAGGTGACATTAATTTGTTGTCTTATGTCAACATACATATCAATTGGGTGCGCAGCGTGCAAGGAATAATTCAAACGATGAGATTGTCACACCTACAAAAATGTCCAGATACGCTTACAGATAAAGATAATTACACAGTTACACACTGTATTTAGTATGCGCACCTACTTGACAGACACTGTAAGAATGTGTAGATGTATAAGTATGTGTGTACATGATATATGGTATGTGCGATCTGATCTGGCGATAAATCAATCAAAGTACCGTAAACGGGACAGTTTATGACAAAAAAAGAAAATATTGAAAATACAGAAAAGTTATAGTTTTTTTATAAATGAAATATGCTGACTTGCCTGCGGCAAATTATATACAAGGAAATTATAATTAAAAATCGCTTTAATTACTTATGGAAAAAAAATAAATAATAATTAATAGGTATTATGTTAATATGCATGTAAAAGAGCGTGCCACCCGCTTATTTTCACGTTATTTATGGTGAAAGCTACGATTATTTAGCTATAAATCATTGAAGGCGCAGTAGGCACACCCATAGCCATTAACCCATTATAAGTCACCGTACTACAAAGGGCTTCAAGAAGCTGTTGATGCCATTATCTGTGATAGTGACGATAATGAAGTTGAAATGGTTGTCATACCGCTTGGACCAAATGAATTGACCGAATCGCTATTTATGGTAAACAATTTGGGTGGGTGTTATTTACATGCATGTTGGATATGGTTATTGCAAACTTCTGGGGCTTAAATATATGGTGCACCATAGGTGGACCACGAGTACAAGCAATATTATAGGTGCGTCACAGAGTACAAGCAATATTGCGCCAGTCTGTGGCGGTGGATCCAGGTCTACCCCAAGATGGAATTGGACACTATCCCACTAAAATTGAAAAAAAAAACAGTTGCGATGTATCCTTGGACATTCAATATAACAAGTGCTCGAAACCCCTGCAATCTTTTGGAAACTACGTCAAATGGGAATATCTACCAAAATCGTTAATTCCATCGAAAATATAAATATATCAAAATACCGAAAGGGCTGTATGGCAAGGAACCTCTGATTATTTTGAGACTGGCACAGGAGTGAAGCAGGTATGTTTGTTATCACCACTCTTATTTACGCTGTACCTGAATGATCCACATACATGATTATTTGGGAAATGACTAAGGGTTTAAAACATTAATAAAAGGCTACTGCTGATGAAATTGATATTGACTGATATTGTGCTACGTACATACACCAAAAATGACATTCGTAAAAAGGTTTGAAAGCCTGAAGCAACGCAGCCAAGGCAAGTATTAACCCTTTGCGACTGACGTGACTTAATTTTCACAACTCCACTGACATGGTAGTATATCAGACCCCATTTTGACTACTTGCTTTTACCAAGTTCCGGCTTGTAAAATTGGTGAAAGTATTTTAATTTTTTGCTTAAAGACTTATATTTTTATTTATTAACATATTTATTGAATTTAAAATGGCAGTTCATGTTAAACAGGTTTTGTTCTCATTTCACAAATTAAACCTTAAGACTTATATCTATACAGATACAATGAAAAATATTCCATATACAATATTTTTTTCAAAAAATGTCTTACATTTACTTTTGTTTAAACTTAAACTCAACGGCATATTAAGAAAAAAGATAAATTCATTGGTTAAGTTAGAAATTATTTCATGTTGAACATTACTTAAAAATTCGTCCTCCAAAAGTTATGTATTTAAAAAAAAACTATATTCCATAGTATTATTCATTAAAAAAATATTTGCATTATATATTAAGCTTAAGCTTGTCAGTCTAGTAAAAAGAGATCATATGAATCGTGCAATTTTTGTTGACAGGTCTCGCAAAGTGGCTTAGAGCGTTGGAGGCAAGTTGGCTTTAAGCAATTGCAGCAACAATATCTATGATAGTTACTCTTTTTATTTTTGGCAGACAAATAGTGCAAAGTTTTCTTCCACTCGATGAGTTTGATCGAATGGTTGGTGGGTGAGGGGGAATATCTTTACCAAGAACCCTGTTTATCGTTATTCTTAGTTCTCTTGGCAATCTTTCATTATACACCCGAAATTTCATGTGATCTAACGTCAATTCTCTTGCCAGATGGAGTAAAAAAGTTTTTCTTCTCATTTTATCCTCACTGTCTGAACTCATTTGATACAAAACTAAGCTACTAATACCAATCATATTTATTAGTCTTTGGAAAACTGCCACAGGCCAACGACAAGTTTTACGGCTGATTGAATATATCGGACATTTTTTGTCAACTTCGTCGACTCTTCCTTTGGTATGGTTGTAATCTACTATTATAACTGGTTTTTTGTATCAGCATCCATTTCTTGATTGTGATGTGAAGTAAAAGTCAGCAGCACGGCTTTATTCTTCTTGGGTACATAGAATATAAGAAAACACTCATTCGTGAAACCATACATGGAACACACCTCTATTTTTGTTCAGTAAATATCGGGTGGAACCTCAGCTTTATTCTTTTTCAGTGTGCTCAAGTATGTTAACCCCCGTTTTAGGAGAACTTCTGTAAGAGGAAAAGAGCTAAATCAATTATCCGCCAAGATTTTTTTCGATTTGAGTTTTCAACAACTTTCACCAGCCGCAGAACCGATTGAGTAGGCACTGCCATTTTTTTTCGTGGTCATTCAGGCCTGTGCCGTCATAGTTTTTCCCACAATATATATATGCATTGTAAATATAGTATGTACCAGGACCAACATTATTTTAATGCCATACTTGGCAGGTTTCTGAGGCATGTAAATTATAAACTTGCAGCGACTTTGAAATGGCAGCAACATTTCATCGACGCAGACGTATGGTCTGGGAATGTATTGACATTGACTGTTTGAGATGAATTTGTTGAAGATATCTGATACTGGAGCAAGTGGATCTTGTTTTAGACGTCTCACTCTGGTACTTGAATCATCAAATCTGAGACAGTTAATTAAACAAGAAAAACGAAAATTGACCAGCACGCAGCGGAATCTTTCATGGCCAGTACCGTCAGTAGCGAATATTGTTCGAAAGTTCGCATCATTGCATTTGAAAACTGAAGTGTAGAAGAATAATCCAATGAACCCTCTTATTTCAGTTACATCTGTATCCATAAACTCTAATTTTGTACTAGTTTTGAACTGTATCCTGTAGCTACTGAACAACATAGACATATCAAGAAGTTTGAACCTAAGCTCCAAATATCCTTCAAAGATAAACGTGTTTACACGGCGAGGTATCCTGATTATATGGTATTAGGGCTGCGGTTCTGGATGTTCTGGGTCGCTCTGTCTTACTCCACTAAAATCCATTTATATATATATATATATGCAGCTTCTGCAATCCGAATGAAGAAGAAAATGTGAAGTATCTTATTGAAAGACTTCCTGTACTCTCTGAGACTAGAAATTTTTATTTAAAAAAAGTCGGAATTAACAGAAAAGTAAATTATTAACACATTAAATGGATGAAACGGAGAAAAATGTTATATTTTTATAGCTTCACGCTATAGAAATTATTTGATAGCTAAGTTTAACTAAATAATTATTTTATTTATATTTGTATAAGCAAAGTGACAGATGGCAATTGTTATGTCTTGTGAAATATATAAATATTTATGTTATAAACAAAATTAGTTAAAATTTTTTTTTTGAATTTCGGAAAAATAAATATATACCTATTACTCCTACTACTACTCCCACTATTTTTTATTTATTTTTTCTTATTAAATCTTTCTTTGTTGTTATTTTATACTAATTTTCATTCATAAATAAAGATAAATCCAAGAATATATTTTTACTTTTAATTTAACTGCTAATCTATTAATTATCGTTAAATAAAATAAAATGTAATTTTTCCACTGTGGGAGATAGGTGACACTCCTACTCAAAAATATTTCTATATTAAATTGCACTTAAATAGCAAAATAGGCATTATTTTTATTGCAATGTCTTAATTAATTTTAAATTTTAGATTGGTGCCACCCTCTACCAAGAAACGTAAATCTCGATTGAAATTTTGCCATTTGAAACCAGTATTGTAAAATTATTTGTTTTATACCAACGAATTAAATAGGTTAAGTTTTTAGATAGGTGACAACCCTACTCAAAAGTATGTATGTGTATTAAACGGTGGCCGCCGTAGCCGAATGGGTTGGTGCGTGACTATCATTCGGAATTCACAGAGAGAACGTAAGTTCGAATCTCGGTGAAACACCAAAATTAAGAAGAACATTTTTCTAATAGCGGTCGCCCCCGGCAGGCAATTGCAAACCTCCGAGTGTATTTCTGCCATGAAAAATATCCTCATAAAAATATCTGCCGTTCGGCGTCGGCTTGAAACTGTAGGTCCCTCCATTTGTGAAACACCATCAAGACGCACACCCCAAATAGGAGGAGGAGCTCGGTCAAACACCCAAAAAAGGTGTACGCGCCAATTATATATATATATTAATATATACATATATATTAAACGGCGCTTAAATATTGTAGCAAAATTTATTCATATTGTAATATTTTAATTACAGGAGTTGTGATATCGACAATATTTCGGGGCACATAGACTTCGATGCTATAGCTGTGTTTCTTTGTAGTTTTTGTTAGTTAAGTTTTTATAAGATAACAAAAACACATTAATAAATATAAATTATTAGTTCATTTGAAAGAGAAAATATTTCTATTATTTATGGAACACAACTTAATTCATGGTGCTGCCCCGGTTGGCTTCGCAGTAGCGCTTCCTGTTAACCCAGCTTTCCAAGACATTGGTAACAGTTTCTGCCTTATTTTACGATTGTCTTGCTCGCTATTCTTCCCAAGCACCTAAACCGTTCATGGTACCCAACAAAAAAGTCTACCATCTTCAAACTGCAGCTCCGAGATGGCCAATGGACATTTCTAGGACAACTTATAACACGATTACCGGACTTGGCGCTCAAAATATCGATATTGGCAGTTGGCGATCCTGCTGAAGTCAAAGGCTATCAGAACGATGTCTTCAATTTCACGTCACTATGACACAACAGCAAGAAGTCTAGATGAATTCGTCGGAAAAAATTATGCTAACAGATTTTGAGATGCGCGCGAAGTCATTCATATTGATTACCTTAAAAGGCAAAACGATCACCCACAAGTATTATGCAACTTGATGCCTATTTCTAACAAAAAGGGCAGTGTTTGATGAAGATCGAAGTTATATTTTACCAATTTAAGTTAGGTTAAGTTATTTGACTGAACATACAAGGGCACACTTGGACCAAAAACACTGATTTGGTTCTTTGAGATACTATTGAGAGGGAAAAAGGCAGAAAGATAGGAAAGAAAAGATAAGGGAGAATGGATTATGTTTGAGAGTTATTTATTTATTTCATAATTTATTACCTTATTCATATCCAACGGAATACCTTTGGCTATATTTCCGTATTGGATGTAAAATATATTTAAATTTTAAATCTGAAACTAATTTCTATGATCAGTTATGGAGAAGTTCGAACGATAACTACTCACGTCTTCTACTAGGAAATGGACGCACAGTTTTGCAGACAAAATTGCTTGAATTAGATTGGGAATTGCTGCGTATGTGTGCCCACTAGAGCATTTTTCTACTTCTATTTTCAAGGTTTTATTAGGCCTCCCTCGTATATATGTAAACATTTAATTAATAATAATCTCATACACACAGTCAAACAGCATATAAAATTGAATTTTTTTTTCGCTATATGCTCTTTTTAATATCACAGCAAAAGTTCTTGATCACTCGTACCCGGCAATCGCTGCCTTTGTAACCTCCACTAATCGCCTGAGGCGCTAGAACACGCGGCGCGCACTCTACACACTTCTAGGCGGAACAATGCGTCAATTTAACGGGTCACAGCTATCCAACACTAGCGGCCAATTGTACGCTTGGCCATGGTCATTATCTGGCTGTTGGTGAATTATTTGCTTTCTGTGTTTTTCTTGCTATTTGTCTTAGATCACCAAAAGTTTTTATTATAATTTGTCTTTCGTCTGTTCTTTCGCGCACGTGTTTGGCATTATATGGCTATACACACACGCACACTTACACACATAACATATATGGGAATGTAAATGAAAGAGTTTTTATTCTATTTCTAAAGTTTGTCAACTCGTGTAGCGTGTCATTTTTAGGCAGCTGCTCGACATGGGACACATTCACTTGTCCGTGCCATTGTCTGCTCAGATTTTTGCAATTTGAACTGATTTGTTTTACTTTGTTGTACATTTTCTGTTTGTTGCAATCAACTTTTTATAATTTTTATCTTATTTGACTATGCATTCAATTCAATCAGATTTTATGTGCAATTAATTAAACTACATTATTTTAACACCTCCAGTCAGCTCAACAGCTCTGCGGACGCATGTATTTGCCAATCATGACCACCTCAGTGACAAAGCGTGCAAGATTGTGTTGTGAAGATATCAAATTAATTAAGCTTTTACGATCTTGATTTAACGCAGATGGATATTTTTCAACAACGGTTACATGGAGTGCATATGCCGACATATTAGAGTGGGTTGGCGTTTTTGTGCACAAAAAAAAAAAAAAAAATTAAATAAATGATTAAAAAAAAAGTTAAATATTCCTAAGCACCAGAACTTAAGTTCAAGAACTTTTTTTGTGTCTATTATATACCACATATTTCCCAACTTTTGATTATTTATTAACATATTTTTAATTTCAATTATTATATTTTTTATAAAAAAATATAGTTTATTCTATAAAAAAGTCAATAATAATCCAAGTTGTACAACCTTGTGCAAGATTTATTAAAACTCGGCACATTTTTTATTAATCAACGCAATTTTTTAGCAAATTCAAACTTGCTTTGAAACTAGAAGGTGGCACAAAATTAATCTCCCTATAGGAAGATTTATAATTATTTGCAACTATTCAAAACTGAGAGCCCTATAGTATAGTATGGTGCCTTTACAATAATTTCGGGGATGGAGAAGAGATAATTTGAAAAACGTTTGAAACCTGTAAGGGAAATATTGGTATAAGGTGCCATCAAGAAACTGAAGCACCTTTTCTGTGATTCATAAAATCTGCATACTTAGTTTTAGCAAAAAGTTTTCAACTAAAAATACACTTCATAAATTGCTGTGCATGTTTCAGTTTTGTTCTGTTTTATGGCTTGGAAATGTGGACCATAAAATTGGCAAACATGAACAGACCGGAGACATTTGAAACGTGGCTTCTTTGGACATTACTTAAAATACCCTGGACCGAATGAAGAAGTGCTGCGAAGAGTTCTTAATGACAGATAACTACTCAGGTGTATCCAACCTAAAAAACATTGTATCTGGGTCATATTCTGCAGGATCCGTAATATGAACTGCAATATGGGTTGCAGGGCAAGATCGAGCTAAGAATATGTATCGGACGTAAGCAGTTTACTCGGGTGACGCAAAGGTATACAAAGTGTGCGTTACCTCTTGGAAGGAGAGTATCCACGAATTATTTTCAAATACATAAATGGAGTTACAGAAACCAAATTGTTTCATAATGTACTATTTCTAAATTTAATATCGCTCACATTCGAATACGAATAGTGGGTAAAGAAGAAGAACTTTTCAGCATTTTCTCGTTTCACTTTGACAATAAAATTGTAGTAAAATAAAAGCTAACCGAATTGGAACAAAAAATTGCCATTTTGCCCAATAACTTTTGTCCACTTTATAGACGACTTCCCAATTTAACGGGTAAAAAATTTATGGAACCTATTTGAAGAAAACTTGACCAGCTCTTATTAATGAGCTTCTCCTCAGACCCGTATTGCACTATTAAGAAATTTTTTCAAAACTTTGAGAAATTGAGGAATTATTATGAAATTGAAATGAAGTAAAAACGGGAGAGATTTACACTTCGACCTTAAGATTTTTTGGGCCCTTTACTTATCTTCTTAGTACTTCGTCCAAGCACAAAAACAGCACTAATTTTTTAAGTCGAACGTTCGAATGCATCCAAACCTTTATTAACAGAGAAAACTTACTTACTCAAAAGGCTTAATAAATACCTACAAGTTTGTTAAACGACTCTTATGCCCTTTTGATCTTATCTTGACGGTAGGATATTAATTAGTCTCATATAATATTTAGTTATTTTGTAGTGAAGATAATTACTACCACGATTTCGAATCAGTTGTTTAATAAATTAATATGCAGGTGTATTTCGACCTGCTGGCAAAACTTTAACTGGTAAAAGACAAGCTATAAAAGATTTTTGTGTAACAAGTCGACCCGTACTAATATATATAGATATATACATACATATATATATGTGTGCACTTCTTGCATTGCTGTCATTAAATTGACTAATGGATATTTTATTGTGGTTCACTGGTGTGCAAATAGAAGATGTTGCTGGTACTGCCATTAATGACGGAGTAATTTTTGGAATGCAATATCTTAATGTAATAAAACTGCCCCCAATTGTTTTCATTGGGCATATTAAGTAACTTTACTGAATAAATTTAAATAAAAAAAAGAGTTCGTTTGTGCATTCCCGGAACATTTTTTAATTTTAACCTGGGATGTAATAAAATAGCGAATGTATTTGTCTATCTGCACATCCATCTTGTGTACAAATATAGATGAAGAGAAAGCATCGACCAACTTCAATATTCAACAGTCGACCCTCCCTTGAAATATTAACAGCAAATTTAGAAATATGCTCTGCATTGAAAGGTGGATGAATTGTTTCGATTGTTTACCCATTTTTTTATTTTTTGATATCAAACCCAGCGATTACCTTCTCCCACACATAGACAGAGGGTGCAGTCCGCGATCAGACGCATGTATAATTTTTCTTTTGGCACTGGGTCAAGAAAGGCGTGGTTTTATAAAGCATCGAGATCTAAATATATTCAACTATAGATACAATTCATCAGTTGAAAACAAAGTTAGAGATATGTATATAGGGTTCCGGTGGAGGAATAAGGTTTTAAGATCGTATAAGCGGGAGAAAACCCCCGCAGTAGCTTCGTTGCTTGTGCGGGTTATTTAGTCACGATATCACAGTGGACGGGTGCATAGGTACGAAGGTTTCGAGCAACAAGTTCGGTGGCAAACAGCCAATCGCCAGTCAAATAGCTCAGCTGGACATCCAGAACAAATTAAAATATTGAGTTCGTCGCTACAAGTTTGCACGAGTTTCGTTTGCGTCAGTTTGTGCACAAGAGAGCTGCTGCTTCGGGACTACTATTGTAAACTAAACTATTGTATGGAATACTGAGAAAGGATCTTAGACTTCACTTCTTCAGAATTGAAATCTTGCAAGCGCTTAAGTCACGACATGCCCCAAAGTGACGTTATGGTTTGCAGTGTCAAGCAGTCGAATAATTGGACCACATTTTTGTTTTTTCAAATCGTCGAGGGTAGGTAATTTTATCTTATCGGCGCTTGCTGAACCTTACATCCTTACTTCAGTACACACACTTGGCTTCAGCAAGATTGCGCTATGCAGCACATGGCCAGAGAGACCATAGGGATACAGAGTAATATCTTCCCTAACAAACTGATAAGCCGTTACAGTGACACATCCTGTATACCCAGGGCACCCGATTATACCTCTATGGACTTTTTTCTGAGGGTATCTCAAAAGTAAAGTTTATGAAACAAACACAACGACCACCTCAGCGTTATAAGAAAAAACCGTTCATGAGGTTAATGACATCTCGACACGGAGTGCGAAGATCAGATGTCCAGAATGTATCCGATATAACGGTTAAAATTTAGAGGAAATAATTTAAAAAATAAAAATAAAATTCGCATTGTCTTCTATGTAATAGTTACCAAAATACATTTTTATTATTAGTTTTTTTTTTTTTTTTCTTTTTTGTTTTTTTTTTTAATTTAGATTATAGATTAGGGGTCTGCCAGACATCTTGTATTGTATCATGCCAATAGTTTATTAAAACAAGACAATATTGTTTTCTTGAGGATGGGAAGCAAGGCCGATAATATCAAAAATGCTAAAAAGAGATAAGAATCGAAATGTTTCAAAGGCGTAAATTTTTAGCTTTGTTTTGAAATAATAGACCTAAAGTTCTTTGATACTCGAGTGACAACATTAAGGTTTACTGCCGCTAGAAGACAAGGGCTAACAACTTACCTTATAAGTAGCTTAATTTATTTATTTCTTTGTTTATGTGTAGAGTTAATTTATAATTTAAAATATATTTTTGTTTATAAATATTATTCCCATCAGTTTTCTACGACTAAGAGGAGTGGAAAGTTTGTAAGCTTTATATGACTATTGGCCAGTATGGCGTGTCCCATACAAGATCTCTTAAGTCATAGAAACTTTTCTTGAATATTGTTAATTAAAAAAAAAAGGCACAAGATTATCTATTAATAAAACTAATTTATCTTGTCCGATTGATTTTAGATGAATCTCCAAGGACTTGTGATGATCACCGCAAGGGGCTTCTGGAGAAACGGGATCCACACAAACAGCTATAACTTTTACAATTATTATTATTTTTTTTAAATTTGCTAAAGTCAAAACATGATTTATTAATGCTATGTTTTCATTTTTGTAAATTAAAGCAATTGACTAGCAAAAAAAATTATTGAAAATCATAATTTTTGGAGCCTCTGACAACCCCTTAAATTGAAGAATGAAATGAAGTTTGGTATTTGAACACCTATTTAACAAAACTATATACTTGTTCCCGACTGTAATAGCGAATTTTTTAAGAAGCTGATTGAACATTTCTCTGTCAGAAACACATAATTTCGATTTCTTAAGATTTTATGGCGTATCATTTATGTTACATCAATTAAGCGTTTTATTTAAAACGAATTGTAATTGAGACCTGCCTTCGATCGGTCCGTATGACTTAAAAAGTTTTACATCAACGGTACTCATTAATATTTTTGAATATTTATTATGGTAAATATATCATTGTAACGGCCGTCGTACCCGAAGGGTTGGTGGCGTAAGTACCAATCGGAAGTGCATAGATTTGAATCTTCGTGTATGAAAGAGCAAAATGATAGAAAACTTTTTTATAATAGCGATCGCAGTCGACAGGTAATGCAAAAAAGTCCTCATAAAAAATATCTGCGGTAGGGTAGGTGAAATGGTTGAAGTGCCACTCTGTCACTCTCCAAATAGCACTAAAGTGCTGTTTTGTGAGTCGGCTTAAAATTGTAGGTGCCTCCTTTTGTGGGAAAAATCTAAAGGCACACTAGAAATAGGAGGAGGAGCTCGGTCAAACACCCAAAATCGGCTTGCTTTGTACACCTGTACCTCGCTTTACACGGTAGATACGTTCCTGACAAAACCGTGTAAAGCGAAAAAAAAATGTTTATATGGAAAACCCGTGTAAAACGAAAAAGAGTATAAATACGATTTTTAAGACATTTATTTAACTTAAAACATATCTTTATACAGTTAACAAGATATAAGAGAACCATTTAAGTCATTAAAACCATAGAAATAAGTAAAACAAAAAATGCATTCCATTAAAAAAATATATGTACTTTATTATAAATAAAACATCTCTATTGTTAACCAAACTTATTCACTATCACTTTCAACCATAAGTTTCCTCTTTCGAAGTTGTATAATTTCCGACTCATCACTGGATAAAATAATCTCATTGGATTTTTCTTCTGCATTAACTGAGTTGGTTGTAGTCAACCATAAGTTTCCTCTTTCGAAGTTGTATAATTTCCGACTCATCACTGGATAAAATAATCTCATTGGATTTTTCTTCTGCATTAACTGAGTTGGTTGTAGTCAAAGTTTGCTGAGAATTATGTTTTGGAAAAAAATCTGAAATAAGCTTTTGTTGCTTATTTTTATTTGTCATATCTTTATAGACTTCTTCATATTGTTTTAACAGATCGTTAACACCTCGTTGAAATTTAAGACCACGATCTAAATTAACGTCTCCTCCTTGAAAATGGTTTCCTAGTTTTCTTCCTAAAACAAGTCCCTCGTGAACAAATTTTGCTGTGAATACGTTGGGTTCATTGTTTTCAATGTCAGATTCAAAGTCATATTCATCACTATTTTCCTTGCAACTTATAACCATTTCAATTAAGTCGTCTGCATTTAGTTCCTGATCTTGCATTAATTCTTCAATATCTGCTTTAGTTATATCGTCAAAGCCTTCTCCACCCAATTCTTGGCCCAACTCAATTATTCGCGAATACTCTTCCTCCAAAGCCACACTGCTATTCTCACCATTAAATAAATCAGGCCATAAAGATTTCCAACAGGCATGCAGCGTTGATTTTTTAATCTCGTTATACGACATGCTTATGTGTTTGATACAATCCAAAATTGAAAATTTTTTCCAGGCATCAATGATTGAAAGAGTTCCTTCATTTTCCACATGATCTAAAATATATCTGAATGACTTTTTTATGTACAGGGCCTTGAAAGTTGAAATTATCCCTTGGTCCAGGGGCTGCAGCAAAGAAGTCGTATTTGGTGGTAAAAACACAACTTTAACATTTTCATGCTGCAAGTCTTGAGGGTGTCCTGGAGCATTATCAAGAGCTAAAAGGACTTTAAAAGGTAATCCTTTATTGATTAAGTACTTTTTCACATCTGGCACGAAAATGTTATAGAACCAATCATTGTACAACGTTACGGTAACCCAAGCTCTTTTATTGGCTTTCCAATAAACTGGAAGATTGTTAATATTTAAACCTTTAAACGATCGTGGTCGGTTAGCTTTACCAATTACCAATGGCTTCATAATATGATCTCCAGAAGCATTACTACAAAGAAGAATCGTTATACGATCTTTTGCAGCCTTATGACCGCTAGCTGATTTGTTATGTTTTGCTAGAAAGGTCCTCCCTGGCATTTTCTTCCAAAATAGTCCGGATTCATTAGCATTAAATATCTGGTCTGGGCTGTATGACTTTGCGCCAATAATTTCAGCAAACTTTAGTGGATATTTTTGTGCTTCTTCCAAATTAGCAGATGCTTGTTCACCTTTTAATTTAAGACTATGCACAGAATGTCTTTGCTTAAATCGTTGGAACCAGCCATGACTTGCGTTAAAAGCTATCTTATTCGCAGAAGTGGACGGCGTTTGGTTTTGCAGAGTGTCATAAATTATTAAAGCTTTATTTTGTATGGCATTTGTATCAATTGGAATCCGTTTTTGATTTTGGTCTTCTACCCATATCATCAGAGCCTTTTCCATGTTTTCCATAGTCACATTTCTTACGTATGAAGTGGTACTCGTATGCATTCCAGCCTTTACACTTTTTCTGATTGAGTCTTCATTTTCCTTTATTGTTCTTATTGTTGCTTCGTTCATTGAATAAAATTAAGCAATATCCACTATTCTTTCTTTATTGCTTAAGCGGTCCAAAATTTCTATTTTAGTTTCTAAAGAAATAATTTTTCTCTTCATAATGGTAAATTCCCTCTTTGTTTAGTTTTTCTTAAAATATTATGACAGAATACCATGTAGTATTGCCAGATCTATATACATTATCAAAGTATTATGACAGAATAGCATATAGTATTGCCAGATTTAAAACAATGTACAAATAAATTAAATTAAAGTAAATAATAAAATTTTTTTTCGATTTTGAAAACCGTGTAAAAGCGAAAACGTGTAAAACGAGTACCGTGTAAAGCGAGGTACAGGTGTAACACTAAATTAACTTCTACAATTTCAATTGAAATAGTTCAGTTTATTATCGTCTATCGAAATCCAATCCTTTACATTAATGTGCAGACCATTAGTGCAATGGTCTCACCTAATGGGAGATAAGTTCGTTTATGGGGACGTGCGAAAAAAGGCAAAGCATTGTCTGTCCGAGAGCCATGGTGCTTAGTTTACATGTTGCCAGCAAAGTAAACTTTTTTTCGTTCATTTAGGAAACTTTTTTTCGATCAAAGGATAAAATTTTAACCAAATTTAAATTGATTTTTTGTGTTTGTTGCGATTTGATTCAAGGTTTTTTTTTTATTATTTTTTTTGTATTAAACGCGCCGTTTACGTAAAAATCGATATATCAAAAGATCCTATGTATCACATATACGAGTGGAATCGAATAAAACAAATGTACATCGTTAATCCCTTGGGCCCATTTGAAGTCTGAGACACGTCTTGCACTTGTTTGCCCCATTTAAAAAACATAGATACAATAAATTTTTTTTTTATTAAATATTTTTATTATCTATAAAAAACAATGAGTAAACATTATCTCGAATATTACACATTACAACATTTTTTCTTAGATTAACTATTGTATTCACATTTGAGAACTGCTACAATATTCAAAAAATTATTTTTCGAACCAAAATTGAAACAAGATTAACTATTTTTTTTTTTTAACTCAACAAAAAATATTTTCGACCAATATAAATTTTTGATACTTATAAGTAGAAATAAAGTATATATAAAACACACATATAAACATGTCTGTATGTAACTCAGGATAAAGTCTAGTACAGAGTGCCTAAGTGGTGTTTATTTTAAATTATTTGCTTATTCTTAGTTTAGTTATTGAATGAATGGATGCGTGAAATTGGAGCAAAGGTAGGTATGAAATTATAGAGTACAAGATTGAAGAACAAAAATGGGAAAGTAATTTCGGCCGCCATATCATAGAGGATTCGGTAGAAGATTAATGCCCGCTAATCACTCCCAGAATCTGTAAAAAGTGGTATCGGTAGTTCAGCTGAATTGCTGTTTTGCTTCTGCCGTGTAAATCCGTATGTCAGCATAAATGGAAATGAGGAAAAGCCATTCCATTCGCTCTGTCGTCGTATGTTTTTAGTTCCAACTTCATGCCGACTGGGCAACGTAATTCACCCTTTTCTTTTTCTTTTTATCTTCTATTTTCTTTTGTCGTGACGTTTCTGTGTATAAAACGCTGTTGTTACTCAACTGCCATCATCTTTAATGAATGCGACTTGAATTAGTCGTTGTTCAGACGACAACGAAGTAACCTGGGTAATGGCTGTGTTAATCTTTTTTATATCACCAACACAATCTCAGTTTTGTCGTAAAAAACTGCTGACACAAAGGTCTGATGTAGGCCGTTCCTTCTGAATTCTCTCCACCAATAGGCCTTTTTAGATATGGTTTTTAAGTTAGATAGGTTATTATATAGTTATTAGGTTTTATTTTGAAAGTAAAGAAATGTACAATATATTTTTTGCTGTTATGGACAATTTAATTAGAAAAAAAACAACATATAAACTCGTTGATTTTTCTATATCTGGAAAAAATATCTTTTTGAATAAAAAATACAGCAAGCTTTTTATAAAGATAAAAAAAAATAATATATGTTGAATTTTTACTTTTCATTTAATTACTGCAATAAAGATTATTTATGAAATGTGAAACCAAAAAGTTGAATGAAATTGTTAATTTCTTAGGAATATCGAAGTGGTTACTGAAATGAGTACTTCATGAAAAACTTAATTGGTAATTGTATGCATAAATTCTATAACTAAATTTGAGCTTGTCTATACTGAAAAGGTTTCGAGTATAAAATAATGAAGAATGAAAGGAAGGATACTAATATTGTTCATATAATATAATTTACAGCAGTAGGGAACTGAAATTAGATAATAGAACATCTGTTTAAAATATCCAAAATAACTAAGGCGCGAAAATCTCTAAAACGAAAAAAAAGTAAAAAAAAAATTTACAATAATAAAATATCGAATTATGCATTTTTTCTAACTGTTGTGCCCAATCGCGAATCGGATGATGTCTATTTTCATTCACTTAATTGAATCAGTTTTTAGCGTTGCAGGTTTGCTGCAAGGCATTTATGCAAGAAACGCGCAAAAATGCTCAAGTTTGGATTTACATTTTACTAAGACTTCGAGTGTGATCGCGAAATGTGTATAAAAATGTTTCCATTTCATTAAATTTTCTCTTACTTTGATTACCTTCAATCCAATCCAATATTTTTCTTAGGTTATAAATAATGTCATACATATACTACAATTTGCTTAACCTCCTCTACTTCTAATAGCTTAACTTAATGCCAACAACGGCTCATAGTCCATATCCTTCGGACTTGTCTTCTTCTTATATTTCTTTTGCAATTTCGTTTTGGTCAACTTTGATTTGGATTTGCTCGCTCGTCGCTTCTTCTCCTCTCTCTCTTCTTGCTCCTTCTCACGATCGAGCAATTCCAGCTGCTCAAAGATATTCTTTGGACGTGGATGTGTGCTTGGTTTCGTTGAATTTTTAGCTGCATATACAACAACGAATTGAGAGAATGCGGAGTCTGCGGGCGTATTTATATCGGCAAAGTCACGAAAATCAGCGAACTGTTCCTCCGGATATGTGTACTTTTGTACGAACTCCTCATTCGACGGCCGCCCATGTCCATTTGCATCACCATAATATTGATTGAAATCACTATTCTCATCAGTGTGATAGGGCATTTCCTCTTCAGGGTAGAAAGTTCCACCTCGCAGCACACCAAAATCACCAGAACCCAAAATGGCAGGATCAAAACTGCGTTGAGTTGGTCCCAGTGGCACCGGTTCGGTATGTGGGGCCGCATATTTGGGTATGGCTGGGCTATCGGGTATGGGGAAGTAGGGACGCGAATGACCTAATGGTGGCGCTTCACGGAAGAACGGAGGATAGTAGTTTTGTGCGGCTTGTGTATGTGAATCGATGGGTGAGGGATGTGGACCGGCATGGGGTAGCACATCGGATCGAGATATGACATGTGGGGTGGGTGATATAGGACGGAAGTGGTAAGTGGGCGGAACGTGAAATTGTTGTTCTTGCGAACGTAGAACGGTAACTGGTGTAAAGTCATTCGGTTCCATCAGCATATCGGTGTCCTCTTCAGGAAATTCGGCTGTGAATGAGAGAAGAGAGGAAAGTATGCGGTTTAGTGAATAAATAAGTGAATAGGTCATAGAACAACAGAAATAATGAAATAATAAATACTTAGATTATTATTAAAATTTTCAGATAATTTATAAAATTAGTTCATATATATGTAAATAAAACAATACACATTAAGTGTACCCGCTTAAAAACTTAAGCGCTTCGATTTTGGTGCAGCTTGAAATGTTCCACTCTATATATAATGGGTGATTTTTTAAGAGCTATAAAAAAGTTGTTCAAAAAACACACAGAAAATTCCGAAAAATGCATGAAATTTTTATTTAAATCGATAGTACAGTCCATATAATTTAATGTTTGAAGATTATTTCATGCAAATGTTGACCGCGACTGCGCTTCAAATGGTCCATTCGTTTAGTCCCTTTTTGGGATACTCTTTCCAATGTTTCGGCCGGTATCTCACATATAAATGCTTTAATGTTGTCTTCCAATGCGTTAATTGAAGCAGGCTTGTCTGAATATATATGAGCTTTAACATAGCCCCACAAAGAATAATCTAAAGGCGTTATATCGCACGATCTGGGTGGCCAATCGACAGGTCCCGAACGTGAAATAAAATGTTCACCGAACTCGCCTCTCAACCAGTCCATTGTTACGCGTGCGTGTGGCATGTGACACCATCTTGCTGAAACCACATGTCATGCAAGTCAAGCTCTTGCATTTTGGGCAAAAATCCTTTCGGAAAATTTTCCACGTTGTTGAGTAACAGAGGCGGAATTGCTGCGAACGGCGACGAATCGATAATTGATGGTCATCATTAACACTGGCCGATACAGCTGGGATATTTTCTTCAGTTCGTACTTTACGTAAGCGTGGTGGTGGTTTGATGTCCAATAACGTAAATTTGGTTCTAAATTTAGTCACAATAGCTCGAATAGCCGCTTCAGTGGGTCGATTAAACTGACCATAAAATGGAAGAAGCGCGCGATAAACTTTCTTAACAGAAGACGCATTTTTATAATAAAATTCAATGATTCACAAGCGTTGTTCGTTTGTAAGACGATTCATGGTTAAGTTATAGACCAAACTGAAGATGTTTCACAGTGAAACAAAACACGAAACGTGCGTCAGCTGTTTAAACCAACTGTTTAAAAAGATAATAGCTAAAAAATCATCCGTTATATATATATAATTGGCGTGTACACCCTTTTTTTGGGTGTTTGGCCGATCTCCTCCTCCTATTTGTGATGTGCGTCTTGATTTTGTTCCACAAATGGAGGGACGTACAGTTTCAATCCGACTCCGAACGGCAGATATTTTTATGAGGAGCTTTTTCATGGCAGAAATACACTCGGAGGTGTGCCATTGCCTGCCGAGGGGCGACCACTTCAAAAGAAAAATGTTTTTCTTAAATTTGGTGTTTCACCGAGATTCGAACCAACATTCTCTCTGTGGATTCCGAATGGTAGTCACGCACCAACCCATTCGGCTACGGCGGTCGAATAAAAAAAGGGGGCGAAACAGGGTTGCGGAAATATTTAATGGTTGCAGCCATAGAGAGGTATTTTTTTTGTGTTTAAATCGTTCTTCTTTGATTTTAAGTAAAGTAATTGCCAGTCAAAGAGAAAAAATTATATTTTTTCTATCAAGTGTCTTCCCTATTTTCTGATTAAAAATAAAAAAATCGAGACTTCTGGCAAATTCAATTTTTTTTAATTTTAATTTTTTAATTATGTTGAAGTGAAAGCTTAGGATGTTTCTTTTAAAATGATTCCTGATTTTTATGAAGAAGCTTAATTGTATAGTGCCGGGCAATCGATCAGCTCATTGTTATTTTTGATTATTTATACTTATTTTTTTTTAAATAAAAACAACTTTTGAAAAATTTTTTTAATCAGAAAAGCTTTGCACATTTTAAAAAAAATTTTAAGTCGTCTGCATATAAGAGAAACTCAGAGAAATGGAAACCTTCAGATATGTATGTCAATAATAAATAATACAAAGAACACAGGGCGAAAATGCTGCCCTAAGGAACGTCGGAATAGACGCTATTAAGCATTAACTATGACGGCGAGTTGCTAAGACTTGAATTGGTTAGCTTCAAACTTCAGTTGAAATTTCATCCCCTTGAAAATGTGTATTATTTACAGGTCTTTCATCTTCTACTAATTTTGCATCTTCAATGATGCCATGCTGCCACACATCAAATATTGTGGAGAGTACATCCACATATAACTATTTCAACGATTGAGCCCAAGTCTCGATTTTTCTTGAAATGGAGTAATCGCCTTACTAGTGTTCTAAGAATCTCGTATGCATTTTCAACAATAATTCTTGTGTAATAATGTGAAAATGATTGTTTAATTACCCTATCGGAAGATTTATAATTTTTGGAAATGGTGTCGTACATCAATTAAATTTGACATTTGTGAACTAGACAGCTGCAGTATACAAACAGACAAGCAATGGAACGCGTAAAAGTAAAAATAAAGATTTGCATCGCTCAAAATAATTTTTTTAATTTAGTAGAAAACTTATTTAAAATCAAAATTGGATGATTAATTTTGTATATTTGTATACCGGCGAATATCAGGTGGACGTTGTACAAACGTTTTATATCAGTGCCGCCGACCACTTACAAATTATCCGAATCCTTCTAAGGGGAATTGATGGATAAATAGTATTGTAAAAGTTGCTGACCGAAAGCACATTCATTATTTTGTATTATTGGTATTTTACATAATTTTGTGTCCAATCTCCCAAAGCACCAATTCATTCACTTTTACATTAAGTTATACTTTCATTTGGAGGCAATTTATTGTATTGTTTTATATACCCCATTGCGAGCAAACTCATCTGAAGATTAATGAAATAATTAATGATGCATGTTGTAGTTTTTCTTGTACATCCTAAGCGATCTTAATACTTGTATCGATTAAATAAAGCCACTGGCGATTCACAGATAAAAATAAGTTGGTGAAAAAATCACTCTTTGCAAACGAAATTGCTTCCTGATCAAGTGTTTAAATTTACAACCAGCAAAATTTCGACTCAAGTACGTGGAAAGCAATGAAAAGTGTTAAAAAATGCTTAAATATGGTAGCGGTGCTTTGACTCGTGTGTGTTGCAAGTTGCAAATCGTTAACGAAATTGCCAGCGATGACAGCTTAACATGAACTTCAAGTAATAAACAAGGCAACAACAATAGCTGCTATGCTTCAGGGCGAGATTTGCCAACAAAAACTTAGTATATAAAGGAGAACCAAAAACCTCAATTTTTTTTAGAAAAATATCTATGCATGCATGTACTCGTATGAATAGGCACATATAGGTACATAAGCCTGTGGGTGTACTCACATATAATTATCTGCTCTCAGCCACTTTAACATATTTAACGCTTCCACAAAGAGTTGAACTGTAAATTTACAATTTACTGCACACACACAAACTCAAGTTCCTAAATAAAGTGAACGAAGACGCAGCAGCTGTAAAACTTTCACCACTCAGACAATGGAAAAAGCATAAAATATAGATGGCTAAAAGCGAGTTTGCGGCAGATGTAGCTGCTTCACTATTTCAATTCGTTTCAATGGATTAATTTATATGAACGTGTACGGGAAAAAAGTGAAATTACAAGCCGCGAGCTGGTTCGGTTGCCTCTTAAAAGGCCAATAAATTTGAACTTCAAGCTGCCAGCAGCCATCGCTCACTATCAGTTTTTTCAGTCGGTGTGCTGAGATCGCAAAATATTGTCATTGAACTGTAATAAATAAAAAAATAAATAAAAAAGCGACTAGCAGCACAAAAGAAAGAGGAAAAAACAAAGCAAATCAAAAAAGGAAGTAAAATATGTAAGCATGCTTTGCCGATTTCCAGCAGGAAAGCAGGTGACAGATGCCATGCAATGACCGAGCATTGCAGTGAAAGCGTTGCAACAGCAATAGTGTTGCGCCAACCCACGTACCATGGTATGTTGTGGCTGCAAGTCATCTGTATGTAGATTGCAACTGGTGGGGATTTTGCGCAAAACTGGATCTTTTACTTAACAAGTTATCGCTAAGTGTTTGTGTGCTTTTCCTTATTTTCATTACTTGCAGCGTGTAAACAAGTAAGCAGTGTCTTGAGTAGAAATACACAATTGCATACATATATACATACATACATTCATGCAAAAAAGCATACACCCGTGTTGAAAATAATAGTTGTGCGATGAATTACAAAGTTTTAATTATTTTTTTATTATAAGTTTTTTTTTTTGCTATGAATGAAGGTATAGTGCATTCTACAATAAAAACTTTATAACTGAAACCCATAAATTCTGTACAAAATGCACAATATTTAAAATAAATCTATACTATAAAGGTGAATGTCTGTACGTTGTCCGCGCATCACCACGAAACGACAACACCAAATGCCGTAAACATTTTTATACATTCATATTTTCACCCAATGAAGGTTATAGGCATGTTTTTATGATGGAACTCCCTTCCCACAGCCCCCAGGCCGCGCCACCACTCTCATTCGGCACTAATAATCGAATATTTGCTTAAATTTAATCTAAAAAATCTTAGTTTTTCCTATTTCCCACTATTTATAGCACACTCTAGACTTCATAATCCGCATAAACTGTTCAACTATGACCCAAAACTATGACTAAAAACGGTTTGAGAAAGAAAATTAATAAAAAAAATTTGCGTGATATTTTTCTGATTGGATGTTTGGATTTTATTCAACGAGGCATAGCAACGGATGCCGGGTATTGTAATATTATGGTTATTAATAAGAGGACTATGAATAAGTTCGTGCGGTTTTTTTTCGAAATTTGAAACTTTATTGACGTAAAATGGTTACAAATTTAATATTCAAAATATTGTCCATCGCTTACTACTACTTTTTCCCATCTTTCTGGCAATTCACGGATTCCCTTTGTGAAAAATTCGGTCGGTTTTGCCGCAATCCACGAATCGATCCATTTTTTGACTTCATCGTAATTACGGAAGTGCTGGTCAGCCAGGCCATGTTGCATCGATCGGAAGAGATAGTAATCGGATGGCGCAAGGTCTGGACTATACGGCGGGTGGGGTAGGACATCCCATTTGAGCGTTTCTAAGTATGTTTTGACCACTTGTGCAACATGTGGCCGAGCATTGTCATGTTGCAAAATAACTTTGTCGTGCCTATCGGCGTATTGCGGCCGTTTTTCTCGCAGTGCTCGGCTCAAACGCATCAATTGTCGTCGGTAGACATCCCCCGTAATCGTTTCATTCGGTTTCAGTAGCTCATAATACACAACACCCAGCTGGTCCCACCAGATACACAGCATAACCTTCAGGCCATGAATATTCTGCGCCGACGTCGATGTTGAAGCATGGCCAGGGTATCCATACGTTTCCCGACGTTTTGGATTGTCGTAATGGACCCACTTTTCATCGCCAGTCACAATTCGATGCAAAAAACCCTTTCTTTTGTGCCGTTGAAGCAGTTGTTCGCATGCCATAAAACGGCGTTCAACGTCTCTTGGCTTCAATTCATACGGCACCCAATGGCCTACCTTTCGGATCATTCCCATGGCTTTTAAACGTTTGGAAATGGTTGATTGATCAACTCCCAAAGTTTTTGCAACCTCTTCTTGCGTTTGAGCCGGATCTTGATCGAGCAATTCCTCCAATTCGGTATCCATGAACTTTGGCGGCGCACCCTCGCGTTCTTCGTCTTCCAAGCCAAAATCACCACTTTTAAAGCGTGCAAACCACTTCTGGCACGTTCGCTCAGATAGAGCATGCTCACCATAAACTTCCACCAAGATACGATGACTTTCGGCTGCTTTTTTCTTCATATTAAAATAATGAAGAAGAATTCCCCGCAAAAACACATTATTTGGCACGAAATTCGACATTTGGTAAAAATATTGTTGTTTACGCTTCAAATAAAAAACTTATACTGACGTTTGTGCCTTACGACAGTAGCTCTCCAATGAATGTTTGGAAATGTGGATCGATGGAATAATAATCAAGTTACGCCATCTGTTGTAAAACCGCACGAACTTATAAATAGACCTATTACAAAATTATTGAAGTGAAACTTCTTTAGGCGCGTCGGGGGCCCCAAGGCAGATTGAAAATAGGCGAGTGAAACGGTAAGTTCGGAGCGTTACCGAAATCCGTCAAATGGGCGGGGCCAAGGAGCAGCTGCTCCTTCCCACTCTCGCCTATTCGCTCTCTCTGTCGCTCTCTTCTAGAAGATAAACCAGTGCAAAAATGCAAACGTCTCTAGCACACCCTGTAGCGAATAATTTCGAAATAATATGAACTGAAATGTATATAGCACACAAGTAAGCATTGAAGTAGACTGGCGACATGCAGGCAACCGACAATCGACAACCGACAACGGGTATTATAGATAGCCATAGCCCGTGCAAATGAGTGCTGTGTGTGAGTATCAGATAAAGCGCCGATTGAATGTGTGTAAGCGGGAAAGCAATAAGAAACTGCTGTGAAGTAAATAGATGGTAGGTATGGAGGAGACGAAGCGATACAATGAGTGCGTTTGCCAAACGAGTGACGATAGTTGAAGTAGAAGGTTGTAAAATGACATTTCAACCGTTTCGGTGATCAAAGCAAATTGATTAACGCGCCAAAAGTAGGCAAAAAATACCATTGGAAGTACAAAGAAATGTCAGCGTCAAGTGCCAGACAAAAATAAATAGTACAAATTTATGTGGAGTGATATAGAAAAAAAAAAAATGAAAACCTGAATTTAACACGAGAGAGGGGGGAGAGATCTAAACCGGGGCTCCCATGCATGGAACAATCAACTTAGAAGTTTCACTTCTACCGTGCGTGAGTCTGACAGACCCTAGTTTTTTTTTTCTATGAAATTATTGTTTGTAATTCTTTTATATACATATCCTAAATCCCTCAAAACTACTCCTACGCGAGCGGGACCGCGGGTTAAAGCTAGTTTACAATAAATTTAAAAAACTTGCCAGAAAAGCTTTCACCTTAGTAACGAGAACTTTACAAAAAATTTCTATAGGGTTTTCCAAACAGAGGTGTTATTTTGATATTCACAGAAAAATACTATTTTTTAATACAAATGATCGGATGTTTATTTCATTATAAAGAGGAAGCTCTGCCGTTAATAGTGGAAAATAGCCTCACGAATTCCGTCTTTGAGGTCTTGAATTGAGCCTGGGCTGTTGGCGTAGACCTTCTCTTTCACGGGGTCTCAAAGTAAAAAGTCACAAGGTGTTAAATCACAAGATCTCGGTAGCCAATTGTGATCACCTCTTCGAGAGATAACACGGCCCGGTAACTTTTCCAGTAAAATATCAATAGTAACTTTGCTTGTGTGGCACGTACTGCCGTCTTGTTGAAAACAAACCATCCAGTTCCGGCTATAAAAAATCGTTAATCATCTCTCGATAGCGCAATCCATTCACCAATAACACCTGTTATTGGAAAACCCTTTAGTATGCAGGTTTAAAGTCACTGGCTTTCTGAAATTTTTTTTGCATACGATATTAAGAATTTTAATCCATCAAAAAAAAAAATGCTCAGTGCCTCGGTTCAGAATTTCGATCTACTTTAAACTTGGGCTTTGTTATAAAGTGGCGTCAAAAGGCACGATAAGATGTCAATAGTGAATATTTTCAAAACGGTACTTTTTTATGTTATCTTATCTCTTGAAACTTGTTATGAAAATGGTAGATCTTTCAGAACAACAAATTGCAAAATTTATGATTTTTTTGTGGAAATAATCGGCCGAATGAGTCGACAATTCAAATGTTGGTAAAAAAAACTTCAAGAAACTGCATCTGTCGAGGATAGAAAAACGATTGGAAGACCAAAAACTGGAGATTCTGTTAAGAATATTGCTGCTGTAGCGAAAAATTGCTGACCTTCAACATCGACCTTCTCAACAATTGAGAAGAATTTTACCGGTATTGTTGGGGAATTTTAGACGTAGACGTACTCTTGGTGTTGTTTCAAGCTAAATGGTATAATTTTTCACTTATAATTATTAAGAGCCATATTTCGAATAAAAGTACCCTGAAAGAAACTCATTTTTTCTGTTCGTTTTTTTGTTTACTAAAGTAGCGGAGCATAAGAGGCATAAACCGCTCCAGAAAGAATAAATCACACTACGCAGGTTTTTGAGTGGAACCTTACATAAATGCGCTCTAAAGGCAAAGAAGAGTCAATTACATCACTGATGATATCAAATGGTGACCCTTTCTATTTTGTTACGACTTGAAATGCAATAAGTCGCATCTTGCATCACACAAGGGAATCTGATCAACAAAATTAAGCAATCTGAAAGCAAACGAAACCATTTTATTTTGAATTCGTGAAGTCTATTATAATGGAAAAGTTGATGAGCCCCCACATAAATACAGTTTGCTTAATGGAACCGTGCCCGCCATAACTTGGAAACTATTTGACCAATTCGTTTCTAACTCACTGCATGGTATGGATTTATAATATTTATTATACCATGTACTTAATCAAATCTATAGTCACTACTATTAGCTATAATGACTTCACATCCTCGAATCCTAATTTGTGTTAATTTCTGCGCAAGTTATGGACGTACTTGGCTCCAAAGCAGCCGAATTTGCTTTGATAATTGTTTGACCGTCCATCTTTCTTTTCCTTTGAGTTTTTTGCTTCACTATTAAAGAAACATTTCCAATAGAGTTGCCATCAGACGACGACCCAGTTTGTCATTTTCGCTCTACACACCTTCGTCTTAGATGCTTGGGATCGTTGTCTTCTATTGTAGTAAAATCCAGCGCTGATTAGTCCTTCTAAACATCTTCACAGCTAACGATAATAATGTTTTTTGTAAATTTTATTTATCAAAACTGCATTCAAACTGGTGGTAAACACAAATAAAAGGCCCATTTCTTTTACAGAGAAGCATTCCCATGCATGAACCTTAACTGGACACTTAACAGTTTCCTTGAAGTTTCTAATTATCAGCAATACACCAGGACCAACGTATGCAACTATTCGCCCAAAAGAAAGATTCATTCGTGAATATTACGTTTGCTCTATTCCAATCTGCATTCGCCTTAGCTCAGGCAAGAATTTTTTCCTTGTGTGATAATGAAAGCAGCTGTTTTTTCAAAGGGATTGCGAAATTGAGATCGTCTGCACGTAAACGTCCTCGAATCGTATTTTTGGATAGATTAACACCACTTTCATTAAAATCGCTTCAGCTTCATGCAATGCTAAGTTCAGCTTTGTTACAAACAAGTCAATGACATTCTGGTCTTGATTTAAAGAGGCCTTTGTTGGTCTCATCCGGGAAATCGCCTACGTTTTTAACTTCGGTATACTGTTGCACCTTCGACTTCTTCAAATATTTTGCGGCCATATTTTTGTGTCATTTTTGAAAGAAAATTGAATTGAATTAATAAAACTTGGTAATTCGTCGCGCTACTATTATTTTGAACACATGTGTACAGAAATACATCCATATGTACATATATGCACATGCCCACAATAGTTCACGCTAACTGTTTGTGTTTTTGTTTTGTTTTACTTTTTTATCTTTTCCTGACCCTCACGACGTTGATCGTGGTCAAGCAGTATTTTTTTATAATTGGTAGAAATGTGCTTGGGCTACTTGCTAGTTTCACTACTAATGAACTTGATTAGGAATGGTGTCCACAAAAATTCAATTAAGTAATAGTTTTCATGCCGTGAATGTAAACTCATATATGTGGCCACAAGTAATAACCGCCTACATCTACTTCAGAAATAATTGAGTTTTGCATACGAATGAAATCTATTAGAAAATCTAGGTATTTATGCGTAATCAATACTTTCTAGAAATGTGCTTTGAGAAGTTAATTATGAAAACATATACCCTCCTGTATAAAACAAGGCGATGGAAATACGCGTTTTTCATTACTAGATTTTATATAATAGGACTATGAATAAGTTCGTGCGGTTTTTTTTTTGAAATTTGAAACTTTATTGACGTAAAATGGTTACAAATTTAATATTCAAAATATTGTCCATCGCTTACTACTACTTTTTCCCATCTTTCTGGCAATTCACGGATTCCCTTTGTGAAAAATTCGGTCGGTTTTGCCGCAATCCACGAATCGATCCATTTTTTGACTTCATCGTAATTACGGAAGTGCTGGTCAGCCAGGCCATGTTGCATCGATCGGAAGAGATAGTAATCGGATGGCGCAAGGTCTGGACTATACGGCGGGTGGGGTAGGACATCCCATTTGAGCGTTTCTAAGTATGTTTTGACCACTTGTGCAACATGTGGCCGAGCATTGTCATGTTGCAAAATAACTTTGTCGTGCCTATCGGCGTATTGCGGCCGTTTTTCTCGCAGTGTTCGGCTCAAACGCATCAATTGTCGTCGGTAGACATCCCCCGTAATCGTTTCATTCGGTTTCAGTAGCTCATAATACACAACACCCAGCTGGTCCCACCAGATACACAGCATAACCTTCAGGCCATGAATATTCTGCGCCGACGTCGATGTTGAAGCATGGCCAGGGTATCCATACGTTGCCCGACGTTTTGGATTGTCGTAATGGACCCACTTTTCATCGCCAGTCACAATTCGATGCAAAAAACCCTTTCTTTTGTGCCGTTGAAGCAGTTGTTCGCATGCCATAAAACGGCGTTCAACGTCTCTTGGCTTCAATTCATACGGCACCCAATGGCCTACCTTTCGGATCATTCCCATGGCTTTTAAACGTTTGGAAATGGTTGATTGATCAACTCCCAAAGTTTTTGCAACCTCTTCTTGCGTTTGAGCCGGATCTTGATCGAGCAATTCCTCCAATTCGGTATCCATGAACTTTGGCGGCGCACCCTCGCGTTCTTCGTCTTCCAAGCCAAAATCACCACTTTTAAAGCGTGCAAACCACTTCTGGCACGTTCGCTCAGATAGAGCATGCTCACCATAAACTTCCACCAAGATACGATGACTTTCGGCTGCTTTTTTCTTCATATTAAAATAATGAAGAAGAATTCCCCGCAAAAACACATTATTTGGCACGAAATTCGACATTTTCAAGTGTGGTAAAAATATTGTTGTTTACGCTTCAAATAAAAAACTTATACTGACGTTTGTGCCTTACGACAGTAGCTCTCCAATGAATGTTTGGAAATGTGGATCGATGGAATAATAATCAAGTTACGCTATCTGTTGTAAAACCGCACGAACTTATTCATAGTCCTTTTAGTAATGGTGCATTTTTGTTTTGTTTTTTTTTTGTCGGGGCAAACTAGAAAGTACAGCGCTCAGGCAACATTAAGACCATTGTACTGCACTCGGGTTCCTGTTTTAATTTTCTTTAAATCTACCAGACTTCCGAAGGAATCTGAGTAGATCTTGTGGTGCCAAGGAACCAAGATGGTCCCTTCTTAACTGATGTGCATCTGCAGCCTACCAAGCTCGCTTGAGGGTTGAAGTAACCAGTATGTTATCCAAGCAGAAGTAGTTGCAATGAAGGAAGCTGTGGATTGGCTGCTCGCTTCTGTAATTACAGTAAAAGAGGTAAATATCTACTCCAACAGCCAAAAGGCAATTATAGCCTTGAGCTCGTTGTTTTTGCGTTCGAAATTAGTCGGGGAATGCCTGCCTTCCCTCTAGATTGCATAGCGATACTTTGATATTAGACTCATTTGGGTTCCCGATCACAGCGGCATTGGTGAAACTGCTGGGCCGATGAATTGGCCAGACAGGGAACCCTTGAGACGGCTTCATAGCAATATGAGAGGATTGGAGTTCCCTTAAGAACCTGTGGTCTGCTACTAGAAAGATGGACCCCTCGCAAGGGCAACCATTGGACCTAACCGAACCAGTTTGCTAGCCGTGGCTTTGATGGCTGGAGAAGGAGAGACAGTGCGGGCTCCAGGCCAAAGAAGTTGGCCTCCGCCACACCCACGTATCCCGGGACCCATCTTAGCATCAGGATATTATGTCTACTGATGTATATGTTTCTTACTTTTTTTAATAATAACATAATGCATGCTCAGTTATTCCCTCAAGTTTCCTAATGGGACTTCCATAACTTTTCCAGTTATATTCAAATACTTACAGAGAATACGTGAAAAATACAATGCATTTTCTTTTTAATGTACCTAGCCATACTTCGATTTATTTGTGGACGTAATAAAAGTGCCTTAGAGTAGTATTTTACATCTGAGAGGCATGTTTTTCAAAAATGATAAAAAATATTTTTTTTTGCAAAAATTGTTAGGAAAAAACATTTAATTTTTAGCCAGAAATTGATTTTAAAAGCATATTTTATCCTAAAAAATGAAAAAAAAATGGCTCTTTCATAAGAATAATGAATTTTAGCCATTCAAAATTGTCACTATATAAATATTTAATGACATTTCAGCTACAAGCACCAAACTGAAAGGTGATTTTGGTGATAAAAAAGTTATCAATTGGCGACCACAATTCCAGTCGACTGATCTGAAATAAAGTGTGAAAAATTATTCTTATCTCTGAACCATGGCTAAAGCCGAAACTACACCAGATAATTTGAAAACACTCGGAATACATGAAATTTTTGTTCCATCGTCCTAATTTGGACGATAAACACTAGGGATACCAATTTTTTCGATTGTAGCGATACCGGGAATCTGATAATAGTCTCGGGATTTAGGTATTCATTATTTTGCAAAAAAAAAAAAATTGATGCATTTTGTTTGAGAAGCTCTCCTACCATATAAAAATGTTTTCACCATTTTCCACATACTCATGGTAAATGGACATAGGAAACTGTGTGGCCTTTACATATTAGATGCGTTATATGTTTAAAAGTTCTATGGAAAAAACAAAGGAGAAAATTTTTATGGAACATTCTAATACTCTAAATTCTCAATACAAGGGTATTTTTTTGTCTCCTTTGCCGGAAAGGGCCAAAAAACTCATAACAAAGGGGTGTGGTGGGTTAAAATGTATGACGTAAATACTTTTTGTAAAACTCTACTATAAATGCATTAATACAACAGAGCTCAAAATTCAAATTGAGGCCAGAAATAAGTCAAAATGGAAAATGTAAACATACAATGATAATAATTTTAACAATACACGGTAACGAAATTAAATGGAATAAGCGGAAAGTAGTCGGTTTTGTTACATATTAATTTATGCTAAAATAAAAATCATGTAAGCCAACGCAACTTTTTACAACAGAGGGAAAAACCATATTTTCTGAATGTTGCTTTCTTCTATATAAAAAAGGATTATTCTGCCTTCATTTCATAGCTTTAGCAGAAATTATAAATCCGGAGACCATATTCTAACAGGCTTTTTATTTTCCCTCTTTTCTCTACCCTTGCAAACATGAAAACTACCTATCTTTGAGGAAATTGTAAGAGCAGCAAATGAAAGATGGTCTAAGGAAGCCACTTGCAAAATCGCCGGCAGCTGTGGCAGACTCTCAATGCTAAACGCACGGTACTTCTATTTACTAAGAAGAGATAAGCACAGTCTTAACACACTGATTTCAGTTGTAACGGGGCATTGCCTAATCGATAGGCACGCCCAGAGAATGGGTGTGCAAACTCATGACTTCTGCAGAAGTTGTTTAGACGAGGAAGAGAAAGAGACGATCCCGCTGTCCTGCTCTATCCAAACGTAGACTCGCCATTTTGAGTAGACAATACTTTAATGTATTGGATGATCTCAGCTCTGTTGGAATTAAGGATCTTATAAAATTTTTGAAAAGTACACACTGTTTTTAGGAGGGATAAGGACAAGTTCTTTACGCGGCATCACAATGGGCCATGAGCCTGAGTGTGTCCCACTGTGGAGAACCGCTTCAACCTAACCAAAACTATGAAAGGGAGACAGAAAAATTCTCTTTAATTTTTTGTAAATGTAATTGGGATGCGCTAGAAAGGAAGCAATACTGTTCTGCAGCTTTTTTAGATGTTCAACAGGCATTCGACAGAGTCTGGCAGGTAGGACTTCTATACAAAATGAAAAAAACCCCTGCGAGCACATTTCTATTTGATCCTTAAATCCTATCTGAGTGAAAGGCATTTTTATGTTAGACATCGAGATGCGTCTTCAGAAATATACAATATTACCGCTGGTGTGCCCCAGGGTAGTGTGTTGGGCCCCGTCCTATACACAATATTTACTTCCGACATGCCAATAACAGAAGAAGTGGAAGTGGCTACTTACGCTGACGATACAGCCTTCATAGCTTCTAGCGATTCACCTGCAAGAGCATCCACTTTGCTGCAAAACCAACTAAATATTTTAGAAACTTGGCTTGATAAATGGAGGATCAAAGTTAGCTCCGACAAGTCTACCCATGTCACCTTTACGTTAAGAAAAGATAACTGCCCTAGAATATTTTTAAATAATGCTGTAATACCAACGAATACCAAGGTGACATATTTAGGAATGCATTTAGATCGACGCCTTACTTGGAAATCCCATATTAAGGCCAAACAAGAGCAGCTTAAAAATAAAACCAAGCGAATGCACTGGCTGCTTGGTCGCAAATCTCAGCTTAGTTTAGAAAACAAAATTAGACTATATAAAGCTATTTTAAAGCCTGTATGGACCTACGGTATACAGCTTTGGGGAACTGCTAGCAAATCGAATATAGAAATCCTGCAACGCTACCAATCAAAAACTTTGCGTGCTCTTGTTAACGCCCCTTGGTTTGTCACAAATGAAGCAATACAAAAGGACTTAGATATCCCATTTGTAAAGAGTGAAATTCCAAACTTTTCTAACAGATATCTTGCACGGCTGTCAAACCATGTAAATACGAATGCTATATGCTTATTAGACTCAAGTAATGAAACAATACGACTGAAGCGTAATCATATCTTAGACTTGCCATTTCTCTAATTTTGCTTAATTAAAATATTTATTCAACACTAAATAAAAAACAAAATATTTAAGTTTCTATATGAAGATAATCAACTCATTAGTACAAATGAAATTTAATACATTTAAGATATAAGATTTGAACAAATATCGTAATTTTATATGTAGTTTTGCATTTGTGCAAATACTACCGCTGCTATTAGATTATAACACCTAATTTGCTAAATATCATTGTATTAAGATAGATTGCAAATAAAATATTTACACAAAAGTTTCAAAAAAAAAATAAAATTTATTATTTTCTAACATTCTCTGGATTTAGGTTTTGACCCCCTTAAACTACTGAAAAGCTACCCAAACCACTAAGTAGCATAGCTAAAAATCATTTAAAACACTGCACTGCATATTCCTATACATTTAATAAATAAGTAAAAAATGGATGAATAAAAATATAGCCCCGAAATTAGAAATTAACTTTGAAACAAAAGTGCGGTTGTTTCGCATCTTCATTAAAAAATTAGTCTTTAATGCTTATCATTCGTAGATTACTAATTGCTTGACTACCCACTGCAATAGGTTGCAGGTATATACATAAAAGCATTGTAACTATTGCCGAAAAATAGCAACCGTTGATTTGCAAAAATGTTGTCATCAGTATGACAGCTCAGTGTCACTAATCTGCCAAAACTAATAAATCATGTCAAACCATAATTAAACACTTAATTGTATCAATTACGTAGCTCTGGCGAAATATATATGTAAATACATATGCACTTATAAGTACTTGCAAAGATATACCTGTACTACACATACATACACACACACATACATGTTGCTCGATGGCGTTTATAAAACACATTGTTTGCTTAATGAAAGCTATAATTAATTTAATTGCCGTAGGTGAATAAAAGTTTGCAGTTTTAATTTAATTTTGTTCATATGGAAAAGCTAAAAAAATACTGCAATTAAATTTGGCCCAAATAGAGGTAATGAATTTTCGGTAGAAATAAAAGCAAGTGAATGCAAGAGTTTACACTCATCTCAGAGCGCATCGTAGCAATAACAATAAACCATTCACGCGCATGCGCTTACGCCAAAATAAAATTGAAATCATGCGAAAGTGATAATCATGGTCAACGCAATCGAATGCGGGCAGCACCAACGGCTGCGAAGCAACAAAACGAAGTGAGAAAACAAAAACCAAAAAAAAAACAAAAAGATTCCCCGAAATTACCAAAATTGTGGTGTATATGGCAACTGTTAACAGCAATTGCGGCAGTTCGATGCCAAAAAAAGTCAAACATCAATCAATCAGCCACTCACGCATTCACTCAAGTCAAAGAGTTATTCCTTTAGACATTCACTCACGCATTCAAGCTTATTGCAAGCACCTGGGTATGCCCAGCTGGAAAACTTGGCGTTATTGGAACAAAATTTTTGTTCTGTGCTCAGCAAATTTCAACTGCTAGCATTAAAGTTAAGAGGGCAAATTTAATTTTGAGTTTGGAAGAAAATTTTCGCTATTTTCATCAAACTTTTCACCATCATTTTTATGCTGGTATTTAGTAATTTATGCCAGCCTGATGTCACTAAATTTCAGAATTTATTTTAAGTACTATTTTTGTGACTTGAGATGATTCCGGTATTCAGCAACTTGCAGTCAAAACAAAAAAAAAAAAAAATTCACCACATTTGGAGACAGTCTGCTAATAGTGCATTCGATTTAGTGATATTAGGACTGGGAAATGGTTTAAAAAGGAATAGGGGCTTTGAGTATATGTGGCTTCACAAGAGCAGACCTATGTTTTCTATTAAACTTCTCAGTAAACTGCTCAACCCAACCTGCCCATCTAAGTGATTGATTGATGTAAAAGCTCTTAATTTAGGTAAAGATATTTTATTTTATCGTTTTTATCGTCCTAAAGAAGAGTGTCCAAAATAATTAATTCGCTGCCGAAATTGATCCACTTTGTGCACCTGTTGCCATATAAAAATCATCTGTTGCTTTTATGAAAAAAAGTATGGATCATTAATAAGTCATGTTTCGACTACGACTACGATCTGTTTGAAACCTCTTTATATTCCTGCAGGGTACGTTTTTACATGTTAACTTTTATTTACACTCGATTAATTGATTTCTAGCCTTAGTGCAAACATAAATATACGCAAATATATGTACGAGTACATGTGTCGTTAGTTTCATCAGCCACTCACTCACCTCAACATGACAATCTATTTGTAAACAATTTAATTGCTACTATAAAAAAATAAATGGGCCAACTTTTATTATAGAAGTGTTAAATATTTTATTTAAATATTACAAAATAGACTACAGTACTGTGTAGTGAACCGCAGTGACTGAGAATGCTATTCGCGCACGGGCTTCTCCTGACTAGCATCACTCTACATAAAAAAAAAAAATTTAAAAAAAACAACGGTACTATTTTTCCATAGGAATTATAACTTTTATTACATTTCACGACTTCCGCCAAAATATTTGGGAAATATATTAAGATTTTCGTAAGCTGCTACGATTTGAAGGTACCTACAAAATGTCATTATTTTCTTTCCGTTCATAAAAGTTGATGACATGCTGACCTTTTAAGTTTAAATTTTTCTATTATCTGAGTTGAACTTTTCGAAAAATATGAGTCATAAATTAAGGTTTCCTGTGCCTTATATCAGTTAGGAATATATAGCATCTGTGAAGGACTAGCTTGGCTACTCACCTGTGCAATATTCTTTTAAGTGTTAAATATTTACCCTGACGGCCACATTTTCGTTGGCATTTGTTCGAATTTAGTTGGCAAATGCCTTACATATTTATAGACCACGTTCAAATTAAACTAATGCATATTCTAAGTAACTGCTGGATGATGAACCGGCAAGGCAGACCATTCAAAAATTTATGGGAATCCATTATGAAAATTCTGTTGCTTATGGACTTAATCATTCTGGTCTGACCAGCAGACCAAATAGCGCGGAGTTTATATCTTTTCATTTGTATATAAGCTCTATTTATGGTTGCCATACGAGTTGAAGCAAAATAACTTTCGAGACTGAATTGACGACAGCAATTTTTTGCTAAAGCGTAACCACTTCGAACCATTTTTGGGTAGGTAATAGTCACGTGCGAGAACAGCAGCTGAAAAATAAAGTGCTCAAATCGCAGTGAGTCGTTTCAAACGATTATACTGTGTGTGTTTGGTGGTATTGAAAGGTAATCGGTCACTATGAACTACTCCAGTAAAGTCAAACACTCAATTCTTTATTATCAACAGCTGATCACATTGAAGTATAGAAAGGTGTAGATAGCTCAACCAATTGTTATGAAAATTTAACTATTGTACTTATTTGCAATACAATTTTGTTGCAGTTGTTTTACCTATGAAGAGTGTTGAGCTTTGACATTTTTTTGAAAAACCGAAATACAATATTAACGTTTTTTTTAAGTAAAAAATTGTTTAAACTGAGAATACATTATTTGGTCAGACAATTTAATTTTAATAAAATCGCATTGGCAAGTACAAGAAACAAAAATATCAAGAATGCCATCATAAACGAGGTATTATCACTATGTGCTCCGCAACACAACTTTTTTAGCTCTATAAACCTGGTTTTTTGGCGGCCGCCATAGCCGAATGGGTTGGTGCGTGACTACCATTCGGAATTCAGAGAGAGAACGTAGGTTCGAATCTCGGTGAAACACCAAAATTAAGAAAAAGTATTTTCTAATAGCGTTCGCCCCTCGGCAGGCAATGGCAAACCTCCGAGTGTATTTCTGCCATGAAAAAGCTCCCCATAAAAATATCTGCCGTTCGGAGTCGGCTTGAAACTGTAGGCCCCTCCATTAGTGAAACAACATCAACGCACGCCACAAATAGGAGGAGGAGCTCGGCCAAACACCCAAAAGGAGTGTACGCGCCGATTATATATTTTTATTTTATTTTTATTTTTTTAAATAACAATAGAATTCCTAAGTAAACAAAAAGATAACGCGGCGCTAGCAACGGAGGCTTTCAGCTGGCTGGTGAAGAATTCCTGGTTTATATACGTCGTAGAAGATCAGAGTCCTTCAGAAATTCATAGATTTTCGAAATGTTGGAATCGGAAGGGTTAATTAATAGCGATAGTGCATCATGACCGTCAAAACTCTGCTGTCTTTGTCTATCTAGTCCAGGGCAAAAGGCTAACAAGTGCAGGATACTGACTGGAGTATTATAAAATGGACACAAGCTTGGCCCGATTATATATATATAACCTGGTTGTTTGAAATGTATATCATTTGAAGTGAGAAACATTGACTAATAAATAATTAAAAAAAAATTAAAAAACATTTCGTTTTAATATGCAAGTTCAACTAACTTCTTAAAGAATCCATATACTGAAAAAATTTCGAAATTGATTATTGGTATTCGACTTAGAATCATCTGATTCCCGACTTATTGACGAGTTTTACAATTTATTTGCTTTTATCTATTTTCGGTATTTTTTTTAAGCAAATATAGTTCTTTCTCCTATGCTGATTATTTAAAAAGAAAGTTTAAAAAATTTCATCAAAATTTCAAATTTCTTATTTAGAATTTTTGGAAAATTTTCAAGAATACAGGGTTATAGCCCATTAAATTTTGGTACAGCTACACAAGTTATGTTTCTTAAAAATGCGGTGACTTTTGATACTTTATTTTTGGCTAGCGTTCTTGGGTATTTTCCCGATTAACGATTTTTCAAATTTTTTTTGTATGGTTTTCTGCCAACAACGTCCCCTAAAAAAAAATTGTCAAAAATCACTGCTAACTTGAGCCTCTTAAAACTTCCACTTTATTACCAAAATGTAACGGATTATGAAACTGCATACTTGCAGTTTTTCTCAAAACTCTTATTAATAAGATTGAAATTTTCATCGCGGCTTTATTTCGAATTTCTAAACAACGTTTGGTACTAAATTTTGGTATATTAAAGTGCTTGAAGTTACTTAAAAATTATTTATCATGAATGCTTCATTTCTTATAATTTTTGTCCTCGACGAATTTCATTTATTAAAAATGCACGTGACTTTTCGGCAACTTTAAACTTCAATCTAATTACGTATACTAAAATGTAATGATCTAAATAACTGCATATAAAAATATTTTCTAGAAATTCGAATTAAAAACCATGATGAACAGTTAGTGGAATTTTCCTAATTTTTCTATAAAGTTTAAAACTTTAGTGTAAGTAGTTTTTGTAAGGCAGTGAGCTATGTTTTTACAAGAAAATATTGAAGAAAAAAGAATTTAAAAAAAAGTTTTAAATATTGATGTGCTATGGTTTGTCGTGAACTATATAACACCATTTGTGAGTTTTTTGTACCTTATCTGTTGCTCCTTTCTGTGCTAAAGGCTGGTTTTAATAGTTATAGTTTAAAAAGTGATATTTTAATATGGAATGCAAAGCCTGCCATTTTATGAACATGTACAGAGTTGCCAATATTCGACGGACCCATCTGGCAATCGTGTATCTTTTGACAGAGACGTCAGATCGCTTAATGACATACCGCGTTGGAAGCGTCAGTCCAACCAGATTTTTGCCATGGAACAGTACATGCCACGCAAGCGCTCCCAAATTGTTGAAATATACATTCAACAAAAGAAGTCAATTGTGAAACTCAACGTGCGTATAAAAAATTAAATAATGTGAAAAGTGCGCCTTCTAAGAACACCATTAAACGTTTGTACGAAAGGTTTTCGACTGGTGATGCTCTTTCTAATCCAAAGAGGCCAAATCAAAACCGGCCAAGGCGTCGCCAAGGACATCCCAAAATCGCCGTTCTCAGCAGGTGGGCATTGCTCGCATCACTTTACAACAAATTATCCGCATTGATTTGCATTTATTCCCATATAAGATTCAATTGACGCAAAGATTGTTGCCTGCGGACAAGCCTCGTCGATTGGAATGGGCCCAAAGAGTCATCGAAATCCGTCGGGTCCGTCGAATATGGGCAACCCTGTAGCTTACAACCTACTACAGTTTTATTGCTATAACCGAACTGATACCATTAAATGAATAGTGTTAATGTAGAATAAAAAAAGTAGTAAAAGTTTAAAACTTCGTAAGTTTTGGTGTATATTTTTTTTTTTTTGTTTTTTGATATTGCATGAGTTTTCCCTTTAAGTTGATGTAGATGAGTTAGTCTGGAAAGACCTTAGCTCATAATCAAATACTGACTATAGTTTCACGCTGATACGAAAATAAGCAAATGAAATGACATTTTAACCCAGTATGAGGATCAAAAATAAAAAAAACAGCACTCAAAAATGTGATGTCTCTAAACGCATAACTATTACTGATACTTACAAAGTGTCTGTTCATATGTAAAAAAAAGTACATAAACACTCTTTAGAGCATAAATAAAATCGTAAAGCAGCTCGTAAGTGTGCATTAACAACCAACTAGCTGACTTTGCCACTACTTATTTGAAGAAAATAGCAACTACTAAAAAGGTAGCGAAAACACTTAACACATAGTACTATGTATGAATGTAGTATGTAAGTCTAGCAGACAGTTTGAACGATAGTCCACCAACTATGTAGCGTAAGTACGCACACGCTTAAATTGCGCGCTTCTATTGAAATTAAATTTTGTGCTCGTACGCTTAATTCGCATGCTTTACACCTACATTTTTTTCATTCTCAGTTTTCATGTTTAAAGCACTTTTTTATTTCGCATTGTTGTTGTTTGCTTCGTAAATTGACAGAGCGGCGCGTGGGCTCGTAAATACTGCGGCGTGCGGCTTTTACGATGTAACATCAAAAGGAGCTCGAGGCAGCGCATGTAAATACGTATGTATGTATGTTCGTATGGTGTACTTTACATTTGAAACAATGGGTTCGTACAAATATGTATGGGCACTTAAATGTCCCAGCTAGAAGGTTTCTACTTTAGTTAATAGTACTTGAATTACAATCGGCGCCGGTTATGGGTAGTAAGACACTTCACCTGAAGGTATGTAACATTGAAATATGGTATGATCATTTTCTAAAAATACATTACCGAACTTAGCACGTTGTTTTGCTTCAGATATTCGTTCTGAGCAAAAGAGAATCTTCAGGCATCTTTCCTAAAATTCAGATGCAAACTTTCAAATCACCAATACACAAGTAAGCGCAAAGTTAACCATCCAATTTTTTGTCAGAATAATATTTTTTACTAAGCTAAAAAAAAAGTAGTGCTGGAAATCTTTATTTGTACCATTATGCGCTCCTTTGCTTGTCCGTTTGTATACTGCGGCAGTCTAGTTCCCAAGTGTCAAATTTGATGGACGTAGGACGCCATTTGCAAAAATTTTACTGAGGATGATTTACTTTGCACCACCTGGTATTTTCCATCCTTCCTACCGGAATCCAACGTCGGGAGCTAGTTTTCTTGTGTTTCACAGTGTAATTATTGTTGAATCAAATACATTTATTTTTGCATTTCATGGGCAGCGGAGCAATGCCTAAAATTTCGTGGCGCAAATATTGTACCTGATTGTTCTAGAATGCTTTGCAGGCATATACGGCATGACCGTTCGAAATTAGCGAAATATTACTTGCTCTGAGGGACTTGGAATCACCTCGAGTCCTTTCTGTGCTGGATGTATGGAGGATGAGATGGAATCATCTCAGCACCTTCTCCTTAGCTGCCCTGCTCTGGCGGGGCTAAGATTCAGGCATCTAGGCTCTTACTTCTTTGCCACGCCTGCTGATATAGCTGGAACTGACATTAAAAATCTGATGAGTTTCATCAGCAGCACAAAGCGGTTGACGCAAACATAGTCATCGTTCATAATCCGCACGCTCCTAACCTTTCCATCACGACCTCTCCCCGCCCTCTCCCTGCACCTCATCGGTCCTTCCCCTCTCCTCACTTCCTTGACAATGGTATCACAAAGGACGAATCCTTCTTCGTCCAAGTGTGCTCACTCCCTGGGCAACCATACTAACCTAACCTAACCTAACCTACTTGCTCTGATCAGAAACTTCTTTCAATAATTCAGTTTTTTCTTACAGGGTCTAGGCACGTAGTTGCAAATGCTCGTACTTTGACGTAAAACTTCACACCTTCAGTTTTACTAACCATCTCCATTTTCATTTCAATCTCCGTTTTAATTTGAGTGACAGCTGGGATCGGCTCACAGAAAAAAAAAAACAAAGTCAAGTAAGGTAGTGTGAAGCGCTATTAATGTGGTTAAAAGGCCATACCAATGGCCATGCCCCCTTGACATAAAATGCTTTACGCATACAAATACAACAACAATGAGCCTTGTGCGTTCGTTTTACACTTGAAATAACAAGTGTTTTACTTTATTTTCAATATCGCGCCACGTTGAGCGATGAGGTCTGTGATAACAAATGTTGAGACTTCAAAAACACACACATACATGTGTATGTACATATCTGTATACAAATGTAAATACAGTGCACTCGCGGTAACTCGAATAGCCGCTAAGTCGAACGACGTGCTAACTCGAACACATTTTTTCCCCTATTGACTTCTTTGTAACTCGAACAATAAAAAAGCGCTATAACTCGAACAAAAAAACAAATTTATTTGTACACACATTCTTTTCAAACATGTACAATTTGGACATAGATACATATGTAATAGTATATGTATATAAATTATATGTATACTAGTGTATTGTCCATATGAATATTTCGCCGTTAATATCCCGTTAGTTTTCTGGGAACAACATCTTGCATTGACCAAATTGCTTTAAATTTGTCATTTGTAGTATATCAGTGCACGTGAGTAATGGATCGTAAAAGGTTGAAGTGTTTAACATTAGGACGTAGTGTTACTTCTCTAGCGAAGGAATAAGGCAATTTATGGCTTGCACTAACGCTACCGGCAACCATAAGCTTAAACTTCTCGTTATTGACAAAGCAAGAAATCCTCGTGTTTGACTTCGGCGATTTTCAAAGACTGGTTTCATAATTCGTTCGTGCCGCAGGTAAATTCCAGATTCATTAAAACAATTTTTTTAACCAAGTTAAATGACTTTAATATTTAGGTAAGAAAATATTTGAAAGATGGGGGACTACCTGAGAAGGCTCTTCTTCTAATTGATAATGCCCCATCACATCCCAACGAAATCGAATTAAAGTCCGAGGATGGTTTAATTTTAACTATGTTTATGCCGCCGAATGTGACACCATTGATCCAGCCAATGGACCAAAATGTAATTCGTATAACGAAACTATACTACAGAAATTTTCTACTGGCTTCCATTTTCAACAATCGATCGAAAAATCGATATCGATGACTGTTTTTTTAACATAGCACACTCAATTGATAAGTCGAACAAATTCGATAAATCGAACAGCGCCTGTTTTAATTAGTTCGAGTTATCGCGAGTGCACTGTATATGCAAGTAAATAAAAAAAAAGTGGAAAAAATGCCATCATAGGCTTTTAAAAGTCTCTGCTTTTACTTGTGGCATTGCGTTTATCAGAGAAAATCTGTAAATATAAAGGCTTTGTAGTGCATTGAATTATTTTTTTTGAACACTTGGCAATTTGCTTATGTGCATATGTTAATGGGTTATTTACACATATATATATGTTAAGATAATATTTACCAATTTTTGTTTGCTTTTATTTGAACTTTTTTCATTTCGTCTGCCCTTAGCCCTGCTAACTATCAACATCATCACTGCACGTACATATGTGTGTATAAGTATTTATAAGTACATACGGCTAAAGCGAAAGCGAAGCTGCTCATACTTGACGTAATTTTAAAAGTATTAAATGTGCTTTATGGTCTTGAAGCAATCAATGACTAGCGGGAAAAGGCTTCCACTTTGCTTGTCATTTATACTGTGCAAACGGATGTGTACACAAAGGTAAGTAAACTAAGCGTGCGTGTAAAGAGGATGATGGCTGCGAGACTTTTAAGCGCAAATTTTCCCACCTGGTAAATGTTTAAAGATTTAAAACACACAGGAAGGAGAAACCCATAAATTGTAAGTTTGCTTTTTTTCTAAAAAGGTCACCAAAAGCGAAGGTTGGAGTGCCGATTATATGAATAGTCATAGGAATGTTAATGATGCACTATACTTATGACTATATGACCACCAGGTCAGAAACCCTGCATAAGAATTTGTGTAGAAGTGGTAGAGAGATGAGAAAAAGATAGAACCTATTCAGCATTTGTGGAAGCCTCGCCTTTCGAGGAATGCTCTTCAGATTCCCGAGGGAATTACTTTTTCGAAGATTTACTCATTTAAGTTAAAGTCTCACTGGAGGGGCTGATAGGTCTGAGGTAATTTTCTTTAGGCGCCACAAGGAGTCTTTGCTGACACCGGGTAAGCTCTTTCCTATCCAACCTTTGGTCTTTGTTAATGATTAGAGGTGAGGAAATTGGGTATTCTTACCGCAGGTAGGATCACAAGCCTTCAAATAACAACAACAAGCTAAAGAAAGTATCATCTAATTTTGTCACCAAACGAGCACTCATGATATTCACACTTTTGGAGAGTTGAAAAAACTGTTCCTAAGTGACGATACTAATATATGTACCTATGATACTCATATATTTTTAATACTTGGCCCATAATTCATTTAATTGACGTTCATTTAATTCACATAAATCAATTTTTTTTTTCGGACGTGAAAATTTAATTACTACTGCTATCAAAAACTAGAATAAGCGTTCAAAGGCGGCATAGAAACTGTACGTCTCTCCTTTTTGTGGAGAACCATCAAGGCGCACACCACGCACGCGCAAGTGCTCGGTCAAAAACTCAAGAAAGGGAGTTCAAGGGAGGCTAGGTAGTGTATTTATAGATGATAAAAGCATAAGACATATTTGAAAAGTCTTGTTTCATGAAGTAGATAACCAAAAATATGTTTTTTTCTATTTTATTTACAACTTGCTTTTAGTTTTGATTTCTTTTTAATTTTACTTACATGAAATGCGTATGAATATTGTATAATAATAAAACTGTAGAAAAGTCATCCCTGTAGATTGTTAATTTCTTCAAAAGTATGACCAAAGGTGACAATCTCGGACATAACATAGGGTATATTTTAACAAAACGTATAATTTTTTTAAATTCAATTGCAAATGGTGGCACTTCGATACACACTTTAGACACTTTCGCGGATGAAATCGCGGTGGTAATGGTAGCAAAACAAATCCATGAAATTGAGAAGACGCCTGCGAGTCAGTAAGCTGAATTAAGGCTTGGCTAAGGTTTATGAAGTTGAAATTAGTTGGGTATAAGACCGCCGCCGCCGTAGCTGAATGGGTTGGTGCGTGATTACCATTCGAAATTCACAGAGAAATCGTTGGTTCGAATCTCGGTGAAAGCAAAATTAATAAAAACATTTTTCTAATAGCGGTCGCCCCTCGGCAGGCAATGGCAAACCTCCGAGTGTATTTCTGCCATGAAAAAGCTCCTCATAAAAATATCTGCCGTTCGGAGTCGGCTTAAAACTGTAGGTTCCTCCATTTGTAGAACTACATTAAGACGCACACCACAAATAGGAGGAGGAGCTCGGCCAAACACCTAACAGAAGTGTTCGCGCCAATTATTTATTTATTTTTTATAATACCGATGTAGTCCTAATAATCAGCAGAAAGATAGTAGAAAATATAAATGTAAATGTTGGAACTGTAACTATTAGTTCAAAACCCGCTATTAAATACCTAGGAGAGACATCGAGTGTGCAGTCCTGTCTGTCGCGCGATGCCAAATAATGCCGGTCCTAGTCACAGCAAAAGAACACTATCATATATTGTACTGGGCTGATGTACAGAATATAAATAGCTACACCAAAAAACTGATAGATGTCTATCGGCTAATCGCTTTGCGGACTATCTGCGGCTTCGGTACAATTTCGGACGATGCTTCCTTCGTTATAGCAGGACTAGTCCCCGTAGACATTTTGGCGAAAGAAATGCAGAGAGTGTATTTAAGGCTATCCGAGCCCGACGGTAGAGCAAATGGTAAAAATATTGCATAAGAAGAAAGGCGTCGTTCGATCGCCCACTGGCAAAACCGGTGGAACATATCAGCGAAACGTAGACGGACGCATGCGCTAATACCCATTCTTACGACATGGTTCGAAAGGAATGATAGTTCACCAAACTGCGCAATCTGCAAGAAGAGGTAAGAAGACGCTGATCACGTCTTGTTTCAACGCACGCGCTATGCTTCCGAAACCTGTAGCATATTACACGGAGAGAATATTATAGATTTTATCTTAAAATCGAGTGATAACTGGAAGCAAATCTTCGGGCATGTAAAGCATATCCGCAATGATTTAAAACGCGCGGAAGTCGTAGACGAAATAACTAGCAGCCTATGAGCTAACCAGCCCCGTGAGGTAATTCCCTTTTTGGACTGTTCCGCGGGGAGAGTGGTAGATAGCGGAGAGGTGTTTAGTACGTAGGTGTAGCTGTAAAGCTACAAGTCGTGCATACTACTATGCCGGTATAGCAGTACTCATGAAAGTTTCCTCTTCACGGGTGTCATCCCGAAAAAAAACACACTTTAGGCTAAGAGCGCTAGAGGTGTAGATCTAAGCTGGTGATGGAGTGCCTTAGAAACCTTGGTTCCCTTGGCATGAATAATCAAGCTTGGACTCTTTAAGTAACGGATAGCATAGGCATTGAATGGAATGAGATTGCTTATAAGCTCGCAAAGACGAGAGCGTCAACTAAATTTATACATTCATTTATTCAGATTTCTTGTGCGTTCACTGTCAATTCTGACAAAAGAAGAGGAAAAAGATTGTTATGAAAAATATTGGACCGGCAGTCCAGCATATTTTTGAGTTCATTTAAGCATATAATTTTACAAATATTACATGAGCTTGCATCAGATCAACTTGAGTTATGTCACGCATGCTTTCACTTAATCTGGAAAAATGGGGAAATCTGCAGATTTTGCAGAGTAGAGAACAAACTGCAAGACCCATACTTAAACCCTACCCAACATCGATGCAGAATTGCAAAACAATCCTGGGTGACCATTTAATAACAATGAATTTCAAGGACTTGGAGTCCGTAGTAAAGTTCCTTTCGAAAGTAGGATTAAGGGCATCATCTAAATATTGCAAGGACACCCATTAGATCTTCAGGTTGCAGTGCTCTATTCTCAACGTAATAATGATAAATCCACAGAAAGCGTGGCTGGATACAGCTAGCGTAAAATATGATTACGTTGTTAATCCAGAAAGAGTATTTTAGAGATTTTCCCACTGTTCGATTTTAGTGCCGGCATTTTTCTCCAATAATTTTAAATAATATAACTGGTGTTGGTTTCTTTATTAAATTAGTTTTCTTGCACGCAATACACGTATATGAATTTTGATGCAAGCTTGTGAAATTTTCTTTAGGTCCAAAAGGATTGCGATTTTTTAGTTGTGAAAAAGTAATGCGCATCTGAGTGAAACCGACTTCTGACATGAACTGAAGGCTAGTACTCTAGAGTCAATCGGCTACGGTAACCACTTTTTTCTCCCAAATACACTAAGAGATTAACTCAAGTTTTGCATATGTTTCATTTGTTTTTGACAGTGTCAGCGAAAACACTTACGCATACGTACCTATTGCACGCGCCACCATGTGCCGGAAAACTGCTCACGTATCCTCTTGTTTTGCGGCACTAAAGGAGCGTAAGAGTGTTTTCATGAATTGCAACGTACAAGCTGTCAATTGCAATGCAGACGAAGTAAAACTAAATTCAATATGCCGAAACAAAAAACTAGAAAAAAAGCTATTTTCACGCCTTTTCCTCAAGTCAATTTTTTCCAGACAAGCAACAAGCAAAAACCAACCTGATGTGGTTACATTGATTTATCGACATGGAAATCGATCATGAAAATGTATATTGAGGAAAAATAGCGAATAACATTTAAAGTGGTTGACAGACAAGCTGATATCTCGATCGAAAATATGCGAGAAATAAAGAAAAAAGATATCGATACAGATATACTAAATGTAAAATGTGAGCAAGAAAAACAAAATAAATGAATAAAAGCGTTTGTTGTCTCGCATGTAAGAGTTGGAGTATCATTTGCAATGGGTGCAGTTGGGCAATTCCAACTTTCAACAAATTTTCCTCTGTCTCAAGCTCATGTAAACGCCGCATGTGGCACTACACTATGCCTAATATAAGACTACAAAAAATTACATTAATAAACGTCATAATTTGTCTGCCAAATTATGAAATTAGTGTCAGTTGGTGAATGCGCGATTGTAAATAATGGAGTAAAATGTGAAAAAATGTTTTGCTGCTGAGCTAAGCAAATGCGGACAATAAATGGTTTGTTTATACTTTTACCAACACAAATGCACATTCTGCCCTTAGGGGTAAAATGCAAAAGTAGAGAAAGCTGATTTGTTATAAATCAACTTTGGGGTAGTTAAAATTTAACAACTTCAGATGCGATCATATTTTCCATTTGGAATTTGGTTTATGCTTTGCACGCCATACCCATTGGCAACATAATTTTCACATAGTTTCATGCATATTAATTTGATTGGAAGGTGCCCAGTAGCTTATCAAACGAACCAATTACCAGGGCAAAAACAAAAATGAAATGAAATGTAAAAACTGTACACGGGAGCTGACAAACATTTTGCAGCAAACAAAAGATTTCGGACACAAGCTCGAGACATAATTATGAGCGCAATAATAAAACCTACAGTGCAATAACCAATGCTGACTTCAATCAAAATCAGTCAAAAAAATCAGTTAACAAAGCATTTGATGGAAGCAAAAAAATATTTCTGCACCAAAGCTCAAAATTGCCCTCAGCTGTAAAAACACATATCCGAAAACATACCTACATACAATATATCAAAAGTCAAATTACTGCCAAGATATAGAAATATAAGAAAATGATATGGGGGCAGCGACTGCGCCTCGTCGCCCATAGAAAAATACCTTTTACGGCAGTAAGGCGCAGTTGCAAAATCACAAAGTGGAAATATTGTATAGGAATATGCAGGTATATATATTAGGGTGGAGCGAAAATTATTGTTCGCTTTTGACAGAGCTGCAGAAAATTCACTTTCTATTCCTATTCTAGAGGGAAAAATATTATTTGCTTCATCAAATGTTAAGAAGTGCATCCGACTTACTTTCATTACCCAAAATTATATACATACAAACTTTTTCACATCTGGCCTACCGGTCTCTGAGACTAGTATTATAGCTACCTTGGCTGACGATACGTGCATTTTAGCAATTGGAGACGATGAGACACAGTCCTCTCGCAAACTTCAGGAAGATGTTAACAAAATCACCGAATGGACTACAAAGTGGCGTATAAAACTTAATGAAACCAAGTCACTTCATGTGGATTTTACAAAAAAAAAAAAATTCAATATCATCCTGTATATATTTATGGCACGAAAATTCCTTACTCCAATACGGCGAAGTACTTAGGGATGACACTTGATGCCAAACTATGCTGGAAAGAGCACGTTAAAATAAAACACGTGGAATTAAACCTCAAAATGCAAAAATTAAACTGGCTTACTGGAAGGAGGTCTCCTCTTTCCATACAAAACAAGCTTTTAATTTATAAACAAGTATTTAAACCTGTGTGGACTTATGGCATACAGCTATGGGGCTGTCCCAAACAAACTCATATCGAAAAAACGATTTCAAAACAAGTTTCTAAATAACGCAGTAAACGCGCCATGGTATGTGAGGAACACTGATTTACATGGTGACCTCAAGTTGTCATTAGTATCAGAAGTTGTCAAATATTACGCTGTAGCTCATGCCGAAAGGCTCGAAAAACATACTAACCCGGAGGCTCGGCGACTTGCCAATTTAGATGACCAATGCCGGAGACTTAAACGAAAAAAACCAAATGATCTTGTTCCAGAAATTTTGGTGACTGACAAATATGAATATAAATTTCTGTCAGCTGTCTTCCAGTTATATTATTATATTACTATTCCTCTAAATACTGTCGAATTTAGTAAAATAATATTACTTGATAGTTGTGAACTAGGTGTAATAGAATGAAATGTATTTAAATATTTATAACGTTTCAAAAAAAAAAAATACATATGTGCATGTATTTGTACAAGGTGCCACCAAATTAATCACCTTATCGGAGGATTTATAATTTTTGCAAATAGCGTCGTACATTTATCATTTTTGACCCTTGAGAACTAGACAGATTTGCGTCATTCAAAATCATTTTTTGTAACTATTTGGTAAAAAAGTTATATAGAAGAAAAAATTGGATGATTAAATTTGCATCACCTTATGATGCACCTGCATTCGCTTTTCGTTGTTGTTAGCATTTAGTTTGATTTCACAGCATTTTCATGGTTTTCTAAGGTAATTATGAGCTATTTAATGCTCATTTGGTGATATGAAATGACTTTCAGTGACGAGTTTGTAATGTGTGTGATAAGCTGTGCCAGTTTTATTATTAAAGTGCATTTTTTAGTAAATCACATGATTTCTTACAGACTACAACAAAAATTCGTATTTATATAATTCACTTGAAATTTGAAAGTTTCTGTATGAGATGAAAATTCAAAAGACAAAGATTTTTAAATTTTATTAAATTCTTCGAATGCTCTATGTATCGAAGTCATAAGCTATTCCAACCATATTTAAATTATTATTATTTTACTTTAGAACTGCGATTAAAAACGATTTACAAACATACAACTCAGAGTCTTTAATATATGAAATTTATTAATAGATGGGTAAAATTTCATTTACATTTCCAAGCTTGGCAAGACTGTGAGCATCTCAAAATGTTGTACTCAGAAGGTAATATTTTGAGATATTATTTACTCTTATAAAGGCAACATTTCATTGCTCTTTCATTACAAAAAAGAAATATATAAAAAAAATGTCCATTTACTTTCGCTCCTCCTTAATACACATATGTGAGTAGATATATTTGCACAGAAAATCGGCGATATGTGAACACACATACCCCCTGTGCCAAAAAAAAAAAACACAAATGCAACAGCACTCGCTATATTCTATAATGCATATATTGAAGCATTACCCTATTAAAATGGTTCTATTTTTCTGTATTGAGTTCTTCGTCCAAAGGATTTAAATTTTACTCATTAATTTGTTTTAATATTTGTGTGGGATAAAGCAAAAATAAGAACGCTATTTCAGCTTTAAATATAGTAAATCTTTCTTTAAGGTTATTTCCTCCAAAAACTGAGACTCTTCACAACTTGATGTCTTATTTTTGATTAAATTCAGTGCGTTTCTGCGGCAGTTGGGACTTTGTTACTGGAACGTTAAGGATTCATAATCGGCTCAGGGGTTTCATATTAGCAACATACCCGAAAAATGCGAGCGAAATATTTTGTATGCTATAATAATAACAACAATCACCCGATCTACGGAAACAAAACAAAGCTTGCAGAAAACTTAGAACTCTAACTAGGTGCGAAAATCAGGTTTCGGAACAAATACAAATCCAAAATCAAGTCCTAATTACTTTGAAATTAAAAAAAAGAGGTTGTCTGTAAAGTCGGTTTACTGACGATAGTTTAACGTGACAACGTCATAAGAAAATATTGATGGAATGGTTGCAATTTTCAAAACAAAATTTTAGTTTTATTTGGTTGATAGATATTTTGTATGGATATAGAGGAGGAGGTAAATGGAATTGCAATGGAATAGGTCAAGTTATATTTACACAAACGTGAAAAATGACGGAACATTTATCAAATTCATGAAAGATATCTTCAATTTCGATTGTGCATCAGACGTTAATAACTCAACAACACTAAGAGGCACCATCATCGATTTGCCTTCTTCAAGACACTTTACACTCGAAACACTCCCTTTCATTTCCTACTTTTTCTATCATCGTCCTATTCTCAACAGAGAAATGGTTCATTACCATGCACACATTAAGAAGGCATATGCAAATACAAGTATATGAATTTATATACAAATACGCATATACATACATATATATGCTCACTCAAGTAGGACAGAACCAGATGTCGAACGTTGCCGAACGCGGGGGCCGATTGTGCTCTTTGTCGTTCGTTCCGCGCTCTCGCTTGCAGCTCAAGCACATTAGCTTACATTTGCTTGCGTACGGAATAGATTCGTATATTTGATATGTCCATATGATTTGTATGCATCTTTACAAATAGATTTGTTCTTTTTGAAAATTGCGCGAAATTGTATATGTATATGCATGTTTATATACCTATATTAGTATTCAACATATCTTATAAGGTATGTGGTAAATATTACCATACATTTTTTCCTTCATATATAATAAAAAAGTTAATAATAATAACATTAAAACAACAGGTATTATTAACAAACTTGGTTTTATTTTAAATTCTTCAAGTAAATCAAATTAATAATAATCAATAAGAAGGCATATGCAAATACAAATACGTGAATTTATATATGTACATTTGCGCATATACATACATATATACGCTCACTTAAATAGGAGAGAGCAAGATGTCGAACGTTGCCTTTCGTTTGCTTTGTTTGCTTTGTCGTTCGTTCCGCGCTTTCGCTTGCAGTTCATTCAAGGTAACGACAATAAGCAAGGTAACGACAAATGAGCAAGGTAACGGCAAATGAGCAAGGTAACACTAATGAGCAAGGTAACGGCACATTTTTTCGTGCGTGCAGCCTGTTAAATCGAATTATAAGACGTTAGCACGTCAAAAAAAGATCACAAAGATATTTAATTTGTAAAAATAAGTAGCTTTAACTATTACGTAATGTCTATCTTAAAAGAACTCAAAAGAATGTATGCCTAACAAAGGCCGCTTCATAGTACGCTGATGGAGAAAGCGACAAACATAGACAAAAAGTCATAAATGATGGACGTCAGCTTTTTAGTATCGATGTGCGGTCTGGCACACCTCATTCTACCTTTGTTAGAGTAATTTTATCTGCCAGCTTCTTCCGCTCTGCATCTTGAGCAGTTACTCGGAAGTGTTCGTGGTGAGTTTTATCAAATAATATTAAATGGAAAAATTCAATGGAAATCAGTAATTACATCCGTGTGCATCTTTTTGTGGCAAGCGAGTATTTCTGCTAATTACGAGTTAACGCTTACATGAACGGCTTTTGCGTCTTCGGTAACCTCAATTGAAACTTTCGGACATATATTTTCGTAGAACATTTTAGACCTTAAATGCCCCCTTTAAGAAGGTGTTTTGAAATTTTCGGAGAAACCGTGCCAAAATTACCAAATAAAAGATTCAAATATTCCATAAAAATTATTCTCGTTAAATTCTACTGTCGAACTTTGACGGTAATATTTCTATCTAATGTAAAGATTTCCAACCCAAAATTTCCACGCAATTTACACTTTTTCTATGATTAGTTATCGATGTAAAACATCAATGGAACACACGCAAACAACATCAGTGTTGCCGTGCTAAGACTTATAAAAAGCAAAGAAATGCTTGTATCTATTAACTTACTAATGCTCACGTTTCGATCGATTTGCAAATGGACGTAATATACGAATCCGTAAATTACTGCTACGCTAGTAGTTTGCACTGATTTTTCAGTGATTCGCATTACCAATTTTTTGAAAATAGCTCGACAAGTTATGGGCAGCTTTATAAGCAACTTTCAGATGTGATAGATTATGGTCTCAGCTATTCATAAAAAAACATAAGCAAATAATAAATCTGAGGGTAGCGAAAGGAGTGGGGATATGTTTTTGGAATAAGTCCAAAAAAAAAAAAGTAATCAAATTAAAAAATTAAAAAAAATTGGTTTTTGATAAACATAAATCTGTGATAAGAGAGGGGAGCGGGGATGTGTTTTTGAATAATTGTTTTTGCCAAAGCTTTCACATAATTCTTCATTAGCCCAAGTTTTATATGGGATGAAAATAACTTTTTTTTTGGAGGCTCACCTTGAGCGATTTCATCAAGATATTGCTACGATTGAAAAGCGTTATGAGGGCTTTTGGGGTCAAGGAATGATGAGCTGGTGGATGCAACTTAGTGAAGATTCTGTGCAAAATAAAAGAAGAAGTTTGAGAGTAAAAGAGTATTTTCGACCTCAAACATAGCTATGTCAAAAGCTGTAAAATCACACGTGCTGACATTATGGGTCATAACTTCTACAATTTTTCGTCGATTGAGACAAACTTAGGCTTAAAATGTAGGTGACAAAATTGTCTTTAAGAAAACCTATCTTAAGTCGGCATAAACAATTTTTTTGTTCCAGAAAAAAGTTAATAAACTTTGATATTTTAGTAAAAAACGTCAAAAATGCCTTTTTTTACTTTCAACAGCTGTTTTGCGAAAACTATGACTCCCAATGACACGAATTATATATTGCCATGTAGGTTATATGTGTGATTTTCGAATTTTATGCAAAGAAATGGCGCGCACTGTTTTCGAGGTTGCAGGTAATAACTGCACTATTGCGCAAAAAACAGGTTTTTTGGGAATATCTCGGAAACCGTTCTTTGAAAAGAAAAATAAAAAAATAAAAGACATTTTTGATTTCAGTGACCTTAAATTAGTCTAAAAAACGCTTTTTGGTCGAGGACCATTTTTGGTGTAAACTAGAAAAAAATGATCAAATCAAATCAAACTTTTTTTTTTAAATTATAATTACGAAGGAAATTTTAAATTAAATTAAAAATTAAAAAAGAAAAAATTTTTTTGATTTGATTTGATCTTTTTCTTTTCTCTAAAAGTATATTTTACTTAAAAAATATTACAAATATTAAAAACAACCACTGTAAGAACCTTACCAAAAATTTGCAACATTGAACAAATATTAAAATTATTCCTTTTTTTTAATTTTTTCAGTTTACTTTGTATTACACTTAAACCTGCAAATACATTAACTTTCGGAAAAACTTACGACAATGTCCAAAATACTTGGATTACTTAACTTTGAATCGCTCTGCTGTAATACTTCACTTATACAAAATAGTGGAGTTTTATTTGCACCGAGTGTTAAATCAATATTAATATGTGAGTCAACGACGAACACTTTGTAATAATAAAGTATGTTGAAACCTAATTCATAAGTGAGCAAAAAGTATTTCTAATAATTCTACAAACAAAATTTGCACTTTGTACGCCTTTACACATTTTTTTCTTTTCTTTTTTTCTAATTGTTTTTCACTGACTGTGTTGCAAGTTTTCGGGTAGCCTTCCATGCAACCGCAAATGCATAAATCACGGTAAAGCCGCAGCGGAAGCAAAGCTGTCGCGCCAACATTCCTGTTGCTGCTTATAAGCCAGCGAACTTTGAGCGCAATTTCTGTTCTGTTTTTGTGCAACTACGTTGGCGGTGCAGCCGATTTCAGACAAATTGTTTTCAGTGCACACTAAGAAAAACTCGTATGACAGTTGTTGCATTTAAAGTTAATTTTATTGTACTTTTTAGTGAACATGTATGTATACATAGCGTTGGCAGCCAATTCGAGAGTTTTGTTTTTTTAACCGAATAAGCCAAACTTGCGATTACACAGAGTTTTGTTTTTTAAACAGCGGCGCATGAGCTGATATTTATGTTTTTGCGCTTATACAAGGTGGTGCAAAATTAATCATTCAATTTCTGGTTTTAAATCACTTTTTACTAAATAATTTACAAAAATTTTAAACCTTCCTTGTACGAAAGTTAACAGAGTTTGCATTCATCTAGCAGCAGTTACTAACAGTGCTCGAACAATCTTCATTCTCGGTATAACCTCATTATTTGTAACACGACCTGCCCACGGTATTTTTAGAATTCGTCTATATATCCACAATTCAAGTGCTTCAAACTTGTTGATACCTGAAATTCCAAGCTTTCAGGGCTTATAAAAGTACCGACCAACCATAGCATTTTACAAAACGTATTTCGGTTTTAAAGTAGAGGTCGTAGCTGCTTAGTACCTTTTTATATTTGAAAAAGCATTAATCTCCTATTTCTATTCTGCATTTTATTTCTGTGATACAAGTAGAAATTTTTGTACTTTGATTTTTTTTTTTTTTGCCTCAGATCGTTCTGTTGCAGTTCTGCTCCATGTGAGCCACTTTTGATTAGTCAAGCCTACCTAACATAACACGGTTTGGTTTTTTTAGTTGTAATAGATGGCTCGCGGAAAGAAATGCTTAGAGGTAGCAGATTGGCGACATCGCACCGAGCAACATGCAAAATGCGCGAGGACAGCTGGAACGCGGTAAAGAAATGCATCAAGAACTTACTACGGAAAAAAAAGATCGACCTGGACACAGTGCAATAAAGTGAAGCCGCGCAGATAGAGATTCAAAAAGACGAGCCTATAGCATGAAAGCTGGCTACAAATATGGTACACTCAGACGTGAGTGAATAGAATTGGTCCTTCATAGATGCCGTTCTGAGTAAATTAATTGCACAATTCGTGTACATTTTTTATGTTATAAACTTTATGAAAATGGAAAAGTAATTATTTTAAAATATTTATTTAACCCCTTCGCATTGTAAAGAAAAACTTTTTACATTAACATTATCTGTTAGGGTCACAAATTACCTCTCACAAATTTCAGTACAAAGATAATAGGCTATGATTTAAAAAATAATGAATCGATATTTTTATTTTTCAATTTTTTATTAAAAAATGTCGATTACGAAAAAAAACAAAAGCTTTTCTTAAGGCCTATTGGGCATGTTTTTGACAGTAAGAGATTGAAACCGAAGTCCGAGTTCGATGCTGAAGCCAATTTCACATGCCACACATAGCACAAAAGTGGTTCGATGCTTATAAATTTGTTCGACCACCATGCGATACTAGTCATAATCAAATCACCAATATATTTTCTAGGATTTTTCTCGGCGCTCCGTCTTGTACCATCCATATTACAGAGCTCAACGCCAATTTGCCTCATCTGCTCTATAAAACATAAATCAAATGAGTCCACGATAGAAGAGGTACGACGCGCAGCATATGGGGTAATTTCATTTTTTCTCGAATTAAATTAAATATGTATATTTTTTTTGCCGTAAAATGTTTTGCTATAATAGCCGATCAACAACCGGAGAAATAGGAAACAATTTTCCATTTCCTCTGTGAATATCCTGCCCTAGGGAAGAACAGAGTGTCACCCCAGGGCAAACCGTTATTCCAGAGTCTCAAACAACTGTCTGGCTTAGATGCCAGCAACCTAATAAGGTTCCTGAACCGCACAGACTGGGCATAGTCATGCTGCAAATAACCGTTAAATGAGTTGATAACGAGGATGTGACAACAAAATGCTGCGGAAGCGCTAGTTGGATTCTGGATGAATCACCATTTAAACCAACCAAACAGGTGATGAGGGCTACGCCAAATCTTTTTCTTCAGAAAAGTATGACGCTGTTAAATGGACCGTATCGCGAAGCTCAGCGAGGTCAGCTCGATTGAAAATGATTCGCTTGCTTCAAGGGTTGCCTTACTTATAAGCATTTACCTATTTAGCACTACAAAATACGGTTTACGGCTGGTCATCGGATGACCTTGATGGCAGAATATGCAAGTTTTGAAAATAGAAAAAATATGATTTCTTAGTTTAAATGGGAAATCATAGTATTCAGGATGTGGTAAAATATATATTTTATTAACGTTTGTCATTTTGAAGATGCAGGTCAAATTATATCAAAACGTCATGGAATGACTTAATGGCGCAGAAGGGTTAAGAAAACAGCAAATAAAATGATAACAGTTATAAAATAAAATTAAAAAAAAAGAAAAAAATATTTAATATAATTTTTTTAAATTTATAGTTCTCATACTACAATAGTTTACGCTCTGCCTACCTGGCGTCTAATAGCTAATGAAGGGAAAAATAAAAATCATATGTAGACACAATAAATCGATTAAATGCAGCCGCCATAGGTCCGCTTGATGTGTCTGACGCGGCATGCAGACACTGTGGCTAACTGTGACGAGTGGCGGCCGGACAGTAGTCACGGCGGCGACACATTGCTTTGCACTGTAGCATTGCATAAATGTAGACATGAATAATTTTATGATTGTTCAGTGGCGCTTTGACGCTTTTGTCGCCTTTGTCTGCTCTCAATGTGTTGAAACTGCAAATAGACGCGATAAAAATATTAATAAATGCAATACAATGGGATTAATGTGTTTGCCCCTTTGTTTCCTTGCTTTTATTTATAGTTGAAATTGCAAAAAAAAAGAAGAAAAAACCAATATTTCGCTGTTTTATTATTTGCAACTTTTGATTGTTGAGACTTATTGCAATTTTTTGCGTTTCATGTTCGGATTTCCCATTACACTTAGCCACATTTTCTAACACATTGATATTTATTATTGCTTTACACTTACTGTATGTGTGTACTTATATTCTTATTTTTATTTATTTTTTGTTTTTGAGTATTTTATTTTTCCATTTGTTTATTTGTTAGTTTTGTAATTTTTTATGTTGAACTTGTCTGCACTTTTTGTCTGCTTGCCACAATTGGCTTTCGTTCCGGTGGCACGTGCTAGTGTGGCTGCATTGGCTGCTTGTTTTACCGGCGCGTAATTGTGAAACGCCTCAGAAATATTGTTTAATTTTTATTATTCCGTTTTTTTTATTTCAATGCTTTCGATTTACAAAAATACGTGACTTTTATTGTGTTCTACGCTCACACTCATAGTTCCTGTCGGAATTGTTTTCACGCTGTTTGGCATGTCGACATGCATTCGGAAGAGCGCAAAGCCACATACATACACTTCTGTTACATATGTGTGTATATATGTACAAATATATGTTTAAAGCCATACATACATGCATACTACAAGTGAACATATGTTTTGAAATAACAGCACACGTTTACTTATACATTGACATGGCCTATTCTTATTCTTCGAGTTCCTGTGCGCACTCTGAGTGAGTAAATTGAATTAAAAAATAGTGCATAGCTTTTTTTGCCAAAGCCGTGATTTGGCTTAAACACGAATTATACCGGAAAACTCAAGGAAAACATATGCAGTTTATTAGGGCAACCCTCAATACAATATGTTGCAGCACGTTTTTTGCTACACAATCAGCAAATGAAATACCATGGCCCCTATTATGAGTTGGATTCGATTTTCGATATTCGATGGTTGTCGAAGATCGAAAATCGAATGTCAATTTAGTATTATGAGCGGTGCATGCCTATCGAAATTTTCGTTGTATACCAAATTTAGAGTTGAATGCAATTTTGCTTTCGATTGTGCAGCGTATTGTGGGAAAATTTGTTAAAATGTAAGTAAAGTAAAGTTGTTTGCGATTATTTATTGTTTTATAGTAACCAAATAATAAATATATATTAATTTTGTTAATTTTATGTAGGTCGAAAGTCGTGAGTACCAAATATCTATTAGAAAGGCTGGTTGCATTAATGGAAGAGAGTCCACAATTCGCAAAAGGAATTTGCACAAAAGTTCACGCAGCAAAAACATGTGAGGAGTTTACAACGGAGCTGAATTGATTGGGACCACCAGTTAGAACGGCAGCAAAATGGATTAAGGTTAATAATGGTTTTTTTGTGATGTTTATAGAAAAACATTTTTATTTTCCCTTGGCAGGTATGGGCTGACGAATGACGAATATTTGAAGAAAGAAAATTTATAACAAAAATAAAAAAGAAGCTATGGCGTAAAGGCTTTTATTTAATACAATACTTTTTAGTTTTTTCCATAATATTCTAAGAATCTCATTTCTTATGTTTATTGCTTCTCCGTTATTTGACTCCACTTCAATATCTCCAACATCATCGTTGAGGGTCTCATCGGATAACTCTTCATCCGGAAGTTGAACATTGTAAAGCAGACAACTGTTGTGCAAAGCTGCACACACATTAATATTTTTTGTGTTGCTTTTTTTGGAGAATAGTGGAGAGCTCTTGCCTGCAACAAACATCTAAATCGGTTTTTCAAGACTCCAATTGTTCTCTTAATGGTACTTCTCGCTTTAGCATGTTGTTTGTTGTATGTCCTCTGTGGATACCCTTCCTCAGAGTTTATGAACGCCGTCATTAAATATGGTTTTAGAGACAGAGAAAAATTATTAAAAACGGAATTTCAATTGGTGTTTATTACATACCGAGGAGCCAAGTATTGCGTCGGCCATTGAGATGTTGCTCCTCTAAATGCGCTTTCAATGGCGACATGTTGAAAGCCATAGAATCATGAATAGCTCCTGGATTTTTCGCATTTATATAAGTTATTTTCATTGTATGATCACAAACCTAAAATTTACATTATTCGCACTGAGATGAATCGTCGAACCACAACTCCGTTGTACTCATTTTCACAAAAAATACTTTTTTTAACTTTTAAAAATGTTGTTAGCAAAGAATTTCAACACAATCGGTTTTTCTTTTATTTTGATTTGCTGTATCAGCTGAGAAAAATTATCTATTGTAAATGTGTCGAGCGATCGAAATTCACAATAGTCCTATTCTTCAGCGAATGAGCACCGTAATACCAAATGAAAATTCGTTCGATCAGACCTTTCGACTACAGTCGAAGATCGAATGTTGTAAGGGCCCATATGTACGTGTACAAAACAAGGTAACGTTTTAGGTATATCTCGTAGAGCATATCGCAGCAAAATTTGTAATAATTGCGTACATCTTTCAGCATACTTTGCAATAAATCAATATTTCATTGTTACGTTTAGAACTAATAATAAAATTTCTGTAGTAATAACAGTATGGTAACACTATATCGAAAATTAGAACAAATGAATATCAAAACATGCAAGGCAGGCAATGGTAAACCTCCTCTGGCACGAAAAAGCTGTAGCGTAGCTTTATATCTATGTGTATTTCCGCCACAAACAAAAAAAATTTGCCAAAAGTTAACATAATGGAAGTTAACCAATGAAAATTGCATTTGATTACACTAAAATTCAACGGGCTGTAACCCAGATAATGTACTTTTGCTAAATTTCGTTTAACAAGTTTGAATTATTGATGCAAATTTATCAATTTTGTTTTTAATATTCACAAAATTTTAAGCTAAGGTTTAAACGGGTTTTGTAGAATATTTAAATATATTCTGGAAATGTGAAAATGGCCATTAGAGTAGAGAAATTTTGAAAAAGTTGTGCTTAGAAGGATTTTAGCCAAACGTTTTATTCATTTTGTTTTTTGTGACATGAACAAACTTAACGCCCTCTTTACCTGTGTTTAGTGCCATAACAAAGCAGCATTGCGTGTTAATTTTGTTAGCAAAAGTTTTTATTTCTATACTTTCTATGAACTAAAACACACTTAATACAGAAGCTTCCGTGCTAAGTGATGACGGAACGGTTACAAAAAGATTAAAGAGGAGAAGACCTCAAGACTTAGTTGCCAATATTGTATGATTTGAATTCAGATTTTATTCATTGAATATTACTAACCAGTTTTAAAGCAGGTGTAATGGTATGAAAGTTAATTATAATGTTAATTTCAATTCACCGGTGTAAGCTCCTAGCATCGGTATAACGAAGCCAGCTCTGATGGTTGTGTTTGCCTACCGTACAGTATCAGGGGTGGCCTTCAAGGCAAAAAGGCTGGGGCATAAAAGATCGAGAGATAGAAGAAAGTGTTAGCAAACCCGTAGAGCGCGAAATAACGGACGAAACGCTAAGGCAATGGCAACATCGCTGTAGAAACGAAACATGCGGCAGATGGGCGGCTAGGTTAAAACAAATGCCGCTACATGGTACATTAGGCACTTCCGTGAAGTAAATTTTCATACAACCCAAATGCCTTTGGGGCACGGGTATTTCCAGAAATATCTGTTCAAAATAGGGAAATGCATCTAAGGTAGTGCAGCCGAAGATGACGTTGATCATACCTTTCCAATGCACGTGTTGGGAACAAGAACGTCAAACGATGGAGAATGCAGTCGGTCATATAACTACTGAAAATGTAAACGGCAAAATGCTAAGCAGCGAGTAAACATCGGAAATCATCAGTAGAAAAAGTTCTCCGGTCACAAAAGCGGAAGCTGGACGCAGACAAGCAAGTATAGAGCCCCCTCAAACGAGGGGAAGTTTTTTAATCCCAAGACATACCACTACTGCGGCAGCATTTAAACCTCCTCATGCGCAACAATATAGCACTTCAATAAACAATAAATAAAAAATGGTTAAGCTTTTGAGTACTATTCCTTTAGAATTTGTTCTAGAATAAAAGTAGCTTTTTAAGTAGCTCAAAACGGCTGACAATGGGTGAAAATTATATATCTAACCTCACCTTTAATTATTGCTACATGAATTCGGCTCCTCTACCTGCTTTGAATCAAATATAATGGTGAGTTTTTCGTTATTTCAAAGATTGTTTTTCGGTTTTTCGTGTTACCTATACAACTTTTAATATCAAATTAAACAATTCTAAGGGACTGCGTTCAAATTTTAATTCATGCTCTATGTCAGAATCATGGGTAAGAAAATATTGTTCCAAATGAAAATTTTTAAATATGTTTATTGCATCGTTTCAAAGAATACGAGTATATGTATGTGTTATAAGAAAAATCTTTTCTTCAGAATTTTTAGGAATTTTCTTTAAGGAATTAAGATTCGTTTTGAAAACTTTTTTTTTGAATTCGTGCAAGAATGAAAATTTTGTTTAAAAATATTCATAGGTAAGCCGCGTTACTTCCAAATCATATAAATAAGATTATGTAAAACAAGTGTTGGATGTTTATTCATACTTTTCTATAATGAACTTGTGAATAACGGAGATTTCTATATTCACTATTAACCCTAGAATGCCAGCCTACGAAAGTAGTGCATTCTTACCAACCATAGATAACATTTATACAGGCGCTGGTCAAAGTACATTGTTGAAATATAGGCCAAAATACATTAAAAAATAATAAAATGAACTTTCAAACTGCAACAAATTAAAAACGAATCAACCAATTGGAGAGTTGTTTCTTTGCTATTAAGTTTTGAGCTGTTTACTATCACTTCTTATTACTATTCATTTTTTCCTATTACCATTAAAGTTTTGAAAATACTAGTAACATTTAATGCCAGAAAAATGCTGTCTCTGTGTATGTTCGCTATATGGTATGCCAAGTTCCAATAAGCGGGATGAAAATAAAGGTGAGAAAGGTAGGCTATCATATTCTATTTTTTTTTTTTTTTTTGCCTCCTTTATTAATTACACCTGTCGTATGACACTAAGTAATTCTTTCTGCAGCTTGGATTTTATAACATTAATCATTATCAATATTACATTTGGGTTAAGTTTTTGTGTGAGTTTACAAGTGTAGGTATGTGCATAGCTTTAAATTATTCTAGTTATCAGCTGAGTTGGGGTTGGTCGTTTGAGCCGCCTAGAGTTTGAAAGCATTAAACCATGTTAGTGTTTTGTTCAAAATTTGTTGTAACTTGTTTGTTGCTGCTTCTAAGGTTTTATGAGTTGCCAATAGGACAGTGTCATCTGCAAAAGTTGCTATCATGTCGATACTTGCAGGCAGGGGAATATCAGCTGTGTACAGCACATATAGTACATGCCCTAGTACACTGCCCTGAGGTACACCGGCTTCCATGAGTTGAATATTAGAGTATTTGTCTCTATATTTCACATAAAAGAATCTGTTTGTTAAATAGCTTTTCATTAACAAATAGTAGTCGAGTGGAAGATACTGTTTAAGTTTAAATATTAAACCCTTGTGCCACACGCTGTCGAAAGCTTTCGCTACATCAAGATACACAGCAACACATGTATTTCTTTTGTCAATTTCTGATAATATTTTATTTGTTACTCTATGTACCTGTTCTATTGTTGAGTGTTTTCTACGAAATCCAAATTGGTGTGAGGGAAATAAGTTTCGCGCCTGTAGTATGGGGTCAAGGCGGTCAAGTATAAGCTTCTCAAAAAGTTTAGATAATGATGGTAATAAACTAATTGGTCTGTATGAGGAAGCTTCAGAGGCATCTTTATTAGGTTTGGGTATTGCGATGATTTCAGCAACCTTCCAAGGCAGTGGAAAATACTTCATTCGTAATGCTGAGTTAAATACATTTCTTAAGTACAGAGTTGCTTTGTCAGGTAACTCCTTTAGAATCCTTCCTGTGATTCCGTCATATCCTGGGGATTTATTTATGTCAATTTTTGTCTCAATTGCTATACGAATTTCTTTTGAAGTTATTTTCTTGATTGGTATATTTATGTTATTTGTGAGGTGGGCATGAAATTCAGAATTGTCAATGTCTTGGTTGTTATGTTGATTTGTAAATGTTTTTTTAAAATGATCAGCGAGTATTTTTGCTTTTTCTTTTGGTGTTTTCGCCCATATTCTATTACTATATATGTATGTATATATATTACATATATACATTGCCATTAAAAATCCCTTCCACATAGTTGCCTAATTTTTTAAGACAATTTTGCAATTTTATTTGATTGCCAACAAAAGAATAGTAATCTCAATTCGTCAAACAAAAAATGCTAATAAGCTGCTTCATGCCACACCATACACATAATATTTATAAATAAGAAATAAATAAACGTGGCTATGCCACAAAAGACCCACCTTAAAGGGGCGCAACAAAGCAAAAATGCCACCAGAGAATGAATTAAAATAAACGGCAGATGCCTGCAGCAGCTTATGAAGCACAAAACCATTGAATAAAGTAAGAAAATTGGGTAAAAAGTGAATACATGCCACACCTACCGCAGCGTTGTCTGTTTGCCACAATTGTGCAAAATTATAGAAAATGTTGCAGACGCCGTGAGCAAAAACAAACAAAACAAAAATAATCGTTGAAATTTTGTGAGAATGAGAATGTCAGCTGAGATTCTCTTGAGTTTTTTGTTTTTCTGTTAATTTTTGTTTCTTTTTTTTTAATATTTGCCCAAAGGCTTACCATTCTTTTATATGCCACATACTTATTTGGCATTCACGATCATGCAACATGGGTGCTTGCCGCTCGCATGCGATTGCTGACGCTTTGACATTGACTTCTTAGCCTGCAGCGCCAAAAAAGGATGCTGCACATTGAAGTGTTCGTGTATGCGGATTAAAGTCAAGAATTAGTTCTAAATGTTGGCATTTATGGTGGCAGTTGGTTTTTTTTTCATTCCGTGTTTTCTCAGCATCGGCCACTCTGTACACCGATTCTGAGCATCTTTTGTTCTACTCTACACTTTGTTATGCGACAGCCAAGCGGTAAAGGTCACATAAATCTTAAAGATGTTAGTCGTGTCGTCATTGTTGCATGGTACATGCATGGGATTGGTGGCATGCCACGCGTGGCCCATAAAACATGCATAAATTGCTAATAAAAAAAGAAATAATAATAAACATTCAATTCGAAAAATTCGTTGCAGGCACGAATACTAGCTTTATTGGCTCTTTCATTGCCTTTTATGTTTTCAGTTTTGTACAGGCGTGCGCAAAAGTTTAAAACCACTGGAACATATTATATATAAAATGTTTCTGTCTCCTGAGGAAAAACAATAGATATTATTAAGATGCCGTTGGAGTGTATTATGCCGTTCTGCGAGGTGGCGCAAAATTTATCACCCTTTTAGAAGATTTATAATTTTTGCAAATGATGTCGTGCGCCAATCAAATATGACACTTACGAACTTGACAGCTGCAGTATACAAACAGACAAGCAATGGAGGGTGCAAAGATGAAAATAAAGATTTCCATCACTCAAAATCATATTTTTATTTAAAAAAAAAGTTATTCAAAATCGAAATCGGATAATTAATTTTGCACCATCTTGTATAAAAAAATTACAAACTTTGCAAAATAATTACCGTTAATCATATTAAAAGCGAGGTAGCTCCAAGATTTATAATAAATAAAATTCTTAAGGCTAGAAGTATGAAAAGAAAATGAGACAGTGGACGTATTCCTTGATCATGACTAAAACGAATCTATCCAACCTTAAGGAAGTGTTATCAGAATAATATACAAACATATATTTGTATACCCTTATACTTATATGTCTTTATTTTTGGGTATTTCGCCGAGCCACACCATAAATGGCTATTTTCCCACCTATGCAGGGACCTTCAGCTTTTTTAACACCTTTGAAGGGCAGATGGTTTTTTACGAGAGGCTTTTTCATGGCAGAAATACACTCAGTGTCTTATCATTGCTTGCCGAGGGTAAACTTTTACTAGCCTTTGGTGTTTGATGTCCGAAGTTTTGAGCACGGACATTACTGAATGGCAGTCACACTTTCACCGATTTGGCTACAGCGGCCGTTGAATGTTTACGAAATTTCAAATAAGGTACCGAAAATAAGTTAAGTCGGCAGAATACAACGTGGCATAAATATTTAACATTAATTCGCAATGTCGATAGATGATTTAAACTTTCAACAAAAACCAAGCGTTTTGTATGACGGAAGTTATGGATGGAAATGAACGATTTGATACAGATGACGTTTCAAAATGTGACTTCAATAGGAAATTGAAGTTGAAAGACAAATTTTAGTCAAAAGTAGTGCCGCATCGCAATATAAAAAAAAAAAAAAGAATTTGTGCATCTGAGCGTAAATAGGCAAAAATGCCCTCCAGCGGCCATTGGAAGGTATTTTTAGAAAGGTACAGCTGATTAAACCTTTTTCAACAATAAATTAATTTTGTTTAACACTCTACTATTAGCAAATACTTTTATTGTAAACTTTCTGTGAAGAAATACAATAAATCCATTAAAGCTACTTAATAACAAGAAGGGATATGAGACTTGAAAGGGTTGTATTTTTGGGCATTACAATTCAAAATCAAAACAAAAAAGAAGAAAAAGAAAATCATGCTTAATAATTTTTATCAAGTGTAAAAGTTAAAGACAAGGTTTGAATTAAGGAGCTATGCCACTATAGCTTTGGCAGAAATAAACCTTCAATGCAATAAATCGAAATTTTTGAAAAGGTAGAAGGTATCAACTATATAAATTACTAGAAAATAGAAAACTATTATTTTTTTTGCACAGGAATATACACAATTTACTACGGCAACACATTTCTTCGGTGACCTTCAGCGACGCGTTGCTAAGTGCAATTTTTAATTTACGGCGAAAAAAAAATAGCTTAGCTTAACATGCGAAGAATGTAGGATTTTTTGGTAAATCAATTAAAAATTGCTTTAAAAAATAAAAATAAATTAAAAAAAATCCATAAAAATTAAAAAAAAAAACATAAAAATTAAAAAAAAAATCTATACAAATTAAAAAAAAAAATCTTTAATTTACGGCGAAAAAAAAAATTGCTTAGCTTAACATCCTAGACGATCACCAATGTGGTTTTAGAAACAACCGCTCAACGATTGATCAAGGTTTTACTCTCCACCAGATATTCGAAAAGTTTTACGTATATAAAATTGATATATTTTGCCTCTTTGTTGACTTCAAACAGGCATTTGACAGTATAAATAGAAAACAAATAAAATACTGCTTTCAGAAAATTGGAATACCTTTGAAGTGAATTAATTTGATTCTCTGTACATTGTCGAACACAACAAGTAAGGTACTGCAAGGAAGGCTATCAGACCCATTCGAAATCATATCCGGAGTAAAACAAGGAGACGCATTGTCATGTTTAGTATTCAATTTAATGCTACACATGACTGTTCAAGAAATAAACACGAATGGTACATTATTTAATAGTGATTTTCAGATATGTGCCTACGCTGATGATATTCTTATTATGGCTAAAGACAGAAACACTCTTACACGCGTCTTTAAATTTATTTATAAAAATGCAAAAGCTCTGGGACTACTTACATGTAAATACCGAGAAAACCAAATACATGATTCGGTCAGCCAACAACACGACACGCGATGACCTAAGTATAAACAACTTTGTTTTCGAAAATATCACTGAATTTAAATACTTGGGTTTTAAACTATCAGCAGATAAAGATTCGGCGGAAGTTATTAACGACAGAATCCAAGCTGCAAATAACGCCTATTATGTTAACGTAAAACTATTTAAATCAAAAGATTTGTCCAGAGCAAAAACAATAAGAATGTACAAAGCACTGATACGACCCGTCCTTACATATGGCGCAGAAATATGGACGCTAAAAACAAATGATATTCATCAGCTGATGTGCTTCGAAAGACGTATCATAAGGAAAATATATGGTCCGGTTGCAACAATAGATGGCAGCTACCGCATTCGCTACAACAATGAAATCGAAGAAATCGTTCAAAGACAAAATGTAATACGTTTTATCAAAGCCCAACGAATTAGATGGATTGGGCACGTACTGCGCATGCCGGAAGAACGAAATGCTAGGAACGCTTTTATTTTAACACCCATTGGAGGAAGAAAAAGAGGACGCCCACGAAAGCGATGGTTAGATGACGTCGAATCAGATCTTAAGCAAATGAACGTACACAACTGGAGAGATGTAGCCACGGATAGAATAAAGTGGAGAAAAATTGTTGATGAAGCTATGGTCACCACGGATTGTGAAGCTAAGAAGAAGAACATGCGAGTATCCACAGAAGAATGTAGGATTTGTTGGTAAAACAATTAAAAAAAATGCTTTAAAAATAACAAAAATTTAAAAAAAATCTTTTGAAAATTAAAAAAAAGTTATCCATATTTCATTACAGAATGTACATAGTTGTTCATATACAATATATAGTAAGCTTTTCAACTCAATCGGTCAAGAATGTTTGAAGTTATTAGCTCGACCGATTCAAAAAATTTAGTTTTCAATTGTTTCGAGAAAAGTGCGTTCGTGGTTATCAGCACGGTATGCATCGCACTGAGAGTAACTGTTTCCAAATTCAAAATAAAGCATTTAGATATTTGTTCTAGATCTTTGTTGATTAGATCTCTATAAATCTTTCACTACCTCACTTAAGGCATTTCCTAAGCAAAAAATACTAATTTTTTAAGTTTCTGCAGTAGTCTAGTTTTGTTCTTTAAAAAATAACCCTTTTCATGAATTTCTTGTACGAGTTTTAATTTTTTGTGGAATAAATTGGAAAAAACATAAATTATTTCTGCATACTAAATTTAATAATTTAGACCTCAACTTCAGTGTTCTTACACTTTTACGCAAGACTGTATATATATTTTTTTACTTGGAAATGTTCTTGGCCGTCAATGAGTTGCGAATCGATATGTGTGACTAAAATTTTTATTGATGATGACATGATGCATGTTGCACGTTGTCGGCATATGAACAGCTTACATACGTTCATGTGTTGCATTTACGAGCATAAAATTTAACCTTAAGCGCTTGACATTGATGGCAATAGCACAAACATATATATTTATATGCGAAATCTTGTTTGTCTGCCAATTTTTCAGTATCCAGTCAAGTAGCGCAAATCCAATTACTCAAGGGGGATTTAGAAAAAACAACCGAAAAAAAAACGTATAGACTTAGCATTAAAATTTTTGTCATTAAATCAAACGAAATCGTAAATATTTGTACTTGCATGCACGTATGTACATATGTATGTATGGATGTATGTATGTATGTATGTATGCACATATGCACGTATGTATGTATGTATAGTAAGCGCGCTGTAGTTTATTTGTTACTTAGTAGCTGCAACTTGACCTCTTCCTTCATGCCTTGACTTTGTGCGTTGTGTTGTCATGCCATGCTATGCTATGCTGACCGTCACTGCCAATGCAATGGAAATTACAAAAAGATATAAACTCACAATAAAGGCATTACACACTTAAAAACCCGTCTAATTGCCTGCAACGCCATAAAATACCACACTCTGCGCGAAAATTAAAAAAAAAACAAAAATACACACACATGCTTACATACTTACATATGCGCATATAATCTCGTAAACTATATCAGTTCATATGCGCCTCCATGCTTTTAGGCTATGCGCCGCTCACACGATTTGCTCACACTAGCCAGTCAATAGGATTTCCCGTAGAACACACGGTGAAAAAAAAGCATACAATAAAAATAAAAAATTACGATTGGCAACGCGATCTCGCATTCGCGAGCCAGCACAGGCACGAAACAATTTAACATTTACTTGTTTGTTCGCTTGCTCTTAAATTAAAACAATTTTATCTCTGCCACAATCGATCGATCGTTGGATCGTTTATTATGATTAGCGTAGAAGCCATGAATTAACTTTGATATTTCTATTTGTGGCAAGCCGTGCACAAACATTGCATCTAATCATACTTTGCACTACTATCCATATGGAGTATGTATGTATGTATATCCATGTGTAGCGCAAAAACAGCAACGATGTTTTATGTGATTTTGCCTTAAATTACGATGTACTGAGAAAAATTAGTTTGGTTCTCACGTGCTAAGCGGCGAGTTTGAAAGTTTAGTTTCGTTTTAAGCGAAGCCTTGTCACAAATTAAGTCTAAATTTGAACGTTTACTTACATTTGCAAATTTTCCACATGTTGCATATTCAGATGAGCAAAGTCCAGAATGGTAAAGCACATTTTTTTGGTATAGCATTCAAAATTTAAATCCATTTACTATGTAGCTGCAATATTTTGTCATCAATTTATACACTTTTTCACATGCTTTTCTAAAATGTTAGTCAATATAAGTACAAATAAGAATAACTTTGACAATCGACACTGTATTTGTGTTAATAGAAATATTTGTGTACTTGAAGAAAAAACAATAACACAAGTACTATCTGACTAGTTTTGAACATTTTTTTGTTTCTTATTGAGGTTAGGTTTTTGTGGCACTCGATTTTAAAAAACGCCACCTCACTTAGACTAGAGTATTTTTTCATCATGAAACCATTTAAATGGTCTTATGAAGTCAAGGATAGGTTTTATCTCAAGAACAGACTGTTCCATAAGAGTGTCAAAAGAGTATTTTCCTTACAACTTTGCTCTGCTCCTAGCTAAGGCTAGACAATTACTGAAGAAGTGCTCTACTGTTTCTTCCTCTTCCTCGCCTGTACTACTTCTGCAGTATTCCTGAGAAAACACTCTAGCAGTCAATGACACAAGTCACGACCTTCGAGATGTTCTCTCTTGAGAGATTGAGCAATTCTCCTGACCTTTTGTAACACAAGTATTTTCTTCTCTCCATGACCTATTGGCCGCTTGAAGAATAATATTTTTTATCCTTAAGTTGCAAGTTGCTACATGGATTCCAATATAGCCTCTGTTTTCAAGAAGTGGAAGGTTAGTTACTTTTCTGACTAGCTCATCGGCATTGCAATTTCCTTCAATATCTCTATGTGCCGGAACCCATATAAAGCTGAACTTAAAGGTGATGCTAGTATTATTTAGAGCTGCCACCCAATCCGGAGCAATCTTTGAACTTAGTATGACTGGAAAGCAGTTGATTTGATGGCCACCTGGCTGTCCGAGGTGTGAGTTTTAAGGTACCTCCTTTATCGCTAAAACTTCTGCCTGGTTGACGCTACAGTAGTCCGGAAGTCGGACGGTTAATCAATAATTTTTTTTTAAAAAACTCCATAGCCTACTTTATTTTCTGGCTTGGATCCATCAGTGTAAAAATTAATTTCCCTTCTTCTTATCCATGTTTCTTATTTAATTTAAATAATTTTTTTTAATAAAATTTACTTCATTCTTCTACAAAACCAAATTGCCAACTTTGCACAAATTGAAAAAATCATGAAAAAAAAAATAAATCCATACATCTTCATCAGAATTTCCAACTTTTTATTCAGAATAGTAAAAAAAACATAACTTTTAAGTGGCCCGAAAATCGGCTGGATTTTTGACATTTTTTTTTGCTGGTGGTTTTCCACATAACGAATGTTCGACATTTTCTCTTAAAAAGTTTGGAACTTGGTTTTACGTCGGTTTTGTTTGAATGAACTAAAACTTGGTTTGGAATGAATTAAATTTTAAAATAAAATAAAAGAAATAAATAAATTGTCAAAAATTGGTCAATAAGTCTCTGTACAATGGACATTCAATGAATTGTGACAAAATATGGCATGCTGTGTGTTGCTCCTCTATTTTCATCGAATGCAGGCCAGATCTGTATTGTCTGAAAGTAGATTTGGTTTCACCATCTGCTATTTGCTTATGAATTGAAGCTAATTTAATTAAGCCAAAGTTTACATGAAAACCGAGGAATGTCAGCGCTATGTTTAGAGCTTACTGTCTCTGACATGCTTCCCTTCTTTACTACGAGTATAGTGTTCACGTCACAGTTTTCAGAAATGTGCTTGTGTCCGAAGATCAAGAAAATGCTATACATTTTGCGATCGGCCCCTAATGTCAGTTCTGTTTTGACATTTGTGTAGTAAATACATGCGAAATACACGTTAATAAACAATGTTACGCTACACTGCTCCAGAACGCGGAATATTGCTGACTATTTATGTGACCAATAATCGGTCGGTGACTTTGGCACAACGTGAATTTCGTCGCAGATTTCCTCGCCGTCCAACGCCTACTATTGAAACACTGCGACGTTTAGCCGCTCGCCTCGAAGAGACTGACACAACACGAGATGCTGCCAGGCGTGGCAGACCCCGGAGTAGCCGTTCTGCAGAGAATATTGCTGCTGTAGCCGAGGATGTCATGGAAGCGCCGTCGACATCGACCAGACGACGTGCCACGCAAATGGGTATCAGTCGACGGTCTTTACAGCGAATTTTGGTACAAGATTTGAAGATGTTTCCGTACAAAGTCCAGACGGTGCATCAGCTGTTAGCTGCTGACCGCCAATCGCGTCTAACATACGCTCAAGCCATCCTTAATCACCACCAAGAGGAAGATGACTTTTCATCAAAAATAATCATGAGTGATGAGGCCCATTTCCATCTTAGCGGGTAAGTAAATAAGCAAAATTTACGCTTCTGGGTCACTAAAAATCCGCGTGTAACCCATTAAGAGCCATTACACACGCTCAAAGTCTCTGTATGGTGTGCTGTTTTCGCTGGAGGAGTCATCGGACTTTTTTTCTTCGAAGACGTCGCGGGCCAAACTGTTACTGTGAATGGTGAGCGCTACAGAGCAATGATCAATGAGTTCTTTTTGCCGCAACTTGATGAATTGGGATTGGAAAACATGTGGTTCCCACAGGACGGTGCAACGGCACACACTGCACGTGCCATAACCGATATGCTGAAGAATGCATTTCCCGGGCGCCTAATCTCCCGTTTTGGCGATTTGCATAGCCAGCAAGATCGCCTGATTTGACCGCTCCAGATTTCTTTTTGTCGGGCTTTTTGAAGTCGCGGGTTTATGTCAACAAGCCTCAGACTCTTGCAGCTCTTAAAGACAATATCCGTCAAGAATGTGAGGACCTATCGCCGGAAGTTTTGGCCAAAGTGATGGAAAATGCCATGAAAAGGGCTCAAATGGCAATCAACTGTGGCGGCGGCCATTTACATGACATCATATTCTCGACTTGATGTGAAAAAAATTAAAAGACCAAATAAAAATAATCCACAAGAAGAATCAAAGTTTTTCACTTTTTTTTTTAAATTACAGCCAAAAAACATCGCAAGGTTACTTTTGCGCCACTTTGTATATACAACTCATACTCGTAATATACTCATAATGAATGTACGACTTTTCTTTTATATGGAGAAAATGCGAAACATCGTTGAAGGAACAAATTATCAAAAATCAATGAAAATTTTGAGCGACTTCAAATTTGAACTTTTTTAACATGGGATAATGGGCTATAAAATTGCGTATCCAATTTTTTTTCTTAATTTTGGTTTTTTATTTACATTATTCGTTAAGAAAAATTATCATTAAAATTAACTTTGTTGTTGTTGTAACAACCTAAATGGTTCTCATAACCTGAGGGGATGCTGTTTGCTTGAGAGTCCTTGGACGATTATATATGTAGGTAAAATCGGGTCGCTCAGGTTACGTAGCACCGATTGCAATGTGAGTGATTATTGAGCAAGAAAATTGGAGTTAAAAAAATGTTTTTACGCCACCTTGTACAAAGTTTGAAACAGGGATTATTACATACTTTGTTAAAGAAGGAACTATATTTCTATAAAAAAATAATAGTATTTAAAAAATAAATAAGTCAAAAGTCTATACTTGTCATTATCTTGTGGCGTATTATAAATAAAATAAATTTACAAAACCCCAAGACCCCCTAATCTTGAAATTAGTCAGTGTAACGTTATATAAGAGTATTAATACTTAGTAATTTTTTCACGAGACAAGCAATCGCATTACAATCATAATTCTTATTCAACTACAAGTTTTCTTACTTTTTTCATAAATAGCGTAATACTCTTCTATTGTTGAAAACTTGTGCAAAACAACACCCGCATGCTTGCTGTTCTGGCTACTCACATTGTGATGTTTACCTCATCGTGCCGCCATGCGTATAAATGTGGTGCAATAGACTTCTGTGGCAGCATGCTTTTCAAAGCGTATGTTTGTATATAAATAATATGTGTGTGTATGTGTGAAAAAATTGCATTTCATTTTATAATAGATTAATTTAACGATAAATGCGGTTATTTATTATTTCAATAAATTTTAATAGGCGTCCATTGAATATGATTTTGCTTTTAGCCAGCGATTATGGGCACTTGCGAAACGATGCATACAGCCCGCGACAAAGCGGTAACACAACAATATTTTGACTAGTTTCGACTATTTTTATTCTTTCTTCTGTTTTGAGTGTTTATTATAACTTTTTTATAAAAGTGTAGGTCATTGTCTAACTAAACTCATATAAATCCAAGTTTCAAACTTTGTACTACAATAAAATTAGAAAAATTTTGCAAATATTCCATCATAATTTCAAGGGTTTTAATTAGAACTTCAAGAAAAATATTTGGTATGCAGTTTTATAGATTATTAAATTTTAGATGCTAAAAAATGCCACGCATGCGTTATATGGAGAAAAAATTATAAAATATCAGCTAGATTTTCTTAGCAACATTATTATATTTTTAAATTATTAAATTACACGAAGATAACCCTTTCTTCAATATGAGTATCTGAGGTAAAGGAGCGAGTCTAATTTATTGTCAGAAAATAGTCAAATTTGCCAAGATTTATTGACAAGTTCTGATAATTTTTAATTTGTTTTAATGAATTTCTTTTGAAAAATTTGTTAATCCTTCTACAAAAACCATATAAATTAAAGTATCACAATTTGTGTAAATTAATAAAAATTTAAATTAACATCAAAATTGTACAAATTGTAGAAAAATTTCGGGTAAGCAGTTTGCTCATCATTATTGTTGGCTGGACAATTCTGGTCGGGTCTTCGCCTGCTTTAGCATATGCCTCCGATTGCCTTGGTTTCGTGCCTGAGTCCTTCATGCCCGAAATCCCAATAAGCCTACGTCTTCTTCTACACCGTCAACCCATCTAAGTGGTGGGCGGCCTCTTCTTCTCTGTCTGTGGCATTTACCGAAGAGTATTTGTAGAGATGCGCAATCCGTGTTAGTCCGCAATATTCGACCTGCCCATCTCAATCTGTTGATGATGATTGTGGTTATCACAGATGGGTGCGCATATAGTTTTTCGAGTTCATGATTGTAGCGTTTTCGCCACTCGCCTTTACCGCATGTCGCGCCAAAAAATTTTCGCAGAACTCTACTCTCGAAAATCAGCAGCTTCTGTTAACCTGCATCTTTGAGTGTCCACGTTTCACTACCATATAGCAAGATAGAAATTATAATTGAGCGATATAGTGAAATCTTTGTTTTTCTGTCTAAGAGGCGACTCTTTAGGTGTTGACACAGAGAAAAATAGCAGTGGCCATACGGACTTTGTGGCCAATTTGTGCAGAAATTTTGTTGTAATGATTAATGATTATGCAAAGGTATTTAAATTCCTTCACTACTTCGAAACCACAGTCACCGATTTTTAGTATTTGACCCGCATTGTGTCTGACAGAGTCCGATGTAGATGAAGCTAGCGCTTTATTTTTGGCTTTGTTTATTTCTAAACCCATACATTTTGCTGCTCTCTCAATACTTGCGAAGGCTTCTTTCCGGCAATTTGATAGTCCGTTGAGTTTTGATAGTGTTAAAGTGTCAAAGTGTTAGCTTAAAGTATCTAAAAAATTAAATTGAATTATTATAATTTTTTTCTTCATTGCGAGCTGCGCATTTTCTTCTTATAAAAAAAGATTTCGTTATTTGGAGGAAAAGCACAACAGCGGCAAAAAATGATAAGAAATCAACACATTTTTTTAGAATCTTCAGACTTGCATTTTATGGTACTGAAATTGAATAATCTAGGAAATTGCATATCACGAATATTTCTAGAAACTCTAATTGAAAACCGTCGAATTTGGATGGAAAACTTGTGAAATTTTTCTTTTTTTGTATGGAACTTCAAAATGAGATTTATACGGTTTTTGTGAGATAATGAGCTATATTAAGCCTCTTAGCAAGTGGCGAATAGATGAAGCAAATGAACATATATCGGCAACGTGCCTTAAATTACATGTGCTGGTAAGGCAGTGTGGCCTAATGAGCTATAGCCCTTCTCGCTAGTGGGGAATCTTACTCGATAACTTTGTGATTGCTTTCGCTTGCAAATTTTTCGTCAAGTTAATTGAGCATAGGGATAGCGAGCGGGTAAATTGCGAATAGAAGAGGCCTATTTTTACAACAACAAAAAATTTGACTCTAAAAAGCAAAAATAAAATAGTCAATACTATATAGTAAAAAAATTGATGTGCTATCGCTTTGGCGCGGGCTGTATATGAATACTTCTAATATAATACATATTTATTCATGTTTGTATGTATAAGTATATGTATATTATCATGCTACATAAACGCACTTGCAACTCTGCGCATAGTTATAGAAAATTTTAAGTGAACTCTCATTTTTATTCCTTCGTGGATTATTTTTCTTTTTTTGCCACACATGGGAGCTCGAAACAATAGAATGTTACAAACTTTAGTGCTATCCGCACTTGAGTTCTCTATTGAATAATGCATTACTTTTGCAATTCTAAAGCTCTGCTGCTTTTGTTCTAATACATTTGTACTTCAGTATATTGTTAGCAAAAACAATTGCAACATTTTTGATGTGTTGCTCATTAGTCACGTCAAAACCAAGCAACGTTGCCGGCATAAAGTGCATAAATTTGTTGTTGTCGATTTACGAGCACATATCTGATATAAATAGAATTTGCAATATATGCAATTTGCAATGTATGCATCTAAGAAGTGCTCTGCTTCCCAATATCTAGATTAAGATTTCTGCCTTTGGCGGTTAAGCTACTATTCATATGTATTGTTGGTTGGCTGATGGTTTCCTTGCTCCATTTGACAGTTTGTGATTTTAATGATTGCTACAAGTTGTTGAAAAAAATGTTGATTGCTATCGACAGCATTTGTAATTTACATTCATACATTTATTCATAGCTAAGTGAATTTACAATGAAACCTTAATTGGAATAGCTGGCAATATGTATGCATAAACGTTTCCACATTTACTGATGGCTTTACTGCTGTAATTATAGCATGCATACGTGAATATGTGAGTATGTGCCGAGTATGCCAATAGAGATGACTTTATTTTTCTGCTTAGTGTGTTCTCTCTGGGATAGCACTATAATACCTGGTTAAAAGGGCGCATATTAGAGGAGAAAAAATCTAGCTGGTAAACTTAGTGAGCAGGCTCTGAAATGAAACTTAAACTATCTGTTGGTTCATATACAATCTTATACAAAGGGTGGTTAAATTTCAAGGGCCTATGTTGAATGTAAACCACACCTAAACCCTAGCCTTTTTCGGCATTTCATTTCACATTTTTTAATTTCAGACTAACCCAATTTGAACCATGAAAAGAAACATAATCGATCAACGCGTTAAAGTTATTCAGGCTTTTTATGAAAACGGGCGTTCAAATCAAAATGCATATCGCGAACTTCGTGAAGAAAATCATTTTCAGTGATGAGGCAAATTTTCACCTCAGTGGATTCGTCAATAAGCAGAATTGCCGTATTTGGGCGAATGATAATCCAAGAGTGATTGCCGAAAAACCAATGCACCCACAAAGAGTGACTGTTTGGTGCGGTTTATGGGCCGACGGCATCATTAGGCCGTAATTTTTTCCAAAATAAGGCCTGTCAGGCAGTTACTGTGCATAGTGTTCGCTATCGTGAGATGATAACGAATTTTTTATGACCCGAATTGGAAGATATGGATGTGGACGATATGTGGTTTCAACAGAATGGCGTCACTTGTCACATAGCTAACGAAACAATGGCTCTTTTGCGCGAAAAATTTGATGGCCGAATAATCTCACGTCGCGGCGATGTCAATTGGCTCCCAAGATCATGTGATTTGACACCGTTGGTCTTCTTTCTTTGGGGTTGTTTGAAAGAAAAAGTATACGTCGATAAGCCAGCAATAATTCAAGAGCTAAGGGATGAGATAATTCGGCACATCAACGGCATAGAACCTCAATTATGCCTCAGCGTCATCGAAAATTTAGACCATCGGATGGAGGTGTGTCGCCAAGGCCGCGGCGGCCATTTGGTCGATATTTTGTTCCATACGTAATTAAGCCATACTAATATTATCATAAAAAAGATAAATGACAAAAATATTTCCTAAAAAAATTGTATTTTATTCAAATTCAATACCGGCCCTTGAAACTTAACCACCCTTTACTTGTACAGTGTACAGCAGAGGTCTTGATACCCTACCACTTCGAAGATGTTTTATAAAAAATATCACCAAAGCTTGTGAGTATTTTAATATTTTATTAAAAAGCAAATAAATCCAATTGTGCTGTGTGAAATAAAGGAAATATAAAATATAAAGTACTTTATTCTCAAATAAGAAGGAAAAAACCATATAGAATCTGAAAATTCGCACAGCAAAAATGTTGATACTCTTCCATTCAAGTATTTGTGTATGAAAAAGTTTAATAACAATTTGAGAAAAATTGCAGTTAATATCTAGTAGGATATCGTCATATTCGAAATACCCTTTTTAGTCGGTCAGGCATTGAGTGAATCAATTTTTTGGTATAATCCGAATTTATATTTTGCCATTTAACTTGGAGTAAGCATTTAAATTGATTTTTGCACATTTTTGCAAATGATCCCACAAATACTCTAATGAGGTTCATATCTGCTCTCTGTGGAAGCGTTGTTAACAAATGGAGTACTTTATGTATTAGCCATATCACATATTGAAGTGCGCGGTGTGTTTGGGATCGTTGTCCTGCTGGAAATTAAAACCACCAGACAAATCCCATTTTTCAGCGCTTTGTAACAAGTTTTCTTCAACGATTTTTAAATATACTTCTTTTGCTATTATTTCATCAATAAAAACAAGATTGCCAACATCTGATGTCTACATGCAGCCCCAAACCATGACGCCTCCACCTCCATGGTTAACAATTTTAATTGTATTTTTTGGATTTGGATCTTGAATTCGCTTCCTCCACACTTTATGTTACTCATGATATCCGAAAATATTGTATTATATTTTATTTCGTCAGAGAAAATTACTTTGACCCAGAAGTGAAATTCTTTGAGCTGACAAGTTCTGGCAAATTCGAGCCTATTATTCCTATTAGAATCACTGATAAAGGGCTTTTTCTAGCAATACATGCCTTATATCTATTTCTCTTGATTGACAGGTTGACTTGATACAGTGCGATGTATCCCTTGGAACAATGGTATTTAGAGATGTTTGCAATACCTACAGTAGCTATACTCGGAGCACTTTCGAAAGGAATTTTTTCTATTCTTCTCTTGATAAGGGGTTCATCTCTCTGAGTTAACTTCCTAGGGCGGTCTGATCTCTGCTTATTTTTACCTTTTTGAATCATTGTGTTGCCTTTTGCAGTCTTTCTTTATTTCTGCTTATGGTTTTCCCGATTTTCGAGTATGATTTTCCATTTTTATGCATGCGTAATTTTTCTCTTCTCCAATGTCAATTCTTTTCTACAGGTATACATGATTGGACACGTAAAAACGTAAACGCAGATGCGATTAAATGAACTTCGTCAGTTATACTGAAAATAGTCTGCCAATAAATATTACTTCGAAGCATCGCTAATTAAAACTACCGTTATTTCGCGCATTGCCTACTTCGAAGTGCGTATCAACACTTTTGCTGTATGAATTTTTTACTTCCAGTCACATTTTTGCTTGCCGTTGTTAATGTAGCAGACAAAGCTGATTCTTTTTTTTTTTGATTGCGAATGAGTTCATAGTGTATTATTCATATATTAGTAAGGTTTTTAAGAAACTATAATACACACATTATAGTGTGAAATGTCCTAAAATTATACTTAAAAATAGTATAGTGGGTGTGTAGAAACTCCTGGTTGTAGAAACTCTAAGGCCACCTCACCTGTTATTGTCAATAAATCTTGATCATGTGTCTGTTCTCTCAACCGGAGCAATTGTATCTTACTTGCCGGTCATATTTGCAAGTTGAAGACCTTACAATACGCTCTACACTTTAACGGTAATTGTTTTCAGTACACAAGAGGCTGTCTAAAGTCCACTATTTGAGAGAAACTATGACAGTTAGCTCTGTACTACGATCTGGAATACCTCACTTTGCCAAGGAGTGAAGTTTTCGTTTGCACGAAAGCCTTCAAACTGTATTTGAGTATTTGGCAGCGTCGATTAAAAAAATATGCAGGGTTGTTCCAATACAGGCAAAGTTGTTTGTACAGGTAAGAATGCGATAGCTTTTTGATAGGTGAGTTGTGTTACAAATGTGATTTTCTAATAGGGACAGGAAATTTAATGCGTTCCAGCTCAACTCGCTGGCAGCTTTTACAACACAAAATCTAATTTGGTATACATATGTATATATAAATTATATTTATCCAGATTATTCTTTTGCAGCTACTTCGAAAAGTACCCGAAACTTTTTGTATATGAAAAACAAAATACTAAAAAAACAAGAAATTCGAAAAATACCATAAACGAGTTGTTTAACCCTTTAAACTTGCACTTTTTTAATATAAAATCGAATGCGCGCTTTGTACGCTTGCCAAATATTCCTAAAGATTCTGTTTAAAAATTGTCAAGTCATAATGAAAATTTGCTGTTTGTTCTTTAATTTGAACAAAGTTTGAAACTTGGATTTATGCAGTACTTGTAGGAAAATTAACTATACTTCCATAAAAAGAATAATTAGAATTAAATGAAAAACAAATAAATTGGCAAAACTTTTTAAGAAGTATCTTTGCTAAGTACTTCGAACCAATTCAGTTGCACTTTGCGAGTATATCTGCAAAGCACTTTGAATTCAAAGCGTTTACATCCTTTGTTGGGTGTTTGGCGGAGCTCCTTCTCTTATTTTATGTCAGTGAGGCACCTGCAGATGTAAGAAGGAAATGGTTTTTTATGACGAACTTTTTCATGCCAGAAATACGCTCGGCGGTGTACAGTTGCTTGTTGAGTGGCAACCGCTATTAACGCTATTTCTGCCATTTGGTGTTTCTTGTCCGAGGTTTGAACCCGAATACTACCAAATGTTAGTCACGTACAACCCCAGTCAGCTACAGCGGCCGTCTAACGTAAAAGATATATGGCAACCTCCATAAGCAAGCTATTAAAAAATTGAAGGTTAATGGAGTACAGCTTTTCAAAGAGCGTACGTCTGCCCCATATCTCGGCTCTATCCTCAGTAACTATCATAATGAATCATTTCCAGTTAAGGGGGTATTCTAATGTAGAATTTTGTAAAAATTGAGATATTTTTTTTTGGCATATTTTCAAAGTTTACACATTTAAGAATATGTCATTAGGAGAATTTTTTAAAATTCTTGTTAACTCATGACCCTTTTTGGTGACATGGCATCGATTTCGATCCGTGTTGTCTGAAAACTTTCAACGCGTTTTTCTCGAAACTATGTTTTTCAAAACATGTGACATGATATCTCAAGTTTTACCGAACCGATTCACTTGAAATTGGTGTGAGGTTTCTCAATACATATCTCTATCGTAAACACTATTATTGTAATAAAATAACTTTTTTTTACTATTTTTAAAAAATTCAGAAATGTCCAAAAAACTTGGAAAACAATTTACTATTTCTTCGGACAACCGTAATTGGGTAAAAAAAATTTGTTACGCTTTTTCTGAGTTAGTACGATAGTGGCATTAATCTAAATTAATAATCTTTTTCAGTTTATTGTTTCAGATCATTAGAAAATTTGCAATAATGACAAGTTTAGCACGCGATTTTGTTTGGACCCCCACTTCAACAGCTTATAAAATTTTCAGTTTTTAAGTTTTTGATTTTTTTTTTATGTATTGTTAAATGATTAATAAATGTCTGTTAAAAAAATGGATGGTAAAACTATTTTCATTTTTTATTTATAGTATAGCACCCGCAAAAACACCTCAAATTCATGCCTCTACACTAGAATACCCCTTAGAGTTGGAGCCCGACTAAGCTTTGTTGGCAGAACTCAGCAATAGTTTTTTTGCTGACATGAGATACTGCGTAGTGCGGGAATATTCGCAGTAGGTATGTATTTCACTTTCTTATCTCAACTTTTGTAGGCATTTTTGCACCCCATAGCGCAATAGCCGAACTGTGATTTATCGCAAGTGGTTGATAACACAAAATTGCGCAACAGATGTTGTTGCCATAAATTAAAACCATTTCTTAAACGCGGATTATCGAAGGCGAAAGCTTTTATGACTAATTCGCTTATCTAGTTGCATATGAGTCAAATAAGGCCAAAAATGGAGATACTCCCATACCTCATATGTGAGTATTAGGGCGGGTCGATTTAAAAATCGCTCATTGCTCTGTGAAAACCATATTCTAGGGATCAAAATAAGAAATTTTGCCGAAGGAACCATACCTCTAAAACGAATTCTGATGCCCCCCAATTTGGTTCGAACGAAAAATCCCTCTTTGACCCGTTTAAAGTGCTCCAATCGAGTCCAAATGTATGACCGACCCCCACTATCTGTGGACGGCCGATCCACCCATGCCAGTGGCACACCCCCTGGAACTCCTGGGGGGTTCCCCATACAATCATTTCAAAATATCACCATTTTTGGCCTTTGCATGAGAAAAAAAACTAAAAAGTTCGACCCAAATTGGGGACATCAGAATTCGTTTTAGAGGTGTAGTTCCTTCGGCAAAGTTTCTTATTTTGATCCCTAGAATATGATTTTCACAGAGCAATGGGCGATTTTTTTGCCTCCCCCCAAAAGGCACCAAAAGTTCGCAAGCATATATTAGTCTCGGCAGCTCCTCAAATACATACATTGCTGCCTGTTAACTGCATAATATTTGTCTGCATTGGGGCTCTGTCTGGTAGAGTCGTGATTTGCAGTCATGTGATGATGGTAACCAAGAAGAATGCGTCAAGCTTCAAACAGTAGTGCCTTCAAAATAGGCAATTGCTGGTTGCCTTCAGTAGCATTGAGCTATAAAGCTTAAGTAAATAATTTTTCGATTCTCAATGCTTAATAAAAATATATCCCTACCCTTAATCTCTCATCATTTAACTCACACTCCTAACTATTACTCCTATAGTAATATTAGCTTTAGTCTAAAATCTTGCTTTTACAACGGTGGCAAATGTTTTGTTCTCAAAGTGTAATAAAAATAAAAGCGCTTATTTCTAAAAACAAGTTAATTAAAAGTTCCGGGACATAAATTAATAACTAAATTACATGCTACTCACTTGAAGGCGTTTAAATTTATTTTAACGGCAATTAATACGTTTAACCGCGTAGTTCTTTAATTGGAGCGAATTTAATTACAACACATCTCAGTGGCAATGGTAATAAATCAAGTCAATATACCTATGTAGGTATGCATGTACGTATGTATATATGTATATGGATTAAATCTAGAGGAAGAAAGCATCTATAAACATTAACTACAATCGTTCTAAATCCAATTAAACTTGAATAGCAAATGAGACGATCTAAAGTAGCCCCTCATCAACGCGGCAAGGCAAAAGAGTTAGAAATGCATATGAATACGAAAATATTTCCATTTATATGTATGTATGTGTTTATAGCATTTGTATATGTGTACGTGTTTAGGTGTTGCATGCATGTTGCAGTCCAGCGGCAGTGGCACCGTTTCGTATATTGTAGCTGACGGTCTTCTGGTCAATGTCAGTTCAATGCACAAATATAAATTATTTCAAGATAAACAGCTTGCGCGTTTAAACTTCTTTTCTACATATGTGCATGTATTTGTTAAATTATTTTTTATTTGCTCATTTTTTTGTTTTTGCATTACTATTTTTTCAATTGCGCTTTTCTTTGCTGTTTTGTTTTTTGTGTACTGTGCAGTGACCGCGGCTACAAGCGAGTGGCCTGTTTATGGCATAACTGCTATATTCCGCAGGTAGTTGGTTCGAAACCTGGTTAAAATATAAATACTCGTCCATATATTAGTAGAAATATTTTCGACATAGCTGTCGCACCTCGGCAGGGAGGGAAAATACTTGGCGTACTTTTTTGCCATGTTTCCTTTTTTCAACTTGCAACCCGCTTAGAGCTGTGATTTCTTTTAGAGTGTTTTTTTTTAGCTGCATGAGAACTATCGATATCGATAACTATGGCTTGACAGCTGCGAATAGCAAACAGTGTTGACATTTCTGTTCACGAAGGTTTGACAAGTCATCTTAAAGCAATTTCGGAAATGTGCTTTGAAAAAAAAAAAACCAAATCTGTTCGCGAAGGTTACAGAGCACCTCGGTGTACATGCCGGCGGCATCATCGGTCCTTACCTCTTTCAAAATGATGAAGGAGCTGCGTTTACGGTGAATGGCAAGCGCTATCGCGCCGTGCTGACCGAATTTTTTTTTCCAAAAATTAATTAGCTTAATATCGACGACATTTGGCTCCAACAAGACGGCGCAACTGGTCATACACCCGCGCTTAGCAATCGACTTATTGAAATATTGCAGCCCCCATTGACACCACATATCATATGGCTAAAAATATTGGAAAAAATTGTCAGAAATTGAACTGATCGAATGAACAATGAAACTCATAGTCGGGACAGACATATGCCGGATATTATATTCAAAAAAATTAATGCGATAAAATTATATACCAGATTATAATAAAAACATGCATTCCAACAATATTTCTGTTCTGTATATATAATATATATATTATTTATTATATAATATATATATTTATTCTTTTGAGGTGTGCGTCTTGATGTTGTTCCACAAATGGAGGGACCTACAGTTTCAAGCCGACCCCGAACGGTAGATGGGTTTTTATGAGAAGCTTTTCATGGCAGAAACACACTCGGAGTTTTCCATTGCCTCCCGAGGGGCGACCGCTATGAGAAAAAACTTTTCTATTATTTGATGTTCATGCACCGAGATTCGAACCTACGTTCTCTCTGTGACTTCCGAAAGATAGTCTCGCACCAACCCATTCGGCTACGGCGGCCTCTATTCTGTATTATCATTTTAATTTCTCAAGCTCGTAACAATACACCTAATAGGTGCACACAAAAAAAATGTTCGCACAAAGTGATTTGAGAAGAAGCTCGGCCTTATACCGTCGAGCGTGTATACGCCCCACTTTTATGTATTGTATATTATAATAAATATTTTGTGCTTTGTGCAGTTAATTACAGATGGAAGGCACATACAAATGCACGCATGATATAAAAGTATATACCCTATAGATAATTCCTGATACCCTGTAGGTAATATATAATTATATATATGTATTATGTAGCTGCCCCAGCTGGAAAGTAACTGCGGAGATCACGAAGCGCCTGCAAACGTTCATAAATCGCTGCCTTCGTCGGATTTTGCAAATTTTCTGGTTACGGAGAATAACCAACACCGAGTTGTTGGCGCAAGCTAAACAGATCTATCAAAAAAAAAGGAAATGGCAGTGGATTGGTCATACACTAAAGAAAAATGGCGACAATGTCACGCTGCACTGGAATTCTTTTCGACAAACTGGTGGCGCTCAACACAAGTTGAAATGAAGTCTCTTAGATTATCGTGGAACGACCTAAGATTTCTAGCGCAAAACCATGTTCGAGTGCTTGGTGCTCTATGATCGAAATAGTAGTTAAAGTATCACATATACATTATATAAATAAAATTCAACTTGAATTAAACTGTTCCGCATGTAGTGAACTTGAGACCATAACTTCGCATTACCTTCTTTTCTTAGGAAATGTCGATGGGTATGCCTGCATCGCTTTTTCGGTAACTTACCCCCTAATAATGTCAGTATTATTATTAGGTCAGAATGAGCTGTTGCAGTATAAAGTGCTTGACTCTAAGAATATCTTAATTTACCCACACAATGCAAGAACTCCTGTTCTAACTAAGAAACATAATTTTAAAATAATTTTGATCGGACACTCTGGGAGACAGATAACTCATACATCGAAACTGACTTGGACATGTGATACACAGATGGATTGAAACTTGAGGACGACAGAACTGATGCGAACTTTTAAAAGATCGATCCCATGGGCGGTTATCCTATAGTCTTTCAAGCAGAAGTCCGTGGCATACAGTAGAGAGTGTCTTCGAAATGGCATAACTGCGTAGCGCACCTGCATTTATTCAGACGGTCAGGCAGCCTTATTTGCACTGCAGTCTCACATAATAACATCCCAAGATGTTCCAAAATGCTTCACTGTTCTCAATACTCTGGGATTACGGAGCACCATTTTGTTGGACTGAGTACTAGGACACAAAGGTTATGATGGTAATGAACAAATAGGCTATTTAGAAAACTTAGGCGCTACTTTGAAATTCCATTATCCAAAATCTTTGAGCTGATGCAAGCCCACATAAAGGAAGTTATCACTGACTGGGACGAACAGAACAAAGGCTGTCCAAACAGCTCATCATTCCCTCTAAAGTCTCCGAACCTAGATAAAGAGGATTTAAGAACTCTCACTGGATACTATACGAGACATTGCAGTCTTCGTTATCATTTCAGAAAACTAAAATTAGTAGAGTAAATAAAATGCCGTGTTTGCGAACTGGATGAACCTCCAGCGCACATTCTCTGCGAATATGTAAATTCATATCACTCGGTGATGCGACTGTAAGTCCATTAATGGTATAATAAAGCTCCAACTAAAACAACAACTAAAATATTTTTACTTTATTTACTTTATTCTTTGTATTCGCATCAGCATTGCAAACATTTATAGAATAGTAAAAGGTATTGAGTCAGACATGCCTGCATACCCATTTGCCTTTCATAAGTCAATCCGTGCCTTTAAACATTTGGTATTAAGAATGACAAAAATAGAAAAAGAACCATGCCTACTTTCCATAAAATGGTAATTTTTAAAAATATTATGATAATTATTGAATTGAGGTTATCCAAGACGAGACAGCTGTGCGTTTTGTAAAGGCGCGGCGTATGCGGTGGCTGGGTCACGTGCTCCGTATGCCTGCTGAATTCGCTGTAAGGAAAGCAATGACTGGAAAGATAATTGGTGCGAAGGCGAAGGGAAGGCTGAGAAACCGATGGAAAGACGCAGTAGGAAGCGATCTCACAGCAATTGGAATTCGCAACTACGAAGGAAAAGCAAACGATAGAACACTTTGAAGGAGTTTTGTGAAGGAAACTTTGACGCACCCCGCATTGTAATGCTGTGAATGATGATGATGAAATGGAGGTTAAAGGTATATCCCTCTCAACCCATAATTTTTTATCACTGCCCACAGTCTCCTAGGTCGACATTCTCAATGATTGACATTACGTCGTACCGACTGTGGCAGAAGCTGCAAGAATGAGAAGGAGGAAAAGCCATGCCAGTAGGTATAGATACTTTCGCTCATCGTTCTTGGATGATACCGGTGCCCTTAGGAATATACGTTTCAGCCAGATCAATGGGTTTGCACTAAAAACAAAATGTTTAACAAGGATTAGAGGTAAATTGCTACTATAGTACCACACTGGATCGGCAACGGTGTAAGTGATTTGGTTTAAAGACCGGTTGTCACTTCCACCTACCTACCTATCCACCTAGAAGTAACTAAAATGAGTATCAAAAACGGATCTGAAGAGGTCAGATTTTTTAATCAAAGCCAAGTAAAAAAGCCTTCAAAGAACTGCATTCATCATCATATCATATATTAACTGGAGCTTCCAAGAATAGAATACTGTGCTATTGGCTGATGTATTCAAACCTGACATATTCGGGTGGAATAAGACTATAGTGCGCAGAAGTCTGAATCCAAAATATCACAAAGCAACTGTAAATCAGAAAGTACACCTATGTATACTCGTATAATGGTCTTCGCTCTCTAGGAAGAAAACTGGGCCTGGTTACAGGGCTGAGCGAATAATTGATATTTTCACGTAAAAGATGTGAAGTCACGGCATAAAACGCTGCATAAAGAAAATATTGCGTTTTGCCACTATTTTACACTCTTTAGTTCTATAATACTTTGAAGACATTCGCCACCATTTACATATGTAGATGGTGAATTGTAAGGTGAAAAAGTAGTTACCTACTCGCATTTGTGTTGAATCAGAAATTTGTTTACAGATTTCTCTGCAGGGTAGGCACTCATATCCACCTAAACATAACCACATGTGTGTGTGTGTGTTTGTAGGAATGCAAAAACAAAAAAAGATGCTCAACATGTAATGGCTGCGGCTGTTGGCGTTGAATGATGTGATCGCCAGCGCATGCGCATTGTTCATTAGAATCTGAGACGTGCAGCGGCAGCAACGCGAATATTTAGTTGGCGATGACGAGCCTCAATAGCCTCAAGAACTACACATATGTATGCTTTTATGTACGAGTATGTATAAATATTTACACATTGCCACTTTTAGCGGCGTAAATTTGCTTAGATATGAGAAATCTTTGAATTTTGTGTGGCATCTATGGACCCATGAGCATATCCATATGCTGTGCTTGCTTGTAGCACTGCTAGCAATTTTTTTCTTTTAATTTTTACTTATCGTATAGTTTTTTTTTTTTTGTATTTGTAATTAGCGTTTTTGTGCGTTCTTGACTTGCAATGTGCTTTGCGGCAATTTTGTACTATTCTTACATATCGAGGCTTTTTATTTTTATTATTTTCAATGGGTATATATTGAAAATACATTTTCTATGCCATGGTCTGGGACGACCATTATTTTTTGTAGAACAAATGCAAGTGCATAAACAACGGATGCAACAAACAAGGTAATGAAGAAATACATAAAATAATAGTAAAAATAAAAATAAAAAATACAAATAAAACTAAAATGGAAAAATAATAAAAAAAAGAATGCTTTGACTAAAATGTATTGGTGGGTGTTTACGAGTCTACCGCTTTTCAATGCAACTTGTCTATATAAATTTTTCTCTATTATAACATACATTTTTTGTGACTTTGGTAAGCGTTTACAGTGTTGGCTAAAATTTAAGCAAGCTTTTAGCGACAAATCAAATCAAAGTATTAAATTATCAAATCGTTATCGGAGTAGTCAGTGGTCACTGCTCAATAGTTAAGAATAGTAAAGTAAGCAGAAAAGCTAAGCGTGTCTTCCTTAAAATGCAGAGCAGGAATAAGTGATATTTTATGAACTCTGTTATTGATCCGCACTCTCCAGAAATGGGTTTTGGTATTTCGAGACTCCATTTTTGCTACCCTAAATCAGGTGGCGAATATTGGCTTATTGGAACTGATCAGATTCTACAGATATTCTGCGTGGTCCTAGGGGGTATATTTAAATATTTATTGAATATCCATTCGCTATATTTCTTGGCTTAATTCTTAATCTAAATATATTTTTCATGAATAATATTGTAGTAAGCAGAGTAGTGGGTTATTCTTTTTCTACATAAGAAAAGGTACCAAAACTTAATTATGGTAAAAGAAAAATGGGAGAAGACAATTAAGCAGAGAAGAGAAAAATTCAGCATAATTCAATAAAAATTTGATTAAAATGATGTTTCCTTATTAATAATAGAACCTCCTTTACTTATGCTATCTACGAGTTTTCATTATTCTTTTTCTGATGCCGCAGATTTCCTCTTAGAAAATAGATAGAAGTTGTCGCGCAGGCCCGGTGAAAAAGTGGATGGAAAGCTGTACTTGGCTAGAAATCATTTGATAAGCAATGTGGCGTAAGACGGCGCTTTGTCTTGATGAAAAAGCCATGAATAAGACTTCCAAAAGATGGCTTGTTTTTTATTATTTTTACTTATTCTTCAATAAGTGCAGTAAAAATGAGGAGGCAGTAATGTGGACTTATAGTTTTACCTTCAGGAATCTAGTGATGTGTTAGTACAGACATTTTTGCGAAAGGGCTCAATCCGATCGGAAGCCATGGCTGGCTATAATGATTTGTTTATAAAGGCGAGAGATATTTCAAAGAGAAAGCTTTACGATAAACTGCTGGTGGTCGGTGGTTTTTGGCGCATAAATATCTACTTCTTCACTATTAGCGTCAGTCCCATTAGTTAATAGCCATGCCTCGTAATATTGGAGGTTGAATTAGTTTTAAAGGTTTTTTTCGAAGATTTGGGGCTTTATTGTGAAAAAACGGTACAAAATATTTTATTCGAAGTATTGGCCATCGCTAGCTACAACTTTCGCCCATCTTTCGGGCAATTTCCGGATGCCGTTTCTCCAAAATTCTGGCCGCTGCTTGGCTATCCATGACTCAACCCATATTTTGGTAGCCTCGTACGAGGAGAACCGCTGGTCCGCCAAATCGAGACTCATATGCCGGAACAAATGATAATCGGAGGGAGCTATGTCTGGACTATACGGCGGGTGGGGTAACACTTCCCAGCCAAGCGTTCCAAGGTATTTTTTGACAGGTTGAGCAACATGCGGCCGAGCGTTGTCATGTTGCAAAATAACCTTGTCGTGCCTTTTTACTGTTTCCGGCCGTTTTTCTTTCAATGCCCGGCTTAAACGCATCAATTGCAGTCGGTAACGATCCCCCGTGATTGTTTCGCCCGGTTGGAGCAGCTCAAAATATACGACGCCGACCTGATCCCACCAAATGCAGAGCATGATTTTCTTGCCGTGAATATTCTGCTTGGCCGTCGACGTTGATGCGTGATTTTTTGCGTTTTGGGTTATCGTAGTGGATCCATTTTTCGTCGCCAGTCACCACCCGATGCAAAAAACCCTTCCGATTTTGTCGCTCGATCAGCAATTCGCACGTAAAAAGTCGCCGTTCGACGTCGCGCAGCTTCAACTCGTACGGGACCCAATGTCCTTGCTTTTGGATCATTCCCATCGCTTTTAGACGCTTGCAAACGGTTGATTTATCAACGCCCAATGATTCAGCAAGCTCTTCTTGGGCTTGGCACGAGTCCTCGTTTACCAATTCCCCCAATTCCGCGTCCTCGAACTTTTTGGGCTGGCCAAGACGCTCCTTGTCTTCGGTGTGAAAATCACCACTTTTGAATCGTCGAAACCAGTACTCACATGTTGAAATCGACGGAGTATGGTCTGGGTAGGCCTCCTGCAGCAATTCACGGGCTTGGGCTGTATTTTTTTTCAAATTGAAGCAGAAAAGCAAAGCTTCCCGCAAATTGCGTTTCGACGGCACGAAAGTTGACATACTCGGAGCACGAAAACACTGCGTTGTTTATACTTCAGCGAAATGACAGATACTGATAAACAAAGCCTAGAGATGAGGCTTTGTCATGAATATATATTCAGTATTGCCAACGCGATAAAGTGATAAATAGCACCATCTGTGTGCCACCTTTAAAACTAATTCAACCTCCCAATATTTTTTTACTTGAGCAGGAGTTTTTAATAAACATTTGCTAAGAGTATTGTAAGTAAGTGTCGTAAAGAGCTTTCTTTAGTTTTTAGCAGTCCTCTTCGTTTTAGCCCATTTCCTTCTGTGGTCTAAAATGCTGTTTGCTTTTCAACAACAACTTTTTGTATATAAAACTCGCAATTCCAATATTTTGATCAAGAACTACCTCTATGGATATGTGTTATGCATTACAGGAGTGCTAAAGATGACTCCAATGGTCACTTGACTTATCACTGATAGATATTTTTGCAGAAAACCTTGCAGCGAAATCTGCAGGAAGACTAAAAGCCCTAAACAAATTCGCATTCAGGACAAATGAACATAGCTCAAGAAACCAGAACAACATAATCAATATGGACATATGGCTCCGGTTTTCAAAGGGGAAAAAATGCAAGATCACTATTGAAAAAGAAGGATCACTATTGAAAAAGAAGGAGGGGCTTTAGCCCCAAACGCAATGCACTTAACTTTTATACGCACGATTCTAAAATGACTACATAGTAGAGTGAGCGCTGCGCTATACTGCCCAGAGTTAGATCTAAGGAAGTCGTATGAGCTTACAGACTAGTGCAGTGTATGCCAGGCTGAGATTTTCGCAGTCGTAAAGGCAACAGACCTCCTAGCCTGTGTTACTACTGGGGCCAACTATAAGGTTAACTTTTACATAGTCACGTAGCCATTATAGCAATTACATCGCTTAGTATAACGTCCAAGATCATTCTCCAGAGCAGGGAGGCTGTAAAAAGGTTGGCGGCTAATTGTAAGCTATGTTACTATAGGATTCCACGCCAAAAGGGAATTGAAGCGAACGATATAGTAGAAGATATAGCGAAAAACGGCGTCTCTCTACCTTCGGATCTTGTTAACGAAATACCAAAGTCAATACGAATATTATACAACGAACTAGACGAAAACATGAGCAAGAAATTCAAGAAAAGATGGGAGAGTTTGTTTACTTCATATGTAGACATGACGATCACAGTCCTGCTCCATTTATAATATCACTAACATGAAGATATTGTAGAACTACGCTAGGCATGCTGACGGGACATAGCCCACTAGCAGCGTTTGCTTATAAGATTTGAATCTCGGACAAGGAGTAATACAGGAAATGTGGTGAGCAGCACTCAAGGGAAACTGTAGAACATCTAAAATAAATAAATAATTGGCGCGTACACTTCTGTTAGGTGTTTGGCCGAGCTCCTCCTCCTATTTGTGGTGTGCGTCTTGATGTTGTTCCACAAATGGAGGGACCTACAGTTTCAAGCCGATTCCGAACGGCAGATACTTTTATGAGGAGCTTTTTCATGGCAGAAATACACTCGGAGGTTTGCCATTGCCTGCCGAGGGGCGACCGCTATTAGAAAAATGTTTTTATTAATTTTGCTTTCACCGAGATTCGAACCAACGACCTCTCTGTGAATTCCGAATGGTAATCACGCACCAACCCATTCGGCTACGGCGGCCGCCTCCTTTGCGGATATCCTGCGTTATTCAAAAAATAACTGAGGGTACCACCATTTCATGGATTGGAAAATTTGGGTTGGAAATGATTCTTTAAATTAGCAATAAAAACAGGCAGCATGCCGGTGGACTATTTCAAAACAAATAACCCAGGAACACCATCAGGTAGCGCTATGGGCCGCACCGGTCTGTGCGTGACTGCAAGTCAACCAGTTCAACCTAACCTATCCCTTCCCTATGGATAAACAAAAATAGTAGGTAATTTATTCCACAAATTTTGTTTCTGAAACAAAGGGCAGCTTTATGCGCATCGTCTTTGTTTTTTAAATTACCTTATGAAATAAATTTACTAAGCGGGTGTTAAATTTTGTCCATTACTGTAAGTCAGATTGCACTGCATCCAGCCATAGTTGCTGTTATTTATTTGATATTTTTTCATTTAAAATTTCCTTATATGCAAACACTTCAAACACTTTTTTATTACATTTCAAATATCTACAGTTATTGTTTTTAATTTACGCCGCGCACGAGTTTCTTGTACATACTAGATGTAGCTATACATGCCTATATATGTGAGTATGCATAAAAAAGTTTCACAAGCAATTTATAAAAACTTATTAACTTGGCACATCAAGCAATACAAAATCATAAATTAGTTGCTGCGCATGCGCTCTTTGCGCATTCTAGTGCTGCCGTTTAGTCGCCCGAATCGCCTGAATGTCAGCATGTCAATGTCGGATGCATGCAACATAACGACTAGTTCTGTCTTTCAAGTGTTTAATAGTGACAATACTGTCCCATGAGTCATGCTTTACTTACATAACTGAAATGCAGGAAAAAAGTAGTTGCATAATGATTATTTTAATTTATCTTACTTGTTTGCAGTAAAAAATTCAACACGAAGACTAATCAATAATATTTATATATGATATGTAGTAGCAATAGCTGAGTACATCACTTCAATTTGTAGTGGACGCCATTGATTTGCACCTTCAGAAAAGAAGAGGAAGATGAAACTGCACGATTGCGAGGTAAATTGGCTGATAATGTTTTGTAGTATTGAAGACTTGCCATTATTTTCTAAGAGATATTCGGATGGTCTTGAGTTCATTGTTGGCACGAAATTTCGAATGATAGAACACTTTTTTCTAATAGCAGTCGGCGATCCCCATGCAGTGGCAAACAATCTACCAATCGAAGGACAATAACAAGACGCAATTCACAAATTAAAGGAGAAGTTCAGCTAAATAGCTAACATATAAGAAAAATTCGTAAGTTTTGTATTCCCCTTTATTATGCCTTTTAAATTAATGAACGGCTGATTTTCATTTTAAATAATTTTGATGATCCAAATTGGCGAAGCACAGACCTTAATATACGTATAATTTTATTACTGATAGAATACTGGTGGATGAGATAACTTCAAACCCTCAAAATAATAAAGAAAAATCAACGTGCATCTTCAGTTTAAAAAATCATTGCAAAGCATAAGCAGGGAGTTGGGCAACACGATTTTTGCCAAGCTATCAAAGCGGACATGTTGCTAACTCAAATAGATTTTCGATGGCATCAACTGATGTCCCTTATACGAAGCTTAGATCCTTACCTAGGGATATTAATTTCTTTTATGCAACCACTTATCCAAGTAAGCCAATTGCTAACTTATCAAATTTATGATTAGGCTTCATTTCTAATTTGACGTTTTCTTTATTTCGCAACGAATTCTTTTCATATTTGTGGCCAATATTGTCTTTATAATCTTTTTTGGACCAGTTTACTTGACTAATTTTCTCTCATTACACTGTGCGACAATTTTGGGGTCATCAAAATCAAACCACACCGGACCTTTTTTTTCTGAAAATATACCTATTCAATAGCAAAACCCTATCTGGGTTTTTAAAAGTTAGCTCGATTTTTTTTTTATAGCGTTTTGAAGTTTTCTATTTTCATGAGATTTTGGAGTTTTACCTGTACGCTAAATTTGACTTATAAATCGACCTTTGTTTGATTTAATCGATTTATTTTGTCATAGCTTGATGCAGAAATTTCGTACATGTACAAATAAACTTATTTTGAGAAGAACCTATATCTCAATACGCAATTTTGAATACCAAAATTTCGAAAAATTTTATGTTTTTACCATTTTTTACTGTAATTATGAAATAATTAAAATTTCTCACTATTTCTTTTAGCAAAAATGTTGCAAAATGTACTAAAAAAGTAATTTATAAGATAAAAACATAAAACTGAACTTTAAGTTTGTTATTTTCTAAAAAAATAAATTTTTAACAAGATTTTTTTTCATAAAAATAATTTTTTTATACTCTGCTTTAAATTTTTTTTAAATATCTAAAAACTCTGTAGGTAAAAATATTAAATAGATTATGTAAAAAGAATATAGGCTTGAATTCTTATAATACAAAACTATAACAATTTTTTGGATCATGTTCTTCTGGATTGTGCCATAGCATTGGCATTCCAAAAGGCATTCTGCTTTGTTTTTTGTGCAACCAATTAACTAAACCAACATAACAAGCTCTAGACACTATGTTTGGCGCCCAAGGTACATTCAAAATAACTTCACGATCAAAATAATGTCTGTATGCCACAGTAAAATCATCACTGATTGATCCATGCTTTTCACTCGCTGGTGTGAAACGTACACAACAATAGCAGAAAACGTTAATATTTGCAGGACAATTGTACATTTTTTATTTTCTTAATTCATAAAAAATTCACGTAAATGAAATTAATAAATTCAAATATGTTAACAAAAACCGTATTGTTCACAAAATATTTAGCGCATCAAATGTGTTTTAGGAGTTGTTATGCACGAACCTGATCTCGCAAGACCGCTGCGATCTTAGAACAGGTAAAATCGTTGGGAACAAATTTTGGAATTTCTAAAACAAACATTTCCTGATAAGACAGACTACAACCTTCTTTATACTTTTTATTTTGGAATGTGTACTAGCCACTTTTCTATGTACTTAACAGGCTAAAAGTCTTGTGAGACCAATCATGCTTTTCACTACTCACGATCACATTTTGTTACATCCATTCATTGGAAAACCGTATCTGGAAAAAATACTAGCAAAAATAGAAAAATCTGAAAATGTGTATAACGGGTGGTTACGTATAAAATTATTTTCATAATTACAGTAAAAAATGGTAAAAACATACAATTTTTCGAAATTTTGGTATTCAAAATTGCGTATTGAGATATAGGTTCTTCTCAAAATAAGTTTATTTGTACATGTACGAAATTTCCGCATCAAGCTATGACAAAATAAATCGATTAAATCAAACAAAGGTCGATTTATAAGTCAAATTTAGCGTACAGGTAAAACTACAAAATCTCATGAAAATAGAAAACTTCAAAACGCTATAAAAAAAAAATCGAGCTAACTTTTAAAAACCCAGATAGGGTTTTGCTATTGAATAGGTATATTTTCAGAAAAAAAAGGTCCGGTGCGGTTTGATTTTTGATGTCGCACTGTGTTATGGACTGACTGTAAGTATTGACTCTCTAGAAATTGGATAAATTTCTATACCGATTTCTTTTATCTGGTGTTCCAATTGCGAATATTTCGGGAGCATATCACCAAATATATTTTTCTGTATCAATTCGTCAATAGACGCATTGTACAGGTTTTTCCTTAAGGACATAATACAAGCTTTGCAGAGTCTGATGAAGTTTTGATGTTTCAAATTATCAGAATTATCAGAATTCTTAACTTTTTAGGTTAATTTGATCTTGTAAGGATGGATTTAATCAAATTTCGCCACAGTTTCGTCTAAGAGTCTCATTTACAATGAATTCTGTAGAATTGGTTGATTAGTTTATTTTGAATTTAATTCCTTACGGCAGAAATATATTCGATACTTCGACCACTGCATTGTATCAGTAACTCAAGAGTATTCACTAGCGAATATGTTGATTTACAAGGTTCGGCACTCGAAATGTAACCAACTTCAGACCGCACGCGCAGCTGTTGCACTATGCACTATGACTTGAGCAGAATTCCCGACGAAGTGCCAATCAAATGGCGAAAAAACTGAACATATCTGACCGTAGCATCCACCGCATACTGAAAAATGATCTCAAAGTTTAGCCTTACCAGATCCAAAAGGCGCATGATCTCAAACCAAAGCAGCAACAAGTCAGACTTGAGAGAGCGAAGGAGCTGCTTCGCTTGGCCGAAAGCGGTCAATTTCCGAACATTGTGTTTTCTGACGAGAAAATTTTTCAAATTGAGCAATTCGTAAACTCCCAAAACGGTAGGGTTAATTTCACCGACCGTTCATACGAGAATTTGAGTCATCGATTGGCCACCAGGAGGCAGCACCCGCTACAGGTAATAGTTTAGGCCGCTGTAACCACAGGTGGGCGCTCTCCAATCGTTTTCATCGAGGTAATTGCGAAATACTGTCGGGAAAGTATTCTGGAGGTTGCCGCAGGTTGCAGCCGTGGGCAGACAAACATTTCGGTGGCAGACTATGTACTCTATAGTACTCGTCTACCGATTCACAAAGCTCGAGTGCGCCAAGAATGGCTAAAAACAAATTGCAATGCACAACGTTGCATTGTTTTGGAGATGCAGTTGAGCGATTTCATGTCAAGTGATGTAAGGGCATTGGCGTCAATTATTCTGTTCTTTTTATATAGAATTATTCTACATATTTTTTAAAATTGTATAAAATCAGATATTTTGTAAGTGAAATATTTTAGGTCCGTTTTAAAGTTTTTTTTTTTAATTTTTCATAAAATAATTTAATCATAAAGAAACTATACATTTTGTTATTTTAAAATCAATTTCATCTAACTTATTCGAAAAACGTATCATATTTGTCTTAATTGAATACCAACCAATGCCGATCGTTCCGCTCCCTTTATATTTTTTTTGCATATAGAGCGATTCCATATTAAGTTCCATGCTTCTGGGAATATAGTCGCTTTTTCTGAAAATTAGTGTATTTGGAGGGAAACAAATTTAAAAATGTTTAAATTTATTTAACGTTGGAAATTTTAGTATTAAGTTGTTTAAGTGATATATCTTCAGTTCTTTTTTAAAGTTCTTAAATTTCTTATGAACTGTTTTCTTTTAAAGGAAAAAATATACTTAATTTTTGTTTTAATAAAATCAAATTTTTAGTGCAAAATACTGCTTTAAAAAAACACTACCTGCGTGCTCGTATTTTCCGTCCATTTGCAATCGATTAGTAAGTAGGTGCGCGGTATTTTTCACTGCTTCGTTGTACATATTTGAATATAACTCGCAAGATTACGGCGATCCTATTATGAAACTTTTAGTGATTACTCAGTATAGTCAATGAATCACAAAAATATCTGAGTTGTGGTAGTTTTTTTTTTTCAAAAAATAGCAACAAGAAATTAATTTTTTCTTTTAATTTTGACCAGGAAAATTTAATTTTTTCTAAGAAAGGAATTTTTAAAAACGTTATTTTTTTCTGAAAAATTTATAAAAATGTTGATAAGAATTTTTTCAGTTTATTTCTTGCACTAAAGCCTAGCACTAAGCTAAACCTCTTTTCAGAAAAAATTACTACAATGCGCTAAATACTTGGGTGGCTTGCCGAGGAATCGGCATGTTGGTGTTATAATAAAAAAGAAGTTAGATGAAATATTTGATATTTAATTTTTTAAATATGTAGAGTTTATTCTTTATTGAAAATTGTAGTATATGAATAGAGAAGAACTGACCTTCGAATTTCGGCCAATTTCAGTTTTGGCCTAACCGAACATTTTGTAGAGTCGAAGAAATAAATAATTAATGAATTTTCAAAAATCCAATATTTTTACTAATAATAAAGCAAAATAGGTTCAACAGTCTCAATGGCAGTAATTTCTATTTATGTTTACATGTTGTAATTATTTAGTACTCATTGTTGAATAATTTTACATTATAATGAAAAAATAATAGCTTATAGGTACTTTTGCTGTGCTGTGTACCACTTGCAGCGTTCAGTGATTGCTCACTAGCCACACTCAACGGAGGAGTAAATAATATTTCAAAGCAATTTAAAAGAAAATCATGCCAGAATTCAATCTAAAAGTTAATTTTCAATTAAAATTAAAAAAAAAAAAAAATTAATTCAAAAAATTAAAAATTTACCGAATTATTCGGCAAAAGCTCAGCTCTTTTTCAGCTGAGCGAACTGAAATTTTGGGGCCATATATGGCCGAAGTGAAAGCTGCGCATGTCACAGAGAATGTGAGGATCCCGATACCCCAATCGTTGACGGAGGAATTGTCTTTCCGCTACCGGACCATGACGAGGTGAGAATAGCGATAACGCGTCTAAAGAACAAAAAAGCCACGGGTGCCGACGGACTGCCGGCTGAGCTATTCGAACATGGCGGCGAGGAGCTGGTAAGGTGCATGCATCAGCTCCTATGCAAAATATGGTCGGATGAAAGCATGCCTGCCGATTGGAATTTAAGTGTGCTCTGCCCAATCCATAAGAAGGGCGATCCTGCAATCTGTGCCAATTACCCCCTGATTAGTCTTCTAAATATCGCCTATAAGGTTCTAGCGAGCGTATTGTGTGAAAGGCTGAAGCCCACCGTCAACCAACTGATTGGACCTTATCAGTGTGGCTTTAGACCTGGAACCAAATTTTCACAATACGCCAAATCTTGGAAAAGACCCATGAAAGGAGAATCGACACACAAACACAATCTCTTCGTCGACTTCAAAGCTGCATTCGACAGTACGAAAAGGAGTTTCCTGTATGCCGCGATGTCTGAATTTGGTATGCCCGCAAAACTAATACGGCTACTGACGTTGATCAACACCAGCAGCGCCATCAGAATTGGGTAGGACCTCTCCGAGCCGTTTAATACCAAACGAGGTTTCAGACAGGGTGACTCACTGTCGAGTGACTTCTTTAACCTGAAGTTGGTTACGAGCCGCATCGTACGAGCCGCAGAACTTAATCGCTCAGGCACAATATTTTATAAGAGCGTACAATTGTTGGCGTATGCCGATGATATTGACATCATTGGCCTTAACAACCGCGCTGTTAGTTCTGCCTTCTCCAAACTGGATAAAGAGGCAAAGCGAATGGGTCTGGTGGTGAACGAGGACAAAACAAAGTACCTCCTGTTATCAAACAAACAGTAGGCGCACTCGCGTATCGGCACCCACGTCACTGTTAACAGTTATGATTTCGAGGCTGTAAAGGGCTTCGTTTATTTGGGAACCAGCATTAACACCGATAACAATGTCAGCCTTGAAATCCAACGTAGAATCTCTCTTGCCAACAAGTGATACTTTGTACTAAGTAGGCAATTGAGCAGTAAAGTCCTCTCTCGACGAGCAAAACTAACACTCTACAAGACTCTCATCATGCCCGTCCTAACAAATGGCGCAGAAGCTTGGACGATGACAACATCCGATGAAGCGACGCTTGGAGTGTTTGAGAGAAAGATTCTGCGCAAGATTTTTGGGCCTTTGCACGTTGACAAGGGCGAATATTGCAGGCGATGGAAAGATGAGCTGTATGAGCTTTACGACGACATAGACATAGCGCAGTCGTTTTGTATGGGTATATATGTAAATACTTCTTAGTTTTTTTAATTTTTTACGAAATTATATACTTCTTAAATAAATTTTTTTTCCTACAAAATTTTGGTTTTTGTCTATTTATTATTATTCTTAACTAACACAAATTTTTCGAAATTTATGTTTTTCTTTTTAATATTTGAAAACAAATCTTCTTCTTGGTTTTATTTGTAATTTGTTTACATTTGTCATAAAAAACTTTTTTTGTGGATTTTTGAAAACAAATGTCTTCCCTCAGATTTTTTTCAAAATTTGGTCGCACTTTTACGAAAAGAAATTGTTTTGCTATTTTTTGGAAAGGATTCAGTACTTTTCTTCTTCTTCTTTTATTAATAGCTTAGACTATTCCAATCTCCATAAGTTTAATGATGGCATTTCTTTAAGTTTAAGTTCATACAGTGGATTAGTGAATAACACCACCCTAGCAAACTGCCCGCAAAATGACGTATCTTAGCAATTACATACTTACATGGAGCTGTAAAATTAGCAAACCCATCGGAAGATTTATAAAATTTGCAAATGTCGTTATTTATGAATCAGATGGCAGTATACAAATAGACAAGCTATGGAGTGCGTAAAGGTCAAAATAAAGTTTTTTTACTATCCAAAATCATTTATTTTGTATTTATTAGTAGGAAAGTTATTCAAAAACCAAATTGACAAGTTGTGAATGTATATAATTGGCCTTTACAATATTTTGAGCCGAGTGTTGGGTGTTTGACCGAGCTGCTCCTTCTATTTCCATCACCTAAACTCATTTCATTTTATTTGTAAAAAAGTTATTCAAAAACAAAATTGGATGATTAATTTTGTATGTGACCACCGACGATCAGCAAGCGGGCGGCGTTATATGCTGCCGCTTCACTAAAGTGGTCGGTTTTTGACGTGCCAAAAAATGTTGTTGTAGTATCATAATAGAGAAGAATGCCATATGGACAGAATATTTGTTTACCTTATTAAATACAAAACAAATATTTGAGTTCAAGTTTACGCACACTGCCTTTAACAAAATACGTTTTATGTTTATTTATTTAGGGCAACTTTGAATTGAGAACTCGAGGCATTTACATAAAAACAAACACAAATACAAATGAGTAATAGGCCTTACGGTTAAAATTGTGCTGCGTATAGTTTTTCAGATCACCTAGTGCCAATTCGACTATTCATGTATGCATATACATACATACGAATATGTAAGAGCTCTACCGCTTGATGGACTACCAAAAGTGTAGCTAAACGTTTTGCAACAGATTTACGGACCATTTTTCATTTTTTTATTAATTGTATACGATGCTCAAATTTAACAGCGCTACCTAGTATTGCCTTCGAGCTGTAGGCTTTCATTGCCAATGCTGGCAAATAATTTTGTTCGAAATGGTTTCAAGCCACGAAGTGACTGCTGCAACACTTTTTATACGAATACACTTTGCGCTCTGCATTTACAAAGCCATCCAAAGTAGCCGCATTTCGGCAAATATGCCACCGCTGACCGCTGGCCGACAACCGAAAAGCGGCGACATTGCATCTACGCTTAATTGCCCCAATCTAGCAAAAGACAATGGCCGAAGCCTTGAGTGCAAATATATAATATACACATACATACCTATCTACGTATGAAGTAAGTAAGTGTTGAAAAGTGTACCTACAGTAGCAACCCCCTTTTTTGCCACTTCGTATTTGGTTGTGTGTAACTGTTACATATTGCACAAGATTGCACGAGTATAACTAATGTGACTTAAATACCGCGCGTTTGCATTTTAAATTAGACCAGGTTAGCTATTAATCTTGAGGGATTGTGTCCTCTAAGCGACTCGTGCACTCAACAAGTACCAGCATGCAAGTAGCCAAGAAACTAGCGAATCGACTATCTGACTGCCTGACGGTCTAACGATGTGCTGATTGCCTTCGCTGTCGTTGGCCAACTGTTGCGATCTGTTTTTGTTGTGCCTTTTGTTTTTTTTTTTTTTTTAATTTTTGTTTTAACTGCAGCTCAAGGCAGCTAATTGGAGCGCACCAAACGGGCTGCCCAAGCCAAACAGAATACTGGTACAAATATAGACCATAAAAAACAATTGCTTTGGGCCATTGGTAACCAGTTGCCTTAACGCTGCTTTCAACGCTTACCATGGGTATACACTGTCATGGGCAGTTAGCCGGTTGTTTTTGGCATTCTACAACAATAGCAATGCAGACTCGACGACAAATGATTGCGTTGCGCCCTGGGCACTTGCACCTTGAAACTTCAACTTTGTGTGGCGCGCCGATGTTCGAGCAAGACTCTCTTCCGTATCAAATTGCTGTTGCAGAGATACTTTTACCGTTATATTTTATGTTTCTCAATTATTTTATAAAATTTGTTTCACACTGTGAGCTCGAAATTATTTACTAATCATCTAATCATATAGAAATTGTTGATTAAAAATAAACATACACATGCAAGCAAAGTTCTTTTTAACCCTTAACGCTAAATTCTTCTTCCAAATTCTTCTTCCTACTTTTCATTTTATTACACCAGCCTTAAAGATTCACCTACAGGATTCTGCGAAATACAGATTAAAATTTTTGCTGCAGAAAACTACTACAATCCACCCGTAGGCACCGCATGAGAGCTTAGACCTCTCAGAAAACTTGAACTGATAAGTGGGTGAAGAAATAAAGCCCACTTGTAACGGCGCATTTAAGAGTTTATGTTTTTGTAGTTGTTGTAAAGGCAAACATTTTTGGTCGCATTTAAATTCTGGTAGTTTCGCTAGCGTTAACTGCTTGTTGAGGGAACGTGGGAGCTCATGTTGTTGTTGTTGTTGTAATATCATGAACACTCCCCACAGATATTTGGGAGATGCATCTGAAGTGACACATCTTGACCGAATATAGATCTGATAACATAAAACCGATTGCCGTGGAAATGCTTCCTCTTCACTGAGATTACCTGCTTGTAAAGCGAAGCCGCTTTTTGGCAAACGAAATTGCTTTCTGAACTTAGGACTTCGCGCAGACGTCTCTCCCATAGTAGGAGGAGGCATAAGACTTGGGATACCTGTCAGTATTTCTGCAAAAGCTTGGAAGGCAATTCTTCCAAGAAATCCTCTTCTTTGACGTACTTGAGGTTTGAGTTGGAAGTTAGGGCAATGAGTAGCGGTAAGTTGCTCGTGTTTACTTCGAATGCCCATTTTAGTGGTGTCCCGTGACACAAGAGGTACCGTGGTTGATCATTGGGCTTGATCGCACTTGATCAACTCTTTCTAGCTCTTCAAATCTTTCAATTTGCTATAAACCGACGGTATCATACCTTTGCATGACCAAACAACTTTTTTTCGTTATGATGCTATTTCCTAAATCTTTTCTATGACCCAAAATATTACACCTTTTCATATCTTTTTATCTTACATTTTTGGAGGAGATTTTAGGAGCAGAAATATACACGCAGTTTTGCCATTGCCTGCCAAGGGGCGACCGCTATTAGAAAAAGTCGTTTCTATAATTTTGCTATTTCAAGCACGGAGGTATTAATCTATGTACTCCCGAATGGTAGCCAAGCACCAACCCATTCGGCGCCCGTCTAAAAGCTTCTCATAAAAAACGATTTGCCCTGCGGAGTCGGCTTAAAACTGAAGGTCCCTTCATTTGTGGAACAACTTCAACCCGCACGTAAAATTGGAGGAGGAGCTCGGTCAAACATCTTAGATAGGTGTACGCGCCAGTTAATTATTTTTATTTAATATTTATTCGTACAGCAAAAATGTCATTTCCGTAAATTTAGCATAAAAACTTTAGAGATTGATATTTTAATCTACTATTTTATTTTCACTTAACAAAAGGCCAAAAAATGAGGCCATATCATTTATTTAAAAAAAAATGTAATTTTTACTACTTTTTATAACAACTCCCTGAAAACACCCAAAGTTAAAAAAAATGCTAAAAAATTTAATATGCGTAAATTTTAATTTCTGTTTTTGTTTTTAATTTAGTTCTAAGAAGTTCTTAATACCAAATAATGTATTCGTACTATATGTTCTTTTACATTTTTTTATGTGATTAAAAAATGTATGGTTGAAATTTAATAACTTTTTTATCTTCTCTAGAAAGTAAAATTTTTTTCTGGATCCCTATAAAAATCAATATAAATTATAATTTTTTCTACAATAATTTTTTTTTTTGGCACATCCAAATGTACACTGTGCCATGGCTGACTAAGTTGTATCTCTGTAAATTGCATTGGCAAGGGCAATATTCCCAGTCCTTGGGGGATGATGAATTTTACTTTCATGCTCATGCCGATCAAGAGGTATTTTTGTCCCGAAAAGTTTTAGGCCAATCAGTTTTTCTTCTATTTTTCTAAAAGTATTTTAAAGGCAAATTGACTTGAATATAATAAACAGATTTTCTCGAGATTTCTGTCGATTATTGATTTTCTATCATAATCTCTATATCAAGGAAGAGAGGTATCAACTCGAGATAAAGGTCTGCTATTTGTTTATGTAATGCGCATTTTACAAAGTGCTTGTTTCCACTCACCATTCAAAAAGAACTCATATTACAACAACTCACCCTGAGAAACCATAAAATATATCTCAATTAGTTATTTTTTTCTATTTAGATTATGACTCGATCTAATAAATTTTTTTCTCTCCTAAAATCAATGAAGACCCCAGCAATAGAGGTAGATGCTTTTTTCCGCAAAACAGAAGGATTAAAGTTATTTTCTCGTAACTGTATATATACATATATTCTAATGCGTGCACATGTATGTATTTGTGTATGAAAGACATATTAATCATGAAATTAATTTATCTTCGCATAAACTACCAAAATCTATTTAAAAGCGCTAATTACTAAATTACCACTTTTAGCGCAGTCGAGTTATTGCCCTTTTGTTTTACTTAAGGGATTTACGAAAGCAAATTAGACTTATGTAAAAACTGCAATTAACGCTTAAAGTTGTGATTACATGATAAACTGTTATGGCTAAGCATTTTAGGCCTTTTACTTTTCTTTATCTTCTCTAACTAATTTTATGGCAAATTAAATTAAATTAATTGAATTGTTACAAATTGTGCATACAAGGGCAGTTCATAATGCACGATAGTCTTTTTGTATAGGTACTAAAATATGCCAAACAATTAGTGATAAAATCAAATTGCTCAAGTAATCGATTAAATAATCTTTAAGAGACCTTCACCTAGAAAATGAAACAAAAACTCTTCATAGCTCAATGATACCAAGCCAAGTAGTCCAAGTATTTTGGACAGCGTCGTGTATTTTCCTGAAAATTTGTTTATGGAATAAGAAGTAAACTGAAAAACTCTTTAGAAAAAAATTAATGATTTTTAGATCGTTGAATGTTTAAAATTTGGTATACAGTTTTTTAAAGTGAAATAACTTTGATTTTTTTAACAATAAAAACAAAATTTTATATAAAATATGCTCTAACAAAATGTTTTTTTTTTAATTTGTATAGTTTTGTGGAAAATTGTTTTTACACATTTTTTTAAATCACTCCGCCTCGCCCCCCTTTCAGATTTTTTCTATAGTTTTTTTTCCTTTCCTTTTTTTAATGTTTTTTTTTTTTTAATTTTTGTTGGCTTAAAATTAGATATACAGTTTTTTAAAGTGAAATATCTTTGATTTTTTAACAATAAAAACAAATTTAGATGAAATATGCTCTAACAAAAAGTGTTTTTTTTTAATTTCTACAGTTTTGTGCAAAACTTATTTTTCAGTAATTTTTCTTAGTTTTTGTTTTGTAAAAAACTGTATAGTTTCTTTTTATTTAAACATTTTTTTTTTTAATTTATTATAGTTTCGTATAGAATATTTCGAGAAAAAATATCTTTTGAGTAATTTTTTTGAAACATCCCGCCCCGTTCCTTCCAATTTTTTTCTTAATTTTTTTTAGAAAAGTCGTTTATTATTTTGTTCAAAATTATTGGGGGAAAAAAGCTTCTCAATAATTGTTTAAAAACATCAAGTTTCGTCCTCACCTCAGATTTTTTTCTTTTTTTTCTAATTTTTGTAGTTTTGTTCAACATTTTTGGGTAAAAATAGCGTTTTAGGAATTTTTCCGAAACACACCATCCCCCCCTACTCACATTTTTTCTTAATATTTTTTTTAACTTTTATTGTTTTGTTCACAATTTTTGGGAAAAATATGTTTTTAGTATTTCCTTAATAACGCACCGCCGCGTCCCACAAATATTTTTATCTAAACTTTTTTTTTTTTAAATTGTTTATTGCTTTGTTCAAAATTTTGTGGGAAACAATCGTTTTTTAGTAATTTCTTATACACACCAAGTTCCCTACTCCCATCCGTCTTTTTATTTTTTTTTTTATTTTTTTAATATTTCATAGCTTTATTCAGAGTTTTTGGGGAAAATATCTCTTTAACAATTTTTAACAACACACTGCCCCGTCCCACCCATTTTTTTTTTCTTTTTGATTATTTTAATTTCTCTTTTAAGGGGATATTTGCTATTCTTTCGGATAGACAAGCTATCCGAAGGCTATTCCTACTTTGTTCTACCAGCTATAACAACCTCAAAACTGGTAGAACAAAGTAGGAATATTCTTACTATCTTGAGTGAAAACCATAAAGTTACCTTAATCTGGGCCCCAAGACATCAGTTAATTGAAGGTAACGAAAAAGCAGACGAACTGGCAAGGGGGGGATCTACCATGAATAACAATCTGGCGATCGGCATTCACACCAGTCAGCCTAAAATACCAACGAATCGCGGATTGTAGATGAAGAGACCAGACGAAATGCAAAATTAGCAAAATGGTATGGCCCACCTAAAACCTCAAGCAATCGTCAACATTGGCAAACATGAAACGACTGTACGCCTGGAGACTCACAGCAGTCATAGCAGGCTTTTGGTCTGTCGGGGAGTAGTAGCCAAAATGGGCATCCCTCACAACTCATACTATCACAGTTGTCAACAACCGGAGAAAAAGGGAACAATTTTTAATTTCTCCTTGAAATGCCTTGCCCTATGGAAGGACAGAATATTAACCCTGGATAAACCGCTGTTCGAGAGTCTTGAACACCTGTTTGGCTTGGATTTCAACAACCTAATAAAGTTCCTAAACCGCACAGCCTGGATATACTCATGTTGTAAATAACCGTTAAACAAGTTGGTAACGAGGATGTGGCAACAAATTGGTGCGGAAGCGTTATTTGGATGCTGAACGAATCACCACTTAAGCCAACCAACTAACCAACATGTTTAAAATATTTTAAAGTTTTCCAATATTTTGGTACTAAAATACTCCTTATTCCACTCAGTAACACAATGTCTATGCTCAAAATGCCGTAGTTGAACAAAATTTCAGACTTCATTTATTTATTATCTTTGCATAGAAAAATAAATTTTGCATATCAAAATAGACCTTGAAGATCGGTATTTAAAGCAACTAAAAACGAATAAATAATATTAAAAAGCACCTCAATCAGCGTTTACGACTAATACAAATTGCTATTAGCTCAAGCACAAAAAGAAACAAAAAGCTATGTTCGTTACTCCCGCACACTATAAGCATAATTATGCACAAAACTAATTATGGGATCGTCAAAAATAATTATCTGAAACTTTAGTAGCTCTTAGAATAAGCTAAGAATCCGCGGCGCAAGCCAAGTGCATCATGGATGGCGTGTATGTATGTATGTATGCAACATTGAAGTGCAAATGGAGTAGACGTTCGCTGTGAACCGCAATAAAAAATAAATATTGCGCTAAATGACTATAACGCCGCTGCTTGCTGTTGCTGGGAGCATGCAAAGTGACTGAATATTTGATGTGAAAAGAACAATGGCAAAGGCAGTGGCCGGCCACATCAATTCGATTTCATGTATTGTTGGAAGCTAGAAAACATGTGTATAAATATAAATGAAAATGGGGTGATTCCAAAATTGCTAAGAAGATGTTATTTAATAAAAGTTGTTAAAGTTTAAAGTATGCATTTTTTATAGAGACTAATTTTATGTTAATGCAGGGGTGTATTGGCGATTAAAAAGTAATTTGTCGAAAAATATAAAATTTGTGAAATGAAGAGACAAGCAGGTATGATCGCTGTATGCGAAAATCACACATAATTTTTAAGTGCTCTCGTTCATTCGTTCATAAGATTCTCCTTGAATCGGAAACATCAGGTGGCGATGCAGAATCAGTTGGAAAAGGCAAAGAACAGGAGGAATTTTCTGATTCTGTCCGGTCACCAGAATTCAGTCAACAAATACAACCGATCATTTTCGAGGACCTTTCAAAACCAATGAAAGAACAGGAGGAACTTTCTGATACTGTCCGGTCACCAGAATTCAGTCAACAAGTACAAACGATCATTTTCGAGGACCTTTCAAAATCAATGAGGGCCCTTGTGAGGGAGGCTAATGTATTTGGGGATTTTATAAGTCGAGCTGTCCCTGAATATCTTCGTTCTAAATCTCATTTATGCGTATAAGACAGTTTATGTCGGAGCAAATACTAGAACAGCGAGTTATCCGATCACAACGCCTTCTAAACAAAATTAAACACCCTGAAGTGCCTGAGGTTATGGTTTTTTCCGGACGAAAATATTTTGATTACGAACCAACCGCAGAAATTACCTGAATGACAGATAACTATTTTCAATCCTACAGCGATTCCTGTTGTTATGCGCACAAAGCTTTCAGTCATTGTTACGGTTTTAGGTGTTGTCAGCAACAATGCACATGCCATGCCACATCACTTGTTTACTCGAAGATTTTGAGTATACTTTGCCGTATATATCCAGGTTCTAGAAACAATAGTGAAACTCTGAATTAATAGTGTACGCGGAGACAGCCCATATATCTGTTAGTAAGCTATGGCTTGAAATTTCCATGTCCACATAACACCGAATATATAGCCGCCTAACTTCCGAGACCTTAATTCACTGGATGACTACGTATGGTGTATAGTTGAGCACGAAACCAAAAACTATTTCTTCTCTGAAAGCTGCAATTAATACCGTTATTATATACTTCTAATACCTGCTTCTTTCCGTTAATCCCAATTAGTGGTGCTTTACATACAGTTACTTTAGTTTTCAAAATAGTAGTAATAATAGTACGAGTATTAAGAAATATTTGACAAATTTTATTAAAGTTATAAAATAGTAAAAACCTCAAAGTTGTCTAATAAAAACATAGTAATGGAATTGGTTGTGTTCTTTTTAATTTTTTTTTGCGTTCCGAAAACGATTTTAACATATTTTGGCTTATAGAAATACCTCTTTGGTAACTTCGTGCAATTTATGTCAAAAAAAGCCTTCTAGTAGGGATTAGCTCCAAAATACAAAATATTCTATGATAAAATGCATAAATAATAACAGAGATCCATTAATGCATAAACTAATGTTAGGCACCGAAAATAGCCAAGTCACCGATTTGTAACTTTTAAATAATTGTGTTGCTGTTTTAAGTCGATAAGGTACTTAGTCCATATAAACATAAGGGAAAGTCCATATAAACATAAGGAAATCACTAAGGTTATCCGCTTATGAACATGAATTTTTATTATTTTAATATATTATTTTTTAGAAACAAGTGCACTTTTCTTTAACATTTTGCACTCGAACGCCGCCGATACGGCGTCAGGCCGATTTGAAGTGCCAATTCGAGTATCGCCCGAGTAATTTGAAGTCTTAAATCAAGCGACGCGACTTCGATATAATGGTCCCAGCCAAAAAAGGCGAAAAACGTTTTCTTTGACCGTAGCACGTCTGAAGGCCGGCGAGAAATTTGATATTATTTACTGATAAACCTAGGACACATCTTCGCTATTGCTTCACTTAATACCTCACCAAAATTAATTACACGTATTTTGCAAAGTTTGTTGCGCTCGACATATAAATGAATCAACTGGTGAAATTTTATTATATGTATACATTTTTTATTTAAATATATATATTATATATATAATTTATCGTGGCAGAAATACACTCGGAGGTTTGCCAGTGTGCGATTACCTTTTGAGTGGCATTTTTTATGTTGAATGGTGGTAGCCCTCCTCGATGAAGAATAGAACGATGGAAGCTGGTGAAACGCTTGCATAATATTGAAAGTCGAATGCATGTCTGCCGGCTCAAGTTTATTGACAAAAATATATAAGGATTCTGGAGAATTACTACAGGCATTGCTATTAAATTTATTTAGTTGGACCTTTTATGTACTTCTAGCTTTATATTTATTTACCCAGAATTTACAATGGAACTTTTATTAACTACCACTAAGAAAACCTCATCTTACAATGTAGCTTTTTTGTGGCTCAAATGCACTGACATCTCGCATAGATCGGAGGCAATTAACCTAAGCCAAGTAAACCTTTAAAATCGATAAAAATTTAAATATCCTTCTACATATCTTTGCCTTAAAAAAGTTCTAAAAACTACATAAATTCAAGTGCGCCGTACCTCCCTTAGGCGGTACTAGTGTCATTCAAGAAGAAGAGGAAAAATAGCCAACCACGTAGGTATGAATCTCAGGTAAATGCTTGTAAAAGAACACTTCAAAGAACACTTTGCGCACAACTCTAAACGTAACTTGCTTGTACAATGCATAGAAACAAACAAACATATTTAAACTAATGTAGCCATGATAGTTCGTGCTGTTCATGACTTTAGCCATTAAACAGTCGGTGTGTTGGGGTCAAATGCGTGGCATCGCCATTGGTGACATTAGATGACTCCTAAGTTAGTTGCTGCTTTTTATTAAATTTTTTTTTTTACTTGAGGTTTTCTCATTGTCAACGCAAAGGTGTGTATACAATCACATGTATGTAATATACATATGTAGATTTGTAATAAAACAAATGTACTTACGTGCAATTATTTGTGTGGCTAGATTTTTTGGCATAGAATAATGTGTGTGTTTTTATTATCTATTTGCTTTTTATTTATTCATTTTTTTTTGGACGGCAACAAACAAAGGCCATTCATGCCTACTAAAAAACTCGCACACATGCATACATACACAAACATATATACATATAATTTGAATATGGAAATGCGGATCCGTCCATTCATGTTATTCTCACGCAGCGTTTTCTGGGCTAAAAACGTGCTAACTCTTTATTAAATGCTAGCTCGCCTGCATTGCGTTGTCTGTGTATGTGTGTAAATATGCTTAATGCGTTTTATCTACTTCGTAGAAGAATAATTAGAATTTCGCTGATCTCTACCAAGCTTGCACGTTCCTTACTAACATCTAATTTGCAGCAATCGGTTTTGTGGTGTACTATACAAAATTAGATTTGACTTATGTGTATAATCAACATAATGACGCTCATTAGTTTGTTTTTATAGAACCTTGAGCGGATTTTAGTTGGTGCAACGCATCTCAGTACCGATAAGAAATATTACATCACTTCGAAAATTTAGTAGAATATTTAATATTTAAATGTGGCCATAAGTACGTGAAGGTAGTGAAATAGAGGCAGTTTACATAGGCAGTTAACACTGCTAAGGCGCAGTTCGTTCGCAGTTCACGAAAAAAGTAAATGAGGTCGGATTCTTTGAACTAAAACTAAATGGAATAATTTTGAATATCTCTTCGCAGTTGCATCGCTTTTGAATATACGTTACGCTATTACGTTAATTAACCTTATCTATCATTGCTTATTATAACAACATTTCATTCAATGATTTACACATAGGTAACAAGTGACGGAATATTGGCTAAACTGTGTTGATGGTTAGAGGCTAACTATGTTCCATGTACTGAAATACATTCTTCAGAAGAAACTTTGAAACTAATAACCTTTTTATTTCGGAATTATTCCAGGATACAGGACTGTTCGGGATCCTATTAAAATATCTTCAGAAAAAAGCTTCGAAAATCTAAAAAATTTATAAATAATTTTGGGACTGCTACGGTATTCCAGGATCATATTTAAATATTTACAAAAAAATATTTCGCTAATCAAAAACTTCCTAATTTTTGCACAGTCTTGGAATACAGGGATTTTCGAGATCTTATTAAAATATCTTCAGAAAGAAAATTAAAACCTCTTATTATCGAGACTGTCTCGGAATAGCGGGTTTGCAAAATGAGATCTGGAATATTCGCCGATACGTACAGTTGCGAGAATGTGTTACTGGTGTGACTGTGTCAATATACTTTTTTCCAGATATACACCAAAGTGTAGGCATAGTCAAGTAGAATAAGAATTGTTCCCTCAGACTTTTGCATTGCATGATGCCAAATGTTCTTCTTTAAGGGGTTATATACCTTGTGGTCCGGTGAAATTAGCGAAAGTTGGGTTTTTTTTAAAGATATGTAGCAATAATTTTATTGTATAAAAGTTTTTATTATTGGATATTACAATGTTTAAAGAAAAAAAAAGGCTTTGTTTGTGTAAAAATATTTAAAAATGGCGGAGTTATGGCGTTTTCCCCCAAGACCCTTTTTTTGGAAGAGGCTTGCGGTGGACGCGATTCAAGTCCACCAAGTCAACTGAAATCAAAAAATCGAAAAGATTTCATTAGTATAGGGTTATATCTTCTTAGTGAACGATCAATATATTAAATATTTTGATTTTTGTGAAAATAGGAACATGTTTTTAAAAAACTCCACTTCTACAGTCCTAAAATTGGCATTAAAAAATTCATATCTGCAAAATAAAAATTTATACATAAAAAGTTGATCGTTCACTAAGAGGCGACATCAATTACGAACAATTTAAAAAAAAAATTATAAAAATCGGTTGAATACTTTTTTTGCAATCGCGTCCACCGCAAAAGCATTTTTGGAAAAACACGTTTTTGAGATAATCGCGTTTAAAGTTTCAAGCGCCGCATGAGGCCGTACGCTCAGGACGTGACGACGCACAATTTAAAACGCTGTAACTTTCGATCTATTGCTCAGATCTCTATGAAATTTTTGGAAAATGTTCTCAAGGGATTGTACTTTACGATAAAGAAATAAAATTTATTTTTATTTTTTTGAAAAACACAAGATATATAACCCCTTAAGTGACACATTCTTACCGAATCAATAAATATAAACTCTGTTCCAATAGTCAAAGGCCGGAATCTGAATAAAAGTGTGCACTCAAATGCAGCAGCAACGATCAAGTTCTGATAGAGATTTGGCTCAGTTTATTGTTCGTTCTGTTCGTTTTGTTTTTCGTCCTTAGTTTGGCACCACCACCGTTTGTAATTGGAAGCACTGACAAGCGAATATATCACAAAGCAGAAAAACTTTTCCAACCTTCAAAACCTTCCAGAGATAAGTTCCCTGTTGAATAATCATTTTTTTTTTAAATTTGAATGTTACGCCATTAGGCATAAACTATTACGGTAATTGATAACATTTGAATTGATCACCTCAGAAAAATATATAATATTAAGAAATATTTTTGTAATGAAAATATATTATTTACAGCTCCTTCATCTTCACTAATGTTTAATCTTCAATGCAGCCATGCAGCAAACAGCAAATTTTGTGAAGAATACTTCCACATAAAAATAAATTTTTAATACTACCAATTTATTAATACTCCATAGGGAATTGATTGGAATACTGAGATTAATAATCCAAGAAAACATACTAATAAAGTTACGGGTAAGTACATATATATTTATTTTTTCAAGCTCATTATGTTTTTACAAAAGTATAGTTTACTGACTAACAAAAACCCATATTAATTAAAGTTTTAAGGTTTATAAAAGAATCAGAAAAATTGCATAAAGATCCATCGAAATTTAAAAATTTAGTGGTCAGAATAAAAACAAACAAACAAAGGGGATGCAGTTTTGAAATGTAAGACGGTCTACTGGGTATAGTCTCAACTATTAATGAGAAAATATAGTCTGTTGGATAAGAGCGTGGTCACTGTTAAATAATAACAACAATTGATTTTTCGAAAATTCGGAAATTTATTTATAATTTGGTCGTTAATACTCAATGCAAATACCTCAGTAGCAAGTCCAATCTCCTGCATTGTCAATTATGGCTTGGCACCGTTGGGGCATACTTTCCACTAGTTTTTCTGCATATTCTACCGGAGAAGACCTCCAAATCTTCCGAATTTGTCGAGAAAGTTGATCTAAATCACATGGCTTGCGTCGGAAATGCCCAGAATGAGGATTCATCAGAAAAAATTACTTTGCTCCAATCGCGATCCAAGTTTTCCTTTGCCCATTCAACTCGTTTTTCAATGTGTTTTGCACTTAACATTGGTTTTTCCAAAGTACTGCAATATTTCAGTTTATTGGCAAGCAAGTGCCTGCGAATCGTTCCGTGAGATATGTCAACACCTTTTCCTTTCAATTTTACAGCAGCTCCAGGTAAAGTCAAACTTGGATCTTTCGAGAACAATGCGAGAATCTTTTTTTCGTATTTTCTGAGACTTTGCTTGCATTTCCGCGATCAGGAAAATCATCAACGTTACCGACCTTTTTATAGCGATTTATCCACGTGCTAACGAGCTGCTTCGACTTCCCCATATATTTCTCAGCAGCAGTTTGCGTTAACTTGGGTCCTTTTTCATGCAAACAAAGAACAATTCCCTCAAAGCAAGAGGCGTAAACAGCCTCATTTCGAAAAACCACTCAATTGAAGATTAAATTTGACAGACAGCTCACTTTTTACAAAAAGCATGAAGAACTGAGATGCCCTCTATGTCATAGAAAAAAAACAGATCACTCTGATTTTTTATCCACGTGTAACAGTGACCACGGTCTTATGTAACAGACAGTAATAATAAAAACTGAAGAGGGATATTTTTCAAAAATAACAAAAAAAAAAACAATTTTCAGAAAAATAAAAATTTCTGAAAATTAAATTTTTTTTTTTTAAATCTCGGAAAAAATAAAAAAAAATTTCCGAAAAAATTTTAAAAAGCTGCACCGTCGATAAAAAAACTGTGTCTTAATTATCTCTTATTCTGAAAGCTTAAAAAAATTATAAATATTGCAGAAAACGGAAGATATTTGACTTTAAAAAACTCTACATTAAATTTACAGCAATGAAAAACTTTCACAATTAGCAATTTTTTTTTCAAATTTTGTTCGGGTTTCTCCTTGTTATACTAAAACCTACAATTAAAATAAAAATAGTTTTCAAAAGAATTAACAACAATGTCCAAAAATTTGGAGCGTTTCCATAGACATATGAAGAGGGAAATTATATTTTTATCTTTGAAACCAATTTAAGGCGTCGTCACATGTTTTTCAGTACTTTTATTAAACCATTAGTTGGCACTTGGTGAAGTGTGACCTTAGTTAAGTTTGTGTGGCAAATATCGTCCGGCAACAGCTGATTGGTAGCTAACTTTTGTGTATCTTTTCAATATTAATTTTTCGTTAACGTTATATTTTATTGTTTTTGCTTCATTTTAATTAAATGATAGAATGATAGAAATTAATCAAAGGGAAAAATACGCCCTCAAACCATAGTCAAACTTTATCCCAATACAACATAAATTCACACATTCTTAATTTAGAAACTTTTTTTCAAACATCTTATGCTTCACACATACATACATACATAACTCATAGGTACCTGAATCCGCTTAATTCGCACAATCACATTTTTGACTTCTGAGCTTGCCATGAGGTATTTGGATTTGAAAGTATTATTTTAAATATTTCTAAATTAACTTTGTTGCTCCTTTTTTTTGTTTGTTTGAGAAGCGCTTCTCATAATATGATGTCATGAAATCACTGGGACTGCAATTATCTGCTTAGAATTTTTTTATACTCATTAACGCTTTAAGCTCATCATCATTCTAGTAGTTCGCCATGTCGCGTCTGACATTGAAGTGGCTCGGCCGCTGTTTAGCGCACAGGCGTAGCGCATGCTCGTATTGACGTTTGGCATATTTAGCAGCGCATGACTCTGCTGGCAATGGCAATATGTGCCACAAATCATCACTAACTGCCACAACAGCTAGTTTTTCCCTCAACAAATATGTTTAAATTTTTTCCACCTGCTTATGTTTGGCTGCACATAATAATATATTTAAAAAGCTTTTGTTCTTGAGTTGGCATTTCTATATGATTTGTGTGACTGGAGTTGCCGTGTTTTTTCTAATGCTTTAGTATCATTAATAATATTTATTTTTTTTTGTTTTGTTTTGTAATTAGAAGCGCATAATTTTATTCTACGCTTGCCATGAAAAATATCGTATTGTTAAGGTCATCACTAAGGTTTGGCCTGGCAATCGCAACTTCATACACCACACACAGCAGGCGCTCAATACAATTAATTCCAAATGAAATAATTTATTTTTTTGAAGAAATATTTATTTATTTGAGGGTATGCGAAGAAGTTGGTAAAATGACATTTGCCACGTTTGCCAGCCACATAGTTGCGGCAAGAATGCTGCAGCGTTTTAAGAGCAAACGTGATGTTGAAATATGGGTGTAATTACAGGTGCGATTTCAGGTTACCAACGGATGCAACAGTAATACATTTAAATAATTAAGTTGAAAAATACAGTTTCAAAAACTTCAAATGCCAATAATAAAAATTAAATCGTTGTGAGTAACATTGCCACTCCGTAATATTTTTTTGTTAATTTTAGTTTTTCTTTTTTTTTATAATTTTGTATCTTTTTTATGTTCAATGAAAATTAGGAAGTTAGAAACGAAACTTACTTTTTTATATATATTCTTTTAATTAACTATGGCATAGGGACTTATTGACAAATTTTAATAATTTCTTTGTTTTTAAAATAATTTTATTTATTTTTATATTTAAACACATATCATTCACCAACAAAAACCTATAAATCCATGATTCAATAATAAAAGGTTTGCTCAGTAAGCAACTTTCTCATTCCCTCTTGACAAATCAGCTCCCTTAGCAAGACACTGGGTTGCTAACTCTAGAAATTTTTAGCAAAAGTGGAAGAAAAGTAAAATTTGTGGGAAAAATATTTAGTTTTCAAAAGGTTGTATAAACACTTTCTCGGTATGTCCATAACCAAAACGTCATGAAAAACATCTTGACATACAGCTTAAATCAGGATATCATAGAACATATTTTTGGGGTAATGAATATGAAAGATGCACGTTTTGACAATTTGAGTCTGATGCCTTTCAAATACAGGTTGGGGAAGTACTTACTAGGTTACTTTAAAGATACATAAGTTACCAACCAAGTTAGCAATATGTAAGTAATCACAGGCTCCTGATGGCAGATGGTTTGGTTTTTTATCAGGAGTTTTTTCATGGCAAAAGTACAATAGGAGGTGTACCATTGGCTGTCGAGAAGCCTCAACATTTTCTATCATTTTGTGTTTCATAGCCGGGGTAGTTTGTCAAGTAGTAGATTAATCACGACTTGGGGGTCAAAACTCCAAACTTACATGGGCATAGCATAGTGAAGCAAGGCGTGGGTATGTTCACAGCTTGTTGTTAGTCAACTAAATTTATGATGAGTTCGCTTCTCCTCTGAAAGGCTTTCACTAGGACCATAATACTTAAGTAATGTAATAGCGACATATTGGCAAAACTTCCCAACTTCGTGAGCAGTTTTCAATTTAAAAATTAATTCACAAAGTACCAATCTGGGTTTAACCAGTAACCGTATTTTTTAATATCATTCCTGGCAATTTCTGTTTGTACCATTTATAGTTTAAGTAAAGACAACACATTTTTTGCTACCATTTTTACCAAAAAGGTATTTAATTTATCCATTTTCTTCGCCCTTCTTAAATGCGACCTTTTGCAAGGGAGTTTCAGAATTCTAATGTCACAAGTCAGCAAACCTTTAATAATTAAATCTTGCTATAAATATAAGTTTGAAACTTTGTGCAAATTAAGAAAAAAAAATAAAAAAATTTAATTCCACATATTTTCATAAAATTTTCTCTTTTAATTAAATTTCAATGTTAAAACTTGTCAATAAATCATAATGCTGCGGTTGTGTATATTTACATACCACTCTTGGTATGCACTTCACCTAAAAAACAGTGTTCAAGATTCCGACCCAGCCAAAACTTTCTTCTTGCCACGGATTTGAGGAAATGGAAATAATTGATAAGACTTTTTGTAAAGTGACAAAAGATGAAAAAAGAGGGTAAATTGTATAATTTTGTATATAATTGTATTCGTATATATTGTATAATGTTGCTGTTGTTTTGCAAACCGCATTGAAATGTCGAGCATGTATGTTGTTATTATTATTGTAACATACTTTTTCGTGGAATACTACATAAGTGATTTGGTCGAATTTAAGTCCAGATAAGTTTGTTTGAAAATTCTAAAATGGTACTATTTTATATATAGGCTGTTACCAGTTAAAAATGCCATATCTTCTCTCATTATGCATGAATTTTATTCAGGCAAAAGTATTGGCAAATGAGTTCTCTCAAAAATCTTATCAGCTAATTTTAATTTATTATTATTATTTATTTAAAATGGTAAATATAATATTTATATACATAATTGGCGCGTACACCCTTTTTGGGGTGTTTGGCCGAGCTCCTCCTTCTATTTGTGGTGTGCGTCTTGATGTTGTTCCACAAATGGAGGAACCTACAGTTTCAAGTTGACTCCGAACGGCAGGTATTTTTATGAGACGCTTTTTCATGACAGAGATACACTCGGAGGTTTGCCATTGCCTGCCGAGGGGCGACCGATATTAGAAAAATTTTTTTCTTCATTTTGGTGTTTCACCGAGATCCGAACCAACGCTCTCTGTGAATTCCGAATGTTAGTCACGCACCAACCCATTCGGCTACGGCGGCCGTAAATATAATACAAATTGTAAATTCCAATGTCTTGTACTCTCGACTGAAGCTCTGGGTTGTTTTCAATTTGTGTACCAGTGGTTTGAATGCTTCAATGTGAATTCCAATTTCCAATTCCACCAATAAAGCCTTCGCCCGCTACTCGAAGGCTCCTTTGTGGTGCTCGATTCTCTGATATTTTGTTGAGCCAACTTCACTCTTGCAGGAAAGGGTATTGCATATGCATAATTTGAAAGTCCGTGTGAAGGTGTAATAAAGTTTTGAACGCCTTTTGTGATTCATCGTTTGCTGACGCGTCTTTACTTACTTCAAACTCAATCTCATTTCCACCTAAGTCAAAAAATTGCATTACTTAAAAATCGTTCCTCTCTAATGTTGATACTTGCATGTGTTTACAATGAATTTATTGAAATTTTTTAACATTGGCTTGCACAAAGCTATCTTGCGCAACCATTTTACACCGCATGCGTTTTTCGCCTTCTGTGGCCACTGTAAAGTTATCTGTTTAAAATTTCTGTGTAATACTTTGACCCGCTAACTGGCTTTTTTAATCATCTTTCATTATAACTGTTTGAGAAAAGGTCACAAATATCAATTTCAGTAAGAGGCAGAGGGTTAGAAAATAGTTAAAAAAAAGTTTTATTAAGTTCTACTAAAGAAGTCTGAGGACGAAGTCTTGTAAAAATAATATTAACAATAAGCTTTTCACACTTTTGCCCAAAATTTGAGAACTTTAATTCTCCGTAAAACATAATCTCATACCCTCGAGACTAGTACTATTTCCTGCAAATTTGATCCTGAAGACATTCTTCTTCATAGTAGTTAGTATTTGCTTGTGTTGACCAATATTATTGAAAATTTTAGGACTGCATGTTATACTCGTTTTTGGCGTTAGGTCATCGAGAATAAGTTCACGTACGCACACAACATACATATGTAATTTGCGTTAGATCGTGGCTCTTGAAAGATTTAGACTGGATTGTTAAATGCGACTGTGGCGGCCTTTTTCCCTAAACACTTTCTCCGTCTATTCACTGTAACACTGTCCAACGATTTGAGGGTGCATCTTTCATTCTATTGGCAATAATAATACCTGAGCACTCGTGCGCTACCACGCTGCTTTTAGCGCTGAATACTTCTGTAACCTTCCGACATTTTAGCTGAAACAAATATTTATTGAATTTTTTGTAATTCATAATTTGTAATTTTCTTATTATTCATAATTTTTATAACTTGCCATTTTTTCTTGCTAAATTAATTTATTAGAGCATCCATTGTAGATACCCACACAACAATGCACAAATGATTCTTGCTTTTTTTATCTTTGGAGATTTTGGCCGCGCTAAGGGAATTTCGCGTGTCGTTTTCAGCACCCCTCCCCGCTTATTGGTGTGTCCACGCTAAAAATTGCTTTACACTGTCACAAAGCGGCAGCTATTAAAATTATATTTGTATTTATGCAGTACACGTATTATTTAGTTGCTGGTACACAAATCAACCTTTAAATTTACCAAAGTTTGTCACATAAAAGCACCGACATTAAATCAATGACACTCTTCACAAATTTGCATGCGCAAACAGTCGATACAAAATGTATAAAACGAAGTTAAAAATATTCCAGAATTTTACGATATCATACCATCGCCCACTATCAACTACTAGCAGCAAAAGCAACGGAATAGTAGACAATAAAAATTTCGAGTTCGTCGCTTAAGTCTTTTGTTTGCACCGCGGCATGCAAGGCAAGGACGAATTTACCGTCCACGAGGCAAACATACATACTATTATTATACTAGTATTATCTATACTACAATTGTAATTGATATTCATTACTGCTATACGCTATGTGTGCGGAATTTTTAATTTATTGTTGGAAAATCAATCATAGTGGTCGATTTGTTGTGTTGCCTGCACGGTAGAGAGGCGGAGAATCGAAGTGGATGTGTCTGAAGAAGAATGTCAGCTATTCTTTTAGCAGTTGGCGTTAGCAACATAATTTGGTTTTCAATCAAGTGTATATTCTCGTATTCTAGGCATGAAATTGATTTTTTCTCTTCGATTTTATGCCTCAAGTCCGCTTTAGAATTGCGTCTTTGTTGTTGCTTATTTATGGTAAATGCTATTTGATGTATGCATAGGTGTTGCATAAATTTGTGACTTTTATTGGGCGGTGATTTATTATTATGATATGCAATGGGTGTTGCGTAATACAAATTTGTGTTCTTCGTTTAGTGGACGGTCACCCTATTAGCCATATATTTTTTCGTTCTTCTTCTTAAATGCCCCCGATTTTTGGAAATTAACTATAGCTTGCTTCAAATGCCCTTAAGTCTTGCTCGTTTGAGTTAAATTGAAATATTCAAACTTATACATAGGCATTAAACATAATTAAATAAGTAAGTATATATCCTATCTACTATTTATTCGAATGCCTAGATCTAGCTAGAGCAAGGCTTTGCTCTTTCGGTAAGCCTTTCTTACAGCAACTTAATCAAAACTCAGACATAGAGATAAAAAGTTTGCTGCTATACTTGGAGCGAAAAACGAAAACAAAAAACACACACTGAGTGGTAATAAAACGGCGCTAGAGGCTAACAGGATTATTTCCATAGAAATACTCAACCACTTTAAAAACGACAACAACAACAATATGTACCCTAAAAATAAGGGATGACAATTTTTTAGGTTTTTTTTGAATGCCGGAGTCTTCTAAATTGAAGATAATTGATTTATAATAGCATAAAATTGTCAAACCAAACCAAATTGTGTCCACAGATGAATACTCTTAGCGATTCTCGTATGCTTTTATCGACCTACAATTGACGAAAACAAACTTTAAAACCTAAGAATGGGTCATTTCGTGCTTCTCTATGCCTAGAAACATAATCTATGCATTACAACAGAAAAGCAAAAATATAAAGTGATTTTGGTTTTTCGACCGGCTTTAATTATATAAAAATAAATGAAGCTGAACAGAATTTTTTACTCTATACAGAAGTTCGGTTGATTGGTCACTCAAGTGTGCCCGCAGTGTTAACACAGTGTTATCCAAAAAATAATTGTTTCTCAAAATTAATTCCATCGGTTTCTGATATGCATGGAACTGAATTCCTCAAGCTCCTTGAAAAATGTACAAATCGGGCTGCATGCAAGAGAAATAATAAAGTAATACCTAGTAATGAGATCGCGATTATTAAGCAAATATCAGGCATTCTGAATAAGACTAACGGTTTTTCACTTTGAGTTCTTATTGGCGAGTAAGGTTACTAAGCAACTTGGGAGGTCGGTGCCGCACACTAGCATAACGCCATTATTGTATGTAGAAAAGTGTTCGTTACCAGTTTGCTGGTTTGTAAAGATATGGCAGTATCAAAGAAGGCGGGTCAGACAATACCCGTATGAAGTTCCTTAAACATTCCTTAGGAGATGAGCGGCATTTCAAAGCGTCTTTGTAGGTAAGCGTTGTTTACATCAGAAATTCGATAATCGCTTGGTTGTCACTGAAAATCTGACTTGAAATTATATCACACTTTATGAGTGACACAGCTTTTGAAATAACCATAAGCGGAGTCTGACGAATACTACAGGCATGAGCCATGTGAAGATGGAATGACAGGTGGACCAAGCAGATACCACTTCAATCCTTCCTACGAACTTATACCAATAGGTATTTGTAGGGACTGATTGGAACGCAGGGATGCATAATTTTTATTGGGTTAAATAATTGTATTCGTTGTAAGTATGCTTAGTAATATGTGAAGTGCTTCAGTGAGTATAGTTTCCCGTCTATTGCTCAGAATCTAGTTAATAGGTAGATCTTGTATATTTAAAACAAAAAAGCGAGCACCATTTTTTTGTTTGTTTTGAGATCACCTCATATCTTTACTATATCGTAAAAAATGAACAATCCTGTCATTGCTGTATAAATAAATGCCATCCACGATATACATCTTTTGACGATTGTGCTTCAGTGGAAGTACATACTTAGAGGTTATGGCGCTGCTTACCTTATAAGAGAATAGCGAGCATTGCTGACACCTGCTCGTGATACGTGATGCAGGTATCAAACTTTATGATTACGGTGATCGCTTTAAACTACAGCGAGAAATCATTGAACACTCTGACAAAAGTGCTTTATTAGACTTATATATGTTGTAAATTATTTAAAAATTTTTTGGTTCAAAATAATGCAAAAGAACCCGGCAGCTGCACAGCCATTCTTCGCTGAAACATTTTTGTGAAGGAGGGGTGAGAACAGTATTATATTCTTCATAATCAATTCCCCACCTTTTTTTTTTGATTTTTCTACGACGGAGCAGCTAATTTTTTATAACCTCAAAAAGTAAGTGTATTCTCTTAAGCCTTACTAAATATTATAAAAAACAATTGCAATAGCTTATAAATTATGTATCCTAATGTTTTTAAATCAATAAAGTAGGTTCATTAGTTATCGAGATATTTATATTTAGGCTAAAAGCTACACAAAACTTTAATTTTATATTTAAAGTTGAAAACTTTTTTGTAAGGTAGTTAAATTATAGACACCATTGATTTTTAATCGCCTTATTAAAAAAGCAGCTGACAGCTTTATTAACTGTGCGATTTCACGGATACTCACCTAACAGTAAATTAAACTACTGGGTTGCCCATATTCGATGGACCCATGTGTCTTTTTTTTTAAATCAAAGAAAAACACTCATACGCTTTCGACGAATAATTGGCATCACAAAAGTGGTTACCATATTGCGATAATGCTCCTGATTAACGGTAACAGCTTGACTATCTTCATTTTCGAAGAAAACCGGCCCAATAATCGTTTTCGCTCTAACGCCGCCCCAAACAGTGACTTTTTCGTCGTAAAGAGGTACCTCTTGAATTTCGTGATGATTTTCAGTGGCGTAAATACGTCAATTTTGCTTGTTTACCGTCCCATTCAATTAGAAATGAGCCTCATCGGAGATGATGATTTTGTTCTTCTTCTTCTTCTTTTGACTTCTTTTATTGAATGTAAATTTCAACAATTTGGGAGTGCTCGCGTGGCGTGTACTGTTCCATGGTAAAAATCTGCTTGGACTGACGTTTCCAACGTGCTATATCATTAAGCGATCTGACCTCTTTGTCAAAAGATACAGGGTTGCCAGATGGGTCCGTCGAATATGGGCAGCCCTGTATATATCTTTGAAATCAAGACTTAGAAATTAATATAGAAAATAAATCAGGCACAAAAATATAAGTACATCAGATTTAGTTTAATAGTTGAGGAAGACAAAGAAGTTGTGAAAGTTTAATCACAACCACATTCACTGTAAGGAATGAAAGCAATCAGTTGTAGTTATTACCACCTTTCGCAGGCTTTACGGATTCAGAAATTGAACTCGACAAAAAGGCAAAAATTTTTAATAAAAAAAGCTGCATGACCGAACAAAAAAACTTCCGAATATGCACTTAAAACTTCAAGTTAATTAGTCATGACTTGTTCGAGTATGCTTTCGGCCGAAAAAAAGCAAATGCACTACGGCTGCGTACAAATTCAAAACACAAATATTAGACATTTTTTCTTCTGAGTATATAACTTTTCAGGTACGCATAACAACTGCATTTAAGGAAAAAAAATCAACCTAACAACTTTCGGTGGCCTCTAGAGGCGAGTACACTCACGATGTACAGAACGCAGAAGTGTGGCCAACATTAGACCGTTGGTCGGCTCTCAGCAATTTTGTAGACATCAACTGGTTAGCTGAAGTTACCGGCGTCATGATCGCGGTTAGTTTTCGAAAAAAACTGATATATACGAAAAAATCAACACAATCTTCGCTCATCTTACTTCATTGCCGTCTGAAGAACGACTGATTGGATGAGTGTGTGGGTGCGTGTGAAATGAGTGGGAAGAATTCGGTTACAGAGTTCCTGGGGACATGGCAGCCGAAGCTACTTTCACAATTTAGCAAACCTGGTAATCTATCATCCTTGGAGTGGGTTTGTGCTTCTCCATTTCCATGAAAAACATTAGGATTCCACATCATAGCATGAAGGGAAAAACTCGGTCCAACACCAAATAAAGTTTACGCCAATTATAAATTACTTATATACTTAAATGCCACTTAATGAGACACCCAATAGTTATTTAATTTATGCAAAAAAATATTATTTATGTGAGATTGAATATAATATAAACACCCCTGTTTATAATAAATCATTCACCTGCGCGACATTTTGACCAATGACGGCTTAAAAAATAGTATAAATATTGTCCAGTAGCTATTATCAGCACATAAAATTAGCATACGTCGTTGTTGAAGGCTTGAAAGAAATAAATAGTGCAACCAAAGGCAATTAGCGGGTGTTTAATTTGCATACAAAATGCGTAGCTTTATACACACGTACACACATACATTCTTTCACACTTTAAAAGTCACTAAGCATGAACACTTATAAACCTGTAGATATGAAACATTTATGAATCTGTCCAAAGTGTGCGCGTATTTATCAGACTTTGGGTGTCCGGTGACAAATTAGCATTTAAATTGACTTACCCAGACACTTTAAGCAAATTAGTAAAGTTTAACCAAAATGAAATAGAGAAAAAAAATTACAAAAAAAAAACCACCAACACATTGAAACTATAGCATAACGCTAGTAACCGAATATCAACAGCGACCGTAACAAGAAAACTCAAGACAATGACAACGTCGCTGCTGGCCTGCACAAAAGCTACAAAACACATCAAAGTGGCATTTCTGTGTATTTACTTGGGTGTTTACCTGTTTGCTAGTTTGTGAGTTTTTGGCTGTGTCGCCTTGTTTGCAGTACTAACAAATTGCTGCCAGCGGAAGATTTATGACAACAAGCATGGTCTATTGGCAGCAGCCGTCGCAAAATGGCAGAATTGGTTCAGTAGATATCTTATTTTGCTGAGACGCCTTCCATCCTCCTTCTTATCGACCTCCTTAGTTGTAGTCAGCTTTAATTTATTTTTAATTATGAGTAATTGTTGGAATTACAAATCACTTCTAATTATTGGCTTTCTGCGCGCCACACATTCTAGCCTATCGTTCATTTGCCAGATCGTAGAAGTGGAGCTGCGCTTAAACCTAACATAAAATAATAAATAAAAATAAATAATTGGCGCGTACACTTCTGTTAGGTGTTTGGCCGAGCTCCTCCTCCTATTTGTGGTGTGCGTCTTGATGTTGTTCCACAAATGGAGGGACCTACAGTTTCAAGCCGACTCCGAACGGCAGATATTTTTATGAGGAGCTTTTTCATGGCAGAAATACACTCGGAGGTTTGCCATTGCCTGCCGAGGGGCGACCGCTATTAGAAAAATGTTTTTATTAATTTTGCCTTCACCGAGATTCGAACTAACGACCTCTCGGTGAATTCCGAATGGTAATCACGCACCAACCCATTCGGCTACGGCCGTAAACCTAACATATATGTAGTAACATATATGTAGTAAATGCCTGCATGCGTGTATACCCTGCGGTCGAACCTACTAGTTTTTTACAACTTTACTGCATTGCAGCTTAAATAGTTATTTTAGTTTTTTCGAAAGATAGCAACTGGTATTTCTAGCGCGACGATATCGTACGAAATGTCTGTTGGCAGCCTATGCAACAACATTTTACTAGTTACTGCACTAGTTTATAATGTAAAGAAAAAATATTAGTCTAATTTAAGGTACAAAAGAATTTGAACTAGTTGAGAGAGCAAATGAAAGTTGATAAAAGAAAATTTAGAAATTATTTTACTATCATACAAATTTAATCAGTCTTACACAAGTAAGGGATCAGTCTTATCAGTGTCTGGATCAGTCTTATACTAGTTAATCAACTACTCAGCTTCTGCTTCAGCAGTATATCAGTAAATAAAATAATATACAAAAAAATGCTAGTTCGCACTTTATGGAGAAAATCACTAGTTTTGGACTAGTTGAGAAATTAAATAAAAGCTGGTGAGTGAAATCTAAAAATATTTTGTTATAAATTAAATTAGTATTCTACCAGTTAACGAACTACTCAGCCTCTGCTTCAGCACTATACCAGTTAAGGAACCAGTAAGGCCGTGCATCAATGTTATACCAACTAATGAATTTGTGGGGAAAATCAGCTTTTAGTTTTGGACGAGTTGAGAAAGTAAATAAAAGTTCATAAATGGAGGTTCAAAAAATATTTTTTTTATCAATTTAATCAATCAGTCTCTTCATCAGCACTATACCTATTATTGAACTGGCATTGCACCACTTAATGAACTAGTTTATAACGTACACAAAACATACAAGTCTAATTTGGATTGAAAATCACCAGTTTTGTTAACTTAAAGATACAATTTTTTTTTACTTTTGTATAAACGGCGGGATGCAAATCCACATAACGACATGGTATTCCACAGTCTATGAGAGCACTGGTGTGTAAGGCAATGCTAAAACTCAATTTTACTTCTTTAATAAACAAAAGCAAATTTATGTGTACTTTTCATTTGCATGTAATGACACTGACCTAAAGTCTTTATAGTAATCGAATAGTTTATATTTACTCCTTATAAGATTAAGTTTGACACAATGAAAAACTTGGTGTGTTGACCTCTCTGTACTCACATAGTACCGAGTCGAAGGCACGAATCGTGTGTAAGTAACTGCCATCGTAAGTGTAGCCAACAAATATTATCTTGATAAGTTTTATATCTTTAACATCGAACTTATAATTTTTGAACCAGGCTAATAACTTTGGGAAAATTTGTGAAAAAAGGCTTTTATATTACACATGAAAAAAATGCATCGTACCATTCAGAAAAAATGCTACTGCGAATCATTCTCAAAGCTTCTCTGACAGTGTATTCAACTTCTATGACTGTGCGATTATCTGCTGCTTTTTTTAGAATTTGATTTGTCTTTTCAATACTTAAACTCTTAGAGCTTCGCGTGAAACAGAGCGGTAAAGTGATTTCTAGAATAATTGCTTTTAAAGAACTAGCAGGCCGTTTGGCTGTCCGAGAAGACAACAACTTTGCCCGCGTGCTCCTGATAAACAACATCTAATGTAATTAAAAAATATTTCATTCTAAATTTATACAACCGTATACTAGAAATTGATCAAGCTAGTCTCTGTTTCAACATTTTACTAAATTACTATGGTTCATAATGTACTATACACAAAAAGTTCTTGTTCAATCTGTGGTGAGAATCATCAGTTTCGAACTTATGAAAAAGAAAAAAAATGCTATATAAAGATTTTCAACATATTTCATTACACTGTATCCCTTTTTTTGTTATAGAGGAAATATTTCATATCTGCGTGAGACTATGGATTTTATATAGTAATGCTCCATACACAGTTTTTCCTTTTCTCATTAATTCATTTTTTTTAAAGCATACAGAGTGAGCACTAAGGTTAACTTTTGCCAAAAGAAAAATGGGATGAAAGTTGACCCTGTCAGCGTATTGATTGTAAATAGTATACTTATTAATTTTCTACGACTAGCAAAAGTAATAAAGTTTATCAGTTTTAAGCGACTATTATGGGGGAAGAACACACAGCGAGTCACTTCAAAAATATTTTATTTAAAAAGATGTCACCTTTCGTGAATTTTTATTGGTCTAACTCTCAGGCAATGGCAAGTCTCCAAGAGTATTTTTTCCATGAAAAAGATACTCATAAAAATCCTTTGCCGTACGGAGTTTGCTTAAAACTGTACGTCACACCATTTGTGGTAAAACATCAAGACGCACGCCACAAATAGGAGGACGTGCTCGTCCAAACACCTGATAAAGCGTTTAAGAGCGAATTATATAATCCTCACTTCGTACATTCTTAACAATTGAAGCATTCATATTCATATTAATCGAAGAATTTATTGCAGCGCTATAGTCATTTTCCATATAGTACAATTCTAGTCCTTCTCGATCTAATATGACTTCTTCCATCACCAGATCATGGACTTTATGTTTGCTGAATAGTTTGACTTATCGTTGTAGGGTATATAACGTGCGTATGTAGTATATATACCATACAAATAAGTAAGTCATAGTTGGTGTCAATTATAAACACATGCCATATATTTTGGTGTCAAGCCGGCGCTGCCAATTACCTTCAACCTTAAACCAAGTCGAATGCATTCAATTTTCAGCCAAATTAACTCAAATTTTCGTCACCTTAAGAAAATGAAAACATTGCGCGAACTGTGTTAGTGAGTGATTAGCGCTTATTTTTATTTTTTCGTTTAACTTAAACGCACATCCATCAGCGTAATTACATGCTTTATTGTGTGCATGTGTTGGAGCGTGCAGGAGTGTTGCTTACAATTTATTTTTTTATTTGTTCTTCCTTTTGTATGTAAGCTTTTCAATATTTCGCCTTGCTGATTATATGTAAGTGTTTTCTAAGCATTTTTAATTGGAAGAGGTCATAAATTTTTGAATTTTTTTTTCATTTTTTCAAATTTTTTTGTAAACAAAAACGCACCTAAAGTTTCAACAGCTATGAAATTACTTTTTTGTATTATTTTTCTCTATTGTTATTGTTAGTTTTGCTGCAACCTTGACAGCAATTTTCATTTTTGGCTACAAGTCATGGAGCATACGCCAGCGCGACTGCAAAGGTGCGTAGTGCCACAAAATCAAGTGATGCGCCTTATTGCATGCTGGCTGTTGTTATTTTATTCGAGTTCTTTGTTTATATTATTTTTTCGTGCTGTAAAGCATTCTACATAATTTACTTAGTATTGACATTGGCAATTGATGTTGATACGAGTATAATGCGGATTCGATCAATCATTCTGCGTTATAAATCGACAAATTTAGTTGTTGACAGGTGAGGTGCTTGAGACGCTGATTTATTATTGCTGACAATTAGTGGTTTGACATTAAAGCAAATATTTTGGTAAATTTCAGAAGAAAAAAATAAATAAATGATAATGGAAATATACTTTATGCCAGCTTTAGTAAATTTGTATGCTGAATGCATAACTTAACCCCATTGGAAATTAAATTTTCGTATCATCCAAATCAGATTTTTTTCTACACCAATTTTTAATGAAATTAGTGCGGCTTTATCGATATGCTCTCGAAAATTTATACTTGCGGGATTTTTATTTGAGCCTCTATTGAAAATTATGAAGATTTAATTTTTGAAATTTAATTTTTTTCGCAGAACAATTTTTAATGGAATATTTTAACTCACAGATTGTGCTCACGAAAACTTATATTTGTGTGTATATATTTTTCGTTTAGTACTCAAAAAACATTTTCCTAAGCAATACTGGTATAACTTTTGAGTCACTAAATGCACAAAGGTAGAAAAAATAACCACAAAAAAAAAAAAAAAAAAAATTACCACAATGGACTGCTATCTATTATATTTTTGAGCTATTTTCACTATGAATTTTTGTACAATAATTTTTTGTATATTAGTTTTGCTATTTTCTGTATTTCTATGATAACCGGAATAGACTTTGATATCTTCAAATGAAGTTGAACCTAAACAATATTCGGGGTTAATCGGTACTCTGTTGTTTATTTGTAATGATTTTGCCTTCAAAAACCATCTAGTCCCTCAAAAGGCCTACTGTTGAATACAGTACTATCTTTAATTGTAAAACAGAACAAAGTCAACCTTTGAACTAATAATAAAAAAAGAGGACATACCAGAAAGAACTAAAATTTTTTTTCTAATATTCCTTGAAATCGAACACCTCGAAAACAATTGATTTTTGGGCATCATGACATGTAGCCAATTTAATCTGAAGCGACCCCTGTAATAATGTCCTTCAACATTTAAGATAACTTTTCCGATAGCCTTGTATGGACACTTTTGGCAACTGGACTTTAACCGCCAATGTACACTACAGGTTGAAATGCTCAGAATTTCTTCGATATGTTTGTGGAACATTTTTGTCTAGCAAATATTTTGATGGATTGAGTTCTTTATTTTTTCAAGCAACATTTTCCGCGGATCGAATGTTTTATAATTTATTTAAATATATTTTTTGATGCTTTGTAATCAACGTTTATATATATATATAATTGGCGCGTACACCCTTTTTGGGTGTTTGGCCGAGCTCCTGCTCCTATTTGTGGTGTGCGTCTTGATGTGCGTTCTCAAATGGAGGGACCTACCGACTCTGAAGGGCAGATATTTTTATGAGGAGCTTTTTCATGGCAGAAATATACTTAGAGGTTTGCCATTGCCTGCCGAGGGCGACCGCTATCAGAAAAATGTTTTTGTTAATTTTGTTTCAACGAGACTCAAACCTACGTTCTCTCTGTAAATTCCGAATGGTAATCACGCACCAACGCATTGGGCTACGGCGGCCGCCTCATCCTTTAGGACTCAAAAATTTGTAAGTGATACGCATACAAATTCTTATTAAGAATTACATTTCAAATTTAAGTGAATCGCTGAGAAAATAGAGACATATATGGAACAAAAATAATATACATTTTTCTAGTCTTATTTTTTCAAATCTTATTAAATAATGATTATTTTCTGAGTTGTTCATTTAGCCGGTTATTTTGTTGAATATTATTGAATACTATGCATTTCTCTGTTTTTCAAATGTGGCGCCCTGTGCTTGAAATTAGGTGACCACGCGATAGAAATTTTTGGCGATAATGATGGTGATAGTAATGCTAATTTCGACGACGTAGACGAAATGGTTTCATCAGGTAGTAAAGTTAATGAAACTCACGATGAAATGGCATTTGCAAAAATATGTTTTTTTTTTTTTCAAGAATAAAAATATAAAAAAAAAAATTTTTCAGAAAAAAAATTCAAAAAAAATTTGTTTTTCGAGAAAAACATAAAAAAAAATTTTTTCTTGAAAAAAAAAGGTCTAGAAAGTATACCTTGAAAACAAACGACAAAACGTGTAAAAATAATAAAAAGAACAGACAGTATTTCACTTTAAAAACTCTATACCAAACATTGCGTTCATCTGAGAATTACAATGTAAAAAAGGCTATATTTTTTATTACAAGTAAAAACTAAAAATGATTAGATTTTTCAAAATTTTCCAGTTTAATTCTTCTTATATTCGGGCCTACAAATAAACTATATTTTACAAAAATTGACTGTACTTGAATGGCTTGACTTGAAAACATGCCTAGCATGAATGACTAGCTTAACAAAACTATTAGTCAGTAACACCCCTTCCTTGGAAAAATAAGTAATATAATATCGTGCTGGATACAAATCGGTTACTAATCGACGGAGTTAAGTTGATTCTCTAGAACACAACTCCAGAGTACGGCCGAATTTCTTGAGCGATGCTCATGCGACGTTGGTTTTGATCTAAATTCGGCAATTTTGGAACGAACCTCGCCGCTACACGCTTCATGCACGAAATTTCCGAAAAGATTGCATGACATGAGCCAACCGATATCGGCATACCAACATCTTCAGCATCCACAGTGATTCGACGATTCTCCATAACACTTTTTTTCACCTTCTTGAAATTTTCATCGGTTGTTGCTGTGCTGGGGTGTCCCGAGCGAACGTCGTCATTCACACCTTCCTGACCTTTTGTGAAAAGCTTGTTCCAGTGTAAATAGAATATTTTTACCATATGCCACCGTCAGCATTTCAAGTGTTTTTGAGCACTTAATTCAATTTTTTACACAAAATTTAATGCAACTCCTTTGATCCATTTTTTCGATAGCAGAAAATCGCCGAACAGGCAAAACACTTGTCTTATTTATGCCGCTCACAAGCAAACTAAATATATATTATATTATATACAACATATATGGCTTAAACCGTGAACATATCTTCGAGACGAGTGTACCAACATAAAAAATAATAATAAAAATAGAAAGTCGAATGTACGTAGTGTGCGAGATTGGAAAATTCGGCTTAGTTTTTGAACACATCTCGTACTTATAAGTTTTACCATAAAGTTGAAAGCAAATTAAGTTTAGGCAGCAATAAATTTTGATACCTTTATATGAGGATCTATGTATGTACCTACATATTTATGATGATGGCTTTTCTTACAATTTTGCCTCATAAAGTCAAGCGATAAATTCATTCATAAATCTATTAAAATACAGCAGTTTAAATTAAATAAAAAATATTTATTCAGTGCTTGAATTTGTGCGGTTGCACTTTTACAACATTTCAGTCAGCATGAAAATTATAATAAATAAAAAAAATAATTAAAAAAATAATAAAAACTAAAAAAAAAGAAATAAAAAGATAAGAAAAAATAAAAATTTAATTGCATTAAAAACAAAAAAATTAAAAAAATTCTATAAAAGTTGAAATACCTTTAAATTCAGATGTTCAAAAATTAACTGCAAGTATATTTAAAGCCTGAGCAATTTTTAATTGCATTACATTAAAACATTAACGTTAATTGGTTCTTATTTGATTTCATTTTTATGTTTAATTTTATTATTTTTTTTGTACATACAATAAGTATTTGCGCGTATGTGTGTATGTGTGTATATGTATGTGCTTCAAGGTGTAACGTGTCGCCAGCTATTATTGTGGTTTGCTTTTCAATGTACGAATACTAAAGAATTTATAATAATTTAATTCACCTTTTTTCTCCAAGCACTTCTCGCCTGTGGTGTGATGTTGTTGAATTTGGTTTTGTGATTGTGTGTGCATAGCTTACATGTTCACACGATATTAAATAACATAACATAAACAACAATTACTACTCGTGTTACGCCTGCCTGATGTTAATAGAATAATTTTTTTTTTCTCTGATGACTGTGCACTTGACTTGCGTTAGATACATGCATGGCTAGGCCAGTGTTTATATGCGTGAATGCAATGCGATAATTTTATTAAAATATATTTTCTATGTAAGCATTTCGTCACACATGTTTATTTGGTCAAGCGCAGCGGGTGGAAATCGAAAGGCAACAATTATTCCAAATATTTTTACAGAAAGTCTCAAATGTAATATAAAATGCAAATTTCAATAAGGGGTATGAAAAATAAAGCCATTACTTTTCCAGTAAATGACTTAAGTATTTAAACTGCATATCGCGTTGCATAAGTGAAATAATACAGAAACAGCCAATAATTAGGAGAGGTTTTATGATGCATAAGGGCACTAAATAACAGGTCACACACATCGATAATGGTTTGTCAGAGGCTGAAAGTGCTTGATTGGGATTTACTAATGTGTTATTATAATTAAGGTACTTGACCACCTTGGAAAGCTAAAAAGTACAACATATTCAATAATTTTTTTTTCATGTTCTGTATAATATATTAAAATAAATTTTTTTTTAAATTTTTATTTAGAGCTTATATAATACAAAAAAAAATTGATTTATTAAAATTTCTTTTTTTAACATATATCCAGGAGGCGCCAAAGTCGAGGCCTGAAGAAAATCATGTCTTGCGGCGGACAGTTAATCTTAGAAATGGTAATTCTAAAACAAAAGAGAGAAACAAAATTTTCAAAAGGAAGGTTCCTTGCGTGAGAATTTACCACAAACTGACAAAAAAAAAAAATAATAAAAAAATGGCGGATGTTTGAAAAAAAGTTAAGAAAACACCCCTGTTTTTCACAATGTTATGCTTAAAAACAATACTTTATTAACTTTTTTTTTGCAAAATGTGGTAAATTGGCATACAAAACATCTTGACAAATAAAACAAGACCAAAATCATTAAAATCGGCTAAGTAGTTTCGGAGATAAAGTGTCCGCCATTCGAAAAAAAGTAATTTCTGGAAAAACGCATTTAAAGTTAAAACTTGCTATTTTCTTTCAGCTGAGTCAGCAAGTAATGAGTGCAGGATGCGCCTGCACATTTTCACTGATTTCACTTTGTTAGAATTCGAATTTAAAAAAACAGTTTCAGGTGATGATTTTTAAAATTATAAGGATTGAAAAAATGTAAAAAAAAAAAATTTAATTTTTGGAAACTTATAAGGTGGTCAAGTACCTTAAGGTATTCCGGACCTACTGCCAAGCCATGACCACCTACTACCGTTTATGGCGACTGATTTTGCTGTTGAAAAACTCGTCTCAAGAGAAATTTGGGAAAATCGATTGTCTTCGGCTTTTACTAATAGGGATGTAGCTTTCTATGATAGAGGCCTAATCGAATTACCGTCAAAAAATGCAACAAGTTATAAAAAACTGTGCATATCGAACTGAAATATGATTCCTCTAACTATGCTGAATAAAAGCTATAATGGCATGCAAAAATAATTGATTTTTTCAACAATAAATAAACATAAATAAATTTTAAAATTTCAACAAAAATTAGAAAAAAACTGTCGTTGCAGAATCTAACGACCATTATTTTCTTTATTTAATCCCAGCTGATTTGCAAGTATTTTTGAACTGTTATTGCACTGCCATTACTAAGGATTACCTCATTGTTATGGGGTCATCAGGCGTATCAAAAAAGTGCTTTTAGCAAATGTGCCAAACTGAATAATTTTGAAAGTATGCAATGCTTTTTCCAAAGCAATCTAATTGCAAATTATAAATTAACTTTCTGAAAATACTTTTTGCCAGTTGCCCTTGCGATAATAGCCAATACATTTGCATTTTTTGAAATTAAATTTCGCTTATGTTGACAAACAATTTGCTATTCCGTATTTGCTAAAAAATACATTAAATACGTGAAAAAATACACGTAATTTAAAAAAATACACAAACAAGAAAGGATAAAAAAATTCGAGCCTACAAAGATTGCTTCGAGGGAAAATATTTTCCGGATAGGATTTTAATAATTTTATTATGTATATAAATTAATTTTTCTAATATGCTACACTAACTATAACTATGCTGTATTTTAATAGTTTTATAAATTAAATTCTTGCTTTGGTTTATGAGCTAGAATTGTAAGAAAAGTCATCTCATAAATATGTAAATACATAGATAGATCTTCATATAAAGATATCAAAAATTTGGTACTGCATAGCCTTAATTTACCTTCAACTTTCTGGTAAAGCTTCAAAAATAATGAGGGAGTCTAAAATATCCACCAAAAATCCACAAGTAGTCTAAAAATTTGGTCGTACTACGGAGTAGCTTACCAGAGAACCTGCCTAGCCCAGTCGATTGGTAACCGATTTGTATCCAGATGCCGATATATCGTTGAATTTCAGAGTAGAACAAAGTTCTATACATACTGACAGTTCTGAAACACAATTTCATTTCATTTTCCAGAGAAGGTGTCTTTCTGGCCAATAGTTTTACTAAGCTATTACGCACACTACCAAAATAGTGATTCCATGTCAAGTGATCCAAGTGTTTTGTACAGTAATTTTTTCTAAAAATGGTTTATTTGTAGGCTCGAGTATAATAAGAAGTAAACTGAAAAATTTTGAAAAAAACTAATAACTTTTCAGATCTTCTCAATTGGTCCAGAGTTTTTGAAATGACATATTTTCGATTCTTTTTAAAATTTTTATAAATGTTTTCTTTTTGTTTTTTTAATTTTTTATTATAAAATATACACTACTTTTAGAGACATTTTTCTTTTTTTTAATTTGTAATATTGAGAGTTACTCAATGCTAAAAAAAATATTTTTAAAGGTAAATATACTCAGTTCGTTTTAGTATTTTGATACAATTTTTCGTAAGTTTTCAAGATAAAATATATCTTCAAAAAACTTAAAAAAACAATTTTTTCTTGAAAAATTTTTATTTTGTTTTGCAAATTTCAACACACTAACCACTCGTAACTCGTATACCTACGATTTTTTTTCATGTACACCCCACTGAAAAATTATAAACACACCGCTATTCTTTTTATTAAAATATAATTCATACTAACACAAAAATTATGTAGTGTAAATTTATACAACATTTTTAAAAAGTTTTCAAAACCCCATCAAAACTTTCCATTTTTAACCTCATTTATTAAAGCTTTTTGGATATGACTACCAAATGATAACTGAGTTACGGTTCATGAGGATGCTAATGAAGTTCATCAGGTGCCTAATATCAAAATCTGCTATATCAGCAGGCGTAGCAAAAAAGTGAGAGTCAAAATACTTAAATCTGAACAACACGAGAGCCGGTCACTTCAGGCGAAAGGGTTGTTGTGATTCCTCTTTATCCTTCATACAGCTGATGCTGAAGGAACTCGTAATAGTGCCGAACCTTACATGCATATCTCCGGACAGTGCACAAAAAAAAAAAGACACAAAAGCTGAGATTGTGTTAATTTTAGGAACTCCGTGACCAGAAGGATCTCGTGACCTTGTAAGTTTGTGCATTTGCCCAGAGTTCGCTGAGTTGACGCGAAGCCCAACCTTTCCGCGAGCCGATCACAAGTAGTTAATGAGATCGCATCCCTCTTATTTCGTGAAGAGACTACCACGAGGATACTCTGCCCTGCTTGCGCGTTTGCCTCAAAGTTTCCTACAAACCATATCAAAGAATACGATCGCGAACGAAAAGTGAAGCGAGTAATAAAAAACTTTCGTGTATTCGTTATATTGAAAAAAAGAAAATGCGCAATAGCGTCAGAAAAGAAATTAAAAACGTCAACCAGAATTTTGAGCCATTTCCAGCTTTATTTTCATTTTCATTATACTAAAGTTTAATAGGTTAAAACAGGATACCTATAAATTTTCAAAAGCTTCTTAATATTGTAAATAAAAATCTTTCACAAAGTTTGAAAATTAGATTTTTGTGGTTTTCGTTACATGATGAAATATATTTTTATAACAAAGATAACACAGGCCAACAACCAAAAACTTTTTCGATAATTTTAACTAATTACTTTGTAATTTGGTGTCCTGATTATGAAAAAAATTATTAAAAAGTTATATCACCCATCAATTTTTAAAATTTTACAATTGAGTAAAAATAAAGTTTATGTACCAAAATGTATCGGATATATTTCACAGTCCTGCGAGGTACAGTTTCTAAAACGGCTATGGGTGTTTCTTGAAGGTTTTTTTGTGCTGAAAACGAATATGACCTTGAAAATGCTCCAGCACGTCAGGATTTTCGGCAATTTGAGGTTAAATAGTCAAAAAATGCAGATTTTGGCCATTTTTTCAATTTCTTTTTTGAGCAAGGTAAAGCTTGTTTTAATTTTCCACAACGGCATCGCAAAGTACTAGTCTTCAGCTTTAAAATCCATTTTTAAAAATATTTTTGCGATTAATATAAAAAAAGTTATACTATTTTGAATTCGACCTTTACAGGGGCGTTAGAGAGTTAGAGAGGTTGTATTTGCATATCTAAAAGTCTTCAATTCAAAATAGAATAACTTTTTTTACAGTAATCGTAAAAATATTTTTAAAAAAGGACCTTAAAGCTAAAGAGTAGTACTTTGCGATGCTGTTGTGGAAAATTAAAAAAAACTTTACCTTGCTCAAAAAAAAATGTAAAAAATGGCCAAAATCTGCATTTTTTGACTATTTAACCTCAAATTGCCAAAAATCCTGACGTGCTGGAGCATTTTCAAGGTCATATTCGTTTTCAGCATAAAAAAACCTTCAAGAAACGCCTATAGCGGTTGTAGAAACTGTAAAAAAGCGAGATTTCGCAGGCCTGTGTAATTATCATTAAAAATTAAATTAAAGTAAAATTAAAAATAATAGTTTTCAAAACTTATTGATATGAAAAATATCAAATATCAATAAAAAAATGTCAGTGGACGTAAAAATTTTACACTATGAAACAGACTTAGCATAAATGTTTGTGAAAACTATTTGGTGGTGACAAATGGCATTCATATATATGCATTTGTATATAATTACTGCCATGTAAAGTTAGAAACAGCATTGTAACCACTTATTGGTACAAGGTGGCGCAAAACTAATCATACAAGTTTTTAATTTGTTTTTGAATACATTTTTTTACTAAAAAACATTTTGAGTGACAGAAATCTTTATTTTGACCTTTACGGGCTCCATTATGTTTGCATATCTTAACTGTGTTGTTCAAAAATGTGAAATATGATTGACATACGACGCCATTTGCGAAAATTATAAATCTCCGATAGGGTGATTAATTTTGCACCACTTTGTATTTATTTACGTCCAAAAAGCAATACCCATTCAAGTGTTTTTAAAAAACTTACAATGCATCATAATTGTAAAATTAGTTCTGGAAAAATTCGAAAATATTCACAAATAGCCAAATATTTTTTTGAACAAGGAACTGAAACTTAACACCCTAAATTGCGCATTTGTATGCACATCACAGTCGCTTAAGCAGAATCCGCTTATGCGACTACGGTTACAATACAATTAAAGCGAACTAAAAATTCCAACGCTTTGTGGCAGCTAAATAATTGAAATAATGCTAAATACTCTTCAAGCACAAACATTTAACAATTATGGCATTAAAATTTTAATATGATTTTACTCATTATTCTTAAATTTGACAAAGGCATACATAAATACGCATATACATACAGATTGTGCAACTCGCGAAACTCGCAGATTTTTCCCATTATTTGCATTTTTCTATTCGCAAGCAATTTGTTCCGTAATTAATTGAACAACAGACTTACAGCATGGCTGAGCACCGCACAGCACCGCACAATTGCACAATAAATAGCAACAAAAAAAGTTCACAATTAAATGGCATGCGGTGCACAGCTGGTCCGAATGCTCATAATCAATGTACACACCTTTGAATGCATAAATATGTATATGATTATATGTATATAGCTATATGTGTGTGTATGTATGCATATAATCTAAGAAGTGCGCAAATGAGGCACTGCGCAGGCGCGCTTACCCTGCCAGCGCGTATTTGTTCTTAATTATGATGCCAACCTGTGGCTAAGGTGCTATTGGTAGTTGGTGTCCGTTCGTGGTGGCGTTGGCGGTGGGAAGGACGCTGCACTTGTGGCCGTGCTGTGCAATCAAATCATTCGCTTCTTAAGAATCGCTACATATTTGAGTAGTCGGTGAATTACTTTTTCAAGCACTTTTCAGTCGCTCACTCCACTCACTCAATGCGCACTCGAGTATTTTATCATTTTGACAGGTGTCTGCACTGAATTCACACGTTTTGCTTAGTTTCGTTGCATTTCAGTTGGTTTGTTCGCAAGAGTGCTCCCAATGCTGCCACTGTATTTAAAAATTAATTATGAACACATTAAACTGATGCAAATTGGAAAAAATTGGCGAACTAAATAAAAAATAAATAAATATAATACATACACAGGTGCAGACATACGTATGTATAAGTTGCGAAAAATGCGAGCACATAGCCTTACATAACAAAAATATTGAATGACTCATTGAAGTGACTTGTGATTGCACTTAAATATGAATGAATTGAAAGATATGCTTTAAATAGTTTATGACTTATTCGAATGTGGTAAATTAAGTACTTAGCTACCACTAATTAAGTATTGAATAGTTTAACAGAAGTAGTAGCCTCGGAGTTTTGAAATTGTTTATCATAATTTCATCTACAGGGTGGGCCATATAGCGTTTGCTTTTTGAAGCACCTATTTTTTTGAGAATGGTAACACAAATGACATGTCAAATGTGTTCATAATTTACTTAAGGGTTTGACATTTACGAAATGGGATGCTATACGCTTGAACAAAATTGGGAAATATTGAAAACCTATTTCCAAAGTGGTGAGTCTTCTTCTTCTTCCGCGGTTACAATAAATGGCGTTACTGTGACATGCTCAACGAGTTTTTGTTTCCAAAAATTGAATAGGATGACATTAACGACATTTGGTTTCAACAGGACGGTGCAACTTGTCACACTGCCAAAGGTACACTCGAACTTTTGGCTACCGTTTTTGAATTCCGATATCAATTGGCCGCCTCGGAGCTGTGATTTAAGCCCGTTGGGCTATTTTTTGTGGGGAGCCGTTAAGGACAAATCCTATGCGAACCATCCAGAGACGATTGATGCTTTAAAACACGAAATCGAAGTTGACATTCATTAAATTGGAGCCCAAACAATCGAAAATGTGCTTAAAAATTGGGTTGATCGAATGGCCTACTATAAAGTCAGTCGCGGCAGTCATTTGAACGATATTATTTTTTATTCATAAATGACATTGTTCAACCTTCAAAATAAAAGAAAGTATGAACAAATATTGATTATTTTTTTTTTTTTAGCCTATTCAAATTTTTTTTTTGGCCTACCCAAATTTTACATGGCCCACCTTATACTTAGTATAATTCGGAAGTTATTCTCATATACACCTCGTTGCAAAATTATGATAACACTACTATGCTTTTATATAAATATAGTTTATACTACAACAAAAACCATATAATGCAAGATCCTAAACATTGTACAAAACTCTTTCAAATTTTTAAAAATTCCATCGCAACTTTTAGCTTTTAAGAAAATTTTATTACATTTTTCGGGGTATGCAGTTTTATAGCTCATTAAGTTTTAGTACAACAATGTGCAAGTTTCGAATGCCTACCAAGTACCGTTGATTTTTGAACATTTTTTCCTCCGACTTGCCGCGACTTTTTTTTCATGCAATGTGCTTACTTTTATATGAAAGAAAAGGCCTATAACCGTCAAAAAAGAAAAAAATAATAATAATAATACTAATAATAAAATAAAATTGTTAAAAGTAATTGGTAAAAACTGGTATTTTTTAATTAATGGATTTCCTCCCTGTCTTTTAAATCCTATCTCTTTGCCTTAAGTGCAATGAGCAATATCGCCTGAGCGCTTGGGAAAACAAAATTTTCCGTCTTCCACAGTTACATTTCCGCCTAAATCTGGCCATTTGTCTAATCTAATGAACGTCGTATGCGCTAAAGGGGCATCTAAAAGCTTTGCTTACCTAAGACTGTCCATCACTATGAGTGCAATCATTCATTTATTAGTCATTACCATTAATGGAATGATAAACTATACGAGTTTTTTATAACAAAAAAAAAACACATAAAAATACAACGAGCACGTGTATTTGGTATTTTATATATTTATACCAAATATATATATATATATATAATTGGCGCGTACACCCTTTTTGGGTGTTTGGCCGAGCTCCTCCTCCTATTTGTGGTGTGCGTCTTGATGTTGTTCCATAATGGAGTTTCAAGTCGACTCCGAACGGCAGATATTTTTTCATGGCAGAAATACACTCGGAGGTTTGCCATTGCCTGCCGAGGGGTGACCGCTATTAGAAAAATATTTTTCTTAATTTTGGTGTTTCACCGAGATTTGAACCGACGTTCTCTCTGTGAATTCCGAATGGTAATCACGCACCAACCCATTCGGTTACGGCGGCCGCAATTTATACCAAATTCACCTAATATATACGAGTATAAATACAGGTTAGCAGGTTTTGACCGAGAGCCTCCTTCTAGTTATGGTGTGCGTCTCGATGATGACAGTTGTACGCCGCCTCCGAATGGCAGATAATTTTTTATGAGGGGCTTTGTTTTCGTTTTCATGGCGGAAATACAGTCGAGAGATTTCCATGGCCTGCCGATGGCTTAGAAAAAACTTTTCCTTTCAACTGGAGTTTTGTGCCGGAATTTTTGAGCTCAAATATTACCGAATATTAGTGACGCAGTCACAAAATAATAAATGCAAAGAAGACGTTTTTCGATTTCGACCAATACCGGCAGGCGGTTATAAAGGCATGTGGAAGCAGATCGATTAAATTGGATACTAGAGACACTCCTTTATCTCTACATGTAAACACTTAACTCCTATCATGAAAAGTATTCTTGAATTATATATAAAGAAATATTATGATTGTTTTTTGCTTTATTCGATGATGAAATTAATATATTATACTTATCGTTGAAATAATCCGATTCAAGGACAAAAATGACTGACTAGCCCCCGGTTCCTCTACATCGGAATAGTGTTCCCTCGCCAGTTTGACTCAATGAATTAATCAGTATTTCCGACTATTAGCCAGCCAAAACTTGCCTTCATTTTTATATTGCGTTCAACTCTGTACTGGATCCATAAATAATGCATATTTTTTAGTTAAGTGCTCTTTCTTCTCACCCTGGTCATTGTGGTACGGAATAATGTTTCGAATTACCTTTTTACCTCTATTTTGAAACAGCTTCAATAGGCAACAGGCTTCAGCTCACACAAAACTATTACAGAGAGATATGACTCATTGTACACATCTGACGTTATACGGGGGGACCTTTTTACTTCACCTAATATTTAAGTTGTGGTCCCCTCAAACCACCCCACAAAAAATTGTGCCTGGGTAAATTATATTATTTATCTCTCGACATTGTCCAAAGTAATTTATTTTTCACTTTCACACGCTTTAAATAAATTAACCGCTAATCGAGGCGCTATTGAATTACCAAACAATTGAAATTTCAGCAACGGCAAAATTGAACAAAGCCAGTGATAAAACTCTTTGAAGTGGATGTAAATTACCAGTGCGCGTGTATAATTGATCATTTGGATTTCATGTGCATATATACCTACATACATATGTATATTTATACATAATTATGTTTGTATGTTCGCTTTAGAAAAATATGCTTATGTTAGGCATAGTTTTTATTAGTCTGAATGTTGTTGGTTCGATTTCGTTTATATGTCAAATGAAGTATTAGAAATATTCACGGAAAAAGTTGTTGTATTCAGAAACCCCGACAGGCAATAAAAGACCCCGGAAATGTTATCTAATATAAAAAAATATCTACTATTTCTCTTCTATCACACATATTTATTATGTATTTTCAAAGTACGAATTGATTTTTCCTCATTAATTTTAGCTAAAGTAAGATTTATTTCTCAATAACTCTTCACCAACTCTTTGTATGTATATGCAATAAAGTTGTCAGAATTTTCATTTCTCTTTCAGAATATATTGAAGTTTTTGAACTCAAATTTAACCCAGCATCGAACTTCACAAGCAAAATTTTGGAAGATCAGCGTAAAGGCAGACAAAATTCAGTTTCCTGAATGCAGAAAGATAGCCTTTCATCAGGCGGAGCTAAAGCTGACTGGACAGTTGGTTTTCTTATACTGAACGGAAGTGAAATATTGAACTAAACTGTAGTAGTTTACTTAGATTATATAGCTTACTTAGATGAACGCTCACTTATTCAACGGTCAATAAAAATACTAAGTTTATCAACTGTAATTCATAAAAAATATATTATATTATTTTATAATACAAGAGATCTATTTAAAGCATTTATACAAATTTTAAATTCAAAAACGCATTCCATAATTTTGTCAACAGTCCATTTCAGACAGTTTAGGTCAAATTTAAAACATCCGTCATTCCAGTGAATGGCATGTAATCTAGTGATTTGTCTTATTTTTAGGTGGAGCGATTAAGTATGCGCTATTTTCGGTACTTCGGCCGATGTGTTCTTTTGCTAAGGCTCGATCGCCCTCATCATGCCAAGTAATTGATTTGCAACGCTGATAACACTTAAGTTCACTGATCCACAAAGGAAACGCACTTCTAACGTCATAACATAAATCATTGAGATGTCGAGTGATATATATGAATTTATTTTGCTTATTTATCTTCGCCTTAGAAGGAAACATATACGAAATTTGAAATATATATTTTTAAAAATATAAGTAGACGTTTATTCATGGGGGCTAAGGAAAGATTACTCCAAATTTCAAATATTTTACAGAATGTCTAAACATATTTTTCAGTAGCTTTGAAACGCTTGTGGTAAACGTTAAATCTCCTCTTCAAAAGTAAAAGTTTCAAACTGTGGCTGTTTAAACCCTCGTGATTTTTCATTACTTAGTTTAAATTTATTGGGACATGGTGTACTGCGACCTCTTATGTGGTCTATTGAGCTTGACCTCAAGCCTAAAAGTAAAAGCTTTTAATGAATTTGAGTATTTTTTCGGTATTTTTGTTCCATATCATCAACGAATTCAGAGTTACACCATTTAGATGAGTGTGTCTTCCGCTTGCGGGAACTGCACATTCGTGGAAGATATGTCCTGGGATTTCCTTCACTTTTGTAAATTTAATTATTTCATTGAGCATTTTCGCACTATAATATGTGGAAGCGCATTGAAAAGTATAAGCAAGTAACAAGCGTACTATCATAGTACTAGAAGCAAGGCGACTGCCATGCATCAGCGTAGATGATACTCGAATACGCTATGACGATACAGGCCGTATGGGAGGGCCTAACCGAAGGGAATGAAATTATGCATATGTTGGTTTGAATCGATTTACTATTTCAACAAAAACTCAGTATTTCAGTAGTAATTTTTAATAATATATAATCTTAGCTAATTTGTGAATTTCACCATAATAGAAATTTTAGAATTATTAGGCTGTTATTGAAAATCCCGTTGGCATATACATTTTATCATGAATTTCAAAATGCTTTCACAATTTTGGTGCACTATTTATTTTACTCTTTAATTTTTTGGGATTTCTTTTAACAAAAAGAAAACTTCTGATATTTAAATAAAATTATACCTCGTGGTAACGTGACAGGAAAAGTGTATAATCCTTAGAAAGTTCCTTTACCGGAAAAATCTTGTCATCATTGATAAACCTTTAAAATAGTATCAGTATTACCTGAAAATGAAAAGAAAAACAAAAATTTAATTTTTTATTCATTAGTTATTACTCTTAGTATGAGACGAAATATTTATAATACTTAAAAACTACAATAAATAATAAAACTAATTATTTTTGCAGAAAAATTTGCAAAACAATAACAAAAAATGGATATGAGCGATTCCATGTGAAGCGATTCCGAGTGTTTTGGATATTGTCCTCTATTTTTCTGAAAATTGGTTTATTTGTAGGCTTGAGTCTAACAAGAAATAAAATGAAAATATTTTATATAAGCACCTCTATAACAATATAAAAATTGTATAATTTTGAGATTCATTCTACGTTGAAAATTTTGGCACATAGTTTTTTAAAGTGAAATATTTTATTTTATTTTATTTTTTATATTTTTATTTTTATTTTTTAGGATAAAATATAATTTCTAAGAAGAACATTTGAAAAAATACGAAAAGTGTGAGGAAAATCCGAAAAACGTGAAGAAAGTCAAGAATTTGTGGAATATATGGAAAGTGTTAAAAATCTGACGAAATTATGGAGAAAATTAATAAAAACATAAGAATTAAAAAAAAATTTTGTCAAATTATTTGCTTGTTGTTTTGTGATTTTTGAAAAACACCCTCCTCAAATTGCTTTTGTATTTCTCATTTAATGCTGAAAGTACGCTTAGTAATCTCTCCAATATCAGAATGAAATTTCCATTACGTTTTGAGTTATACTCAAATTCGTATAGCAACTAAGTGAAAAATACTGATCCAGCGAAATGCTAGTACGCACGTAGTTTTTCGCTGGATCCGCTGGATCCGCTCCGTTGTACGTATTAAATATAACTTGAAAAGTTATGAGAATCTCTTTATGAAACTTCCAGCCATTACGGAGCATAGTTCAAGTTATTTTAGAAAAATTAAGATAAACAACTTACGAGAGAAGGAGAATTGGTTGTTTGTGACGTTTTCCTTCAAAAGTTATCAACAAAATAATATAATTTAAAAAAATTAATATAAAAAACAATTTTAATAAAATTTTATTCTAAAAAAATAGAAAAAAAAAATGGAGCAATGTTAAAAATCGTAGATATTTCACTTTAAAAAACTCTGTATCAAAATTTTCAAAAATGAGGAATACTCAAAATTAAATATTTTTTTTAAGTTTTTCAGTTTCTACTCAAGACTGCAAATAATCAAATTTTTAGGAAAATCTACGATAATGTCCAAAATACCTGGATTACTTGACATAGAATCGCTCATGGGCTATATTTTTTACAGGCTGTACTTATCCACATATGTATGTATGACTCAGAGAGTTTAGCAGACCAATTACATACATATCGCACCCTAAATACATGTAAGCTTATAACAGTCCTACCAAAAAACAAAAAATTTATTTCTGCCATATGTCATCCGCGGACCGTTTTATCGATAACGTCTCGTTCATATTTGAGCAGAAGTACATTTTGAGTTGTGACCCTTTTGTATTTAGGGTGCGATATATGCTTCTTCCTCGTTTCAAGTAACTGCAGCAAAAATATATTTTTTGCAATTAAAAGTAAAATCATACAAGCCTCAAAATACAACATGCAGACATTCAGTGAACAAAGTATAATAAAAAAGGAGGAAAAGCCTAACATGGGGGAAACATATGAATATGATAAATGAGTTGTATTACGCCCCCTTTCACCCAAGAAACTTTTTTGCAATTTTTATATTTACAAATTTTGTATGCTAACTTGTTGAACATTAACAACCGGATTACTTTACATACATTCGCATATTTCATGGTACGCGGCTACCAATACATACATATAAGTCTAAATACATATGCCTATATGTACGTATGTTTGTCGGTATGTTGGCAAGAGCGTGTGTTTGTTAATTTTCAAAAATCATGCCACATTAAAAATTGGCTCTATTTCGAATGTTGGTTTCGCGAATGCCATTTCGAATGAGGCTAATTGTGTGCACAATGAAGCGGCATAAAAGCAAAATTTACGCAAAATCTAAGTGTAATGATGTGAAAACCACAAAAAAATATTTACACAGTTTTTAAAGTAAAATTTTGATTTATTTATTTTTATTTATTTTTTATTCAATATTACATTTATATAATAGCGAAATTTGATAGAAAAAAATAAATATTTTTTGAATACCAGCCTAATTGCCGACGTACGCAACTACGCCTTTTTAGGTGAAATATTTTGAGTTGAAGTTATTGTTATTATTTTTTTAAATGGAATTTCCCATTGAATTTGAGTCCTGCAAATCTGGGAACCTCTTTATTCAACACATCATCTGCTACATCATAGTTTTTCATTTATTTTGCGCAGAAGTCGAAAAATTAAAATTTTTATTAAATTCGGTATACAAATTTTTATACAAAATTATAACTTTCAATTGATATCCGCATTCAAATAGTTTCTTATTACATTGTTTACACTAGGCAACAAACCGAAAAAAAAATTTATTGGGAAGTGCCATTTTTTCTATGTTGTTTTTTTTTTTTTTGTTGTTTTTCTGTTGTACGTGGGTTATTATAAAGGCACCACATATTGACAAGGTTTCTCTATTTAGTTATTTACATTATTTACTATTTATATTATTATTATTTATAACTTTATTTAAATTATTTTGGTTCAAAATAATAGTTCATTACCCGACAAAAAGAAGAAATCAGGGAAAACTTACGGAGATAAGGAACTTTAACTGAAAGAATTTCGTAAGGGCGGATTTGAACTAATAGAACTTTAGTCTCATTTCACTGTTTTTTCTTTAACAACAGATTTTTTTTGTTGTTTTTTTTTTTTTTTACATTTCAAACTTTCCCACTCTATGCTTTCAAGGCCGGTACTCTTGCAACTAATAATAATAATATGCAATAATAATTTACTTTATGCAAGTTAAAAAAAATTTAAAATTTTTTTAGCAAAACTTCACCATTTTTAACCAAATTTTTGTAGAAAGTATTTGGAAATGCTGCCTTATAGTTCATTAAGTTTTGGTGTAATAAAATGAAAGTTTCAGTGGGCTCAAAAAGTACGCAGGGGTTTTTCAAATTTATTTCTAACGAGTGCTCGAAGATTTTTTATATGGAAAAACTCACCCAACACCGTCAATAAAAAAATTATCAAATTAGCAAAAAAAAAATTTGTATTAAAATTTCAAACTTTTCTAGTCAACAGTTTTAATTAATTTGTGGAAAATTTCTGTATGTTCTGTTTTTTTTTTTGTTTGTTTTGCAGCTGTTTCGATTTCGGTACTATTTATTTTGCGTCAGTTAAAAGTATGTACCTCAAAACTCGGGATGCTTTTTGATATTATTTTTTAATGACGTCGTTATCCATTTTCTTTTATATTAATAATGCTCGACGTTTCTTTTATATGGAGAAAATACACAACATTCTCAATAAAACAAAAATTATCAAAAATCAACTCAATTATTTAGTCTCTCGGAACATCCACTTTATTATGAAGGGTTTCTCAAAAGAGGCGACTAGGTGTTGTTTTAAAATAAAACATGTAAAGATTTAGATTCTTTAAGTTTTCATCACTTCTATTAAAAATACGGCATGTTAAGAATTATATACAATATAAAAATTACATCATTTAAATGTCCACCATGATAGGCAAGTTGGCTCGTTGACAAGTAAAAATCGCCAAATAGCCGACTAATGAATGCTTAGTTGTGGAGAACATCGAGAAATCGATGTTGCAGTTTGCTCAGCTATACTTTGCGCTACAGCAACAATATTCTCAACAGAACTTTCAATTTTCGGTCTGCCTGCCCCTTTCTATTCTCGGCAGAACCAGTTTCTTGCAATTTTTCACCAACCTTTGAATTGGCGAATCATTCGGACGATTATCCCACCAAAAAAATTAGGAATTTTGCGATATGTTGCTCTTAAGGATCAACCATTTTCATAAAAAGTTTTAATAATTTTAACGCGTTGTTCCATAGTGTAAAGTTGTACATCTGCCTACTAGACAAATGTCAAAGATGACATAAGGAAAATATTCCTCCTTGGAAATATTCTCTACTGACATTTAGGCATCACTTTTGAAAGAACCTTTACTACCAAAAGTTAAATGTAATATTAAACTGCGTACTCGAAATTTGTATAAAGTTTCTGATTATAAGTTTACATTTTTTTTTAATTTTTAAAAACTTTTAAACTTTACATTACATGGTTTTTGTTGTATTGTAAATTGTATAAAAAAAACAAAAATGTTGTGAAAAAATATATATTGTTAAAACTTAGCAATATTTTGCCAATTTCGTTTTTGTTTAAGGTTTTGAATAGCTTTTTTATAAATTAAAAAAAATTGATTTGTAGTAATGCAAATATTTTTCTTGACCTATACGCACTCCATTGTTTATCTGTTTCTATACTGCTGCTGTCTACTTCAAAGTATCAAATATAGTTGAAATACGACGCCATTTGCCAAAATTACAAATCTACCGATAGGGTGATTAATTTTGCGCCACCTTGTATTAGCATGACTTAGGAAACTTATATTCGCTTTTATTTTATTTATATGCAGTTTACTCATTTTGATATTCTAATAACTAAATAATAGTTCCATTTTTTATTTCCAGGCACCCAATTTAAATGCTTTCAAAATTTATTTAATTCCTCTATAAGAGTTACTAACTTGCTTAACTGCCTTAAGGTGTCAAATTAATTTGTAATATGTGTCACATTAAAATATCACATTAGTTAATCACTCAATCAAAGTGCAGCAACGGCAATCACAGACACTTAGACGACTGATTTAAGATTTAGTTTGTGGTTATTGGCAGCACAAAGGCCGTAATTTAAGCAATTCATTAATGAGTAAAACATACACACACATGCACATAGTAATATCTACGAGTATCTATAACATAGTGTACTGCATTGAGAAAATGTATGTATCCAGGTTCTGACATATCAACGATCAACGGTTTTAATGGCTTTGAAAATTCGCGACCCTCACCGTTTGCTGCAATCTGAGCTGTGCCTCTTAGCTGGCATTTTATTGGAAGCTGATTTGATATTTGTCGATTATATTTGGTGTGAACTAAACCAAAAACTGTTGAAAGTAGAATAGCTACAACTACATAGAGGCGACAACAACAATGTATTACTTGAATATCAAAAACGAAGCGAATTATGGCTAATGAGCTATACATTCAAAAGGGCAATCGGTGCTATAATGAAAGTGATTTAAACAAAGTACAGTATAACAAATATTTTTTCCAATTTTGGCTTTTGAATAATTCCAACTACGCACTTTAATACCAAGCTTATCTGCTTTAAGTTAAAAAAAAAATAATTATTGGGAAACTGAGTTTTCAATTATTTATGAGGAACTCAAAACTTATTTTTATGGCTAAAAGTCTCAGAGTAAAGCCTTCTTTACCGGAAAATATTTTCTCATACGAGATGTGTTGAAAACATAATGCCACTTTTTTTATTTTGCAGGTAACGTACATTCGATTGGCGATCTTTTTGTTAAGTTGGCAGACCTGTTAGACATATAATATGTCAATTTTTTTTTTGTTTTGACAGATACAGAGTTAGACATGTTCTGGTGTACGGCGATGTTACGCTTTCGAAAAAAAATTATCAAAAAATTTTAACTTTTTTTGCCACTAAACAATACCGTAATCAGAGACAGCGTTCACCCAACTTCGTCTCATGAGAAGAAATAGAGGATAAAATAAACATTTTTTTTTTGTGAGAAATGAGTAGCCACCTTATTTCTTACAAAAGCCTCCTCATTAGTTTCTGTAATACTATATATTAGATCAAAACAGTTCTAGGGAATGCAAAAAGAACTGGCATATGCAAAAATTATTTGATATGTAATTTTAATCAGTCTGTTGTGTTGATTTTATTATGAAACTCCAAGTCTTTTTTGAAAACTTTACAATATGAGGCCTATCTCGCACTCTACACAATCACCTGTTGTCGCTCACCAAAAATCAATAATTGATTCGACAACTGGAAAACAATATATATATATAATTGGCGCGTATACCATTCTTTGGTGTTTGGCCGAGCTCCTCCTCCTATTTGTGGTGTGCGTCTTGACGTTGTTTCACAAGTGGAGGGACCTACAGTTTCGAGCCGACTCCGAATGGCAGATATCTTTATGAGAAGCTTTTTCATGGCAGAAATACACTTGGAGGTTTGCATTGCCTGCCGAGGGGCGACCGTTGTCAGAAAAATGTTTTTCTTAATTTTGGTGTTTCACTGAGATTCACCAACGTTCTGTCTGTGAATTCCGAATGGTAATCACGCACCAACCCATTTGGCTACGGCGGCAATGCACACCAAAAAAAGAAATACATTCACAGTTATCCCTTTTTCTTCTTTCTAATGGGAAATTTAACAGAGCGACATCTTCTTATACGTCCTACTTCCCATTGCCTTCCTTTCTTTGGTTTGGTGCTGCCAATTGGCTTATAATGATAAAACTTAAAGAATATTTAAACTTAAGGAATACTACATATGTCACAAATAAGCAAATATTTTTCGAGACAAATAAAAAAAACCCCTACTTTTTGATTTTGAATACACCGATACATGTGAATTTTTCGCCCATAAACCAATTTTTTCTTACATAACTAAAGCAGGTACTAGCGGAGATATATGCAATCCGTATGGTACCAAAACTGTACCTTGATTCCACAAAACTTGCTTTATATTTAGTCTCCTAAGTTGAGACCACAACCATGGGCCACGGCTAATCCAAAATGTACTCAAAAATTTTGAAGTTTCCCGCAATCCTGACAAAATTTCGAATTCGATACTATTTCAATTCATACTGGTTACCGATAGATGTTTTGCCCGCGAAATTTAGTAAATATAAGAGTGTGCGAGGTAAGGGTCTCAAACGGGACTTGGCCCATCGAGAGGAAGCGCATAAAAGTGTCTCGATTTTTACAAGTTAAAGAAAAATATAGAGTAGCTGCTGACATAATTTATCTTCTAATTCTGAGACACGAGTAAATATTGAGGCTCTCAAAACGTAGTATAAGGCCCAGCATGGGAATACTAGCGCGTCACTGATTAATTGTTCATATGTTTATTGTGAGTCTCCTATAACTCTTCTGTAGAAGCTGCACAGATAAGAAAGAGATAGAATCAATTTAGCACTTTCCATGTGAATGCGACACACTTCCAAGCATGCACTCATATTTCTGAGGAAGTTAAGTACTTCCTAGAAAACTTGGTTAATTAAGGCACAGCAAGAATGATAGAAAGAAGATTGCGCCCATCAGAGCGTACGTGACGTCACGTTTGCTGAGTTGTGCAGTATTGCCAACCATTTGGTCTTCGCAATAAATTGAGTGCTTTTTTATACCGAAAATGCAAACATTTTTAAGTTTCGTGTTTGTTTCTTTTTTTTTAATTTAAAGCTACCGAAACTTTAAGTTAAAAAACAAACTATATTATTAAACAAAAAAACAAAGGTTAAAAAAGGTCACTCTGAGAAGATTTTAGTGCTAATGAAAATTTTTTTACTCTTATAAAATTTGATAACTTGAAAGTGCAAATTTAATTTTTGGCTCCATTTAAGGTTATGCAAAAATATTAAATGCCCCTTTCTCAAGTCTTCTTAAGATTGAAAACCTTTTTACACATTTTAAAAAGCGTTTGAATTTATTGAATGTGAATTAAAACCATAGAGGTGTAATCGTTTCTTCGGGTCGTCAATCCTTAGTGAGACATAGGACATTAAGAGTTTCATTTATTGTAAAAATAAACAAGAAAATACCAGAAAATACTAAAGAAACCATACTGACATTTTTACAAAAAGAGTACCTTATCTAGTTACATAACTTCAAATATAGCAAACAAGTCGTTCCCTTAACAAAAGAATCTCGCTTAACAAAAAAACCTCATAAATTAAATTGTACATAAGCATAACACATTTATTTAAAAAAACGCACATTTTAAAGACAATTTGTCACGCATACAAAGTTCTTTAAGTGATTCAATAAAAATTTGTTGGGTTATTTTCTTTTAATGGGCATTTTAGTGCGTTTTTATATCCAAAGCTAGGCAACACTGCAGTAGCGAGAGAGAGATTTGACTGCCGAAAGCAGAAGAACACCAACAACACCTGCAATCGCGGGCAATGCCACCAGATGTTAAAAAATAGTAAAGCTAAATAAAACTGAGTGAATTATTTACATAATTATTAAAAAATGTATATTTCACAAAATTATAAACATGACATTTTAATTAGAACAGCTAGAAAAATGTCATGAAGAAAGAACTAAAACTCCGAGACTAAATAATAAAAAAAAAAAATGCTAAATCAAGTTACGAAAATGGTAATCTGGCCAAATTCGCTGAGCGCAAAGTAACGGGACCACGGTAGGCGCCATCTCATTATTCTTTCCATCATGGGGGCACACTCTTGATGGTGGCAAAATTATCACAAGGCTTAAGTACTTGTATTAATAATACTTTTTCTCTTTCCTGGGTATCTGTAATCACCAAGTGAACTCTACCTCATCTCATCCACCTTATTCTAGCCTTATCAAACAGACATTTTTTAATTAATTCCAAGTAAACAATCATCCATTCCAGCACCTTTCATTATTGTACTGCCGCTCAACCATAGCTCTCGTATTTATAGAAGAAAAATAATTTGTTTGTATTTCCCTTGTGTTCATATGTTGCCCTAGAGAAAAGCGAGCCATTCAAACACCACTTACTTTTCCATTAAAACAAGATTAATAAAACTAAAGTTTTAATCAATTATGGCCTTGTAAATCAAACGAAACAGCATAAAATAAATTTAAAACCCAATTAATTATTTCACCAGATAAACTCCTAAACACGAAAGTAAGTGGCTTGTAAAATAGTAGGACTCTGCCAACCATGAAGGTGGGTAATTAATTCAGCAATAACAACCCTTCAATTGGCTTATTCGTTACTGACACTAAAAGCCAAATACAATTTGCTATTGATTTTTATTATGAAAGTCTTCCTTCATTGTCGATGCTCATAAAATTTAGTTGCGATTTTATGCCTTTAGCCACAAAACATTTGAAACTTTCTGTTTTCGATGAGACGAAAATTGTTAAATTTGACCAAAAAAAAAATATATTTATTTATCCACGTTGTTGATTGATATCCGAAATGATGCAACCAGCAGTGTGCGGGTATTCAGCGACAAAATAATAAAAAACTTAAAAATAGTTCAATATTGATTGGTTGATGGGAAATGACAGCGCACCAGTAAATAAATTCGCAGTGGCCAGCCAATACTAGACACATCACTAACTACATTTTGCAGACGATGCTGCCATCATTGTGCTCAGGGGCTTTGGCTTATGTAATCTCAAGCAAGCAACGAAGAGACAATAAATTTGTTACCACAAGCAGTTAAATGTCAACGATTATGTAATCGGATTAATACTTAGTTGATTTCCTCTTTGCTTGGCGATTATGTAAGAAAGTCTTTGCTGGGCTAAGTTAGAGAAGATTTAATGCGAATCGTTCAGAATGCATGCAAGTTTGAATAAGTAATATTTTTTTTACAGCATTTGTTAACATTAGACATTCATGCATGCATTGACATCAAGTATCAATGGGCAAAGAGCATTGTCTGGGGGATTCAAAACAATGATGCAGATGAAAGCAATAAATCTACTCAAGCTGCAAATATGTTTGCTAAATATAGTTATGTATGTATGTATTTTTCTATGAATAAAACATTTGCGATGTGCTTTTACTGCAAAGAAGTGAGCAAACTCAATCTACGAGTACTATTTTGTACCCGGATAACACGATTATGTAATAATACAAGAACTATTTTGTAATAAAAGGTGAATTTTAAGTATGCAGTTGAACTGCGCTTACCGTTAAGTTGCTAGGTTGTAGTGTAATATACATTTTTATGGGCAAAATTTTATGATCAGGCCACAATAAGATAAAAAAGTGTATGGCCAATAAATAATGAACAAAAACGAAATAATATTCTTAACTTCTAAAAAAAAATATTTTTTTCACCTAATTTTTTTTAACTATAAATAAATGAAATTTTTTTCAACAAAACTTGTTTAACTATTTTTTTCAACTCAGTGTTTTGAAATAATATACAACATTTTGATATATTTTTTTTTCAATATATTGGTTGTCTCTTTATACTTTTTTTTCAATTACATTTTTTTTAATAATTTTTTTTTTAATTTTATTCAACTAAATTTTTTGAATGTGAACTTTTAAATAAATTAAAAAAAACAAGTTCTTTCATTAAATTTTTGTTAAGTAAATTCATTTTGATTAAATTTCTCTATACATATTTTTTTATTCATTTCTTTTCCAATTAAAATAATATATGTATATATAAATCCATTTTTATTTGAATTCTGTTGATATATTTTTTTAATATATTTTGTTTTCCAATTAAATTTTTTAAATACGTAGCTTTAATAAATATAAAAAAATTAACATCACTAATTTGGTTTAACAAGAAAATTTTTTTAAATAAATCCGTTTACTAAACTAAAAAAAAATATTCTCTTTCCTTAAATTATTTTTAATTAAAGATAGTTTTAAAGAACTCCGTTTTTAAATAAATTTTTTCCGAAATAAATTTTTTTTGCAATTACATTTTCTGAATAATTCTTCCTTTACTGATATTATATTTTGACAACTACATTTTTTTAAATAAATAAAAAAAATATTCTCTTTCATTACATTTTTTTAAATAAAATTTCATATTTAAGATTATAAATTAAGGTCGGTGACTACACGGGAAGTCCAAAAAAAAAGACTGCTATAAAACCAAAAAAAATCCTCTGGGTTTGACCCAATCACAGAACTTAAGTATATTAAAACAAATACCATCTCGCGCAATAACCTAATATACATACGCAACATATGATATTTAACGCTATGTTTAGGCTTTAATATTTTCCGAAGGTTTGGAAAATAACGGAAATAGTTGCTATTCCCAAACTTGGCAAGGATCCAGCAATATCATCTTCATATAGACCAATTAGCCTACTTCTTATTATGAGAAAGATATTCGAAAAGCTGCTCATTGTGAGAATAAGACCAATTATTGAGCAACACAAAGTGATCACTGACCATCAATTTGGTTTCAGACAAAAATACTCGACAATACAACAAATACACCGAGTGTTACATATGTAAAATATTAAGTGAGATAGACGCAAAGAAATTTTGTATTTGCATTTATTTGGACATAAAAAAAGCATTTGACAAGGTTTGACACAAAGGGCTTATCACATAGTTACATATCGGACTGACATATCTACGTTAAGTTTAACGACAATACTTCATCACTCCGAAAAATTACATCAGGAATTCCACAGGGTAGCGTTCTCGGACCACTGCTTTACAATCTATACACTGCTGACATTCCAGTGCCTACTGACATAAATGCAATGTTGGCTACATTCGCATGTGGCACAGTTTTACTTTACGGATATAGAAGCTTAGCGAAAGCTACAAAGGAGATGCAACAAATATTTAACAAAACCAAAGAACGGGTCGACTCGTTTAATATTAAAATAAATGCTCTGAAAACGCAGCAGGTTATATACACAACAAAAAGGAGCTTCATATGAAAAAACATCACCATAAATGGAACTCCTGTTCCAACATCCTTAGCTGCGAAATACCTAGGTATACATCTTGACACCAAATTACTATGGAAGCACCACAACTCTACTGGCTGCTAAACAAAAACTCAACTTTGTCCTTGTACAATAAAGTTTTAAACTACAAAACAATAATAAAACCTATCTGGACTTACGAAATACAACTATGGGTAACAGCTAAATAATCGATCACTAATATTATACAAAGACAGAAATCTAAAATTTTAAGAATAATAACTGGTGCACCCCGATAAGTCTCAAATCACGGCTTACACCGAGAATTGGACATTACCACAATCAAAGAAGAAATAACAAAGGTTAGCAGAAAGTACCAGATAACGATAGAAACACACAGCAACAACGAAGTAAATGTACTTCCTACACAAGAACTCATGCGAGCCCGTAGACTCCACCGAAGCGACCGATCGACCTTATATAAATCACAACCTTAGAAATATCACTTAGCTGTTAAAAGAAATTGATACAGTATTTATAATGCATTTTTAAAACGATTTTTATTGACAGTTGTATAAATAATATTAACTAAGCCATAAATGCTCTTATAAAAAGTATAATTGTTAATTAAATGGCAAATACGTTACTTTGGGGAAAAAATTTGTTTGTAAAGAAATCCCTTCTTTAATACCTTTTTTTCTGAATTTTTTCAATAACATTTTTTTTAATAAATCCGTTTTTGATTAAATTTTACTTTTTAATTACTTCCCAATTAATCCTTTCAAATTATTTTTTAATTACTTTTTTTTTAATTGCATTTTTTCAAGTGTTTTTAATTTAAATTCATATTTTAAATATTTGAGCAATTCAAGCTTTTTTAACTAAATTTAATTTTTTTAGTTGAGATTTTTGTAGTTTTAATATTTTGAACTAATCTGAATTTAATTTAATTTTTTTATAAAATTCTTTGCTTTTACATACGTATATACAATACGTATATATAAATATAGAACACATTTTAGAAAATGTAAATTTTTCAACCAGCATAAAAGCTCCCTACCCAATACAAAGTAAACGAGCCTCTTTACAAACCCAACCCTAGATAACCTCAAAACTTTTTCAAGCAACTTAAATTATTATAATATATACGACAAAATCTAATCAAAAATCATTACTACAACCTATTTAAATTTTCTACTTTTTTTCTTTTGGCTAAGCAACATTTAGCATAAGGCCACCGCAGCCACAGCCTAGACGTTTGTTGTATGTACGTTTTACAAGGAACCATAAGTACAGCTTATTTAATACAAAAAAAATGTTTTTTCGATTTTTTCATCAGCACTTTGTTAAAATCGAATTTTATATCATATAACAGTATTTTATTTACATTTTTTATAGTTTATTACATTAATATTTTTGTCATGGAGGAAAGCCAACCTCAAATATATTTTTTAACAACAAACTCTCTAACAACCTGAGCCCGAAAATGTTCAAGGGGAACTTGGCTTGACCAAGTTATCATCATCTTTTGGCTCTACAGCTCTTTGTAAGTTTTGGCCTGCTGCACGTGGGACCTCCAAGTTATAGCCGATCTGAAAAATCTACGAGTTAGGAACTGGAAGTCTATTGCCGACCACCATGCAGATTGGAACAGGATTATGGACGAACCTAAAGCTCATTCCGAACTGTCAGCGCTACTTGATGACGATGATTTCTTTTTTCAATTATATTTTTTTAATTAAATCTGTGTTTAAATTTTTTGTGGGGTTTAAATTTCTAGTTCAACGAAATTATTTAAAAAAAATTTTTTTATTAATTTTTTTTAGCTTCGTTGTTCTAAGTCCGTATTTTAAATGCATTTTTAATGCAACTTCTTATTTTTATTATTTTTGTAAATAATTATTTTTTAATTCAGTTTTTTTTCAATTATTTTTTTCATTCGATTGCATTTTCTAAATAATTGTTTTCCTTTGCAATTACATACATGTTTCAATAACCATTTGTTCTTTTAAAAAACTTAAATGATTTTCGAATTTTTTTTAGTGCACCTTCTCAAAGCTATAAATCGAAGTAATCATCTATTTTTTTCAGATTAAATATTGCCTTGACACGTGGCAACATACTTTTAATACGGCTCTAATAATACAATTACGTAACAATGTAAGAAATATTTTGCAATAAGTAAAGTGGTTAGTAAATATGTATGTAAGTAGTTGATCTACGCATACCATTACAATTGATAGGTTGTGCCATAAATTTTTATGGGCAAAATTTTATGATAAGTAGGTAATAATATTGAACATTCATAGTTACAATGGTGGATGGATATCGAGAAAGAGAATGAGAGATTGATAAAAGAAATATCAACTTTTAAAAAAATAATTTGTTAGGAAATTTTCTTACATAAAAATATCAGCAATTACATATTACTTACGCATACATATACATTATTCAACTAAATATTAATATCGCCAAAATAGTTAGTGGCTCGATATGGGGCACAGATTTTCAAAACGGCTCTTATATTTCTGCACATCTACAAAAAATATGTCTACAGTATATTTCTACAGGAAAAAAACATGTAACACGATATTTAATTTTCTTTACATATTGTCGAAAATACTCGGAATTCAAAACTTCAATGGAAATGAACTCAATTCTCAATACGCATGCTTGTATGCAAATTCACATCAATTTTGTAAATGTTCCTAAAATTTTTGAACTACACCCCTGTCTGGGCTCTAGGTAATGGAAAGTACACACAGCATGACTTAAATGCTCCCTCTAAGTGGCATTGGAGTGGAAATATTGCATTGAGGAATAAATTCATAGCATTTTTCTTTTATTTTAAAACGATTTGTTTGCTGTTTGGCAAAGAGTAAGTATTCATTCCATAGAACTCTTTCTGCTATACAAAACTATGTTAGTAGTATTTTTGAGTTATTGAATTTTTTATTACTTTCGAGGCTTAGAAATTGAATACCCAGGAGGCAAAAATCAACATTTTCGACGTCAGCTCTTCTTTGCCTTCCATCGAGGTCAAAAAGCTCCCAAACCAGCCTGAAACATTTGCAACGTGTATGGAGAATATGTCATAGGTGAGTCTCCAGCGCACGGAAATGGTTTGCGAATTTCAAAAATGGCGATTTTGACGTGGATGATACGTCCCGCAGCTAATGGACTTCTTAATTCGATTAAGAACGTCTCAAATCACTTTTGCAGCAGAACTGACGCCAAATCAGTTGATACGTCAAAGCCGAGAGGCAAGCCAGACTCCCAAGTGGGACTGGGAGGACATGGTGCACTGGGAAATGCTCGAAAATAATGCCGCGGTCAGCAAGGAGCTCTACATTGCCCAGCTACACCGCGTGAATGAGGCTAATGGACTGTAAAAACCTGATGGACTTGGTCAAACCATAGTTCTTCACGCCAACTTACAAATCATCAAAGCCGCACTTCAGGAGCTCGAACGGTACGACTTTCAGCATCCGCCGTATTCTCCGGACTTTGCACCGACCGATTACCATCATTTTCGCTTCCTGTAAAAGCATATGACAAAGAGGCCCTTAAAACCCCAATAACTTCTTTGACACCAGACCAGGCGATTTTTGGCTGAACGGCATCAACAAATTGGTCCGGAGGAAAGGAAATATATAAAGAGTTAGGTGGTCTTGAGGTCAAGATGCCGATTTACTGAAACAGAAAATATTTGTTTGTAAGTTCGCTATAGACTTCCAATAAATGATCGGCAGTGTAATACTCTATAAAATTACTTTTAGTAAGTTCCGTACGTCTCAGAAGTATAAAATTATGAAGACTCAAAGGTAACTAAATTCCAATATAAGCGTAATCACAGAAGGGGCATAAAGTATTGGTATCATTTGATTATAAGAATGTGAAAACATGTTCATTTGTTCGTCTTTATTTTCATTAACGTCTTATAATTTAATTTGCAAGCTCCATTGTAGATTTTTGCTTATTTTTGAAATTGAGACTGATAGTAACTGAGTATTCTATGATCGTAATCAGCAATTTTGTTAAGCCCAGAGTATACTTTTGGGCAAGAAGGGACGAGTTAAAAAAGTTGACACTTTATTGGTTCCATTATTTTGAAAGTGTTTTTTTTTCATAACAGATTTGAACTGAACACATCAACAAACCGTGAAAATGAGCCTAAAAACAAAAAGCCCTTTCAATAGAACGTAAACAGCCCAGAAGCGCCTGAACACCCAATATACAATTTTTTGCCCAAAACGTCTACGTTATTTGCAGTTGTTTATGGTTATTTTTAATTCTTCCTCTTGTTACAAAAAAAAGGATACAGTTCAATTTGACAGTTTACACAAACTCGCCCGAACTTGTTTTTGTTTTTGTTTGCATGACTCCAGACTAGTGAGAAACACAAATTGATCTTTCAAGGTTACTCTCAACTGCCTGAGCACCAACAAAAGAAAATAAAACAGGCAGTTTTGAGCACCCACGCACGACCTTGGGTGAACAAAGGAACAGAATGAATAACTTTTCTGAATTTGGTCAAATTTTTTTAGATTTCTCCAAGTCATTAATGGGCGTATGTAACATTTGTAGCCTTTTTCGTTGTATTGCATGTTATTATTGCATGCATTATTAGTATTGTTTGCTAGAGCGCCTCCCGGGAGTGCAGTCTATCGAAAGAAAGAAGTTGCATTGCGGTCGATTTGCAGCTTTTAACTTTATTTGTGGCCCACGAACGAATCGTCAACAGTCGCTATTTCAATAAATAGGCCTCAACTCCCTATTTCTTTTCATTGCCCTCTACGACGAGAACTTTGTGGATTTTAGTCCAATTACATTCCGTTGATGTCAGTAGCAGGTTTATGGAATATGTGAGCAATCCATTGCAATTTTCGTTCGCGAATCAAAATTTCAATTGGTCTTTGGCCACTTCATTCGGTATCCAGATATTAGGCCACCATATGCGCAGAATGACGTTTGTGGAATGCCTAATTCCAAAGATCGACGAGGAATGGACAAACCTGGGGTTTCTTCAACACTTTCGGCTTCAACAGCAATATTTTCGGCTGTTCTTGAGCGACGTGCACGGGTTTTATTCTTCACATCACTAACTTGTCCCAACAGCTCGAATTTTTTCACCAATTTTTGTATTGCGGTCCGATAATGTGCTTCACGATGACCCACAAATGTTCGAGTTTTACGTTTCTACCAAATGTTCACCATTTTTATAGTGAATTTTAATAATTTGCGTTGAAAAGTGAAATCTACCGAAATAGCGGGCTATTCAAAATAACACCTGTTATTGGAAAACTCTTTTGCACAGACTTGACACTCGAGTTAAAAATCTTTGTTCTGTTCACTTTGTTCTGGTCGTCAACTGCGTAGAGTCAACTGCTGGTAGTCATATGCATTTGAGTGTGGCGAAAAACGTCCTGGTTTTCAATATTCTGTGTTTGATGTACACAGTTGTGCCTCCGTCTGGGGTAATTTGGCTTCCTAAGTAGGTAAATTTATTTACATTTTCGATAGCTATTGTACGTATTGCGGAACCTTAACCGGTATTTTCGGGAAATACAAAAAAACCAGCTTTCGGAATATTCGAAAAATTATTTAAAAAAAATTAAAATGAAATGAAAAATATTAAAAAAATTAAAAACTGCTGAAGCAGACATTTTATATTTTCTTGCTTTAAATTATTTTATTACTATTATGTAAAATGTAAGGCGGCCGTCGTAGCCGAATGGATTGGTGCGTGATTACCATTCGGAATTCACAGAGAGGTCGTTGGTTCGAATCTCGGTGAAAGCAAAATTAATAAAAACACTTTTCTAACAGCGGTCGCCCCTCGGCAGGCAATGGCAAACCTCCGAGTGTAATTCTGCCATGAAAAAGCTTCTCATAAAAAAAAATGTCTGCCGTTCGGAGTCGGCTTGAAACTGTAGGTCCCTCCATCCCTCCAACATCAAGACGCACACCACAAATAGGAGGAGGAGCTCGGCCAAACACCTAACAGAAGTGTACGCGCCAATTATTTATTTTTTATTTTTATTATGTAAAAATTTGAGTTTTGGTAAATATTTTCTGAACTACAAAAAAAAATTTGCACACCAGCTCATCTAACTTATAGTATTTAGCATAAATAAAGAATACCTGCAATGTCGAAAGAAATATTCATATTGCGCAAAATTTTCAATTAAACTAAAAATGCAATTGAAAACTATGTCACACCCACAGACGAGTCCACCAACAAAAGATAATGACTTAATTAAGCAATTTCGCATCAGCTGCCGTCGCAGCAAAAGCATGCCTTGTCAAAACGCCAAATCTTACGAACTAAAAACTACAGCAAAAAAAACCAAAAAAAAATATTGCGATAGTCAATTATGAAACTGAGAAAATTCACATAATTTACGAATGACAATTATTTATGCGCATAATGAGACCCTAATGAAGTCAATTCAAGCAATCATATGATATGTGTGCGCATGAGAGCTGAGCATAGCATAGGCTACAGTAGGTTTGAATGTACATATGCATGGGTGAGTGTGCTTATAAGCATTTGCATGAGTGCCCATAATCACACTCGCGTCTCGTGCATACTTATAGGCTCTTTGGTACTTATGCTTGTATGTATAGGTACATACATATAGTACAATGTAATGTAAGTATTCCTGGGCACAAGCACGCAAACAGGGCACGCTGTCGCATGTGCAACCAACCACAGCACAATTTATGTACACACAAGGCAACAATGCGACGCCACTATCTGCCATCAGAGCGGCGTAAAGTAACGTAATCATTTGTCAATTTGGGCTGCTGCGACTGATGCGGGGGTACTGTGCCAGATTTGGTTGCAGTACTTACATACTTATAAACTCATAAGCACATTTTTTAATGGTTAGCTGTTGTATTGTCTGTTCTCCATACTTAAATATGTATGTATATAGGCTTTATTGTACATGAATTCGCACACTTTTTCGTTGATTGCTTGGTGTGGCAAGTTGGCAGTCACGGCATCCCACTGCGTGCGCTATGACGGCAGCTGCCACTGCTTACAGTAGTTAACTGTTGTTGGTGCTCTTATCGCTGCGGCGTATTGTTCATTGAGCTTTAAAGCGCTTTTAGTGCATTTATACTACACATACATACACATATATGTATATGTGTGCACCTACGTATGTGTGCAATTATGCTGTGATTTCCACCCGCGCCATGCGCCGCTTTTTCCGTTGATGAGTATGAAATATAAAAAGATTTCATTCCATACATCAACGAAGCGGCTCATGTGAAAGCTGCGCAGGTGTAAAAAACTAGCTAAATTCCTCAGTTTTTACTTCTTGTGGTTTTCATTGTGTTTTCGGCTATTTTCATTATATTTTCTTTTTTGTTTTAGTCTCACTTTTTTTAATGCACCGAAAATAGTGGATGCAATAAATAAAATTGTATTTGGAAAAAAACGAAAAAAAATCACTGCCTACAGCTTCACAGCATTACAAGATTGCCACAAAGCCGCAATTGTTGTTGTGGTGAGTGACCAGTGGTTACGGAAAGTTTTTTTTTTGTTTTTTTAATTATTAACAATTATATTTGTTTCATAATTTTTAATTATTTTTTGCCTAAAACTTATCAACTCTATCGTCATATGCAAAAATCGTAGAAGACATTTTGAACCAAAACGTAGGGGAAACATTTAACAGTGGTTCCTGAGCGAAAAAAATTTATGGAAAAATGAATTATTATTATTTTTTTCTTTATTAGCCATTTATGTGTAGTCTTTAAAAAAATCGTCCGATTTCTTTGTATGATGCGTAAACGTCGGCAAAAATCGGAGAAGTTGTCTATTGCAGCTAAGACTAGCAGATGTGTCTGAATGGTTTTAGTAAACGTTTAATACAAATTTTCTTTTGCTATATGAGTAAAATTGATAAACAACATTTAAGTATTAGAAGCAGTGACGTTAAATGAATGAAAAATTGTTTGTTTTGGTTCAGTGGTTCAAAGCGTTTTTGCATCTTTGCATTGGTTTTTTGTCTCGTTTGGGTATCGATTAACATAAACATTCGGGATTTAAGACAAAACTATGTGTATTTGTGTTATTTTTACTCAAAAATAAATATACGAGGTGTGTTCAAAAAGTATCGCGAATTTTGAGTTTTCGCAGGTTACGTATATTCGAATTTCGATTTTTTTGTGGCGATATGTTGGTACTCACTCATGCCGACGAGTTCGGCCATTTTGAATGTTCAGTTTTTCGATTTTTACCTATTGAAAAAAAATGGATCGAAAAACCTGCATCAAATTTTGTGTGAAGAACGAAATTAAATGCGCGGATGCATTCCGAATGTTGACTGTGTCATACGGAGAAGCTACTTTGGACCAAAGCAACGTTTATCGGTGCTACTAAATGGTCTCAGAAGGCCGAGAAGATGTGAACGATGAAAAGTGTGCCGGCGTGCCGGACGCCCGAACACTTCAACAACAGACGAAAAAAATGATGAAGTGAGGAAAATGGTTTAGGCTAATCATCGAATCACCGTTAGAGAAGTAGCTGAGAACCTAGACATATCGATTGGCTCGTGCCATTCGATTTTTTTCAATGATTTGGACACGGGTCGCCGCAAAATTCGTACAAAAACTGCTCAATTTTGAGTAAAACACAGCATCGCATGAACATTGCTAATGAGATGATGGACTCTGTGCGCGACGACCCAATTTTGCTCCAGAGGGTCATAACTGGTGACGAATCGTGGGTTTATGGGATGGAAGCTACCGCACAAACCAAAACCGAAAAAAGAGCGCCAAGTTCGGTCGAATGCAAAAGCTTTGCTTATCGTTTTCTTCGATTGCAGGGGCGTTGTGCATCATGAGTTCTTGCCACAGGGTAAAACGGTCAATAAGGAATATTACCTGCAAGTTATGTGCAATTTACGCGAAACAATCCGCCAGAAACACTCGGATTTGTGGAAGAACAAAAATTGCTTGTCGTTGCTTGTGCGCGACTTTTTGGCCGCAAACAACACACTGATGATGCCACAGCCACCCATATTCCCCAGATCTGCCCCCCCTGTGACTTTTTCTTGTTCCCGAAATTGAAGAGGCCCATGAAAGGACGAAGCTACTCTACGATTGACGAAATAAAGACGGCATCGAAGGAGGAGCTGAACAAGTTAAAAAAAAATGATTTTTTGAAGTGCTTCGAAGATTGAAAATATCGTTGGCACAAGTGCATAATATCTCATGGGGATTACTTTGAAGGGCACAAAATAGATATTAATGAATAAATAAAAAATTTTTGAAAAAAAAACACAAAGTTCGCAATACTTTTTGAACATACCCCGTATAATAATAAATATATAATATAAAACATACAGTAAAAATTTCGTATTTCATACAAAAATTTAATCAAGGTTTATTCTAACCAATTCGCGTCAATATTATCCGGCAGGACTGAGTTAATAAATTTCATAGCCCAAATGCCTTCCCTACAGAAACTTGAGTTGAAGTTACATTGATTTTTGCATCTGATATTGCGAGATAGCAAAACAAGGAAAAAAAAAACCGGAAAATAGAAAAAAGGGCAATATTTTCTTATAACGTATTTTTGTTTAATTAATAAATCTTTATACAAAAATTTCTAGTTTCCAGTTCGGATCAAACAATTGTCAAAAATTTCGGTTCGAATAATTTTTTAGTTGATAAGTAAAAACAAGCGATTCATCCGGTTGAAAGCCGATTCACTCCACTGAAAACAGGAGTTAAAAAGTTATTTTCCACTAGTTCTCTCTAATATTATTTAAATTATTCACAAGATTTCTATGTACGAGTTTTCAGCTCATTTCAGCTACCTATGTATGGGACATCGATTTTCTTCCACCTATCTTCGATTTGGCACCACTGTGCGCGCAGCAGGGCCATTGCAATTAACTTTTTGAACTTTCGCCTGAATATTTCTGCCTTTGGGTTGCTATTGAATTTGAATATTAGTGCAGTGTTTTTTCTTTGCATAATTTCCAATTTTCAGTTGGTGCCTTTGATGGGTTAATAGCTGAGTGTTAACGTTTAGCCGCCAATTGTCTTGTGATATTCTGCTGCATGAAACTGCCAGACTGTTGCATGGTTGTCGGCCTGCATGACTTACGGAATGCCTCATAGCCTACAGTTTGTATGGCTGTCGAATTGTCTGGCTTAAAGCACTATTTTATCTCTGCGTAATCGCACAATGTGGGTCAAAACTTTTAGTCTATAATTAATATTGCCCTTTTGTCTGCGCGCGCAAGTTCGCTACTTAAGTCTTTTGTATGGTGCATTTTAATTTTCATTTAAAGCATTTTACTTTTAACTACAACAAATTATGCGCTCATTTATTTTTTCCTCAGCTAGCGCCAGTAGGTAGTAGTGGCAAACATTGGAAATTACATAATAGAAAATAAATATGATAAATAGAAAAAAAAAGTTTGTAAAGTAAGTGAAAGAAAAATCAGTGAAGCAAATTGCAAAATTGAGTTACAGGCTGCAATTGTGCATCTATTATGTATATGCATGGGTGGTGAATCTTCACATGTTTTTTTTTTATTTTTTTAGATTTTTTTATTTGTTTTGCGCAGTGCCTTTTGTACGAGTTAGCTCAAGCGTGTGAGTAAAGTGCCCAAAAGTGCAATTGTTTTTTTTTTTTTTTGTTATACTGTTTTAACTATTGTTTTGATTACAAAATAGATTGCATGTGTAATATTTTACTTTGAAATAAACGAAAAAGCAAGAAAATATTTCTATTGTCTGCCAGCTATTTCTCGACTGCTTGCAGTGAAAGTTCACTAAGTCAGTAAATCTGAAATAAAATTTGCAGTTTTGTATTTGGGCTGGAGGAGTAGATAATACAAAAAGCGCAGAAGCCAAAACAATGGCAAAACTCTGAAGACTTCCTAACACATTGACACATTAACGCAAAGGCGAAACACAGCCCAAAGTACTGGATGCGGCAAAAACAGTAGGGCAGCAACAGTGAGGCAGACGGTTACCGACTCATAAAGTAGCAGACAACATAGCGCGGTCTGGGCAGTCAATCTTCGCGGTTGTTGTGCTGGGATACCTCTCACGGCATCTACAAAGAAGGCGAAGTATTTGCTACTTGCTGCGTTTACAAAACGTTGAAGGTAATAGTTATTTATTGCAATTTTGCTGAAGAAGCAAATCAGTTTTGTAATAAGGAAGCGGTTGCCACTGCAAATAACCAACACTCTGGCCAAGGAATTCCATTGGAAAATACTTGATTTCGCAATTAAAAAGTATTTAAAAAATCAGTTTTACAAAATTAAGAAAAAATGTATATAAATATGTAGCTCTAAGCTAATAAAGAAAAAAAACCATTAGAGCATAGTTAGGCTCTGCATTAAAGTTATATAATATTCATTTCCTCAACAATTGAGCTGCAAGCGAAATTGCAGTCAAATCAACAACATAACTGTAAGAGAAGAAAAATGACCGCAAATTCCCGAGTGTATAACTATGTGTGAATTTAAGTTAGCGCATTTGACGCGTTTTTCGATATGCAATCAACTGCGTTCCGGCTCAATTTCACACAGCGAAGCATTGAGTATATTAGGGGTGAGCGAAAAACTGAAGGTGGGTGGGGTGGTCAAAATTACACTTACACATTTTGACAAATTTTAAATAATCAAAATATGTGTTTTAATGAATTTTTTTTATAAAACTATAGTCCACACTGTAACAAAGACCATATTAGCCCTAGTAAAAGTTTCATAGAAACAGACTCAATATTCGGGTTTATTTTTGATGATTTTTTTCTGTGGCAGTGTAGCCTATTTTCTTCTTATACCAAAATTGCATCAATTTTTTCTTAAATTTAGTGGAGTATAAAACTACGTACTCAGTTTTTGTTTTTTAGTTCTGACGTAAAAGTTTCAAATTTTGATGAAAATCTGTCCAAGTTTTCTAATTTTTGTATGGATTTTGAAATTTGCTTTTTGCAATATACCACTTTGATAAAAAATTGCTCGAACATATTCAGAAAATTCAAAATATAAGTTTTGTCACCAACAGTGACACACAGCGCTTCTAAAGTACTCCTCATGAACAACAATGTAATTTTATACAGCTCCCGAAACATTTTTGGAACTCTCTCTTCGGCCGCTTACGCGATTTTGGCCGAGTTTAGCAAAGCGCGCCAGTCGTTTCTTTCTCGTGCTAATCGGCGCCAGTTGGACACACCAAGTGAAGCCAAGTCCTTCTCCACCTGATCCTCCCAACGCAGAGGAGGCCGCCCTCTTCCTCTGCTACCACCAGCTGGTACCGCATCGAATACTTTCAAAGCCGGAGCGTTTGTATCCATTCGGACGACATGACCCAGCCAACGTAGCCGCTGGATCTTTATTCGCTGCGCTATGTCTATGTCGTCGTAAAGCTCATACAGCTCATCATTCCATCGTCTGCGATATTCGCTGTTGCCAACGTGCAAAGGACCATTACTTCCGTACGGATGTTAATTTGCGTTCGTTTGTGGTTTTTTGACTCGAACAAAATAAAAAATCTGAGGGAGCCATATCAGGTAAATTCGATGGCTGTTGGATGATATTCGTTTCGTTTTTGATCAAAGATTCACAAATAATGATGGCACTGTGCGGCGGTACGTTATAATGGTGCAAAATTCACGAGTTGCCTTTCCACAATTCCTCTCGAATTGTTTCACGTCAAAGTCCTATTGTATTGAACTGCCTCTACAACATCCTGGATGGCTGACGATCTCTTCTGGTTTTTGCACCATTGAGTCCGTTTTTAACCCAAAATTTAATACAAACTCGGTGTTGCAAGTCCAAGTCCATTTTTAAAAATGTAAAAAATAAAAAATACGTCATTAAAGAAAGATAGTGGAAACTGATGCTTTATTTCTTTCGCGGGGTTCACCTTCAAATAACAGAAAATTAAAAAAATTTGCTTTATATTTTTCTCAAAAATTATTTCTTGAATTCTTTTTGCTTCCATTTGTTACAGGACAACAATTTAGCTTTAATTTTTTTATAAATATCTAAACCCAAATGTAAATTTTCCTAAAATTTTTCGGAAATTTCGACAAATATCTCCGTTTACATATTTCAATATGGTGGCAAAGTATTCAGTTGGAGTCTTGAAACTGTACTGAAGAAAATAAAAGGAAATTTAAATTCGGTGAAAGGGTTTCGAGGAGTCATGCACCGAAAAATAAATATACACAAGAATGAAATAATTAAAAATTAAAAAGAACGGAAAATGTACGTCGTTCGGAATCGAATTTATATAAATATATTTATATACAATATATATTAATTTATATTTATATAAATATATTTACATATATTTATACGTATCCGAAGACAAAATGGAAATCAAATTGGAGTTTGCTCCTTATCTCATTTTAAATAGTAACTTCATTTAATTAATTATTACAAACGCTTCAAAAATAAATAAATTATTATTTAGAAGAAATTTGAAGGCTGATATTGCCACCGTTGCCTTTCTTTATTAGTTTATTTAATTTTAGCTTTAAAAATCAATGAAATTTAAAATTTTTCTATGCCATCTTTAAAATAACTTTGACCTACACTTTGGTCAATTCTTTATATAATATATTCTCTACGTACTGTTTAGTGCTCATTCCACATTTTTTGCCTGTTAGTAGTGTTGATAATATTTAGAAATATTTCGCGTTTTCTAACACCGTTTCATCCTATTTCAAATTGTTAGCCTATGATATTTGATTGAAAATCTGAGATGACCTTCTTAACAGGCGTGGGAGCCTCAATACAGTTTTTTGGATATACTTTAAGTGTAAGTAAACATGACCACACTCGATACCTCTTTCTAAATAAAATAGCGCTATTTAGGAGCTTAAATATTTTCGTTATAAATTGGAATTGTAATTTGTCAACATTCTCAAACATTCCGTACCCCCAAAAATGCGCCGCATAACTTGGAACAGCTCGACACACTGATTGAAACATTTTGCATTTCCCACCAAATTTTATTCCCTTCTTTAAATAAAAAAAAGTTATTCCAACTGAGGTTTAAACTTGACATTGTGCACTCTTTCTTTTTTCAAGACGTTCCCAGAAAACCATTTTGGCTGTGGGCACCTCCTCGAAGTAGCAGCACTTGTCTGTTTTAATACTATTCTCTGGTTTATATTTCTATTTTTTCCTCATAGTTTCTCCCACGTCGAAGACCCATTATTGCCGAGGACCATCGGTTTCTATTTTTTACTACAATGCACTACAAAAATTTAGCGAGATTTATTGCTTAATAAACAAAGTTTCTTCGTAGGGGTTTCTTATTTTACTAATAGCAACACGCATTTTGAAAAATTATGCTTTAAACTTTTTCTGAAAGCGAAAAAATCAAATTAGTGCACTTTTTCATTGTTAGCACAAATAGATTTATCAATCCCGGGATCCCGAAAATTTCGAGGCTTTTAATTTTTTACAAAGCATATAAAATGGAGATAGAAAAATCCCTTTTGTAGCAAAAAAAAAGCAACATTGACTTAAACTTATTATATCTGAATTTCTTTCGACCACAAAATACATTTGTTCACGTGATTCTCTTTCACGACATAACTAAAGTTGGTTTATCATAAAATACACTTACGCTAATATATTATTAAATACGTAAAAATTTAACTATTGTTATTTTGTTTTATTACTTTGTTAATGAAATAATTTTCACTTTAAATAAAAAACTCTATTTAAAAGCCTTTTACTTAACATTTTAATTCTTAAACCATATAGACTAGGGCGGGTCGATTTAAAAATCGCTCATTGCTCTGTGAAAATCGTGTTCTAGGGATCAAAATAAGAAAATTTGCCGAAGGAACCATATCTTAAAACGACTTCTGATGTCCTCCAATTTGGGTCGAACGAAAAATCTGACTTTGACCCATTTAGAGTGCTCCAATCGAGTCCAAATGTATGACGGACCCCCACTAACTTTCGACGGCCGATCCACCCATGCTAGGGGCATACCCTCTGGAACTCCCCCGGGGGTTCCCCTTACAATCATTTCAAAATATCTCCATTTTTGGCCTTTACATGAGAAAAGAAACTAAAAAGTTCGACCCAAATTGAGGGACTTCAGAATTCGTTGTAGAGGTATGGTTCCTTCGGCAAAGTTTCTTATTTTGATCCCTAGAATATGATTTTTACAGAGCAATGGGCGATTTTTTTGCCTCTCCACAAATCGACCCGGCCTAATATAGACACATTTTTTTGACCAAAGTTATTGGAAAACAGTTAATATAACACCCGGGATCCAGGATTGTAATACAAAAATTCCAAAAATGTCGGAATCGAAAATTTTGTCATTCCTGGCACATACATTATGTCTACAACTGCGTACATATTACTGTTGAACCCAGATATTTCTTAAGTAATTTTGGGATCCTGAAAAGACTTTTACATATAGTGGCTTGCCGAAGATTTCATGTAATCACATTTTAACTATCATTGATTCTGTTGATTTATCTTTTGTTGAAAACACTATTAAAAAAAATTAAATAAATAATTGGCGCATACTCTTCAGTTAGTGGTGTGGTCGACCTCCTCCTCCTATTTGTGTGTGTGTCTTGATGTTGTTCCACAAATGGATGGAGTTTTAAGCCGACTCCGAACGGCAGATCTTTTTTATGAGAAGCTTTTTCATGGTAGAAATACACTCGGAGGTTTGTAATTTCCTGCCGAGTGGCGACAGCTATTACAAAAAAAAGTGAGTGTAGTAGTACACATAACAGAAGTGAAACTTTCAAAGCAGACAAAGAAAGAGGGAGAGACTGAGAGAGAGAGAGAGAGAGAAAGAATATATATCTAAATAAATTCACAACATTTGCAGAGAATACAAATATACAAAATTTACATAAAACGGTAAAGGGTCGACCGGTGTAGGTAAACGCCGGACACAAACCGTGGCAGCAACGCGAACTACGCCGAGCGTTTATCACCCGCACAAACGCAGCGATTCCCGGACCGCAGCAACGGCACAAATTATCGCAAGGAAATATCAATAAATCGGACGCCGGAATGGATAGCACTTTATAGTACGCACAAGCACTAGCCAGGAAACAGAAATAAATGCCAAAAAAATTGGGACAAAAAAAAAGGCCCAAAAAGTAGCCACCAAGAAAATATAACGCCAAAAAGTAGGCACCAAAAAAGTAGGCCGCTGAAAACTATATTAGGACTTCAAAAATCGCGATCCCATACTTTGTTGTGTTCAAACGATCATTTCACACAACATTTTTTTTAATTTTTGAGAATTTTTTTTTTATATGTTTTATATATACGAAAAATGTTTAATAATAAAGAGATAAGTTATCTCGATATTCCGGTATACCGGGATTCGCATCTGTAACTCATTGATAAATAACGCTAGTCAGGCAAACAAAGTGAAGTGCAGTGAAGTTGAGCCTAAAACATTAGGTAAAACAAGTAATACCATATAAATCAAAATGTGCTTACTTTCTCTTAAGCAAACACAAAATAAAAGACAAGACTGCGAGTGATTAATGTTTCTCTAGTTATACACATAAGCATTTTACCACAATTGAAAAGATGTTTGAGAGGTAATTAAGAAAATTTTACTTTATACTGTGACCGGTGATACAACTCTTGATGACATGCTGCGGAAGTAAACAAAATATGCAAAGTTTATTTGGGAATGCATAACTGGTAAAACATTGCCTCACTGCCGCGAGGGCTGAGCCAGCTGGATAACTACTAATACTAAATAGGCCTAAGAAGAAAAAATTGCATAGATATACATTCAACATTTTTTGGCGATACGCATTTTTTGGGACTAATAATTTAATAGATTTTTGTTGCAAAATATTGAGAATTGAGCAAGTTACAGTAAATCTTCAGATCGCCGCGTAAAAAAATTGTGGTTTATTTTTCTTTTCCATTTTTAAATTTTTCGTAGCACATGGATGGCAATAAACCGATTGTCGATAAAAAAGGCAATTTAAGCTTATTAATTATTAAAAATTAAAGCATGCTTTTACTGATACTTGGTAAAGTATGTGAAGAAACAGGTTCTAAACGATTGGTCTAATCGATTTTGAGTTATGACGTACACGCACTTCAAAAATAATAAGTCTCAGAAAAACGCTTTTAAGTCCAGCAGATATAGAAATCCGGCCTGGAGTAGTGGACGCTCAACTACGCCTAACTTCGGCAATTTTGCTTCGATGGACTTAAACTTTGCAATGGACTTCAGCAATATTTTAGATATTTTAAATTCCTAAATAATAACTATAATTACAGAAGATATTCAAAAAAAGTGTAAATATATTAGCCTCCTGAAAAAAGCTACAATAAACTAATCGAGTTCTCTACAATAATTGTCGCTATTTGAAAACTAAAAATTATAAGCATTATATTTATTTGGCAATAACTTCAATCTTCACTTTCCCTGTAAAAGAGACTGATAACTCGGTTTCAATCTAAGCGACTTTGGAATCTAAACTGGTCGGACTATTCAACTGTCCGACAATGGAGTGCATGGCTATCTGCATGGCCAATGGAACAACACAAGTGTTTTTGCCCAGCAATTTCCACAGAGAGGAGCTTTCAGAATTCCAGACTAATATAATGCCTTTCAAGGTGAGATCTATGTTACTGATTTGGGGCTGAAGATATAAAACGTGGTATGCGTGGTTGACCTTGCTGCTTCAAAATTGGCCTTCTGCGGTTTAAACTACTTAGGTCGGCAACGACTGACTCGCAACGTTTTTAAGAACATTGGAGATAACTTCAATATATTATATTTGTTAGCAGAGCTTTGATATGTCCTGTAGCCTGGAATACAGTGAAATTCCGGGAAATCAGAAAGTAAACAAATGCGAACGGAAAGGATACAAGATTTAAGAAATCAAGTACCTCCATATAAACTTGAGTTCAGTCAATAGAGAAAATGGCTAGAGCAGATCTTAACAGCAAATGTACCAATTTATGCATACGCACATATCCCCGATCACTTTGACTAGCACTCCATAAATGACAAACATGCGATGAACGGAAAACTTACTAAGGCTCTCAAAGCTGAAAATACGCCATTGGGCATAGGTATGACCGTCAGATTTGAAGCACCGCTTAGCGAGTACATCGTGTGCAAAGTGCGCGCGTCGTGAAGAATGTGCGTATATTTTTGTTTTTTTTACGAGGAGGACGCATCGAAAGCCTAACTCCGGCAGTGTGGGACTTTTACCCGAACTAAACCTCCTACCGTCAAAGTACCGATCCCCCCGGTACAACCGTTAAGTATTCGTCGGGAGGCGGTTTGAGCACTAAACTCAACGTCGGTTATTGTCCTGATGCAATACGTTACCACCCACTGTTTAGGTCATCTGATGAGAGAGCCACCCACCATGTCTCTGTCCATATTACAGAAAGGTAAGTTTCTATGTCTGGTATCGACAGTTTACCTGCATCCAAATAAATTTATCTAGAAAGTGGTCTTACGTCACAACCGTAAGTTACTAAATCTACTACTACAGGAAAAGTTACTACATCTACTACTATGGAGTTTCAGCTATTTATTGCCAAGCTTTCCCTTTTTCGCCTTCTCTTTATTTGTTTCAAATCATTAAGTACGAACGCTGGCAATTTTTCGATACAATCCCATACTTCGTTAGATTGTAGCATGTGTGGAACAACATTGTCCGGTGTTATTGGTTCTGCTATTTGGTTCTCCAATAACTCTCGTTCTTTACTATATCTTTGACAGTAAAAGAAAATATGTTCCGCATTTTCATTAGCCTTGGCACAAAATGAGTTATACTCCATCATCATGGCCATACTTGTGGAGATATTCTCTAAAACAACCATGTCCTGTCAGGAACTGCGTCATATATGTAAAAGTCGACATTACCGTGTTTTCTATCGATCCATGCCTGCACATTATTAATGAGTCGGTGTGTCCATCTCCCTTTGGTTGTTATATCCCAGCGTCTTTGCCATTTCGATAGATTCTCGTATCTGATTTCTTTGCGCTCCTCAGCTATTAACGATCTGCCAAGGCTTCGGCTTTTGTCATATATTCTCTCACTTTCCAGAGCCATTATGCAGTATCTGGGGCATTATGCCAGAAATTACCCCGATAGCTTCATGTGATACAGTGCGAAACGCGCTTGCGACTCTAATAGCGCTCAGTCGAAACAGAGATTTTGTACTCTTGCCGTATGTTTCGTATTTTAACGCTTCTCCCCACACAGGTGCAGCATACATTACAATGGATTGGGTAACTTTTGCCAGTAGTAGCCTTCTGTTCTGGCTTGGCCCGCCTATGTTAGCCATTATTCGAGATAGCACCGTATTTACCAGTACTACTTTCTCACAAGCTTTTTCAATGTGCACTTTGAAGTTTAAGCGTGCATCAATCATGACTCCCAAGTATTTCAGGTACGGTTGGGTGTTGATGTTATGCCCGTCTATGCTTAGTGTGATGTTTTTTTTCTACTTGTGATTAAAACTGCTTCAGTTAGTTTGTGACCTGTCGCACTACATATAGCCTTGATTTGATAAAGCTCTTTTGCCATTATTGCTAACGCAATATCATCCGCGTGTCCAATTAATTGGACTGCTTTAGGTATTGGGATGCGGAGTAATGGGCGTATATGTGTATATATATGTGTGTGTGTGTATATATATGTATATATATAGTTTCCCTTATATTCTATATGGAGTATAGGACGTTGCTGTTTAGATTATTTTATTTCTGAAGCTGAAAGTATTTTGATAAGAAAATAAAAGCAAAAGGGCCTCACAATCTCAACTATAAACTTTTTTATATGTACGTAAATCAGTCGGCTTATGAAGAATAATTAGATACATAGTTTGTCGATGTACACTTTCATATATTTTTCTTTATTGCGTAAGTGAAATAAAAATATATCCAAACCAAGCAAGCTTTTGGTTTCGCAATATTTTTGAACAACCCTCAAATTTCAATTGCCACATTCAAGCAGTGCACGGCACTTAACTGCGCTTTAAGCAGGTAAGTACTAAATGCAGCCACTTGCCACATTACCAACTCAAAAGCACACACACATATTTTTATGTTTGGCTGCATGCCGCACACTACGCTTAAATTGTCAGCTGTCGGCATAAATGGGCAGTGCGTGGCAATGCATCCGCTGCAAGCGCGTAAATGGTAATGAGAAAAGGAAATAAGAAAGCAAAACAAAAAAAAAAAACAAAATGCTAATAAACATCAACGATAAACATCAAGATGCATTGAATTTAAAAAATAAAAATAAAAATATAAGTAAAAACTTCAAGTAAGTACTCGTATAAGTGAGATAACAAACTCGTTTTCCTTTAATTTGTTTGGGCGAGTACAGAAAATCACTTCAATGCACTTTCGGCTGATAGGAGCAAAAATAAGGATATGCGTATGTATGTACACTACATGTGAATATACACAAATAACTTGTTATATATAGTCGCATAATATCGGGTGTTTTCAAGCGCTTGAGTGCGAATGATAATACAAAAGAGAAATATTGTTGAAATTAATGTTTTTATTATAATCTGGTAGATCATTTTATGTCATTTATGTTTTGAATATTATATCCGGCGAACATATCCGTGGTTCCGAGTTACATGTCCCATCTGATCAGGTCCGCGATCCAATTTTTTCCAATAAATCTGAATAATAAATCTAAATGCTCCAAGTCAGCACAAATGCGACGCCAACGATAGTCCTATGGCTCGAGCTGTATTTTAGAGGCACCAAAGCCAAAATAACTACGTAATATTTTCCACTCAGTCGAAGGACAAAGGCCAATAAGTTGAGAGCGAAGATGAATCGATATATCGGCGTCTTCTTGAATACTTCGCTCTAACACTTCTTGGCTAGTAGATTTATTTTTCCCCAGTTTAGAATCATTTTTAATGGCATGGCGTTAAATGATTCACGATGACTTCTTTTTTCTGTCGGTACAGACTAGCAAGTACTGGACTCAGACACAATTAAGCCCATTGTACTGCACTCGGAATCCCTTTTTAATTTTCTTTAAGTCTACTCGACCTCCGCAGAAATCTGACTAGATCTTGTGGGGTCAAGGAGTCAAGATGGTCGCTTCTTAACACATCAGTGCCAAAGCCTGATTCGAGCGAAGACTGGGCAGACGCTTAGAAAGCGGTCCGCCGTCTCATCGTCCTCTCTATATGCTGTGCTTTGCCAATAGAAAGTGGCCCGTCATCAGTCCAACGAGCCGTCTACAGTCCATTCTGTTTAGTGAGGAGGATCTGGAACTTGACAGGTAACATCAGTCTTGCACATCTGCAGCCTCTCTCAGCCAGCCAAGCTCGGTTGTGGGTTAGAGTAACCCGTTTGCTAACCGTGGCTTTGATGGCTGCAGCAGGGAGTGACAGAACGGGCTCCGGGCTGTCACTGCAGACGCAAATAGACCTGCCTCTCCATCTGTTTTCCACAACAATGTTCATCGCTTCTTGAACAGCATACATCTCCGCTTGAAACACAGATGCGTGCATTCCAAGAGTGAATTGTAGTTTTGTCCCGCTTGATTCGATGTAGACACCAGAGCCGGAATCGTGTTCAGTCCTTGAGTCATCCATGAAAATGCAAGAACAGTGTTTGCCAAGCTCAATTTCTGATTTTAACACAGTTGATATGGCATACAGCTCTGGGGCTGCACCAGTGAAAGCAACAAAAACATCATTCAACTCAGAGCGCCGTGGTACATTCGTAATTGCAATCTACATAAGGATCTTAATATAGGTACCATTACGGATATCATAAAAAAATTCGCTAATACACATAAAGAGAGACTTCAGCAGCACATCAATGATGAAGCAGCCAAACTACTTGTAACTGATGACCTCACGAGAAGATTAAAAAGGACGAAACCGCATGATCTCTTTTCATAAAATTTTTGTCTTTACTTAAGATGTTTTAATTTAATTAAGTATATGTAAAATGAATTGCTTATTAGTTTTGTTAACTAGATTGCAATAGTAATAAAAAAAAAAAAAAACCCGTTGAGTCTCTATCAGTACCGCACTGTAACTCTAATCAAGTACAGCTCTGGATGACATGGAGGATCGTTTGATCGAAGTCCATGCCTACTCTGTTGTACAATGCCGGACAGGGGCCGTACGAATTCCCATTGTGTTTCAGCCTGCAGATGCCCTTCCATGGATGAAAACATCAAGTGGTGGTAGACCAACAAGAGCATCCAATGCTTGGCCTGAAGTAGTCGGAAAAGCTCCGGTGCAACAGATAGCCACAGTACGTTGTAGTCTCGATAAGGTCTTCTTGATTCACGCGAGAGAAAGGTGATGATTAACAAACATTACTGAACAGAAATATGAACACAGTTTGTCAGTCTCAGCGTCAAACCAAAATTACCGATATTGATAGTAGTCATGCAGTTAAAAATCACCCAGTTAATATATTTACATTCTACATTTACGCTCTTAATTTTCATAACCCATTTTCTTCTCCTACTTCAAGTCATCTTTTTTCAACAAGACTTTATTATTAGACAAATAAATTTTTTCATTAAATTTGTAAATGTTTGCAAATTTGGCGCTTATGCTAAAAAAGTGATAAAATCTTTGGCGCCTTAACTTTGCATACCGCTTTTCAACTTTCTCTCAAATATGTGCGTTGGTTTGTATATATTAAATTTAACTGGCTCGTAAATGAATCTCGTCTAATGAGTTGACTGGAAATGGCTAATGAATTCAAGCCTTTTTAATTAAAGAAATTTGCTTTATGAAAACGAAGAAATAATATTTTTTATTGAGGAAATCTTTTTAATGAAAGAGTTATTGTAACATATTATATGTGTTGCTATATGCAGATGTATATGTAGTTTTCACTTACACCTGTTGTTTTTGAGCTTGACGATCTCTTACTCGAATTTGTAGCGTGCATTTTAATGATTTTTTCCACAAATGGAGGGACTTATAGTTTTATGCACCCTCCAAACGGCAAATGATTGTTTGTTTTTTAGCAGCTTTTTCGCGCTATAATACACTCCGAGGTTTGCCATTGCCTACCGTCGCGCTGCTATTAGAGAAAACTTGTCTATCAGTTAGTGTTTTATGTCCACAGTAGGTTTCCAGCTCATTGGGGTACAGCGGCCGCGCTGTAAAGGTATTGGGACTATAGTATAAATAGTTACCGTGTTCTTTATACGGGAAGTCAACTATCGGTTTCTGCAAAGTCTGAACAGACAATTGACTATAGTCTCAATGGCGTAACCTAAAATTCGCCAATCCATTCGCCAGTTTGTTAGCTCAAGCTGTCCTGGCACCTACATAAGTTCAATTTTTTTTCTTTTCAAGCCAAGATTAAGTCCTTGCTTACATTTGAAGGTTAATTTTTGAAGCAGCATTTTCTAATACCATAAGGCAGCGTAACTGTCATCGTACTGACTAATCCAAGATTAGTGTTGCTTTCCTCAGGCATTCATCCGGCTACAATGAGTACCACGAAAAAATCTCAATTAGATTATCTGATAAGTTTTATGAGTATTCATTTTGAGTATTAATTTTGCCTTCTCACGAAGAGTTTGTTCATGAAAAACTTTTCCGTGGAATAAATACTCGCTAGTTGAAGGTGAGTAGAAATAATTTTGTTTTCCATTAAGACACAAATTTTAAGAAATCGCTGGGCCTAACATCTATACATTTATTATGTATGTACATATGTATGTGGCAATAATGGTAAAAATAAATTAACGAAGCACTTTTCCTTATTATCGCACACCGTTTTCATCTGGGAAAAGTTAATGGTAGTCACGCACAAACCCATCTGGCTACAGAGGCATGCAAATGTATATGAAAGCTATACTTAAACTTTATGTTCGTTAGTGGAATGAACTGTACAAATGATTTAGTGAATGCATTAGACATACTTATGTATGAATAAGTTAACAAGATTTTTGTGGGGCACATTTTTAAAGTATTAAATCTGCACTGATTTAAGTGAAAGAGGTGGTGTGATGCTGATATGTTAATATTTAAAAAAAAATATTTATGGCACAATTTGGCTCATATACAAAAATTTGTAATAAATACAAAGCTATCAAAGAAATAGAATAGAAAAGGGACTGAACAAGTGGCATTGGTAATATATTATAAGCCGAAGACCTGCTTTTATTGATAGATTTTATTCAAATACTGATTCTAGGCTACGTAGCTTAAGTTATATAATATTTGTTGCCAGTCTGCATGAGGAGGATCATTGGGATACTTGTTTAGGGTCAATACTTCCCCACTAATTTGAGATGTGGCGAAACCACTTTATCTCTTTAATCAACCATGAAATGTTATGGATGGCTGCGATTTCGAGGTGTATCAGACATCCAACGAAATAAGAGACAGTGACAGACTCTCCACTTCCTCCTCCTTACTGCAACTGTAACAAAAAACCCCATATGCTTTCCATGGGCTCTTATTAGACAGTGCGTGGTGAGGGTACCAACTACTTAGCTGTAATGTAATGCTGGTCTAGATTGAAGAACAGACCTATCTAGTTACGTCACAAGTGTGCTCAGAGATCCATTTGTTATGGGGTCTACTGTTATTATTATTTAATTGGAAAGGTTTGAAAATTCGATGGTTGCTATTTATATGGAAAAGTGAATATTAGTAGTTCATGAGGTGGGGTATATTGGGAATATACTTTTCATAAATAAATAAATAAATATAAGCTCTTCTAAATATGCCAATAAACAAAAAATGAGTTTTCATTTAATATATATATTTCATTTGGATATAAACTTAACTTAAGAAACTTAAGCTAAAAAGACCCTCTCAAAGTAAATCTTGATGATTTAAGGAGATGCAGATTTTTAGGGAGTTTTGATGTTAAAAGCAAAGTATTTGAAATTTCTGTTTACTAAAATCGTACGCTATAAGTTGGAAAATTCCGCAATTATGTGGAGGATATACCATACATTTTTAGTTGACAAGATTGAATGAGTGCAAGAGGTATCTCTGAAATTTATACTAAGCTGATTAAAGTTTTCTGAAATCCTGTTCTTCTGTTGACTGCTTCCTTAGAAAGCAGATGATCGATTTTTGTTCCCTCATTTGTTTCAATGTTATTAAGGATGACATTGGTTGCCGATTTCTGCGTTAAAGTATTAATTTTCTTACACATGCCCGAATCCTTGGTAAAGCTTTTCCTTTCTAAAGGGTGGTTAAATTTCAAGGGCCGATGTTGAATGTGAACCACACCTAAGCGTAAAGCTTTTTTCTGCATTTTATTTGACATTTTTCAATTTCAGACTAGTTCAATTTGAACCATGGAAAGATACATAATCGAGCAATGCGTTAAAGTTATTCAGGCTTATTATGAAAACGGGCGTTCAAATCAAAATGCATATCGCGCACTTCATCTTCAGTGATGAGGCACATTTTCACCTCAGTGGATTCGTCAATAAGCAGAATTGCCGAATTTGGGCGAATGATAATTCAAGAGTGATTGCCGAAATACCAATGTACCCACAAAAAGTGATTGTTTGGTGCAATTTATGGGCCGGCGGCATCATTGGGCCGTATTTTTTCCAAAATGAGGCCGGTCAGGCAATTACTGTGAATAGTGTTCGCTATCGTGAGATGATAACGAACTTTTTATGGCCCGAATTGGAAGATATGAATGTGGACGATATGTGGTTTCAACAGGACGGTGCCGCTTGTCACACAGCTAACGAAAAATTGCTCTTTTGCGCGAAAAATTTGATGGCCGAATAATCTCACGTCGCGGCGATGTCAATTGGCCGCCAAGATCTTGTGATATGACACCGTTGGACTTCTTTCTTTGGGGTTATTTGAAAGAAAAGATGTACGTCGATAAGCCAGCAACAATTCAAGAGCTAAAGGATGAGATAATTCGACACATTAACGGCATAGAACCTCAATTATGCCTCAGTGTCATCGAAAATTTGGACCATCAGATGGAGGTGTACCGCCGAGGCCGGGGCCCTTGAAACTTAACCAAGTTAAATAAGTGCAAAACAAATTATGCTCGTAATGCTCCTATCAAACGTGCACTTCGCGATTCTAATGAGATCTCCAATTCTTATTTCCTAGATATCTCAGTTTCATAAAAAGAATTTTCTGTCCTATTGAACTCTTTCTTTTAGTTTAGTTCTATGTAAGTTTGTAAATTGATTTAATATACATTTTTTGTAATTTAATCATTATATTTCCATTATTCTTTAGTTTTAGTAGTCAGTTTGAAATCATTTTTTCTTGACTTCTAGAAATAAATAAATAAACCAAATTTCAAGAAGGGAAACAATTAGTTTTCTCAAAAATTTAAATTCACATATTTTTCTGTTGAAAAACACCTTACACTTTACCCACAGTTATCTGAGAAATTTCGTTATTAATTTTTTAAAAGCGCTCACCAAATATTTATGAAAAAATCTTCATCCAAGCTCATCTTAACCAGTTTCCCGTATAGCCAGCGCACAAAAGTTACTTTCCAATTTCCATTCATTTATCAAATTATACGGTTATAAAAATGTTTGAAGAATAATTATTTTCCAACCAACTTACCTTTCTTTTTATCATTTTGTGCCTGCTTTGCCGCCACGGCTTCCTTGGTATCGGCTTTTGCGGAAGCAACGACAATAGCAGAGTGCAGCAAAAGCAAACAGATGCCAACAATGAAGTGTTGTTTTTGGAATGCCATTTCGTAGATATCAAAGAGATTAAGGAGTCACAAGTAACAGTAGAATTGAAATTCACAACACCGAACTGAAAATCTACACAAATTTTTGTTTATATTTTCCTTTGTTTCTTGTTATAGTTTGTAAGTTGAGTGTTTTGTTAATAAAAATTCAAATGAAAATTATTGGTAGCTGGAACTAAAAACAACAAATGAAAATATTTAAAAAAACAATAAACACTTGATCTGACAGTCGACGGCACAAAACCAGCAAAAGCTCTAACGGCGAGAGCTTAAAATAAACATATAATCACGCGAAAGATAGATAACAACAAATTACAAAAATTTCACTTTTCTGATAAAAAAAAACAATAAAAAACAAAAATTCACGGTGTCGTGACGCTGAGTTGCCAGTTTTTTTCTTTTTTTTCGGCTTTTGTGAGCAAGTTTTTCACAGCTTTGTGGCAGCTGGCGGCTGGCAGGTTACTGGTGTAAATTTTTCTTTTGTGCTCTGGTTGTTTGCTCGTGTGTTTGTGTGCGGCATGTGTGGGGTCAGTGTTGCGGCCAACGCACTTTTATGCCATTGATTAGCGGTATAGCATGGTGGAGATTAAAACAAAAACAAAAAGAGTTAGCAAGCAGCGGCTACTGTTGACCAACCAATAATTACGAGCAGGAAAAGTTGGTTTTATTACTGTCTATGGCCGCTATGTTATATTTTATTTCTTTCTTGCATTTTTTTTTTGTTTTTTTTGTATATTTTTTTTCTGCCCATGCATAATTTGGTTTTTAATTTAGATGTTATTATTTTGCACATACATTTTTTTACGTATTTCTCCTTAACAGTTCAAGCTGAACTTACAAAATCGTAACCGCGTTTCGTAATTCAGGCAGTCAGTCAAACAGAAGTAATTGAAGAAAAACAAAAACGAAAAACAAAAAAAATTATGAAAATACACACACGAGAAAAAAATTGGAAAAAACTTGAAAAACAAGCCTCAGCAAAAATAGAAAAATAGCGTGTAAAAATTATGAAAACCGACACTTTTCGTGGCTTTGCAAACTATTAGAGCAGAAACTTATCGAATTCAATGCGATCGCGTGCAAACTGGAATGCAAAAGTAAAAAATGGATGTAAAAAGCAAAACTCAAATTGGAAAAGTGCATATAAAAATTAAAGTGGTAGAAAAAGGGTTAAAAAATTTTGCAAAAAAATGCAAATGTGCACAAATGCATATAGGCAAACACATACTAATTCGATATAAATAAAAATTGTAAAACTGTAAAATTATATTACTATAAAGGCCAAAAAAATAATAAATTACAAATAAACAAAAAAGTACCAAAGAAAAAAACTAAATATGAAGGCACGAAAGTAAACATATATCTATAAAAAAATATAAATCAAACGAAATGTGTAACAACAAATTTCCCAAAGCAAAAAAAAATAAATAAAAACTTGCATGATTCATTAATAAGGCAAACGAAAAAGTTGTAAAAATATATTACTAAAAATGCAAGAATAAATTTGTTTTTTAATTTTCGGGAAACAGAAATAAAATGAATGCGCAAAGGCAAGCACATAATACTTAGATAAAAAAAGTTGTAAAATTATTACAAAGGGTGGTTAAATTTTAAGGGCCGATGTTGAATGTGAACAACACCTAAACGCCAAGTTTTTTCTGGATTTCATTTGACATTTTTCAATATCAGACTAACTTAATTGGAATCATGGAAAAATACACAATCGAGCAACGCGTTTAAGTTATTCAGGCTTAATATGAAAACGGGCGTTCAAATCAAAATGCATATCGCGCACTTAGTAATTTCAGTCATGAGGCACATTTTCACCTCAGAGGAGGTTCGTCAATAAGCAGTGCGGTTTATGGGCCGGCGGCATCATTGGGCCGTATATTTTCCAAAATGAGGATGGTCAGGCAGTTACTGTGAATAGTGTTCGGTATCGTGAGATGATGAGATAATTTTTATGGCCCGAATTGGAAGATATGGATGTGGACGATATGTGGTTTCAACAGGACGGTGCTACTTGTCACACAGCTAACGAAACAAGGGCTCTTTAGCACGAAAAATTTGATGGCCGAATAATCTCACGCCGCGGCGATGTCAATTGGCCGTCAATCAACGGCATAGAACCTCAATTATGCCTCAGCGTCATCGAAAATTTGGATCATCGAGTGGAGGTGTGCCGCCAAGCCCGCGGCGGTCATTTGGCCAATATTTTGTTCCATGCATAATTGAGCCATACCAGTATTATCATAGTAAAGAGAAATGACAATAATTTCCTAAAAAAGTTGTATTTTATTTAAAATCAACACCGGCCCTTGAAACTTAACCACCCTTTACATTATAAAAAAGGAAGAAAAGTGCAAAAAAATTAACAGAAACGAAAAGCCTCATAAACAAATTTTGGAAAAAAAATAATATTACGAAAGAAAAATTAGCATGCAAGTAGACAAGCCGCAATAGCAAAAGAAATTCTAAAAAATACGTGCATACTATTAGAAAGTAAAAAAAAAATTAAAAAAAAAATGTTTATTAAAATATTCAAAACTGAAAATTATAAAAATATTTAAAACAAAATTAGAAGTGAACATATAAAGGCATACAAAAAACATGTAGACCAAAAAAACAAAAACAAACGAATTGCGGATATACTACAATATTATAAATGAAAAGTGGTTAAAAAGTTTAGAAAGACAAACATTTTACAAAAAAAAATTATAAAAGGTTTTATGAAAAAAGTCAGCGTGAATGCATGAGGATAAGTAGAACAGACTGAAAAAATTTAAAAGAAGAAATTAGTAGAGCAGAAAAATTATAAAGATTTACTTTTAAGAAGGGAAAAAACATTACAAAACAAACTTTAACAAAAAACATAAAATCAAATGTTTACCCCCAAAAAACCAAATTTACTGTCATGAAGAAACATTATTAGTAACTATTTGTAAAAACAAATTAAAAAAGAATAATTCGTCTTCTTAACAGTTAGTTAAAAAGAAAAAAAATGTTAAAATTTACCATAAAAAAGGGAGTACAAAAATTGTCGGAAAGAAACAATTTAAAAAAAGATATAAAGTTAAGGGGTTATATACCTTATTTAGGACTTAAAAATCGAAATTTTTTTCATGGCATATTCCAAAAGTACATCATCTTACAAATATAAATTCAAAAAATCATAAAGATCGGAGCAGTGTAACGAAAGTTACAGGCCGTGGAAGCGCGCGACCTTATCCATAAACTCAGTGCACGCAAAACTTTAGACGCGATTATCACGAAGTCGTGTTTTTTGAAAATTACCGTCGCGGTGATCATTATTTATCAAAAGCTCTTTGACCGATTTGGATAAGCTTTTTTTTTAATTATTCGAAGTTATAACCTCGTGAATCTGAACGGAGCACTTTTTATAAATATTTGCATAGTTCGCTGGAATTAATTTTTTTTCAAACCCACAAGAATCGTTTTTTTAGTGCAAAGCGGTTTTCATATCGAGAAAAAATTTGTTCTGGGTAAATAAACCATTCAGTTTCACTAAGAAACATTTTTCTACAATAATCATTTATTTCTTTTGATTTCAGTTGAGCTGCTCATGCGCTACCGTGATCACCGCCAGCCTCTTCTAAAAAACGGCGTTTCGCGGGAGGGGCGATATCAACAATAAATATTTACATTTTTTAATATAAAAACACCAAATGTATTCTTCGAGAGTTACCCTTGAGTATGATATATGCCTCATTTGAATAAAAGTTCTAAAACATATTTAAAAAAAATTAAGACAGTCGTCCATTTTTTCGGGCTCACCAGGTATATAACCCCTTAATTATCAAAAAAGTAAGCCTGGGTGCACTAAGACAAGCATATTACAATTATAAATATTTGTTGTAAATGTATGCTATTACAAAGGAGAAAAAGGTTAAGAAGTTTACAAAAACGAAAAAATGTTCAACAAATTTTATAGAAAATTTACCAAAAAAAAATTTACTTGCAAGTAAGTAATAATTACAAAACAAGGAAAAAGTTTACAGGCATAATAAAAAGCTTAATTAAATTAAGGGAAATAACGACTATTTCTACAAAGAGGAAATAAAAAATATGCAAAAATAGACCAATCAAAAGGCCACACGAAATATGTAGGAAAATTTAGAAATACAACTCTATTAAAAAAGGATTTAAAATGATTTATAGCAAAAATTGTGTAAAAAGAAATATTAATTGCCTTTTACTTTAATTAAATGTTTATTTTAGGTTTTGCAAATGCAATCTAAGTTTAAGTTCAAACATTTAACAAATATTATATTTTATGGATGTGTGGACTAAAGAAAAAATGATTGAAACAAAAATAGTTCAAAATCTATTATCGATCCATAAAAAAAATAAAAATTGTGCAAATAAATATTGAGAAAAAAATATAGTTTAAACAAAAATTATTTACAAAACATATTAATAAAAAAAATTTAACTTGTTTTGTCATAATTATTTGGAAAAAAATTAAAAAAAGTATTTATCAGAAAATGTAAAAAAAAATAAAATTTGTAAAAAATTGTTGTAAAAAAAATATTAAAAAAAAAATATGGTAAAACAAATTATTGTGTTATAGGTATTAAAAAAAATTTTTTGGTAAAAAATAATGTTTAAATAAAAATATTTATCAAGAAAATATTTGTGAAAAAAAATAAAAATATTTATAAAAAAGTATTTACAAAAAGCTATTAATAAAACAAATTAAACTTGTTTTATTATAATTATTTGTAAAACATTTTTGGAAAATAATTAAAAAAAGTATTTATCAGAAAATGTAAAAAACAAAATATGTAAAAAAATTTTGTAAAAAAATATTTAAAACGAATTATGTTAAAAAACATAAAAATTATTGTGTTATAGGTATTAAAAAAAAAAATTTTGGTCAAAAATAATATTTAAATAAAAAAATGTATGAGAAAAATCTTTGTAAAAAAAAAATAAAAATATTTGTTAAAAAGTATTTAAAAAAAAATGTTTATAAATAATATTTGCAAGAAAATGTTTGTAAAAAAATAGTTGTAACAAATTGTTAGAAAAAAATTATGCACATTTTTATCACGCCACAAACAAAAAATGCTCAAAAGCCATAATTAATTAAATGTCTGTATTACTCGAGCAATCTCATCGAATAAGACGTTCATGCGCTTCACATGCTATTGGAAAATATTCTGTGTTGGCGATGCATTGTCTGTATTATTTTAAAATTTATTTTATTTGCAATTCCGCTTGCACTGTTGCAAACAATTTTCCATTTAATTTACTCATGTTGATTTGAACATTTTTTTTTCACAAGTTCACTTAATTAATTTTATGCGTTTTTGTTACTTCATTTTTATTCAGATTTTACTGCACGCGGAAATCAATAATTGTGTCTGGCTGCAAGGCTCATAAATATTGTACAAACGTAATAAAAACCATTTAGCAAACACACAGAGAGACACACTTCCGACGACAATAGGAGGTTTTTCTCTTATTTTGGTATATATGAAAAAATTTCCATTTATGCAAAGAGCAACGTTCAACCAACAACCAACAATGATCAGCGATCAAAGATCAGCACTCAACACTAATCACATTTTAATTGTCGACCAAACAGCTCAGGCTGCTAAATCTTTATAAGTTTTGGTTTTTTTTTGTTTTTGCTTTGGTTTTTTATTTGCAGGTTAGTGGGAATCCTTATAGCGATCGTGCCACATTAGCGTCAACAAACAACACACTTTCGATTTTCAACAACCACTTTGGAAGCACCGCTAGTTTCCGATCCACGAAATACTAACAACAAACGAAACGATAGCGTGATGATATTGGCTATGGCGATGAAAGTCACCGATGAGTTGTGATGTATGGTACCACTGATGCAGCTGCACTGATGGCATCGTGCAAGTAGTGCAGCCCAAATTATCACAGTTAAATGCGTGCGTTGTGACGACAATGCCAAAATTCGTGCTCACGACTTTTTCTGGTAAAAGGCACGTTTTTTCGAGCTAAGCAGTTAGCTTGTGTTTGAAACGTGCGGAAAACGCTAAATTGTTATTATTGCTTTCTTTTCTCTGAATAATGCTTATTTATAGTCAAGTGCTGACGTCTACTTTTTTATGCTTTTCTTCCACTCAATCACAGATTTTCGCTTTCCTCCCCTTGCACATAGCTTTTTCGCTAAACGCGTCTATTTGAAAGTCTTACAAACAAATCACTTTTCATTTATTCACCACTTTACCTAACGAAACGTCTAAACGCAAGCGCTCTCCTCGAACGCCCAACACCGTCTGTTTGCTACTCCACAAAAGTAGCTGTGTTTTAAGTTACCTCCTAAATTCAATTGATTTAACTGCTCTCAAACTTTGAGAAAATACGAGTATCCACTCTCGCAAGGCAACGCAAATGAACACTTTAGTGAGCGAATGAACGTCTAAGCTGATCATTGCCTTCAGTTTTTATGAATGAAAATGAATTTTTTACTTTTTTTTTGTTTTTGTTAAATTCTCTGTTGTGTTTACTGTTTTTTTGTTTACTATGCTTTCCATCGCACACCTGGCATGCTTGATCAGCTGTTTTTCAACCGGTAATTTTAGTAAATGACCGTTCGATTGTTCGTATCTCGTATCTGCATGCCCACGAGCAAATGTATGTATGTATATATGGTATGCTTGGTTTTAGTTAAGCTTGGTCATATCAGCTCATGAAAAAGCACGTGGTGGTGGTGGTCATTCGTAAGTGGCGCGCTGCGATCGCTGTTTTTGACCGCTGTAGCTTATTTTAGCCATTCTGCTACGATCAGTCATCTTGCATACAGTTGTATTAACTAGTTTGTTTTGCTACACAAGAACATGGCTTGCTTCAGACGTTTTGTTTTGAGTTGCTGCCCAAATATGCCAGCAGCTGTTTGGTTTAAATTGTGTTAATATCAGCTCGAAAATTGCGGGAACTGGTATGTTTTATGAGTAGTAAAGTTTTCTTCTGGAATGGGAATGCAAATTTCTGCCTCTTCCATGTTCCACTAAAGAAGAGAAGTTGATAAGCAGGCATATAGCATTTATTTAGTGATAGTGAAGCTGTTTACCGCCATCGTATGGTTATAGTTTATGTTGCGTAAAGTCTAAGAAGCTTTAGCGTAGGATAGGTAATACATGGGCCAGGCGCACAACCAGGACTTTTTTCAGCGCGGAGTCTCATATAAAACCTTGCATTATTGTAAAAATACTTATATTAAATCAAAAAAATAAAATTTTTATTCAAAAATTAAATCCAAATTCCTATCGGACCCAGACAGACATTTAGCTGCATGAAATAAAATCAACTTTAGTTTAATTTCAATTCATCACAGTAAAAAATACCGGCACTGGTAATCATACTATTAAGTCATTAACGTTGGCATATTGACAACATTTGGACAAAATAATTTTGATTTCGTAGTAGAAAAAATTATAGTAGATTGAATGATTTCTAACAATTTCCTTTTGAAAGTAGAGGTTATGGCTTGATCTTCCCTTACTTGCAATTTCTCCAATAATATAGCCACATTTTCAGAACTATTTAATACATTGTGAGGATGGTACAGGGAGGTTGAATACCTCTGTCTATTTTTTGAAATCACTTAGAACAAATCTGCATTTTTACTGTACCTAAAGTGACTTATTTTCTGATGAATTTTATGCACGTACTGGTGCGGCACTTCTTCATTAAATTGAGAGGATAATGATAAAATGGCTCAATATATAGTGTCTTATGATAAAAGAGTGAGATAAGCGTAAACTATTCATATTCTTTTAAAATTCCGTCAATACAAATCATTTTTAATTTCGATCAGTACGAAATATTCGACATTTTCGTTTTTTTTTTTACAAAAATTGAGATGTTTTGAGTTTAGATGCATAAATTCACGATGCATAAATTCATATATGAGTAGTCAGTAACGAATCCCGAATGGCGGGAGTTCAAGCCCACTGTGTAGTAAAGAGCAAATTTTAACCGGCTAAAAATTATTTCTCCTGGCGGCTTTTCAAGTTTATTTCCATGTAATAAGTCCAATTCATGAAAACTGCGGTTGATTTTTAAAAGTTTGTTTGTTCTTGCTTCAACTTGAAGTTGAGTTTTTTTTTTTAAATTTTTTTCCAAAGTGCAAAATACCATCAGAAAAAATTTTGTAAAACTAAAAACGAATTTTTGGCCACCCTAGTCGTGCACTTAATTTTACAAAAATTTCATGAGCCATAGAGTCTGTGTCAGAAGAAAAGAACCGGTTTGTTTTTGTAATTACAAGATATATTTCGTTCTGCTTTTTGCTGTGTAATAGCCCATTCAAGGGCTACAACACCAGTGCTAACTCAGGTTAGTGTCGTTCGAAACTTTCCTGTAAACGCAACCAAACAAAAATGAGTGAGAAGTACACGAAACGTTTTGAGGTGGAATTTTTATGCACGCGTTCGAAAGGACCGAAATTATCTTACGCCGCGGCTGCAAAAGTATTTAAAAAATCAAAAAAGTTTGTTGTGATGTGGGATCAGCGGTACAAGGTGCACAAAAATGTTGATGACTTTTCCGAGCGCGGCATGAAGCGAGTGACGATAAAGCGAGCAGGATAAAATGATCGTCCAACTTTTTAAGCGAGGCCCTTCTTTGTGACTACGCCAAAGATATGTGAGTATCAGAACCATCGAACGTCGAATAAAGGAGGCGAACATATCCTACCGTCCCACACCATCAAAACCACTGCTCTCAGAGAAACATATTGAGAAGCAACAAGACAAGAAAAAGGCGTCACAGTATTGGACTGGCCTTCCCAGTTCCCAGACGCCAACCCCATTGAAAATGTGTGAGGAACTATGAAAACGCATCTTGCTGGAAGGCCAGTCCATGATTTAAAGCAACTCGTGCGCCAAGTTCGCAAAATCTAGTCCTGTTTGTCGACGAGCTACGCAGAAAAACTGGTTCAAAGCATGAAGAAGATGCCAGCTATACTCGAGAACGATGAAGACTACACGGCTTATTGAGTAATTGCGACTCGTAGTTTTGTACATACTTTCATGTAAAAAAAACTTTTGAATATATTGTATATCTTTTATACTTCATTAATAATCAGGGTTTCTGACACAGACTGTATTACTGCATACCCGAACATTTTCTAAAACTACAGATTCAAGAGTTCAACAGTTCAATTCAATGAAATACGGAAATTTTCTAAATTTTGTAAGAAGTTATAAATTTGGAATAAAATATGGGTTTTGTAGTTTGCTAAAGCACGCCATACAAAAAAAAAAAAAAAAAAATACCAAAAAAATTCTAGCTCGAAAAAGGTTTTAAATAAAAAAGATAATTTTTTTTCATTTTAATTTTTTAGGTATTCATGCTTGCCGCTGTATCTATGGTATCACAATTATAATAATTAATTATATTGTATTTGTTTTATTTACAATATGTGCATAAAATTAAATTTATTTCTAAAATTAACAAATTTTTCATTTTCATTAAATCAATCATTTTATTTCACAAAGTTGCATTTTTAAGCTTTATGAATTTAAAGAAAAAAGGTTCATATGCAGCCACGCCTATATTCTGAAAATTCATGGAATAATGATAATAAATTATAATTACCTATTTCGCCCTAGATTCGTTTTTGCATTTTATTTTAAGTTGTGACTTGTAAATACTTCATATATCATACAATCGATGCTATTTGATGTGATATGAATAGATTTAAATGAATTAATTTGCAGTTATTAAATGCGAAATAAAATCATATGCTGCTAAATCATGTGATGAAATACTAAATCATATGATGTTATATCATGTGACATGATCACAAGCAATTACGTGTTGTATCATATGATATTAATTATACATACATCACATGTCTTCATTACATAAAACATGGTGTCATACCCTCATTGGTTTTGTTTATGTAATGTTTAATCATATGATTTGATGTTATAAGCTGTGTAAGGTATCATAATCACATCACGCAAGTATAAATTGGAATATAGAATATGTACCGCTTAGTTTACTTTGCAGTGCGTTAAAATCTGAGAATATTTTATTGTTAATTGTAATATGGCCGCCGTAGCCGAATGGGTCGGTGCGCGACTACCATTCGGAATTTACAGAGAGAACGTCGGTTCGAATCTCGGCGAAAACACCAAAATCAAGAAACAGTTTTTCTAATAGCGGTCGCCCCTCGGCCTCCTCTTAAATAGTGTTTCCCTTGTACTGGACTTTAATAAATTTCAGTGAGCGTATGATGTGATCTGTAATTAGTTGAGAAAATTTAGAAAAATTATTATTGGTATCCTGTTTAGCACACATGTTTAGATATCTTTGATAGGTACTTGCGTCGTATAATTATATCGTTACTAAGCTTTGGCTTAATATGTTCTGTCGCCCAATTTTTCTATTTCGGTTGCTATTTTTATTTTCAAAATAATATAAGCTCAAACGCAAGTAAATATTTAATAGTTCCATTAAAATCTTTGTAATTTCATCATAACATCTTAAGTCTAAAAATCGTTTTTGGAGATATGACCGATTTTGTGTAAAATCTTGTGTGTTAGAGTTTTAGAAAATATTTTTAACCCAGGAACAAGAATGCTTAAGACAAAATTGATTGCATTCCCATGGCAGTCGGTTCTACGTTACTGGATCAACCTGGATTTATATCCCGCCAAAGATTGTCACTCCAGCATCATTCCTGGCACATATATGGGGAATGCTTATGCTGCTAAAACAGCAACAAAATTGACTGATTTGGAAAAACATTTAATTTTTTTTCATTGTTTGTGATAAAGATAGTTTGTAAAACAAAATTAAGTTAGTTAGACCTAAGCTTTTATTACGAAGAAGAGACTAGAGACGTAAATTTTTTAAGTTGACATAAGAGCTTCTGTTGAAATTTGAACGAGTAAGTAAATGGAGATTAGATGTTTCTATTTCTTAATTCTTCTTTTTTTTGCAAACTGTTGTAGTTAAATGCAAAATATATAGGTCTCAGTTCTTATTTCGTTACTTAAAATAATAAAAATTTCACAGTACCTAATAAGTAAAAGTTTTTCAAGTTTTTTGATTAAGATTATTTGGAGATAATTGGTTCCGCATAAAATAAACAATAATTCGTTATTTATGTTCGGGTAAATCTGGACGACAATCTAACTAATCTTCTGGTATTGAATTCTTATAAAAATGTCTATAAATTTCCTCCACCAGCGGCAACATATCTATGAGATCAATTTTCGTTTTGTTTTTACTTTTTAACGTTCTTGTTAATTTTTTTTAATTTATAGAGATCTTTTCCACTTAAAGAAGTTTTAAAATATATGCTATCAATATTCCTTTTTTATGAGGTGAGTCAATTAAATTTAGCAATATGTCTTAAATTTTATACTCCTTCGTTCACAAGTACCCAACACAATTACAGCGCGACTTATTGTAAGGTTCTTACTATTTACTTATCTGTTATTTAATTCTTCATATTTTTTTTTATAGAATTTACTTTAAATTACAATAAAAGCCATATAGCTTGAATTTTCAAACTTTGTACAATACAAAACACATAAAAAATCAACAAATTTTCTCAACAAAACTTCGAACTATTTCATCAGAATTTTTAGGAAAATTCTGGGTGTGCAGTCTCGCAGCCCATTTCATTTTGATATTGTTCAGGATCAGTTTTTGACAAAAAAAAAAAAATTGAAATTTTCAATTTTTATTATCACAGATTTTCGTTTATTTTATAAAAGGCAAGCGCTACTATATTAAAAACGTCTGCTATAAACCTTACAAGCGAATATTTATTGTCCATTTAACATCAAGGAAAATATTGTCAGACATAATACAGCGGATTTTGAAACTTTCAGTCAGTATTTGAACTAATTTTGATATAAGTTTAGTATTTGAGTGGTGTTTAGTATTTAAGTGAGTTTAGAGGTGAGTGAGTTTAGTATTTAAGTATAAAGTCTTATGGTTGAGTAATCCTTGGGAAGCATTTTTAACGACTTTCAACTATGAGCTAAAATACTGTATGCAAAAACTTTTGAAAAATTTTGATTAAGAACTTTTAAATTTCGATGAAAATTTGTTTAATTTTTTAAACTTTGTCCAAAATTTGAAAATTTCAGTTACACATAGGATTTTTAAGTAAGAAGATTATTTTACAAAACAAAAAAAAAACAAAAAACGAAAATTAAATAAAACATAATTGAATAATAAAATTTGCATTATGCCGCGCTACTGTTATTGTGAACATAGGTGTATTTGAACTGAAGAACCGTAACTTCAAATCAGGTTAATAATTTTTGTTCAACGTAAACGTGTAAAATAATATTTATTCACCTCTTATTGTTGCGAAGTATTTCTCTATTTAAAAATTATTGGGTTTATTGTTTCCCATATTGCACTATTGCACTAACAAAAAATTTAACTTAAATTTAAGATTTGGGTTGCCATTTAAAATTAAAGCGCACAAATATATATATACGTAACCCGCGCGATTTGAAAATTCACCCAATTTTTTTAACAGACCTTGTATATATATATACAGGTGGTGCCAAATCAATCACCCTATCGAAAGATTAAAAATTTTTGCAAATGGCGTCGTACGTGAATTATTGTATACAAGGTCTGTTAAAAAAATTGGGTGAATTTTCAAATCGCGCGGGTTACGTACATCGACTTTCGATTATTATTATTTTTTATGTTGGTACACTCGTCCCGAAGACATGCTCATGGTTTTAGCGATATAGCCTGTTAAGATTGTTAATTGGCGCGATAGCCGCTTACGTGATTTTGGCCGAGTTTAACAAAGCGCGCCAGTCGTTTCTTTCTCGTACTAACCAGTGCCAGTTGGACGCACTAAATGAAGTCAACTCCTTCTCCACCTGATCTTTCCAAGGAGCCCTTCCTCTGCTACCACCAGCTAGTACCGTATCGAATACTTTTAGAGCCGGAGCATTTGTTTCCATTCGGACGGCATGACCCAGCCAACGTAGACGCTGAATCTTTATTCGCTGCGCTATGTCTATGTCGTCGTAAAGCTCATACAGCTCATCGTTCCATCGTCTACGATATTCGCCGTTGCCAACGTGCAAAGATCCAAAAATCTTACGCAGAATCTTTGTCTCAAACACTCCAATGTTCCACTCGGATGTTGTCATCGTCCAAGCTTCTGCGGCATACGTTTGTTTGTTTGGCAGAGGCATAAATAAGACAGGTCTTTTGCGTGTTCGGCGATTTTCTGCTAGATTTCCTGCTATGGATCAAAGAAGTTTAATCAAATGTTGTGTAAAAAATGGAATTAAGAGCTCAGAGTACTCAGAGTCAAAAGTATGTAAGTAAGTACAAGTGTTATAAGCTTTTCACAGAACGTCGAGGTCGAGAAGATGTGAATGACGTCCCAGCACATTAACAACCGATGAAAATATTGAGAAAGTGAAGAAAATGGTTATGGGGAATCGTCTAATCGCAACTGGAGAAGTTGTTGAGGATGTTGGCATATCGCTTATCAGTTAGCTCATGCCATGCCATCTTTTCGGAAATTTTGGGCATGAAGCGTGTGGCAGCGAAGTTCGTTCTAAAATTTCTGAATTTAGACCAAAAACAACGTCGCATAAGCATCGCTCAGGAATTGTTAAATGACGTCAACGATGATCCAGAGTTACTTAAAAGGGTCATAACTGGTGACGAACCATGGGTATATGGTTTTGAGATCGAAGCCAAATGCCAATCGTCCCAATGGAAGAGTTCAGGAGTTTTGCTCACGATTTTCTTCAATTACCATGAGTGCGTCAGGAGTTCTTACCAAAAGGTCGTACGGCAAATAGGGAGAATTATCTTGAAGTTATGCGCCGTTTGGGTGAAGCAAGACGAAAAAACGCTCGGAATTGCAGAAAAAAGTGCATGGATTTTGCATCACGATAATGCACCTGCTCACTTATCGTTTCTTGTGAGAAATTATTTGGCCAAAAACAACACCGTTATTATGCCTCAGCCACTGTATTTATCAGATTTGGCCTCCTGTGGCTCACTCCTTTTCCCAAGATTGAGGAGACCCATGAAAGCACGGCTTTTTGCGACGACTGAGGAGATAAAAACTGAATCGCTGAGAGAGCTCAAGGACATACCAAAAAGTGCATGTCAAAACTGCTTTGAGGATTGGGAAAATGCTGGCACAAGTGTATTATATTTGAGGGGGACTATTTTCAAGGGGATAATAGAAATTGAAGAATAAATAAATATGTTTTGAGAAAAATTAAAATTCACCTTGTTTTTTGAACACACCTAGTATTTGATACTCGTGAACCAAACAAGCAATGAAGCGCGTAAAGGTGAAAATAAATATTTGTATCACTCAAAATTATTTGCTTTCATTTATTAAAAGAGTAATTCTAAAACAAAACTAGATGATTAGTTTTGTGCCATATTATACATATAAATACAGGTACATACTTAATAATTGGCGCTTTGTTGGTTGTTTGGCCAAGCTTCTCCTCCAATTCGTGGTGCGGTGCACCTACAGTTTTATGCTTCCTCCGATTTTATAAGTACCTTTTTTTTGTACGCTCGGAGGATTGTATTGCTTTCCAAGCGGTGGCCGCTATTATGTTTCAAGCCTTAGAACTACTGAATGGTAGTCACGTCGCAACGCATTAAGCAGCATCAATAGGAAATAATTAAATTCATTTCTCACTGACAGACAGTATTTGTCTTCTTTCTTCTAGGTAGGAGTTAGGAAAACTTACTTTTTTAGCAATCATACTTTTTAGGCATTTAAGTAGTGCAGCAAAATGGAATATATAATAAATACATTCAAATAGAAAGACTCCATAAGCAAGTATTTTAAGCTGAATGATTTTTTCTATAATAAAGCGTATTTAAAAAATAAATAATTAATTAGCGCGTACACTTCTGTTAGGTGTTTCGCCGAGCACCTCCTTCTGTTTGTGGCGTGCGTCTTGATGTTGTCCCACAAATGGAGGGACCTACAGTTTTAAGCCGACTTCGAACGGCAGAAATAATTACTTTATGAAGAACTTTTTCATAAATAAAGCACATTTAATCTCAATAAAAAACGTTACGCTAAAATACAGTATTCTCACTAGTTAATATAATTTTTGTTTGCTATAATTAGTCGTTAAATAAAATTTTTCAAAAGAATAAGATTTTGTTTGCATTTTACCAAAAACTATTTTTTAAATTATTTCTCAATAATTTATTAGTAATTTTTTAAATATTTCTGTATATTATTAAAAGTGCTTTGGAAATTACTTGAAAAAAAAAAAAATAATACAATAATAAAAAGCACTCATTGATTGACTGATAAAAGTGGCAGTGAAAACGATATATTAAAAGTGAATTTGTCACAAATTTAATTTGACGCCAACAATAAATGTTTACATTCCAGCGAGCCAAACAACCAACCGACCGGCATCAAATCGATAATGACAAGCTGTCAAATGGCAAGCAAAAAATATACAAGGTCGTTAATAAAAATGTTACGCATTCGCAACACTCTACGTAGGTATGCATGTAAATTGAAGTGAAGTTGAATGTAAGAAACAAATGGAATATGCGCACATACATACCTACATGTAGACATACACACATTCATACAAATATATTATATATTATATAATTGAAATGGATATGGAATTTTTATCTGCTTCATCAGGATTTTAATGAATTTGCGTGGATTTACGGTAAAGTTTGGCTGACATTTTGGAATAACTTGTATACCTACTTTTATAACGCAAAGAAAGTAGAAAGAAAAAAAAGAAATGTAATAAATACAAATGAAGTGACACAAAATGATAAAAAAAACAACAACAAACACCATCGAGTTTCGAAAAAAAATTTGGTGTAGCCCCGTTCACATTTTGTTATTGAGGCACATTCACATACACATGTGGTAACAATAATAACATCCGCCACATTGCAAAGTTACGACTATTTCTTTGTTCTTTATTTTAATTCATTTTCTTACTTTTATTACTTATTTATTTTTTTACACAATACAACAAAAACCATCTAACTCAAAGTTTCAAAGTACGTACTGAATTAAAAAAAAAACAAATTTCCAGAAAAATTTTTAAATTTTGGTCAGAACTTTTCGAAAAATTTTCGGTGCGCAGTTTTATAATATAGCTCATTCAATTTTGGCAAAATTAAATGTAGGTTTGAAGTGGCTCAAAAATCGGATTAATTTTTTACCTTTTTTTTCTGATGGCCTTGTGTATTTTCTCCATATAAGAAAATGTGAAGCATTCGTTAGATCTAAGGAAATTCGCAACATCGTTCAGGAAAAAAAATCTGAAAAATCAAGAATATTTTAGAGCCGGTTCAAACTAGCACTTTCTTGCACCAAAATTTAATAAATAATAAAACTGCATACCAATAATGATTTCCGAAATTTTAATTTAAAAAATGTGGAATTGTTATGAAAAGTTTTTAGAATTAATAATATAATTTTTGTTTAAAGTTTAAAACTTCGGTTTATATGGTTTCTGTTAGACATTGGTCATTGTTTGCATTTATTATAAAGGAAATAATGAAGATTCAATAAATCGAACGCAAAATATTAAAAACTTGTCAAAATGTGGTTATGCTATCGTTTGTCGCCGGCGGTGTGTATGTTCATACTTACATATAATTTCATACTTGCTTGAAAGTCACAAATATTTATTAATCAAAAAATAGATTTTAAATTACATTATATGAGTAACGCCACGTACGGACGGCTGTCATGCATGACAGTCAATCATTTTTATCTCCAAAACATATTTATTTCACGGGAATAATGGAAAATTTAAGTACGAGTAGCCAAATTGCATTCAATAGTCTATTCAATCAGTCTATTTTGCTTCGACGAAAACCGCGCCTGTTTATCACGTTGTTTTTTTTTTTCAATACTTGTCCTACATTTTAAAACTTTAATCTAAATTAATTTCGGGTTTTAATAGACAGGAGCACCGTTATTTGGTTCGCCGATATCATCAATGAGGGTATGTCTTATGACTTAGATTAGAGGTTTGTAATTGAGCTGTAATGGACTATTGCCACTATGCGTTTGCCTCATTTCGACATACTTGTACGTATGTTTTGCCTCATTGTTGCAACATTTGCAATTGTAAGCTAATAAAAACATGTATTGTTCATATGTATATCTAATTTGATATTCATAAATGGGATGTTATACAAATAAAACTGTATACTGCAAGAACAACAAAAAAAATTAAAAAAAATACTGAGTTCTGCGGCAAAGGAGTCTAAGCCACAATATCTGTCATACAACATTTTTAAATTATGATACATGGGTGACGGGTCATAGTTATAGGAAGTGGGAATCACAAGAATTTTGCGTCTGTGGTAAGGAATGTGCTGAAAAGATTAAGTAAAGCACGGCGCAGGTAATTTTGTGGAATCAATTAACCCTCTGCTCCCTTTTCATTCTGTTCCTTCTTGAGTAAATAGAAAAGCAAAAACAACCTCACATAGTTGCATATTCTGGATTGGAATATAGAAAGGCAATGCTTGTCATACAATTTCGCCTTATAGCTATATAGAGAAATATCGAGAATGAATTTAGGGGTTAACTAAGAATTTAAAATTTGTAAATTGAAAGACGTGTACAAATTCTGATATTTAATTAAAAAATCTCTGTATTGATAGACCGAGTTTAAGGCTTAAAAATCCAAAATTTATAATTACAATGATGTGAACATATTATGGTATTTAATAAAACATCAAGGGGCTGTGAAGTTTCAAAATCTATCACCACGGCTCGCTTCCACCACTATCAAGAGACGCGACCGTGGCATAAAACATGCCTCACTATATAACACAATTCCCATAATTCTTATTTGTATTTTTTTTTTTTTATAAGGCAACACAGCAATGTTTTTCTTCATGGATTTGTGGAGAAATAAAAAATAAAAATAGAAAAAAATACCTTGTATTCTGTATACTCTTTTATTATGAAATATAATTTTTCAAAACGTTAGAATGAATAGCTTTTGAATGTATTTTAACTGGCCTAAAACTGATTGTTTTAGAAGCATTTTCGACTAGAGAGGGGCCATCAAATTTTGTTTGCGGAATGAAATTTCGGCTGCGGAAACGTTTAGCGTGTTGCAAAAGGCATTTGGTGATTCGACCATGTCACAGAAAAATGTTTATAAGTGGTACAAAGACTTCAAAGAGGGTCGAGAACGTGTTAATCACCTGGAGCGCGCCGGACGGCCATCGACGTCAACAGATGACCAACACGTCAATAAAGTAAAGGACTTAGAGCTCAAAAATCGTCGGTTGACTGTTAAAGACCTTACTGATATGATCGGAATATCAGAAGGATCTGTGAAAACCATTTTGAAAGACCATTTGGGCCTACGAAAAGTCAATTCTCGTTTGGTACCGAAAACTCTCAATTTCTTGGAAAAAAGTCGTCGCGTTGATGTGTGTGAAACAATGCTTTCAGACTATCAGGACAAGGTCAAATGCATCATTGCGGGAGATGAGACTTGGATTTATGCTTACGACCCTGAAACAACCGACCAATCAAGCGAATATCGTGCTAAAGAGCTAAAAGAGCACGTCAAAGTCGTTCAAAAATAAAGGTCATGGTGTGGGGCACTATGAATTCCTTCCACCTGGCCAAACTGTTATTAAGGAATATTATTTGAGCGTTATGCTTCGTTTACGTAAAGCAATTCGTCTAAAAAGACCAGAATTATGGGCCAACAACTCTTGGTTTTTGCATCACGATAATGTACCGTCTCACACTGCACTCGTTCTTCGTGACCATTTCGCCAAAAATTCCGCGCATATCGTTCCGCAACCACCGTATTCGCCTGATTTGGCTCCGTGTGACTTCTGGTTATTCCCAAAACTCAAGAGACCACTCCGGGGAACGCGTTTCGAGTCGATTGAGGAGATAAAAGCTGAATCGAAGAAGGTGCTGATGGCTATACCGGAAATGGACTAGTTGGCATGTTTCGGGGATTGGAAAAATCGTTGGCATAAGTGTATTTCATCGAGAGGGGATTATTTTGAAGGGGATGAAATTGATTTACAAGAATAAATAAAGATTTTTTATTTTACAACCAAATTCACCTTACTTTTTGCCCACAGTATATCTCCATCAAACAAGGTCACCTTTGAAATACAAAATTCATATAATAAAAAATCTTTTATACTCCAAGCAATTATATAAATCGTAAAATCAATCATTTGAAATTAAGTCTTTCGAAAAATTTCAATGAATAATCGAATCTGTGTCATTTTAGACAAATTTGACTTTGATAGCAGCGGCAATATTATATCTGAGTAAGCTCTTACACCTATCAAATACTTAGTTATAAAAATAAAAAGTTCAATTGCCAAAGGCAAATAACTTAATTACCAATATTCACAACAATAACAAATCCTTCAGAAACCTTAATGGTGAATGGAGGTTTCCACTTAAATGAAAGTAAAACGAATCAGACAATCAGGCATCAGAAAACAAAAACATAAACAAAATATCCATATCAAATAAGCAGACATACACAAACAAATGCAAACAACCTTTTAGGCTCCCATTCACCCAGCAATGGCAATGTCAAATTGCACAATTATTGCATACTACGTGTAGGAAAAGGCGGCGGTAAGCAACACGTTAGTCGGCCTACCGCACCAAAAAAAGTACAAAACCAGCGGCTGAGCAAAAAACTGAACGGAAAGAAAACTACAATATTTATTATATTAAAAACCGCTGAATAAAGCAAATCAAGTTTCATATTCATATTTCGATAATTTAAAGTAAGCCGCTGCATAAAAAATAACATGGCAGGGCTTTTAGGTGTATTAGGATATAAAATGATATCTGATTTGAAGTGTCTGAAGTTGACAAGCAAACAAAGTGTCAATTTGTACTAATTGCACCAACAGCAATGTAGACCAGCGGCAAAACGATAGCTCATCAATATTTTTGCTAGTTTTGACTACTTTTTTTTAATATTCATTATTTTTGAACAAACAAACAAGAAAAGGAGTCTGCAAAAATCAAGTTAAGGATTTTCATCACACAAAATAATTTTTTATTAGTAAAAAATGTATTGAAAAACTAAATTGATTGATTAATTTTGCGCTATGTACACAAAAGTAACTTTTTCGTTGACTTCTGTAATTTTTTTTGCTGTTAATGGATGCTGAATGACTTTTTTATTTTTCTTCTTCGTTTTTTTACAAAAATTAGTTTTGTACAAAAATTAGAAAAATTCCACAAACTACTCGGCTCAATTTTATAATATTTAATTATAATCTTTAGAAAGATTCGAGGTATGCAGTTTTATAGTTCATTAAATTTTAGGCTTACAAAGTGCAAGTTTCAAGTTGCTGGTAAATCTAGCTAATTTTTTATAAATTTTTTCCTCAACGGTATTGGCTCCTTCTCCATATTATAAATGCACTACATAGAATTCGGATGAAAAGAAATTAAAAACAAAACAAAAACAGAGAAAGGAAATAAAAAGGAGAAAAACTTCGTTATCAGCAAAAGAGTGAGAGAAGGCAGAAAACGGAAGACCTACTTTTGTGTACATGGCACAAAAATAATTACGCAATTTCGTTTTTGAATAACTCTTTTACTAATAAAAATTACTTGAATGATAAATATATTTATTTTGACGTTTATGCTCCATTGTTTTTTTGTTTGTAACCTGCAGCTGTAAAGTTCACAAGTATGAACTATGATTGCGTACGAGGCAAAAAATTAAATTTTTCCAAAAAATACATTTATTCTAAAAAAAAATTATAAATATGTTGACACGCACCGGTCCCTGGCAAAATATGTGATTTTGATTCAGCATCAAAAATCAAATTTAAGAAAAAACAAACGGAAAAGTTAGAGAAGTCTGTATATATTTATATAGAAAACAAATCAAAACGCATTGGAAAAAATTATAAAATAAACAAATATTCATTCCGCTTCACAATTTTCACAGTGAAAGAGGGACTGAGTTAAAAAGCACCGAAGAAATTTCAATTTAAAAAACTCCTTACCAAAATTTGCAACATTGAATAACATTGTTATTTTTTTTTTTCAGTGTACTGAGACTGAGCATAATAAGACTCAAGCCTACAAATAAACCAATTATCAGAAAAATTAGCATCAATATCCAAATTCTACCTTTCTTGCTATAAACTTAATTGTTAACATATCACTAATGTAATTTTAAAGTCAATATCACAAAAAAAAAATTAAAAATATAGTTCAAATCCGACACGCTGTGTTTATCAAATTTGTACCTTTGATATATTTTCGTGTTATGCTTCCAGCATTTACACTTTTTAGCCTTCAGAAGTTCATTTAAGCACAAATGGTATAAAATTAACTGTCCAATGAAAGCAGTTCCTTGGTAAATCTCTCAAAAATCATCTTCTAATTTTTTTCATTTTGCATACATATATCCGAAAATCTCTAAAAACCATTATCAACGTTATATTCCGAAGTGGACGTAGATAGAGCATTATGCGAGGGGCTCCCCATTAAACCTAAATTCAGGCTTCTGGACCAGTGTAGTGTTTTCTCAGCGGAGGTAGCTGCAATCAATAAAGTAGTGGATTGGTTGTTTACTTCTGTTATTACTGTAGGGACTTACTTCAACTGTCAAGCGGCAATTAGTGCCCTGGACTCGTTGTTGGTGCGATCTTGCTTAATTGGAGAATGCCTTACTTCTTTTTTTACTGGTTGGAGTCTCTGCTGCAGCTGCTGCTTGAAAGATGAAGAGGCATCATCTCAGCAGCTTCTCTTCAACTGTTCTGCCCTTGCTAGTACAGGATTCAGACATCTTGGCTCTTTCTTTTTTGCTTCACCTGCTGATGTAGCAAGTTTAGAAATGTAATTAATAATTAGGCAAATGTAACTACTCATCATTCAGTCGCCCCCCTCCTCTAACCCAAATCCCCCTTCTCTTTTCCCTTCTGTTCTGTTTGTTCCTCTCTGTTTTCCTCTGTAAGGTATCACGAAGTATAAATTTGATTTTTTGTTCAAGTGAGCTCTTGGGTATCCATTCAACCTCACCTAACATTCCAGCAGATAATATTCATAAAATAGTTACTCGTAGTTAATAAAATACAAAGCAATCAAAATGTAATTGTGAGCAATAACGACGTAAGCCTGCGTAAGTCATTCGGCAAGATGTCGCATTTAATTCACCTTTGAACAGCAGGACGCCGCACTACTCAAAATGGTCCAGTTGCAGCGCACTTCATCACCCGACAATCTCAATGACCGCCATCGGTACGACAAGTGTAAAGCAGGAAGACACAAGCATATTGTTTTTATCTCTTTTTTGTTGTTGTTTTTATATTTGCATACTCTTTTGCTATTTTCCACTTTTTCACACAGCTTGAAATTCGCATTCGTGCATTTCATTATTGAAATCTCGCCGCATTGCGCATGCGCGCATAATAACCGCCCAGAGCCATGCAAAAGCGAAAAAAGAAAATCGCCGCAATTGTTTTGAAATACATAAATTAGTGCCACAACAAGTGCGACAAGTACAACAACAACTTTATAAAATGAAAAGCAGATATAAATTTTTATCATCTGCGCATTGAAGTCGTCGCAGCGGGAAGTCACAAATGATACACATAAATACTAAACACTAACACTTGTACATACATATCTACATATCATGTAGCGGCGACTGGGGAAATCGGTGTTATCGCAAAACGCGGATACGCGAGTGCGTATGCCACAGCGACAAGGTAAGCCGTTGAGGAAAAACGAGAAACACAAGAAGAAAGAGAAAAAAAAATATTAGAAAAAAAGAAAAACCAAATTTCGAATTGAAACAAAAAATTGGAAAATATAAATTTACAATTTACGACAAATTGACCACGCTTGAATGAGCGCGCCTTACTGCCCAATTGCCCCACTTCGTATTGGGAGGCATTATTTACCCGGCGCCCCATGCAACAACTTGAACTGGAAACCTCATGCGGAAAATTGTTCATATCATAGTGAAAGAGAACGAAAAAGTTTATCAAAAAAAAAAAAAAAAGACAACAATAATAAAAATCCAGCAAAAACTGCATAAATCATTAAAAATTATTTTATAGATTTTCAATTTCGCTGGAAAAAACATGGAAATTAAAATTTGCTGCCGGCTAGCTTTGGGCGTTAAAAGAAATTGCCGGAAATGCGATAAAACCGTTGCACCTCAGAGCGACTGTTTTCAAAAACCAAAAAAAAAAAAATATTTTTAAAATTTAACAACGCTTTGCTGTCAAACTCAGTTGAGCTCAATAAATTAAGTGAAAAATAATAAAAAGTAGTAACAAAAAAATAAAAAAATAAAACAAAAATCAGCAAACGTAAAACGCATTGATGGGCAGGCAGGTGGTGGACGGACAGTAGACTTGGGCCGCATGCAGCAAACAGCAAATCTCTCGACCAAAAAATGAGACAAAAACAAGCAGGAAGCGTTTGCACGCAACATGAAGTGTGACAATTTGTGACGAAGTCAGTTGAAGGGAAGAGTGTGGAAAAATAGTAGAGCAAAGTGCTCGCCGCAGCAGATAATGTTGTGTACAAGTAGATACATATACTTAGTGGCAGTTACATATCGGCTACAAGTTGCCTGCCTGCCAATATTTGGATAATTACCTGCTGAAGAAAATCTCAATTAACCAAACCGGCATTGATGTGCGTAAAACAAAGTATCAGTAACATACCTGACAAGTGCTGACGATAAGTAAGAGGTGGTGTGCATTTTCAGGTGGAGGTCCGGGAAACCCAGAAAGGCTAAAAATGGCATCGGCTGTCTGGTATTATAGCAGCGAGTTCATGCTAAAAGACAAAATTTTTTGGCTGAAGTAATTTACGGGCTTTCAAAGAGTTTTATAAAACAAATATTATCAAAGAGAGCCAATAAAAAAAAAACGAATAAATAAATAAACTAAACTAAAGAATATTTAATAAAGATTACATTTGTACACATCTTGGTAAAGTAAAGGGGTTTTCAATTGGCGCGGGTCGATTTTGGCGCCCTGTAGCAGCCATTTCGTTTTGGTGACATCTGTCAAATCTTTTGTTTATTATTCAGTTGTTTATGCCAAATCATCATGGCAAGTTACACAATTGAACAGCACGTTCAAATGGTAAAACTTTATTATCAAAGTGAGTGTTCATTAACGCAAACGTTGCGCGCATTGGGCCCATTTTTCGGTAGACGCGGTGGCCCTTCGAATTTCTTATGGCCCATATTGAACCATATGGACCTAGACGACATGTGGTTCCAGCAGGACGGTGCTACGTGCCACACAGCAAACGCCATTTTATTCCATTTCAACATCTACCCGCTCTTATTGAAAAACCCTATACTTATGACACCTTTTCCGATGTTTCATTTACTGCAGAACCACTTATGAAGTGGAAGCAATGGATACTATAGCGTATAACCTCCATACGCCCATGTAAGAGGAACCTAGACGCAGGTACCTGTTGTGTCAATAGACATAAAAACGGCTCCACCTTGACGAAATGATACCACGTTCCCAGGGTGGAACTCAGCCGATAAGGAGGGTTGTTATAGTGTTAGTGGGAGCATGCCCCACATACCACTGGTGCGACGGCACCTTTGATGATGTTTCTGACATTTTGATTTTAACCTCCATAAAAAAAAACGAATTATTGTTGTGCTACCAACTCTACGGTTCAAAGAGATATTACAGGGTAAGTCCCTTCCGTCCGTGCTACAACTATACTGAGGGTTTGGAGTAATAATTGGGAAAAGGTGTTATCATCTTTATCCTGCAATTAATTCGTATTAATCCATGCATCAAACATATGACAGCGTGCTCGCCAGAGAGGCTCAGAGTCATTCACAAACAGCATACAGGCTATGGTCTACATGGTCGTCAACCAAGTGCACTTTCAGATACGTTTCACGTCCATCAGTGGACAGAGGAGGAGAAACCAAGTTGTCGATAAAGAAAATATCTACCTCCCAAGATGTTTGTCTCTCAGTCACTGCGATTGGGAAATATGCAATCATTTCCTAGCCTGCACGATTTTTAGTAAGAAGGGTAGAAAGTATCAAACAGTAATAACACATTTTTGTTTTTTTAATATTATTTATTTTTATTTTATATTTTATATTTTTAATTTATTTAGTTTTATATTTTTGTTAAAAAGTATTGAGATTTTTTTTGTTATATTAGCAAAACGCCAGCCCTAAGATTTTTATTTTTATTTCCAGCATGGAATTATTGTGCTTTATAATAGAATTCTCATAACTTTTCGAGTTATATTCAAAAACGGGCTATTAATAAAAAATTTGAAATAATTCTGAGAGATGATGTTTTTCAAAAAATTAATAAAAATAATTATTTCCCAAAATTTCAACAATAACATTAATTTTTCCTTAATTTTGCGTTTTTAAAAATTGTTTTATCCTAAGAAATTAAAACAAAAAAAAACAAATTTCAAAAATATTATAAAGAACCGACGACATTGAACTAATATCAAAATTATTAATTTTTTCCAATTTTTTTCCAAATATTAGACCCCAACCTATCAATACATGAATTTTTTGAGGAATTGAGGACAATGTCCAAAATGCTTGAATTCGTATGAGGAACTGAGATGTTTTCTTGGTTTAACGAAAGGCGAATTGCCATTTCATTGTCGTAGATCAGCGATGTGCTCATATCCAAGCATATAATACCACAGAAGGAATAATATTAAGTACACCAAGCACAGATGTATTTAGACTTGAAGCGACTATCAAGCGGCACTGGCTACAAGAAAGTTGTACTGCAAGAATAAACTACCCTAAGACAGAAGCTATTGAAGCTGTCATCTGGACGACAGCGAAGAAATTATAAACTATTTACTGTGTTACTTTTTTATATTGTACAAAAACGCATGCTTCACAAATGAACAGTTTATATGGGGAGCTTAAGAGTTGGAAGTCTTTCTGATTTATTACCGCGAGCAGTACACATTTTCCAAAAGGGCTTGAGTAGGCGTCAAAGGTACTTCAGTCAATTGGGCTTCAGAAATTCTAAAATGTACTTCAGACTCATACTAAATCATACTTAACATAATCATTCTATTGTAAAATGATCTTAAAGTATTCTTAGAGCTCTCACAAATGATGTCCGAATACTTTCTGCGATTCTTGTTTAAAAAAAAAGTGTTTTGACTTAATCGGCAATATCTGTGGGCGTCGATTAGTCGACTTGGATGTTGATCATCCCCTTGTTTGAGTAGAAGAATAGAAATAAGTTTTTTGTTGGGCGGTAGTTTGCAAAACTGATGGCGTTTCTTTCATAATTAACTGAAATGCTTTGTCCTTGCCTATGGAGGAACTTAATCACTGGACGAAATTTAATTTTCTCTATAGCAACTATTTTTCTCCCGATTGACTTGTTTATCTGCGCTAGTTCAGAAGTTAACCCACTGGTTCAACTTAAAATACAAATTTAAGGTTGTTCGAGGGTGATTCGAAGTTGAGCAAAAGGATTGCTGGAAGAGCTTTACGCGAGTAGTTTCCCTTCAATCTCAGCTGGCGGTAATCGCAGTAAAAAAAGCAATGAATTGGCTGCGCACTTTTGTAACAAATGCCAGGGAACTAACCATTTGCTTCGACAGGGCTTTAGATTCACCCAAAGCTAATCGGAAGATGCTTATTACAGTTTCGAATGCTTCCGATTACTTTGCTCTTAAGATGCATGACCATAAGAATATTGCAGGAAACTGCTAAGCGGATGCCGGTTTTTTTGCGAGATTAGGGGATTCACTTCATATCTGTGGTCTACTTCTGTAAAAGTGGGGATTGCGTCAATTAAGCGAGTATTTCACTGAAAAACCAAATTGAAAGGTTTTGATAAACTTGAAAGGTTGTGATACTCTTCTGGCCACTTGTGACTCGGAGACACTCATGGGAACTTTATAAGCCTAACCAAGCCATAGTTTGTAACTCGAACTTTGTATCTATGCAGCAGCTATATGGAGTATCCTCAAATCAAATATCATCTCAGCATCTAATCCTCAGTTACTCTACTCTTACAGGACTAAGATTCAAGAATCGTTGCTCTCACTTATTTGCCACGCTTGCGAATATAGTGGCGAATATAATAGAGGTGGGATAAAAGTAATCGTCAAAATTAATAATGAAAAAATAATAATGAATGAAATTAATAATTTTATTTTTGAATAACTTTTTTAATAATAAAAACATTTATTTTGAGTGATGGAACTCTTTATTTTGAGCTTTGCGCACTCCATTGCTTATCTGTTTGTATAAGTAAATATATTGCAGCTGTCTATGTAGTTACAATTGTCAAATATGATTGACGTATGGCGCCATTTGCAAAATTTATAGATCTTCAGATAGAGTGCCTAATTTTGCGCTTCCTTGTATCACCTGCCTGATCAATTTTATTAGTAACTAGCTGTATCCGGCGTGCGTCGCTACGCCAACAACTAGAAGAAATTTAAGAGAAACAACTTTAAAGAAAAATCAGTACACAAATATTCAATTCATTCTAAGCCATTTTATTGTGACATTACAAAGTTTAGTTTCAATTCGATGTTTATTGAAGTGCTGTGGGATACACAGTATTTCTTGTTTTTCCATCTGGTGTGTAGACGACTAATTCAGAAGGTTTTCCGACACGTGAGCAAGCCACATAGCCACATTTAATACACACACTTGTAACGACTGTTCTTGTGCTTTGTTAATAGTCATTGCGAAGGCGAGTCCCACCGGGAACTGTAAACGTTTGAATTCGAATGGCATATCTGTCGGGATCATTGGGATATGTGGCAACAGTACGTCTTCACCTTTGAATAATCCAAATAAGACCTACTAATGTTAATGTTGATTTTTTAAATAATGTTTTGATGTCGACTGAAGTGCATTTCCATTTAAATGGTTATGTAAACAAACAAAACTGTAGATTGTGGGACTCTGAAAATCCAAGGGCAACACACCAACATCAGTTGCACCCATCTAAATGTACTGTTTAGTACGGTGTTATAGCCACTAGAGTTATCAGTCCATATTTCTTCGAAAATAAGGATGAAACGCCGAAATCGATTTTATGAGCTTCTTACAGAACATTAATTGAAAACTTCTTGCGGCGAATGGCGGAGAAGTATCTTTATTTGTGGTTTCAACAAGATGGAGCAACTGCGCTTACTGCTAGCAGTAGTAGTAGTAGCATTAGTAGGTCTTATTTGGCCCATCCTGTATATACCAATTTTTATAATAATCGGTCCAGTAGTTTTTGAGTTCATCGATGACATACAGACAAACATTCATTTTTATATATAAGAAGAAGATATGAAGCAGTTAAATAATCGCAAAAACTTATCATTCTATTTCGTATATATTTTTTTTCTGTTCCCTCTTCATATTTTCGATCCGCCTTGGTATTTATGTACAATCCGGAAATTGCTTGTAATAGACAAAGAAGTAATAGCACAGTTCTGCCAAATATATAACAACTTGTATTAATTTTACATTTCTACATACATACATGCCTACACCTGCGATCACAAAATTAGCCGCGCCACATTTTGCAAAGTTTTAACTACTTTTTGATTTTTTTATGTTTAACTTTTATACTTTTTTTTAATATAAAACTCATTCTACAATCAAAACCATATCACTCAGAGATTTAAACTTTGTACAGAACTTAAAACAAATTTTTTAAATTTCTCTAGATTTGAAACTTTCAATTAGAGTTCCCAGACAAATTCTAGGAAAGCAATTTTGAATTTCTTTAAATTTTGGTGTAAAATTGTGCCAATTTGTAGCCCACTATTCCTCGTTGATTTTTGGTAATCTTTTTCGTTGACGGTGTTATGCATTTTCTTTCATCGAATGCTCGACATTTTTTTTTTCATATATAGAAAATGCATAAGATCGGTAGAAAATAAAAATTTCCAAAACCCAAGGGAAATTTGAGATACTTTCAACTTGCTATTTATTATACGAAAATCCAATGGGTTATAAAACTGCATGCTGCATTCGGATCAAAAAGTGTGAACTTAAAATTTTTAAAATTGTTTACTATAATTGAAAAATTAAGCAAAGATTGCTGTCTGTAATTTTAACTTCACTTTCATACATTTTTTTTTTTAAATAAAAATAAGTAAAGAGTGATAAAAATAAAATTAACTATTTAATTATTTACTATAAATAAAACGTGAAAATTTTGCATTATGTCGAGCTGTTATTATTACGAGCACAGGTGTATATGTTGCTCTTAACAAATGTCAGATCACAGGCTATAATAAGCTTAAATTCTGAAATTTATCTGCATTTTCGACGTCTAGAATGATAATTGTATGACACACGTGCCGAAACTATTTTAAGTTTCACCTCTTTTGAAGCGAGTAACACAAATTTAAAAAAAATCTGTATAAAACTTATTAATTAGTTATCACAAAAAACATTGACGAATATTAAAAAAAAGTTTTTTTTTGGCTTTATAACCTTACAAATGGGGTATAAATCGTATTTTATCGAAAAATTCTCAACTTTTGTTTACAATTGAATATACAAAATATTGCAAAAAATAAAGCAATACCTACAGACAGCAACACAATAATGCAAGTAGGCTTCAGAATGTCTATCAAGCCATGTAAACTGCCGTTGTTGTTTTATTGTTTTTGTACTACTAACAGGTATTATTTGGCGCTGCTCGCAAAAACATAAATTTAACTTGGCCAGCCACTTACTAATTTATTACTCAATCAAAAACATTCAAAACATCACTACTGATATCTTAGCAGGTACGGAGTGTTGTAATTAAAATATTTACTCACTTTTTTAAAACAACAACAAATGGCACACTAAAGGTGGCTGGCAAAAGAAAAATACAACAGCGGTGAAATGCTTAGTGAAAACAAATCAGACGCGCCACAACTCAGCCCATTGGTAAGCATTATCTGCCACAACAGCTGCGACGAGTTGTCAGTTAAATGCTAAGTTTCATACTTACATAAATATGTATATGTGTACATCCATACAAACATACAATCACTTCCCAACAAGCAATGAGAGTCTTAAGAAAACCTTTTACGTCTTTTTGGCAGGAGGAAGGATGCATGGAAAAATCTGCTAGGAGCTTTAGAAATTAGACCTTTTTGCATGAAACCGTCAAAAAACTGAATTAGAGTAGAGCGTTTGAAGGCTCATGAGTTTAATGATTTTGATAATAGTGAAAAATAATAAACCTGTTTGCACGAAATAATCAGAATAGTATCTTAGAAAATTGGGCTTTCGGAGCTAAAAGGAATGTTCTTTGGATTTTTTATTTATTTTTTTTAAATTGAGAAAAAAATTTTGTTTTTTTGGAAGTTGTATTTGTTCAGCTTTTGTTAGAAAATTATGTTTTACTATATTTCTTGTTTTTTCAAATATTTCCAATTCTTTATGTTAAAAATACGAGAGGAAAAAAATAAATAATACAGGGTCCGGCGCTCAAACTGAAACTAACTTCAGACCACTCGCCCAGCTGATGCAGGGACACCAGCTGTCTGTTAGTTGGCTAACTGACAATCCAGAGTATTGTTTGCAAGCGCGCGGATGTGTTTTGCCGAGAGTAACGGTGAAAAAAGAAAATCAATAATGGATTTCAAACGTAATAGTGTGATTGCATTATATAATATTCGGCTGGAAAATCACAACCAGCGATTGTTCGTGAGCTTGAGCACCTTAAAGTAAATAAAGTTTTTGTTTATCGCACCATTACTCGTTACAATGATACTGGTAGCATCGCCAAACGTCATGGAGGTGCTCATCAGAAAGACTGCAACGTCACTTGAAATGGTTCGAAAAGTGAAGAAGCGACTTGAGCGAAGTCCCCGATGAAGTGCCAATCAAATGGCGAAAGAACTGAAAGTATCTGGCCGTAGTATCCGCCGCATACTGAAAAATTATCTCAAAGTCAAGCCTTACAACATCCAAGATCCAAAAGGCGCATGATCTCACACCAAAGCAGCAACTAGTTAGACTTGAGAGAGCGAAGGAGTTGCTTCGCTTGTCCGAAAGCGGTCAATTTCCGAACATTGTGTTTTCTGACGAGAAAATTTTTCAAACTGAGCAATTCGTAAACTCCCAAAACGATAGGGTTTATTTGACCCACCGTTCATACGAGAATTTGAGTCATCAATTGGCCACCAGGAGGCCACAGGTAATAATTTGGGCCGCTGTAACCTCAGATGGGTATTTTGGGGCGTTATTATCGTAAAAGTATTCTGGAGGTTGCTTTGAACCCGTGTCAGACCATGGACGTTTCAACAGGACTCGGCACCGTCTCACAAAGCTCGAGTGAACCAAGAATGGCTAAAAAACAACTTTCCGAACTTCATAACGTCCACACAATGGCTCTCAAATTCACCAGATGCGAGTCCGATAGATGAAGAGCAAGGTCCGAACTAAAAGGTTCACCAGTCTCGAGGCGCTGAAAAAAGCCATTGTCCGCGAGTGGGCCAAAATACCTGAAAGTTATATTCGCGCGATTCGTTTCTGGACCGTCTCAAGGACATAGTCAAGGCAGAAGGTGGTAATTTTGAACAAAAGTAAATTAATTCTTAACTTTGTATTATTTTCACACATTTCTTACTTTGAATTGAATAAAAATAATTTTCCAAACTAAATTTATAGCCTTTTTTTATTGGTTACACTTCGAGCGCCGGATCCTGTAATATGATAGTTTAAAATACGAGAAGAAAAAAATAAAAAAAAATTAATTTCAATTAGTTTTCTCAAAAAATAATATAGGTACATTAACCTATAGAACCTTCCGGCAGAAATAATTGTTTTTTTTGCACTCATGTGAAATTTCAAACGTGAGCGATACGGACGTTCAATGGCAGTACGAGTATAAACTTGAGTTCATTTCAACTTTTCGTCAGCACGTCAGGCCTTTCTTAAGATTGTTTCAAAGTTCTACTTAGGACCAAGATTCGAAAATTTAAATAGAAATATCAAAGAAATTTTCAATTTTTTTGCTGGTTACAATTAAGTTTTTTAAAACTCGTGAAGATCCTTATATCCTGCATTTATCCTTGAAGATTTTCTTTTGATTAAAAACATTCTAAAAGAAAATTTTCAATTACTTCTTGCTTTCAATTACTCTTTTTGAAACATATTATAAGTGTCCTTTTTATTTTTTTATACTCTATATCCAGGATATTCTTAAAATAATTTGAAGAACCAAGATTCGAGAAATTAAATTAGAATATGAACGAAATTTTGAATTTTTACCTTGGGTAAACTTAAATTTTTATTAAAGTGAAAATTTCTTTATAGGCTTTTATCCCTCCCTATCTTTGAAGATTTTTTTTCGATTCCGAAAGAACATTTTGAATTAATCGAGAACATAACAATTAATTAATTGATATTAATCGTGACATATGTACGTACAATTATCCCTTTCGAAATATTTAAAAATGTCTTTGAAATTTTTATCACTCAAAGCCTTTGAAGATTTTCTTTCCATTTATTAAAAAACATAAAACATTATGAAAGAAAATTTGTTTTGTTGTTCTTTCGTTATAAAAAATGAAAAGTAAAACAAAAATTCAAAGAAAATTTTGACTTATTTGAAGCATTGCTTCAAAACGGTCCTTTCAAATTTTTATCACTCAATATCATTCAAGTTTTACTGTGGATATAAAAAAGAAATTCTGAAAAAAAGCTTAAAATTGTTTGTTATTTACTATTATCCATATGGAAAGAAGCCAAAAAATGTCCTTCGAAATTTTCATCGGTCAATGTCTCTGAAGATTTTCCTCCGATTTATTCTAAAGCAAAAAAATTATTATGAAGTACATTCTTATACCACTTAATAACTGACTAGATCAACCTTCACAAATTGGACCAAAATAATAGTTTTATCAGCGTTTCGCTTAAGCACTGAATTTTCACTGGTTTGTAGTACACATTCGAATCTAATTTGAAAATCCATGGGAGTCTCGCCATGAAGCTTTCAATGATTCCCCAAAAAATTTTGAACAAGAAAATAAAAATCTTTTCCAAAAGAATTTTTTTAAAAAGTATATTTTAGTCTAAAAAATCAAAAATTAAACAATAAATTATAAAAAAGTACCAAAATATTTCTTTTTAAAAACCTTATACCAAAATTTTCAGCAGCAAATAAATTTAAAAATTATAAAAATGAAAAAAAATTTTTGTTTGAATATAATAAGAAATATTCAATGTTTTAAAAAAAACTTTTTTTGTACAAACCTGACTACAATATCCTAAATACTTAACAAGTAGTCCCTATTTACATTGCGTATTTACGATGTTACTTCAAATAAAGATGGGTGTGAATTCATATACTCAACACTCCTAGAGTACGTGCTTTGAAATCTGAAAGTAAATTACAGAAGCTATCTCTCACTTTTTCACTCTGCCATTGCTTTCAATGAATTTTTTATTCCATTATCATGTGGGTTGATCAACACTTTTTGCCTGTTTTTGTACGGGGTGAGCCTTCCCGCGCCGAGCGTTTGCCAAGCGATCAACGGAATCGGCTGGTAGGGGAAAATGATCTTTGGACCTTCCCCTTCCACTAGAAACCGGTCCCAGTTCGCTGTGAAAGCTGTTTTAAAAGTGTGTTAGGATTTTGCAGTGGCGAAAATGCAGCTGATCATCTTTTTCGACTCTCGAGGCATCATCCACAAGGAGTTTGTACCTCCAGGAAGCACTGTAAACGCGGCGTTTTACAAAGAAGTGCTCCTTCGGCTGAAAAACCGCGTCGCCCGGGTTCGGCCCGTCCTCGTCAACAATTGGACCCTTCATTACGACAATGTGCCGGCGCACACCGCCTTCCTCTTTGGGCAAGATGGGGGTTCCGGTGCTTCCCCACCCTCCCTACAGCCCAGACCTGTCCCCTCCGGACTTCTTCTTGTTCCCTCGCCTGAAAAGAAAGCTGAAGCGGAGGCGTTTCGACTCCATCGAGGCGATCCAAAAAACTGTGACAGCCGAATTGAACGCAATTCCGGCGGATGAGTTTAAAAAATGTTTCCTGCAGTGGAAGGACCGCTACCAGCGGTGTATTGACGCTCAAGGGTCTTATTTTGAAGGATATTAGTTGTATAAGCCAAAAGGTTTAATAAAACTGCTTAAAAAAATAAGGCTCATTACTTTGCAATCGAACTCTGTATATAAGGTTTTGTATAAGGTTTGCCTTTTATGGCTTTTAAGGTTCAGAAACAAGCACAGATTTACTTTTTCACGAAATCCACAAAATTACGACCGAACAATGAAAAATTTCTAAATAATCAAAAAACAGGGTAATTATTTAATTTGTGCAAAAAAAAAATTATAAACTATTGTTACCACTTATAAAACTATAGTTTATCCGGCCTCGAAATCAGTTCTAAAATTTCATAATCTAGAAAGTTAGTTAATAATAAAGCCATAATAAATGTAAAAGGGCATTTTATGACTCATTTTTAGGAGCGTTCCGAAAATTGCTTGCTGGGTTTAAAAGTAATTGCTGGCTTCTACACACATACGCCTATATGTACGTACATACATACAATTATGAAATTTGTAGGAATGAAAGTGAAGTTGAATGAATGCTATTACTTACACCGGTTCAACAGAAGAGTTGCATCGCTCGCCCGGGTGTTGCAATCAATCGGCCAGCCCACTGTGCTCACTGAGTAATTGCGCAAAGTGCCGCGCTTAATTGCGTCTCTTAATGTCAGCTTGGTCATTAATCCTGTGCCTGCATTTGAAATTGAAGTCAATAACTAGTTGATGAGTGAAAAAGGCTTTAAAACTAACGAAAAAGAAAAAAAAAACAAGATGAAATGAAAATATTTATTTGCTTCCTTAAGCTGATTTAATTTATGTGGCGTCACTGTTGAATGAGACATGAGTGCAAGATACAGGTGTTTGACCACACATTTACAAACACAGCGTTAAATAACTATAGTACAGGGACTAATTGACAAATTTTGCAAACTTATTTGTTTCTTTTTTTATTAATTTTTTTATGGAGATATAGTTCATTCAATTGGAAAAACCACATAAGTCCAAGTCTTAAACTTTGTAAAAAGTAAAAAAAAAAAATTTAAAAAGTTTGATCATAATTCAACTCTTTTTAAACGGAGTTTAGAGAAACATATTGGGTCGAAAGTTTTATAGCCCATTGCATTGTAGTAAATAGGGTGTACGTTTGTAATACATAGCTCAAAAATTTCATTGATTTTTGCTAATTTTTTCTCTTGGTGGTTTTGTGAATTTTCTCCGTATAATGAATGCTCGACAATTTTTCACATGGAAGAAAACACCCAACACCGTTAGAAAAAAAAATTGTCAGAAACTGTCACTTGAAATTTGGACTTTTTTGTATGGAAATACAATGGGCTATAGTAAAATTGCTGCTATAATAAGCAAAAACAAACAGTTACACATTGCATCAGTGACGCCAGCAAGAGGAAGCGGACAACCGCGGTAATAGTGCAGATACACCAAATTTAGCGAAGTCCTCAACCATCTGTGCCATCCTTCTGCAGAAAAATGTGAAACACAGATGGCGCTCTATTTCCACCACCTAGGACTGGTAGCGGTAGACTAATCACCTACCCTGTCAAAAATCAAATAGATTAACGAAACCAACGCAAGACAACTCCCGAGAGGAGTGAACAAGGAAAAAAATTAGTAAAGCTGCAAACATTTTTCTGAAAATTATGATTAAAAAGTATGGAATTTTCAAAAATAGTTGAGGAATAGTAATATAATGAATAATAATATTGATGAAAAATATTAGTAAAATAACTAACTACTAACAAAATAATCAATAATGATAATAAAAATAGTAATAATGCATAATCTATTCAAATTCAAAGTTTATTTTCAGTGTGCAGCGCATGCGTATGGGGGGCTCTATACTCATTCGAATAACATGACAAGGACACTCCACATAACCACATAATTCCAGCTCGAATCATACAAAGTGACACTGCGGCACGCGAAACTTCCAGACGGTGGGAACTCCCACTGCGTTAAAGTAAACCAATACTGTACTGGCATAGATTTAAGGCAAATATATTATAAGTTTCAGTTGGCTATCGTGAAATGAAGGAGCATAGATTCCAAAAAATATATTTTTTTCTCCGCTGGCTCATTAACTTGCATAATAAATAAATAAAAAGTACTAATTCACGAGGGGTGGCTTAAAGCAAAAAGTTAGTTCTGTTACAGCGCTCCACTTGGAAAACAAGCCACATATAAAAAAATCGACTACAGGCTGTATAGGCTGAACGATAAATCAGTGTTTAACAATAGACGTTTCAGCAAAACCCAGCATGCAGCATGCAGATCAAACACTATGCAGAATGGGCTGAAAAGTAACCGAATGCCGAAATTCGTTAGCACAAATTCGATTGGCGGCTTTACAGCGGAATGCTTCAGTGTACTAGGTGAAAATAATTTTGAGCATTAAAGTCAGCAAATCAGTCATAGCCCTGAATGCAATTGCTCAAGAATGTCCATTGAGAAATTCTATCCAGTTTATGTTCTCTAAGCTTATGGCTAAGTTATATCCCCCTAAAGCGGAGAAAACAACTAACGTCTCCCGCTTGGAAAATAACGTCAATTTGTTGACATGTGCAATAGATTACGCTTTTCGTTAATCTTGTTCAGTAAGCAGGCCCCCAAAAAATCAGGCAAACTCAGGGAGCTCAAACTACTAAGAAGAGGAACAAGAAATCTTCACAATGCAGCAAAGGCGTCAAAGAGGGTTGGGGCTGCTATCCAAATAGTTTCAATACCTATAAGAGGCAAAAAAAGTAAGCAAAGTAGGAATTCTATAGGAGGTTTTGCGAAGAACTGAAGGACACATCTCAGTTCTCAAGACTTGGCAAATGCCTGCCCAAGGGACTTTGCAAAAAAAGTTTTTGCAAATACCAAATGGCAGCTTCAAAGAAAAAGGGGAGGAAACACTTAAATATCTCATGCAAATACACTTCTCTGGATGACAAGAATGGACGAACCATGTACAAAGCTCTAGCACTTCTGGAATTCTGATAGATGAACTTATAAGTAAGATTGTCTACGAGACTAAGGTAACCTGAGCGGCAGACTCCTTCCAAGCCTACAAGTCAGGAGGACCCGACGGAAATATACCATTTATGTTACAGCAGTCTATAGAAACGATTAATTTATGGTAAGTTAAGATCCTTAGGAGATCCCTATCTTCAGGGTATTTATTCCCAAAGCATAGCTTTTCTAGATATAGAAGGAGCGTTCAACAATGTTTATGCGAAATCGATAAATTCAGCGTTGGCGAACATAGGTACGAACGAAAAGATCATTCGATGGATAGGCAATATGCTATCTAACAGAGTAATCACCGTGAACTTAGGCATCACTAGTCTAGGTAAAACAGTTACCACAGAAACCCCACAGGGAGTGTTATCTCACCGTTACTGTGGAGCCTAGTTTTAAATGAGTTGCAGATTACCATGAGCAATAAAAGGCTTTAGATAGTCGCTTATGCGGACGATGTCGTCATCCTGATGACAGGGATGCGGGCCCATGCAATCAGCGTTAGTTTTGTTCACTATAAGATATAGGACACCATCTATAAATAGAGCATAATTCTGGACTCAAAGCTTTCTCGAAAAAGGAACACCAAGGAAAGGGTGAAGAAAGCTTGTAATATACTCTCTATCTGTAAGAGGACATTTGGCAAAAAATGGGCCCTGAAACGGTATATCAACCAGTGGGCGTACAATATGATCATCATACCCATTTTGACTTATGGAGCTTTCGTGTGGAGGGAAGCGGTGCAGACATAATCCTACCTAGAGAATCTCATAAAAGTCCAACAATTAGCTTGTGTAGGAATAACAGGTGCGCTTTGATCGACACCTCAGACGGTGTTGGAAGTGATCCTACATATTTAGGGATAGCTGCCAAATCTGCTTCCAGGATTAAAGCGGCAGGTATGCTAAATGAAAGCAAGTATGGTCATTAGGGTGTCCCAGGCTACAAGGGGGAATTTTTTTTTCGGAATTTCAATACGCATACCCTTTATTTTTTTTCCATTTGACTCTAAAAACTTAAATATAAAATATTATTGAGATCGGATGTCATTAACCCGTGCCGACTTGATGTCAAACTTTAAGTTTAAAAGTTATTGTAGTATGAAAGCTATAGGCTCACAATAGAGAAAAGTTTAATTGAATTTTTAGATTAATTAAATAAATAAAAATAAAACACATATTTCGTATTTATTTTCTTTTTATTATAAAAGGGACATGAATCATCGAATTTTCTTTTCAAAGTTTGCTTTTTACAGTCGGGATATACCTGTCCGTGTTCTTGTACGCAACGTAATAAAAATTGTTTTTGCTCCTCTTGAACAGTGATCAAACCATGGAAGTCTTGCATTAACTTAACCGCTCTTTCTGCCGTATCATTAACTGCTTTCAGTCCTAGCAATCCTTGGAGCCAAGGTTTTACGTAGGATGTCACGATGAACAGACATACGTCCAACAGAGCTGCCTTATCCTTGTTTGAAATTCTGAATTGAGAGCTAAGTAACGATATTTTGAATGAATAAATGGCTCTCGCCATCCATCGAGCCTGGTGCATAGCACCTGGAGGCCGAATCTTATATTTCTTCTCTGAATCTCCGCCAAGAAATATAATTGAAAGCTCAATTAATTCGCGATAGTCATCTCTAACGATTTCTTTGGTTAATTCAGTTTTGTAGAATTCTAGCAGCTTGTCAATTTCCGAAACATTAAAACAAGATAGCTTTTCTGTTACTTGTAGTTACTTGACTGATGTTCGCTTCAAACACGCCTTTAAATACTAATTCGTAAACGTGATGACGGCAAGCAAAAATAAGCACTTCTCTACCCAGTTTTTGTTCGAGAAGCACACATGCTCCATTTATGCGGCCTGTGTTAGAAGCAGTAGTATCACAACAGATAATCTGCGCTTTGTCTTCAAGGTTCCAGTTCGTAATAGCATCCCAAACTGCGTCTGCCTGTTCCCTTCCTGTCGAGCTATCCAATTTAGGAACAGCAATAATTTGTTCTTTATTATCGTACGTAATAACTACCGGTAGGCGTTCTTCTTTACTTTTACGTAAATCTAGAGCTGGCAACAGTTTTCCGTCCCAGTGGACAGTTACCGTGTCCGGGTCCTTGTTGTGAAAATCAATTTTTTTAGCTTCAGCCCGTTCTTTTCGCATTTCCGTACGAACTCTATGGATGGAGGACTTGCTTATAGGGAATTCATCCATATTGTGCCCCAGAGCCTCAATAGTAGCTTCAATTATAAAGACAGAATCTCACACACTTAACACACTTAATGCGGCAACTAACTTTGGAGTTATGATATTTTTCCGCATAGAAGTTTTATCGGGCTGAGAGGAGGCTTCTCTTGCGCTGGGCCTATTTTCTTCTAATTCTATTATTTCAGAATCAGAAGATGACTTTTCTAGTGGTGGTTCACAAGATGATGTTGATGGTGCTAAGGATGAAAAATTTTTACCACGTCGCTTTTCCTCCTCGATGATTCTAAGGCGCGTCCTTTCCTTTTTTTTGTTAGTTTTTTGTCCACTCCGGCTAAGTGACCGGGCCGACCTGGTTCTCCTTGGCGCTGCAAGAAGATCTTATCTTCATTTATTTTAATCGATTGAGGAGCATTGGCATGTGCGATGTCAAACAAATTGTTTAAGTTTGAAACAAACTCCTGTCGACGCTGTTCAAACACTTCTTGAGTTTTTTCGCATTTTTTTGCAATTCTCATTAACACAGTTAGATATTGATCTGGTCGGTATACGTGCCTTTTCCCAATAAATAATACACTCACGAATTGTGATATTTGCACTTCCATTGACACTTAAGTTCACTTCACGAATATTATAGAACCAAACTGCCAGTACTTGCCCGTTAGAGGGAAGTTTAGAACCGGTAATTTGATGTTTTAGTCCCCTATTAAAAATATCTCCTCTTTGGAACTTCGTAACTCCACTGACATGTTGACTACACGAAAAAAACGCGATTACTGATAAAACAAACAAGTAATTACACGCAATCAATCCGACCCTTCGTGCGCGCCGTACTATACAAGTACCGTTAGGTTTCCGCGCAACTCGGCACGGGTTGCCGTGATTCTAAATAGACGAAACTTTGTTTTTAGATGTTTTGAGACCATTCAAACAAAATAAGAGGGTATCCGTTAAAAAAAAAAAACACTTTAATTTTTTTGGGACACTCTAATGGTCATACATCGGTCGTATTATCTGTAGAAATTGCTGATTAAGTTTCCTAGACTGGTGTAGCGTCTTTCAAGCTGAGATCTACGCTATAGACCAAGCAGTAAAAACGATAAGACTGATGGACTTACCTCCAGCAAACCTTACCATTTTTGTTGATAGTCAAGCAGCGATCAACGCGCATCAATTCAGGATGTATAAAAGAATACAGGAGGTCGCTCTCGCTCATCCAACAACACAACACCACACTTTGTGGGTTTCCGGCCACTCCGAAGTTCTGCGGCTCGTACGATGCTCTCCAACATCAGGTTAAAGAAGTCACACGTCAGCGAGTCAGCTTGTCTGAAACCTCGTTTGGCATCAAACGGGTCGGAGAGGTCCTTCCCAATTCTGACGGCGGTGCTGGTGTTGAGCAACGTCATCTTGCAAAGCCATATTAGTTTTGTGAGGATACCAAATTCAGACATCGCGGCATACAGTTAACTCCTTTTTGTACTGTCGAATGCAGCTTTGAAATGGACGAAAGATGATTAAAATAATTACATATACCTTACATATGTGGATGTATTCTTCGCATATTTAAAAAAAAAAATGTAGTAAGAGTTAACCAATTTAAATGTTTGTTAAATTTGGCGTAGAAGTTTATAACTAAAAGTGTAGCATTAAATTTCGTGCAAAAAAACTCATTCAACATGAAATTCATCTCTGTGATAAAAGGTTTTCTAATTTATTTCAGCCGCCGTAGCCGAATGGGCTAGTGCGTGGCTATCATTCGGAATTCGGAGAGAACGTAGGTTCAAATCTCGGTGAAAAACCAAAATGAAGAAAAACATTTTTCTAATAGCGGTCGCCCCTCGGCAGGCAATGACAAACCTCCAAGTGTATTTCTGCTCTCTCCTCATAAGAAAATATCTGCCGTTCGGAGTCGGCTTAAAATTTTAGGTTCCTCCATTTGTGGAACAACATCAAGACGCACGCCACAAATAAGAGGAGGAGCTCGACAAAACACCCAAAAAGTGGTTATTTACTATAATAAAAAATTAAAACTATTATACAGAAATATGTATAGATATACTAAATCCCTAATGACTACGCGATTAAAACGCAATTTTCAAAATAATCGCTATCAGTTAAAAAACTTCGGCCCTAATAAGAATGTTTTTACCAGCCTTGCTTTTGAATAATAACAGAAAAACATCAGAAAATATTATTTTTGTAAGGTGTTAACATTCTTATGTTCGCCACTGTATTTTAAGAAAATAAGATGGGAAATTCTTTAATTTCTTTTGTTTCTTTATTGCTTGCAATAAAACATTTACGCTTTTGCAAATTAATAATAAAAAAACCACTTTCAATAATTCCAGCGCTTCAGTTTTTTTATGCCCAATGTGACTCTAGGTGTGTACCTACAATCTAGGAATACAATTAAAATTAAATATCTGAAAATCACTTGAGGTAAAAAGTATTTATTAAGCAGAACCGCTTTTCATTTCTTTCAAAATTTTTCTCTACGGTGTTTTCGCAAAACTCGCAGTACCATGTGCACGCTTTATTCCGTTAGTAAGGACAATAGCAACGTTTTTTTTTTAGATAAGCAATTGCTTTCAAAGAAGGAATTATTTGCAAATCCTTCAGCTTTTCCTTTCCGGATATAATAGACACTTTGCACTTTTCCGCAGTATGTAGACACTTTTCAGCTAAGCAAGAAACTTAAAAACAAATTTTTTTCATGGAGAAAAAATTATATATACCTTTTTCAGGTGTTTGAATCCGAATTAATTGTCCGTTTGCCCTTGTGGGGTCAAATTGAAGGTCAGTTCGAGGTCAAACATAGAAGGTGAGCATTAGTTAGGTGAGCAAAAGTTTAAACGAATTTATGTATACGTTTTTGGTGTTGAATGAATTCGGGCCTAGGCAATCTCTTCCAAAATCATTTACGAGTAATAAAAAAAACTATTAAAATCGGGCGAAGTTTGGTTACTGTCGCCATTTTTGAACAAAATTTATCGAAAAATTTCCACTGTGCAAAGGCTTGAGTGTGAATTCGAAAATGGAAAGCCTTTAAAATAATTTTGGACAATTTTGCACATAATTTATATGGTACATGTACAGAGCCCTAGAAAAACCCTTCACGTATCCTTTTGGTTGGAAATTTTGACACACTTATTTTTTTTAATATTAATTTCGAGTAATGTTCCATAAAAATGCAGTTCGTTCTTTAGTAAAAGCCATATGAATCAATGTATCTAATCTTGTATGAAATTCAGAAAAATCCAACAAATTATACCTATAATTTACAAATTTTTAATTAGAATCTGCAGAAAACTTTAGAGTATGCAGTTTTTAATAAAAAGAAAGTTTGATGTGCTTCAAAAATTGCGTTGCTTTTTTACAATTTTTTTGTAGATTTTCTTCCTTATAAGATATATTTTTTTATATTCATCCATGGCTTAACCAATAAAATATTTGTACGTATATGAAATAATTTTTTATAGTACTAAGGACATAACTTTATCCTTTAGTCAAACCATTTTTATAGATTTTTAGGTTCTGATTATATCGAAAGTTGCATAATTTCGTGCTTATATTTACTAATTCCTTGGTTATAAAATAATTATTTACAATATTTCCAATAAAATGTGAACTTAACAGTATACTGTAAATAAAACAAAATCCCCTGTTAAGTTAACAGTAAACCACTTATGTTAAATTATCCCTATATTGTTAACAGCCAAAATAATTTTTCCTCGCTAGATGACGCCCTCAAAGTCTCCAAAACTTAACAGCCGCAGACAAACCGCTGTTGTTAACTTATTCGTGACTGTTAACTTTTATAGTCAATTCTTGCTTAGCTGAAAAATGTCTGTAAGCTGCTATAAATACGCGGAAGGGAAAATCTGAAGAATTTGCAAATAATTCCTTCTTTGAAAGCAATTTTTATTGCTTATCTAAGAAAAAAAAATTTAATTGAGAAAACTTTGCTATTGTCCTTACTACCGGAATAAAGCGTGCAGATGGTACTGCGAGTTTTGGGAAAATACAGTAGAGAAAAACTATTTATTATTCACTTGCAAAAACGTAAATGTTTTAGTGCAAGCAATAAAAAAAACAAAAGAAATTAAAGAATTTCCTCAATTTATTTCCTTAAAATACAGTGGGGCACATAAAAATGTTAGCACCTTACAAAAATAATATTTTCTGGTGTTTTTATGTTGTTTATCAAAAGCAAGGCAGGTAAAAACATTCTTATTAGGGCCGAAGTTTCTAAACTGATAGCGATTATTTTGAAAATTGTGTTTTAATCGCGTAGTCATTATAGATTTGAGTATATCTATACATTAGGGCGGGTCGATTTAAAAATCGCCCACTTCTCTGTGAAAATCATATTCTAGGGATCAAAAAAAAAAAAACTTTGTCGAAGGAACCATACCTCTAAAACGAATTCTGATGCCCCCAATTTGGGTCGAACTTTTGGGTAGCTAAAATCAGCTAAATGGCTATGTTTTTTCTTTATTTTTACTTATTTATAATAATATCTATTTTTTTTCTTAAGAAATTTATTTAGTCAAAAAATAATAGCCTATGAGCACGTAGGCTATTGTTATACTAAGGGGACGATATGTAAATGAAAAAATTAATTTAAGTGAGTTATAGAAAAGAACTAAAAAGTTCAACCCAAATTGGGGGACATCAGAATTCGTTTTAGAGGTATGGTTCCTTCCGCAAAGTTTCTTATTTTGATCCCTAGAATATGATTTTCACAGAGCAATAGGCGATTTTTTTGCCTCCCCACAAATCGACCCGACCTACTATACATACATATTTCTGTATGACAGTACAGTTTTTTTGTTATAGTAACCAGGAGCTGTGTTCCAATGATGAATAATCGGAAACCGGATACAAATTTTTCAGATAACTGCAGCAACAACGATATGATCCTGATAGAGAGATGGTTAATTTTTCATCAATTCTGTTCGTTTTGCTTTTCGTCGTTAGTTTGGCAGCACAGCCTTTTGTAATTGGCAGAACTGACAAAAATACAAAAATATGATGTTACTTATATAAATTTGTTTTGGGTGTTTGCTCGAGCTCCTCCTCCTATTTGTGGTGTGCGTCTTGATGTTATTCCACAAATGGAGGGACCTACAGTTTTAAACCGAATCCGAATGGCATATGGTTTTTTTGAGGAGCCTTTTCATGGCGGAAATACTCTCAGAGGTTTGCTGTTGCCTGCCGAGGGGCGACTGCTATTAGAAACAACTGTTTCTATCCTTTGATTTTTCATTCCCGGCGATTCGAGAGCGTCCTCTATCGAATGGTTATTACTCACCAACCCATTTGGCTACATTGCCCATACGAGTATACGATAACATGGTCCGAGCCAATAAGAGTTTTGGATTTTCGCTACGATACCTACGTCTTCATAATGTGCCAAGAGTTCTAAGTGAATAAGGTAAATATCACTGCTGTGTCTGCATCAGGCTATTCTTTACCTGCGTTTGCAGTAAAGAAAGGTAGAAAAGAAAATAGTCCACAAACCAATTAGTGAGCAGCCTCACTGGTGTGCCTGTACACTGTTATGCAATATGTTGGATTTCAAACCACGCTCTGCACAAGAGAAAGTATTCTTAGAATACTTCGTTTAGATTTGAAATTTGTTCATGTACTTTCATATTTCAAAGCAAAGTCTTCCCACGGACTTCACAAATAATTACGTATTATCAACTTCTTTAATAAATTTCTACCCCTTCTCGACTCTTATCAATATTTCATTGTTCGCAGCATTCCTAGAAGGTTTCTGCTAGCTCTTTCAGGGCACGTGCTGCTTTCTCTTGTCATCTTCAACGTTCTTTTGCTCTTACTTCGAATGATATTTATCAAAGTGAAAGATGTACAATTTTACGATAGAGAGCAACGCGTTAAATTGTTGAAATTTATAACGAAAATGGCCAATCTTAAGGAACAATATATCACAAAATTCATGATTTTCTTTTGGTGGAAATAATCTTCCAAATGAGTCGACAATTCAAAGATTGGTTTGAGCTTGTAAGAATCTGGTTCTTTCGAGGATAGAAAAAGGACTGGCAGACCAAAAACTGGACGTTCTGTTGAGAATATGGCTTCTGTAGCTCAAAGTGAATAACATTCAACGTCGATATCTCAACATTCTCAACAATTAGACGTTCATGAGTCGACTGTTTGGCGAATTTTACCTGTAGACGGGCTCATGGTGGACATTTAATTCTTTACTGGGTGAATTAATAAAAGATTGTTTCGTGGTGGAAATAATTTTTTTTTAATTGTCTACAAGAGATATTAAAAGAACAATACGGACAAAGTTGTATATATTTTTGTTTCACGGTAGCATATACATATATACAGAAACTAGTTATAAAGTATAGAAAACTTTGAAAAGCGAAAAAATTACAAAATTATCCGTCGACTCCAATTGTAAATATTTTTGTCAAAAAGTACTTACGTTTTACGCCATCATTTTTGAAAATGAATCACTCGCACCTCAATTCTGCTTTTTCATCCACTTGCACCAAAGTGAGGTTATTTCGAAATGTCATACTCTATATTTTACATATATATATATATATATATAATTGGTGCGTACAACCTTTTTGGGTGTTTGGCCGAGTTCCTCCTCCTATTTGTAGTGTGCGTCTTGATGTTGTTCCACAAATGGAGGGACCTACAGTTTCAAGCCGACTCCGAACAGCAGATATTTTTTATGAGGAGCTTGGCAGAAATACACTCAGAGGTTTGCCATTACCTGCCGAGGGGCGAGCGCTATTAGAAACAACTTTTTTATCTTAATTTTTTTATCTTTCACCGATATTCGAACCCACGTTCTCTCTCTGAATTCCGAATGGTAGTCACGCACGAACCCATTCGGCCACGGCGGCCGCCCGTTGCGTTTTATTGTTGCTAAATACATATTTGATGGATTGAAACAGTTTGAATTATTTTGTAATACTTAATTTGGAGATAAAATTGAATCAAAGCTGCAATACCATATATGGGCCCATATGCAGTAAAGGGTTAAATAAGGTAATTTTTCACTTATAATTATTAAGAGTCCTATTTTGAATAGAAATAGTGAACTTACGAAAAATATATTTTTTTATATGTTTTATTTTAAAAAACATGAGGCCGCATTTTTCGCCAGACCCCTTATTTCATGGAAAGTATTAAGTTTTTCTTTTATTTTAGTTAAAATAATGTACCTTTTTCTTAAGTTGCAGTTGTTTTGTCTAATTGAATATAGATGTTATCGCAGTTTTTTATCTCCATCTAACAAACGAGTTATGAAATTTGACTTAACCTTTTTTCTTAATGTAAATAAATTGGCGGTGCGTGACCACCATTCGGAATTCAGAGAGAACGTAGGTTCGAGTCCCGGTGAAACACCAAAATGAAGAAACAATTTTTTCTAATAGCGGTCGTCTCTCGGCAGGCAATGACAAACCTCCGAGTGTATTTCTGCCAAAAAAGCTCCTCATAAAAACCATTTGCCGTTTGGAGTCGGCTTCAAGCTGTAGGTTCCTTCATTTGTCGAATAACATCAAGACGCACACCACAAATAAGAGGAGGAGCTCGGCCAAACACCCAGAAAGGGTGTACGCACCAATTATATGTATGTATACATATATGTATCTAAATAAATAAAGGCGAATTCGAATCCCACGAAAAGCACGGTCCTCGCACTTTTCCAAATTTACCTAATTTCCCTATTTCTGAAAAAAAAATCTCATTTCTCAAACCCAAAACTTTAGCCATTCCATCCTTACCCCCGCACAATAGTCAGCGCATTATTTGCATTGTGGCTGCTAAAACAAGCACAAACAAACAGTTACACGGTTATACATTGCATCAGTGGCGCCTGCAAGAGGAAGCGGGCAACCGCGGTAAGAGCGCAGACACACCAAATTTAGCGAAGACCTGTGCGATCCTTCTGCAGAAAAATGTGAAACACAGATGGCGCTCCAAGCAGTAAAGAAGGCGTTGTTCCTAAGCAACGACAGGTGGACATCTCCACCACTTAGGACTGGTAGCGGCAGGCTAATCACCTATCCTGTCAGTTCTCAAATAGATTAATGAAACCAACGCAAGACAAGTCTTGTCGAGGCCCTATGCTCCTGAGAGGAGTGAAAAAAGGAAAAACAAATGTTATAAAATTGATTATATTCGCATTAACTTAATTCAGTTGCAAATATTTTGTATGCCACTGTAGGTCGCAGTATCGCCAAGAGTCGTGAGATGAGCAGCGAGAATGTCTTTAAGCATTCTAAGTTTGCCTCTAGGGAGGTTAATGAGATATCTAAATTTCTTCTGATTTCATTCTCCCAGTAAGGACTCCGCTTGGCGTAGCCTACAGTTTATTGTGTTTAAATTTCGTAGTTTTAGTTCTGCAATGATAAGCTCTTCCTTGATGGTATGTTGACTCATAGACAGGAGGGGTACAAATGTTTTTAGTGAAATTGTGATAAACATTCATTTGATCTACGAGTATTTTTACACTTAACATTTTCCTGGCAAAACGATATGGGAGGGAAGATTTTCTATTCTCTTTTTTCTTACAGAAGCGAGAGGTGCTGTATTCGAGAAAGGGGATTCCGCTATATACCTGGCGGCAGCTAGCGTTTCGAATGTGCGTAACTTATCTATAGCAGCGTCTGATTCGTTATTCAATACCCACGCTTCGTGTTTAACTAGCAAATAAAAATAAAAACAGAGCTCTTGTCACCGCGCTAATTGTCCTTCATTTAATTACTGTCAATTTATTTCAGGTAAATAACCACATCAAAGTGATTTCGCAAACTTTTGCTAAATGCAAAACAATGTAAATAGTTAATTGGCAATTTAGGTGAATTTACTAAACAAAAAAGCTGTTGAAATTTGATGAAAAAGTTAACGTAAAATCGTATAAATGACTGAAAGGAACATTTATTCACAAATCTATGTATGTATGCATGTATAGGTGAACAATTAAATTTGATTATTTAAATTTTCAAAATACTTACATCCATTACTATGAAGAGCAAACAATGAGTGGAATAACTTTTTAAATAGGGAGCCAGTGTGAGAGTGGCAGTGAATGAGAGTGAAACAAAAAGTTGAATTTGCACAAAAAGTTAAATTGCTAGGCAACGCAGACTGCAGACAAAGGTTTTTGGGCACGAAATCCCACAGCATCGATAAGAACAACAGACGGGTTTTAGATAGCGGCCAGGCATATTAATTGACTTAGTTGATGTAAATAAAATCAATTTAACTCATTACTTACAACTGAGAGGGCGGCAGAGCGCCAACAAATGAGCGAACATAATTTGAGTCTAAAAACGTTGAAAGTAGTTATTGATATTGATAGCTTAAGCACAAAAGTGAGTTAAGAAGACGAGGCAAACAACAGGGGAGTGCAGAACAAAGTATCAAAGCGTCAGCCGCGGGCAGCACTTAAGCTTTGCGCCACCAGCTTTATTTGCTTTGATGTATCAATAAAATCAGTAGCATTTGTCGCTTTTTCAACACCCTACGCAAGCATTTCCAACACCCTTTCTACCCCCCTGGCACTTGTCGTGTCGCCGTGATGAATGCAGACGTATCAATTAAATTAATGAAATAATTATACGCGCCAATTTAACTCACTTTTAAACGATATTAACTGCGCAATACCCTTAGAGGCAATACGTATGTATGTACATATACAAGAATAAACAACAACAAACAGCAGTGAACATTATCCTGACAGATTTAAGTGCTGCACACATGAGCTTGTGGTGGAATTTTGTGGTTGCTTTGACAACGACGCTCCATTCCATTGTTGTCATTCAAGCACTAATTTGAGTGATTCTTAATTTAAGCATACATAATAATTTGGCACCTAAGTGGCGTCCGCTCTTTCATATCTTTGATTTGATTGTACTTTGAATTTTATTTCTTGTGGCTTAGTGCAATTTCTTCTTTCAACTATTACTTTCATTATTTTTTATTTGCACGCCATTATTTGAGTTTATTGTTGCCTTTGTTACACCATTACTCCTTTGTGCTGGCATAATTAGCCAATCAATCATTCACGCAGCCCTAAGGGCTCGATGGATTGTAATAAATTTTGTTCCATTAACCCGCTATTAATTGGCCAACATTGTTTCGAAGAGGTTTAGTTTATATTTTTGCTGAATTTCGTCCTTTGTTACGTTCATTTTCCTTATTTATATGTTGGTTTTCTGATTGTACAAATGGCTTTATATGATATCGTTAATAACTTCTGAAAAAAATCAGAATATGTGGTTGTGCACTTACTTGTATTCGAAATTAATTAATGTGGTAATTTTATTAATTGAAATTTAATGAGGCAGGCTGAGGCTTGGTGTAATTGTAGGGCAAGGTTCATTTTCATTTTTGTATGAAAAAGACTTAAAACATTTATGGCGTAGTTAAGTAGAGAAATACATACATAAAAATCTACATATGTACATATATGAGGATATCCATGCAAATTTTCCATACTCTTGGACAATAACCTCTCTTACTTTAACTCTACTGGGTTGCCCATATTCGACGGACCCATGTGTTTTTTTTTTAAATCAAAGAAAAACACAATTTTTTTGATGTTGACGATAATAATCATTTTATTTGGTTCAAGTAGATTTGTTGACATTACTTTTTGAATATGATATCTCTCAAATGGCCGCCTTGAGCCTGCACGGCGTATTGTGCCCGTTTTGCAGCATTTTCCATAGTTTTAGCTAACATTTCGGCTGGAATAGCGGCTATTTCTACTCTATTTCTTCCCCACGGATGTTGTTCTTGAGCTCTTCTATGGTCTTTGGCTTATTAATATAAACCTTTGATTTTAAATATCCCCACAAGAAGAAGTCAGGTGGCGTTAAATCGGGCGAACGTGGTGGCCAGTCAAAATCGCCATTTTTCGGCATCAAACGACGAGGAAACAATTTCTTCAAAAAATCAATTGTAGTGCGAGCTGTGTGTGGTGGAGCGCCGTCTTGTTGAAACCAGAATAATTGGAATCACAAAGTGATTATCATATCGCGATAATGCTCCTGATTGACGGTAACAGCTTGACTATCTTCATTTTCTAAGAAAAACGGCCCAATAATCGTTTTCGCACTAACGCCGCACCAAACAGTGACTTTTTCGTCGTAAAGAGGTACCTCGTGAATTTCGTGAGGATTTTCAGTGGCGTAAATACGGCAATTTTGCTTGTTTACCGTCCCATTCAATAAGAAATGAGCCTCATCGGACATTATGATTTTGTTCTTCTTCTTGTTCTTTTGACTTCTTTTGTTGAATGTAAATTTCAACAATTTGGGAGCGCGCGCGAAGCGTGTACTGTTCCATGGTAAAAAATCCGCTTGGACTGACGCTTCCTACGCGGTATTTCATTAAGCGACCTGACGTCTCTGTCAAAAGATACAGGGTTGCCAGATGGGTCCGACGAATATGGGCAGCCCTGTATACTGGGTCAGAAATTCTAAACAACCTTGTACGTGATCTAAAACATATTCATTAATGCACAAAGCAGAAGAAAAATTGGATTGGGGAATAAGTTCGTAGCGTTTTTACCGAAGACTTTTATTTAAACCAAAAACAATAATTATATCAATAAGTTAATCAATTATATATTCGCCGCTGCTGTGTAAAACCTCTCCCCACCTCACGATAAATTTGTTGATGCCATTCCGCCAAAAATCGCTTGGTCTGATGTTTAAGAAGTTACTGACCGAGTTTTTAAGCACCTCTTTGTCATCGAAGGTAATGCCCTTCATATGGTTTGACAGGGAGCGGAAAAGATGGTAATCGGAGATGGATGCTGACGGACTTCACATTCGAGTGCTTAGCGTGCGGCTTTGACTACTTGTGCAACATGCGGCCTAGCGTTGTTGTGAAGTAGTATGGTTTGGCCATGTCGATCAGGTATTTTCAGTCGAATAGCCTCATTGACGCGGTGTAGCTGAGCAGTGTAGAGCTCACTGTTGACCATAGCATTCCTTTCGAGCATTTCCCAGCGCGCCATGTCTTTCCAGTCCTGCGAAAGACATATCATGATAAAGATAAAGATCCGGCTTAACTCTTGGCTTTGGCGTATCTCCTGGAGCCGAGCACTCATTTATTTGCATCATATTGTTGTATGGGCACTATTTCCCATCCTCCGTGGCGATTCGATACACAAAGCGCTGTTTATGACTGCGACATGCTGAGAAGGACGAAAAAAAGAATTTAAAAAGTTACACCTCCGGTTGGGCACCTCGGGTCTGGCTAGACCCCTATACATGTGTAGGGAAATATGATACATTTTGAAAATCTGCATTTGCTAGACTATCTTTTATGGTCACTTAGCTTACTTGCACATATTTGGTTTTCCTTGTTCATTCTTCTCGGGAGTATAGGGCCTCGAGAAGACTCAGTCTATCGTTGGTTTCGTTAATCTATACTTGCACATGTACCGGTTTTTGTGTCGTTTCTTTGCCCTTTTTTGTCGGATCTGCATATATTCTGCGTAGTTTCTATTTCTCATGGCGCTCACACTCACCAATTTAAACGTACGTTGCATGTCACCTGACACGATTAAACTAATGAGAGCCCCATGAAAATGAAAAACATCACCGTTCCGTTCCGTAGAATTGTAGATCGTGCACGTGGGTAAGTGAAAAATTTTGAATTGTTCCGTAAAAATGTGTCAGCTGGTTACTGTTTCACCACAAAGTGTTGTCAAACAGAACATTACGAAATCATTAACAAAATAAACTTACATTTAAATTAAAAACCGGCGAAATACGGCACAAGAATCTGATGAGTATGTGACTCCCAAACAAAATTTCAGTAGGAAGGAAATCTATATTATGACCGATCAGAAGGAGAAGCGCGTGAAATTGATAAAGGGGAACATGTGATGGTGCAATTATCCAATATGCGAACAGTGGCCGCACAATAATAGCCGATAACTTTTTCGTCTCATTGAATTGAACTAAGCACCTCGCTGATATAGGACTTGCATTAGTTGACATCATATGATCCAACAAACCCTGCATTCCACCAGAAATGGAAAAATGAAAAACTTAAAAAACAATCAGCAGTTATGTACCAAAAAGGAATAGAGTGGTTAATTTACTTACTACGGTTCATTATTCCAAAGCTTGTGAGGGCGAAGCATAAAAACGATCGCCCATTATTTGTAATAATGCACACAAAGCTGGTGTCCATTGCATGGATGAAATGGTCACACATTCCACATCAAGACGGCCAAGAAGTCGATAAACCTTTGCTTTCGTTTGCAATATGTTGGATGTCATGGCATTGGCAACATTTTGTATTTGCAAGGAAATTGAGGAGATTAGAACATGTGATGCGAGACAAAAACTTTTTCACGACTTTATCAAACTCATTCGCCCATGCCAACATCGATGAACTCGTATGAATAATCCAGCCGTTATTTCTCAATTGGCGGCCGCCGTAGCCGAATGGGTTGGTAGGTTCGAATCTCCGAAATCTTCTCCAAAATGAAGACAAAGTTGTTTCTAATAGCGGTCACTCCTCGGCAGGCAATGGTGAACCTCCGAGTGTAGTTCTTCTATGAAAATACTCCTCATAAAAACATATCTGCCGTCGGCTCACGCGTAGTAGTCTTAAAAATGTAGGTCCCTCCATTTGTAAAGCAACATCAAGGCTCGTGCCACAAATAGGAGGAGTAGCTCGGCCAAATACTCGAAAAGGGTCTAAGCACCAATTATATACGAGTATAAATATATATATTTCTCAATTCACTACTCGTTTGACTATGGAATCATTTTTCAACAACCCAATTACTATCCCTGGGAATGTTGTAGTCAACCAACCGGTGCCGATCCACTCAAAGCAAAGAGAGGTTGTCGTCTTTGTAAGTAAGTAAGTAGTAAGTAAGTCAACAGCACTCAAAAATCTCGTATACATGTTTTGCTTGCCTTCCACTGAATCCACAAATAAATATAATTTCATATTTTCCAATAAATTTCATTGGAATCAACTTTTTTTTCTTCAAAATGAGTTCAAATAAAGAACAAAAAAAAAAAAAAAGTGCACATAACAGAAGTGAAACTTTCAAGGCAGACAAAAAAGAGGGAGAGCCCCAAGAGAGAATGAGAGAGAGAGACATAGAATATATATCTAAATAAATTCACAACAGTTGTAGAGAATACAAATAGACAAAATTTACAAAAAACGGAGAAGGGTCGATCGGTGTAGGTAAACGTCGAACACAAACGGTGGCAACAACGCGCACTACTCCGAGCGTTTATCACCCGCAGAAACACAGCGATTCCAGGACGGCAGCAACGGTACAAATTACCGTAAGGTAATACCAATAAATCCGACGCCGGAATGGATAGCACTTTATAGTACGCACAAGCACTAGCCAGGAAACGGAAATAAGCACCAAAAATATATTTCCTACAAGTTTGCACCAACAAACAAGCGCCAAAAAGTATGCCGTGTTATTTCTCACTATAAATTAGCAACCACAAGGAAAAACTCAGGAAAAATAGCCTAAAGTGTATCTAAGATACATATGTATAAGGTACAGCTCTCTCTCTCATCTTTTCCTCTACGTTATATCTTTTTTCTCTCTCGCGGAACGAAAATGCCCAAAACGTTGCATGACCTTGAAATTTTACTCTCCATTCTCGCTCGTCCATCGACGCCTAAGAAGCTTCACTTCACACAAATTTTTTTTCACAAGCCAAAATATTTTGAGCGATTATTTTTGCTTCTGTAGGTAACTCAATACATGCCAAAAGAAATGAAAAAGTTATGAAACTAAAAATAGGTTTATACCTTCAATACTTAAGAATGAACTGTAAATGTGGCGCATTTGCCACAGATTCCCATAAAAATGCAAGTAAATACATTGGGGTTTGGCCAGTCATGGATGCCCTACTGAAGATTTTACGAAAAGGTGTGTAACGGAAGGTTAACCGGCCGATGTCCTCAAAGTCAACATAACCCAGGATATTGCTCCACTTCACTAGGATCTACATACAGGCAGCAAATTATAGGAAACTTTAACTCTCGGATAGAAGCCATTATGCACAGCCGCAGATAGCGGAAATGTGAAGGATATGACATTCCATACATAATGATTTTATTCCACTTCAACATCGAACCGCCCGCCCTGCCACTGGATTCGCTTATACGAGTATTCGGTTGATTTTAATGCAGTCCGCCAAAATTTCAGTAAGCACCGCATACTTAGTAAGAAATGTTTATGTATTGATGTAAATAAATATGCCAGACTAATTATTACATTTTTGTACACATATTAATTTATCTTTTGATTAATATATGTATAATTATGTGCCTACGTGTGTATGTATAGCCCAAAAATTTTGGAGAAGTTCAAACAATGCAGCATATAATATAATTTTATCAATTTGTACACGACTAAACAAAAAGCAAAACGAAAAAAAAAGAAAAATATTTCAGATATATAGTATTATATTCCATCAAAAACGAGCTGAACCTGCATAACCATACGTTTTGCAGCTATCTCGAACAAACGAAATGTTACAAATAAATACTCATGTACAAGTATTTGTTTATAACAATTAAGTGCCCATGTGTTAAATGTTAAGCGCGGACGCAAATATTTAAAAGTGTGTACATATGTAAGTGTGTACACAAGTAGAGCAGAGAGTGCTCAAATAAAGGTCAAGGTTGCCAGATTTATTTTATGATGCAAAATGGGGTACGGTAAAGAGGGGAAAATGGCAAGATTATATTATCATATTTCTATTTAGCTACGTTTTGATCCTAAACGGAAAAAAATTGTATAATTTGTTTTTATTTTCGTATTGAAGGATACGAGATTTCATGATTTGTAGGAGCAACGTTTTTTTTTTAATATGTACCTTATAACGAAAACGTGTTCTTTATTGGTTTTGAGAAAATAATACTATTTAAACTCGCTGTTAGCGCTGTTTTCATATAATCATAAATTGTTATTAAATATTTTAGTATTTATATTAAAATATTTTTTCAATTAATATATAAAATAAAATAAATAAATATTCTTTTTGAAAAAATCTGTGTTAGAAAAATATAGATGGATTATTGGTTCAGTATTGTACTAATATGCGCATCTCTTTCTAGTAGAATTATTTTGAATCAAATCGGATTTATTAGCTAAAGGAACAGAGTTTAAATTCAATTCAATTCCTGCCAATTGGTGGTGAAGCTTGAAAACGCGGTAGGTTATTTGAAGCAAAACGTTTATGAATTATAGAAAGAAGAAAACCTCTTGTCAAAAATTTAAAATTACCCTTTCACGAGCAGAAAAGAATATTTAAAAAACCCCATTGATAACCAAAGATAAAAAAATAAATCATAAACAGTACTGATAATACAAATTTAAACCTGTTGACCAATAAGCCAAATAAAAAATAGCGTTTAATATCTAAAACTGTGTTGTAAAATAAGCACAATTTTAACTTTTTATTTATTTATTGAAGAAATAAAGCCGCATTTGCACAACTTTTTAGTCTCTTTTAATTCATCTAGGTTAGAAGCTTCATTCGAAAGACTTCAGGTTCGAAACCCCGGATACGGAACACTAAATAGTAGAAAAAAACGGTTTGTCTAATAGCGGTCTCCCTTCGGCAGGCAAAGCTTCCAGTGTATTTCTACCCTGAAAATTTTTTTCATAAAATATTAGCTTCTTTTCGGGTCGGCATGAAACTGTAGCTCTTCCGTTTGTCGAAAAATATCAATACGCAAACCAAAAATGAGAAGAACACACAACAAAGGGTGAAAGTACCAATAAATATATAAGATCGGCACCAGAAACACAAGATCATAGGAGAAGCGTTTTGAAATGAAGGTCGAGAACTTGTATGCCCGATTAAGTTTTAATAAAGCAACGGTTCATTGTTGGAAAAAAAACCTTAATATTAATGAACCTAATAACAACAGTGAGCTTCCGATTCGAGTAATTATTGTAAATAGTAAATTTCACAAATGTTTGGTTTTTACTTTTCGCTCTTCCACTCCAAATATGTAAATAAAACTACCTAGCACAGGATGACTTTATTAAAATGTTCATATCTCTTCCTAGTGCTTGGCAATTTTGTTCGTGAACTTGGTTGACGCTGTTCTGCATAATTTTTAGTCAAAAGCTTGTTTTAGAATGCATATTATTGAATTACATATTAAACTTGTTTTTGAGTTGATTTTAATTAAGATATGTTTTAACTTACAACTATAACTTCTTTAAAATTCGAACTAAGCATTCAAAATGCTTTAAATTTATTTATCTTGGCCAAATAGGCTTCTTTTTGAAAGCTTGATAACCTAGACAAAACGAAATAATCAATTCAAATAAAGTGAAAAGAAATGTAATTTCTACTATAGCTATAGCTATAGCGAAGATACCAATTTAATGAATAGATTTTATAAAGAAAATTAAAATGAAATGATCCGAATTAAATCTTATATTATATATCCATGCCGACCACCTTCTGCTGCTCGACTGAATTGTCAGTTCTCAGGCTTGGCGTATGTTATTTGTTTCGTAACATTGCCAGCAGTAGTTGATACTACAGGCAATAGTCGGTATTTTATTTTTGAAAGACGTCGGAAGGAAAACTTTTAGTATGAAGTAAGTCGCAAAATAACTCTTTATTAAGAAATTCTAATAATTTTGTAAAAAAATACTGTAGGTATTGGATCCGTCATATTAATTTTGTTTATCTCATCTCAAACAACTCTTTAGTAAGAAATTTTAATCATTTTGTAAAAAAAATAGTGTGAGTATTGGATCCGTCATATTAATTTTTTTTTCTCATTTCAGATTCATAGTTAGCGATACTATTTTTACCATCTTTATTGTGCGGTAAGCGTGCCGCAATTTATTAAAATATACTCTAAGGCGACCTTTTATCTTGGTGACTCTCAAAAACCAGATTTGGCGACTTATTTAACTTTATCAGGTATGCTCTGAAAACCATGTGATTTGAAATCATTCTAATTGCCAAAATATTTTTAAATATTTGTGGGGAAAGAAATAAATTCTTCAAATTTTAAAGAAATTTCTTCAAAGAAACGGCTATTACTCGTAATACATCACTTATGTCCTATCCCGCAGTTTAGAGCAAAGTTTATATCTTTTCTTTGAAAAATCTCCGAAATAGGTTTAAAAATCGGTTTGATTTCAATTCGTACCATTTGTGGGGCATGCTTAATACATACAAATGATTTGAAAAATCATTACGTAATAGTAAACTACTTTTATTGGCTATTTTGTAAAGTTTTTGCCATGTTAGATTATGCCCATACAAATAAAAACAAAATTTCTCAAAAAACATATTTTTTAAGGTTTAAGTAACACTTGTAAACATAAACTTGGATTTCTAAAACTATGAAATAATTTGAAATGCTTTTAAATCACAATGGCCTAGATTTTTCTTCCACGAAGTAATTGCTTCAAAGATACTGATTTAATTCTTTAACTATTGTAGATTCTAAGTATTCTCTAACAACATGTCTCTGTAAAATATAAGAAATGCTACATTTTCTTCACTAAAATGAAATACGTAAACTATGAGTTTAATTTAGTTTTGACTGAATTGTTTAGCATTAATCTGTTTTTCAAATCTGTAAGATATACTGAATTTTTAGATTATTATTATTTACGAACGAAAAAACGCACGCAATTTTATACTCAAAGCCAAAAAAAACCACAAGCTGGCAACACAACCGTGACTACTTAATTCAATAAATTTAATCGAAATTTAATCAAGTGAACGAATAGCAGATGAGAGAGTGAGAGTTGTTGCGAGAGCTGGCGAGTGGAATGAGAGGCACTTAGGCGTATGGGAATGATTGTGGTGTAGTTGAGCGATAGATGATAAGCGGCGGTAGCGGTTTGCGTGAAAGTTGGTATTGTTAATGAATACTATTGACAATATTGCATATTCATGCGCTTGCACATACATACGCGAGTGTGTTGATATGCTTTAAAAAAAGTTGAAATTTTGCGATTACTTTTCTGTTGTTGTTTTTTATAGCTAGCGGAGAAGGTGCCTCCCTGCAATATTTACATACATATGTACGTATGCATGCGTGTAATTAGCTTCTGAATTTTTTAATCGCGGCAAATTTTAGTTGTACTGTTTTAGGAATGTTTCGGATAAAAAATAACTTATGTATGTATGTATGTTGAACTCATTTAGACGCGATTAAGTGAGCGTTAAAGCAGAGCGCAATTTCTTCTTATGTTTTGATTTTTTTGTTTGTTTTTTTTTTTGACTAAAAGAACAATTGAAAACACATGCATGCAAATACATTTGTACACAAAGAAATATGTAAGTATACTTATAAGTATACAAAAACTTGTATGTGTGTGTGAGAATAGGGAAAAAACAAATAGTCATCAACAGAAAATGAGTGAGTAATAATATAATACTTTGCCGGTCAGTAGCCGTAGTGTGTTTCAAATGAGCGGACAAGTGGCGTCCGGTTGTGCTGCTGTGCTGCTTTCTTTTTGGCTGTGAAGTGCAAAAGATAAAAGTGCTAAAACATTTTAGTATACGCCTAAAGCAGTGATTTGGGTATTTTTTCCTTTTGGAGAAGATAAGACTGGTGAAAGAAATTATATAAAAAGTATGGAACAATATAAATGTTTAAATATTTTATATTCAAATAAAAAGAATGTTTTGAAATGGAAAATAATGTTCAAGATTGAGAAAAAAAGAAATAAATCAAAACGATATACAGTAGATTCTGTTTTTATGCGGTAGATACGTTCCGCAAGAAACAGCATAAAAAAAAAACAGCATAAAAAAAGCTACTAGTTCTATAGTAAAACTATAGATACGTTTCAAAAGTGCTAAGAACCGCATAAATCTGAAATAATGTAATAAAATCGCATATAAAAGGGCACTAGTCCCATATTATTACTATTACGTTCCATAGACCGCATGAATCTGAAATAATTAAATAAAATCGCACAAACAAAATATTGTATTTTTGAAAATTATATCTTTATTTAAGAAACGTCAGAATCGAAAAATAAAATTACGTCAGAAATAGAATCAGACAATACCCACATGTTGCGCATTCGTTTAGGATTTGGCCTAAAATCACTTCCGTCAATTGAGGAAATGTACACGTCTGATCTGGATGGTGATGCAGGCGGTTCCATACTTGTAGGGTTAGCATTTCTAATGTAATCTGTGATGAGGTTTTGCTTAGCTGGTTTAGAATCTTGTTTATATGTGCAATTCCCGATAGGTCGATATGCATTTTTTAATTTAAAAAAAACCGCACTATTTCAAAACCGCATAAAAAAAGCCGCATAAAAACAGAACCTACTGTACATGAAAAATTTATGAATTAATATAAGTTTTTAATTGGTTTATACTCCAAAATAAAAATGTATTGAAATGTAAAATAATGTTCAAGTATCAGAAAAAAAAGAAATTCATGAACACGCAGAAAAATCTATGTATATATGTATGCGTGCCGTCTTATAATACTCAAACACATATTTTATTGAAATAAAGAAATTCCTAACAAAAAACCAAAAAAAGCTAATATAAACAAGCAACACAGGATAAGTGATTTTTTATGCAACCGCAATCTAAACTAAATTACCACCCATCAACAGCAAAGTGATCTCGCGCACTCAAGGTCGGTCTAACTCCACAAAACCGCCTTTAAGTTACCTCTACATACATATGTACATATGATCATACATGCAGCAGTTATAGTTGTACTTAAAAATGTGTTCCCCATCCGGCTATGATCGGCTCTATGGCAGAAGCACTTCCGGTTTGGCGAAACTGCTATGTATGGTAAGCGCGCAGCTATGATTCAACGCATAGCATTTTTTCTATTTAATTTTTTTCCTTCTGCTTCCTCATTCTGTGCTTTTATATTTTTTATAGGTTTTTGCCCTGAGTGGTATTTTATGCATCTTACTCAGCTCAGCGCCACTGACCAATTTGCGCGGCCTCGTCTACTTGTGTGTAATGGCTATCGCTTGTTGTGGCAGTGCACTCGTTTTTCTAGAGCATTTCTGTGAAATGCGGCATTGTCGGCGCCATCGTTGCAATGCTTCTAAATATGAGCTGTATTTCCACGCCACACTGGCGGTAATGTGCTTTCTGGCATCCTCTGCGGCGTTGACTTTGGCTTTGGTGACATACTCCATAGCAGCGGTGAGTTTGATCTTAAAATAATAAAATATTTATTTTAAATACATTTTTTTTTCTTTTTTCGCAGTTTTTCGGATATGTCGCATTCTGTTTGTATGCCTTGGAGGCCTGGTACAACTATAGGAGATATCGTCAGCGGGATGTGAGCACACAAACGTAGTTGTGAGTGGATTTTGTTGCAGATAGCAGCATTTTTTCTTTTTTTGTTATTAGGAAAGAGTTTGTGTTGCTGCGAAATCCACTTTGATGGTATTTCTGTGCATGTAGCCGTATATGCGTCCGCCTCGCTCTACGTTAATATTATAAATAAATACTGCCTTCGTACCCTGATATTCAAACTAGCTGTACTTCTGTAATATGTGCATATGTATGTATATAGTAATGACTAATGTTCTTAAATCGTTGTAAGTCAAGTTTAAGCTCTAATTGTTTGTGAATCCATGAATCAGTGACTGAATTTGTTTATCGTTCGCTGAGGGCGCATGAAAACACTCTGGGCTACTACTTATATATTAACATTTAGATTCAAAGTACTGTGTGTTAGATAAATATGTATTAAATACGCAGAGCCAAAAATTTATGAAATTAGATATAGATTTAAAATGGTCTATGTAAAAATATTACGAGTTAAACTCATGCCTGTGAACTATTTTAAAATGTCATTTCCGTAGAAGTTGAAGAGTTTTGTAAGTAAATATAGTAAATCTATGCCACCTTATAGTATGTATATTAATAATAAATGTATATAATAAATAATAATATTACTCGTATATATATGTATACTTACATATACTCATGTAATCTTACGTATACACGGCGTTAAGTAATTAGAGCACAGGGACGTATCAACGATTTTTCCATTTTTGTGTTTCTGTATTAAATTTAATACCTTTTTTGTGAAAACACAGTTTATTCTTCCATAAAAACCATAGAAATTCACATTTAATATTTTGTGCAAATTTAAAAAAAATCAACAAATTTCCATCGAAACTTTACACTTTTTAGTCAGAATGCAGAATTCGTATGCAGTTTTATAGCCACTAAAGCGCAGATTTCAAGTGGCTTTAAAAACTATTTTTTTTTTTAAGATTTTTGGACTGACGGTCCTATCCAATTTCTTCATATAAGGAATGCACGGAAGTTTTTTTAGCCACCCTTTAGGTTAAGTTTCAAGGGCCGGTGTTGATTTTGAATCAAATACAATTTGTTTAGGTAATTATTATGATTTCTCCTTACTATGATAATATTGGTATGGCTCAATTATGCATAGCACAAAATATCGGCCAAATGGCCACCGTGGCCTCGGCGGCACACCTCTATCCGATGGTCCAAATTTTCGATGACGCTGAGGCATAATTGAGGTTCTATGCCGTTATATATATATATATATATATATATAATTGGCGCGTACACCCTTTTTGGGTGTTTGACCGAGCTCCTCCTCCTATTTGTGGTGTGCGTCTTGATGTTGTTCCACAAATGGAGGGACCTATAGTTTTAAGCCGACGCCGAACGGCAGATATTTTTTATGAGGAGCTTTTTCATGGCAGAAATACACTCGAAGGTTTGCCATTGCCTGCCGAGGGTGACCGCTATTAGAAAAATGTTTTTTTTAATTTGGTGTTTCACCGAGATTCGAACCAACGTTCTCTCTGTGAATTCCGAATGGTAATCGCGCACCAACCCATTCGACCACGGCGGCCGCCGTTAATGTGTCGAATTATCTCATCCTTTAGCTTTTGAATTGTTACTGGCTTATCGACGTACACCGTTTTTCTCAATTAGCTCCAAAAAAAGAAGTTCAACGGTGTCAAATCACATGATCTTGGCGGCCAATTGACATCGCCGCGACGTGAGATTATTCGGCCATCAAATTTTTGGCGCAAAATATCCCTTGTTTCGTTAGCTGTGTGACAAGTGGCACCGTCCTGTTGAAACCACATATCGTCCACATTCATATCTTCCAATTCGGGCCATAAAAAGTTCGTTATCATCTCACGATAGCGAGCACTATTCACAGTAACTGCCTGGCCTCATTTTGGAAAAAATACGCCCAATGTTGCCGCCGGCCCATAAACTGCACCAAACAGTCACTCTTTGTGGGTGCATTGGTTTTTTGACAATTACTCTTAGATTACACTAGTCTACAAGGAAAAGTATCCGAAATAATTTAAACTAATATCTGCTTCTCTGTCCATGCAAAATTCGGATTGATAACTAAAATTAATTTATTAGTTTGAGTTTTTACGATAATCGTATCTTTCGTGTTTAATGGAACTAGGCCGACAAAATTTAACCAACATTCAGACCCAGAAACCAGACTATATATTTCCGAAGGTTTATGATGCGCTGAATCCAAATCTGGCCTCAGAATTGCTCTATCAGCTCTGGTTTTCGAGATATCCTAACCAAAAGGTGCAAAAAACACCATTTTTGCCCATATTTGAGGTTATGTAGCCTTGCAGATGTTTTCTTTCACCAAAATTAAAGGATGGCATCTTTAAATACAATCCTTCTTTTTTCAAATGGCGTTTTGTTTGCTCAAATATCATTTTTTTCGCAGAGATATCGCATTTTGAAATTTTCATGTTTCGAAATTTTCCTACACCTGAAAATCGATTAAGATAACATAGACATGATATAGTCGCTTACTAATTTTCTTGGGTTTGAGGGCCTGAAATATATGGATTAATAGTATGTAAATTTGGAGTTTGTGGGAAAGCCTGCTTGCGGTTATGTGGGTTAGCCTGCTCGCGGTATGATAGGGGTGGTTTCTAGGGGTTAGGGCTGTGTGTGACTCGGTACCCAAAGGTTAGATAGTGTAGGGATGTGGTGAGTCAGCACACTTATGGTGTGAGACAAAATTTTAAGAAAAATAAGACTCAATTCAAGAAAATTAGTAATCGAATATATCATGTCTATGTTATCTTAATCGATTTTCAGGTGTAGGAAAATTTCGAAACATGAAAATTTCAAAATGCGATATCTCTGCGAAAAAAATGATATTTGAGCAAACAAAACGCCATTTGAAAAAAGAAGGATTGTATTTAAAGATGCCATCCTTTAATTTTGGTGAAAGAAAACATCTGCAAGGCTACATAACCTCAAATATGGGCAAAAATGGGGTTTTTTGCACCTTTTGGTTAGGATATCTCGAAAACCAGAGCTGATAGAGCAATTCTGAGGCCAGATTTGGATTCAGCGCATCATAAACCTTCGGAAATATATAGTCTGGTTTCTGGGTCTGAATGTTGGTTAAATTTTGTCGGCCTGTGTTATCATTCGCCCAAATGTGGCAATTCTGCTTATTGACGAATCCACTGAGGTGAACATGTGACTCATCACTGAAGATGATTTTCTTCGAAAATTGGTCATTCACTGTTGCCATTTCCTGCCACCATTCTGACCATTGACGACGCTTGAAATGGTCAAGGGGCTCTAGTTCTTGAGTCAATTGCACCTTGTAAGTATGCAAATACAAATCTTTATGCATAATGTTCATCAACGACGAGCGTGAGAGGTGCAATTGTTGGGTACGATGACGAGTTGAGGTGGGTGGCTCTTCAACCACACTATCGCGAAGAGCAGCAATGTTTTTTGCAGTACGAGCTGTACGAGCATGCACTGGTGCTTTCACATCTCCTACAGACCCGGTTTGCTGAAACTTTTGCACAATTTTTCCGATTATACGCACATTTGATTTGACCGAAAAAATCACGAAGTGCGCGATATGCATTTTCATTTGAACGCCCGTTTTCATAATAAGCCTGAATAACTTTAACGCATTGCTCGATTATATGTCTGTCCATAGTTTAAATTGAATTAGTCTGAAATTGACAAATGTCAAACGGAATGCAAAAAAAACCTTGACGTTTAGGTACGGTTTACATTCAATATCGGCCCTTAAAATTTAACCACCTTTTATATATAGAAGAGAACTGCCCACACCGTCAGCGAAAAATGTTAAAAAATGAACGCGATTTTTAAGCCACTCGAAACTTTATATACCACAATTTTTGCAACCTCATTCAAAGTTTTTCAATTTTTTTTATTTGCATAAAGTTAAAACTCATAAAATTAATATTAAAACTAATTAAGAAGCAAAGAAATTCCCAAAAAATTTCCAATAAGTTCTGCTGCTATAATAATTTAGCGGTGTGTATAGTATATTTTTAGCCGAAGAAAAAGCTTTCCAAACAGCGGAGTGGTGGAACACCCTGTAGCGAAATGTAATTACTGGCAGTAAAGAAATGATTATAGAGGCAGCTGGACTTGAGGCTTGCTTAGAGGGAAATGGAAATTTACCACCATTTGGAACTTCCGCGACTATGCAAAAATCAACCAATATCAGTGGCAGTGATTTCAGTGACGAGGAGGCAAATTCTTGTCATAGCTGCTCACCAGGCCTATGGACGCCAGCAGATACTCCTCTTCGCATCAAAACTCCACGAAGCAGAACACCGGGGAACAAAGTGGAGTGATGAAATGTTAGCGTTACTCCAACAGTTTCACTAGAACTCATATGTAAAAAAAATCGCATCCATGGTTATATTTTATTTCTATTAGTAAATATTTTCAAAATGATGATCCAAAGCATGATGAAACTTGAAAATTATTGTGAATTGAAAATAAATTACGATCCGTTTGCATTCGTTTGTTTTAGTGCCATTCAGTTTATATGGTTTGCGTATCACGTAATTTTCTTGCGTATGGTTGTCGTTTGGTGCACGGATGTGTGGTTTCCGGAGCCTACGCTCCCCAGAGATCAGACGACTAAGTTGGGCTCTAAGCTACTGTGGGGGTCGACAAATTGCGGATAGCCGTAAGCATGTGTTAGCAGGCCAGTTATTTCGCAACTCCGCTGTCCACACGAATAAGCAATCGGCGATGAGCGATCAGGAGCGTAGGATGCGGTTTAAAAGCCAACACAGATCCAATGAAGTTCTTATGACAGTGTTGAAAAGACACCGCCTATTAGAAAATATACTCCACGCATCCTATGTGGGCATGATGAGTTATATACTCGTCTGTTCACCGGTGTAGGAGCGACTGTTAATAGACCGGTACGCGCTGTGGTGCAGTGGGAGTCCCTCGACACTTTAACAGCCATATCTGTCGTTAATGTGAAGAGGGTGATGTGAGTTTGGTCTATCGAGCTGTTAGCCGCAGGGTGTATCAGTGACCAGCCCCTTCGGGCCTTAGTCAGGGAGTGTGTTTTGGGCTCATATAGTAGTCTGCGTTGCTGGGAACGAGGTCTGGTCCGTCCATGTTTCCCAGGACCGTTAAAGTGAAGAACAGGCATCATGAAACTGGGGTAGGAGCATTGTCTCCGAGGGTATACCCGTTCCTATCTGTTTCAGCCCACTCCCTATACACGAAGACAATATTATGACAAGCAGGCTCGTCGGGAGACACCATCCAAAAAGTAAAAAAAAATACCATAACTAAGGCGATAAGTTAAGGTCTAAAACGGGCAAGAGAAACAAGGGCATAGTGGTATCAAGAAGGCGAATGAGTCAGATAAAGAAAACGGCTGTACGCACTTTATACCAGTTAAGAAGAAAATAATTACTAAGCCCCCGAGGCCAGACGCGATCGTTATTGCACCTACTGGAAACATGGCGTACAGTGACATCCTTTGAACGGTAAAAAAATGATGCACTTTAAAATCCAATGCTGATGAAAAAGACGGCGCAAGGCAAGATCCTTCTCGAGCTTAAAAAAGAGCAAATGGCGAACCCAGGCGTATATCGGAAGGAGATTAGCAAACCAGGCACAAATCAAAGTCTTAACCCATGAGAGACTGGTGGAGATACGCGACCTAGATTAAGTCACTACTAAAGAAGATATAGGCGAAACGATACAGGCACAAGTGAATTAGCTTAACCTATAGGGAAGGCGCAATCAAAAATGTTAGATAAGCGAATGCAGGCACATAAACTGCGGTTATAAGTCTACCAGCGCTGGATGCGAGACGACTATTAGAAACACAGAAATTCAAGATCGGCTGGGTAGTATGCCGAATAAGAGAAAAGCTGGACTTGAAGAGGTGCTACCTGGAGGAGGGTGTAAGAGAAATTGAAGAGAAAACGCAAGCCACCAGATGGGAAGCAGAAAATGTCCTCTTCACAAGGCAGCGTTTATAAAAGCCAAGAGAGTGTAGCAGGTCAATCTAAACCACTTCGAGGCTGCGCAAGATCTCTTAAAACAGAGAGTATTCGAGGAAAAAGTGGATGTGGTGATGCTCAGTGACCAGTATAAAAACTTTGACTCTGTAAGGTGGATCCCCAATTGTAAAAGCAAAGCTGCAATATGGGTTTGTGGATGAAACGCCAACCGTAAATGTAGGTGACTTCAATGCGTGGGCCCTGGAATGGGATAGCAGGCGTTTTCTATATTAGCTATGGTTCTGCTAAATACAGGTGGAAAAAACACATTCGAAATGAATGGTCGGGGATCAATAATCGACATTGCTTTCGTCGGCAGACCACTTGCTCGTTCGGCAAACTGGCAGGTGTGCTAACCTTATACACACAGCGATCATCTTGCCATAATGAGGAACTTTGACGAACCTAGGCGGATACATGGAGCTTTAAGGAAAACAGCAAATAAAAGCAGGAGGGTGAAAACAAGAAGCCATCCAACGCGAGGAACGTATACCTACATGCGGAGCTGGATATAAGTAGAGCCTATAATGGCGTCATGTGCAAGAAAAGGCAGAACCTGTCTAGAAAGCCAATGTGCTGGTGAAGATCAGCACCCTAAGAAGCGAATGTCATAGAGCGAGGAGCTTTTCTCAAAGGAGTAACGGGTCGGCGGAATACATAAGGCTGCCCGAGGACTTCAAAAAGAAGCGCAAAGAGCTAAAGAAAGTTATAAAAAGAGCAAGATCACCAGCTTTAAAGAGCTATGCCAGAAAGTTGATGAAAACCCATGGGGTGATGCGTACAGGATAGTTGTGACAAAAGTCAAAAGAGGTAAAGGGCAGACGCCAAATTGTCCGATATTTCTAGCGCAGAGCTTGGGCAACACCAATGCTTGGACACCTGGACTTGACGACATACCGAATAAAGCCGAACAAAGACGACAAATAAATAAATATAATGAAGGTATATTTCCCAAAGTATGGACAGCGACTGGACCTACTTCAGAAGCCCAATAAACCAACGGGTGATCCAAGTTCATATCGACCATTCTGCATGATGGATACAAAGTGTAAGATCTTGGAGAAATTGATCTGTAAGCGCCTGCAGCCACACCTGACGAATGAAACGGCTGGTCATTCAGAAAATCAGCTCGGCTTCAAACAACATCCCTCAACTATTGATGCGCTTGAGAAAGTGACGAACATTGCGAGTAAGGCAATTAAAAGTAAAAGATGAATGTATGGCGGCAAAAAATATTTACTATGCGGTTGTCACAGTAGACGTTCAAAATGCTTTCAATTCGGCATACTGTTCTCATTTTATGAGAGCACTTGAAGAGAATAGAACGCCGGGATACCTTCCAATATCGATTTTCCTTGGATTTCGGTAGATCAGTCTGTCTACTGTAAATGTCGTATTAGAAAAAAAAAACTTATTTAATCTACTTATCTCCATTAATATAAAACTGCGAAAGAAACAGAAATCGCATTTGCAGAAGTTTAGTTTTTATCTACATACATATGCTAGTTTTCCCAATATATTTTTTTAAGTATAATAATAATGCATAATGCATAATCTTCGGTTTGATTTTTCATCTTCATTTTGCTAACATTTTTTGATATTCACGAAACTTAAGGGGGTCTTCTGGTCTCGAGGCCCTGAAATGAAGGGTTTTTTTGGGGATTGAAAGAAAGCAAAAATTAGATATGCGTTGTCTTTAGAGTTGCCCTGGTTAAGTTTTCCCGTGACAGATTTTTTTTTTTTAAATTTTTTTCAAAAGTTATGCAACAATTTGCAAAAAAAATTTTTTTTTGCTCATTTTTTGAACTTTAAAAGGTTATAAAAATGGGATGAAAAAAAATTTCAAAAATCGTACACGGGAAAACTTAGCGGTAAGTTTTCCGAACCTTTTAAGACCAAAACCATTGAAATCGGAGTATAACTACTATGAAAAGTGTGACCAAAATGCTTAAAAAACACGATTTTCGGGGAAACGCGTTTAAAGATAAAGTTTATGATGAAAACGGCCGGAGGAGGGTACACTTCGGTGCCCAGAAAAATGCGAAAAAATGCGATTTTCAAAAAATCCTTTCTGTGGCGTATTCTCGCATACACATACAACAAAATTATGCAAAAAAAAAATCGATTTTTTTTTCGCTGGAGACCAGAAGATCCCTTTAAAGGTTTTCGGCCAATGATAACTCACTTCCATATGACATCATTGATGAAAAAAAATTAGTAATTGTATTCAGTAAACAAAATATAAATAAAATAAAGAGATAAAATAAAAAAGAAATTAAATGGGAAAGTTAAATAAAAGTTGCGAATTTCGTGAGCAATTCAGGCAATTAGGCAATTAGGCGATTGGACTTTTCAAATGTTCATGGCAAAGTAATAAAAAAGTAACTACTTACGGCTTCACATTTGTATGAAGTATGTATGAAGGACGTTACAAAGCATGACTGCATCATAAATTGTCTACTCATTGTTGACACAAAAAATAACGAAGAACCTTGTAATGCTTTTGTGTGGTCATAATTTAAACTTTTTGTTTTAAGAAATGATGTTCGTTTAGAGATTGATTGAAAATATTTCCGAGTGCTAGAAAAGAAGTGTATATTTCTTGTGTATCCGTTTAAATATCACATTTTTCGATAGATGGTTGCATCTCCGGGTTAACTAAACTATCCGCAAGGGTCAATGCTTTCTACTGGCGTCGAAGTTTTGTTAAACGCGGTGACCAAGAAAATAAAACGACTAGATGTTTCAGTAAACTATGAGTATGAGTAAAATTTATTGGTCGCAGTACGACTGAATCTATATGCAATAATCTCTTCCTTATATCTTAGGACTTTGAATCAACAAGAAAATATTACAGTAAAACTAAATATGAATTATGTTAAAAAATAATATAATATATTGTAATAAAAGGGCGAATCAAGAATTCAATGTAAACATAATAGGACAAAGATAACATATTATTAGAAGTGAACTGTAAAATATACGTATTTAAACTTGTATTGATACTTGTAGCTCATGTGCTTCAATTCTACACATCGTAAAAAAATCAAAAATAAACACTTTATTATACTAAAACTGAATGACATCTAAAATTGAATACCCAGAAGTTTTCTAAAGATTCTGACTAAACAGTAGAACATCTGGATGGCAATATTTGAAATTTGTTAAATTTGTATGAAAAGCATACTTTTGGGGCTTTTTTGTAATTAGTAATTGGCAACATTTTTATAAAAAAATTAATTTAAAAAAATGTACCACGAAAAATACTGCGAATATTGTAAAACGATATAGTGACTTAATTATGTGAGCTCAAGTGTACACATTTTTATATTGGGTATAGGAATAAGCTTCCTTCCTTTCTTGGCCAAAGTTACGAATTATTTAAACAATTAAATAATAAATGATGTTACGTGAAGTAAGTGCCATTGGAAGCTACAACTTTACTCCTTCTTTCAGGCAGCATACGAACTCCTCTGACGAAAAATTCGGTTTCTTTTGACTTGATCCATTCATTGAGCCAGTTTGCGATGCTCTCGTTAGAAGTAACCCGCTCTGTAATAAGGGTTGACTGCATTGATCGGAACAGGTAGTAATTCGAAGGGGAATATGGCGAGTGGGGCAAGATTTCTCAATTTAGTCTCTCTAAATATTTCTGGACCAATTTAGCAACGTGTGACCTGGCGTTGTCATGCAGCAAAATCAGTTTGTCATGTCTACCGTCCTACCGTCCCATTCCGGCCGCTTTTCTTTGAGTGCTCAATTCAAACGCATTAGCTGCAGTCGGTAACGATCGCCAGTGATGCTTTTAGATGATTTAAGGAGTTCATAATAGATGACCCCCTTCTAATCCCACCAGATGCATACCATGCACGTCACCAAACGTCTCTCGATATACCTCTCCTTCAATTGGTGTTACCTGCTTTCTGGACCATTCCCATCGCGTGCTGCATTTACCGACGGTTGATCTGTGAACATCCAACCCTTTAGACATAATTGTTGTAGTTGAGCATCTTCACGTTGAAATTGTCACTTTGGAAACGTCGAAACCACTCCTTACAAATTTTATTTGATGGAGCGTGATTACAGTCAATATTCATCAATATACGAAACGTTTCAGCTACACTTTTCTTTAAAAGGTAATCATGAAGCATGACTTCCCGCAAATGCTGTTTTCGGGACGAACGTAGACATTTCTGACGTCAGATAAAAAAGGGTCTTTATGCTTCAAACGAATGTCAACTACAGCGATTGAGACCTCACATATACACCTTGAAATCACCAGTATATTACTATGGCGAAGACAAAAATAGTATCAGCAGGCGGAAACTTATTCCCATACCCAATATATTTATATAGCAGCAAACGATACCAAGATTGGAAATGTCGTTAAAGTAAGTGCTTTTGGTTTATTTAAACCAGGTTTTTATTAGATTTTGTGGACAACGTACCGGAAATTGATAATTGAAAAACGCAGTGTAAAAGGATTATGAAATTTCAAAAAAAGTCACACAATAAGGTAATTAAAATTATTTATTATCAAGTGGTTATGCGCCATTTCAGAGACCTAAATAATCGAAAAGGTCTGATTTAAAACAAAACAAATTTAGATATTTTGTAGTACATTAACGCACCGTCTTATAAATCCGGTAGAAGGCAATTATTGACCGATTTTAATAATTTGTATCTTAAAATGCTTGTACCTATATGATTTTGGAAGAGATTGTCTAGGCCCGAATTTGAACTTTATTATGTCAAAACATACCCTGGGATAGGGCTATCTTTGTGAAAAGTTCGGAAAAATTGTTAATATATTCCTTTACAAGATCAACGAATATGGGAGAGTATGGGAGATCTTCTTGAAATTTGGCGGCTTGGCATGCCCTCAAGTGAAATGACAGAAAAATACAGAAAAATGTTAAGTAACGACTTTTTCTCTTCATACTTACTACAAGGGAGGGAATATTAACAAGAAAAGGTCGCAAATATTTTGTTTTATTTATTTCTTTAGATATATATAAATATGTATAAAGCATTTGTTGCAGATTCTGAACTTAGAATTGCTGTGTGTCTTACAGCTAAGGGTTACGTAAGTACACCCAACCTCTGGGTTTACACGGTAGATACGTTCCGTGGTGTAAATCGTGTAAAAAAATATATACGACATATGAGAATATGTTCCACATCTTTAAAAGCTCGTGTAAAATGAAAAAGAAACTCTAAATATTTTCCCCAAGAACCGTGCAAAAGAAGTTACAATGAAATCCATATTACCTATACATTACTAATTATACAACAAAAATAATACATTTTTGTAACAAAAAAGAAAAACATATAAAAATTCAAATTGAAATAAGGGAATAAATCATAACTATTCAACGCTACTAGGCAATAAGCATGTACGTTTATTACGCGCTGTACCAAAAATGCTATCATCATCAGTAGATACGATATGTCATATACTACGTCAGATATGTCCGATATATCCATCTGTCGGGTATTATTCAAAGCCTGATTTTGTGCAGAATAATCGTCATTTGCGGGAAGTGTTGATTTTCCTCTTTCTTTCGAAAAAAACGGCGGCTGAAGCGCATTGAGAGCTACAAAAAGTGCATGGAGATGTTGCTTTAAATGAAACAACGGGCCGAGATTAGTTCCGCCGCTTCAAAGACGGTGATTTTAATGTTGACGACCGTCCGCGTGAAGGAAGGCCAGAAACCTTCAAAGACCTTGAATAGGAGGCATTGCTCAATGAGGATCCGTGTTAAACGCAAGAAGAGCTTGTTTCAGTATAAGGAGTTACCCACCAATCCATTTCCCAGCGATTGCATACTTTGGGAATGATTCAGAAACAGGAGACTTGGGTTCCTTATGAGTTAAAACCAAGGGATGTTGAACGTCCTTTTTTCGCATGTGAACAACTGCTCCAGCGGCAGAAAAGGAGGGGTGATGAATAATGAATTCATTACAGCAATCCAAAGAAAATAAAGTCATGTGAACTGCCCAGTTATGCTTCTACGTCGTCGCCTCGACCGAATATTCACGCTGCGAAGGCATTTGGTGGGACCAAGTTGGTGTTATTTATTATGAACTGTTAAAACCAAGCGAAACCATCACTGGGGATCGGTATCGTCTTCAATTGATGCGATTGAGTGGAGCACTGCACGAGAAGCGGCCGAAATACGCGGAGAGGCATGAAAAAGTGATTCTACAGCATGACAAACCCGTTGAAACCTACCTGGAAACACTGAAATGGGAAATCGTATCCATATCCATATCCTCCAGATATTGTGATGCCCGATTATCACCTCTTCCGATCGATGGCACATGGTCTAGCTTTTCAGCAGTTCCATTCATATGAAGACATCAAAAAATGGCTTGATCCGTAGATAGTTTTACCGCAACGGTGTACGAGATCTACGGAAAGATGGGAAAAAGTAGTAGCCAGCGATGGACAATACTTTCAATAATTCACTTGTAATAATTTGTTTCAGAATAAAATTGTATTTTCATCAAAAAACAGCGAGCACTTAGTGTCGCACCTAATTAAAAAATTGAGAGAATCATAATTTTGAAAATTCAATATGGGATTTTTGATTTGGTTTAGAAAATACTGGTCTACTGTCTCATGAAAGTTGTCCGATGCGATATGATCGAACCTAGTTAATTTTTAAGTAATTTGGTTAACACTCTTTAAAATAATATTAGCATCTATGAGTTATTTTTTGCCAACTGATATCGTAAGGTAACAGTAAATCTAAAAATCGTTCTGTGAGTGAACAAAATAGATTTGCAAAAAGTCCACTTTCGCTAGCATACAACCATTTATCATAAGTGGCCCATGAAGTCACCTGCTCGTTGGTTGGCACTGCCATTATCTATGCCATTAAATATAATCACAACTCCAATCAAATGTTGCAGTTGCTAGCAGCAGATTGCTGGCATTTTTAAAACCGCAGAAGAATATAAGAAATGAGATGTGGTAAGATAATTGTATGATATATTTGTTGTAGGCAAATTCAGGACTACAAATTTAAGCTTTTCAAAAATGTGATTATGATTAATAATAACTGAGTGAATGCTAACTCGTTCCAAATCGCTATGCAACTTGGAAAAAATATTAAATTGTAAAATTTACTGAACGAGTCAAAATTGCAAAAATTTATTTTAGATATTTTTTTAATGAGAAATTACTATAAAGAGTAACTCAAAAAAAACTTGTTTTTGAATAACAGAACATTTCTTGAGACCAGCAGTTCTTTGCCGTTCAAAGTATTGATAGTTACCCAGTATGATATGAGTGCGGAACCAAAAAAACGTTCATATTGTCCTCGTTCACCATCAGACCCATTCGCTTAGTTTCTTTATCCAGTTTGGAAAAGGCAGAACTAACAGCGCGACCTTCACAAAAGATTTCACTGCCATCGGCATACGCCAAGATTTGTACGCTCTAATAAAAAATTGTATCCAAGCGATTAAGTCCTGCAGCTCGCACGATCTTTTCCAGCATCAGAATAAAGAAGTTATAGATTCACTATCATTAAAACTAAGTTAAGGCTAAAACGCAAGAAATCACTTGCCGGAATCGTTGAACTGCACTGCTTACAGCCCACAGCGTGATTCACAAACATAGACTCCCACGTGTTACTCCCCGTATCGACAAACTTGGGACTGTTAAAACCGAGAGTGTACAACCCATTCGCAGAAAATCGACTGAGGGGTTGGGACAGTCAAGCTTTGTTTTTAGTAATTTTTTAAACACCCTTTTAGGACTTTTCTTCTTCCGGTTCTCAATCCCTCGTGGGACATAGGGCATAAAAGGACTAATGTACAGAAAATTATGAGCTTGAAAAATTACTAAGTGCCCGATTTGCAGCAAATACTTTTTTTGTCTTTAAATGCATTTAACTGAAAATTGATTTTTTCAATTTGACTGCACTCAACACAAAGAAAAAAAAAAGTGGGCGAATATAGGAAAGAGTATGCTAAATATTGTGGACTAACAGCTCCGCTTAACCTTTGTTTTAGGCAAATATTATTTTGGTAATAAAACATAGCTAAGAAACATAAATTCACAGCATTTATTCAAGGTTTTAAATTTAGTGGAAATAGATGATTTTGCACTCGAGCCACTTATACATAATACTTTCACTCTCTCAGGGATTTTTTGTTTTTTTTTGGCGGTGAGGTTGGTTAAAAATGCCTTCGCACCATATAGTAACCGTCACTACTACGCACTTACTTACCCACCCTGCGTCCAGGGTCGCCTGTTTTGAGAAATCTATGCACAATGCTCTTCAGCATAAGCTTCCATTTCGCGCTTCTTTTTTCGGATAATATCCTCCACAAAATTTGCGACGGCATTCCATTTTTCTTCGTCCATCATCATTTCCACACCAATAGCTCGTTGCTGACCTGTTCTCTCTAAGTTCCACCTCTCGCATTTAAAGAAGGTGTGCTTCGCATCATTATCCATATATGCAGTTTGGTTGGCTCACTTTTCCCATTCGCCAAAAAATACTTGGGAAAGGAGCCATGTCCGGACAAAAACTGTGTGAGGTAATAGTTAACCTCACCGTGCTTTCTTTCTATCCACTTTTTCAGATCGGGTATTAGTCTCGCTGTGCATCTACCATACCGTTGAGAGTTCCATTTTGCCTGCCAAAGTGTGAGCGTTTGAGCTCTAATATCGGAGAAGCATGGTACTGCGATTAATGTGTTTTTTACCTCCCATCTCCGTTTGCGCTCTTGTGCTAGAATATCTATAGGGATGGTTCCGCTGATAACTAACACCGGTGCTTCAAATACTGTTCTGTATGACGAAGCCACTCTGAGAGTGCAGGTGCGTTGCACAGATTGCAGAGTTTTCCGCCGGCATTACACCCTTAGCGAATCTGCCCATATTTCGCATCCGTATAAGAGAATCGAGTTCGTCGTGTCCATTAAAAGTTGTCGCTTGTTCTGCGTTGGACCCTCAAGTACTCTCAGGGACTATCAACTAGTCAAAGCCAACCCTTTAGTTAAGTGTTTGAAATGCTGAAAAACTATCCTAAACCTTTTGTCTCATCCCACAATCTATCAAAAGAAAAAGGACCAAGAAACGATAGCATCAAATCAACACATCGCAAAAACAGTAAAGGCCATCAAAAATGTATTATTGCCTGTCAGACTCAATTAGCTCATAATCAATATCGATTGCCAATTGTTGCTGCCGTCTGCAACCTTCATATATTAGCACTTCACATACATATGTCCATATGTATATTTATTTTTATTTATCTGAACTGATGCCTTTTCTGCTCGGGCTTTATTTCACTTAGTAATATGAAGTTATTTCGCCTTCTGACTGCGCACATAATTTCATTACTTTATTGGCTACTCTTTGACGCAAAGTTATGACAGTTTGCCACCAACTATGAGCACACTTAAGCTTGTTTTATTTTTCATTACGAATTCTTCTATGTCCAACAAAGTACAAATCGTAAGTATATATATGAAAGTATGTGTCTACTTTACGGCGTCGAAGGCATACATGGGTATGCAGACTTTTTATGGTGGCACAGCTGTCCTTGCATTGTTGCAAAAAGAATTTCTTAATTCTTTCTGTCTTGCAATTGACGAATAATTTGCTAGGGTTTTCTGTTGGAATTTATGAGGTTGAATGTATTCAGGGGAGAGTTTGTGATTTGTTTGTAAAACAAGAAACAAAAGAAAAAACAAATTGTCGAAGGTCTTCCATTGTCCAGACAAAAATGCTGAAAGCATCAGGGAGAATGTAAGCTGTATATTTATAACTGAGAAATACTGCAATGCAGTCCTGTGGCCAAAGTGTTGCAGCTTGCGTGTTATGAGGAAATTGTTACATAGAATTACAGAAAATGTCTTATGCGGTAGCTGAAGTACGTGTAGAGATTTTATTTTCCTTGAAATTATTCAGAAAATATATGAAAATGTAATTAATAAAGTGAAATGAAATAAAATAATATAAAAACTAAAAAGATGAAAATAAACCAAAATAAAATATAAAAGAAAATGAAGTAAAATAAAAGATAAACTAAATAAAGTAAATTTAAATTAAATAAAATAGTTCTAAGTAAAATGAAATACATTGTTTGCACATATCATTAATAGGACGATGAAAATACATCAGAATAAAATATAAAATAAAATGAAATAAAATAAAAAAATTAACCAAATAAAATAAATTTAAATTAAATAAGATAATTCTAAGTAAATTTAAATATCTTTTTTGCATATATCTTTAATATGACAAATGCAATTTGGATTCAGAGAAGCAATGGGTACGTGAGAAGCTTTGATGGGTATCCGAGATCTGATACAAAATTCTGAAGAAAGATGTATTTTCAAGCTTTATCGGCGGTGAGAAAGAATTTGATTGAAACATTAATTTCACTAAACTCTGATAGCAGAGATGTCCGATGTGCATATAAGTAACTTATTTTAGAATCAAAATGCAGATGTAAACTTTTGAAACATACACACGAACTGCATTACAATACACCGAAGAGAAAAAAGTTTTCAAGAAGCTCTCCAAACTCTGGACCAGTTTGTAAATAATATGAGGATGACACAATCCTTTTGGTCGGCACTATAGAAGATATTCAGCTGCTGGTAGAACAAGTTAATTCAATAAGAAAAATTGGTTTAAATATAAAGGTGAAGAAAACCAAATACATGATTGTTAGAAGAAATGGTAGTATTTATAAGAACTGCAATATATAAGTATAAATAATCAAGCCATAGAGCTTGTCGCTTAAATATATTGGAAATTAGAAAAGAAAATTCGAAAATGATTAAAATTGTCTTCTTTAAATGTCGCCAGACCCTTAGATGTTCGGACCTGGTTTCTGAAATGTTATGACTGGTCAGTGCTTAAAGCATGATGTCGAAACATAGACGTGACAAACAACCCGCTTAAACCTATTGAAATCTTTCGAAATGTGGTGCTCCGGTCGGCCTTTGAAAATGTCTTTGTGCAATAAGGTAACAAGTTTGATATTGTGATTAGAATAGACAGATCTGTTTCATACAAAAAAAAAAACCGCAAGTCTGCTTATTTGGGGCATTTTATACGTGGTGAAATTACGAAATATTTCACCTGATGCTACAAGAAAGGTTTGAAGAAAGAAGGGGAATCGAACGAAATCAGCTATTGTGCTTGAGAAAAAATTGAAACTGAACTGGGATTGCAACAGTCGGCGACCTGGTTCATAACGCTAAAAATTGTGCACAATTTGCAAAGCTAATTTGTAATAGTTACAGTAGCCAATAGTATGGTAAGACACATATATATGTATATGCCCATAATTATGGAAGTGGTTAAAGTCATATATTTCTTGTTTTGAGGTATATAATAAATTGCATTTGAATAAATGAAAAAAATATTTTTTTTTCATTATGCGACCTTTTTATTTATATTTCTTTTAGTCCTGACTGAAAAAAATTAAATTTTGTGTGTATTTCATGCAAAAATGATGTTTTTAAATTAAACTTAGACATTTTCAAAATTAACTGATTGCTCTATAAATTGTTTAAAGCAATAAATAATTATACGTTTTATTTGACAAAATACCATTAATGCATACACGAACATTTATTTATTATTTAAAAAAAGAAATCCATTTTTATTATTTCGAGTTTTTAAGATTCTCAAATGTTCCCGCAAAACTGGAGGGATATGTGGTAGTAAAAACATAATATCTGTATATTTGAATCTAAATGTGACCAACCAGCAAAAATTCGACGAAAACAATGATCAATTGGCTTAAATTCTTGTATGAGCTATATTTTGTAGGCACGTTAGCCAAGATCCTTACATAAAATTTTCCACGTAGTCGAACAACAAAGTTCAGAACGGCGACGAAGACACATTTTGGGGCCTTCGTCAATACTTCGCGAACAGATTTTTTTTTTTCAAAGTAAATTTCCCCAATTCAGAAGTGTTGTTCTGGCGTTAAATGATCCATGATTCCTTGCCAAACCACACAAATGTCACAACAGTTTGCCATTATCAGCCCTTAAAGCATAATTATCGATATCGATAGTTCTCATACATCTAAAAGTAAGCACCTGATACTTAATCTAACAACCTGTATGAGAAGCAACAACGATAAGCCTGATTAGACGGATTTTGGAATATTCAACAACAACATATTCAATATTAAATACACTCGGCTTTTATTTTTTTAATTTTGTATAGTTGTAAGTGCTCAGTTTTATCGGATTTAAGAATTTTGCGTAAAGAAAAATGATAAAAATTCAAAGGTGTTTTTAGAATATGACAATTTAAGGCCAACGCAAAATAAGTAATAGTTGCTGTGCCTTTCATAATACTTACTTCCAATCGTTCTATTAAATTTATCAAGCCCACAACCAAGCCGGAAATCAAATACTATGTCATCTGCATTTCACCCCACTTTTTCCCATTATCACGACTATCAATTACTAATGAAATTTCATTAAGTACTCGTACATGCTCACAAACTCAATGAAAACTTTTGCATGTGTCCGGTTCACGCCAAGGAGACATGGCAAGTAGACAATTAGTCTGTATGAAAGCATGTACGATACAAGAGTGGACATATTCTAAGGAAAATACAACAGAACAGTATGTAAGTGGTATGTTACACACACACATATACCAACATTGAACTACACACGAGTATATCAAACAACCGCTTGGGTAGAGTATGTATGTATGTGTTGGTGCATACTATTTCTTCTGAAGTGTTTGGCTCAACTGCTGCTAGAGCGAGCGGAGCATATAAAAGAGTATGCAAAATAATGGAGAACTAGCAGAATGTCCAGTATTTATTGGAGAAGTTGAGTGATTATAGAAAAATCTTCAAAATAAGCTAAAGCTTTAGCAATTTAATAGCAACATCAAAAACAACCAAGCTCATCGTAGATTGCGAAAAAAAAACAATGGATTTGCACTGACCCAATACGGTTATTTAGATATTTATGCATAGGGTCTTTGATGTTCCAATTTTTTTTTGTTTGCCAGGTTTTATGTTCACTGTTGCTAAAGTTCGATCTTATCAATTTTCCCAGGTGATAAGTAAAAAATCTACAATTTACTAATATAAGCTTGATTTTGCGTTAGAACTGTATGAAAGGACTCCAACAATTAAACAAAAACTCTTAACAGTGCACGAAAAAACGCTAATATCAGGTCAGTCCATAAGTTCATGCGTTTTTTAAAGGTGGTTATAAAATTAATAAAAAAGAAGTTTAAAGTATTTATTAATCAATAATATATTTTCCTTCATTGTTTATAATGTTTTCCCAACGTTTAGGCAAATTTTTAATTCCCTGCTCAAAAAATTATTTGTTCTTGGAGCCAAAATACGCTTCGATATCCCTTTTTATAGCTTCTTATGAGGAGTAGTTCTTGTTACTCATATGGGATTGTAGTCCACGGAAAAGGTGATAATCACAAGGTGCAATATCCGGAGAGTATGGTGGATGCGGCATTAGCTCCCATCCGATCTCGTTCAGCTTGCCTAATGTTTGCCTTGCGGTGTGAGGTCTTGCGTTGTCGTGGTGAAACAAAACTTTGCGTCTATTCACTAAAGACGGTCGATTTTTGTTAAGTGCATCATTCAGGTTTGATAGCTGATGGGAATAATAATCAGTAGTTATCGTCTGGTTTGGTTCCAGAAGTTCATAATAAACAATACCGGCCAAATCCCACCAAATGAACAGGAGAATCTTCTTGGGGTGAAGGCCATCTCTAGGGGTGGGTTCTGGAGTTTCATCTTTATCTAACCGTTAGCGATTGCAAACAGGATTATTGTAAAGGACCCATTTTTCATTACCAGTAAAGATACGGTTCAAAAAACTTTCATTTTCAAGCCGTTGCAGCAACTGAGAACACACATTCACTCTCTGCTAAAGCTTGGCGACGGAAAGTCTATGCGGAACTTATTTTCCCAGCTTTGTAACCTTTCCCACCTGAACCAGGTGCCTGTGAACTGTTCCATGCGATGAATTTAAGCTCTGAGCTATCATATCGGCTGTCAAATTTGGCTCAGCTTCCACGAGTTCGAGCAAGGCGTCAGAGTTAAAGACTTCAGGACGACCAGCACGTGGGGCATCCTCCACGTCGCAGTTACCGCTTCGGAATTTTGAAAACCAGTTTTGCGCAGTCCCTACACTCACGGTATCCTCTACGTGAATAATTTTTATTTCTGCAGCAGCAGTTGTTGCATTTTTACCAAGATTCCACGTGCTTCTATTCTCGATTAAAATCACTTGTTGAATGCGCCATATATCAAAGAAAATATAAATAGTTCCGTTATATTCCGCGAATAATTTTTTGTATGCAAAAATCGTACAAAAGTGAAATTATGGGTAAAATACGCACGAACTTATGGACTGACCTGATACTTATGAAAGAGGGTGTCTGCTAGACCCACTCTGCCTTAGAGAGTAAAATGACTTCAAATACAATTTCCATCCTCAGACTTTCACAGCAGAATTAATCGAGGAATTTTTTAAAGCAGATTTTAGCCCCTAACCCCTACTCAAATGAGCTACTTCAACCTGTTATGAATGAGAAATGTCTGAACTTACAAAAGAGATGTGTCTAGAAGCAAAATGTGTTAAAAATCATAAAGTTTATTATCAGACTCCAAAAAAACAAAACTGACTCTGTCGATTGGAGAGTCTTTCATATAAAATTTTCAGCTGTCTACTATTACTCTGCATTAATTAAATTTATCAATTGCTTTCTACTACTAAACAAATTTTGAAAACAAAAGGAACCGTTATTAAAAAAATGGCTATTTGTGTGTATATTCGCTGTGTACCAAACTCAATTAAGGGGAGCCTGCTTTAGAGGCTTCAAAAAATTGATTTTTTCGTGGATTTTTTTGGGAAGGAAAGAAATATTCGATTCAAAAGAAACTTTCAGGTTTTATTTTTATATATTTCAACAGTCTTCTAAATTTTTTTCATTAAAATATATGTCATATTATGCCTGGTACAAGCATTTTGCCGAGGCGCCTCGAGTGTGCATGTGTTGTGCGGCGGGAAAGATGCAGGTCGCAATTTTCATCAGGAACCAAAAACCCAAAAAAAAATTTTTTTAGTATAGTATAACTTCTAGTTAAACCAAGAAAATTAAACGAAAAGTGAGAAATTCAACAATTTTTCGCTAATTAAAAAAAAATATCATTTGTTTGGAAAAAAAAATTCACTTTAGATTGTTTAAAAAGTGGATTAGTCATAACTTTCTTAAGGTTTTTTAGGTTCAACTAGAAGAGAATTTAATTCCGAATACAATCAATGTTATCTCGTTTCGATAGGACGTTTAACTTTTTCCCTATCTTTCCCGCCAATTAGGAAAAATCGTAAAGATAAAAAACCGAGAAATCGCACTTTGAGCGATCCGGCCGCTCGTATACCTGCTCGACGCTTGCCCGAAATTTCTTCTGTAACTCCGAAAATATTTTGAATTTGCTTCTGAAATTTTGACGACACATTCTTGGATAGTTTGGGAACACATTTATGCAAAAACAAAAAAATCGATTTTTTGAAGCCTCTAAAGCAGGCTCCCCCCTTCAGCGTGATGAATAGGCACAGTAAACATGAAAAATGTGTGCTCTCTGATTTCAAAATCTATTGAGTTATTATTATGTATCACTCCAGTAAGCTCGGCAGAGAGAGGGAGAATATGTGCAAATACTCTGCGCTCAAAGGGGTAGAGCTGAATTAGCAATGCTACTTGAAAGGTCTATTGTGCCTCTTCATGAATTCAGAGTATTTCTCGAAGCCCAACTTCCTCAATAAATTTTAGTATTCACCCAATTTTATTGAATTTTACATCCTCCTCTGGTAAACTATGTTTACTTAGGTACTTGTTCTTCTTACGTATCAGAGCAGTGCAAGATGCTAGCATATATTTGGCGGCGTTTTCATCTTCCTCCCTACAGAATCTGCTATATATATTTCCATGTTAGTTAGATGAAAATTCATTCCACAATGCCCTGTTAGAATTCCTGTAAAGATACTAAAATTATTTTTATTAAATTCCATATAATTTTTAAATTCGTTTGCCTCCAAGTGATTTTGATTGTGAGTAGGGAAAAGAAGCTCCACTATCCCGAATTGGGAGGTGGTATGCTTAGTGACCGTGTGCTGTCACGCGCCTGTGGGGTATCACAAGCGTAGCTCTTCATTGCAACACTTCCTTGGCTTCTGACATAGGTAACCTTCAACATCTTGCGCTGGTGAGAGGTGCAATGTACGCCATCTGAATGAACTGTAAAAAAGCATGTTGCTTATTTCAAAAAGCAAAACAAATTCCAAATTCTAGGAAATATTCATTTTCCCAACTTTGGCAGGACACTGCAAAAGAAATTCTTCAAAATGTTAATACTCCTGAATACCCAACACGCGAAACACTTCTCTAGGTAACACACCATTCCATTTGCAGGCCAAAGAGTAGGGGCATTTCCCAAGAAAAATTCCTTCTACACAAAGTAAACAAAAGCCTCAATGAAGATTTCAGGCATGCGCGAAGTAGTATAAACGCAGTAAAACTATATAGGAATGTATATTAAGAAATTTCTTGCTGTACTACACATTCCTGATTGATTTGAAATATGTCACGTTGTAAAATAATATAAATTTAATTTATATTCATTTAAATATTGCGGCTATATGAATTTGTTAAATACACTCTGCTAAAAGCTTTGAGAGAAACTATTCCATACAGTCACCGGCGTTTGGAAATTAATTTCCAGCGCAAGAGTTTAAACCGATCGCTCATACATATGTACTAGTAATTGATTACGTCATTCGTATTCTAGAACTTCAATCGAAACTCGTGCGACTTATTCAATTGATGTAACCTAATAAACTTGGAATAAAAATAATATTTTACACACCAACCGTGGCTTTTATTTATTCATTTATTTGAACCGCCACCTGACATCTCTAGGCTGACCGCCACAACATGGTTGGTTCTGATGGCATGTTTAAGTCAACAGCCCAGCCCAGCCCAGCACTTCAGAAATGTGCGCAAGCACTACCAATAATCGTCAAGGTTTAAGTACCGAGAAAGCGAAGGGGCAGTGATACAGCCAATAAAACTTTTGTGCAGCTCCATTTTACATATTCGCATGAACGAAGATATTTTTCCTCATAGCTGAGTGCAGAAGACTTTCATACGCATTCCTATCCTTTCTTCTTCTTCCTCCGTCAATGGGTTCATACCAAAAACAAATTTTCGATAACAGATTTTCTAAATGCGCCATTTCTTATTGTAAATAAAATGTAAAATATTTGCATAATTAAGAAAAAAGTAGTGAACCGATCGAAATAAAACTTTTGCAGCTTATTTTTCACACATTAGTTCGTAACATGGGCTACGAATATAATTATTTAATTAATATTTTAGTCTTTTTAAATAACTTACGCTTCACAAAAATTTTCAAATCCGCCGTATTAGGATTTTTTGTGGATCATATCATATCAAACCGTCAAGTTATTTGCAATAATTTTTCAGGCCTTTCAAACTTGAGAGATATCAGTCATACATTTCTAATATAAAATGGACCGGATTTACCATGCAGGAAAAAAGTGTTGTTCATAGTAGTATTTCATATGTGTTGTAAATAAATTTGAAATAAAGCGCAAAGACGGCTAAAAAACTTGTAGCTGTATATTAAATTTTAATATAAAATAAATTTCTTGATAACAAAGTAAAATCTTTGGTACTAACTCCTTAAAAGAACTTAGTCTTGGTTTTAATTCCCTGAGTATAACCTCATAAAAGCAACCATTATTGTCTACTTACAGAGTATTTGTTGCTGCCGTCTTTTGCTTTTCGATTGGTTTGTCATTCCAAGCAGCAGAGGTGAAATCAATAAATTTCATATGGAGAAATAAACTTTTCAATACACGGCTTAGAAGCAAAGCAGAGCAATAAAAGCTTACTAAGTCACAAAATCTTTATTTGTCCTTGACTTTTCTAAATGTATCACAATTTGGCTAAATATAAGCAGTTCTTGGTACCAAATTCATTAGTAGTGCACCTGCTCGAAAGCAGTGAAATTCCCACTAGGTGACATTTCCATCATTCGTTGCGGTACGCACGTACGTAATTCGTGTTTGGCATCAGAATGCTACATCGCATATAAGATTACGATTTTTGGTAAGTAGCTTCAACACACAAGCTCACACATACTATAGCTTACTATACATACTCACTTTCAATATACTAAACTTACTGGCACATCCATATCACACACACAAACTTCGATTTCTCTTGATTCACGTACGCTTTTTATGAAAATTGCTACAGCGCGACAACATGTTGGTACATAAGCGGAACTTTTCATTAAGAAATTATATGGGTTTTATGAAAGTTTCAGCCCCAGAGACAGTTCTGTATTTAAACAGCGTTCACTAGTATGTGTGAAAATAGGCTAAGCACTGTATTCATTAATTACCACAATCATGCGCGCAAATATTATTTAGGCTGAACTATATTTCCGGACATTTCATAAAATTAACTTGAATTTTTTCCTCCTCATTTCATTTAGCAACATTTTGCTTTTGCTGCAAAATTTATTTCATGTTGGCTTAAGATTCTTTTTCTCCTACATCTACACAAGCCTGTACATATCATCTGTACAGAAATCATTAGCTTATTAGTGTAATATTACAAATGCAATTAAGTACATTAATTTAGAATAAATATTGTAACTAATTGTAATTGGAACGTGACTGAAATAAATGAGAAACGAAACGCAATGAAAGCTAAATAGGAGTATGTCATACATGGCGTATGAGTAACTTGTTGAAATGTCTCCCACTCGGCGATATTAATAGCACAGCACTACACAATAAAGTCTGTCTCATAATTATAGTAATCAATTCGTTAAATTCGTAGTAATAATTTGAATTTATACTAATTTGAGAGCAAATGAAATTTTTTCAAGGCTCTTGAAATGGTAGAGTTTCACATATTAATTATCCTTAAATGATCAAAAACAAAAAATAACGTGCTACCGAAGCCTTCTAAGATCTCAAAGTAAGTGCATTCGAGTAAAAAAGGAGACTCAATCGATTCTCGTGTAATATAAGAAACAAACGTAAGCCATAGAATATTTTAACTTTCCTACTATTTAGCGATTTAAAGTTGATTAATTATGATAAAATCCAGAGCTATAGGAGGGAATCGTTCAAGTATTTTAATGTGGCGATTGATCTAGCTATTATTATCTTAATGTTTTATATGCCGCTAATTCTTCATTTTAAGAACTGTGAAGGAATATAAAGAATTTTCAAATTGCACTAAAATTGATTTCTATTACTAAAAAAAGTTTTAAATTATTATTAAATTAATTGCTTAAGTTACTTCAAGGGCCTTACTCTTCTCCACACCTGGCTTCAAATCGTAAATGTGATTATGATTATATCTGCCTATTAGTTTATAGTTATAGGCGGCTGCCGTAGCCGAATGGGTTGGTGCGTGATTACCATTCGGAATTCACAGAGAGGTCGTTGGTTCGAATCTCGGTGAAAGCAAAATTAATAAAAAACATTTTTCTAATAGCGGTCGCCCCTCGGCAGGCAATGGCAAACCTCCGAGTGTATTTCTGCCATGAAAAAGCTCCTCATAAAAGTATCTACCGTTCGTAGTCGGTATAAAAGTGTAGGCCCCTCCATTTGTGAAACAACATCCCAACGCTCGCCACAAATAGGAGGATGAGCTCGGCCAAACCCCTAACAGAAGTACGCGTCAATTATTTATTCAATTTTATGATATTAAAAAAAAAAATATTTCCTTGTGCTGAAAAATCAAGGTCGATAGAAGTGAAATCTGGGTTAGTTCACTGAAATCACGGGCAAGCCATAAAATGGATAGCAACTACGAAATTCACCTTTCGAAACATTAAAACCTATTTTCTCTTAAAGGTCAGGACAGTCAAAAAATGCCTATGATATGTGATATTTCAAGTATTTTCTATATTTTTTTCAGATGAGCAGGGGTTTTCTCTAACTAATCTCCTTTCAAGTGCCGAATACTCTTAGTGTATTTGAAGCAGAAGTCTTTGCGATCCTGCAGGCATGCAAAATCCTAGGGAACGCGTGGGCGAGGGAGATATTAACATTTTCTCTGATAGTCAAGTCGCAATCAAGACTGACGACGCCATGGTGCAGAACGAAATAAGTAAACTCCTGTAAGATGAGATCAAATCTCTTAGGTGTGCAGGTAACACTTTTCTGATCTGGGTACCAGGACATAGGAACATAGACGGAAATGAAATTTCTGATGAACTTGCCAGGAAGGAACTGAATTGGACTCAGAGATCTCCTATACGGTCATCGGCATCCTCCTAACAGTTGTTAAAGGGGAACTGCACAAATTATTTCTTAGGAAAGTGGAAACTGTACTTCCTTGGAAATAAAGCCGTTAATGCTCTTACGGTCAACGTGTTATGCCACGTCAACATAACAAACTTTTTATGGCCTGAGTTTGATGACAAGGGCCTAAAAAATAAGTGGTTTTAAGACAATGTTGTCACTTGCCACTCAGCTGAATGGTCATATTGTCAACGAAGTTCCCAGGATGTATTATCGCACGAAACAACGAAGCCGAATGGCCTCCGAGTTCTTAAGATTTTACATCATTGGACTTCTTTCTCTTGCACTACGTCAAAAGTATGATCTATGACAAAACGTTCAACGTAATTCCCGAGCTGAAGAATCAAATCATATGCGTATAAATCAAGTACTGCTAGAGCAGTCGTAATGTGCATTTACCGGATATTATATTTCATACTTAAAAGGCTTAAATTAAAAAGAGTATACAAAAAAAAAAAAAAATTATTTCGACAAATTTTTTATAGTTCCATTTATTGAAGAAAATATTCTGTCTTATTAAATCAATCTGTTGGTTTAAGGAAATATTGGATAATGGAAACTGTGAAAGCTTAGAAGCTTAAAGCGGTCAAGATTTGGCTGAGCGACTCCAAAAAAAAAAGTAAAAATTGTATCAAATTATTTTTTATTTATATAAAAACTTCAGACCACGTAAATGTTAATATTTCTTGAAAATATTTTTGTGGAGGTCTTAAGATAAAAAAGTACGACTCAAGTGCATGGAGGACTGGGTTAAACGTTGGCCCATGTGTGTTGCTTCAGACGAGTCATATTTTCAACGAGATAAAATAAATTTGCCTGAAATTTAACTCTGTTTTGTTTTATTTAAACATTAAAACATTTAATATTTTCTTATATTTTAAATGGACCAACATATAATTACCAGAAAATTTCTGGCCTTACAATGACGAAATGAGCATAGGTAGTTGTAAATGGTTTTATTGTTTTGCAAAATTTTCCCTATGACAACCAATGCCATTTTGCATTCATTTGAACTTTGAACCATTTTATACAGTGGCGCTTTCAGAGTGTTTTCTAAATTGCGTGGAATCCAACGCGTATTCTACTTTTTTACCATTAAGTTCATCGTTCTAAATCTTATTGATACTCAGCATCCTTATGCGAAAAGACGCCTCTATCTCACGTCCCCTATCTGACGATCTTGCTGAATTATTTGGTGCACAACGTCGATGTTTAGACGACCTTCCCGGAATCGGAATTCGTCGATAGGCAAATAGCCACTACGAGAAAATGTATTCTATTGATTTGTGATAGCGCTTTCACGCCATATAATGGTTTTAGTTCATCGATACGTTTTGGTCTTGTTAATCTATGTCAACCTCGAAAATTGTGAAACATAATTGGACGTAAATATTCATCGCTTAATCCCTTTTTTTTTTGCGAGGTGCATATTTAAACCACTCTAAACAACATTCATATGGCTCTCACATCAAAACGTTTCGAGTGCGTTTGTGGTAGAATTGGCGAATATGTCAAAATTTCCAATGTAAACGTCAATCAGCGCCTGAAAACAAAAGATGTGCACAGGGTGAGAAATATAAAAGCAACTCTCGTATATCTTGAATATTTCAGTGCTTTTCTTGCAAAATACACTCAATATATAATAATATATTTAATAAGTGAAGTTATTAATTTTTCTGTGTCTTCGGTAACCCGTCTATGAAATTTTGTGACAAATAATAGGACTATGAATAAGTTCGTGCGGTTTTTTTTCGAAATTTGAAACTTTATTGACGTAAAATGGTTACAAATTTAATATTCAAAATATTGTCCATCGCTTACTACTACTTTTTCCCATCTTTCTGGCAATTCACGGATTCCCTTTGTGAAAAATTCGGTCGGTTTTGCCGCAATCCACGAATCGATCCATTTTTTGACTTCATCGTAATTACGGAAGTGCTGGTCAGCCAGGCCATGTTGCATCGATCGGAAGAGATAGTAATCGGATGGCGCAAGGTCTGGACTATACGGCGGGTGGGGTAGGACATCCCATTTGAGCGTTTCTAAGTATGTTTTGACCACTTGTGCAACATGTGGCCGAGCATTGTCATGTTGCAAAATAACTTTGTCGTGTCTATCGGCGTATTGCGGCCGTTTTTCTCGCAGTGCTCGGCTCAAACGCATCAATTGTCGTCGGTAGACATCCCCCGTAATCGTTTCATTCGGTTTCAGTAGCTCATAATACACAACACCCAGCTGGTCCCACCAGATACACAGCATAACCTTCAGGCCATGAATATTCTGCGCCGACGTCGATGTTGAAGCATGGCCAGGGTATCCATACGTTGCCCGACGTTTTGGATTGTCGTAATGGACCCACTTTTCATCGCCAGTCACAATTCGATGCAAAAAACCCTTTCTTTTGTGCCGTTGAAGCAGTTGTTCGCATGCCATAAAACGGCGTTCAACGTCTCTTGGCTTCAATTCATACGGCACCCAATGGCCTACCTTTCGGATCATTCCCATGGCTTTTAAAGGTTTGGAAATGGTTGATTGATCAACTCCCAAAGTTTTTGCAACCTCTTCTTGCGTTTGAGCCGGATCTTGATTGAGCAATTCCTCCAATTCGGTATCCATGAACTTTGGCGGCGCACCCTCGCGTTCTTCGTCTTCCAAGCCAAAATCACCACTTTTAAAGCGTGCAAACCACTTCTGGCACGTTCGCTCAGATAGAGCATGCTCACCATAAACTTCCACCAAGATACGATGACTTTCGGCTGCTTTTTTCTTCATATTAAAATAATGAAGAAGAATTCCCCGCAAAAACACATTATTTGGCACGAAATTCGACATTTTCAAGTGTGGTAAAAATATTGTTGTTTACGCTTCAAATAAAAAACGTATACTGACGTTTGTGCCTTACGACAGTAGCTCTCCAATGAATGTTTGGAAATGTGGATCGATGGAATAATAATCAAGTTACGCCATCTGTTGTAAAACCGTAACGAACTTATTCATAGTCCTATTAATTTTGTAGAACATTTTATGCCTCAATTGTCCTCTTTAAAAATAAATGTTCGACTTTTCTTAAAGTAATATTTAAATTCGTCTGCCACAAAGGAAGGGATTTCTATTATAGAATATTCGTTTTAATAATTCTATCAGTAAATGACTGATAACTATCTTCACAATAATTAAAAAAAAATTAGCAGTAAATAATTTTCAGAATTGAGGAAGTGCAAGAAACAGCAGTATTTAAGAGTTTTCTCGATTGTAGCTTGAAATTAATTGAAGAAGTTAATGCAAAACTTAAACTTTTCTTTTAATAAAACCTTTCCAAAATCTTAAATCGGTCAAAAAGAGGGGAAGTTATAGCTGTGGATTTTAAACATTAATTTTAAATTTGGGGTAAATGACTTTGTGCTCGACCGGATCTACGCACTTACTATGCCATTTTAAAAGTTTCTGGAATTTTATTTTATTTTATGAAAATCAAGTCATAAACATTGATAGCGAAAACTTTAATTTATGTTTTTTTTCGAAATTTGAAACTTTATTGACGTAAAATGGTTACAAATTTAATATTCAAAATATTGTCCATCGCTTACTACTACTTTTTCCCATCTTTCTGGCAATTCACGGATTCCCTTTGTGAAAAATTCGGTCGGTTTTGCCGCAATCCACGAATCGATCCATTTTTTGACTTCATCGTAATTACGGAAGTGCTGGTCAGCCAGGCCATGTTGCATCGATCGGAAGAGATAGTAATCGGATGGCGCAAGGTCTGGACTATACGGCGGGTGGGGTAGGACATCCCATTTGAGCGTTTCTAAGTATGTTTTGACCACTTGTGCAACATGTGGCCGAGCATTGTCATGTTGCAAAATAACTTTGTCGTGTCTATCGGCGTATTGCGGCCGTTTTTCTCGCAGTGCTCGGCTCAAACGCATCAATTGTCGTCGGTAGACATCCCCCGTAATCGTTTCATTCGGTTTCAGTAGCTCATAATACACAACACCCAGCTGGTCCCACCAGATACACAGCATAACCTTCAGGCCATGAATATTCTGCGCCGACGTCGATGTTGAAGCATGGCCAGGGTATCCATACGTTGCCCGACGTTTTGGATTGTCGTAATGGACCCACTTTTCATCGCCAGTCACAATTCGATGCAAAAAACCCTTTCTTTTGTGCCGTTGAAGCAGTTGTTCGCATGCCATAAAACGGCGTTCAACGTCTCTTGGCTTCAATTCATACGGCACCCAATGGCCTACCTTTCGGATCATTCCCATGGCTTTTAAACGTTTGGAAATGGTTGATTGATCAACTCCCAAAGTTTTTGCAACCTCTTCTTGCGTTTGAGCCGGATCTTGATCGAGCAATTCCTCCAATTCGGTATCCATGAACTTTGGCGGCGCACCCTCGCGTTCTTCGTCTTCCAAGCCAAAATCACCACTTTTAAAGCGTGCAAACCACTTCTGGCACGTTCGCTCAGATAGAGCATGCTCACCATAAACTTCCACCAAGATACGATGACTTTCGGCTGCTTTTTTCTTCATATTAAAATAATGAAGAAGAATTCCCCGCAAAAACACATTATTTGGCACGAAATTCGACATTTTCAAGTGTGGTAAAAATATTGTTGTTTACGCTTCAAATAAAAAACTTATACTGACGTTTGTGCCTTACGACAGTAGCTCTCCAATGAATGTTTGGAAATGTGGATCGATGGAATAATAATCAAGTTACGCCATCTGTTGTAAAACCGCACGAACTTATTCATAGTCCTATTATTTTCAAGCTTTAGTTATTGTCATCCTCGTTTTTAAATCATTCTTTATCTGCACTAAACAAGTAATTGACTGCTTGCTGTATTCATGATAGAACTGTTCTATACATGAAATGGCTTCTTTAGTGCAGCAAACCAGGCTTCTGATGAATCCTAATAGAAAGCTATTTGTATTTTTAAACACACTTCATCATAATCAGTAAATTCTTTTTCCTCGAAGCTTTCTGTTCATCAAGTTCATTAATGGAATTAAATATTAGTTAATGTGAAGTGAGTAAATAAAGATTATTGAGAGCGTAAGCAGGCATTTTATAATCACGCTTATGCAGGGCCGCCCTTGCAACATATGGCCAGTCATGCAAGAAAAATGTTGGAAAGTGCTGAAAAAATCTAAAAACGGAATAATGGTAAACAAAAAACTGAGAAACTGTAAAAAAAAATTTCTCACTGAAAATATATCCCTTGAAGATTTTAGTATATAAATGCACCAATTTATTTATGATACAAAAATACTTAATGAATTCATCACATGTTTTTATACATATTAAGCAAAAATAAATATTGTAAATGGCTGCTGTGCAGGTTAGTTTAAATTTGAAACTTGAAGGATTTTCTATTCTATTTGTATATAACAGAGTTTAATGGAAAAACGTAAAGACTAATTGCATACAAAATCTTTATGTTGTGAATTTTGCAATCTCAAACATACTAACATTAATTTAAAAATTACTCTGCTTCCTAAAGTTAAAAATTTTTCTTTTACTTTTTTTCGTAGTTGATTATAGTTTGGACATTTTGTAAAAACTTTTTTTTGTTTGTTTTGTTAAGAAAATTCTTTTATCACATCAAACACAATATCACTATTGTATATTTTGCTCTACATTAATTACATTTAACAGCAGCGTCCGAGATTCAATTGCAAATTGAAACGTGCCAACAATCCAGAGCACACAGAACAGATTTGTGTAAGCAATTTTCAGAAAATTCTGGAAAATTGTGTGCAGTTCTTATTGCAAAGAAATTACGCACTTCGCTTGCTGCTTGAATGTGTGCAGTGAAGATAGAGGCAATGCATACCAAATATGTTCGCAAGAGTAAATTAAAATTGTTCGATAGTATACCTGGTAAACTCTTCTCAAGTAAGAAAGGACTAAAAAAAAAAATCTCTGAAGTGCTGTCAGGCGTATGATTAACATTTAACACATATGTTTGTGTGTGTGTATAAGAACATATGCATATTAGTATTCGGATATTTACTACACAGTGCGGCAAGTTTTAATTTTTTTTGTTGCCACACATGAGAAAATCCATGCGTGCGTGATCGTAGAGCTCAATTGTAGTAAGTGTGAGTTTTTAACTACGCTTCAGCTTGTCAAGGTAGTTTACTATGACTTCAAAGTGATAGCTAGGATCCGAAAAATTATTAATAATTAATGCGTTTGATATAGAAATATGAGTATTAACCAAAAGAGGAATATAAAGTAAATTTTACAAAGAAAGTTTCTTAAAAAAATTTTGGTCCTTAAAGTACAATATGTGAAATGGGTTCTTCGAAATTTTAGTACTTTGCAAATATCTAACTATAGAAGAATGTTAAGGAAATAAAAAAAAGTTTGTTTCTTAAATATTTTTTTAAGACATGTGTGAAGCGCTCCTCGAAATTTGTATAGTAAAATGTCCTTGAAAATATTGAACGAAAGAAGAATTTAAAAGAAACTTATAAAATAAAAAATCTTTATATATAAAAGAGAATGTTTGTCTGTATGTCATCGATGAACTCAAAAACTACTAGACCGATTATTATAAAAATTGGTATATATATGTATTTTTCCACGGAGAAGGTTTGTAGAGTATGCTCATTGATGCCACTCGCCACCAGGTGGCGCTACAGAGTAGCAACTTCTGCCCCGTTCAACCGATTGACATAAAAATTGATGGACTTAATGCATGTCTTGATGATTTAAGACTATGGCATAATTTACAGAAATTGAATTTGAAAACTAACATGCGTGTACAACTACAACGGGATGCATCTGCTGGAAATTTGGCAAAACAATTCTTGAATATTGGAAATGGGCAACCGGAAATTGTTGAATCTACACAATGTATCACCCTGCCAGCAAACTGCTGTAAGATCACAGAAAGCATCGATGAATTGGTGTAAAAAGTTTTCCCAAACATTGCACAAAACTACAAGGACCATCAGTGGCTGGTGCTATATTAGTAGCCGCAAACATCGATGCCAATACCATCAACTTCACCATTCGATGCTGTGGAAAATCAAGACGAGGTTGTCAGCTATCTAACTGAATTCTTGAATTCGCTTGATTTGTCAGGCATGCCGCCGCCACTACGACTTTGCAACGGAACCAGACACTCAGTCAAGAAAATGGTGAACAATGTTATTGAGGCAACAATTTTAACTGGAAAATTCAAAGGTGAAGACGTACTGTTGCCACGTATCCCAATGATCCCGACAGATATGCCATTCGAATTCAAACGCTTACAGATCCCGGTGCGACTCGCTTTCGCAATGACTATTAACAAAGCACAAGGACAATCGTTACAAGTGTGTGGATTAAATTTGGAGAATCCATGCTTCTGACATGGACAGCTCCATGCGGCTTGCTCACGTGTCTGAAAACCTTCTGATTTATTCGTCTACGCACCAGATGAAAAAACAAGAAATATTGTGTATCCCACAGCACTTCAATAAACATCGAATTGAAACTAAACTTTGTAATGTCACAATTTTTTCGAAATAAACAAACAAAATCCATAAAATGGTTCAGAATGAATTGAATATTTGTGTACTGATTTTTCTTTAAAGTTATTTTTCTTAAATTTATTTTAGTTGTTGGGGTAGTAACGCGCGCCGGGTACAACTAGTTTCTTATAAAATTTAGCGTTTGAAAATATTTGAAAAGTGTTCTTTGAAATTTGTATTCTTCGGTGTACTTAAATATTATATATTAAAAAAAAAAAATTTGGAAAACTTTGAAAATATTACTTTTGTTATTCGATTATTCTTTTCATAATATGGAAGAAATATCATTTGAAGTTTTTCATCTTCAGTCGACCGGCTTTGAGAGGTTCCTTTAACTTTCCATATTGTCTAAATAGACTATGTCCCTAATGAGGCATTTTTTTCGAAATGAGAGAAGAATAAGAATAAAATAAAAAAAAATTCTTAAAAAAATGCTTTTGTAAAACATGTGAAAAGTATCCTTTGTGAAAAGTGTCCTTTGTAAAATTTGTATCTTTCAATGTCCTTGAAAGTATTTAACGAACGAAGAATATAAAGGAAATTGAAATAAAAGTTTCTTAAAAACTGTTTCTTTTAAAAATATTTCAAATGCATGCTTAGAAGTTTTCTCCTGCAATGTCTTTGAAAACATTGAGTGAAGGAAGAATACAAAAGAAATTTGGAAAAACAAAATTCTTAAATAATTTTACTTTTTAACCCCTTTCCGTGCCTTAACGAGTCTGACTCGTGATGAAAATTTGGTCCAAACAAGAATATGACGAGCCAGACATGTGAATAGATCGTCGGGCCAAACGTAAATATCACGAACTGAGGTCGTGTACAGATAGTCGGATCAAATATAAACATCACGAGCCTGCTTCGTGATTCAATGTTAGTTTCTATCTGTAAGCCATCATAGTTAGTTACGAGTCTCAAAATTGCCGTTACAAAGTAATTAATATTATTCTATTACCCGATTCATGCCACTACCCAATTCTTCACATGTACACTTGAGCTCACTCGTCCAACGCCACCCGCAATCTGCCCCCTTTCTACCCACACGCCCTGTTTTCTGAGCCTACACTTAGCCATCGAAAATATCCTGAGAGAACTATTCAAAAACTAATCAGCCTTAGCGAAGGTAAATGTAATATTACTATGAAAAAGGCTAGTAGATACCAATCGTTCGGAACTTTTCATTAGACTAAAGCGCAGTTGGCAGCTATTACCTGCATTTTACCATCTCTTTGCTATCGAATGCGAGGTACTTTTATACAGCATATTCCGTCTAACTATTGAAATGTGTGTAAAATATAATTTACTGTACCAATTCACGTCAGGAAATATTTTCGTAACCTCACCATTCCACCTCGTTTTGTAAGTCACATACATATGTACAAGTAAAGGGAGCGCTGCTCAATACCCAGTGTGGATGTACATATGCGTACGGCCGTGAACCTAAAAGAAAATTCACCATAAGCGGAAAGAAAATAGTTCAAAATTAATATGCAAAGGCACATACATTTCAACATATTTTCTTGCAAAAAAAATGTCGCTCTCATCTATCAAAATCTGAATTCAAGTTGGCATCAGTCCACTGCTCAGCAACGACATCTGTCACAAACAAATTAAATCCAAGCTCATACGTGATTGACTACTCTTCCTTATAGCTAATCGCAAAGTTCGAGCTTCGACATTTCCGTCTAAAAATCGAAGAAGTGGCTGAACACAATGTGTTGATGAGTAATGATTTCAGTAGGTGTGCCCTATACCGGCCTTCATCAATCAAATGAGTGACTACATCAACCTTTTATTCTGAGATTTTCTCTTCTTACACAAAGTCAGCAAACGATGGTAACAGTTTTCTCTAGTAATCGAAATCAGTAATAACAAGCATCAGTAATGGCCTTGTTTCAGCTAAGTAAGTTAGAGCAGCGTAAGACGAACTATTTACATGCTGATTTGTGCTTTTAAATTCACACTTTGATTTCGTTTGCTTGACTTATCCAACATATCCTTTTAAGTAATTTATTTCAGTTTCTATAGTTTCTGTGTCTTTTTTTTCCTTTTTTGACTTGTACTGTTTTTCTACCACCCATTAATCAATTATGCTTTGTTATCTGTTTGTATATTTTTCATTGTTTTGTTTACTTTTGAAAATTCAAGGCATAAAATAGTCTCATCTCATACTTTGCTAAAGTCAACAAAGAAAATTTTAGGTTACAAAAAAAAAAAAAAATATTACCACATCACTTTTGACTTACAGCGACAGTTGAGGGGTTTACTATTTTAAGCATAGTAGTTCATTTTTATGAAAATTGGGTTATTAGTAAGAAGTAAGTTGAAAAATGTAATAGTTTTGAGATTTATTCTAGGAAAAGTAGCAAATTAGTTAGAGAAGCACTCCAAAAGAAAAAATATTGAATTGCAGTATTTTTAAATGTTACGCAGGCCTTTGAATAGGTATGGTACGAAGGCCTGCTATATAATCTTAAAATGAGCCTACTGTATATTTACTATATCCTTCTAAAATCATACCTGAATAGTAAACATTTTCTTCTCAAAATAAACGATGGAACTATCAACCTCCAGGTGTAGCTTAAGGAAGTGTCCTAGGACCCGACACTCCTTTAACGACCTACCCTTAAAGAAGAGCACATATACAGACACTTATATCGATTATACAGTTATATTGTTCAAAAGTAGCCATGCTTCAATTGCTTTTTACTACTTACAAGAAAATCTCAACAGTGTTAGTTCCTGGTTGAAAACCTGGCGTATGAAAGCTAACGAAACCAAACCTCTGCAGTTTATTTTCCCGCTTCGCTACGGCGCGTGCCCTGCCGTATCTCTACACAACGGTCTAATACCTCAGGCAGATAATGTCAAATATTTAGGTATTCTACTAGACAAACGTCTCAAATGGCGATCGTATGTATTTTTAAAGCCAACTTGGGCTGAAACTCTGTTCATTTTACTGGTTACTTGGCATTGCCAGCATTGTCGCTACACAATCAATTTACAAAGTAACCTGAAGACTCCGTCAGCGATACAGCAGTCAGTTTGCCACTCATTGAAGTTCTCGAGCAGTTAACCTTTTTAATATCAGCTTCACTTCACGAAGATTAAAAAAATGTACGCTTGATGATTGGTCAAATACTTATTTTTTATAGATATTTAAAAAAAAATTTTTATTTTAAGAAAATAAAATGCGATCGTTTTGATTCTATAGTATGTTATTATTGACATCAAATAGTATACAAAAATAATTAAAAAAAAAAGTTAGTTGGCTTGTCAACAGGATTTTGGCTCTTCAGGACTTCGGAAACGGAAAAGTTTTTTTTTTGTTTTGGTTTTTGTGTAAATATTTTATTTGCAATCTATCTTAATATAATGATATTCAGCAAATTAGGTGTTATAATCTAATAGCAGCGGTAGTATTTGCACAAATGCAAAACTACATATAAAATTACGACATTTGTTCAAATCTTATAATAGGACTATGAATAAGTTCGTGCGGTTTTTTTTCGAAATTTGAAACTTTATTGACGTAAAATGGTTACAAATTTAATATTCAAAATATTGTCCATCGCTTCTACTACTTTTTCCCATCTTTCTGGCAATTCACGGATTCCCTTTGTGAAAAATTCGGTCGGTTTTGCCGCAATCCACGAATCGATCCATTTTTTGACTTCATCGTAATTACGGAAGTGCTGGTCAGCCAGGCCATGTTGCATCGATCGGAAGAGATAGTAATCGGATGGCGCAAGGTCTGGACTATACAGCGGGTGGGGTAGGACATCCCATTTGAGCGTTTCTAAGTATGTTTTGACCACTTGTGCAACATGTGGCCGAGCATTGTCATGTTGCAAAATAACTTTGTCGTGTCTATCGGCGTATTGCGGCCGTTTTTCTCGCAGTGCTCGGCTCAAACGCATCAATTGTCGTCGGTAGACATCCCCCGTAATCGTTTCATTCGGTTTCAGTAGCTCATAATACACAACACCCAGCTGGTCCCACCAGATACACAGCATAACCTTCAGGCCATGAATATTCTGCGCCGACGTCGATGTTGAAGCATGGCCAGGGTATCCATACGTTGCCCGACGTTTTGGATTGTCGTAATGGACCCACTTTTCATCGCCAGTCACAATTCGATGCAAAAAACCCTTTCTTTTGTGCCGTTGAAGCAGTTGTTCGCATGCCATAAAACGGCGTTCAACGTCTCTTGGCTTCAATTCATACGGCACCCAATGGCCTACCTTTCGGATCATTCCCATGGCTTTTAAACGTTTGGAAATGGTTGATTGATCAACTCCCAAAGTTTTTGCAACCTCTTCTTGCGTTTGAGCCGGATCTTGATCGAGCAATTCCTCCAATTCGGTATCCATGAACTTTGGCGGCGCACCCTCGCGTTCTTCGTCTTCCAAGCCAAAATCACCACTTTTAAAGCGTGCAAACCACTTCTGGCACGTTCGCTCAGATAGAGCATGCTCACCATAAACTTCCACCAAGATACGATGACTTTCGGCTGCTTTTTTCTTCATATTAAAATAATGAAGAAGAATTCCCCGCAAAAACACATTATTTGGCACGAAATTCGACATTTTCAAGTGTGGTAAAAATATTGTTGTTTACGCTTCAAATAAAAAACTTATACTGACGTTTGTGCCTTACGACAGTAGCTCTCCAATGAATGTTTGGAAATGTGGATCGATGGAATAATAATCAAGTTACGCCATCTGTTGTAAAACCGCACGAACTTATAAATAGACCTATTATCTTAAATGTATTAAATTTCATTTGTACTAATGAGTTGCATATCTTCATATAGGAACTTATGGCTCAAAATCACCAAGGTTGCGAATTTCAAAATCGGTTTTATGACAAAAAAAATTGCAAGCTATAATGATGACTATTAGTTTATACTGTTGCTTAATTTGTATATTTTTAAACCTTTACAGGGCAGCGCACAGAATTCTTTATTTTTTTAGTAATATTGCTTAGTAGTAAATATCTTGCAGAAAACCATCATTTCGGGAACGTTTTCCTAAAGTTTCATAAAATCCGCAAAAACCAAACAAAGCGCAGAATTTGAGCTTTGTTTAAAAACATGGGTATATTATGTATCTATATTGAATAAGCAATAATGAAATCAATACATTCAAAATTTTCTACAAGCAAAATACGTCAAAAAATTAAAGAAGTTGCTATTTCAGAAATTTCAAAATATTTGAAACTCTTATAACCGAATTAACGTAATATGTAAAGAAAAAAAGTTCTGTAATGTAATAAATATATATATAATATGGAATACCTCCATTTATGCGTATTTTATTGAAATATTGTAATGTTCCCGAAAATGATCAACCGTTCCCGGAATGACCAAAATGTTCTCGAAATGATGATATTGATATAATTAGGTAGAAATAAGGAAATATTTAAATTATAAACAACGGTTTAAATAACTAAGTTATTTATTTATTTATTTATTTTTTACAAAACTTATTATTTTTCGAAAACATCAATATCATTATCAAAATAATAATATTCTTGCCTTTTTTCTTTTTTTAGCGTTGGTGTTGGAATAATACGGATTATTTGCTCGAAATCAATATATGGATTATCCTTAGGTTTCAGCTTAAATTTTCTAATATTGTTACGCACAGATCTCAAAAAGGTTACTAAGATTTCTCCATCATCGTCATCGACACATGTCTGGCAGGTAGCAACATATCTGAAGCAAACATTTGGCTTCTCAGTAGGAACTTTAACAAGCAAGAATGTCCCAGGGGATACGAGATTTGGATGTATATTTTCTTTGCCATAAGACGTATTTGCTTCATTAATAATCTGTTTAACTTTAATCTGCTGACGACGAGTTATTGTCTCTAAATCTTCATTGTCCGAGGAAAATGACCAGTATACAGATTTATAAATGCTTACTCTATTTTTAAATCTGAAATCGTTATCTGTGATCATGGGCTCTTTGTCAACAGGAGATTCAATTGCAGGTATAAAAACTTCCTCAGGTTCAACTGCACTCATATTACAAAGGCTAGAAAGCTTCGATAGTTTTAGCTCTTTGTTCGTATAGATATAATTGTATTAAAACGTCTAGTCCTTTTTGCCAGTACACTTTTGTGATGTCCATTATACCTGGAATAGCATCCAGAGACTTTGGAACGCGGTTTTTCTCCTCAATCACGTTGTCTTCTGGGATTACTTTTACTTCGATAGCAGCATTTTTGAACAAATCGGCGAATTTTGAGGCTGTTGTAATATCATTACCCATCAAAACATGTCTGTCAGCTGTTCTTTTTAGGTATCCTCCTACACCATCCTTTGGGACTTTACCATGACCAGCCTCGCTAAAAGTCCAAGTTGATTTTATCACTTGTTGAAAATCAACAATCAATGTTTGTATCCAAAGAGTTACATTTGTTCGGTTCCGGTATTGCGGTGTTGGTCCGTCAGAGTAAATATGAACTGTGTCAATTTGTTTGTTTTCCAAAATTGTTGTTAATATTGGCTTCATATGAGCCCATATGGCATGTGCTTGGTGATCTAAATTATCACTTACTGTAGCAAAAGATTTTGATTTTAAATCACTGTTACCGCTTCGCAAATAATATACGCCTGTATGAATAGATAATTGGTTCTTAGCAAAATGTGTCGACTGTATTTCATTTGCGTACTTCGTAGTATAGTTCTCTGAGAAGTCTATCTGTATCATCACCTCGTTTTCACGTAAATTGTCTTTTAGTTTTTTTCAATTTGTTATAACTATAAATGCCATACAAGTGTTTCTTCATAGCCGGAATATCTTCAAATAAAGCAATTTTTAATTCGTTAACTGTTCGAAATCAGGATTTTTTTTGTTATTTTAAAAGTCTTTTTAATACCTTTTACAATTTTATATTCTTGAACGGACTTCCACGTGAAATATGTCAAAGAATCTCTATTATCTCCTGATTCGAACTCAGGAATTTTGCATTTTTCACATAAACTATTCATGCAGTCATGAGACTTAACATCACAAGTGTATTGTTCAATAAACTCGCGTGTTTAAGCTCTTTTGCATATTTCAGTTTATTGAACTTTTCTTCAAAATTTGCATGCTTGACACACAAGCATGTTTCTCTATCCCTTGATTTTGGTGCTACGACCCAAAATGGTTTTGCTCTCAGCAGCGTTGCGTATGATAACACAATTCCAGTTTCTTTTACAAATCTTGACACCAGGTTTTTAACTGAGTGTAAAAGCACGCGTCTTTGTTTTTTGATACCATTATGTTTCACAGAGTCTCTCTTAGATGGACACATTCGACTTACATCATCTTGTTCGAAGAAATCAATGACTTTTTGTTGAACTTCTTGCTTTAAAACAATATTGCGAACTTTGGTATCAGACTTTAAAATTGATGTATAGTTTATTTTCATCGGTCTAGTTGGTAAAATCCTTTTGGCCATATGTAACATTTTGTATTTTCGCAAAATGCTTCTACTGATACATTTATGAAAGGCTTCTCTCTCTTTTGAATTCTTTCGTAAGACGTCAGCCTTTTCTTGCAACTGTTTAGTCAATACTTCGCTAAATATAAGTTGTTTGCGTACTTCAGGAGGTACAGAAATATCTTTAATTAAAGCATCAACTTTCCTGATGGGACTTGGAACAGTTTTTATTTTTGCATCTATTCTTACTAGTTTTTTCTTTAAAGATGCAATTTTCCGCTTCATTTCAATTATAATTTTATTCTGTTTTTTTATTTTTCGGTATGCTTTGGCCCTATCTTTTCGAACGATTTTTCTACCTACTTGTCTTTTCTCTGGAGGTACTGCGGCGAAGTCGTCATCTGATTGTGGTGGCGTATTACTCACTTGATTTGCAAAACTTATTTTCTTTTCTCTGTATGTTTTTGATGCTTTTTTCCAATCCTTTCTCTGCTTTCGCTTCTCTCGTTCGGTCATATCAGTAATTTTCTTCACTTTTTTCTCTGCCGTTTTTTTCTATAATATTCTCTGTCCTTAGCCCGTTTAATTTCTTTCTGCTCTTCAGTCATCTTATCCAAAAACTTTCTTTTTCTAGCATTCGCCTTTTCTCTTTGGCGCAAATAAGCTGCACTATCCTTTTTAAGCTTTTTTTGAGATTTTGTTTTATTTTTTTCTTTACCAGGAGTTTCCATTATGCTGTAATTATAAAGAAACAAAATTTTAAAATAAATTTATTAAAAAATTGTAAATGTTTCGCCCTTGGAAATAATAATCATCATTCCGAGAACGCAACAGTCATTTCGGGAACGTGTCATCATGTCCGGGAACGTTCCCGAAATGACCGTTCACGAAATGACGATTTCAAATAAGCGCGCGCTTTGATTAGACGGCGGCCATCTTAAATGCGATCTGGGTTTGCCAATAGGAAAATATGTGAGTTTACTTTCTTATTTCGTGTCGTAAAAAAGAATTTCATCAATAATTAAATGTAATAATTACGTTCCCGAATTGACGGCCTATTGATGTACGCTCTACGAATAATGAATTGAAAGGTACTTACCATTTAGATTTATTTTATTTGAGGATAAATACACTGACAGTCCGCTTTTTTATTGTTTTCTTCCTCGACTGACGTTAGACACCGAATGGCTGCGTTCACTTAAAATTATTTTTGATCTATTATCGATACGTTCACTGAAATGACTTTTGCGGTATCGGACAAACTATATTGGTTATTTTTATAGTTAAAAATAAATAATCTTTTAGTATCCTTTCTAAAATTAAATTTTGTATAAAAAATACGGTGGATTAAGTAATGAAATGTGTTACTTACCTTAAATTTTTATATTAAAATTTGGACTTGTTGCTGAAGATTGTACATTAGGACGCGTTCCCGAAATGATTATCCATGCATGTATATTGATTTTATTTAAAATTTGCTTTATTAATTAGTGATATTGTTTGATGTACACACAAAACAGGTTAGTTGAAGTAATGTATTAATTTTTTTTTTCTCAAATAAGTCAAGATTTAAGACTTTAAATTGCTAGCAAAGCCAATTCTGCACCTTGGTGATTTTGAGCCTTATGTATTTTGTTTTTTATTTAGTGTTGAGTAAATAATTTAATTCAGCAAAATTAGAGAAATGGCAAGTCTAAGATATGATTACGCTTCAGTCGTATTGTTTCACTACTTGAGTCTAATAAGCATATAGCACTCGTATTTACATGGTTTGACAGCCGTGCAAGATATCTGTTTGGAATTTCACTCTTTACAAATGGGATATCTAAGTCCTTGTGTATTGCTTCATTTGTGACAAACCAAGGGGCGTTAACAAGAGCACGCAAAGTTTTTGATTGGTCGCGTTGCAGAATTTCTATATTCGATTTGCTAGCAGTTCCCCAAAGCTGTATACCGTAGGTCCATACAGGCTTTAAAATAGCTTTATATGGTCTAATTTTGTTTTCTAAACTAAGCTGAGATTTGCGACCAAGCAGCCAGTGCATTCGCTTGGTTTTATTTTTAAGCTGCTCTTGTTTGGCCTTAATATGGGGGATAAGTTAAACTGATTATTATTTTGTAGGCTTGTCATTCTGGCAGGTGCCACTTGCGTTTCTTTTCAGCCCTAACTTTCCATACTACAGTCCAATTTCCACCCGAAAAACATAATTTTTTTTTCAAAAGTCCGCCATTTTTTTATTTTTCAAAAAAACTTTCCTTTTTCCCCTGCCAGAAATACCAGCCTACAGAATAATAATCAGTTTAACTTTTTCGTTTCTGCTTAACCTCTGCCAGTTTCATAATGAAATTCCTTTTAATTTTTGTGTTATGATATATTGAAATACCTTCAACTAACCAACGACATTCATAGCGACACTTTAATGAATTTGCAAACTGACATTAGTATGTAATATACGAGTACTATTTCTAGTTGTATCTTTGTTCTACTTTGCTTTCCGTAATTTTCTATCCTTTTTTATCTTTCTTTTTCCTTAATTAAGTGGCGCTCTGCGTTCAATAAATGCCTTTATTTACGAAACGTGGCTATTACATTATAAGATTGGCAGTGAAAAACATTTAATCTTCATTCCAAATACAATATTCAAATTTAATACCACTTTTCATATGAACTTTCCCTCAACTCCAACAATTGCTGCTGAAAATATTCCTCTTTTATCTTTCAATATTTAAGTCACCTCAAAAGCATTATAGACTTTATAAACTTGATAACTTATAACTCATATTGACTTTATAACTTATAATTCATATTGAAAGAATTCCTATAATTTTATGTTTCAACAAAAAAATTATTTTTTCGAAAATTTTCGAAAACTTTAATATCATAAAAAAGATGTGTGTAAAATTTAAGGGAGACCGGGTAATATATCTTCAAGTTTTCGTGTACGCCAATTCGAAAAATATAGTTTTGAGAAAAACGCGTTTAAAGTTTGAATACATGAAACTATACCTCTCCCAGCACTTTTTTGACGTTCTATAATATAAGAAGTACTTAAATTTACGTTTTAAACATTTTTTGACATATTCTTAAAGGATTATATTAACATTTATGAAAAACTTTTTTGTTTTTTAAAATTGTACACGTATCTGTCCCCTTAAGCTATAACCAAATTCGGACGGATACGAAACTTTAAATTCACAATAAGTGTTTTTATTCGAGATATCACGAAAAACCGAAAATTATATAAAGTATTTTTTAATTTGAGTTAGCTTACGAGTATGCTAGCATACTGAAGGGGTTATACGCAGTTATGAAGCAAATAAAAGACGGGTTGTCAAGGATTTATCCTGAAGAAACTTCAGAATATTTTTAATTATAAAAGCATCCTTCAAGAACGTAACAACATTTTTTATTTATGAAAATGTTGATTATAGAGCGCGCTGCAGGCGATTTCTGGAACCTCCTTTAAAAAAAGACGATTTACGGTGTACATCGTAACTCAGGATTGGATTATCTGAAATCAAAAAACCAAACAAATTTTGTTAATATATTAGATTATCTTGTAATTAATCGTTCGGCTAATCAAAATAGTGAATTTTCACAAAATGGCAGCTTTTAAAAGAAATGATTTCGATTTTTACGTTAAAATTTGGCCGTAAATTGATTATAAAATGGAAAATAAGTATCAGATTCACAAAGGGAACGATTAATTACTAGAAAATGTATCTTTAAAGATTGAGTTAAAACGGTTGACCGATCAAACAAGCCGTTTTCGAGATATCGTGTACACCGACTTGAAAAATGCCGTTTGGAAAAAACACGTTTAAAGTTTCAATACCTACCTTAAAACGTGCCGAGGCATCTCTACATATTTAGGTATAACTCCGAAAGTATTGCTTAGATCTACTTCAAATTTCGTGCGTATACTTTTGAATGTATGTACATTACAAAAATGCAATAAAAAAAGTCGATTTTTTTGAAAGTCATAACTGCGTATAACCCCTGAAACAAGAGCTTTCGATTTTGTTCGCACTCTTTCGAACAGCCCTGGCGTATAAGCAACGAGTACCCGCACTTGCATATCGAATTTTTCAAATAATTTGAATGATATTTTTTTTCTTTTGATTTGAATATTTTGTTTTTGACAGTATTCCTTTTTAAGTTTCACAAATTATACGTTCGTCATTGGAAGGCTAAAGAAATGCAGACAAATAATCGATAAAAACAATAAATGCAATTAGCTAAAAAGCTCCAAAATTTCGAACAGATATTTGAGCAATAGGATAATTGGTAAAATTTGAACAAAATTCCAATTTATATAATTTTTCCAATGAAAAATTCAAAAAATATGCTTCATAAAAAAACATAAATTTGGATAATAATTTTGAACTGGACTACTTGAAGAAAATAGTTAATGCTGCAGAGTTTCTTATTATTTTTTTTTTATACAATTTATTTATTTAGTGAATCAGAGCGGCGGAAACTACTCCATACCCAGGCATATAGAGCTCTAATTGAAAAATAGGTTTAGTTATGAAGGACAAACCAAGCAATTGTACCCTCCTCAAAACTTCATCGCTTCGATTTTTATAAAATTTGGCGAAGTTGCTCTACTATAGAGTAGCAAAAATTGTGCAAAAAGATGAAGAAAATATTGATTAGGTATCGGTATTTCGGTTTTAAACTTTTTAGAATAATTATTTTTAGTTCAAACGTAAGTCAACTAGTTATTGTTCTAAGAAAAAAGAAGGAAAATGTGTGAGGTAAGAATTTTTCCATATTTTAATTAATTAAAAATAAAATTTTGATTGACTTTTTTTTTTTTAATTCCACATTTTAGTTCCTTAATTCTCAAAGGATAACTTGGAATTTTTCTTTAAAATGATTCCTAACTTTTTATGTTAGAGACAAAAATAAATTCGAATATTTTTTTGTACTTTTTTTCAAATTTCGAAATATTTACTTATAAGTTCTCTAACGAAATCTTGGAAATTTTCTTTCAAAATGATTCTCAAATTTTACTGACATAGGCACAATTTCTCCATTGAATGTTTTCTATACGATTTTGCCGTAGTTTCCGATAAATAATTAAAAATGAAATTTCAAAATATTTTAAAATTTTTATTGAAGCTGCGTTTCATAGCCTAACAATAAGTTTTAAAGATTTACTACTAATTTAGACTATAATCGACTCCTACGGCTGAGCCCTGTATTCCCATATCGCTCTACAGATGACTGACAAATCTGTTCTTCGCAGACGATCACAACTTTTTGTATTAAGCAAGGCGTTTGTGAATGTGTTGGGTAGTTTTGTTGTTTTTTTTAAGTATTGTGCTCTACTATTTTCCAACTCGGCCTTTACAACAGGCATTTCAGGATCACTGGGAATATTCTCGTTGCTCCTACTCTTCTCCCTAAGCACTTCACAATACGACTCAACAGTTAAGTGGCATTCACAAGACAGTCCACTTATTGTCTTGCTTATACTACAACCATTTAATCTTTCTTGGCTTTTTTTTTAATCCCTTAGATGTTATATTTTTTTTTTTCTTTCTTTTTCTGTGAATCTCGCGAGGTAAATATATCTCAGTTTATTTTCCACGAAATTGTTGAGTTCCATTTAAGTTAAGGTTATTTTTCCAGAAATTAAATGATATACAATTTTGTTTTGCCTCACCGCTTAGGTATTTCGTGATATGAGACAAAAGGTGCGTATTGTTGAAGTACGTCAAATTGAGCACAAAATGGAATATTATAACGCAAAATATATACAACGCTAAAAGCGCATCAAATGTCTGCGGTAAAAGACTAGACAAAAGTCTATTTTTCGCTGCTGAAGTATTCGTATTCTTCAAGGAGTTCACTAGAATTTAATTGTTTGTGTGACCACTTGATGTTCAGCAGAACTTTTAGATATTCTTTGTGTTTAATCTTTTTAATTTAAATTTCAACAATGTCTGTAATATTTGTAAAATAAAAATTATTCCTTGTTAGTCGTTGAATCTCAAGCAACATAAATGTGAAGGGTGAATTTGCTGGTACTTTGTCGAAAAATAAGTTTTGTTCTTACAGAAAGTTTATTTGAAAGAGTGAATAGTTAGTGAGCTAGTAAGATAATATTTATCAGTTGATTAGTTCTTGATTTGGTCCAGAATATGTGCTCGTTTTGTGACATTTCGATTACTCTCTCAATGTTGGTTTTCAGGATCCACTGCAAGTCTTGAGAGTTGTAGTGGTAAAGCGAGATTAAATAACCTGCAAGCCAATTCTCATTCAATAAAGTGGTGAAACAAATTTGTCAATTTCGTATGTAAAACAAAATTTGGGCGGCCGCCGTGGCCGAATAGGTTGCTGCGTGACTACCATTCGGAGTTCAGAGAGTGAACGTTGGTTCGAATTTCGGTGAAAGATCAAAAAATTAAGAAAACGTTTTTTCTAATATAATAGCGATCGCCTCTCGGCAGGCAAACCTCCGAGTGTATTTATTGCCATGAAAAAGTTCCTCATAAAAAATATCTGCCGTTCGGCGTCGGTTTGAAACTATAGGTCCCTCCATTTGTGCAACAACATCAAGATGCACACCACAAATAGGAGGAGGAGCTTGGCCAAACACCCAAAAAGGTTGTACACACCAATATGTACGCATTGGTTTCTCGGCAATCACTCTTGGATTATCATTCGCCCAAATGTAGCAATTCTGCTTATTGACGAATCCACTGAGGTGAAAATGTGCCTCATCACTGAAGATGATTTTCTTCGAAAATTGGTCATTCACTGTTGCCATTTCCTGCCACAAATGGTCAAGAGGCTTTAGTTCTTGAGTCACTTTCACCTTGTTGCGTGTAAATGCAAGTCTTTATGCATAATGTTCATCAACGACGAGCGTGAGAGGTGCAATTGTTGGGCACGACGACGAGTTGAGGTGAACGGCTCTTCAACCACACTATCGCGAACAGCATATAATAGCACTTGCGGAAGGCTACAAATTACTTTATTCTCCTATCGGTTGTCTTTTTATCTCCAGCGCATATTCTTTAACTTTATCCTGCACATCATCCAGTGTGTATGACTCAGCACTTTCCAGCAAGACTTTGCAAATTTTAATTTAATATCGGGAATGATGAGTGCTGCAATAACTGCATTCCATAAGCGAAAAGTTTTTCAAACCTTTGCAGTAATTTTGATTGAATTTGAGTACTAATTTCCGTAAGAAATTTTATGTGTTCAAAATCTTCAATTTTGACGAGGTCTGCTGACAACTTTTGTTTAAGATCCGTGTGGCTCTCGGAAAGCATTCTGGTTAATTTACGTCTGCTGGGGATCTCTCTTCCGGGCAAAAATTTTAAGAAACTAGGATGCTCGATAACAGACAATGGAGAACACGTTTCGTAAGCAAGAGAAGAAATATCTCGTTCAATTGCATATCTAGCACGCAAACTGGTGCTGCCTGGTTCCAGCCTTTTTCCTTTGAAAATCTTTAAATGTGTTTGGAGTCGAATAAATAAACGTTGCAAATATGTGTCAATTTTTAATTGCAAGTATTCAACTTAAAAAATACCTTCTCAACTATTTTGAAAAATACTCCATATAAAATAATTTTATTAACGCCGAAAAATTGTTATTGAAGAAACTCCTCAGCACTCGCATTGTCACTGATAGTAGGTACACAGCTGGTAATTGCCATCATTCCATCAACCCGAATTGGTTTATTCAAACCAGGTTTGGGGTCAAAAGTGGGAACCGCATGTCGTCTAGGTCCATATGGTTCAATATGGGCCATAAGAAATTGGTTATCATCGTTGTGTAGCGCTCGCTGTTGACGTTGACCGCCTCACCAACGTCGTTTTCAAAAAAGTACGGACAAATGACGCCGCCGGCCCAAAATCCACACCAAACGGTAACTTTTTGAGGATACATTATCACCTGGTGAACCTCGTATGGATTGGTGTCGTCCCATATGCGGCAATTTTGTTTGTTAGCACAGCCATTCATCCAAAAATGAGCCTCGTCACTAAAGATGATTTTTCGCCCAAAACTGGGGTTCTCTTCCAAACGATTCGAAGCCCAGTCAGCGAACAAACGGCATTGTCTATGGTCATCAACTTTGAGCTCCTGGGTCAGTTGGATCTCGTACGGGTGTAGGCCCAAGTCCCGATTCGCCAAGTTGATGTCTGCGAAAGGCCAAGTTCTTGTGCACAGCGAGGAATAGACTGCCTCGGATTCTGCTGTACACTTTCACGGACCGCGGCAATGTTCTCGGCCGATCTTGCGTTCCTTGAACGTACAGGTGTTGGCTGATTGTTTACTGACCCGGTCGTCTCAAATTTGGCCACTAAACGTTGAAGAGTCGACTTTGAAGGGCCACCACGTCTATCGAAAAATGGGCGAAATGTGCGCAAAGTTTGCGTTAATGAACACTCATTTTGATAATAAAGTTTTATCATTTTAACGTGCTGTTCAATCCTGTAACTTGCCATGATGATTTGGCATAAGCAACTGAATAATAAACAAAAGATTTGACAGATGTCACCAAAACAAAATGGCTGCCACAGGGCGCCAAAATCGATCCGCGCCAATTGAAAAGCTCTTTATAAAGATTTATAGACAGAGTTCCCCACGAAAATTCGAGCATCATGTCTGCAAAAAACACTCGTTTCCTTTCAAAAAAAAAATAATCCTCATCAATCCAACTCCGTCTAGGCAGTCCACAGTATTTTTGCGTAGAACTTCTTTCCTGGCGAAATATAAGAGATCTTCATACATCACATAACCAATCAAATGAAAATAAGAACGCTGATTTCCGAATTTACTGATTTCTGCCACAGAAGTTTTATAAATACAAACTTCTCTTCAAAGCTTTTATTTTTTTTTTGTTTTTTTTTTAATTTTTTCTTTATTTAGAAAGTATTTTCTGTCTCGATTCCATAAGATTCACAAGAAATTACAAATCTCCGAAAATGCCGAGATAATAGCCAACAGTCACACAATTTTCGGGATTTAAAAAGCGGTGCATCGAATGTACCGGAAATCAACACAGGTACATAAATGGCATCTCGAATGCAACTTCTACTGCGCTTTGCATCGTATTTACTTTGATTCTGCATAAATCTCCAGTAAATTTTCTTTAATGCACTGCAGTCATTTCTTGATACGCTTTTATTTGCCAACAATTCGCAATCTGTCACATGGGAAATAATTCAAACCAATACCTAAGCGACAACACTTGTGACTGCAGCTTGAATAAAATAAATACAAAATACTTACTAAATACGTTAGGGCTGTTCAAAATGTATAAACAATTTATAAAACGGTAAGAGTATAGTATGTAAATTTCATATTTAACATTGGAAGCACACTAAAAATATTACGTAATATCTTAAGACGCAGCCACCTGCTCGCTAAGTCCCTGATTCGATGTCTACTCTGAACGTGAAGCATCAGAGGATAAAAATGTTATCTTTCATGTGGCTTTGCAACTTCTTAAGCATACCTCTAAATACATTTCTTTCCATAAATTTAATAATAAAGACATCTACGAAATACAACATCTGCTCCATACTAGAATTGTCTTCGAGCCTCCACGTCCGGCTCGTGATATTCCTCAATGCGTGAATTGCCAACAATACGGACATACTAAATCGCTTTGCCACAGGAAACCAGGGTGTATTAAATGCGCTGAGACCCATGCCTCTGCAAACTGCTCGCGCAAGACCAGATCAAAGCACGTAAAATGCATATTATGTGATTTAAATTACCCAGCAAATTATTAGGGCTGTATAATTTACAAAAAATAAAAAGCCCACCACTGAGAAAAAAAGAACTCAATCCAGCGCCTATCTCCCATCAGTAGGAACTCACTCCTCGCCTCAATCCAGCTACTTCACTACCGAATTACAATACACTCTCATATGCGCAAGCTGTAAATAACACGACAAATATCCCAAGCGTAAATAACCAAACTCCACACTTTAAAGAAAACACATCTGGGGCTCCAAATGAAATGAAAGATATGATTATCCTCCTCAAACAATTTATGCAGCAGATGACGTCAATGATGACCTTACTTGTTTCCTTCACAACCAAAAGCTCCAACTCTTGGATCCCATAAATATAATATTATGGAACACCAATGGACTATCTAAACACGTACTCGAGATGAAAGCACTGCTCAATACCCAGAATATCGATATTCTTCTAATATCGGATGCCCATTTCACAGAGAAGAACTATTTTCAAATCCCAAATTATAAACTCGGTCACACATTGCACCCCGACAAAAAAGCGCATGCTAATCAGCCATTCTAATTAAAAATACCATTGAACACAATTTAATTAACTCCTACTGCACGGAAGCTATTCGACCGACTAATAAACTGTTGAAGACTGGAAAGGTCCAATTATAATCTCAGCAATATATAGTCCACCCAAACATGCAGTTAAATCAAAAGAGTATGAAAAGTTTTTATCAACCCAAGGAAGCATATTTCTCGCTGGAGGTGACTATAACGCAACACACACATATTGGGGCTTGATCGATTTTTGCGTCGTAAAAGGCATACCACCTGGTGACATCAAGTGCAGCAATTGCTTCGAGCTCTCTTCTGACTATTCTGCTGTAAAGATTGAGCTTCATAACCCCCTTGCCGACACACCTGCTCAATGTTACCTCCATAATAGCAAAACTGACTGGAATCACTTTCGATATCTAGGGTATGACAGGATATGGTACGGCGGTTTGCTTTACAAAATTAAAACCACCCTCCCTATAAACTTCTACTTACTTATAAAGTATTATCTTAATAACCGAAATTTCTTCGTCAAGGAAGGAGATCATATTCCCCCATATGACTTAGCCGAATTTCCAGATGATACTGATTTACTAGCAAGTGACACTTCCCCGCAAGCAGCTTCTCCTAAACTACAAAAGGGACTCGCCGAAATCAACCTATGGGTAAAAAAATGGAGAATAAAGTTCAATGAAACAAAATCAGTACAAGTCACATTCACTCTTAAGCGAGACACTTGCCCACCCGTCGAACTCAACGATATGGAAATTCCACAAAGCAATGAAACCAAATATCTAGGAATGCACCTAGACAGAAAATTAGCGTGGAAAACATATATATTCTCAAAAAGAAAAGCACTTGGTATTAAAATCAGATACCTTCACTGGCTTTTAAATCGTCATTCCCAAGTTTCGTCGTAAGCAAATTGCTCATATACTCAGCAGTTCTAAAACCCGTATTCAGCTTTGGGGCACTGCGGCAAACTCCAATATCGAAATTTTAAAAACGATTTCAGTCAAAAACATTAAGAATGATCACCAACTCACCCTACTATATTACAAACTCGCAAATACACCGTGACTTCCAAATATCCACTGTTATTCAAGAAATTGAGAAATATGCAATATCCCACAATCTCAGGCTTTTAGCTCACTCTAACTCCTTAATAATGGAAATGATAGCAAATCCCATTGCATTGATATCACACGACTCAAAAGAAAATCCGCCACAGATATCCTCTTTTAAGGGTGAAAAACGCAATGGGTTGTACCACAAATATTGCTTAATGTATGTATACAGCTTATTGCAAGTATTCTTAAAAAAAATATTTAATCTTAATTTCCCTATGTTTATGGCAAAAAAATATTACCAGATTTCTGGCAAGCTTATTGTTACATATAGTCCAAGTAAAAAATTTGGAGCGTTTTTCACCTTATTTTTACGATAATACTAATACAGTTAGGTTTATCCAATTTAAATATATCAAATATGTGAATTTTTCTTCTACAACTCCTACCCAATTTGAAGGCAATTCCATAAATTGAGAATTGAGTAAATCCACGGTCTTATTGGAAAAAACTGAACCAACCCATTTCCACAATATCTCTTGGGATCACTTTTGTACCAAATCAAAAAGATGTTGCAAACGCTTGAAAAGCTGATCATTGCTTAATGCCAGCTACGCGGCAGGTACAATAAAGCCCTTAATCCAAGCTCTTGAATTTTCTGGCCCGTCGTTAAATATGTATGAGGTCTGATTTCGGTCTTTGATGTCCAATAGAATTCATGGAATCGTGGCAACCATCGCTTTGTTTTTACACAAATTCTGTTCGCCGAGACTTTTCCTCTTGGCCGCAGTGGCACTAAGGAATGTCTGGAATTTGCTGATCTCCTCTTTTCGCCCCACAAATTTGAAATGATGTAGCTCCGAGTGTATTTATGCCGTGAAAAAGCTCCTCATAAAAATTATGTGCCGTTCGGAGTCGGCTTGAAACTATAGGTCCCTCCATTTGTGGACCAACATCAAGACGCACACCACAAACCGGGGGAGGAGCTCGGCCAAACACCCAAAAAGGGTAAACGCGCCAATTACATATATATATATATATATATATAATATATTATACTGCTTTTGCTGCTGCTTAAACTGCTTCTAAGAAAAATTACTTCGGCAGTCGTCAGCTCCCACAGGTCCTTGTTTAACTGACTAGAACTGTTGTCACATTCTGAAGTTGAAGCAACATCATACATTTCTTTTCAGCAAACTATGTAAATGCAATTGTTCTTGATGGTTTTGTAGTAATTTTTCTTTTTGTTTTCTATTCGTCTTTTTTGTTGTCTATTTTAATTGTTTCGACTGACTGCAGCAGCAAAAGCACTAAGGAATGTTGAAAATTTTGAAATGCTGCCAAAAGTTATCGAAGCTACCAACTGCCTAACTATTTCGGAGTCTTTCAGGAATCGTGTGTTTGCTTCTGCTTTGACTGCGACTGATAAATTCCCAGAAGCATAAGTTTGAGCAGCAATTCGCATTCGACTTCCGAGAATCACTACTGTGAACTTCAGCAGGAATTTTATGACTTTTGCTACTTTGACTACAGCTATTCAATCATTGCACCCAACTGATTTCACAAAGCACTTGTCTGCTGTTAGGTTGATGCAAGCGCAAAGTGTGAATTTTACGTTTTTCTTGAAATTTACTTAGTGCTAAGAGGTCTTATGTTCAAGACTATGACGCTCGAGTACGTCTCTCCGTAACCTCAAAAACCTTAAACAGCTTGAATCGTTTCTTCAAGGACTAAAAATAGACTTCTCTAAAGAGCTAAAATATCTGAAGGTTATTATTGATTACAAGTTTCATGAAATCATTCATGAATAAAGCCATGCAAATAAAGCCGACTTGCAGGAAAATAACAATTAGTTCTTTGGGATAAAAGAGAGAAATCAATGCTGAAACCGTTCTGACTACTTGTATTACGTGTTGCGTGCGCTTCGAGGAAAAAGACGGAGGCGATAAGGACAACATCCACTCTCGCTCTCGAGACACTTCTGAGCATACGCCTGGGACCGCAATCAAAAGTAAGCGCTGCATTTACAACAAAACTCCTCGCAGCAGAAATGCGATGCAAAATAAGTTTATTCTTTCGTACTATCCGCAGTATAAAGGACTATATTGGCTTTTGGTTAGAACCTATTATTTCCCCAATAAATAAAAATTGACTAGAAGGTTATCTGACCAAAATACTTTGTATGGCTCTTCTTTTATTTATTTGCGCTATCGATTCGTCCCACCCTTATGTACACAGTCGCTCAAATATGCATACGTTTACCATAGATTTTATACTTATGAGTACATAAAATATCTGTCTGTTACGTGCGCGAGCAAAGCTGTTGTCTTCTTGAAGTCATGCATATATTTTTACCAAATATGAGATTTAACTTGGCTTTGTGCTTGGAATTTGCAACTTTAGACAAAATCACAATATTGAAAAATCGCATTCGCTGAGCGCAAAAGAACGGAAAATAAGAGACTATGTGAAAAAGTATATTTATTGTTCACGTGATTTTCCACATGATGTTAGTGGTTGGTTGCAAAAATAAGTAGGAAAAGAATTGAAGATAATTGAATTTGATTTTAGTGGTTTTTCCATTTTTCGGATAGAAAAATAGAAAAGCTTGTGTCACCGCACGTGATTTGATTTGGCTGGATATTAAAAAAAATGCACGTGTAGATTAAATAAAGTTTGCTTCAATCTTAAATTAATTTTTTGGATTATAGTCAACAGACAGCTAAAAACCCGTTTGAACCAAAAAACGCGTTTAGATGATTATACAAATTAATCTTTTATGTGAAAAAAATGAATTAATTCCTTTGATAAACAAATTTATGGATTAACATATACAACATATTATATTATATTTTGAACAAAACAAATTTTTGAGGACAAAATGAAATTAGTTCTTTCGATAAAAAAGCTTCATGGATTGCATTTTTGGTAAAAACAAAGTTTGTGGAAAAAATTAATAAATTTTTTGATAATATGTGATGTATTTTTTGATAAAAACAAATGTTTGAACTTTTGATAAAAAACTCTCTGGAAGAAACTATATATAAGCTTTTGGTAAATAAAAAAAAACATTGTGGAAAAAATTAATTAACTCATTTGATAAAATCAAAGAAATTTTTGTTTATAAAAAAATGTATGGAAAAATATATATGGTAGTTTTTTTTAAAAAAAATGTGGAAAGGATTAATTTCATTTTGTCCACAAAAATTTACTTTTATTAAAAGCAGTTTTTTGCATTCATGTCTGGAATTAATTATATATCAAAGTTTCAGTTTATTTGTTTATATAAATAGTACATAGTAAGACTAAGGTCTTTTAATAGTACTTCAACAATATTATAACCAACTGGAATATTTTTAACATACAAGTTTCTTAATCTAAATTTTACACCAGTTCATTTACGAATCAATCCAATATATTTAACTTAACTATAATAATAAGAAGAAAAGAAGCAATAGGAAAAGAAAAGAAGGATTTAGAGAAGAAAGAGCAAAAGTAGAAATAAGAGAATGTAGAGAGAAATTTAATGCCCTAATTTAATGCAATCAAACACTTTTAAAGTAGTTATAGACTTGTGCCCTGAAGTTAAATCTGTTAATTCAGCCTTCACAGTGTCGGGCAATGAGTTCCACACTTTAATAGCGAATAATCTAGATGATGGTAGGTAATTAAATTTTGGAACGTTGAATTTATTGTGTCTGCGAGACCTTACTGGTATCAACTTCTCTGTCAGATAGGGAGGAGTCCTGAATAATGAAAGTTTGCACAAAAATATGCAATTTCTAGCAGACAAATAACTATTAATGCAACATCCCAGTAACCTTGATCGCCATGCAAAGATATGATCATATCTGCCAATCCCATATACATACCGCGTGGCGTTATTAAATGCCACATTAAGTTTATGGCAAGATGTGGAGTCGAGTTTGCTGTATACCACCTCAGAGTACGTAATGAGAGGCATAATTAGCTGGAGAACTAATTTGCGCCTCGTTTTCTCTGGCGTGAATGTTGCAGAGACTCTCAGTTTACGCAATGTAGCATAAATGTTCTCCACAACCCTATTTAAATGGTCAGCACAGGTAAGTTTTGTGTTGAGAATAAGCCCCAAATTTTTTACCTTATCCATAAAGGAAATGGAACTTGTACCTATCCACAATTTAGGGATAATATAAAAAAGTTTTATAAAAATAAATAAGGTTTGTTGATAAAAAATTTGTGGAAAACAAACAAAAGAAAAAAACAAATTTGCTGAAAAAATTTTATAGAATAAATATTCATGAAAATTTATTCACTAGTTTGATAAAAAAAATATGGAAAAAACTGAATTTTCTATAATTTTGGCAAAAAAAATTTTTGAACTCTATATAAAGAAAAATAATTTTGTGTTAAAAGAAATTTTGTGGAAAAAAGTCATTAATTCTTTTTATAAGAAAAATTGTATGAAAAACCAAATTTTAGTTGATAAAAAAATATATTGAAAAATATGTATGGTATTTTTTGATAAAAAAAAAATTTTGGAAAAAATAAATTAGTTTATTGATCAGAAAATTTATGAAAAAACTAATTTTTTTGATCCAAAAATTGTATGAATTGTGAATGTAAATATTTATGAAAAAATGTAAGCTTTTGCTAAAACAAAAAACAAAAAAACAATTGTGCATAAAATTAATTAATTCATGAAGCAGTATTTCCGCGCAGAGAAAGAAAAACTCGTGTCGATGTAATTCACGTTTTTATTCTAACTGCCGTTTTTACATTTTTTGTCATAGCCTACTATCTAACGTATAATAATTACAAAGTTCTTTTTGGCATCGCCTACTATCTAACGTATAATTGTACAAGTTCAAAGTTCCATGTAAGTGAACTATAAGAGAGTAGGATTGGTTTGCAGAGTTGTATTTAGAATTCAACAAACGCCCCTTCAAACCAAGCCTGTACATTTAAAAATTCAAGTTTACATTTCAATATTCATTAAGTTACAATTCTCAATATGCTTCTGCTTCCCCAACGCTTTGGTAAGTATGTCGGCTGCATTCTCATTTGTCGGAACATACTCGACCTCAATTTGTCCGCATTCGTGTTTCTCTCGTATATAATGGTATCGAATGTCGATGTGTTTGCTTTGTTTCTGCACCATGGGATTTTTCACCATAAATTGCGCACTCTGGTTGTCACACAAAATCAAAGTAGGACCTCTTGTATATTCCAGGTAACCCAACTCATTCAACAGACCACGAAGAAAAACTATTTCTTTAGTACCTTGGCATAATGCTATGTACTCAGCTTCCATCGAACTTAACGCTACCACAGACTGCTTTCGCGACTCCCAAGCTATTGCTCCACCAGCCATTGTAACAAAATAACCTGTATAGGACTTCCTGTCCAAGCTGTCGCTACCCCAGTCAGCGTCTGTGAAACACACAAAATTCTCAAAATTAGCAGAAAAAGTTAATTTACCATAAGGTGTTTTCTTCAAATATCGAAGAACGTATTTTGCTGCCTGCATGTGCTCTGTATGCGGATGTGAGTTATATTGAGATAACTTTGACACCACATGTGCAATATCCGGACGAGATATGACAGCCAGATACATCAGCCCGCCAATAAGACTTTGGTAGTCCTTCGCCTTCAAGTCACTGCACTGCTTGTCACATTTATGAAGCACCGTGCCTGGAGCCTATGGAGTTGCCGCTGGTTTACAATCTTCCATGCCCCATTGTTGAAGAAGTTGCTCGACATATCGCTTCTGATGTATAGTGATGTCACCTCGATCACCATCCCGTTCAACTTCCATCCCCAAATAAAATGATATCTGCCCGCGATCGACCGCTTCAATGTATTGATTCAACGCTTCTATTATACTCCGCATCTCATGCTTGTTTGAGCATGCCAAGATCATATCGTCTACGTAGAGAGCAATAATGCTAACATTCGCATTACCACGACGAATATAAACCGATGGGTCCGACTTGCACCTTACGAATCCCATCTTCAGCAATATTTGCGTAACTTTCCGGTTCCATTCCCGACCATCTTGCTTCAGGCCACATAAGGCCCTTTTAAGTCTACATACCTTATTAGCATTTTTCGAATCTCCAAACATGGGTGGCTGACACATATAAACCGTCTCCTCCAAATCGCCGTTCAAGTATGCAGCAACAATGTCTATGTGATTAACCAGCAATTTGTGTTTCGCTGCCAATGCCAAAATTAAGCGAATTGTTGAATGTCGTACCACCGGAGCAAATGTTTCGCAGTAATCCACGTTGTATTTTTGTGCGCAACCCATCGCAACTAGCCTCGCCTTAAACTTCTCAATTGAGCCATCCGGATTACGTTTTATTGCGAAAACCCATTTACAGCCGATAACATTTTTATGAGCTGGTCGATCCACCAAGTCCCATGTTGCGTTCCGCACCAACGATTCATACTCTACTCTCATTGCCTCTTTCCACCTGTCAGGTCAGCATCTTTAGAGTTTAGCGCCTCACTGACCGTGTTCGGATTTTCAATAACAGAGTTCAGCATCTCCGGACCAGCCTCTGTACAATAGACTTTTCTCGGCCTTCCTACACCTCCTGAACGCACCATTTTTGGCCTTCCTCGCTTCCTCTTGTTATTGTTTACAGCAACAGCCTCCTCGTAATCAGACTCGGTCTCAGCTCTTTCATGTTCTTCATGCTCGCTGCCTTCGTCTTCACGCTCGTCACGTCTGTCTTCGCTTACTAACGATTCTTCAGCGCTACTCGGTTTTGCTTGAAGTTCAATAAAAAATGTCTCTTCGTTGACATCACTGCCCCTTAAATTTAATTCAAATGAATTTTCGAAGAATATGACATCACGTGCAATTGTGATTTGATTCGTTTGTAAGTTAATTAATCGATAACCTTTCGTAGTAGGGTGATAGCCAACAAACTTTAGCTTAACCCCTTTCGGCAAAAACTTACTACCGCGTGGTCTTGGCCCCTTTTGCAGAACCACTGCATCACAACCAAACGTACGGAAATGTGCAACCGATGGTTTCCGCCCATGCCATTTCTCGTAAGGTGTAACTGCACCTAAAACTTTCGTAGGACACCTGTTTCTAATATATACCGCCGTGCTTACCGCTTCAGCCCACAATGATTGTGGCATTTTAGAAGAGCTTAATAAGCATCGCGCCATTTCTACCAAAGTTCTGTTGGCTCTTTCAGCCACACCGTTTTGCTGAGGGCTGTACGGCACAGTGGTTTGATGCCGAATGCCTTTTTCTCGTAACCAATTTTTAAACTGAGAGTTGACGAATTCTCTCCCATTGTCACTACGAATTGTTTTTATTTTGCGGCCAGTCTGCTTCTCCGCGGTCGCAGCAAAAATTTTAAACATATCAAACGCTTCGGATTTTCTTTTTAGAAAATAAACTGCAGTATATCGCGAGTAATCATCTATAAATGATATAAAATACGATGCACCGCCAACCGAATTCACACCCATAGGCCCGCACAAGTCCGTATGTACAAGTTCTAATACACTTTTTGTATAAATGCCGCTATATTTCACATAAGGCTTACTATGGATTTTGCATACCGCGCACGTAAAGCATTCAATGTTTTTTGAAATTTTAAAGTTCAAACCATTTACCATATTCATTCTTGAAAGTTTATTTAAATCATTTGTATTTATGTGGCCAAACCGCCTATGCCAATCACTCGCGTCATCACTAACCCCATTTACACAGTCCGCACTTTTGTTCACTGAAACGTTAGCAACATATATGCCATTTTCCAATGCACCAGTAAGAATTGTTTTTTTGTTTTTGTTTTGCATTATGGCATTATTTTCTGTAAATGTGATGACATTTCCACTCTCTGCAGCTTTAGCGATGGAAAAAAATTGGAATGTAGATCAGGTACATACCAAACGTCTCTCAAATTAACAGTTGTGTACTTTGTTTTCAGATTAACAGTGCCCTTTCCGCGTGCATAAACGCAAGCACCTGAAGCTAAAACTATTCTATGTTTCACACAAACAAGAGAACTAAACAAGTTAGCATCTTTGCACATGTGAGACGTTGCGCCACTGTCGATTATCCAAGTCTCGCTCAAATTCTCCTCTTTCTCTACTAACGACCAAGCTTTATCATCTACGAGTGAATTATTGGATTGAAAACTGCACTGAGAACGTATATGACCTCTCCGTCCACACTTAAAACACTTTATGTTGTTATTGTTGTACCTACTGAAAGTTTTGCTTTCGTTCGCTCTTCCATTTTCCTTTTGTCTTGTTCTGCTGCTGTTACCGCTGCCAGCGCCTCTGCCGCTACCTACACCAACCTCACTCCTTACGCCTCTGCCGCCGCTGCTTTTATTTCGAAAAAATCCAACGCGTCTTTTCGATTCGTTTGCCGAAAAAGCCGTTTCTGCGCTACTGCATTTGTCGCCGTGCCTTTGCTCCTCTTCCAGAATCTTCGCGACGAGATTATCCAATTTCGGCAATGCGTCCCTGCTCTCGATTGCCACCACAAAATTCTCCATTTCGTCTGGTAATGAGCAAAGCAACAAAATTGATAAAAAGTCGTCCTCCATGGATATGCCAACTTCTTTTAAGTCATCTACAATACAGCAGAACTCCTTCAATTGAGCTGAAAACTTCTCGCTGCTTTTAAATTGAAATCGGATCAGTTTTTTAAATAGATTAACCTTCCTACACGCTGTATCTGCCTTGTAGAGCGCGTTCAACGTGTCCCATGCACTTTTTGCTGTGGTACAGTTTTTAATATGTATCAGCTCACTTGGCTTGACGCTCAATGTTATAGTAGCGAGAGCCTTTCTGTCGCATACTATCCAGATGGTCTTTCCAGGCTCCTCCTTCGGACACTTATCAACGACTGCACTCCACAAATCTAGAGTAATCAGTAAACTCTTTAACTGAATACACCAAGTGGTATAATTTTCCCCACTTAATTTTTCGATGTTGGCTAAAGCGTTAGCCATTTTACCGCGACTATTGCTTTTAACACCGGATAAGCAAATCAACCGAATTATTACAACTTCTATTTATGTATGTTGACCGTGAACTTAGAAACCCAAATCGATACCTGGGCCCATAACCATTTGAAGCAGTATTTCCGCGCAGAGAAAGAAAAACTCGTGTCGATGTAATTCACGTTTTTATTCTAACTGCCGTTTTTACATTTTTTGTCATAGCCTACTATCTAACGTATAATAATTACAAAGTTCTTTTTGGCATCGCCTACTATCTAACGTATAATTGTACAAGTTCAAAGTTCCATGTAAGTGAACTATAAGAGAGTAGGATTGGTTTGCAGAGTTGTATTTAGAATTCAACAATTCATAAAAAACAATAACTAAAAAATGAAATTTTTTTTTTTATTGCTTCCAAAAAATATTACACCTGTCTATATTAACAATAAATAATTTGTTTAAAAGATATATGGATAGTTAAGTGATACTATTAGGTCATTGCACTCCAGGATCATGTAGAAATATATAATTAACTTGTAAAATTTCTTCTTTTTTTTTTTTAAATGGAAATACTTTATTTGCAATCTATCTTAGAATACAGATATTCAGCAAAAGAGATCTTATTACCTAATGACAGCATAGTATTTACACTCGTGCAAAACTACAATTGTTATGCATATTTTATGTTATTAGATTTAATTTTTACTTGAAAATTGTTTAATTTACTTCATGTATAACTTATATTAGAATTTTAAAATTTATTGGAGTTTTAACAGTTCCATATTTAGCTCTGTTTTTTTGTTTTTTTTATTATTATTATTAAATTGACAAATTTAAAGGAATGGCAAGTCTAAGACATGATTGCGCTTTAATCGTCTAATTTCATCTAATGGTTGTGTCCAGCAAATAGTACTTGTGTTTACATGATTTGACAATCGTTCAATGTATCTGTTAGAATATACTGAGATTTCTCTCTTAACAAATGGAATACCTAGATCCATGTGTATGGCTTCGTTTGTGATAAACCAAGGTGCATTAACAAGTGTTCGTAAGGTCTTTGACTGGTAGCGTTGCAAAATCTTCACATTGGACTTACTAGCAGTTCCCCAAAGCTGTATAGCTTAATTTTTCTTCAGCAGGAAGCTTCCTCATCGTCGGATTTGTGTGCGTCAGCAGTCTGCTTAGGTGCCTTCTGCTCGCAATTTGTATTGCTTCGTCAACTGTTTCGATGTTTAAGTCGCGGTGAAGGTCAACGTTTGGTATATACCATGGTGCATTTGTTATTGTTATTATATTAATTAAATTCATAGCATTATTTGATAAAAAATCGTGGAAAAAACTAATTCAATGAAAGTATTTTCCTGGACAAAATACTAATGTGAGACTCTATTGTGGAAGGAAATAAGAGTCGTGACGTCTTACAACTTATACTCAAAACATTGTGACGTGTACGGCTTACAAGTTTGTGATGACACAATCCTCTAACTGCCGCAGTATAAACATACCCTGCACTGTGTACATAATGTGAAGGCGCTGCTCATTCATTCAGTTAGGGGAGTAAATTGGGAAGCAGCTTCCCATTTCATGTTTTAAATTCTTATACTCCCAATATGATATTAGTATGGATATTAAACATAGGAGGATATATTCAACTTCTACTTTTCGCCAGGGCAAATATACTTATATATTTTCTATAGTATCCCTAGCGCATACTTCAATTCATAGGAGAATAGCTCTACTAATCTTCTTATTATTTTGTAAAAAGCAACAAGGAAAACGAAATTGAAAGTAAACGAACACTTTGCTTTAATAGCTTTATGTATCCGCTTTCGTTTGATATCCATATTAATAACACAAAGGTAGTATAAGTACTTAAAATCTTTTTTCAAAAGTTAGTCTTTTGAAACATTAAAGTCCCTTCAACCCATTCGATCCCATTGTACTCGCTTGAGTACAGAAAAAGCATCTTTTTCGAAACGACGTCAAAAGCCAACGCTTACAAATTTTTAAATGTATAATACAGAGCAATGTCGAAAAGGAATACACATGTTTCTCCTTCTTTTTTTTGAGTCCCGTTATCCGTTATTCACTTGTCTTTGCGTGCACCTTTGCTATTTTTCTTCTTTTCATGGTTTAGTTTGCAATAAGCTCTCTGTTTGACAAAATCTAAGTTATCACGGAAAAAGTTCAGTGTTGTAATATTCATAATACATATAATTTGTATACTTTATACCAAAAAAACGAAAAAAGTTGTGGAAAAGTGCATTTCGGTAGGTTTAAATTCTAGTGTACTCGCATGGGTACAGTGGGAACATTCATATATATTTTGTGTGCATATTTCATGTAGATTTGGTAATGGATGTAAAAAAAATTTACGGAAAGAGGTTTCATAACCTTTCTGCGGCCACCGACTATATTGAATCAAGCGACCGTAGTCACTTCGACTTCGCTATTACACCGCCAAATACCCACTGTGACACAGATGAGGAGGACATTGAAGAGGATAATATATTGCGTGATGATATTCCAACCTTGGAATCGTATTTTTCGATTCTTCTTTACGTCATATGACCTTCTTAGAATTTTGAAAGAACAAGGATTTAAGGCTACTGGGACTGTTCGTCAACGGCGGACCAAAAAATGTCCTCTGAAAACGAACAAAGAACTACAAAAGAAGCAACGGTCTCCCCGTTTGATTTTATGTAAGTTTATCATAATGATTTATTTGAATAGTTGTTTTGTATCAAATTTTGTAGGTTTTCTGACTCAGGAATACTTTTTGTGACGTGGAATGACAATAGCGTTGTGACAGTGGGAACAAACTTTGATAGAATTGAACCTTTACATACCGTCAAACGATGGTAAAGACAAGAGAGGCTCAAGGTGAATGCCCATCAGCCGAAGTTGATAGCGGAATACAACTCAGGAATGGGAGGAGTTGACCTCCACGACCAAGCTTTGAATACTTACAATATAAAGTTTAGAGGAAAGAAATGGTGGGGGCTTCTTTTCCCCACAATGATAAGCTCGTGCGTAGCAAACGCATGGAAGCTTTATAAAATGGCAAGTAAGAGTCAATGCGAGTTGTTGCAATACCAACGTGAAATTTTGCGATCGACAACGGCATCAATAGCTGGTTCCTCATATAACCATTCTCCCAAAAGGATATCGATTCAGCTGAGGTGCAGGGAGTATCACCAAAGAATTCGATGGATTTGCGAGTTATGCAATGTAGCGCTTGGCGTGGAGAGAGAATGTTTCAAAAACTTCCATACTGTTAACCGAACTAATAACCAAGGAAGTCTTTGAGAGTGTCTTTTTATTTAATACTCCGTATTTTCATATACAGACAATGTATATACATATTATCCCATTGTACTCGATTGGGTACAGCCCAAAAAATGCATTTCTTTGATTTTTTTTCGTGTTTTTTTTTTTTAAGGAGCTTAATTACATTGTTTCAATAAACGTTTTATAAACGCATTTAAAAAAAAATTGTTTTATATAAGGTTGGGATTTAATGGGTTAAAAAGGAGATAATATTGGAAAACTAATGTTAAAAAATGTATGAGAAAATGAATAGCTAAAAATTGAAATTAAATTTGTAAGAAAATAAAGAGCTGAGTATGCGGTACAATCTATATTTTCCCGTGCGTATGAAATTTGTCCTGAATAACTTTTGCTCTTACAACAATGTTTTCATACCGGGCTCATCTCTGAATTGTTGTTGCTGTTATTGACCACTACTTTATGCATTTAATAAATTGATTAATATAGTGAATTACTTTAATAAAAAGTATTTCACATACTTTTACGGCGACTTGAAGTGCTTGCCCGGATATAAATCCGATTTGTTTCAGTAACGTGGAACCAATTTTCGGGCGAACGAACAATTTTTGAATTGCTTAAAGTATATATTTTACTATTTCAACTATTTCTGTCATTTCAGAATTTCTGCAACATTTGTCAACTTCCCATCGCTTAAAGCTCACAAATTTTCTGACATATTTTCTGATTCACTTGTATGTCACTCATACGCCCCGTCCATTCGAGATTACTAAGCAAAGCTGTGCAAACATGGATGTATATGTACATATAATTATATATGTATATATGTGCATGTGTGCTGTGCGCGCTTAAATTTCGTATCATTCTATATGCACACTATAAATGTTTTAAAGCATTATTGAGGGGTAGAACGCAGAAAATCAACAACACCGTTAACTAACTGTTTCCTATTTGCCGGCATGCACCGCTATCATAGCCAGTTACACCAGCATCCGTTGCACTTAGCCTGCTATATAACGGTAATTGTGCTAATTTCATATCTACGTGCAAATATAATTAAATGTTTTATTAAATTATAGTAACTACAGCACTTAAAAACTGGCCAGCAGAAGCCAGATGTTGCGATGGGTTGGAAAAGTCCGACAGCAGACTGAAGACATGACTGACTGGTTTAATACTCGTATATACATATTATGTACTATATTTATATATTACATATATATATAGAGAGAGAGAGCCGGGAAAAGTGTTGCTAATACGTGTAGTTGGTTACAAAATGCTTTCGTATGCATTCTAATCATATTAACCATGCTGCAAGCTGGCAATTCTCGAACGAAATAGAACGATAGCGAATGAAAGTGAAGTGGAAAGTAAATGAGAATGCGAATGCGGGTAAAATTGTTAAAGTGGCATCAGCAAGAATACTAAGCCATGGTGAGCAAACATTGGGCAAAAAGGATACACACAAAGCTACTCGCACAATGCTGTTGCTGGAATATATTTTTGTACAGACTACTATTTCTTTGCATTTGCTCGTTATGTTGGATGTCCACAAGTTAATGAAATAAACAAAGCAATTTTTTACTCCACTTATAAGCGTGTGAGTATATATACACATGAGTTTATATATATGAGTCAATGCATATTCATATTTCTGCCAACAGTTTGCTTTCAATAGTTTTCATTTCGTGTATGCAAATATTTTCCATTTTGCTGAACTACCTCAGCTATTCAGATGATTCAACAGAGTCGAGTACCTCTTGAAGCGTCTGAGTAGCCCATTGTACGATGATGGGGTGAAAATTTGCCAGCAACGAATTTTTGCTAGTATTTACAGCAGAACTAATTTAAAAAAATTAAAATGCTAGTGAAAATTTTACCTATACGAATTTGCGTTTCTCTTATTAATTAAAATATTTTACCAAAAAACAATGTTATTAAATTCCTTTTGTAGTTGAGCCTTCAGCTTTGGCTTTAAGTTTCTTTTGAAAGTAAGGTATTTACTAAAAACAATATTGTTATTATTATTATTATTATTTATTAATAGGTCTATTTATAAGTTCGTGCGGTTTTACAACAGATGGCGTAACTTGATTATTATTCCATCGATCCACATTTCCAAACATTCATTGGAGAGCTACTGTCGTAAGGCACAAACGTCAGTATAAGTTTTTTATTTGAAGCGTAAACAACAATATTTTTACCACACTTGAAAATGTCGAATTTCGTGCCAAATAATGTGTTTTTGCGGGGAATTCTTCTTCATTATTTTAATATGAAGAAAAAAGCAGCCGAAAGTCATCGTATCTTGGTGGAAGTTTATGGTGAGCATGCTCTATCTGAGCGAACGTGCCAGAAGTGGTTTGCACGCTTTAAAAGTGGTGATTTTGGCTTGGAAGACGAAGAACGCGAGGGTGCGCCGCCAAAGTTCATGGATACCGAATTGGAGGAATTGCTCGATCAAGATCCGGCTCAAACGCAAGAAGAGGTTGCAAAAACTTTGGGAGTTGATCAATCAACCATTTCCAAACGTTTAAAAGCCATGGGAATGATCCGAAAGGTAGGCCATTGGGTGCCGTATGAATTGAAGCCAAGAGACGTTGAACGCCGTTTTATGGCATGCGAACAACTGCTTCAACGGCACAAAAGAAAGGGTTTTTTGCATCGAATTGTGACTGGCGATGAAAAGTGGGTCCATTACGACAATCCAAAACGTCGGGCAACGTATGGATACCCTGGCCATGCTTCAACATCGACGTCGGCGCAGAATATTCATGGCCTGAAGGTTATGCTGTGTATCTGGTGGGACCAGCTGGGTGTTGTGTATTATGAGCTACTGAAACCGAATGAAACGATTACGGGGGATGTCTACCGACGACAATTGATGCGTTTGAGCCGAGCACTGCGAGAAAAACGGCCGCAATACGCCGATAGACACGACAAAGTTATTTTGCAACATGACAATGCTCGGCCACATGTTGCACAAGTGGTCAAAACATACTTAGAAACGCTCAAATGGGATGTCCTACCCCACCCGCCGTATAGTCCAGACCTTGCGCCATCCGATTACTATCTCTTCCGATCGATGCAACATGGCCTGGCTGACCAGCACTTCCGTAATTACGATGAAGTCAAAAAATGGATCGATTCGTGGATTGCGGCAAAACCGACCGAATTTTTCACAAAGGGAATCCGTGAATTGCCAGAAAGATGGGAAAAAGTAGTAGTAAGCGATGGACAATATTTTGAATATTAAATTTGTAACCATTTTACGTCAACTGCACGAACTTATTCATAGTCCTATTAGATATATCAAAATGCTTATATCTAAATATAGAGGAGTACTAGCTGCCAGGGCTTACGACTCTTTCTTTAAGTATATAATACCTGTGTTGATTTAGTTCTAATTATGGAGTTTAAATAATCCTTATTTACTTACATTGCTTCAGAAAGTTAAATATTTTATGAATGTTTTCAGAAGAAGTTTTTTCAAGAAGTGCGGAGGGTTTAATGTCGCCAAATATTTTGATCCTGTGGCTTCGGAAATTGGGGCATTCATCTAGTAAGTGGTCGACCGTGGAAAGTGATCCACACCAAGGACATGTGTTTTTGGGTTTCCCTATGAGGAGGTGTTCGTGTATCAAGAGTATGTGCCCAAAGCGTAACCGTATAAAGGTAGTGGTTTGGCTCCGAGTGTTATTATTTGGAAAGTGGGGCTTTTGTCCTGATGGGTTAACTTTGCTGTACCAGGATGAAAATTCTTTCCAATTCTTATCTTTCTCACTTTGAATATATGCTGCAATGGTCCTAATCGAATCGTGTTTTTCAAATGTTGCAAAAGTAAGGCAGGGTTGGAGATGGATTTGTTTGGCGGCCGCATCTGCTGCCTCGTTACCTGGGATCCCAGCATGACCCGGGACCCATAATAAGTTGATATTTTTATGATGAGTATTTAGTGCTGCTTTAATATTTTTAATTAGACTACTGGAGGTGTTTACGCTTTGGAGACCACTCAAGCATGATAAACTGTCTGTGCATATTTCGAATTTCCCCTTCAGTTTTGTCGCATATTCAATAGCAATTTTGTTATTAGTTTTCAGAAACTATACGTAAAGTAGACTGAAAAAATGTTTCCCGTATTTTTGCTGAATTCCTAATGATCTCTTTATTTTTAGTCTAATTAAAATTTAAAAGTGTTACATTTTTTTGCCACTTTTTTCTACTTTTTTCATTCCACAAAAAAAAAGGAAAAAAATTCGTTCCACAAAAAAAGGGCAATCCGAAATAAATATGTGTTCTTAAACCATAATTTATATAAAATCGTAGCTTTTGTGCAAAAAGAAAATCCTCGGAAACTTCGTACTTAGCCCTTAAACAGAAACGAAAATACGTATCCTTAATTCTTAAATTTTAAACTGATGGTCTGGTTGAAATATCTTGTAGAAAGCAAATGGAACATTATAACAAATATTTACTAAACTCGCTTCTTTTCAGAACTCCTATACTTTTGCTATAACTCGGAAATAGTTCCACTCAATTAATATCAGACTTCGTGTTCTTAATCAGAGTCAGATTTCTCATAGCAAATAAAACCAAATGCTACAAATAACCAAATTTCCTGACCTCCCTGCGTCTGATCGATTCTGTTAATATTAATATTAGTATTTTTTATTTATAAGTATTTACTTGTACCGAAGCCTACTACTTTTTGGAACATAGGAAGTTACAAAACCTCCAATATGAGCGCGTTTTCTCTTCCTTAGATAGACAGTGAGCGATTTGGGCTTTGGCGTCTTTGACAATCAAATTGAAACTGGCTAACCAGTGCAGAAATCTGTTGAAATCTATATGCAACCAATTTTCGGTAAACGTCAATTTACTACTTGGTCGTCGGCATGTCACCAGAAGCAAGGCGATCTATGAGTCAACTAGGAAAGTTTGTTTAAAAACTACAACTAAGGAAATAATCACAGCGGCAATAGATCTGATCAAGGGCAATCATTATTATCTTCACCATCCTCTTCAGTCCGTTTACAAGATAAGTGACGTGCGGCAACAGGCTACAAAATCACGAATCGTATGTAGTTTTTATATAATCTGCAAAGAATATCCTAAGCCCGATTTTGTCAGATCAAATACAAAATTTGACTAAAAGATTCAAAATTCGTTCCAGTTTTTCGGACAATCTGCTAATAACTGAACTTTCTTAATGTTCAATCAGACCGTGGTACTTAAATGCGTATAGATTAACCCTAGCTTGTAAGATGTAAAGCGGAGGTTTTTCATAGTAGTTTTTTCCTTCGAAAATAGAAAAAATCGTTTAAAAAACCAAAAACTGTGATAAATATATAAATATAACGATGTAGACTAAAGATTTATATCATATTCTGTAAATTGTGCGATAACAAAAATATTGTAACGTTTTTCTACTTAATAAACTCTTATCTTATCTTATCTTATCCTAAACCCGGGTCACATGTGCTACCCCTTGATGTTCCTACAGTTGAGCACCTTCTATGGGGATGTCCAGCAATAATTAGCAAGCAAGGATAATTCTGTGAGTGTTTCGATTACCGATCCGAGTATTAATATGGTTGGTAAGTTTTCATTCAATTAAAAAAATTACTTACTTGCTACTTCAACTCTGCCTTCTTAGGAGATTGTTTAATTTTCTTAAAATTATTTTCTTAAAAGGACATACTCGAAGGGTTAAGTTGGAAAAAAGATTCAGTTACTTTTATTTTGAACTTTAGTACAGCCTCGCTCAGTGAGATTAATTTGAAATTTCAACAACTACTCTTTTTGGGAGTACGCGCGTATTTTTCGATGTTTTTCGAATATGCACCCTTTTTGGGTGTTTGGTCGAGGTGGTGTTTTGGGTTGTGGCGTGCATCTTGACGTTGTTCCACAAATGGAGGGGCCTACAGTTTCAAGCCGACTCCGAACGGCAGATATTTTTTATGAGGAGCTTTTTCATGGCAGAAATACACTCGGAAGTTTGCCATTGCCTGTAGAGGGTCCACCGCTATTATTATAGAAAAAACGTTTTCTTCTTTTTGGTCTTTCTCCGAGATTCGAACCTACATTCTCTCTGAATTCCGAATGATTGTCACGCACCAACCCATTCGGCTGCGGCGGTCGCCGATGCATTGCTTATTGCTGGACAATTTAAGGAAATTTTTTAATTTTTTTTTTTTTGAAAGTTGCTTACATTAGGTTTAAAAAACAAAATGTTTTTTTAAGTTATGATGTGCATAATAAGGACCGTTTTAAAAATGTACTTCATTGTTTTGTTGAAAATAAAATCCTTATATATGGTAATTTTTTTTCGACGTTCAACAACTTGTGCTTAACATAACATCCCCCCTTTGAGGATATGGTGGTCAAGGTCTAATGAAAAGTTCATCAGATCAGGCACTGGCGATTGAAAAGAAGCTCGAAATTACCATTATCGGAGTAATCAACAAGGTAAAGCGCATTTTAATTTATTTGATTTATTTCTCTTTTTCATTATTAATTTTTCCACTGATGCGTTTTTTTTTGTGCGGAGTAAATGCAATGTGCGGAGTCATCAATGCTTGAAACTAGATAATAACAAGAGGCATTCGCGTATTCTCAGGCAGTCTCCTTGCATTCCTGTTTCCACTGACTGCTATGACTCGGTGGACTTACACTTTGACAGGCCTTATACGAGAGGACTGAGAAAATGGTTTAGTATTTTAGGAAAATGGGTATCAGCAGCAAAAACAGTAGAGTAGATGCCGGCCCACAGTAACAATGAGGGTAACTGAAAGGCGGATGAGTTGGCTAGACTGGCACTACGCTCCAAATTACTCAAGACAAAGTATACACCTATGCTCTTGGCAACATGCAAGTTGCGAAGAGATAGATAAGTCTAAAGTATTAATAAGGGTTGCACTAACAGTCCATTAAATTAATAGGCAATTTTTAATAATATTAGTAGGAGTTCTATCTGGACACTATCTTATAGAAAGTCATGCCAGCACTATATTTTGACTTTTGCAAAGGTTGTCAGCATGCAGGAGAGGAAGAGACAGTTGAACACTTTCTATGCGAATGCAAGGCTTTGTGTCGAAGAAGGTTGAATTTGCTCAGAATCGCTTTTCCGGACAGCATTACGGATGCTGAATATATAAAATTAGCTAAACTAACTAGATTATTAAAGTCCACAGAATGATTTAAAGAGGACAAAGTGCTGTAAGGATGGGATAGTTCAAGAGGCATCACAAGGGGCCTCTATTTGGTATAGGTGCGCACTTTACCTAACCTAACCTCAGTGCAAAACATCCTCAGGAAAAAAATTATCAAAAATAAACCAAAGTTTTTAGCGGCTTCAGACTTCCATTTTGTTGACCTAAAATTAAACTAAAAAACTGCGGACCCAATTTATTTTTTTAAATTCTGATTTTGATGAAAATTTGTTGAGTCTTTATAAATCAGGTACAAAGTTTGAAACTTGGAATATATGGTATTTTTAATTGAACCATGTTTTTATAAAAAATATTTTGTATGGCAAAACTAAAGAATGATTTATAATAAATAATTTAAATGAAAAAAACATGTAAATAAATAATTATTCAAAATTTACCGATGTTTGATGTCTGTCATAATTTCGGGGTGTGTATTAAAGATTTAGAAATAGAAATCAACTGATGTTCTTTATATCATTCAAATTATCCATACAAAAGCACTTCTTCAAATTCTCCTATCATTCAAATTATCCATACAAAAACACTTAATTTCCAAATAAAACTTATTTTACTTATTTTTTAATTTTTATGTATTTATAGTAACCTGCAGTACAAAATATCTTACAACAAAAGGATATAACAAATAGTTCCGCTTGGACATTTAAGACATTAAAAATTTATACAAATACGATATTAAGTAATTAAACTAAAATTTCCGAAGTTTGTTCAAGACAAAGCGAAGACGCATTCGGAATTCAATAACTCTTAAATTCTCGAAGTGCATTACTAACAAATAAAGTCTTAAAACTTTCTTTATAATTGATTATTACACCATTTTTGTGTGTTTAATTCCTCCTCCTATTCGCGTCTTGATGTTTTCCACAAATTTAAAGATCTACAATTTTACGCCACTTCCGAACAGCGATAGTTGTTTGGAAGCTAATTGATCCAAGGAACTTTTTGATTGGCAGAAATATAGAAGTGCACTTGAGAATGGCTATCACGCTCCACCCCACTCGACTACGGTGGCCGAATGAAAGTGGAAAATTTGTAAAGCCTCTTCAGCGAAACATTAAATCTACTCCGCTCGTGTAACATCGGACAATCAATGTTGAATTGAAATTGAAAGGACTATCATTCGCTTCTCTAAAGAATGCAATTTAATTAGCATAAGTCGAGATTCGTAAGATGATAACGTAAAGAATGCAAAGCATGTTTAACAAATATTTTTTGAAAACGTTCAAAGCTGCTTATCAGCGGATGATCATAAGGTATCTTACTGATAACTGAGTGATACAAGAGCCGTATAAAGCACTTTAGAGAATTCACATGTATGGCAACGAATTTCATTTAGAGAGATTGAATAAAATATGAAGACTGAAAGAAAATTTAGCATCAAATGCGATTCCAAGATCCTTGAACTCTGTTGCATTTTGTAATTCTTGGTTAGCAATGGTGTGGCATGTATTAAAAAATTCTTGCATCTCCGAAGCACTAAATTAAAATATTCATGGACTTTAAATTTCCATTATAACGTATCCCAGCAAAAGTTAACTTAAGCAGAGTTTTCCTACTAGTTTGCCTTCTACCTGCATACCAAAGCATAGTAGCGCGACATCCAGTCCTCCTCCAATCTTCGAGTTTGCGGAAGGTAACGGTGAAGCAACTGAACTGGACTATCTTGAGTTGAGTAGACTAAGCCTTAGAATAAGCGAGTAGATAAACTGCTTAATGTATTTAATAACCGCTGCGAAAATAAAGCAGACTGCAACGTTGGCAAACAACCACTCGCAAGTGATTACGGGAAATACTAGGAAATTCAGATGAACACCAAGAGCCGCAGAGGCTAGTTAAATGAGCAACACGTAAATCGCCTACGAGTTTGCAGTAGTAGATGTTGCTTGTTTTGTTGACGCTGTTGATTTAAATTTTGTTGTTGTTGTTGTTAAATAGGTTGTCCTCGTCATCGTCTTCAACATAACCATCCGCCAACGACATGAGTTCAGCGGAGCGAGGATCTGGAATTGCCACCAGCACACGTGTTGATGTTAGCGTTGAGTGCTGTATTGCTTATGGCCACTGCGCATATGTAGTTACCTACCTACCTACCTACATACATACATGCATGCTGAGGAGTAGTTAGTGCTTCGTAAATATATTACGAGTGGAGGTACTTGTGTTTTTATTTTTAGACGTCGTTTTAGCAACGGTAGCGGCTGAATTGAATGTTGATAAAATGTAAGCGCCAGCAGCACTGCAACTTGTTAACATACGGGCAACAAGCGTGAATGCCACCAGCAACAGGGGCAGCAACAGCACGGAGCAATAACCGTAAGCGACAATGTCAGCATCATCGTTGTGGTGGTGGTAGCATCAGATGTGCTATGACACTTTATTGAAAGAGCACACATACATACATTTAGTGGTTTGTAATTTGCATATTGCCAGATTGACATATGTACATTTGACTTCAGCAATAATAGCAGTGCGACATATAGCAAATTTTTTACTCTTTATTTATTTTTTAATATTTTTTTTTTTTATTTTTTCATGAAAATTTAGTTGATACTACAAAAAAAATCATATAACTAAAACTTTCAAACTTTATACCAGATTTGAAAAACCTCAACAAATTTTCATCATATTCTCAAACTTTTTAATCAGAATTTCCGAAAATATTTCGAGTATACAGTTTTAGAGCTAATTTAATTTTGGTAAACAAGTGCGGGTCTCAAGTGCCTGAAAAATTGCAATAACAGGTTTTATTTTGAATAACTCGCTACTTCGGTAGAATACACTTTTGAAGCTATCATTTTTTGATATTTGACAAGTAGAAACTACGCATTTAATAAAAATGGAACGATACACGCGTAAACAACTCACTGAAATCATTAAAATTCACTATAAAAATGGTGAAAATTTGGCAGGGCCGGTTCGTAAAACTTGAACATTTTTTCGTCTTCGTGAAGCACCTTGTCGGATCGCAATACAGAAATTGATGAACAAATTCGAGCTGTTGGGACAAGTTAGTGATGTGAAGAATAAAACCCGTGCCCGTTGCTCAAGAACAGCCGAAAATATAGCTGTTGTAGCCGAAAGTGTTGAAGAAAACCCAGGTTTGTCCATTCCTCGTCGTTCTTTGGAATTACGCATTCCACAAACGTCATTACACCGTATTTTGCATAAAGATTTGGGTCTTAAGACTTATTTAGTCCAGTTAACACAAGAACTCAAGCCGGCCGATCATCAGCAACGTCATGTCTTTGCTGATTGGGTCGTGGAAATGCATGAAAATCCGGAATTCCATCGAAAAATCATCTTGAGTGATGAGGCCCATTTCCACCTCGGTGGCTTCGTCAACAAGCAAAATTGTCGGATCTGGGGCTGAGAAAATCCAAGTGTTATTGTTGAAAAGTCTCTCTATTCTCAACGTGTGACTGTTTGGTGCGTTTTATGTTCCGGCGGAGTCATTGGACCTTACTTTTACGAAAATGAAGCTGGAGTAACAGTTACAGTGAATGGACTGCGCTATCGAGAGATGATTAACGATTTTTTATGGCCGGAATTGGATGGTATTGATCTGGGTAACGTTTATTTTCAACAAGACGGCGCTTCGTGCCACACAAGCAACGAAACCATTGATCTTTTATGGGAATAACACCTCTTATTGGAAAACCCTTTACATTTTCTCCATATGAAAAATTTCGAGACATTTCAAACTGGTATAATATTATACCAAAATTGAAAGAAATACGAAATTGAGAACTCTTTGAATTGAATTTTTTTTTAATATTTTGCAAAGTTTGAATCTTTAAGTTACATGGTTTTTATTGCAGAATGAACTATATTTTTTGGAATAAATAAAAAAATAGAAAAACTAAATAATTAGTTAAACTTGCGCAACATCTCGCGTTGCTGTCTTTGTGAACACTGCTGTATATTCTATCTATATGTATGTATTTATATTTGTTTAAGCTCGCAAGAATCTTTGCACGCTTAAGCGCATATCTGTGCAACTAAAGTGCTTTTGACGAACTAATCTACTTAAAATTTAAATGCATAGGTGCACACCAATTTTAGTCCGTGCGCATAGAAATAATTACATATACAAATATATATTTGTGTGTTGCAAAAGTATGCGAATTCCAATGACCAAAGTAATGTTAAAAACTCCCAGACTTGTTGCTTTCCTCGGGCAGCTACAAGCCTGTGACTGTGTTGCAATCTAGAAGTGAGGAAAAAACATCGTTTGCTTGCAAAGGAAGATTCAAAGTCCATTAAATGTTGACCGAAAATAAATTGATTATTAATAAGTCCCGAGAGCCTGTACCGACATTATTGAGGCGCGACGTTTGAAATTGCTAAAAAAGGTGCATTTTGGACCAATGAGGCCTCAATTGTTATTTTCTCGGGCGAAAAAGTTTAATTTGGTCTGTCCTGAGGGCTATCATAATTACTGGCACAATGTACGGCAACCGCGCCAAAGTCACCGTAAACGAAATCACGGTAGCGGATCGCTAACGATTTCACAAGTTTTTAGAAATGATGGAAAGCCTCCAACTTACTCCATATTAACCAATACAAATGGAAGCTTGTAGATGAGTCTGCTTTATGATGTACTAGTCGAATTTACTAGGAACTTCTACGGAAATGCAGAGCAATGCACAAATTCACACTACGAGCACTACAAAGGATTCATTTCACTTATCAAAAATATCTATCTTGGAGTGTCCAGTGATCAGCCCGTACTTAAGCCCAATTGAAGACTTGCGGGGCACACTTTTGAGCAAAATTAATTAGAATAGTTGCACTTTGAGTCAACTAAGCAACACAAAGACACTTTCTTAAGTTAGTTGAATGAAAAATGTTAGTCATTCTAAGCTACAACTGTGTTTGTACACCAGTGGCCGCAACTGACTCTGAGGCCTCAACTGGCAGCCCGCAATCCGAGATAACACGTGTTCATCGGATTAGTTTGATGTCGGGTGTAACAGGGATGCGCCTTACTGATATCCGCCCCCCTCATTAAGTAACGGTTGACTTATTGTGCTACTGGGAGCGGTGACACAACGGAACTTATTTCTTCCGCACTTGTGGGATTCCACTATGTAGAAAAACCATAGAACCAAACAAAACCAATAAAGCGAACGATATATAATATAATTGGTGCGTACTCCCTTTTTGGATATTTGGCCGAGATCCTCCTCCTATTTGTGTCCTACGTGTTGATATTGTTCCACAAATGGAGTTTACAGTTTTAAGCCGACTCCGAAGGTATATATTTTTTATGAGAAGCTCCACTCGGAGGTTTGCCATTGCCTGCCGAGGGGCGACCGCCATTAGAAACAACTTTTTTTTCTTCATTTTTGGTCTTTCACCGAGATTCGAATCTACGTTCTCTCTCTGAAATCCGAATGGTAGTCACGCACTAACCCATTCGGCGACGGCGGCTGCCATGGTGATTTAGTGGAGCTATATTTTTCCAGCTAGCCAGATACTAGAACCTAAAAGGAGTATAGCAAAACTAATGGAGAGCAAAGATAACAAAGTACCTTATAAATTTAGATCGGTGCCGATAGAAACTACTACTACTAGAAAGAGACAGACTCACGGAAAGAAATTGCAAGGCAACTGGGATCCAAGGAGCATCAATGTCTATGGAGACTATCTCAAATCTTGGCGAGGCCAACAAAATAACTGGTATCAGTTCCACAAGCACTAAATGGTGTTTATGCTATCTCAAAGAAGGCTTAACACCGGAAGGTGTGAAGCAAAGTGTGCTGTTCTGCCCTCCAGAGGCATAAGCTGCAAGCAGCTTCGAGCGCAATAAAAGTGGCGCAAAAAACCAACTTAAAATAAAAGAAATCAGGTGTTAGTTACGCTACTAGTTACGTTAACAGTTTAAGACTGGCTGATCTACCCTCATAAGAAAGATGTATGGTATAAGAGATGCAAGTCTGAACATAAATTCCAAAATATACACCTTCCGCCAGACCTAAAACTAGTCGATTATGCAACCGAGAAAGCCGCAAACTGGATGCGTAAATTGGCGCTAAAACCGTCCAATTGGAAAGACCGGAATAGGGCAGACTGACAGTGGCATAGCACCTAATGACTGCTTACCTACTAAGAGCATCAGACGTTCAAACAAAGCAGTAACTGGATCTTATCATCACCCACAACAGGCCTCTATGCACACACCTGTGGAGAGAAAGCGGCAACAAGGAGTTGAAAACCTGAAAGCTATTAACAATAGACATCAACGATCACCCAATAAATAAGGAAACGGAACTGTAAGACTCCATACACTTACATAAAGTATGTGTTAATTGAGAAGCTGCGCCTGAAGCGGCATCGAGTAAAACCACCCACAGAAATTGCGAAAGGCTTAGCTAAAGAAGCATGCTGCAATAAAGCCAACACCAACACTGGGATTAAAATACCAGATGACGTAGTGGGCAGCGATAGTTGGAAAAGCGGGAGAAAGCGATGTGATTGTGGACGTCACGCTGTTATCGCTGGACATAACAACTCTGAACGAAGAGTGTCAAATTTTAACGAAAATTTGTTGATTTTTTTTTATTTTGGTAAAGCTTGAAGCTTCGGTTTATAATAAAATGATTAAAACAAATGAGACATAAATTGCTTGTTAAAAATAGTCAATAAGCCCTTACGCTAAAATTATTTACAGCGTTACGTAACCAATTCAACTCAATTCAGCTTGAAAGGCTTGAAAATAAATAATAAATAATTGGCGCGTACACTCCTGTTAGGTGTTTGGCCGAGCTCCTCCTCCGATTTGTGGTGTGCGCCTTGATGTTGTTCCACAAATGGAGGGACCTACAGTTTCAAGCCGACTCCGAACGGCAGATATTTTTATGAGGAGCTTTTTCATGGCAGAAATACACTCGGAGGTTTGCCATTGTCTGCCGAGGGGCGACCGCTATTAGAAAAATGTTTTTATTAATTTTGCTTTCACCGAGATTCGAACCAACGACCTCTCTGTGAATTCCGAATGTAATCACGCACCAACCCATTCGGCTACGGCGGCCTCCAAGGCTTGAAAGCGTTATATAAATATATGCATATATATGTTATATATAAGTATATGTGGAACCACGAAAACAAGAATAAGTCCAAAATCAACAAGACCGAGCTAATATAGAAATCTCAGGAGCTTTGTTCTGATAACTTCGAGTTTATTTATTCTAAATAGTCCCTTCTGGCCTCGATACACTATTTTGAGCGATCTAAAAGGTTTTCAAAAGAGTGTTTCAGGTCATTGACCGGAATGTCCTTTAGAATAAGCCTTTTGGATGGCATTTACGAACGCAAAACGTTTTCCTTTCATGGCCAAATTCAATTCTCCGAATAGTTAGTAGTCACAGGGAGCCATATTAGGCGAATACGGTGATTGATTGATGGTTAAAATGCGATTTCTAGTCAAGAAATCAGCCACAAGAGTGGATCGATGCAACAAACGCTTCAAAATGTCAAGATAGAAAATTTCATTGACGGTTTGGCCCGTTCGCACGAAGGCATGAACTCCCTGTGAACAATTCTTCAGAATTGTAAACACAAATGATTATCGACTTCTCCAAACGCGATTTTTTGGGTGGTGGATTGTCTGGCACCTTCAATTGGGCACTTTGACGCTTAGTTTGAGATTCGTGTTGAGAACACCACGTTTCATCACCAGTTACAGTGTTGTAAAGGAAGTTCTCTATCGTATTTTCTCGCCTCTTTAATGAGGTGTTTCGTATGTTGAATTCTGAGCAATTTTTGGTTCTCACTTAACTTGTGCGGAATGAAACGTGCACAGACCTTTCGTAAGCTCAAATAATCAGTTAAAATGCAATAGATCGATGTTTTGGGGATATTCAACTCCGATTCTCTCAATTTCAACGATGATTTCGATTCAGTTTTGATAAATTTACAAACAATTTCGATGGAGTTTCCGGTTATTACTGATTTTGGGCCTGCGTGTTGCCTGTAACGTGTAAACCACTCATAAACTCTGGCACGAGATAGACAATCATTGCCGCAATTCTAATGTTTCGGTAAACGTTTTACCGAATTAAAACAAAATTTGATATTAGCTCTGTGTTCGAAACTCATTTTTGTACCGATGACAGAAACATACTGACACTTTTGACACAATAAATTCGCTTCCACTGAACGGAATATCACCAAGCTTTCACTGGGAGTGAACTATGGATGTAACTTCCAACACACTAACTCATTAAAAATATGGCGCCATCAGAAACAGCCAGTCTTGTTTGTTTTGGACTTCAACTTGTATGCTGTCAACGTATGACGTAAAAACTCACTCAGTTGAAGCTTTAGCTTGTTAGTAGAAATAACTCATATCGACGTAGAAGGAACCTTTAATGGCGCGCATAGCATTTACGGCTTACAGTTACTAAGTAGTTAGCCGGAACTTGCATAAGAAATAATTAATGATAACTTACGTTCTGTTTCATCCACATATGTACATCATTTGTTACTCTTGTCGTTTTGTGCCACAATTTGCGCACTCTTTACGCTTTCGCTCTTTGTCCAAAATCAGAAATGCTTCTTAATTGGCTTACGGCTGCTGCACTCAGCGAATTGATTTAAAATTATACATATTGATACCCAAGCACACTTTCACAAGCGCACTTTCTTGCTATCGTTATTTAGTATGTTATCGGCTTATTGTGCATAAACAGGAACACGCATCTTCACATATCGCACCCTAAATACAAAAGGGTCACAACTCAAAATGTACCTCTGCTCAAATATGAACGAGACGTTATCAATAAAACGGTCCGCGGATGACATATGGCAAAAATAAATTTTTTGTTTTTTGGTAGGACTGTTATAAGCTTACATGGCAAATTTCAGCGTCATATCTCACATAGTTTGTTTTCTGTGCTACTGTAAACAAGTCAAGCTCGAGTGTGGAAAATTTTGAGTTGTGCCCCTTTTGTATTTAGGGTGCGATATGTTAATATTTTACATACTTTACACAAATCAGCAGCAGCATGTCAAGCCGTTTAGTTTTTCTCTGAATTGCTTGAAATTTTGATGGAACATTAAAGAAGTATTAACCTTTAGAAAAATATAAAAAAACAAAAAACGGTTTTCAGAAAATAAGTCCATCTCACTAATTCAAGTTTCTTTTTTTCATATTTGTTTTTATGGAGAAGGGGAAGCATCAAAAGCCTATGGCCGTAGCCGTGGTGTGGGACTTAGACCCAATTAAGCTGAACTTCACCGTTAGATAGCACGTCAGGAGGCCGTTGTGTGCACATTGTTACTCAATCGCCTGTTATTGTCATTCTGTTCTCCGCATATTGCAGGTTCTTCGTGATATCTGCGGCCATTGCACATGCCATTTTCCAGTTTTCTTCGTTTTCGCTCATATGTGGGATAAAATTTGTCTCACTTATGTTTTCACCAAACGCTCTCTGAAGCATATTTCGCTCATTCATAAACCGCCGGCATTGAAACAAGATATGCCTTACCATTTCTTGTTCGTCGGTGCACTGCGGGCAGTACGGGTCGTTCTTAAGATGGAACCTGTGTAGGCATGCTTTGAAGCAAATGCGTTATAAAATACTTGATTTCTCCGTATTTGTGCCTAATCCACCTTGCAATGCTTGGAATCAGTTTAAAAGTTCAAGTTCCCCTAACCTTTCTCCGATTGCTCCCACCGTATCTTCCATAGTTCTATTGTTCGCAGCCTTTATTTTTCTTAGCCGCACTCGACAGTCTCTGTCCAATGGTGTTATGTGACCTATACATCTCAACCACGAGAAGGTCGGTAGGCACCATTCCCGTTATTACAAGGTTCGCGTCTTCTGAGACAGTGCGATAGGCACTGGCTACTCTCAAGGCGCCAAGTCTGTAGGTGGCTCGTATGAGTTGGAGGTACGATAGCTAAACCCGAAGCCCCGATTGGTGCTGCGTACGGAATCACTGAGCTCGTCACTGTTAACAGGAGTTTTGGAGTTCTGGAGGAGTTTTTGCGCGACGGCTGCCAATATTACGCATAAGTCTAGTCAACGCGTTATTTATTCTTACGGCTTTTTCACTGACTGACTGTAAATTATGCTTAAAGGTCATTTTCGAGTCAATGACTACTCCAAGGTATTTGATATATGGCTGCGACCTTATGTCATGGTCAGCTACCGTAATCACTAACTCTATACGTACCCGAAGTGTTGTCAGTAATACGACTTTAGTTTTTTGAGCTGCAAGCTCTAGCTTTACATTTCCACGCCAGTTTGTGATTTTTACAATTGCATCGATGCATAGCGCTTGCAGCACGTCCAGATGCTTTCCCTTTACTACCAACGCAATGTGGTCCATACCGAATAAGGATATCATATTCAGAAAATTCAAGCATGAGGATACCGTTATACATAGCATTCCACAGTGTTGGGCCAAACACCAAGCCTTGCCCAACACCGTCAGTTACTTTATATCTCCCTATGCCGATCAAACTAACTTGATATGATTTGCTGCAGGGATGTCAGCACTGGCTTGATGAGCAATACTCATTACAATTTGAATTGCGTAAACGGTTTGACGGCCTTTTCTAAAGCCAGATTGGCTTAGGGAAAGCCCTGTTGGTTTCTCTAGAAACCCTTGCATTCTGTTACATATAATATGATGCACTCTAGTATTTTGAAGTGTGTATCTAGCATACGCGGTGGACGGTATGACGATGGATGGTCCGGTGGCTTTCCCGGTTTGAATAGAAACGCCAACCCCTGTTTCTTCCACACTTTTGGAAAAACGCCTTCGTTGAGACATGTGTTGTACAATTTTGCAAAAACCTCGGGTGTTGATTTAATTGCTGCTTTCACAGCTACATTTGGCAAGCCATCTTAGCCTGGAGCTTTGTTATCAGCAATGCCCTGTACTGTGGAAAACACTTTTTGAGTGGTGACTTCTGGGTTGTCAACCGCCATCCCCCGTTGTGCCTGACGTAGGGTTGACTCCACCTGATATGGGAATAATGTGGGAAGCACCACTCGCAAAAGGGATGGGCACGTTTGCTATGGTTAATGTGTCATTTGTTATGCATACGTGAAATATATAATGTGCGCAACTAAGTTCCCGCTGTTTGTCAATAGATGCCGCCAGAAGTGTGTGCTAGTCGATTCTAACATAACCTAAACGTCATAAACCAAGCTTAGACATTTGGTAAACAAACTGCTTCGACACATTAGTGATTTTGTTTTGATATCATAAACTTTTGGTTTTGTGAAAATGTCTGATTTTGTGCCGAATAATCATGATTTGCGGAAAGTGTTGATTTTCCTCTTTCATTCGAAAAAAGGGCGACTGAAGCGCATCGCGCATCGACAGCTACAAAAAGTTTATGGAGATGCTGCTTTAAGTGAAACTACGTGTCGAGATTGGTTTCGTCGCTTCAAAGACGGTAATTTTAATGTCGAGACCATTCGCGTGAAGGAAGGCCAAAAACCTTCGAAGACGCTGAATTGGAGTCATTGCTCAATGAGGATCCGTGTCAAACGCAAGAAGAGCTTGTTTCAGTATTAGGAGTTACCCGCCAATCCATTTCCAAGCGATTGCATGCTATGGGTCTATGGACTATGGGTCAGAATTCTCGTGTTATTAAGTTTATATTAATTTGTAATTTAATTTCTAAGTTGACTCAGTTATTTAATTTATTTTTTTTTCCTGCCTTGCCTCATGGCTGCTTTGAAACGGCTATTACGGAACCATTCCAAATCATCAGTTGAAACGTTTCATCTTTTTGTTTGGGAAAAAGTGACCAAACATTGCAGAAATTACTCCAAAAATTCAAAACAGGTATATTTCTTCATCACAGTGAAATAATCATTCATATTCAATTTTAGATGTTACCTGGCATTATACGGTGAAATTACCAATAAAAACTTCCTCTTATTGTATTCAATTTAAAATTACTTTGCTTTAATTTTTACGCTTAATCCAGTGAGACCGTCTGTAGAGGGTCTACTTTTTTGCTACTTGGCGAGTGAACAAACACAGGTAATGTGAAATAGATTTCAAATTCGATTTTAGCGTACCAAAATTAACGTTATATGAGTTTTACATGATTTTTTGGCGATTATTTATAGTCTGCTGGATAGAGGGTTAAAGCACCATTTGATGTGGAAACAAATTTAAAAATTCAACACTTAATCAACGGCGTGTATGTCGCATTCGTTTGATTTTCTCATTATCGCATTAACACATCAGCAAAAGGCATTTATAAAGCAGTAATAATTTAAAAAGCTCCGATGTTAATAATGACAAGTGTGGAAATTTGCATGCGATTGCTTGATATAACGCGTGCATTAATTTTTCAACAACAACGATAAAAACCAGAGCAATAAAAAATGCTGAATAACGCCCTTCGTATTAGTACCGGTTCAGTAGCTTCGAATAAACGAGATAAATTAGCTTTTGCGTTGACTGACTTTTAAGAGAAATTGAGCATAAATATTACAAATATCATATAAAAATATTAATAACATCGTTCTGTAGCTGCTGGAAAAAATGTTGTCTGCATTTGGGCGCCAACAAAACAAACTCTGTAATCTTGAAAGTTACACGAAGCCCAATATCAACACACAAAGGCAAACAAACTTATAAATATATTTACATAAAATAAATGTATTTCTAAGGTCACGTGCCTTGGCATATGAGAGACAAGTTTTTGTTGCATACTTTAGGATGTTTGTTGCTTTTTCTCAAAGTTAATGCATATAATTAAATATGAGTGTGCATGCGCTTGTATGCTTGTACGCAGTACTAATATTTTGAACAATTAATTACGTGGACGACAAATCAGCCATTTTGTTTAGCTCCCAACTTAATAATCAAAGAGCGTGTGTTGCGCGTTGTGCATGATTAATTTTAGCATAAATAACAGAATGCAATTTGGACATACACACATACACATACATATACATAGCACATTTGAGTAAACGTTGAAATTGCGTAGCTTAGAGCTAGCGATTATAACTCATCAGTAGATTGCTTTTGTTCCATGAAAGATATGTCATCAACACAATTGAGCTAAGTAGGAAACTGATACCTGACGACGCGCAAAGTTCAAACTTGATAAAAAAAATTCGACGATGATTCCCTGTATATATATTTCTCCAAACTTAAATCGCTGATTTTTCCTAACAGCGTCTTGCTTTTCAGATCTCCCACTGTATACAAGACGCTCTGCAAGACATGCCACCTATCTTGTCATGTATAGTAAATTTCATCTTTTTTTGTATTTTGAGCTATTTTCTTTGCTTGCTTTATTTTTCTATGCTTCTATCGACGACTTGCGTGATATAATGCACGCAACCACGAGTGTGAAGTAGTAATTTATGCATAGCGCGACAAACAATTAAAACAATCTTTGCAATAAAAATACAAATTATTTATAATATGAAGTCCGAAGAAAGCCAAAATAGTTTTCAAGGCCATTGCGCAGTACGTACATATACAATTGTTCAACTGCGATGCCCCTGACACCTGTCCGTCAACAGAATAAACTGGGCAATCGAGAGCTTTTTCCGTTTCAAATCTCCCGGTATCGATGGTATCATGCCAGTAATGCTTTAGAAGACTTGGTGGTTCCCGTTGTTCAAAAGATCTTTTTGGCGTGCATCTCGCTAAACCAGGTTCCTGCTAGCTGGAAGAAAACCAAGGTGGTCTTAATTCCTAAGACAGGAAGGTGGTAGCATATGCCGATGACTTGGTCCTAATGTCTCAGGTCTCTTCCCATCAGTAATGGCTGAAATTTTGGAAGCTGCACTGGCTACATACACTCAGTAGATTGGCTGCCAGTTGCGGTCTCAGAGTCAACTCTGACAAAACGAAGTTGGTGCTATTCACCAGAAAATACAAGTCTCCACCTTTTAAGCCTCCAAGACTTAACAACCAGTGTCTTTCTCTTTCATCGGAAGTCAAGTATCTTGGTGTAATACTTGACCCCAAGCTCCACTGGAAGCTACATATAGAAAATAGAGTTAAGAAGGCCAATATAGCCTTCTACGCCTGTAAATCTATGTTCGGCAAAAAATGGGGTCTCAAGCCACGTATCGTACTTTGGATATACAACTTAGTGGTTCTGCCAATTTTGGCATACGGTTGCCTAGTTTGGAGGGTAGCTCTTCAGAAGGGCTACAACACCACTAAATTAGAGAGAGTGCAGAGAGCTGCATGTGTGGGATTCACTGGTGCTTGTAGAACATGTCCCACTGCTGCGCTCAACGTTATTCTGCACTTACTTCCTGTGGATTTGCAGGTTAAATTCATTGCTGATCAGAGTGCTATTAGGCTGAAGGAGATTGGCCTTTGGAGACAACTTCCTGTAGGACATAGTAGCATCTTGAAGCACATCTCCCCTTCCTTCTCTGTTATTCGCACTGACCTCTCCATCCGCAAACTGTGTTTTGAGGGTTGTGCTAGGGCTATCTTTCCGAGCAGTCAAGATTGGAAAGAGGGGAGAGTCGGTACGGATATAGATAGCTCTGTTTTCACTGACGGATCCAAAATGGAGTCTGGAGTGGGAGCGGGGGTTTACTCTAAGTCAGCCAGCACTTCGGTCTCCTTTCAACTGCCGGTAATAAGCAGTGCTTTTCAACCAGAGGTCTTCGCGATCCTGCAGGCATGCAAAATGCTTCGGGATCGCTATTGGGAGGGAGACATTAATATTTTTTCCGATAGTCAAGCTGCAATTAAGACACTGTCGTCGCCGTATTGCAGCTCTCTTCTTGTGAACTCCTGTAAGGAGGAATTTAAACATCTCGAACGTGCAGGAAACATTTCCCTTATCTGGGTTTCTGGGCACAGGAATATAGAGGGAAATGAAATTGCCGATGAGCTTGCCAAGAAGGGGTCGACAGAACCGATTCCAGCTGTCCCCTTCTCAGACATAGGTATCTCCTTGGCCGTCGTTAAAGGGAAACTACACAATTTCTTTCTAAAAACAAGCGCAAGACAGATCGAGGTCTGTCTCATCAAATTAAATTTTTAGATGAATTACTGAGTTTCTCTAAATTTGTAAAAAACGCTTAAAAGTTTGATTTAAATATCTTTGGTAGAGCGTACAATATTGCAAAAATATTATAATAACAAAAACCTCGAGCTTGAAGAAATAAAAAAGCCATAATGCACTCAGTTATGCTCACTAGGGTACTTACATACGTTCAATGCTCTGGAAGAAATTGATAATTTAATATATTAATATAAGGCAAGGAAATATTTTGTTTTTGTACAATTAAAGAGATTCAGTAGCATAAAAAAAGGTATAAAAATGAGCTGCCCCATTTAACTGCTCCTCTGACATCGTCCTTCTGAATTTTTTTTTTGAGTCAACGAAGTAATGAAAATTATCTTTAAACTCCAAAAAGTCTTTAAATTGCAAAAAAGGCAAAATCTGTCACCAAAAAGGACAAGAAATTATGAATTAATGCGATTTTAGCCTTAAAACTTGCACCTTAAACTTGCACCTAAATTCAATCGCCTACTTCAAAGATTCAGATTAAGAAGTCCAAAACTTCTTTACTTTTTCTAAATCTTTTATAAAGTTTGAAAAAGTCACAGAGGTTGATGAGTTCTAATTATCTTAAATAGGAACGGCAGGTTACGAACTTTGAGCTAATTCCCATGCTAAAACCCAGAATGTATCAGGTTAGTCAATAAGTTTGTGCGTTTTTAAAGGCGGTTTTTAAATGAATAAAAAGGAGGTTTAAAGTATTTATTAATCAATAATATATTTTCCTTCATTATTTACAATGTCTTCCCAACGTTTAGGCAAATTTTTAATTCCCTGCTCAAAAAATTGTTTGTCCTTGGAGCCAAAATACGCTTCGATATCGCTTTTTATAGCTTCTTTTGAGTAGTTCTTGTTACTCATATGGGATTGAAGTCCACCGAAAAGATGATAATCACAAGGAGCAATATCCGGAGAGTATGGTGGATGCGGCATTAGCTCCCATCCGATCTCGTTCAGCTTGCCTAATGGTTGCTTTGCGGTATGAGGTCTTGCGTTGTCGTGGTGAAACAAAACTTTTCGTCTATTCACTAAAGACGGTCGATTTTTAAGTGCCTCATTCAGGTTTGATAGCTGATGGGAATAATAATCAGTAGTTATCGTCTGGTTTGGTTCCAGAAGCTCTTAATAAACAATACAGGCCATATCCTAGCAAATAGACAGGAGAATCTTCTTGGGGTGAGGGCCATCTCTAGGGGTCGGTTCTGGTGTTTCATCTTTATCTATCCATTGGCGCTTGCAAACAGGATTTTTGTGAAGCACCCATTTCTCATCACCAGTAACGATACGGTTCAAAAAACTTTCATTTTCAAGCCGTTGCAGCAGCTGAGAACACACATTCCCTCTCTACTGAAGGTTGGCGACGCAAAGTCTATGCGGAACCCATTTTCTTAGCTTTGGAACCTTTCCCAACTGAACCACGTGCCTGTGAACTGTTCCATGCGATGAATTTAACCTCTGAGCTATTATAACGACTGTGAAATTTTGCTCAGCTTCCACGAGTTCGAGCAAGGCGTCGGAGTTAAAGACTTCAGGACGACCAGCGCGTGGGGCATCCTCCACGTCGCAGTTACCACTTCGGAATTTTGAAAACCGCTTTTGCGCAGTCCTAACACTTACGGTATCCTCTCTGTGAACAGTGTTTATTTCTGCAGCAGCAGTGTTTGCATTTTTACCACTTTTATAAAAAAATTCAAAATATGCCTCTTATACGCGTTCGAAGATTCCATTTCATTTTTTAACAAGTCCTTCTATCCGCGATTAAAATCACTTGTTGAATGCACAATATATCAAAGAAAATATAAATAAATACAATAGTTCCGTTCCGCGAATAATTTTTTGAATCCAAAAATCGTACCAAAGTGAAATACGCACGAACTTATCGACTGACCTGATATTAGTATATAACGAGATATGATTAATCTTCTCTTTGCAGCAATTATGGAAATCTAGCTATAGTTTTCAAAGTGAGGGCCAGTTTGCTTTGTATTTTGAAAATACATCCCTATTAGAGATGGAGGAGGAATCAGATACAGCGGTGTGCTCAAGCACTAATAATACTCCCATCATTAAATAGAACAAAATGGAAGTACTACGCCTAATTTATTTCACACAGTATGACGCCATTTGCTTCTAATCGTTTTCCATTTCATTACACTGACTTCAAACTAAGTTCAATAGAAAAGTAGTTAATAACTTTGTTAGTTAATGTGCGTATGCATAGACGCCTCTCTCTTATCAAACATCGTTCTTGACACATTCTAATGGAAATGGCGTGCTAATATAATAAAATAAATAATACAATTTCACGTACCTTTCATATTTTATTGACTTTCTTTCATTTATTTCCATGCACTCAAGCCATTTTAACGCTATTTGACTTCCGCACTCATAGCAAACATAAATTTATAACTTAACCAACACAACAAAGTGTTTACAACGAACGCAATGGGGGGTGCAGTCATTTTTCTCTTTGCCTAATGAAAAACACATTCGTCAAAGTCTCCACCTAGAGGGTTTTTGAAGTAAACTTTAGTTGATGACTGTTGTGAGCAACAACGTTTTAGTACCGCTCTTGAAGCCAATGTGTGAATTGTGGGTGTACTTGAACTTGAAGTTTGTGTGCACACTCCTACTCCTTATCAGAGAAATAAATTAAAATATAAAATATTTATTACACACCAACTTATGTACAGTGCTCTTGTCGATAGATGGAATTTTCGTTTAGTGCTCAATACGCTCAATATTTCATATTTAAAATTTATTAATTCCTATTTCTTTATTCTTTCAATATGTGTAGAAATGCCCCGTAGGCGGTCATTGTGCCGAATTGTGTTTGTGAGTAACACAACATCCCGATTTTTATTTCGGAATTAAAGTCTTAGAAAGTAAGAGGTTCTTCAAGAGTGACGCCTAGATGCCAGTATTGAATAATTCCTCGACTATAACTTTTTTTATGTCACCTTTGACGATTTTGAATTTTTCACGGTGGATACAACGCGTTAAAGGTATTGAAAGGTTTTATGAAAATTATTGATTTTATAATAAACATGTCGCAAAATTCGTGATTTTTTTGTTGGAAATAATCGTTCGAATGAGTCGGCAATTGAAAGACTTGTGAAAAAATTTGAAGAAACTGACTATGTCGAAAACTGACAAAGGACTGGCAGACCAGTCTGGGGTTTTTTGAAGAAATCTACGTGAATAGGCCAACAACGATTCCAGAGCTGAGACACAATATTCGGATCGAGATTACAGAACTTTTTATATTTGTTTTTGTTTTTGTAAGATGTATATTCGAAAATAAAAAAGCGCCACAGCCGAAAATTTGGACTAAAAATCGCGCGATATATCCCCTATAAATAATAAAAATAATAATATAAGAATTGTTCCCTTTTGGTTGGCTGGGCTTTTCATATTTCGCTTTGTTCTTCTCTCTCTCATCGTTTGTTTGACATTTCACTCCTAACATTTATTCTGCACGGTATTGCAATCGTTTATAAGAACATTTGTAATAATAGAATTTTAATAGAATTTGGAGTATTATTTAGTGAAAATAGCTTTAAATCGAATCTTCAATTAATAAAGAGTATTTATAGGCGAATATTGTTACTTTTCTGTGATTGTATTGAAGTAAAATAAGCGTCTGTAAAAGGGATTTTATCAAGCTTATGCAAAAAAGAAGTATTTAATTATTTAAAGTAGTAGTAAGTAAAGAAATATTTAAATATTTAATGTAATTATTTAAATATTGCTATTAATTCTTAATGGTAATTTATAAAAGTAGTATACTTCAAAAGGCTGATATAGTGACTACATTTGTGTGTTATAATGTTTAAATTCGGTGAACGCACTTAGACATTATAAACAACTTTATAGTGGTAGCAATGGAAAGCCAGCACATAGTACATGCAATATAACTTCCTAGACATGGTTAAGGGGGTATTCTGGTCTAGAAGCCTTAATTTTAGGTATTTTTAAAACTCAGACAAAAAAAAATGAAAAACATTTTTAATATCCATTTTTAAGGCTTTTATTAATATTGGAAAAGTATAAAAAAATGAATTTCAGGCCTGTGGAGTGGGGGCTACATAGAAACGGTGCTCCATGGTTGGCATTGTAGTGAACAAACCAACAAACAAATTCAAAAAATTCTTCATTAGTTAGGATGTCGCTATCGGATTACATAAAATCAAAAAAAAAAAATTCACAAAATGGCCTCAACTTGGAAAAAAAATTGTTTCCCTCTTTTTTTTACCTTTTGAAATTTTTTAAAAATACTTCAAAATTAAATTTTTCAAAATCCGAGGAAGGCGCGATAGACAGATGTACAATATAATAAAAAATTCTTATCAAACTTCAAAGCTATCGGTGAAGTAGAACTTGAGATATCATGACGACCATCTCAAAAAAAGTAGTTTTGAGAAAATCGCGTTTGAAGTTTAAGCAACAATTCCAATAGAAATAACTTAGGTCATATGTATTTACTACTCACTCTGGATTCGGCGATATATTTCCGGGTATATATTATAGAAGTATAAAGTATATATATATATGTATAGAATAAATAAAGGTTGTGTGGGATACAAAAGGTTTTCTGGAAAGAACGAGTCCTCAAGTTTTCCGGTAACATCTGCCGTTCATTGTGCGATTCGCACCACTCGGCCGGCTTAGATGCCACGTCATAAAATCTGTATCTCCGAAAATAATTCGAATTTCGAAAAATTCATATTTTCCTATTTTTTAAGATCTAAACTTTCAAAATATGCAAAAAAAATCGATTTTTTCAAATCTTAAGCGATTTTAAAATCGTGAAATAACAGATTAATAAATTTTCTTTCCAATGTTTATGCAACGCCTCTCAATTAAACTATTGGATTAAGAGCTATTAATGAATTTGTCGTGAATTTTGCCTTTGTTTTATTGAAACTTCTTTAAACAAATTGTTTTTTCCTTAAGAAATATACAATTTACACTTACAAGTTTTTCTTTTTATAGTGAAATATAAAATATTGTAAATAATAATGTAAAGGAAAACCTTGGCAATAACACAGTTTGTGGATAAATCTATCAATCCATGCCCTGTAGATTTTACTACTCTTTGAAACTTTCAGATAATCTAAATATTGATTAAAGAGCTCTTTTGTTTGTGCAATAATAATATTATATACTATATAAATAAAATACTCAACAGTCTCCTTCTCTGGACGGTCACCATAACTTCTGCAATGGGGCTAAATGGTAAGCCTAGCTTTAACGTCTAATGATCGGTAAACGCATAAGGGTGTTTGGAAATAAAATGGCGTAGAGTCCAAAGGATTTTCTGAGTCCTCCGTATATTGTACTGGGGTCAAAGGGTTTTCGAAATAGATATGAAGATATGGAGCTCCGACTTTTCTGCGCTTTCCTGAGAAATAATTTGTGCAGTTCCCCTTTAACAACAGTCAGGGGGATGCCGATGACCGGGTTGGAGGTCTACGAAATCAATTCAATCCCATTCCAGGCAAGGTCATCAGAAATTTTATTTCCTTCTATACTGCAATGTCCTGGAACCCAGATCAGAGAAATATAACCAAGAGGTTTGATCTACTCCTTACAGAAGTTGACTAGATTAGTTACCCCCCATGGTATCGTCAGAACTTTGATCGCAGCATGACTATCGGAAAACATATTAATATATCCCTCGTTCCCACATTCCCTGAGCATTTTGCATGCCTGCAGGATCGCAAAGACTTCTGCCTTGGAGCCAATCAGTGAAGACAGAGGTACCAGTTTCGGTGCAGATTTCCCCTCGTTCCAATTCTGCATACTTGAAAATATTGCCCTGGCACGACCCTCAAACTTCAGTTTGGGAATGGAGAGATATGTCCGAAGTTCAGAGAAATACGGTGTTAACTACCCAAAAATGTTACCATGTCTCTTGAGAGACTACCTTCAGGGACCAACCTCCTTTAACTTGATTGCACTTTGAGTAGCGATGGAAATAACGTAGAATTCAATGGGAAGTAAGTACAAAAAGGCATTCAGAGCAGCACTGAGGCAAGTTCTACATGCTCCGGTGATGCTAATACAAGCAGTTCTTTGCACCCCTGCCATTCTAGTTTGGTTATATTATAGCTCTTCCAAGGAGCTTCTCACCAAACTAGGCAAAAAATTGGCAGAACCACTACGTTTTACATCCAAAGCACGACCTGTGGCTTGAGTCCCCACTTTTTATCCGAGCATAGATTGGCAGGAGGATAAAACTATACTGGCCTTCTATATACGATTTTCAATGTGTAGGTTCTACTGGAAGATACCCAACTTCCGAAGAAAACGGGAGACCGTGTTTGTTTAATTTCGGAAATCTAAAATGTAAAGGTTTATATTTTTTTGTAAATAGCACCAGCTCTTTTTTGTCAGAGTTGACTCTAAGGCCGCAACTAGCAGCCCAGCTAGTGAGTAGAAGCCGTTGCTTGACAGCCATAACTAGGGAAACTTTTTGGAATTCTTTCTCCAAATTACCAGCCAACCCAACTTTAAGTATACTAAAATGTGCGCTGGTAAAAAAAGTGCGTGAATGTGAAGGAAATGAATTTAGCAATTGCTTACATATATATTATGTACAGGGTGGCTGATGAATTTTGCTACATTAAGAAACTCAAATAACTTTTTTTTTAGTGTATGGAATTCATTTATTTTTTTTTTCAAGTTAAAGGTCATTAAATTTTATTAAATGTAGCTTAACTAGTTTTAAAAATAATTGAATTTAAATGCCCCCCATGCTCGTTGACACAAGTGCGGCATCTTAGTAAAAAGTTGTTCATTGCTGCTTTGAGAGTTGCGACAGGAATAGCCGCAATTGTTGCCCGAATGGATTGTTTTAGTTCATCCAAATTTGTTGGCTTTGTTTTATAAACTTCTTGTTTACATAAACCCCACAAGAAAAAGTCAGGTGCAGTAAGGTCAGGCGACCTGGGGGCCAACGAAATTCGGAGTTTCTTGAAATCAGTTTAGTGGGAAATTTTCGTCGCAACTCTGTCATAACAGTCTGGGCTATGTGAGACGTTGCCCCATCTTATTGAAACCACACAGAGTTGAAAGGAATTCTCTTTCGGCGTAGTTCTGGATAGAAAAATTCTTTCAGCATTTTCAAATAACGGTCTCCAGTAACCGTAACGGTGTGACCATTTTCTTCAAAAAAATAAGGCCCGACAATACAGCGTGAAGAAACCGCACACCACACTGTCACGCGAAGAGGATGCAATTCCTTCTCGTGGAGTATCTGTGGGTTAGAAGTACTCCATATTCGACAATTTTGTTTGTTCACATTGCCGTTTAAATCGAAATGGGCCTCATCAGACATGAAGAGGCAGTTTAACATGTTTTGGTCTTCTTCCACCATTTGCAGGATCTTCTGGCAAAATTCCAAGCGAATCGGCAAGTCTGCTACATTCAGTTTGTTAACCATTTGAATTTTGTAGGGAAATAAGTCTAAATCTGTGTGCATTATTGTTTGTAAAGACTGTCGGCTGACACCAAGTTGAGCAGATAAGCTTCTTGTTGAAACCCTTGGATTGCTTTGTATAGCTGCAGCTACAGCAGCGATCGTTTCCTCCGTCCGAACTGGTGGGTTTCGATGATAAGGCCTTCTTGCGACTGTTCCTTGCTCAGCAAAATTATTCACCAGTCTCATTATGGTCCATCTGCTCGGGGGATCGCCGCCAAACATCCGCCTGTACTCTCTCTGTACCAAAACTACGGACTCCAGTGCGTGATAGCGGCGGACTATCCAAATTCTTGTTTGCGTGTCCCAGTTATCCATTTTAATAAATTTTAAAGATCAATCTGCAAATTAAAACAAAAATGGAACAGATAACTTAAAAAGAAAAAAAGTTATTCAATTTTTTTTTGGTAGCGGCTTTCATCAGCCACCCTGTATATACATATAAATTTTTTTTTTTTTGAGCCCGTTTCGAAAAAGGAAGTTCCCCATATTTTAAAAACACCCTTGTTACCTTTAAATGAGTTTGCAAAAACAAAGAAAACATTGATATTACTTGACCTGGTAAATAGTTACAATAACAAATTAAGGTGTTATTGATTTCAAAATTTATTTTCCTCCTAACAATAATGATCAGAAACGCATGCAGAATTTCACCATTGCTTTTATAATTTAAAATGGCCGAATACATATTAAATATGACTTTAAGTAAAATTTTACCACATATCACATTTAATTGCTTAACGATGGACCCTTTTCACATTTATTCAATAGTAATTTCCTTAAATAAGGTAAGCGTGCGTTTAATGGAAAGGGAAAGAGAAATTAGAAAGGCAATAAACCGAAGAAGTTGGTTTTGCTTAATATCCGTCACATTTAGATTTTCTTGACAGCAGCTCTAAAAGGGCATTTGAGTGCCGTTTTATAACCATTTTAGTAGCACTTGGCCTCAGAGGAAACCGAGCTATACAGTTTTGAGCAAAATCTAAGCAACATTTTCCAGTGAGTCATATACGGCATTTTTTTAATTAATATTTTTACATAACACACTTAGGACAAATTTTAACCCAAAATAGAAGCTTTCGTAAAATATTTCTTTACATAAATGAAATATGGTGCTTTAGCTTTGGTTATATTGCTGATAATTCAGGTGATTGACGGATTGTCAAATGGCCAAGAATTTTCTATGTTATAAACAGCTTTTCATTCTTACAGCTTAAAACGTCTAATGAAAACATTCCATAAACAAAATATATACAGTTGAATAATTATTCGCTTTTAAGACAGTTATCCTCCAATTTAGCTTTAAGAATCAAAAACCTCTCCGCAAATTTCCTCCTTATACGATTTAGTGTGGTTTGACGTTTTTATTATAACCATAAGCTGATGAGTAATCTTCACGTGACTTTCATGATAGTGATTCTGAAGGAGGTTTTCTTTCTTTTTCAGGATTAAAGCCTGCACCAAGGAAATTACCTATCAATCAACTAATTTTTCAAAAAACTTTTTCTTTGTAATAAATAAAAATTATAATTATTTTACTTATCTTTATGGAATTCAACTAAAATATCACCAGATTTAAAAAATTATGCATACATTAATAGATTTCAATATTACTTTATAACATTCGTATTTGCACCAATTTTTAACTACATAAACAGGCAATAACGAGTTGTTCAACAAGTTTTAAGGTTCGATAAGAAAATCACAAATTTATGGTTTGGTCTTTATTACACATTATTCAGTAGAGTTCCTGAATATCAATCCGCTTGTTGCAACGAGATTCCTGAAGTGAGAATCTGGAAGAGCCGGAAGAAATATATTTCCGCAGTTGTTAAGATCTCATCATTTGATGAAAAACACTTTCCATACATTAAATTTTGCAGGTCTAGAAACAGATGCAAGTTACTAGAGGCAAATCTGGTGAATATGGTGGATGCTCTAATAATGCATTGCCCTGATGAAAAATATTTTTTTTTCTTTTGCAAACTGGGGTTTTCCACAAATTTTTTCTGTTAGCTGGTGTAAAGGGTTACAAAAGTATTCAGAATTTATTGGTTTACCAGTTTACAAGTAATCCACAACCCAAATTTCTTTCGCATCCTAAAAAACTAATGCTAACACCTTCTTGGCTGATTACTGGACAAGAACACGTTTCGGAGCTGAAGAACCAGTTCACACCACCCTTTAGCCTTTTGTTTTGATTTAGGATTATGCCGATAGACACAAGTCCCATCCATAGTCATGGATTGACGCACAAAATCTACTTTATCCTTTCGAGAACGCTCTAATTGTTGCTGAGAAAGTCACATTCGAATGTGCTTTTGTCCCATTGTGCACTCAGCTTTCTGAAATCCAATACTTCAGTCAAAATACCGTTTACACTGCCTAATGGGATGGCCAGGGATTCTATTAAATCTCTTTCGGATACTTGACGAATTTGCGTTAAGGTATCCTGTGTTTTTTCTACGATTTGTGCTGTTGTTGCCATTTTTGGACGTTCTTGACGTTTATCGTCTCCGATTTTGTTCGAGCACGCTTAAAAAAAAGGCTTTATATATTATATGTACTTCCAATATTAAAAAAAAATTCAATTATTGTGCGATACTTGAATTTTTCCATTGGAGAAAATCCTACGAAACGTAGAAGCAAGCTTTGTGAAGAACCTAGAGTTTTGATATGTAAGTACACTGAGTTTTCAGAATGGATGTAATTGCGTAAGAAAAAAATCTTGAGAGGGGATTAAATTTAGTGCCACAAAATGCTACACTAAATGAAGAGTCCATGCGTACTCAAAATTTAAATCATGTGCCCAACAAAGACATGTTATTTATTTGCTTTGGACTTAAAAGTTACTCTCAGTCATAAATCTTTCTAAAATATTCAAAGATTTACAAATGCAAAAAGTGCCAGCAAAAATAGCTGAAATCTGGCTTTTTTTCTATTTTCCGGGGAGAAAATAAAATTGTAGTCACTGACTTGAAAGGGTTTTTATTGGGTATGGGGATAAGTTTCCGCCCTCGTAAAAGAGGTGCCTCTGCTAATACTAGTTTTTGTGTTCGCCCTAGTAATATACTTGGGTATTGAAGGTGTATATTTGACGTCTCAACCGCTGTAGTTTGCATTCGGTTGAAGCGTTAAGGTTCTTTTTTATATGGCGTCAAAAATATCTACGTTCGTCCCGAAAAAATATCATTTGCAGGAAGTTATGTTTCTCTATTACCTCTTAAAAAAAAGTGCAGCTGAAACGTGTCATAGGTATATTGATCAATATTTACGATAATCACGCTCCCTCAAATACAACTTGTAAGGAGTGGTTTCGATGCTTCCAAAGTGGCAATTTCGACGTGAGTGATAAAGATCGCGAAGGGGCACCGAAAAAATTCGATACTCCACTACAACAGTTATTGGATGAAGGCGCATGTCGAACCCTTGATGATATGTCTAAAGAGTTGGATGTTGACAGATCAACTGTCGGTAAACGTTTTCACGCGATGAGAATGGTCCAGAAAGTAGGTAACTGAGTGCCGCATTCATTGAAGGAGAGGGATATCGAGAGACGTTTGATGACGTGTGAGATGCTTCTTGAAGTGCAGAAAAGAAAAGGTTTTCTGCATCGCATCGGCACAGCCGATCTTTTGAGGATCCATTATGATAACTGTAAGTGTCGAAAATATTGGAGCCTGCCAGGTGAATTGCTGCCAGGTCCATCAACAGCGAAATAAAATATACATGCTTCGAAGGTAATAGCGGTCGTCCCTCGGCAAGTAATGGCAAACCTCCGAGTGTATTTCTGCCATGAAAAATTCCTCACAAAAATATCTGCCTTTCGGAATCGGCTTAAAACTGTAGGTCCCTCCATAATTACGGAGGGACCCTCGGTTGATTAATTTGTAGTTGAGTAATATGGGTTGAGTAATTTGAGTTAATATGGGATTTTCTCTCTTACACACGAGACATCAGTATCTATCAGAAATTCAAATAACTTTCCTTTAAAATCTGACATGGGTCATCCTACAACGAATTAGAAGTAATAAAAATAGGCTGTCCCTAAATAGTGTGCAGTAGGCAGATCTTGTCGCTATTCCAAAAGTAGGCCGGTGGACTTGCACGGAAACCTGAAATATAACTAAACAAACGTGGCCAATTTTAACAGATCCCGAACTGACGCGTTGTTAAGAAATCCACGAGCAGACATATTCAGAATTTCGTTAACAATAACCGGCCATTGGCCCTTTGGAGACCATGCCAGGAAGATGGGAGGGACGTTCAACAATAAATGTAGGAGTTGCAATCAAGAAGAATCTAGAGAATCAGTTTTTCACTATCTATGTGAGTGCGAAAGTATGGGTGCTCTACGACATAGAGCTCGAGGGAATAATCGATGGCCAAATTCAAAGAAATTGCAGAAAAGAAAACAGACGACATTCATAGACAGACTCATAGTAAAATCTAGATGGTTCGACTAATAATGCACCACAAGTGGTATATCCAAATGGCATCTTTTGTGTTAATAGGGTCTGGGCTGTGTCACTCAGACAACACCTACACCAACCAACCAACCAACCAGCCTGAATAAAAGTGTGTGAAAAAGTTATCGAAGTACGCGGCCTAAAATAAAGATCGAAGTTTTAGGGAAGTTGCTTAAGTTATGCACAATATTGTGTACAAAAGCCTTTTTTATTTATTCGAAACGAATAAGAGGTGGAGTGTGTAGTGTGCAGTCCAACATAAAATTAAGGTAACCTTTTTATGACTATTTTTACGATTATCAGTTTTGAAAAGGTTCACATAAAATGGCTTTAAATGGCTTGAAAAGTAATCGAATCGAATTCGTTGATAATGCCTTTAATATTTACTTCAACAGTCTATAAAAAGTAATCTTTCAGCGGCACTTGTGAGGCGCACATAAGTACCTATTCATGCAAGGAACTCAGGCACCTACAAATACACAAATAAATTTTAATACGCGAAAGTACCACTTAAGCGAATTTCGTTCACCTCTACAGCAAAATCCACAAAGAAAACAAAAACAAATTGCATTCACTTGCATACATACATATATGCTGGATTTTTGCATACTTCTACAAGCAATTCTGTTTGTTTACTTATATTTTGCTGGATTTGCTTATTTTTGCTGGCAGTTTACTTTTAAGCACACCCATTTGGATTTCTAACTCCTAAAAATAAATCTAATATGCATTACCATAGAGGCTGATCTTAGCTACGAGGAGGTAGACGAAGACTCACTTATACACATATACACATAGGATATGTATGTATGTATGTGCAGACATGTGCTTCGATTATTCCCGAACTAGCTATATGATCAAAGGGTGGCCTAAAGGGCATTTCATTACTCTATCCGGCTTCTTATTTTCATTGTCATTGTGCCAATGGCCAAAGGGGGTTTCTGTAATTCCACTTATTACATACAGACGTAAATCTTTATGGCATTGCCTCTGCTCTTTAAATCCACTTATATGCATGAATTTCAATTTATGACCTTGTGGAAATTTGTTGGGCAATATCGCAGTATTGAGTACTTCGAATTACTTCTTTTAAGTGGTTATTTGTAAGTGACATTCTTATTTGCGAAATTAATTTTAGTGCCTTTTTTGATCCCTTGCAAATTTTTGTTTTTCTATTAGACTTCTGGTCGGTCCCTCGACAGGCATTTGTCTGTATTCCTTTGTTGAAAAACTTTATTGGTTTATATGAATTGAATAAGTGAGATACTTTTAAGTGCACAAAGACATACATATGCACACATGGCCCGCATGTTTGTTGGTAGCGCGTACATGAGCGCCTACAGCAATACACAAGTTATTTGTATAGATTTTTCGAACACAAGCATTAATATATTTTTTATTTTGTTTTACGATTTCCGAGAAATTTTCGACCACTTAATTTTATGGACAAAGTTTTGGGCAATTCATATTGAATTCCAATAGAATGGCAACAATTTGCAAAGGCCAAGCTGCAGCGAATTGTACACAATTGCGAAACAGTGAGCAGTTGTTAGAAAATTAAAAATAGTTAAATTTGATTTTCGGCCAGCAGTTATTTTCCAATAACTGGCCCAGGGAAATAACTTAACCCGGCATCTGACAGGTGGAGGGTTTTAAGCTGCAATGCAGACATTTTTCTAAATGCGCAATCAACTATCACGTGAACTATTTCAATATATTGATATTTATTTATTTTTATGTTTTATTATTATACGCATAGTGTAATCTATGTAATTGAAACGCCTATAAAAAAACTAATCAATATTTTTTCAAACTTTTTTTTTATTTTGAAGATTGAACATTGTCATTTATGAATGAAAAATAATAGCGTTCAAATGACTGCCACGACTGGCTTTACAGTAGGCCATTCGATCAACCCAATTTTGAAGCACATTTTCGATTGTTTGGGCTCCAATTTCATGAATGGCAACTTCGATTTCGTGTTTTAAAGCATCAATTGTCTCTGGAGGGTTTGCATAGCATTTGTTGTTAACGGATTCCCACAAAAAATAGTCCAACGGGCTTAAATCACAGCCCCGAGGCGACCAATTGGTATCGGAATTTCGGCTGATTATTCGGAATTCAAAAACGGTAGCCAAAAGTTCGAGTGTAATTTTGGCAGTTTGACAGGTTGCACCGTCCTGTTGAAACCAAATGTCGTCCATGTCATCCTCTTAAATTTTTGGAAACAACTCGTTGAGCATGTCACGGTAGCGCTCGCCATTTACTATAACCGCGGAAGAAGAAGACTCACCACTTTGGAAATAGGTTTTCAATATTTCCCAATTTTCTTCAAGCGTATAGCGTCCCATTTCGTAAATGTCAAACCTTTAAGTAAATTATGAACACATTTGACATGACATTTGTGTTACCATTCTCAAAAAAATAGATGGTTCAAAAAGCAAACGCTATATGGCCCACCCGTTAGTATAAGAAAACGAATGTTTGTTCGACTATCTGCTTATTTATCCGCATACTTACGCCTCTGTGGTCTGGTGGCGACGTAGCACGGTTAAGTCCACAATCCGGGAACTATACAGGCTGCATAGAAGGGTATGTTTAATCATCCGGTGCCATGAGTACAACCTCTAGTGATGCCCTAAATGCCATGCCTGATTTGCTCCCCCTGGATCTTAAGATACAACAGGAAGCAATAAAAGCAATGTGTAGACTCCATAAATATGGTTTCTGGCACGAAGACGGAACTTCGGGGCACAGAGAAATCTTTAAGATGTTATCTGAGCAGTATCCACTATTTTTAGCACCTAAAGATGACCTGATACCCACAGTTTCATTCGGAAGGAAATTTGATGTCAGATTTCCATTGCTTGAGCAACGGAGCAATCCAGAATGCATTCAGGGGGGTTTGACGGATATTTTCTTTACCGATGGGGCCCAGAATGAAATAGGGTCTGTATCACTATGCTATGGAGGAAATGGCAACTGTTTTCCAAACGGAAATTTTTGCCACCCTGAAAGTAGCCGAATGGATAATCGACAGGATGTGGAGCGGGAAACAGATTGGTGTTTTCACTGACAGTCAGGCTGCACGGAAGCCCCTGGAGAACGCGAAGCAAACCTCAAAGGTTGTTCAAGAATGTAAGAAGAAGCTTAATTCTGTCGCAAGACAAAACAGGCTTGTACTTATATGGGTTCAGGGACACTCCGGTGTTCAAGGAAACGAAATTGCCGATGAATTGGCCAACCGTGAATCAGCGGTTCCCCAACAAGAGCCAGAGCCAATAATCGGAATCAGTTCCACAGGAATCATGAATTGGATCAGCGATTATGTATGCAATTTACATAAAGAGCGATGGTCCGGTCTAGAACGCCTCAGAACTGCAAAGTGTTTTGTGACAAGTCCGAACAGAAAACTGTCAAACTTTCTACTAAACCTTGGAAGGAGAGAAGTTCGGTTGATGGTCAATATTATTACTGGACACAACCCATGGGGTCAGCATATCACCACAATTGAAATCACTGAGGGTCCAATGTGCCTGTCTTGCTTGGAGGAGGCGGGTGGCACTGAGCACTTTTTTTGTGAGTGTCCTGCCTTTGCTAGAGCAAGGCTACGAGTCAAAACTCGGGTCCAATGTCGTGACAGTGAGTAGTATTCGTTCCCTAAAACTGTAGGATATTTATAGATTTGCCAAAGAATCCCGAAAATTCTCACAGGACTAAACTATCTTTACCTCTGTCTCTATTCTTTCCTATCACTCTGATACTTTTCTCCTTTCCTCCTTGATTATCTACCCTTGTTTCATGGAAAGGATATTTATTACAATATATATATTTTCCGCTATTAGGGGCATACCTTCCTCTTTATAATGAAATAATCATCCAATCATTTATATTAAAAAAATCGCATTTTTCTTTGATTATCAAAGTAATACTTCTTATTAAAAAACCCTTCGAAAAAAATATGCAACATTGATAGTGAAAAAATCAAAAATCAAGGAGTGGTTTGAGCTTGCACTGCGATATACCACAATTTAATGTGTATGCAGCCCCATTTTTTTTTATTGTTCTGTTAAAAATATTTGAAACCTTCTTTTAATGGTTTTTGTTGTAGAATGAACTATAAACTATTTGTAAAAAATTACCAAATATTATATTATAAAAACAAGAGATTCTATTATTTTGTCCGAATGTGCATACTTTATGCCACAGAAAAACTACGTGGCGCTGGAGTCGAGATATTTATTGTCTTCAAATTCAAAGTTCGATTTGGCTATAATAAATGCTTATTATCTTTATAAAATAAAAATGCTGTAGTCGGGATATTTATAAAAGTCGAGTCTAGGGTCTGAATTGGTTCCAACTCCTAGTGTATAAAATATAATAACCATATATTTGTGCAAAAAGTAGATGCACTAAGAGGTGCAATAGTAGAAATATTTCGGTGATCAAATTTGGAGCATTATTCTGACTTTAGGTTACAATTTATTTTCTCCACAAACTCATTGTTGTTTTGTCAACTATATATGACGTGAACGCTGTTTTCAAAATTTTACTTGCATCATATCTATGGCGTTTTTTTTTTTTTGGCAGATGCGCGAGATTATTTTATTGAAATAAATTAAGTTCGTCCATATGGACCGAGAGACAGATGGACAGGCATAGCTAAATCGACTTTCACCAAGCTGAGCATTTTTTTATAAAAGGTCTTTCAAAAGTGGCGCCTAGATGTCAGTAGTGAATAATTCCTAAATGGTCTCTTTTTTATGTCATCTTTGAGATTTGTGAAGTAGATACATGTACTATTTTAATGGATAGAGCAACGCGTTAAAATTATTGAAATTTATTATGAATATGGTCGATCTTTAAGCACCACACGGAGTTCTTAGAAATTTCTGGTATGCAGTTTTCTAAATCATTGAATTTTGATATAATAAAGAACGAGTGGTTCAAAAATCGCGTTATTTTTGACAATTTTTTCTGCAAACAGTGTTGGTGTTTTCTTCCATTTAAACAAATGTGGACTAGACGTTTAATGGGGAAATCGGACAGCGCACAGTATTTAAATAAGTGCGTCGAAGTATCGACGATAATATGGGAAGAGTTCTTTTTTTGAATGCAACTGGTAAGACTTAAGGTGCGGTGATACAATTACATGCCTTGGAAAAATAACTTCTTCAGTCGCTAATGGATTTTAATGTATGTGGGTGAATATCCAATGAGTTAAAAATGCAGGTATAGTAAAGCCAGGGGATTCTAAATAATTGCAACTTACAAATAGTAGTCGAGTGCATCATGGCTTGTAAAGAGTCACGAACTCCCAGAGATATTCATGCCAGAGATAGGAGCATACTTGAAGAGCTTAAGTATGCGTTGACTCTTCTCAAACCAAAACATTATATGTTTTACAGTGTGTACTTTGAGGACGCATCCGGAACTACTTACTTAAATAAGAGAACGCGACCCTGGCAATGAAAGAAACCGATCAATTCAACCTTTTTCGCTCCTTTGAGCAGCATCCTTCCAATCAATGTTAGCTCGTTTCGATATTATTTTCAGCTTATCACAAAAATACAATTTGCAAAACTATATTCCTTAACATTTTCATTCATTTTACCAGCCAAAGATCACCGGAACGAGATAAATCTTCAACCATATTGCGACCTCATTAAAAATCTTTGTGCTACTCATTACTTTTGTTTTGGGCATGGTCGAGTCTCCTTTGACTAGCGTCTGTTTGCCAGAATGCGCAAAAAGGTAACGGATGAAAAATTGTTGAATGTATTATCCTCGCAAATTTCCGGACAGTTTTTCAACTTATGTTACTCATACGCCCCAACGGTTTCATTATGCAAATTAACTAATTATGTATAATTATAGATTTCTTCCTCTTACTAATAAAATTTCCACTACACAAATTTTATTTGAAGTGTGCTGCATAAATTAGCTCAAAATACAATCCTATGAATGATTTCGACTTTCCTTAATACATTTAAAAGACTTTAATCAATATGCCTTGGGTAATAAATCACAGTCACGTATGTCCAAACTCATTTGTTTGTTTATTTCATTATCCATGCGCATATCTAAACAGGGGCACCAATATTTCTCCAGGTATATTGGTGAGTATGTATGTATATATATGTAATATTTGCTACTCGTAATCAGTGATACATCTATTAGGGTGGGTCGTTAATGTGTGGCAAGTTGCGAGATACAAGTTATTTATTGTATTCTAGTAGTGAAATTATAAAGCATTGTCTTAGATCGAAACAGATAGTAATTGGCAATTAAAAAATTCCACTATGACATATATCTGAGGACGTGTATATAATTTGTGCTTTCGGAATACTTTGGTACAACTGCATATTTTTTAATAATGATTTAATTGTTATTATTTATTTATTAAACGTCTAACGTCAGATCAAAATAGTTTTATTTATTTATTTGATAAATTCTTAATTATTAATTTATGCTAAGTTAAATATTAAATTTAAATTTATATTGTATGATATATACCTTAAACACTACATAATTATTTTATTGTTAATTATTAAATTGTTTTAATTTTTAATTGATTATTAAATTGAATGAAAATAAATTTCATTAGGGGCTTTTTTGCTTTTAAGTAGGAAATTCTAATTTATTTTATTAAATATAATATAAAATTATTTATTAATAATTATTTAGAATGCATTATTTAATACAAATTATTAATACACTTTTCAGATTGAAATTTATTTTATTTTATTAAAGGGACAGATACCTGAAAACGGCTATATTTTCACTGATTTTCATTAAAATTATTGAAAATGAAGAAGTCAATATATTATTTTCAAAATTAGCATACAGCTTATCTATAGATAAAAATAATATAAATATTTTTTTTTATTCTAATTATTTAAAATGGCGAATTCTTCAAGGAAGGCCGCAGCGGGGCTTCTCAATCGGAGGCATTGCAGCCTCGGCGTCAGTAACCTGAATACAAGAAATCAAAAATTTGTTTGTTTATTAATGTCATAATTTTTATCTGAATTAAAAAGAAATGGAAAAAAAAATTCGCGGAATAAAATGCTTCACAAAAAAAAAAATGAATTTTGGGGCGAATTTTTCTACAATTTCTGCTCGAAAAGAATTATTTTTTCGAAAAATTTTCGAAAACTTTTTAGTAATATAATAAAAAAGATGTGTGCAAGTTTTCAGGGAGATCGCTCAATAACTTTTCGAGTTATCATTTCAATACATGAAAATTCAACCTCTGCCTGTGCCCAAACGCAAAGAATGGAGTCGTCCCAGTTGACGATCTATATTAAAGAAATACTTAAATTTACGTTCTAAAATTTTTTTGACATATTCTTAAAGGATATTAAAATTTTATGGAAAAAAATTTTTTTGTTTCGAAATTTTACAGGTATCTGTCCCCTTAAAAATTTATAATTTACATATATAATTTTAACTTTATTTCAGGACTGATTTAACTAAATTTAGTCATTTTCAATAAATAATTATTCATTAAATTTAATTCATTGCTTACATTTTTAATTAATTAGTGAATTTAATGAAACGAGTTGAAATGAAATATTGTAAAAAATTAAGATATATTGGAACCAATTGCGGAATATGTATAATAGAAAATATTAAAACAGTGAAAAAATTTAACCATTCCTTTAATTAAATTTTTGTCTCCCAGACTTGCAATAATTACGTTTGTTTCTTGATTATTGATATATCGAAGAAATTATTTAACGAAAAGGTTGAGCTGTCGAGCTGTGAAATTAATGTAACAATTTGCTCACAGTAATGAATTGACAGAACTTTAAAACCACGAGTCATTTCTTCAGTATGAGAAGCATTTGATATTTTAAAGTTTCAAAGTTGATAATTGTACGAAAAGAACTATGCCAATAATCTACCTAATTTCTTCACATCTTTGGTCAAGCAAAATTTTCTACTCTACTTTTGCTAACTTGATTTGCTTTACTTTAATTACATAAGCGGAATTCCCTACATATTTTAAAAAGAACCCACTTGTGATTGAATAATTTTTCTACTAAATAAAAAACAAAATGGATTTGAGTGATGGAAATTGTTTGACCTTTCCGCGCTTTATTGTTTGACTATTTGTATACTGCAGCTGTCCAGTTCATAAAAGCGAATGACGTACGGCATTTAAAAAATGTATGAATCTTCTGATACACTATGTCACTTTGTATAAGACACATTTTCTGATCTAAAAATAGTCATCTTTTTAGGGATCGGATGAGGTTTTTTCATTTCAAATGATAAGCCTTTAATTGCCATATGACCCTACTGTGTGAAATCGATGTTCTGTAATCATTTTCCATTTTTTAGGACAAAAGTTCGGCAATATCTTAAAATAATATTGTATATCTTTGATTACATTTCGGCAACTTGCGACTCATTTCTGGACCGTCTCAAGGCCACAGTTGAGACAAAAGGTTGTCATATCGAGTAAAAAAATTGATTCTTAATTTTTATTATTTTCACAGATTTTTACTTTGAATTGAATACATAATCTTCCGATTTTTCTTAATGAACCCATGTGAAAAGCGCCCTGATAGAACATCATAAGTATATAGAGTATTTTGTGGAACAAAGTTGTAATTTCAGAATTATTTTCACTTAATTGAGCGATATGTTTAGCATATTGGACAGATAAACATACAATCTTAACTTCAAATACTGCTGCAATTACATTTTAATATATGTTCACTAGATCGTACCGAAAAAAAGTTCCCCGTGAGACTTAGTGGTAGTCTGAAGTATTTTTGCAAGGTAATTTCGAAAAAAGTTTGTTTTGTGTACGCCGAGCGATGATCAACATTTACAGCTAGTATTTTTATCATCACCCAAATGCTAGCCAAAAATTATAAAAATTTTGCTGAGGAAGTTCTTCGTCTCGAAGAGTGGTCTTTTTGCATTTTTCGACTTATATTCACTAATTTAGTGATATTTTAATCATCATGTATCGATATTTTTGTCGCGATAAGCCCAAATGTTTTTGTTTCAAAGTTCATTGACCCCAAGTACCCCTCCTAGTTCTTACACTTCATATCTCAATTTTTTTAAGAAACAAAATTTTTTTTTTTAAATTGCCCCGCAAAAATACTTTAGACTCAGATATGTACGGTGTGCTTTTTTTCCTTTTGAGTTTATTCGATCTAATGTACAGTCAATTGGCGAGTATTTTTGCTAGTTATAAGCAAACGCTTGCATAGGCGGTTTGTGTGCCTACGGAAACCTTAGCTGACATTTTCTGACAAATACCATCCAAAGGGCATTTTAGAATTTCCTAAAAGCAACAGATGAAAATATTGGGTTAAGATGTTCCTAAAGAGTTATCTACTTTAAATTCGACAATGGATTATTGACAATTTCGCTTCAGACAGAAATCGGGTTATGGTATAAGACTTTTTACATGAAATATAAAGATTTCTATAGCCAACACTTTAAAAGAGAATTAAACAAAACCGATGTCATAATCGGTTTGCCTTGATACGTTGTCTGCGTTAATCGTAATCTAGCAGTAAATATTTAGCAACAAGTGAAAAAAAAAATTATTAAAAATAAACAAAAATTTTGAGCGACTTCCTCTTTGTTATTCTAAAATCTAATGAACTACAGTTTTTTTAGTTCTGATTAAAACTTGTAACGGGTGATCAATCATGAGGTGCTTTTTTCAATAGTTAAAAAAAAAACAAAAATGTAAATTATGTTCAAAACCTTTATTTATCATTTGAAAGGACATTCTTTGACATTTACTTTTTGAATATGACTTCATTCAAATGTTGGCCGCAACTACGCTTAAGGTGGTCCATTCTGAAGGTCCAATTTTCAATCACTCGTTCGAGCATTTCTACTGGTATGTCGTGAATAACACACGTAATGTTGGCTTCCAGAGCTTCAATCGTAGCTGGTTTATCAGCATAGACCTTGGACTTCACGAATCCCCAAAGAAAAAAGTCCAAAGGTGTGATATCACAAGATCTTGGTAGCCAACTCACAGGTCCTAAACGTGAAATCAGCTGCTCTCCGAAATGACTTCTCAATAAAGTCATTGTTTCACGAGCTGTATGGCAAGTGGCTCCGTCTTGCTGAAACCAAATGTCGTAGAGAACATTAGATTCAATTTCAGGTAGCAAAAAGTCCGATATCATGGTACGGTAGCGAGCACCATTCACAGTTACGTTGCGGCCATCATCATTTTTGAAAAAATATGGACCGATGATTCCACCAGCCCATAAACCACACCAGACCGTTGTTTTCTCTGGGTGTAAAGGTAGCTCTTGAACCTGTTCTGGTTGCTCTTCATCCCAAATACGGCAATTTTGCTTATTGACGTAACCATTGAGCCAGAAATGTGCCTCATCGCTGAACAAAATTTTGCTCGAAAACAGCGGATCTTCTTCAATCTTTTCAAGAGCCCAATCAGCAAAACGGTGACGTGCAGGAAGGTCATTTGGCTTTAGTTCTTGTACGAGCTGTATTTTGTATGCTTTTAAATGAAGATCCTTCCGTAAAATTGACCAAGTTGTTCCATACGACAGTCCAAGTTGCTGAGAACGGTGCCGAATCGATTCATCGCGGTTTTCACGTACACTCTCTGCTACTGCCGCTATATTATCAATGCTTCTTGCTGGACGTGGTCTATTCGGTCGAGAATTATCCACCAATGAATATTCGGATTCAAATTTGTTGATGGTATGTCGAATAGTGTTTAAGGCAGGCCGATTATGTTGACCATAATGCGGTCTAAGCGCACGAAAAACATTTGTCACAGAACGCTGATTTTCATAATACAGTTGAACAATTTGTAGACGTTGTTGCGGTGTGAGTCTTTCCATGATGAAATGCCAAACGCTGTTCAACAAATCTACGATGACAGTTTGCCACAACTCGCGCGCGATCTGTAAAAAAAACGCAAATGAAAAAAACTCCTCTTAATTGATCACCCGTTATGTAAAAATATCACATTTTTTTAATTCTTGTACTAATTTTGAAACTTGAATTTTTGCTGCCTTTGTAGAATGAATAAAATTTTTATAAAATTAATTTAATTAAAAATTAAAATAAAGCATTCCATCAACCAAAATATTTTTATTTATTTTGTAAAATAACTATTCAGCAACAAAATTGAATGATTGATTTTGCGCCACTTTGTAATATTCAAAGACATATTTTAGTTTATGAATTTACTGGTATTTTATTAGTCACTAAAACATTTATACTTAATAACCAGTGCTTTATACCCCTTATCAAATTTTGTGATCGATGTGCTGGCAGTTACGCAAAAACTAAATGAACAATATTTTTGCAGGGACAACTGTAATATATCTATTAACTAATATATCCATTTACTATTATAAAAATATTTAAAAATAAATAAAATACTACCCATCCTAATGCACCCATCTACTCTTTCGCATAAGGTACCAAAATTCAGTATCGATATGCTTTGCTTTGCCTGCAAAATGGCACACAGTTACATTGACAATTCTTCGCACACATTTATATGTATGTCATCATGCTTCCTCTACCGTCATATCATTTATGATTTCCAGCAATGAACATAAGCCAATGCCGAGAAATAAAGACCCAAACGACAGAAATTTTATTTATTTTTTTTTGTTTTTCAGTTTCTTTATTTATTGAATCTTTCTTGTATAAGAAACTAACAATAAGTTAACAAATCCTATGTGCTAGAGTATTATGTTTCCTTGCCAGTGCTAAAAAACTAATTATTTATTCAGTGAGATATATATGTACATACATATATGATTAAATCGGATGTGAATGTGATGGAAGTGAATGATGGATGGAGCTAGAAAGGACAGGTTTCCAGTGTCCGATTCTTCGTAGCTGGGATCCCGAAAGGCCTAGCTTAAAGTCTCTATTAAAGCTTCCAATTAACTTCATGCTGATTGGGCAAGTCTTTTTTTCCGCGTGTGATAGATGTGGATGCCGGAAGCTAAAAAGGACAAGTTTCTAGTCTCAGATTTTTTATAGCTGGGAGCCGGAAAGGCTTAGTTCCCAGTCTCCCTTAAAGCTTCCGTTGTTCTCACGACGATAGTGTGCGATTTCTTTTTTTTTGTGTTTTTTTTTATGTGATAAAATAGGATGGAGGGTGCGAGAAGGCCCAGTATCCAATCTCGCTTGAAATAACACTTATCTCAAATGACGATGAGGGCGTACTAAAAGTCGGAATGGCCGAGATTCTCTTGCCTTCGTGGACGGACCTCGTGTGAGATGAGATAATTAAGATAGTGCAGACTTGAAGATGTCTTCGTTTTTTCTCAATCGTGTGTGACCTTCATTTAAAATTAGATTTCCGGCTAGTTTATTGGGATGGTCTTCAAGCTTTTGTACAACCTTTTCTTTTTGCTCTTTTTGCACAACCATACTATTTTATCGGCTACACGAGGAATGCAAATGTGAGCTCCCATAATTATACGCAAAACTTTAGATTGCACTCTTGCACACAGTTTTTCGATATTTGAAGGCGTAGTAGTTAGTTATCAAGCTTAAAATGAAAAATCTATATTGCTTGCTTAATTCGAAATCAGCATTACCTCTAGAGTACGAAGTGCTACTGTATAAAGCCATGCTAAAACCAATATAGACGCATGGTATAGAAATGAAGGGAACTGCTACGCCTAAAGTCTTGCAATTAGGATTTTTTGTATGCCCCTAAATTTCAACTGAATTCAATGAAATTGCAGCTCTAAGATGAAATAGCGGGCACATACATAAACATATCTGAATTAATTCTGGTACACACCTGAAGGGCATAGCACTGATACAAAACTATAAGCAGGCATACACATGAGCGTCTGCATAAGAGTATTCATTACTATACATGTATGTACGTATGTATTTACTTCATCATAAAATAGTACAGAGCACTTTGCTTGCACAAAAGCGGATAACCTAACATACACAAACTTACATACATATGTAGGAATGAGTATAGAAATGGTAGAAAATGTAGAGAAGCTTACAAAATCCAAACATTTCACAGGCTGATTGCATTACGGTTTTATTGTAAAAACATATGTTCAACGGCAAGCCGAGCTTTTGTGTTCGTGATCGTTGATGTTGGGGGAATAAAAACTGTAGTAAAATAAACTAAAACAAAGAAAATTTGTACGATATTCAAGAGGTAGAAAATCCGTAGACAAACAGGCAGAGCCAATAAGTGGTAATTGTTTCCTTTTACAATGTCTATTGGCAGCAAAGACTGAATGCCATTCGAATATGTGTTGTGGTATGTTGAAACACACCAAAATGATTTTCAATTTCTCGTCTAGTATTTTCGAGTAATTTTGAAGCCACACGTGCAATATCGGCAGACTATTGAATAGATTTGGAATGAAGTTTTCTGATATGTGAGAAGAGAAGCTAGTTTCTATAAGGTTGTTTTCAAATGCTCCTTGTTTTTTTCTTTTGTTTTCAATAAATTTTTTAGCCTAAGTCGTTAAAGGAATTACGGCGCTGAATAATCTTTTGCTATGCACATCTTCTTTAGTCTGCGAAAGAAAAGAAAATGGGTATCATAAGGTATAAAAGGAAATTTGTTTGAAACAAAATTATCAATATCGGAGTTTTACCATAGTCAGTGAGGATTTTAGCTCTCATCTCCTATTCAGGCCGTAGCTGAACCGCACCGAACTACTGCCAACCTTATTCATCAACGCTCAGCCTATATTGAACAGAGCAAAGCAATGCGAAGCGTATTAAAAATAGATAAAAATTAAAAAACAATCACGGCAGGCCAAACGAAAAATGTTTCAATTTAAATAACATTAATCTCAGTACATAGGTGAGGCTAGGATAATTGGCTGCCCCATGCGAGCGCCCACTTGGACAAAGAATCAAATTCGTCCATTGTGATGTCATACATTGGAAAACCAGGGGAGAGAGAACCGAACAGATGGCAAAAGGAAGAAAGGGCTTTTGATAGGAGGACGACGACCAATTGGTGGCTAATTTGCGGTGACCACTTAAAGCTCCTGATGAAATTCATCAAAACCAAGTATATATGTATTTACAAATAAAAAAAGAAAGATATTTAATAATACTTTTGTATAAGTATACACATACATATGCCCCACAACACAATAAAACACATTTTATTTATTCATTAATGATACGTCATTATTTGCATTTAATAGCTGCTCCGAATTCAAATTGAGCTTCAAAAACGTTCCATCACATCAGAGATTTGCTAAAATTTGGCTCAAAATGTGAAAGAAAATTTCTTTGAGTCAGAAGTGAGATTATGCAGGTCTGCGAAACAAATAGATAGAAACGATGCGAATGAAATTATACTAGGTGCATCTAAATTTCTTTAAACATCCGCCAACATCTTTTGCAGTTTTATCCACCATGGCGGGCTCACTTTGTGCGAGCGCTATACATGGCAATACTTTGCCCTATAGATGTTGTGATGAATCGTCCAGATTTTGGTGTCACCTACGAGTATCGAAATATTAACTTGTTGAATATTAATTCGCTGTATTCAGATGTGAGTTTTATAAAGTGGAATTAATGTTGGTTTATTAGTACTTAGATCGCGAAAAGTTGAGTGTATGCCAAGGATGTCTGTATATCGCCAGAGGTCACATGAAGATCTTGCGTTATCAACAAACGCACAGCATCGATTGTTTCTGGCACAACAACAATTTCTAGATGGGCTTCACGAAATCATCCTACAAGGATCAACGGCGACAACGGAGCTCGTTGTACCAACGTTCTAAAGGGGCTAAATATGGTGCTTCACCGTCAAAAGTCAAGGTAGGGCGACGGCCTTCTCCATCTCAGTAATTCACGTAGAAAATCGAGATGGGCGAGATGAATTTTTGATCCCAATGAAAAAATAACAAATTCAGCTTTCAACTAGAAATGTTGTACATTCTGTCAAGAAAATATCGGGAATTGTTCATTTAAAAAGCGCCCGTTACACAAATGTTTAAATTTTTGTGCTGAAAACTGTCCTCTATAGTGTTGCACAGTTTCCGCGTGATATGTGAATTACCTTGTTTTTGGCATTTAATTATATCAGTCAACCGCAAGTATGCTTTGCGATTTTCAATATAGATAAAACATCGAACAAAATTGTTGTCTTAAATTTTGAGTTCTTAACGGAATTTCGTGTGCCGAGTCGTTGAAAATGTTCAGAAAGCCTACGGCGAGTGTTCTTTGTCAAAAAAACGGGTCTACCAGTGGTATAAGGCTTCTGCAGAGGGCCGAGAAGTCGTGGAGGATTTCCCCGATCTGTTTGCCCATCGACGTCTTGAACGTCGAAGAAGTCAAGGAAATGGTGCTGGAAAACCATCATTTAAGTTTGAAGGAGGTAGCTCGTGACCTTAGCGTGTCTGGCGAACCGATTCGCAACATTTTACATCATCATTTGGGCATGAGACGCGTGGAAGCTCGACTCGTTCCCAGAGAGTTGGATTTCTTTGAAAAAATTCATCGAAAGAAGGTGGCTGAAGACATGCTTGAGTAAGTTAATTCGGACCCAACGTTTATCCAGCGCATCATAATAGGTGATGAAATGTGGGTTTATGAGTTTGACATTTAAATCTGTCAACAGGCAACTGAATGGCGCTATCCTCTTGAGCCGAAACCCAAAAAACCACGCCAAAGTCGGTCAAAAGTGAAAGTCATGCTACTTGTTTTCTTTGATTATCATGGTTTTCCGAAATGCATTTCAAATGGTTTTACGGTAAATAAATAATATTATTTGGAAGTTATGCGACGTTTGAGAGAGAATGTAGTAGTGCGTAAGAAACGGACCAATTTGTGGAAAGAAAACTCATGCATCTTGCACCATGATAACACACCGTCTCACAAGGCTCATATTGTGAACACTTTTCGACAAATATCGTGGAACAACCGGACTTAGCCCCCTGTAACGTTTCCCTTTTCCCAAAACTTAAATTGCCACCCCGCAAACGCCGCTTTGGGTCGATAGAGGCCATTAAGGATAATTCGCTGTAGGAGCAGAAGAAGATCTTTTCTAATGCGTTTAAAAAGGGCTTTGATGACTAGACTAATCGTTGGCGTATGTGTATTGCTTCGAATGAAGCCTATTTTGAAGGCGTAAAAATAAATTTTGATGATTAAACAATTATTTTGCGTTTTATTGAACAATTACCGGTACTCTTTTGAGAGAATGTATATACATATGGTATATAGCTTCTTACTGCGAAATACTCAAAGTTGTTGCGTCCAAGAATTTAGTTTCCCCAGAAAGAGACTTTGCAGTAAAGAAAATTAAGTAAAGAAAATTATCACTTGCCCATTGCTAAATTGCAGACAAGTCATAATTTATTTTAAAGCAAATATTCTCCAAAAGATCAACTTGGTTAGACAAATACAATAGATTTTCGCCATCCATGGTAAATTTTACCCTTAAACGGGCCACAAAGACGCAATGTTTTATCAACTATATAATGGTTTTACTTGCTTTATTAAACAAAGTTATTCAAAAACAAAAATTTGGTAATTAAGTTTGCGCCACCTTGTATATTCACAAAAAAAATTTAATATTATAGTTTGATGTAATAAGTTGTTATAAATATCCTAGGGTCGCATGGGAAGTATTGTATGTGACGACGCATTCCAATCTGCCCAAAAATGTGTCCTTTACTTATCTATGAAATGGCTAGCAGCAAGTGTACTAAGTTTCAAAGCCCTAACTTCATTATTCCAATTTTTGGAAAAAAGGGGATACAGACCTGTGCGTAGTGGAGTAATATGTATATAGCCTTACTTTTCAATGGTCCTGCTAAATTTTAACAATGAGTTTGTCCACGCCTACTTTGTATAACCACATTTTCTTTCACGGTAGATATGTTTCTTGAAAAAGCGTGCAAAAAAACTTAGGGTAAAAAAAGGAAGTATTCTCGGCCCGCTCTTGTACCTTTTACACGCCACTTTCGCCGATGACACTGCCATCCTAGTAACTTGAAAAAAAAAATGCTGAAGAAGCGGTAGCTAAACTTCAAATTACAACCAACTCCATTGAAGAATAGGTGAAGACTTTGGTACAAAATTGAACAAGGCTCATGTAAACTGCACCAATAAAAACGTGAATAGTTGTGCAATAACATTGTTAAGTGCCGCAATAGCACATGCAAGCACTGCAAAATACCTTGGCAAAGTACCTTGGCATAACGCTCGATACTAAGCCTTGATGGAAGGAACATATAAAATTTACACGGCATGCAATCCATCTGAAAGTAATAAAAATGGCTAATTGAACGAGAATCAAAGCTCAGCACAAATAAAAAAAAGCTATACATAAACAAATTATAACACCTGTGTGGCCCTACGGTGTGCAAATTCGGGGTAATAAAAAGATTAATATAAATATATCTCAACAATTCTACAAAACACTCACTCGTTCGCTATAACGATATTCATTGTGACCTCAGGATCTCTACTTTCGCTGAAGAAATAAAAAAAAACAAGCAGAAGCACACTTCCTCAGGATTCTCAAGCTTCACAAGCATGTGAATGAGGAAGCTAGCAAACTCCGCAACACCTCAGGCCTAACCCGACGACTCCACCGAAGTAAACCACATGATCCGGCTGTGAACTTAAGGAAGGGGCAATCTCTTCACAAAACTGTCTTAATGTTAACAAAGTTGGTATTCTCGTTAGTTTACTTGTAACTAGTTGCAGTGTAAACGGCTGTGTTTTATATGTGGATATATTTGTAATAAAAAATAAAAATATGGAAATAAGATGAAAACACTTTAAATGTTTTCCCAAAATACTTTGCAAAAGAAGTAATAATGAAATCTCTATAACATTAGAGTTTATAAAACCAAATAAATTACGTTATATTACAAGAAAAAAAAACATAAAATTTATATACAGAGAAAATTCAATCCCTAAGTGCAAAATATATAAATATTCATATTGAAATTGGGGAAAAAATTCATTTATTACGAATTAGACCAAAAATGCTACCATCAACAGATATGTCAGTTCTGTCCAGCTCATAAGTCGGATGTTTTTCAAATGATTGTCGGCTTTTGTTGATTTTTCGTTCGTTTATTTAGGAACCAGCATTAAAGCCGATCACAATATCAGCCTTGCAACTAAAAGGAGAATTTCTCATCCCCAAAAGGGCTACTTTCGACAAAGTACGCAAAGTTCCTCTCTCGACGAACAAAATAACTCTCTATAAGGCCCTCATCATGGTCGTCCTAACGCATAGTGCAGATGCTTGGACGACGATATAGACATAGTACAGCAAACAAAGACACAGCGGCTTCGTTGGCTGGGTCATGTCATCCGAATGGAAAAAAACGCTCCGTCACTGAAAGTATTCGATGCGGCACCTGCTGGTGATAGCAGAGGGGGAGGAAGGCCTCCTCGTTGCTTTTGAAAGGTGGAGAAGGACTTGGTTTTACTTGGTGTTTCCAATTGGTGCCGATTAATACAAGAAAGAAACGACGGGCGCGCTTTGTTAAACTCGGCCAAATTTACGTAAACGGTTATCGCGCCAATCAAGAAGAAGAAGTTGGGTTTTTCGTTGTAACAAAGTCTGTTATTAATGACCGGTTGTCCCTTTCTTGAGTTTTTTATACAAGGCGGTGCAAAATAAATGACCTCATCGGAAAACTTACGTCATATATAAGTTCTATTTGACAATAGTGAACTAGACAGCTGCAGTATAATTATACAAACAGACAAGTAATGGAGTGTGTGAAGGTCAAACGAATATTTCCACCACTTAAAATATTTTTTTTCTAATATAATTAGGCTATTAATTTTGCGTCACCTTGCACAATACTTGTTATCCAGCTATACGCGACCTAAAGATTACTTTGAAATTTTAAGACACAATCGGTTTTGGTTAGTTCTAAAATGTACTTAGTGCATCGTTTTTGAAGGAACATATATGTACGTACATATGTATGCATACTCGTTTGTCTTTACTTAATTTTAGACGAACAGTTTTCACTCAATAGGGCATTCTTTAAGGAATTATGTATGTGTTGTTCAGAAAATCCCTTTTTGTTCGTGAAAGAACGAAAATTTCTTGTGAAAAAATGCATTAGTGAATTGTGTTTTTTCAAAATCAAGTAAGTTGGGAGTTGGGTATATGTATCGCTCGGCATAGATCTATAGCAGCAAGAAGCCTTACAAAAGAAAGTTTAGCAGAATTAAATCCTAAAATTTGTGAACCCAATTCATGACCCCCCATACTCCCAAATAGTACATAATCATTATCATTCGTTTTATCATTCGTTTGTGCGATTATATGCTGGTGATTTGGCATCAGTGACTGAATAATAAACATAAAATTAAACAGACGCTGCCAAAACAACATAACAGCCACAGCCTGTCAATATCGACCCGTTCCTATTAGAAACGTTTATATAATTGAGCAATATTAGTTAACTTTTGACTTGTATGTTACATCAATTTTCTTTGTATGCCAACCTGTACAAAATAGCCTCCAAAGACCGTTGGTTGCACAACGAATTATGTATTCAATATTTGTAAACTATCTAAGCAAATAATAATGCCCATATTTATGCAAACACACACTCAATTGCATACTAACAAATCATATACATACATACATATGTGCATATATGTATGTGGGTATGTGTGGGAGTGTACACAATAAATTAAAATATGTATAAGCACAATTTGCATAAACACTTGAGCAACGGATGTTTGGTTTATACGTAGACACACATACTATCCAAATATTATGGGATGAAATAATTTTTGGCTTCATGTGCATAAGAATTGTCGTACATGAAATGAAAATAGGCTTCATAAAGCTATCATGAGCACATCACAACACAAAAAGGTTGTTGGTGTTGTCGCTGTAGCACCATAGCCATTCCCTATATATAAACGGGGAAAGCTGCTGGAAATATCACCAAATAAAGCCAAATTTAAACAACATTAAAAAGAAAATGCGCATTTGAAATGACAGAAAAAACATCGTTAAAAGATTGTGCCGTCTACGTCGTGTCATAAAAGTACTGAAAATTGTGCAATAAAACACAAAATAATTGTTTAATCATGAAAATGGCCTTGAAAGTAGGCTCCTTTCGGAGTAATACATATATGCCAATGATTAGTGCAGTCATCAAAGCTCCTTTTAAACGCGTTTGAAGAGATCTTCTTCAGCTCCTTCAGCGAATTCTGCTTAATGGCCTCTATCGACTCAAAGCGGCGTCCGCGGAGTAACAATTTAAGTTTTGAGAAAAGGAAAAAAATCACAGGGGGCTAACTCCGGTGAATGCGGTGGTTGTCCGATGATATTTGTCGAGTTTTTGGTCAAAAAAGTGTCCACAATATGAGCCTTATGAGACATCCATGAGTTTTCTTTTCACAAATTGGGCCGTTTTCTAGGCACATTCTCCCTCAAACGTCGCATAACTTCCAAATAATATTATTTATTTACCGTATAACCATTTGGAATGAGTTCCGAGTGCACAACACCATGATAATAAAAGAAAACGAGTAGCATGACTTTCACTTTTGATCGACTTTGACGTAATTTTTTGGGTTTCGGCTCATGTAGATAGCGCCATTCAGACACCTGTAAACTGGTTTGCATGTCAAACTCATATACCCACGTCTCATCACCTGTTAAGATACGCTGGATAAACGTTGGGCTCGAATTCACTTGCTCAAGCATATCTTCAGCCACCTTCTTCCGATGAATTTTTTCAACTCTCTTGGAACGATCGAGCAGCCATGCATCTCATGTCCGATTGATGGTGTAAAATGTTGCGAATTGATTCGTGAGACACGCTGAGGTCACGAGCTACCTTCTTCAAACTTAGATAATGGTTTTCCGCCACCATTTCCTTGACTTTGGCGACGTTTTCATCCGTTGGCTACGTTGATGGGCGACCGGATCGGGGCAAATCTTCCACGACTTCTCGGAGACTTCTACGTCTCTAGGAAAACGCCAGCTGTGTATCCAGCATAAGAAGTATTTGAATATTTTATTGAAGAAATTTTGTTTGTGAACTACTTGCAAACTAGTAGAACAATAAATTCTGAATACTTTTGTAACCTTTTAAACCAGCTGAAGGAAAAAGTTTGTGAAAAAAGCCAGTTTGCAAAAGAAAAAATAGTTTCATCGAGTCACAAGAGAATTTTGGTAATGGTTAAAGTCCATTAGTTGAAGCTCGAATTATCGGCGCATCCACCGTTTTCATAAGATTTGACCCCTAATGACTTTCAACTGTTTGCAGACGTAAAAAATTGAATGTATGGAAATCTTTCTTCATCAAATGATAAGGACGTAACAACTGCGGAAGCGTATTTTGCAGTTCTTCCAGAGTGTCTCTTCAGGAATGGAATTCATAAATGGAATCTTGTTGAAACAAGTGTGTCTATGTTCAGAAGACTATACTGAATAATGTGTGACAAAGTGTATTTCAGACCATAAAATTGAGTTTCTTTTATTGAAATACAAAACTTACTGAACAACCTAGTAAACTCACAGCGAGAGACAAGTCAAGGGGAACGCGTGGTTTGGCAAACTCATATGAGGGCCGACATTTTCTTCACCATATAGGACTTTCCCACATAGAATTCCTTAAACGAAATATTACCCTTGTACGAAGTAACAGAAGGTCGCTTCCAATATGCAATACTAAAAATTATGTTAGATTGAATGTTTGGAAGTTTTTTTTTCAGCCAGCAAGTTTCGCTTGAGGAATGTGCGTCTAAGCAATATTTATAAATATATAGCAATTAGATTCAAATTATCGCTTCGTCTATCTTACTATGCACTTTCACTTATTTTTAAATAGAATACGACCTTAAAATTTAATAGTTTTCCATCAGCAACGCTACCAAGAAAAAAATGCTGATAAACCCAGCGAATTAGCGAATACTTAATATCTCGAAAACTAAATATTACAAAAAATGTTTGACTGAAAATTCGGGTTTAGTGATCTAATTTTATCTAAAAGTACAATATAAATTTTATGCAGAAACTCCATAAGAGAAATTCCTTATGGCTTTCAGGGACTGGAAACCCGTTGGCATAAAAATATTGGATCAGGGGGGCCTGCTTTGAGGGTGGAGAAATAAATAAATATCTCAAAAGTTATAAAAAACCCAATCCTACCCAACTTTTTCATCACAGTAATAAAACATAGTCACTACCTAAGTGATATGCCATAAATTATTTCCACATAAATACGAAATGCCATAAAATTTTCAGGCTTATGAAGCCAAAATAGTGACCATTGATTTAATTTTTACGTTATAAAGGGTGTTTTTTTAGAGGTTAGGTTTTCAAGTTGGCACTACTTTTTTCGTAGATAGTCTTTTTGACAGCTGTCACTTGATTTATGCTCAGTTTGGTTTGCCATTTCATAATGAATAAACTTACACCTGAACAACGTTTGCAAATCGTGCAAATTTGTTACGAAAATAATGGTTCGGTTCGCGGGACGCATCCCGATTTTCACCAGAAAATTTTGTTCAGCGATGAAGCTCACTTTTGGTTGAATGGGTATGTCAATAAGCAAAATTGTCATATTTGGAGTGAACATAATCCACAAGCCATTGCTGAGACGCCGTTAAATCCTCAAAAAGTCACTGTTTGGTGTGCTCTATGGGCAGAGGGAATCATTGGTCCATGGTCAATGGAGAGCGCTATAGAACCATGATTAATGACTTTTTCGTGCCTGAATTGGACGATGTTGATGTGGACGACCTTTGGTTCCAACAAGACGGCGCTACATGCCATACAGCCAACGCAACAATCGATTTATTGAAGGAAACTTTTGGTGAGCGCATTATCTCGCGCCGTGGACCTGTGGCGTGACCTCCAAGATCGTGCGATATAACACCGCTGGACTATTTCTTGTGGGGCTATGTGAAGTCGCTTGTCTACGCAGATAAACCCGAGACGATTGACGTCTTGGAAGACAATATTCGGCGCGTTATTGCTGATATACGGCCCCAATTGCTGCAAAAAGTGGTCGAAAATTGGGCCTCTCGGCTGGAATTTATTCGAGCCAGCCGCGGCGGCCACTTGCCCGAAATCATTTTTAAAACATAATGGCAAACCCTTATCTTTATAATAAAGCTAAATTCTTGGCCATAACATTAAATTATATACGTTTTATTTCATCTTGAAAACCTAACCTCTAAAAAAAACACCCTTTATGTGAAAAATATGTGCGTCTGAAAAGATGACCATTACTTATATCAGAATTCATAAAGCAACATGAAAATCAAAATATAACATACACACACATATAAAAATACACACAGCTATGTTATTATTGACATGCTGTATCTGCCATAACAGGCTGCTGCATTTACAGGTGTTTTGAGCTCAATGAGCTTGTTACGAATATATTATTTTAACATAATATATGTATGAATGTACATTTAGTGGAGTAAAATCCAAGTTCCATTTACCTGCGAACGTATGTGGTTTTACGCATAATTATTTGTGTATACAATTTATTCGAATGGTCGCTGCTGTCAAATCAACTAGTACTTAACTACTTCTTAAAAAATCAATTGTAAGACTTTATATCAATTATCAACTAAATGTACATTAGTTCTTGGTCGTTATAATGTTAACACAATACGAATTATTTTTTAGCTCTCTTTTTGAAAATTAAAGGCGCCTTAAGTGGCATCAGTTCGATGGTTGATGCACAGAGACTGCTTTTGCCGATTCGTAAATACGGAGCTGAATGACTGTTTTCAAACTTTATGCACACAATACATATAGTATGTATATGTATATATATATATGAACGAGACTGATTTAATAAAACACAAACGGTTAATTATTGTTCACTTTTTATTTTATCTCCTTCAAAGTAATCACCATTGGAGGCGATACACATATGCCAACGTTTTTTTCAATCATCATAGCATTTCTGGAAGGCCGATTTCGGTATGGATTTCAGTTCCTTCTTCGAATTCTCTTTTATGACTTCAATTTTCTCAAAATGGTTTCCACAGAGCGGCAACTTGAGCTTGGGAAACAAGAACAAGTCACATGGAGCCATATCAGGCGAATACGGTGCTTGCGGAACGATATTAACATTATTTTTGTTCAAATAATCGCGAACAAGACGAGATGTGTGAGCTGGTGCATTATCGTGATGCAAGAACCATGACTTGTTGTCCCACAATTCCTTCCTTTTAAGATGAATGTTCCAGCGCAAACGCTTTAAAACGTCTAAATAATATTCAGCGTTAACCGATCGGCCTTGCGGAAGGAACTCCGAGTGCACCACACCTTCGTAATCGAAAAAAACAGTCAGCATAACCTTAATTTTTGAGCGACTTTGGCGTGGTTTTTTGGGTTGATGTACGGCCCTCTTTGAACGATTTGTACCACTGTAAAACACGTGCATGCGATAGAGCAGAGTCCCCATAGGTTGTCTGCAACATTTTTAAGGCGTCTGAAGTTGAAATTTTGTTGGAATAACAAAATTTCAAACAAATTCTTTGTTCAACTTGAATTTCCATCGTTAAATTCGAAGAACACACTCAGCTTGACTTGTTTACAGTAGCACAGAAAACAAACTATGTGACATATCACGCTGAAATTTGCCATGTAAGCTTATAACAGTCCTACCATCCAACAAAAAATTTATTTTTGCCACATGTCATCCGCGGACCGTTTTATTGATAAAGTCTCGTTCATATTTGAGCAGAAGGTATATATATAATATATATATATATATGTATATAATATACACCCGCTTATTGTTTGACTGAGCTCCTCCTCTAAATTTTGATGGGCGCCTTATGTTGCTCCACAAATCGGCCGCGGCTATAAAGAGTATTTTGATTCTTTAGACTGAATAAAGAGTTTTTGGATCTAATTTGATATTCACGCAATTGTAAGTTTCAAAGTTAAAAGTTAGTATTTCATATTTCATCAACAACCGATGAGAGAATAAGACGTTATTGGGCATTTTAAAATAGAGATTAAGTTCAAGGCTTTTGACCTAGCTCATTATAGCACCACCTTACACTATACTGACATCAGGAATATAGTACACCCAGTATTCCACGAAAGGTTCATAAGCTGCAGATCCACGAAAAGTGATCAGCAAAAGCGGAGCTAAGATGGCATGCGGTCTCCACCTGTTATGTGTCTCCGCTCTTTGGCCGAAAATAAGTAGCCAACACTTACGCTCTGTTTGATTGTATGTTCTTCGAAAAAACTTTTTTAGAAGTTAACGTGATGGGAGAAAAAGAAAACTAAGCAGCTTCTTCTCTGTCAACGACAGACGCTATCTAAGGAGTCCAGCAATATTAGTTTTGTTATCAATTTGTTTTGAAGGCAATTGTAAGCCAAAACGCCAAGGGACCTAAATGTGTCCCGCCCAGCTTAGTTATTCACCAAACAAAAAACAAACATTTTTCTTAACCAAATTTTCTTGTAAATGAGAATAATAACAGACACGCAAGCACGCTTGAAATACGCTTAAAATGTGCTCGAACCATTTTTTTTTCAGCTGAACAATTATGGAACTAGATCTAAACTAGTCCCCATTACACTAGTCCCACGTACACTAGTTTAATTGCACATACTTTTTTTTTATTAGTTCGTATTTTCACTGCACAAGTTTTCGTGGCGTTCATATGTGCCTAGTCATACCGTATGGTAGATATATAATATATTTACATGGAATTTTATGAGCGCCCTTTATGGCATACAAATGGATGATTATAAGGCAAAATGTAGACGACTTCATTACTATTATTAATGTTATTATTATTTTGTAGATGTAGTTATGCAAATAGAAGCAAAATTTCTCACATTTTTCACACATTTTGAGTAAATTGCAGGCGGAGTCGAAAGTAGCAAACTAAACAAAATAAAATATAACTTAGGCTTTTATGAAACGCAATATATGTACTATAGCTTCACATAGAGAATATGTACATTCACACATACGTACCTAATACATATAAAACTAAATAAAAAATTGACGGGTACACTTCTCTTAAATGTTTGGTCAAGGTTCTCCTCCTATTTGTGGCGTGCGTCGAGGTGTTGTTCAACAAATGGAATTTTAAGCTGACTTCGAACGGTAAATAGTTTTTCATGACGAGCTTTTTCCTCACAGAAATACACTCGGACCAATATTAGAAAAAACTTGTTCTATCTTTTTGGTGTGACATGCACGGAGATTCGAACCTAAGCACTCCCGAATGGTAATCACACACCTCCCATTCGGCTATGGCAGCCGTATATACATACGCATACATACACATGCAATCTGGAATTAGCGCGCAACTATTATTTCTACGTTTTAAGTTGTCGATGACTGACCTATAGCAAAAAAACAAAAAAAAAAAATTATTTGCTGTTGCAGCGATAAAACTACTGAGTACAGGTATCCCTTGTATAACGCGGTCTTATACAACGCGGTTTCGATATAACGCGATTTGGAAAAATTAGGGTTCAGTACAACGGGAAATTTAGGCTTATATAATGCGAAGGGGAAAATACATAATTATAAAATCTGGTAACACTAATTTGCGTACCACATATTTATAATATGTAATGTATTTTTAATGTAAACCGGGAATTACCCTTTTTTGCCTTAGATAGATAGAATAGATATTAATCTAGCACCTTATTACGAAATTGAAAAGGAGCTTAAAAAAACCACCCACCAAAAACTGATAACAGATTTTGCAATTATAAAACCAGTAGAAGAACCACAAGGTCCCAGAACGAGTTCCTTATCCAATAGCGAAAACTATGTTGAAGAAATATCTTCTGATGAAGCTATTGCTCCCCCAAAACGCCCACGTGCAAAGATCTTTGAAGACAGTGAAACAGATTAATTACCATATGAAGTTTGAAGAATAACAATAAAGTTTTTAATAAACCTTTAATTTGTTTTAGTTTGTTTTCAAATTTTTTGTTTTGTGTTTTTAATTGTAATATATTATAAAGTCTGAACTTTAGTATTGAGTTGAAATATATGTGCATCTGTTATTTTGTATGTATTTTATTTAAAAAAAAAACCTATTGGAACATAACCCCCAAATTTATATGAAAACTATGTTTTAGATAACGCGGAATTACATAACGCGCAATTCTTCTGGAACGTAACTATCGCGTTATACGAGGGATACCTGTATTTTAAATTCCATTTTTCTTTTAATTTTGATAAAATGGGACAAAAAAGGGCGAATATGCCGAGAAAGTCACGTTTAATGTAGATGACGTCCGCTCACTTGCATACAAATATCTACATCTATAATACCGCTTAATCGTTCTTCTATTGGTTTTATGATATATATCAAGACTAAGCTATGAATAGCTACCAAGCCGGAAAAATTAAAAGAAATTTCAATGATGGTATATTTAGGGCGTTTAAGCTTTTAATCGATGGTCATTTGATTTCAGTTCTTGCACGAGCTGTATTTTATAGGCACGTTAGCCAAGTTCCTCACAAAAAATCGACCACGTAGTCGAAGGACATAGGCCAACAAGGTGAGAACTACGACGAATCGACATTTCGGCGTCTTCTTGAACACTTCTGTCTATGAACTTCGCGAATAGATTTTTCTTTTTTTTTTAAAGTAAATTTAATATTTTTAGTTTGCTTTTCATTGCCAGTGGCTATACCAACTACAACTGTGGTAATTCGCATTATTGAGGTAAAATTTATGTGCGATATCTTATCTACATTTTCATAGCGCTTTCTCGAGAAAAAAAATTTCGCATATAGTCACTTATGGTTCCAATGGAATCGAGGCAGCATGTTGACTTTTTCTTATATCACCAACATAATCTCAGTTTTATCAGAAACAAAGAGCTGTCACACCCTCGGTTATGTCAGCACATCAGCTGGTTCCTTCAAAAGCGCTTAGAGCTGGTTGACGGTCTGCTGGTACAGGACAAGAATGACAGAAAGAAGATTGCGCCTATCAGAGAGCACGTGACGTCACATTGGTACAGTATTGCCAACTCTTTGATCTTCATAATAAATTTCGTACTTTTTATATCTAAAATATAAATACTTTTGAGTTTGTGTTTGTGCCTTTTTTTAATTTAAAGTTACAAAAATGTTAAGTTAAGAAAAAATTTTAATAAAAAAAGGCCAAGAAAGGTCACTTTTGTATTTGAAGCTAATGTAATCATTCACTTAAAAGGGGAATACCAAAAATAATCGGAAATGGGGGGGAAAAATGGATGGAAGAAAAAAATAAATAATATATATTATATGTTTACTGACACACATCCCTCTAGTTTTTTCAGAAACCTTTTAAGAATCTTAAAAAGTGTTAAAAATGGATTACTTTTTGAAAACAATTAATGAGTCTTCATGAATTATTTCATTAAGAATATTGTGTCAAATAAAACTCATAGTTCTTTATTGATTTAAGTAATTTAAATATTCTGTTAATTTTTAAAATGGTCTAAGTCAATTACAATTTTAAAAATAATATTTTCGTACGAAATTCACACAAAATTTAATTTCTCTAAAAAATGTCGGTCAATCAAGACTAATACGATTCTAATGTCTAAAATTGTTGATTTATTCAAATTCAATTCATTAAATATCTCGAAACAAGAAATATATGTACGCCTTAGCCCATTTTCATAATTTCACGTACACAGTACCTTCACTTTTATTTCATTTCTTCTTTTTAAATTTGCAACGAAAGGAGTTTCACTTTAAAGGCATGCAACTTCTCGGATTGATTTTCAGCATACCTTTTTCATTCGCGCCCCATGCGCAATTTTTACCCTTAGCAGCTCTACCTTAGCTGCATTTGCTGCTCATCTGCTAGTCAAGACTATGAGTAGGCACCACAATTTCCAAGCCATTAATAGGCTTGAAAAAATATGTCTAATAATTACAGAAATACCTCCTTTCAATGCGACATACATTTCTTATTCAAGCAAATCAATGAAATATGAACAACTAAGCAAATCATCTTATCATTCACCCATTGCGTTAAACTATACCACTTAATAGGCATGCCAGTATAAACAGCAATGATTTTCCTTTAGGAGCAAGTAATCTGCAAAATATTACGCCTTCTTGCTTGCATGTGTACGTAGGCAGAGGAGTTCTCTAGGGATTTATTTGTACTTATGCATGCATCGTTAGCGTTTGCGCAAACTAATTTTCCAGACTCAGAAAGCTTAAATATTGATTAGTGATTTAGCACTGAGTATGTATAAATGTATATACAGGGTGAATACCTATACACAGTCATCGCATTTGCTTATTTATACTGAGCTTAGGTAAACAAGTGGAATAAGTATTTCACTATATATAAATATGTGGTTTGCGCCAAAAGGAGTTTTTCCAAGCGTCTGCGAGTAGCAAATAAGCAATAAACCTCTTATTGCTTATACTATAAGGCCTTCCAAGTTCGCGTTTCTATTTATTAGTACTTAAGTTTCAGCACTGTCACAATACGATGGAGTATATGATGAATATGTAAAGCCTCTATTTATATAATTGTGACCGTTTATTTTATGTATCGCACAATGTCGTAATTAGTAACTGAAAATAGCAAAATATTATACAATGTAAGGCGTTGAAAAAATGAAAAAAATTGAGTTTGAAATACCAAAAATATTATTAATATTTATTGCATCCCAAAAAGGAGTAATTTACATTAATTGGCGACAGGTTAGCTGCAAGCCAATGATTTATAATATAATAACAAAATACATAGTACAAATATTACAATTAAATATAAGCATATAAATATTATATAAAATAGTTAACAATTTTACAAACAAGAAAAACGTTAACTGTAAAAAGTTTCAGACTATGTATTTTTTTTTTTGTTTACTTACATTGCAACTAGTAATATAGTTAATAAATTATAAACTAACGAACAATTTGGATTTAATTTTGTGCAATACAACTGAATTTAATACTACTCTGCCCAAGGCTTGCAGATAAGTGGGCTACTGCGTGAGTTGGTGCGGTTTTTTTCATTTCAGCCTTTCTTTCCATTTACCGGGATCAATTAGGGCTGAGGCTTCGCTATTTACATGGTAGCGTAGTCTTTCCATATGAGACTTTGATCGTTTATGTTGATCGAAGTGGCAACTGATTCGATGCCAAGGTCGTGTTCAATATCGGTGTTGCGGACGTACCAAGGTGCATTAACAGCGCATCTTAGTACCTTATTTTTGAATCATTGTATAGATTTTATAGTGGTTGAGTTTGACCAGCGCCATAGCGGGATTCCATAGGTCCAAATTGGTTTAAGCACCTGCTTATATAAAAGAATTTTATTGTATAGGGATAAGGCTGATTGGTTGCCCATAAACCACTACATATTTCTAAACCTGATTTCTAACTGTTATTTTTTCTTTTTAACATGAGCATTCCATCTAAGCTTGGTATCTAGTGGCATACCTAAGTATTTGGCGTTGTTGTGATACGGGACTTGCACGCCGTTTATGTATAGTGGCAGATATTGGATTTTCTTCTGTGTGAAGTCTAACTGAACTGATTTTGTTTCATTTAGTTTCATGCGCCATTTAATGGTCCACTCTGAGATTTCATTTAAAAAAATTTGAAGGTTTTTGATTGAGTCAAGATGGCTGTGTCGTCAGCAAAAATCGCTATGGATCAATTTGTGTCATTAGTCAAATCACATGTGAAAAGAATATAGAGAATGGGCCCCAGCACGCTGCCCTGTGGGACGCCAGTTTTAATTTCCTTAAGTTCGGAATATGTGTCTTCGTATTTTATTTCGGAGAAACGATCCGATAGGTACGATTTTAGAATATTAAAATATTGTGTTGTTAGAAGCGCATTTATTTTATTGAGGAGCCCACCGTGGCAAACTTTGTCAAACGCCTTAGACACGTCCAGAAAGACAGCAGAGCACACCTTTTTATATGACTAAGTAAATCTGCTTTAGTAAAGTTGCTTTCTGCATGTTGAAAATTAAAGATTCTGGGAGTTAAAGAGTTGTCTAATTTGAGCATTACTTCCTTTTCTAAATATTAAGTATGTTTAGAGGTGTTTGTTCTGCTTGTGCATCAGTGCTGAGTACGATGCCGGAGCACTTGTTTAGCAACTTCATCTTCCTCCCTCTTTAATCAAGATATATATAAACTGTTCTTAAGTATACAATAATTTTGTAAAAGTTATGGGCAATCAAAATCACATCTTTCATTTCATCTAAAATGTTGCGAAAATATCAGAAGCTTCAATTTAATAATTTTATATTATCACTTATTAACAAATAATGAATGAATTTTTTACCCAAGCCCCAGGCCTTCCAATCGCTATGTAAAATCGGTCGCTATGTCAGAAAATCTGTGGAACTTTTTCCAGTTCCAAAAAATTTCAAGATATCTTCGCTATATTAAAGAAACAAAAGATAGCTTACAAAAATGTGTAATATCTCGAGAGCCCGCTATTCGATGAGAAAAAGTTGACGGTAATTAAATTTGCTATATTTCACTTTTGCTTAAGTTTTAGTTAAAATTAAATATTTTGAAGCTATCTATAAAGCAAGGAAATGATTTTCGTAAAATTTTTTGTATGATATTCTTTGATTAATTTTATATGAAAAAATTTAATTACCAGCGTGATCTAAATTATTTTTCATCAACACTGTAAAGACTGAACTTAACAGATTTAACTACAAGGCATACGCCTATAATTACTTTAAAAGTGTTTCATGGCATAGAATTACTGTTATAAATAAAATGAAATGAAAAAAGTTTGTATCAAGAGAAAACATCCTCTGGCAAGGGCCGATCTTGAATGTGAACCACACCTAAACGTCTAGTTTTTTTTGCAATTCATTTGACACTTTTCAATTTCAGACTAACTCAATTTGAACGATGGAAAGATACACAACCGAGCAACGTGTTACAGTTATTCAGGCTTATTATGAAAACGGGCGTTCAAATCAAAATGCATATCGCGCACTTCGTGAAGAAAATCATCTTCAGTGATGTGGCACATTTTCACCTCAGTGGATTCGTCAATAAGCAGAATTGCCACATTAGGGCGAATGATAATCCAATAGTGATTGCCGAAAAACCAATGCACCCACAAAGAGTGACCGTTTGGTGCGGTTTATGGGCCGGCGGCATCATTGGGCCGTATTTTTTCCAAAATGAGGTCGGTCAGGCATTTACTGTAAATAGTGTTTGCTATCGTGAGATGATAACGAACTCTTTATGGCCCGAATTGGAAGGTATGGATGTGGACGATATGTGGTTTCAACAGGGCGGTGCCACTTGTCACACACCTAACGAAACAATGGCTCTTTTTCGCGAAAAATTTGATGGCCGAAGAATCTCACGTCGCGGCGATGCCAATTGGCCGCCAAGATCAAGTGATTTGACACCGTTGAACTTCTTTCTTTGGGATTATTTGAAAAAAAAGGTGTACGTCGACAAGCCAGCAATAATTCAAGAGCTAAAGGATGAGATAATTCGGCACATTAACGGCATAGAACCTCAATTATGTCTCAGCGTCATCGAAAATTTGGACCATCGGATGGAGGTGTGCCGCCGAGGCCGCGGCGGCCATTTGGCCAATATTTTGTTCCATTATTGAGGCATACGAATGTTATCATAATGAAGAGCAATGACAATAATTTCCTAAAAAAATTGTATTTTATTCAAAATCAACACCGGCCCTTGAAAGTTAGCCACCCTTTATAAGGGTCTGAGAAGTTTGAACTGTTCTGTCTAACAAAGCCTAAGATCGAGTACGGTTTTGAGATAATATAATTGATATGACTAGAGAATGAAAACTTAGATTCAAAAATTACTCCAGGGACTCTGATCTCGATTGTGGGATAGCTCGTGACTTAGAGTAAGTGACTTGAAAACATTTTTTTAAAATTTAAAGAGACACATGAGTATATGAACACTAAGAAGGGAGCTCATTACGGTCAGCCTGGAGTTCAAGCACGTCCTTTGGACTTTTTAGGAGTTTCTCTATTTTTGTATTACCCCAGTAAACAGATTAAAATATCTTATATTTGGCAGTTTTTTCCTGACCTTCAACACTGCTTCGAAGAAATAAATACTTATTTGTAGGCTGTCAGCACCCAACAGGGATGTAATTTGTAATGAGTTTCAAATTTAATCGCTTACTGACCGTAAAACGAATTTAAAAGCAATTTAATGCTAATTGAATAACTGTATTTCGAGAAAACTATGCAAATATCTTCACCTAACCGAACATATGTAATTGCAATGTAACACTATTCAGCCAAAATAATTTTCTAATTTATATCTACTAAACATATTTGCTTGAAAATTGCATAAGAATTTTCCCTTATCCTGAGGCTTACTACACTAGCCTCAAATCATCACATACAAGCAATGCATCATCTCATATATACAGGGTCGTCATAAATTTCAACTAAATACAAGGTGAAGTCCAAAATGAACAAGACTGACGTCATAAAAATGTTTTTGATGGCGCCATCTTTTTAATGAGTTTGTGTGTTGGAAGTTACATCCATAGCTGACTTCCAGTGAAAGCTTGGTGACATTCCGTTCAGTGGAAGCGAAATTATTGCGTCTAAAGTGTCATAATATTTGTATCATCGGTACAAAAATGAGGTTCGAACAAAGAGCTAATATCAAATTTTGTTTTAAAATCGGTAAAACGTTTAACGAAACATTTGAATTGGTGAAAAAAGTTTATGTCCATGATTTTCTATCTCTTGCCAGAGTTCCGCAGTGATTTACACGTTTCGAAGATGGTTGTGAGGACATAAATGACAATGAATATACGGGCCGCCCACAATCAGTAATCACCGAAAACTCCATTGAAGTTGTTCGTAAATTTGTGAAAGATGAACTAAAATCATAGCGAAATTGATGTAATCGGAGTTGAATATCTCCAAAACATCGATTTATCGCATTTTAACTGATCATTTGGGCTTACGAAAGGTCTGTGCACGTTTCATTCCGCACAAGTTAACTGAGGACCAAAAATTGCGCAGAATTCAATATTCGAAAGATCTCATTGAAGAGACGAGAACTTCCTTTACAACATTGTAACAGGTGATAAAACGTGGTGTTTCCAACATGGACCTGAAACTGAAGCTAAGCGTTAAAGTGCCGAATGGAAGGCCCTAGACGAGGCACCACCCAAAAAATAACGTTTGGAGAGGTCAAAAATCAAGTCGATGCTCATTTGTGCTTGCGATTCTAAGGTAATTGTGCACAAGGAGTTCGTGTTGGCCCATTGAACCGTCAGGGCAGTTTTCTATCTTGACGTTTTGAAGCGTTTGTTGTGTCGCATTCGTCGAGTTCGCCCTGAATACCGCGATGGAGGATTTGTCGCTTATTGCATGATAGCACCATCTCATCGATCCACTCTTGTGACTGATTTTTTGACTAGAAATCGCATTTTAACCATCAATCACTCACCGTATTCGCCTGATATGGCTGCATGGGACTTCTTCTTCTTCGGAAAATTGCATTTGGCCATGAAAAGAAAACATTTTGCGTTCGTATATGCCATCCAAAATGCTTTTACCGATATCCTAAAGGACATTCCGGTCAATGACCTGAAACACTCTTTCGAAAAGCTTTTAAGACGCGCAAAACAGTGTATCGAGACCAGAGGGGACTATTTTGAATACATAAACTCAGAGGTATCAGAACAAAGTTCCGGTCGTTTCTATTTTAGTTCAGTCTTGTTTACTTTGAACTTCACCTTGTATTGTGTTTTTTGGTGGACGATTACGAATGAGTCGAACATTGAACAAGGTTGATGAGAAATTTCATGAAACTTGTTCTGTCGAGGATAGAAAAAAGACTGGCAAATCAAACACTGAACGTCCTGTTGAGAATATTACTACTGTATTCTTGAATAAACTTCAAGATAGATGTATCGACGTTCTCAAAAATTCATTAGGCATTCATGAACGGACAGGATTTTATCTGTAGACGTGCTCGTAGTAGACACTTAAAAGAAGTAATTTTTCACATGCAATTATTAAGAGCCGTTTTTGAATAAAAATATTGAAACCTGAAAGAATTTAAAATTTTTGAATGTTTTATTTCAAAGCAACATCTAGGCGAAGTTTTGGAAGGACCATTTACTTGAAACTTACACAAAATTATATCAAAATTGAAAAGAGTACCTAACTGCACAATCGAAATTTTTCTAAAGATTCTGATTAAAAATTTTAAAATTTGTTGAATTTTTCTTAAATTTGTGCAAAGTTTGCAATTCGGAAGTATGTGGTTTTTTAAGAGAGTGAACTATATTTAAAAAAAGTTATTAAAACGAAATAAGACAGAAACAAATTCTCAAAACTGATCCACAAGTTATAGTCCTATAGTCTAAATAAAGTGAAATAATATTTTTTTTTTTCTACTTGAGCTAACAAGAGGAGCACCCTAATACGCATATAATATTTAAATATTGAATGCTTTCAAATGTACTTGCATAATTACAAATGCTTTGAAAACCGAAATGAACAGCCCACGCTTTCCGCTAGAAAAGCTTCAACAAGGAAATGCAATACATGTACTATACATACCTACATCCATCTGTGCATATGTACTTACATTTTTCAAAAAAAAGACATTAAACAATGAAATTACTTAAGAATTCTCGCTCATGAAAATCGGTTATCAATTGAGCGTGACAAATTTGTGCGATTGCGCTTACGCTCGCATTTTTCTACAGTGACTACAACGCGAATCGAACTTGATTGCGAAAGCGTTCACAATGGCAATAGAATGAACAACTGCCAGATAGAAATACTTTAGTCATCGGCGCTCATATATGTAGCTACTTAACCAGCTAATGCAAAGATGAACGTGCCCTTTTATTTTATGTATTTTCTACTTGCTCAGAATGGAATGGATAGGCAGCATTGATACATGTAACTAGCAACGATGCGCGCGATCGGAAAATACTCTTCAATAAAACGCTGAGACGGCAGAGCGACTCCAGTCGAATCGAACCGATCGTAAACAAAGCAAGGCCGCAAAGTCGGATCGCGCGTAATTCGTACAGTTCATTGCGAGACGAGAAACCATCTGGTTGTTATAAGCGGCCGGGAAAACGCACGCTTGCAACGCGATACGGCAATTATAAATTTTTAATCTTATTTATGGATTTTTTTGTTGAAAGTCGCGATTAGGGCGGTGAGTTTGCAATTTTCTCATCTACAAATATTTCAAAAATGCGCACATGCACGAGCATTACGCTACAGCTGCTGCATCTCTTGCACTTGCTGGCATTCCATCTGTCAACTGCCAGTGCAGCGCGCAGTATGAATCGCCAGCAATTGAAGACAATCGAGCGATATATGGATCCGAGCGCAGATCCCTGCAATGACTACTACCAGTATGCGTGCGGCAATTGGCAGTATGTGCACGCAGACGCCGAATATTACGAAACAATCGGGCTCATAGATTACAAAGTCGATCAGGAATATGCCCAATTATTGAACAGCGTACGCCGACGGCGCCGCCTCCGCATGGAACACACATTTGTGCGCAAGCTACTCGACTACTACAAGTCCTGTTTGACAGTGTACGCATATACACCACAGCTTTACTTGGATTGGCTGCAGGAGCACGAACAGCTGATATGGCCAACGGTATTACCGAGTGCGAGCCCCACACGTCGCGCGGGTAAGCGACATGGCAAAGGCAAGGTAGTGCATTACGATTGGCTGAACATGTTGGCGGTGCTGCGTAAGTATGGAATGAATGCAGTGTTCATTGAGGAGACGGTCATACAACGACGCGATAATGCACGCGCCTCTGCCATAGACTTGGACAAGCCTGTGCTGAATGGTGGATTTCAGCCAATGCCGCATAAGGGTTTTGAATTGATTATGGAATATTTGCGTGTGACAGATGAGCAACGCAAGGCCACTCTGTGGGATGCATTGCACGAATTTGAGGCGAAGCTGAAGAGTTTAGACTTTGTGGAGGACACCACCGAAGAGGGTGAGGAAAGTGCGTCGGCACAACGTGAAACGACTTTAGCAGAATTGAATATGCCATTTCTTACACGCTACTTGGACATTATACTGGAGCGTCCGGTGGATCCTTATATGAAGCTAACAATACAAAATCTGCCATATATGAGGCTACTGCTCACCGTGCTGGATGAGCATGAACCGGAATTCATCTGCCGTTACTTAATGCTGCGTTTTCTTTGGTACCTGAATATTGATGGACCGCGCAACTTCCTCAAAGGCGATTGTGTCTCACATACGCGCAGCATGATGCCACTTGCCATGACCTGGTTATATGAACGCCAGAATCCCGAACTTATCGATGAGAAGTCACACATTGAAATGCTTTTCCGTAAAATGTTGCAGCACTTCACCCAAACACTGCACAACAATGCTAATCAGTTCGATGCACACATCCTGCGCTTCTTGCAGGATAAAATCGATACGATGCGCATTAAAGTAGGTAATTTGCCACGTCCCGCCACCAGTCGTCAAGTGGAGACATTCTATGCAGAACTGGAAATTGAACCTAGAGAATTTTATGCAAATCATTTGCGTCTACTACAACACTTCACACGCGCCAAGCACAAGCGACTCGAAGAGCTGCTCGTACAAGATGACTCATTCTTTCACCTTGAAGATCCCGAAACTGGCGCTAGCTCCTCACCCTACTACCTGCTGCGCTCAAATGTTGTAATTGTACCACTCACACTACTACACACGCCCATCTATCATCCACAGTTGCATGAGATTTTCAAATATAGCTCGCTGGGCTTCCTGTTGTCTCACGAGATCACACACGGTTTCGATGACAGCGGTGTTGAGTTCGATAAGCGTGGCAATATGCGTGGCCCCTCCGATCGCATCAAATCGAATCGAATATTCGATTCGAATCTGAATTGCTTGCGTTCGCGTAATCCACAAATTGTCGATGAGAAAATCGCCGACGTGAGCGGTTTGCGTTGGGCGTACGAGGCCTATTTCAATAGCATCAATGCCAGCAGCAACGCTAATGCCCGCCCACTGCACTTTACCAGCCTATCGCCGGAGCATGTGTTTTTTCTTAATTTCGCACAATTCTTCTGCGGTTCACCGGCGACCAGCGCACGTGAGTTGGAGTTCAGCGAACATGGCTCGGATAAGGAGCGTGTTTTGGATGCATTAGCGAATTTCGCTGAATTCGGACGCGTCTACGATTGCCCAATGGGCAGCCGCATGAACCCGCAACGAAAGTGTCAACTTTGGAGATAGCAGCAGACAAACGTATGACTGAAACAACGACAAGTAATTTAGAGCTGCAAAATATGGGCGCTTGTGTGGGTTTTGGTGTGTGTGTGTGTTAAAACGAAATCAATGTATAAATAGGTGTAAGTGATCGCGCGTGAATGTTGATACTCGTGTTAGCTAACTAAATTATTAAGCTGTAAATAAAATAATTTTAGGTATAATTAAAAATTAATTAATATTTAAATGTGAAATATTGAAACTAACGCTTAAAGTGCATAAATTCTCAGAAAATACTTAAATTTAATATTCGCCAAGTATGTGTGTGAGTGTGTGTGTATTTTATTTTGTCGGTAGTGAAAACTGTAAGCTTGTAAATAATCTATAATACCCCACGTTTTAAGATGTAATAATTCGCTTTCAATAAACAAAAAGTTGGTACAATCAAATCATACAATCACAAGTGTCTTATCAGTTTATTTAACCGCCTCATGCCAGCGCAATCTTCTATGCATTCCAATTCCATTGAAGATGAAACGTCTGAATGGTTTTGAAACAGTTTCCTGGTATAATATCAGTGAGTGTATGTGCGTATATATGCATTACATGTGTGTACAATATTTTGTTGATGCCGTTTTTTTACTACACACGACTGGACCTAATAACCTCCAACATTAGTTTTGTTTGATTTATTTTCATAATTTTTTCGCCATGAAATGCCAAACTAAAAAATAGCACGACAGACTGATTTACTTTTATGAAATAGAACGAAAAAAACTATAGTGATCCGATGAAGATGAAGCTGCTGTTGCAAGCCAACAACTGAAGCTAAGTTATTAGTTATTAATTCAGTGCTTTTATAAGTGCATTTGATTGTTTTTTTTTTTGTATGGAACAAAACGAACTATTGTATTCTCATTAGAGAAGCTAGTATTAGCGGAGAGTTGTACTATCGAAACTTCGGGATATTTTTAAATTAAGTTCGGGACCAGACATTCACGCCAGGATGCAACTTGGGGCTGCATTTTTAATATGAGAGCTAATAAGTCATCCGATCCAAGTATCATAATTTGCGCATTGTCGTAAATGTGTCTAAAAATTGGTTTATTTGTAGGCTTGAGTGTAAAAAACTGAAAAAATTTAAAAAAATGGAAGCGAAACTACAAATTCAAAATTTATTGAATGTTGAAAAAATTAGTACCTAATCTTTTTAGTACTAAATCTATCAAAGGAAAATATATATAATAATATGTAATAGGAAAAAAGGTTTTAAAAACCATTTGAGAAAAAATTTCGAAAAAAGTTTACAAATATGAAATTTAATAAATGTTGGAAAATTTAGTATTTTTTAGTACTTAAATATATTAGTATTTTTTAGTACAAAATATATTACCAATAATAACAAGTAATCTGAAAACATTAAAAAAACACGATTTAAAAAAAAATTTGGAAAATATTTTTTATATTTATTATATTATTATTATGTATTATTTATTTTTCAATTTACAAATTTGAAATTTATTGAATGTTTAAACATTTTGAATTATATCATTTTAGAACTTAGACCTTTTAAAGCAAAATATATTATTTATAATAAGAAGTAAGCTCAAACACTAAGACCACGTTTCAAAATTTTTTTTTTTATTGTAATTTTACAAATTTGAAATTTATTGAATGTTGAAAAATTTTGTATTTTATCTTTTTTAGTACTTATATCTTTTACAACAAAATAAATAGGGCTCTTTTTAACCTTAACATTTTTTTTTTAATTTTTTAGAATAAGATATACTTTTAAAAAATTTTCCTTTTGGAAAAAATTCCATAATTTTATGAAAAGTTTTCGGGTAACATTTGTTTTAGCCACTCTTCAGACTGTTTCCATTAATAGCTGAGACTATGTACAGATATACGTCAAAATTTCATAGAGGGATTCGCACAACTTTTCGGGTTGTATTCAAATACCTACGGCGATCTAATGAAAGTATCGTATGATATATGTGCTTAAGAATGTGAGTAGCACCGCACCGATCGAGTACGTATTCTAGAGCAGTATTCTGTGCTAATTTTAAAATGTTATTTCCCTAAAAAATTTTATAAAAAAATTTTATAAAAAAAATTTTATAAAAAAAATGTTTATTAAAAAAATTTATAAAATTAAAAAAAAATTATTTTTAATCAAAAAATCTTCCCTTTTTCTAAAAAAATATTGGAGGTTGAATTAGTTTTAAAGGATTTTTTCGAAGATTTGGGGCTTTATTGTGAAAAAACGGTACAAAATATTTTATTCGAAGTATTGGCCATCGCTAGCTACAACTTTCGCCCATCTTTCGGGCAATTTCCGGATGCCGTTTCTCCAAAATTCTGGCCGCTGCTCGTACGAGGAGAACCGCTGGTCCGCCAAATCGAGACTCATATGCCGGAACAAATGATAATCGGAGGGAGCTATGTCTGGACTATACGGCGGGTGGGATAACACTTCCCAGCCAAGCGTTCCAAGGTATTTTTTGACAGGTTGAGCAACATGCGGCCGAGCGTTGTCATGTTGCAAAATAACCTTGTCGTGCCTTTTTACCGTTTCCGGCCGTTTTTCTTTCAATACCCGGCTTAAACGCATCAATTGCAGTCGGTAACGATCCCCCGTGATTGTTTCGCCCGGTTGGAGCAGCTCAAAATATACGACGCCGACCTGATCCCACCAAATGCAGAGCATGATTTTCTTGCCGTGAATATTCTGCTTGGCCGTGGACGTTGATGCGTGGCCGGGCAAACCCCATGATTTTTTGCGTTTTGGGTTATCGTAGTGGATCCATTTTTCGTCGCCAGTCACCACCCGATGCAAAAAACCCTTCCGATTTTGTCGCTCGATCAGCAATTCGCACGTAAAAAATCGCCGTTCGACGTCGCGCAGCTTCAACTCGTACGGGACCCAATGTCCTTGCTTTTGGATCATTCCCATCGCTTTTAGACGCTTGCAAACGGTTGATTTATCAACGCCCAATGATTCAGCAAGCTCTTCTTGGGTTTGGCACGAGTCCTCGTTTACCAATTCCCCCAATTCCGCGTCCTCGAACTTTTTGGGCCGGCTAAGACGCTCCTTGTCTTCGGTGTGAAAATCACCACTTTTGAATCGTCGAAACCAGTACTCACATGTTGAAATCGACGGAGTATGGTCTGGGTAGGCCTCCTGCAGCAATTCACGGGCTTGGGCTGTATTTTTTTTCAAATTGAAGCAGAAAAGCAAAGCTTCCCGCAAATTGCGTTTCGACGGCACGAAAGTTGACATACTCGGAGCACGAAAACACTGCGTTGTTTATACTTCAGCGAAATGACAGATACTGATAAACAAAGCCTAGGGATGAGGGATATATATTCAGTATTGCCAACGCGATAAAGTGATAAATAGCGCCATCTGTGTGCCACCTTTAAAACTAATTCAACCTCCAATAGTATTTTTTTCATTTGTTTTAAAATAAAATATTTCGCATTAAAGCACTATATCAGACATCTTTTTTTGTCGGGACAACTAGCAAGTGCAGCACTCAGACATTAATTGAGTCCATTGTACTACACTTGGATTCTCTTTTAATTTTCTTTAAATCTACCCGATCTCCGAAGAAATCTGAGTAGATCTTGTAGCGCCAAGGAGACAAGATGGTCGCTTCTTAACACATCAGTGCCAAAGACCTCAAACCTGATTCGAGCGAAGGCGGGGCAGACGCATAAGCTGGGCAGAGTAAACTGCCTGAGATGCTCACCCTTTCCATGAGCTTCGCCCACAGAGGATGAGCCTTCAGCGACTTCTGACGTATGCGCAATTCCACCAGTCGTTCGAGACCTTTCAGCATGAAAGAAGCCATGCTGATAGATCTAAAGCTTTTGCGGATGGTGTAGTTGTGAAGATACAACAACATCCTTTGGGATGAAGCGACCCTCACCATCCTCCAAGAGTGTGGCATGTAAGCCAGTGCCAGGCATGCAGAGAAGATTTTCTTCAGGGCTGCTGTCACGGACTCCGCGCCTTCCTTCAGCATGGCAGGATATATGCCATCTGGTCCGGGCGACTTGTAGCCGCCAAAAGATGTGATGGCAAATCGAATGGCGGCCTCATTCACCACAGATCTGGCAACATACCAGTCATGCCGAGAAGGTATAGCAGCTCTGACAACCGCCTTTGTCAATAAGAGGTGTTGCCGGCTGATACTTATCTGATTACCAGGAGATCCCATCAGCTAGCTGCATGTCTCACTTTGCTCCCCCGTGAAGGAACCATCAGACTTTCTAAGTGACCCCAGCTTTGCAGTTGGGTACCTTTTCAGGATCCTAACCAATTTGGCTGTGTCACTCAGAGATTCAATACCGCTGCAGAATTCCCTATATGAGGCTCTTTTCGCTTCCCGAATAAGCCTCTTGTAGTTCTTCTGAGCATCACGGTATCGCTCCCAGTCCTCAGCAAGGTTAGTCTTGAGAGCCCGGTTTAGAAGCTTTCTCGACTAACGCCTCAACATCTGGAGCTCTCGATTCCACCAAGGAACGAGATATCGATTAGAGAGAGGTCGAATTGGTCAGAAATCTTACTCGCTGTGCATTTTGTAGCGCGTATTAGCACAAGTCTTTTGGCACTACACGAATTATTTTATTTCTCTTTCGTTGGGTGAAATTTAGAAATGCTTAATTTATTTTGAGGTCTGTCCACAAAAACTGTATTAATGATATAGACTAGGGTTCCATTTAATAGGTTTATCCATTAGAAGCTAGAATATCTAAATTTTCTTTTTCTTTTAATTTTGTTTTAATTAAAGGTTTAATAGAATATTCCGTTCTTCTAGAAATAATTAGTTTTAATATACCTTAATTTCTAGCCATTCTCGTTAATTTTTGATCATTTTTTCCTTCAAAGTGTTATGCATTTTTTCCATATAAAATTAATATACGGAGTAAATGCGAAACAGCGTTAGGGCAAAAATTATCAAGCATCAACTTCAAACTTTCATTTTGTGATACTAAAATTGAATAGTCTTTAAAGCTAATACCAAAATTTAAAGAAAAATACTTATTAAGAGTTTTGAATCTTGTACAAAATTTTAAACTTGAGTTGTTATAGTTTTAGCTTTGAATGAACTATATTTTTATTAAAAAAAAAAAATTAAATAAAAAACAAATATGTAAATAGTCAAAACTCGACTAGCTAAATCCAATATGACGAAAAACTGTGGCTGTCAAAAAGCTCTGGTTATTTTCGGTTTCCAAAATTTCATGAGCATGCAAATTTCATTTTGATTCTTTAGTGTCGACCAGACTTGTGCATTTAAAAAGAAAATCTGATGCCAACGTTAATGAAGTAAAGAAGTTGTCGGTTATTACATTTCTTCCTTTCCATTAACACTTATCCTGTATTCAAAAAAAGTAACGTACGTGACATAAATGGGTAAATTTTGCCCAATGGACGAATGAATAGATTTTGATTTTATTTCAAGTTTTAAAGTATTTTTTTTTTATTTAATAAATTATAGAATTCAACATTTTTTATTTCAAAAATTAAAAAATTCAGTTAAGTAAGTACAAAAAGGTGTTCTTATGGCGATTTTAAGCAACTAGTACATAAGATAGATAAACATGAACTTTCACACTTCTATTCACATACATAGATAGGTACATACATACATACATACATACATGTCAGTCAGCCGCGAGGTTCATTGATATTGTCCGTAATGTGGACGGGCAAATGTACTTACAAACATATGAGTACACATACTGCTTTTACTATTGGGCAATTTTAACCCACTTATACAATATATGTAACTATTTCTGCCCAGCCTATCCTGTAGATGACACGTTTAAACGAAAACTTTTTTCAAGTTTAATTTCATTAAATAATAAAAGTCGAGAAGTTTCACCAGATTATATGAAGCATAAAAAAGATATGCAACTTTTAAAGTCGTTTGGGCAATTTTAACCCACTTATACAGGATAAGTGTTAAACACATTTCGAAGTCCTCTCCCAGTGTCTGTGGACGATTATCACCTCAATATGTGAACCCGTATAGAAGATATCTTGATGCGACATATACACATAGCCAAAACTTTATACAAAATTTGTCAAATATCTCTGCCATGCAAGGTATAAATTTACATCTCTCTTTCGTGAGAACAAGTTCTCCGTCGACAAGAATTGTCATTAAAGCAGCCCCATAGTCTCAGCTATTTATGAAAGAGTAAGAAAAAAATAACATAACAAAATTTCAAATTTAAAAAATATTACAATAATAAAAACATTTAAAAAAACTGATAATATTTTCGTTTGAAACCCCTACACCAAATTTCCACATTTAATAAATCTCAAAATTATAAAATTTTTCAGTTTGCTTCTTAGTATACTCAAGTCTACATATAGACCAATTTTCCGAAAAGTTTACGACAATGACCAAAATACTTGGATCACTTGAGATGGTTTTGCTCACATAATATTCTTCCATACTTACGACAAATTGTCTATACGAGTATCAATGGTACAGTCGAATCATTTTATTAAAAACTGAGATTGATTCTAGTGGGCATCGGCCGCCGCAGATTTCAACGCCTTCAAATAAATCATCCATCATCAATATTGAGTGAAGTAAAAAGTTCTAAGGGTTCTCCCTAACTAACATTGTATACACCGCACTTGGCTCTACTACACGGCAATATAAAGTTTACATTCAATTTGCAATGCATCGAATTTTTTTTTTTGTTTCGTGCAGCCAGTTGTTGTTAGAACGTTCCCAGGTAAAAAATTCATTTCTGTATCACTACGACCGAGGCGAAAAATGTGAGCAGGTGGTCAAAAAGATTGTGCCACTTATGAACCCAAAAAGTATTGATTGCGATTGCATAACGATCTGTTTTGGCAATATTACGGCGGAATATGAGAATATTATCCCAGGTAGGCCAATGTTAATAAATGCTAACAAATTCAGGGGAATGCGGAAGTAAAGTTTAAATGATGAATTTGTTCATTTGGAAAGAGAATTTCTTGTTATATAGCTGCATTGATTCTCTCCGATATGATTTGCGTGTATCTAACCGTTTAAGTTTAAATCTAGCAGTAGTCGCACTTAAGGACTGCTTTTGAGAACAGGTTCTTTGGGAACAGCTTTTGCATTTTGTTGATTGGATCATATGGCGACAAGGCTTTTGGGAGATAGGCAATTTATTTTCTTTCACTTTTATACTTTTTTCTTTAACTGTAGACTGTATACCATAAATAAGTCATAAAAATGGGTAAACATTTATTTCCTACATTTTTGCTTAGGTACTTATGGCTTTCACAATTTGCATCGAATTTTGATTAACGTGCACTAATTTTCTTTCAAACGAAAAAAAGAACAAAGAAACCAAAGGAAATTAGTAAGTTTTTTATGCAAATTATTATTAGTTTGTGGAAAAATAAATCTATTACTTTCTTGGTAGATGGCTGTAGTGACCGATATCTCGTAAGGTATCGATTAAACATTTCAAAGTTTATGCTCGTTGTCAAGGTGACATTTCACACTAAAAAAGTTATTTTGCTGTTTTTTTTTTTTTTTTTGTTTTTGTTCCATTCAGTTGGGAGTTGGAGAGTGTTTACAACGGGAGTCAATAAAGAATACATTCGGTACATTTTACAGTTTTTTTATAAAGGTGAAAATGCAATGGTGCCGATACTGGGAACAGGTAATTACGTTTGGTTTCGTTGATTCCGTTCAGGCATTTTTGATGTTAAAGAAAATGTCGATAATACTGAAAATATTAATAAAATCATGAAATGGTAGTAGTCGCAGTATCGTCATTTTAAGCCATTTAAGCAAAAATTGTACGCTAAAATAATGAATTTCTTTTCCTCCTGACAGTTTTTCTGAAATTTTATTAAAAATGATATGCATCTGTCAACTGACTGATTAAAAAGTATTGGACAGAAAGTTAATTATCTTGAGTTTCGCGAAAAAAATTTGAAAATCGCTTTACTATATCTAGAGGTAATGGCAATTTAATACATATTCCTTTTTTTCAAATCGCAAAATTACCTATACTACAAAAATTGTTTCAGGGGTAAGTTTTACATTTGAAATCATAATCAAATGCCGCAGACCAGAAATTTATTTTTTAATTTGTTGAATTGTGTAATCGATTACTGGCAAACTGATAATGAAAACTATTAATTAACCATTAAAATTGTAAGAAAAAAACACATAACCGTTTTGATTACTAAGCGTTCACAAATTTTTCATTTCCGGTCAAAGATACCGCTATGAATTTTTTATGCTTCATAAAAGATGAGCTGCCGGTCGTTTTGCCCATTTATTTCAATAAGTGTACTCTCCCAGTCAACGAGCGAAATAATCAGATATTGAGAAAAAATTAATAGGTACTCATTGTGCGAAGAAGTTTACGTCATTAAGTGGCTTTGTGTATTCAACGAACACAAGTAGGAAAATGTACTTAGCACATAATAACTTACCCAAGTCCATTGAATATTAATCAGGCAATTGAAATCAAATAAGTGTACACGATTGTATACGATGTTTTTAGTTAGAGGTACAATTGTATGTAAATATTTTCTTAATAGAGAACAAATCGCTTACTTGTTTGAAGCAACTTTAATTTACGACAAGGCAATGCAATTTCTTCTGCTACATATTGAATGTATGAATGAATGTACGTATGTATATATGCAACCATGTACGGCAGAAAAAATTATGTAATCTTCCACAATGAATATTTCTAGATTATCCATTTCGGTATGGGCTCGAGACTAGTCCAGAAAAATAGAGGCAAAATGTGATGTCCCGTTTGTGGAAACACGAACTGAGTAATGAAGTAATTTATTGATAATCAATACTAGGCACATTTTAATGAGTCTACTAAAAATAATAAATGTGTAAAAAATTAAAAAAAATATATATATATATATATAAAATATATATTGTTGGAGCCAAGTTGCAATTCAACCATGCATAGTTTGTAAAAGTACGAAAAAATATCAACCTTGTTTTTAACTTCATTGCTTCTTCTTCTTGTATTAATGCTTACTGTGACTCAAGGCACTCCAATAAAGTTCTTTATACGAAATGGTCGTGATTGTATTTTTCCATTGAGTTTTTCAGCAGAGAATTCTAACATATATGTATTGGCGCATACACCCTTTTTGGGAGTTTGGCCGAGCTCCTCCTCCTATTGTGGCGTGCGTCTTGATGTTGTTCCACAAATGGAGGGACCTGCAGTTTCAAGCCGACTCCGAACTGCAAAAATTTTTTTTTTTATCAGGAGCTTTTTCATGGCAGAAATACACTCGGAGGTTTGCCATTGTCTGCCGAGGGGCGACCGCTATTAGAAAAAACTTTTTCTTAATTTTGTTTTTGGTGTTTCACCGAGATTCGAACCATTCTGTGAATTCCGAATGGTAGTCACGCACCAACCCATTCGGCTACGGCGGCCGCCGTTTTGTTTTTTTTTTTTTTCTTTTTTTAGTTAGAAGAAAATTGACACTAATTCTGGCTAAGTAACAACAATATTAAAAATGGAAGGACTTACAGTTGTATGCCGCATACGCACTACAGATGATTCTTATAGAAAACTTATTTTTGATAAAAATGCCAATTGAGATTTTATATTTAACCCCTTATGTAAAAATTATTTCACGATTTTTCAATTATTTTCTTGAAATTTAACAGTGACATTTGGCATTTTTAGACCGTTGGTCGCTTCGTTTTATACAACTCCTTTGGTAAGCATTATTGAGATGGCTGTATACGACCGATTTACCTTCCTAGGCAGAGTGTCAAATACAATTTTAAATTTAAATTTGGTTAATAATTTCTTTCCCTCTTCCCGGTGTTCGGTGTTCCTATTCCTCCAAGATTCTGTTTCGGTATAATCGTTCTTATTACGCCTGTTCTGTGTTCTACAGGGTTTGATTGAAAAGTAATGAGCCTTCCCGGGCGGAGCGTCTGCCAAGCGATTAACCGAATCGGCTGGTGGGGGAAAATGATCGCTGAACCTTCCCCTTCCACTAGAAACCGGTCCCAGTTCGCTGGCAACAGCGATGCAGTCAGTGGCGAAAATGCAGCGATCGTTGGAGGAACGTTACTCGATCAAAATTTGCATAAAGCTAAACAAAACGAAGCACTGTAAATGTGGAATTTTGCAATTAAGTGCTCCTTCGGCTGAAAAACCGCGTCGCCCGGGTTCGGCCTGACCTCGTCAACAATTGGACCCTTCATCACGCCAATGCACCGGCGCACACCGCCTTTCTCTGCACCTCTGCATTGCCCAAGATGGGGGTTCCGGTGCTTCCCCACCCTCCCTACAGCCCAGATCTGCCACCTCCGAACTTCTTCTTGTTCCCGCGCCTGAAAAGAAAGCTGAAGGGGAGGCGTTTCGAGTCTATCGAGGCGATCCAAAAAACTGTGACAGCCGAATTGAACGCGATTCCGGTGGATGAGTTTAAAAAATGTTTCCTGCAGTGGAAGGACCGCTACCAGCGGTGTATTGACGCTCAAGGGTCCTATTTTGAAGAATATTAGTTGTATAAGCCAAAAGGTTTAATAAAACTGCCTTAAAAAAAATTAGGCTCATTACTTTTCAATCAAACCCTGTAGTTCTGCGTTTGTATCCGTTTGCACTATTTCTTGTGGTCTCAAAACTTTCCAGATCTCCAACCATATCAATTTCGTCTTCGAGTATTAAGTGAATCTAAATAACGAGAATTGAAAACGCCACTCGATATTACAATGCTGCGGCTTTGTTACTATGCTACCGCTTCGTTCTTCTGGACCATTTTTACCGAAACGGGAAGAAGAATTTAAAACGCGTGGTTTCATTTCGCCGAAAATATTGGCTATCATTTCACTCTCCATATTCAATATTCTCATTTTCGTCTCAATCGACGATGGTTGGCCACTCACCCAACGGTGCATATATGCGCTGCATTTTTTCAGTAATATTTAATTTATATTTATTTCTCTCATTTTTCCGTGAACTCCCAATGCTCTTTGGGCTTGGGTTCCCAATGCTACGAGCTTAATGAATCAATTCGATCTTTATTCCCAGATTTGAACTCTTATTGCAGCACTTTTGATAGATCGCACTCGCCTTTTACCAACAAAAGAAAGATAATATCTTTTTTACTAAATTAGTGACTATGAAATGGATTTAACTTTTTATATTGCTGATGCATTTTTCTTCTGTAGCTGTTAACAATTATTTATCTCGACGTGTGATCAACCGAACGGTAGTCACACGCAAATCTATTCAGTCACCGTGATTTTAGTTTGCCGATTGACACATTGCCTATGGGAGCTTCAGACTTAGACACAAAAATATAAGAAATATGGATCGACCATACAATATAACAAAAATTTTGCGAAAGTACCCAAATCGCCACCTGCAGAGCAATCGTTAGCTAGAGCTGTATTTTGCATTGCTTTTTCACTATTGGCTGTACGCAATTGAAAATTGCAGAAATAACTGAGTACAGTCTAAGTAATTAATGAAATGATTGGAAAAAAATTTGAGGCGAACGACATCAAGAAAATATTCTCCCAAAAAAAAAAAATTTTTTTAAGTTTTCCTAATATTTCTTTAATATTTTATCCTAAAGAATTGAAGCAAATGTATTCACCTGTTAAAAGGGCACGAAGATATTCTAAACACAATATATTTATGTATATGCTTTTCTTTAACTTCTAGTGGAGCATATGGCGTCCAAGAACTCTCTCCATACCAAAATTTTCAATAAATTAAATTAACTTTTTTTAAATTTTTTTAATTTTTTTTTTAATTTTTTTTAAAGCAATTAGCGACTATGCCCAAAATACTTGGGCCACTTGACGTGGATGTACCCATATGTATGTAAAATTTCAACAAGAACAGAAATGTTTTCAAGAATATCAAAGATCTCCAACACCTCTCTGACAGCACAGCCTCAATCTCTCTCCTCGATACAGTAAGACGAGTGCGTGAGGAAAGGCTCTGAGATGAAACTAGAGTAATAGAGTGCAAATCTTAAGCCCCTCTTTTAAAAAGTAGAGAAGTTACTAACAACTGCTGGACTAATCTGCACTTATGGTATACCATATTGCATTCTCATTGATGGTAGAATGAGGTGTGCAAAATATACTGAGGCACTAAAAGATGAATACGGAACAGCCACGTTCGAAGTAACGCATAACGATTTCGGTAGGGAGAGCAGAAATTAGGAGGAGAAATATGACTTCATACTTCTCACTTCCGGTATGCACATTTTAGGTGCAGACATAGAAACGCTTATTGGATTTACGTAAACAATGTAATTGTTTAAGCAAAGTCATGGACTTCTGTGCCCACAAAGTGAACTCTTTCCAATCACACATTTACATTTTTTAAGGAAGCCTTGATACTGTGTTAAGTCGTCCTACATAAAAATTTCGAATAATTTCTTAACGGGTATTTATTTCACTTGGTAATTAAAAATCAAAATATATGTACAAAGCGATTTTCCCACTTAACTTTATAACAACTTAGAAATCAATTTTATACCCAGGCTATGCAGATATGTGCGGGACCTTTAAGGACTTTTTTTTAGGCGTTGTGGTAGCGCGCTACCCTTAAGTGGCCTTCTGCTCTCTCTCCATTACCTGCGCTGCGGGACAACCGTCAAGTATTACTTCGCGGGGAGGGAAGGCGATTAGTCGCCGTTTCTGTGTCGCAGTCTTTCCAGACGCCTCATCTCTTTCATAATCTCGGCCACTAGGTCGCATGCCGCATTCCACTGTTCCCTCGGGCGCAGCATGTGATGTACGAATGTTTCCGGCGAAGGAGGTTCTCCAAAGGTTCTATAGAGTCTTTCTTTTGCAGAACGGAAGCGTGAGCATGTGAAGAATATGTGGCGAACGTCCTCTAAAATGTTTCCATCGCAGTAGTCGCAATAAGGATTGCAGTCGTGATTAAACCTGTATAGATATTCTTTGAAGCATCCATGTCCACTGGGTCAGGTAGAAATCTATTTCTCTATGTGGCCTCTTTAATCAAAGCTTTAGGTTGGGAATGCATCTGTGCGTCCAACGCCCTTTGGCCGAGTTGTGCCACCTAGTTTGCCACTCGTCGATGCAATCTCGTAACGCGGCCCGAGTAGACGGGCCTTAGGATGTAATTTGTAATTTGTTAATTACAGCAATATTATTCTTTCAATTAATTTATGCTCTCAACGTAAGCAAACTTGTTTAATACATGCTTTACTCCAATCAAATCGTATGAATTTTCGTATATTAGCTCTATAACTTACTAATTTATTAAATAAATATTTAAAAAACGTTTATATGTTAAGTCTCACATAAATACCACTCATTTTTGTAACCTGATTATTTTATTTTATATATTCAAAGTCTCTTTAAGTTAAACAAGAGGTTTTTTGGAGTGTCAACTTTCAGAGCTGGTGCGCTAGTCTTGCGCTAGTTCAACTTACTGCTGGGTAAATACATGCGCTGTGTTTCTAAATTAGTTGTAGATGTTCATCTAACGAGCGTTGCATGAATGCAATGCATTGTTCAAGCATTTGCCGATTTAGCGGGCATTTTTCTATGGTTTTTACAACTTTTTTTTTATTAAGCTTGATGTAAATGAAATCGTGCTTGGTGATTGATTAAGAAATATGCACTTTTAATACTTTTAAATATCTTTATCAAGGGCTTTTAATGAATAGAGCTTAATAATCATTTGCTTCTTACAAAACAAAAAACAAAAAAAAACATTATTTAGTAACATAAATTAATTTTCTTTATTACATATATGAGAATAGCCTATTGAGCTATTATTGTATAAATACCAGTCTGCTTAAACGACGTGAGCTTATAATGAAGTTGTTGCTGAACAACCTTCAACATCGATATCTCGACGTTCCCAACAATGGGGCATACAAGAATCGATTTTACGGCAGATTTTACATATAGATAAGCACGATTTGAACTGGACATTTAACATATAATTATTAAGAGACGTGCTTTGAATAAAACTAGTGAAATCTGAAAGTATATACATTTTTATATATTATATTTTAAACAGCATATAGGCGTGCCTTTTGAAAGGCATATATAAAAATAACTATATATAAGTAATGTGTACAGCTAATAGAGCAAAATCATCATCATCATCATCACTCACAGCTACAAACCGGGATAGGTTTGGGCTTACTCCGTAATTCTCTTCTAGGCTTCTCTGTCATTTACTAGTAACCGCCAGTTTCTCACTCCTATGGTCTTCGGGTTATATTCGACGCAGTCTAGCCATCCTGAAGATGACAACATCCAATGAAGCGACGCTTGGAGTGTTTGAAAGAAAGATTCTGCGCAAGAGTTTTGGACCTTTGCACGTTGGCAATGGCGAATATCGCAGACGATGGAACGATGAGCTGTATGAGCTTTACGACGACATAGACATAGCGCAGCAAATAAAGATCCAGCGGCTACGCTGGCTGGGTCATGTCGTCCGAGTGGATACAAACGATCCGACTCTGAACGTATTTATTTTTATAATAGAGCAAAATAATTACACTTAATACGAGACGGGTTCAATAAATCTCTGAAAATTGTAATAAGAAACATTTCATTTGGTTTACAAAAACACAAAGAAACAATTTATTTTTCAACAGAATCGCCATTTAAATGCTCAATATTTTCCTTTATTGAACACTCCGTTCCACGCAATAGTCGCTAGGTGCTGAATCGGGAGATCGGGAGAATATCTAACTCATTTTATGAATGTGCAAATTTCGCTGCTAGTGGATTTAGATATACTATATGTGACTCAGTCACACGAAACCGACTGAATTAATTAGCATGAATTTTGCACAGATAACCTGGATAGAAAAATTAGCTACTGTTTTATTAAAGCCGCCACCTAATAAAAAAGTTAAATTAAATTAAAAGTATAAATTCAATCAAATATTAAAATACAAGTGCCAAATGGAAAAAGGCTTAAAGGGCTTAATCTGAAAATATTTTTGAAGAGGGTTGCCACCTGATCGAAAGCTTAAATTCAATTAAAAATAATCAAATATATGATATTAATTATGTCAAAGGAAGGAGGTTTGAAAAATCTCAATTTCGAATGCAGCTTTGAATAGGGTTGCCACCTGCTCGAAAACTTAAGCTCAATTATTGTAAAAATAATAAAATAAATAATGCATGCCAAAGGAAGGAGGTTTGAAAAATTTTAATTTTGAATGCAGTTTTGAATAGTGTTGCCACCTGTTTGAAAACTTAACTTGAATGAAAAATAATAAAATAAATGATGTATAATTAAGAAGGAGGTTTGAAAAATTTTTATTTCGAATCCTGTTTTGAGTAGTGTTGCCACCGGTTCAAAATTTCTTTTAATAACCTAAATAATAATAAATACCTACAATAATGCAGTGGGCGTGGCAAGTGAAAGCAATTTAAGAAAAATATGTCACTAAAAATGACTACATCTTGCATTTTGCTTGCTTGACTTATTTTGACATTAGTCTAAAATGTATTTTCAAATAAGCCGTAGAAACTATGTTTTAAAACAAAAATTGATTTTCGCATACAAATTAAAATACATTTTTTTAGGGTTCACTATTTTGATGGGAAAAATTACCTCAATTCATGCAAGGCCTTTTGATTTTTTTTTCTGTCCTGACAAACCCGTTCCAGTACTGTGAGCTGTTCTTCTGTGCGATTGTGGTAAGCCGAGGTAGAATATTTCCTTTTATGGGCTTAATCAGTTACATTCTGCGACCAAAACGGACAAAGGAAAAGAAAAATGTTCTACAAATGTAATGATGAAAATCGAAATCAGCTTGTGTCGTAAATGCAAAATAAAAACAATTAAGCCCAAACCATTAATTCAAAGAACGCAAAAAAAAGGAAAAGCAACTGTAAGGTGAATTCACTTTTATATATAACTTTTATTAGATGTTTAATATTTTTGCAAATATCAGGCCAGCACTGGTAAGGCATCAAAGGGAAGGAAAGTTTTTTTTTTTTGCAGCGTTTTATGTACAATAAAACAGTTCCACGATATTTTCACCAGTTTTGGCCTTTTTACTTCTGTTTATTTAGTACCTGAAATTTATAAAAATTATGAAAAGTCTGCTAATTTTCACCAAAATTTCAAACTTTTTAATCAGAATTTCTGGAAACAGTTTTAGAGTCTATTCAAATGCAAGTTGTAAGTGGCTACAAAATACCGCTGATTTTTGAATTTTTTTTTGTTTTTTCTTATTTTTCTTTTTTGTTTTTTTTTTTTTCTTTTGCTCACACAGTATCAGGCTTCTTCTTTTGCACAAAGTATATTCGAAAATTTTTTTATATGGAAGGAAATGACTAAATTTGACTGGGCTATAAAACTTCATCGCCCTAGCCGACTTGGTGCGTGACTACGGTTGTTTCTAATAGCGGTTGGCCCTCGGCAGGCAATGCAAACCTCCGAGTGAATTTCTGCCATGAAGAAAAGCTCCTCATAAAAAATATTTGCCGTTTGGAATTGGCTTAAAACTATAGGTGCCTGTATGTGGAACAACATCAAGGAGGAGGAGCTCGGCCAAACACCCAAAAAGGATGTGAGCGCCTACTATACCTGCATATGTATATATAAAACTTCATACCAAAAATTTTTCTAAAATATTTGATTAAAATGTTTGAAATCTTAATGAAAATTTGCAAAATTTTAATGATTTTCATAATTTATGTTTTTTGTCTCTAAAAAGGTTCTAAAAATCACTTATACGGTTTTTTTTGCTGCATAATGAGTTAGGCTTTTGTATAAAAACAAAATAGAAATGGCGAATAAACAAAAGTAAAATACCAAACGGCCCATTTTATTGCTTATTAGAGTATATAAATATTGAAATTCATTGAAGAAGGTAGTGAGTGCGATTAATAAAATTGTTAGAAACAAATTAATGGTGTTTTACTGTTAATTACCGCACAATGCTTTCAGTTGAGAAGACCCCCACTGAATTGAAGCTCAATTTTTCGGTAATTATTTTTATGGAACATTTTAGCCCGCCATCAACACTCTAAATTTAATGTGTTTCAGACTTTTTAATAATAAGGATCAAAATGGCCCATACAGGTAGAAAAAAGTTTTGCGCGAAAATATTCTACACAAATATCCGGCTTTAAATTATATTTAAGTCACTTAGAGATAGAATTAATGGTATAAGGGGTTTTGTCCGGTTTTTATTTTTAAATTAATTTAGATAAACTGACACCATACTACGAAAAATTCTATACACTCTATAAAAAATTCCAATATAGGGACAATTCGGCAGGTGGTCCAATATTCTATAGCTCACTCTCTTTAATCGTAGCTATGTGATAGCTGCTGCACAGTGTTTTGATTCAGTATCGAGATGATAAGTCACCGCTTAGTAACTTAGGCCATAGTATGTAGTGCCAGGCACCCCTCAAATGGCGTATCCAAAGTAAAGCTTAATAAATTTGCATGCATTTATTTCTTAAAAATTAGCACGTAACAGTGCCCTGGCACAAAAAAGGAAATTTGAACAAAACTAGAAGAAGTTGAGTAAACTGTCTAAAGTTTCCAATGCGTAATTTTTAACTGAATATTTAAACTTTGATCATTTCTTAAAATTTCTTTTCAAAATATACATACGTATTTACATAATATTGATTGCTTTACAAATAAAAATGTAACGTATTTGATAAAGGCTGTCTCTTGAAATGAATCGCTCTTACTGAGAAAAGCTTCTTGATGCGACGCTTTGCTGTGTGTTACATGTACGTGACGATTAAAGTAAGGTGATTGAAACCTTCAAAGATATGGGTCGCGCATCATGCATATGTATGCTTCAATTCAGATAAGCACAGAAAAACATATGATTTACTTACAAGTATATATTTGTCCACATTTATATGGAATATAATTTAAATAAATATTTATGTCTTCAATACTATAAAACAAACTGCAGGGCCGTAATGCATGTCCTTTGAAAATATCATTTAAAAAAGTGATTGTGGATGAACTTGGTAGTGTAACAGAATTTAATAATTTTTAAAAACTTCGTATATTTGCATAATCTTAACCCTAGAACGGATAGACCGAATTTGCTCCCCCTTACACTGATATTTAGAGAAATGTAAATATTGTTAACAGATCAGTGGCTACAACTTATTTTGAAACTATTACTCTGCAGATGGGGAATGTGGACAAAATATTTCGAAAAGTACGAAATACGGCCGAATTTTACTCATATTCAAAGCACGAATTGTCTAGACGAAAGAAGTGGGGTTACCAAAAACATTACCTGCTAGATAACTCGGATCAACATCTCGCGAAAAATCGTATTTTACACTACGTTGACTACCATAAAGGGCTCAGAAATGTTTGTAAGAATACACCAATCTCTACCCTACATATACCAAAGCTATTAATGAGGCAATTTGCAAATTACGCAACTCGTGCACGTGCTGAAGTTATAAAAAGGTTTTACGTAACTACATACTAATTCTTCAACTATGAATGTGCGTAGAAAACTACCCAACTTTCTGCCCTTTTCTATGAGAATTGTAGGGCAAGTAAGTCAATCATTTATTATTTAATGAATAATTTCGAAAATTAACATGCACGTGAGATAGAGCACGAACGGGCCGAGAACTAGGTTAAGCAGAGACAGACTGATCACCATTTTTAAAGGTTAAAACTGAACCGAAACAACCTACAGCCAATTTCATTACTGTTCGATATTATATTATATTATTAGTACTTATAAAACACATTAATTTCAGTTCGTTTTTAAAAATAAAGAATTAATCTGAAATGCTCATATATTTGCCATTAATTTTTTGAAGTTTTAAATAAAATATTTTCACCAGAAATTTGACCAGATTTGACTAATTGAAAATTTTGATACAATTTTGAGAAAGTTTTTAAAAAAATTTAAACTTTTTATTAAATGTTCTCTTTTTTTTATATAATTTTGCAATGCGCATATGAGAAGAAATCATAGGATACAAACTAAGAGTGGTTATGGCAAGTGGTTGAGCTTTTTAGACACTGTATGGTCGTGGGCTTGGAATGTATTATTTAGGTTCAGTTTGATAACATACATCAAGTTATTTTTTCTATGTTTGCCACAGCAAATAAAACTTTTACATTTGTATTAGCACAATTTTCTATTCAAGTAGGACTTGAAGGGGAACCCACAATATTTGGTTTGAGTATCAATATTACCATGTGAGTTATGTGCCTTTCATCCGTTGATTACATAAGCAAAGTAGGAAGTCTAAAGAAGAAGACACAGTGATATTAGATTACGACAAAAAAAAAGCATCGTTGATGGCAGGGATAAATGCTTGGCAGAATATTTAACCAAATGGCGAAAACATATATGGTTTCTGGCATTCTTTTACAATATTCTGGATGTAGCTACCGTTGCTGCGTACACAATTTAAAAATATTATTCGAATAAAGTTTCATTTTCAATTGTGACAAGATTTTGCATACATTTTCAAATACATACAATTTGCACAATTTAATATTGTAAAGAATAAATATTTTCTTTGTGTATTCGATTACACCATATTACTTTGCATTCTTTTTTTTTTGCAGCTGAATACTTTGCTGGCGTCTTCTATTTGTTGCTGTAAACAAAAATAGTTATATTATTTGAACACACAATAAGCAAAAACAACAATGAAAGCCAAAATGCGCCATATTTTGCTGCGTTGCTGCGGTCCTGGAATCGCAAATTTATAGTCGCATTTTTTTATTTTTTATTATCGATTCGTATTCATCTTTTAGAAGCGTTGTACAATTGCACCTATTAGAGACAATAAGAAGCTATTTCTATTAGATAATTTAACTTATTTTAAGAAGCATTTTACAATATAATCGCTCTTCGCTCTCCATAAGGTCAACTAGCGTTGTGTGTTTCAATCCTCTTCTAGAATCATTAATCCGAGGCAAGCTGGATGCTGCATCGTTGACATGAATTTTTTTTCGCTGTTTGTGAGCTGAAACATATTTTATTCGCTACTTCAGTAACAGTTGGCATGCCGAAATCGCGTGAAAGTCGCTACTCCCTATATACTCGTACAGCAGTATGGCCCGTTTACTGTGCTCCCAGATTTTGTTTTGCAGACGTTAGATAGAGGTGACGGACTTGCTAGCATATGCTAACGTATCCCTAAAATTGTATGCGGTAGGTCCAAACCGGTCTTAATGTTTGTTTGTAAGTAATAAGTAATTTGTTGCGGATGGATAAAATTGAGCGCTTACTAATGAGTCAAGCTTTTCGGTCGCATAATCGCGTTTGAAAAAGAAAGTGGCACAAAGTTGTCCTACAAACAAAAACACTTTGATGCGACGCATCACAGAGGAATAGGAAAAGATTCCACAAGAAAAAATCTAATTTCATGAATACCCAGGAAGTACAATCGGTAACAGATACTAAAGGCGGTCACAACAAATATAATAATAACATAAAAATAGTCAGGTGCATTTAAAAGAAATTTTGAGACTATGCCGAATGTACTATCTTTTTTAATTAATTTTTTCTAATATAAACATATTCCCTATGATCAGAAAGTACCGGGAATGTTTAAATAAAACAAAACAGAGTTAAATTTTAGGCAAATTTATTATATCTCCTTCAAAATATGACCCGTCTGAAGCAACACATATGTGCCAACTTTTAACCCAGTCCTCCATGCACCCCTGCTAGGCCGACGAAGGGATGGCAATCAGCTCCTTCGTCGCATTTTCTTTGATCTCCTCTATTGACTGAAATCTCCTTTCACGAAGTGGTAACTTCAACTTGGGAAACAAAAAGAAGTCGCACGGGGTCATATCAGGTTTGCACGATGGTATTTACTTAGTGTTTGGTCAAATAATCCAGCACAATTTGGGCTCGGTGCGATGGCGCGTTATCATCATGCGAAATCCAAGAATTGTTTGCCCACATTTCCCGCTCTTTGCGATGTACAAAACGGACTGTCTGGCCCGATGGAAGGTACTCATGGTACACTACACCTTGGCAATCGAAGAAAATAAGTCAACATCACCTTCCTGGTAATTTTTGATCATAGGGTATTTTGGTTGAGTTTTTTTTTTTAATGTACAAATGTATTTAAATAACTTTAAAATTTTCTAGTAATCAGCTGAGTTGATGTTGATCGTTTGAACTGTCCGAAGTTTGCGCTTTCTATTGAGGGATGTTGTTTTAATAGCTCAATAATATTCGAGAAATTTCCTTGAAATTTCTGCCTGCGATAAAAAGGTCTTCAAAAGTTTTGAGAAAATCAAAATATAAGATCTTAGAATTTTTTTGTTTAGGAAGGCAGTATATGGCGGAAAGAGTGAAATATACATTAAAGTACCCAATTTGGGAAGAAGTGGGTTGCACATAAAATAAGTTTCTTTTGTTATAAAAATTAATAAAGAAATATGTGGAGTACTTTCGAAATCCACTGAAGCATTTTTCTTTCTCAAATATTTTCATATGAAAATTTTTATAGGACAAACTGTACATACACGGATATGCAAATATTGACATATTGGAACGTGATCAAATTTATGACGCCTTCTTTTGAATTCTATTGCTTCCATTTCTGTCGCGAATATAGAGTCAAAGTTAGTAAAAACGCCGTTTCTAAGAGAGTTAAAATTTCCTTGAACTGAACTAAGGCAATTTGTTGATTCCGTTTTGAACCATCCGTGTATAAAAGTTAAAAATCCTTGTAGCTGATTCTGTTGGTTAGGAATTCTTTGTAAACCCTTAATAGTTTATTGAGTTTCTTTTACGTCATCGGAGTAGTTCCAAGTTAATTTTATTGGACAACAATCCACAACACGCCGAATGTACACATTCTCTAAACGCCATTTCGTATGAAAATATATGATTAAGCCTTTTGGGCTGCCCTAAGTTGCATACTTACTGAACTCTGAGACTGGCTACCCAACCTCACTTGAATATTAATATGGAAATACAAACAATTCCCACAAAATATTTACACTTTGTTTTTTTTCCTCTTTGCGCTTACTTACGTACTTATTTACATTTCCTTCGATAATAATTTTTTTTGCAGTTGTTTCCTTAGAAAGTCACACTCTCCAGCTTATCTAGAATACAAAATTAGAATGCAAATTCATTTAAATAAATATTTGCATCCCTACCGCAAGCTGGTCAAAGCGTAATTGAGCCGATCAATCAAACTGGTCAAACAGCAATAGAGGCGGAGAAAACAAACAGATTTATTAATTTTTAGCATGAAAATATGCACTGTAGCTCACGTACAAATGAATTTGTATATATTAGGGAGCCACTCTCCATACAAAAACAAAAAAATAAATTAAATTAAATTTATTATGTTTAAGATTTCCAAAGGAATCATTAAATTTATTATGTTTTAAGATTTGGAAAAATATGAATTAACCCTTTGGACGCGAGTCCATTTCTGCGTGGATCAACCAGCAACTCGAAGCGTTTCGTAGCGCTTCTGGTGACTTTCTTACCTTTAACATATATAAACACACACAAAAAGTAACTCATAAAATTTTTATAAAGTAAGATTTAATGTGAATTTTATATATCTAGTACAATTACCAAACTAATTTCCTAAATTAGTTTTTGTAATTTTTCTTTGTCTTATTATTGCAATATATTGTACAGCACATCGCATTTCTGCACTAAACAGAGTTGTGGGTGAAAGTCACATCTAGAGTAGAAAGGGTTAAGATTAACCTAACCAGTTTCAAAATACTTCGGAGTTCTGCGAGTTTTTATAAATAAAATTAGTTCTAAAATATATTTTTGTTTTCTTAAATTGCATTTACTAATTCTTTAATAAAGAATAAAAAAAACTATTACACCGTATCATCTGAAATTTTAATATGTTCTAGATTCATAAAAGGGTTTTCCAATAAGAGGTGTTATTTTGATATTCAAAGAAAAATAATATTTTTTAATATAAATGATCGGATGTTTATTTTATTATAAAGAGGAAGGTATGTCGTTAATAGTGGAAAATATCATCAGGCAAATGACCACCACGACCACGCTTACAATATCTAACAATATCTTTTTAATGAAAATTTCCATAACCGAATTGCAAAGTGGCTGCCCAATGTCCTCGATAGCCTCACGAATTCCATCTTTGAGGTTTTGAATCGACCCTGGGCTGTGGGCGTACACCTTCTCTTTCACGTGGCCCCAGAGAAAAAAGTCGCAAGGTAAAGCGTTTTTCAGTAAGAGCGCTTCAACTTTTGAACTTTTTTGAATAAAACACAAACGGTTTGACTTTTTTAACTAATTTTTTTTTTATTATCGAGTTTGAACACATACATTTAAGTATGAAATTCGATTTCTTTTGCATGATCACCGCGTGCACGTTTTACGAAGTCCAATCGTTGAACCCAATTTTCGACCACTCTTTTGCATAAATCGGCCGAAATTCCAGCAATTTCGCGTTCAATATTGGCTCTGAGCTCACAAATCGTCGCCGGCTTGTTACTGTAGACCAATGACTTCACATAATTCCAAAACGGGACGGCTTGTTAAATGGATCGTAAAATGGCCGTAATGCTCTTAAAGTAGCAGCAACAGAACGATTATTTTCATAAAAAATTTGCACGATTTGCAATCGTTGCTCAAGTGTGTAGCATTCCATGATGAAATGTATACTAATGAAGTTTACAAATGAGAAGCGAAAAATAAAAAATATTGCGTCGTTCGCCCTCCCTATCGGAAAAAAGTTGAAGCGCACCTATTGAAAAACGCTGTATTAAATCACGGTGGTATTAAATCTCGGTGGTCAATTGTGATCATCTTTACGAGAGATAACACGGTCCGGAAACTTTTCCCGTAAAAGATCATTGGTGTCGTCTTTTTGAAAATAAACGTTGTCCAGATCAATGCCATCCAATTTCGGTCATAAAAAATCCTTAATCATCTCTCGATAGCCTTTTATATATTTAAATAACTCCTAAAAACCCTTCACCATTATTTCAAGTATTTCAAATTTGTTTGATTAAAAAACTGAAATATATCCAATGCTTAGAGTATCAAATTCAAAACCTCGTCATTGTGTAAAAATTTGTTTGAGTAATAATTGTGATTCATTAAATAGAAGAGCCAAAATGGACTACACCGTCCAGACCTTTTTCATTTTTGTATATAGAAGTTTTTATATGTATATAGAAGTTAAATAAAAAGCCTAAAAATTTGAAATATCGTTTTTCATTTGTTTTTTTGTAAAAAAACTTCCTGAGAATAGCCTAATTTTTGCATACTTAAATTTATTTATTAAAAAAATCGATCCTTCCCAAGTGCCTATATTTTTCCAAAATGTTTCTTAAAAATATTGAATTTCAAATTTAAATTTAATTAAATAATTACAATAACTTTTATTCACTTCATTTCAATTTATTAAATGTTTATTAATTCCGGTAAAAAAATATTATCTTTTTTTTTGGTCTGCCACCCTAATACAAATATATGTATGCATGAAATATCGCCTTACGTTTTTTTTATCAGCTTGCGCTTAGTGCTTAGTTTCTTTGAAATAATCGACTACTTGCCACCCTTCAGCCTCTAATTCATTCAAATCCATAATTTTGTTTTACAACAGTGCATTTCAGCATACCCGAACACAATATAGCGGATGAAAAGCATAAATCCTTTTAAAGGTGATTATAAGTAAGTGCTGAAAAGAAAAAAATGGACAATCCTGATTTTTTGATTTCAAGAAAGAAAAGCAAAAACTATATTTTTATTATTTATTTATTTTATTTTAATTTTTTTTATTATTTTTTTTTTAATTTAATTTTATTTTATTTTATTAAGCTACAGTACAAATTACCTTACAGAATAGAAAAAAAATGTTAAGAAAAACAAGTCAAATTTGAAAACTAAAATATTAGCAATCAATATATTGTAAATTCAATATTAAGTAACTAAACTTAAAATTTTTACAAAATGAGATACAGATAAAGCGAAATCAAGTAAACTAGGATCGGATAATAAATTATATTATCTAAGTGCACGAGCAATGGGTGCATTACGCGCAAATTTAGGCTTAAAGTTTTCCACATAAAAAGGTTAAATATTGCGCAAACTTCTCTATGGAACATTAAAGCTTATCCACTCAAGTAGAACTGGACAATCGACGACGCCATTAACAACACTAACTAACACTTAACTAAACGAGAGTGAAAGAGAGAGATACTGTTCTTCTCTTTTCTAGGGATTCTGTGTTAGAACCTCAAATCGTCGAAAACGTAATTCATGCTTAAGAAATATTTTTTATTATTAGCGGATGACATCCATCGAACTTTTATCAATTAAGTCATAAATCTTTGTACATTTCTAGTACTAAATAATGGAAATTATGCGCGAACTTCTAACATTTTTCAACTATGCAACTGTTAGGGGCATTTCACAGTATAAAATTTTCGAACACTTCAAATGCTGAAACAGTTTCGACTTCAGTTTCTGAAAGTAAAGAGTGTTTGTTTTTTTTTTTTTTATTTTTTTAAGAACTTAAAAACTTCAAATGATAAAATAAAACAGAAATATTGTCGAAACGATTTTTTTTCGAAATTTTTATGATATAATCTGGTAGATAAAATCATATGATTTTTTTAAATATCCGGCATATATCCGCCGCGGTAACGAGTTATATGGTCAATTCGATCAGTCCAACTTTTGAACACTTTTTCCAATAAGCCTGAATAATAAATACATATAAATCAGACCAATGTGCAAAAATGCGAAGGTAACTTGGTCACTTGGATTCAATTCTTGCTGTATTTTATAGGCACATAAGCCAAGATCCTTACGTAAAATTTCCCACGAAAAGAAGAGCAAAGACCAATAAATTAAGAACTACTGCGAATCGACATCTCAGCGTCTTCTGCAATATTTCGCGCTGCAGCAACAAGATTCTGTATGGTACGCCCATTTTTTTTGCCTTGTTCATTCTTTTGAATTGAGAAGCGTGAAATCAGTGCGAAAACAATCAATAACTGCACGAATTGCTTGCTGCGAATTGCTTGCTTGGACGATTATGTTGACTGTAATGTGTAATAGACGAAGTGCTCTATGAACTTCGTGAACAGATTTGCTTTTATTATTATTATTATTATAATTTTTTTTTTTTTTTTTTCAAAGTAAATTAAGTAATAGTAGTACTACAATTTGGAAACGTTTTTTTTCGCACGAAACGATTCATTATGACTTGCAAAACCTTACTGCACAGAAATGTTAACACAATTTGTCATTTTCAGCTGTAAAAACATAGTCATCGATATCGATAGTTATCATTCAGCTAAAAAAAATCCTCGTACCTATGGAATCAAGTACAATTTCATTTGGATTTCTCCTGTTGTTGTTGTTTTAACATGTTTGGATTTCTCCTCTTTAACTCCAGTTTGTATTGTTATCGCCGCATGAATATTTTAAATCAAAATTGATTTTGAGCAATTACAACAAAAACCAAAGCAATTTTTCTATATTGGAATTTTCTTTTAATATCTTATACTTTCTCAAGTGAGAAAATGCCATTTCAATACAACGATACAACAACAAAATAATAATAAAAAAAAAAATAATAATGCAAAGACTATTTCCATTACCTGCCTATTATGCAAAAGCGAAACATTGCATATTTTTAGGCTTTAAATTGCATTATGAGTAATGTGATGCAGAGTCTATTGCTTGCTGGAATTCCCTCTCGTACTCTTGCATATTTCAATCTGGTACGAGTAGGTATACTTATATTCCAGGCTATTGCGAAATTGTGTTTCATGTATTGGAGAAATCCTCTGCTATTTGTGCGAATATATATATATATTATCCAATTTTATTTCGAATGCCTCGTAACCACTGCTATCAGCTTTACATAAAACAACTTCGTAAGTGATTTATTTACACAATCTTGAAATTTTATTTCACAATTCAGCGTAACATTCACAATATTGAATTTTATTAATAGTAATAAGACTTATAACAACTTAACAGCTATTCGTAAATATTTCATTGCATTAAAATCTCATACCATATCCCGCCTTCGCTACATTGTTATGAAATGCTTACAAAACGTACATGAAGTGTTGCGCAACATTAATGCGTCACTTAAATTCAATTATTTTATATATTTATTTATTTTTTTATTAACAATTTGTGCTATTTATGCGTACATATATACAATAATTGAATGTTATAGCAGGTGTGTAGTAGTTTTATTGAAATATTTAATTTCTTTAACTTATATATTTAGCAGTTACTTACAGCCTTGTTCATAACAGATACAAATACATATACACACTTTGCAGTTTTGATTTTTTTTTCCTTACAAGCATATTTATTTATTGTTATTTAATTTTTTGTTTTAATTCTAACATTTAGAAACATCGAATTTAAAGTTGCTCAAGCTTGGTTGCACTCACACAAGCGCACTCAACTACATACATGCATGGGCATGTGCGTATACAAACACATACACATTGCTAATCATTTAAATCGGTAAACGTAGGGGCTCAGCAGGTTTACAAATTTAAATGAGTACGTTCGTTTTGTTGTTGCAAAATTTGCTTATTTTTCATGTTTTTAATATTAGTTTCTGCACTAAGAGTAGATACCTAAATAATATTTTTATATATATTTTAAAATATTTTAGTCGATTCTTTGGTTTTTCGTTTTTAATGTTCTTGCTTATTGATATTCTCTATTGTTTTGAAATTTAAAATTTAAATTTGATTTATTTTTCAATTCTTAATTAGCTAAGCTTACGTAAGCGGCAAATATAAACTAAGTGAGCTAAATGTAAAATCGCACGCACACGAAACCCTATCGATATACTTGTGAATCATCCGCAACTCTTAGATACATACATACATACATAAACATATACATCAATAATACATGCACAAGCACATTTGTGCAGGACATTGGGTTTGTATATTTGCCATCATTTATACTTAGCACCTGCATAATTGGCTTAACTAATCGCAAATGCAACGAATAGTATTAAATATGCCTAAGTGTGTGTAATTGTGTTTGTGTAATTCTACATATGTTTAAGTATACTTATATTCAATTAAGTTTATACCTATGCACACACGTATTTACAATTATTTGCATGTGGCTTAAGGCTCTCCATTCAACTAAGCCAGGAAAAGCACAGCTGCATACGGAAAATATTATTTCAAGTCCTTCTTTGTTTATATGCGTAATATTCTAAGTAAGTATGTGTTTTTAACCATCTCGACACACGTGTTGGCCTTCGAGCTAGACACGGCGTATGAGTAACATGTAAAGTATTTAGAATAAAAATATAGGCAAACAAAAAATATTTAAGATTATTTTAAATGCATATTTTCTATTATTTATACAAAGCAATCAAGATAGTATTGTACAGCTAGTTTCTTACGGATATTCTAACTGTAAAATGTATATCGATTTGTAGGATGGGTTTTGGTTTCTAAGTTAGCATGCCACCTAAATTCCATAACAACTTGGCAGATTATTCCCAACTGTCTACAATAGAGAAAACAAATTCTACAGCATTCGCCTTTCAGGGTCTTAATTTCGATATCCCAACCGATTTCAGAGATATAGCCCAACATGTGGTCTCGTAAGGGCTAAGAGGAAGATCTTTCGTCAACGTAGAAAAAAAATTATATACAATACTAGTATAAAATAAACTGGCTTTCCGAAAACTTTAGTACAAGTATATTTTCATGCAGAGTTGCCAACTATCCAAAAAATAAAATTAGTTAAATATGTAATATTGCGTGTAAATGTGGAAAAATGAGGAAAAATGTCAATCCAGGAAGAAATAATTAATGTAGTAATATTTGTAAACAGGGTTGCCGCAAATAATGCAGATTAATTAATTAATATGGTAATTAAGTGGTATATTTAAGTATTGGGAGCAAACGAAAGTTGTATGAACATATTTAATCGTGGTATAGTTTCGAGCAGGGTTGCCAACTATCCAAAAAATAAGAGAAATTGAGCATATAAGGCAAGTAAAATGTTGAGAAATTGGTATCTAACCAGAAGTAATTAAAAGCATTTTATTGATTAATATTTTCAAACAGGGTTGTCGCAAATAGCTCGAAATATGCTAATTAAGTGGAATATTTCAATATTTATATTAAACAAAAGTTGTATGAAAATACTTAATCTTGATATAGGTTTGAGCAGGGTTGCCAACTATCCAAAAAAATAAGATAAATTGAGAATGTAACGTAGTTAAAATGTTGAGAAATTGGTAACTAACCTGCATTAATTAAAAGCATTTTAATTCAGTAATATTTGTAAACAGGGTTGCCGCAAATAATTTAACTTAATATGGTAATTAAGTGGTGTATTTAAGTATTGGTAGCAAACGAAAGTTATATGAAAATACTTAATCTTGATATAGTTTTGAACAGAGTTGCCAACTATTCTATATATATGTACTATCCATAAAATAAGGGAAATTGAGCATGTGAGGTAATTAAAATGTTGAGAAATTGGTATCTAGCCAGAAGTAACTAAGCGCATTTTAATGGTGCAATATTTTTGAACAGGGTTGCCGCAAATAGTTCGGAAAATATTATTAATTAAATAGGATAATTAAGTGGTATATTCCAATATTTATATCAAACGAAAGTTGTATGAAAATACTTAATCTTGATATAGTTATGAACAGGGTTGCCAACTATCTAAAAATACGATAAACTGAGCATGTAAGGTAATTAAAATGATGAGAAAGTGGTATCTAACCAGAAGTAATTAAAAGTATTTTAAAGGAGTAATATTTTTAAACAGGGTTGCCGCAAATAATTCAGATTAATTAATTGGAATATTAAAGTGTTGGTATTAGATGAAAACTGTGTGAAATTGCTTTAGTTTGTATATTTTTGTAAAGGGTTTCCAGCCGTCTAAAATTCAAACTAATTAAATATGTATGTTTATTTACAATTCACAAAAATTGATATCTAGATATCGAGAAGTAACTAAGCACATTTTAATGTAGTACTATTTTCCAGTAGGGCTGCCGAAAATAAATCAAATTAATAAATTATGGCAATTAAGTGATACATTTCAATATTTATATCAAACAAAATTTGTATGCAAAGCCAGAAGTAATTAAACGCATTTTAATAGAGTAATATTTTTAAACAGGGTTGCCGCAAATAATTTAAATTAATAAAATATGGCAATTAAATGTCATATTTAAGTATTGGTAGCAAACGAAAGTTGCATGCAAATGCATTACTCTTGATATAGTTTTGAGCAGGGTTGCCAGCTATCCAAAAAGTAAAATAAATTAAAAATTGTAGCCGATTTAATTGTTGCAATATTGTAAGTGCTTAAGTGACTTTAATGCAAAAATATTTATTCACTCGGCTGCCACATATCCTAAAATTCAAATTATTTAAATATGCAATTTAAGCACCCCATAACGATTTTGCGTGTAAGCTTTGAAAGTAATTCACATATTTTTAAACAATCTATCTAAAAAATTTAAATAATTAAACATATGCAAGCAATTAAAATGATGCAGATACATATGGCAAAAATATTGCACAAATATTTTAAGCAGGGTCTCCACAATTTGGAATATTTTTGGAACGACTTGCCAATTAACCAGAAAATGTTAATGCATTAAATATGTAAGTTTTTTGAAATCTTGCAAGCAACCGGAAAGTATCTAAATACACTTTAATGCGGAAATATTTTTAAAAGAGTTGCCATAATAATTCAAATGATTTAACTAGGGTAAGTAAATAGTATATTTCAACATTAATATTCATAAAATCTCAATTCAGGGAAGTGTTAAACTAAAAATATTCACGAACAGGGTGGCCACATATGAATGAACAAAATAATTATACACATAAGATATTTTAGCTGCTTTAGCAACGTCTGTTTTAGGTTTTTCATTTATCTGACAGCATTTAAGATTCCTAATACAGTAAAGCCATAAAAATTTACTTCTTTCGTGTAGGGACTAGATAATATTAGTGATTATTTATTATAAAACTTTTGTTTGTGTAAATAGTTTTTTTTGTATTATATTTATAAGCTCATAAGCGCTCGCATACGTGGTCAATGGGGCTTTTTTGTTTATTTACCACTGCTCAACCAGAACAAATCTGCGTTAGGAGATGCCACTTAGCTTAAAAGCACAGAAAATATATTATTATTTGGCTAAATTGCGAGGAAAGTGTTTTTGGAAAATGAAAGTTTGTATCAAAAAATCATCGCAAGAGTATAAATTTTTTTTTTTTTTTTTACAACGGATTTTTTCAGTATTTGAAAAGTGAATCTATTACAAGAATATGGAACTAAAAATTAATTATGTATGCAGCCAGTGCATGATATTCATTGTGGCAAGGATATTCGAGCTATGACACAAGGGTTTCTGCTTAAGCTTTAAAATATGGCATCAAAAAGTTTGACATTTTTTTTATGCTAATTCAATTCAGAACATTAGAAAATGGAAATTGAATTAAATGAAAAATGTCTATTTACAAAATCTTTGAGAGTTCCTAAAAAATTATACAGAAATATAAACGAAGGTAAAGAGTAGAGACCCTGATTTGATCAGGTTATGATTATTTCTTGTAGACTGGAGTTAGCATTTGGTTTAGAGTAGTTTACAGGGAAATTGCATGAAAACTGCATGAAAACGCTCAGAAATCTACTAAAAGTGCGACTGGATTTCGTAAGGTCATTATTGCCATAGGCGGTGAATATATTCACATTTAGCCTATTTAAAATATTGAGCATAATACATATACAGTAGCGCATTTTTGATTTTTCTTAAGAATTGATGAAATTAAGTTTTCCTTGAGGTCTGGAGGTATTTGCCATATGATTTGATAGCCTTCTTCTGGAAAAAATGCTAAAATATGGAACTTTTCTTGTTTTCTTGTGTTAAAGCGCACTCTATCAACCATTTCTAGTAATAATAAATTCCTCCTTCAGATTCCTCGTACTCGAGAACTCGTAGAAAAACCATTTTTAGTAAAAATATTTGCATTTGAATAAATTTTAATTTCTTTAAACACTTTCTTCCGCGACCAGCAGCATCAAATTGAAAAAAGCTTAGAATCGCCATACTGCGAACACTGAGAAATTTAGTTCCTTCATACCTCCCAGGCTTTCAGAAAATCTTAGTTTCATCAATTCCCCAGCCGGCAGCCGTACAGTGATATTAAAAATATTACGAAAGTTTATTTAAATCGAATTTGCCAAATATTTGGTGGTGCGGGTTATGCCGATCCTGCTTATTCTAGGTAAAATCCAAAATCATCTCTAAAAAATTAAGCAAATTGCTAGCAACATAGTTGTACGTTTTAGCATTCGATGGCACATACGTAGTTTTATTGGTAACATTACACAAAATTATAAATAAATAAAAGATTAAAGAATAAAAAAAGTTTAAAAATTGTTAAGCCTAATTTAAACACCCAATGTGTAACTTCAAATTGCTTGTATGCAAAATTATAATATTATATACTCTCAATAACTTTACATACTCCCAAAAACTACTCTACCCTCACTTACACTAAACCTTTCCCACTCTCGCTCTCTTCATTCAACACTCTAACTTCGTTCTTGCCCTCCTCCACTGCGGCCATCACCACTATCGACTCCTCGGCTATAATATCAACATTCGTTTTATATTCGCTTTTTCGTCGCGATTGTCGCGCCACCTTTGTTGCCATAGCACCGTTTCGCCACTTCTTACCGCCTGCGCCAGCACCACGAAACGGCACCCACATTACCATTTACTAGAGGACAGTCTCATTGGTGCTGGTGCATGAACGTGGTCCATTAACCATTGAGTACTTGGAGGAAGTATCCTTTTTGATAAGAAACCGTGGTATAAATATATCTTTGAATGTTTCACGAAACTGTCGCGACATGCCACAGTAGATGCCAAAATTGATCGGATAGCTAACCACCAAAAAGAAATTCGTAAACATTATCCAGATATTTGCTATGCGATAGTCAAGAAATTCGCCAAATAACGAGGAGGCGATATGCAATGATGTCACTATAGCGATAGGTATTTCAACAGCCAGAAACACAGATACCACCGTAATCAACATGTAAGTGGTGCAATTGCTGTCACGTACTTTTCTGCTTTCAGTTTTATAATTATCGCGAAAGAGCGCCTTACGTCGATCCCTTGCCTGTTTCATTGCCCACCAGAGTAGTACATTTAGAGTGACGAGTAAAATGCACGGTACGGCATGCACGAAAATCACACGGAATAGGAAATACATCGAGAAATATAAATCTTCGCTCAAATATCTATGTACCCAATCCGAAGTTTCCACATGGCACACCTCCGTTGTGTGGCCATTCCATTCGATGTGTATCGGGAAATAGGCGCGATCAAAGAAGCGGGATAACTGATGCATAAAGGCGACCAAAGCGATGTACATCGTTGAGCGCTTGACACGCGGCATTGTGCACCAGGTACGCGCCATGGGAGCGTGGCAAACATAGATGTATCTGCAAAAGAAGAGAGCGGAAGAAAGAAAAATTATTAATGAGACGAGTCATGTTAAAAGTACGAGTCTTATTAAAAAAATAGCTAAATTAGATCGTGCTAAGAAGGACAAAAACAATTTTTTTCTTAATGCTACCTCCTAAATCGGTTCAATCACCGAAAAAGTAAGACACCTATTAACCCTAGAACGTCATCCTTATTTATTGTACACTAACGTCATCCTTCGTCATTTTGACTACGATGTATTTTAAAAAGCTGTAAAAAAAGTTGTCAACAAAAATAGGTATCAAAATTGATTTGTTATTTTTATTTAGATACTTTAAAATTAATATTTAACGAAACTCATAAAATTTTATTATTTTTTTGGCGTAAAATTAACATTGAATAGCCTTCTTTCAATTGGCATGGTTTTTTAAACAACTTATTATATAACATTTCAAATAAAAAATAAATCACATTTTTATCCATTAAGTCTTATAGTTTCTTATAAATAATACATTAAACTAAAAAAGGAGCATTAGTTTTAAGATAAATTATTTCATATAAAGCATGAGTCACAAACTTCTATTTTGTGCTCGCCGCACAGCCTTTTCTTGCACTTTGCACAAACGACGTTTGTCATTCTTCGTTTAGCAGAAGGACAAACTGCGCATATTTTTCTTTTTCCAGTTGAACTTTTTGGTATTTTGTTTTCAGATTCTGTAGATTTATTTATTTGAAGCTGATTCTCGATATCATTTCTCACAGTGGATGTTATTGTTGGCATAACAAGCCTGTCCTTTAGTTGCTCTTTTATGAGTTCCGCAAAAAGTTTTTCATAAAATTAACGCGATTTAGTGGCTTTTGACCACCTTGAAACACATTATGGGTATAAATTATATATGAATTAATGAAAGCTATGTTTAAAATTCCGAAAAATTGACATAATGGCCATCTGTTAGTTTTTCTTGAACAGCTCATAACACTGCACATCTGATCGAATGTATCAACTCCTCCTTTGGTACTATTATAAAACTCCACCATGTTGGGTTTATTTGTATTGGAATTGATAGTGCCCTGTTCGTTACATGAGGATAAAAGATAAACCATTTTGTTTGGCTTCGGCTTATACGATAACAATGTTAAGTTGCTGTCGTAGCAAAACATGGCCGAACCGCACTTACGACCTTTTTTTTTCTTTTAGCTGAACTGGAATTTCTCTTTTATTTGACCGAAGAGTGCCGACAATTGTCAAATTGTATGGGCTCTGCCCTAATGATTTTGCCAGAGGTATTGAAGTGAACCAGTTGTCCATTGTAATATTTCGGTTTGAGCCATGTACAGTTTTCGTAAGCTCTTTCACATAGAACTCTCCAAGAGGCATTGTAGTATTGTTCGAATTTTTGCCCGAATATGGAATTGCGTCCACCATATACTTGGTTCCACTATCACATAACATCACCATTTTAATTCCATATTTGGCAGGCTTATTCGGGATATACATCTTGAAACTGCACTTGCCTCGGAAAGCCAAAAGCTGTTCGTCCACTGTAAGGTATGGACCAGGACTGTAATTTTCCCTGCATTTTTTTACAAACATTTCCCATATTTTTCTGATGGGTGCGAATTTATCACCCACTAATTGCAGGCGCAGAGATTTATCGTCGAACCGCAGGCAGGACATAAGAAATTGAAATCTGGCTTTGGTAAGAACGCTTGCGTAGATGGATCCAGAATAACACCTGTCAAATAATTCCTCCACAGATAAATGCTGATCTTTTTTAACAGCGGTCAACACCAATATACCCATAACTGCATATATTTCATTTGCATTTGTGTTACGTCGTTGTGTCTGATCCGTATTTGCTAGTAAGATTGATTGGCGTTGATTTATTTCAACATTTGTCCACTTTACAACTTCGTCGACGATATCTCCTGTTATGAACAGTTTGAAACAGTCGAACGGATCAATTATGTTTTTACACTGACGGGTAGGCCCTCGACTTTTATGTACGATATTTAGCCCATAATGATGAGTTGTACCTTTAACTGATGACCATTTATGACCATTTTTCCCTCGAAGTATAGTTTTCTCACATGTAATAACGTTATCTTCATCCTCATCAGTTGCTTCATATGATGAGCTGGTGTTTGCAACGAAATCCTCTTCCTCAACTTCTGTGTCACAACCTATTTCACTGTCATCGCTTTCAAATTCATCGTTGCTATCACAACAAGAGAGAAATTTCTCAATTTGTTTATCTGTTAGTGATTGTTGATTAGCCATTTTAGAGTTACGATAAAATTATTCGTACTAAAAAAGTACCCCGTCAAAACTGAAAGTTACACAAACGTCATCTTTCGTCATTTTGACTACGGCAAAAAATTATAAACGAAAAAAAAAATACTTACAATGTGCGTTGTTTGCTGTACGTCTTCGTCCACCAACAGCTTCTAACCAACTAACGCTATCAGAAAAATCAGACCAAAACAATCTAAAAAAACCGGTTTTAATTTTAAAATAAAATCGCGCGTAGTCATTTTGACGAAGGATGACGGAGCAGGGTTAACTAATTTTTTTTTATTTATTTTTTTATTTAATATTTACCGCCAAAGTTTTAAAAATTATCATTAAATACCCATTAGAAAATTTCCGTTTTCCTTAAATTTGTTATAAAATGTTTACTGATCAATTTTATTTAATCTTCTCTTGTAATCTTCTCTGTAAGGTAATAATCTATTGGTTGCACATGCGTACAAGATAGGGATTGCCAACACGGACAAATGCATGAAATGCAGAAAGCATGCTGAGGGAACTTTAGAAAACCTTCTCTGCGTTCGTCCGGCATTATTAAAAACGCATTTAAAATACCCCACTGTTTGAGAGTGTGGAGGACGCTGAAAAGCGGATCTCCCAGCTCTACTTAGATTCGCCCAAAGCGCAGACATCCTACATGATGTCTGCTTTCAGTATTCATAGAGGTCGGTGTCCATTTGGTATCGCTAGGGACCAAAAGGCCTACGCGTGGCTTAATGACTACCAGGCTAACCTAACCTAACCTTCTCTTGTAACCATTCTTCAAAAATAATTTCTATAATTTTCTACACGGCTACTGTGGCTTATTACAAAATTAGTACTTCCAGAATATTCACAACAACGCTCGTCCCACCAACCACCTAGCTGAACAGAGAAGAGCATCTGGTAATGAGTCCGATCCCTCAAAAAATTGTTTCTCTTCTACTTCCTTTATCTAATCTATGTGCATAAATATAGGTGCCCGGAATAACTAATTGTTGAAAAAGTGAAAAAAAGAGATACGAAAACTTCACAGAATGAGTCTGAAAATAGCTGCTTCGGGAGAGACCTTTAAATGCTGTGGGGACCATTGTGACCATTTGTGACATTTTAATTAAGGCACTAGGTCACTGTAGAAATTTTAGAAAATCGATTTTTCCTCAATAATAAAGGGTGATTTTTTAGTTATTAGTTCAAACAGCTGACGCACGTTTCGTGTTTTGTTTCACTGTCAAACGTCTTCAGTTTGGTCTAAAATTTAACCATGAAACGTTTTACAAACGAACAACGCTTGCAAATCATTGAATTTTATTATAAAAATGCGTGTTCTGTTAAGAAAGTTTATCGCGCGCTTCTTCCATTTTATGGTCAGTTTTATCGACCCACTGAAGCGGCTATTCGAGCTATTGTGACTAAATTTAGAACCAAATTTACATTATTTTTTTTGCCCAAAATGCAAGAGCTTAACTTGCATGACATGTGGTTTCAGCTAGACGGTGACACATGCCACATAGCACGCGTAACAATGGACTTGTTGAGAGGCGAGTTTGGTGAACATTTCATTTCACGTTCGGGACCTGTCAATTGGCCACCCAGATCGTGCGATATAATACATTTAGATTATTTTTTGTGGGGCTATGTTAAAGCTCATGTGTATTCAGACAAGCCTGCTTCAATTAACGCATTGGAAGACAACATTAAAGCATTTATACATATGTGAGATACCGGTCGAAACATTGGAAAGAGTATGCCAAAGTTGGACAAAACGGATGGACATTTGAATCGCAGTCGCGGTCAACATTTGCATGAAAGAATCTTCAAACATTAAATTATATGGACTGTACTATCGATTTTCTGAATTTTACATGTGTTTTTTTGAAAATCTTTCCTATTGCTCTTAATAAATTACCCTTTAGTAGGCACCTACTATTTGAGAAATTATTGCATACTCGAAGGGCTAAGGTGAGAAAAATGACGAAGCACTTATTTCTATTTTGAATTTATACACACTGTCTCTCACTGTTCGATGCGTTTCGTATCGAAAACTTTAAAGGTAGTTTTCTTCGTACAACAGCTACATTACAAGGTTTTTTTTTCCATACACCACCTTTGAGTTTTTTTAACGCAGAATTTCTTTTTAAAGACACCAAAATCTGTAAATCAACAAATGTATTGTACAACAACAACATTGTAACTGGTGATGAAACGTGGTATTTCCAACTTGAAGCTGAAACTAAGGGTCGCAGTGTAGCCCCAGACTAGCCACCACCTAAAAATGCCAAGGAAATCCAAGGATTTCATGCCAATGGGCCAAACCGTCAATGCAATGTTCTCTCTTGGCGTTTTAAAGCGTTTGTTGCATCGCATTCGTCGAATTCGTCCTGAATACCGCGAAGGAGGAAGCTGGCTGTTATTGCATGATAATGCACCATCTCATCTATCCACTCTTGTGACTGATTTTTTGACTAGAAATCGCATTTTAACCATCAATCAGTCACCGTATTCACCTGATATGGCTCCCTGTGGCTTCTATCTATTCGGGAAATTGCACTTGGCCATGAAAAGAAAACGGTTTGCGTCCGTAGTGGCCATCCAAAAGTCTTGTACCGACATCCTGGAGGACATTCCGGTCAATGACCTGAAACACTCTTTCGAAAAGCTTTTAGATCACGCAAAACAGAGTATCGAGGCCAGGGGAGCCTAGTTTGAATAAATAAACTCGAAGTTATCAGAACAAAGCTGCTGTCGTGCTAATTTAGCTGAGTCTTGTTTATTTTGGACTTCACCTTGTATATGAATATAATTGGCGTGTACACCTCTGTTAATTATTTGGCTGAGCTCTTTCCGCAACTTGTGGTGTGTGCCTTTTCAACAAATGGAGAAGCATAGAGTTTTATGTCCCCTTCGAACGGCAATGGTGATTTATGAGTAGTTTTGTGTAATTTTGTAACCCGAGACTAATAACTTTGTCCAAAGCCGTCTTTAAAGAAAGATAAGATCACTGGTTAGAAATGATTTCTATCTCAGAATCCAACCTTCTTCAACCTTACATCCTTCACCACTTTTACTTGGTGCACATTTTGGGCAGAATGAGTAATAAGGCGACTGTTTTTAAGCTTATTTGACCGCTAGCTTGGACTAGGCCCGCCAACTCCCGTGTGCAGGCACAATGACACCATCTAGAAAGAAAGGAAGGACCTAATGAAATTTTCGATCCGGAGAATTCGAAGTTGTGGGCAGGAAGTACTCAGCATAGGTAGGTATCAGGCGAAGTAGAAAATTCAAAACCAAGATGTTGGCATTTCAAGAGGCCTACTGGGTTTAGATACAACTTTTTTAAATCTAAACGAGAGTGACGATTTCGATAATCTTTAAAGCCGCTGGATTTTTTTCGAAATTTTTTGAAATCGAAGAAGTAAGCATAAAATCAATAACCCATAACCCATAATCAACAACCAGCAACCAAGAAATAATATCTATTGAACAATGACTTAAGGATAATGATTAATAACCAATAACCGATAACCAATAGCGTCACAAACTTAGTGGAGGATATTATCCGAAAAAAATGGCGTGAAATGGAAACTTATGTTGAAGAGCATTGAGCATAGGTTTTTCAAAACTAGCGACCCTGGACGCAGGGTGAGTAAGTAAGTGTCCTTCTTAAGACGCCGTCTTGGAACTCTACCTCGAAGTAATGTGGAAGCAGTCCCGGGGTGGAGCTAAAAATCCACGAGAAGAGGAGTGATATGTTTAGTGGAATCACCACACTCGCAGTACTAACGTAATAACAACTTCTCAACAAAAATATGAAATTTAACTCGGCATTGATTAAATTGGGCCAAAACCTCATGCAAATCCTCCTCAAGAAGGTAAACGAGATAAGACAGGAAGTCGTTTATTGGGTATTTCATTCTCCATAACACAAAACAAATAACAAAACTTTCAAACAAAAAATTTTACAAAATAATCTTCTTTGCCTTTCTGTTCCACAGATGCAAACTCAATATGGAATTGACATCAGCCAGTAGCTATCAAAAGCAAATTCCTTCTTATCTTTGATTTGTACTTAAATTCTTACAAAACAAAAACAGAAAAAAAAACGAATTGTACAGCCAACTTTGTGGTATGTAAGAGTTTTCTCTCGCATTGATACGCATGTCCAATTATTATTTTTTTCCATGATTTACAGATGCAATCCGCAGACAGGAACTAGGGCAAATGTCCAACATGTTTACAAATTTTTATCAAACGGCATTGATAGATAGTAAATAAGCAGCTATGCTTGACAAAAGCAAATAAAACCAGAAAAGAATAGAAAAGGCTTGGAAATATTTGTATGCATGTACGAATGTACCTATGTGTGCATGCACTAACATTCGCAATTACTTCCATTTACCGAAGTGAGTTCAATGTTGAACTTACATTGGCGACTGTTGTTAGTATTGATGCTAATACAGCTGGAAATTTTGTAATAATAAGGACCGGAGAGTTAAAAAGTTTTATGATTTCCCTCGTACCTCGTTCCTTTATCATCATTAGTTATTCCCTTCAAGTTATTGAAAGCATAATTTCCACTGTCAACACAATTGGATTTGCCTATTTTGTTTATAGAGACCCCGGATTATTACCGTAAAATATTTCCACAATACTGAAGTATGATTTTTGCCTTTGTGCAAAGAGTTTTTGCATACAAATACAAACTTGCATGTATTTACTGTATTCGACAACGATAATAAGCTGTATTCAACTGTTTTTTTATAGCATTTTCTCAATACCAACCAGATTCTTTTGCAAAATAACTTTACTATCCAATTTGTCTTGAATTCCAGGGAGTGAGAAGATACTTAAGTGTACAACATCTACAGTTTAAATGCAAAAATTATTCGATTAACCTAGAAAATTTGATTTGCATCGAAAAATCGTATCGGTAACAAGTTAATTCATTTATTTTTTATATTATTTTTTTTTTTTTTGCTTGAAGAAATCAAGAAAACACGATTTTCGAATACGAAAACTAAAGAATAATGAAAATAAATACATAATTAAATTACAAACTAACATCTAACTAAATTTAAGACAGAGTTCAAGAGTACCGAAAATTGTTTCTCTGAGACTGAGAAATCTAGCAAATTAAAATTGGAGATCTCATTAAAATCACAAAGTGCACGTTGAATAGCAGCATTAAAAGTATAATTTGTATTGAACTTACGAATAATTCTGGGAGCTGTAAGAAAATTGTGTATACATATACATATATACTTAGTCCTGCCATAAGTTCTGTTACAAGAGAAGTCCATTATAGATATGATATTATAACACTTTTTTAATGAAGTTAATTTTATTTAATGAAAATATATAAACACATTTTCTTTTTACTTTCGTTCGAAATGGTCACCATTTGCTTTTACACATGCCTTCAAACGATTAGGCCATTCAGCTATTGCAGCACGCACGGTTTTCATGGATATTGGCGTCGCTGCTCGAACCAAAGTTTGTTTGAGACTCGCAAATTTCTGTGAGGCCATTGACACGCCATGCTCTCCAATTCTGATCACAAACTGTAGCCCAATGAACTCAGATCTGGACTTCCATATAGCGAATCTTGTGCGGCTATCTGGAATATTGTTTTCTAACCCAGCAATGGCCGCGGTAGCCGAATGGGTTGGTGCGTGACTACCATTCGGAATTCACTTCAAGACACTCCCAACGCCATTACAAGACACTCACCAGCAAACCATTATGGATGCTGAATGGTGGCCATGCAGAACCCTTGGAATAAGACTTTGTGCGTCTATAGAAGTTTTAGCATAGATTTCGTCGTTTTGCTTATTAAAAACTTCTTCAACAGTGAACATTTTCTCATCTGTGAAAACAATATTTTCATAGCCGTTTACCGCGTGCCACCGGAGAAACTGCGCGCATCTGTCGAGTCTAATTCTCTTCAAGCATGTTGTCCAATTCAAGATGACTAGTTGAGCGACGTAAGGCTTTCATGTGGAGATCATCTCTAATTAGTCTTGACATAGATCTGGTCAATACATTAATTTCCCTGGACATGGTTTTCTGCTTTCTAAGGGGATCTCTGCGAATTCTTTCTCGAGCGTATTTTATGGCTGCACTGGTTTGAATTACGCGAGGACGACCACCTTTTTTTCTGTTTGTCACTTAGACGTTTGGAAAATACGATTGATTGTGCGGTAAACAAATATTCTTGAAATACTAAGTTTTTTCATCACTTCGTAAATCTCACTTGCACTTTTACCACTCTTATGAAATGCAATCACTGCAATGGGATTTCCCTTAGTGCCCCAATCCATTGTTAACAAGCAAAATTTGTGGTGAAACTGATTTTAATTTATGAGTAGACAGTCCTTACGAACAAAAGTAAAAATAACCGGACTTTTTTCTGCGAATCAATTCTCGCCGTACGCATTGTAAAATTTGTCAAGAACTAAATTAAATGCAAACGATTTGAAAAATATTCCCCCTAACCAGAAACTGTCTCAAAAGTATAAATATCAATAATGAATAAACTACGTTTTGAAAAATATGGTTTCTTTGTCCTCAATTTAATTTCTTTAGAAATAAACTAGAATTTAGTGCAAATTAAATGGTATTGAATGGCTTAATTTTTATTTAAGTTCACTACAGAATCGACGTTTACTTTTCTATCATACAAATATTATATTCGTTATAAATTATATATTAACTTGTTAAATGTGTTAAATTATAATTTCATGCATATTTTTATCCTAGTGGAGAACAACAGTCTTAATTTTTCATTTTTGACATATTTTGTCTTTAAATTGTACTCTTTTCAGCACTGTGCAATGCAATTATTCTGTGCTCGCCAACACACTCGCAAAGTCAATTTTGGTATAGAATTAGAAAGTTTTACTGAGCTTAGTATACATTTCAGAAAGACCTTTTGCACACGTTCGATCCTGTCGATTACAAACTTCTTATATGCCCTCCAAATAAGCGTGACGTATTTTAACCTAGAGCGAGCGATACAGTAAACAGCAATTTTGGAGTACATCTAAGGGTCCGTAAAATTTGAGCTATTTCGTTGTACAAAGTCTAAATCAGCATATGATTTTGATAAGGTGAAATTAATGCGACTATTAAATTAAAAACGACTCTTGAAAATTACATCCAATGATTAGATTCTTTAACAGACTACATTACAATATAAGATATGCTATAAGAAGTATGGAAGGCAATATTATTTCATATTATTTACATAATTCCCAAAAAATCCCCTTTTTCTTATAGTTTGCAACTCTAATCCTTTGGCAACACTGTTTGCATCTGACACCTAAGAGATTTGCTCTCTTAATTCTCGTGTCATTTAGCAAAATTGAAATATATGGTTGTGTAAGTTTTGTCCAGCACTGCTCTATAGGGAAGGATCCGAATCAGGTAATCTCAGCTGTGAACAATTTTTCCACCGACTGTTACTCATGTTACTACTACGTCTGAAAGGCCTATTCCTATAGAGCGATACCTATATCCATTAAGTTAAACCATTTTGAATAAATGATAGTAGCCGTAGTAGTGAATAAGCCGCATCATATTGGTATGCAGTAATGAGCCAGAGGATCTATCAGGTTCAGCATCGCTCTTCTTTCTCTGTGTATACCCCATTTACCGCAAGGTTATCAATTTGAAGGTTTTTTTTATTTTCGTTAACATAAATTTTACTCCACTGTAGAAAAATATCCATATGAACACATATATGTAGTACGTATGAAGTACAGAAGCGCACGATTTTGTAACCCATTTACTTTCATCATCATTGTTTTCTGGACAACCCTGACGGGGTATTCGCGTGCTGCAGCATGTGCCACCAACTGTCTCAGTTTCGTGTCTGCGCCCTCCATTCCCGAAATCCTAAAAAATCTGCGTCATTATCTACGCCATCAATCCATATGAGCAGCGGGCGGTCCCTTCTTCTATGTCTGTGGCACTTTGCAAAGATCATTTGTTGGGGTGGGTAGTTGGAATTAAACGGTAATATGTGACCTGCTCATCTCAGTTTATTGATCATTATTGTGACTATTACATACGGGTGCACGTACAGTTTTTCGAGTTCATGTTTGTAGTGCTTTCGCCATTTGCCTTTATCACATATGGCGCCAAAGACTTTTCACATAATTCACCTGTCAACACATAATTCAATGATCAGCAGCTTCTGTCTATCTGTGTCTCTGAGTGACCAGATTGGAATGATAACTAAGCGGCACAGATAAATCTTCGCTTTCCTGTCTAGAAGGCGGCTCTTTAGGTGATTGAACAAAGAGAAATAGCAGCGGTTCGCCATAAGGATTCTGTGAGCCATTTCTACAGAAATTTTGTTGTCATGATCAATGGTACTCTTTGGCTTTCAAAGTACTTCAAAACTATAATCACTGATTTTGAGTATTTGACCCACATTGTGTCTGATATAGTTCGAAGAAATTGAACAAAGCCCTTTAGTTCTGCCTTCATTTATTTCTAAGTCCATATTTTTTGCTGCTCTTTCTATACTTTCGAAGGCTTCTTCAAATTCTTCTTCTCCTTAATTGGCGAGATAACCACTTATGTGATTTTGGAGGAGTTTAACAAAGCCAGTCGTTTCGTTCTCGTGCTAACATACTCAAGTTGGACACACCACACCAAGTGAAGCCAAGTCTTTCTCCACCTGATCTTTCCAACGCAAAGGACGCCTTCCTCTGTTCCTACCAGTTGGTAAAGCAACAATCGTAGAGTGTTAGTTTTATGCGTCGAGGGAGGACTTTACTACTCAATGTAGCACTCCGTTGGATTGCCAGGCTAGCATTGTTATCGCAGCATTAACTGGTTCCTAAATACACGAAGTCTTTTATAACCTCGAAATTATAACTGTCAACAGTGACGTGGGTGCCGATACGCGAGTGCGCCGACTGTTTGTTTGAAGACAGGAGGTACTTCGTTTCGTCTTCGTTCACCACCAAACCCATTCGCTTTGCCTTTTTATCCAGTTTGAAGAAGGCAGAACTAACAGTGCGGTTGTTAAGGCCGATGATGTCAATATCATCGGCATACGCCAACAACTGTACGCTCTTATAAAATATTGTGCCTGAGCGATTAATTTCTGCGGCTCGTACAACCCTCTCCAACATCAGGTTAAAGAAGTCACACGACAGCGCGTCACCCTGGCTCGGAGAGGTCCTTCCCAATTCTGACGGCGCTGCTCGTATTAAGCAACGTCATCTTGCAAAGCCGTATTAGTTTTGTGGGGACACCAAATTCAGACATCGCGTACTGTCGAATGCAGCTTTGAAATCGACGAGAAGATGTTGCGTGGCGATTCTCCCATCTTTCAGGGGTCTTTTCCAAGATTTGGCGTATTGTGAATATTTGGTCGATGGTAGACTCTCCAGGGTAAAGGCCACACTGGTAGGGTCCCATCAGTTGGTTGGTGGTGAGCTTTTCACGCAATACGCTCGCTAAAACCTTATAGGCGATATTTAGAAGACTAATACCGCGGTAATTGGCACAGATTGCAGGATCACCCTTCTAATGGATTCTTCTTTCAAATTAGGCAGTTCCAATCCAATAATGTCTATGTTGTCCGAGTAAGGCAGCAACTGAACCGATTTAAATAAAATAGTTCCATTTGTATTTACACCAAGTCCCTGAAAACCTTTACAAGGGCAATATTAAAGAGGAGACATTAAATCCATCCCCTTTCGGAGTCGGTTCAGGGTATCGAACTCTCGCGACAGATCGTTTTGAACTCTTACGATGTTCCTTACATGGTGCATAGCCGGTCACGTCAAGCGTATTAGCTTTTCGAGGATCCCGAACTCGCATCTATTTTACCCTGATATTAATGACGTTTTGATTTTACTTAATTTTAAATATAATTAATTTAGCAATTTTGTGGGCTTAGAATAGTTTTAAAAACATGATGCAATCTTATTATAAATTTGCGTATTTTAAATACTTTCAAACATAAACAACCAGAACACTTATGAAAAACTAACGGCAGACTGGCAGACGCCCCTGCGGTGTACGTATGTATATAGGTTAACTGAGGTTTAACACTCACTATTCCCTCATATAAGTCCAATTATGCCTTTTTGACTACTATGCAACATCTCAAAAACATATTGAAAATCCATTTTTATATTTCATATATTTTAATGCCCTACTGCTCAAACGCTGCCTACATTCATTTATACAAGCATATGTTTTTGCCCACTTCTGAAATTTAGTGCCGCATATCTTTACGGCTATTTATAATTTCACATTTCTGCTCCACTTGAATAATAAAATATTTACCATATTTTGAAGATTCACGTAAGCCCGCACACATTTAATCATATTTATCAGCATTTGACAGCATATTTAAGGAGATGATGTGCACTTTATCGCTTGCTAAATTACAATTTATATGCGCTTTGTTTATCCTTTTATTGACATTTTTCATCTCAGTAGCTGTCAAGAGGGAATTTAAGCATAAAAAGAGATCAGGAAAAACAGCGCAACCCAGTTATGAAGTGCATAAAGGAAACAAATTACTTCAAATTTTCAGTTGTCACTACTTCATAAGAGAAGCTTTTGTATCCGAAGACATGTCAGTTAGAACATTGTTTTGAAACCAACATAAAGGGTAATTAAAGAGTTATGCCTAGATGTCAATAGTGAATAGTAGTTTTTTCAGTCATCTTTGACATTTCTCAAGTAGGCAGATGTACAATTTTACACGATAGAATAGCGCCTTAAAATTTTTGAAAGCGATGAAAATTGTCGATCTTTAAGCACAACATATAGCGATATTCGTGATTTTTTTGATGGAACTGATCATCCGAATAAGTCGACAATTCAAAGGTAGGTTAAAAATTTTCAAGAAACTGGTTCTGCCTGAGGGTATAAAAGGCACGAGAAGGCCAAGAACTGTACGTTCTGTTAAAAATGTCGCTGCTATAGCGTAAAGTATTACCGAACAAACTTCAACATCGATATCTCAATGTTCTCAACAATTAAGCATTCATGAATCGACTGTAGGGCGGACTTTACCTGCCCATTGGCTCATAATGGTCATTTAATTGAGATTACTTCTAACATATAACTGCTATAACAGCTCTATTTCGAATAAGAATAGTGAAACCTGAAATAATCTATGTTTTTACATGTTTTATATTAAAACAACGCTTCTAGGCGCGTCTTTGGAAATGCTCTTTATTAACCCCTTTCCGTTTCTTTTATAAAGTCTATTTATAATTATGTAAATCCGTTCAGGTTAAAACCATAAAGTAACCTTAATCTAGGTTCCGGGACAACGAAACATTGAAGGTAATGAAAAAGCAGATGAACTGGCAATAGGGAGATGTGCCATGAATAACGCTCTTGCAGAACCGGTATTCACACCATTAGGTGCTGTCAAGAATACAATTTCGCTAAAATATCTTCGAATTGCAGATTTTAGATGGAGAGACCAGACGAAATGCAAAATCAGCAGGACGTTATGGCTCACCTACACCTAAAGCAATCGTCGGCATTAATAAACATGAAACGACGTTACGCCTGGAGACTAACGGCAGTCATAACAGGCTTCTGGTCTATCGGAGATCAAGTCGCCAAAATTGGCATCCCTCACAATACATAATGTGATAGCTGTAAACAACTGGAGAAAAAGGAAACAATCTTCCATTTCCTCTGTGAATGCCCTGCCCTATGGAAGGACAGAATGTTAACCCTGGGCAAACCGCTGCTCGAAGGTCTCAAACAACTGTCTGACTTTGATGTCAACAACCTAATAAGGTTCTTAAATCGCCTGGACTGGATATAGGCGTACCGTAAATAACAGGCAAACAAGTTGGTAACGAGGATGTGGTAAGAAAATGGTGCGGAAGCGCTAGTTGGATTCTGGATGAATCACCTCTCTAACCATCCCATCAACTCCGCTGAAAAATTAGTTAATTTTTTAATAATTTTTTTATGAAAATATAGTTCATCCTCACAAAAAAACAAATAAATATATGTTTAAAATTGAAAATTAAAAAAACAAATACAACAAATTTTTATAAGAATTTTCCACTTTCTAAGCAGAATATTAGGAAATATATCGAGTTTACGAGTTTTATATTGTATAATAAAGTGGAGTTTTAGTATAATAAAGTGCAAGTTTGAAGTGTTCAATTTTGCTAGCGGTGTTGCCCATATTTTTCATATAACGAATGCACGAATGTTTTTATAGGGAGTAAATATACCACATGTGTGGCCATATGCTTCCCTGTGGAGCGCAGGGAGTAATTATATAAATATGCCACAGAAAACCCCAACACTTAAAAGAAATATCTCAAATCAAAGTGAGTTTGAGCCACTTTAGATTTGCACTTTATTGTTCATTCTAAAATTGAATGGGTTATAACACTGCATACCAGAATTTTTTTTTTCTAATTTTGAATAAAACCTTTAAAGTCTTGAAAATTTGTCAACTTGTCGCTAAAAATCTTGTGCAAAGTTTAAAACTTAGATTAATATAGAAATTATTATAGAATTAATCATATTAAAAAAAATAATAGTAATGAAATTAAAAAATAAATAAATGAAATGAGAAGACTTGTTACAGCTAAAAGCCCCGAAGAGGTATCGTGTGGAACCTCCTTACCGTGGTAAGCAAATTATCCCATTTGCAATCAAAGCTGAGTCATTTTCGCGAACTATCCTTAGAATACGGATTGAAGACCAATATTATGAAAACCAAATATATGAGTGGCGGCCGCCGTAGCCGAATGGGTTGGTGCGTGATTACCATTCGGAATTCACAGAGAGGTCGTCGGTTCGAATCTCGGTGAAACACCAAAGTAAGAAAAACATTTTTCTAATAGCGGTCGCCCCTCGGCAGGCAATGGCAAACCTCCGAGTGTATTTCTGCCATGAAAAAGCTCCTCATAAAAATATCTGCCGTTCGGAGTCGGCTTGAAAGCCTCCATTTGTGGAACAACATCGAGACGCATACCACAAATAGGAGGAGGAGCTCGGCCAAACACCTAACAGAAGTGTACGCGCCAATTATTTATTTTTTTTTTTTTTTTTTTTAATATATGAGTATCAATGTTACTCAGCCCATTAATATCACCATTGCTGGCCAACATATTGACCAGCTTCAAGAATTTTCATATCTGAGTAACCAAATTACTGCAGATGGTGGCGCCCTAGCCGATATATCGAATGTAGTAGAGAAAGCTAAAACAATGCTTAAAAACGTATGGTACCCCAAACTCCTTACTGAAGAAATTATAATAAGATAGCCATTTTTAACTCAAATGTTAAATCCGAACTGCAAGCTTTTCTAAATCATTATGTCCGTCCTTTCTGGCCAGCAAACTGGATAACAAACATTGATTTACACAGACGATGCTATCAGTTCGCAATCAGTATAGAAATCAGTAAGAGAAAGTGGGCCTGAATCAGATATACTCTTAGAAAACCAGCGCAAGAAATTCAGCGATGGCCATATAGTGTAACCCTCGGGTTACGTGCAGAGAAGACGACCCAAAGGATCCTTTCGACGCATCCATCATGAAGAATTATCTAGCAAGAATCTCACCTGGACACAAGCTAAAGAAACAGCGAGCCAACGATAGAAGATAGTGGAAATCACTGGATCTGGCCTATGCGCTTTATAATCGGCGCCTAAGTAAACAATAATAATAATAATAAGTCTAGTCTAGAGGCCCGAACTTCGAGCATTTTTTGACAGTGAATACAAAAACAGCTATTGATATTTTTACTATCCATTTTTTTATCATTTATTTATTTATATTTTAAAAGCACACAAACTTAATTTAAAAAAAAAAAAAAATTCATGGAATTATGCGTCCTTGAAGTGGAAGGCGAAAACCAAAGGCAGTGTCCTCGTCGCCCCGATTTCTAACCTTGTGGTCATTTCAACAAAAAAGATGACAAATTCTTAATTAATATGAATGTCATCAGTGTATGACGCAGAAAAAAAGGGGAAAACAATTTTTTCATAAAATGACGGCAACTCAAAAATTGAGGTCTATTTTTCCCTCATTTTTAAGCCTTCTCGAATTGTTTACACATATTAAAAAAATTGAAATTTCCAGTTTTTCGTGCGTCATCCAATAGAAATATATTTAAAGAATATTCATGATACACTTCAAGCAAATCGGATGATTAGAACTTGAGATGTCGTGCTGACCGTATCGAAAGAAGTGTATATATATATATATGGCGCGTACACCCTTTTTGGGTGTTTGGCCGAGCTCCTCCTCCTATTTGTGGAGTGCGTCTTGATGTTGTTCACAAATGGAGGGACCTACAGTTTCAAGCCGACTTCGAACGGCAGATATTTTTATGAGGAGCTTTTTCATGGCAGAAATACACTCGGAGCTTTGCCATTGCCTGCCGAGGGGTGACCGCCATTAGAAAAATGTTTTTCTTAATTTTGGTGTTTCAGTAGTCACGCACCAACCCATTCGGATACGGCGGCCGAAGTAGCGAAAGAAGTAATAGGACTATCAATAAGTTCGTGCGGTTTTTTTTCGAAATTTGAAACTTTATTGACGTAAAATGGTTACAAATTTAATATTCAAAATATTGTCCATCGCTTACTACTACTTTTTCCCATCTTTCTGGCAATTCACGGATTCCCTTTGTGAAAAATTCGGTCGGTTTTGCCGCAATCCACGAATCGATCCATTTTTTGACTTCATCGTAATTACGGAAGTGCTGGTCAGCCAGGCCATGTTGCATCGATCGGAAGAGATAGTAATCGGATGGCGCAAGGTCTGGACTATACGGCGGGTGGGGTAGGACATCCCATTTGAGCGTTTCTTGTGCAACATGTGGCCGAGCATTGTCATGTTGCAAAATAACTTTGTCGTGTCTATCGGCGTATTGCGGCCGTTTTTCTCGCAGTGCTCGGCTCAAACGCATCAATTGTCGTCGGTAGACATCCCCCGTAATCGTTTCATTCGGTTTCAGTAGCTCATAATACACAACACCCAGCTGGTCCCACCAGATACACAGCATAACCTTCAGGCCATGAATATTCTGCGCCGACGTCGATGTTGAAGCATGGCCAGGGTATCCATACGTTGCCCGACGTTTTGGATTGTCGTAATGGACCCACTTTTCATCGCCAGTCACAATTCGATGCAAAAAACCCTTTCTTTTGTGCCGTTGAAGCAGTTGTTCGCATGCCATAAAACGGCGTTCAACGTCTCTTGGCTTCAATTCATACGGCACCCAATGGCCTACCTTTCGGATCATTCCCATGGCTTTTAAACGTTTGGAAATGGTTGATTGATCAACTCCCAAAGTTTTTGCAACCTCTTCTTGCGTTTGAGCCGGATCTTGATCGAGCAATTCCTCCAATTCGGTATCCATGAACTTTGGCGGCGCACCCTCGCGTTCTTCGTCTTCCAAGCCAAAATCACCACTTTTAAAGCGTGCAAACCACTTCTGGCACGTTCGCTCAGATAGAGCATGCTCACCATAAACTTCCACCAAGATACGATGACTTTCGGCTGCTTTTTTCTTCATATTAAAATAATGAAGAAGAATTCCCCGCAAAAACACATTATTTGGCACGAAATTCGACATTTTCAAGTGTGGTAAAAATATTGTTGTTTACGCTTCAAATAAAAAACTTATACTGACGTTTGTGCCTTACGACAGTAGCTCTCCAATGAATGTTTGGAAATGTGGATCGATGGAATAATAATCAAGTTACGCCATCTGTTGTAAAACCGCACGAACTTATTGATAGTCCTATTAGTTTCGAGAAAAACATGTTTGAAGTTCGCCGTCCGCTCAAACCAGCCTAGCTGTCGCATCACTAAAATAGTTGTAACTTCGAAAATAATTCGAATTTTGAAAAATCCTTTTAGGGAGATATTTTTTAATACTTAAACTATCGAATTTAAAAAAAAAAAATTGCATTTTTTTTAATTTCTAGACTAGAATACCCCCTTAGGAAAGAAGTGTTGTAAGAAAAATTCATTCCAAAAACAAGTTTGTTTTTTGATACGAGTTTTGCCGCTTTATTCAAAAAATAACAACTGATCATAAACTTCGCTTAAATTTTAAAAGGATGCACCTGTGCTCACAACAATAGCAAAGCACCATATTGGTAAATTTTTCACTACTATTTTTTTTTTTTTTTAAATTTTCAGTAAATGTATTTATTCAAGAACATGTAGAAAAATCTGATTTCCGTTGAAGATAAACTTAAGCTTTAAGCTTAAGCTTAAGGTAAACTTATGTTATCAAATTTGCTATAAATTAAGTTATCTTCTGCTCGCACTCCCTCAAGTGTGTCTATCACACGGCCTTTCTTCGCAGCATTAAAATGTCGGAGACTAATTGAAAAAGGATAACATTTCACGTAGCCTAGCTAGCCATTAGCGTAACCTAACTCAACTTTTTACAGATACTGTTTGGAGTATTTGCACTTTCCGCATACGAAATGCTTTCAGCAATCAACTGACGTCAAAGCGGCGCTGAAAAGGGTTAAGTACCTTATGCGAAAATATGCTTATAATGCACATAAAAAATTGAAAGTGATACTAAAATAGCCTGGTGCAGGAAGATTGCGAAGGTATAAAGGCAAAAGCCTGCAGCAGGCACTGCTTCAAATATTGGCTGTAAATGAGCCGAAAGGGCGCTTTCGAATCAATTGAAAGGCTACTTACTACCTTTTTTGTACTAGAGTATAGCCAAGTATAGAAAGCAAAGGATAGCCAATAGTCGCAAAGTAGGCGTCGAGCCTATGTTTACACAAAAAACAGAGAATTCAAAAATACACAAGTGCCACAATGACGAAGCCTAGTAATCCAAACTGTAATTGGCGCCACTGTTCCATGCTTAAGGATCCTTTTAGACACTTCATGCAACCCGTGCCGTCACCATTTTCCACATTTCCAAAGGGTAGCAGCCATTAATTACAGCTATAAATACAGCCAAAAAGCCGGTGTGTAACTAATAATTTTTCATTCGTCCCTCACCAAACGTAAAAAAGTGTGAATTGAGTAATATTCGCTTTGAATTACCTAATGAAGCATTAATTAATTTATATATGCATACATATGCACATACATACATACAAAATTTTATTTATGGTTTTATGCAAATTTCGCCCTTCATTTCATTCGAATTGGTGAAAACGCCACCCTCGCATCCCTCATCCCCATAGCTGCATGGTTCGTAAATATTTATTACATTCGTTTATGGTTAATGAAGATTAAATGAATATTTATTGAATTTTATTGGTGGTCTGCCGACAGACGTATTATAAAATAATATTTCAGTTCGACGGCTTTTACATAGAAAGTTTGGGCAGTGACGCCCTATCTGTATGAAATAAATGAATAAAAAATGTACTCAGCGAACTTCCTTGATGTTGAAATATTGAGCGCATTTAATATTTGACAACATGGGTGAATATTTTAGTACATATGTAAGTGCTTTTGAAATACATACAGGGTGCGCCATCTATTATAAAAACATTGCATAACTTTGAAAAAAAAAAAAACTGATTTGTATAAGTGAGATATTTTTATTTGGTTTGGTTATTTACAATTTATTAAAACTATTTTTTAAATACAATATCAATCACATGGCCACCTTTATTAGCAATCACAAACTGCGATCTTTTTTCTGCGCTTGTCATCATTTTGGGTTTTATAGCGTCGATTTCGCGTTGTTTCGGTGTAAAGCGATCCATGGTTGAAATTGTATTGAGTTGATGTATCGAGAACATGTATGTTGAAGTCGATCGGTTGGTAAATGGCAAAGTTACTCAGCGTTTACATACCAACATAAAAGATGGCGTACCCTGTATACAGTCACTCACAACTTATTTGTTACAGATACAAAATTTATTTTTATAAAGTATTCTATATTTATAAAGTATTCTATATTTCACAATACTTTGCGAAAATGGAAAAACAGAGTATGTAGATATTTTATTTATTTTACTTTATTTCATTTCTCAACATAAAATACAAAAAAGTGTCAACTCCTTTCATTATAATGCAAAGCAAACAAAAACAAGCAGAGAAATCACGCCGCAGCTTAAATGGTACAGTTAAAAGTACCGCCACTCCCGGCGCAAGTTTCAACAAACGAAAATGTATTGCTCGTCAACAGTTCAGCAGCTTATTGAAAGCTTTATGCAGGAAAATCGTGTGGTAAATAAGGGACAATAGGCTCCAAATAAAACTTTCACAGAGCGACAGTGGTTAGTGCGCCGCGTGAAGAAAAATCCAGCAACAAGCGCTCCAACTGAAATAGCCAAAGAGGATTTAGGCAAGACTTGCCATCCAGAAACTATTCGAAGAGCACTGAGGGAACCAAAATATAAATAAACCATTCGTAAGTGTAAGGAATAGATTAAAATATTGCAGATTGCGCGTGACGAATTAAGTCAACACCCAGCATTTAAACTTATTTGGACCAGATGGCAGACCTTTTATATGGCGCGAGGCCACTACGGAGCTCAAACCAAAAAATTTGCGAGCTACTATAAAACACGGGGGTGTCAACGTTATGGTGTCGGCAATGGTGTAATTAGAAAATTACAAATTGAAGATGACTATCGCTTTTATCAGGATAACGATATATAAGTGTCCCCACATTGTTGAAGTCCCTGCACAATCACCGAATTTGAACGTCATCAAAAATTTGTGGTCGGTTTTGTAGACAAACATAAGAAAATATGAATCTAAAACCAATTTGATCTTACAGGGTCCGGCACTCGAAGTGAAACCAACTTCAGACCGCTCGCGCAGCTGATTCACGGCCATCAGCTGTCTGTTAGTTGACTGCCGAGAGTAAACGCGAAAAATGGATTTCAAATATAATAGTGTGATTGCCTTATATAATATTTGGCTGGGAAATCACGACCAGCGATGGCTCGTGAGCTCGAGCACCTTGAGGGGGGCCTCTTATCAGTGGCTTCAAAAAGAGGTTGTTTTTTTTGAATTTTTTTTTCGAAGCGAAAAGGCGACATACAGAAATAATATTTTGCATTTATTTGAAGGCATGATTGAATAGTAATAAACAATTTTTTAACATAAATAAAACAAAATGCCGGACATATGAGGGATCTCGCACAGCTTCTCGTTGCGCGCTAGTAAAAGATTGCGGTTGTAGTTTTCACCTGAAACACAAAAGAAAAATATTGTCTTAGATGCTTTCCATTTCAATTCAACCGGGCTATTCGAATCATGTTCTTCGATTTCGATGTAACTGAAATATGTTGCTCTCTGGTCAAAATAATGAAACACGTATTTTTTTGTTCGCAGGCAAGAGTTATCGGCAATTTTGTTTTTCGGCTCAAACTCGATTTTTTTTTAATTATTGTATATAAAATCAAATGCCCATAACTTATTCAAAAATGAACCGATTTTAATAATTCTGGGTTCAAAATGTTCGTAATTACTTACATGAGCGAGTTCATGCAGAAACAATTGCAAAAAAGTAGTTCAAAATTTTTTATTTAGCACAAAAAAGAAAAACAATTGAAATTTTTTCGAAATTCAATATTTCAAAAAGTGTATTTTTTTTTTTTATAACTTTTTCCGAATCAAGAGGACACTTCAAACTTCAATTAAGCTGAATGCCCAGTAGCTAAAATGAGTTGTTTTTGAGTAATGAATTTTTGAGTAGAAAACCTGTTTCGCACTTTTTGTTTTTTGCAAAATAAAAAAAATTTCATCTACTTTTTTGCAACTGTTTCTACATGAAATCGCTCGTGTAAGTAATGACGATCATTTTGAACCCAAAGTTATTAAAATCGGTTCTTTTTGACTAAGTTATGAGTATTTAAAAAAAAAAATTCTTATATTATTAAAAAAAAAATCGATTTTGAGCCGAAAAACAAAATTGCCGATAAAGCTTGAAAAACAAATTTTTCGGGCGAACAAAAAAATACGTGTCTCATTATTTTGACCAGAGAGCAAGATATATGAGTCACATCGAAATCGAAGAACATGACCCGAATAGCCCGGTTGAATTGAAATGGAAAGCATCCTTATTCCTTTCCCTTAAGGCTTTCCCGCATATAATAGACTACTCTTGTATAAAAATATGAAAAAATGAACACTCAATTAATTACTGCAAAAATGTGTTTTTTTTTAATCCTACACGACATTTTCGAAAACATGGTTTTGAGAAAACGTGTTTCAAAGTTTTCAGAAGATAGACAGTATACTCACACGAGGGACGGTATAATATATATATCTATCGATTGCAGTAAAAAAACACGATTTTTTGAAACCGACTGATAAGTAAATAAAGTTTTTGTTTATCGCCCCATTGCTCATTATGTCACATTGGTAGCCTCACGAAACGTCATGGAGGTGGACATCAAAAGACTGCAACGTCACGCGAAATGGTTCAAAAAGTCAGGGAGTGACTTGAGCGAAATCCCCGACGAAGTGCCAATCAAATGGCGAAAGAACTGAAAATATCTGATGGTAGCATCCACCGCATATTGAAAAAAGTCAAGCCTTAAAATATCCAAAACACGTATGATCTCACACCAAAACAGCAACAAGTCAGATTTGAAAGAGCGAAGCAGTTGCTTCGCTTGGCCTAAAGAGATCAATTTCCGAACATTGTGTTTTTAATGAGCAATTCGTAAACTCTCAAGCCGATAGGGTTTATTTGATCGACCGTAACATTTTTTCCCATACCGTTCACACCAGAGTCATCAATTGGTCACCAGGAAGCAGCTTTCGTCACAAGGGAAAGTATTCTGAAGGTTGCTTTGAACCCGTGTCAGACCATGGACGTTTCAATAGGACTCGGCACCGTCTCACAAAGTGCGAGTACACCAAGAATGGCTAAAAAACAATGTCTCGAACTTCATAACGTCCACACAATGGCTCTCAAATTCACCAGACGCGAATCTGACGGATTATTCTATTTGGGATATTTAAGAGAGCAAGGTCCGAACTGGAAGATTCACCAGTCTCGAGCCATTGTCCGCAGTGGGCCAAAATACCTGCAAGGCACATTCGGGCAGCTAGCGATTCGTTTCTGGACCGTCTCAAGGCCATAGTCAAGGCAAAAGGTGGTCATGTCGAGTAAATGTAAATTGATTCTTAATTTTGTTTTATTTTCACACATTTCTTACTTTAAATTGAATAAAAGTAATTTTCTAAACTAAATTTATGGCTTTTTTAATTGGTTACACTTCAAAAACGGGATCCTGCGAAAAGTTGATATTTGAAGAGTGGAACCAAATTAGTCCAGAATATACAATTGGTTGACTCCATGCCACGTAGACTTCAAGCTGTAATTGATAATAAAGAATACTCCACAAAGTACTAAGTACCTTACAATTTAAAAAACTAGACTAAAATAGTTGCTCTTTCTTGACTGTATCATTTAACTTTTTTGTACTTTTTTTTACTTTATGTTGGGAAATGTAATAAGGCAAGATAAATAAAATATCTGCATACTCTTTTCGCAAAATATAATGTTATGACATGTATAACACTTTTCAAAAAAATGTATCTGTATCAAAAAAGGTGTGACATATACAGTCAATGTGTGGACTTATGGATACACTGCGAATGTTGAATTGGAATAAAGCCAGGTTTGTGTGATTGTTTGTTTGTTGTAAAATACCCAAGTATGTCATTATACAGGGAGTATCACATTGCTCAACCGGACGCCACGGCTTCATACAGTACCAAAGATCCAGAATGTCCAACTACACCGTTCCAGTTTTTGACACGAATTTTTGCATCAAAATTCTAGTAAACTCTGTTGATTAAAGTCGCGTCCACTAAGTTGAGCGGCACCCACAAGATCTTTGTTTCGTGTAAAGTTTTCGAGAAAATTTAATTAAATTCCTTGGCTTTTTTTCACTACAAAAAATTTTAAAATGTGGTATAGGGATTCAAATGCTGGCATCAAACAAAAAAAAAAAGTCGTTGTAACTAAACTAAATGAAACAGCAATCATAGGAAAGTTTTTTCAACTACACTCGCCCTTCGACAAGCAAGGACAAGCCTCCGAATGTATTTCTGTCATGAAAAAACTCTTCATAAAAAATCGTCTGTCCCTTCAAAGGTAGATGCTGTAGATCTCTCCATTTGTGAAAAACCTCATGACGCACACCCCAAATAGGTGGAGAAGCTCGGTCAAACATCCATTAAATTTGTTTTAACCTTATTGCAAAAGCTGTCATGAAATTCAATAAAATATTCAGTAGCCTTAATTTAGATTTTGCTCTCCCGAAGTATCGTATTGATTTAGTGCTTGACTCTTTATACTCTCAGTCGTATACTCTTAGTTACATAAGTGAAATTTATTAGTCTCGTCTGTAAGGTTCAAGAGTAAGGTAAGTTCGAAGACTATAGCCTAGCATATGGTATATGTATAGAATTCGTGGTCACGATACCCTTTCAAACGGTGCGGAAGCGCTAGTTGGATTCTGGAGGAATCACCACTCTAACCAAGCAACCCTTTCAAATGCCATGAACATACTTATATAAAACATCAGCATACTTTTTGAGTTGCTTTTTCCCATTTCCATATATCACCAAGTCTTCTCAGAATTGTTTCGTGTCAAGGGAACCATTTGGCCGCAGCGCATTTCTTCTTATTTCATATTTACATTAACTGCACTAAAAGCTTTCACTTATCATTGCCTGGCATACTGAATCCGTGGGTATCTATGAAATATTTATAAAAACGCAATAAATCTTAAATTTTTGATGTTAGATCTTTCTCACCTAGAAACATTTTTTCCCACACACGCAACTCAGCTAGAGTGCCATTGAAAAAGCTTCTAGTTCCTGACGTTTATTAAGAGATTTAAAGCAAAATAAGAGGCAAAGAAACGTGGGCATATGAGCTTAGCTGGATTATAAAGAGTCTTGTGTACATACCACATATCTATAAAACACAAACTCACATGCTTGCACTCAAATGTTTGTTGTGCTGCTGGCGGAAATTTAACTGAGCTGCTGGGGATGCCGTGCTGTTTTTGCAGTCGGCAGCTTAACAGCGTCCATTAACAGAACCAGACAGTCATACAAGAATATGAAAAAATATCGCATGCGGCATGCGCTTGTGGGATATTTCGGTTTTTGCGCTTTAGTTGTTAAAGTAATGAAGCACATTTCAGAAAAATATTTGTGCAGAGGGATTTCCTGTACGTGCAAACACGAAACAGGATATGTGCTAGAGGTGGCAAATTGAGTTAAGAGCGTGAGTGTAAACGGAAAATGATGCATGTATGCCAGAAAGCTTTTGCGAGCTATTTTTTAATAGCGAAATAGTAGAAATTAAAAAAAAATAATATAGTAATTTTTATTTTATAAATTGGTGATTTTAAACTTAGAGGGCATGCAATAAGAAATTAAATAGAATCTCTCTTTTAATTGCAAAATGGGTTCTCACTCGATTTTGTTACCTACTTTATCACCAAGTCTTCTCATAATTATTTCGTGTCAAGGGAGCCAGGACAGGGATACGGTCTTAAATTTTTCTGAAAATTGGTTTACTTACAAGCTTATTTCTTATAAGAAGTATGTTCGGAGAGTTGCCTTGATTCTTGCATTTATACTTTCATTGTATTCATCTACTTAGGGCATCACATGCATATACATATATTAATTGTGATAAGCTAAGTCTTGACACTCTACTCTCAGCCTCCCTACCATCAGCGAACAGAGAGCCTTTTGGTGAACACACGACCACATATATTCTAATCACAAATAAAGACTTTTTAAACAATAAAGGTGTAAAATTAATCGAAATATTTAATTAAATTTTCCTAGCTGCCAAAAGAACTTGGCAGCTGAACAAAGAAAATTCAAACAATTCCAAAAAAAAAAAAAAAAAATTATTATTATTATTTATACGGGATATATACCATATACCCATGATGGAAAGAATAATGAAATGGCGCCTATCGTGGTACCATTACTGTGCTCTCAGTATAATTGTGCTTTTGTGCTTGTGCATAATTCATGAGAAATTTCGACCCTGCACTCGTCTCTAAGCTTATTAGCAAGATTTCTTCTCGAAATCTGCGGGCTTGCGGCTACTTTTCCCAACAAATTGCGTTTGGGTGCTCAGATACTTTCCGTGGCCTTGCACTTGCAGACTTTAGCTCCAGCCCATTTCACTTTTTTATGTTAGAAATAGTTTGTCGGGTCAATAAAACATTTCTGATAACTACTTGCACATTTTTTTCTATTGTACAATATAATTGTAATAGCCCAACTGAATCAGCTCAAATGCTTTATGATTTAATATTTTGATCAGCAAATCACTCTTACAATCACTTTTTGACTGATCATCAACAAACCATACCGAAAATATATTTATTTGTAAAAACGCTTTACTGACAGCCGAGAGAAACCTTTGTTTTGTTTTCGAATCTTGGTTTTTGCTTGCTGTGATGGATTCAAAAAGTTTACCGTTACGAAGTACTGATAACTATGTAAGTTAATGAAATATTTTTTAAAGGCTCTCCAAATTCACTAATAGGCAGCCATTAAAGCAATTACATCGTTAAGTATAACGTTCAAGACCATTCCTCAGAGCAGTGAAGCAGTGGAGAGCTTGGCAGCGAATCAGAAGCTACATTACTGTTGGGTGCCAGGACATAATGGCATTACGATATAGTGAAAAATGGAGTCCCTCTATCCTCGGATTTTGTCAACGAAATACCAAAGTCAGTATGAATATCACACAACGAACTAGACAAAAACAAAATCAGAAAACTCAGGACAAGGTTGGAGAGTTTGCGCACTTGCAGAATGGTTAAGATGATGTGTAGATATGATCACCACAATCGTACTCCATACAAGCACTAACATGAAGAGATTGTATAACTACAATAGTCGTACCGACAGGGCAAAGGCTAGTAGCAGCGTATGTTTATAAGGTAGGAATCTCGGACAGCGAGGAATGCAGGAAATGTAAGGATCAGGGCCCAACGGAAACTACAGAACACCTGCTTTGTGGCTGTCCTGCGTTATTCAAACACGCTTAGAATATCTGGGGGCACCCCAGTTTGATGTATAGGAAGATATCTCAGCAGTGGATTAGCCTTAAATTCGCAAGAAACAGAAAACAAAGAAAACAGGCACCATGTGGGTGGACTATTTCAAAACGCGTAACTAATGAACTTCATCTGGTATCGCTATGAACCGAACTGGTCTATGTGTGACCAGTTCAAACTAACCTAACCTAACCTCCAAATTCAACATGTCAACATGAACATGTCTAAACAGGCTTCTAATAAGAGGCAAAACCTAACTAATATAGGGTTTTTCAGTAAGAGCGCTTCAACTTTTGAACTTTTTTGAATAAAACACAAACGGTTTGACTTTTTTAACTAATTTTTTTTTTATTATCGAGTTCGAAAGTATACATTTAAGTATGAAATTCGATGTCTTTTGCATGACCACCGCGTGCACGTTTTACGAAATCCAATCGTTGAACCCAATTTTCGACCACTCTTTTGCATAAATCGGCCGAAATTCCAGCTATTTCGCGTTCAATATTGGCTCTGAGCTCACAAATCGTCGCCGGCTTGTTACTGTAGACCAACGACTTCACATAACCCCAAAACGGGACGGCTTGTTAAATGGACCGTAAAATGGCCGTAATGCTGTTAAAGTAGCAGCAACAGAACGATTATTTTCATAAAAAATTTGCACGATTTGCAATCGTTGCTCAAGTGTGTAGCGTTCCATGATGAAATGTATACTAATGAAGTTCACAAATGACAAGCGAAAAATAAAAAATATTGCGTCGCTCGCCCTCCCTATCGGAAAAAAGTTGAAGCGCACCTATTGAACAACCCTATATTTATAAGCACAAGTTATTTTTACTCTGGTGTCCCACAGTCGTGTGGTGCGACAATAATTTGTTGTATGTACTTAAAGGATAAATTAATTTGGAGTCACAGCTAAATAAAATTGTTAATACCTTTGATAAAATTTAACTCTCGTTGAGTAAAAATATGGAATTCATGGGCGTTACTTTACTTTTCGATCCTGACAACTTTGTTGTTGGGTTATTTTTCGGCTCGTGTGGGAGTTTGTGCACAACACGTCTGGTATGTTGTTTCTGCATGTTCGCAGTTGGGTATGTAAATTTTGATAACACAACAGCAGCATGTAAACGCTCAAAGGCAATACCGAAAAATGTTTGATCTAACAACTTCAATGTAAAAAAGTGCAATCATTCTCCCACACATACATACATACGTATGTGTGTATTTGTATCCCTTATTAAAATGCTGTTTGCGTACATACCTTTGCACAGCCAACGCCAAGGTCAGCCAAATGGACGCCGTGTGACATACAGCTGGCATAATCTGAAAAGATAATAAACCAACAGAAATGTAGTAAAAAAAGCAAGCAATACACGCAGAAACAACAACAAATAATTGTCAATGGATTGTTAGCAATGGAAAAAAACAAACTCTTACAAAATACGTACAATTTTAGTGCCGGTACAAATGTGGAGATAAATATAAAAATTCAGTTTGTTTGAATAAGGGTGTGTATTTACTGAAAAGGAAAACATATGAAGAGCACATACAAACATGTATAAATATAGCCGACAGGTACAGCAAATATTTGCTTCTGTTGTTCGATGAAGTTTACAATTAACGGTGTATGCGGAAGTGTAATAAAAGTTGTCTCAACCATTGAGTGGGTGTGAATGTATGTGTATGTGTGTGCGTGTGGTTGTTGACTGTCACTACATGCATTGTCAGCGACCCACGTACGACATTGCCTCTCGACATTTTTTAATCAACATCAAGCTACGGCGCATACCTTGTCTATGCAAGCATTAATTGATTATCAAAAAGGACACGTACGACGTACATTTTTATCAGAACATGCGCTTGATATTGTTGTAACTGCTGTAGTTATTAGTTTTAGTACGAAAAAAATTAGTAATTGCCAAAAAAAGCTTAAAATGTAGTGAAGCTAAAAAATGTTAAACAAATATTATCAAAATTGCGGCTCAGTTGTAAAAAAAGATGACAATTCATGGGCCGTTACAAAAGAGGACAAGGCGAAAACTTTGGCTAATTACTTCAAAAAAGTTCTATCGAATGACGAAGAAAAGAAAATCAACAACCAAAACAGCTTCCACCATAATTTTACAAAAACAAAAAGAACGAATACACACTAAATAATAGCTTGGAACAAAAAAGGAATAAAACATAGAAAAACACCCGGATTTGACATGATAACAGGAAAAGCATTAGCGGAGCTACCAACCAAGGCATATATATTTTTGCGAAACGTTTTTAAGGGGTTATACTCGTATACCTTGTGTTGGACTAAAAAATCGAAATTTTTTTATGACATATTCTAAAAGTATATCATCTTAGAAATATAAATTCAAAACATCATAAAGATCGGAGCACTAGAACGAAAGTTACAGACCGTCGAAGCGCGCAAAATATCCATAAATGAAGTGCACGCCAAACTTTAGACGCGGTTATCTCGAAGTCGTGTTTTTTGAAAATTACCGTCGCGGTGATTATCAAAAACTATTTTACCGATTTGCATAAACTTTTGTTTTATTATTCGAAGTTACAACCTCGTGAATCTGAACGGTTCACTTTTTATAAATATTCGCATAGTTCGCTGGAATAATTTTTTTTTTTTTAATTTTTCCACCCAAAACAGCCATCGTTTTTTTGGTGCAAGCGGTTTTCATAACGAGAAAAATTTTTTTTGGGTAAATAATCCGTTCAGATTCAGGGGGAGGGGCGATATCAACAATAAACAATAACATTTTTTTTAAATAAGAACACCAAAATGTATTCTTCACGAGTTACCCTTCAGTATGATATATGCCTCATTTGAATAAAAGTTCTAAAACATATTTAAAAAAAATAATGACAATCGTCCATTGTTTCGGGCGCACAAGGTATATAACCCCTTAATTCAATGTTTCGCTTACAATATTTTCCGAAATTCTGGAAAGTGGCAGAGATTATTGCATTGCCAAAACCAGGTAAAGATCCAATTACTGTGTCATCACATAGTCGAATAAGCTTACTACTGACAATATCTAATCAATTGCTGAAAATTTTCTGCAGGCAACATATCGTCCCCTTAGTATTAAAATAGCCTATACATTTTTTGATGTTTTGAGAAAATGAATTTCAAACTTTTTGTCGAAAGTAGCTCTCACTCAAATCTCGTTATGTCTGTAAATATTTATTATTTTTTGACTGACGTTTTGACCCACTTTGTGGAACTAGAATTTGACAAAATTTTGACCACATATAAAATCGACGATGGAGAATCCAAAAATTCAAAAAAAATAAAAATAATAGCCTATGAGCACATAGGCTATTGTTATACTAAGGGGACGATATAATACTGGATCATTAATTTGGATTTAGAAAAAAACCGTCGACTCTTCAACAGATCCATAGAATTACAAATAAAATCCAATCAGACCTTGAAAACACTCGATACTATGCCGCAGTATTTTTGGGCGTAGCCAAGGCGTTTGACAAAGTGTGACAGAAAGGCTTACTCCACAATATAAGATAAGAATGCTACCTTTTGACTACTATCGCATCATAAAATGCTACCTAACCGACTTCTACATTAAATACGACAATCAATGTTCAGATATTCATCAAATATATTAACAGCTGGAGTTTCGCAATGAAGCGTTCTTGGACCACTGTTATATGTTTTATTCACCACAGGCATACCACCTCCTGACGAAACTAATTCTTCAATTGCTACGTTCGCAGACGATACAATACTATTAGCATCGGACAAAATCTTAACTATCGCTATTGAAAAACTGCAGCGTTACACAAACGCAGTTACGGAATGGTTTGATAACTGGTGCCTAAAAATAAATAAAGACAAAACCGTACAGGTTATATTTACTAACAAAACAAAATTTACTCCAATTCCAATTAAAAGAAATGATAAAGCTATTACAATAGAACCAACTACTAAATACCTGGGAGTTCACTTGGGCTACAAACTAAGTTGGAATCACCATATAAAGCAAAAGGTCAAACAAACAAAAGAAAAACTTCCACAACTTTATTGGTTTGTCTGCTCAAAATCCAAAATTACTATACAGAAGAAGTGTACAAAACTATGATTAAACCAATCTGGCTATATGGACTACAGGTGTGGGGAACGGCTAAAAAAACTCACATAGAAAAAATCCAAAGACAATAATCCAACAAGGCACTTGGAAAAAATACACACACACATAAATGCAGAAATCAACAAACTTCTTGAAAGGGAAAGAAACACAAAAAGACGTATAAAGAGAACTTGACCAAGCGACCTATTAAATGCTAGAAAACAATAAACTAGTTAAAATTCGGTTGTATTGTTGTACAATTGTAATTATGGTAATTATGTAATAGTGAATCTTGTATTGTATATTATTTAATTGTATATTATTTCATTTATTCTAATTTTATCGCTTTGGCACTGGCCATTAAACGATGTATGTATGTACATTCTGACCAAATTGTTAAACAACATACTTAATGCCAATGGACAGATGTATAAAATAAATGAGGACTATAAAAAAAAAGTTGTAAATGAGCAGCATGAATTTCATCGTGAGGTCGGTCGTCATCAGGGCTTCAGCGCGCGAGCAAATCGACGCATTGGGGATAAGTTTAGGGGTAAGTACATTCTTTTGGACCTTAGGCCAGCACTTAGATTGGCCAATGAGAAGAAAACTTAGTCACCGCAGTGCCTAGCATCGATTAGCACTTAGAACCGTCGATTCGGATTGGGTCTACATCCGTGAAATATTATTTTGATGCAAGAATTGAGATCGAATAACTATAGATCACATCGTGAGTACTTCAATTAAGCACATAAAATGTGTAACGGTTATCCTGATTTTGGCTAAAACACAATCCACACTTCGCGTTGCTCAACCAAATATCTTGAATCCCCAAATATTGACCCTTTTGAGCGTTCTATGACATAGCGCAACACTGAACTTTATTTCTTTCGAAAGGAGCTAAAAGACATGTGATACCATCAATGGTCCTCGCAATAGAGCAAGTATGCTCAGCCTTCTTCTGTTTTCTCAGATTTTGTACTTTTACACGCGCACACGAAAGTGAAATAAAGGGTGGTTCATACAGTGGTTATTTTTGAAAATTCAAGAAAATTAACAAAATCCATGGAAAAAAACTAACTCTCACAAAATATGTACAATTTTAGCGCCGGTACCAATGTGGAGGTAAATATAAAAATTCAGTTGGTTTGCACACTGCAAAATTATTTTCGATATACAGGGTGGGCCATATAGCTTTTGCTTTTTTTAAATATTGGTAACACAAATAGCAAGTCAAATGTGTTCATAATTTACTTAAAGGTTTGACATTTACAAAATGGGACGCTATACGCTTGAACAAAATTGGGTAATATTGAAAACCTATTTCCAAAGTGGTGAGTCTTCTTCTTCTTCCGCGGTTACAGTAAATGGCGAGCGTTACCGTGACATACTCAACGAGTTGTTTCTAAAAATTGAAGAGGATGACATGGACGACATTTGGTTTCACCAGGACGGTGCCACTTGTCACACTGCCAAAGTTACACTCGAACTTTTGGCTACCGTTTTTGAAAACCGAATAATCAGCCGAAATTCCGATATCAATTGGTCGCCTCGGAGCTGTGATTTAAGCCCGTTGGACTATTTTTTGTGTGGAGCCGTTAAGGACAAATGCTATGCAAACCATCCAAAGACGATTGATGCTTTAAAACACGAAATCGAAGTTGCCATTCATGAAATTGGAGCCCAAACAATCGAAAATGTGCTTCAAAATTGGGTTGATCGAATGGCCTACTGTAAAGCCAGTCGTGGCAGTCATTTGAACGATATTATTTTTTAGTTTTTTTATAGCCAATTCAAAATTTTACATGGCCCACCCTATATTACTGGTGTCTTCGAAAGACCAAATGCTCCGATTATTAAATATATATACATATATTCCCTCTGATCAAAAAGTACCGGGAATGTTTAATTTAAACGAACTGCGCACGTGGGAACCGGTCCATATTTGTTTCTTATGTTGGTAGGACTGAAAGACAATAATGAATATTATTTTTCAGTTTTGAAGCGTTTGAGATCTATTTATAATTGGCTCGTACATTCTTTGTTGGGCAATTGTATAAGAATATTTCATCTAAGGCAGCGATATTTAAAGAGAATATGTTTTCTGATTCAATTTTTCAAAACACAGGTTTTTTGTTTCCTGTACTTCCGACTGACTTTCAAGGCATGTACTACACTACATGCCCAATTTTGATATTAATTAAGAAGGAAAAGACCGAACGCTTATCAAATATTAGAACGTAAAAGCTTTATAAAATGACTTTTGGTACAGCCTGTACTAAACAGCCCAAATATATGAAACTACAAGCACTGGCATTGCAAGATGTGTGTTTTATTTCGATATTGCTGCAAGTCAACAGTGAACGTCAGAGAAAGTGCAATTGATTTACTTAGCAGACCGTATGAAAAAAAAACTTATTGATAGCAAATAAACGGAGCCCTGTCTATGTGCATAGTTGTAGCAAAATAAGATTCTAGAGGTCACGCTGTCGCATTACTATACGTATATTTCGTAAGCGGAAAAATTCTTGATGCGCTGTTAAGTGTAACTACTGGCGCCAAATGGAAGCTTTCACATTTCCTTGCATCCGCACCAGACTCTGTTCTCGTATTCACATCTAACAAGTCGCACAGTGGTGTGCTTTCATACATTTTTGACAGAAATTAGAAGTATTGATTTTAGGATAATAAATTTCTAGTCTAGTTTAAGCAGGTTAACAGAAATTCCGAAAAGGGTTGATATCGGTACATCCTTTCGACCTACAGCAAAAATGTCTAAATATTTATATATATTAATTTAATCATATCTTAACGAAACTCTGTACATAAGTTACTCTTATGAAACAGGGTTCTCGTTGTATTGACGTCACATCCGAAGCGGCACAAGAATCAAGTCTCGATGTCGATTTGTGGAACATTAGTTATGACGAGATATTCAATATGGAAATGCTCGATAGTACCTTTCTAAGCGGATACGCAGGCGTTATCGCAGCAGTCACCACAGCACGAAACCTTGGAGAAGTAATGGTACGACCACAAATGAGCCTAGATTCACGTGGACTCACTAATACTTATATCCCGTTAGACGCTAGCATGCAAACTTGCTCAAAAACGATAACCACAAAAAATGCTTTAAAGTACCTAGGCAATAAGATTGCACTCAAGACTAACTTCTAGGCCCACGCAGTAGAGAAAGCCGCTAAGATGGCAATCCTACTCAGAAATATATGGGGTCCAACCCAAATGAAACGGGGAATAATGATGGCTACTAGACTTACTAACTTTTGAAAACAAAAAGTTATGGGCATCAAAGAAAGAGGGAATGGAAGAAAGAGTTAGCAAACCTGCAGCACGCGCAATAAGGGATGAAACGCTAAGGCCATGGAAAGGTCGCGGGATTAAGGAAACACGAGGCAGATGGACGGCTGGACTCATAAAAGTCGTCGCCAAATGGAAAAGCACGAACTTCAGTAAAGTCAATTTGTATACAACCCACATGCTTTCGGGGCACGGGTATTTCCAGAAATACCTGTTCAAAATAATGAAATGCGAACACCGCACATGCATATAGGGATATGCTGAACGCAGGCACTTAGGCATTCTGAGTTGCCCATATTCGACGGACCCATGTGTTCTTTTTTTTTTAAATCAAATAAAAACACAATTTTTTTGATGTTGACGATAATAATCGTTTTATTTGGTTCAAGTAGATTTGTTGACATCACTTTTTGAATATGATGTCTCTCAAATGGCCGCCTTGAGCCTGTACGGCGTATTCTGCCCGTTTTGCAGCATTTTCCATAATTTTAGCTAACATTTCGGCTGGAATAGCGGCTATTTCCTCACGGATGTTGTTCTTCAGCTCTTCTATGGTCTTTGGCTTATTAATATAAACCTTTGATTTTAAATATCCCCACAAGAAGAAGTCAGGTGGCGTTAAATCGGACGAACGCGGTGGCCAGTCAAAATCGCCATTTTTCGACATCAAACGACGAGGAAACAATTTCTTCAAAAAATCGATTGTGGTGCGAACTGTGTGTGGTGGAGCGCCGTCTTGTTGAAACCAGAACTACCTCATACGCTTTCGACGAATAATTGGCATCACAAAAGTGGTTATCATATCGCGATAACCCTCTTTCTTCGTCTTCTTCTTCTTCTGACTTCTTTTGTTGAATGTAAATTTCAACAATTTGGGAGCGCTCGCATGGCATGTACTGTTCCATGGTAAAAATCTGCTTGGACTGACGCTTCCAACGCGGTATGTCATTAAGCGATCTGACGTCTCTGTCAAAAAAAACAGGGTTGCCAGATGGGTCTGTCGAATACGGGCAACCCTGTAGACCTTTGTAATGAGCAAGATCGAACGCCACTCTGAAGTAATATGAAAGCGGTTCCAGTGCAGGTGACGATTCCAAACGAGGAGGCGTTTTTAGTTCCCAGATATACCAATGCATTAATGATGCATTAGGCATTTTAAACACTCTCATCCGCCGAAAAAAACAAAAAAGAAAATTGGAAGTGAACTGGACTTTACATTTTATTTCCTCCTTTTTTCCACCTTTTTTTGTTCTAAAATTAAATTAATAAAGACCTAAAATGTTATATTTGAACTATGTACTACTACTACGTATATTAGTAAAATTTTAGTACAATAATTATCTTGCATACACATATACGCTACTGAAATGAATGAAAAATTTAATTTAATTTGAATGATTTATTTCATTTCATTTCATTTATTGCCCAAAATCATTTTAACATAGGAGTTTACAAAGTTATGATAAAATTAGATTATTTAGCATTATCCTAACATACATTTGCATTTATCTAGGAGTTTAAAACTTATTTTTCTTTTAACTTATTTATATTCTCCCAAAAAGGGCTTAAAAAGGAGATAACGTATATTAAACTTCTATAATTTATTTGGCTATAAATTGATCAATGTTACAATATAAACTAAATTTTCATCGTTGAAGTTGTAAGTATTGTATCACCTATGATAATATATTGCTTTACTATTTTTATGTAACATATTATTATTTTTTAGTATTTTTAAATATATTGGTGATAAATGTTTTTCTGTTAGAGGTAATGATATTTCCCTTGCCTTTGTTTATCAGTTCATTTTCTATGAATGTCAGTTTAACAACAAATCTTACTGACGATTTCATTAAGAAAAAGTCTATGCGTGATATTTTACATTTTTCATACAAACTTTTATTAGAAACTCTTTTCCGAAAAGTACCACTTTTGTAAGGTTGGCGGTTAAGACCGCTACAAATTCTTAAAACATATCGTTCAAATAGTCTGAGTCTCTCCATTTGGCTCGATGAAATGTTGAACCATATCGGATGAGCATAAGATATGATTGGTCTAATTATTTGTTTGTAAATATTTATTTTAATACAGTTCGATAGTCCACCCTGCCTTCTTAATAAATTACAATAGCTAAAGAACATTTTTTTTGCTTTTGTCAAAATGAAATCTATATGTCTTACAAAGGTGAATTTGCTATCCAAAATTATGCCCAAATATTTGATTTGTTCTTTGTATGTTATGTTGAATCCATTTATTTTAATTTGAGGCTCATATTTACGAGCATTTGGATATAAGTTTTTACGTATTCCTTTAACAATAGTTGTTTCGCTTTTATTGAAGTTTAGTTTTAGCTTCCATTTGTGAAAGTATGTATTTAATTCATTTAGGTATGAGTTAACGGCTTCATTGGCTTTGGTTATGCGTTGGTGAGATCCCAATATAATTATATCATCTGCGTATATGAGCACTTTAATATCGCAATTATTAATTTCGGAACTTAATGGTGGGTCAGGGAAATCAGCTAAGAAGATGTTATAGAGAATTGGCCCCAACAAAGAACCTTGTGGCACACCTGAGCTAACGTCTCTTGTCAAAGAATTAAATATACCTTCACTAACATAAAATGATCGCTCTTTTAAATAACTATACAACATTATGCAAAGATTTTTTTCGAAGTTGAACTTCCTGTACATTTTAAATAAGATTCCTTCCACCCAAGCAGTATCGAATGCTTTTTCCAAATCTAGACTGACTAATATCGTCGCCTGTCGTCTATTTAAATTACTACAAATAAAATCAGAGAGTAAAGTTAGTGCGTGGTATGTTGAATGATATGGCCGGAACCCAAATTGATAGTCTTTTAAGACATGTCGCTCTTCAATATGTTGTTTTATTTTTTCAAGCAAAAAATCTTCCAATAATTTACTAATATTTGAAAGAAGAGATATTGGGCGGTAATTAAAAAGAGAACTAAGGTCAGTGTTTGGTTTCGGAATGCATTTTATTTTTGCTGTTTTCCATTCCAGTGGGAAATAGCCTATATTAAGAGAGTGATTAAAGATAATTGCTAAGAACATCCAGAAAGTGTTTGTTGTTTTCTTTAGCAAAAAGTTTGAGATACCGTCTTCCCCACAGCTCTTTTTATTATTTTTTAATCGTAAGATTATGTAAATTTTCTCCAATCTTATAGTAACTTCCTTAAAATTTTCTAAAATAAAATATTTGTTTGTAGGGGAGAAATTCCAATAGTCGTAAAATTGATTTTCTGTCGCCCAAATACCACTGTGCATCACCCACGCACTCTTGCACCTGACTGCGCAAGAAAGCAACTGAGGTAATGAAAAAATAATCAACATTACCATTTTCAACTGACAGCAACGGCATTGCTGTCTTCTGCGCTCTTTCTTTCTTTTTGTATACGAGTGTGTGTTGTTGGTGCAACTATAATTTGGCAAGGTATGCACAGGTGCGATCGTGTGTTTATAGGTAATAAATAACTGCGTCACTGCTTTTATATCTTTCTTTTCGGGACCATTTTAAGAAAAGCAAATGAAATAAAATAATAAATATATAAAAGGCATGCAGAAAGGCGGAAATGAGATTCGAATAAAAGGCATTCAAATTGAATACACTTGGGCAAGCCATAAATCGTGCTTTTTAAGAAGCTTTTCATTGTAACTTGCAGGCGTTTTATAAAATTTATTTAAAACTATTTACTATATTTATTTTATTTAAAAATTTACTAAAAATCGAAACTAGTGCCATTCAGCTTAGTACGAGTTTCTAGATGGCCTTAAAGAGCCAAAGTGAAAGAAATTTGTACGCAGCACACTGCACCCAGTAGATATGATGCAGAATCGAATTTTGATAAATGCAATGGCAAACCATGAGCTGCATAAGAAGTTTTAAGAGGAAAAGGTGTTCAGAAAATAAATGGCCAATTATACCGCTAGTACCGATAGTTTTAGAAAATATTAACAAATTTTTCAAATTTCTTTGAAATTAAGAAAAGCATTTTTCTAATAGCGGTCGCCTCTCGGCAGGCAATAGCAAACCTCGGAGTGTATTTCTGCCATGAAGAAGCTCCTCATAAAAATATCTGCCGTTCGGAGTCGGCTTGAAACTGTAGGTCCCTCCATTGTGGAACAACATCAAGACGAACACCACAAATAGGAGCACGAGCTCGGCCAAACGCTCAAAACGGGTCAATTATAAAAAAAAAAAATTAAATTGGAATAACATGAATTTTTTAAGAAGATATAATTGGTTTCCCTATAAAAACCATGTAAATCCAAGTTTCCAAAAAAATTAGTTCAAGAAATGTTTGTAAAAATTTAACCCTGATAATTAGTATTTTTAGAAACACTTTGGGGGTGCAGTTTTATAGCCAATTGAAATTTGTTATAATAAAAGACAAGTTTTAAATGCCTCAAAAGTCGCATTGGGTTTTGACATTCTCTTTTATTTGTCGGTTTTATGCATTTTCTCCATATCTGTGCCGACAAGGAATAACAGTTACTTCTTGCATTTCCACCACCTAAAATTGTATCATTGTAACTCAGAATACGAATAACTTATACGTTTAAATCAAAACCGCTAAAGCCAAGCAGCATCACCCCAAAAGCATTACTTTATCTGTCGGGATTTGACAATTGTGATGTCAGGCACCTTAACTATAGAAAACAAACAAAAGAAGCGAAATCACAACTATGTGGAAATTCTTACTTTCTGCCTTCTTAGCTGAATGTGTTGATGCGTGACTACACTAGCATTCGGAATTCGGACAAATGTACGTACGAATCTCCGTGAAACACCAAAAGTTTTTTTTAATAGCGGCTGCGCCATGAAGAAAAGCTCCTTATTGGAATCGTCTTAAAAATATAAGTGCCTGTATGTGAAACAACATCAAGGAGGAGGAGCTCGGCCAAACACCCAAAAAGGGTGTAAGCGCCAATTATACAAGTATATATGTATATATATATATATATATATAAACTAATGAAAATGATATGCCGAAGGCACTAATTAATATAAAGCATTCAAGTACATCTTTTTTTGCGTTTTTATGCGGATGACGCCCTGGCAAGAAAATGTGTGTGTGAAAACAATGTGTGTGTTTAAACATTCCCGGTACTTTCTAATCATAGAGTACCTGTATATAATTTCTTGTATGTATTTGGTAGTTGTTATTGCTTTTGCCTACTCATGCTCTTCACAAACAAGTAATTTCCTTTCCTTTTGTTTGTATCATATATTCTCGGAGCCTGACGTCACAGTGAATTCGGAAGGTGCAATCTCTTTTTCTATCATTCTTGGATGGCAACGAAGTGGGCTGAATATTATTTATGTTGATTTTTTCTTATAGCAGCTTCGGTTATCTGAGAAATTCAACTGATTGCTTCGAAATCTCTGAGAGCCAGCTAATGGTCTGATGTTGGCTACATCTCTGCATTCTGTATGAACATCGCTTAAAAATCATCCGTTGAGGTATTAAAAAATATTTTTCATTATTATTATTTTCAGTGTGCTATGCAAAAACAAGTTATTTTATGGTGGCGTTAAAAAATGTGTCAAAAATAAAACCAACAACAATGAAAATGCTGACAACAGCAGCTCAAAGAAACATTTTTAATTAATTTCTCATTTAATATCACTCAGCAGGTGGTGTTGCAACTTGTGCACATGCACACAAACTTAAGGGGTTCATTGCACTTTTCCTGCGCGGAAAACTTCAACCAGTGAAATAAATTTCTGGAACCGAGCTAATAGTATTTCACCCAAATTGGACCAGTTCGTTCTTCAATTCCTGTCAGTATCTGCAGAAAATATCGATAGTTAAACTTTACTGAGGGTAGCAGAGGAAGAGGATGGCCTCCTCTGCGTTGGAAAGATCAGGTGGAGAAGGCCTTGGCTTCACTTGGTGTGTCCAATTGGCGCCGGTTCGCACGAGAAAGAAACGACTGGCGCGCTTTGTTAAGCTCGGTCAAAATCGCGTAAGCGGTTATCGCGCCAATTAAGAAGAAGAAGAAACTTTACTGAGTCAATATTGGCTTACTTGTGTTTGTTATTGAAATTCTATCAGTTTTCTTAGAACTCTTGATTGAGTTGGCATTGATTGAGAAGACATTAGAACCAGTGACTTAAAAGTGCCTACATTTCGATAATCATAGTCAACCATTTTTGGAACTTTTTAATAGATTCTGTTAATTTTTTTTATTATTATTATTTCTCTTCCATCGGGGCGTGGCCGCAAATGAGCGAGATGTTAAAAAATCGTGCTTTAATGCAGATTATTCCGAGTCGCTCTTCCACCGGAGTGAACGACAGTACTTTGTGATGAAGTTTCTCTCCCACAACAAATTCGAAACGAATTTGCGATCCTTTACAAATTTAAGTGGCGCGTTCCAAACCCAGCGCACAACCAGCTATCCTGGAATGCTTCGCCTTCTCCCGTTGGCTCACTCCCGATACGTGGGCTAATCCCGGAAGTTGTGAGCTGCTTGAACCATATGTAGAAGAATGAGTAACTTTCTCCACTTGCGTGGACTTCTACACATGGAACGATCCTTAGAAGCGAATTTTCAGTTTTCGGTTTGTATGGATAAAAACTATGGAACGAGTAAAGAACAGTTTTCGAGACCGGACCGAACTTGGCAGAAATGCACTCGGCGGGCACCGAGGGGCACCCGCTATAAAAAAAAACTTTTTCTATCATTTTGCTGTTTCATGCATCGAGATTCAAACCTGCGCACTACCAAACGCACCAAACCATTCGACTACGGCGGCCGTACTTAGTATGGAAGAAAATGCTTGGCACTGGTTAGCAAAAAATTATTATCAAAAATCAACGATATTTTTTAGTCTGTTGAAAATTGCACTTTTCTAAAATTGAATGGACTATAAAACTGCAAACAAAATAAAAATGAGTCTAAAATTTCTGATTAAAAAGTTTAAAATTAATTATTGGTGTAAAATTAGTTAAGTTTTCATTGAAAATTAATACACACTAAATAAAAAAAAGTAAAATAATCAAAACTGGTGCCACACCAATTTTATTCTCCATGAGTGTATATAATAATATCAAATTATTTTTTTCTAATCACTCCATCTGACCAATAGAATTTAGTACTACTTCTAAACTATCGAAGATGGGATGCGTGGAAGCCTTAATTGAATCCGCTTAGAGTACGAGTACATCCGTGTAAAGTTCACTAAATACTTATATGAAAAAGAGTACAAACGCAAACCAGTGATGGTTACGAATTCATAAGAAACGGTCCAGTTCCAAATTAATAAGTTTCTCTGCCGGTATGCATTTTCCTCCTTGTGTGTTAAAATAAAGTCAAATAAATGCAAAGTTTCGAGAAAAGCTAAATTTAGTATAGTGGAAAATTCCATGGAATTGATTAAAACAAAGTAAGTAAGGAGAAGAGTACAATTAAGTAAGATACACGCATAATAATGTATGTAATCACAGTTAAGTGCGCTCAATTAATATTAAAAGCCATCAGGATGATGATTACAATATAAAGTACATAAATTTACAGCAATATTAAACACTCATTAAGTTCACTTTGTTGACGCCTTTTGTAGTTTACTCACCTCGTTAAATATGGTATATGCCAAACACATCGACACCGGATGCAGTGGCTTGTAATGATTGCCGAATGTGTACATGTACCATAGTCCTGGCGCCGGAAACATCACCGTCAGCATATCGCATATTGCCATGGCTGGAAAAACGAAATGTAGAAATAAGGAAAGACAAATGCATTAGTGTTGCAGTGACAGAAGCAGAAAGGCGAGTATAATTAAAAGTTTTTCCCTAACATGGGGCGACAAATTTTAACATTTTTTCTGAAACATTGGAAAATATAAGTAGATACATACACATGCCCCATAAAGTCTGCGTTCACCCGAATAGCCTTCTTAAATTTACTAAAAACAATATAGAATATTATGATTAAATTGAAATCTTTACAATTTGTTTATTCACTACATTCCCAGCTTTTAAGGGCAAAAAAACAAAAAAAAAAAACAAGATTTCCCACTTCACTTGTTAGATAACGGGAAAATAATTTCAGCAGCATGTAAATGTGGCACCAAAAAGTCTGCGTTCAGCCTCTTTATTTTAATGATACCGTTAGTTTTAAGATATTTTTCCTTGTTTATATTAATTTTTGATTGCGCATTACTTCGACTGAATGTTAACAAAGCTTTGTTGAACATTTTATTTATAACTGGAGATAAATAATTATAAAAATGTGGAAAGACGGAGCAAGTTCCGAAAATATTGGAAAATCTATTGGGGGAACATATTCCTCTATTCAGCGAGTTGTAACAATTTCGGCAAACTGGAATTTTTACATCTAAGCGCAGGTCAGGGCGTCCGAAAAAATTTTCGACCCGGGAAGAGCGTTCTACAACCAACTTGGCAAAGGTTAACCCCCGGATTACATCCACAAAATTAGTTGAAAACATAAATCAAACATTTAAAAAAAGTATTTGCGCGGAAACTGCCAGAAAAGTTCTACGTCAAGCTGGATACCACGGTAGAGTCGCCCGAAGAAAGCCTTTCATTTCTCTTGTGAACAGACGTAATCGCATTCAGTTTGCTAATGAGTACATACATAAGCCTCCCGAGTTCTGGAAGAAAGTAATATTTTCAGACAAAAGTAAATTTTGTATATTCGGAATAAAAGGCCGTCAAATTGTTTGGCGAAAACCTGGAACTGCTCTCGAAAAGCAAAATCTTGTTGGCACGGTTAAGCACGGAGGTGGCGGGGTTATGGTTTGGGGGCTGCATTCGACGATGGATAAATGGGGATACTTGATCATACTAAAACGGAATTTAAAGCAAAGTGCAGAAAAACTCGGCTTATCAAGAACATTTTGGCTTCATCAAGATAACGACCCGAAGCACACAGCCGAGATCGTTAAGCTTTGGCTCTTGTACAACGCCCCAAAACAGCTTAAAACACCACCACAGTCGCCAGATCTTAGCCCCATTGAGCATCTGTAGGATCTATTGGAAAAAAGAATTCGTCAGCAAGTGATTACTAGTACAGAGGTTTTGCGGAGTGTCAGGCAGGCAGAATGGAGGAAGATAACAGCAGAGGAAACAGAGAAACTAGTAAGTTCAAAGCCAAATAGGATGAGTGAAGTCCTGAAGCAACGTGGATATCCACCAAAATATTAGATTTAATTTTTGCATATAGCATTCATGTTTTTGTATTAGACTTTAAGACTGAACGCAGACTTTATGGTCGCTTTATTTACTTGTTACAGCCATTATTCACCGTTATCTAAAAACTAGTGTGAGGAATCTTGAAATTTATTTTTCTTTTTGAAACTGAAACATATAATAAACATATAAATATATACAAATTTATAAAAATTATAAAATCAGGTTATGTGTTTCATTCACTAAAAAGTTATTGTAAGGTGAACGCAGACTTTGTGGGGCATGTGTATGTATGCGTTACTATTATTCAATCTTATGGCGGTACTATTTCTCCTTTTCTACTTTTTTGGTGTGGGATCTAAGCTAAATGAGCTCTAGCGTGAAATATCTGTGTTCAATTGTAAGAATCCCACTTCATTCATTTCACTTGAGAAACTTTGTCAAGGTAGTTTGTTGCCCTGGAAAGCAGCTGACCACTTGAAATGTTAATATTAACTCGTAGAGTTTCTCAATTTCTACAAACGATATTCTTCCCATTCATTCATCCCAACTATGGCAAGGAAATTGATTGAAAACCCAAGCATTCCACTTTCCACAATAGGATATTGTGTGAAACAGTGTCAAAGCCCTCGGAAAGTCTGTGTATACTGTGTCAACTTGCCAACTACATTTAAATGCTGAGATGCAGTACTGGGAAAATACCACGTGATTGGTAACTGTGAAATGTCCATGGATAAATCTATGCTGACACGTGGGTCAGTACTATTATTATTATTAGAAGGCCATTACGCACTGCGACCAGAGCTGATCTATGGTGAAAGGCCCTTTTTTAGGCTTTTTAAAAATTTTAGCACAATTTTGGGTTTGTTGTTCCAAAGATTGCATGGAGATACTACGATACCACCAAGATGATGAAGTCTCTGTCTGCCCAACGCAGGACATTCACAAAGCACATGTTCTGAGCTTTCTATGTCCATTTCGCAAAAGCGGCAGACATTGGTCTCAGATAGACCAATATTATTTTGATGATACCTCAGGCTGCAGTGACCTGTAAGATATCCTGTTAAAAGACGCAGATCTACTCTGCTTAGTGAGAGAAGCTTGTCAGATATTCCTTTGTTGGGACCTAGGAATAGTTTGGCTTGACGCTGACCGCCACAGTTTGGCCAGTGTGCAGCAAGTTTTCTTTCTTCCCGTTTCCTAAGGAATTCATTAATGAGGCCTTTTGTGAGTCCAGTAATTTGCATATTTTCTCCTTGTTTTGCAAGGTCATCAGCCATTTCAATTCCCTCATGTCCTTTATGTCGCGGAATCCAGCCTGGTGTTACTATGTTGAGGTTCCCTAACGTGTTGAAAAGGTTTAGGCAATCATTTACCAATTTGGAGGTGATAGTTGTTGATAGAAGGGCTTTTAGAGCCGCTTGGCTATCTGAAAGTATGTAGATGTGAGTACCTCTCATTTTCCTGCTAAGGCATTCTCTCACACATATTTCGATGGCATGTATTTCTGCCTGGAATATTGTTGGGTAGGATCCCATCGGAATCGATTTTTTGAATTTGGGCCCATAGATTCCTGCCCCTGTTCTACCATTTTCCAATTTGGACCCATCAGTAAACCATAGCTGGGAGCCAGGTTTGAAAGTGATAGAGTTAGTTCTCCAGTCTGTTCGTTCATTAATTATAACTTGGAAGTTCCTGAAGAGTATTGGTTTGGGTGATAGTATATCATCCCTATGAAGAATGGGACTATATAGGAAGTCTTCCAAGATCTTTAAATGTCCTTTCATATCCCCACTTTTAAGTTCAGATATACCTTTTAATCTTAAGGCACTCGAGCGAGCTTCCCTTTCAATTAAGATTGGAAGCGGTGGTATGTTCAGAAGCACACCCAATGCATCCGTGGGACATGTTTTCATAGCCCCTGTAATACCAACACAAATCAGGCGATGCAGTTTGTTTAATTCGTTTACTGCTTTTCTTTGCTTGACCTTGGGCCACCATGCTAAGGATGCATAAGTGACTATGGGTTTCACAACTGTGGTGAATGTCCAGAAGGTCATTCTAGGGTTTAGTCCCCATGTCTTACCAAAAAGCCTTGCGCAGGCAAAGAATGCCCTTGTGGCTTTTGAAGAAACTCTCTCAATATGGGAATTCCACGTAAGCGTTTCGTCAAGACTGACGGCAAGATAGTTCGCTTCCGTCGAGAGTTGAAGTGTTGTTCCATTAATTGTCGGACATTTGAGATTTATGTTCCTTCTCCTAGTAAACGGTACACGTGTTGTTTTGGATGGGTTAATGGAGAGCCCTTTTTCCGTGCATCATTTGTTTATTATTGTAAGAGCTTGCTGCATGCAATCCGAAATGGTTTCCTCATGCCAGCCTAATACATAAACTACTAGGTCATCAGCGTAGCCCTGAGTGTGAAATCCTAGGTTATTAAGTTTGTGGAGAAGTTCATCTATGACTTGAGTCCACAAAAGAGGAGAGAGTACGCCTCCTTGAGGGCAACCGCTTCTAATGCCTTTAATAGATTTGATTGAATGGGTCAGTACTATGTTTGGTGGTAAACAGTAATGCACTGGTTTTTTTTGTATTCACGATCCTTGTTCATTATTAGAAGCGTTGTAAACTTAAGAAGCATTTGGGCCGGATTTAGAAAGAAGAGAGTGATAAATTTAGAGGTATCAAATTTTAAATTGAAATAAAAAAAAATTCCAATTGATTTAGCCATCTTTATTATTTTTGTGTATATTTTGTATATATATATTCATAGCATTTATGTTTTTAAGATAATCCCTTTCAAATGTTGGCCGCAACAAACAACAATTTTGAATGATTCGCTGGAGGACTTCGGTCGGTATATCGGGAATAATTTTAGTAATGTTTTTTTTTTGTTTTTTCTTTTTGGTGGGTGAGATAGGCTTCCAAATGCCTTCGCACTTACAGCGACCGTCGCCTATTGCGTCGTTTCGTGTAGCCACTAAAACGATCTCTCCTCTCATTCTGGGGAGACAAACTTCCCGGAGCTGTCTTCTATATTGCGTCGGGAGGGCCCAGAACGACATCCATAAAGGACCAATTCTATTCACCCACGTCTGGGTCTACCATATTTGTAGCCAGCTTTCATGCTGTAGGCTCGTCTTCTTGTGTCTCTATCTGTGCGACTTCACTTTGTTGCATTGTGTCGAGGTAAAAATTATTTTTTCGTAGTACGTTCTCGACGTATTTCTTTACCGCGTTTCGGGTGTTCTCATTCGTTCGAGCATTTTGCTGATTATATTTCTCGGTGCGATGTCGCCAACCTACTCCCACAGAGCCTTTCTTTCCGTGTGCCATCTGTCACAACTAAAACACGTGTGTTCAGCGTCATCGCTCAGCGCTTCGCAGTATATGCACTAGGAATCGGTTACCTTGCCCATGAGGTATAGGTATCTCCAGAAGTATCCGTGGTCCGAGAGGAACTGAGTTAAGAAGTAGTTCTTTTCCCCGAAGTTCCTTTGAACCCATTTGTCAATTGATGGAATAAGTTTCGCCGTCCGTCTGCCACTCGGTTCAGTGTCCATCCGCTTTGCCACCGCAGCATGGTTTGGCATCTCCGCTCTGAAAGCTAATGATGACGTGTTTCTTCTTATAGGCCCACGCCTTCATTCGTTCCCAGAACATGAGGTCGACGGGTATCTGCCATCTGATCACGAAACTTGCTGCGCCTGAAAATCCTGCGCTTCTAATGCCTTAATCGAAGCTGGTTTATCCACAGAGTATTTAGACTCCCAATCTCGGTGGCCAATCTACTGATTCGAGATGAGAGATAAATTTGTCATCGTAACGACGACGCAGTTAATCCATTGTTCTATGGGCTTTCCGGCAAGTAACGCCATCTTGTCGGATCCGAATATTGTGGAGATCACGGCCTTCAATTTTCGGCATCAAAAAGTCGCTTACTATGGCGTGATAGCGTTCTCCATTCACTATTACATTGGAGCCAAACTCGTCTTTGAAGAAATATGGGTCAATAATTCCTCCAGCATATAGGCTGCACCAAACACTTGTTTTGAATGGATGCAATGACTGTTCTTGAATGGATTTGGGTTGCTCTTCAGTCCAAATACGCAATTCCACTTGCTGACGTAGTCATTAAGCCAAAAAGGGGCCTCATTGCCGAACGATTATGTACACTATAGGTTGGCCTAGCGCGCAATGAACACTTTTCACAGAGTGTTAACTTTGTTGAAACGTAAGTCTTTCTATGATGAAATGTCAAAAAATGTAGAACAAAATTATATAATTAGTTTGACAGTAGTTACACGTGATCTGTCAAACAAATTCGATTAGAAAATGTACCTCCAATCTGATGATGATTTATTTAATAAAGCTTGGTGGAAATGTTAGGGACTGGTTCTTGAACAACTTTTGTAACTCACTACATTACGGAGAAAATCTTTTTTCAATTATTTGTCTTCAAATTGGCTTCAGCAACTTCAATATAATAAATTTTCTACTAAATCTCACTCCAAATCATAAAATGTATAGTCACTTGCTTTTATATTTTCATCAAAATTCAGTTTCCAACAAATTAAATGCAAATACCTTTATTAATACCATCAGTTTCCAATTATATCCGAGAATAAAAATTCATTGGAATTGACAACAATATTCTGATGTCGGAAGCAGGCAAATTAAAATGAAAATACGAACAAAAATGAAATATTTCAGTTCAGTGTAGAAGATGAGTATGGTGGCTACCTTCCCTCCATACTACATACATCATATGAAGTTTTAATTTATCAGTGTTCTTACTTTGAATTGCAGCCGAACGCCGCCCACGCGAAACGCGATTCTACGTAAAAATTTCACAAATTTACAAACACCCTCTTTTTACCCTCTCTGTTAAATTCTACCTGCATTAGAACTGCGTTCTGGTTTGAGGTGTCTGGCTACCCTCACCTTTCGCAAAATTACAAAGTACATTTTGTACAGTTTGGTGTTAAGTTTCATGCCCGGATATTTGATCTCATCGACATATGGGACTATTGACGTATCGATGAAGCCCGACTTGTCGTTTTTTAGGGAAAACACTATATGTGCTGACATGCTTTTATTTAGCTTTATTCTGCATTTGTTAGCCCATGCAACAATAAGGTTAACAGCTTCTTGTAGCTCATTCGTTGCATTTTCAATGGTGGCACCGACTGCAAGTAAAGCGTGCCATACCTGTAATGCACATAACGTTGCAGTTACTTGGTTCTTTGCCGATTGTTGGTAGTGGGTATGCAGGAGATATAGCAGAGGGTCCAAAATTATTCCCCATGGAACATCCGCGTTTATAATTTTTAGACTAGAAAATGCATTTTCATATTTAACTCTAAAGAACCTATCAGTAGCGCGACTACCATTCGAAAGTGCGTTGTTTCGAATCTTCGTAAATGAAAGAGCAAAATTATAGGAAAGTTTTTTCGGTCGCCATTCGGCAGGCAATGGCATACCCCGGAGTATATTTCTGTCTTGTAAACACTCCTCATAAAAAACAGCTTAAAACTGTAAGTCCGCCGCATACCACAAATAGAAGTACGCGCCAATTATCTATTTATTTTTTACCTATCATTATAATATGACGATAGCAACTCATCAACCTTCATCTTGATGACAACATTTTCAAAAATTTTAGAACAGTTAAATAGTTGGTTTAGATATGTTTAGATATAATTTGTTATGTCCCAATGAACATTGGTTTATTCCGGACAGATCTACGTTAACGAATTTAGCTGTCTTTAAGGAGGACTATTTCGTTACATTTCAAAGATGTTTCCAAATGGTTGCAATCTATGCAGATTTTTCTAAAGCTTTTGATGGGGTATCACACACAATATTAATAGCTAAACTTGAGGGTTTCGGCTTTCACTCTAAATTTCTTAAGTGGTTAATTTCCTATCTTAATATTGGCCACTGTGTCGTTCGACTTGATAATGTATCGTTTTATTCTTTTGTTGCTTTGTCTGGTGTACCCCAAGGTAGTGTCATAGGTCCAGTACTATTTATCGTCTTCATTAATAATATTTCCTCCTGTTTTTCATTCTGTTATTTTCTTCTATACGCGGAGGATCTAAAAACCTACTATGAAATTAAATTTCTAGAATATTCAACCCTACTACTACTAGATCTCAAACTCGCCGCTAAACTCAATTAGTGAATTAAAAGACCTGGGTATTGATTTTGACTCTAAGCTCAACTGCACCACTCACATAAAATTTATTCTTTCTTTCTTTCTTTTGCAATGTTAGCCTTTATTCTTCGAAATATGTAGTTCTTCGTTTTCTGATCTACATACTCTAAAACTTTTGTACTCGCCCTTAGGTCAGCCCAGATTGAAATACGCGGTATTCGTTTGGAGACCATTTCATTCAGTCTATTTTAATAGATTAGAGTCTATTCGGAGAGTTTTTGCGCGATTTGCTTTGTGCTCGACGAGATTCATTGATCCCATTCCGTCTTATTGCTTTCGTTGCCTACTAATAAATTTAATGTCCTTAGAGTCTATGCGTGTTCTGTTGTCGATGTGTTTTCTCTTTGATATTTGTGCAGGCTTAATAGATGTCCGTATATGCTCAATAAAATTAATTCTAATGTTCCCTCACGCATTTTCCGTGGGTATTGCTAAAACTGTTTATATAATAAATGCTCCTTTTAGAAGGCCGCTAGCTATATTTAATGCTTATTCTTCTTCTTTAGTCTTTGATTCCTCTTGCTCTAAGTTTACTTTTAAGGAGTAACTTCTAAGGCTATTGTCACAGGCGGTGTTGGATCATGTGTAACCGCGGTATCAATTACGTCTATTCGCCACCATTCTCAACTAGCCAGCATCTGCTTGTCCGCTGTTTGGAATATTTTTAAGAAACTCCTGTCAATTCAAATGCAAGGGAATTAAGTTCAATACAACTTCATTCCGGTAAGCAGTAACTTGGGCAAATTCTCTGAAAATCTATTAGAAGTTGAAGGTCATTTTTAGTGAATTATTCTTAAGCGCAGCAGCCCATTTCTGTCTTCCCTGGTATATGGGGAAAAAAAATTCGTTAACTGTGAGTGCGAACACACTTTACTAGACGCTTAAGGTCACACGTCCTACAAAAACCCTATTGCCCGCCGTATATGTGGTTGGCCCATACTTCTTCAAAGCTGAAGAGGACAAAATGATAAACCCGCCAATGATGAACGCCACAGGCAAACAATGTTTCAAGTGGTTAGTAATCGTTTAGCAGCCATTAATTCGATGTATTTCGTCAAAGTTTTGGTGAGCTAATAATTAAAAGAAAAATGTTTGTAAGACAGGCAAAGCAATTAAAGTCAAGTTTTCAAGCCATTATCTAAATTATTTGCACATTAAACCTCTCGACGGGTATACCAAAGTAAAAGTTTAGGTTTTCTCGAACACTTATCCGTATACGGGAAAAATTTTGTAATTTGTAATCTTTACTTCACTTTGCCGGCACTAAATCTTGTAGGGAAACACGTGGCCACCGCCTCGGCGCTTAGACTTAAAAGTATGGCGCTATGAAAAGACCGATGGTTTGACCACGCTTCTATTTTGCATACTCTGAGTAGTTACAAACAAGAAATTAACTATTCTATTCTTAGACTCACCTTCGACAGACTATCCAAGACGAGTACACCGTCCAGAAGAGAGTGCTAGACCCCAAGGCCATGAAGAAGGGGGGAATTAAATTTCTATACAGATGGTTCCAAGGTTGACGAATAGGTTGGCTATGGAGTATTTTCGAAAGAATTAGGGTTTGAACTATGAGTTCGAGTACCAGACAACTTCAATGCCTATTAGGCAGAAGTTCTAGCCATAAAAGAAATGGATACGTACTAAATTTGAACGCCGTAACAAAAACTACTATAAATATATTCTCGGATAGCCAGGCGGCCATTACATCAATGAAAGCGACTAGACTAAGATCAAATGTTGTACAAGAATGCCGGGCAGCCCTAATTTGTATTAGCGTTGTAATCAAGGTTAGCCTTATTTGGGTTCCGGGGCACAGAGATAATGAGGGAAATTGCAAAACCCATGAGCTGACTAGGAAAGGTAATACTCTGCCGCTACTCAGTGATAGAAGAACCACAGGGCTACCTATAGACACGGGCAAATTAATAATTAAAAAATAAGAGGTCAATAGCGCATGCAGAGATGAAGGCAAATGCGTAACTGCTAGGTTACTATGGCCGCAAATAAACAAGAAAAAAGAACAAAGGGACTGCTTAGCTTTTCAAAATAAGATAGATTCGAAGGTCGTGGCTTGTATAACCGGTCATTTGCTATTTGGCAGGCATTCTTCGAGGCTAGGAGTTTTCTCCCACGAATATTGTAGAAGTTGTAGAAATAAGGAAGAGGAAGACAGTACTTCCTTTGCAATTGTCCAGCATTGGCTAAAAGCAGTTTGTCCAGGGACATATTTTTCAATTCTCTTGCAGAACTGCCTTGTATGGTGATGGGACCAATCCTGCGCTTCATAAGAGTCACAACATGGTTCCACGAAGAAAAAAAAAATGAGGTACCCGTAACGCACAGTGGTGTCACAACCGTCCTGTAAGGAGCAAGTGAGTTGGTCTACTGACCGACTACCACCATAACCTAAGCTAACCTAACTTTACTTTTATTTGAAACAATAAATTTTCGAGACTCCTATCAATTAATCCCGATACTGAAAAAAAAACGATATATCGAGCTCCCGTAATACCGGGGTTCATATCCAATAATCGCCGTACTTTCAAAACCTAAATAACATCGAGTCCAGATTGTCCTTAGTCCTGTAATCTCGTAATCCCGTGATTCCGTAATCCTGCAATCCAGAGATCCCAATATTGGCATTCCTAATCACGAAACTCGTAATTATATTACACAAATTTATGCAAAAAATTAAATTATACAATCGAGTACTTTCAATAGTTAATGAAGTGCATACAGATATATAGATTTTACTACTTTTGAATAAAACTGATTTAGCATAGTGCTTTTACATAAAAGGAACCCATAATTACAGTGTAACGCTCATACGCGCTGTAGGGTGTAAATTACTACAAATTTGTCACAATGCCGCAGCACAGTCTGTTACCATGAGAACGTGTTAGTAATAACCGTAGCAACGCAACTAACAACTGTAATTAAAAAATCAGCAATTCCACCATACGCTGTTAATTAACTTGGATGCACGACCAGCCATGCATACGTATGAGTATATACACGAATGCGAGTAAATATGGCGCAAATATTCATATTTTTCAGCAGACGTTGCTGAGTTGAAAGTCGAAGCTGTAGTTTTTTTACGTTAAGCTACTTAACTGCGAATTTGTGTGGATGCATTTGACTTGTATTCGTTTAAAGTTTAAAGCCACTCATTGCACATTCACATGAAACTCAGATTATGATAAACATTTTTACTAACAATTTTTTTTTAATTTGGGAACTAAAGAGCTAGGACTATCAAAAATTGTTTGCATTCAATGAGAACCCTCAACTAAACTTCATATAAAAAATTATAAAATAAAATTTGTATCGCAGTTATCTGGCCACCTCGTTCGAATAACGCATGACACATAAAAGTGATATTCCCATTGCAATTGTTTAAATGCAAATGTGGAGCATGAAACTATTCAATGAAGCCAAAACTGAAAGTTTAAGTGAAACTCTCGAATAAAAGTATTCTCTCCTTTTTAATCTGGAGTGTAGACAACTAAATCGATTCCAACGCGAGATGAAGATTATTTTTATTATTATATATTCTCTGGTAGCCTTCCTAGACATAGAAGGCGCTTTCAACAACATCCTACCGGAGGCCTTAATAATCGCAATGAGTGATTGGTTGTCGCCGAGGGCCTTGTGAAATTTACGGAACAGTTGCTACTAGGCAGATTCGTTACTTCGACGTTGGGCACCTCGACGATACGCAGATCCGTCAAGAGGGGCACTCCTCAGGGCGGTGTACTTTCTCCTCTGCTGTGGATTCTGGCAATGAATCAATTGTTGAAGAATCTAGAGAAAAGGAGGATACACGTAGTGGCCTACGCAGACGATGTTGCAATTTTAATTAGAGGAAAATTCCCAGATAGCCTCTGCAACATAATGCAAAATGCTTTGAACGATGTAAGCCGGTGGGCTGCATCCAGTGGTCTTGGGATAAATCCCAGCAAAACAGATCTAATCATGTTCATCAGAAAATACAGTAGATATATTTGTTTTATATCCCCCTACCCTTGAGAGAATCACAATGTCAATTGGGGTTGAGACGAGCTACCTAGTACTAGTATTAGATAGGAAGCTCTCGTGGAAACAAACGATTACTGATAGAGTACAAAAGCAGCCACAGCACTCTATACATGCAAAAGAATTGTGGGAGCAAAATGGGGCCTAACCCCAAAAATAGTACACTGGCTATATACAGCGGTGATACGGCCTATCATGACATACGGTGCCTTAGTCTGGTGGCCAACAGAACAACAGTAAAACGCCTTGAAAGTATTCAAAGGGGTGCTAGTCTCGCATAAGCGGGGCACTAAAGACCACGCCCACGGCAGCGATGAATGTCGTGCTGCACTTATTACCGATTGAGGCCTACAGCAAACAGCTGGCAGCGAAATCGGCACTAAGGATAAGAGAATCTTCTAACTTAGCCACTAACAGAAGAGATCACGCAAGAATACTAAACGAATACCCCTTCCTGCATCAAACGGCAGACTTTTGTAGCTCAGTAGAGTTGCATTTAAACAAATCCTTTACCACAACTTACCCAACGAGAGAAGATTGGGACAATGGGGTAATAGACATGAGAAGCGGAATCAGCATCTATACTGATGGTTCCTAGCTAAATGATCAAGTCGGCGGAGGCTTTCATTCTGAAGGAATAAATACCAACATCTCATTCCGGTTACCGGATCACTGCAGGTGTACTTCAAGCTGAAAATTTTCCTATCAGGGAAGGCCTGCTAGTCCTAAATAAAAGTGTCCTCACCACAAGAGATATAAACATATATTCAGATAGCCAATCGGCCCTGCAAGCTTTAAAATCGCCTAATATTAACTCGAAGACAGTAAAAGAATGTAACGACGGTTTGATAGAACTAAAACAGTATTTTGTAATAAACCTGCTCTGGGTGTCGAGTCATAGAGACGTAGAAGGCAACTGCAAAGCAGATGAACTAGCGAGATTTGGTACCACATTACCGATCCAAACAGACAAAGCGAACATACCTACACCTTTAGCAACTTGTAAGATGCTTATAGATAAACACACTATCAGTGCTGCCAACAGGCTATGGTCTCAGGCCTTGACCTGTGAAACTAGTAGAAAGACGTGGCCGGAATGGAACATGGGCCGTACAAACCGACTGTTGAAACTAAACAGGAAAAACATGAGAAATCTTCTCGGGGTCCTAACAGGGCATTGTCTGATTGGCAGGCATGAAGGTAAGCTAGGTGCGCCCCATAATGACTATTGCAGAAACTGTAACGACATTGAAGAAGAAGAGACTATAGAACACTTTCTATGCGGGTGCATGGCTCTGGATAGAAGAAGGTTCAATATTTTAGGAAAAAGTTCCCTGAATAACTTAGCAGAAGTAGCCAATATAAAAATAAGAAGTCTTATTAGATTTATTAAAGCCACAGGTTGGTTCAATGAGGGCAATGTAGAGTGAGGAGAGGGTCAGCCCTGGTGGTATCACAATAGGTCTACAGCAGGCCTAGGAGTGTCAACTAACAACTACTATAACTACCTACATATAATTAATTATACAGGGCCCGACATCTATCGTTACGGATTTGAACTAGGTATTATTTGAAGAATGGTAACACTTAGCTATCATCTGATTTGACAGAAAATTAGTTTTATTCTTCCGCTGAACGAAAATTGTTGTGTATACGCTCAAGGAATGCTGGGAAATATTGCGCATTACTTTGAAAAGATGGCGCTACTTGCCACACAGCGAATGCTACGATCAATCTTTTGCGCACTGTCTTCGAAGATCGCATTATCAGCCGAAATTCTGATATCGTTTGGCCGCCTCGGAGCTGCGATTTGACGCCGTTGGATTATTATCTTTGGGGTTCCGTCAAAGACCAGTGTTATGCCAACAAACCAGCAACAATTGATGCGCTGAAGACCAACATACGAGATGTCATAGCTGAAATACAGCCGCATACAATCCAAAATGTGTTGAAAAATTGGACCGATCGTATGAGATGGAGCATGGCTAGCCGAGGCAGCCATATGAATGAAGTTGTGTCCCATCATTAACCGGAAGGATTGTACTTCAAAATAAAAAAAAACAGTTTGGAAAAATATTGAGTAGTTTCTTTGTTATAGCATTTTAAATTCCGTAAAGTTATATGGCGGACCCTATATAATCGCCGTTGCTATTTACAACCTCTTCCTACCTGTCGGCCAATTGGTTGATGCCGCTCCGTAAAAATTCGCCTGGTATGATGTCAAAGAAGTTGTTGCGCCAATTTTTAAGAACCTCTTTGCTAGCGATGGTAACGCACTTCATATGGTTTGATAGGGAGCGGAAAAGATGGTAACCGGTCGGTGCAAGGTCCGAAGAATACGGTGGATGCCAACGGACCTCCCACTCGAGTTCTTGGAGGGCGGCTTTGACGCCTTGTGCAACATGGGGCCTGGCGTTGCCGTGAAAGAGTATAGTTTGACCATATCGATCAGGTCTTTTTAGTCAAATAGACTCATTTACGTGGTGTAGCTGGGCAATTTAGAAGTCCTTGTTGGCCGTGGCATTCTTTTCGAGCATTTCCCAGCGCAACATGCGCTCCCAGTCCCACCAAAGACATATCATGATCTTCTGTGGATGAAGATCCGGCTTGACACTCGGTTTTCTTTGCTTCATATTGATTTGTTGGTATAATGACATAATTCCTCATCCAGCGCGACGATTCGGTACAAAAAGCACCGTTCATGACCGCGTGTTCCTCAATGGTGGGCGAGATGCAGAGAAGCAATTTGAAGGCGACTTTGTTTATTTTTTCGTTGAGCTCGTGAGGCACCTAGCCTCCGAATTTTTCGGTACATCCCATTGAATGACAGTGATTGAGAATCGTTTTATGATCGCAGTTCATTTTTTTCGCCAATTCACGACTGTTTTGGCGACCGTTCTCCTTCAAAGTGATTTGAGACGTTCTTCATCGAATTCAGTAGGCCTTCCGTTGCGGGACGTGTCATCGACGTCAAAGTCACCATTTTTGAACCTGCAAACCAGTTATGTGCTGTAGCCTCGCCTATAACACCTTCTCCATACATCTCACAAGTGCCCCAGGATAATTCCGCAGCTTTTTGATCTCGATGAAAAGCAAAGAAGAGCAGAGGTCGAAAGTGTTGATTTTTGCCTCCTGTGTATTTCATTTCTAAGCCTCAAAACTAATAAAAGATTAAATAACTCAAAAATACAACTACGTTAGTTTTGCGCCATAGAGCAGAAAAAGCTCTATCGAATGAATACTTTTCTTTTGCCAAACAATAAAATTCTCATAATTTCAAAAATACATTAAAGCGTCGCATTCAGGTTGCACAGGAATATGTTGAAACTCCTTTACAGTTTTGGCAGTGCATTATTTGCAATAAGGAATCTAAGTCCAACTAGTTAGAGTCAGATGAAAAAAGTTTGATACGATGCCTTTATTTGGTTATTCCCATTATTTTTGCTACTTTCTACATCATTGTAAAGCATTTTGGGTTAATGGCAGCCCAATATATATTATGACTATATAGCATTTTGACGAACATTTGTTGTGGCAGTCAGTGAACGGTCAGATGATAGCTCGAAACATAATTTAATTTTCATTTGTCCACGATAAAATGATTATAAATATATATCAAAATATATAAGAAAACGTAAAGAATACTTCATTTGAACCATGATTATCCCTTTAAAACCAATCACATGATTGAATGCTCGTAGTTGGCAAAAAAATTCAAATCTAAACAATCTTCGAAAATTGTGCTTTATTTAAACTATTTGGACTCTATTGCAAATAATAGCGCGCCTAATTATCAACCGCCTGAGAGTTCATCTGGAAGCATCTATAAGCTCTTGACAGGCCGAATTTCACAATGGATTTTCTTCCGCCTATCAAACAAACACCCTTAGAAGGGACATCGAGCAATGCATTGGGTATAAGTCTGCGCTGCATTTGCTTTTTATAGGCTTTAAAAAAGTCTTCAACAGCATCAATTGGGAAACTATCTGATCGGCTCTGCGAAAAAGAGGTATCCCAGATAAGATAATTGCTCTGTTAAAGGAGAGCTACAGAGACACGAGCTGTTACGTCCAGCACAAAGAATTGTTTTTTTGAGCCTTTGCAGGTGCTGAGTGGTGTTCGACAAGGATTCCTATTGTCTCCAATATTATTTCTTCATGTCATTGAGGTCGTCACGTGCGCTGTTTTTAATAATGAAAACCAGAAGAAAGACATTTAGTGGCAGATTTTTTTTTTAGATCTCCATTTATTTCATACAATCTGTCATAACAATAACAATAAGTACTATTGTTAACTACAATTTAAAGAAGAATAATCAGTGGCAGATAAACAACCAATTTCTCAAATATTTTGCTACCGGAAACTGCTTACTCAAGGCTTGCAGAAAAAGTATCAAGGTGCCGGCTGCAAGAACGGCGCGAAAAAAATGAAAGCGCTGCACCTCAATGAGATCACATCAGAACCGGTTACAGTGGGTGTACCACAGTATGAAAGCGTAGAGAAATTTTTCTACCCAAAAGTCGCTCTGTGTTAGATGTTGAGTGTAGGAATAGCAAAGGCATTTCATCTTTTGGCATTTTCGTGCCTTTGTGGCAAAGTAACAACATCGGCCTTAATAACCAATTACACATATTGCACACTAATGACAAATCTGTCCTCCTATATGGTTGCACCACATGAAAAGTAACCGCGACAATCGCAAGACACCTGAAAACGTTTGTCAGCTACTACCTGCGCCGTATTTTAAGAAAAAATGTTGCCCCTTACCACATTAAACTCGGAACGGCTGGGAAAAAACTAACCATCTTTACGTGGCGACTACAATTCCAAAAAGGAAGTAGCAGTAGAGAGAACATACGCGTAAACAAGTTATAACAATGTTACTAGGCAGGCCCTGTATTGGAACCCCTTCCAACAAGCTAGCCGAGGAGCGGAGCCACCTGGAGTCACTCAACAGTAGCTCACATGAACTCACTCGGTCTAAGGTGCAGCGAATTAGGATATACATATAGATATATCTAACCCGTGCACACTGGCAAAGAGCCGGAGTTGATGCCTTATCTTCCAATAGGAGTTAAAGGAAAAAATAAATATAAATAATATTTCTCTGTTATTTTTGTTTTTCGATGCTTCCTCCAAAACAAACAAAAATAACTACATATTGCGAAGTAAAGGGTTAAAATGTTCCACAAGAAAACCCCCCGTTTTCTTTTTCCTAGAACTGGTAATATATATATATATATATAATTGGGGCGTACACCCTTTTCGGGCCTTAGGCCGAGCTCCTCCTCCTATTTGTGGTGTGCGTCTTGATGTTGTTCCACAAATGGAGGGACCTACAGTTTCAAGCCGACTCCGAACGGCAGATATTTTTATGAGGAGCGTTTTCATGGCAGAAATACACTCGGAGGTTTGCCATTGGCTGCCGAGGGGCCACCGCTATAAGAAAAACCCTTTTCTTAATTTTGGTGTTTCATCGAGATTCGAACAGACGTTATCTCTGTGAATTCCGAGTAATAGTCACGCACCAACCCATTCGGCTACGGCGGCCGCTATAGTATACCTAAAATGTAAGTATATCATAGTTTTTTTTGTCGTTTCACCTTGGGAATATACAAAAAGTAAAATTTTGAGCCCTCGAAAAAAAGTTTGTCGCCTCTAACAGAATTCAGTGTTATTAAATGCAATTTATTTATTGGCTTCTACTCGTAAACCTTTGCTTATAAACAATATTTACATACTCTAAACTAACCAAAAAATAATAATTTCAAAAACAATTATTTTGAAAATGTTCACTAATTCTACACCTCTGAAATGTTTGCAGCTGTTAATGGGGCTTTTGAAATTTCACCATTTCACATTTGCCAAAGCATACTTTGCATTCAAATAATCCCTGTAAATGCACAAATGATTTAAAAGCAATCAAATGGCCACAGGGCAGGAGGTTAAATAGTAAATGGGTATCACCCCGATTGGGGAAAGGTCGGCAGAAAGTCCTTCTGCTACCAGAATTTGCTAATAATATCGATTTCATTTTAATATGTGTTTACATTTGCACTCTGTGTGTTGTCACTTAGAAATGTGTTTACTGTTTACATTTCACAAACGCATCCATACCCACCACTTGCTGACGCCTTTGCGACATTGTGCCACCGAGGCGTATACTTAATATTGAAATTAATGTTGTCGTCGTTGTCGCGCGTGTTTGCACCAAGGATCAGGCACTCGAATCAATTTGTATTACCAGCATACATTGCCATAGCAATCCGTGCATGTGTATGTGTGTGTATGCAAATGCATATTTTCCAAATCAAACAGCGGCATATGTAAGTGTAAGGGTATTGAGTGCATTCAAGAGACTGCATTCACGTCCAACTCCACTTGAGTATTGAATGCTCAGTGAAAATAATAAGTAATATGGGGCAAGGATTAGCATGTGTGTATGTATGTGTGCGTGTGTTTCTAATTTGATCGATAGAGTAAGACAGCAAGCTGTTGTAAACAAAGCAGCAACATCTAATCACGGCATTGGAGCTGTGATTTATTTTATTGTTTCAACTGTTAATTTTATAGTTTGAATGTGGTTGAGATGTTAAAGAAAGATGTATTTTAAGTCAAAGTTCAGGTTTTAGAATAGTCCGGAAATTACTCCAATTTTAATAGTTTAAATAAAAGGGTTGCCCAGTTCTTAATTACAAAGATAATTAAAAAAAAGAGGTTGTCTGTAAAGTCGGTTTACTGACGATAGTTTAACGTGATAACGTCATAAGAAAATACTGATTGAATGGTTGCATTTTTCAAAAGAAAATTTTAATTTTATTTGTTTGATAGATATTTTGTATGGATATAGAGAATGAGTTAACATTAACATATATCAACATAATATAACATAACATAACACAACACAACACAACACAACACAACACAACACAACACAACACAACACAACACAACACAACACAACACAACACAACACAACACAACACAACACAACACAACACAACACAACACAACACAACACAACACAACACAACACAACACAACACAACACAACACAACACAACACAACACAACACAACACAACACAACACAACACAACACAACACAACACAACACAACACAACACAACACAACACAACACAACACAACACAACACAACACAACACAACACAACATAACATAACATAACATAACATAACATAACATAACATAACATAACATAAAGCATTCACCAACAGCTTCCATTTGATACCCGTATTGTACATACACATCCGAAGGTTACCCGGGTCAACGTTTTGACCTATATCTCGAGACCCTATCTACCAATAGGTATTCAAACTATACGGAAATCATCTTCAATACCTACTTAACAATGTGTGTAAGTTTGGTTTAATTCGGTTCAAAGACACGGCGGGTCCACGTTTTGGCATATATTTCCAGACCCTAGTCATCAATAGGTATGAAAATTACGCCGTATTAAAGCACTTATCAACAGCTTTCATTTGATACCCATATTGTACATACACATCCGAAGGTTACCCGGGTCCACGTTTTGACCTATATCTCGAGCCCTATTTCCAAAATAAAATATAATCCATGTTACTCGTAATGTAGCTTTCGAATGGTGAAAGAATTTTCTAAAATCGGTCCAGTAGTTTTTGAGCCTATTCATTACAACCAAACAAACAAAGTTTTCCTCTTTATAATATTAGCATAGATATGGTAAATATTAAAATACATTTTTGCCTTCATATATAATAAAAAAATAATAATAATAACATTAAAACAACAGGTATTATTAACAAACTTGGTTTTATTTTAAATTCTTCAAGTAAATCAAATTAATAACAATCAATAAGAAGGCATATGCAAATACAAATACGTGAATTTATATATGTACATATGCGCATATACATACATATATACGCTCATTTAAGTAGGAGAGAGCAAGATGTCGAACGTTGCCGTTCGTTTGCTTTGTTTGCTTTGACGTTCCTTCCGCGCTTTCGCTTGCAGTTCATTCAATGCAATGAGCAAGGTAACGACAAATGAGCAAGGTAACGGCAATGAGCAAGGTAACTACATATGAGCAAGGTAACACTAATATGAGCAAGGTAACACTAATGAGCAAGGTAACTACATATGAGCAAGGTAACTACATATGAGCAAGGTAACACTAATGAGCAAGGTAACGACACATTTTTTCGTGCGTGCAGCCTGTTAAATCGAATTATAAGACGTTATCACGTCAAAAGAATGTACGAAATTTTTATTGCAAAATATTCTTCGAGTATGCCACATTCGAATGTCGCACCATTCAAGGCAGCAAGTGTCTAATTTGTGAATGTTCTGCATTAGACAGTCAAAGACTTCACCACCTTGGTGGTTTCATAGTATCTCCATGCAATCTTTGGAACAACAAACCCAAAATTGTGCAAAATTTTTAAAAAGCCTAAAACTCTAGGGTTACAAAAACAGTCATTGCACAATAGATCAACTCTGGTCGCAGTACGTAATGGCCTTCTAATAATAATCCTCAAAATGAGCTTGAGGGCGTTGGCCTTTCAACATCATTCTCATTCCATCTCGTTGGAAATTAAATTACTTATTCTCTAACGACAGTTGTAATATTTTAAATAAACACAGAGCAGTTAATACCAGTACTTGTTGCCTGCGGTCCACCTTTTACTGAAAAAACTATCCAATAGACAAATCAATTGTACACTAGTCCGCGTAGGAACCGTCTGTCACACTACAATTTTAATTACAGTAACTGGAGTACGTTCGGTCGAATCTCCGTAAAACATTGAAAAAAATAATAATATCGGACACCCCTCGGTATGCAATGGTAAGCCTCTGAGTGTATTTCTGCCATGAAAAGGATCCTCATAAAAAATATCTGCCGTTCGGAGTCGGTCCCTCCATTTGCGTAAAAGTATCAAGACGCACCCCGCAAATAGGAGAATGAGCTCGGCCAAATACCCAAAAAGGTGTAAACGCCAATTATATGTATCTAAGTTAAAAACCTATCGAAAGCAATATTTTTGTTTTGCATAAATACAAAAATCAGATAATAATCAGACATATTCAGTAATTCAGTTCCGAATGAGTTTCAATCAAATTTTCTGTCACTTTTCTTGGAAGTTAATTACAGAACCTGCCCAATTACTAAGACACAAAATAAAATTCAAATTCTAAATTCGCACCACTTACCCATTAATACGTAATTTGTCGGCGTCGCCAAGTGTTTTTTGCTCAATACCACCACTATCAAAGAATTCGCAGCAACGGTAATAACCAATAGAAAAGGCATACAATAACCATATAAAGGCATGCCATACTCCAAGGGGTTATCACAAGTTACATTCCAATATGTCATATTTGTATTGAAATCCATTGATTGACATGGAGGCGGATAATCATAGTAATAGCTCGAATTGTGATCGTATAACTGGGTGTCATTGGAATCATCGGTATTGTCGACTGTGGCTATCATTGCCATGCCAAGGCCATTGTAAGCATCGCTTCCACTGCCACTGCCGCCACCACCACCGCCACCTTCACTGCTCCAAATGGTAGGAACTGTGGCTGTTGTGGCTGTACCATCGGTGACATAACGCGCAGTTGCATTGCCTCTATCCAGAATGGGCGCCATAACGGCGGCTATAGTCTCAGTTACAAGACTTGCGTGTGCTATATTGTGTTGTTGTTGCCCTAGTTGTGCATTCATCACTTTGTAGCACCCATAAAATCGCAACACATAATCGGCGTATAGCTTGGAAGCCAAAACAATTGACTCACCTGCGCGGCGCTGTGTCACGTGTTCAACAAGCTGTGCAATAGACTGCAACTTTAAGTACAACAATGGAGAAGCTTGTGAAATCTTGTGCAGTTATTTACTTTTAAATCTGATAATAACTGGTGCACAACGGGAAGTTGGTAGTGCTATCGCTTTTGTACACAAAGTTTCGCAAAAGGATCTTATTGTACGCACTTTCGGTGGCTAGTTATTAGACACTATTCGATGTTGAGACACTTATAAATATATAATCTTTGTTATTGTTCTCTATGTAATTTTATGTGACAATTTTGTATGATTCCACAGCTGTTGCCACAAGGATTTGTTGTCTGCCATTATTAGCTTGCGTGCTAAACTTTCTCGAAAATTTAAAAATTGCCTGAAAGTAATCAAAACAAAGAATTAATGCATCAGATTGGTAGCTTAAAAGAAACTATGTTAAAGTATTTAGATTAGATGTCATAACTCTACACTCCTCCTATTTCCAAATACTATTTGTCAATAAAATGGTTAAATCATTGCAAATTCAAATTCATCATATTCGCTGCTTACTATCGTAGCAGTCATGATGGCGACAAAAAATTATCACCGTATGCGTCGCCACCAACTCTAACGGTACTTATTTTCAGGAGCACGTAGTAAGGCGCGCGTCATTTGCGGATTCAATTTTAGTGTTGTTAGGACGATTTTTTGGAAAGCAAAATTATTAAATTTAAGTTAAATAAATGTATTTAATAATTTATTAGTTTATCGGTTTTCAATAAAATTCCGTGCGGGTCCCTACAATGGGAATAAAGAGGAAAGTCAAAATAAAATTATGGACAGAGGCCCAAAACAATCAATAAATAGGAAGAACAACGGACAATGCATGGGCATCAGTTCGAACAGTAATTCAAAAGTACGAAAAAACCAGAATATTGACATCAAGGCCAAGAGCGTGCCTGCCGAGGAGCGACCGCTAGAGCGTGGCGATCTCGTAAATTAACAGAAAGAGAAAATCACAGTATTATAGGGCTTGTGAAAAAAATATAAAGCTAACTGCTTCAAAAGAGAAAGATGAAATAAGAGTGTTAAGGGGACAAATACCGGTAAAATTTCCAAAAAAAAAATTTGTTTTCATAAAATGTTAATATAATCCTTTAAGAATATGTCAAAAAAGTTTTAGAACGTAAATTAAAGTTTTTCTTATATTATAAAGGGTTTTTCAATAAGGGCGGGTAGATGTTGAAATGGAATAAAGCAAGCTGTGTGTGAGTTATTCACAAAATTATTTTTTTATTTGAAAGGCGCATATATGCCATTAAGTGTGGAACATGACATCATTCAAATGCCCGCCTCGCCTTCTTACGGTGGAACGGATCCGAGTGGTCCAATTTTCAATGACTCTTCCCATAGATCCGGCTGAATTTGAGCGATGGCCTGTGTTATGTTCACCTTTAGAGCATCGGTCGATTGTGGTTTATTTGCATAAACCTGAGACTTCAAGAAACCCCACCGGCAAAAGTCTAGCGGGGTCAAATCGCATGACCTTGGTGGCCAATTCACATCACCCCTGCGAGAGATAACCTTACCCTCAAATCGTTCATGCAGAATATCAATCGTGGCGTTTGCTGTGTGGCACGTAGCGCCATCCACATGTCGTCTAGGTCCATATGGTTCAATATACATAGGCCATAAGAAATTGGTTATCATCGTTGTGTAGCGCTCGCTGTTGACGGTGACCGCCTCACCAACGTCGTTTTCAAAAAAGTACGGGCCAATGACGCCGCCGGCCCAAAATCCACACCAAACGGTAACTTTTTGAGGATGCATTTTCACCTGGTGAACCTCGTGTGGATTGGTGTCGTCCCATATACGTCAATTTTGTTTGTTAACACAGCCATTTATCCAAAAATGCGCCTCGTCACTAAAGATGATTTTTCGCCCAAAACTGGGGTTCTCTTCCAAACGATTCGAAGCCCACCACGTCTACCGAAAAATGGGCGCAATGCGCGCAACGTTTGCGTTAATGAATACTCATTTTGATAATAAAGTTTTATCATTTGAACGTGCTGTTGAATTGTGTACCTTACCATGATGATTTGGCATAAACAACTGAATAATAAACAAAAGATTTGACAGATGTCACCAAAACAAAATGGTTGCCACAGGGCGCCAAATCGAACCGCGCCAATTGAAAAACCCTTTAGATCGTCAACCATGACTACTCTATTCTTTGCGTTCGAGTGCTGGGACCGGTATAGTTACGTTGTATTTAAACTTTTGACGCGTTTTTCTTCAGACTATATTTTTCGAATTGGCGTACACGATAACTCGAAAATTTATTGACGGATCTCCCTGAAGTTTTTTATGATATTACTTTGTATGTGAATTTACAATTTCGTCGTGTGAAAATTGCTAGGAAGAAGCTACTTATTTCCCTTTATTAGAAAAAAAAACACATAGCTTTCACAAATGACCATACATAAGCTTTTAGAATTTTGGAATTGGGTTATTTTTTCGGATCAAAGCAAGTTTAACATATTTGCTATCAAACGAAAAAAAACTGTGTGGACGAACTCTGGTACAGCGCTGAATAAAGAAAATTATTACATCCAGTGAAAATTAGTGGGATTGGGGTGACGGGTGAACAAATTGCAGTTAATTGAATCATCAATAGATAAGTTTGTTTATTTATATTAGATATTTTAAAACAAAATTTAAAACAAGACATCGAGATGCTAGGGTTATCAAACGAATATTCCTTTCGACAAAACAATGATCCCAAGCATACGGCTCACATAGTAAAGTTATTACTTCTCTATAATATCCCCAGCACATCCGCAATCGCAAGACTTAAACATTACCGAACACTTATGGACGCTTCTGGCAAGAAATGTAGGGAAACACCAAATTATAAACAACGAGGTTTTGAAAGATGTTATGTAGTAGAAGAGGGAAAGATTACTGTCAAAGAGACTACCACATTGACAAACTCCATACACAATTGACTTAATCTCTTGCCCTGGAAAGGCGTGCAATGCACGTCGACTTGTTAACTGCTCTAGACGGGCAATTACGTACACTGTACGCCTACTGAATTAACTGTAAAAGAGCATGTCTATATGTTTACTTCGAAAACCAAAACAAATTCCAAATTCTAATAACTATTTATTTTTAAATTTTCCGCTGGGCATTGCAAAGGAAATTCCAAAATTGTTAATATACCCAACATGCGGAAGGACAAGTGAGGACATTTTCCAAGAAAAATTCCTCATACCCAGAGTAAACAAAAGCCTCAACGAAGATCTCAGGTATACGCGAACAAAATAAACCCAAATGAATATTTTTGAGAATTTTTTTACTATTGCGTATGAGAATAAGTTTCCGCCCTGGTAAAAGAGGTGTCGCTGCTGATACTATTTTTTAGTTCGGGATAGTAATATACTGATGATTTGAAGGTGTATATATGAGGTCTTGATCGCATTAGTTGACATTCGTTTGAAACGTAAAGATCCTTTTTTATCTGACATCAAAAATGTCTATGTTTGTCATGCTTTATTATTACCTTTTAAAGAAAAGTGCAGCTGAAGAGTGGGTTCGACGCTTCCAAAGTGGCAATTTCGACATGAGTGATAAAGATCGCGAAGGGGCAACAAAAAAATTGGAATATACTCAACTACAATAATTATTGGATGAATACACATATCGAACCGTCGAATCCTTGATGATATGTCTAAAGTTAGATGTTGACAGATTAACCGTCTGTAAAGTTTGCACGTGATGGGAATGGTCCAGAAAGCAGGTAACTGAGTGCCACATCCGTTTAAAGCGAGCTCTCAGAGAAAAGCGGCCGAAATGCGATGGTGGACAAGACAAATTGGTTTTGCTACATGTCAATGCCAGACCACACGTTGCTAAATTGGTTCAGAAATATTTAGAGGGACTGAAGTGGGAAATATTGCCTCACGCGCCGTATTCCCCAGTCATTGCAGCTTCGGATTACCATCTGTTCCGATCAATGCAGTCAGACTTTTTTGGGGAGCGATTCACTTCTTACAAAATCATCGCAAACTGCCTGCCTGAAAGATGGAGTAAAGTTATAGCTTCCAATGGCACATACTTCACATAATATCGTGTATTATTTAATTGTTTAAATAATTCTTAGCTTTGGCTAAAAATGGACGGAAACCTATTTCCATACCCAATATATAAATTTTTTTTATAAACGAGCTTAAGTTTTCGAAGTCTTTCATTTTTGCAGTTGAAATAAAATCTATAATTTAAACGTTAAATGGTATTATTTAAAATGATTTATGAATTTTATTTAATAAGTTTAATTTCATTATGTGTATGTGACCTGGTCTACGAAAAGGTACCTTACGTACGAAAACAAGTTTTCGTGAAAACAGTAGTTAAAGTTTAAACTTTTCAGTCTTTTTCGTATTTGTACTTTCCTTTTTTTACTTTTAACAAACTTTTAAACAAATTATGACTTTCTAATATAGTTTTCACCATTTTAAAGAGCCTTTCACACACTATTCGAATCAACAAAAAAGTGAAAACTGATTTTTTGATACGTAAGATAACTTTTCATAGACCAGGTCACATACCTATAATGAAAAAAAATATATATTTCAAATGCTTAAAAACTTGATTCTTGTTACTTTTCCAACTACCCACTTTTTGTATCATCCCTTCCCTTTCTGTTACTATTTTTTCTATTTTATTTATTCCGTAAGAAGTGTTGAAATGAGTAACGATACCTACCAATGACCGTTTAGAGAGATGTTTTTGTATGTGTAGAAACCTAAACTGTTACTCTCAATTTCAATCCACCAGCAACTGCATACATGGCTCCTATTAACATTCTCATTCTGTTATGCGAACAAGTTGTGACACAAATAGTTCTCGTGCTGACGAGCGAAATTCTGTTTCTTACTCCTTCGCGTTCAACCCTCGATATAAGTAAATTTTTTTTTTATAAATTTTGCTTGAGCACCTTTCTCAGATACTCCAGATCAGAAGGCGGGCATTGATTAAAAAGCACTGATGAAAATCATTTGACCTAGTGATTGACACAGCAACGTAACCATCAGGCGAAATTGGGTATTACAATTTGTATTGGCCCGAATTGGTGCTTAAAGTTCTAAGTATTCGGTTCTAAAAAAGGTCGACAGTTCTCGATTATTTAAATTATTGGCAGTGAGTACTCAAAGGTACTTAGTAGTGATTCAGTACATAGCTAGGATTTTGAGGAATGTAAAAATTAGTTTTGGAAACTATTTTATATCCTTAGCTATATTTAGTTGCCATTTAAATTGTAGATAAAAAACTTGTATGCATACGTACTTGGAAAATTTGCAATTTCATTCATTTTAAGAGCCATTCCTGATTCAAATCTGACATGCGCACCTGTTCCCATGCCTCCAAAACGCAACTTCTGAAGAACTTCTCTTCCAGTTTCACTTTCCAACTATCCATGTACTCTTTTCTGCAGTGTTCTTTATTATTTAACGGTGTTTTAATAAATGAATAATTTGCCTACATCTTTCCTCTATTTATGAGTGTTTACTGAAATATAACCAAATGAGTTCATAAATCAATTACCAACCCATTCATTGCCCTCATAAATTGCAATTTCCAAAGCATTAATCTGCCAACCACATTTCAATTTAACTCTAGTTCACTCATCGCTTCATTGCACAATTTTCTCTAAATTATTATTCTGATGCAGTGCATGTAATTACGAACTCAATTGGTTGTATATCTGACTGTCCACTTGTGTATAATAGAGCGCTCACTCTTTACAATATTCACGCTTCTAATTATAAAATTATCCACACTGACAGAAATCGTTCCAATATACTACAGGGTCCGGGACTCGAAGTGTAACCTATTAAAAAGGCCATAAATTTAGTTTATTCAACTCAAAGTAAAAAATATGTGAAAATAATACAAAATTAGAAAACAATTTACTTTTGCTCAATATGAACACATTTTGCCTTGACTATGGCCTTGAGACGGTCCAGAAATGAATCGCAAGCTGCCCGAATGTGACTTCCAATGGCTTTTTCAGCGCCTCGAGATTGGTGAATCGGTGTTAGTTCGGACCTTTTTCTCCAAACTGATCCAAAGAGAATAATCTATCGGATTCGCGTCTGGTGAATTTGAGAGCCATTGTGTGGATGTTATGAACTTCGGTTTTTTAGCCTTCTTTGTTCCCTCGAACTTTGTGAGATGGTGCCGAGTCCTGTTGAAACGTCTATCACGTCTGTCACCGAAATGCTTGTCTGCCCACGGCATCAAAGCAACCACCAGAATATTTTCCCGATAATATTTCGCATTTACCTTGACACCAGGCTCGATGAAAATGATTGGAGGGCCCCCACCTGCCATTAAAGCGGCCCAAACCGTTACCTGTGGCGGGTGCTGCCTCCTGGTAGCCAATCAATGGCTCAAATTCTCGTACGAGTCAGCCGGTCAAATAAACCCTTTCGGCCAAGCGAAGCAACTCCTTTGCTCTCTCAAGTCTGACTTATTGCTGCTTTGGTGTGAGATTAGGCGCCTTTTGGATCTAGTAAGAGTTGACTTTGGAATCATTTTTAAGTATGCGGCGGTTACTACGGTGAGATATTTTCAGTTCTTTCGCCACTTGATTGGCACTTCGTCGGGCATTTCGCTCAAGTCGCTTCTTCACTTTTTCAACCATTTCACGTGACGATGCAGTCTTTCTGATGAGCACCTCCACGACGTTTCACGATGTTACCCGTATCATTGTAACGAGTAATGGTGCGAAAAACAAAATCTTTATTTAGTTGAAGGTGCTCGAGCTGTGATCTAGGTTGTGATTTTCCAGCCAAATATAATGCAATTACACTATTACGTTTGAAATCCATTACTGATTTTCTTTTTTCGCGTTTACTCTAGGCAAAATACTTTCGCACGCTTATAAACAACACTCTGGACTGTCATTTAGCCAACTAACGGACAGCTGGTTTACGTGCATCAGCTGCACGAGCGGTCTGAAGTTGGTCACACTTCGAGTGCCGGACCCTGTATATGTAAACGTGTGTAACGGGATGGAATGGGGTGTGGTAGTGACATCCTATCGTTCATTGAGCTAATTAAAACTAATTGAAATACTATTTAACTATATGAAAATTGGACGTAGATACCAATAAAAGCTATTTATTCCTTTGTGTTACTGTCTATTTGTTGTGCGCCAAGGTTTCGAAAGCTATTTATTTGGGTTTTTTAGCTTGGAAAAACTTACAACTGCTGGAGACTAATTAAGGGCAGTAACAAATATCCAAAGCTCTAAGCGAACTACCAACAGGGAGCCAAGTCTGGAAGGTACATAAAGGGTCACTATTCATTTCATAAATCTGATAAGATTTTCAATATTTAACAGACTATTGAAACGTCTGTTATTGGCATTGCTCTGTTCAAGCCAAATGTTTGATAAAAAAAGAGATCATCTAATGACGAAAATTTTAGTTACCGATTTTTTTTTGAATACGGCATTTGGTAATTAAATTTATGTCATCAGAAATTTTGTTTATGGTAAGACTTTTACAACAAATTCTGAGCTTTGCTTGAACAATGGCGGAAAGTAATAAAAGCGGAAGGAATTAAAAAATCAATACTTGATTGAATATTAAACCTCTTCAAAATATTATATAATAGAAGTAATTCTTTCAACTGAAATGTATTTCTATCACAGTGGCTACGTAAGCAATTAGAATTGTCGCACTCTGAAGTCATGTCGTTATAGCGGAGCTCACGCATCCACAATGCGCGACTGTTTTAGGCGGATGTTTTGTTTTAGAAAGCAAGCAGGAGGCCACCGTTACAGTCAACGGCGAGCATACAAAATTTGATTTCAACAGGATGGCACCACGTGCCCCAGAAACAAAATGGTATTCGCACTGATTTCGAAATATAAATAGAATAATCCCGAAAAGATGATATCAACCGCCGTGTAGTTCGAAAATGCGATTCAACTCCAGAAAACTATTGGGAAGAGCCGTAATGGAGAAATTTTGCGATGGCCCACCAGAGACGATCCTAGAATCAAAGCATGAAATCGAGGCTAACATTAGTGAGATTACCAACGAGACTGGACAATTTGTCTGACAGAATGAGTTACTGGAAAGCCAACCAAGGACGTAATTTTAATGAAATTGTATTCCGTGCCATATTATTGACCATAAAAAGTGGTCAGGGACAAAGCAGATAGAAGTAGAAAACTTAAGCTACCATCTAACAGTGAATTATCAAATTGAGTATCACAGAAATAAAAAATGCTAATTCCATGACATATTTGATGAAGAGGGTTTTCTAAAATATTAATATATTGGATTGAAATCGTAGTTTGAAAATTAGAAATTTTTATTTACAATTTGCTTTAAAATTAAATAATGATTGTGTATATATTTTCAATGCATGTAACCAGCAATAATGAATATGCAGCTGCATAACAGGTCATGTTAACTCGCCGGCGTATAATAACATCCATGTGTACATATACGCATAATATATTTGTTGCAAATTAATCAAAACACACGAAAGAACGAATTCCCTAACATGCTGCTAACTCGTATTTCTATAAAAACAAATATATATATATGTATATTTATGTAAGTTCAGTCGAAGATAACCCATATATGCATGTATGCACAAGCGCTCTTTATACTCTGACTACTTCACACACTCGCCTCTTTGGCAAGCCAACCTACAAATACAATTTTTATAAGTTCTCTGAATGTATCTGCTACATATATTTGTCGGTTCTGTTCGTTCTAAATGCTGCTGCCGAACAGATAAGCCACTGTTCCAGCTACAGCTAAAGCTACTGTTAATGCTACATTCTCTGTGAATAAAACCTAAATGCTGTTAATGAACATTTAAATTTATCCTCTGAAAATATGTATTTTAAACACTCCTAAAGAAGTTTTCGCTTAAAAAAAAGCACAAAACATATTCATGCTCTTATTATTAACAACCGAATTAAATTGCAAACCTTAGAGGGATCACTCTGACTGAATATCCAAATTTTACTACCTATGCAGGTATGAGTCTACTTGAATTCAATACTACCCATAGAAAAATAATCGGCCTTATAGTGAAATCCGTGAAGGCAAGCCATTCACATAAATCATGAATACATTATTAACACACATTTATTCACTTAGCTGTAGGGTCTGCCAACCATGCTGACGACCTTCAATAACATAATAATTATAATTTAATCTTCTTAATAAAAAATAAATAAATAGTAAATACATGTGTTCAATCATTTTTCTTTTGCACTGTAAGCGGAGTGCTTATGTAATACTATAAGTAAATCCCAACTATTTTAACCAATTTTAGTTTATTCGCTTTATCAGTGATTGAGAATTGCATTCTTTCAGTGTTCATCTTGTATCATAAATTTGATGTATGAAACAGTTGTAGTACGCAAATAATATTCACTTTCAGTATAAATAGAGGATAAAGGAGAGCAGCTTCTTAAACAGGTCTCCCACTCGCACGCCAAGCTATAATAGCTCTCTGGAAATGGAGACTGAGAGTGAAAGGTGAAGAAGCGCCATCCTCTTTAACTAATCAATATATTTTTCTGTTAAGTCACTAACTATATCAGACGAAATTTAGAAAGTTTGATAATTTTACCTAATCTAACTCTGTCAGACAACTGACATAGTGCAAACGTTTGAGTGAGCTTAAATATCGTTTCACTATATAACCCTGGACAACTATAAAGGAACTGTTTAATAGATTTGATTTGTTCTTCATATTTATAACTTCTTAACACATGAGCTGAAAAGTCACGGGCCTAACCCATAGATGGCACTAGTTTTATTGCATTCGCCTCTTTTTCAGTTAGTACTAACCTTAAAAAGACAGCTGTTTAAATGCATGGTATTATATTCATTACTTCGAGAGTAATTGTGCTAAGAGTGACGCTACTTTTGCTATTATTAAAATAATGAATCAAAAGGAAATTCGTGTTTTAACTATACACTGCTTCTTGATGAGAAAAAATATCGTTCAAGCAAGGCAATGGCTTGAAAAGTGTTATGGGGACTCCACTCCATCAGAAACGACGATAAAACGAGTCACAAAGTCAGCAACTTCAAACGTGGTCGTGGAGACACCGATGACGCACAGCGCAGTGGACCTCCAAAATAGGCGGTAACACCAGAAAAGATAAAAAAAATGCACAAATTTGTTTTGAATGATCGAAGAGTGAAGTTGTATAAGTTAGATCACCTTGTAAAGATATCAAAAAATCGTGTTGGCTTTATATTGCATGCGCATTTAACTATGGCAAAGCTCTGCCGCGTTTGCTCACTGTTTTGTTTCATCAAGACAACGCACCTTGTCACAAGACAATCAAAACAATGCTCCCACATCCATCGTATTCGCCAGATTTGGCTTCAAGAGACTACTGGCTGTTCGCAGACCTAAAAAATGTATGCCGGTAAGAAATTTCGCTCGAATGAAGAGGTTATCGCTGAAATTGAGGCCTAGTTTGAGGCAAAAGATTAATCGTTTTACCAAGTGGTATTGAAATGTTAGAGCGACGCTGGAATGATTGCATTGTTCTTGATCGAAATTACGTTGATGAATAAAACAAATGTTGAGCAAAAAAACTCGAGTTTTCCTTGCCAGGTTCGAGACTTTTTAGCCCATGTGTAACGTTAAGAAAGCAGTACAACATCTTTTTCTGCTTCTTAATTGGCGCGATAACCGCTTATGCGATTTAGGCCGAGTCTAACAAAGCGCGCCGTCGGTTCTTTCTCGTGCTAACCGGCGCCAATTGGACACACCAAGGGAAGTCAAGCCCTTCTCCACCTGACCTTCCCAACGCAAAGGAGGCATTCCTCTTCCTCTACTACCACCAGCTGGTACCGCATCAAATACTTTCATGTCAATGCTGACATTATTTTCGATGTTAATGCTGGTTCCTAAATACACGAAGTCTTGTACAACCTCGAAATTATAAGTGCCAACAGTGATGAGGGTGCCGATACGCGAGTGCGCCATCAGCGCAACATCGGTGATTGATTATTTGGTGCGATGTGTGGATCGCATAAAACTGGTCGCACCAGCCCATCATGAAAATATCAGTCTACATAAATTTGATTATCACGGCTTATACACTGTCGTCAAACTTTTGTTAAAAAAACTGTTCGTTTCCCTCTACGGAAGCATCAAATCGCTTTGATGATTGGCGAAACGGCAAAAACCTCGTAGATTGGAAATTTAGAATATTATTCTACAACCAAATAATTGGACTTATGTTAGTATATGTGCACATACACACAGGTGTTCATACGCATATAATTGAGGTTATATAAATTTCACTTTAGGTGCTTGTTTGGCGCAAATGGCGTATACCAAATTGGCTTCAGCTGCTCTCTCTCTCTCTAGTTAGTATTAACTTCAGTTGGCAAACTTTAATTTATTTCCACGACATCCATCTTCCATAAACTTTCTGCACTTATTTCCACATGCGGCAACCAATGCGAAGAGAAAGTTTTCTTTTCGCAAAGTTGAGTAAACTATCGAATTTCAGAGCATTTTTAACTGCATCTGCACGCCACGCTAGATTACCTGCGTAAACGGATGGAAAAATACCTCTACGCACACATATTTTGCATACCTACTAATTTTCAAAATGTCACAACTTGAAATTTTAAAATTTTTGGGAAAAACTGCTCATAAGAATGGAGGCGGAAAAAACGCTTTGCCAGCACGAAAATGCTTCATAATACTGCAATGACATTTTCTAGATGTGTACAAGCCACCGACCGCGTACTTTCAATGCCATCACTTTCGGTGAGATGCAAGTAATCTGACAAAACCGTACTGTATCGGTTCATTCATGATAGTTGGTTGCATGCGTTTGTTTTTCACACATACACTTACTTTTGATTTTCAATTGATTTTTGACATTTTTGTCGCATCAGATGTAGAGCATTTTCTCCATTTTACAGACTTTCGGATGTGTGATTTATATGGAAAAAAAATTTTTAACACTGAATAACACAAAAATCAATGGAAAATCAAGTGTAAGTGTATGTGTAAAAAGCAAACGCAAAACTAAAATTTCAAAAACCAATGCGATTTTTGAGCGACTTCAAACTGGCACTTTATTATACTAAAATTGCATAAAACGACATACCCAGAAGTTTTCTAAAGCTGTTGCTTAAAAAGTTGACAATTTTGATTGAAATTTTTTGAAATTCCTTAAATTTTTGTGAAATTTATAGAAAGTTTGAAAATTGTATTTGATTAGAAGGCTTTTGTTATGTAAGCACAAGTGTGTAATTATTCTAAATTATCTTCTAAGGGTCATCCTCTCACTAGCATTTTAGCTCACTCGATCATGCCGATAAAGACATTCAGGTCTTCTCTTGCCAAAAAGCCAAATTTGCCAAAGCCAATGTTTTTGGACGACATGAAATTGTTGGTCTGTAGTGCGATTCACTAACACATTTAACGATATTCGTGTTGTTTTCCTTCCCTAAGCACAATTTTAACGATTTTGTTATTCGGTAACGCATATCATAACTATAATCGATAAAACAAAATCAGCTTTTTGGTTAACTTGTCGATTATCGCAAACTAAACAACAACAATTTTGGAATGGTTAAATTAAACGAGAAAACAAGAATTAGCAATTTGAATTAAAACTATGAAATTATATTAAAAAAAAACTTATTAAAACACCTCGAATATATATTTCGAGTATTTTACATATAACTTATCGCGTGTAGAGGAGGGAGTGAACTTTCAAGCAGTGGATCGACGTTTGCTTCGCCATGTAGACCATGATTTCCATTTGGCTGCAGTGGCTTTCCAAAAACTATTCCGATTAATTACAGACTTGACTGAGGCACCTAATTTCTCAGCTTGACAGTCATCTAAGGGGTCCCAGAATAAAAACGATTCTAACTGAAAAATATGTAGATCTTGTAACCTTCAATTTAATTCAAATCTAAATTCTGTCCTTTAATTACTAGGTTCTAGCTGCACTGCGATTTTTTAAAACTGGATACTATCATTGCCCCGTAAATAAGCAATGCGGAATATCCAGGAGCTAGTCATAAGCATACATAATGCAACAACTGCAATCAGCCGTTCCATGTTTTGCGGCAAGGGGCAAAATAAATTTTTGATTGATTTGCTCGGATGTGGAGCGCCTTTTTTTATCTTTATCTATCTATGTCGATGATATCCTCAAGCAATATTCTTATACTTTGTACAAAAAGTGTTAAGCAAATATTAAATTCAAATAAAGCATTTATTTATCTTACATACTTTGTACAAATATAACCAAATAAACACTCAAAATTGAATTTAACAACTTGCTCATTTTGATATTTAATTTGAGAAAGATGCCACTCTCTATCGGTTTGAATAAAAAAAATAAGACGGCTTTTTAGTGTTAGCTAACATAAGTTTGGGAACAAAAAAGTCGTTAGTGCAAGCGGTAATTACTGTAATCGAAAATAACAATTATCGATTCGTTAAAAGTTGGCATATCGCACGGCGTATCGCACTACGGGTCGGCTAGTAAAAGTTACTTTATTAGTTAGGTGAGAAAGGAGTTTAAATAGACCGGAATCAAACAAACAGGTGTACTTAATTTAACACAAAATTGAGTTGCGCTGCTTCAGTGGTCAGCCTTCGAAATTCAAGTAGAGGGCCTTTGCAACCTTTAAACTTTTCTTTTCAAGTTCACAAAAACAATACCTAACAATACCATGGTTACGAAAAGTGAGAGTTCAGCTATCTTATCTTGTGTACATACACATGTGTACAACTAAATACAGCCAGTGATGTAACATTTTGTTAGTTTAAAAATTTTAAGCAGAAGTGCCACACAGCAGAACTGGTGCACATCGCTGCCAGTACTGTATTGATGGCTGTCTGGCTGTTAGTGACGTTATTCACGTTAGAGATGTAAGTTTGGCTCTTAGCGTAGCCACTTCGGTTGAAACGTCGATCTCGCCTTGGTAAATGTTTCAGTAATCCACGAGCTCGTACCTATCCATCTAATATGCCGGATGAGAATTTAAAATATTGCGCAGACTAATGACAGTCTTCTGTATCAAAGAACAAGTTTTAGTAGGAACAAGGAAGAGGACTATGCAAGCCTATAAGTAAGATAAAAGGGCGTTTGGAATTTGTGCTATCGATGTTTGGGACTTTCTATTTTTTTTTATTTAAATACATGGTTTTATTTAATGGATCGCTTAGAAGCCCAGTTAAGCCTAACAATTAGTTTTTGCTTTCTAATCAACTTCACTATTACTACTACTATTAATGTGGGACGATCTTTTCGATGTCTATTTGATATGCCAATTGCGTATACGAAACGGAATTCCAAGAGCTTTCTGGGGGTCTGCAATTTTCTGCGATATTTTTTCTGCTATTTTTAATCTCGTCATTTACCAACAGTATTTTACAACTAAAGTAACATTCGAATTGTGTCGGAAATTCCGCTTGTGGTTAGATATTTACAATGGGCCACTTCTAGTTTGTAGTTTCTCGTTCTTCTGGGAAAATATTAAAAACAAAAGCTTGGTAAAGGATAAGCATTTTTATATATAAATAAAGGGTTTTCCAAAAACAGGTGCTACAGGTGAATGGATGGCGCTATTGAGAGATGATTAACGATTTTTTATGGCCGGAATTGGATGGTATTGATCTGGACAACGTTTATTTTCAACAAGACGGAGCTACGTGCCACACAAGCAACGAAACCATTGATCTTTTACGGGAAAAGTTTCCGGACCGTGTTATCTTCCGAAGAGGTGATCACAATTAGCCACCGAGATCTAGTGATTTAACACCTTGTGACTTTTTTCTTTGAGGCCACGTGAAAGAGAAGGTCTACGCCAACAGCCCAGGATCGATTCAAGACCTCAAAGATGGAATTCGTGAGCGCTCTGAGCCACATAAATTTTACTTGAATAAATTTTAATAAAATTTTAAATAAAATTTAAAAAAATCGAATAATCCTCATTTCACCTAGAATATTTTTACTCAATTAGAATATTTTTTGTAAAGCCTGTTAAGGAGAAATGCTACGCCATCCAGTAATCTGTGAGTTTGTACGACTGTTGAAGATCAAATTCTGAACAGAGCACAGTGGATTCTACCCTCTGTGAAGTTGAGGCCGAAGTATTTCCCTTCAACCTCCTTGCATTACTATTACTTGTGGCTCTTTCTTGAAATTAGTTTAGGGAACAACCGCAGTCTGAGCTGCCGTAATCATCATATTTGACAGTAGCCAAAGGATTATTTTATAAATTTTCCTTTACCATAATTCCCTTTACATCTCTACTTAGTTCCTTTCCACACGAATAGGATCAATGTCTTCTGAGGCACAAGGTTCCAGTTACACACATGACTACGAGTCTCTGTTCACCTTACCAGCTTCTTGTCAAAGCGATATAATGTCGAGTGCGGCGTATATTTTGAACATTGTTGTGAGTTTTTCGGAAAATTAGTGCATTTGTAGACTTGAAGCATAATTTGAAGAAGTAAAGCGAAAAATTAAAATAAATTTTTAAAATAAAAAAGTGTTTTTATTTTTTTGGGCAAAAAAAATCTTTTTATAGAAATTTTTTTGGAAAACACTAAATTACTTTGCTCAAAATTAAAAAAAAAATTGTTTTTGTCATTCTATTCTAAAGAAATAAATTGACAGCTGAGATTATGCTAACTAATCCCTCAAGGTTTATTTACTTATTTATTTATATAAAAAGTACAGAGTAAGGTTTTTAATAGTACTTCAACATTAGTATATTCCCCGAAATGATTTTAACATAAATTTTTGTTGAAAGTTTTCTAAATTTTTACACTTCAGTTCATTAACAAATCAATCAACGTACTATGTTTCATAGCAGGTTTCCCATAATATTGCGATATATGCATATAGTATATTTAAATACGTAAAGCGAACCAGTGAAAAATCCGTGTATCTGTTTACTAATATCTCTAGCCACACTACGATCGATTTAAAAATGAACGCTCATCGGCAGAGAATGACAAACTTCTGAGTGTATTTTTGCCATGACAAAAAGCTCCTCATAAAAAACCATCTGACGTTCGGAGTAGACGTAAAACCGTAGGTGGAAAACATTAAGACGCACACCACAAATAGGACCTCATCAGCCAAATACCAAAAACAAAAAGCACCAATTATGTGTACATATATACTTGTAAGTACCTACATAAATGCTAGCGCTTCACTAAAGCAGTAGTGTAAAGTGTATCTTTGAAAAGTTAATGTAAAAATAAGATAAAAATCTGATCATCACAAATATCAAAAAAAAAACTTTCTAAACATTTTAAATTAAAATATAAAATTCATTTCCAAACAAAAATTGTTAAAAAGTATATTTTACAAAAAAACAATTATTATATTGTATTATTAAGAAAAAACTGTATATCAAATTTGCCTACACTGAATAAATATCCACTTCTTCTCTTCTCCCCTCCCACTTGTGGCGAGCGTCTTGATATTGTTATACAAATGGAGAGACCTACAGTTTTTAGCCAATTCCGAACGACAGATATTTTTTATGAGGAGCTTTTTCATGGCAGAAATACACTCGAAGATTAGCATTTGCCTGCCGAGGGGCGACTGCTATTAGAAAACACTTTCTTTTCTTACTTCTTATTATTCTCAAGCCTACAAATGAACCTATGTTCAGAAAAATTTACGACAATGCCCAAAATACTTTTCCACCACTCTTTGTATTGATAGTAATTTGCACTGTAGGTTACTCAAATAAAATAAGAAAAAATACAAAAAATAAAAAATATATAAACATGCATACAGTTCAATTAGAATTGGAAATAGTTTTCTAGGTTTTTAAGTAGTTTTTTGTTGAACTTCGAGTCCACATACGAGTGCAACGTTTTTGTGAAAGTTAGTATACTAGGCATTCCTTTTTCCTTTGAATTCGACAAACAAAATAAAGGGTGATCAGATTGGAGTTACTTTTTTAAAAAAAATTGTTTTCAGTGTTCATTGATATTTCATCATGGAAAGACTTACGCATTAACAATGTTTAGAAATCATACATCAGCCAACTTTTGGTGTATAGCGATGTGGTCCATTTGCCAAAATTGCCGTATTTGCGCTGAAGAGCAACCTGAAGCCATTCAAGAACTTTCATTACATCCATTCAAACCATTCTTCAACGACGAGGCTGGCGCCAGTGTAACAATGAGTGGAGAACGCTATCGCGCCATAGTAAGCAACTTTTTGGTACCGCAAATTGAAGGCCGTGATCTCCACAACATTTGGATCCAACAAGATGGCGTTACTTGCCATACAGCCCGTGAAACAATGGATTTACAGCGTCGTTGTTTCAGTAAGATATTTATATCTCGTCACGGACCAGACAGTGCACTCTGCCCAGCATGTAGAGAGGAGGTTGAGACGGCGGACCACTTTCTGAGCTTTCGCTCGAATCAGGCTTGAGTTCTTTGGCACTGATGTATTAAGAAGGCTCCTTGGCCCCACAAGATCTACTGAGATTTCTTCGACGGTCAAGTAGACTTAAGGCAAATTAAAAAGGAAACGCGATATTAGTACAATGGACTTAATTGTGTCTGAGTGCTGTACTTGCTAGTCTGTCCCGACGAAAAAAAGTGGATTGGTCATCAAGATCGTGTGATTACACATCGTTGGACTTTTATTTGTGGCGGCATGTAAAGTGTAAATGGTTTGTGGATAAACGAGCTTAAATTGAGACATTAGAAACCAACATTACTAAAGTTATTCGCAAGATACCGACCGAAGTCCGCCAGCGAGTCATTCAAAATTGGTGCTTACAGCTGGCCGAATTACGGCGCAATTGCAGCCAACATTTAAAAGGGATTATCATTAAAAAATAAATGTCATGAATTGTTCTACACAAAAGTAATAGTCAATCAATCAATTCGACTTTTCTTTGTTGTATTTATTTATTTATTTACAGACGTGGAATAATAATACAATTATTCTTACACGTAAAAAAGGAGCACTGGCTGCCAGGATCTTCGGCTCGCTGATGTAGAAGTAACAGATAGTTAGCTTAAAGGTCTTACATGTAAAAGTAGACTAGAAAACTTAATTAAGGGGGAAGTCTACTGTGACAAGGGAAAAAACAGGCTTATTTTCCGGATTTTATTTCTAACAAAATATTGCTCGTACATAAAATCTATTTAAACTCTTATCTTTATTATATATTTAAGTTTTTCAAAAAAAAATTTTAAGTCAAAATATTCAAAATGGCCGCTGTGGCACTTCTGCAAGCGCAGGTCCGCTTTTCTTAGGTGCCTAAACGGTGTACATGAAATCTTACGTTTCGGTGATCTAAAACAAAAAAACAAAATATTGTTATCATATACATAGTATTGACTCTCGTCTGACGTAGGATTATGTCGATAAAAAATTTTGGCGTTGAAAAAAAAATTCTTGAAATTTTTTTCTTTTTTTTTTGCCTAAAATTGATGTTACTATTGTTTATAACAATTTAACAAATAACGATATCAAAAAAATCCTATGTCAGACGAGAGACACTATTACAGAGAATATATAATTAAATTTTTAAGCTGATTCATTTATCAGAACTCGAGATATCGTGTACACCGTATACAAAAACTTAGTTTCGAGAAAAATGCGTTTAAAGTTTCAATATAGCAGGTACGCGCTTTGGAGCGCTTCGGGAAAAGGTCGAAATTTCAACGAAGAAAAATTTAGCCAGCTGTAACACATATTGTACCTTATTTAAGAGGGTTCAAAGTATTTTTTAAGCTAATAAAAAAAAAATCGATTTTTTGAAAAATTCACAGTAGACTTCCCCCTTAATTAAGACTATGGTAAAAATATAGTAACTATGTTAGAGACGCAAACATCAAATCAATTTTTTCAATCCTGATTTAATTAGAAATTCTGACATTTTTTATATATTTTCTGAGGAAGTAGTTCTTAACAGTGTAGAAGGTATTTGATTTCGGAAGATACTTTTCCTGATTTGTTCAAAATGTGGGCAGTCGTCGAGTAGGTGGCAGACCGTTAAAGATGGTGAATGACAGTATTGGCAGCATGGAGGTCTGGAACCATTGAAAACGTATGAATGTGTGGCGATTGTGTGCCCTAGACGAAGGCGGACAAATGATTTGATATCGTTGCAACGGCAATTTAGTGGGTAGTTTGGTTTTATCCTGTTTGGATTATTTACGATGTAATAATGGGAAGAGGATCCCCAATTGACCATTTGTGTATTATAGTGCCTTCTTTTCCAGCGAGTTTAGCTCGTTCGTCCGCTAGGTTGTTCCCTCTTATGCCTGCATGGCCTGGAACCCACATAAGTTTTATGCGGTCGCTATTTTTTAATAATTTGCTCCGGATACAGGAGATGTAATGCATCTTGTTCATTGTGTTCATTATCGCGTAAATGACTGGTTTGCTATCCGTGCAAATTACTGTTTTCAATAAAGAGTTTTCAGCGAAGGTAATGCAATGAAGGATCGCTGCAGCGTCGGCTGTATAAACGGAGGCATAGCTAGGGAGGATGCCAGCCGTGATTGTTTCTCCTTTCGAGTTGACAACTGCAAACGAGGAGTTAGTATCAGTTTTTGACCCATCAGTGAAAATTAAACTCCATTCGGGAAGTAGAGGAGTTGTGAATTCTGTAAAAAGACGTTGGTAAACAGTAGCATTGGTGTGATTTTTACCATATTTCGCTAGGTTTAGTATAAAATTAGGCTCTTTCATCAACCATGGGGAAACAGTACATTTTGGCGAAGTGAAGCGGAAGTTATACCAATCTCTCTGGCGTAATCGATGCACAGTGCAATTGTCGACTTGCGACGTGGGGTCTTACTTCTTTGAAGCTCGCCTGCCACTGCTTCATATAAAGCGATATTGTGGCAAAGAAATAGCTTAGGTATAAGTTGTTTCGTATTCGTCGTGAATTTCTCTTCAATTGTGGGGAGGTCGGCTTCCGTCAGTATAAATTTTGTTGGGGATTTAGGCATAGCACGGAAGCTTCTGCTTACAGCCGTGTGGTAAGCTGAGTAAATAAGTTTTATGTTGCTTTTCGCACAGTTACCATAAATGGGCCGTAGTCTATCTTCGATAATATGAGTGCCCTGGTTACATTTATTAGCATTGAAGAGTTAATTAAACAGTTCGTAGACGACAAATATTTGATAATATTAAGCCTAGCAGCCAGTTGTTTCCTTAAATATGTACAATGTTCTTTGACAGTTAATTTTTATCAAAAATTATACCCAAAAACTTTAAGTTAACACTATTTACAATTTGCATGTTATTATAACTTAAACTAAACTAATTACATTTATGTTTCCGACAAATATGGAAGTTTTTGCATTTATTAATAGATACGTTGGCACCCGATTATTCGGACCAAGTGCTCAAGTCAGATAGTATATTATATTAATGAAATCTTGTTTGACGATCTCATTGTTTTATTTCAATTTAAAATTCGATGCCTCTAAATTTATCACCCTCTTTTATGCTGACTCATCCTGTTGCCGCTGTTGTTTCACTAGTTCAGATTCCCCCTCAGGGCATAAAAGTTCGAAAAATATGTACGTGCAGTGAGTACATGCATTGCCAATTGTTAATCCGATGCGGTCATGACAGATGAATTTTACGCAAGGTAGATACTGAACAAATGGGCCACATAAGGCCACCGAGCTACCGAAGCCGCTTGTAGTTCAATTAATCTTCTCATAGTTATTTTTCTTTCCACTGGGCTGGCTGGTATGAAAATAATCCTTTTTGTGTGTGTTTTTAACAATCAAACTTTTAAGGTAAATATGTTTGTACGCATGCAAATGATATATGCTGGAATGGAAACTTTTTCGAAATAAGAGTACTTTACCATTGATAGCAGTTGTTAGCGTTTGTGACACTTGCATGTATGCGTAGAAAAAAACTTATTGGATTGAAACTGAGATCCATTAAAAACTTTTTACTGCACGCAATATAAGTATGTAATGAAATATAGTACATAACGCTGTAAATTTCAAACTGCATGTACATGCATACGTGCATGCATTATTCCCTTGCCACTGTGGCTTGCGGTGCTTTCTCCTTTGATAGAAACAAATACTGTCATTTAGTAAAATGTGAAAAAAAAATTGGAAACCATCATAACCAACAGACGCGGCGAATGCCATTATACTTACCACTATGCTACACGATATCTGTGCAAAAAAGCTGTGTGGTTAACAGGTAAGCGATTGAGCAAGTCGGCGTAAAATTGTAGCATTGCAGTCGCACTTAAAATATACTTACACACGTAAATATCTATGTATATGCGAATATGCTCGCATGTGAATGCATTTTCATATATGCAGAGATTTGTTTCTAATGAAAAATTTATTTTAAATATTTCAAACACAAACGCACTTTAACAGCAATGTAAAAGGTATTCATGAATATGAGTATGAGTACACTAATACGCATAAATACCTGTAATACGTACCGGCATATGTATCCTAGGGTGGTTCAGTTGGTAGCGGAAAAAAAGTTGGATGAGCTTATCGGGCAAAGAGTAATTTTTGACGTCTCGCATTTGACTGTCATTTTGTATGTAAAATTTTCCCCTAATCTTACCAGATATTAAGAAAGCCGAAGAGTTTTTGAGATGTAGGTAAATTTCATTTCACAAAAAGTGAATTCGCTAAGTCCCAATTATTGCCGATTGAATGTTTCAAATATGAAGTAAACTGCAATAGTTCTGAAAAACACTATAATTGTGAGATTTTGAAAATGTTGGTATTTTTAAGGGAAATAACTTCGGTTCTTTTTAAACTTAAATCTGTTTTTTTTTTAAGATGAAACGTACCTTTTAAAAAAAATTTTTTTAGTGGGAAAACACTTTTTTGCCATTTTAAAAAATTATATATTTTTTTTTAATTTTTGGATAAAATATACTTCGAAACAAATATTTTTTTTGGAAAATGTTTTTTTTGGAAAAAATTTTTGTGAAACAATATTTATGAGACCATTTTTTGAAGAATAATATAGATATTTCTTTATTTATTTTGTGACTTTTTAACAAATACTATTTGTTTGTGCTAAATACTGCCTTATAGTATATTAGGACCGCTTGCAAGTTGGTCGAAGCATCGCTACGTACATTAATTAATAAGCGGATGCATGTTATTTGTCAAAAATTAAAAAAAGATTTAAAAAAAAAAATTTAGTTATTTTTAATCGACCTCCATCTGGTATCGCTAGGGACCAAAAGGTCTATGTGTGGCTTATTGCCAACCAGGCTAACCTAACCTTTAACTATTTTTCCTTAACAAATTTTTTGCAAAGTTTGTATTTAAATAAATTTTTTTATAAAATCTGTTTTATCTTAAAACAAAAAACAAAAATTGTTTATGTTTAAAATACCGGAGGCTGCCTCGATTTGATAAAATGAAAAATCTACGAAAAAATTTACAACTTTAAATAAATCTCAAAACTATCAACGTTTTTCTACATTTATAACTTACTTCTTACAAGACCCATGCCTAAAAATAAACCAAATTTCAGCAAAAGAGACAATACAGTGTTCCACTTGTTACGGAATCGCTTAGAATAAATTAGCGAACGAGTAGGGCGTTGGCCTCTAATATACAAGTATGTGTTAGGTGATGCATTGAGTAAGCAATAACATAGAGTCACAATCTCGAAAAAACATTATTTTGTGTGTGATATGGTCATGTGGCACTCCATTTCCACTCACATACACTATTCGTCTTCTTTTTACTAAAGTAAGGAGTATATAAATAAGAGAATGCGCAAACCATGGTGTCGAATAATAAAAGCGACCAATAGTGGATTTGTTCGTATACACAAAGCGTAAACGCTCAATATAAACAGTGGGCAAAAATGGATGGCTTATGATAAAAATGTGTTCCTTAGTGGGCTACATACATAGACCACGCTGAATCCTTGAAAAGAAGCCGAATGTTTTTTTTTTTTTGGTTTTTATTAGTTTTTATATTTTAAATGGTTACTCAATGATTGTTGTTAAGAGCTAAACGACTATTCTCTTCTTTCCCATAGCATTTGGTGAAGATCTGGAATATGACTATTAGAAAAATTTAAGGGGGAACGCCACTGAGAAAATTCAAAGAAATCTATTTTTTTCATAAAATGTTGGTATAACTACTCAAGAAAATGTGGTAAAAGTTTTAAAAAGAAATTCGCTTTATTCCCGATTACATGTGCACTTAAGTGAGCGCCCGTCGGTTCGGCTCCGTAGCGCTTACGATACGATGCTTTATTTCAAACGCATTTTTCTCGAAACGACTTTTTTGGTGGCAACGATTTCTCGAAGATTAATGAATACCTTTTAATTTTTTTTCTTTTAACATATTTCCAACGCATTGGCTATCGTTGTACGCAGCCGATTTTCAAAATTTTGAAAATAAATATTTTTTTGGGCCTGTTGAAAATCAAAAAAATGGTGAAAAACACACATCGAAACTCAAATCACCACCATTTTGTCAAAAAACACAAAACGGCTACGTAGAACGATAGCCACTATTGTGTAGATTAATAAAATTTTTGGTTTTTTGATTTCAGATGATTATTCATTACTGTATCGCTGAGATGACGTCTTGTTTTTTTTTAAGTCGTTACGTTTATTTACATAAATTTGTCAATTTTCAATATTTTGTAACAAAAATTGACATCAACATAGTTTAATACATATATAATAAATTTCTTTTTATCCACTGCTCGAATAATCATTCCTGTTTACAGAAAAAAATTCCCAAAAATCGACTATTTTTTTACCCCCCACTATGGCGTTCCCCCTTAATCAATCCAAAAAATACACTGTAAACAATAAAAATTACTTATTTCCTGTACTTAGAAATTTCAGATACCATTTACAATTTAATTTCATCCACTTCAATATACAAGTGGTGTAAAATCAATCACCCAATTTTGCTTTCGAATAACTTTTTTACTAAATAACAAAAAGTCGAGTTTTGACATAAATTTATCATTTCAAAAACCTCAAACAAAATTATAAAATTTTTTTTCCTGTACAACCGTATACATTTTTATCTGCATCAATATAACGGTAGCGCAGCCTTTTATATTGATATATAAACATTGAACAACTTTGAGTAAACATGATTTTGAAAAGTTATTTCACTACAATTTTCCCAAAAAAATCAAAAAGTAGCCGCCTGATACATGGCGCTGTACATTCAAAATAATCATGTGTTAACACAGCGTACATATCACTGATAGTCATATATTCAGCAAATAGTGATATTAAATAGCCACCTCATTTTATGGGAATCAATTGAAAAGCAAACTGTACATCAGGAAAAATCAGGCCATTGACGTGCGCAACGTAAAATAAGTGCTTTACCGCCCGAGATGTTTGAAAAATTGCTGGAGAAAGCAGCAAAAGGCCAATTTTTCTTCATCCAGTAATGGCGGCCACTAACAAGATTGATGTTGTATTCAAAGTCTAGTCAAAATAAATCGTAAGGTTTGATACCTTAAGTAAACATAGTGAAATTACAATATATGTGAAAAGTGGCATCGCTTAAAGGAGCACCACTGAGCACCTTAAAATCTGCCAAACAGTCGAGTCATCCATGCATAAACAATAGGTAGGTAAGATCTACAGCTAGATAGACAGGTACACTTCAAGTAGCACTTAAGTGCCGTTTTAATACCATAATATGGACCACTACCTGTGAAAAGATTAAGAGAAAAAACCGTCTACAGCCATCCAGTGCTGTTGATGTAGTGGAGGAGAGAAAAGGGATCTAGGCTGGAGAATTTCTTCAAGTCATCTCCAAAGGGCACGCTAAGGAATCTCAAACGCCTAGCCGCCAGAGCCGGACATTTGCAGAGAAAGTGTTCCACAAGCTCTTTCTCTGCAGGATCCCCACAGCTTCTGCAATAGGGCTTGTACGGAATTCCAAGCTTCCCCGCATGAGTACTGATCACTCAGTGACCAGTGAACACCGAAATGACTTTGGAAATTGAATGGCGGGGGATTGCCATCAACTTAAGTGTTCTATTTCTATCGTATTGAGGCCATAGTGTTGTCGAAATAGCACACGATGAGACAGACCTCCATCTGTCTTGCGCTTTTTTTAGAAAGAAATTGTGTAGCTTCCCTTTAACGACGGTCAAGGGGACACCGATGTCTGAGAAGGAGACAGCTGGAACCGGTTCTGCCGATCCCTTCCTGGCAAACTCATCGGTAAGTTCATTTCCTTCTATAGGTATTCCTGTGCCCAGGAACCAAGATAAGTGAAACGTTTGCATAAACAATAAATATGCAAAAAATAATTAAACTGTTGTTATACATATTGTTGTATAATTGTAATTACTTAAAGTCAATCTTGTATTCAATATTAGTTAATTGTATATTATTTCTTTTATTTTAATTTTCTCGTAATCTGAGATATAACAGTAGTTTAATTTACTTTACCACAATGCATGGAAAGTTGACAAAGCTTATGAAACCATGAACGAAAAAAATAGAGAACGGAAAGCAGCACCTCGTTCGTGAGTCCGCTTCCAGCTGAACTGATATATGTATTTACTTCTTCTGTAGATTGACAAAATTAATTTTTCAAGTATGTGCTCTTAAGTATTCCTTCTTCATTCAAATTTATTTATATCAGTAAAAATATACCCGCCCTTATGTGCGCATATGAATAAAATACTTATACTTATTCACTGATTTCGTTGCATATTTGCGCCTCTGCAAGCGTGAAATTATGTTTCTAAAGCCGTATTATACCTATAATGCTTTTTATGACACAGAAGAAATACCAGAACTAAACATTAACTAATGTGCTTTATAAAATTATCCACTTTACGCTTTCAAAGCTATATGTTGGAGAAATGCAAAGACAAAGTATCTTCATCCAAAAAGTATAGTTTCAAGGTTGCAAAGCTCTGATTAGTAAGACATCTATCTATGCTACAATAAAGCTGCAAAACCGTCATGAATAAACATTGAAAATATTGTGGATAAGCTAGCGCGTGCAATCGAATATACTGAGCCCACCTATGAAAATGTTGTCTGTAAAGTATATTTGCATTGCCTTTTGATGTTTTTCCAAAAATGGAGGGACCTATAGTTTTATGCCGCCTCCAAATGGCAAATTTGGTTTTTATGAGGTACCTTTCATGGCAAAAATATAGTCAGAAGATTGCCTTTACCTGCCGAGAGGCGGCTGCTATTAAAGAAACTAAAGAATTTAGTGTTTTAGGGTTGCAATTTCGGACCCGCGCACTACCGAATAGTACTCACGCACCTACGCTTCCGGCTATGGCGAATATTTACGGACCGAAGTTAAGCCACTTTTGTTGTGTTAGACATTTCTGATAATTGAAAATACAGTAAGTGTTGCCAGGACTTTCAAAAAGAACATTTTTCTAATGCATTTCTTGTCCTTATACTGTGTTCCAAAGATAAGGTGAATTTTCATTTTTCCCAAAAATTTTTTATTTATTCAGCAATTTCTATTTTATTTCCTACAAAGTAGTCCCCTCATATATAATACACGCAGAAACGCTGGCACAAGTTTTTTTCAATCCTCGAAGCAGTTCTCATATGCACTTTTTGGTATGTCCTTGAGCTCTCTCAGCGATTCGGTTTTTAACTCCTCAATCGTCGTAAAACGTCATCCTTTCATTGGTCTCTTCAATTTTAAGAACATGAAAAAGTCACAGGAGGCCAAATCTGGTGAATACGGTTTCTGAGGCATTATAACAGTGTTGTGTTTGGCCAAATAATCACTTACAAGCAAGGATGAGCGAACAGGTGCTTTATAATCATGCAAAATCCATGAATTTCTTCCTCACAATTCCGTGCGTTTTTTTTTCGCATTGCTTCACAAGAACGGCGCATAACTTCAAGGTAATACTCCCTATTTACCGTAAGATCTTTTGATAAGAGGTTCTTCTTAAGGTAAGGAGTTTTCTGATGCACTACGCCATGGTAATCGAAGAAAACAGTGAGCAAAACCGTGATCGAACTTGGCGTGCTTTGTTTGGTTTTGGCTCTCATGGACTCTCACATTGGGACGATTGGGCTTTGGTTTCGCTGTCATATTCATACACCCATGATTCGTCATCAGTTATGACCCTTTTAAGGATCATCGTTGACGTCATTTAACAATCCCACAAGCTACGTTGTTTTTAGAAAAATTCAGCAATTTGGGAACGAACTTCGCTGCCACACGCTTCATGCCCAAAATTTCCGAAATGTTCAAAAGGATTGCATGGCATTAGCCAGCCGATATACCGACATCCTCAGTAACTTCTCTAATTGTGATTTGACAATTCTCCATAACAATTTTCTTCACTTTCTCAACATTTTCATCGGTTGTTGCTGTGCTGGGGCGTCAAGAACGAGCGTCGTCATTCACATCTTCTCGACCTTCTGTGAAAAATGTGTACCACTTGTAAACATTTTTTTGACTCAGAGTATTCTCAACGCATGTTTTTGGGCTCCTAATTCCATTTTTAACACAAAATTTGATGCAACTTCTCTGATCCATTTTTTCGATAGCAGAATGCCTCTCACAAGCAATAAGCATGCCATATTGCTAAAACCGTGAATATATCTTCGAGACGAGTGTACCAATACAAAAAATAATAATAATCGAAAGTAGTCTAATTCGTAGCCCGCGAAATTTGAAAACTCTCCTTATATTATTTAACCACACCTCGTATATTGTTTTTAATAGAAAACTTCACTTTCAGAGTCAATTATATGACGCCTGCTCTCGAATTAAAAATCCAAAAAGTTTATTGGCTTTTACATAAATTGAAAACACCAAAAATATAACGTATCCTAAGATGTTAAAACGAAATACTTTACCAGTGTGAGGCTTGCCGGGCACTCACTAATGTATTGACTATCATAGCAAATGCACGACATGTTTTTTATGAAGAAAATGCGGAAGCCAGTCAAGGGGAAAAATTATAAAAACTCAACAATATTTTAACAACTCTTAAATACCTATTAAATACTTAAATTTAAGAAGCTAAAAAACTACATACCGAAGGTTTTATTTCTATGTAGTAAGAAATAAAATTTTTTGAAATTCAGGTTAAAAAGTTTGAATTTGTAGGATTTTTGCATACAGTTTGAAATTTGTTTTTTTTTTTGAAGTTTGCTTAGAAAAAAACTACCTTGATCAAAATGTTTCCAGGAAATATTCAGAAAATTCAAAACATAAGTTTATTCCTCAAAAGTGATACCATCGCCTTCCCTACTGCTTTCCATCAACTGCAATTCGCTTATGTCAACGTTTGATCCAGCTTCCGAAGTATTTTTGGAACTCTATTTTCGATATAACCATCAGAGGCGTCTTTGATGCTTCTACTTCTTCCTTTCGGCTGCTAAAACTTGTTCTCCGTAGTGGTTTTTTGACTCAGACAGATCAAACAAGATGAAACAGAAAAAAATCGCAAAAATATCAGGTGAATTTGATGGATGTTGTATAGTATTCTTTTTGTTCTTGTTGAAAATTCTTGGACAATGATCAGCCTGTGTGTTATCATGGTGCAAAATCCACGAGTTATTTTATCCCAATTCTTTTCCTTTTTGGCGAACGGCTTCACGTAAATGTTCTATTAAGCCAAAATAATAGTCCTCATTAACTTTCTGATCTTCTGGCAAAAGGTTGTGGTGTACAATAAAGTTGTAATCCATGAAAACCATGAGCATCGCTTTCTGTTTTTTTTTTTTCTTTCTTGAAAACGACGTGGTTTTGTGCTCTTAGTTCATTCGGAGCTCTGCATTCACTCGCCTGATGTCTGGATTGCGTGTCGTGCTCATAAACCAACGTCTCGTCTCTAGTAATGCTGCGTCTGATGAATGTTGGGTCGACCTTGGAAATTATGTCCTTGGTGCTATCAGCGCAGTCTTTTTTTGCATGAAATTCAGGTCCTTTAGCACCAACTTTGCAGTAACACGTCGCAAACCTAAATCATTAATTAGAATGATCTGAATGGATCCATAAGCAATGTTAATGTCTTCTGCCAGCTCTCTAATGGTTAATTTGCGGTTATTGATCAACTTTTCTTTCACTTTAGTGATGTTTTCATCAGTTCTCGATGTAAACGTCTTGCCACTACGTTATTCAGCCTCGTTGAACTCACGGTATCTTCTGAAGTGTTTAAGCCACTCGTAAATGGCTGTTTACTCTTTAGAGTATCATTACCAAACTAGTTTCCTAACATTTTGCACCATTGAATCTAATTTCTAACGCAAAGTTTAATACAAATTTGTTGCAGCAAATTAAATCCATTTTTAAAATTGTGAAAAATCGAACCGTTTTACAAATGTCAAAGAATGGCGATACAGTTTTGGTAGCAACGTTAATCACAGACAGTGCAACCTAACAAAAAAAAAGAACTCAAATCAGTTGACTTGGATTATTGTTCCGCGAACTTTTTGTTCAAGGTGGTAGTCAAAACTAGTCAAAGTATGGAGTTGGTATAGTTTTTTCGAGCGTCGCACTATAATTTATTTGAAATATTACCATACGCACCACTTAGTCCAATTTATTTTTAGGTTTTGTGTTTATTTTATCCTTTGGTGAACTATTCTGATATTTGTAGTTTTCGCTCAGTGTTAATTAAGTTTTAATTTACGTCATTTATTTCACTTTGAGTCTGTGTGTTCAAAATCTCGAATGCGTATTTTGGGTACCAATTAAGTAAGTTTATTTCAGTGTAAACAAGGTGAAAAGTTAATTCACCCATTCATTCATACAATGAAAATTTAAATGTTCTGACGTCTGATAAAAATATGTGTGGCAATACACAGGCAACCTGTAGAGAAACCCACTACCACCAAACTGGAACCATTAAAATTTCAGGTTTCTTCTTTTTTCTTATAAGCAATTCGTGAATTTTAGGAATTGTCAATGAGGCTCCTTTATACTTGTATAATTGGCTCTTACACCCTTTTTGAGTGCTTGGCCGAGCTCCTCTTCCTATTTGTGGCTCCTAATCATTGCTAAATTCAATAATTTGCGTTTGTGAGAAACAAAACTGTAAACCTGCTGACGCTGTCGGCATGGGTGATACTATACGTCAACGTTGGCTTATAGTTAAGAAGGTCGATGATACGATTTTTGGGTGATATAAAAATAGTCATATTCTTGTTTTTAAGTTACTATACTTAAATATATGAACTTATCTTTAAAAATTCAAAAAATTTAACAAAAATATTTTCCTTTTTTGTATATCATTAGTTTTGTACGAAAGAGCAAACACTCACATTATTTACTGATTTTATTCAGGTCACGTGAATAAAAATTTATTTAATAACTAAATTTTTTTTTTCGTTTCCTCACTTCCATTACCTGAAGTAAAATTTCCAAAGCTTATTGAAACAAACATCAAAGAGCGCGTTTTGGTAGATCCAAATATTAAAAAGCTAATTGAAGATTCAACTTTTCCATCTACTCCTAGCGAACTTTAAAAAAGTAATTATTTTTAGGTCCTTATAAGAGTTACCCATGAATTTCAGTACCAGAAGAAAGTCAGCTTCTGCAAAAAAATCTTGCCGTTTCGATCAAAACATCAATAAAGTTCAAGTGAGAGTTTTGGCTTGTAGGAAAATCGTGATTTCAAACTTGGGTTTTTATGTGAGTACTAAGAAGTGATAGAAAAATTTTATTTACATACCGTTATTGTATCAATATATACATATATACCAATGGTTCATAGACTCTTTATTGGATACTTGGTTGAGATTCTACTATTTTTGACACAGTTTTTCGGCAGCTTCGAAAGGCAGGTGGTTTTCATGAGAAGATTTTTTATGACACAAATACACTCAGAGGTTTGCCATTGCCTGCTGAGGGACGACTGCTTTTAGCAAAAAACTTTCCTATCATTTGGTATTTCATCTCTGAGGATTCAACCTGGGCAAATGTAAGTGACGCACCAATCCTTTCGGCCACCGCGATCGCCAATTATACCAATACCAAGGAATATAATCACATAGTGCGAGCTCAAATCAAATTAAAGTTAGAAAATTATTCAGTAGTGTTATTATAATAGTTTATAAGCTTAGTAATTCACATTCAATTAATATTCTAAATTTTCTAATTCTTAAAATATTATATCCATTGAAAAAAATACATATTCAAACAATTAATTCTCTCATTAACCAGGACGCAAATGGAATCTTTTCAAAATATGTATGTGTTCCTCGAAGTGGAATGCCAGCATTTGTAAAAAAAATTAATCAAACAATTTTGTTTTTGAATACATTTTTTACCATAAAAAAACAAAAATTAAGTAATCGATATCATTATTTTGATCTTTGCGCGCTCCATTGGTTGTCTGTTTATTATGCAGTTCACAAGAGTCAAATATGATTGACGTAAGGGTTATTTGCAAAAGTTATACGTTTTCCGATATGATAATAAAGGGATATACAAAATTCCACCGATAAGCAAGCCCATCCGAAGAAAATGCTTTGTCCAAATTTTGACAAAATCAGTTCTCACACCTCAAGAAAAATACAATACATAATATTTTTTTTAAGTTAAAATATAAATATAGCTTTTTTAACTTTTTCGCATATTTAAACGATATGAAAAATTCAACCAAATCGACATGTGATTTGTCATAGATTTTGGATAAATAAATAAAATAAAGTCTCACACCTCAAGAAAAAATATTTAAAAACTGAAACTTGGCAAACTTGAGTCTTATATTGGCAGCAACTACTGAAGAAAAATCATAGCAATCCGCGAGCGAGCATCTTTCTCAAGCTCTCTCTTCCCACTTGATAGCTCACATTATCTCAGTATAAGTCTTGCCGATATAACTAAAAGGACAGGGTTTAGATTTTCCCAACAGGGTATCCAAATTCCTTTCAAGTATGTATGTACGTCAGCGTCAAAATAAAGTGTACACTTTATATTGTTAAGATTTGACTATTTATTTATTTATTTTCAAATTTCTATTATTGTTTTTTTTTTTTTTAAATATAGTTCAACTACAACAAACGCCATTTAAACTAAAGCTTCGAACTTTGTATAAAACTTGTAAGAATTCGGCAAATTTCCGTCTTTTTACTTAGAATTTTTAGAAAAATTTCGGTTATCTAGCCTTATAGATCATTCATTTTTTGTATAATAAAGTGCATCTTCTAAGTACATTCAAAATGACACTGATTTTTGACAATTTTAGGAAGCGGTCTTGCGCATTTTCTCTATTCGACACTACTTTCTTATATGGAAAAATCATCCTATACCGTCAGCAGAAAAAATTGTCATAAGTCAACTCAATTTTTGAACTACTTCAATTTTGTATTTTAGTATACCAAAATTCAAAAATCTACAAAACTGCGTACCTGACATTTTTCTATAAATTCTTAGTAAAAATTGTGAAATTGCATTTGCAGAATTTTTATAAATTTTGTGTTAAGTTCGAAACCTTAGTTTATATGGGTTTTATTTTGGTACGAACCATATTTTTATAAACAAATAATTGAAATTATAAAATAAGTAAACAAATAGTCAAAACTTATCAATATCTGGTATGCACTTTATTTTGACGCTGACGGTATGTATGTACCCACACACATAAGTAGGTCTGCTATTAACTACATTTGTAAATATTTAAGTGCACAATTATACTGTAATTTTATTGTCTATTGTTTGTTTATAAATATATTTACATGAATTTCTCTGTAAGCTGCCTCCTACATAACTAATTTAATTGCCATCATCAAGTATAAGCCACATAATTTAGCCATAATAATAATCACAAGCGGCATGTGGTAATAGCTGGGCAAAGTACCTCATATAAATAATTATAATTGTAAGCGCATGATTATTGAAATTACAAAAGTGAATAATAAAATAAAAACTCGTTTCTTTTTCATTTTTCTCTAAACACAACGCAAAGAACTAATTTCAAAAAAATATAGAAAAAAAGAAAATGCACTGCGTTAAATAACAATTGGACAGGGACTTATCGATAATTTTTGCAATGAACTTTTTTATCATATAATTACCAAAACGTATTTTAAGAAATTATACAAATATATACAAACTATACGAATTTAAGCTTCATACTTCGTGCGCAGTTGGAAAAAAAAACAAATTTTACACTTTTAAGCAGAATTTTTCACAAAAAGTTCGTGTGTGCAGTTTTATAGCTCATGGAATTATGATGTAATGACGTGCAAGTTTTAAGGGCTCCAAGATCTCGTTGATTTTTGAAATTTTTTTTCTAAGGATTATGGGTGTTTTCTTCCGTATAAAAAATTTGAAGCACTAGTTATTTGGAAAATCAAGCGGATAATTCTGGAGTAATTCTTACCAACAGGTGTTACTTTATCAAGTCAACTGAGACTATCTCTCTCTCGCAGGTCCACACTGACACTCCACAAAACACTTATCATTCCCGTCCTGATATATGGCGCAGAAGCATGGACAAGAAAGTTTTGAGAGCAGATGAGAAAGTTTTGAGAGCTTTCGAGAGAAAAAGATCTCCGTAAGAGCGTTAGTAGGGAGTACCGTGTACAGTAGAACAGCGAGCTGTATGAGCTATATAGGGACATGGGCGTAGTAAATCGTGTGAAAATACAGCGGCTACGCAAGCTTGGGCATGTCACCCGCATAAAAGCAGACGCTCCAGGTGAATCTACGAAACGTTGTCCCAAAAAGAAGACGAGAAAGGGTAAGGAAACACATTCGTGTTAAGAACCAAGTGTTGGAGAACTTGTCAGCGCTCAGGATTTCAAACTGGAACCACGGAGCGCAGCACAGAAACAGCTGGTGTACTGTTTTGAATTCGGCCAAAACTCACGCACAGTTGTAGCGCCACATAAGTAAGTAAGTAATTTATTTGGAGAAAATGCACAAAACTTCCAGCAAAAAACGTCATCACAAATCAATGCGGATCTAGAGCCACTTAAAACTTGCACTTGATTACATAAAATGCAAAGAGATATAAAACTGTAAATGCGAAATTTTTATAAAAATTCTGCTCAGAAAGTGTGAAATCTTGATGAAAATTTGTTATTTTTTTCAACTGTGCCTAACGTATGAAACTTGGAAATTGAAATTCTCTTTAAACGAAGGTGAAATTTTTGTGAAACTTTTTTGAATTTTTTTAGTTTTCACAAAACTTAAAGCTTGAATTTTTATGGCTTTTGTAGTAGTGTGAACTATATTTTATTAAAAAAAGTTATTAGTACAAATAGTAATACACAACTACTATCGAAAGCATGTAGTCAAGCAGCCATTTTAGCTTTAAATTCACCTATAACCAATTCAAAAATCGTCAGACATTGCAAAGAAGAACTTATGCCTTTAGCGCGCACGCCAGCCATCACTCTTGTCTGGATATCCGCCCTTAGGAAAATACATAGAAGGAAATGAGAAAGCTGATGAATAAGATGGGGGCGTCCTATAAAGAATCCGAAGCAGTAGAAATAGGCTGTGCCCGAAGAGTGCGCAAAAGGCAAATCTTCTCGCTACACTAGAAGCAGGCATTTGATAGATAGACTAACATGAATACCTGCAAAATACCTGAACAAGCATGGGCCCATTTTAACAGATCCAGAACTGACGAGAAGTTAAGAAAGCCACGTGCAGACTTCAGAAATTCGTTAAAATAACCGGCCACTGGCCTTTGCGAGGTCATGCCAGAAAGATGGGGTGTCCGTACAACGATAGGCTCAAGAGGAATCTAAAGAAACAGTCTTTTACAATTCGTGTGAGTACCTGGGGAAATTCTTAATGGCTAACTTGAAAGAAATTGCAGAAGAGAAAGTAGACGACATTCGTAGACAGATTCATAATGATAAATGATAAATGAAGATGGTTCGATTAATAAAACGCAGTGGTTCCACAAGTGGTGTATTAAATTGGCATCTTTGTCTCCAACAACCACCACATCCACTACCATACCCACCACCATGATTAATGGTAACTAATGTGCCATTTGGTATATGCTAGCCACGTCTATATATGCTAACACAGACCCGAAGGATTAAATTTTTTTAATTTAAATGGCTCTGCTGCGTAGTGTCGGCTCAATTTGAACAATGACCCCGGTTATGTTGATTTTGTGGGCATTGCAGTCGACAAGCAGGTTATTGCAAAGATCTGCGACTTCAGAAAATTCCAAATGAAAATCCTATAAACTTGCTAGTTATTCAACATCGTCCACTCGAGAGTTAAGACAGAGATAACCATACCACACAATACAAAGTTGCATCAGCAACTGAATAGCAACCAGTAATTCGAAAGACATCACCCAAATAACATTGCCTGTCATCATTCAATGGTCCCTAGTACAGAACCCTTTATATTGTATGCCACAGCTTGGCCAGTGCTATTTCCACTATAGTCACAGAAAAACAGTTTACGCAGCACGCAATCGAGTTCAATTAATAAGATAAATGTTAAATAAATTATTATCAATGTAATTTCATTTATACTTTTTAATGCAGAAACATTTTACGTGAATCAATCAAGTGATGAAAAGCATTATAAATAAAATATAATGTAAACATCATCAACAAACAGCCGCAATTATATACTAATTGCATTTTTTTTTTGTTTTTGTGTTTTTTTTTTTTTTTTTTTTTTTTTTTTGCATATACAATCGGATTTTTAATGAGACATGCAAAACCACAAATGACCAAATTAAATTTGCGGAAATCGACAACTAAAATAAGCCATGACAAACTTTGCTATGCTGAAAGTCGAAAAAAAAGAAAATTAAACAGCACAAAATGAATTTGACAACGCAAAGTACTTGCATAAATCGCTTCGTTAAAAAAAACTTACGTAAAGTTGAAAATTTGCACAATTTCAGGCAGAAAATTTAAGCGCAAAGCCGATATCGGGACCGCTTCCCTCAGTCTTGGCTGAGATTTTGGAAGGTCACTAACTGTACTCAGTCGCTGGGCTGCCACTTGCGGCTTCCTAGTCAACTCTGACAAAACGGATATGGAGCTATTTACCAGAAAATATAAACCTCCACTCTTTCGACTTCACAAATTAAACCACCACGTTCTCCCGCTCTCATCGGAGCTTAGGTATCTTGGAGGGATACTTGACTCCAAACTCCACTGGAAGCAATACATTGAAAATCGGGTAAAGAAGACCAGTGTAGCCTCAAGCCACAGGTCGTGCTGTGAATGTACAAAGCAGTGGTGTTACCAATTTTAACGAATAGATGTCGTGTTTTATGGGAAGCTCTTCATAAGAGCTATGATATCACTAAACTGGGGAGGGTGCAAGGACTGCATGCATTGGCATCACCAGAGCATGTAAAACTTGTCCCAGTGCTGCACTGAATGTCCTTTTACACTTACTTCCCATCGACTTTTCCGTCATTTCCATCGCAGCTCAAAGAGCAATCAGTTTAAAGGAGATTGGCCTCTGGAGCCAATCTCTGAAGGCACATGGTAACCTTTTCGGGCAATTAGCACCGTATTTTTCGAACTTCGAATAGATCTCTCTATCCGCAAACTAGAGTTTGAGGGTCGTGCTAGGGCAGTCTTTCCAAATAGGCATGATTGGATCGAGGGGGACTTCTGCACCGAAGCTCGCACCTCTGTCTTCACTGACGGTTCCAAGATGGAATCGGGAGTCGGAGCAGGGGTTTTCTCTAAATCAGCCAATTTATTTATCTCCTTTAAACTGCCGAACACTGCTGGTGTTTTTCAAGCAGAACTCTTTGCGATCCGGCAGGCATGCAAAATGCTTAGGGATCGCGGGAGCGAGGGAGATATTAACATTTTCTCCGATAGTCAAGCCGCGATTAAGGCTCTGACGACGCCATGGTGCAGAACGAAATAAGTAAACTCGTGTAAGGAGGAGATCAAATCTATTGGGTGTGCAGCTAGCACTTCTTTGGCCTGAGTACCAGGGCATAGGAACATAGAGGGTAATGAAATTGCTAATGAGTTTGCCAGGAAGGGGACTGAATTGGCCTCAGAGACCTCCTACGCGGTCATTGACATCCTGTGACAGTAGATAAAGGGAACTACAAAATTTATTCGCCAGGAAAGCGAAGAAAAAATGTAGCTCCATTTCTTCATGTGCTATTTCGAAAACCCCTTGACCCCAATACGATATACGAAGGACTCAGAAAGACCTTTGGACTCCTCGCCTTTCAATTTCCAAACTCTTAGCTTTGTTTACCGGTCACTGGATGATCGGCACGCCCGCGGAAATGCCAGGGTTACCATTTAACCCTCATTACAGAAGCTGTGGGGACGTTTCAGAGAAGAAGACTGTAGAGCATTTTCTCTATAAATGTCCGAGTTTGGCAGCAGCTAGGCGATTAAGATAACTGGGCGCTTCTTTCTTCGACAGCCTTGGGCAGTGCGCCAACCTAAATCCAATGTTTGTCCTCCATTATATCAACAGCTCTGGCTGGCTGTAGATAGCTGCTTGTTGGAGGTCTCATACTGGCATCAAAATGGCGCTTTAGTACTACTTGAGGAGTGCCAGCCCGGCACTTCAACGATTTCACCTACCTACATACCTACAAAGCAGAAAAACGCAAGTCGTGCTCATCTTTATGACGCCACTAAAGAAGAACCGTTTGACCAACCGTTCATGTACCAGGAGGCATCACCCGTCACAGGTAATGGTTTGGGCCGATGTAACCGCAGATGGGCGTTCTCCAATCATTTTCATCGAGCCTGGCGTCAAGGTAAATTCGAAATATTATCGGGAAAGTATTCTGGAGGTTGGTTTGAAGCCGTGGGCAGACAAACACTTCGGTGGCAGACCATGAACGTTTCAACAGGACTCGACAGCATCTCAAAAAGTTCGAGTGAACCAAGAATGACTAAAGAACAACGTTCCGAACTTCATAATGTCCACTCAATGGCTCTTATATTCACCAGATGCGAATCCGACAGATTATTTTCTTTTGGCCATTTTAAGAACTAGAACTATTTTTCGAACTAGAAGATTCACCAGTCTGGAGGGGCTGAAAAAAGCCATTGGAAGTCACATTGGGGCAGCTTGCGATTCGTTTCTGGACCGTATAAATTGAAAAGTAACTTTCCAAACTAAATAGATGACCTTTTTAATTGGTTACAGATAGCGAGAATTATTCGCCCAATGGGTTGATGTGTGATTACCATTTGGAAGTATCCAGATTCGAATTGTGGGGCACAAAACACCAAATCATAGAAATGTTTTTTCTAATAGCGATCCCTCGTATATCTGCCAGGAAAAACTTCCTCGTAAAACATATGTCTACCGTTCGGAGTCGACATAGAATTAAAGGTTTTTCTATTTGTGGAAAAATCAAGGCGGACACCAAAAAACGGAGGAGGAGCTCAGCCAAACATCCAATAAAGGGTATAAGGGCTAATTATATAAGTATATATAATATAAATGTATATTGGGCTGGCAACTAAGTAATTGTGGATTTCACTCATAGATGGTTTCAGTTGATTTTTTATGTTTGCAGACGTTGCACAAATGTAAAACACATTTTTTAAAACGACTGATATCTGGCGATGAAAAATGAAGTGAAAAGATCGTGAACAACATTTAAAGCTGATCAAAAGAAGGTTTTGTTATCATTTTGGTGGGATTACAAAGGAATAATCTACTTTTAACTCTTACGACCCAACAGAACGATCAATTCTGATATCTACATTGAATAACTAATCAAATTAAACAATGCAGTTGAAGAAAAGCGGCCCGAATTGACAAATCGAAAAAGTATTGTGTTCCATCCTGGCAATGCAAGACCACACTGATTACTTTTTGTTTCCATCTGTACAAAACTCCTTGAAAAAAAATTCCAATAATGATGATGATTCAGTTTTTTGCTAATAAAAACCAGGAGTTTTATGAACGTGGGATTATGATACTGCCCGAATGATGGCAAATGGTCATTCATTAAAATGTCCAATGCATTACAGAATAAAGTTATTTAGTTCCACGAAAAAATTGTCTTTGATTTTCTAAAAAAAGTGAAGCCCTGATTTAAATAAATAGAAACCAGAGAGTAGAAGAATAATTATTTGGATTAAAGTCAATGTGACCTCAAGTCGTAGTTTAAATGGAATATTCAGTCGTCAACTAGACATTGCATCTACCAACGCATGAATTTAGAATTTCTTATTAGCTTAAATATGACTCAGTTAGGCAAAAGTTTGGCAAAGTTTTTAGTTTGGTGCTTATTGCAAAATTGACAAAAAGGGAGGAGGTGATATTTAAAGAAAATCTATCTGGTATTCACTTACAGCAAAATGCCTTTTTTCATATACAACAGAAAAACGTTGGTAATGAAAAAGAAAACTCACACAGACGCAAACTCCCATAAGCTTAGCTAGACTTAGAATTGAGTTCCTGGCCAGTTGTCATTCATTTCATAGCACCAATGCTGCTAACCACTAACAAAAATAGCAAATTTATGCAAGGACAGGGCAAAACTTCATATTGCGCAAGGCTGTCAAAGCTTCTTTAATGAACTTCTTTGCAAAAAGGAAACCAGTAGATTTACATATATGCAAACATATATAGAGGCGGGCATTACTGTGTGTGTGATACTTTTTTTTTAAATATTTGCAATGTTTTTTGGGCAAGAATTTCTTACGGTTTATTCATTCTATAACCATATAAATGAAACCCAATACAAATTTAAAAAAATTCAAAAAATGTTTGCACAAAATCTCACACTTTTTTATATTGATAAAATGTCACTTACACCTGTTATCGGGTTTTTGGTCAAATTCCTCCTTCTACTTCATTACAGAGATATACTTGCCGAGGAGCAATCACTATTAGAAAAAACTGTTTCTACTATTTGATTTTACATACCCGGAGATTTGAACTAATTCACTATTGAATCGGAGTTAAGCACCAATCAGTTCGGCCCATTATAGGAAAGGTTTTTAGGAAAAAGTTTGTTTTGTGCAGGCTCTTGCTGTCTTTTTCCATATGAATGTTATTTATATAACAGACTTGATTTCTAAATTATTTTTCATGAGAAATTCGCATAAAAAATTCATTTTTAAAGGTTTACATACGGCCAGAATTAAAAAAAAATCAATTTTTTTTTCGATTTTTCTAAAGTATAGTAACTTAAGAATATACTGTGTAACTTTCATGTGGAAATTCCCAATATTATAGCTTCTACATTAACCCATTAACTAGGTACAGAGCAGTCCGCGCGCTCCTGTACCTCAAACTTTAAACTCGTTACATTATTTTACAAGATTTTTTTTACTTTTTACAGATCCATCAACATTTCAAGGAGAAATACTGCTGACCGTGGATCAACCTTTTTCTTCATTGTACTTAGGGTCACGTGATTTTTTACATACTAATTTCTGTAAAGAAAAATTAAAATATTTTTTTTATAAAATTTAAGTACTAATAAACAATGTATAAAACATTTTTATATTTATTTCTATTGTAATCCCTTCTAAAAACAGTTTTTCTTTTAACGCATTTTTGGCGCTGCTGGACGTATGTTTTAAGAAAGAAAAGCACACGTGGATGGATTTACAGCGAATGACTTTATTTCCAGGTTTTGACAAGTACATGAAAGGTTGCTAGATTTGATAACTACATCAATAGTTTTAATACAATATTTAGCACTGGATGATGTTAGAATTTACATTTTGATATGCATTCTCAACACCCCCACTATATCAAAATTCGAAACAATACAAATACTGTTAAAAAGAAATCAATATGGAACAATACCAAGAATTTGCATAAATTTATATCTGACAATCCCTTAGTTAATAAGTCTGCAGGCATGTTAGCAGTTGGCAAGTATTTAGTTTCAACTAGACCGCTATTAATGACATCTCTGATAAAATTATACCTTACATCAATATGTTTCGATCGCTTATGAGATTGGTGATTATTTGCCAGTTTTAATGCACTTTGGCTGTCATTATACAATATTATCTTGTTGAAAGAACCTGTTAATTCATATTCTAAATTTCTTAAATAAATGGTCTCTCGACAAGCCTCTGACAAAGCCATATACTCTGCTTCACAGCTACTGAGCGCAACAGTCCTTTGCTTTTTGCTCTCCCAAGAGATGGCAGATCCAGATTTAGTAAAACAGATGCCAGTATAAGAACGTCTATCAATGCTATCACTAGCCCAGTCTACAACTGCATACCTCTCTAGTTCTGTTCTCTCTTTAGAATATCTTAAACAATAATGCTTTGTTTTTAACAAATATTTTAAAATTCTCTTAGCATAATTCCAGGGAACATGTGAATAACAATTATTAAATTGACTGAGGTAACTCACTGAATAGGCAATGTCTGGTAGTGTCAAAACTGCCAGATACATCAAACTACCTATAAGTTTTTGATATGGCAAATGATCTTCACAAATATCAGATTTCTTAATATTTAATTTAGTCTCTATCGGAGTACTAACTGTATTACATTCAGACATGTTAAACTTTTTAATCAATTGCTCAATATATTGCTCCTGATCCACTGTAATTACATTTGCATGTTTATCAATATTAATCCTCATGCCTAAATATTGCTTTACCTGACCTAAATTTTTAATCTCAAATTCTTCAATTCAATTCAATTAAAATATCAGTTTCTGACTTATCATTTGAAAATATTATGAAATCATCAACATAAATTCCAACAAAAGTTCTCTTACCATTACTATGATTTTTTATAAACACACAAGGTTCTAATTTACTTTTGCTAAATTCTAAATTATACAATGTTTCTTCGACTCTCTGATACTAGTCCAGTGCAGATTGTTTTAAACCACACACAGCCTTTTTTAACTTTAACACTTTACTGGAATCTTTAACAGGAAAACCTTCAGGTAAATGCATATATATACTTTCTTTTAAATATCCGTTAAGAAAATCTGTTGTAACGTCTAAGTGAGTAATGTCCATATTGAACTGAACGCTTAATGCAAATAATAAGCGCAAGGTTGAATGTCTAATGACCGGCGAGAATGTCTCTTGGTAGTCCACACCAGCTTTCTGCGTATAACCTTTGACCACTAACCTTGCCCGATACCTCACCATACCATCGCAATCATATTTTCTTTTTAGGACCCACTTGCACTGCACCACACTAGCACTTTCTGGACCATCAACAATCTCCCATACTTGGTTGTTTTCGAACCTTGTCTTCTGCCATCGCCTGCAGCCACTGCTGCTTCTCTGGACCACTGATAGCATCTTCATATGTCGGCTCGTCCTCCCCTGTGGATCTAGTACAAATATTAGCAACACCGTACGTTGTAGGCTTTTTCCTCTGTCTTTTCTCTTTTATTTCATCAACTAGTTGAGGGGCTTGTTGTGTATTATTGGATTGCGAATCATTTGTTCTTTCAGGTGTATTGTTGATTTTTTGCAAGTCAGTTCTAAGTAACTAGAGCTTGATTCACTGTGATAATCTAATTTCACCACAGATTCAACCATTGAAGCCCTATACATACTCAACAGTATGTAACCCCTGAAATGGAATATATGCCAAAAGTTTTCGGTGAAAGAATTATTAAAAATCCAAGCAATTTTTTCGTCGCTCAAAATTTGCAATTATTTTATTAGAGTTTAAATTTTCTAATGACTTGGTTTAAAAAGTTCAAAATTCAAATGCAGATTCTTTAATTTTGTCTAAATTTTTTGCAAATATTGAAAGTTTGATGCAAACGGTTTTATTTTCGTTAGAAAATGAACAATATTTAAACATCAAACATAAAAAAGAAGTTCCAGCTCGAAAAACATTGTAAATATTATGTTATAAAGGCGTGTTCGCCATTGTTTATTCGCTCACAAACATTAATTTAAACTGGCTCATCAGTAGCAACACCTTTAGCAGCAACATCTTTGTAGTTGCAAGCACCTAGCTGGTCAGCAGGCTCTACAAATGTGTAAAGAGAATGTTTAATGTGTCTAGCGCAACAACCAAAGACTACTTTTGACAGAAATAGAAAATTTTATTTAGCGTTAGCGAACAAAAAGCGAGCTATTACTAAATCTATGTATTATATGCCATTCATACGCAATTTCTATTTACAGCAACTTACTGCATACACTTTTATGTATGTCTGAATAATTCAAAATTATCTGTATATTTATTTTTCATATTTTAAATATTCTCGCTTACAATTATGCGAATATCTACAACACTTTTTGCCACATCATACTTCAGCATGAGTACCATATCAGCTGAAAAGTTATGCCGGTTTATGTAGAGTGAAAAATACCACGACTATTGCAGACCCTTAGGCGCGCATATCACTTCATTGCACTCATATTTTTTGACGGCATTACCAATTTTACGCTTTTCAAGCAAATTGACTTGTTTAGCCAAAATTATGTGTTTAGCAAGCGCGAAAATTTTCAATTTCATCCACTTTTATTTGGTGCATTAGACAGCATTTTGCCGATCAAAAACAGAGCAGTAAAAATATGCTGGCCTCATTTAGTCTGTTTGCTATTTGAGAGATTGCCAAAATGGCTCAGTGACTTGCATTTGTAACTCTACAAATGTGAGGGACTATGAAATTTCAATGTTTAATGAAAGTAAAAAGCAATCAAACAGCGAATAGTCGAATTTTCAAATTTGTTATGAAATCAGCAACGAATTCCAATCTTTCAATGTATGCAAATATGGTATAACTACAATACAGGGACATATATATTATTTATTGACAAGTTGAGAGAACTTATTTGTTTCTTATATAATTTTAATAATGAAAATATAATTTGGTCTCCAACCTTATAAGTAAAAATTTCAAAATTCGGCAAATTCAAAAACATTTCACAAATTTCAGAAAATTCAGAAAATGGCTTCATTGCGGTCCAATGAAAATAGGTAGCGCAAGATTCGAAGACTCGGAAAACATTATTTTTTTTTAATTAACGATTCTTATTTATTTTTTGGATGCATTGTACAATGGCACCTAATATATACCAACGGATACCAATAAGTAAATATCATTTAATAATTTAACATGTTTTAAAAAGCATTTTACATATATAATTTTTTAGTCACCACCACCAAATGATAGAAAAGGTTGTATATAAGAGTATCTTGGCTCTTACTTCTTTGCCACGCCTGCTGAGATAGCTGGCGCTGACATTAAAAATCTGATGAGTTTCATCAGCAGCATTAAGCGGTTGACGCAAACATAGTCATCGTTCATAATCCGCACGCTCCTAACCTTCCCATCACCACCTCTCCCCGCCCTCTCCCTGCACCTCATCGGACCTTCCCCTCTCCTCACTTCCTTGACAATGGTATCACAAAGGACGAATCTCTCTTCGTCCAAGTGTGCCCACTCCCTGGGCAACCATACTAACCTAACCTAACCTTGTATCTAATAGTGGTTGCGCCTCTGCAAGTGACGGCAAACCGCCGAGTGCATTTCAGCCATGAAAAAGCTTTTAAAATAAAAAAACATAAGCCTTTCGGAGGCAACGTTGAACTGTAGATCTCTTCATTTGTGGACAAATATCAACAAGCACCCACAAAGAGGAGAAGGAGACCGGCCAAATACGCCATAGAGGGTATTTGCGGCAATTTTATTTATCTGAACCTAACAAAAACGTTTTTGTGAATTTGTATATGCACTTCTGCAATCTTCCCAACAAGCATCGACGTGCTTTGTAATAAATGGATATGTGTGTGCGAAATTACAGCTCAAAAATAGCAAATCAAACTTGCACAGTTTTTCACAGAACTTGATGATTTTTTTAAAATCCGTCAAAATTTCAGTAAAATAGTGGTATCAGAAAAACGACAAAATGTGCCTTCTTCTGACCTTTGGCTATCAAATAAAAAAACGATTATATCTTGTAGTCATTTTCTGGCAAAATACCTCGAAAACTTCCTTTAAAGTTATTAATTTTGAATATCTTTTACATTCAAATTCGATTACTAAAATATATGTATAATGTGAAATTTAACCCAGCTGAGTTGTCGCACGGTGGTAAATGCATAGATTATCTTCAAAAACATGATAGAGCTTGCACCACCTCGGTGCAAAGAGTCTTTAATGCTCTCTTGTAAACCATTTTTGCAAGTAGTAGAGTAAAACTTTACCCGAGTTGATGTATAGGCAAACTAGACTGAATTGATAAATAAGTCATGATTGTATGTAGTATTAGTCAGGTTTTCGTTGATATCTTTTCATGACTAGAATATACCTTGCCCTGATGATGTGAGTGGGAGCGTAAGCTAACGAAAGCCCTAGCACATGCAATGCTTTTGAACATAAATCCATTCTTTGCAGGAAATTGAGGTAATTTTCGTTTTCAAAGAACGAAAGGTGATTATGCCCTGGCAAAGAGCGAACTAACTTAACATCCATCAGACTGAATAACCTGGAACGTATCACAATGCCCAACAAAGTGGAGAATCTTATAGATTAGCTCTACATGAATACTAAGTCCAGAGTAAATCTGAGAGCAGGGCAATAGATCATGAAGTTTTCTACTGATACTGCAGCTTTTGCCAATGATATATTTGATAGCATTTACTGTGAGACAACATTAGGTGAATGATACGATTTATCATACGATAGATACCTCCAATGTTAGTTAGAAGATTCCTTACCCGTTATATCGTGGCTTACATAGTGAGATGTACCTTGTTAGTGGCTCTCTTCTAGCGATTAAGTAGACGTTGTTGTCGTGCTAGAGTCAGTGAAATCTTTTAGGAGCATCTGCACTTTAACACGTACTATTTTCCACTTTTTACTAAATATTTTTAGAAAAAGTTCGGTTATGAAATTTTATAAATCATTGAATTTTGGTATATTAAAGTGCAAGTTTCAAGTGAATCAAAAATCGCGTTGATTTTTATGCTGACGTGTTAAGTGATTTCTTCCATATAAAAAAATCTGCAGTAGGCACAAATAAAATTCTTCAAAATTAGTGTGATTTTCCATCTACTTGAAATTTGCACTTTATTATACCAAATTTCAATTATCTATAAAACTATATTCCTAAAATTTTTCTAAAAATTCTGAAAAAAAGCATGATATTGCGATGAAAATCTGACAAATTTTTAAAAATGTTATACAAAACTCGAAACTTTGGTTTACATGGTTCTTGTTGTAGTGTTAATCATATTTAACAAAAAAACATAATTGAAATAACAAGATTAATAGCGAAAATGAATGCCCAAATAATAAAACACACGACTGTCCCGTTTACGTAAATTTAAAGGGTTTTCCAATAACAGGTGTTATCTAAATATATAAAAGGCTATCGAGAGATGATTCACGATTTTTATGGCCAAAATTGGAGGGTATTGATTTGGACAACGTTTGTTTTCAACTAAACGGCGCTATGTGCCAAACAAGCAATTCCCGTTGATCTTGTTTTCTTGAAAAGTTTCCGCACCGTGTTATCTCTCGAATAGGTGATCACAATTAGCCACCGAGATCTTATGATTGAACACCTTGTGACTTTTTTCTTTAGGGCCACGTGAAAGAGAAGGTCTACGCAAACAGCCCAGTGTCGATTCAAGACCTCAAAGATGGAATTCGTGAGGCTATCAAGGACACAGGGCAGCCACTTTGCAACTCGGTTATGGAAAATTTCCTGAATAGGATATTGTCTTTTAAGCGTCGTGGTGGTCATTTGGCCGATGTTATTTTCCACTATTAACGGCATACCTTCCTCATTATAATGAAATAAACATCCGATCATTTACAATAAAAAATTGCATTTTTCTTTGAATATCAAAATAACACCTATTATTGGAAAACCCTATATTTTCACCTAAATTTTATTCAAAAACTGATATTAGACATCATCGGCCTTAACAACCCCGCTGTTAGTTCTGCCTTCTCCAAACTGGATAAAGAGGCAAAGCAAATGGGTCTGGTGGTGAACGAGGACAAAACGAAGTACCCCTTGTCATCAAACAAACAGTCGGCGTATCTGCCCTAAGTCACTGTTGACGGTTATAATTTCGAGGTTATAAGAGAGGAAGAGGAAGGCCTCCTCTGCGTTGGAAAGATCAGGTGGAGGAGGACTTGGTGTGTCCAACTGGCGCCGGTTAGCACGAGAGAGAAACGACTGGCGCGCTTTGTTAAACTCGGCCAAAATCGCGTAAGCGGTTATTGCGCCAATTAAGAAGAAGAATAAATAATCGGTAAAAGCAGTTTCAACGCTATCGTGCCCTTCAAAAAAAAAAAAAAAAAAAGGTATATTTTTTAACTAAAAAGAAAAAAATTACGAATTTAAGGATTAAAGAACTTTAATTGCTGTTAATTCAAGCAAAAATAATCCTAGTGCTGCTGATGTGGAATTGGTTGATTTTCACCTACTCAAAATATCTAAGACCATCACTGAACAGAAAAGCGAAGGCTCAAGTGAAGCTGAAAATAAACCGAGCTCTCAAAATTTTTTTTAGCTTTGATAAAACCGCACTTATTCAAGAACGAACGGGATATTTCACGCATATACACACAAAAGATATTTCGGCTATGCCAAGGACGTAGGCGGTATTAAATTCTATAGATTGACTGAAATACTATAATACAGATTTCCTCCTCTGAAGTCGCATCATATGATCGCATCATATGATCTCATCACGTAACATGATCACAAGAGACATCATCAAATGACATAAGTCAGAGAACCAAAATTTACAGGCGAATTTATTCAAACTCGGAATCGAAAATATAATGAACACCGTCACAATAAATGTGAGCTAAAAAACTCGGCATGAAAATTGGCAGAAAGGTACACTAAAACCTGAATTTTTAGATTTAACAAAACTCTAAAATTATTTGGATTTGCTTCGACTGCGCTCCAAGTTTGTAGTTCCTGGAAAAAAATTGATCTAAACAGCTGAATTTCTTGTGATATTTCTAATATTTGTAACCAAGATTTAGAAATTGAACGAAATATTTTAAGGTTTATTAGTTTGCGATGATACCTTGGCAGCTCATAACAGCTTTTATAAAAATTGTGATGTAGTTCTTATAGAATTCAAATAGACTTGTTTTAAAGGCACAACACCGCTCTGAAATATCAAAAAAGGAGAGAGTTACTCCTCCTATTACAGCTTAAAAAGTTGGCTATCTAACATAAAAAGTTCACAAGCTTCGTAATTCAATGAGATTTCGTCATTAAAAGTAGAAGACGAAAAGTTGTAGAGTTCAAAATTAACAGCTTTCAAATTATCGCCTTCGTTATTATCTACCTCCATGGCAATGTTTTTAAATATTTAATAAGCAAAACACATAGATCTTACGCATTAACTTCTGCATAATTCGCCGTTATGCAAGGTGCTCATTATAGTAAAGCGAGGCTGTTTTTGTTTGTGACCTGGAATACATTAGCTCGCATTAAGACCGGTCATAACTTATGTATTTCGGTGCAAGTATTTATTTTTTATTTAGCTCAACAAAGTTCGTCGAATATTAGGCGGTATGCAGTGGAAATATCTAAGCAAACACACACAAATTTCTTCTAAAACTCAGTTGAATGCACAAAGCGCGAAAGTCTCAAATTTCCAAAACAAACTTCCCACAATTATATTTACAAATTTCTTTGATCCAAAGTTTTTATCAAAAGTCATTAAATTGTTAAACAAAGCAAAATTTTATGGGCAGTGCATTCACGAACAATTTCTGGCAATCAAAATGTGACAAAAGCTAAAGAATATAACAGCCATGAAAAAAAGGAAAAAATATAGTAAACTCGTATCTGAGTTTAACTCTGCACCCAATAAGGATTGTACGCAAGCAACAATTGCCATCAGAATGTCGCTGAGGGCGTTGACAGGCTAACAGTGCAAGTTGAAATTCATTCAGCCATACATTTGCAAATAATCAGCGAAACCGCTAGAATACGCACACATTTACATGTACGTGTACAATTGAATGGAACACAATCGAGCCAGCAAGCAATTGCTGATGACGGCTAGAAGACGACGCCCGCCATTTTTCATTCACCCGCGCACAAAATAGAGCAAAAATCATCATAATTGTTACGACGGGCGCGGCAATAAGCGTAAACAAAGTCATTATCCTTGATCAGTAAGCAGTAACTGAAAAACTTTCGTCATGGCTTCGAGTACGCGATGCGAATGAGAATAAATGGAACTTTACTTGTACTTGATTGTACACAAGGCCAACTAAGTGCCTTACAAATTATGCGTTTGTATGCAATACAAGTCAGTTTGAGAAAGAAAAGAATAATAATGGCTTGGCAACAATGGCAGAGCAGCAGTCAGCAACTTGTAAATCAGACACCGGATATAATTTAAATGATTGACTCCATAATGAAAGCGGAATTTAGCATAAATATCCTCAAAGGAAACAGAGACACACGGAAATAGCAAATAAGTTCGCTTAACTGAGCGAACTTACTGTTATTTATTTATGCGAAAGTACTTTCAATGCTGATCTCATTCATTCACTGATTAATTTATTTGGATTTCATTTGAGGCAGTTCAATGCGGAACATTGTTATCTTGTTATCTTATTTAGCACTTGTTTGTTACGTATACGCAATGCCCTACCTTAATGTTATAAAAAGAAGCGTGCAAAAACAGGGGGAGGCTACAAAACATGAGAAAAACGGCTAGTTAGAATTTATATGTGTAAAGAGGATGTTTTTAATAAGCTTTAATGAAAAAGTCGTAGTAGTTGAAGGGCAAGCATCTATTTTTTTGAAGCGCTTTGGACAATTATTAATGTAGAATTCCCTCGATTTGAGCTCCTTCAGAACCACGGCTAAAGTATATGAAAAACTTTTGCAATTTTTAGTCCATGTTATCTTTTTATGCAAATAAAACAAATTTAGGTAAATTTGTGTTGCATAATACACCAAACCCTTTTGACTCACAGCATAAAAGTTCACACCAAACTTAAATTTTATAAGCCCTTACAATGTAGCTTGTTATAATGAAATTTGTCCACTGGCTTCTAAATTATGACCGTCCCGCTGCTATAAGACAGACAGTTACTATTTTATACAGCTTTATGTTTTGCTCATAGGTAGTAATACTTTATTGTTCATTTGATTGAATAATGAAACAATTAAATTTAAAAAAATTTTAAAGATATATAGATATACTAGCAAACCCGGCCCCCTTCGCTGGGCACACTAAAATAGAATAGATATGGTTTAGAACAGAAAATATATGATTTTCATATTATTTACTTCTTTATTCTTTATTCAAGTGCTTTGGCATAAACAATATTTTTTGTTTTTCCATTTGTTTTTGTATAGATAATATATATATAGTTGGCGCATACACCCTTTTGCCGAGCTTTTCCTCCCATTTGTGGGGTGCGTCTTGATGTTGTTCGGCAAATGGAGAGACCTACAGTTTCAAGCCGACTCCGAACGGCAGATATTTTTTATGAGGAGCTTTTTCATGGCAGAAATACAATCGGAGGCTTGCCATTGGCTGCTGAGGGGCGACCATTATTAGAAAAAAATGTTTCTTCATTTTGGTCTTTCACCGAGATTCGAACCAACATTCTCTCTGCATTCCGAATGGTAGTCACGCACCATCCGATTCGGCTACAGCGGCTGCCAGAATTTTAAATAAATGAATAAAATATGCTTTAAAAGATGAAGTATTTATAATTGAAATCACTCAATAGCTCCTGACATAACTTTTATATATGGTACTCATACACCTTGAACAACGGTTTCCCTTCATTCAAAATACGTTATACGAAATCTTCTAAATTTTACAATCAACAAAATTAACTGAAAGTATCCATCAGAATTTTCGTCGCACGACACTTTCAAAGTGCTATGTTATGATGAGAAGTGATGACCTAAAGCTTTGAATGATTTATTTTGAGAATCAATTTTGCTAGCAGCGCGAATACTTCATCAAATATAATTATTAATGACAATAATGGATATAATAGTAAGAATAATAATTAACCAAAATACATATTCCATAGCTTCTTCCAGCCCTAAAAAATACCTCACAGTCTAACTGCGAAGTAACCTTTTACGAATTCGCCTCAATCGTCCGCTTTCCGCAAACTTTGAAACTTGAGCCATGCGAACATAAAATTTCAAATAAACACCGAGCTTGCGAAACGCTATTAATATTTTTGACTAACGCAAGGTCGTGATGAAGAATTCACTACTTTGAATGCTTATACACTTTGGAGGTATGACTATAGCTAAACACAATTTTTAAAATATGTAATTTAAGTAAAACTGCCAAGTGAACGTTGTTAAGGCTTCCTTAAACATAAGGCTTCTTTCAAGATATAAATAGATTTTAGCTAAAGCAAGCACAGTTAGAATAGAATTACTTTCGTTATTTGCAATTTTAAAATCTCTGCTGGAAAATCATAAATTTTCATTAAATTCAAATAGGCAGTTCATTTAAATACCTCGTGAGGATATGCAAATAATACCTACAACAACAACAACAGCAACGTCAACACGATCTACATCTGCAAATAATATCATCAACAATTACAGTCATGAATCAATTGTAAAGGACTACTTCAGCACACACAAAAAATAAAATTAAAATAAAATTAAAAAAAACAGAATATGACTTCAACCAAGCGTGTAGCGTTAAAATGCTGCCACTTGAAAGCAAAATAAGACAAATTTTCTGACTTTCCCCTTCTTAAATTTGTGGCTGGCATAAAAATTGCTATTGGCATTTTTGTGGCTATTGTGTGGCATTGTGCATCCGCGCACTTTGGCCAAAAGTTAAAATGGCACAGCGGCACGAATATGTACAGTGACTGACAGCCAAAATGATACAGCCAATTTTTTAAACCCACTAATGGCATTAACTGAAAATAAAAAAACATTTCTCTAACAATTTATAAGCCAGTTGATAATAAAATATGATTTTATTTGAAATATATAAAAAATTACTTTGAATATTTACGATATTTATTGTGTAGTACAAAAAACATTTATATATATAATTAAGTATATGTCCATTTTTAGGTGTTTGACCGAGCTTCTCCTCCGGCGGCTGATATTGATGAACAAAGGGAGGACCTAAAGTTGTAAGCCGACTCCGAAGGGCAGGTATTTTTTTATGAACTACTAAGGCAACTCACAGCCAAAATGATGCAGTACTAAAAGCATTCCATATAACTTTTATAAGAATAAAAACTTTAAAATGGTAGTAAATTAATATTTTGTAGAGTATTTCCCTCTAATAATAACTATTAGCGCATATTCTTAGTGCACAGAAGAAATTTTTTATATTCCTCTTTAGAAGATATTGACATCTTGTCAAATTGGATTGAAAGCGATGTCAGCATCGAGCCAGTTAGTAACGAAGAAGTAATGAGCGAAATTTTCAAAACGAAAACCAAAAACACGCCTGGTTTCGACCTCATAACTACAGAAATTCTTCGGAGATTGCCCAATAATTGTGTTACTTGTCTGTCTCAATTGATTAATTTGTGTTTTTTGTTAAGGGGTTAGGGGTAGTCAGAGGCCCGAAAAAATGATGATTTTCACGAATTTTTTTTTGCTACTTAATTAATTTATTTAACAAAAATAAAAACATAGCATAAAAACATCATGTTTTAACTTGACTTCACCAAAATTTCAAAAAAAAAAATTAATAATTGCAAAAGTTATCGCTGTTTGTGTGAAGCCCGTTTCTCCAGAAGTCCCTTGCGGTGAACATCACAAGTCCTTGCAGATTCATCTAAAACCAATCGTATGAGAAAAATTATTTTTATTGATAGATAATCTCGAGCCGGATCGAAGCTTTTTTTTTTTTTTTTTCAAAATGAACAAAATGGCGGCCTCAGAAAATTTTTTCCAGATTTTAGAAAAAAAAACCAACAGTTAATTGTTAAAAAAAAATCGAAATTTTTGAAAAAAAAAATCCTTCGATCAGGCACAAGTTTTTTATGTTTTTCAAAAGCTGTATAAATTTTATTGAAATCTACGTAGCGGTTTTTAAGTTACAGTGTTCACCAGTTTGAAAAACATAGTTTTGAGAAAAACGCATTTAAAGTTTTGCTATCGGCTCCGGAGCGGCCGAGCGCCCTTTGTTAATTGTTGAATAACTTCAAAAGTATTTGTCGGATTCACTTAAAATTTTTACACAATATTTTTAAAACATTATACTTTAAGAAAATGCAAAAAAAAAATCGATTTTTTGAAAATTCTGACTACCCCTAACCCCTTAAAACATGTTCCCTTGTACTGAAAGACAGCACAAGTAATTATGATTCTGAAAGCCGGAAAATCGCCAAATGATGTGCCTTCATACCAACGTATTTTTCTGCTACCAATGCTGTCCCAACTTTTTGAACAATCGACTAAGTTCATAGGGATGTTAGAACCATAGAGTGTGCGATAGAGGAAAATAAAGTTTGCGCAGGCGTTTGACAAAGTTTGGCATACAGGATTACTCCACAAACTAAAATTTATTTTGCCCAGGAATTATTGCGAAATCCTTTCTTCCTACCTTGATGGCAGATACTTTCGTGTCAGACTTGACAACGCCTATTCTTCATTGCAAAAAGCAAGCGCGGGGGTACCTCAAGGAAGCTTGCTAGGCCCTCTCCTGTACCTCTTGCATACGTATGGCTTACCGGTTCACGAGCAACACGTTACCGCAACCTTTGCAAATGACACGGCTATCCTAGCAGTTGGAGAAGTGATCGAGACTACGAAATTGCAATCAACGGTGAGCTGTATTGCATCATGGGCAAAAAAATGGCGTATCAAATTAAATAATTCTAAACATTGTATTCTGCGTTACATTTTAAGATGCGTTAATAAAAAAAATCCTCTTTTAATGCCTTTTTGAAGTCATAAAAGTTTCTAATCACATTTGTACGAATTTCTTCATCTTTTTAAACTTCAATATTAATAACATTCAAATTTGTTACTGCGCTGCCACATGAGCATTATGCAATTCCAAATGAGTCGATTCTATACAAACGCCGATTTATGTTTCGAGTCGTCGTTCTAATATAAACGAAAAAAAATTCCAAATGTCTAATTTTGTGGCACATTGTAACAAATATTCCTTTAAAATACACAACCAATTATGTCTACCCACATTACTTTCAATAAAAGTTAAATTTACGGTTCTTTCAGAGGATGTGCATCCCCATATCATTATGTGTCCTCGACAATTGATGTTGTAGCTGCATAAAAACTCCTCATACATGTACGAGAAATGCTGCTGGAGCAACAGTTCTTGGCTGTAAGTAAATGCTGGTCGTTCCGGTAACGTAGAATCATCTGCCGTGGGAACGTGTCCCCGACAGTGTTTGGTTGTGCCGCGCAGATTTAGTAATTGCACAGTAGTAACACCTCAATCTTGACACTGATGAATGGCTTGTTTCGGGCTGTGCGTCCATAGAAATAAGATTTCCTTAGAGCCCTGCGCGCAGTTTCCTGATATAGGTTTCAACTTCATCTGTAATTGTTGGAGCGCTCACAAATGGATTTTCACGTAAACTTCGCAAGATCCATCTAGAACTAGTGTATAAGTTTCCGTCACCTCGTAAAAGAAGTATCGCTGCTATTATTATTTTTGTGTTCCCTCTAGTACGAGTAATATACTGGTGATGGTGACTTGAAGGTGTATATGTGAGGTCTCGATCGCAATAGTTGAAGTTCGTTTGAAGCAAAAATATACTTTTTATCTAACGTCAAAAATGTATACGCTCGTCCCGAAAGAACAGCATTTGCGGGAAGTCATGCTTCATTCTTACCTTTTAAAGAAAAGTGCAGCTGAAACGGGTCGTATATTGATCAATATTTACGATAGTCACGCTCCATGAAATGCACCTTGTTAAGAGTGGCTTCGACGCTTCCAAAGTGGCAATTTCGACATGAGTGATAAAAAAAGTCGCAAAGGGGAACCGAATAAATTCGAAGATACTCAGCTACAACTATTATTGGATGAAGGCGCATGTCGAACCCTTGATGATATGTCTAAAGAGTTCAATGTTGACAGATCAACTGTCGGTAAACGTTTGCACGGGACGGGAATGGTCCAGAAAGCTGATAACTGGCTGCCACATCAATTGAGGGAGGCGGATATCGAAACACGTTTGGTACGTGTGAGATGCTCGTTGGGCAGAAAAGAAAAGATTTCCTACATCACATAGTCACTGGCGATGAAAAATGGATCTATTATGATAACCCTAAGTGTCGAAAATGTTGAGCCTGCCAGGTGAATCGCTGCCAGGTCCATCGACTGCGAAAAGAAATATTCATACTTCAAAGGATATGTGGTGCATCTGGTGGGATCAAAAGGGTATCATCTATTATGAGCTCCTTAAACCATCTGAAACCATCATTGGAGATCGTTACGGACTGCAGCTAATACGATTGAATAGAGCTCTCAAAGAAAAGCGGCCGGAATGGGATGGTAGAAGGTATACATGACAAACTGATTTTGCTGCAACGCTGATATCGCCAAGCCTCGCTAAATTGGTCCAGAAATATATATTTAGAGGGACTGTATTGGGAACTCCTGCCCCAGCCTCCGTATTCACCAGACATTACACCTTCGGATTACCGATCAATGCAGTCAGCCCTTATTGGGGAGCGGTTCACTTCTTACGAAAGCATCGCAAACTGGCTCAATGAATGGATAAAGTCAAAATAACGTGATTTTTTCGTTATACGAATCCGTACACTGCCTGAAAGGTGGAGTAAAGTTGTAGCTTCCAATGGCAGATACTTCACATAATATCGTGTATTATTTAATTGTTTAAATAATTCGTAACTTTGTCTAAGAAAGGATGGAAACCTATTCCCATACACAATATATAAAATATAATATTAACAGCAAACAAAATCTTGGCATGATACAATATATTTGCAAGATTTTAATTTAATATTGCCATAAGTGGCTGTTGGTTCATTTTGATTGTGAGACACTGTACGCATTGCACATAAACATTTTACAAATTCGTGTTTGTGCGTTGGGTTATAAAATTCGACTGGTTTGAATACATATCACCCCACATGACATGAAAATCGCTTTATTGAGGAAACTTTTTTAAGGAATACATACAAAGTCGACTTTGGCCTCTATGTGAAACATTATAAGTATTCAAAACAACAAAACAAAAAAAAGAACAAAAAAACCAACAAAAGGAAAACCAAAAAGCATAAAACAATAGTAAAAATAAAAAATAAGTTCAAAACAATATACCCCATGCTTTTATGAAGACTGTAGAATTTGCCTGGAAGCTATTGTATTACACACAAAGCTAGAATATAACTCAAAGTTTTGTATGCAGTTATCAGGGCAATCCAAAACTTATTCTTAAAAACTTATTTTAAGTACTTAAAATATGCCATTAAATTATAAACGTATGCCACACAAATGCTTTGAAAAGCCTTATAAGATGCGCATTTAAATTTTACATACAGTGTGTTAAATAGTTAAAGCCCCAGGACTTATTGACAAGTTTTGACAATTTATTCTTTTCTCATTTAATTTTTATACATAGTTTTTCATGAAAATATAATTCATACTCCTACAAAAAATATATAAATCAAACTTTGTGTAAATTAAAAGAAAAAAAATTGAAAATGTTCACCAATCTTTTTAATTAGAAAAATTTTAAATATGCAGGATTATAGTCCATCAAATATCCATATAATAAAGTGCAAGCTGCAATTATGATACTTTTTTTCTTCTGTCAGTCGATAAACGTGCAGGTGCCGCAAATTCAATCACCCGATCGGAAAATTCAAAATTTTTGCTAATGGTGTCGTACGTCAATCACGATTGGAACTTGTGAATTAGACAACTGTGGTAAACACACAGACTAGCAGTGAAGCGCGTAAAAGTCAAGGTAAAGATTTTCGTCACCCAAAATTATTTTTTATTTAGAAAAAAAGTTGTTCAAACTCCGAATCGGATAAGCGTGGATAAATATGCTTCACCATATTGCCCCACCTGCCCTGACGAGCTCTAAAACGTGAAGCATGTTCTATTCCACTGTCCTGGGTTCGCAAGAAAGCGCGAGGAGTTAACTCTGACGTATATGCCACACTGACTCTGTCGTATATGCCACACAACCGAGTGTGTCTGATCTATTTGGTATCACTGCAGCTCAAACACTGCATCCCAATATCAACACTGCAGCCAACCTAAGCTTGCTAAGCCGGTGATGGGTTCGCTGAGTAAGCTCGATGAAGAAAGGCGAAGAAAAGGACTGTTTCAACAACAGCAGATAGAGGCTGATAGCTATGACGTCTTAACCTGCATTCATTTAGAAGCAAAGTTCCACTGGAGGTCGACTAGAGATAAACTGACGACAATCACAGATGCCTGAGTTTACCCCTCATAACTAAATCAAACAGCGACAAACCGGTATTGGTAATGTTATTACCGCATTTTTGGCGTTCCTTTGGTCCCACGTACAGTGGAAGCAATTGGAGGCTATCTTCGACGTATTACCTTCATACATACATGGCTGAGAGACTGGACGCAAGATCCTATTATAGCCAATAGCCACAATCACGGCTCCACCTCGATGTAATGCAAATATGTTGTCCCGGATGGAAGTCGGCCGAGCATGAACCACACATCATTGGTGCGACGGTGTTAATTAAAATAATTCTGACATTTATATCATCCACTCTAAAAACAAAAAAAACAATACGCTAATAACGTGCACTTTGGAATTCATTTCACACGTAATCTTTTTATAGCAGAGTATACCACCGCCGTAGCCAGATGGGCTGGTGCGTGACTACCATTCGGAATTCAGAGAGAACATAAGTTCAAATCTCAGTGAAAGGCCAAAATGAAGAAATTTTTTTTTCTAAAAGCGGTCGCCCCTCGGCAGGCAATGGCAAACCTCCAAATATATTTCTGCCATGAAAAACTTCTCATAAAAACTATCTCCATTTGTGGAACAACATCAAGATAGACGCCACAAATAAGAGCTCGACCAAACACCCAAAATATACCCGAAGAAATATAGCTCGCATTTTAAATTCTCTTATAAAACGTTTACGCATTCCAACTGCTTCTTGCTAGCTTGAAAGCCAAAACACTTAATGGAACACCCTCCAGCCCATAAACCGCATCAAACTGTGACCTTTTCTGGAAACATTGATAGTTCTTGCAATTCTTCTGGCTGATCTTCACTCCTAAATCGACAATTATGCTTATTTACGTACCCGTTGATCCAAAAATCAGCTTCGTCGCTGAACACAATTCTTCGATAAAAAAGTGGATCTTCGGCCAACTTTCCAAGAGCCCATTCACCAAAAATTCTGCGTTGCGGTAGGTCGTTCGGCTTCAATTCTTGCACCAGGCTTGAAAGGCTTCACACCTAAATCCTTTCGCAAAATGTTCCACGTTGTTGAGTAACAGAGGCCCAATTGCTGCGAACGGCGATTAATCGATAATTGATGGTCATCATTAACATTGGCCATACAACTGCGATATTTTCTTCAGTTCGCACTCTACGTAAGCGTGTTGGTGGTTTGATGTCCAATAATGTAAATTTGGTCCTAAATTTAGTGACAATAGCTCGAATAGCCGCTTCAGTGGGTCGATTAAACTGAGCATAAAATGGAAGAAGCGCGCGATAAACTTTCTTAAGAGAACACACATTTTTATAATAAAATTCAATGATTTGCAAGCGTTGTTCGTTTGTAAGACATTTCATTGTTAAATTATAGGCCAAACTGAAGATATTTGACAGTGAAACAAAACACGAAACGTGCGTCAGCTGTTTAAACCAACTCTTTAAAAAGATAATAGCTAAAAAATCACTCGTTATAATTGGCGCGTACACCCTTTTTGGTATGTATATAACACCCTGGTAGCTATGTATACATTTATGTAACGGACATTTTCTTTAGAGGAATACATATTTTTTATTAAAAAAAACTATTAAAAAAGCTAATTTTTTTCGCTGGCTACAGAGGTTTATTATGACGCCCAGGAGAATATTTTCTCTGACATGCCCTCATATGGCCTTTAACTATTCCGAACCTCCTACAAATCCCATGAGACTTTTTGAAAGATCTCTCCCAGAACTAGTCCTCGAAGAAGTAGTACCTCTGAAATCATGTAATCACTAGTCCGGTGCCCCGAGTTGAAGTAGAATATACATATAAAACAATATTATCCGATTTTGGGGCCTATGGTTATCTCTGGTTCTCGCAACTACAGAATTAACTGAAGCAACTCTTTTGGCATGTTTAGTAACGCGTCTGAAGAAAAATGGTAAAATTTTCCGTATTTCTTTAGAAGTGAAATATGGTATTTTCATAAATTGTGCAAAAAAACAGTTTGTCGCTATTGCTCTTTCCGTGCAAAACTTACAACTATGTTGCATGCTTAAATTAAAATGATCTTGAACTGAATCAAAGCTGGAACAATATCCTCAGTCTCTTCTTAATTTGTTTAGTTGATGGTGTTTTTACTCATACAATTATAACTAAAATCAGGCTATATTTTATTCCGCACACTAATGTACAGCATCCAACATCCCCTACACCTTTTTAAAAGCATTTGCTTGAGTGTCTACAGCACTTTGCCTCTATGCACATTCTTAAACTAATAAAGTGTTTCATTAAAAAACGCAGTAGCTTCAACACATGGCGCAGTAAAATTGGCTCTTCCATGTTAGGTACTCGTCCTATAGAGTGTACTCACAGCAAGGATCGTAACCTAATATAAACAAAACCCCCCTTATAAAAACCACCCACATAAATAAGCCTGTAAACGCATCGATGCCTTCGAGAGTGAAGCAAAACAAAAACGCTCATACGCACATTCTTGGTTTCATTATTCGTGATTGCCATGCTTCCCTACAAATTCTCAAGTGGCCTTGTCTAAATAATACTTTCACATACGAGCGCACAAGTACTATACAATATTTTCTTTTCCCCACTCATTCAACCTTTGCAGCACACGTTTTGTGGCTGCACTGCATTTAAAGCTTATCGCTTATCTCACTCAACGCGCTTTCAGTCTTGTTGTGGCGCGTCAGTCTCGCCTTTAGCTATGGATTTCGATAAACCACACTTTTGCAGCAAACTTTGTATGGCAGCGAATTGTTTTTTATTGTTTTCGGTGTGCTTTGAAATCGCAAATATTAACTGGTACACATTTATGTACATACATACTGAGTGAAATGACTCTTGTGCTTTATGCTAAAGGTGTTGGTGGTTTCTTCCATATAAAAAAGTTGTCGAGCCTTCGTTTTATGGAGAAAATGCACAAAACCGTCAGCGCAAAGAAATTGTGAAAAATTAACGCGATTTTTAAGTACTTGAAACTTACACTTTATTTACCAACAAATAAAGCTTCGAAATTCCATAACTGACATTTCTTTAAAAATTAAAAACTGTAAAATTTGGATAGAAATTTATTGCATTTTTTCAGTTAGCGCAAAGTTTGAAGCTTGGTTTTGTATGATTTTTGTAGTAGAATGTACCATGTTTCATAAAAAAATTATTAAAATTAATTAAGAAACAAATAAATGTTGAAGTCTTGTCTTGCACTGTAATTAGGAAAAGCATTTTATGGTCAAGGTGACGCAAAATAAATCATGCAATTTTACCATGCCTAGATAAGTCCAAACCTATAAAGGTAATTTTTAAAAATGCAAATCCGTTAAAGGAAATTTGCTGAAATTTGTATGGAGAATGATATTAAAGAGACAATTAAATTTGCAAAATGGGCGTGGTACTTCCTATTTTTGTCGTACTTTTTTCGTTTCAACCTCTACCAAACTTTTTACTTTCATTTTGTTTATTTTACAATTCATTTGTTTGACAATTATTGGTTTTCTAAAATTAAACATCCAATTTTGTTCTAAATAAATTTTTTACGCATAAAAAATTATTTTGAGTAATAAAATCTTTGTTTGCATACAAGTGCCATATACGATTGAAATGCGACTTCAATTGTAAAAATTACAATTCTTCCGATAGAGTGATTAATTCTGCCACCTTGAATGGGCAAAAAGTAAGGTGAATTTGGTTGTAAAATGAAAAATCTGTATTTATTCTTGTAAATCAATTTAGTCCCCTTCAAAATAATCCCCTTTCGATGAAATACACTTATTCCAACGATTTTTCCAATCCCCGAAACATGCCAAATAGTCCATTTCCGGTATAGCCATCAGCACCTTCTTCGATTCAACTTTAAAGTCCTCCATCGACTCGAAACGCGTTCCCCGGAGTGGTCTCTTGAGTTCTGGGAATAGCCAGAAGTCACACGAAGCCATGTTAGGCGAATACGGTGGTCACGGAACGATATGCGTGGAATTTTTGGCGAAATGGTCACGAAGAACGAGTGCTGTTTGATGCGGTGCATTATCGTGATGCAAAAACCAAGAGTTGTTGGCCCATAATTCTGGTCTTTTTAGACGAATTGCTTCACGTAAACGACGCACAACGCTCAAATAATATTCCTTATTAACAGTTTGGCCAAGTGGAAGGAATTCATAGTGCACCACACCACGAAAATCGAAAAAAAACTGTCATCATGACCTTTATTTTCGAACGACTTTGACGTGCTCTTTTCGGTCTGGCCTCGCCTTTAGCACGATATTTGCTTGATTGGTCGGTTGTAATAAACACAACTTAAAAACATTTGTCTGCGACATGGTCGAATCACCAAATGCCTTCTGCAACATTCTAAACGTTTCCGCAGCCGAAATTTCATTCCGCAAACAAAATTTGATGGCACTTCTCTGTTCAATCAAATCAGACATTGCAAAAATCGAAAAATGCACTCTTGGTCGTTTGGTAAACACAAGCCTAAATATATTACTGATAATGACATTCACATGAAAGTTGGCCCAGATGTTATTAACAGTGCTGCCAACTCATGAAAAAAATAACTAGAGCGAAACTTTAGTCCCGGGAAGTTTGACAAATCAATTCACCTTACTTTTTCCCCACAGGTATAAAGAGGGTTGGGATGAGATGAGTTTAGATGAAGCGTGCAGTTTTTAATTTTTCGACCTGTCAAAAAAACATAAAACTCAAAAACTACATTTTTTTTGGAAGAAAATGTAACGCTTAAAAAATGAGTTCTATCATCCACCGAAAAACCTTAACTCGAATAATAACCTTATTTCTCATTAAAAATTTAAAACTTGTATGATAATCATTATTTCTGATCAAAAACTCACAAAGTAATCATGATTTCATAATGAAAAATTTGTTTAATTTTTGATAAAAGAAAAAGAAAAAATTAAACTCGATATTTGATGAACTCGGAAATTTATTATTATTATCTGTCGCAAATTCTAAAATCTCAAAGTAATCTATATATATTTTTGATCCTTTTATTCGTATACGAAACATAGGGCTTCAACAAATTGTATCCACTGGTCCCGATTTTGCGCCTGTAATTTAATTTCGTTCCATGTTTTATTTGTTTTCTACATCTCTATCATCCGTCTCCATGTGTTTGACGGTCTTCCTCTGCGGCGGCTGCCCTGCCCCACTCAAACGCAAAAACAATCTATAGTATGAACCCAATACACCTTTGTCATATTACACATTTTTTCTCTTGACCTTAGCCTTTTCCTGCTGGGCATATTCGCATAAATTGATATGCATAGGTACATACGTTGCTATTCTGCTATTTATGCCCGCAGGCTTTTAGTCTCTTGATGCATGGTGGTTGAATGTAAATTCGCGGCTTTTAAAACAGTATTTCGTGTTATATGTATTTCTTTGTTCATTTTATGAGTGTTTATTCAGCAAGAAGATATATTTTTAAATTTTGTGTTTACTTTCTGATTGGATTAATTACGGATTTAATGAGTATACGGGCGTAAATGGTAGTTGAACAGTGAGTTGGGTGAGCTGTTATTAATCCCACTCCCTCTTAGTTAAATCATACTAACTTATCACAAATTAGTTTACATATAATCTATATAAAATCTTCATTCAACATGTCAACATATATGGACGCTGGCTTCAGAAGTAGTACCCTCGAAAATACACATTGTGAGCGAAAAACTTTGCTCCTTTGTTTAAAACTCAATTTGATTTTTGAATTTGAGTATATTTTTCGAACAAAAAAAGATATTGGGCTAAAAATAAAAGGCAAGATGTTTTTGCTAATCTAAGCTCATTTTCTCTTTATGTACTTAATTGGTATGCATTAAAATTAATTTGGAAAGAAGATACTTCTTCTTCTTCTTAGCGTCACAGTCCTTGGTGAACCAAGCTTCAAGATACTGCAGTTTGTAAATGAGATTATTAAAAAGTTTACAAATTTTTGTGGCGTAAGCTAAAAATGCCCGAATGATATCTTCATCCATCTTGTCTCCTTATCTATATCTGCTTACCTCCCATTCCATTTTTTTTTTTCCTTCAGCTGCTTTCACCCGTCAGACTTTCGAGCTTTCTGAACTGTCAAAGTATTTGATACACCCAATAGCATCTCCAAGATACTGCCAAATATAATTGGTGAGGATAGTATTTCACTTAAGTTTATAAAAGTAGGACTGCTGTTTATGCTGCCAAATCTTGCCTATCTTATCAATCATGACAGAATTGGTAATTTAATTCTTCACATAACTTTTGAGGTGTACACCATGGGACAGTAGGGCGTAGACAGGCCTTGTATAAGAAGCATACACCTCCTCGTGGTGAGTTTTTGGTTACGCAAATTTTTTTTTTTTTTGCTTGCAAGTATTATTCCGAAAAAAAATGTTATTTGTGATTGAAAAATCAACAATTAACCAAATAGTCAATATTTCAGAGCGAAAACACACACTCTAAAAATTAACTCGATGCTTGATAATTTCAGAAATTTATTATTACTATTTGACGCGATTTAAAAAAATTAAAAAAAAGAAAAGTGCGTGTAGCGTAGTATACATAACAGAAGTGAAACTTTCAAGGTAGACAAAGAAAGAGGGAGAGACCCGAAGGAGAATGAGTGAGAGAGAGAGAGAGAGAGAAGGAATATATATCTAAATAAATTCCCAACATTTGCAGAGAATACAAATACCAGAATGGTAGACAAAATTTACAAAAACCGGAGAACGGAGGTAAACGCCGGACACAAATCATGGCAACAACGCGCACTACTCCGAGCGTTTATCACCCGCACAAACGCAGCGATTCCAGGACCGCAGCAACGACACAAATAACCACAAGGCAATACCAATAAATCCGACGCCGGAATGGATAGCACTTTATAGTACGCACAAGCACTAGCCAGAAACGGAAATAAGCGCCAAAAAGTAGGAACCAAAAAAAACGCCAACAAAATTGGAACCAAAAAATGCCCCAAACTGTAGGCCCAAGGAAATACAACGCCAAAAAGTAGGCACCAAAAATATATTTCTTACAAGTTTTCACCAACAAACAAGCGCCAAAAAGTAGGCAGTGTTATTTCTCACTAGAAATTAGCAACCACAAGGAAAACTCAGGAAAAATAGCCTAACGTGTATCTATGATACATATAAGGTATAGCTCTCTGTCTCCTTTTCCTCTACGTTATATATTTTTCTCTCTCATGGAACAAAAATGCCCAAAACGTTGCATGGCCTTGAAATTTTACTCTCCATTCTGGGTCGTCCATCGACGCCTAAGAAGTTTCACTTCAAAAATTTGAATATTTTCATTTTAAGAATTTTTTTTCATACATAATGTGATATGAATCTCGTATAACTGCATACAAAGCCGATAAAACATTTACAAAACATATTCAAATTTTGATTCTTTCAAGTTTCTGTACTGTTATTCAAAATACAGCTCTAGCAATTGCATCTGAAAAATGGCACCGTTTAAATGTCTACTATGAGCACATCGGCAGGTAAAACAGTCGATTTAGAAATGCCTAATTGTTGCACGTCGACATATCGATGCTGAAAGTTATTCAGCAACATTTTGCGCTACAGCAGCAATATAATCAACAGAAATTGTAGTTTTGGGTCTGCCAGCCCTTTTTCTATCATCGAAAGAAACTACTTCTAGAAATTTTTGAACCAATCTTTGAATTGTCGACACTTTCGGACGATTATTTGCGCCTAAAAAGACACGAATATTTCGATATATTTTTCATAAAAAGTTGGAATAATTTTATCTCGTTGGTCCATCATGTAAAATTGTACGTCTGTCTACTTGACAAATGTCAAAGATAGCATCAAAAGGGGACCGTCTAGGAATTATTCACTACCGATATCTTAGCGTCACTTTTGAAAGACCTTCATATATCTGTTGTCCCTACAAGTGGCGGGACGCATTTGATACAATACATTATTTATTTATTTTAATAATCGACAGTATAAATTACCTTTCAGAGTAGACACAAACGTAAAGAATTTGGCAGCTGTAATATTAGCAATAAGTATAAATATTTACAATATTAATTAACTAAACTTAAATTTTTACAAAAATGCGAGTAGATGTGGACAAAGTAAAATCAAGCTGACTGGTGTGAGATAATGAATTCTAGTGCATTACTCGCAATAGGAGCATTATTCGTAAATTTAGACTTGAAGTTTTCCCGTAAAAAGGATAAAAATGGCGAACATTTAGGCTTATCCGCACAAGTAGATCTGGATAGTAGGCGATGCCATTAACAACACTAAAAATAAACGAAAGTGAAAGGACTGTCCTTCTCTTTTCAAGAGATTCTCGTTTAATAAGCTTTAGCCGAGAATTATAAGATGGAACAGGCAACTCAAATCGTACAGAATGTAATGCCTGCTTGAGACACATTTTTTGAACGCGCTCTAATTTATTAATCGAGAGTTGGTCGTAAGGTGTTCAAATGATAACAACGCACTCTAAATGAGAATGAACAGAGGATGAAGCCTAGAACCATTTTGAAAAAACAAAATTAATGTGCCCACTGAATGAAAATTTCGTATCGAACATTACTCCAGGATACTTAAACTCTTTTATGGTACACTTTGTATTACAGGATGTGCGTATAGGATGTGCTAAAAATGTACCAACGCCTCGAAAATGTTAGATTAAAACATTTTCTAATATTTAAGGACAGACGCTACTTTTTGCACCAACGATGAAGATTGTTCAAGTCGAGTTGAAGCTTCTGAGCATATATTGCGCTCTTAATACATGAAAAAAGTTTTAAATCATCCGCGAAGAACAAGAAATTAGAAAAAGTAAAACTTTTGCTTCTGGGTCGGTGCAATCAGATCATGTCCTAGAGAGGCTCTCAATGCACTGACACACGTTATTCCAATAGACCTACATATACTAAAGAAGACGGCAACCATGAGTGCATTTATGTTAAATGAAGCGGGTCGCTGGAAAGGAAAAACTTATGGTCACGCTAGTCTATTATTGCGACAAACTCAGTTAACCTCGGTGAGGACTGACTACATCGTCCCGATGGTAACGTTCAATAGGAATTTCGCCACACTCTTTCCATCTAAAAAAGAATGGAATAAGGGATTCTCTCTAAACAACTTCGATACCACAGTCTATACAGATGGCAGTAAAATGGATTGTGGTGTCGGAGCTGGTATATATTCTCATAGACTTGGAATTGAAAAATCTGTGCGTCTCTCTAATACCAGTAGCGTCTTCCAAGCGGAAGTACTACCAATTGGGGAGGCCTGTAGGTTACTAATCGCAGATTTCTCTTTCAAGGGCAATATCGCTATTCTTTCGGATAGCCAAGCTGCAATCCAGGCGCTGGATGCGACTATAACAGCCTCTAAAGTGGTGGAGCAAAGTAGGAATAGCCTCACCAACTTGAGTGAAAACCATAGAGTAACCTTAATTTGGGTCCCGGGACACCGGAACATAGAAGGTAACGAAAAAGCTGATGAACTGGCAAGAGGGGGATCTGCCATGAATAGCGCTCTTGCAGTACCAGTACTCACCCCACTAGGTGCGGTCAAGAATGCAATTTCCCTAAAATACCTTCGAATTGCAGAGTGTAGATGGAGAGACCAGACGAAATGCAAAATCAGCAGAACGTTATTGCCCACCTACAACCTCAAGCAATCGTCGACATTAATAAACATGAAACGACGGGACACCTGTAGACCTACGGCAGTCATAACTGGCTTCTGGCGAAGAACAAGCCGCCAAAATGGGCATCCCTCACAACACATACTGTCATAGTTGTAAACAACCGGAGAAAAAAGAAACAATCTTCCATTTCCTCTGTGAATGCCCTGCCCTATGGAAGGACAGAATGTTAACCCTGGGCAAACCGCTGTTCGTGAGTCTCGAGCAACTGTCTGGCTTAGACGTCAACAACCTAATAAGGTTCCTAAACCGCACAGACTGGATATAGTCCTGCTGCAAATAACTGTTAAACAATTTGGTAACGAGGATGTGGCAACAAAATGGTGCGGAAGCGCTAGTTGGATTCTGGATGAATCACCACTCTAACCAACCAACCTTTGCTTCTGAGATTGAAGAAAAATGACAAAAAGAAGTGGCCCTAAGGTGCTCTCTTGGGGGACACCTCAAGTAGCAACAAAGTGTTTCGATAAAACTCCATAAATTTTTACCACACACCACATGTCCTTCAAATATGACTTAAGCCATAGCAGAAAGGTAGAGTGAAAGCCCAAGCCAGCCAACTTGTTTACTAAAATCTCGCGCGACACTTTGCCAAATGCCTTAGAAAAGTCAGTGTAAACGCAATCAAGATTAGTAGCTGTCGAACGGCCAGTTACAATACCATGTTTGTTTAGGGTTAATTAAGGACTTAACCCCAAAATAAATTTAGTGCCTTACAATGCATTCAAACAGTTTAGAGATGACTGATAGCTTGGAAATCAGCCTATAATTACAAACATCATTTTTTCTCACTCTTAGAAAATAATTTAAGGGGTTAGGGGTAGTCACAATTTTCAAAAACTTAGATTTTTTTTCATTTTTCCCACTCTTAAAAAAACGTGTGAGGATTGTAAACTTCAAATAATTTAAGGGGTTAGGGTAGTCAGAATTTTCAAAAACTTCGATTTTTTCATTTTCTTAAAGCATAATATCTTAAAAATATTGTGTGAAAATTTGAAGTGAATTCGATAAATACTTTTTGAGTTATACAACAATTAACTAGCCCGGGCAAAAACAAAAACTTTAAACGCGTTTTTCTCAAAACTATGTTTTTCGAATTGGTGATCACTGTAGCATAAAAACCGTTTGGTAGATTTCAATAGAATTTGCTTTTGAAAAACATAAAAAACTCGTGCCTGATCGCAGGAACTTTTTTTTCAAAAATTTCGATTTTTTTTGTTTAAATAAGTAATTTTCGTTTTTTTTCTCGAAAATCTGGAAAATATTTTCTGAGACTGCCATATTGTTAGTTTTGAAAAAAAAGCTTCGATCAGGCACAAGATGATCTATAAATAAAACTAATTCCTCTTGTCCGATTGATTTTAGAGGAGTCTCCAAATCTTCAAGTACCTGTGATGATCACGGCAAGGGACTTCTGGAGAAACTGGTTCTACACAAACAGCGATAACTTTTACAACTATTAATTTTTTTGATTTTGAAATTTTGCTAAAGTCAAGTCGAAACATGATGTGTTAAAAAAAATTATTGAAAATCATCATTTTTTCCATGCCTCTGACTACCCCTAACCACTTAATAAAGTACCTACCCGTAGATAGATATTTATTCAAAATAATATGTAGAGAAATTGCCAACGATGAACAATTTTTAAACAAAATAGCTGAAAGACCATCAGCATCTGTATGTGACAACGGTTTGAGAGAAAGCATCACCTTATAAATGCCATCAGATGAGATGTGCAAATTGCTGAAATTTAGAGTTGAAGATGGCTTGGATGAAAATTCAGGGGATACCTCATCAGGTGAGACTATTTAATTATGTATCATACTACGTATATGGGTTAACAAAAAATATCATACCGTTGGCCTTTAATTTCGACTTCCCAAATGTCTAGTTTTTTTTATTTACTTTTATTTTTTTCTTTATTTTTTTCTTTATTCTTTTATTATTATTTTATTTACCTAACTCATTTTATGAAATATTAAATTTTTTCAAAGCGACTCACCAAAATTATTTGATTGTACCTATGTAATTATAATTATCCAACCTACGCCTTTTTATCAATTCTCTCTATATCAGGAATATTATTCCTGCTTTTATTCGCAGCTGCTTGCGTCAAAGCAATTTCGGAAACGTTTTCTATTCATATTTTCATTAATTTATACAAGCATCTGTATTATGAGTCTCGTATATTGTGGTCTTCTATGTAAACACATCAATACGTTCTGTTATTAATTGTAAATTTTGTTCTATTATTAATTATGTACTCCTATTTCTGACATCATAACATCATCTAATTAATGCTACTAGTATTACCGCTCGACCATTACACGAATAGAAATTTAAGGTGAATGCATATGCACACAAATATACGAGTAGAAGCATAATATTGATATGTAGATATATATGTATATATGAGTGCTCTGACACATACAAATTGGATGGGACATGGCATGTCATGTCACTCTCAGCATTAATTATGCATTAAGTTTATGAATGGTATTAAACTGGCCACGACCTCCTCAGGCTCCATTTACCTATCACTCTTTGGTATAGAGTAGAAATGTTGACAAATAATAAATATTTTTATTTATTTATTAAGTAATTAATTAATTAATTTATTTATTTATTTACTTTACGCACATGGCATTTATTACGGATTATTAGTATTTTTTCTATGGTTCCAGGGAGAAACTTAGGGCCACGACGGACTATTGGAATTTTAAAAATTACTAGACACATATGTGCAAATACTCCATACTTCTAAAAAAACAATTGAATAAAATATTTGTCGAAGAGAACTCAATTAGGACAGAATTCAAGATGCGCAATGTGATGCGCATTATAAACTCACTAATTACTCTCATAAAGAGGTAAATAAGACAGGCAGTTTCCGTTGAGGAATTTTGAGATTTATACGATGTAGAAAGTTAATTCAAAGAACCACTAACAGCACAAGAAAAAAGGTAATAAGAGCAAATATCTGCTTGTCACAAAATTATTGAAATAAATGGAAAATTATAAGGAGGCGCAAGTTGATAAAATTATATCAAAGCGGAAACAGCGGACGTTCACTTCTATATAAAGAAATACTTTGTTAAGGCCTACAAATAATCTTAGCTTACTCCAAATACGAGTATACTCCATATAAAACATTTTTCACAATTTAGCCTAACAAAGATAAAAATGTAATAATGTTTTACAACAGTGTGACTGATATGGTTGATTATGAAATGTTATGAAAAAATCCCAAGTTCTTTTGCTTCGTCAACAGCTTCTAACAAAGCACTCAAAAATGTCACTAATTGACTTCCAGTGAAATGTCACTAATTGACTTCCAGGGAAATTTTGGTGACATTCAGTGGCGTTGAGTCTCAGTGGAAGCGAAGTTATTGCGTCTAAAGTGCCATTATGTTTCTGTCATTGCTACAAAAATGAGTTTCGAACAAAGAGCTAATCACAAATTTAAAATCGGTAAAACGTTTACCGAAACAGTTGAATTGATGGAAAAAGTTTATGGCGATGATTGTATATCTCGTGTCAGAGTTCAGGAGTGATTTATACGTTACAGAGATGGTTTGGAGAACACATAACAATGAATATGCGGGCCACCAAAATCAGTAATCACCGAAAACCCCATCGAAATTGTTTGTAAATTTATCAAAAATGAACCGAAACCATAGTTGAAATTCATGGAATCGGAGTTGAATATATCCAAAACATCGATCTATCGCATCTTAACTGATCATTTGGGCTTCCTAAAGGTCTGAGCTCGTTTCATTCTCCACAAGTTAACTGAAGTTCAAAAATTGCTCAGAATACAACATTCGAAAGACATCATTGAAGAGGCGAGAAAAAACGAGAACTTTCTTTACAACATTGCAGCTGGTGATAAAATGTGGTTTTTCCAACATGAAACTGAAACTAAGCGTCAAAGTGCCGAATGGAAGGGCCCAGACGAGCCACAACCCAAAAATTCGGGTTTGAAAAAGTCAAAAATCAACTCGATGCTGATTTTTTTTTATGATTTCAAGGGAATTGTCCACAAGAAGTTCATGCCAACGGGCCAAACCGTCTATTAAATTTTTTATCTTGGCGTTTTAAAACGTTTGTTGCATCGCAAGAGGAGCTCGGCCAAACACCCAAAAGGGCTTACGCGCCAATTATATATATTATATATTGTATAAGACGTGTTTACTACAATATCCAATATACTTGGCTAACTTGACATGAAATCGCTCAACTAGAATTCTCTTTGAAAATAGTGTTCAAAAAAAGAAATAATTATCTTCCGATTTCCTTCTTAAATTTCAAATGCGAAGGAGAGAAAAGATAAGCATCAAGAACTAAAAAAAATAGCAAAAGTTTGTTAAACGCTGCCAAAAAAGTAAGGAAACAATAACTATTAACTGTCAGCTAATCCTGTTAGTTCCTGCTCATGTTTCTTCATACCTGCGGGCATTGAAGTCGAAAAGTAAAATACTTTATTGCCTCTGGCCATGGTGAAAATACTTATCCTCGCAATAAGACGTTGCCAACCACTCAAAGGTACGGTGCCCATGTACGTGAATATTTGCGTTCAGCAAGCACGATTTCTCCACATTTAAGCTGGTTAATGGTTGCCAACAAACGAAGTTGTGAGTTCATTACTGGATAACTGCAGGCTATGTAAGTTTCCGTAGTGCTGATAGCAGCAATATTTTTTCTCTTTTGCTATGAGATACTCAACTATGGTACGGGTAAGCTATGTGCACATGCCACTAGCCGTAAGCTGTCGTGATAAATTGAGTTGCTGGATGCGAGTACTTGCGGGAGCGTATATCAACGATTTCAAAGGTACACATCTACGATAAGCACTACTTCAGCATGGGCTGTAATTAAGATGGAGCATACGAAATCCATGTACTTAATTACTTGTACGAGCTGCTCAAATGTTAATATATATGTAAAATTAACGTTGGTATTTTCCTTTGCTGCAAATATAGTTGATAGGATAAACTCAAAGTGTTGTAGGTAAAAAAGAGAGAAGAATATTATGGCAACGCAGAAGTACTTGAATCACTGCAGATCAATTTACAAATCTTAATTTAAACTCATCTTGCCTTCTTTATCCTTTCATCCCTACTCTTGGTATTATTTCTATTTGCTCTCAATACCACAAAAGTTTGGCTACAGGCCGCTATGATTTAGTTTGTTCGACTAAAACTGATGCGTTCGTATTTTCACCATTAATTCGTTTATCAACCACACTCATTGCTTTTTTATTTCCATTTACTCAGCCATACATAAAGCGTACAAAAATATCGAGGGAAGAGTAAAGAACATTCCGCATTGTAAAACAGGTATTTTTCAATGGTTCAGTTTTCAAGAAACCTTTACTTGAGATGTGAAATCTATTGGCAATAAGTTTAGAAAATAATATCCGTTAACTAACCACCTCCTAGTCAGTGAATAAAACTGTTTCACGCAAGCATCTGTCTCCACAATCGTGATTTCTTCTTTCGTGTTGGCTTCCAGCATTACTGGAGCTGGTTCGATGCTCAAGCACACGCAAAACTTTAAACAACCCACCTTCATCACGGAGACACCAGATTACTTGAATAGACCTAACACTTGCCCTCCATCTAAAATGTTTATTTATGACCCACACAGTGCCAGGATTAGACTTCTTCTGGCACCAGTAAATTTTTGGAAGCAGCGGTTGGTTCGCGATGTGAATCACAGATAAAGAGGGAGTGGTTGGTTGACAAAGGGAAGCCGTTTTGTTTAGATATAATTAGCAATTGCCTAAGCGTTTGTTATATAAAAAAAACCAGTCTAACGGTTAGACGCGATAGAAGTGAAACCTTCCGTAAAACAAACTGAGAGAGAATGAGTCGAAAGCAGCATTAGGAGCGGGATAAATATAGGTTCATTATAATATTGCTATAAAGTTCATATTTTATTTTCTTCATTTTATTATTATTCATCCTCAATGTTTTCAATTTCAACAAATGATACGAGTGGCTTATGATAGCTAAAATATGATACAAATGCTTTGGTTTCGATGTTGTCAACATACCGCGTCAATTGTTGTTTTTGATCGTGTTGTCGATTCAGTGCGATTGTTACACATTTTTAAATTGAATGTTGTATTGAGAAAGTCATTTAAAGGAACCGCTGTGTCCAATGCAAAATTTACGTTAAAATCGCCATTTAAAATCGTTGGAACCTTATCGTAATCTTTTCTAAGTATCCGCGATACTTCTGGTGTATACTTTATTAAATTTTCGTGAATGAATTCCGTGATGCTATTTATTGATTGATTCGGTGAAATATAAATTGCCACAATTAAAACTGTTTTTCCACTGCTCAATCTGATTTCGCATGCACATATTTCTCCCACTTTAGAGAGCTGAACAGACAGTGATTCTAGTTGCTGTGCATTCAGATCTATCTGTGGAGTTACAATACGAGCACCGTCATTTTGATTGTGGTATATTGCAACACCGCCTGCAATTGCGGTAAATATTTAAAAACTAAAATATTTACGAATAAAAAATACGGACGCAATACAGCACACGCGGTTGCTATTATGAGCCTCGTAACGCGTATATTACACAGACGTACTAACATACACACAAACATTCGTAGGACGCTTGGTCGAAGCAAGTATTGGGTAGTGTAGTATAGGTATACATAATGCCTTCTCGCTCACCGTGGCTCCGTAATACGCAGGCGCGCACACATACGTACTAGCATACATACAAACATACATACGTATGACGCTTGACATCAAAGCAGTGTAGTATACATACTACAATACTCACTATATTAGCGTGGCTCAGCAGTACGCAGCCACACACATATACGTATATCAATATATAACGCTTCGTAGTGTCGCTTTTTCGTTTCATCGAGTCTCAAATCACTCCCAACGGTTCTAAAGAAGTTTTCACTTCAAAAAAGCCGATTAAACAATGTATCCATGTTTTTTGATAGAAACAGCGTTAAAAGGTTTTATTTAAGTCACAAATGTCCTTTTGGTAATTTGGATAACCCTGTACCACTTCCAAACACAAATAGGAGATTCACTTACTTTGTCCCAAATTAGACCAATCCAAATATTTTCAACATCGTCGTTTTTTTTTTGGTGGCTCCTAAAACACTCAGGCTAAAGAGCCCATTGTATTTAAAGCTCTGGAAAGGGGGTAGATAGTCAAGGAGGGAAGGAGAAAAGTATCAGAGAAAGAGATAGGAAGGAATAGAGACAGAGATAGAGATAACTCACACATTGTCGCTAATTTCTCTGAAAACTGGCTTATTTGTAGGCTTGAGCACAATAAGTAGTAAACAGAAATAATTTTGAAAAACATCGAAAATATCGCACCCTAAATACAAAAGGGGCACAGCTCAAAATTTTCCACACTCGAGCTTGACTTGTTTACAGTAGCACAGAAAACAAACTATGTGACATATTTATTTATTTATTTATACAAATAGTACATAGTAAGACTAAGGTCTTTTGATAGTACTTCAACAATATTATAAAAAAAACTGGAATGTTTTTAACATACAAGTTTCTTAATCTAAATTTTACACCAGTTCATTTACAAATCAATCCAATATATTTAACTTAACTATAATAATAAGAAGAAGAAAAAAAAAAAAAAAAAATAGCAGTATGAAAAGAAAAGAAGGATTTAGAAAAGAAAAAGAAAAAAAACAAAAATAGTACAAGTAATTAGGGAATGTAAAGAGAAATGTAATGCGCTACTTTAATGCAATCACGCTGAAATTTGCCATGTAAGCTTATAACAGTCCTACCAAAAAACAAAAAATTTATTTTTGCCATATGTCATCCGCGGACCGTTTTATTGATAACGTCTCGCTCATATTTGAGCACAAGGTACATTTTGAGTTGTGACCCTTTTGTATTTAGGGTGCGATATGTTTAAAATGTTGGTATACAGTTTTATGAAGTGATATATATTCGGTAATTTTAAATATTTTTATACTTTTTGTTCTTTATTTATAATAAATAAACTCTTAAAATCTCTTACCTTTTTTTTCTTGGTAAAGGTTATTTTTTTGTTGAACATCTTTGGGAAACATTTTTTTTGCTTATTTGAAAAACTTATCCCTAACAATTTATTGTAATAAATAAGACTGTGTTACTTGAAAGTTTCATAGAGGATTCTATTGACTCTTTAGTTATATTCTAATACGTATAGCGAATCAGTGAAAAACCAGTACAAAATACAGCTCCTCCGAAGCATGTGCTCGAAATTCGCAGAGATTCCAGAGCATATCGCAGCAAAGCAAAAAAAAAAAATAATAAAAAAGGCACCCGTTTTCTCAAAATTTAGAGAAAAAAAGAATGCTTAAATCGCCACATTATGACATTTTCTTCCAATTTTTTTCAGTTTACTTCTCATTATACTCAATAATACAAATACACCAATTGTTAGAAGAATTTACGAAAATGTCCAAAATACTTCAGATTTGTATTAATTGAGATTTTCACTATCGAATGGTGTCAGTATTGCTGAATTTGGACTTAGCCGAAAACATCGCAATATGCGTTGGGAGGCTCGTTTTTGTCCTTACAACACATTGCCCTATTGGTACCCACGTCACAAGACTAGTAGCACCTGGAATGAGTTCTATTGGAACTGGGGAGGTTTAAAAATGAACTACAATGTTTTAATGAAAAATCAAAATATCACTTTGGGAGCATTTAAATGGAAGCGTCCTCAAGATATGTCCACCTACAGCCCCCACAATACCATAACTCGAGAACTACAATATCAGCACAATGCTGAATTTAAAGTAAATTATAAGATTTATCATCTATCGGAGTATCACTACTAATAGTACAAATTGAACGCAACAAAGCAAAAAATTAGCAAACGAAAAATGAACAAATCGACCGTTCTACGCAGTGCAAAAATAAAGTAGAAATATGAGAAAAAATGATCACTGACGTTTGTAGTTCAACTGTGGTAACTCCAATTTCTTCTCCCCTTCATACACTTCACGGTTTTATTAGCACATTGAGATTATATGCCACCTCCGATTTGCTTGCGGCTCTTTTCAATTTAGCGTTGATTGGTGTAGCTGCGGTGTGAAGTCGCGTCGCTGAGGTACGTCGGCGCGTGTTTGTTTCAATGGCAGTGGCAGAGTATTTTGTTTACTTCCGTTTTTTGTGCATGCCGCACACTCCTAAAGAAATTGTTGAAATGTTTCGCATTCTTCGCTTTGTTTTTTGTTCCCTTTGTTTTTGGATTTCAAGTCATGGCCTCTACATATAAGTACTTTGGCGAATTACACTGAAATTCCCAATAAGCACTGAATTTCCCACCACTTCCGTGGTTTTCTATACGAGTAGAGTCGGTAAAGTGAAATTTTTGGAAGCATCCTTGCAAGTTATTCGTTTCAATGATTATAAAAGTATAAAAAAGTCTGCTCCAAGGGAAAGTCAAATTTATGGGTGTAAAAGTTAATCTGTACAGAAATTCCAAATACTCTTATAAATGATTGAGAGCGTGAACTTGTTGAGAAACTAAATAAATTAACACTTGTGTGAAAAGAAATTCAAAAAATGATAAATGAGAAATATCAAAAATACGAAAAAATAGCATACAAGATTGTCTATTTCATCACGTTTCGGTTAGTTAGTCTCAGTAGATTTTAATACGCGACATTCGAATAAGGCCTTAGAAATTTGCTTTTTTTATATTATATTTAAATTACAATTTACACAATTTTTGACAGAAAATTGAAATTACAAATATTTCCCAATTAAGTGGTAATAATGAAAACTATTTCCTAAAACCGCGAGTTACTAGAAAATTAAAAAAAAGATATGATCAATTGGGTATTAAAGTATCATAAACATTTAACAGCAACAGTTAGCATACAGCTATAAACTTACGTGTGTAGAGATTGAGTGAAATGAGCCAGACAAGTTGGCTCAAACTTCAAATGATACTCGTGGAAGACTAAATAGAAATCCCTGAACTGAATAAAGTGTTACAGCTTTGATTCGTCTGTAATTTTGTGTTTTTTGTATATTGTAATTTCTGTCTGAAAAGCTTCTCTGGTGACAATTTGAGTAAAAGAGATCTTACCTGTGATAGCTTAAAAATATCTTTTTTTTACCCAGTGGAATTATTCTTTAGCTTAAAGGTGAAATTTTCACGAGCACATATGAGGCAACATATTTTACTGAATAATAGCTGAAAACCATATTGTTAACTTAGTTTTCGCTTATAAAAACAAAAAATAGCTTCAGTAACGTCTCAGGACATTTCATCAATCAAAATAATAAGATCGTTCAGATTTATTTCAATATTTCATATCAAAAAAGAAAAACCAATACAGCATTAAATTGCAAACATACTATTCATTTTATATTTTTATTTATATTTATTATTATTTTCATTGCTGCTAGATATCTAAGAGTCATGCAATCGACGCGATGCTAATGCCATTTTGATCGGTTTCTTTAACATCACAAAATGCACATTCCGAGAAACGTTTTTTTAAGATCTCTCCATTTGTATTATATAGCCTTGAAGTAAGATTACTGAGTAGACTATAACATGACGACAACTCACTTGATCTGAAAACATTCTTTTGCAGATTTACTAGTGTTTTTCGGATCATTGCTTTGCTGCTTTAACCAATCTAGCGGAGTATTCCACTCAGCATATGGCATCATTCACATGTTCTCAATGATTACTTTATTCATCGCAATACATATAATGAAAAAAATTTGGGAAGTAATTACTTTACTTTACTTTACACGGTAGAGTGAGCTCTCGTGGAGATGGATGTGGAATCTGTCATGTCGGATGGGGGCAGTGCTGTCGACGCCCGCTCCCTAGCGGGGTCAGTCTTCAGTATCGGGCAACTGTTCGACAGGGCGGAGGAGGAGGGGCTTCTGGCCTCGGATAGTGAGGAGGCTGACCTCAGGATGTTGGAGAAGATTATCGACGATGAAGATTCTTCAGATAAATCTCCAGCACTCTAAGGCAGCTTCTGCTAACTTATTAATCCACCTTGAGCAAGGTGGAGTTGACGTAGTCCTGTTCCAGGAGCCGTGGCTGAGCAGTAGCGATATCTCTGGAATTAGGACGAAAAACTATTTAATGATGGTTCACTGTGGTGCAGGTAAACCAAGATCCTGAAAAAGTCATCAGATAGCGAATGTTGGTTATTTGTAATAGAGGTAAGGACCCAACTTTCATTACGGCGGTTAGGGAGGAGGTACTTGACCTCACGTTGGTTTCTTCTACACTAATGTATCGAATATCTGACTGGAGGGTGCTCAGCGCTCACTCTTTTTCGGATCGCAGATATATCCAGTTTTCTCTAAATGAAACCAAATCGAATAGATGATCCTACAGGAACCTTGGGAACACGGACTGGGACCTAAACTGCAGAAACCTGCAGGTTTTTCTTCCGGAAGCACCGCAAGCAAATACGGATATCTCGGTAGAATCAATAGATGTATTGTTGGAGGCATTCACCGCTGCGTGTAACAGAGCTCTCGAGAGCGCTAGTCCACTAAGACCGCCCCCCAAAAAGGAAAAACCGCCTTGGTGGACGACCGAGCTCACGGAAATCCGGGCTTCATGTAGGCGGCTCTTTAACAGAGCCAGAAGAATTAAGTCTCCCTCTGGTTGGGAACTGTACAAAGTAGGTATAGGAATTTACAAGTCCGAAGTTAGGAAGGCGAAGCGAGACCCATGGAGGAGATTCTGCGAAAGCGTGGAAGGCTGTCATGAGTCCGCGAGATTCAGACGTTTTCTCTCGAGGAGTTCCACACCTATGGGGTACCTGAAAGACGGCTCGGGGTGCTGGGCAATGACGCCCATTTTCCGACAAGTCCGGACCCGTTAGACATCGGCTGGCATAGGATGCATAGCGATTGGGCGATTGGCTCTTTCGGGCCCTTCAAGTCACCTGGGTCCGATGGCATTATACCGGCTCAATTGCAGAAATCTGCTGACGTATCATACGACTGGCTTCTCGCATAGATAGGGGCTACATACTCAGATCTTGGAGGGCTGTGAGAGTTACTTTCATACCCAAGGGCAGGTAAGATCTCACATGTATTCCCTAAGGATTTCAGACCAATTAGTCTATCCTCATTGCTGCTGAAAGCCACATAAGAAGTGAAATTCCTCGGGGGCGCTTATCGCACGCTCAACATGTTTACTGTAAAGGAAGATCGGTAGAATTTGCTTTGCATACAATTTTTAAGAACATCGAGGTGTCCCTCCATCAGAAGGAGTTCACTGTAGGCGCCTTTCTCGACATTGAGGGGGCTTTTAATAATGTCCTCCCGGAGGCAGTCACCAGGTCTCTGGGTAAACTAGGTGTCGTAACCGAACTTATAAGGCTGATCCACATGATGTTTAGCGGCAGAACGATGGTGGCGGAATGCGGTGGCACCTCTCTCCGCCGGCAAGTGAACAGAGCCACTCCGCAAGGCGGTGCTCTTTCGCCACTACTCTAGATTGCCGTACTTAACAGTCTGCTGGAGGAGCTGCAGAGGAGGGGCTGCAAGGTGATTGCCTACGCGGATGACGTGGCACTTATTGTCAGAGGCAAGTTTCTAGATGCTCTGATGGAACTGATGCAGGGTATTCTAAATCTAGTTATAAATTGGACCGCAAGTTGCGCTCTTTCGATAAATCCTCTGAAGACGGAGCTCGTCTTATTTTCGGGGATATACAAAATATGATATTTATATAATCACTTTGCCTGAATTGAACATTGTAGGAAAGGGTACTAAACTGCTAGTCGTGCATGTTCTTAAAAAAAATTTAGTATTGTATTGAAAGTACTTAGTACAGTCACTCCATATAAAATATATTAGTATTTTTTTTTATTGGTAAATTTGCTTGTACTGCAGAAATCTCTTCAATGATCCATGTCAAACGATACAGGTATTTTAGGCATTGCCGTAAATTTTTCGGAAAATTGGTATAGCTTTAGTTTTGAGAAATAAATTGAAAAAATTTAATAATATTGCTAATGTTGACAGAAAAGGCAAAAACACTGCATGCAAAATTTCAAGAAAATGAAGCAAACTTCTTCGCTAGTGCTGGATGGCTCCAAGGATTCAAGAAGAGGTACGGTATTCGTATTCTTAAAATATCTGGCGAAAAACAGTCTTCGCAACCTTAGCTAGTGGATCCGTTTAAAGAAAAACTTAAAGCTAAAATGGCCGAATTGGAGTTGTTCAAAATAAGTTATATAATGCTGATGAGTCGGGGTTATTCTCGAGACTTTTGCCAGAGAAAACGTACGCGCCAAGTTTGGAGAAGAGAGCCCAAGGGGTAAAGTCCGAGAAGCAGCGAATCATGTTTTTATGCTGTTCAAACCCCACTGGATCCCACAAGCTTAAGCTTTTGGTAATCGGCTATTTTCAAGCAATGGTTTCATGAGTCATTTATTCCACATGAGTCATTTGTCCAATTTTTAAGGTTAACTGGTTGTTTTTTAAGGATACATCGTTTTTAAAGGAGAAAGCCTTACTAATTAGAGCTCTCCTAATCGACAACGCTCCTTCTTACCCAAATGAAGCTGAACTGACAACGGAGAACGGGCAAATTTCGGCAATGTTTATGCCACCAAACGTTACTCCCCTCATTCAGCCGATGGATTAGATAGCAATAAAAATCACTAAGTTGCATTACAGAAACAGCCATCTAGCTTCAATAGCAGCGACAAAGTCTGATTTGCTCGAGTCGTTGAAAAAAATTTGCTTAAAAACAGCTATAAATCTTTTAGATGCGGCTTGGTTTCTGTTGGTGAAGTAACATTAGCTAAGTGCTGGAACAGTATTTTAGATTTTGCGGTAAACAATGATGGTCCCGCAGATAATGTTCCGTTGGCGGTTTTAAGAGAAAAATGGGAGTTTAGTAGTTTACATTCTGAGGTTCGTTCGTGTTCGCAGATATGCTCAAAGATATGTATGGGGGTTATTGAAAAAACGTTTTTTATTAAAAATTTCAGATTGAATTTACGTTACCAGCCATTCACGAATGAAACGAAGATATCGAGGAAGGCAATGTAGATGACGATCATCAATAAGAGGACGAATCCGATGATGACAGCGTATCAGAGCAACTGATAAGGGAGAAAGCTGTGCTTCAAGTTTTAGAAAAACAGAAGATTCAAACAAAGATGACAGATTTTATTAAATAAAACCAACGTATGACTTAATTTTCAATTACTATGTAACGAAAACAAGAATAAAATGTGAATTTAAATGTGAATTTAAATGTGAAAAATTATATTTACTTAGTCTGTTTGGGCTTTCCAAAACGTGAACACTTTTGTTAACGTGAACTGCCTTGGTTTGAATTAGTTCACGTTAGCGAGCGTGCGCTGTATTTATATTATATTATTTAAAAAATAATATTAAAATTCTTTTTGTTTCAATTTAAATATATATTATTTAAAGATTTTTATAATATAATATTTATTAATAATAATCTATTATTTAAAAAATTATAATAAACCTTTTTTTCAATTTAATTTTCATTAATTCTGAAAAAAACTTCAAATTTTTTGTTCAAACTTTTTTTGACAAGCAATTTTACACTAAATTTTTTTTCTTATTCTCTTAATTAAAGCTCGGAGATCTGATCAGTAATAGCTGCAATTTTCATACTGGGATGTGCTTAACTTTTCGAGTTAAATTCAAATGAATTCAATTAAAAAACAATGTTTCCGAAAAATTTTAACAAAAATATTACATTATTTTTCTAAAAAATAATTTTTAAGATATATTTTACTCTAAAAAAATTAGAACAGAATTATAAAATTAAAAAAAAAAATATTTTATTTTTAAAAACTCTATACTATTCAACATTAAATAATTAATAAAATAAATAAAATTATAACTTTTTTTCCAAATATTTCAGTTCACTTCTCATTATACTCAAGTATATAAATAAGCCTCAGAAAATAAGTTTTCAGAAAAATTTAAAACAATTTCAAAATGTTTAGACCACGGGTCGTGAAAACCGTCTGTTGCCGATTTTAGAAAAAAAGGTATGATCTTAGTGCAGTGCATATGAAGTGCTTAGACCGCGCATCTCCTTCAATTTGCTGTTGGTAAATGCTACCTTAAAAAGTCGTCTGCCATTCGGAGATCAGAAAAATTTAACATCTCCCGTTTTGTTGTAAGTAAGCAAGTCCCTGACCTCAACTTTACCTTAAACTTTTGACGACAAATATAACAAAATATTTTGAATTCTATTTACTCAGTTTAATTAGTTGGAAGTATATTAAATAAAATCAATTCAGTTAGAAAGCATAGGGATTTCAATAATAAACTATTTTATATTTTATTGCTGTTTTTTTATTATATTCCATTCGTGTTTGATAAGCATTGTAAATGTAAATCAAGAGTTAAAAAAATATATCCCAATCATAAATCATAAATAATAAACGTAAAATATTTGCATGAACACTGGCAATAACTCTTTCACACACGCATACATACACACTAAATCAAATACTAAAGTAAATAAGAGTAATTTTTTGTGATTGTTATGTATGTTTGCACAGAAAATTGAATATTAGGTCAACGAGTAAAATTTTTGATTGAAAAGTGTGAAAATATCCTAAATAAATAAAGTTTAATAAACTATTTCGTGCACACTGCAAAGTGCTTCAATGGATTTGTATGTAGTAAACCACATACAATAAGTGCACACATACATACATACAGAAAGTTTTCAATTCACTAGCTATTAATTATGCCACAACAACGGTACATTGATATATTACAGTGTTGGAAATGCATCCATTTTATTTTATTTCTCATATTTAAAAAAAAAAATTTTTTGTTTTTGTTGGTTTGTAAACTTTAAATGCCGGGAATAGCTGGCAAAAATTCTTTATTACCAAATTTATTGAGAAAATTGTTGATATTAATTTAAATAAATAATCACCGCCAGCAGGGTTACAGAGATTTTAGTAATTGCGCATGTATACATACATACATATTTATTCAATTAATATACCCTTGGCTATTTGACCTGCAATTAAGTAGTTGCTGGATCTTGCGTACACGTGTTAGTTTACAAACTTATTGGCCAATTAATTTGCGGATGCTGCATAAACTAGATTTTAAAGTGGCGTGGTAGATAAGTGTACATATTTATATAATATAGTATGTATGTATATATATAATATGTATGTATGTAGGTAGAAGTGGCAGTCGGTCTTCCTACTCGTATGTGCCACAAACTTCACAATCTTTTGATTAATTCAACCTGCCATTTCTGCGAAACTGTGTCTAGATTATCCCGGTATTTGAATAACAGAAACCTGAAAAGCATTCAACGAAGTGTATGAAAATTGCACAGAAAGTATTTAATATGCTTCAAGCTGTGTGCAGAGGCTTAGGAGAGAAAAAACATTTTCAGAGAAAGTAATGTTATGACTAAATTGGCATATTCATATCTACATTTAAAGCCTTTTTTTATGAGAAATTAGTTTTTCATTAGTGCTTGACTACATGACGAAGTGAAACGCTAGAGCTGCACATAATATAAACAATCTCTTCTGGATCCCAGGCCATAGAGGTTTAAAAGGAAACGAGGAAGTATAAGTAGATACTTTGGCTAGATAAGCCAGACAACAAGATACAGTAGGCAGAGAACAGGCCAACAGGGCTCTTTGCAGTGTTTTCTCACACCATTTAGAAGATCTCAGAATGGAAGGGAGACTGTGGAGAGAACCAAACTAGTGTCAAACAACATCACGATGCCAGCCAGTAGGAAACCATTTAAATTGATCCCTAATTGCACTCTTTAAAAACAATTTAAGAATGCTTACAGGCTTAATAACAGGCTCCCAAAGACTGAGAAGTCGCGCCAAATGGTCAAATGACTATTGCCGATTCTATGATTTGATGTCAGAGACTTCGTCAATGTTTTTTCTTCATCTACACATATACTCAGTGCATCTCCATATCGCAGACACATTAGAAGTGATTTTGCTTACTATTACCTGAAGCTAACTCTCCTACGCTCTTTATCGCTGAGCACTGTTCAAGAGGTTGTAAGAAATGTTGATATAGGTATAGGTATAAGTACATCGAGATTCTGTGTGTAACAGAGAGCGTGTTAAGGTTGTAGTGCACACTTCATATATAAGTACATATAAGGGTTGGTTGAGTTTGTATTTTCCTTAAACTTTTGAGGCAATCGTTATGCGCTATGCCGATCGACCCTGCAATGATATGGGGAGTCCTTACCAATTGAAGGCTTACAGCAGTACATATTTTCTTCTATTCTTTTGAACCTTCCTTTCTTGAAAAGCCTAGGGTCTTGAATTATTCTACGAAAATCGACACAATTCTTGTCTTTGATCCGATGTATGTTAATTATTTTGGAAAATGACCATAACCACTAACACTATAAAAAAAATTTTGCAAAAATGGAAATCAGTTAAAGAAATTTGCTGAAATTTATATGGAGGATTATATTAGGGAACGAATAAAATCTGGAAAATCGGCATGGTACTGCCTACTTTTGTTAAGAATGTAGAGTACATTGGTCCCTTGGGGGAACCTGTTATCCCTATAGGGCGCGTCCCCAGGTGGTGGATAGGGGAACGCCTCCCAGATATGGAAGGCAGGAGAATCGGTCTCCCGCGAACCACACAGGTCGAAGACGTAAACTTCGTTAAAAAAACTCCCTCAACCCAAGGTGTAACGCGACCCGTGCCTATTGGGTGGGTTTGGCAGCCGGGGGATAAAATTAGGCTGTCTCCTAACGGAGCCCTCCTGATATCAGGCCGCCTCAGGTTGTAACGGTGGCCTTACCATGGTATGGGGCGCTGCCATGGCGGACCGTTTATTTCCCCTCCATCCTCATTGGTCACCGCACATGGCGACATGGGCAGCTCTTTGGAAGGGCAGGTGACCGTAAGAAACAGACAAATGAACAAACAACAAAAAAACAAAAAATCGGATAACGCTACCAAATGGACAGACAAACAGACGGACAAACGGACTGACACAAAGACAAAACGAACCGACAGTCGGACAGACAAGCGGACGGACCCAATGACAAAACGGACAGACAAACGAACGGACACAATCGAGCTGAGGAAGTTGGGAACTCCCTCAGAGGACGAGCTCTTGGCTTCCAGTCAAGAGACAGTTGATGACAAAGCTGTGGGCCACAGCACGCCATCAACTATAAATCAACCGATCACATCCGCTGATGCCAAGGGGCAAAAGCGTCAATACCCAAAAAAAGGCCCGTCTAGATATAAGCTTTACCAGCGGTCTCTAGCTATTCTCGGCAGAATAAGCAAAAATGAGGCCGAAGGTAAAACTCATCCCAAAGATGCGGCCGATAAGGCAAGGTGCCAAAAGGTGGTCGATGAGTACCTGGCGTTCCAGGCCACCCAGAAGGCAGAAGCCGTTAAACGCAATCGTTCGCAGGACGAGGGCTGTAAAACTGCGAAAAAGCACAAGACGTCTCACACTGCTCTGACGCCCAAACCAGCCAAACGCGCGTTTAACGAGGTGGCACGGGATCACCTGCAAACGGCGTTGGTGGACGAGTTAACGAACCGCGGTAAACCTGCGTTAGAAAGGTGGTCCGAAATCGAGGCACGGCTGTCTTGCATTGTCGTTGATCACGTCATGGCAAGCCCGGAGGGTCAAGTGCCAGGTTATGATTCAATGGAGGTGGTCCGTGGATACAGGGTGATCAAATGCGACGATCAGTTCTCTGTTGATTTCCTTCAAAACGCTATTAGCAAAATCCAGAGCGACTGGGAAGGTTTGAGGCTCAAACTAATCCCAGCCAGTGAGATCCCAAGACGACCGAGGGCTCGTATCTGGATACCGAACATGGAGTTCGAAGCTAAGCAGTTAATACCATACCTGCAAGCACACAACCGCACTGTTCCAATGGATGACTGGAGTATCATCAAAGCGGAGGCTCCGCAAATGAACAGTGTGTCCTTCCTTCTCCAAATCTCGGAGGAGAGTATTGAGCCACTGGGAAAAGTGGACAACAAACTTCGGTTTGGCGTGAGGAAAGCGCATCTGAAGTTATTCCGTTCTGCAAATCCGGAGGATGAGCAGGACGAGGTTGACGACGCTAATGAGTTGCTCATGGGCATGCAACTGGAAGAAGCCGGGTCCACCCAAAACAATGGCGCTAATGAGCAGCATACGGGCATGCAGCTTGACGCCCCCAAAAACGACCAATAAGTATGGGTCTCAAGGTTGTCCAGATCAATCTGCAGCACTCCAGGACTGCAACGGACAACCTAGCCGTTCTCCTATCGGAGGAGGACGTAGACATCGCACTGATACAGGAACCCAGAGTGCGGAGTACTGAGGTAAGCGGATTCTCTCTCAAAAACTACAACTTGTACTATAAGCGGACCCAGGGTAACCCCAGGGCATGTATTGTAGCAAAAAAACATCTAAATATATTTTTAATCCCATCCTACAGCTCATCGGATGTGACGGTCATCGAAATGGAGGCTACTGACGGCGTCAGGATCAAAATTGCCTCCATCTACATGGCACACGACCAACCAGCACCACCTGACGAGGCTCGTAGGCTTGTGCTTGACTGCAAAAACAGTATCCTGCTACTAGGATGCGACGCCAATGCGAGGCATCCCCTATGGGGGAGTACCGAAACGAATGATCGAGGTGAGTCCCTATATGAATTTATCATCAATACTAACCTAACAGTATGTAACAGGGGTAATACCCCGACTTTCACCTTTCCAAGCACGGAAAGCTTTAGAGGATGGGCGGAAGTAATAGATGTTACATTACTGTCTGAAAATACTTCAGTGAGGGTAGAAAATTGGAGAGTCTCAAGCAAAAAGTCCTTTTCGGACCACAGCTGGATCCTCTACCACCTGGATCTTGAGGTAGATCCACCCTTACCATATCGAAACCCACTTAGAACAAATTGGAAACGGTTCAAAAATGTAGTAGGGAATAGGATAGGAAGGATTCCGATCCATCAAATCACTCTCGCAGAAAACATTGAGAGTAGGGTCACAACATTGGAAAAGACATTCAGTAGGGCCTACAAAACGTCATGTCCAATTAAATATAGCAAAAAATCCTATCCTCCTTGGTGGAGCAATGAGCTCTCAAAATTAAGGGAAGAAGCCAGATCAAATTTCAATCTCAGCTACTCAACAGGTAATTGGCAGTTGTATAGAGAAAGTCGGAGACAATACAAGAAGGCAATCAGGGCCGCCAAGAAAGAGAGCTGGAGAGATTTCTGTTCTTCTATCGAATCTACCAGAGATTCTGCGAGACTTAGCCGTATTCTGTCCAAGGACCATTCAATGGCTTCTTGGGTCAAGAGGCCGGATGGCACTTGGACTTCTACGGCGGAAGAGTCTCTAGAACTTCTTTTAGATACACATTTTCCGGGATGTAGCACCCATGACAGTGATGCTGGGAGAATCCGGCGGAGCCGATATGACCCACAGCATCTTGTCGATGTAATAGTTACGAAAGAGAAGGTTGCATGGGCAATCAAATCATTCTCACCTTTCAAATCTCCAGGCCCTGATGGGATCTTTCCTAAGATGTTACAGGAAACTCTTGATAGTATTCTACCATGGCTAATGGAAATTTTCAAAGCGTGTCTAAATCTAGGTTACATTCCAAACAGCTGGAAACTTGTCAGGGTCGTCTTCATACCAAAGGCAGGCAGAAGAGGACATGAATCAGCGAAGGACTTTAGGCCGATCAGTTTGTCGTCCTTCCTTGTTAAAACTTTGGAACGGCTTTTAGATATGCACATTAGAAGTTCGCTGGAGAGCTTTAGTATATCAACTGCACAACATGCTTACCTCAAAGGCAAATCAACGGAGACAGCGCTTCACGAGGTAATCCGAACAATAGAGGGGTCTCTAGTAAACAAACAGTATACGATGGCAGCTTTTCTTGACATAGAGGGCGCATTTAATAACGTTAGCACGAATGCTATCCAACGGGCGTTAATAGACTTAGGGGTGGAAAATTGTATCACCAATTGGATCATCTCTATGCTAGAAACCAGGATCATTAGAGCTAATATGGGTAACATCAACATAACTAAGAGAGTCCACAGGGGTACTCCACAGGGGGGAGTACTATCTCCACTTCTTTGGTTATGTGTGATTAGCAAAATCCTAATAAAACTTAATAGAGGAGGGGTAAAAGCGATGGCGTACGCTGATGATGTGGTGCTAATGGCGTCAGGACTGTGTGCTAATACGATCAGTGGGATCATTCAAAGGGCGTTAGGCGAGCTTAATTCTTGGGCAACAGGCTGTGGCTTAAGTTTAAACCCGCGTAAAACAGAACTCATGCTCTTTACCACCAGATACAAGGTACCAAGCTTTACCCTACCAAATATTAATGGACAAACCCTCTCACTTTCACCCAGTGCAAAGTACTTAGGGGTAATTTTGGACTCCAAACTTAGCTGGAAATTAAACGTCGAAGAACGGGTAAGGAAAGCTGAAATTGCTCTATATGCCTGTAAACGTATGCTTGGAAGAAGATGGGGTCTTCAACCTAAGCATACATTATGGTTGTACAAGGCGGTTATACGACCAATTTTATCGTATGGTTCGGTAGTTTGGTGGAAAGCTCTAGGGAGAGATTACAACATCAAATTACTCGGCAGAATACAAAGATCAGCCTGTGCAATAACGGTCGGCGCAATCAGATCATGTCCTAGGGAGGCTCTGAACGCACTGACACACGTTATTCCAATAGACCTACATATTAAGAAGACGGCAACCATGAGTGCGTTTAGGTTAAACGAAGCGGGCCGCTGGAAAGAAAACACTTATGGTCATGCCAGTCTACTATTGCGGCAAACTCAGTTAACCTCGGTGAGGACTGACTACATCGTCCCGACGGTAACATTCAATAGGAATTTTGCCACTCTCTTTCCATCTAAGGAAGAGTGGAATAAGGGATTCTCATTAAACAACTTCGACACTACAGTCTATACAGGTGGTTCTAAAATGGATTGTGGTGTTGGAGCTGGTATATATTCTCATAGACTTAAAATTGAAAGATCTGTGCGCCTCCCCAATACCTGCAGTGTCTTCCAGGCGGAAGTACTGGCAATTGGGGAAGCTTGTAGGCTACTAATCACAGACTTCTCTTTTAAGAGCAATATCGCTATTCTCTCGGATAGCCAAGCTGCAATCCAGACACTGGATTCAGCGACTACAACCTCAATGGTGGTGGAGCAAAGTAGGAATAGCCTTTCCACCTTGAGCGAAAAACATAATGTTACCTTAATCTGGGTCCCAGGACATCGGAATATTGAAGGTAACGAAAAAGCAGATGAACTGGCAAGAGGGGGATCTGTCATGAATAACGTTCTTGCAGAACCGGTATTCACACCATTAGGCGCAGTCAAGAGTACAATTTCCCTAAAATACCTCCGAATGGCGGAGTGTAGATGGAGGGGCCAGACGAAATGCAAAATCAGCAGAACGTTATGACCCACCTACAACCTTAAACAATCATCAATATTGTTAAACATGAAACGACGGGATGCCTGGAGACTAACGGCAGTCATAACTGGCTTTTGGTCTGTCGGAGAACAGGCAGCCAAAATGGGCATCCCTCACAACACATACCGTGATAGTTGTAAATAACCGGAGAAAAAGGAAACAATCTTCCATTTCCTCTGTGAATGCCCTGCCCTATGGAAGGACAGAATGTTAACCCTGGGCAAACCGCTGTTCGAGGAGCTCGAACAACTGTCTGGCTTAGATGTCAACAACCTAATAAGGTTCCTGAACCGCACAGACTGGGTATAGTCATGCCGTAAATAACAAGTTGGTAAAGAGGATGTGGCAACAAAATGGTGCGGAAGCGCTAGTTGGATTCAGGATGAATCACCACTCTAACCAACCAACCAACCAGAGTACATTGGTGGGTGGGTAGGTAGGTTGAAGTGGCAGTCAGTCTTTAAACCAACTCACTTAGACCGTTGCCTATCAACTAATAGTTTACCAGTTAAGTGGTTTGCTAAAAGTCGCGAAATTTCAGGTAAATGAAGTGTTTCACTTTTTTTACTTCTATTATGCGTTTTAGTGTAATAAACATATTTAAAACTATGTGAGATGTAAATTGTTAACTTTTTTGTTTTGTTGCCTAGATTTCTTTTTTTAATTTTGTATAAGCGAAAACTGTTCAAAATTGTTACTTTAGCAAAAACTCCTAATTAAATCTTTATTCAACTCCAGAAATATACAAGACAAAAAAAAATGGTTAAACAAAATATAAAAAAAATTTTTTAAAATTACAAACCAATATTTAAGCACAAGCTAGCAGAGCTATCGGTCTGCTAAGAAACTGTATACGAATAAGAGACTTATGTACAGCGACCACCCGTCCTGTTTTTTCACGACTATGCTGATTTTTAAAAGTCTATCCCACGTAGATTTACAAAACAGAATAGCAAATTTATTTTAATTTTTTACAATTTCTAATACAATTACTAATTACAATTTCTAAATAATTTGATTTTTGATAATTAATTTTTGCTTTTTTTTGCTGGCATCATCGTCTTGCTTATTAGAAATGTTTGTAGCTTTTGGCAATTTTTATGAAACCTTTGTTGATTTTATTGAATTTGATTCAAAGTCTAAAATTTGGAATTAAATGGTTTTTGTTCTATAAAGCTCTATACTTATATAAAAAACCGATAAAACTAAACCAAAATTTTTTAAAGAACTCTTAGTTTAATTTTTAGACATGGTTTGATATTAAAATTTTTATGGCTTTTGCTAAATTATAAAACCACATACTAAAAATTTTTCTAGAAACTCTATTTAATATAAAAAGGTTGTAACTTTTGAAGAACTTTGCTATTTGCTTTTTTTATGTGGTTTTCATTATATAGTGATCTATACTTTTGTTACAAATTTCAAAGTAAAAAGTTTTAGATTTTTATGAAAATGTTTTCCAATTTTTATAAAAAGTGTAAAATTTGGATTTATATTGTTTTTGTAATTAGTGCGTAAGCCCTTTTTGGGTGTTTCTCCAAGCTCCTCCTCCTATTTGTGGCGAGCGTTTGGATGAGGTTCCACAAATGGAGGGACCTACAAGCCGACTCCTAACGGCAAATATTTTTTATGAGGAGCTTTTTCATGGCAGAAATACACTCGGAGGTTTGCCGCTGCCTGCCGAGGGGCGGCCGCTATTAGAAATAACTTTTTCTGTATACAAAAAATGTGCATAAATTTTAAATAAAAATGCGAAATTTGTACAAAGGTAGGGTTTAAAGGGTTTTTGTTATATAACGAGTTATCTACATCTACATATACATATATATAAAAAGAAGTTACATTTCCTTGGTAATCTTATAACTCAAGAACGGGCAAACCTATCCAAACCAAATTTTTAGGCTTTGTTTGGACTATTCAGTAGATGGTTTGTGTTTTAAAATTTTAAGAATCGGATACCAGGGTCTCGAGAAATAGTCCAAAACGTGAACCCGGGTAACCCTAGGATGTGTTTGTACAATATGGGTAGCAAATGGAAGCTGTTGATGATTCTATAGTATAGAGTATTTTTGATGCCGCTCCGTGACTAGGGTCTCGAGATATCGCCCAAAATGTGGACCCCGATAACTTAAGGATGTGTTCGTACAATATGGGTAGCAAACGGGAGCTGTTGATGATTTCTATAGTATAGAGTATTTTTCATACCGTTCCGTGACTAAGGTCTCGAGATATAATCCAAAACGTGGACCCCGATAACTTAAGGATGTGTTCGTACAATATGGGTAGCAAATGGAAGCTGCTGATGATTCTATAGTATAGAGTATTTTTAATGCCCCTCCGTAACTAGGGTCTCGAGATATCGCCCAAAATGTGGACCCCGATAACTTAAGGATGTGTTCGTACAATATGGGTAGCAAATGGAAGCTGCTGATGATTTTATAGTATAGAGTATTTTTAATGCCCCTCCGTAACTAGGGTCTCGAGATATAGACCAAAACGTGGACCTGGATAACCCTAGGATGTGTTTGAACCACATGAGTATCCATTTCGGCAAAAATGTAAAGCACTTATGGATTTAATTGTGAAATTATATGTATTTGGGGAGGTGCGTTGCCATATGTACTCCATCGAATGGCAGAAAAGGGGATTGCCGCACGCACATATACTAATTTGGCTGGTACATAAAATAACTCCGGATCAAATCGATAACCTTATATCAGCTGAAATTCCTAACCACACTGCTGATCCTGGGTTATTTCAAGTTGTCGTTATATATTACATTTCCTTGGTAATCTTATAACTCAAGAAGCGCCGAACCGATTGACACAAAAATTTTAGAGTTATTTTCTATCTTTGAGGAGGTGGTTTGTGTGAAGTTTGATTGAAATCGGTGCAGCCGTTCCTGAGTTATGACATTTTATGTGACTAATGGTTTCCTCTCATACGAAATGCCTGTATGGGAAAAACAATAACAAATACACAGCCGCTTATGAGCGTTTCTGTTGTACTGTTGTGGCTGTAAGTGTATTATGTTAATATTAATTTTGGGCGAAAATATAATAAAAACTGGAGCATTCAAGGAACTGGAAAAACATTTTTAACTTTATTTATTTTAGCATAATTTATTTAGCGTAAAAAATTAAAATGGAAATTAAAGAATCAAAGTTTAATTACAAGTTTTTATCGGCTCTTTCACCTTACCTGTATATAGGTGACCACCACAATCAAATTTTAAAAAAGTACAGAAAAGGCTATTGTGACATCTTTAGAAAGTATGTTGAATGAAAAAAATCAACTAATTCAACTGTTTAAACATTTTACGAGTTCTATAAAGAAAACTTAATATGAAAAATTTCTTGCGATATAAAAAAAACATTTTATGTATGGTGGTGCGAAGCCCACTGGGTGATGCTAATTATTTTATAAAAGGAAATTCTACACCTGCACACGAAATTTTTTGTTTTTGAAATTCTACTTCAAAAGCTTGAAATTTTAAAGAAACTTTGTTGGTGTTTGTGTTTTGTTTTTTGTTTTTAGTTTTTATGCAAAATTTGAAATTCGGATTTATATAGTTTTTGTTATATAATTACCCTTACTTTTATAAAAAATTAATGTGCACTAAACAAATCCAAATAAAAAACTCAAAATAAAAAAGCAAAATTTTGAGGTGGTATTATTTTGGCCAGCGTGGACAGTGCTCCTGCAGAAAGACTAAATAAATTTGAATGCCTTGGTTGCCTGCTCAACGAAAATTGCGTTGCATCAATAGAAATAAGATGTCGCATTTAAATGATGAAGACCGCGAATGTTAGATATGGCAAAGTCCTAAAATCTCGCGACTTCAAACTGCAATTAAATCTACGCTTCATAAAATGCTGTGTTCTGCTATATGGCATATGTAGATATGGACCATAAAATTACACTGTGGAACAAATTCAGGTTAGCAAAAATTAGGTCCATTCTGAGAGTGGCGGGTGAAAATAGAGGCGAAATTAGAAGACCCGTATCGCGCCGTTTTTTTATGTTAGTTCGCATTTTTTTTTAATCGGCCTTCGAAGTTTGCAGTCAAATGCCGATTTTCAGTATATTGTTTCATAAGTACCACAAAAATTTTCGAAATCAATTTTTTCAAATATTGTAATTGTTGCTCAGGTCCAGTGCTGCCAGAATCTTCCACCTAAAATTGCTAGATTTTTGAAGAAAAATTGCTAAAAGTTGCTAAAAATTTTCTGAAAATTGCTAGAAAAATTGCTAAGCCATTAAAATCTTAATTTTCAACAAATGTACATATTTATTTAATGAAACGTAGAAATTATTACTGAAAACACTTAAAAATAAAAAAAAAAACCAAACAATTTACATTTAAAATTCATTACTTAATCAATTTATAAACTAAATCAGTCTTAAACTAAAGGATACTTAAAATATTGTCTAGCTCGTCAGCTTCACATACATCAGAATATTTTTCACTGCTTGTTATTTGACTCAAATATTCATTTGGCAGGACATAATTATGGCAACATTTGCCATGTCTTTCTAGTCCATATCTGTAATAATATTCGAAGTTAAATATGTTCCATTTGTATTTTGGTGAAAATTATTCAAAATTAAGTCTTACCTTATATACATTATTGCATTTAATGTTTTAAGGCTCATGGCGTTGCGTAATTTGCTCTTAACGATGTTCATTTGTGAGAATATCCGCTCAACTTCTGCATTCGACCACGGCAGAGAAAGAATTTTTAAGGCGAATTCCGCTAAGTCGCTAAACGGATTATTATTTCCAGCGTCTTTGTACTTAATAACTTCCGTCCAAAATTTGCTGGTGTCCTCTACAAACTCCCATTTTATAAAATTAATTTTTTCAATTTGCAATTGAATATTTTCAATGTTTTTACATTCAAAATATTCTAATACTTTGAAAATTTCTTTACTTTTTGAAACTTTTAGCATGTTTTGTACAGAAAATAAATTTACCAGTTGCATTATTTCTATATTATCTGGCAACCTAGAAATTGTAAAAAAATTATTGTAAGATATGAACTTAAACTAAAATTCCCATATTACCTTTCACGTAGTTGGATTATTAATTCTTTAACAAATTCCATGCAAATTTTTCTAATTTCCAGCTCCTGTGATAGAAATTGAGACTCGTCCAATAGAAGACTAAAGCCTGAGTCTCCGATGTCGCTTCTTAAATCGCTAATAAAATGCATTGCCAGTACATTTTTAATGATGTAGGTGCACTTCGTTCTGCCTAGTTTTATATTTGCAGCAGCTTTGCAAGCTGAAAACTGCTCAACACACAACTTCGACAAATGATCACTTGTCGCAATCGCTGAGTGTTTGGCAATATGCAGACATAGTGCTGCTTCCTGCTCCTGCGTTTTGGTCGAGTTTGGAACGAAATGCAACTTATTTTTCTGGGTACATGCGCCCATCACAGCTACATGTTTTTTTGAGGCAGCGTGGTGGCGAATGTCAAAAAGCTTTGCGCCTATTGAGGATTTGCAGTAGGCACAATATGCTCGCGTTGGATCAGTGCAATCCTTGCGAATCCATTGCTTAAACTCCTCGTCTTGAAGCCGGGCATCACGAAAATTTTGCTTGTAGACTTTTGGCATTTTGATCGCTTTGCTATCACCAAACAAATTCAAAGAGTTACCATACACAATAAAGTTGTTCATATAAACGAACCACTGAAATAAATACATGTTCCGATATCTTTGCGAACCGCTTTCATCGTAATTTGTGCAATCGATGACAAAAAGGTATAAAAAATGAAAAAACTCTGAAGAAAAATATAAAATTTGCGTTTTTTATAACAAAATTGCTAAAATTGCTAAGAAAAAATAAAAAGTTGCTAGATTTGTGGCTAATAGCATTTTATAAAGAAAAGTTGCAAATTTTTTTAAAAGTTGCCAGATCTAGCAACTAAATTGCTAAACTGGCAGCACTGCTCAGGTCTCTAGCAATAATTTGGCTTTTACAGATTGAAAAAATATCAATTAGTCGACGAGTTATAGCCAAAAAACCATATAAACAATTTTGCTCCGATTTCGAACTTCAAAGGCCGATTAAAAAAAATTCGAACTAACACCTCTATTTTCTGCCGCCACTCTGAACCTAATTTTTGCTAACCTGAATTTGTTCCACAGTGTTATCAGACATGAATAGACTAGAAGCATTTGAAATGTGGCTTCTACGGAGATTACTTAAAATACCCTGGACCGAGTACGTTTCTAATAAAGAAATGATGCAAAGTGTATCGATGATAAAAAACTGCTCAAGTATATCAAACGTAGACAAACATCGGATCTGGGTCATATTCATATGAAGTGCTACAACTCATATTTCAGGGTAAGATCGAGGGAATAAGAGAAGGCTAGAGAGCGCGAATTATTTTCAAATATAGTTCAAAATAGAAAATATATTTTTTTTAATAATATATTATTTATAAATAGTATAATAGCTTACATTGGAATACGAATAGAAAATAAAGAAGAAGCAGAAATATATATATATATATATATTTTTTTTTATGGTTTTTAAATATAAATGTACGAGCTGAATACTGATACATAAGCAGAACAAACTCCTGGGTAAACGTGTTTCAGCAGAGGAAGAAATAAAACGCAATAAAATAGTAAATACTCAAATTTATTGAGGAAGTTGAGTTCAGAGAAAAACTATGAATCCATGACTGGGGCACAATAGGTCCTTCAGGTTCCAGTGCTGAATCGCCTCATAATAATAAAATATACATATTTTTATTATTTGAAAGATGTTCCTTCGATTTCAAAAATTTATTTTCAACTCATATTTGTAATCACTAATTCGAAAAACGTCACCATTATTCATAACATGGCCATAGCTGAACACGAACGCAATATAGTTACAATGCAAACTATGTAGCACAGAAATTTAAATTTATTTACCAATATACTTTTTCTCATACATCAACTCCTAATGAACTTTAACTGATTTTGTAAAATATTATACTTTAATAAATAGGTGAAAAACGTTTTAATTATACACTTTCAAACTATTTAAAACCACTACTAATTAGAGGTAAAGTACAACATAAAAATACAAAATTATCAAAATGCAAAAAAGGACTTGCAAAAACTCTCATTTCGAAGTTCAAGGTAATACATAAGCACGCCACTATTAGGACTGCTGGGAAAAACTTTCCGATGCACTGAAAAACTGATTTACCACTCGAATAAACTGTGTGCGAAATTTTCTTCCCATCACCTACATTTGTAAATACATACATACATACTATATATTGTAGGAATTCAATTAAAAAAACATGCATGCATTTTAAGTAAGCCAGATGTTAAAATATGCAAACATATACAAAACACCTGCATGCACCTTGACATTCAAAAAAGTTAGCTGGAAATAAGTTATCGTTCTTTTTTTTTTTTTTTTTTTCTTCCTTTTATTTTGTTTTTTTTGTTTTGTTTCTTTTCGCCTTTGTTCTCCTGAGCAGTTAATAAAAGTTGCATTCATTTTTCACGATTCCTTCCCGCCGCATCGAATAAATATTGCAAGGAGAGCTCTTCTCAAAGCAATAAAAACATGTCGATAAAAGCAAACTTTTTTTATTTATTTTTGTTTACAATAGCGTTTGGTGTGTCCTTGTATTTGTAGTGCACATACACTCAAATGTGGGCACATACCTACTCACACGAGTCTGTGAGTATTTTCGTGTATATCAGGAAATGTGTAGTTTCAAAACTTGTGCAATAAAAATTCATCGCCACAATGCCAATTCGGTAACGGGTAAAGAGTCGGTTATAAAATAACAAAATACCAAGCAAGCGCGCTAGGCCACAGCATTTCTACTGCAATCTGAATTGCATGCAATAACTTTTCCCAATCGCCTAAGTGTGGTAAAACATTGACAACAATTTAGTAAATTCTCAGCTACCATTGCCTGTTTGCAAAGGTATTCCAATAGAAGTACAAAACAAAATCAATTTTCTAGCGAAACTCTTTTGTTTATTGATTTATTTTGTTTTATTTTTTTTTTCCGCGCGTTAAGTGAGTGCTTACAAATGTGCTCGTCAATGAACAAATTGAGATACATAAAGTCGTATTTACGTGAATTTCTCAGTACTCAGTGCTCTACGCAACACACTACTATTTTTCATTTAATTCCATATAAAGTAGTCAAGTCACTGTCGAAATTAAAAAAAATCGATGTTCTCAAAAATTTGCTCGAACACCAATAAAAAGTGACACTCTCGAAAAGTTAAGGTGGGAAAAATGTCTTAATCTGTACTTCCATTTTGAGTTTTGGCTCAACCGCACTCATTTACATGCATACCATACCGAAAATATCAAAATGCATTTGTGCCAATACTAAGTTTTTGAAGTTAGACGTACTCTTAATAGGAACAAATTTTTAACAATCAACTCAAAATTTGTTCTATTCATTCATAATTACATTTTACACACGTGAAAGTATGGATGAGTTTTTTTATTATATTTCATAACATAATTTTTGAACCTTTTTTTTCAAACTTTTGCCCTTTTTTTAAAAGCGCCATTATTGTGAAACTCATTTGTCTTTTATAAAACAATTGAAAGGGGTTTTATTTTTTTATTTTTAAACTTTTCAAATAATAAGATTTTTTTGCAAGAATCGAATACATAAAAAAGCACATCCAAGCCTCACATGAGTAATATGTACAAGGTGGCGCAAACTTAATCATCCAATTTTGTTTTTAGAAAAACTTTTTATTGAATAATATATAAAATATTTTCTATATTTTGAACTTTACGTCCTTCATTGCTTGTCAGTTTGTATACTGCAGCTGTTTAGTTCAGAAGTGGGAAAAATGATTGAAATTACAAATCTTCCGATAGATCAAAGAAATATTGTAATAAATTAAAAATTGCACGATCAATTGGACCGGCGGCGCGCTCTTCAAAAATAGGTCTTGTCGCAGAAAGGCTATATTGCCGCCATTTTTTTCCAGAACGCCTCTTTTCAAAATTTGAATTTATTTTACCGTTACGCTGAAAAAAAATTCTGAAAATATCCTTTTCTCGCCTATACTCTTTCCCTATCCTGTTAACTACATAGAGAACGACCGAACAAAGCTTTTAAGGCAGAAGTAGAATCTCAACCAAACCGAACATTTTCAAGAACCCAAGTATGTAACAAACATGCAATGACTTTTTAAGGGGGTAGTATGGTTAATTCGGTGTAAAACAAGCATATTTTTCGAAATTTTTTTTGTCGACACAGTTGATTTATTCAAAATTTTAAAATTACTTCATTATAAAGTCATATTTAAAGAATATTGTGTGAAATTTTCATTGATTTTTATGAAGAAATGAGTTGGTGGCAGCGAATCTTCGCGGACGTCTCATAAAAAAGTTTTATTGCGGTGTCCCTCAGAACTCATTACTGGATCAACTAAAATCAAAAAACCAAATTGATTTCATCAGCTAATAAAGTTTCGCAGGTAACAACGTCGAATTTTTTTTTTTTTTTTTTTTTTTATATTTTTTAAAGCGCTTTGAAGTCAAAACCCCGATTTTTCATAAAAAAAACTTGAAAACTTTGTTTTTTTAAAATATGACAAAATTTTTCGTAAAATTTTTCCTTCGAAGACCATCAGCTGATCAATGTCAGTGGGTTTTAGCGTCCATAGTACGCAACCATAGGTAAGCACAGGGTAGATCACGGTTTTGTATATCCTTAACTTTTGATTGCGAGATATTAACTTTGACTTAAGCAGTTTCAAATTAGAGTAATAAAACTTATTTGCTGCTAAAACTCTGTCACTAATTGTCAATTATATAACCTTATTGACATCTGCGACCGTAGCCGAATGACTATTGGCTTATTGGCTGATATTTTGATACCCAAATAGGTGAATTCTTGCACATTCTCGAATGCATAGTCTTCTATCAGCAGGTCATCATGTCTTAAACCGGAGCTGGACCGGACCATAAACTTCGCTTTTTCTGTATAAATTCTTAACCCAGTAGTTCGTACAATTTTTTCTAGTGTTTTAAACAAGTATTATTAATTTGGGTTCCGGGAATTGAAGGATATGAGCTAAATGAAACAGCTTATAATTTAGCTTAAAATTGGGCTAATATGATTTGCAAAAGGCCACATTAAAGAATTCTCAAGAAGTGGAAGGAGAAGAAATTCATTGAACACTGGCGAAATTCTATCGGTCAGCGGAACAATTCCTAATGCTGAACAGAGGAATTTCTGATAAACTACTTACGCTCAGCTGAGTAGGTTTACAACTTTTAAATATTTACTTTACAGGTCACTATAGCCTGATATATCACTTAAGCGAAATACGGCCATCATCCGTCGATTGCACAGTGGTTCCGCCATAGGACATTGGATGAAAATAGTCATGTTAAAATTATGCAACAATATTTAGCTAAATGTTAGTTCATTAGTCATAGTAACTTAGAGTACAAAAGAAATTTCAACTGCACAAACAATTCACTTATAATTGTGCCTCCAAAGTAAAAGAATTTTAAAAGTGATAGTTAACGTGGTCTCCGCTCCGTACTTACGCAGTTCCGGGAAGTGTTATTTTTCTAAGCATTACTGTGTTTATGACCTGTTGTACAATGGGAATTCAAGTTGAAGATATGTACGACATGTTAAACATTTTGTTATCTTTTTTAATTATTATTTAATAGGTTTTCAGACCGTACGAAATACGTACTTTAAAATTTGCCGTTTATTTTTTTTATAAGAAGTTTGTAAAGTTTTAACTAAGTTCTCACGAATCTGCACAAATGAAACATACACTAAAATATTCTTACGTATGTCCTCTTTAAGGAAAAATAATTTCCAGCTGCGATGACCTGCGATTGCGCTTGATATAGGGTCTAATCTGTACCTATGTGTAGGATTTTGAAAAATGTGATTCTACCAAGATTGCTAATAAAGAGTTTTTTTTGTTTTAGGTGTAAATTTGAAGTGTTCATTTACGCGCATGCATATTCTGGACACGTGGTTATGTTACAATAGCATTAAAAATGATGTTGATAGATGTCGCCACGTACTGAAGAACATAATTCAAGCTTTACCAAACTCTGAGAATTTAACCTTAGAAGACGTTGAAAATCGTGTTTCTTGGATCTGTTCACGGATTTCTCGATACTGGAAAAAAGTGCAAAGATCAAAAACAAGGCTGATTGCCAAGTACCGTAATTGGTTAACTGAAACCGAATCCTTCTCCGAGCGAACACAGGCAGAGACACAGAAAAGATTTTGAGGATTGCAGCAAGAGGACAAAGCGTCGCAGGTTATCCGATCTAGCTAATGTTGATAGTTCCGCTATTCATGCAATACTAAGTAATTCAATGCAATCAAATTCAAATTCTTTAGAATTCAATACGGACGAAGTTTAGTCTCTATTTAATGAGGCGAAACTCACCAAACATCAGTATTTTTTATTAAGAGACTTTATTCATTCAAAATTGCCTAACGCTTTACCATCTTATAAAAAAGTTCTCGACGCAAAAAAACGGTGTTACCCAACCGGAATTGGCGTTACAGAATCATCTGCCGAAATTAATTTACAATGTTTGTTCGACCACACTTGCTCTTGAATCCGCGAATCTCAAAAACCAGTATTGGTAAATATATCTCAATCAAGTTGCACTGAGTATGAATTAGTAGGTAAATGGGGTTTCGATGGCAGCACTGGACAGAGCGAATACAAGCAAAGTTTTTCTGATCCGAGAACGGAAGATGGAAGTTTAATTGTTACATCTTATGTACCCTTGAAATTAATTTGTAATTTGTATATTATTGTGGATTGTGTCAAATGGACACTGAAAATTCAGAACACATTGTTTGTGAATGTCCGCCACTAGCCAGAAAAAGGCTAGAGCTCCCTGGTCATATTCCCATATATTTGTATATAAGCTAACGCAACAGTTCACACACCTCAACCAAAATATGATAGTAACCCAACACCCCACATGCGCAACGTTTTAACTAATGCAACAGTTCACACACCTCAACCAAAGTATGACGGTAACCCAACACTCCACACGCGCAACGCTTTTGAAGAGATACCAGAGCAGCGATTGGCGTTTCCGTGGGAAACGCCTATTCAGCAAAGAATGGGTCACGTTGCTGGCACACGGGCTTAGCTTTAGTATTAGAACTAAGAATAATTTTTAAGTCAGTTGTAAATTAAGTTTCAACAAATAAAGACCGTTCACCGGATAAAAATTGTTTTTTTTAAAACAACCGTGACCGGGTAAATTAACTGGCGCCCAACGTGGGGCCCAGTCGCAAGTGCTAAAACGAAGGAAAATTTCCAAGGCCCCTAAGTAGTGGCGGAATATCCTTCGACGCGAGTGAAAAAAAGAATACAGTTCTAAAGGCCCCTCAAGCAGTGGTGGAACAATCTTCAACACTTCAGCACCAAAAATAGCAGTAGGCGACTGGGCAGCCACAACCTGGAGGAACGCTTCAGTCGGTGGACACAAAGCGTGTGCGGATACAGGACCCGGAGTCATCGCGGGAAGAACCCTCAGAACAAAACGGATAAGTCCTGCCCGTCACCTCACAGGATGGAGATCTATTTATTTGTGTAAGTCTTTAAGTTCAATATAGTTTGTAAGTTTAAGAAAATCAATGTAGTTAAACAACAAGTGAAGAAAAATCAAGAGAAATTTCATATAAGAAAAAAAATTCCAAAAGGAGAAATTTTTTAAGAAAATCAATGTAGTTAAACAAAAAGTGAAGAAAAAATCAAGAGAAATTTTATATAAGAAAAAAAAATTCCAAAAAGAGAAATTTTGTAAGAAAATTAACGCAACAAAAGTGAAGAAAAAATCAAGAGAAACTTTATATAAGGAAAAAATTCTAAAAAGAGAAATTTTGTAAGAAAATTAACGCAACTAAACAAAAAGTGAAAAAAAAAAATCAAGAGAAATTTTATTTAAAAAAAGAAATCCAAAATGCCTGACGACAACATATCTTCGATACTCCGACCTTCCGTGCTGAACACTGGCACCGCGGCCAGCAGCAGTGCAATGACAGGATTAGAAGAGACAATCCGTAGGGTAGTAAAAAATATTTTTGAAAGTGAAGGACAGAAGCTAGTGAACAATATAGTGAACCCTAACTATGAATTCCTTAATTTGAGGGACGAACCCGTAGTTGCACAAGGAACCACAGATTCGGACCGTGTCCCAGAAATAGCTAGGACAATAAGAGAATTTTCAGGAAATCCAAGTGAGTTTAGCTCCTGGAAAAAAAGTATAGAGAGACTTTTAGAATACTATGGTCAGTATCAGGGGACTCCGAGATATTTCGGGATACTTATGACAATAAGGAACAAAATTGTAGGTCATGCAGACGAAGTTTTGGAATCTTACAATATTCCATTAAATTGGACGGCTATTCGCTCCTGTTTAACTTGGCACTATGCTGATAAACGAGATCTAAAAACTCTCGAGTACCAACTTTGTAGTTTGGTTCAGGGACGTTTACAGATTCGGGATTTTTATCAACTAGTTTATTCCCACCTGTCCTTGATATTGAACAAAATATCTTGTATGGAGGAGAGCCCAGAAGCTATAAGAGTCTTAACGAACATGTATAGAGAAAAAGCTCGAGATGCCTTCATAAATGGACTCAACGGCGATATGCCAAGGCTTCTAGCGGTAAAGGAACCAAAGGACCTCCCACATTCACTTCATCTATGTGAAATCCTCGAAAACCAAGTAAACTTTTCCCCTCATAATAGGTCAAACAGACAGGCACCTCCAACACCTGTAAAGTTAAATGGACAAAGGAATATGCCTCTAAATACGCGAGCATCCTACCATGTTCCTCGACCATATTACCCACAATAAACCCCTCCACCTCTAGCACCCAGAAATATGTCACAGTACTACCAAAGGACTTCTCCTGTTCAATTTGGTTGGAATACACAACGAACTTCTCAACAGTATCCTACATCCTTTCAACCGCCAACTCAACCATGGCTTTCTCAACCTTACCCTCAGGTCAGAAATACATTCACACCCCCTCGCCCAATAGCTCCAAAACCATTACCGAGACCGGAACCCATGGAAATTGATCGTTCCATGCAATCTAAGGCAATTAATTACATGAATAGACCAGGACCAAGTAAACCAGCTGAAAAGAGGCCATCCAACACTTCTCATCAAATACCATACAAGTTTCAGAGGAACTTTCATATTGAAAGTGAACGGCAACAACAGGAAGTCCAACAGGAAGGATACGAACAAGAATGTATACCTACAATGGACGAATATGAGACGGCATTGAATCATGGATATAATCCGCAGTTGTCTCAGGAACATGAAACCTCAGCTGACTTTACGGATATACATTTTTTAGAATGACGTGTTCTTCGTTACCGTACATAGAGTGTCGGACGAAGAACGGAAAAATCATTAAGATATTACTAGATACTGGTTCTAGTAAGAATTATATTCAGCCAAATCTTGTTTTAAAGCCTCTTCTTAATGAACAACCCTTCTTCGCAAACTCCATAGCCGGAAAAATAGAAATCACCCATCACACCTTGGTAAATCTTTTCGGGAAAAATGATACAAATTTAAAATTCTTCCTACTCCCAACATTAAATTCTTTCCACGGAATTCTTGGTAACGATAGTCTAAGAGACTTGTCTGCTATTATAAATATCCACGATAATACACTAAAAATTGGTAACAATACAGTTATTAAAATTAAACAAAAATTCTCAGCGGACGTTAATAAAATTGATATTAGGACTGAACACATGACATTGCAGCAGAAAAATGACATAAATTAATATATTTAACAAGAAAATATTCCAAATTATTTTCGGAACCCAATGCAAAGCTTACCTATACCACCACAGTAGTTGGGGAAATTAAAACTCTTTCGGACAGCCCAATTTATTCCAAATATTATCCCTATCCTTTAGCTATGAGAGACTTTGTAACCCAAGAGATTGAAACCTTACTAAGAGATGGAATCATTAGACGATCAAGATCTGCATACAATTCACCTATTTGGGTAGTACCCAAAAAACTAGACGCCTCCGGACAGAAAAAATATAGACTTGTTATCGATTACCGAAAATTGAACGCAGTGACAGTAGCGGACAAATACCCTATACCTGAAATAAATGAAATAATCTCGCAACTAGGAAGTAGCCAATTTTTCTCTGTTCTCGACCTCAAAAGCGGCTTCCACCAAATTCCTTTGAAGGAATCCGACATGGAAAAGACAGCTTTTTCAGTCAATAATGGGAAGTATGAATTTACAAGACTCCCATTCGGCTTGAAAAATGCACCAGCCATTTTCCAGCGTGCCCTTGATGACATACTTAGGGATCACATTGGAAAAATCTGTTATGTCTATATAGACGACATAATAGTACTTGGTAAGGACGAACGTAGCGACTTAGAGAACTTAGAAACCATTTTCCGAACACTCGAAAACGCTCGAATGAAAGTACAGTTGGATAAGTGTGAATTTTTTAAGGACGAAGTAGAGTTTCTAGGAGTAGTAATATCACGTAGTGGTATTAAGACAAATCCTAATAAAGTAAAAGCCATCCAGGATTTCCCTTACCCCAGGACGTTGAAAGATCTGAGATCATTTCTTGGATTATCAGGTTACTACCGACGATTTATACGAGACTACGCTAAATTAGCAAGACCACTGACTTCACTCCTTAGAGGAGAAGACGGACGAGCTTCAAAAACTAGCTCCAGTAAAAAGTTAATCACGCTGAATAATAATGCCAAGCAAGCTTTCCACCAAATTAAAACTTCATTAATATCTGAGGAAGTTATACTCACATACCCAGATTTCAAAAAGGAATTCCATCTGACAACCGACGCATCAAACTACGCGTTAGGTCCTGTTTTAGAACAATCCGGTAAACCTATTACGTTCATATCTAGATCCTTATCAAAGACAGAAGAGAATTACGCCGCCAATGAGAAGGAAATGTTGGCGATAATTTGGGCATTGAACACGCTACGGAATTATCTCTACGGTTCAGCCAAAGTAATAATTTACACCGACCACCAACCCCTTACGTTTGCTTTAAGCAATAAAAATCATAACGCAAAAATGAAAAGATGGAAATGCATTTTAGAAGAGTATAACTATGAAATCTACTATAAACCTGGCAAAACTAATGTCGTTGCAGACGCTCTTTCAAGACCACCTAAATCTGAGGTAAATACCCTCACGACAACCGACCATAGTGACGAAAGCTCTGCTCATATCCTCATACCTGCTACAGAAGCCCCAATAAACGCATTTAAGAATCAGTTATTTTTATTAATCGGACATGAAAACAACTACACTTTTGAACTGCCTTTCCCCAGTTTTCACAGACATACTATAACCAAAACTCACTATTCCACCCAGGACTTAATAGACATTTTTAAACAACGTTTAGACCCAGCTCTTGTTAACGGACTCTACACAACAGAAAATATTATGGGTAAAATTCAAGAAATGTATCCACTACATTTCAGAAACATTAAAATCCGTTTTACACAAACTTTATTACAGGATATCACAAACGAAACCGAACAAGAAGAAATAATACTAACTGAGCACCAACGAGCTCATAGAAATAGCCGTGAGAATAAAACTCAAATTCTAAAAAAATACTATTTCCCTAGCATGAACTCCAAAATAGAGAAAAAGGTCAAACAGTGCTCAACTTGCCTTCAGCAAAAATACGATAGACACCCCCCAAAGCCAGAAATCCAAGCCACCCCGATTCCACAAAACCCTGGAGAAATCGTCCATATAGACATTTACTCCACAGAAAAAAGGTTCATTCTCACTTCTGTTGACAAATATTCCAAATACGCACAAGTAAAAATAATCCCATCCCGAGCAGTAGAGCACATAAAGGATCCAATACGTGAGCTAATGATTGCATTTGGAATTCCCAAACTTGTTGTAATTGACAATGAGAAATCACTGAACTCCGCCTCAATTTCATCACTATTGAAGGATCAAATGAACATCGAAGTATATGTTACACCGCCTTACGCTAGCACGACAAACGGACAAGTGGAGAGATTTCACTCTACTCTCTCTGAAATTATGAGATGCTTAAAATCCGACAACAATAGTCTGACTTTCGAGGAACTACTTTTTAAATCTGTTAAAGAATACAACTCGACAATTCATTCAACCACCAAGAAAAAACCCTTAGAAACATTTTTCGGTACCAGAGTTACCACAGACCCCCAAGAGTTAGAAAGACATAGACAACAAAATATAGAATTACTTACAAAGAAGCAAATAAAGGACCTTGGCTATCACAATAAAAACAGGAAAAAAACGAAAGATTACTCCGTAGGTGAAGAGATATTTGTCAAAATAAATAAAAGATTAGGCTCTAAACTATCATCAAGATACAAGAAGGAAATAGTTGCAGAAAATAATAGGACTACAGTCAAAACCCAATCAGGCCGAACTGTTCACAAAAGTAATATTAGAAGTTAGCCTTACCACCCAAAGCGTACTTGGTTCACCAGGCTTCATAACAAGAAGAAAAATCACCAAAAGAAAAAAAAAACAGGAAAAAAAAAAAAGAAAAAGAAAAAGAAAAGGACAAAGAAAAAAATATATTTTAATTATAGAAAATTAAAGCTTGAACTGAATTTCTTCATATTAATTTAAATTCCCATCCATCGAATTAAATTAATTTCAAGAAATGAAACCAAATTTAGTTCTATTAATATAAATTGAATTAATTTTGATACAATTAAAATCAAAGGAATTTTAATATGATTAGATTCAATTTGAAAATAATTAATGTAATCTTTAGTGAATAAGAAAATCGAGTAAAATGCCATAGGCGTTCGATCATTAGATAATAGGAAAAATCGAGTAAAATGCCATAGGCGTTCGATCATTAGATAATAGGAAAAATCGAGTAAAATGCCATAGGCGTTCGATCATTAGATAATAAGAAAAATCGTTATAAATGCCATAGGCCAACGATACAAATTTAAAAATTAGATAAATAACTATAGGTCCATAATTACAACCTTTTTACAGTACCCTTGCCGCCATGGCTTACGCAGAAACACAAATCCTAGATTATACGAACGCACAGCTTATAACCTTGAAGGACGGAACAGCAAGAATACAGGAAGGAACATTTAAAAATTATTCATATAATAGACACGAGACAGTACGACAACTTAACGAAAGAACTTGAAAATACTATCGCACAAAATATCCAAATCAACCATCCATTACATCCTTTCCTTAACCACGAGATAATCCAAATTCGCACACTTCTTTCAAAACTCACCCCTCGAATTAAAACTAAACGTTCATTAGATTTTATAGGCACAGCATGGAAATGGATTGCTGGTAACCCAGACCACCATGACTTAGAAATAATTAATAAAAATATTGGAAATCTACTAGAAAATAACGATAGACAAGTAATAATAAACAAAAAATTTTTAGATAAAATAAATGAAGCAAGTAATAACACAAATGAAATACTGAAAAGCTTAAAAAATAATGAAAATGTAAAATTAGAACTAGGTCTTAAAATTAAATATAAATTACAATTAATTAAGGAAGAGCTTATTAATATTGAATACGCCTTACATTGGGCAAAATCAAATATTGTTAATTCATTTATATTGTCGAATCTAGAAATAAGCACAATTGAAAAAATTATTGGAAAAGAAGAAATACCTTACATTAATATTGAAGAAGAACTAGAATTTACCGATATTAGAATAACCTCAAATGGCACTTCTATAATTTATATTCTAAGCTTACTTACTACTAATAAAGAAACTTGTGAAAAAATAATACTCAAAGGAGTAAAAAAGGAAAATAAAATTAATAAAATTGATTATGAAAAAATAATAAAATGTAAAACGAAAATATACGGACTAAAAAAGGAATGTAGAGCATATAATAAAATAACAATTTGTAATGAAAAAGATTTTATAGAAATAAATAATAATAGCTGTATTAGTAATCTTATAAATAGTAGACGCCCAAATTGCACGCTTATCAACGCTGACCACATTAGCAACCTAGAAGAAGTACAACCCGGAATACTATTTTTGAACAATTATAATGGTTTAATCGAAATAGATGGCAAATCAATAGAACTGAATGGAACATTTATAATCCAACACCACAACTCCACTATCAACGTGCAAAACAAAAAATTCTACGTACATGAAATGAGTAATTTACAACCTCTTCCACCTGTTCTACAAAAACGAAACCCGAAGACGCCATTCGAAGAAATATTATCCTTGCAGATGATGAAAGGTCTCCAAATACAAAATTTGAAGAAGCTGGAGACGATCAACAAAATCAATAAAGTGGGTTTAACCTCCAATACAGCACTCACAATATCCATAATGATAGCTGTCATACTAATCGCACTTAAAATTTCCGGAAAAAGAAAGCCGAAGGACTTTCAAAGGAATTGTAATAAACCAAACGCCCTTGGTACTCCTGAATCTACGGAGATGCGAACAGGGACGTCCGCACTTGAGGAGGGAGGAGCTAACGCAACAGTTCACACACCTCAACCAAAATATGATAGTAACCCAACACCCCACATGCGCAACGTTTTAACTAATGCAACAGTTCACACACCTCAACCAAAGTATGACGGTAACCCAACACTCCACACGCGCAACGCTTTTGAAGAGATACCAGAGCAGCGATTGGCGTTTCCGTGGGAAACGCCTATTCAGCAAAGAATGGGTCACGTTGCTGGCACACGGGCTTAGCTTTAGTATTAGAACTAAGAATAATTTTTAAGTCAGTTGTAAATTAAGTTTCAACAAATAAAGACCGTTCACCGGATAAAAATTGTTTTTTTTAAAACAACCGTGACCGGGTAAATTAACTTATATAATGGGCGCGTAAACCCTTTTTGGGTATTTGGCCGAGCTCCTCCTCCTACTTGTGGTGTGCGATTTGTTGTTGTTCTACAAATGTGGGGACCTACAGTTTCAAGCCGAATCAGAACGGCAGATATTTTTTATGAGGAGCTTTTTCATGACAGAAATACACTCGTAGGTTTACCATTGCCTGCTGAGGCGCGACCGTTATTAGAAAAAACTTATTCTTTATTTTTAGTGTTTCACCGAGATTTGAACCTACGTTCTTTCTGATTTTCGAATGGCCGTCACACACCAACCGATTCGGCTGCGGCGGCCACCGTATTGCCATGCATTCATATAAATCATCGAGCAATAAGCCCCAGACAGCGCTAAAATTTTTATGAAGTTTTAAAATATACTTATAGGGTACTCCTCCAAGATTTTCGCAATATATCGCTTTTAGTTGCAGCTAACAGGACAATTCAATAATATTTTTAAACGGCGTTGCCATTTAATTTTAAAGAAGCAATTTTATATGAATAACAAACTTTAAGAAGAGGTTAGTGCAGTGCTTTTAATAGCTACAGCACCGGCGCTTGCTGGCAATGTTTTCGTTTCTTATTGAATTTTAATAATTGTTTAGGAAAGTATAGTTTCATAAGTTTAGTTTCCTACAAAAACTGAGTTTCACGTTTTGTGCAAATTTAAAAAAAAATAGCAAATTTTTTCAAATATCCAAATTTTTTTAATGACTCAAAACACCCAACAACCGTGGAAGAAGTAGAAGACTCAGCATTTTGGAAATAGGTTTTCAATATTACCCAAGTTTGTTCAAGCGTATAGCGTCCCATTTCGTAAATGTCAAACCTTTACGTAAATTATGAACACATTTGACATGTCATTTGTGTTACCATTCTCAAAAAAATAGGTGGTTCAAAAAGCAAACGCCTGTTTATCTCGTATATCTTGGAATCTATAAATTCTACTATGTACAAAAAAAAGCGGAATAAAATCATTGTTTTGAATTGTCTGACTAGCCCTACTACCGGTTTTAAATATAATACTTTTTTTCTATTTACTTTTAAAAGAAAAGAGATAAAGCGTTAACTAAAATCAATAAATTATCATCATTATTTCTTATGTATTTAAAACGAATAAACATATTTTGTACCTCATTACAGTGAAATTATGCTTGAAGCTAAATTTTATATATGTCTTTGAAGGAATTCTCAGATTAAAAATTGTTTTTTTAACTATTTATCCATCGAATCGCGGTGTACCCCCGGATAGAGTGCAAAAAATCTACTTGGCCTAATTGAAATATATATTCACACACTTATACATATGTACACACACACATATACACTTATTCTGCTATATTTAAAATACAAAATAATAAAACACCAATTGCTTGCATTCACAAAATGTAAATCATTTGGTCGTGGCATTGTTGTACGCAAATGTGTGAATAAATTGTTTAAAATTTGATTTAAATGATTTTTCCAATTATAAATGGCCGCTCGCAACACGTCAGAAAACAGACACACCCATGAACACTACAAATCAATAAAAATAAAAATTTAGACAAAACAATAGAAGCTATTTTCATTTGCTTTCTCTCCGTCGCAGTCGCCGATTCTCTCCCTTCATCCACGCCACATTCATTTACATTCAACACACCACATATTGCGCTTAGGCTCTGTGCCAATTAAGTGGCTAATTGCTGTGATGGCGTAATTAACGCAGCATTTAATTATGTACACATTTTGTTCATTTTTTTGTTGCCTTTATTAACAACCGCGATAATTTAGCCATGCAAACACCTGGAAATGCTCAATGAATTCTGTGGATTTTAATTGGAATCTTAAGCGGTCACGTTACTTTACTTGTGTATGTATGTGTTAGGCTATGTGTATGTAGTATAAAGTTGAAGTAATCAGCAAAAAACCTAGTTCATGAATTGGTGTGAGAAGGAAGAAGTCATACAGATTCAAGGGTGATGTACACCAGTTACAAAGTGACCAATTATAGGTGTATGTGAAAGAAATATTATCCTGTTATTATCAAAAATAATACTTTTAATGCAAAAAATTTTAGATGAATGGAAATGTTGGTGGAGTAAATTAGCTGCGAAGTGAGTCCTAAAAATCTATCATATCATTACTTTAGAGATCATCCATGCAATCAATCCAAATAAACAAAAAACAGTACAACAAAATGTAAGTTCGGTATATCAAATTATTTTCCTAATTTCTATAGATATTTACGTGCATAAGAGCCACCGAAATCGATAACTATATTATGTTTCGACAGCTGAGAATGGCAAACTATGTTGGTATGTCTGTTCAGTAAGGTTTGGCAAGTCATCATGAATTGTGGAAATTTATTTTGGAATAAAAATTAATTTATTCACAAACTTCATCCATTCTTCCATTTTACAGTCAACATAATAGTTTTCGGACTAATTTTATTCTGTTCAAAGCAAAGAAATATGCGTACCGAAAAGACTATTGGTGAAGCACGAAGTTTTGAAGAAGACGACGAAATGTCGATTATTGGCCTTTGTCCTTCGACTACGTGGAAGATTTTGCGTAAGCATCTTCGCTTTAAAATAACGCAAGCAAGAATTGAAGCCGAGAACAAATGACCATCGTTTGCGTTGCATTTTTGCTGATCGGGCTCGTTTAAATTTATTATTCAGACTTAGAAAGTAGTCAAAAATTGAACCGTTCGAATGGACCCGCTCACTCGTAACCACGGCGGACATTTGCCGGATGTCATATTAAAAAATAAATGCCATGAAATTATCTTCCACAATACAGTAATAAATGTATTCCCAAAAATCTTTTCTGTTTCGCATGGTTATTGTAAGTTCTCGAGCTCTAAAAACACTCGATATAATCGAAAAAAGTGGAATTTTTTTTGCCTTGAATGGAAAACTGCGGGTACGTAGGGCCGGCGAGGGACTCTTCACAAAACCCGTTATATTTAAGAAAGGCTATATGTTAGCCATTTTATTTAAAATTATCAGGCGCTTATGGCATATAAAAAGAATTCATATTAATAAATTTTTGAAAAGGGTTTTTCTTCCCGTTTTTAGTTAATTTTTTTTTTCTTGTTTTCTTTTGAGGATATTTAAGTGGCCGTTCCCAAACCCAGCGCACAACCAGCTGTCCTGGGTTACTTTGCCTTCTCACATTAGCTCGAACGGGTATTTGGAAGCTACCCAGAGTATACTTGGGCTAAGCCCGCAAGGTATGAGCTCTTTGGACCATATGTAGAAGAATCGTCCTGGCCACTCCGAAGTGAATGGCAATCAACGATTTCCTCCCTTGCGTAGACGCATGGAACCATCCAAAAAAGAAACGACTGGCACGCTTTGCTAAACTCGGACAAAATCGCGTAAGGGGTTATCGCATCATTTAAGAAAAAGAAGCAGAATAGTAAAAGGGAATTTCCATACTTTTTGCAATAAAAATATGTGACAACGCCATTCAAAAAATAAAATTTAAAATTTAAATGTTATCAAGCCTAAAGTTCAAATAAAGCATACTTCGCAAAACTTGGCATAACTTCTAACAGTTTCGCACCACTTCAAAATACTTCAGGGTGATTATTAGAGCGGGTCGATTTAAAGATCGCTCCTTGCTCTGTGAAAATCGTATTCTGGGGATCAAAATAAGAAACTTTGCCGAAGGAACCATACCTCTAAAACGAATTCTGATGTCCTCCAATTTAAAAATATCACCAGTTTTGGCCTTTACATGAAAAAATCAGCTAAATGGCTATGTTTTTTCTTTATTTTTATTTATTTATAATAATATCTATTTTTTCTCTTAAGAAATGTATTTAGTCAGAAAATATGTAAATGAAAAAATTAATTTAAGTGGGTTATAGAAAAGAAACTAAAAAGTTCGACCCAAATTGGGGGACATCAGAATTCGTTTTAGAGGTATGGTTCCTTCGGCAAAGTTTCTTATTTTGATCCCTAGAATATGATTTTCACAGAGCAATGGGCGAGTTTTTTGCCTCCCCACAAATCGAACCGGCCTAGTGATTATGCTTTGCATAAAATCATACATAGAAATAAGTATTTATTAAAACAGGCACATTATATTTACAATTTTCTTATATTAATTAACATAATGATATAATAATATGCTTTTCGTGCAAATCCGTAAAAAATATTGCTATTGGTATCACTTACCAAAACTTTCAGCAAAATCTAAATTAAAGAGACTTCTAATTTTTCGTAAGTTGGGCTAATGTTGGACTAATCATATGAAAAATGCATTCAATAGATTTTTATCTGACAGTTTAAAATTTACGCAAGTACGCCTAATCAGACTTTAGAGCTTAAAACTTTTCGTTACTTTGGTTTCACCGAGATTCGAACCTACGTTCTCTCTGAATTCCGAATGGTAGTCACGCACCAACCCATTCGGCTACGGCGTTCGCAGCTTATATATTAAGCTATAATATTATTAAAAAAAAGAAATTAGAAATAAGCGCCAGTTTTTATATGCAATACATGTACAAATGTAAATACTATCAGAAGTGTTAATTGTTGTATATAAATATTCATCTGCATTAACATATGTAAATGACTCAAAATAATTCCCTACATTCATTCGACATGATTTGCAAATATTGGATATTTAATATAAGAATCAACACTAACATTACCATAAACACTTATATGAAGTATGTATGCATGCATAACCTTTTCCCTGTGATACGCATGTGAGCAGCGGTGTTATGTGGACATGTATGTTGAATTCTATTAGATTTCCTAAATATGCTACTAGAGTTTCTTCTTTAAGGTAGTAGTCTGGTAACTTATTTTGAAAATTTCGAATTTCGGTTTTTTTTCATATTTTGAAAGTGCGATATATTGGTAATATACTGTACAAATTTTAGACCGAAATTCGAAATACTGACGAAATTATAGCACATACATGAGAGCGGCTCGTATTTGCGCGCGCTAAGCCGCTAAAACTTTTTTTTTTTTTATAACTTACTTTATTTGCAATCTATCTACTATAAGACATTCAGCAAATTAGATCTTATAAGATAATGGCAGCGGTAGTTTTGCTACATAGAAATTACAACAGCTTATTAACTTGTACAGTTCGTTCTTAAATTATTAAAATTCATTAGTACTTAAAGATTGCTTAAATTCATTGTTTGTTAATATTATCACTTAAGATTAACTTACTTAATTTTACCTTAAAGTTTATAGGTTGAGTAGATTCATACTAGAGGAATGGCAAGTCTAATATATGATTGCGTTTTAACCGTATAGTTTCCTTGGTTGTGTCTAATAAACAAATAGCAGCTGGATTTGTGTGATTAGATAATCGTTTCAGATATCTAGCACTATATTTTCGAATTTCATTCTTTACAAAAGGAATACCTAAGTCGTTATGGATGGATTCATTGGTAATAAACCAAGGGGCATTAACAAGGCTTCATAATGTTTTCGATTGGTAACGTTGCAAGATCTCCACATTGGAGTTGCTAGCAGTTCCCCATAGCTGTATTCCGTAGGTCCAAATGGGCTTCAGAATAGCTTTGTAGATCCGTATTTGGTTTTCTAGGCTAAGTTGAGAGTTACGGCCAAGCAGCCAGTGCATACGTGTTGTTTTACAATAATTTTTAGTTGTTGTTGCTTAGCCTGAATGTGACTTTTCCACGTGAGGCGTCGATCAAGATGCATCCCTAAATATTTGGCTCTGTCACTAGTGGGTATTTGTTTATTATTTAAAAATACAGCAGGGCATTGCTCTCTTCTTAATGTAAAAGTGACATGTGTAGATTTTTCCGAATTAACTTTTATTTTCCATTTGTTAAGCCAAGACTCCAAAATTTGGAGTTGATTTTGCAAAAGATATGAAGCTTCTACAGGGGACTCGTTATAAGCGATAAATGCTGTATCATCTAAAACTTTAAACGCGTTTTTCTCAAAACAACGTTTTTCCGGATGATCGCCGTGAAAACAAATTTTCTATCTAACGGATTGAGCTGAAATTTAGATATGTTTTTCGACACATCAATAGTTCTGGCGGGTAGTAGATTTAATTTATTTCGTCACTAACTTTCCATTTTTTAGTCCGATTTCCACTTAAAAAAAAAGGCAATTTTCTTACGAAGTCCGCCATTTTGTTATTTTTTGTCAAAATCATTTGATCTTACTACCCGCCAGAACGACAAGCACACTGATTAATAAGCAATTTGTTTTTTCTGTTTCAGATGACCACAAGTGACGAAATCACGCCGGCCAGCCACGGTACCTCTTTTTTTTTGCCGCTTGCTGCAGTGTACAAAAATAGTATCAAAACATTCAAAAAAAAATAAAAATTTTTTGTACACCTTCTGAAACCTTTAATAACATATCAGAAACTCAAACCGATTGAATTTTATTTTCCCTTCCAAAAAATGTCCCAAACATGGCCTCAAAAAACGTGTAAGTTACCAGACTACTACCTTAAGAAATATTTAAACAAAACGTATGTCTAAGACAATGAGAAGACCATTTATAGTACATAACTAAAATTTAAAAATAATCGGTAAAACTTTTATCGAGCTTTGGCAGCAGAAGAAAATGGCATTCAAAGTATATACGATATATTACAATATATGATGGTATACATAGATTAGATTCCGAAAAAAATTGTACAGCATACGACATGCATAATAAAGGACTTTCTTAGAAATTCGGTTATTTGTCCCTCTGAAAATATTACCAAAATATGCTTATTCTATTGAAATATCATAGTTTATTATAGACAAACTATGATATTTCATTTAAAAGGCACAATACTGGTGTGGAGGCTGATTAGTTTGTTGTTATACTAATTCATGGTGGTCACCAAAAGCAGGTGATTTACTTCATTAATATTTACATTCGAAATTTTGAAATTCTATATTATTATTTATTAAAAGAACAGTACGTATTTCTTCAACGTAATCTTCTAATTGATCATTTTGCGACTGCCACAAATCTAGTCGCTCTCGCACTAGTAAGATTTCTTCCATCAAATACCAATTCAAGTATAGCACAGACTCCTCACAGCACAAGACCTAATAAGTTTGACTGCGGGGTATGTATGCATTTGTTCATGTATAGACATACATACATATATAAACATATTTGTAGATAGATATGCATCAGCTGCTTAATGAGTATTCACTCTCAGCAATACTTGCGTATTTGCGAATCGATTTATGTTGTTTTGACGGATTGATGAATTTTTTGCTAATAACCTCCTTACAACCTTAAAACAATTGGCAAATCAATTAAGCCAACTCTGCATGTGTCAGACAAATGGCTCCCCCACTGATGCAAGTGCTTAGTGCTGAAATGAAGAAATTCTTTTATTGTACAATGTAATTGCCAGTGAAATACTTTTTGATTTGTTTACATACTACAACAAAGATTTCTGGGGCAATAAATTTCGGGAACACACTTGGTAGTGGAAGAGCATTGCATTTTCACGGAGTTTATAGTTTTTTTCTCGTAGCCGTAAACAAAAATGTTTACAACTTTGCTGAATAAAAATTAAAGTACTTCTGTACTTGTATTTTAGAAATTGTGTTATTCAAATTTACAATAAATACTCTTGCATCTCAAGCTTAAATATTAAAGAAATGTGGACAAGTATTAGCGTTTGAAGTCTGTTCAAGTAAGCCATTCATAAGCTCGAGCTGATTTTTTTATTTAGGTGTTAGGTGATTTCATTAGGATCGTGCTCAGTGAGACTGAAGTAACAAAGAAGAATTTTTGTATCTAAGTCGTCGATTAACTCACTATAAAAGTAACTATAAGGAAGGAAGAAGCCAAAAATTGGCTCGATGGTTGGTTTGCGGCCAAAGACGGCCAAGCTTTTTGGCGCGGCATCCACAAATTGCCTGAGAGATGGGAAAAATGTGTTGCTAGCGATGGCTATTATTGTGAAGATTAAATTTGTAGCCATTTTTTGTTGATAAACTTTTGAAATTGAAAAGTGTACCCTGGTCAACTAATAAGAAACACGATAATTTAACCAGATTTATCTAATTGGTGGTTTTTTCAATTTTCATAATTTGTTGAAGTCATTGTTTCTACAACAATATAAACCAAACATAAAATATTGTACAGGATTTATAAAAATTCGACAAATTTTCATGAGAATTTCAAATTTTTTATCAGAACTAAAAATAAAATTTAGTTATGCACTTTTATAGGGTACTAAATTTTATTTTTATAAAGTGCAACTTTAACCTGGCTCAAATTTTTTTTAATGGCCTGCATTCGTAATAGAGTTTCCCAATTTATATTTTACAGATGAAGATTTTACATTTTAACTCTGGCTGGTGCTCTTTTTATCAATTAGTCTTAAAATTTTAGATTAAATAATATGATTAAGATAATAATTAAATAATAATAATAATAAATTCTTACCTGAAATCACGAGACACTTGACATTGAAACCTGAAATTAAAAAAGCAAAACATGCTTTAGATACTTCTCCATTCCTAATTATAATCCCAAATGCATTTAAATTAAATAAATCTCAAACTCGTACATACATACACACATATATACAAAGAAACACACAAATTCAACAAATACGGTTTCGTATTTAAATTAGCATATCTTCTGCGTACCCATAGTTCAATAACCCCCAATAGCGAAACAGCCACACCACAAAGCCCCCTACAGATAATTCAACCACCATTGGCAACAGATGACTGAGAAAATCGAATCTATATAAATTAAAACTTCAATTGTGGGCACAAACAAAGTAGTCAGTAGTGGGGTGGACGTGCGGCTTGGTCTTACGATTGACAACGTAGATTAAAATTGCTAAAACTCATTTGAACTGATTTAAGTTTAAATTACGCCGTCGAGGTTACCCAGGACAACACAAGAAGTACAAACACAAACGCGCGTACAATGAAAACAACAAACAAAGAGGCAAAGCCTTGAGTATTAGAGTTTATTATAATCATCGTTATTTATTATTGTACTGCTTATTACAACAATTTATATATTTATTATTTGTAAAATATATATTTTCGTTTCTATGGTGCCATGGGCGGAGAACGACTGGTCTGGTGGTGCTGTACTTATTGTTGTCTTTGTTAAGTACTTTTACAAAAAGTCTCGTTGCCACTAAATTTTAATAAATTTTAATTAATTGCTACTGCTGCCGCCGCTTTTGATTTAGCTGCTGTTGCACTTAATTGAGCCAACTAGCGTTCAACAAATGTCGCAACAGCTAATAGCTAAAACAATTTGCTTTGCAGAAATTTTGAGCTGGAAAAGGTTAGGAGAAATATTTTTAATGCTAGATTTTTCCATTTTTTTTTTGGCAGCCAATGTATGAGTGAGTACTTCTTGGCATAACTGATATTCACTTTTGGCAAAATTCTCCATTTTAGGTTACTACGGGTATGAATACATGTACATTAGGGTGGTCATTTTTTTCGATAGGCAGATTCGGATTGTACATTGTATTCCAACAGAGAAAGTCCACTACAGAATAGCTCTAAAATCCTTTTCGAGCTACCCAAATTAAAAACAACAAAGTATCTTCAATTCGTACGAAGTTATTATAGAGATTAACATCGAATAAAATACTATCCTGGTAATTTTTCTAAAAGCAAGTTTGTATTCGGGAATTTTTTTAACCGAAGAATTTAGTTTTGATATCTATTTTCTATTTAAAGAGTAAAAACGGCGCTTTAGTGCTACTTGAGGAGTGGCAGACTGGCACTTCAGCCATTTTACCATTTTAAGAGTAAAAACGAGGTTCTACAAAACAAAATATATATAATTTTTTTAATATTGTAGGTGCTTTCCATTTCAATTCAACCGGGCTATTCGGGTCAGGTTCTTCGATTTCGATGTAACTCAAATATGTTGCTCTCTGGTCAAAATAATGAGACACGTATTTTTTTGTTCGCCCGAAAAAAAATTTTTTCAAGAAAACTTTTTTTTAAATGCTCATAACTTAGTCAAAAATAAACCGATTTGAATGATTCCGGGTTCAAAATGATCGTCATTACTTGCACGAGCGACTTCATGTAGAAATAAAAATTTTATAATACTTTTTTTTATTTAGTAAAAACTTTACTGAAAAACAAAATTGAAGAGTAAATCCATTTTTAGTAAAAACTTTATTGAAAAACAAAATTGAAGGGTGAGTCCAACTAAAACTCGCAAAACAAAAAATGTCTTTACATTTTCTTGGATTTATTTTGTTGTACAACTAACACCGTGGTATGGATGCAAGGGCGCAATTGGCAAAAGATGGGGCCTCTCGCCTAGAGTTGTATTTTGGTTCTATAACACCACAATAAAGCCAATCTTGTTATATGGAGTCATTGTCTGGTGGAACTCACTGGAGAGGACGACATCAGTTAAAAAACTAGAGAGAGTTGAAAGGTCTGCATTCATTGGAATCAGTGGGGCGCTTCGAACTACTCGCAGGCAGAATTACAGCTGCACGTACCGCAATAAGATTGAGGGGCTTGGGCTAAAAACTCAATCTCACATATGGGCACTCAAGCATTCTCAGAAACTTTGAGTTCATACCTTCGTCCGCGGATCAGTGTGTGTCTTCGCTTAGTCCAAGCGGAACTTTCTCCACCCATATTCCAAGACCTGGTTAACCTGTTCACGGATGGCTCGAAGTTGGCCGGTAGGGTTGGAGGAGGAGTATTCTGCAAAGAGCTCCTAATCAAACTCAAATTCAGCTTACCGGATCACTACAGTGTGTTCCAAGCAGAGGAGGCCGCAATTAAAGAAGCAGCTGACTGGCTACTTACTTGCGTAATAACCGTTAAGAAGGTAAATATTTACTCCGATAGCCAAGCGGCAATTAGGGCACTAGGCTCTATTATGGTGCATTCGAAACTGGTCAGGGAATGCCTGGTCTCTCGCTCGATTGCATCAGAGTTCTTCGATATAAAGATAATTTGGGTACCTGGTCACAGTGACATTGCTGGAAACTGCGAAGCTGACGAGCTGGGCAGACAAGGGTCATGTGAGGCCGTGTGCCCGCGAAAGGAGAGGGTCGGGATCCCCTTGACAGCCTGCGCTCTACTCCTGGAAGGATGGGGTTTGCACCATCTCAGCGAGCGCTGGGTAAGTACACGAACGTGTAAGGTCGCGAAGTCCTTCTGGCTACGTTTGGATAGGAGGCGTTTGAGGGATATTCTGAGGATGACAAAATGTCATCTCTCAAATTTCGCATCCTCACGGGGCACTGCCCACGGGGTACACATGCCGTGAGACTCGGAATTACTTCGAGTCCTTTTTGCGTCAGCTGTATGGAGGATGAGGTGGAATTATCGCAGCACCTGCTCCTTAGCTGCCCAGTTCTCGCTGGACTAATATTTAAGCATCTTGGTTCTCACTTCTTTTCTGCGCCTGCTGATATAGCAGGTCTTGGTAACAAGAATCTGATGAACTTCATCAGCACCATAAAGAGGCTAACACAACCGCAGACTAGTCACCGTTCATAGTCCACAAACACTCAACCAACCTTGTATTTCTGCCATAAAAAAGTTCCTCATACAAAATATCTGCCGGTCCGAATTCGCTAGGAATATTTGTCGAAATCTCGAAATTGGTGCGTACAAATTGACCCACCCTAATATGCCTACATGGACACATAAATGTGTTTACACTGTACGTGTACATATATATATATGTATTTGTGCCGTCACCAAATGTCAACCGCTCAGACTGTTGTTAACTCTGATATTGTCCTTAGTTGCATGTCATGTCAAGTGCGGCGGTTGGTTGTCCTTGAATATTTTCGTTGACTCGACGCGAACAAAAGGCCCGTGCGAAAGTCTGAGCAAAAGCACAGCTAGCTTATCTGCAATGAGTGTACTAAACACGTGCGACGAGTAGAGGAACAAGAACACAAAATAAATAATACACATGTTAAACATAACAAGATGTAGTTTTTTTTCTGTTGTTGTTACTGGCATAGAAATTCCTAGAATGGGTCGGCAACAGCAGCTATGTACATCACCAATAATGGCTTCAGCTAAGTAGCTAGCAACGTCTGGGCCATCTTGTTTATGTTACGATTATATGCAGAAAATCCAGGCGCAATTATATTTGGCAATAAGCTGCACAATAAATTCGCAACAAATGGTCTAAAAATTAGTGGCTAAGTCAAATGCGCTTGCAAATTGAATAAATAATATAAGTAATAGAAAAAAAGCACTTCAAAATGCCAAAAGAGATGAAGTAATGTGGTTTTTAAAAATATTTTATAATTTTATATTTAATTTAAATGCATAAGTGTTTTCAAGAAGGTTTTTAGTACCTTTGAGGGTATCCACTTAAGTATCCATTTAAGTAGTAGCAGACGTGCACTCATAGAGAACCGTGCGAACAGGGATGCCTCTAAAGAAAGAAGTAGTCGAGATAAGAGAGGGCTTTTGTTCTGAATTTCAAACTCGCTCATGAGTGCGAATTTGGAGCCAAACAAATTATTTGCGGATATGGCAAGAGAAAATCTTGCCCCTGCTGGGATTAATGGTATTTCGCTCATAATAGTGTGATATCACTTTCTCCTCTCTGCCAGGATGTCGCGAACGAAATACTTGAAAACATTAAAGACTTTGGTTAGACAAAGGACCGAAAATATTGATTAGTTTTAAATTTTGAATGGAAAGGTGAAATGCTTCCAAATATCGCAGAACAGTTGCGAAAACAAACTTAGAATACTTTTTGATGGATTTTATGATTACTTATATTACAATTTAGCCATACTTTAAAAACTCTTATTAAAATCGCGTTTTTAATTAATAGCTTCAAAAATGCAATCATAGGCATATCGAATTGTTTTTAAATCAAAAATAAAATTATTTTTAGGGTTGAGTTTCATTTTTGACCAAAATAAATGTAACTCGATATTGGATTAGATTGTCTGTGCAGTACAATAAAACTCAGAAGCTTATAAATAATAAAGTAATAATGAAATATTAATTTTTTTGATAGAACTCATAATGAGATCTGTGATCCCTGAATATGTTGAGACAAGAAGATATTTTTATCTATAGCTGGGGTATTGAAAGTCCAAGCCGACCTCGAGAAGATACTGGATATGGATAAGCCAGAGGTGCCAACTCATCACTATAGTGGCGCAAAATGGAAAAAGTCTTAAAGTAGAAATAAACTAAGGAGTAATGTTTAAGCTGTCATAGATTCTTGCACACTTCTCAACGTACTTATTATTATGATTAAGCTTGCAGTGAGATCGTTAGTGAAAAATTGCGATATGTACAGTTGTGTGCACAATAATAGCAGTGCGACATATTGCAAATGGTTGACTATTTATTTTTCATTTTTTTTTTTATATAACTATTTTATTATTCAAAATAATATAGATAAATTTACAATAAAGACCATATAACTTTGTACAACATTTTAGAAAATTCAAGAAACTTTTAATTATAAGAATTTCAAACTTTTAAATCATTATTTTTAGAAACATTTCGTCCAATTCATGCAGGTTTATAGCTCATTGCGTTTGAGTATAATAAAGTGCAAGTTTGAGGTAGCTCAAAAAGCGCGTTTATTTTTAGGAAATTTTTAAGTCAGTCTTGCTCATTTCGTTATATAGCAGCAAATATGCAACACTGCCAATAAGCAAAAATACAAGAAATCAAGGCGAATTTCAATTTCAAACTTGAACTTTATTATAGCAAAATTTTATGGGCTCTAGAAAGTATGGGAGAACGAGATAATGTTAACAGCTATGCATCTTTACAGAACATAGAGGAAATTCTAGCGATGGCCAATTAGTATTTTTTTTTTTAAGCTTGTGAGGTCTGTCCTCGGAAGAAGCGATGTGTGAGTATGTTTTTAAATAAATTGGCAGCGCAACATAAAAACTTTTTTCAGTTTCTATGTAAAAAAAATATCATTTACTTGCTACGAGGGCGCGTCAATAAGTCCGTGACTTTTGGAATAAAACATAGACTTTTTGATAAATAAATAATTTTATTTTTCAACGTAGTCTCCTTTGAGTTCTATATACTTTGCCCAACGCTTCTCCAATTCTTTGCATCCCTTCCAAAAAATATGATTTATCGAGGTCCTCAAAATAGGCCTTTGTTTGCGAGATGACATCATCATTGGACTCAAATCTTTTTCCACCAAGCCATTTCTTCAGGTTTGGGTACAAGAAGTAGTCACTCGGAGCCAAATCTGGAGAATAGGGCGAATGAGGGAGCAATTCATAGCCCAATTCATGGATTTTTGCCATGGCAACTGCACAAGTGTGCACCCTTGCATTGTCTTGGTGGAAAAGAACTTTTTTCTTGGCCAAATAAGGTCGGTTTTTTTTAAATCGTTATTGAATCGGTGCAATAAGTTGACATAATATTCCCCCTTGATTGTTTTTCCCTTTTGAAGATAGTCAATGTGGATTATCCCGCGTGCATCTCAAAAAACAGTCGCCATAACTTTATTGGCTGACAAACCCACCTTGGCCTTCTTTGGCGCCGATTGACGCTTACAAACCCACTGTTTCGACTGATGTTTGGTCTCTGGTGTGTGGTGATGGATCAATGTTTCGTCCACGGTTACAAAACGGCGCAAAAACTCCTCCACATATTGCGATTAAGCAACGCCAAACCTTCCTGTGAAGTTGTTACACGATTGCGTTTGTGGTCGACTGTGAGCAAACGCGGCACCCATCTTGCGGAAAGCTTTCTCATGCCCAAGTGATCATTCAAAATTGAAACCACTGAACCATGCGAGATCCCCACGGCTTCCACAATCTCTCGCACTTTCAATCTTCGGTCGGACAAAATCATATCGTGAATTTTTTCGATTGTTTCGGGTGTAGAGACCTCAACTGGGCGTCCAGGACGTTCGGCATCTTCAATGCTTGTGCGGCCACAACGAAATTCAGTAAACCACTTGTTTACCATTGAAATCGATGGTGCAGAGTCCCTATAGTATTTGTCAAGCTTAGCTTTGGTCTCGGTAATGGTTTTTTTTTTCGCAAAAAATAATGCTTAATAAGAACACGAAATTCAGTTATTTCCATTTTCTCCTCAAATTACTGGGTAGTCTGATAAAGGTAGCTGTAAAACACAAACTAACTGACGCAGCACGTTCAAATTTTGACAAGGAGTCAACTTACAGATGCCTGTTGACAGGAGCAGTATTTAATTATTTTTCAGTAAAGAGGTCAGAAATAAAAAAAGTCACGGACTTATTGACCCGCCCTCGTATTAACATAATGATTCACATATTTTTTTTAAATTAGCGCCTTTCGGTACCTATGCATATATAATTGGCGCGTACAACCTTTTGCTGATTGTTGGGCCGAGGTTGAGTTATATGCCGCCTCCGTATAACAGATGATTTTTTTTATTTTATGATGATTTTTTTTATGGCAGAATTACTTTCAAAAGATTGCCTGCCCAGGGCGACCGCTATTAGAAAAAATTTTTTTAGCATTTGATGTTTCTTGCCCGGTGTTTTGAGCTCCGGCATTATCGAATAGTAGCCACGCACCCACGCCTTTTGCTACAATAGCCTAAATTATTATACTTAACTAACTTTGATGGTTGATGGCTGATGGTAGACTAGAGTGTACCACCTTTTATGCAAATATTACTATATGTTACTACATATAAATAATATTACTTTAACGTTTTTATCTCGAGGAGATATTTTGTTTTTATTACAAAGTTCATTGACTTCAAGTACATCGTTACTTACTCACTTTATTATCATCCTAACGTAACACTCTAATGTCAACTAAATTCTTGTTAGCTAATACTCATTCCGTCTTAGAGTCATATTTATATGCACCCTGGATGTTAATTACCAAAAATTCTTCTTTTTCATCCTCTACTTGTCTCGGTCATGAACTTCTTCTAGGGGTCTGCATATTAATTTTTCCAGTTAATAATAAAATCAGAGAATACAATTAGTATATTAATAATGTTCATGCCTGAAGGTATACATACATAAATACGAAAGAAACAAAATTATGTTACACAATTTATAAGTGTTCGATGTAAATGTATATAAAAATAAATGTTTAGAATAGACTTTCGTATTTAATGACGCGTTCAGCATATTCATGGGCGCCTGCTTGTATTAATTTGTCTACTAATACTCGTAAAATGGGTAGTAAATATTACTTCTATCTACATATAGCACTATTAAGTTTTGAAAGGAACAGCAACATGTCAAAGAACAAGAGACTTTATGAAACCAGACAAAGCTCTGGAGTAGATTGAATGACGAACTACAAAAGAACAGTGAATAAAAGTTTTACGTAAACTACATCCGCTTCACTAAATACCACTAAAAACTAATTTCTGTGTTAGAATAAACTCCTGTGATTGACAACTCTCCCAACATCGACAAAAAGCTGGCAGAGTATGGGAGAGACATACCTATATTCGTATACTACCCACAGAACGCTTACTCAAATTAATTACAGACCAGTTGAATGTTGTGAATGTACACATATATGGGTACGTACCTATAGTAAGCATACAAGTAAGAGAGTTCCTATGTGATCCGACGAATGACAAAATTACATACTGCAGTTGGGCAGGGTGAAAGACTAAATTACAAATAAACAACCATTTGGAATGCACATCTTGAAACCAATTTGAATGGTAAATGTTTGTAAAAGAGCAAACGCTTCATCAAAGTTTACGCACTTTTAATCTGCACACAGACATCGCCTTTGCTAATCATTGACAAGAAACGATATCGTTTGAAAACTTGGAAGTGTTTGGCAATGGCCAAAAGCAACAAGTACGATTATGCAGCGTTGCACAGTGGTTCACACATAGATGTAAGCATAGGATCTAATTTTTTCGTATGAAACCTTTTAAGACAAAAATCAAAAAAAAAACGCGAAATGAGTGCGATGGGTTTATTTTAAAGCATGCCCGTCATAAAATCCTAACTTCTAAAATGCATTAAAAATGTCTTAAAAATGCCTTAAAAATGCCAGTAAAAAGCCGTCGAAGAATACAGCGCATATATTTGCAATAGTACACTAAGTAATCATACAAAAAGTTAGCAAAATCGATTAAGTGTAACGCATTCCTCTCCTGCAAACCTAACCTGAAAAATGCTTAGAAATTTCTTAAAAATCCCACCAATCGAATGGCAGCTCTAAAACTTTGCGCATATATTTCTAATAATAACATCGGCAAACTCCTTTAAAATGGCTATAATCGGTGCATTTTAAAGCATACCTCCCATACAAACCTAACCTCAAAAACGTCTTAAAAATGCAATTCAAGGGGAACCGATGAATAGAAGACGCCAAAATTTCATCCACATATTTATAATAATATGAAAAATAAACGCGTATAAACATCAGGAAAATCGATTTACTTAAACGCATATCTACCATACAAACCTAATACCAAAAACGATTAAAAATCTCAAAAAAAGTACCCCGATGAATTTACAGCTCCGAAATTTTGTTTATATATTTATAATAATAATGTAAGTAAACACCTTTAAAATGGCTGATATCGGTTTATTTTTACCCACACCTCTCATATAAACCTAACCTCAAAAAGTTTTTAAAAACTACGAATTTGATTGCAGTTCGGAAAAATATTTTACCAAGTTCTTTGCTGTAAATAAGTGAAGTAAAAAAACTATTTTTGAACCACTTCCTTTAAATATTAGTTCACGGATTAAATTTGTTTCTATTTTTTTAAAGCTTAGAACAAGTTCCTACAGTTCAAAAGGGGCATTTCGTAAGCATCTGAATTTACAATTTTACAAGCTTTTGAGTAAGTGTTTCCTACTTCACATCATTAAAAAAAAAACTTTTGTATCAACATTTTTTTTTTAATTGTTTTAGAAACTAGTATGTCTTTTTTGCTATCCAAAAATGTATAATACTTGAATTAAAAATCTAACCTGTAGGTGGAGCGCAACCCCGAAACGGGTGGAGCGAGAATTTCCATAAGAAGAAAAAAATGTTAAAAATGCGTTAATACAACAAACTTAAAAATTTTTAATTTTTTATTTAATATTTATTCCCAACATAACCTCTCGATAGATTCTTTATTCCTAATACAAATTCCCATTCTTTTCCTAAGATTTTTTTCGATCCCTTTTCGATTTCTTAAATTATGGCACACACTAAACAGGTAGTATTTGAAGACGATGCTTCGCTGGGTTGGACTACTTGCTGAGTCTATTCAATTGCATTGCTTTTGGAATATTATACCTTTGTATGCAGTACTGCATCATCAAGCACAATATGTATGTAATGCTCAGCCGGCTTATGAAGCAATTAATGATCGACGCTCGAACTTCACGTTAAAAAAAAAATCTTAGCTTGGCACCTAAAAAGGTTCTAGAAGATTGTAATTATTTAGCGACTAAGCTTAAATTTTGTTAAGAGAATGTTAGTTACCAGCTTCATGTCAATAGTTTTTCTTTACTCTATCTCAATGCCTAAAATTCTTCTTATAAAACACATATAAAGCGCATGCCTCACTGGGTGTAAGCTAAGAAATCATATGCGCTCTTCACTTAGCTGCATGCAGTTGGTAATTAGAGTAGCAACCACTTCCGTTAATCAGCTTCCCAACTAGCACACGTGCCGCTTTAAACTCATATAAATAAACACAAGCGTCTCGAAAAAACGACCACGGACGCCACGTTATTCGCTCTATAGCCGGCCTTCCACTTTGTATTAGCTAAATAAACGCTCTGCCACTTGCATACATAAATATATCCTAAAATTCACTCATCCTTTTCCTTTTTATTTATTCTCTTTGCTTATTTTATCACTGAATTTTTGATTTCTTCCCTTTTGTTCGCTGGTGCCCTCACTCTGCGTCTGATTTTCCAATTAATTCACTAAGTGCACGCTAATGTAATGGGTAATTTATTTTTGCTCATCAATTTAAATGTGTTCACACTTTCTGGAAAAATACCAGACCGCTTGCCTGCCAAGAAGTGGAAATCAGTAAATATCCACAAAACGAGCAAATGAAAAAAATTAAACGAATTTCGACAAAGAAATGAAAAGGCCAACCAAAAATGTTACTCATACGTAAAAAGCTAAAATAAAACCCACGTTTTTCATTATCCACTACATTCAATGCCAAACTTGGTTGGTAGTGCTTTTACCTACATAGTAACTCTCGGTGTTAAGCGCGCTTGCAAAGGAAATTGGTCAGTAAGCTTATTTATTTTAATGCGGGCTAAAACAATAAATGTTGCCACAACTATGCCAACATTGTTGGGAAAAGCCACAGAAAACTAACTAAGTACTTTAGCACTCAGCACTGCGGCTAAACTGAATTCAGATTTTTGGTTCGTTTGTAAAACCAAATCATTTCACACATTGTCAACACACTTGAGCTGCTTCAACCGCCAAGTGGATTTGAGTTGTAGTCTACATATATACATACATATACATATTGGATAGTTTGTGTTTTCCGTGGACCATTGTGAGCAACTGCTTTTGTGGTTTATGGCAGTTTGCCATTTTCCATGCGTTTGCAATTTTCTTTATCCAAATTCGGAGAGATTTAACTTTACATTGGGACCATGGGAGTACATCTGTGTAAACAGTTGTATGTAAGTATGTATATGTATGTAAACTTTTGTGTGTATAAAATTTATGGTGTCATGAAATGCAGCAGTGTCCCTTATATTCGAATAGCAAAAACAAAAACCTATATATGAACTTTTTTCAACCTTTTTTGAATATAACCGATGGTGCTGCCTACCAGTAAGCATGGACTGCAGTCGGCCAAAAAATAGTATTCACAATCGTGTACTTCTATACTTCTGTGGTGCCCCAGATATTGATCATTTCCTCTAAGAAAAACTGTTACAGTTCGTCTGTGGACGGTTAATGGCCTTTTGCAGTGTCTTTAGGTGCACGCATGAACCGATAACTTAATTTCAACTTATATTACACTAACCGATAAAAAATAAGTACGGAATTTCACGCATGAAACCGCCAATCCAAATGTAATGCTCACATATAAGGGTTGCCTTTAATAATTTGTGCTCAATAAAAAAAACCAAAAAACACAGTAAAATTATAATGAAAATGGTTTTATTGTTTTTCAACATATTCTTCTCTCATCCGCTTGAGCGAATTTTCAAAGCACTTTTGCCACTTACAAGTGGATACATCCAAAGGCTTACAGCTACTTCAGGCGTTGAAATACGTAATTTCGCCATTTATTTTTGATATTCGTGAGCAAAAGGAAATCATTAGCTGCCAAATCAGTGACTCAAAGCAAATGACCCAATAATTCGATATTTTGAATGCTCAACAACTCTCTTGTATGAGCCGATACGTGGAAGCTCGCATTGTCTGGGTGAAATATGATTCGTCCTCGACGGTTGGTTTTCCTTAATTCTCCATAAACTTCTGGCAAACAAATGGTTCTTTACCACTCAGAATTGGACGTTGAATATTTCTAGTGGTGCAGTTGCGGCGCGACCAGATTTTCGGAAAAAAACGGGCGACCATTTGCTTTGAGGTGTGCGAACCTTTATTGGATTAAACTCGTTGTCGAACACCCACACTATCGATTGCTGATTTGTTTCCGGCGCATATGCATAAAACCATGATACGTTCACCTATTACTTTGAACCACTGTGGCTGAATTTCTTCAACATTTCCTTACATCAATCGACACGAGTCCGTTTTTGGCACTTGTCAAATTATGCGGTATCCAACGAGAGCAAATCTTCTTGCCGACCAAAATCTGGCCCCAATAATGTTCGAAAACGCCTTTTCTTACGATATGCTATACGATGATCTTGAGTTACCAATTGACACACAGCATCTATTGTTTCTCGTACGAGTATTATAAAAGTAGAACGGCTTTCAAGATATTTAAAACTTTTTAAATTGGTTGAGTATTTATAAATATTGTAAAAGTTTAAACTTTTGTACTTGAAACATGGACTAAGATGGTCTAAATTTTTATAAACAAAAATAAATTATTATAATTTAAAAATAAATAAATAAATATCCAAAACTGGTCAATATGTGGCGCTTTTATAATTTTGGAACCAATTTTTGATCTCATCGCAAAGGGATTGCTATTCAAGGCCATGGGCCATTTATTAAAGAAAAAGTAGGTAGAGGTGAAAAGGACCAAACTGCGAACCATATGACAAGTGGAATCCTTTGATTTGTTATCGAACTGATGATTTTTCTATCAGCGTTAAACCCGATATCGGGCATGTATTTCATTGAAGTATAGGCGATGCCAGTATTTCATATAAGAGATCAACCGTAAAACATATTTCTATTTTAAATGTCCATTTAGAAAACAGTTTTATAATTGTGCAATTTATTAAGTCCTACTGTTGGACAGTTCTGTACCACCAAGAAAATATGCAAATTCTTCAAAAGGTGATAATCCAAAACAATGGAACTCAGACTTCACCCCTTCACAATTTAAATAATACAAGTGTCCAACGGTTAAGCCTAACGATTACAATTTGGATAAAATTTCTGCGAGAAAACGTCGAAGCATTTTCAAACGGTGAACACTATCTTTTCGAATGATGAAATGGAAATGTATATAAAGAAAATTTAAATGAAAGAGTATATAAAGAAAATTGACGTTATTAGTCACCTAAAGCACAGAACCTGCTATTAAAACGGCAACAGCCACTTCACAGTCCCAAAGTAATGATTTGGAGCCTATTGTCAAGCTGTTGAATAATTGGACCATACTTTTCCAAAATCGTGGAACACAACCAATTTCTGTGGGCAGTGTCTCTTATCGGTACGTGCCCGACCTTACCCCTATGAAATTTTGTCTGTAGGAGTTCCCACATACCGTCTCAGAAAATATCGTACGCGAGGCTAATGGCATGCTGACATCACATCTCCGGTGTATCCGACGGAACTGAAGTAATTAAAAAAAATTAAATCAACTCCTGCCTTTTTTGTACCTAATAGTTTTTGAAATAAACCTTTAGCATTAGTAATACTTCTTTTTAATTTAGCTTTTAACTCCTAATTCTACCTCCGAACACTCTGTAGTTACCATTCGCTTCAAAAATTAATAGACTTCACTAAGTTTTAGTAAAGAATCGCAGACGTCAATTCGGTGCAAATCTGTATTTTACATCAATTCCTATAGCATTCGTACATAAAGCTTCCTCTTAGACCATTCTAATGTAAATGGTTCCAAATGGTTTTCTGGCTAATCTGCAGTTCGTGGACAATGGAATAAATTCACATATATCAGACCAACTCTACGATTTTCTTAATTCTAGTGGCATTTTCGACTAGAGCATCCGTCATTCATATTGTAGGAATCGAAGCAACAACTACACACATTTTTTAAAAACCTACTTCCATTTTTCGCCTTAGTCGTAGTACTATTGCAGAATACATCGAAATCTCTCTCTTTTTACCTTCATTTTAGAACGCTGTTACACAGAACATGCCTTACTAAGCCTCACATTCCTAAATATTTTTTTTTTGTTTTTTTTGTTTTTTTTTTGTTTTTTTTTTTGTTTCTTTAGCACTTCACATTTCAATCCCTGTATAGTATTATCTTTTGATACGGCTCACTTATGACATCTCGTAGAAAATAGTCCGAATTTCTTCCTTCACCTAACACAATGGAGCAAACTCCTTTTCATCAAAATATAGTTCGTTAAATAATTATTGTTTCTTAATTAATTAAAATTTTTTTTTAAGAAACAAAGCTCTACAGCTACAGCTTTGCATCCTTTTCTACAAAAATCATATAAATCCAAGTTTCAAAATTTGTGCAAATAAAAAAAAACATAAAAAACTGTTCCTCAAACTTTAAATATTTTTAATTACAATCCCTAAAAAAATGTTTCTTTTGTAATTTCATAGCATCTTCAATTTTAGTTAACGTGCAAATCTGAGTGCTCAAAAATCACATTGATTTTTGTAATTTTTTTATCAGTCTTCCAACACTGAAAGGTGTGACACTTGGTCTTTCCGATGAAGTTAAATATTTAGGAGTAATCTTGGATAAGAAGCTGGCTTGGGAGACACACGTTTCACTGAAGGTGAATCGAGGAGGATGGTTCCATGTGTAGAAGTCCACGCAAGTGGGGAAAGTTACTGATCGCCATTCACTTGGGAGTGGCCAGGACGATTCTTCTACATATGGTTCAAGCAGCTCACAACGGCCGGGATTAGCCCACGTATCCTCTGGGTAGCTCCCGAACACCCGTTCGGGAGTGAGCTAACGTGAGAAGGCGAAGCATTCCAGGATAGCTGGTTGTGCGCTGGGTTTGGGACCCGCCACTTAAAAATCCCCCCCAATGAAAAGAATTACAAAGCCTCGGATGAGAACTGCCTTTACTGATGACGACCCCTGCAAACGAAATAAGGAATATGATTTGAGGGCATGCACCTGGAATGTCCGGTCCCTTAATGGGGAAGGTGCCTCTGCCCGGCTGGTTGATGTCCTCGTGAGAGTAAAGGCTGACATCACTGCCATCCAAGAGATGCGATGGACGGGGCAAGGTAAGAAAACCATAGGACCTTGCGACGTCTACTACAGCTGCCATGTAAAGGAGCGCAAGTTCGGTGTCGGATTTGTTGTGGGAGAGAGACTTCGTCGCCAAGTACTGTCGTTCACTCCGGTGGACGAGCGTCTCGCAATAATCCGCATCAAAGCGCGATTTTTTAACATCTCGCTAATTTGCGCCCACGCCCCGACGGAAGAGAAGGACGATGCGACCAAAGATTCCTTCTATGAGCGCTTGGAACGTTCCTATGAGCGCTGCCCCCGCCACGACATAAAAATCGTGCTTGGCGACTTCAACGCCAGGGTGGGCAAGGAGGGAATTTTTGGTCCCACAGTCGGAAAATTCAGCCTGCACAACGAAACATCCGGTAACGGACAGAGGCTGATCGACTTCGCCGGGGCCCGAAACATGGTAGTCTGCAGCACCAGATTCCAGCATAAAAAGATACACCAAGCTACCTGGCTGTCTCCTGATCGAAAAACGCGAAACCAGATCGATCATGTTGTGATAGATGGAAGACACGCTTCTAGTGTATTAGATGTACGTACGATCCGAGGGCCCAACATCGACTCGGATCATTACCTTGTTGCAGCCAAGCTGCGCACCCGCCTCTGTGCAGCAAAAAACGTACATCTACCTACGCAAAGAATGTTCGACATCGAAAAGCTGCAATCACAACAGACAGCCAGAAGATTCGCCACTCGACTCTCACTCCTGCTCTCGGAGAGCACTGCCCAACAAACCGGCATGCGCGAGCAATGGAGCAACATTTCTCGTTCACTACGTACCGCCGCCGAAGAAGAAATCGGATTCCGGCGAGCCCGAAAAAACAATTGGTACGACGAGGAATGTCATGCTGCCGCAGAAAGAAAGGATGCCGCCTATAGAGCCACGCTGCGATCGGGCGCAACGCGAGCCATGTGGGATCGCTACAGAGAGCTGAAAAAGGAAGAGAGACGTATTATCCGACAGAAGAAACGAGAGGCCGAAATACGTGAGTGCGAGGAGCTTGAGATGCTGGCCAACAGGAACAACGCCCGAAAATTTTACCAGAAAGTTCGGCGGCTTACAGAAGGTTTCAAGACCGGGGCGTTTTCCTGTAAGAACAAAGACGGCGATCTGGTGACTGACGTCCAGAGCAATCTTAAATTATGGAGGGAACACTTCTCGAACCTGTTAAACGGTGACGGCTGCGCATGTCATAGAGAATGTGAAGATCCCGATACCCCAATCGTTGACGACGGAATTGTCGTTCCGTTACCCGACCATGACGAGGTGAGAATAGCAATATCACGGCTAAAAAACAACAAAGCCGCGGGCGCCGACGGACTGCCGGCTGAGCTATTCAAACATGGCGGCGAGGAGCTGGTAAGGTGCATGCATCAGCTCCTATGCAAAATATGGTCGGATGAAAGCATGCCTGCCGATTGGAATTTAAGTGTGCTCTGCCCAATCCATAAGAAGGGCGATCCTGCAATTTGTGCCAATTACCGCGGGATTAGTCTTCTAAATATCGCCTATAAGGTTCTAGCGAGCGTATTGTGTGAAAGGCTGAAGCCCACCGTCAACCAACTGATTGGACCTTATCAGTGTGGCTTCAGACCTGGAAAGTCCACCATTGACCAAATATTCTCAATACGCCAAATCTTGGAAAAGACCCATGAAAGGAGAATCGACACACACCACCTTTTCGTCGGCTTCAAAGCTGCATTCGACAGTACGGAAAGGAGTTACCTGTATGCCGCGATGTCTGAATTTGGTATCCCCGCAAAACTAATACGGCTATGTAAGATGACGTTGCTCAACACCAGCAGCGCCGTCAGAATTGGGAAGGACCTCTCCGAGCCGTTTGATACCAAACGAGGTTTCAGACAGGGTGACTCGCTGTCGTGTGACTTCTTTAACCTGATGTTGGAGAGCATCGTACGAGCCGCAGAACTTAATCGCTCAGGCACAATTTTTTATAAGAGCGTACAATTGCTGGCGTATGCCGATGATATTGACATCATCGGCCTTAACAACCGCGCTGTTAGTTCTGCCTTCTCCAAACTGGATAAAGAGGCAAAGCGAATGGGTTTGGTGGTGAACGAGGACAAAACGAAGTACCTCCTGTCTTCAAACAAACAGTCGGCGCACTCGCGTATCGGCACCCACGTCACTGTTGACAGTTATAATTTTGAGGTTGTAAAAGACTTCGTGTATTTAGGAACCAGCATTAACACCGATAACAATGTCAGCCTTGAAATCCAACGTAGAATCTCTCTTGCCAACAAGTGCTACTTTGGACTAAGTAGGCAATTGAGCAGTAAAGTCCTCTCTCGACGAACAAAACTAACACTCTACAAGACTCTCATCATGCCCGTCCTAACGTATGGCGCAGAAGCTTGGACGATGACAACATCCGATGAAGCGACGCTTGGAGTGTTCGAGAGAAAGATTCTGCGTAAGATTTTTGGACCTTTGCACGTTGGCAATGGCGAATATCGTAGACGATGGAACGATGAGCTGTATGAGCTTTACGACGACATAGACATAGCGCAGCGAATAAAGATCCAGCGGCTTCGTTGGCTGGGTCATGTCGTCCGAATGGATACAAACGCTCCGGCTTTGAAAGTATTCGATGCGGTACCAGCTGGTGATAGCAGAGGAAGAGGAAGGCCTCCTCTGCGTTGGAAAGATCAGGTGGAGAAGGACTTGGCTTCACTTGGTGTGTCCAATTGGCGCCGGTTAGCACGAGAGAGAAACGACTGGCGCGCTTTGTTAATCTCGGCCAAAATCGCGTAAGCGGTTATCGCGCCAATTAAGAAGAAGAGGAGAAGAAGAATCGAGCACTGACGATTTTTGCCGCAATGCCGCAGAGCCTTTGGTAAAACCTGGAGTCTGAAACCTGCTGTGGTCCTATATATATACACAGCACTTATCAGACCAATCATCACTTACGCTGCTGTGGTATGGTGGCGACGGAGAATGGTTAAGTTCTCAATCCGGGAAATATACTGGCTGCAAAAAAGTGTATGTTTATGCATTTCGGGTGCCATGAGTACAACCTCTGGCGATGCCCTAAATGTTATGCTTGATTTCCTCCCCTGGATCTTAAGATACAACAGGAAGCAATAAAAGCAATGTGTAAACTCCATAAATATGGTTTCTGGCACGAAGACGGAACTTTGGGACACAGAGAAATCTCTAAGTTGCTATCTGAGCAGTATCCTCTGTTTTTGGCACCTAAAGACGATCTGATACCCACAGTTTCATTTGGAAGGAAATTTGATGTGAGATCACGCAATGGAGCTATCCAGAATGCATGCAGAGAGGTTTGACGGATATTTTCTTTACCGATGGGTCCAAGAATGAAATAGGGTCTGGAGCCGGATGGTACTAAACCGATAGTAATAAGTATCACTAAACTATGGGGGAATGGCAACTGTTTTCCAAACAGAAGTTTTTGCCATCCTAAAAGTAGCCGAATGGATAATCGAGAGCAGATGGAGCGCGAAACAGATTGGAACTTTCAGTGACAGGCTGCACTGAAGGCCCTGGAGAACGCGAAGCAAACCTCAAAGATTGTTCAAGAATGTAAGAAGAAGCTTAATTCAGTCGCAAGACAAAACAGGCTTGTACTTATATGGGTTCTGGGACACTCCGGTGTTCAAGGAAATGAAATTGTTGACGAATTGGCCACCCGTGGATCAGCGGTGCCCCCACAAAGACGAGAGCCAATAATCGGAATCAGTTCCGCAGGAATCATGAATTGGATCAGCGATAATGTAGGCAATCTACATAAAAAGCGATGATCCGGTGTAGAACGCTGCAGAACTGCAAAGTGTTTTGTGACAAGTCCGAACAGAAAACTGTCAAACTTTCTTTTAAAACTTAGAAGGAAGGACGTTCGGTTGATGGTCGGTATCATTACAGGACACAATCCATGAGGTCAGCATATGACCAACATTGGAATCATTGAGGCCCAGTGTGCCTGTCATGCTTGGAGGAGGCAGATAGCATTGAGCACTTTCTCTGTGACTGTCCTGCCTTTGCTAGTGCACGGCTACGAGTTTCGGGTTCCGATGTCATGAGAATGAGTAATATTCGCTCTCTAGAACTGGAGGATATTTACAGATTTGCCAAAGAATCTGGAAAATTCTCACAGGACTTACTATCTCTATCTTTGTTTATATTCCTTCCTATATCTTTCTCTGATACTTTTCTCCTTACCTCGTTGACTATCTACCCCCGTTCCAGAGTTTTAAATACAATGGGTTTTTTAGCCTGAGTGTTTTAGGAGCCAGTAAATCTCCTGGTGCTCCTTGGCTCGACCTTTTCAAATTACAATTTTCAATTTAGGTTCTCAAAACTTGTCAATAAGTCCCTGTGCTATACATAGTTATTTGGTGTTATGTAATTAATAATCCCATCTAGTTTTTGAATAACTTTTTTACTAAATTAAAAAAACCATAATTTTGAGTGATGATAATCCTTAATTTGACCGTTACGCGCTCCATTGCATGTCTTTTTGCATACTGCAGCTGTGTACTTCACAAGTGTCAAATGTGATTGGCGTACGATGCCACTTGCAAAAATTGTAAATCTTCCGATAGGGTGATTCATTTTGCGCCACCTGGTATGAATATATTGCTTTTGCTGAATTTTCGGGTTTTAATCACTTTTTTAATTTTTTCTTTTTTGACATTTTTTTTTTTGTCCAAGAATATTTATGGCATTTCAAATTTTGTCATTTTCAGGATTCTACATATTTTCATTTTGTCGTGCTCATGGGCGGAGTGTAACTATTACCCTGAAATAAATGTGGCAATAATGCTTATGAATATTCTTCAGTTAAAATAAATATTAAAATTACTTAGTTTTTTAGCTGTCCTTAAATATTTAACAAGCATATTTTCATATTTTATGCCTTATATATTAGTTTTTTTCTTCCTAACTTCAATCACAGCCATTTCAGTTAAGCCTCTTTTTTGCCACAGGTCCACGCAATGCTGGGTCTCTTTATCATATTACATTTCTGTCATGATTTAGCCGGGAAAATATTTCTTTTAATATAATTTTATTTTTTCTTTTGTCATATTTTAGAGCTTACACGCGTATATACTCAACAATACCCATATTTGCCATTTTATTAACAATATTGTTGTTCATTTCGCAGAATAAACCTTTTTGATTCCTTTTTTTCCACACACTCTTAATCCTTATTTCCAGGCATACCACATTCAGTATTCAAGCAAGCAGCACGTGCATATGTTACTGAATTTCAATTTTATTCCAATGAAGTTAACAAAAAATGCCGTTCACTATTTTTTTCTATTAGTGATTCTGCTTTTATATTGCAATTTGTTAGGCATTTATAAAATTTTCGACCTGTTTACTTTCAATTTAATCTCACTTCTATTACATTTTCCTTTTTGATTTTATTTATAAAATCAATTAGGCCACAATAAATCCGACCAAAAATCGTTAGCCAGGAGTCACTGTACCATGCAAGCAATTTATGTATGAGCCGCTGTGGGGTGGCTATAATATAGCTTTCGTGCATCCATCACTTGCTCATACATTGATTCATTCTGTAATTTAGCTAGCCACTGGACAAAACTTGAATAGGATTTGCAAATTTTAATCGCAACATCACAAAATGATTTATGCACACTTAAACGCATGGCAAGTGCGAATATATTGAATTTTAATTTTTTTCATATGTAAAATTTATGCATTTTTTATTTTAATAATATTTATAAATTTTTTTTTTATTTTAATACTATTTACTGATAGACTGCTGAATTGCCAACTAAATATTCAACTGAAGTCATCTATGAGTGAAATCAGAATTTACTTAGTTGCCAACCCAATAAACGGCCTACAGAATATGGTTGTCTGGCAGTGGTTCAGTGGTTAATTTCAAAGATCTTATTTCAACTCAAGGCTCGTGCTTATAGCCATATTGATTTCTTTGCATCAAATCGATTTCTACTCAATATAAGCTTTTTCTCTAAGCTAATAATTCTGACTTTTCAAATATATATATTATAAGAACCCTATTGCTTTTATAAGGTCACGGCTTGAGAATGTTGCCCATATTTAGCGACCTTTTCACATTATTCTTACTAACAGATACCAACAAGTGCAAGTTGATTTAATTTAATTTTCATTACGACCTTTAATTTGCTTCACGGAACTTGAACAACTCACATTGTTTGCTTATAAATTTTAATTTGCTTGATTATAGGAGAAACATTTTATGTTGCGCATTTATCTTTAAAAATATAATTTCAACATTATTTTAATTTAATTTATAGTGGCACCTGCATGTTGTTTGTACAGATTTAGTTATCATAGTCAGTATTTTTGCAGTGAAACTTCTTAGGCGTCGATGCACGAGCGAGAATGGAGAGTAAAATTTTAAAGCCATGCAACGTTTTGGGCATTTTCGTTCCACGAGAGAGAAAAAAGATATAAAGTAGAGGAAAGAGAGAGAGAGAGAGACCTTATATATATTTTTGTAAATTTTGTCTATTTGTATTCTCTGCAAATGTTGTGAATTTATTTAGATATATATTCTTTCTCTCTCTCTCTCTCTCTCTCTCATTCTCCCTCTTTCTTTGTCTGCCTTGAAAGTTTCACTTTTGTTATGTGTACTATGCTACGCACCTTTTTTTTTTTTTGTTTTTACTTAAATATTGAAATAAATATAAAAAATTTACGATTTTTATTTAAAAACTAAGTTTCCCTGATGAGGCTCATTTCCAGCTCATTGGTGCGGTGAGTAAACAAAACTGTCCGTTCCAATGCGTGAAGAATCCAAAAACTATTCACTAACAAGACTGTGCTGGTAGTAGAATTCGTCAAGTAGGGCATCCAGCAGGGAAACCTAATTCGTTAACTGTCAACCAAAGGGTACTGATCGTTTTTCTAGATTACCTTTAATCCATAATCAATTTTATGAGCTTGAAGCTCGTTTTACTTGTTACGGTACCTCTCACTTCTTTTACCAATTTTGAGAACTTCAATCGATAGAGATCGATCGAACAAGCACGCATCGACGAAAAACAGATATGTGCCCTTAGATTGAGTATACTTAAATGAGATATTCCCGCTGGGTAACCTGCTTGACGGAAAAAAACTATCTCATTCAATAACAGTACAACACCAAATAAGTTCCTTTTAAACGACTCTTTGGTGCGGTGGAATCAGCGATCTGTATTTCTCCCAACTGTAAGTGTAGATCAAGAAATTTTTATATTTATTATATTAGAACTAAATAAATAAATAAATGATGTTAAGCTGGTGACACATCGTGTCTGTCAGTGAAGAGAGGTAGAGATCGTTGATAAGCAACTTTTCGTTGCCAAAATTATGATCAGTTTATCCTGATAACATCTGGTCTCAACAAAATGAGACTACGTGCCTCGGAGCATGTGAAACAATCGAACTATTGCGACAAAAATTCGGTGATTTGATTATTTCAAGAAATTATGGCATTGAATGGTATCCACCAATGGACTACTTCTTATGGGGTTGCCATATGTCATTGGTGTATGTGAATAAACCATAGTCTTACACATACTCAACGTTTACATGATATTCGATCTGGTTAGTGGAAACGTGCTAAAAAATTTAGATAATCGGTATCGTTCATGCAATAAGAGCCATGTAAGCCATTTTAACGGTACTAAAGGGTATTCCAATATGATGTGTTATTTTTACAAAACATCAATAGTTTTGTAGCTTACTGTTGCTCCAGCTTCATTTTCGAAAAAGTAAGGCCCAATGACTCCGCCGGACCATAAACCGCACCAAATAGTCACACGTTGAAGATAGAGAGGCTTTTCAACAATAACTCTTGGATTTTCTGAGCACCAGATCCGACAATTACGCTTGTTGACAAACGGTGGAAATGGGCCTCATCACTCAAAATGATTTTTCGATGGATTTCCAGATCATCTTCATGCATTTCCACGACCCAATCAGCAAAGACACGACGTTGCTGATGATCGGCTTGTGTTCTTGTGTTAACTGGACTTTATAATCCTTAAGACCCAAATTTTTATGCAAAATACGGTGTAATGACGTTTGTGGAACGCCTTATTCCAAGGAACGACGAGAAATGGACAAACCTGGGTTTACTTCAACACTTTCGGCTACAACAGCAATATATTCGGCTGCTCTTGAGCGACGTGCACGGGTTTTATTCTTCCCATCACTAACTTGTCCTTAACTTACAGAAGAAATCATATCAAAAGCGGAAATTCCTTTATATGGAAAAACAATTTAAATTTTTTCGCACAAAATTCAAGTAGCCAGCATCTGAGAGCTTAAGTACTTAAAGTATTCTGCGTATATGTATGAATGCTTGGATGCATATGCACACATCAAATAATACTTTAATGCCGGTATTAATACGTTTGGGAATATTCATTTATTTCACATTTCTGAAAATTTGGTTATCCCTTTGCCTAACAAACTCGAGCTAGCATTTACAATACGTATTTGTGCTTTTACTTATTCCTGGGCAGTGGGCACTTAGAGCTAACGTATGCGCATAGAATTAGAAATGGGTGTGAAATCAATTGCCATCAAACACAAGCTCATACATTTAAATGCAAGTCCTTCACGCTCTCCTCTTTAACTCTTCTTTCTTTTTCTCTCTCTCTCTACCCCCTCTCTTTCCCTACTTCCTTCTATTTAACGCGTCTTCCTTTCTCACTCTTCCAAAGTTAGCTACAATTTTACGAGCCAGCTAATCAATCATATGGCTGACGTTCCATTCCTACGCTCCGTTGCTGAATGAAATTGACATTTTAATATCGTAAATGTACATAGAAAATTATAAAATATGAATGCATAGCTCAGCAAAAGGCCACATAGGAACAGGAAGTACCAGAAAGGCGTAGATCGGTCAGATGTCAAGGGCAACTGGACTTTGCAAGGCCGCACCACTAGTTAGATGAGGATGGACACGCTGCTAATACATATCCCAACAAAATTGGAATAAATAGTAGAGCAGCTAGTCAAATAGCCATGCCAAGCTTGCAAGTCGAAACAGTTGTATACATGGGTTTGAATGTAAGACAAGTGATAGATTTTGTTTTATTCAAACGTCCAGACAATTAATCATATATTAAACTGAAAGCGAGAATTTTGATGGATGGTTATACGCAATGAAAATATTATATGTGTAGTATATTACTAAGGCCAAAAAATACAAAACTAAATAGTTTTTCCCGACGATACGATACTGCCAATTGTTCTGCGGTCAAAAAGTGTACTATTTTTCCCATCTTATAATATATTTACTCAGCGCTTGGAAAATTACCATTGAATAGGAAAAAATGCAATTTTCTATAAGTTTGGTACAAAGTGATTACAAATTGGTATAATTTAGCCTTCTCATTTAATATCCCTTCATGAAAGTCCAAGAAATTATTTTCTAGCTTTAACTAAAACAAGATTTTTGTTTACGTATTTTTTATAAGATTCAGGGTACCACCAAATTAAGAACAATGTTAAATTAGATAAACACACAGATTATTTTAATTTTTCTTTTTTTCACTTTTCGGTATTTGTGAAAAGAATCATCCTGTAATCATTTTACACTAAATTTATTGACTACGAGAATACGTTTCCTCCCACGTAAAAAAGATGATGCTGCTGATACTACTTTTGTGTTCGCTCCAGTAATATACTGGTGACTTGAAGGTGTATATGTGCGGTCCCGATCACAAAAGTTGACAGTCGTTTGAAGCAAATGCTTTTTTATCTGGCGCCAAAAATATCTACGTTCCTCCCGAAAACACAGCATTTGCGGGAAATTATACTTCATTATTACTTTTTAAAGAAAAGTGCAGCAGAAACGTGTCGTATATTGATCAATATTTACGGTAATCACGCTCCCTCAAATACAACTTGAAAAGAGTGGTTTCAACGGGTCCAAAGTGGCAATTTCGACGTGACTGATAAGGATTGTGAACGGACATCGAAAAAATTCGAAGATACTCAATTACAATAATTAGCGGATGAAGATGCATGTCGAACCCTTGATGATATGTCTAAAGAGTTGGATGTTGACAGATCAACCGTCGGTAAACGTTTGTACGTGAATGAATGGTCCAGAAAGCATCTTCCATTAATTGAGGTGGCACCCAGTACATTAATTGAATGAGAGGGATATCGAAAGACGTGTGATGACGTGTGAGTTGCTTCTTGAACGGCGGAAAAAAAAAGATTTCTTACATCACATTGTTACTGGCGATGAAAAATGGATATCTTATGATAACCTTAAGCATCGAAAATGTTGGAGCCTGCCGGGTGAATCGCTGCCAAGTCCATCGACAGTGAAAAAAATATTCATGCTTCAAAGAGTATGTTGTGCCTATGGTGATATCAGAAGGGTGTCATCTTTTATGAACTCGTTAAACCATCTAAAACCATCATTGGGGATCGTTACCGACTGCAGCTAATGCGTTTGAATCGAGCTCTCAAAGAAAAGCGGCTTGAATGTGACGGTAGACATGACAAACTGATTTTGCTGCATGGCACTCCAGGCCAGACGTTGCTAAATCGATCCAGGAATATTTAGAGGGATTGAATTGGGAAATCTTGCTCCACCCGTCATATTCCACAGACATTGCACCTACGGATTACCATCTGTTCCGATCAATGCAGTCAGCCCTTATTGGAAAGCAGTTCACTTCTTACGAGAGCATCGCAAACTGACTCAATGAAAGGATAAAATCAAAATAACTCGATTTTTTTGTCAGAGTAATCCGTATGCTGCCTGAAAGATGGAGTAAAGTTGTAGTTTCCAATGGCACATACTTTAAATAATATCAGGTATTATTTAATTGTATATATAGCTCGTTACTTTGGCTAAGAAAGGAGAGAAACTTAGTCCCATATCAATATTTAAAAGTAATTTTTTCCCATCCTAATTCAATGATAATTTCAATAAAACTGGCGGCACTTAAATATGTAGTAAACAAAATAAAAATTCCTTTTTTTTGTTCACAGAACATTAGAATGGCACAAAAACAAAGAAAAAAATTCCTGATGTTTTAACCTTTTTTTTTAGCCATCCTAATGCATGCCCTACATACCATATACACATACACAACATGAACGAATATTGCTTTTTTTTAACTTGTTCTATTCAGTTGTGAGTTTCAGGGTGTTAACACTGGAGAAAATTCGATATAGTTTACAGTTTTTGTTTGATAAAGGCGAAAATGCAAACCAGGCCGATGAAATAGTAAATGGTGTTTATGGTGGCGATACTTTGCGAGTAATTTTGGTTTCGTCAATACCTTTCAGGCATTTTTGATGTTAAAGAAAATGTCGAAAATGGCGCATAAATCACAGAAATAATCGAAATTGACCCGCACGTTAGCATCACCCAAGAGCTAAAGATCGACCATAAAGTAGTTTCAAACTATTTGTGCAAAACAATTTAAGAAAAAATAATCCATTTCTTTCCCAAAAAAACAAAATTTAAGAAAAAGTAATCCATTTCTTTCTCCCAAAAAAAAAATGTAAAAAGCCAATTCGTAAGGAAAAACTTTCAAATTAGTTAAACAGTGGAATTTATTCTTCATTGACAAAAAACAACGGAAAAAACAAAACTCATATGACACATCGGTTAATCATTACTCAGTTTGAACTCGACCACAAATTGAAAAATTTAAGCTAACTAAAAATTTAAACTCTGACTAGGACAGAAAATTTTTTTGTCTGCCTAATACCACCTCTTAAACCCCGATGACTCCAGGATAGATTACTGACCGTCTGTTGTAAAAAAAACTCTGTCGCCTTCACAAATGTTTTCCCGATCAAAGTGTAAAACTTTGCTGAATTCCCTGCTGCGTTTGCAGCGTAAAAAGTCACGACATCTTCAAAACGAGTGTATTAGCATTTTGAAAAAGGCGGACTACAGTTTTTACTTTTACACTTTTCAGAACTAAATCGAAACTGATTAAGGAACGCAGAATTTTTTGAATGACCAACTATCTGTGTACTTAATGAGTGTTTGGTCATTGGACTATCCACAGAAATTCGATCCACTGTGAGTTACTCAAAAAAGACTCTTTGATGACCACAAGTAGAGGTTGCAACCCAGTTTTAATAGGATTGGTAATCAGATTAATGAATTAACAAAATGGAATAACCTTAGAATAAATTTAAAGAAGCATGCAATCTTCTAACAAATTTAGGTCTTGAAGTTGTCAGACTCGTCGGCATCGAGCATAAATTGCACGCTATTCTTCTTCTTCTTCTTAATTGGCGCGATAACCGCTTACGCGATTTTGGCCGAGTTTAGCAAAGCGCGCCAGTCGTTTCTTTCTCGTGCTAACCGGCGCCAGTTGGACACACCAAGTGAAGCCAAGTCCTTCTCCACCTGATCTTTCCAACGCAGAGGAGGCCGCCCTCTTCCTCTGCTACCACCAGCTGGTACCGCATCGAATACTTTCAAAGCCGGAGCGTTTGTATCCATTCGGACGACATGACCCAGCCAACGTAGCCGCTGGATCTTTATTCGCTGCGCTATGTCTATGTCGTCGTAAAGCTCATACAGCTCATCGTTCCATCGTCTGCGATATTCGCCATTGCCAACGTGCAAAGGTCCAAAAATCTTACGCAGAATCTTTCTCTCGAACACTCCAAGCGTCGCTTCATCGGATGTTGTCATCGTCCACGCTTCTGCGCCATACGTTAGGACGGGCATGATGAGAGTCTTGTAGAGTGTTAGTTTTGTTCGTCGAGAGAGGACTTTACTGCTCAGTTGCCTACTTAGTCCAAAGTAGCACTTGTTGGCAAGAGAGATTCTACGTTGCTATTCTTAGAGTCATTTAATTGGAAAAAGTTCACTCTATCTGAACTTCTCCATGTTCCTCGCATTTTATTTTTGTTTGTTATTACCAGCTTTCATTCGTGATCGTAAACCTCATTTATTTAAGTACTGCTCTTAATTTTTTATTCAGCCAATATTTGCTTGATTTATAAGTTATAGTGAAGCACTTGACTTCCCGTACATATTTGCATACACTGTGTGTACATTTTTGATTTATGTGCAAGTATATACACGCGTTTTCATAAATTATCGTAATTTGTGTATTGTTGACGATAAATTAAAAAAGAAAACAGCGGTAAAAAAATTGAAAAAGAATTGTAAAAACAAAAACAAATATTGGGAAAAGCAAAAATGATGCGTGGCTATTCATCAAAGGCAAGCTACGCATTACGGGTACTACGTTTTGATGGCGCCGGATTCAATGAAATAAATATAGTAAAAATAAGTATTTTTTTCTTGCTAATAAAGTAAAAGAATTGCTCGAAATGAATGGAATCAAATACGAAACTTTGAAAAAGTCAACTTCAAAGTGACGGTTTTTGGGGAAATGGCATCTTCCCAGACTAAATTAAAAGTGTGCAGTGAAGTGATAAGAAAAGTATGAGTACAAGAGCACTCAACTAAAGCTAATTGGTAACACATGCGCCTTTGAGAGAAAGATCTAACGCAATTTTAAATAAAACTTAGCAGTATTCAAATTTAGAAATACTTAAAATAATATATTTAGCCATCAAATTGAATTAATTTCTTTAAGTAAGAGGAATAGACGAGCAACGCCCACATTTCTACTTTTTGAGCTATTTATATACAGCCTTTATTTGAGGGTGTTTGGCGGAGATCTCACTGATTTTTGTGGTGCGCCTCTTGATGTTGTTGCACGAAATGAAGGGCCTACAGCTTTAAGCCCACTCCGCAAGACTAATGGAACTCGAAGGTGTGCCATTGCCTGCCGAGAGGTGATAGCTATTAGAAAAAACGCAGTGTCACACAATTACAATACCATTCCCTAATATAGCGATACCAAGCCGCCGTAGCCGAATGAGTTGGTACGTGACTACTATTCGGAATTCGGAAAACGTAGATTCGAATCTCTGTGAAACATCACAATGAAGACTACGTTTTTTCTTATAGCAGTCGCGCCTCAGCAGGGAATGGCTAATCTTCGAATGCATTTCTGAAAGATTATGGTTGTAGTCGGTCTGTACGACCAACTGATTTAAACCTTACAGGTCCGTTGTGATACCGCTGTGCTGCACGGGAACCACATCATTATGAATTTCGGACTCCGTTTCCATTTTATATATTATTTTATTTAATTTTTTATTTTTTTTAATGATGTATACAAGGTGGATAGCTCAGAGGTATCTGTGAACCATAGATGGTAAATGATTTTCGCTTCTATCCAAGTAAATTATAAACGAAGCAAAGTAGGTAGGTAGGTAGGCGAAATGGTTGAAGTGCCACAATTAGTGAAGTGAAATGCCACAATTAGCACTGAATCACCGTTTTGATACCATTATGAGACCTCCTACAGACAGATATCTACAGCCAGCCAGACCTGTTGATATAATGAAGAAGATTGATGGGATTTAGGTTGGCCACTGCACCAGGCTGTCAAAGAAAGGAGCACCACCTAGTGACCTTAGTCATCTAGCTGCCAAACCCGGACATTTACAGAGAAAATGCTATACAGTCTCCTTCTCTGAAAGGTCACCACAGCTTCTGCAATGGGAGTTAAATGGTAACCTTAGCTTTTCCGCGTGTGTGCCGATCGTGCAGTGACCGGTAAGGTAAACACAGCTACGAGTTTGGAAATTGAATGGCGAGGAGTGCAAAGGACTTTATGAGTCCTTCGTATATTGTATTGTATTATGAAAAAATGGAGCTCCATCTTTTCTGCGCTTTCCAGAGAAATAATTTGTGCGATTCCCCTTTAACAACTGTCAGGGGGATGCCAATGACTGGGTAGGAGGTCTCCCTTTGCCGAAGCAAAGTACAGTAGATTCTGTTTTTATGCGGTATATACGTTCCGCAAGAAACAGCATAAAAAAAGCTACTAGTTCTATAGTAAAACTATAGATACGTTTCAAAAGAGCTAAGAACCGCATAAATCTGAAATAATGTAATAAAATCGCATAAAAAAGGGTACTAGTCCCATATTATAACTATAGATACGTTCTATAGACTGCATGAATCTGAATTAATTAAATAAAATCCCATAAGCAAAAAATTGTATTTTTGATATTATATAAATAAAGATAAAGATGAAAGATAAAGAAACGTCAGAATCGAAAAATAAATTTACATCGTCAGAAATGGAATCAGACAATACCCGCATGTTGCGCATTCGTTTAGGATTTGGCGCAAAGTCACTTCCATCACTTGAGGAAATGTACACGTCTGATCTGGATGGTGATGCAGGCGGTTCCATACTGTAGGGTTAGCATTTTTGATATAATCTGTGAAGAGTTTTTGCTTAGCTGGTTTAGAATCTTGTTTATATGTACAATTCCCGATAGGTCGACATTCATTTTTTAATTAATATAAAAAAAAAACCGCACTATTTCAAAACCGCATAAAAAACAGCCGCATAAAAACAGAATCTACTGTATTTCATAGCAAAAGTTTTGCAATATTTCATTTTTTTGCTTATCAAGGGCAACCTGGTCACGAATCATTAGAAAACTATTTGTAGCTATGTGAAGTACAGCGGCTTTTATTTGAGTTCAAGTTTGTCAAAAAAGTCTTAAAATTTTCTCCCAGTTATGGATTGGGCACGTGAACAATATAAACCCACAATATTAATAAATGTTATAGCTGGTTTACAAGAATTGGATATAGTATAATCTCCTCTACACCTTTCTAAGATGATACAGTGTTTGTTTCTCATCAAAATTGCGCTGCCGCATTTTGCTACGTTTCTGGAGCAGTTGTGGCAGTTGAGAATATCGTCTAATGTTAATTTGAACTGTAAAGTTTATGTCTTTAATTTGAATTCGAAAAGAAAACTCAACTTGAATACCCTGCATAAGAAACTAGGGAAAAGGTCTTCGTAAAGCGACACATCTACTAATCATATTATTTGAATCTATTTTGAAGCATGCAACATATCTATACACATACAGTATACTATCAAGAAATATTACCTACAAACTTCCTTCTAGTCATGAGTATAAGAAATAGTCGCTGACAGTTATCGATAACGTCCACAGCAATACCCAAATACATGTATTGGCAATTCGACGCCACATGGTGTCGCCATTGACAACTAATATATAATAGGGTTTATTATGTAATTTTTAAATAAACAGATACTCATAAATGCAGAAGTCAACTCCCAAATCATTGTCTCGAATAAATAGAAATAAATGCAAAGAATAAGCAAACAAATAAAAATGATAACAAGTAAGCAATTAGCTGCCCACGCAAGGACCAAAGGAAACAAGCACCAAAATTATGGCAAAGCTACTTCAAATGGTTATAACATAAAAAAGGCAGCACTGTAGACGACACAGGCAATGGTAAACCTCCGAGTGTATTTCTGCCATGAAAAATTTCCGTTCGGAGTCGGCTTGAAACTTTAGGTACCTTCATTTGTGGAACAACATCAAGACACACGCCACAAATAAGAGGAGGAGCTCGGCCGAACACCCAAAAAGAGTGACGATACAAATATGAGCTGTGGAATGGTGCAAAATGTCAATGAAAGCAAGAAAGAAGGCAGCATTATAATATCTAAATACATGCGTGTGTTTGTAGACATATTTAAGTAGATAAGTAGCTGAGCACGACACGTGCTGCCAGTGACAGCATGGAGTGCCTGTGCTATTCGGAAATGGTGCACAGGCATCCAAAAGGAAATGGATGCGATGCACTCAGCAGTATTTTTTTTTTTTTTTTTTTTTTGTTTTTGTCATATTTTACTTTTCTTTTTCACTTCACCCAATCATAAACTTTTCGATTGGTATTAGCAAATGTAGCATATTTCAGGGTCGAGTAGCACTGAGAATACACTTGCTATGCTGACCGCTTACTTGAAATTCCCTTTAACTGCAAAGAGGTAAACAAATACAAAATGGAATCCTAATTGCGGCTAATAGGTCAATTAAGCAAACAGTTAGCCCGTGAATTGATTGCAGGCACTGCTAGTCGATAGAACAGTTGGGCACGGCTTTTATGACAACCAAGCATAGCTGCTGACTATAAAATCACCAATTTTATTGCCAATTGAGTGCAGTAAGCTTCACAACTCTTCATTTGCTACCTCTGCCCGTCCTTTATTATTGAAGGGAAAATTTTATGAATGCTATAAAGATTTCTTCCTCTTTCTCCAAAATTAATGTAGCTGTAATGGTATTTTGCGCCTGTTTTCTATTAGTGCTCTCCACGAATGCGTTTCGTGCATGTGGGAATCTGTGGGTATGAGTGAGTAGAAAATCTTCATGAATATGCGGAAATTGGTAATTTGCGCAACAAATCTACAGCCAAAACAAAAAAATTCAAGAATCGGAGCAGCAAAAGTTAAATTTAAATACACTTTTGCTAAGGACTAGCAATTCGGTGAGCATCTCTCTCAACAGCAAGCACCTTTCGAGTGCATCTGCAGACAAGCAGCAACGCAATATACAACGTACAATTATTTTTAATATCTGCATGCATGCGCAAACATAAATGACATTCTTAAATTAAAATACACTCTCGGTTTATGCAAAATTCTGCCTTTGTGCTCCAACAGAGAAGCATTTCCAGCCAACTGACGCAGGTTTTATTTTTCTTTTATTTGAGTTTGCGTTTTTGCTGCAAAAAATTTCTGAAAAAAAATGCAGCCAAAAAATCTAGTACCGACAACTTTGGTGATATGTATAAGCACTTGCATAGGGTGTTCCATCTATACTTGACTATTAGGTTGATGTATAAGTTCGTAGATTTTTTTACCCAAGACTTTTATTTAATTAATATATAGCGTTTGCTTTTCGAACCACCTATTTTTTTGAGAATGGTAATACAAATGACATGTCAAATGTGTTCATAATTTATTTAAAGGTTTGGCATTTTCGAAATGGGACGCCATATGCTTGAACAAAATTGGGAAATATTGAAAACCTATTTCCAAAGGGGTGAGTCTTCTTCTTCTTCCGCGGTTACAGTAAATGGCGAGCGTTACCGTGACATGCTCAACGAGTTTTTGTTTCCAAAAATTGAAGAGGATGACATGGACGACATTTGGTTTCAACAGGACGGTGCAACTTGTCACACTGCCAAAGTTAGACTCGAACTTTTGGCTACCGTTTTTGAATTCCGATATCAATTGACCGCCTCGGAGCTGTGATTTAAGCCCGTTGGACTATTTTTTGTGGGGAGCCATTAAGGACAAATGCTATGCGAACCATCCAGAGACGATTTGTGCTTTAAAACACGAAATCGAAGTTGCCATTCATGAAATTGGAGCCCAAACAATCGAAAATGTGCTTAAAAATTGGGTTGATCGAATGGCCTACTGTAAAGCCAGTCGTGGCAGTCATTTGTACGATATTATTTTTCATTCATAAATGACAATGTTCAATCTTCAAAATAAAACAAAAGTTTGTAAAATATTGATTAGTGTCCTCTGTTGCTATTTACAACCTCTTCCCACCTCTCGACCAATTTGTTGGGGTCAAAGAAGTTATTGAGCCAGTTTTAAACGACCTTTTTGTTATCGAAGATAACGCTCTTCGGATAGTTTCACAGGTAGCGGAAAAGGTGGTAATTGGTCGGTGCAAGGTCTGGAGAATACGGCGTATGGTTTTCCAAGTACCGTGAGTACCGTGCTATGGGGGAAATGGCAACTGTTTTCCAAAGGGAAATTTTAGCCATTCTGAAAGTAGCCGAATGGATAATCGAGAGGTGATGAAGTAGGAAACAGATTAGAGTTTTCAGAGACATTCAGGCTGCACTGAAGGTCCTGAAGAACGCGAAGCAAATCTCAAAGATTGTTCAAAAATGTAAGAAGAAGCTTAATTATGTCGCAAAACAGAACAGGCTTGTACTTAATTGGCTTCCAGGACACTCCGGTGTTCAAGGAAACGAAATTGCCGACGAATTGGCCAACCATGGATCAGCGGTGCCCCCACAGGGGCCAGAGCCAATAATCGGAATCAGTTCCGCCGGAATCATGAATTGGATCAGCGATTATGTATGCAATTTACATTAAGAACGAGGGACCGGTCTACAACACTGCAAAACTGCAAAGTGTTTTGTGACAAGTCCGAACAGAAAACTGTCAAACTTTCTACTAAACCTTGGAAGGAAAGACGTTCGGTTGATGGTCGGTATTAATACAGGACTCAACCCATGGGGTCAGCATATGACCACCATTACAAGCATTGAGAGCCCAATGTGTCTGTGAGTGTCCTGGTTTTGCAAGAATAAGTAATATTCGTTCTCTCAAACTGAAGGATATTTACAGATTTGCCAAAGAATCGGGAAAAATCTCACAGGACTTGCTACCTTTATCTCTGTCTCTATTCTTTTTTTCTGATACTTTTCTCCTTCCCTCCTTGATTGTCTACCCTCTTTCCAGAGCTCTAAATACAATTAAGAGCCTGAGTTTTTTAGGAACCACCAAATCTCTTAGTGCTCCTTGACTCGACCTATTCAAATTGCAAAACTTTCTCCGTGAAGAAAAGGGATAATAAGCGAAAGTTTATGGAAAGTTAAGAATATAAAATAAATCGTACACACATAAATCTTTATGTGCACACAGGTTTGCTTAGTTACTGTACTGACGTCACTACTAAATTAGCCCAAAAATCATTTACCGGTTTTCGAAGGTGCCACCCTCGGTATTCTCTCATCATACCACACACCTCTCCCTTTAAGCAGCTTGACAGTAAAACGTCCCACGCTGCCAAAACGGGTGAGTGGTAACGTCGATAGAAATCACAGTTCTTGGAGATGAGCCACCAAGAGAGTAGTATCTCGGGCAAATTCATCATCTGCCACGCCATATGGCATGCTGCGCCATAATAATAACTCTCTAACTGATTTCAATAGATGAATGGCTGCAAAAATTTTAAAATTTTCAAGTTCATGGATCGTTAATGGTCCCCATATATAGTTACAGCTCGGCCTTAATCATCCTCGAAAAAGAAAAGCCCGATAGTCGTAGCGAACACACCATACACAATACAGAGGCTGTTCACGCAATCGGGTTTTTAGTGCCCCAGAACTGACAGCTTTATTTATTTACCTTTCCACTGAGTGAGTCATAACTACAAAAATCTTCTTAATTTGGGCCAATTCCAGCATCTTCCTGCCATATTCCAAACAACGCGGCCTATCCAGAAGTAGCAAACGTTGAATCAATTACACTTTATACAGAATCAATTGCAATTCCCCCTTCACTTCTTTAAAGTGGTTTTCATGGTAATCAATTGGCATGAACGATGGCGAAAGGAGGTCCCAAGGTTATCTTCATCTTCATGAAGAGTCTCCATGTTAATACACTCCGACAAGGAACGAATTTCCGCAAGGGCGACTTTATCGTATTAACTGTAGGCGATGAACGATTGAAATTTTTTCGCCGGTACGCGCGCTGAACTAAGATACTCGAGCAGTTATTTTCAAAATAGAATTTTACGCGTTCTGTGCATTCTGTGGATGTATATTTGTCTATGCTTAAAATTTCACTGCTCAGACGTTTCTAGAAAGCTATAGAGAAGCAAGACGACCAACAACTGGCAATGTTATTCAAAGTGCCCGTGAATGGAACAGCCTGTACTTACGGTGACGCGCACAACTGAGTAAGCAATTTTTTTTTTTTTTTTTCGAACTCCATTTATTCCATACAATCTGTCATAACAATAACAATAAGTACTATTTTTACCTACAATTTAAATAATAATAGCTTAGAGTAAGAATTCCCAGTGGAATTCGTTACTTAATAATGAACAACATATAACATATACATATATTATACAATTTTTGCATTTACGTATATTACGGTTTAAATCTTTGCATTAAATCGTTAGGCTGACATTTTTTTAATCTTGAGGAGTAGCTTATCTTGGAAAGGTTATTTGCTCGATTATTCGGCTGAGTGGCAAGTCGGTTGTTGTATCTCTGGCTGAGGTTGTTTATTTCTTCGAAAACTGTCGTAACTCTTAGGTCACGGTGCAATATCTCGTTTCGTACAAACCATGGCGCATTGGCACACATGCGGAGCACCTTTGACTGAAATCTTTGCATGATTTCTAGATTTGATTTTGCTACTGAGCCCCATAATTGAACGCCATACGTCCATATCGGTTTCCGAATAGCTTTGTAGATAAGCACCTTATTGTCTAGTGTAAGTGCTGAATTGTAGCCGATTAACCAGTGTAGTGATCGCAATTTCAGTCCAAGTTGCTTTCGCTGTAAAAATATATGCGATCGCCAAGTAAGACGCCGGTCTAATAGAATACCTAAATATTTGGCATTATCTGTTTATGGTATTGGAACGCTGTTAAGAGATACGGCAGGACATGAGCCATTTCGAAGAGTGAATGTTATCTGCGTCGATTTGCTTTCGTTAGCTTTTATGCGCCATTTTTTCATCCAGCCGCTAACACTGTTAAGGTTTTCTTGTAGGTAATCAGAAGCAATTGAGGGAAGGGTACTCGGGGCCATGACGACAGTATCATCTGCATACGTGGCTGTATATGTGTTCTTTGATAGTGGAAGATCTGCCGTGAACAAAGTGTACAAGACGGGGCCTAGAACACTTCCTTGTGGTACACCTGCTCTGATTGCGTGAAGGTTAGTGGTTTCGTTGTTTACTTTAACAAGAAAATGTCTATTTTGCAAATATGATTTTATGAGCATATAACAGTTGTGCGGTAAGCCCTGCTTAAGCTTGTAAAACAGGCCTTCATGCCAGACTTTATCGAAGGCTTGCGTTATATCTAAAAATGCCGCTGTACAGAATTGCCGCCTCTCAAGTGCTTGTCTAGCGAAATCATACACACAATTAACTTGCTCTATGGTGGAGTGATACTTACGAAAACCAAATTGGTGGGCTGGAATGAGATTTCTTTGCGCAATTATTGGATTTATCCTTTTTAAAAGCAGCTTTTCAAAGAGCTTGGAGGCAACAGGCAATAGACTTATTGGCCTGTAATTGGATACCACGCTCGGGGTCTTCCCTGGCTTTTGTATGTATAAGGATGATTTCAGCAACTTTCCATTGAGTTGGGAAATACTCTTGTTTTATCATCGCGTTAAATATAATGGTGAGGAATTTGTATCCACATTTGGGCAGTTCTTTTAAAACCTTACTAGTTATTAGATCGTAACCTGGCGCCTTTTTGGTTTTGAGAGTTTTGGTTGCTGCGTATCTAACTTCTTTCCAGGTAAATCGTACAGTCGGAAAATCCATTTGAAACGGAGCTGAGAGAATTTCTTTAACTTCTGAGTCTACCTCCGCACTTTGACTCGGAAATGGTTGGAAAACATTTGATAGATGTTTGGCAAACTCTATTGCTTTTTCTTTATCAGTTTTTGCCCAATCTCCATTACACGTTTTTATCGCTGCGTTGTGAGGCGTTGGTTGTGAGATCTTTTTCGTTGCCTTTCAGAGTGAGTAGTCAATAGCTTCCGTAGGTGACAAGTTGGATAAGTATTCATGCAGTTCTGAGTTGTTTGCGTCTCTTATAGTGTTTTTTAATTGTTTTGTGAGCTTATTTAGTTTTTTTTTTTGTCGTTCCTGTTTCTGGTGCTTTGCCATATGCGCCTAAGCTTGCGTTTTTCTGATATTAAAATTTTGACGTGATCGTTAATGTGCGCTTCAGCGTGAGTGTGCTTAATTTCCGGCGTAGCGGTCCACGCAGCTCTTTGAATGCAGTTGTTGAAAATCTCAACGGGCGTGTCCAGATCAGAGTTGGATTTTAGTGGAATATTTAGGCACAGTGTATCCTCCACTAGTTCTTTAAAGTATTCCCAGTTTGTCATTTTATTGTGTAGCTTTGGTGTCATTTCCTTTTTTTGAAAACAAGAGTTTATTGTTAACAGCAAAGGTGAGTGGTCTGATGAGAAATCTAGACATGTGTCTATGGAGACCTTATTTTTAGATACACCTTTGCATATGCAAAAATCTATAAGATCCGGTGTTTTATTTGGGTCACTAGGCCAGTAAGTGGGTTGTCCTGTTGAGACGTGGAATAATTTATTGACCTGCATTGCTTTGAGGAGTTCGCGCCCTCTTGGAGTTATTAAGCGTGAGCCCCATTGCGGATGTTTTGCATTGTAGTCGCCACCTGCTATAAATCTAGGTCCCAACGATTTGAAATACCTTTGGTATTCAACGCTTTTTATTGATTGATTTGGAGTGCAGTACACAGAAGCAATTACAAGAGAGCTCTTTCCATCTGTGACTGTTATAGCAGTCGACTGTAGATTGTAATTTTTAGTGTTTCCATGAACCATATGCGCAATATTATTTTTGATTAAGATGGCTGTGCCTCCTCTTGCTGTACCAGCAGGATGAGTACGCAATGATTTTTCGTTTAATATTTATAATATTGTTTAAGTCAATATTTGTTTGTTAGCTTTTTTTTTAAATATGGTTAATTATTTAAACGAAACCAAATAAATTACACCTGTTTTCCGAATTATCTTTTTCGCATTCAAGGTTTACGCAGTCATCCCGTAAAAGCACTAATTTTAAGTTTTCAGCTACGTCTGGAATATTCTTCGTTTGAACCCTATAATTCTGGAACTCTTTGTGATATAAATTGCAATTTTAATAAACTCCAGAGCGCTGGAAATTTGCAGTGCATTATATCATTTTAAAAAAAAGAACCTTACCCACTGTTATCATTATCATTAACATTATCGTCGTTCCTCATCACAGTGAGAGCTAGGCAGGGTACTCGAGACTAAATGAGAGCACTGAGGTTCTCTTCAAAACCTGTGGACTGCCCCCCCAAAAAGTGGGGTTCACGCCAACTCAGCGAGCGCTAGAGTCGCGAGATTCTTCTGGATCGAAAGCGCTTGAGGAAACTTATACCAAAATCGCTTTAGAAGTGTGGGTGTTCTCACTGGGAATTGTTCTTTAGGTAGCCTGCCAGTGCGTCTTGGTATTGCTTCGAGTACTTTCTGCGACAGATGTCTGTAGGCTGAGGCACAATCATCTCTGCACCCTCCCCTCAGCTGTCCTGTTCTCGCCAGGCTGAGATTCAAACATCTTGACTTTCACTTTTTTCTGACACCTGCGAATATAGCAGGACTAGATATCACAAGATAACATAAATTTCATCAGTAGCTTGAAGCGGTTAACGTAAATGTAACTAGCCCGTAGTTCGGTCATCATTTTCCTCTCACCTTCGTCCGCCTTCCTCGTCGAAGTGGGCTGCATGAGCAGCCATTTAATCTAACCTAGATGTTATGCTCGCCACTGTAAACGCTCTTAGCTATTTCAAGCTACAAAAAACTGTTATTTGAACAAGTCTAATAAATAAAAGTTTATCAATTATACTTCCCTGTATAGTTTCACAAAAAAAACAAAAAATTAATATACTTCCACAGAATTCACCCCTAGAGATTTATTTATCCTGCTTCGAATTTTCCTGCATAGTTACTATGTAATTATGTAACTATGTACACACATACAAATATACATGCATACACCACGAAAGTGAACACTTTTTGTTGCTGATATTTCAATCGTATATGCTGCCACAAATATCTGGCTTCAGCCGGTAATTCACATCTCAGATATTACTTCCTCCAATTAGTACATTTATTTTCTGCTAAACTTGCAAAATATTTTGTGAAACATCGATTACGCAGGTAAAAATCACCTCTTGCACGCAAATCAAAATAATGAGTGCAAAGTAATACGAAACTAGAAAGAAGAACAAAATATCCAACAATTTGCATAAATGATTCAAGAACATAATGGTTCAAAGCATCAAGATTTTCATACAGCAAGCGGAAAATTACTCTAATCAATTTGCATAGCAAGGGCAAAAATTGTTGAGAGTTTTTAAGTAAAGAACAAAACACCAAAGGCATTGTGGAAAAATTGAGTTAAGAATGACAAACGAATGAAGAAAGTGCATAAGAAGGGGCTAGAAAGGAGCAGGCGAAGAAAATATTAAAAGAAGTTCAGTCAAGGAAGGGGCGGTAGAAAGCTCTATCAGTATAATGCCAGAGCAAGCCCCCTAGCAATTTGTGGGGATAATAAATGGCATGAGAATCAAACATTCAGCAAATATGCTTAGCTTCACTATATTTGCACCAAGCCATACATACAGACAATAGAAATGATGTGATGCATACAAATAAAAGAAGCTGCAGCGAAACCAACGCAATAATAAAAAAATGGAAATATAAGCATACTTTAAATTTACTTCTGTTGAAAAAGTAACAGAAGTGCTCTTGAAATTTTATCAAAATGATATTGCCTTTTTCTTGGATGCTTCTACATGTTATTTGAATTCCACTAATGAACGCAGTTATTGAGATAATAGCAATAACCGATTCTTTGAATTTCACTATGTCGTATACGTAGTGCCGTACTGCTTTTGATAAGTTGTATCTTTTTGGTCAAAGAGGTAGGTGATTAACAGAAACCACGAAAAGCTTTGGTTAGGTTTGGTTTGTTGGATAACTTAATCTAGTCCGATGTTTTATAAATTCAAGTAGAAACTATTTTGATATCAGTGCTTTGCGCAAATTTCAGCAATGTTTTCCGCTTTACTTCTAAGGCATCATCTAGCTTCACGGGAGTGCCATCTGTCCCGTTTTTGAAAGCGCGATTTGCAGGCTCTCATGCTGTATGCTATTAAGTGTTCCTTTCTCTTTGCTCATTACATTTCCCACATACCAGCACATCAACATTGGTTATTCCCATCTTTCATACATATGCCCCCAGCGAGCAAAGATCCGAACCGGGCCACTAGCAAGATGTGACTCGTAGCATTACGGTGGTATTTTTGAGAGTGTTAACAAATATATTTCCTGTAAAGGAGGAGGGCACATGAATTTCCCCGTTTAACTGATTTCTAACCCGTTTAATATAAATCTGATTTGAAATCTCATTTACCCCTCTAAGAGCATTAAAGGTTGTAATATTGCATTCTGTTGTAATATGTACACTAAGATCATTAATCAGAATCAAAGAGTTAGCAGTCTCTGTAGGTGTAAAAGAAATGATCGATGAAGCACTATAAGCTGAATGAAGTAGGTTTTGAGGTGCAACCTATATCAAAGTGTAGATTTTTTTGCGAAAACAGCATCTCATTTCGATCACTAAAGAAATGTTTTCTTTGGGTCACTAGCTATGGCGGGATATTAATCTACAATAGAAGATCGTACTAAATCAACAAACATTCGAATATCTCTTTTCAGAGAAACCCCACATAAAGCCACAACAAATCGATCTAAAACCAAAGATTTTAAAAGCATTCTCTTGGGTTGCCGTGATGTAGGTAGTCCACTCCGAAACCCTTTCACCAGATCAAACAATAAATAAAAAGTATTTCAGTGAGCGCGTTTATCATCAGACATCACAATTGTGGAAGCGACTATTTCGTCAAGAACAATGTTGACCGCATTCAAAGTCTTTATTCACTTCTGAGCCTTAGAAACTAAGTGATGATGTTTTAATAGTTTCCAAGGTTCAAGCTACCACTTCACGGAGAGCAGTAAAGATGACTCAGGTGCCTATGAATTTGACTGGTTTAGCAATGTTTCGAGTATTAGGAGAAGCTTCAAAATATGCTTGCTAGTTGTCATGGAGATTACCTGCAACGAATTAAAATTCTAGCTAAGCTTTGCGGTACGATAAGAGAGCATAGCCTAATTTTTATTTTTTTTTTGCTTTATTGGCACACTCTTCAACTGAATGTGTGTGAGGTTTCATTTCAATGTGTAATTTGATTCTTTGGTTACAAACCATTTAATATCGACGTGTAAGAGAATTTGCTACAAAGTTTTTTTTTTTTTGGAAGGTTTAAAATCAAAGGTAATTTATGAACGATAGTTTAAAGTCCATAAGAACTTCTCGCCATCAACTAACACAGTAGTACAGCAGAAAGATGGGTTGCTTAATTTATACGCGGTCATACAAGCTTTGAAGAACGTCAAGGACGTCCAAATACAGCAACAACACCAGAAATCGTAGTCAAATCCTATAATTTGGAAAAGTGTCGAGCAACTAAAACAGATTCAGTAGAAGCCCGACGCATCTCACTGCGCAGTGTAAGCTACATTTTGACTGAAGTATTGGGTTTCAGAAAGCTGTATACACAATAGGTGCCGCATTCGCTAACAATGAAAAAAAAACTTATTCGAATGCAACTTTCTCAGCAACATTTAGAACGTTTTCGAAAGGATAAAGTAGATTTTGTGAGGCAATTCGTCACTACGGATGAGACTTGAGTTCACCACCATGATCTCAAATTAAAACAGGAGGCTAAATAGTGGTGTAAACCTGGTTATTCGGCTCTGAAACTAGTTCGTGTCCAGAAATCGGCCAAGAAGGAAATAATATCAGTTTTTTTGGATGCGAAAGGAATCTTCTTTATGGACTACTTACAAGCTACTAAAATTCTGGCTAATAAACTAATAAATTCTGAATATTACTGTAACTTTCTAGAGCAGCTGAAGGAAAAAATTCGTGAAACAATAGCCAGTTTGTAAAAGGCAAAATTCTTTTTCATCAGGACAATGCCCGTGTAACGAGAGCATTTTGCCAATGGCTAAAATCCATGAATTATAGTTGGAATTATTGGATCAGTCACCGTACTCACTAGATGGAGCCCCTAGCGATTTCTGTTTCCGGACCTAAAAAATGTCATACAAGTTTTTTTCTTCTTTTCTTCTGTAGCCACGCAGCAACCCATTTGGCTACGGTGGCCACCTACTTATATACTAAACAACAAATTGTGTGTTTCTTATCGAACCGCATAACTTATTGAACAACATAGCTTATTTTAGTATTTTCTTATTATGAACAAATTTCTGGAACTTTTTGAACAGAGTGTATACTTCTAAATGTGTGTGTATAAAGCTTAAAGAAGCCAGGATGGAGGAAATGCTTGCATGGAAAATATGAATAGTTTGCTATGGCAATAAAAAAAAATATTTAAAAAAAACCTAGACTGCTGTGTGGTATATTTGCATATGACCCGCATTTACTCAAGACGACCAACGGTCACTAAAGCTTTTGAATTGCCGTTGGCAAATTAGATTATTTTTCTGTTTTTTAAGAAATTCTATGTTTACAAAAATATTCCGCCACTCTCACACTACATACCTAAGGCATTTGTTAGCTCAGAGTAATGTAAATAATACTTTGGATTTTTTTCATTGCATTGCCTTAAGTTGTCTGTATTGAAAATCAGAACTAAGCCAAATGTCAGCCAATAATCGATTGAGCGATTTTATTACGCTTTTACAATCTCACTCACACTACATGTCATTTGCACTCTAGTGCGTACATATTAGAGATGTAAATCTCGTCATCCCGAGGTCGCGGTAACATATCGAAAATCCCGATGTCAGTTGATATGCAGCTTTGGGTAATTTAGAACTTTTCTCAACTGTAGGAAGAAGTCTTAATAGAATCCCGTAATTTCGGGATCCCGTGATTGCGGTATTTTTTAAGTATTAAAATTTCCAGGCTAATTTAAATGTTCAGATTGCTTATTAATTTTTCTAAGCTGTAGTGGAACGGGCCTCCTGGTCTAAGTGGACCCATATGCTCCCTTATGAATAGGGACAATTACCGAAACCTAACCCAGTGCAGGAAAGACTTATTGAAAGAAATTTCTCATTAATCGAAATTCAATGCCTCTTTGGCGCACAAAAAAAACTAGTAACGTGTGCAATATTGCCCATCCGAACAGAATACTACTTTGGGCAAAAAGTAAGGTGAATTTGGTTGTAAAATGAAAAATCTTTATTTATTCTTCTAAATCAATTTCATCACCTTCAAAATAATCCCCTCTCGATGAAATACACTTATTCCAACGATTTTTCCAATCCCCGAACCATGCCAAATAGTCCATTTCCGGTATAGCCATCAGCACCTTCTTCGATTCAGCTTTTATCTCCTCAATCGTCTCGAAACGCGTTCCCCGGAGTGGTCTCTTGAGTTTTGGGAATAACCAGAAGTCACACGGAGCCAAATCAGGCGAATACGGTGGTTGCGGAACGATATGCGTGGAATTTTTGGCGAAATGGTCACGAAGAACGAGTGCAGTTTGATGCGGTGCATTATCGTGATGCAAAAACCAAGAGTTGTTGGCCCATAATTCTGGTCTTTTTAGACGAATTGCTTCACGTAAACGACGAATAGCGCTCAAATAATATTCCTTATTAACAGTTTGGCCAGGTGGAAGGAATTCATAGTGCACCACACCGCGAAAATCGAAAAAACCTGTAATCATGACCTTTATTTTTGAAAGACTTTGACGTGCTCTTTTCGGCCTGGCTTCGCCTTTAGCACGATATTCGCTTGATTGGTCGGTTGTTTCAGGGTCGTAAACATAAATCCAAGTCTCATCTCCCATAATGATGCATTTGAGCTTGTCCTGATAGTCTGAAAGCATTGTTTCACACACATCAACGCGACGACTTTTTTCTAAGAAATTGAGAGTTTTCGGTACCAAACGAGATTTGACTTTTCGTAGGCCCAAATGGTCTTTCAAAATCGTTTTCACAGATTCTTCTGATATTTCGATCATATCAGTAAGGTCTTTAACAGTTAACCGACGATTTTTGAGCACAGTGAAGGAGTCACTTTATTGACGTGTTGGTCATCTGTTGACGTCGATGGTCGTCCGGAGCGCTCCAAGTCATCAACACGTTCTCGACCCTCTTTGAAGTCTTTGTACCACTTATAAACATTTTTCTGCGACATGGTTGAATCACCAAATGCCTTCTGCAACATGTTAAACGATTCTGCAGCCGAAATTTCATTCTGCAAACAAAATTTGATGGCACTTCTCTGTTCAATCAAATCAGACATTGTAAAAATCGAAAAATGCACTCTTGGTCGTTTGGTAAACACAAGCGTAAATATATTACTGATAATGACATTCACATGAAAGTTGGCTCAGATGTTATTAATAGTGCTGCAAACTCATGAAAAAAATAACTAGAGCGAAATTTTAATCCCGCGAAGTTTGACAAATAAATTCAACTTACTTTTTGACCACAGTAGTACATTGAAGTTTTTCTTCCAAGTAGTATTTTTGTCAGCTCATTTCAAGTGCAATAAATTTAAATTACCATCAGAAAATTATACTTTAATACTTCGTTGTACTTACAGACCCATTGGAAATCTTACAAGTCTCAAGTATCTTAGTGATTCTAGCTTAAAGAGAGAAAAACTTGTTTCTGCTTTAAGATATAATTACTTTCCAATAATAATGGTGGCACAAAATTAATCACTCCATCGAGAGATTTATAATTTTTTTGCAAATGGTGGCATACGTCAGTCATGTTTGATATTTGTGAACTAGATAGCAAAGTCAAAATAAAGATTTTCATCACTCAAAATATATATATTTTTTTTCTGTTTAGTAACAAAGTTATTTAAAGGCGGCCGCCGTGGCCGAATGACTTGGTGCGTGACTAGCATTCGGGAGTGCATTGGTTTGAAACTCCGTGCACAAACATCTAATAATAAAAAAACTTATTTCTAATAGCGGTCGCCCATCAGCAGGCAATGACAATCCTCCGAGTATATTTCTCCCATAAAAAGGCTGCCATTTGCCGTTCGGAGTCGGCTTAAAACTGTAGATCCATCCATTTGTGGAGCAACATAAAGACGGATCGCATTTCGCATTTTCACGTATGGCTCCAGGACCGAGCATGGCTCCGGCTCTGGGGTCTACTTGGAATCCAGCAGAACAAAACTGCACTTTGCTCTTGGAATGCATGCATCTGTGTTTCAAGCGGAGGTGTATGCAGTTCAAGAAGCGATGAACTTTGTTGTGCAAAACCGATGGAGAGGCAGCTCGATATATATATGTCTGCAGCGATAGCCAAGCTGCGCTTATGGCCTTAGACAGTCCCCCAACCGCATCAGGGGTAGTTGTAATTGTACTGTAATTCCAATCTGAACTATGTCGGTAGATATAACAGCCTGATGCTAACATGGGTCCCGGGACACGTGGGTATCATGGGTAACGATACCTCTGACTCCTTAGCTAAGATGGGCTCTGAGGCAAATTTCTTTGGCCCAGAGCCCGTTTTGCCACTCCCTTCTGCGGTCATCAAAGCCACGGTTAGCAAATGGGTTACTACAACCCACAAGCGAGCTTGGCAGGCTGAGAGAGGCTGCAGATGGACTAAACTGTTGTTGCCTATCAGGTCCGATCGACTGTCGCAAACCCTCCTGTCATTAAGCAGAAGGGAGTGCAGACGGTTGGTTGGCCTGATGACTGGCCACTTTCTGTGGGCGAAGAACATGGAAAGGTTATTCATCTCAGACAGAGTACTCTGCCCAGCTTATGAAGAGGAGGATGAGACGGCGAACCACTTCTTGTGAGTCTGCCCCGCTTTCGCTCGAATCAGGTTAGAGGTCTTTGGCACTGATTTGTTAAGAAGCGACCATCTTGGCTCCTTGGCATCACAAGATCTACTCAGATTTCTTCGGAGATCGGGTAAATTTAAAGAAAATTAAAAGAGAATCCAAGTGTAGAACAATGGACTTAATTAATGACTGAGTGCTGCACTTGCTAGTTGTCCTGACAAAAAAAAACACATAATACGCACACCACAAATAGGAGAAGGAGCTCGGCCAAAGACCTTACAGAAGTGTACGCACCAACTATTTATTTTTTTTTTTTATTTTTAATAAAATAATTCAAAAAGTAAATTGGATGATTAATTTTGCATGGCGCAAAAATTTTGTAGAGTTCATAATTTATATAAGTTTATTAAATATCATAACATGGCAATTGAAATTTATTCCAGTCTTTATTCAAATCTATTGAGCTTATTCACTTTTTGCTGAATATAATCGCGATATCACGGGGCAAGCCCCGAAGTTCCGGGACCCCTATAAAACTTTCCGAAATCCCGCGAACTGTAATCACCGCTAATATTGCCATCTCTAGTTTTCACACTACTGGCCTTCTCAATATCTTTCTATCCCTCTATCTCCCTATCACTCAAACTACGCTGCTCCTTGGCTGCTTTATTTATACGTTGTTTGTATGTAATTTATTCATACTCAATGCAAATTTGCATAAGTTGGTATTTCTTGCAAACGTTCTGTACAATTCTGTCCTCGTTTAGCAACTGGAGGTGTGGATAGTGGGCGGTATGCGTTTAGAAATTGTAGCAATTTACTATCAGCTTTAGCAAGTTAAAGGGGTTAGAACCTCGATTTTCGTTACTTGCGCTCGTAACTTTATGGCGAGTATGCAAACGTTGACTATAATTTGTGGTTAAACCATTTCACTGCTGCGCTTCTTCCGTTTGTTTTTTTGTTCATTCACCCATTTTTACGGGATCTGCATAGCTATGTGGGCGTGTTAGCGTAACAACAGTGAATTGGTATTTGCGGTTCGGAGCAAGCACGTGCACACATATGCTGGCAGTCAGAGTCGGTCAAAGTAGTTTATAATATATGTGTATGTGTGATTTTAAACGAGTATAAATATGTATGTATAAATGCGCACTAAAATATCAAAATGAGGATTAAGCGTACTTGTGGCATGCTTTCTTATTTCAATGAATACTTGTGGTTGCACAATTTCGTACTGAGCGAATATGCGAACTGAAGTTGGTCGATTGGCAAATGCAATTCATTATTAAAGATAATATTTTAAAAATTTCAAAAGTTCTTCTCTTTGAGCTTTTCTGCTTTATGTGATTTACTTTTGCTTGAATAAAATTTTGAAATTTATCAGCTGTATGTTATCCGACCCACATTTCAGCCAATTTGTACCAGGTTGTCATAAAACTTATTATTAGTTTCATGGCAGCGCTTCATCATATGACTTTAGTTCAGAGTAAATTTATAGCGGTACACAGAAAATATGTCAAAAATAAGTATTATAAGCTCAAGTCTCACTTTTCTTATTCAATTCGAAAGAAAATACTGCTGAAAGTCAGCAAAAGTTGTCAGCAAAAGTTGTCAGCAGTCTACGGTGGACATACAGTGAAAAAATTCGTTTTCTAACATTATGAAAATAATAATTTCAATGTTGGAGAAAGAAGCAACCAAGCTAATTGAATCATTTTATGGATGAATATATGTGAAGGACCAGAAATTAAGATCAGGAGCGGTAATTAGCTTTTAAAATGCATACTCATACACGTCACATCTGGGCTGATGCTTTGCACATAAATAGGTACGCAAGGAAACTAATAACCGGCTATCAGCTAAGCGCTTTGCGGTCTATCCGTACAGTTTCTTCGTACGCTTTTTTCGTAGTTGCAAGGCAAATCCCGGTAGACCTTTTGGCAAAGAATTGCAGAGATTATATGTGAGTTTATACGAACCCGACGGTAGAGGAAGGCGTTAAGATATTACTGCAGAAGATAAACGCCGTTCGAAAGCTGAAAAGACGCTAAAAAGATCGGTGGAACAGATCACCTAAGGGTAGATGGACGCTGAGGATTGGTATTATCTTAGTTAGAAAGTAACTAGAGCGAAACAAACCACCACCGAATTTAATTCCTTTCAGGCCTCGGTATATTTTAAAAATACCTCCATAGATTCGACCACTACAGTTCTCTAAACTGGCCAATCTGTACAAAGAGTGAAGAAGATACTGATTACGTCTTGTTCCAATGTTCACGCACATGAAAAACATATCTGCGCGCATGCAAAACATATTTGTAATGATCTAAGATGCGCGGAGCTCCGTAAGAGTCAATAATAACTAGCAGCCTGTGATAAGGCTGTGATAATAACAATATTGAGAGTACCAGCCCCGTGAAGTAATAACTTTTTGGCAGTTCTATGCGGAAAGTGGTAGGTGTAAAGTAGGTAGGTGTAGCTGTGCGCCAACACTCAGACTATGTGAACATTAAGTCAACGGCTTAGCAGATATAAATTTTTAAATATTTGAAGGTTAGTGGATGAAAATTTTAAGAACCCTTTGTTTTTTTTCGCACTTACAGGGTGGCTTGATACAAATTGGAAATAACCTACTCAAGCAACTAAGATTGAAAAAATGCCTAAATACTTCTATTTTGACTTGCAGTGCACACATTCCTCATTCCATACTGAAAATGCTATCCCGTTTTTCTCGAACTAACTTTCTGAAGTTGGCCGGACTCGCAACAGCTACAAACTTCAGCGAAGGGCATGAGATTTTAAAGTCACCTTCTGTGCTTATAAGCTAATAACTGGCATGCGTTGATGTAACCCAAGAAATCAAGTGGGGGTGCACTTTGCTCCTCGTAGAGCCATAGATACATATAAATTGCGTTGGAGAATAAGCTCATCGCAATTTTTGTATTTTCTTTTATTTTACAACGATTTGTTTGCTGTTTGGCAAAGAGAAAGTATTCATTCGACAGAATTCTTTCTGCTCTATAAAACTATGTTAATTGTGTTTCTGAGTTGTTTAATTTCTTATTAGTTTTTAGGCTTTGAAATGGAATACCGAGGCGACAAAAATCAACATAATCGACACATGCTTCCTTTGCTTTTCATCGAGATCAAAAAGCTGCCGAAGCAGCTCGGGGCATTTGCGACGTGTATGAAGAAGGTGTCATATGTGGGTCTACAGCACGGAAATGGTTTACAAAGTTCAAACACGTCAATGACACGTCCCGTAGCAGAAAAGCTGCTGAATTGGATGAAGAACGTCTCGAATCAGTTTTAAAGGAGAACGGTCGCCAAGCTAGTCGTGAACTGGAGGACAAAATGAACTGCGATCATAAAACGTTTCTCAGTCCCCTTCACTCAATGGGATTTACCGAAAAATTGGGAGCCTGGGTCGTGAAGCTCAACAAAAGAACAAAAAAAAAAAAAAAAAAGTCGTCTTCAAATTGCTTTTCAGCATCTCGCCCGTCATCGAGCAGCGCTTTTTCTACCGAATCGTCACGGGAATTGAGTACCATTATATCAGTACATCAATATGAAGCAAAGAAGGTAGTTGGTGGCTCCTGAAGATACGCCAAAGCCGAGAGTCTAGCCGGATCTTCATCCAAAGAAGAAGAGGGCTGGATGGCGGCGCACTGGGAAATGCTTGAAAAGAATGCCACAGTCAACAATGAGCTCTACATTTCCCAGCTACACCACGTGAATAAGGCTATTCGACTGAAAATACCTGATTGACATGGTCAGCCCATACTCTTTCACGATAACGCCAGGCTCCACGTTGAGCCAGGTTCGTCCAAGCAGCACTCCAAAATTCGCTTTATTCTTCGGACCTTGCACCGACCAATTACCATCTTTTTTGCTCCCTGTCAAACCATATAAAGGACGTTACCTTCGATAATAAAGAGGTCCTTAAAAACTGGCTCAACAACTTCTTTGACGCCAGACCAGGCGATTTTTAGCGGAAAGGCATCTACAATTGGTCGTTCCCAGTAATTTTAATATTTCCTGGAGCCTACAGGATACGTACTTGGTTATTTTAGCATAGACATTCAGTTTATCAAGACATTTCGCACCCGTTTTGATGTAACCTGGAAGGAGTTGCGAGCCTTGATAGATACCCGTCTATCAGTGAGGATTATTATGCTTCTGTTGTTATAGTTGATGAAGTAGTCAAAGTTAATGCTAGCACATCATTCTATTGCGTAGACTTTTGCTTGAAAGATATATGTATTCTTGCGTAGCACTTCAGAACATCTTTTCCCCGGTTCTTCCTCTATACCTTCGTAGTTGAGGGATCCCTCCGTGTATTATGTTATCACGGTCTGTTTTATGATATTGGCTTTGGCTAAGCCTTCCCAAGTCCTTTTATTGTACAGTTGAGTCTTGAAGCGTTTAACAAAACTGAACATTGGTAGTGTCAAAATCCATGCAGACCTGAAGGAGAGTGAGTATCGATTACATTGTAAATTTCTTCTTAAAACAAGTTATACTATCAAACGAAAACTGCTTATTAGTATCCTTTTATACTTATGTATACTAATAAAGAAAAGAAAAAAATGATCGGTGGCATCGAAATCTCAGCCAGAATATTAATTTTCCTACGATTTTGATAAACGCCTGAGCCATTGGTAGCTTTGTTTGTTCGTAGAACTATACTTCCCGCTTGGAATTAGATTTGTCACCCAATTTGGCGCCCGTATACTAGTATTTCACTTTATTTATTTATTAAATTGAATTAATAACCCTTTCAAAGGGGTGGCAACCATCTCCACGATTATTTTCTAAAAAAGCTATATCAAGTTTCTGTCACTTGACACACATACTGAATAGTTTTAATTAATTATTTTATTTATTGCAACTCTCTAAAAAGTAGCCAGTTTTTCAATCTAAAAATGTCACGAAACTCCAGCCGTATTTGAGTCACAAAAAAACAAACTTTCCGATATCGAATATTAGTAAGATTTTCAGTTTTTTTTTGGAAAATTTTTAACACTTTTTTAAAAATTATACAGATTTTTCAAAAGTTGATGTATCGAAAAAAATCATTAGCCATTCGCATCAAAAAAAAATTAAAATATATTCATTATAAATTATAAAACATGGTCCAGCCGTGCGCCCCTCAAAGAAAAGCTTCGACTAAGAAACTTTGTGCCTATGTCATTTTCTTCTAGATTACTTACAAAAAAAATTACTTTTATAGTTTATACGAGTAAAGACACAATAAATTCACTTTTCGGGACTTTGAATTATCCCACTGAGTACAATTCCCAAAATGTACTTATTTTTCACGCTTCTGCAACGGTCTATCCCTTTAGTTACACGCTCAGAATAATTTCTTATTCATCTCTAATCGTTCTCTCACAACTGTCAGCGTCGAAAGCTACGTCTACTTACTTATATATATAATCTATCTTACATCCTTTCTTGGGGATTTGGTCGAGCTCCTTCCATTTGTGGTGTTCGTCTTGATGTTGTTCCACAAATGGAAGCACCGACTCCGAACGGCTGATGGGTTTTTATGAGGAGATTTTTTATAGCAAAAATACGCTCGGAGGTGTGTAATTGCCTACTGAGAACCGACAGCTACGAGTATTATATAAAAACTTCTCCATCATTTGATATTTCATGCACGCCTGTAAACTTCCGAATGGTAGTAACGCACCAGCCCATTTGGTTACGGCGGCTGCCAAAGCCTCGAAAATTGTATACTGATATTTCTGATACTCAAAAATATGTGATCAGATCAAAAAAAATAAATTGGCAGCTAGTTTTCTGTAATTCTACGTAAATTATATGAGCTTCCGTTTACAATTTTTGTGCGCGATGTGATTTTTGTTGCATTTCCTCGAAAATGAATTATTTTATTCTCTCTCCTTACAGTGCAACAGAGCGAAAATATGTCAATTAAAATCATTGCAGCTTGTCTTTTGTAATAAGAGTAAAAATCAAAAAAATTCCACTGAAATGACAAAACGAAGGAACAATGCAATTTATGAATCCTGAAAAGGCCACATCAAAAGAGAAAGTAAAACAATTATATTTGGTAATGTGGAAAATAAAAGCAAATATGAAATTGTTTTTAATGGGTAAGGCGTGAATAGTACAAGAGAAGAACAGAAGCGAAGTTTAATTAACTGAACTTAAAAAGGATTTTGAAAAATAATTAGTAAGAGGAATATGATATAGAAAAACTGCTAGTGAGACTTAGGTATCGCGAATGCTAGAGTGCAAGCTTACATTCACACAAAAAATATAAGACCAACAATCTTTGAACGTATGAGTTCTGAGTGAATAGAAGCAGATTTCAATGCAAATACCATTGAAAATTTTCGAGCTTACAAACCAAAAAAATAGAAAAATAGAAGACACGAAGATGCGAAGCCATTATAACCAATGCTGGTTACTATTAATTTTATTGAATATATTACGTAGAACAAATATTATAAGTTTTTTGAATGCACTTTGTTAGAATCGGATCGTATGCATTTTTCTGCTCAATTTATGTTTCAGTTTTCCTTTTCGACTAGTCGGTGTGGAATGGATCAGTGGCTCTTTGGAAGCAGGGCTATCCAACACTGCCTCGCACCGCCATCACCGCAGCATTATTCCAATCGAACATTTAATACACCACTCCGTTTTCAGTTAATATATATTACCTTATTTAAATTAAACAGTATTTATAATAAATTCATGTATTTATTTACTTTTGAAAAAGGAGCAATCACTATTTTTATCTCAGTGCAGAATTATTTCATTTCTAATTTTTATTCCTCAAAAGCATGTTGCACTTTGTTTGCAATGTTGCAATTTTAAAAATTTTTAAGAATGCTAGAGTGTCCATAACTTAAGTCTAGCTTATGGCCCGAACACCTTTGGCGGCAAGACATGGCAAACATGTTCACGGATGGCTCAATGATGGACGGGAGGGTTGGGGGGCGAGTAATCTATAAGGACCGTCAAACTTAAATTCAGGCTTTCGGGCCACTGTAGTGTTTTCCAAGCGGAGATATCCGCAATTAAAGAAGCAGTGGATTGGTTGCTTACCTCGGTAATTACCGTTAAGGAAGTAAATATTTACTCCGATAGCCAAGCGGCAATTGGGGCCTTGGGCTCGTTGTTTGTGCGTTCGAGATTGGTCGGGGAATGTCTGGCTGCTCTCTCGACTGCATCCGAATACTTCGATATTAGGCTCATTTGGGTTCCCGGTCACAGCAGCATAGAGGGTAACTGCTGGGCTAATGAGCTGGCTAGACAGAGAACTTTGGAGATGTTTTCGTCGCGAAACGAGAGGATTGGGGTTCCCTTAAGAACCTGTGGTCTGCTCCTGGAAAGATGGGCCTCGAGTCAGCTCCGCGAGCGCTGGCCTCGTGCGCAAACGTGCAAGGTCGAGAGATCCTTCTGGCCACGGGTGCATCGGGGTCGATCGAGAGAATTCCTACGACTAACAAAGCCCAGCTCTCGAATTTGGTGGGTATTCCTACCGGACATTGTCCGTTAGGTGTTCATGCTGTAAGACTTGGGATTGCCTCAAGTCCGTTCTGCAGAAGCTGTCTTGAGGACGAGGTGAAATCATCTCTACACCTTCTTCTCAGCTGCCATGCTCTTGTCTGGCAAAGATTTAGACATCTGGGCTTTCATTTTCTGGCTACGCCTGCGGATATAGCGAGTATAAATATCACAAATTTGGTGAAGTTCATCAGTAGCTTGTTGCGGCTAATTACGAACGCAAATCAGCCACCGTCGGCGTCGTCGAAAAATGCATGGTCATCACCGTCGCCAATCCCAAGACTCCTTCTCCTTTCTCCTCTCCCCTGTATGGCATCACAACGGAAGAATTTTCAATATTTGTCCAAGTGTGCCCTAAAATAAGCCAGCCATTTAACCTAACCTAACCTATCCTCAAAAGCATCCAGCGCATGCACGACTACTAGTCTTATGAAGGAACAATTGTCACCCTGTGTAGCAACCAAAAAATACCAGAATCAGATATAGAAATTGTTGTTATTATTTGTAAGGTATATCGAAAATGCTTATACTGAAATGAAAGCAAAGGGCACTAGGGCAGGGCTTACGACTCTATAGAAGTTGTGATAGAGGAAAAGCTAGAGCGTCACTACATTGTTTACAGTATACCGAAGTTTTCCTATTTTGGTCTCAAATTGATATAAATTATGTGAAAAAACTCGTATAAAACTACATTTATTTTGAATACTGTTTTTAAGATCAACTTCTATAATAAAATTTAATGGTATATACATATTTTTGTGGAACATTTCAACGATATATTTCTTACCATATTATTTCTAAATTTGATCCTTATTTTTAAAAAGCTGAAAAATGTTAAGTTTATATAATCACCGCAGGGTTAAAATATTACACAAAAATATTTCCCTGGAAATTTCAGTAGCAGTCTTATCAGACGAAAACACTGTGTGATAACGGTGAAAGTTCAACATTAATTTATGTCTACCACTATTAAACGGAGCTGGCACATACGTATTAAGTAAAATGTGCACAAGAAAAAATAAAGAAAAATATTTTGAAATAAGGGGCCCAAACAATCTCTTCCAAAATCATTTACGAGCATTTTAAGCTAAAAATTATTAAAATTTGTCAAGAATTTAATTCTGTGCCCATTTTTGAGCAAAATTTGTTAAAAAATCGCCACTATGCAGAGCCCTCTTAAAATAAATTTGTGTTTTAATGGAAAAAATGATTTCCAGTAGTTTGAAACATGAGCAACTTTAAGAGGGTATTTGTTTCATGGAAACGTTGTTCATGGACCTCCTATTTAATGAGAAAGCAAAATGAAGACTGCATACGGGACATATGAGACAATCTAATCCGAATTTACTAAGTAATACCCAATAAAGTTTGGGTAATACTCATTGTAGCCAAATGAATGCTTGAGAGAAGGTGACATTGTTCTTGGATTGGAGTGTGTAGTGAGAGTTAGGCTGCCCTAAAGAGAAAGCCAACAAATTTAAGCTGAGGATCAAATGTCGCGAAGAAAAAAAAAGCTTAAACTTATGTGGGTGTCAGGGCAGTATAAAGTTTTGGTTAATAAAGCCAGTGTCAAATATCTGTGCATATTTTGCGAAAAACGACACCTATACAAAAACCGTAGGAACTCTGTATGTAATCTAAATACCTGCAAGCAGAATAAACTTGATAAGACAGCTGAGAATTGCTGGCATTGCTGGTTAGACTGCACATATGACATTCATAAGCTGCAACATCGGCAACCCAATACGTGTACCCTATCGGGAGGAGAATGGAAACTAAAAGCAATTTCTCCGTTTTTGTGCGACAGACTAAGGGAGCGCAATAGATGTTGAGGTGGTTCAAATGTTTTGGGAATGGTTTAGCTGCATTCTTTACTCTTCTTCAAACTTTGCAAAATCATAAAGTAGTTAAAAAGTTTAAGGAGGAGTTTGTAATTCAATTTACACCTTTTTTCTCATTCTTTCCATCCATATTTACTGTCTTTCGGTAAAATGTTCAGCCGAGCTTGATCCTTTTACTGGCTATTACTACTAATCGATGCATCCATCTGAACGCAGCTTAACCAAAGTTTTGTACACAAGTAACTGCTGGTTTTACTTCACAGCTTACTAAAGATTTTCTTAACAAACTGTGATGATTAAAATCAGCTTATATCTAAAAAATTGTATAAAATATATTTTTGCGTACTCACAGTTCGATAAATGCAAAATGTGTAACCTGAAAGACATGATAAATAAATTTTATTTTAGTTAAATTAATACAAAAAAATATTTATGTTTTTAAATTGTTTAAGATAAATAATTTGTGTATTTACACATGGAAACTGTTTTTAAATAAAGTATATTGACATATACCCTTATTTATATAGGAATTTGAATGTTAGTAAGTGCAGCGAAATACAAAGGCGTACCCCGCTATAAAGCCATAACGCATCGATATTTTGACCATTTCTGGCTTTTTTCTTATCCTTTTCTTAATGTTTATTATTTTTTATAAGAGCATAACTCATTGCGTTATATAAGAATCTTTCATCCCAATTCTATATTTTTAAATTGAATTTGTAGAAAAAATTTTGGTATGCATTTTTATGGCTTACTAACTTTTAGTGGAATAAAGTGCAAGTCATAAGTTTCAAAAACATTTATTATAACATTTCTACTTGATGATGTTGCCTCTTTTCTTCATAGAAGAAAATGTTGTGCATTTGTTAAACTAAAAGAATATATTTTGGACATTTTTTCAAATTCGAAGATTCCAGAATCTAAATTATCTTATTACCTTTATTAGATGGCGAGCGCTGTAGCCAAATGTGAACATTAAATAATTTTTTTCTAATAGCGGTCGCCTCTTGCCAGGAAATGGCAAACTCCAAGTTCATTTCTGTCATAAAAAATCCTCATTAAAAATATCTGTCGTTTAGAGTCGGCTGGAAACTGTAGGCCCCTCCATTTGGGGAACAACATCAAGACACACGCCGCAAGTAGGAGGAGGAGCTCGGCCAAACACCCTAAAAGGGCGTAAGGGTCAATTATACATATATATATATATATATATATATATTATGTGTTCATCACACACGCAGAGTAAATTACTCCAGAAAACATTGAAAGTGTGTAAGGAAACGGTCAAAAATAATTATATAAAGATTGTGAAAATCATTGAAATGGAAAAAGGAATTTCTCAGAGAACTTTGCATCGCATTTTAACATTCAATATTAAAATGCGTCAGTCTCTTGTGTCAATTTGACCACAAGAAAAAAGTGAAAAATGTGAAACACAATGAATATTTTTTTATTGTGTTTTTAATTTTTAATTTTTTTTTTTTTCTGCAAATTTACAGACTTCTCTTGCCTTTCCTTTTTTTATTGCTTAAATTCAATTTTTTCGCATTCAAAATCGCATCACGAACAGAATCGGAGGTCAAAAAGCTCCCAGCAAGAAAATGCATTCCTCGAGAAAAGACACCTCATTGGTGACAGACTACCTAAAACGTTTAGCGAAGTCGTGAAGCAGAAACAGTAATAGGCACAGTCGCTGAAAAGATGGCGTTATTTCCATGGAGCAAGACATGAAGGTAGCATCCGTAGTGTCTACGGTTTTCTTGAACTTACTGAACTGAACTTCCACTTTACTATGAGACTACTGGGAGTCATTCTGATATCATAAAGTGGATTTTCTGGGCTAATGAATGATCGACTACTTTGCTCAGACCGACAGTGGCCTTCATGGAGACATTTAAAAGGGATCCAATCTGGAGTAATTGGATAAAAAGGATTAGCCGTGAACCCGTAAATTGCTCCCCTCCGAACCCTCAGCTTCAGAGAAGATGGAGAAAATCCCCCACCACCGTAATCCAAAGCGAGACCCAGGAACACTGTCGTCGTCCTTGCCGCCGACGCGAATTCCCGTCACATCTGCTGAGAAAAAACTGATATAAATGCAATAGTGAATCAGTTTATGATTTTATTTTTAACGTTACTTGGTTACCTGCCACAGGGGGAGCAACTCCACTGTCTTTGCTGCAGTCCATAAGAAGGTGTTCGACCTCAGTTTGGCCTCTTTCTTACTCTTGTACCGAATCTCTGATTAGAAAGTACTTAATATTAACCCCTTTCACAAGTATATTCAATTCTCTCTCAACGAGTCTCGACTAAAAATAATATATTACAGGAACCTGAGGTATACGAGCTGGTATATATACTGCAAAAATCTGGAGGATCAGAAATGCTGCTATAGATTTTGGAACTTTCGGAGGGCCAAAACAACGGTTTGCTAGAAATACTCACTCCTGCTAGAAATAGTGCTCTAAAGAACTCTTGCTAACTACAACCGCCCCCGAAGAAGCTGGTGATGACTTTCTGGACAACTGAGCTCTGTGAACGTAGAGCTTTGTGAAGACACTTTTTTATTAGAGCTTAAAGTAATATTTCGCCCTCAGGATGGGAACTCACATGTCAGGATTAAACACTCATAAGTCCGGAATAAGGAAAGCTAAGCGGGTTTTATGTGGAAAACTTCGCGACAGGTACGGTCCTGAGCGCAATGATAGAGCACTCGAAACTATTCGGGAAATGTCTGACTTCCCTTCGACAGCATTTTTTTTTTTGGTTTTTAAATTCTTTGAAACTAAGATCTTATTGGTACTTTGCGCAGGTGTTTTGCCGGAAACTTTGTAGTGGATGAGCCAGCTAGGGAAGGGATTACTGAGATGATTTACCTGCAAAATCAAAACCATTAGGGTTCCCTTAACAACCTATGGTATACTCCTGCAAAGATAGGCTCCACGCTAACTCTGCCTGCGAAATTATTGCGAGTGGATGGGAAGCGCTTGAAAGAACTTTGCTTCAAAGCTTTAAAAATCTCTCTTGAATTTTCTGATTGCTCTTTTCGGGCACTGCCTGTTGAGCACCTGCATTATAATTGGAGTATTTTCTGCAGCAGCTATAGGGAGCTTGAAATGGTATAATCTCAGCACCTTCTCCTCAACTGTTCTTCCCTCGCGGCACATCTTGGCTTTGACTTTTTCGCTATACCTACTTACGGGTATATATATGGTTTATATAATGAATTTCATCAGTATAGATTCATCATATATTGCACTGTATATTTTCTCATATTTAAATGAACTTCATTAGCAATATGTAGTGATTAACAGAACTGTAAATAGTCGTCATGTGGTCTTTGAATCACCCGCCAAATGTAGAGATTTTTTCCAATTCTTTTAATATGAAGAATTTTATAAAAACTATGTTTTTCTGCTTCAATCCCACTATTTCTCGCACTAATGATGCAAAATTTTAACTCTATATTCTGTTTTTTACCGAAACGATATGTCCTTTTCAATGTCATGCATTTCATGCCAGTTTTTATTTCATTTTTTTTCGCTTTCAATCAGGCTACAATTACGCCGTGCGCAAATTTTTTAGTTCTGAATTTCCGCAAGTTTAATTTGATCATTTGTGGTTTTGCACATCTCATTAACAACTAAATGGTTAATTCAACTAAAAAAAATTAAATTCGTATTTAATTGCGACAGGTTTATATAGGATTAAACAATTTTTTTATAATGATTTTAAGTGCTTGATTGGCACAATCAAAATGCTTTAACTCATACAAACAAATTGTCAGATGCGAGTGCACTTTAAAAACTTTAAGTTGCTTAATTTTATATAATTCTAAAAATTTTTCAGAAAATTTCCTTTGTCATTATTTGGAAGTTTCGAAAGCTGACCTCAGTTTTGTAATCAATTTGTGGTGCATTGTCATCAAGAAAATCATCAAGAAAAATTACTTTGTGACGCCGGTCGGCATATTCTGGGCGTTTTCGGTGTCTAACGCTGTTCAAATCGGCCAATTGTCGCTGGTAACGTGCACCGCCAACTGTTTCACCTGGTTTTAAAAGTTCGTACCAAGCCAATAGCTCATACCACGCTGATCCCAGAAAACACACAGCATTGCCTTGCCTTGCGGCCGTTGGTTTTGTTTTGTGGCCGGGCGGACCATACCATCGTTTACGCTTGGGGTTGGAGAAATACACCCATTTTTCATCACCCGTAACGATTCGATGCAAAAAAGACTTCCTTTTGAACCGGGAGAGCAGCATTTCACAAGCGGGTTTTCGGTTCTCAACGATGTCCGCAAATCGTAGTTTGAAGGCATGAAATTCGGCATTTTTAAGAGCGACAAAAATGCATTGTTGTATGAAACGTAACAAACAATGAACTTAATATTTTTGACAGATTACAGACGAAAAAAACAAGACATTTGGGAAGGCTTAAAAATACTCCTAGCGACATCTATGGACTAATAGCTGAAAGTCTCATTTCATAGGTATCTATCCTGGTTCACTCTTGGAAAGGAAATATATAGGTCGTTGGACAACTTGGAAAAGCACACAAAATTGTGTATCGAAGTACGATAATGTAATAATTAATAAAAAGTATTTTTCGCTCCAATAAAATTTCCTCAATATTTTTCACGTCAATTTTGCGGTCACGGTGACACGTGATGAAAATAACAAACAAGGAAAATTACGAAAAGATTAAAAAGCAAATTGTGAGAAAATATTACACTACATATTAAATAGACGCCCACAAAATCAACGAAATGCGGAAGAACAAACAGGAAAACCTCAAACAAATTGCTTTAAGCAAATTTTGCCACACCAAGTAAACAATTAAGGAAGCGCCAATACTAAGAAAATTTTGTAAATTACCAGCAAATATTTTTGTATGCAAAAGTTTGTCAGCTGTTACTTCTCACCCGCATTTGCTGTCCACAAAGTGTTGGTACAAATTTTCTTTCTGAGAAGAAGTAAGTTTCTTCTTCGCATTTAAATGTGCGAAAATGTCTTGCGCTGGCTGCAAATAACTCGAACCAAACCAAAGCGTTTCCACTAATAGGCACAGCAATTAGCAGCGCAAATAAAAGTGGGTTAACGAGCAATACCAGCAGCATTAGCAGCAAGGAAGAGGACTTAAGGCGCGAATGGAAAAGGAGGCGTGCTTGAAAAGTAAAATATTTAGAAAATATGTGTCATGGTAAATTGCGACTAATCGCTGGTGCACGAGTTGTTTATTTTGTTTGATTTTTTTGTTTGTTTTTTTGTTGACAAACTATGATAGTAAAAAAGTAGAAAACCTCCAACTATGTGTAGGTATACAAAGTCGCTACTTAAATCTGAAATTTGTCAGGTACTATATATAGTTTAATGTGTATGCTCACATAGCTAATTTATGGACCAAAAAAACGTCTATAGCCGCCGGTGATTACGTACGGTATTGTTTTAGAATATATTATTACGATTTACATATTTTAGGTATTGCTGGTAAAATATTATGCAAGTACGCCGCCTTAAATGTATAAATTACCTGCCACTTATCTACTAGTATTTTACCTATATGAAATCATGGGCAATGGAAATAAAACTCATACAAAAAAATTTTTTAAACACTTTTCTGTGAAAACTTTCTTTCAATAGAAATCATACACCCCTTTCCCCAAAATTATTACAAAGGCACCACAATTGACAAGTTTGGATTATTTAAATCATCGAATTTTGTTTTTGAATAACTTTTTTAATAAATAAAAATATGATTTTGAGTGATGGAAATCTTTAATTTCAACTTTACGCGCTCCATTGCTTGTCTATTTTTATATTGCAGCTGTGTAGTTCAGAGCTGTAAAATATGATTGACTTATGACACCATTTGAAAAAATTATGATCCACCGATGAAGTGATTAATTATATAATTTTGAATTTAGGCAATTTATGTATAAAAATATAGTTTAAAATATAGCAAAACCTAAAATAATATATGCGTTAAACTTTTTGTAAGATCTTCATCACATTTTGAATATTTTTTATCACAATTTTAAGAAAAAAATTCCAAAAATGCACGGTTTTTTATCCCATTAAAATTCAATATAATAAAGTGCAAGTTTGAAGTATCAAAAAAGCCTCGTTGATTTTTAATAATTTTATCCCCTGAAGGTTTTGCCCATTTTCTCCATATAGTGAATTAACAAAATTTTTCTTATGCAGAAAAACTGCGAAACAGCGTCAGAGAAAATTTAAAAAAATTATCCAAATTCAAGGAAATTCTGGAACGACTTTAAACATTCATTTTTTTATACCAGATTAATTTGGGTACAAAACTGTGTACCCAATTTTCTTACAAAAACTATGATTAAAAATTTTTAAATTTGATCACCTATTTCGAAAACTCTCATGTTTGCGAAAGACATCTTTAAAGCTACAGCAGACTTACATGACTTACTCCCAAAAAAATAATTTTTGTACACTTCGATAGTAAAAACTTTCGAATTGGTAAAATTTGTAATGAGACTTTAGAATTGCTGAAATTGTAATATTATTTACCATGCACGTATTTTAAGTTTTACAATATTTTTAACAACTTGGCAAGCACAATAAAAATATTTAGAAAATATGCACAAACAGAACTTCAATCTCATTCATCTCGAAATTACTTTATTTGTACAGCGCGCAGAAGGAAAAGGAACCCATTTATCCAAATAGTTTAAGATTGTAGTTCGTTATTCAGAACACCAGTAACTATGGGCCGGACTATCAAAGAAAAAAATCTAACTAATAGAACTTCTTTGTTTTCATTTAGCAAACTAACGAATATGGCTACTTTCGATATTCAAAGTTCAATAACGCGCTGTTGTTTTCAAAAGTGTGGAGCCTTCACAACAACCTTCACAACCACCAGTGTGGCAGGAATATAGAGTTATGTAGATAATCTGTTAATGCTGGTTGTTGACTTGACCTTCATTTAGAATTTACATATACCCTGTCTTGCCACCTCGAGCCCTCTTTACCTGCGAGTCCAAAAACGGTGTTTTTTTTTAATTTTCTTTTGTCTAAATTGCGCTATATTAACGTCAGCTTTCAACTGGCACACTTTTTTGTTACTTTGATTTATTTAAATTCTTGCTTCCAGTAAAGCGGACAAATTTCGAGTTTTTCTCATCTCGTTCTTACTAAGCAAAATTTAAAAATAAATGGCAGAACTCATAGAGATTTTCAAGAATACAAACAGGCATATCAAAAGCTATAAAAGGCTCTACGCTTTAATATCCCGATTATGCGATACCATACAGTGGGAGAGAAGAAGAATAGAAGAGGGGGCGAAACCAGAAAAATCCCGGGGTTAAAATAGAATATTTGAGGAGGACAACGAACGAGTGGCGATTTACGTGTGTACTAACCGCTTGAAGCTGCTGATGAATTTCACCAGATGTGTGATATTTAAGGCCGCAATATTCGTTGGTGTAGCTAAAAATTGGGAGCCCAGATGGTTAAACCTTAGTCCAACGAAAGCGAGGCAGCTGAGAAAAAGATACCGAGATGATTCCACCTCATCCTCCAGACAGCTTCTGAAGAAAGGGCTTGAAGCAATGCCAAGCCTCACCGCATGGATACCTCACGGACAGTATCCGGGGAGGATACTTACCAAATTTGATAGCTGTGGCTTTATTATCCTTAGAAGGATCTCACGACTTTGCACGTTTGCGCACTAGCCCAGCTCTGACTGAGTTAACGCGAGGCCCATCTTTCCAGTAGCAGATCACAACCCAAATAATTATGATGATGCGGAGCACACCTTCTATAAATGCGAGAGGTGGAACAGGTATGCAACGAGCTATTGGTGTATTTACACCACAAGAAATTATCGAGAAAATGATGATAGACGAAGAAAAATGGAATGCCGTCGCAAATTTGGTGGAGGATAATACCCGAAAAAAGAAGCGCGAAATGAAAAGCTATGCTAAAGAACACTGAGCATAGGTTTCTCAAAACAGGCGACTCTAGACGCAGGGTGAGTAAGTAAGTGTCCTTTTTAGGACGCCGCCTTGGCCCTCTACCTCGAAGCAATGCGGGAGCAGTCCCGCAGTAGAGGGAAAATTCCAAGAGAAGAGGAGGGATAGCTTTAGTGGAATCACCACACATGCAGTAGCGACGGTTACTATATGGTGCGAAGGCATTTTTAACCCAACCTCACAAACAAAACAAAAAAAAAGAAAAACAAAAAAAACAATATTGAAATATTCCGATGCAATTGAGAGGGAAGTCAGGCATTCTCTGACTAATTTTGAACGCATAAACAACGAGCCCACGACCCTAATTGCCGCTTGGCTGTCGGAGTAGATATTTACCTATTTTACCTGTAATAATAGAAGTGAACAGCCAATCCACAGCTTCCTTAATTGCGGCTACTTCTGCTTAGAAAACACTACAGTGGTCCGGAAGCCTAAATTTGAGCTGTATGTGGAGCTCCTCGCGGAATACTCCCCACAAACTCTTAGGTCGAACTTTAAGTCCACCGTAAACATATTTGCCATGCCCTGTACCCACATGTTGCACCCCGCACACTCTTTCCTTGAAGGAATATGAATGGAAAAAGTTCCGCTCGGACCTAGCGAGAGTGTACAATGATCCAGCACCATGGCGATGAACTCAAAGTTGTTAAGAGTGCAACAGTGTCCATAGCTTAAGTCTAAGAGCACCTCAATCTAATTTCGGCGCGTACAGCAGTAGTTTTTCCTGCAATGTCCACGGGTGCTACATTCATCATAGCGTTGAGTGCTACAGTAGGTCTGGTCCGGAGCGCCACACTGATTCCAATGAGGACAGACCTTTGAACCCTCTACAGCTTCTTAACCCATGTCATCCCTTGCGGTGAGTTCCACCAGAGAAGAAAAAAAAACAAAAAACATAGTTCATTCTGCAACAAACATCACACAAACAAAAATTTCAAATCTTGTGCACGATTTCTAAAAATCGTTTTATAGCCCATTAAATTTAAGTAAATGAAAAATGCAAGTGTAAAATGTCTCAAAAAAAAAAAAAAAGCTTTTAATTCTTCTTAGTACTTATGTATGTTCCACCCATGTTCTTCGATTTTCAGGTGTGCAAAAATGCTTTATGAGCGCGGCATTTATATGAAGTACGGAATTATGTGCTATTGCCAGCGATTTTTTTCAGTTGTGATGGTGAACGATTTGCAATTGAAATTTTTACCCAATGCTACGTTCCATTTTTACTACTATGTCAGGTATGTGATACTTTTAACTCACATTATTGACATACATACCTGTGCGCATATGAAAAAATAAATAATGCCAATAAGTATAGAGTAGCAATGCCATATCGGTGAAGTGCCACTGGGCGTATACGCAATATTCGAATGCCTCTTATACCTACCAAGGCATTTGTACACATTTGTGCACACATATCCATGCATACATCATACACTAGCAAACAATGAAAATATTCATGCGCGCTTAAGTTATTTGCACTGACATCGTAAGTTTACTTTTAGTGTCACTTGTAGCGAATTCCCATTAAATTGGCCTGCAGGGTCAAGTTCCCATTACAGTGTCACATAAGAGTATATGTGACTGAAATTCTATGTAAGTATGCGATATTTTTAATAATTACTGCTCTGTTTTAAAATTGTGTCCCATTCATATAGGAACAAATAAAAATGTGAAAAAAAATGTTTGTATTTATTATTGTGTCTGTATCTTTTTGTCTACTCATCCTTTTGTCTAACTACATTCAGAGGTTGCGTTGATATTTTGCCTGCATTGGTGTTTGTCTCTTGTGTATCTTCTGTTGACCTAATTTGTGCAATGTGCTTTAATTTTGTATGTCTCTGAACGAGCTGTAAGCGCGATTTTTTATTTACAGCAGCTGCAGCGGCACAAGGCCACTTAAAAGCACTTTCAGAATATTTCTTAGAAAACATAAACTAGTCGCTAAAGTGCAAGGATACGCATAGTGTTCAGGAGAAGTATGAGAGGGTGCAAAGTTAAGAGTATACATATGTATATATATACATATCTATGTTCACTAGACCGGGTCGATTTGTGGGGAGGCCAAAAAATCGCCCATTGCTCTGTGAAAATCATATTCTAGGGATCAAAATAAGAAACTTTGCCGAAGGAACAATACCTCTAAAACGAATTCTGATGTCCCCCAATTTGGGTCGAACTTTTTAGTTTCTTTTCTATAACTCCCTTAAATTAATTTTTTCATTTACATATGTTCTGACTAAATAAATTTCTTAAGAGAAAAAAAAAGATATTATTATATTGTAAATAAATAAAAACAAAGTAAAAACATAGCCATTTAGCTGATTTTTTCATGTAAAGGCCAAAAATGGTGATATTTTGAAATTGGGGGACATCAGAATTCGTTTTAGAGGTATGGTTCCTTCGGCAAAGTTTCTTATTTTGATCCCTAGAATACGATTTTCACAGAGCAATGAGCGATTTTTAAATCGACCCGCCCTAATGTTCACGTATACATATTTTCATTCGTGTATATGAATATACTTGAGCTAGAAGGACAAAAAAGCGAGAAAGCTTAAGCACATTGACATTAATTTAAAACTAATTAAACTTTACCGCATATGAGCCCATTTTATTGCAGTTTTGATTCAATGTTTTTCCAAATTAAGTATTATAAAATAATTAAAACTATATTTATCATCAAATATATATTTAGTAATAATAAAACGCAAAAAAATTCCCTATAATTTTATGACATTTGGAAATAACCTCGCCTTAGCGCAAGTGGATGAAAGAGCAGAATTGAAGTCTCAATGAGAAAACGATAACAGAGTAATATGTAAGTATATTACTTTTTGCCAAACGAAATATTTTCGTGAAGTCGATATACTCATCTTTCTCTACGGATATTAATTTTTTCGGATATTAGTTTTAATATATGGTTCTGCAAAAAAACTTTAAAAATATATAGATTTTTTAATACTTTTCATTTAACATGTCTCATTGGTAATTAAATAATGCTATTTCTACCGTGAACCACTTATTTTTCAACGCTTTATTAATTCGTGCAGTAATGGGAACATTACTGGGGACAACATAAAGACGCTCGCCACAAATAGGAGGAGGAGCTCGACCAAACACCCTGAAAGGATGTGCAAGCCAATTTATAAACATACATATGTTTAAAGGGATAAGGAAATATTTCTTCTACACATTTAATCTTCATATCTTTCATCAAAAATCAGAAGCCGCGAGTGAGTAGCTAAGACAAGAAATTTTATATTTCATAATACCTATAAACTGAAAACGTATAACATCGTCTTATTTTGTTTATTTTCCTAGAATTCAGTTTTATTAGTTAATTTTGTTTAATTTTCCTTTTCTTTTTAAAATAAAAACTTTAGCTTTAGTTATAAGTGTCAAACCTGATTGACGTACGACGCAATTTGAAAAAATAATAAATCTTCCGATAGAGTGATTAATTTTGCGCCATCTCGCATAATCGAAAAAAATATTATTGTAATTATTATTATTTTTTTTTTTAAAATCTTAATTGGAGGGTCAAAGTAATTCTCAAGCTGGCTCTTATGGTAACAAATTTCGGTTAAATTTCTAGCGATCATTAAATATATGTATATGTGTGCATCCGAATTTTTACAGGCATTTTTTTCATCACCTTTCTTGTAGTTTTATAGTACTCAACTTTTCAGTCGGAAGTGACGATGACTTAGAAACCGCTAACGGAAGAATTGGGCCTAATGACGTTCATGAATTATCAGAAGAAACCACTTTTGATCCTGACTAGATTACGCTAAAATAATTCAAAGTAGTAAAAAAATTTTTAAATAATAATAAACCATTTTAAATAAAATATTTTTTTAATTAAGGAAATACCATTAAAAAAAGTGAAATAAAAAAAATAATAATAAGTTCAATAAAAATCATTAAGTGTTGCCAAGCACTTAAAACCAAAATTCTGAAAACATTAAAAATTATAATATAATAAAATAAATGTAAGAAAAACGAAAAAATTTCACATCAAATCGGACTAGAATCCTCTCTGCGGTGTACCCTGGATATGTAATAGGATATTCTTGATTTAATATATATATGATATATACCTATGAAATGAGACTTTCAGCTATTAGTCCAAAGATGTCGCTAGGAGTATTTTTAAACCTTCCCAAATGTCTTGTTTTTTTCGTCTGTCATCTGTCAACAATACTCAGTTCATTGTTTATTACGTTTCATACAATACGTCCCCTTAGTATAACAATAGCCTATGTGCTCATAGGCTATTATTTTTTTATTGAATTTTTGGATTCTCCATCGTCGATTTTATATGTGGTCAAAATTTTGTCAAATTCTAGTTCCACAAAGTGGGTCAAAACGTCAGTCAAAAAATAATACATATTTACAGACATAACGAGATTTGAGTGAGAGCTACTTTCGACAAAAAGTTTGAAATTCATTTTCTCAAAACATCAAAAAATTTATAGGCTATTTTAATACTAAGGGGACGAATAATGCATTTGTCACTCTTGAAAATGTCGAATTTCGTGCCTTCAAACTACGATTTGCGGACATCCTTAATTTTCTGTTATCAATTGAAGAAAAACGCTCCTCAGGCTCATCAAATGCTTACAGAAGCTTATGGTGGGCATGCTCTAAGTAGAGCACAGTGCTTGAGGTGGTTTGAAAAATTCCGAAGTGGTGATTTTAGCGTGGAGAACGAGGACCGTGGCCGGCCACCGAAAAAGTTTGAAGATGCCGAATCGCAAGCATTGTTGGACGAAGATGATGGTCAAACGAAAGAAATGATGGCAGAGCAGTTGGGAGTGACCCAAAAAACCATTTCCAAACGTTTGAAAGACATGTGTATGATTTTAAAGGTCGGAAGATGGGTGCCGCTTGAGCTGACTTGATGACAATGTACCACTACATCGAACAAAAGCGAGCCGGGAATTGGTGGAGACGTACGATTGGGAACCGCTGGTGTATGCGGCTTACTCACCAGACTTGTCGTCTTCCGATTATCATTTGTTTGCATCGAAGGGCCACGCACTTTCCGAGCAGCGCTTCAATACTCACGAAGAAGCCAAAAAATGGCTCGATGATTGGTTTGCGGCCAAAGACGGCCAATTTTTTTGGCGCGGCATCCACAAACTGCCTGAGAGATGGAAAAAATGTGTCGCTAGCGATGGCTATTATTTTGAAGATTGAATTTGTAACCATTTTTTGTTAATAAATGTTTGTAATTGAAGGAAAAAAGTCTCATTTCACAGGTATATACACTTTTTTTTTTGTTTGGCCGATCCCCTTCTCCTATTTGTGGCGTGCGTCTTGATGTTGTTTCACAAATGGAGGGGCATACAGTTTCAAGCCGACTCCGAACGCCAGATATTTTTTATGAGGAGCTTTTTCATGTCAGATATACACTCGGAGGTTTTCCATTGCCTGCTGAGGGGCGACCGCTATTACAAAAAAACCTATTCTTCATTTTAATCTTTCACCGAGATTCGAACCTACGTTCTCTCTAAACTCCAAATGGTAGTCACGCACCAACCCATTCCGGCTACGGTGGCCGCCTCCCTATCCGCAATTCTACATAGGGGCAGACGGATTTTTAATAGAGGCAGCGGACAAGAGGTAAGTCTGAAACTTTACGTTGTTTCATGCTTGGAACCCCCTTAAAAGTAATTTTAATCCAACACTTCCTTTAAGTCATCTAAATTTTTCCTTTAATATAAATTTAGTTTTTTATATTTATTATTTAAAAAAAAAGGTCAATAATGTGAAAATTATAACTCATAATGAAACTCAAAACTCACTACATACATAAAACGTTGTTATTTTCATTTCATTAAAAGAGAAACACAAAGATATGCTGATACTCGCTTCCTTGTAAATAATCACGTAATAGGAAGCTGCACACACGCACAAAGTTATAGGCTGTCAGATAAGTACCCTTACGCAAAAAAGTCAACGAACAAACATATTCTCATCTTCTTGCAAGGTAAAGAGCAAAACTTAAATTACTTTTTTTTGTTGCTTTCCTCCAGTGTCTCCTACGCTCACGTATGTGATGAATAGTAGGTGTACTTGCACGTTCTCTTTTGCATTTCACTTTATTTTTCTACTTACTGTGCTTATTTTGTAATTCATGACATTCCAGCTTGTTGCACGTACAACGACTGCCAGTGTGTCTGGAGGTCATGTCCGCATACAAGCACCAGGAATCTGAGTAATAACACAGTTATGTATGTTGTAATCACATTTCGCTTATGGTTACATATACATACATATGTGCATGTTGGATACTCATGTATGTGTAAGCATACTGCAGCTCTATGCACGCCGACATTTGTGGATGAGAAGTCTAACTGGCAATAAAAGCGTATAAATTTATCAAATACTTCAAAAAGTTAGATGGTTTCCATCAATGGCTGAAGTGGTACATTAGGAGAAAGTTTTCAAGCTACAAAGGACCATATGGCCTATTTTATTATCTCAGACCAAAAATAAGAATTAAAAATTTTCTATTTCTGTTTTTAGGGAATACCACTTTGATTTAATAACTGCTGCTCAAATTTATTTGAACATGTATGTGCATATCTGCATACCTATGTGTAACATACATACTTATATTTTGTTGTGATACACACTGGCATTAGTGTAAGTACCACACTGGAACTCCCCAAGTAGGGCTAAAGCGCCGTTTTGATGCCATTATGAGACCTACAACAGGAAAATCTCTACAGCCAACCAGAGCTGTTGATGTAATGGTAAAGATTGATGCGATTTAGGTTGGTGCACTGCCCTAGGCTGTCGAAGAAAGGAGCACCACCTAGTGACCTGAATCGTCTAGCTGCCAAGCCCGGACATTTACAGAGAAAGTGCTCAACAGTCTGCTTCTCTGGAAGGTCTCCACAGCGTCTGCCATGGGGGTTAAATGGTAAACCTCGCTTTTATTAATGTGTACCGATCATACAATGGCCTGTAAGGTAAACACAGCGACGAGTTTGAAAATTGAATGGCGTAAAGTCCCCAGGACTTTCTGAGTTTTCGAAATAGCACATGAAGAAATGGTGTTCTATCTTTTCTGAGCATTAACTTGTGCCGTTTCCCTTTAACAAGGGGGGGATGCCGATGACCGGGTAGGAGGGCCCTGAAGTTGATCCCGTCCATTCCGTTAATTCAGAATAGAAGGCTATACTGGCCTTCTTTACCCGATTTTCAATGCGTAGAATCGAGACTAGAGTACGAACGCCTTAACAACCGAAACCAGCGTGGTGCAACAAGCTAAATTGTACTTTGCTGGGTTCCGGGTGGGTCTGGAATAAAAGTCATACAAGATCTTCCTCAAGCCAAAAGGCTTATAAGACCTTTTACCTACAATAGGGAATTGCATAACTTTAAAGCAGACATAAGGAAAATAGTTGATTATGTGATAGGTGGCTATTACTTAAATTACCATCTATCAAAAATTCACATTGAGAATGAGTCAAAGTAAATACTCTGTCTAGAGGATGATGAAATCACAGAGCATATCTTGTGCAACTGATACTCAAAAATATTTGGCAAATACTAAAAAAAAAGGATTCAGAAAGCCGTTAGAGGGTTAAAATGGTATAGAGAAATAATCTTCAGAAAATTTTACGAATGGTCTGCTTACCCAAAATCTTAATCAATTAATTAAATTTTTTTCTGTTTTTGGCACACGTTCGAGCTATACTAAAAATTCTAAAAATTATGTAAATTGAATTGTAATGGGGATGTGTGAAATACATTTATCTCCAGCATGTGAAACTTTTAATTTTTCTCTTCGATTGGGATTTCCAATTTCATCAATGTTAACGAAGTTAAAAATTCATTGAAACTTTTAATAAAATTAAGTTAAACTTAGCTTTTTATATTAATATGGGAATCGTTAGGAATAATTGTAATTTATAGCTCGTTTTGAAAAATGAAAAAACACCCTAGACTCAAAATCTATCCTGCTTCTTCTTGATTGGCGCCTACGCAATTTGGGAGAGTCACTTCTTTCTCATTCTAAGCTGTGCCTGTTGCACAAAGCATGTGAAGCAAAGTATTTTTCCACCTGATCCTTCCAAGCAAAAGAGGGATTACTCTCCTACCACCTGCAAGTACCGTATCGAATAATCTCAGAGATGTAGAGATGCATTTGCAACCATTCACACGATGTGACCTAGCCAGCGGAGCCAGCTCTTTATTTCCTGGACTATGTTCATATCTCCATAATGTTTATGTATCTCAGTATTCAATAGTTTGCGATATTCCCCGCCATCAACGCGCAAGGGACAATAATCTTCCGCACAAACTATCGCTCGAAGTAATCTTCTGAGACTCTTGATTGTGCCTAGTCGCGCATTTCTTAAATGAAAAAATTCGCAATACCAACATGGAATAGATCATAAAAATCAACAAAATTTTCTAGCAACTTCAAGAGCAGTGTTCTTTATTATACAAAAATTTCATGAGCTGTAAAACTGCTGCTCTCGCGGCTAGGCGCTTGAAATTCCTTAGCGTGCCCTTTGGGGATGAATTGAAGCAATTCTCCAGCCTAGCTCCCTTTTCGCTCCTCCACTACATCAACAGCACTGGATGGATGTAGACGGTTTTTTCTTTTAATCTTTTCACAGGTGGTGGTCCACATTATGATATCAAAGCGGCACGTAAATACTACTTGAAGTATGCCTGGGGTACTCTTGCCATCGAACCTACCTATCTACACAAAACTGCATACGAAAAATAGTTCCAAAAACTCTAATAAAAAACAGTGGAACTGGAATGAACAGTTTGTGGAATTTTTCCAATTCTCTTATTTTTTTTATTTTTAAACTGGATTGATATAGCTTTTGTCAGACAATGAGCTATATTGTTATAAAAAAAAAATAATATTCAAAACAAAAAATAAAATTTTTATTTTCATTCATTTTATCGCATACTTCACAGTTCCATTAAGCGGCCGCCGCAGCCGAATGGGTTGGTGCGTAGCTACCAATCGGAAGTGGTAACGTTCCAATTTCCAGGCAAGATATATCAAATGATAAAAACAGTTTTTTCGGAGTAGGATTAAAACTGTACGTCCCTCCATTAGTGAAACATCATCAAATGCACCTCACAAATAGGAGGAAGAGCTCAGCCAAAAACTTAACTGAAGTGTACGTGTACATTTCCCCTGATTTTCACTAAAATTACTTAAAATGAAGAAGTCAATATATTTTTTTTCAAAATTGGCATACAGTTTATTTATATCTACAATAAAATAATATACATTTTTTTTTTATTTTACTCATTTAAAATCGCGGATGTACACTCAATTCTTGCATTGTAGCTTCGGCGTCAGTAGCCTGAATACAAAAAACCAAGCATTTTTTTGTTTACTAATCTCATAATTTCTATATGAATAAAAAAAATGGAAAAAAAAAATTTCGCGGAACAAAATGCTATGAAAAAAAAATGAATTTTGTGGCGATTTTCCTATTGCATCGAAAAAATTATTTTTTCGAAAAATTTTCGAAAACTTATAAATTCACAAAGAAAGTAATATCGTAAAAAAGATGTGTGCAAAATTGTATGAGATCGGTCAATAACTTTTCGAGTTATCGTGTAAGCCAATTCGAAAAATGTAGTTTTGAGTAAAATGCGTCTAAAGTTTGAATACATGAAAATTCTTCTCCCAGCGCTCGAACGCAAAGAATAGAGTCGTAACGGTTGACGGTCTATAATATAAGAAATACTTAAATTTACGTTCTAAAAATTTGTTGACATATACTTAAAGTTTTATATTATTTTTGTATTATTATTATTATTTTATGAGAAAAAAGTTTTCTTTTTTTGAAATTTTACAGGTATCTGTCCTCTTAAAGCCTCAAATTACTCATGCCATACCGACACCTACCTCAACTATTTATATGCCTACACCTGCTAATGTCACAAATCGAAGACCTCCAACTATCCACTAATTAAAACACCATAAATTCAATCCCTTATTACAATTTATTGTTTCATAGTCTTAAGCAACACAAAAGTCATAGAACTCTCACGGACACGGCAGAAACCCCACAATAGCAAAACAATTAATATTATTTCAATATAGTGGAAAAAAGAATAATAATAATGTGTAGCCATTTACACACGTGTGCACATATATCTTCAAATCAGCTATAACATACATACACTGCCATGCGATTCCAAATAATCAATGCCAATCAAATGGCAGCGTTAAAAGCTTTATCGCAAATAAGCGCTAAAACCACAGCTGCAAGCCAGAAACAAATGAAATCAAATGCACGGAATTACGGTATGGCTGCGGTAGTTGCGGGAAATGAATACATATATTGGATGTATTGAGTATTTATTCGACTATTATTTGAGTTGGTGTTGAATTAATAAACCGACGCTTTCGAGGTAAATATTTAAACAGGAAAAAAGCGGAAAGAAGCAAATGGAAAATAATCTATTGTTTGTGTGAAATTTTAGCAAACGGGCAGAAAAAGTGCACGAGTAGGCGGAACTATGCAGGTTAATTCGAATGCAAACATATTTTTAAAAATTATTTAAAATTAACAAAACTCAAATTTTTCATTATGGGAGCGATTACATGAAAAGTAATTCAAGTATCTTGGTCATTGCTGTAATTTTTCTGAAAATTGTTTTATTTGTAGGCTTGAGTAATCAGTAAACTGAAAGATATTAAAAACAACATTTCATCAGTCAATGTTGGAAATTTTGGTAAAAAGTTTTTAAAATGAAATATCTTCGGTGCTTTTTTAATATTTTTATAACTTTGACTTATTTTTGAGTATAAAATATATTCTTTAAAGAAATTTTATTGGAAAAAGTTTATATTTTGTTCAAAATTTCTGAGAAAATAAATTTTTTTTTCATTTTCGGAAAACACCATCCGCTCAGATTTTTTTTTAGTTTTTCATTAATAGTCGCGACTCTCCACAGTAATCCCTATAAGTTTCATAATGAAATCCACATCACTTTTCGAAGTATATTCAAATACGAAAAATGTCGTGCATATACATACATACGTAGCGACGCACAGTGCTCCGTTACCAGACAAACAATAGGGAAAAATATGAGTGATTGGAATTGGTTCAAACTTTACTACTAAAAGAATTTGTTCCCCTTGTTCACTCCTCTCGAGAGCATAGGGCCTCTTGCGTTGGTTTCGATAATCTATTTGATTTCTCGCAGGGTAGGGGATTACCAGTCCTAATTGGTGGAAATGCTCACCCGTCGTTGCTTAGGAACAACGCCCTCTTACTGCTTGGAGCGCCATCTGTGTTTCACATTTTTCTAGCAAAAGGATCGCCCAAATGGTTGAGGAGTTCGCTTAATTTTGGTGTGTCTGCGGTATAACCGCGATTGCCCGCTTCCTCTTGCTGGAGCCACTGATGCAATGTATAACTGTTTGTTTTTGCTTGTTTTAGCAGCCACAAACCAAATAATGCGCTTACTATTGTGAGGATAGAGAGGATCAGTTTTTGGGTGTAGGGGTATTTTTTTTTTTTTTAGAAACAGGCAAAGTAGGTAAATTTCGAAAAGGATGAGGACCGTGCTTTGCGTGGGATGGCAGGCTAGTGCACTTACGCTAGACTACCACTAAAGGATGTCGATCACGCTAATTTTAAAAATGAAATTGCTTTTTCCGTACCGGCTACCAATTTTGAGAAAACCTTTTTTTTTTTCTTTTTAATATGGAGGTAAAATAAGGCATAATTATTGATGACATGTCCAATTATATTGTATTAAAAATTATGACTAAAACAGTTTATAAATAAAACAGGAAATAACAACAGAAAAAGTACAGCAGTAATTCTTCTTAAGAATAAAAATGTGTTAGGTGCGCAACTAAGTTCCCGCTGTTTCTCAATAGATGCCGCCAGCAGTGTGTGCTAGTCGATTCTACCATAACCTAAACGTCATAAACCAAGCTTAGACATATGGCAAACAAACTGCTTCGACACATTAGTGATTTTGTTTTGGTATCATAAACTTCTGGTTTTGTGAAAATGTCTGATTTTGTGGCGAATAATTGTCATTTGCGGGAAGTGTTGATTTTCCCCTTCCATTCGAAAAAAACGGCGGCTGAAGCGCATCGAGAGCTACAAAAAGTTTATGGAGATGCTGCTTAAGTGAAACAACAAGCCGGGATTGGTTCCGTCGCTTCAAAGACGGTGCTTTTAATGTTGACGACAGTCCGCGTGAAGGAAGACTAAAGAGGATGAATGATTCAGAAACAGAGGATTTGGGTTCCTTATAAGTTAAAACCAAGGGATGTTGAGAGGCATGAAAAAGGGACTCTACAACGTGACAACGCTCGGCCAAACGTTGCCAAACCCACTAAAACCTACCTGGAAACATTGAAATGAGAAAGCCTACCCCACCCGCAATCTTCTGCAGATATTGCGCGGTCGGATTATCAGCTGTTCCGATCGATGGCACATGGTCTAGCTGACCAGCAGCTCCATTCATATGAAGGCATCAAAGAATGGCTTGATCCGTGGATAGCCTCAATAGATGAACAGTTTTACCTCAACGGTATACGAGATCTACCCGAAGACTACCAAAACTACGTGCCGCATTGTTTTGACCAGAGAGCGACATATTTCGTTACATCGAAATCGAAGGACATGTCCCTAATAGCCTGCTTCAATTGAAATGGAAAGCATCTACAACAAGTATTACAATAAGTATTGATTTAGCCCACGCATGGCTTGGATGATATTCTCTTGAAAGTCAGGACGGCTTCTGGGTTATCCGCACAACATCAATCTTTAAGGCCTTTTCGCAAGCAAATGTTTAACTAACATCAAAATATGAGTCTTCATATGAATACCCAACTTTTTGCGCACAAAATCCTTTATACGGTAAGCTAGTATATCATCCTCAAATCATTTTGGATTTTAAAACCTTTTATTAAACTGGTGTTTCCAGCTACATTTTTGAAGGAAATTAAAAACGACAAACTATACACCATAAACTATGCGCCAAACTTGTTTGATGTCTATATAGTGCTTACCGAAATGGCATCAGAGAAAGAAAGGTGCTAATAATGTCGTTATTCTTCAATCCACACCAAAGGTTTAGAATTCTCAACAACTACTTCTGGCTGCTGCAAGGTGCAATTGGATTCCATAGGCGAAATATTCAGAATCTGTCTGTCTTAATTATCCGTAAAATGTGTAGAGGTATTAAATCTGTTGGGCAGTATTTGTTTCCCAAGTATTTGTATTCATTTACACTTTCAAAAACAATATCATCTATAGCTAGATTGCTGGCATCCATTTTACGTGCTGAGCGAAGCCTAAACTTAGTTTTTTCGGCGTTGGCATTCAGTCCTATAAGTTTTGCTTTTGTTTCTAGCAGCTTGAACATGCGATTAGTTTGCTTTTGTTTTTTGCCATGATGAGAACGTCGTCAGTATATGCAAATTAATTATAAGCGTTTTTCACAGTGTTTTTATGACACGCGGTGTTGCGCTTAAATGAGAGAATTAGTACTTAGCGAGGTGATAACCGTCGGCCTTCATTTCCCAAATTCAACTGACTTAATAATAACCTTAATTCTTAAACGTAACCTAGCCTTAAGCTCCAAAGACGCTGATCTTGTACTTTACTGCAAGGAATCATATTACGGCGCGAGGCATAGCTCGCAATATTTTTGGCATCGACGTTCCCGCTGCCAACTGTTATTTTTTGCTTAGCTGGCCGCTCGTATTACCTTGCACATGTTTGAAATTCTTTGTCAAGTATTGCTCCAGACAAATTAATATCTTTTACAGCTGTCTGTGCAACAGAAGATTGAAAATCAGAGCGAACAATGCGTGTCCTTGTTTAACGCCAGAGAGGACCTAGAAGGGTTCAGACATTGCGCTTGAATTAGCACCTTGCTAGTATTTAGAGTTCTTCAAAGTGCAGAGAACCAGTTCAATCAGCTTCAACGGAACACCAAGTTTTTGGAAACAGTATTTGATTTGCTTTCTTGTGTCTAGACTATCAAACGCTTATTTAAAATCAATAAATAGCCAGAATATATTAATGTTTTGGTTTGGTTAAAAATTTGGTTTACCAAGAAACCTTGATCAATTGTCGATCGTTTACTTCTAAAACCACACTGGTATTCATCTATTATTTCACTAACATAAACTTTGATACGCTCGTACACAATATTTGTGAACACTTTGTAATCGACGTTCAATAGCGATATTCCTCGATAATTTTTACATTTAGTCTTATGTATTGGCACTATTACACTTGTAAGCCATTCATTTGGAACTTTATTCTTTTCCCAAATGGATTTTAGATGAAAGTATATTTGCTTGCGCTACCGCATTCGAGTATAAAAATATTAGAATTATATGCGATTCATAAATGAAAACATTTTGATATGACACGAAGAAGATCAAAAGCACTTAATCAACTTATTTTTTTCAAAAAGAATTCCAATAATTTACAATATAATAAATTTATTCAGCTTGAATTTTCATTCATCTTCATTCAACCGCCAAGTATTGATTATATTGGATGGTCGAAAAAGTATTTATATTCAAACTTCAACACATTTTTTTTATATTTATAATGAACATTATTAAACCAAATATGTACCATTTTGATCGACCACCTTTTGCCATTTCTCTTCTAGAGTCATTATTCCATCAGTGTAAGACTTTTGTCGATTCTCGGCGAAAAACCGCGACAAGTAATTTTCACAGGCTTCTCTTGAAGCCAACTGTACTCCATAAGGGAGTTCTGCATTGACCGAAACAAATGGTAGTCCGATGGTGCAAGGTCAGGGCTATAAGGTGGATGCAACAAAACTTCCCAGCCAAGCTCTCCCAGTTGTTGCCGAGTCATCAAATATGTGTGTGGCCTAGCGTTGTCCTGATGGAAGACGACGCCCTTTCTGCTGATCAGTTCTGGCCGTTTTTCTTCGATTGCTTGCTTCAATCTCATCAGTTCTTGACAGTGAAGTGTAGAATCAATCGTTCGAGCAGGCTGGAGCAGCTCATAGTGATTGATGATTCCTTTCCAATCCCACCAAACACACAGCATAACCTTTCGAGGCATCAATCCTGGCTTTGCGACCATTTATTGAGCTTCACCACCCTTGCACCATGATCTTTTTCGCCCATTATTGTCGTATTTGATACACTTTCCGTCTCCTATTACCATTCGCTTCAGAAATGGTTCGATTTCATTTCGTTGCAGCAAAGAATCGCAGATGTTAATTCGGTCCATTCATAGACAATTCATGTGGTATCCAAACATCGAGCTTCTTTTTGTAACCAGCCTTTTTAAGTGTTTCAAAACCGTTTGATGATGAATGTTTAGTGCCTTGGCGATGTCATGGCAGCTTATGTGACGGTCCTGACAATCTTTTCCATAATTTCATCGACTTTTTCAACGATAGGTCGACCGGAGCGAGGTGCATCTTTCACATCGAAATTTCCAGAACGGAAGCGAGCGAACCATTGTTGTGCTACACGAACTGACACAGCATCGTCTCCGTAAACTTCACAAATTTCATTGGTGGCTTGCGTGGCATTCTTCCCTTATTTATACAAAAATTTCAAAATATAGCAAATTTCTTCATTATTTTCACTCATTTTTGAACAGTTATAACTTTTTTTCAACATCTCCGAATTTTTTTGTTTTTGGTTAAATGAAGCTTATGATGTCACCTTTCTAACAGCATATGATATGACACAATGTGATTGGTAGAACTGGAGATAGGTGACTCCAACGACATCTACTGACAAAATACGAAAAGACTTTTTCGACTACCCAATATTTGTCAGAAAAATTTCAAATTATGTCAGATAAAAATTTCCTTATTGCTCATGGCGTATCCCTGAATCACAAGTATTTCATATGTGCATACACATACATATAAATATATATTCACAATAATAAATATTAGATATATAGGTGGGCGCACCGGAAATCAATCCATTCTCTTGTGACAAGTAATCGACGAGTAACACAACGAGCAAATAATGTGCGAAGGTAAAACAAACCAAATACGAAAATTAATATTAGCGGTATTTTGAAATATGTTAGACCAACGGTGCAAGCTTATTTGCCAAATGATTTCATTTTGTTTATATTTCCTCAAATACTATTTATATATGTTGGCTAGCAAATACAAAAATACGAAAGCGTGCGAACTTAAACCAAAACAAAAAAAAAATGTTACTGAAAGATAAAAATATCAAATATACGCACGGCCTTTACCTTTCGCTATTGGTTGTTCCAATTTTTTTGTTTCATGTTTTGCAGGAAATACCATTAATGCCTTTTAATGGAAAAATAAAAACGCGTTAACTTAAACGCAAACAAATAAAAATAGAACAAAAACGCACCCCTTGCTAACAAACTCGGGTAATAGTGGTGAGGGGGTGGACAAGGGCAAGCTGCAATAGGTAAAATTATTTTAATTGATATTTACAAAGAGATTTTTGGCGGCCAACAACCGCCCGTGCGAACTCTTATCAGCCGCAGCTGTCTTAAACATGCTTAACAACAACTACATCACACACATGCACGAACTCATGTCGGCCATTATCGCTGTCAATCAAAATTGATTGAATTTTTTGTGGCCTTTCTTCGTTCCTTTTTTCGTGTTTTCCATTTTCGTTGTTTTTTAACACCAAAATTATTATTTTCCCTCGCGTTACGGAACTGTATCTTTCGCAGAGATAAACATAAATACACCCTATGGTGCGGGTAACATTTTCGTTGGAAAAACCAACAACAGAATTCATTCACTCCCTGGTGTCTTATCTAATAAAACTGAGCAAAATTCGGACTACTAAGTAGTTGGCATTGATAGAGGAGGGATGGAGTTTTGTACACAACATGTACAAACATGTAAACCGAAATCAGAGAATCTCAAGCGACAACAACCTGTTGCTTTCGCAGTCAAGACTTTCGGCTTACGGCCTTCACATTTCCCTTCATAGCTTACGTGGTTAGATGTTTGCTACATGGAGATTTATTGGTCATACGCAGGGAGAAACAAGAAGAGTGAAAAGTTAACGCGTAATTTTATGTAAATGTATTTAATATATTTATGCGAAAGAGTGGAATATAACCCTGACGCTTGGAAGGGGAAATCTCTAAAAATGAGGATAGTTCAAAAAAGATAAAATATAAATTCATAAATTATTTTTAATTAAAATTCTGTAGGCAAGTCTAAGCTACTTAGGGATAAGAGGAGTAACTGCTCATGCAGCGGGCATATTTCGCTTCCGAGAAGCTGGGCTCTAAAAAGAATGACTGTTTTCGTAATCGCCAGCGGTGGCAAATGCAAACTTACTGGTGGAAATTAATAAAAAAATGTAAATTAAGACATGAAGATAATTATTTCTGACCACAAGAATTTCTAGGCGCATTTCAATATGCAGATAAGGGGGCGTCCATAAATTACGTGAGATGTTTAAGGGGGGGAGGGGGTCGAGTCAAATCTCATCTAATCTTACGTTGGAGAGAGGGGGGGTCTCGGCAAATATCACGCAATTTTTTTTCTGATTGAAACAAAAAAATTGTACATGCTTAAGATTTAATCTCAAGCGTAATCGTAGTATGATTAAGATCATTCACTAATTCGTTCGAAAGAAAATAATTTCATTCATACTTCGACGTTATACATTACTACTGTCAAACCACCATATTTGTTTTATACCAAATAGCTCAATTTAATCTGAATTTGCGTTACAGTGTAGCCCGTCGGTTGTTTTCGCGCCACTATGAGCCGAACGCCCTATCACTCAGGTTGACGTTTGACAATTCCGGACTTTAAAGAACATGACGGAAAATCATTTGCTCCATTTCTAATACGCGTACCGATTGAACCGCTGAATGCCTTCATCAGCACGCCTATTGATCTCTATTGCCCAAGTATACGTGATGATTTAGAGAAAATATGCTGCAGTACATGCGGTATTTACTTCGGATCTATCACAAGAGCTGCAGAGCACAGGGGAGCAGCTCACATTGCACCAGCTAAGCAAGCGCGTATGTACCGCAAAGAGCGACCCTCACGGATGGTCGCAAGACGAGCTAATCAGTTACTGTGCGCAAGCGTCAACGGCTTAGAGTGGCTAGATTAGAACGAAGTTGAAGGAGCACATGATTTTACTGAAAATCATATGGACATGTTGGTCCCAATAGTCTCTTTTGAAACCGCGCATGATTCTCCATGGACTGAATTAGAGTAGATATTCTTTTTTTAATCGCAGTAGTTACGATTTAAGTCTTCTATTGTTAAATTTTTATTACACTTATAACTCTCAGCAATATTGATTACTAGTCTTAACTAGTCGTAAATAAAAGCACGAAGCAAATTTTTTTTCTTTTTACAATAACAGTCCAACGCGTTTACATAAGAAACCCACATTTTGAAAAATCTCACGTGAGATTGGGGGATGGGGGAGGGGGTTGAATAAAATCTCACGACATCTCACCAGGGGGGGAGGGAGGGTCAGAAAATTGAAAAAAACACCTCACGTAATTTATGGACGCCCCCTAAATAATTACCAACCGCCGAATTTCCAGGCAACAATATTTGCGGTTGCCGTAGTCGAATGGATTGGTGCGTAATTACCATTCGAAAGTGCGCATGTTCGAATCTCCATGCATAAACATCATATAATAGAAACAGATTTTTTTAAAGGGCGGTCGCCCCTCGGCTGGCAATGGCAAATCTCCGTGTATATCTGGCATGAAAAATCTCCTCATGTCGTTTTTTTACTATTGATGCTTTCCATTTAAATTCAACCGGGCTATTCGGGTCATGTTCTTCGATTTCGATGTAACTCAAATATGTTGTTCTCTGGTCAAAATAATGAGACACGTATTTTTTTGTTCGCCCGAAAAAAATTTTTTTCAAGATTTATCAGCCATTTTGTTTTTCGGCTGAAAATCGATTTTTTCAATTATGTAAGCAAATTTTTTTTTTAAATGATCATAACTTAGTCAAAAATGAACCGATTTTAATGATTTTGGGCTCAAAATGATCGTAATTACTTGCACAAGCGACTTCATGTACAAAGAATAGCAAAAAAATATTTGACAATTTTTTATTTTGCAAATAAAAAAAAGTGAGAAATTTTTTCGAAATTCAATATTTCAAAAAGTGTATTTTTTTTTTTTTTTTAACTTTTTCCAAATTAAGAGGACACCTCAAACTTCAATTGAGCTGAATGCCCAGTAGCTAAAATGAGTTGTTTGTCAGTAATGAATTTTTCAGTAAAAAACCTGTTTTTTCGGCACAAACGTGAACTGCTCGGTAAATATTGACAAAAATAATATCCACACTGATGCTCTTAATGATTTTATTATTAACTATTAAATATTGTGATATCAACTTCTAAATGCGTTTAGAAAAAATTGAATTCTCGCGCTTTTTTTGAACTTCCGCAAGCGTCCTCTAGTGTCCTCTTCGAGTCTGTTTGTATAGTCTCATTGCCTTACAGACTCGATGACATCAAACATAACCTTCGTGTATTGATTGACATCGTAAACTGTGTTTTGATATATATTTTCGAATGTATTTACGTCGACAATAAATAATCCTCAAAGTCGTTGTAACGACTTTATATTGACAACTTTTTCTCAAATGACGTAAACCCTTGTATTTCAGATTCACCTATAATCGATATTGAGATGCCAGCCAACTCATATTTTCAAAAACAAAAATGCAAAGATTTTCAAAGCAATCATAGAAAACATGTTTACGAGAAAACAAAAAATCAATTCAAGAAAGTGGGGAGTATGGCGCAAGAACTGCAATCATTGTTCCCGAATACACCTGTCGACCCTGAAGACAAAATTTGCAATTATTGCTTCTCTAAGTTGCAGGACAAAATTGAACAAAATAAAGCAGAAAAACTACAACCGCAACCATCCGAAGACTTGTTACCATATGTGCTAGCGCAGAACAGTGGCTCGTCGCTATTCAGCAGCAACACATCTGACGTATCGTATGTCCCTCAGGCAGACCCACAAGGCCTAGAGAAATTAAACGCTGAACTTGACATTCATAAATCAACGGTGTCACCTCTGAAAACTTTGAGCGAAGTGGACATTAGGTGTCGTTTAAAGTATGTGGCAAGAAAACACACGGAAATAGCGGAAATACAAAATTCACGGCTTTTATCTAAATTAAAAAAATTGTATGACGTAGCAGAAAATGAAAAATATGAATTGTCGACGTTGGAGGTTCTGGATTGTGAACTTTGTGTAAAATGGTTCGAGAATTTTGGTTCAAGTCTCGAAAATTGTTCGTCATACTTGGAAAAGGTTAGACTGTTGTCAATCGCGCCTATTTGCCAAATTCCTAAGACTCTAGTTCTATCGAAATGGCCTCAGGTTACTGATTATATGCTAAGAAAAGCAAAGAAAATTGTTGATGACAAAGGGAATTATAAATTACCTGATCCATATTTGGGACATTCAATTGATGAAAATGCACGAAAAGTAGCGCTTGACTATTATTTGAATGATGATCTTGACTGCTCCACTCAAAGTCCGAATAAAAATGATACAATTAATGTCTATGAAAATTGTGAAAAAGTTGCGAAGGTAAAACGTTACATGTCTCGTACTATAAATGAAGCGTATCAATTGTTCAAGCGCGACAATCCGGACTTTAAAATCGGCCATTCCAAATTTTACACTCTCCGACCGAAATGGGTTGTCCTTTCACCTATGAAGCAAGTTTGTTTGTGCATTTATTGCACTAATTTTGAATTACTATTAGTGGGCCTGAAGAATTGCTTAAATAGGTATGGTGTCGAAGTTTTGAATTTGCGTAATATCGTCCTTTCTGCCGGAGTCTGTTCAGTAAACAGCGATGCATGCGTATTTAAAGAATGCGATGAATGCCCGGGAGTCAATGGAATAGTCGAAAAAATTACCGATTATTTTCAAGACGAAGTCCAAGAAGACATAACTTTCGCTGTGTGGGAAGGTAATGATCTCATCAAAAAGACAACTTCAATAGAAATCTTTATCAAAACATTGTCTCAATGGACGTTAAAAGTAAATACTCACCTTCAGTGCAAAAAAATTCAACAAAATGGAATAGCACAAGAAAAAGAACTCTCAAAACAAAATGCATCTCATTTAATATTACACATAGATTTTGCGGAAAATTGGTCGGTGATTGTTAAAAATGAAGTACAGTCATACCACTGGAAATCGAAACAAGTTTCTATTTTCACTGCAGTATGCTATTTTGGCCAAAGCACCGAAAGCTATGTCGTCATTAGTGATGATTTAACTCACGATTCAGTGCATGCATTTTTGGCAATTGACAAAATTTTACATGATTTGAAGAAAAGATTTCCAAAAATTATTACGCGGAGTATGACAATAATTTCTGATGGAGCGGCTAGTCATTTTAAGAATCGATTCCAGTTTCATGAATTTAAAACATCGAAGCTTCAAATGAAATGGTTGTTTTCTGCGACAGGACACGGCAAAGGCGCGTGCGATGGCATAGGGGGACTAGTAAAACACTTTGCGACGAGGCACAATTTAAGTGCTGATGAAACACAGTATATTCAATCTGCAGAGACATTCATTGAAATCGTTCAAAACAAAACTCCGAATATAAAACATCTTATTATACCAAATGAAGAATTAGAGAGTTTTCGGATTGTAAAAAAAAACATCTGGAAGAAAGCGCCAGTATACAAAGGTATTCGGGAAACTCATATGTGGAAAAATGAAATTGGAAGAAACAAAAAAAATAAAATGTACATGGCAAGAACTTGTGAACATATGTGGAAAATTGCCAAATAACCGTTATGATTTAGGTAAAGTTGATATTCACGTGATTTAGTAAGTTACATATAAGCGATATTAAAATGTTTCTTGTTTGTAATAGTTTTTCTTTGTACACTTATTGTACGTAAAGTGGAAAATATTCCTTTTCGATGACTTATGTGGATGAAATATTTTTAACAATACAGCATCTCAGAATAAAAAAAACTATAAAACACTTACTGTACTTTGTTATATCACACAATATGAACAGTTCGAGTCGATATTCACCGAGCAGTTCACGTTTGTGCCGAAAAAACAGGTTTTTTACTGAAAAATTCATTACTGACAAACAACTCATTTTAGCTACTGGGCATTCAGCTCAATTGAAGTTTGAGGTGTCCTCTTAATTTGGAAAAAGTTAAAAAAAAAAAAAAAATACACTTTTTGAAATATTGAATTTCGAAAAAATTTCTCACTTTTTTTTGTTTGCAAAATAAAAAATTGTCAAATATTTTTTTGCTATTCTTTGTACATGAAGTCGCTTGTGCAAGTAATTACGATCATTTTGAGCCCAAAATCATTAAAATCGGTTCATTTTTGACTAAGTTATGATCATTTAAAAAAAAAATTTGCTTACATAATTGAAAAAATCGATTTTCAGCCGAAAAACAAAATGGCTGATAAATCTTGAACAAAATTTTTTTCGGGCGAACAAAAAAATACGTGTCTCATTATTTTGACCAGAGAACAACATATTTGAGTTACATCGAAATCGAAGAACATGACCCGAATAGCCCGGTTGAATTTAAATGGAAAGCATCTATTTTCATAGTTATTAAAGACTTGCTAGTAAAAACTAATAAAAAAGAATGCAAATTATTATTCAACAACAGTGGAATATTTTGGCCGAATTTCAAGCTATCAGAATGTATTCCCTGTTTTGATTATAGAATATCCGATTTGAATAACAATTATGAATCTGCACCACAGATTTTGTGAATAAATAGTTGATCATATTTTCTTCCGCTGCTAAAACTAAATGCAGAAGAAGAATAACTGAAGACAAAATCATATCGTAGTTCTACATTAAATATATAGTTCCCTATTAGATTTTTATCCACCAAATTTCTCCCCTGATGGGAATCTACGAGCACTCCTCTACTGTGGCAAACCGGTAGAACTGAAGAATGTAGTGCTCAAAATATCTACCTATATATGTGACAATGCGTTAAATAACTATATCACAGGGACTAATTGACAACTTGTCCCAATTTATTTGTTTATTATTTAATTTTATCGAAGTAATCTTCTGTATATCCGTCATCAATTATTCATGCATGCAGAGCTCTCATTATATGAAAAATCGATGACGGTTATCCAATATACGGAAACTCAGATAAACGTCTTAAGGGAAAGGATAACCCTCATTGATAAAAAACTTTTGAACAAAAAAGTAGTAAAAAGGTGTTCTACCCTCCTCTTTTTCTGGGGAAAGGATAGACTCCCTGGAGAGACTCTCTTTACGGAAGAACTTTCTGCATTATTTTGGGTGGACCCAGAATAGTGTCCATGAAATGGACCAGTTCTATTCACCCGCGTCTAGGTTCACCATATTTGTAGCCAGCTTCGTGCTGTGAGGCTTAGCTTTGTTGTACTGTATTTCAATCTATCTTTTTTTTCGTAGTACGTCTTTGATGTGTTTTTTAAACGCATTCCAGCTGTCCTTGCGTTCGAGCATTTTGCCGATTATGTAGGTCGCCGCGATGTCGCCAATCTGCTCCCTCAGAATATCTCTTTCCACGAGCTATCTGTCGCAACTAAAGAACGTTTGTTTGGCGTCAGCGCTCGGTGTTTCGCAGTATATACACCTGAGGTCGGTTACCTTACATATGCGGATGCTATTTTTTATCTCCCTTTTTTTTATTTAATATTTACTCGTGCCGCCCACTATTGAATTTCAGTGGAGAAAATGCACCTTTTCGCATTCTTCTGGTTTAATTTCTCTGCACAAATGTCCAACAAATTAGTCGAGTAGAGAAAATGTAATATTTAATATAAACGAGATAAAAATATGTTTTTTTTCAATTTTTTAATTTTGTTTTTTTATTTTGACGGTTTTCAGGATCTCTATAAAAATAATTGTTTTTCTTAACAAAGCATAAATGCTATTATAATAGGATATAAAGCGACTTGTAAGAATTTTATACTAAATACACGAACGAGTGCACTTTTCCCATGGGAATTCCATTGAACCATTGGACCCAAAACGTTATCGGCGAATAAATATTAAATAAAAAAATAAATAGGTGCATCATTTTTTTGACTACATACCAAATTTAAGAGGTAGCATTAAGGGGGGAGCCTGGTTTATGAGGTCTAAAAATTGCATCTCTTTGCGATTTTTTTTTTTATTTGATTTCTAATTATCATGATTTTTTATTCTAGATGAACAAAGAAAACTGAGAGAAGTTCCAAAATTTCAATTTTTGACCTTATAAACCAGGCTCCTCCCTTAAGAAAAGCAAAATAGATTATTTCGGTCATAATAATATGTATTGTAGTATAAATATATTTATAAAAGTAAAACGAGCAAAAGTGTTGAGATATAATTCTCGAATTCGCTTGCTCATCATTCGAAGTATATCAAAACCACAGGATCAGGATCGTCGAGGTAAAAACGGAATATTTTAACTTAAACTCCACCAGAAAAATAATGATCGGCATGGTATGGAAATAAGTTAGTCCGTAACCGAGACATTATCACCACTTCTTTGATAGTGGTAATCAAAGCGTCCTTTCTTATTATTCGGTTTTGGATAAGAATTTGAAGTATTAGGTTCACATGCAATACTGAAGACACCTTGCCGTGCAGTCTTGGAAAGTGACCGAAAATCTGACGCGCAAATGCCTGACTTCAGTTAGACCCCAGCAGGCGTATTCTCTTCCAGTAAGCATGAGTATAAATTTAAAAATTTAGCAACTGTTTCCAGAAAACAAATGCTTCACGCACGGAGTTGTGAACCCCGACACTACCGAGTGCTACCCGGGCTATCGTAAATGACGACTCTGTGTAGTGAATAAAGTGGACTCGCGTTATTGCTTCCTGAGTATGAAAGAAAGCTAGCCAAAAGAGACTTGACCAAAAAAGGATTGAGAATGATTTTGAAATCGTTCTCGTTTGCTAAAATAACTCACACTACCATCCCTAGTGACAGTAGTTTCTATACGGAGAAAACGGCGACCTGAGTAAAAAACACTGAGGCTTCTGAAAAATTTTGAACGTATTTACCTAGGCGGACCTGTATGCTCTTAAATCTAGTTTAAAGTTAAGTTAATAAATGGGATTACTAAAGTACTACAGCAAAAGCTTACTTTCTTAAAAATTTAATTTTATATAAATATCAAATATGAACTTTTAAAAAATATTTAATGTTGCAGAGCAACACTTTTCACTCGTTCTGAAATACTCATCATTAGAGCATTGGCCGTGTCTTTCACAATCTTATTACTCACAGATAACCACTTAAGGTATAAATCTTTAGCGTTGTTTGAGATCTACTTTGTTACCTCCTGTTTCCCTTTCACTAAAGCCCAGTTTCCCTCGATTTGGTGAAGCTGAGGACGATTAAGTAGGTTTGCCTCTCTGGCTATCATTTCGACATTGTTCTTTTCGTACCATTCTATAGTGCTTTGCTGTAGTACTTGGCTCCAGCTCAAGTCCTCAAAAACCTCTGAATGCCAAAAATATGTTTCGTATGCCCTTTTTCACATAAATATTTGCACTAATGGTTACGAAGACTTTGCTTCATTTTCACAACTAAAGTTTACCTCCCAAACGAGAACATTTTTGTGAAATTTTTGTTTTATGAGTTGGTTATATTTCCTACGTACCATAATTTCTCTAACAACTGCGACATACAATTTCTGGCCTGGGGAATGACAAAAATCAGACTCATTGTATGTTTTGCCCCCCATTAGGTCATATAGTGGTGGAGGAAGTTCAAGATTTCAACTCATTTTTCATAATTTTTTTCTACATTAAGAGTAATTACTTTTTGGACTTTAAACGTCCTTAGGCTTGAATAAATTTTTGGTCTGTGCTTGATCGAATTTTGATCAGTAAGTTCACTACTTCTCCGCCATATTATAAGCACCACAACCTTTTTACCTTCTTCTAATACTTTCGCTCCGATTAACACCAAAATGTTTCTTTAATTTATTTTTAGCACACGACAGTGTTTCCACCGGTTGATTAATATTTTCTAGCTAACATTCTATAATAATAATCCTTGCACAATTGTCTTTCCAATTTATTGCGTATACGCCGCGTCTTCCAACAAAATGCCACAAATTACACAACCCACAATACTCTACCGTATTTAATGATTAAAATTTCCCTGATATTTATATACAAAGGCACTTTGTTTGCAATTCCCCTTAATTTCATAAGCAAATAAGTGCATGTACCCGCATATAAATTATTAACAACCTGGGCTTAGTATTTCCACAAAAAATTAAAAATATAAATTTTGTAAGTTTATTCATTACAAATGCCAACAAACCTAATATCTCAAAAAGAAACAGACCGCCTGCTGGTCTACCAGTTGATTTAATACAATTTAAAATAAGACTTTACTGTTCTATTATCATTCCACATATTTTATGTGAAAAGTTTTGGGCAGGCGGTGCGCACAAAATGTCCAACTAAGCTATTTTCAAAGTGTAATTTCAAACGCTTTATGCAAAAAAACTTTGCAAACAATAAAGAAAATGAACGAAAAATTGGAAGAACAGATTTTTTAATGCATACATTAGCAAATATTTAGCTCAGCTACACAGCGCACACGAGGGTAGTGCAGTGCGTGTTTGGGCATGTATGTATGTGTGGCTATGTTTATAAGTGATTTCATAAAAGCATTTGCGGGTGGATGCGCGTCATATTGATTTTATATCTGGTTACATATTAACAACGAATTTTTAACTAGGCAAGTAAATTGACCCTCCCAGCTTATTGTGTGCCAATTTTTTTGTCAAGTTCTTGCACTTACGCCACAGCTGGTGCTTTCACTACAAGTTATGGGCAAATTATGGGAAATTTTAAACAACGTCTAACTAATGTAATGCCAGTTTAATGGAGTGGAAGAGCCAAGCTTCACGAGGGACTGCCCAAGAGAGCCTCGGATTGCCAAAGCATAACGGTTGAAGGGTTTTTTCAAGTTTTTTTTGACTTTGCAAATGTGATCTAGCTCTAATATTGTGGCAAATTTTAATAGAGTGTCAACCCTGTGTCAAGAGTAAATGTGTAAATAATATATATGTTTGTATAAAAAGGATGAAGCGTGCACAAGTTTCTTAGTAGGCTTTACTATCACATATTAATGGACATGGTTACAGTATTATCAGCATTGGAAAATTTGCATATGCTGATGGAAAATGTTTGTGTTTGTTTTGAAGCGTTTTGGAAAGCTATGAGCCTTCGCGTTATGGAAACAGAGAAATTGACTTTTCTTTCTTTTCCTTTTCCGACTAAAATATCTGCTTAGTTTTTTCACTAATTTTCACACAAACTATATATGTGTAAATGAGGCAAAACATGGTAAATTTACCAGCCTAAAAACGTCAGCGCTTCGATTTTGATGACATTTGATGAAAATGCGGAAAAAGGAGAAGGAAATATTGAGTGGCTTATAATTATATTTTTTGTGTGCGCTGGTATTTCTTGTAGTATTATAAATAAAATAGTCTAAATAAACCGCAATACATGTTTTCCCAAGGATTTTTCGGCATTCTCCGATAAAAATTAAAAAGAAATAATGAATAAAACATTTTTTTGAAAAAAAAAACTTTTTTTAATTTGCAAAATGTTTCAAACTTTGTATTTTTTTAATTATACTCAAATGAAGTTTTCCCTTAAAAATATTACTAAACTTTTTATAAAAGAGAAAAAATTTCAAAATCAAATTTTTATATTGAATGCACTTTTCTACCCCGACGCAAGGCCATTGATCAACTAAAACTTGTTAGAAAAAATCAGCTAGTGTCTTTTATTTTTCAGTTTCAATTTTAATTATTTCAAACGCTTCTTGAAAGTCCAAAGTATTCTTGGCAGCTGCATTCCCAGAATCAGAGCACCATCAGCAGTCTCTTCCAGAAATCAACGCAGTCGATTAGGAGCGATGTGCTAACCAGGGTTGGGCATAGTGTACTAATCAATTAATGCAATAAGCGGATGGTTAAAACACTGAAAAACTGGATATTTTGTGATAGTGAAACCCTTATTTTAACTACCACTAACTACCAACCCTGGTGCTAACCTACGAACAGCCTTTTATCGATCAAATAAACCATTTTAAGTTATTCAAGTTAAAAGCATACTGTTTCGTTTGCCTAAGGCATCCCAACGTCCGCAGGTACTTACCACATACTCAATGTGCCCACCCATTATTCATATTCTAAATGCCGACCAGTCGAGACCTATCCTAGAGGAATTGCAATTGAATCACCGCCTGCCTGCTTGCCCATAGCCTCATTTCATGTAAATCGTTATTCTTAAGTTCTATCAAAAAATTACTGTGTTTTTAGGTAAACAAGTAGAGCACTAAATGTGCCTTTCACATCTTAGCAGTGCTAAAACTTGAGCCTGAAGCACGACAGGCCATATACCCTTTGCAAAAGAAATTTTGGTTTATAATAATAGCAATTCCAGCATTCGGTCACTCATATGTTTTGAATCGAAGTATCCACATATCTGTAGTCAATGACTAAAACTACTTCTTCTTTCTTTCTTCTCGGTGAATCTGACTCGAATGTTTTGTCAAAGCAGATTTCTCTTGTCTCGGATCAGAAATGCGGCACCTTTTGAGCTTGGAGATTATACCGGCTACTGAATAAGATACTTGTAATTCTGATAAATATCAGATAATCCCAAATGCAGCTCCATTGCTGTAGTCAGATCTACAGAAGTAAATCGATGTAGAATAATATTGGTGAAAAAATGTTATAACACAATAAATAAAAAAATCGAGAAAGATGGTTTCAAAGCATTCAATTTACTATACCAACCTAAGTAAAAGTAAAAACAGATTTTCATTTAATAGGGTATTAGCATTAAATAGATATCGTATTGAATTATTTAGGTAGCATAAAAGATGACCTTATGGTCATTTCTACATACTTATCTAAAAACAAATTTTCTTCATTGGCTATGCGGCTTTCCTTAGAGTTTTGATGAGGAATGCTACGGAGTGCTTGACAATTTCAGCTTTTGTTAGCAAACGGAAAAACGAGGTATGCTATGTGTAATACCTACCTTCGTAGGTGCGAGAGGAATGTGGTCATCAACGAATTGGGAAAAAGAAAATCGTCAAATATATTCTTGAGACCTATAGCATTTTGTGGTAATAGCCTTAGCCACTCAGTGCTTCATATGATTTTGAAAGGACATAGAATAATAGAAATAACTGAAATTAAAAGTTTTTCTCTATATTTTTATTTTGACAGAAATATGTAACTTAACTTATAACATTTCAATAAGATAAGGAAACATATACCAAAATTTTACGAAATTATTATAGCCGTTCTTATTTAAATAAAAAGTGTGCAGGTTCATAAAAAAAATTATGTGCATTCAATTAAAGTCTAGAAAAGTATATGCGGGAGTGAGCCAATTGCTTCCCATAGTGTATTTAGTATGTCCAGATGCAGCCAAGCCTGCAAGATTGATACTTTCTGTATTATGCCGTTGATTACTAACGACCATTTAGATCATCCCGTGTAATTATGGCAAAAATTCTTTGAATTAGATTTAAGCCCGAACATTAAGTTAGCCAGTCAAACAGCATTGATACTGACATTAAAATTCTTGAAAAATTTTTTGTTATCTATTTCGTTAGTTCAAATAGAAGACAATTTAATACTGAAGGGAACAAGCTATGATTAATTTCAAAAGGTTCATTAGTTTTTTTTCATTCATGTACGCCAATTCAAATAAATCATAAAAATGAAAAGTCGAGAAAAGAAGATAAAGTTTGTACTATAGCTGTCCGGTCACAGCGTAACTACCTAACACTCGCCTACCTTTGGCTTTGTATCTACGGAAATATTGAGAATAAGGTTCTGTAACTTTGTGTGAATTTTCTGAAATAATTAGGAATCGCTTAAACCGAAAAAAAAAATTGATTTTTTTGATCTTATAAACCAGGCTCCCCCCTTAACATGTTGATATATAAGCTGATAAGTTCAGTGTTCCGAGTTGTTTCCAAATATTCTACCAGCATCATTCATCCATCATCCCAGTGTATGTTACTGAGTTAATTATTATATGTAGTTAACCATAATTTTAACTTTGCATGGTAAGAAAGTGCTCCCCTTATAATGGTGAAGCCGGCTTCGAAATCTCGACTAATTTTTTGTTGATCACTTTGATGAGGATCATGCAAGTAATAACTGAAATTGTCGTCCTTTTAAATTTAACTTTTTTCATCGAGAATAAAAATATTACGTCAACTTTCAGTCCAGCCCATGCTCTTTTGCGTTTTTCAGTTTGGCTAATTTTGGTGTATTTTTAAAGGTTTCTTCCACTTACCGATAAGAAAATTTAATTTTCTCACTACTTGTGATGAGATGGGCTAATTTCTATCGGCTTCTTCTATAATTATAAGCATATTACATTGGGGTGGGATTTCTTTGTATTTCTCATACATTTTTTGGGAGGAATAACAAAATTCTTCACTCTTTTCACAAAATATGTATCACATCTTTCTTCGGTCTGTTGATTTCAATGTTAATTTCTCTATTTGACATACAATTTTTTTTCATAATTTTGATTTAGCTTTTCTTAACATCTTTTAGAAACTTGTTTCTTGCCATTATTAGATCGAACCTTTTCGAACTGAAAGTATAGGCATAAAGTTGTGTAACTATAAAAGATATTCCAAATTCCAAAAAGACCGAATGCTTTAATAATAAATTATCCAGAACAAATAAAATAAAATTGCCGCTAAACGAACTTTTCAAATTTCATATGCATTTTGGTATTTCGATGCGGTAAGATTCATCGTAGCTGAATGAGTTGGTGAATGTCTGCCATTGGTGAAAGTGCAAGGACTCCAAACCCCGGGCATGAAATGCCAAATAGAAGGAAAAGTTTTTTTAATAGCAAGCAAGCAAACCTATTTCTACCTTGAAAATGTTCCTCATAAAAAACTATCTGCAGTTCGAAGGTGAAATAGAACTGTAGTTCCATCCATTCGTGGAAAAATATTAAGACGCACACAACAAATAGGAGGACGAGCTCGTTCAAACACCCTGTGAAGAGTGTATAAGTAAATAAATAGATATAAGTATATTGTTTTTGTTACTGTTTTTTGTTTTCACTACTTTTTCAGATGCTGCTGATATTTTCCCTACAACGTCTTTATAACATAAACTGGGATATTCTTTTGTGACCGCTGCCGAACAAACTTCGCTCGCTGCAAATAAACACAAAAAGATGTAAGGAAGAAAGCAATTAAGTTGTAAAGTAATTCTGACGCGAGACTGCTCACTAGTTAGGGTGCGTGCATGTCAAAGATGTGATAAGCGATAAGAGCGTCGATAAGAGCAGCGACAAAAGCATAGCGCCGAGCTTTAGTTTTGTGTGGTGTATATAACAGAGCTGCGATAAGAGCGTTAGTTGCATTTGCAATTTAAGTTTTGAAAAGTGAAGAGCTATAATATTTATAATAATGAGTGATTCAGAGGAAGAAAATATGTTGTTGTTGACGCCTACTGCTGCATATTATCATCTACATAATACTGTAAGGGAAAAACGTCAGTTTTCGGCGCATCCTATAAACCAAGCAAGACTAGAACTCGGAGAATTTCACCATCTCTATAATAGTTTGAGACAGGATCCAAAAAAGTTTTTCGAATATATGAGAATGACAAGCGATACATTCGATTATATTCTGTCTCAAATTTCGGATCGACTGCAGCTTAATTGGCAAAACTGCCACAACAGACCAATCTTGCAAGAGGAGCGATTGATGCTTACAATAAGGTACATACGTACGAATAATTTTATTGGAGAAAAATTAACACATTATAAAAAAAAATGAAATATTTTAAACATTTAAAATATTGTGAATCTAAATCGGATATTCATTGTTTTGTGCATTGTCATCACATCTAGCCATGGTGTTTTCAGTGTTACATTCAATATAAATAGGTATTGATTTATTAGCCAGTTCATGTGTCAGCTGCAATACTTTGCCACAATTTATCCAAAATGAACCTGTTGTGGTGATTTGGATCTCTTTGATCCCAAATTGCAGGTTTTCAAAATACTGCACTTATAAAATCTTCTGTGTCCATCATCGATAATAGCGAAGAAATTACTAGCCTACAATTTCTACGCTCTTATCGATGATAGCGAGCGAAGAGTGAGTTAGCGCGCTGCTCCGACATGCACACTTCTATTAAAATACATGCATTAATTTTCTACGCTTCGCTCTTATCGACGCTCTTATCGCTTATCGCATCTCTGACATGCACGCACCCTTACATATCTAACTGGTCACAATCGACTGTGTTTTTCACTTGTCGGTTAGATTTGTCGACTAGATCTTCTGGATTATATGACATCCGCCCATTTTGTACTTACCTTAATTGCTTTGGTGAAATAGAGATTTTAATACTTGAAGTCTTCTTTGGTAAAATCAATAAGCGATGCTCAGGTATAGGCAATTTTTTGGGCCACAATGCCTTTCGTTTAGCTTTAACCGGCTTTCTATACCTCTATATATGAAGATTAGCGATGAGTGGTAATAGCATCTATATCCTTAAATTCTTCTTTAAAAGTTTTTTTTTTCACAAAGTTTTATATTCTCAAATCCATAAATAAAGTCTCTAATAGCAACGTCATTTTCTTGTTTTAAGTAAGAAAAAAATCATGGCTTGTACTTAATTGCGAATAAGAAGTTTCCCAAAATATTAAAATCTTTCACTATTTCTTATGGGAATCACGAAAAGCGAAACTTTAATAAACACATCAGCATACATATCATTTCGCATATTTCATTCGTAAAAATAGAAAAATTGCATAAAGAAATTTGCACGACATGCCGAAATTACCCAAACGCATGTTAACAACTCGTATAAAATTACTCATATAAACAAACCAAGCATTCGCATAAAAACACAATTAAAGATGTCTCACCGGCAGCACTGCAAATAATTCTCCGTAAGCGGATGGGCTACAACAACAACAATGTTCCACAACACTACAAACACCAACCTTACGAAACTCTTGAAAACAAATCTGGACTTAACAAAAGCTAAAGTCACTGCAGGAAAAATATAATACTAATAAAAATAACAAATGAAAAACTAAAGCTCGGATGTGCTGAGTAGCTGCAACACCAGCCGAACGTGTGAGACTTTCTATTGTCATCCGGGCGACAGAGCATCAACAAAGCAGTAAAATGTTTTACCATAACAATGAGAATCAGACAGCTAGTCAAGCGAGTAAGCAACTTTTGATTGTACAATACGTGCGTGTGTGTATGTGTGTAATGTATTATATATTACATGTATGTTTGCTTGCTTCTGAAACAGGTTAGGGGACATTTCTGTCGTGACTTGTAAGAAGTGTGAGTGCCCTTGTGTCAACAAAAGTAGCCACTAAAAGCGGACAAAATATTCGTCCAGCTTGAAATCATTAAAATTGTGGATGTTAATGTTGCAAATTCAGAATGTTAGAAAAAATAATAATAGGCTTAGATTAGCTGTTACAATATGAAATTTAAATGTACTAAATTGAAATTTTTAAAATAGAAATTATGAAATAATTGTTCAACATTAATTACGAAATATTCAATTACTGTAGGGCGTTTTTACGCAAATGATATTTGTAGAAAATTAAAAAAAATGACACCCATTTTTGCGCGATCATCCCTACATCTCATAAACTTAGCTCATATCAATAACTGCCGTACCGGGCATTCAAATTTCTGCAAAATGGCTTACGGAAAATGAAGACGAAATAGATATAACACACACATATTGACATGTTTTGGCTATTTACATATTCTTTTTTTCAATTCAATTATTTTATTTTACTATCACAAGGAATATAATAATCAAAGTTTCAAACTCTGTACAAGCTTTATAAAAATCGAAAAATTTTCATAAAAGTTTTTATCAAAATTTAAAAAAAGGCTTATTAAATTTTAGTACAACCAAGTGCAAGTAGGAGGTCGCTCAAAATTTTCATTAATTTTTGATCATTTTTCTCCATGACGATGTTTGCATTTTCTTAGTTTAAAAAAAAATGTAGTGCTTTTATTATATTCGTATATAGAAAATATGCAAGAACTTCAGAGAAAGCAATTACCAAAAATCGGCGACAACTTTTAGGTACTTCAAACTTTTAGGTACTTATACTACCTGAGTAAGCGTGAACTGCTGTACGACGCACCAGAAGGTCAGAAAATAAAAGTGGCAACGTCTGGCGCAGCTCAAAGATCTATTATCGGTCTCGATCTCTGAAATCTGAGCTACGTTGAGATATTGAGCATAGAAATGCCAGAAGATACATATCTAGTGGTATACGCGGACGATATGGCGGCGGTCATACCAGCTCGGGACACTGAGAGCGCTAGAGGGAAGCTGAACCAAGTCATAATAAGGACGCAAATATGGCTTGAGGACCACAACCTGGAACTGACCAAACATAAAACTGAAGTCATCCTTATGACACGAGGTCACATGCCTATCGAGGTCAGCAGGCAAATAGGCGACATAGAGCAAAATAAAGCTAACAATGACGGCCACAAGCTCAATTCTCCTGTACGGCAGTGAAATATGGGGAATTGTGCTAAACTGCAAGGCACTGGATCCTCTGCAACGAACAGCGGCACTCAGAGTTACCTCAGCCTACCGCACTGTCAAATACCCACAGACCTCATGGTCTGGGAACGAACGGATGCATGGGATTCCAAGAAGAAACACGTCATCATTAGCTTCTCAGATCGGAGATGCCAAACCAGGCTGCAGTGACAAAGCAGATGGGACACTGAACCGAGTGGCAGATAGACGGCGAAACTTATTCCATCAAATGGCAAATGGGTTCAAAGGAACTTCGGTGAAGTGAACTACTTCTTAACTCAGTTCGTCTCGGGCCACGGATACTTCCGGAGGTACCTATACCGTAAGGGCAAGGTAACCGATTCCCAGTGCATATACGGCGAAGCGCTGAGCAATGACACTGAACATACGTTTTTTAGTTGTAACAGATGGCTCGAAAGAAATGCTCTGAGGGAACAGATTGGAATGCGATGAAGAAATATTGTACATCAAGAACTTACTACGGAAAAAAAGATAGACCTCGACACAGTGCAACAAAGCGAAGCCGCACAGACAGAGACATAAGAAGATGAGCCTATAGCATGAAAGCTGGCTACAAATATGGTGGACCCAGACGTGAATGAATAGAATTGGTACATTATGGATGCCGTTTTGGGCCCTCCCGAAGTTATATATATAGCGGTTCTGGAAAGGGTGTCTCTCCAGAAGGAGAGATGAGATCGTTTTAGTGGCCATACTACAGTAGACGACAGTCGCTGTAAGTGCGAAGGCATTTTGAACGCTACCTCACCCAACAAACAAAAAAAAACTTATTATAGTAGAATTTAGTGGGTTATAAAACTGCGGAACAAAAATATTTTCTAATGAAAATTTGTATTTATTTATTTCGGAATATCTGGCAGCTTTAAATGATATTAGCACCGCCTTCAATGCAAGTATTTTATAGATTTCGGGACATAGTGATAATGAAGGAAATTGCAAGGCCTATTATCAAGCCAGAAAGGGTACTAATCTTCCACTCCTTGAACTCAGAGGCAATATTAGAATCGCTATGGCAACTTGCAAATTAAAAATAAGAAATAATACTCTCCAAGCGGTCGATAGGTCATGAAGAGAAGACTGGTTGTGTTACAACCAGTCCAATTTGGCCGCAAACAGACAAGAAAAAGAAAGAACATATGGAAGGTTGTGATTTGTGTCACCAGTCATTGACTGTTAGATAGGCACTCTTCTAGGGTAGTAATATTTTCGCATGAATACTGCAGAAGTTGTAGAGACCAGGACGTGGAAGAAACAATAAAACACTTCCTCCCTAAATGTCCAGCTGTAGCTAGGAGTAGGGCAAGGTTATGAGAAAAATATAGTTTTGTCTTTCTTACGGAACTATTCGGTGTGGGGCTAAAACCTATCCTACGCTTCATAAGAGCATCTAAGTGGTTCCATGAATAATGAATAAAAACTGAGGTGTCCGTGCTACACAGTGGTACCACAACGGAACGAATATGGTCTAAGTGGGTTGGCTATTTTAAACTGACTGCCACAAAAACCTAAACTAAACTATTTATGAAAAACTAGGTTTATAATTGAAAATTGCAAACTAGTGCAATATAGTACGAGAGCAGCGCTGGTCTTACGTTCTTCTTATGTCATGGAAAATAGAAAATAAATGCTTACAAATATAGTCATTCGTGTGTCTTCTTAAATCTTTGGTTCTAAATGAGATAATATAATTTCGTTCGCTTTAAAAAGAGGATATTTTTGTAACGTTTTCTCTATCTACTGCAGCAAGAAGGTAAGTGGGTTGAGTATTAGTTTTCGCAGATAAAATATGTTTTATACTAATAATGGTATTTGAATTGCAGTAGTGGCAATAAGGACCGGAGACAAGTAGTGTTGATGAGTTATTTTTGTTCGGCATAGCCTTAAACGCTCAAATTATGTTATGTCGTGCTTGGATTTCTTTTATAAGTGATTTGTGTGTGTTAACTTGTTGATACCAGGCTGATGTATTTATAAATCTAAATGCACCTTGTGGGATGCATGCGTAATGTTTTTAGATTTATTTATGCATGTAGTTAATTGTAATTGTAATTCGGGAAAGAAATGAGCGGTGAAGAGGTGATAGACGTAGCTGTGCTGTCCGCAAATTCATTCTGAGAAATCGAAATATGGTCTGGTACCCACAGAAGTACTATTTTAGGATGATAATTTATCAATTTAAATTTTAAATTTTGTATGGTGTTAAGCAGTGCAGATCAAGTGTTTACCATGTCGATTTTTTAAAGCAAAAGTTTCTGATGCAAAAATGGATGTGTAGTCAGGTAATTGTGAAGTTGGATTTATGGTGTCTATAGTTTTTACGCCGTAAGATGTCGTTTCATCTGTGTAAGGAAATTATTATTCTATACTTTTGATTTAATATAACTCCTAGTACTTTTATTTGAGTCGCAGGAGTGACAGGCAGGTTTTCTGCGATGATGTGATAATTACAGCCGTATTTTCAGCACGCGTGTATGTGTTTGCATTTGTCAAAAGAAAGTTGGGCTCCGGAGTATTGACACGACTATTCTGCTTTTGCCAAGTTATTTCATTAAATTGAAATTGGCAGCACATGCAATGAATTTGTTTAACTTGTGAGCGGAAATAATTTCACTAACTTTGTTAAAGGCAATAAGGAAAATAACAACCTGAGGTATTACATCTGTTAGCCAACGGAGAGAAGAATAAACATTTACATTTTTAATTATAATTTTAAGATTGAGCACGAAATTTTTAAATATAAATAATAATTTTGGGACCTAATTTCCATTTAGCAAGCTGGTGAGTAACAACATGGACTCTTATTTTGTCGAATGCACTTTCGAAGTCCAATGAGACTAACGACACTTAATCTAGATAAACTAGACAATTCGAGACCAATATCAAAAATATTAGTTTTTTATATTTCGTATTTAATTCAAATTAATTAATATTCTCCAAATAAATGGCTGTTTTTTTTGTATATTCAAATCACTTCACTGGATTTAGAACATTCCGTTTGTATGTGTAAAAGCTTTCTAAGACAAAGCTTAGGTTAGATTGAAGCGGTTGCCCACTATGAGACACACTCAAACTCATAAACCCTTGTGATGTGGAGTAGGGAACTTGTCCTTATCTCTCCTAAAAGTAGTTTGTATTCAAAAGTTGTAGAATATCCCTGATTCTCGCATAACTGAGATCTTTCAATTCATTAAAAAATTGTCTACCTAAAATAGTAAAAATATGTCTGGATAGATCAGGACAACGGCACAGAAAGGGCCAGATCGTCTCTTTATCCTCCTCATATAGACTGCTTATGCAGAAGTCATGTGTTTGCACAGCCATACTCTGGTCGTGTCTACCTATCAGGCAGTGCTCTGTTATAATTGAAATGAGTGTGCTAAGAGTGTGTTTCCTTTGACTTAGCAGAGATTTAACATTGAGAGGCGGCAGCAATTGTCGTGGGATTCTGCAAGTGGCTTCATTGCGCCATCTTTTGTACTTTTGGTCAATTTGGTGCCGAGTCTCGCTAGTTCATCGGTTCTGCAGTTACGCTCAATGTTACCTTTAGGTGACTAGTTACCTTTTGGTGAAATGACTCAGCCATCTCGGTAAGAGAAGCGCGGCATTTCATAGCTATCTTGGAGGTTGTCTTGGAGGTTGTCAACTACTTTGTGAGGGCTATTAGAGAAAATGTTGATATCAACTCGTGGTATCGCATCACACTGTGTCTGTATCGCGGCGTTGATTACTGCCATCAGTTCAGCCTGAAAAACTTTACATGCAGTAGTCGGGAAGCCGAAAACTGAAGGAGACCCCTGAGATCTTCGGAATATACACCTCCACTCATCCTGCCTTCGTACTTTGAGCCATCTGTGCATCTGTCTTACATCGCCGCGTTCCTACTCTTCCCTTGAGAGTAGGAGGATCATGAACGTTGTTATGTAAAGACTAAATCGCCAAAGTTAAATTTTTGATGATTAGAGAAAATATTTCTTTCGGTATGTTAATGCGTGTAAGTCGATTTTTAGTGCGTATTTTTCGAGCATAGTTCTGAATTTTCTGTGCATTTCCTTTATTTAAAGACAAGTGCTAGAATACGCTTTTCTCTTCAGCGGTTCATTTAGAAATAAGCGAATATGTGTGTAGATTAGCAGGAAAGGCAGCAGGAAATGAAAACTTTAGAAGATACCCGTTGTCACAGTGATACCAGATTTTAATACTGTATACAAATACTTCTTATTTCTAGTGCAAATAATTTCATGTACTGTATTTTAAATACAAACAAAAAGCGTTTTAACTATGTATATGTAGTTATTTAAATTATTTTTATGGCGTTGATAAGCAGTTTTTTAGGAATCATTTTGTTTTAGTTTTGAAAAATGTATACCATATTTTTGCATTAATATGAATGGTTTAAAAATATCAATACCGATAATCAAAAGGTCAGTATTTCACCCACATACAAATAAATGCTTGGGGCGGCTTTGGCATCTTGAGTAACCCACATTGAATTTGAATAACAAATATTTTCCTAGAACATTTTAATCTTCACATCTTCAATCAATCCCCCATAAAAAGGAGAGTTAGAAAGTAAAGCAACTTAGAAAAATACTGCGAAAAGTGGAACATGCAAGTAAACTTATCTTAGTCAGCTATAATGATCTTTCGGAGAGGCGGTAGAATAGCAGAAAAAGAAAAGTGGTTTTTTCACTGCGAAGTTATACCAATAACGAAAGAATATAATTACTTGGGTGTAAAGCTAACATCAAAACTCAGTTTCAAGCAACATATAGAAATGTTCTAGCGAAAAATAGCATAAATGCAACTTGGTGCACATTTCTTAGTAAAAATAAAATTAAGTTGTCGGCAAAATGGAAACTGTTTTTAGCGGTGACTAGAGCAATCCAGAGTTATGCTGCTCAGGTATGGGGAAACTCGTTGTTTGAAGAAGTAGACAAAATTCAACTTTATTTTTTAAAAAGGGTACTTCATCTCCCGAGTAATACGCCATCTTATTGCATTCTCTTGGAGACAAATGTTCCAAGTTTTCATTTGTATACACTGCAGCTTCACTTAAAATATATATTCAAAACGTTATTTGAATATGATGATAATAGATTGCCTCATATACTATCAAAAAAGATTTTAGAAAAACAGATATTTTGGGTTGAAGAAATTAGTAATCTAGCACAAAAGTTAAATATAACATGTAACTGGGGCACTTCAAATAAAAGAGAGTGGAATAGAAATATAATTTCAATAATAGAAAATCTTCATGATTCGAATATTCGAACTTTATGGGAAAGGGCACACCAAAGCACCCGATTATATAAGGAATTAGACCATAACAACGCCAGAAGCTATTTAAACGATAATACTAGAATCTATAAAATTATGTGGATTATGAAAGCCAGATGTGATTTAATATACTTGGGAAGCCAAAGGGATTTAAATTGCACTTTATGTAACTTAAATGAATTAGAAGACATCACACATTTTTTAGGAAAATGCCCGATACTTAAAAGAATTCGTCAAAGATTTTTTGGAAAATTTAGTTTAAACCGAGATGAAATCATAGACATTTTAAATGGTGTTGGCCCTTCTGGATATAATAATTTATTTAAGTTCATCCCTGGTGCTATAGAATATAGAAAATTAATTTTAAGCGAATTCAATATATAGTACCATAGTAACATATGTAAAATGTAAGATTTTTTTTTTTCTTTTTTCTTCCGACAAACGACCAAGTGTCACTGTCGTACGTTCTAATGTTATTGATTAAAAATGAAATGTAATGAAATGTAAAAGTCGAACAATTAATAATAATAATAATAATAATAATAAGTAAAGATGTTCCACAAAAACATTTCTCGTGAAATTTTACCACATCGTGCGACAATAAAGATTGTCCAGGAAAAATTTCATACACACGTGAAACAATAAAATTCATATTATATATTGTAATGATTCATACCCAGTTTTCTGTATATACTTACTTTTTAAAGAGCTTTAAATTTCAATTTTTAAAAACTTAAGAGGACTCTATGGTATGGATGTCAAACGAAAAGAAATGTATCCTTTAGCTAAGAAAAATATTTGTTTACTTTTCACTACTACATATATAATATAATAAAAATCTTTGAAAAATATGTCCTTAAATAATCTTCAAATTTCGCAATTTCATTTGTTTTTAACAAAATATATGATAAAGATATGTACATATGTATGTAAATATATTAATTAATACATATGTTGAAATACAGCCCCATTTGCAACGGACATATTTATGCAACTCCTTATTTGCGCTTTGCTTTTTGCTAATATTGTATAAGTTGTTCGCGAAACTTCACTCGCTTTTAAGTCGTGCCTTGATTAACAACAAATTTGCTCATTAGCACAAGTTTTTTTTTTTTTGGTTTGTGCAAATCGAACGGGAAAAGAATTTTGAATAACATATATCAACATGATTTTTCTTGCTGTTTTATTAAAACGTAAAAACAATAGTTGAAATTTCCTGCTATGAAATGAAGTATACGCAATGGCTAACTATGCATACGTTTCAGTACTTTTAAGAAATAAAGAAAAAAATTAAATAAAAAATCCAATATTACTGCATTACGCTATCAAATCTATTGTTCCACGTGCATTTGATTTTTGTCAAGCGTTGCTATGATTATCGACAATAATCGAACCAAACAAAATAAAAACATTTCTTACACATAACATACAATTTTCTAAGACCAAAATTTGGAAACTTTAACTGCACCATGGAAACCTTTCCCCTCAAAATATGTGATTTTGGAATTCAGTGTCGCTTTCCTGTTCTTTTAAAAATTCAAACTTTGTTGTATTATATAGTGGCAAGATGATGTTATTGGAGTTTCGACATAAGTGCTTATTGTGTTTATGATTAACTGAAATATTCATAGTCTTACTCCTACTGTTTCCGATGGGTCAATGACACATTTTCTTGTAGACTGTTATGTCTATCAATATAACTCAATCAAAACTTGCATTACCGAACTCGTTTGGAAGTAGTTAGAGTGCGTTTAAATGCATAACGAGCTATAAATGATGAACAAGAGCCAGACTTAAAACATGTACAAAGAAAGAATGGTACTTTGTAGTTGAGAAAAAAATGTTTGAACATATGTTAGAAACTGTGCCTATCAGTTAACGCTGATTTATTTATTTTTTTTTTTTTTAAGATGATTTAAATCAAAATGTCAGAAACATCTCAGAAGTGCCGTCACGCCAAAGGGTCACGCTCCCACTAATACTACAACAATCCTCCCACCAGGGCTAAATACTGCTCTGGGACCACGAAAATATAACATCCTGGTAGAGCCGCTTCTATGTCCGAAGACACTACAGGTAGCTACGTCTAGATTCCTCACCAGCAGGCATATGAAGGCTATACGCCATGGATAACTCCATTTAGCTCCACTGTGTTGAAAGGTGGCTCTAAAGTAAATGAGTTAACGTGGCGTGACTTTGTTTGTAACTTCGATGACCACTTTGCCGATTGAAGTGTCTATGAACTTGATATTCTTTTACATGATCTCGAATTTTCAATCTTAACAAATGAAACAAAAATTCTCGGATCTGGCATCCCAGCAGCCTTCACTGAAAACAGCTAACAGACTTCTAAACCACCGATGTATTTTTCTAGCAGAAATCTCTGTAATTTCTGACAGTCAGCTCGGGCTCAATACTCGTACCTTTATATCAACAACGACGAATGAAGTAAAGTCAAGACCACAACTTTGAAAGACACTGGCTTCCGAAGAAGTAAATGAATGCGCGAGAAAAGATTCTGGGAATCAGATACAAGCACTGAAGTCCATCTTTCTTTATTCTGTAGAAAAGACTATAAACTATAAACTGCATCTTGATATATTGATTTGAATATCTAGAGAGATTCACGTTCACTTTAGCCAGCACTTGACAAGGAAGGATATTGAATCTTGTTGATGTTTGACAGCTCTGTAATATGTAAAATGTAAAATTTTCGTAAAGCACACATAGCATCGCACTAACTAATAAATTCTCTTTCGAAGAAATTTCGATTCCTTAAATTTATTTATTTACATATGCATAAATGCTAAGCATGACAATCCCGGGATTTGTCCTTTTTCCGGGACCTGGATTTTCGGGATTTTTAATTTCGATCGGATAATAATTTCGGATTAGACAAAATTTTAGTTAAATCATCATCCCGGTATCTCGATAATGTAAACACGGGATCCCGAAAATCTCGGGATTATAAAACTTAAAAAAATTGGCATTCCTAATATGCAAGTATACTATACAAAATTAAACTATTTGTGAGCCAAACTGAAATAAAGTAACAACCACAAGCTTGAGTTTTGGTATCATTGTGCCACATCAGCCATATACTTCCATGTACTTCACTGCATAGATAAAATGGTATGCAATAACTTCCTTTCCAAAGGATAAATCGACAAGTGCTACTCACGTAATACTCATCATCAGCTACGTGTCGACGGATGCAACAAGAAGAATATAGAAATATATAAAGCGTTTGGCTATGTAATGTCGCCCTTCGAAGGAAATTATGTGAGTGTTTGTCTGTGTATGTTTTAAAGTAATCGCATCAGTTGCTACTGAGGCCAACAGATTTATTACCCATTTGTATGGCAACTTTGCAATACTCGTATCGCAGAAACTGTGGCACTCTCCGTCTACTGCCGGCATTTTAGTAGTTTTTCATGTTTAAACAACCTACACCTTATGTCGTAATTTTCGCTTAACCACTTTATCCTTTTTTCTGACATTATTGCGTTTTCTTGTTGCAGGAAAAACGAAACTAATGTAATTGTTAGATCCTTTCCCGAAATTCACACTGGTATGCAATGCCATTTTTCATGTTGTTGAAATTAATGTTATCAAACATGTTTATGTGAGTGTGGATTTTTCGTCAATTTTTCCCTTTAGTTTTAATTTTCTTTTTCACTTCCACCACTTTATTTGATTTACTTTGATACTTCCTTTCTTCTTTTCTGTTCATTGCTACCAGTTTGCCACAGAAAACAATTAATTTTTCGACACGCAAACATTTTCCGATTGCAGCTGTTGTGGATTTTTACGGTATTCTGATATCGGTGATGAATGTCAACGGCGCAGCATCTGTCAGCATTGTCATTGTGCTGATGCAGAGACCTTCATTAATTTTCTACACTTAAAGCTCTTCATATAAAGGGTGATATCAAAGTTTTTTAGCTTTTCTACTTTCTTACTAGTTTCTTACGGATTGCTTTTCAGTATTTTTTCCATTATTATTTTGACAAAAATTATGAGGGATATTTCAGAAAGTACACGAAAGTGTGGAATAAGAAATTATTAAATGGATATTTTTTAAGTTTACGTCTAATTTTCATTTTTATTTTCTTTTGGTTTTTCATTACAATGTACTCTTGACCGGTTTTCAACAATCAGTTTTACATTTTAGCATTCTGCTCACATAAAATCCGACTACAATTTCAGTACGAAATTTCGCTAATTGGTGTAACAAGGTATTAGTTCTCTGAATTGACTAAATTTTTTTTTAATTCATTTTAAGTTACACGAATTTTTGAAGTGAAGTTAGGCGTCGATGGACGAGCGAGAATTGAAAGTGAAATTTCAAGGCCATGCAACGTTTTGGGCATTTTCGTTCCGCGAGAGAGAAAAAAGACACAACGTAGAGGAAAAGGAGAGAGAGAGATATACCTTATATATATCTTACATACACTTTAGGCTATTTTCCTGAGTTTTTCATTAAGGTTGCTAATTTCTGGTGAGAAATAACACTGCCTACTTTTTGGCGCTTGTTTGTTGGGCAAACTTGTAGAAAATATTTAATTGGTACCTACTTTTTGGCGTTATATAGGCCCGCCATCCATCGTTACGGATTTGAACTATGTATTATTTGGAGAATGGTAACACTTAGCTGTCATCTGATTTGACAGAAAATTAGTTTTATTGTTCCGCTGAGCGAAAATGGTTGTGTATATTGCGACATTACTTTGAAAATCATGGTAATGTTGCAAAATAGGTACGAAAATTACGTACGGCAATAGGAAGAAGAAAAGCACCGAATGAAGCGTATGTGCGTTACTTTGCGAAAAAAGTAAGAGAAACTGGGTTGCTTATTGACAAACCAACGCGTGACCGACCAAAACCCGTGCGTACACCCGAAAATATTGCTGCTGTGGTCAAGAGTGTTCGTGAATCACCAGGAACATCAGTTCACCGTCGTTCTCAACAATTGGACATTTCGGAGACATCATTGAGACGAATTTTGCATAAAGACCTTGGTATGACGCCGTACCAAGTCCAATTGGAAAGAAGTTGTGTTTCATCATTAACCGGAAGGATTGTACTACAAAATAAAAAAACAGTTTGGAAAAATATTGAGTAGTTCCTTTTTTATAGGATTTTTAATTCCGTAAAGTTATATGGCGGACCCAGTATTTCCTTGGTGCCTACTGTTTGGGACGTTTTTGGTCCCAATTTTTTTGGCGTTTTTTTTTTGTGCCTACTTTTTGGCGTTTATTTCCGTTTCCTCGCTAGTGCTTGTGCGTACTATAAAGTGCTATCCATTCCGGCATCGGATTTATTGGTATTGCCTTGCGGTAATTTGTGCCGTTGCTGCGGTTCTGGAATCGGTGCGTTTGTGCAGGTGATACACGCTCGGAGTAGTGCGCGCTGTTGTCACGGTTTGTGTCCGGCGTTTACCTACACCGGTCGACCCTTTACCGTTTTTTGTAAATTTTATCTATTTGTATTCTTTGCAAATGTTGGGAATTTTTTTAGATATATAATATATTCTTTCTGTCTCTCTCTCTCTCATTCTCTCCCGGGTCTCTCTTTCTTTTTTTTCTACCTTGAAAGTTTCACTTCTGTTATGTGTACTACGCTACACTCACTTTTTTTTCACCGAAAAAAGAGGCAAAAATCAACGCAAGCTTTGATCTACATGAAAATTGCACTTTGTTAGACTAAAATTGAATGAACTATAAAACTGCACAGTCAGAAAAAGTTAACAATTTTGATGAAAATTTGCCGAATCTTCATACAAAGGCTTCAACTTTTCATTATATGGTGCTATTGTAATATGAACTATATTTTTCGAAACACATTAAAAAAACAAAACTTGTCCATATGCGATGTACATTTTCTTTTGACGCCGACAGTGTGTGAAATGGAAATGACCACACGCAGTTGGCAGAACAAAAAAAATTGTTTTTCTTCTAGGGAGATTTTAGAATAAAAAATCTATAAAAAAATATGGTATTCTTGTATGCATATGAATTATTGAATTTTTTCATGATACATAAAACTATAAAGTACGGGAGTTATTTTTTTTCTTTTTTATTTTTTTGCACCCAACTGTTTAATTTGAGATGTTCGGCCTCATTATACGCGTGATGGGAAACTCTCAAATGTATTTTAAGGTACTTGACCACCTTATAAGTTTCAAAAAATTAAATTTTTTTTTTTTTACATTTTTTCAATCCTTATACTTTTAAAAATCATCACCTGAAACTGTTTTTTTAAATTCGAATTCTAACAAAGTGAAATCAGTGAAAATGTGCAGGCGCATCCTGCACTCATTACTTGCTGACTCAGCGGAAAGAAAATAGCAAGTTTTAACTTTAAACGCGTTTTTCCAGAAATTACTTTTTTTCGAATGGCGGACACTTTATCTCCGAAACTGCTTAGCCGATTTTAATGATTTTGGTCTTGTTTTATTTGTTAAGATGTTTTGTATGCCAATTTACCACATTTTGCAAAAAAAAAGTTAATAAAGTATTGCTTTTTAAGCATAACATTGTGAAAAACAGGGGTGTTTTCTTAACTTTTTTTCAAACATCCGCCATTTTTTTATTATTTTTTTTTTTTGTCAGTTTGTGGTAAATTCTCACGCAAGGAACCTTCCTTTTGAAAATTTTGTTTCTCTCTTTTGTTTTAGAATTACCATTTCTAAGATTAACTGTCCGCCGCAAGACATGATTTTCTTCAGGCCTCGACTTTGGCGCCTCCTGGATATATGTTAAAAAAAGAAATTTTAATAAATCAATTTTTTTTTGTATTATATAAGCTCTAAATAAAAATTAAAAAAAAAATTTATTTTAATATATTATACAGAACATGAAAAAAAAATTATTGAATATGTTGTACTTTTTAGCTTTCCAAGGTGGTCAAGTACCTTAAGTATAAATGCGTTTGACTCGTCGAACTCCTCTTTGTGGAGTTTTTTGAAAAAGAGGAGTTTTTGCCAATAAGCCGCAATCGACCGAAGTCCTCAAAGTTGATGAAATCCTGAAAATTTTCAGATTTACCCGCTTCTATGGTGCAGAATATTGGCACGCAACAAGCCGCACAGACATTTCAATGATGGCATAGATACACCTTTCAAATAAAAGAGCCTTTCGTTTAAAGTTTTTCTAAAGATTCTTATTAACCAGCTTGAAATTTTGAAGAATTTTTTTTTTAATTTGCACAAAGTTTGAAAATTGAAATTATATTGTTTTGACAGGAAAATAAACTATATTTTCTTAAAAATTAAGTATAATAAAAATACAATGAAATTAAATACGTAAACATAAAATTGTCCAATCTTGTCGATAAGCTTCAGTTCCATAGTTACTAACGCAGTGTAGAGGCAATTCAGCATTTAAATAGAAATTTAAAAAGTTATTCAAAGTTAGTTTTTTTAAAATTTTTACTGTAGTGAAGTTCACGAGTAATTTGTCTATACAGATTTTTCAATAAGTTTTTTTCTTCCCCCTTTACTTTTTATATCATTCGTTTTTACTAATTCTCAGTTGATCGTTGAAATTTTAAAAGTGCTTAATTCAATTTTCCATCGCAATAGTCGTCCCACTACACCGTCAAAAATTGATTGTTATAACATAAAAAAATAGAGGGTGATCAGATTAGAGGAATTTTTTTCAAAACGGTTCAGTTGCGGTCAACATTTGAAAGGGATTATCTTTAAAAATTAAGTGTCACGAGTGCTTATACACAAAAATACTAAAGATTGCCCAAGCAATTTGAATTTTCGTTGTTTTATTTCAATTTATAATCCGATGCCTCTAAACTGATTACCCTTTATATCAACTGTTAGATAAAAATATCATTCGAAACTCTCATTAAAACTGCCACCCTGTGTGCCTGCACATACATACATATGTATCTACTGCATCCTATCACACTTACTAAAATTGCTATGTTTGTTTGCACAAATACTCGTAGGCGTTAAGAAATTAAAGCTATAAAAGCGAGTGAATGTGGAGACATGAAAAGATATGCGGTAAAATTTATCAAGTGTAAATTGGAAAATTTGCCACACAACAAATGGAAAATGACCACATCTATCTCATATCGTAATACTGCGGTACCTTGAGGTTCTTATGGCACTCTAGGGAAAAAGGATATTCGCAGAAAACCAAATAATGCTAGCCAGGGCACATATGAATTTATGTGCGTTTTTAATGGCGTATAAAATAAAACAGCAGTGATTAAGTCTTTATCTTCATGGCTTTTTTAGTACTTACACAAAAAATTTACAATTTTCCAATATACAGTAATACCTCGATATGGCGAACCTCTATATAATGGAAGGCTATTCATGGCCTATTGTTTACTGTACTCTTTTAACTGTACACTTTGGTACAAACTATATACCGCTGATACATCTTGAGCAAATAAAGCAACTGGCAGATTTAGCGCATAAAAGCAGATGAGGACAGCTCATAAATCGTTACGGGCTATTGCTTTGTTAATACAGACAAGTTACAAATTCTAGTATATGACAGTGTTCATTCACAATACATTTTAAACCTATAGCACAGGGTTTTATTGCCAAGTTTTGTTAATTTATTTATTTTTTATTTTATTTTAATAACTTTTCTACGAAAATCTATTTACTGCTGCTTCGAAACCCATTTAAATTGAAATTTCAAACTTTGTGAAAATAAAAAAAAATCAATAAATGTTCAACATAATTTCAATCTATTTAATAAAAATCTTTAGAAGAATTTCGGATTTGCAGTCTTATAGAAAATTGAATTTGAGCGAAGTGCAAGCTTGAATTGGCGCAAAAATCAAGTTGATTTTTTTTTATACTGGCGTTCTTGTGAGTTTCCTCCATACAATTAACGCTCAAAATTTTTTTGCATGGAAGAAAACACACAACATCAGTAAAAAAAAATGTAGCAGAATTTGCGCTAAAATCTATCTTCTCTTGAAATACATTTTCGTTTTCCGAACTGTCTGTTTCGCATATGCCGTTGAAAAATTTAACAATTGCCTGCTACTGGTTGACATTTGTCGCTTTGGCAGCGCGATCTGTTTAATTTGCATACATAAATCATCTGATAGACAGATTTAAATTATTTTCGCTCATGGTCTGTTGTTACAACAAAATGTTTTATATTGATGCGCTTGAGTAAATATGGGAAGAAATTTTAGAGCGTGAGTTGACTTATTTGAAGAGTGCACAGATGGGCAGTTCATTGAGGGACCCCCGTTGATGAACGGCATATATGTCGAGAAGGATTACCAATGCAATTCAAACCAATATAGAAAGAAAAATTATAAATATCGCAAAAGCAAAATCCGTACATCCAGCTTTTTATTTGTACTCTCTTTTAAGGGCAATATCGCTATTATTTCGGATAGCCAAGATGCAATCCAGGCACTGAGTTCGACTACAACAGCCTCTAAAGAGGTGGAACATAGTAGGAATAGCCTCACCACCTTGAGTGAAAACTATAAAGTTACCTTAATCTGGGTAACGAAAAGGCAGAGAAACTGGCAAGAGGGGGATCTGTCATGAATAACGTTCTTGCAGTACCGATATTCACACCATTAGGTGCAGTCAAGAATGCAATTTCCCTAAAATACCTTCGAATCGCGGATTGTAGATAGAGAGACCAGGCGAAATGCAAAATTAGCAGAACGTTATTGCCCACCTACAACCTCAAGCAATCGTTGATATTAAAAAGCATGAAGCGATGGGATGCCTGGAGACTAACGACAGTCATAACAGGCTTTTGGTCTCTCGGAGAACAAGCAGCCAAAATGGGTATCCTTCACAAGGAGAAAAAGCAGACAATCTTCCATTTCCTCTGTGAGTTCCCTGCTCTATGAAAGGACAGAATGTTAACCCTTGGCAAACCGCTGTTCGAGGGTATTGAACAACTGTTTGGCTTAGACGTCAACAACCTAATAAGGTTCTTAAACCGCGCATACTGGATATAGTCATGCGCTAAATAACCGTTAAACAAGTTGGTAATAAGGATGTGGCAACAAAATGGTGTGGAAGCGCTAGTTGGATACTGTAAGAATCATCACTTTAACCAACCAACCACAAAATCTAGGAAAATCCCATATTTTTCCGCAATAAAGTTTTTTTCTATCTATTTACTATTTGCTTAGCTAAACACCGGATCTTGACTATCTATCTATCCTTCTTTTCTATCCCTCTTTAGTGCTGTCACCCTGTGTCAAATAAATATTTAATTGGTTGATGAGAAAATGAAATCGAATTTATCAAGTCGATAAATTTAACAGCCTGCTTCATGATCTTCACATCAACGGGCAGTCGAGAAAATGGCCTTGGCGAGCACATGACTAGAGTCTGAGCCGCAGAACTCAATGCACTCATTAGACAAAAAGGCACCATGCAAAGTTTCTCAAAATATTCCTTCTTGATGCATTTTGCAGTTTTGTGCTAATTTTTGAAATTATCTATTTACAAATAATCGGCTGCTGTGTAAAGTTTATTTTTTTCCGCTTGAAGTAGACTACATTGAGTATTCTCAGATGTTATTCTACACTGTACTGCTATACATTTTTAGTGCGCTCACAGATTGATTAATTTAGAGAGGATGTGGTATCAAGGAAGAAAAAATGTGTGGGAAGGGTTTTTTTTTTGAACTTGTTAGGCTAACTATCTTCTTCAAATTTAGTGAGCCCTGTGGCTTGAGCTACTTTCGTGAAGAGCTTCGCACGTATGGGAAAAGAGTGACCCACAGCATTTTGGTATGACATATACATACGCGTCTATACTTTCAATTAACACAATTTCATTAGCAATTTGAGAGGTGTGTGCACTGGTGAAGAAAATCATAAGCGAAATGATTAAATTCTTGCGTGCTTAGAGACGAGCTGAATATTAAATGCAACACAGCCTGGGCACAGCTAATGTTCGCTGTGTAGAATCATAGTGGTTTGGCAAGAAAATAATTATGGTTTCCCCACAAAACAAAACTAGTATTCAATTTATTTTAAAGGACTTCTGACAATGTTATGATTTCCTTTTCAACATTTGATAGCTTTCACTTACAGCTTATTTTAGAAGCGAGATGTGCGTAATTTTGTTTGTAGCCGTTAATTCAGGCTATTTTGTGTTTAATATGGAGTGCAAACCAAAACATTTTCGGTATAATTTTCTTTTTTATATTCATAAGGGCAAGGAAGTAGCCAAAACATACAAAAAATATAAAAAATATTGTGTGCTTTTGATAGCCAAAGAGAATTCATATGTCAGAAGAGTCTTAAGAAATTTCTTTGTGGCAATTTTTTACAGAAAAATAACGAACGTGTTGATGTTTTACATAAAACAATTGAGTGTCACTTAAATTGTATTGGACTCGTCAAGAAGAAGAAGAATGTGGTTTTGTCTGAAGTCGAAGGTGGTTTACTTGAAACAAAAAATTGATGACTAACGAAATCTTGAAGTCTTTTTCAAGCAAATCAAGTGAAGCGAAATCAGCTGATGGGACTACAACAATGCTATGCAATTCGGGCTACTTCTGAGCAACCAGGTAATCAATCCAAATGCTTAGTATCAGCAGCTAATGAAACTAGAATAATTAGTACTAGAAATATACAAAAATAACTAAAGCAGACAAATTCCTTTGAAGTCGTGTTCCGAAAAAATAATGCAACTCCTAAATATATTTGTACACTTAGTCCAAAAATACACTCTGAAACTTTTAAATCTAAGCAGTATTTTAAATTTTATAATGCTTCTAAATTCATAATAGAAATGAGTTAATCAATTGAAATAATTCTCGTTGGCTCACGTGACTGATCCAGATCGACTACTATCTACTGCTCTTCTGCCTTAAATCCTGATTCGCCGGATCTGCCTCACGGTCATTAAATGATATATATATAATTGGCGCGTACTCTCTTTTTTGGTGTTTGGCGGAGCTCCTCCTCCTATTTGTGGCGTGCGTCTTGATGTTGTTCCACAAATGGAGAGACCTACGGTTTCAAGCCGACTCCGAACGACAGATATTTTTATGAGGAGCTTTTTCATGGCAAAAATACACTCGGAGGTTTGCCATTGGCTGCCGAGGAGCGACCGCTATTAGAAAAAACTTTTTCTTTAATTTGGTGTTTCACAGAGAATCGAACCTACGTTCTCTCTGTGAATTCCGAATGGTAGTCACGCACCAACACATTCGGCTACGGCGGCCTCACGGTCATTACATGCTATAAAAATCAATTTGCAGTACATTTTAAGGTGTTTATTAATTAAATTAAATTAAATTAATTTTTTTTTTTTAGAAAGTAAGAAGCGTGCTTAGAGTAGCTAATAACTTGCATTCATTGTATTGTGTTAGCATTTGCCATTAGCCATTGTACAAGCCTGCGGCACAGTTGTACTGACGACTAATCCACTTTATTCAACTGTTTTTTTGATAACTTTGCTACATTTTTAGAACCTTTAAAAGTATAAATGTGGCTACGATTTTTTCTATCGGCTACAATTAGTGATAATTAGTGTACTTTAAAGCAATATTAATCACTTTCGCTTTATGTCAGGCCACCTCTAATTTTCATCGATTAAGTCTCTCTAGAAGGAGAAGCTTTCTTGCATCGGCAGCAAAAGATCTTCTAAAGAGTTTTCATTAAAAATTGCATCGACAGCGTCAAAAACTGTGATCTTCACATCGAATTTGCAAATTGTTTACCAAATAAAACATTGCTTCACAAAAGTATGCACCCTCTTTTCCAAATGTAATAAAGCTAACCAGAAAAGTGGTTAAAGTGCTGCACTCAAAATTGTGTATGACATTTGATGATGAATGATAAACTGTGAACTTTTTAAACAAAGTTCGATCCGATCGGCACATGCACCTTTTGCGTACTCCTCAAGTGCAAAACCGAGGAGTTCTTTGAAATGCGTGTGATATTTTCTTTTCGTTTTGCTCTATTACAAATCCCATGCTTTCCAATTTTTTTGTCATTACAATATTTAAGAGGAAAGGGCAACAAGAATGTTTCGATTTTAAATTTCTTTAACGTCTTGATATGTGATTTGGTGCAAATTATTGTTTTTCTGAGCATAATAAATTTCCGTGTGGCTATTCTAATAAATTCCACTACTGCCTAAGAAATTCAATCAGTTTTTTTGTACAATAAGTCATATATATGTACAATACATATACACTATACATATATATATATATATTTTGTATCAGGCTTAGTTGACAAAAATAAAGTGGGTACTGTTATTTACAATCGAATAGCTTTTGAACTGTAAATGTGATGATGGGGATTGATGGCGACCAAATGGCACTAAAAAGGTAAAATTCAAAATTGTAGTTTTCTCTGCTAAAGTAGGTCAAATGTAACAAATGTTTAACAAAATGTTTCCAAATTTCAACAAAATTAGTTGGCGAGGGAGAATGAATTTTCATAATTTGGAAATAAACCCAAAACTCGTACGTAAACCGGCTTAACGTTGATTATGGCGAAGCCAGTGATCCTCACAGGGGAAAACTTGCAATAATAAAAGAACGCCATGCTGTTAGCTCACGCGGCGTGTATGCAGTATAATCTTCAAAAAATAGAAATTTAAGATATGTATTGAAGGAAACAGCTACAACTACATCGCATTGGAAAAGCTTACTCTTGTTTAAAATACCCCGCGTTAGCACTTGAAGAGGCTTTAGGCCTTGCACTGGAAAATAATTAGCTGAAGTGCACTACACACACAAATTTTGATATTTTATTTATTTCTTTCATTCATCATTTTTAAACATTTTATGAAATCATAGTTTACTCTCTTACAAGCACTGCATAAATCCTATATTCAAGCTTTGCGGAAATTTAAAAAAAAATCACTAAATTTTTAGAAAAATTTTGGGAATGCAGATTTATAGCACAATCCCTTTTGGTATAATAAAAATTGTATTGATTTTTGAGAATTTTTCTTGTTGACGCAAAATTTCTAATATTTGTTATGTGGAAAAAGTGCAATGCGAGTTGTGAGCCACCTGAAACTTCCATTTATTAAACCAAAATTCAATTAACTATAAAAGTGCATAGCAAACATCGTTTCGGAGAGTCGAATTAAAATTCATGGAATTGGAATACACAATTTTTGGAATTTTTGTAATATTTGGCTTTTAGGTTGAAAATTTGATTTATGTGGTTTGTGTTAGGGAAGAAGCTATGCATTTATGAAAAGAAAACGAAAAATAATGAACATTCGTAAATAGAAATTTCCGAAAATCTTTCTAGACACTCTAGTTGCAATCCATGGAATTGGAGGAATTGGAATGGAAAATTTGTGGAACTTTCCCAATCTTTTTTTTTCTGGTTGAAAATTTGTTCTATGTGGTTTTTGTTAGACAATAAGCGTTTATGGAATTTATTTTTTTTAATCATTCAATAAATAAATGAATAAATAGTCAATACTGGTCAAAATGTTGATATGACATCCTTTTGTCGTGCCCAGCATTAAAGCATAAGCGGGATAAACATTTAGATAAACATATTTTAGCAGAGAAGAAAACAAAACTCAATAAAAGAAGACAAATTTATTGAAGAAGTTGAACTCGGAAAAATTCTGTGAGTCCATGAAGGGGCAGAATGGATATTTCAGGTTGCAGTACTAAATCGCCTCATAATTTTACTAATAATAATAATAATAACACTGCGTTACAAAAATGAACTTTTTTTCTGTCCTATGAACGAAATATACTTTTTCGGAAAGGGGAGAAAAAATAAAAATACACGTATATCGGCGATTTTCATGTACACGTCACAATTTTTTTTTATGTATAAAATATAGAGCTCGTAGTCCGCCTGTGTGAAAAACTTTGGATCAATTTCCGTGATCCAATCGAGCTGAATTTCTGCAGGCAGATCGTGGAAATGTTTTTATTATGTAAAATTAAAAAAAAAAATGTTATCAATTCTCAGATTTTCTTGAATTTTTTTTTCTAAAAAAAAAGTTTTTTCTAAATTTTCGGTGTAACTCGAAGGGACTCCAAATTTTTAAACAACTTATTAACCTTTAGTTTATTGTTTCATACAACAGACTCTGTGCCGTTTGTGTGTTTGTTACAGTTCCGGAAGTTCCGCTCGTCTGACAGTTGCGCTACTAGGAGACATATACTTTGACAATTGTTTTAAGTTCTGTTGCGCGAAAACGTCTTTCTGTATATTTCATCTTACGAAAAATGCAGTGCCCGACTCGAAATAACTTTTGTTACGTTTGTGGCTTATTCGCACCAAGCAAAAATTTTAAAAATATTACGAAAACAGTGGTTAATTCGTTTCAGAAAATGTTCAAGACTGCTTATGTTCCTTACTTGTGGTATACTCCGGAAGTCGTGTGCGACTATTGCTATAGAAATTTATGCAAGTTTACTGATGGAAGGTCAACAATAAAGTACTCTGTACCAACAATTGGCTACCACGTACTGCAGTGAACTGTGCTACTTTTGCGTAACTTTTACTCAAACTAAAGGGTCCCAATACTTTCGCCGCAACAAAATTCGCTACGCTAATGTAGAATCGGTTATTCCAGCGGTTCTGTACTCACCAGAAGAACGTATAGCGGCTTCAATGGAGATTTTGATGATGTTCCCGAATTAAGGGATGGAGAACCAACAGTAACACCAACAATGCTATCAACATTTCTTGCATCGAATGCGAGATGCGGGGAACCAGAAATAGCGGAATTTATACCAAGTGAACTTGGGGCTGCAGTGCCGCATTTAGTAACGCAGCCGACTTCAATGACCTTGTACGAGAAGGAAATTTGTCAAAGTGAACAGCCGAACTCTTTGCATCACGCTTTAAGCAGTGAAATATAGTGGCGGCTGATTTTAAAACAACAAATGCTTACAAACGCAAAAATAAAAGGCCTAAGTTTCTTTAAAAGCATTAAAATTTTTAATGCAACAATTTTTAATTTTAATATAATAAAATTAATAAACAAATTCGGGGTTTTATATCTTTATTGTAATGCGGAGTGAAATACCTTTCTTTTGATACCCACATCGGCATATCTCATGCAATTTTTTTTTTAATTTCGAACAGGTGGCAACCCTGTGAAACATTGTCAGTGGCAACACCTAAGTGAAAAGTCGAGAAATGTGATACACTATCTGTGTGCCCAATTTCATTCAAATCCGTTAAGCTAATCCTGAGATCGTGTGGCTATACAGATACGCATACAAGAATTGCTCGTTTAAAGTTATAAAATACAAAAAAAAAAATTGTGACGTGTACATGAAAATCGCCAATACACGTGTATTTTTATTTTTTATCCCCTTTCTGAATAAGTAATATATATTTGGTTCATAGGACAGAATGTGTGTAACGCGGTGTAATCATCCTCATTTTGTCGCTGGGTGTATATAATTACATATAAACATGAGGAAATTAAATAAGGCACCACAGCGAAATTACGATATTTATGCCGCCTACCTAAAAAACTGTTTGAATGTAAATCTAATTTAAAACTTTTCGTTAGAATTTTTTTCTTTTCAGATTAAATGAATGTGGAGTTAATGAGCACTGCCTTGTTATGATTAATATTAAGCTCCTGGTATATTAATTTTAGTATTTTCAAAAACTTTTTTTTATAAATTAAATTGTAAAAGCTCTGAAATCATTATTGTTCTATTCCCATAGACCTTTGAGTGACTTGTTTGGCTTCATCGTGTTGCACATAAAGATCGTCTATGTCTGTTCCTTTAAGCTCAGGCCACTAAAAACCTTCACTCAGTGTTTTATAGCGCTGATCACTGAGAGTAACAGATCTTTGATATTCATCATCGAATAAAAATGGGCCAGTTATTCCACCAGCACCACACCAAACGGTACATTTTCAGGGGGATGTAATGATTTTCTGGGCATGGCTCGAGGCTTTTCATCTCCCCAGTTGCGGCAATTATCACAAATCGATCCAGTGCGAACTTCATGACCAAAGATGATTTTGCAAGGAAAACCAGCCACGTATTCAAACAACGAATTCACGAAATTTCTGCGTTGCTAATGATCTGTTAGCTTCAATTCTTGTGGTAATTAAATTTTCTAAGAATAAAAATGCAAATGTAAATATGTATGTAGAATCCGTTAAACGACGGTTCGTGAATGCTTAATTGTTAAGAACGACGAGATATCGATGTTGAAGGTTGTTCAGCAAGACTTTGCGTGACCGCAGCAATATTTTCAACAGAACATCCAGTTTTTGGTTTGCCACTCCTTTTTCTATGCTCAGCAGAACCAGTTTCTTCAAATTAATCAACCTTTGAACTGTCGACACACTCGGATGATTATTTCCACCGCAAAAATCACGAATTTTGGGATATATATTTTTTAAAGATCGCCCATTTCCATAATAAGTTTCATCGTTTTTTTTTCAAAAGTGGAATCTTTAAACATCCTCAAGAAAGCAGCTGAAATTTCGTTGCTTATATAGGCTAACTGATTTTATGCCGCAAATAGTGAGTAGTAAAAAAAATTGTTCAGTGATTTTTTTTTTGTTTTTTACTAATTAATTAGACTTGAAAAAACTAGAAAAAAGCCGTTTATTTTTCTTCTTTGGTTTTTTTGGAAAGCATCAACAATCCCGTGTAGCTTAAGGAAAAAAAAGTTGCTTGGTAGGCTCCCTGATTTGATGCCGCAAATTTACTAATTAATTAGATTTGAAGAAACCAGAGCAAAGCCGTTTATTTTTCTTCCTTGGTTTTAATTTTTGATGCTTTCGCTTGTAGCTTAAGGAAAGAAAAGTTGGTTGTTAGGCGCCCTGATTTCATGCCGCAAATTTATCCGTTTTTTTTTTGTTTTTTACTAACATTAGATTTGAAGCAACTAGAGCAAAGCCGTTTACAAGAGTTTACTTCTGGGATCTTAATTTTTAATACTTTCATGTGCGACTTAAGAAAAGAAAGGTTGGTTCGAGTGAAGGAAATTTCATTAGATTTTTTTAAATAATTTTTTTTTTTTAATTTTTATAAATGAGTTATCTTACCCTTGGAAAGTGTTAGCGTAATCCAAAAGTCAGCACTTTTTTATATTAAGATTGAGCGGGTATTTGCACTCACAAGTTAAATATTTCGATCAATTTATGCAGTAATTTTCTGTTAAGCAGATTTGTAAAACATTTTTTGTTTTTTTCTTCAATCTAAGTACACCAATGCAGTAAAGGTTTTTTTTACAATTTTTTTTGCTTATTTTTGTTTAAGAAATGTGCAATTTACTCCCATATAAAAGCACAGAATTTCAGTTGTACGAGTATTACAGCGCTTTTCTCAATTATTTATTTTTTAAAACTATTCAAATTCATAGCCATGGACATTTTCACTGTTTTTCCTCACGCACACATAATCCCTTCAAACATTTTCACGCAATATTTCATGCGTTTGTTTCATTATATTTTTATTTAATTTTTTTTTCAAAATTTAATCCTTCTTTACAGTTATGTTATACATTCACCACATAGCACATTTTGAATTTGGCAAATTTGCCTCGTTGCCGCAAAATGCAATACTTGTTGCTGCTAACAACCGTACATCACTAGAAACCCGCTTCAACTGAATCAAAACAATCACATACCGTCGATTTTATCGTTCGCAGCTGAAGTTTGCAAACGCCAAAGCAGTGAACACTGCTGCTGTGCGATGTATAGGTCAAAGTGGAAAATGCTAAGTGCCGAACGCCGTACACCGAAGACCGAGCGACGAGTATGAATGTATGTAGTAGCAAACTGTGATGGTAATAGTCTCTTATCACACGCATGCTATGCTGGGAACAGACTTCGACTGTTGGATTAGTGTTCTCAATATTTGTACGCACCCCTAAATGGCCTGGTGGGGAACAGCGCAAGAACAGTGGTCGTTCAATAGGCAAATACATTCTTCTCCTTTTCATTCACACTATGTGGCAGGCAACATGTATTCCCACTATTTGGGTTTTTGTTTTTATTTTTGCCGTTTTTATCCGTTTGCGCGGATAAAATACGTATTTTCTTTCCCTGCTTGCGTGCGGGTGTGCAAATTAAATGGCCTCTGCTCAGCATATGCTTGCCCTGAGGTACAACCAGCACCGCACGCATACACAACAGCGCGCTTGAACAAAGGCAATCGCCCGCTGTAGTGTAAACAATATTGACATTTGTTTGTTTGTATAGTAGCAAGATAGCTTAGTGTAATGCGGTTTGCTTAAATACGCTCATCAGCATAAACTCATAATCCATTAATTTGTATTTTCGGCTGCCTTTTTATCGCATGCGAGAAATTTCATTTCATAAGCTTTTTTATTTTTATTTTTTATTTTGACATTATTTAGCAAGAAAGCATCAATGCGGCCATTGACATCTATCTTTTTGCCCCTCACTTACAGGTTTGTTTAGTGTGGTGACAAAATGCCTGATTGTCTGGCCAGCTGACAAAATGACTAATGAAATTTCATATGCCCGTGCGAGTGCGAGTGTGTGTATTGTTGTTGATTTGATATGAAATGTCATCAACTCGCATGCCAATTCAGTACATCCGGTGATGATGAGCAAAAGCATATGCTTACATGTGCATACACACATACTACATAGTATATTTACACACACATGTGAGTACATAGGGTCATACATACTTTCAGGCGCATACACATATGTGCTTAGGAACACAAGATGGAAGGCACACAGAGTGTGAAAGCACTTAAAGTTTTGCGCAGACACATACATACATGCATGCATTCATACTTACGTTCACATCTTTATGCACACATACGTCCATGTGCATACTCCTGTGCTACTTTTAATTGCATTTGAGTTCGTTTAACTTGATTTCACTTAATTTTCTAGACTCGCTCATTTAATCTGCTTTAATTTGGTCGCGAGATTTAATACAATGGTAATGACCTCGAATATAAATATTTTTAATGTGAAATTAAAAATTATTGTGCATAAAATTTCTGAAAACACGCACTAAAATCGGAATATGCGAATATAAAATTACTGAAGCAAATTACTTTCACGCCAGTATGCATAATTTAAAAAAAAATCTATGCGAGGACTGAAGTGAATTTAACAAAACGGTTAATATTTTAAATCTTGCTTCCAATGCCTGGGTTTTTAAACATATTGTGTACACTTTACTCGCTTAACTAAATTTTTTATTTTTAAAAGTACCTTTTTAAGGCATTCAAATTGAGTTTAATAAGTCACTAACTCACGAAATCATAGAGCAGGTAGCACACAAATTTCGATGCAGGATAATCTTTAGACTACGCAGACAAAATACTAAAAACCGGAGCATGCGCCAATATAAAATTAGTTAGTTAAAAATACTCAAAAAGAGTACTTTTGTTAGAGTAACTTAATAAAATTTCAGAGGCAAACTTGGCAAATCTTTTAACGTCAGAACAGCGCTTCCAAATGTTGGAAATTTACTTTGAAAAAAAAAAACGTAAAAATCTGTTCTTGAAGTTCATAGATCACTGGCGTCCTCCTCGCTCCTTATTTGTTACGAAATGAGGAAGAAGCTAGGAGTTTAGGTCAATAGCGAGCGCAATCGAGTCATACTGACTAAATATTTGTTTCCAAAAATTAATCAGCCAAACATCAATGGTACTTGGTTCTAGCAAAACGGCGCAATCTGTCCTACATGCGCGCTTGACAATCGATTTATTGGAATACCAATTTAGTGGCAACTTTCTTTCAAGAAATGGTCTTGTTCATTTGCTTCCTTCCTCCCGTCATTTAACGCCTCTCGACAACTTTTTATGGGGCTATGTTAAGTCATTGGCTTATGCTTACAAACTAGCAGCTCTTGAAGCACTGGAAGCCAATATTCAAGCCACCATTGACGCTGTACCACCGGATTTTTTGGAAATAGTAGTCAAACTGGATCGAATGAGCCATAGAACTCGTAGTCGTGGGAGCATATGCCGGGTATAATATTAAAAAAATAATTGTCATGCAATTATTAAGTAGATTATAATAAACAAATGCAGTCCAACGATATTTATGGGTTATTATTTTAAGGTATCAAGCTCTTGAAAAAACACCCGATAGAAAAACTTATTAAAAAAGTATTATTAGAAAAAAGATACCTAAATTCAGTTAGCTTCAGGTTTAGTAAGAAAAAATCCTTCTAATATATACCAAGCATAGAAGAAGTCCCGGGCACCAAATCATCGAATCGGCAACAGTCATCTGATCATCTGTCGAGACCTCTCAGTCTTTGGTAGACTGTTAATTATAATTTAATCTTAAATTGTTCTTAAATAAGTCAATCAGGGATCAGTGAAATTACTTTTCAAGAAGTATTTGAAACAATTTCTTACTGTTCCCTCTCTGCAGCCACTTCGCCTGGCACTGTAATGTTGTTAAGCACCAATTTAGTTCTCTTACTTTCTGAGATTTTCTGAATGGTGTGAGAATTCACTGCAAAGAGGGCTAAATTCCCGACGACCTGTTTTCTGAGACTTATTTAGCCAAACTATCTACTTCCTCGTTTCCTTTATAACTTGGGATCCAGAAGTGCTTGTTTGTATGATGTGCAGCTATGGCGTTTCTCTTCTTCATGTAGTCAAGGACCAATAAAGAACTAACTTCACATGAAAAAAAGCTTTGAGTTTAGCCTAGATATCACACAAGATGCTAATTTGGTCATAACAGCAATTTCTCTGAAGAAATTTCTCTCTCCGAAGTCCATGGCATGAACTGCAAATTGAAAAATACAAAAAACTTTCTATGGAATTGAAATACACTTTGTTGAATGCTCTTCAGGCTTCTGTACAACAATTCTTCCAATACCTGGACAAACTGGGCACAGTTTCGCGGACATTCCTAACTGGATTACCTAACAGACTTTTGGAATGTTTAAGGCAAAAAGGGATAGGAAGCGAGAAGCCTTGGCACGGCAGGCCTCTGTCGCCGGATATTTCTTAAAGAGCAGCTCAGCTGGCATTACCTAACCAAACGTTAAAAAAATAAATGCCACGGAGGCCCTCTTAAGAGGTGAAGGATCAGGTAGTATGCTATTGATGAATTTTTAGCCATTATGTGCTTAAAAACCAAACCTTTCAGTAAGGTGTCTTACACCACCATGAACAGTACCGAAACCAAAAGTCGCCGTACACACCTGAGTTTAAAATATTTTTGTAAGACAAAAACATGTTTTTTTTTCGGTTTCATGTCGAACCTAGGAGGGCATGACGAACAACGAATCAACGAACAACGCATGGGTCAGAATACCACCAACTTGAATTGAACAGATATTTTATCAATTTACATGAACATTACAAAAAATATTCTTTATTTTATTTTACTTAAATTTTCTTAATTCATATCGTAGAAGTTGAGGAGTCTGGTAGGTACGTACTACAACGGGATACTTGAGGTCAATAACATGTAAGTATAATGCTATAAGATTCGACAATAAATGAGGAAGATATGACGGAAAAGGCGACCTCTACATCTGGCAATAAAAAAAACTTGTATAATACTTTTGCTGGAATAATCAAAATACTTCATTAGCAAAAGTTTAACGAGTTTTGGCAGGTTCTAATTTACAAGCATTAGAGTGGAACCAATTTTTGGTGACTATCGATATTAGTGAACTTTGAAACAGAAAAATATGTATGTCTCCTTGATACAGGAACGTAGATGTTCTTCATTCTTTAAGATACGACTGTAAAAAGCGGAAATAAGGCGGAAAATGTAAAAGAGCAACACCTACGCTCGGCAAAAACAAATATTTCTTTGGAAAATATCTAGCAAAAGTACTTTAGACTCAGGAGTGTGATATACACAACAAACTACCAGAAAAATTCGGAAAAGTGTGTTGATATTTCATAGCTATCCAAAAAATGTGTTTCGAATTAGACGGTTACATATATGTACATACATCCGCAGGCTGTCTTTCAAGATAGTCGTCATCCAATTTGAAGTAAAAGAGGGAGGAGAAGAATCAATTTGTTTATGCTTGCCTCGAAAAACTGTTTTGCAAGCTCCTTCACCCTCTGCTCTACTTTGTTGCCTATTGAAAACTCTTTTTAAACATGTCTTACTTTCAGGAAAGCAGGTAAGTTAAAGCTTTCAAGGAAAGGGAAAGCAGAAGATGGTTCAAAACGGCCAATTCAAATGCAACCAAAGGATGTTTCGTGACGTTCGTTAATCTTGTTACTGTGCATGGAAGCACGGCCATTTTTAATCTCACGACTCCACTTGTACGACTCATGACTCCATTACAATAAAAAGTTTAAGCGGAGTTGATCAGATTCGACACTTAAAGAAATAAATACTCGATTCTCATAAGAATTGGCAGTACCAGATTTTTTAAAATATTCATATCCGTCACTAAAAAGTATTCATCACTAGACATTAAATTGAAGAATCGACCGCACCCGATTTTTAAAAATATTAAAGGATTATTAGATATTGATACTGAGTACTAAAAATTCAAAAAAGTATTCATCACAATACAATAAATTGAGTAATATAATCAGTATAAATACTTAGCACTCAGTAGCAGCTCCGAGAATAAGAATTGTGTTTTCTCCGTTGCTAGCTTACAGTATTCAACAGAAGTCTGTACTACAGGAGTTTTAAAGCAAGATGATTATATTCACTCTGATATCCAATTGTACAGTCAGTAATGTACAACTGATTGCTTTTTTATTTTTCTTCCCAAATAGAAGTCCTTGGAGTCCAAGCAGATTGAAAACAAAGTACCTCATACCATCAGAAATAAGACCATTCCCAAATGAAGCGATAGCGAAGTACTCGACTCCGATCCTTCGGTAAGCCTTTCTTACAGCAAATTAAAGAAATCTCAGACATAGAGATAAAGGATTTGCTGCTATACTTGGACCTCACTAAATGGATCTGACTTGGAAACAAAAAAAAAAAAATAACAACATCATCTTCTCACGAGATAGTGGTAGTAAAACGGTGCTGGTCACTAATTAGGAGCATTTTCAGCTCAGAAATGTTCAACCACCTCAACAACAACAACAACAACTCGACTCTCAAAAGCGATCGACACTTCCCATTACTAGTTTTAACCTCAAGATTCTGTCAAGAATTTTCCATTTTAAAGGCACAAAGTTAGGCAACAAGGCTGTGTTATCAACACGTCGTAAAAATAATCCCTACTGCCATGAGAGGCCCAATACACTTACTTACTGAACGTGGCTTTTATTTTAATTTGCATTCCTGAAATATGCGCAAACCACTACCACGATTAAAATCTGAATTTTATTAATTGAAGAAGATTTATGAATTTGTCTTATACCAAAGCGCCACACGTCCCTTTACTATAAAAGATTACTGATTCTGTATGCTAACATTGGCAACCTTAAGGAACTATCACTCTGCAACTTATAAGTATATTATATCATATGAGTATCTTCCTTTGAATTGCGTGTATGTATCACATACCTACCTAAATAGTTTATCATCAAGCATAAGAAAAATATTTTAGGTCAATGCGTGTAGCAACAAATTTACAACTCTATAAGTAAAATGAAAACATGACTATCTACGATCACAATTCGCCATGGCCTTCTTGCTGTTTGCAATGCCAGTTTGTTACTTAGAAATTTATTAGACTATTTGTTAGTGATTTTATCGACATTAAATAGTTAGCATTGAGCTTTATTCAAGGGTACATCAGCTGAGCTCTTCATTTTGCAGCTACTTGTAGCTATCTATGTATGTATGTGTATGTTAAACATGTCCTATGTGAGGCAATACTAGTTAGCACAGCCTTGCGTATACGTAACCTTTTCAATGCAGTTTGTTAGCGTGGGTATGATGATAGCTTTTTACATAATTAAAAGACTAAGAGCATGGTAGCACGATGAACTTACATAACTGGGTAAACAGAAATATTATGAGTTCATGATAAATGAATTTTGCATGCAAACGCGTAGTTCATTTGGAAAGAGGCAGAGGAAGCAAATGTGCCGAACATCGTACCTCATAGACCATAGACTACATTTATCGAATTCAACGAACTGCGCAGAATAAAACTACTCCCACAGACCGCCATTCAACTTTTAGTAATTTTCATTTCACTTATTTATGCAAAAACTCATTTATATGGAGTTTCAAATTTCCTTTCTTGTTATTATAATATAAAGGGTATACCCTTAATTTGTCAGTAAAATTAATATTTGTTTGCTATTTTTCCGAATGACTGAAAAAAATTGCGGTAATTTAGGTAAAATTAGTAACATTTCAACTATTAAAGTGTTTTAGGATAATATCAGTTATTCGCTCTTGTGATATTGATTTTCTACCTACGAAAGTTTTCCCCCAAAACCTTTCTTTCAGGCACTCCAAATGTCCTCTCATATGAAGTTGAGATCGTTGTCCTATGTTCTGCGCCATATATAAAAATATCATGAGCATATTGAGTGGCTAATAGTGTGCGTGTTTTACTTTAAAATTCCTTCTCACTTACCTACTCGTTCCAACTTAGCACTTTTTGATCAAAAATACTGGTAACCAAGTAAACAAAAGTAGTGTCCAAAGCGAATTTAAAATAAATAAAAATAAATAAAGACGTTATGTGCGATACTGTAGCTTTAGCATCTTCCGCAATGAAAACCGGGTCTTGAATAGATTTACCCGACTAAGAAGCTCCAGTAAATTCATTCATTGCGATATTTCGACCCTTTATAGCGCTTTTCTTGTATAAGCAATACGAAAAAAGCAATGTTTGATGTTGTTGCAGATTAAGTAGGTTAATAGCAAAAAATAATTTCAGTACACTATCTTTGCTGACATTCTCAGACGACTGTATTAAAGGTATTCGGTCTTTTAAATAGGCATATTCGGACTCAATGCAAACCAGATATGTCCAATTCAACCTAATCGATGTATTTTGTAATACTCACACCTTTTCGGAACCATGTTCCCGGCCCTTTGATATCTAGGTAATTTCTCTTTAAATTTTTATATAGCGAGTGACTTACCTTAGATCAGAAGGCCACTGCGTCCATTGGGTTAGTAGAAAAGTAGACAATGATTAATTCCTTACCAATTTGAAAAAACTAAACCACTACCCAGACATATCGTACTTCACTGAACAACGTATTTAGCGTCGTATATTAGTTTTGATAACTTGGTACATACAGAAATTTTCTCAAAGACGAGTAATAGTACTACTACCGTCGTTCTGTTTAAAGAATACACAGCGCAATCAAAAAAGTACGAGAAAACAGTACCACATTTTCAGTAATGGAGTGGTACCAGTTAATGAACTAAATTCTAATGGACAAAAATTTAGATGGTTGGTTCATTAATACTTATATTACTTATAATCTACAACTATTACTATTTTAATTTTTTTTATTTCCATTATAAATTACAATCTGTTAATAATAACACGAAGTAATTACTAAAACAACATAGTTTTCTATAATTTTATTCATATTACAGTACGAGCAAGATCTGTGGGTGTTTTACACTTTAGTCTTCTTGGTTAAAGTTCGATTTCCGGTACCAGTCTCATTTCATAGTTTTTGTGCTCTAATAATCGCTTCTTTTTACAGTTTCAGTGACAGTGTCTATGCAGAGGTCGCGGTGAATATCGTCATTTCTTATGTACCAATTGCGTTCTCTAGATTGACTTCTCTGTATAATTTGTAGGTTGGATTTATTAGCAGTCCCCCAAATTTCTAGTCCGTAGGTCGATGTCGGTCTAATTATTGATTTATATATCATTTGTTTATTAAATAACTTAGGTTTTTTTTCCTAGTAGCCATAAGAGTTGTCAGAGTTTGTTTTTCTCCTCGTTTCTCTTGTTCAGTATGTATTTTTTCCATGTGAATTTTGGGTCAATCGTTGTGCCTAAATATTTTGCGCTTGTGTGTATTTTTATGTCTTCTACATTCATTTGGAATGGATGTCTTGGAGATTTTCTCTTCGCGTATTTTACATGTTGTATTTTGTCTTTACTAACGTCAATGACCCAATTTTCAAGCCATTGTGTTGTAGCTCATAGCGTATCTTGCAGTGTTTTTGTTGCTGCTTCTTCATTGTTGTTAGCTAACATTAAAATTGTGTCGTCTGCAAATGTTGCTAACATTGCTCCTCGAGTATTTGGCGCTGGTATATCTGCTGTATATAGTAAGTATAGTATGGGGCCCAGAACGCTTCCTTGGAGTACTCCAGCTGTCAAGATGTCAGATTACTTATCGTCGTATTTTATGAAGAAGAGTCTATCAGTTATATAGCTTTTAAGGATATTAAGTATGTTAAGTGGTAAAATGTTTTCAGCTTATATAGAGGTCCTTTGTGCCATACTCTGTCAAAAGCTTTCGCGATGTCCAAATACACGGCAATGCAATATTTCTTCCTATTGAAATCGTCTGTTATTTTGTTTACTACTCTGTGGATCTGTTGCACACTTGAATGTTGTTTTCGGAAACCCAACTGGTGTGAGGGGATATCGTCATTTTGTTTTAGAATCGGCTCAATTCTGTCAAGCAGTATTTTCTCAAACAATTTGGGGAGGATGGGCAGCAAGCTAATTTGTCTGTATGGACTCGCAACAGTGGGTTTCTTGTTTGTCTTGGGGTTCGCTATAGCTTGTGCAACTTTCCATGCTTTTGGAAAGTATTGTAGCCTAATTATTCCATTGAAGAGGTCTCGGGTGGAGTTTATTATAATATCGGGTATTTTTTTAGTATTTTCCCGTTTATTTGGTCATATCCCGGTGTCTTTTTGTCTTTTAGTTTCTTTATATAATATTTTATTTTTTCTTTTGTCGAATTTTGTATTGCGTGCTGTGCATTTTCAATTGTGTTTGGCAGCTCAATGTTTTTACTATCCATGCTATATGTAAATATTGTTTTAAAGTTGTCAGCTAATGTTTCAGCCTTCTCTTTGCTTGTTTTTGCCCATGTGTTGGAATTTTTTTTTATTGGAGGCTTATGTATGGTTATTTTAGTGGGTTTCTTAGTTGCTTTGCATAGGGAATAGTTGGTAGCTGTAGTTGTTTCCAGGCTGCTAAGATACTTCTTCGGTTGATTGTCATTATGTTCTTGCAGAATTTTTTTGAGTTCAATTGATGATTTGTTTAGTTTAGTTTTATCGTCTATCGTCGTATAGTCTTTTCTAAGTTTGCATTTTTGTTTGATTTTGTCTAAAATAAAAGCAGGGATTTTCTTTGTTGTTAAAGTGCCTAATAAAGTACGATTAAATTAATGTTTAATATAAAAAAATGCCATATACTTTTCTTATGCAACATAGTAAGTGTATTGAACACAAACATCATATTAATGCTAAAATGCACATGTACATTTCCAATACCTATATATAAAAACACCTATATAAACCCATTTGCGGTGGCTGTATTTTACATTTTGCGCTCAATAATGGAAAAACAATACAATAATAATAAAAATAGATTTATGCCAAAGTATTCTGCTTGGAAGTCAATTAACTTCTGCATTCACTTGAACGAAGTTTCAAGGCACTTATGCGACTCAGAAATGGATACCTCCAAACCGAACTGTTGAAAGGCTTCAAAAGCTTGTTCAGGAGTTGAAAAACGTTGATCACACATTATATCTTTTATGAGCGGGAACCAAATGAGATCATTGGGTAACAAATCAGGGCTATAAGGTAAATGACCTATTAATTCGATCAGTGCTCAAAAACTCTGTTGTGTGAGCAGATATGTAAGACCTTGCATTGCTTTGGTGAAGCATGATTCATCTTCGCCGGTTGGTTTTTCTTCATTCTCGGAAAACTTCTTTCAAACAAATTGTTGTGTACGTCAAATTATGCGGTATCCAAAAAGAAAAAAAAATCCTGACAACTAAATATTCACACAATGTTAAATGTATGATAGTCAAACTAATACCTCTATATCCCAATATGTCAGATAGTGTCCTTGCGTTGCAAATGGCACTACAACCATTTTTGGACAGCCTTAATGAAATGCATCCTGCAAGGATCAACGGCTATGTTGGATCTCGTTGTACCAGCGTTTCGCAGCAGCTAAATATGGTGTTTCAACGCCAAAGTCGAAGTAATATCAATACACTTTTATCTCGACGATCCATATCGAATTCGTAATAAACCATCACAGGAAAGTTTTCGTCACTTAAGGATGAAGCTTTAGGCAAGATGACTTTTTGAACTCACTGAAAAAAGTACAACCAACACGTAAGTGAGAATTTTACACTCAAGTTAGTGCTAACATGGAGTAGACCAGGTGCTGGTGAATTGGATTCGCTCAATGCTAGCCCAAAGAATCGTCACATGCGGGCGGAGGAGGATCTGCTGGTGTCGTCCGGGGTTAATAGAGGCTGCCCCAAGGTGTCCATTGCTCTGGTGCGTGGTGATCGATCCTCTACTCAGCACCCTAAATGGGGCTGGAGTCCTCACACAAGCATATACGGACGACGTTGCCTGTTTGATAACGGGTCCTTCCCTTATGAACATCTGTAGAAAAGTACAGAAAACACTGGATATGGTTGACACTTGGTGCTGTGCGAATGGGCTATCGGCAAACCCCACCAAAACTGGTATTGGTAACTCTTTACCAGAAGGAGGAAGCTTGATGGACTCGTTTTGTCTAAGCTAAAAGGAGTCACAACCCAGCTATCCAAAGAAATCTAATATCTTGGAGTAATCCTTGATAGTAAACTTTTTTGGAAGTCACACGATGAAACAAAGACATCCAAAGCTCTGACAGCCTTCTGGCAGTGCAAAGGTGTCTTTCGGAAAACGTGGGGTGTTTCTCCTTGCAAAGTCCTATGGATCTATACGGCTAAGATAAGACCTATGCATTAGTGGTCTGGATGAGTATACTCTCTCTCGTGGGAGTAAGGAGGACCTTATCGAGACTACAACGCACTGTGGCCATCTGTTGCACCAGAGCTTTTCCGACTACTTCAGGCCCGGCATTAGATGCTCTGATTGGTTTGCTACCACTTGATACTTTCATCCAAGGAGAGACGTTGAAGGCCATCTGCAGGCTGAAACACAATGGGAACTGGTATGATCCCTGTCTGGCATGTGAAACCAGAGAAGGCATGGACTTCGATCCAACTATTCTCTCCATGCCCCTTGACTCCATGCCATCAAGAGCCGTACTTGAAAAGAGATACAAGAGAGTGCTGCCAGAGGCTCAGTCGTCAAACTTTGAAAATAAGTCCGGCAAATACTGTTTTCGCATTTTCACGGATGGCTCCTTAGCTTGGCTCCGGCTTTGGGGTCTACGGGGAATCCAACAGGACAAAACTGCACTTTGCTCTTGGAATGCATGTATCTGTGTTTTAAGCGGAGGTGTATGTGGTTCAAGAAGCGATGAACTTTGTTGTGGAAAAGCGATGAAGAGGCAGATCTGTCTCCATGTGTCTACAGCGACAGCCAAGCTGCGCTCATGGCCTAAGACAGCCCCCCAACCACATCAGGGGTAGTCGAGTCCTGTAAATCTGTCATTAAGCAGAAGGGAGTACAGACAGCTGGTTAGACTAATGACGGGCCACTTTCTGTAGGCGAAGCACATGGAAAGGGTGGGCATGTCTGTCAGTGTACTCTGCCCAGCTTGTGAAGGGGAGGATGAGACGGCGGACCATTTCCTGTGCGTTTACCCCGCCTTCGCTCGAATCAGGTTTGAGGTCTTTGGCGCTGATGTGTTAAGAAGCGAGCACATTGGCTCCTTGGCACCACAAGATCTACTCAGATTTCTTCGGAGATCGGGTAGATTTAAAGAAAATTAAAAAGGAATCCAAGTGTACTACAATTTACTTAATTAATGTCTGAGTGCTGCAATTGCTAGTTTCCCGACAAAAAAAAAATAGTGCTAACAAATTTCAAACTTTTTGATAAATATATCGAATTATAGCTCATTACACGTAGTGCTGCAAATGTGCAAAATATAAGAAGCACCCCCGTACACATATGTACATATGTATTGTACATAGGAAGACAAATGCGACTCTTTAAATGTTTATTCTTGCTTATTTTATAACCAGCAACATCTCATATTCTTTGGTACAGAATTTTAAAATTTTTGATATTCAACAATTACGCTAGACTTTAAGAATCCTTCTCGTAACTTGCGCTTGAAGTAGATAGTATTCTTGACTGCCGCGATAACCGCTTACGCGATTTTGGCCAACTTAAAAAACGCTCCAATCATTTCAATGTCCAATGTAAACGGCGGCAGTTGGACACACCAAGTGAAGCCAACTCCTTTTCCACCTGATATTTCAAACGCAGAGGAGGAACATAGAGTAGAGTAGAGTACAATAGAAATATCCAAAAAAGCACCTCATAAGCTGATTAGTGTTTTAACAAAAACTACAACGCATCCAATTTAATGGAAAACTGCTCCATTAGCACTGCTAAAAATAAATTTGTGGAGAAATATTTTTTCCGTCACTCAGCATATTTAGTAGAAACAATTTTTTTAAGCATAGAGATAAATTTAGTGGAAAGCGAGTAGTTCTACTGTCATTAAGCTGGTAGTTGAAATTTGTTTCATTATCACTAAGATTACTTCAACGAAACTGATGTATTAGTGGCGGTGCATCGTTTTTGTTCCATGAAATAAGTAGAAGAGAATAGAAGTAAATATCAACCACCTCCACACTAACATTAGAGTTTCTGATAGTTAATAGTGCAGTTCACTCAAAATTTAGTGCATTATTCCTGTCTCTGGTATTTACAAAGCACAAAGGGGCGTCACTTATAACCAATTTCTTACATGCAGTTACGTAGCGTTGAATTTCGTATGAATGTAATGCCCGCAGTTATAGCAAAAGCACTGAACTGACGCGGTCGATAATTTAACATCGTAGAACGTGGAAAAATTCCCTTAAGCTGTGAAGCATTACTGCTTAAGGCACAAAAATGCTTAGTGAAGCAGAGTGGAGGGAAAAATTTATATCCAAAAATGCACAGCAAGGCGCTGCAAAGCACGTTCAACGAGATATTTTTTAGTTATGTGAGCAGTTGCCAAAGTAAGGATACATGTATTGTATGTACACACATACAAGTATATATAAGTATATTGATGAAGGCATGCAAGTGTATCAGAGCTGCCAAGAGCTGAAAATAACTGATAAGTTTTCGTAATACACCAACTACAGGTAAATAAATGGAGCAGCATTGCAAAGTGTTCGCAATGAATAGCAATAGTGTTCGCAATAGTGCAAAAGAGCGCGAAATATGTATGTCCGTATAAGTTTGATGAAATATTGCAAAGAGTTCAAAAGGGCATCAAACATGAGTTTGTGCAGCACATAAGTTCGACATGTTCTGCTTCGCTCATCACTGCCCAAATAAATCCAAAGCATGTGCCACAGAGATCCCTCTATTTGTGGAACAACATCAAGATGCACACCACAAACCGCAGGTGGAACCCTGACAAACACCCAACAAAGGATATACGCGCCAATCATATGTATACATACCTGTGTTCAAAATAATAGTAGTGCGATGAATTACGAAGTTTTTACTATTGTATTTTCATTCCATTTAATTTTTTATGTTTTTATTCGTGCATGTTTACCATTCGATAGTTCGACTCTTCGTGCGTTAAACCGCAAAATGATAAAAAAAAGTTTTCTTTTACTAGCAGGCGCACCTCGGCAAACCACCGAGTGTAGTTTTGATATGAGAAAGGTCCTCATAAAACAACGCATTGCCGCTCGGAGTCGGTTTGAAACTAAAGGTGTCTCCATTTTGTGGAACAACATCAAGACGCCCACCACAAATTGGAGAAGAGGCTCGGCCAAACACCGAACAGAAGTGCGTTTATTTTTATAGTGCATTCTACAACAAAATCTATTGGGTATGGGAATAAGTTTCCGCCTTCGCAAAAGAGAAGTCGCTGCTGATACTATTTTTGTGTTCGCTCTAGTAATATACTGGTGATTTGAAGGTGTATATGTGAGGTCTCGATCTCTGTAGTTGACATTCTTTTGAAGCTGAAGCGTAAAGATGCTTTTTTATCTGACATCAAAAATGTCTACGCTCGTCTCGAAAAACAGCATTAGCGGGAAGTCCTGCTTCATTACTACTTTTTAAAGAAAAGTGAAGCTGATACGTGTCGTATATTGATCAATATTTACCGTAATCACGCTCCATCAAATACAACTTGTAAAAAGTGGTTTCGTCGCTTCGAAAGTGGCAACTTCGACGTGAGTGATAAATATCGCGAAGGGGCACCGAAAAGTGCGAATTTCGAAGATACTCAACTACAAAAATTATTGGAGGAAGACGCATGTCGAACCCTTGATGACATGTCTAAAAAGTTGGATGTTGACAGATCAACCATCGGTAAACGTTTGCACGCGATGGGAATGGTCCAGAAAGGAGGTAACTGTGTGACACATCAATTGAAGGTGAAGGATATCGGGAGACGTTTGGTGACGTGTGAGATGATTCTTGAACGGCAGAAAAGAAAAGGTTTTCTGTGTCGCATCGTCATTGGCGATGAAAAATGGATATATTATGATAACCCTAAGCGTCGGAAATGTTGGTGCCTGCCAGATAAACCAGGTCCATCGACAGCGAAGAAAAATGTTCATACTTCAAAGGATCTGGTGGGATCAGAAGGGTGTCATATATTATGAGCACCTTAAACCATTTTAAACCATCAGTGGCGATCGTTACTGACTGCAGCTAATGCGTTTGAATCGAGCTCTCAAAGAAAAGCGGCCTGAATGTGACGGTGGACATGACAAACTGATTTTGCTGCATGACAACTCCAGGCCACACGTTACTAAATCGGTCCAGCAATATTTAGAGGGATTGAATTGGGAAATCTTGCCTCACCGGCCGTATTACCCAGATATTGTACCTTCGGATTACCATCTGTTCCGATCAATGCAGTCCGCCCTTATTGGAGAGCGGTTCACTTCTTATGAGCGCATCGCAAACTGACTCAATCAATGGATCAAGACAAAAGAACTCGATTTTTTTGTCAGAGGAATTCGTATGCTGCCTGAAAGATAAAGTAAAGTTGTAACTTCCAATGGCACATACTTCGCGTAATGTCATGCATTATTTAATTTTTTAAATATATCGTAACTTTGGCTAAGAGAGAACAGAAATTTATTCCCATAGACAATATATAACCTAAAAAATAAACTTTAGACGAAATTCACAAAAACTTTACAAATTAATTGTCTTAAATTTCAAGTTAAATTTCCTTCCAAGTTTTCAGCTGTTTATTAAGAATTTCTAGAAAAATTCTGGGTCAGCAGTTATATGTATATATATATTAATATTATATTGTATAGCTTAATTAATATTAATATAACAGAGTGGAATTTTCAAGTGGCTCAATTGGGTTGTTGGGCAATTTCTGCAATCTAAAAAACTTAAGAACGCGAGCTTATGTGCGAGCTCTACATTTTTAAAGCGATTCAAATTTAAGCTTCATTTTATTAAAATTGTATGGGCTATGGAACTGCATACATTGAAGTTTTCTAAAGATTTTAATCAGAACATTTTGATGGAAATTTTCAGAAATTTATTAAATCTTTATGATTTTTGTACAAAATTTTAAGCTATGCGTTTTTTCTAATAAACTGCACTATACTTTTCTAAAGCCACAAACATAAAATAGAAAAACAAATACTAAAAACTTAATAACGCGTCGCGCTTCTATTGTTTTGAACACAGCTGTATACCGAATGTACTACAACTTTTCGTGATATATTTGAACTTGCAAGTTGTATAGAAATATATAAACGACGATGCTGTTGACGAAAAATGTCGTTCTTGACTTAGCAGTTGATTAAATTGTTCTTTATAATGAAATATTGCCCTATCTCTATGCAACATTCACAAGCTTTCCACAAAATGAATGCACATGTACGAGTATTGTATGTGAAAATCACACAGGCATGGATGTGATATCATCAATGCGTGGATAGTATCGAGCACTTATACGAACATACATTCACTTTTTGTATAGCGCGTGTATAGCACGTGCTTTGATTTCCTTTAGTGTACATACATAGTGCGAACTGTTCACGTAATGGAAGACACACCCATTTCTACCAAGTTCAGTTTCACTTTGCCCGTGCACCTGTATATTGCAATTTTTCTTTAGGGCAGCAGAATCGCAAGTCAACCACATAGCACGAGGTCAAATCCGGCTTTCGATATTACCGAAATTATGACATACATATTCGACCTCGTCATAAAAATTGAGCAGCCCGCTTGAAAAAGTGCCTGCAGAGTTAAGGCGGCTATTTGAGTGAGGTGCAAATCCATGCATACTGGCATGAACGTAGCCTGAAAATAAAACTAGCAGCAATTGGATATCCCTCACCGTTATGGTTTTATTTTAAAGCTGTACTTATCTGGTCACCATATTTAAAACCTAGATTTATATGCACTGACCAAAAGTATTATTTTACTTGCTCAGAAAATTTTGTAAGCATCCTTAAAAATTAACCTTTTATATTCTACAAGCAGTGAAGCTTACACTGTTTAAACTAATTTTAAAGATAAACATTTATCCTTTTATAATATTTGCATATTTGCTAGAATTTTGGTACAACTTTCCTCTATAGTGTCGCAGAGTTTGAGCATGATCTGTCAATAAGCTCGTTTTTGGCATTCAATTATATCAGTCAACCGCAGGTGTGCTCTGCGATTTTCACTATGGATAAAAATATCGAACAAAGAATTTGATTTCGTGTGCCGAATCATTGTTGCAACATGTTGCAGAAAGCCTATGGCGAGTGTGCTTTATCAAAAATACGAGTCTACCAGTGGTATAAAGCTTTTGCAAAGGGCCGAGAAGTCGTGGAAGATTTGCCCCGATCTGGTCGCCCATCAACGTCTTCAACGGATAAAAACGTCGACAAGGTCAAGGAAATGGTGCTGGAAAACCATCATTTAAGTTTGGAGGAGGTAGCTCGTCACCTCTCATGAATCAATTCCGTAACATTTTACACAATCAATTGGGCATGAGACGCGTGGCTGCTCGACTCGTTCCAGGAGAGTTGAATTTCTTTCGAAAAATTCATCGGTAGAAGGTGGCTGAAGATATGATTGGACAGTGAGTTCGTACCCAATGTTTATCCAGCGCATTAAAACAGGTAATGCGACATGGGCATATGAGTTTGACATGCAAACCAGTCAACAGGCAGCTGAATGGCGCTATCCACATGAGCTGAGGCCCAAGAAACCACATCAAAGTCGGTAAAAAATTGTTGCACACCCGGAATTCATTCCAGATGGTTCTACGGTAAATAAATAATATTCTTTGGAAGTTATGCGACGTTGCCCAATTTGTGGAAAGATACCCCATGGATCTTGTACCATGTTAAAGCACCGTCTCACAAGGCTCGTATTGTGAACATTTTTTTTACCAAAAACTCGACAAATACCATCGAATAACCACCGTATTCATCGTATTCACCTGATTTAGCTCCCTGTGGCTATTTTCTTTTCCTAAACATAAATTACCACTCCGCGGACGTCGCTTTGAGTGGATAGAGGTCATTAAGGAGAATTCGCTGAAGGAGCTGAAGAAGATCTCTTCAAACGCGTTTAAAAGGTGGTTTGATGACTGTACTAATCATTGGCATTCGTGTATTGCTTCGAATGGAGCCTATATTGAAAGCGACAAAATAAATTTTGATGATTAAAGAATTATTTTGCGTTTTATTGAACAATTCCCAGTACTTTTTGGTGGTATGTACTTGAAGGTGAAAGGGCTTTCAGGAAATGTGGAGTAAAATTTAGCCGTGGGTTGGCCCAATCATAAGTTGCTTAACAAACAAGTTCCGAACTCTTAGCACGCCAAAACGTTGAGATGAGCCTGGAATCTCATGCACTCACACTGTTATTTAGTATCGATTAGATTTTGTCCACCATTCAGTGCATCGATTTGATGCGCGGTGCTTTTAGGGGCCGCGGGATATAAAGGAATTAATATTTAAAAGCAAAAAAAATCCAGAGGGAAGACTTATAAGTTGCACAAAGCATGAAATGTCCTTCTTGAGAACTCTTTAGTGGTACACGCTTACAACGCACCCTTGAATTTTTAGCTATATACTATATAGTTATAATAATACCTAATACTTAGTGTTTGACGTGTTGAAATTTCCCAACTTTCGGCACGTGTACTATTAGTATGCAATATCTAAAATTAATAAATCAATTTCACTTGAAAAAATGCATACTCTTACAAGGAATAACATGGATTTCTATTCCACATATTCCCAGAAGCTTTGCCTGTAATTGTTGAATATATTTGAAATTTCGAAATAAGCCAAAGCCTACGGATTAAAAGCAGTTCGGCCAAAATTATTTGAACTTTCTGGAAATATATTAGGGTGGCTCAATAACTCACTGCAAATTTGTATTTACCAAATTCTTACCTCAAATCCAGCATTTTGTTTATCAAAAAGCGTCCTTCAAAAACACGCCCGTTAATATTCTAACTGATCTGTGAAATAGTTTTGTTTGGACAGCAGCTCGACAAGGTCGAAACAAGTGACTTTTGTGCGTTTAATAATCACTATTTTTAGGCGAAAAGAATAAATATTGGGCAAATCAAATAGAAGCTTGAAAATTAGTATAGAAACTTTTTACCATCAAAAGGAATCAGGCATCACTAGTTTGCTGAATTTCTTACGTGACGTCAGAATTCCTGATCGCCGAATTGAGGCCACCATGATTGAATAAAATCCACGTTGCCCAGAGCGATTCCATGCAAGTGATCAAAAATTTTGGATATTGTGGTATAGTTTTCTCCATTTAATTTATTTGTACGCCTAATTATCACCAAATGGTATTTCTCCTGCTCTCCAAGGGTACTGTGAAAGATTTGTCGGGAGGTCACGGTATTATTCCTACCAAAGGCAGGCAATAAACTCCCTGAATCTCCCAAATCCTATAGTCCAATCAGTATTACGTCTTTCAGGTTGAAAACCATCGGAAAGCTACTGAACTGTAACCTAAGAGAGAAGGTTATCTCGATAACCACACTCCATAAACTGCAATTTGCATATAAAAAAAAGGAAATCCACAGTTACATCACCACACACAATTGTTTCTGATTTAGAAAAGACCCTTGACCTAAATGAAATAGACCTCTGTGCTTTTGTGGGCATTAAGGGTGCATTTGATAACGTGAACTTTGAAGCAATAGAACTGGTACTCTCCAATAGGGAGCCGATCTAACAATAGTGAAATAGATAAGCAATATGCTAAACCAAAGGATAATCACAGCCTTTCTGGAGCAAGTTATCCTAAATGTAAGAGCCGCGAAAGGATGTACTCAAGGGATGGTACTATCGCCATTGCTCTGGTCTATCCTGGCTGACGATTTGGTACAAACCCTTAACAACAAAGGGTATAAAACGATAGGATATGCAGATGTCATTGCTGTAAGAATTAAAGTCAACCACGAAAGGACCATATCTTACTATATGGGACTTTGGTATGGTGAGTTAAAACAAATCAAACTACTGCTATATCAAAACTGTGTAAACTGGGAAGGCTGGCGTGCCTAAGTATAACAGGGGCCATGAGAACTACCCCAACTGCTGGTATAAAAGAGCTTTTTAATTTGCCACCGCTACATTGTATTGCTACAAGAGGAAGCTACTATGCAAACATTATCTTTTATTATGAAAGAAAAACTTAAAGCAGGGGATCTTACTGGACACCTCAATAGCTTGAAAAGGGTTCAACATGCAGTAATCTAGGCGAATGACCACACGGAATCCGTACTCAATTTTATTAAGAGATACTAGGCTATCTTTCGTCTAGGGAATAGTGGAACACTAACCCAACATGGCTCACAAAAATGGTACATAGATGGTTCCAAAACGCTCCAAGGAGTAGAAGCAGGAATAGTGTGGCCTAGAGCACACAAATCCTTAACACTAAGTACAAATATCACGATTTTCCACGCGGAGCTCTTCACCATAATGGACGCAGTGGAAATCATATCCAGAAGAGGGTTCGAGAAAGTAAAAATTAAAATACTTTCGGACAGCCAATCGGTTCTCAAAACCTTAAATAGCTTCACATTTAAGTCAAAAGTCCTAATAGAGTGTAACAATGCACTCAGCAAACTGACTACTCATAACCAGCTCTCACTGATTTGGGTACTAGGACATGAGAGGCACGTATGAAACGAAAAGGCAGACTTTTATGCCAAAAAAGGGGCAGAAGGGCTATTTATTGGACCAACTCCATTTTTCGGCTTCAACAAAAATAATATAAAACAAGAAAGCAAAAAATTTATCCAAACAAAAATCAGTAAACACAAAAATCCTTAATCACTCCAAAAAGTTTTTGAACTTCAATGCCAACAGAGCAAAATCTGCTCTAACGCTAGATAAAAAGGCCCTCAGATTACTCTGTGGAGCACTTATAGGTCACTTTGCCTGTAATAAACACTTTAACACAATAGGGTTTTAAACTGAAACAACTTCGGTTCTGTTGAACATTTAAACATTTTTTCCTATTCCATTTTTTTAATCGAATGTATTAAAGATTTGTGAAAAATATTTCAGAAAAATATAATATGTTAAATATTCGTCTCGGATTTTTTCAAATAAAAGAAATTTTTCATCACAAATTTTCAATAAAAATTAACATAAATTTTGGCCTAAAAATTCGCTATAACAGTAAAATACTAGCGCATAATTCCGCAGTCGTAATGGCAAAAATTGCTTTAATTGCAATCTCTTTCTTTTGACAACTTAAAAAAAATAACTCAGCAGTAAGCGACTTAGAGCAAGATTATTTGATTGACGCACACTCATGGAATATTTTATTGTTAACTACTCAGCTGCTTATCCACTTTGGACGCAATTTATTGCACTCTCAACTACACGAATGTGAACACTAAAAGCAGCTTAAGTACTTTTATCAAAGTGCAGCCGCCTGTAGTGCCACTAGAAACTCTATAGCGGCATTGCACACGAAATTTCTAGAAAAGTAGTTTTTTTGAAGACAAATTCGTTGAAACTTTTCATATGTAAAGGGTAATCAGATTGGACGTACTTTTTCCAATTAGGTTTTTTTTTTGACAGATCACGCTTGACTACTGATAAACTAAATACATACGTCGTTCAGTATTCATTGGCATTTCATCATGAAAAGACTGACTGACGCCTTAACAACATTTACAAATCATACAGTTGTATTATCGACGCTCTATGAAAAGTGTTCATCGCGCGCTCAGGCCAGCTAATGGTATTCACCGATGAGACACATTTATGGCTACGTCAATAAACAAAATTACCATGTTTGGGCTGAAAAACAACCCGAAGCCATTCAAGAACCGTCATTACATCCATTGAAAAGAAACGTTTGGTGCGCCCTATGGGCTGGAGGAATCATCGTCCCATATTTCTTCAAAGACGCGACTGACGCCATTCTAACAGGGAATGGTCATCTTTAATGTACCATGATAAATTACTTTTTTATGCCGGAAATTGAAGCCGGTGATTACACATTACTCATTATTCGAACTAGACGGCGATACTTGCTGTGAAGGAATTGATTTCGGTGAGCAATTTATTTCTCATCTCGGAGTGGATTGGCCATCAAGATTTTGTGATATCATACCTTTGAACTTTTATTTGTGGGGGTAAGTGAAGTATAAATGCGTTTTAGATAAACCAGCTTCATTGAGGCATTGGAAGCCAACATTACTAAAGGTATTCACGAGATACGCACCGAAGTCCTCCAGCGAGTCATTCAACATTCAACACACGTTTGAAAGGGATTATCTTTAAAACATAAATGTCATAAATCATAAAGATTGCCCAATCAATTGGAATTTTCGTTATTTTATTTCAATTAAAAATGCCATGCTTATAAATCGATCACTCTACATTTAGAAAGGTATAGCAAACGAACTCGAAAATGTCCTAAAAAAATGTTTAAAACAATAATTCTTTTTAGCGGAAACACTCGGCTCATTCTTACTTCTTCTGAGGCTTTAGCCACATTTATAAATTGCTTATCTGCATATTTACCTGCATAAATTATACAAAGATATAAGCAGCTTTAGGCGTTTCGCAGCTATTGAACTGTAATGAAATTTTGGAAAAAAATTTTGTAAAAATTATACCACCCAAAATTCACGTAAATTGCATTTTTGCACACATCGTATAAAATCAGTTATCTAGCCGTAAAAAGGAGGCACTAAAAATCATTTTTTTTTCTAAAATTTTCTAGGTAATAGTCGAACGTGGCGACGTTAATCATAATTACATCAATGTGCTCTTGGCAATTTCTCTTACAGCTCAGAAGTAAAATGTGCCGATTTGAATTCATAAACATGCACGCAACCTAACTAAGGTAGACATGATCACATGAAAACTCGTATGTACGTGCGTACGTGTATGCTTTCGAACAGTAAAATATGATGCGGATATGTATGTATGGCAAGTAAATGGAAATATGTACAAGTAACAGGAAACAGCAATAAAAATGGGAGGTGTTGCGCTGGAACAACTCCCAAGCATTACACGTTCAGAATTGGTGTGATAATAAGTGTGAAGTGTGCTGATGAATATACACTCTTACATACATACATATTTACGAGTATATCCTGCCTGTCATGCCGACCAAGCAGACATGTAAAAACGCACCACTCATATACGAATCCGCATTTTACTCACATAAAGGGATTCTCGGAGTCAATGTAAATCTTTTTGGCTCATATTACCTATTTACTAAAACTCATACGCACTGATTGATAACGATGGTATACACACATATACACACATAATGCTTGAAATCATGATTGATGGGTTCAGTACGTAAGAATGGTCAGTAAGCGAATTATTTGCAGTAGAATACAATAACACTATTTATGTACGCGTGTATATGTATCCGTGTAATTGCGTCAATATATATACATGCATGCCAGCAAAAGTGTAGGCGGTCAAATAAAGGAATTTGTTTGCTAAGTGAAATATGAAACGATGAAAAAATTTGTAAACTTGCAGTAGTTCATGAATGCGGGGCGTATGAGTGATATGTAAACATTGATGGATAATGAGTATTCCATCCATATGGCTAAGTGGAATTCAATGCAACAAAATATGTACTTAATATTCCCTTAAATGAAACTAATGGAGATGGGGTTTCCTGTAACATAGCACAAAAAAATCGAACGAAGTTTATGGACAGGAATGAATAGAAGTCTGAATGAAATATATGATAATGAAGTGAACTGGAAAGTAAGAAATTAAAGTGAATTGAAGGTAAGAATGTAATATTAGTGCATTCAAAAATAGCAGGATACGAATTGAATTGAGATGATAAATAAGAGACTTGAATATTAAGTGGAGCAAAAGTTCTTACCACTTTCTGCTATATGGCTTTATTAAGTCATATCTCACGATGTACCTATACTTTATATCGGACTACATAACACCGTGAAACGAAAATCAACTTTTTTTGATATCCACGAAAATTTTCATATACAGATGAGACTATAGATTTTATATAGCAATGCTGCAAATATTTATTTTTTTAATTTTCACAACAATTTAAGTTTTTTAAGTACTTTAAAGTTTCAGAAGACCTAATTTTCCAAGAATTTTTTTAAATACTTATACTCACTCTATAATATTAACACGGCAATCAAACGAAAGAGGATATATCGAGCTATTAAAAAGGAATGTTCTAAGTCTTGAAAAGAAAATATGTAGACTTCATATTTTCTAGTACACATGGCGTATACTTTTTATAGAAGAAAAATGCAACTGTTTCCTCAAAGAGAAATACTGGCGGTTTTCAAGAGGCATTCTTTTCCTTATTCACTCCTCTTGGGAGCATGGGGTCTCAACGAGACTCAGTCTTGCGTTGGTTTCGTTAATTTATTTGATTTCTGGCAAGGTAGTAATGAGCCTGCCGCCACCAGTCGTAAGCAGTGGAAATCCACCTTTCGGAAATATTTGATCTAAATCGGAAAATCATAGCTAATTTTGTCATCGAAGAAGAAGCAAGAAAATGCTTAAATGAATAAAAGACAATGAAGAGAAGTCGAAAATCAAGATAATCAATTTGTATGAAAAACAGATTAAAAGAAGCGACACTAAATTGACACAAAGTATAAATAACTCTGTGGGGCAAAATAGGACGTCAAGAATACGATATTGGAACCAAATATGAAAGAGGAAGCGCTAAAGACCACCACCTACCTTTCCGTTTCGAGCAAGCTTGTAACATTTATTAACGCGGCCAATCATACAAATTTTATTTTCAATAACTTTTTTACTAAATAAAGTAATTATATATCACGTGCGCAATTAAGTTCAATAGATGCCGCCAGCAGTGTGTGCTAGTCGATTCTAACATAACTTAAACATCATAAACCAAGCTTAGACATATGGCAAGCAAACTGCTTCGACACGTCAGTGATTTTGTTTTGGCATCATATACTTTTGGTTTTGTGAAAATGTCTGGTTTTGTGCCGAATAATCATCATATGCCGGAAGTGTTGATTTTCCTCTTTCATTAGAAAAAAACCGCGGCTGAAGCGCATCGAGAGCTACAAAGAGTTTATGGAGATGCTGCTTTAAGTGAAACAACGTGCCGAGATTGGTTCCGTCCCTTCAAAGACGGTGATTTTAATGTTGACGACCGTCCGCATGAAGGAAGCCCAAAAACCTTCGAAGACGCTGAATTGGAGGCATTGCCCAATGAGGATCCGTGTCAAACGCAAGAAGATCTTGCTTCAGTATTAGGAGTTACCCGCCAATCTATTCCCAAGCGAGTGCATGCTTTGGGAATGATTCAGAAACAGGGAACCTGGGTTCCCTATGAATTAAAACCAAGGGATGTTGAACGTCGTTTTTTCGCCTGTGAACAACTGCTCCAGAGGCAAAAAAGGAAGAGTTTTCTTCATCGCATCGTGACGGGTGATGACAAATGGATTCATTACAGCAATCCAAAGAAAAGAAAGTCATGGGGACTGCCCGGTCATGCTTCTACGTCATCGCCTCGGCCGAATACTCACGCTGCGAAGATTATGCTATGTATTTGGTGGGACCAAGTTGGTGTTATTTATTATGAACTGTTAAAACCAAGCGAAACCATCACTGGGGATCGGTATCGACTTCAATTGATGCGATTGAGCCGAGCACTGCGCGAGAAGCGATCGGCATGAAGAAGTGATTCTACAGCATCACAACGCTCGGCCGCACGTTGCCAAACCCGTTAAAATCTTCCTGGAAACACTGAAATGGGAAATCCTACCCCACCAGCCATATTCTCCACATATTGCGCCCTCCGATTATCACCTGTTCCGATCAATGGCACATGGCTTAGCTGACCAGCAGTTTCATTCGTATGAAGACAACAAAAAATGGATTGATCCGTGGATAGCGTCAAAACATGAAAAGTTTTACCGCGACGGTATACGAGATCTACCAGAAAGATGGGAAAAAGTAGTAGCCAGCGATGGGCAATACTTTCAATGGTTCACTTGTAACCATTCTTTCAGAATAAAACTGTTTTTTAATCAAAAAAACAGCGAGAACTTAGTTGCGCGCCTAATAAATAATTTGAGGCTATTAAAAAGTTTGAATGATTTAGCAAAAAGATCAGCAAATGTCCTTTTTGTTCTTTTATAAATATCTTAAGAGATAGAATATCACCCAAAACCCGTGCTAAAAGCTTACCCAGCTTTGCAGTTGTGGGAAATAGTGATATGTCCAGCAACCTTTGGTCTCACTGCTTGACTTGTTTTTTCACTCATTTAAGCTGCTTCATATAATACCATAGAATAGCTCTTGACTACGGCTAACCTATTGGATGAAGGGGAAAATCTACACGGGCATAGATACATCTGTTTTCGTCGACGGATCCAACTAGTAGTGTTTTTCAAGCATTAGGGATCCCGTTGGTAAAGCTGCGAGCAAAGCCCTGTCGTGGCCATGTTACAGCTCTCTTCTGGTTGACTACTGTAAGGATGACATCAAACGGCTCAGACGGGCTGGAAATATTTCTCTTATCTGGGTTCCAGGTCATGGATGCATAGAGATAAATGAAGTTGCTGATGGGCTTGTCAGGAAATAGTCGACCGAATCGATTTCAATTGTACCCATCTCGGCACAATTTCTTTCACAGACAGATGGAGTTCTATCTTATCGTGTGATATTTCAAAAACTCTTTGTCCCCACTATGAGAGAAGTAGAACGTTCATAGTGCTAGGGATCCCCGCCATTCAATTTCAAAACTCAGAGTGGTCACTGGGAGATCGGGACACATGCGGAGAATCTATAACCGCCATTGCAGACGCTGTGAGCATCGGGTAGAGAAAGAAACCGTTGAACACCTTTTTTACAAATGTCTGCGTCTGGCGGCTAGGCGCTTAAGGTTCCTCAGTGTGCTTTTCAGGGATAGCCTGAGGCAGTTGTCCAGCCTACATGCATTTCTCTCTTCCACTATGGTATATCATAAGCACTAGATGGCTGTACATTAGGCCGGGTCAATTTGTGGGGAGGCAAAAAAATCGCCCATTGCTCTGTGAAAATCATATTCTAGGGATCAAAATAAGAAACTTGGCCGAAGGAACCATACCTCTAAAATGAGTTCTGATGTCCCCCAATTTGGGTCGAACTTTTTAGTTTCTTTTCTCATGTAAAGGACAAAAATGGTGATATTTTGAAATGATTGTATAGGGAACCCCGCAGGTGAATTCCAGGGGGTGTGCCACTGGCATGGGTGGATCGGCCGTCCAAAGTTAGTGGGGGTAGGTCATACATTTGGACTCGATTGGAGTACTCTAAATGGGTCAAAGTGGGATTTTTCGTTCGACCCAAATTGGGGGGCATCAGAATTCGTTTTAGAGGTATGGTTCCTTCGGCAAAGTTTCTTATTTTGATCCCTAGAATACGATTTTCACAGAGCAATGAGCGATTTTTTAATCGACCCGCCCTAGTATACATACACATATATAATATAGTTGAGACAAAAGCACAACCTAAATTTATGTTACTTCCATTGGTTTTATCTAACTCGAGATGATGAATTCACTTCGATGAAATTGAAAGTTGTACAGTCGCCCTTTTACAAAGTTTACTGGTCTAGTCATATATCTGCATATTGAACTCAGCTGCTTCGCTTTCATCACTACGACTATATCTATATCTACGAACTTTATTATGCTTGAACCTTTTCGGAATTTAACTCTGAGAACTCTATCACAAAAAATATTTCATAGCAATTGAACGGGTATGAATCTCTGTAGAACATCTTTAAAATTGCCGATCTTTTGCCAACTATTTACGCGCAAACTAAGTTATTAGTTATATAAGTCTTATTGCCTATGCAACGTACACAATTTCATTTCGCTCTTCCTAACCAGCATTCACGATTGTTGATGTGGCATCCTTTGTATACTTCCCATTATCAAAATTGATTTTGTTGGCTGAAAACCCAGCTTTGTCATGGACTTTCATGGATAAGCCTTTCAAAATAATATGTTCCTAGATTCAAATTTGGGTATCTCCCTGGTTTGCCCGGCTTATGACTTAACCCTTTATAAGGCAGAAGGATTCAGAGTAATAAAATAACTTGCGCTTACATTTTTGGCATGTTTTTATTTACGTAACAAAAATAAACTTAAAAGAAAAATACTAATTATTTCGGAAGTTTTGGAAAAATAGGTGGTAAAAATATTCCCACTGCCCGTCAACACAGCCACATGCAAGCTGAATTTGAGACATTATTTTCTATGAAATTGTGCAAAACAAGGCGTGATGCAAAGAAGGACAATACACTTGCTGCATTTTATTTTGCTACGCTTATCTTTGACCTTTGTGCTGCACAATTTACAGCGTCGGTAAGTCTCCAACTCTTCTGGCATATGGTCGGTCACCTACGTTTACAAACCGCAGTTCTTCAGGTACAGCATTTACAGTTTTTTGATATACCTCTGGGCATGCTATGCGTGATTTCTTGCAGATATAGGTAGGCAAGCTTGATCTTCTTTTTCTGCTGCTATAGCCACTAATCAATCCTCTGGCAACAGCCACCCGAAATTCTAAGTTGGTAAGCTGTTCTACTCTCGACGTTAGGGAATGTAAAATGAAAGAGTTTGTCAAACTTGCGTCCACCAAGAAGTAGAATATCCGCAACCACCAGCGTTTACTTATCCTTCCGACAGCATACGTCCCCTTCACTTGGTCAAAACGGTCGACACCGCCCATTCTTTTGGTGTATTCTTTCACAACCATAGGACAACTTACAGCTTCCCTGGTGCCACTTTTTAGCGCTCTTTGTACAGTTGTTACTTCCACTTTAGGATGAAATGTATCTTGCCACACAGTAAATGCTTCATCTTGTTTAGTTCTCCACTTGAATTCACCTTTTTTCAACTTTAGGCTTTGGTTTCTGCCGTTTCTTTTTGTGTTATTTTTTATTATGTTAGGTAAAATTGCTCTTTTTCTTCTTACTGTTCCAGCGGCATCAATATTTTTTTCATAGAAGTACTGCATGAGAGAAAAATCGCAAAAAAAGTTATCGAATGTAACATGAGACTTGAAATCTTCTTGTGCTAATTTACTTGACAATTTCTTTACGACATTAGCCCCTAGACCCTCTTCTGTTCCTTGACTTGTTTTACCTGTATAAATTTCATAGTTATACAAGTACCCTGTGCTACTATCACAACAGCACCACACTTTATAGCCCCTTTTTATGGGCTTTAGCGGCATGTAGTGCTTCAAACTAGACCTTCCTTTGAATAGTATCATGCTCTCATCGATACTTTGGGAAGAGGAATTGAAGGCATTGTTTTGAAATGATTGACTAAGTAAAGATATAAGAGAACGAATTTTATATATTACAATTTATCAAAACTTACATCTTCTCTACTTGGTTGTTGACTATTATCGTTCAAATGCAAAGTCTCTAAAATTTTCTTGAAGCGTTTTACTGGCATAACTTTAGCTATTTCATTCACACGAAAGCGATACGTGGAAGAATATGATAACCCATTATAATGAGAATGCCTAAAAAAGCACTAATTTCCTGTGTGTCAACAGGCTGCCAATTTTTTATATTTTGCTGCTCCGCATACAAGTTTGTCTGAGTAACAATCAAATCGAAGACTTCATTACTAAAAAACTTTTTGAAATGCGCTACTAGACGTGCTCTCTTATTCAATGAATACCGAGGTTTTATTGTCGCCTTATCAAATTCATCGGGATCTGGCCTGGATGTCCAGAAAACCTTCCCCCATGACTCAACTTCACATTCAGATTCATCAGTCAATTCTTGTTCTAAGGGTGATGATGACAGTACTATCAAAGGCTCTTCTGGCTGCGAATTATCTAATTGTGAACATAGTGCTATTGTAGATGTACCTGACTTGGAACAACTGTTAGGTGTAGAATTCAAATGAGTGGGAGAATTTTGTAAAAGGTCACTTGAATCATCAGGTGCTTGAAGTAACCGTTGTATTGTATTCACGTTGAACTCTTCTGCCTCATCAGACTCAAATCCGTCTTCTGAGCCATCAGCGGGCATGTCCAACATCTGCTCAATATCATTTTCATTCAAATAGCGCAGCATTTTTCATGAAAATCTGAGAAAAGAAGGAACTAGTTCAACAAATGTACATAACACGTCACGGGCAGCGGGAATATTTTTCCCACCGAGTAAAAAGTCTTCTCACATCTAAATACGATAGTAACTTGTAAGGTATAGCAAACAACTTGTAGAATAAACATAAATACATAATAAAAAAAAGTTTCTTACCTCCTTTCAAATAAAAAATATGAAGATTCACGGAGTAACAAATTTTCTTTCAAAATTACCGCAATTTTTGACAGCTAGTGGCGCAAAAAAAAAATATGTCACACAAACGTAATTTTTTTTTTATAATATATTAATAAACCAGACCTTCTTAGTTGCCAGTGCAACAAATTAGGACTCCTTTGATAACTTACATAAAAAGATAAAGAAAGTTTTTGTTGGTGGTAAATACATCGCCTCTGCCTTAAAAAGGGTTAAAATATTTTGTTTTTGTATTTATAGGTTTGTAAATGAATTTCTTTGCATGTATTCAAAATATTTATAAAATCGTCACAGCATGTGGCCCCCATATATCCCCTGTACTTATTGATGTGTTTTCTTACATACACCCGTGTTCAAAATAATAAGATAGCGACGAACACAAAGCTTCAAACTTTGCAAAACATTTACAAAAATGTAACAAAGTTCCAATAATATTCATCATCTTCACATGCTCGAAACTCTTTGATATGAATAGAAAGTATGAAATTTTGGTGTATTTTTGTTTTAGATTTGTTATATTTTTATGAAGCTTGTACAGAGTTTGGAACTATGAGTTACATATATAGTTTTGATGTCGAACACCTTCATAAAAACTTAAAAAATGTGTTAAAACTTGCAAAAAATTAATTAAAACTTGCTAGTTCGTCGGATTCCTATTAGTTTGGGAACAGGTGTATATATGTACATATATATGTGTATGTATATTTATTGTATGTGCTGTATATGCCTAACTAAGAGATATTTCGTTTGTTTATGATTATTTATTTTCCATTTCCTTTACTCACTATGGAAAATTTGATATCCCGGGGAGTTGCCAAAATTACCATTCTGGTTTTCGCCTGTCAGTTGCAAGTATAAGGTTTATATACAATTTGTTTTTTCCTCTAGAGAGAAAGTGATTTTTTTAGTTTATAAACTACGCTTTTTTGCAAATAAGAGCAAAAAAAGTTATGCGTACATACCTATGCATATCACATAACTGGTTCGCTTTCAAAACCCATTAGCCTTCGCAGCTGCACAGCGTTGTATGATTCCGCGCTTTTACAATCAGCCCCTATTTGTCAACAACAAAGAACTTTTTTTGTGAATGACTGCAACACATTTTACAAAACATCTCGCATGTATTTACAACTTTTATGCGTGGCTGCAACACGTAGTTACTTCTACAGCGCTGAAGTTGACCATTTGACACACCTGTGGCGCGAATAAATGTTGCAAACAACAAGCTATGGTTATCGCAATATTTAGATTTTTTGTATTTTTCAGCAGCCGAAGGTGTTGGTTGAAAATATTACTTTTTTCGCTTTTTTTCACCACTTCCCTGATATTTGTATTGGAACTTTACAAGATATTCTAGCTGTTTGTCTGGCATGTCGCCTATAGAAGCATGAAAATACAGGCGCAAAAACCAAAAAAAGCACTGTGTTGAATAAGCGATAAATAGACAAAAACTTTATTTTTTATTTAGGGGAAAACATTTTTTTATAGATTAAAGAGTAAAAGAAAACAAACAAAGTCAGCTTTATTCACACATTCCGATTATGGGGGAACGCGTGAAAATTAAGTGATTTCATGAATTTTTTTTCATAAGTAGGGATGATTATTTGAGGATGATTATTTGGCTATCTTCGTACGTGGCGTGAAAGTTAAGTAATTTCATGAAGTTTTTTTTATAAGTAGGGATGATCATTTGAGGATCAGACCAATTATAATTTATTTAACATTGTTTGCAATTGTTATTAATATTAATGCAATGACGTCATAAAGAACTGATGCACCCTGGTAGCCGCGATACAGCGGTGAAAAATCATCTGAAAGCAAAAGCCCAACAAAAATTCTTAATCTATACATCAATGGCTATCTTCGTACGTAGCGGGTTTTACATTTTTATTTTTTATTTTTTCTTTTTTTGAGAAAATGGTGTTGAAAAAGTATTAAGTTTTGGAATTTTTAAAACCGGCTATGTACGACTGTAGCCAATACATGTACAAAAATTAAAAAAAAATTAAAATCGGTTCATAAGTCTTCGAGAAATGGGCGTCAGTTTTAATTGGCCGTTGTAACTCACTACCTGCACTTATTGTATTGGGTATAACTTCGTCAATTTTCAAGATTTTAAGTAAACATTTTTTTTACATATTTTTGAATACACCTCCCTTAGGAAAATGTAAAATAAAATTCGATTTTTTGAAAAATCACAGTGGTTTTCCCCCTTATGGGAGTCAAATTTATTTTTATATTGTATAATTACATGAATAAAAATACAACACTAAAAAAATTAAAAATTAATTAAAATAAAAACTAAAGCACACATAAAAGATAGCAAAATTTTAATTTTTTTAATAAATAGCGTCGAAATAAAGAGAGAACTTTCTTCTTAAAGACCTCTAATAAAAAAATTGCAAAAGACACTAAATTTAAATTTTTTTTAATAAATAGATTAAAATTGTAGAGAGGCCACAATTATTTAAGACAACATCCATTTAAAGATGACTGCGACGTAATAGTAGAAATGCAAAGGGATAAGTCGGACTAAAAAAGCATTTAAAAACAATTTAAAACAACTTAAAAAAGAAAATCTTAAAACTCTTTAAATAAAATATGAAAAAATTGAATCACTAACTTATAGCGTAAAATTGCAGAGAGAATATTTTTATTTAACACAAAAGCTTATCAAGGATAACAGCGCCATACCATTAAAAATTCACAAGGAGGCTGATGAATTTCTCTTCATTAAAATACTCTGAAATATACTTAGATAGATTGTTTTCTTTTTTTTTTTTTTGTTATGTAAAAATATATATATATTTTTTTTGATTTTAAAAAATAGTTCACTATTTTCATTATTTAAAAAAATTAATGGCATTCAGAATATTTTCATTATTAAAAAAAAGTTAATGGCATGTATTGAGGAAAGAAATTTAACGCCTCTAACAACGCTGAGTCTCTATACTGGTTTTAATAAGGGAACTGGGTCTGGATGAGGTACTATGATGAGTAGAGGGGAAAAATACCATGAAATCGAAGTGCAAACCTTATAAAGAATAGAATCTAATCCAATTATGCTGAGTGCCGTGTGCATGGTATCGATTCACCAAATTATTTATTACTGTCCATAGAGCTAAAGTGGGAATCGCCTCATTACACTGTATGACAAAACTAAACTTATTCCAACATAACAAGGTTGCCGGATTGATTTCTAGCAGAAGACAAGCAACAGAAAATATACGTGCCAGAGAGACTAGTTTGTGCGCCTTCGCTTGCATGTCAGAGAGTTTGTCAGAAAGTTTGTGAGAGAAGAGCCAGATGTCATAGACGAAGTTGAGGACCTCGAGGTCCTGTCTGGTGAAACTCCATACGATGCCTTTTTGTGCAGGGTCAGTTGGCTCATGACGTCATCAAGGATAACAGGGGACAAACTTGCCTTACGCCTGCGTTGGTAGTGAATGGATCGCTGATAATGCCTTTATGAAGCACTGCCAGTTCGGAGTTCTCGTAGAGGGCTTTGATGAAGAGTATTATCTTGGCGAGAACTCCCTTTTTACTCAGTTCTAACCATATTGCGTCTCGTTTGATAGTATCGAACGCCTTCTTAAAGTCTTCGAGCAGCATGTAGAGCAGGGAGCGCCTCTCAACTGATTGTGCTACTATAACCCGAAGTGTGTTGGCTTGATCAACACAATTTCGGTGAGGGAGAAAACCAGCTTGCTCGTCTCTTAAGGAGTGTTCGATATCTTTGAGCCTGCTTTGTATGATCACGGCTACAATTTTGTAGGAGCTTCATTGCTCCAGACGGCGGCGATGTGGGGATGAAGAATTGCCGCTGGTATTTGCAAGTCGGCAGTCATTAGTTCAGTATGTATGCCATTTTCGCACGCAGTTTTGTTGAGCTTCCGCTTCTTAATTGCAGCCTTAGTCTCCGCTAGATTCGGTCAGGTTGCTGTTATTTTATTGCTGCTTGATGTGCTGCCCACTTCAAAGCTAGGTATACTGCTAAGAGCAATGTTGCTAGTTGCTTCAAAGTGTTCCTTCCATTTGCGGATGTGGACATCATTGGAAGTCAGCAAAGCACCATTCAGATCTCTGATCGCCTGATTGCTGCTACTCCGCTGGTTGGTTAGGCGCCCAACTATGTGGTACAGCTGCCTCATGTTGTTTACTCCTGCTGCCGCTTCGGCATTGCTAGCAAGGTCTATCGGCAATTTAATTTTATTTTAGAGGGGGTAAATTGGCATAAGAAACGGGGTGATCATTACGTTTTAGATGTATAATATATGTATTTGGCAGTTTTATATAGAATACATATAAAACAACGGAGAAAATATTTATAGAATATTTTAACCCTCAACTACTCAATAGATGGCTATTCTTGTCTCTTTTTCGGGTAAGCTCACAAAATACACATAAACTCATTACGGGTTAAAATGTACCACAAAATATGTTTCACAAAATTCTACTAACTATAAGCCTCTTATACAGCAAAGCTCAAAATTCCATAAATCACCTGAAATAAGACAAAACGGAAAATGTCTACTGCAACTTATATTGAAATTTTACCAAAATCACTTTTTAAAATATGCAAATTTCTTCTTCTTCTTCCTCCTCTTCTTCTTCTTCTTCTTCTTCTTCTTCTTCTTCTTCTTAAATGGCGCGTTAACCAATTACGCGATTTTGGCCGAATTTAACACAGTCGTTTCTTTCTCATGCTAACCGGCGTCAGTTGAACACAACAAGTGAAGCCAAGTCCTTCTCCATCTGATCACACTATGAAACTAAATCTGACATTAAAGAATAAAATATGAAATTAAATTTAACACTAAAAATATTTCTGCACTTAATTCTAAATCCAACTGTTTTTACAATAAACTCAGAACAGTGCATTTTTGAAGAAGTTTTAAAGCTTAATTAATTTTTTTTTTTAGGTTTGCTTATCTTATATAATAACAAGTAACGGGTGATTTTTTAGTTATTATCTTTTTAAACGGTTGGTTTAAACAGCTGACGCAAGTTTCGGGTTTTGTTTCACTGTCAAACATCTTCAGTTTGGTCTATAATTTAACCGTGAATAGTCTAACAAACGAATAACGCTTGCAAATCATTGAATTTTATTATAAAAATGCGTGTTCTGTTAAAAAAGTTTAAAGTCGAAAAATTGTGTTTAGCGACGAAGCCCATTTTTGGATCAATGGGTACGTAAATAAGCAGAACTGTCGATTTCGGAGTGAAGATCAGCCAGAAAAGTTGCAGGAGCCTAAAATGCTTGGTGCGGTTTATGGGCTGGATGTATCATTTGACCGTACTTCTTCAAAGACGCTGCGAATAGTAACGTAACAATGAATGGTGAGCGCTACCGTGAAATGATATCCAACTTTTTTTTGCCCAATATGCAAGAGCTTGACTTGCATGACATGTGGTTTCAGCAAGACGGTGCCACATGCCACACAGCACGCGTAACAATGGACTTGTTGAGAGGCGAGTTCGGTGAACATTTTATTTCACGTTCGGGACCCAGACAAGCCTGCTTCATTAAAGCATTTATATGTGAGATACCAGCCGAAACATTGGAAAGAGTATGCCAAAATTGGACTAAGCGGATGGACTATTTGAAGGGCAGTCGCGGTCAACATTTGCATGAAATAATCTTCAAACATGAAATTATATGAACTCTACTATCGATTTGAATAAAAATTTCATGCATTTTTATGAATTTTACGTGTGTTTTTTTGAAAAACTTTCCTATAACTCTTAAAAAATCACCCTTTATTATACAAGTTTTAAAATTGCAACGAAAGCCATCAGCTCTTAATTAATATTAAAGTATTTACTTTGTCAATACTTAAATTCAATTACATACTTATAGTCATCGAGTTAATTAAATACCAAATGCCCTGCAGAATTCTAATCAGAAGCAGTCGCTCTTGTCTGTCGCCTATAAGCTTTTCATTGTATTGGAGCATTGCTGCAGACTTTACTGACTCTTTTCGATTTCAGCATTAACCATAGCAACACCAACGCTTTTAATCAATATCTTGCATGCTGTCATTCAAAAGTGGCGTACCATTTGAATAAAGGAAATCTCCGTTTTCTGTTTTACAGCATGAACGATCCTTGCAAAGGATGCGAACAAATATCTTATTATTGCATTTCGCATTTCCGTTCGATGGTGGCTTAATTGCGAATTCGTGTTGTTTATCAAGTGTAATTGTAAATATATATGGAACAGATGTGTATATGTACATATGCCTATAATTGCGTGCAGTTGCAAGCAGTAATTTCGTGTTGAACAAATTATTAAAGCTTTAAATGAAATTAAATGTGGCACATGTCCGGCCAGAATAATTGACTTTCAGCTGCGTCAATGCGAAGTAAGCTGTCAAGTAAAAGCGATCATTATCTTCCATGTGCTTTTGTGTGGCAGAAAATGCTTCACATCGTAAGCAAAAAAAATTGTCAAAAAGCGCTACTTAAACTTATACGTCATTGTGGTCCATTATAAAATTGCATACCGAGAAGGTTTCGTAAAATTCTGATTGAAAAGTTAAAAATTTGTATGTGTTTATTTTTTAGAAAATTGTAAAATTTTTGTGTATTTGGTACAAAGTTTGGTATTTTATTTATACTTTTTTGTTGTGCAATGAACTAAGTTTCATAAAAAATTATTGACAAAACTGTTGCGTAAAAATTATTGCAAGTATTGTAAAAATACTTAAAGATTGTCCTGAAATTTAAAAAAATCGATTTTTTGTTTTTTCGATATTTTGAAAGTTTAGTATCTTAAAATATACTGGGAAATTTTCATGCGGAATTTCCCAATATTATAGTTTCTACAGCCCATTAACTAGGTAGAGAGCGGTCCATGCGCTTCTGTACCTCAAACTTTCAACTCATTTATCCCGAAACGACTTTTTTCGGCTTGGTGTTGTCAAAAACAAAAGAAAACTATTTAAGCGAATCATCTGAGATTTCAATATGTTGTTCACAACATCAATGGCAATCGCCCGTACTAGAATTATATTATTATTTCAATTACTTCGTATTTTTTTATTCAAAATTCAAACGCAAAACCGCTTTATTTTATCTTTTTTCACCTGGGTCATAGCTACAGTCATTTTGATTAATAATTTGTTTCGTTTTTGTGTTTCAGATAAATAAAAGAGCCAAAATGAACAACACCGTCCAGGTCCAATTTTTCAGCAGGGTCAACTTCAACGCCTTTTTTAAATTAAAAAAAAATTGTTTTTTGTTTTTATTTTTGTATTTAAAAGAAGTTAAATAAAAAGCCTCAAATATTTAAATATCATTTTTCATTTTTTTTATTGTAAAAAAAAATTCCTGAAAATACCCTAAATTTTCGAGCTCTAGATCCCGGTGGGCCTTAAGTGTATGAGCCCAAGTGTAGATGTCTAGTCATTAATATCCAGTTTGTTCTCTTCAAAGTAACCCGCCTAAGATATAATACGCTTGTGCCAACGCATTTTCCAATTCTCAAAGCACCTCTGACCAAAAAGTGCTTGTGTGTGGCCTGAGCTCTTCAAACGATGTGGGCTTCATCTCTACATCTGAAATCTCTGTCTTTTCATGGGTATTTTCTGTTTGGGGAACAAATTATTTTTAACGAAATAATTAAAATTGTTTGATAAATTTTTTTTATGGAAACTTTCACCGCGAAATTTGAAAAATTACCTTACTTTTTGAACTCATCTCGTATATTCTCAATTGCATTCTCCTAGGGAGAGTGGATGAATTTTTTCATATATTGCAAATTTTTTTATTTACTTCTTTCGTTTTTTCTTTTTTGTTTTTTATATTATTAAATTTTTAACTGTAAAGCTCAATTTTTTTGCAAAAACCCATTTATCAAAAACTATTTCTATTCTAATCACCTTAATAATAGAACAAAGTTTTTTGGCCATGGTAAATAAAACTTGCAGGTAAAGTTATTTCGATCGCAAGCTTCGCTGAAGAAAAGATACGCAGGTGCCAGATTCTTTTATACAAGGTGCGCAAAATTAATCACCCTATGGAAAGATTTACAATTTCTGCAAGTGGCATTGTACGCCAATCACATTGACACTTCTGAAATAAGCAGTTGCAGTACAAACAGACAAGCCATGGAGCGCGTAAAGGTCAAAATAAAATTGTACATCATTCAAAATCATTTTCCTTTTATTTAGTGGGATAGTTATTCAAAAACGAAACTGGTCGATTAATTTAAGAAAAATAGTTATACAATTACAGTTGCACAGTAAAGGAACTCAGAAATTTCATTGATTTCACCGTTCCGCTGAAAAGAATTCCAAAATATGCATACTTTTTCCGCCTCTACAGCAACCGACGCTCTTATCATTTTATCCGCCCTCGTTTGCTCTTCAACATAGCCCTTTTTTTTGCAATTTTTTATCAATTTCTGTTGTTTCACCAAAAATCGTCAATATTTTCGTTTAAAATTTTACCCTATCAGTTTTTTCGTTAGTCTTCCATCATTTTCAGGTAGTCGCAGAAATTTTCGATCGGCTTAAAGTCTAACGTGTTCCTGTACCACATTAAGACTATTAAAATTTGCTCAGATGCATCGCTCTGCCTGAAAATGTATTTGTTCGAGAAGCAGCCAGCAGGGGGCCTATTTGCCCGTAGCGAGAGGGAATGGATTTTACTAACGCATACATGCAGAATGTTCATATTTAAGTGAGGATGCAATGTATGCAAAAATCATAAAATTTCTGAACAATTTTAAAATAAAATGCATACAAATCAAGAACGAAAATGCAAGTTTTCTCATGCGAAAAACAGTTAATACTCAAAAACATAAAAAAAAAACCGTAGCAAATCACACTTGAAGCACTGGCTTTAGCAGCGCAGGCCTTAGCCTTAAGCTTATTCCAAATAAAGTTATGAATTGTGTAGAATGAGTATTTGGAATAAAATCGTAGCAAAATTCTAAATGTAAATGTAAAGGTAAAGCTAAGTTGATTTCAAGAATTTTATAAAATTTTCAACATTGTTTAGATTGGAAGGATGGGATAGTTAGGTGATTGGCGTTCCGCATAGGAGTACCATAAGTGAGTGCAAGAAGGGCAATTAGGAGGTTCGTGGCTTTCCATTAAATGTTGATGTATTATTTTCGTGTGAATTAAATTTTAGGTAACCTTTTTATATACAATATATAATTGGCGCGTACACCCTTTTTGGGTGTTTGGATGAGCTCCTCCTCCTATTTGTGGTGTGCGTCTTGATGTTGTTTCACAAATGGAGGGACCTACTGTTTCAAGCCGACTCCGATAGGCAGATATTTTTATGAGGAGCTTTTTCATGGCAGAAATACACTCGGAGGTTTTGCCATTGCCTGCCGAGTGGCGACCGCTATTAGAAAAAACCTTTTCTTAATTTTTGACCTTACACCTAGACTCGAACCGACGTTCTCTCTCTGAATTCCGAATGGTAGTCACGCATCAACCTATTCGGCCACGGCGGCCGCCTTTTACTCATACTTAAAAACTCAAAGCAGTAGATCAGTCTATCTTTTGTTTCCCACTTCTTTAATGGAGCTGTAGGTTGAAGATAATTCTCTTTAATGTTCTTATGCGTTACCCACATAGCGTCTTTTCACGTCGGTTTTAGAAAATCTAACTACACAAAATATCTTGCTGAGCACTTGATACAGAACTCTATCGGGTATAAACAATGCTCCAAATTTTGACCCATTTCTACTTGCCTGAGGAATATTATGTTGCCTGATATGTAACTATTTTAATAAGTTTTAAATAATTAAAAAATTATAACACGCGAACTTATTGACAAAAACTGACATTAAATAAAGTCATACATAGTTAACTGCCCTCTTATCCTTTTAGCTCGTAATTCACGCATGTTTCAGACACTAAATTCTACTGTCTGCTTTATTTACTTAACAAGTATTTTTCTCAGCCAAACATATTGTAAAATGTATGCAATTTAATATTTATGTAAATTCGAATTGATTATGTATTATAAAATTGATATATTATCAACATAATAAATTAGGAAAACAACAAAAAAGGAACATCAATTTTTCAAGCACAAATGTGAAAAATACAGAAGACGTAGGGAGAAAATCATCAAAAAAGGGCAACAATTTTTACGAACTTATGTAAATAAAACACGTTTGGGTGTGTGTGTCTGTGTGTGCGTGCGTGTATCTCCATAGACAATATGATGAATGTGTATTTAAGGCATGAACAAATATGTGACTTTGTCACTTTTGTTATTGAATTTGCAAACTTGTAAATTAAAATGTTATAGGGAAAGTCATCGACTGCCCACATACAAATTTGCATGTAAAATGTTCAGAGAATTATTTGCTAATATATACTTATCATTTTGTTAAAGTTTAAGTTAAGTTATAAACATGTGAATGTGTGCCATTTTAACATACTTTCTCTTTCAAACGACTTGAATGCCTGTGCGTTTCACTTCTGCGAAGAAGAAGCATGTATTTATAAATTATATTAAGAAAAATACACCGTAAGAAAACGTGTCCAGAAGAGAAGTAGTCATCGTGTGGTCTATCTGTGGCCCACAGTGTCGGCCAAAAATAGTAAACATGCTCCGATTTTAATTAAATTTTGTATATGGTCACTCAATGGGGGCCCCTTTATAATTCCCAACATATAATCAAGTTTTGGAAGCAACAGCCATTTTATTAAAATTAGCATATTTTTATCTGCATTCACTTTACAAATTGAAACTTGAAGTTCCTATTTTTTTAGCAATAATCACAGTTCGATGGCGAATCTTTATATTCTTAGTTCTGCCATACGTTCAGTTACAAGTTAAGTCCGTTATAAAGGGTTTTTCAATTGGTGGGGGTCGATTTTGGAGCCCTGTGGCAGCCATTTTTTTTGGTGACATCTGTCAAATCTTTTGTTTATTAATCAGTTGTTTATGTCAAATCATCATGGCAAGTTACACGATTGAACAGCACGTTCAAATGATAAAACCTTATTATCAAAATGAGTGTTCATTAACGCAAACGTTGCGCGCATTGCGGCCATTTTTCGTTAGACGTGGTGGCCCTTCCAATTTCTTATGGCCCATATTGAACCATATGGACCTAGACGACATGTGGTTCCAGCAGGACGGCGAAACGTGCCACACAGCAAACGCCATTTTATTCCATTTCAACATCTTATTGAAAAACCCTTTAGATATGAAATTATAATACTTTTTTTATAAGTTAGTTTTATATAATCATATAAATATTAAAAACAAAACTTTTAATTTTCGTTCGAAAGGGTCATCATTTGCTTTTACAAAAGCCTTCAAAAGATAAGCCCATTCAACTAGTGCAGAACGCACGGTCTCCATGGATACTGACGTCGCTGCTCGAACCAAAGATTGCTTGAGACTCCCAAATTTCTGTGATGCCTTCGCGCAGGCCATGTTGTCGACAAACTGTAGTCAAATAGATTCAGATCTGGACTTCCAGATAGATGGTCAATCTTCTGCGGCTATGAAACCCTTTGCTGGGTGGTTTTTGTCTTATGGGCTGGAGTGGAATATTGCTGGAAGATTCAACGCCCTCCATTGAAGAGAGTACTGCTCAACTGCTTCACCTCCTGGTATACTTTTGCCTCGATCTTGAACCCTTTTTCGCAGAAATGAAGAGATGTAACGCCTTTACAAAACACACCCCACCAAATCATTACGGAGTCTGAAAAGTGGCCACGCTGAGCCCTTGAAGCCACATTTTTTGCCTTCTTAGAAGTTTTAGCATGGATTATGTCGTTTTGTTTATTAACAACTTCTTCAACAGTGCACATTTTCTCATCTGTGAAACGAATATTTTCCTGGCCATTGATCGCCACCGGAGAAGCTGCTTGCATCTGTCGAATCTAATTTTCTTCAAGCTCGTTGTCAAAAGATGAGCAGTTAGGCGACGAAAGGCGTTCATGAGGAGATCACATATAATTAGTATTGACATCGATCTGGTCTATACTTTCATTTCCCTGGACATGATTCTCCCCTTTCTAAGGGGATTTCTGCGAGTTCTTTTTCAAACGGCTGCACTGGTTCGAACCACGCGAGGATGGCCATTTCTTTTTCTGCCTGTCACTTCAGACGTTTGAGAAAAACGATTGATCTTTCCGTAAACGGTTTTTCGAAATATTAAGTTTTTTCAGCAATTCGTAAATCTCATTCGCACTTTAACCACTCTATGCGATTTTCCTTATCCCCATCCACTGTCTACATAAGCAGATTGTAACTTGGTACCCATTATAGCTGATCGCAGATCAATGGCGCAGATCCCAAGGATATCCCTTTGTCTCAGAACTCATACCAGTACACATCTGTTCCAATCAATCGAAAATATCGATGGTAATGCGTCTACCATCAACGGATTGCCATGTCAAGATATGTCAGAAACGTTTTTTGTTTTGTTTATTGTTGATCGCTTGGATATTGACGATAAGTTGTTTCACCAATCGGAGTGGGCTGCCACACATACTATGAACCAATTGTTCTCCTGCAAAAGAAACACACTGGAAAGAATAATTTCATGGTATTCTGCAGCAATTTGGCCACGAAATGTGCAAGATCTAACATCTGTGGGCTTTTTTCTGTGGATACATCTCGAAGATAGAGTTTATGTAAAGAAACGGGAAATGTCATGTAGTAGTTTCTATTTCCCATGGAAATCTTATTATATCTCAATGGAACGAAAGCAATTGATCTACGCTTGAAAAACTTTAGAAAATATTCCAAACTTGCTTTCAAAGTCAATATTGTGTAGCCTAAGCAATGGTTTAATTCAAATAAGTTTTGACCTAATAAGAAATACCCACTGTGATACTGGTATGTTACTAAACGACACTCACGGTATCCGCTTTCGAAGTGTACGCACTGCTGTAGTCGAGAATGTGCAACCCAGCTCTATAACATCAACTCGCCATCGCTCTTAACAACTCAATATTTCACTCACCAGCCTTTTTGCTCATAAGGTCCAATTGGCTCAGCAGTAAAAGGCTCGTGACCTTCCGCTTCGTTATATTTTCGTGAGACAGCCCGAAATGGCCAACAGTTTTGCTTTAAAAATAAAATCTTTTCTGAGGAAGCAAATTTTCGTCAACCCTAAACTTCCGAATCTTGAGATCAGAAAACTTGCACAGGATCTTCGTTTTTTAAATGCTGCTGGAAACGGCATTTCGCCCAACGGTGAGCGCTACACCGGCATAATAAACTATATTTTGTGGCCGAAAATTTATTTACGGCATGTACTTGTACGCTCTTTGGTTTCAGCAGAACGAAGCGCCATGTCACACAGCCCTTAAGACGTCAATCACATTTGACACTTGTGAACTATACAGCTGCAGTATACAAAGAGACAAGCAGTAGAGTTTGTAGAGATCAAAACAAAGATTTCCCTCCCTCGAAATCATGTTTTTTTTTATTTTGAACAAAAAAATTTAAAAACAAAATAATATAATTAATTTTGTGCCACCTTGTGTGTTAATGCAAATATGCCAACGATAGTTCACATATTTAAATGGACCCGCTAGGTAGCGCCAGAATCGAGAAATTATTTTTTTATATGTATTATTTTATTATAAAATTTGTTACATATTTGTGTTATTATAAGCGGCCGCCTTAGCCGAATGGGTTGGTGCGTTACTACCATTCGGAATTCAAACAGAACGTAGGTTCGAATCTCGGTGATAGACCAAAATTAAGAAAAACATTTTTCTAATAGCGGTCGCCCCGCGGCAGGCAATGGCAAACCTCCGAGTGTATTTCTGCCATGAAAAAGCTCCTCATAAAAATATCTGCCATAAATAGGAGGAGGAGCTCGACCAAACACCCAAAAAGGGTGTACGTGCCAATTATATATATATTTTATAAAAAACGAAACAACAGCTTTAAGAAAGCATTTTTTATTATAAATAATGTCCTAATAAAAATCAGGCTTACCAGCTGTTCGAAACTATTAGATTTCCCTTCGGGGAATTAAAATCACCAGCATTCACAATGATAACAAATATGTGCGTATGGGCACATGTTACAACCATCAGTAATTATGGTTATATTGTTTGAATACAAGAATTATTTGCTTTGCCGGTTACCTGGTAACCTTTACTCAATTATATGTTGGAAAACAATGGTAACAGCTACTATGGTTTCCTTTAATATACCATTGCTAACTAAACGAATATGTTTGTATGCAGGTACGTACATAAACACATACATATATGGACATGCTAGTATTTGTAATATGACCTGCAACTATTGTTATTCTAACAAATTGGGTTAGGCTTGCGTGAACTTAAACAGTAAGCAGACATACAATATGTAGAAATTGGCATACATTGAAAATAAAGGCATTCACGTGTTTTAATTACCAATTTCAATTTTGATAACGAGAAAGCATATAACAGAAATTATTCAATGTCCAGCTATTGAAATTAAATAGGCAATGTTTCATATTTAGTTTAAAATATTTATTATATTTCTTTATTATATTTCATTCTTAAGCCGTACTTATTAGTTACTTACAAATAAAAATGTAGGGTCAGGATTGTTATATTTGGATCTTAGTTACGAGTATCACATCCATTTCAAAACAACCGAGAGCTGCTGCAACCAAAGGCGGTGTATCCCGTTAGTTATCAATACTTTCGGGGAATTATATGAAACAAAATCGATTCATTCATCGTTTCAAAAAAAAAAAAATGAAAATTAATCGAAATAAAAAAACCAAATAGGATTTTCTTTTCAAATATCAAAAAAAGAACTATGTAAAAAACAATAAAAATTAAATACATTAAAAATCATACAATATTTAAAAATTGAAAAACTATATAAAAACTAGAATTGTAAATAAAATTTTTAAATATAACAACAGATGTTTAAATATAGAAAAAAATGTAAAAAAACAGAAAAAATAGGAATTAAAAAATGCAAATATTTGTAACATGTTTTAAAATTAAAAAAAAAATTTGATAAAAAACAAGCCGTGTGCAAAGTATCAACGAAATTCCCCACAAGTTCAAATGTCCGCACCGTGCAGTATAGGCAGAAGCCCTTCTATTCGAAAAAAATGACTGCATAACAATTAGTCTTTCCCCTCTGAAGATCAATCGGAGAACAAATTAAGAAAACGAAATATAAAATGCCTACAAAAATAAAAAAAATCTATGTATAAAAAATTAAGCTTAAATAATTTAAAAATATATCTATAAATATTTCAAAGTAAAAAACAAAACAAAAACAAAAACCACTTCTCACTTCTTCTGCTTTCTAGCATAACAGTCCTGGTTGGACCACTGATTACGCTGACTTATCAAAACAAAAAACCAAAAATATATATATGAAAAACTTAAAATCAAATTAAAATCAAATACCTTAAAAATAAAATATTTTAAAAGTAAAATTATAAAACCATTTTTAAGTTTTTTTTATACATATAAATACTTTTTATTTATGTATAAAAATTAGAATGAAATTAAAATCAAATATCTTAAAAACAATGTACTTATACATTAGGGCGGGTCGATTTAAAAATCGCTCATTGCTCTCTGAAAATCGTATTCTAGGGATCAAAATAAGAAACTTTGCCGAAGGAACCATACCTCTAAAACGAATTCTGATGTCACCCAATTTGGGTCGAACGATAAATCCCACTTTGACCCATTTAGAGTGCTCCAATCGAGTCCAAATGTATGACCGACCCCCACTAATTTTGGACGGCCGATCCACCCATGTCAGTGGCACACCCCCTGGAACTCCCCTGGGGGGTTCCCCATACAATCATTTCAAAATATCACCACTTTTGGCCTTTACATGAAAAAAGAAACTAAAAAGTTCGACCCAAGTTGGGGGACATCAGAATTCGTTTTAGAGGTATAGTTCCTTCGGCAAAGTTTCTTATTTTGATCCCTAGAATATGATTTTCACAGAGCAATGGGCGATTTTTTTGCCTCCCCACAAATCGACCCGGCCTATCATACATATATAAATAAAAATTAAAAAAAAAATTTACAAATTATATAAAAAAAAAAAATATATACTGAAACACAAAACAAAAGTATGTATTATAAAATGTTGATTAAATATTTATAAAACAAAATAACTTTTTTAAAACACTATAAAAAAAATAATAATACAAAAAAAATATATAAATATAAACAAAAGCACAAACAAGTAAAATTGTAATAATAAAAACCAATTTTGAAAATGTAAAATGAAACTTTAAATAACACACGATATATACAAATACTAAGTTGTTCAATAACTTTTGCGTTTCCATAAAAGAGGATGTCGCTACTAGCCATTTTTTTGTTTGTTTGTTATGTTAATACACTCTTCATATGAATGTGTGTAAAGCTTCATTTCAATTTGTCAATTCATTTTCTGTTTACAAACCCAATTAGTATCGACGTGCCACAGAATTTTCCACAATAGAAAAAATCAAGTATCGTGCAGTGATTGAATTTTTATTTTTGGAAGGTTTTGAACGGAGGAAGTTTATGAGCGAAGGTTGAAAGTGAATAACGTTACAAGTGTATAACCTTTCATCACTAGCAGAAATATGGGTTACTGAATTTAAACGTGGTCGTACAAGCCTTGAACGACGTCCAAAAACAGCAACAACTCTAGAAGTCGTAGAAAAAATACAGGATATGGTATTGGCCAATCATAGAGTGACTGAAAGAGATTTAATAGAACTACCAGGCATCTCATTGGGAAGTGTAAGCAATATTATGACAGAAGTTTTGGGTTTCAGTGTCCACAATGGGTGCCGCATTCGCTAACAATGGAACAAAAATGTATTCGAATGCGACTTGCTCAGCAACATTTAGAGCGTTTTCGAAAGGAAGAAGTAGATTTTGTGCATCGATCCAGCACTCTGAGACTTGGATATATCACCATGATCCTGAATCAAAAAAAGAGGATAAAGAGTGGTGTGAACCTGGCTCTTCGGCTCCGAAACGAGTTCGTGTTCAGAAATCGGCCAAGAGGGTGTTAGTATCAATTTTTATGAATGCGAAAGGAATTTTGGTGGTAAATTACTTGCAAAGTGGTAAAACAATAAATTCTGAATATTATTGTAACCCTTTAGATCAACTGAAGGAAACAATTCGTGAAAAAAGATCCAGTTTGCAAAAGAAACAAATCTTTTTCATCTGGACAATGAACCGTGTCACAAAAGCATTTTGAAAATGGCTAAAATCCATGAATTAAAGTTGGAACTGTTGGAGCCTCCAGCGTATTCGCCAGATATGACCCATAGCTACTTTCATCTGTTTCTAGACCTAAAAAAATCATGTTTTTCATCAAATGATGAGGTCATAACAGCTGTGGAAACATATCTTGTAGCCTTTCCATATTCTCACTTAAAAAATGAAATTCGCAAATTGGAATCTCGTTGGAACAAGTGCATTGATGTTCAGGGAGACTATACTATATAATAAAATGTATTTCAACCATAAAATTTTGTTTTTCTTATCGAACCCCAAAACCTATTGAACAACCTGGTATATACAAAAACTTACATAAAAATAAAAATTAAGAAAAAGTTATCATGTGTACACAGAATGCAGATAAATACGGCAGATTCATACTAGTCCTGTCTAGAAAGGAAAGCAGAACTATCGTAGGTATACTGACATGCCACAATTTGTTAGCGGCACACGCATACAAGATGGGAATTACAAACAATGATAGCTACAGATTTTCGAACTTCGACTCTTGAACACCTTCTATGCTCTTGCCCTGCATTAGCTAGAACTCGAATGAAATGCTTAGGAGCTCTACAATATGAGAGGTTAGAATGTTTCTTGGGGTTAGAACTTCAGAGCTTATTTAGATTGACAAAAGACGCTGGCTTATTACAAGGAAACGTAAGGGTCAAGCTCCATCTGGTACCACTAAGGACCAATAGGTCTATGTGATGGATTTCAGCCAGCTAACCTAACCTAACGTAATGATATAAACCATTCCTTTTTAATATAACAAAATTATAAGAATTACAAGAAAAATATAAAAATTAAACAAAAAACATTAGATTTACATAAAAAAAGTTTGATAACAAAAATACAAACTAATTGTGAAAGTATTTGGATCCAAATGGAAACAAGCTTTAGTAAGGGGAAGGTTTTAACTAAATTATTGTTTTTTTAGAGGCCTACGTATATTCAAATATTCACCGAGTCTTCACAGAGTGTGCTGTGGGCCATATTACGATCTTAAGTCAATTCTTTTCAATATTCAAAGCAGCGGATTCAATATAAAAACAATAAAAATCACAAAAGCGAATAAATAAATATAATCAGCCGATTTTAATTGAACTTCCCATATCAGATGACGGTCTTAGTTGGGCTTGCGGAATCATCTCGTGCAATTTTTTTCGATTTCAAACGTTTATTAAAAAAAATGTAATCTTCAAAATAATAGCGATCGCTAGCGACACATTTGTCCCATCTCTCAGGCAATTTGTGGATGCCGTGCCAAAAAAATTGGCCGTCTTTGGCCGCAAACCAATCATCGAGCCATTTTTTGGCTTCTTCGTGAGAATTGAAGCGCTGCTCGGAAAGTGCGTGGCCCATCGATGCAAACAAATGATAATCGGGAGGCGCCAAGTCTGGGAGTAAGCCGCATGCACCAGTGGTTCCCAATCGTACGTCTCCACCAATTCCCGGGTCGCTCTTGTTTGATGTGGCGGTGCATTGTCATCAAGAAAAATTACTTTGTGACGCCGATCGGCATGTTCTGGGAGTTTTCGGTGTATAGCGCTGTTCAAATCGGCTAATTGTCGTTGGTAGCGTGCACCGTCAACTGTTTCACCTGATTTGATTACTCGTACCAAATCATACCACGCTGATCCCAGAAAACACACAGCATTGCTTTGCGGCCGAAGCGATTTGGTTTGGCCGTTGGTTTTGGTTTGTGGCCGGGCGGACCATACCATCGTTTACGCTTGGGATTGGAGAAATACACCCATTTTTCATCACCCGTAACGATTCGATGCAAAAAAGACTTCCTTTTGAACAGGGAGAAGCGTTTTTCTTCCATTACAGATAACAGAAAATCAACGATGTCCGCAAATCATAGTTTAACAAACAATGAACTGACTATTGTTGGCAGATGGCAGACGGAAAAAACAAGTCATTTGGGAAGGTTTAAAAATACTCCTAGCGACATCTATGGACTAATAGCTGAAAGTCTCATTTCATAGGTACAACATACTTTTCACGTAGGCAAAGAGAGGAAGTCCAAGCTTGTCAAATCGCAAGATCGCGGCGGCCATTTGACTTGATTTTTTCGGGAGGAACTTCGTTCGCAATAAAGCCATTATTTCATATGCTATATGGCGAATCCGTCCGTCGTTCATCTTTTTGTTTGACACGTTTTCAGAGAGTTGATAGCCGATTCATCAACAGCTGTTTTGTGATTATGATTTTCTTTTTTTTATGATATTATGATTTCAATAGCTTTTAGTGTGATAGAAGTCACAGATACTGGGAAAATTGTAATAATATTTACTGATTTTTTGTCCTGGTTTTGGGTCGCGATAGCACTTTCAGCAGAATTCACAATGAAGATTTCTCTTATAACAAAGTTTTCTTGCGGTGTAACTTTTATACGGAATTCATAAATAGAATATCTCAGTAGGCCACATAAATAGATCTGCATGGAATATGCAAATCAGTTTGTCTTCGATGTCCTTCAAAAGTTTCCTTCTTTATTCTGAACGTAAAACGCACATGCATTCAAGTCGATTGAAAGAGAAAGTGAAATAGCATATATTGAAATGTTTTTAACTTAACTTTAACTTCAACAAAACGATAAGTTAATATATATGCATTTACAAATAAGTGTGGGCAGAACGATGTATTCGTTGGTTTTGCGTGCAACATTTTTATGTAGGCAGTACTGGATAACAACTTGGTCTAAATCACTTAAACTGTTATCGTGCAAACGAGAAGAAGAAGTGGATAACTTTCAGCATAAAATTTTAATACACAAGTTTGTATAAGTGCAATACACTGACAAAGTAGAAAATTTATATAAGTCAACACCACCTAAAGTTAACATATTACTGGAAATACCTCACAGCTCCAAAATATTATGTTGCTGTCAACCAACCTCACCAACAACCCCCAAGGCGTTTGTGGCCACTAATCTAAGTACAAATATACCTGGCCAGCATATTAGCCAAATTCAATACGTTAATAAATACATCGCTACCGCATTCACCGCATTCCATCAAAACACATTTCAAGCTGGCCAATATTTTATATTAACATCCGGCAAATATCTTGTAATTCGTGGTGTCGAACCGCTTTCCCACATCGATGGTATCCGGTATGCCCAACTAATATACATTGGACTGCTGTTAAGAAATTAATTACTAGTTCAATGCAGGTAAACTAAAACGAATTAATATGGAAGCCAATATTTGGTTGATTGTAAGTCAATTCTAAGTTGATGCTGCAGCAATGAAGTGGCTATAGTGCAAATAACTCAAGATGTTGCGCAGTTTCAACTTGAAATTCACTAACTTGCAGATATGTATAGCATTTCGTATTTAAATATAAACGAGGCTTTAAATTTTTTGCATTAAGGTGAATTTCACGAAAGAGTAACAATTTGACCTGGGATAATATTGTCCAGCACTGGTTACTCAACATGAATGAATGCTAATAGTTATGAAGGAGAATGCTTCTAGGCTCAACTTTGTCGAAAACAGTTGGAGTCTGGAGGGTCTGGCTTTTTTATTACGGGGGGTCAAAGTTTTAAAACTTTTAACGAAAGTTTGAAAATATTTGGTAGGTACATTTCTAACCGAAAACACTACTCGCTACACCCTGCAACCGACTTCATTCGGAAGAATTACTTTAAATTAAATTTTATATCGAACATGCGATACAGTAAGCTTAAAAATTACTTTCCATACAAATCGATCCTCTCCAGAGCTCCTAGTTATATGTGTTGACAATTTATCAATTTAAAATTGGCAAACATTCTTGCATACTCACTTTAACCCGTCCGACTTTTTCGTCTTCGGCGACCCTTAGTAATAGTCTGCTTAAAGTTTTTTTAGAACACTTAACCCTCAACTGCTTTTTTAATATGATTTCATTATACCTGTTTTGAGAATGTGTCTAAAGCGCTCAATTACGCAGAAGGTAGAGGGTTAGCAAGTACCAGAATAATCCCCTAAAACGATAATACGTCTTACCAGCCTTACTGGGTGGCTCTTTCCGATGCTACTATAAAGGTTGAAAAAATGATGAAAAAGAAAAAACGATCTTTCAGTTCCTCTGTTGTTGCCCCGCACAACCCAAAATATGATTCCGCACTACGGTACTCCATTTTAAACCACCCTAAAACAGGTGGCGAATATCAACTTAAGAATTAGCGAAGAGTGATTTCAAAAATATTTGTTCATAAGTCCCGGTATGTTTGATTCATTAGCATGTCCTGCATGGGCATCCAAAATCCAAAAAAAATGTGCCATTTAAAACAGCTGCTTGTACCTTTCTTAAAAAATTATTCAAATTTGACCCGAAAAAAGGAAAGTTAAGCAGAAAGAAAATGTTCGTGAAATTTTATTATACATAGATTACTCACATCCGGTAACGGACAGAGGCTGCTCGACTTCGCCGGACCCGAAACATGGTAGTCTGCAGCACTAGATTCTAGCATAAAAAGATCCACCAAGCTACCTGGCTGTCTCCTGATCGAGAAACGCGAAACCAGATCGATCATGTTGTGATAGATGGAAGACACGCTTCTAGTGTATTAGATGTACGTACGATCCGAGGATCGTTATCTTGTTGCAACCAAACTGCGCACACGTCTCTGTGCAGCAAAAAACGTGCATTTACCTACGCAAAAAATGTTCAACATCGAAAAGCTGGAATCACAACAGACAGCCAGAAGACTCGCCACTCGACTCTCATTCCTGGTCTCAGAGAGCACTGCTCAACAAACCGGCATGCACGAGAAATGGAGCAACTTTTCTTGTTCTCTACGTACCGCCGCCGAAGAAAAAATTGGATTCCGGCGAGCCCAAAAAAAAAGTTGGTACGACGAGTAATATCATGCTGCCGCAGAAAGAAAGGATTTCGCTTATAGAGCTACGCTGTGATCGGGCGCAACGCGAGCCATGTGGGATCGCTACAGAGAGCTAAAAAAGGAAGAGAGACGTATTATCCGAGAGAAGAAACGAGTGGCCGAAATACGTGAGTGCGTGGAGCTTGAGATGCTGGCCAACAGGAACAAAATTCTACCAGAAAGTTCGGTCGCTTACAGAAGGTTTTAAGACCGGGGCGTTTTCCTGTAAGAACAAAGGCGGCGAACTGGTGACTGACGTCCAGAGCAATCTTAAATTATGGAGGGAACACTTCTCGAACCTGTTAAACAGTGACAGCTGCGCAGGTCACAGAGAATGTGAAGATCCCGATACCCCAATCGTCGACGACGGAATTGACGTTCCGTTACCCGACCATGACGAGGTGAGAATAGCGATAACGCGGCTAAAGAACAACAAAGCCGCGGGCGCCGACGGACTGTCGGCTGAGCTATTCAAACATGGCGGCGAGGAGCTGGTAAGGTGCATGCATCAGCTCCTATGCAACATATGGTCGGATGAAAGCATGCCTGCCGATTGGAATTTAACATTTTTCTACAAAAATTATCTAATTACAATATGCTTTCAGAACTCTTGGGCGAATTTTTCTAAGAATTAAAACCTGAAGCGGGGCAAAAAACCTATCAGCGGGGCAATCAAGTTAAAGTTGAACATAAATTATTTATCTTTTCAAAATGCTACAAAAAAATGCGTATAGCATAGTATACATAGCAAAAGTGATACTTTCAAGGCAGACAAAGAAAGAGGGAGAGACCCGAGAGAGAATGAGAGAGAGAGAGAGAAAGAATATATATCTAAATAAATTCACAAAATTTGCAGAGAATACAAATAGACAAAATTTACAAAAAACAGAGAAGGGTCGACCGGTATAGGTAAACGCCGGACACAAACTGTGGCAACAACGCGCACTACTCCGAGCGTTTATCACCCGCACAAACGAGCGATTCCAAGATCACAGCAGCAGCACAAATTACCGCTAGGCAATACCAATAAATCCGACGTCGGAATGGATAGCACTTTATAGTACGCACAAGCACTAGCCAGGAAACGGAAATAAGTGCCAAAAAGTAGGCCCCAAAACCAAAAACGGCAAAAAAATCGGGACCAAAAAACGCCCCAAACAGTAGGCATCAAGGATATATAATGCCAAAAAGTAGGCACCAAAAATATATTTCCTACAAGCTTGCATCAACAAACAAGCTCCAAAAAGTAGGCAGTGTTATTTCTCACTAGGAATTAGCAACCACAAGCAAAAACTCAGGAAAAATAACCTAAAGTGTATCTGAGATATATTGTATAATATATATATTTTTCTCTCTCGCGGAACGAAAATACCTAAAACGTTGCATGGCCTTGAAATTCTACTCTCCATTCTCGCTCGTCCATCAACGCCTAAGAAGTTTCACTTCAAAAAGAAAAACGAAAAAAATTTAATTTGTCTTACATTTTACCTTCTTGTTCCGGCATTCCTTAAGACATATTAACATTTCATATATCATTATAAGCAACTAAATGCCTTTTTTAACTGGTATATAGTATACACCTTTTTCGAAACAAATCCACCAGACGACAAAAGAAGAAGTCGGCCGAGAAAACGATGGAGGGATAACATAGAAGATAACATAAGAACTTTGTGCAGATTAGATGGAAAGCTGAATACCGAGAGACGTGGAAATCGTAACAAAAGTAATATTTCACCCCTAACTGTGATGCTATGAAGGTGATGATAAAACTTTTTGACCGAATGTAAAGGGGAGATATGTATATATGGGGCATTTCTTTAGAGATATCGATAACTATGGTTTGACAGCTGAGAACGGCATTTCTGTTCAGTAATGTTTCAAAAGGCGGCGGCCATGGCCAAACGGGTTGGTCCGTGACTATTGTTTAGAAGTGTGCAGGTTCGAATCTCTGACGAAATGAAATACCAGATTACAGAAAAAGTTGTATCTAATAGCTGCCGCACTCAGCAGACAATGCCACGAAAAGTCCCTCATAAAAAATATTTGCTGTTCGGTGTCGACTTAAAACTCTAGATACCTCCATTTTGCCACAAATAGGTGGCCAAACACACAAAAAGGGTATAAACGCCAAATATATATATACAGATATGCATGTAATATATATTTATTTAGAGTTTTGCAGGACATCACGAATCGTTGCTTCCGAATTGCGGAAATTTACTTTGAAAGATAAAATAAAAAAATAAAGAAGTTTATAGAGCAAAGTGTTGAAGAAGACGCCGTAATGGCGAATCGTTCGCGTTCTCAACTTGTTCACCTTTGTCCTTTGACCACGTGGAAAATTTTGCGGTAAGGATCTTGGCTCAAGTGCCTATAAAATAGAGCTTTTAGCAGAATTCAAGACGAATGGTCATCGTTTGCGTCGCATTTTTATTGATTGGGCTCAATTGGATTAATTGAAAAACGTAGTCAAAAATTGGACTGTTCGAACGGGTAATGTAATTTGTAGCCGCGGCGAACATATGCCGGATAGTATTCAAATTTCCATGAAATTATCTATCAAATTGTCATAAAAAATTCATTTCAACAATATTTGTGTTTTGTATTATCGCTTAAGTTCTCAAGCTCTTAAAAAAGATACATTGAAAATAATTTTGTTTGTCTCTATATGTCGATAATTCATTTTAGACCAAACGTCGATTTTCTTTCTAACGTACAGACTCTCGACTAATTACATACATAATTTTGATCCAGATTTTAAGTGTGAATTCAAAATTCCGAGTATGCAGTTTTTTCTCCTTCACCAGACCTAAAGGTTCACGTATGGCTCGAAGAACGTACATTTTCACTATCCCACAGTGTAATGTATATTATAATTTATAATGAAATTATACCCTAGTACCCCAAAATAGGCATTCATTGCTTCGGAATAGATATGTATAAATATATGTTTATGTATTGGTGCCTATATATGTAGGTACGTCCGTGCTCATCACATTAAAAATAAATTGCATATATAATCTCTCTTACGTAAATTTGCCATTAGTACCATTAGCATAAAAACCTGCAATAATAAACTTTCTAACAATATAAACCACGTTGACGCATTGGAACCTGTGGCCAAAAATCGTTTTTTAAAAAAATAAAAAGCTTTAGAAAATAAATATTCACAACTATACTCGCATCACACATCTGGCCGCGTGTTTTTTATCCGCTAACCAGCCAATTTTCCAACACTTTACTATATAAATAAATACCTTGGTAAACACACATGTGTGTATGTGTGTATGCAGTATGTAGAGATTTGCCATTTGCGCTGCTTGGAATACGGCATCTATGGATGATGATTGTTTACATAGTTATATGAATGTTTAGCTAATTTGGAACTACAATTTATATTATTTTTTGATACACCTATTAGAGGCATTAAGCATTTTTTCACATATCATAAAGAACCCATGGCTTCGGTGTCTACCACTCTTGATATGTTTGGGTATGTATGTATGTGTGTCTGATGGTATTTTTTAATTATGTTTGCTTAATGAGCGTGATAATCGCCTCTAAATTAATTGCTGACATGCTGGATAACAGTAATTGAAAACTCTTTTCAGCGCTGAGTAGATAAAAATAGAAGAAATGTTTGTAGGTATTTTTTCATTTAATCTCTTTACCTAAGCTTTGAATAGCTGTGTGGAAATGCATAAAATTATTTCCTTAGAATACCTACATATGTATATGTATTTGTGTGAATACAGTTTGTTTTAGCAAAAACATCTAACTAGTCAGTACATTGCAGCTTTGTCTATTTTCTGTTCATCCTTGCTGAATTATTTTACAATTTACCTGATTAATTGGCATGCTCTTGTTGTGGGAAAATTTTCATTAACTGAGCATTTTTTTAACTTTTCTAAATCCGAAAACAAATTCAAACAATATATAATAATAAACACATTCTTTTGTGACCCTAAGCAACATACAGATGTAGATGCATTGCAGAGTGTCCAAAAATTTATGTAAAATAGTTAAGAAGTTAGTAATACCCAAAAAAAGAATGACAGAATAAACTAAACGGTTTGGAGATATTGCGAGTTATAGTGTTTTAGCACATTTATTGCCTATTCTATACAGCAAAAGTGCATTGGAACTCTTAGAAACCCGTTCTAACCTCCTATAGCGAAGAGTTGCGACGACCAAAAAGAGTTACATGAATGGAACACTGTGGGAGAATCAATAATTTCCCTGTAGCGATACGTCCACAAAAAACCCATTCATAGGATTATGATAATAATATTTCCGCTCTCGAAAAACCGAATGGGAGCTTTACACATTTGCCGCGCTATTCAGCTAGCTATAATCGATGTTCATAGGGAAACCCAATACCTATTTTAGTAAGCCTTAATAAACTAAACTTTCCACGGTAGAGCGAGTACGTATCCATTTCTACTCCAGTAGGGGATCAAATATATAACCCTTCTTCTTCTTCTTCTTCTTAGCTTCACAATCCGTGGTGGACCATAGCTTCATCAACAATTTTTTTCGACTTCATTCTATCCATGGCTACATCTCTCCAGTTGTGTACGTTCATTTGCTTAAGATCTGATTCGACGTCGTCTAACCATCGCTTTCGTGGGCGTCCTCTTTTTCTTCCTCAATATATAACCCCAGTCTTATAAAGAGTTTTTCATTAAGGGCGGGTAGATGTTGAAATGGAATAAAATGGCGTTTGCTGTGTGGCACATAGCGCCGTCCTGCTGGAACCACATGTCGTCTAGGTCCATATGGTTCAATATGGGCCATAAGAAATTGGAAGGACCACCACGTCTAACGAAAAATGGGCGCAATGCGCGCAACGTTCGCGTTAATGAACACTCATTTTGATAATAAAGTTTTATCATTTGAACGTGTTGTTCAATCGTGTAACTTGCCATGATGATTTGGCATAAACAACTGAATAATAAACAAAAGATTTGACAGACGTCTCCAAAACAAAATGGCTGCCACAGGGCGCCAAAATCGACCCGCGCCAATTGAAAACCCCTTTATAAACTAAAGGGTGGTTAAATTTCAAGGGCCGATGTTGAATGTGAACCAAACCTAAACGTCAACAAACCGTTAGACTTCTTTCTTCGGGGTTATTTGAAAGAAAAGGTGTACGTCGATAAACCAGCAACAATTCAAGAGCTAAATGATGAGACAATTCGGCACATTAACGGCATAGAACCTCAATTATGCCTCAGCGTCATCGAATATTTGGACCATCGGATGGAGACACCTCCGAGGCCGCAGCGGCCATTTGGCCAATATTTTGTTCTATACGTAATTAAACTATATCAATATTATCATAATAAAGAGAAATGATAATAATTTCTTAAAAAAATTGTATTTATTCAAAATCAACACCGGCCTTTAAAACTTAACCACCCTTTTAATAGAGATTTTCTTTTACAAGGTTACATCCGCCTTGTAGGCAGTGGTTAGAATAGTATGTTTACCAAAGGCAGTGATACCGATCAAATATATTTATCCTAGAAACTAATTAGCTCCTTTTTCCCGAAAGGTATGGAAAAAATCCTGGGCCAGCACATTAAAGAGGTATACGTAAATTTGAAAGGCCTACGTCTGTGCAGGAAACAGTTTGCCTATCAACGGGGCAAATTCATAGAGGCTGCAATAAATATTTAGTCTTACAAAAAAATTCGAAAATGTTTAAAAGTCGAGTCTAAAGCAAAACAGCCGTGTGCGCTTCTTTTGACATTGGAACAATACGTCGTATCAAGCGGTGCAAGAGCTCATGCTAAGCCGGGACACAAACTGCGCAATACTCGTACAAGAAAAATTAGCGTGGAACTAGGAGGAATGCACAAATCAGTATTGGCCACCATAGGATGCCCCCTTGCTTTGTTATAGATAAAATCCTACACATGCTGATTTGATGTTCTATAAATCAGGTATACATAAGGAAGCAATATAGGCACTCATGCAACAAGCTGCCGATTAACAGACGCTGTTTACCCATATTTTCTGCATAACACACTAGTTGATCTTATGGATGATATACCTTTGGACCAAAGGCAGTATATGCGGTTCCATAATGATGGGCGGGCCTGTATTATAGTCTGCTATATCGCCTGATTTAAATCCTCCAGATTTTTTTTTTTTGGGTATTTGATACCATTAGTCTGCGGTAATCATGAATCAGATAGTAGATGGACAGCGAGACTAATACCCGATCTAAAAAAGTGGGTAGAAAGAAAGCACGGTGAGGTTAACTATTACTTCACACAGTTTTTGTCCGGACATGGGTCTTTTTGCAAGTATTTGTGGCGAATGGGTAAAGTAAGCCAACCAAACTGCATATATGGAGATACTGAGTATGATGATGCGGAGCAAACCTTCTTTAAATGCGAGAGGTGGAACATAGAGAGAACAGCTCTGCAACGAGCAATTGGTATATTTACACCTGAAGAAGTGATCGAGAAAATGATGATAAACGAAGAAAACTGGAAATCCGTCGCAAATTTTGTGGAGGATATTATCCGAAAAAAGAAGCGCGAAATAGAAAATTATGCTGAAGAGCATTGAGCATAGGTTTCTCAAAACAGGCGACACTGGACGCAGGGTGAGTAAGTAAGTGTCCTTCTTAGGACGCCGTCTTGGCCCTCTACCTCGAAGCAATGCGAAAGCAGTCCCGTGGTGGAGGGAAAACTCCAAGAGAAGAGAAAGGATATTTTTAGTGGAATCACCACACACGTAGAAGCGACGGTTACTATATGGTGCGAAGGCATTTTTAACCCAACCTCTCCGCCAAAAAAAAAAAAAAACAAAAAAAAAAAAAATCATGAATCAGAAGTGTCTACAAATCCGTGTCACTGTGGAGGTTTCAGATAGAGTTCGAATATCAGTCAGGTAAAGACATCGTGCCTACTTGGCTTGTGATCCATAATAATACTTCCTTTTTTAACACCCTACATAATTGTAGTCCCTTTTAGAATAATATGGGTACAGACAACAACAATCTCTTTCGAAATGTACGGATATCACATTTGAGTGCTCTATTTGGTCCGAAAAGCCCCATTGGTTCCAATGTGCATTGATTCCTATTCTCTCTAGATGCTTGATCAACGTAGTCTCCTCCAGCAAATATCGCCACACGAAGGCTAGGCTCAAATAACAAAATTGGTTTCCTAATAATTTCATAATAGCCAATAAATTAGCTTAGTCCAACCTTTTTCCAGTTACCCAGTTTTCCACTTCCTTCCTCCATATTGGATTCTTACCACGGCCTTTTGTCCACAATCAGTTCAAGGTACTTGACCTCGATAGGGAACAGCTTAGGTATGCTGAATGTTGGCACCCACAAATAAGACGAGTTCCATCATGGGAGAATTAACAGGTACAATGTTCAGATACAAGGGTCTGGTATCACAGAATGAGGTCTTACTGAGTTCTTAGAAGTAGGTTACCTTATTTGAAGACGATAGAATATTTGGTTCGTATTTCTGCGTACTTTCAAAAGCAACCTTTCCAGAACTGCCATGAACATGAGTAACCCACATCATAAGAAGCACGTCATGATCCACTTTTTAGTGAAATCTGGTGAAAAACTTTCGAAAATCTTCACTGGAAAGGAGTTGGCGATATTTCAGTATCAGCTCACGAGATTATATGAGATTAAGTTGTAGCGGTTTTCTAGAATAGAACATACTAAGAATCATCTCTCATAAAAAGAATTTAATTTGCCAACAATCTTAGAAGATCCCGAAGACTTGCCAACTCATTAGAAGGATAATAGTTTACCTGATGTAGGAAGTCTTCTTCTGGATAGCGCAGGACAGTGACTCAGAAGGTGTAAAGTGGTCTTTTACTCTTCTTCATATACATATATACCTTTCCATAAATCATATGTGTGCGCACCTAGCCTCTAGTTTAACTGACCTAGAATTTCTCTCGACATCGCTATGTCCAGGCATCCATATTACATGCGGACGAAAGTACAATAAGACCAGCAAACATAGTCAGTAGTGGTGGAAAAAGATGAGGGGTGTCCAACGAAAGCGAAGATGTTTAAGTCGGCAGTGCTGATAATTTTTTTCGATACTCGTGACATCGTTCATCGTGCATATATTTCAGAGAGTTAGCGACTGGATTTTTTCTTGAAGAGCAATGAAATTACATAACAGTTTGTCAAATTAAGAATAATACAGATCTTCCAAATCATGTGCAACTTTGCATTCAAAGGAAATTTTTCTCTTTTTTCATTGCTCGCCTGTTGCTTGGTGAAACGAAAGTCCCGAGGGTTCCATGTTAAACGACAGGGTTCACTCTTTCCAATAAAAAGAATTGTATTAAAAATATAAATGTGCCTTTTATTCTTTTTTTAACTTTTATAAATTTTTTCGCTGCATGCATCAACATTTCGCAAACTTTCAAGTTTAAGTTGTACTTTGGAAAAACGATTTTACTCAAGCCGTGAAGAATACAACTGTAAAGTCTTCGTTCGAAATTACATTTGCTAATCGAACTTCGAAAAAGGAACGTGCCATTTTGATTGTGTTATTCACGTCCCTCTCCTTTCCCAGCGTACATCTAACTTTTCGAACGTTCATTGAATGACGCATGCATATAAGTACACTTATGCACACTCACCGATCGGCATACTTAACAAAAGCCTTCTGTTAGAAGCTGTTCAACAGCAAACAATGAAATCATTTGAAATGTGCAATGCAGCAAAACGAAACGGCATTTGTACAATATGCAGCCTAAAACCAAACTTTTGCATATGAGATGCGGCTATATGAAGACTTGCATATGTAGGTATGTACATATATACGAGTATATGCAACCACAGCAAAGGAGTAGCGGAACTGGCGCGCCATGGCGTATGGGGATGGTATCTAATATCAACGCGTTTAGTAGCTGGTGCAGAGAAAGCCACCTAGGACAAAATGATTATTGCATTCTCCGCTTGATAGGGAGTTGAAAAATTGCAAATAATGAAAGGAAAGCCTGCAAAGGGCCAAAACAAACATATTTCATTGAGATAAGAACGCAGCAGAAAACATTATGAATGCAACAGGAGCTGCAAGTAATAATGGAGAGATGGCATCACGCTCATTACACGCTACGAATTCATTAAGCAGCCAGCAATTGACTGTGCAGCAAAAATTAAAGTGTATTGTAAATTGATTTCCGAAATTCCCTTTCTATAGAATTTCTTAAAGCGCATGTTTGTCAAGCAGAACGAAATCAATTCGCACATTTTATGGTTATATTAATACACGGAAAATTATGCGAAAGCTACGTGAGTGAAGGAAAGCAAATTTTATTGTAGCTGTTGACTCCGCAGAGGAGGAAAGGCAAATTCGAAAAAAAATAATCAAATTTCGTTTTCTGCCGCTGGTTAGATATCTCTCTTGCCAGTCACAGCAATCGCCCGTTCACAATATGTATGCCATGCAATTGCTTGTGTTCACTCAGCCGAAGCAATTACTTTATCTGGGATGTAGTTTGTTTTTTTTTTTTTTTTTTGAAATTTGAGTTAACTTTTTCATTTGTCACCTGTTGCCAGTCACATATTAGAAGCATACTATATAATTCAAAGTAACACCACTCGCCACCTAAAAGCAAACAAATACGTGGCAAGTAGATTTAGTAGTTCAAATATTTGTTTGTTTGTTGTGTCGCATAACGGATTCAAGTTAGCATGTGTGAAAAATTACTTCCGGTAACATTCGCATTTGGCACTTCCATTTATGTGCAAATTTATGCCTACACTCAGGCACTAAGGGTAAATGGAAAATTGCAATTTCCAAAGGGTGTGTACCTGTGCATATACTCACATATACATACATATGTTTTCACATTAGGATGGCTCAAAATAAAAAGTCTTGATGATGCCCCCTAAATTTGTGGTAAGGCAAAGAAGTTAGACACCTCTTTAAAAAAGTGTTTTTTTATTCATTCTTATGTGAAGATGCTTCGAATAATTTGGAAGTAGTAGACAGATTTGACATTAGTGTATGGTCACGCCACTTTCAAAGATTGGAATAACTCTAAACACTTTTCAATCAGCTATGAAAATTCCGGCTGCAAATGATTTATTAAAGCTAATTTTGAATGTAATTGCAATGATGACACTTATCAAAGAGAAACCAGTCCAATTAAAACAATGGACACTCTGAGTGCGTATAATTTCAGAGTCAGTGCGAATGCCACCTATATTCTGAAAATAAAGTTTAAAATCTTTAAAAAAGCTTTCTTAATTGGGGATCGTTAGGATTTGCTATTCTTTCGATCATCTTTCTGAAAAATTTGAAAAGGTCGAACCTTTACGTTAGCTGGCCAAAGCGTAGTATTTAAAACTTTTTATTGGATGCAGTGACAAATTACTCATACCGCGACTTTGAACGTCAGTTTCGCTCTTCCGAGTAGTCGAACTATTAGAGCAGACGGCAGTAAAATTATTTTCTATACTTATATAACATTACCCTGAGCAACATATAGCGGTAGCGAACGCAAGGCATTTCAACGAGCCAAATGATAGCACAGCTTAGGCGCCGATCGTTCAACTTTATGCGTGTAGTTGTTATACCTCATAAAACTGGTATAATTCAATATTTTCAATGCTGCAAACTCTCTTTCAAAAAAGTTTCATTTCACTTTGCGAACTCTCGTTTGATGTTGAACGTCGTGTTCACATATAGTACGTCAACTCCGTTGCTTGCAATTGTTTAGTTTTTGGCTTGCAATCAACAACAACATTGAGAAGAACGAAAGCATGAAAGGTGTTGATGGATCACGAGCATCATAAGTAACGAGTTGAATTAACAGATGTTTCTCTGCATGTACGCGGCATTACCAATACTCATTAAGACATTTGACAGCTCCTTTCCAGCGCTACCAACACATGTTTATTTATACCAGTTGCTGCATCTATTTGCCACGTGCTAACGCTTGGCGAACCTAATGTTTTTAACGGTTTGTTTATTTTGTTGAATAATCTTGTGGGCAATGGCCCTTCAATATCACTCTTTCTTCCGTTTTTTTGTTTTTCTTATTTATTTATTTTTTATTTTTCTTATTTATACATTTATTATTGCTCATTGTCCCACGACAGTTGTAATACTTCATGGAAGCAAACAAAAAATATCTATTTATTACAAGTAAACCCCAAAGTTCAAGAAATGTTAAAAACAATTTTTTTTTTTTGGGTATAAGCGTTTTTTAATTACAGAATAATGTATTTTTAGTGGCTTTGAATACATTTTTTTTAATTTTTGAAAAAATTTATTCTTAATTTTTAATAACTTGTTTAAGAAGGTTGTAGTGTTTTTCAAGGTATCTATAAAAAACAGTTAAAAATAATTCAAGTTTTAATAAAGCATAATTTTACACCAAATATACAGAAAAGTGCATTGTTTCCAAATAAGCTCAGTGCTAATTCTCAAACCGTTGATGGGACGCGTAACTATTGAATAAAAAATAAATTACGAAATATTTAAGCAATTTCATGTCCAGTGATGCAAGTATTTTTAACATTGTTGTTGATTTTTCTGAAAATTAATTTATTTCTTTATTACGTATTGGTTTGAGTATGATTTACTTCATAACTAAGCAAATTTTAAAAAAACTTTATCGTTTTGGGATTTATTCACTTTGGAAAATTTTGGTATACATTTTTTTAAAGTGAAATATATTTGGTTCGTTTTAACGTTTTCATATATTTTTTTTATGATGAGATAGTAATATTTTCAAAACAATTTCAACTTACTAAATAATAAAAATAAATTAATTTTAATTTAATATTTTTGTACAAAATAAATTTTGGGACAATTTTTGCACTTTCTCCTCAGATTTTGTTCTTATTTTAGTCCTTAATAGCTGAGACTATGTTCAGTAATCACTGAAGGTCTCAGTTATGGGATTCCCATAACTGTTCTAGTTACATATTGCATATGCAGCGAACCAGTGAAAACTCAGTACCAAATATTGCTCTAGCAAAGCGCTAGCATACATAGGAACTCACATAGTACGTCCGTTTGCGAGTTCATCGAAACGTTACTAAGTACATTGGTATTCAGATACTAATGGTATCTCAAAACAAAAAATATTTTTTTTTCCAAAAAATTTTTTATAAAGAAAGACTATAAAAATGTTGAAAAGAAACGAAGATTCATTTTTCATTTTATAAAACTCGATACGAAATTTCTCAGTCTTATATATAAAAATGAATGTTTGTCTGTATGTCATCGATGAAATCAAAAAAATTGGTATATAGTACTATATATGTATTTCTCTACAGAGAAGGTTTATAGAATATGCTCATTGATACCACTCGCCACCAGGTGGCGTTGCAGAGTAGCAACTTCTGCCCAGGGCAAACAAAACGAGTATGACATGTTCAGAGATGTAATATAGATTTTGATTGAAGACATATGTTTGACAATCGCTAACAAGGCACTGGTGCAACTGGGAATGCCTGCTTCAAACCGACCAGCAAACAACCTTTTCGATCGTGATTTGCAACGAGAAGCACACTATGATTCTGACGAACTAGGGGCATTAGTTAGAACAAATCTTCAGCAGTTGAATCCAGAACAACGCATTGGACTGTTTTTCATAGATGCGACCGGTGATACAGGCAAGACTTTTCTTCTTTCACTAATTTTAGCAACCATACGATCACAAAATAGTATTGCACTGGCTATTGCATCATCTGGAATTGCGGCAACTCTTTTGGATGGTGACCGAACAGCGCATTCAGCATTGAAACTGCCGTTGAATTCGCTCTGAATGCAACATCAGCAAAAACTCTGGAATGGGAAAAATACTCCCAACGTGTCAAATTATCATATGGGACGAATATACAATCCTTCACAAGAAAGCTTTGGTCGTACACTGCGAGATTTGAGAGGAAACAGACGGATCTTCGGTGGCGCACTCATTTTATTGTCTGGTGATTTTCGACAAACACTGCCCATTATACCACGTTCAATATCCGTTGATGAACTTAATGCATGTCTTAAATCATCAATTCTATGGCGGCATTTACAGAAATTGACTATGAAAACTAACATGCGTGTACAACTAAAACGGAATGCATCGACTGGAAATTTTGCAAAACAATTACTGGATATTGGAAATGGGCGAATGGAAATTGATGAATCTACACGATATATCACCCTGCCAGCAAAATGCTGTAAGGTCACAGAAAGCATCGACGAATTGGTGCAAAAAGTTTTGCCAAACATTGCACAAAACTACAAAACCCATCAGTGGCTCAGTACGCGTGCTATATTAGCAGCCACAAGCATCGATGTCAATACCATCAACTTCACCATTCAGCATGGAGTACCCAGTGAAACGACAACATATAAGTCCATCGATACTGTGGAGAATCAAGACGAGGTTGTCAACTATCCAACTTAATTCTTGAACTCGCTTGATTTGTCAGGCAACCCGCCGCACGTTCTTACTTTGACAATTGGCGTACCCATCATTCTTTTTCGAAACATAAATCCCCCACGACTTTGCAACGGAACCAGACTCTCAGACAAGAAAATGATGAACAATGTTATCGAAACTAAATTTGACTGGAAACTTGAAAGGTGAAAACGTACTGTTGCCACGTATCCCAATGATCCCGACTAATATGCCATTCGAATTCAAACGTTTACAGATCCCGGTGCGCCTCGGTTTCGCAATGACTATTAACAAAGCACTAGGACAATCGTTACAAGTGTGTGGATTAAATTTGGAGAATCCATGCTTCTCACATGGACAGCTCTATGTGGCTTGCTCACGTGTCGGAAAACCTTCTGATTTATTTGTCTACGCACCAGATGGAAAAACAAAAACTGTTGTGTATCCCACAGCACTTCAATAAACATCGAATTCAAACTAAACTTTGTAATGTCACAATTTTTTCGAAATAAACAAAATCAAAAAAATGGTTTAGAATGAATTGAATATTTGTGTACTGATTTTTCTTTAAAGTTAATTTTCTTAAATTTATTTTAGTTGTTGGGGTAGCAACGCGCGCCGGGTACAACTAGTATTGAATAAATCTGAAAATTACTAAGTTTTTTCAGTTGACTGTTTATTATATTCAAGCCTATCAATTTTCATAAAAAATTACGACAATATCTAATATCTAATATTTTTCCCATAGACGAATTTTGTGGATTGCATTAAGAATGAAAACAATTTTGGACCAACCTAATGTACATGCATGCATATATACATAAATACACATGCATTAAAGTGTCGCTTTTTGCTTTCTGGTTAAAAATGGCATTATGAAATTACTTTGAAAAAAATTTAACATGAAAATTTTGCATTTTCTTTTATCCAAGTAGTTACTTCGAACTTCTTGATAAAAAATATAATATTTCCCATTAACGGGTAATCGTCGTCGATTCGACGAAAGCTATTACTCATTTCCATTTTTCTCTCTATTCAATTGTCATGTTGGTACTAGATATTTTGCTTTCTTCCTAACTTTTATTATTACTAAAACTAGTGCAGCAAACTGGTATGTATTCATCAAAAAAATCTAAAATAAAATTCACTACGTCATAACGAGGAAGATTACATTTAATATACATAAAATAACTTCACTCTGATGTATTTTGTGTTTATTGTATAGAAGCCTAAGGTTTTGTTTATTTCAGCTAAAAATCTTTTCATAGGCTTTAATTTAATACCATGGATTTAGTTCCATTCGATGCATTCAGTGCAATGTTTCTCCGAAACAAAATACAGTATGTTCCAAGTAAAAAATACTTTTTAAAATCATAAATATAGAGTTTTCAATAAGGTAACTCGAAACGAAATAAAGAAAAAGAGACAAATTTGTCTCAATGTACAAGACAAGTGCATATTAAGAGGACACTGCTATAGAGAAGTGTTGTAATTTGTTGTAAAATAGAATACCAAATGATTGTGAAATTTCACATGAAACCCAAAAAACCAGAGCACGGTTGGACATTAGAGATTAACTCCTCCAGACTTCCTAGTAAAGTTAAATCTCTTTTTTTTAGTTCGGAATATAGTAAAATACTGGTGAAATTAGAGTTACTTCATTATTGTTTTTTTTTCCTCTGAATTTATACGATGTAAGCAATTATATGGTCTAAATAGATTTTTAACTTTCTTTATTAATTTGAGCTTAAAATTGTATTTAATTATATGTAAATAATCTTCTGCCGTGGTAGCTTCATTTTAAAATTTGTGAGTGAGTAAGGGGAGGTCGTTGTCACGTATTTGCAGTTAATTGTATGTCCATTCATGTACTTAAATATGTGGATATATATATATAAATATACAAAGAGTAACAAGAAAGCCAATAATTTAATGAGTACAGACTAAAAAATGTTATATCGCACTTCGAACATCACTAATACACCCTGACTAAAACTAAGATATAAAAAGTAAAAAAACATAGATTACAAAACCTTTCGCATGATCTCATTAGAAAATATACATAAAACATATAAACTATCCACACGTATTTATTTAATAAATACATACTGAATACTAATAGGTTGCACTTCAAAGGTATTACAAAATACAGAAATAAATTAATTGAATTAAATTAATGTGTTTGACCAAGATGTCATGACTAAGTGAGTAGTAGTAGATGATAATATTTCGTTTCATTTGGTCACAGAAACCCTTTTAATCGAGTATTCGTAATATGGGATAATTGAAATGGCATGCGTGTTAAGTGGAACTTAATGGGGAATGATTATAGAAATGGGCTACTAGGCTGGCACTTTTGTCAACACTGCGTATACGCAATCTATCGCTTACTGTAGTTAAGTTCAACGAGGTCATCCAGAGTTTTTGGTTGAATAAATATCTTCTTTTTCTAGGAATTTTTCTTCCTCTTATTTACAAAATTAGTATATGGTTTATATTTAATACTAAATATGTGTTAATATATAAACTGTGTAATTGAGTAAAGTGGATTAAAATTGATCAATCATCAATAAGGTGATTATAAAGGGTGGTTAAATTTCAAAGTTCCAAATTTCGATGTTGAATGTAAACCACACCTAAAGGTCAAGTTTTTTTCTTTATTACATTTGACATTTTTCAATTCCAGACTAACTCAATTTAAATCATGGAAAGATAAATAATCGATCAATGCGTAGAAGTTATTCAGGCTTATTATGGGCGTTCAAATCAAAATGCATAGCTCGCACTTCATCTTCAGTGATGAGGCACATTTTCACCTCAGTGGGTTCGTCAATAACAGAATTGCCGTATTTGGACGAATGATAATCCTAGAGTGATTGCCGAAAACCAATGCACCCACAAAGAGTGACTGTTTGGTGCGGTTTATGGGCCGGCGGCATCATTGGGCCATATTTTTTCCCAAATGAGGCCGGTCAGACAGTTACATTGTGTTCGCTATCGTGAGATGATAACGAACTTTTTATGGCCCGAATTGGTAGATATGGATGTGGACGATATGTGGTTTCAACAGGACGGTGCCACTTGTCACAGAGCTAACGAAACAATGGCTCTTTTTCGTGAAAAATTCGATGGCCGAATAATCTCACGTCGCGGCGATGTCAATTGGCCGCCAAGATCATGTGATTTGACACCGTTGGACTTCTTTCTTTAGGGTTATTTGAAAGAAAAGGTGTACGTCGGTAAGCCAGCAACAGTTCAAGAGCTAAAGGATGAGATAATTCGGCACATTAACGGCATAGAACCTCAATTATGCCTCAGCGTCATCGAAAATTTGAACCATCGGATGGAGGTGTGCCGCCGAGTCCGCGGCGGTTATTTCGCCAATACTTTATTTCATACGTAATTGAGCTATACCAATATTATCATAGCAAAGAGAAATGACAATATTTTGTATGTATTTCATTCAAAATCAACACCGGCCCTAGAAACTTAACCACCCTTTATTTAATAATTAACTTAATTTTTTCAATTGTCTTAAACAAAAGTCGAAAACTACTCAATGGATTCCCACCAAATTTGCATAACGCTATTTTTAAATTTTATTTAAATTTTTGGTTTTTTTGGTGTGTGAGGTAGGGTTCAAAATGCCTTCGCACTTACAGCGACCATCGTCTACTGCGACGTAGGATGTGGCCACTAAAACGATCCCTTCTCTCCTTCTGGGGAGACATCCTTTCCAGAACTGCTTTATATGTATATTACTTCGGGAGGGCCCAAAACGGTATCCATAAAGGACCAATTCTATTCACTCACGTCTGGGTCCACCATATTTGTAGCCAGATTTCATGCTATAGGCTCGTCTTCTTGTGTCTCTATCTGTGCGGCTTCGCTTTGTTGCACTGTGTCGAGGTCAATCTTTTTTTTCGTAGTAAGTTCTCGATGTACAATATTTCTTAACCGCATTCCAGCTGTCAGCATTTTGCTGATTATGTTGCGCGGTGCGATGTCGCCAATCTGCTCCCTCAGGGTATTTCTTTCCGCGGGCCATCTGTTACAACTAAAAAACGTGTGTTCAGCGTCATTGCTCAGCGCTTCGCAATAAATGCACTTGGAATCGGTTACTTTGCGCATACGGTATAGGTATCTCCGGAAGTATCCGTGGCCCGAGACGAACTGAGTTAAGAAGTAGTTCACTAGCCTTTCTATGCTCAATATCTCCTCGTAGCTCAGATGGCAGAGATTGGGGCCGACAATAGATCCTTGAGCTGCGCCAGACGATATCGCTTTTGTTTTTCGCCCATCTGGTGTGTCGTACAGTTCATGCTCACTCAGGTAGCTATGTTATTTAGTTTCTTTCAAAAATTAAATATCAAAATTTGCTTCATTAGAGTGATTTAATCGCTTAATTTGGATGACCAATTTATATCACCATGCAGCAAGGTACAAACATTTTGATTGCTGCAAAGCTCGCACTATTTCGTTAATAAATTTTCATAGTTTCTTTGATTTGTGCATTTCCTGAAGTTTCTTTTCTTGATTAAACTTGAAAACGATAGTTGCCAAACAACAGCTATGCACAAACAACATAAGCAAAATGGTGTTAAAATTGCCTTGTGTTTAGTTAGTGTTAATGACTTGCCCAATTATATTTTTACAAATAATGGCAGATATTCGGCGCATGAAAAGAGAAAAATTCTAAAAGCTGAAAACATGTCCTTGTACTTACATGAACATTTATTGCCCAACAACTATTATCTTGCATAATTGGTAGTTCTCAATTTTTAATATTCTAAATATTCTATTACTCAATGAGTAGGCTTCGCTCAAATAGTTTTTAATTTAAAAGCGCAACCTTTTTTTTTTTAGTTGCTCTGCCTATGCAATGCTATATATGTATGTATGTATGTTTGTTTATGTGCATAAAAACGTATGAAAATATACGCATACAAATATACTAACTTGCTGATGTATTGAAATATTTTTTATATTTTAGTGAAATTCTCCAACAGCTGCATATTTACATTTGCATAACAAAGAGTTGCCTCTGTCGATAAATTTGCTGGGGCGTATGATTAATATTTACGTTTATCATACATTCATTCATTCAGTTGACCGGAAAGCTGTCTGTATGCCAAAATTGTTCTATTCTATTTTTAGGATGTGCGGTACAATGTTTCCGTATAATTATTTCGAAAATAGTTGTTAATAAAGCCGGTGGAAATTTTGCTGAGCAAAGGTAAATAAAACAGTGATATGAAATGGAAGTTTCGCTTACTGTATTTGATGAGACCAAAAGTTAAGGAAAATTTACGGCCACGAAAAAAAAGTGTTGGCCCATAAATCTGTTTTTATTTACAAAGATTTGGTATTTTACAAAAACTTACAAAAAAATGTTTTCCAAAATTATGGTTTATTCTAAAAAGTTAAAGTTAAAATTAGAAAAATATTAAAAAGAACCGAAGATATTTCAGTTTAAAAGACTCAACTTTGAATAAATCTCAATATGATTAAAATTTTTTTAGTTTACCAATTAAATAAACCAAATTTCTGAAAATTGTACGCAAACACTTAGTTCACTTGTCATGGAATCACTCAGCTGTACAAGTATTTTAAGCAGAGCATCTTTATCAAATTTTATCAAAGTCGAAGCGATAAACTTTTTAGGCGGGTACATTTGATTTGTTTGACCCATTTACTACAATATAGCAAATAAATAAAAAATAATTCTAATTAAATTAAAAATTTTGTTTTGGTTTTCTTTTTACAAAATATTAAGAGGAAATGAATGGGCATTTTTTTTTGTCTCCCCCACCACTAAACTCGTGGTTCAAAATTTATTCCAGTGTCACTAATGAAATGATGGCAGGGTTAAGTAGGCCCGTGAGGGCGTTTCTTATAAAAAATTACCCTTAATTGCAAAAATTGGGCTAAAAGCTTCTAATTTGGTAAAAAAATGTGTTAATATGAACAAAATCCAACTACAAATACGCCCACCTCCCATATAACTAATTTTTAAATTGCCATATTTTCATAACTATTAATGCTAGAATGCTCTATCTCAATATAAAAAATACGTCTCTGTAACATATGGCAGGTTCAATAGGCCTTCTTCTTAAGGTTAGTTCAGAAAGTGTCAACTGGTATTGGTAAGTTTTATGGGTGTGCTGAAATATCTTGCTTTGGGCGAGGCTTAGTTTGTTAGTTTTGTTTTTCCATAACAGATTAGGTTAGGTCGAAGCCGTTACCCAATATAGGAAACACTCAGGCTCAAGGCCCATGGGGACTTGTCCTTATCTCTCCTAAAACCAATATGTAATTTACGGACATTTTTGAAGATCCTTATTTAAACTGTACTGAGATCATCCAAATCATTAAAAAAAAGTCTACCTAAAATTGTAAATCTAGAGCAGGACAATGGCACAGGAGATGCGAGATTATATCTTCCTCTTCCTCATAAAAAAGCTTCTGCAGAAGTCCTGATATGCACGCCCATCCTCGGAACGTGGTTGCCTATTAGAAAGCGTCCATTACAACAGAAATCAGTGTGCTAAGACTGTGCTTATTTTAGTTTAGCAGAGATTCTGTGCGTATAGCATTGAGAGTCGGTCACAATTGTCGGGCGTATCTATAGGTGCCTTCATTACGCCGCCTTTCACTCGCTACTCTTACGATTTCCCCAAAAATAAGTAGCTTGCAAGTCTGTAAGGGTATGCCTATGTCATTGGCTGTGTACTCATCAGTGAATTTGGTGTTCTTTCACAATGGCCAGGAATCCATATTACTTTTAGGTGAAATGACTGAGCCATCTCTTGAAAAGATGTGTAATATTTCATGGCTTTTCTGGAGGTAGTCAACTGCTTTGTGAGGGATTTTATATCCGTCTGGCTATCAGTGAAAATATAGATATCATCTCCAGGTATCGCATCGCACTGTACTATGCACAGGACTTTCATTATTACCATTAGTTCAGCCTGAAAGACACTGCAGTAGACGGGAAGTCGAAAACTAAAGGATATCCCCAGAGATTTCCAGAAATATTGAGAGATATATCTCTCAGCCAATCAAGGATTTGAACCGCAACCTGCTTACCAGTTCAGCCAGCCAAGTCCGCTGATGGAGGGAGGGAGCTCTTCCAGCTAGCAAACAATTTGACCAATGGAGGCGGTGACTACTGCGAAGCAATCAGCAGCAACACGAACAAGTAGATCCCAACAACAACCGCAAGCATAGAAGAAAGTAAGGATGCAATCGCCAAGTTAAAAGTAAATAAAGCAGCGGGTGAAGATGGAATCCAACCGGAACTTATATCAGCAAACCCACAAACAATGGCTGAAATATTGTACTTCATCTGCATATTTCCGCAGTGTGAATCAACAAGCAGCTGCCCCATTCGGGGACCGAAGACATCATCGTTGAACTTCCGAAGAAAGCCGACTCATGCAAATGTGATAACTGAAGAGGCGGGATTGCGCCCCCAACTCGGATGCGTCGACCAACCAAACACGCTACGCGTCAAAGTCGAACAGTCGGTCACATAGTGCTCGCCGCTATAACTTCTATTCATTCACCTCAAGAAGGCATTCGACACCATTAAACGCAACGCAATTTGGCTAACATTGAGGACTCCCACCGGAAATAATTCGTCTGATCAAAGCGAACTGGCAGTACTGCACAATGCTACTATAAGTAACGCATTCTCGACCAACGCTTGAGGATTTGACGATATTTGTCTGCTAGTCCGCTCCAGTTGGCCGGTATTCAAGCGAAAGCGAACGAAGGCTAGCATTATTAGGCTGGCAAGTAGAGCCAAGCTTGAAGTAAGCGTCGAAAAAACCAAAGCTTTGAATATCAACCACACCCACAATAACCACATAATGTTGGATGACAAGCAAGTGAAGTGCGTTGATAGCTTCTGCTACCTGGGCTGCACTATAGCAGCGGGCAGAGAAAGACGTCAAGAACAGAATGAGCGATTTTTGGGAGAAATTTTAGTGAGAGTTTCAGGTATCACTGTTATGGACTCCCTCAAACAAATTTTTTTTTTTTTTCTTATCCCTCCTGAAGTCTCACGATCGCTTTAGAAAATAGTTCTACTAATACCTTATTTTTTATGGCTGCAATTGCCCATTATGTGTCAGTTTTTTTTCACCAAAGAGTATTTAATAATTTAAAATGGTGCCATTCACGCAAACTCATCAGCTAGCTTTAGTAATTCACCATTCGATTCTTTAGAAAAACGCCTATAGGAGGGTTGGCTTTTATATTTTGCGCCACACTACGTGTGATGAGCTGCAATTTGACTTTTTGATAGAAAATTTTGGTATTTTTTGGCATAAATTTGCATATAAGTCATTCACGAACTTTACTTATTATTTTTTTAGGGGGTTGAAAAATTCATCTCGCCCAAAAGATGGAATTAGTTCATGAAAATTGTCATGCGATGATTTGATATAATTTTCAACGTAGATTATCAAGAAAAGAGTGCATTGATCAACCTAATACTAACCTGATATATTACGAGATAGAGACATCTTTAGTATTAGTGAAATCAGCATACATTTAATATTGCATGAGTATTTGGTCGTCAGAAAGATTTTTTCCCGTCGGATACCGCATAAATTGATAATGGCCAAAAAAAGGACTAGTGTCGTTTGGTGTAAAGAAATGTTGAATAAATTCAGCCGCGGTGATGCAAAGCACTCAAAAGACCAAATTAAGAGTTATCCGCGATACAGCTCTGATTTAGCACAGAATAATTTCTTTTTATTCCCGAATATAAAAAATAAAATGTGAGGTTAACACTTTCAAACGGCTGAAGAAGATGTTGAAGCCTTTGAACAGCTCATTTTGGAGGTATCCACTTATGAGTGGCGAAAGTGCTTTGAAATTGGTTCAAGAGAATGCAGACGTATATTGACTTACAAGAAGAATATTCTGAAACCCAATAAGGTCATTTGGATTGTTATTTTACTGTGTTCTCGTTCTTATTGGGCGCAAAGTATAAAAGGCAGCCTTCGTACATTAAGTTAAGCCTTTCATACTGATTTAGAATCCCTTATATTCCAGTTAAATATAAACTGTAAATGCAATGCTACTTTTTATTATTTTCAAACTTGAATACATGTGCATATAATATTCTGAATTACATTAATTATTTTACAAACAAACTTATCTAATTACCCACTGTGCGAAAATGTCTACATAGTCTTACTAAAAGTAGATTCTTAGATAAATAATGGCTTTGAGACCCCGTGGGCTTGCAGCCTGTCTCAGCCAACTCCCACATGCACATTCTCACATGAAGAAGAACAAAGTGTGCAATTACATAAAATGGTAATAATTCAAACGCAACCAATGATGCATGCGACATGTACTTGCACTTTGGATGCTTGCAGATATATATTATATTACGCACTATATGCTTGCATTAATACATTGTATATATGTATATTGATGTATGTGTGTGAGTGTATTTCGCGACTCCTCAACATCAATTGGCATGCATGCAGCAATGCACTCAACCACATTAATACTACATGTTCTTATGTGTGTATTCATATTTACCCCGATATTTACTGCCTTCCCGCAGACAAGTTGCTCATTGCTATTGGAATTGAATTGCAAATAAAATATCACATTATGGATGAGTTTAAAGGCAAGTGAACAATCCTCCCATGCAATCAGTTGCACATTCAACAAGGCAAACAAGGCATCGGAAGTAGGATTGATTCGGCTCATCTTGCAATGCTTCAGATATGTATCATGGCAGCCCATGAGTCGTTGTCGTGCCCGCAGCAATTTAAGAAAGTGGTTAAAGTTGGAAAAATAATAATTCTTAAAAAAACAGAAAAAAGAAGAAAAAAATAAGTAAAAAAGAAAATCTGTATGTAATTTCAAACGACATAAAAAGCGTTCATATCTATATGTAATTTCGATGCAGTGGTTCCTTTTCACATTTTTCTATTTACTCTAGAGTGTCGATTTTTTCAGCATCAAATTGCTATCGTTCATACACACAGTTCAACACACACTTCATATATAAGTACATACATATGTGGCAAAATCAAAGTCAAGTGCGCGCATAGCATTGCATAAAATTCTGCTTTAGTTAGCGATCAACATTTGATTCCCATTCAACTTGCCTTCACACAAAGCACAAGAGCTTTTTCACATACACATATGTACATACACAGATACAGGGGCATACACTGAAATCCGCTCAGGTGGTGGGCATAACTTGGCTAAGGTCTATGCAGCTGGATTCAGCTGAGCATAAGACCGATGTAGTCGTAATAAGCAGCAGGAAGATAGTAGGCACTCTAAATGTAAATGTTGGGACTGTAACTATTAACTGCATCGAATGTGCAGTCCTGTTTGTCGCGAATAATGCCAAACAATGGCGGACCTAGCCACAGCAAAAGAATGCTATTTAGCAGGGTAGTCAGTTCGCTTCTTTTATATGCCGCACCGATCTGAGCTGATGCACTGAACTTAAATAGTTTCACGAAAAAACTGACAGCCGTCTATCGGCTAAACGCTTTACGGACTATCTGCGGCTTCCGTACAATTTCGGACGATGCTTCCTTCGTTATAGCAGGACTAGTCCCCGTAGACATTCTGGCGAAAGAAATGCAGAGAGTGTATATGAGGCTATCTGAAGACGACGGTAGAGCAAGTCGTAAAACTATTGCAGAAGAAGAAAGACGTCGTTTGATCACCCATTGGCAAGACCGGTGGAACAGATCACCGAAAGGTAGATGGACGCATAGGCTAATACCCATTCTTACGACGTAGTTAGAAAGGAGCCATGGGGAACAAACTTCCACCTAACCCATTTTCTCTCAGGGCCTGCCTTTCGACCATGATAGTTCTCCAAAATGCCCAATCTGCACGGAGAGGGAAGAAGACGCTGATCACGTTTTGTTCCAATGCCCACGCTTCTCATGCTCCCGAAACCTGTAGTATATTAAACGGAGAAATTATTATATTATTTATGCTAAAATCGAGTGATAACTGGAAGCGAATCTGCGCGTATGCAAAATACATCCACAATGATTTAAGACGCGCGGAGATTCGTAGACAAAATAACTAGCAGCCTATGAGCTAATTAGCCCCGTGAAGTAATTCCTTTTTGGACAGTTCCACGGGAAGAGTGGTAGATAGTGGAGAGGTGTTTAGTAAGTAAGTGTAGCTGTGAGGCTACAAGTCATGCACACTGCTATGCCGGTATAGCAGTACTCATGAGAGTTTCCTTTTCCTTTTAACGAGCGGCATCCCAAAAAAAAAAAGGTTGTGAGCATGCATTGAACATAATAATACTAAAGTATTTCAGCGCTTAGTTTGAGCCGGCCTACTGTTTTTCAAGCTTAATAGCGACTACACCTCGAATTTGACTATTATGTGCGAAAAGGCCGAAAAGGCTCCAGTTCGAGCTTTGAATTCACCAGCCACTCTGCGTAAATCGCTGCAAGACTTATATTCAAATTGCACTTAGACTACGTAACCTAAAAAATTGCGAAATTATCAGGAAGGCTATCAAGATCGATACCGAAACCTAGGACAGCCGAAGGTGTAGACAACTATAGACACAAAGCGTCATACTCAATGGGGTGTCAATGTGATTCAATTGCATTGAAAAGAGCATCAAAATTTGTTTCACAATAAAAAGTATTTAAATACAGAATGTTTTTCAAAAATTACAGAAAAACCTTTGCTTTCGGGCACTTTGGACGAGGTTCACCAGTTGCTGTCCACTCAGATGACGATCGTTATATTCCGGAGTGAAGTGAGGAGTCCATGATTCATGCATCATCATATATTGACGGAAAAATTCCTGTTCATTGCTGTGTGCAATTGTGCTGTCAAGCCCCATATGACATTACTCTCACAATTTCGCTTTGGCTGGCCAAATTTAGTATTCTATCATTCTTGGATAGAGTAATGTGGTAACAGCTCCACTAAAGAACTGTAGTTTGAGCAGACTCTTCTAATAAATTCTTTGACATTATATATGTCTTGAGTTAAGGCTATAAGCAGAAGTGCTAAAATAAATTAGCGTAATAAAATTTCGTGCACTTGATCTTGACCAGTAAGGCTGAATAGAATGGGATGTGATATTCGATAGGTCTCTAGTGTTGATGAAAATGCAGGATATAAAAGATCGTTAACTTGAATTAGAAAAAAATAACTTTGTCTGCCTGTTTGAATACGCTAACTGCCGAAACTACTACTAAACGGACTTCCATGAGGGTTTCACAGGCAGTTTCAATACAAAAATACATCCTTTGTTGGGTGTTTGACCGAGTTCATCTTCCAATTTGTGGTATGCGTCTCGATGTTGTTCCACGAAAACTATATAATATATTATTTCATCAAAATTGAATAACGAAAATAGGAGATGTCTTAGTTTTTGAAATAGAATTAGAATTGTAGGAGGTTTGCACTTCGACCTTAAGATCTTGAGTGTCCACCACTTTTCACAATTCTTCATTTAAGCTCAGTTTCCACAGTAAGGCCAGAACGAAGCTAGGTTGGGCTAAGAGTATGTGACTTTCTTCTGGGCGTATGGTGCCCAGATGTCTACATGTATAGGGTTTTTCAGTAAGAGCGCTTCAACTTTTGAACTTTTTTGAATAAAACACAAACGGTTTGACTTTTTTAACCAATTTTTTTTTTATTAACGAGTTTGAAAATATACATTAAAGTATGAAATTCGATTTCTTTTGCATGACCACCACGTGCACGTTTTACGAAGTCCAATCGTTGAACACAATTTTCGACCACTCTTTTGCATAAATCGGCCGAAATTCCAGCAATTTCGCGTTCAATATTGGCTCTGAGCTCACAAATCGTCGCCGGCTTGTTACTGTAGACCAATGACTTCACATAACCCCAAAACGGGACGGCTTGTTAAATGGACCGTAAAATGGCCGTAATGCTGTTAAAGTAGCAGCAACAGAACGATTATTTTCATAAAAAATTTGCACGATTTGCAATCGTTGCTCAAGTGTGTAGCGTTCCATGATGAAATGTATACTAATGAAGTTTACAAATGACAAGCGAAAAATAAAAAATATTGCGTCGTTCGCCCTCCCTATCGGAAAAAAGTTGAAGCGCACCTATTGAATAACCCTATACTTATCCATAAGGCATCGCGTTTGAGAAGAAAATATGTCTGAGAATTGCACACAGAAACGACAGGAGTTGGTGCCAGCGGGGCTGCCCAGTCTGTATTGACCTGTAAGAAAGCCTTAGTTTTACTTTCTACTCGGCCTCAATCTCAACTTACGACTGAAATTTTTATAATCAATTGTAATATAATGTTGTTTGTACCAGCTGTCAGACAGTTCCCAAGATTACTGAAGTAAGTATGAAAGAGACATTCTAAACTCAGTGCTCTTTCGGTCTCAAAGATATTTAGGTATGATCAAAAAAAGGGAAAGAATGTGTCACAGAATATGAAGCGTTGAAGCTTTATTTTTTAATACTTGTTTGTTTTACAAAAAAACGAAATTTTTAGATTTTAATGTAAAATATTCTAAACGCAAAATTTTAACTTTCATGGAGCAGTACAAAATTTAAAAGCAAAAAGCACTTCCGAGCCTTTCAGCAACAAACGATTATACTTGTATAATAATTTTTGCATGACGACAGTGTACAGCGACCTTGAATTTTAGATATTGAATTTTGTTATTTTCTTTCCACTCATTAGAGTCATTTGTAGTAAGAAATGCAGCTTACTGTGCAAATAACAAATATTAGCAGGTGTCTGAAGCAAACTAAAATGCATTACAAACAGATGGTTATGCATTAAAGTGGTCAGTAAGCTTTCGGAAGGAAAGCAAATATCTTATATCAAGTCTAGTAGTATTACATGTAAATATGTAGTGTATAAGACTGATAATTTGTTAGTCAGATTGGCATAAGTAAGTAATAATGCTCAGAAGATAACAAAACGTTACAAGAATATTATAAAGAATAATAAAAGTGGGTTTGAATATTGAAAGAAAAAACTATACATAACTGTTCTTCGAACACACTTTTCTTCCTACGGCATTTCGTTGCTATAGAAGGTTTTGATTTTCGACCCATCTTAGAAAATAATTTTTTTCTAATCGAGTTAAGTAAATTTTGGTGCTTTTCTGCCCAACACTGGTCATTTTTATGCATTTTTGTAGAGTCTCCGACAGTCTTTTCACGAGTCGTCAAGTGTGTTAATCAACAGAACGAGTTCTTCGTTGCTCGGTTATTGCAGATGTTTTAGTACAAATATGTACTTGCATTGAATTGCCTCCCGATATACAAAGCAGTTTTGAGCTGATACCCTCTATTAACCGATCTTCCCTTGACATGGTATTTTCAGAAATCTCGATTCCATTTGCTTTTTCTTGTCATAGCCGGTTTAGTGATTTTTGGAACAACCGCTGGTGGTATGAAGCATAAAATGGGCTTATCGCACCTATTCATGTAAAAGAGATTTTTTTCTGCCTTTCAACTCACTATGTTAAAAAATCAACTCCAGCTACATTTAACCTCCTTCCAGCGAACTATTATTAGACATATCTTTGTGAGGGGCTAACAGTATAGCCACTCTTAACACCTCAGTTTGTCGAGCACCTCCCTTGAGCGGACATTTTTTTCAATACCAAATCTTATGTATCACAAGAAGTTACTCGCTTTTGACAATCTCTCTTGGACAACCAAAAGCTGGCTGATGGTGAATGTCCGCCAAATAAAGGGGTTCACTGTATGTGAATATAATATAAAGAAGACACAACTTCTCAACTTAGCCACCTCAACCGCCTCAGGGCACCAAACCTTGAACAACCACAAAGAAATTAAGCAAAATTGTTGAGCTATAAAAATGAGATGAGCGATTCAATATTTCAAATTTCTTAAGTGATTCAAGTATTTTGGACATTGTCGCTAATTCTTTGGAAACAATTTTGAAATAAATTTATAAATTTGAGAATTATTCAATGTTAAAAATTTTGGTATAAAGTTCTTTAGATTGAAATATCTTCGATTCTTTTCGGAATTAAAAAAATTTTTGTTTTTAAGTTTTTAGGAAAACATATACTAAAAAAAATTAATTGAGTAAACAAAACATATTTTTGGTTTGAAATTTTTGGATAAATATTTTTTTGACATGTTTTAAAAATATTTTTTTTATTTAATTTTTTATAAATAATTGTTCCGCATTTTTTGGGGTAACATATAATGTAGAAAACCTTTTTTTTAATATTATGTCAATATAAAAAATATAGAATTTTTTTTATAAATGTTTTTTAGTCTTTTGTAAATAGTTTTTTTTTCAGGATATAAGTATACCGGTGTATAAACTTAAATCCGCTGTTTTTTAGTAAAAAAAAACCCATTTTTTTTTATAGAAAGCAAAAAAATAATTTATTCAAAGTATTTGCCCTCGCTAGCTATACATTTTTCCCATCTCTCGGGCAATTTGTGTATACCACGCCAAAAGAATTCTTCATCTTTCGAGGCGAACCACTCGTCAAGCCATTTCCGGACGTCTTCGTACGAATCGAAGTGCTGTTCGGCGAGCGCGTGACCCATCGATGAAAACAGATGATAGTCCGAAGGGGCCAGGTCTGGTGAATAAGCGGGATGAGGTAGCACCTCCCAATTGATTGTCTCCAAGTAGTTTTGGACCATTCTTGACGTGTGCGATGGGGCGTTGTCGTGGAGGAAAATCAGCTTCTCATGTCTTTGTTCATAACGAGGCCTTTTTTCACGCAAAGCACGGCGCAATTTGATGAGTTGTTGGTGGTGGCGATGAGAATTAACAGTTTCACCAGGTTTCAACAGCTCATAGTAAACGACACCCTGCTGATCCCACCAAACGCACAGCATCGTCTTGCGTCCAAAGCGATTAGGTCTTGATGAAGAAGTTGATGGTTGGCCGGGATCGACCCATGATTTTTTTCGTTTAGGATTCTCAAAGTATATCCACTTTTCATCGCTAGTCACCACAAGATGCAGGAACGACTTTCTTTTATGCCTAGCCAGCAAGATTTCGCATGTGTTTTGGCGTCGCTCCATCTGTCTATCGTTCAATTCATGGGGTACCCATTTTCCGACTTTTTGGACCTTTCCCATGGCACGTAAATGCATGGAAATGGCTGGTTGAGTGACACCTAACTGCTCGGCAAGCATTTTTTGCGATTGGGTATCGTCCTCATCCAAAAGAGCCTGCAATTCATGGTCCTCAACTTTTCTGGGCCGATTTTCACGCTTCTTGTCACTCAAGTCAAAATGGCCGTCGTTGAACCGACGAAACCAGTCTCTGCAAGTTGTTTCCGATAATGCACAAGCATTCGATGCGATTCGGCAGCCGATTTCTTCAAATTAAAGCAAAAAAGTAGAGCTTCCCGCATATGCTCTTTTTTTGGCACAAAATTAGACATGATTACGCAAGGAAAAAAGTGTGTTGCTGTATGAAATCACTGATGATGTGCAGTGATTGATGTAAACAGGTGTCGAACCCATGCAAAAAAAAATATGGCATTTCTATGGTAACTTGATATGCTCACTAACGCCATCTACGAGCAATCAGCGGATTTAAGCTTATACTCCGCATATGACAAAGAAAAAAAATTTGTTTTATCAAGGCAATGAATGCACCGTGTCACAGGTCAATCAAAACAATGACAAAACTACATGAAAGGATCTTAGAATTGCTCCCACAACCACCGTATTTGCCAGATTTTACTCCCAGCGACTACTAGCTGTTCGCAGACCTAAGGCTAATAAGAAGCGTAAAATTACAAACACTTGACTCTCAAGTTAAAAGGAACAAGCAATTCCATTTCGATCTCGATGAAAATACACGAGTGAGCCCAAGAGAAAGTATAATTTATTTATTTACAAGGAAGATGGAGGACTGATTTTTATAAAATTTTTGCAAATTTGAGGTGATAGAATATGGAGCTTTGTGTATTTTGTATTTGCTTACTACTGTACGTAGCTACGCTTCGATCGATTTCCAATCGATTTGTAAATACTCCTACAGGAGTACGTACATTAATACTTCGCTAGAGTGATATTTTTCACTAGTTTGCTGTACGTATTTGAATAGAACTCAAAAAGTTATGAGAGTTCTCCTGTGAAACCTGCGGAGATAACTGAACATAATCTAAACTAATATTTCAACGAAAAATAGGAAAAAACTCAAAAATTCCAATCATATTTGTTTCCCCTCAAAATTTCAAATAATGTTTTCATAAGTATATATATTTTATCTTAAAATACTACAGACAAAAGGTGTATATAAAATGAATCAAGAAAAATGTTTCTCCACAAATATTGAAAAAAAATTAACAAACAACTTTTTCTTTACTAAGTAAATTTTATCTTTGAAAATGAAAATAAAATTTTTTATAAATATATTTAAAAAAAATATCAAAAACTTTAAACTGCGAGTATTTTTTTTTTTAATTTTATTAAAGTATTCTTAACCTATACGGTGGCCACCGTAGCCGAATGGCTTGGTGCGCGACTACCATTCGGAATACGGAGAACGTAGGTTCGAATCTCCGTGAAACACCAAAATGAAGAAAAACGTTCTTTTTTATAATAGCGATCGCCCCTCCGAGTGTATTTCTGCCATGAAAAAGCTGCTCATAAAAAAAAATATCTGCCGTTCAGAGTTGGCTTAAAACTGTAGGTAACTCCTTTTGTGAAACAACATCAAAACGCACTCCACAAATAGGAGGAGTAGCTCCAAAAAGAGCATAAGCACCAATTAGTATATATAAATATAATTAACCCAAAAAATAAAAAAATAAAATAAAAAATAAAAAAAATCCAAAAATCTCGAACAAAAAATATAACCTTTTTCCCGAAAAAAATTTTTTTAAAGCAGACTTTATCCTAAAAAAATAAAAATGTTTAATAAAACATTAAAAAAACATTAGTAATTTAAAAAAAAATGTTCTTGAAACACACCGTAAATAATTAAAAAACAAGATTTACAAAAAATAATAAAAAAATATCAAAAAATTTCGAACAAAAAATATAATGTTTTTTCCAAAACGAAATTTGTTGAAGCATACTTTATCCTTAATCATTAAAAAAATGTTTGTGAAAAATTAAAAAAAAAACATTTATAATTTCAGTATTTTTTTAAAGCATACTTTGTCCTAAATTATTATAAAAAAAGATTTATAAAACCCGTTCAAAAAATTCCAAAAAATTGAAATTAAAAGTATAATGTTTTCCCAAAAAAAAAAGTTTAAAGCATAATTACTTTCTCCTAAAACATTAAAAAAAATTATATAAAAATTTTAAAAATTATATAATTTTTTTAAAAATTGTTTCACTTTAGTTCTTATATATATATATTATATATATGTATATACTCCAGCCTACCATACAAAAATAAACCAATTTGAAAAAGAATTGAAGATAATGTCCAAAATACTTTGATCACATGACATGGAATCGGTCATAAACTTTGCGCTAACGGTAGAGCAGCGCATTCCAAATATGTACATATATATTTATTCCTTCCGCTCCACATTGAGGGGTCTGCCTATGCCCTCAGATACCGAGTATTAAGGGATAGTGTAGTTATAAAACATTATCCGAAACATTCAGCCGCAAAAATATTGGAACCCATGAATGAGATTTTCTTTTTTTTTTTTGTTTTGTGGTCGGATTTCAGTAGCCGCAACCGTATGATTCGACTCTTATTTCCACTTGTTCGTGCACACATATGTATTTGTACTTATGTATGCATTGCACATTGCAGCTTAACTCTTTACATACTATTATATACATATATGTATAGGTATCTATGTTGGTTTTGCTGCGCTCAAAGTATTTTTGCTTTCATTTCTGATTTTTTCCTCCCCTTCCTTAATCTTTTTTTGTCTTATTCTCTCTTTCATTGTTATTTGACTTTTTTGCTTCGTATGAGACCACATTTGCTTTTGACAAACACTAGCCACTTTCACATTACTTTTTTTCCAATATCCTTTAACGATTTGTTACTTTATCCGCATCATTGCATGGCTTACAAGAAGTCAGTAGTCTTCGCTTTCTTTGTGCTTACCGACCACTTTAACACATAAGTATCTATTTGAAATGCATTTAAGTCTGTGTGAGATACCTGCTTAGGTTTAGAAATTCAAGTGGCCACTCAGTTTTTGAAGACACAATGTAGGTAGGTGCATACGAGTGTATACTCGTGTAAATATAAGATAGGTATGTGTATAGACGCATTTTTATCAATCTTTTTACATGTCAGCAATTTCGATGTTAGGAAACTTTTCAACACTTAAAATGGTTTGTATATTGCACTATCGTAATCAAATCATTTACGTGCAATCCGTGACTAAAATATTAACAAATTATTTAATAACTATGTGTTTATAAAAAAAAACTCTGTTTTTAAATTAGGAATAATTCTTAAAGCCACGCAAATACTCCAAAAAATTTGTATTAAAACATTTGGTTGCATCAAACCACACGAAATTTGTTTCTACAAAACATCCCGTAGAAGTAGCCAACATCCCTACCAAGTCAAATTTATAAAACAATGAAAAATAGGTAAGGAAAAGTAAATATAAACAAGGATATAGAGGTCAGTAGAAGATGGCTAGGAATTGCGGAAAAGAAAATGCGGCGAAGTGTCTAAATCATAGTCTCGCAATGGCCAGTCCATATGAAAATGTATTAAAAAGTGAGAGTCGAAGTGTCTAAATCATAATCTCTCAAAAGCCATTCCATATCAAAATGTATTAAAAAGTGAGAGTCAAAGTGTTTAAATAATAGTCTCGATGACAACTTAGTAATCATTCCGCTTTGTTATGCTCCATGCAGCAACTGCACAAAAAGCTTAAAATATGTTGAGTTTCAGCACAGACCGTCCCAATAGACAGCTTTTAATTAAAACACACTGCAATACTTCGAGGTGCCCAAGGAATGCCTCCAATTTTTTCTCAGCCAGAACTTCGAGAATCGATCATCCATCGCCCATTAACTCTTCCAATCGCATCAAACACGCGGAAAAATCTTCTTAGCCATTAAATCGAGCTTGGTGATCATTTGAGTCGACTCGTCGTGTTTTGGCCACGAACTATTTCATCGACATAAATTTCTCCTCCCTTCTCAACTCCCGGTAGCGATACTATATGGCTCGTGTTTCGCTTGACGGCAGCATAATGCTGTGAATTCTCTTTTCCCCGTGCATATACGAGGAATGCTGCTGAAGTGACAGTCCTTGGCCGGATATAAATCCGAGTCGTTCCGGTTACGTAGAACCGGCTTTCGTGGGAACAATACCATCTGCTTCGTCAGACTCACCGCGGTTTTTTTTTTTTCTTCTTCCCAGATAACACGCCGATTAAGAGACGTTTGCCCATGCTACTCAGGCTCATCCCTTTGTTGAGCAGTGGCAGTGCTGCGGTTGTAGCTTTTCGCATCTAAATAATCAGCCAAGTCGATTTTAATTTAAAAATTTTTGATTAAGAAACGCGTTGATACTTTTTTTTTTGCAGAAATCAGAAATATTGCTCAGACCCCGTTGAACTCGTTCATTCTCAGACTATTAGCGGAAGTTTCGACGTGGAAGCTGAATATTCCTACTGTGAAGCCAAAGACGGCTTCTTTGTACGCTCTTTCTTAACCACGATTTTTTTATTTCTTAGAAGTGCGTTGCCAGAGAAAAATTACATAGATATGTAAGTAACCTGCACTGATAATGCTCTCTACATATGCGTATGTACATACAAAGTGGCGCAAAATTAATCACGTTATTGAAAGACTGATACTTTTGGAAATAACGCCATGCGTGAATCATATTTGACACATGTGAACTATGGTAGACAACTGCAGTATACATGCAGGCAAGTAATGGTAACAACCAATATGTGTTGAACAAAATGAGCAAAGCTTTAATTAAAATTATTTGTACATAGCGCTGCCACCTAATTCTTCGATCAATCACCGCCCGTATGTAGTTTTCTTTCGCTATATCCGCGAAGGACTTATTTGCCGTGACATTTATCGTCTGAGTGGCGAGCATTTTGGTTCTTTTGGATACAGCCGATGCCCCTTCAATCGATCGTTTGCGTTTGCCTTGCGCAGAGTCTATTTTGGCCTTCTCCCGGTGTTCGGTGATGAAAGCTTCAGCCCACGCCTTGGAGTCTGACTGTTCCTCAGTCAGGTCCTCTAGTCTGATGTCCTTCAGTCTCTCCAAGATTCTGATGGTGGATCGCCTAGTACGATATTACCTTTCTGAGGCACTTATTTGCTTCCGGGGGTGGGTACTACCCGGGGCACTGATAGTGTCAGAATGGCAGGTACCAGGAGCCATTGGTTGGATGTTTCTCCTCCCGAAGCTCCCATGTCACCTGAAGTGACAGGGACAGCAAGATCCGCTTGTCTTTTGACAGGGCAGATTTTGCTTCCCAAGAGTTGTGTTACGAGGGGGGGTCTACTGCTGGCACCAGACGTGGATGGAGTGTCGTCCCCAACTAGTCTTATGGCAGGGTTGGGATTGTTGCTATGGTGGCCAGCAAGAGACCTCGCTGCCGTGGGGGCAGTCCCTGAAGGGACGGAGCGGGAACTAGGCCCTGGCTTAGCCAAAGGCTTCACTCCGCTTGTGTGAGTGGTATGTTTTATGGAAAGACCTGACCTTCCCGAGGGATTGGGTCTTGGTTTTGTTTTGCCTTGGTTTTCTGAGGCTAGGTGTTTTTTGTTCATTACATATTTCACAATCGTTCGCGCTGCTCGTCATGGCAAGCGTGGCGGAATAAGTTTTTTAGGAGGGGGAAGGGAAACTTCGACCATGGCAGTCCCCTCTACCATGGCAACGTCATTCTACCTCCTGAGGTGAACCAGTTTCAGAAGGGCGCCGTTAGAATACAGCCGGATACCCCTGGCTGCAAACCATCCATTGGGCACGGTGACGCGTAACACCCTGGATTAGGAGGGGGGCAAGTGAAGGAAATGATAGGATACCAGGCTAAGGAGTAATAGTGGGATCGTCGGTATGGTAATCTCCGCATGGTGATTGAAGGGCCACCGCCACCGTTTAGCGGATGGGTGGCTAGCCAATACTCATAGGGAGCTTCCCTCTTAGTTCGTGGTGGGTTAACCTCCATGATATGGGAGTTAAACCAACACTAAAGCCTTATCCCCGCAGCAAGGAGACCAACATAATGATATTATATTATAATAAAAGTGTGTACATATTTTTCTTTATTTTTACATCCACTTTATGAGGCTGCACTAGACAAAAATCACAATTTAGAAATTTATTTATGAGTATTTAATATATTCGGTATCCTCTTTTACATACAGCCATGGTCATATAAATAGCACATTTAGACTTTGAAAGCAAAGAGTTGAATATGTTTTTAAATAATTATTTTTTATTTGGAATAAAGTAAAATAAAAAATTAAAAACTTTTTTACTTCCTCTTTAAAACAAAAAAAAGTCAAAAAGAATTTCAGTTCTGATTTAACTTACGAGGTGGTTGATAACTCACGAAACCTCCTGGACACATAAATAGCACATCCTAAAAAACTCCAAATAAAAGCAAAAATAGTAAACAAATCAGATAGTTAAGTAATAATATTGTTTTACCAGATTAGTATTTCGTACTGTATCCACCGTTTTTGATTACTTCTTCAAGCCGTCGCTCCATGCTTTCTACAAGCTTGTGGCATCTTTCCTTTGGAATTGAGTAGCAAGCCTCCTCAACTGCGACCCACAAATCATAAAAATTTTTTAAAATTTTGTTAGCGATTTTGACTTTTACGTCATTCCAAAATTTTCTATTGGATTAAAATCAGGGCTCTGCGCCGGCCAAGCCAATACATTAATTTTTTCTCTTCTGAGCCATTGCTTCACTGTCTTTGCAGTATGCGGTGGTTCATTGTCCTGCATTAATGTCCAATTTAAGGGCATAAACTCAAACACAAATGGTTCCACTTTATTCTGGAGTATATCCAGATACTGAAATCTATCCATTTTACCAACCACGCGAACAATCTGCCCACTCCATGCCAGGAAAAAGCTCCCCAAACCAGCTTCCGCTGTCGTGTTTAATCGTCTTTTTTGTGAACCTAGGATTTAGCGCTTGGTTTTTTGGACGACATACAATAGTTTTCCCATCTGGCCCCATCCTATTTATTTTGGTTTCGTATGTCCAAAGTACGTTTTTCCAAAACTGAATAGATTTGTCTTTGTGGGCTTTTGCAAAGGCAAGTCGGTGTTTTCCACTTCAAAACAGGAATAAGTGTAAATAAGATAGAACGCAAAAAATTTCATCGAAAAAAAAACGGTAAATTCCGCGCATAAATGTAAGATGAATAAGGGTAATAAATGTAAACAAACAAATTTATTCGATCAAAGCAGAGTTTGTACTAAAAACTCAACTTAACATATGTATAAGGTTCACATTTGTGCTATTTATCTGCCCATGGCTGTATATGCAAGTGAAACCACGAGCATGTGTAGGGGCGCATGATTTTCAAAAATATTCAGAGATGTTTAAAAAAACTACACCATAACCTGAAAAAGTTTCAAATAAAAAATACTGAGTTGTTTTTAATTTAATTAGTTGCCTATCAGCATTTATTATTTCCATTTTATTTGTTTTTTTTTTTAATTATTACATTTTTATTATTGTATTTGATTGCATTATTGTTGGAAAGAAGCTGCGCTGTCCATTTGCATTTCATAATTGGCGTTAAACTGGCATCTCATTTATAGCATTTGTTTTTGTATTTGAAATGCAACAAACATTTTTAGCCATATCATTTTAAATGTTCACATTTTATTTATATTTCTTCTATTTTACTGATTTTTTTACATTAGCTGAGAATTTCGCTTTAAAAGCTGCGGCTCATCTGTTTGATTTTTTATATAGTACGTATAGGTATATTTTTTTTTCGTTTTTGAGTTTTTGAAATTTTTACACAGTAACAATACACAAGTAAGAAATTTAATATTTTTGTAATTTTTCGAAAATACATACAGACATATTTTTGCTGATAGTAGCTTAGTATTTTATTATTACTCGTATAAATAGCTAAGCGTGAGCTTTTCGGCTTATCGTTTTTCCTCTAGTCTCCTGCTCCCACAGGCATTCAACAAAAACATTTAATAAAACGCGGACGCTTATACAAAAGACAATGTGAATGTGCATTAGGGTGTTTAAATAAAAAAGGTCGATGGTTTTTTCGGCGAAATTATTAGTTATTATATTCTAAGACGTCAAGCAAAATTTTTCTGAAAAATATATAGATATGTGAGAACTAGACCGTTTTGAAAATACATCCCGAAATTGAGTGTTTTAATAAATTAAATCTGTTTTTAAAAGTTAAGAAAAAAAACCAAATTTTAAATTTAAAAGGACTGCTTAAAAATGTTAAGAAATTGATTAACGAAATCAAAATAATGCAATTTTCGGGCGTGCTTTCAGTCCAGCTCACGTAATCCTTAATATAATATTTTTCTGAGACATCTTGGTGGGTGTCTTAAAATATAATAAATTTTATAATTCCATTAGAAAAACAGTACCACTTTTTTTTTGGTATGGATGGTGTGCTGCACCCTAATGTACATATGCATCCATATATATATGTATGTGGGTGAGTGCAGGTATGTAAATACATATAAAGCAAATTGTGGAAAATCGCAACGAAATATTATGAAATCTTAAAATTGTAATTTTTATACAAATACTTTGCATTGGATAAATATTTATTGTTGGCCAAAGTTGGACTACATATCAAAATTTAGTTTAATTACTTTAAATTTAGTCTACATATTTGCAAAATTTAATCTATTGAACTACATGTAGCTGTGGAAAATAAGCTCGATTACGATTTTTACTTTACAATAATTTTACACTAATTTGTCTGTTTGGTTATTTCAAAGTCTATTGGCACTGGCGCAAATAATTCAATAATTTTCTTAACTATATTTGCTCAGTTTGCTATAAAAAAATAACTTAAAAGTGAATACTTACATTTAATAGCAAACCTCTTGCGAAAATATCAACACTAGTTGTTGTTACACACTTAAATTCATTTTCAAATTGCAACGCAGCAACTTCTTACCAAGCTCTTAACCGCTACTCGTACGACTCTAGTCATGGCTCATGAGAGCGAAACCCGATAGCGCTCGCTCATTTTTAAAATACCAATATTCATACTCATGTTGGAAACAGTGATGGAAATGTTAATTGGAAATTGTACCTAAGTTATATACACAACTGTACCTAAAATAAAAGTTTTGGAATTAAAAGTGGTTTGCCATCCTTTTACAGCCATACCTGTTTCAGTGTCTCAATTTATATTCGAAGTCATTTTCGAAAACTATATCACTTTAGAGGCCTTTAAAGCGTTTAAAAACTAAATAGATTTGTACATCTTATATTTGAAACGTCGAAAAAAGATACAATTTGAATTGTTCTTCCATCACTAACCTGAAGCTAAAGGGCCAGTCAGACTGAAATTGGTTTCCGTAACACAACTTACCGTAAGAAATTAGTCGTAATTGCGTAACACGTAAACTTTTTTGTTGGCATTTAATTATTTTTCTTTTCCAGCTGTTGAACGATTTTCTACCATGGCAGCTGTGCCACATCAAATAAATTCCTTTGCAAATAGTTTTATCAACATATATAAATATAAATATTTCTTGGTAGACTGTGCACTGAAGGGAACGTCTGGTAAGCGTTAATCTCTGAACGCTCTTAACACGCGTAAGTCCTTCCTTAGCATAAGAGTTCAAAATCCTCAGTTTTCTTAAAGCCCAATTACTTCAAACTTAACGACGATTACTGAAGTAGTCAAATCTTTCTAAACATTGTGAAACCATTCTTGGAATGTAGAATTATATTATAATATAAATACAAGTAAATGCATGCATACAAATAAAACAAGGTGGCGCAAAATTAATCACTCTATCGGAAAATTTATAATTTTTGCAAATGCCTGTCGAACGTCAATCCAATATGACACTTGTGAACTAGACAGCTGCAGAATGCAAACAGATAAGCAATGGTCAAAATAAAGATAAAGCATAAAGATTTGCATCACTTCTTTTTTTTATTTGGCAAAAAAGTGGCGGCCACCGTAGGAGTTGTGGTTATAGCAGTACCTTTGCCCTGTCAGTGTAGCGTAATCACCGGTCGTCTTCGTCTAGCCCATCTAACGGTAGGCCCAGGAAACTAGCTGTTGCGACGGGTTGGGCCCAGAGGGAGAGGGGTGTTAGATGAGTAGGTTTGATGGGGATGGGGCGTGCGGTGGGCCTTCACATGCTGGACGTATGTTTAGTATGTCGAGGTCGATTCTGGGTAAGTAGGAGTTTAACCTGCTACAATATCCAGAACGTAATTATGCCAAGGTTACGCGGGACACTCGGGGAAGTCGGAGCTCTTCGTCTGCGATTAGTGGTGGTTGGACTCCGATAACGGCATTCGGGGGTCGGAAGCTTAAGAAGGGGGTGAGAGTCTCCCGATGAATGTCGTTTATGGCCTGTCTGTACATTGTCCGATCCAGTAGCTGTCTGTGTGTTTTGTCTTGGATCGCGTCCGCGTAATTGAGGAAATGCCTCCTGACGTGCCTAGGAGGTGGCTCAGGCTCGAGCAGGTGTCTGCAGAAACTGCTTACTGAGCAATTTGTTATGCTCCTTAATAGGCAGCATTAGGGCCTCATCATGTAGATGTTGTATAGGGGACATCATGAGACATCCTGTCACGGTCCTGAATGCAGTGTTTTGGCAGGTCAGAAGCTTCGTCCACTGCGAATCACTGGTTCCAGGCGACCAGACAGGTGCAGCATAGTTTAGAACCGGTCGGCCTATTGCTTTCAAAGTCGACAGCAACATTTACTTGTCTTTGCCCCAAGTGCTGCCGGCGAGCGACTTGAAAACCTTGCTGCGATTCTTGACTTTAGTTGCAATAGCGGTTGTATGCTCTGAGAAGGAGAGCAAGCTGTCGAAGGTGACTCCCAATATTTTGGGGTTGTTAACCGTTGGAATTTGTGTATCATCGACTTTCACCTTGAGTTGTTGCTTGACCTCCTTTGTCCAGGTGGTGAAAAGGGTCGCCGTGGATTTAGTGGGGGAGAGTTGTAAATTCCTCGCAGTGAAGAAGCGAGAAAGGCTGGCGAGGTAGTCGTTTACCTTGGAGCATATGACATCAATGTCATTTCCGGACGCCATTATCGAGCAGTCGTCAGCGTATGAGACCAGGGAGACTCCCTGGTCTGGCTGGGGGAGTTTCGAGATATAGAAGTTGAAAAGCAAGGGTGAAAGGACACCACCCTACGGTATGCCTTCCTTTATTTTCCTGTTTAGATGTTTGGTCTCGAAATATCACCGACGAATGACGACCACTCAGGTAGTTCGCGGTCCACCTCTTGAGCCCTGGCAGGAGTGTCGACTGTAAAATGTCATCTAGTAGCGTGGCGTGGCTGACTGTGTCGAAAGCCTTTTTTAGATCCAACGCTACTAGGACAGTCCTCTCGCAGGGGTGGTTTTGATTGAGGCCGCGGTTTACCTGTGTGTTAATGACAGTGAGTGCCGTGGTGGTGCTATGCACTCTTCGGAAGCCATGCTGGTGTGAGGCTGGGGTCAGGTGTTTCGTAAAGAGTGGGAGTAGAAGGGCGTTAAGAGTCTTCACTACTGGGGAAAGGGAAGTTATCGGGCGATAAGACTCCCCTTGGTTGGCGGGTTTCCCAGGCTTCAGTAGTGGGACCACTCTCCCTAATTTCCACTTATCAGGAATGATGAGCCCTAGCAGCCGCCGTAGTCGAATGGCTTGGTGCGTGACTACCATTTGGTAGTGCGTAAGTTCGAATCTCCGTACATGAAGCAGCAAAATGATGGAAAAAGTGTTTTCTAATAGCGCTCGCAGGCAATAGCAAACCTCCGAGTGTATTTCTGCCATGAAAAAGCTCCTCATAAAAACACATTTTCCACAAATAGGAGGAGGAGCTCGGCCAAACAACCAAAAGGGGTGAACGCGTCAATTATTTCTTTATATGGGGGCTTCAATAGGTGCGCTTCAACTTTTTTCTGATAGGGAGGGCGAACGACGCAATATTTTTTATTTTTCGCTTGTCATTTGTAAACTTCATTAGTATACATTTCATCATGGAACGCTACACACTTGAGCAACGATCGCAAATCATGCAAATTTTTTATGAAAATAATCGTTCTGTTTTTCAACTGGCGCGGGTCGATTTTGGCGCCCTGTGGCAGCCATTTTGTTTTGGTGACATCTGTCAAATCTTTTGTTTATTATTCAGTTGTTTATGCCAAATCATCATGGCAAGTTACATGATAGAACAGCACGTTCAAATGATAAAACTTTATTATCAAAATGAGTGTTCATTAACGCAAACGTTGCGCGCATTGCGCCCATTTTTCGGTAGACGTGGTGGCCCTTCCAATTCCTTATGGCCCATATTGAACCATATGGACCTAGACGACATGTGGTTCCAGCAGGACGGCGCTACGTGCCACACACATCTACCCGCTCTTATTGAAAAACCCTTTATTTAAAAAAAGTTATTCGAAAATAAAATGGTTGATTAACTTTGTACCACCTTGTATAACTAATTATATAAGTCATTTCAAGGAAGAAGGAAAAATCATTAAATATTTAAAAGTTGCTTATCATTAATTAATTGTATAATTACTTATTTGTTAGCAATTCATAATTTGGCTGGGCTCAAAATTTTCTAGCAGACCGCATCGTTTTTTTTTTTTTATTACTCGTATTTTTTACTATACTAGGCATGTGAGCCTTTGCAATTTGTTGACATATCAAACAAATTTAGTAGAGAAATTATTCTCATGAAATTATGAAATTTAAAACAAAATAAATTCATTTCAATGATTCTCTCAAAACTTTTATCACTTAAAATTTGTTGAAGTCCGCAATTTAAGCGTCTAAAACCAACAGTCTTCTGAGTTTCTTTAAGTGAATCAATTACACTTGCGTCCCTTATAGTAAGTTGGCTTCAAGTTAGCATACGTCCGCACTAACTGGTTCTTCAATTTCTTACGGTAAATTGAGTTATGACTTATCGCCTATGTAACTTTCCAAAGAGCAGGTTGATTTGTGGTTAAGTCTATGCTAACTGACTCCTTAGTTTCTTATGGTAAATTCATTTTCGACTAATCGCTTACACGCTTTCCAAAATAGAAACTTTTGAAAACAAGTTGGATGCCTTAAGGGGGTAGTATGGTTAATTCGGTGTAAAACAAGCATATTTTTCGAAATTTCTTTTGTCGACACAGTTGATTTATTCAAAATTTTAAAATTACTTCATTATAAAGTCATATTTAAAGAATATTGTGTGAAATTTTCATTGATTTTTATGAAGAAATGAGTTGGTGGCAGCGAATCTTCGCGGACGTCTCATAAAAAAGTTTTATTGCGGTGTCCCTCAGAACTCATTACTGGATCAACTAAAATCAAAAAACCAAATTGATTTCATCAGCTAATAAAGTTTCGCAGGTAACAACGTCGATTTTTTTTTTTTTTTTTTTTAAATTTTTTAAAGCGCTTTGAAGTCAAAACACCGATTTTTCATAAAAAAAACTTGAAAGCTTTGTTGTTTTAAAATATGACAAAATTAAAAAAAAAAAAAAACTCGACGTCATTACCTCGTGAATAAAGTAAAGAAACAAAAAAACCAAATTTGAAAAGAATCGGTGCAGTAGATATGAATCTACAGTGGACACCGACCGTAAAACAGGCAAGTGTGAGAAAAACGCGTTTAAAGATTTGTGAAGATTTTTACAGCGTGAAATCCGGTTGGAGAGGTAGATACTTAATCCTTTGTGTCTTTGTCAATTTTACTCTAATGCACTTCAAACTTTCACACAATAATCTTAAGATGTTATAGAATAATTTAAAAAAAAAAAAAAAAAAAAATGAAAAAAAAAAAAAATACCATACTACCCCCTTAAGGGGTTACATGGGTTTCGTAGGTTCAAAAAATCGATTTATTTTTTTTTTTTGCTTATTAATTTCTACAACTTCTCAGGAATATTATCCAAAATTTTCAAGTCGATCCCAATAATACAATAGTTTCGGAGATATAGCCTTCGGAATGTGTGCGCTCCAAGCCACTGTTATTGTTACTCAAAACTTTAAACGCGATTTTCTCGGAACCGTGTTTTCAAATGTTCTCGAAAACTACTCAACCGATCTTGATGAAATTTTACACAGGTGTTCGAAATACAATTTACTCGTGCTTGAACGAAGGATTTTGTTTTTTTTTCAAGTACAACTATTTACAAAAAACAAAATGTCAAGCAAATTTGACCGAAATTTTCATTTTTTTTGCAAAAATGTCAGCCAAAATTCCAATTTTTACTTTTTTTCTTTCCTTCGTTCAAGCACGAGTTTATGGTCTTAACTAAAGCACTTATTTTTGTTTTTTCATTTTTGATGAGCCTGTCAGGAGTTATGCTGACAACGCGGACGCACCTTTTTTTCGAGATGTCACCGAAAATGACGTCACAATGGAGGAGTTTTAATTTTTTTTTTTTTTTTGAAAATTTCAGAAATTATTCTTTAAATATGTATCTATAAGTCAGAAAAAAGTTTGAATTAAATAAATAATTTTTTACATAGAAAAAAAAATATTGAAAATAGGCCTTTTTTTACCCAACGAAACCCATGTAACCCCTTAATATAAGTACACAAAATTGAAGCCAAGAGAGCGCTTAGCTCTGCATTGGCGCCCGTTGCGCTGGTAATGGTTGCTGTTCAGCTTTACGCATTTCAATTTGTATTTAATTTTTTTATTTTTTTGCCTCTACTTCTCTCTCTCTTTTAATCATCAATCATTTTTAATGTATTTTAAATATTTTTTTTATTTAAGTATTAAAATATTTGTGTCAGATGGCTTTCCGTTCATATTTACTGTAATATATGATTCCTTTTTTTTTATTTTTATTTTTTTTCTAGCTACTTAATTGCTGCCTTTTTGTAACCCCAAACAAAAACAAAACAAAAAATAATAAATAAAATAAAACTTTTGGTGCCTAAACGAAACAATTGCGAAAAGTATTTGTCTTGAAATGTGTATATAATAAATAAAAACTTTACTGTTATTTTTCTTCAAATACACCACGCGGATATTACATTACATACAAATATTTATGCGTTTGAAAATTAGTATGGCTGTGTTTGTAAATGCGACATGACTTGCAACATAAGCATCAGTGGCAACACTGCAAGTTTGACATTTGATACTTCTTATACAATTTTTGACAATTTGCAAATACGTTTGTTTGCATTTTTGAACGCGTATAATACAATACTAAAATGGAAATTTTGCTGAATCTAACACTAGACGAAATTTGTGAGCAAAGAAAAGATAGATTTTCTTTAAATTTAAGAAAAAGAAGGCTATTGAAGTCAAAGAGAAAAATGTTTAGGTACAAATGTTTGTCTTTGAAAGGAAAAATACCTAAAAACAAATCGTTTATTAAAACAATAAAGTCGTTTCCCGAGGACATTTTCTATTCTCATTTCCGAATGAATTGGGCCACTTTAAAAGTAAGGTTTTATAAGTTTTATGAAAATTAATAATTTATAGTTTCACTTTAATAATTTGCTGTTGGAGGAGTCATTAAGTGCCTTGTACCATAAACTTCGTCGAAGTCTTCAAAATACCTCCAGGATGTAGCTTTTCTACCGCAAGAATTATTTCTTTTCTTAATGCGCTTGTACGTTACCAAGAGATTTAAGCATTTTCTCTGCGCTGTGGTGCTGTCCAGTCTTATATTGGGATTTACATTTTTAACTGCGGTCACAACTTTCGGCTGAGCTTTCCTTTTCTACCACGTTATATTTGCTTATAATGTCTAAGTGCGTGGACCGAATTTAAAAATTATAACACGCAAATGTAGTCACTATATCAGCCTTTTGATTTATATTACTTTTGATAAATTGAAATTAAGAATTAATAGCAATATTTAACGCTAAAAATGCAGCTTTTTTGCATAAGCTTAAAAAAATGCCCTATTACAGACGCTTATTTCACATAAATACAAACACAGAAAAGTAACAAAATCACTTATAAACATTCTTTGTTATATTAAGATTCGATTTAAAGCTATTTTTACTAAATAATAGTCCAAATTCTATTAAAATTCTATTATTACGAATGTTCTTCTAACCGTTTGTAATACCGTGCAGAATAAATTTGAGGAGCGAACTGTCAAACGGACGATGAGAGAGAGAAGAACAAAGCGAAATAAGAAAAACCCAGTCAACCAAAAGCGAACAATTCTTTTATTATTTATAGCGGCGCTTTTTTAGTTTCAAATATACATAAAATGACAAAAACAAATATTTTTACAAATACTGAAAATTTGGAATAAAAATCGCGCGATTTTTAGTCCAAATTTTCGCCTGCGGCGCTTTTTTGATTTCAAATATACATGTATATAACAAAAACAAATATTTTTACAAAAAAAAAAATTTATAAATAGTGAAATAATGCAAAATCTGACAATTTTTGACCTAAATTTTCGCCATCGGCACTCATAAGTTTTACGATAAAACAACGTTTTCATAAGTGCTATGAAATATAAAACCTAAGTTAAATGCTTGTTGGGTTGACGACTGCTGTATACTCTTCTCTTCAACTGTATTTCAGTACAAACTGCAAATGCGGTCGGAAAAAATCTAATTTTTAAACTTCTCCTGGGGGTTCTATAGGGACACTAGGAGGTTGGGACTTTCACAGTTATAATGGTGTGACCTTGCTCTTTCTAATGGGCGGGGTGGGTGGTGCCACGCCTCCTCCCCCTCCGCCCCCCATTCAAATATATCGTGGTAGTAAAGGAAAGTTTTGCCCAACTTTCTTCCACAAAACATTTTTTTTCCTTCTACCCGATTTAAACTCGTCCTCCATATTCAACCGTACTCTCAGCAATAAGTGTGTCTCCGCATTACTGAGATTTTCACTAAAAATTTAAAAATAATAATTTATACAATTATTATTAACATAATTTAACTAAATTTCAACACATAAAAATTAAAATAAAACAGTTTTGCTTACTTTTCATCAGACATCGTAGTTAAATGCAGTAAACAATTTTTTGATAGAAATTATGAGTGACAACTGATAGAATTGTTGTCTTTTTGAACGCTTGATTATTGCAGTGCTGCCATATTGGCATTTCTGAACGTTCTGTTTGTTATGCAATTGTAGTTTGCGCGTCATGTTGCATTTACGAACACAGCCTATATCGACTTGCCTTTGAAATTTCTTCGCCTACACCACCACTTCATTCGAATTGAAACCATTAGTAACTTGAAAGAAAAACTGCATTTGCATACATTGAAATCATACAAAATTTATTAATGCACGTAAGCATTTTATAATATGTTTTATGTACCTAGGTAAATTTATTTTTGGTATAAAATTATAAATGTAGTTAATAGAGCATTAATTAAATTCAATAAAATTTCCAATTAATATCTAAAACATTACAAATAGAAAACAATATTACATATGCATATGTAAGTGCTGCTTAAAAATGCGTTTGCGACATTTGCGAAAAATAGACATTTTAAAAGTTGATAAAAAAAATATAAAAAAACGCAGAAGCATGTTTTTATTTAGCTTCCGCTTCGCATATCTAAATATCGTTTAGTAAAAAATATCAATTTCAATTGATATGCAATGGCACTATTAGAACTAAATAATCAATTCACTTTAGTTTCAACTAAAATCTGCTAACTTAAATAAAAATTAAAAATATTAATATATAAAAATTGCATTTACAAACTTATTTGAATACCGTACATATATATATGTATATGGCCTACGCTGTGAAACCGCATCAATTTCGAGCGCATATGAATTTCCATTATTTATAAAAACCAAATTCGAACTCGATTGTAAAACCATGTTTAACCATGCAGAGGCACCAAAGTATAATTGCGTGTTTTTTCTTATAAAAAAAAAAAACTGTGTGCTCTTGTATTAGTCTATACTGCATTGCATAGTTGTATTTTGTTTTTGCTTTTGTCCCTCATTCTTTTTTTGCGCAATAAATAAATACTTAAAACATCTTCAGTCTTTTTTTAAATATTTTTTATGCAATTGGTGATTTTGTTTTCATTGTTGTAGCAGTGATCTTGTGTTTGTTGCTGGCGTGCCACGCCGAATTTATTAATCAGCCAGCGGTCCTTAATCCTGCTTCGCAAGAATATATCTGAGTTTGTGGTCAATCAACACTTTTAGCCACTTACAAATTTTTAATACAAATTTTTTTTTATTTTTTTTTCCCCCCCATGACTTTAAATTATTGCGTTTAAGTATTGTAGAAAAAGCAAATATTTATAAATGTACGTTTGTGTAGAGTTCATAGTTTAGCGATTAGTTGTAACTTGTAAGTTATTAATATAGTAAAAAACAAAAACGAAACATTCCGTCTGTGTATACGGGAAATATATACCGTTGTGATTTTGTTTTACGCGCTTAACTAATTAAGTGGTTGATTAACAGTTTAAGCGCATTGTTGGTATGCGTTTGTTTACATTCGTTACAAATTTGTTCTTTTTAAGCATTTTTATTTTTTGTTCTTTTTTTCAGCTTCCATTTGCAGCGGCTTTTTTGCACTTACTTAGCTAATAGTACAGCGTATTTGAGTGTAAATAGTACTTACATATTTGTTAGTTATTGAGTAAGAAAGTATTATAATTTTTTTTAGCGCATTAGTAGCGAAATTAAATTGAAAATCTTTTGATAAATACTAGTATAGTATGTATGTATGTTTGTATGCATGTATGTGTAATAGCGTATCAATTAAGCTTAATTTAAATGTATATGGGATTCTCTTGTCCCGTGAGTAGGCGAAACATTGACGTTGGCATAGTCTTCATTAAAATCTGCGGGAGAAAGTAAGAGCGAAAATAGTTAACTATAAGCGCGTATTTTTTCTTATTTCTCATTTTACCTCGCCCACAGATGTAGCGAGCAGATTAACAATTTTTTCATGCGGCACCGCCACCACACTCTGATTGTTAATTTCAATAATACGATGCCCAACGCGTACACCACCACGTTCCGCAATGCCGCCGCGCAGCAAACTGCAAATCTGTGAATGAAAAAAAAAAATAAGTTTAAAATTAGATTTGTCGTACTCTTAAGAATTTATACAGGGTTTGATTGAAAAGTAATGAGCCTTCCCGCGCGGAGCGTCTGCCAAGCGATCAACCGAATCGGCTGGTGGGGGAAAATGATTGTTGTTGTTTTAACAGCATAGGTAGAAAATGGGGGAAAATGATCGTTGGACCTTCCCCTTCCACTAGAAACCGGTTCCAGTTCGCTGGCAACAGCGGAGCAGTCAACATCGCTCCGCGCGTGAAAGCTGCTTTAAAAGTATGTTAGGATTTTGCAGTGGCGAAAATGCAGCGATCGTTGGAGCAACGTTACTCGATCAAATTTTGCGCAAAGCTAAACAAAACGAGTACCGAAATGGGCTACTCAAGGAGGCTTACGGGGACCAATCTCTGTCCAGTGCCCAGGTAAAACGGTGGCACAAGTCGTTCAAGGAAGGCCGGGAGGACGTCGAAGACAAACAGCGATCTGAAAGGCCTTCGACGACGCAAACAGGCGAAGATGTGAACCGGGTTTTTGAATTTTTCAACATTGACCGACGTGCTAGTCTACGTGAGATTAGTGAAGAGTTAAATTTAACTTATTACAATGTGCGGGAAATCGTGGCCGGAAAACTTGAAATGCGCAAAGTGTGTGCCAAATTGGTTCCAAAGGTTTTGACTGATGAACAAAAGCAATTGCGTGTGGAAAAGAGTCGTGCAGTATTGGAAAGTGAAGAACAGGATAATATTTTAGACAATTGTATCCTGAGGGCAAGAAAGCGAGTGAGGAGTGGCACACGAGCTAGTCGCCACGACCCAAGAAGGCGCACATGTCGAAATCCAAGGTCAAAACCATGCTGATCATCTTTTTCGACTCTCGAGGCATCGTCCACAAGGAGTTTGTACCTCCAGGAAGCACTGTAAACGCCGCATTTTACAAAGAAGTGCTCCTTCGGCTGAAAAACCGCGTCGCTCGGGCGTGACCCGACCTCGTCAACAATTGGACCCTTCATCATGATAATGTGCCAACGCACACCGCCTTCCTCTGCACCTCTGCATTGGCCAAGATGGGGGTTCCGGTGCTTCGCCACCCTCCCTACAGCCCAGACCTGTCCCCTCCGGACTTCTTCTTGTTCCCGCGCCTGAAAAGAAAGCTGAAGGGGATTGGTGTTTCGACTCCATCGAGGCGATCCAAAAAACTGTGACAGCCGAATTGAACGCGATTCCGGCGGATGAGTTTAAAAAACGTTTCCTGCAGTGGAAGCACCGCTATCAGCGGTGTATTGACGCTCAAGGGTCCTATTTTGAAGAATGATAGTTGTATAAGCCAAAAGGTATAATAAAACTGCTTAAACAAAATAAGGCTGATTACTTTTCAATCAAACCCTGTATTTGAGGAACTAAGTTGCCGAAATTCTCCACTACTCACCACACCGTTTTGCACACTAAAACCCAGCTGATACTTGGTATTCGGTCGCTTGATTTTCACCTCGACTACCGGCGGACATGGCACTACAGTAAATTTGACCGCTGTCTGGTTTTTCGCATTGCGTATATAACTCTGACACGTCGAGAGCGGCAATCCCACCAAGCTCATGCCATTGATGGCAATCAATTGATCACCGATATTCAATTGACCACAACGCGCCGCTGCACCGGCCGACATTAGATTCGCTATCACTACGGTAGGCAGCATCGAACCCCAGCCACTTTCTACAATCACCACACCGAGTATTTCACCTTTCACCTTCGGCACAACAACCTCCTTTTGCAATTCCTTTTTAGCGAATATTTCCAATTCATCACCAAATATCTCCTGACTATTGAGCACCTCTTGATAATCCATTTCCTTTACAAAGCTATGATCTTCAATGCCATTCGCTTTCAGAAATTCCATGTAGGCCACTTGAAAGGCTTGTCCAATTGATTGCGCAATAAATTGTGCTTCATCGCTCTCGAAGACATGACAGATCATTTTGGGTGTGCGATTATGTTTATTACTGCCATTGCCAACACTGCAGCTAACGCCATTGACGGTACCACCGTTGCCGTTGCCGTTACCATTACCGTTACCGCTGCCACAACCACTACCAATAGCATTACTACTAACTACAATACCATTTTCTTGAGCTTCCTTATTGCCATTACCACAGCCATTAGCCACATCAGCGTCCGAGCCACAGGAATCGGATGGCACAAACCGACGGCGTGCCATTAGCACAACCAAATCGCCGATATCGGCAATGTAGGAGATTGTACGCAAAGCATGATCCATCATAATTTCCTTGAGGTCAGTGTTGAGCACCATAATCTTTTCGGTTGATATGAATAGATCGACTTCGGTGGAGGGTTGACTTTCGCCTTCCGGAGCCTTTAAGGAAATAGAATCGTAATTTGTTAAAGTTAAAGAGCGCTGGTAAATGTTGGTAATAATGAAAAAAGCGCGAGTTTAGTATAAACATTCAGATAATATTCGTTTGGGAGAAAATAAATACATTATTTCCTCGGTCCTGGCTGTAGTGATCGATATCTCGTAAAGTACCGATCAACGACCTGCTCCTTGTCAAGGTAACTTCACACTAAAAAAAATTCCTTTGCTGTTTTTTTTTTTGTTCCATGCAGTTGTGAGTTTCAGGGTGTTAACAATGGAAATCAGCAAAGAGAAAATTTGGTATATTTTACAGTTTTTCTTTGATAAAGTCGAAAATGCAAGCCAGTGCGCTGAAATGGTGGATGATGTTTATGGTGCCGTTACTGTAACTGTAACAGCCAAAAATTACAAATTAGTTTCGTCGATTCCGTTCAGGCATTTTTGATGCTAAAGAAAATGTCGAAAAAATCAGAAAAATAATCGAAGTTGACCGGCAATAATGGATTTCGTTTTCCCCAAACTAATATTAAGAAACTAAGTGTTGAGTACGAGGCTAAGCAAGCAACACTTACCAAAGCCTACAGGGTTTACGCATTTAATATACGAGCAGCAAGGAATGATAGAAATTTATATTTAGTTTGATTTCTTATTTATAGAATTGTTTTAGTTAATATTAAGTCAAATGCTTGATAGAAATTTGGTTGGGTGTAAAAAAATAATTATATAGGAATATACGTATGGCTGTATGTATGTATTATGTATATATTACCTTTATACGCGACACAGCCTCTTCAGCCTGCATCATACGCGTCGATTTCGTAGGCTGCCCCTCGCACACCAGCTGCGTAGAGCCTAAGTAGCGTGCGCGAAAGAGGACGCCCTCAATTAGCACTGCAGGATCCAATAATCCTGGCAAGAAAAGGAAAATCGATTGTTTAATGAGCAATTATTTTTTGAAGTCAATACAATTTCATAAAGTAAGGATAGATCTTTTAATATACACAAAAAAAAAGCAATGAATGAAGCAATGAAAAAATTAGGCAAAATCACAAATTTAAAGTTAAGGGGACCCGGTGGTCTAGAAATTTCGAAAAATCGATTTTTTGTTTTTTCGATATTTTACTGTGAAATTTGCATACAGAAATTCCCAATATTATAGCTTCTACAGCCCATTAACTAGGTAGAGAGCGGTTGTTGTTGTTGTGGCAATAACTTTGCCCTGTCAGTGTAGTGTAATCAGCGGGTGTCTTCGTCTAGCTAGGTCCAAGAAACTTGCTGTTTCGACAAATTGTATCCAGAGGGAGAGGGGTGTTAGATGTGTGGGTTTGATGGGGCATGTAAAAAGGTGGTTAGTGTCGTGCGGGGTGCCTTCACATGCCGGACATATGTTTAGCATGTTGGCGTCGATTCTGGATAAGGGGGCGTCCATAAATTACGTGAGATGTTTAAGGGTCGAGTCAAATCTCATCTAATCTTACGTTGGAGAGAGGGGGCGGTCTCGGCAAATATCACGCAATTTTTTTTTTTCTGATTGAAACAAAAAAAAATTATACTATTTTGGTTCATTATCCAGATTGTACATGCTTAAGATTTAATCTTAAGCGTAATCGTAGTATGATTAAGATCATTCACTAATTCGTTCGAAAGAAAATAATTTCATTCATACTTCGACGTTATACATTACTGCTGTCAAACCACCATATTTTTTTTATACCAAATAGCTCAATTTAATCTGAATTTACGATACAGTGTAGCCCGTCGTTTGTTTTCGCGCCACTATCAGCCGAACGCGCGACTCGATGAACAAGAGCGAACGAGCTGAGTGGCAGCGACACACGGACAGGTTCCAACCTTCTTTGTTTAGAGAGAGCCAATATTTACTCCAGGTACATTGCAGTTGATTCATATCAAATTTTTATGCGTGCCTATTTTATTTTTTTTTTTAGTTTTTTAACGAGCGCAAATGTCAATAAATTTTTACTAAGAGTTACAAAAGGAAATTGTTTTTAATTTTTTTTTTAGGTTGTGAAATGCGATGATCGGAACTGCTGCAGCCCACGCCGGAGTGATCTGCATATGATTCTTCACGACCGTTTTCTGCCACCTCCATACCTATCACTTAGGTTGATTGACGTTTGATAATTCCGGACTTTAAAGAACATGACGGAAAGTCATTTGCTCCATTTCTAATACGCTTACCGATTCAACCGCTGAATGCTTTTATCAGAACGCCTTATGATGTCTATTGCCCAAGTATACGTGATGATTTAGAGAAAATATGCTGCAGTACATGCGGTATTTACTTCGCATCTATCACAAGAGCTGCAGAGCACAGGCGAGCAGCTCACATTGCACCAGCTAAGCAAGCGCGTATGTACCGCAAAGTGCGACCCTCACGGATGGTCGCAAGACGAGCTAATCAGTTACTGTGCGCAAGCGTCAACGGCTTAGAGTGGCTAGATTAGAACGAAGTTGAAGGAGCACATGTTTTTACTGAAAATCATATGGACATGTTGGTCCCAATAGTCTCTCTTGAAACCGCGCATGATTCTCCATGGACTGAATTAGAGTAGATATTCTGTTTTTAATCGCAGTAGTTACGATTTAAGTCTTCTACTCGTATTGTTAAATTTTTATTACACTCATAACTCTCAGCAATATTGATTAGTAGTCTTAACTAGTCGTAAATAAAAGCACGAAGCAATTTTTTTTTCTTTTTACAATAACAATCTAACGCGTTTACATAAGAAACCCACATTTTGAAGAATCTCACGTGAGATTGGGGGATGGGGAAGGGGGTTGAATAAAATCTCACGACATCTCATCAGGGGGGGAGGGAGGTTCAGAAAATTGAAAAAAACACCTCACGTAATTTATGGACGCCCCCTAAGTAGGAGTTTAACCTGCTACAGTATCCAGAGCGTAGTTGTGCCAAGGGGTAGTAGTTGCGGTATTCCCATGGCAGCCGGTTCTACGCTACCGGAATGACTCGGGTTTTTCCCGACCAAGGGCTGCCGGCCCAGTAAACAAGCCCAGTCTAGTGTACCGTATCCCACTCCCAATCTATTCACCTCGGTAGAGAGCGGTCCGCGCGCCTGTTGTAAAAAAAAATTATTCAAGCGAATCGTCTGGAATTTTTGTATGTCACTCACAACAAGAATGGCTATCGCTCGTACTAGAATCATATTATTATTTCAATTATATCATAATTTTTTGATTAAAAATCTAAAAAAACCCCGATTTTTAGAGCGTCAAATTCAAAAGCGCGCTATTTTGTCAATTTTTTTTTTTTTTTTTTCTAGTACGGGACATACACTTGTGGACAAAATAATAGGTGTGTGCTGAATCTGTACTGATTTTACGCCCAATAGTGTAATAACTGTTATTTATTTTTGATACCGCTACATTTTAATGAAACAAAAAGGAAACTAGAACGTAAGTAAAAAACATTTTTGCGACTCAATTGGTAATTTAGCGTGTTATTGGAAAGTAATGATTGTTTGATTGAATTCGCTTGGCCATAAAAATATTTGAAGTGTTATCAAGTGTTATCAAGTGTTTGAAGTGTTTTGCTGCATTGTTCAATTTGTATTATTTTGACTGGTTCAATAATTATTTAGAATGGGTCGTAATAGCCACTGCACCGAAGTAGAGCGTCAATTGGTGAAGAAACTTCATGTGGAAGGGAAAACGTATCGCTACTTTGCCAATGCACTGGGACGGTCGGAAAACTTTGTTACGAACTCTTTAAAAAAGAAGTATGAGAAAGAAAATTGTGGACGGCCAAGATGGACGGGCCCGGCAGAGGTTCGCCGTATAGTACTTATGACCAAAAAGGATATTTTATGTCTTCGCGACAAATCGCAGCAGAAATGGGATTGAATATAAGCTCGCGGACAATACGACGGCGCTTAGTGGACGCTAATCTACCAGGACGAAAAGCTAGAAGAGTTCCACTTCTACGAAAGGTGCACATACAGAGAAGAAAAGCATTTGCTAATGAGCACGGAGATTGGTGTGGTCCTACCGGAGAAAAAAAGTGGCGAAATATTTTATTTAGTGACGAAGTAAAGATGAATGTATGCGGTAATGATTCCAAAAGAAGTGTACGCCGCCCGAAAGGCAAAGAATTTGCGTCTCAGTATACCAAAAAGACCATTAAGCATGGAGGCGGAAACATTATGGTGTGGGTATGTTTCTCTGGCAGGGCGTTGGTCCTTTATTTTGGATAAAAGACACAATGACCGCGGTTGAGTATAGGGATATTTTGCAAAATGTTATGCTTCCATATGCAGAAGAAAACATGCCTTTGAGATGGTGTTATCAGCAAGATAATGACCCCAAACATACCTCGAGGTTGGTGTCGGAGTGGCTAAGAAATGCAAACATAAGTTGTATGCAATGATCTCAATCCTATTGAGAACTTGTGGAGTGATTTGAAGAGGAGACTGGCAGACTTTGCATTCCAAAACAAGGAGCAATTGTGGCAGAAAACCGAGGAAATATGGGATGCTACCCCTTTAGAAACCTGCCAAAAATTAATAAAATCCATGCCCAATAGAATAGGCAAACTTATACAGAACCATGGAGGATATACTGGTTATTGAAATACTAGCGGTTAAATTTAAGTTGAACTGTCTTTTTGTTTTGTTTTTTTGTCATATAATATTTCACACCTATTATTTTGACCAATGGTATTTTTTTGTTATAATTAAATTTTCATTTGAGTGTAAAAAGTAAAATGAATTTCAACATATTTTTATTTAATGAAATAAAACATTACTAAAATAATAAAAAAACTCTTGTCTTTACAAATTTTTTAATGTTATTAAAAACACTTTGTTACACCTATTATTTTGTCCACAAGTGTAGCTACAGGCATTCTGATTAATGATTTTGTTTTTGTGTTTCAGATAAGTAGAAGAGCCAAAATGGACAACACCGTCCAGGTCCAATTTTTCGGGAGGGCCAACTTCAGCGCCCTTTTTAAAATTATTAAAATTGAAAAGAATTTTTTTTTTTTCATTTTTGTATGTAAAAGAAGTTTAATATAATAAAAAGTCTAAAAACATTAAATATAGTTTTTAAATTTGTATTGTAAAAAAAATCCTGAGAATACCCTAAATTTAAATTTACCCTAGACCACCGGCACCCCTTAAGGGAAGCTCATATACTACTTTAGTTGTTTTAAGGTTGATATCCCGCTATTGAAAAACCAAAGCCAACTTAAAAAATGCATTTAAGGACTGACCAAAAACAATTTGTGTTACATAAGCATTAAAAACAGCAACAAAAGCTAATAAAAGCAAATCATAATTTGCGCTTAAACAATTTTTCCCTTAATTACTTTACATTAGACTTACATTTATGTATGTAAACACGAACATACACACACACGCATTACGTTGTATATTTGTATTTTCATTAACGTGTTAGTTTGATTTATTTTTTTAATTATTTTCGTATCATGTTAGCGTGCAAAGACAATCAAAGAGACAAAGAGACAGTCTCAAATAGAGATTATACATATAGACATTGACAGACGTGGCGGATTTGTGCGCTCTACTTACCCTCTTTATTGCGTGCCTTCGCTTTCTTATCGCTGTTCGCTGAATCTTTCAGCGACTTCATAGAGCCCGTTGGACTTTTTGTGTATTGCAATTTTTCGGGTGAGGTGAGCGTTACATCTGCGCTGCCTACAATTTGGCATTGCTCCGGCGAACTGGGCGTCAGCGCTGTGCCAATGCCTTGACGTATGGTGGCCGAGGAGAATCCCTGCGGTTTAATACTGACAGAGTTTGTGGTGAGCATTGTGATGTCCGATGTGCTGGGCGATTGGTCATTGGAATCGGTGCCACCGCCAATACGTGATGTCTTCGGCCAAATTGCCTGTTGTAGAGGACATTATGTATCAAAACAGAAAAAGTAAGAGTTAAAGGATCCCAAGATGCATTAAGCAATACATCGTATGCTGGGAAATTATTAAACTAATTTGACACTTATATCTACACAGACTTACCTTATCATCGTAGTAGCCTTGCTCATCGAGTCGCTGTTGCCCCAACAATCGATCGGTTTCCAAATCAGTATCCGGTTCTTCCTCATCACCTATGGTCGCTCCGCTCGCACTGCCATCGTTAGCGCCACCATGCAACTTATTCAAATGATTACTTCCCATCCGATTGGGTGCCAATGAAGTATTCGTTGGCGAAGTTTTACGTGGCACCCAAACTGGCGATTCTGGATCGGGCGGCAAGACCTCATCACAAAATTTCAATTTCTCTGGCTGCGTTTTGGCACGTTGCAGCGCCGATCGTATCTCCTTCATTGCTTCTTGTATGTCTGCCGACTCGCGTTGCTGTTTAGCACGAACACACTGCCGATATGCTGCAGACGCAGGAGGGGGTGGCGGAGATTGTTTTGTTGCTGAAATGATTATGATAGATATACAAAAATATTCAATACGCAGAACGACAATAAAAACAAAGCAATTGTATGACATTTACATAAACATATAGTATACATAAGTGAATATAAACTATTTATAGGTATGTGCCTATTTGGACAGTAATATAAACGTACACACATACATATCTTCCCGTACTTACTCATTGGCGGTGCGTAGACGGCATCGTAATTAGAATCGTTATGGCTGAGCTCATTCGATGTGTTTAAACAGGCAGCGCCATTGTTATTGCAACACCCAACGTCGTTCTCTATTAGTTCATGACTGCGCACTTGAAGCTCTGGCTGATGTCGCTGTTGTTGTTGCTTTTGCTGTTGATTTATTTTGTCAGGGACCTCAACTAAATCGCTTATTAAATTGTCATCCATCACAACCGCGGCGGCGATGCTATTTGAAATGCAACTATCATTGCACTCGAGTGACAAATTCGCGGTATACTCATTATTTTGCAAAATTGTAGGAGGCGTATGCTGATGCTGTAGCTGATATTGTAACGATTGTGTCTGGACCGTCGGTGGAGCTTGAGGTTGTCCATTATCAGTACTGTTGCTCTCAAGTATTTGTTTTTCACTCTCAACCGCGGCATTCACATTATTATCCGTATCTGATGCATGACCACTGGAAAGGCCATCCTCCAACACTGGCATACTGGTATATAATTTTCCATAGTCAGTGGGACAATTTATATCATTCGACAAACTATCCAGATCACCGCAATTTGAATCGTAATCAGTAGTCTCGGGGGATAAGGTGAAATTGCGCGAATGTCGACGGAGGTTTGCTTCCAGTTCGGTGTCGGCCAAATCGCCACTGCTGCGACTATTCGAGTCTATGTACAACTCGATGTCATTGTTTTCATTATAAACGGACTCACAGGGCTACAAATTAGAGGGCGGAGAAGAAAATGAGATAAGTAGAATTAATATTGATAAGAATACATTAGTATGTCAAAAAAGGCAAATTCAATTACATAATAATATATCTGAATACAGTGTGCCAAGATGAAACTAATATCTAAAAAGTAAAAACTTACAGTTACTCAGATCAAAAGATATGTATACACTAGGCCGGGTCGATTTGTGGGGAGGCAAAAATATCGCCCATTGTTCTGTGAAAATCAGATTCTAGGGATCAAAATAAGAAACTTTGACGAAGGAACAATACCTCTAAAACGAATTCTGATGTCCCCCAATTTGGGTCGAACTTTCTAGTTTCTTTTCTATAACTCACTTAAATTAATTTTTTCATTCACATATTTTCTGACTAATTAAATTTCTTAAGAGAAAAATAGATATTATTATAAATAAATAATAAATATTATAAATAAATAAAAATAAAGAAAAAACATAGCCATTTAGCTGATTTTTTCATGTAAAGGCCAAAAGTGGTGATATTTTGAAATGATTGTATGGGGACCCCCCAGGGGAGTTCCAGGTGGTGTGCCACTGGCATGGGTGGATCGGCCGTTCAAAGTTAGTGGAGGTCGGTCATACATTTGGACTCGATTGGAGCACTCTAAATGGGTCAAAGTGGGATTTTTCGTTCGACCCAAATTGGGGGACATCAGAATTCGTTTTAGAGGTATGGTTCCTTCGGCAAAGTTTCTTATTTTGATCCCTAGAATACGATTTTCACAGAACAATGAGCGAGTTTTAAATCGACCCGCCCTAGTATACACCCTTCTACGTTGCCAGAACGACCGGGTTAAAATCTGGCCAAGGACTGTCACTTTAGCAGCTTTCCCCAAAAATGTGTGAGGAATGTTGTATGCTATTACTACAACAACAAAAACAGTCAATTCTACATTACCGGAACGACCCGGATACTTATCTGGCCAAGGACTGTCACTTCACCAGCATACTGCGGGGTAGGGAATTCAATGGCCTGACTATACGTTTTTAATGTTTTGTAGATGTGTGGGGTGCAGTTTTTAGCTTTACTTTGGCAGGACAGTCTGTTCTACGTAACTGGAACGACCCGGATTTGTATCCGACCGAGGACTGTCACTTCAGTAGCATTCCTCGTATATGCATTTGAAATGTTTATGCTCCTACAACAACACCAACAGCACTATTTCGATTGGTATAATTGCAATCACTAAGAAAGACACCATTACTTTCACATACAAATGTTCATTTCCCACTTGCTTCTCACTCGTGCATGTGTTTATTTGAGGAATAAATTACTTTTTACGCCGTCTGTATTACACCTCTTAGGATACCAATCGGCCATACTCACTTGTTTGCGTGGCGAACGATGCACCATATTCAATTCATCTTTGGGTATTCTGGCTAAACGTTGTCCAATATACGCTTGCTCCATATGTTTCCCCTCCTCTCGCTCACGTTGACGCTCTCGTTCATACTCCAAATGAGTATCCTGCTAAAAGAAAACGAAAAACAATTTATACTGCAGCAAAAAATAATTAACAGGCAAACGTACACAACTGCCCACATCGTCACCGCTCTCAGTATAGTCTGTATAACGTTTTTCATCTTCTGAATTCGCCTTGAAGAACTCTTCCAATACTTTGCGCGTTTCGGAACACTCGTACAAGTAATCAAAAGCCGGAGTTTTAACTTGTGCCCCGTCAACGGTGGCGGCAGGTACGCCCCCATCATCGATATCAATTAAATTGCCCATTGACTTATTATCGCGATAGTTATTTGTGCCTATAGCAGCTGTGGTTGCTAATGCGGACGATGGTGTAGCGGTATAATACTGTTGTAGTTGCTGCTGTAAGCTCAGTTGTGCATACTGTGACGAGCGTGCATTAAGCTCTTGTTGCATTAGTTGTTGTTGCATTGTTGAGTATTGTTGTTGCTGAAGCTGTGCGCCTGCAATGGGGGATACACGCTGCGGAAAGCCTGGTGGCCGCTTGGGGAATACGCTAGCGCCTGCTTGCTTCATATTACCTTGTGGTTGATTGCCAAAACGACGTGGTGAACCTTCGTACTCAGCTATTGGTAGCTGGCCAATCATTTTAGTGACTTTCAAGATGTCTTCGTTGTTATGTTGATGATGTGCTGACGCATAATTGTCGTTTGTGTTTTTGATGTATGGGATTCCGCTATTCGCAGCGTTGGGCATGCTGGCCGCCTTTGTCTTATTCATCCAATTTGTGTCAATATCATCAAAAACGACTATTTCTCCATCGCGCAAGCACTGTACACCGACCTTACCAACATCTGTGGGGGAGCCGCCTGGGCTTGCTAGACCCTGCAATGTAAGGATATGTGATATGAGTTAAGGGTGTTAAAAAGCGTTCGAAATATGATAAATATTAGGAGGCGAGGCAGATTTTCATTCCTAATAATAAGAATTTGCTTTTGGTAATTATTACTATTTTTTATTTTCATATACACTGATGCATACATATTTGCAAAGTGTTTACTCACCTGTGGCATCACGTTTTGCTGTTCGAATTGACTTCCGGGACTTCGTCCGACCCTGATTTGATGATGCTGCCGATGTTGATGATGGTGCAGCGCATATTGCACATCTGTATTTAAATCAGGCGAATTGAGCACAGTGCTGGCGGGTGTAACATTGGGACTACGCGTGCGCATTTCCCATACATAACGCTCCTGTGGTTTTTCATTGAATTTGCCAGCAGATGTGGCGGGTGGCGTATTCATTTCGCTATTCAAATTCAAATTGTAATCACTGCCAACATCTGTTGCTGTACCGACACTACCAGAGCCACCTACACTGCCGACAACAGAGTGCATTGTGCTTGATGAGGTGGTGCTTGGATTGTTGGCAGCCACAACAGAACCAGATATGCGGGCCACAGCTGCCGCCCCCATTGTAGCCGCACTTTGAGGCATGTGGTATATGACGCGTCCATTGTTAGACGTCTCCAATTCACCGATATCAGGGTTCATTCTCTGTCTGGTTTTTTGCTGCCTTTGTTTGTTTTTCGAACGTTTACTCGTGCTTTTTTACTTTTGTTGTTATGGCAGCAGCTTGCCTTTTTTTTTGTGTGTGAGTTTTCTTGTTGGCTTTCAATTGTCTCTATCGTCTGTCGACTATTTGCTTGGCGCCGACAATTGTTGATGGATCCTTACAGAGCCAACTATGTTGAGGATATTGGTTATTTGAACTATTTCGACAATTGCGGGTTTGGAACGGAGAAGTCTCTTTTATTGTCCTTGTAATCCTTTCAATTAACTCGCTCTATTTGCTGTGATATCTTTATTTTTATTTTTTCCAGCCAACTGAGTTTAACAATACGAGGCATTGTGACGGCATATGGATTTCATCTAACGTGTTCATACAACAAAAATGATACCAAACATCGATTCTTTGTTTTGAAAAGTTCATTGACATGCAAGAGTGATATCATCACCAAGCCTGCATTCTACTTCTATTGAACACAAACATTTTCTCATTTAAGACTAAATTTTTTAAATTATATTTACGTCCTTTTTATATGTATAAAAATAATAAAACATTGATACTAACAAAGTCACCCAAATATAGGCTCATGGCCAAAAACAAGCAGACGTCCTTCAAGAGGATTTCATGCTGCTAAGACGATTAGCCAGTCATCGGCAGCGAAGCCACCACCCTAGTTGAGATGTCCGCCACACCAACAGCCCAACTCGTATTTATGCACTTGGCCTCGAAAACTTCAAAGAGGCATAACTTTCTGAATTAACGTCTGCGCCACATAACCACTACCGATAGTAGTCCGTACATACACTAATATAAGCTAACTGAAGCAACTATCGTGCCAACATCAAAGCGTTCACAACGTATCCCAGCATCCCAACCCCGAAATGCATACAATACACAACTACTATGACGCTGGGCAGCACTTCGTCTAGGTTATACGAATCCACCGCAATTGTGCTACTTTACTGGGTGGGTGGTTGACAGTTTGCTCACTCGGCTTTCTATGCAACAACACCCCTTTAACGCTTTACTAGATGGGTGCAACCCATACCGAGTAGCAAATGTAGTTTTCGATTTATCAACTGTGCGTTGTGGGTGGCGGGTGGAATATCAGCTTGCTGCTGATTCACCGTCATCAAAGATTTGTCTACACGAATCCAGCCGCAGCATACGCTTCCCCATCGTATCCCAACTCATTCATTGATTATAATGTTAAACATTTAACAAAAATCTTGACCTTTTTCGGCATTATCTTTTCATACAATTAATGTAAAAAATCAATAAATTGGAAACGTCTGCGCGTATGTAATACTCCCCGTTGATTACTCACAGATAACGGTTTATTAAAGACGTCGTTTCTATACAATTAACAGAATTTCATATTTCAATATATGGAATATATTAGTAGTTATTTTCACCTAGAAAAATCACCATTATTTTTATAAAAACCCACTTTATTGCACTGTAAAACTCCGCTGCAGTCAATTTTTTCATGAGCTGCAGCGTATTATTCCGATTTGCCTGTTTTTCCAGTTGCTTTTTACTTTCTTCATACACTCGGCGTTGCCACATCGATAAACATACACCGAATACAAAAAAAATAATTCGAAATGATTCTAATTCTCTATATAATTAGGGTGTACTTTTGGGTGTTTGGCCGAGCTCCTCCTTCTATTTGTGGCGTGCCTCTTGTATTGTTCCACAAATGGAGGGACCTACAGTTTCAAGCCGAATCCGAACGGCAGATGTTTTTAGGAACTTTTTCATGGCAGAAATACACTCGGAGGTTTGCCATTGCCTGCATTTGTGTTTCACCGATATTCGAACCTACGTTCTCTCGGTGAATTCCGAATGGTAGTCACGCACCAACCCATTCGGCTGCGCCGGCCGAATTCTAATTAGTCTCTTAAAATTAGTAACTTCTCTGCTTTTTTATTTCTTATTAACATTAAATTTCTCAAGGAAAAAAATGTACACAATACCCACCACCAATCCACCACTTCATTACCACATCACCACTTTAATAGATGAGTCTCGATGTTTTATATAACTTTGGCAAAAATTAGACTTCAATGTATAGATCTCACGAAAACTGATTTTTGATATTATCAGTAAATTGAAAAATTATTATTCATAAGATGCAAGATGCGCAGATATAAACCAATGTGAGAATATGAAAATGAGCTAATGATGATTACAGTAAACTACAAAATCGAAAGAATAATATAGGATTAGGTTAACTTTAACAGTTATGTCTTTTATAAATTGCATGCTTTGCTGTCGACGTGAAATGCTTCCTACAAATGACGCTAGTGTCCGCATTAAATGTTACCGGGTAGAATTTAACCCACATTCATAGGAAGAACCATGTAACCGCATTTCATTTGAATAAGTTTTTTATAGAGAGCGGGTTAACAGTTCACGGATAGCGCAACTTTATGAAGTTTATGAATTAACGTTCTCTGCTATTGGTTTAATGTGAAATGAAAAATGAAAAAAGGATCAATAGAAATTAAAGCAGAGCATTGCTCTGGCAATGACTTAAGTACTAATAGCAAAGTTTCAAACCGTTGATGTCTTAATTACATTTTGTTATTTGCTTCGCTGGCTGTTATGTCAAAAACAGCAACTATCGAAGCACATAAACAGCTGTTCAAGGCATCCACATTTGTTTCATAGCTTTCTTAGATTGTATCTATCGTAGAAAGATTTTAATAGTTTTTAGCAAATTAAAATAAATTTAAATAATGGCAGCAGAAATAGCAGTGATAGACCCAGCTGAACGTCTGAAGCTGGGGCCACGTGAAGGTGTGACATACCCTTTGGTTGTGCAATATTGTGGCAACTGCACAATGCCACTTGAAGTAAGACCTGAACTTTTATTATAACTAAAAATTACTAATAAAAACGTATTTAAATAGTACTGCGAATATTATCCGGAATATGAAAAATGTAGAGCTTGGTTAGAGAAGCATCTTCCTAGCGAATTCGAGCAAATGAAAATCAAAGATGAAACAGCCGCTGCTGATGGCACAGACGACGATAAGAAACGTCAAAAACGAGGTGGCAAGGGTATGATGAAGATTAAAAAGAAGGAGGATGTCCCGAAAAAAATCACAGTTTCAAGAGCACCTCGCGGCAAAAAGAAGTCGGTTACGGTAGTGACCGGACTGAATACTTTCGGTGAGATTTTTTATACAATGAATGTTTGGGCATATCAGTATTTAATAACTTTTCAACAGACATCGACCTGAAAGTAGCGGCTAAGTTCTTTGGCACAAAGTTCGCTTGCGGTTCATCTGTTACAGGCGAAGATGAGATCGTTATACAGGGCGATGTGAAGGATGATCTATTTGATGTCATACCAGAAAAATGGCCAGAAATTGATGAAGATTTTATTGATGATTTGGGCGACCAGAAACGCTAAAGGCATTTCATGAACTGTGTAAAATGCATTTCCAACAAATAAAGCTACACACATACTTTACATAAAAAAATGTTAATTGTTTATTTTCAACTGTTTTCACTGGATATATTGGGAAAGTGCCTAGCCACAATTTGTAAAAGTTCATTCACTTGCTCCTCGGTTAAGCGTTCTTCACTGTCTTCGATTAGCTGTAATTTACAAAAGCGTTTTAGACAATTTACAAAAGAACATTTTTTATTACCAGTTGAATGTGCAATGCACTAGTGGGTGGATCGTTGACAATCATTAAGCATTCTGTGGTTGTCAATTTGCAGGTTAGCTGCCGCACTTTAGTTAAAAAAGCATGAATGGTCTCCCGAGATTGCTGCTTACATGGTGAATCCTCCAGGTATTGTAATGACTGCAAGAATATACAATTAGTTTTAAAAAATGGTTGCCCATAATTTTGGATGCAAGCCAAGACCTCATAAGTTATTGTAGCTAAATTCCGCAATCCTTGCTTCTTCTTCGTGTCCTTAAGTGTTTTCAGCGACTCCATTACCTCGTAATTGGAAAGGGCTGAAAAGCAAGGATTTACACTGAAAACAAAGGGTAAAACTACTAATTCAAGTTAATTGATTTATCATGAACACAAATTACTTACATTTCCATTGTGTAAAAAAACTTTAATTTTCTAGCGTCTATGTTTATATTAACTCAGCCGGTCAAATTTTTATTGTTGTTTAATTCATATGTTACAGAGTTGCCTTGATGTATGGGCTATATGAGCAGCGTTGCCAACACATATTTTCCAAATGCCCCGAAAGCTGGAGTGCAACTCTCTTAAACGGCGGAGGAAAAAAACTGCAGATTCCTATAATTTCCCCGCAAAGCTAAAGAAATTTAATAAGTTTCAACTATTCATCGGCAAAATGAAAATTTGTCCTTGTTCTCCGATCTACAAAATGGCAGCTGATGTTAAGACAGCGATGGTTTTGCACTGACAAGATTTAGTAAGCTGCTACAACAACAAAAACCACAACAGCGATGGCAGGAAATCCGATAAGACCAATTTGTTTTCACAGTGAAATTCGCGGTTTCCACCTGACGTTTCTTCTGTTTTAATAAGCTATAGAAGGTGGGGCATGGTGCGACATATTTGCAATTGCATAGATGCCGTTGAAAAACTGTAGTTTTTCTCTCTTTACTTGTTTATATTTTATTTTTATTTCCAATTGAGCTTGTTGTGTTTGTTTTGGGTTGTTACATTCTTCTTGTGCAATATTATGGAGGTTATTCATATGTCAACGACAGTTATTAATTGAAAGACAAAAATACTAGAGTAGTCAATCTAGAAATGTTAAAGCATATAAAACATAAAATGTGTGGAAACGCAATATTTGCCTTATTTCTCTAGATTTAAGTCTTGTGAGACGGCAATCTTTACGCATTTGTCATAGATTGTTAACAACATAAACTAGTTTTAAATATTTAATGCTGCACCAACTCTAAATTGCTGAAAATCTACATATTTAAATGCACTTAAAAGGAGTTTCAATTCAGCCATACAAAGTCTTGGCGGGTCTGAACCTATTTGAAAAAGTGGCAAAGTTGGCGACTCGGCTCTTGTCATTGCCATACTCAAACGCAGAAGTTGAGCGCGTATAAAATGATTTTTTATATAATTTTCCCATTTTAAATGTATTGAGTGTTTTTACAGAAACGTTATGAAGGAATGTGTTGGCTTTCCGAAGAGGGGGATTCTGTTGCTTCCGGGGCGCCGCAATCTTATGGCGGATTCTTACAGAACTCGACAAAAGAAAACGAAATGAAGGAGCAACATTTTTTGATATCTCGCTTAGTTTTCGAGATATTGAATAAAAAAAAGGCTGCAATTTAGAATAATGTATATTGGGCAATTTTTGGCAAACTATTATGTCTTTATTAATGAAACTTGGTAGAGATGTTAGTGAAGTGTTAAGGAACACTTTTTATAACTCCAAACTATTCGGGAAATAATAATTTCATAATTATTTGCCTTCAAAATGCCCTTTGGAACTTCGCACAAAGAAACTTTGGAACTTTCGCCAACCCACGCGAAAAGGAGTTCTACGCAAAAATACGGTGGATTGCGTAACCGGAGTCGGACTGATGAGGGTTATTTTTTTGAAGCGCGGCCAAAGGCCGTCCACGCGATAAGGAGTTCTACGCAAAAATGATAAAACACATCGATCGATGATAAAACACATCTCGAAAACTAAACGAGATATCGAAAAATTTCACTCCTATATTTTGTCTTATCTCGCCGAATTCTATCGAAAGTGAAGAAAAAATTATTATTATTATTATTTTTTTTTTTAATTTAATATCTCGAAAACTAAGCGAGATATCAAACAATTTTACTCCCTCATTTCGTTTTCTTTTGTCGAGTTCTATATATAAGAATCCGCCATAAGATTGCGGTGCCACGGAAACAGCAGAATCCCCCGAAGAGGAACAATATTCATCTGTAGACACTTTTCCTTATAAAATGCAAAACGTTATGTTAAATGCAAATGTTAATTTAGTTTGATTTATAAAAAAATAATGCTTTAAGTTTGGTAAATGCCTTATTTCACTAGTTTTATGCTTTTTGAAATTTAAGAGCTGGCAATACCGGATTTTGCACTAATTTGAGCTTTGACTTTGCCTTCAAAATATTTCTAAAATTTTAAACTTTTTCGTTTGTAACCACATTTTCTGTTTTATTTAGTTAAAATTTTTAGTGAGGATATACTTTGAAGAATAATAATTTAAAAAATGCAAGCCGACCAAGCATTATCAGTAAGTCCTGCGAAATTTGCCTTTGAAATGCCTTATCTTATCTTTTGGGTATTTTATAGTTGGGCAGAATGCGCAAACGTTTGAAGCTCCGTCGTTTGGCACGGAGTCCTACAAGAGTTGGTGATCAACTAATCAAAGAGCAGCAGTCAATTGCATGCAACTTTCTGCGACAGCTGAAATGTATTCTATTTGCTACATTCTTCTTGTCACTAGCAGCTGCCGTCCTATTAGGGCATCATCTCACACAGAATAACGCCAAGAATAGCAGTCTTATACAGGATTTCGTTAGCAGTTATCGGCGACACTACTATCAAATCGTATATGGCAAGCCGCATTATTGTGATGCTGATTTAGATGCGCAAAGTATGTTTGCTCGCATCCGTGAACATCAAATATTGAATCAAGAGCAAGCATTGCTAACATTGGAATCTATCCTAGGAAACAATACACAATTCCGCTCTATAGCCATAGTAGGTTCTTCTGGTGTTGGCAAAACTATGACAGCTAACGCTTTAGAGGAACATTTTCCATGGCGGGAAAATGTGTGGACCTACGCATGGAACACACATGTCGAAAATGAGGTTCAAAAATTCCGTATGCTACGTTTTTATGTAGAAAAGTTCTCGGATTGTGGTGGTAATTTGTTGATTATTGATAATTTAGCGCCTTGTGATAATGAAGTGGTGCCACTTTTAAATCAAATGATTGCTACGCAGGATAATGCAAATAAGAAACGTTTTATAGTGCTTTATATATTTCAATTAAACGCAATGATTGATGCAAATTCGAAGCTACTGCAAAAAAATGCCTTACAAAATTTGCCGGATACAACAACAATAAATTTTAAATCCTTCAATGAAAAACAACTGCGTGACTGTATACGACGCGAAGCGCTATTAGAGAATCTATCGTTGAGTGGGGGTGATTTTGACGAAATTGCTGCCACAATTGATGTAGTCACTTCCGGTTGTAAGAAGGTGCATCCGAAAGTTTTAGTTTATGGACAACGGCTAGAGGAGGAAATTCAATCTGATGAATTCTAAAGATGATAGTATCAAAAATCATAAGAGACGCTATAAGTAAACGACTGACTTTCTCTTTAAAAGGACAATTAAATACCATATTAAGCTAATACTCATGTAATGAGACTGAGTTTATTTGTAGTGAATTTGTAAATATGTATGACTATTAGGCTGTTTGTAATGATGGTAGAACGCTTTGGATGAGTGAATGCGAAAAGAATATACTCGTGCAAATAAAAGTAAAAATTATGTAAATTATGTAATTATGTCGCTAGGAGTATTTTCAAACCTTCCCAAATATCTTGTTTCTTTCGTCTGACATCTGTCAACAATATTCAGTTCATTGTTTATTACGTTTCATACAATAATGCATTTGTCACTCTTGAAAATGTCGAATTTCGTGCCTTCAAACTACGATTTGCGGACATCGTTGATTTTCTGTTATCAATGGAAGAAAAACGCTTCTCAAGCTCATCAAATGCTTGTAGAAGCTTATGGTGGGCATGCTCTTAGTAGAGCACAGTGCTTCAGGTGGTTTGAAAAATTCCGAAGTGGTGATTTTAGCGTGGAGAACGAGGACCGTGGCCGGCCACCGAAAAAGTTTGAGGACGCCGAATTGCAAGCATTGTTGGATGAAGATGATGGTCAAACGCAAGAAATTATGGCAGAGCATTTGGGAGTGACCAAAAAACCATTTCCAAACGTTTGAAATGCATGGGCATTAATTTGTAACCATTTTTTGTTAATAAACGTTTGAAATTGAAAAAAAGTCTCATTTCATAGGTATCTACTTGGTATGCTCTTGTTTTAATGCTATTGAATGTGAGCCCGAGGAAGAAGAGTATCTGTATGAGATAAAAGTCTACCGGTTTTTTTAGGTGGGTGATTTAAGTGTGCATTCTCCTTCGTAATAAAAAAGAGGTTGTCTGTAAAGTCGGTTTACTGACGATACTTTAACGTGACAACGTCATAGGAAAATACTGATGCAATGGTTGCAATTTTCAAAACAAAATTTTAATTTTATTTGTTTGATAGATATTTTGTATGGATATAGAGAGGGAGGTAAATGGAATCGCAATGGAATTGATCAAGTTAAATTTACACAAACGTGAAAAATTTCGAAACATTTATCAAATTCATGAAAGATATAATATGTTCAATTTCGATTGTGCAGCAGATGTTAATAAGTCAACAACACTAAGAGGCAACATCAACGATTTGACTTTTTCAAGACACATTACACTCGAAACACCCCCTTTCATTTCCTACTTTTCCTATCATCGTCCTATTCTCAACAGAGAAATGGTTCATTACCATCCACACAGGAAGAAGGCATAAGCAAATACAAATATGTGAATTTATATACATATGCGCATATACATACATACATATGCTCACTCAAGTAGGAGAGCGCCAGATGTCGAACGTTGCCGAACGCGGGGGTCGATTGTGCTCTTCGTCGTTCGTTCCGCGCCCTCGCATGAGCAAGATAACGACGATTGAGCAAGATAACGACACATTTTTTCGTGCGTGCAGCCGGCTAAATCGAATTATAAAACGTTATCACGTCAAAACAAGATTCGACACTCAGGCTTTATATTACTACACTATTGACTTTCCTTTCATTTCTTTGTATGATTGATAATGCTTTCGTCACACACAACAATCTTAGTACGTTTTTGAAAATTTGACACTAATTTTAGTTGTATTTCATTTTTTTAAGTTGGCACTTATACGAATATATTTTACATTATTCTTAATAAACAGGCAATAGGGAAGCAGACCGACTAACCGACGTGGACTCTACAATACAGACGAATGTACACATAAGGACATATACATCAACTTATTCTTCCGTTTTTTTTTTTTTTTCAATTACGCGTATTCAAAAGTTTCCAAATCTGTGCTATAAAAATGCAGAGCCGTAAAGGTGTGACTTTCTTCAATCGTGAGAAAATCCGTTCCGAACTCGTGCCACTCAATTATGTGCAGGCACGTCGCCTTAAAGGACCCATCTATTGTGCTCTGGTTAAAGAGTTGTATGAGGAAGGCTGTAGAATAGGTGCTCGTCATCTTGAAACTTTGGCCGGAAAAGAGACTTTCTTTTACGAAACGAAGGCCATACGAGATCGCGTTTCTGATAACATTGAACTGTTGATGGCATTGTTTGAGAATATGCGCGTTGCCGAGAAGGTACGAATACTAGAAGAAGCGCACAGCTACCGGGCGACAGTCAAATGCTTCTATCAAATTGTTCAATTACTAGAACCATATAAAATTAAATTCGAATGGCTGTTAGAGCATATTTATGACATAATTATACCGATTTGTGAGAGAATCGAGGGTTTCAATGATACCATCGCTGATGAGACCATTGCTCGTATTTACTTCAAAACTGCAAAATTTCACAGCACAAGAGGTTAGTGTAGTGACTTTAACTCTCGAAAGATTATTTTATTTTTTTGATTATACAAATATGAAAACTTTTAGAAAACGCACTCCTCCTTGCAATCAAATTTATGGAAAAAGCTATGAAATTAAGCCGGAATGAAGCCTGGCTCTCCGAATACGTCACTGAACGTGAGTGCGGCGTGTATCCGACACTGCATTTGGTAGCGGGGCGCGAAGTTGCTGACTTGTTGTTACGTTATGCAAACAATATAGCTGCGGAAGATTCCAATGCTGCAGATGAATTCGCGCACAAAGCCGTGATTAGTCTTGGAGAAGGTAATTGCAGAGTTCTTGAAAGTTGTTGACTGTGAATGAGGCCGTAGGAAAATCGTTTGATAATACCTGCTGGACTTTCCTTGCTGTTTTGCTTTTGTTTTGTTTTTCTTTCAGGGGTAAAATTGCTGTACAGTACAATTATATAAGTATATATTGACGCTTACGCCATTTATTGCGTGTTTGGCCGAGCTCCTCCTCCTGGTGAAGGAATCTACAGTTTTATACCGCCTCCGAACTACAGATGGATTTTTCTTAGGAGCTTTTCATTGCAGACGTATACTCGGAGGTTTGCCATTGCCTGACGAGGGGCGACCGCAATTAGAAAAAAACTTTTTCTATCATTTGGTGTTTCAAGCCTGCGCACCTCAGAATGGTGGATGCACACCAACCCATTCGGCTACGGCGGCCGGATATAAGCATTTTCGTGTACATTTACCATTTGGAAAAATGTATACAAAAATCCCGTATAAATAAGTTCAAAGATTTTGTAGCACTGTGAAAGTATGTATTTGAATTTTGGGGACTTTATTTTCTTTTGCCTCTTATATCCAGAAGTTACTGTAAGTAGAATCACCAAGTGATACCCAATTTTTCTCCACTAGGTTCTTCCGACGCAGGTAAAGTCTTCCTCTCCCTTTGCCACCACAACTAATTCTGCATTAGACAGTCTCTGGTCTGTAGCGCGTCACGCTATTCAAGTTGCCTGCACTATCTGTATGTCCTTGCAATGATCACATAGCTCAATAACTTCGGCCCATTTGTCTTGCGTAAAGATTTTCCCACGTATACTGCAGGAACCGTCAAGTCCAAACTTCTGAGCCATTAATAGGATGTGCAATTTATTCGTCAAGTAGTTACTTCTCAGTTGCCTGTTCAGTCCAAAGTCAATGTCGGTTTTTAAATAGAACGAAGTATCTCACATAATTATTGACACTTCAAATGCCATTATTGATACTTCGTTCCACTTCAAAACTGACATTGACGGTGTCCCAAGTAAACGAAGTCCTTTACACCGACATCATCAGCAGATTGCAGAAATTCCACGCTCTTTACACTAAGACGGTGCGTGAGCTATTCAATACTACAGCTCGAATTTCTTTATCAACGTCAGATGAAAGGAATCACATGATAAATCGCTGACTGCCGGGCAAGCGTCCTTCGGCAGCCATTTTGAGCAACCGTATAAGTTTAGTAACATTTCAGACATCCATCAGCATCCGCAGCTTTGTGGTTTTTTTTAACCACGCTATTGCTATTCGCTATGCTATGCTATTCATCGTCCTCAACTAGGGTTTCGGGTTCTTCATTGTTTTCATTAAATTTACCATCTTCCCCTTCAGAGTAGAGAAATGATCCTTCCGTGATTTAAGTGTGCTCCAGTCATCGTTCACCAGATCGTCTTTAATATGTTTCCAGAAATCTGATCCCAGTTTCAAAGCCTTCTGTGGACTGTCGCAACTTTTGGCAGTATTTCCGAGGATTTTTCATGTTGATCACCACTTCAACCTCTGCACATTTACTCCTTTCTCCCTCTCTTCTACTCTCGAAATATATTGTAATCTCAAACTCTTCACACTCCTACCTTTCCGCCAATCTTTTTTTTTCTCAACAAAAGCGTTTCTTACTCTTAAACACTCACATATGGCTAGCTGAAGAACAACGACGTTTTCAGTCGATGCCGGGGGAAATGGGACCTGTGCTGACACCGCTCGCTCAGGTAGTGTTTTAGAAAGCAGCTCTATGAGAGCAGTAGTGTCTCTCACTATGGTAAACTGGCTAGATGTCAATTGTAGTTACAGATTACTCGTGTTTTTGGACACACGGACTCAAGTCTACCAAACTTAAAACCGCCTTTTTGATATTGCACCGAAATGCATATTAAGACTCCATTCGAATTCCCAAACGAATCTGCTTTACCTCAAGTGATAGAGAATGTTGACTTTTAAGGGATCTAAAAAAACTCGACACTGGCCTTGAGGTGAACAAACATATTAAAGGTTGTCTAAAATTTTACCATCTTTACTTAACCTATCCTTACCATTTTTTGTTTTTAATTTTAAAAGTTGGCTTAGAAAAGAATAAAGTTCAATATATGCGCGCCCTACTATCACGTGCCAAATACCTGTTGCAGTCGGAGAATTCCGATGCATCTTACAAGATCTTGCTAAAGGTGCGCAAGGAGGTTGCCAATAGTGCCAACGTAATAGAGCCCAAATTGCTCAGCGATTTGTTCTTATATGAAGGAATGTACTTATGGAAGTAAGTGAAAATCTAAACACAGACAAATTTTTTTCATGCACTTAATACCCACATCAATCTCACTTTTAGCCAAAACCTTAAAAGTGATGCACTTTCCAAAATGGAACAAGCATTAAAGTTGGCCCAGGAGAGTGGTTGTAAGATGAGAGAAGCTGAAGCGCTTGTGGCTATTGGTAAAGCTTATGCGGCTGAAACTTTAGAACAAGACAAAGCACGCGAGGCATTTACGTTGGCGAAGCAAATTTTCGGTGAACTCGGTGATGTCTTGAATCGTAAGAAGGCTCATTACATGTTGGCCAAGTTGCATGCCGATCAGATATTTCCGTGCTTCCTCGGTTTACTGAAGGATGATGAGGAAAAATGTTGCGGATTTTACAATTTGCGACAATGGAAAAATAGTTGTAAAATATTTTGGAATACTATGGGTATTGCAGAGTTGAAAGAGGACAAAATTTATTGTCTATTAGAAGAAGATATCAAGGATACAATCGCTTGGAAAGAAAATTAATTGTAGTGGTTTCTGGCAATGCCACCGTAGTGTAAACAATATCGCATGTATAAATTACGAAATATTTACCCCATAATGAGCTATAAAAAAAAAGAATTCTTGACAGACTTAAAATTGAAAAATCTGTACGTCTTCCTAATCCCTGTAGTGTCTTCCAGGGGGAAGAACTGGCAATTGGGGAAGCTTGTAGGCCACTGATTACAGACATCTCTTTTCTCTATTCTTTCAAATAGCCAAGTTGCAATTCAGGCACTGGATTCGACTACAACAATCTCTAAACTGGTGAAACAAAGTTGGAATAGCCTTACCTCTTTGAGTGGAAACCATAACGTTACCTTAATGTGGGTCCCGGGCAACGCAACATTGAAGGTAATAAAAAAGCAGTTGAACTGGCAAGAGGGGGATCTGCCGTTAGGTGTAGTCAAGAATACAATTTCCCTAAACTACCTCCGAATCGCGGATTGTAGATGGAGAGACCAGACGACATGCAAAATTAGCAAAATGTTATGGCCCACCTAAAACCTCAAACAATCGTCAACATTGGCAAACATGAAACGATGGTACGCCTGGAGACTCACAGCAGTCATAACGGGCTTTTGGTCTGTCGAGGAACAAGCACCCAAAATAGGCATCCCTCACAACGCACACTACCACAGTTGTAAACAACCGGAGAAAAAGGAAGCGATTTCCCATTACCACTGTGAATGCCCTGCCCTATGGGAGGAGAGAATGTCAACTCTGGGCAAACCACTGTTCGAGAGTCTCGAACAACTGTCTGGCTTAGACGTCAACAACCTTATAAGGTTCTTAAACCGCACAGACTGGAATAGTCATGCATGGAATAACCATGAAACAAGTTGGTAGCAAGGATGTGGTAGCAAAATGGTGCGGAAGTGGTAGTTGGATTCTGGATGAATCACCACTTTAACCAAACAACCAAGAGGTTAGTTGGAGTCAGGGATATGAAAATGGAGTTTTTTTAATAATTATTTCCTATTTTATTTATTTTTCAAAAATTCTTCAAAAAAAAAAAAAAATCGAAATAAACCCTTTATACTCGTTCATAAAACATCAATGAAGAAGTTAATTTTTTTTTTAAATCGATTGCTTTTTTTTAATCGAAATCGAAGTTTTCAACATAAACAAAAACGAATCGCATGTACTAGTATTTTTATACTTTCAATAGTGAAATCTATAAATTTCAATCGCGTGCTTATCGAATTACAGGGATCAGCGATTTCGGAAGAATGCAGTTTCGAAGAAACGCATTCAAAGTTTTTGTCTAGGCCGTCGAGAGTCTGAAAGCACATCACTGATTGTCGAATACCTCGGCCAATATTGATTCAAATAATATGAAATTTTCAAAGAATAATTTCAAAAATAGAATACCAGTAATAATCGAAATATCATCAGTCCAAAACGTTTTTTTCTGAAATTTTGCTACTCTTAACTTCTTAATTACACACCATTGTTTTTAAACATCCAATATGTTTTATAAACATGTGAGCTCGACGTAGATATACCTATCAGTAAACTATCAGATGAACTTTACAAGCCACTACTTCGATGAGTTCAAAGGAGTATTAGATGATGCCAGGATTACTCTGACCTTGCAAATTAAAATTCTGATGCTTCAGCGACCAATGAAATTGGGAGAGTTGTAAAACGTCAGTTATCAGAAGCAAAGGCCAAAGCTGGGGTTTTTGTTGGTCTGCAAATCAGACAAATTTTCGCCGATGAAAAATTTCCAACGTTGCTGAATCGTACTCAGAAAGCGAGTTGGAACAGTTTTAAAGCAGTCGTTTCTGGATTTTTAGGAATTAACAAAGCTAAAAAAGCATTTTTTGACAACCAGCTGAAAGTGTTTTTAGTTATAAATAGATATGTACAATGGTTAATAGCTATTTTTATTATTTTTTTGATTTGACTTATCCTGTTTGCTCTTGTTGTTGTTGTTGTTGTAGCAGCATAAACATTCCCCATATATGCACGCGGAATGCTGCTGCAGTGACAGTCCTTGGTCGGATATAAATCCGGGTCGTTCCGGTAACGTAGAACCGACTCTCGTGGGATTGACATATTTTTTATTTTGTTTGCTATTTTACAATTTGGTTTTTATTGTCCACTTCTTATTTTAAATTCCAAAAATGCAATATTTTATGTGTTTATTTATAATTATGTTTTTCGAGTTCATTACATTTCTATTTTAATTTTGGATGATTTTATTTAAATATATTTTTTTGTTTATTTACATATGTAAATTACATAGCGATTGTGCTTCATGATTAAATAATACGAGATTATGTATTCAGTGACAACTGAAATTCGACACTCTTTAATTTATTGTTGTATTTTGGAAGTAGTGAGAAATAGGGGAAGAATGTGATCGCCCTCTGCGAAAATGATAGTAGAAAAGTAGTAGAAAAAGTACGCAAAGTAGACATTATCAGTGAAATGCGTTTTATTAATTCTGTCAAAGTCAAAAAATCTATGGTTGAACCATTACTTCCGTTAAACTCCATGTAAAATCTAATTTCTACTACAAATGAAATGAAAGCGAAATTTATAAATACTAAACTAGATATACTCTTATATTGTCACAGCATATCCGCTTCGTTCTCAATTTCGGCCTCTGTATCATCGTTTATCATTTCATCTTTATCCTGAGCTCCGATGGGGGTTTAATAAGTACCCGTATTAGAAATGAAGACACCTCTTTTTCCAAAAAATTATTTTTAATTTTAATTTTGCAGAAAGATGTACTTTTCCAAAGTTCCGGCCATTTTTTAACCCGTCTAAAAATAGGACGCTTCTGTCTCGGCGGTAATTTGCTCGTTTGAACTCAATTTTTCTTCATGTTAATGAACAAGAAAAATTCGCAGGGAGCCAGATTGGGTGAGTACGGGAGGGTGTGGCAGCAATTCATGATGCCATTCATGCAGTTTGGCGGCGACAATTCCGGGTGGATGTGCTGGTGCATTATCGTGGTAAAACAACACCTTCTTGTTCGCACAATGCGGCCGTGTCTCTTTCAAATTTTTGTGAAATAATAACTCACTGTAGTATTGTCCAGTCATCGTTCTTCTTTTTTCTAAAAAACCCATGAAGATGACGCCGTTTCCACCCCAAAAAATTGTCGCCACGACCTTTCCGGGCAATGAGACTGTCTTCGCATTTTTTGGAGCAGATTCACCGGGAGAAATCCATTGTTTTGATTGTTGCTTAGTTTCTGGTGTGTAATGATGAATCCTGGTTTCATCAACCAACTCAATGCGAAAATTCCTTCTGATCTCGCTTAAATTGCTCCAAACACTGCCCCGAAGTTAACAGCCGCATCTGCTAGTTGTTGCTTATGAGCAATCGCGGCACCCATCGTGCCGACAACTTTTTCATCGCCAACTTATCATGAAAAATATTAATTGCCGTTCCGGTCGACACACCAGCGAGAATCATGACGTGGACTTTTTGAATGATTTCCTCGGTAACCACGTCTGCCGGGCGTCCTGGTCGCTCCTCATCAAAACGGATGTTCGGCCATAGGCAGACCGAGGAACCGATGGATATACGCAGTGGAAAACGATCTCAAGCATTTGGGAACACGTAACTACAAAGCAAAAGCTCAAGATCGATTGGAGGAGTATTGTGAAGGAAGCTTTGACCCACCTCATGTTGTAATGCTGTGAAAGAAGAAAATAATAAACTGCAACACCAATTCAAGTAGAATTCCAGTTGTGTAGTAGTCTGCGGCCACCGTAGCCGAATGAGTTGGTGCGTGACTACCATTCGGAATTCAGAGAGAGAACGTCGGTTCGAATCTCGGTGAAACACCAAAGTAAGAAAAACATTTTTCTAATAGCGGTCGCCCCTCGGCAGGCAATGGCAAACCTCCGAGTGTATTTCTGCCATGAAAAAGCTCCTCATAAAAATATCTGCCGTTCGGAGTCGGCTCGAAACTGTAGGTCCCTCCATTTGTGGAACAACATCAAGACGGACGCCACAAACAGGAGGAGGAGCTCCGCCAAACACCCAAAAAGGGTATACGCGCCAATTATATATATATATGTTATATTTATTTTTTATTTATATAATATATATATATATATATATATACGCGAAACAAGAAAATCAGTAATGGTTTTCAAACGTAGTAGTGTGATTGCATTATATATGGCTGGAAAATCACCATCAGCGATTGTTTGTGAGCTCGAACACCTTAAAGTAAATAATGTTTTTGTTTATCGCACCATTACTCGTTACAATGATACTGGTAGCATCGCGAAACGTCATGGAAGTGGTCATCAAAATACTGCAACGTCACGTAAAATGGTTCAAAACGTGAAGAAGCGACCTGAGTGAAATCCTCGACGAAGTGCCAATTAAATGGCGAAAGAAGTGAAAATATCTAACCGTAGCATCTGCCGCATACTGAAAAATGATCTCAAGTCTTACAAGATCTAAAAAGCGGATGATCTCACACTAAAGCAGCAACAAGTCAGACGAAAGAGTTGCTTCGCTTGGCCGAAAGCGGTCAATTCCCGAGCCTTGTGTTCTCTGACGAGAAAAATTTTCAAACTGGGATTTATTTGACCGACCGTTCATACGAGAATTTGAGTCATTGATTGGCCACCAGGAGGCAGCACCCGCCACAGGTTATGGTGTGGGCCGCTGTAACCACAGATGGACGCCCTCCAATCGTTTCCATCAAGCCTGGCGTCGAGGTAAATGCGAAAAATTCTCAGAAAAGTATTCTGGACTCGTCACTGTTTCACAAAGCTCGAGTGAGAGCCAAGAAGGGCTAAAAACCAACGTTCCGAACTTCGTAACGCCTACACAATGGCTCTCAAAATCACCAAACGCGAATGCGATGGATTATTCTCTTTGAGCCATTTTGGAGAGCAATGTTCCCAACTAAAAGAGTCACCAGTCTCGAGATGCTGAAAATAGCCATTGTCCGCGAGTGGGCCAAAATACCTGCAAGTCACATTCGGGCAGTTTGCGATTTGTTTCTGGACCGTATCAAGGACATTGCCAAGGTAAAAGGTGGTCATATCGAGCAAAAGTAAATTGATTCTTAATTTTATATTACTTTCATTTTTTTTTTGAATTGAATAAAAGTAATTTTCCAAAGTAAATGTATGACCTTTTTAACTGGTAACATTTCGAGTGGCGGACTCTGTAACTTCACTTTACACATTTCGTTTTCATTTAATTCCCTACTTGGGATGGTAGTCTTTCATTCTTGGTATAGCAGCTAAAATCTAAGTTTTCATATTAAAATTATGATAGTCAAAAACAACGGTTAACAACTAACAACTCCGAAAAATTCACTCACAACAAATAGAGCGCAGTGTATAGTGTGTTATACATATATATTTGAGTGTTAATATGTAAGTATATTTGGTTATTGCTGTAATTTCGCGACTGCGTGTTTAGGCCCTCATCAGCTGTTGACCACCTGTTGTTAGTGCTATAATCAGAAATGCTCAACATATGGCAGCATTATCTTCTACATACATACATACATGTTTTTATTTGCCATCAAAAGCAGCTAACTCAAATATGAGTGCAGCCGGAACAGGTTTCCTTGCGAAGAGTGAGTTTTTCCGCCTCATAGCGATTTGAAAAAAATTGGCTTTTTGAGTGAATCCTCGTTGCGGGCAGAAGCTATTGACTGAGCCACTCCCTGCACTGATGGTGAATAGTTTCAATTGTGCTTTGTCGCGCGATTGTTGTGCATTTATAGATTAACGCGTGTCGTTGTTTTTGTTGGCGGTGTTTTGCCTTATGCGATAGTTTAGCCTTAAAATTTGTAAAGAAGCTCGTGTAATCGTACATCACTAAATTTATAAATAATGAAACTTAGTCAAGAGAGTCAAGAATTGTCTTTTAACTGAGATAAAATTGCATACAGAGCTGCACAAGTCCACATCGAAAGGTAAAATAATGAATGTGAAATAGTGTGCATTTTTCGAATTAAACAAATTTATTTCAAAAGTATGCGTTTCGAGTGAATGAGTGTGCATTTTTTGCATTAGGCCAAGATTGTTGATGCGATTACAGTAATACCGGTCAGCCGATTTGTATTGATTATAAAGCACACATTTATATGTAAGCAATCATTATTTAAATAAAGGGTGGATAAGTTTCAAGGCCGGTATTGATTTTGAATAAAATACAATTTTTTTAAGAAATTATTGTCATTTCTTATGATAATATGTATTGGTATGGGTCAATTACGTATGGAACAAAATATCGGCCAAGTGGCCGCCGCGGCCTCGGCGGCACACCCCCATACGATGGTCCAAATTTTCGATGACGCTGAGGCATAATTGAGGTTCTATGCCGTTAATGTGCCGAATTATCTCATCCTTTAGCTCTTGAACTGTTGCTGGCTTACCGACGTACACCTTTTCTTTCAAATAACCCCAAAGAAAGAAGTCCAACGGTGTCAAATCGCATGATCTTGGCGGCCAATTGACATCGCCGCGACGAGAGATTATTCGGCCATCAAATTTTTCGCGCAAAAGAGGCATTGTTTCGTTAGCTGTGAGACAAGTGGCACTGTCCTGTTGAAACCACATATCGTCCACATCCATATCTTCGAATTCGGGCCATAAAAAGTTCGTTATCATCTCACGATAGCGAACACTATTCACAGTAACTGCCTGACCGGCCTCATTTGGGGAAAAATACGGCCCAATGATGCCGCCGGCCCATAAACCGCACCAAACAGTGACTCTTTGTGGGTGCATTGGTTTTTCGGCAATCACTCTTGGATTATCATTCGCCCAAATGCGGCAATTCTGCTTATTGACGAATCCACAGAGGTGAAAATGTGTCTCATCACTGAAGACGATTTTCTTCGAAAATTGGTCATTCACTGTTGCCATTTCCTGCCACCATTCTGGCCATTGACGACGCTTGAAATGGTCAAGAGGCTTTAGTTCTTAAGGGGTAACACCACTCTACACGCGTAAAATAAACACGATTTTTAAAGATTTTTTTTGTATAGAAAGAAAGGGAAAACAATCACTCGGATTTGGAAAGTTATATATTATATACTAAAAAGCAAAACTACAAAGTTTGATCGAACAATTTTACAAAATGGCGGCATTGGAGACATTTTTGTGTTGTGGTTTCTCTTGAAGGAGCTCCGCGGCACGCAGCACCGAGGGTGCACATTTTAATCTGGAACAAGGAAATTTTTTTTTCTTAATCTAGATAAGAATAGCTAGAGAAACACGTAGGGGATTTAAAAAATATTTATTTTTGTGGAATTAGCAAGCATTTGAAGGAAAAAACTCTATTTTGGACTAAAAAAACGGCACTTAAATAATTATAACAATCGTTTAAATTAATCTATCGAAAATCCCCTACGCTCTTCTCTTAAGAAGGTTATTATACAGACGTAGTGAAAAACCTGATTAAAAATATTTAAAATTGCTTGAGTTATGCTGCGTGCCAATTTCAGAAAACGTGTTTTGAGAAAAACGCGTTTAAAGTTTGGAAATTTGGAGAAATCGTTAGGTAGCAGTCACTAACGCTTGGTTAAAAGCTTAAAATATTTATGAAATAAACTTCGGTAACGTATACAACTTTTTGTTCTGTGTTTTAAAAGGTTCAAAGAATTTTTTAAGCTTATAAAAAAAAAATCAATTTTTTGAAATTTCTACAGTGGTGTTACCCCTTAAGTCAATTGCACCTAGTAAGCGTGTAAATGCAAGTCTTTGTGCATAATATTCATCAAGGACGAGCGTGAGAGGTGCAATTGTTGGGCACGACGACGAGTTTAGGTGGACGGCTCTTCAACCACACTATCGCGAACAGTAGCAATATTTTCTGCAGTACGAGCTGTACGAGCATGCACTGGTGTGTTCACATCTCCTACAGACCCGGTTTGTTCAAACTTTTGCACAATTTTTCCGATTGTACACACATTTGGACGATTAAATTGACCGAAAAAATTACGAAGTGCGCGATATGCCCGTTTTTATAATAAGCCTGAGTAACTTTAACGCGTTGCTCGATTGTATATATAATATTTCCATGGTTCAAATTGAGTTAGTCTGAAATTGAAAAATGTCAAATGAAATGCAGAAAAAAATTTACGTTTAAGTGTGGTTCACATTCAACATCGGCCCTTGAAATTTAAACATCCTTTATATCGGGAGCCCATCGATCAAAGAGATCGAAAAAATTGTTGATTACAATGACGTCCCATGGATTCAAAAGTACATGTACATTTATTTAGTTTTCCAATTATAACAAACGAAATGTGTCTTGTCATCACTTCAAGGCCCAATAAGCGATAATAATTAATTTACTTTGACGAAATTCCAATCATTAGGCATGCATTTATCTGCTTAGCAGTTGGGACAAATGTACAGATGAGTCTGTTTACCAGTGGCTTTGCTTTTCTGAGCCTCACACTGCTGCCTTTCGTCCTCTTTTAAATGGTAGTACGCGAATACAGTACCTAAAAATGATATGGATTCTTAACACATAGGCTGAATAGTCCCAGGCCTAGCACATGGATGGCACTAGTTTTATTGCATTAACCTCTTTTTCAGTTAGCACTAACCTTAAAAAGACAGCTGTTAAAGTTTCATGATATTCTATTCATTTGTTCGTAAGTTTTTGGACTAAGAGCGATGCTACTTTTGTTATTTTCAAAACAATGAATACAAAATAATTTCGTGTATTAATTTACACTGCTTCATGATGGGGCAAAATACCGTCCAAGCTAAGCAATGGCTTAAAAAGTATTAAGGGGACTTCGCTCCATCAGAAACAGCAATAAAACAATGGATTGCTGAGTGAACGCAGTGGACCTCCAAAAGTGGCGGTAACATAAAGAAATAGAAAAGATAAAATAATCTACAAAATCGTTTTGAATGAACGAAAAGTGAACTTGCGTGAGTTATCTGTGATCGTAAAGATATCAAAAGATCGTGATGGCTTTATATTCCACGAGTATTTGACTATGAGAAAGCTCTGTTTAAAGTGACTGCGCAGTGAGCACACTGTTGACCAAAAACACGAACAAACATGAAGAAACAAATCTGCATGAGTTGAACTTCGAGTTGCTCTCACATCCACCGTATTCGCCAGATTTGACTACTGGCTGTTCGCAGACGCAGAAAAAAATGCTTGCCGGTAAGAAATTTCGCACTGAAACGGAGGCCTATTTTAAGGCAAAAGCTAAATCGTTCTGGTATTGAAATGTTAGAGCGGCGCTGGAATGATTGCGTTGTTCTTGATGGAAATAATGTAGATAAATAAAGCTAATTTTGACCAAAAAAAAAACATGTTCTCTTTATTAGGCCCGGGACTTTTCAGCCCACGTGCTATCTCTTGTACAATTCAGTCGGTATACCAGCGGCTGCAGTGGCTTTTCTATTTCTGAGCCTCAATCCTATTATTTTCCCTTCGCTTAAGTGGTGCCATGTGAAATCCATACCTAAAAATTGGCATTGAGTAATACAAATGTACGTATTAGGGTTATGATTTGTTTGATCTAAGAGCCTTTGTCAACCCACAATGAGAGTTTGTGAGAAATTTTAATAAAATAAAAAATTTTTTTAGAAGTAAAGAAAAGACTGAAAATCTAGTGAGCTAAGAAATATTTGGGGAAGCTTCATAGTGTCTTCTAAACTACAGTTTATAAATGCGAATTTAGAAACTGTTAAATATTAGCATAATTTAATGCACACTAAATAATTATTTAACAAGTGAATGTATTTATGTAAATTTTCTTAGAATTAAAATAAGATTCGTTAGAAATAGTTGTCTATATTAAAAAACAAAATAAATTATTTTTCAAGGCTTATAAATTAAAATTTTTTAAAGCCTTTATACATACATATATATTATACAAAAATTAAGGCCTAAAAGTCCTGTGATTATTTACTTTGCCTCTAAATATTATATAAAGGGTGGCGCAAAATTAACCATTCAACTTTTTACTAAAAAAAAAAGATTATTTCGAATGACGGAAATCTTTATTTTGACCCTTACGTGCTCCATTGCTTGTCTGTTTGTATGCTGCAGCTGTCTAGCTCACAAGTGTCAAATATGATTGCCGTAGGACGATATTTGAAAATATTATAAATCTTTCCATAATTGATTAATTTTGCGCCACCTGTTAGTTTTAAAATCTTTCCTTAGTCCCTTTGGCTTTAAATTCAAATCTTTTTCATCTTGCTTTGTTATTGATCTTTCCTTCTTGTAGGGCCAATATTGTTGTAGTATTGCTTATCAAAACATCAGCATACCATTTGGCATTCACTTTGCATTCTTGAACTTTTTCCAGTTTATCTTCATTTTTAATGATAACTTTGATTTTGCTGACTAATGTATGTACATTGAAAAAATACTTCAATCAGTCAAATATTCGCACACGCACAAACACAAACGCTCCACTTGGCAAGGTTGTTGGCAACACATGGATTAGTTAACCTTTGCCTTACTAACAAAAGACGAAATTGCATAAGTAAAGTGCAAAACAACAGCAAAATTAAAATGTGTGTACATGCATACAAATTTATTTTAGTGCGTGTAGATATTATCTGTGCTTAAGTTCGTTATACGTGCTAATATACTTATATAAGTAATATGACGTAAATAAAGAGTATTTTCAACCGTTCGACATGTCGTATGAGTGACATTAATGTACACTTGTAGTAATATGGATATACTTACATATGTATGTACAAAGGACGGACAATACTGCTTAATGACTATGAGATGTAAGTGGTTTATTATTTTTTAGGCTGCGTTATGCGCAGAAATATCAGGATGAATGCTCTGAAGTTCTCCTGGATGAAAATTAGAAATAGTTGAGAAGCTCAGAACGGTTGGAATAGATTATCACATTCGTCTCTATTAGATTTATGCATTACGTACGATTTTGCGGAGTACCAGCATATGAAGCGTACATTGTAGTACAAAAATCATTGAAATAGCTTCACAGTAGCTGAATCAGAAATGAAGAAATGAAAAATACAGCTCCTACAACTTTATACTGGTTCGAATTTCCAGCTCAGGAGATAAGTGTGGTAATGATAAACGACGTGGTGAGTTTCATATATTTTGTTTTCTTTAACACTCATTCAAAATAAAAATAAAAATATTGATGGCCTTTACTTTTGAAGTTCTATAGAGTTCGTTTCACAGTTTCATAACATTTTCTCAACCTAAATTGCTTTATTTAATTTTTTTTACTCTAGTGCGTCTTCCGAACAGCAACCGCTGTGTAACTCTATGAATGCAGACGGCGTCCAACGTAGACTATTTTTAAACTATCGAAAAATGGATGGGGAAAGCGATGATAGTTTGGAGGAGGGATAAAATTCACCAATTGTTTAAATGGAAACTGAAAGGAACTCGAATCTAGCCGTGGTTTTAATTCACTAGAAGCATACGAATTTGGTGGCAGTAAATTTCTCTGGAGGAAAATTAATCTACCGAGAGTTAAATTATTTGTGAAAAAGCGACAATAATAAAAAAATATTACAAGAACAGAGTTTGGTAGAGTTCATCAGCAGACAAATGGAAATGTAAGTAAGCAAACATGAGGTAGAAAAGAGTGAAACAGAGAAGGTAGAAGAGGACAACAACATAAGAAAAAAAAAAACAGTAAAAATAAAACGCAACTAAAACAATGCATAGAAAGGAACAAACAACAACGAGGAGACTAACTCAAATACTTAAACACCAAATACTACTCCCTATATGAGCAACAGAGCGCCACAAATGCAAGCAGCAACACTTACGTGCTCCATCACCACCAAATGTTATTTCCAGCGACTCGAAGTTTAAATTAAGAATGGCGTTGATGTTAGCCGTTTTGCTCCTTAGCTGTTGTGCGAAAATCACATTGCTGACAATGGCAGCAGCAATTACACAAATTCCAAGTGTTACCAGCAACATGCCAAAATAAAAAGAACTTTCCATCTATCTAATGTCTCCTTTTTTTTGTCATCAAACACATTTCGAGTATTACGAGTAAGAACAGTGAAGCAATTTTTTGTCGCTAAATATATTGGATAGAAGCGAGTACATATTTTTTTGTCTGCATTCTGAACGGCAGATATTTTTTATGAGGAGCTTTTTCAGAGCAGAAGTGCACTCGGAGGTTTGCATTGCCTGCTGAGGGGTGACCGCTATTAAAAACAACGTTTTCTTCATTTTGGTGTTTCATGTACCTACGTTCTTTGAATTCCGAATGGTAGTCACGCTCCAATCATCTCAGCTACAGCGGACGCCAATATGGTATGCCTCGAGTGATTTATTGGATGAGAAAGGCATCTAGAAAAAATGAGTTTTGTCTTGTTTGTGCGAATTCGTCGAGTAACTTTCGAGTTACCGTGAAATTCGTGGTATGTACTTGAGGACATCACAATTAAGCTCATTTTTGATAATTTTTTTTTGTTTTATAATTTACTGAGACGTTATACTTGTAATATTGCAACTAGTATGTAAATAATAATATGTTTGATTTTGTTTTTCTTTTTAATTTTAAAAGGAAGTATTTTACATTTTAAATACAGGTATGAAAGACATATAAAAATAAAATGTATGCTACTCGCTTTAGCCGTCTTTGCGTAGTATTCAGTAAGCTGGATGTAGCCAAGTTGACATATTTTTGTAAACGCTGTTTGTGAGCTATGGCAAAATGTTTCGTCACCTCAGTGACAGTTTACATGTCAAGATCACGGAGAAGATCACTCTTTGGTATGTAGTACATTTACATACTATGGAAGAACCTTGTTCTGCAGACGTTGAATGGAAGTTATGGTTGACCTCTCAGTTTGTTTTTTACGTACGGGAATAAAAAGAAGTCATTCGGTGCCAAGTCAGGACTATGCGGCAGATGACCCATTAATTCGATGTTTTGGGTGCTCAAAAATGCAGTTGTTTGAGCAGTTGAGAGCTCGCATTGTCCTGGTGAAGAGTGATCCGTCTTTGGCGATTGGTTTTCCTAATTTCTTGGAAGACAACTGGCAAACAAATGGTTGTGTACCACTCAGAATTTACTGTTCTGCGTTGTTCTAGTGGTACGGTTGCGACATGTCCAGTCTTTCCGAAAAAACAGGCGACCATTTGCTTGGAAGTGCTTCGTGCGAGAACAACTTTTGTTGGATTTGGCTCATCTTGAAACACCCATACAGTCGACTGCTGTTTACTTTCGGGCTCATACGCGTAAATCCATGATTCATCCCCTGTCACGATGTCATAGACGTGTTTCGAAGCCCCGCGATCGTATTTTTTGAGCATTTCCTTCGACCAATCGAAACGAGCCTCTTTTTGAGCGATTGACAAATTGTGTGGGATCCAACGCGAACAAATTTTTTTGACAGTCAAAAGTTTATGCAATATTGAATGTATGCTGGTCCCACTAATGCCTAAGATTATCTCAATCTCACGATAGGTCACATGATGATCTTGCAATATCAGTTCGCGCACAGCATCAATGGTATTTGGAACAACAACTGATTTTGGATGACCTTCACGAAATTCGTCTTGGAGTGAACTACGACCACGATTGAATTCACCATACCATCGATAAACACTGGTCCTTGATGGAGCTTCATCGCCAAAAAATTAATTAAGTTCATCCATGCAATGTTGCTGAGTTAATCCACGTCGAAAGTTGTAAAAAATAATCGCACGAAAATGTTCACGATTTAATTCCATTTTTGGACCGAGATGAATCTTTTAAGTTAGCGTAAGCCACACAAATAGCGCTGGTATTTCAAAACGTTCTGAGTACGTAAAAGCCAAAAAATGTCAAACTTTGCGATACAGCTGTCAGTTGCCAGATTGCAACACCAGGGTTGCCAAATCTCGACATATAAAAGGCACCCCTCGAATGCTTTCGATGGTGTGGTTGACATCGCGCCAGTTATTAGAACAGATGCTAGTCTTTGAACCTTGTAAAGTTTTTTGATGTTCACACCCTTCTCAAGGGCATTCCACCATATTACAATACCATAGTGGAGAATAATGACCAAAATAACTTCTCCAGAATTGGATGCCACTGGCTTTAAAATTTGCTTCCAAATAAGTAATTTGGTGAAAGTTGAAAATTTAGAGCGCCGTCCAATAAAGAAATGTATTTTTTTGAGTTTCAAATCGAGTTCGTCACGTTTCCTTTTTACATGCGCTTTCCAGCGCAGTTTTACTTCGAGTGTAATACCTAAGTATTTGGCTTCATTAACGTATGGGGTTGTCGATTTATCCATAAAGATTGGTTTGCATTCTGACAAAAAACTGTATGGCTTGATTTGTTCTTGTTTAGTTTAATTATCCACTTTTTGGCCCAGGAGACTTTGAAAATTATTTTTAAAAAATATTTGTAATTTCACTTTTTTTCAGTATTATTTCAAGTGTCCAATTTGTTCTGTTTTTAGTTAAAGGATATTTACGAAGGCCTTAAAATGTAATCGAAATCCCTCCTCCTCATGAAATACAATCATCGTATAAAATCCCTTCTACCTTACATTTTCTCCTAAGACGAGTCTCGCTGCAAAAGATAGTGCTTCTTTATTGATTATGAAAAGGGAGGGTCTCGGGAACTACGGCGGACATTGTTATCATTACTCCGATGAAGCTCACGTACACTAGTCGTTGAAATTTTTGAGCTTGGTTTACGTGAACTTCACAACTGTCTTCTTTCATTACATGTACATGAGGGCTGCATGTGATGGGATGTATCCAAGCTACCAACTACGGTTTGATATTTTATCTTATTCATCCCATGAGTTTAGATAGGTCGAAATGAATGCTCTACCCAAGATATTTTACTTGCTTGGTTAACGGTTTACCGCTTTGCCTACACCACTTAACGACTTTATTTAGCGATATCCGTAGACGTTTTGAGAACGTGTTTTCGAATCTGCCTTTGATTAGGAGGATAACGTCATCAGGAAAATCAAGAACATGAAATACGATTCAGCTAAGTAGTTAAATTAGGTCGCATCGCACGATGGATCATAATCCAGGGAAGCTGACTCTTACTAAGTAACTGAGAACCAGACTTTTTCCTGTTCCAGTTTAGACGTAATAGTCGTGGATTCAAAAACACGTGCACTTAATTTCATTGAATTCTTTGTTTCGAGTGCAATTATCGACAAGTGAGTGATATCTGAGAGGTCCTGCTTTCGAGAAAAAACTGCGCGCTAAATAGCTGACGGTGGCTGACGTTTGGCACTCTATCAAGTGAACCAATAAATCAAGCACAGTATTACAGCTGCTGAAGTTTCACTGCTGTGAAATACCGTTAGAAGGTTTATTTTCGCAAAAGTACAGTCTTAACTTGAATAATGAGAAAAACTTGTGTTACTAGATCAAATACGGTTGCTTAAATATCAATTTTCTTCCATAAAAATGTTTGTCGCTAATCAAGTGAACCGGACTGTATACAAGGTGAAGTCCAAAATAAACAAGACTGGCGTCATCAAAATGTTATTTTTCGTTATTTGTTAGGCGCACCTCGTATGCCAATTTGTTCTTTTTTGACCAATAAGAATTGTTTGGATACACAAAAAGTTTTGTCAGACCTGTATTTAGTAGTACATGCACTTAGTTTTTGCTACGTTGCATTTGTTGATTTATATAAATATAAATATTTTTTTCAAACTATGCGCAAAATATTATGAAAATTCTGTGAATTTTCTCCAAAAACTCAAACTTTTTAATCGGAATTCTTAGAATAATTTTACATACGCAGTTTTATAGCCAATGTAATTTTAGTACAGTATAGTGCAAATGTCTACAACCGTTGCTTTTTAAGAATTTTTTTTCGGGCACTGTCTTATTTTCTTCGTTCAAACTACATGGCACAGCTCTCAGATTTCCAGCAGTAAACTTTCAATATTTCAACAATGTTTAAATATTTAGCCACTTTTTATTTCTAATTTATTTTTCAGGTATGTAAAAACACATAACCTACGCTATGCACAAAGAATTCTCTTCTCCAGTTGCAAATTAAGCGCAATTGTTCTAACCATTTTATGGCTTCCCGGAATGACTTTCAAAGTTTTTAATTTCACATAAGAGGAAAAAAAATAAATTGCAAGCTAGGTAAAAAAAAAAATTAAGATGAATATGGAAGCTTGGAAAGTAAGGCTGCAGGGTTACGGAAATATGCTATTATGTAGCTGGACATTGTTTCAGCGTTGACAGGTGAGCTGCACTGAGCTGGGCTGAGTTTGTTGTGCGTGCTTTGAACAAACACACACACATGTGCATATACATGCATGGCATTATTTGCTTGGTTGTTGTTTACTCCTTGTAATTAGAACATTTCATGCAAATTACTTTTCAAAAACAATTGGAGGAAAAAGCGTGAATGAGGTTGAGTGCATAGAGAATTATGCGCAAAAAAGTATGTAATAAATGAGAGGAGGATTCGAGAGAAGGAGGAGAGGAAGAGTTGATTCGAGAAAATGCGCTCAGGAATACAATATCAGCCTAGGCGTTTGTAAAATTAGCATTTAGCGTTTGGCTTTGGAAAAATTGTGCGCCTAGAACCGAGTCGAGGCATTTTCTATCTCTACTTTTACAACAATTTTAAATAAAAAAAGGAAAAGAGAAAAAACTGCATTGGAACCACCAATGCCATTGCCATTACCAGCGGCGTTTTATGCAGGCAGCCATACATTCATGCAGTCAGAGATGCACCCAGTCTATGGTAATGACAGTGACAGCTACTTGACACAATGCAAAAGCATTCCTCACACGTCTCAAGGCTGTAATTTTCACAACTTTGAGATTTTTGCTTTCATGCATACATGAAAATTCAGTCACACATATAGTATGTATGCATTTACATATACATAAACTACGACTTAAACCTACTATACCTGCGTCAGATGTTGGTTGCCTTGTGCCGTAATTAAGACTGTCATTCATACATTCACTCAGTCCAAATAAATTTGCTCTAGCCGTAGGCTACAGCTCCGGATACATGCATGCCTGCCGTCTATCTGCCACACTTTTCCAATTCTCATTTCAGTTCTATTTTATCATTGTCGCTACTGTTTCCGCATTCATGGTCGATTAAGTACCTGAAAGACTACAATGGCTGCGGCGATGACTTCAGAGGAACATAGGGAACTTCCTTCAACCAACAGGTGCCCCCAACTCTATATGCATGCAATGGAATATAGCATACCATATACTAAGGCTGCTAAAATGAATTTTTACTCAGTGTGATGGAGTCAGGCCTATGCAAAGCTAAAAAGCCTAAGGGCATGGGTTGTTTACGAAGAAGCGTACAGACAAGAGTTGTATATTTTGAGTGCATTTGAGGTACAATTTCCATTCAGGATTAAATGGGAGAGAGATTAATTTGCCGAAAAGCTCACTCACTCTATATTGATGGATTTAAGGTGGATGGATTGTGTTGCTAGTGTTGTTTTTCACTTCGAAGAGTTTGACGTGAGTATCTTTCAATCTAAAATTCTAAGTAGTTATGAAGTCTTCAAGAATTGAGGAAATAAGGGCACGAATTGGAACAAAACAGGCACATATTCTGATAGCCAGGCATATATTCATATAAAGGGTGACGCTTATAGTGCTTTTTTTAACCACATGTCATTTGGACAGCGACAGAGCTTTCCTTTGCTTCATGCTTAAGCAACGTTGGGAAATATCGCAAACTTATTTTCAAAGTCAATGATATGTAGCCCAAAAAAAGGTCTTTATTGAAAGGAATTTAAAATCATTTTTTAAACGAAGAGCGAAGTGAAAGGAAGTTAAAATAATTTTTTAACGAAGTGCATTTTCACCTCGGCGGCTATGTTGAGAGCAAAACTGACGCATTTGGGGATTGGAAAATTCGCATGTGAGCATCGTGAAGCCAATGCGTCATCGGAGAGTCGGAAAGACGAGAGTTTGTTTCCAATTTTGAAGCCATCGCATCGTTGGCCAATTTTTCTTTGAGAATGCTGCTGGAAAAGCAATTTCAATAAGCGGTGAGTGTTACAAAGGAATGCTGAATGCTTTCATGTGGCCAAAAATTGAAGGCATGGACTTCGATGATTTTCGAGTAATTGCCAAGTTCGGTAATTGTGTTATCAGTCGTCTGTGCGATGTAAATTGTCCATCTCGGCGCTGCGCTATGACGTCGTTAAATTTTTGATGGGTCGCCATGACAGACCGTTGGTTTGCGAACAATCCATTCACGATTCGGCCCCTCAAAGCGAATATCGAGCAATCCATTCGTGGGGTAGAGCCTGAAGCTAGAAAGTCAGAAAGGTTTTAGGAAACTGTGTTAACAGGATGCGTCACTGCGAAGTCAGCCATTTGAATCAAATAATACAATAAGTAATGGGAATTTTTCGATTAAACCAATAACATACTGAAAATAACTGATTTTTGTTAATTTTAACTTTTATACTAATGTTGAATTTTTAGAAAAACCAATATGTAAGTCCACCTGTGTAAGCAATATAATCTGATGTAATCAATTGCAAAGTATATAGTAAGGAAATGTGGATTGGAATTACGTCCAGTGCTTCATTCGATGATCATCTCTTTTATCTAAATTGTCAGTCATAGGAGCACAGATAGAAAGAGAGCGAATGAATTGGCTGGGATAGAAGCCTGCCTGGAAAAATCAGTAGCTTTGATACTGATATGTCTTTTAAATCTAAATCAATTTTATTGTATTGGACTCGTGTCATTAGCAAGACAGATTCGGCTAAACTATTGCAGGATGAACGCAACAGATCTGCTAAAAGGCCAAGCACATAAGTATTTAGAGTTGTAGAAATTATTAAAAGCTATAAAATAAATAAATAATTGGCGCGTACACTTCTGTGGCCGACCTGCTGCTCCTGCTTGTGACGTGCGTCTTGATTTTGTTCGACAAATGGAGATACCTACAGTTTTAAGGGTTTGTATACAGTTAGAGGGTAAAAAAAGCGAATGTTCCAGAATTTTTTGTGAGCAAATTTTTTAATTTATTGACCTAAAAATTTGCACACATATTGTGTTATCTTTGAACTGTATTCTAAGACTTAGTATCAGTAAAAATATTTATTTGGAAAGGAGCTACAGCTGATCTCCGGGAGCACCTCTCAAAAAAGATGTTTTGCGGTGACCTCTATATGTCTGAACTAGACCCTCTGGGATTAAAAACAAAACAGATTTCGTTAAAGTAATATTAAATCTAGTAATTAATCGATGGAATAAGTAAAATATTTTTTTTTGACAAAATGGCGGCTTCTCAAAAAAAAATTGATTTTTGACCGAAGTTTCGGCCTTAAATAGTTTATAAAAAATTGTTATAAAAATATATTTAAGAAGCTCGTCTTAAAAATTGAGACTAATCGGTTTAGCCGTTTTCGAATAATGTTGGTAACCGACTTTGAAATCATAATTTTGAGAAAAACGCGTTTAAAATTTGAAAATCACTTTCAAGCACTCTGAAACGCCCTCTCAAATTTGCCTGTAACTTTTAAATTAAATTTTCTGTGTGTATTCCTAAATTAATAAATAAAATAAAATAAATCGATTTTTTGAAAATTCTAACTGTATATAACCCCTTAAGCCGACAACGAACAGCAAATGGTTTTTAATGAGGGGCTTTTTTCATGGCAGAAATACACTCGGAGGTCCGCCATTGCTTGCCAAGGGGCGACCGCTATTAGAAAAAACTGTTTCGTGTACGTAGATTCGAACCTATGCGTTTCCGAATGGTAATCACACACCAATTCCTGCGGCTACGATAACCGCTATATTATAAGCCATATTGCCGGAAAAAATAAAAGCTGTACGTTACCGCAATGACTCTGATTTGTATCAGGTCAAAGTCTGCCACTTCAGCAGCATTCCCCAAAAATGTATAGAGAATTTTTTATGCTATTACTGCAGCATACTTTACTTCGGAAGCTGCTGTAGTCACAGCTGGATGAAGGCGACGTAATAGCCTAGCATTTCCGGTGCGGCTGCGCAGACCTGGCATTCTCAAGAAAAAAATGCTCTAAAGGTACAGACGACTGTCATCGAATCATCACATCAGAGTGTATTATAAAGGGTTTTCTAATAACAGGTGTTATTGGTGAATGGATTGCGCTATCCAGAGATGATTAAAGATTTTTTATGGCCGGAATTGGATGGTATTGATCTGGACAACGTTTATTTTCAACAAGACGGCGCCACGCGCCACACAAGCAACGAAACCATTGATCTTTTACGGGAAAAGTTTCCAGGCCGTGTTATCTCTCGAAGAGGTGATCACAATTGGCCACCGAGATCTTGTGACTTAACACCTTGTGACTTTTTTCTTCGAGAGGAGGTCTACGCCAACAGCCTAGGGTCGATTCAAGACCTCAAAGATGGAATTCGTGAGTCTATCGAGGACATAGGTCAGCTACTTTGCAATTCGGTTATGGAAAATTTCATGAAAAGGATATTGTCCTGTAAGCGTGGTCGTGGTGGTCATTTGCCAGATGTTATTTTCCACTATTAACGGCATTCCTTCCTCTTTATAATGAAATAAACATCCGGTCATTTATATTAAAAAATAGAATTTTTCTTTGCATATCAAAATAACACCTCTTATTTGAAAAATCTATACTATCAATATGTGAACGAGTGCTGAACGTAATCGTTTTATCGATATGCCATTCGAACACCGAAAACCGCCAGTAAAGATCGAATTTAAACAAATATGTAGGTAAGTAAATTGTAAAAATATATGTAATTCCATATGGTTTTTGTAATAAATTTACTATACGAGGAGTTTTAATTAATTTAACCCCATCCAAAAAAGATGTTATGGTGATATCAATAAATTCATTGAAGGAGGACCCCCATTTATTCCAAGTGATTTTCTTTTTAATTTCTCTAGTGACTGAAAACCTCGTAGCTGGTGTCGTTTATAAAGGGTAGTTAAGTTTCAAGAGCCGGTGTTGATTTTGAATAAAATACATTTGTTTAGGAAATTATTGTCATTTCTCTTTATTATGATAATATTGATATGGCTCAATTACGTATAGCACACCTCCATCCGATGGTCCAAATTTTCGATGACGCTGAAGCATTATTGAGGTTCTATGCCGTTAATGTGCCGAATTATCTTATCATTTAGCTCTTGAATTGTTGCTGGCTTATCGAGGCACACCTTTTCTTTCAAATAACCCCAAAGAAAGAAGTCCAACGGTGTCAAGTCACATGATCTTGGCGGCCAATTGAGCCATTGTTTCGTTAGCTGTGTGACAAGTGGCACCGTCCTGTTGAAACTACATATCGTCCACATCCATATCTTCCAATTCGGGCCATAAAAGGTTCGTTATCATCTCACGATAGCGAACACTATTCACAATAACTCCTGACCGGCCTCATTTTGGAAAAATACGGCCCAATGATGCCGTAGCCGAATGGGTTGGTGCGCGACTGCCATTCGGAATTCACAAAGAGAACGTTGGTTCGAATCTCGGTGAAAACACCAAAAGTAAGAAAAACATTTTTGTAATAGCGGTCGCCCCTTGGCAGGCAATGGCAAACCTCCGAGTGTATTTCTGCCATGTAAAAGCTCCTCATAAAAAAAATATCTGCCGTTCGGAGTCGGCTTGAAACTGTAGGCCCCTCCATTTGTGGAACAACATCAAGGCGCATACCACAAATAGGAGGAGGAGCTCGGCCAAACACCCAAAAAGGGTGTAGGCGCCAATTATATATATATATGGGGCATTCTTTCTGAACGTGAGACCCCCTGCCCCCAGAATAGATTTTGACGAAAAGAGGTCTATGAGGGCTTAAAATGTAGGTAATTATGTTTACTTTCGAAAGCAAAGTGGCACTTCTTGAAATTCAAAATGGCGGATCCTTCCTTCCTTATACTCCACAAGCTTGCTCACAAGAAAATTTTGCTTGCGCAATTTAAGGAAGATCGTGTTCTACGACTTATACAACCTTTAGAGCCAATTTAAAGACTAAATTAAATGACAGGTGTCACTATTGCTGTCAATAATTGAAAAGTCATTTAATTAAGTCTTTAAATTGGCTCTAAAGGTTGTATAAGTCGTAGAACACGATCTTCCTTAAATTGCGCAAGCAAAATTTTCTTGTGAGCAAGCTTGTGGAGTATAAGGAAGGAAGGATCCGCCATTTTGAATTTCAAGAAGTGCCACTTTGCTTTCGAAAGTAAACATAATTACCTACATTTTAAGCCCTCATAGACCTCTTTTTGTCAAAATCTATTCTGGGGGCAGGGGGTCTCACGTTCAGAAAGAATGCCCCATATATATATAATGATACCGTCGGCCCATAAAATTGGTCATTCACTGTTGCCATTTCCTGCCACCATTCTGACCATTGACGACGCTTGAAATGGTCAAGAGGTTTTAGTTCTTGAGTTAATTGCACCTGGTAAGCGTGTAAATGTCTTTAGCATAATGTTCAAGTCTTTATGCATAATGTTCATCAACGACGAGCGTGAGAGAGGCAATTGTTGGGCACGACGACGAGTTGAGCAATATTATCTACAGTACGAGCTGTACGAGCATGCACTGGTGTTTTCACATCTCCAACAGAGACGGTTTGCTCAAACTTTTGCACAATTTTTCCGATTGTACGCAGATTTGGACGATTAAATTTACCGAAAAAATCACGAAATTCGCGATATGCATTTTGATTTGAACGCCCGTTTTCATAATAAGTCTGAATAACTTTAACGCGTTGCTCGATTGTGTATCTTTCCATGGTTCAAATTGTGTTAGTCTGAAATTGAAAAATGTTAAATGAAATGCAGAAAAAAATTGACGTTTAAGTGTGGTTCACATTCAACATCGGCCCTTGAAATTTATACTGTAATTTATTGTGCATAAATTTTTATAAATAAGATGAATAAATAAATAATTTTTCCAAACATAAAATCATCCGTACATAAAAAGGTTCGGCGTATACTTCTGCTGGCTAAATTACCTTCAGCTTTACAGTGATCTGTCAAAGTAACTCGAAAAAAGGAGAGATAGTTCAATTCTGAAATATAAGCAACAACCCTCGTAAAAACAGGCATGATTCAACACATTTCATTGAAGTTTATAACTGTTTTCTGATGTGTCCTCCAACTCCAACTACTTTGACTTCCTGCCTTTTTATCTATTAGTCGATCTGACAGCCCTGCGTGTTCTCTACGTGCATGTGAGGCTCGTTCAAATAATACATATATACGTACAAAAACAACAAAAACGACTTGAGTAGTTGAAAATAGATTGAAGTCACACTGTAACAATTGGTAACTTACAGTCGCTACGCCTTGCAAAGGCAATTGATGTTGAGTAATTGCGAAATTGTTTAAAGTCAAGTGTAAATATAAGTACGAGTACATACGCACATATGTATGTATGCGCTATACAAATATCCAAAGCCCAGTATTCTGGCACATCTTGAGGAGTAAAAGTTGTGTGTTTGAATTAATGATAGAAGTTTTAGTTTGGTACTAATTTGCTTTGCACAAAATGCTCATAAAGAGGCTTTGGGCTTTAAGGTGCGGGTGGGAAGAAACTTACTGATAGTGCAGGGAAAGGACTTAATATAACTTAGTGGTGCTACTACTATTTTTATCTTGTGATAGGAGGATAGACCGATATTTATTTGAAAATTAAAAGCGATGGCATCGTCCCCTTAAATCCAACATTTTGCCTGTTAAGAAACTTATTTCAAATGATTACAGTTTTACTTGATCTGCGAAATAGTCTGTGTCAGCTAACGGACTTCTTTCCTAAAATTGGAGAAAATCGTACTTCGGGCGTTTAATAAGCAATATTTTTTGCGGGAAGCACGATCCCTTAAACAAAAAAAACTTAATATTATTATGAGATCTTTTCAACATCGGTTGAAACTAGCCACCACGGATTTATCTGATTTCATTGGTTCGCTGTACATATTTGAATATAAAAGCTAGGGGAATCCCCCTACGAAACTTTTAGGAATCCTGAGCGTAATCTAAGGCAAAATATAAGAAAAAAAATTTCAAAGGGGGTGGTTTTAAAAAAATACAAGAAAAGTGTTACCCAAAAATTAAAAAAAAAAATGATTTAAAGAGTATGTTTTAATATACAAAAATATTTAAAGAGTAGAGTAGAATGGGGTAAGATAGGTCATTTTTTTTTGGAGAGCTCTTGCTACGGTGTTTTTTCATTGATTTTGAAAAATAAGCAAGATTTTGAAAGGTTATTTATCTGCTAACATTTTGGTTATACTGACTTATGTTTGGCTAAATATTTTGGAAGCTGCATTCAATAAGACAAAGGTACTTTTTTTCGATATTTTCAAAATCGGGGGGCACGATAGGTCACTATATGTGAGGGGAAAAGAACAATGTACATGGCTTGGAAATTAACGTTTTAACTTTTATTTATAGAGTATGAACACTGCACATGTTATAAAAGTTAGGAATTTTTCTTTAATTCATCACACAAGCACGTAATGTTTCGAACGGAATTTTAAATTGTTTAGAGGCTGATCGAACACTAGCGCCATCTCGGACTTCCGCGATTGCGTTTTTTACGTCCTCTTCACTTCGTTTCGGCGTTTTTCGCACATAATTACGCACCATTTTGCTGCAAAAACATTTAAAATTTATTTTATTCAATTAAAAGTAGTGACCTATAATGCCCCCAGACGGCTGACCTATAGTGCCCCCAAGCACATGTTTTATGTTAGTGTCGATATTTTTTTAAAAACAAAAATATCAAAAAACTAACACATTATTCGTGTTCAGCATTATTTTCTACTTAAAATAAAACTCACCTGATAAATATTTACATACATTAAATGCACTGCACCGTAGAATAAAAAAAATGCTATGTCGGAGAAAAGCTCACAAAAAACTAAACGACGCCAGAACTAGGATAACTAATCAATGGTGACGGCCGAAATGACAGTCGTCAACGTTGTTCCCCACCACGCATTCAATTCACATAAGACGAGTGACCTCTGCAAAAACAGTGCGACGAAAATCCCACCTACCTATTGTGCCCCCATACCTATCTTACCCCATTCTACTCTATATTTTAGTATAAAACTTAAAAAAATATATATTTAAAAATATATTTAACTATAAAAAATAAAAAAAAATAAAGAAAAATAAATGTCAAAAGGAACCAAAAAGGCTTTTGGCTTTAAACAACTCTGTAACAAAATTTTCGGCAATGAATGAGTCTCAAAATTACTTTTTCCTGTTTATTTCTTACTGTACTCAAGTCTTGTAGGCTTCAGATTCTTAGAAAATTTTAAGACTATGCGACACCTCTTTTACGAGGGCGGAAACTTATTTCCATACCCATACTTCATTTTCGAAATATTTTCTCAAACAGCTCATTTTTCCCCTTCTAGTATCATTAGCTTGATTGCTTCCGTCTACTTTCTCTCTTTGGCTTATTTCTTTAATATGTCAGCACTTTTCATTTTTATTTCGTAAGTCCTTTAACTAAATTTACAATTTTACCTTAGCCAGACGCTATATTTTTCTAAAGATTTGTTAAGATTTGTTTTGTAGTCTCAATGTCAGCAACCATGAACACATTATTGTTGCTACAATTTGGCTTTTGAGCCTGTTTAGCTGCCCGTTCCAGTGAAATGCTTACATGAGTCGAAATCGCGTGGCCAAATGCCCAAAAACGTTGTTGTTGGTAGCCACATTACTCTGATTACTCTTACTAAGCTTCACAGCTTTCAGCGATTACGACAAGCTTACAAAATGAGCAAGCATACCTTATTCTAAATTTTGTTATTGCAACAGCAATACCTAAGCAGTAACATTTTCTCGTAAAACTGCTAACAGTTCCTGAAGAATGCGTTCGGGGTCATGCGTTCATTGTATGAGTACCATCACTGGTTGACTTGTTATTGTTGGAAGTGACACTGCTTCCACTTTGACTTCAGAGCCTGCTGCTGCATATCGAGTGCCTAGCTGACAAATTGCCTTTTTGACTGACAGTCCATGCAAAAAAAGGTACCGATTTCGGTTGTTGCTGTGAGTTGCACCAGCTAAAGGAATTGCTTGCTGGATTTTTTTGCCTTTGTTTGCAGTTTTATGGGTCAAGCGGGTTTTTAAATGTGCCTGCGTGTATGCGGCTTTATTGGCATTGGTTACTGGCACATTGCTTGTTGTTGTAGAAAGTATAAGGAAAAGTGTGCCAAAATGGGTACTGAACATTTTTGTGAAGGATTAAAATAAGTCCGTACGCGCTCTTGCTGGAATTTTAATGGGAACTGGGCGTATTATTAACGAAGAAAAACATTGAAATAAGCTTAAAGCTTTAAATTTTGGTTCTATTTAAGCTACAGCGCTGCTTAAATATCTGACCCTTCGTTTGAGAAAAAGTAACGTCCTCCCATATATGGAACACTTTTACATTTAGAAAATACATTGTACACTCCCCAATATTAAAGTACAGATTTATAGAAAATTATTTAATATTATAAATCCAAGAAACGGATGTACCAGAAATTTCAATTCTAAAAACTCAGGAGCGCATCAGATCTTTATTGAGAAATCATTTACGTGGTAAAAAAAAATTATTAAAAAATAGGAAATCATCGTACACTTTCACACTAAAAAACCCCTAATCCATTTTTTTGTTAATTTTGACAAAGGCTTAACTTATATCTCTTAATTAGTTAAATAATTAGTGCTAAAATTAATTTTGGGGTTTCTTGCCAATTGTAAAAATCCAAAGCATTCGCGCGGGACAAAACCAAAAGTGATTTTCGTTGCCAATAGTTCAAACACCGATATCAGTCAACCTGCTGCAATATTTCATCGTGACTAATTTTAGAATGTTGCCCATTGACGTCTTTTAAAAATGCTTCTGATTTTACCCAAATTTATTTATACTATCTTTCAATTAAATTTTTATCACTGGATACGTCGCTCGTGGCATTTTTTTCCACCCTGATATTAAGTTTGTTTCTCTTGCTCTCTTGAAGAAATTAAATGTACTATAAACAAGCTTAGTAAAAAGGTTTTTAAATCAACAGAAGTATTCAATGAATTTATTTTCGCATATTAACAAGAAATATTTTGTAGTATTTAATATAATAAACAAAAGTAAATTTAAATAAAATAAATTTTTTAAACAAAACTTCAAGTAGATACTATTAATTTTATTTGCATGTCTTTTGGCAACACATTCCTCATTTTTTTACAGCTGTTGCCGGCGTTTACTTGTATTTTCATTTTATTTTGCATTTCTACCGACTTTGTGTCTAACATACGCGCTCATACCGTCTTTTCTTTTCAATCATTTTATTAGCCTTCCACTTTTGCCCAGCATTTCGAATTCTTTTCTCGGTTTTTAAATTATTGATTTGTAATTTTGTTTGATTTTCCTTCAACTTGTTAGAGATTTAAATCAATTAAAAATGTGTATGTATTTACATAAATAAATCATTTATTGAAAAAATAATTATTTTAAAAACTTTACTGGGTCCGCTTGACGCGAAGCGTCTACCACGCGATCAACCGAATCGGCTGGTGGGGGAAAATGATCGTTGGACCTTCCTCTTCCACTAGAAACCGGTCCCAATTCGCTGGCAACAGCGGTGCAGTCAACATCGCTCCGCGCGTGAAAGATGTTTTAAAAGTGTGTTATGATTTTGCAGCGGCGAAAATGCAGCGATCGTTGGAGCAACGTTACTCGCTCAAATTTTGCGTAAAGCTAAACAAAACGAGTACCGAAACCATTGGGCTACTCAAGGAGACTTATGGGGACCAATCTTTGTCCAGTGCCCAGGTAAAACGGTGGCACAAGTCGTTCAAGGAAGGCCGGGAGGACGTCGAAGACCTCGTCAACAATTGGACCCTTCATCACGACAATGCGCCGGCGCACACAGCCTTCCTCTGCACCTCTGCATTGGCCAAGATGGGGGTTCCGGTCCCCTCCGGACTTCTTCTTGTTCCCGCGCCTGAAAAGAAAGCTGAAGGGGAGACGTTTCGACTCCATCGAGGCGCTCCAAAAAACTGTGACATCCGAATTGAACGCGATTCCGGCGGATGAGTTTAAAAAATATTTCCTGCAGTGAAAGGACCGCTACCAGCGGTGTATTGACGCTCAAGGGTCCTATTTTGAAGAATATTATTGTAGTTGTATAAGCCAAATGGTTTAATAAAACTGCTTAACAAAAATAAGGCTCATTACTTTTCAATCAAACCCTGTAATTTCACATTTATAATGTGGCATATAACATATAATTGATATATACAAGGTGACGCAAATGTAATCACCCTATCGCGCGGCTGCCGTAGCCAAATAGGTTGGCACGTGACTACCATTTGACAGTGCGTAGGTTTATTTTTTTATCGGAAGATTTATAAATTTTGCATTTTTTACAATTCTGGACTAGAAAGCTGCAGTATACCAACAGACAAGCAATGGAAGGCGTGAAGCTCAAAATTAATATTTCCTTCACTCATTTTTTGCTTTTATTTAGTACATTCAAAAGTACCAAAATCACGAATCTTATTATTTTTCAACAGGGTTTGTTTTATTCGAATTGTATAACAAATTTCTGTTTATATTCAATATTAGAAGATCTGTCTGCATTGTTTCCCTATAAAAATATTTTATATTTTTCTGCTGTGGGCCTGCGGGTGGAAATGCTCCTATGCAGAAATCATTTTTAGCCTACTGCGCACTGCGAAAATATATCTCTACTGAGGCACCCTATATTTTAAGGCTTTTTAAAAATTTTTGCACATTCAGGGATTCATTGTTCTATAATTTATATAAATGCATGGTAATACCACTATAATGGCGTAGTATTCTTCTGCCTAGTGCAAAATATTCACAAAGAATGTGTTCTGAATTTTCAGTGTCCATTTCACAGAATACACAGATGATGATTTCAGAAAGATCAGTTTTGTTTAATTGATATTGCAGGCTACAGAGACCTGTAAAGTAACTAGTTAAAAGTCGTACTGTCCGAAAGTAGCTTATCGGAAATTTCTTTGCATTCCCCAGCGCTCCACAAATTTCTTCTCATCCCACTTTCTGAGAAATGTTTCAATGTGGCCTTTTAAAGGGTTTTCCAATAACAGGTGTTATCTATCGCTATCGAGAGATGATTAACGATTTTTTATGGCCGGAATTGGCCACACAAACAACGAAACCATTGATCTTTTACGGGAAAAGTTTCCGGGCCGTGTTATCTCTCGAAGAGGGGATCACAATTGTCCACCGAGATCTTGTGATTTAACACCGTGTGACTTTTTTCTTTGGAGCTACGCGAAAGAAAAGGTCATTCTGGGTTACCCAAGTACTGACTCACGTTAATCTGATAGATCTACACATCAAGAGGATGGCAACCATGAGTGCAGCTAGATTACACGCAGTGGCCCGGAAGGAAAAAATTTAAGGTTATATCGACGGTTCCTTTCAACAGAAATTTTGCTACTCTCATTCCATCTAAGAAGGAATGAAGTGAGAGTCCCACTAAAAAACTTCAACACTACAGTCTATACAGATGGCTCTAAAATGTATTGTGGTGTTGGAGTAGGTATAGGGTTTTTCAGTAAGAGCGTTTCAACTTTTGAACTTTTTTGAATAAAACACAAACGGTTTGACTTTTTTAACTAATTTTTTTTTTTATTACCGAGTTTGAACATATACATTTAAGTATGAAATTCGATTTCTTTTGCATGATCACCGCGTGCACATTTTACGAAGTCCAATCGTTGAACCCAATTTTCGACCACTCTTTTGCATAAATCGGCTGAAATTCCAATTTCGCGTTCAATATTGGCTCTGAGCTCACAAATCGTCGCCGGCTTGTTACTGTAGACAAATGATTTCACATAACCCTAAAACGGGACGGCTTGTTAAATGGACCGTAAAATGGCCGTAATGCTCTTAAAGTAGCAGCAACAGAACGATTATTTTCATAAAAAATTTGCACGATTTGCAATCGTTGCTCAAGTGTGTAGCGTTCCATGATGAAATGTATACTAATGAAGTTTACAAATGACAAGCGAAAAATAAAAAATATTGCGTCGTTCGCCCTCCCTATCGGAAAAAAGTTGAAGCGCACCTATTGAACAACCCTATATATATTCCCATAGACTGTAAATTGAAAAATCTGTACGTCTTCCTAATTCTTGCAGTGTCTCCCAAGTGGAAGTACTAGCAATTGGGGGAAGCTTGTGCGTTACTAATCGCAGATTTCTCTTTTCAATATCGCTATTCTTTCGGATAGCCAAGATGCAATCCAGGCACTGGGCTCAGCTACAACAACCTCTTAAGTGGTGGAGCGAAGCAGGACTAGCCCTACCAGCTTGAGTGAAAACCATAACGTTAACTTAATCTGGGTCTCAATTCATCGGAATATTGATGGTAACGAAAAAGCAGCTTTTGGTCTGTCGAGGAACAAGCAGCCAAAATGGGCCTTCCTCACAACACATACTGTTACAGTTGTGAATAACCTAAGAAAAAGGAAAGGATTTTCCATTTCCTCTTTGAATGCCCTGCCTTATGGAAGGAGAGAATATCAAGCCTGGGCAAACTACTGTTCGAGAGTCTCGAGCTACTGTCTGGCTTAGACGACAACAGCTTAATAAAGTTTTTAACCCGCACAGATTGCGATATGGTCGTGATGTAAATAACTGTTAAGCAAGTTGGTAACGAGGATGTGACAATGGTGTGGAAGCGCTAGTTGGATTCGGGATGAATCACAACTTTAGCCTACCAAGCAACCAAGCAACCAACCAACCCATATTTTTACAAAAAGCCTGGTACAGCAAAAAATGCTCTTGTGGCTTTTGAGGTTACTTTCTGAAGATGAGAGTTCTAAGGGAGTGTTTTATTAAGATTGATATCAAGATAGTTCGATTCTGTTGATTTATTCAGTTGATTCTGCACAGTACATTTGAGCTTGATGTTCCTTTTATTTCTAGTGAATGGCCTTAGCACAGTTTTCGGTGGGTTAATAGAGAACCGTTTATTGGTGCAGCATTCGTTTATTATGCTAAGGGCGTGTTGCATGCAGTTAGAGATGGTTTCCTCATGCCAGCCAACTATGTATAAATATATTTACTTACTACCAAGTCATTAGCACAACCTTGAGTGAGGAAACCTAGATTGTTCAGAAAATATACTAATAAAACAAATACTAACTTTGCATTTTTACTCATTAAATATTTTTCGAAACAAATTGTCTTCGATTGAAGTAACTGTTGTTCCTGTTTAGCAAGGTGGTAAGAGACTCTCGATGAATACTATTTAATGTATATCTGTACACTGCCGATCCAGTAGTCGCACTCATGTCTGGTCCTGGGTCTCGTCGGAATAATCGAAAATATGCCTTCTGACTCGCCTGGGAGGTGGCTCATGGTCTAGCAAGTGCCTGCAGGGGTGATTCCTATAGGAATTGCTTGCTGAGAATCTTACAGTGACCCTTAAACGGAAGCATGCAAACCTCATTGCCATGGTGTTGCAGGATAGGCATCAGGAAACATCCAGTGGTTGTACTGGTAGTGGTATTCTGGCAGGTCTGTAGTTTAATCCACTGCAAATCACTAGTGCCAGACGACCAGATGGGCGCACCGTAATTTAAAACCCACTGACCAAGGGTTACAAATGACACCAACAACATTTCTTTGTCCTTGCCCCTAGTACTTCCGGCTAGCGATTTGAGGATCTTAATGGCAATTGCGGTTGAATGGAGAACCGAGAAGGAGAGCAAACTGTAGAAGGTGACACCCATTTTCGTGACATTGCCGTGACAGCCGGAATGAATCGATTTTCTTCCGACAAAGGGCTGTAAACTAGCCCTGTCTAGTGCGCTGAGCCTCACCCTCGTTTATCGTTTGAAGTTATTGCAATGCTATGACTATGCAAATGCTTCCCCTTATATTTAACAGTTGTTTTCGCGACTTACGGTATTCCACTATATTTAATCCAATACTCTCATCATCGGAGTTTATGATATCCAGATAATAGATATCACCAAATCATCCTTGTCTAACTGTATATATGTATATATAATTGGCGCTTAAAATTTTTTTGGGTGTTTGGCCGAGTTCCTCATTCTATTTGTGGCGTGCATATTGATATTATTCTACAAATGGAGGAACCTACACTTTTAAGCCCACTCCGAACGGCAAATGGTTTTTTATGCAGACTACAATGTCAACTGTCATGAAACGTCCACAAACTTAAAAAATAAAATAAAAACACAAGTGAACCAATGTGTCTTTTACTGCAATTTATGGTAATCATCTAAAGTGGACCTCAATACAAATACTTCAGAATTTTAGGTTTAAGCGCTGGCAACTTGTGCATTTAATAGCGACTCATATTGCTTGCCTTCTTTTCTATTCTATTTCTGTGCGCAAAATTCGAGAAATGTAAGCATCGTACACGTGATCAGTTGTAAAACAGAAAGAAATGCGCTTTACCTGCCAAGAGCTGAAGGCATCAAAGGTAAACAAAATCGAATTCAAGTAAGCACCTGGCCAGGCATGAGTATGTTGGCATGCAAATAATCTGTATTCATCTGATATCTGTTTTGTTATTGCCGATACATTCCAGTAATGCAATTCTTATCCTTTGGAATTTCTCCTTGTAAGCAACGCCTTTTGCCTTGTAAGCAATGCCTTTGCAGTACATCGTTGAGTTTGGCTGTGCACAATCAAAATACATTTAATGAAAGTGGTGGTGCTGGTGATGGCAGAGCGTAGAATATAGAGGGTAGGGTGAGTTGTCGGTGTACTTCAATGACTAACTAAACTGTTTTTTATTCTGCCTACTTCTGTTCAAAAAGCTTTTCACCAAAAATGTTCTGTGTAATTTTCTAAGCAATATACAGGGTGCAACATTGAAGGTGGTGCTAAATTATTTTATTAGAAAAATTAAACAGCTTAAATTCGTTTACATTTCTAAATTCTGTTAAGTCAAAATAATGTAAGATTTATATTCTAAATATAAAAATTCTGGATGAAAATTTATTTTGGGCCATAATTCTGGATTGTTTGAAGTACTGTAAAGAAAAAGAAAAGTGCGTGTAACGTAGTACACATAATAGAAGTGAAACTTTCAAGGCAAAAACCATTCTGCTCTAAAGCCTATGCAGGTGTGTATGTATGTATATATACCCACTTTAAGGGGAGAGCCTCATGTAGGAGCCTCAAAAAATCGATTTTTCTCGATAATCTGAAAACATCTAAGAAACATATCATAAGAATATACTGTGAAATGTTCATGCCGAAATTCTCAATATTATAGCTTCTACAGCCCACTAACTAGGTAGAGAGCGGTCCGCGCGCTCCTGTACCTCAAACTTTAAACTTAATTATCTCGAAACGACTTTTTTAAAAACTGCTCGTTTTGTAATTCAAAAAGTTATAGACCGATTTGCTTGCAGTTTGGTGAGGCTTTTCTGTAGATTACTATAGGAAGGATAAACCTAAAATTTCAGATATTTCGCGTTGATAAATTACTTTTTGGGGGTTAAAAATGTCAATAAAATAGCCCTAAATTCTGACTTTTTTTCAAAGACTTATTTTATAATTAATTTTATACTTGTTTTTTAATTTTATAGGTTCTTCCTCTCCGTTAATATGTTATAAAAAAAACCGATTTCATTTTTTTGTTTCAGATCGATAGATTAAGAGTAATAAATAGAGTAGTTTGGGACCTCGCGCCGTAGGCAGTCGACAAGAAATGATCCTGAACCGTCATTTTGGGGCAAAAAATGAAAAACAATTTTTTTGTTTTCTTGAAAGGTTAAATAAAGTTCTGTTAAAGCTTCAAAATAATATTGTATAATTATTTTATCACCTTTAAAAATGTGTTTAAAAAATGGCCGATTTTGAGGCTTCTCCATTGGGCTCCCTTCTTAAGTCCTTGCATGCATACATACACACTTACCTTCTTGCCTTCTAAACTTCCTACACAATAGTTGTATTCATATGTAACTACATCCATACACGTTCAAACATATACATGCATATATGCGTGAGCACAGCGCTCCCTTCTTGCTTCCGTGTACTTTTGTCTTCCAGCAATCGATATTCCGTATATTCCACTTACAAAAACAAAATACCTTGATTGGCGCAAAAGCAGCAGCAAGCGCAGGGCGAAGGCCGCTTTGGCACCATGCATTCCAGAATGTTCAAGAACACAACAAAAACACAGCGCATTCACTTCATGCCTCAATATGTGTATGTCGTCCAAGTCCAAAATCTAAGCCTGGCGACTATAAACACAAAATACATTCGTAGACGCAGCCGCGGCGGCCATGATTCTTTTAGTCGCGACGGCGCTGAACAATTTAGAATATTATATGCTACAAAAACAAAAAAAAAAATGGAGACGTGAATAGCCTAAAGTGTATCTAAGATATACCTATATAAGGTATAGCTCTCTCTCTCCTCTTCCTCTACGTTTTATCTTTTTTCTCTCTCATGGAACGAAAACGTTGCATGACCTTGAAATTTTACTCTCCATTCTTGCTCGTCCATCACTTCAAAAATGCATCTAAGTATATTGTGTTTTCAATGAAAAAATAAATTTTCTTAAAAACTCCAAAAGAGGTGAAAATAATTGGAAATTCAATTACAAAAAATTAAAACAATATGTATATCCATGTTAAAATATAATAATGAGTAAAACGTCTTCTCGAGTCAAAGAACTTTATTTCACTACTTCAATTTTTACAAAGACTTTTCTTAGCTTAAAGCTTAACTAATATTTTACATTTAATGAGAATGGGAGAAAGTAAAACTAGCAATGAATGTAGGAATGCATGTTGTGTGTATGTTGAGTGCGTGAGTAAGCGTGTGGGTGTAGAGTGTAAGAAAGTATGTAAAGCAGTTGTTGGTTTAAATAAGAGTTAGCATAAGTAATTAAATATAAGAGTAAGATTAAGTTAGAATTAAGAGTAGGTATAATATAGGAATAGGTATATACATATATAGGGTGATCATGTAACGAAGTATAGTAGGATGTAACATTATAATATAACTATATATATAAGTATATGTATCCACTTATATGCTCCTGCAACTAGTGATGTTAACGTATGACAATCGATTCAGATACGAGGTCACAATATTTGAATACCGATATGTACATGTCTCTTACTAGAATCTGGCACAAAATTAATCATCCAATTTTGCTTTTGAATAACTGTTTACTAATTAAAAAAACAAAATTTTTGAGTGACGGAAATCTCTATTTTGACCTTTATGCCTATACGCGGCGTTAATTTCGTTCCCGCCACGTACAGCATTCGATTGCTTACTCTCTATTACGCAAGAATAAAATTTGGATGTTCCGAGATGTTTGGAAGCAATACATATTTGCCAAAAAAAGGCAAGAAACTATCACGCGAGGCTATAAAAAGCTTTGAAACGTGTTTAGCACCGATAAAATAATGGAGTACAACATAAACGGCATCCATAGGAAAAATAACCTCAGAAAGGAACTTAAAAATGTCTATGCCATTTTTCGGCTAAATGGTATTTTGCTGATGCATGGACGGGTAATTGACATTTCGTAGGATATCGCCGAATTGAAAAATTCCACTTGTTAAAATGGAAAAAATATTGAAAACAAATTGGTTGAGCTGAAAAGTGAAATGGTATTGTAATATTATCGTTCTTAATTAGTACTTCTCCCTGCAGGGTTGTTATCTGTTGTACTTACATACGATATATCTACATCCATACATACCATCAAACGCCCACGTCACAAAGTGTTAAATCTGCAATCACCTAGCAAACATAAGAAAAAATATGCTCCAACGTTTCATAAATCCTTAGTTCTCAAGTTGAGAACACTATAATCCATTTGTTGAGATGCTGTTGAGAGTTAGATTTGAGAAATTGAAGATTTGAGAATGCTTTGAAATAGCTTGAATTGTTTGAAAGCAAGTTCGTATCGCACAAAACCGTTTGTTGGGCAGTGTGTACTTGAAGCTTTGGTGCTACCTTTGTGTGAGAACGTTTACAGATTAACTAAGTGCAAAAACTATGAGAGATTTTTCCCAAAAGCCAATTACACTTAGATGTATCGTGCATGCATACGTATGTGTACATACACGGTTGTTTCAATGGCTAAATGAAGATTACAAAGCAAATAAAGAATACCAACTGTCATTCTAGAATGTTCGTAGGGATTAAATGTTTAGATATGGAAATGAGTGTGCTGAGCAATACAGCTTATGTGTCTCGTATACACATAACCAAAATATGATACATACATCAGTATCAAGAATGATAGAAACAAGATTGCGCTCATCAGAGAGTACGTGCGAACAAGAATGCAAGAAGATGGAGAAATTACACAAACAACACATGAATAAAGTGCACAAGTGCGGCGTCACACATACAGGTACAGCGATTCAGTAAAACTCGCTGAGAGCAAAGTAGCGGTACCACGATCGGCGCAACTTTATAATTCTCTCCATCGTGCATAAACATGAATTTTGAGACGTTATTTGTTGCTGTTAACAGTTGTCATGTTATCATGAATAAAAATTGATAAACTATTATATCGTTACTAACACACACTTCTTTACTCCTTCTCTCCTTACCTCTCGTACTTATATTCTCACATCTCTTCTTCACGTTTCTTAATTTGCTCTCTTATTAACTGATCTTTAACATTATCTAAACCAATCTCTTCTTACGTAACAACAACAACATTTTACACTCTCTCCCACCATTAGTTTTAAGCTCTTCCTTGTTAACTTAGTTGTAAGAATTGTGCAATATTTGAATTAATTAATAAAGTTACCGTCAAAAGGAACGGATCATTATTATATGTAATAGCATAAAGGAATCGAGATATATGTACATATATATATATATATATATGTATAAATCTTCAGAATGATGAGAAGAGTTGATTTGGTCATGTCTGTCCGTCCGTAATACAATATATTTCAATGATACCCAATATTCTTTGATTAAGGTAGGGTACTGATCGAAATCGGTCCTATATAATGGTAAGTTTCAAAAATGCAGAAAAAAAAAAAACAAACGTAAATGTATTCGAAGTGATGAGAGCGCGACGAATTATCATTTTTTTGTACAAAATTCAGAAAAGTTTAACAAATTTCAAAAACGAATTCAAAAAAATTTTCAACTTTTTACTCAAAATTTTTTGAAAAATTCTATGTAAACAGTTTTATAACTAACAGACTAAAAAGTATTTGAAATTTTTATAAAGTTTAAGACTCTGAGATATACATAAGTATACAGTGTACTCTCTCATAAGCGGATACCTAAGGCACTCGCAAATGTGTCCGCTTATAGGAAGGTTGTCCGCTCAAGGGGAAAAAATTAAAAGAAATACTTGTGGTACGCACTGAAGAAAGTGTCCGCTTACGAGAGGTGTCCGTTAGGAGAGAGTACACTGTACATAGTTTTTGTTATAAGTACATAGGTCGACCTTCAAACCAACTTACTAAGACTGTTGCCGATCCATTATGATACCAAACTAGAAGTTTACCTGCCACCCCTCGTTCAACCATTTTGTTTTAGGTGCAAATTTATTCTTCTGGGTCATCAGTATCACTAAAGAATAATGAGCGAAAGTATAAAAACCTGGTGGCATGCCACGTGAGACAGTAACAGAGACGATATCTGACAGACGCTTCCTTCTCCTCATCCTTGCAGCTGCTGCAATGGGCATGAGGTACGCTCAACCTTTGAGCATGTTGAACCAGGAGACAGTTACCTGTGATCAAAGCTGCTAACGTTTTTTCTTGATCGATTAAATAGCGCCTTTGATCCCCTGACGTTCCAATTTAGCCAGATTTTTTTGTAGCATTTAATGTTAGCTTGTATTAGCTGAAGGGACAATGCTACTTGTTCAACGTAGTTTGTAAGTTGAGAGGGGTATACTTATACTTACAATCTCCATACCAAATGTGAGGCGATTGGTAGTGCCCTTTCTTACAATTCTCTTGTGTGTCCCTATGCCCTGGCATCCAAAATCAGATGGATGTGTTAAGAAATGCCCGGCATTTGCGAGCAATGATGGAATTAGTGACAACCCCTTCAAGAGTTTTAATCGGCGCTGGGCTATCTGAATAAATATAGATGTCGCCAAAGGTAGTCACACTACAGTAGCTTTTGCTGTAAGTTGAACAGTATTTTCATAAAAAAAAAATAAAAATAAAATTAAATGTAAATAAATAAATAGCTGAAACTTGGCAATATGGGGCGGTGCTATTATTGTGAACGCAGGTTTATGTGTAAAACCGCAACTGAGTTTGAACTTGTGTTGCTGCCGGTAGCAATGTGGGATTAGATTATCGGAGAGAGACAAAAAAACTATTTTTAAAATACATATTTTTGGGATTGCGCCTTTATTTATATACTTAAAATTCATAAATTTTATCCTTAACATTTTATATTAATCGTACTTGTTTTAAGGAAGAAATTTGTTTAAGTAAATTTTGTTCTCCCTACAGGTGAGGCACTTTTCTGGCTCTGATCCAGGCGTCCAAATGACCAAAAATCGACTGCCGTGTAAATATTCTTGCGAGCAGCGATACATAGGAGCCAACACCTACATATATGAGTCTAGTAGCTGCCATAACTTTCGCCGCAACTTGTAAAAACAGGAAATGCAGCAGGGCGTGTATGCTTGGATTCGACTCTCCAAGTCAGTTGCAACAGGATTCTGTTTTTCGCACACTCCAATCTGGTCATCAGCTCTTTGCTTGATTATTGCTAACTGTGATATCATCAGCATAAAAAATTAATTATATATTTATTAATGAATATACCGTTTAGATTTGTAAATATTAAATAAATAAATATATTTATATATATGTATATATTTTAAATAAGTAATATTGAATAAATTGAATACAAAATCACATAGACTTTCAATCCTTTTTACTTCTTTTCATTGCTATTGTATTTCTTAATTAAAACACAATTATACAATTTTCACACGTAATTAATTAATTTATTGTAATCAGTTAAAACATTTGATTAGCAATGAGAATGGCACTGCATGCCACGAAGGAACAAAATTTACCGCTTATCCCCTTTCAGAAATATGATAGTAATAAGGGAGTGAATGTATTTCGCTTTTTTATTTTGAAGTCATATCATAAATATTACATTTGTATTTACCGGTTTTCAAAATCTATCTTCAAGTATATAGTATACAGTCTCTAGACATGAATTATGGCCTCATTGTTTCTTAAGGTTTGTCAAAAAGGGTTGGAAGCTCAGTGTACAAAGCAGGCAAAAAAAGAGAAGTTTTCTACCTCAGCTACAGCATTGAAGATCACTCTTTAAAGATCATAACATATTTAGAGCTGCGCAAGTCCATGCGAAGTGATGATCCAAGTTTTTTGGACGTGATTCTTAATTTTTCTGAAAATTGATTTATTTGTAGACTTTCAGAACCAGAATTAACACCGATAACAATGTCAGCCTTGAAATTCAACGAAGAATTTCCCTTGCCAACAAGTGCTACTTGGGACTAAGTAGGCAACTGAGTAGTAAAGTCCTCTCTCGACTAACAAAACTAACACTGCACAAAGCTCTCATCATGTCCGTCCTAACGTATGGCGCAGAAGCTTGGACGATGACAACATCCGATGAAGGGACGGTTGGAGTGTTTGAGAGAAAGATTCTGCGTAAGATTTTTGGACCTTTGCACGTTGGCAACGGCGAATATCGCAGACGATGGAACGATAAGCTGTATGAGCTTTTCGACGACATAGACGTAGCGCAGCGAATAAAGATCCAACAGGCAGATTCATTGCCAAACCAAGACGGTTCAACCAAAAAAAAAGTAATATTCTACTATTGATGTATCAAATTGGTATCTTTTGTCACTCAGACAACACCTCCACCACTCAAATAATCAGTACTTTAACTATTTTTGTATGGTAATTTCAGCGAACTAGTGGAATTTCATCAGCGTTTCAAATTATGGTTTTAGCTTCGCTCGAAATTTAATGGCCTCTGGGCAACGGCCGAAATGTGTTCATATTTAAGTATCTAAAAACGCATCCTTCGCATAAAATTGTATCCTTCTACATATTTATATTTTCAAGTACACTGTTCCCATTACTGCGTGCTTTATTACTTAACTCCAAAAGACACCTGATGCCCTCCTACTTCCACTCTTCACGAAACACCTGGCCCCAGCCCCACATCAGCACGGTTTCCGACGAGTGCATAGCATCACCACTGCACTCACCGCCATAAACGCCCAGATAAAGCGCGGGCTTCACCAAAACCGCCCCTGCAAGAGGACTGTCCTAGTAGAGTTGGACCTGAAGAAGGCTTTCGACACAGTCAGCCATTCCACGCTACTAGATGATATTTATCAGCCGACACTCCCGCCAGGGCTGAAAAGGTGGTCCGCAAACTACCTGAGCGGCTCTCACTCGTCAGTGATTTTTCGAGACTAAATATCAAAGCAGAGGAAGATTAAGCAAAGTGTACCGCAGGGTGGTGTCCTTTCACCCTTGCTGTTCAACTTCTATCTATCGAAGCTCCCCCAACCACCAGAGGGAGTCTCCCTGGTCTCATATGCTGACGACTGTACGATAATGGAGTCGGGCAATGACATCGATGGCCTGTGTTCCAAAGTGAACAACTATCTCACCGACCTTCCTCGCTTTTTCGCTGCGAGGAATCTTGAACTTTCTCCCACTAAGTCCACGGCGACCCTCTTTACCACCTGGACAAAGGAGGTCAAACTGCCCCTCAAGGTAAAAGTCGATGACACACCAATTCCGACGGCAAACAATCCCAAAATTTAGGGTGTAACCTTCGACAGTTTGCTCTCCTTCTCAGCGCACACAACCGCAATTGCCACTAAAGTCCAAAATCGCAACAAGGTCCTCAAATCGCTTACCCGCAGCACCTGGGGCTCAGACAAAGAATTGTTGCTATCGACATTTAAGGCAATTGGCCGGCCGGTTCTAAACTATGCTGCGCCTGTCTGGTCGCCTGGAGTTAGTGACACGCTGTGGATAAAGCTACAGACATGCCGAATTACTGCCATTCGGACAGTGACGGTTGCCTCCTGATGTCCCCTATTCAACACCTTCACAATGAGACACAAATACTTCCTGTAATGAAGCACAATAAACAGCTCAGCAAGCAGTTCCTGCTAGGGAGCTACCGCAGGTTTCACCCTTGCATACACCTGCTTGAGCCAGAGTCGCCTCCTAGGCACGTCAGGAGACACCTTTTAAGCTACGCCGACGAGATCCAAGGCAAAACTGACAGAAATCTACTGGACCAGACAGTGTTTAGACAGTCAATAAACGACATTCACCGGGAGACCGTCACCTCCTTCTTAAGCTCCCGTCCTGTGAATGCCGTAATCGGAGGCCAACCACCACTTATTGCAGATGAAAAGCTCCAGCTTTCCCGTTAAACTCCTATTTATCCAGAATTGCCCCGACATACCAAACATATGTCCGGCATGTGAAGGTACCCCGCACGACACGAACCACCTTTTTACATGACCTTTAAAACCTACCCATCTAACAACCCTCTCCCTCTGGACCCAACCCGTCGAAACAGCATGTTTCCTGGGCCTACCTTTAGATGAGCCAGACGGAGACAACCGGCGATATACCCTACACTGACGCGGCTTCTATTACTCTTAAAACAAGAACAAGAACCTAACTCCAAAAAGTAGCAATTAACTGATCTATTGTCATTCAATCACCTCCTAACAAAGTTAAGTGTTTGATGTAGCTGATTTCTGACATGATGCTCTTAACGGTTAGTTGCTTTTTAATTATTACCCCAATTGGTATTGCCTTCGCCCAGTTTGATCCTACCACACTTATGTACGACTTCACTTATACGCCACATCTACTCAAGTACCTTTTAGTTGGTTTTACTCTCCTTCTCGGTACGGTTAATGCTGAGCTACTGGTGAGTTCTATATGTAGTATATGCCATATTTAGATACATATTGCCCGTATGTAGCAAAGACAACATCAAATCACATACATCCATATATCCATTAACATTAACATCCCATCATCACTGCAACGAAGTAGTTAAGTATGATGCCACTAAGGTGCAAAGCAACGTTCAGCTGCTGGTAGAATGTTGTCGAGAGCTTAGTAAAATTCGAAAAACAACAAGAACATTAACATCAACACCATTATTCGATGCAATTATGTAGTTGTTGTTATTCACTATCATCATTAGTACATTTCGTGTTTATGCATTTAATGCGATTTGCTGTTATTGGCAGAGATGCAGTTGCAAGCAGAACTGTTGAGTGCTTACGAAAAGCGTGCAAATACTAGTCCGATTTCTCGTAAAAGTATTCAAAGTGCGTTTATTAGAAGTTAAATTATGTGAGTTTTTTTTAGTTACGGACATACCAGTGAACCGGCAACTATAGTGAAGAACGGTAGCATTAAAGGGCGGGGCATCGAAAGTGAGGCCATTGCCATTGGAGCCGTCAGTGGAAGGGTTAGGTTAGGTTAGGTTGGTATGGTTGCTCAGGGAATGGGCACACTTGAACGAAGAAAGATTTGTCCTTTGTGCGCCATTAGAAGGCGGTGAGGTGAGAGAGAAAGACCGATGGGATGCAAGGAGAGGGCGGGTAGAAGTGGTGCTGGGGTGCTGGGGTGGTTAGAAGCGTGCGGATTACGAACGATGATTATGTTTGCGCCAACCGCTTTATGCTGCTGATGTAATTCATCAGATTTTTAATGTCAGCGCAAGCTATATCAGCAGGCGTAGCAAAGAAGTAGGAGCCAAGATGCCTGAATCTTAGCCCCGCCAGAGCAGGGCAGCTAAGGAGAAGGTGCTGAGATAATTCCACCTCATCCTCCATACATTCAGCGCAAAAAGGACTCGAGGTGATTCCAAGTCTCACAGCATACATTCCTCGCGCATTGTGTCCTGTGAGAGAACCTACTAGATTAGAGAGCTGATATTTTGTCAGCCTCAGAAGCTCGACCGAGCGCCTCCGGTCCACACGTGGCCAGAAGGATTTCGCGACCTTACACTTTTGTGTACTTGCCCACCACTCGCTGAGTTGCCCATCTTTCTAGGAGCAGACCGCAGGTAGTCAGGGGGATCCCAATTCTCTCCCTTCGCGGGGAAATCACCTCACAGGTCCCATGTCTGACCAGCTCATCCGCCTCACAGTTTCCCGCAATGTCGCTGTGACCCAGATGAGGCTGATGTCAAAGAATTCGGACGCAGTCGAAAGCGAGGTCAAGCATTCCTTGACCAATTCCGAATGCACCGTCATAGACCCGAGGGCCCTTATTGCCGCTTGGCCGTCGGAGTAAATATTTACTTTCTTGATCGTTAGAACGCATTTGAGCAGCAGCTGCTCCTTGATTGCGGCTACCTCTGCCTGGAACACACTGCAATGGTCCGGTAACCTGAATTTGAGTCGCAAAAGACTCCTCCGCCAAAATTTCCTTCCAACTTCGATCCATCCGTGAACAAGTTAACCAGGCCCTGCCCTCAAGTGCAGCCCTCCGTCCACTCTTCCCCTGACGGAATATAAGTGGAGAAGGTTCCGGTTGGACTAAACGAGGGTATACACTGATCCGTTGACAGAGGGATGATCTCGAAGTTTCTAAGGATGCTTGAGTGCCCATAAGTGAGATTGAGCTTATAGCCCGAACCCCTCAGTCTGATTGCGGTACGTGTAGCGGCAACTCTGCCTGCGATGTCTACAGGTACCACATTTAACATTGCGTTGAGCGCCAGAGTAGGAATCGTTCGAAGCGCCCCACTGATTCCAATGAGTGCAGACCTCTGAACTCTCTCCAGCTTGTTCACCAATGTCGTCTTCTCTAGTGAGTTTCACCAGACTATGGCTCCATATAACAATATAGGCTTTACAATAGTATTCTATAGCCAGAAAACAACTCTAGGCGAAAGGCCCCATCAGTGGAAGGGACTCGTGTAAAATAACAATAAATCCAAAACAATGACCGTTAGAGATGTAGTTTTTTGAAAAGAGTGATAAAGCTATCGACTTGAAATTATAGACCAGATATCCACAATATGTCAAATCTTGAAAAACACCCATAAAAGGAGAATCGACACATACAATTTTTCTGTCGATTTTAAAGCTGGTAACACATCGAATACTTTCAGTGCCGGAGCGTTTGTATGCATTCGGATGACGTGACCCAGCCAACGAAGCCATTGGATCTTTATTCGCTCCACTATGTTTTTGACGCCGTAAAGTACGCCTTCGATACTCACCGTCACTAAGGTGCAAAGGTCCAAAAATCTTCCGCAGAATCTTTCTCTCAAACACTCCAAGTGTGCACCATAGAGTATTTTTTAAGTATTTTAAAGTGCGAGGGCTTCAATTTATATTTTCCCGCACTACGTATTATGAGCTGCGATTCGATATTTTTATCGAGAAGTAATCGAGTTTTTAGCATAAACTTACATACTTATAAAGTTTTCACTTACGGGCTTTATTTGTTCTTCATCAGTGAATTGAAAAATTAGTCTTGCCCAAAAGAAGAGTTTTCGTCCGATGATTTATTATGATGTTCGACGTGGATTATCGGAGACGAGAGAGTATTGATTAACCTACCTTGAGTATTGGCATTAAAGCACCACACTTAGCTACTGTGAAACCCTGTTACAATGAGTTCCAACGACACCGTCGATTCTTGCAGGATGAATTACGAGAAGGCCGTATAAAAACGCTTCTTGTGCTAAAAACAATCGGTGCTTCGCATCAGTTGATAATGCAAGATCGTCATGTGAAATATTGTGCGGTAGACGCCTTCTTGTGTATTAGAAGATCAGCATACAATCAATATTGCATGCATATTTGTTCGTCAAGAAGATTTGTTCTCGTTCGATGCAGGACAATATGACAATTGTGCAGATATTTTCAGTTCTTTCGTCATTTGATTGGCACTTCGCGAAAGATTTGCTGAAGTCGCTTCTTCACTTTTTGAACCATTTCACGTGACGTTGCTGTCTTTTGATGGCCACCTCCATGGCGTTTCGCGATGCTACCAGTATCATTGTAACGAGTAATGGTGCGATAAACAAAAAGTTGATTTACTTTAAGGTGCTCGAGCTATCGAAAAATCGCTGGTTGTGATTTGAAATCCATTACTGATTTCCTTTTTTCGCGTTTACTCTCCGCAAAATGCTTCCGCGCGCTTGTAAAGAATACTCTGTCATTTAGCCACTTAACAGACAGCTGATGCTCGTGCAATCGTTTGGTGCGTCCAATGGGCTGGAGGAAACATCGTCTATATTTCTTCAAAGACGAGGCTGACGCCAATGTAACAGAGAATGGCGAACGCTATAGCGACATAAAAGACGTTTTGGGTGCCAGAAATTTAAACCCGTGATCTCCACAATATTTGGTTCCGAGAAGACGGCGCTACTTGCCATACATCCTGTTATTTGTGGGGATATGTAAAGTCGAAATTCTTTGTGGATAAAGAAGCTTCGATTGAGGCATTGGAGTCCAAGATTACTAAAGCTATTCACGAGATACCGACTGAAGTCCTCCAGCGAATTAACTTTGTAAAATACACACAAATAATGAAGATTGTCCAATCACTTTACATTTTCGTTGTCTTATTTCAATTTAAAATCCAATACCTTTAACTTAGCAGTTTATCTGAATTTCCACAACAGGAATTTAAAAATTAAAGGTAAAATCGCGCGATTATTTCTTACTGAACATTTCAAAGGTTTAAGTTGGCTGTATTTCCCTTCTAGCTAAAATATTCAGCAATACGTGATACTCAGGGGTTTACGGGATGTTAGTACAGATAAACTTTTCCAGTTCTTAGCCTTGGTATAAGCTCACATAGTTAGTTGCCTTTGGCTTTATAAGGATATATATTTATTTGTGACTGCGAGTCATACTGCACATTTTTTGCGTACCAAATTTGCTTACTGCATTTTCTGTGTGCTGCCGCTAGTCCCTGTGTAGCTGCAAGGGAACTTTTTAATGCCAAGTTTTCGCGCAAAAACAAAAACAAAGCAATTTTCGCCACAAGCAATTTGCGTCGACAAACAACATCCCTTTCGTCTTTTATTAATGCTTCTGTGTATTTCTGCGGAAGTTTAGTTGAACGAAGTTGAGTTAGAGAAACTCTTTAGTTGCTCAGCTAAGGCAATCACTGTCGTGGATGTGGCACATATTCCTAAATATTTATGAAATGTGTCTTTGCCATTAACGCCTACACCAACATTATTGTCATCAGCTTGTCACTGAAGAGTGACGATATGACTGTGGCGTTGACTTGCCTGTTGTACTCAAAGAAGCTCAAATAACTCAAACATCATTTACCCTGTTATCAATTTGTGCTCATCTACAGCGGAGACGACGTCACATTTTGTGGCTGCCTTTTAAGCCAACGATGAGTGCCTACTTTTCCGTGCATTTTTATGTGCTTGCATGGCATATTATTTATACATCCATACATACATACATATGCATCATGCGCGTGGTTTTTATTATTCACTCTTTAATTAACAGTTGGCATGCTTTCGTTCATTAAGTAGCGTAATTGTCGCTTGTGTTTGCCTGCATCCATGTGAAGATGATGCCGTACAGACTACAATAGCAATATTTGTATTCAAATTTTAAGAAACCGCCACATCCATTTGGGAGCTGCAGCGTGTGTGATAAGGCTTGAGCTACTTAAATGAGTACAAAGAGCTTTTGCATATCCTCATTGCAAATTGTGCTCATTTATGTTATCTACAACATCACATGGAATTTTTTTACTAAATGTGAATTTCAAGTATGTATGTATGAGTATACTTGCTGCTTTTGTACATACGAATGTGAGTTTAGTATGCCTCTGAACGTGGGTGGGCCTGAAAGCAGCAAACGCAGGCTACTAACTAGCGTCATCACATCCACTCTGCCATATGCAGCACCAGTATGAGCAAAATCCTTGGGGGTCAAAGCATATAGAAGACCATACGTGGTCTTGTACAGATTTTGCGCACTGAGGGTGATAAGCACATACAAAACCACCTCGGACGAAGCTACAATGGTGATCGCCAATATGGCGCCAATCGATGTATTGACGGAACGACGAGCGAGAGTGTACTAGAAAAAAGAGCAGTGTCACCCTAACATATCAACGATTATAGAAAAAGAAAAGACTTTATCCTTATTAAAATGAAAGACGCCTTGAGAAAACCCGAAAAAAAGAGTGTGGACGAATACGCTAATCTCAAACATCAAATGAGCACAAATTCTAGCTAACACAATTCCTGAAAGATCATGGTTGCTACCCGAAGTACCTACATCGCCTTGAAGTACCTACGCCCAATATGCCACGAAGAAGAAGATACAAGGCATGATTTTTTTGTATGCCCACGACTTGCGACTAGCAGACACGATTTAGCCGCACTATCAGAAGATCCGATAATACTAGAAAACTTAGTCGATATCATGATGACTTCAAAGAATGCGTGAGATAAGATTTCGTAGGCAATAAGTGATGTGAAACATGCATTAAAGCACGCAGCTATTTACTAGGTTAGAGGCACCCAAATATGTTGCTATGCTTGATAAAGAAACGAACCCTTAAGTCGACGTGAGACAGGTATGGTTGGAAGGGGTGGACAGGCCTAACTGGTGTGGTTTTCTTTGGAAATAAACAAAACTGTGGGAGGATTAAAGTACATGCAACTTTTGACGGAATATAGGTGAAGAGTAACTGGTGTAGAGCCTAGTGCTCAACTGCATCTCGACAGTTTCCTTAATGGTAATACCGGGAAGTAGTACGAAGTGCTTACAGTCATCAAGCAAACAGTCGGCGCACTCACTATCGGCACCAAATGTCACTATTAACAATTATGCTTCCGAGGTTGTATGATACTTCGTTTATTTAGGAACCAACATTAACACAGATAACAATGTCAGACTTGAAATCCATCCTAGAATCTCTCTTGGCAACAAGTGCTACTTTGGACTAAGTAGGCAAATGAGTAGTAAAGTCCTCTCTCGACGAACAAAACTAACGGTCTACAAGGCTCTCATCATGCCCGTTCTATTGCATTGCGCAGAAGCGTGGACGATGACAACATCCGATGAAACGACGCTTGGAGTGTTTGAGAGAAAGATTCTGCGTAAGATTTTTTGGACCTTTGCACGTTGGCAACGGCGAATATCGCAGACGATGGAATGATGAGCTGTATGAGCATTACGACGACATAGACATAGCCCAGCGAATAAAGATCCAACGGCTACGTTGGCTGGGTCAACGGGCAGCTTCAAAGTTTTGAAATCACTATGCTTCCCTGAGTAAAAGTAAGCATATTTTTATCTAATCAAGTAGTGTTAGCAGATATGTTCATAAATTTTTTACGCAGCACAAAAGGAGCTCTTGTGAACATTTCGAACATTTCTGCCATATTTATTGAAAAAAAAAGTTTGTTTTTAATTACGACACTAATGAAATCTCTGTATTAAATATTTATTCAACAAAAGTGTTTAAGGATAGTTTGGTATTGTTTTGGATAATGATTGCTTCACAAATTTGTCGTAATTCAGCTCCGAAATATTTTTCCTACAATTTTTAACTTTCTCACTATTTTTCAAATTTTTCATTACTTATCATACTCCAATTTGGTTTTTTTTTTGGAAATGATTTTCCACAAAAGCTTATAATTATTTATATACGCGGCCACCGTTAGCCGAATGGGTGAGTTGCGTGAATACCATTCGGTGGTGTACGGGTTCGAATCTCCGGGTATGAAACACCAAATTATAGAAAAAGTTGTTTCCAATAGCGGTCACCCCTCTTTTAACTTTCTTACTATTTTTCATGCCTCTTAGGCGCTCATTATTTTCTCTCTTCATAAATTCAAGAAAAACTGTTTTCGGGAGTCCAACAAAATTTATTTCACTTTGAACCCAACTCAGTATTGCATACAGCTTTTTTTGTTTCGTTATCAATTGATGATTACAAAAATTTGTGAAATGGAACTTCAGCATTACATGAAACATTAATTATTATTTCGTTTAATTAAGTACACAAAGTACACCTTTGTTATTTATACCAAAAGACCGCAATGCTCATCTTTGAAAAAGTAAAAGCGGAATAAATTTCTTAAATTTCATTATTTTTATGCCATACTGTATGCGTTGAATGCATTGCAAACGCGCTGTGTAAGAACTTGTGTGCATTAGTAATTAGCCAACGACGGCAGCTCAAATATTGTTATTTTTGTTTTTGTTTTTGTTGTTGCTGCTTGTTGAAAACTTAACAGCATTAGTAGTGAAATTAAAGCACGCAACCCATCTTCCATTCCCCCCGGGCAGCTAAATCATGCTTAAACTTTTTAGATGCTTAATGTTGCTTACCCTCTGGGCGTGGCTTTGAATCGCCCCATATTGGCCTTTCGCACAACAACGATTGCTCTTTTGAGGTTGCTCGAGGCGCTGCTGAGCATTAGATTTCATTTAAAATAAATTAATTGTTTTTTGTCGGACTCTCGCTGCCCTGATGACATTAATTTAATGTTTCATTAGTCACTGATGCATGTGGCGCCGTTCTTAACAGCAGCCGAGTGGCTTTCGTTTTCAGTATCTGCGTACGTATAAATTCCAACAATTTGTTGAAGATATGTTTGTGGAACGAAGGCAGCATTTAAAGTTTAATTGATGCGTAGTGAGAAGACTAACAGCGATTATTCACACTTTGTGCCTGTTACTTGCAGTTGGGTTGTTTTAAAAATTTCAACAAAATTATTTAAGGAGATGGACTTCTGTAGAGATTTATTTGGAGCTTTACAAAATAGTTATAGTGCAAAAATATTAATATAATACATTTTTTTTTTAATTCGAACATTACCTACACTGCATTTCTTTATTTGGTGGAACAAGGTTTTACTTATGTATGCCCTCACAACTTATTTTCGTCTCCCCACGTAAAGTGCCATTACATTTGTTGCACTCCAACTTTTAACACTTTGGCAGTTGTTTTGTTTTATGTTTGTTTTGATTAGTATTTAATCGAATATTCTTTCGGACTAAGCTAATATGTTTCTCTTTTTGATTTTGCAAACTGTGTTTTTATTTTGATTTTACTATTTAAATTACAGGTAAAGTACAAATCTACCGCTGTTTGCTTATTAATTTTAACTGTTTTTAAGATTCCATTTGTGAAGTGAGCAAATTAAAGATAAACATCACAAAATATTATTTCAGCTATGATACAGAACCACTATCTCAATTCACGCATCCACTGTGACCCCATTTGGATTTTTAAAAATCAAGACTTTATCAATATTTTGCAGAGCGATTCAAAACACGTCCGTTTCTTGATGCTATTTTTAAACACTAAGTGACTGCCTTGGTGAGTCCAGAAACAAAATTTTCTCCATATTATGGATTGAGACCATCGTGCACTGTGACCTGAAATGTGGTCTATTGTGCTTGACTGCGAACGCATTATTGGAGGTTTTAATAAATTTGAGGATTTTCTCGGGCTTTTTGTTCTATATCACCAATGTATTTACAGTCACATCACCTAGGTTGTTGAATCTTCGTCTTTCGAGAGCTACACATTTGCACTGGAGATGCTGGGGCGTTTCATCATCCAGCTCGTAAACGCTTGCTTCTTACTACTTCTAGTTTTCTGAAATGATCGTAAGTTCTCTCTTCTTAGTTGAAAGGTTAAACCGCCATGACCTTTATGTTGTGGTGCCCAGCCCAGCAAGAAATGGTCTCTGCCTTCAAGGCACTGAGTGTAGTCAAACATTCTTCAAAGAGTATGGATATTATTGTGTGGGACTGCAGTGTGGATAAGGCTTACTGGCTGTCTGGCGAAATGCAAGTGCGTTTCGAAGTTGTGCCACTTCAAAGGCATTCTCCGGCATCGATTTTCGCATAAAAGACTGGGAGATATATTTCTATATTTTAAAATTCAGTCTAAGGAACGGCCTCAAATAAAATTTTTCGAAATATTCTGCTCTGTTATGTTTTATTATATAAAACAAAAAAAAAAATACAAAAATTTCGAAACAATATTAAGATTTTATCCAAATAAATTGTGAAAGAGTATATTTTATCTTCAATTTTTTCATAAAATTGTTAAAAAAAACGACGATATTTCACTTCAAATGAGTCTATAGAAAATAGAGAATATATAGAAAATTGCAAAAAAAAAACTTGGTTTTTGGAAAAAATTAGTCAAATGGGCTCAAATTGTCACTAGATCCAAATTGCCCGTTCTAAACTCAGTTAAACAGTTACCATACCAACCATATCTCCGTAAGTTTTCTTCTGATTTGCATCTGAATTATTGCATCAAATTACGGAGACGCTAATCATTTTAAAAATGCAAAAAACACAAAACTCGGTTTTTGAAAAAAAAAATTAGACAAATAGGTTTAAATTGTTCCTAGTTCCATGTTGCACTTACTTAATTATTTCAGTTAAAGTTCTATCTCTCTGTAAGTTTTCCTCTGACTTGCTTAAAATTTTGACACCAAATTGAGAAAGCATTCAATTTTAGAATAATACGGAAAAACAAAACTCGGCTTTTCGAAAAAAAAATCAGTCAAACGTGCTTATATTGTCACTAGTTCCAAGTTGCCCAAACTAAATTATTTTCCACATTGAATAAATTTCAAACTGAAGCCTTCAAAAATAAATTTTAGAAGTATTGAACATAATGCATAAAATATACCACATGGTTATATTGATAACTTTTGTGTCTTCATTAAACTCCACAAAAAATTTGGACAAACATTTTTGTTGTACATTCTGAACCTCAAATGTCGTATTTAAAATCATGTTTTAGACTTTTCTTAAAAAAGTGATCAAATCGATCCATGAAAGGGCTGCTAGGGGTTAAAATTTGACTCAAAAATTAACTGTAAAATTGTTCTAGGAAAAAAGTGTACTCATGATGCTCTCTCAGGATTATATGCCCGCTTTTTTAAATCAAATTTTTTTGTATATATAATATTTCAATAATAAAATTTGGAATGAACTTTTTTGCTTTTGACCTTTTTAATACCTTTTGGTGGAATAAGTAAAAGCCATATATTACAAATTTTCATTTTTCTTTATTTTATACTTTACTTTATTAATTAGTTTCACAAACGGAGTCGATACTATACACTCACACATACATATCTATTAAATTGTGGTTAATTACAAGTTTCATTTCGCTTTCGCTTTGTTGCGTCAACTTCTCCTTACTACTACAAATTAATTCTTGCAAAAATTGCAAAAATGTAGTTGCCCTTTTCAATTGAACTCAACAATAATTTTCATTTTCCTGTAGAATAAAGAATTGTGATATGTAAGGGCACACATCGACCGAAACTCTGCAGCAACAGTTGCTACTAACTACTCACATAAATTGGAACACTGTACGTTGAAGTAGTGGAAAAATGGTCGATATCTGCTCATATGACAATCTGCTCATACGAGTATACATACATTCATACATACTCGCACATATATACACAGATATGCAATTTATTCTTTTCATGAGTAGCCGTAGCATTTATGTCTGCTATTAGCTGCAGTTATTCGAGCTGCAAAAACAATTCGCTCAAGCACCGCTTTTTATAAGAGCGCACAATTGTTGGAGTATGCCGATGGCATCGAGATTATCAGCCTCAACTGGCATACCGTTTATTCTGCCTTCACTGAATAAGTTAAATAAATTGCTGGTGGAGAGGGCACACTTGTGTCTCTTGTGCATTTCTTGCTGATAGTTTACTTGGTTTATTTGGGTATTAGAATTATTATTTATAATCTATATACGCATGATGCAAAGAATAATGAGATGGCGCCCATCGTGGTCCCGTTACTTTGCGCTCAGCGAATTTGACAACTAGTTACGTGATTTTAGCTCCAGTATGGCCAGATTACCATTTTCGTAACTTGATTTAGCATTTTTTTTTGTTATTTTTATATTTTTTGTCTCGGAGTTTTAGTTCTTTCTTCATGACATTTTTCTAGCCGTTCTAATTAAAATGCCATGTTTATAATTTTGTAAAATATAAATTTTTTAATAATTATTTAAATAATTCACTCAGTTTTATTTAGCCTTACTTTTTTTTAACATCTGGTGGCATTGCCCGCGATTGCCGGCGTTGTTGGTGTTCTTCTGCTTTCGGCAGTCAAATCTCTCTCTCGCTACTGCAGAGTTGCCTAGCTTTGGATATAAAAACGCACTAAATGCCCATTTAAAGAAAATAAAACACGAAATTTTTATTGTGTTAAGTAAGAACTTTGTATGCGTGACAAATTGTCTGTAGAATGTGCGTTTTTTTTTAAATAAATGTGTTATGCTTATGTACAATTTAATTTATGAGTTTTTTTGTTAAGCGAAATTCTTTTGTTAAGGGAACGACTTTTTTTGCTATATTTGAAGTTATGTAACTAGATAAGGTACTCTTTTTGTAAAAATGTCAGTATGGTTTCTTTAGTATTTTCTTGTATTTTGTTGCTTATTTTTACTATGAATACACCTCTTGATGCTCTATGTCTCACTAAGGATTGATAACCGGAAGAAACGATTACACCTCTATGGTTTCAATTCGCATTCAATAAATTCAAAGGCTTTTTAAAATGTGTAAAAAGGTTTTCAATCTTAAGAAGAGTTGAGAGAGGGGCATTTAATATTTTTGCATAGCCTTAAATGGAGCCAAAAATTAAATTTGCACTTTCAAATTATCAAATTTTATAAGAGTAAAAAAATTTTCATTACCACTAAAATCTTCTCAGAGTGGCCTTTTTTAAACTTCTTTTGTATAATAATACAGTTTTTTTCCAACCTAAAGTCTCGGTAGCCTTAAATTAAAAACAGAAAGAAACAAACACCAAACTTAAAAATTGTCGCATTTTCGGTATAAAAAAGCACTAAATTTATTGCGAAGAGCAAATGGTTGGCAATACTGCACAACTCTGCAAACGTGACGTCACGTACGCTCTGATGGGCGCAATCTTCTTTCTATCATTCTTGCTATATACGTATATGTATAATCTCTTTTCTCGCCAACTCCGAGTAGGAAAATGAGTAGAAAAACCTTTCTCAACAAACAGAACAACAGTTCTCAAATCAATAAATCTCTCATCTTTTCCGTCTCTTTGTATGGTTTAGGAGCATAAGCGATGAAAACATTAAAAAAGGTGTATTCGAGAGAAAGACTTTGCGGAAAATTTAAGAACTTTATGCAATTTAGGCTGCAGATGTCGAAGGCGATAACACCTTGAGTTACTTAAGGAGGTATTCAGTGTAGAATTTTGAAAAAATCGAAATTTTATTAGCCTATTTTCAAAGTTTAGACATTTAAGAATATGTCATTAAGGAGACTTTTTAAATTCCTATTATTTCATGAAATATAGCCTTTTTGGTTACATGACATCGGTTCCGATCCATCTATAGGGTTTTTCAATTGCCGCGGGTCGATTATGGCGCCCAGTGGCAGACATTTTCTTTTGGTGACATCTGTCAAATCTTTTGTTTATTATTCAGTTGTTTATGCCAAATCATCATGGCAAGTTACACGATTGAACAGCACGTTCAAATGATAAAACTTTATTATCAAAATGAGTGTTCATTAACGCAAACGTTGCGCGCATTGCGCCCATTTTTCGGTAGACGTTGTGGCCCTTTCAATTTCTTATGGCCAATATTGAACCATATGGATCTAGCAGACATGTGGTTTCAGCTGAACGGCGTTACGTGCCACACAGCAAACGCCATTTTATTCCATTTCAACATCTACCCGCTCTTATTGAAAAACCCTTTAGTATGAACACTTTGATCGCATTTTTCTCGCAACTACATTTTTCAAAACGTTAGACAAGATATCTCAAGTTCTACTGAACCGATTTACTTCAAATTTGACGTGAGTATTACTTAAAAAAAATAAAATTTGTTTACTATTTTTTAAAAACTCAGAAATGTCCGAAAAAGTAGGAAAAATGTATTTTTTCGGACAGCCGTAATTTAGCAAAAAAAAAGTATTTTTTCCACTTTTTCTTCTAACGATAGTAATGTGACATTCATATAAATTAATAACCTTTTTCATTTGTTTTGTTTCAGATCATTAGAAAGTTTGCAATTACTCAACAACGTGGAAAATTTTGCGAAAGGACTTCAGTGTGAAGCCTTTTAATATACAGCTGGTGCAAGAATTGAAGCCGAATTTTTGGTGAATGGGTTCTTGCAAAGTTGGCCGAAGATCCACTTTTTTATCGAAAAATTGTGTTCAGTGACGAAGCTCATTTTTGGATCAATGGGTATGTAAATAAGCAGAATTGTCGATTTTGGAGTGAAGATTACCCAGAAGAATTGCAAGAGCTACCAATGTATCTAGAAAAGGTCACAGTTTGGTGCGGTTTATGGCCTCGAGGTATCATTGGACCGTACTTCTTCAACGATGCTGCGAATCGTAACGTAACTGTGAATGGTCAGCGCTACCGTGAAATGATATCAAACTTTTTTTGTCCAAAATGCAAGAACTTGACTTGCATGACATGTGGTTTCAGCCAGACGGTGCCACATGCCACACAGCACGCATAACAATAGACTCTATACAATCAGCTGCAAAATTGGTAAATTTCTATTTCATGGGATTTCAAATAATTTTATTAAAAAAATTACGGGAGAGTTACTCACCTAAAATTATTATTTTCCAAAATTGTACTTATTTTAATAATAAATTTTAATATAAATAAAACTCTTTCGGAAGAAATAAATATTACTCCTACAATATTCTCTTATTACTATTACTCAGTACAAAGATTAGGCACATTTTTGGTAGCTTAGATTCTTACCAACCTCCTAATTGCTGCATTTATAAGATCCTCTCGGGATTGCATCGGGTTTACAAGCCTACTTTACCAGTAGCTTGTTGCCAGTTTTTGACCTAAATTAGTTTGAAAATTCATTACATTTCTCTTTTTCTGCATCCGTGATCCAACTTTTCCACACACAAAATTGCCTTTGGCGATACTTGTTTGTTATATAAGGAAAGGAAAAATGGAAAACAATTTCCTAAGAACTTATATTCACGATTCGTTCACAGGGGGACGCCGCAGGGAGGTGTCCTTTCGTCCCTACTTTGGCTAGTTGCTATTGACGAAGTTCTGATAATGATAAATAAGGGTGGGGTTAAGGTAGTAGCATACGCCGATGGCTTGGTCCTAATGGTATCGGGACCATTTCCCTCAGTCATGGCTGAGATTTTGGGCTACCACTTGCGGTCTCCGAGTCAACTCTGTAAAAACGGAAAATATAAACCTCCACCCTTTCGACTTCCCAAATTACACAATCACGTTCCAGTATAGCCTACTACTCCTGCAAATCTATGTTCGGTAAAAAATGGGGACTCAAGACACAGGTCGTGCTGTGGATGTACAACGCAGCGGTTTTGCCAATTTTAACATATGGATGCTTGGTTTGTGGGCAGCTCTTCGGAAGGGCTATAATATCACTAAACTGTGGAGGGTGCAAATGACTGCATGCACTGGCATCACCGGAGCATGTAAAACTTACCCCAATGCTGCCCTGAATGCCCTTTTGCACTTACTTCCCATCGACTTTTGCGTTATTTCCATCGCAGCTCAAAGTGCAATCAGGTTAAAGGAGAGTGGCCTTAGGGGACAATCTGTCGAGGGACATGGTAGTATTTTCGAGCAATTACCACCGTATTTCTCCGAACTTCGAACAGATTTCTCTATCCGCAAACTAGAGTTTGAGGGTCGTGCTAGGGCAATCTTTCCAAATAAGCAGGATTGGATCGAAGGGAAAATCTGCATAGAAGCTTGCACCTGTATCTTCACTGACGGTTCCAAGATGGAATCGGGAGTCTTAGCAGGGGTTTTCTCTAAATCAGACAATTTATCTATCTCCTTTAAACTGCCCAACACTGCTAATGTTTTTCAAGCAGAAGTCTTCGCGATCTTGCAGGCATGCAAAATGTTAAGGGAACACGGGAGCGAGGGACATACTAACATTTTCTCAGATAGTCAAGCCGCGATTAAGGCTCTTACGACGCCATGGTGCAGAACGAAATTAGTAAACTCCTGTAAGGAGGAGATCAAATCTCTTGGGTGTCCAGGTATCATTTCTCTAATCTAGGTTCCAGAACATAGGAACATAGAGAGAAATGAAATTGCTGATGAGCTTGCCAGGAAGGGGACGATCATCCCCCTAATAGTTTTTAAAGGGGAACTGCACAAATTATTTCTCAGGAAAGCTCAGAAGAGATCGAGCTAAATTTCTTCATGAGCTATTTTGAAAACCCTTTGGCTCCAATACGATATACGAAGGACTCAGAAAGTCCTTTGGACTCCTCGCCATTCAAATTCCAAACTCGTAGCTGTGTTTACCGGTCATTGGATGATCGGCACACACGTGGAAAAGCTAGGGTTTCCATTTAACCCGCATCGCAGAAGCTGTGTGGATCTTTCAGAGAAGGAGACTGTAGAGCATTTTCTCTGTAAATGTCCGGGTTTGGAAGCTAGACGACTGGGCGACAGCCTGGGGTCGACAGCCTGGGCCAGTTCGCCAACCTAAATCCAATCAATCTCCTCTATTATATCAACTGCTTAGGCTGGCTGGCTGGCTTCCAGTTGGAGGTCTCATAATGTATCAAAGCGGCGCTTTAGTGCTACTTGAGGAGCGCCAGACCGGCACTTCAACCATTTCACCTACCTACCTACCTACCTATATTCACGATAGGACGAAAGGGAATAAGGAAAAATCTACCGGGGAGTTTCTAATCAAAATCGGGCTGATTATCTCTAGGAGTTCTCCAAAGAAAGGGTCTCGCTATTTTGGTAGTAATGGCTTTTTTGATGTATTAAACGCTTATCCATCCTCAGATGTTAGTATATCCATATCGATACAGGACTAATATGTAGTTAGTTTCATGATAGAAATCGAGTTTATACAAATTAATAGATTTTATGAATTATTAGTCAACTTAAAGATATCAGTCGATTTGAGTCATATTTTACAAAAGCAAACAGTTATAAATCTGGAGTTAAAATCTGAAAACAACTGTATTTCCGCTAAGTGCATTAGCTCATACAAACACCCACAGCAAAAACTATTTAGTTTACAGCCAAAGAAATATTGTTATGCAGTGTTTTTGCAAACTGACCAAAAAAGTGCAAAAGAACTGGCGGGCAAGTAATTCAAAGTAAACAAAGAAATAATTCTTACTTTTGCATTTCTTCGCGGTATTGGTGTGAATAAAAGAATATGCAGAAAGTTATAAGTTTTTGAAGTTGTTCCGAAAAAATAACTACATATAACTGTCTACCACATTTCTTGTTTTTGTTATTTCGCCGCAGCCATCCTGACTGCATGAGCGTGTAACCAGCTGAAAAATATGAGATATGTTCATATTCTTGCAAGGGTATATATGTACGGGTGTGTGTATATTAGAGATGCCAATCCGAGAATGGATTTCGAGACCAACGTTGGCTTAGTTGACTGACATGGAAAACCCTGCGTGACTCTATTAAATGCATTTTTATTATGTTAATCAGCTTTGATGGGATACCTTGGGCGTCTAATCTGACCCATATTACATCTCTTCGCAGCGCATCAACAGCTTTGAGGAAGTCGATGAAGGTTATAAATATATAGCGTGGCGCTTACTTTGGCGGTTTGTTCAATGATAATGTGTACATATTTTACAGATGTGGTCAATACACGAGCGATTGCTAGGGAAACCAGCTTGAATTTTTGCAATAGTGTTATCAAGTGCACCCACTAGTCAACTAAGTACAATAATGTTAACTATTTTAGTCACAGTTCAAAGTCAGTGGGCGGCAGAAGCCTACATACACCCTTCCCTTTCGTTGTTTACAAAGTACAAACACTTTGCTTAAAAATGTGTTTATGCAATTTCATTTGAAATCTTTTCTAATTGACTTAACTAAAACAAACCCATTCTTTAACATAAAACAATACAGTTATGCTAAAAAAACGCAAAAACAGCGTTGACAAAAGTGTACATACAGAACCGGTTTTCCAGGTTGTACTCTGATATCCTGTTGTCTATTTCTTTCCTTGTGCTTCCTCTGTTGCTTTGCTAATATTGATTTTAGTTGCAATTTGAATTCTTAAGCATCTACAATGGCTCCTCGAAAAGAAATATCACTTGACGTTTGAAATTTAGTTATTCAGCACAGGAAAGAAAAAAATTATATGGCGAAATTTCAAACATCTTAAACTTAAGTCGTGAAACAGTCCAGACCATTGTAAAAACTTTAAAAATAGTGCTTCTACTGAAAATAAACCGCGCAGTGGCCGCCCGAGCAAACTAGCTCGCAGAAACGTCAGCTTGATTCTAAAAAAAGTGAGCAAAAATCCAAAAGTTTGTGCTCCGAAATTGGCCGAGGATACAGCAAGCTCATCCAACAAGTGTGTTCATCCAAGAACAATTCAAAGAGCTCTGAACAAAAACGGCTTCCATAGTAGAACACCACGAAAAAAGCCCCCTATTTCTGAAAAAAACCGTAAACTTCGCCTGGAGCCCGCCACAGCACACAGGGAAAAGGGGATGGACTTTTTCGGTAGCGATGGAAGAGCAAAAGTGTGCAGAAAAAAAAAATACTGCACTGAGTCCGAAGAATTTGGTATCAACAGTGAATCATGGTGGCGGCAATTTAATGGTTTGGGGAGCTGATGCTGCATCTGGAGTTGGAAGATTAGTATTTATAGAAGGTAATATGGATCGTTATAAATACAAATCACTATTGGAAGTCAATCTGAAATCTTCGGTGGATGATTTTGAGCTTGGTCCAGGTTGGGTCTTTTAACAGGATAACGATACAAAGCACACAGCATACATTGTGAATGATTGGCTACTTTACCATGCTCCAAGGCAATTAAATACACCACCGCAAAGCCCAGATTTGAATATTATTGAACATGTCTTGGAAATTTTAGATCGAAAATTAGAAAAAATCTGATTTCAAGCGCTTTAGAACGACTAATAGAAGCTTGGAACAATAGAAGAGTTAGCAAATTTAGTCACCTCGATGCCACGACGGCTTCAAGCTGTAATTGATGCTAATGGTAGACGAAGTAAATACTAAGAAGCAATATTACTTCGAGTTAAGTAAAGTTTTTCACACTGGAGTAAGATAATTGTGTACTGTATGTAGACTTTTGTCAACATTGGTTTTAGGTTTTTTTGCCATAGCTTTGCTATTTTATGTTAACTTATGGATTTTTTTAAGTTTATAATGATTAGAAAAAACTTTCAAATAAAACTGTGTAAACACATTTTTCAGTAAAGTTTTTGAACTTTCAATCCAGTGGAAATGGGGGATGTATGTAGACTTTTGTCGGTCACTGTAGATTCCACACCAGTTAGAATATTTCTGCTTATTGACTTTCTGGGATATATTCACAATAACTGGGCATATTCACAATGTTGATTCAAAAATTTTTTGGCCGCGCACTTTAAAAAAAAAATTCGTCGAATAAAAACAACATTTTCTTTTAAATTACCTGGAAATATATTATTGATACAGCTTCCGGCATGTAAAATAAATAATTTTTCTCAAATTTTTGATTTCTTTAAATCTCCCGCTTAAAAAAAAAATCCCAAAATATGCTTATTTTCTCTGCCAGGACTAAACCTATAAGTGACTAAAGCTCTCAATATCGTAACAGGGTATATTAAAATGGTTCCAGTTCTTATCAAATTTTTTTTCTTTTCCAATTTTCAGTGAATTGAATAAACTTAAGTCCCGCAACAAGTTTCGGGATTAAATTGTAAATATCCCGAGATCCCGGAATTAACTACTATTGCTAATATTGGCATCCCTAATAAATATGTTGTATGTTGGAAAACGTTCACCAAATGAATGTTCTTGATAATCAAAGCAAAATGTAAAACTTTCTGGTGAGAACTTTTTATTATTTTTCCTTTTTATTTTTTATACTCAGTGGGTTCTGCTTTCTTTCGGTTCATTTGATGTCTTGTGTTGTTCACTTGAATAAATATAATATTTTATATTGAAATCCATAAATACCAGAATACCAGAACACGGAGATGACTTGGACATTTTATATAGGCACTTTATTGTACATACATACATACACACTTATGCAGTTTTCGGAATTTTCATTTATAAAGTATCTATGCATCTGAGTATTCACTGAGCATGCACTGAGTATCATTTTCCAAGCAAAAACCGACGTATTTAATAAGAGAACTAATATTGAATGCTGCGCATTTCATATGAAGAAAGAACATAGAAATTTCGTGATCTCTTAGAATCGGCCCACTTAACACCGTGGGCCACTTAACCTCGGGCGATGGCATTTCTGCCAGAACGTGCTATGGATTTTAAGGGCACACCATTGTAATTTTAGAGATTTTTTCATACGCCCGACTACTCTAATATACTTACACTCTACTCTAATATATGTATAATCTTATTTGATTGGAAATTTTATTCATTTATTTTATTTGCAAAAATTTTATAAATTTCAAAAATCAAATTGTTTGACTTCGAATAAATATGCAATTATTTTAGGCAATAAATTAATAAACTCGACGCTTGTTATTGACCAATTACCATAAACGTATTAACATACATTGATATTCTCACTTATTTGTAAATTCATGTTTTCACTTCTATAACCAAAGCTCTCATACATAACTGTAAGTTAAAATATATGCATGAATGTACACTTGTTGGTCAGGTGCGCAGGTAGCAATTTGAGGCATGGAGGATTTTATTTACTATTTAGTTTCATTAATCAATCATTTTTACTAGCAATTTTTCTACGTCATTAGTTTTTTCTTCTTCTTTATTAGCCTTATCTTCTTCTTCACCGGCGCCAAAGAGAAACATGAAGTGAAGTCAAGTCCTTCTCTAGTTGATCTCTCAAACGCAGAGCGGGCTTTTCCCTTTCCGTGGCACGCTGAATGTACGTGTATGTATTAAATACTTTCAGAACTGGAACGATTGTGTTCATTCTATAGGCAAAGCGTAGGCACTTTTCATGTTTCATTTAATATACATATATTAAATTATATTTTATGGCTTCAAATAAATAAGGGAAATGTTTGCTATTTTTTGAATATCAAGTTGTAAAGGGTGGTTCAGTTTCAAGGGCCGGTGTTGATTTTGAATAAAATACAATTTTTTTAAGAAATTATTCTCATTTCTCCTTATTGTGATAATATTAGTATGGCTGAATTACGCATGAAACAAAATAAAGGCCACATGGCCGCCGGCGGCACACCTCTATCCGATGCTCCAAATTTTCGATGACGCTGAGGCATAAGTGAGGTTCTATGCCGTTAAAGTGCCAAATTATCTCATCCTTTAGCGCTCGAATTGTTGCTGGCTTATCGACGTACACCTTTTCTTTCAAATAACTCCAAGGTGTCAAATCACATGATCTTGGCGGCCAATTTACATCGCCGCGACGTGAGATTATTCGGCCATCAAATTTTTCGCGTAAAAAAGCCATTGCTTCGTTAGCTGTTGACAAGTGGCACCGTTCTGTTAAAACCACAAATCGTCCACATCCATATCTTCCAATTCGGGCCATAAAAAGTTCGTTATCATCTCACGATAGCGAACACTATTCACAGTAACTGCCTGACCGGCCTTATTTTGGAAAAAATACAGCCCAATGATGCCGCCGGCCCATAAACCGCACCAAACAGTCACTCTTTGTTGGGTGCATTGGTTTTTCGGCAATCACTCTTGGATTATCAATCGCCCAAATGTGGCAATTATGCTTATTGACGAATCCACTGAGGTGAAAATGTGCCTCATCACTGAAGATGATTTTCTTCGAAAATTGGTCATTTACTGTTGCCATTTCCTGCCACCATTCTGGCCATTGACGACGCTTGAATTGGTCAAGAGGCTTTAGTTTTTGAGTTAATTGCGCCTTGTAAGCGTGTAAATGCAAGTCTTTATGCATAATATTCATCAACCACGAGCGTGAGAGGTGCAATTGTTGGGCACGACGACGAGTTGAGGTGAACGGCTCTTCAACCACACTATCGCGAACAGCAGCAATATTTTCTGCAGTACGAGCTATACGAGCATGCTGGTGTTTTCTCGTCTCCTACAGATCCGGTTTGCTCAAACTTTTGCACAATTTTTCCGATTGCGCGAATGCTTTTTGATTTGAATGCCCGTTTTCATAATAAGCTTGAATAACTTTAAGGCGTTGCTCGATTGGGTATCTTTCCATGGTTCAAATTGAATAAGTGTGAAGTTGAAAAATGTTTGATGAAATGCAGAAAAAGCTTGATGTTTAGGCGTGGTTCAAATTCAACATCGGCCCTTAAAATTTAGCCACCCTTTAGAATTCAAGAAATGGTTCGAGAGCTGAATCAAACGCTGACATATGTAAGTGCGTTGCAGTTGACGGGGAGTGCTCTGAAGGCGATATTGAGTTTTCTGAATATATTCTGTTATATATAATATATACATATAACTTTTTGATCAAGGTGGTAGGTATGGTAGGTGGTACGCATATCGAAATCGCTTTCAAGCGTTAAGAAAACGATAGCTACTCTAACTATTTGATGATAGCAAACCTTGGCATTTTATTCAGCCGACGAGTTATTTCTATAGTTGAAAAGTTAAAGATCACGACGCTGAGCGAAGTCCTGCCTTTCGCCGCCTCGGTGCACTTGCGACAAAAAAGTAGTCGCGGGCAAATTAGTCTAGCGGTCACAATTTTTATTCATTTCTAATGTATTTTTTTAGTTCAAGCTTATAAAACTTCACAAACATCTGCAATAGCCGAAAAATGAGAAATATTTACAATTTTGGGATTTTACTCATAAAAAATGTCTATGGTTATTAGCTATTCCAAATGAGTACAAGTTCTGATCTGTAGACAGATCACGACCATCTACATTTGCGTCAGTGAGTGGCGTAAAAACAAAAAATTATTCAGGCCCCATGCCGGATAGCCCTTAATTTCTGAGAAAAAGAACTTTTTGTTAAGAATTTTTTTTCGATGTAAATAGTGCTGTTTTTCTAGTCAATTTAAAGATCATATCGCCGTAGCCGAATGGGTTGGTGCGTGATTACCATTCGGAATTCATCAAGACGCACACCACAAATAGGAGGAGGAGCTCGGCCAAACACCCAAAAAGGGTGTACGCGCCAATTATATATATATATATTGATATAAAGTGACTCAACATTTGAGCAATACTTCCTAAATTTTCATTGTGAAATATTGAAAATTGAGCGGCTTACAGTGAATCTCCGGACGATCTTCGAAAAAAAGTTTTCTTTTGTTTATTTAGAGTAAAACAATTATAAAGGGTGTTACTTTGAGTAGCCCGCTATTCCGGTAGATGTCACCTTTGAAGTTGTAATTTTTTGATATTTGACAAGTAGAAGCTACGCCATTAATGAAAATGGAACGATGCACGCTTAAACAACGCATTGAAATGACTAAAATTCGCTATAAAAATGGTGAAAATTTGGCAGAAACGGTTCGTAAAACTCGAACTTTTTCGGGTAATCGTGAAACATCTTGTTGGACTGCAATACAGAAATTAGCGAAAAACTTCCAGCTGTTGGGACAAGTAAGTGATGTGAAGAATAAAACCCGTGCACGTCGCTCAAGAACGGCCGAAAATATAGCTGTTGTAGCCGAAAATGTTGAAGAAAACCCAGGATTGTCCATTCCTCCTCGCTCTTTGGAATTACGCATTCCACGAACGTCATTACACCGTATTTTGCAAACAGATTTGGGTCTTAAGGCTTATAAAGTCCAGCTAGCACAAGAACTCAAGCCGGCCGATCATCAACAACGTCGTGTCTTTGCTAATTGGGTCGTTGAAATGCATGAAAATGATCCGGAATTCCATCGAAAAATCATCTTGAGTGATGAGGCCCATTTCCACCTCGGTGGCTTCGGCAACAAGCAAAATTGTCGGATCTGGGGCTCAGAAAATCCAAGAGTTATTGTAGAAAAGCCTCTCTATCCTCAACGTGTGACTGTTTGTTGCAGTTTATGGAGTCATTGGACCTTCCTTTTTCGACAATGAAGTTGGAGCAACAGTTACGGTGAATGGATTACGCAATCGAGAGATGATTAACGACTTTTTATGGCCGGAATTGGATGGTATTGATCTGACAACGTTTATTTTTAACAAGACGGCGTTACGTGCCACACAAGCAACGAAATCATTAATCTTTTATGAAAATGACACCTCTTATTAGAAAACTCTTTATTATAATTATGGCTCTAAAGCACCGGCTGCAGTGCTTTGTTGTTGGCGTTGCATATCATAACTCCCAACAGAATCATCTGAAACACAAAAATCAAAATGCTTTTGTTGAGCTGTTTCTTCAGGTGGTCATGAGAACATTTTTTTTTAGATTTTTAAATATTTCGTAGCACTTGACAACCAAAAAAATGATTTTCACAAAAAAAGCTAATTTGCTCCCAGGGCTACATGGTGAATTATGCGAAGAAATACGATGGAAAAAATTTGGTTCAGTTATGGCGTTCACGGATCACATAATTCAAAAACTTTCTTTTTAATTAGAAAAATTCGAGTGGGAATAGTCAAAATTTCGTCAATTTTCTTCCGATAGACTTGATATTTCCGATATACTAGATATTTCGGCGTAGACCTAAATACTGAATAAGCCAGCTTAAAAAGTTCATCAAGTCATTCAAATAAAATTTCAGTTTTGAAATTTCAATCTATTTCAGTAAAGGAAATGCATAATTCGATCCCTTCTTTCTGATCCCTCCTGCCCTCGTTGCTGATTTATGCTCTTCCAATGAAATTTCCAATTTTTGTTTAGCTATATTTTACGTTATATTTTACACACATTTGTTTCAAATCATTTAACCGGATTACATAAACTTCAATTGCTGCCGTTTGTATTTCTCTCCGCCCAGTGGCTCATTCCTATTGGAAATTTGAACTGTTAGAAAGAGAAATTTAAATTGGCAGCATATTGGCCTATATTTGTTAGCAGAGATTAAAAAAAGAGAAATATAAAAAAAAATAGCAGTAATCAGAGCACATAATTTTTGACATTTTAAACTAATTTTGTTAGTTATTAATTAAATTTATTATTTCCAATCTGGAAGCTCCCCAAAATACCTACCACAGTTAGATGTTCGGATAACTCAAAGTGATCTTTTAAAATGTTTGTGTGTGCATTATTACATATTTGTACGGGACTATAACAAAATGATGTATGATATATCATTCGCGTATTTTGTATTTGTATTTATTATTTGTATTTTATTTTTAGCTTTTCGCAAGAAGAAGTAAGATAATTGGAAGGGTTAAAAAAAAAATATAAATATAATTGTATCAGATCAGTCCATAAGTTCATGCGTTTTTTAAAGGTGGTTTTAAAATTAATACAAAAGATGTTTAAAGTATTGAATAATCAATAATATATTTTCCTTCGTTATTTACAATGTCTTCCCAAAGTTTAACGTTTGCGTTGTCGTGGTGAAACAAAACTTTGCGTCTATTCACTAAAGACGGTCGATTTTTGTTAAGTGCCTTATTCAGGTTTGATCGCTGATGGGAATAATAATCAGCAGTTATCGTCTGCTTAGGTTCCAGAAGTTCATAATAAATACCGGCCATATCCCACCAAATAGACAGGAGAATCTTCTTGGGATGAAGGCCATCTCTAGAGGTCGATTCTGGTGTTTCATCATTACCTAACCATTGGCGTTTGCGAACAGGATTATTGTAAAGGACCCATTTTTCATCACCAGTAACGAGACAGTGAACAGTGTTTATTTCTGCAGCAGCAGTTGTTGCATTTTTATCCAGTTTATAAAAAAAATACAAAATATGCCTCTTATACCTATGTTTTTGCAGATTCCATTTTATTTTTTAACAACACGTGCTTCTCTCCGCGATTAAAATCACTTGTTGAATGCACAATATATCAAAGAAAATACAAATAATTCCGTTTTATTCAGCGAATATTTTTTGTATGCAAAAATCGTCCAAAAGTGAAATTATGGTAAAATACGCACGAACTTATGGACTGACCTGTTCTTTAATATTTGCACGTGGGTTTAATGTGCTTTCAAGAAAACAGTTGGATTTGTCAGTGATTTAAGGTAGCATGGGTAACCTTCATGAGAGAGACTGTTGTTGTTGTTAAATATGTGAAAGTAAGTATGTATACGAATATGTATCTAACGATTTAATGTTATATATTTCCTAACGGATGTATTATACATATATTTGAAGCATTCTTTATTGAAATATATGAAATCTACTTAACACTCTTTAAATTAAAACTAATGAAGCGAATACAGTTGTTTTAAATCTATTTGTATACGAGTATTGTACTTATATTTATATTCGTAGTTCGCCATATTATCAACCATGATGCAAAGAATAATGAGATGGCGCCCATCGTGGTCCCGTTACTTTGCGCTCAGCGAATTTGACAACTAGTTACGTGATTTTAGCTCCAGTATGGCCAGATTACCATTTTCGTAACTTGATTTAGAATTTTTTTTTTGTTATTTTTATTATTTTTTGTCTCGGAGTTTTAGTTCATTCCATATGACATTTTTCTAGCCTATTCTATTTAAAAGTAATGTTTATAATTTTGTAAAATATACATTTTTTAATAATTATTTAAATAATTCACTCAGTTTTATTTAGCTTTACTTTTTTTTAACATCTGGTGGCATTGCCCGCGATTGCCGGTGTTGTTGGTGTTCTTCTGCTTTCGGCAGTCAAATCTCTCTCTCGCTACTGCAGAGTTGCCTAGCTTTGGATATAAAAACGCACTAAATGCCCATTTAAAGAAAATAAAACACGAAATTTTTATTGTGTTACTTAAAGAACTTTGTATGCGTGACAAATTGTCTGTAGAATGTGCGTTTTTTTTTAAATAAACGTGTTATGCTTATGTACAATTTAATTTATGAGTTTTTTTTGTTAAGCGAGACTCTTTTATTAAGGGAACGACTTTTTTGCTATATTTGAAGTTATGTAACTAGATAAGATACTCTTTTTGTAAAAATGTCAGTATGGTTTCTTTAGTATTTTCTTGTATTTTGTTGCTTATTTTTACTATGAATACACCTCTTGATGCTCTATGTCTCACTAAGGATTAATGACCGGAAGAAACGATTACACCTCTATGGTTTTATTTCGCATTCAATAAATTCAAAGGCTTTTTAAAATGTGTAAAAAGGTTTTCAATCTTAAGAAGAGTTGAGAGCGGGGCATTTAATATTTTTGCATAGCCTTAAATGAAGCCAAAAATTAAATTTGCACTTTCAAATTATCAAATTTTATAGGAGTAAAAAAATTTTCATTAGCACTAAAATCTTCTCAGAGTGGCCTTTTTTAAACTTCTTTTGTATAATAATACAGTTTTTTTTTAACCTAAAGTTTCGCTAGCCTTAAATTAAAAACAAAAAGAAACAAACACCAAACTTAAAAATTGTCGCATTTTCGGTATAAAAAAGCACTAAATTTATTGCGAAGAGCAAATGGTTGGCAATACTGCCCAACTCAGCAAACGTGACGTCACGTACGCTCTGATGGGCGCAATCTTGTTTCTATCATTCCATGATGCAAAGAATAATGAGATGGCGCCCATCGTGGTCCCGTTACTTTGCGCTCAGCGAATTTGACAACTAGTTACGTGATTTTAGCTCCAGTATGGCCAGATTACCATTTTCGTAACTTGATTTATGATTTTTTTTTTGTTATTTTTATTATTTTGTGTCTCGGAGTTTAAGTTCTTTCTTCATGACATTTTTCTAGTTGTTCTAATTAAAATGTCATGTTTATAATTTTGTAAAATATGCATTTTTTAATAATTATTTAAATAATTCACTCAGTTTTATTTAGCTTTACTTTTTTTTAACATCTGGTGGCATTGCCCGCGAGTGCAGGTGTTGTTGGTGTTCTTCTGCTTTCGGCAGTCAAATCTCTCTCTCGCTACTGCAATGTTGCCTAGCTTTGGATATAAAAACGCATTAAAATGCCCATTCAAAGAAAATAACCCAACAAATTTTTATTGAATCACTTAAAGAACTTTGTATGCGTGACAAATTGTCTTTAAAATGTGCGTTTTTTTAAATAAATATGTCATGCTTATGTACAATTTAATTTATGAGGTTTTTCTTAAACGAGACTCTTTTGTTAAGGGAACGGCTTTTTTGCTATATTTGAAGTTATGTAACTAGATAAGGTACTCTTTTTGTAAAAATGTCAGTATGGTTTCTTTAGTATTTTCTGGTAGTTTGTGGCTTATTTTTACAATGAATACAACTCTTAATGTCCTATGTCTCACTAAAGATTTATGACCGGAAGAAACAATTACACCTCTAAGGTTTTAATTCGCATTCAATAAATTCAAAGGCTTTTTAAAATGTGTAAAAAGGTTTTCAATCTTAAGAAGAGTTGGGAGCGGGGCAAATAATATTTTTGCATAACCTTAAATGGAGCCAAAAATTAAATTTGCACTTTCAAATTATCAAATTTTATAAGAGTAAAAAAATTTTCATTAGCACTAAAATCTTCTCAGAGATCTGGTCACATTGCCCATGATTGCGGTTATTGTTGATGTTTATGAATATTCGTTTCTTATTTGAAATGTGCGTTAATAAGAACAAACGGTAACAAACGTTTTAGTGAATATTTACGCAAAAATAAGATATTTCGTGAAAGTGTACTCGTATAAGTGAAAAATAAGAAAACATGAAATGTGCAGTGAAAAATTGTGCTAGTAAGAACCTCAATAAAGCGTGTGATATAAGCTTTTTTATATTATATTTCCAAAGGATGAGGCGCTCTGCAAACAGTGGATGCATTTCTGCCGGCGAGGAAATGCCTTCAATCGAAAAACGAGCTTTATATGTATGAAGCATTTTACTAGTGATAGCATTGAAGCATTCGGTAGCTTTAAATTAAACGCAAAAAGAAACAAACACGAAACTTCAAAATTTTCGCATTTTCGGTATAAAAAAGCACTAAATTTATTGCGAAGAGCAAATGGTTGGCAATACTGCACAACTCAGCAAACGTGACGACACGTACGCTCTGATGGGCGCAATCTTGTTTATATCATTCTTGCTATCATTCTTGGTATTATACAATAAACATAAGCATGTTTATGTGTGAGTAACATTTATACGAGATAAGAATGCTGAGGCTCAGCTGCTGAGTACTACTCGTCCTCCAAGAGAAGCGTGAATGAGTGTGAACTTCACTTCAGTTTGCTTGGAATACATTTACATACGAGTATGTGTATGTATATTTTTTTATGTCATTAAAGAGATCGTTGTTGTTGAATAGGCAAATTGCATATATGTATGTATGTAGTATATTTATTATTTTGATAGTATTTCGAACACTCGTAATGACTGCCAGGAGGCTCTTACTCATACATTTATTGCTAGACACGCCATAAAGGTGAGCGTTTATTTATTCTCGCATAATATTCAAAATGTCAAGGTCGTATATTTTAATGACAACACTAAGAAACGGATTTACTTTGATTTAAAAAAATATGTATTTAATAGTTTCAAGATAAATAAATTCATACAAAGCAAGCGACTTTTTATGTGGAAGGATGAGCACAAAGGTGCTTTGAGCGGTTACGTTCACCTTTGTGTGTTGCATAAAATTATCGCAATTAGATTTTGTTATTATTTTCAAACGAACAGAAATGAGAAGAGTATTTAATGAAAAACGAGATACATGTTTTCAGTAAACATATGAAATATACAGTGCGTTAAGGGGTTACGGGTAGTCAGAGGCCCAAAAAAATGATAATTTTTTTTGCTAGTCACTTGCTTTCTCCAGAAGTCTCTTACGGTGACCATCACAATGCCTTGGAGATTCATCTAAAACCTATAGGAGAAGAGAAAATGATTTTATTAATAGATAATCTTGTGCCTGATCGAAACCTTCTTTTCAAAATTAACAATGTGGCCTCCTCAGGAAATATTTTTCAGATTTTCGAGGAAAGAAAAAACTATTAGGTAATTGTTTAAAAAGAATTGAAATGTTTGAAAAAAAGATCCTTTGATCAGGCACGAGTTTTCAAAAGCAGTATAAATTTTATTGAAATCTATGAGCGGTTTTCAAGTTACAGGGATCACCAGTTCAAAAAACATAATTTGGAGAAAAACGCATTTAAAGTTTTGCTATCGATTTATGTAGAGTTATACGAATTATTTAATTACTTACACTGTATCATCTATTCCTGGGCCATTTAAATAGAAAACATGGAGTCATACGTCCAAGTGACTAAGTTTGGTAATCGTGTTATTAGCCATCTCGCCGTTGTTAATTGGTCACCTCGGAGAAACCGTCAACAAGGACTTGGAAAACTAGGTTAACAGGTTGCGTTACTGCAAGACCAGCCGATCTTGCTTGATAAATAGTGGGAATGTTTCCGTATAAACCAAAATATATACAGAAAAAGTAAAGTTTTATTAATTTTTTCGATTTTGAAAAGTAATTACTAAATGATGGAAATAGCCGCCAGGTCTTTCTTCATGATGTTTAAGAAATGGATACCGGCATATTAATAGAATCTCATTAAAAGGAAATGTGGATTTATTTTTACTTAGGGATAGTAAATTAAAATTTTGGGCTTTAAAAACTTTCGAGCCGATTTTGTATATACATACGTATATTCAAATGTGTTTCAGGCGAACGCCTGGTGTGGTAATAACAAAATTTCGCTCTAAGAGCAATAAGGCACGATTGTTGGTGGTCTTCGGTTGCGTCCTTAATAATAAAGCACTTGGAAATGAAGTTAATACTCATAGTTAATGGCTACTCCTTAAAGCACTTAATTGCTTGTATACATTCTTACCACTCATTTAGTATCTGAAATTTGCAACGAAACATAAATTTTGAATGTAACCATTAATGCAAGTGAATGCAACAGAAAATCCTACTTGGGTAAGTAATTGGGCAAATTATGCGCAATTTTTCGTGACAAGCAACACTTAATATGGCTGATTGCAGCATGGTCTAAATTCATGAGAATTCAGTTAGCCTGCAAACATATGAATGCCAAATATATGACCAACACTCCCTAAGCTGATAATTTACGGAAGGTGGAATGTCTTAGAAAAACTCATATTTCACACACTCCTCCAACATACGCCCACAGAAGCCATATAATATGATTTCGTAGAATGTGAGCCATTTGGGCGAGGCCGTTGAGTGCTGCAAAATGTGGCGGAAGTGCAAAAGGCAGCAAATCATACTCATATGAACAATTCCAATGCTGTTCCATGCAGTAAAGCAGTAAACCGCAAGCATTTAGTGGGAATAAGAACTGAGTAGTGGGAGCTGTTTTACTGCACCGTTATTTTATTTATTTATTTATTATTTTGTTATTTTGCACCGAAAGGCGTTATGTGGCAAACGTTTAAGGATTTTACACACCAGCTGAGGCTAATGGCGCTCACCGCTATGCTAGCTGGATATGTAACATAGAAGGAAAGCTTTATAATATACTTATATAATATATGAAAACGTCTGTTTTTCAAACTGCAAGCATTCTGCAAGTTTTTTGGGTAACTTATCAATGTCAATTTCCTTGTCAAAATTATGTATATATTTTATCTGCACATTGCTTCATGGCAAGTGAGGCGCAGAAGAAAAAAATACTATAGACCATTTTCGTTGTTTTGTTGCTGGCGAATGGATGAAACCGAGTTTTCTTGAGAATTTGGGTTGTGTTTAGATAAGTGAATGTAGTTACCATAAAATTTGTAAAATATCGATAAAAAGGACTTTCTAATTATCATCAGTCCAGTAGTAGTTGTATATTAGCATATTTCATAGAAAATTTTGTAATTCAGTAAAAATAATAAAAAAAGGAACATCTCGTACATTAGATATAATTTCATGATCTCCAAAGCCGAAATACCTGTTAAATGATGGATTTTCTAATGTTTTTCACACCGTAGCCTACCAACCAATTCCAATCGATTACTAGTAATAAACCTGAAGGGTGTGACACTTGGTCTTTCCGATAAAGTTAAATATCTAGGAGTGATCTTGGATAAGAAGCTGACTTGGGAGACACACGTTTCACTGAAGGTGAATCGCGCATTCAGGATTTTTCAGCAATGCGCAGAGCCTTTGGTAAAACCTGGGGTCTGAAACCTGCTGTGGTCCTATGGATATACACTGCACTTATCAGACCAATCATCCCTTACGCTTGTGTGGTCTGGTGGCGATGGAGCATGGTTACGTCCACAATCCGGGAACTATACAGGCTGCGAAGAAGTGTATGTTTATGCATATCTCTGGTGATGCCCTAAATGCTATGCTTGACTTGCTCTCCCTGGATCTTAAGATACAACAGGAAGCAATAAAAGCAATGTGTAGACTCCATAAATATGGTTTCTGGCACGAAGATGGAACTTCGGGACACAGAGAAATCTTTATGTTGATGTCGGAGCAGTATCCACTGTTTTTAGTACCTGCAGACGACCTGATACCCACAGTTTCATTTCGAAGGAAATTTGAAGTCAGATTTCCATTGCGTGAGCAATAGAGCAATCCAGAATGCATGCAGGGAGGTTTGACGGATATTTTCTTTACCGATGGGTTCAAGAATGAAATAGGGTCTAAAGCCGAATGGTACTTAAACGATAGTAATAAGTATCACTATGCTATGGGGGAAATGCCAACTGTTTTCCAAACGGCAGTTTTTGCTGTCCTGAAAGTAACCGAATGGATAATCGAGCGGAGATGGAGCGGGAAACAGATTGGAGTTTTTAGTGACAGTCAGGCTGCACTGAAGGCCCTGGAGAACGCGAAGCAAACCTCAAAGATTATTCAAGAATGTAAGAAGAAGCTCAATTCTGTCGCAAGACAAAACAGGCTTATACTTATATGGGTTTAACGGTTTTTCATTTCAAGGCGCTCTAAATGAGCTCTCAGCGGCCACAAGGAGCATTTTCAAATACTGTCATTCTCGAAATCTGGCGTCAATCTGAGAAAATGATGGACGCCATTAAAATTAGAAAATCTCAGTTAAGTGAGATCAATAATCGAAACTTTTAACTCAAATTTCAAACTTGCACAGTGTCATCAATTTTTATTTACTTTTTCAACTCCCCCACAACTGGGCCACAAATTGGGCTAGAATGCATTTATTATAGCCATAGTGTACGATGAACAACTTCATTATTTGGCATATTGCTGATACATCAGCAATTGGCATTTCGTAGCACATCGCTTTATTAAAAATACCAGTTTCCAGCATTAAAAATTAAAAAAGATGCAAAAGAAATTGGTACTGAGGTAGTTCGCAACTACTATGTTTGACTGCAGAGTTATAGCGCATACATATGTACTTATATCGTATATGTGTGCATAACTAACTTTACTTTGTTATTCGGGTGGGTTTTGTGATACAGCAAATATCAAATCAGCCTTACCGCAAATCCTTCACGTGTAATTATAACACAATTTCTACCACTTCCTTTATACTGCGATTTACGCCGCTCTTATTCGCTTTGTATTCGAACAATGACAAGATTATGTGGAGCGATTGGTAATGTGCGGTAAATGCTTTGATTTTCTTTACTTTGCTTTGCAGTGGTGTACCTTTGAGCAATAATTAGATTTGGAATATACATAGATAATATTTGTTTCTGCACATAGTTTTGTAGCGACGCAATTGTTTGTTGTAGAGTAATTGATAAACTCGCAAACCCGCAACTTATTCAAGCGGTAGACTACACTTCATTTGATTTGTTAGAGCATCTAATATCATACAATAGAGGAAATTACATATTTAGCTATTCGCTAGCTAGCGATGGCATGATGTAGTAGAGCATTTGGATTAAGTGGGTCGCATTGAAATGATTTGGGTTTTGAATATCAGAATGTGTGCACAAATCAGCATTGGTTCGGTTTTACATTTGATATTTCATATATTTTAATTTTCTGTTTCTGTAATCTCAGTTTACTAAACTAGCTCGTTTTTTCATACATAAGTCTCCTTTTCCGAGGGACTTCGATCTCGCAACTTCAAGAACCACAGCATGAACAGAAATAACTTAATGTTTATTAAAAATTTCTACAAATTAGAGATTTCCATTGGCCGAAATTATTATTTTTTAATTTAGTAAAAAAGTTGCTCACAAACAAAATTAGATGATTATTTTAGTGCCGCTTTGTTTGTTTGTAGAAAGCTGATTCACCTATAGCTTGTAGCAGAATACAGAAGCACCTGTCCATTTACTTTTTAATCTCTTTAACGTACAAGTGCCCTATGCTCCTTTATGCACGTACAGTTGTTTCTAAATACAAAAGTAAAGTCGCCTACATTAAAAAGTAAACAGCAAATGCGTCTAAACTTTTAGATGGCTGCTGGTGTCGGTTGAGTAGTCGTGGGTAAACTTTTAAGCGCAAACACCTGAACATCAGTACAGCGCTAAACTACTGGTACGTGCTTCATCAAATAAGCTATGCGTTAAAGCTACTTTTGCATGTAATGCATTTAGTTGGTTGTATTAGTAACGACTGAGTTGCAGCAAGTGGATTTGGTGTTGAAACTTTTTGTCTGTCGCAGCATCTCCAATTTGCGATGTTATGCAATAGAGGCATTTTAAAGTAAGAAGTAAAAACATTTTTATATGATCTCAAGAATTTTGGCGATTTAGTAATCAGCTACAGAAGTTCCGTCCAAGGAAATCACATCAACTCACATTTGAGGTAAAAAAACTTCAAATTTATGTGCGTATGTGTACGCCAATGAGGTATTCGGTAATTTTTCATGATTTCTGTTCAGATTGAACATTACATGCCCACGTCACGTACATACACACATACACACATATGTACATAAGTAACATTTCGATTTCAACAGCAATTGACAGAACATTGAACCGAATGTTCTTTTGAAATTACATTAGCTAACTTGTCACTGGCTCATGCATGAGTGCACCATTTTCAGCTGACACTCACCACTAACTCTTCTCGCATTGCTTATTAGCTCGTGCTTAGTACACCCACACTTACATATACATGCGCATCCCCTTACATGAATTTGTAAATTTCCAGCCGTCAGCCGCCAATCATACACCCCGGTTTGTTTGTCTTTTGACGCTTCTCGTTAAGCAGAGGTAACTCTGACAATAAACAGAAGAGTGCATTACCGGTTCCAGTTGTAAACAACTACAAATGCAGAAACAACTGAGTGTAAACTGAAAACAAAAATCAACTGTTGCTGCAAATGGGAGAGTGAACATAAACAAAAACAGTGTGAGGTACTAAAATTTGATTGATGTAGTCTGACGCTTGCGTTTTGACAACAATAACAAACACGGCAATATGTGCCAATAATAAAAATACGTGGCATGGTGTGAGTTGTTGATGTGTGTTAACTTTGTGGTTTAGCTTTTGTGAGGATTGAAGAAGATGGACATGTGCTCGTGTTAGCATCAGCTGGTGCGCTTATTTAACCTCCATGCATGTACAGTGGCGTGTATAGTTGAGTGAATGGTGATTTTTTTTACTATTTAGAATGTTTACCAATTTAAACTTTCCTTGCAACTGTTCATACTTCTACTACACCCATATAAATCAAACTTTTAAACTTTGTAAAACATTAAACAAAAAATTATTATTTTAATTTAAAAACAATAAATTTAAAACTTATTAATTTGAATTTTTGGAAAAAAGTGCAAATTTTAACCGGCTAAAAAATTGCTTGGATTTTTAATAATTTTTTTTCGGCGACTTTTTGCAATTTATTCCATATGAATATGAATGATTTCTTGTAGAAGCAACTGCGCAAAAACGTTTCCAAAAGCAAAACCAAACTAATTCTATAAAATTAACGCCAAATTTGCACTTTCATGAAAATAAGCAAGAGCCGTCAGAAAAAAATCATTAAAAATCTACGCGATGTTTAGTTGCTTAAAACTTATGTATGAATCGTATTATTGTATAACCCAAACATTTTCTAAAAACTCTGATTAAAAAGTTCAAAATTATGATGCAAATTTGTTGATATTTAATTAAATATAAGTTTAAAGTGGGATTTAAATATTTACTTTTGGTTAAAGTAGGAATGAAGCAACCGAGCACTGACGGAATGACAAATGACTGGTGTTGTACGGCTAAACATCTTTTGCTAAATTTATTGAGACTTGATGCTCGGGGACTCTTCAAAAAATTCCACCGCTATTGGAAAGAACTTCTTAATGCAATGCGTTGTTGCATGGGGCATGATTGTTGTACCCATGCAGTACGATTTAAATTTAGCATTGCATAAACCCTTTGAGATGTAGCGATCAGCTAGAAAAATTAAATGATAAACAAAAGTACTCGTAAACTATCAACAACACATACGAATAGATGGAAAGGAAATTAGTGGGGTCGCTTAAGGGCTTCCATACGTCCAGCATTAAAAAAAACGCTTTTTTTACAGTTTATTATTCTTTATATTTAGTTTCAGGCATATTTCTGTGGCAGCCGATTGTAAAAATTCTTCATAGATACAAAGTTATGGAAGAAAATTTAACTGCCCGACTACATCGAGCGAAATGCACTTGAAAGTTTAAACTAAATTTTCTCGAAACTCCGTTTTTTTAGCACGGCTTGCATGATAACTCATACAGTTTTTAATATTTTTTTGATGCGTTTTTTTAAATATTGGAAAGTGTTTTCTGTGTAGTATGTCGAACCGGATTTTTGATATTTTTATTAAAAATGTTTACAAACATAATTAAAGTGTGACGTTTATCTCCTAATACGCATACTTTTTTTCAAAATGGCGTAAATTACAAAATTTTTCGAAATTCAAAAATCGGGCTTTGACAGACTATAAATTCAACTTAATTTTACAAGAATGTTTTTACTTTTCATAGATGCATCAAGGAGAAATGATGCAAACAGTGGAGCAACTTTTTTTCATTGTACTTTGGGTCACGTGATTTTTTATTTTGCCACACATGCAACGAAACCATTGATCTTTTACGGAAAAAGTTTCCGGACCGTGTTATCTCTCGAAGAGGTGATCACAATTGGCCACCGAGATCTTGTAATTTAACACCTTGTGATTTTTTTCTTTGGGTCCACGTGAAAGAGAAGATCTACGCCAAAAGCCCAGGGTCGATTCAAGACCTCAAAGATGGGATTCGTGAGGCTATCGAGGACATAGGGCAGTCACTTTGCAATTCGGTTATGGAAAATTTCATGAAAAGGATATTGCCCTGTAAGCGTAGTCGTGGTGGTCGATGATGCTATTTTCCACTATTTTTGGCATACCTTCCTCCTTATAATGAAATAAACTTCCGATAATTTATATTAAAAAATAGCATTTTTCTTTGAATAGCAAAATAACGCCTCTTATTGGAAAACCCTATATATGATTTAAGGAAGTGTTAATTTTTTCTTGTTCTCCGCATAAATTTCACTACTGCATTGAAATTAACGAAGACCTGTTTTTATGAATGAGATCATATCCATAAAGACACAATGTTTCATTCTGGAGTCTTTTACTGAACTGGCATCTGGACTTTGTTTATTGAATGAAAGTGAGCGAAATGAAGAGGCAAAACAATAAATAGGTTACGCCGCAATAACTTTTTGAGCAGGTGCTCAGACGATTATATGCAATATGGCAAGCAAAAATTATTTACTAACTGAATATGAATCATCTCTTATATACGTACATACATACATGAATAATTTCATTTTGAAACTGTTGCATTAACAAATAGCTTCTCGTATTGTTGCGTCATATGGTTTTCAGAAAATAAGTTTTGTGGCACTCATAACTACATACTTTGTCTGCCAGCTCAGCATGGCGCACAGTGGTTCCAAGTCGATAAATAGTGGGAAAAACTTAACATCGTGTAAACGGTTAGCCAATTGTGCTGGAAACTGCAATAATGAAACTGAATAGCTTATTTACCTACAATTTTTTTTTAAATGTTGAAAAATCAAACATCGCACACTGTGACTTTTTATCGTTTTAGGATGCCAAAATTAAAAAAAAAAAAAAAGTTCTGCGAAAATGATTTTCTTTCTGTATGTTGTGTAAAAATGACCAAATTTTACAACAGTGTACTCAAAATTTATCAAAACAATAGATAACCGTTTACAAACACAAGCCGGTGCGTCAATTGAATAATTTTTATTTATTATCCGAACACCGCTGTGAAGTTTGTCAAAAGATATAATACGAATAAGTATCAATTTCATAAAATTTAGTATTTGCTGATTAAATTTTAACAATTTTGTACTTCAGGGGTAAGTAAGAGGATTGTAAAGTTTTTATTATCGATACAAATCCGCTCAGTAAAATATCACTAAAACAGCCATAGCTTAATATTATTTTTGATATTTTACTGAGAAAAACTTATATTGGTCCATCGAGTTCGGTCCATTCTTTAACAGCGAAACGACCTTTAGGATTCTGTGTTTCAGATACTGGAATAAAATTTTGCTACAATTTGCTACCACAGCTTTAAAAGAAGTTTTCATGGCGATTCCTCGGAAAAAACTTTTTGAAATTTGTCTGACGAGCTCAAAAGAAACGCGTCGTGATGCGGTGTTAGAGAAAACTTTTGCGGTGATCGGAAGAGACGTGGATACTAAAAAGCTAGGAGAGCGTATAAAAAAAACTGTGTTACCAATTTTCTTCAAAGTGGGAGGGGTCTTGCCGAGTTAAGGCCCGTGTTCTAGCCCGTAATTATAGTTGGTTTTCCAAGAGTGAAGACTTTGGAAAATACCGCCTTGATGTTGGGCCATCAACTTCATCCTCTATTAGATCCAATGTAAGTAGACCACATGTGGCGTTTTCCGATTCTTCTCTTCGCACAAAGAAAAGAAAAGCAAAGAGTCTTTTAGTAGTACCAAATAGCGAACAAGTGTTAATGGCGGCAGAAATGGGACTTAGATCAAACGGTAAGAGAAATTCCGCAATATTATTTAAAGAGCTGTGTTTGTCTTCACCGTCAAGAGGTACTGTGTTGAAAAAATCTCGACTTTCGAAAGAGCGCAACAAAAGTTTATCGCCAGACCAAGCACTTGCGCTGATAATAGATGCAAATGATTCAACACATGACTATAATATGCATAGACAGCATACAGCAGAAATAAATCCCAAATTATATCCGTCGTATAACTGCGTAAAAAAGTCCAAAGCTTTATGTTACCCAGAAAAAATAACAGTAACCGAGACGTATGCCGAAATTGAGTTGCAAGTGCTTATTGATGATAGTATAAAAAGGTTCCCAGGGGCTGAATGAAATCTTTTAAATGTTAGTCATAAGCCTCTAAGCTAAAGTTAAGAAATCTAAACAATTTGTATTTAAATTGGCACTGGAAAATGCTTTTAAAGTAGAAAATATGATTATGTGAAATTTTACCTTATATGTGGGCAAGGAGAAAAAGTGGGCGTATCACGCCCATTTTTATTCTCAAATCAGATTTAGGTATCTGCAACCACACTGCAAAATTTGAAATGAATTGCTCCATTGGTTTGGCTGCTATATTATTAATTTTGGCATCCTAAAAGTGAAAAAAGTCACACTGTGCATCGCTGGGGAGGAAAAAATTACTTAAAAACACAGAAAAATTAAGGATAAGAGCACAAAAAAATAATATTGGGTATGGGAATAAGTTTCCGCCCTCGTAAAAGAGGTGTCGCTGCTGATATTATTTTTGTGTTCGCTCTAGTAATATACTGCTGATTTGAATGTGAGGTCTCGATCCAAGTAGTTGGCATTCGTTTGAAACGTAAATATCCTTTTTATATAACGTCAAAAATGACTACGTTAGTCCCGAAAAAACAGCATTTGCGGGAAGTCATGCCTCATTATTACCTTTTAAGGAAAAGTGCAGCTGAAACGTGTCGTATATTGAGCAATATTTACGGTAATCACACTCCATCAATACAAACATACAACTTGTAAAGAGTGGTTTCGTCACTTCCAAAGTGGTAATTTCGACGTGAGTGATATAGATCGCGAACAGGCACCGAAAAAATTGGAAGATCCTCAACTACAACAATTATTGGATGAAGGCGCATGTCGAACCCTTGATGATATGTCTAAAGAGTTGGATGTTGACAGATCAACCGTCGGCAAACGTTTGCACGCGATGGGAATGGTCCAGAAAGCAGGTAACTGGGTGCAACATCAATTGAAGGAGAGGGATATCGGGAAACATTTGGTGACGTGTGAGATGATTCTTGAACGGCATAAAAAGAAAAGGTTTTCTGCATCGCATTGTCACTAGCGATGAAAAACGGATCTATTGTGATAACACTAAACGTCGAAAATGTTATAGCGTACCAGATGAACCAGGTCCATCGACAGCGAAAAAAAAAAAATTATGCTTCAAATGTTATGTTGTGCATCTGATGGGGTGTCATCTATAAGGAATTCCTTAAAACATCGGAAACATTCACTGGCGATCGTTACCGACTGCAGCTAATGCGTTTGAATCGAGTTCCCAAGGAAGGGAGATGCCCACCCTTTCCATGTGCTTCGCCCACATAAAGTGGCCCGTCGTCATAATGACAGGAGGGTTTGCGGCAGTCGGTCAGACATGACAGGTAACATCAGTTTAGTCCATCTGCAGCCTCTCTCAGCCTGCCAAGCTCACTTGTGGGTTGTAGTAACCCATTTGCTAACTGTGGTTTGTTGGCCGCAGAAGGGAGTGGCAAAACCGGCTCTGCGCCAAGGAAGTTGGCCTCAGAGCCCATCTAAGCTAAGGAGTGAGAGGTCTCGTTACCCACGATACCCACGTGTTCCGGGACCCATGTTAGCATCAAGCTATTATGTCTACCGACATAGTTCGGCCTAGATTTATAGGACTCAGCTATCCCTGAAGTGGTTGCGGGAGTGTCCAAGGCCATGAGCGCAGCTTGGCTGTCGCTGAAGACACATAATGGGTTATTCAATAGGTGCGCTTCGACTTTTTTCCGATAGGGAGGGCGAACGACGCAATATTTTTTATTTTTCGCTTGTCATTTGTAAACTTCATTAGTATACATTTCATCATGGAACGCTACACACTTGAGCAACGATTGCAAATCGTGCAAACTTTTTATGAAAATAATCGTTCTGTTGCTGCTACTTTAAGAGCATTACGGCCATTTTACGGTCCATTTAACAAGCCGTCCCGTTTTGGGGTTATGTGAAGTCATTGGTCTACAGTAACAAGCCGGCGACGATTTGTGAGCTCAGAGCCAATATTGAACGCGAAATTGCTGGAATTTCGGCCGATTTATGCAAAAGAGTGGTCGAAAATTGGGTTCAACGATTGGACTTCGTAGAACGTGCACGCGGTGGTCATGCAAAAGAAATCGAATTTCATACTTAAATGTATATGTTCAAACTCGATAATAAAAAAAAAAATTAGTTAAAAAAGTCAAATCGTTTGTGTTTTATTCAAAAAAGTTCAAAAGTTGAAGCGCTCTTACTGAAAAACCCTATATAAGATCTGCCTCTCTATCTGTTTTCCACAAAGTTCATCGCTTCTTGAACTGCATACACCTCCACTTGAAACACAGGTGCCAGCATTCTAAGAGCAAAGTGCAGTTTTGTCCTGCTGGATTCCTCGTAGACCCCAGAGCTGGAGCCATGCTCGGTCTTGAAGCCGTCCGTGAAAATGCGAAAACAGTGTTTGCCGGGCTCATTTTCAGAGTTTGATTACAACTGAGCCTCTGGCAGCACTACTCTGTATCTCTTTTCAAGTACAACTTTTGATGGCATGGAGTCAAGGGGCATGGAGAGAATCGTTGGATCGAAGTCCATGCCTTTTCTGTTTTCCAATGCCGGACAGTGGCCGCACCAGTTCCCATTGTGTTTCAGCCAGCAGATGGCCTTCACCTATGCCCATGTCAGGTTTTCGTCTATACGATGACGGTCATGTTACTAAGTCGCCATGAGAGTCTTAAGCAGTTCATCTGGCGTCATGCGCTAGTTTGCGCAGACTATACCCTATCCAGCACCACTTTCTTTCTCGAATCTAAATATTAATCGGCCCTTGGTTACATCTATTTAATAGATCTCTTTTTGATATCCAGTTTTCGGGCCACCAGATACGGAGAAGTCGGCGAAGGCAGCGATTCACAAACGTTTGAATATTGTTTGTTACTTCGTCGAATACTATGTAGCAAAGTTTCATACGAATTTCATATTAGTGCCGATATTTCGCTGCCAAGGTAAGTAAAGCAATGGACTTCTTCTACTGCACGGCTACCTAATTTGCAGTTTGCTGTACGAAGCGAGCTGATGTTCATCGCCTTTGGTTTGTTGACGTTTACACGCAGACTTACACCAAGTTTCAACTACAAACTGAAATGAAATTCTTACCTTGATAGTTAAGCCATAACAGTTACCTGAAATACCATATATTTTGGTCATTAATATGAAAAATTAAAATTCTAAACTTTAGTATTGGCCAAAATGCCTTCTGGCGTCCTATGCACCGTGTGATGAATGCCACAACCGATTATACTTTATGTATTTGTGCAAGACTACCACTCGGATGGTTTCGTGTTCTATTCTCACTGCGGGCAAGAAACATGATATGAGTGAAATAATTTTTTTTATTTGCATTTCTGCGCAGAAAACTCTTAGAATAAAAACTATTTGCCGATCGGAGGCGATATAAAACTGTAGGCCGCTCTATTTGTGAAAGTGCATCGAGAAGTATACCACGAATCTGAGCAAAACCTCGGCCAGATATCTGAGCTCTTTTATATGCATACATACGGATGAATGTCTGTTATTTATTAATTTTGATGCTAATGCATGCTCTAATATACAACATACGAGGTGTGTTCAAAAAGTATCGCGATTTTTGTGTTTTTTCAAAAATTATTTATTTATTCATTAATATCTATTTTATCCTCTTCAAAGAAATTTCCATGAGATATTATTCACTTGTGCCAACGTTTTTTCCAATTTTCGAAGCACTTCAAAAAATCTTCTTTTTATCTTTTTCAGCTCCTCCATCGAAGCCGTCTTTATCTCGTCAATCGTAGCGTAGCGTCGTCCTTTCACGGGCCTCTTCAGTTTCGGGAACAACGAAAAGTCACAGGGAGCCAGATCTGGGGAATACGGTGGCTATGGCTATGGTGTGCTGTTTTTGGCCAACAAGTCGCGCACAGGCAACGATGTGTGAGCAGGGGCGTTATCGTGATGCCAGAGCCAATTTTTGTTCTTCCACAAATCTGGGCGTTTCTGGCAGATTGCTTCGCGCAAATTGCACATAACTTGCAGGTAATATTCCTTATTGACCATTTTACCCTATGGCAAGAACTCATGATGCACAACGCCCCTGCAATCGAAGAAAACGGTAAGCAAAACTTTTACATTCGACAGAACTTGGCGCGTTTTTTTCGGTCTTGGTTCGTGCGGCAGCTTCCATTGAGATGATTGAGCTTTGGTTTCCACGTCATAACCATAAGCCCACGATTCGTCACCAGTTATGACCCTCTGAAGCAAATTTGGATCGTCGCGGACAGTCCAACATCTCATTAGCAATGTTCATGCGATGCTGCTTTTGGTCGAAACTAAGCAGTTTTGGTACGAATTTTGCGGCGACCCGTCCCATGCCCAAATCATTAAAAAAAACCGAATGGCACGAGCAAATCGTTATGTCTAGGCCCTCTGCAACTTTTCTAATAGTTATTCGACGATTGACCAATACCATTTTCTTTACTTCATCAATTTTTTTCGTCTGTTGTTGAAGTGCTTGGGCGTCCGGCACGCCGGCACGCTTTTCGTCGTTTACATCTCCTTGGCCTTCTGAGAACATTTTATACCATCGATAAACGTTGTTTTGGTTCAAAGTAGCTTCTCCGTATGACACAGTCAACATTCGGAATGCATCCGCGCACTTAATTTCGTTTTACACATAAAATTTGATGCAGGTTCTTTGACCCATCTTTTTGAATAGGTAAAAAGACGAGCCGAAACACGTGCAAGCAAAGCAGCTGTCAACAATTAACTGAACATTCAAAATGGCCGAACTCGTCGGCATGAGTGAGAGACGTGAGTACCAACATATCGCCACAAAAAAATTGAAATTCGGATATACGTAACCTGCGAAAATTCAAAATTCGCGATACATTTTGAACACACCTCGTATATTCATACTGTTCTATGCTTATTTGTCCACTCAGTGATACCTTGCATAAATTTGTGAATATGAGTTTCGCCTTCCTTTTCTTGCCTATTTCGAAAGCCTGTGAATCTGTTTTGCGTGACAGTGCCCCAAATTGTAATTAAGTGCATATTTCATTTCTAAACCTATTTAACCACAACTATACAAACATATACGCCTTACTCTAATATTGCCAACAAATAATTTAGTATATGTAGTATAAGAACACATTTCATCCTGATGGGCTTTATAACTTGGGTTGGTTATTGTGCCTAAGTTCAAATCAACATGAGTAAGTTTAGATGAGTGTGTTTACTTTTACTATATTACTTCAAGTAGAGCGCCAGGAGCTAAAAAGCTGGCAAAAGCCAACTTAAGAAAATATTGATGTTGATGTTGAAAATGTCTAATATTGATTATTGATATTTCTGACGTAGAGCGCCTCACCTCCGACGTCCATATCACAAAAAAAAAAGACGCAAGTCATTGGAAGCTTCGATTTGCTCTTGCATTTGAGTCTATAAATAGCATACATTTTTTCCGATGCTCACTATGATCAAAAAAATCTATCGAATCTTCACTTTTTCCTTTAAATTTTTTGAAGCTCGTCACCTTTAAATAACCGAATAGTTTGACCCGATATATATAATTGGCATTTCCACGCTTTATTGGGTGTTTCACTAAGCTTCTACTCCTATTTGTGGTCTGCGTCTTGATGTTGTTCCACAAATAGAGGGGCCTACAGTTTTAAGCCGTCTCCGAGCGGTAGGTGGTGTTTTATGAGGAGCTTTTTCATGACAGAAATATATTCACTCGGAGGTTTGCCATCGCTTGCCGAGGCGCAACTACTGTCAGAAAAAGCTTTTTTTCTATTATTTGGTGTTTCATGCTTAGAGATTCGAACCAGGGGACCTCGGAATGGTAGTCACGTACCAACCCACGTAGCCACTGCAGTCACCGGTATGACCCGGTGCATTGTATAAATTCTTGCGGTTAGAAAAGAAAGATGGTTGCCAATAACGATAATGAAATTCCTTAACTGAAAGAAGAGATTTGCCATTCTATTGATGAAATTGAACCTAAACTAAACAGAAATTTCAGCGTGATATGTCACATAGTTTGTTTTTTGTGCTACTGTAAACAAGTCAAGCTCGAGTGTGTTCTTCGAATTTAACGATGGAAATTCAAGTTGAACGAAGAATTTGTTTGAAATTTTGATATTCCAACAAAATTTCGGCTTCAGATGACTTAAAAATATTGCAGACAACCTATGGGAACTCTGCTCTATCGCGGGCACGTGTTTTCCAGTGGTACAAATCGTTCAAAGAGGGCCGTACATCGGTTGAAAACGTGCCTCATGAACGTCGTCCAGCAACATCAGTAAACGACGAAAACATCGGAAAAGTAAAGGAAATTGTGCTTGAAAATCGCACAAATCGCAAAATCGGTTAACGATGAATATTATTTAGACGTTTTAAAGCGTTTGCGCGAGAACATTCGTCTTAGAAGGAAGGAATTGTGGGACAACAAGTCATGGTTCTTGCATCACGATAATGCACCAGCTCACACATCACGTCTTGTTCGCGATTATTTGAACAAAAATAATGTTAAATGTGGCTCTATGTGACTTTTTCCTGTTTCCCAAGCTCAAGTTTCCGCTCCGTGGAAAACATTTTGAGACAATTGAAGTCATAAAAGAGAATTCGAAGAACACACTCGAGCTTGACTTGTTTACAGTAGCACAGAAAACAAACTATGTAACATATCACGCTTAAATTTGCCATGTAAGCTTATAACAGTCCTACTAAAAAACAAAAAATTTATTTTTGCCATATGTCATCCGCGAACTGTTTTATTGATAACGTCTCGTTCATATTTGAGCAGAAGGTACAATATATGTTCTACAGTTCTTAACGTGCTCAGGAGAACGGTTCTGTGAAATGGAGAATATCCCCGACGTTATTGTTATTATTGTGTGACCATTTAATTCCGCTTCTGACAGAAACTGTGCTATGAAGTCAAAACCTCTAGGAATCAGCTCGTCGTCTATTATTGTTATTATTGTTAACTGTTTTTATTTTTTACTAGCAAACCCGGCCCCCTTCGCTGGGCACACTAAAATAGAATAGATATGGTTTAGAACAGAAAATATATGATTTTCATATTATTTATTTCTTTATTCTTTATTCAAGCGCTTTGGCATAAACAATATTTTTTGTTTTTCTATTTGTTTTTGAGTAAATATAAAATATAAATTGAAAATCAGGAAAAAAGAAGATTGTTTTTAAATTTCAAATCAACGCATATGAATAAACAATCGTCTTTTTTCCTGATCATCCATGAATTTTTCGTTTCAATTTATATGTTTTATTAAGCATTGGAGCTTTTTTAACTATTATCCATTTATATTTTTCAAAAAAAAAACGAAAAAAATTTTTTTTTCCACGAACACATAATTTCATTTGAACATTCGGATTTCACATAAAATTCTCAAATTTCGTAAGAAATTATTCACTGTTCCAAAATCCACTCCAAAAAAATTTTAACACTTTGTCCTTACGTTTTCTCCTTATGGCATCCAAATCAGAAAGAAATATTGACACATTGTAACTCACACTGTCAATTTGACAGTTCAGTTCCGCCCCAAGCGTTAAAAAAGTAAGCGACATTATGGCTGGCTCAAAAGAACGCTGTACCCGTTGCCAGTGCTCCGAATTACAACCAAACTTTACGAAACCCATTTTCAATACTTACTTAACAATGTGCGTAAGTTTGGTTTAATTTGGTGCAAAGACACGGCGGGTCCACGTTTTGGCATATATTTCCAGACCCTAGTCATCAATAGGTATGAAAATTACCCCGTATTAAAGCACTTATCAACAGCTTTCATTTGATACCCATATTGTACATACACAACCAAAGGTTACCCGGGTCCACGTTTTGACCTATATCTCGAGACCCCAGTCACGGAGCGGCATGAAAAATACTCTGTACTAAAGCATTCACCAACAGCTTCAATTTGATATCCATATTGTACAAACACATTCTAGGGTCCACGTTTTGGTCTCTATCTCGAGACCCTAGTCACGGAGCGGCATGAAAAATACTCTGGACTAAAGCATTCACCAACAGCTTCCATCTGATACTCATATTGTACATACACATCCGAAGGTTACCCGGGTCCACGTTTTGACCTATATCTCGAGCCCTATTTCCAAAATAAAATATAATCCATGTTACTCGTGGATGATGTAGCTTTCGAATGGTGAAAGAATTTTTAAAATCGGTCCAGTAGTTTTTGAGCCTATTCATTACAAACAAACAAAGTTTTCCTCTTTATAATATTAGTATAGATTGTTAATAACAAAATCTGTGGTATCATATTTTATTAGTGAACTCCTAAAATCGAGCTTAACCAAGAAGCATTTTTTAACCTCAAACGGAGCTGAGTTTCGTTGAAAGCTGGGGGAATGAATATGAAAGGAACTGTTAACACCGAATTCTAATTACTGAATAGAAAAGTTTAGTAGTCTGATATTTTTAGAATCCAGAAAGATATTACATTTTTCATCGCTGATATCTTAATTTGCAAAGATCGTATGTGGTTGGGCTTATTTTCAACAATAACTGCAACACTGTCATATGAGAGTTTCTAGGCTAAGGTGAGTTCATTCAAAGTGGTGGAACTAGCGTATCTGATTTTGTGATTTGTTGATTTGAATGCCGAGATTGCCGGCTTCTTTGTTATTTGTTTGTTTACTTTTACATGGAAATTTTCGCATTCAAAAATCCAAATTGCAAAAATAAAATCCATGTAAAAGTTGGCATCCCTATAGTGTCATCACCAAGGCACATTTATTAAAGGTGGTGGTACTAGACCATCCACAATGTTTTGTACATTTCATTGTCACGGCAAAGTATTGGAAAAGTAGAAAACAAAAAATGAATTCGCCTTGTTTTATTCTGTGCTGACAGCCACATGGACACAGCGAAAGAAGAAAAACAAATCAGTTGATTTACCAACACCACCGTTAACAGATTCGCCTTGGTCATCCCTTTTGAAGATTCGCCTTGTCCTAGAAAAAAGAAATTATAATCAGCTCGATTCTTGAATAAAATTTATTGAAATGAATTTTGTTGAGTTTTTCTTTTCACTTCACTCTTATCACAAACGAGGGAAAATGTGTTTTAAGAAAAATAAGTAAACTGAATGCTGAGGGCAGACTGTAATGGTATTTGCGCACTTGGAATTTGAAAAAAGGAAATTTTCACAGGACATACAAATGTACATATGATTTTAGAAATTTCGATGGAAAAAATGCTAAAAATTTGTAATTAGGTCAACAACTACCAACAGGAATTAACTAGAGTGACAACGAAATTCTGGAAAAGATAGAAGATTTTTTATAGGCGGCAAGATTGAGTTTTGCAGGAAGTTAAACAATCAAAAATAGAAATTTTAGCTGAATAACTTCACTGCTAATTTTTTATTTAAATGATTTCAAATTTTAAAAAATAAGGGTACCACTTTGGAACTGATTCCATAGAGTACTTCCTGTTCTGCTCTAATGGTTTTAACAGTCCTAAGTATTTGACGCCATATAAGCTAAGGCGATTTTTGTTTTTGTTTTTTTCTCGGGACAGACTAGCGAGTACAGCACTCAGACACAATTAAGTCCATTGAACTGCATTCGGGTTGCTACTTTAAGTTTCTTTAAATCTGCTCGACCTCCAAAGAAATCAGAGTAGATCTTGTGGTGCCAAGGTGGACGCTTCTTAATATTTTTAGTATCCAATTCAAGAGCAATAATTTATATCGCAAATATAGCTTTTAAATATTTCTGTGCCTTTGTCTCTGAGGATCCAACGCAACTAATTCTTCCGCGACTACTATTCGGAAAGTTTTATTTAAAAATTGCTTAATATTTATTTTTTTTACTTCTCCATCTTCCTTTCAACCTAATTTGAATACAGTTAAATTGTGTCACAGTTCACATCATTTAGAGATAATTCACACCTTTAGAGGTTATTCGAAGAATTCGGCTGTTTCGAAGGTCGAATTTCCTACGCCCATTATTTCGGGAAAAATCTGCTCCCTCGAGAGTTTAAAACGTGAGCATACCACACCATAGGAATATTTGTGATTGTGTTGAATATGTTTCGGACACACAATGCGGGGTCATCCCAGCAAAAAATAAATTTGTTTACTGTATTCGTATATTTGCATTTATTTTGTTTTACAACATTATTTTGCGATTTTTGCATATTAAGCAGGATATATCACACGCATATTTATTTCTAAAAAAGAAGCGATCAGTATTCAAATGAAAAGTAATAATTCACGCTTGAATTATCCACACATCGAAGTGGATATGTGTACTCGTATGTGTTTGCCTATGTGTGAATGTATTGACCGACTATTTAATTAATTTTCTTTCTCTCATTTTTATTCATTCCATTCACTCTTACAAGTCAATTTAAATTTGTATGAGTTGAAATGAATTTCTGCACAAATTGAAGAGGGCAACAAAAATCTCATAGGACTGTCCACGAACTGACGACAAATAACAGACGGTCGAGTCATGTGCTCACGACGGCATAAGACGGCATAATATTACAGCAACATCTTCTTTGCTGCAGATGCAAAAGAAACCTCGATAGCGTATAACATCCATACGCCAATGTGAGAGGAACCTGAGAGCATGCCACACATACCACTGACGGTATGACGGCATTGAGACATTAGAAGACGAGCCTATAGCATGAAGCTGGCTACAAATATGGTGGGCCCAGACGTGGGAGAATAATATTGGTCCATTTAATGGACACCGTTCTGGGCTTTCACGAAGTATTACAAGGAAGTTCCAGGAAGGGAGTATTCCCAGAAGAGGAGGGGTTGTTTTAGTGGCTACACCATTCGACGCAGTTGACGACGGTCGCTGTAAATGCGAAGGCATTTTAAACCCTCCTCACTCACCACAAAAAAAAAGATCTTAGTTAGTCTAAGCAGTCCGCTTGCGAGTTGCCATCATGAACTCACCTTCTGGTGTTCAGCCCAGCAAGACGATGTTCGTTTCTCCCAGGGTATTGAGAACAGTGAAACATTTCTCAACGTGTTTGGATGTATTAGCAAATAAGTAAGTAACTACTAAATAACTTATAAATAACTAACGGGAGATTTTTTAGCTATTATCTTTTTAAACAGTTGGTTTAAACAGCTGACGCACGTTTCGTGTTTTGTTTCACTGTCAAACATCATCAGTTTGGTTTATAATTTAACCATGAATCGTCTTACAAACGAACAACGCTTGCAAATCATTGAATTTTATTATAAAAATGCGTGTTCTGTAAAGAAAGTTTAAGATCCACTTTTTTATCGAAAAATTGTGTTCATCGACGAAGCTTGGGTACGTAAGCAACGGTTAAATAAACAGAATTGTCAATTGTGGAGTGAAGATCAGTCAGAAGAATTGCAAGAGCTACCAATGTGTCCAGAAAAGGGGTACCATCTTTTTTTTGTCCAAAATGCTAGAGATTGACTTGCATGGCATGTGGTTTCAGCAAGACGGTGCCACATGCCACACAGCACGCGTAACAATTGACTTTTTGAGAGGCGAGTTCGGTGAACATTTTATTTCACGTTCGGGACCTGTCAATTGGCCACCCAGATCGTGCGATATAACGCCCTTAGATTATCTTTTGTGGGGCTATGTTAAAGCTCATATCTATTCAGATAAGCCTGCTTCAATTAACGCATTGGAAGACAAGATTAAAGCACTTATATGTCTTAAAAAATCACCGTTTAGTACTAGTAAGTAGTGACCAGAATCAAGATTGTCCTTCAAGTAAGAGAATCGAGTATTCAAAACCAAGCAAACGCTGTGGAAGGTATTGCTAAAATCCAGTGCAAAAGACTATTTCGTTAATCGCTATAACTCTGCATTTTTCAAAAGCTCTGATTGAAAGTGAGAAATTTGTACGGAAAATATGTTGATGTTTTTTTAATCTACACAAATTTGAAACTGAAATATATAAGATTTATGAGTTATTAAGACCGTAATCGATTTTTTTGTAATATTTTAGTTACTTAAATTACTTTGCAGAATTCATAATTCTCACATAACTGGTTTGTTGCTTTGCAAAACCAAAGAGAAAAATAGCACACCACAAAAATATTAGCAACATTTCTTCATTGCATTCTTTTATTTGTTCATTTACCATAAAATGCGGTCGGACATTGCTGAGTCCCACAACACAACCCCAATGCAATGTGATAATACAGTTTGAATTCGTTATTGTTGGTATTGTTTTTTATATGAATCAGAAAAAAATTCATGCGTAAACATAGAAAAATACAAATCTAGAATTTACAATAATTTAATTTTTTATAAATTCTAAAAATAAAATGGCAAAACGCAAAACACACGGACGATTAACAAAAATTGCCACAAATGGTGCGTTGGCTTATCAAATATTTACGAAATTACCCTTCATTTGAACCCAATTTGGAAAGCTAAAGGTCGTAGCTGAATTGATTAGCAAAAATTTATTCAAGCTGAAATGCCGTTATGCGTCTTTCGAAACTTAATTTCAGCCACAAAATGCCGTACCTGCGTTCAGCTCGGTTAATTTTGCGGCAAACATTTACTTTTCTTGATTTTCTAAGTTCCTTTTTCTTGTGATGGCGACCCTTGACGACTTAGTTTCACCACCTTTGTTCAGTTATTTGTTGTAAAGAAAATATTTTTCTAATCTTTTTTCATTTGCCTTTGTTCTGTTTTTCTTTTTTGGTTACAGATGGACCGCTATTGTTGGCGCTGCGCTTTATCACACAAACTTCATCAGCCGGTTTGATGGTGCACGAAAATTCAATGATGGCATACCTGGTGTAAGTAGGATGTATGCAAAGGGTTTTCCAATAACAGGTGTTACAGGTGAATGGACTGCGCTATCGAGAGATGATTAAAGATTTTTTCTGGCCGGACTTGGATGGTAATGATCTGGACAACGTTCATTTTCAACAGGACGGCGCAACGAAACCATTGATCTTTTACGGGAAAAGTTTCCGGGCCGTGTTATCTCTCGAGGAGGTGATCACAATTGGCCACCGAGATCTTGTGATTTAACACCTTGTGACTTTTTTCTTTGGGGCCACGTGAAAGAAAAGGTCTACGTCAACAGCCCAGGGTCGATTCAAGACCTCAAAGATGGAATTCGTGAGGCTATCGAGGACATAGGTCAGCCACTTTGCAATTCGGTTATGGAAAATTTCATGAAAAGGATATTGTCCTGTAAGCGTGGTCGTCATGGCCATTTACCTGATGTTATTTTTCACTATTCACGGCATACCTTCCTTTTTATAATGAAATAAACATCCGATCATTTATATTTAAAAGTAGCACTTTTCTTTGAATATCAAAATAACACCTCTTATTAGAAAACCCTTTAGTGTTCTGTGAATAAGTACATACAGTGAGTCACCGTGAAAATCATGGACTTCAACATTTTTGTAATTTTGGAAAAGTTTAATAAAACAGTTCAATTACATTTTTTAGACATTTTTCTGATGATTACTCGAGTAGGTAGAACCATGTGAAATAAACTTCTTTATGATAGTAAATTTAAAGAGGGGTTAAAAACTACTGAAACATAAATTATTATACGCATAGATGATTAAAATTTTTTTTAAATTCCACATTAATCGGCATCGTGAACTCCTTTTTTTAATTTATCAGCTCTTGCAGGTTAGTTTAATGCTTTACCATTCGATTGTATGAATTTCATATTCGGAAGTCTTTTATATGAAAGAAAATGGTTTACTTCGTTTGCAAAAAAACACAAAATTCAGAAACAAACACGGTTTTTGAGAGACCTCGAATTTATTATAAATGATCTTTAAGAAGTGACACTTACTTGCCAGTAGTGAATAATTCCTAGACATCACCTTTTGTTCTGTCATGTTTGAAATTTTTTAAGTGCAATTTTCTGTCTATGTAAAATTTTATACGATAGAGCAACGCGTTACAATTATTGAAATTTATTATGAAAACGGTCGATCTTTAAAAACAACATATCGCAAAATCCGTGTCTTTTTTGGTGGAAATGAACGTCCGAATGACTCGAAAATTCCAAGGATGGTGAAAAAAAAATTCAAAAAGACTGATTCTGTGGAGGATAGAAAAAGGACCGCCAGACCAAAAACTGGACATTCTATTGAGAAGATTGCTGTTGTAGCGTAAAGTGTTGCTTAACAACCTTCAACATCGACATCTCGACGTTTTCCAGAATTAGGCATGCATCAATCTCCTGTTTGTCAGATTCTATACATATGTATACCTACATGCTCATTTAGGGCATTTAAATAATATAAGTTTTCTTATATTGTATAATCCCTAAGAGCTGTATTTTGAATAGAATGGTGAAATCTGAAAGAATTTAAATTTTTACATAGTTTATCTTAAGACAAAATCTAAGCATGTTTTTTGAAAGGTCCCTTACTAAGATCTAATCAAAAGTTGTCTTCGTGATAGTGTTTCTTATGTGAGAATCAGATACCAGTTCCAGCTTAACCAAGAACATAAGTCAAAACACTCTGTCGCTGCTGAGCGCGAATGGCATTGTATAACTGCTCAAAGGTATTCCAAACCCCTCCTCAGTTCCCAGATCTAAATATCATAGAAAACTTGTGGTATATTTCAGAATACATTTTGAAAAACTTGCCATGGTTAAATAAAAAAGAATATTTAGGGAATTCTCTTCGTCAAGAATGGATAAAACTTAGCAACGTGTATACCAAAAAAATGGTGGAAGCGATGTAAAAACGACTTGAAGAATTTTATCAAGTAAAACGTCAGCCAACCAAATAGTATTAATTTTTTTTGGCGCCGCCGTATCCGAATGCTTTAGCGCGTGACTACGCGGTCTCGGTGCATACCTGTACCTCACAACTGAATGGAATAAACAAAAAACAGCAATCGAATTTTTTTAGTGTGAAATACCACCTTGAAAACAAGCATACGCCTCAAATTGTTTGATCGATACTTTACGAGATATGGATCACCACAGCCATCAACCGAGAAAATAATGTATATTGCTCTTTCCTTGAACAATATTACAAATTTTCACTACTTTTAATTTTTATAATGTATTTTTTATCCATGTGTGATTTTCACTGGGACTCACTGTGTGTGTATAACCGACTGCTATGAGAGTGCGTTATTATCCAAGTCTCATGAAAGCCATTCGCAACGTTACCTTAATATTAATTGCATACGTTCGTCGTATTCCTATCGTAATTTAACTCCCCGCATTGGCGTAAACACGAAGGTCTGTGCAAATGTATGCTTGTTGACAACAGCACTTTTTCTTATGCCGAACGCGAATACTTGGCCATTGCACAAACATACTATCAGTGATTTGCTCGAACTGTCCAAGAAGTGTCATTTCTTTCATCCGCTCTGTACCATTTTATACCTACATACATACATGCATACTTTCTCCTTCCAAATTAATTCCCCGTCGAACTGCCTAATTTTGCTCTTGTGACGTTATATCTGTATGTAGGTTGCTGCCTGCAAACGGCTCTCCTCACATCACTTTTGTTGCTACTTTATCGCTTCATTGCAGCCGAGTTATTGAGGTGGAAGCCAATAGAGAGAGTTTAGCGACAAAAAGAGATGAGGTAATGTTCTCCTTTCGGGTAGTGAAGTAAAAAAAAAATTATAATGCCTAAAGACCCATTACTGCATGAAGAAAATAGTTTTAGGAGTTGTTTTAGATTTCCAAAATCATTGTGCTAGGACTTTATCCAAGAATTGAAACTGCAGGATTACTACACTCATAAATTTAGTATTCCATTAGAGCTTTGGGTTAGTTAAATATTCATACACAGAAAGATGCACGCCACTAAATATTTCTGCCATTTTTGCTTGTTTCACTCACATACTTCCCTTCGTTTGGAAAACGATAATTTACCTGCAATGAGTCAGCCTGTCGTTTCAAAAAATATTATTATTATAATTTTTGCCAGTTGCTAGTGGAGCATAACCATAATGAAATTAGCTTTCCGACGGAGCATGTTTTACATGCAATGCGAAATATTCATTTATCAGAACAGAATTTTAGTTTTCATGACGAATTTGGCATTAAGTGAGTAATAGAAGCTATGTACTTCGTCCGTGTTATCATAATTGAACCGGCATCTTCAACAGGAGTTGTTTTCTATGAGTAATAATTTTTTTAATTTTAATTTTATTTTTTGCATATGATGGGACTTAAAATGCTTAACGTATCATCAAAGTTGCCGTGGCAGCAATGTCCGGAGACTACAAAAACTTTCTCTCATTTGTAACCGTCGCCCTACATTGGAACCGCTTTCCCGTTACTTCAGAGTGGCGTTCCATCTTCCTTATAACAAGGTCTATGCTTGTATGCCTGCCAGAGAACTGCAAGCGGTGGTATTTTTCTGACTTGCGATCCACTCACAAAAAAAGCGGTATCAATATGTACGACCAACGCAAACTAAGCGGTGTTTGCGCTGAGCAGAACCGCAACAGAGCAGTAAATGTTCTATGTATATCGTTTGTACATCCGAGTCTTTCTTTGTTCAGTCTTTGCTTCGTTTATAACTACCGCTTGTGTGATCACTTCGGCTATGCGGTGCTGCATATGACCGCTACCGAATGACAAAAGTACTGAAAACACCGCCTGCACAAATAGATCATAACACACAAGCAAAAGAGTACCGCTAAAAAATATCTATGCCATCGCGCGTTCACCCAATACATAAATGATTAGCACTCGAAAGAGTCCACTTTCTTATTTATGTTTTTTTATCTTTGTTTTCGTCGGCAGTGCATTATCACTCTACTTGCAGATATGTATGTATATATAACTGTACATGTGATTATATGTTTATTTTTAAAAGATTTATAATGGCGGAGAATTCAAATTTTATTGCTGAGAAAATTTCTTTATATCTTTATATATAAGTATCTTTAGAAGTAAGTTAAAAGAAAAATTATTATTTGTTTTTGTACGATAAGTAATTTGTAAAAGAATGAATTTGGTTTTCAATTTTTATTTTAAAGTTCATTTTATTTTCTGTCATAATTAATACTATTAATTATATATACAATAATATAATAAAATAATATCACTGCTTCAATAAAGAAAAAACTTTTCATTTAAAAATACTGCTACATATGTATTTATAAAAATCCTTTTTTTCCGTGCGCTGCTATGAATTATACTGCAGACAATCTCACTATTTGCAAGGGATGACGACGCGGTGTTTGCGGTGTTTTCCTCATTTGACAGAGTTCACACGTCACACCGCTTAGCCGAAGTTGAATATACGATTGCTTTCAAATCTAACACCCGAGTATACGAGATATTCATACACTCAGCAATCGCGGTAATAGCGGTATTGATCAGCACACACACCGCTCTTTTGCTTTCCGCTCAAATGCGTGAAGTTTTTCTGAAAATGTACTGTGAAGATCGAACAAAAAGAGAGCAGTTTTTGCATTTGACCGTCATGGAAATGAATGCTTCAGCTCAAATCACTTGCCGTTTGAGTATGAGTAGTGGTCTTGAAATTTTATTTGTGGAATTTTTGCGTTTCAGTTACAGAAAAACAGAGTATTGAAGCGGTGTGCAAGCAGTAGCAGTACACCGCTGCAGTTCTCTGATGCCTGCGTCCAGGTCCGGCTTTTTTAGCGAAACCACTGAAGATTTCCCACGCTTCCTCGCTGCTTAGCATCTTGTCGATTACATTTTCAGCGGCTATGTGACCGACTGCATTCTCCAGCGTTCGACGTTCTTGCTCCCACGCATGTATTGGAAAAATGTGTCTTCAGCGTCATCTTCGGCAGCATGCTCGTATATGTATGTGGGTTGTTCGCTTTTCTTTATTTAGAACAGGTATTTTGGGGAAATATCCGTGCCCCGAAAGCAAATTGACTTCACCGAAGTTTTTTATTAGCCTAGCCGTCCATCTGCAAAGTACTACATTTTTCCGGCTATCTTGCCATGACCTTAGCGTTTCATCCCTTATTTCGCGTGCTGCAGGTTTGCCAACTCTTTCTTCCATTTCCTCTTTCTTTAATGCTCATAACTTGTCCCTCTCAAAAGCTAATAAGTCTATCGGTATTGAAGCGCTTAGCCTTGGCCCTGGTACTGTCCGGTAGGTGAATATATATTTCAGGGCTTCTGTTCGTTGCAGTAATGATAAGAGCTTGCATCGGTGATTTACCTTTAGGGCATTTGCTCACAGTTCAGCTCCGTATAGGAGAACGGAGAGTGTGGTAGCCAGCATTATTTCCTGTTTCTTTTGGGCTGCACCCCCTATGTTTGCCATCAGTCTGCTGAGCAGGGATGCTAGCTTAGCGGGTGTGTGCTTTATTTGGGCACAGAAGGTTAGTCTTGGGTCCAGTCTTATGCCTAAGTAATTTAGAACCTTTCTTGTAGTTAGCGTATTTGACCAAGTTTGCATGCTAACTTCTAACGCGATGTTCTTCCCGGTTAGAAGTATTGGCTCTCTTTTCTCTGTGGTTAATTTGAGGGCCCGTGAATGTAGCCATGTTTGGTTTCACGACTTGGTAAAGATTTCTACGAGCTTCTTCAAAGTTTCGTGCGTTGATGACTCCTGCCATATCAAATGTGTGTCCGATTAGAAATACCCGATAGTGCATTTCTACATATATTAATATCTCGTCATAACTAATATTCCACAAAACGGGACCTTATTCCGCTCCGGACGTGACGTCTATACAACGAGAACCCTCTGGGGTTTGAGAGACGAATTTTCAATCTCGCAAGTAATTTCTCATTACGCGCTCTAGATATGCTGGAATTTCGAACCTTAGCTTTAAGGCGGCCATTATGTTCGCCCATCTTAGCTATTGAAAGCGTTCCTTACATCTAAGGTGGCAAGAAGAACTATGGATTGTATACTGCCCTGTTGCGCTGCTCCTACGCTATTTATGACTGTTTCGATTGCCCCTATTATAGACATTCTGCATATAAAGGCGTGTTGTCTTGCTGATAGTCCTCCAGCGTTATTTATGGCTACAGCCAGTCGAGGGCTGATCAGTCTTCCAAGGAGATTGTTAGGTGCCCTAAGCCGAAGCAGTTCAAGCAACGCTTGTGACTTAACTGGAGTCGTATTCTGCAGTTCAACCAGCCGATTATGCGTGAGTTTTTGAAGAGAATGTCAGCATTCTCCTGTGTTAAAGTCACGTAAGCATGAACCTGTTCTCTGCTGTTTGGTGCTGACAAGCTTACACCTTATCACTTCCGTGGTTATAGTGATGGCCGTCTTTAGAGCCTCTACCACTTGTGGTAAGAGAATCTAAGTATCGTATCTCTACTGTAGTTTTTGGTTCAAGATCTGTTATAATAGTCAAACTCTGTAGAGTAGTTTTTAGTGCCTCGCAGAAGATGAGTTTTATCTGCTCCCCTTTATCTAGCTTGACCAGTACTGCTCCCGCTCTCGTTTTTGGAACGGCTTTTACTGTGTTTCAGCCGGCTGTATTTTGCTGCGGAGGTTTCTTCAAATATCCGCATAGCTGTGCCTTTCTGCGAGGTGATGGATAATAATCGATTTACATAAAACACTTGCATAAAAAAAATTAGTTATAAGTTTTCTTCAGTAATCAGATTCTTAATATTTGTAATGAACAGCTCTGCAACTGTATCGTTTTATTATTTAATAATTATTATTATTTTAATTAATATTATTTTAAGGAAGCGATTGATAATTTTTCCCCCTTTTTTTATATATAAGTACATCTCTAACAGGAATACACTATCAGCCGAATGCCTGTTGGCTTTCACCACTAGACGTGGCAATTTGTTTTTGCCTTAGTATTTCATTCATTCGATATTGCCAGTAATTTCGCGAGCATTCGTGATTTGTTACAATACTTCAGACCCACGGGCTTACGGCGAACTTTCTCTTTTCTTCTAAAGTAAAGGGTTATCCAATAAGAAGTGTTATTCCCGTAAAAGATCAATGGTTTCGTTGCTTGTGTGGCACGTAGCGCCGTCTTGTTGAAAATAAACGTTGTCCAGATCAATACCCTCCAATTCCGGCCATAAAAAATCGTTAATCATCTCTCGATAGCGCAATCCATTCACCGTAACTGTTGCTCCAGATTCATTTTCGAAAAAGTAAGGTCCAATGACTCCGCCGGACCATAAACCGCAACAAACAGTCTCGCGGTGAGGATAGAGGGCTTTTCAACAATAACTTTTGGATTTTCTGATCCTCAGATCCGACAATTTTGTTTGTTGACGAAGCCACCGAGGTGGAAATGGGCCTCATCACTCAAAATGATTTCTCGATGGAATTCCGGATCATTTCCATGCATTTCAACGACCCAATCAGAAAAGATATGAGTTTGTTGATGATCGGCCGGCTTGAATTCTTGTGTTAACTGGACTTTGTAAGCTTTAAGACCCAAATCTTTACGCAAAATACGGTGTAATGACGTTTGCGGAATGCCTAATTCCAAAGAACGACGAGGAATGGACAAACCTGGGTTTTCTTCAACATTTTCGACTACAACAGTAATATTTTCGGCTGTTCTTGAGCTACGTGCACGGGTTTTATTCTTCACATCACTAACTTGTTCCAACAGCTCGAATTTTTTTCACCAATTTCTGTATTGCGGTACGACAAGGGGCTTCACGATCACCCAAAAAAGTTCGAGTTTTACGAACCGTCTCTGCCAAATTTTCACGATTTTTATAGTGAATTTAAAAAATTTCAATGCTTTGTTTAAGCGTCTATCGTTCCATTTTTATTAATGGTGTTGCTTCTACTTGTCAAATATTAAAAAATTACAGGAATTAAGGAACCTACAGTTTTAAGCCGACTCCGAACAGCAGATATTTTTTTTATGAGGAGATTTTTCATGTTGGAATTACATCCGGAAGCTTGCCATTTCAAGCCGAGGGTCGACCGCTGTTAGAAAACACTTTTTCTATTATTTGATGTCGATGCACGGATATTAAAATTTACGCTCTCCTGAGTGGTATTCACGCGCCAACCCACTCTGCTACGGCAGCCGAAGATCTACTCTGTGTTCAAACTTTATGAAAAAGAAAGATTTCGTAGTCCTTCAAATAAATGCTCTCAATGCAGGCTCATTTCAAAATTCACCCCAAAATTCCACACCCCCTTACGCTCCGTCGGGCAAATAGAAATAAGTTCATTGAAAAAATAAAGAAAAAACACCTATTACTGCATTCATTACTGCAAAACAATATAAATTAAAGACTACTGAAATAAGCATCACTTCAATTAGCATATGAAATTATCAATTACTTCAACCGCATACGGAGAGGAGAGTGGTGCGTTATTGCAGATTTTCCATTATCAATTAAAACAAACCAAAAAATAAAGTTGTTTTTTTATAAATATTTATTGTATACTCTTACATTATAGGAAAATACGATGTAATTTCAAATGTGTTAATATATCAAATGCAATTGAAACATTTAAGCTGAAATCAGCGGTTTTAACTTAATTATAGGAATCCTATTGTGATCGTAATTACCGCATTACAACTCGTTGTCACTTAATGAATATTTTATTAAAAAGCTAAAATGTGAAAAAATTAACTTCACTTATGTACAAATATGCAATTAAGTAGAATGGGTTGATTTGTATTAGCGCCAAAAGGGCATGGGTGATTTGTCAAAAAAGTATCAGGACTAGGTCAATAAAACGCAAAATATTTATTATTCATTAAAATTTATTACATCCTCAAAATAGGACCCTTCCGACATAGTACACGTGTGTAGGTACATTGCGAAACCCAAAAACGTTCTGAAAATAGTATCAAAAAATGCATCAGAGTATCGATATTAAATTGGTATTGGTATCGAATGTAAAGTTTTAATATTTTGATACAAAAATTTAAACGATGTATCCAATTGAATATAAAACTAGTAAAAATTAAAATGTTGTATACTTATATATGCCGATAAATGTGATGAATTATTTGAGTCTACGCTAATTATTTCTAAACAAATATTGTTTTGTCAAGAACAATAGCTGGTTAACTGGGAAATTTTGAGTTGATGGCGCAGAATATTTTGAAACAAGGCCCTCCAAATGTTCTTGAAGCGGACGTCCACGTCAACGGCCGAACATAACGGTGCAAAGTGCGAGGGTTTCTGAAAGAATGATTGTTGTGCCATCAGACAGAACTTAAGAAAAGTCAATAAAGTGTGCAGTAGTAGCCTCGAAAAAGGCTAGATGCTTCTCTATCAAAGTTCTCAGAAAAGCTACGAAGGACTTGGCATTCATATTTTAGACTACAATAAAGTTAGTAGCTTTATAAAATTTTTTAAGGTTAGGCTTATATGAGAGGTTTTGTAAAAACAAACCTATTAAAGCAATTTCAATAATGTTTACTTATATTATTATTGTAAATATATGGACGAAAATTCTGGCCCTTTCAGCCATCGGCGTCCTTTAATAACATTTTTAAAGCGTTTTTTGAGGTTATTTTTGTATGTGTGGTATGTTTTAAGGTAAGCCAATTTGGATTATTTTTTTGTAGGTTTACTTACTATATTATTATAAACATATGGACAAAATTTCGGGGTCTTGCAGTTATCTGCTCCCTTTGAATTGCATTTTAAGGCGTTTTTGAGGTTAGGTTTGTGTGAGAGGTATGTTTTAAAATAAACCGATCAGACGCATTTATCGTTTTTTTCTTGTTGTTTTTTTGTCCTTACAAGATACATACGACGAATGGAAGACCTACGCATACTCTTTCTAATTTTCTCCCAAAAATGTATTGAGCTAATCCAATGTGCGACTGTTCTACTTGTACAGCTTTATCGTAGAATGATACACAACAGACTAATACAGAGTTCCAAAGTGGAAGTATCACAGAAACAATTCGGTACATTCTTGAGTACAACCAAGTTACAGTAGGCAGCTAAATAAATGGGTGCTGTTTATTGACCCAGCACAATATCGAGCAAGAGTATAAGACCACCAAAACGATGATTCCAAAGACCCAATGAATATGGGAAAATTGATATCAAATATAAGGCACGCTATGGAAGGATAATCGTCACAAATGTCGATACAATCATGGAAATCTTCGAGTCCATAAGGATAATTATAACTGTTATATTTTAACTTCTTTGTCGAGGTTGTTTTTCTTTTTTTCTATTATTTTTTTTATTCCAACTAGTTCATAAATATTTACAAATGACTATTAAGCAACTTAATTATGATAACATTACACAATTTTCACTCAACACGACATAAAGCATTTCTATGGAGGTATGAGATCGCTAGGCTTAGCGCGTCTCAGCCTTCGTATTAATCCGTTGGTTTCAATTAAATTCAGTGCTTCTTCATTGATGTGGTTTATTAGTCTTTCTTTATGGGCAACTGCAATCCTTGTGATTTCAGTGTTGACGGAGTTTATTTTAAGGTCGCGCTCAATGTCGGAACTTCTGCAGTACCATGGTGCTTTGATAATGCACCTAAGGTCCTTATTTTGGAAGCGTTGGATTTGGTTTTTCGTACTTTGACTGGTGCCCCCCCATAGCTGCGCTCTAGGCCGGGTCGATTTGTGGGGAGGCAAAAAAATCGCCCATTGCTCTGTGAAAATCATATTCTAGGGATCAAAATAAGAAACTTTGCCGAAGCAACCATATCTCTAAAACGAATTCTGATGTCCCCCAATTTAGGTCGAACTTTTTAGTTTCTTTTCTATAACTCACTTAAATTAATTTTTTCATTTACATATGTTCTGACTAAATAAATTTCTTAAGAGAAAAAATAGATAATATTATAAATAAATAAAAAAATATTATTATAAATAGTTAAAAATAAAGAAAAAACATAGCCATTTAGCTGATTTTTTAATGTAAAGGCCAAAAATGGTGATATTTTGAAATTGGGGGACATCAGAATTCGTTTTAGAGGTATGGTTCCTTCGGCAAAGTTTCTTATTTTGATCCCTAGAATACGATTTTCACAGAGCAATGAGCGATTTTTAAATCGACCCGCCCTACTGCGCACCATAACTCCATACTGGCCTTAGTATCTGTTTGTAAATTAACAGCTTGTTTTCTATCGTGAGAGCTGATCTGATTTGTCGAGGTAAGGCAAAAAACAAAAAAAAAAAACAACGGTGAGTATTTTTACTACTCCCTACTACATACAGTTGTTGAAAAATACTTAAGAACGATACCCAGGCCTCTCCATTTTCAATAAAATCACTTAAATATTTTGCATTTCAGGCTTTATTTTATAAATTTAAAATGTTCTCAATCTGTATCAGTCTTTTTATCTAAGAAAAACGTAATTTTTTTACTTCATGAACAAAAGTTAATACAATTCGAAATTTCCTCGAGAAAAATAATTAAGAACGAAGCCAAATAATAGTCAAATCATGAAAGATGCAAGCGAAAGGGCGAAAGCGTATATATTAACCACTTTCTGTTTTATTACTGGTGCACAGCGCCCTTGCATTGACATTATTAGACCTCTACAACGTTCAGCAGGAATGGATTCCTATGCTACTCTGGCCTTCTCTTTGTGATATTCTGTGCACTGAGTGCAATTTTTACGTGGTTTCAAATATATTCTATTGGATCTAAGTCGGCACTTGAAGATGCCCAATCCAGAAAAGTGATCACTAGCAATTCTCCGAAAAACTTTTTTGCCACACGAGAAATGTGCTTCGGATCATTGTTTTGTTGAAATTTCTAAATTGCCAGTAAATTCCCTTGCGCATAAGGTAGCATTACATTTGGAAATATCTAAACGTACTTGACGCATCCATATTACCTTCAATATGATGAATTAGTCCGACACAGTTCCACGAGAAGCAGCCTATAGCCGTATGGAGCCTCACCCGTGCTTCGTGATAGGTGAGACGAACTGGGAGTCGAATGCTGCACGTTTTGACCGCCGCAAGCACTTTCTACCATCTGGATCAACTCTACTTATTTTCGTTTCATAGCTGAATGAAATATAACGCCATTGATTTTGAGTCCAGGACATTTGCTCTTAACCAAACTCAATTCGGCGTCGTCGAACGCCAATCGAGGCGCAAATGTTTCTTTTCATTATTGACTTTTCCAGGTGCACACAAATTTTTTGATCTTTTATTCTTGGGATCATGTTTTGCGAATCTAACGATGATCCAATTCAACGGACTAGTAGTCTTTCACAGTTTTTATTTTCGGGGAACTTCTCCTACTCAGAAAATTATTTTAAAGCACTAAAAACCATCATCTTTGAAAAGCTTCATTGTGTTGAAATATCAAAGTTTTTTCATTGCGACATTAAGAATCGTTTTAATTAAGACCGAGCGCAGTAGAAACCTTCCAGAAACCCTATTTATTATTTAGTTACCAGTTAGAATACTTTATAAAATAGAAAAGAATTCAGAATTTAAGTATATTTCGCACACAAATATTTCCTAATAAAAAGCAAAAAATCAAAGCGAACCTTTCAAGAGAAATAGATAAATAAATGTTTTCCCAGCAAATATAAGCTATAATATTCAAGCGCATATATGGTTGCTAACCCAACGTTCTTAAGTATTTTTCAACTGCTATATATATTTGTTCCTGGATGCTTCTTTGTCTATGTAATTTTATGATACTATACATGGCATACCTTTTTATTTCTGTAAAATGAACATTTTAGGAAATATGAGAGCGAAAAGCAGTTTTCCTTAATAATTAAGGAAATTTAATTACGAAAACAGTTTGGTTATCTCCAGTTGAATTTCGCACATGACCTTAATAGAACAATTTTAGCTTGTCGGATTTAAATATAACATCTGCATATTTCGAATATACGAAGGAGGTTCAATAAGTACCCGTGTTAGAAAAGAAGGCACCATTTAAAAAAAAAAAAAAATTTAACATCTTTTTTCTAACATCCACTGTTAGAAAGATACAATTCTCCCAACGCTTCGGCCATTTTTAACCCCTCCAAAAAATAGGATTTATCGAACTCTCAAAAAGACGGCTCTGTCTCGGCGAACTTGCCCGTTTAAACTAATTTTTTTCCCGCCAGCCATTTCTTCATGTTAGGGAACAAGAAAAAGTCGCAGGGAGCCAGATCGGGTGAATATTGGGATGCAGCAGCACTTCATAATGCAATTCACGCAGTTTGGCGGCAACAAGTCCGGATGAATATGATGGTGCATTATCGTGGTAAAACAGCACCTGCTTTTTTGCCAAATGCGGTCTTGTCTCCTTGAATTTGTTTTGTGAAAGCGGTGCAATAACACACTGTAGAATTGTCCAGTGATTGTTCTTCCTTCTTTTTTCTAAAAAATCCATGAAGAAGACGCCGTTTGCATCCCAAAAAATCGTCGTCATGGCCTTTCTGTCCGGGACTGTCTTCGCCTTTTTCGGAAAGATTACCGGGAGATATCCATTATTTTGATTGCAGCTTAGTTCCTGGTGACAACTCGACGCAAAAATTCCTTCGGATCTTGCTAAAATAGCTGCAAACACTGCTTCGAAGTTAACAGCCACATCCGCTTATTGTTGCTTGTGAGCAATCGCGGCATCAAGCCGACAATTTTGCAATTGCCAACTTATCATGTAAAATATGAATTGCTGTTCCAGTCGACACACCTATGACCTCTGTTACTTCGCGTACTTTCGTGTCGTGGACTTTTTGAATGATTTCCTCGGTAACCACGACTGAAAAACGTCCAAAAACAGATGTTCAATCACGTTTAAATTCGTTGAACTAATATATAACTGTGGTCGTGGATGGCGAAGCGTCCTCATAGGCAGTATCCTCGCATTTTTTCCCATTCAAAAACAAAAAGCGAATTACCGAACGACACTGCTCTTTTTCCATCTTAGCGAAAATCACGAAACACGTCTTACTCGAATAGTTGCCAAATCCAATCAGTCTGAAATTGGTTTTGTCGCCGTTTGGTAAATGGCAGCACACGATGCTAACAATAACTTTCCCCAGGCACGGTCTCTGTCATCAAACACGGCTACTTATTGAATCGCCCTCGTATACCACGAGTACATACATACATTTATATGGAACGCCTTGGATTGGAACGTGTTGCTCTGGAATGCTTTCTATATTCACTGCTCACACAACTTTTGTATACACAAAGAAATTTTATTATATGAAATATGTGACACTTGAAATAGTAAGCAATACTGAATTAATTAGTACGAAATTAAATTAGCTTTCATGTGCATGCATAAGAAATAGTTATACCAAATCTATGAGTATGTGGCGAATTATTTGCATAGTTTGCAATTACATACTACCTAAGTAGTGCATACATACATATGCGTGTGGGTCACATGGCAAGGTGCAAGTTGCATAGTGTAGTATTTCGGCAATTGGATAGTTTTGTTGTGGTCCGAACAGATAGATGTTATTTCACTTTTATTTATTTATTTCGTATAATAGTCATATTACGAGAAGTCACTAGTTACTAAGATTATCTGTTATGGTGGCATGGTGCAAAGATTTACAGATGTGAGGCCAAGATCAAGCCGTTAACTGGCTCTCCTATTTCAACATACCAAACTTCGATATTTATTATACAAATCACCCTGACAACAAAGCTTATGTGGAGGCACAGCTATCATAATAAAAAGAGCAATAAAATGCCAGCAGACAGAACCACAGAACTCTTTTATAGCCTAGCTGGCAATTTTAGTTGCTCATACGCCAAGCTGTACCAGACGCCGCCGACTCTTTGACGCTGCTTTGCCACACGCTGCACTATGTAAGAAAGAAACATTTTTTTTTAATTTACTATTTTTTGCAAAACACTCAAATGCATGCCAAACTTATACTGCACTTAATAATAACAAGCATGTAAGCTGCAAGTAAATTGATGAAATAAGTGCGAAACCAAGCAAGAGGAAGCAGTCGGATTAGAAAAACTTACTTCGAAAAGCAGAAAGAATTGAAATAATAGAAAAACTGAAATAGTATAGTAAAAAATGTAGCAATTTCTGGCTGTGGCGTCAAACTTTCGCAGTTGGTTTTAGGTAAACAAACAGCAGAAGCAGCAGCCGCAAAGTAGAGCAAAAACTTGCCTGCGTCGTACCTTTTCCCGCAACACACACACTCAGAGAAACTGAAATAAATGTAGATATAATTCAATCATGTTTTCGCCATCTATCAACACTACTACTCATTAAACAATCCCCCTGGAACTAAACCAATTTTCGCATCAGACTCTCCTTGGAATGGTATAAGAGTCTCCGTGCCTGAACATCGAATAATAGAAGAAGTTTTTCTAATAGCGGTCGCCCCTCAGCAGACAATGGCAAACCTCTGAGGGTATTTCTGCCATAAAAAGCTCCTCATAAAAAATATCTGCCGTTTGGAAGCGCCGTAAAACTGCAGGTGCCTCCATTTGTTGAACAACATCAGAACGACAAACACTTAAAAGATGTGTACGCACCGATTATTTATTTTTTATTTTATCTTGAACACAATATTAAAGTTACTTTGAGTTTAGATTCCAATTGAATGCATAAAAAAACTATCCAATTAATTATGGCATCTGATACAAAGTTTGTTTCAATCTGTGTAATTAAGCAAATGCACAAGACTTTATTTCATAACTAATAGTAAATTATGTTGGGTCGCAGGATCACTAGAAAAAGGGAGACTTGTTTGGCTTGATAACTAGAAGTTCCTATATTGTATTGGAATATAACAAACTCAGATATAGGAAGTGAAAAAGGAAGCGTGCAAGAATTGGTGATGGAGAGTTGTTGCGTGCTAATGAGACAATTCAGTGATGTGGAGCTTTTCTGGTTTAGTTACAAAGTATTTGAGTGATTGTAATATATGTCAAGTGATCTAATCATTTTGGACATTGTCGTAAATTTTTTGAACATGTGGTTACGTGCTAGCGTGATAAGAAGTAAACTGAAAAAATAAAAAAAATAAAAATTTAATAGTTTTGAGATGTTATAAATGCGGAAAATGCTAGCTCATAGTTTTTTAATGTGAAATATCTTCGGTTCTATTTAGCGTTTTTATAATTTTTGCTCAAGTTGGAACGAAAAATAATTTAAAAAAATGGTTTCTATTTTTTTTTTAATATTTTGTTATTTTTTGGGGAACATTTTTTTTACCATGTTTGTGCGCTGTACAAATTTGAATACAAATCGAGAAGTTTTGGGAAACCCACTAGGTAACTTTGATTACTGAGCGTAGTCTCAGATATTGATGGCAAAATAAAAATACCAAAAAATAATTCTCCAAAGACTACAAAAAATATTTAAAAGAAAAAATTAAAAATATTTTTCCAAAAAACAAATAAATTTTTTTTATTTCAGAAGCATTGAATAATTATAAAAAATATGTTTTTTCCAATCATTTTTTTTTGTGTATTTTATTCAAAAAATTTAATTGCAAATAATTTTTTAAAATGTTACAACGGCAGATATTTCACTTCAAAAAATGCTCTCAAAAATATATTTTTTTTTAATTTTTTCAGTTTACATCTCATTATTTAAAAAAATAATAATTTTTTTAAGAAGTAAATTTTATTCAAAAAAACTCAATAGCAAATAATTTACTAAAACGTTAAATCGGGAGATATTTTCTTTATTTATATTTCAAAAATATAATTTAAAAAATTTTTTTCAGTTTACTTCTTAATATTTAAAAGATAATAATTTGTGTTGAACAACATCAAGACGCACACCACAAATAGGAGGAGGAGCTCGTAAAACACCCATATTCATATTATTCATTAAAATACAACGAGCAATGAAAACGTGCAAATCATCAAAAAAACCTCACTAACAGATATGAAACAACTAATTTCGACATTAAAAAACAACAAATGATCTCATCTCGGAAAAAATTGTATTGCATATGCCCGAAAGAGCAATAATTTATCTTATGACCGTTTTCAACGCTGCTATAAAGCTCAAATACTCTCAAGGACATGGAAAATTGCCGAAATCATTTGCGATCCCAAAGCCCAATAAAGACCCCACGTTTTCATTGTCGTACCGACCAATCAGTCTGCTGCCGACAATATTAAAAATATTTGAGAAGCTGCTCTTTAATCTATGCGATTCATAATAAAAATAAATTTAGTTCCTCAACATCAGTTCGGATTTAAACGAAATCACTCGACAATCTAACAAGTGCACAGAGTCACAAAATTAATAAAGACTTCAACAATACACAAGTATGTGTGGCTGTACCTATATCTCGACCTAGTTTAAGTCTTTGACAAAGTGTGGCACCCTGGGTTACTGCGTAAGCTACAATCTTGGTTGCCAAATTACTACTTTCTAATGCTCAAAAGTTACATCCAAGATATCGACGCATGTTCATGTTCATATATTGAACCTATGAGCGCAGGAATTCCCCAAGGCAGTGTCTTAGGGCCCACTGTGTATCTCATCTACACCGCTAACCGTCTTCAGGAAATATTAGAATATAGAAATTAAAGGCGACAAAACAATTCAAGTCAATTACACTAATAGAAAGGTAACTATAGGCTCATTAAAGATTGGAAGCTCTGACGCGAGTACTGATACAAGAGGTAAATACTTAGGCATTACAATTGACTCTAAACTAAACTGGAAGGGCCATATAATAAAAAAAGAAATGATATTAAAAATTGCTTTTTCGGCAAAATCGTACTGCCTGCTAGGACCTCAGTCAAAGCTCTCGCCGCAAAACAAAACTTTAATCTACAAAACGACAATTGCACCTATTTGGAGGATGGCATAGAAGTTTGGAGCACAGCACCATGGCGCAAAAACAAACGCTGACATTCCCCGCGACTTAAACATCGACACAATTGACGAAGCAATACAAACTGCGAAAGAAGGCTCATACCTGTAAGCAAACTATCCGAAGATGAAGAAGCTTCCTGCTGAAGAAAAATGCAATAAGAAGGGATTTAAACGAAAAACACCAGCAGACCTCTCGCAAAATAATAAGATATATGCTTGTGTACTTGTCTAAATTATCATAGTAAATATTTTGCAAATCAATTACACGGTATTCCTAAATGATCCTGAAGAGAAACGGCCTTACAGTATCACTTAACTATCCTAATATCTTTAAAACAAATCACTTATTGTTAATATTTTGTGGAAGCAATAAAGAAAAAAAATCATTAGCAAATATTTATTAAAATGTTAAAAAGAACGGTTGATATTTCATTTCAAAAAACTCTCTGAAAATTATAATTTTCTTTTTAATTCTTTGTGTTTATTTCTCATTATGACGATAATGCCCAAAATACTTCAATCACTTGACATAGAGTCGTTCAGCTGTATCTTGAGATGATGCTGAGTTTTACTACATGCTTCTTCTTCTTCTTAATTGACGCGGTAACCGCTTACGCGATTTGGGCCGAGTTTAACAAAACGCGCCAGTCGTTTCTTTCTCGTGCTAACCGGCGCCAGTAGGACACACCAAGTGAAGCCAAGTCCTTCTCCACCTGATCTTTCTAACGCAGAGGAGGCCTTCCTCTTCCTCTGCTACCACCAACTGGTACCGCATCGAATACTTTCAAAGCCGGAGCGTTTGTATCCATTCGGACGACATGACCCAGCCAACGTAGCCGCTGGATCTTTATTCGCTGCGCTATGTCTATGTCGTCGTAAAGCTCATACAGCTCATCTTCCATCGTCTGCGATATTCGCCGTTGCAAACGTGCAAAGGTCCAAAAATCTTACGCAGAATCTTTCTCTCAAACACTCCAAGCGTCGTTTCATCGGATGTTGTCATCGTCCAAGCTTCTGCGCCATACGTTAGGACGGGCATGATGAGAGTCTTGTAGAGTGTTAGTTTTGTTCGTCGAGAGAGGACTTTACTACTCATTTGCCTACTTAGTCTAAAATAGCACTTGTTAGCAAGAAAGAAACGAGTATGGGGGATGTTTATGTTGTTACAATAACAATAAAAACTAGTATTTCTAAGAAGCCCTCCCAAACGCCTGCGACTTTACATGTCAATGGTCTTACACAGCGTCAGACCATGCTGACCTAAGGTCCACCTATCCCAGGTTAGATCATAATAGATATTAACTCTCTGGGATCGGATTGGCATGGTTGTTTCGCCAAGTAAACCAATCAGCTATATATTTTCCTGGAAAACTCCTGGCGTCTGATACGCTTATGCTTTTGGCAATGAAATTTTCAGATGCGACCGAGGGAGAAGGCAGACCTCTCATGAGGTACTATAGAGCAGCAACAGAATAAGTGTTTATCTATAGCTTGATTCTTTGCTGGCAACACCCTCGGCTTGGCAAACGCTTCATGTATTCACAATGGAATATTATTAGAAGGGCTGTAAATAAACGTTTATTTTTCGTCGGCAGTATGGCATGTGTCTCTATCTTGTTAAAATCCGAGGCCTTGCAGATAACATTCACGCGCTTTTGGAACAAAAAATGGCTCTATATGGTTTGCTATTAGCGGTGACAGATCGAAATGAATACGTTTTTGAATAACTACTGACCGCAAACTGAACCTAAAATTGAATTCTGCAAATTAGTGTTCCTAAAAGTAAAATAAATTTTTTTTTATGTACGTATATAATTTTCCTGTTTCATTTCGTGTATTTTTTTTAGAACTTTAATCATAATCTGATATCAAAGAGACTACCAACACTCACATACACTTGTTATGAGCCACCCACATTCAGCCACACATTTCAATTGCACAAAAGACAAATAACCTCTGCTGATGTGTACGAAATTCTAGATTCTATTATTCTTGCGCCATGACTGAGATTTCATGTCTGTTGGCGAATGTGTGTTAATAAGAAATTCCAAGCAGTTTTTTGCTTAAATTGTGCTATGCCAAACCAATGCTTCAATAGAAAGTGAAATTTTTAAGTCCTCCACATTTGTGCGATATTTGCTAAAGCAGTGGTCTCTCTCTGTTTGCTGTGCTTCGGTGTACTCTTGAACATTCGTTTGTGTTTCTTATTTGTAAACATACTTCAGTGGCATTTCTGGTATTTGTTCACTGTTCGAAAATATGAAATTATAAAGAGATTTCGTTACCAGTTTTATCTTTCTATTCAAGAATTCTTAGCTCTATTGATATTGGTGAATGAAATTGGAAAAGAGAAATTGCCAAAAAAAAAACAGGTACTTACGCAATCAACAGCAGGAATTTGCGAAGAGTAGAGATAACTGGAAAAACTCTTAACACACTTAATGTCTACTTTTTCTTGAAGTAGTTTTGAAAAAGGCCTGCGCCTCAGCCTAGTCGCCCAGTGGCAGTACATACCGGCGAAAATGTTCATGAAATCAAAAAATTAGTACTGACGCATTGCAGAATTAAATTGTGGCAGATAGTAGCAGAACTACAGATTCGCAAATAATGAACTGAATATACATACATAGATATGCAACTTGAGTATTTGCTCATGAAAAAAAATTGTATTTGTAACGCGTACTGCGATTGCTCACAGCGATAAACAAACAGCAAAGATTGAGAGTTGCAATAGTATTTCGAAGTTCTGTCGGAGTGATTTGGATGAAAATTGTAACCTCATTAGTACAGTTGATGAAACCTGGACTTAGTAGTATGCTCAGGAGTCCAAGCTACACTCGATACATTGCCGACGAGGATTACTGGGTACCATTTTCCGAGAATTTCTTTAACACATTATTTGCCTCAAAGCACTTCAATGAACAGCCAGTATCAGGTTAATTTACTTAGCCAGAAACGTACACGCTCATGTTGTGTGGAATGCCTTGAAAGCTGCTGGATTCAAGGAAATAGACCACACCCATTCTTTTTTTTTTCAAATTTAAGAAAGAAGTTACTGAAGACTATTGGACAACTATGATATGAAGGCAACTCATGGATCCGATTAGAACAAAAGCTAGTTGAACAAGATTGTTCAGTTGTATTTTCTGTAAATATTGTTCAACTAAATGTAATCGGGGTTTGCCTATGTTTTTAAATTTGGTCATGTATACATACATAAAATAAGTAATATATGATGGGGAATAAGTTCGTAGCGTTTTTATATTTTCTTTTATTTTACAACGACTTGCTTGCTGTGTGGCAAAGGCTAAGTATTCATTCGGTAAAACTCTTTCTGCTCTACAAAACTATGTTAATTGTATTTTTGAGTTATTTAATTTTTTATTAGTTTTGAGGCTTAGAAACGGAATACCCAGTAGGCAAAAATCAATATTTTCGACACCTGCTATTCTTTGCTTTGAGAGTGCCACAGGTGAGCAGGGAATGGTTGCAAAGTTCCGAAATGACGACTTCGACGTCAATGACATGTTTCGCAGTGGAAGACCTACTGAATTCGATGAAGAATGTCTCGAATCACTTATGAAGGAGAACGGTCGCCAAACCAGTCTTAAATTGGCGGATAAAATGTACTGCGATCACAAAAAGATTCTCAGTCACCTTCATTTCATGGGATTTACCGAAAAATTGGAAGCCTGGGTGCTTCACGAGCTCAACGAAAAAATCCAAGGAAAGTCGCCTTCAAATTGTTTCTCAGCATCTCGCCCGCCATCGAGTAAACACGCGGTCATAAACAGCGCTTTTTGTACTGAATCGTCACGGGAGATGAGAAACGGTGCTTATCCGACCAATGTGAAGCCAAGAAAGGAGTGTGTGGCTACAGGATGTTCAGTCGGATCTTCATCCAAGAAGATCATGATGTGTGTTTGGTGGTCCTGGGAGGGTATGGTGCACTGAGAAATGCTCGAAAAGAATGTCAAGGAGCCCTACATTCCCCAGTTACACCGCGTGAATGAGACTATTCGACTAAAAAGACCTTACACCGACCGATTACCATCTTTTCCGCTCCCTGTCGAACCATACGAAGTACGTTACCTTCAATGTTACCAAAGAGGTCCTTAAAAACTGGCTCAACAACTCTTTGACACCAGACCAGACGGTTTTTGGCGGAACCACATCAACAAATTGGTCGAGAGGTGGGAATAGGTAGTAAACAGCAACGGTGAATATATAATTGATTAACTTCGGGAAAACGCTATGAACTTATTCCCCAAAACAATATATGGCGCGTACTTCCTTTGTTGGTTGTTTGGCCGAGCTCCTCCTCAAATTTGGTGGTGTGCGTTGCATTGTGATGTTTTTCCACAAAGGGGGTTACATTTTTACGCAGCCTCTGAACGGCAGAAGGTTTTTCAACAAAGCTTTTTACAAACTAGTTTCTATCATTTGATGTTTCACGTACCGAATGGTAGTCATGCATCAACGCATTCGGATCTTAATATATATAAGTTCCCGCTGTTTGTCAATAGATGCCGGCAGCAGTACGTGCTAGTCTAACATAACCAGCGGCAAAAAAGGAAGGGTTTTCGTATTCTTCATCGCATCGTGACGAGTGATGAAAACTGGATTCAATACAGGAATCGAAAGAAAAGAAAGCCATGGGGACTGCTCGGTCATGTTTCTACGTCGTCGCCTCGGCAGAATATTCACGCTGCGAAGGTTATGCTATGTATTTGGTGGGACCAAGTTGGTTTTATTTATTATGAACTGTTAAAACCAAGCGAAACCATCACTGAGGATTGGTATCGACTTTAATTGATGCGATTGAGCCGAGCACTGCGGGAGAAGCGGCCACAATAAGCGGAGAGGCATGAAAAAGTGATTCTACAGCATGATAACACTCGGACTCACGTTGCCAAACCCGTTAAAATCTACCTAAACACTGAAATGGGAAACACTGAAATGGGAAATCCTACCCCACCAGCCATATTCTCCAGAATTTACGCCGTCCGATTATCGCCTGTTCCGATCGACCAGCTAGACCATGTAAGCTGACCATTCATATGAAAACAGCAAAAAATGGCTTGATCCGCCTCAAAAGATAGCTGAGATCTACCAGAAAGATGGGAAAAAGTAGTAGCCAGCTATGGGCAATATTTCCAATGATTCACTTATGTAACCATTGTTTTTGAATAAAGTTGTATTTCCATCAAAAAAACAGCGAGAACTTAGTTGCGCACCTATATATACATATATATATGGAATACATATATTATATATAATATACATAATATATTTATATAATACCTATAGCCTCCAGATTCTTTGGAATTTAGACACAGGATGAATATTTAAGCGAAAGTCAAAAGTGCACTGGCTTTCTTTAAAAAATGTTTAAGCTTAAAAGCAAATATGCGAATAAATTATTAACAAATTTCGATTTCACCATTTTTTCGATTACTCAATATAGTGAAAGTACAAGTAGACAAGCATCCAACGATTTTTATAAATAAAAATTATTACTCACCATCCATTAGAAAATCTTACAAAAAGTTTTATTTTCAGCTAGTATGCACTAAAGGAGTCACACTGCGGCCGCAGAAAAATATTTTGAAGAGAGGAGAACGAAGGTCAGTCAGAACACCAATCTGATTACAAAAGTAATCGGGAGATTATGAAAAAGGTACTATGGGGTGAGGGATATTTATGCTACAATGTATGATACATTTGTAAGTGCTAACCTTTTCCATGGCAGTGGCCAAAAATAGTTAAGGTCGTCGGATTTCGATGAAATTTTCACAATAACAAATGTGGAATATGGTAAAGTATGGCTAATTGCCGCACCTTTCGCCCTTGATAGTGGAAAAGTTCAAAATGATCCGATTTTGATGTAGTGTTATGCAAACTACTGTGTTACCTAATGAAATCGAAATTTGAAAAATAGTGCCCGATAGGGGGGAAAACAAAATTGTCTCAAAAATGTTAAATATGTTTTGATATGTGAGCGATCTTTTCGAAGATTCATGAGGGATTTTTGTTAGCTAGATCGCTATTGTAGTCTCTAGTTAATAAAAATTTCCCAATACACTTGTAAATATACTAATATAGCGACTAACTAGTAACAAAAAAGTAAAACTTTCTCCTCCTCGCTTCTAAATAATTTTTTACAATTTCTAAATGATTCTATAAACTTCGTAATTCTGGATTCCCGTGCCTATTTCCCAAACCAAGTTGTACTTTGTTTGTAATTTTCTAGCACGCAAGAGATATAAAGTTTTTTTCCATGCATGTCATTTATTAGTCAAAGCTAAAATGGGTGTGAGTAAATAATTTTTGGTAGGTAATTTTTGGATTAAAACTACTACTAAATTCTGAATAATAAACTTAGTAGAAACTATGTAGCTGAATATGCACAGGTGTCGATCTCCAACACCTGAAAATCGATTGACAACAAAATACAGGCTGATTGAAAAGTTATAAAACTTATTAAACAGTAGAGAAACAAAATTTAATATTTCATGCTATATTTCGATAACAAAAGTGTATTCCGTTTTCTTGATTACTCAATGGGACATAATCAGGCTCTCAGCCCATTATGACAGGGAACTTGTTCTGCCTTTTCTAAAACTACGGTAAACCCTTCAAAAACTTAAGATGACCTGATTTCCAGCTCATTAAAGTATTTACCACTTAAATCTTTGTCTGCTACCACCAGCGGACATGACCCAGCCAACGTAGCCGCTGGATATCTATGTCGCCGCTGCGCTCCATCGCCTGCGAAAGCTTCTTCCTTTAAGTTATTTGGTTTTTAGTATAAACTATTGTTTCATAAAAAAATATTTAAATAAATAAATAAAAATGCAAGACATTATGCCATATGTCACGCTGCTATTAATGCGAACACAGGTGTACATGGAATAAAAAACATCTTTTATTTAAAAATTCATATTCTTCTATATTTGTTTCCCTACTTCTCAACCAACCTGTATTTCTAATATGCCTAACATAAAACTACATATAGTATACAGGTATCCCTTGTATAACGCGGTCTTATACAACGCGGTTTCGACATAACGCGATTTGGAAAAATTAGGTTTCAGTACAACGCGAAATTTAGGCTTATATAATGCGAAGGGGAAAATACATAATTATAAAATCTGGTAACACAAATTTGCGTACCACATATTTATAATATGTAATGTATTTTTAATGTAAACCGGGAATTACCCTTTTTTGCCTTAGATAGATATAATAGATATTAATCTAGCACCTTATTACGAAATTGAAAAGGAGCTTAAAAAAACCACCCACCAAAAACTGATAACAGATTTTGCAATTATAAAACCAGTAGAAGAACCACAAGGTCCCACAACTAGTTTCTTATCCAATAGCGAAAACTATGTTGAAGAAATATCTTCTGATGAAGCTATTGCTCCCCCAAAACGCCCACGTGCAAAGATCTTTGAAGACAGTGAAACAGATTAATTACCATATGAAGTTTGAAGAATAACAATAAAGTTTTTAATAAACCTTTAATTTGTTTTAGTTTGTTTTTAAATTTTTTGTTTTGTGTTTTTAATTGTATTATAAAGTCTGAACTTTAGTATTGAGTTGAAATATATGGGCATCTGTTATTTTGTATGTATTTTATTTAAAAAAAAATCTATTGGAACAAAACCCCCAAATTTATATGAAAACTATGTTTTAGATAACGCGGAATTACATAACGCGCAATTCTTCTGGAACGTAACTATCGCGTTATACGAGGGATACCTGTACTTGAATGTTATAAAAATGTTGGCCGCACTGCATTAGCGCTTCAATAGAAAAATGTTGGAACTGATAAGAGGTCGTGGCCGCAGCGTGTACGCTTCTTGCAATGCCGTTAATTACTTAAATAAAGTTATTCGTTTCGTGGGTATTACCCAACCGCGGCAATGTCGTTTCTTGTACTTCTTGTATGCCGGCCTTATATCATTTTTTATTTTGCTTTCACCGGTCATCTTTAACGTTGGTTGGATACGTGATAGGAATATTCTATCGATAAGGGAGATCCTAAATTGCGTACAAGCATCGTTGAATGTGCTCGGTGTACCAATTAAAAGTGTCACAATATTATTGTCCGTGAATCGATTGCGTAGCGTAAAACCGTTATTGGTGGCTTTGGATGCGCGCTACAGCGCAGCGGAGGATATAGCCAAGATACGCCGTTGCGTTATAATTGGCAATCGTATTGTATTCGGTTACATTTTCTCATACATGACTTATGTATCTTTGACTGTACTAACTGCATTGGTGGGCGGCTATGCGCCACTTACACTCTATATACCTTACGTGGATTGGCATAGATCGAGATGGGAATACTGGCTACAAGTTAGCTTTGATACCATTGCACTTTTCCTCATAATTTCGCATCAAGTAATAAATGATTCTTATTCGGCTGTCTATATTTATATAATACGTACGCAAGTGCAGTTGCTCACAAATCGTGTACAACGATTGGGAACCGCAGCGGATAAAAGTGCCGATGAGACTTATAATGAGCTGCAGGAGTGTATTATCACACATCAGGAGATTTTAAGGTTTTTTTTTCTCTCTTTTTTGCGACTTTTTTGTAATAATTTCATCAAGTGCACACATCCTTCAATTTTGCTTTCTCCCACCGCAGCTTGGTGCGCATTGTGGAACCGGTAATATCTGTTACGTTGTTTGTGCAGTTCCTTATCGCTGCAGCTATTATGAGCGCGACCTTGATAAATATATTAATTTTCGCCGATACCACGTCCAGGATTGCCGCGCTCGCCTATATGTACTGTGTTCTGTTGCAGACTGCACCGACTTGCTACTACGCCACTTACTTGCAATCGGACTGCGAGAAGCTTTCCATGTCTATTTTCCACAGCAATTGGATGGCACAGGGCAAACGTTTCAATAAATTGCTATTATATTTCTTACATCGCACACAAGACAATATGCCGCTTATGGCATTAAAATTATTTCCTATTGATTTGGCCACAAATGTGTCGGTAAGTTGGCATGTGGTTTTGTATGTCTGCGATCGTTATGTGTGCTGTGGTTAAAAATCTTTTGTTTTCACTTTTCAGATCGCTAAGTTCTCATTCAGCCTTTACACGTTCATTAGAAAAATGGGAGTAGGTAAGCATTTGAACGAATGAATTATAAAAATGTGTTTGTGTTGCTAAATCGAAATCATTTTGTGTACGAACTATTCATTAAAAAGCAATAATATAAACTTCTTGTTGTACCATCTTGTGTGAAAATAAATAAACTTTTTGGTTGTTCCATTTGAGAGCATAAGAACATTTCTTTTATATCATCACAATGAACCGAGTATTTTACTTTGCTTATTTTTATTTGAGACTGGTTTCCATATCAATTTTGTGCGCTGAATCGACTTGGTTGTCCAAAAGTGCACGTCTCGTCATGGTTTTGAGAAATGTGAGAGGTAAAAACTAAAAATAAAGTGTTTCTGGGCACTTTTATCAACAATTTTCTGAAATATCCGACATGCTAGAGACTCCACCTAACATAAAGGATGAACCCTGGGTAAGGTTAAGTGCCGGCAAGAAATAAAAACTTGGCTAAATAACAAAAAACTTCACTTCAATTCAAAGAAATTTGGTATCAAACGATTCAGCTTGACTTCTAAACTTCTTCTAATAGAACATATACAGGGTGAACGATATGAAGTCTTATCTATTCAAAACAGCATAACTTTTTTGTGTGAAATTAGTTTTTATTGATTTCAAAGACAAAATTGTTCAGCTATGATTACAATTTTAACATATATTCACTTTAGGTCGATATGACCACCTTTTGCCTTGACTATAGCCTTAAAACGGTCAAAATATGAGTTGCATGCTGCACGAATGTGATCTTGAGGTATTTCGGCCCATTCTCGTATGATCGCTTCTTTCAGCGCATCCATACTGGCATATTTTTTAGTCCTCACCTTGTCTCCAAAATGGACCAAATCGAATAGTCCATCGAATTTGGGTCTGGTGAATTCGAAAGCCATTGTGTGGACGAAATGAAGTGTGAAACATGATTTTTTAACCATTCTTGGTTCACACGAGCTTTATGAGACTGTGCCGAGTCCTGTTGGAACGTCTATGGTCTACGACCGAAATGTTTGCGTATCCACGGTTCTAATAAGTCGCTATCACTTTGACACCAGGCTCGATAAAAACGATTGGAGAGCATCCATCAGCGGTCACTGCATGCCAAACCATTACTTGCGATGGAAAATTGCTTCGAGTGGCCATACGTAGGCTCAAATTCTCGTATGAGCGTTCGGTCAAGTAAACACGATCGTTTTGAGCGTTTACGAAATGCTCAATTGGGACATTTTTTTCATCAGAAAACACAATGTTAGGAAATTCGCCACGTTCGTGCAAGCGCATCAACTCCTTTGCTCTTTCGAACCGAACTTGTTTTTGGTGGGGTGAAAGATCGTGTGCTTTTTGGAACTTGTAAGCCTTGACCTTGACCACATTTTTCAATATGCGTCGAATGCTGTCTTGCGATATTTTCAGTTCTTTGGCCATTTTTCTTCCACTTCGATGTGGATTTCGTTCAAGTCGAGCCTTCACGTTCCGAACCATTTCTGGCGCCGTTGCTGTTTTTTTGGGCCACCTCCATAGTATTTTGCAATGCTACCAGTATCATTGTAACGTTTAATAGTGCGATACACAAACATTTTATTCACTTTGAGGTGACTGAGCTCACGAACAATGGCTGGTTGGGATTTTCCAGCCAAATATAACGCAATCACACTACTACGTTTGAATTCCATCACAGAAAAAAAATTCTACAAAACTGAGACGTTAATGCTTTTGATGGCTTATAAACAATATATTGAACTGTCATTAGAACAATTTTGACGTTGATATCATCAGCGGTTTAGAGATACAAGCAGTGTGAAGTTGGTAACACTTCATATCATTCACCCTGTATATCTTGCGATAAGCTACAAGTACATTTATTGCATTTTTTTTTATCAAAACAAAGAAGTTACTACATTAAAGCACAAATATGTTTTTTTATCAGCACTAACAATTATCGAAATTGGTTAAAAATAATAAAAAAAATGGTATTATTTTTTGATTATTTTTATTAAGATTACTTCTAATGGTAATCATTACTATTCATGGAAAGTATCAATAATATCAACTATTACTTTTAATTTGTATTCATTGGAATTAAAACTCATTATTTAACAATTCCGATTACAAATCTACAATAGAAACATCTTTACAGTTCTGGGATGTGCAATTGGCCACGAATGGTCGTCAATTCACTGAAAATGCATAAGCAGTCAAGCTTCAGGTCGAAGGATGAGTTCTAGTGGAAGTTGCAAATTGAAGCTGTTAAGTTATGGGTGACAACTCAGGCCACTTGAACTCACCAAAGGGATATTATTCATACAAGCAGCTGGGCGTTCTGGTCACGTCACGGCAGATTGATGAGCTTCATCTTCGCTATAATTTTTTCAATTTCCGGATACAATGAATGCCTCTTATGTACCGCGGATATGCAGCATGCGGAAACAAGTACTTAAATCAAGTTTAAGTTGTGAAAAAAAGCAAAGAAAAGAGGAAGAAATGTGCAGAAGAAGAGCGGAATAAAGCACAAGCGAAGAAAGTGACTTAGAGTAGGGATCGAGAAAATTATAAAAAAAATGAAAGCAGGTATAGAAGGAACAGCCAATGCTCACTCTTAGAAATAAATCGCCTTAGCAGTGGAGCAAGGTGGTTACTCAAAATGTTACCTTTTCATGTGAAGCAATTTTGAAAGAATCACGAAAGTGGTAAAAGTTTAACCATTGAGTAAGTATAATTGAACTCATATAAAAAGTTGCTTTTGAAGGTGGAGATCGCATTTCTTTGGCCTGCCAACGGTAAGCCTCAATTTACCAGATAGGAATTTGCGATGGGAGTATGGACTCAGAATTTTAATTTATATTATTGTATAACTCATTGAACAGAATTCTAGCGGACAGCGGGTAACGGGTTGCCACATTTAATAGCATGAAATTGCACAGAATTGCGGCGGTCATGGATTTCTTGCCGTCAGTTTTTTTTTTTTTTAACGCGGCAAAGTAATTAGATTCATTTCTATTTTCTTCGACGGGTTAAGGACTCAGGGTGGCTTTTCTGACCACTTGATGGCAATTTGTGTGTTTTTAAAAAAGAGCAGGCCAATAACAAGCAAATAATATTGGGCTTGTAGAAGAAAACCCACAAAATTTCAATAATTTAGGAAGAAGTTTTTTTTTTAACTATGAACTTCAACAAGTTGCTTCACAAATATATATATATATAGTAAATGAAAAGATTTCGCTACAAAACTAATTTTATGGCAACCACAAAATATCAGGTGAAAACAGTTCTTCGGCAATAGAATACTTGCATCAAATCTAATGTAGGTAGGTTTGCACAGACGTAGTTGCACCCATTTAGCGCCCAAAAATCCTTGAATCTCCATAGATTAAGTAAACTGACCGTGTGGTGCTGCCAGAGGCTCAATTGTGGTCGAACTCTGAAAATGATCCCAGCAAACACTGTTTTCGCATTTTCTTGGATGGCTCCAGAACAGAGCACGGCTCCGGCTCTGGGGTTTACGTGGAATTCAGCGGGACAAAACTGCACTTTTATCTTGGAATGTATGCATCTGTGTTCAAGCGGAGGTGTATGCTGTTCAAGAAGCGATGAACTTTGTTGTGGAAAACAGATGGAGAGGAAGATTTTATATGTCACATCAAGAGTAGTTGCGTCCTGCAAATCCAGGCTGATCTATGTTGGTAGACATAGTAACCTAATGCCAACATGGGTCCCGGGACACGTGGGTATCGTGGGTGACAAGACCTCTGAGGCCAACTACTTTGGCCCGGAGCCCATTTTGCCACTCCCTTCTGTAGCTAATAAACCGGTTAGCAAATGGATTAAAATTGAAATTTGAAAAGGTCGAGCCAAGGAGCACCTGGAGATTTGATGGCTTCTAAAACACTCAGGCTAACAGCCCATTGTATTTAAAGCTCTGGAAAGGGGGTAGATAGTCAAGGAGGGAAGGAGAAAAGTATCAGAGAAAGAGATAGGAAAGAATAGAGAAAGAGATAGAGATAGTTAGTCCTGTGATAATTTTCCAGATTCTTTGGCAAATTTGTAAATATCCTCCAGTTTTAGAGAACGAATATTACGCATTCTCACGACATCGAAACCCAAAACTCGAGGCCGTACTCTAGCAAAGGCAGGACACTCACAGAGAAAGTGCTCAGTGCTATCCCCTTCCTCCAAGCATGGTAGGCACATTGGGTCCTCAATGATTCCAATGGTGGTCATATGCTGACCCCATGGGTTGTTTCCTGTAATGATACCAACGCTCAATCGAACGTCTTTCTTTCCAAGTTTTAGTAGAAAGTTTGACAGTTTTCTGTTCGGACTGGTCACAAAACACTTTGCAGTTCTAGACCGGACCATCGCTTTTTATGTAGATGGCCTATATAATCGCTGATGCTATTCATGATTCCTGCGGAACCAATAATCCGGCTTGGGTCCTTGTGGGTGAACCACTGATCCACGGTTGGCCAATTCATCGGTAATAGCAAACGGATTACTACAACCCACAAGCGAGCTTGGCAGGCTGAGAGCGGCTGCAGATGGATAAAACTGATGTTACCTGTCATGTCTGAGCGACTGTCGCAAATCCTCCTGTCATTAAGCACAAGGGACTGCAGGACTGATGACAGGCCACTTTCTGTGGGCGAAGCACATGGAAAAGGTAGGCATCTCAGACAGTGTACTCTGCCTAGCTTGTGAAGAGGGGGTTGAGGCGGCAGACCACTTCCTGTGTGTCTGCCACACGTTCGCTCGAATCAGGTTTGAGGTCTTCGGCACTGATGTGTTAAGAAGCGACCACCTTGGCTCCTTGGCACTATAAGATCTACTCTGATTTCTTCGGAGGTCGGGTAAATTTAAAGAAAATTAAAAGCGAGTCCGAGTACAGTACAATGGACTTAATTGTTTCTGAGTTCTGCACTGGCTAATTGCCCCGTCAAAAAACAAAAAAAAAAATAGGTAAACTGAGAAGTGGCGAATCGAAAACAGTTACAATTTACGTAAGCAGTGTGAAAAAAGCAGTGCAATATCATTTTCATTGCCAACATCTTAGAAGAACTTATTTTCGCGCTCTTTTTACTTTTCATCACTGCTTTTCTATATTGCCGCTACCAATAGGGGAGCAGAGCATTTAAAATGAAAGATTAATATCAGCTTCTGAAGCTGCAACAGTCGCCATGACAACAAAAATTTGATAATAAAGCTGAAAGTTATAAAAGTCTTGGCATGCTGTCATTCTCAGCCGACTTTGATTGAGTAATTGGCAGGTGCAGAAACTCCGGCAGATACGCCTCCCCCTCCATAGTTTCAAATTTTAAATTAGTGCTGTTACAGCTACCAATTTTTGTATCGCATTTATTTGGTGATATTTTTTTTCTGAAAAAAAAACTGTTATGCCCTTTATTCGGCTGGCGTCCACTCGAACTACTTCAATTCATTTTTTTTACAAAAAAACAAAATCGTAAGAAAGAAAAAAATGTTTCATTAAGCTTCAGTGAAAATCTCAATATGCAGGTGAAATAACGGATGCATGGCGCATAGACGTCATCCGCGTTGCAGCTGCAACTGTTGGATATGAACTCCCACCGGCAATCAAATCGTTACAGCCAAAGTTTCCCTATTTGTAGAAATTGTTTGCTTCGCTGCTGTCAGAGTGACCTTTGTTGGCAAGTCCATTAACACTTTCATACGGACATCCTTTGTGCGTTGTTTCTTCTTCACAGTTCCTGTATTGCATTAATTCTGTAAGGAATTCTGCAAAGATTGCTTATAAGGAGTTCTGTTTAAATTTTAAAGCGTACAACAACATCAATATGAGCAGAAGTGCCTACGCTAGTGGCATGCAAACTAATAGGAAAAAATTGATAAAAAAGTTATTAAAATTTTAAAAACTTCTGTGAAAAACGAACGAAATGTTGAGCTCTTGGAAATAATATTATGGTGAAATTTTTATTGTAACTCTGATATAACAGGCAGGGCTATGTGTGAGGTTGCAATATCCTGTAAAGCGAACAGATTAAAACACCATAATCAACAATCTTCCGGATTTACAGGCCAAAATGGGCTTGATCAGACATACAAATCACATTTGAATAATGCTTTACCGAAATTCCAACCGGATTGTCAAGCCTGCAGGACTTTCTTTTCTTGTAAATTCAGTTCTACAAGGAAACAATAAAAATCTTTTGACTATGACTGCAGAATCCCAGGAAAGTTTTTTTCCTATGAAGAGTAACTTCAGGTTTAGAAAAATGCATATATTAGTAGCGGGGGCAGAAGTGGAATCGAGAGAATATAATTCGTTGCCTTGTTCCTTCAATTTTGCTGTCACCAAAACGCGCTTCGAATGGTCAAGACGTTCTTATTTACGCGCGGAACCCGTCACGCGTTTGTTGAGATACTACATGGTCCAATAAGTTCACAAGGTGAGGGATAGATGGCGGCGTTAATATCAAAAGCATATGGTATTTAGTGAAAACCGACCTTTAGGAGCTACTTGTCATATTTTCGTGACATTTTGCAGATTAGTTTGTGAGTTACAGTCGTTTAAGTGAAGCTACTTTTGGTTTTGTGAAAAAAATGGATTCAAAAGAATTTCGTGTATTGATAAAACGCTGTTTTTTAATTAAAAAAAACAACACTGTGGAAACACACCAATGGCTATGGAAGTATTATTCGCACTCCGCTCCGTCCATCGGAACCATTGATCGATGGTTTCGTGAATTTAGATGCGGTCGTACGGGCACTGAGAACGCAGCGCGTTCAGGACGTCCAAATGAAGCAGTTGTTCCAGAAGACATCAAAAAAATCCACCGTATCATTCTGAATGATGGTAAAGTGAAAGTGCGCGAGTTAGCAGAGGCCGTAAGCATATCGAAAGGGTCAGTAGGAACGATTTTGCATGAACATTTGGGTGTGAAAAAGCTAGTCGGAAGATGGTTGCCGCGTTTTCTCACAATCAACCAAAAACAACAACGAATAATGGATTCTGAGCATTGTTTGGAGCTGTTTCGCCGCAATCCAAGCGAGTTTTTGCGTCGATTCATAATAATGGACGAAACATGGATCCATCACTACACGCCACAGTCGAATAAACAGTCGGCAGAGTGGTTGGAAGCCGTTCAAAGCCGACCAAAACGTTCAAAGACGCAACAATCGGCTGGAAAGGTCTTGGCCAGCATTTTTTGGGATGCTTGTGGTGTAATCTTCTTGAAAAAGGTAAAACGGTCACCGGCGAGTATTATGCCAGCTTTTTTGACCGTTTGAACGACGAAACCAAGATACAGCGGCCTCATTTAGCAAAGCAAAAAGTGTTGTTCCACGAAGACAATGCACCAGCTCACAAATCAACGACTGTCATGGCAAAATTGCACGAACTGCACTACGAATTGCTTCCCCATCCACCGTATTCTCCAGATTTGACCCCCAGCGAGTATTGACTGTTTCCAAACTTGAAGAGATGGCTTCAGGGAAAGCGATTTCGATCAAGTGAAGAAGTTGAATGGGAAACAGACGCGTATTTTGAAGGACTTTCTATCGATCATTTTTCGAAAGGCATCAAAATGTTAGAATACCGTTGGGAAAAGTGTATCGTCCTAGAAGGGACCTATGTGTATGTTGAGAATAAAATGAGTTTTGGTTGAAAAAATTGTTTTTACCCTCTCACCTTATAAACTTATTGGACCATGTAGTATAATTGTTTAATTCCATGAATATACCTATGTTTTCTGCTATTTCACGCAACTTCTCTTTCACTATCTTCGGTACCGGTAACTGATTCGGTGTTGGGTGTCGTATTATTTCCTTGGCATAATTTTGGCAGGTTTGTAGAAGGTTGAGTGTTCCCATATAGACTGCGTCTTCAGAGCTACTATAGTTTCTTATTTAGTTCTGGTTTTAGAAAGTGTAGTGTCGGGTATATGTCAGACGTGTCTCAGCAAGCGAATACCTGCCTAAGCGAGCTCATCGACTCCCTCATTTCCTTCTATTCCTTTGTGCCCTGGTATTCAGCAAATAGTGACCTGCCCATTTCCGCGGAGTTCATCCATTTTGAGTCTGCATTTTTGAACGAACTCCGAGTTAGTGCAACGAGCCATAATTGCTTTAATAGCCGCTAGACTATCGATGAAAATGTTTGCCCGCGTTTTAATAGGAGTTAAATCCAGAGCTAATTTAGCTGCTTTTGTTGCGGCGTAGATTTCAACTTGAAATATACTACAGTAATTAGGGAGTCTGAAAGACTTTTGGTGATCAAATTAAGGACAAAATACTAGCGCTCCAACTCCTTCCGCTATTTTAGATCCATCTGTAAAGAAATTGTATAAATGGTATGTAGATTCTAGACCTTTCAGCCATCCATTTTGCTCTAATAATAGCGTTAGGTTTTTTGCAAATTTTACTCGTGGAACTACGTAGTCGGAAGTTCCGATTGAGTCCAGAATGCAGCTGTAATCATAAATCCTCTGTGAGAATTGTCCTGACATCTTCAGTCTTAGAGCAGATCTTTTGGCTGAGTTTCTTACTACGAATTTGATTCGATTTCAGTTGAGCATTCGTTCTATTCCCGCAGTTGGAGTTGTGCTCATAGGGCCAGTTATACATATTCCTGCCATCCTTTGCACGTTTTCCAATCTTTTAACGTACCTCAGTTTGTCACACACCGTCCACCAAACTAGTGAACCATGGAGCATTATTGGTCTAATGACTGCCATGTATATACAATGTGTGAGTCGAAGAGGTAAGCCCCAAGTCTTACCGAGCATCCTTCTGCATGCGTATAAGGAATTGTAGGCTTTCTTTGCTCTTTATTTCACAACAATGCATAGGTATTTAGTCGATGTTTTTGGTATTAACTCAACTCTTCTCAGCCTCGGAGGAGACTAGTTAGGAATCTTGTAGTTAGGAATCTGTATAAAAAGTACTAAGTCCGTGTTGTCTGGATTTACTTCCAGTGCGACCATTTCCGTCCACTTCTAAGGAAAATAATGAAAGTTTCACACATTGTTGGTGTTGCTTTGGCAAAGGTTTCTGTGAAGTTTGGTTGAAATCCGATAACGCGTGTGTGTGCGGTGCGTCGGTTAAGTGAGTGTGTTTTTACTATTAGCCGCACGTATTTTTTGTACCGCACATAGCATTCATTAGAATTGAATACATTTTGGTCGTGTGTGGCTGGGCCGATTATTAAATTTGGTATATATATATTTATATTTTCCCACGGTGAAGGTTAGTATAATATGCTTATTGATTGCACTCGCAGGGTCTCGAGATATAGCCGAAAAGGTGGACCAAGGTACCCTTGGATGTGTTTGTACAATATGGGTATCAGATGGAAGCTGTTGATGAAAGCTTTTAAGTGAAGTAATTTTTACTGCACGTTTCCGGGATAAAGAAAGGAGATGGATGTGGAGATCGAAGAGGAAAAGGAATAGCTACAGGAAGAGAAAGAGGAAGAGGAAGACCACATATTATTAAAAATTAAAAAAAAAATTCTAAAAAAATTTTAAAATGTTGCATATACGCTTATTATATAAACGTATATCTGAAGTCAGTTATAGTGAAAAATTCATTGTATCATTGCCGGCGTGATTGGTGATCGTTTCCTTAATTTTTTGCAGAAAGGTTATGCTAATATGAGATATTACCTATATCATTCATACATCTACGTATTACCTGTGTACTCACAAACATACGGTTGAAGCAAATATATGTCAGTTTTTTTACATTGCCTGGAAAAGTTTATATAAATTTAAGAAGAGTAAATAGAACTTATTTTATAGCAGACTTCACGCAAAAAAGTCATTTGCACCTGAACACATAGCGAAAGCAGGGGGAATAGAATAGTTCTCTTCTCCTTCTCCGCTTCTTCGCACACATAATTGTATGGGATGAGTGCACGATGGCACATAAAAAGTCACTGGAAGCGCTTGATAGGACATTACGAGATTTACGTAGTAAAAATGAAATGTTTGGTCGTGCCTTAGTGCTGCTGGCAGGTGATTTTTGACAAACACTGCCTGTTATTCCTCGAGCAACTGTAGCAGGTGAATTGGCTGCATGTTTGAAATCATCATATTTGTGGAGACATGTTCAAACACTCAAACTAACTACAAATGTACGTGTTCTAATGCAAAATGATCCATCAGTTGCTGAATTTTCAAAGGAATTATTGGATATTGGAAATGGCAAAGTTCCTGTCGATAATTTAACTGGCTTAATAACTTTACAACCAAACTTTTGTCAAATAAGTCAAACGAAAGAACAGTTAATTCAAAGTATTTTCCCAAATTTGCCTCAAAATTACAAAAATCATGATTGGCTTAGTGAACGAGCCATCATGGCTGGCAAAAATAAAGATGTGAATGAAATGAATGCGGCTATTTTGGCTAACATACCAAGTCAAGAACGAACATATCGATCCGTTGACACTGTTACAAATCAAGATGATATTGTAAATTATCCCACTGAATTTTTGAATTCCCTTGATTTACCTGAATTACCGCCACACATGCTAAACTTGAAAATAGGAGCACCGATTATTATGTTGAGAAATATAAATCAACCACGACTATGTAGTGGCACTCGATTAACAGTTAAGAGATTGATGAATAACGTCATTGAAGCAACAATTTTAAATGGAAAATACTCTGGTGAAGACGTTTTAATACCGCGAATACCAATGATACCATCGGATATGCCGTTTGAATTCAAACGTCTTCAATTTCCTGTTCGCCTTGCATTCGCGATTACTATTAATAAGTCACAAGGCCAAACTTTATCAATTTGTGGTATTGATTTAGAATACCCATGTTTTTCTCATGGCCAACTTTATGTTTCATGCTCAAGAGTTGGTAAGCCATCGGTATTGTTAATTTATTCAACAACGCATGGAAAAACGAAGAATATTGTATACCAAAGAGCATTACAATAAAAAAAGTAATAAAGTAAGTCACATCAAACGTTTTTTAATTGCTACTACTATTTAAAACTTCTTTCATTACTATTCATGCTCGAGAATTTTTATAAAATACACACAGTATTTTTCGGCTTAATTTAATTAATTAATCTAGATTTTTTTAAAGACGGCCAGCGGGACGGGCGGGATTTCGCTAGTTCTTAATAAAAAACATTTGATTTACACGTGGATATTTCTTTTTATCTTAATCTCATTTAATAATTTATCAAATAAATTCTCTGTCAAAATAGGTGGTATGACCTGCATGGCAAAAACTATAGCAGCAATTGGCTCTAAAGGCCGAGCTAAGAGATTTCGGGAGTAACTGTTTCTGAGTAACTATCTTACGCTCAGCTGAGGAGTTTATCAACCTCTTTATGGTCGATCTGCTCGAATGCGTTCAATCGAAAGAGCGCCAAATCTTTCTCTGGACGGAAATTACTGGCTCTGGGTTTGGTTCCCAAGCCAAATATAATATGTACGTGCCTCAGCATTCCATCAAAAAGCAGCTTAAAAAGGCACTTTGGGCAGAATGGAACAAACTCGGAATCGAAATAACAAAAAACCAGTGGAGCCGACGCTAACGAAGCTAAAAACTGTATAAAAGACCAAAAGATATCACACTAAATATTTATGTGTTTTTTAGTTTATTGATTTATGTTATTTTTAGCAAAAAGTACACTGCATTAAATAAGCTTTAATAAAAAATTTGGAAATATGAAAATAAGGGACTTCATTTCCTTTTCTAAACAAAATTTTCGTATTAACAAATTAAGCGTTTAAACACGGCGATATACGTTTTGGTTTTCAAATAACGGTATCCGAAATTTCCACCGGCATGAAATTAGCTGTAAGATTTGATAAACTGAAGAATAACAAGAACTTTTTTGATGTCCTATGAATTTCTTGGCTCAGTAGCAATTTTCATTAGTGCCACTAATGGAGAAAAACTGTCACTAATGGTGACTTTCGAACAGCAGAATGCCTTTCCGATCCCACTAGAGTGTGAGGAGGCAGCTGTAGCTGTTAATAAAGAAGAATCATATAAGACTCAGTGATACAGCATATCTCAATTCAGGAAAGTAAATTATCGATCATGACTTCTACTGCACTTTTTGCTAACCTCTAAACTTTCTTATTTCCATTTCAAATGCTTAGGCAGCCTTTTCAGATATACTCGTATAATAGAATCATTCACTTTAGTTGAAAGACTCAGGTGTGAGCAATTCGTGCGATAATTCTCTTTCTATTACAGCTTCCCTTTTGTTGTTGCAAGTGGCACGTATTACTTTAAGTAGCTGCTAGAAATTCATTGAAAATCATCGCAGCAAGAGCAACGTAAACGAAATTTCCCTTTAGAAAAGCAGTAAAGCGTTGCCGATTCAAAAGAATTCTGCAGTAGTGGAAACCTATTAAAGCTCATGACACATTTACATGTCTTATCCTTAAACGTAGCTGCAGAAGAATAAGAAATTGCTGCATGGTCTGTAGGTTTTTTGGCTGCCTTGTAATAGAAACATACATATTATATATGTATGTATGTATATGTGATACATTAGGGATGCCCATTTATTCGATTCTTGCAATTCCGGGATGTCGATATTCTTCTTCTTCTTAATTGGCGCGATTTTCAGCCAATTTGAAAAAGCGCGCCAATCATTTCTTTCTCCTGCTAACAGGCGCCAGTTGGAAACATCAGTTGAAGCCAAGTCCTTCTCCACCTGATTTCCAACGCAGGGGAGGCCTTCCTCTTCCTCTGCTGAAACCAACTGATAACTCATCGAACACTTTCAGAACCGGAGCGTTTGTATCCATTTAGACGACGTGACCCAGCCAGCGTAGTCGCTGGATCTTTATTCGCTGCGCTATGTCTATGTCGTCGTAACGCTCATACAGCTCATCGTTCCATTGCCTACGACAATCGCCGTTGCTAACGTGCAAATGTCAAAAAATCTTGCGCAGAATCTTTCTCGCAGAATCTTTGTCATCGTCCACGGTTCTGAGCCTTGTAGAGTGCTTATTCGTCGAGAGAGGACTTTATTACTCAAGAGATTCTTCATTGGCTTTCCAGGCTGACATTGTTATAGGTGTTAATGAAATGTCGATATTACAAGCCAGAAATCCAGGGCTTTAGATGTTCATTGTTTTGTTACAACTGGGCGAAGCACGTGGAAAAGGTAGGTTTCTCATATAGTGTACCTTCCCAGCTTGTGAAGAGGACGATGAGACGGCGAACCACTTCCTGTACGTCTGCCCCGCCTTCGCTCGAATCAGGTTTGAGGTCTTTGAGGTATCTGCTAAAGTAACTTGAGATATGTCAAAAAAAGTTCGTTGCAAGCCCGTTGTGTGGGATAAAACCTATGCATGAACTCTTGAATTTGAAATGATACAGTCAGAACTTTGTATTTATATACAAACATGGTGGCGAAAAGAATCACCCAATTTTGTTTTCAAACAACTTTCATACTAAATATAATAAGAAAATGATTTTGAGTGATAAAAGTCTATATTTAGACCTTTATGCGTTCCATTGCATGTCTGTTTGTATACTGTGGCTATTTAGTTCAAAAGCGCCAAATATGTTGTATGTACAATATATAAATCAGTTCCAATAGGGTTATTAGCCTACCATGAATATATTGTACATATCTGAAGTGGTTGGCCGTCGTAGCCGAATGGGTTGGTGCGTGAGTATCATTCGGAATTCACAGAGAGAACGTAGGTTCGAGTCTCGGTGAAAAACCAAAATTAAGAAAAACATTTTTCTAATAGCGGTCGCCCCTCGGTAGGCAATGGAAAACCTCCGAGTGTATTTCTGACACGAAAAAGCTCCTCATAAAAATATCTGCCGTTCGGAGTCGGCTTGAAACTGTAGGTCCCTCCATTTGTGGAACAACATCAAGACGCACACCACAAATAGGTGGAGGAGCTCGGCCAAATACCCAAAAATGGTGTAAGCTCCAATTATATATATCGTATATATATATATATATATGTACATATATCTGAAGTGGTTTCCCTATGATCCATATTGTTTAATATTATGGGTATGGGAATAAGTTTCCGCCTTCGTAAAAGAGGTGTCGCTACTGATACTATTATTGTTTTCGCTCTAGTAATATACTGACGATTTGAGGTGTTTATGTGAGGTCTCGATCATAGTAGTTGACATTCGTTTATAGCGTAAAAATCTTTTTTTATCTGAGTGCAGCTGAAACGTGTTATATATTGATCAATATTTGCGGTAATCACGCTTCATTAACTACAACTTTTAAAATGATTTCGACGCTTCCAAAATGGCATCTATTATGAACTCCTTTGACCATCTGAAACCATCACTAGCGATCGTTACTGACTGTAGCTAATGCGGCAAAGAAAAGCGGCCGGAAAGGGTCGGTAGACGATAGACATGAAAAACTGATTTTACTGCATGACAACGCCAGGCCACACGCTGCTAAATCGGTCCATCCGCCGTATTCCCCACACATTGCACCTTCGGATTGCCATCAATCAGCCCTTATTGGTGAGCGCTTCACTTCTTACGAGAGCATCGCAAACTGACTCAATGAATGAATCAAGTCAAAAGAACTCGAAATTTTCGTCAGAGAAATCCGTAAGTAGCCTGAAAGATGGAGGAAAGTTTTAGCTTCCAATGACACATACTTCACATAATATCATGTATTATTGAATTGTTTAAATAATTTGTAACTTTGAGAATTTGTAACTAAGAAAGGACGGAAACTTATTCTCATAACCAATATTTAATTTACCACATATATTAAAATATATGACAGAAATATGAAGAGACTGAGAAATGAAGAGTTGAACATTCAAAACAAGAAAATGAGCTGATATATGCCACAGCAGTGCTCTTAGCGCGAAGTGCGTTTTGATGTTCCTTTTTTGAAATAACAGGACATTCTCTATCTCCTTTCTATATACTTCTTAAGAAATTAGTATTCTCAAAAATCCCGAAATTGTTGACAAATTATCCTAGGATTTTGGGGATTTAAAAAAGATCCTAGGATTGGTATGTGGAATATACATTAAGACGGCCCAAAAAAAAAAATTGGTTCATGATGTTATCCTCTAAATTTGAGGTTTTACAAAAAAATTTGAATTTTTTTTCGATATTTTGTATTCAATATTTACTCGTGCAACTAATACTTTGAGAATGAACATTGAGTTTCAATATGATGAATGAACATTTCCATAAACTTGGTGGAAAATGTTTACAGATGGATATTACTTTATCTCCCCTTTTAATTTATCTTCATAATTTGTTTGGCGGTCCTAATAAACATATGTACATATATATGTATAAAAGTACCTTTGTATTATAAGTAGATAATCACTACGTGCATGCTGTGTTCAGTATTTGGCTGAGCTTCTCCTCCCCTCTTAAGCGGTCGTAAATTGGTTCTGGAAGGAAACGGTGATCTCAAATGGACACAGAAATGAGCTATGCAGCTGTAGTGGCTTAGAACTTACCATCAAGAAATTTATTCAAAAGATGGAAATATTCGCCAAGCAGTTTGCACACATCTACAGATAGTAAAACATGCCAGGTACTTGCAGTAAGCAGTAATAAGTGCATCAGCGACTGAAAAAGAGTCGCACAGTGGCAACAGCATGGCAAATCTTATCTTTTATTCATGTCTTCATTAGACAACTACAATGTGCCATCAAGTGAAAAGTGGAAAACTTCTCACGGTTAGATGCCGATGACCAAATGGCTGGACTATTCCCATTTCTTCCAAAATAGCTTCATTGTCGTAGCCTTCTTCATTGCACGAAAACTGCTTTACGAGAAATATAAAAATGGACACCAAAAAAAATATAGGTATGCAATAAACAATGCAAATTTAGAAATTGGAAACTGTTGGTGTGATGAGGCAGAGCACCGAAAATGTATGTATCAGAGTGAAATATGGCGACGCCGTAGCCGAATGGGTTGGTGCGTGATTACCATTCGGAATTCACCGAGAGGTCGTTAGTTCGAATCTCGGTGAAGGCAAAATTAATAAAAACATTTTTCTAATAGCGGTCGCCCCTCGGCAGGCAATGGCAAACCTCCGAGTGTATTTCTGCCATGAAAAAGCTCCTCATAAAAATATCTGCCGTTCGGAGTCGGCTTGAAACTGTAGGTCCCTCCATTTGTGGAACAACATCAAGACGCACACCACAAATAGGAGGAGGAGCTCGGCCAAACACCTAACAGAAGTGTACGCGCCAATTATTTATTTATTTTTATTGCTTCAAAAGTGAAGAGCGTTCAAAAGGAAATTTGTAAAATTGGTTGACTACAGTACAATCGTGATAGTCCGACATTTCTTAATCCGACACGTTCAGTAATCCGACAACCTTATAACGTCTATGGATGCAATTGGCATTATTTTATTTTGATCAGTCGTAGCAGAGCAGCAGAGGGGGATTGTGTTTTGTTTCCCGGTCACAATGTATTTGTCATTAAATTTGAACGAGGTCAGTTCTCTCGCGATTTCTGACGGTGTTGATGGGATTTTTTTCTGTCTTTTCGTGTCATTAAATGGAACCTTCGGTAGTCCGGAATATTTGATAATCCGACAACGAGTCGGACCCGTATGTGTCGGACTATCACGATTGGACTGTATTTGATTTCTGAAGCAAACGGGAATGATCAAGAAAAAGCGAAGGCAATAAAGCTAATAAATCAAATTATATTTCTGGGTACTCGTTCCAGTATTATAATTCATTTTAGTATTATATATGAATTCTAATAAATAAATAATCAAATATATTTATGCGTTCTATTAATGTAACAAGGTTTGGGGTTTCAAAAATGGTCTTCCTTTACATACTTCGGAATTATAATTTATGTATTTATACATAATTTTAATACCTTTTTTACCAAATAAAAAAATGATTTTGAATGATGAAAATATTTATTTTGACCTTTTCGCGCTACACTGTTTGTGTGTTTGCATACTGCAGCTGTCTACTGCACAAATGTCAAATATGATTGACGTACGATGCCACTTGCAAAGATTATAAATGTCCCGTTAGGGTGATTAACTTTGTGCCACCCTGTACTAGCTGACACCTACAACGTTGCTGGCGCATAAAATGAATTATAATAAATATGACCCCTTTTTAATATTAAAATGATTCTCTGTAAACAATATTTTTAGTTTTAATAATCGGTATAAACGTTTGGGCTATTTATTCAGGAGCAACCAATGTATAATTGACAATGTGGGAGAAGCGGTTAGTATCTACTGTCTTAAAGACTTGCCTTGTGCTTTAGGAACTACCATAGAAAAACACAATAATTTTTTAGAAGTATTATTAGAACTTCAAAGTCTAGCGGCTAGGGTCATCTCGTCCGAATTGATACAAGCGTTCCTGCTCTGAAAGCACTCGATGCGGTATCAGCTGGTATAGCTCGTTCGTGTTCTCTTTTGGGTGTATTTCATCAACCTTTTCATTACCATATATTGATGAAATAGGAATTGAGTGAAATACTGTCATCTGAAAAACGTTTTCCTTTACTGACTTTTGAAAAAAAGTCTGTAGTTATGCTTTGGTGGGATTTTTCTTTCGATTTTTCAAATTGACTTAATTCATGAGTAATTTGTTTACCATTTTCGCCCTTAAGAGTTAGGTGGCTACGCCATGTACAAATCGTTTTAATAAAATCGTATTTCATTAATTTCATTTTTATTTGCTTGATATCCGAAAAAAAACAGCACCAACATTTTTGCGCGTAGTTATGTAGGTATATGTATACAAATTTAGGTGCTAACAGAAATGCTAATTGAAAGAAATTCTTAAATTTTGCGAACAATAAGAATATATTAGTATAGCTCAAATAATTACAAAACTTTTATTTTTTCTTTTCAAATTGCAAAAAAATACTCCAAATTGACTAACTTCGCGGAGTCAGCACTGACATAAACTACCGAGTATGTGCAAAAATGCAAAAATACCAAATAGAGCACAATAAACAAGGGGTGTTCGACTTAATCGCTAACTTTGGAATTTCCAATGTTGTAGGTACTTAATAATTTTACTGTACTTGAAGTGCAAAATTTATAAAAACGTGTTTTCATTTAAGTTGGAAGTATTCTTAAGAAATGCTTAGTTCCAGCCGACTTTTTCTAATCCCAGAAGGGAAATCCTTTCACAAAAAAAAACATGCGTTCCCTTAATTCGCGAAAGACCCACTGGCAGAAATGTGTCGACGCTGAAGGTATGTCCTTGAAGTAAGTCTAGTTTTTCCAAAATTGCCAGTGCTCTTAGTATAACCTTTGTTTATTAGTAATATTTACACAAAGTAAATTATTCTAAACTGAAACAGTTTCTTCTTTATATACTAATCAAGGTTAAGGAAGTTTAAACCTTCGGTGGCTAATGGTTGTTTTGTGAGAGTCGAGGCTATTATAATTACGCAATGTACGGAAACTTCGGCAGACCCATTTAAACATCATAATTTTCCAAGAGGCCTGTAGCCAATTTACACCCAGACCGTTATTGGCGTAAGACAACATTAAAAAATTGGGAGAATTCGTTTCACTATTTACAGTTAAGGAAATAACGTGCAGGAAAATATGGGATATATCATACTTATTGACAGGCAGACTTTTTATTTTTAATAAAAATATAGTTCATATTACAACAAGAACAAAATTAAAAAAAAATTAAATACATTTTCACCAAAATGACAATCATTTTAGTTAGAGTTTTAAGGGAAATTCTGGTGTTCTGCTTAAAGCCCATTCAATTTTAATATATCAAAGTGCAGTTTATAATAAATACAATAATGAAGAAAGTAAAAGTTCAAAATCGCTTAAGAATCGCGTTGATTTTTTATAATTTTTTTGTTTTGCAAACGATGCTGGGAATTTTCTTCCAAGCACATGTTTAGAAATTTTTTATACAAAAAAAGAGTTATTTATAATATATAGTTCTTATTCAGTGAAACGTAAGATGACCCTGCAAACCAAATTATATGTAATTTTAGGATATTATAAAATAAACGGAACTGAAATTTGCAAACCATAAAAAAAAAAAATGGTTTTAACACGGAACTCCATTTGGCGATTGTTTTTTTAAAAAACAAATTGAAATCAAAAATATATTCATCGTACCGAAAATTCCCAAGTGCACGTTTATATATATATACAATATATAATTGGCGTGTACACCCTTTTTTTTGGGTGTTTGGCCGAGCTCCTTCTCTTATTTGTGGTGTGCGTCTTGATGTTTTTCCACAAATGGAGCGACCGACAGTTTCAAGCCGACTCCGAACGGCAGATACGGCAGATATTTTTTATGAAGAGCTTTCTCTTGGCAGAAATACCCTAGAAGGTTTGTCATTGCCTCCCGAGGGGCGACCGCTATTAGAAAAAACTTTTTCTTCATTTTGAATGGCCCATTCGGCTACGGCGGCCGCACGTTTGCTCTAAAAAAATTACATTCATAGTACTTACGTAAATATTTATCTCCATATTAATTAAAAATATCTTCTCATAATATTTAGAGTTCATGAAATTGATTGTAGGGCTATGCTCTGGTGGACTTTTGCTCTTATAATTTTATCAGACAAAATTGTGAGAGTAACTTCGGCGGCCAAGTGATAGGTGACTCGGCAATCGAATTCTGCCTGCTTATTTCACACGTATTCACATATTCAGCCAATCAGATGATTGCGTCAATATCGCTGAGAGTCGGTTAACGGTCTGATGTTGACCAGATCTCTGAAAACTTCTCACCATGTAATTTCATATAGAATCCGAAACTGCTGTTAACGATGTCAAACAAAAAATTTACCCACACTAATGTAAGTTAGGAAAAACTGTGAATTGAAGAGTTAATGAGGAACATAAATAGTTTAGTAGCAGAGCATTTAAGTAACAGATTATATAATACATAAGTTTATTTTTTCTTGTCTACATAACCATTCTATTTCTAATAATATAAATTTTGTTTAATAATTCTCCTTCCATACTACCAGCTACATAACATTTTAATTAAATACCATAAACAACAATACTTTATGCCAAAATGTAAAAACTTAAATGAGAAAAAATCAATAAATAAATAAATATAAAGGCATCTCTATATATTCCACATTTTTAAATAAATTCAAAGATATTTTTACAAGCGAAATATTATAAAATATTTTGAATTTCAATAACTTCAGAGAGTGTGGAATGTGACGCTGATTGTTTGTGATGATGATTCGCAGAAAAAAAATTTATATTAAATTGTGAGAGTGAGTAAACATTACTCAAATAAAAGAGCGAACAATAAAAGCATAAATACAAGTAAATTCAATAATTAATTGGAATGTGTTGCTTGTCGCAAAACCGCCTGTACAAAATATATGCATCCGTACGTGCACTACTACAGAGATCAACAAATTTTCGATTAAAAGCACACCATTACATTCACGCTTTATACAATATTTTTATTAAAAATAGTATAAATAGTCCGTATACAAATAAATAATATTTTCAAAATGTAAAAAATGCATTGTTTGCAGAAAAAGTGTCAACAATACAAGCAATACTAACGAAAGGAAAGAGTATCAGTGGTGAGGCAGCTGCAATCAAATGAATTGCAATTCAAACAACTAAACAAACGCAGAGAAGAAAAACCGCGCAGTAACCCAACAAGAAAAGGGTCAACTAGTGAAACAGAATTTGAGTTTCAGAACTTCGGGGACTTAACTAGTTTCGGAGCACTTCGCTAGCATGTCGCAATTTTCAATAATTGTCTGCCGTCTGCGTAGTACGCTAGACTCAGAGCTGAAGAACAAAAGCGACAATAGCATTGTGTGTTGACTGGATAAAGGCTAATGCAGCCAGCTAAATGCAGGTTCGAATCTAGCCGCAAAATGCACACGTTTTCTGATATACAGATGGCGGCCGTTTATGAGAAGATCAAACACCCACTCAACTCATAAATCTACTTAAGCTCATCAATCTTCACCCACTTGCTTGTTATAGTCAAACTGCTCACAAAGATAATTTTTGGCTTATTTAATCTGCAGGAACTAGAAGTTTAGGCCTCTTTTTTAAATCATATTCCATAAATGGTTACTCTCGATAAATATCACTGCCTTTTTACACAAGAAAAGGGTATTTAAGCACCCACTGCATTTGATTTGCAAAATCTTTTCAACGGAAGTGTCAAAAGTCGGCCCAAGTCCTTTCTCAGCGAGGCACCAAAGTCTGTTCTGCCTGAAATATTTTTCACTAATGTCCAGACTCTGTTAGGGAATACACATCATTTCATGGTGAATTGGAGAACCTGCCTGAATATGTCGAATTTATCAAATGATGCAGGGCTGCTTAAAAGAGCTGCAGAGCCTTACGACAATGCATCTCATTTATCGAATTTAGTGCTAATTGTGGATTTTTGAAAATCCGGAAACATTTGGCGATTTACCGGGAACGTACGCGAACTAATTATGGTTCTAAATTCACTGGAAGAGCACCGGTTTGGCGCTCATAAATTTCTTAGTAAAGTTAGTACCAGCCTTATCATTCCGCCCATGATACAAGAAGCCTCCCGTTTGATTAATAAAACGATGGTTGAAGAATGTTACCAAGGGATGTTTGAGGTTAAACTATGTACTGGCAAATTGCAGAGTTGCAAGGGTCGTCTTTATATCCAAGGGCGATAAAAGTGGTCATCTGTACTCGAAGGATTATTGACCGATTTGTCTAACGTCATTCATTCTCAATATCTTTGAAAAACTTTTGGCAAACCATATAGGGTACAGATTAGGTCCTGAAGGGCTGTCAAAATCACAGCACGCGTATATTAACACGTTCCCTGTCCCAATACAAACATGCAAAATTGACCGACAAGTCCAACAGGGTTTTTTGAATAATTTGTTTTTTTTTTGTAGTCATAGGATAGCTTTATTAATAATAATTAAAAAAAAAAAACGGATGTAGGGTATTTCTACCTGAAACACATATGGTCCATGAGCGTAGAGGGACATTTTTGCTTCTGCACGTTCATGAAACACGTGTGGTTCATATACCCCCTGACGCACATATGGCTCAGGAACGTATCAGTGCTTATCAGGCGCCCCTTTACTGAACCATATGTGGCTCAGCGGACGGGGAACGTGTTAAGGACAGATCCACGGAGACCGCACTACATACTCTGATCTTCAATGTAGAAAATGCTTTGGAGTATAAGGAATATGCTTTGGGAGTATTTCTGGACATTGCTGGGGCGTTCCATAATGTATCAACGCTATTTTGAAAGCCGTAATGGTGTAGAAATTAATCCTGCCATATATCACTGGATTGCAAGTCTCCTGAACTACAGAAGTATTGTAGCAGAATAGAATGAGACTATTTTAACGAGTGAAGCACGCAGAGGGCCTCCTCAAGGAAGTGTCTTATTGTCACTTCTCTGGTTGCTAGTCGTAAACCAAATGCTCACTCGATTTGAAGGTAGAGCTCCAAGACTGATTGCATATGGAGATGACATTGCTAAAGTTATTACAGGAAGGTGTATCTCTAAGCTAAGCGCTCTAGTTAGCGACGCTCTTACAACAATACACAACTGGGCGACAATGGTGAAAAAAACCGGCTTACTACACTTTACAAAGAAGTACTAAGTTCCAGCATGGACATTGCCATCGCTGGACGGCGTTTCTCTATCGCTGAAATCCTGCACCAAGTACCTAGGCGTAATAGTGTAGAATAAATTGATGGGGAAGTCCAATGTTGGGGAGAGGGTGAAGAAGGCCACGAATGCTTTATACGCATGTAAAAGGATGTTTGAAAGCACATGGGTTCTCTCACCCTCTCTTATGTACTGGTGCTACACTGCAATTGTTAGACCTATATTGCTATTTGACATATTGGTGTGGTGGAAGGCGGTAAGGCAGAAAACATATCTCAGACCATGGTAAATGTTCAACGAGTGTACGCGCTTTGCATTACGTGAGCTATGAAATCAAATCCAACGGAAGGTCGCGAGGCTATCCTCAACCTAACACCAATTGATCTCTATGCAGAAAATCGGGCTGCAAACTCAACTGTGTAGTTACGAACAACCGAACAGCTTACCTCAAGATCTTTTGCACATAGCTCTATTACTGAAAATGCCACAGTGAATTCAACTATGTATATGGTTCTAGTTATGAGTTTTGGAAAACCACTAAAGACCGTTACTGAAGACGGTGAATGGCGCAAAGGCTTGGTTTCGAGGAGTTAACACCATCAATGTATTCACTGATTGATCAAAAATGGGAGAGTGGGTCGGCGCTGGCATACCTATATTGTGCGGAATTACGCATCAATAAGGGATTTAAACTCCTTAACTATTATACTGTGTTTCAGGCTCAGATATTTGCTGCAAAGAAAGCAGCAGAACTTGTATGTACATACAGACGCAATAATTAAATGCGCAATAAACTTCTACGTGGATAGCCAAGCGGCTATAAAAGCAATGAAATCATACTCTGTTTCATCCAAAATTGTCCACGAATACAAGGAAGCAATCGATAAAGTCACTCGTAACCGCAGGCTTTGTGTTTATTAGGTTCCTGGGCATAACGGTATAGAGGGAAATGAGCCAGTGGATGGAATTGCTAAAGGAGGCGCAAGGGATCAAACAAGTCAGGGAATTAAACAGGGGAGGCGCAGGGGATCAAACAAGTCAGATACTTAAACCCTAAGTTTAAGTTGCTAAGAAAGACAAAAGGCTTAGCTTAACCAATTGCAAAGTTGCCAGGATCATGTATAAACACGCATATGATGACAAGTACACTAAATCGTTTATATGGTTCGATAGAAGGTACTCTAGAGCTTTAGTTGGTATACTAACAGTGCGCTGACTAGTTGCAGCACACACTCACAAAGCTAAATTTAGCCCTCAACGACGTTTGTAGGAAATATAATGAGCCGGGTACAAGAGAAACACTGGAGCATCTTCTATGCCACCATATGGCGCTCTTGATTACTAGACTATGCTTCCTGGGCGCTCACCTTTGAAATGCTAGAATCTATTCCTGAACTGGAGCTTGAGCGACTCCTAAAATTCGCGAACAGTACGCGTATCTTGAGTTATGCATATTTTCGCTAAATAGGACTCTGATCTGGTATCGCTTTGGACCAAAATGATTTCTGCGTGACTTCCGCCAACCAGCATAACTTAACCTAACCTAACCCAGTACCAGCCTTCAATAACCATTCATATGGTATATTTATGAACTGGATTTATAAGAATGCACATGCATTCAGTAAACCTGTCTATGTATGTTTATAAGTACTTTTAATTTGTATATAAATGCATGTACATTTAAACAATGAGTGCTCTTAATCCAACAAAGCCAATGAAAATATAATTTAAATGTAAAATAAAATCACATAAAATTAAATTGAAAGGACAACAAGTCAGCAACGCCGTCACTCACAAGTATGCGTATAAATATATAACGACACAAGCGCTAACAATGCAAAGCTATTGCCTCATTGGTATGCATGGTCACATGTGATAATGGTATTCTGATGCGTTTTTATGTATATAATATGTTTGTATGTACTTGCACATGTAAAAAATTGTAATACAAATATTTAGAAAATTCAACACAATACTCGTATCTACCCAGTTTTCAAGTAGAAACTTCTGTGCTATACTTGGCTGCATACTCGTGTTGAATATTTTTATTTTCTAAATTATAGTAATTTTACTCAGCTTGAAGAACCAGCTAGGAGTCGTTCAGCTGGCACGCCTACTCAATCCATTAATCGCAGGATATAGTATATATAACGGGTGATTTTTTAGCTATTATCTTTTTAAACAGTTGGTCTAAACAGCTGACGCACATTTCGTGTTTTGTTTCACTGTCAAACATCTTCAGTTTGGTCTATAATTTAACCATGAATGGTCTTACAAACGAACAACGCTTGCAAATCATTGAATTTTATTATAAAAATGCGTGTTCTGTGAAGGAAGTTTATCGCGCGCTTCTTCCATTTTATGGTCAGTTTAATCGACCCACTGAACGGCTATTCGAGCTATTGTGACTAAATTTAGAACCAAATTTACATTATTGGACATCAAACCACCAACACGCTTACGTAGAGTGCGAACTGAAGAAAATATCGCCGCTGTATCGGCCAGTGTTAATGATGACCATCAATTCATCAATTATCGATTCGTCGCCGCTCGCAGCAGTTGGAAAATTTTGCGAAAGAATTTAGGTGTGAAGCCTTTCAAAATACAGGTGGCGCAAGAATTGAAGCCGAACGACCTACCGCAACGCAGCATTTTTGGTGAATGGGCTCTTGGAAAGTTGGCCGAAGATCAACTTTTTTTTCGAAAAATTGTGTCAAGCAGAATTGTGTAAATAAGCAGAATTGCCGATTTTGGAGTGAAGATCAGCCAAAAGAATTGCAAGAGCTATCAATGTATCCAGAAAAGGTCACAGTTTGGTGCGGCTTATGGGCTGAAGGTATCATTGGACCGTACTTCTTCAAAGATGTTGCGAATCGTAACGTAACTGTGAAGGGTTAGCGCTACCGTGAAATGATATCCAACTTCCTCGTTCAGCCAACGCGCACGGTGAATCCAATATTTGGCTGAAAACCGGTTTTGCATCGACAGTATTCGCTTGAAATTAATTCAGCACAGTAAATCGAGCTGCCTAAGAAAAACTAATCGCTTAACAGGTTAAGTTTGAGGGAGGTACCTCGTGACCTTAGCGTATCTCACGAATCAATTCGCAACATTTTACACCATCGATTGGGCATGAGACGCGTGGCTGCTCGACTCGTTCGAAGAGAGTTGAATTTCTTTCAAAAAATTCATCGGAAGAAGGTGGCTAAAGACATGCTTAAGCAAGTGAACTCGGACCCAACATTTATTCAGCGCAACAAGCGGGTGAATGGCGGAATGGCGCTATTAGGCTACTCGTTTTCTTTGATTGTCATGGTGTCATGCACTCGAAATTCATTCCAATTGGTTCTATGGTAAATAAAGAATATTACTATGAAGTTATGCGACGATTGAGAGAGAATTTGCGTAGGAAACGGCCCTATTTGAGGAAAGAAAACTCATGGACTTTGCACTATGATAACGCACCGTCTCACGAGACTCACATTGTGAACACTTTTTTGACCAAAAACTCGGCAAATATCATCGGACAACCACCGTATTCACCGGATTTAGCCACCTGTGACTTTTTTATTTTCCCAAAACTTAAAATGCAACTCCTCGGACAGCGCTTTGAGTGGTTAGGGGGCATTCAGGAGAATTCGCTGAAGGAGCTGAAGAAGATCTCTTTAAACGCGTTTGAGAGGTGCTTTAATGACTGGACTAATCGTTAGCATATGTATATTGCTTCGAATGGAGCCTATTTTGAAGGCGACAAAATAAAGTCTGACTTTGCGTTTTAGTGAACAATTCCCGGTACTTGTTTGACAGAATGTACTTAAATACTATTGAGATGGGATAAAAACCATGCCCACTTCATACACGTTAATACTGAATTTCTGCCCACCATCCATTACTTGTTTGATTATACAAATAAACTTTATAAAATATCTGAGATATGTTCAGATTCACCAAAGAGGAAAAATCATTTTCTATTTAATTTCGACCTTGTCCACTTTTCATTCATCGAGCCTTTAGAATCCCCCTCTAATAAATGAAAAAGAGACTGTTTTTTCAGAAGCAGCACAATTAAAGATGATTTTGCCTTAGATGATGATGAACGTGCAGTAATGGTGGTGGCTCTGCCGAAAGTGAGATAGCCTGCTCAAAAGAGTGATGGCTTGCAATAGTAAATTTGGTATGAACTGGTCCAAACTAAGAGACGTTTGATTGGTAGAAGCAATGATTCAGCTAGAATCCTAATCCCGCATCATTTTGTTCACACACCTTCGCTATCAACAAGTTATACGATTATTGCTTTATTGCTATTATATATCCAGCCTGTGCGATTGAGAAACCTTATACAGTTTTTTACGTCTATGCCGGCCAGCTCTTTGAGGTTTTCGAAAAGCGGTTGGCCAAGGGTTAACATACTCGCTTTCCATAGGGAGGACATTCAGAAAGAAAGTGGAAGATAGTTTCCTTTTTCTCCGGTCGATTTCAACTATGACAGTTTTTATTGGCTGCCTTCACTCCTATGGATCAGTAGCTGGTTACCGCCGTGAGTTTGCAGGCACCCCTTCGTTTCATATTTCTCAATGATGGCGTTTGTTTGTGGTTGCAGGTGGGCCATACCGATCTTCTGACAATTAAGAGATGTAATGAAAAATTTAAACCCCAAAGTCCACCTCTGGTAAATATCTTGCTTACATAAAAGCAGTGTACATAGATGTGTGCGTGTAAATTCAAATTGACAAGGCTGCAGCTATTTGGTATTTGCACTTGGCCTCATGCATGCGCACATACTTTTTACAAACATATTAGTTGACTAAATAAACGACCGAGAGACATTTCTCAAATTGTGTGTCAAATGAATAGCAATAAAGGAAGTTCCATTTACCCAATGGAAGCTGAAAAAGTCAACAAGGATAATAGTTTATCTATCTGCACACTTACTGTCAGCTCACTGACACTCGTTTTCATTGTGTAGATCTTTGAATTCTGTTCTCTTTTTGTCTCAGCAGACGGAAGTACCGAGCAAACACTACTTCAGCTCAGACCGTTAGTAAATGCATACATACTTACGTATATGCGCTAGGGCAGCTTATAAAAGAGTTGCAGCTTTAAAGAGAAGCACTAAAATCTGATTAGCTTTGAAATAATAAAACTTGTCGGTGGAAAAATGAACTACAAGTCGTCCCTGGCCTACGTTGCTTTGATTTAATTCTTTTGTTACTGAATAGCCCGGAATTGCTTTTTCCTTTTTTTTCTGCTTCTAATGTATATAGAAAGCGTTTTGAAAACTTTCAGATATTAAAGGCAAAAGTGTTTGACTGGTTCGTGAAAAAATTGAATATATGAAATTGAATGCAAAAAGTTCCTTATCTATTTATATGCATATATTTCTTTGGTGTCCGTGCTCTTTATTAAGCCACGGTAGTTAGCTGATATGTGGTCGAAACTTACAACTTAGAAGAATATTAGAATTCGTTAATTTGATCACTGGAAGGCGTAGAGCTTCCGATTATGGAGTATATTTCTAAAAAACTTGCACATTTGAGTGCCATCCGTGCGTGTTAAGAAGTTTTTTTTAAGTATTTCGCATGACCCTAATGTGCTTGTTTTCATACATCTATGTAGTCATACATGCACTGGTATGCTTTGCAGGTGTAGGTGTCCATGTCAATAACAAGTAATATCCTTTTCGCCCAATTGCATTTCACTTACTCGCCATACTCTCTTGTATAGAAACAGGTTAATTTACTTAGCCGTTCTAAGTCCTTTATCATATTAAATTGGTATATCGATTTTTTACTATTGCTTCTGCTTGGGGGATGCATGAATGTGTACGTAAATCGTTTTATACATAAAATTTCATTGCTTTTGCGAAAATAGACAATTCAAATATTTACTTTTTCAATGCCACTATATTTGACTGCAATAAATTTACTGGGCTTTCATATGTTGATGCTGCCGGGGAAGCATTCATGCTGAATGTGCAACCTTCGTTCAAATACTCAATGCATGTGTGTGTGTGTGTATGTCATATTATCCTTTAATTGAATTGAATAATGTTGCAAAGAGTTTTTAAAATATGCAGGTGTGAAGATAAAAAATCAGTATACAAACTGGCGCATGTCATGCATTTGACAACGATTTGAAAAGAATTAAATTATTTTTTTATAGAGGAGCTGTGTAAAATGCGTTTCACTTCAGGATATTTGGCACAAATATCGAAATATTTCTAAAAATATTAAGGTTTTTTGCCAAATAGAGCAAATGCTTTGGCAAAGGGTGATTTTTTAAGAGCTATAGGAAAGTTTAAAAAAAAAACACACGTAAAATTCAGAGAAATGCATGCAATTTTTATTTAAGTCGATAGTACAGTCCATATAATTTAACGTTTGAAGATTATTTCATGCAAATGTTGACCGCGACTGCGCTTCAAATGGTCCATCCGCTTAGTCCAGTTTTGGCATACTCTTTCCAATGTTTCGGCCGGTATCTCACATATAAATTCTTTAATGTTGTCTTCCAATGCGTTAATTGAAGCAGGCTTGTCTGAATAGACATGAGCTTTAACATAGCCTCACAAAAAATAATCTAAAGGCGTTACATCGCACGATCTGGGTGGCCAATTGACAGGTCCCGAAAGTGAAATAAAATGTTCACCGAACTCGCCTCTCAACAAGTCCATTGTTACGCGTGCTGTGTGGCATGTGGCACCGTCATGCTGAAACAACATGTCATACAAGTCAAGCTCTTGCATTTTGGGGGAAAAAAAAGTTGGATATCATTTCACGGTAGCGCTCACCATTCACAGTTACGTTACGATTCGCAGCATCTTTGAAGAAGTACGGTCCAATGATACCTCCAGCCCATAAACCGCACCAAACTGTGACCTTTTCTGGATACATTGGTAGCTCTTGCAATTCTTCTGGCTGATCTTCACTCCAAAATCGACAATTCTGCTTATTTACGTACACATTGATCCAAAAATGAACTTCGTCGCTGAGCAGAATTTTTCGATCAAAAAGTGAATCTGCGGTCAACTTAAACTTTCTTAGCAGAACACACATTTTTATAATAAAATTCAATGATTTGCAAGCGTTGTTCGTTTATAAGACGATTCATGGTTAATTTATAGACCAAACTGAAGATGTTTGACAGTGAAATAAAACACGAAACGTCCGTCAGATGTTTAAACCAACTGTTTAAATAGATAATAGCTAAAAAATCACCCTTTATAGTGTTGGTTTATTTTTTTTTTCTCTTAAATTTTGAGCGTGTGCTAGCTTCAAATTCTGTTACTCAATTGAAATCACTTCTCAGCTTTCACCCCTGTTGTTTATTTGGTAGCATTGTCCGCATCAGTTGACAAGAGCTAAGAAATCAGCTTAATTTTGCTTACATTTTCACTTATAAATTTATTCAGCGCTAAACGCTACGCAGTGTGAAACCTCAAAGCAATCAATTGTGGACTTTTTAATTGAAATAATAGGAGTTCTTGATCGATGGTGAACTAACTTTTCATTGGTGAATATATATTATATTTATAACTTTTCATTATTTTCAAATGTGGAAGGCAGTGTAAACACGGATGAGGCTTGGCAAATTCTCGAAAATTTAATTAAGGATATTTTCACTTTACATTAGATATTTATAATCAGTCAGCCCTAAGGCTAATAAATGCAAGTACTCCCAATATATTTTTGCCAATTGTAAACGTTAGCGTGAAATATGTTCTATGTCTTAACACGTACGAGTTGTTCATCTTCGGCGACCCTTCGTGAAATTATAAAATTATTGTGGAACATTTTTATCCTAGCTGTTCTCTGAAAGGGTAAAAAATAATAATTTAAAGAGGAGTTTGATATTTAAGTCTACTATAAAAGAACTTCTCGGTGAATTCTACAGCTGAGTGTTCACACAGAAATTTTATTTAAACTGATTTGTAAATAATATTTATGAATAAATCAATTGCATTCTCAAACAAAAATGTTAAAACTTTAATCCCGCGAAAAAAATCCGCCGCACTGTCTGTGGCAAATTCATAATTAGCTGCATTAGTTAACGTTGGGCAACATATTCGTAAAATTGTTGGGCTATGTAATTGATATTTTACTTGAAATGTAATTCCGTCTTGCTTTGAGATAATGAACTATTTTGCCCGAGTGCCAGATCATTTACTCCATTGTGAAAAGATTTTTAGAGATATGCTCTTTAACAGATTGTTATTCAACTCTGAGCAAATTACACAGAATTAGCACATGGATGTATTTACAAAAAAAACTGAGATTGTGTTAGTGATATACGAAAAAAATCAACCAATGACACTTCGTTGCCGACAACGTTGCCGAACAACGACTGATTGGATGAGCGCATGAATATATGTGAAATGAATGTGCAGAAATCGTCTGCTGAATCTCCCAAGTACCCGGCAGCCGAAGTTCCTCTTACAATTCTCTTTTTCACCATAGTTAAAAAGCAATCTTTGTAAATCTAACATTCTCACATTTACTCAATTTGGTGAATACCTCTCTTATTTATGAAAAAAGAATAAATAATTTTGTTTGTTAAAACTGGACCAGCTGGATGGTAATGGAGTTAATTATTTATTTACTATCCTATTTTTCTTGCGCTTCAGTTGAGATATTTTCGAAAGCCGTGTTTAAAGCCTATAGATATATTTAGAATATAGATATATCACGTGATAAAGGACTTTCAGTGCTTATTTTTTAACCGCTTGTGTAAATAAGGATCTCGTCATCGCTCAGAAGAGTTATAAGATTATCAAATTTTTTCTGTCATCATAGATGTTATCCAATTGTTGCAAAAGTCAATTGACATGATCTGATTTTTAGAAAAATAAGGGTTGTGCTTATAATTTTGCAACAATCAGTAGATTCTGTTTTTATGCGGGAGATACGTTCCGCAAGAAACAGCATAAAAAAGCGACCAGTTCTTTAGTAAAACTATAGATACGTTTCAAAAGTGCTAAGAACCACATAAATCTGAAATAATGTAATAAAATCGCATAAAAAAGGGCACTAGTCCCATATTATAACTATAGATACGTTCCATAGGCCGCATGAATATTAAATGAAATCGCACAAACAAAATATTGTATTTTTGAAAATTATATCTTTATTTAAGAAACGTCAGAATCGAAAAATAAATTTACGTCAGAAATAGAATCAGACAATACTCACATGTTGTGCATTCGTTTAGGATTTGGCGTAGAATCACTTTCGTCACTTGAGGAAATGTACACGTCTGATCTGGATGGTGATGCAGGCGGTTCCATACTTGTAGGGTTAGCATTTCTGATGTAATCTGTGATGAGTTTTTGCTTAGCTGGTTTAGAATCTTGTTTATATGTACAATTCCCGATAGGTCGACATGCATTTTGTAATTTAAAAAAAACCGCACTATTTCAAAACCGCATAAAAAAAGCCGCATAAAAACAGAACCTACTGTACATATCTATAAAAAGAAATCGTAGGGCATGAATTGATAGTGGCAGGTACAGTGTTGGTTAAAGCCGTAATCTACCGATTGGCAGTTATTCGCACACTCATTTGCCTTTTAAGCAATTTAAAAGTCACGATTTATATCCCTATATGACAATGACATTTCACTTGGATATAAGAATAAAATGCTGTTCCACCCGAAAGGTGTTTACTTCGCCAGTTTCTTCTAATTGAGGGAATATTTCAACTCTTACGGCATTCTTCTCAGAAAATTCAGATCATTGTTTGCACATTAAGTAATAACGAACCATATCCTGTTGACAATTTCACCGTCATTCAACTATTCACCAAGATTTTATAACAGAATGCTTAGCACATGGGCCACAAGCAAGTCATGCCAGTTGCCAAATATACATACATACACCCATAGCTATGTATTTATGTGAAAATACTAATGCATATTTCAAGTCAATCAAGTTAGTTTAGTGAAATGCTAAAACTCTGAATTCAACTGCATTCCTGTAACCACGAAATATTCATAAAATGTTACTCACATTCCTCATTCATTGCATTCACTTTATTTGTTGGCTTGCATTCTTAGTTACAGGGTGCGGCATTTGAAGTGTAACCAACTTCAGACCGCTCGCGCAGCTAGTGCATGGACATCACCTGTCTATAACTTGGCTAAATGACAGTCCAGAGTATTATTTACAAGCGCGGGGAAGCATTTTGCCGAGAGTAAACGCGAAAAAAGAAAATCAGTAATGGATTTCAAACGCAATAGTGTGATTGCGTTATATTTGGCTGGACAGTCACAACCAGCGATTGTTCGTGTTCAAGGTAAATGCGAAATATTATCGGGAAAGTACTCTGGAGGTTGTTTTGAAGCCGTGGGCAGACAAACATTTTGGTGGCAGACCATGGACGTTCAACAGGACTCGGCACCGTCTCACAAAGCTCGAGTGAACCAAGAATGGCTAATAAACAACGTTCCAAACTTCACAACGGCCACACAATGGCTCTCAAATTCACCAAACGCGAATCCGATGGATTATTTACTTTGGGCCATTTTGGAGAGCAAGATCCCGAACTAAAAGATTTACCAATCTCGAGGCGCTGAAAAAAAACTAGGGTCTGTCAGACTCACGCACGGTAGAAGTGAAACTTCTAAGTTGGTTGTTCCATGCATGGGAGCCCCGGTTTAGATCTCTCCCCCTCTCTCGTGTTAAATTCAGGTTTTCATATTTTTTTTTCTATATCACTCCACATAAATTTGTACTATTTATTTTTGTCCTTATTAGCTTCAAATTTGACACTTGGGTGCAGTGTTGCACTTGACGCTGACATTTCTTTGCACTTCCAATGGTATTTTTTGCCTACTTTTGGCGCGTTAATCAATTTGCTTTGATCACCGAAACGGTTGAAATGTCATTTTACAACCTTCTACTTCAACTATCGTCACTCGTTTGGCAAACGCACTCATTGTATCGCTTCGTCTCCTCCATACCTACCATCTATTTACTTCACAGCAGTTTCTTATTGCTTTCCCGCTTACACACATTCAATCGGCGCTTTATCTGATACTCACACACAGCACTCATTTGCACGGGCTATGGCTATCTATAATACCCGTTGTCGGTTGTCGATTGTCGGTTGCCTGCATGTCGCCAGTCTACTTCAATGCTTACTTGTGTGCTATATACATTTCAGTTCATATTATTTCGAAATTATTCGCTACAGGGTGTGCTAGAGACGTTTGCATTTTTGCACTGGTTTATCTTCTAGAAGAAGAAGGCCAGACGAAGTATTTCGTTGTGTAACTAAGTATTCTTCAATAGAAATTTGTTCAAATACCAGTGTGAAACTAATTTTTAAAGCGAAAATCCTCTATTATAGTCTCCACACGCTATTTACTTGTATATAAAAGAGATAATTGCGGAATATAACATGCATATACAAATTAATGAGAGAGAGCGAATAAGCGAGAGTGGGAAGGAGCAGCTGCTCCTTGGCCCCGCCCATTTGACGGATTTCGGTAACGCTCCAAACTTACCGTTTCACTCGCCTATTTTCAATCTGCCTTGGGGCCCCCGACGCGCCTAAAGAAGTTTCACTTCAAAAATCCATTGTCCGCGAGTGGGCCAAAATACCAGCAAGTCACATTCGGGCCGCTTGCGGTTCGTTTCTGGACATCTGAAGGCCATAGTCAAGGCAAAGGTGGTCATATTTAGCAAAAGTAAATTGATTCTTAATTTTGTATTATTTTCACAAATTTTTTTACTTTGAATTGAACAAAAGTAATTTTCCAAACTAAATTTATTGGTTACATTTCGAGTGCCGGACCCTGTATACATACGAGTATATGTGCACAGCATATGTGCCTGTGGGTTTTTAGTTTTATCTGTCAGGCGCCAGTATTAGCATAGCAATTCTTGAGCTCCATACTGTTTTATCTGAAGTTTTAGTTTAATCGAAATATGTCAGTAGGTAGGATATAAAATATACTAAATATATAAAGGGCCCGCCATATAACTTTCCGGAATTAAAAATTCTATAAAAAAGAAACTACTCAATATCCAATTTCCAACCTGTTTTTTTTATTTTGAAGTACAATCCTTCCGGTTAATGATAGAACACAACTTCATTCATATGGCTGCCTCGGCTAGCCATGCACCATCCCATACGATCGGTCCTATTTTTCAACACATTTTCGATTGTATGCGGCTGTATTTCAGCTATGACATCGCGTATGTTGGTCTTCAGTGCATCAATTGTTGCTGATTTGTTGGCATAACACTGGTCTTTGACGGCTCCCCAAAGATAAAAATGCAACGGCGTCAAAGCAAGTAACGCACATACGCTTCATTCGGTGCTTTTCTTCTTCTCATTGCCGTATGTAATTTTCGTACACATTCTGCAACATTACCATGATTTTCAAAGTAATGTCGCAATATTTCCCAGCGTTCTTTGAGCGTACACACAACCATTTTCGTTCAGCGGAAGAATAAAACTAATTTTCTGTCAAATCAGATGACAGCTAAGTGTTACCCTTCTTCAAATAATGCCTAGTTCAAATCGGTAACGATAGATGGCGGGCCCTGTATATGCTAACTGCTTGATATATGTACACACACACATCCACTTACTTCGCTCTAAGCGCAGAGACTGTAGTTACACTCCTGAGCTCAGCTGTTCGGCGTGATGGATTTCTAAAGAAGTTTGTTCCTTTTATCTTCATTACATATAATTCTCAAAATTTTGGTATAAAATATGTATGCATGCATAAGTATACATAAGTTTCCCAGAAGTTGGTTATGCCACACATCCCAACGTGCTTAAATATTTCCTAAATTATGAAAAGCTTTCATGCTAATCACATGGCGATTTGTTCTTATTAAATTTGAGATGTGTATATTCTGACATGTTGTCATTTTGACAAGGGTATAATTAAGCCATGAAAAGGGTCAGATCTTCTTTGAAGAATACTTGTTATTAATTTTTTTAAATATTGTAGATTACGCACTGTTGCGGAGAAAGGGCATAAATTAAATGTGTTAAATACAAATGTAATATTTTCTAATCCTTAGGTTAAAATTCCAAGCAAAACAGAAAAAAAACTTACGGAAATGTAGAACTTTAACCGAGTGAATTTATCTAAAACACTTTCACTTAGAGAAGCTTTAAATGTGGTTTATTTATTTTCTTAAAATCGAATTTTTTTGTTCTTAATATTTTTCTAAACTGCGATATTTTCTAAATGTCGTATCAAATATTTCAAGCAAATCATGAAGAAGCGTTCCTACATACAGATTTTTGATGTTGTCCCAGAAGTTGAGATACATACATACCAGATGGCCTGAAAAGTCCGGGACTTAACAAAGAAAACATGTTTTTGTTTTTTATTCAAATATAGCTTTAGTCATCACTGCAATTTCCACTAAAGTCAACGAAATAATTCCAGTGCCACTCTAACCTTTCAATACCACTTTTGTAGAAGGATTTATCCTTTGCCTAAAAATATGTGTCAGCCTCAGCGACAACCTCTTCATTCGATCGAAATTTCTTTCTGGCGAGCATTTTTTTAAGCTTGCGAACAGTCAGTAGGCGCTGCGAGCTACAATTCGAAATTCAGTTTATGATGTTCAAACACTGCCCAGTATCATCAATACGTTCCTGTTTTTGGCCAAGAGTGAGCAAACATGGCATCCAATTTGAACAGAGCTTTATCATAGTAAAATATTCATGCAATATAAAATCAATACGTTCTTTTGATATCTTTACGATGAGTCGATCATTCAAAACGATTTTGAAGATTTTTTTTATCTTTTCTGTTGTTACCGCCTTTTTTTGAGGTCCAATGCGTTATGCATCATCGGTTTCTCCACGGCCACGTTTCAAGTCAGCAAACCATCGTTTTATTGTTGTTTTTTAAGGGTGCGGAGTACCCATACCATTTTTCAAGCCATTACTTTGCTTGAACGGTATTTTTTCTCATCAAGAAGCAGTGTAAAATTAAAACACGAAATTATTTTCGATCCATTGTTTTGAAAATAACCAAAGTAGCGTTACTATTAGCACAAAAACTCACGAACTAATAAATATGATATCATGAAATTTTAACAGCCGTCTTCTTAAGGTTAGTACTAACTATTTACAAAAAAGATGGATGCAATAAAACTAGTGCCATATATGAGTTAGGCCCGGGACATTTCAGCCCATGTGTTAATGTTTGCCGAATAATTAAGCCCATTTTGACCTAAGCGGCACTGTAAATCAACAAGATTTTTGAATATGGGATGATGCTTCCTCTTAACAAGATATTGCAACTTCACTATAAGCCTGCCCGTTGTAGTATAATTATTCCAACAGCTTCACGTTCCAGCAGCTCCACATTTCGTTCGTGTTTTATAAAGGTTTTTAAAACTTAACATTTTTCTGTTGATACAGTTTGCATGCCACATTCGACTTATGAATCGTGAAATGCCTAAAGATAAATTAACTTTATTATTATTTTTCTAATAAAATTGCTCAATGCATAAAGGGGACTTAATTACGTATACCTGGGCGTATGAGTAATATTACCGGCATCTGATTAACTTCCTGTATACACAAACGACATAGGCACGCTATTTATATGCATCGTTCTCAATTCTAATTACTACATAAGCGCTTATTCCATACATTCCATATTAATTCTAACATATTTTTTTTATTAGGAAATTCGGAACTAATTTTTTAGAAAACCTTTTTTTTACCACCGGTTATAGATCCATATAAATTACTATAAGAACACCTGTTTGCAGATATTTATTAATATCAACCACTTTTACCACTCTTTGTGCTAAGTTCATCAAGTCCATTTCCTCATAAGTCATTACGCGCATAGAATGTGGGTAAATTGTGTAATTTACTGCAATAAATTGTTCGCCAACACCCAGACACTAATTACCAACTTAAGTAATTGACCACTTCTGAGGTGACCTGCAAGTTTTATACAATGCGACAGCATTTGATACAAATACTACTTCAACGCATGATCCGAAGTCAACTGTCCCATATTGTTAATATCTCATAAATCATACAATAATTAAATAATAACGCATAAGCGATGACTTGCCATAAGTTTCTAACAGCACGTTCCGTTATGCTTCCCAATTCGAAAAAGTTGCATGTAGCGGGTGTTTTTATTTAGATATTAAAGTTTCCTAAAAATTCTTACTAAAAGGTTTGAAATGTTGATGAATGTTTGACGCATTTTTTTTTTAATTTTGTACAAAGTGTGAAGATTTTATTTTTATTAAAAAAACAAGTTATTTATAATAAACGAAATAAGTAATAAATGAACTTGGCAATATGCCGCATTTAACAGATTGTAATTTAGGAATGGAAATAAAAAAACAAAAAATATGTCGTGCTACTCCTAATTTGATTATCTTCGCAACAATAGCAACTTCAGGGTGTTAATTTTCTACATCAGCAGCTAAAATCAGCAGCTAAATGCGAGTATTTACGAAACACCATAGGGCAGGAACATACCGAAGGTTTTGCTTCGCGTTTCCATGCACATAATTTAACTGAAAATAAAATCTTTTCAACAAGCTAAGAAATCTCTGGATTAACCTTACTACTAAGCATCGAATACATTTCGGTTTCATATTTATTGATAAATAATTAATATTGAATAAAATATCTCCAATCTAAACTTTGGCAAGTCATCATGAATCATTTGAAGTGAGAGCAACGCTTCCGAATTGTGGAAATGTTCTTTGAAAAAAATAAAAATAAATCTGTTCACGAAGTGCATAGAGCACTGGTGCCAGCATCGATTTTTATTTCTTTCGAAATGAGGAGGGACTTAAAGTTGCGGTGAATCGCGAGCGCTTTCGAGCAATGCTGGCTCAATTTTTGTTTTTAAAAATTAGCCAGCTAAACATCGACGTAACAATCGTATAGTCAGATTCATTAGAAAAAGGAGTCAAAAATTGGACTGATGGAATGGACCACCTAATTCGTAGCCGCGGCGGGCATATGCCGGATATCATATTAAAAAAATAAATGGCATAAAATTATCTACTGATTACAATAAAAAAAATTCATTTCAACAATATTTCTGTTTTGTATTATCATTTAAATTATCAAGCTCTTAAAAAACCCATTTATTTGTATATTAATTGATTCCGAAAGGGGTATCAGGGAAGCACGTTTAGAGCCGGTTAACCTTTTGCTGCTGGCTACACCTTCAAAATTATTTACACCTTGTGAAAAAACCGATATGCAACTTAAGGGGGGAAACCAGTTTAGACTTATCAAAAAATCTACATCTTTTTTATTGCATAAATTGTTACTCAAGAATATGTGGTAAAAATTTTAAAGCGAAATTCGCATTATTCCCGATTCTATGAGCACTTAAGTGACTGCCCGTCGGTTCCGCACCGTAGCGCGCTAGTTAGAACGACGTTTTTCTCGAAACTGCTTTTTTCAACTGGTGGGCACTCCAGCTCAAAGAGTTATCGACCAATTGTTAAACATTTTTTTCGGAGTATTCTTTATTCAATCCTTATTCATATGAGCTTAATTCTGGGACTATATTATCATTAAAAATATTTTTTTTAAGCAAAATAGATGAAAAAATATGGTATGAAAAAATTACATTGTGTTCAAGCACTTCAAAGATATGCAATTTTCAATATTATTTTATCACAATTAGGTTCATATTCCTAGGAAACATGTTGTTAACGAAAAAAAAAATTTTTGTTGATTACGGAGAAAAATTCCAACTTCAGGAATGCTCACCAGCAAGATACTCCGATGGCGATCGTCCATGGGCAACACGCTCTAACGGCACTATTTCCGTCGGAAAAGGCTTGAAAGAATTTTAAAGTGTACTTAAAAATATGAGTAAGATACCCTCCAAGTTTAAACAATTTCTGATTATTCCTCCCTTGTTCAAAAAATTCACGAAGAACACCAAAATTTCGGCCCCCTAAACCGGTTTGCCAAAAATATCGTTAAAAGTGGTACCTGGCAACAATAGAAAAAAAAATGAAAAAGAAAAAAAAAAATGATATTTCAACATCAAGACTTTAAGCTACCTTGTACAATATAATATATTCGTTTCTGAGAATTTTTTTTGTATTACTGCACCAGTCGACTAAAGTTTCGAAAGCTTTTTTTTTTGGTGTTTTCTTTTTTTAAATGATCTACAATTTTTACGCTTACACTGAAGGATGAAATCAGGCTTAAAATACCTGGTTGTATTTGAAAAAAAAAACACATTTACCAAAAACACAATTGTCATTGTTCATTGTTTTGCTTTGTGCCTTTTATGCCTTTACAGCTGCAAGACAAAGTACCAACGCCAACCCCTTGCTTATCTTGCATATCGTACTTAATACAATTTACCACGCAAACCAACTAATTAACTTGCCATTTTCTTTATCTTGTCTAGCCCTTTCACTTTCTTGAACGACTTGTGTTCGCTAAGTGCCCTGTATTTATTCTTCGCTTATTCAGCGTAGCTGAGGCGTGGAATGGCTAACTAAAGTAAAACGAGATTGTTGTATGCATTCCAAGAATTGCTCATAGCAGAAAGAAAGGAAAAGGACATAGCTTTGAGAAGGAACTTTACTGAATGCACTTCAAGTATTGAATTTGAAACATTTGGCGGAGTAAAGTTTCGATTCAAGTGATAATTAAATAAGACTCAGCGCTTTATTTCGTGTTTGCTTTAATTTCTTGCTTTCGTTTTTGCTCTTTATCCGTCTACTTTTTGTATGATTGTATCCTTGTTATTAATTCCCTCAAGTCGAAGTTTCTTCCTGATCTAATTGAGCAAAAGCACGCATACAGAAAAAGAGAACTGTATGTAGGTATATAAATTTACTTATATATACATATACATGTACATGGTGCATGCGTACACAAAGCGGTAAATAGCTTAAGGAATTGCCATTGATGGAGTTGAAGAGAAGGACAAAATCATTAGACCAAACTGAGAAGTAAAAATAAAATAAGTTTTCCAAGCAGGGAGAGTTAAATGTAAGAAAGTATTTTGAAATCAAAAGCTAGTTTGCTGTTAGTTACTTTGCCGGCTAATTAACTCTTTCAGCGACAAAGATTTCAAAAACCGCCTAAGGTGTTAGATAACTTGGTTTTTGTTTGGCTTTAAAATATAATATTTTTATTGAATATAGTTTAAAAAGCAGTACAGAAAAGAATAGAGTTAAAGGAAAATGAAATAATAGGCCTCTTCTGTTCGCCACTTCTCTGCACGTTACCTTTTTGCTTGACTAACTTGACGAAAAATTTGTATGTCAAAGCAACAACAAAGTTATGGAGCAAGATACGCCGTTAGCGAATAGGTGTATGCCTCATGAAACTGGTATAGCTCACTATTTTATAAACGAATGTAATTTTCGGCAGTTTTATTCCACCGCTATCAAAATATGTTTATTAATACCAGTTGCGTCATCTATTCGCCTCTTGCTAACGCTTGGCGAAAAGAAAGGGCCTTACATCTGCTTATCCTGTTACTATGTCTGGCAGTCGCAGCGTAGTTGAAGAAAATGACTCGTTGGTATCCAAATGAATCTTCGGACATCAGATCATTGCGATCAAGTTTTAATTTTAATAGAACTTAAAAAATCTGGAGCACTCATTCAAACTTTCATGTTTTTCCTTGTTCACTCCTCTCGCGAGCATAGGGCCTTGTCAAGTCAATTGTCTTGCGTTAGTTACGTTAATCTATTTGATTTCTGACAGGGTGGGTGATTAGCCTGCCGACACCAGTCCCAAACTTAGGAATAGCGCCTTCTTACTGCTTGGAGCGCCATCTGTGTTTTACATTTTTTTGCCAGAAGGATCGCACAGATGGTTGAGGACTTCGCTAAAGTTGATGTGTCTGCGCTATTACCGCAGTTGCCCGCTTCCTTTTGCTGGCGCCACTGATGCAATGTGTACAGGTAAGTGTGTGTTTTTCTTTGTTTTTGCTTATTTTACCAGCCACAATGCAAATAATGTGCTGATTATTGTGCGGAAATGAGGATGGAAAAGATAAGGTTTGGGTTTGAGGAGTGAGTTTGAAAATGTTTTTGGGATGGAAAATTATTAGAAAGGGAGAAAGTAGGTAAATTTGGAAAAGTGCGTGGACCGTGCTTATCGTGGGGTTCGAACAGTCTGGTGCAGTTACGCTAGACTACCGAGGTAATCTACTTTATATTTCAGTAAAAAATTTCGCTGTTTCTAGTAAAATTTTAGCAAGTTGTGCTTACCGCAAAATAAGCTGATGTTTCGATTATTCAAAGACAAACAACAAACAGCAATGAGCAGCAAATATTTGGTAATGGCTTTTCGAAATATGAGCTAATATTTATGTTTATTTGCGCCACATCACTAGTATTTCAATTAGCTTATGTATTTTATATTTGTCTCAATTTTAAGATTAATCTATCTTTAAATTAATGTTAACATGTATGAATTTTGTATATTACTTAAATAAATAAATAAATAAATAAAAATACAAAATGTTTTTCTGAATGAACTTCCAAAGAAACCTTTCCGAACTTTGCTCGAACTTTGTGTACATATGTACATAGGTATTTAACAGTCGAGGTCATCAGTTTCATTGCCACTCGATGGATTCGCAGTTGAACACAGACATTCAATACGTCATACTCCGTAGGTAGTTTGTAAAATTAAACACCCGATCGGAGGATTTATAATTATTGCAAATGGCGCATACGTTAATTATATTTGACACTTGTGAACTCGAAAGCTGCAGTATACGCCTACAAACAGACAAGCAACGGAGACCGTAAATGCAAAAATAAAGATTTCCAACATTCAAAAACATGCAGGCCCATGCAGATGGCACTCTAAACCTTGAATTTATATAATATAAAAAACCCATATTTTATAGGATAGGTTAGGTTGACCTGGCTGGGTTCTAGCTAATGCAGGACAAGAAAATAAAAGGTGTTCAAGAGTTTCCCTCACTTCTAGTTCATTGCAAAATCTGCATATATCATTGTTTGTAATTCCCATCTTGTATGCGAGCGCCGCTAACAAATTGTGACCTGTCAGTATACCTACGATAGTTCTGTTTTCCTTTCTAGACAAGGCTAGTACGAATCTGGCGTATTTGTCTGCATTCTCTGTACACATGATTTTCGCGGTTTTTCAAGAGGCTAGATTATTCCACCTTCTGTCTATCCTTGTTTTGAAGTCCGCAGCGATGTCATTATATACCGTATTTAAAGGTTTCGGTATGTCGTTTTCTTGTTCAAATTGTCTGTAAATAGCGCTTTTGGCAATCTCATCTACAATTTCGTTTCCTGCAATGCCCTTATGTCCGGGTACCCAACAGATGTGTACACGTCTGTCTGCGGCCAGTTTCTCTATGGCTTGCCTGGTCCTAGGAACGTCTTTAGATGAAATTTCTCATGAGTTTATTGTCTTTATTGCCGCTTGACTGTCGATATATATATATATGTTGGATAAAGAAAGATTAAAAAACGGTCGAAACGTGAAACATTTGGTTACGAAATTTTTACTTCTACTTTAGTGTCCAACATAATAAAAATAACCTTATTTTGTTTTCGAAAGTTGATTTCATTTTTAAAGAATTCAATGATCCAATTTATTACTAAAGCAGTTTTTGCAATTCTAGTACGACCCATACTGGGTCCTATAGTTGGTTTTCTCGGAAGCTGCACTAAAATGTACCTACATAGATGGGGCTTGCTAAGTGATCTTTGCCTATACTATGGCCGCCTAAGACTTATCAACCTTTCTTCTCTTGCTAGTCGTAGAAATAAGCTAGGAACACTTTGCCCATATCTTCTGCCAGAAATTTACCTAAAAAATACCTCTAGAATACCAAAGCCAAAGAGTAGGCCTCTTTTTTAAAACCACCCTAAAAAAATTGCGACCACAATAAACAATTTCGACCCTTGAATATTTTTTATCTATTGTTCAAAATTATAACTATCCTTCCAGTACTTTTTATATATCAAACCCGATTTTTACTATCTTACCAGGAAACAACAGTATCCCCTCTCAATAAATAATTGACGATGGTATAGTTCTGGCTTTTCATTCAGCTGACGATTTGTTTGCTGTATTTGAACATTTTTAGATGTCGACGTTTGACAAACGCCTGTCTTTCTTGACCCACCGCGAAAACAAACAAATGAGCCGCACCTCATAACGGTTGGGAGCGAGGAAGAGAACCATAGGGTTTAGTAATAATAAAAATACAGGAGATTTTATATATAGTTACATCTCTATGTTTGATATTTGTTCGGTACGACAAACTCAATTTTTTTATAATCTTTAGAAGGCTATGACTCAACAAATAATCATCGTACAAAAAAAAAAAAAAATGTTTTATATACTTTCATGCCTAGGTAGCAGAAGGGCAATTTCTTAATATATAAACGCATTTCAGTTTAGAATTATTTTACATATGAATTTGGCGTATTTTCGTGTCATCCAGTTGACAGTTGACGGCTGGTAATTTTTGGTCTTATTACTCTGTGATAAATTAGAGAAAATAACAATTCCATATCGCAACTTGTGTGATCAGGGATTGAGAAGAACCTATCGATGCGTGGACGAGATTCAATTATTTAGGGTAATTCAATTGAGGAAGAAAATATTTTCATAAGATTTGTACAAGAAACTAAAAGACTTAAAATTAAGTAAGCCAAATTCTGGAACAAATTTGAAATCTGGTTGAGAGGTGAATTTATTGTGCAAATGGAAAACCCCAGCTTTAAATTTGACGTTGAAGGGTGGTCTTGGACTGCGGTAGATATGTCCATCATTATGAAATACAAAATGTTGCTCTCCTGGACAAAAGCGGAAGAAGAGGCCGAGAAATCAAGGGCGGCGAAACCACCAGAAGCACAAACTGCGACAAGCGACCTGATGACCCCGACTGCTGCATCATCAAAGCGGAGGGCATCCAGCCCGGTAGAGCAAGGGGCGAAGAAAAAGGTGTGCGAGACTGGTAAGACGGAGTGGCAAACCGTGACAAGAAAGAAGACGAAGAAACAAGACGTAGAAACAAAAACCAAGCAGAGACCCCAGACAAGAAAAGGCGAAAGGAAAATTAAAAGACGGTCAGAAGCGGTACTCTTCAAACCAGCAGAAGGACGAAGCTACGCTGAAGTTTTGCAAAACCTCCGGCAGTATGTTAAGTCAGATGAAAACCGGGTGGAAGTTCGAGCAATAAGGAAAACGAAAACGGGCCCGCTTCTCCTTGAACTTGACAAAGGCGCAAAAGCCGGCCCAGAATTCCATGAAACTTTGAGGGGCAAGATGAGAGACATAGCCTCCGTGAACGAGTTGAAGAATAAATCAACAATAGAAATACGAGATCTAGACTCGCTGACTACAGCAGACGAAGTTGTAACAGCAGTAAACCGAATACTAGACGAAACCAATGTGGAAACCATGGTTAAGCCATCAGCACCAAACAGCCGAGAACAGCTAAGAGCGTACGTGACGTTAACCTCTGAAAACGCGGGCAAAATCCTCCAGAAGGAACGAATAAAGATCGGATGGATCAATTGCAAAATGAGGATCTGCATTGACAAAAAGAAATGCTACCGATGCTTTGAAACCGGACACTTACAATGGGAGTGTAAGGGGCCTGATAGAAAAGGTAAAGGCCTGTGTATACGATGCGGGAAGCCAGGGCACAAAATCAAGGAATGCAGCAACCCACCAGACTGTTGTATATGCCGCGATAAAGGTCTTGCCTACACTGACCACATTCTAGGGTCAGCTAGATGCCTAGCATACAGCGAAAATATGTCGAAATGATAAAAAGAAGGCAACATGCACAGATGCACTACCGCAGATTTACTCCTACCACAAATCATGCTGGAACATGAAGTAGACATAGCAGTACTAAGCGAACAGTACGCCTCTCCAAGTGCTGGCTGGTTTATAGAAGACCTCTCTTCTACAGCAGCAATATGGTGCAAGGAAATTTCCAAGCTCCATGTGACGAATAGCGGAGCAGGAAATGGATACGTCTGGATAGCGAGCCATCGCCTCACAATCATAAGCTGCTACCTTACGCCAAGTGATACCATCGCGGGTTTCCAAGCTAAATTGGAAAATATTGAAGATTTAGCTCGCCAAATAAGCGGAAATCTCATCATCGGCGGAGACTTTAACTCCAAGGCCATGGAATGGGGTAGTCGAACAACAAATTCGAGAGGCCAACGAATATTAGACATGGCCGCAAGACTAGGGCTCGTCGTTGCAAACGTGGGCAACAAAGCAACCTTTCGAAGACCTGGCTGTGAAGGCACAATACCGGACATAACTCTAGTGTCTGAGAGTTACGCTAGTAATATACGTGAATGGACAGTTCTTGAGGACTACAATGGCAGTGATCACCAGTACATCACCTACTGTGTTGAAGAGACAAATACAAGCGCAACGAAATACAACAAAAGCTCACGAAAATGGAACGCAAGAAAGCTCGATAGACCAAAGCTCATCGCCAAAATTGACGAAAACGAGTCAAACCATGAAGAGCCAAATAGCGCCAGACTAAAAATACAGATAACCCTGAGAAGGATAACGCAAGCGTGCTCAGCAGCAATGCCCAGGATAAAAGGCGCACACCCGAAGAAGTCCGTGTACTGGTGGACAGATGAAATCTGCGGTCTGAGGCAAATATGCATCAAAAAAAGGAGGAAGTACACAAGAGCACGTAGAACAGGTCTTGCCATAGAAGAGCACGCCGAATACAAAGAGGCAAAACGCATCTTAAAGACGGTCATCCAGAAGAGCAAGAAAGAAAAATGGGAGGAGCTAAGACGCGATATAAACCAAAACCCCTGGGGACTAGGATATAAAATCGTGCTAAATAAGCTAGGGGCAAGGCAGCGCCCTCCTGAACTTAGCGAAGCCACTATGGAAAACATAGTGAATACACTCTTCCCTACGCACGACCTCAGAGCAGATAGGGAATACATAGAAGAAAACGACTTGCCACCGTCTTTCACGGTAGAGGAATTGAAGGCAGCAGCAGCAACCCTCAAAAATAACAAAGCGCCAGGTCCTGACGGAATCCCATCGGAGGTGCTGAAAGTCATCGCAAACGAACGTCCGCAAGTACTGCTAAACATGTATAATGTCTGCTTATGTGAAGGAATCTTCCCAAAAATCTGGAAGAGGCAAAAGCTAGTTCTCATAAGCAAAGGTAAAGGAGACACGGAAGCCCCATCAGCGTACCGCCCCTTGTGCATGCTCGACAGACAGGGAAACTGTTAGAAAGACTGCTGAAGCCACGAATAGCAGCAGCGATAAGCAAATCGGGTGGCCTCTCAGATAGGCAACACGGTTTTAGGCAACGCAGGTCGACAACCGGAGCAATTGAGGATGTAGTGAAGAGTGTAGAAAAAGCACGGAGCAGAAATCACTTCTCCCGACCGATCGTGCTCTTAGCCACGATTGACGTAAGAAACGCCTTCAACAGCGCAAGATGGGAGGATATGATTGACGCACTTGAGAAGCGTTACAAAATACCTCAATACCTGATGAAGATGATCCGTAGCTACCTCAAAGATCGTGTACTCATTTACGACACAAGTAGAGGACAACGGACAAAAGTGCTAACTTCAGGTGCGGCCCAAGGTTCAATCTTAGGCCCTGATCTCTGGAACGTCAGCTACGACGGCATCTTCAACATCGATATGCCCGACGAATGTTATCTAGTAGGATATGCGGATGATGTTGCAGCAGTAATTACCGCACGCGATTTAGACGCGGCAAGACGGAAACTATCACAGACGTTGATAAGAATCAAGACATGGCTCGACTCGCACGACCTTAGCTTGGCTCCGGAAAAGACGGAACTAATTCTACTTACGAGGGCGCGCATACCTCTAGAAGTAATAATGCCGGTCTACACGGAGAATATAAGAACTTCAAAAGTGGTGAAATACCTGGGCATCAGACTTGACAACAAGCTGACTTACTGGGCACAAATCCAACACGCTGCTGAAAAATCTGCCAAAATAATCACAAACTTATCACGATTAATGGCTAATATCGGAGGCCCCATCGCAAGCAGGCGGAAGCTGCTCATGGACACAACGATATCCATCTTGCTATACGGCTGTGAAGTATGGGCGGACACACTCAAATCAGAATGTCGTCGGAAGATTCTTGCCAAGGCCCAAAGAACTGCTGCCCTCCGTGTTGCCTCAGCTTACCGCACGGTATCGGAAGCAGCAGTACTTATCATTAGCGGTACGATACCCATAGATCTCCTAGCGAGGGAACGAAAAGAACTATGGGACCTCAAAAAGAGCGAGACAAATGACACAGACGACCACACATGCGACCGCACAAATACCAGAAGGCAACAAGCTCGAGCACGCACACTCCAAATATGGCAAGAGCGCTGGGCGTCAGAGGCGAAAGGAAAATGGACAAAGAGACTGATACCAAACATAGATAAATGGTATGACAGGAAATTCGGTGAGGTGAACTATTACATCACCCAGATGCTATCTGGACATGGGTACTTTTATAAATACCTCAACAAAATAGGGAAAGCAGAAACTGCTGAATGCATCTACGGAGATGCACCCATTGACGATGCTGATCACACATTTTTCAAATGTGAGAGGTGGACATCAGAGCGCAAAGCAATAGAAGATAGGCTAGGCCCCTTAAAAGCAGACAACATCATCCAAAAAATGGTCGAAAGTGCAGAAAGCTGGCAATTTATTGACACGTACGTGGAGCGCATCCTACGTGCCAAGAAATTTGACATGGATAGAGATGATCAATATACATACATCCATCCTACCTGAGTAGAAGATGAGCCGATAGCGTGATGCTGGCTCCAAAATTGGCGACCCTGGACGCAGGGGGAGTAGAAAAGGCTTCTTTCTGAACAGAACGCCTACTTGGATCTCCTCTGCCTACGATGAAATACTACCGTAGTCCCGGGGCAGAGGAAACATCCGGGAAGGAATGGGGAGGGATTGTTTTAGTGGCTACACCATTCGACGCAGTAGACGACGGTTACTGTAAGTGCGAAGGCATTTTGAACCCTACCTCACCGCCAAAAAAAAAAAAAAAAAAAAAAAAAAAAAAAAAAAAAAAAAAAAAATGTTGCTCTCCAGAACTCAACAATACAGCTGCTTTAGCATCGTAGAAAGGTTAAAAAGAATCATTACTGGACACTGATGCTGTTAAGTTAAATTACTCTGATTCTAAAAATGAGGTTTTCAATCTATGGATGTCAACATTACATGACCGAACCAAATTTACTGAATTTCTCGAAATTAACGAAATCTTCTTTAAACATTTTTTGATATCTTCGTTTACACATTGAATTTTTTTGTTGCATATTTAGAATTTTTTGATTTCGCCAATTTTCACGCCCATTCTATAGTTTGTGGAATTTAGCAAAGTTACCACTGTTATAGCTGCTGCTGAGTCTTGATAAAAAAACCATTCTTCTTCATTCGTCAAAGTAGGCCTGAGCTCGCCAGTACTACGGTGTTCAAGATATCGGAAATGCACATTTTCTTGCTAATTTTAACAACAAGTTGATCCACAAAACTCGCCTATCTTAGTTTGGCGATATTGGCAATGTTCTTCGATTACAACCCCTCCAGAAGCGTCTGCTCATCTAATCCTCTCATTTTGCTTCCCCTGAATTTGATGCACGGTAAAAAGTTGTTTATCTGAGAATTTTGATTTTTACCATAGCGTAGCTGCAACCCACCTCAACAGATAGGGACATCTTCGGAGCAGATACGTTTTGTTTCTGACCTTTTGATGTTTGTAAGATTTGCATTTAACCCTTAGAGCTCGGAGCCTATTTTATAGCATAACCAAGTTACCCAAACGTGAAACTTTGCATATAATTATAAATAAATTAATGTCACTAATAAGTTTTTATACAGGAATTAAAATAAAACTCTACTACACGGCAGTCGTTTCTTTCTCGTGCTAACCGGCGCCAATCGGACACACCAAGTGAAGCCAAGCCCTTCTCCACCTGATCTTTCCAATGCAGAGGAGGCCTTCATCTTCCTCTGCTACCACCAGCTGGTACCACATCGAATACTCGAAGGGTTATTTACAAAGTTATTAAGGAAAAACTAATCATGTGTGACCTAACCTTCCCCACTCTGCACTCTAAGGGTTAACATTTGTCACGTGAGCTTGGTTTTTCAAGAAATCCCTCAATTGCGTTGAACCAATCATTAAGAAAATGTTTCCTATTAGTTGAGGTGCTCGTTTTTTGACGTCTACCTAGTTACTGGACCGCTTGTTGATATTATTGTTGTTGTTGCGGAATGCTGTTGTACTCGTATTTATAGTTCTTGGCCGAATATAAATCATCGTTCCAGTAACGTAGAACCGACTGTTGTGGGAACGTTACTAGGCCTGTCGCCTCTATTTCTTATCAGTTTATTGAATGAAAAATTCTGATCAAAAAGATCACCTGACGATATTTTTCTCTCTTTACTTATGCCTTGAATATCTACATATATACTCGCCAGAGTGTTCATTGTGCTTGTTAAGTATTTTTGTTGCTTTAGCGTTACAAAGTCATATCTGCAACAGAAACTGCCTGAACAGCTGACTGAGCTTCGAACAACTACATATGTATGTATGCATGTAGTAAAACACAATTCTTGCATTATAGTTATTTATTATATTTTTATGCTTGTTATTTTATCTGTTTCTTTTTTATTAACAGTCGTAAATTCGCTGAATTATTCCATTGTGCCATAATTTGAGTTTAATGTTGTCTACATTGTATAAAGGTATGTGTGTGAATACATATGTATGATATGTATGTGTGCTCGTCCTTCTGTAGCCATCACCACTACACACTTTCCTCTGTTGTTTTCGGTGTAAGAGGTTGCCAGTGTTCTTGGCATTATTTCTTTTACAATTGCCATAACTGCGGGCATTTATTCATTGTTCACATTCATTAACTCACAACGGATACAATAAATGAAAGAGCAAAGTTACAAAAAGTACTCGCACTGTATAAAATTATAAAGGATGAAACGCAGAATATCCGCGTACTCATTAAATGCACGCAAATTTGTAGACATATCGAGGATATGTATGTGTGTATGTGCACATACACCTTTAGTGACTTTATGATTACATTCTGCCCTTTCAGTCACCCAACAAATCGTGCGTCACTCGACGATGATTGCTTGGCACTTATAGCCAGCGGCAGGCACAAATAATTGATATGCAAACTTAATGCATGAACTTTTTAACACACACACAATATTGAGAAATGAAAGAAATAAACACAGACATTCAGAAATAAGGTCACATGCAGCATTAAATTTACTGCTTTAGTTGCAATTTTATAACTATGTATTTCACCCTATCATTCATTGCTCTTTCGCGTTTATGTAATTATAGATATTATTTAGTGCAGTGGCTTTAAGCCTTCTGTAAATTAAAAAAAAAAATATGTAGGAGATCGAAACTTTTTCAATGACTTCCTTCTGTTTATATAAAAAACAAATGCAAGGCTAATATAAAAATATATGCGCCTGTTTTATAAATAGTTTTTTAGTAAAGGCTAAAGGGGGTACTCCAGCACTTGTCTTCCAAGAGCGTGCCCTTCCCTGGTATATAAGTACAGATGGCCCGATCGGAAGGCTGGAATATCCGCAAGTTGCAGTTTCCTTAATATTTTTGAAGTGGATTTGTATGCCATCTGTCTATGTTCAGAAAACCGTAACAATCTTCCGAAATGAGCCGATTGTCATTCCGAGCGACAATTAAACTGCACTCAAGACCTTCTCATCTTGTGAGCTTAAGTCCTCATTAATACTTGATTGCCTAGAGAAATTCCATAGACTAAGCGGTCAATAGAATTCGACTCACATGAGTCATGAGACAGAGAACATACCTGGGAACGAAGTAGCCGATACATTGATCGGAGAGACTGGGACCTCGAAATTCTTGGAACTTGACCGCTTTCTTGCTACGCGGCAACAACACCAGCGGTTCCTCACCTCTCCTTAGAAACGAATATCTATAGGCCTACCCCAGGCAAAGTCTTTACCGGAAGGTCATAATCGAGAGAGATTCAAAATTCGCAGATCACGCAGCCACATGCACAAGCTCGGGATGTGGTCAAACGACACCTATCGTTTGTGAGACCTATCCCCGGAAGCACCTCTAAGCATGATTCTCGAAGTTGATGCTATAGGGGGACTCAGCACTCAAACCATACCAACTCCATGCTAGGTTTGCCGACGGAACTGGGATTGTATGAGGTAATGTGATGAGTAGATCGTATGGTCGAAATACAATACCTCTTTTGTTATATTTCTACTCGATTTATATATATCATCACAAATAATAAGCGCGCTAGCTGGAGCTGGAAAATCGCATCTATAGTCCGATCAGGTTCGCATGCTGAATATAGAATACTTATATACCCTATGTACCGGGAATGTTTAAATAAAACAAAACAGTGTTAAATTTCAGGCAAATTTATTTTATCTCCTTCGAAATATGACACATGTGCCAACGTTTAACCCAGTCCTCTGTGCATCCCAGTCAGGCCAACGATGGGATGGCCTTCACCTCCTTCGTCGCATTCTCTTTGATCTCCTCTATCGACTGAAATCTCCTTCCACGAAGTGGTAACTTCAACTTGGGAAACAAAAAGAAGTTGCACGGAGCTATATCAGGTGAATACGGTGCTAGCACGATGGTATTTACTGGCACGATGGTGTTTGGTCAAATAATCCAGCATAATTTGTGATCGGTGCGATGGCGCGTTATCATCATGCAAAATCCAAGAATTGTTTGCCCACATTTCCGGCCGGCCAGGCAAATACTAATGACCCGATGGCGGGTGTATGTCTTACAGTCCTACCAACATAAGAAAAAAATATAGACCGGTTCTCACGTGCGCGGTTCGTTTAAATTAAACGAAAATGAATTAAAGTACCCATAATACTGTTTGATCATAGGCTGCATATATGGAATTTATATTCTTGCAACTAGTGGATCCTAGGGGTTTCGCGTATTCATTGTTCGATTTTGTTTTATATCTAAAATGTGTTGTGGAGAGTGAGCATATATTTTTCGATGATAGTAAAATTCGGCTTTGTAGAGACTGCAGAGAAGTTGTTGGGTCGTTGTTTTCTCGAAATAATTAGTATATTTACCATGATTCCCATTGAATTACTCTACACTATTCAGCAGAATCTTTCCATATAGTTTTAGCTGGAATTGGGAGTAGAGGTTCCATGTTTTGACTGAGAAGTAGCCGTCTATATAGACGTTATCCGGGTACTTCATAGTACAAATGGACTTTGTGAGTGATCATCGGTATATTTCACTAGCGTCTCACCCCGCTCGAAATTATATTGTGCCCAAATCAATGGTTTCTCTGACTGCTCTTCTGTCAGTATGGGCTATAGTTTATTTTCCGCTTTTCTTACCACTTTTTTGACAACTAGGCAACTTGGACAGTGCCTCTATTATTCTGAGATTCCTCATTCAAAATTCAGAAATCAATCGGATTTCTCATTTAATTTTAACTTACGTACAAAAATTCTTGCCAAAAATGCAAATTAAAAAGTTTGATATTTTGATGAACATTTTCTCGAGTTTTTATAAATCTGGTACTATATTTGTTATTGTTATTATATTAAATTCGGCCGCCGTAGAAGAAGAAGAAACAAATTTGTTATAATAGCAGACAAACGCAAACCTCCGAATGTATTGTATTTCTGCCATGAAAAAGCTTCTAATAAAAAATATCTGCCGTTCGGAGTCGTCTTAAAACTTTAGGTTACTCCACTTGTAGAACAACTTCAAGACGCACACCACAAACAGGGGGAAAAGCTCAGGCAAACGCCCAAAACGGGCTTAAGGGCCATTATATGTATATATATATATATAGATACCTACCACTCCAACCTGAAAGATCTAAGGTCAAACTTTCTCAAGAAAATTGTGTATTTGTGTTTTTGTACTCAGTTTTATTTCTTCTCTGCTAAAATATGAAGCCTGGCTAGCTTGTCCCACTTGTGCAAATTAAACAATTATATTTGATATAATATTAATTTATTTAATAGAGAATACTTTTGTATCACTAGTACATCTTATTAGTCCAGTTGCCGCAAACAGAAGGAAAGCTTAATTCTAATTAGAATACCCTGAAGCTACCGCTGCTCACATTCCGCTACTCACTCTCCGCTGCATTCCAACACTCCAATGAGATTCTGGTCTTTTACTTCATTTCCAATTAGAACGACTACCAACAAGGCCAACGGGTGTTCAGTCTCCGCTGCCAGCAATAGACACCGCTCTCCCAGCATTCAACGTACTCTTGCATTGCAAGTGTTTTCGAAGCCGTTAACTATTTTACTTATTTACAATGCTGGAATAATGACCAGAGACAAAATATGTTACGTGGGTGACCATCATAGGTTATTGGCTTAACTTGCATTAGTAGCTATATTTTCATAAATAATAAATTATTAAATTAAAGATTATTATTACTTCTGAATTATTCTGAAACAATTCAGAATTTGTCAATAAAAATATTTTAATTTAACGCAGTGCATATAACTAACTAATATAACTGTTTACGTTGACTTCATAGTGCCCATTTACACACGGAAACATTTGGAAGGGAAACATTTTGTTCGGGGGTGAAGGACGCCCGCGGAAGAGAGAAGGGAATTTGTCTCCTGTACTGGCGACACGCTTTGCTCTTCCAAAGCAATTTTTGACAGTTGCTTCATTTGTTTTCTTCTTTTGTGGGAGAAAGTTCTGAGTTATGTGTTGGTTTTCAATCAAACGGAAGATAACAACGATGACAAACATCCGAACGCTCTTTGGGAAAGGCACGATTATTTTTCCTAGTAATTAGGTATATTTTAAAATAGTTATGGAACATGTTTATGTTGAATTCTAATTTTCCCCGCATTTCTAGATACTCAATTTAATTTTAAGTTAATTATTTATATACAAATATGAAGTATTTTTAATTAAATTTTTATTATTCAAGTACAACAATTTATAAATATATTTAAATAAAAAAGAAAAAACAACAAATTATCTATTATTTAACCAGTTTGCATTCTTCATTGATATATTTAAGAAACTGTTGACGAACGTTTTCCGCTTTACATGTTAGCTGGTTGTAAAATATATTCGAACCAGAAGATGCGAAAGTAGTAAACATCAAAATGTTGCCGAAAAGAATTTTGCCCTTGTGACCGCGAATGAGACATGAAAAGAGAATTTCAAGATGTCTCCCTGTGTAAATGCGGTCATACGGATATAAACTGAAAAAAATTATACCGCGCAACAAACCCGTTCCAACCCTGCAGCAGATTAAATAATTTGCTTTTTGGAGGTAATACAAATATCTGCTACCCTTGTTTCTCTACAACAGTAACAATAACTACAAAGAAACAAGGTTACTTTAATCACTACTTCCACAAAGTAATCGAATGCCTTTCGTAAAAGCAAGAAAATAGAAATCGCTTCCACTAAATACTACCAACTTTAGCTGTAAGAATTACTTTTTTTCTATTTGCTAGCCGTATTTTTATTGAAGCTGAAACTATCATCCACTTGTAATCAAAATCACCGCTAATTTAATTAAACTAGTGAATCGTCGACTGGTTTGTGCTCACAATTTTACTTCCTTCAATTTGCCTTTATGTTTGGTTTATCAACTCCGTTCGAGTGTATGCATGTATTCGGCTACCAATATGGTAATCACTATAATAATCACTAGTAATCACAATCAAAGTCATGTCTTCCTTCGCGCCTTGTCACCCATTCCACGTATCTATTTGGCCAGCCTTTTGCATGTTGAATGCGCTTATGAAATTATAATAATGTTTGTCGTTGACCACCAGCTCACGCCTTTTTGTGTTGCCACTTTTTATTTGTCGCACACATTGATGGCAACAGCGACAATAATGTTTGCGCCATTTTGCTAGCAGTGCTTCCCAACCTCAAACTACCGGAAATACATTATTTTGTTTGCTCACTTCTTCTATAGCCACCAACTAGCATTCATCAAAGTTACTAGCATTCAGCTTTAACAAAAATGTCAACAATATGCTTTACAAATGCGGGAAAAATATAGTCTCAGCTGCAGCTACCAAGTAAGTCGATACAGCGTTCTAAATGTGGTATACACTCACTCACCTGCTTAAAATTGTTATTATTGTGAGGCGGAATTGTCATTCAATTAAACAGAGTGACTTCAAATTCAAACAAATTGACTTCGGAGTACTGTCACACCTCGCAGCTAAATATATAAACATAAGAAGGTTACGATTTTCCTCACCACCCTACATCTATAATATTTACCTCTATAAAGAAAACTTAAACAAAATTATAAAATTCTGCTAGAAATTCTCATGTGAGCAAAAGGAATATTACCAAGTTTTGCAATCCGAAGCAAAATTGTGAGAGTAACTCTGGTTGCCACGTAACCAGGGACTCGTCAACAGAACTCTGCCCGCTCATTTCATACGTATTCACACACTCGTCCAATCAGTTGTTGTTCAGATGTCAACGAAGCAACACGAGCATATACTGCGCTGATTTTTTTCGGATATCACCAATACAGTCTCAGTATTTGCTAACCTCCGTTGAAAACAAACCACTGTGATGACCCCTGAGTTACGTCAGCGAATCAGCTTATTCTTTCAAATTCGCTGAGAGCCGGTTAACGGTCTGATCTTGGCCACACCTCTAAAAATGTTTTCCCCATGGTGTTTCAGTGTTGTCACTTGGTCAAGCGGTTACTTGGATAAGCGTAGAGTTTTATACAATGGTTTGAAAATGAGACGAGTTATGTCTTATGCTGAGAGCCCGGAAGTTTTTGTTGTTATCGAAGACATCATTGTCGGTGACGAGGCATATCATTTTGAAATAGTATTTTAGCGAACCCCCAACAATCATCAGAATGATGCTTTACAGATGAGCCGAAACCCACAAAACCATGTTCAAGAGGTTTTGTTGACTATTTTCTTATATAGCAGTGATTTGGTCTGCTCTGAATTCTTTCAACAAGACCAAAGAGTAAATGAAACGAATTATGTGGGGATACTGAATCATTTTAAGTAGAATATTCGAAGTTTGTTGTTTGCGTAGAGTGTTTTTATTTATTTAAACCAAACAATCCAAATTCCACTGTTGGTTGGAGTGGAGAAGAATCTTTATGCAGAAGGCAAACACATTTTTAAACTCTTAACAATTTCGGTAGCAGATTTATAAACCAAGGGTTTGTTTATTTAATTGCATAACTTCAAAGTTCACCTTTGGGGCTAAACGCAAAATATAAAGTAGTACCCAATTTATTGCAAATATTGACTTTGCTAAATTTAAAGCAATAGCTCGAAGTGAGCCAGATGGTAATCCGTAGTTGCAACTGGTAAACAAGTTGGTAACAAGGATGTGGCAACAAAATGGTGCGGAAGCGCTAGTTGGATTCTGGAAGAATCACCACTTAAATCAACCAACCAATCAGCTCATGCTTAGATGAATTTACAATGGTGGCGCTACAACTGCTCAAACGTAGCTCCTTTAATTTGCGCCGTGGAATGTACAGCCTCCTGTTATACACATATTGATCAAAACAATATTTTAAGTGATAATTAATAGAACATTTGAGGTACATACATAGGTCAATATGTTGAAGAATATTCCTGTAAAATTTTAAGTTGATATCTTCATTACTTTTTGAGTTATATTCGGCAGCGCGGGAAAAATGTATTTCGAGAAAAGCGCGATTAAAGTTTTCGTTCATAGTCATCCTTCGCTCGACGCTCATCACTTCACTGACTTTATAAGGACTTTTTAGACTTTCTATTAAGCTTAAAAAATTAAAAAGATATTCTATAGATTGTAAATTAATTTTTAAAGCAAAAAAAAAAAAAGATAAACAAAATGGAAAATTTGAAAGTGCTGGATGAGCTGCCCCCATACATTTTTTAGAGAGCCCTTACTATTAAATAAAATTTTTGATTGCTCAAAATATGGTTGTGCTACATCAGAGTTCGATTAAAGCTGATGCCTGGGCTTGTTCTATTCTGTCAAAAAAGTACCAGGAGTAGTTCAATAAAACGCCAAATAATGGTTTAATCATCAACATTTATTTAGTCGCCTTCAAAATAGGCTGCATTCGAAGCAATACACATATGCCAACGATTAGTCCATTCCTCAAAGCACCTTTTAAATGCATTTGAAGAGATCTTCAGGTACTTCAGCGAATTCTCTTAAATGGCCTCTTTCAACTCAACGCGGCGTCCGCGGGGCAGCACTTCAAGTTTTGAGAAAAAAAAATGTATTGGGGGCTAAATCCAGTGAATATGGTGGTTGTTCGATGATACATATTCTTCGAGTTTTTGGTCACAAAGTGTCCACAATATGAGCTTTGCGAGACGATGCGTTATCATGGTACAAGATTCATGAGTTTTCTTTCCACAAATTGGGCCGTTTCCTTCGCACTCCTACATTCTCTCTCAAAAGTCGCATAACTTCCAAATAATATTCTTTATTTACCGTAGAACCATTTTGTACGAATTAACGAGTTCCGAGTGCACAACACCATGCTAATCAAAGAAAGTGAGTAGCATTAATTTCACTTTTCTGGGTTTCGGCTCATGTGGATAGCGCCATTCAGCCATACAGCCGCCTGTTGACTGGTTTGCATGGTAAACTCATACTTGTATTTGATAAGATTTGTGAGGGGTTGGACAAGTCCAAGAACTCAGTCAGTAGACCATTGTACTAAATACTCATACTCGTACAACCGCATCTCATCACCTGTTATGATGCGCTGGATAAATGTTGGGTCCGAATTCACTTGCTAAAGCATGTCTACAGTCACCTTCTTCAGTTAAGTTTTTTGAAAGAAATTCAACTGTCTGGAACGAGTCGAGCAGCCACACGTCTCATGTCCAATTGATGGTGTAAAATGTTGCAAATTCATTCATGAGACACGCTAAGGTCACGAGCTAATTCCCTCAAACTTAAATAATGGTTTTCCAGCACCATTTCCTTGACTTTGTCGACGTTTTCAGCCGTTGAAGACCAGATCGAGGCAAATCTTCCACGACTTCTCGGCCCTCTGCAAAAGACTTATACCACTCGTACACCCGTGTTTTTTATAAAGCACACTCGCCAGAGGCTTTCTGCAACATTTTCAACGATTCGGCGCACGTACTCCCGTTCAAAACGCAAAGTTTAAGACAAATTCTTTGTTAGAAAATTTTATCCATAATGAAAATCACGTAGGACACCTGCGGTTGACTGATATAATTAAATGCCAAAAACAAGCTAATTGACAGATCATACTCGAACTCTGTGACACTATACAAGACAGTTGTATCAACATTCCAGCCAAAAAAATTAGACGTATGTGCAACACTCCCTTTTAAATGAACATTGCCCGACATTTTTTTGACAGAATGAACAATGGATTAGAATATTGTCAAATGTATGTTTTAAATTGTAACACAATCAGGAGGCTTAGATCGAGGGATAAAAGAATTTTTAATAAATTGCTGCTTTCCGACTCACTCTAATTGCAAGTGCCCATTTTTGATTCTTGTTAAGGAGGATTGCTAAAAATCCTGGTTTCTAATCCAGTGCACAAATTTTAGAGGGGATGGTGAGATCTCCAGAATCTCCTTTTCTCCCAAATGTAGACTTTGAGTTAATAAGACGGAGCGGAGAAGTACTTGGCCTCTCTTAGCTTAAATAATTGACTTTGATTGACACGGAACGAAAAAATCAACTTGTGCGCTTTGGTTAACTCAACCCAAATTGAGTTAGCGTTTGCACAAAGCTACACAAAATCAATTAAAATTTCACATCTGGAGGTGAAACTCGTGTGGATCGGTGCAATCTGAAACAATTAGCATTTATTTATGTATTTATATGTGGAAAACACGAAATTTCCATTAAGCCTAGGATATTTAATATCCAATATTTTTAACGTTGAACAATTTGCAAATTACCAACAGAGTAGTGCTCAACAAGTGGTTTTGTGGTACCTTCAACTTTGACAGCGCTTGTTTGACAGCAGTCAAATTGCTAAGTGAAAAGATAAATACAGTAGAAACTCGATTACTGTACACACTCGATACTTGCACAACTTGACATTTGCAACATTTTTTTGTTTTGTCTTTCTCTTTTGCTCTTTTTACGTTTTAATTTCGAGAATAAAACTTGGGGAAGTACCGTCGATGTCATTCTGGTAATGATACAGGTATTTTTTGAATTGAATCAGCTAAATGAGTTATTTTAGTCCGGTCCAGGTAAAAGGAAAACTCTTAAGATTTCTGAGTTTGCAAAAACGGAAAAGGCGTTATTCAATTGGTATGCGGATTAAAGAGCCAAAAACTTACCAATTTCAAGTGATATGCTAAAATAGAAATCCAAATTAGCTCATGCCAAAATTCAGAAAAAGCCTTGAACCTCGCAAGCAATGGTTGGGTTGCAAACTTTAGAAAGAGGCACGAAATACGATGGCTAAAAATTTGCAGAAAAAAGTGTTAAATAAGAGTGAAATTTAACAGAGAAATTTAACAAAACTATTATGGATTTAAGTTTGACACCAGAGCAAGTATACAATGCCGATGAATCTGGCTTATTTTGGAAGCTCTTACCCGGTAAAAATCTTGTGCCCTCAAAGGCAAGCTCGGCTGGGAAGTATAAGAATAGTAAGGAGAGAATAATATCCTTGCTTGTACAAATCCTGCAGGAAATCATAAAGTAAAAATATTTTTTTTTTGGAAAATCGGTGAATGCGCGTTCATTAAAATATTCACTGATATACCTGTTGTCTGCAAAAGGAATAAAATTGCTTCAAGGTCTTTCAATTATTTTTTTTTGGTTTTTTTTTTTTTGAAGAATGATTTCACATTTGTCCAAAGGGAAAAAGAATCTTATTTTAATCAAAAGTTACTTAAACAAACAGGTTAAACATTTCCTTCGTGATGAAAATCTTACGCTAAAAGCACTTCTTCTTATTGGCAATGCTCCAAAGAGCTAAGATGGCCAAATATCGGTGATATGTTTTCCTCTAAACTGTATGGCCCAATATAGCCCATGGATGAAATCGTTATACACATATTTATAGTCGGCACGTACACCATTTTTTGGGTATTTGGCCGAGCTCGTCCTCTCCTATATGTTGCGTGGGTCTTGAAGTTGTTTCACAAATAGAGGGACCTACAGTTTCAAGCCGACTCCGAACGGCAGATATTTTTTTTTTGTATGAGGAGCTTTTTTATGGCGAAATACACTCGGAGGGTTGCCATTGCCTGCCGAGGAGTGAGCGCTATTAGAAACAACTTTTTCTTAATTTTTGTGTTTCGCCGGGATTGGAACCTACGTTCTCTCTGTGAATTCTGAATGGTGGTCACGCACCAACCCATTCGGCTACAGCGGACACTATAAGGCTCACGAAATTTAACTCGAAAAAATCCCTCTAAAGGCTCATTGTTGCTCGTGGAGAAACTATCGATGAAATAATAAATGAAAAAGCTGTGATGAAGAAGACTAAACAGTCGGTGAAGGATCTAACGTCGTGATGCTAAATACGAATAAAATTACATTGGAGGATTAGATTTCAATATCTATATGCTGGGATTGGGTAGAGTCAAACAATGATTGCTTAAACGATGTTATGACGCTGCAGAGGCTCAAAGACAGTGTTGTGCTGAACAGGCGAGTGCGTGCAAAATGAACCAAAATTAAAAATTTACTTAATTTGAAATGAAGTTTATCGCTTTAAAGTGTACTCGTATTTAATTACAACCTTCTTCTTTTTCTTCTTCTTAGCATCACAGTCCTTCATTCACAACCTTTCGCCACCCGTCCTTATCTAAGGCTACTTCCTTCCACCGCTGTACGTTCAGCTTTGCAAGGTCATCTTCAAAGTCTTCGAGCTATCTCTTTCTAGGGTGTCCTCTTCTTCGGCCTCCAACAGCGTGCAATTCAACTGCCTTTCGAGTTGGTCTATCCTTAGGCATTCCAAAAACGTGGCCAAGCCATTTTATCTTCTGTGATTTTATAAATCTAATCACTGTTTCGTGTTTTTCTACAAGTTCCAGGTCATGAATACATCTTATTCAATAAATACCGTCCTGCACTCTTGTTGGTACAAAACTTTTTCTTTCGAAGACCATTAGCTGATCAATGTCAGTGGTTTTTAGCGTCCATAGTTCGTAACCATAGGTAAGTACAGGGCAGATCAAGGATTTGTATATCCTTAACTTTTGGTTGCGAGATAATAACTTTGACTTTGAAAGTTTCAAATTAGGGTAATAAGACTTATTTGCTGCTAAAACCCTGTCATTCATTGTCAATGACATATCTGATATTTTGATACCAAAGTAGGTAATTTCGTGCACATTCTCGAATGAATTTAATTACAATAATATAATAAAAACAAATAGACTTGGATTACTATAGGTAAAAAAAAATAAGCAGTTTATTTCTCACTAGAAATTAGCAACCACAAGGAAAACCTCAGGTAAAATAGCCTAAAGGGTATCTAAGATGTACATATATAAGGTATAGCTCTCTCTCTCTCTCCTTTTCCTCTACGTTATATCTTTTTTCTCTCTCGCGGAACGGAAATGCCCAAAAAGTTGCATGGCCTTGAAATTTTACTCTCCATTCTTGCTCGTCCATCGACGCCTGAGCAGTTTTACTTCAAAAATATTTTAATTTATGTGGAAAAAAACCTGAATAATTGCGTCAACTTCGAAATTTGCAGCAAACCCGGTGCCGAGTTTATACTGTAAAATAAAATAATGCCACAAGTGAAAATGTATAAATGTATACGTTGTGGAAAAGTTGAAAAAAATAAAAAAAGCAGATGCGCATAATTTCTCGGTCAGCTCTGTAGGAATGCAAACATATACTTGCATTTATACATACATACATACCGACATACATATAACGTACGAGTCGCATGAAATTTCATGAACTATTATTTTTTATCGCTACTGAAGTACTGGAATCCAATGACTCGCTGCGGTTGCCCGAGCTATTTGATGAATGAACGAATTGAATTGCTTCATTGAATGAATTGATAGACGGCTGGACAACATGTCTATCAGCTTTCTGTTATATTTATTATACACTATACAAACAAACACTTACACTCACCACATCCGCACTTTCAGTTATTTAACAGATCGGGGTCATCGATATTTGTTTGTGTGGGAGCTTTCCGCATAAAACGCGTATATTCTCCACTCACCACAATCAATTGATAATGGAGGTAAACAAGCAGTTAATAGCTATAAATGTTGCAACACTTACATTGATGACTACCACAAGCTCCACTTGAACGGAGCCGAAGTATATACTATAAACGATAGTAGTGGGGCATTGAATTTCACACCCTGTTTTTCGCATGCCAGTATGCCGGTTTGAGTATGAAGGTCTGCATAAAAAAGAGAGGTCATGTGTGTACGTCCTGAAATTGATGGATTGATGGAAAGGGCTGACGGATTTGTCGCCAGTGCCTTCTATTTGTAATATTACATTTTATAGGTACATTACTAGTGAATAAATAAATGAAATACACCCAATTCTCTTTTACAAGATTTTGAAATAACACGGTTAACTAATAAATTTTCTTTGTTGCATGAATCTCAAAACAAAATATGTTTTTCTAAATAAAAAATACTCTCTCAAAGAATGCTTCATTAGGTAAACATTTGTTGTGTTAGGATAAGGGAAGATACATGTATACATATGTTCCTTCAAAATCGGCGCAATAAGTATATAAGAAAGTATATATCTGTGCCCTACTGCAGGGTAATAACCAGTCGCAATTTGATTATATACCATAATGCGTGGACTAGTTTGAGCTAGCTTACAGTAACTTTGTATTTGCTTGTCCTTTGAAGATATATAAAAAATAGTTTAAAAAACACGCTTTTATTGCCAATCGAACTAAAACGTATAAAATAAATTTTAATGACAAAGAGACCTATAATGAAGTAATAGCAAATCGAACGATCAGTCATAGTCAACTACCTCAGAACAGAATTATAACAAAAATTAAGATACAAATAGAATAATTCAAATTAGAGTTAAAAGCGTGGGATGCATGATATAGTAAATATTACAATCATTCTATTGTACATAGGTAGACAGAGGGTTATGCAAGTGAAGCAAAATGCATCCCACGCTTTTAACTCTAATTTGAATTATTCTATTTGTATCTTAATTTTTGTTATAATTCTGTTCTGAGGTAGTTGACTATGACTGATCGTTCGATTTGCTATTACTTCATTATAGGTCTCTTTGTCATTAAAATTTATTTTATACGTTTTAGTTCGATTGGCAATAAAAGCGTGTTTTTTAGTTTTTTTAAACTATTTTTTATTTTCTACTTTTTAGTTCGATTAGCAAAAAAGCGTGTTTTTTAGTTTTTTTAACTATTTTTTATTATGAATGAAAATTATTGTTATCATTGCAGTCAGTGAATTAATGATTCGATATATTGGTGTTATATTTAATTCCTTTCTTATCGACTGTGAGTCTAAAGCTATGCAGTTATCGGCCATGATAAAGAAGTAATCGGGATGAAGAACTTATTTCGTGAACCAAATTCACCTTACTTTTTGCCCACAGGTAAAAAAAGAAAATATTAATCCTGGCAATCCTAATAAGGATAATGGAAAACTTGTATCAAATTATTGCATTGTCATCGGTCCTTGATAGGTGTGCAAAATTCTAAGTCGATCAGATTTTTAGAAGCCAGCGAAAATTAAGCTCAAAGATTCCGTTACATACATACATACATACATACAACCCGACCTAATAAAAGTGTGTTAATAAAAATAAATTGTATTTTCTTGAGTCGAAATAGCGTTTTTTCTTCATTTGCATAAAACAGTCAACAAATATGCTTGTTGACTGCACATTAGTTATTGAATCATTTTTTTAGTAAGTACAAAAAAAAAATATTTTGAGTGATGTAAATCTTTACTAGGTTATTCAATAAGTTTTGCGTTGTTTTTGAAGTGAAACCTTTTTAGGCGCGTCAGAGTATAATATCAAGGACGCGACACACGAGCTAGCGTTACGAAAAACCGTCACGAAATGTATAAGCCTACGGTAAACAAGATATTCTCTTTCTCCGCTTTGTGCAGTGCTTCGCAGCTTCCCCACTCTGTTGTCGACCGCTTGCCACTCAGCGGTGCTTCGTAGTCTCCCCACTCTGTAGATACGTATTACAGAGTATACACAGATAATATACATTAAAACTATGCCATACTGCAGCCTACGGCCTATGTCATATGGTGGCGTCCGTATACACGCGAATGCGCGTGAAATTACAGGGGCGAGGAGAAGCAGACGCCTAGACACGTAGAAAACGACGCGGATTTGTGTAGTCCACGTCTTCATCAAAATTATTATTAAATATAATTTAATATTTCAATATACATATATTCAGTGAAAGTCAAGTTAAAATTTGCAAATTAGTTTCCAGTTAGAACAGGTGTGTATTGATAATTTTTTATAAATCTACTATGTCAAATTTAGTATCTATGCGAAGAAATTAAATATCAGTGTATTGTGATTATGAAAGATCTATCTTACACAGTTCACAGGTACTATAGAGGACAAACTGCTGTGCCTTACTAAACCCGATTTTACATCACTAATTTGAGTATTTGTAAGTATAATTTTACAATATTTACATTATTGTATTGGATGACCATAAAAAATATTATTGATTTCCAATTTGGTATTACTATTTGTTATAGACTTCAATATGGCAAAAACGCCTGTTGAACGTGCACGAGAATACAGAGCTCGGAAAGAATTGTCGAAACAAGAAAAACCGCCAGCGTAAACAGCATCATGACGCAATCGAAAATGTAGGGTTCGACAGAAGGCTTTGAGGAATGCTGTCGCCACTATCGGAGACGAATCCTCATCGACGAATTTCTTTGGGCCAAGTGAATTACCGCTAGTCAATCCAGACAATCCACAACCCAGTACCAGCAGAGACGATGGTAACATATTGCATCAATATTTATCACAAACGAGTGGGAAAGCTGAGCAGGCTCAAGATCCTGTTGAAAATACTGAGGGATGAATAATTGTCGCTCAAGCCGACGTGCATCAGGCCAATTCATAGCGAAGTCCAATGAATCCGACCTCAACTACATCGACAAAGACGAGGAATTCAGTCGCTCAGCGGTGTCGTGAATATAGACAGCGAAAAAAGATGCTGGAAGATGCCAATACTATTGTCGTTCAAACTATATTGCATAAACAAAGTCAGGAACAACGATAGATGTCGTATTTTCTCGCTATATTGACATAATTGAGTCAAGAACATATATATCCCATTCCAGTTACCACAAACCGATTGTACCCACTGCTGCTATTGCACCATCAATCAATCAATACAATATGTACAGGCTATTGAAACATCGATTAATGTACAAATTTCAGAAATAATAAATGAATAATAATATTATCCACTATCATTGTATGTAATTTTATAAAAAAATCATTTATTCCTGATTAAAATATTTAAATTTAATCCAGAAATTAAGAAGTTTCACTTCACTTTCCTTTTGTTTTTTTTTCTTTTTTGTTTTCTCTTCATGAACGTATGAGAGGTTTGACTTCAATCTGTCAATTCATTCTTTTTTTCAAGCCATTTAGTATCGACGTGTTACAGTAATTTCTACAATGGAAAAAAAAATCAAGTAACGTCCGGCGAGAGATTTTTTTTTATTTTTGAAGGGAAATTGCTTGGAAACAAAGGAAATTTAGGAACGAATGTTAAAAGTGTATAAGGATTTTTTGCCATCAAGAACGTCAAAAACGTCCAAAAGCAACAACAACACCAGAAATCGTAAAAAAATACAGAATATCGTATTGTAGCCCTGGCCCGGGGGTATCAGGATTCAGAAAGCTGTGTGCACAATGGGTGCTCCACTTGCTAACAATGGAACAAAACCACATTGGAGTGCGACTTTCTGAGCAACGTTTAGATCATTTTCGAAAGTATAAAGTGGATTTTGAGCATCAATGCATCACTATGGATGAGACTTGGGTCAAGCACCAACGAAAACGTCAAAATAATCGCGCGAATCACTCGAAAAAACTCTTTATACTTGAGCTCACAACTTTCGAGTAATGAGCAATGAACGTGAGTGTGGGCACGCGTTGCGCAAAATCGAGAGTTCTAATATGATATAAACCAAGCAGAAGATGTCAACTTATTGGCTTAACTAATTTTTTTGTAGATGTGCCTTAAGAAGAAACTATGTATACGGGGCGATCAATTTAAAAGTAACGGATTTCAAATTAAAATAAAACAAGGAAAATTCAAATTGATTGGGTAATCTTTATTATTTTTGTGTATAGCCTTTCATTTCATGGTGGCCGCAACTGCGCCGGACTTCGATCGCTATCGCGTGAATAACTTTAGTAATGGTTTATTCACAAAGCATTCAGACTTTACTTACCGTCGCAAATAAAAGCCTAAAGGTGTGATATCACACGATCCTGGTGGCCAATACACTGACCCGAGGCGAGATATGAATTGCTCACCGAAACGACGACGCAGTAAATCCATTGTTTCACGGGCTGTATGGCAAGTAGCGCCGCGTTGTTGGAACGAAATGTAGCCATTAAGCTAAAAATGTGCCTCATCGCTGAACACCATAGTTGCCTGAGCGAGCAATGAACACTTCTCACAGAGCGTAATGGAATTTGGTTACACAGTTGTACTATATATCTCTAAACGTTGTTGAGCCGTAAGTCTTTCCATGATGAAATATCAATAAATACTAAAAAAAATGTATTTAGTTTGGCAGTAGTCACGCGTTATCTGTCAAAAAAGACCTTCAATCTCAAGTACCTTCGATCTCATCACCTACTTAAAGGTAAGATTTACAAATCGAAATGTTTTTATTAGAATTTCCCAGTAAAGCAGATAAAGAATAATTCGTTAATATAAATTTAATACTAACTAAATAAAAATATTTCTAATTATTTATAGTACTGTATGCCGCTAATGGGACAATGGAACAAAGCGGCTTAACTTTTTATATAGTTTGAAATAATAAAGTATTGTTCGCATTAAGCCAAATAAAGACTGGTTAAGCATGGAAATTTACTTATTAAAGAATTTTTAATACAAAATTGTATTTTATTAAAATATATCTGCAGTGCCATAATGCCCAAAATATGACCCAAATTGTAGAATTTTTTTTTTATATATTTTTTTTTTAATACTTAATTCGCGTAACACTTTTCATCGCTTATGTGTTAAAACACATATTAAATGCTTTTGTGATTACAAATGTTTAGGTTTTTGGCATTTTCATTCATAAATGCATTAGTCACTATTCATGTGAGCGCACACTTCCGTATACATTAGGCCGGGTCGATTTGTGGGGAGGAAAAAAAATCGCCCATGATCGCCCTCTGTGAAAATCATATTCTAGGGATCAAAATAAGAAACTTTGCCGAAGGAACCATACCTCTAAAACGAATTCTGTTGTCCCCCAATTTGGGTCGAACTTTTTAGTTTCTTTTCTCATGTAAAATGGTGATATTTTGAAATGATTGTATGGGGAACCCCCCAGGGGAGTTCCAGGGGGTGTGCCACTGGCATGGGTGGATGGGCCGTCCAAAGTTAGTGGGGGTCGGTCATACATTTGGACTCGATTGGAACACTCTAAATGGGTCAAAGTGGGATTTTTCGTTCGATCCAAATTGGGGGACATCAGAATTCGTTTTAGAGGTATGGTTCCTTCGGCAAAGTTTCTTATTTTGATCCCTAGAATACGATTTTCACAGAGCAATGAGCGATTTTTAAATCGACCCGCCCTAGTATACATACATACATATATGGAGTGTCTGTTAGAAGTACGGCATTATTCCTTTGTGCGAGTAAAGTGCTAAAATTATTCTGTTAACAACAGCAAATTCCTATTACTAATTCAAATTTAAATGTAAAAAATTAATAATTGATTGCGTAGTCAATGGCAAAAATCTGAAAGCAATTGCAGTGTAGTGCAGCAACGACAACTGCAACAGACCGCAGTCAAGACTGAAAAACCAGTGACTGTGGTGACGATTAAATTAGCAGCGATTGTTAATTTAAATGCTGCACGCATTTTGTCATCGAATTTTCAATGGAAACTTATGCAAATTGCGCTCCGCTTCCACAGTACGCATATATGTACGTATGTAGAGTGCACACACATACAATTATATGGGTTTGCAGCATAAGTGCATTTAGCCCATAAGGTAGCATTATACGTATTTATGTGTGAGTGCAACACTATTAAAATTTAATAATGTGGCATTAAAAGCATAAAACGCTTACTTGTGGCTAACAGTTGCACGAATGCTTCTGATTGCAATTGCTCTGCAAACAAATTGAATTTGGTAAAATAACTGCAATTCAAACTGAGCGCTAAGGCTCGTAGGAACCAAAGCGACATTCAGCTAATTTGCTCAGTAAATGAACATTTGAATTCCATGGCTGAAAATTAAAACAAACACAGTGCATGTACAGTGTGGACCATGAGATGGATTCTTATTAAAAATAAAAAAAAAAACAAAAAACATTAAAAATAAAAAAATACAATATTAATTTATTCGAAAAAGCAAATCTTCCCATTATTTATGTGGCTGCCTCAGCAAGATTATTCTGCAGCAGTAGCAAACTAAGTATGCTCCATAGGAAGGGTGATACTGCAATCTGTGCCAATTACTGCGGAATTAGTCTTCTAAATATCGCCTATAAGGTTCTAGCGAGCGTATTGTGTGAAAGGCTGAAGCCCACCGTCAACCAACTGATTGGACCTTATCAGTGGGGCTTTGGACCTGGAAAGTCCACCATCGACCAAATATTTACAATACGCCAAATTTTGCAAAAGACCACGAAAGGAGAATCGACACTCACCATCTTTTCGTCGATTTCAAAGCTGCATTCGACAGTACGGAGAGGAGTTACCTGTATGCCGCGATGTCTGAATTTGGTATCCCCGCAAAACTAATACGCCTATGCAAGATGGCGTTGCTTAATATCAGCAGTGCCGTCAGAATTGGGAAGGACCTCTCCGAGCTGTTTGATACCAAACGAGGTTTCAGAGAAGGTGACTCGCTGTGATTTTTAACCTGATCCTGGAAAATATCGTGCGATCCGCAGAACTTAATCGCTCAGGCACAATTTTTTATATTATTTTTATTTAATTTTTTATTTAGTCTTGGCGATATTGCCTTTTTCAGACTGGATAAAGAGGCAAAGCGAATGGGTCGGGTGGGGAACGGTACTCCGGTCGTGGGGGTACTTCGTGTACCTCGTGTCATCAAACAAACAGTCGTCGCAACGCGTATCGGCACCCACGTCACTGTTGACAGTTATGATTTCGAGGTTCTAAAAGACTTCGTTTATTTAGGAACCAGCATTAACACCGAAAATAATGTCAGCTATGAAATCCAACATAGAATCTCTATTGCCAACAACTGCTACTTTGGACTAAGTAAGCAAATGAGCAGTAAAGTCGACGAACAAAACTAACACTCTACAAGGCGCTTATCATGCCCGTCCTAACGTATGGCGCAGAAGCTTGGACGATGACAACATCCGATGAAGTGCCCCTTGGAGTGTTTGAGAGAAAGATTATGCTGAAGATTTTTGGATCTTTGCACGTTGGTGGCGCCGAATATCGCAGGCGATGGAACCATGAGCTGTTTGAGTGTTATGACGACTGAGACATAGTGCACAGAGTAAAGACTCAGCGCCTCCTAATAGATACAAATGCCGCCGCTCTGAAAGTAGTCGACGCGGAACTAGCTGGTGGTAGCAGAGGAAGAGGAAGGCCTCCTTTGCGTTGGAAAGATCAGCTGTATAAGGACTTGACTTCAGTTGGTGTTTCCAACTGGCGCCGGATAGCACGTGAAAGATATGACTGGCGCACTTTCTTCATTCGTCGAAAAAGTTCTTAGTTTTCTGGGAACATCAAAATGAAGAAGAAGATTTTTGTAATAGCGGTCGCCCCTCGGCAGGCAATTTCAAACCTCCGAGAGTATTTGTGCCATTAAAAAGCTCCTCATATAAAATATTTGCCGTGTAAGCGCCAGACTATATAATTATATATGCATATTAATAGATTAGGGTCTGTTCAGAGAGCTTTTGTACGCTTTGGTTTGCGCTCGTTGAAATTCGTTGATCGCATCTCATCCTATCGCTCTCGTTGCTTATTAATAAATCTTATGTCCTTGGAGTCATGTGTGTTCTGTTGTTGGTGTGTTGTGTCTTTGATATTTGTGCGTGTTCAATAGATTGTCCATATCTGCTCAATAAACTTAATTTAAATGTTCCATCAACCATTTTCCGTTATAGTGAATGCGACGCTAGCTGAATCTAATAGTTAATACTGTAAGCTTAAGTATCAGAAGTTACTTATAAGACTCTTGTCATAATTTAAACAAGCACGTTTGGGCTCGACTCCTCAAATTCCTCTCTCAGACACTTTTCAAGGAACGCACAGACTGTTCCAGGACCCAATATGGGTTGGGGTCTGCTTTCAAAACACTTTTTCATAATTTTATGATCTTTCACTGAGATTCGAACCAACGTCCACTCTCTGAATTCCGAATGGTAGTCACGCACCAACCCATGCGGCCGCGGCAGCCGAAAACTTATGTGAAAAATATTTCAAAAAGGACTTTCCTGGTAAAATCATTTTGGGAAAGTTGGCAAAGCGAGTATTTGACTACAAACCCAAGAGTTAAAAACTTTGTTTAAAACGTGCAGAAGGACCGCAGCTGTTGCTTATAAGAAGCGAGAATTTTCTTCCTGCATAGTGGGCCTCGAGGCGCTGCATTGAACTCCATTCTAGTGTAGTTAACCTGGTACAGTGACAGTTGGTGACTTCAGAAGCCCACCAGCACTCTCCTCAGACCAGTACACAAAATTTGTATTTTACCTGTAGCGTGTAAATTTTCGATGTGCTGGCTTGTATTTTGCTTTGAGTTTGATTTATTTTTGCTGGCGCGAAAATACGCTGAAAGCATTTTACTTCAGCTAATATAACTTTATGCGGTAATCACTTCTATGTACGTTAATTGAGCTTTGTAGGTAGTAGTGGGAGAGCTGGTTATTCATTGGCATTCTGCCTTGCGCTTAGTATTTGTGCTGTAACTCTCAACGAAGCGAATTTTGCCACTCATTGCGTTCGACGCTGTTGGACATTCGACACCCAGCTGGTGTAAAATCACAGATTTACATATAAATTAAATTGCATAGCAGGGTCTTTTCAATACAGCGTATCATGTTTGTTATGTGTTATGCATTGTTATGCAGTTTGTTGCTGTTATCGTTGCTGCGCGCCGGCATAATTTGTTTAAACCAGCGCTAACATTTTAACCGCCCTTTGGAAGCATAAATTGCGCACACATAAACACATAAGTGTGTGCGTTGGAAAATAACAGGCGCCTAATACAAAAAAAAACTAAAAACAGCAGCATACACATATAGGAATTCATAAATGCCAAAACCAACAGCATTAATAATTGCCCATGGCATTTGCGCCTGCATTACAATACGCCGCACTTTGGGCCAGCGAACTACAAAAGGACCCCAAATTCGAAATCGAATAATATTATATTATTATATACAGGGTGAACGATACGAACTTCACACTGCTTTTATCTGTAAAACAGCTCATGACATCAACGTCAAAATTGTTCTAATGACAGTTCAATATATTGTTTATAAGCCATCAAAAGCATTTGCGTCTCAGCTTAGTTGAATTTTTTTTTCTGTGATGGAATTCAAACCAACCAGCCATTGTTCGTGAGCTCAGTCACCTCAAAGTGAATAAAATGTTTGTGTATTACACTATAAAACGTTACAATGATACTGGCAGCATTGCAAAACGGTATGGAGGTGGACCAAAAAAACCCGCAACAACGCCAGAAACGGTTCGGAAAGTGAAGGCTCGACTTGAACGAAGTCCACGTCGAAGTGAACAGCATTCGACGCATATTGAAAAATGAGCTCAAGGTGAAGGCTTACAAGTTCCAAAAAGCACACGATCTTTCACCCCAGCAAAAAAAAGTTCGGTGCGAAAGAGCAAAGGAGTTGTTGCGCTTGCACGAACGTGGCGGATTGCCTAACATTGTGTTTTCTGATGAAAAAAATTTCCCTATTGAGCAGTTCATAAACACTCAAAACGATCGTGTTTACTTGACCGAACGCTCAAATGAGAATTTGAGCCTACGTATGGCCACTCGAAGCAATTTCCCATCGCAAGTAATGGTTTGGGCCGCAGTGACCGCTGATGGACTCTCTCCAAAAATATTTTAGAAGCTGCTTTAGAGCCGTGAACACGCAAACATTTCGGTCGCAGACCATGGACGTTCCAACAGGACTCGGCACCGTCTCATAAAGCTCGAGTGAACCAAGAATGGTTAAAAAATCATGATCCACACTTCATTTCGTCCACACAATGACTTTCGAATTCGCCAGGCGCAAATCCGATGGACTATTCCATCTGGTCCATTTTGGAGACAAGGTGAGGACTAAAAAATATGCCAGTATGGATGCGCTGAAAAAAGCGATTATACGAGAATGGGACAAACTACCTCAAGATCACATTCGTGCAGCATGCAACTCATTTTTTGACCATTTGAAGGCTATAGTCAAGGCAAAAGGTGGTCATATCGAGCTAGAGTGAATATATGCTAAAATTGTAAACATTTTTGAACAATTTTGTCTTTGAAATCAATAAAAACTAATTTCACACAAAAAAGTTATGCTGTTTTGAATAATAGATAACACTTCATATCGTTCACCCTGTATCATATTATTTTCAAATTCATTTTTTGACAGAAATATGCAAATTTTTCTATCTGCAGCATTAAATTTAGTTTTTTCCCTTGCTTTCAGTTCAGATAATGAAAGTTTGAGTCGATTTAGCGTTACTGTATGAATTTCATTTATGTGTAATACGAAGTTAATGAAGATTTTGATGATACACATTTTTTATACTGAATCAAAATATCCATAAAATATAAAAAAGTCTATAGAAAACAAGATATTTGCAAAACACTGGTTTTCAAAACCTTTGACCTTTAATATTTCACGATGTAGACACGAGATTTTATGAGAATTTTCAGACAACTTTTAGAAGGTGAAATTAAAAATTAATGCAAAGTTTCAGCTTTTCATATCTCATTTTGGATCCCTTTATGTGGCTGTTGGTGTCGATCACAAAATTATTTTTTGGGTTAAAATTGAAATCCTCACAGTAAGCGCATATCCTAGTTAATGTACATACTTTGTAGAGTAATTTTGTCCCTAAGTTTTTCAATTTGATAGCGGAAAGTAAGACAAGGTTTCATTTGAATATAGTCATCTTTGAAATCATATCTAAAAATACTCCCTTTATTAGGTTTAACTTAGTCCATCTTCATAAGCATGGGATAACTAATGATTAAATTTTTTTTTTTCTTACATGTAAAAGAAAAAAATCACTCATGTTAAATGTTATCATTTTAAAAAAACACATATGGGATGCTAGAAAATTCGAAATTATTAAAGAAGCCTCGAGAAATGTTCTCAATGAATTTTATACAAAGGTATTTCAGTAATTTCTTTACAAAAGTATATGGAATCATATAATATGAACCTCTTAAAAAAAATTTTTAATTGCCTTTATGGCCAAAATTTCCAGCTTCTGACCCATTGCGCACCGTTGTATTCAATTCCGTACAGTTTAATTAGCTTTCTTGTGGGGCTTGCAACTACATGCAACAAAATATGTAGCTTCATCTAATCCCTATTTTGTAGCAATACTTTAATGATTTTTGTTTTTTAGTTCTGAACATTTTCTGACATTTATTTACATTTGAATTGTACGTTTAAACCATACATTTTATAAAGTATCAAGGGTTTATAAAGAATCAGGGGTCAACATTCAATTTAAATATATTTTTGAGTAGCTTTGGCACGCGAAAACAATAATTAATTAGGCCATATATCCCTTAGTATAAAAATTATATATTATATAACTAACTTTTATAACTAAATTCAACTAAAAGCCATAACTTCTAACCTTTGAACGCACGCGACCCACGGATGAAAGCTAACATCCCATAAATTATATAACTTTTTTTCAATAAATAAATTCGGCGCAATTATCTTGAATGGTCAATAGAGTGATGGCGCAATTAAGCACAATATAATGCATATACATACATACGCAGACATATAAGTGCTTGGCTTCATAAATTCTCGGAAGGAGTTCAGGTCAATCTAAGCCTCCATCGAACATAGGTTCCACCGCCCACTGCATGCCATGCACAATTACCCTAGCAGCAAATACGGCGCACGCATTCGCACACATACATACATATGTACTAAAATATTAGTAAATGAAGCATATTTATTTTTATGTGTGCATTTCGCCGCATTTCTCGCCACAATTTTGTAAATTATTCAGCAGCAAAAGCGACTAAGTGGTGCCATTTTACGTTCATAAAAATATGTCGATATGTACATGCATATGTATGTGTAGGTGCCCTTTTACTGGAATATGATTGCATATTTATTTTTTTATGGTATGTAAATATCAAGTGGGTATACTTGCGCTTCACACTAACTATTACAGAAGTACGTCATAATCCATTAGCTAATTTCATATGCAAATATTCCCATTAGAAGTGCAGTTGCATTGGGAATAATGAATGCAAATATTGAATTAGGATAGCAAAAGCGGGCGACTGTAATATTTTCAAAATATAAGTAAGTAAATTAGAAAATATTTTTAATAGAATGTGCAATTATATTTAATCGCGTAGGGCAATGAAAGTGGTAACACAGTTTATACATTTACTCAAGCGGCATCATTAAGCATTTACTGAAGTGTAGTCCACTAGATAGGCAGCAAAGTTTTAAAAGCTGCGCAATTCTAAACGTTATTCAATTTAAATATTTTGCAAAATTTGAAGTTGAAGCAAACATTAAGTAGTCCTTTTAGGCAAACATTTAAACGTTTCAATTTTTTATTGACGGAGGCGGCTACTACAAACACTTTTAGAGCGAAAACTTGTCACCTGGTTGTAGCGAAAGTAATTTAGGAGTATAGTATGTAAGGTTAGGTATATCGGACAAATTTCTAATATGTACATATATATATATAATTGGCGCGTACATTTTTTTTGGGTGTTTGGCCGAGCTCCTCCTCCTATTTGTGGCGTGCGTTCCGATGTTCTTCCACAAATGGAGGACCTGCAGTTTCTAGGCGACTCTGAAGGGACGATATTTTTGTTTTTTATGAAGAGCTTTTTCATGCCAGAAATAAACTCGGAGGTTTGCCATTGCCTGCCGAGGGGTGACCGCTATTAGAAAAAACTTTTTGTTCAGTTTTGGTCTTTCACCTTTATCGATTTAATAAAATGAAATAAAAACTTTTTTTACATCTTAGTGCACATATTTGTCATATTTTACTGGTATTTTTCCCCACAGCTTTCACAGTTCTTGGTGATGTTCACTTTCCCTTCTTAATTGGCGCGATAACCGCTTACGTGATTTTGACCGAGTTTAACAAAGCGCGCCAGTCTTTTCTTTCTCGTGCTAACCGGCGCCTTCCTCTACTGCCACCAGCTGGTACCGCATCGAATACGTTCAAATCCGGAGCGTTTGTATCCATTCGGACGACATGACCCAGCCAGCGTAGCCGCTGGATCTTTATTCGCTGCGCTATGTCTATGTCGTCGTAAAGCTCATACACCTCATCGTTCCATCGTCTGCGATATTCGCCGTTGCCAACGTGCAAAGGTCCAAAAATCTTACGCAGAATCTTTCTCTCGAACACTCCAAGCGTCGCTTCATCGGATGTTGTCATCGTCCAAGCTTCTGCGCCATACGTTAGGACGGGCATGATGAGAGTCTTGTAGAGTGTGAGTTTTGTTCGTCGAGAGAGCACTTTACTGCTCAGTTGCCTACTTAGTCCAAAGTAGCACCTGTCACTTTGCCGAACTTTATTTTTCATGTACTATAAAAGGCATTTTGCCTTCAGTCTCTTCATTTATCTGACTTATACTTTTTCTTCACCCCACACTTTGCTTTTGTGTTTTTGTACAGTTTAATTTGTTCATTCTTAATTTTGAATACTAAATAAAGCAAATAGCAGAGAATATGTGACGGTGTTGTTCACCGGTAGATCTAATCTTGCTGGTAGGGCTTGGAAGGATAATGAAAAATACATAAACAGCATCCTCTAACTGTATAGTCGTCGAGGTGCGTGGTCTGGCAAACAGCCACCAATTCATTTTTTTACCATTGCTTGAAGTGGAAATGAGCTCCCAGTCACAGTGGCACTGAGAAAGTGCGGCGAATATTACCTTGAGGTCAACAAGCAAAGATAACATGCATATACAAGGTAGCCCAAAAAAATGTATACTTTTGAAAGTTATTTTGACAGTTGACAAGACATTTATTTAAAAAAAAGGTTTGGCTGACTCGCGTTTTCATCCCGGTCGGTTGGTTAAAGTGGTGATTCATCCAGAATCGAACTAGCGCTTCCGCACCATTTTGTTGCCACATCCTCGCTACCATCTTGTTTAACCCTCTAGTACCCAAGACCGCCTGTAGACGGCCTAAGTTTATTTCACGCCTATTCTCTTTTAAAATACCATATCGTTACTTTTTAAACCCTTTCTTATTCCGGAAAGTCCCAAAATTATTGCTGGTGCATTTGCAGCAGCGTCTTGTTTTTTAATCAGCCGTCATAGTCATTTGAAGTCGGAAAATAGTGAAAAGCGGTGAAATTAATTATTCTACAAAAGTGGTGTATTTTAAAAATTAAATAAAAATATTAGAAGTGTATTTAGCTTATAATAAAAATTATCATAGTGTTGCTAGTTGTGTTCAAAATACGAAAGTTAAAAATAATAACAAAAAAAACGTGTTTCCTGTATTTTATAAACCTTTGAAGACAGCCCGTCTAGAGGCGGTCCTGGGATAACTCGGAATAAATAACACTATGCCTTAAGTTTGAAATTTTGATTTATTTAGAGGGGGGCTAAGCTTAAAGTTTTGGTTTTTTAGAAATGGATCAACGACAAAAGTCTAAATTATCATCCCTCAATGATGAAGATATTGCAACATTTTTGGATTTACTAGAAATCGACGATGATACAGACGTGGAAGAAGATTTCGAAGATCTTTTAGACGAAAATGTGGACGATGCAGAATTACCTATCGACACTGGAATTGACGAGGTGATTAACAAGGCGGTAAATTTGTCAGATTCTATGCTGGAATCAGAAGTGTGTGTCAATTTATGTACATGTTGTCAATTTATGTCTCGTAGATCATTTCAATAACAGGTTTCAGTCCATTCCGAAGACTCAACGTTTATGTGACGATGAACAAATGTGCGCATCGAAGATGAGGACTTTCCTTCGACAATATCTGCCAGATAAACCACATAAATGGGGTATGAAACTCTTCGTTTTGTGTGACTCCTTCGGATTTTGTTATAACTTCGAAATATATTGCGGCGCAAGAGACAGTGCTGTTCTGACTGATACACCAGATCTTGGGGCATCAGCGATCAGTCAGATTTTAAAAACCATATAACATATTTCGACAACTATTACACGTCACTGCCACTTCTGGTTTATCTAAAATCACGCGGAATACATTCGCTGGGAACTATTCGTTCAAATGGAATTCCGAATTTCAAACTTCCGACAGATCTTGATCTCAGGAAACAACCCCGTGGATATTCAACTGAATTTTGTGGATCTGCTTTAGGAGTTCACATTTCTTTATCAGTTTGGAAGGACAATAAAATAGTGTGACTCGCATCGAGTTACGCAGGCGAAAAGCCCTTCCAGAATGAAACAAATGTTATAAATAAGGTGTCGTGGTTCGTCCGCTCAGAAAAAAAATTTGTTGATGTCGATTGCCCCAATTGCAGTCCGTGAATATAATAGTCATATATGGGGGGCGTCGACCTCATGGATGGACTAATTGGGCGATATAAGATTCCGGTAAAGAGCAATAAGTACACAAACCGACTTTTTAATCACCTGCTTGATATGGCCATGATAAACGCTTATGTCTTGTTCAGAAGAATTAACAAGATTGACACGCATGCTAGGCAGTACCAACTGCCGAACTTCCGGGTAGAGATCGCATACATACTATGTAAACAACAATATTCTTCAATATCAAGAGCTCCAGGTCGTCCATGACAAACTCCTCAAGTAAAATTTACTGGAAGAAAAGCTTACTTACCTCCTGACGACGTTCGCTACGACGGAGTTGGACATTTTGCAAAGTTTTTATCACGCACCGGTAAAAAAGGTGCGAATATCCTGGCTGCACCTCCGAAACTCAAATCGTGTGCCGAAAATGTAATCTGAATCTTTGTATTTCCCAGCAAAAGGACTGCTTTCACAATTTTCACCATAAATAATTTGCACCAACTGCCTATTTATGCCCAAAAGCATGCCTTTCTTTTGTAGACATTTTTCTAATTAAAACTATTTGAAATAAGACTGACTGTTTGTTTTGTATTGATTTCTGTTAAAAACTTTCTGTTTTGTTCAATAAAAGTACGTAATACACTGAATTTGCAAGTTTTTCATTTAGATTTTTTTTGGCGTTCTTTCCCAAAGCCGCCTGCAGGCGGGGTAAGGTTTTATCCCTATATAATCGGATCAAGGAACAAAAATTCACTTTCTTGATAAAGACCTATAATTTTACCATAATCCCCACCCAAAGCAATTTTTTTCATTCAAAAATAAAATTTGGGCACTAGAGGGTTAATGTTTATTTACCGCATGTTGTACATGTAAGTTATTCGAGATTCTCGAATAGTGGTTTGCCAAGGGTTGACATTATTTCCTTCCATCACACACAGCATTCACAGCGCAAACGGAACATCGTTTCCATTTTATCTGGTTGTTTACAACTGTGACAGTATGTGTTGAGAGGGATGCCCATTTTGGCTGCGGGTTCCCCGAACGACCAGAAGCCAGTTATCACCGCCTTCCCATCGTTTCATATTTGTCAGTATTGACGTTTGTTTGTGGTTATAGGTGTGCCATAACGTTCTGTTAACTTTGGATATTGTCTGGTCACTCCATCTGCATTCCGCAATTTGTAGATATTTTAAGGAAATTGTATTCTTGATTGCACCCAATGGCGTGAATACCGATCCTTCAAGAATGTTCTTCGTGGCAGATTTCCCACTTGCTATTTCGACCGCTTTTTCTATTGCTTCGCTGTTCCGATGTCCCAGGACCCAGATTAAGGTGACTTTATTATTTACACTCAAGGTGGTAAGACTATTTACCATTTTAGAGATTGTTGTAACTGAATCCAGTGTTTGGGTTGCTGCTTGACTATCCAAAGGGATAGCGATATTGCACTTAAAAAAAAAGTCTGCGATTAGTAGGCTACAATCTTCTCCTATTGCCAATACTTCCATCTGGAAAGACGTACAGATTTTTCAATTCTAAGTCTATAAGAATATATACAAACTCCAACACCATAATCTATTTCTGAATCATCTGTAGTGTCAAAGTTGTTTAGTAAAGTCGCTTACTTTATTCCTCCCGAGAGGGAATGCGAGTGGCAAAATTCCTATTGAATGTAGCCGTTGACGTAATCAATCTTCCTGAGATGAACTGAGTTTGTCATCCCGGTAGCTAGCAAACAAAATTTTCACATCTCAGGATTCAAGACGTCGCAATCTCAATGCGTCCGCTGAAAGGCATAATTAGGCGTTTATTTTTAATTGGTGGCATCATTGGCATTGTTCCATTCTTTTCGAAACTCTGTTGTAAGCGATATTTCGGTTATACAAGTATTACCACGATTGTCGTTTATTAATGGACTGAAGTTGAGGATAAGAACTTGGGCGAAATGTGATTTCAACCGGACGACGCACTATTCCCCATAGCCCATCTTTTACACACTAAGTTTCGGTAATTGTTTTAGCCGGCTGGACGATTTCAGTTGGCCACATTTTGACTCCGTTCAATTTTCTTGTGGAGTGTCAGTAAAACTCGATTCCTGGAATTCAAAGTACCTTATGTGATCAAACAAGTAGTTAGTCAGAGCATCGGTTGTAGGCGTACGCGTCATTTTTGCAAGTCACAGTTCTGAAGTAGTAAAGAACTTCGTACCAGCACAAGGGGGCCAACACAAATACCGCTAATAATGTTTTTCTGGAAATCTAGCAGAGAAGATCTCTTGCCAAAAATTAAAAAGTGAATTAAGAATACTTTACCAACAAAACCTGCAAAAACCGTCGCAGTGCTCGAGAGAAAGATTCTGAGTACCTTTGTGCATTGAAGATAAGTAAACAACTTCATACTCGTATGAACTGTCAAAAACAATACAGCTTTGAAAGTAGCTATGGAAGAGAATGTTCCCTTTTGGGAATCGGTTGTTCGATCTGTAAACGAGCTATTTCGATAAGGTGAGACCAAGAGAGAGCAAATGTTAGATGAGTATCAGGCGAACATAGGTATGAAGATGTGATTAGTGTCATGCAGGGTTTCTTCATGCATTGGTCATGTGTTGAAAATGTTGGAACCGATTCTGAATAGATAGAGATTTAGCTTGCTACAACACCCAGAAAAGAATTGTGCCGGTAGACTCTCCGACTGCAAGAGATAACGGTTGGGATTTGATAACAACTTAAGGGAGCTATGTTTTGTAAAGATAGTAATAGATTATCAGTGCATGTAGTTTAAGGTACGTGTAATTGGTGCTAGCTAGCAGACTACATATGGAGAGATTACTAAAGCGCTTCGTTGAACTAAGAAGAACAATAGGGAGTCAATAAAGATCAATGATTTATGGTACGTGGGTAATACAGAAACGATTTAGGTGCTTAAGATGATTACCGTTCTACCGATTTGTGAGATGCAAACAGAAACCGTCAAGAAATTCCTGGAAAATTGAGATAAACGGATGTGTAACTGCAAACTTGTCGAAGCAGTGCTGTAATTTAAATAAAAAATAAAAATAAATAATTGGCGCGTACACATCTGTTAGGTGTTTGGCCGAGCTCCTCCTCCTATTTGTGGAGTGCGTCTTGATGTTGTTCCACAAATGTTGTTCCACAGTTTCAAGCCGACTCCGAACGGCAGATATTTTTTTTATGAAAAAGTCTTTCATGGCGAAATACACTCAGAGGCTTGCCATTGCCTGCCGAGGGGCGACCGCTATTAGAAAAATGTTTTTATTAATTTTGCTTTCACCGAGATTCGAACCAACGACCTCTCTGTGAATTCCGAATGGTAATCACGCACCAACCCATTCGGCTACGGCGAATGAGTAAAATGTTTATTCTGATAAGAGTTGAGGATAGTGGACTAAAGAATTCATGTAGTAAGCAGATAGCTAAAAAAATGAAAAACTGAAGATTTAAATACTCTTATTTGAGCTACTACTAATTTTTTTAGTTTACTGGTTTAGTTATTAATTTAATGGTTGTGCAAAATGCCCAACTCTGGTTCTGATCACTCTACTTAATTTCAAAAACGATGCCTGCAATGAGTCACCCTGTACATAGAATATATTCGTAGCAAATGCAGCAATACATTGCGTCTCTTAGGGCGCATCTGCTGAGGTATTCATTTAAATGCATACACACGTTTCAATTTGGAATTCAAAAATAGCTTGTCTTTCTCTGCTTCCGGATTTACTTTACGGCTTTGTGTACGGTTGTGTATGTCCCTCAAAGGCTCCATTAGGTATATTTGCACACATATTGATGCATGTATGTGGATGGCATTGCGCTTAACTCGCCGCGCAGTTGCTACCACGTTTTGTCAGTTGTCTGACAAATGCCATTTGAGTAGTGAATTTTTGCTTGTTACTCGTATTCTTCTGCATTTCTCATTAATTTTTAAGCGTTTTGTTACAATTGAAATTCTTAAAGCGTATTTTAGTATATGTGTCAGTTTAAAACTTTTCTGCAACTATTGACTGTTGTTGCCTCATACTTTCATTGATAAATAATTTATCTGCCATTTGGTGATTGCCATTCTGTGGCTCTCAGCTCTAAGGCGTGGACCTCCGCCTGGAAAATGGAAGTGGTTTTTCCCATTGCAATTGCTTTTTTGAAATGAGGTCTCACAATGCCAGCCCCGGCACTACCGTCTTCCATTTGCGACCCATCAGTAAACCACACCTGTGCGCCCTGTTTTAATAATATTTCATTGTTTCTCCCCGCTGAACGCTCACTAATGACCACTTTGAATTTCTTGCATAATTCTAGTTTCCTTTCCATCTTGTCGTGAACTCTCAGGCACGGAGAGTTCAGGATTGAACCCAGAATCCTTACATCTCGTGTAAGAATGCCTTCTTTGAGATGGAAGAGATTAGGAAGCCTTAGCGCTGCACTGATTGCCGTCCCTTTGGCTACAAGATATAGTGGAATGAGTCCAGTGACCATTCCTAAAGCCGCTGTGGGCCATGTGAGCATTGCTCCTGTAATACTCAGACAGTCTATTCTGTATACATTGTTAAGTGTTATCTGAGTCTTAGTTTGGTCTACTTTTGGCCACCATACCAGAGAGGCATAGGTGATCATTGGCAATATTATTGCCTTATAAGACCATGCCATCATCTTCGGCCGGGGACCCCATGTTTTACCGTAAAGCTTTTGGTAATTAAGCGCCTCTATTCAAGTCAACCAATTAATCATGCACAGCTGTTGAAGTTTTACTGCTGCGTAATACCGTTAGATGTAATGCAATTTTGATACATGTTTATTTTCGAGCAAAGTTCCATAAAACTTATTGCCTTTAATTAAGTGAACCGGACTGTACCTGCACGATAATGACTCCAATGAAATATCTATTATTAGACCAGAACGGATTTATACAGCTTAACAGCTGAAAACGCCACTTAAATATGTATGGGAACATTTAAAGCTCAAATGTGTTGGTATTCGATACGAAATAAGGAATAATTAAAAAAAATTCCTTCAAGGAGCAAATTCCTTCAGTAACTGAAAACGTGGTGAAAACAATGCCATTAAGACTTAAAGCTATTACTAAGTCGAATGGTAATCCAATCAGTTACTAGGATTTGGTTTTAATAATACTTTTTACTTGATAAGTTTAACATTGTATACTTACTTTTGTGATACGAATTATTATAAAATTTTATTTAAAATCCTAAAATTTGGTTATTTTTTAGGAAAGATATTTGGCCCAATAAGAATGGATGATGGTACCTACAGAATTCGATTGAACTCTGAACTAAACGATCTAACTCCGAACGAGACAGCTGTACGTTTTATTAAAGCGTAGCGCATAAGATGACTAGGTCATGTGAACCGTATGCCTGCTGACTGTACCATGAAGAAAGCCTTGACAGGAAAGCTAATGAGCGTGAAGACCAAAGGCAAACCGAGGAACCGTGGGATAGAAGCAGTGGAATACGATCTTAAGAAGTTGGGAATATTAAACTACGAAGTAACATCTCAAGATAGACCGCTTTGGAGGAACATTTTGAAGGAAGCTTCGACGCACCACGCGTTGTAACGCTATGAAAGAAGAAACATATTTTGGACGCCATATTTACCATATATTATTGTATTATTATTGTGATTACATAGAAAGAAAGCGTATATTAAAACACAATCGTAGACCCATTAGAGGATTACACAACCGTTCACTGCCGAGATGAGTTTTCTACTGACCTAACTAAGGTTTTTTGAAGAATATGCTTTTTTTAAAGCAAAAAGTCAAGCTTATGCATTTGCATTTACTTTTATGTGAATATAAGGATATGCATCTATCGGAAAAGTACAAGAAGGTGCAAAATTAAACACCCTATCGGAAGATTTGTAATTTTCGTAAATAACGTCGTATGTCAATCACATTTGACACTTGTGAACTAAACAGCTCCAGTATACGAACAGGCAGGTATACAGGAACGCGTAAAGATCAAAATAAAGATTTCCATCGCTCAAAATCATTTTTTATTTAGTAAACAAGTTACTCGAAACAAAATTGGATGATTAGTTTTTTTGCCACCTTGTATAAGATTATATTCGAAATTAGTAATGAATGACTTCCGTCATATGTTGCTGCTCTAAGCATATTATTTTTTTATACAAGTAAATACGGCTCACCTGGGCAAACCGCTGTTCGAGAGTTTCGAGCAACTGTCTGGCTTAGACGTCAACAACCAAATAAGGTTCCTAAACCGCACAGACTGGATATAGTCTTGCTGTAAATAACTGTTGAACAATTTGGTAACGAGGATGTGGCAACAAAATGGTGCTGAAGCGCTAGTTGGATTCTGGATGAATCACCACTCTAACCAACCAAATACGGCTCAAAGTAATGGATTATAAAACAGCGGTTGTTAAGCAACGTAAGCAAACACTTATAGTGAAAGTACTCGTATTATCGAACACAGAGTTATGATTTTACCGAACCTGGTCTGAATACCACTTATGAGAAGAAAAGCTGTGCACCAGCTCTCTTTCGCGAGATATTGAAGAGGTACAGCTACTCTGGGGAGTGGTAAAAAAATGTTTTTAAATAAAGTATTGGTATTTTTGTGCTTATTTACAAAATTATTTTAGTTTTGTTTAAGTTACAAATTTTTAATAAATATATGTGAGATCCAACTATTTTGATTTATTGCTTTAAAAAAAAACCATGCAGCATCCAGCACAACTAGAACCACGAACTAGCTGTGGTAGAAGCCATGGTGATAATGTATGGAAGCGGCGTTGCTTACGTTAATTTTTTTTGTTTTTTTGACACTCTCTCACTCTAAAGGCAAATACTCCTATTCGCGACATCAAAAGCGGAATGGCGATCAAAATAGGCGAAATCCTACTAGATCTGTGCAAAGTGCTCCCTGCAGGGCTTACTTCAGCAGCAAACAAGGCAACTAACTACAAAAATTTCAAGCAACAATAAAGAACAAGCTATCAGCAGGTAGTGAACTTTTGTTAAACATTTTAATTCACACACAATTTGTACAATCGGATATTTTACAAACACAAGTATGTGTAGGTTTATGAGCATTTGTAAATTTACAAATATTGCGTTACAATTTTCCTTTGTCGAAAGTCGTTTGCATTGCCGCAGATGGGCGGCTGTTAGGCGAAATTCTGGCACACGCGAACAATCGCGATTGAATTGAAACGTCGTTAAAAAAAAAAAACAAAAAAAGAAAAACAACAATTCTTATAACAACACCACACAGCTGCTTTCTTTCCGTTTGCCATTAACAATGGGCACTGATTGTTGTATGTGTGTCGACAATGGCTTGCGTGTATTGTAATGTGAGTATCAGTGCACCTCAGTGGGTTCGCATACCCGCTTGGTTTACAGAGAAATTAAGTTGTATGTATTGTATGTAGCACCGCTGTTGGATAATTTGTAGTGTAACAGCGTTGTTTAGTGTGTGCTTTCGGCTGATTGTAAATGTATTTATAAATTGATTTCAGCGCAATTTAATGGCGTGGTGCTGACTTTAATTGCCTTCCTACTGGAATTTGTGAAGCAATAGCTTAACGAGCTGTTAGTAGACAATTCTAATGAAAAAATTTTATTCTAATGAAAAAAATTGTATATAAAAGCAATGTGCACATTTTCAAACGCCAAAATTAGAGTGCTACTGCCTTATTTATTTGAAAAAAGTATGGTAAGAAATGTAAATGTTTGACAGTTGAAGTATAATAATTAACTTAAATTAGCACTGGTAACTGTTTAGCTGTAACCTTCGGTACACATACCTCTTTTTTCTCCACAAACAGAGTTAAAGTTTTTATTTACACTTTTTTTGTAAGTATTTAGATAAAATAAGTTTAAAATGAATTGTTCAATTTAATGTATTCAAATTTACTTAATCATCCAAATACTGACTGGGAATATACAAATTTATGAGAGCTATCCAGTTTAGCATTTTTTTATCGTTTTTCATAGGAATTATTTTTTTTCAAATAGAAAATTTAAAAAATATGAAACAAAATAAAAAGGAAAGAAATTAAATAGAAAATATAAAGGATTTTTTTACAATAAGGCATATACTTACTTGTCCTAATCACTATTAATTTGTACCCCTACGATTTATTTTGATATATACCCCATTGCAAAATTATAGAAACTGCCGTATTTTTTTATGTGCAGGGTCCGGCACTCGAAGTGTAACCAACTTAAGGCGGCGCGCGCAGCTGATGCATCAGCTGTCTGTTAGTTAGTAAGTTGGCTAAATGACAGTCCAGAGTATTGTTTACAAGCGCGCGGAGACATTTTTCCCAGAGTAAACGCGAAAAAAGAAAATCAGTAATAGACTTCAAACGTAATAGTGTGATTGCATTATATTTGGCTGTAAAAAAACAACCAGCGATTGTTCGTGAGCTCGAGCACCTTAACGTGAATAAAGTTTTTGTTCATCGCACCATTACTCGGTACAAGGATACTGGTAGCATCGCGATACGTCATGGAGGGGTCATCAAAAGACTGCAACGTCACATGAAATGGTTCAAAGAGTGAAGAAGCGACTTGAGCGAGATCCCCGACGAAGTGCCAATCAAATGGGGAAAGAACTGAAAATATTTAGTACCTGCTGGGTTGAGTTCTATTCCATGAATTCTTTCAGATGGCTGCTCCTAGACAAGATAACCCTCCTAGGCATATAACAAATCATTCATTCTAATTTGAGGCGAAGCTTAGACACATTTTAATGCAGACATACCTTGAACGATATTTACTAGGAGTTCATTAAGTTTTCCAAAAGTTACGGATAGATGTCAGTAGAGAATAATTTCTAGACGGTACCTTGTTTTATGTCATCTTCGACATTTATCATCATGAAGACAGATATACAATTTTAACCACGGGTAGAACAACGCGAACAAATTATTGAAACCTATCATGGAAATAGTCAATCCTTAAGAACAAAATATCGCAAAATTTGTCATTCTTCTGGTAGAAATAATCGTCTGAATGAGTCAGCAATTCAAAGGTTGATGAAACAATTTCCAGAAACTGATTGTGTTGCGGTTAGAAAAAGAACTGGCGCACCACAAACTGGACGTTTTGTTGAGAGTATTACTGCTGTAGCGCAAAATGTTGCTGAATAACCTTTAACATCGATATCTCGACGTTCTCAACAATTAAGCATTTATGAATCGACTGTTTGGCGGGTTTCACCTGTAGGCGTGTTAGACATGGTGGACATTTAAATGTTGCCATTTTTCACGTACAACTGGTAAGAGCCGTATTTGAATAGAACCGTATGAAAATAGTGAAACCTGAGAGAATATGAATTTTTATATAATATATTTTATTTTAAAACAACGTCCAAGCACGTCTTTTGGAATACCCTTTATTTCCTAGCAAAAAAGGTTATGTACTAACACACTGCATCAACGAAATTACTCTTTTTGCCACATAGAAGAGACATATTGTAATTTCAGTATGTGTAATGTAATCTTTTCTTGCTTATGCTTCTGTGCAATTCCTGAGGCTCTTTATCAGAATATCATCAACTGTGTTTTCTTACATTCATTTGTTTTTGTTGTTGTTTCTATACCTTCCTACCTCTGGCTGGTCGACAATCGTGTGTGTGCAAAACATCAGTGTGCTAAGAGTCATTTACTTTGGCTTTTCGCATTATTGCCGGCTTGCTATCATTTCCAATGATGGCTTTGATTTTGTCGCACAAGCTGACGAATGACCATAAAACAACATCACTTCGTTCATCACTCACACAAACAAACGCACGCATGACCGATAGAAAGGTTGTTAGCTATTAGATAGCCAATACTTGGCCTACTGATGACAAAATGACAAACATGGCCAATAATCTCGGTGGAGAATGCATGATAAAAAAACATGTATGGTAGGGAAACATGTATGTATGTATATGATTTTCACACATACTCGTACACATACACAAAAGCTTGTGATGGCATCCCCGACAAACGTCGTATGTCGTTAATACGAATTTAACGAATCAGATAGGCAACGATAGTGAAAAGTGGCAAAGAAACGACACAGCTAGAACTTACTCAGCAAAAAGCGTAGACGATAAAACTGGTTAGGTGAAAAACGAGCAGCAAGAAAAATTTTGCGTGAGGTGCAATTGTATATACCTGTGTTCAAAATAATAGAAGCGCGACGAATTACAAAGTGTTAACTAATTTTTTTCTTTAACTTTTTTTTAATATTTTTTTAAAGCCATAGTGTATTTTACAATATAACATATACCCACCAAAGCTCCAAGCTTCGTACCTAATTATAAAACTTTAGCAAATTTAAAAAAAAAGTACATACAAATTTTCAATTTTTTATTCAGAATTTTCAGAAAAAGTGTGGGACTGTAGTTTTATAGCTCAATCCATCTTAACATAATAAATCGTAGATCACAAGTGGCTCAAAATTTCCGCTGACTTAAAAAAAAAATTTTTCACTGAGGTATTCAACATTTTGTTTTGGAAGAGTATTTTCCACATCCTAAATATAATAAGTTTTTTCTAGTAGCGGTCGCCGCTCGATAGACAATGGTAAGTCTCCGAGTGTATTTCTGCCATCAAAAAGCCATTTGTGGAACAACATCAAGACGCACGCCACAAATAGGAGCAAGAGTATATATGTAAGTACTATATACCTAGTCTTGCCATAAATTCTGTGACAAATTTCAGAATGCGTACGGCGAGAACAAATTTGCAGAAAAAAGTGCCGTTATTTTTGCTTTTGTTCGAATGCATTATCTACTCCTAAATTATACTCAGTTTCGTGGCAAATTTTGATGGTTTACAATGGAGTGGCGAACTAAGGAAAGCCGCTTTTTTCAGCGCCTCTCAGCTGATGGATCTTCTAGTTCATGTCTTGCGCACCAAAATGGCCCAAAGAGAATAATCCATTGGATTCGCGTCAGGCGAATATGAGAGTCATTGTGTGCACGTTATGAAGTTCGGAACGTTGTTTTTTAGTCATTCTTGGTTCATTCGAACTTTGCGAGGCGGTGCCGAGTCCTGTTGAAACGCCCATGATCTGCCACCAAAATGTTTGTCTGCACACGGCTTCAAAGCAACCTCCAGAATACTTTTTCAATAATGTTATATTTCGCATTTACCTTGACGTCAGGCTCGATGAAAACCTTGGAGAGCGTCCATCTGCGGTCAAACCATTACCAGTGGCGGGTGCTGCTTCCTGGTGGCCAATCGATGACTCAAATTTTCATACGAATGGTCGGTCAAATAAACCCCATCGTTTTGGGAGTTTACGGTTTGCTCAATTTGAAAAATTTTCTCGTCAGAAAACACAAAGTTCGAAAATTTACCGCTTTCGGCTTCGGTTAAGTGAAGCAACTCCTTCGCTCTCTCAAGTCTGACTTGTTGCTGTTTTCGTGTGAACTCATGATCCTTGTGGATCTTGGATCTTATAAGGCTTGACTTTGAGATTATTTTTCAGTATGCGGCGGATGGTACGGTCAGATATTTTCATTTCTTTCGCTATTTGATTGGCGCTTCGTCGGGGACTTGGCTCGAGTTGCTTCTTCACTTTTTGAACTATTTCATGTGACGTTGCAGTCTTTTGATAACCATCTCCATTACGTTTCGTGATGCTACCAGTATAATTGTAAGGAGTAATGGTGTGATATACAAAAACTTTACTTACTTTAAGGTGCTCGAGGTCACTAATTTTCTTTTTTCGCGTTTACTCTCGGCAAATTGCTTTCGCGCGCTTGTAAACAATACTCTGGACTGTCATTTAGCCAACTTATTAACTAACAGACAGCTGATGCCCGTGCGAGCGGTCTGAAATTGGTTACACTTTGAGTGCCGGACCCTGTACATCTAGTTTTATATATAGATTATTAACTGAAATCAAATACTTATTTTTATTTTCGTTATACTTTAAAAGCAATTATGTACATAAATGAAATATGCACTTTTGAAGCAATAGAAGCACAGTTTTGTTTGAAAGATATAATATCAATATATTTTATTCAAAGAGGAAATAGTATTTGATTAATTAAAAAAATAAAAATTTCTAAAATAAACTACCGTCCCGTTGAGCGAACACCTCTCCTGGATGGATACAAATTTACTGTCGGGTAATGTGCGCCCAAGAAAGGTTTCACTGTATATGTATATGGTGTATGTTAGTGTGGAAACTTGTGTGCATGTTTTGGGCAATAGTTACGTAGCCTTGGCTGTTGCTACTACTACTGTATGCAGTACCATTTTTGTGCACAACCATTTCACTGCTGCCATCAACGCCAGAACTTATGTCATTCTTCATTTGGCATTTCAAACCGGCATCTACTGTTCGCTACTGTCTGCTGGAAGTTGCCTGCACTGATCACAATCGTAGTTTATCTTCTAATTTACTTTTTTAAATTTTTCCTCCTCTCTTGACACTTATCTGTGTTTTTCGCGCAATCGCATTTGTGCTTGTTTCTTCTTTTAACTTTCAGTTTTTTGTATTACTGTTTACATACTTGTTTTTCAGTTTTTCAGCCCTCCACTTTTTATTGCTTTACTTTTGCTGCATCGTCTTTGTAAGGCATTCGCGATTGCTGGTGTTTTATTTTATTTTATTTCGCTACGCCGTTGTTATAGTTATTATTATTATTGTTTTTGCCGCTTGTTTTTCCCAAAAGGCTGTGTGTAGTCATTGTCGACGTCTATGCGGCTCCCATAATTGGTTTACGACAATGTTCCCATTTAGGGCGCGATATCGCATTGTTGCTATTGTTCAAGTTGTCATCAACCCGAGTTAAGCAGCAAATATATCTCGGTTTGCTGTTTGCAGTTGTCCACAGTTTGTGAGTAGGTTGTTTAGTAGAAGGCCAAACGGTTCTGGGAAATCTTCTGCGCTGTACTTTTTAGGAGTACTTCTTTCTGGATGTAATAATTTGCATTTTGGTGGTGGTGAGTTGCTTCCCGTGCCATGTTTGTGAAATATCGTATTTAATATGGGCATCTAGTTTAGTGATATATCCCGCATACTAACCTTTAAGAACAGCTAGACAGGTGCTAGGACAATTCACGTCACGCTTTTCGTTTGCATTTGCACTTAGAATGGGATGCTTCAATTTTGTATCACTTTAGTTGAAGTTTAGAATTTTAAGTAGATTTTTTTTTTGAATATAGATACGCAGTTTTATAGACCTTTGAAGTTTAGTATAGTATAATAAAACAAAAGCCAGAAGTAGCACAAAATTCTCGTTGAATTTTGATAATTTTTTCCTCTTAAAAAGTATTGCGGGGAAAATGCGGAACATCTTCAGAGAAAAAAAAATTATCAAAAATCAATCAAAACTCAGGTCAAAGTCCGACTTCAAATTTGCACCTTGTTAGACAAGAATTTATTGAGCTACATAATTTACCGCCCAAATTAAAAAATAAAATCCGCTCAAAAATGTTTAAACTTTGATCACAAATTTCCGGATTTTCATAAATCCTGCACGTAGTTTGAAACTTGGATTTTTGTGGTCTTTGCTATAGAATGTATAGTTCATTCTTCTTGAAAAATAATTGTAAGTAAAAAATAAAGTTCAATCTTTAATAAATGTCCACCGGCAGGAATAAAAATCTATTGGAAAAATCTCTCAGGAAAAGGTATTTACAATGAGACTCGGATAGGATGGCTGATGAAACGTACTTCCAAAGAAAATGCGCATAATACATTTTACATTTATTTCACATTTGTAAAATCCAGATTGCTATTAAGAATTAATTGGAATTATGAAACTTGTATTTGTGTTGTGTGTCGCTATAACTCAATGAAGTAGAGCATTTTGATCGAAGTGGCATATCGGCGCACAGCTGTCGGTAAGCGTGAGAACAGTTGGACCACAGTAAATGTTCCCGTCGTCACTAGGCGAAACATAAAGCGTCAATAAACTATTTAAAAGAAGACTTGTCGAAAGCAAATTTCACTCCTCGTTTTCGATGGTCTACCACATCTGCGACTTCCTTGCGTGTCCCACTCTAAAGCTGCTTTGGTGATGTCCCTATTGGGTTTCCGAAGAGTATGGCCAATCCACTTTCATTTCCGACACCGAATTTTAGTTGTTGGACCACAATACACCTGATTCGCTGTTTTGCAGGGCGTGTGAGAATAGGTCGGACCACTTATTACCGAAATCCTACATACATTCGAAGCACAAAAAACAATATCTGTTGTAGCTATGCCAGACTGGTCACTGCAATCGTCTCGACGAGCAATTTGAATTTACTCAAATGGGCAACAATGGGTTTTAGCTCTTAGCCACTTATGTGGCTATGGTTCTACATAGGTGGACTTTCGCGCGGCGCAAAAAAAAAATCGTGATGGTACCCTCACATTTTGCCATAGCGAAAACACTAAGTCACTCATATTTTTATTATTTTATTTATAGAATTTGCATAAGAAAAAATGTATTTTTCTGCAGGCTTATAATAAAATGTTTAAACTTGATGTAATTTATTCTCCTCATTTAATTTCCCCTTATAAATGTCCAAATACAAAACACACGACATTAAATTTTTTTTAAATTTGTTATATTAATAAACCCTAGCATTAACCTTGAATACTATAAAAACAAGTTAATTTTTAATACATTGTGCGTATATTTTCCTACACTTTTGTGCAGGGTGGATATGAAATATAAATAAAAAAATTTAAATAAAAAAATATACCAAAAATACAATATATATGTATATAAAAAAAAAATAAAAAATAGGTGTCTAAGTTTTTTGGCCATAAAACAACAAAAAAGGGTGTGACGTAAGGTGTTGTAAGGCGTCCCTAATGTATGTGTGCTCATTCAATATTGTATATGTATTCATATTTAATATATTCATATTTTTATTTGAATGTATATAAATAAATTTAAATGAATTATTACATGGGTGATAGTTCTATCTAAGAATAAGTCTGGATTAAAGTGTTCTTAAATAGCCTTCGTTATGAGCATTTATTCCTCTTGTTTGGATTACAACTTTCTCATTGCCTCTCCTTTGATACGAATCTTGTCACATTTTGCTTAAGTATTACATGTTTCACCGAATTTGAATGTAGGATAGTGAATAACACTTAAAAATAGTTCTGGGTTAAAGAGTTTTTAAAAAGCCTTCGTTTAAAACCCATTTTGTAATATTTTACTTGACATACATTATAATTTTGTATATATGTAGGTGGTAAGTATCCCAGAACATTACAGGGTTGCCCATATTCGACGGACCCTTTGACTCTTTGGGCCCATTCCAATCGACGAGGCTTGTCCGCAGACAACAATCTTTGCGTCAATTGAATCTTATACGGGAATAAATGCAAATCAATGCGGATAATTCGATGTAAAGTGATCCGAGCAATGCCCAACTGCTGAGAACGGCGATTTTGGGATGTCCTTCGCGACGTCTTGGTCGGTTTTGATTTGGTCTCTTTGGATTAGAGGCATCCGCATCACCAGCGGACAGGCTTTCGTACAATCATTTAATGGTGTTCTTAGAAGGCGCACTTTTCACATTATTTAATTTTTTATACGTACGTTGAGTTTTCACAATTGAGTTCTTTTGTTGAATGTAAATTTCAATAATTTGGGAACGCTCGCATGGCATGTGCTGTTCCATGGTAAAAATCTGCTTGGACTGACGCTTCCAACGCGGTATGTCATTAAGCGATCTGACGTCTCTGTCAAAAGATACAGGGTAGCCAGATGGGTCCGTCGAATATTGGCAACCCTTTACATCTAAATAGGATCGGCGGTCCAAGAGGAAGGCATATTTTGAAAATAACAAGAGTAGCGTCACTCTTAGAACACTAATTCCCGAACTCATGAATTGAATATCATGAAATTTTAACAGCTGTCCTCTTAAGAGGTGAATAAGAGGTGAATGCAATAAAACTAGTGACATCTATGGAGCTCATCGTTAAGTACGCAAATTTCGTGCATTTTTTATACGGAGGGCATTGAGAAAAACAATTATAAAAAGTCAACGGTATTTTTTAATATAGCAACTTTAAACTTGCACTTCGTTATCATAAAACTTTATAAGCTATAAAACTGCATACCAAAAATCGTTCAAGAAATTCGAATTAAAAACTGTGGAAAGGGTACGGAAAGATTTGAAAATGTTTATATTATTTTTAGACTTAATCAATTTTTTTTTTTTTTTGTTTTGCAATAATTTATATAAAAACTCTAAGTTAGTTTTAAATTTGTTTAAATAAAAAATAATTAAAACAAAAGTTGCATTTAAAGTCAGAATTTAGAAACCATTTCCCACATAATTCTCATTTTTTTTCAGCCATGGAAATATGTTCCACATTTTCGCACAAAAGATATTTTCTCCCAGATGCAAATTAAGCACAATTGTTTCAGCCAATTTATGGTCTTCCGGGATGACTTCCAAGCGTTTAATTTCACGTACAGGATAAAAAAAGTGTGCATGTATTGTGCAACAAAAGAGGCATAAGAAAACATTAAAGTATACTTGCAGAAAGAATCGGAATATTTAACGTAGCTGAGCATTTTTCATCGTTGACAGGTGCACCATGCTGACTGAGATTTTGTGTGCGGACTAGGTGATACTCGTACGACAATGTATACTGGTCGTGTGTTTGTGATATGAGCAACGGTGGCAAATTAAGTTCGCTGCCTTTTGTCCTTATTGCGAGCGTTTTTTATGCAAATTACTTTTTGTGGCATTTTTTTTTTTACTCATAATCGTTCCTGGATGAGGCTGGATTTTAAGGGGTAAGGCTGGAATTCTTAGTGAAGAAAAAGGAGAAAATGCAAGCAAATTATGTATGCTGTCGTATAAGCAATAGGATGGTAGATACTTCAGAGGCCCACAAAAGCAAAATGTTTGCTAGGAGTTTTTATTTTTTTCGCAGCCTACATGGGTATAACGTGAAGAGAGGCTGTGAAGAAAGAAATTCTGTATGAAAACTCGTCCAACAACAAAATTAGCAGTTGGTAAAGACATCAACCAGGCCACTGTTATTGCAACTAAATGCGCTTGGTGCTGTAGGTATGTAGGCATACTATGCAGCCGATCAGTCAGACCGCTAGTATGTAGCAGTGACAATGACAATTGGCGCAGTATATATAATCCCGTTTCCCAAATGAAGGCGTTCGTAAAACTCCCATTCCATTATTAGTATCTATTCACTTCCAATTAAAGTACAAGAAACGATGCGCTCAGACACATTTACAAATAACTTCACTTACAAAAATCAACACATGCATACGTACAAGGCCTTTAAAGTCGGAGTTTCTTAGCAATTATTTATATTTGTTTACGGTTTAATCGCATCTCGTTTTAAAAATGCATATATAAAATATCTAATTTACTAAAATGCATTCGATTTCACTCGATAATGGTATACAAATTAGTAAAATCTAATACGAAATTAGTAAACTTGCGAAAACGACTATAAGTTTTGGCATTTTCTATCGAGTCCAGAATAAAAAGCAAACGAAAAACTTGAGTTCCCTAGAGCGTTCATTTTCGGCACAAAAATCATATAAGTTTCAATCTTAATGTAAAATTAAAAGAATTCATCAACTTTCCGTCAAAATGTTACACTTTTTAAATAGAATTTGTTGTAAAATTCCGAGTATGCCGTTTTATAGTATATCTCATTGAATAGTAAGTTTGAAGTGGCTTAATAACGCGCTGATTTTTGACAATTTTTGTTTTGTAGACGGTCTTCAGCATTTCCTCCTTATAAAGAATGTTTCAATGATTTTCATATGGAAGAAAAGATACATTACCGCCAGCAAAAAAATAAATATTACGTGCGCAACTAAGCTCTCGCTGTTTTTTTTTTTTTTTGATGAAAATAAAACTTTATTCCGAAAAAATGGTTACAAGTGAATTATTGAAATTATTGCCCATTGCTGGCTACTACTTTTTCCCATCTTTCTGGTAGATCTCGTATACCGTCGCACTAAAACTGTTCATCTTTTGAGGCTATCCACGGATCAAGCCATTTTTTGATGTCTTCATATGAATGAAACTGCTGGTCAGATAGATCATGACCATCGATCGGAACAGGTGATAGTCGGACGGCGCAATAGCTGGAGAATATGGCTGGTGGGGTAGAACTTCCCATTTCAGTGTTTCCAGTTGGGTTTTAACGGGCTTGGCAACGTGAGGCCGAGCGTTGTCATGCTGTAGACTCACTTTTTGATGCCTCTCCGCGTATTGCCGGCGCTTCTCGCGCAGTGCTCGACTCAATCAAATCAATTGAAGCCGATACCGATCCCCAGTGATGGTTTCGGTTGGTTTTAACAGGGTATAATAAATAACACCAACTTGGCCCCACCAAATACATAGCATGACCCTCGCAGTGTGAATATTCAGCCGAGGCGACGACGTAGAAGCGGTCAAACGGCGGTCCCCATGACTTTCCTTTCTTTGAATTGCTGTAATGAATCCATTTTTCATCACCCGTCACGATGCGATGAAGAAAACCCTTCCTTTTTGCCGTTGGAGCAGTTGTTCACTGGCGAAAAAAGAAAAATTCGATGTTCAACGTCCCTTGGTTTTAACTCATAAGGAACCCAAGTTCCCTGTTTCTGAATCATTCCCAAGGCATGCAATCGCTTGGAAATGGATTGCCGGGTAACTCCTAGTACTGAAGCAAGTTCTTCTTGCGTTTGACTCGGATCCTCATTGAGCAATGCCTCCAATTCAGCATTTTCGAAGGCTTTTGGCCTTCCTTCACGCGGACGGTTATTAACATTAAAATCACCGTCTTTGAAGCGGCGGAACCAATCTCGGCACGTTGTTTCACTTAAAGCAGCATTTCCATAAACTTTTTGTAGCTCTCGATGCGCTTCAGTCGCCGTTTTTTCGAATGAAAGAGGAAAATCAACACTTCCGCAAATGACGATTATTCGTCATAAAATCAGACATTTTCACAAAACCAAAAGTATATGATAACAAAACAAAACCACTAATGTGTCGCAGCAGTTTGTTTACCATGGGTCTAAGCTTGGTTTATGATGTTTACGTTATGTTAGAATGGACTAGCACACATTGCTGGCGGCATCTATTGACAAACAGCGGGAACTTAGTTGCGCACCTAATTCTTAAATAGTCAACGCGATTTTTGAGGCACTTCGAATTTGCACTTTATTTAACTAAAATTCAGTGAATTTAATAGTCTCTTGGATTTGTGATGCCCAATAATGCCTATTTTGATTCTTGATAAAGCCATTATACGAAACTGTGCTCGATTACATCTTCATTGATTTTTTTAATGAAATTTAGTTTTTCACTCAAACTTTTGTTGGCTGTTGGAATAGTTTCGGCACTTCAAATGACCAACAGACTTTACTTTTTGATTTAATTTAAGGATAACTGACAAGATCTTTATTCAAAATTCGCCACAATTTCAACTGAAATATTCTCAACCTCTGTGAAAGGAGTGGACAGGCTGGTTTGGGCCATTTTAGAAAGTAACAGCTGCCTATCTTTTGATACTTCCATTGGTACTTCATCTCAAAGATAATGCAACATTCAATAATGAATATGTAGTGGGTGATTCTCAGTCGTGTGACTTCTTTAACCTGATGTTAAATAAAAATTGTGCGAGCTGCAGAATTTAAGACCTCGGCACCATAAATTATAAGTGCGTACAATGCGTTACACATGCAGATGATACCGATATCCCATATGATGTAATTTTTAGTCACAGTTGACTAATCAAACTTCATGCAAAAAACATGACAAATAGCTGAAAATCGAACAATTATGTCTGCACGTTTTATTTTCTTAGTATTTCATAAATAATTATCTCATTATTTGACTATTATTTCAAATCCTGCAGCGCAGTATAGGACTGCAAGTGGAGCATATTGACTATTTCATCTTGGGCGCTATCACCGCCTGTTATCCAACAAACCCGAGTGCTTTTCGGATGGCCACCTTGCATTCATGCGTTCTGGACCGTTATTTCCGACTTATCAGCGATCTGACAAAATTTAGTTTTTAATAATTTTTTGGAAAGGGACGGGGTGTCAATTTGCAAATGCTGAAGGTGAGCGCACACTTTTAGGCTGCACAAAGTAATTATCAATTTTTGGTTCTTCTCTCAAGTGAAATACAACTGTGCTACTCTTTTTTCACACTCGCATTCATTTTTGCAATGTAAAAAAGAGCCACATGGTCTCGTGAGCACTAGTTATTATGCAAAACTAAAATATTTCCAAATGCATTAATAAGAAAATTGTGTATGTATTGGTCTCCACCATCCAATTCATGTGGGGGTCTTAGTTCATAAAAAAGATTCAGGTGTACATTTTGTATTTAATAAAAAATTGTTGTGCCCTTACTGAGCAACCCGTTATGTACAAATGCAGACATTGACATTCAATGCTGGTACTCTTCTATTGTAATTAAAACTGTCATTCATTCGGACATAAAAAATATGCACAGAAGCGATCTCAACGACTTCTTTTTCTGCTTCAATTGTTGCTGTTATTGTTCTAGCAACTTGCCTCTTTCATTGCCTGCTTGCCTGCCGTCACCCAAGCATATCTTTTCCGCCTTTTATATCAACCGCCTTTTACTCTTGCTGCTGTCGTTTCCGCCTTCAAGCTCGATTAAGTGCCTGAACGAGTATGACTGTAGCAATGCTGCGAAGTTTGCTATCAGCTTGCACCTCCTTCATTACATAGCGCTTCCAGTTTCAAATAAGTTGTAGATATGTATATGTACGAATATACTTATACATTCATACAAATGCTTGTGACAAGTAAAGGAGCGCGTTCGGTTCAACGAGTTGAAGTTTTTTTTTTACTATCTTATCAGACTCACGTGACTGTTCAACTGCATTGACTTTCAGTCTTACCGACTAGACGTTGACTTGTCTGTCTAACCAGCCATACATATATGGTGCGCTTAAGAAAATGTTAAAATGCAACTTTGGCCATGGAAAGTAAAATTGCAGTTTCACAGCAACAGACAGCGATGCCCAGACAAGCGCAGGTCACTCCAATGACAATTGATGTTGAGTAATTTTGAAAATGTTTAGAGTCAAGTGTAAATGTGAATGGAGAAGCTTCAATCATGCCGCTCGTTACGGTCACTGTTTGCTTTTTCCAAGGAGTTAAAGCAGTGGCAAGTATTAAAAATAATGGTGAAAACGTTGGCTAGTACGTTAATGCCAAATAACAAAAACAAAAGCAGTTCATGTTTGAAATATTTATTTTGGTTAAAAGCGACTGAAAGATTGACATTGAAACCGAAAATAAGTAGGAAATCTTAGCCAGATACATATTCAGACAACAGTCACTAGTCACTCCATTACTGATTATTAACCACTCAAGTAACTAGTAGTAATGTCTGTAAAAATGTATAAATATTTCTTAGCCATCAAATTTTTGAAAATATTTTCCACAATTTGTGTAGCAAAACATGTTTAAATAAAAGTATATATTTTATTGAATGGTTTTAATATAAGCGTGCCCTTCTTTCTCTTTAGTTGGTTGGTTGGTTGGTTAAAGTGGTGATCCTTCCAGAATCCAACTACCTTTTCCGCGGGCTTCCTCTGCTTTTTTTACCCACCGGTCTTCTGTGATACGTTTTACTAGTAGCTCTATTCTTTGGCATTCTGCTAATACCATCTCATTCGTTGACTCTTTATATATCTTACTGAATTTTCTCTTTAAATGACTATACTGAGCTCTTCGTTATATCTTACTCGATACGCGCCATCTGTCATGCAGAGTAGACCATATCCTTATGTATTTCTGAGTATTTTCCTTTCGAAAGGTGCCTAAGGCGTGTACACCCTTTTTGGGTGTTTGGCCGAAGCTCCTCCTCTTATTTGTGGTGCGCGTCTTGATGATTTTAAGCCGACTCCGAACGGCAGATATTTTTTATGAGGAGCTTTTTCATGGCAGAAATACACTCGAGGGTTTGCCATTGCTTGCCGAGGGGCGACCGCTCTTAGAAAAATGGTGTAGTCACGCACCAACCCATTCGGCTACGGCGCCATCACATACGACGGTTTAAATGGATATTCGTTTTTTCCACTCTTCTCAAAAAATTCTAAGAAGATGTATTGATCATAAAATCAAACGAATTGCTGGCAGCTCATTACGTACGGAATGCGGAAAGAATCAAAGCATTTTCTAATTGCATTTCACCGATGACGCAATGCGGCAGGCAATGCAAGCAAAAAAAAGGCAGCCACAGTCCATGCGAAAACAAAAAATATTGAAACAGCAACGCAACATTGCAACAAACCGCAATCGAGCGTTTAATGTCTGGCCACTGGACACTAGCACAACAATAAATACAATTTCAAAGTATAGAATTTCATTTGAATTCTGGTGTTAAAGTCTTCATTGTTTTGCTTTTCTTCTACCTTTCGTGTTGCTTTAAGAGCCAAGCGCACTGGCAAAACGAGTATTCTTTATTTTGTAGTTGTTCTAATTGAGCTTCCAATGCATCGCCGGATTTTATAGTGAACCCACTTGCCCCAGCGAGCATTTTTAGTATAGCATTTTTTTCATCATATTTTCTGTTTGTTTAATAGTTAAGCAATTACGCTATTCTTTATTCGCTGCTGTAAAAATCTGTAAATGTCCCTAATATAGCTGAGTTATTTATATTTCTTTACATTCCTTGGGCATTAGATGACCGAAACGTGCTGTATTTGCAATTGAAGTTTTATCTAGTAGAATTTGGCACACATACATACATATTTTGGTTACTGTTTTTTTTTTTTTTTTGTGAAATACTAAAATGTAAAAAGTGAAACACGTCTTTCAAGGGAGCAACACACTGCGCACAGTGCAACGCGTGTGGCAAAAAACAGTAAAAGTGAAAGTAGTAAGTTAAGTAAAGACCGATAACAAATATTTTAATTAAAAGCAGGCTATAATAGGGCCAAATTATAGTTATATATATATAAACAATTTATCACGACTTCTCCTTTTTAATATATTGTAAAAATTTGCTTCTAAATGTAGAGTTAAAGAAAAAAATTTAATTTCTCAAGAATTTCTTAGTAAATTAGTAATAATTGCATAAATGATTTCTATCCTCATCCTTTTATTCCGGCGTTATTAATTTGTTATAAAGGGTCTTCAAATAACAGGTGTTACAGGTGAATGGATTGCGTTTTCGAGAAATTATTAAAGATTTTTTATGGGCGGAATTGGATGGTATTGATCAGGGAAAACGTTTATTTTCAACAAGACGGCGCTACGTGCCACACAAGCAACGAAACCATTGATCTTTTACGGGAAAATTTTCCGGACCGTGTTATCTCTCGAAGAGGTGATCACAATTGGCCACCGAGATCTTGTGATTTAACACGGGCCCACGTGAAAGAGAAGGTCTACAGCCAACAGCCCAGGGTCGATTCAAGACCTCAAAGATGGAATTCGTGAGGCTATTGAGGACTCAGAGCAGCCACTATGCAATTCGGTTATGCAAAATTCATGAAAGGGATATTGTCTTGTAAGCGTGGTCGTGGTGGTCATTTGCCTGATGTTATTTTCCACTATTAACGGCATACCTTCCTCTTTATAATGAAATAAACATCCGATCATTTATATTAAAAAATAGCATTTTTCTTTGAATATCAAAATAACACCTCTTATTAAAAAACCCTATATAAGATGTGGAAGCTGAGATTTTTGTATGGATGGTGGGCGGGAATAATAATACTTATAGGCTGTTTTAATCATACTAAAACTTCACTTTTTAGCCTCTCTCAAAATTAAAAACTCATAAATGTGTGAAGTGCTGATTTGAAATAAGCTGAATTTTAATTAAAGAGAGCTTGTTTTTGCCAAATCAGAGATCAGAAAGGTAACCGGCTCTCAGCGAAATTGAAAGACTCAGCTGATTGGCTGACATTTGATGAGTATTTGTGTGGATTAGTAATGCATGTGTATAACTCTGAAGTTTTCTAGTTATCAGCTGAGTTGGTGTTAGACGTTTGAGTCCCCTGGAGTTTGCGCTTTCTGTTGATGAGAGTTGTCGCATGTCAGTATTCGTATGATTCGTCAAGTGGGGATTGATTGTATTGGTGTTATACGAAAAAAAATCAAGCAATTACACTTCGTTGCCATCTGAACAACGACGGATTGTGACGAGTGTGTGAATATGTGTGAAAAGAGCGGGCAAAATTCGGCTGCCGAGTACACGGTGACATGACAGCCAGAGTTACTCCCAGAATTTTGTATTCCCCCATAGCAGATTGGTCAAACCTGGTAATCTATCCTGCTTGCGTTAGTAGGTATTATGGTTCCAACAGTGGCCTAGAAATAGTAACACCTTAACCCTTAAACGATCACTCATGATATTTCTCGTGTTTCAGTGCCGAAAATTATCTGCTCTGAAAATAATTGTTAAATGTAACAAAATATTGGTACAACTTCACATGGGGCAAAACTTTAAATTAGCCTTGAAGGAATACTGGTTAACTAATCCTCTCATTGAAACACCAATCTTCTCGCCGGTCTTAGAGTAAACTTTTAAGAAATAATAAGCGGTAAATTAAATGCTATACAATGAAGAAGTTAAATATCTAGGAGTAATCTTGGATAAGAAGCTGACTTGGGAGACAATTTCATGAAGATATGGAAAATAAAGTACAATGCACAGATTTGATCTCAATATTTTACCGCGTACTATAAAGGTTAACATTTGAAACCACACTTTGTGGGCGCGATGGACTGCCTTCAATATTATATATTATATATATAATGGTTATTGTTGTGTGCCACGTCTCGCACTGTTTTTACGTGAGCATTAAAAATTGTCAATATTGTCGTTCTATTAATTGTGGTGGATTTTCGTTTCCTCGAAAGAGAAAAGACAACCGTTAGCCCGCGTAGCCTTGCATAGGCGATTATTATCATCCATCGAGGTACGCCTTCAGACTTAAGAACGCAGATCAAGGTTTATGATGCGACTCCTATGGCGCCTCATGAGCAAAATCCACCCCAACCTTCGCGAAGTGTCCGCCCTTTCAACAGATATTCAATATATTATACTTCAGATTTATGTTTCTATAGGTAGATCATACATGCAAACTAAATTTAATCAAATTCACATAACTTTTAACATTTCCGTCAAGGGCCAAAGTCGTGTTTATATGCCAATCCTTACCATGTTTCATATTTATTCTTTTCTAAATTAAAGTTGGCTTTTCTAAGTTAAAATTTCATTGAAATCGGAGCATGGCTAATATTTTTGGCAACCGCTTATATAGGGATGCCACACTGTGCAGCGTTGGCAGAGAGCAAAATTTTTGTCTAAGAAAATATTTGCGCATTTTTGTAAATTCCGAGGACACTATACAGCTCTTCGCAAAGACGTTTAGTGCTGCTTTATTTCATCAAAGTAAGATTTTTCAAATAAATCTCAAGCACTGAAAATCATAGGATGGGTTAAAGTAAAAAAAAAAACGAATAACAAAACCTTTTAAAGTGGATCACCTTTATTTCATTTATATAATACCCACGAATTAAAGGGGGTTATTTGGGAGGTAACTCTGTTCAAAAATGTTGACGATATTAAGCTCTATTAAACCCGTTTTCATTTGACATCTGTATTGCGAATTTGACTGAACTTCCTTTTTAATTTGAATTTAATTTAATTTAAATTTCATTTACTTCAACTTTTTCAACAGGAGGCAACTCTCCTAAAAAGCTAGCCTTTTTCAATCCAGATCACAAACCAGTTTGTGAAAATTTTCTTGCAAATGCGTATAGTCTCTTTCGCGTGATTAGTTCAGAAACATCCAAACTCACAAGACGAAAACATCCAAACTCGACAAGTCAGGACAAACATACAAACTTTCAAATTTATAATATTGGTGGGATTTGTTGTAGAATGAACTATATTTAAAAAAAAAATTTATAAAATTTAAAGAAAGGAAAATAGTCAAAGTAGGGTATATTCATTATTAAAAATAAAAAATGAAATATGATAAATGGGGAAAAGCAAAAAACGAAGAGAATGAATTAAAATGACCACTGGTCGTTTGGTGCGACCTCAGAGCGTGGCATGCAAACAATGCAAACAAAGTTACTGTTTGGATATTGCAACACTGGAAAACAATGCACACTGGCGGCAGCCATAGAAAAACAACAACGTTGAAGCGCGCTTTCATAGCAACAAATACAATGACTTGCAAACGACTGCTATACATGCGTGCGTTCGCGTGTAAGTGTTTGATGCCCTGACTGCCGCAACTGGCCAACTGGTGTAACCAGCTTTTACTCCCTTGCACTTTGCTGCATACGCTTCTTCTTTCTGCACCATTCCTTTGATTGTTTTCATATGGTTTGCTGCTTTGTTTTCTGTTTTTTATCTTACATGTCGCTCGTTTTCTTATTTTTGTTTTTATTTGGAAGAATTTGTGTTTTCGTTTGGTCGCTAGCAGATTTTCCAAGATTTATGTTAACACAGCGTTGCACTTTTGTAGGTTCAGTGGCGCCCTTGAGCTTGTTAAGCTGGCAGATCCCAAAAAGTTCCAAATACACAATTTTCTTGTTAGCAGCGGCATTTAAGTGATTGTAATCAGACTTTCAGCTATCAACGAATACTCCCCCGCTTAAGCCATTGATAATTTTCAACGCCTCTGCCACTGCACTGCAATGTTGCTCTTGCTACGTATCGATTCTTAGAGCAATGTCGATGTGAAAATACCAACAATTGCTTGTAACGTTCGTTGCAGCTTCTGAAGAACGATTTCAGGTCAAGCGCCCATTGTAGGATATTAGTCTCGGAGACTGGCTGACTTGGCTGCGCCGCATTCGTTTTTACCATTGGATTCCCTCCAATTGCCTTTGGCCTCTGCAAGTCGAGTGCCTGGCTGACAAATTGTCTTGTTTACTTACTGTCATACCGCTGCTACACACACACACACTCATACACATGACCTTGTTGGCGGCTTGTTTGGCTTAAAAAAAGTTTATATTGTTGTTCTTGTTCCTGTTGGCTTGTTTCGACATTTTCGTTTATTTTTCATCTGCTTTTTGCTTCTCCATGCAAAAACAGTTACTTCTTTAAGTTCTTGCTGCATATTTTTCGGTTTTGTATAGTCGAACTGGTTTGCTGTGCATAGATACTTAAGTTAGTTAAGTGTTACGGACACCAATATTAGGCCCTATCGCCAATACAAGAATTTCGGGAAAGCTTTAAAAAGATCCCGAATTCTCAGAACTAGTCTCGCATGCAATTTTGTTAAACTCAAAACCTTAACAAGGAAAGCTTTAGTTTTATTACGAGGGAAGGTCAAAAAGGAGGAGATGAGTATATAAAAAAATTAATTAAGTTCTACATGACAGACACAGATCGGAAGATGTTATAATTTTCACAAATGGCGTCGTACATCAATCATATTAGACACCTGTAAACTACACAACTTCAGTATAAAAAGAGTCCACTGCTTTTCTCTCTGTACTCCGGCAGAGCATGGAATAATTGTGTAGATTTTTTGCGCAGTAATCGACCAGTAATGTTGGCGCGGCGTGAATATCGACGTCGATTTCCTAATCGTGTCGCGCCAACAGGGTCAATGAATTGGCGCTTAGTTGCTCGACATGCACAGACTAGAACCACATGAGACTTTGCAGTGGGTGGTGGCCGCTATCGGACTGGTCGTACGGGCGAGAATATAGTGGCTGTGGTTGCCGATATCGCTGAGAACGAAAAAACAGAGACCAGACGACGGGCCACCCAATTGGGCATCGCCAGACGGACCCTACAGCAAATTTAATCGAAACCCCGTACAAATTTTAAACAGTGCATTCGCTAATGCCGGCTGATCGTCAGTCGCGTGGGAGTTACTGTCGATTACGATTTGATGTCGAAAATCATCATGAACGAGGTGCACGAAGATCCATTATATCCATTCAAAGCTAATGTGTGATGCCGAACCAGTATTTTGTTTTTGTGGACGTCATCAGCATTACAATCACTGTTACTGGCAAACGCTACAAGACCCTTATAAACAACTTCTTACTGCCGGAATTAAATAAGCGGGGTTTGGTGAAAAAGTTGTTTCAACAAGACGGTGCAACCCCACGCACAGCAAGGGCCACAGTGGCTGTGGTGAAGGAAGTGTTTCCTGGTCGCTTAGTCTCCCGTTTTGGCGATTTGGCCTACCCAACAAGATCACCCAATTTAACCATCCCAGACTTCTTCTTTCTTTGAGGCTATTATAAATGACGGGTTTATCAGACAATTGCAGTTCTTAAGAAGAATATTCGTCAGGAATACTGACTCTGCCAAAAAAACAACTAAATCGAGAAGAAAATATCTGGAGAAAGTATAGTTTCATTCCTATATTAAGTTCTTCATCAAGCAAAGAAAAAAGACAACAGAACAATTCAAAAGTGTATTTCCAGAGTATTTTTTTCAGGAGACTCAATGGTTTATAAGTGAAATAGATACACTACTAACTAAGATGGAGAGCTATCTTGGAGTGATACTTGACTCCAAACTCCATTGGAAGCTACACATTAAAAATCGGGTAAAGAAATACTGGTCTTCTTCTCCTGCAAGTCTATTTATGTTCGGTAAAAAATGGGGACTCAAGACACAGGTCGTGCTGTGGATATACAACGCAGTGGTTCTGCCAGTTTTAACGTATGGATGCCTGGTTTGTTGGGAAGCTCTTCGGAAAGGCTATATCACTAAACTGGGGAGGGTGTAAAGAACTGCATGCATTGGCATCACTGGAGTATGTAAAACTTGCCAGCGTTGTTGCCTTCATTGTCGTTTAGCACTTACTTCCCATCGACTTTTACGTTCTTTACATCGCAGCTCAAAGTGCAATTAGGTTAAAAGAAGTTGTCCTCTGGAGGCAATCTCTCAAGGGCCATGGTAGCATTTTTGGGCAGTTAACACCATATGTCTGCCTGTTTCGGACAGATCTCTCCATCCGCAAATTGGAGTTTGAATGTCATGGTAGGGCAATCTTTCCAAATAGGAAATTTTTTCATGTGCTATTTCGAAAACCCTTTGGCCCCAGTACGATATACGGAGGACTCAGAAAGTCTATATCAATAGCTCAGGCTGGATGTAGATATCCTATTGGAGGTCTCATAATGGTATCAAAACGGCACTTTAGTGCAACTTGGGGAGTGCCAGTGTGGTACTTCATCGTTATGAAAAAGCTAGGAGTCAAATCCCCTGCTGCTGATATGGAAACCGAAGTAGTAAGGAAAATAGTTGACACACCTTTTCCCAACACACTGTGTTTGAGAGAGAAGAACTTGAGTATGAAGCAAGAAGAAGAACTGAAAGATTCTGCAAAAACAATTAAATGCAATAAAGCGCCTGTACCTGATGGCATAGTTGCGGAAATATTGAAACTATTTTCAATCGAACGCTCTCTTTTACTGCAAGACATGTATAACGCATGCCTAAAAGAAGGAATTTTTCCAGAAATATGAAAAAAATAAAAACTAGTACTAATTAGTAAGGGAAAGGGAGACCCAACATTAGCGTCCGCTTATAGACCGCTATGTATGCTGGATAGCGCAGGAAAACTATTTGAGAAATTGATAAAGCGTAGGCTTAGCGAAGCCGTAGAGAACGGTGGCGGCCTGTCTGACTGGGAGCATGGTTTTAAAAGTGGCAAATCTACCTTAGGGGCCATCCAAGATGTAATAGCTAGCGTAGAACATGCCCAGGCAGGTAATCGATACTCCAAACGCTTAGTATTACTAGGCACTCTGGATATTAGAAAAGCTTTCAACAGTTTAAGTTGGAAAGACGTAATTAAAGACCCAAAGGTAAAATTTAAGATCCCGAATAATCTACTGAAGATAATTTGTAGCTATCTAAGCAATCGCGTGCTCTTATACGAAACGCGAGAAGGATGTGAGACTAAACGAATAACAGCAGGTACGGACCAAGGATCAATACTCGGCCCTGAACTTTGGAATATAAGCTACGATAAAATCCTTCGAATTGAGATGCCTGAGGATGAGCACTAAGTGGGATACGCAGACGACATCGCAGCTGTAATAATCGCTCAAAAAACTGACGAAGCCAAAAGGAAGGTAAATCAGGTGATGATCCAAGTTCAGACATGGCAAGAGGACCATGGATTAAAGCTGGCCACAGAGAAAACAGAGCTAATCCTTCTAACCGTACGTATGCCATTAGAAGTAGATATTCAAGTACTCGATACCACTTTATCGACAAAAAGTGTGCAATTAGGCACAAGGCTTACTTACCGGGCGCACATAAATCATGCTGCCACAAGAGCTGCCAAAGTAGGCGGCATGTCAAGTAACCTCATGGCAAACCTTGGAGGCCCAACACAGAACAAGCGAAAACTTTTAATAGACACGACGAACTCGATTCTCTTATACGGATGCGAAATATGTGCAGATTCGCTAAAAGTGCAATGCCGGCGGAAAACTCTGCAATCTGTGCAACGCACCTGCGCTCTCTGAGTGGCTTCGTCATACAGAACAGTATTTGAAGCACCGGTGTTAGTTATCAGCGGAACCATCCCTATAGATATTCTAGCACAAGAGCGTAAACGGAGATAGGAGGCAAAAAACACAGGAATCCCAGTACCTCGCTTTTCCGATATTAGAATCCAAACGCTAACACTTTAGCTGGCAAGATGGAGCTCTGAGCGGTACGGTAGATGGACAGCGAGACTAATACCCGATCTAAAAAAGTGGGTAGAAAGAAAGCACGGAGGTTAACTATTACCTCACACAGTTTTTGTCCGGACATGGGTCCTTTCGCAAGTACTTGTGGCGAATGAGAAAAGTGAGCCTGCATATATGGAGATACTGAGTATGATGATGCGGAGCAAACCTTCTTTAAATGCGAGAGGTGGAACATAGAGAGAACAGCTCTGCAACGAGCAATTGGTATATTTACACCTGAAGAAGTGATCGAGAAAATGATGATAAACGAAGAAAACTGGAAATCCGTCGCAAATTTTGTGGAGGATATTATCCGAAAAAACAAGCGCGAAATGGAAACTTATGTTGAAGAGCATTGAGCATAGACTTCTCAAAACAGGCGACCCTAGACGCAGGGTGAGTAAGTAAGTGTCCTTCTTAGGCCGCCGTCTTGGCCCTCTACCCTCAATGCGGAAGCAGTCCTGGGGTGGAGGGAAAAATCCTAGAGAAGAGGGATATTTTTAGTGGAATCACCACGCACGTAGTAGCGATGGTTACTAAACATATGGTGCGAAGGCATTTTTAACCCAACCTCACCGCCAAAAAAAAGAAAAGTGCGGTACTTAAACCATTTCATCACTAACCTTGCATTCAAAAAATAATTTTAGTTGATGTTGCCTCCAATTTTTTTGGGAAAATAAGAAATTTATTAGGAAAATATATTATATTAATTGTAAGAAAATATATAAACAATAAAAGTAAAAATACTTTAATCCCATAATAGTTTCAAAAGGTGTTGCCATAAAATTCTAAAGAAAAAAGTCAAAGTTGTCAAAAAAATATAATAACAAAAATAGTAATAAAACACTCTCCCGTGTTTCCGGATGCGCGGGATTTCCATCACTCGGCCATTTATTGCAGTTTTATTCACAGTTGCGGTTTCTTTTGTTTAAAAAGCCTTACTACACACGCGAATAGGCATTGACTGCCGCCCTATTGTTTGCAGCTGTGCCGACATGAGAAAGTGTGCCAAAAGCGAGTGCACACACACACGGAAACAAAGCTGGTATAGTAACTTCACATGTTTGCACTCGGGTGTTTGCATTCATTGAACTGCAGGCGCGCGACTACAACTGCTGCAGCAGCCATTTGTTGCGCTTTTTGCTGCACTTTCATACTGCCTGACATGTGGCCCACTACCTCTCCTTCCACTCGGTTCTACCCCTAACATTTACCAATTTTGATCGGCTATTGTTAGTGTCTCATTCTTCACTGCTCTGTAGGTACTTCCACAGTATGATTTGGTGTTTTTAGCTTTGTTCTTGGTTTTGTTTTTTAGAATACTGTTGTTTCAGTGGCTTATGTTTTGTTATTTTTCTGTTTGTTTTCTTTTTGTGTACGCATACGCTTTTCCGTTTGGCAAAAAATGTGGGTGAGTCCACTTATCAGGCTTTCGCGTGCTTTTAAACGATTGGCATATGCCACGGATTCACAATAATGTGCGCTGTGTACATACTTATATTCATCCATATGTAAGGTTGAGAAATGTTTTTCGTTTAGAACATTTTTACATTTAGTACAGCACTTTTTTCACAGCGGTCTTTTCTTCTTTAAGAAATTGAGTAAAAGTGTAATAGTTTCTCACAAATATTTTTAAAGACTCGGAAGTGATATAGTTGTTGGTTTCTCTTAAATTTGAAGGGAAGTTCAAATGCACATAAGTCAATTTATCCATAAACTGCATTCGCTAATACTTTCATGCTCATTTTTTTAGTTATTTTTATAAAAAAATATAATTCATTGCATAACAAAAACCTTGTAAATCAAAGTGGCAAACTTCGTACGCAAATCAAAAAACTTAAAAAAAAGACAAAAAACTTGTCATCACAATTTTCCATTTTTCAATCAGAATAGCGTAAGTTTGAAGTGGTGCAATTTCTTAGCAAACGGCTGTGAATTTTCTTCAATACTCGTAAATTAGGTTGTGGAATAAGATGGTAGCGTTTTTTCCGAAAACTTTTATTTAAACAAAATACAAAAAGTTAATCAATTTATATTCGCCGTGGCTGTTTACAATCTCTTCCCACCTCTCGATCAATTTGTTGATGCCGTTCCACCAAAAATCGGCTGATTTGGAGTCAAAAAAGTTGTTGAGCCACTTTTTAAGGACCACTTTTTATCGCCCTTTGTATGGTTTGACAGGGATCGGGAAAGATGGTAATCGATCGATGCTAGATCCGGAGAATACGGCGGTTGCTGCAGGGCTCTTGCAGTGCGGCTTTGACGACTTGTGCAACATTAGGACTGACGTTGTCGTGATGGAGTATGGTTTGACCATGTCGATCAGGTATTTTCAGTCGAATAGCCTCATTCACGCGGTGTTGCTGGGTAATGTAGAGCTCCTTGTTGACCGCCATATTCGTCTGCCCTCCCAGTCCCACCAAACACATATCATAATCTTCGTTGGATGAAGAACCGGCTTGACTCTCGGCTTTGGCGTATCTCCTCGAGCCATCCACTCCTTTCTTTGCTTCATATTGAAGTATAGGCACCATTTCTCTTCGCCCGTGACGATTTAAAAAAGCGCTGTTTATGACCGCGTGTCGCTCGATGGCGTCTTTACGCGGCTAACCACGTACGTTAATTAGCTATCGTTGGCGTCGTCGTAAGTGCATGGTTATCATCCCAAAGGCATTTCTTCCCTCCCTTTCCCTTTCCCACGTATGGTACCACAACGAACGAATTTTTTGAATATTTGTCCAAGTGGGCCCCAAGCAAGGACAGCCATTTAACCTAACCTTCTTCTTCTTCTTAATTGGCGCGATAACCGCTTACGCGATTTTGGCCGAGATTAACAAAGCGCGCCAGTCGTTTCTCTCTCGTGCTAACCGGCGCCAATTGGACACACCAAGTGAAGCCAAGTCCTTCTCCACCTGATCTTTCCAACGCAGAGGAGGCCTTCCTCTTCCTCTGCTACCACCAGCTGGTACCGCATCGAATACTTTCAAAGCCGGAGCGTTTGTATCCATTCGGACGACATGACCCAGCCAACGAAGCCGCTGGATCTTAATTCGCTGCGCTATGTCTATGTCGTCGTAAAGCTCATACAGCTCATCGTTCCATCGTCTACGATATTCGCCATTGCCAACGTGCAAAGGTCCAAAAATCTTACGCAGAATCTTTCTCTCGAACACTCCAAGCGTCGCTTCATCGGATGTTGTCATCGTCCAAGCTTCTGCGCCATACGTTAGGACGGGCATGATGAGAGTCTTGTAGAGTGTTAGTTTTGTTCGTCGAGAGAGGACTTTACTGCTCAATTGCCTACTTAGTCCAAAGTAGCACTTGTTGGCAAGAGAGATTCTACGTTGGATTTCAAGGCTGACATTGTTATCGGTGTTAATGCTGGTTCCTAAATACACGAAGTCTTTTACAACCTCAAAATTATAACTGTCAACAGTGACGTGGGTGCCGATACGCGAGTGCGCCGACTGTTTGTTTGAAGACAGGAGGTACTTCGTTTTGTCCTCGTTCACCACCAAACCCATTCGCTTTGCCTCTTTATCCAGTTTGGAGAAGGCAGAACTAACAGCGCGGTTGTTAAGGCCGATGATGTCAATATCATCGGCATACGCCAGCAATTGTACGCTCTTATAAAAAATTGTGCCTGAGCGATTAAGTTCTGCGGCTCGTACGATGCTCTCCAACATCAGGTTAAAGAAGTCACACGACAGCGAGTCACCCTGTCTGAAACCTCGTTTGGTATCAAACGGCTCGGAGAGGTCCTTCCCAATTCTGACGGCGCTGCTGGTGTTGAGCTACGTCATCTTACATAGCCGTATTAGTTTTGCGGGGATACCAAATTCAGACATCGCGGCATACAGGTAACTCCTTTCCGTACTGTCGAATGCAGCTTTGAAGTCGACGAAAAGATGGTGTGTGTCGATTCTCCTTTCATGGGTCTTTTCCAGGATTTGGCGTATTGAGAATATTTGGTCAATGGTGGACTTTCCAGGTCTGAAGCCACACTGATAAGGTCCAATCAGTTGGTTGACGGTGGGCTTCAGCCTTTCACACAATACGCTCGCTAGAACCTTATAGGCGATATTTAGAAGACTAATCCCGCGGTAGTTGGCACAAATTGCAGGATCGCCCTTCTTATGGATTGGGCAGAGCACACTTAAATTCCAATCGGCAGGCATGCTTTCATCCGACCATATTTTGCATAGGAGCTGATGCATGCACCTTACCAGCTCCTCGCCGCCATGTTTGAATAGCTCAGCCGGCAGTCCGTCGGCGCCCGCGGCTTTGTTGTTTTTTAGCCGTGATATTGCTATTCTCACCTCGTCATGGTCGGGTAACGGAACGACAATTCCGTCGTCAACGATTGGGGTATCGGGATCTTCACATTCTCTATGACATGCGCAGCTGTCACCGTTTAACAGGTTCGAGAAGTGTTCCCTCCATAATTTAAGATTGCTCTGTACGTCAGTCACCAGATCGCCGTCTTTGTTCTTACAGGAAAACGCCCCGGTCTTGAAACCTTCTGTAAGCCGCCGAACTTTCTGGTAAAATTTTCGGGCGTTGTTCCTGTTGGCCAGCATCTCAAGCTCCTCGCACTCACGTATTTCGGCCTCTCGTTTCTTCTGTCGGATAATACGTCTCTCTTCCTTTTTCAGGTCTCTGTAGCGATCCCACATGGCTCGCGTTGCGCCCGATCGCAGCGTGGCTCTATAGGCGGCATCCTTTCTTTCTGCGGCAGCATGACATTCCTCGTCGTACCAATTGTTTTTTCGGGCTCGCCGGAATCCGATTTCTTCTTCGGCGGCGGTACGTAGTGAACGAGAAATGTTGCTCCATTGCTCGCGCATGCCGGTTTGTTGGGCAGTGCTCTCCGAGAGCAGGAGTGAGAGTCGAGTGGCGAATCTTCTGGCTGTCTGTTGTGATTGCAGCTTTTCGATGTCGAACATTCTTTGCGTAGGTAGATGTACGTTTTTTGCTGCACAGAGGCGGGTGCGCAGTTTGGCTGCAACAAGGTAATGATCCGAGTCGATGTTGGGCCCTCGGATCGTACGTACATCTAATACACTAGAAGCGTGTCTTCCATCTATCACAACATGATCGATCTGGTTTCGCGTTTTTCGATCAGGAGACAGCCAGGTAGCTTGGTGTATCTTTTTATGCTGGAATCTGGTGCTGCAGACTACCATGTTTCGGGCCCCGGCGAAGTCGATCAGCCTCTGTCCGTTACCGTATGTTTCGTTGTGCAGGCTGAATTTTCCGACTGTGGGACCAAAAATTCCCTCCTTGCCCACCCTGGCGTTGAAGTCGCCAAGCACGATTTTTATGTCGTGGCGGGGGCAGCGCTCATAGGAACGTTCCAAGCGCTCATAGAAGGAATCTTTGGTCGCATCGTCCTTCTCTTCCGTCGGGGCGTGGGCGCAAATTAGCGAGATGTTAAAAAATCGCGCTTTGATGCGGATTATTGCGAGACGCTCGTCCACCGGAGTGAACGACAGTACTTGGCGACGAAGTCTCTCTCCCACAACAAATCCGACACCGAATTTGCGCTCCTTTACATGGCAGCTGTAGTAGACGTCGCAAGGTCCTATGGTTTTCTTACCTTGCCCCGTCCATCGCATCTCTTGGATGGCAGTGATGTCAGCCTTTACTCTCACGAGGACATCAACCAGCCGGGCAGAGGCACCTTCCCCATTAAGGGACCGGACATTCCAGGTGCATGCCCTCAAATCATATTCCTTATTTCGTTTGCAGGGGTCGTCATCAGTAAAGGCAGTTCTCATCCGAGGCTTTGTAATTCTTTTCATTGGGGGGGATTTTTAAGTGGCGGGTCCCAAACCCAGCGCACAACCAGCTATCCTGGAATGCTTCGCCTTCTCACGTTAGCTCACTCCCGAACGGGTGTTCGGGAGCTACCCAGAGGATACGTGGGCTAATCCCGGCCGTTGTGAGCTGCTTGAACCATATGTAGAAGAATCGTCCTGGCCACTCCCAAGTGAATGGCGATCAGTAACTTTCCCCACTTGCGTGGACTTCTACACATGGAACCATCCATTAACCTAACCTTACCTAACCTATAAAAAGGAAAGTTAATTTACCTTGGATTAAATATAGCAAATCTATGTTTTTCATATGTTACATGTACACGAATAAAATTTTTTATTTATTTTTGCTGAACACAGAATAACAAAAATATTGCTTACTACAAACTACTTGAAAGACTGCAATCATGCCTGTTTCCTACATGATTTGTCACCGAAGTAGTTCCAGTGGTTGCCCTAACTCTTGGCTGCAAAAATCAGTACAGAGTTCTTATGTCGCTATAGGTAGGTTTTTCTGGGCTTGCTGTTGTAGCATTACCTTCATGAGTCGTTCGGACTTCTCTTTGCTTTCACTACAAACTTAATTATTCAATGTCATTGCAAGCAATATTTGCACAATTACTTTCTATACCTAATTTTCACCCTTCTTGTTCCAAAGCGAATTACACTTCCTTTGCTGTCGTAAAAGAAAACGGAGAGCCTATGTCGTATGGACTACTACTTCCCTTTTTGTTCAATTTTCACCGCTGAGGTAACAGCAGTTCTCTACGCCATGCAATATTCGTCAAAATCGAAGGGAAAATACAGCATATGCACAGAGAGCATGCCCTGTTTTCAGGCCATAAAGAACTATAATAACTCCAATCACATTATTGGAGCCATAAGAAATATCCTGATGTCTCACCCTCATAAAAACAGAATCATGTGGGCACCAGGGCCTTCATGCATCAACGGCAATACAATCGCTGATAATACTGCCAAGGATATGAGCATTACTCTTACTATCACATCAAATCTTTTATGTAAAAATGATATTTATCGACTTATAAAGCAGCATAGGCAAACCAAACTAGTAGCTGACTGGTTTCACTATAGCCACCATTACTCCAGGATTAATCCTAATCGTACTAAACCAACTTATCTATCAACCCTCCCATCTAACTATACTACGCCATATACTCGCCTACGCATTGGTCACAGTGTAATCACTAATGCATATCTATCTACTGCAAGGGAGGCAACCAAGCCTGTGTCCATTTTGCAATACTCCAGTCAGTATCCTGCATTTGTTAGCCTTTTGCCCTGGACTAGATAGGCAAAGACAGCAGAATTTTAACCATCATGGTGCACTATCGCTACTAATTGACCTTTCCGATTCCAACATTTCGAAAATCTATAAATTTCTGAAGGACTCTGATCCTTTACGACGTATATAAACCAGGAAATCTTCACCAGCCAGCTGAAAGCCACCGTTGCTAGCGCTGCGTTATATTTTTGTTTATTTAGCAATTCTTTTGTTATTCAAGCTTTTAAAAAATAAAAATAAAAAAAATAAAAAATTAAAAAAAATAAAAAAATTAAAAAAAATACTTTCTATACGGTAACATCGCGCTAGGTACCAGCTACAATAATGAAATTGGAGATCAAGCGAGTCCGCACATTTAAAATTTTACCAGAATTACTTATATTGTAACGATGCAGAGAGTGAAACGAAATTTAATAATTGCATTTCGTCTGTCTGTTCATAAGTTTGAACGCTTTAATCTGCGAAACGGTTGAACCTACTTTGAAGGGACTCTCACCGATACTTTTTATGCTGAAAATATTGCTCCACTTCAATTCAGAAAATTAAGTACTACTCTACCTACTTATATATTTTTCTTTTTTTTATTCACGCAGAAGGAAATAATTGTGCAGCTGCTTCTTGCTTTAACAAGAATATATCAAGAACTTCGTATGATTTGGCGCCAATTTGTATGCATAGAATAACCTAAAAGAAATTAAGAGCTTTCCAAATTCGTTGTTGCTACACATTCCAATCATCTAAAGTGCAATGTTACTAGCTCGAATTTAAAGGCATGGCATTTATTAGCTTTCAGCCAAATTTTTTTAATTCTCAATTTTTTCTTCAATAAAAATTAATAGAAATCCGATCAATTGTATCATTGAAAAGAAATGTGCTTAGCCTGTCAGGAGAAAAATAGCATCAAAACAAACTGAACGAAACCAGCCCTTTATTTTCGCGTACGGAGTGTTTGTATGTACTACTGCCTGTATATAGAGTAGCTTTTAGTTGCTTCATTTCAGTTGTAACGTACACTCGAACTTCTGTTTGTAAACAACATTGAAAATCCTTTTGTAGCTGCTGACCGAGTCCTATTGATTTGTATACCTTTTGCCGCTAGCAACAAAATCCATTTACCATCTGACTGAATTTTCTGTATCCTTCCTGTTATTTTGCCAAACTTATTCCACAAATGCCTCAAATTGAGAAATAGGAAGTACGACAACGAGTAAGTCTTTACCGTTACAATCTTCAGTGTTTACTGAAAGTGTCCATTGGAATTACCAAAAGAATTCACAAAGTATTCGAAACTTGAATTAACGAGCTCACCACCACTCATGTAACATAGGTATATGTAGGTAGTACGAAAGTGAGAGCAAGGCTTTGTTGTTATTTCAAGTACATTTCGCAAAATACATTTACAATAATTGTGGTTGCTTTTCCTTTGGCTTTCCCGTTCCTCTTTCCATTGTTTGTTAATTATCTTTGCATTTGCATAGAATCGATTAGACTATCAATCATGTACAGGTATTTGAAAGCTCCCTACAGCTGCGAAAGCCCATAATTACAAATTTCCAGGATCGCAAATTATTTACACTTGGCTTAGCAAAGGGGAGGTTTGTTGGGTTGCAGCTGCTGCCCATAATAGAACACACATAGGCTCATTTTTCTCACTCATGCCATTGAGCTGCCGTATTAAGAACTTGTGCTTAACGCCCTAAAGACAATGTGGATTTTTCAAACGCTTTATAAGGTTCCTGTTTTCCACCGAGCAGAGATCATCCGCTTTATTGAGGAATTGTGTACATAAAGTGGTGAATCTTCGTGTGGATAGAGCAGGACAGTGACACGGATGGTGCAAATTTGTCCGTTGCTCTTCCTCATCTAGACAGTTTCTATAGAATTCATTATGTGATATGTTGAGATTATGATATATGTTATGTATATGATTATGTATCTTATTCTACGTCCTCGTTAAGAAGTTTGGTGCCAAGTTTCGCTAGTTTATCGGCTCATACCCCTCGATGTTGCAATGGCCAGAAACCCATGAAACATTTGAACGAAGTGGCCCTCTCATTAAAAGATATACCGCATTTCAAAGCTATCTTGGAGGTTGTCAATTGCTTTGTGAGGGATTTTATCGCCGCTTGGCTGTCATGAAAATGTTAATCTCATTTCCACATGTCGCTGTACCAGTGTCACGGTTTTTATAATATAATTGCCATCAGTTCAGCCTGAGAGACACTGCAATAGTCGGGAAGCCGAAAGTTAAAGGATATCTGCAGAGGTTCGGCAAATATGGTACACCTCCGTCCACTCTACCGTCGATCTTTGAGCCATGTGAATACAAGAATGGGCTCGTCCTGTATTACAACGTCTTGTGTCTTCACAGCCCTTGAGGGTTAGATGGTCATGAACAATGTGGTGACAATGCAGGCGGAAGGGCAATGCAAACATCCTGGGAAGCTCCGAAATATCGGAGGTAAAATTGATGTGCAAATCATTCCGATAAGCACCTGTCTGCAGCAAAACTTGTGATTAGTCTGGCGTCGTGCTAATTAGGGTTAAGCAGTATTTCTGGCATGTTTCCTAAAATTTCCGACTTGAACATATCCAGAATAGTTTCACATGGTAGTCATTAGAAAAGTTTCGTGGTTATAAATGGCTGAACAGTCCCATTCCTGGTAAGTACAGGGCACAGTGACCAAGTGCTCATATGAAGTATATCCTGCTCACAGATAGGATGTATGTATATTGAAGTATATTGTTAAAGATAGTTTTGCCTGGAAGTAGCTTTATGTGCTTTCGATCGCAGAAGTGGCGGCCCGCTATTCGTTTTAGATAAAGATCTATATATTGGTTAACCCACTGTTTGCTTATCTCATAATCTTTTAAGTTGTAAGTTTAGTTTCTACTCCGGCTCAAGATTCGGTGTTGGAGTTTTCAGCATAGAACATATTATCTCTCTGATTTTCACCCCAATTGGTCTTAATTGGGAAGAAGACCTTAAACTTGCTTGAAATTTAACTTCGCAGGGCAGTGCTTTCTCTGCAGGACCCCTAATATGAAGTCCCCTATCGCGGAATATCAAATGGTACGAATTACTTGTACTATTATTCTCTATACGACTCACGCACGTTATATTATTCTGAGATCTGACTTTGCCATATAAAGCACAGGACGTATATTTAACCGTGCCTCGTGAACCACATCGGTCTTTGCTCTCATCGCTTCGATAATCTCCATGCATGCTTTTCGTTGAAGTTTTTTGATCTCGGCTCGTCTCTGCTTTCTTTCACCATATGAGAATAGCATATGTCTGGGTAGACAAACCAATGGCTTCATATGTCAATGCTGACAGTTATAGGAGCTCGATACCCCTATTTCGCCTAAGAGTTTTCGACAGGTCGGTAAGGATGTCTGGGTTTTTCTAATATGTAGTATTATTGATGTGGTTTTTATGAGGTATTAATCGACTATATTGACTAATTTGGGATCATTAGGAAAAATGAGGAATTGAAGCTAAAACACGCGGTTTTGAATCTTATAATCGTCACAAGACTAGTAGTAATTTCTGCTGCTCCAGATAGGTACCTGCCTTAATAATAATCAACATAATATCACACAACTTTACAACCAGGAAGACAGGATTCTAGAGAGATTGCCCATTTGTACATCTGTCATTAATAATATGCAGAGAGGTTTCCGAAATGTCGATGTGAACATTCGACGATTGATGGGTACACGATGGAATGCGATGTTTATTCCGAAGAAGTTGGCGTTGGATGGAACGCATCACTATGCAAGTCTACAAAATGGAAGTGTATGGTTTTTACAGTATAAGGTCTTAAAAATAGGGTTAGGTTTGTAAAGAAGTGCAGAATTGAACTAGGCTCGGAGCCTTAATCACAAGTCATTTCTCTTTCTTGGCAAAGCAGAAACCGAACAAATTGTCTAAGAGCCATTCCATAGTGATCTAAGTATTTTGAACAGAGCCTTAATTTTTTTTTTTTTTTGAATATTTTTTTGGTATAGTTTTTTATAGTCAAATATTCTCGGTTCTTTTTAACCTTTTTGAACAATTTATTTATTTATTTTAATTTTTAATATAAATTATACGTCTCCAAAAAATTTTAGTTTTTTGTTTAATTCAATATTTTTGTTGAACATTTTTGCGAAATAACTTTTTTATTTGAAATTTTTGAAAAACTAACCTGTTCAGAATCTTTTCTTATTTTCTGTACGAATAGCTGAGACTACGCTTAGTTATCCTCAAAAAAAAATTCCTAGTGGTATTCCCAAAAATTTAAGTGGTATTCCCAAAAATTAAGTGAGGGGGTCTGGGGGGCCAGTCGATCTCGCCACTTTTTGACAGTAAACGTCCCGGGAATTTTCGTTGCAGAAATTCAATTGTTGCATTCGCAGTGTGGCATGGCGCACTGTCTTGTTGAAACCAGTAACCGTCTAAACCTTTCTCACGCATTTGCGGCAGACATAATGACACAACTTCCATCTATATCGGTTTCCATCGACCGTTTAATATTTTCGGTAAAAATATGGCCCAATGATAGTTTTGGCGCAAATGCCGGCTCAAACAGTTACTTTCTGGTCATGCAATGGCTTTTCATGGATCTCGTGTGGATTCTCAGTTCTCCAAATGCGGCAATTTTGTTTATTCACGCTGCCAGAGAGGTTAAAAGGTGCCTCGTCAGTCATTAAAATTTGCTTCCCAAAATTGGGTTCAGTGTCAACCATTCGAGCGAATGTTTGGCCGTATTCCAAGCGACGTGAATGGTCTGTCGGCAATATTCTTTGTGTCAATTGCCCTTCATAAGAAAACAAATTTAAATCATCCTTTAAAATGCGCCGCATTGTGGCTTCACTGACGCCAAAATGCTGAACGCGACGATAATACGACACTGTTGGCTCCTGGGCAACGCTCTCCCTGACTACTTCAACAAGGTCATTGGAACGTCTTGGTCGTTGATGAACGGCATGTCGACGATCTCCAACTGTGCCGTGCTCAAAAAAACTCGACACCAAACGACGAATATTATTGTCAGACGGTGCCTGTTTGCCGCGATACTTTTTGCGTTATGCCCGTTGAGTTAGAACAATAGAACGACTATTTTCGTTGTATAATGTCACTATTCCAGCGTGTTGTTTCGATGTAAAGCGATCCATGGTTGAAATTGTACTGAATTGACGTATCGAAAACAAGTATGGTGAAGTAGATCGGTTGGTAAATGGCAAAGTTATTCAGTATTTACATACCGACATAAAAGATGGTGCACCCTGTAAATAAGAAAACTGGTGTTTTTTATTTATAACTTAAAAAAATTTGTTGGGAGGTAGAAATTGTGCAAAAATTTATAGTTTTGTTAATGGAAAAAAAATAAATCTGGAAACGTTTTTTTATGTTTTCTTAAGAAAAGTGTTTTCTGAAATCATTTGCTACGCCTGTTGGAAATGTCATGCGATTCTATGTAAACACCCTACAAATTATATTTTTGTTTTTAATTTTTTTAAATAAATTTCTGTATGACTTTATTTGAGAAAATACCTCAAATGGGAGTATGGTAGTAACTTTGTTTGTGAAATATTGGAAGCCTCAGAAACATCCGTTATCAAAGGTTATATATATGTTTGGATTTGGCGAAAGGGTTTGTTGATCAATAGAAAAGAACTTTTATTTCGACCTAAAAAACAGTAGGCAAAGCTTAACTTTTATTATAACTCTAAGAAAAAAGTCCAAATTTGTCAGTTATTATTGAACTTTTTTCCAAGCAGTTGAAAAAGTAAAAGGCATTCAGTATTCTTGTAGAAAAGGTAATGAGAATCAAAAAAATATAGATAACTTTCTTCTAGGACAAAGGCCACTGGCCTTTTTAACTATTAAAATGGGTTTCTGGTTCGCACCCGATAAACTATAGTCTACCACATTATTCTATTTCAATTATCATGTCATTGTTAAAGGTACTTACAATTTCTAGATGATCTCTTGAAAACCATTCAGTTGAGAGCACCACTGACAAAGTGCAAAGCAACGTGATTAGTTAACTTCAAACGTGAATAGCTTAACGGCTAGGTGTTTTAGAGCAAAGTTGAATATGAACTTCTACGTTCGCCCCTCTTTTCTCCATGACAATTCACAACGAGTGCTTCGAAAATTAGTTCAAACGCAAAAACGTCAAAAGTGTATTGATCTTCATGAACAATATTTGGAAAAACTAGCTATTTTCGATTGGAAATATTTATTTCATTTGGTTGCGTCTAAACTCAAAAAGCAACCCAGTTATTAAGGAAAATACGTTCGTACATTTTGGTTACATACACATAGGTTACATAGGTCATATTATCTCTACTTTGAACTGCACTAAAGAGTTGCAAATGTAATATTTGAATTTATGCGTACACACCACTAATTTTATATGCGTTATTACATTACTATAAGCCTAAAAGCTGCCAGCGTATTGAATTGGCAACATACTGCACACATATACATACAAATTGCATGCATATATTTGCTTCTATAATATATTTATAATGTACATAGTAAGTAGCTGCTAAATGCAACAGAGCAAAACTGCCAGTTATGGACTATAAGCTCTAATGCTTACGTTTTGCAATTGTGAGTAAATAAGCGAGGAATAATTGCGCGCTTAACACTGTTAATTAGGTAGAGATTTGCCAAAAAACAAGCTGACCACATTGAAGTAAACATATGTACGTGTGTATCTATGCACATTCATTTCGATGCAATTGCAGAGGAAAATGTTAAATAGATTGCACAAATGCACTAGGGATGCCATTCCCGGTGTTTCAAATAGCGAGTTGAAAGAGGTAAAAAGTTTTTTATTGGCACATTTTTTTACAATACACGTTTTTCAATTTCCAAAAAACTTGGTTTGCCTTGCTTATTGAAACTTTGTTCTCTAGTGGCATGAATGTAATGCTGTATTTACACTCGATTTGAAAAGTAAGACGATACTCATTCGACTCGTTAGTTTCGACAAACAACTGCTTTCGTTAAGGTTTGGCATTATTAGCGGATTACAGGTGTATTTGCCCATATTTCCATAAAAAACATTGCTTCTACAGCTCCAAAGTATTAATGTAGGTAAAGAGGAACTAGCTCTGGAAACGCAATCGTTATGGAAACACTCAATCTCATATAAAACTGTCAAAATTATATTAAGTACTTGGAATACGAAAAGTACAAACTTTATTTTATTACTCTCTAGAAAAGTCTGAAAAATATTGGTTGGTATACTGACGGGGCACTCTTTCACCCCGTATCGTGCAGGCAAGGAATGCTAGAAGTCCTTTGGAACACCTACTTTGCCAATGTCCTGCTCTTTATAGGACTCGAGAAATGCGCCTAGAAGCAACATATTTTTCATCCTTGTGGGATGTTGCTGACAAAAAGTCCATGGCTTGTTAAAACTCGCGAAGATTTGCATTAAAAATTACGTAAAATAATAATTCGACTCCAAGTACATAGCACTGGTAAGACAATGGTCCCTAGAGGTCTAAGTGAAATCCTTTTAGCTAGCACTACCTACCTTCTGGTGTCCCTGACGTGCTTGTTCTCATACCTAGTATCGTATCTATAGATTTCTAAAAAAATCGAAGCAACTATTCCACACTTGCATTTAGTAGCTGAGAGAATGAAATATTTTCTAACTCTATTTAAATTTTTATCAAAAAGATGCTGTTAGTAGCTATTTGACTCTTTAAACTAACTTTGATCTCTGCATCACAATGTACGTGCACCTTCTATTTCAACAAAATATGCCAAAAAAGTCAAAATTTTGTGAAACAGTCTGGGGTAATGTAAATGTGCCAGCAGCAAAATTAAGTGTTAAGAGAAACCGTAACTCTAAAGGTGTGAAGCTGACTGTTGTCGTATTTTCGTGTTTGTCGATTTTGGTTTGTTGTTTTACATAATAACACGCAGACAGACATGTTCATTTTAACACCTGTCAAATACAAACAACGGAAATCTGCTTGAAGCGCATGCAAACACTGGCGGCCAAAAGAACTCCGACACTTCAAAGCACATAGTTTTCAATGGAAATATTTAATAATTGCAATTTTATAATTAATAGTTTTGAAAAACAAATTTATACTGTTTACTAAATAAAAAAATCACTGGCATTTATGGTGATTGAAAATTTAAAAAAAAAATATGACCCTGCTAAGACTGAGTGAAAAGCAGAGGCTAGCATTTTGGATAGCCAAGCTGCAATGGATTCGACTTCGACGACCTCTAAACTGGTAGAAAAAAGTAGGAATAGCCTTCCCCCTTGAGTGAAAACCTTAACGTTACATTAATATGAGTCCCGGGACATCGGAACATTGAAGGTAACGAAAAAGCAAATGAATTGGCAAGAGGGGGATCTACCAGGAATAATGATGTTGCAGAATCGGTATTCTCACCACTGGGTGCAATCAAGAACAGAATTTCATCAAAATATCTCCAAACCGCGTGGATTGTAGATGGAGAGACCAGACGACATGCAAAATCAGCAGAACATTATGACCAAACTACAGCCTCAAACAAACGTCAACATTAATAAACATGAAACAATGGGATGCCTAAAGACTGTTTTCGGTCTGTTGAGGAACAAGCAGCCAAATGGGCATCACTCACAACAGGCACTGTTACAGTTGTAATCAACCAGAGGAAAAGGAAACGATAGTTGGATTCTGTATGAATCACCAGTTCAAGCAAGCAACCAGGTTCATATGCTCCGTTCTCAAATTTCTATCCAGCTACAAATATCATGCTGTGAAGGACTGCTACATTTCTGACTCAGTGCTAGAAGAAATATGCTTCAGTAAGTAGTTCACCTACAGGAGCAAGAAATTCTAAAGACTTAATCCCTCCCAAAATACGTGTAATATGCAAAGATGCATCAACGATGTTTAAGAAGACGGGGACAGATTTATGCACCTGTCACCAAACTCTTTATCGCGATAGCCAGTGTCTGTTTCAAGCTACGGCCAAATTGCGGACTAACGTACAAGTTTGTTAAGGAATGCTACGTTACTCTTCAGCTTCTGGCAAATAAATATAATGATGTAATGGGTACCTGGTAAAAGTGTCTTCCCTTCGACTACCAAATGTGTTTTAGCGTTCATCTGAAAGGCGTAAAGGATGGAGTTATGGACGGAAACTACTGGGATATATTAGGTGCGCAACTAAGTTCCCGCTGGTTGTCAATAGATGCCGCCAGCAGTGTGTGCTAGTCGGTTTTGACATAACCTAAACGTCATAAGCCAAGCTCAGACATATGGGAAACAAACTACTTCGACACATTCGTGAATTTGTTTTGGTATCATATACTTTTGGTTTTTTGAAAATGTCTGATTTTGTGCCGAATGATCGTCATTTGCGGAAAGTGTTGATTTTTCTCTTTCTAATCAAGAGCTACAAAAAGTTTATGGAGATGCTGCTTTAAGTGAAACAACGTGCCGAGATTGGTTCCGTCGCTTCAAAGACGGTGATTTTAATGTTGACGACCGTCCGCGTGCAGGAAGACCAAAAACCTTCGATGACGCTGAATTGGGCATTGCTCAATGAGGATCCGTGTCAAACGCAAGAAGAGCTTAGGAGTTACCCACCAATCCATTTCCAAGCGATTGTATGCTTTGAGAATGACTCAGAAATAGGGGACTTGGGTTCCTTATGAATTAAAACCAAGGGATGTTGAACGTCGTTTTTTCGCCTGTCAACAACTGCTCTAGCGGCAGAAAAGGAAGAGTTTTCTTCATCGCATCGTGACGGGTGATGAAAAATGGATTCATTACAGCAATCCAAAGAAAACAAAGTCATGGGGACTGCCCGGCCATGCTTCTATGTCGTCGCCTCAGCCGAATATTCACGCTGCGAAGGTTATGCTATGTATTTGCTGGGACCAAGTTGGTGTTATTTATTATGAAGTGTTAAAACCAAGCGAAACCATCACTGGGGATCGATATCGACTTCAATTGATGCGATTGAGACGAGCACTGCGCGAGAAGCGGCCGCAATATATGGAGAGGCATGAACAAGTGAGTCTACGACATGACAACGTTCAGCCTCACGTTGCCAAACCCGTTAAAACCTACCTGAGAACACTGAAATGGGAAATCCTACCCCACCCGCCATATTCTCCAAATATTGCGCCGTCCGATTATCACCTGTTCCTGAACGATGCACATGATTTAGCTGACCAGCAGTTCCATTCATATGAAGACATCAAAACATGGCTTGATCCGTGGATAGCCTCAAAAGGTGAACAGTTTTACCGCGACAGTATACGAGATCTACCAGAAAGATGGGAAAAAGTAGTAGCCAGCGGTGGGCAAAACTTTCAATGATTCACTTGTAACCATATTTTCAGAACAAAGTTGTATTTTCATCAAAAAAAACAGCGAGAACTTAGTTGCACACCGAATATAATAAAATATAGTTTAGGTCACAGGTAACTTTTGTTCTGCGACTCTTTAATATTTTTTTAAATTTTGTTATGGAATTTTATGCATTGTACAATTATTTTTTTTTATTGCTTTGTTGTGGATTTCTTTCTCATATATCAGAAATACCAAGAAGTTATTGAGATTTTTGTCAAACGTGCGTAGAAGTGGTCGGCAAAACTTGCAAGTTCAGGCGATAAGAATAGCTAGCCACCTTTGCCTTTCTCTTATCAGATTTTCCTGTTTAGGAGTCCTGCGCATCTCGTTTAAAAAGAATCCAATTAACAACGATTTTTAGTAACAAAAAAGTCGATGGTCGAAGTCCACTTAGAAGACATCTAAGCCTTAGTTTTTAATATTTTCCGCAACCTTATAAATTTCAATTGTATTAATGCTCGGGTGGCATACATTTGTTTTAACTTTTTAGGCAACACATTTGGTAAACTTCACTGCATCTAAATTGTTTGTTTGTTTAGTAAGCCACAATAGGTTTCAAAAGCCTGAATTCAAAGTAAAATATGTCGATGATCTAAGCAAAGTAAATTTAAACTTAGTTAAACTTGGTTTAGCGAATGCAAGTGAATGCAAGAAAATCGAAGAGTCATTTAGTGTCATTGACAACAATCCCAACGCTCTCTCTCTTGCGGTTGCACAATTTTCTTTATGCGAACCTTTGTTGAATTAATTACATATTAAATATCCTGTATTCCTAGTCAATGTTGTATTCAAATTCAACCACCCGTGCGGAGTGTTTAATACACCAGTCGTCTTGTAGAAATGCTCCTAGAAAATATAAATGATGTTTGAATGAGTCACATCCTTAAAAATAATGGAATCCATCGTTGGGCCAAGAATACTAGACTTAATTTTCTTTTTTTTTTCTCGAACCGCCCACATCGAGGATGCATTAGTTGCTGACGGTTTATTTTACGACACTTGGTATGAAAACTATTGTTAACTATTGTTAATGTTATATCTGCAGTTTATTAGCGAACTTCCGGCTTTATTTGGCCACCACTGTAGCTCTCTGAGTAAGGTACACTAAAGCAGATGAGATGACTTTATATGTACATAAGGGTGCACTACTCTCCATATAAATGAACAAAATAAATAAAAAGTAGAGTAGGTAGGTTTGGCAGCCGCATCGCACATAGAGACAACGATGCCACTTAGACCACGGAATGGGTCCGTTGTGAGCCGCGGGGGCTGGGCTATATTTCCCTTTCCATATTGAACCATCCTGAGCTTTTGACAAAGCGTAAAAGGTTGTTGATACCTAAAGTGTATAGATTATCTTTATTCGTTAAGAAGTAGGATTTTAAAAATCGGTTTCTGCTTCTGGCTAGAGCCGGGCATGTGCAAAAAAGGTGTTGAATTGTTTCCAATTCCTCCTCATTTCTGCAGCTACGACAGAAATCATGCGTGTATACGCCTAATCTCCTTGCATGATTTCCTGTGAGGGCCCCTACTAAGGTCCTGATTTGAAGTCTACTCAGTTTTATAATACTCTTGGACAGACGTAAATTTAGCCTTGGCCATGTTTGCCTAGCAATTTCGCAGGTGTTAGCGCTAATCCATCTCTGATTTGCAGAATTGATTAGTGCGTCCTTAATGAGAAGCTTACAAGTTGCGAGAGGTATCTCCATAAAATTACTTATGTCTGGCATACAGGTACCTTCTCTTGCAAGTTGGTCTGCCCTACAGTTCCCTGGTATATCTCTGTGGCCTGGCACCCAGCATAATATTATACGATACTGTTTGGCCATCTCATTTAGAGAAATAAAACGTAAAGTAAAGTATTGTTTTGGAATTTTAAAATTTATTACATGTCAATACTTCCCCATAATTCGGCTAAATAGTATACACATTAAGTTCCACGTGGGCTGAATGAAACTACTTCCAAAAATGTCACTATTTGGATTCTATTTATAAAATTATTAAACATTTTGATGCTGACCTTTTAAGCATAAACTCTTCTATCAAGATAGATGATTTTTTTTTTGTTCAAACAACATTTTTGAGGAATAACTTTTTTTTTTATAAAAAATCGAATTTTGGAGGTATTTTCAAATTGATCCAGCTCACTTAAATGTTAATATTTTTCCAAATTATGGGCAATCATTTTATTTTATAATTTCGGTGAAAAAACTGCCCTTTTTTGGGGAGTCACCCTAATGTACGTATACACAAAGATTTTAGCACAACATGAACTGTATAGTGAACCAACTCAAACATACACAGACGGCAAATAAACATTTCGCACGCTTCACACATCACTGAATAATGATTGCATGCTATTTTATTTATTTTTGATTAAATATAAATTTAGAAAAGCCATTCAACTTAAAATATCTTATTTTTGTAGCACAACTTATTTGTCTTATATTATTTATGTGCCTTGTTAACTTAATAAAATCGCCTAATTTGGCGAGTAGAGTTCAGTCAACTCGTAAAGCCGTCAAGCGCGTCAGGCAGACTGACGATAATGAAGCTAACAGAATTGAAGATTTTTAGGTTTTCAAGCATTTTGCTTTTTTAATTCAAATTAAACACATTTTGTGAATGGGTCTTCTTTATGTGATCATTGCTATTATCCGATTTGACAAACAAGCAATGGAGCGCTGGAGGTCCAAAACAAGATTTACACTGAAAACTTTTTTTTGTTTAGTGAAAAAAATAGTCAAAAACAAAATTAAATGATTAATTTTGTAGAGGGTATACCATTTAGGAGTGATAAAAGATATTTTATAAAAATCTCCCGGGTGCATACATACATATATACAGATATCTATTGGTTTGGTAAATTTTCGATGGCGTTTAAACTCAGTTGAGGCTCCATCTCACAAATTTCATGCTGAATGTTGCTTTTTTTTGCAAACCTTCAAATGTTTCTGGTGTCATAGAAGTCATATCTTTAAGATGGCCATAGAGAAAATAGTTCAAGGGCATTGACGGCTAAATTACTGCAGAATGTCGCGTAGACTGGATTCGAAGCGATTATCAATTTTTCAAGCAAACGCAAACTTTTCTTCATGGTACAAAAGTCGCCACTATTTTTTTACCACTAGGTAGGTAAGATGGCAAGATTTAGAATAAGCCCCCGCTCACATTCCAGACTCCATTTTGGATCCCTCAGTGAAAACAGAGGTATCTATATCCGTACCGACTCTCCCCTCTTTCCAATCCTGCTTCCTCGGAAAGATAGCCCTAGCACAACCTTCAAAGCACAGTTTGCGGACGAAGAGGTCAGTCCGAATAACAGGGAAGGAAGGGGAGATCTGCTTCAAGATGCTACTATGTCCTACATTAAATTGCCTTCAGAGGCCAAGCTCCTTCAGCCTGATAGCGCTCTGAGCAGCAATGGTTTTAACCTGCAGATCCACAGGAAGTAAGTGCAGAATAACGTTGTGCGCAGCAGTGGGACATGTTCTACAAGCACCAGTGATGGCCACACATGCAGTTCTCTGCACTTTCTCTAATTTAGTGGTGTTGTAGCCCTTCTGAAGAGCTACCCACCAAACTAGGGAACCTTATGTCAAAATTGGCAGAACCACTAAGTTGTACATTAAAAGTACGACACGTAGCTCGAGACCCCAAGGCTATATTGGCCTTCTTAACTCGATTTTCTATGTGCAGCTTCCAGTGGAGCTTGGGGTGAAGTCTTTCACCAAGATACTTGACTTCCGATGAAAGAGTAAGACACTGGTTGTTAAGTCTTGGAAGCTTAAAAGATGGAGGCTTGCACTTTCTGGTGAATAGCATCAACTCCGTTTTGTCAGAGTTGACTCTGAGACCGCAACTGGCAGCCCATCTACTGAGTGTAGCCAGTGCACCTTCCAAAATTTCAGCCATTACTGATGGAAAGGGACCTGAGACCATTAGGACCAATGAGATAAGTCCACGCGTTTTATGGGATTGTCTTCAAAATGGAAAAAGTAATCGTACGAACCTATTTGAAGTACAAGTAGAGCGACTAATTCTGGCTATTACGTATACAACTTTGTTCCCGCCACTTTTCGATAGTTGGCTGCAGTTGCAAGAGCTAGTCGAAATAGAGAGGTTTAGTATATTCTTTTATATATATATATAAGTACGAAAATAATCGACATATCCATTGAATTCTGCTGCAAAGTCCCTTAAGGCTGGCGACCTAAATTACTCTCACAATTTTGTATTTCACCAAACAGCAGTGCGGTTTTAAGCCCCATCTTTTACTTATAGCTTTTTCTTGATCTCTCTTTGGTGTTTCGGTTCCAATTGAGTTTACGGTCTGGAATAATCCCGAGGTACTTTATCTCGGTAGCAAGTGTTTATCCCAGTCCATTTAGTAAAGCGGGCTTGAAAGCAGGCGTTGACCTTCAGTCCCTGGTCCAGCTATTCACAATATAGAGAGGGTTTTCCAGCTGTTCGCTCAGAAGTTGTAGATGCTTCCCTGATGCCGCTAAGGGAATCTCATCCACTTAAGCGATGACAATGCAGCCACTAAAAAGTAAAGATCCTCAGTTTAGCAGAATATAATTTTTATAGACGGCTGAAGGCCTCGTAGCCAGTGCTGGGTTTTGATATTTATGTAATAAAATTAGTTTTGTTATATAAATTTAATAAAATAAAAAAATAAAATAAAAATAAAAATTTTTATAGACCCACTAATTTTGTTGAGGGCTATATCATAAATTATTTTTATATTGCACTCGAACTAAATCAACAACTTTAGTGCCTACTAGTCTATTTTAGTCTAGTCTACCATTTGTCGACAAAAATGCCATCAGCTGGATAGGAAACTAGCAAAGTAAAACAATGCTAAAAAACGAGCTCGAACTTGAAAGACCCTGTGTATGCCGTTGCTTTTGTTCGGCCAAAACTGTTGCCTCTAAGTTGTTTTCATCCTTTCCTCTATACTCCAAGCATTACATATTTTAACTTTGTCGCTGTGACTAACGATGTCAAAAATTCAGTTTAATTTACCAAAATAATGCAAACTGAGATGTACACTAACTACGAGTAGATAGTTAGGCACATAGCCGCCTACAACCATCAGCACCGTAATTTCTACCGCAGAAAATAAGTGCTTAAGATGCCACTAAGTAGCGCCAATCTGCTTCTAGAACATTTCCGCAGCATGGCAAAATCAGCAACAACAATACTGTTAATTATTTAGGGCTCCGTTGTTGCTGTTGTTGCTCCCTATTATTAGTTCATTTCGTGTTTATGCATTTAATGCAATTTCCTTACTCTGGCTGAGCAGCTGCTGAAGTAAAATCAGGAACTTTCTTCCTCTACGCCACAAGAAGTAATCAAAGTGCGGTTACTGGAAGTCAAGTGATGCTGCAATTTCCCGCATTATTTGCAGACAAGCGTGCAGGCAGATGTATACAGAATGAAGACAACGCAAAAAGTTGCAACATAAATGCATCGCTCCTTTTTTAAATAGTTCTCGCTGTCTACTCTACTTGGTTGCACAGTTGCTCATTCCCTGTTTCCTTTTCTCAAAGTTCCGGCACTTGACAAATATTTTGTTTGTTCAATGTATTCATTTTGGCCGAAAATATCCAACAGCTCTGAAGAAAATAGTTATAATAATGTGGCCTTGTGCCTGAGTTGCTTGGAAGAGAGAAGAAAATTTGTTTTTGTTTGTTTTGTATGTCTAGGAAATGTGTTGCCGTCTCTATGAAGCGTCACTGCGTCCTCGAAATTGTCTTCAGGCTAAGCATCACTTGTACGTACTTTACTTTGCTATTTGTGGCCAAGGTAAATGAGCAAGTATTGAAAATACACATATATATTCACTTAAAGTATTTATGGTACTGTAGTCCAATTTTTAGACTTAAAGTGAGTTCAGTCAGTTAGTAATATCCACAACTTTACCCTTTCCTTCGCGGATATAAGTATCCACATGACAGCAAGAAACAATATTTTTAAAAGAACATAGTTCCTTCTACAACTAAACCATATAATGCACATCTTCAAACTGATTCCATCTCAACCTCTCCAAGCCTTTCAACTTTTTAAGCAGAATTTTTCGAACTTTGCTAAGTATGCAGTTTTACAGTCCATTCAATTTTAGTATAAAAAAGTGTAAATCTCAACCGACTACAAATTACCGTTGATTTGAGAAAACCTTTTTTTTTTTTCTGTTGACGCTACTTGACTTTTTCTTCCATATAAAAAACTCGAGCATGTATGTCCTTTGGTTAGGTGAAAAATATTTCATATCTTGAAAAATTCTAAAATATCTAGTTAAAAGGTTGAAAGTTTTCGGAAAATTTTGAAATATTTTTTTGAAAAATTTTGTTTTGCGTTAAATGATTTTTGTTTAGTATGTATAAACCATTTTTTGTGTCAAAAAATAGTAGTCTGTTTATAATTTTGCAATAGGTCAACTTGATAAAAAAATTAAAACACTCAAACTATAAATTTATTCCTCAAATGGGACATAGGTTAGGTTAGGTTATGGTGGTAGTCGGTCTGCACGACCAACTCACTTAGACCTTACAGGTCCGTTGTGATACCACTGTGCTGCACGGAAACCCCATTTACCTTCCTTCGTGGAACCATTTTGTGGCTCTTATGAAACGTAGAATTGATCCCAACCCCATGCCAGACAACTCTGTAAGAGAATTAAAAAAGTATTTACCTAGACAATCTGCTCTGATTTTAGTTAGGGCTGGACAATTGCAAAAGAAGTGCTCGACTGTTTCTTCCTCTCCCTCATCTGTGCAACTTCTGCAATATTCATGGAAGAAAACACCTAGTCTCGAGGAATGCCTGCCAAATAGCCAGTGACCGGTTAAACAAGCCACGACCTTCGAGATATTGTCTCTAGAGAGACTAAGCAATTCCTTTGATCTTTTCTTGTTTATTTGTGGCCATAGTAGTCTGGCTGTTACGCATGTATCTTCATCTTCCCATGACCTTTTGGCCTCTTGGGTAATGTTGTTTTTTATTATTATTGGGAGGTTGAATTAGTTTTAAAGGTTTTTTTCGAAGATTTGGCGCTTTATTGTGAAAAAACGGTACAAAATATTTTATTCGAAGTATTGGCCATCGCTAGCTACAACTTTCGCCCATCTTTCGGGCAATTTCCGGATGCCGTTTCTCCAAAATTCTGGCCGCTGCTTGGCTATCCATGACTCAACCCAAATCGAGACTCATATGCCGGAACAAATGATAATCGGAGGGAGCTATGTCTGGACTATACGGTGGGTGGGGTAACACTTCCCAGCCAAGCGTTCCAAGGTATTTTTTGACAGGTTGAGCAACATGCGGCCGAGCGTTGTCATGTTGCGAAATAACCTTGTCGTGCCTTTTTACCGTTTCCGGCCGTTTTTCTTTCAATGCCCGGCTTAAACGCATCAATTGCAGTCGGTAACGATCCCCCGTGATTGTTTCGCCCGGTTGGAGCAGCTCAAAATATACGACGCCGACCTGATCCCACCAAATGCAGAGCATGATTTTCTTGCCGTGAATATTCTGCTTGGCCGTCGACGTTGATGCGTGGCCGGGCAAACCCCATGATTTTTTGCGTTTTGGGTTATCGTAGTGGATCCATTTTTCGTCGCCAGTCACCACCCGATGCAAAAAACCCTTCCGATTTTGTCGCTCGATCAGCAATTCGCACGTAACAAATCGCCGTTCGACGTCGGCAAGCTTCAACTCGTACGGGACCCAATGTCCTTGCTTTTGGATCATTCCCATCGCTTTTAGACGCTTGCAAACGGTTGATTTATCAACGCCCAATGATTCAGCAAGCTCTTCTTGGGTTTGGCACGAGTCCTCGTTTACCAATTCCGCGTCCTCGAACTTTTTGGGCTGGCCAAGACGCTCCTTGTCTTCGGTGTGAAAATCACCACTTTTGAATCGTCGAAACCAGTACTCACATGTTGAAATCGACGGAGTATGGTCTGGGTAGGCCTCCTGCAGCAATTCACGGGCTTGGGCTGTATTTTTTTTTCAAATTGAAGCAGAAAAGCAAAGCTTCCCGCAAATTGCGTTTCGACGGCACGAAAGTTGACATACTCGGAGCACGAAAACACAGCGTTGTTTATACTTCAGCGAAATGACAGATACTGATAAACAAAGCCTAGGGATGAGGCTTTGTCATGAATATATATTCAGTATTGCCAACGCGATAAAGTGATAAATAGCGCCATCTGTGTGTCACCTTTAAAACTAATTCAACCTCCCAATAATTTACTCGGTGCCAAAGGTATTCCAATGGTACTTTTATCACGGAACAGTTGAAGAGCAGTACCTTTTCTGGCTAGCTCATCGGCTCTACAGTTTCCCTCAATATCTCTATGTCCCTGAACCCAAATAACGTCACTAATATCACTTAGAGCTGCCCGGCATTCCTGTGCAACCTTCGATCTTAGTAAATCCGCATTCATTGATTTGATAGCCGCCTGGCTATCCGAGCATATATTTATAATCGTTTTTGTTACGGTGTGCGTATTTAGATATGTAGCCACTTCTTTCATAGCTAGAACCTCTGCCTGATAGACGCTGCAGTAGTCTGGTAGTCGAAGGGATAGTTCCAGACCTAGTTCTTTCGAGAAATCTCCATAGCCAACCTTATCGGCTAGCTTGGAACCATATGTATAAAAGTTTAATTCCCCCCTTCTCCATGGCCTCGGTGTCTGCCACTCCCTTCTTGACGGTATACTTGTCTTGAAGAGCCTTTCAGGTAGGGATAGAGTAGTCTATTTCTTGCTTGTGACTATTCAGAGAGTGCAAAATAGAAGCGTAGCCAAACCACCGGTCTTTCCATAGCGCCATACTTTTGAGCCTGAGCGCCAAGCCGGCTGCCACGTGTTTCCCTACCAGATTTAGGGCAGGTAAATTGATTAGCACTTCCAGCGCTTTGTTTGGGGTAGTCCTTAAAGCGCCAGAGATGCATAAAAAAGCTGTTCTTTGGACCTTAATCATGATTTTAGCGTAAGTCGCCTTTTGAACAGATGGCATAATCTTTTTTATAGTACTGCCACGCACTTACGCCAGCGCTTGATCCAGCTTTTGAAAAATTTTTGCCACTCTATTTTCGATGTAGCCATCAAAGCCGTCTTTGATTTTTCCATTACTTTCTTTTGACTATATAAACGTGCCTACGTAAACCCGTAGTGGGTCTTTGATTTTATCGAGCTGGAATATATTAGGTCAATTAGATGGCTATCCGATCGTATTCGTTTCGTTCTTGGTCAAAAATTCACGAACAGTGTTATCATGGAGCAAAACCCAGGAGTTGATTTCCCACAAATTCTTTGTATGTAAGTAAGTTTTTGGTAATGTTGCGTTTGATGAATGTTGGATCGAATTCAGCTTTAGAAATCATGTCTTTGACGATATCAATGTAGTCCATTTTCTGCATGAAATTCAGGTCCTTTGGGACCAACTTTTCAACAACTCGACGCAAACCAAATCATTAACAACAATGTTGTGTACACATCCATAAGCAATGTTCAAGTCTTCTCCTAGCTCCCTGATGGTTCATTTGCGATTATGGATCAACTTTATTTCACTTTAGTAATGTTTTCATCAGTTTTCGATATCGACTGCCTGTCAATGCGTTTGTCACCCTCGATGGACTCACGATCTCTTCTGAAGCTTTGATGCCACTCGTAAACGGCTGTCTTCTTTATTTTCTATAAGTACCAATATTTCGGGGTTATAAGAAGTTTACGTGCAGCAATTCGCAAAGGAAAGAATTTGTGGGAAAACGATACGCGGAATTTGCACCTTGATAGCACATTGTCGTACGGTGCCATCACTGTTGGTGAATTTTTGACCAAGAACGAAAAGAAAAGCATCCAATAGGCATCGAATATACTTTTTATAGCTTGATAGAGTAAAAAACCTTCATTTTTCGGAAACGTATGCATCCAAACTTGTATTCGCTATAGAAAGGAATGATAGAGTAAGATATTACGTGGACTCATGAAAAGGAAAAGAGAGCGCAACCTTGCGGTGATATATGGTAGTAGTCCGGTGTAACGGCCGAAATTTCGACGATTTCATGAATCTTTTTTAAAAAGAGAATAAAATGCAATCGTTTTAAAGTTTTTACATGTTTTTATTGATGTTTTGAAGTATAAAAAAAAATTGTTAAAGTTAATTTTATATTAATTTGTTTAAGATTTTTGACGTCAAAGTGGAGTCCTTAAAAAAAGATGACTTGGTTCCGGGAAACACACAGCCTTCCAAAGTCATCTGAAATAAAAAATGCAAAGAGGTTATTATTCTGTAGACTTTATTTTAGGTCCCGAACCTAAAATGTACATAAAAATAAAAAAACAAAAACAAAATGGTGGACTTGTGAAAAAAGTTCTCAAAATCTAATTTCTTTTTCTTCATAAATTGTTTAAATTAAATAGTTTATTATTAAAAAATTAAATGTTTTAAAGGTCCGGGATCTAGATATGTTTGTCTAGAATAACGGGTTAAATTTTTAGCCAAATCGGTTGAATAGTTTGGAGTCAGTGATTCCCCGAAATTTCGAAAACATGGTTTTGAGAAAAACGCGTTTAAAGTTTCGACAACAGCTGCTGCTTTTATACACACTACGGCGCGCTCTCTTATTTTAGCTACAACTTTAAAAATAATTAAAATTTCTATCTGAAATTTGTATAGTATATTTTTAAGATGTTTTTCTTCCGAAAAATGTAAAAAACAAAAATTCGATTTTTTGAACCCGTCACACCGGGCTACTACCATAAATGAAGATGAGGGGTATAAAAGAACTAAAAAGAAAGTATCAAAAAGTGTCAACAATAAAAACTATGTAAACAAAAACTAAAAGTTAGATGAGGTTATTGTAAACAAAAAAGTTAATAAAAAAAATTATAGAGTTGCATTCGCAGAATTCACTGCCTTTTTTTTATTTTCTCACCCGTGGGCATCGACCAGTTTTGCATAATTCAATCAACTTGCCCACTCAATTTCAACTTTGCACGAATTGTAGTGATTGTCCTTCGGTTGACTAAATTACTACTACTTTCACAAGCTGCTTGTGTTTCAACGTACTATTTCTTGTTGGTATTTTGTTGGAGCTTAGTCCGTAAATTTCTTTAACAACTTCGTTCACATCCTTTCCTTTTCCTCTTTGAACTTGTTTACCAAAATTTCTGTTGCTGCCCTTAACGCCTGTCAATGCCAAATTGTCGCATAAATAGATACTGGAATGCAAAAATCACGTTTCGTCTGCATTTCGTATTGCTTCTTTTTTTCAAATTGCTTTGTAAATATTCTTATTAAAAAATTCCTCCATTTCTAAGTCAAGGCAATCATTTCCAGTATTGCTGCAATTCGCTGCTGAAGTAACTTTCTCGTGATTTTCATATTTGTGTCATCGCTTTTCGCTATCAAACTGTCACTCTGTCGTCTGACAATGAAGAGTGACTGATTGGATATGTCGTTCGCTTGTCGTTCTCACCAAGCTTCGCCTGCGCTATCAGTATGTGCTCTTCTTCAGCGGAAATGATAGCAGACCTCGTTGGCTGAAAACTGACGATAAGCGCACTCGTCTTCCGCTTAGCTGTGTTGTGCAGCGCTTAAGCGGCACGAATGATTGCTATGAATTTGTGCACTTTTGGTATTCATTATAATGAACTGGTGGCACATTAAGCAGATCAATTTCCATTTAAGCCGTTGGGTGCATGCACGAGTATGTATGTATGTGCACAAAATTATGCGACTAATCACTAAAAAGAGTATTCCAGGAGTAGTCTCCGTCTGGTACAATTGGCTAGTAGTTCGAGAATTTCGAGTTGCTCTTCGAAATTTGAAACAACAATGCTGCGAAGAAAACGTAATTAATTAATTAGTCGTACATGACGACAGCCGTATAATGTAAAAGCTACAGCTTCAGCTTTGAACCTTTTGGTGACTCTGATTCGAGTCCGCTTTCGAGCATGAGAATTTGTCAATGCTTTTTTTACTTGTGATATTTGAATTTAAAAAAAACTTAATGATTCAAATTTACAAAGCATTTTGAGCCGAAAAATAATTAAAAAATTTGTTTGCCAAGATTTGAATACCGAGCCTCAAGTGTGGTACATCAGCCTATTGTAACCCACCGGCTATTGCGTTACCAATAGAACATTGAGCAAATTTCGACTTTCGAGACAAACTAATCTCACTTCATACCCGTTCGAGTACAAAAGCGTAGTATTATTCTCTTTATAGGATAAGCTCAAATAAAAGGTGAAAAAGTAATACATAAAGGCAGTAAGTACCGAAACGATTTTTTTTGATTACTGTCGCCATGATTAGTGAATTGTTAACTTTTGTGGTTCTTGATGTACTCGTTCTTTTTACTGTTTGTTTGGAGTATTTGGGGCCATTTATCAGTTTCATAGTCTATTTCAGATGGAAATATTATATTAACGAACTTTAAGTCAAAAGATATAACTTAACAATTTTCTTATTGATAAAAAATTTTCATAAATTTATTTATTTATTGAAGTACAAATTAGTTACAAGAATCGATAATAAACAAAAAACAAATAATCAAAATAAAAAAATAAATATATATGTATATAAAAAAAATAAGGTGAATTTTTATTTTTCTCAAATTTATATTTATGTATATATTTAATTATTTATTCATCAGGGTTTTCCAGACCAGCTGTATCTTAACGGCGCCTCCCTAACACCGGAGTAACTTTGGTCTTGCCACGGCATAGGGCGCTGTCACGGTGAAGCTTGATGGTGCCAGTTCTGTGAATAAGAAAGGGCCTAGAGCTAAGCCAACTAAAGAGGGGATGAAAGCGAAAGCTCGCTACAAGGCTGTGTTCAAAGTCTGCCACCGGTTTAGTACCATGACCAATCTGACGCAAGCTGAAGCGGAATGATTGGCATGAGCTAAAAAGGAAGTTGAAAAGGGTCGTGCTCACTTTGCAAATCGCGCTGGGTATGCTGCATCAAACCCGGAGTTCGCCAATAAGGTTGAGGAGAGACTGGCCGAAAAAGGGCAGCGATCGACCGAAAGCGAAGGTAGGATACCTACCACAAAAAGAAAGTGCAAAAACGTTGCTACAAAGCCAAACGTGAAGCACAGCAAAACGGGCGACGAAAAGCCGACAACGCCCAAAGCAGCGGCGGCAGCCAATGAGATTGCCTTTTGGACCTTTGTACTTTGGCGACGGCGATGATCGCAGGCGATGAATCGATGAGCTGTATGAGCTTTACGAGGACATAGACATAGCGCAGCGAATAAAGATCCAGCGGCTACGTTGGCTGGGTCATGTCGTCCGAATGGATACAAACGCTCCGGCTCTGAAAGTATTCGACACGGTACCAGCTGGTGTGTCCAACTGGCGCCGGTTAGCACGATAAAGAAACGACTGGCGCGCTTTGCCACCAGATGTTAAAAAAAAGTAAAGCTAAATAAAACTGAGTGAATTATTTAACTAATTATTAAAAAATGTATATTGTACAAAATTATAAACATTACATTTTAATTATAACAGGCTAGAAAAATGTCATGAAAATATCTGAGACTAAATAACAAAAAAAATGCTAAATCAAGTTACGAAAATGGTAATCTGGCCAAACTGGTACTAATACCACGTCACTCATTGTCAAATTCGCTGAGAGCAAAGTAACGGGACGACGATAGGCGCCATGTCATTATTCTTTCCATCATGGATGTCCATGCGGTAATATTTATTTATATAAAAACCAAATTTTCTAGACACGAACTATTTACAACCCATGCATAGTTTTCCGACGGTATAAAAAATATATAAAACGAATATTTGAGTGATGCTCTTTCGAAGAAATATTCCACAATTTTATATAATGGACTATGAATAAGTTCGTGCGGTTTTTTTCGAAATTTGAAACTTTATTGACGTAAAATGGTTACAAATTTAATATTCAAAATATTGTCCATCGCTTACTACTACTTTTTCCCATCTTTCTGGCAATTCACGGATTCCCTTTGTGAAAAATTCGGTCGGTTTTGCCGCAATCCACGAATCGATCCATTTTTTGACTTCATCGTAATTACGGAAGTGCTGGTCAGCCAGGCCATGTTGCATCGATCGGAAGAGATAGTAATCGGATGGCGCAAGGTCTGGACTATACGGCGGGTGGGGTAGGACATCCCATTTGAGCGTTTCTAAGTATGTTTTGACCACTTGTGCAACATGTGGCCGAGCATTGTCATGTTGCAAAATAACTTTGTCGTGTCTATCGGCGTATTGCGGCCGTTTTTCTCGCAGTGCTCGGCTCAAACGCATCAATTGTCGTCGGTAGACATCCCCCGTAATCGTTTCATTCGGTTTCAGTAGCTCATAATACACAACACCCAGCTGGTCCCACCAGATACACAGCATAACCTTCAGGCCATGAATATTCTGCGCCGACGTCGATGTTGAAGCATGGCCAGGGTATCCATACGTTGCCCGACGTTTTGGATTGTCGTAATGGACCCACTTTTCATCGCCAGTCACAATTCGATGCAAAAAACCCTTTCTTTTGTGCCGTTGAAGCAGTTGTTCGCATGCCATAAAACGGCGTTCAACGTCTCTTGGCTTCAATTCATACGGCACCCAATGGCCTACCTTTCAGATCATTCCCATGGCTTTTAAACGTTTGGAAATGGTTGATTGATCAACTCCCAAAGTTTTTGCAACCTCTTCTTGCGTTTGAGCCGGATCTTGATCGAGCAATTCCTCCAATTCGGTATCCATGAACTTTGGCGGCGCACCCTCGCGTTCTTCGTCTTCCAAGCCAAAATCACCACTTTTAAAGCGTGCAAACCACTTCTGGCACGTTCGCTCAGATAGAGCATGCTCACCATAAACTTCCACCAAGATACGATGACTTTCGGCTGCTTTTTTCTTCATATTAAAATAATGAAGAAGAATTCCCCGCAAAAACACATTATTTGGCACGAAATTCGACATTTTCAAGTGTGGTAAAAATATTGTTGTTTACGCTTCAAATAAAAAACTTATACTGACGTTTGTGCCTTACGACAGTAGCTCTCCAATGAATGTTTGGAAATGTGGATCGATGGAATAATAATCAAGTTACGCCATCTGTTGTAAAACCGAACGAACTTATTGATAGTCCTATTAATATATGACTAATTTAATTTTGGTGTTTCACCGAGATCCGAACCTACGTTCTCTCTGAATACCGAATGGTAGTCACGCACCAATCCATTCGGCTACGGCGGATGCCCTTTTTTATATGAGTATGAACGTCTATTAGCTATGTTTTGAAAAATGGGAGTGGCTTCCATTTAAGCTAAGTCACCTTTTAAACTCAGTAAAATGATCTTTTAAACTCTCTAAAATCCCCTTTTAAACTTTATTTGTATCAAATTGAGTATTTCCCCAAAGTGACGGGCCGTTATTGATTTACTCTAGTTTTGGAAGCGCACGTCAAATATATTGTTTATTCTATGTATTTATATGCACACATACACACATACAAACTCAGGAATCGACTTGTGTTTATACATGTATTGAGATTCATTATAAAATTCCCCAATTTTGTGGTTTTTATTATCTGTAATCATAAACTTTCAACAACTTTTTCTTTTGTATTTATATTTATTTCGAAACATTTAACCGGATTTAACTGCAATTACCGCCGTTTGTGCCACACCATAAGAGTTGAATTCCTCTTTTCTTTTGTTAGCACAACGATCCCTTTAGGAAATGAATGTTGAATTACTTATACCAAATTTATACTCGCCTTTCAGACAATTAGTTACAATACTGTAAGGCTGCCAGACATACTAATTTTGCAGCACATTGCTCGTTTGAGAAGCCGAAGGCTTAAATGCACTGATTAACTTTTTAATATATTATTTTAGGGCTCCGACTACAAAATATTTATTTTTTTATCTTATCGGTGCTCTAAACTAAACTGGCGTAGATTAAATCAAATGAAATAAAGTGAAAAATCGAGGCCAGCGACCAAAACAGTTTACACTCTTTAAGGGCCCAATACCAACGATGGACTTCTAGTAATATGGACATTGATGATGAGACAATAGTCGAAAACCTCGGTAAAATCATGGAAATCGACGTGTTGGACCAACAAGTGGGCATAGCTTAAGTACTGAAGTTTAGCCAGAAAATTTCTTGGCACCATTTATTTAAGACTGGTCTAAAGAAGATCATCGATCTATAGATTGCACACGGATTGACGATAAATGAACTTTTGGATCGAATTGAGGCCTATGATTTGTTGTCGAAAAGTAAAAAAGTCAACTGATTTTTGAAGCGAGTAAAATAACTAACTAGGAAAAAATAATCACATCTGAGAGCAACTACCGAAAAAGATCGTAGTCAAATCGCGATTCACCGGCGCAAACGACTACCGAGCTTGGATGAAGGTTGCGGTGTATATGGTGGCATTAGAAAATAGTCATTCACTTTGAGCTGCTCTCTTTAAGCTATAGAGTCAATTTGGAGCTCTACTCTAAACAACTGACCAAACTGAAGCAGGCAGTTGATTATAAGCAGTCAGAATTTGCGAATAGGGAGAGTGCTGTATTGTGGTCCATTAAAACAGACCTCCTAGACCAGAAACAACTTCAACGACGAGTCAGAAACTTTGTGAGCTGAGACTTGAAACTAAACGATTGTCTCCTACTGATCTGATCTTCAAGTAAGCTTGTGAAAATGAGCTGGTTAGCGTTTTTATCAATAGCGACGACCACTTCTTCAATCGCGAAGTTATGAATTATTGCCTTCAAAAGGTGTAAAAGTTATTAAACCGAACGGTGCAGATCTGAATCGAAATTCCTTAACTAAAGATAAATTAAATTTAGATTTCCGAATTTCAGAACCTTTAATTTGGCTAGTAAATTTTCTAGTTACAATTGCTTTGGCTCCTTCAAAAATTTATATAAGGCGCCTTTTTCAATTTGCTGCTTCTCTATTCGCTATCTCTGCTCCTTGACGAAAAAATTTCATGCGAAAGCAATAATAAAGTTATCGAGCAAGATTTGTTACTAGCGAATATAGTTATACCTCATAAAATTGTTATAATTCACTTGTACAACTCACTTGCTAAATCTTGGCGAATCGAAGCTGCGCAGCCTATTTCATTGAAATTCGAAGTATCACATCACAAGTGACAAAATAAAACGTCCGAAATAAAAAACTATAATTATAAATGAATTGAAAGAATTTTACTAATTTCTTAGCTAAGTTACTTCTTCTTCTTTTTAATTGGCGCGATAACCGCTTACGCGAATTTAGCCGGGTTTAACAAAGCGCGCCAGTCGCTTCCTTCTCGTGCTAACCGACGCCAGTTGGACACAGCAAGTGAAGTCAAGTCCTTCTCCACCTGATCTTTCCGCAGGCGATGAAGCGATCAGGTGTATGAACTTTACGATGACACGGACATAGTGCAGCAAGTAAAGATCCAGCGGCTACGTTGGCTGGCCGCCATAACCGGATGGCTTGGTGCGACTAACATTCGGTAAAACCCTCGAAACCAAATAATAAACAAAGTTTTTTCTCAATAGCGGTTGCAATACTAAATCTCCAAGTGTATTTCTGCCATGAAAGAGCTCTTTATAAAAATCCATCTCGTCGTTCGAAACCACCATACAACTGCAGAACCCTCAATTTATGGAAAAACATTCAGATGCATAGCACAAGTAGGAGGAGGAGCTAGGCCTAATATTTAAGCGTCAATATATACTTATATTATACATTTTGTCAAAAAAGTACCGGAAATTGTTCAATAAAACGCAAAAAACGTCATGAAAGTTTGTTTTGTGGCCTTCAAAATAGGCTCCATTCGTAGCAATACACATATGCCACCGATAGGTCCAGTCATCAAAGCACCTTTCAAACGCCTTTGAAGAGATCTTCTTCAGCTCCTTTTTGGCCTCAAGGTGGCGTGCGCGGAGTGGCAATTTAAGTATTAGGAAAAAGAAGAAGTCACAGGGGGCTAAATCCGATGAATACAGTGTTTGTTCGTTGATATTTGACGAGTTTTTAATGAAAAAAGTGTTCACAATATGAGCCTTGTGAGACGGAGTTATCATGGTACAAGATCGATTAGTTTTCTTTCCACAAATTAGGCCGTTTCCTACGTAAATAATATTCTTTATTTAACGTAGAACCATTTGGAACGAATTCCGAGTGCACAACACCATGATATTCAAAGAAAACGAGTAGCATTACTTTCACTTTTGACCGACTTCGAGGTGATTTTTGGGTTTCGGCTCATGTGGATAGCGCCATTCAGCCTCCTGTTGACTGGTTTGGGTGTCAAACCCACGACTCATCACCTGTTATGATGCGCTGGATAAACGCTGGGTCCGCCTTCTTCCGATGAATTTTTTGAAAGAAATTCAACTCTCTTGGAACGAGTCGAGCACCCACGCATCTCATGCCCAATTGATGGGATAGAATGTTGGGAATTGATTCATGAGAAACGCTAAGGTCACGAGCTACCTCCGTCAAACTTAAATGATTTCAGCACTATTTTCTTGACTTTGTTACTGTTTTAATCTGTTGACCAGTTCGGGGCAAATCTTCAACGACATCTCGGCCCTCTGCAAAAGCCTGATACCACTGGTAGACCCGCACTCTCGCCATAGGCTTTCTGCAACATTTTCAATGATTCGGCACATGAAATCTCGTTCAAAACACAAAATTTAAGACAAATTCTTTGTTCGATATTTTTATCCATAGTGAAAATCTCAGAGCACTCCTGCGGTTGACTGATATCATTAAATGCCAAAATCAAGCTAATTGACAGATCACACTCAAACTCTGCGACTCTATAGAGGACAGTTGTAGCAAATCGATAACCCATATTGCTTTAAAAAATGTGCTGCAAATTTCTGGCAGGGTTTGCTTCATAAAAGCGGAACCCTTAAATTCGTATAATAGCAAGCTTTTACGATTATTGCAACGATTGCCAATGAATGATAGTTGGAAATGTTTTGTTGAATTAAATACAACGGTATGCTGCTATACGTGTCCATGTATATTTTATTATTAAATATAGAATTGTATGAAAATGGTTCAATTTGAATTGGATTTTCAACTTTACACAAAACTATTCAGTAAAATGAAGGAAATATTTTCAATTGGAAAAGTTTTTGGCACAAAGCGGTAAATAGTAGATTTGGAAATAGGGATGCAGAAAAGGAAAAGAAGGCACAAGAGAAGAACTTTTGTGGAAGAAGTAAATGCTGTGAAAGGCAGCAAACGACTTGGTATTGGCCATTCAATTTTAGTGTTATAATTTAATACATCACTGAAGGCTTCCCAATGGCTGAGATAACGTGCATGCACACCCACAAGATGTGATATAATATGAAAGAAGCGTAGAAGCGTATAAATCCGTGCGTACCAAATTTCATATGCCAGGCGTATGAATTTTAAAATGTTTAACAAATGGCATGACCAACTTTATATGACACATATTTTTATTAATTTAAAAATGCCTATCACATAAAAAGATATCTGTCTCATTGCTACCAAATTTTGTTATAATTTTTCTTTAACATTTCTCTGTTATTGTCTTTGTGTATGCATATGGGAGTTTCTGAGCTTTATTCTGGATAAAAAGTTGAGCTGGAAGGAAAATAAGAGTACACTCAAAGCTTCTAAAGCTCTCCAAATTAATCACCTATCAAAAGATTTATAATTCGTTTATAAGGCTTTCCCCCAAACCCTAACCCTTTTTTCAACTCCACTCTGAGTATAAATCACCTTCTGTCTTCATACCCTAATCTTGCATCGGCTAAACATCATCACTTACGCAATAGCGACCCTCTTGAAATATTAAAAAAACCCAACCGAAGCCAACATAACTATATTATATCATTATCTCAAAGACACTGATCTACGTCGTCGGATCTAATCGATCCATAATCAACCTGCCACCCGAAAGCCTCCGATGCTAGCGCTGAACTACTATCAGCTTATATAGTAATTTTATTGTTATGTAAACCTTTATAAAATAAAATAAATAATTTTTGCATACTGGTGGCGTACATCAATTATATTTAAGGCTTGTGCAGTATACAAACGGACAAGCACTGGAGCACGTAAAGTTAAAAAAAAAGATTTCTATTTCTCAAAAAGGTTTTTTTTTTTCTATTTAGTAAAAAGTTATTAAAAGAAAATTGAATGATGAATTCAATATACAGGCTTGAGATATCAAAATCCAGTTCACGAGCTAAGTCAGACAGCAGAAGAAACAGTCGAAAAAACCCAAACCAAGTTATGTTTTTAAAGACATTTTTTATGAGCACGATGTACTATGACTCTTTGATAAGTATTGACTACTTATTTCCTTATTATTTAACATTAGCTTTAAAAACTTTCTTACAAAATAATACAGCGTTAAATAACTGTACCCATATTAAAAAATTTTGACTAACGGTTTATTTCCTATTTAACTTTAATAACTTTTTTATGAAAATATAGTTAACTAGCTTTAACCCGCGGCCCCGTTCGCGTAGGAGTAGTTTTGAGGGATTTAGGATATGTATATAAAAGAATTACAAACAATAATTTCATAGAAAATAATTTTTTATTAAGAACCATAATAATACAACACCCGGCACCCGTTGCTATTCCTCGTTGAATAAAATCAAAACAACCATTCAGAAAAATATCAAGCAAAATTATTTTTATTAATTTTCTATCTCAAACCGTTTTTGAACTTTGCATTTGGGTCATAGTTGAACAGCTTATGCGGATTATGAAGTCTAGAGTGTGCTATAAATAGTAGGAAATAGGAAAAACTAAGATTTTTTAGATTAAATCTAAGCAAATATTTGATTACATATTAGTGACGAATGAGAGTGGTGGCGCGGCCTGGGGGCTGTGGGAAGGAAGTTCCATCATAAAAACCTGCTTATAACCTTTATAGTACAGGTTCTCCTACAAAAAGCTAAAAGAAATTCCATACATTGTATACAAATTTGCAGTACGCAGTTTTAAAGCCCATTGAATTTTGGTCTATTAAAGTGCAAGTCTAAAGTGGGTGAACAATCGCGTTGATTTTGACATTTTTTTTGTTGGCGGTCTTGTGCATATTCTCCACATAACGAATGGCCGCAATATTTTTTATATGGAAGAAAACACGCAACACCATCAATGAAAGAAATTTCCAAAAATCAGCACACATTTGAGCCAATTGAAACTTACGTTTTCTGATTAACATTTAATGGGCTATAAACTGCATACCCGAAACTTTTCTAAAAATTCTCCCTGAAAAGTTGGAGATTTTTATAAAAGTTGTATGAATTCTTTAGTTTGAAACGTAAAGATTTAAACCGTTCTTGGTTTTCCAAACTGGATAAAGAGACGGATCTGGTGGTGAACGAAGACAAAACAAAGTACCTTCTGTCATCAAACAAACAGTCAGCGCACTCGCGCATCCGCACCCACGCCACTGTTGACAGTTATGAGTTTAGAAGTTGTAAGAGCTTATCTAGGAACCAGCATTAACACCGACAACAATGTCAGCCTTGAAATCCAACGTAGAATCTCCCTTGCCAACAAGTGCTACTTTGGACTAAATAGGCAATTGAGTAGTAAAGTCCTCTCTCGACTAACAAAACTAACGATCTATAAGGCTCCCATCATGCCCGCCGTCGTGGCGTCGTGTTTTTTTATTTTTTTATTTTGCATTTTGCCTATACTTATAATTCATAGAAGACCTTTTACAAATATTTGAATTCATGTAAAAAGTGTCATTGGTTTAATTATTAAAAGTACATTTCCTGTGAAATATCCCTATAAGTAAACAAATTTAACATTCTACCAGGTACCTCTAAGAGAGGTGGATCAGTGTTTTCCTTTTCAACGTTAAAAATACACGCAATGGTAACACGAGAATAGAGGCCAGTTCATTTGAGTGCGATTGAAGACGATCTCAGTATTTCCTGGGCACATTTTTTATTCCCTCTCTAAGGAATTTTTACGTCCCGATGAATTTGCGCATTCATCTTGTACCACGGAGCGTTTACCAGGGTGCGTTGGGTTTTAGACTGGAAACTTTCCTAATTTGAACCATCCACCCCACAGTTCGATTCCATAAATCCAGACTCGTTTGAGCACAGTTTTGTAAAGGATAAACTTGTCCATTGATAGGTGAATTTACGGTTTAGCAGCCAACACATGTTTCAAAATATTAATCCTAGGGCTTTCCTTTTGGCAAAGATATGCGTTTTTCACATAACCCGCTTATGAACAAGAATGCTTAGGTATTTTGGCTGTATCACACTGTGCGATTGAGGTGAGATTTAAGTTGATTTGTGGTCACTCGGTTCTCCAGTGGGATCTGCTGCTGGCGTCATAATAGCAGTGCCATCAGCGATGGTGTCGGTTAGAACACAACCTGTGGTTGGCAGTGGTAATTTTTTTTGTTGGATTTTAAAGAGTAGACCTTTGTGCTACATTCGATTATTGTTGTGGTTGTAGCAGTATACTAATCCCTGTTAGTTTTATATACATAGATCACTGGTCATCAGCGTCTAACTCATCTAACGGTGGGGTCCAGAGCGAAAGGGGTGTTAGATGAGTGGGTTGGATGGGGCATTTGAAAAGGTGCTTAGTGTCGTGCGAGGTACCTTCAAATGCTGGACAAATGTTTAATATGTCGAAGTCGATTCTATATAAGTAGGGGTTTAACCTGCTACAGTATCCAGGACGTAATTGTGCCAAGGTTCGCGGTACTCTCGGCAACGCTGGAGCTCTTCGTCTGTTATGGGTGGTAGTTGGCCTGTGATAACGGCACACGGGGGTCGGAAACTTAAGAAGGTGGTAAGGGTCTCCCGACGAATGCCGTTTATAGTCTGTCTGTACACTGTCCGGTCCAGTAATTTTCGACCTGTTTTGTCTTGGATCCCGTCGGCGTAATTGAAAAGGTGCCTCCTGATGTGCCTGGGAGGCGGCACAGGCTCAAGCAGGTGTCTGCATGGGGGAGACCTACGGGAGCCCCCAATCAGAAACTGCTTGCTGAGCAGTTAGTTGTGCTCCTTAACAGAGAGCATCTGTGCCGTTGGTCGTATAGGTGTTGTAGGAACATCAGGAGGCAACCTGTCGCTGTCCAAATGGCATTGTTTTGGCAAATCGCCCACTGCATATCACTAGTTCCAGGCGCAGCTTAGTTTAGAAACGGCCGGCTAATTGCCTTAAATGTCGATAGGAACACTTATTTGTCCTTGCCCCAAGTGCTGCCGGCAAGCGATTTGAGAACCTTGTTGCGATTTTGGACTTTAGTGGCAATAGCGGTTTTGTGCGCCGAGAAGGAGATCAAACCGTCCAAGGTAACAGTTTGCCACGTTCGGTCGAAAACTTGTTATATGTCCAAGAACAAATTTGCTATTAGTTGCTCGCTGTTTTTCGACGAGTATATGGACCTGTTCAATTGTCAAATGCTCTTTTCACACCGAATTGATACTTTGGGAATATTTGTTTGGAAAACCTTTGATGAAGTGAAATCTTACCGACTGGAATGTCCTTCAGGATGTCGGTACAAGCCTTCTGAATTTTTGGATGTCCTCTACGTACGCAAAACGATTTCCTTTCGTGACCAAATGAAATTTTCCGAACAGGGAGCCATATCAGGCGAATACGGTGAGTGATAGATGCCAACAGTGATTAAAACGCGATTTCTAGTCAACAAATCAGTCACAAGAGAGGATCGATGAGATGGTGTATTTTCATGCAATAAGCGCCAGCTTGCTCCTTCGCGGTATTCAGGGCGAATTCGATGAATTCCATGCAATTAATGCTTGAAAACACCAAAAAAAAAATGGCGTTGACGGTTTGGCCCGTTGGACGGTACTCCTTGTGGAAAATTCCCTTGGAATCGTAAACAAAAATGAGCATCAAATTGATATTTTGGGGGTGCTTCGTCTGGGGCCTTCCATTCGGCACTTTGACGCTTAGTTTCAGGTTCATGGAGGAAACACCACGTTTCACCACCAGTTACAATGTTGTAAAGGAAGTTCTCGTCTATTCCCACCTTTTTAATGAGGTCTTTCGAATGTTAAGTTCTGATCAATTTTTGGACCTCAGTTAACTTGTGCGGAATTAAACGTGCGCAGACCTTTCGTAGGCCCAAATGATCAGTTAAAATGCGATGAATCGATGTTTTGGAGATATTCAACTCCGATTCCATGACTTTCAATGATGATTTCGGTTCATTTTTGAGACATTTACAAACAATTTCGAGTTTCTTTTGGAGTTTCTTTTTGGAGTTTCTTTTATGCCCTCACAACCATCTCTGAAACGAGTAAACTATTCATGAACTCTGGTACGAGATAGACAATCATTGCCATAAACTTTGTTTTATCAATTGAAATGTTTCGGTAAACGATTTATCGATTTTAAAATAAAATTTGATATTAGCTCTTTATTCGAAACTCATTTTTGTACCGATGACACAAACATACTGACTCTTTAGAAGCAATAACTTCTCTCCCAATGAACCGAATGCCACCAAGCTTTCACTGGAAGTTAGCTAGAGATGCAGCTTCCAACACACTAACTCATTAAAAGGATGCCGCCATCAAAAACATATGGCACCAGTCTTGTTTATTTTGGATTTCACCTTCCACATATATATAAGTATATATTATATTTTCACGTGCTTCCTAGCTGGAACATGGGGCCTCAGCTTCTAACTGATTGCATATTTTCATTACAAAAAAAACAGTATTAAAATTTAAAATAATTTTATAAAAAAAAAGTATTTAATAAAAACATACACCAACCAGGTGATTTAAAAACGTAAAGCCAAGCTAAAAGTTAATGCTCGGAAGAGCTTCATACACAAAGAAAGAGCAACGAGAAGTGAAACATATTTATTGCCTTTGAATTATTGTACAAACTTTGACACATATCAGTTATTAATTAGCTTAGCGCAGTTGTTGCTTGTTTATGTTCAGCTCGCCAACCCGTCGCTCATTAATTAACTCTTCCAATCGTAACTCGAATAGCCCAACATTTTGTATTTCTCAACACCAGCACGAAGCTATTCGCTCTGTTTACAATTCACCTACAAGTTTGCAACTTTATCCAAAGATCCGCAGGCGGAGAGTATGGAAATTGATTTTCTCACTCTACTCTGCGTCACTACCTAGTGCTATTCAACCTACTTCTCTTTAGCTCTTACTCAATTATGATATCGCTTCACTGCGCCATTTAGTTCCCCATTTCGAATGCATAATCCTAATTTCTTGGCCTTTTGTTATATGTATGTACATAGCAACTCATTTGGTTTTGCTTAGGTAAGGAAATCAACGCCTTAAAATATTCTACTTTATTATTATTTATAGCGTGTTGGGCTATTAACTACGTTATTGGCTTTTCATGCCAGAATATTTGTTATTCGATACTTCCAAAAACTAAAATACAAATAACATTTTTTTCGCGCGCTATTTTGTTTGGTTTACAACTTGTTTGTTCTGAAAGCTGATGATAATATTGTATAATATAATAAAGTTGAAGTTTATGACGTGATTTGTAAAAGGAAATGTGCCAATTAGTAAAATTAGTTCATAACAAATTTGTTGGGTGTCGGCGCTCGTGAGTCTGATTGCCATTTTGTAGTTTCCTGGAAAAATAAATATATATTTGTGTTTGTTTAAAGAAATAACAAATTTCATGAAATTTACTAAAGCAAATTAACTTGCAAAAAATGTTTCTTTTATAAAGCTTGCATCAGTATTTATAGCAAATTTTTAGAAGCCATTGATTTAGCTATTTTATTTATATTACTTAAATCAATAGTTCTAAGTATCAGACTTTTCGGTTCTGTTAGTTCCATTTATTATTGCTTAACACAGTTGTTACTGCTAAAGCTACTGCTAATTTTCCATTCTCTGCTAATAAAACCCAATACTGTTAACGGGCACATTTAATGTTTACCCGTCCAGATTTTCAAAATCGCTCAAAAGAAATTTTCTCTTGAAAAATATTTCATTGGAAACAGCAGGATGCATCAAAAGATGAAGTCAACTCATGACCATACGCCATTTGCGAAAAGGTCCAATTTGAGTATTTTCTTTGGTACTATATGTAACATTCTGGAGACATTAACGACATCCAACGTACACCCAACTACCCCTCTCTGCAGCCGTATTGCACTAACTGAGATGCAGCCATAAAATGGGTAGAGCAAAACTATCTCTTTGTGAGACTATCCCTACTATCATACTTTTTTATTCCCTAGAAGAGAGCATATGTATATATGTGCATATGAGTATTGTTTTTAGTGTTGGGCTTCAATGCAGCCAACTAACTACTGTCGCTCATGCAAATCACATGTACTTATGTATATATATTTTCGTTAACTAAATACACTACCAACAACAAAAACTTGTTTACTGTCAGTTTATTCTAGTGCTAACAGCAACGCTGAATGGCAGCTCTTATAATTTAAAATTAATGATAGCCCTGCTGAACTTTGTGCTAGTAATATTTCAAAATCTACTAATTAATGAAGCTCCTAGTGAAATATGTGTATATTTGTACGTACTAATATACTTATATACAAGTATATGTATGTACGAGTATCTAAGGTTAGATATATGAAAAATACTATGTATCTGGACGACCACGCAGAGTGGTATGACGGCCTCATCAGTTATTAAAATCATCGACTACGATAAATAGTTGACAGTAGACAGTGATTGAATGACATCGTATAGAGCCTAAATTTGGGGCACCAATATAATACGATATACTGTATATACAAGTATGCTTGTGCAACACGATGGCTTTCGATAATTTGAAATAGTGAGTTAATAAACAAACGGCTTGGGTTTATTCATGCTGAAATGTATGTATTTATATATACATATGTATGTTTAAATACGAGTATTACCATAGTAGAACTAAAATAAATAAATTTTATAGTAAAACAATGAGTAAATAGGGCAATGTCAGACCAGCCAAGAGCTAGAATATTTTTGAACGACATCAGTTCGCGGTTTATATCAACCAAATAAATTATGCTGCCTACTTTTACGTGATGATGACATTAGTTATGTGAATTGTTATGTTCTGGAAGTAATTACCTTAGCCCACAGTAGAAAAATGTTGCAAAAAGTCTAAAGGATAATGCTACTGTCGCGGCGAGAAAAGTAAGTATGCTTTTGGAAACATTTTGCAACGAATTTATATGAATTTATATGAAATAATTTAAAACGAAATGGGGGCAGCACAATTTTTCTTTCGCGAAAACTTTTTTGAAGGATGCAGTCGGACTAACTACACCTGGAATTTTTAATTCACAACAAAAAAAAATAATTTTTTTCCATTTTACCAGAGTGCGACTCATAAGTTCGCGGCCTAAAGTACTGAATGAATGAAAAGTGTGGAGCGATTCCATGTGAAGTGATCAAAGTATTTTTGCTATTGTAGTCAAGTTTTCTCAAATTTAGTTTATTTGTGGACTTGAGTATAATAAGAAGTAAACTGAGAAAATAAAAACAAATTATAATTTTGAGTTTATTAAATGTAGAAAATGTTAGTAGATATAAATTTTTGAAAACTGAAATATTTTTGGTTCCTTTTAACACTTTTATTTTTTTTTTTAATTTTTTAGAATAAAATATACTTTTCAACCATATTTGAAGAATATAGAGAGTTAATCTTTTCTTCTTCTTCTTCCTCTTCTTCTTCTTATTCTTTTATTATAGGTTTTCGCCTGTTTTTCTTCACACAATTACATAGTTATAAATTACAAAGTATTATTAAAATTCAAAAGGACGAAATGTTATTGTCCTTCCGCTGATGTCGAAATCCAGCTTTCGCGCCATCTCTTTGGTGGTCTTCCAGGTCCGCGCTTTCCATATGGTATATAGTCCCTCGCTATTCGGATAATTCTGTCGTCACTAGCTCTAGAAGCGTGATCATTCCAAGCTCGTCTTCTTGTTCTTATAAACTTCACTACGTCATTAACGCCAGTTTCGTCACGAATGACCTCGTTTCTAATGCAGTCAAGACGTGTTTTTCCTACGATGGATCGTAGAACTTGCATTTCAGCTGGACGCAGTAGCTGTTTTGTTTTTGCGTTTTCAGCTCGTGCTTCGGCTCCATAAGTCAGGATTAGTCTTATTACAGTCTTGTATATACGCGCCTTGCTTTCAGTGGTCATATATTTGTTCCACCATACAACATCCCTAATGCAACCTGCAAACCCTGCATACATCTCTCTCTGACTTCCTTAATAATGTCGCGGTTACTGGATATTTTTATCACCAAGTATTTAAATTTCATAACTTGCTCTATCAACGTCCTTTCTATTTCAAGTTTGCATCTGATCGCATTCTTGGCAACTACTAAACTTTTAGTTTTTTCTCTGGAGACCTCCATACTAAACTGTTTGGCTGTAACTACAAACTTATGTATGTCACGAGGGGGCGAGCGGGGTGATATATCAGGATGTCCGATCACTACGTTTTGTCCACAAAAACACGTATAAATTCATTTGAATATTTTTATTATTAAATTCCATGTATCATTTTACAAGAACGTTGAATTCGGCTATAAGTTAGCCTTTTTTACAAGATAATGAATATTTTTGCGACTTCACTACTGCTACTCTGCACTCGAACTCCTTCACTGCTCGTCGGCGTCGGTCTTACTTCGCCGTTTTTCACAGCGACACACGGGCAAGCAAATTCAAAAAGCGGCTCACTGACAGTGTATATGGCGAATAAGAAATGCAATTAAAAGGTGGTGACTTCGGAAATAACTCTGTGGTTAGAATGATTTAATCTCGGCATTGTTTTTCAAGTGTTGGTTTAAAGGATACGTGACATGTAGTAATCTTTGCAAATTGTCTTCAGAGTCCGCAATTAATATGGCATCATCTGCATAACATACAAATGATATGCTCATGTTATTAAGACGGTACCCATCTAATAACTTGACTTCTTTTATTATTTGGTCCATTATTGTATTGAAGAGTATTGGGCTCAGCGAGTCTCCTTATCGTACTCCGCTTGCGCATGGAACTTCGTTGATATATTTTCCATCTATTCTTATTTTTGTTTTGCAATCACAGTTCAGGTTTTTAATGACGGTAAGACTGTCTGCTGGTACACCTTGTTTGGCCAAGTCGTTCAAAACATCTTGCAGTTTGACTCGGTCGAATGATTTTGTTAAGTCAACAAAGCACATATATGCTGATGCTTTAAATTCAATTGACTTTTCCCTTATCTGTTGAATGATATATGTATGTTGCATCTACAGTGGATCTATTTACTCGAAAACCTTGTTGTTTCTCCTGTGTGTCCAAGTACGAGTTTAGTTTGCCCAATAATGTCTTTGAGAATAGTTTTTGCGTTTGATTGAAGCAATGATATACCTCGATAATATTGTTAATATGTTAAGGAATTATTTGCAAGCTAAAATTTTGATGGTTGAAAATTGATTTTAGAACTAAGAAAATTTGATCCTCCTTAATATACAAGAACTTGGAGGAAAAGTCTGCGAACTAACTCCAGCTCGTGTTTTTATGAATAAGCACATGAGTGGAACCAAATTACATATAGCTTACATACTAGGTATGCCCATTTTTTCGATTTTAACGATCCCGAAATTTATTGCAATCCCGGAATTTAGATAATCATTATTTTGCAATAAGTTAACTCGAAAAAATTTGCTTCAATGTTGTTTGAGAAGCTCTCCTATGATGTCATACGTAATAAATAAATGGATCACAATTTTGTTTCTTTTTCATTTAAAAATTATTTCATTAGTATCAAAACAAAAGACGATGGATAAATTTAAACACATTTAGCTAGACTTCCTCGTACACACATCTAATAAAGTAACTTTAGGTATGCCAAAAAAGCGCTGGGTAAAAAAACTTAAAAGCGAAATGGAAGCATTTGAATCCGTTTTATGCGGGACAAAAGCTATACAACTTGGTACATACTTGAAATGATAAAGTCAGAACCTGAATTGGATGGTAATTCACTCATATTATTTTAATATTATTTAATAAAACACGAATATTAAATTTCAGTCGTTTGAAGAGTTGAACAATAAACATAAAAACCGAGCTGATTTCTGCCATAGAAATATTGTAAATGCAAAGTGCTTTCAGTGTTGCTTTTTTCCTGTAAAGGGATTTGTCTGCCTCCATTTCATAAGGGATTCCGAATCTCGAAAATTCAAAGATTGTTAGCTAATAGTTCCGGAATTTTCGAAACTTAATATACGGGATGAATATCATTTGGTTTGCTTTAATATCTAGCAAAAAAAGAGCTCGCCTAGTGAACTACTGCCCTGCTTTAAGTAATGAAATGAGAGTATTAAAAGGAAAATAAAAAGACCTTGCAAAAAAATTATTAAACATAAAGTATAATAATTATAGTGGTTATACAAACAAAAACCCCACGCACTCGGTGGCAGTTAAAACACACCGCAGCTCTATGAAAATAGCAGCAAGGCATTTAAAATGCAAAAAAACCTCCAACGGAGGATGAAAATAGTAGCGTCTGGACTGCAAATTCATGCAAGTACTCGTATTATGAAGATGAAGCATGTCTGCACGAATCGCAGCGAATGTGTCTGCAACACAGCAGCATCCACATTTGCTTTTCCCCAGCTGCCGTTGCTAAGTTGTTGCTGCTACTGCTGCTTTTGCCATCTGTTTGCTTATCATATTTTTACGCTTAATGAATTTTTGGGGTTTACGCGAGTTATCGGCAGACATGCTGAGCTGCACAAATCAAAATGTGAATAAGGTAGAAAATCGCTATCACCGTAAATTTTAAATCCTCATGTGACAGTCATGAAGTGCTTATGAAGTGCTCACGAACTGCGAACATACATATGTTTTGGCATATTTTAGAATCCGCATGGAGGCGTGCACACGCAGGCCAAGTGCTGGCAGTCAACAGGAGCCGGGATTTAGATTCTATTAAAATTATCTTATGCGTGCACTTCTCCGGTGGGATTGTGCGCAATTGTGTTAGCGTGCCAAGTTTGATGTAGGTACATTTTGTGCAAAAATATTTATGCTATTTAAATTTGAATGAAATGCTTCTCAAAATACGCCAAACCGTTAAATGGTTATTTAATTTTGTTCTAAATATATGTATGTATGTAAATTTAAAACAATTTTCTTTGATGCAATTAGTGAATCCGTTATTTATAATAAAAGCGGGCAGTAGTCAAAAAGTTGTCTGAACTTAGAGCTAAATTTTTATATCTCGCAATGAATTAGCATTAAATCTATAAAGTAGGAATCTTACTTAACTTAAGGTAATTAGATCTGAGAACTTCCACATAAAATGGATTATAAGAGCGAAGTACTATGGCATATTATGTTAGGACCACTGAAACAGTAATGGTACCAGATATTATATCGTACGTAAACATTAAGCTTTGAACAAGTCGTTGGATCTCAAGTGATTAAACATTGATAAGCATGCACCTAGCGCTGTAGGGTAGCAAGGGCCTATTAAAGCGTAAAGGTTGAAGAACAAAACATACAAACTTACATTGAACCCCTTCAATTCTAAGAGAATATGAGAAATACATCGGATTCCAGATAACGGCGGCACACTCCAACTTCGAGTGGACTAAAGCATTATATAAAACTTTTCTAGTGTATGGGTCTTTAAATCACTAGCATAGCGTCTTAAACAAGCTAATTGGGCACATGACTTCGGAAAAATAGGCTTTATATGGATAATGAACGTAAAAGACGAATCAAAAATAAAACCAAGAACACGAATTTCATTGACTGAGACAAGAGTTCAATTTGAAACAAACTAAGTTGACAAAAAGTGGATTCATGGACTTGGAAAACGTCATGAGATAACACTTACTAGTATTAAGATATATTTTCAAATCTTCCTGCAATAACAATGTATCCGATAGAGAGGAGATTCTGCGAAAAAGTTGCAAATCATCAACATAAAGTAAATATGTCGGATACTTGAAACACTGACCAGCGTCATTAATGAAAAGTATAAACTTTATCAAGAAGTTTTGAACAAGCCGATAATTTAGATATAGGCCTATAATTTGTGACATCTTTCCTATTACCAATTTTGAAGATTGGAGTGATGGACGCCAACTTCCAACGGTCAAGAAAACGCCAGTAGATAGTGAAATATTGAAGACATATCTTAGTGGAGAACAAAGTGATTAACTACAGTTTTTAAGCAAAGATGAAGACATTCCTTCAATGTCTTTTTTTAAGGAGGATTGTAAAGATGAAATACTATTTATAATATCTTTTTCAGATAACTACAACGACCCAAAGTCTAGGGTTTTGGGTGCATCAACTCAAAAATCATAGCTGGTGTTTACTAAGTACACGACAGAATTGGATATGAGTCGGCAAAAGGTTTACGACGTCAGCCAATCCCTCTGAAAAATTGCCATTAAATTTCACTCTGGTTGGAATATTAGAACATACCTTTTTTGAATTGATGTATTTCCACAACATTTGTGGGTTTCCTTTTAACTCTATTATGCATTGAGAAATATATTTATAATACAAAAATTTGTCCAGGACATACATTTACTTTGAAAGGCAATATTTTTTGTCTACTTATAGGTATAGCTTAAAATGTTTTTTTCTAGTTTGATGTTCCGACTCTACTCACCTTCGGCTTCGATGCTTGGAGTCGTTGTCTTCTTGGTAAACCAAGGTTTTCTATTTGTTTCAAACATCTTCGCAGCTGATAAAAATAATGCTATTTGGTAAATTATGTTTTAAGTTTAAAAACAGAGCTCTTAAGAACATACATTATCGGTTAAAGAAATAGCGGTATTGGTTTTTTAGGAAAATCATATTTTTCAAATTTTTCATTTAATTTTGACAACTTCAAAGTTTGGTGAAAAGGCACCCCGTCGACCACCGATGTGAAAAAATCTAAATTTTGACATGTTTTATTTTAAATCAACATCTAGGCGCTTTTCTTAAAAAGCCCTTAACTAAAGAGGACAAATAAAAACACGTCTTACTCTGATTAGTGTCAATACGCACGAATCTATGAAAATGTTGGGTCACGCTTCAGTGTCTTGTGTCAATTTGTGTGAAAAATTTTAAGTGCAATTAATATTTTTTTATCTATTTGCTAATATGTTTTCCATAAATATGTATACTAAGGGTAATCTTCTTTTCCCGTTTTTTAAGGCTTAAGTTTGATTTTTTGATGTTGGTTCAAATCCATATTTTTTGCCAGGCATGTGCGTTAATAGCTCGTAAGCGATGAAACTTCAACTCTGACTTTACGTCTTCGCATTCTCCTATGGAGCGAAATTTACAAGTTATATCGGATTTTTTGGCATTTGCCTAACTCTAAGTAATTACCAAAACTGACCCAAAGTTATTAGTTATTGCCATTAACATAACTGGAGCTTATTGACATGGTGTCAAATCTTGAAAAAAATTCTATTTAATCATTTGAAATTCTAGAACAGAGCTTATCCGCGCTTCGGTGGTTAATCTTGCCATAGTGATATTGAACTTCCGTATTGCTTCGTCCAACTACTGCTTTTCTGTCTGACATTGTCCTCTTCAATACTAAGTTGCTCATTTCTGTATCCATGCGGAGCCAAGGTTGCAGCAGTGTCTGCTCTTTAACATCGAAAACGAAGCCAATTAAAATTCTAAATAGGCAACAAATAAAAATAAGCACTCGAGTATGTTTCCTCGTATACAAATTCACGCTTCTTGCATGGCCACCTCTGTCAGACTGCCGCTGAGTTGGAGACACGAACACATGTACATATAGAAGAAATGCATAGAGGTATTTGAAATTCTTGGCACGAAACATCCCTGCAGGGAACTTGAAAACAACCATTTCAGCTCAGCTATTTCGTGTTCTATATTTTTTCCACATTAGAAACTGCTATTTTTAAAAGATGCTGTCCTACGAAATGCCAATTATGCGGCAATACATTAGCAAAACTAACAAGAAAATATCAGCTCATGTTAACTAAACAAATTCTAGCATTTGAGGTAAATTAAAATGTAAAAAATTCATTTCATTCGATTTCAACCTATTGAAATAATCTATATTATTTCATATTAAAAAACAAAGTATTTTCTTGAGATTACATAAAACTCCTTTCAGGTACAAGAATTGGTTAGAATTAAAACAAATTCTTTAAAAAAACTAATAAAGAAATAAAATTTAAGGTATTCTTTATTCTATGCTGTAGTAATATAAATATTATAAAATTAATGCCAGTTAAATTTCATATTTTATGTGCCTGGTTGCTTCGAAGGGTTTTCTGCAAATAAGTAGAGAATGAAATTGATTCGAGGGCTTGACAACTTTTTCCACTCTTTTGGAAATCATGAAATTATGACACAGTGTTTTTTAATATGTTTTAGAGTGTCCAGAATACAAGGTAGCAGAAGTTTCACAGATTTCAAGAAAATTCCAACCTCTTTAACCCTCCGATGTTCATATGGGTCTGGGCAGACACATTCGATCTTTAAATGTATGTAGATCTTTTATTTTTAATATCTGAGGCTTCTTAGTCCATGACTTCCTAAAATGTAGTGTGCTAAACACAATGAAGTAGCAAAATTTTTAATTTTGCTATATTTGTTGTAAAAATAATAACTTTAAACTAATTTCGTTAATTAAGCTCACATGGGTCTGTGCAGACCCATATAAGCTTCTCATGTAAATTGGTTAACCGTTAGATGTAAACAATTAAACTGTTAGCGGAGGCAGCGGCAGAGCTAATTTTTTAGTTGACATTTGAAAATTAAAGTGAACACGTGTTTTTTAATTAGTGGGAAGGGTTTTTTTTAAATAAAATGGAACAAGTAAATATGGATGAAGTTGATGTGATGACGCGTTTGCTTCGTAAGCTAAGTGCAGCAAATGTGAGTCCGGAAGAACGTCAGCTACTTCAGGCACAAATTGAAGAAATTATGGGACAGGAGTCCGATCCATTTGAAACAAGTGGTGACGTAGAAGATGATGAATATTTTCCAGATGAAGGTGACTTCGGTGAAGCATCAGATATAGAACAGGAAATCGAGTTAAAGGCTGTTCTGGATGAAAACCATGATGATATTGAGGATTTGTATAGAGAAGATATCGCCCTTCAGGCTTCAGCCACAATGGAATCATGCAGCACATCTACTACCCAGGGCCTTATATACAGGTCGAAAGATGGTAAGATGTGGAATTCAAATCCTCCACCACCTGGAAGGCCTCGTTGTCACAATGTTACAACTTTTACTCGTAAAGGGCCACTACGAGGAGCGTCACCAAGTCATAAAGCTCTTTTCAAGCTATTGCTGTCTCCTAAAATCGTGAGTACCATTGTGCGGGAAACCAACAGAAAAGCCGTTGAAGCGTTTCGTCTATGGAATGAAAAGCATCCCAGTAATAAACAGCGTTCTTGTTTAATGACTAACGAAGACGAAATGTATGCTTTTTTTGGGATGCTACTTATTGCTGGTGTATTCCACTCGAATTCTCAGCCAGCGAAAGAATTGTGGGCCAGTTACAAAATGCCAATTTATAAGGCCACTATGTCATTGAATCGGTTCAAGAGCTTAACTAATTTCATCTGTTTCGATAACAGTGGTACTAGTGCTGAGAGGTTGAAGCAAAGCAAATCTGCTGCCCTGGACGATGTATGGCTCATGCTGATGGCCAATTTAGAGAAAGCATACACTCCGGATTGTCATGTAACCGTCGATGAACAGCTATTTCCATATCGTGGGCGCACTCGATTCACCCAATATATTCCGAGTAAGCCGGCAAAATATGGCAGGAAAGTGGCCCTTTGAAAGGTATAATTTATACTGGGAAACCACCAGGTGGCCAGCGAGAAACGAATCAAGATGAACGGGTCGTCATTAAATTGATGGAAAATTATATGGACAGCGGTAGGACTGTTTATGCTGACAATTTTTTTTCAACATACAACTTGGCAGAAATGTTGATGGATCGTAGAGTGGCTTTCGTCGGTACTGTAAGAAAAAATAAGACCTTCATTCCGCATGAATTGCTTAACCCGAAGCGTGATGTTAAAAGCACTTTATTTTGTTATCACAATAATAATATCGTTCTGTGCTCGTATATAGCAAAGCCGAAAAAGCCAGTAATTATGTTATCCACTGCCCATTACCGTCAAAGCACCGATCCATTGAAAGGATTCAAGCCAGATCAAATCTTGGACTACAATAAATTTAAAGCGGGTTTAGATACAATGAATCGAATGTTGACTGAAATCTTGTCCATCGACATCAGATGCAGCACAGCAACAATTACATGCTCAAGTTGCTTCAACACGGTCATCGTGCTACCATTGTGCTGCTTCTTCTTCGAAAAAGCGACGTAAAACTCGTTATAACTGCAGCAAATGTAATCGTCCCATATGTCTTAATGAACATTCCATGCAACTATATAGTTGTAAACCCAATTGCTCTTCGTAATTAATACTAATCCGATCAAATAAATAAATAAAATTATTTTTAAAACCGTATTTCTTACATTATTTGTATGGGTCTGGGCAGACCCTTATGATGCACTTACCGCATCATAAGGCACCGAACATCGGAGGGTTAATGACATCCCAAAGCATCACTCAAGGGCGGAGGTTTGTTTGAATATTTCAGGCAAACACTCACCAGCTGCTGGTGGGAGCCCGTTTATTATTATATCTGCTGAAACTGCACTGCTTTCAAGAGTACTAAGCTGAGTCTAAGCAGAGGCCAGTTCACTGCATGGAAGATAGATTAGCAGGTTTTGCCAATCTGCTATGGTAAAAAACAAAATTGTGCGAGTAACATCGGCTGACACATCACCGAGGACTCGGTAGCTGAATTCTGTCCGCTCATTTCACACGTACTCACACACTCGTTCAATCAGTCGTTGTTCAGACGGCAACGAAGTCAATGGCTGTGTTAATTTTTTCGTATATTACCTATAGAATCCCAGTTTATTCTTAAACAAATCGCTGTGATGACCCTGGTTACGTCAGCGAATCATCTTATTGTTATTGAAATTCGCTGAGATCAGGTAAACGGTCTAACTTAGTATCATTTTCTGAATTCTTTCACTGTGAGTTTACTGCAAAGAGCCAAAACTTCTGTGCACCTCTTCTAAACAGCCTTTCTTTTTTGCAATATCGGTTATTGTCAGCTTTAAATTTGCCGTTTCAACAGCCAGCTCGGTAATCTTCTGCATTAGCCTTTATTTTGATGCAGACATTACTGCAGTCAACTGTTGGATGATTGAGACTCTCAGTTCTTCCAACTTCTTCTCCATCCTATCCTGATGCAAGCGATGAAATATGTATGCACCTTTTAATATATACTTATAGTATCTGTTAAGCAGGCACCGATAAAGTCAGATAAATCAATACCCAGATATATCAGCGACAGATCAGATTTCGCAAAATTTGCGATGAAAAATGCTAATAGAGGGTTTTCCATAAGTGATACCTTGACGCCTGGAGCGAATAATTCCTAAACGGTCCTTTTTTATGTCATCCATGACATTTTTCAAGTAGAAAGATGTTCAATTTCAACCATGGATACTTACGAGTTAAAATGATTGAAAACTATTATGAAAATGGTCGATCTGTAAGGAATACATATCGCGAAATTCGCAATTTTTTATGGAAGAATCGTCCAAATCGACAATTCAAAGGTTGGTAAAAAAACTTTGAACAAACTGGTTTTGTCGAGGATTGAAAAAGAATTGGAAGACCACAAACTGGACGTTCTGTTGAGAGTATTGCTGCTGTAGCGCAAAGTGTTGTTGAATAACCTTCAACATCGATATCTCGATGTTCCCAATAATTAGGCATTCATCAAACGATTGTTTGGCGAATTATACCTGTAGACGTGCTAGACGCGGTGGACATTTGAGTGAGGTCATTTTTCTCATATAATTTTTAGGAGACGTATTTTGAACAAAAATAGTAAAACCTGAGAGCATCTATATATTTACATGTTTTATTCTTAAACAACATCTAGGCGCGTCTTTTGAAAGATCCTTTATTTAAGGGCACAAAGAGAAAAGCACGTCTTACTCTGCTGACACACACACACATATACTTTTGAAAAGTCAGCAAAAGAAAGAATTTTGAGCACAAACAAAAACATTTCTTCTTACTCCACTGACAAATTCATTACAAACTTTACATTACATTATCTGAATTTAAGCTTTCATCTTAAAAAAAAATCCAACTAATTTTCAGGCAAATCGAACATTTTACTACTCACATTATTCTATATGTCTAATAAGTAAGATTTCTTCTTATTAAAAACCAGTATCTGAACTAGCGGCCGCCGTAGGGTGGATGCGTGACTATCATTCGGAATCAAGAGAGAACGTAGGTTCGAGTCTTGGTGAAACACCAAAATTAAGAAACAGTGTTTTCTAATAGCGGTCGCCCTCGGCAGTATTTCTGCCATGAAAGCTTCTCATAGAAAAATATCTGCCGTTCGGAGGCGGCTTGAAACTGTAGGTCCCTCCATTTGTGGAACAACATCAAGACGCACGCCACAAATGGGAGGAGGAACTCGGCCAAACACCCGAAAAGGGTGTACGCGCCAATTATATATATATACATCTGAACTAGAATCTTTCTCTACTGGTTTGACTTTTCCCTGCAGGGATGCGTCGCATACACACATACACACACACAGTCACAATGACAACAGACTAAAAGTTACAATGCAAAGAGGCCAAAGCAAATAGGGCCAACATAGTTGTGCGCCATACTTTGGCATAGTGAAGACCCAGCACAGATAATCAGCTGACTTAGGCAGGCCATGTCTGTGCAAAGTTCAAAAACCTATGAACGAGAGTTCACGGCTGACTTTTATTATTGATTTTCCAGTGTTCCCTCCGGCTGCATGATCACCTGTATTTTACTGGCTGTTTGGTGTATATTTAAAATAAAATTGGATTTCCTGTAAGCGGACAATTATGCACACAGGTATTTCATCCGCAATAGCACCAGCATATTTTCGTGTTATAAACGCATTACAGAGTGGGAAATAACATGGCATTTTATATTTATGACATTTAGAGCTGAGTACATTCATATGCATCATATACGTATGTGTCTATGTAGATTTGAATTTATATTCTGCATTCGTAATATGGTCTCACGCTACATTTAAATGTAGGTATTTAAGTGTATTTTAGCATTCCTGAGAGATGTTGTTTTATATATGTGTCTGTACATACCAATATACGTTTATGTGTGTTCAAGTGGCTTAGGAGTGGCATGAGTGTCCTTCATAAATCAAAGATAAACATTCAAACTTTGTGCATATGAATATATGAATATGTTAATACTTCTGCTTAGCCTTCAAGCATAGCAGCTCTGTAGTACTGAAAGTCAGGAGCCATTATGTGTGTACATCAGCAATGTCATACCCAGGGTGTTTCAATATTATTAAAAAAACCAGTAATTTTTGAAAATAAATGTCGGTTGAAAAGTATGAAACAAAAACAAAAGAGTGTAAATTTATATTTTATTCTTCTCTTCTTATACTTTTATTATAGGCACTGCCAATTTTTCTTTACACTCTCTTCGATACATTTTAATATATTAACTTAATAGAATTTGATGCAAATAAATACATAAACTTGTAATTTTTATAAATATGTAGTATCACAGTTTAACCTGCCACTGGGTTGCCCATATTCGACGGGCCCATGTGTTTTTTTTTTTTTTTAAATCAAAGAAAAATACAATTTTTTTGATGTTGACGATAATAATCATTTTATTTGGTTCAAGTAACTGTGTTGACATCACTTTTTGAATACGATATCTCTCAATGTACGGCGTATTGTGCCCGTTTTGCAGCATTTTCTATAGTTTTGGCTAACATTTGGGCTGGAATAGCGGCTATTTCCTGACGGATGTTGTTTTTGAGCTCTTCTATGGTCTTTGGCTCATTAAGATAAACCTTCGATTTTAAATATTCCCACAAGAAGAAGTCAGGTGGCATTAAGTCGGGCGAACGCGGTGGCCAGTCAAAATCGCCATTTTTCGACATCAAACGACGAGGAAACCAAAATTGCCTCATACGCTTTTGACGAATAACTGGCATCACAATTTTCTTCTTTTCTTCTTCTTCTTCATTTCACAATTGACTTCTTTTGTTGATTGTAAATTTCAACAATTTGGTAGCGCTCGCGTGGCGTGTACTGTTCCATGGTAAAAATCTGCTTGGACTGACTCTTCCAACGCGGTATGTCATTAAGCGATCTGACGTCTCTGTCAAAAGATACAGGGATGCCAGATGGGTTCGTCGAATATGGGCAACCCGTATTGTTCTGTTATTAAATAAACTAAATTATATATTAAAGACATAGTTAATGTTAATTCTCTGTTGAAGTTGCTATCCCATTCAGTGCTCACCTTATGGGAGGTCTGCCTGAAAACCGTCTTCCAATTGGTAGTCCATCACTTAGCTGTCGGAGGCTTTTGTTCTTATAAATTTTCAAAACTTCGTTTAAAGAGAGACATCGGTTAAATTAGCCTAAAGTATCACCAGTAACAAGTTGCCATTGCTAAATTCTTTCTACTTTCTACTCTCCCATCATTTTATAGTTCAATACATAATTAGAAGATATATTAGAAATGTACTCTTCAGTTATATTGGGTATGGAAATAAGTTTCGGCCCTCGTAAAAGAGATGTCGCTGCTGATACTATTGTGTTCACTCTAGTACTGGTGATTTGAAGGTGCATATGTGAGGTCTCGATCACAGTAGTTGGCATTCATTTGAAACTGAAGCGTAAAGATTCTCTGACGTCAAATATGTCTATGTTTGTCCCAAAAAAAACAGCATCTGCGGGAAGTCATGCTTCGTTATAACCTTTTAAGGAAAAGTGCAGCTGAAACGAGTTGTAATTTACTGTACTCACGCTCGATAAAATACAGCTTGATTTCAATGCTTCCAAAGTGGCAATTTCGACGTGAGTGATGAAGATTGCGAAGGAGAAACGATAAAATTCGAAGATACTCAACTACAACAATTATTGGATGAAGACGCATGTCGAACCCTGAATGACATGTCTACAGAGTTGGATGTTGACAGATCAACTGTCGGTAAACGTTTGCACGCGATGGAAATGATGCAAAAAATAGGTAACTGCCACTGGGTGCAACATCAATTGAAGGAGAGGAATATCGAGAGACGTTTGGTGACGTATGATATGCTTCTTGAACGGCAGAAAAGAAAAGATTTTCTGCATCGAATCGTCACTGGCGAGGAAAATGGATTTATTATGATAACCCTAAGCGTCGAAAATGTTGGGGCTTGCCAGGTGAACCAGGTCAATCGATAGCGAAAAAAAATATTCACGCTTCAAAGGTATTGTTGCGCATCTGGTGGGATCAGAAAGGTTTGATTTATTATGAATTCCTTAAACCATCTGAAATCATCACTGTCGATGGTTACCGACTGCAGCTAATGTGCTTGAAGAATCGAGCTCTCAAAGAAAAGTGCCCGGAATGGGACGGTAGACATGACAAACTGATTTTGCTGCATGACAAAGCCAGACCACACGTCTGGACAATCGGTCCACAAATACTTAGAGGCACTGAATTGGGAAATCTTGCCCTACCAGCCGTATTCCCCACACATTACACCTTCGGATTACCATCTGTTCCGATCAATGCAGTCAGCCCTTATTGGAGAGCTGTTCACTTCTTACGAGAGCATCGAAAACTGGCTCAATGAATGGATCGAAAGAACTTTAATTTTTCGTCAGAGAAATCCGTATGCTGCCGGAAAGATGGAGGAAAGTTATAGCTTCCAATGGCACATACTTCACATAATATCATTTATTACTTAATTGTTCAAATAATTCGTAACCTTGGCTAAGAAACGACGGAAACTTATTCCCATACCCAATAAATAAAATCCGACTAGGCCAAGAGAAGAAACTTAATGATCGAGGAGAACGCATGACTTTAAGCGAAGTTAAGAAAACGACTTTGTATCAGCCGTAGAACTTAATCAAAATTTTAGAGGATATACGAATAAAGTTTTTCGTGATAAATAAGTGCGAAATGTGTTGAAGGAATATAACTCCCACAGGCGAATTGCGTGAAAGATGCCCTTTAGCAGACCGAAAAACAGGAGCGGCCGCATGAAACATTTATATACCACCAAATACTTAACTAAGGAAAACAGCAAAATATAACTAAGTCACTACTTTTTGTACTTATTTTATTGTTTTAAGGTAGTCGCCGTAGCCGATTGGATTGGTGCGTGACTACCAATCGGAAGTGCGTAAGGTCAAATCTTCGTGCATGAGCATACAAAATGATAGAAAAAGTTTTTTTCAATAGTGGTCCCTAACAGTGGCAAACAATGGAAAACCTCCCAACGTAATTCTACCAGGAAAAGACTAATCTGTTGCCTCAGCTGAAACCAAATATAATTTAAATGGGTCGGTTCTGTGAAGGTGTGTTGCTATATTTTAAGCGGTCTCATCTAGGTCTGCACACCCAGTTTTGTCATCGTATAGACAGTTTTTCTTAGCTTTTCAAGATTATGAGCAACTTGTCCATCCTTCTTAAGACTTCGTTTCACAATAGCTCAATATCTCTCTATTGGCGCTACTATGGAGCATTTGGCGGGCCAAAATTTTGTTGATTTATTGTGCGTTCAAAAATAGGTAGAAGGAGCATTTAAGGGATTCCGTTTTGTAAACTTCAATAGATTTAGTGCCTGACATGTAAAATCGGGAGATTTGAGGTCCACAAGTACAAATAACCTTACATACAGGGATTTTCGGTGATTACTGATTTTTGGCGGCCCGTATGTTCATTGTCATGTATGTCCTCACAACCATCTCTGAAACGTGTAAACCACTCATGAACTCTGGCACGAGATAGACAATCATCGCCATAAACTTTTTTCATCAATTCAAATGTTTCGGTAAACGTTTCACTGATTTTAAAACAAAATTTGATATTAACTCTTTGTTTGAAACTCAGTTTTGTACCGATGACACAAACATACTGACACTTTAGACGCAATAACTGCGCTTCCACTGAACCGAATGTCACCAAGCTTTCACTGAAAGTCCGCTTGCGATGTAGGCTCCAACGCACTAACTGATTAAAAAGATGGTGCCATCAAAAACATTTTTATGGCGCTAGTATTGTTTATTTTGGACTTCACCTTGTATAGCGACGCATCCACTGGACCACCTTTCTCTTTTATGTAGTACTGCCGGCCTGGTAATGGTAATATTTTAGAATCCATTTTTATGTAAGAGAGTTCCGAGGCAATCGGTTATACAATTTTCCCAGCCTTGTTTTCTTATCTTTCATTTGTGTTTTATTTTATTTTGGATTTTCTGTTTTTTTGCATGTTGGAAGTTATACCTTCTCTTTACTTCTTGCAAAGTCTACCCCATGGATTTAATTATGCTCAGTGCCTTTCTTTCAAGGTTCGGATTTCTCGCGCGTTTTTTTCCCCACTTTTCCGTCTTTTGATCGATATGACTACCTTTTGCCTTGCCTGTCACCTATGGCCTAAAGACGGCCCAGAAACGAATTGCAAGCTGCCCGAATATGACTTGTAGGTATTTTGGCCCAGTCGCGGACAATGGCTTTTTACAGAATAATCCATCGAATTCGCGTCTGGTGGATTTGAGAGCCATTATGTGGACGTTATGAAGTTCGGAATGTTATTTTCTAGTCATTCATGGTTCATTCGAGCTTTGTGGGACGTTGCCGAGTACTGTTGAAACGTCCACGGTCTACCACCGAAATGTTTGTCTGCTCAAGGGTTCAAAGGAACCTCCAGAATACTTTCGCGATAATATTTCGCATTTACCTTGATGAAAACGATTGGAGAGCGCCCATCTGCGGTTACAACGGCCCAAACCATTACCAGTGGCGGGTGCTGCCTCCTGGTGGCCAATCGATGACTGAAATTTTTGTATGAACGGTGGGTCAAATAAACACCCATAAAGCAATATTTCACTATAACTAAAAGGATAGTGGATACCCTGCCAGCCGTCGCTTTATTGCTCACCTGATGGTATAGCATGGCAAAACATCCACCTAATCTTTTGCTGTGTAGTTTGATAATAGAACCACTCCATGTCAAATGATCCAAGTATGTTGGACTTTATGGGGCATTTTTCTGGAAATTGGTTCAAAAAATTCATTACTTTGTATTTATTCAATATAGAATATTTTGGTACAGAGTTTTGAAAGTGAAATATGATATCTCCGTTTCTTTTTAACAATCTTATATAGTTTTATAATTTTTAAGTTAAAATATACCTTAAAAGAAATTTAATTTTTTTGTTCGAAATTTTTGGGAAATTTTTTTTTTTGTAATAATTGAAAAACACCTTCTTTCAGAGAACTTAACAACGGCATTCAACATTTTCAACAAATTTTCAGAGAAATTAGTCCGCGACTTTCAAAATATTTCGATCACTTGACAAGGAAACGCTCAAAAGGAGTAAATAATCACATAACAAATGTCACGAGGTAAACCAAAAACATGAATCTTTTATATAAACTGCTTTACCTAGAAATATGGTCAGATCTGAAATCAAAAGGTCTAAAGTGTAAACAAAATTCAGCTGTTTAAGTTAACTCTATTGCAATGGAAAATCTTCAGAGTGCTTTTCGGAAATCGAATATTACATTTGAAATATTTTACGACATTTGAAAAGAAATTTTTTTGATTTCGGAAATTATAAGCTGATAAACTGAAGGACAATTATTAGAAACAGGAAATTAGAAAGTACAAACAATAATATTATTTGCCTCTTGAAAGATGAAGCCGGGACCTTTCTTAGTGGTACGCCACATTTCCTTATGTCCTGGTGTGCCGCCGAGGCCGCGGCGGCCATTTGGCCAATATTTTGTTCCGAGCATAATTGAACTATACCAATATTATCATAATAAAGAGAAATGACAATAATTTCTTAAAAAAATTGTTTTTTATTCAAAACCAGCACCGGCCCTTGAAACTTAACCACCCCTTATATATTTAATTCGTCGAATTTAACATCAGTCAAAAGCTAACGCAAGTGGGACACAGCAGAAAATTGAGACTACCTACGAAACCGCTGTGTAAAATTTATTATTTGTTTTTATCAAAAATTAAGCAAACAGCGGTTAATCATTGCTTTCAGTTCACTAGAAGCAACCCAGTTGGGCACCTGTGGATTTTCCTGCAGGGTTACAATCGCTTTGTTGCTTCCTAAGTACATAAATATGTATATGTATGTATTACCGTCGGGAATAAACTCGCACACGCCAGAGTAAATCAATCAAACTTTAGCGCTTTGCCCGGAACTTATTTGTACTCGTATTTACTTTGCTGTCGGCTTGTTGCCTGTTGCCTTTTTATTTAACTTTTAGTGTCGTTGTGTTTTTAGACACATGTGAACTTGTGCTCAAGTGTGTATGGGATATTGCATAGTTACTTGTTGCTGGTACGTTGAAGTTGCTATTGCATGAAGCTGTCAACGCTTTCCATTTCTTACTCATTATCTGCATTGACTTAATTAAACAGAAGCGACAAAAGTCATGCTAACTAAAAAGTGTGTTTCGCGGGTGGATGCAAATATGGGCTGTTTGGCTTTACGTAACAAAAGGTGAACATCTGAGTGGAATGTATGTATGTATATGTGATTAGAAAGGTTTTTTTATTCCTATTGAAGTTTGGGATAACTGTCCTACCTTTCAATGCAACTTTAATAATAATAGCAGAACTTGTTTCAAAAAGAAATTATATGAAAAACATGTTCATGCCTCCACAGCAAAAAAAAATAGATATATATGGTAACCGTTTTTGAAAACCGAATAATCAGGCGAAATTCCGACATCAATTGGCCGCCTCGGAGCTGTGATTTAAGCCCGTTGGACTATTTTTTGTGGGGAGCCGCCAAGGAGAAATGCATTGCGAACCATCCAGAGACGATTAATGCTTTAAAACACGAAATCGAAGTTGCCATTCATGAAATTGGAGCCCAAACAATCGAAAATGTGCTTAAAAATTGGGTTGATCGAATGCCCTACTGTAAAGCCAGTTGTGGCAGTCATTTGAACGATATTATTTTTCATTCATAAATGACAATGTTTAATCTTCAAAATAAAAAAAAAAGTTTGAAAAAATATTGATAAATATTTTGCCCCCTCCATAATTTATTTGAATTTTTCAAGAGAACACTACGGCAGCTTTGCAGAACGTGCATATATAATATTTTAAAACATGTACATACTTCTCACTAACTAAACGACTCCATTGTCTTAATCCAGGAAATACTCGTATGTGTGTATCAGGTGGCACAAAATTACCCAACCTATCGGAAGATTTATAATTTTTGCAAATGGCGTCGTGCGACAATCAAATTTGACACTTATGAATTAGACAGCAGACGCATAAAAGTCAAAATAATTTTAAATCAACATATTTTTTTTTTATTTACTAAAAAATTATTCATCAACAAAATTCGATGATTAATCTTGCGCTGCCTTGTACAATAGCGAACAAATGTGCAATTTATAAAAACTGGTGTCGTTTGTTTTTTTGCAAATGGTCTTGAGCATTTTCTTCTTCTTAGGCACTCAAAGTTTGCACTTATATTTTCTAAAATTTCATGAGCCATGCGACTGCATACCAATCAAAATTCAGATTAAAAGGCTGAGTAAAATTTAAATGCAAATTAGTTGCATTTTTTGAATTTTGTATAAAGTTCGACAATTCGATGGGTACGGTTTTGTTCAAAGCATAAACAATATTACAAAAACTAAGTAGCAAAAAATTTGAAAAGGAAAAACATTGTAAATATTAAAAAAAAAAAAAGTCATCATGCAACCAGTTTGGCTTCTCTGTATATTTAGGTTCTTCTAATCTGTCTAAGCAATCCATGGGAAAATAGGTCTTAAAGTATAAATGACCAAATTAAATTTCATTTATTGTGAAAAAGACAACTTTGCCAAGTATTCTAACAACCATTTTTGTTAAGTTTCCACTCTCAATCGATATTCAGTGAGATGGTAGACAACAAATTTATTTTTCTTCTCTTCACTGCTTACGCTTCAAAATCAAAAAGTTGGTGTTACTTTAAGCAGCCATCAGACGAGGTAAGAAAAGCGCTTTCAGCATTTCTGCCAAACTGATCAATTTTGGAAAGTAATTGCAAGGGAAGCAAGAAATAATTTTTGAGAGCAAAGTAAAAAGTGACTTTTAGGTTAACTTTCAGAAATTATTTTGTGGCCAAAATCTTTCGCTGAGCTTTTTGAAAGTAAATTTCATCAGAATTTCGAACATTTTAAGATTTGGAGCAATGATTTTAGAAAGCGAAAATGATTGCAAATAGTCTGTTATTAAAAAAGACAAACTGATATTTGTGAAGATTTTTGTGATTACGAGACAAACAAACGGATGAAAATGATTCGGCTGCATACTAGTCAGTTTGTGCGAGAAAAAGTTGATAGTCTAATTTATAAATGATTCCATTGAACTGGTTCAGAAATCGCGTATATTTTTTTTCTGACCATCTTGTGCATTATCTCCATATAACGAACCCGCGATTTTTTTTATGTGAAAAAAAAAATACCCAGCAATGTCCATGGGCTGTAAAATTATGTACCTGATATTTTGCAAAATATCTGATTAAAAAGTGTGATATTTCGACGAAAATTTGCTGCATTTTTTTTAATCTCCAAGCAAAAATTTGAAATTTCGATTTGTGTGATTTTTGTAAAAGAATGAATAACAACTTCATGAAAAAAAAAATAATTTAAATAAATAAAAAATAAATAAATTGTCAACACTTGTCAATCAGTCCCTGCGCTAAAGTGATTTAATGCGCTGTAACGTGGAAAAAATTCTTGGAATTGGTAATGTTTGTACGGGTTAGGCTAAGGCCTTTATGCACTGCGACCAGATTGATCTATTGTGCGCCCCTAATTACTTAATTAAATTATTTAGTATAAGGAGGAATCGAACCAGCTCCTTAGGATGGAGCAATTGTAGGTCTTCCTCCTCTAGTAGGTACGATCCCAGGATTCTGTCTCTCCTGTGGCCTAATGCCTCACAATTGGTGATTAAGTGATCCATAGATCATCCCCTTCATCACAGTAGAACCTGCATAATCGTGTACTAGATAACCCTATTGTGTTAAAGTGTTTATTAAAGGCAAAGTGACCTGTAAGTACTCCCAAGAGTAATCTGAGCAGATTTTGCTCTGTTGGCATTGAAGTTCAAATCTTTTTGGAGTGATTAAGGCCGCTTGTGGTGTTCCCTGATATTAGTTTGGATTCAGTTTTTGGTTTCCTGTTTTATATTATTTTTCTTGAAGCCAAAAAATAGGGTTGGTCCCATAAATAGCCCCTCTGCCCCTTTTTGTGTATACAAGTCTGCCTTCTCGTTTCCTCATGTCCTGGTACCCAAATCAGTGAGACCTGATTATGATTGGCCAGTTTATTGAGTGCATTGTTGCACTCTATTAGGACTTTTGACTTGAATGTGAAGCTATTAAAGGCTTTGTGAACCGATTGGCTGTCCAAAAGTTTTTTAATTTTAACTTTCTCGAACCCTCTTTTGGATATGGTTTCCACGGTTTTTATTATGGCGTAAAGCTCCGCATGGAAAATTGTGATATCTGTACTTAGTGTTAGTCTAGGACCCACTATTCCAGCTCCTACTCCTTGGAGCGTTTTGGCGTTCTGTGTACCATTTTTGTGAGTCATCATTTATCCGGATTGGGTTAGTGTTCCGCTCTTCCCTAGATGGGAAGACAACCTTGTATGTCTTTATACAATTGTGTACGGGTTCCGCGTGGTCATTCGCCTGGGTTATGCATATTGTATGTTCAATCCTGTTCAAGATATTGAGGTGTCCAGTAAGATCTCCTGGTTTAAGTTTTTCTTTCATTTGAAGCAGTTGGCGTAGTTCTCATGGCCACTGTTATGCTTGGGCACACCAGCCTTTGTAGTTTATACAGTTTAGATATAGCAGTAGTTTGATTTGTTTTAACCCACCATACCAAAGCCCCATATAGTACAATAGGGCTTACCATTTGGGTATAGATCTAGAAGGTCATTTTATGGGTTCTGACCCCAGGACTTACCCATAATTTTTGTTGTTATCCAAAGGTTTTTCGATGCCTTTTTTATTACTGAATTGAGATGGACCTCCCAAGTGAGTTTTTTTATGCAGGATAATTCCTAGATAAAAAAATAAAATAAATAATTCCTAGATACTTACTGATATTATATTAAATATAATATGTGGGTTTCAGAGGATTATTATTATTACTAATATTGTTAATACGGCGGCCGCCGTAGCCGAATGGTATGGTGCGTGACTACCATTCGGAATTCACAGAGAGAACGTTGGTTCGAATCTCGGTGAAACGCCAAAATTAAGAAAATCATTTTTCTAATAGCGGTCGCCCCTCAGCAGGCAATGGCAAGCCTCCGAGTGTATTACTGCCATGAAAAAGCTCCTCATAAAAATATCTGCCGTTCAGAGTCGGCTTGAAACTGTAGGTCCCTCCATTTGTGTGGAACCACTTCAAGGCGCACACCACAAATAGGAGGAGGAGCTCTGCCAAATACCCAAAAATGGTGTACGCGCCAATTATAAATATAATATTGTTAATATATTAGCCGACATTTTCAAGAGCATCGTCAAGATTTCGACCACGGAGTTGAGTGTGGATTTGAATTTTGTATTTATGATTGTTTTTTTTTTTTTTTAATTGATTTATAATCATTATATTGTGGCACCGACAGTCGACAACGACACCCCTTTCCCTAATTTTGCTAACATTCCACATAGTTTCGCTGGCAGCATCATTCGGCAATACAAGAATATGTCGACAGCGTTTACCCAAAGAAGTAAAACTCAAAAGCAACTTTCCAAATGATTGGGATTTCTTATACTATAAAAAAGAACAACCGACTTTCGAAAATGAGCGATGAAAAGTTCAAAATAAAATCACATTTTTTACCAACAAAATTATTCCAACAATCGCTTCCTTTACGACGTTTGACTGCACCTTAATATGCGGCAGCGCTGCAACAAATCTGTCCATACAGACTACAACGTACAACGCGTAAAAATATGCTGCAGGATGACTCAACCGGATTAGGCACGCGCCAGTAGTTTAACGCATTTATGGTGCTCAGGTGTTCGAGTTTAAAAATTTACATCAGACTACTCAACTTAAATAGCAATCATGTAGAAGCTTAAATGATGTTTCGTACTTTTTATGGGCAATACGAAAGTGCATTAGGGTAATCGCTTTGGTTTTCAATAACCGAATTCAAACTGACTTTTGTTTTTAAGCTTTTGGTAGTGCTTTATTGTACGAATATTACCCAATCTTTTTTTAATACATTTATTTGAGATTTGATCTATTAGTACATCTCTTAGAGATCCATTGTGTTGGGATTGTGCTAGGTGACTTTCTTAGATGTATAAATGACAATGACAATGACATTGTTTTACTAGCATCTAAAAGAGTTGGTTTAGCTGTGAACCAGCAAGAGACCAAATATATGGTTCTATCTAGAAATGTAGAAAGAAGACATGTGCAGGGTTTTGTTATAAAAAAATTTATCTTTGAAAGCGTTGATAAATTTAAATACCTAGGCGTCCTAGTAACAAGCACAATGGAGTGTATCTAAGAGCGTCTATTTCCAGCAAAAAAGCCCATTATGCTCATATGAAACTGTTTAAATCAAACCTTTTATCTGGAGCAAGTAAAGGCAGATGTACAGAACAATAGTCTGGCTAATAGTGACATGGGGCTCCGGAGTATGATGTACGACGAATTTAGTAGAAGAGTTGCTAAAAGTATTCGAATGAAAAATACTGCGTAAAACGTTCGGCCCGAAGAGAAATGAGAGAGCTGAGTACATGTTGGGAACCAAATCGGAACTGCTTAGTCTAAAGAATAAGATGGCTGGGACACGTCATAAAAATGAAACGCACTCGCGCAAAAGATGTAATGATTGGAATGAGGAATTGGCGGTCACTAGCAAATGATAGAGAAGCCATTGGAAAATAGTTAGCAAGCCAAACCCCAGCCCGAGTAGTAGCGCTAACTGATGACCATGATTATTATTTCTGGATTGGTAGTGTATATGGATGATGAATATGGATAGCTTGGAGGTATCTTAAAATCGGTCCACTTCACGTAAATTTCAATACGAGTATTTTTCAGAAATATTTTGTTGGAAGTCTTAAAATGTAATATATTTTATATGGAAAAATAGTACCATGTTTTGTATGGAGAGTAAGGTACCCTAATGTATTTATACAAACATTTTTTTTAATTTGGCGAAAAAATTGAACTGAGAGAATATAACCAATAGAAAGGACTATTTACCTTAAACGACTTTTTGGAATAATTTCCGTTGTAATAGAACTGCAGATCGAACAATCCGCTTTTTCTTAATTCAATTTATCTCCAACTGTATTCCTCAAGAAAATAAATTTTTAAATAATTCGAAAAAAGTATCAAAAATTGGTCCCCCTAATATGCATACATACATACAAAGGTACAATGTAAAGAGCAACTTTTAGGTTACTAAAAAGACTCGCCAGCTTTTTCTTTTTTTATTAACGCCTAAAGTTTTTGTGAGTTTCGTTTCACTTCAAAAATATTCCATAACAGTTTTGGAGTTTTTACTTATGCAGCTTTAGCTAATATGCAGTGTCTCATGATATAAAAAATGGAACATATTTTTTAAGAACATTTTCGGTAGTAAAGTGTTACGTTGTGGGTGTAACATCATAAAAGTCTTAATAAAAAGAGGTTGTCTGTAAAGTCGGTTTACTGACGATAGTTTAACGTGACAACGTCATAAGAAAATATTGATGGAATGGTTGCAATTTACAAAACAAAATTTTAGTTTTATTTGTTCGATAGATATTTTGTATGGATATAGAGGAGGAGGTAAATGGAATTGCAATGGAATAGGTCAAGTTACATTTACACAAACGTGAAAAATGACGAAACATTTATCAAATTCATGAAAAATATGTTCAATTTCGATTGTGTATCAGGCGTTAATAAGTCAACAACACTAAGAGGCACCATCATCGATTTGCCTTTTTCAAGACACTTTACACTCGAAACACTCCATATATATGCTCACTCAAGTAGGACAGAGCCAGATGTCGAACGTTTCCGAACGCGGGGGCCGATTGTGCTCTTTGTCGTTCGTTCCGCGCTCTCGCTTGCAGTTCAAGCACATTAGCTTACATTTGCTTGCGTACGGAATAGATTCGTATATTTGATATGTCCATATGATTTGTATGCATCTTTACATATAGATTTGTTCTTTTTGAAAATTGCGCGAAATTGTATATGTATATGCATGTTTATATACTTATAATAGGTCTATTTATAAGTTCGTGCGGTTTTACAACAGATGGCGTAACTTGATTATTATTCCATCGATCCACATTTCCAAACATTCATTGGAGAGCTACTGTCGTAAGGCACAAACGTCAGTATAAGTTTTTTATTTGAAGCGTAAACAACAATATTTTTACCACACTTGAAAATGTCGAATTTCGTGCCAAATAATGTGTTTTTGCGGGGAATTCTTCTTCATTATTTTAATATGAAGAAAAAAGCAGCCGAAAGTCATCGTATCTTGGTGGAAGTTTATGGTGAGCATGCTCTATCTGAGCGAACGTGCCAGAAGTGGTTTGCACGCTTTAAAAGTGGTGAATTTGGCTTGGAAGACGAAGAACGCGAGGGTGCGCCGCCAAAGTTCATGGATACCGAATTGGAGGAATTGCTCGATCAAGATCCGGCTCAAACGCAAGAAGAGGTTGCAAAAACTTTGGGAGTTGATCAATCAACCATTTCCAAACGTTTAAAAGCCATGGGAATGATCCGAAAGGTAGGCCATTGGGTGCCGTATGAATTGAAGCCAAGAGACGTTGAACGCCGTTTTATGGCATGCGAACAACTGCTTCAACGGCACAAAAGAAAGGGTTTTTTGCATCGAATTGTGACTGGCGATGAAAAGTGGGTCCATTACGACAATCCAAAACGTCGGGCAACGTATGGATACCCTGGCCATGCTTCAACATCGACGTCGGCGCAGAATATTCATGGCCTGAAGGTTATGCTGTGTATCTGGTGGGACCAGCTGGGTGTTGTGTATTATGAGCTACTGAAACCGAATGAAACGATTACGGGGGATGTCTACCGACGACAATTGATGCGTTTGAGCCGAGCACTGCGAGAAAAACGGCCGCAATACGCCGATAGACACGACAAAGTTATTTTGCAACATGACAATGCTCGGCCACATGTTGCACAAGTGGTCAAAACATACTTAGAAACGCTCAAATGGGATGTCCTACCCCACCCGCTGTATAGTCCAGACCTTGCGCCATCCGATTACTATCTCTTCCGATCGATGCAACATGGCCTGGCTGACCAGCACTTCCGTAATTACGATGAAGTCAAAAAATGGATCGATTCGTGGATTGCGGCAAAACCGACCGAATTTTTCACAAAGGGAATCCGTGAATTGCCAGAAAGATGGGAAAAAGTAGTAGTAAGCGATGGACAATATTTTGAATATTAAATTTGTAACCATTTTACGTCAATAAAGTTTCAAATTTCGAAAAAAACCCGCACGAACTTATTCATAGTCCTATTATTAGTATACAACATATCTTATGAGGTATGTGGTAAATATTACCATACATTTTTTCCTTCATATATAATAAAAAAATTAATAATAATAACATTAAAACAACAGGTATTATTAACAAACTTGGTTTTATTTTAAATTCTTCAAGTGAATCAAATTAATAATAATCAATAAGAAGGCATATGCAAATACGTGATTAAATACGTGAATTTATATATGTACAAATGCGCATATACATACATATATACGCTCACTTAAGTAGGAGAGAGCAAGATGTCGAACGTTGCCGTTCGTTTGCTTTGTTCGTTCCGCGCTTTCGCTTGCAGTTCATTCAAGGTAACGACAAATGAGCAAGGTAACGACAAATGAGCAAGGTAACACTAATGAGCAAGGTAACGACACATTTTTCGTGCGTGCAGCCGGCTAAATCGAATTATAAGACGTTATCACGTCAAAAATGTTTGAATGCTGTATCAGAAATCTATGAAAAGGATTGATTATGATAATGTTTAGAAAATGATAGTGATTATCTCTTCAATGGGGAAAAAGTGTATTGATTACACCATTTAGACTTCTCTCCAGATCTTCGATGAAAACGAAATTTACATGATGGTAGCTGAGCTTCATAGGCTCACGGAAGAGACTCATAAAGAGTACAAAGTTGGTATACAAATATTAATGGATCATTGAAATAAGAATGTAGAAGTAGAAGTATGAAAAAATTTCATATAAAAATTTACATGTTTTTTATATTTTCATACCTCAGATATGAGAATGTTGTGATGTCGTATGGAGTTTCATTGCAATAAACTACATATGTATAAACTTTGACCCTTCCTCAAAGAAAAATTCAAACTCAAACCTAAAAACACGGTGCGTAATAAATTACTGATACCAAATCACATGAGGTCGTAGTTAACTTTCGCGGAGGTGACCTGCAATGGTCACCAAGAGATGGCTCAAATTTATACTTTTGCATACTCAAAGTATAATGGTTCTAAAGCTGATTATGGCTTCTTCCTTTTTTCTATTAATCTTCAGGAAATATTATCTTATGCTGGGTTCCGGGCCACAGAGATGTGCCAGGGAACTGTAGGGCTGACCAACTTGCAAGAAAGGGTACCTGTATGCCAAATATAAATAATTTTATGGGCTCGCAACTTGTAATCTTCTTCTGCAATCTTCTTCTTATGGACGCAATAATTAGTTCTGTAAATCAAAGATGGATTAGTGACAATACGTGTGAAATGTCTAGGCAAACATGGCCAAGGCTAGTTCTATGTCTGTGCAAGAATATTATAAAATTGAGAACATTGTCTCATAGGAAATAACGCAAGGAGATTAGGCGTTTACATGCGTGATATCTATCCTAGCTGCAGGAATGAGGAGAAGTTGGAAACAATTCAAAACCTTTTTTTGCCTGACTCTAACCAGAAGCAGGAGCCGATATTTAATATCCTATTTCTTAATGAATATACTTGTAGATAATCTATAAGCTTTAGGTAATGGTTAATGGTTAATGGTAGTAACGGGTTAAGGTATGGCCCTTTAGCACTGCGACCATAGTGATCTATTGTGCACCCTATGCTGTCTATTAACTGTTAAGTATGCTTATGAAATGTAGCAGCTCCTTTTGAGGGAGTGATTGAAGGTCTTCATCTATAAGCATGAACTTGTTTAAAAACTTTTTCCTTCTATGCGTCAACAGCGGACATTCGTTGATGAGATGTTCTATAGACTCCTCATCCTCGCAGCAAAATCTGCAGGTGCTCGTGTTAGTTATGCCTAATTTATGCAAGTGTTTGTTGCAGGTGAAGTGACCCGTGAGGGCGCCTGTGAAAGTGCGAATGCTCTTTTTGTTTAACGTGAAGGCCATGTTAGCTCTTTTAGCATTGAAACTTAAGAACTTTTTGGAGTGTCTAAGACCCTCTATGTTGTTCCAATGCTGATTTATAAGAATTTTGGCCCAGTATTTTACTTCTTGTTTGAGACTGTTTTTGTGAAATCCAAACATGGGACTAGGTCCGATGAAATTTACATCTGCCCCTTTTCTGGCTTGAAAGTCTGCCTTTTCGATGCCGTCATATCCCTCATGCCCTGGTACCCAAATTAATGAGACATTGTTTTTGGATGCCAGGTTATTGAGTGCCTTATGGCATTCTAAGAGAGTTTTTGAGTTATAGGTATAGCTATCTAAAGCTTTTAGAACTGATTGGCTGTCCGAGAGTATTCTAATCTTTACTCTCTTGTGGTTTTTACGTTGCATGATGCTCGCTGCTTCCATTATTGCGTATAATTCCGCTTGGAAGATGGTGGTGTCCCTGGTGAGAGTGAATGATTTGTGGATTCTGGACCCCACTACTCCTACTCCTACACCATAAGGTGTTTTTGATCCATCAGTGTACCATTTTTGTGAATCATCATTCATCTATTTTGGGTTTGTTTTCCACTCGATCCTCTCAGGAAAGGTAACTGTGTATCCTTTTGTAAAACAGAGGGTTGGGTCAATGTGGTCTGAAACTTGAGCCATGCGTATGGTGTTTTTGACTTTATTTAGGATACTTAGGTGACCGGTAAGGTTGCCTAATTTGAAATTTTCTTTCATGTGTAACATGAGTGATTTAGGTATCAACAACCTTTTACGCTTTGTCCAATGCTCAGGATGGTTCAATCTGAAAGGGGAAATGTAGCGCAGCCCCTAAAGCACACAACCGAACCTTTTCGTGGTCTAAGTGGCATAACTGCCTCTATGTGTGATGCGGCTGCTAAACCTTACTTAATCTTTATGAAAGAGTTTAGATCGAAAAACTGCAGCTTATTTTCTCATTTTTAAACTAATTCCTCTCATTTGCAGCTTCAGTTTGCATAGCAAAGCATAACCCCATGTTTTTTATACCCACGGGTTTGGCCACAAGGGCATTATAATTTTGTTCACATAAAGATTGTATGCAACAGCATAAACCTAAAATGAGGGAATCGCCATTCTGAGTGATAGTCAGGCGGCACTCAAGGTGTTCTAATGCTTTGAGGTTAAGTTCTGATTACTCCTTGAGTACTGGATGCATTGGCTAGAAAGACTGTCACCTCGTTAATAATAGGACTTAAACCCTTCCTTGCTATGGGACAACAGAAGAGCGAAGGCTAAGAGACGTAAGCTGGATTCAAATTATATGGCTTTGCCAGACGAAGTCCTTATTGAGCCGTATAATCAAAGGTGGTTCAGGGGGTGTAATCGGGGTTTATTAAGAGAACTGTGTTTCAGTTACTGTGAATATTAAAAGGCACAAAAGACAATTAAGCTGAAGTGCAAAACTCATTTTTATTCATTCCTTCAACAGCATAAAGAATCGATATCGATATAGACATATAGATATTTAGTCCTGGCATAAGTTCTATTACAAGTTAAGTCCATTATAGATACGAAATTATAATATATTTTCAATAAAGTTAAATTTATTTAAACATGTAAATATTAAAACAATTATTATTATTATTTTTTTTTATTCATTCGAAAGGTCACCATTTGATTTTAAACGATTATGCCATTCTGCTATTGCAGCACGCACGGTTTCCATGGATATTGACGTCACTGCTCGAAACAAAGGTCGAGGGTAGGGTCTATCTCCAAGTAGTCTTCGCATAGATCTGGTCTGTACATTAATTTCCCTGGATATGATTTTCTGCATTCCAAGGGTATTTCTGCGATTTCATTCTCGAACGGTTTTTATGGCTGCACTAGTTTAAACCTCGCTGTCACATCAGACGTTTGGGACAAACGATCGTGCGGTAAACAAAGATTCGGAAAATATTAAGTTTTTTCACCTATTCGTAAATCTAACTTCCAATTTTACCACACTTAAGTAATGGAATAACTGCAATACGGTTTTCTTAGCTCCCCACTCCATTATTAACAAGCGAAATTTGCCGCGAAGCTGAGTATAATTTATGAATGGATAATGCATTCGAACAAAAGGGCACTTTTTTCTGCCAATTTGTTCTCGCCGTACGCATTCTAAAATTTGTCACAGAATTTATGGCAAGACTACATAGTTTGATGTATATCCCAAAATATATTTTCATAGGCACACAGTGTTATTAGTGAGAGTGAGATCGGATAGGAACCACGTCCATTTTTTATATGTTATGACTAAATTTCCGTTCCTACTTTTAATGTTACAAGCTACAGGATTTGATTGAAAAGTAATGAGCCTTCCCGCGCGGAGCGTCTGCCAAGCGATCAACCGAAATGGGGGAAAATGATCGTTGGACCTTTTCCTTGCACTAGAAACCGGTTCCAGTTTGCTGGCAACAGCGGTTCAGTCAACATCGCTCCGCGCGTGAAAGCTGTTTTAAAAGTGTGTTAGGATTTTGCAGTGGCGAAAATGCAGCGATCGTTGGAGCAACGTTACTCGATCAAAGTTTGCGCAAAGCTAAACAAAACGATTACCGAAACCATTGGGCTAGGTAAAACGGTGGCACAAGTCGTTCAAGGAAGGCCGGGAGGACGTCGAAGACGATCAACGATCTGGAAGACCTTCGACGACGCAAACAGACGAAGATGTGAACCGGGTTCGTGAATTTTTGAACAATGACCGTCGTGCTACTCTACATGAGATCGGTGAAGAGTTAAATTTAACTTATTACAATGGAAATCGTCAACAATTTGACTCTTCATCACGAAAATGGGCAGGCGCACACCGCCTTCCTCTGCATTGGCCGAGATGGGGGTTCCGGTGCTTCCCCACCCTCCCTACAGCCCAGACCTGTCCCCTCTTCTTCTTGTTCCCGCGCCTGAAAAGAAAGCTGAAGGGGAGGCGTTTCGACTCCATCGAGGCTATCCAAAAAACTGTGACAGCCGAATTGAACGCGAAAACCCTGTATTGTATATGGTTGATTCCGTAAATTACCAGCCAATCCAAAACGAATTTATCCTTCCTTACTTGTGTACTTTTTTTCTTTCTTATTCGAAGTGTTTGACCATAAAACAAAAAATGTGTTTGATATCAATTCGATTAAAATATTTTCACGGTAGCACCAAATTTTCTTGGTATTTAAGGCATTCAATAATCAATTCCTTTCATATTAATTTACTAATCTCCACGACTCACTTATTTCTGCTTCTCAACCACATCATGCCAATTATAATCGCTGAATAACAGGCTTACTCTGTTATCAGCTTTTACAAACGGATTTTACCCTTCAATTAACTGCTGCTTTGTATGTTAGTTACACACTACATAATATCTCGTGGCTGTAGATACCCGATAACCAAACCTAATTACAACGTAAAAGCACACAACTCCAGCGAAAGGCAGGCACTTATTACTCATTAGAAATCAAATCGTAAGCATTGAATGAATAGAAAGCGGATGGCAGTACAAGCCGTAACGAGCATAAAGGAAGTGGCTGAAATTGTAAGTGGCGAAAATGTTTGAAGAGAATGGTTAGATGTTTCAGGGGTGGTTGGTATAAAGTTGATGAACCACAAAGCCAACCGCAACAACACTTAACGGGCACTTGCTTTCTTATGCGGGGATCCACTAACCACCAACCACCACCAGACAACCAGTGGAATGAGAAAAACTGGAGCGAATTTCATGGAAGCAAGAGGGCGAACGTAACAAAATCATTTTACTTGTTATTACTTAAGTGTTTCCGCAATTTAACAATTTGGTGTTTACCGTTTTGACCCGAAGAAAATCCCAAAAATATATAAATGTTGGCAAGACATTCGAAAGGGTGGCTGCCTACGAAGTGAAATGATGTCTGAAGTTGTTTGGCTAGAATGCTTCCCCAAATTACATACAAACTTAAATGCTGTGCATAACTACTAATATTTATAAGCGAAAATACCCGTTATGCACGTACCTGCTGATAATGATAGCAGCAATTGATGTTGGTCGTGCGGGCGATGGTGTGAATATCATTTACATACATACTTACTTGGTAGTTGACGTGCGTTGTGGCGTGTGTGTGTGGGCACGCAAAGGAAGAGGAGGAGGAGCATTAAATGCAGCCGACAAAAGTTGATGTTTACGTTGAGCAACGCCAAACTGTAATGCAAATTGGTATTTATTTTTCTTTATTTCCTTTTTAATGGCTTTTATCTTTAGTTTTTATACGCCTTTTGTGTGTACCAGTATTAAGGGGTGTTCCAAATCTGTTTGCGCTGATAAAGTGTGATATCGATTTTTTAATTTGTTTAGCTATAAAACTACTGTAGTGGCTACCATTTGGATTGTCTTGGATTCTATGCCCATTGTGAACACAAAGTAACAAAAGCCTCGATAGGGAATAACAAACTGCCATGAAAAGTAGTGAGACATGCAAGGTGGCGCAAAATTAATCACCCTATCGGAAGATTTATGATTTTTGCAAATGGTGTCGTACCTCAATTCTATTTGACACTTATGAACTAGACAGCTGCAGTATACACACAGATAAGCAATGGATCGCGTAAAGGTCAAAATAAAAATTTCCATCGCATAAATATTAGTAAAAAAGTACCACCTTGTACAACTATCTGCTATTTAAAGGCGGCATAAAAGTGTAGAATATGTGCGACGGCTGAGGTCATCAAAGCGAGTAACAGAAATTAAGTCAGCTGTGTACCAGGTGACAACAAGAAAACTTTCACTCAGAGATTTGGGATACTGCAAAGAGACTTAAGGGCTAAAGTTTTTACTTGTATCCACAGATTGCCCTATTGAACAGTGGACAGAGGCGATATTAAAGTATGGTGCCTCCATCAAAATCTTCAAAAAAATTCTGGGTATGCAATTTTATATTTTATATTTTAAATTTTAATATAATAAAGTGTAAGTTTGAGCTAAATATATTTTTGTTAAGAAAGTGTTTTTTTAAGAAATCGAAGATACTGAACTACAACCATTATTGGATGAATACGCATGTCAAACCGTCGAACCCTTGATGATATGTCTAAAGAATTGGATTTTGACAAATGCACCGTCGGTAAACGTTTGCATGGGATGCCACTAGCTGCCACATCAATTGATGGAGAGGGATATCGAGAGACGTTTGGTGACGTGTGAGATGTTATTAAACGACAGAAAAGTCAAAGTTTTCTGCATCGCATCGCCACTGCTTCTTCTTCTTAATTAGCGCTATAACCGCTTACGCGATTTTGGCCCAGATTAACAAAGCGCGCCAGTCGTTTCTTTCTCGTGCTAATCGGCGCCAATTGGACACACCAAGTGAAGCCAAGTCCTTCTCCACCTGATCTTTCCAACGCAGAGGAGGCCGCCCCCTTCCTCTGCTACCACCAGCCGGAGCGTTTGTATCCATTCGGACGACATGACCCAGCCAACGAAGCCGCTGGATCTTTATTCGCGGGGCTATGTCTATGTCGTCGTAAAGCTCATACAGCTCATCGTTCCATCGTCTGCGATATTCGCCGTTGCCAACGTGCAAAGGTCCAAAAATCTTACGCCGAATCTTTCTCTCGAACACTCCAAGCGTCGCTTCATCGGATGTTGTCATCGTCCAAGCTTCTGCGTCATACGTTAGGACGGGCATGATGAGAGTCTTGTAGAGAGTTAGTTTTGTTCGTCGAGAGAGGACTTTACTGCTCAGTTGCCTACTTAGTCCAAAGTAGCACTTGTTGGCAAGAGAGATTCTACGATGGATTTCAAGGCTGACATTGTTATCGGTGTTAATGCTGGTTCCTAAATAAACGAAGTCTTTTACAACCTCGAAATTATAACTGTCTACAGTGACGTGGGTGCCGATACGCGAGTGCGCCGACTGTTTGTTTGATGACAGGAGGTACTTCGTTTTGTCCTCGTTCACCACCAAACCCATTCGCTTTGCCTCTTTATCCAGTATGGAGAAGGCAGAACTAACAGTGCGGTTGTTAAGGCCAATGATGTCAATATCATCGGCATACGCCAACAATTGTAAGCTCTTATAAAATATTGTGTCTGAGCGATTAAGTTCTGCGGCTCATACGATGCTCTCCAACATCAGGTTAAAGAAGTCACACGACAGCGAGTCACCCTGTCTGAAACCTCGTTTGGTATCAAACGGCTCGGAGAGGTCCTTCCCGATTCTGACGGCGCTGCTGGTGTTGAGCAACGTCATCTTACATAGCCGTATTAGTTTTGCGGGGATACCAAATTCAAACATCGCGGCATACAGGTAACTCCTTTCCGTACTGTCGAATGCAGCTTTGAAGTCGACGAAAAGATGGTGTGTGTCGATTCTCCTTTCATGGGTCTTTTCCAAGATTTGGCGTATTGAGAAAATTTGGTCGATGGTAGACTTTCCAGGTCTGAAGCCACACTGATAAGGTCCAATCAGTTGGTTGACGGTGGGCTTCAGCCTTTCACACAATACGCTCGCTAGAACCTTATAGGCGATATTTAGAAGACTAATCCCGCGGTAATTGGCACAAATTGCAGGATCGCCCTTCTTATGGATTGGGCAGAGCACACTTAAGTTCCAATCGGCACGCATGTTTTCATCCGACCATATTTTGCATAGAAGCTGATGCATGCACCTTACCAGCTCCTCGCCACCATGTTTGAATAGCTCAGCCGGCAGTCCGTCGGCGCCCGCGACTTTGTTGTTCTTTAGCCGTGATATTGCTATTCTCACCTCGTCATGGTCGGGTAACGGAACGATAATTCCGTCGTCAACGATTAGGGTATCGGGATCTTCACATTCTCTATGACATGCGCAGCTGTCACTGTTTAACAGGTTCGAGAAGTGTTCCCTCCATAATTTAAGATTGCTCTGTACGTCAGTCACCAGATCGCCGTCTTTGTTCTTACAGGAAAACGCCCCGGTCTTAAAACCTTCTGTAAGCCGCCGAACTTTCTGGTAGAATTTTCGGGCGTTGTTCCTATTGGCCAGCATCTCAAGCTCCTCGCACTCACGTCTCTCTTCCCTTTTCAGCTCTCTGTAGCAATCCCACATGGCCCGCGTTCCGCCCGATCGCAGCGTGGCTCTATAGGCGGCATCCTTTCTTTCTGCGGCAGCATGACATTCCTCGTCGTACCAATTGTTTTTTCGGGCTCGCCGGAATCTGATTTCTTCTTCGGCGGCGGTACGTAGGGAACGAGAAATGTTGCTCCATTGCTCGCGCATGCCGGTTTGTTGGGCAGTACTCTCCGAGAGCAGGAGTGAGAGTCGAGTGGCGAATCTTCTGGCTGTCTGTTGTGATTACAGCTTTTCGATGTCGAACATTCTTTGCGTAGGTAGATGTACGATGCTGCACAGAGGCGGGTGCGCAGTTTGGCTGCAACAAGGTAATGATCCGAGTCGATGTTGGGTCCTCGGATCGTACGTACATCTAATACACTAGAAGCGTGTCTTCCATCTATCACAACATGATCGATCTGGTTTCGCGTTTTTCGATCAGGAGACAGCCAAGTAGCTTGGTGTATCTTTTTATGCTGGAATCTGGTGCTGCAGACTACCATGTTTCGGGCCCCGGCGAAGTCGATCAGCCTCTGTCCGTTACCGCAGATAATGCGTTTGAATCGAGCTCTCAAAGAAAAGCGACCGGAATGGGACGGTAGACGGTTGACAAGAAAAACTGACTTTGCGGCATGACAACGCCAGACCACATGCTGATAAATCTGTCCAGAAACATTTAGAGGGACTGAATTGGGAAATCTTGCCCCACTCGCCGTATTCTTTAGACATTGAATTATCATCTGTTTCGATCAATGTAGTGAGCCCTTATTGGAGAGCAGTTCACTTCTTACGAGAGCATCGCAAACTGGTTTAAGGGGACCTGGTGGTCTAGAAATTTCAAAAAATCGATTTTTTGTTTTTTTGATATTTCGAAAGTATAGCATCTTAAGAATATACAGTGAAATTTTCATTCAGAAATTCCCAATGTTATAGCTTCTAAGGCCCATTAACTAAGTAGAGAGTGGTCTGCGCGCTCCTGTACCTCAAACCTTAAACTCATTTATCTCGAAACGATAATTTTCGGCACGGCGGGGATGAAAACAAAAAAGCTATTCAACCAAATCTCTTGAAATTTGGATATGTTGTTCACAACATGTGTCGCTATCGTCGGAACTAGAATCACAATTTTATTTAAATAATTTCCTATTTTTTAAACTAAAAAACTTGTGAAAAAAACCCGATTTTACGGACTTTTTTTTCAAAAGTGCGCCATTTTGTCAATTTTTCCTTTTTTCGATTTGTTCTAGTTCCCTCCATAGCTGCACTCTTTCTGATTAAGAATCTTGAAGTTTGTGTTTCAGATGAGTAGAAGTCTCGAAGTCATCTACGCCGTCCGGGTTCGATTTTTCGAGAGGCTCATCTTCAGCGACATTTTTATAATAATAAGTATTGTTTCAAAAGTAAAAAAAAAATTGTTTGTATGCTCAATAAACGTACTAATAAGCCCGAAAAGTTGAAACATCGTTTTTTAAATTTTTAATGGCAAAAAAAAATCGTGAAAATAGGTGAAATTTTCGTGCTCTAGACCACCGGGTACCCTTAATGAATGGATCAAAAGAACTTGAATTTTTCGTCAGAGGAATCAGTATGCTAGCTGAGAGATGGAGTAAAGTTGTAGCTGCCAATGGCACATACTTTACATATATCATATCATGCATTATTTAATTGTTCAAATAATTCATAACTTTGGCTAAGAAATGATGGAAACCATACCCAATAACTTAAACGAAAACATACCACAGTTTTGAGGAAGGTGTCCTATTTTGAAAGAAATCAGATATCGGCGGATGAAATAGTCTATTTTGTTTGCTTTGCTTTGCGCATTTTATTTAGAACAAAATTTGTTTTCAACTTGAATTTTATTGTGTGTTTCCGACAGGCGAACATTTCGCTCATTATCGTATATTCTCTAATAAAGAGTTTTTAAGATATTATGTATATTTCCATAATAAAGAAAATAATCTAATCGAATGTATCTAATTTTACACCAAATTTATTTAGCGCTCCTAAGCCCTAGAGATGCCAATATTAGCGGTAATTGCTGATCCAGGGCTTTAGTGTCCCAGAATTAAATTTTTTTTTTTTCGTAAAGCAAAAAATTAAAAATTCTGTTATTTGGATTAATGCCAGCTTCCTTTCAAGATTTTATTCCGAATTTTTCTTACACCTTAACCTGAAAAACATAAATGCATTAACTCGCTGCAATCCAACTAATTCCGGTATAATATTTTCCATGCTTTCAAAGCGCCGAGACTCGCTTCCCTACTACATACCTTAACATCAAATGGATCTGCCAAAATCGTTAATTAATGTGTGATAAACCCAGCACTTTTGTGTGCGCTCTGACAAGGGGTGTGTAATCCGCTTAAACAGACATTTGAAATTTAATTTTCGTTACTGCAGTAACACTCCTGCAAGTGTTTCAGCTTATGTGAAAAATATAATGCCCGCAAGGGTAAATAATTAGGTGTACGGAATTTACTTCAGTTGATAATTACCAACGATTTCCACATATGTAAGTATGTATACGCTAAATATATCACCACAAATGCTGCGTTTCACTTCGTCAGCTGTTTACAGCCTCTTATAATTTCATTTGTCAAATTTCGTATTTTAATTGCAGTCAATGCTGCGGCTTGCCTTCGTAGTAGTACATAAATCCTGCAACGTAAAGCGAGAGCACGCATGCACGCGCATAAGTAGGAACATGCCATAATCTCGTATCTGCTCAAACGGCGTGTGTGAAGTTAAAAAGGCGTAGCCGCACGTGCTGAGACATTCTATGACACAGTGACAATCTTACAGACAAATTGTAGCAAAGCAAAACAGCGAAGATAATGTGCTTACTAAATCTGCCGAGCTGTTGTGTTTAGCAACAATTAGTGTTGCTGCAAACGCGTGATGTCGTCGCCGTGCTCAAATGAAAATGTGTGCCTCTGTAGATTCACTAACATTTCGTCTAGCAAATATTGGGCGCAATCACGCAAAATATTCCTTCATTGCGTTTATATTCTAATTTATTTATTCAATTTCCACAATTCAGATGTTGGTGAAGTCAGTTGTGCGTCACGGCCTTCTAAAATAGAAGACATTTCGATGCACTCTTCAAACACATGCCAATTAACCTGAGCGCGTCGGTGCAAGCGTTTAAAAAAAGTGTACTTCTTACAGACACGACACCCTATCGAATGCTACGGCAAAGCGGTTTTGTTCCGGAGATATGCCACTAGAGAAAGTCGATAAAACCATGGAAATCGTGTGGTCCAACCAGCACGTGGGCTTTTGTTCCATTGCTTGGGAACTGAGGATTCTAAACCCGTTTTGAAATATTTATTTATGGAGGGTCTCAATAAGAAGCTCGATGTATTAGGTGAGGTTAAATGGCTGTTTGAAGAGAGGACGAAAAAATCAAATTCTAGTACTGATACTGATGAAGTTGTTGAATCTCACAACAATAATACTCGAGGGCTAAGGCTTTATTAACCTTACAAATTTGTATACATGCTTAGTTTACACACATTCAACGAGCATTCTACAAGTAGCCAAGGATATCCCAATACTCTTATTTCGCAAGTTTCTTGCAATGTGCTTATGGGCACGTAGATAGAACCTAATTTTAATGAATTCAGATGCGGTAGTCAAGGAAACCAGGCATTCTCCAACCATTTTCAAGCGACCATAGCTTAGCTGACATTTTTTACATAAGTGAGCAGCCAATCACCTGCTTCCTCGATTGTGGACCTTTGCATGGAACATACAGGGTTTGATTGAAAAGTAATGAGCCATCCCGCGCGGAGCGTCTGCCAAGCGATCAACCGAATCGACTGGTGGGGGGAAAATGATCGTTGGACCTTCCCCTTCCACTAGAAACCGGTCCGAGTTCGCTGGCCACAGCGTTGCAGTCAACATCGCTCCGCGCGTGAAAGCTGTTTTAAAAGTGTGTTAGGATTTTGCAGTGGTGAAAATGCAGCGATCGTTGGAGCAACGTTACTCGATCAAATTTTGCGCAAAGCTAAACAAAACTAGTACCGAAACCATTGGGCTACTCAAGGAGGCTTACGGGGACCAATCTCTATCCAGTGCCCAGGTAAAACGGTGGCACAAGTCGTTCAAGGAAGGCTGGGAGGACGTCGAAGACGAACAGCGATCTGGAAGGCCTTCGACGACGCAAACAGACGAAGATGCGGGTTCGTGAATTTTTGAACATTGACCGTCGTGATAGTCTACGTGAGATCAGTGAAGAGTTAAATTTAACTTATTACAATGTGCGGGAAATCGTAACCGGAAAACTTGAAATGCGCAAAGTGTGTGCCAAATTGGTTCCAAAGGTTTTGACTGATGAACAAAAGCAATTGCGTATGGAAAAGAGTCGTGAAGTATCCTGAAGCATTGGCCAAGATGGGGGTTCCGTTGCTTCCCCACCCTCCCTACAGCCCAGACCTGTCCCCTCCGGACTTCTTCTTGTTCCCGCGCCTGAAAAGAAAGCTGAAGGGGAGGCGTTTCGACTCCATCGAGGCGATTCAAAAAAGGAAGGATCCGCTACCAGCGGTGTATTGACGCTCAAGGGTCCTATTTTGAAGAAAATTAGTTGTATAAGCCAAAAGGTTTAATAAAACTGCTTAAAAATATAAGGCTCATTACTTTTCAATCAAACCCTGTTCGCTAGCGGTCCGCCAAACCTTCCATCCACCTTCTAGGCATCCGTGAACAGGATCACCAAACACTGTTTCCAAACGCCACACGCTGCTCACTCCCGCCTTAATGGAATGTGAGTGGAGATTGTTCCGCTCCTAATAAGCGTGGGTCTATATTAATCAGTCACCACGGTTTCCCAATGTCACCTCAAGGTTTCTGAGGATAATAATTGGGAACAAAAAACAACAATCGAATCAATCAAATTGCGACGAGCTTGACCAAGTTATCGTTAGGCTCAGATTATTAATCAAGGTCAAGGTGAATAAACGGAAACCATGCACTAGGTGTGCACCCACGGAAACAAATACTCAATTTGAACCTCTATTTTCTAATTAATCTACAATAATAAAATAAAGGCAATAAAATTTAATTACTTTCGTGATTTAATATAAATGCAGCAGGAAAACTTGTATAACACTTTGGCTTATGTATATGTACCACACAAAAATTTGGGAAAACTACTATTCTTTCTCTGGTAAGCTAATTTATTGTTTTAAAATTTTCTAATTGCCTTAAAGCTATTTTAAGTGGATTCTGAAAGCGTAGTGAAATACTAGGGTGCGTGTATATTTTTAGAAGTTTCTTAAACATATACTTCGCTAATTAATATACGTTTAGTAGAGATATATGGGCGTGAGCATGTAACGGGTGCTTTTTTTATGCATTGAAGTATTGGTAAAAGAGTTTTTATCATTGGGAAATCTATAAAATAAACACATGTGTTACGTTCATTTCATTTCTGTTTAAAATGTTTCCGTAGAAAAATTCATTTTTTTTGCATTGGGTATGGGAATAAGTTTCCGTCCTTTCATAACCAAAGTTACGAATTATTTAAAAAAAAAAAAAAAAAATTATATTATGTGAAGTATGTGACATTGGAAGCTACAACTTTATTCCATCTTTCAGGCAGCATACGGATTTCTCTGACGAAAAATTAAAGTTCTTTTGATCCATTCATTGAACCAGTTCTCTATGCTCTAGTAAGAAGTGAATCGTTCTCCAATAAGGGCTGACTGCATTGAACGGAACAGGTAGTAATCCGAAGGTGCAACGTCTGGGAAATACGCCGGGTGTGGCAAGATTTCCCAATTCAGTTCCTGTAAATATTTCTGGACCGTTTTAGTAACATGTGACCTGGCATTGTCATGCCGCAAAATCAGTTTTTCTTGTCTACCGTCTACTGTCCCATTCCTGTCGCTTTTCTTTGAGAGCTCGATTTCAACGCATTAGGCGCACTCAGAAATGATAGCCAGTCATGGTTTCAGATGGCTTAAGGAGTTCATAATAAATCACACCCTTCTGAGCCCACCAGATGCACAAAAAAACCTTTGAGGCATGTATATTTTGTTTCCCTGTCGATGGACCTAGCACCGACAAAGTCGTCGTTATCATAATAAATCCATTTTTCATCGCCAGTAACAATGCGATGTAGAAAACCTTTTTTCTTCTGCCGTTCAAGAAGCATTTCACACGTCACCAAACGTCTCTCGATATCCCTCTCCTTCCGATGATGTGGCAGCCAGTTACCTGCTTTTTGGACTTTCCCCATCGCGTGCAAACGTTTACCGTAACCCAAACAGGATTAAGTTAGGAAATTTCCAAAATTATTGCTCAGTACAAAAGTTCACAGGGCGCGTCTTTTATACAAATCTCTTAAGTTATTAGACACTCTTCTGGCTGAGCGCTCATATAAACAAGGAAAGTTGTTATATTAAGGGGACGCTTGTCCAACTATCGATGCATGCCGAGAAAGTTGCTATTTGGAATTACTCACTGAACTTGGGGTAGAACCGGGCTTGGTAGGCTTCATCGGCAAAATGCTAAAAAGCAGAATCATTGAAGCGACACTAGGAGAATCGGTGCTCAGGAGATTGGTAAGTAGAGGTACACCGCAAGGTGGAGTTCTCTCACCATTTCTATGGAACGCAGTTGTAAATAAACTTCTGTTAATACTGGAATAGGTGGGCTGTAAGGTGATAGCTTACGCCGATGATGTAACTAAAATAGACACCGGCGTATGATCAGAGTTATTTTGCGAAGAGCTTTCTGTTAGTGAATCCTTTCAACTACCGGATCTCTGTGGGGTTTTTCAAGCGGAAATAAACGGTATTCATGAAGTCTTCAAATGGTTAAAGATAAACAGAATATCAGCAACGGATATCTGCATTGTATCAGACAGCCAAGCTGCCTTACAAGCTCTAGATGCATTCCAAACAACATCAAGGATGTCTTGCGTTGTCGCCAATCCCTAAATGAGATGGCCAAGTAATATCGTATAATCTTATGCTGGGTTCCAGGCCACAGAAATATACCAGGGAACTGTAGGGCAGATCAACTTGCAAGAGAAGGTACCTGTATGCCAGACATAAGTACTTTTATGGAGATACCTCTCGCAACTTGTGAGCTTCTCATTAAGGACGCACTAATCAGTTCTGCAAATCAAAGATGGATTAGCGCAAACACCTGTGAAATTGCTGGGCAAACATGGCCAGGGCTAAATTTACGCCTGTTCAAGAGTATTATAAAACTGAGTAGACTTCAAATCAGGACCTTAGTAGGGGTCCTCACAGGACATTGTCTCATAGGAAATCATGCAAGGAGATTAGGCGTTTACACGCATGATTTCTGTCGTAGCTGCAGAAATGAGGAGAAGTTGGAAACAATTCAACATCTTTTTTGCACATGCCTAGCTCTAACCAGAAGCAGGAATGGATTTTTAAATCCTACTTTTTAACAAATGTTGATAATCTATGCACTTTAGGTATCAACAACCTCTCTAGCCTATATATTTATATATCTAGTGATATATAATATATAAGTGAAATATTCGTTTGATTTGATTGTTAATTACTTGCTGCTTATATCTCTAAAGGAAACACCCATTGCATCACATATAATGTATTTTATACGAACAGAGTAGCGACTTCCTTTTGCACTACTGCACTTTGTCAATAAGAACAATAATACCTATACATATCTTATGTACGGGAGTACACAAGTACGCCAACGCAGGATACTCACATTGTGACTGCCTTGAATTGCGGTTGTAAGCAGTTGCTCGTTCCTCACATTTGATCCTGTTTCTTGCAAATACACTTTGTCGTTGATGCTGAAAGCAATCCATTTTAGATAAACAAATGTGGCTGTATAAATCTACATACATATATAGTACGTCTCTTAACCCCCATAACATAACATAGGGAAACAGCATAACCTCGAGGAGAAACAATGTGGGTTTTTGCTGTTATGTGCATTGAATGAAAAGAAATAAATTATAGAGGCGCATGAGTGCGTTATGCGGATATAACTACGTAACCGAGAACTAAAAGAGGCTGCGTTTAATGTTCCATGCCAACCTTCTTTGGTCGCTTTTTTTGGCTTGACTGACATTAGGCAATCGCAGAGAGTAGTAAATACTCGTACGTAAAAATGTGTTGTGGAGTATGCGAAACCGCAGAAAAGTATGGAAATAATATTTTGAAAGGTTTTATTTAAATAGTTTTCTATTGTGGATACGCGTAGAAACGTCCTGACTTTTTTCGCATTTATCACGTGCACATTTATAGTGTAATTTATGATGCGTGCGCTGCGAGGTAAAGCAAATACGGGCCGGCAATGGAGGTCGATCTTGTGTAGGGGGGATAAAAATAACGTTTTTACCATTTTTTGAGAAAGAAAAACAATTAAGTCCAGCATAATTTTTTGGCATATACGTACATATGTATGTATATATCAAATATTTTTAAACCACAAATCTCTACATATTGTAAAATACCAAACCAAAATAAATTACTACACCAAAACAAAAACTTATTTCGAGTGTTGGAAATCATTATTTAGCTCCACTGATTGTCTGTTTATATCCTACATCTAACTAACGGGTGATTTTTTAGCTATTATCTTTTTCAACAGTTGGTTTAAACACCTGGCGCACGTTTCGTGTTTTGTTTCATTGTCAAACATCTTCAGTTTGGTCTATAATTTAACCAAGAGTCGTCTTACAAACGAACAACGCTTTCAAATAATTCAATTTTATTATAAAAATGCGAGTTCTGTTAAGAAAATTTATCGCGCGCTTCTTCCATTTTATGGTCAGCTTAATCGACCCACTGAAGCGGTTATTCGACCTATTCGACTAAATTTAGAACCAAATTTACGTAGAGCGCGAACTGAAGAAAATATCGCAGTGTTAATGATGACCATCAATTATCGATTCGTCTCTGTTACTCAACAACGTGGAAAATTTAGGATTTAGGTGTGAAGCCTTTCAAAATACAGCTGGTGCAAGAATTGAAGCCGAACGACATACCCCAACGCAGAATTTTTTGTGAATGGGCTCTTAGAAAGGTGGCCGAAGATCCACTTTTTTATCGAAAAATTGTGTTCAGCGACGAAGCTCATTTTGGATCAATGGGTCCGTAAAAAAGCAGAATTGTCGATTTTGGAGTGAAGATCAGCCAGAAGAATTGCAAGAGCTACCAATGTATCTAGAAAAGGTCACAGTTTGGTGCGGTTTATGGGCTGGAGGTATCATTGGACCGTACTTCATCGAAGATGCTGCGAATCGTAACGTAACTGTGAATGGTGAGCGCTACCATGAAATGATATCCAACTTTTTTTTGCCCAAAAAGCAAGAGCTGGAGTTGCGTGACATGTGGTTTCAGCAAGACGGTGCCACATGCCACACAGCACGCGTAACAATGGACGTGTTGAGAGGCGAGTTCGTTGAACATTTTATTTCACGTTCGGGACCTGTCAATTGGCACCCACATCGGACGCCTTTCGATTATTTTTCGTGGAGCTATGTTAATGCTCATGTCGATTCAGACAAGCCTGCTTCAATTAACGCATTGGAAGACAACATTGTTTTTTTTGAAAAACTTTCCTATAGCTCTTAAAAAATCACCCTTTACATGACGCAAAATTAATCACCCTATCGGAAGATAGGCCTCGTAAGTCAGTCAAAAATGTTTACTTCTGAACTAATATAGACAGCTGCAGGCCAACAGACATGATTAATTTTGCGCCACCTTGGATTTATGATTTTTACCATTGCCTCAAAGGTCTAACTTCATTCTTCGAATTTATGCCAAAAAAAATTCAGACCGGTATGCTATGTAAAAAATTATTCTCATACAGCACATTGTTCTATCGCCTGCGATACTCGCCGTCGTCAGTGTGCCAAGGTTCAAAAAGGTTCTCAAACACTCCATGAGGTGCCTCCTCTTCTGCTTCTGCGCAATACAATAGAACGGGCATGATGGGAGCCTTGTAGACTGTTATATTAGTTTTGTTCGTCGAGGAAGGACTTTACTACTCAGTTGCCTACTTAGTCCCAAGTAGCACTTGTTGGTAAGAGAGATTCTTCCTTGAATTTCAAGGCTGACATTATTATCGCAGTTAATGCTGGTTCCTCAATAAACGAAGTCTCTTACAACCTCGAAATCATAACTGTCAACAATAACGATATGCGCATGCGCCGATTATTTGTTTTATGACAGGAGATATTTGTCTTCTTTCATCACCATACACATTCTCTTTACTTCTTTAATTGAAAGCAATTAGACTCAATCAAAAGCACTCAATATTACATTTAAAGTATAAATTAGCTGGCATCCTCACGTACAATGTACCAGTGGCCTTGGTCTACGAGTAAACAAATGCACTGACATACTTACAAATCCGCGGAGCATTGTACCATCTACACTGAGGAGAGAAATAAACAGAAGACCAACCCGCTTTAGTTCATATTATATTTTTTCAACTTCCACTTTATGCAAACAAAATGTAGAATAATGCACGTGTGCAGCTGTTGCTGGCTCATCGCGAACGTGAATTTGTTGCAGCATGCTTTTATCTTCTCCATTTCATTCTCATTGAACCTTTTTGTTTTACTACTAAAGTGCGCTTGAGATGGGGCCACTATGATCCCTGCACGGAAAAGCCAAACTGCTATGGAAGTATTCTAGTTGAGATACTACGAGTAATATTTAATAGAAGAAAGCATATCAGTTCGTCATTGACTAGAATAAAACCTTCAGTAAAATGATTAATTTTTCTACAAGTTAGTTGATTTTTCTTAAATAAGAATATTTGTATTATATTACTCGTATATGGAGGCACTGCGTTAATTAGAGGATTATTTCTGCCAGAAGGATCACTCAAATGTTTGAGGACTTCGTTAAATTTGGTGTTTCTGCGCTATTACCGCCACTGCCCGCTTCATCTTGCTGGCGCCACTGATGCAATGTGTAACTGTATCCTTTTCTTTGTTTTTTGCTTGTTTTAGCAGCCACAATGCAAGGAATACGCGGGAGTAAGGATTGGAAGGATACGGTTTTTTAGGGTTGCGTTTTGAACTCGTTCTACAAATGGAGGGGCTTACAGTTTCAAGCCGACCCCGAACGTCAGATATTATTTATGAAGAGCCTTTTCATGGCAGAAATATACTCCGAGGCTTGCCATTGCCTCCCGAATGGCGACCGCTATTAATAGGACTATGAATAAGTTCGTGCGGTTTTTTTTCGAAATTTGAAACTTTATTGACGTAAAATGGTTACAAATTTAATATTCAAAATATTGTCCATCGCTTACTACTACTTTTTCCCATCTTTCTGGCAATTCACGGATTCCCTTTGTGAAAAATTCGGTCGGTTTTGCCGCAATCCACGAATCGATCCATTTTTTGACTTCATCGTAATTACGGAAGTGCTGGTCAGCCAGGCCATGTTGCATCGATCGGAAGAGATAGTAATCGGATGGCGCAAGGTCTGGACTATACGGCGGGTGGGGTAGGACATCCCATTTGAGCGTTTCTAAGTATGTTTTGACCACTTGTGCAACATGTGGCCGAGCATTGTCATGTTGCAAAATAACTTTGTCGTGTCTATCGGCGTATTGCGGCCGTTTTTCTCGCAGTGCTCGGCTCAAACGCATCAATTGTCGTCGGTAGACATCCCCCGTAATCGTTTCATTCGGTTTCAGTAGCTCATAATACACAACACCCAGCTGGTCCCACCAGATACACAGCATAACCTTCAGGCCATGAATATTCTGCGCCGACGTCGATGTTGAAGCATGGCCAGGGTATCCATACGTTGCCCGACGTTTTGGATTGTCGTAATGGACCCACTTTTCATCGCCAGTCACAATTCGATGCAAAAAACCCTTTCTTTTGTGCCGTTGAAGCAGTTGTTCGCATGCCATAAAACGGCATTCAACGTCTCTTGGCTTCAATTCATACGGCACCCAATGGCCTACCTTTCGGATCATTCCCATGACTTTTAAACGTTTGGAAATGGTTGATTGATCAACTCCCAAAGTTTTTGCAACCTCTTCTTGCGTTTGAGCCGGATCTTGATCGAGCAATTCCTCCAATTCGGTATCCATGAACTTTGGCGCCGCACCCTCGCGTTCTTCGTCTTCCAAGCCAAAATCACCACTTTTAAAGCGTGCAAACCACTTCTGGCACGTTCGCTCAGATAGAGCATGCTCACCATAAACTTCCACCAAGATACGATGACTTTCGGCTGCTTTTTTCTTCATATTAAAATAATGAAGAAGAATTCCCCGCAAAAACACATTATTTGGCACGAAATTCGACATTTTCAAGTGTGGTAAAAATATTGTTGTTTACGCTTCAAATAAAAAACTTATACTGACGTTTGTGCCTTACGACAGTAGCTCTCCAATGAATGTTTGGAAATGTGGATCGATGGAATAATAATCAAGTTACGCCATCTGTTGTAAAACCGCACGAACTTATAAATAGACCTATTAGAAAACACCTTTTCATAATTTTAGTGCTTTCACCGAGATTCGAACCAACTTTCTCTCTTGATTTCGAATGGTAGTCATGCAAAAACCCATTCAGCTACGGCGGCCGCCATGACAAAAATACCACTTGGTAGCATGGGAAAAAGATTTAACGCGAACTGAAAAGTGAACTGGTAACATTCTAGTTCACAACTGTTTTTCCTACAAGGAAATGTATTGGGTTGAATGGATATATGCATGTATGTGTGTACAACTGTGCATTTTCTGGTTGATTGAAAGTTGTTTACTTTAGATGCATTACTTTAAATCTCACTACTAAGTACTTACGGATACCCCCGCTAACATCGAGTGCACTTTTTACCCACTTCTTAGTATTTAGAGTATTCCTTAAGGTAGCTACATATGTGCATACCATATGTATGTATGTGTGTAGTCTGCTTACTGCGGTTCATTGCAGGCGCTTCAACGATTTGCGGTTTGCTACCACAACTACCTTGTGCAATGGGTGGCGCGCATGCATCACTGGCATTTAGTTTATTTGTTCCCGCAACTTGTATCGACTGTGGTGGATTACGTTGCCATCGATGATTAAAGAGGGTGTCTTTTTCAGCATTTATTTACACAATAATCGCTTCTTTATTCGGTTTTTCATTTTCTTTGTTTTTATGTTTCTTGTCATGCGCATGGTTAATGCGGCACTACTTTGTGTGATTGCGTGTGCACTGCTAGCGAGTGTTTGCTGCACCGCAAGCACTTTTTGTTTCTTTTTATGGTGTACAAACTCCACCTTTAAGTGGAGCGTTTGTAATTCGATCGCTACAATTGATTGCCAAACACTTTGTTTTCTGAAAGAGCTGAGAAGTGTGCATTTGTATTATATTCAAAGTGAATTTGGGGAAGCGATGCACGCAAACATACATATATAACGCAGAATAAAACACTGGGATTTATTTATTTATTTATTTATATTAGTTATTTATTTATTTATTTATTTATTTATTTACTTATTAAGCCAATGAATATAATGAAATCTTATAGGATATGTCTACTTTTAAGGTTGACAGGCATAAAACGAGTACAAATAAACGATTTATAAAAAAAGTACCTATTCAAAAAAATCAGAAGGCGATCGTTTGAACCTGAAAAATAATTTATCATAAATAAATGACATAATAAATATCAATAAATTTAAAGGATTTATTAAACTCTATAAGGGTCCGGCACTCGAAGTGTAACCATATTCAGACCGCTCGCGCAGCTGATGCACGGGCTGATGCAGTCTGTTAGTTGGCCAAATGATAGTTCAGAGTATTGTTTACAAGCGCGCGGAAGCGTTTTGCCGAGAGTAAACGCGAAAAAAGAGCATCAGTAATGGACTTCAAACGTAATAGTGTGATTTCATTATATTTGGCTGGAAAATCACAATCTCGTGACCTCAAGCACTTTAAAGTAAATAAAGTGTTTGTTTATCGCACCATTACTCGATACAATGATACTGGTAGCATCGCGAAACGTCATGGAGGTGATCATCAAAAGACTGCAATGTCACGTGAAATGGTTCAAAAAGTGAAAAAGCGACTTGACCGAAATCCCCGACGAAGTGCCAATCAAGTGACGAAAGAACTGAAAATATCTAACCATAGCATCCATCGCATACTGAAAATTGATCTCAAAGTCAAGCCTTATAAGATCCAAAAGGCGCATGATCTCACATCAAAGCAGCAACAAGTGAGGCTTGAGAGAGCATAGGAATTGTTTTGTATGACCGAAGCCGAAAGCGGTCAATTTCCGAGCAAGTTTTTCAAACTGAGCAATTCGTAAACTCCCAAAACGATAGGCTCTATTTGACCGACCATTCATATGAAATTTTGAGTCATCGATTGGCCACCAGAAGGCAACCACAGGTAATGGCTTGGGCCGCTGTAAACGCAGATGGGTGCTCTCCAATTGTTTTCATTGAGCCTGGCGTCAAGGTAAATACAAAATATTATTGGGAAAGTATTCTTGAGGTTTCTTTGAAGCAATGGCAGACACACATTTTGGAGACAGATCATGGGCGATTCAACAGGACTCGGCACCGTTTCACAAAGCTCGACTGAACCAAGTATGTCTAAAAAATAATATTCCGAACTTCATAACATCCATACAATGGCTCTCAAATTCACCAGACGCGAATCCGATGGATTATTCTCTTTGGGCCATTTTGGAGAGCAAAATTCGAACTAATAGATTCACCAGTCTCGAGACGCTGAAAAAAGCCATTGTCCGCGAGTGGGTCAAAATACCTGCGAGTCACATTGGAGAGCTTGCCATTCATTTTTTACTTTGAGTGGAATGAAAGTAATTTCCCAAACGATGTTTATGGCCGTTTTAATTGGTTGCACTTCGAGTGACGGACGCTGTAGCAACATAATTTTTAGATAGAGGTTAGTACTAATGTTTTCATTTTTTCCTCAAAAAAAAATTTTTTTTTCACTTTAAATTTTAGTTTTTTGATTGAAGCTTTTTACGCATGAATACGTGCATCAAATACTGTTGAAAAAAGCGATGATAAATTCGCTTGGTATGGTTGCCACTTAAAAACGGTTGACATGAAAAATGATAGAATACACGTTTGCGCTTTACGAATTCGCCGTGACTGTAGAGGCCATAAATAAACAAGCAAACATAAGGGAGCTGACGTTAAAGTTGTCAAAATCGCGAAAAAAAAATAACTGGCGCCACCTTAGATACTCAATTCGCCTTGGGTTGACATGATATCTCAAGTTTGGAAAGCCTAAAAAACATTATTAGTAAAGTGTAGACATTGAGTATTACCCACGAGGTGTGAAACATGGAAAAAATAAATAAATTTGGCGTACTATAAAAAAAATTTTAAATTTTCAAAATGAAATTAATATTTTAAACTTATTAGTAATTTGCTCTTATTTGTTATATTTAGTAATAATTTACTATTATTTGTTGCTGTCGCGCCGATTGGAGGTAGCCTCAAGTGAAGACAAAGGCTGAAAACCGAAGTGATTTTAAAACGTTTTTGACGGCACTATGCACCCACCAGACGGCGCTATAGCAACTAATTATTGTTATTATTATTACAACGTATTCTCCAATGTCAGTTACAGCATCAAAATTTTGGCAAAAAAATGTATTATTACAAAAATAAATCTTTTCACTACACTCCATGGCGCGTTTCACGCTGTCGATAGCGTCGCAGACGCGTCACAAGAGCGCTTAATGGAAATGGTGACAAAATTTGGTCTTAAAATTTGAGCGGTAATAAAAACTTCGGGCATACACATAAAATGCGGGCATACACATAGTGCGACACTTCGGAGGTTAGCATACGATATTTGTTTAATGTAATCATTTCCAACCAAATATAATATTCAGCAAAAAGTGAGTAACTTTCGGTTCACTGCACACAAACATTTTAAACATAGTTTCTAATTTCTTGTTTTGTAACTAACTTTGTATCAAAAAATAGCTATGAGTATTCAATTTTTTACGGCAAGAATTATTACATAAATATTTAGTTGTTTGTGAAAATAACTATGATGACAAATTCATTCATAGCAAAATCGCGCATAAATTATTTAAAATGTAATACCCAAAAACCAAAAAATAAAAAAATGCAAAATGCAGAATTCAATTGAGCAGAGTAATTTTCTTTAACCCTCTAATGGACAATAATGATTCAGGGCATTTAATTTTTTTAAGTCATGATGAATTTTGCCACGTTTAGCAACTTAAATAACTATTTTTAAACTTATAATTTATTTTTGAAATTTAATTATTATTATTTTTAATACATTTAAAAGATGACGCAACTTTATGCAGTCGTTTTAATAGGTTAGAAAAATTAAAACATTTAATTGACCTATAAGCTGAATAAAACTGAAAATTGAAGAGGGAATTATCCCATAAATTATATTTGTTTATTTAATTATTTATTTATTTATTTACATGAAATATAATTATAAATAATCACATTGCAAAATCAAGTCAACTACCAGCAGAGGTTGTCGGCCTGTATCCCAATTATTAGCCGAATCCATTATTTTAAGTCATTCAAATTAGATGGTTTCCTTGGCTTTGGAAGTGGGTACGTTATGTGAGTTTCTGATACCAAAATGTATGCTGCCAGATCAGACCTTTGTTAAACCGACTTCTGTTAACTACCCTCTTGGCTGTAGGGATTTATCAAGTTATGCTTTTTTTATCACTTCATTTGGCGAGCTGAGTGCTTCATCTCTCAAAGGGCTTATGAAATGAATACAGTCGTGCAATGCTCAAAAAGCTTTTCACGTAAGAGTGACTCATCTCAGATACACCTAGCCACTAGGCTCACTTAAATTATTAATTTAATTTAATTTAATACTTAGTAATAACGGACCCCAACTCGAGTAAATTGTTTTCAAAAAGGTATGGCTCGACCACAGTTCGGGTTCAGTTACATCCTTGGAGAACTTCCGCGTTAGAATCGATCCCTAGTCAACAATTTCGCTTAACAGTGTCGAAGTCGAGTTGAACACTATTTCGTTCTCTTCCCTCATTCGAAGAATCCTCTGGCAAGAACAAGCAGATGAGTTCCTTGTCGAATTGCTTACATGTAATTTTTGACAAAAGCTACAAATACAATTATTTTCCCTATTCGAACTGTAGAAACTGGTTGATAGAGCTGCTCAAAGGCGTCCCATTAGCGCGTTTGTCTAACCTGTAAATTAAAGAAAAGGAATGGATTATTTTACTTATTAAAAAAAAAAATTGTAAAAAAAACTTTTAAATTAAAAAATATATATATATTTTTTATACTTCTATTATTCCCTCGATAAGTAACGAAGAAGCCCTCATTATCGCAATGGCCAAGAATCCATATTACCCTTGTGTGAAATGACTCAGCTCTCTCGTTAAGGATGCGCGACATTTCTTGTCTACCGTAGAGATTATTGACAGCTTTATGAGGCATTTTATCGCTAACTGGCTCTCTGTGAAAGGTAGATATCACCTCGGGTATCGCATCACATTGTAACTGATTACTTTATTTACCAAAAAAAATTTAAAAAAAGTTTAAAACAGGTTTTTGAATTCAAACAAATTAATTTGTTTTTTTTTTTTTTTTTGATATCAAGTTTCATTAGACACCCATAATTTTTTTCAAAAATAAAAAAAAATAATTTTTGTATATCATATTAGTTTGAGTGTACGACTTCTTACCAAATTCAATAAAAGTAGAAAGTTGTATAACTTAATGCCCTGAAGTAGAATAAAAAAATAAGCAATCCTCTTATTTCTCCAGACGATCTCTTCGATCTGTTAATGCTCGACTTTTTTTAGTTCCGAAAAAATTCTATTATGTACAGAAGAAATTTTGTCTTGCCTAACCAATACCATAATATAAAAACTTAAAACTTTTTTCATAAAAAATTATTTGATACTCACAATCTGAGTAAGAACTATAGAGTTAAACTACTTTAAGCTCCCTATACCGGAAAAAAATTTATATGAGCTAAATTTCCCTTTTTTGTACCAAATTCGCTTTGAACTTCAATTTTCTTTTTCCTTATATGTATAGCGCTTCTCGCATGAGCAGTTTGCCCAAAATGTTAAAAGTGAATTCCCAGCTGCGCACATGCATGTGGGCTTTCGAGAATCCCTGCAGGGAAATCTACACGTACCAAACTGACTTGGTTCTATTGAATTCGATACTAGTTTGCGTGTTGAGTTCTCCGCCGCGAAGTTATGGGAAGTCTCAATCGTCCATAGCTGCAGAGAATGTGCAGAAGTTCAGAGAAACTTCAACTCATGCACTAAAAGTCGCGAACGAATTTCACCATGCTAAAACCAATTGGCCATGTGTAAACGTCATTTTTGAATGACTCGTTGAAGGACTTCGGTCAGTATCTCGTGAATAATTTTTGTAATGTTGACTTCCAATGTCTCAATCGAAGCTGGTTTCTCCACAGAGCATTCAGACTTGGCAGCCGTCTTATCCGAATGGTACCAACCCATCCGTGACTACCATTGGGAGTTCAGAGAAAACATGGGTTCGAATCTGAAACACCGAAATGAAGAAAAAGTTTTTTCTAATAGCGTTCGCTCCTCGGCAGGCAATGGCAAACCTCCGAATGTATGTATTTCTGCCATAAAAAAGCATCATCATCATCATTCATCAATGCGAAAGCTTTCGCCATTAACTGTTACATTGGCGCCAGCCTCATCTTTGAAAAAATAAGATTGTTTTCAATGGATATAGTGACTGTTCTCGAATGGGTTCGGATTGTTCTTCAGCCCAAATACGGCAATTTCGCTTACTGACGTAGCCATTAAGACGAAAGTGGGCCTCTTTGGTATAACGGTGACATACGTCACAAGTAATCCTGAACGTTTGATGAATATTTTTCACAGGCGTAAGTCTTTCCATGATGAAATGCCAATGAATACTGAAAAACTTATGTATTTAGTTTGATAGTAGTCACGCGAGATCTTCCAAAAAAGCCTTATTGGAAAAAGCACCTCCAATCTGATCACCTTTTATAAGGGAACGGTGATTATTTACGTACACTTTTCTGCAATGATACTCTAAAATTCGTAGAAGGGATGCCCTCTAATTGGCGTACAAGTCCTAGACTCTTTATAGCCGGGTTTTTTAGCAAAACGACAAATGACTAAATGGACAAATGCAAAAAAATTGACTTAGTAAATTAATATTTTTTTCTGAATTTTTTTTTCAGTACTTGCAACCTCTATTCTAAAACAAAACAGGGCGTATTTTTTTAAACATATTTTTTCTTTACATCTTTATCAAACGAGCCATTTATGCCCTTTTCACGAATCTTGTTTAGCGGCTTGAATGGTTTCAACCGATTCATGTCACTTTCTATTTTTGCTGGTATAAATAGCACAGGTTTGCAAAATTATTTTTTTTTTATGTATGGGAGTGACCTTTGATGTATTTTTCTGCGCTGAATACGTTTTTTAAATTCAAAAGTATTCGTCACGTCCAGGTTTTGAGAAATATGGAGCAAAAATTATTAGAAACTTAATATTAGGTATTTTTAACCATTCCTTTTTTTCAAATACCTGATGTGCTAGAAACTTCAGCTTATGCTCAGACTAAAGCTCGAATCTGACACTACATTTGTTTTTCTTTCTACTCTGTTAAAAAAAGATGAGCAGTAATCAGTTGTTTCGTCTTCAGTTGTTTGTCGTTTGCTATTATCTTATTTGAAAGAGCTGAAATTCCTATTATATTGTAGAACCCGGTTTCATTCATGTGGCTGCCCCGCAGTATCGCATCCAGTTAACTCAATATTCCAAGATCTAACTATCTCTTGCTCGACATTCACCTTAAGCGCCTGTAACCTGAAGGGATTGTTCGCATAACAATTGTCCTTCAAGACATTCCACAAAAAAACTCTAACGGGGTAAAATCGAACCTCCGAGGTGACTGATAATAAGATTACCGAACTTGGCGCTAAAACATCGATTGTGCCATCGGTTATGTGAAATGCAGCGTTATTTTGCTTAAACCAAGGATCCTCCAAGTCCATTTATTCAATTTCCGGCCATAAAAAATCGTTTCTCATGCCTCTGTAATGCTTACCATTGACCGAAATGGGATTTCCAGCAGCATTTCCAAATAAAAATTGGCCAGCGGTGCCACCGCCCCATAAAACAAACCATCTATCAAGTCCCTTACAAATCCGATATCCGTATTTCAAAATTCAAAATGTCCACTTAAAAAACCTCAGATTGTTCAGCTTGACAGTTTTAGCTCAACTCAGCTACTAAATTATGAATTAGAAAGCCCTACATATCGAAGGTACTTTGGTTGTTTCCACAGTTTTTATTTAATTTTTTTATTTAATTAATTTCCATATAAAAGTGTGGTATTTATTTTGTGGTTTACATTGATAATTCATAAGTGGTTTGTTGCGTGTTAATTGCTTAAATATTTTTTTTTTTTTTGTAATTTATTTCAATTTATTGTTACTCCTCCTCAGTGGCCATTATTGGTTAGTCCCAGGGCGCTGCCACATTGCCATATATTAAATATCCAAACGACATTTTTACCACTGCATTTAACTTTCTGTTTTCTAGACCAGCAAACAATTTAATAAACTTCTACGCCATAATAGCTGCAGCGAAAACTCTTTTCTATACATGCTTTTTTATTTTCAGAATATCTACTCTGAAAAAGTGCAAAAGCGCAAAAAAATGTCTACAGAAATGTTATCACATTTTACCACATTTACAAAATTATTTTTCATTGATACTACAGAATTGAAATTGAAATAACGAAATGAATCGATAATGGCTGAGTTGATTTGTAATAAGTTATTCAAGCTGAAACTACATTCCTAAAAGCATTTCGCCCTCTTTCTGTACCTATACAATTCAGCACCTGTGTACGGTTCAGTTAATTTTGTGTCTCACGTTTGCTTTTCTCTTTACTTGACCCTCGAAATTGCTACCTTTTTTGCGTAGTGACCCTTAGCTGCCTTTCTGCTGGTCATACACTCTCACTCATTTATGATCCAGAAAATATGTTACCCACATTTTGCTTATTTTTTATTTTTCTTTCTTTTGCTGACAAATGGGGCACAGTGGCCGGCGTCGCGCTTCAATACACATCTGAGGCGATGCTTTGATGTGGAGAGAATAACGAACGAAAATCCAGCATTGTTTTGCATTGACTGAGGAATGCGCATGGCCCTTTAGTAGGTATGTATGTGTGATATAAATATAATATAACTAGTTATTAAGCATATAATCCACTAACATCGCATTACTCCACTGACAAAGTCTCTACAGTCCACTACGAATGTTAAGCTTAATATTTCTTGCTTACTTCCTTTCTGCTTTTCTGGCACAACGTTGCGTTTTTCGCATTCCTTTAAGTAAATTTGCCTGTACATATTTGTGTTTATTTACAACGCTGCATTTCACTTAAGCCGCTCACAGCGCGCGTCCATTAAATAAGCATTTCTGGCAACAATCGACTCGACTGATCGAACAAGTAATCGTTTACTGAAGTTTCGAGTGCAAGATGCGCGCTCATCTCTCTCCCAAGTACCGGTAAAGCTTACCCATAAAACCATTATTTTGTCTTATTTCTTTCCTGCTTTCTTGCTGCTGAAAATGTTGTAAGTAGATAGTTGCAACCGGCACCTCGTCGTCCCCTTTCTTTAATACTCCTTGCAGGAAAGTTGGTTAAAAATAAGCCAGCCAAGCGAAGTGTTCGGCGAGCACTAATCCGACAGCGAAAGTGTCCTTTTTTTCGTGTAATTAAAAGAATGAAGAATAATAACATTTTATGGCTGTTTTATACTTTGATTTCTTTACGTTGATCTTTGGTGCTTCTTCTCGTGTTCTCAGCAGCTACCCACATTTTATTGTTAAGGTTTCTTAGTAATACGTGGTTCTTCGCTTTAATCTTTCGCCGTAGCCATTTCTCTTACAATAATTAATCTTTAATTTTATTTTATATACAGCTTCAGAGTACAAGATTCCAAATCAAACTTCCAACTCTGACAACTTTTATTTTTGAAAGTTTCTTTTAGATATACAAGATTATCCAAAACGTCTTCCTAGATACTTACGGACATTAGTCCATTTGCGCTGGAAAGACGAAACGGAGGAAACCCTGGCTTCACGTGTTGTTCATAATTAGTGTCAGCTAGCAGGAAGAAATGACTGGTTTGATTTTTTAGCTCAGACAGATTTTACTCAAGCGACCACTGATTCGGTCCGAAGGAAGAAAAGAACGTTCCAATAATTGTTTCTAGATTTTCTTCACTCCATATCGCACAGTCTTGTTTCTTTACGCAACTATTGAACCAAAAATGATTTAATGCTTGGAATTTAATTCGTCTATAAATAAAATACGCATAAAGGAAAAGAGGCAGCCTTGCCATAAAACATTGAAGACAATTGCGTTCAAGTGAATTTTACGGGTGGCTTTACAGTGGCCCAATCTGCAATTATCTGCACTTATCTGCATAAGTACTTTTTTACTTAAATGGAAACATACTGTAAACGGCTACTGTAAACGGGACCCAGTGGTACAACCCATTTCAGTTTTTTCCACTAGAAGAGGAGATCTGTGGTGGATTTTCTTCTTAGTCGGGTAAAAGTAATGGGATTGGCTTTGAATGTAAATAAATTATTTTGAATTTCATTGTTCACGCTCATCTAAATCTTTTTCATGTACATATAATATGTAGTAGAATGTATAAGAATATGTGGTACAAATGGGAGTTATTACCAGAAATGGCCTAGTGAGATATTAAAATAAAAAATGGTTTAATTTAATCCAAGAACTATATTTTGTGAATTAATTTTTCAGTTTAAAATAGGTCGCGAAGTTACGAAATTTCGCCAATACGAAGCTTGTGTGTTATTTAAGGGGGAAGTCTACTGTGAATTTTTCAAAAAATCGATTTTTTTTTTATTAGCTTAAAAAATACTTTGAACCCTCTTAAATAAGGTACAATATGTGTTACAGCTGGCTAAATTTTTCTTCGTTGAAATTTCGACCTTTTCCCGAAGCGCTCCAAAGCGCGTACCTGCTATACTGAAACTTTAAACGCATTTTTCTCGAAACTAAGTTTTTGTATACGGTGTACACGATATCTCGAGTTCTGATAAATGAATCAGCTAAAAATTTAATTATATATTCTCTGTAATAGTGTCTCTCGTCTGACATAGGATTTTTTTGATATCGTTATTTGTTAAATTGTTATAAACAATAGTAACATCAATTTTAGGCAAAAAAAAAGAAAAAAATTTCAAGAATTTTTTTTTCAACGCCAAAATTTTTTATCGACATAATCCTACGTCAGACGAGAGTCAATACTATGTATATGATAACAATATTTTGTTTTTTTGTTTTAGATCACCGAAACGTAAGATTTCATGTACACCGTTTAGGCACCTAAGAAAAGCGGACCTGCGCTTGCAGAAGTGCCACAGCGGCCATTTTGAATATTTTGACTTAAAATTTTTTTTCCAAAAACTTAAATATATAATAAAGATAAGAGTTTAAATAGATTTTATGTACGAGCAATATTTTGTTAGAAATAAAATCCGGAAAATAAGCCTGTTTTTTCCCTTGTCACAGTAGACTTCCCCCTTAAGCAAAATGGGGGGTTTGTTGTTGTGCCTTTCAGAACATTAACATTACCCATAAATGTTAGGAAATGCTGCTGGAGTGGCAGTCCTTGCGATATGACTTCGAGTCATCCCAGTAATGTATGCAGTATCGACTGTCGTGAGATAGGCAAATAGGGAAATAATAAATTCTTTCATAGAAGAGAGTGATTCATTCTTGCACTTAAGTACCTAAAAAACACTTTGATGCTTTACTTCGCTTTCCCCACTTAAGTTTGGAGTTATGATCCCCAAGCCTCAAGTTTTCTTATGTCACTACCTACTTGAAAAACCAACTGTAGCCTTTTACATTAATTATTAGTAATTTCTTTTATTTTGAAATGGTTTTTTTAAATATTTGATTAACTTATAAACTCTTGTTTTAAAACAGGTTCTTGATGTCAAATTATGCGTCTTTCACGTACATTGCACCATTACCTCGTTGCGGGTTGCCTTTTTAGTTTTCTTTAAATCTTGTGGTGTCAAGGAGCCAAGGTGGTCGCTTCTTAACACATCAGTGCCAAAGCCCACAAGCCTGATTCGAGCGAAGGCCGAACAGACGCACAGAAAGTGCCCGTCATCAGTTCAACCAACTGCCTGTCACTTCTGCTTAATGACAGGAGGATCTGCGACAGATGGTCGGACAGGCACCATCAGTTTTGTCCATCTTCAGTCTCTACCAACCTGCCAAACTCGCTTGTAGGTTGAAGTAACCCGTTTGCTAACCGTGGCTTTGATGGCTGCAGGAAGGAGTGGCAGAACAAGTTGGCCTCAGAGCACATCCTAGCTAAAGAGTCAGAGGTCTCATTATCCGCGATACCCATATGTCTCGGGACCTATGTTAGCATTAGGATATTATTTCAACCGACATTGTTCAGCCTCAATTTACAGGACTCAACTACCCTTGAAGTGGTTGAAGGGCTGTCTAAGGTCATAAGCGCAGCTTAGCTGTCGCTGCAGACACATATAGATCTGCCTCTCCATCTGTTTTCCGAGTAAGTTCTTGCTCCTAAGCACAACCTCTAGAAAACGAAATGCTTTTCGTACAAATTTTACTTTTTCTCCACTGTTATTCAAAATTTCTAGAGTTAGCAACACAGAGTCTTGCTAAGGGTGTTGATTTGGAAAGAGGGAATGAGAAAACTGCAAACTGAACAAACCTTTTATTATTAAATCATGCTAAGGTTACCTAAAAAAGTGTTCCGCAAAATGTTTGTCAAAAAAAAAAAAATTAATTAAATTAAATTGGAATAAAACTAAATTCGAATAAAAAGTTTTTTAAAAAGAGCGAATATATTTGACTTCAATAGCTCCATACTATTTTTTTTTTTTCAAAATTGTTTCAGTTTATTTTTTTATACTCACACAGAAATGTAAAAATACGTGGATCACTAGACTTAGAATCACGCTTTTCTAAATTGTACGCTGCCTATATAAGTATGTATAAAGTTTTGCTATGCCCAATTACTGACATATCCGATGATGGCTTTTTCTAGAATTCTACGGGTGAAAAATTATGTTCAATTAAAAATTCTCATTTCTATAAATCAATATTATAATTTTTTCACAGCTTTACACTTAATAATGTAACTATAGATGATTTCCGACTAGTTACGTGGAGACGAGTTGAAGATAGTTTGTTGTCACATTTAGTAGATTTTGTTTTTGTTATTGTCGCTACTCACTCTCATTGTATTTTTTATTATTATTATCTAAATTATTATATGCTGTAATATTTTCTTCAAGCAAGGCTATCTCATTGATAGATACATGTGCATGCTCACATAATTTTATGTATACGTAAAGTTGCTCATACGCCAGGATGAGCCAGACAGGGCCGCCGCACAGACAGCAACGAAACTTAGTTTTCCGGCAAAATGAAACTAAACGAAAGCAAACAACCTCTCATTTCAACTATAATTGTTGCATTTTATACAAAAAATTCGCCGCAAATGCCATGCTTTATATTCAAACGCTAAAGAAACAAGCGAATAGAAAGAATATATAAAGAGGCGGAAAAAAAACTAGGTTGAAAAGAGTGAAAATCGTGCCGTCGTGCCGAAAAAGCTGCAGCAGATTCCTGTGGCCGCAGCGTCATGCATTCTCAATTGTTTATAAACAAATCGCGGCAGAAGCAGCCGCAAAGTAGCGCATTCACGTACAGCTTTCAACTTGCAACAATCAAGTACTATTTGTGTGCATACAGAAATTTGTCAGCATTGTCTTGTTTTTCGCCAGATGCACATATACTACAACTGCATTCACTATACTTCTTCCGGAGCGTGGATGTAGCAAATCTAGGTTTAAAAGTATAAGGACGAATGAATAGAAAAAAACCAAATGTACGCAGCAGTCGTTAAAGAAAAATGAAACCGTATTTTTTAAAGATACGAAAAACTTCGCACATAATATTTAAAAAAAAGGGACATAATTTTGCTGTAGTGCATATATCAAATCTTTTGGGCTCTTACCATGTCAACCTTCGTACCAAAAAATCAGCGTTGCAGAAAGCGTTACTTCTTTATTTCAATTTACAGAAAAATGTTACAGATTATAGTTTCTTCAATAAAAACATGTGAGCACTTAATTTGAAGTTTTAAACCCCAACGATAAATAAAGTTGAAGAGGCTGTTAATATTTGAGTTCTCTGAGTTAAAACTAAATAATCCAACCTGCATAGATTTTTCTCTGACTTCCATGAAATATTGACACAGTATTGGTGGGTGGTTGAGTTTCAAGGGCCGGTGTTGATTTTGAATAAAATACAATTTTTTTAAGAAATGATTGTCATTTCTCCTTATTGCGATAATACTGGTATGGCTCAATTACGTATAGACCAAAATATTGGCCAAATGGCCGCCGCGGTCTTGGCGGCACACCTCCATCCGATGGTCCAAATTTTCGATGACGCTGAGGCATAATTGAGGATCTATGCCGTTAATATGCCGAATTATCTCATCCTTTAGCTCTTGAATTGTTGCTGGCTTATCGATGAATACCTCTTTTTTCAAATAACCCCAAAGAAAAAAGTCCAACGGTGTCGTTGACTTTTAGGTGTGGTTCGCATTCAACATCGGCCCTTGAAATTTAACCGCCCTTTATAATTTTATAGATTTATAATAATTTTCCGAATACTGGGTTCTTGCTATTTTAAAAACCATTTAAACAAACTGCAGAGCTGCTGGTAAACAACTAAAAATGTAGACTTGCTACAACCCAGCTTTAATATCCGATATAAATAAATTTTTCTCAGGCGTGAGAAGCGGAGTGTTAAACTGCTAAGAATTGTTTATATTCCATAGCTAGATTTTTTGTTTTTCTACCCGTGCACACAAAAAAAGTCGAATTCGCGACTTCTCAACGAAAAATAACTGTTCTGTCCCTTTATTTTCAAAATATCGATATCCTACATGAGTACATATGCAGCTCAACTTCAATTCAGAAGGAACAAGGAGCAAGGCAAAGATGCTACACGTAAATCAAAATTCTCTTCACTAACTGCCAACTTTAAAATTTGTGCCGCAAAGTCAGTCAACTTGCAAATCGATTTGATCAAATTTTTTGCTGTATTTTATATATTAGAATTTTTATATTTTAGATTTGCATAATTTAAAATTCCCTTCATTAAAAAAAAGATCACATACAAAAATATAGCATTGCTGCCAAAGGCAAGCGCACGCATACTTAGCCAAGCACACAAATGAGCAAATTTAGCTAGCTAAGGCACCCACCAACTTAGATATTTTGCAAAGTTTTGCACTTGGCAGCAAGTCAATTTCTTTTCTTTTACAAAGTACAAACGCTTACTTACACTCTGGTCTTACAAACGGAAGAAAAAAATCGTAGAGCTCACATAAGCACTAAATGAAATGGAACTTGCCAAAAGTCATATCGATATAATTCAACGTTTATGCAAATTTAATAAAAAGTGTCTTGGGCTAACCGTTGTAGGAAATCGAAGATATTTATGTCAGCAACTTCAAATTTTTTTGGCATTAAACTTGATTATATGTACATATGTATGTATGCAGGAGCCGCAATATGTACGTGGGCATGTTGCTAAAATATTCAGTTATATACTATTTATGAAATTTTTTCTAGAAAATACTAAAAAAAAAGCCAAGGCTAGTAGTACGAAGCATCAAAACTTGGCAGGTATGAGTATTGAGGCTCTAGTTGTGATACTGAATGACTTAGTCATGATAAAGACGAGAGAAATCAAGCTGCAACTAAGAACAGCTTTTATGTTGCGCCTACAATCATGGGCATACATAGAATGTTATGGATTTGATGAGTCCTTCGATGGTATTATATTTTTCTTATACATTACATACGTGCACATGCAAAAATAATGGGTATTTATTCACTTGTCTCTAGCCCTTAGTCCCTGTTTCTGGCCCAAACAGTTTTCAACACATTTCCAACCTCATTCCTGTAGTTCTCATGGTACTCATTGTAGAAAAATGTAGGAAATATATTCTTTTCGCGTGAATATTAAATGTCCTGCGTACACTTACAGTACAGGGTCCGGTACTAGAAGTGTCAGCCATATCAGTCCGCTCGCGCAGCTAATGCACGGGCATCAGCTCTCTGTTAGTTGACTAAATGACAGCCCAGAGTATTGTTGACAAGCGCGCGGAAGCATTTTGCGAAGAGTAAACGCGAAAAAAGTAAATCAGGAATGGATTTCAAATGTAATAGTGTGATTGCATTATATTTGGCTGGAAAATAACAACCTGCGATTATTCATTACCTCAACCTTCGGGAAGCTTGCGATTCGTTGCTGGACCATCTTATATATATAATATAATTTACTTCACATGCATTCATTGTGACTCGAGGGCTTCTTCAAAAGCTCATCTCCATGCTGGCACACACAATACTGCGAGGTGCTCTCGTCATATTTTAATGATAGGTGCTGTCACTTAAAACACCGAAATGCGTATTCATCTCTAAAATATATAAACGCACGCGTTGCACAGGGTAATATTTTGGGCCCTCTACTATATCTCTTGTATTCCCACTATCTACCATCGGCAAATCAGCAAGTAGCTGCAAGATTTGCTAATGACACTGTCATAGTTAGATTGAGTCGACAACACTATCGAAAACGTAACGAAGAAACTGAAAGAAGCTGTTAACCTTATTGCTACATGGGTTAGTAAATGGAAAATAAAGCCTCCCAACGTCTGCAAAGCAAAATCCTGCGAAGCGTAGTCGCGCCATATAGTATAAGAAATAGCCACCTTCCTCTTGATATACCAACTGTGACTGGAGTAATGAAGCAATTTGCCATAGATCACAAACAGCGACTAAAAAATTATGTCAGCGATGCAGCATCCAGCTTACTTCGGCTGAATTCTTCTCAAAGACGTTTAAAACGCACAACGGCAACAGAGTTTATCGAGAGCGAGTAGCGATTATAATGTAAACTGCTTCTTAAAACAAGTTAAATTATCAAATGAATATAGCTTATTAACAACATTATTTAATAAAAGAAAAAAAAAAAAACAAAACATGCAAATATTATGACTACGAGAAAGATAACGATTCTGATCTTAATTTTTTTAAATTTTTCAGGGGCATTGAAAATTTTGTTTCCACAAAATAGTTTTTGTTTTTTCTTTCAAAAAATTGGTCTAGTGCCATCGAATGGTGTATAAAAACCACGATAAATCTTCTTCTATAAAAAATTAAGGGGAACCTAGGTGAATGCAATGGTTTTGGAACTGTAGGGCCGAAATTTTGGACAATGAAGAGAGTTCTAAGACGGTCCATAATAGTAAGATCTGAGCGTTTTGTTTTTTCAAGCTAGACTTTTTTTCTATTAATTTGATGGTATTCTTTATTTATCATCTGGTATTGATTTGGCAATTTAACAATCAATTTAGAGAGCCTTTTTAAATTACCAATTTCGAATATTTATTGGGCAGACAGTTTGTACATCTTAGGGCTGAGAATCTTTTATTTATGTATTACACAATACAGACATATATATTTATGCGTGATTTTACTTTCGTTTTGCTTAGTATGGAAATATCCAGGTTACTACTTTATGGGTGAACGATATTCAAAACACCGTAACTTTTTTATGTGAAATTAGTTTTTATTGATTTTAAAGATAAAATTGTTCAAAAATGATTACAATGATTTAACATATATTCACTTTAGCTCGATATGACCACCTTTTGCCTTGACTATAGCCTTTAAACGGACAAAAAATGAGTTGCGTGCTGCACGAATGTGATCGTGAGGTAGTTTGGCCCATTCTCGTATAATCGCTTTTTTCGGCGCATCCATGTTGACATATTTTTTAGTCTCGCTCTCCTAAATGTACCAGATGGAATAGTCCATCGGATTTGCGTCTGGCGAATTCGAAAGCCATTTTGTGGACGAAATGAAGTGTGGAATATGGTTTTTTAACCATTCTTGGTTCAACGAGCTTTATGAGACGGTGCCGAGTCCTGTTGGAACGTCCATGGTCTATGACCGAAATGTTTGCTTGTCCACGGCTCTAAAGCAGCTTCTAAAACATTTGCCCGATAATAAGTCGCATTCACTTTGACACCAGGCTCAATAAAAACGATTGGAGAGCGTCCATCAGCGGTCACTGCGGCCCAAATCATTACTTGCGATGGGAAATTGCTCCGAGTGGCCATACGTAGGCTCAAATTCTCGTTTGAGCGTTCGGTCAAGTAAACACGATCGTTTTGAATGTTTATGAACTGCTCAATAGGAACATTTTTTTCATCACAAAACACAATGTTAGGAAATTCGCCACGTTCGTGCAAGCGCAACAACTCCTTTGCTCTTTCGCACCGAATTTTTTTTTTTTGCTGAGGTGAAAGATCGTGTGCTTTTTGGAACTTGTAAGTATTCACCTTGAGCTCATTTTTCAATATGCGTCGAATGCTGTCTGGCGATATTTTCAGTTCTTTGGCCATTTTTCATTCACTTCGACGTGGATTTCGTTCGCGGCTTCACTTTCCGAACCATTTCTGGCATTATTGCGGTTTTTTTTTTGTCCACCTCCATAGCGTTTTGTAATGCTACCAGTATGATTGTAACGTTTAAGAGTGCGACACACAAACATTTTATTAACTTTGAGGTGACTGAGCTCACGAACAATGGCTGGTTGTGATTTTCCAGCCAAATATAACGCAATCACACGAATACGTTTGAATTCCATCACAGAAAACAAAATAAACAATATATTGAACTGTCATTAGACCCATTTGACGTTGATGTCATGAGCTGTTTTACAGATACAAGCAGTGTGAATTTGGTAACACTTCATATCGTTCACCCTGTATATTTCCCTACTTTTACAAATATTAAATTCTATTTCTTACATCTTTTCATAACTTCGTAGTGAGTAACGTTGTTTTGCTCATAAGTATAATGAATTGAATTTATGTTTGTTTTAAGCCTGAGTTCTTTAAAATTGTATAGTTTTAAATAATTTGCTCTTAGCTACCGGCCATAAGCAGATTCGGTGCAATTGCTCATGAATTATTTTTCTATTGACTCACCACCATACTTTATTTGTGGTTCGACAGCTTTTCAGTAGCTCTTATTTAGTTTTCAGTTTATTTTTTAAATTTTTTTATTCAAACCCACATCAAAGTCATTGGCTAATATTTACTATATTTCCGAATGCACTTATCTTTATCAGCCACCGCCAGACATCTCACCCCAACCAAACGAAATGCTATGTCAACATCCTCGTATGTGAAATTCATATGTTCAAACAACTTTACTGTCACACAAGCATATATTAATACATTCTTTTGTTGCTGGCGCATGCCGGGCATATCATTGCGACAGCCGGAAGTTAAATAAAGCATTCACCACAAAGTTTTGTTGTGCAAAATGTTGGCGATGGCGGCAACTATTTAAACTCTGGTAACTGTTTCTGTTTTACCATCTTAAATGTACATGTGTACATTTGTATATGTGAAATATGTATGTATTTGCTTAAATCCCCTGCAAGACAGCTGAATGTAAAATAGGTGCTCAATAATGCTCATATATATCATTATGAATAATTAAAAAAGTGCAAACAATTTTGTTTTATAAATATGAGCCCGTCATTCTTAGATGAAATATTGGGGCGATGGTCTGCCGCATCTGCGACTTTCTTGTGAATTCCAGTCTAAATCTGCTTTGGGTTTTCGTGAGGTTTGGCCAATGCATTTCCGCTTCCGACGTCGCATTTCTTGGTGGACAGGCGTTTGTTTGTTTTGTCATAGCCCAGAGATTATTGTTGTAGACAGTGTTAGGCCATAAAATGCACATGATCTCACGAAGGCTACGCCGTGTTATTAATGACACTCCCGAGATAACGCAATTTTTCTACTTCTTCGATTTGAATACCACATATATGGGCTGCGAATGGGCTTACCGCCTACAACTTGTGCTGTATATGTGTGTGTTTGGGCGAGAACACACAAATATCGACAGCATACTCAAGGTATTCAAGACTGATACCCAAGTCCCAGGAAATACCTATTTTATCAACGAAAGTTTGTCGCTTTGTTAGGTACAAGGCCAGGTTAAACCTTCGCTCTTGTTTAACCTGGCACACATCCTTGCCTTGCTCCCGTGTGCACTTGGATACCTCTTCTCAAGATGTTTTCAAGCTTCACTTGATAGCTAGTGCCACTTAGTTTCATTTTTGTTTTGACATTGAGAAATCACTGAGTACTTTTCTATTGTCCTAATACTTGTACCTCTTTTTCTCTTATAGCTTTCCGTATTGCTTTAAAAAGAAAAGGCAACTTACCATGTTTATGCCAACCATGCAATTACAACTAACTAAAAACTATTCATTGTTGTCAACGCAAACACCTTAGTGTCTATAATACTCAGCAGTGTCTTGCATTCTCCTTTGGGAGCCTCTATTTGCTCTAAAAGTGTGTGTGAATGAGTGATTGATTGATTCAGACATTGAAGACTGACATTTTTAAGGATGTTAAGTGAAAGAAGATTGCATACACCCACACTCATATGCAATCATACAATTACTTTTCTCGTAACTTACGCATTCAAAGTTGGTGCAAGGAGAAAATTTTATTCTCTAACTTTAAATGTGCTTACTTTTACGAAATCCTTTGTATCTGCTCTATATAGGAAATAATTGTTGGTAGCTGCGAAAGTGTAGCAAAGAAGAATAAACACATTGACAGCGGTGTCTTACATTTTACTTCATTCTCGGCATGCGGGCTTGAGGCGAAGGGTAGAAAATTAAACCCTGTTATGCAGTTCTGTGAAGCAAAATTTTTTCTGTTGCCACACTCTAACTCTTCTCCGATATTTAAATTGATCAACGCTCCACTCTTTACGTGATAACTACTTAAGCGATTTTGACCGAGTTTCGCAAAACGCCCAAGTAAAGGGTTTTCCGATAAGAGATGTTATTTTGATATTCAATGTTTTTTTTTTTAAATAAATGATCGGATGTTTATTTCATTATAAAGAGGAAGGTATGCCATTAATAGTGGAAAATAACATCAGGCAAATGACCACTACGATAACGCTTACAGGACAATATCCTTTTGATGGAATCTCCCATAACCTAATTGCAAAGTGGCTGCCCCAAGTCCCCGATAGCCTCACGAATTCCATCTTTGAAGTCTTGAATCGACCATGAGCTGCTGGCGTATAACTTCTCTTTCACGTGGCCCCAAAGGAAAAAGTCACAAGGTGTTAAATCACAAGATCTCGGTGACCAATTGTAATCACCTCTTCGAGAGACAACACAGTCCGGAAACTTTTCCCGTAAAAGATCAATGGTTTCATTGCTTGTGTCGCACGTAGCGCCGTCTTGTTGAAAATAAGCATTGTCCAGATCAATACCACCCATATCCGGCCATAAAAAAATCGTTAATCATCTCTAATCTGATCTAAATAACACCTGTTGTTGGAAAACCCTTTAGTTTCTTTCTTATGCTAATCGGCGACACACCAAGAAAAGTCAAGTGTTTCTCCCTATGATCTTCCCATAGCAAAGAAGGTCTCCCCTTCCCCTACTACCATCAGCTGGTACCGCATCGCATGTTTTCAAAATGGAAGCGTTTGCATTCATTCGGTCGACATGACCTAGCCAACGGAGCCGCTGGATCTTTATTCGCTGCACTAAGTCTATGTTGTCGTAAAGCTCCTAGAGCTTATGGTTCCATCACCTGCTGATCTCGCCGTCGCCAACGTTCAAAGGTTCAAAAATCTTTTGCGTAATCTTTGTCTCAAACACTCCAAGGGAAGCCTCATCGGATGCTGTCATCGTCCAAGCTTCGACGCCATACAATAGGAAGGGCACGATGAAAGACTTATAAAGAGTTAGTTTTGTTCGTCGAAAGAAGACTTCACTACTTATTTCGCTCAAACTCTCCCTAAAAAGTCATGCGAACCTGCAAATTTAAACTTTTTCCGGCGAATGCATGAGATTTGATGTTTTTTTTTTGTGCTGAATATAAATGCAGAGTCCAAGAGCACACCAATCTTTATAGTACATGTGCTTCTCACTCGTAGCTCCACCTCGGCAAGTTTGTCAATAAAATGAGGTTGAACTTCATGAAAATTGAGTGTTTGGCAGTTTTTGCAAATATTATTTTTAAAATGTGAAGTGCACATTTTTCTATATCCAAAAATTATAGACTGAACCGAGTGTTTTGAAATGGGGTCCAAACCAAAACAATGTCTCTGAAATCAGTAGGTATGTTTTTATCAAGGAGTAATGGCAATGTGGTATGACAATAAATTTTAAAGTAAACTTTTTTGCATCGATTTCACTACAATCTGCACACCTACTATTTTTAAGCAGTTGCAAAAGTATTTATTTTTTAATTTAATCAGAAGTTGAACTCAAACTTGAATATCGTTAAGCGACAATATGACTTTTGATAATGCTCACAGAAAATTTTAAAAGCTCATGAAAATCTATATAAAATGAAACTATAACACTGGTATACAAAAGAAAATTTCTATTTGCCGTAGAGTTCTAAATATGTTTTCTAGGGTATCTTAGGTCATTTAATCCAGTCAGACTTGTTTTGAAGATATTACGATAAAATCATATATTTTTCCTGTAAGTTGTGACAAAAATATTGATGGAAAACATTACTTACGATTACTTAAAAAATCGTGGCCATTTTTGATCAAAAAGTCAAAAATAATAATTATAAGAAAAGGACATCGGGTTTTGAGTGATTTTCATCATTCTCTAAATTTTAAACTGCAGAACCTTGATCAAATTTGTTAAAAAGTGGATGAAATTTGGGGATCAGTTATTGTGCTTATTGTGTATTCTTCAACATATCAATGCTGAACAATGGCAACAAGTATGGGTCTATCTATACCTATCGATCACTCTATAACATTAAAAGAAGAGTACCATACATATCTTACATACAAATTAAATATATAGAACATCAGTTAGAGTAGCTACACTAAATCTCCATGAACAGTAGAGATCACGATCAATATTGGAATAAAAAAAATGGCGATAAGAGAGCAATTGAAATTTGGCAACGATCAATAAAGAAAAAATTATGGTTCCACCACTAAACACCAATTTTATCGTACTCACGAAATTAAGCACGTAGAAAAAAAGAGTTGGAATATTTGACGGGCACCAAATAAGATTACTCATGAAAGATGCAAAAAAATGACAGGAAAAGAGAAACACGCTTGATCATCCTTCGTATTGGTCTTATATATTATTAAAATTAAACCAAAAAGGTTTTCTTTCATTTTTGTATGTAAAAAAGTTAAAAAAACCTAAATAATGTAAACATACCCTAAAATTTCGAGCTCTAGACCACCGGAACCCCTTAAAAGTGAATAATGAAGTATGACTTCCCGCAGATGCCGTTTTTTCGTCAGATAAAAAAGGAACTTTACGCTTCAAACGAATGTCAACTACTGCGATCCAGACCTCATATATACACCTTCAAATCATCAGTACCAGAGCGAACACAAAAATAGTATCAACAGCGACACCTCTTTTACGAGGACGGAAACTTATTCCTATGCCCAATATAAAAATTAAATATAAAATGAATACATAATTAAAACTTTTTAGTATGGCGCATTGCAGTTATTGTGAACACAGAGGTAGGTAGTAATACACTTCAAATGAACTCCAGCTCGATTTCTCGATTATTCTGTGTTTTATTTAAACGAAAAAGGTTGTATTCCTACTAGAAACTCCCATTAACTGTTAATTAATTAACTAAAACAAACGCTACAACATCAAAAGCGCAATCGATTTGGTACTCCACGGCAATCACACAAACAACCCACAAATCAAGCTGTCAACCTAATCTTAACGCATTGTTTATGGCATTTCGCGTGCATGTTTTGAGGAAATTCGTTTCTAATTGCTTCTGATCGCTTGTGCATTACTTTGTATGATTGCAAATCAAAGGGTGTTAAATACAAATTTACTGATTTGAGTTCGATATACTTGAAATAATGTACCATATGTATGGTACATAAAATCATCACACACGTGCGTATAAGCTCTACATCCTTTGCAATTAATTTCATTTAGGTTTCACGAACATGAAGACAACTGAGTGCAGTTGTATTGAACCCTACTCATGCTTACATCGCATGAAAATGGTGTAAATCCTCAAGAAGTTACAGTAGCTACAATAAAATCAGGATACAGCAATAAGCTTCATTATTAGGAAGCAACCCATTGATAGGAAGTTTTCCCATATTATGAACTTAATGCCCAGGAAACTGAGCAACAAGATGCGTCAAATGCCAGAAAACGGCAGTTAGAGCACAGAGAAATGTTGCTGTTTGTTCTTGCAAGTGTTGCTGCTACTATAACCGAAACAATAACACAATAGGTGCCAGTAACAACAGCAACATACGCCATTATAAATTTATTATAGCCACTTTATCAATTTCGCTCCACCAAGCCATGCTGAAAAGTTCATGCTGCCATGCCACAACGTTTCTGCACAACTAGTCACGATAAAGTGGTACCCACTCACCTATTCAGGGTATGGGTTAAGGGTTGCTTGCATGTTTGTACCACTACATGTGTCAACTGTAGCCGCAATGCAGTTCAGCTCGTAAACCTCATAATATAATGGTAACACAATAAACAATTCACCTCTCTTGCGAGTATCTGGAATAGAGTTGGTGTGAAAAGTTACCCAGCGCATATTACGAGCCATTTTCAATAATCAAAGACATTCTTTGCTTAGAATCAAATTTCGCTATTTCCGACGACGCATCGGTTTCCCCAAGGTCTATTTGGTTTTCTTCTTCGAGTTGGAAGCGGTCAATTGGCTCATTTCTACAAAATGGCGCAAAATTAATCATCCAAATTTGTTTTTGAATAATTTTTTTGGTGGGGGGTCATTTTTCCCAAAATCACTTTCCCAAAAAAACTTTTCCCAAATTTTTTTTTCCCAAAAAATAATTTTCCCAATATTTTTTTTCCCAAAAATATTTTTTCCCGCTTTATTGTTTTTTCCCGAATGCATGTTTTCCCAAAATAACTTTTTTCCAATAGATAGATTTCCCGAACAAATACTACTGAAATTAATTTTTATTATTCTACTATTTCACATTTTTCGACGATTCCGACAATATGAGTGTATATAATAATCAAAAATCTTATACTTAAGTAATCGAAAAAGATTCGAAAAAGTTTTTCAATATACATTTTTCAATTCGGATAAAAAGTCAAGGTAACGAATGTATCCAACTTCACTCATATAAACAAGTTTTTTCACGTCATTCTTTTCGTGTCAAAATTTCATGAGCCAAAATTTGCTGCCTAAAGTCAAAATTTCTAATTATGGCGGAATTAATTGAATGCAAAAAATCATTTCTTTTCAAATAATAAAAAATGTACTCGCCCATTCATTGCAAATGTATATGCGATATTTTACAGACGAACGATATTTTGGGAAAAATATTTTATGGGAAAATTTATTGGGAAATTTTTAGTTTGGGAAAAATGGCATTGGGAAAATTATTTTTTGGGAAAAAAAAATTTGGGAAAAAATTTTTTTGGGAAAGTGATTTTGGGAAAATTGTACCCCAATCAATTTTTTTACTAAATACAAAAAATGATTTTGAGTGACGGAAATATTTATTTATGTCAAGTGTCACATATGGTTGACATAAGAGACCATTTGCAAAAAATATACATAAGTCTGCCGATAGGGAGATTAATTTTGTGCTACCTTGTATAACCATTTTATATGACTTCTTTTTTGTTTCCCCTAAGCCGACTATGTATTCATTTATTTACTGATACTTTTGGATTATTTCTCATGAATTTATTTCCTTGATCTTTGCTTTGTTAAAAATCTCATATTTTAATACAAAAAAAGCTAACGAGCCAGAAATTAAATAGCATTCCATGGTATGAAGCCCGAAAGTAGCAAATCCACGAAAGCCAGGCAGCAAATATCAGCAACAAAAGTAATGATCTCGGTTTACTTCATCAGAGCACAAATAACTGCTGCTATTCCGTTATATTCGTCTCAGACAGTAATTGCCAAATGATATGCTGAAAACTGCGTACCAAACGAGTTCGAAAACTACATATGCGCCACGATAATGCGCCAGCTCTCACTGCAGAAATGATAAGTAACTGCATTGCGCTTTTTGGCATTAAAGAAATTCGTCCTCTGGATCTGGTACCATGTAAATCCCAGTTATTTCCAAAAGTTTCAGACGAAAAGTCTTTGGTAGCAATAGATGGATAGCATAGATAATAAATGCGGTTAATGCTGAACTTAAGAAGCTGCAAAAATTGAAATTAATGGTGATTATGTGGAGAAGATAAAAAATAATGAAGATTAAAAATAAAATTAAAATAAAAATGAAAAAAATTCCTTTGTTTTGAATATATATGTTGTATATGCCCATATGTTTCGGTTATCGCTCAGGGTGTGGTTTCGAGCTCTTTCAGCTGACTGCCACAGCTGGTCAAGAATACTCGCAAGCCGTTTGCACTACAGCATTCACCGGAAATATTTACTTTGGAGGATGAATAATTCCTAGATTCTCAAATCCATACTCTACCGTCGCACAAAGTCACCATTGGCCACGAATCTCAAGGAATTTGATAGACCAAGTCAACTATTCATCTTAAAATTTTTGTATATGATATCACAAACATTCCTCGATGAATTGCAATGAGTGCTCCGCACTTTTTTTATATCGCTGAGAAGGGCAAACGTCCCCAGCAAAAAAGCATTCAAAAGTTAATGTAATGTCAATAAGTTAATGTTTGGTATATATTCTCAGAGACTTGGAATTGAAAAATCTGTGCGTCTCCCTAATACCAGTAGCGTCTTCCAAGCGGAAGTACTAGCAATTGGGGAAGCCTGTAGGTTACTAATCGCAGATTTCTCTTTTAATCCTTTGAAGCACACATTTTACTTACCAACCGCTTTTATGATTGCATGTAGTTTTAAGGGTTTCAGGGGTCGCTGATTACGAATCTGAGGTCAGATTTGAGAAATTCAATATGGCGGATACAAAATGGCGGACCTATTTTTTGAAAACTTGTTGGATACTCACCAAATTTGATATTAGGGGGTTTTTGGGGTCGCTGATTACGAACCTTGAGTCAGATTTGAGAAATTCAATGTGGCGGATACAAAATGGCGGACATATTTTTTGAAAACTTGTTGGATACTCACCAAGTTTGATATTAGGGAGTTTTTGGGGTCCGCCATATTGAATTTCTCAAATCTGACCTCAGATTCGTAATCAGCAACCCCAAAAACCTTATAGTATCATGTCCCATCTTTATACATTATGTACTTTGTTGAAAAATGAATTTTTTCCTGAAAATAGACGATTTTTTCAATTTGTTTATCTGTAATTGTTTATAAATTCACGCAAAACCATTTTCTTAGTTTCAGTTACATTCTTTGATATATGGATTATCATATAAATAAATTTTCTCGGTCCCATTTTCATAAATATGAAATCTGTAGAGAAAAGTTGAGAAAAAAGAAGGTGGGAACCTGGCTTCCCACCATGCTCCTAAGGGTTAAGGGCAATATCGCTATTCTTTCGGATAGCCAAGCTGCAATCCAGGCGCTGGATGCGACTATAACAACCTCTAAAGTGGTGGAGCAAAGTAGGAATAGCCTCACCAACTTGAGTGAAAACCATAGCGTAACCTTAATTTGGGTCCCGGGACACCGGAACATAGAAGGTAACGAAAAAGCTGATGAACTGGCAAGAGGGGGATCTGCCATGAATAGCGCTCTTGCAGTACCAGTACTCACTCCACTAGGTGCGGTCAAGAATGCAATTTCCCTAAAATACCTTCGAATTGCAGAGTGTAGATGGAGAGACCAGACGAAATGCAAAATCAGCAGAACGTTATGGCCCACCTACGACCTCAAGCAATCGTCGACATTAATAAACATGAAACGGCGGGATACCTGTAGACTTACGGCAGTCATAACTGGCTTCTGGTCTATCGGAGAACAAGCCGCCAAAATGGGCATCTCTCACAACACATACTGTCATAGTTGTAAACAACCGGAGAAAAAAGAAACAATCTTCCATTTTCTCTGTGAATGCCCTGCCCTATGGAAGGACAGAATGTCAACCCTGGGCAAACCGCTGTTCGAGAGTCTCGAGCAGCTGTCTGGCTTAGACGTCAACAATCTAATAAGGTTCCTAAACCGCACAGACTGGATATAGTCCTGCTGTAAATAACTGTTAAACAATTTGGTAACGAGGATGTGGCAACAAAATGGTGCGGAAGCGCTAGTTGGATTCTGGATGAATCACCACTCTAACCAACCAACCAATGTTTTCGAGTTAAATTGTTGCAAAATAAGAAATATCTAAATCCCTAGTCCTGAAAATCGCGGGTTCGTAAAAATCGAATAAATGTATTATACATCATTAACACATACTTTTAAAAGAGTCATATAAAAATCTTTCTGTGAAATTATACAATTTTTATGCAAGTTTTCTTCACTCGTCACTCAGTGCGGAAATATTGTGTTTTGTGGAATTTTAAAAATTACCGCTATATGGAGATTCTGGTAATTTTTCTGTTTCTCCCAGCACAATATTTTTTGTTAAGATAACCAACTGTCGTTAAACAGTTTGCACATTTATATTTGTAAGTCTGAATTACGCCTTAAATTTCTGTTATACATATGAGAGTTTAACTTGGTTTTTCCACGATGGGTCCAAGAATGAAATGGTGGTTCTGCCTTTGCTAGAGCACAGCTACGAGTTTTGGGTTCCGATGTCATGGGAATGAGTAATATTAGTTCTCTAAAACTTGAGGATATTTACAGATTTGCCAAAGAATCTGGAAAATTCTCACATTACTAACTATCTCTATCTCTGTCTCTATTCTTTCCTATCTTTTTCTCTGACACTTTTCTCCTTCCCTCCTTGACTATTTACCCCCTTTCCAGAGCTTTAAATACAATGGGCTTTTTAGCCTGAGTGTTTTAGAAGCCATCAAATCTCCAGGTGCTCCTTGGCTCGACCTTTTCAAATTTCAATTTCAATTTTCAAGCAAAGTTACCAACGACGTTGAGTTCAAAAGATCGCACTTCTGTCAACACTATGTTTGCTAACTACTGGAAAAAAATGTATAAATGTAACTACTTTTTTCTAAGAAAAAAATTATATTGTATAAGTACGTAAGTAATTTGTAATTTAGATATTACAAATAAAAATTATGAGCGCAGAAACTGAGGCTAAGCTGGGAAAGAGTCGTTGACTGGCACAGGGAGCGCCCCTTGCTAATTTTACACAGCAATGGAAGGTAATCAGCAATCAAAGCATTTACACCAAAAAACTGTTTTCAGTTGTAGGACAGATGCTGGTTTGGGAATCACAATTTAAATTGACATCCATCGCCATATCCAAAAAATACTGTTTAGCTTCTGTTTTTTCAGGGTTTGCTATATGAAATTTGATCGATAGAGGATACATTACTGATTCCAAAACGTCGTGTATTGTAAACAGAACAGAAGTATAAATTTCTTAGTGACCCGCTTATGAAATTTTTACTCAGTAAACAGCTCACTGAACCTTGTCAACTTAAGATTAAACGATTGTTGTATTTCTCGCAATGTTTCTTTCCTACGGCTAGCGAAGAGTATGTAGTTACATATTTTAATGCTTTTTCGGGAAAAGTTTTTATTTTTTATGGCGAAACAGTTTGCGTACATTTGCGGTTGGTTAACTCGTCATTTCATACACATCTGTACATGTAAGTATGAGTATGGAAGTCGACCCAACACCTTCAGTTTTCTATATACAAAACACCCATCTTCGTTATGCCCACACTAAATATTCGCTCATTCTCAACATTGGCGCCCTCTTTCACTACATTCAACCCCCACATGTTAATCCTGTTGGATATTTGGTTTGCATTCTATCTCTTGCCCCCATACAAGTAAAGAAACTTTCAAAAACTATAAGTAAAAATCATAATTCTGTATAAATTAGACGAGACTTGAAGAGCTATACATATTAAAAGTTTTGAAGAATTGTTTTCTGTGTAAATTACTGCGTACTCCTTTCCTTATACAACTTCCCTACTTCTGACACTCTTCCGGTGCTGACATCGTGAAGAGCGTAAGCATAAACTGTAAGGATAGAGAAAGTTTAAAAACAAGTTAACTACGTAAGTTTCAGCGCTGAAAAAGCAAGTGGAAAGTGTAAGAACACTTAGGGCTGACTAAGGTCATATGTCACTCTGTTAACCAAGCAGACTAGCAGCCCGAGCATCCAGCAGCTAAGCGTTTAAGTCACGTCATGCAGTGGCGAATTGCAAGTTATGGCAGATTCTTATTACTGCAATTTCCGTATACACAGAAACCGTTGCGTGTAAAACGGATATGCGGAATGCAAGCACAGGCACTTGAACGGAGTGCAGACACGCCGATGGAAAAGAGCAACGCTGTAGTCAAATGTGCTGGTTATAAACTATCACACAATTAGTATGAGTCGCAGGCCCAACTAGTCAGACAACTGTTCTTTTTTTTGTATATAAGCAAAAGGTATTTTTTTACGTGGCGATGTCCTAAAAAATGTCAATTTTCAGATTTCGAACAGAAATACACCAGGCTCATACAAGTTACAAATAAACAAGAAAATTCTAGACCAATTCTGGACCAAAACCACTAATTTCAGATTAAAATGGGTAACTAAAAAAACAATTAATAAATATACAAAAAAACACAGTTTTATTGAGCAGTCTTAGATTTGTTAGTAACATTAATTTCACATGTTTTAAGTATTGATAGAAAGGAAAAATAAATATTGTGTATAAGTATAATAAAATTTCTATCATTCCAAAGATTAAATTAAAGCATTTTTATTAACTTCTAATAAAATAAAAGATTTACAATACAATAAACGATATATTTTTCGTCTTTCCCAACAATAATAAACATGTTTTAGGTGGCGAACCGACAATACATATATTCAATTGGCTACTTAATATTATAACTGAGCGAATAAGTACTCGTTTCAATGGCTTACAACATTTCCAAATAAAGGCGAATCAAAAGGTTGAAGTCAAATAAAATAGGCATGAATAAATCGTTTTATAATCGGTACAAATTTGGTCTTTTATGGACTAATTCGATTTCAGTCGGGAAATTCTAGTAGCTTGCCATTTCATGGCAGGGAAGTATCGAAGAGTACATATCTGTGTCTGTATCACAAATGCCTACAAAAAATTAAATAAAAATAGGTTAGCAGAAAATGTTAAAGTCGGAGTGCATAGACATACGTAAAGTGAGATAAATATTGAGATGCCACTACACTTTGTAGAAATAAATCACCCTTTCGCAGTTACTAACATAAAAGCTGCAACAAAGCTCCTATGAGGACTTCAAAAGTTACCTTTATGAATGCGCACCCTTCGCGAGAAACTGCAATAACGGTAAAAGTACAAATGACAATAACGAGTTGAATTGGTCGAAGTGAAGACGATCGCCGCCGGCCAATGGAAAAGCAAAGGTGAGGATTTTTAAGAATTTCTAAAAAGCCGCGAAGAAGTTTCTTTCGAACTAATTGGCTTATTGAACGATTTCTTGCTGCCAAATAATCTAAGTATTTGGAAAATATTTACTAGTTTATTTTATTATGTAATATATAATTGTTTATAATGATAAATTTTTATGAAAATTATTTATTTGTAGGCTTGAGAATAATAAAAAGTAAACTGAAAATTAAAAAAAAAGAATAGCTTTGGAATTTATTCAAGGTTGAATATTCTGGTATAGAGCCTTTTAATGTGAAATATTCAGTTCTTTTTAATATTTTAAAAATATTTTCTTTTTTTACATCTTACTGTACTTAAAAAATAATTATTTTGAAAAAAAATTTTCATGGAAAAAATTTTATTGGAAAAGTTAAACAAAAACAAAATTTATTGGAAAAAAACTAAAAATTTATTGAAAAAAAAAAAATTATTACAAATTTTTAAAAAAAAAATGTTCTTGCTCAAAATTGATGAAAAAAATGTTTCTTGCTAAAAATTGATAAAAAACGATTTTTTTTTGTCATTTTTGAAAAACACCCCAAATTTTGTTTCCATTAGTTGTTGATGCTATGCTATGTGGTCCATGAAGGTTTAATAGCGGGATTCTCATTACTTTTCGAGTTGGATTATAACATAGGCCGACAGCATCTCAGACCCAGAAACCGGACTACATATATATTTTCGAAGGTTTATGATGCGCTGAATCCAAATCAGGCCTCGGAATTGCTCTATCAGCTCTGGTTTTCGAGATATCCTAACCTAAATGTGCAAAAAACACCGTTTTGGCCCATATTTGAGGTTATGCAGCCTTGCAGATGTTTTCTTTCACCAAAATTAAAGGATGGCATCTTTAAATACAAGCCTTCTTTTTTCAAATGGCGTTGAGTTTGCTCAAATTTAATTTTTTTCGCTGAGATATCGCATTTTGAAATTTTCATGTTTCTAAATTTTCCTACACCTGAAAATCGATTGAGATGTAATTGAGTATGCAGAAGAATTAGTCTAGCGGAGCATACGTACTCGTGCATTATGCCATTTGCAAATCGATCGAAAGTGGAATTGAGATGATGTTATTGAGAGATGGTTATGCTCCAATTTTACGGAGAGTCCTGTTGTCATGTACACAAAGTTTGTATCCACTTATATGGTTTTAGGTGTTGTCATTCCACCACCATTTTTACTCAAGGACTTCGAGTGAATTCTGCTGCATATATCGAGCTATCCTTGAACAAGCCCTAGGTCTTCAACAATCCCCCGGACCATCATACGAGATATGTGCGCAAGCAGCAGTAAGTGGGAGGCAACCCAAACGTTCGCAGGTAAGATCATGACGCGACTTCGTCATATTGATTGGGAACGTAAAGCGGTGCACCAACAGAAAAGGCGGACAGTTTCTGCCGTACCGACGACAAGCACAGCTTTTTGAGTGAAACACTCAATACAGTATCGTTCAGAAGACAAGACGGTAGTGAGTTAATATGTATAACATTACTGCACCGTTTCCGATGTCCCTTTTGGAACCACTTATTATCACAGTGGGAATGCCTCATTTGCCTGGAGGTAAGGAACCTCAACGCAGGTACCTGTTGTGTCTTCGGACATAAACGCGGCCAGAAGTTATACTTTTGTGGTAGAATTAGCCGTCGGTGTGACGGCACCTTTAGAATGTTTCTGACATTTTGATTTAAACCTCCATCCAAAAAGAAACAAACAAACTCCCCAGACCTTCATCACCTGATAACTGCACATGGGGCGTTAGCATCCTCATAACACCATTTCTTCTTAGCTAATGATTCGGGCGTGCAATCGTTTCCGGACCTGGATCGGGGTGGATGGATGCAGGTAATGGAAATTTTATTGAACGATTTTATAGATATATTACAAGTTAATGCTGGGCAAAAAATTCGTCAAGTTTCACTAAATTTTGTTTAAAATAAGGATAATTAGTTTAACTCTCAAGCTGTTCTCAAATACCGTATGCACCCTGTATAATAGTTTAATCGGTAACAGGTAGCATTGGAGACATTCCACATTCCTTATTCCATGCTCTGTCAAGTATGTCTTTAATTATTCTTCCTATTACTAGGTCATATTCTGTCGACCTTTTATTCTTTAAGGCTTTTATCCTATGGCTTCTTTCTATTAATGTTTTTATTCAAGCTTTTGATCGAAAAGATCATACTTTATAGTAAAATAACTAGATGGGATTTCAAAAAGTGTCAAAAGAAAATCCAGGCAAAACTCAATGAGGATTTGAAGTACAAATAATTCTAAGCGCAACATGTACATATTAGCTACACGTATGTATGTGTGTACTATTTGTTCGCCGATTTGCTTTAAATAAAAGTCAATGAAATGCATGTACGTAATGTATGTAATGTTCGTTTAATGCGCTTATTCGAAATTTGAAAGAAAATGCACAATCCGTATTTCCAATGCGAATGACATCAATTTCTTGCTCTTCGCATTTGTTTCTTTTACACACTTTTTAGCTTCTGTCAGTGAAATGACTTTGGCTCACAATCCACACAATGCTCACAATTCTGTAAATGTAATTGAAGTCAAATGTTAATATCAGCTTACACCATTGCCGCTTTCGCCATTTCAGCCAGAAAATTGTAGCAGCGTTGAAGACTATTACGCTTTCCGTACGCTTTCGCTGCCAGTCGACTTTGAATGACTGCTTAGCTGGCGCGTAAATCTCAATAGACGTCTATGCACTGCATATCCTTTCAGCTGCAAGAATACTCAGCTACTACTTTCTACTGCAAATTTCTTTTCCAACAATGTTTTCTAGTCGTTTTAGTCTTTCTCATATGTTTTGTGCTCTTATTTCTAGTCCGTATCGTACTATACAAACCCTTTTAAATACACTTTTATCCAAGCCACGGAAATCGCACAACACTTGAGTGATATTCTCAACACGCTGTCGTGCACACACACATGAATTCTCATGAGCATCGCAGTCATCCATGTGGCAGTAGTAATGCGCACACACAAACACGATCACAATCTATTCAACTGTTGCTGGAACATGTGCGACTTCATGGTTACAAACTGCTACCAGCAGCACCAACACGCTCACCGTTACAGCTTCCTGCCTGCCAGTTAGTAAATAGTTAGTTTGCCTCGCTGCCTATGCGCGCCGTCTCCTACTTGGCTGACATTCTTGTCGACTGAGCATTCTCGTGCCTTTCGTATGAACTTGGGTGCCTACCCACCGCAAGTGCATCTTCTACTCCAAGTTAGTATTAAATTTGTATTCCTTTTACATAGTTCAGCTTTTGTACTAATTTTATAAGAAATCCGTTTAGACACATCAGCGCGCTTAAGTACAGCACATGCAACTGACCCTGAGAGAAATTTATTGAGAATGAAATTAAATAGAACCAACGGGTGAGCCCTGAGGAATAAAACTAACTAACAGTTGGGCACTTATCTTTCTTGGTTCGAAAGATATTCGACGGCAACCTCCAACTCAAAGAGGTTGCTTAGAAATTAACTCTAGCCGTAACCCTAAGTAATAGGATTGCTTGCGTTTTACGTGCGTTTAGCTTTTAATGCTCGTTTGACTTAATCCGCTTTATACTTTTCCTTTACTTAACAATACTTCTTGGCAAGATTAAGCACAGTTTCTTAAGTGCGAACTAAACTGAGCTCAACTTTGCATAAATTAACCCACGCTTTGAGAAATTTCGAGTTCATAGTCATGAGTTTGCCTGTTTGCAATGTTGCCAGATTCACAGTCAGACAATCTTAGGGTGTTTTTATTACCTCGTACCACAAATTAGATTCTTTCGGTGTTTCTGATTTGAAATATCTTGAATTAAATCTTTTTTTTTTAATTACAATAAAAACTTCCTAATCAAATTCAACAAAAATTTTTTTAAATTCAATTAAATTAAATTAAAAATTTAAAAACATGCTGTTAGGCAAGTTTAGTTATAAGCGATTTAGTATATAAAATAATTTATTTAAAAACAAAAAAAATATTTGAAACTCCAGCGTTATCTGATATTTTAAACCAAAATCAAAATAAATGCTTCGGATCGTACTTTAATTTGTTAAATTTGAAGCATTGCATCAAATGTACGCAAAAATTAACAAAGTGCTTTACGAAAATTAATAACAAACGATTCCTTAAAAAAATTGCTTCAGATGGAATTTTATTTTATTTAAATATTCCATTTATTTTTCTCAAAACATATTTACTGTGCATCAATTTCTATTTTGTCACCTTCAAAGTAGTCCCACTTGAGCTACTGGTCTAACTTCGGATGGCTTAGCTTCTGCCCATATAGAAGTAGCATATAAGGTGACTGAATCCACCACACTTGGCAGGAGGTGCCTTCTGGCGCCTTGTGGTCCGCCTATGTTTGGAAGAATTCTTCTAAGATCACCGTTGATTGCCGCTGCTTTGGAACCCACAGTTGGTAAATGTTGCTTGAAGCAGCATCAATCATTACGCCTAAATACCTTATTGCCTCTTGCGACAGTATTTCATGCCCCCTATTCGCAATTTCATGCACTCTTTTTTTCTTCGCACAGTTATGAGGACCGCTTCTGTTTTTTGTGAAGCCAATTTCAGCCCCGCTGCTGAAAGCCATAGTTGGACCCTAGTTGCTGCATCATTACACTTCTCCTGCAGGTAGTCTAGCTTCTTGTCCGTGACCACGAGAGCGATGTCATCGGCATAGCCTACCAGTGTTGCTTTATCCGTCAATTTTAACCTAAGTACTCCGTCGTAAATGGCATTCCACATTGAGGGTCTAAGGACTGATCCCTGAGGGATGCCACCAGTGATTTTATATGTCTTTAGACCGTCATCCGAGTCATACTTCAAGATTCTATCCCTAAAGTAGCTTCGTATTATGCGTATTGGATTTCCAGGGACTTAGAGATTTCTTAGAGACAACAAAATGTTTGACCACCTCGCCGAATTGAACGCATTTTTGACGCCTAGTGTGATAATTGCACAGAACTTCATCTGTGTGTGTCCTTCGCTAATGGCGTCGCGCGCTATATTTGTCACCGTTCTAATAGCGTCCACAGTCGATCTAGCCCGTCTGAAGCCAAATTGTTTGTCAGATAGACCATCTAATTTTGGGGCATCTTTGTTAGCATAACCAGATAGGAACTCTAAGAATATTAGTTTCCTAGTCTTCAACTGTAGTTGGTTTGCCAGCGTAGACCACCGACTTTACTATCGCCATAAATGGATTAAAAATAGTCACGATACCTAGCGATCACCTAGTTGATTAAAAAGTCCACAACTATTGTTGACCGTAAATTTAAAAAAGTATGAACCATTGATAACTCGGGTATGCATACCAAACCAAATAATGACATTTTCGATATGTAAGGGGTCTCACGAGACCTGTAAAGGTTATTCATATAATTATTAATTTAAAAATGAGTATCATCGCTGAGGGTAATTTCTCAATAAAATTTAAAAAAAAAAATTGGTTTTAGCTCATTCACAGAAGCTTCGAAACCGAGTATCTAATGGCTTCAAGTACTATCTTAATTGGGTCAGATATCAATCAAGATATATTCTCACAATTTTCCAGATAGTGGGCGAGCAGAGGGCGAGTTATTAAGAATGTCGACGATTAGATGTATAGCCCTGCGGATATACTCAATTCCACAGCGGCTTCTGCGAAGGCTTGTAACATATAGGCATCTCGGATGAACGGTTATGAGCACGGTAATGTGAGTTTTCACGGTTTTAAGCCTCTTAAGAAGGTGTGCCATAGTGCAAGTCCTTACTTAGTTAGTTGGCTTGAAAGCTGAATCCATCCAATGTTATGCGCGTCTAAGAAATAAGAAACACCCGTTGATAGCTGTTGCGTATCACCTCAAGTATGTAGTTGTTAGTGACTTATTGAAATTCGTCTCAGCAGCGGCAAAGTAAAAGATATTTTTGCAATCGCAAAATTCTGCCAACAGAAAAGGCTGCAGCACTAAAAGGAGCCTATCAATGCACACAGTACGGCCAGAGAATGATTGCTACAGAGGCAGCAGCAGCAGCATCCTGACAAATTTCTTTATCCTTAAACGTAGCTGCAACAGGAACAGCCGCAGTGAGCTGAAAGTTAGACGCTTTTAAGTTGCTTTGCCAGTTAATGCAGAACGGGAGACGACGGAGAAGACTTGAGTGGAGGCCGAACATAAGCGTCTGGTGAACGACTTTTATAAAATCCATTCAAAATTCCCGGGGCAAAAAGAACTTAATAAGTTGTAAGGAAAAATGAAAAAAGCAAGTACCAAAAATAGAAGAACATACTTACAACAGACATAGACAAGTTGCACAATATATCAGGAAGATGGCCTGATGATAAGACGAGTCAGGTATTGTGCAGCAGGAGCAGCATTGACAACAGCTGTTGAAAGGTGTCGCATAGTAGCAGTTTTGAATATTCTATATTTTATTCATGCCTTCATTAGGCAAAATATATGGCCAACTAAGAAATGCATACTCGTATAACAGCCCACTTGCAGCGCAAAGCGGTGTGATATGCCCATATTCACCAACCCAGCCACTAACACATAGACATCTTGATTCTGGAAGGATTGCTTGCAGTTTCTATGCCGTTTTACAGCTGCACAAAAGTGGAAAATGTAGTGTAAAACGAGGCAACGTTTTGTGTTCGAATGTAACACTTTACAGATACCTAAATAAGAACAGGGAATGGATGACATTAAAGACAGCATACGAGCGAACGAAGCGGCCGTAGTGTTTTGGAAAATAGAACGGAGGAGCTAAAAAGTGACTAGCTAAAAGGTGTGAACGTGTAAATTTGGCAAGCTCAAATTGTCGAAATTGATAATGGAGTGTGAAATGGCATATTTTTCTAGAAGATATGATAGGCCAGTACGGCTGATTTGGGATGATTTTGACTTAATGCAGATTTTAAATTATCATATAAATCTCTGTAAGCTAACTGAGAATCAATAAACTACATACATATAATAATAAAACTTTAGGCTGTTATCAGATAGATACTCTCAAGTTGTTGGTCCAAATGCTTGCAAGATGTATTTCCGTTTTTTCATTAATGCTGAACAGCTGCACTGAAGGAGCTCAGCTGTCTGCCGCTTATATTTATTTGTACAGCTTCCACAGTGATCACTTCCAAGTATTCTCAGCCACTGACGTAAGTCCCAATAGCGCCACATAGAATTCGGCTAAGTTAAGGCTATAGGAGACTTTTGCAATCAACTGAAAGTTCTCTCTATATCATAAGAGAGTCAAAGTTCGACCATTCCGCAGTCTAACCACTTACGCTTTCTACTTGCTTATACCCGATTGTCGAAGACTAATCTAACTCTAATTTAAACATGATTTCTAAAACCGGTGAGGCTCTTTCATCGTTTAAGATTATTGGATGTCTTGTCACCGAGATCATTTTTTGGTTTATTTTAGCGGCCAAAAACCCTAATTAAGGGGTTATATACCTTGTGTTTTTCAAAAAAATCAAAATAAATTTTATTTCTTTATCGTAAAGTACAATCCCTTGAGAACATTTTCCAAAAATTTCATAGAGATCTGAGCAATAGATCGAAAGTTACAGCGTTTTAAATTGTGCGTCGTCACGTCCTGAGCGTATGGCCTCATGCGGCGCTTGAAACTTTAAACGCGATTATCTCAAAAACGTGTTTTTCCAAAAATGCTTTTGCGGTGGACGCGATTGCAAAAAAAGTATTCAACCGATTTTTATAATTTTTATTTTAAATTGTTCGTAATTGATGTCGCCTCTTAGTGAACGATCAACTTTTTATGTATAAATTTTTATTTTGCAGATATGAATTTTTTAATGCCAATTTTAGGACTGTAGAAGTGGAGTTTTTTATTTTCACAAAAATCAAAATATTTAATATATTGATCGTTCACTAAGAAGATATAACCCTATACTAATGAAATCTTTTCGATTTTTTGATTTCAGTTGACTTGGTGGACTTGAATCGCGTCCACCGCAAGCCTCTTCCAAAAAAAGGGTCTTGGGGGAAAACGCCATAACTCCGCCATTTTTAAATATTTTTACACAAACAAAGCCTTTTTTTTCTTTAAACATTGTAATATCCAATAATAAAAACTTTTATACAATAAAATTATTGCTACATATCTTTAAAAAAAACCCAACTTTCGCTAATTTCACCGGACCACAAGGTATATAACCCCTTAAATGCACTTTTGTTGAAGTGAAGTTGTGCGAGTGTTTAGTCGAATGGCTATCAAACCTTACCAACGGATGTTGGTTTCACTGTGAAAGTGCGAGTACTTACCAGTTGCACCCTATTCCCTTATTTGGGCTGCTTCTTGAACGATGACCATGACGGGAAGAATCACCTCTGAAATTCTCACCACTTGGCAGTAAGGACTAAATGCAATGCAATATCATGCTAGATGGAAAAAGCTTCTCATAAAAAACAAACCATATGCTGTTCGTAGTCGGTTTAAATTGTAGGTCCCTCCATTTGTGAAACAACATCAAGACACACATCACAAATTGAAGAAGCAACTCGGCCAAATACCCAAAAAGGATATAAGCACCAATATGGTCTTTCTTCTTCAATTAGTGATCCATTGATGGGCGAAAAGCTGACCGTTTTACAAAAATGGAAAAAAAGTGTTCCCAAGAAATATAATTTTTTTCCACAAGCTTACCACTCATATTCCTTTTTTAAACTGTAATTAGAAACAACACTGATTGTTAATTTTGAATGACAGATTGTATTTAATAAATTGAGTTAGAAAAATATCACGCGGATATACTTTGAAATAAAATCAAAAAGGTGTGCCAACAAAAAGACAGTATTTTCCTTCATGTCTTAATTTTGATATTTTGTCTTATAATGATGTTATAAAGCTAATAAATACCGCGATTTCAAGCAAAAGCAACAGACTCATACTGATAACACTTAAAGCTCATTCTTCCAACTCATTCAACCATTCAATGAATCCGATGAATCCGATAAAGCCTTTCATGCAATACTTGATTTCCATTATGACAAAGGATTCTAGTTAGTTGGCTAAATGACAGTCCAGAGTATTGTCTACAAGCCTACGGAAGCATTTTGCCGAGAGTAAACGCGAAAAAAAAATCAGTAATGGATTTAAAAAGTGATAGTGTGATTGCATTATATTTGGATGGAAAATCACAACCAGCGATTGTTTATTGCACCATTACTCCTTACAATGGTGGGTGCAACGTCACGTGAAATGGTTCAAAAAGTTCAGAAGCGACTTGAGCGCAATCCCCGAGGATTGTCATACGACAATTTGAGTCATCGATTGGCCACCAGGAGGCAGCACCCGCCACAGGTAATGGTGTGGGCCGCTGTAACCGCAGATGGACGCTCTCCAATCGCTTGCATCGAGCCGGGCGTCAAGGGAAATGAGAAATATTAGCAGAAAAGTATTATGGAGGTTGCTTTGAAGGCGTGTGTAGACAAACATTTCGGTGGCAGACCATTGACGTTTCTACAGGACTCGACACCGTCTCGCAGAGTGAACCAAGAATGACTAAAAAATAACCTTCCGAACTTCATAACGTCCAAGCAATGGCTTTCAAATTCACTAGACGCGAATCCGATGGATTTTCCTCTTCGGGCCATTTTGGAGAGCAAGTTTCGAACTAATAGATTCACCAACCTCTAGGCGCTGAAAAAAGCCATTGTCCCCGAGTGAGCCAAAATACCTGCAAGTCACATTCGGAGAGCTTTCCATTCGTTTCTGGACCGTCTCAAGGCCATAGTCAAGGCAAAAGGTGGTCATATCGAGCAAAAGTAAATGTATTCTTAATTTTATATTATTTTCACACATTTCTTACTTTGAATTGAATACAAGTAATTTTTGAAACTCAATTTATGGCCTTTTCAATTGGTAACATTTCGAGTGCCGGACCCTCTAGTTAAAAATCGTGAGCCCATGCCCCACATTCCACTTTAAAGAATGCAGCACAGTTTTACAGGAGCTTCTATAAAACATACCTTGAATGATGTTTAAACTTAAAAAAAAAGAAGATGATTTAACGTTATTTAAAAAAACGGTAAAGTAAAGCAAAGAATATGAGATGCAAGCAAATAATTCAATAAAAAATACGCCAACACACATCCAACACAAATATGTTCACAAACAACACGTCCTTCGAATTCCAACAATTTCAGAGGGTGTGTTGGAGTATGTACAGTTCATACGTGCTGATGAATAGGAAAAAAAAAATAAAAATAAAATTGTGAAAAGAATTCATTTGAAGCGTACATACAAAGACGAATGAGCCAGATAAAGCACATATTAAATTACTTAAATAAATGGAAGATTTTCTCAAATACATTGGCGTCCGTGATTGGCGAGGTCCATATCGTTGGCACACGCCAGCAATGTTATCCTATTCAAAAGATTTAAAATGATTGTAAAAGTCAAATAAAATAAATACTTAAATATAAATAAGCAGTACCCGGATATGTACGTACATACATGCATATTACATACACGGCTGCAAATATTTCTATATGAGGGGGCGTCAGGTGAAAAAACTAGTGTTCAATTTGATGTTCATATGGACCATATGTCAGCAGAAGGTAGGTGTTAAACTAGTATCCAGAGGAAAATGAATACTAAGTAACATTTAGCAAAACAAACCAAATGGACGTTAAACTGGGCACTCAGTCATCTGCATGGCGTGCCGAAGAGTGGGGGGTTAGCGTTGATCAAATCTATGTCCTCCATTCAAACACAATTGAATTGAATTCAATGTGGCTGTCCAATATTGCTTATGTTACAGCTGAAACTGTGGTTTCTGCAAGAAAAAAGTGATGGTATTATTACAAACTGTGTTCAGACTTTCCATCCCCATTGGTGCAAAATCACAAAGGAGGATAATCTCACATTTTCTAGCCGCTTTTCTCAAGCCGCTTACATTTTCTTACCGAAGTTTTAAGTTACGAATGCCTTCGCACTACCTTCTGAAGAATAAAAAGTGTAATAAAATTAAATTATCAACACAAGAAACCAAAAATTTCTAAAAATATATAAAGGGTGATTTTTGAAGATCTATAAGAAAGTTTTTCAAAAAAACACACGTAAAATTCAGAAAAATGCATGAAATTTTTATTTAAATCGATAGTCCAGCCCATATAATTTAATGTTTGAAGATTATGTCATGCAAATGTTGTCCGAGCTCGTTCAGCTTGGCTAATGTTTGCCTTGCGTTGTCGTGGTGAAACGAAAGACGGTCGATTTTTTTAAGTGCCTCATTCAGCTTTGATAGCTGATGGGAATAATAATCAGCAGTTATCGTCTGGTTAGGTTCCAGAAGTTCATAATAAACATACCGGTCATATCCCACCAAATAGACAGGAGAATCTTCTTGGGGCGAATGGCATCTCTAGGCGTCGGTTCTGGTGTTTCATCTTTGTCTGACCATTGGCGTTTGCGAACAGGATTCTTGTAAAGAGCCCATTTTTCATCACCAGTAACGATACGGTTCAAAAAACTTTCATTTTCAATCCGCTGCAACAGTTAAGAATAGACATTCACTTTCTGTTGAAGGTTGGCGACGGAAAGTCTATGAGAAACCCATTTTCCCAGCTTTGAAACCTTTCCCAACTGAACCAGGTGCCTGTGAACTGTTCCATGCGATGAATTTAACCTCTGAGCTATCATATCGTCTGTCAAATTTGGCTGAGCGTACACGAGTTCGAGCAAGGCGTCGGAGTTAAAGACTTCAGGACGACCAGCGCGCGGTGCATCCTCCACGTCGCTGTTACCACTTCGTAATTTTGAAAACCACTTTTGCGCAGTCCTTACACTCACGGAATCCTCTCCGTGAACAGTGCTTACGAGTATTTCTGCAGCAGCAGTTGTTATATTTTTACCACTTTTATAAAAAAAAATCAAAATATGCCTCTGTACGCGTTCGAAGATTCCATTTTATTTTTTAACAACATGTGCTTCTATCCGCGATTAAAATCACTTGTTGAATGCACAATATATCAAAGAAAATATAAATAGTTCCGTTATATTCCGCGAACAATTTTTTGTATGCAAAACTCGTACAAAAGTGAAATTATGGGTAAAATACGCACGAACTTATGAACTGACCTGATAAATGTACTTCCTACACAACGCAAACGACCGATCGACCTTATATAAATCACCATCTTAGAAATATATATATGATATGAAAATGGTCGATCTTTGAGAACAACATAATGCAAAATTCGTATTTATTTGGTTGAAAATATCGTCAGAATGAGTTGACAATTCAAAGGTTCAAAAACCTGACTCTGTCGATGATAGAAAAAGAGCTGGTAGACCAAAAAGTGGACGTTCTGTTGAGAATATTGCAAAGTGAACAATCTTCAACATCGATATCTCGACGTTCTCAACAATTAGGAATTCATGAATTGACTATTTGGCGGATTTTACATGCAGGCTTGCTGAAGATGAGCATTTAACTTAGGGAACTTTTTACATATAATTGTTAAGATCCGTAATTTGAATAAAAATAGTGAAATTTGAAAAATTTTTTGCATGTTTTATTTTGAAATAACATCTAGCAGCGCCTTTTGAAAGGCCCTTTATTAAAAGTGAAAGCAAAGTGAACAGTTTGCTGGAAAAGATTCTGCTTTTTCAAAACATGAAATAAATTGAAACTGCGAATTTGGTGTCACTACACGGCATGCCATACATTTTGATCATACGCTCCACTATATTATTTACCATTATTTGATTAAGTTTTTGTTTTCCCCCTCGTTGTTTGAATATACGAATGAGCGATTATAGCGTTTTATGAATAAATTTCCATTGATTTTCTGAAAATTGACACTCTCAAAATTTATTTAATATTCCGCCACTTTTTTCCAACGACTAATTTCGCCAGCGCTTCATTAATCGATTCCTCCTGCATATATACGATAGAACTCAAATGCAAAACAAGCAGTATTTGTTTGTATGAGCTAAGTAAATAAATTCGAGAATACTAGTATTTCTATAAAGCAAAAAAGGTATTCATAGTTGCAAATGATCAAAGTAATTCGAGAAGAAGAGTGTGTATATGTTGTGTATGTATATATGTATATAAGCATATTTGAATATTCAGTTTTGTGCGTAATTTGTTACATAAAGTACAAAGAGGCCAACACATTTATATGAAATGTGTTTCAATGTATTTGAAGGTTTTTTTTGGTGCATGGGGAACTAGCCTTTATCCCTCCTAAAACCAATGTGTACTTATCAAAAATTGTGTAAGATCCGTAATTTCGACAGAGCCGAGATCTGCCAATTCATTAAAGGATTGCCCACCCGAAATGGCGAGTCTACGTCTGGATAGAGCAGGGCAATAGCACAGAAGGTGCGGGATCGTCTCTTCATCTTTGACGTCTAGACAACTTCTGCAGAAGTCATGTGTTTGCACCTCCATTCTCTGGGCGTGCTTACCGATTAGGCGGCGCCCCGTAATAACTGAAATAAGTGTGTTAAGACTGTGCTTATCTCTTCTTAGTAGAGGTTCCGTGCGTTTAGCATCGAGAGTCGGTCACAGCTGTCGGTCGATTTTGCAAGTGGCTTCATTAGGCCATCTTTCATTCACTACTCTTACAATTTCTTCGCAGAACGTAGTTTACATGTTTGCAAGGGTATACATATATAATTGTCTATGTACTCATTTGGTACCGATTTTCGCTAGTGCGTCGGCTCTGTAGTTACCCTCAATGTCACAATGGCCACGAACCCATGTTATCATTAGGTGAAATTACTCAACCATCTCATTAAGAGATGCGCGGCATTTCATAGCTGCCGTGGAGGCTGTCGACTGTTTTGTGAGGGATTTTATGGTCGCCTGGCTATCAGTGAAAATGCAGATATCATCTCCAGGTATCGCATCATACTGTACCAGTGACACTGCTATCATTATTGCCATTAGTTCAGCCTGAAAAACACAGCAGTAGTCGGGAAGCCGAAAACTGAAGGAGATCCCCAAATGCTCGGAATATACACCTCCACCCACTCTGCCTTCGAGCTTTGAGCCATCTGTGTATACATGGATGGGCATGCCCTGTCTGTTGTAATGACAAGTATAGGCGGGACTATATAGTCCACCTGTACGGGAAGCCCCAACGCGCCACCCACGATTTTACCGTGGCCATAGTCTGTGTTTGACCACTTAGAAGTTTAATATCGCATACAGTACTTTCGATGGTGTGGTTGACATTGCACCGGTTATCAACCGGTTGTCAACTCTTTGAATGTTCTCGCCCTTTTCAAGGGCATTCCATCACCTTGCAATGCCGTAGTAGATGGTCTAAGTATTGCTGTACCCAACCAGTGTATCATTCAGGATTTCAACCCCTATTATTTCCCAATGAGCCTTCCGCAGGAGGTTAACGCCGTTGTTGTGCTGTGTTGGCCATCATAATTTTCAAATACAAAGGTGCGAGGTCCTTTGCATTTATCTGTGAATTGCCCGAAAGTATCGGATGCGATATTCTTGGAATTTTATTATAATCTGGTAGATAATTGCATGGCATTTGCTTGCATCCGCATATTTCCGCGGCGGCTAGGAGTTGCATGATCCATTCGATCAGTCGTACTTTTGACTACTTTTTCCAACAAATCTGGCCATATGGCGTTAATGGTTACTTGAGTATTGCAATAAATCGATTATTAAGCGCGGCTTGCTGATTAATTTTTATATCAGTCATCATTGCTCGACGGTAGCACCTTCCTCATCGAAATAAAGGACCTCGATAGAAAAAGGGAACGATGATCCCGCCAGTGCTCTATGAACCACGCCAACAGATTTATGTTTTTCAAAATAAATTTGGACAATTTGGAGGCGTTGTTCTGGCGTTAGACGATCGATGATATCTCACCTTACTGACCTTACTGAATAGAAATGTTAACACAGTTTGCCATTCTCAGTTGTCAGGCGATAGTTATGGATTGATATCCATGCCATGCAGCTAAAAAAACACCCGGTATAGATCCATTCAGCAAGCATATAAAATATATATTTAATACAGAAATATTTGTGCGCAATTATAGCCCCGAGTTAAAGCACACATTAATTAATTAGAGCAATAATCAAATGATAAGCCGATATTATTTTTAAGTCAGCTTAGTGCCTTCCTTCCAACCAGCAGCCTACTTTGCGCAAACTTCTATTACTCGTTTACTCAACACTGTCAAACAAGCGTTATGCCTCATTTTTCACTTGAAACATGGAGTAAGTAATGCATTTGTAAAATTAAAAAAAAAGTGAAACCACTTACTCAATGCTTGAAGTTATTTACTTGTTTCGTTTGCTGACTGGCAAATGAGCTGAATATGCTGAAAGTAAAACAGCTAAAGCCACAAACTGCACGTCAGACGTGAATGTAAAAATGTGCTGAAAAGCAATCGAGAAATTGCATACCCGAGAGTTCAAACTTTTCTTGTTGCAAATCCAAAATGAAGCATATAACAAAAGGCCCCACATAGCTCATATAGCCTGCGATGACAACGCATCACCATTTTGTCCAGTTTTGACTATATTATTTTAGTTTTTATTTTAAATGTTCATTTTTTTTTTTTTTTTGTTTATAAAAATAGAGATGATAGTCTATTAAAAATTATACAATATATCTATTTAAATAAAATTTTCGAATTGTATACAAAAGTTTCACAAACATTTCATGCCAATTCCACGGCTTTGATTAGGAATTTCTGCAGAAATTTTCGTCATACAACAAATGCATAAAATATTTTTATGTGATGAAAATTCGCTTCACCACAAGGTAAAAATTATAAAAAAATCAGCGGGATTTGTGAGCAAATTTCAAACTTACACTTTCAGAATTCAATGGGCTATAAAACTGCAAACTAAAAGACTTTCATGAAATTCTAATTAAAAACCGTGGAATTACGTTAAATTTTCGTTTAATTTTTTAATAAAATATGAAAGTTAGGTTTAGATTGTTTTTGTTAGATAATGAGCTATAAAGCTCAAATGAGCTCAAAATAATTAGCCTTCACAAAAAATAAAAATAAATAGACTTTAAATTTATTATGGTTATGCGTCAATAGCACAATATTTAGACATATTGATGCGTATCTGCTCATATGCATTTAAATCAGTGAAGAAAAGTGGAAACAAGTGGAATTAAAACTATTGAAAATTTAATTATTTGTCCTCATATAAAATAAATTTATATTATTAGTAAATTTAATAAATCATTATTAAGTTATTTAGTTCATTTCGTGTTCATTTCGTGTTCATTGAATAGTTTTCAAGTGCCGTTGTAGGCAGGTAAGTACTATTGTATTATTGATAGTTTTTTTATGTTCGGTAACGCCTGAAATTTTGTAATGAATTTTCTCTCAAACATCCTGTTTAAAATTACTTTTTGGACTTCTCTTAAGCAATGATGAATTTGACTCATTTTCTTGTTGGCACCAAATGTCATCTACGACATCTTCTTTGATTTGGGGAACTAGAAATCTGTTAAACTGGCCCATTAATGCTAGTCATTTAATGTAGAGGCTTGTTCAATTTCGAAAAAAAAAACATAGTTCAATGATGCCGACCAACCAAAATCCGCACCAAATAGGCCTGGGTGAATGCACTGGGCTCTACGAGGTGTCATTTTAGGTGTTAAGGGTAAAAAATTGTTATTGTAAATTGTATACGCTAGAAAGATTACCTTGTACCGATAGTATTGCTAAAAAAAACATTCTTTAATCATTTTTTTTCGTAGTATTGATTTGAAAACATTTTATTCCAAATTTACGGAAAAGAGCTTTTTCTCCCGTGTGCTGTGGCGGCACGGGAAAATATTAAAAAGAGATTAAAAACATAAATAAAAAATATGTGTCTCATTTTATATAATTTTTGGTATCGAAACAAATTATGGCACATCAACATGGAAAAAAATTGTTTGCGACATCAACTCTGTAGTGACATATAACACAAAGCGCAGGCATGAAAAAGCGCATTTTAAAACCAGTTTTTTACGTGGCTCTTAAAACCAATTACATTATTCAATATAATTTATTTCTAAGAATAATATTATTACATAAACACTTTCAACATGCCAGCCCACAGATATCAAATTATTTATACACATCGCAGATATGCCGCACGAGAGTTATAAACCAGAACAAAAGTTTTGTTGTTTTTGTTTGTTATGCAAAAATACCCACTACCTTTATTTTTATATTTTGTAAAAAAGCATGGCGATATTTTATTTATTTTTTAATAGTTTTATTTACTATTTCAGTATGCTTATGACATTAAGTCCAATAGTAAATGTTTAAGCTTAAATCTAATTTAACTGCTTCTTTACCTGTTGAGTGAGCTCAATCTAAGCGTGGCACTCTCTTCGTTCTAGACGTGATATAGCGATTGTGTGGCGAAAGCAATAACAAGAGCGTTCAGTTGGGTCTGATTTTTGTTGGGATACATTTCTCTACAAAAAAATTTCTCAGAGGCTTTTTTGAAGCATTTATTTCCAATTTTTTTAATTTTTTCAACGTTCGACGTTCTTCTAGCAAACGAGCGAGATATTTCTTATACAAGGTGAGACCCAAAGTAAGAAAGACTGGCGTCATAAAAATGTTTTTGACGCCACCATCCTTTTAAAGAGTTAGTGCGTTGGAATCTACATCCCTAACGGACTTCCAGTGAAAGCTTGGTGACAATCGGTTCGGTGGAAGCGAAGTTATGTCATCTAAAGTGTCGGTATGTTTGTGTCATCGGACAAAGAGTGAATATCAAATTTTGTTTTAAAATCAGTTAAACGTTTACCGAAACATTTGAGTTGATGAAAAAAGTTTATGGCGATGATTGTCTATCTCGTGCCAAAGTTCATGAGTGGTTTACACGTCTCAGAGATGGTTGTGAGGACATAAATGCCAACGAACATATGGCCCAAAATCAGTAGCCGTCAAAAAGTCCATACAAAATGTTCGTAAATTTATCAAAAATAAACCGACATCATAGTTGAAATTCATGGAATTTGAAATGAATATCTCAAAAAACACCGATTTATCGCACTTAAACTGATCATTTGGGCTTACCAAAGGTCCGTGCACATTTCATTCCGCACAAGTTAACTAACGACCAAAAATTGCTCAGAATTTAGCATTAGAAAGACCTCATTAAAGAGGCGAGAGAGAACTTTCCTCACAACATTGTAACTGGTGATGAAACGTGGTGTTTCCAACATGAACCTGAAACTAAGCGTCAAAGTGCCGAATAGAAGGCCCAGACGAGGCACCACCCAAAAAATCGCGTTTGAAGAAGTGAAAAGTCAAGTTGATGCTCATTTGTTTTTTCCATTCCAAAGGAATTGTCCGCAAGGAATTTGTGCCAACGGGCCAAACCGTCAATGCGATTTTGAAGTCTTTAAAGCCTTTGATGCATCGCATTCGTCGAATTCGCCCCGAATACCGCGAAGGAGGAAGCTGGCGCTTATTGCATGATAATGCACCATCTCATCGATCCACTCTAGTAACTGATTTTTTGACTAGAAATCGGATTTTAACCATCAATCATTCACCGTATTCGTCAGATATGGCCCGCTGTGATTTCTACCCATTCGGAAAATTGCATTTGGCCATGAAAGGAGCTCGTTTTACGTCCTTAGAGGCGATCCAAAAGGCTTGTAATGACATCCTGAAGGACATCCCCGTCAATGATCTGCAATACTCTTTCGAAAAGCTTTTAGATCGCGCAAAGCAGTGTATCGAGGCCAGAGTGGACTATTCTGAATAAATAAACTCGAAGTTATTAGAACAAAGCTCATGTCGTTTCTATTTTAGCTCAGTCTTGTTTATTTTTCCTAAACGTCTGGAGTGATAGATAGAAAAAGAGGTGGTCGTCCTTACATGGTTCGCACCAGTGCAGCCATAAAAGCCATTCGAGAGAAAATTCGCAGAAATCATGTCCAGGGAAATTAATGTATCGACCAGATCCATGTCAAGACTAATTAGAGATAGTCTCCACATGAAATCCTTCCGCCGCTCACGTGGATATCTGGACTCGCTTGAAGAAAATAAGACTAGTCAGATGTGCTTACATCATCTGCTTCGGTGGCACGCGGTGAACGGCCAAAAATGTTGAACCAAGGGCTTAGCGTGGCCACCATTCAGCCTTTATAAGGGGTTAGGGTATTCAGGGCCCGAAAAAATTGTTATTTTCAATAATTTTTTTTGCTAGTCAAGTGCTTTATTTTACAAAAATAAAAACATAGCATTAATACATCATCTTTCGACTTGACTTTAGCAAAATTTCAAAAAAAAAAAAATTAATACTTGTAAAAGTTATAGCTGTTTGTGTGGAGCCCGTTTCCCCAGAAGTCCCTTACGGTGATCATCACAAGTCCTTGGAGACTCGTCTAAAATCAATCGGACAAGAGAAATTACTTTTATTAATAGATAATCTTGTGCATGATCGAATTGTTTTTTTTTAGTTTTTCAAAATTAACAATATGGCGGCCTCAGGAAATATAAATATATAATATATATATATATAATATATAAACCGACAATTATTTAAAAAAAAAATGGAAAAAATTCTTCTCCCAGGCACGAGTTTTTTATGATTTTCAAAAGCAGTATAAATTTTATTGAAATCTACCAAGCGGTTTTAAAGCTACAATAATCACCAGTTCGAAAAACATAGTTTTGAGAAAAACGCGTTCAAAGTTTTGCTGCTGCTTGCTCTCCAACGCGCCGGAGCGCCCGAGCACCCTTTGCTAATTCTTAAATAACTCGAAAAGTTTTTTTCGGATTCACTTCACATTTCCACACAATATTTTGAAGGTTTTATACTTTGAGAAAATGCAAAAAAAAAAAAAAAAAATTTTGAAAATTCTGATTACCCCTAACCCCATAATGGTTTGGTGGAGAGTGCCTTGTAAAGGCGTGAGGACCGGAGCAAAAGTGTTACAGAAGGATTTCTTAGAAGACAGTTGAACAGTAATATTTTCAATGGAGAGAGTTGGACCATCCAGCAAGATTAAGATCCAGCCTATAAGGCAAAAACAACCCAGCAGTGACAAGAAAACAATAATCCTGAGATCATAGTCGCAGAAGATTGGTCGTCTGGAAGTCCAGATCAAAGTTCATTGGACTACAGTTTGTGGTGAGAATTGGAGAACATGACCTGTCAGACAAAAAAAAATTAATATTCTGTAATTTATTCGATGTTAAAAATTGTTATATTTTTATTTTTTATTTTTAGGATAAAATATGTTTGTGCTATTCAGTTGTGAATTACAGGGTGTTGGCAATGGAAGTTAATGAAGAGAAAATTTGGTACATTTACAGTTTTTTTTGATAAAGGCGAAAATGCGAATATACAAGCCGGGCCACTGAAATTGTGAATGGTGCTTATGGTGCCGATACTGTATCAGCTAATTACGTGCAAATTTGGTTTCATCAATTTAGTTGAGGTATTTTTGATGTTAGAAAAAAATTTCGATAATGTTGAAAATGTCGATGAAATCACAGAAATAATAGAAGTTGACCAGCATGTTAGTAGTCAGAGCAGAGCTAAAGATCGACCATTAAACAGTTTTAAACTATTTGTGCAAAAATGTTACGCAAAAATAATGGATTTATTTTAGCTAACCTAATATTAAAAAACAAAAAACGATTTTTAATTTTTCCTTGAAAAGCACATTGGAAATTTTTTTATTCGTTAAAAAGCACCCTTTTCAAAAATTTAATAATTATTTTTTCAATATTTTTCCAATTTACTTATTATATTCAAGTCTAAAAATAAACCAATTTTTAGAAAACCTGAAGACCATGTCCAAAGTACTTGAGTAACTCGGCATGGAATCGCTCAGCTTTTTAAGAAAGTGTGTGTATACTTTATATATATAAGGACACACGATATGAGGATTACATGAATATAAATGTGGTGGAGTCAATCGTCTGCTTTGATTTGCAAGGGTTCCATTTATCAATCATATTTGATACTTCTTCTTCTGTAATATACAACCAAACAAGCAAAGGACCGCGTAAAGGTCAAAATAAAGATTTTCCTCACCAAAACTATTTTTTAATTAATTTTGTCTCACCGTGAATAATGTGCTGAATAGTCGGTAATGGTAGGCAGACAATGGATAATCCGTTGGTCATTGCCATGTTAGATATATCAGTTGCTAGCTTTGAAAGTACGCAGAAGGCGAACTAATTCAACTGCAAAGCAAAGAAGTGGTAACAATGCTCTAGACAAGTAGGTTTGGCTGCGTGTCCATGTAAGCAAAATGGCGCCAACCCCTCTGATTCAATTAACGAAGTTTGGCGCATTTGTTTGTATTTCGCTCGTATGTGCAGTTACATATATCAACTGCCTTGCCTTCTGTTCGCTTTCTCTTCATTCACTTCCACTTCGATACGCTCATTGTTTTTTAATATTAATTTAAACTAATTTTATTTTTAATTTCTGTCTTCCCTCTTCTGTAGACAAAATGATACTATTTGCCCACTTGCTCACTTCCTCACTTTTTAACTTCCCTGATAGCTAAACTCTGTATGCACAATAGTACTGAAGGCCAAAGTCATATCAATATACCATCCCTCATCCAACCCATATTGTCGTTTACAAAAGAAAAAGCGGAATGAGAATGACGTCTCCTAAAAATCTATTACCACAGTCGATGCTGCTTCGGTCCTTAATGAAAAACTTAATATAACATCGAAATGGTGTGTGCTTAAGTAAAAAATCATGTACGTGTCTATAAATGCACACTTTTCCACATTTAATTCAATTAGTATATAATATTAGCATTGAAAACACACCAAATTGATAAAAGGTGCGGCAAAACAAATTGACATTGCGAAGGATAATTTTATTGCGAAATGGAATAAGAACAAATATCTTTTTGCAAATCGCGTAATTCTAGGTTTGTTTCATTCGACGAATTTTAGTTTCCAATTTGCAATGTGCTTGTAAAGGGTGATCAGATTGTAGGAAGTTTTTCTGCTAAAATTTATTTGATAGATCACGCGTGACTACTGTCGAACTAAATACATAATTTTTTAAGTATTCATTGACATTTCATCATGGAAATACTTACGCCTCAACAACAATCATATTACGCAAATCGACGCTCTGTGAAAAGTGTGCGCGCGCTCAGGCCAACTTATGGGGTTCGGCGATGAGGCCCATTTTTGGTTTAATGACTACTTCAATAACCGAAATTGACGTATTTGGGCTGAAGAGTAGCCCAAATCCATTCAAGAACAATCATTACATATATTGAAAACAATCGTTTGGTGCGGCCTATGGGCCCATATTTCTTCAAAGACGAGGCTGGTGCCAATGTAACAGTGAATGGCGAAAGCTATCTCGCCATGATAAACGACTTTTTGATGCCGGAAATTGAAGCCCGCGATCCCCACAACATTTGGTTCCAACAGGGCGGCGTTAATTGCCATACATCCAGTGAAATAATGGATTTACTGCGTCGTCGTTTCGGAGAGCAGCTTATCTCTTGCCTTGGACCTGGATTGGCTATACCTTATATAGTATATCTTAGATACACTTAGGCTACTTTCCCTGAGCTTTTCCTCGTGGTTGCTAATTTCTAGTGAGAAATAACACTGCCTACTTTTTGGCGCTTGTTTGTTGGTGCAAACTTGTAGGAAGTATATTTTTGGTGCCTACTTTTTGACGTAATACTTCCTTGGTGCCTACTGTTTGGGGCGTATTTTGGTCCCAATTTTTTTGGCATTTTTTTGCTGCCTCCTTTTTGGCGCTTACTTCCGTTTCCTGGCTTTGCTTGTGCATACTATAAAGTGCTATCCATTCCGGCGTCGGATTTATTGGTATTACCTTACGGTAATTTGTGCCCTTGCTGCGGTCCTGGAATCGCTGCGTCTGTGCGGATGATAAGCGCTCGGAGTAGTGCGCATTGTTGCGTTTACCTACACCGGTCGACCCTTCTCCCTTTTTTGTAAATTTTGTCTATTTGTATTCTCTGCAAATGTTGTGAATTTAGTTAGATACATGATGGAAAGATTAATAAGATGGCGCCTATTGTGGTCCCGTTACTTTGCTCTCAGCGAATTTGACAAGGAGTTACGTGGTTTTAGCTCCAGTATGGCCAGATTACCATTTTCGTAACTTAATTTAGCATTTTTTTTTTTGTTATTTAGACCCGTAGTTTGTGTTCTTTCTTCATGACATTCTACATGCCATTTTCTAGCCTGTTCTAATTAAAATGTAATGTTTATAATTTTGCAAAATATACATTTTTTAATAATTAGTTCAATAATTCATTTAGTTTTATTTAGCTTTACTTTTTTTTAACATCTGGTGGCATTGCCCGCGATTGGAGGTGTCGTTGGTGTTCTTCTGCTTTCGGCAGTCAAATCTCTCTCTCGCAACTGCAGAGTTGCCTAGCTTTGGATAAAAAACGCACTAAAATGCCCATTTAAATAAAATAAAATACCAAATTTTTATTGAATCACTGAAAGAACTTTGTATGCGGGACAAATTGTCTTTAGAATGTGCGTTTTTTTTTTAATAAATGTTTTATGCTTACGTACAATTTAATTTATGAGTTTTTTTTTTTTGTTAAGCGAGGCTTTTTTGTTAAGGCAACGACTTATTTGCTATATTTGAGGTAGGTATTTGTAACTAGATAAAGTACTCTTTTTGTAAAAACGTCAGAATGGTTTCTTTAGTATTTTCCGGTATTTTGTGGCTTATTTTTACAATGAAGACACCTCTTGATGCCCTATGTCCCACTAAGGATTGATGGCCGGAAGAAACGATTACACCTCTATGGTTTTAATCTGCATTTAGTAAATTCAAAGGCCTTTTAAAATGTGTAAAAAGGTTTTGAATGTTAAGAAGAGTTGAGAGAGGGACATTTAATATTCGTGCATAACCTTCAAAAAATTAAATTCACACTTTCAAAATATCAATATTTATAAGAACCAACTAATTTTCATTAGCACTAAAATCTTCTCAGAGTGGCCTTTTTTAACCTTTTTTTGTATAATAATACAGTTTTATTATAACTTAAAGTTTCGGTAGCTTTAAATTAAAAAAAATAAACAAACACGAAACTTCAAAATTTTCGCATTTTCGGTATAAAAAACTAAATTTAGTGCGAAGAGCAAATGGTTGGCAATACTGCACAACTCGAAAAACGTGACGTCACGCACTCTCAGATGGGCGCAGTCTTCTTTCTATCATTCTTGAGTTAGATATATATTCTTTCTCTCTCTCTTTCTCGCATGCTCTCTCGGGTCTCTCCCTCTTTCTTTGTCTGCCTTGAAAGTTTCACTTCTGTTATGTGTACTACGCTAGACGCACTTTTTTTCTTTATTCTGGTGCTTCACCGAGATGCGAACCTACGTTCTCTTCAAGATTTGAATAGTCACGCACCAACCCATTCGGCTACGGCGGCCGCCTAACAAACTTTTACATTCTAGGAATATACGAACAGGTCCACTCTAACCTAGAGCTCTTTGTAAAAAAATACAAGCAGCCTATTAAATTATAATAATTAATTCATTATGATCGCTTAATTAATAGCAATTAAATGACACCAAATACGACTTGACCAAATGTTAAATATTCATCAAATACGAGTACTAAAGGGTATAATTATGTAATTATGTACTCGTATGCCAATCAGCTGGTACGCCCCACTCAAGCCAATGCTAATTGTGACCTTTGTGACTGATAGCCCGAACTTTAGCAACCAATTTTGTATTTCGATGAGAATTTTCGTTTTTTTAATAGAAAGGCTCCATATTTCCATTCAGCGGACTTGCATACAAATGTATAAGTACTCTGGACTTTAATTAATAGGACTATGAATAAGTTCGTGCGGGTTTTTTTCGAAATTTGAAACTTTATTGACGTAAAATGGTTACAAATTTAATATTCAAAATATTGTCCATCGCTTACTACTACTTTTTCCCATCTTTCTGGCAATTCACGGATTCCCTTTGTGAAAAATTCGGTCGGTTTTGCCGCAATCCACGAATCGATCCATTTTTTGACTTCATCGTAATTACGGAAGTGCTGGTCAGCCAGGCCATGTTGCATCGATCGGAAGAGATAGTAATCGGATGGCGCAAGGTCTGGACTATACGGCGGGTGGGATAGGACATCCCATTTGAGCGTTTCTAAGTATGTTTTGACCACTTGTGCAACATGTGGCCGAGCATTGTCATGTTGCAAAATAACTTTGTCGTGTCTATCGGCGTATTGCGGCCGTTTTTCTCGCAGTGCTCGGCTCAAACGCATCAATTGTCGTCGGTAGACATCCCCCGTAATCGTTTCATTCGGTTTCAGTAGCTCATAATACACAACACCCAGCTGGTCCCACCAGATACACAGCATAACCTTCAGGCCATGAATATTCTGCGCCGACGTCGATGTTGAAGCATGGCCAGGGTATCCATACGTTGCCCGACGTTTTGGATTGTCGTAATGGACCCACTTTTCATCGCCAGTCACAATTCGATGCAAAAAACCCTTTCTTTTGTGCCGTTGAAGCAGTTGTTCGCATGCCATAAAACGGCGTTCAACGTCTCTTGGCTTCAATTCATACGGCACCCAATGGCCTACCTTTCGGATCATTCCCATGGCTTTTAAACGTTTGGAAATGGTTGATTGATCAACTCCCAAAGTTTTTGCAACCTCTTCTTGCGTTTGAGCCGGATCTTGATCGAGCAATTCCTCCAATTCGGTATCCATGAACTTTGGCGGCGCACCCTCGCGTTCTTCGTCTTCCAAGCCAAAATCACCACTTTTAAAGCGTGCAAACCACTTCTGGCACGTTCGCTCAGATAGAGCATGCTCACCATAAACTTCCACCAAGATACGATGACTTTCGGCTGCTTTTTTCTTCATATTAAAATAATGAAGAAGAATTCCCCGCAAAAACACATTATTTGGCACGAAATTCGACATTTTCAAGTGTGGTAAAAATATTGTGTTTACGCTTCAAATAAAAAACTTATACTGACGTTTGTGCCTTACGACAGTAGCTCTCCAATGAATGTTTGGAAATGTGGATCGATGGAATAATAATCAAGTTACGCCATCTGTTGTAAAACCGAAACGAACTTATTCATAGTCCTATTATTTACAAAGAAAATGAAGTGGAGCACATAAATTAAATACGACACATCATATGGCCTTATACATGGATATGCTCCACATAATGGGTGGAATGTTAGTTTTGTAGTGATCAGCCAGTCATGTAGAGAAGTAGCTAGAGAAAGAAAAGAGCAGGTTTAGATATACATGTTTTTCATTAGAATTGAGCATACAATATATACTTGTGTTCACATAATACTGTCACTTTATATTTTTAAAATATACGCGATACTTTTTAATCAACAGTTTTTTCTTCGATTTTTCACAACAAATTATTTCATTATAAACAAAAACTCTTCAAATCAAAATTCTCAAGTTCGAAAAAAACTTTAACAAATTTAAAAAAATTGTCACCAAAACTCTCTTTAGAAAAGTTTTGGGTATGTAGTTTTGTAGCCCATTAAATTTTAATATAATAAAGGGCAAGTTAGAAGTCGCTCAAAAATCACGTTGATTTTTTCAATTTTTTTCTTATTTATGAGAATTGTCTTCTATATAAAGCATATATTCGAAAGTCGATTATTTCGATTAAATCTATTCGATTCATAAATATTCAGGGAATAAGCTCGAGGCATTTTTACCAAAGCCTTTTATTTAACAAAAACTAACAATTATACGAGTATCAATAAGTTAATCAATTAGATATTCGCCTTTGCTGTTTACAACCTCTTTCCAACTCTCGACTAATTTGTTGATGTCGTTCCAAAAAGTCAAAGAAATTGTTGAGCCAGTTTTTAATAACCTCTTTGTTATCGAAAGTAACGTCCTTCATATGGCTTGACAGGGAGCAGAAAAGATGATAATCGGTCGATGCAAGGCTTTGACGACTTGCGCAACATCGGGCCTGGCGTTATCGTGAAAGAGTATGGTTTGACCATGTCGACCAGGTATTTTTAGTCGAATAGCCTCATTCAAGCGGTGAAGCTGGGTATTGTAGATCTCCTTGTTGACCATGACATTCTTTTTGAGCATTTCCCGGTGCATCATGCCCAACAAACACATATCATGATCTTCTGTGGCTCAAGATCCAACTTGACTTTCGGCTTTGACGTATCTCCAGGACCCGCCCACTCTTTTCTTTGCTTCATATTGATGTATAGACACCATTTCTCATCTCCCGTGATGATTCGGTAAAAAGCGCTGTTTATGACCAGGTGTTGCTTGATTTTGGGCGAGATGTTGAGAAACAATTTGAAGGCTCCCAATATTTCGGTAAATCTCATGAAGTGAAGGTGATTGAGAATCGTTTTATGATTGCAGTTCATTTGTTCCCCCAATTTAGGACTGGAATGACAACCGTTCTCCCTCAAAAGTGATTTGAGACATTGTTTATCGAATTTGGAAGACCTTCAGCTGCGGGTCGTGTCATCGACGTAAAAGTCACCTTCTCCATACACGTTGCAAATGTCAAGGGCAGCTTTTTGACCTTGATGAAAAGCAAAGAAGATAAGGTATCGAAAGTGTTGTTTTATGCCTCCTGGGTATTCCCCTTCTAAGACTCAAAACTAAAAAAAATTTAAATAACTCAATAATACAATCAACATAGTTTTGTAGAGCAAAAAGAGCACTACCGAACGAATACTTACACTTTACCAAACAACAAACAACCCCACACAAAAAAAAACTTATTCCCCAACTCAATACTTTGAAGTGGGTTCTACGCAACTCATGCAGAGTTAGGTTACATTAGGCTTCACCGTTGCGCCTTGGAAAAGGAGAGGGAGCAATAGCGTATTTAGATCAGCCCATTCTGTTACCGTTAGGAAAAAACTAAAGATAAGCAATGTCAAAAAAAAAGGTTGCTTTGGTGAGAATTCAGGAGCAGCCCTTCAACGTCCTAGCATAGTAGTAGACTCGAGGCGCTTTTTTTTGCAAATCTTGATTGGTGGAAGGATTTTACCATTCTACTTTGAGGATACGCCTATTATCACCAGTAATGGCGTTCACTTATAAACGATACAAAATTGTTTCTCCCTTAAATTGATGAAACTGACTAATCTCGGAGACATTTATTTTCAAAAAGCTGTCACAAGCGAACGAAATATTGAATTTGTAACCGGAGTTGGACTGGTGGGGATTATTTTTTAGAAGGGCAGAAAAAGCCAAAGAAAAGAATTCTAAGCCCTTCTAGTCGAGCGTCTCTGTAAACTCCTAGCTGCATACGAACTTTGTTCAATTTTGAGGTGTCTTACAACACTAACCATTCGCTAAATTACACAATTTTAACAATGAATGACTTAAAAACTATAAACCTGCGGAGTGTACGGTTTTCCAGTTTTCCTTCACATCATTTTTTGAGATGGAATAGTTTGAGATTTTTACTGAATATTCCCGAAAGCTCAAGTAACAAAAAAGCTAAAAAAAATAATTTCTCATATATCCAAAATCGTTAGTTTGCAGACCCAGGTTTATTTAGACTTTTTTCCCTATTTTTATCCTTTCCCTCTCTCTCTCTCTCTCTCTCTCTTAGCTTCCCAATCCTCTTACATTTCAGTCTCTCTCTTGCCTCATTTCTCCAATTATGAACGTTCATCGCTTTTAAGTCTGCTTCGACGTCATCAAGCCATCTCTTCCTTGGTCGGCCTCTCTTTCTTCCTCCTATTGGACGCAAAGTAAATACCCTTTTTTGGAATTTTTCGTTGGGCATTCTTATGATGTGGCCAATCCATCTAATCCGCCGTGCTTTAATAAAACGTATTACATTTTCACCACCAATAAGGTTTTCAATTTCGTTGCTGTAACGAATAGGATCGTGGATTTTTCTCATTATGGTTCTTTAAAATCGCAATAGCTTCTTTTTATTCATACTATTAAATATGTTTTATATTTTTTTAACACCCTATATATTAGGTGACAAGACATGGACAAGCCATGCCTTCATAACATAGCATTGTACAGGGTGTCGCACAATTAATCACAAGGATCAAAATAAATATTTCCATCACTAAACATCATTCTTTTTTTTTCTGCAGTAAAAAAATGTTTTTTAAAGAAATGATTCCAAAGTAAGAAGGCAAAAATAAAAGAATGTCATGATTCAATTGCTAAAGGTTTGCTCACTTGTGACATCAGGATTCTGACACTCCCTTACAAAAGGTCGCATTTGTCGACAGACAATGGTAAACCTCCGAGTGTATTTCTGTCATTAAAAAGCTATTCATAAAAAGCATATGCCGTTCTTAGGCTGTAAGTAATTACAAACTACAAAATTAACTCTTGTTAGTAAGTTATATGTTTTTTAAAACAATCTAGTGAGTACTTTTGGAACCTATAATTTAAAGGCATCGGGCTCAGATTGTCAAAATGCCCATCTTTTACGCTCATTGCTCCATCTATGATATCCTGATTTAAGCGGTATGTCCGGATGTACTCCATATCGTGGTCCATATTGGTCCTGAACGTACCAAGCAAGTTCTTACTCATAAGCACATCCTTCTGAAAGCGAAATGTTTTTCCTACATATTTTACTTCACCTCCACTTTTACTATAAATTTCTAGAGTTAGCAACCCACTGCCTAGCTAAGGGAGCCGATTTGTCAGGAGGAAACGAGAAAGCTGCTTACTGAGCAAACCTTTTATTTTTAAATCATGAAAGAATGTGAACTTTTAAATGGCAATAGTTTTTTATACAATTAAATCCCCTATACTTCAATACACGTACTCCAATAAAATAAATTTATAAAATTATATATCATCCCTTTATTGATTTCCGGAAGCTCTGCAAATACTAATCCACAGTTTTTTTGAATTATTAACCTTCTTCTTCTTTATTTGCCAATTCGATTCCGAATATGGGTGATCATACAATTTATACAATATATATTACAATTAAATATCGAATTACAAAAATATTTTACGTTTAATATAAATTTGTTATAATTTCATGATAAAGGTCTCGATTTCTCGCTGTCTCCAATAAAGTTCCTACATTGCCGATTGTCTTATATTTCTCAGCCAGAATAGTTGTTTTCTGCCTATGCCTCGTTTGCCTTCTATTTTCCTTGCAGGATTAGTTGAAGTACATGATATTTGTCGTTTCTCATGACAGTTAGTAATTGTCGATCATGCTGAATTCTACGCAATACTTCAGCATTTGTTACTCTATCTGTCCAGGGTATTCTTAGAATACTTCTATATATCCACATTTCAAATGCTTCTATTTTATTCATTTCAGTGGTTTATTAACCAATACGGCAATAATTCCATGTACCAACTTTTCCATCCTTCATGGAAGATTTCTTTAGTAGCATTAGCTCCATCCGTAGTCAAACCTGGATCTTCCTAAACGATATCATACAATGGTGTTGTTGCACTTTATGGACATCCGGCCCCGTTTGAATTCTACACCCCATTTCAACACTTAATTGGCCTAAGTGGAATTTGAGCGACATTCGATGTACTTGTACTTGTTTTTAACTTTCTTACCCCCATTTTTCTGTTTTCCTTCTTTTCTTTCTACTCCCCAACTGACCGACCGTCACTAAATGATTCGTCTAATAGGTCAAATACCAACAACTAACTTGATATTCACAACCTAGCAATGTTCCTCCTTTTGCGTTTATCATACTTTTTCCTACGCCTTCATTAACACCGCACAACATTTCACATGACCTCAGGATATTTTTGACCTTTTTGACCCAACCAACGGGTTGTAAACTCCCCCTATCGTGTCGTCTCGTTGTACTTGCTGTGACAAATTCGAATCAATGGATTGTAACAACGCCTACGTACAGTGAAACGTGGGTCGGTGAATTTAGGTAGCAACGGAATTAACAAGGCGCAGCAATTGAAAATGCTGATGTGTAGCAAACATTTTACTATTCGTGGTGTTGGTCGTTTTCAGTGCAGTTTGCTAATTGAAAACATGCTGTAGAGTACACACCTCTGGCAGATGAATTCACTTAGCAACAGCAATGCTAAAATCTTAAACCCGCTAACCCACCAAGACGGTGATGAAAATTGCATTGCTCTAGTTGAATTGTCAGATACTAGGAAGATGCGTTAAGCAAAAACATATTCATTGACCATTTCAAAGCTATACCTGCTGATTTGTAAGTTATGTGTTGCGTTGCGTGTGCCATATTTGGTTTTTTCTACCATCCTAGCAGATGATGCTAGGCACATGAATGTTTCTTTCAGAGCTTATTTGTTTCTGGCTATACTTATGATGTCATCCGCACAGGCAGAAATTTGAATAGATACGGATCTATATCAGTTTTAATAGCGTCGAGTACTAAGTTGAAAAGTATCGAATAAAAGACACGTACAAATCTACTCGACTAAAGCATCCGTTCCTTTACATTGCAAACAATTGATCAAGTGTGTGAACTCAGCGCGGACAACGATGTTGCTGCAAACAGAAGGTACAAGCTTGCGAATCGCGTATATTTCATGTTTACGCGAGCTGTTATACGAACGCATCTGCGAATCGTTTATACAAACTTTGCTAATCAGCTGTTTCGCAATAACTATTGACACTTTGCAAGGTTGCATTCCTTGTCTTTCAAGTTGAGCAGATCGTTCACGAGCTGAAATCAAAGCATGAACTTACACAGATAGTTATTTGACAGATGCTTTACGAGGTGGTAAACTTGTGAAGTACTGGTATTTTAAGTATCGGGTATTTTTTTACACAAAACAGAAATAGGTATTGTTGGAATGAATTTTTTAATATACTCTAGTAGATAATTTTGTGGCTTTTATTTTCGAAAAGTGATATCCGGCATATACCCGCCGTGGCTACGATTTACCTGGTCCATTCGATCAGTCCAATAAATCGATTGTTAAGCGGGCTGTTTGGCAAGTAGCCCCATCTTGTTGAAACCAAATGTCGTTGATATTTAGCTGATTAATTTTAGAAAACAAAAATCCCATCAGCAGGGCTCGATAGCGCTCGCCATTCACTGTAAGGGCAGCTTCTCGCTCAACAGAAATAAAGGCCCATGATGCCGCCAGACGTGCCAAATGGACGAATTGCTCTGTGAACTACAATATATACATATATATGTAAAATACGAATTCTGAAGTCCCCCAATTTGGGTCGAACTTTTATGTAGCTAAAATCAGCTAAATGGCTATGTTTTTTCTTTATTTTTATTTAGTCGGAACATATGTAAATGAAAAAATTAATTTAAGTGATTTATAGAAAAGAAACTAAAAAGTTCGACCCAAATTGGGGAACATCAGAATTCGTTTTAGAGGTATGGTTCCTTCGGCAAAGTTTCTTATTTGATTAATGTGTATATATATATTATATTTTTTTTTTCAAAGTAAATTTCCACAATTTGGCTTTAAACGACTCATGACGACTTTCCAAACTTAAAATAAATAAATAAATACTTGGTGCGTACATTTCTGTATTTGTAGCGTAAGTCTTGATTTTATTCCACAAATGGAAGGACCTACAGTTTTAAGCCAACTCGGAACGGAAATGGTTTTTTTATGAGGAGCTTTTTCATGACAGAAATACACTCGGAGGTTTGCCATTGAGTGCCGAGGGGTGACCCCTATAACAAACAATTTTTTCTATAATTTTGGTGTTTCATCAACGAAGATTCGAACTTACGCACTCCCGAAAGGTAGTCACGCACCAACCTTACCAAACATTACTGAACAGAAATGTTACCACAGTTTGAATTCCCATCTGTCAAACCATAGTTATAGTTGTCAAGGCGTTTAAGTGTTCAGATGAACATTCCAATATGGATGCATACATGATACACTTTTTATAAAATGTTTGACAAACGCTATGCAATATTTGTCGAGAAAACGGCCCTAAGTGTTATGCAACTTTCAGCTAATATTAAGTCAAAAAAGTTCAAAAATAATATTGGTCACATTTTGTTTTGTATATACGAACAATTTCTTGGATTTTATTTGAAGGAAAAACCTGCTTTATCTTTGGTCTGAGGGAAAAGGGAAGAGGAAGAAAATTGTTCAACAATGACAGATCTGTTTTTCGCGGTGCTGCAAGATGATTTAATCGATGGAGCAAATGTACGTGTTGCCAAGTCTTCAGTCGGTAATGATAACATCTGATTTAAAACTTTCTAAAACGCTTACAAAACTCACCCCAGTTAACTACGAGTTCTCAAACTTTAGAGTCAAAAAGTGTCCTCCACTTCAGCAAAAACACGTAAATAAAATTTAATGTAATGGCTTGCAATACCGGTAAAAAGATTGAAGAGTTCATAGTAACATACTTTCCACGTTTTAGTTTGCAAACTTTCGCTTCACTAATTTGCAATAAAGTTTCTGATCAGTTAGTTGTTCAACTCGGTAGTAGTTTTTGGTTTTTTCCGTATATCTCTCTTTTCTTCCTTAAGAGAAAGTTTCTTTTCATGCTTTTTCTGCTCGAGTTAGTCTGTTTGTTTCATTGAATGGCTATTGACCATTTTTGCCTGAGAATTGGCACAAACATCGAGAACTCAACCTTTATCTACTCCGAAATCGGTACAACAGAACTCATCAATGATAGAAACCGTGGCCTGCATATGTATGTGTGCATGTACATATATTAAAATAAAACTGACACTTTATTATTAGTTGACTGTCGAGTTTAACCATTCAAGTTCAATACTACTTAAGCAACTTTATTGTTTGAATATCACTGTGCTTTATATATTAATTATTGGAGTTGTTAGTTAAACTGTTCGTGTTTACCTGGGCGTATGATTAATTTTGACATTGGAAATGCAATATGATTTATTCATTTATATACAACATTTATACTTCAATATAGGAAAAACCTACTTCAATGATAAAATTGGTAGGTACAAAATTTCCGCCGCGGCAGCCGTAGCCGAAGGGGTGGGTGTGTGACTACCAATCTGGAATGCGTAGTGTATTTCTGCAAGAAAAAGCTCTTCATAAAAAAACCATTTGCATTCTGTAAACAGATCAGTATAGCCATACACTTCGCTCGCATTAGAATAGATTTTTAATTCGTCAGAAAAATGTGAAGGAAAAATGATTGCCCTTTTCGACATCAAACGTTTTGTGCACTGTCACAGAGTGCCTGAAGGAGAAACATTTAGCCATTTTTGTTGAATTTTCTGAAAGAGCTGAGAAAAATGACTCAACTTATGGAAGAACAAGTTGTGAATTATCCAACAAGGTTAAGCGCCGAATATGGATGATATAGATGATTTTTGCATTATCATTGTTTTCGTGAATCTCTAACGGGACATGGGGAACCAACAACATAGATGCGCCTTCTGGCCGATTACTGGATAACGCCTTCTTCAGCTTCCAACTTAACACGAGGTAAGCCGTCTCGCCATCATCCACAGATCGTTTCCATGTTGCCTTTGGTCTGGTACGTGTTCTTCTCGCTGGGAGTAGGTTCCATTCCATTGCCTTCTTCGCTATGTTACCGTCTTATTTGCGTAAAGAGTGACCAGTCCACTTCCATTTCTGTCTTCCTTCTAATTCAAATGTCTAGCGTCTCCATGTTTGCTTTTTCGAGCAACTCCTTGTTGGCATTATTTTTGGCCAGAAAATTCGGAATATAATCCTTAGACAGCGGTTGAGAAAAACTTGTAAGCGACTAGTTATAGCGGTGGTGATTTTCCAGGAAGAGCTACTATACAGCAATACCGACAGAACATTCGACTTGAAGAATCTAACCTTTAAACTGGAACTCAGGTTGGTCTTTCGCCCTACAGGGTATAACATCCCGGATGCCCCTCTTTCGCGAGCGTGTGTTTACATCCGTGCCGCCACCTGGGTTAACTTTGCCCCGAAGTTATGTAAATTCCTCTACTGTTTCGATAAGGTTACTTGCAATCTCCACACACCCACCCATCTTATTTGCCAGACTCATCACTTGCGACTTGTCAAAATTAATTTTAAGGCCGGTGGGGATACATAGCTTCCCTATGAAAGGCGAGCCCATTTTCTTAAGATCAGTTAGGCGATGTGTCAGGAGGTGTATATCGTCAACATAGTTGATGTGTTGTAGCATGCTAGTCATCGTCCATCTAAGACCGCAGTTGCGAAGAGGTCTTAGGCTGCTTCGTGGATGTCTCTTGTTACTAAGAGGAATAACACAGGCGACAGAATACATCCTTTGTGCAGTACACGTCATCTAGCGCCATGATAAATTGTTTGAATGTTTGATTTTCTTGGGAACGCCTCGACGACGCAAGGCGCAGCCAGTTTCTGTGCACGCCGTCTAAAGCTTTTTCAAAATCTTGATGTTAAGGTCAGCTTTGAACTCTACGCATTGTTCGACGATAATTCTAACAGCGTTTATATGGTCAGCACAAGAAGACCCTGCGCGAAAACCAGCTTCGACGCAGTCGATTGTGGTATTGAGGTGATCCCTTAGCCGATCCAAGATGACCTTTGTCATAATTTTAGATACCGCGGGCCGCACGCAAATACCTCGCCAATTATCAAAATCTCTCAAGCCAACTTTTTTGGGATTTTGATAATAATACCAACAGTCCATTCAGTCGGAAAACTGCCGTTTTCCCGGGCATTGCGGATGAGAGCGATTAGCAATTCTGCAGTAAAATCGGGGTGAGCCGTAAAGAACTCAGCAGGAATGCCCTCAATCCCTATTGCTTCGTTGCTTCGGTACTGATTTGGTAGCGGCCTTTACTTCGTTGACACTGGGAGCATCGGCTCTTGTTCGATTTGTGTTCTTAAGCGGGCCTAAACCGGCAACAAATGTGGGTTTTGAAAGACTAGAATGTATCCCTGAACCGAAACTTGAGCGACTTCTAAATTCCGCGAATTGTACGCGCATCTTGACCAAGGCATATTTTTGCTAAAATAGGACGCTGATCAGATCTCGGCGTGGCTTCAACCAGGCAGTATAATCTAACCTTACCTAAATGACAACAAACACTGTATACATGTATAGAGATGAAGTTGAGCCTCCTATTTCACGAGTGTTGTTTGCGAATTTGATGAAATCGTAAACATTATGCATACATACATATGTACATACATCGGCGTGTCGTCGTTTATATGAGTAAGTAAACAATTATGTGTGCTAATAACCAACACTTGTGCATTTCATGAATACACGAAGTTTATTAAATTAATAACAAGTCACTAAATTGCTTAGCAATTAACAACGTCTTCAAGTCAACCAACCAGACCACTTGAGTCAATCTCCAATACTATTTGCCACCCCAATGCTTTTCAGCTATAAATGAAGTTGTCTGCCATACAAATTGTCTGTTAATGCCGCAGACATCAAATATTAATTACAAAAAAAGAAAAAACACGGGCAGATGATGATAGCAATAAATATCTAGCCAGGCGATGCGTCATAGAAGCAAAAACAAACTCATACATGTAAGTGCATACAAGTCAGAGCGGTTGTACAAAGCCACACGAGTTCGGTATAATTACTTGATACAGGGAAAATATTAAAGCTAATCAATTGCACTTTTTGACTGAATATTCTAATTTAGCAAAATAAACTTCTGTAACATTATAAGAAAGTTTCAACATACGAAGCACTGTTAATAAGTTCGCGGCCTAAGATACTTAATGAGTGAGAAGTACCTACGGTTTTGTATATTTTGATTTTTTTAAAAATACAAAAATCACTAAGAGCCAGATCCGAACTGTAAGGAGGATAGGGGGACAATTAATATTCTATTATTTTTGTTTTCGATTCGAACACTTAGATTTCAAGACATTCCTCGCAACCTCACGCATCCTCTACATCCATAAAAAAATATGCATAAGCAAGAATTAAAACTGGGCAACCACAGACGTTAGAAATTTTAGCCGGAAATCTGTATTTTGGCCAAAAAATCATCTATTTCTGGTTTAGTGGCTTTGTCAAAAAGAAAAATTGCACTTATTATTCGCTTCAAGCCATGAGTGTTCGACCAAAAAAGCTCGACTTTCGACATCAATAGACCTAACTTCTTTCGAAATGTTTAAAGATACATGGCTCTGTCAATGCGTCGATGGGCTCGACCCGTAGAGGAATAAGATGGCACTATCAGGCATACAAGCAACGCAATGCTCGAAGTTGTGAAAAAGAAAAAAGAAATTTAATTATCTCATGGCGAGCGTTCATCAATTTACCGGCGCGATTGTGCGGCTTGACGCCCCTCGATTATTTCTCTGGGGCTACAAGAAATACTTAGTCCACGCTAAACCAACCACGTTGGACGAGCTCAATACGCTATTGGCGGAACACTGCTGCATCTATTGAGCCAAGTCACACAAAAATTAACCCATTGCTTGTGACACTTAAAATGAGTTCGAACCCAACGTTTATCCAGCGCATTATAACAGGTGATGAGACGTGGGTATATGAGTCTGACATGCAAACCAGTTCACAGGTGTCTGAATGGCGCTATCTACATGAGACGAAACACAAAAAACAACGTCAAATTCGGTCAAAAGTGAAAGTCATGCTACTTGTTTTCTTTGATTATCATGGTGTTGGGAACTCGGAAGTGGTTCCAAATGGTTCTACGGAAAGAAAACTCATGGATCTTGCACCATTATAACGCTCCGTTTCACAAGGCTCATATTGTGAACACTTTTTTCACTAAAACAATTATTGAACAACTATAGTCTTTGCAGCCGGTACTTTTTTGACAGAATGTACATTGGCACGTACACTTCTAATAGGTGTGTGGCCGAGCTCCTTCTCCTATTTTTGATGTGTGCACCTATGAGGAGCTTTTCATGGAAGAAATGCACTCGGAGGTTTGCCATTGCCTGCCGAGGTACTGTATTATTTGATGTTCATGCACAGAGATTCGAATCTATGCAGTCCCAATGTTAGTCATGCACCAACCCATTCGGCTAAGGCGGTCAAAAAGTCTTAGGACTAGATTTAATACTCTCTTCAATATAATTATTGCGAAGAAATTTATTTAAGCATTTATTTATTTTTGAGGTACTGCTTATAAATGTTTTAGGACAAGTGATCCTTTCATTTTTTTTAAGTTTTTAAATAACTTATTACGAAGATTTTTAGCTTTCGTAGTTCGTTGTTCTACCACGAAAGTTTGATAAGCGTTTTTCGAATTAAAGGAATATTTTGCATTCAATTTTGATATTTAAATGTTCAAAAAGAATCAGGAGCAACAAAAGCTGAAAAGAAGCCATCCCAGTTCATATTTAACTGTATGTCATTCAATCGGGAAAAATCAAATAGAACGCGATTTTTCCAACTGGCTTATTGAAAGCAAATTCATAAAATTCGACCTGAACAGCTGTCGTGACAGATGCTTATCTACAGGCAAGAATGATAAATACCACTGAGAAATGCTAGTATTGATATTTCCGCGAGCAAAACTGATATCAAGAATTCTCTTAAGCTTGTTTGCAGAGCATTTTAGTTGTTCTTATTTAATGCTAGAAAGCTTATAAATAATGTGAACTTCCGGTTCAGAGATAAGATTTTAGACATACCTTCGTGGTTCTTCTTCTTCTTAATTGGCGCTATAACCGCTTACGCGATTTTGGCCGAGTTTAACAAGCTCCTCGCACTCACGTATTTCGGCCTTTTGTTTCTTCTTTCGGATAATGCGTCTCTCTTCCCTTTTTTAGTTCTCTGTAGCGATTCCACATGGCTCGCGCTGCGCCCGATCGCAGCGTGGTTCTATAGGCGGCATCCTTTCATCCTGCGGCAGCATGACATTCCTCGTCGTTTCCAACTGTTTTTTCGGGCTCGCCGGAATCCGATTTCTTCTTCGGCGGCGGTACGTAGAGAACGAGAAATGTTGCTCCATTGCTCGTGCATGCCGGTTTGTTGGGGAGTACTCTCTGAGAGCAGGAGTGAGAGTCGAGTGGCGAATCTTCTGGCTGTCTGTTGTCATTGGACCTTTTCGATGTCGAACATTCTTTGTGTAGTTAGATGTACGTTTTTTGCTGCACAGAGGCGTGTGCGTAGCTTGGCTGCAACAAGGTAGTGATCCGAGTCGATGCTGGGTCCTCGGATCGTATGTACATCTAATACACTAGAAGCGTATCTTCCATCTATCACAACATGATCGATTTGGTTTCGTGTTTTTCGATCAGGAGACAGACAGGTGGCTTGGTGAATCTTCTTATGCTGGAATCTGATGCTGCAGACTACCATGCTTCGGGCCCCGGCGAAGTCGATCACCCTCTGTCCGTTACGGGATGTTTCGACTGTGGGACCAAAAATTCCCTCCTTGCCAAACCTGGCGTTGAAGTCGCCAAGCACGATTTTTATGTCGTGGCGGGGGTAGCGCTCATAGGAACGTTCCAAGCACTCATAGAAGGAATCTTTGATCGCATCGTCCTTCTCTTTCGTCGGAACGTGGGCGCAAATTAGCGATATGTTAAAAAAACGGGCTTTGATGCGGATTGTTGCGACACGCTCGTCCACCAAAGTGAACGACAGTACTTGGCGACGAAGTTTCTCTCCCACAACAAATCCAACACCGAATTTGCGCTCCTTTACATAGCAGCTGCCGTAGACGTCACAAGGTCCTACGGTTTTCTTGGCTTGTCTTAAGCCCATCGCATCTCTTGAATGGTAGGGACGTTAGCCTTTACTCTCACGAGGGCATCAACCAGCCGGGCAGTGACACCTTCCCCATTAAGGCACCGGACATTCCAGGTGCCTGCCCTCAAATCGTAATCCTTATTTCGTTTGCAGTGGTCGTCATCAGTGGAGGGAGATCTCATCCGAGGCTTTTTCAATGTTTTCATTGGGGGTGATTTTTAAGTGGCGGTTCCCAAACCCAGCGCACAACCAGCTATCCTGGAATGTTCCGCCTTCTCACGTTAGCTCACTCCCGAACGGGTATTCGGAAGCTACCCAGAGGATACGTGGGTTAATCCCGTTAATCCCTGCTTGAACCATATGCAGAAGAATCGTCCTGGCCACTCCCAAGTGAATGCCGATCAGTAACTTTCCCCACTTGCGTTGACTTCTACATATGGAACTATCCTCCTTCGTGGTTAGACAAGTTGAAAATAAAAATGACTGGCATTCTTACCATACCCAACTTTTGGGTCTTCTTCGCCATGAAATTTGCAACTAAATGTAATTCTAAAGTCTTTGTAGTCGGTAACAAAACATCCCGTAATGCTTGTTTATTGAATAAACGCCATAACCCAAAAAAGAAAATAATAAATAATAATAATAATAATAATAAAGAAAAAAATAAATAACAATAAAGACATATATTTTCTCAAGAGCCAGTGCTAATAGATACCGCTATGAATTTTTTACACCACCGAAAGTAAGTAGCCGCTAGCAATTCTATGTACTTGACTAAAAACGAATACAAACCAAAAAAACAATTTCTCGATTATGACGTTCTTCTAGCAAACGAGCGAAATCTAATAAATATTATATTTACCACATTCTCATACAACTTAATTTCAGCATGAAAATTGCGTTTGACGTAGCAAAGGAAATTCACTTAAGTGGTGCGAAAATAAATGAGTGGACTTCCGATTGCCTCTTTGGTTTCATTTTCTTTGTGTGTTTGTTTCCAAAGACAAACCCGCCTCTCTGCTTAAAAACGAAAGTGTGTTCTTGCAACTAAGTTAAATCGACTAACTGTTGCTTTTGCTGTTTAAAAATCACACAGCTTTGTACTTCTCTTTCGAATCGTGATTTTAATACGGCTGCAGTAAACTAAAGGGTCATTTAAGTTCGAGTTAATTTGTTTAAATTGAAATTAAATATATTTGATTTAATCAATCTTATTATTATCTTTATTTATGTATGTAGGAGTGGGTCTACAATTTATGACTGATAAATGGTATAGTATTTGGAAAATAACTCTTTTAGTTAAATTTTAATGGCATTTCGGCACAATTCGCACTCTATCTAGGCAATTTTGGGCCGAATGCTAACTTTCCAAGCTTCAATTGCTTCTGATAAATTCACATAAGCCCAATTTTTGGAGATGGTTCTACAAAAAATAGTCCAAACGCATTAAATGGTGCTGAGTTGAGTTGGTGTTGAGTTGAAACCATGCATCGTAAAACTCATTAAGTAAAATTTTTGGAAAACCTCGCTTTTTAAGCTTAGTATTTTTCATCAGCCTTTAAGAAACACAGGGTAAATTGTAGAAAATATTTTATTATACAGGGTGAATGATATGAAGTGATACTAACTTCACACTGCTTGTATCTGTAAAACAGCTCATGACATCAACGTCAAAATTGTTCTAATGGCAGTTCAATATATTGTTTATAAGCCATCAATAGCATTTGCGTCTCCGTTTTGTTGAATGTTTTTTTGAAGTGAAAACTTCTTTAGAATCGTTGGGAGTGATTTGAGAAAAAGTGAAACGAAAAAAGCGACACTCTTGGCTACGAATATTACATATACACGTAGCGACGAACTAAATAACTTTTAGGCCACCGCCGACAGCATGGCGCGATAGCCGAGCGGCTAGCAATGTGAGCTTCCGATCCAAAATCCTTGGTTCGAATCACAAGAAAAACATTTTTTTTATACAGTTATTTTTTTTTTTTATTTTATGATATGTTTATGAGGAGCTTTTTTTCATGGCAGAAATACACTCGGTGTTTTGCCATTGCCTGCTGAGGGGTGAGCGCTATTAGAAAAATAGTTTTCCTTAATTTTGGTGTTTTCACCGAGATTCGAACTAACGTTCTCTCTGTGAATTCTGAATAGTAGTCTCGCACCAACCCATTCGGCTACGGCGTTTGTTTAATTTTACTGATGCAAAAATGAGGAAAAATATATGAATAAAGTTTGCTTACTGTTTACACATTTTTCAAAGGTGACGGAGAACCAAAAAAAAAAGTAGATTTTCAAACAAATACGAGTGCATATGTGTAATTGTGTTAGAGTTTCGGTCACGCCCCAGCAAAACCTGCGTGCATATGTGTTTGTAACATTCAAAAAAATGTAATTGTGTTAGAGTTTCGGTCACGCAGGTTTTGCTGGGGACGCTCATAATAGCAACCGCGTGTGTATTTTTATATTCGTAAATATTTTCATTTTTAAATATTTACCGCAATTATGCCGAAAAATAATGCAGAAAAGTGTCGTGAATATCGACAGAAAAAAAATCAATAAATAGCATCACGGAATTCATTCACGAAAATTTAATAAAGTATACACCAGAAGTATCGCGGATACTTAGAAAAGATTACAATAAAGTTCCAATGATTTTAAGTGGCGATTTTAACGTAAATTTTGAATTGGACACAGCGGTTCCTTTAATTGACGTTCTCAATACAACATTCAATTTAAAAATGTGTAACAATCGCACTGAATCGACAACACGATCACAAACAACCATTGACGCGGTATTTCAAAGACGTGTAGACAACATCGAAACCAAAGCATTTGTATCATATTTTAGCTATCATAAGCCACTCGTATCATTTGTTGAAATTGAAAACATTGAGGATGAATAATAATAAAATGAAGAAAATAAAATATGAACTTTATAGCAATATTATAATGAACCTATAATTATCTTGCTCCTAATGCTGCTTTCGTCTTATTCTCTCTCAGTTTGTTTTACGGAAGGTTTCACTTCTATCGCGTCTAACCGTTAGACTGGTGTTTTTTTTTTTGTAATGGAATTCAAACGTAATAGTGTGATTCGGTTATATTTGGCTGGAAAATCACAACCAGCCACTGTTCGTGAGCTCAGTCACCTAAAGGTGAATAAAATGTTTGTATATCGCACTGTAAAACATTACAATAAGACTGGTAGCATTGCAAAACGCAATGGAGGTGGACCAAAAAAACCGCAACAAAAAAATGGCCAAAGAACTGAAAATATCGCAAGACAGCATTCGACGCATATTGAAAAATGAGCTCAAGGTCAAGGCTTACAAGTTCCAAAAAGCACACGATCTTTCACCCCAGCAAAAATAAGTTCGGTGCAAAAGAGCAAAGGAGTTGTTGCGCTTGCACGAACGTGGCTAATTTCCCAGCATTGTGTTTTCTAATGAAAAAAATTTCCCAATTGAGCAGTTCATAAGCACTCAAAACGTTCGTGTTTACTTGACCGAACGCTCATACGAGAATTTGAGCCTACGTATGGCCCCTCGAAGCAATTTCCCACCGCAGTGACCGCTTATCGAGCCTGGTGTCAAAGTGAATGCGACTTATTATCGGGAAAATGTTTTAGAAGCTGCTTTAGAGCCGTGGACACGCAAACATTTCGGTCGTATACCATGGACGTTCCAACAGGACTCGGCACCGTCTCATAAAGCTCGAGTGAACCAAGAATGGTTAAAAAATCATGATCCACACTTCATTTCGTCCACACAATGACTTTCGAATTCGCCAGACGCAAATCCGATGGACTATTCCATCTGGTCCATTTTGGAGACAAGGTGAGGACTAAAAAATATGCCAGTATGGATGCGCTGAAAAAAGCGATTATACGAGAATGGGCCAAAATACCTCAAGAGCACATTCGTGCAGCATGCAACTCATTTTTTGACCGTTTGAAGGCTATAGTCAAGGTGGTCATATCGAGCTAAAGTGAATATATATTAAAATTGTAATCATTTTTGAACAATTTTGTCTTTGAAATCAATAAAAACTAATTTCACACAAAAAAGTTATGGTGTTTTGAATAGGTAACACTTCATATCGTTCACCCTGTATATTGAGATGAAATTTATTACTGTACTTTTTATTGTGGTTAGTAAATTTAGAATAATAAAGTGTTTAAATGACTTCAAAACAAAAGAAATTCTCACCGCGCCGAGTACTTTCAGAGCCAGAACGTTTGTATGCATTTGGACAATGTCACCTCGTCATACCATCTGGAAAATGATAAAGGCAGAAAAAGAGTTTGTTCTAGATTTTTTCGAAAAATATCTATGCATATTAAGCGGACCAATAAATACAGCTATTAGAGGCTGTAATGATATTGACTGTTGTGAGTCTGAAGATGGAAGTGGTCTTAAAACTATTGCTACAATAATATCACCAGCGAAAATGACAGCATATTGAGAACTTTACCGGAATCTAAGTCACACCATTTTCTCTTCTTGATTGGCGCAATAATCGCATACGCGATTTTGGGCGAGTTTATGAAAGCGTGCAAGTCGTTCCTTTCTCATGCTCACCGACGCCAGTTGGGTACACGAAGTGAAATCAAGCCCGCTCACGCGATTCTTCAAGAATAACTATGACATGCTTCACCAGTGGAGACGCGGTAACGGATGCTTGTAAGAGGCGACTAAAATCCACACCTCAGGCAGTCATAAGCACTAACTCAACACTAATATGCTGAGTGAAACAGGTGCTGTAATGGGTTGGTGACGATAGGAATACCTTCGTCATTGTACCAAAATTTTTTGAGAAAGTTAGACTCAGTGCAATACTCTAAATCCATGATGAGGGCACAATAGATCCTTCAGGGTGCACTGCTAAATCCTCTCAAAATAATAATAATGGCATGCTTCCCACATCTGCAGTAGAAAAAGCAGACCTCGAGAAACTATGTAGTCCCACAGAAATAGCAGAGAAAAAGATACCAGAAGAAATGGTACAAAAACTTATTGTCAACGAATACTGCTCCCGAATTCTTGCCGGAGCGCACTTAATAAGTTGTTCCTATTACTCCATGAAATCGTCAGTGTATAGACAATTTAGTGTTAATTCATCTTCAGACTGAGTTGATCGCCATACAAGAAAAAAAATCCCGCATGTCCACTCTGAAGTATTGCAACTTTTCTGTTTATGAATTTAGCGAACCATTTTAAGAGCAAACTTTTAATTAATTTAAAGTTAATTAATTTGAGTTTGAGTTTAATGAAACAAAAAGGAGAGCTTAGGGTGGTACAGTTCTGGGTAAGTAACCCTGCTATGTGAAAATGACTTCAGAGCCTTAAAGAGCATTAAAATGAATTATAGAGCTCCTTAAGTCTGGACTAGTGGCATATTAATTTTTAAAATCAGATATCAAATAAAAAAGTTACAAAAAACAAACCTTTCGGTGGGTTTCAGAAGGATAAAGAAAAATTGTTCGCATGCAGAAATCTTCATAATAGAAACTTTAAATGCACAGGTATACTTTTGCAACTTTTCTTTTCAATTCCGTTTATTTATCTCCATAGTGGAATTTGTTCAGCTGCATTTGATCTTCCTGCAGCCATCCCTGACAGCAGCGATCTTTTTAATTGAACTGGCAGGGCGAATGTGGTTTTATGGCTTGGACTGCGCCAGTTGATTCAAGTTTTCTATACATTTTTTTTATGCCGGGCTCTGCTCAATGATTGCAACGACCGCACCAATGGCCAATTTTAGCAAAATGTAGTTTTTACTGATCGCCCATTTTTGAGGTCGATGTTACATATTTTTGTACGATTCTAGAGTGAAAACGAATTCCTTTCACTAAATTGTCAGTTCTTTTCCACTCAACATTTATCAAAAGAGACACAATAGAAGTGCGACAATTGTCAAAAACCAAAAAATGCCAACAAAGAAACTCGAACTTGCAATACCCTGCCACATACCACCTACTTCTTTTTCCTTGGCATCTGTTTCATCACTTTACGACCATTGCCATGGGGCCATGCAATGCATTCGTGCCACAAGCGCGCGCCCCTCAACTACCCAATTATTAACGTGTTAGCACGTCTTTATTTTTACTCCTGATACGATGTGAATCCTTTACGAACGTCAAAAGCAAAACAAAAGAGGAGCAGAGGTAAAAGGCTGGCATATCGGTGTTACTAAGTGCAAAAGTAAAGAAAAAGTGCAAACTACTTTTAACGATGAAAGTCAGTAACTGCACTTGAAACATTGAATTCGAAACATTTGAGGAGTGGAAACTCATTTCATGTGGTAATGGCATGAAGTTCAATGCTTAATTTCATTTGGAATTTTTGCTGTCCTATTTTCTCTGACTTTAATATCGCTGCAGCTTTGTGTTATTTTTTATTTTTTTAATGGTAAGTTTGCTTTGGCGTTAATTAAGGGAAAACACGCAGACAGGATGCGGTATCTATTTATTTAGACATATTAGATAATTAGCTCTGCAGGATATTAATAGGAGATATTAAACGTAGAGGCTGAGAGAATTCACAAATCAGCTGAAGGAAAAATAAAATAAGAGTCGTAAGCAGTGATGCCACTTCGAAAATATGTTTCCTACCAAACATGCTCGGAAAATAAATAAAAACCTACCTAAATTGAAAAAGTTTTCATAAGACATACTTCAACTTTCAACGAACAATCTTTAATAAAAAAAATATAAAAACAAAAATTGCATAATTTAAAAAATGTATTTTTTTCCTTTGGCAAAACCTACAGAATTTTGCTAGGAAAAACCGAAATTTGGCAACACTGTGGGTAAGCGAAATTAATGCTAATAAATAGAAATCCAAACATTCTTAAGGGAAGAAATTTATTTTGGTAAATGGAAATGTTACTTAACTTTCACTTAGCCCATTAAACTCAGGGGTATAATCATTAATTTTTCGGAGTATAATGTAAATAATAAAACAGCTGGCGGAGTGGTGTAATACGTTTACTGATATCATTTATTAAACCTAAATTTAAATGAGGTTTAACTTGAAAAAAATAGAATGTATTAAGTGCACTTTTAGGCTCCAATAACACAACGTAAGAGTATGTACGTTAAAATAACAACGCTTTTCAATCGCAACATGTATTATTTGACTTCACCTTCGCTCTATTTGCATTCATAGCTTACATAAAGGGTGGTTAAGTTTTAAAGCCCGATGTTGATTTTGAAGAAAATACAATTTTTTTATGAAATTATTGTCATTTCTCTTTATTATGATAATACTGATATGGCTCAATTACGTATGGAACAAAATATCGGCCAAATGACACACCTCGGTGGCACAACTCCAAATTTTCGACGACGCTGAGGCATAAGTGGGGTCTATGCCGCTAATGTGCTGAATTATCTCATCCTTTAGCTCTTGAATTGTTCCTGGCTTATCGACGTACACCTTTTCTTCCAAATAACCCCAAAGAAAGAAGTCCAACGGTGTCAAATCACATGATCTTGGCGGACAATTGACATCGCCGCGCCGTGAGATTATTCGGCCATCAAATATTTCGCGCAAAAGAGCCATTGTTTCGTTAGCTGTTGAAACCACATATCGTCCATATCCGATAACATAAATATTGTAACGTTTTTCTACTTAATAAACTCTTATCTTATATCGTCCACATCCATATCTTCCAATTTGGGCCATAAAAAGTTCGTTATCATCTCACGATAGCGAAACCTATTCACAGTAACTGCTAGACCGGCCTCCGCCTCATTTTGGAAAAAATACGGCCCAATGATGTCGCCGGCCCATAAACCGGCGTGCACCTTGTAAGCGTGTGGAATTGAAAAATGTCAAATGAAATGCAGAAAAAAACTTAACGTTTAGGTTTGGTTTACATTCAACATCGGCCCTTGAAACCACCCTTTAAATGAAGGTGAAGCTTTCAACTATAAAGCTATAACTTTTACAGTTTTAGTACCATCTAAAATCTATTTCAGGTTAGGTTAGCGTAATCGTACGTTTGTGAATATTGCAATACTTTAGGAAAAGTGATGACTCAGATGAAATTTGGCATAAACAAAAACATTAGTATAAAAGAAGGAGTGAAAATAAATATATTTTTTATTTTCTTAGCCTTTTTGGTTTGAATGCTAAGTTTTCTTGGTGATATTATATTATTTTTTGGGAGTCTTCAGGAAAGGATATAAAGCAATGCTCTTCAATTTTTTAAAAATATCCACTACATCTTGAATTAGGATTACATCAGATTTTGGCTAGTTCTTATTTAGTGCGCAAATACATATCCCAGTCAAGTATTCTATGGAACTTTGCGTAAAAAAGTATGAAACAACTCTAGGTACACTGTCCTTTTAACTTTTCACATAAACCATGAGAAAAAACACTTAATTTTATAAGATTTGGCATAAGATTTGAGAAAAAATTACCTCTTTGTTATTATCTGTTTATTTGATATAGACCGCAAGAGCAGCCACGTTTTGGCCTCGACTAAATATGTTATGAAAACTAGTCTTCTGGCTTTCCTGCTGAGATTTTAAAATCCGGCGGTAAATGCCTTCGTTTACTATCGTACCAATTAGAGATATCTGACACCATGTTAAAGTATCACCAAGTGAAAAGTATGTAAACAAATAAAAAAGGTGCTCGAATTTATTTCCAGAGCAAGTTTTCCAAATTTTAGCATAACAGTAAAGAGTATAACTCCCCTTCGCTTACATCGTTTTAGACGATTCAAATATTAGTTTGAAGAAAAATAAATCCATAAAAATCCAAAAATAACATTTTTGCGCAAATGGTTTAAAACTGTTTTATGGTCGATCTTTTTAGGTCCTGGGCGATGCTACGAATACTACAGGGTCCGTACTTGAAGTGTAACCAACTTCAGACCGCTCGCGTAGCTGATGCACGGGAGCATTTTGCCGAGAGTAAACGTGAAAAAAGAAAATCAGTAATGGATTTCATACGTATTATATTTGGCTGTAAAATTACAACCAGCGATTGGTCGTGAGCTCGAGCACCTTAATCAAATGGCGAAACAACTGAAAATATATGACCGTAGCATCCGCCGCATACTGAAAAATTATCTCAAAGACAAGCTTTACAAAATCCAAAAGGCGCTTGATCTCACACCAAAGCAGCAACAAGTCAGACTTGAAAGAGCGAAGGAGTTACTTCGCTTGACCAAAGCCGAAATCGGTCTATTTCCGAACATTGACGAGAAAATGTTCAAATTGAGCAATTCGCAAACTTCCAAAACGATAGGGTTTATTTGACCGATCGTTCATACGAGAATTTGAGTCATCGATTGGCCACCAGGAAGCAGCCCCCGCCACAGGTAATGGTTTGGGCCGCTGTATGTATGTATTAAATAGCATTTAATGATGAGCTTAGTTAGTGGATCAAAACAAAAAAAATCGCTGTAATTTTTTTTCCAAAGGCGTCAAGATAATTGAAAGCATGAAAAGTAATAAAATTCTATTGATATACAATCTACAAAATCAACTAAGTTATTTTATTTCACAGCTATCTAAACTCGAACCGTTCGAATGTCAATCAAAATCAAATTCCCAATGCTGTTTGCACAATAAATCACTCTGACTTTTGGTAAGGAAATTTCATGACATAAATGTATTTAGTTTGGCTCTAGGCTCAAAGCCTATACTCCTGTACATAAAATATTCTAATTATAGTTGAAAACAGTTTTTCCAACAACGGTATAAGCCCCTCATGGTTGGTTACGCCATACTGTTATTATTTTTATTTTACCTATACTCATCTCAAAAAAATTTCTTGCAGGATATACTTCACATTGGAACGTAAATATGTACGAGTATATGTGTAGTAAACATCATTATAATGATTAATGTGTGCAAGTGGTGAAGTAAGCAAGCTTTGCCATTATCATTAAACTAGTCATTATGTAGTATCGATGATAGTAGATTGCAGTAACAAACGTTGCAGTTGACAGCTGAGGTGATGTATGGACACTGTCATTGATAGTCCATGTCCATGTGCTCAAAATTGCATAGATGTTGGAGTGGAACGATAATGCTGGAATAAAATAAATCAAATTATTCCATTATAAACCTAATTTGCAGCGAATAGAAATTTAGATCGATTTTTTTAACCCCCTTGACAATATCGAATATGTAGGAAGCACTGCTAAAGAGCAGTACAGTCAGAATGTAGCCATAGCAGCAAGCTTATTATCTAGCGGCTCCTTTCGATTTATATATATGTACCTATGTGCATAGGTGACACATACACACACCGTGCTCTGATTGCTATTATTAATTACTGAGCGTTGGGTTTTCATCAGCTCCGCCATGCTTGGAACTGAGCTGCATAAGTAAGTGTAAGTGTGAAATATTTAGAAAATGACTAACTTGACGTCATAAACTCACTTTTTTTAAATGTTACACAAAAAAAACCATTAAATATATTTCATTGATTTTTGTCTTATTTGAAAGCGTAAAAATGTCATTTTTTAAATTACTGGTTAGGTCAACAGTAACTTAAACGAGGGCTGCCTTTTATATTTTGCGCCCAATAATGAAAACACTAAAATAATTATGAAAATGCACTTATTGCCATTCCAAATATTCTCCTTGGAACCCTAAACACTTCTGCATTCGTTTGAACCAGTTTCCTGAACACTTTTGCCCTTCCTGGGTTGGGTACCACCAAAACGAGCTGTTTAAAGGATTCAACAGCTCCTTCAGGTTTTAAACAACGTTGACCTCGCATTTTACTTTTGCTGTTCGTGAACAAAAGTATATCATTAAGATATCAGTGTTATATAGCGAATGACCCATTAGTTCAATCTTTCGAGTGCACAAAAACTCTCTTGTGTAAGCCGATACGTGAGAGTTCGCATTGTCTTAGTGAAGGATGTTTCATCTTCGGTGATTGGTTTTCCTTAAATCTCCGAAAACTTCTGGCAAATAAATAGTTGTGCATTCCTCAGAATTTATTGTTTTAAGTTTCTCTGGTGGTACAGTTGCGAATGGGCAGGTGTTCCGAAAGGCGCATCTTCCGCAAGCAACTTTTGTTCGATGAAACTCGTCTTGGAGCACGCATACTGTCGATTGCTGTATTGTTTCCGGCTCCTACGCACAGATCCAAGATTCGTCACCTATTACGATGTCATAGACGTACTTTGAACAACCACGGCAGAGTTTCTCCAACATTTCTTTACATCAATCGACTCAAACCATTTTTGGGCAATTGTAAAATTGCGAGGTGTCCAACGAGAAAAGATCTTGTTGATGGGCAAATGTTCTTGCAATATTGAATGTATTCTGGTACCACTAATGATCAAGGTTGTCTCTATTTCACATGATCGTTTTGCGTTATCAATAGGCGCACATAATCCATTGTTTCTGGCGGAACAACCGTATTTGGACGGCCTTTACAAGATTCATCCTGTAAGAATACAGAGCCATGTTGTAACTCATTGTACCAGCGTTTCACAATGGCTACGTGTGGTGCTTCAACAGCAAAAGTCGAAGTAAGTTGATCAAAGCACTCCTGCCTCGATAGTCCACGTTGAAAATCGTGATAAATCACAGCGCGAAAATGCTCTACAGTTAAGACCATCTTTTGGACGAGATGAATTTTTGAACTAACTGAAAAAAGAACAAATGAAGCTCGTTAAAGCGTTATGCATAAATTTATGCTAGCAAATACCAAATTTTCCGATAAAAATATCGAATTACAGCTCAACACACGTACTGTTGCAAAGGCGCAAAATATAAAAGGCGACATTCGTTCGTCAATCGCAATTGTTGCAGAAGTTGTTATTCACGTAGCGCAATCTCCGTGAAGTCTGAGCTCGACTGCATTCTAGTCTTCCACCAGACAAGTTCTTTCTTTAGCTGAATATTTTTAGATCTCTACATTTGGTGGCCTTAATAATAATATCGCTGTAGGGTCATCCCCTGACTCTAATATACCAATAATTCCGCCGCCACAAAATGAATACAAACCAGTCACATGCTCAAGTTTTAAATTTGAGAATGTAGTTTCAATCGAAATGATGCTTTTAGCAAAATCGGCTTCACTTTCCAACTGCGATATAGAATAACTGCGTTAATTGAACCGTATAATTTTCAGCCGAAAGCCGGCTCTCTTGTACAATTTTAGTGAAATATGGTACTCTTATAAATAAATAAATGAAATTTTTAAGTCGAAGTGATTATGCAAAATGATCCTTAAGCTAATGATGGGTTACTGAAATCTGCGGCGAGTTGATGTACTCGGATTAACTCGCACATTCTCAGCAACAACAGCAATATTTCCGGCTGAGAAATTTGGACTAACACTGGACAGTTGTGTTATCAATTTTTCGAAAAATTTTGTAAAATTCTCATTGCTTAGAAATAATTTTCCAATATTTCAGGAAATGTCTCCTTTCTAGAGTTATTGGTTTCGAGACGCGGAGGTATAACACTGAGTTTCAGTCACTTTGATTAATTTAATGATTTAAGGGGTACCGGTGGTCTAGAGCTCGAAAATTTAGGGTATTTTAAGGTTTTTTTTTTTACAACAAAAAACTGAAAAATGATATCTAAATGTTTAGGCTTTTTATTTGACTTCTTTTACATACAAAAAAGAATTTTTTTATTTTATTTTAATAATTCAAAAAAAATGGCGCTGAAGTTGGCCCTCCCGAAAAATTGGACCTGGACGGTGTTGTCCGTTTTGGCTCTATTTATCTGAAACACAAAAACAAAACAAAACTATTAATCAGTATGACTGAAGCTATGTCCCGTACTAGAATAAAAAGAAATAAATTGACAAAATGGCGCGGATTTGAACTGGACACTCTAAAAATCGGTTTTTTCAGTTTTTTTAATAAAAAAAACAAAAGAATTGAAATAATAATATGATTCTAGTACAGGCCATAACCATTGATGTTGTGAGCAACATATTAAGATTTCAGACAATTTGGTTGAATAGTTTTTTTCTGACAACACCAGACCAAAAAAGTCGTTTCGAGATAAATGAGTTTAAAGTTTGAGGTACAGGTAACGAGGAGGTGTCAACAAAATGGTGCGGAAGTGCTAATTGGATTCTTGACGAATCACCACTTAAACCAACCAACCAATTGTAATTTTGGGTACACTCGCTTTATGATTTTTTTTTTACAATATACATATGTACATATATTATTTTTTGGTTTTTACTTTTAATAAATACGGTTGTGTCTATATGAGTCAGACTTTATAGTACATCGACACGTATTAAATTACAAAATGAAAAGTCAAATCGGTGCTCTGATGTTGGCAATGTACCTACCCTAATACACAGAGGAAATGGAAAATATAGATATAGGAAATACAGATTGAATATCATGAACACCTCTGTCTGATGGAATCTTTACTCAAACAAAAAAAAATGTATAAAAATTCTGAGATCACTTCATATTTTCACTAAACAAGCACCAAATGTCCAAATTGCTGCCCTTTGCCAATAAAGGTGAGCGATTTCCGTAAACTATCGCAGATGTCCTTCCTTTGGTACAATTAACAAATTGTGTCTGAGTATTTGAGCTTGATTAACACAAGAAACAAAAAAACACAAACAAAAACTGCGAACGTTTGCAAGTACAAATAAATGTCAACTATGAGTCTTATTTTTCGCCCACATGTACCGTTGTTTACAGCGGCAGTTACTCCAGCTACCTACTGAAATTTGTCATAAAGCTTTCATCATATCCTGCACATCCCGAACATTACATGTATCAAGTAATTTTCGAACTTTATTGCTGCTATGAAAATTCTATCGGGTGTTTTTTAGCTGCACGAGAACTATCCAAATCGATAACTTGGTTTGACAGCTGAGAATGGCAAACTGTGTTAACATTTCTGTTCAGCAAAGTTTGGCAAGTCATCATGAAACGTATAGTGCTTCCACATTGTAGAAATTAACTTTGAAAAAAAAAAAAAAATGTGTTCGCAAAGTTCACAGAGCACTGGCGGCATCATCGTTCCTTATAGGGGAGCCCGGTTTATAAGGTCAAAAAAATCAATTTTTTTTTTCGTTTTAAGCGATTCCTAATATATTTCAGAATATTCACACAAAGTTACAGAGCCTAATTCTCAATATTTTCGTAGATACAAAGCCAAAGGTAGGCGAGCGTTAGGTACTTACGCTGTGACCGTACAGCTATAGTACAAACTTTATCTTCTTTTCTCGACTTTTCATTTTTATGATTTCTTTGAATTGGAGTACATGAATGAAGAAAAACTAATAAACCCTTTGAAATGAATCATAGCTTGTTCCCTTCAGTATTAAATTCTCTTCTATTTGAACTAACAACATAGATAAAAAAAAATTTTTCAAGATTTTTATACCAAGTTGAAGTGAATTTTTTTTTATAGAAAGGTATTTTTTTCTTTAAAACCCCCAAAAAGTTGAAATTTTGGAATTTCTCCCAGTTTTCTTATTTTATCTAGAATAAAAAATCATGATAATTAGAAATCCATTTGAACTTTTTGCTTTTGATAATAATTACGAGCTGTATCTTGCACGCCAGTTGGAAACTCCAGCGTTGCAGCGCTCTACTAATTTCTATGTTAAACATTTTTTTCAACTAATTTTAATCATTACAAAAATTTTTTATACCTTTTAAATGTTCACTAAAAGATAGAAAAAACTTTGCAGTGCTAAATAAATTTTTTCCTTAAAAATAAAAAATCGCAAAGAGATGCAAGTTTTAGACCTCATAAACCGGGCTCCCCCTTTATGTCTTTCGAAATGAGTAAGGCGCTGCCATTACCGTGAATGGCGAGCTCTATCGAGTTATGCTAACTAAATTTTCTTTTCCACAAATTTATCAGCTAAATATCGACGACGTTTAGTTTCAATAAAACTAACCCAACAATCGATTATTGCATATGCAAGCCACTAATGACGCCTTACGGCCAGATTTATTCGAAAAAGTAGTCCATTTAATTGGCGTTTACACCCTTTCTGGGTCGAGCTCCTTCTCTTACATTCTGTCAAAAAAATATCGGGGATTGTTCATTTAAAAAGCGCGCGTTACACTTATCTCTAAATTGTTTTTGCTTGAATGTTGGTACAACTGTCCTCTAGTGTCGCACAGTTTGAGCGTGATCTATCAATTAGCTTGTTTTTGGGCATTAAATCATATCAGTCAACCGCAGGTGTGCTCTGCGTTTTTCACTATGGATAAAAATATCGAACAAAGAATTTGTCTTAAATTTTGTGTTTTGAATGGGATTTCGTGTGCCGAATCATTGAAAATGTTGCAGAAAGCCTATGGCAAGTGTCTTTTATCAAAAACATGGGTCTACGAGTGGTATAAGGCTTTTGCAGAGGGCTGAGAAGTCGTGGAAGATGTGCCCCGATCTGGTCGCCCATCAACGTCTTCAACGAATGAAAACGTCGACAAAGTCAAGGAAATGGAGCTGCGATACGAACATTTCTGTTTGAGGGAGTTAGCTCGTGACCTTAGTATATCTCACGAATCAATTCGCAACGTTTTACACCATCAATTGGGCATGAGACGCGTGGCTGCTCGACTCGTTCCAAGAGAGTTGAATTTCTTTCAAAAGTGAATTCGGATCCACTCCGCGGACGCCGTTTGAGTCGATGGAGGCCATTAAAGAGAATTCACTCAAGGAGCTGAAGAAGATCTCTTCAAACGCTTTTAAAAGGTGCTTTGATAAATGTACTAATCGTTGGTATATGTGTATTGCTCCAAATGGAGCCAATTTTGAAGACGACAAAATCAATTTTGATGATTAAACAATCATTTTGCGTTTTATTGAGCAATTACTGGTAATTTTTTAAGAGAATGTTTAATTCAAAAAAATAAATGCCATAAAATTATCTACTAGATAATAATGAAAAAAATTGATATCAGTAATACTTAAGTTTTGTATTCTCATTTTAAATTCTCCAGCTCTTGAAAGAACATCCCTTACAACTGAAGGAGCAGACATTCAGCAAGTTGCCCCAATAGATTGCTGTAGCATAAGAGCCTGCCACAGAGCGCGACCAACGTATTACTCCAGTTGTTTACAGTTATTTAATAATACTGTTATTTGTTCCTTTCTGTGTTTTTCTTTATTTCTTTTAATCATAATGAATAATTCATTCTCTGAATTATTTCATTGTGGCCATAATTCGGGTTTAATCTTATTTTTTATATGCATGCGAATCCTTTTGCAGGCACACACTTTTCTTTGCTTTAAGTTCAGTTATTGTTATTGCTTTTATTATTGCTACAACTGCCGAAATGTATTCATTATTCACATCCATTGACTCTCAACGATGGCAAAGTATGAGCGCCCGAAAGTATTACAAGAAGGACGAAACGCAGAATGTCCACGAGCTAATTAAATGCACGCAAGTTTGCAAATATTTATGTGCACCCTCGTTTGCCCCCTCGGGCTATATGTGACCCACCTACATAGTCATGCCCTGCTTGACCCATAAACACTTGCTCTTATGGTTAAGAGTAGGTAGAAATAATGAAGATGCAAATTTAATGCGTGAACTTTTTAATCAACTTTTACTCAGGACAGGAAAAGAAGGAATCAATTGGGCATGCACATGAATACTCGTAATAACATATCATATTATACATATGGGAGGTATGTAAATACTTATACGCTTATGTGTGTGTTTGCATGCAAAAGTCATATGTAGCGTGAAAGGTAATTCGGATTTTATCACACTATTATTACTCAGCAGAGTTTACTTGTTTAATTGCTTTTTATATGTAACTTTTCTTGCTGCTCCTATTTTTTAAAGTTACGCAATTTATATACGAAATGTCGCCACTAACTTGGGTTTGTAAATGTTTGAAATTATTGGCGACATTTTCCAGGTATAGCAAATAAATTTTATTTCATTTTCTACTGCAATTCTCAACAGCACTTTAAAGTATTTCATATACGAGTGGTGGCAATTAAGTTCTGAAAGTTTATCAATGAAGGGCAAGGAAATTAAGTGACAGGTAGCCCTCCTATAACGTGGTAGATAGGTTCCTGGTAGGATCAGTATTTGACATTGGGATGATTCAATTATTGTGGGTGGCATTTAGCATTATCTAACGTACATCTACCTACGCAAAGAATGTTCAACATCGAAAAGCTGCAATCACAACAGACAGCCAGAAGATTCGCCACTCGACTCTCACTCCTGCTCTCGGAGAGCACTGCCTAACAAACCGGCATGCGCGAGCAATGGAGCAACATTTCTCGTTCCCTACGTACCGCCGCCGAAGAAGAAATCGGATTCCGGCGGTCCGAAAAAACAATTGGTACGACGAGGAATGTCATGCTGCCGCAGAAAGAAAGGATGCCGCCTACAGAGCCACGTTGCGATCGGGCGCAACGCGAGCCATGTGGGATAGCTACAGAGAGCTAAAAAAGGAAGAGAGACGTATTATCAGACAGAAGAAGTTAAAGGCCGAAATACGTGAGTGCGAGGAGCTTGAGATGCTGGCCAATTGGAACAACGCCCGAAAATTCTACCAGAAAGATCGGCGGTTCTAAGACCGGGGCGTTTTCCTGTAAGAACAAAGTCGGCGATCTGCTGGCTGACGTACACAGCAATCTTAAATTATGGAGGGAACACTCCTCGAACCTGTTAAACAGAGACAGCTGTGCATGTCACAGAGATTGTGAAGATCCCGATACCCCAATCGTTGACGACGAAATTATCGTTCCGCTATCAGATCATGACGAGGTGAGAATAGCGATAACGCGGCTAAAGAACAACAAAGCCGCGGGCGCCGACAGACTGCCGGCGGAGCTATTCAAACATGGCGGCGAGGAGCTGGTAAGGTGTATGCATCAGCTCCTATTCAAAATATGGTCGGATGAAAGCATGCCTGCCGATTGGAATTTAAGTGTGCTCTGCCCAATCCATAAGAAGGGCGATCCTGCAATTTGTGCCAATTACCGCGGGATTAGTCTTCTAAATATCGCCTATAAGGTTCTAGCGAGCGTATTGTGTGAAAGGCTGAAGCCCACCGTCAAACAACTGATGGACCTTATCAGTGTGGCTTTAGACCTGGAAAGTCTACCATTGACCAAATATTCACAATACGCCAAATCTTGGAAAAGACCCATGAAAGGAGACTCGACACACACCATCTTTTCGTCGACTTCAAAGCTGAATTCGACAGTACGGAAAGGAGTTTCCTGTATGCCGCGATGTCTGAATTTGGTATCCCCGCAAAACTAATATGGCTATGCAAGATAACGTTGCTCAACACCAGCAGCGCCGTCAGAATTGGGAAGGACCTCTCCGAGCCGTTTGATACCAAACGAGATTTCAGATAGGGTGACTCGCTGTCGTATGACTTCTTTAACCTGATGTTGGAGAGCATCGTACGATCCGCAGAACTTAATCGCTCAGGCACAATTTTTTACAATTGTTGGCGTATGCCGATGATATTGACATGTAGGCAATTGAGCAGTAAAGTCCTCTCTCTACGAACAAAACTAACACTCCACAAGACTGTCATCATGCCCGTCCTAACCTATGGCGCAGAAGCTTCGACGATGACAACATCCGATGAAGTGACGCTTGGAGTGTTTGAGAGAAAGATTCTGATTAAGGTTTTTGCACCTTTGCACGTTGGCAACGGCGAATATCGCAGGCGATGGAACGATGAGCTGTATGAGCTTTACGACGACATAGACATAGCGCAGCGAATAAAGATCCAGCAGCTACGCTGGCTGGGTCATGCCGTCCGAATGTATTGATGCGGCACCAGCTGGTGGTAGCAGAGGAAGAGGAAGGCCTCCTCTGAATTGGAAAGATTAGGAGGAGAAAGACTTGGCTTCACTTGGTGTGTCCAACTGGCGCTGGTTAGCAGGAGAAAGAAACGACTGACGCGATTTTTTAAACTCGGCCAAAATCGCGTAAGCGGTTAAAGCGCCAAATAAGAAGAAGAAGAAATAACGTTCAACGACTAGCATAACACAATTTAAAAACGAATCTTTAAATAAATTTCCAGCTACCCAAGCTCTTGACTTGCTTTCCAATATACCGGTAAGGTATTTTTATTTACGCCTTTAAGTTCACGAAGATTTAAAGATTTATAAACTAGCAGGGGTTTAGAGAGCATTAGATGATCTTTAGACACCTTGTGCTGTTTGTTTCTTGCTGTTTTGTTTCTTTTTTCGCTATAAAGGTTCTACTGGGCTTTTTTTCAGCAAATCCCAGTTTCGTCGGTATTGAAAATTTGATCTGCTGTGCAAGGATAGCTCTTCTATAATGTTTTTTTTTTAATTTTTTTCGGGATACATCCTAGCGGCTTCATGATCAGCCGACGCAGACCCTTCTTGAACTCTTATGCTTCTTCTTCTTCCTAATTGGGACGATAGCCGCTTACGCGATTTTGGCCGAGTTTAACAAAGCGCGCCAGCCGTTTCTTTCTCGTCATAACCGGCGCTAGTTGGACACAGCATTTTTCCAACGTAGAGGAGGCCTTCATCTTCCTCTGCTACCACCAGCTGGTACCGCATCGAATACTTTCAGGGCCACCACCTGGCACCGTATCGAATACTTTTATTCGCTACAATCCAATTTCTTCTTCGGCGACGGTACATAGGAAACGAAACATTTTGCTCGTAGATGCCGGATTCATATGCTATGAATTGTATTGTCGCATGGGAGTGAGCTGCATGTTTTGCGGATGTCAATGATTCTGGAGCAACTGCACTTCTTTTTTTTCATTTTTCTTGACAGTCCGGAATATTGCTTCATTCAAACTAAGGCTTTTTCCAATGTAAGATGATTTTTCTCCTTTCAAAAGGCGATCCAAGATTTGTATTTTTAGTTCTACTTCTCCTCTTGAGCATTGTTTTTTATCTTTCTCGAACATGGCTTGGGCTTGAAACTCAATGCTAAAACGTTATTCTTTAACGCACCGCGGATCGACGCAGACTGCCGACCAGTAGCGTGCTTTTGTTTTCAGGCCAAGGAGATGAAAAGAAATAATTTCCCCTACACTAACTGAGATAGAAATGTATACTTTCCAGTGGCAACACTGTATCTTTAAGACGGCAAGCCTCACCGCGGCTGTAGAAGTACTGTATAGTACTTTACAAAGGTTTTTGCAATTTTCTTATCGTGCTAAAGGGAAACCGTGTTATAAGATGCCATGCTGACATGGAGCATTATCTGGACTGAACGTTTCCACGACAGTCGGTTCTACGTTACCGAAACGACCCGGACTTATATCCGGTCAAGAACTATCACTCCAGCAGCTTTCCCCGTATGTAAGTATGGGGAAGCTTTATGCTGCTACCACAACAACAACATGCCATGCTGAAGGAGGGTCACCTGCATTTACAAATTTTATTGTACTATCGAACTTCACAATAGTTAATGTCCCTCTAATACTTTTAACGACTCTAACATCGCTTTCATTATTGGAACCAACCCAACCTTACGGTTTTCCATGCAATTATACTTTTTCAATACAATATCACTGAATAAAGTCCCTAAGTATGGGAACAATTTTGTTAAAATTTTTCTGATAGCCTCATAATTTTTGTATTGTTAGTATTTTAAATGCTTTTCCCAATATAGCGTAAGGCAAAGTTCATTGAGCCCGGTTCGAATTTTTTCGGACCTGTTGACTGCCTGCATGCAAATATTTTTTCAATATAACCTTGTAAACACTCAAATTGTGTGAAAATTTATACGTGTGCCGCATGTGAACAACTTTTACGCCTGTTAGCTGATAACGTCATCCGAAAGGTTTGCCTTTACTTGATTTAACTGCATTATCAACTCAAAATATCCCGATTTTCGCATACGACAATAATTTTTCCAGCCGACGGCATGAGTGCATTAATTTATTCTCGTTTCATTTAAATACGATTTAAAGCTTATGCGCATATGTGTACACACAAGCAAAATATATTAGTGAGCTTTTAACACCAATTTGTTGGTCCTTCAGCAAGCAGCAATCGACCGGCAGCCAGGCTGTCAGGCAGTCAGCCATTAAAGCATTAATTAACGCCAATGGCGCCGAAACGTGATTTCAGGTGTAAATAAATGGCATAAATAATGAACTGCAGTTGGCTGACTTTTGCATTTAATATTAAAAAAAAATCAAACAAAAATCTTCAATTTTACCTTCTTGAACTTGGTCTGCTGTAGTTGTATGAATGCTTTTTCCAATTGTTTTCACGTTCCATTGAGCAGAAACTGAAGGGTTGTTGAAAATTGGAAAATACGGAAACCAGGATTTAAAGCGTATTTGAAATTTAGAATAAAAATTTACTCTGAATGGAGATAAAATTATTAAAAGTTTGATTTAAGACTTTGTAGACTTAAGACTTGTAAGACTTCTCATAAGAGATGCTTTTTAGGTTAGCACTACAAACCATTGGAAGAAAAAATAGGACTACAAGGTGAAGTCTAAAACAAACAAGACTGGCGTCATAAAAATGTTTTTGATGGTGCCATCCTTTCAATGAGTGAGTGCGTTGGAAGCCACATCCCTAGAGGACTTTCAGTGAAAGCTTTGGTTTAGTGGAAGCGTAGTTATTGCGTCTAAAGTGTCAGTATGTTTGTGTCTTCGGTACAAAACTGAGTTTCGAACAAAGAGTTAATATCAAATTTTGTTTTAAAATCAGTGAAACGTTTACTGAAACATTTGAATTAATGAAAAAAGTTTATGGTGATGATTGTCTATCTTGTGGCAGAGTTCATGAATGGTTTCAGAGATTGTTGTGAGGACATAAATGACAATGAACATACGGGCCGCCCAAAATCAGTAATCACCGAAAACTCCATCGAAATTTTTCGTAAATTTATCAAAAATTAACCGATATCATTGTTGAAATTCATGGAATCAGAGTAGAATATCTCCAAAACATCGATTTATCCCACTTTAACTGACCATTTGGGCTCACGAAAGGTCTGGGCACATTTCATTTCGCACAAGTTAACTGAGGACCCAAAAATTGCTCAGAATTCAGCATTCGAAAGATCTCATTAAAGAGGCGAGAAAAGACGAGAACTTTCTTTAGAACATTATAAATGGTGATAAAACACGGTGTTTCCAGCATGAACCTGAAACTAAGCGTCAAAGTGCCGAGTGGAAGGCCCCAGACGAACCACCACCCAAAAAATCACGTTTGGAGAAGTCAAAAATGAAGTCGATGCTCATTTGTTTTTACGATTCCAAGGAAATTGTCCACAAGGTGTTCATGCTAACGGGCCAAACCGTCAATGCAATTTTCTACCTAGGCGTTTTGAAGCGTTTGTTGCATCGCTTTCGTTGAGTTCGCCCTGAATACCGCGAGAAGGATAATGAGATGTTGGACTCTGTCCACGACGACCCAAATTTGCTCCAGAGGGTCATTATTGGTGACGATTCGTGGGTTTATGGTTATAACGTGGAAACAAAAGCTCAATCATCTCAATGGAAGCTGCCACACGAACCAACACCGAAAAAAGTGCGCCAAGTTCGGTGGAATGTAAAAGTATTGCTTACCGTTTTCTTCGATTGCAGGGGCTTTGTGCATCATGAGTTCTTGCCACAGGGTAAAACGGTAATAATGAATATTACCTGCAAGTTATGCGCAATTTGCGCGAAGCAATCCGCCAGAAACGCCCGGATTTGTCGCCGTGCTCACACATCGTTGTTTGTGCGCGACTTTTTGGCCACCAACAACACACTAATGATGCCACAGCCACCGTATTCCCCCGATCTGGCCCCCTGCGACTTTTTCTTGTTCCCGAAACTGAAGGGGCCTATGAAAGGACGACGCTACGCTACGATTGACGAGGTAAAGACGGCATCGAAGGAGGAGCTGAACAAGATAAAAAAGTGATTTTTTGAAGTGCTTCGAAGATTGGAAAAAACGTTGGCAGAAGTGGGGGATTACTTTGAAGGGACAAAATAGCTATTAATGAATAAATAAATAATTTTTGAAAAAAACAACAAAAATTCGCGATACTTTTTGAACACACCTCGTACATTGACTTCCCAGGATAATATTTTGAAAAGCAATAAAGCCATTCTCATTAATATTTTACTGTGTTTTCATTAAAGGGCAACTCTCGTAAGCCGTTTGTTTGTGCAAAAAAATGTGTAGATATGTACCAGCTCACTTACGCGAAGGAATGGACACCTGAATATTCAATTGAAATGTCATCTGCAAATAGACCCAAATACTTGTATTAAATCGTTGCACAGCTCATATGCATACCTACATATTTGCAAATGTGAACATATCTGCCACAGAATGTATTTACCTTTATTTAAAAAAAATATTTATAATACACACGCAGTATTTACGTAATTACATCAATATTTCAATAAATTCAACTGACGCCAACTCAGTAATACTGGTCGCTCCTTGCGTGAACGTACACATGTGTACATATGTATGTACATACATACATACATATTATATTTTTAAATGATGCAAAGTCAGTATACCTATAAATATAAATGTACTAAAGTGTGTACACAAATTAAAAAACAAAACCATGTATGCATTTAAAATCTCCTCGTATCCACTCATATATTCGCCTTTTAACTCATATTTATTCATCACTCGTACTTTATCCACTTGTATATATGAAATGCTAACAAAAATTGCGAAATGTAGTAATTCTGACAACTGTTGGAGTGCGCTGTCCAACGAACCAAGCGCGCAATATAGCACCTGCAATATTTGTTTTGCACCCACCTTGTTTTTTCCGCCCTTATCAAACATACTTACATACATACATAAGGATCTATGGTTGACCTGATGGCTGGATTGACTGAATTGGCGGGCCAGCTGATACCAACTGCGAATACTCATTTCCAGCTTTCAACCAGAGTACCTATCACGCGTGTATGTAGTAGTTAGTGCTATGTAGCAGACACTTTTTCGCGCTCTTTTTTGTAGCTTTATTGCTTTTCATTTATTTGGTTATACTATTTCGCATTTCTCTTCCTTCCGTAGCAGTGTAGCAGTTGTATTTAAGTATTTGAAGCAACTATCGCAAAAAGTTAACTGCTTTAGATAAATAACTAAAAGGCCACTTTTTGGGCCGACTTGTCTGATTCAGCAAATTTCGGCATCACAAGGATTTATATACATACTCGTACAACGGTAAGTAGAGCTACGTGCTTGAGCCTGCCTATTTGACTCAATTTACCGCTACATACATAAATACTATCTCTGAAAAACGTATGCTATTGAAGTTAGTAGGTCAGAACTCTGCACTGAATAGTACTTTTTTAGAGCTAGCGCAGTACTAGGCACTCTAGGGATGTTACTAATTTGCTATACAAAAAATTAATGCTGTTTAGAGTTGCTGAAAGAATATTTGATATCGTAGGACGTAGGGCCTTTTCAATGATTTTTAGAGTTGACTAAGCGTGGCGCACTTATGTAGTTTCAAACGGCATTTCTTCATTTCACCGACTATATTTTGCATAATCGTTAAAGTACAAACTTTTCTGGTTTCTACCACCGTATTCGAATAGCTCAGCTATACCAAATTCTTAAAAGCTTTTTTTCCAGCAGACTGTCGTTACAGAAGAAGACGGCATCCTTCTTAGTTGTTCGTTTTAATATTTTTTTATTTTCTTGGTAATAAATGGAATACAAAAAAATTAATGTACCTTTACAATTTACCGTGATTCCTCGTCGGTCAATAGAGCGGAGACTAATGCATTCTATCTATCATCTTATATATTTATTAATATTTCTCTTGCTTTCCGCGGGATCTATGAATTACGCCTAATTTTTAGGACTCTCATTTTTCTCTTTCTTAAAATTTTGCCTCAGAATCCTGAAAATTAATTTTTATCTAATTTCTATAGCAGAAGTCTCCCGACCCAAAAATCCCTGCTGTCAGCACTAAGACAGCTCTGCATATTAAAAAACTCCATTTTCTTTTCCAATATTACACTGACCTCATTTATCGATCCTGTATGTATGCACACCTTCTTACAAGTATTTCGGTTAGATATGTTTTTTTTAGTCTAAAATTTTCATCACATCAATTCGTTGACGAAGTGCAAAGAGCTTAAATTGGAATTGCAAAAGCATGAGAAGAAAATATTTATGTAATGCACAAATAAAAGAAATATGCAATATTGCACACGCATACAGGTATACATATGCACAAAAACTTAACATGGCGTTGACTCTTAACATAGCACTATTACGACTAGAAATCCTGCAGGTCAAGTATAAATATTGCCTTTGCTGAAAGCCTAATCTGATAGTTCAAACGATGTAAGAATGTGCCTGTATAGAGGGAATTTATAAACTTATATATTTGAATTTATATATATATACACCACAAGTGAAACTTTGATACAACTACAATAAAACTACACGAATCCATATATAAGTTTAGTAGTTTTCGAACTGCAGCAAACTGATGCGACCTGTAAGAGTGGGTGGTTCTCCTACCATGGTAGAGATACAAGCAGGAAAACATCAAGATTTGCAATTCAATTTCCTACTACTTTTTCACTTTTGTTTTCATATCTGTTAGTTATTTGTTTGCAACCACATTCACTAACTATTTGCTCACAAATCATCTAGCCACGAGTTGACACCACTGCGCCTAAGTCGTTAAAGCAAATATATATTAATGGGACACTCCGAGTATGCCGCATATTTTTTAACAAAGGATATAAAGTAGTAGACTGATACCATGAGGATCATTTTGTGAGAAGCAAACGCATAACAACAGCTCCGGCATGCAATCAACCTCTATAGCAAACTCCACTAGTGCCGAAATAGTGACTATTTCGGATTGCTCTCTCCCATGCAAGCAATAGACGGATTTTGGGCGGCGATATCTGCTGAAGTGTCCCACGACCCTTTTTTCGATACTGTGCAAATTTACGTTGAACAATGTCAGCAGTAGGCTTTCCGAGCCATTTGATACCAAACGAGGTTTCAGACAGGCTAACTCGCTGTCATGTAATTTCTTTAACCTGATGTTGGAAAAATATCGTGCGAACCGGCACAATTTATATAAGAGCGTACAATTGTCGATATTTACATGAACAACGTTAAAAACCGCGCAGTTAGTTTTATATCTTCTAAGCTGAATAAAGACGAAGTACTTTTGTAATCAAACAAACAGTCGACGCATTGCTTATAGACACGCACTGTTGACGGCTATGATTTTGAAGTATCGATTTTGTTTTAGCCGTGGCAGCTGAGAATGCTAAACTAATTTGACATTTCTTTTCAGTAAGATTTTGGAAGTCATCATGAAACGTTGAACGCCAGAACAACGCTTTCAAATTGTGAAAATTTACTTTGAAAAAAAAAAACTATAAAAATAATTAATCTTTCGGGCTAGTGCATAGAGCGAAGTGCTGAAGAAGACACCCAAATATCGATTCGTCGTTGTTTTCAACTTGTTGGTCTTTATGCTTCGACTACGCTGAAAATTTTACGTTTGGATCTTGGCTTACGTACTCATAAAATATAGCTCGTTCAAGATTTGAAGCCAAATGACCATCGTGGGAAAAGTAGTGGAAAATTGGACTTATGGAATGGACCATGTAACTCATAGCAGCGGCGGATATATGCCGGATATCATATTCACAAAATAAATACCATGAAATGATCTACCAGATTATATTGTAATATAAAGCAATGCATTCTAAAAAAACACCCGATACAAGGGGAAGACATTACAAAGTGTACCAAACAACAACTTTTAAATAAAAACATGATTCTGAGTGACGGAAATCTTTATTTTGGCCTTTAAGCGGTCCATTGCTTGTCAGTTTATATTGCGGCTGTCAACTTCACAAGGGTAAAATACGATTGACGCCAGTTTACAAAAATTATAAATTTTCCGTCACCCTCTATATAGGAAGTTTGATTATGTTTCCTCTCACCAAATTGATGTTGCGTTCAACAATGTTGCACGTTATGTAAAGGGTGATCAATTTTAAATTGAAATAAAACAATGGATTTTAAATTGAAATAAAGCAATGGAAATTCAAATTGATTGGACAATCCTTATTATTCCTGTGTAGAAACATAAATGACATCTATTTTTTAAAGATAATCGCTTTTGAATGTTGGCCGCAACTGCGCCGTAATTCGGGCATCCGTAAACACGAATTTTGAATGACTCGCTGGAGAACTTCTGCCAGTATCTCGTGAATAACTTAAGTAATGTTGGCTTTCAATGCCTTAATCGAAGATTTTTTATTCACAATGCATTTAGACTTTATATACTGTCCACTGCCCGAGACGAGAGATAAACTGCTCACCGAAACGACGACGCAGTAAATCCATTATTTCACGGGCTATATGGCAAGTAGCGCCGTCCGGGCTTCAGTTTCCGGGACGGAAAAGTCGTTTATCATGGTGCGGTAGCCCCGTCTTTGAAGAAATATGGCATGATGATTTCTTCAACTCATAGGCCTCATCAATCGATTATTTTCAATGGATGTAGGGGCTGTTCTGGAATGCCTTTCGGTTGCGCAAATACCGCAAATTTGCTTATTGACTTAGCCATTAAACCAAAAATGGACCTCACCGTTATACACCGTAAGTTGTCCTGAGCGCGCGAACATTTTTCACAGACCGTAGATATTCGTAATACAATTGTACAGGGTGGGCCAAATAAGACCTACTAATGTTAAGCACAAATAACTTTTTTATTTTTTGACATATTTATTTTTCTCTTTTTTTTGAATTGTTGGAAATTTATTGTGGAACCCTACAGTACAACACAACGCGTTAAAAATGTTGAGTTTTTCTATTCTTGTCAACGAGCAATTGTTTTAACGCAGCGTAAATAATGTTTTGATGTCGGATGAAGCGCATTTCCATTTAAATGGTTATGTCAACAATCAAAACTGCAGATTGTGGGGCTCTGAAAATCCAAGGGCAACACACCAATATCAGTTGCACCCATCTAAATGTACTGTTTGGTGCGGTGTCATGGCCACTAGAGTTATCGGTCCATATTTCTTCGAAAATGAGGATGAAACGCCGGAATCGATTTCAGAAGCTTCTTACAGAACATTGATTGAAAACTTTTTGCGGTCAATGGCGGAGCAGTATCCTAATTTGTGGCTTCAACAAGATGGAGCAACTGCGCATACTGCTAGGCACACTATGGACCTGCTGCGTCAAATTTTTGACCTTGTCCACCTCGTTCGCCAGATTTGACTGCACCTGACTTCTTTTTATGGGGATATTTAAAAGACAAAGTGTATCTTAATAAACCAGAGACTATTAGACAGCTGAAGCAAAATATTCGAGACGAAATTCTGAGCCTTCAACCAGAAACATTATGTGGTGTAATGGAAAACGTGTTAAAAAGAGCCAATCTTTGTATCGAGAAAAATGGTGGACATTTGTCTGATGTAATATTTCATACATAATTTCCATAAAATATATTCAATGTATAAAAACAATTAACCAAAATAAATGATTATTGCAAAAGTTATTTGGGTTAACATTAGTAGGCCCACCCTGTACGTTGCATTAAAAGAAGCATACATGCCAGTACATTTGTACCTATGTATACATATTTATGAATGGATTTTGAGTACAAAATATTCTCGCAATTCCTTCAACTACGCGCCATTTTAATGCTATGCACACGCGTCTTATAAGTAAAACAAACAAATATAATAAAACATATAAATGTTGCTCTTATGGCTCACATATAATATAATATCCATAACACATATATATGCATACATGTATGTACATATTTAAGTACTTTAGTGTACACTGGTAACGACCACCTGTTGCTAACGATAAGCGCTTTTGCGCAACTGCAAAATTTCAGATGTTGTTTGCATGGCGAGGAGTGTTAGTATTGAAGGGGAAATCTTTATGAATGGTGATTTCTCTGCAAATAATTACAATTTATTAAAATATGAAAAAAAAGAAAAACATTTAAAATTGGAAACTGGTCGGAACAATAGGATTTTTTTTTACTCAATGACTAAAGCAACTTTTGCAACAATAATAAAATACTTCACCTAGAATCTACCCATTGTTGCAACACCATCCCTTTCGTTTCCCAAACAACTCACATGTGCTCGAGCAAATCAAACTCCACTCGCATTTGAGCAACAACACAACCGGTTTCCCACAAGCATTGAGTATTTTATGCTTTTCACTCATATAAGTATGGTGAATTTCTTGAGTGTATTCGTACGCTGTGAAGACGCTGCTGGCCGGAGTTCATGTGCATTTTGCTGTGCTGGTGGTGAATAGAATTCGTTGTGCTGTGCCGTGCGAAAGTAATGTGCTAATGTGCTGTCGGAAGTTACGCTAATCGACGGCGGATACGTTGAGAATTTTTTAAAATTTTTCGTTCGGTGTGTTGTGCAAATGAAAGAAGTTGTTGGCTTCTTGCCGATACATTAGCAATGAGATTGTGGAATATAATGATGAGATAAGTGAGCGGTGCCGAATTAATTGTATATTTTTGATGGAAAAATTATCAACTACATATTTTAGCAAAATAAATTCATACGTGTGTGAAGATGTTTGCGTAAATGTTTTCAATGTAGTAAGCAGTGATGAGAAAATAACGAAGAAGTGCAATTTGGCAGTAGCAGCTAAAATCGAAGTTAGTGGCCACCAAATGGCTTTTTGGCTTTACTAAATAATTATTTAATGGCTAATACGATGAATGTGAAATGAAAAATAAATAAATATAAAGTGAGTTGAAGCCTATAAATTAAGTTCTCGTGCATACATTTCATATTTGGTGGCAAACATATGAGAAAAATGTGGCAGCAAGAAAAGGGCCTGAGAATTCCAAATTAATTAAAAAGTATACAACTGGCTATACAAGTATTTGTTGTATTTGAATCTGTGTGAATTGGTGCAGTATTAGTGTGAATAATTCAGTGTTTGGTGTTGTTGCTATTCTTGTGAATTTTGTGAGTCGCGCGCGCACACATACTCTCACACACACATGCCCATGACAAAGACGACGCGCCACATTTCTGCGTTCGTTTACTTACCTGAGCGTCGACGCTGCATAGTCAGCGTCCGTGAGTAATATCATACATTCGTTAACGTGCGGGGAAATGCCGTTCCAGCGCAACCAGGCAGGTGTGCCGCATACGGTGTTGTTGTTCCTGTGAGCTTCAACGCAAAACCAGTTGTTCGCAGTGACGTTCGCAACTCTCAGCCGTTTCATAAGTGTTAGTGTAACGAGTTTTCAACATCAACGATCGTTGATCGCTCTCAAAACGCGAATACGGTCGTTGGTGCTCTCTAATCGACTAACAGCATTGCCATTTTGAATAATATTAAAGAATAAGTAAAAATAATTGAGCAAAAAATAATAATAATAATGTAAACAAACAGTTTTTCTCGCCATTGAAGCAAAATGTAATATGAGAAATAAATATATACGTATGTATGTACATGAAATAAATAAAATATTCAGTTAAGTAATGCGGCGTTGTAAGTGATTGTTTTGAATAGTGAAATCGGAAAGCTGACTGGCTTCCCAGTCAAAAATAGAATTGTTTATAAAATAAAATTCCGATAAGCAAATACAAAAAAGTTTTGGGGTTCATTCACTCCTTGACCTTTGCCATACAACACTACTACTTGCGACTGCAATCACAATAAGTTATTACAATCCAACAACACAAAAATACACAGTCATGGAGGAATGCGAGCGACGTTTAGAAAAATCTAAAAGTGTGCTTTTTCACAACAACAGCAACCACTACTACTACTACCACTGTAAAGTGCCATCAAAATTCAATTTATGGATTATATGCGGTGTCTGGCTGTTGCTCAGCCTCATTGGCAGCTGCTATTGTTCAGGTATGTTTGTATGAGTACATCTTTGCTTGTGCATTTGCCCGCAAGTTAGTCGTCTAGCAAATTGACATAGCTGCTGCTGTAAAAGGCGGCGGCATTTCCGTTATTACTAGCGATTTAGTTGAGCAGCGCACTTTTAGGGCATTCACTGACCTACGACAAAAATGTGTTTCTATTTTAGGGGAAACGTATGTGGATGTAATAGCGTGGCATACGATACACGTGTGAAAATGACAGGGAAAATATACGAAAATAAATCGAGTGATTTTAAGAGGCCGAAAGCATGAGACTTGAAAAGGAGTCATAAATTTGTGGTGTTTTGCTTGTTGGGCATAAATTTATAAAAATGTAGTGAAATAATATTATATGGTGATCTTCGTATTATATATGAATTGGGTTGGACTTAGCATTTCAGTATTTCTGCTGTGTAAAGAAGGAAAATAATTAATGAAAAATTGCTTTATTTTTGCAATACATTTCATTTAATTTAATTTCATATAACGCAGTTTTGTGAAAAAGTGAATAATTAGTTTAAGTCCAATAAACTTCGTTAAGTTAGACCATAATTACTTAGAAACTTCGGAAAAACAGATGTTGCAGAATGGTTGATGCTTAAGTTTTCATATGCCACCTTGATCAAAAAATTCCCGGAATACTTACATATAAAAAAATTCAAAATACAAGTTTACAATACTTCTTTTCGGCTGCTTTACAGGCTTCAAAAAATCGATTTTTTTGTGGATTTTTTTGGGAAGGAAAGAATTACTCGATTGAAACGAAACTTTCAGGTGTTATTGTTATATATTTCAGCAATCTTCTCAAATTCTTTCATTTAAATATATGTCATATTATGCCTGGTAGAAGCATTTTGCCGAGGCGCCTCGAGTATGCATGTGTCGTGCGGCGGGAAAGATGCAGGTCGCAATTTTTATCTGAAACCAAAAAATTAGTTAAACCAAGAAAATTAAACAAAAAGTGAGAAATTCAACAGTTTTTCGCTAATTAAAAAAAAATTTATTTTTTTGGAAAAACTAATTCACTTTAGATTGTTTAAAAAGTGGGTTAATCACAACTTTCTTAAAGTTTTTTTAGGTTCAACTAGAAGATAATTGAATTCCGAATACAATCAACGTTATCTCGTTTCGATAGGACGTCTAACTTTTTAGCTATCTTTCCCGCCAATTAGGAAAAATCGTAAAAATAAAAATCCGAGAAATCGCGCGTCAAATTTTTTGTATAAAAAAAAACCGCTCGTATACCTGCTCGACGCTTGCTCACAATTTCTTCTGTAACTGCGAAAATATTTTGAATTTGCTTCGGAAATTTTGAGGACACATTCTTGGATAGTTTGGGAAGACATTTATGCAAAAAAACAATCGATTTTTTGAAGCCTCTAAAGCAGGCTCCCCCCTTAAAACGCGTTCCCCGTTTCAAATAATAATCCTTATTGACTGTCTGACCTTCTGGCAATACCGTTGTATGACATAAGAACCCCGACCATCGAACCCTTTTTTGACAGAAAACGGCTTGGTTTTGGTTCATTCTGAGCTCTGCACTCACTCGCCTGATGTCTGGATTGCGTTTCGTACTCATAAACCCATCTCTCGTTTTCAGTAATAATGAGTTTGATGGATGTTGGATCGGTCTCAGCCTTGAAAATCATGTCTTTGGCTATATCAATGTGGTCCCTTTTTTTTGGCAAAATTTTGCGAGGCCATCTTTTGCAACCCGGTACAAAGATAAGCGTTGTTGTTGTTGACGCATGCAGCAATTTGATTTCAAGTCTTAGCCCTTGGGTATATTTAACGTCTGAGACACGTCATACACTTGTTTGAGTTTAGACAATATTTAACATGCACAGTTTTTTAATACTACATAAATAACAATAAATGAGTTCCTACGTAAACTGTACTGCGTTTACATACTACTTTAAGTAACCAAAAATCAAATCCGTTCCACATGCAAATATTTTTTGAAATAATTAAATCCCAAGGGGTTAAAGCAAATCTATGTTGTTTTACAATACGCGAAATCGGTCACTTAATCTGTTTTATATTTTTCGGTGGTCATATTGATTGTAGATTCTGATTCACTGATCTCGTTTCGTCACAATTTTTTATGGTCAAGTGTTATTAATTTAAGTTTTTCGCCATTTCCCTTTGGGAAATATATTTTTTGCACAGTGACATTATCTGGTGTTAGAGATCGGCCAACGGTCATTTCAAGAAGAACTAAAACAAAAAACAAAAACAGCATATTGAGCCATTTTTCCCCAAATTTTAGTAAACTTTCTCCTAATTTTTAATATATTAATTTTTTGCTGACTGCGTTTGCGATTTTTTCATATAAAAGTGCAATTTATTATTAATTTTTTTAATTTTGTTTGCAAAAACATAATTTTTAAATGGAATAAAAGTGCAAAAAGCCGCCATTAAAAAAAAATTATAAAAACTCAACGCAATTTTTTAGTTGCTATTACTTGCACTTTAGCTGATCTTTGCTGGAACTGGGAAGCAAAGTTGCAGCAGTACTATTCATGTATATCTACCGTAATCTCCGATTTATATGCCCACATATTTCACAGCTCGAATTTCGAATCATAAAATATATTGAATGCATTACACTTCTTTATTTCCTTTGAAATGGAATCGCCCTTTGAACTTATATGACTTTCTATAAAGTGGGAGTTTGAAGTTTTATTTTCCACTGAAGTAGTAATCAGATAAAATTAAAATATTTGCGTTTGATAGAAAAACTGGTAGCTGTTACTATGCATTTTTTGTTTTTTGTTTTTGTTGGCGAAAATATTTGGTATTCTTCAAGGATAAATTTAAAAAATTATCATTTTTGTTTTAGTTTTATTTATATGAAAATTTGTATCATAATTTATGGCCTTAGGTCAATTGCTAGAACTTTCTTTCTTCTGTCGTTTGATATCAATATTATAACACTGCGTGAAGTTTAAACCATGTTTTCGCTTTTTTTAGTAAAAAAAAGCTGAGGAATCGATAAACGCGAAAATCGATTTTCTTAAAAATTTGGTATGATACAGACCTCTTTTGGGTACCGATCAGCTCAGCAGCCTTGCCTCTAATCGACATTTATAATAATAGAAAGTTTCTAAAATTTAAGACCACAAAAAATTATCTAATTAAGAAATCTCAAATTTGGTATACCAACATTTGTTTGTCCTTTCTTTTTTTTTTATAAGTATTAAATCTGAATTAAAGTCACTCGCTTAACACCTCCTCTGGACCCAATCTGTTGAAACAACACGTTTCTTGGACCTATCATTAGATGAGTTAAACGATGACGATCCGTGACTACGGCGCACTTGCAGGGCCTGGTGAAGTGCTACAACAACAACAACAAAGCTTCATCAAAATGCCAAGATTTTTAATTAGGATTTGCAGAAAAAATTTTGGTATTAATTTTTAATGATTTTAAATTTTACACAATATAGACCAAGTTTCAAGTGGCTTGAAATTCTCATTTTTTGATCATTTTTTTCCTGACGGTGCCACGCATTTTCTCCTTATATGATAAAAAAACGCCGTGCATTCGTTATATGAGAAACACGGTCAAGGAAAAAAATTATAAAAATTCAACGAGATTTTTTACCACCTTCAAACTTACATTTTTTTATACTAAAACTTGCGAAGCATACATTTTTTGAATATTAATTATTTTAGGATATGAATTGTTGTGCTTGAAAAATTGTTGAATTTTTTTAATTTTCCCACAAAGTTTTAAATTTTGGTTTAAACTGTTTTTGGTATATAATACGTTTATAAAAAATTGTAAATATTAAACAAACCGGAGAAAAATAGTTAAAATTGGCCAAAATATTGAGGGCTACAGAATTTGTAATGAAACATGGAATTGTACCGCAGAAATAAAAAGCGGGATAGAAATAGCACGTAATGTTTTTTTTTTTTTTAATAAAAAGGTACTAAGCAGCCACGGCCTCTGCCTGAAAACCAAAATGCGATTTGTAAAATACTGTGATCGATACTTCTCTAGGCTATAGACGCTTGGACCCCTTAAATGGCAGATCTCAGCAAGCTTAAGGCATATGAATTGTGGATATATCGGCGAACTTTAAGAATACCGTGAATGCCGAAATAGCAGATCGTGTTACGAATAATGACGTTCTACAGAGAATAAACTGTGATCGAGAGCTGTTATCAACCATAAAGAGAAGGAAGACATCATACTTAGGCCATATCATAAAAAATTCCAAATACGAGTTGCTCTAACGGAACAAGGAAAAATGGGAGCAAGACGAGATATTGGCCGGAAGCAATTTTCATGGCTACGTAACATTAGACAATGGACCGGAATACAAAATTTAAGCATACTCATTGACATGGGAAAGGACAGAGTCCAATACGCCGAAATAATTAAAAACTTGTAAATTTGTTTTGCTTTTGTTTTCAATTTTTTTTTTATTAATAATATGTTTGCAAATATGTTTTATGTGTAATTTTCATTCAAAAATTAGTAAATATCAAAAATAACTTTATATGTTCACCTATATTCGAAACCGAATTGGCAACTGTAATTCTAACAGCGAGGAAATTTGAAAAGTCTAATGGTGCCAGCGCTCACCGACGTTAGAGTAGTCACTTTCCCTTGCCCGTAGGATACACAAAATTGAGAAAAACTTTAGCCAGTAGAAAGCAACTGCTCTCCGTTGGTTACATATTTACAAAATGAATCTATTTGTATGTGCTTGTGTTTGATTTTATCGACACACTGTTGCCATTGATATTTCTGCACGCACCCATCCGCGTTATCATTCACAAATTTTCATTGTATAATAAGCCAAAGTCAAAAACCACCAAATGCAAAGAGTTCATTTTCTATAATTAACATTATTCAACAATTTTTTTAAGTTATTTTAATAAAAATTCATTTTTTTCTAAATTTGTTTGGTAAATGATTTTGAAATCGACTGCTTCGCAACACTGTGTGGTGAGAGAGCAATCAGCTGACACGTTTTTACGGAAACAATCCACTTGGTAAACGATCTACGATACTACGTAACGGAATGGTGGTGATTTTCCATTTACATGGGGCTCTCAGTAGTCAGCTCTCCTGTCAGCTGACACCGGCGTACGTTTACATTGCTGAGTGTGAGGACCATAGCACATAACGGGTTATTTTCTCGAAGCAAGGTGCACAACCGGAAAGCAGCAGTAGAACTGCAATTTTGATTTTTTCTATTTATTTGGTCAAATTTGTTCTAAGTTACCGTAAATTGTCAATCTTTCTTTATACATTTTGACATTTTAGGAACCAAAAGCAAAAACAAAATGCATTGCTCGTATCGTTTTTCCTCTGTCACCTGTTTAATTTGCCTTGCAACAGAGTAATACTTGTTTGGGGCGGCGAAGAAATTTTTATCACTGACATAGCGATTAATCTACGCGATTTTGACTTAAAGTTCCGCCCGCTGAAACTCGATTGTCGAAAATACATATAATTTCGTTTCATCTGGAGTTGCTTTCGAGCAGGTTGACGACATCGAAAATTTACGGTTAAGTGAAGAAAATCTCACACAATGCTTTCAAAACTATAAATGTATGTATTTTGCCTCCAAACTTTGTGACACTACAAATTTATCACTTTTAGCCTTAATATGCCATGCTTGATTGCATTGTCAATAAAAAAATTAAAGTTCAACAAGGATTTAACATTTGAAATTTTAAGTTAACATGGAATATCCATTAAAGTGTGCACACAAATACTCATATACAACCATTTGACAAATCAGCAAACAGCTCAACAGGTGGTTTTGCGGTGGCTTCAACTTTGACATCTGAAATGGTTGAATGCCACTTTAGCTGGGCAGCAATCGAGTTGACCAAGGAGGGGGCTAATAAACCAGAGTAAAGCCAACTCGTAAAAAAATTTGCCAAACTAAAATCCACACTCGCCGTTTACTGCCAACTTATCAATGCCATTTCATGATATATTTTTCGCTGGCAGTGAAAGCACTTGAATTGACCCACGAACCCGCTGCGGTATCCCAAGGCTGTTAATTATTAAACCAATTGGATTGAATGAACGAACGGATTGACAGACGGCTGGTCAATATGCTTTGCCATACAAACGCTTGCCTTCAACACATCACTTCGAACTGCATATGTACATATGTATGCATACCCACCCACCTATCCACCGACCAAATCGGGGTCATCAGCATTTACATATGTGTGTGGTACATAAGTGCATATGTTCCAATTGTCAGTGGAAGTAAGAGGACAGTTCAAAACGGGTTGCTTCTTAAACTGATGTAGAATTTAACTGCGGACAAATTGACAAAAACACAGTAAAAGTGAAGAAGGAAGACGCGTGATGGTATTTTCGGCGCGAATAGAAGAATAACTATTAAAAAAGGATTATTTTATTCATCTACGTACAAATTGAAAAGTTAATAGGTACGAAAAATATAGTAGAGACTAAAGGGCGAAAGAAGAAAAAATATTAAACTATTGAAGTTAAGCCGAGGCTGGTGAAGTGAAGCAGAAAACAATGAATACGAAATGAAAAGAAAAAAATACGATCCCAAATATCAATGGATTTAAAAGACTGAAGTAAAATTCGTACCTGCAAATGTTAACTGCCATAATTTATTGATGGGGTTTTGAAAATTTAAGATTATCTTAGCCTCAGTTCTAATTTTAACTGGAAATCAAGCAATCATGGCGGTAATAAGACTTAAAATAAATGAAGAAAATGCTAAAGAGATTAAGCTAAAACTCCATAGCAAGCGTTCCAGACGCTATGGATTTATTTAGTAATAAAATTTGTCAGCTGCAGTAAGCGCTGAAAGCCATAGCGCCTAAAACATTTTGTACGAAATCTTGGTAGCTTTAGCGTCAAAGTGGCGGCGAACATTTTTTTGTTCTTTGTTTTTTTGAATTTTTTCCAGCAGGACAATGAAATAAATCAAAAATTCTTTGCGTTGCACTAGTCATAAACTACACCCAGCGAAACAAAACATGCCGCACTAATAATTTCACAAGATTTTGTTGTTTAACCGATTGGAAATTTTTTTTATTCGTTATGTAATGGACTGGAAATTTGCAGTGTAAATGCCGTGCAAAGCATTCTTGTAACCATTTAAAGGTTAATTTGTCACGTAATAAATGTGTTTTTGAAAGGCTAAACAAATTATAACTAACCAAAATTATAACTTTTCTTTCATTCTTCGACTCGAATGGCTGCTATAATTTCATTATCGGATTGAAATGTAACTACTCGTAAAATAGCCGAGCAAATGAATATTAATAAGAAATCGGTAAATCGGTTTAAAAGTAATAATTGGTTCGGATGTGTTCAATTCCGCTTTAATGTTCCTTACATGGCTATCGATGCTACCGAAGGTAAAATTACGCAATACATTTAAACTAGTTTCGGACTAGTCCGGTGGTGTGAAGTTTCGATTAAGCGTTGAGTGTATGACCGTCGCAGGTAAAAGTACCCATCACAGTAAAACTAGCTTCGGTCTAGTCCGAAAGTGCTTGGTTTCTCTTAATATTTGCCACTATCAATCTTGTTAAAATTATACATCACAGTAAAACTAGTTTCGGACTAGTCCGGAAGTGCTTGGTTTCTTTTTAGCGTTCCTCAAATGAATGTTAAGCGTACTATTTGCCACTATCAATCTTGTTAAAATAATACATCACATTAAAACTAGTTTCGGACTAGTCCGGAAGTTCTTGGTTTCTCTTTAGCGTTCCTCAAATGAATGTTAAGCGCACTATTTGCCACAATCAATGTTGTTAAAAGTACACATCCCAGTAAAATTAGTTTGGGTCTAGTCCGGAAGTGCTTAGTTTCGCTTTAGCATTGTATGAGCAACTAGCCGAAAATATTCTAATAATGAATATTCTCATTACTGAATATTTCAATTTTAAATGTCAAATTTATAAATTATAACCTAATAAAGTGAGTGGCATAGCCAACAGCAAAAAACCAGCGGCAACTGCAACAGACTAAAGTAAAGGTAGGAACGGCCAGCCAGAAATTGTTAATTGAAATGCTGCACTCGTAGAGTCGCTGAATTTTCACTGGAAATATGAAGCCGGGGTTTGGCTGTGCGGGCAAGCAAAAAGTATGCTTTTAAGTGGTCTGCGGAGTACTGCATTTTTGGCACGGCATTACACAAAAGTTTGAAAATTTAATTATGTAACAGTAAAATCATATAACGCTGGTCGTTGAATTGCTTCTACTTCCATTGACTCTGCAGCTAACTACGAATTTGTATTTAATTAGTTAAATAAATGAATTCCAGGCAAGCGTTAAAGCTCTTAGTGACTAAAGTGGCGTCAGGCTGTTGAACGAAAAACAATTAAGTAAACGGTTGGAACTTTTTTAAAATTACGCATACCTATTTATATAAAGTTTTGGATATTACGTGTTTGCGTGTGTGTGTGAGTGTGCGTGTAGGTATAATTACATTCAGGGTTTCAAGCTATTAGAATTAGTGGCTTGTGGTGAGTGTCGACAATGGAAGGTAAAATGCAAATGAGAAACAGCTAAAGTGCGTAAGTCAATAGGCTGCATTATTCTGTATGTGCACGTGAATAGCTGAGTGTAGGTATGAGAATGTCTGCTGGAAAGTTGAAAATCAATGCAATAACAATGCTAGCTGTAAATGATGATAAAAGGTGTTGTGTACTTTATAGGTGGAGAACTTCTAAATGGCAACACTGTCTTCTGTGACAGCCGATTTTAGAGATCGTCAGATTTAACATCATGAATTTAGTATTGACTTCCATGTTTACATTAACATAATTTTCTATTAAACTAACTTAACATTTTATTTGCGGAACAACATCCAGATGCACGCCACCAATAGGAGGAGGAGCTCGGCCAAACACCTAACGGATGTGTACGCGCCAATTATTTATTTATATTATTTTTAAATTCTCATTCTTATTTACAAAAGTTCGCTATTTTAAAACTTTCCACTTAGTTCCTACCGCTCGTTCCTTTTGACAGTTTAAAATAATTTAATTTATCGAAAAAAATACTCTCAAAAATAGATTTTAACCTGCTTAAGGGGGGAAACCGGTTTAGATCGATCAAAAAATCGATTTTGTTTTATTGAATAAATCGTTAGTATAGCTACTAGCAAAATTAAAGCGAAATTCGCATTATTCCCGATTCTATGAGCTCTTAAGTGACTGCCCGTCGGTTCCGCATCGTAGCGCGCGTTAGTTAGAATGACGTCTTTCTCGAAACTACTTTTTTCAACTGGTGGGAATTCTATATTAGCTTAAAAAGTTATTGACCAATCGTTCTAAAATTTTTCGGGATTTTTTTCTTTGTTCAATTCTAATCTATATGAACCTAATTCTGGGATTATATTATTATTTAAGATATGGTTTTTTAAGCAAAATATATGAAAAAATATATAATAAAGCTACTTTGCGTTCAAGCGCCTCAAAAGCATGCAATTTTCAATATTTTTTTACCACAATTAGGTTCATATTCTTAGGAAATATGTTGTTAATAAAAAAACAATTGCTGTTGAGTTGAGAGAAAAATTGCAACTTCAGGAATTCCCACCAGCAAGACACTCGGATGGCGATCGTCCATGGACAGCACGCTCTAACGCCACTATCTCCCGCGGAAATAGCTTCAAAAAAATTTAAAAGTGTACCAAAAAATATAAATAAAATATTCCCTAAACTTAAACAATTTCTGATTATTCCTTCCTTGTTCAAAAAATTCTCGAAAAACACCAAAGTTTTGGCCTCCTAAACCGGTCTCCCCCCTTTAACTTGACTTCTATCATCGTACAAAAAACATTTTCTACAATCTTAGTTAATTATAGAATATTTTGAATATGCTCATCTATTTATTTACATGAAGAGGCGGCCGCTTTTAGAAAAAAACGTTTTCTTCATTTCGGTCTTTCACCGAGATTCGAAGCTACGTTCTTTCTGAATTCCGAACCGTTCTCTCTGAACTCCGAACCGTTTTCTCTGATTCGTCGATTCGGCCGCCGCTTTGTTTAGTAAAAGAAATAATCCCTCGACTAACCCTCACTTCATATGAAAGGCACCAGTTCGGAAGTAGTAAATTTCCTGCAGTGTTTTAATGTCTTCATGGCCATGTAACAGGCGGCAATGTCACATGCGTCGTTTACTGCAGGGCGCTATGGGGAAGCTAATACGAAACGACGGCATTTACCGCCATTGTTATCGACTGTCGAAACACATTTGACATTTCAAATTTGGTATATTTGCATATATTTATACACGCATACATACATACGCGTAATAATATGAAAGAAACCGCAAACAGCTGGAGCAAATAGGTAATGGGCTGCTATTAATGATGCATAGAGGCAGGCGTGTGACGTTGTCAGTAAGTGTTTGCACTTCACCCCATCAATGTCAACGAAGTGGTGAAAAAATGCATTATGCCATGCGGGAATAAGAATGCATATACACATATATACGTACATGTACGTGTATCAGGATGACCATTGAAAAAGGTTATGAAAGTTCAACGCCCTACCCATAATTATTTTATTGTTTTTTTTATGAGAAACAATATTTTCCTTTTTATAGATTTAAATCATTTTAAAATTAGCTAAGAAAATGCATTTCTGTTAAAAATATTATTTTAATAAAAAATTTAATTTTTTAGAGTCCTTACAACCCCTGAAATGTAAGAATGTGTCAATTTAATGGTCATAAATTATGGAAATAATCTGCCGACTGAAGACGGAAACGACTCATGGTGAATTCTAAATAGTTTTCAAATAAATCACATATTAATATTTAAAACAAAATAGGCTTTGAACTTTCATAACCTTTTTTCTGGAGTACCCTAATAAACGTATGTAAATATGTGTGTCAACAAAATAGGTTCAGCGCACATTACGAATTTTATAAAAAGTTTTTGTTGCCCCTGCGTGTTTAAAGTCAGTTCAATGCGCATTCAAAAACAACACAAAAGAACAAAATGAATGAAAATAAATAAAAAATCAAGTATAAGTTAAGAAATGATCAGGGGTGCGAACAGCTAAATGAAACATGAAACATCATAACACATTTTAACCAATGGAACTTGTGCATTTATTACTCTTTTATAGTGTGCAAATCTTTCTTTATTGTCTATTACTCTGATTCGAAATAGAGCTGTAAAATTTAAATAATTCAAGGATACTTGCGACTGCACTGCAACTTAAATGTCTGCTGTTAAAATCGCTTTATCTCCGCATTGCCCTCCAGACTTGTGCACTTTTCGAGCAAGCCATCCTCACACAGCCTTTCCCCTATGTTCAGGTAAGGACAATATGGCGGCCACCCGATTAGTCTATTTTCATCACGATTTCCACTCCACTAGAAATATCAACAGCAATAGTGTTCAACAGTTGACTTTGCTTACACTTACGATGTGCTGGCAACAGATGGTTAACAGAGTTGCCTATATTAGCATGTAAGAGAGCAATTTTCGGCGTGTAAATTGTTCCATACAAAACTTATTTAACGGTTTGTGTTTTGTTTTGCACAGTTCCGTCTCCGGCTGCGCCTGAAATTTGTTCGCATATGTAAAATATCTTTCACTGTTAACTTAACATTTTCTGTTGCGTTAGCGGAAATGAGTTAACGTTCTTTAGGACATTTTACTACTATATTTTGAACAATTTCCTGGGAGTTTGTTAGTTTAAATGTGAAGTCAAACTATAAATAGTTAAGTTCGATGGAAATATACAATTGGCGCAGAGAAATTTAGTTATCAACATTGTGAAGCTTTCCGTGAATTTCATTCATTTGGGTTTTTTGCAAATGGTATGGAGTGTGAAAGTAAGAAATTATTTAGTTATAAAATGATTGTCTTCAGTGTTACAAGTGATCTCAGATTTTAATAAAAGAAATGCCAAGAAAACGAGTTTCAAAAGATATTATTCAATTAGTGTATTGCAATCACTACAAAGGCAAATCAGCCAGAGAAATCGCCGATATGTTCTTCCTCAAAATTAGAACTATATATAATATAATAAGCCGTGCTGAAAATGAAGGAAGACTCGAGTTGAAAGGATCTACAGGCAGACCAAAAAAAATGACGCAGCGAATTGAACGTAAAATTATTAAAACTATTTATAATAGCCCGCAAAGCAGTACAAGAGGATTAGCTCTTCAAGTGGAAAAAGGCTACGGGTTAAGAGTTTCTCATGAAACTGTTCGAAAGTGTTGCAAAAACACAAATATTCTTCAAGAGTGGTTAGGAAAAAACCCCTGTTATAAGCACAAAACGTTGATAAAAGATTGCTATTTGCCACCGAGCACATATCACTTCCCACAGAGTACTGGGATGATTTTATTTTCTCAGATGAGACGAAAATGATGATCTACTACCATGATAGACCCCAGAGAGTTTGGCGTAAGCCCCTCACAGCACTACAAAACAAAAATATTATCCCTAACGTAAAGATTAGAAAACTGTCAGTAATGGTTTGGGGTTGTATATCAACAATGGGAGTGGGTGAAATCAATATTTTGGACAAAATAATGACGAAGTAGGTATATCTTGATATTTTAAAAAACAAATTGACTTCCAGTATTAGAAAATTCGACTTTGTTGACCCGGAAAACTCGAACAAATTTAAATATTGTACAAATACTATCAAGACAATGATCCAAACATAAATCTTATTTATGCAGATCCTGGTTACTCTACAACTTCACCAAAATTATTTTTAAATAACCCTGCCGAGAGTTCCGACATTAACCCAATCGAAAATTTGTGGGCTCATTTAAAAATAAAAGTAGGGAAAAGATCGCCAACCAATAAAACTGAATTAATAAGATTCATCAGAGAAGAGTGCGAAAAAATATATTAGCATAAGAGTATGATATTCCGAAACAAATTAAATATATGCGAAGTCGTCTTCAAGCGGTAATTGATGCCCAAGGAGGACATACAAAATATTAACGCCAAAAGACTACTTTTTTTGTTGTTTTCATCAGGTATGCAAAGATTTTTTGACACTTTTTAAATAGAGTAAACATCTTTTTTGTTGTTGTGTTTGTAATGTGTGTGATTATTTAACAACTGTTGGCGCCTAATAGTCGTAGACAAGTACAGTAATGGAATGTATGTATAAATTTTTTGTTTGATTTTTTATTTGTTGTTGGAATTCTCGATCAAAGCTAAAATTTTAAATTTTTCTTCACTATGCAAAGATATTCTTGACAAACTGTTTGTATGTAGGGGAACCTTATATAGTAATTCTGAATAATGCTTAAAAAATAGTGCATAATAGTCATTTGCAATAGTCCCCAAAAACCTGAAAAAAAAATTGTATTGTATTTGTTCTGAAAATTCAACAGCCTTAGGAGCGTTGTGCTTCAAAACGAAAGAATGAAACGAATGCCATCCTACATTCATCTGATTCCTGCAATTTTTTTTCTGCACTGGCTGTGATCGAGTCAAAAAACCACTACATCGAACCGACGATGTCTATACTGATAGGTGAAATAGAGTTCCAGAAATGTTTCGAGAGCTGGATCAATCGCTGGCATAAGTGCATTGCAGTTGATTGGGAGTACTTTGAAGGTGATATTATAATATCACGTTTAAAGAATAAACTTGGATTTTGAATTCTATGAATATATTCCGGCAACTTTTTGATCAAGGCGGTATTTTAAATATGAGCGAAACGGAAGGGAAGATTCGATTTTTAGAGATATCTCGCTTCTCGAAAAAGCTATACAACTTCACAGTCTTACTGAACAGCCCTTATTGATAGAGGCAGTTGTCAGAGCTGTTATACCTTCTCGGCATGACTGGTTCGTTGCCAGATCTATAAAAAAAATACTGAAGATAACTCAAACAGATATTAATTCTTGCATATGTAGATGTATTTATTTCACACAAGTTTACTGTAGGAGAATTGCACCAATAACAATAGCGAATATGAAGCTATGAAGCAATCCGTGGGACAAAAACATGCTGTTATACCAACAACAACAACAACAACAGAACGTGTGAAATTACTGACACTGCGCTTTGGGGTACAGACAAATTAGGCGATTTTTCACACTCAACACGCTCGACGCTACTGGTTATTCGACACTCCAATTCAGAGCATATTCACTTATACTCGTATACTATACAAATGCATGTATATATGTGAGTGTGGCATGCTTAGTTGTCGGTTGAGTGCAGTAATTCGAGCGCTAAGAAGACTAGGGTAGGACTAGACCATTTTTTAAACAATAAGCGCTGTATCATCGAAGGCGTTGTGCTTATCATTGACGCCATTATAACCATTTAAGGGGATATTCTGGTCTAGACGCCTTAATTTTAGGTATTTTTAAAACTAAGATAAACAAACATGAAACATGCCCTTTGGTTGGGCACCTATTGCGGCGCGTCCCAGGTGGTGGATAGGGTACGCCACAGTTATCTTCTGTGGTTAAGTAGGTCATAGCCTTGGTAAAAGCCTACTCGCGAACCAGCCTAGTTCTCGTCAACCAACAACTATGGTAGGGGGAACAACATGTAGTGCAGTGTTACTGCACGCGTGCCGTAACTGCCATAATTGCTGGCAGTGACCCATATCCACTTCGGTGGAAGGCGAGAAGCCACTCGTATTAGTAGGTCATGTCTCTGCTAATACGAATGGAGTAAACATGGACTCACGGGGAGAAGGCCACTTCCTTATATCAAAGGCTACCAATCCAAGGTGGAACAGCATACGCCGAGGGATGCATGGCTTAGGGTGAGCTAAGTCGCTAGTATGCGGACTCTGGGGCACCTGTCGCACCCCAGTTTAAATTCGACTTACCACGGCATAGGGCTCTGCCGTGGCGAACCCCATTATTTCCCTACGAATATCTCTGGTTACGACTGCTGACTCGTCAGCTGAGTGACCGCCCCGCAAAAATGAACAAAACTAACATAAAACAAACAACACAACAAAAAATTCCTTCCCGACGCGGAAGACCCGTTGGCTCCACCAAACTTATGGCGGGGTCAAAAACCACCCCTTCGGTGGCTAAAGTGCTCACTAAGAGCAAGACCGTCAAGGAGACACCACCGCACTCCCAGGTGGCTTCTACTTCCTCCAAAACCGACTCGGGTGCGGAGAACCCATTGATCACCAAATCTGTTTTGCCAGAAACTGGGAAAACAAGTCGGACAGAAGTCTCCAGAAAACCTATCCCTCCTCATCTCCGTCGATACAGAGATCGAAGACGCGCCACTTTCCTTACGGAAAAGTTCGGCAAAACCCCTGAGGAGGAGCTGTCCGACCAACAAAAGTCAACTCTCGGTTGGGCCCGGGAATTTCTTCGGAAGTATGAGGCGTCCAAAGAGAAACCGAGTGCAGCTAAGCGGCAGCGGTCTTCAGAGGATCCTTCTAGCTCCAACGACCCCAAGAAGCATAAAGCTTCCTCTGAGGTCAAATTACGCAAGTTCTGCGAAGTTGCCAGAGATAGTCTGGTCATGGCGGTGGTGGATAAGAGCCACCCTGACGGTTTCATCTCTCCATCAAACTGGAAGATTGTGGAGAGAAAACTCCAGTTGGGATACCTGGACGTTCTGAAGCAGAACCCAGGGCCTCCTCCTTTCTGCTCTGACGCGGGATGGTTCCAGGCAAGGGTCAAGTTGATCGCGTGCTCGGATCAACGTTCGGTCAGCCTGTACGGCAAGGCCCTCGACCGACTCGGCGAGGTATGGCCCGGAGCGAATCTCCAACTCATCAAAAAGAGTGAAATTCCCAACAAACCCCGCGGCAGAGCAAGAATACCTGTAGAGCCATCCGATCCGGAAACCATCCTGGAGCTACTGAAGATCGGAAACCCGAACCTACCCACCGAAAACTGGAGGGTAGTTAAGGTGGAAGAGCCTTCAGGAAACTCCAGACATGTCACGCTGCTCCTGGACCAGGAAAGCGTTCAAGCACTGGACGACCGCAAGGGGATTGTGGCATTCGGGTTCACTACCACTACCATTTGGACCTATCAGCCGAAAAATCTCCTCGCACCCAGCGAAGAGAGTACGGCGGCCCCCGAGATGGATGTCGATAAGCCTCTCTCACAAGATTCGACGATTGAGTCCGACTCGGAATCAAACAGCGAACTTGTGGGAAACTTATTTAACATTCAACTCGGGGACGAGGATAGTCTTTTAGATAGCGGTGATGACGCGAACGCCACAGTCATCGAATGTCCGTCTAAAAGTGCTGCAGATTAATCTGCACCACTCTAAGGCTGCCTCGGCAGCCCTCATTCTTCGTCTCTCTGACCTCAGAGAAGACATCATTCTCATCCAAGAACCTTGGATATCAAACAACAAGATATGCGGCCTGAAAGATAGGCACTACACCTTGTTTCAAGGTGAGGCTAACGTTAGATCGCGCTCTTGTATTCTCATTCGAAAACATATTAATGCTTTTCTTCTTCCCTTTAGCAATGCTGACACCACTGCCATAGAGGTTGAAGCTGTCCACGGCCCGATTTGGATTGTGTCGGCTTACATGCCTTACGACGCAGCGGAGGCGCCTCCTCCTGAAGCAGTGAGAAGGCTCGTCAATACGGCGCATCTGATCCAGAAACGCGTCATTATTGGAGCAGACGCTAATGCACATAATACTGTTTGGGGCAGTACAAACAACAACACACGAGGTGAGCAACTTTTTGATTATATTCTAGCGAATAAGCTTGATATATGTAATAGAGGTGATGTCCCTACGTTTCTTAACTCGTCTAGAAGAGAGGTACTCGATATTACTCTTGCTAGCGAATCATGTACACAACTGGTGCAGGACTGGAGCGTTGATAAACAGCACTCTTTTTCCGACCACCAATATATAACATTCACTTTAAAAGCCGAAACGGCAAAACCCATGAAGTACCTTAACAAAAAGCGTATGAATTGGATCAAATATAAAGAACATCTTGCCAATGGACTTCCTGATATCAGGCAGTTTGAAATGGCAAATAAAAACGATATCGAAAACGCTGTCAACATGATAACGAAGACGTGTCAAAGCGCAGCACGACAATCTTGTCCCCTGACAAAAACAGGAGGTAAGCATAAACCTTTTTGGTGGACTCCAGAAATCTCAGAACTTCGCAATCGAACTCGGAAACTCTTTAACCAATCTAAAATAACAGACGAATGGGAAGAATATCGACAATGTCTCAAAGACTTTAAGAAAGCTGTCAGAAGTGCAAAACGCACATCCTGGCGATCATACACTCAAGAATTAGAAAACACCTCAGAAGTAAGCAGACTACGCAAGATTCTTGCTTCAAACCCAGTCTCTCCCAGTTTTATCATGACTCAAGATGGAACTTGGACTACTTCAACTGACCACACTCTTAGAATACTTCTAGAATCTCACTTTCCAGGCTGTGTTGCCAACTTACCTGCACTTCCCAGCACTTTTCAGAGTAATTATGGGAATAGATCAGATCTAATCAGCTCTAATAGCATCTCTACAGCAATACTAAGCTTTAAAAAATTTAAATCACCAGGTCCTGACAACATCATTCCAGCAGAACTTCAAGAAGGACTAGAAATTCTACTGCCTTGGTTAACCAGGATCTTTAACAAGTGTTTAAATCTGTCTTATCTTCCGACAATTTGGAAGAAATCGAAGGTAGTATTCATTCCGAAAACGGGGAAGCCTTCACACTGTAAACCAAACGACTTCAGGCCCATTAGCCTAACCTCTTTTTGCTTAAAGGCTTTTGAAAAAGTCTTAGATGAGCAAATCAAAACCCAACTTGATACTAAGTTGATCTCAGAGGCACAACATGCCTACACTAAAGGGAAATCGACTGAAACGGCACTTCATTCACTGGTGCAAACAGTGGAAACTTCCCTTCACAATAAGGAGTACTCTCTTGTCGCATTTATGGACATAGAAGGTGCTTTTAATAATATTGAACCCAACGCTATTTTGTCTGAAATTGCCAAATTGGGTATTAATTACTCCATCCGTAAGATGATCGAACAAATGCTCCAAAGTAGAATAATCACTTCAGAGCTTGGGTTAAGCCGCATGAGAATGTACGCCGTCAAAGGCACTCCTCAAGGCGGAGTACTTTCACCCCTTCTCTGGAATCTCGCTGTAAACAGTTTGCTCCGAAATCTCGAAAAAGCAGGCTGCAAGGTTGTAGCCTATGCAGATGATATTGCTCTCTGCGTGTCAGGCAAACACCTGAATACTCTTACTGAGCTCATGCAACGCTCAATCAATATTCTGTCAAAATGGTGCACCGAGTGCGGACTAAATGCGAATCCAGCAAAGACAGATCTTGTTCTCTTCAATAGGAAACAACAATCTCCTCCACTGCAAACAATAACCTTAAAAGGGGAATCATTACTCCTATCTGATTCAGCTAAATATCTAGGAGTTATTCTAGATAGGAAGTTGAGTTGGAAATTGAACATCGAAAACAGATGCAAAAAAGCTTTCATAGCTCTTTATACTTGCAAGAAAGCTATAGGCAAAACCTGGGGTTTTTCACCTCGGATCATTTATTGGATATATACCTCGATCATCAAACCGATACTCTTCTACGGTGTGGTTGTATGGTGGACAGCACTCGAAAAACGGTGTAGAGTAGCCACAATTGATCGAGTTCAAAGAACAGCCTGCCTCCTGATAACAGGATGCTTAAGTACAACACCTACTAAGGCTCTAAATACGTTGCTTCACTTGTTCCCTATCGATCTGGCTGGCAAAGCGATTGCAGCGAAAGCAGCGACACGCATGAATGCTATATCGAAATGGAATAAGTATCTTGGCCATTCGGCCATACTGAACAGGAACACTGTTATCTCTTCTGACACAGACTATCATGTAAGTCTTCCATCACCACCCTTGCTATTCTCCTGTTCACTCCCAACTAGGGAAGAATGGAAGACAAATCTAACCGAAATCAATGGCCCTCTGACTATATATACAGATGGTTCAAAACAAGACGGCAAAGTGGGATTTGGAATCTTTTCCAATTCCCCTCACATCAATCTATCATTTAGATTACCCGACTACTGTAGCGTATTCCAAGCGGAAGTATGCGCTATCTGGTATGCTGCGAAAACTCTCTTAGAAAATAGAATATCACTAGAGGATATCCGCTTTTTCACCGACAGTCAAGCGGCCGTTCGAGCACTCAGCTCCTCTTATACCCACTCAGATGTGGTTCGATCCTGTCTCTTATCTCTTAACGAGATAAGTGTTCAGAATTCTGTCCAAGTTATCTGGATACCGGGTCACAGTGGATTCGAAGGTAACTGCAAAGCTGATGAGCTCGCAAGAGCCGGAGCTGCGCAATCAAATGTTAGTAACTTACCCACAATCCACATTCCGCTCTCAACATGTAAATTGCTCATTGATCGAGAATTTCACATCATTGCTGATCGGAGGTGGAGAGTGGAAACTACTTGCGTTACGACCAGACAAATCTGGCCATCCTACAATCTGAAACAGACGAAAACCCTTATAAGTCTTTCGAAACACGAACTAAGGCATATAATATCTCTTATCACCGGCCACTGCCTGTTGGGCACTCACGCACGTCGGCTCGGGGTTCCTCAGAACGACCTGTGCAGATACTGCGAGGACGAAGATGAAGAAGTATCGAGTAGACATTTGCTGTGCAGTTGTCCCGGTCTAGCCAGAAGTCGCCTCGCTCTTCTTGGCTCTCCAACAATTGACAATCTTTCAGTACTCTCGAGCCTGAAAATCGAATCTCTCATCAAATTCTCGAAACGAATTAATATCTTTGACCAAAATCCACAATAAAAATCTCGGTTAGGTGGGGAAATCATGTAACATAATGAGCTCTAGGGCAACACAACGGACCCAACTTGCGGTCTATGTGGCACTCCGATGCGGGGTCACCCTTAAACCAACCAACCAACCAACATGAAACACATTTTTACTAACCATCTTTTTAATGGTTTTTATTAATATTGGAAAAGTATAAAAAAAAATTAATAAAAAAAAAAAGATCGTGGAATTACAGACCGGCGGAGTGGCAGCTACATAAAAAACGGTGCTCCATGGTTGACATGATTCCAACCCTTGTAGTGATCTAAAACAAACAAATTAAAAAAATTCTTCATTAGTTAGGATGTCGCTATCGGATTACGCCAAATCAAATAAATAAAAATAAAAATTCACAAAATGGCGTCAACTTGATAAAAATTTTGAACCCTCTTATTTTTACCTTTTCAAATTTTTTAAAAATACTTCAAACTTAAATTTTTCAAAATTCGAGGCAGGCGCGATAGACAGATGTATAATAAAAAATTCTTATCCCGGTAAAGTGAACTTGAGCTATCATGACGACCATCTCAAAAAAAGTAGTTTTGAGAAAAAAATGTATTTTTTCAAATTTCTAGACCAGAAAACCCCCTTAAAATCAAATATTGAGATTATTGTATTGAGATAACCTCTCTCTCTCTCCGACTACATTTTAGGAAAACAATTACATTTTATATAGAACAGTTATTTTAGCATACGAGAATTAATATTTAATTTAATAGGTCAATTGGTCGGTTTCTCTTCAGACGTCGTAAAGTTCTTCTTTCAAGTTGTGAGAGTGTATTGACTTCTCTATTTTTGTGCTAGTTTATTTCGTTAAAATACCTTGTTGATATCGCTTTTATTTCTTCGTCGATTAATGGTATATTGAACGTAGTATGAATGCCATCATTTTTTGTGTACCTGTCGGACATTGTTACGTAAGATTTTTGATTGTTGTCGCTGTACTTTGTTTATGTGAGTTCTTTTTGCAATTCCCCACACTTGAAGTCCGTAGGTCCAGATTAGTTTAATGACCGCCTTGTATACTAAAAGTTTATTGGAAATATTGAGCTTAGAATTTCTGCCTATTATTCAATACAATTGTCGAAATTCTTTGATAATAAAAAAAATTTTTTTTAATAATTTAATTTTTTCCATTCGAATACCATAAATACGTTGAGCAACCCAGCATCATTAGTGCCGTGTTTTGTGGCAATTTTGCGGCGAAAATGCTTAGCCAGCGAAATTCACGAATTTTGGTTCCTTCGCCGCCTTTATTCAATACCATGCAATTTCGCAATTCCAATGCAGCAAAACCCTGCTATGCTGCTGTTACACCATTTATATTCAATTCACTAGAATTAAATTCGAATAGCTGTGAAGCTGTTTATTTGTCTCTGTGGTCGTATTAATTTCTTTTTCTTTTTTTTGCTTTTACATTCCACTAGCTAAAATTTTCGAGCGCCTCCCTTTGCACATCTAACTATTATCTAGTGAATTCTGATTCTAATGATATCGGTATTTGAATTTTGCATTTTGAATTTTGAATTTTACATGCATATGTACAAACATATTTTGCATTATATTAGTGTCCACGATTGAAATGCATTTTGGTTGGTTGGCTTACTGTTCAGTTGGGCTGTTAGTGCGTTATTTCAATAGGCTTCCCCCTGTGGTGTAGTGTTTAACAGTATGTGGTACGTAACATAACGAATCCTTGTTTTCCAATCTCAGCCTTCCACTTCTGTTGCCCCTCCACGCTCATTGAATATATTTTGGAAATGTTATTTCAGCTTGGTTATTTTGATGAGAATACACATACATACATACTATGTATATGACTAAGTGTAGATGGGCGTGCAGCTACACTGTTGCAAATGTTTGTTTGTATGTAAGCATGTTTGTTGGTGCACCCATTTGTAAATTCTTGCCACAATTTCGTAAATTATTCAATGGGAAAAGCGGCTAAATAGTACCATTTTGTAATCACACATATGCACAAATACGAGTATGTAAATGCATGTAAGTGCATACACACAAATACTAATTTGCCAATGTTAGTTTACATATGTGTGTATGTATGTATATGCATTCACGCATATATGTTTATATGAATACTCTCACTGAAAATTTGGCAACATTTGGGAATTGGGAATATAAATATTAAATTAGTAATTTAATATTGTTGTTGTTGCTTTTTTTGTTTTTGCTTGGAGATCAGTGCCTGGGACATTTTCATAATGTTAATTTTGCCTTTTAAAGGTATTTTATGGCAGTGGTTACCCAACTGAACATTCATAATTTTTTCTTTTACATGAACGCAAAATGTTTGCATAAATATAAGTAGGTATGTTATTCTATGTATACATATTTATGTGTGTGTGTAATTGTTTAATGGTATTTTGCATTAATAGCACACAACCTGATAAATGTGCCATAAAACAATTATTTGGTTCCCATTGGGGATTAAGGAAATATTAAGTGACCTTAATTGCACAGTGTAAAAATCACCATAAATGCGTGGAGTATTTATTATTTAATATTCTTCCTGAAAGTCGGTATTAAGCGGTTATGTCTGGTTGTAGCGCGATAAATTAGGGCTTTTTAAAAAAAATTTTTAAGCTCATAAAACAAAATATAATAATAAATGATTTTCATAAGAATACCATTTTCACTGAAATTACAAACACTGAACGTAATTTGTTGAATTTTTTATCGAATTGTTAGATGCAGTGAAAAGTTCGGATTGTTTTCGGCCAAAAGCCTGCAGTGAGCCATATCTCCCGATCGAGAAATCGAGTTAACAAGTCATACTGTAGGGTGATTTAAAGGTGATATAACGTTTCAACGAAATAATTTCAACAATCTTTGATAGTTTTATTTATTTTCTGCATTATTTGTCTGTCATTGTTTGTCAAACAAAAAACCTATTTTGGACCGTAACGAAACAAAGTTCACCGTACACCAAAATTTTTTTGGCCAATCTGATCCTACGAAATCCTACAATATTTAGAACCAACCCTTTGGTTATTTTTCATCGAAAATTTGAAAATAATTACTATTTTCTGTACTTGGGCATTATTACATAATCGCCGGTTATTACAAAATATTTAAATTTGTTTTAACACAAATCTCACCAAATTATGGCTATCGTATGCACTTTCGGTTGAAATATTGTTCTTATTAAAAATATTTGCCATTATTTATTTATTTTTAGTAAGCTAATTATAAAAGAAAGTGAAACCGTTTTTTGTTTGTTTGATTAAAATTGAGTTCATATATACAGCATAGCGTATATCTAAACCATGCTTTTGTACAGCACGTTGTTGCACATTTTGACATTTTTATTTTTTTTTATATTTTTCTTTTATTTCTTTATATTTTATTTCTTTTATATATATATTTTTAAATATTTTTTGTTTTTAATTTTTTTTTTTTTTTTGTTTTTGTAGGTAGGAAAGCATATCAATATGGTTCTTTAAGTCTTTTGACAACTTCAGAATATTTAGCTTCCATTGTAAAAAACAGGCTTTGGTAAATTTAGAGCGATTCCACATCAAGTGCATACGTTTAAAAAAAAATTTCGATCGATTTGCACTTCGCTAGAGCAGTATTTTGCTCTATTTATTAATTTCCATGACAGTCGGATTTATATCCGACCAAGGACTATCACTCCAGCAGCATTTCCAACAACAGCGGTATTTTGCACTGATTCTTTGTATGATACATATTTGAATATCACTCGAATCTTGCAGGGATTACTGAGCACAGTTAGTCGAAACAAACAATTACAATGATAAAAAAAGTTACAAAAATAAAAATTAAATCTAAATAAAAAATATAATTCTTTTTCTAAATAACTTTTTCCAAGGTGCATACATTTTAGAAGATTTAGTTAAAACGAAACGAGAGCTGAGAAGGTCTTTCCAACAATATTGTTCTCCAAAGTACAAGAAATTATTGTCTGAATAACTATGCATTCGCTTGCGTTGCGCTCTTAAAAAAGAAAAGCAGAGGGATCTTCACGATTTTCTTTCTAATCTTACTCCTCCTGACCAAACAGATAATGCATTGTGGAAAGCAACAAAAAATATAAATCGGCCCATACAGTACGAATCACCATTTCGACTAACTAATGGTAACTGGGTACGTACGGATTCTGAAAAAGTACGTATTTGCTGACCCTCTGCAATATGTCTTCATCTTTTGGAACTGGTAGTGGACCACATTGAAACCACCAACAAAACCAAAAAGATTTAAAACAAATAACATAGTTTCAGTTATTAATCAATTTAAACCTGAAAAAGCGCCAGCTTATGATAAACTGCTGGAAGAGCTTTCTAATATTTCTGTTCTTCATATCACCCACATATTTAACGCCATCTCTCGTACGGTCTACTACCCGAAAGCTTGGAAATTATCTCAAATCACTATAATTAGTAAACCTGTGAAGATCCTAAGCCAAGCATCCTCATTCCGGTCAGTTAATCTATTGTCTATGCTCTCGAAGCTTTTTGAAAAGTTGCTCTTGCAGAAAATATTGCCCTTCATTCATAAAACAGTTTTATTTCTCAACACCAATATGGATTTAGAGCAAAACATAGTACACCTGACCAAGTTCATCGGATAGAGTGTGCTTTATACAAAAGTCCTTTGAGAAAAAAACAGTGCAGTGTTCCTAGACGTAGTACAAGCATTCGAAAAGGTATGGCACCACGGTCTAATTCACAAAATTACTAGTTTACGGCTTACGAGTGTACATCTCTTGCTGCAAATCTACATCACTAATAGAGAATTTGTTGCAAGGCAAAAAGATTTTTTCTCTCGGTATTGTAGAATAGCTGTTCCACAGGGCAGCGTTCTAGGCCCTATTTTATACGTATTATATACATCTCACATACTAACAATGAGCCAAACAATGGCGTCAACATTTGCCGATGACACTGCAATACTTTGCACTCACAGATACCTAAAAGTGGCAACGTCTATACTACAAAGGCATATAGATGCAATAGAAACATGGCTGGCTTAAAAACTGGAGAATAAAGGTGAATGAAATTAAATGCGTGCATATTACTTTTAATCTAAGGAAAGAAACTTGCCCTGCAGTTACAATTAATGGTTAGAATTCACTTAGATGGAAGACTCACATGGCGGAATCATATTAAAAAGAAAGTGACTAATATCAAGCTTAAAATTAAAAACTTATATTGGATGCTTAATTCGAAATCAATATTACCTCTAAAGTACAAAGTGCTACTGTATAAAGCTATGCTAAAACCAATATGGGCATAAGGTATAGAAATGTGGGGAACTGCTACGCCTTCAAATATCGGAAAATTGCAGAGAGTGTAAAATTACGGGAACTCCATGGCATATAAAGAGCGCTAACATTCACAGAGACATTTGCATACCTCGTGTAGCCGATGAAATAAAGGGTTTTCCAATAAGAGGTGTTATTCCCGTAAAAGATCAATGGTTTCGTAGCTTGTGGGGCACGTAGCGCCATCTTGTTGAAAATAAACGTTGTCCAAATCAATACCATCCAATTCCGGCCATAAAAAATCGTTAATCATCTCTCGATAGCGCAATTCATGCACCGTCACTGTTGCTCCAATTTCATTTTCGAAAAAGGAAGGTCACACGTTGAAGATAGAGAGGCTTTTCAATAATAACTCTTGGATTTTCTGAGCCCCAGATCCGTCAATTTTGCTTGTTGACGAAGCCACCGAGGTGAAAATGGGCCTCACCACTCAAGATAATTTTTCGATGGAATTCCGGATCATTTTCATGCATTTCAACGACCCAATCAGCAAACGACTTGAAAGTACGTGAATATGAATTGAGACCCGATAACTTCTCTGCCACCGGTAACTTCGGCTTCGGTAATCAGGAACACATTGATTTGGATATCAAATACGATGCTGGCACCGGCATTTATGGTCTGGACTTCTAAGTCGTTTTGGGTCGCCCAGGCTACAATGTATATTAGCACACAGGAAGCGCAATTCTGGCACAGTTGGTTTCCCACACCGTCTTACAAAGGAGGATGAAATGAAATGGTTGTTGATAATCGGCCGGCTTGAGTTCTTGTGTTAACTGGACTTTATAAGCCTTAAGACCCAAATCCCTTTATGCAAAATACGGTATAAAGACGTTTGTGGAATGCCTAATTCCACAGAACGACGAGGAATGGACAAACCTGGATTTTATTCAACACTTTCGGCTACAACAGCAATATTTTCGGCTGTTCTTGAGCGACGTGCACGGGTTTTATTCTTCACATCACTAACTTGCCCTAACAGCTCGTATTTTTTCACCAATTTCTGTATTGCGGTCCGACGAAGTGCTTCACGATGACCCAAAAATGTTCGAGTTTTACGAACCGTCTCTGCCAAATTTTCCATATTTTTATATAGTGAATTTTAAAGATTTCGATGTGTTGTTTAAGCGTGTATCGTTCCATTTTTATTAATGGCGTAGTTTCTACTTGTCAAATATCAAAAAGTGACAGCTTCACAAGCGACATCTACCGAAATAGTGGGCTTCTCAAAATAACACCTGTTATTGGAAAACCCTTTAGTACGGTTGAGCAAAAGATACCTACATACCAAAGATACCTTGAAGACCATCCCAATACACTAGTCCGAAATCTACTTCTAAATGAATATCAAAAACGATTGAGAGAAAAAAGACATCTTCAAGTCTGCACTATCTTAATTATCTCATCTCGCTCGATGGTCCGTCAACGAAGGCAACGAAATCCCGGTCATTCCGACTTTAAGTACGGCCTCATCGACATGAGAGATAAGAGCAATATAAATTTATAGTTGAAAACACATTTTCTTTATTTATGCTTTCATTACATTCATAACTTAGAAAATTTATATTGTGTTTTCAATCAATTTAAAAATACTTGTAAAGTGTACGCAGACTTTATGGGCTATGTGTATATTTTTTGTGGGCAACATAACGTTTTCCGCAATGAAGCCAAAAATCATCCAAATTAATTTCTTCAATTTCAATTCATAAAAGTTCGGTCATCATGACTGTGTAATTGAAATGACGCTTCCTATAGCATTTTCAAAATAAATGGGCAACAGTACCATTACACTTAAGTCCACATCAAATTGTCGCTCTGTTTACTTTCGCCTTCTATTTGAACTTATAATTAGTAGACAGATTTTCAGTAAAATTACTTTCTGAGCACAAGTTGTCTTAAACGAATACCAGACGGAAAAGTAAACGTCATGGGAGGCGGTCAGGAACTTAAATGGATTTTGTATTATAGTATGTATGTATATGTATAAATATATATATGTACATATATATGCATGTGTAGTAAAATAGAACTTTTAATCACACAAATAATAGAGAAATGATTCGAAATTGTCATTTCATTCAAACAATCACAAAATTATGATTTAGTCGCCTTAAATTTCATTATGTATGCATGTGCAACAACAAAATTTTCAACCATGTCATGTCGAAAGGCATTCGAGAAATTATAATTTTGTTAAGAAATTCCTACATATACATTAACATACATATAATTTTAAAATTATTTGGTGTAAGTTGAGATTTTCGAGCGATAAAAGCAAAAATGCAGTAGTCATTCATTGCCTTTTTCTACAGCAAATATCTTTTGTGTGAATGTGGCACGTCGAGTCGCATATCATTATGAGAAATTTCACAGTTCCTTCCTTCAGATGCTCAACTTACTTGCTTCATGGCGAATGTGTTCTTAGCAGCAGCGAAGAGCATACAACTTGAGTTTTGGTGTGTGAGAGCGTGCCGTGTAGCTGCAACAAAAGGACAATTTTACAATTATCACACACACTCACACATACACCTATGTTCGAAATATCACGAGAGCGACGGGTTGCCAAGTTTTTACTACTTTCTTCGAATTAAATTTTTTTTTCTGATAAGAGAATATTGCATTGTACAACAGAAGACATGGGGACTCAAATCTCCTGTCTTTTTACAAAGTTTACAAGAATTTAACAAATTTTAAGAAATCAAAAATACATAAAAATGTCCAACTTTTTATGCAGAATTTTTAGAAAGATTCTGGTTATGCTTAATATATATACATTAATGGCGCTTATACCCTTTTTGAGTATTTGGCCGAATTCCTTTTTATTTGTGGCGTGCGTCTTGTTGTTGTTTCACAAATGGAGGGACCTACAGTTTCAAGCCGATTCCGAACGGCAGATATTTTATGAGGAGCTTTTCATGGCAGAAATACGCTCGGAGGTTTGCAATTGTCTGCCGAGGGGTGACTGCTATTAGAAAAACTTTTTCTATCATTTTGCTGTTTCATGCACGGAGATTCGAACCTATGCACTTCAAGATGGTAGTCATGCACCAACCCATCCGGCTACGGTCACCGCCGCCACCGTTGTTTTGTAGCACATTTAAAATTAGTACACCGAAGTACAAGTTTTACGGGGTTACATGGGTTTCGTCGGGTAAAAAAGGCCTACTTCCAATATTTTTTTTCCTATGTAAAAAATTATTTACTTAATTCCCACTTTTTTCTGTGTTATAGATACATATTTAAAGAATAATTTCTGAAATTTTCAAAAAAAAAAAAATTAAAACTCCTCCATTGTGACATCATTTCCGGTGACCCCTCGAAAAAAGGTGCGTCCGCGTTGTCAGCATAACTCCTGACAGGATTATCGAAAATGAAAAAACAAAAATAAATGTTTTAGTTAAGACCATAAACTCGTGCTTAAACGAAGGAAATAAAAAAAAGGAAAAAGTGGAATTTTGGCAGACATTTTTCCAAAAAAATGAAAATTTCGGTCAAATTTATTAGTCATTTTTTTTTTTTTAATTGTTGTAATTTACAAAAAAAAATAAAATCCTTCGTCCAAGCACGAGTAAATTGTTTCTCGAACACCTGTGTGAAACTTCATCAAGATCGGTTCAGCAGTTTTCGATAACTTTTGACAACCGACTTTGGAAACACAGTTCCGAGAAAAACGCGTTTAAAGTTGTGAGTAACAATAAAAGTGGCTTGGAGCGCACACCTTCCAAAGGCTGTATCTCCGAAACTATTATTCGGATCGACTTGAAATTTTAGGATAATATTTTTAAGATGTTGTAGAAATTAATAAGCCAGAAAAAAATTCGATTGTTTGAACACACGAAACCCATGTAACCCCTGTAATCCCTTAAGTGGCTTAAAATTTTCGTTGATTTTTGAAAAAAAATATTTCACTGAAAGTTTGAGCCTTTTCGTCGATATAAAATACTTCATGGAAATGCTTAACATCGTACGACAAAAATTTGTCAAAAGTCCACGCGATTATTGACTGACTTCAAACTTACATTTTATTATAATAAAATTGAATGTAAACTTAGAAATTTTCTAAAAATTCTAAATAAGAAGTTGACAATTTTGAATTTTTTTTTTTAATTTGTTAAATTTTTGTTGATTTTGTACTAAGTTTGTAGCTTTGTTTTATATGCTATTGTCGTAGAATGCTTTTTGCGACTATAAAAAAAATTAAATACAACAAAAAACAAATAAAAATTATCAAAACTTTATATGGCTTTCGTTGAGAATGATTCATGTTTCTATAAAAAATTAAAAAAGAAAATTAAATACAACAAATAAAAAATTATCAAAACTTTATAGCCCTCCTATTATTTTGAACTTATGTCCGGTCCACATATGTACTAAATGTGCACTTGTATACGCGCTCGTATCATACAGAGGCATGTGGCAAATTGCACTCGAATGAGGTAACCGGCAATGGGAATACTTGCTGGGTCCCCTCTCTAAGTGAACGCCAGTTATTGTGGCTTTTTAGCTGACGCCTCGCTTTCAACCGCAGTCGTTGACTTGAATGATGGCTTTGGTTACTCTATATTGTGTTGCAACAATTCCAAACAAAGCGTTTTTGCGCTTATTTCCTTCTATGTATGTATTGAGCCCCGTTCAACCTACTACCATATACGTTTTTCTGCTACTTTGTTAGTTTGCTTTGGCAATATTGTGTTTTACAATGCCACAACAGCGCCAATCTGTTTGCTTGGTCCTTAGACCTTCATCCACTGCACAGTACCTACCTTAGGTACATGGGTGTGTCTGTGTGTGTTACTTAAGGCATATTGCAAGCTACACGCAGCATTTTCCAAAACAAATTTTCACTGCTTCTAAGCAATTTTCTTGTTAAGAATGTTTAACCAATTTCCCAAAAAATATTTCTAACTGCCTTCCGGAATTGTCAGTACCAATATATCAGCCCATATTTATGTGTATACGAGTGCTACTTGTTTGGCAGTAAAATACACGCACAATTCAAGTTTACAAGAAAATGCCAACCAAGGCCAAATCGGCAAAGAAAGAACTGCAAGTAAATTGCGGAAGAAGCAAAAACGAAAGCAATTTATTTCACCAACTTGCACAGTTGAAGCCTAAACACATTCTTGTTTCGCACACATCCAAATGCAATTGCATTTCTTTGCTGCGAAAGATCCTTTACATATGCAGCCATTCACATATACTTATACATAAATGTGTGCGTCCTTGTAACAACATAATTCACTAGTGCGCTGACAACGCGTTGCAACGACGACAAATGACAGTCGACGCCACAGTGCATACGAAATGGATGCGGTCAGGAAGAGCTCACTGCCATTTCAGTCGCCTAAAGTCATGCCTCCCGGTACGTGCAATCAAAATTCACGGAGCAGCTACACATTGCGGCCAGGTGCAAAATATGCACATTCGCTTCTTCTCACAATCGCACACACACACACAACCGCGGCGTGCAATCCCAGTAGGGATATCTACTCATCCGGCGCGGCTCTAGTGAATTTGAAAAGATGAGTGCTTTGCGTTAATTCTCGGTTTTATTTAAGTACATAAGCGATGTCAGAAGTAAATCAAATTTCCTCTCCTTGCACGCCGCTTGCGATAGTCTAAACAAATACAACTTGAAAGCAAATAAAATTTAGTTGCCTCTCTTTTTTGAACCTCCCTTTTTTGATTTTTAAGAAACAAACAAATGAATTTCTGGTGATAGTTACATTTTATTTTCCAACGTAACTATATTCTTCTAGCGCAATGCGCTGTTTTCCAACAATGGTCCAAATAATATATACTTTCCGAAAAAAATTATTTCTTGAACCTTTCTACTCGTACCTTGACAATGCTCACTTTACCACTGAGTAGTTTTTTATGTTTTAACACAAATAATAATTGCAGGCGTGAAATCTGTAGGATGCCGGGTATGGGAAAACAATTCGTAGCGTAATTCACTTCGCATAGCATCGATGAGATAAAGAGTCCGGCAATCGAAGTGTTACCAATTAAAAAGTCCATAAATTTAGTTTGAAAAATTACATTTATTCAATTCAAAGTAAGAAATGTGTGAAAATAATACCAAATTAAGAATCAATTTACTTTTTCTCGATATGACCACCTTCTGACTTGAATATAGCCTTGAGGCGGTCCAGAAATGAGTCGCAAGCTGCGTGAATGTGACTTGCAGGTATTTTGGCCCACACGCGAACAATACCTCGAGACTGGCGAGATTCCAAAATGGCCCAAACAGAATAATCAATCGGATTCGCATCTAGTTATGAAGTTCGGAACGTTATTTTCCACCCATTCTTGGTTCACTCGAGCTTTGTGAGATGGTACCGAGTTCTGTTGAAACGTCCATGGTCTGCCACTAAAATATCTGTCTGCCCACGGCTTCAAATCAACGTCTAGAATACTTTCCCGATAATATTTCGCATTTACCTTGACGCCGGGCGCGATGAAAACGATTGCAGAGCGCCCATCTGCGATTACAGCAGCTCAAATTATTGCCTGTGGCGGGTGTTGCCTTCTGGTGGCCAATAGATGACTCAAATTCTCATATGAACGGTCAGTCAAATAAACCCTATCGTTCTGGGAGTTTACGAATTGCTGCATTTTAAGAATTGAAAAGAAATCAGAAAACACAGTGTTCGGATATTGACCGCTTTCGGTTTCGGCCAAGCGAAGCAACTCCTTCGCTCAAGCCTGACTTGTTGCTGCTTTGGTGTGAGATCATACGCCTTTTGCATCTTGTAAGGCTTGACTTTGAGATCATTTTTCAGTATGCGGCGGATGCTGCGAACAGATATTTTCAGTTCTTTCGCCATTTGATTGGTACTTCGTCGGGGATTTCGCTCAAGTCGTCATTTTTTTAAGCATTTCACGTGACGTTGCAGTCTTTTGATGAGCACCTCCATGATATTTGGCGATGCTACCAGTATCATTGTAACGAGTAATGGTACGATTATTTTAAAGTGCTCGAGCTCACGAACAATCGCTGGATGTGATTTTCCAGCCAAATATAATGCAATCATACATTACGTTTGAAATTCATAACTGATTTCCTCTCGTCCCGGTTACTCTCGGCAAAATGCCTCCGCGCGCTTGTAAACAATACTCTTGACTGTGATTTAGTCAACTAATAATCATCTGATGCCCGTGTATCCGTGCATGCGGGACCCTGTAGAGGGTCTGTTATTTCATAATAGACAACACTTCGATGTTAAGGTATTCATTTTCCTTTGAATAGCGTAAGAAGAGTGCGAGAACTGAAAATATGGGAAATCAAGGGATATGGATTACCAGGTTGGGCCATAAGCAATGGTGCAAAACAGAATTGTACAAGCAAATTCGGCTGCTAAATTTTATGGGACTTGACAGTAGAATTCTGCCCTCTCATTTCACACCCATTCACACACTCGTCCAATTCGTTGTTCAGATGGCAACGAAACAACATGAGCGAAGACGGGGTTGATTTCGTTGTAGCCTCCCATTTCGTGTATCACCAACACAATCTCAGTTTTTTGTAACCGACTCATGATACCTGAGTTTCTGGGTGAATTCCTTCCTTATCATAAACCTTGTGACTCGGTGGTTCTTGCTGAAAGAGCTTGATTGCTACTGCCGTTTTGAAGTTTGCGAAATCGTACTACTGCCGAAGCAGAACAAGGTATTCCCTGCAGGGAATTTCACATTTCGCGAGCGAAAACATGCATACATGCACACTCGCCGCTAACGCACAGATGGACACATACGCTGATATGCACAGCATGGTTGACTGACTGGTAGCAGCTGCGCTGCGGTATGTCACAAAAACTCTTTTTAGTAATCAAGGCACCCAAGTTGTTTAGCTGAGTCGTAGACTAGGGGTGAGTTTTTTGTGAGCATAGGCCTCATTAGACATTTCCGGTTGTTTGCTGTCAGGTGAGCAAAGAGGTGTAGTGGTGAGCTTAGTGATAGCCGTTACTTAAACTATAAGAGCAAGGAGAATAGGATAATTATTGTTTGCCTTTATGGATGTATGTCGAAAGAGTATGCAAATTTGTTTAATATACAAAATGTATGCAGAAATTTGTAATCCTCTTGACAATTTTTCCTCTTTTTTTTTTTTTGCTTGTTGAAAGATGTAGAGTATGTAGAACAAGCAAGTTCATGTTGTCAAAAATGCAAGGCTCGAACATTTACCTCAATAAGGTAATTTACTTTACTAATAATTAAATTTTAAAGTTATTAAACCTTCAACAATTTTCAAATTTCCCAACATATGTATGTACTTTCTGACTAAATTTCATCCCAATCTGCGGCTATCTGCATACATTTTACCTAGATTTCCATTTCAAACGCCCCAATTAGAATTTCGTTTATGTGTTCGTCCTTCAGATGTGAGTATTTGTGACCCTTTAGTTTTCGCACCTAAGCGAAATTCGTTATGCTTATTTTTTCTTTGGCACGACGCCACTCCGCAAAACTCCTCTGTGCTATTTACGTCCACTTTGAACTCGTTCGCCGTTCCTTTTGTTATTTTGCATTTCGAGTTTTCTCGCTTGGTTTGCCAGAATTGTAAGTCGAAGTTCTTTAAAAACTTACACTCTGTTTAATATTTCTGCTCTGTAAGTAAAGGATTAGAGGATTTATCAAAAAATAGATATAGGTATTGTAGCATAGATATCTAGGCAAATATTTTTAAGATAAATCCATTCCCAAAACCATCTTATTAAATCGTTGCCACCTGAATTTCATTGCAAAAATAGCAATTTGTCACAAATTTCAGCTATTATGGAATGAAAGATGTTTGAACCAGCTTTAAAAAAATTAATTTTTAACTGGCGATGCCACATGATTTTTATTGCAACAACGCCAACTTGTAAAAAACGGCACCTATTCTCGAAAGAAAGGTGTTTGAATAAGCTTCAAACAAAAAATATTTGTTATATCACTTGTACGAACAGTTCAGCCTAGAAAACACAAACTGTGACGATTTACGTACGTACTTTCATGAGCCGGAAGACCTTTATTGCCTATCAAAATTGCAATATGTGAAATTTGAATTAGCAACCGATCAGAGACTTTTTCGAACCCGTAGCAATAATAAAAATTATTTTCGGCTATATTGACCACGTAAAACCTTATATCTACATTTTTAGGTGCCTAAACTTTTGATATCACAGCCCACAGTTTTTTAATTGCTTTAATATATCATTTGCTCCTCCACCGAGGGTGACTACAGAGCAATTGCTCAGTGCTGTAGGTCAGCTCTATACTGATAGGCGGCAAGTCAATGTTCTAATATTTATAATTGTTGTATTTGGTGTCTGGTGATCGTCGTGATATTTTTCCACAAATTGAGGGAACTACACTTTTGTGCTGACTTCGAGCGGCAGATTGCTTTTTATGGGGACCTTTATCAAGGCAAAAATATACGTGGAACTTTTCCATTGTCCGTACACATAATTACCTTATGAGCTGAAATTAATCTGATTCAGACTTACGATCTTGTTTTTCTTCTTTATTAATACAAATACTTGGTTTATTCCTTAGCTTCTTTAAAATGTTCCATTCGGTTTCGCCTCGGTTTTGACTAAAATTGGCCGAAGTTCGGGTCGATTAGGTTCAGTCTTAAAAATTGTCGCCCGTTTGTTCGCTACGACATTTAACCCTGAAAAGCTAAACCTCTTAGATGTTACGTTATAAAAGTAAGTAAAGCTCGTCAATTCAATGACCACCTACTTGAAATTGAAATAAAAATTGAAATTTGAAAACGTCGAGCCAAGGAGCACCAGGAGATTTGGTGGCTCCTAAAAAACTCAGGCTAAAACGCCCATTGTATTTAAAGCTCTGGAAAGGGGTAGATAGTCAAGGAGGGAAGGAGAAAAGTATCAGAGAAAGAGATAACGAAGAATAGAGACAGAGATAGAGATAGTTAGTCCTGTGGGAATTTTCCAGATTCTTTGGCAAATCTGTAAATATCCTCCAGTTTTAGAGAATCTTAGTTAAAAGGGAACTGTACAAATTATTTCTCAGGAAAGCGCAGAAAATATGGATCACCATTTCTTCATGTGCTATTTCGAAAACACTTTGTCCCCGGTACAATATACGGAGGACTCAGAAGTCCTGGGGACTCTACGCCATTAAGTTTACAAACTCGTCGCTGTGTTTACCTTACAGGCCATTGGATGATCGGTACACACGCGGAAAAGCTAGGATTACCATTTAACCCCCATTGCAGAAGCTGTTCAGAGAAGGGGACTGTTGAGCAGTTTCTCTGTAAATGTCCGGGTTTGGCAGCTAGGCGACTAAGGTCAGTGGGTGCTCCTTTCTTCGACAGCCTGGGGCAGTGCGCCAACCTAAATCGCACCAATCTTCTCTATTATATCAAGAGGTCTGGCTGGCTGTACATATCTGCCTGTCTCTCTTAATGGTATCAAAACGGCGCTTCAGTGCTACTTGAGGAGTGACTGGCAGACTGGCATTTCAACCATTTCACCTACCTACCAACCCTTTTCGCAAATTCTTTAAGCCTAAACTTATCCGACTCTAAATCTGTTCCTTAAGCTAAAGTGAATGAATTTTATATGTAATTAATCTAGCCTATGGATCTCATCGAAAATCATGTTCATTTACTTTATTTAATTTTAAATGTCTGCACCATAATTTATCAACGACATACGCCAATAAATAAATATATAAATAAAATATGAGGCCAAATATTTCTTCTGCATAAACAATATACACGAATACACATTTATTTTGCATTCTAAGTCACACGTGCAGATATGATTTATTTCCTGTATTCCGATTTCACCACACCACTTCTTGTACTTTGAAGCCGCTAATTTTTCACTCACTCATACCGTACAGCCAACACTCAAATCTGCCTATCTCTTGGCAATAAAAATTACAAAAAAATACCACAATTCGCATGCCTTTCTTTGTTTCGCTGACAATTTTTAAGCCTGCAGTTCTTGCTGGCAAAAATTTGTATTGTTTGTTGGCTCAGCTTTGTCTTTCCTTCTCTGCGCCACATCACCGTGCAACCGTTGCTTCTGCATTATATACCGACTTTTCTCTACTACCATTTTTATCGCCACTCCTGTCGGTGAGCTGCTCTCAGGCAGGCAGTCTGTCTTCCGTCCCGTTTTCGTCTTGTTTACAGCAACGTTGATTTGGTTTGTTTTGTTGCTGTTAAAACTCATGCTCTCGACTTGTTTTTCTGCTTTTTCCTTTATTTTATTTCTTTCTACCTACAAGTATAGCTTCGGATTGAGCGCGCACTTTGCGTTTATGTTTTTCCACATTTTCATTTGTTCATTTGTATTTTAAATGGTAAATAAAGCAGGAATAATATAATACGAGTACATACAAGCAGTGTACGAGTAAAACCGGCACCGACGTGACCTACCGTTGGGCATATTCTCATTGGTGTGGCTTGAAAGTGCTCAAGTGCAATGAGTGCTGCAGAAACAACACTCTTGCACTTCCATCCTTTGTGCGCTTGATGCCTTATGCGCTTGGTGGCTGACTTCTGCGGCCTGACAAAATGCCGCCACTTCACTTCGTTAGCAAGTTTAAAGTGGACTCAACTGCCAATGTGAGTAACTAACTACAGTGAAATGCTTTCACAGAGCACATTACCTTTAGGACATCACGAAAAGAGTGCATATGCAAGTGTGTGTGTATGTATATGTTACATACAGTAGGCAAGTAAGCGCATTGTATTGTACTCTTTCTGAATGTTTCTAAACGTATGCGGCGTATAAATGCATATGTCGTACTCCTCGACTTCTGAAGGTATTTCATGACTTTTTGCTGTTGTAGTTCTTGCGTTACCCATCACAGACTCCATTATAAACTTGCTCTTATTCTATTGTAGTTGTTCAACTTACACGAGATGGCTATGTGTGCATAGTTTTACCGAATTGTTAACTGTCTGAGTTTGAGTGTTTTGCTTGATGTTCTTCTTCATTAATTATTTGTCAGTTAACTGAAATTGCCTGAGGTTATCTTAAAACACTAGCTTGGAAGTTTTTCTTCGGCAATTGGCTGCGTATTGCAGACTCTTTTGATAAATAATTAATGACACATTTAAAATGTACAATCTACCTACATAGTATATACGTATCTACTTTATTTTAAGAGAAAATTTCTGCTATATTTGATTACATCTGTTCCTTGTTTAATGCCATTTGGGCTCCATCATCGTGACAAATTTTTCAGCCATCAACTTAAGCTGCTTCCAACTTAAATGGATATGGCTATGTTCGAAATAAATTTAAAGTTTATGTAATTTAAGTTCGAATAACACTGTTAATACTTATACATACCCAGAATAAATTTAGGTTTGACATGGGCAACACATACATACACATATATTTGCACAATATTTGATAAGTGCTTGAAGTTAAAGCACTCCCTCAAAAGTCAAGAGTTCGAGTTTGTTTTCGCACTACAAACAGTTTTCTCACCAAAAGCGGCAAACTCGTGCGCATTTTCGAATAATTTTTTATATTGTACAATTTGTTTTAATTTTGTTATAAAAATGTGATTTATACTACAACAAAAACCATATAATGAATATCAAACTTTTTACAACATTTTCCAAGATTTTCATCAAAATTTCAAACTCTTGGATTTGAATTTTGTTTTTTTAAGGAACGCAGTTTAATAGCCCATTGAATTTGGCTGTAATAAAGTACAAGTCTCAAGAAGTCGTAAATCGCGTTGATTTTTGTCAATTTTTAAAATTAAAAATAAATAAATTTAAAAAAAATCAACCCTAATTTTGAGCCACTATAAACTGAAACAAGCATTTACGAAAATTACGTGCGTTGCAAACTGCATACCGAAGAAAGAAGTTTTCTAGAAACCCGGTCTACAAAATTAGAAATTTTCTTTGAACTCTGAAACTTTAAATTATTTGATTTTTGTTGTATAAAGTTGTTGTAATATATATGTTAAATAAAGCAATAATTGTATTTGTTGTTTTATTGTTAAGCTGGCCTTGGGCTAACAAAATAAAAATACGAAGACGAAACCAAAGTAGGCACATAAGAATCAAAATAGTTTTACTGATTTTTTTTTTGTCGGGACAACTAGTAGGTAAGTGTAGCACTCAGACGTGAATTAAGTCCATTGTACTACACGTGGATTCCCTTTTCATTTTCTTTAAATCTACCCTATCACCGAAAGAAATCTTAGTAGATCTTGTGGGGCCAAGGAGCCAAAATGGTCGCTTCTTAACACATCAGTGCTAAATACCTCAAACCTGATTCGAACGAAGGCGGGGCAGATGCACAGGAAGTGGTCTGCCGTCTCGTCCTCCTCTTCACAAGCTGGGCAGAGTACACTGTCTGAGATGCCCAACCTTTCCATGTACTTTGCCCATAGAAAGTGGCACGTCATCAGTCCAACCAGCTATCTGCACTCCCTTCTGCTTAGTGAAAGGAGGGTTTGCGTCAGTCGATCGGACTTGACAGGTAACATCAGTTTTGTCCGTCTGCAGCCTCTCTCGGCCTGTCAAGCTCGCTTGTGGGTGGTAGTTACCTATTTGCTAACCGTGGCTGTGATGGCCGCAGAAGGGAGTGGCAAAACGGGCTCTGAGGGCAACTTCTTTGACCCAGAGCCCATCCTAGCTAAGGAGCCAGAGGTCTCGTTACCCACGATACCCACGTGTCCCGGGACCCATGTTAGCATCATGCTATTATGTCTACCGACATAGTTCAGCCTGGATTTACAGGACTCAACTACTCTTGATGTGGTTGGGGGCTGCCTAAGGTCATGAGCGCTGCTTAGCTGTCGCTGTAGACTCATATAAGATCTGCCTCTCTATCTGTTTTCCAAAACAAAGTTCATCGCTTCTTGAACAGCATACACCTCCGCTTGAAACACAGGTGCATGCATTCCAAGATAAAAGTTCAGTTTTGTCCTGCTGGATTCCACGTAGACCCCAGAGCTGGAGCCGTGTTCGGTCCTGGAGCCATCCGTGAAAATACGGAAACAGTGTTTGCCGGGCTCATTTTCTGAGTTTGACCACAACTGAGCCTCGGGCAGCTACTTACTGATTACTACAATTAATTTATGAAGTCGTCCGAACTAAAATTGTAACGTTGCCAATTTTATATTATGTAAAATAAATTTTTTTTTTCAGATGAACCTGAATTGAAATTCAACTCAAGCCTCATCTCCAGATTCTTTTGAAAAAATCATTTTGATATGAAACCAAGAAATAAATGTTTGAAACTACTTTTCTATTTCATACTGAAAGCTATGACCGAAGGATCAGCCGAACGAAGAAGCGCAGTTTAGGAAGTGGTTAATCGTCCTTATTAGAGCATTGTGGTCCAAGAGTGTTGTGTTTGCACTTTTACTGAGGAGGGAAGGCGAAAGGAAGCAAATGGCCTTCTACAGTCCAAATTTAAGCACAATGATTTTATCGCTTTCATCCATAATCCCTTATTATCCTAAGTAGTTCAAAATGCCTTGAAACCATCCAGATATTTGAGCGTTGAATTTGCAAACTGCCTAAGTCTTCGAAGAAATAATTCCACACAAATTTGTCTCGAATTATTCGCACGGAGAGTGCTTAATGAACTCTATATAGTGGTGGTCAATTACAATTATCTAGTCGATACTTTGCTTAAGTACTGAGTACTTTTTGTACTCGAGTTGGGCTTTTGAATAGAGTTTACTTGCTTTTATTTTGAAGATTTTTTATTTTTTGATTTGGTAATACTTAGATATCATTAGCCAAGTATCATGGCTACATCTACAACTTTAGGCTCTATATTCAAACTCATTCACTTCCAAAATATTAGAGGGTTTATCGAGGCCGAAGTTCTCAGTGATTTAAGCACTTACTAAGTCGAAAGAGTATATTGCGGAGACCTTTGATTTTTGAGTTGCCACCGAAGCCTCGTGCTTGGACAACAAAAGACGAAAAGAAGTCTCGAAGTATTCTCGAGATATATAGCGGCACCGATTTTGGCTGTACAGAGTAGCCCCTCAAAAGAATGCGAAGATTTTAAAGGCTCCTTTTTCATCCTTTATAAACTACAAAACAAGTGAGTAAATTTTAGAATGAATCCGATACGACTAGGTATCGAGTACCTTTCTACTATACTTAGCTACTTTTAACTAGTGCACGGCAGTGTCGTACTACCACTAATTCCACCTCTTCCATATCTTTGCAAACTCTACTTAAATCGTTATGAATTTGAGCTCTACATGCAGCTAACAGTCCAGTACCCCATAAGAAGCTGTATGTTCGGTTTATAGAGACTCAGCAATTCCAGTAGAGAAATTTGCATGTTAGAATCGTTTTTCTACGTTCTGTCGCAGACCCTCTCTTCGCGCATTCGTCTGCTTCCTCCTTGTCTGGAATACCAAGCTGAAATTTTAAGTGTCGAAGAAATATGTGTGAGTTAGTCGCTGCCCACGCGACTGAATATCCACAACGAGGGCCAGCTTCCCACTTTGGATTATATTACTTTATTTATTGCAAAAATCTTGTTGATGGTGATATTTTGCCATATACCCCATGCTATATTGTAGAAAACTTGTTATTCTTTCAATGGCTTTAGAAAACGTTGCGGTCAGTCATCTTCTTTGGGACGATGTATTTGCCTATTCTATGGATCCTCTGTTAAGATATCAGTTCCACTTCATATCTTTATCTTTGGTGCATTGTTTGAAGATGGTAAAGCCATCGTTAGGCTGGTCTATACCAATTCCAAGTTTATCAAATGGTTGAGTATTGACGAGTTATTGTTAACTTCGACATATTTTTGACAGATGAAGGTTTATATTACACCACAGCTTCAAAGCATCAAATATTTTGACAAAAGAGGAATAAAAAAATGTATGGTCGCATTTATCGTGAACGCTAAACGATGGGTTATTTGAACATTTTTTCGGCAATGGAATAACTTTTAGAGAATTTTATTTTGCGGACAGTACGAAGATGCCTGAGAAATGTTTTCTTATATTGGGTAGTCGAAAATTCATCTCATTTTTTTAAATTTATAACGAACTTTATTAAACCAAATATGTACCATTTCAGCTTTGGCCATTTTTCTTCTAGAGACATTATTCCATCAGTGTAAAACTTTTATGGTTTCTCGACGAAAAACTGCGACAAGTAATTTTTACAGGCTTCTCTTCAAACCAGCTTTACTCCATTAAGGGAGTTCTGAATTGACCGAAACAAATGGTAGTCCGATGGTGCAAGGTCAGGGCTATATGGCGGATGCATCAAAACTTCCCAGCCAAGCTCTCCCAGTTTTTGCCAAGTCATCAAAGATGTCTGTGGCCTAGCGTTGTCCTGATGGAAGACGACGCCCTTTCTGTTGATCAGTTCTGGCCGTTTTTTTTCGAGTGCTTGCTTCAATCTCATCAGTTGTTGACAGTAAAGTGTAGAATCAATCGTTCCAGCAGGCTGGAGCAGATCATAGTGGATGATTCCTTTCCAATCTCACCAAACACACAGCTTAACCTTTCGAGGCGTCAATCCGGGCTTTGCGACCATTTGTTGAGCTTCACCACCCTTGCACCATGATCTTTTTCGAACATTATTGTCGTACTTGATCCACTTTTCGTCTCCTGTTACCATTCGCTTCAGAAATGGTTCGATTTCATTTCGTTTCAGCGAAGAATCGCAGATGTTAATTCGGTCCATTAAGGGGTAACACCACTGTAGAAATTTTAAAAAATTGATTTTTTTTTTATAAGCTTAAAAAATTCTTTGAACCTTTTAAAATACAGAACAAAAAGTTTTATATGTTACCGAAGTTTATTTCATAAATATTTTAAGCTTTTAACCAAGCCTTAGTGACTGCTACCTAACGACTTCTCCAAATTTCCAAACTTTAAACGCGTTTTTCTCAAAACACGTTTTCTGAAATTGGCACGCAGCATAACTCAAACAATTTTTAATATTTTTAATCAGGTTTTTCACTACGTCTGTATAATAACCTTCTTAAGAGAAGAGCGTAGGGGTTTTTCGATAGATTAATTTAAACGATTGTTATAATTATTTAAATGCCGTTTTTTTAGTCCAAAATAGAGTTTTCCTTCAAATGCTTGCTAATTCCACAAAAATAAATATTTTTTAAATCCCCTACGTGTTTCTCTAGCTATTCTTATCTAGATTAAGAAAAAAAATGTTTCTTTGTTCCAGATTAAAATTTGCACCCTCTGTGCTGCGTGCTGCGGAGCTCCTTCAAGGGAAACCACATTACAAAAATGTCTCCAATGCCGCCATTTTGTAAAATTTTTCCATCAAACTTTGTAGTTTCGTATTTTAGTATATCTGTACAAAAAAATTCTTTAAAAATCGTGTTTATTTTACGCGTGTACAGTGGTGTTACCCCTTAAATTTTTCACAGACAATTCATGTGGTACCCAAACATCGAGCTTCTTTTTGTAACCAGCCTTTTTTAAATGGTTCAAAACCGTTTGATGATAAATGTTTAGTGCCTTGGCGATGTCATGGCAGCTTATGTGACGGTCCTGGTCAATCTTTTCCATAATTTCAACGATAGGTCGACCGGAGCGAGGTGCATCTTTCACATCGAAATTTCCAGAACGGAAGCAAGCGAACCATTTTTGTGCTACACGAACTGATACAGCATCGTCTCCGTAAACTTCACAAATTTCATTGGTGGCTTGCGTGGCATTCTTCCCTTTTTTATACAAAAATTTCAAAATATAGCGAATTTCTTCATTATTTTCACTCATTTTTGAACAACTGTAATTTTTTTTCAACTTCTCCGAATTTAATTTTGTTTTTGGGTAAATGAAGCTTAAAATGTCACCTTTCTAACACCATATGATATGACACAATGTGATTGGTAGCACTGGAGATAGATGACTCCAACGACATCTATTGACAAAATACGAAAAGACTTTTTCGACTACCCAATATTTGAAAGTTTTGAAAACCAGTTGAAACTAGGACCTAAGAACGGTCAACGGTCGGGTCGCCTATCAGTGCGGCTGCTTTCGCACGCTTTTACACCCAATAAACTACAGTGTGGATAATTTTCTGCAAAATATGCATTGAAATTCGCACTGCCAATTCAAGGAAAAACTCGGCCTAAGCCTCACACTGTCATACACGACACATTATTGCTATTATTAATGAATTTAAATTCTACCATTTAAGCTTTTCAATTCATTACTTCCATACAAACTTACATATGTATGTATAAGTATTTATGTAGCAATGCAATTTAATGAATTTTACAAGTTTCAAAATGCAAAGTAATTAGTTTTCCAAGCAGTTTATTTTAATTATTCAGCTGACGCTTCTAACACCTTACTTAACGTGTATGTGATAAATATTTCATTTATTTGTTACAATACGAGTACATTCCATATGCAGGTATGTGCGTTCAAATATGTATAAGACTTCTTGGCTATCATCTGCTTTTAATTGCAAATTATGCATCGTTCGGTTGATTCTAAGGTAAAAACAAATGCACTGATTCTTATAAATAATAGATAATAATAAATTACTTTTCCAATTCTGTGCAACAAATTGCCCGAGTTATAAATATAAACCCTTATCTCTGAACAGCAACATAGGAAACTACTTCAACACAAAAAGAGGGTTAATGTTATCACTTAAAATACAGACACAAACTAACTAGTTGTGTGTATGTATGTACATAAGCTTACCCTAATACCTCTCCACACATAGTCGCGAGTGTGAGCAATGGCGTCATCGGCGTTAAAGTGAATAAATCCATTTATAAACTGATGTTGCAATAGAAAATATTTGTCTACTTAATCATTTCCACTGCTCTATGTGCTGTTGTAACTGTAATCTTCACAAAAAAAGTCAACTGTTTCTAGATAACAAAGTTTTGATAACAAATCTGATAATAATTTAGTTTAGTTTTCGACTGCGTATTGCAGTAGCCAGATTAATCAATATTCTAGAAAAAGATACGGCATGAGTTGATAGTAGTGTACATATGTAAGACAAGGTGGCGCAAAATTAATCATCCAAGTCTGTTTTTGAATAACTTACTGTATAATTTTTACATTTTTACTAAATAGACAAACATTATTTTGCGTGGTGTAGATATTGAATTTTAAATTCAAATAAAACAACGCAAATTCATATTGATTATTATTTTTGTGTAGAACCATTCATGAAATTTATTTTTTCAAAATAGCCCCTTTCAAATGTTGGCCACAACTGCACCGTAGTTCGGTCATCCGTAAACACTAATTTTGAATGACTCGTCGAAGGACTTCGGCCGTATCTCGTGAATAACTTTAGTAATGTTGGCTTTCATTGCCTTAATGGAAGCTGACTTATCCACAAAGCATTTAGTCTTTACATATCCCCACAAATAAACGTCCGAAGGTACCAAGATATCAACGGCCCTGGTGGCCATTCCACTGGCCCGAGATGAGAGATAAACTGCTCATCGAAACGACGACGCAGTAAATCCTTTGTTTCACGGGCTGTATTGCAATAGCGCCGTCCGGGCTTCATTTTCCGGCACGGAAAAGCCGTTTATCATGGTGCGATTGCCCCGTCTTTGAAGAAATATAGGCTAATGATTTCTCCAACCCATAGGCCGCCGTAGCCGAATGGGTTGGTGCGTGACTACCATTCGGAATTCACAGAGAGAGCGTTGGTTCGAATTTCGGTGAAAACACCAAAATTAAGAAAAACATTTTTCTAATAGCGGACGCCCCTCGGCAGGCAATGACAAACCTCCGATTGTATTTCTGCCATGAAAAAGCTTCTCATAAAAATATCTGCCGTTCGGAGTCGGCATGAAACTGTAGGTCCCTCCATTTGTGCACACAAATAATACGAGGAGGAGCTCAGCCAAACACCCAAAAAGGGCCGAAAAGGCCACATCAAACGGTTGTTTTCAATGGATGAAATGGCTGACTGTTCATGAGTAGCTTCGGCCTCAAATATGGCAGCTTTGCTTATTGACGTAGTCATTAAGGCAAAAATGGGGCTCATCGCTGTACCCCATAAGTTGGCCTGAGACTTACGCCTCGTCTTTTCCTAATGAAATGTCAATGAATACTGGAAAACATTATGTGTTAGGTTTCACAGTAGTTACGCGTGATCTGTCAAATGACCCCTACTGGAAAACCCTGATCACCTTTTGTACTGCAGCTGTCTAGTTCACAAGTGTCAAATTTGATTGTCGTATCACGCCATTTGAAAAATTAATAAATCTTCCTTCATCTTCCTCTTAAATATCTTTGTAGTATGAAAAAAAAAATCCTTGTACTTTGTGTACCTAAATTGAAGCAGCTCGAAGGCTTTCAAAAAATTCAGATTAAAAGGTCAAAATTTAAATCAAATAAAAGAAAGAGGGAGAGGCCCGAGAGAGAGTGAGAGAAAAAGTATATATATCTACATAAATTCGCAACATTTGCAGAGAATACAAATAGACAAAATTTACAAAAAAACGGAGAAGCGTCGACCGGTGTAAGTAAACGCCACACACAAACCGAGGCAACAATGCGCACTACTTCGAGCGTTTATCACCCGCACAACCGCAGCGATTCCAGGACCGCAGCAACGGCACAAATTACCGCAGGCAATACCAATAAATCTGGCGCCGGAATGGATAGCACTTTATAGTACGCACAAGCACATGCCACGAAACGGAAATAAGCTCCAAAAACGCCAAAAAAATTGGGACCAAAAAACGTCCCTAACAGTAGGCATCGAGGAAATATAACGCCAAAAAGTAGGCACCAAAAATATATTTCCTACAAGTTTCCACCAAAAAGTAGGCAGTGTTATTTCTCACTAGAAATTGGGAACCACAAGGAAGAACTCAGGAAATATGGCCTAAAGTGTATCTAAGATATATATAAGGAATAGCTCTCTCTCTCTCTCTCTCTCTCTCTCTCTCTCTCTTCTTTTCCTCTGCGATGTATCTTTTTTCTCTCACGCGGAACGAAAATGCCCAGCACGTTGCATGGCCTTGAAATTTTACTCTCCATTCTAGCTTGTTCATCGACGCCTAAGAAGTTTGACTTCAAAATTTCTAACTCACCTTGAACCTTGTAAATACCAAAACAATCATCATGCATCAGTTATCCTCGCCACTGTAGCTATTCATAGGTATAAGCGAAAACAAAAATTAGAGTTTACCGCACATTAAACATTGCAGGTTCAGTTGGACGGTCGCGTAACCTTCGAAAGTTTCATTTGCTCTCGTTGACTACATCAGTGCTTTCTATGCCAAGAGGGAGGCTAAATGGCGTTTCTATTTTTATGCTTGCCTAAAAGGTTTGTGAAACTAAATCGATTCTGATACTTTCTTGCCACTATCCCTCAATTGAACTACGCTAAACTAATTTGCCAAACTTGGGCTGCCAAAAATAGGTACAACATGTCACCATTCCAACAGCAGACAATAAGCTTTCAAATTGCTTTCCAATTAACAATTTTTTTTGTTTAGTATAAAAGTCACACTTACACTGAGGAATGGCAAAATAACTGTCATGGCATATGCGTTTCACAAAATGGATTCATATAGTATTTATTTAAATGCATACAAACAGACGTAGGTATCCAATCTTTCGCTAAAGATGAATCAATATTTACTCAATTGTGTTACGGAAAACATTTACTGGTATTGACTCCGAACGTTTAGCGTTACCAAAATTTGGCGATCTCTTTCAACGAACAGATGGGAAGTTTTATTATTTTCACCACAATTCGTACCTCAACCGTGACTAATTGGAGTAGACAAAGAAAAAGCAAAAAGAAAACTTGTGTAATTTTAATTCGAAAGAGGTTATACAAGTATTTTAATATCTATGGTATTTTACAACTCATTCACACTTAATTACTTATACTATGGCCCTGCGGGAAATTGCTTAGTCGGCTACTAAAATAGCTACGTTTGGCGCACTCAGCATGGCAAATTTTTAATTGGTTTTAAAATCTTCAGAAAGCAGAAGCCTACAGAGCTAATAATAATAATTAGAATTCGAAACACTCTTGTGAAATTCTCTCTAAAAAAAAAAAAAAAAAAAAAAAAAAAAAAAAAAAAAAACAATACCATGAATTTGGTTCTATGTTTTTGTCTAAATGTGTTTGAATTCGTGATACTCCTCAACTTTATATTCTATTACTGGCATTTACAGTGATGGCCAAAAGTTTGCATACACCCCCCATTTTCATTGGGACCGAAAAGTTTATTGAAAAATTTGTTAACATACAATAAACTAAAAAAACTGCATTCTTTTCATTCATTGCTACCTGGGCAACCTCTGCCGGGTCTTCGCCGGCCCTAGATTATGCCTCCAATTGACTTGGTTTCGCACCTCTGGAAATATACACAATATTTTTTTATGTCACGTAGATCTCGGAATATTGTCAAATGACAGTTTTACAGGGTGCGGCACTCGAAGTGTAACCAATTAAAAAATCCATAAATTTAGTTCCGCAAATTATTTTTATTCAATTCAAAGTAAAAAATGTGTGAAAATAAAACAAAATCAAGAATAAATTTATTTTTGCTCGATATGACCACCTTTTGCCTTGACCAACTTAATAGGAATTGGATCATCGGTTGTTTTATTGATGTTGTAATCTATTGTTATTACTGAGTTTTAGACTGTGTTGCTCGTGAATCTTCTAATAAAGGAGGTGAAAATATTATATAATAAATTAGTTAAGTTTTCTCAACTAAATTCTGTGTGTAAAGTGAACTTACCTTTGGTTGAATGCGCTACAGGGTATGTAGTTTTGCAAAGGTGCACGTGTGTGTGTGTGTGTACGAGATTCTCAAAGGTATGTAAACAAAGAAAGAACGATAAAGGGCTTTTTAGTTGTGTTGACACAATTAATTTGTGGAAATTACTGGAACCTCTACGCGTTTAATTGCCGACAGCCAACTGTGGTTTGTCATACTCTTTCATATATCTTCCTTTACTTTATTACAAACGTCCCAACAAATATTTACATTAATAATTTAATTATCAAAAATATAATTAAGTAAATACCATAACTTTGTAAATACAACATAAATTCCATAAATAAATATTTGCATATATTTATATACACAGGTGCATATGAAATCAGTTCAGTTTCATAGAGTATTACAATATTTTGTGGTTTTTATTAGTCGCCTCGTACATTCGTTATCAGATTAATGAATAAATTAGTTCGCCCGTATATTCAGGCAATTTATGCATTGCTGCAGTAATTATATTCATTCCCACGAAATGTTCACCGTTCTATGCCATCCAGCATCGCCCACTACAAATTACTCCCCATTAAAGTTGAATATCGCTGATTAGTGGAATTTATTAAAAGAGCGCTTCATGTTTGTATGTGCGTATGTGTGCGACTTTAAACTTCCTTTGTTATTAGTTCATAATTAGTGAATTAAATCAAGAATTTATGTGATGAGTGCGCAAACCGCGTACAGATTTGCAAATGGCGATCGGGAAGAGAATTATCGTAAGTAACTGTATAATTAGGTTCTCTGTATATTTATGAGATATTAGTGTGTTTGGTGGTGGTGAGTACTGCAGATGATGGGGTAACTAGCAATAAGAACGAACATGAAGTTATGTAAGTGCAATGTTGTTTCTGCTTTTCATAACTGGACATAGCGATCCAGCGGAGGGGTCTGAATGTTTTTGAATTAAGTCGCCAATTCAAGAGTAACGTTTTTCTCTCTCTCTCTCGATGAGTAAACACTACACTTTATAAGACTCTCATTATGTTCGTCCCGTTGTTCCAAAAATGTAGGAATGTGAGCACATTGGCGACAGCGAATAACGCAGACGATGGAACGATGCTTACATTGGCTTATATGCTTTACAAAGGCAGGGGTTTAGAGTATAGCGCATAAAGATCCAGTAGCTGCACTTGCTAGCTCGTCTCATGCGAATGTACACTCTCGGTACTCGTGGTGGCAAAAGAACAGAAAGGCCTAATCTTCGTTGAAAACACAAAGAATTTGGAGTTTCTAATTAATGAAGAAAACGAAGTAAATTCTTGTAGCGATCGGTACTAAAAATCCAATTGCGCTGTGTTTTTTTTTTTTAGACAATGTTAGTATAGCTCAATTACGTATGGCACACCCCATCCACATTTTCGATGACGCTGAGGCATTATTGAGGTTCTATGCCGTTAATGTGCCGAATTATCTCATCCTTGAATTGTTGCTGGCTTATCCACGTACACCTCTTCTTTCAAATAACCTCAAAGAGGGAAGTCCAATGGTGTCAAATCACGTGATTGACATCGCCGCGACGTAAGATTATTCGGCCATCAAATTTTTCGCTCAAAAGAGCCATTGTTTCGTAAGCTGTGTGACAAGTGGCACCGTCCTGTTGAAACCACATATCGTCCACATCCATATCTTCCAATTCGGGTCATAAAAAGTTCGTTATCTTCTCAGGATTTTGGAAAAAATACGGCCCAATGATGCTGCCGACCCATAAACCGCTCCAAACAGTCACTCTTTGTGGGTGCATTGGTTTTTCGGCAATCACTCTTGGATTATCATTTGCCCAAATGCGGCAATTCAGCTTATTGACGATTCCACTCAAGTGAAAATGTGCCTCATCTCTGAAGATGATTTTCTTCGAAAATTGGTAATTCACTGTTGCCATTTCCTGCCACCATTCTGACCATTGACGACGCTTGAAATGATCAAGAGGCTTTAGTTCTTGAGTCAATTTCACCTTGTAAGCGTGTAAATGCAAGTCTGTATGCAACGACGAGCGTGAGAGGTGCAATTGTTGGGCACGACGACGAGTTGAGGTGGACGGCTCTTCAACCACACTATCGCGAACAGCAGCAATATTTTCTGTAGTACGAGCTGTACGAACATGCACTGGTGTTTCCACATCTCCTACAGACCCGGTTTGCTCAAACTTTTGCACAACTTTTCCGATTGTACGCACAATTGGACGATTAAATTGACCGAAAAAATCACGAGTGTGCGATATGCCTTTTGATTTGAACGCCCGTTTTCATAATAAGCCTGAATAACTTTAACGCGTTGCTCGATTGTGCATCTTTCCATGGTTCAAATTGAGTTAGTCTGAAATTGAAAAATGTAAAATGAAATGCAGAAAAAAGCTTAAAGTTTAGGTTTGGTTTACATTCAACATCGGCCCTTGAAACTTAACCACTTTTAATAAGCCGTTTGCTCGTAGGCGCACCTGCTTGTGATGGCACATTCTCACGACATTCGGCTGTACGTTAGTAGCATGAAAAAATTTTTGAGGGGAACTTTGGATTCTACGTCATTCGTTTTGTGTTTCACAAAATTTAGCTTTAGCTTAGTGAAATACAAAACGAATGACGTCGGCATATCTGTCAAATTCGCTCACAGCCGAATAATCTTTTCACCATGAACATTAAGCGACATACAACGTTAGACTCTCACCACCCCTCTCTATACTCCCTACCCCCAAGTGCCATTATACATATAATATGCCCGAATTAGATATTATACCAGCTTAAACTCCTACTCATCCAAAAACGTCCCCCACATACACCATTTATGTATGTCCGGCATGTTAAAGTACCCCGCGTGCTACAAACTACCTATTCACTTGCCCCTTAAACCTATTCACCTAACACTTTTCTTCTTTTGAACAAAACCGTCGAAGCAGCAAGTTTCCTGGGGCTACCGTTAGATGAGTTAGACTAGTGATGGGCAAACTCAGCACATTTGCACTGTGCAGCAGCGTGTGCTTCTGCGTGCGTAAAAGTGCTAGGTGAAGGGGGATAACAAAGCACAGGGAAGAAGCAGAAAAATTGAGCGAGTTGTGTCTGTGTTTGTACCCTGAATGAGAGAGCAATTATTCTTTAATTCTTTCCATGGATGCCGACTTTTAACTTCATATCAACAAATTAAAAAAAAATAGGTTTTTTTGGTACATTTTTCTTCAATAACTAAATTTAATACATATTACACTTTCCATTAAAATAATGAATTAAAAAAGTTCGCGTAATACTGTTTTTTAATTGCTAGATGTAAAGAAAGTTAAGACCTCTGAAAATATTTAATTTGAGATTAAATTATAATATTCAATAATATTGATCACTGCATATACTGACGAATCTGCAAATTATTCACACTTATGTTATGATTACTTAAATGGTTTTTGAGATCGGATATATTTTTTATATATTTTATATTTTTTTTAGCAAATTACTTTATAAAACTGCAAACTCTCTTCAGCTACCGAAGTTTGTCGAATGTTTCAGAATTTTTAGCTACTGAATGATACCATTTTTTTTTTTATTTTTCACAAAAAGTGGACGTGATTGACAACTAATTTCGCCCATCTAAATCCAATACACTCTGATATGCACAACTGCAAATAAAAATAAACAACTAAGAGTATATACTTATGTATATAAATTATGAATAATAAAATCAACAATACCCAAAATTGATTCCAAATTTAACAACTGCGGCAACTCTTACTCATAAGTTTTGACATTTCATAAATAAAATCAGTTTTTTCGTGATTTCTTCATTTTTCGACGATATTTTTTGAGACCGTAAGTTACATATTATTGTCGCTTAAAAAACCACTAATATTAAGTGTATTTGTATGGTGTAGATGCAGTGAAAGTGCTGAAAATTCTATTTAAAAATTTGAAGCGGCGAACGTCAAAACAAAGTGCACAGTGTTCAACTGCCGACAAAAACCTAAATTTATTTCTAATCTGTAATATATTACTCTGTTTTAACTTTTAATTTAGATAAACAAAGTTAAATAAAATATTAAATATAAAACATTTGGTTCAGCATGATCTCAAATAAAAGAACATTGTTAAATTTGAATCCGAAGTGGAGTGTAACTTTTTTATGCAAATATGTAGACGGAGAATCACAATACCTTGTATGTGAAAAACGTGTGGTGTGTAAGGTTTTTAACATAAAGAGACATTATGAGCTGCATAGGAGTGATTATGATGAATATGTAGGAAAAGAAAGGAAAAGTATATACAAATCCTTAAGTCTAAACGAAGAGCCCGATTCGATGTGCCAAATTACAGAAGGTCGGAAAAATTCAAATTATTCAAATTTTTTTTTTTAATTTCTGAGGAAAGCGAAGATTACGTTGTAGATGCAAAGCGTGCAACTTATGAAATCGCGTTAAACCTTGTTCGTGAGAATCGAGCATTTCCGGATGGCGAATTGGTGAAGTTTTGTATATTAAAAGCAGTAGGAATTTTGTCCCCTTATCTCGTAGAACTATAAGCAGACGAGTAGATCAAATGGCGGAAATTACAGAATCGCAGTTAAAAGAGCGTATAAAATCATTCACAGCGATTTCATTGGCAATTGACAAAAGTACAGATATATCCGACATAGCCCAATTAGCGATTTTTATCTGAGGAGTTGATGCCCACCTAAATATATGTGAAGAACTTTCGGACATTATTCCAGTGACAGGGACGACTAAAGGTGAAGATTTATTTCAATGTGTTAATGAATGTACTGAACGTATGGGTGTATCATGACGAAGAGTGGTTTGCGTTGCCACCGATGGTGCGAAATCCATGAGCGGATGCAAACAAATTTCTCTAATCATTTTTGTGTACTTTGTCATACTGTGCGCATTGCCATATGCGTGTGATTTGAATTTGAGAGCAACTAAGTACTCACCAAGAATACCCACTCTGCTATGATAATTTCCTCAATGTTTTTTGAAAAAATCCTCTATTTCTTTTTAATGGAAACATGTATAAATTGTCCTTTTTAACAAAATAAAATGTATAACATCCATTGTTTAAATAAAACATGGCTGGTTGAGATTACTGCTCGCTGTTGTGACCAGCATTCTTTTAAAAAAAATGCACTAATATAAAAACATACGATATACATACATACTTATATGTAAACGAAGACAATTTTTTCATTCAGAAAAATATACACCGATTTGTCAGTACAAATTTATCTCCACATAGTTTAGCAACTATGAAACTTTGACATGCGAATGTTCAAACTTCTTGATTATAAAATTGCCTATGCTTCTTGGTTACAAAAATTATAAAAGTAAATAAAATAGAAATTTGCAAAGATGATGTTAATATTCAAAGAAGCGTTTCCAATAAAAAAAAACCAAAAGCATTTTATTATTTCATATGAACGATCAACACTTCGAAACCCCTTAACATGGAATGAAGTCCCCTAATCTGGTAACTTTGCTGTTGGCAAAGCTTCACTCTCTTTTTTACAAACACATATGCGTTGCTCAGAAGTGATTAATATACGTACACGCCTATTGCTTACCCTTCTAATGTAAGTTTGTCGCCCCCCATCTAGCACTTTGCTAGCACGCTCTGCTGCGAGCGTGCCACGCTGCTGCCCGTCCCTAAGTTAGACGATGACGATCGGTGACTACACCGCACTGGCAGCGCTATGTTTGCCTAATACATATGTCACAATGGCCACATCAGGGTTCACCTTCGCACTTTAACTCACTCCCAAAGCGGAATAGGTGACTATTCAGAGAATATTTCACCGAAGTCGAAAGTTGTGAGCTGCTTAAACTCTGTATAAAATAATTTCTTACCTCTCCTAAATAAATACCACTCCAAATCTTTACCTCCACCTACATGGACTGCAATGCATTTTGGCAATTATTTAGATTGCAACCTCACACTTACATACACAAATGATGAGTAGCAACGCTCTAAAAGCAAAATTCACGCCAAAAGCAATAGAAATCCTGATGGAAAATGAAAGTTGCACTGCTACTTTCTTTCCATTGTGTGGCCAGTCAGATGAAACACAATAAAACACTCTAAATAGTGCGGGGTGGTGCGAACTATCAGGTGAAGAAGAAGTTCAGTCAAGCATTTTGAAGGGGAAAGCTACAGACCATTTAATATACATATATGTATGTATATTTTCCGCTAGTTTTTACCTAAGTATATACACACACCCGAGTATATGATGTATAACACTTGTAGTTGTGTACTTGCACAATCGCCGCCGTGTACGAACACATACACAAATTTATTTGCCAGAACAACAATGGCATTAGCGCTTTAGTGGAACTACAAAAGGTGGCATCAAACTACAAAATATTCGCTAATAATAGAGAAATAGCAACAAACGAGCAATAAACTGTGGCATTGTGTAACAATTCGTATGGAATTGTATAATAAAATATTTCATCAAACTCTTCGCACACCGCTGCCGCAACTTAGACCATATCTAGGTTAGGTTGTGTTAATGAAAAAAGTACGCCGTCCGCCATTATATTTAAAACTTCATTCCTACACTTTACATGTCTGCTTTCGTACAATAGAATATTAAAAACAGAGCAACATAAAAATCCTCTTAGTTTTGCTTCGCACCGTCCTTTTTGCGTTTGGTGTTTATTACAAAAGTATACTATTCGTTAAAATACGAGGTGGCGCAAAATTAATCATCGTATTTGGTTTTTTTTTATTACAGCTCGAACATATAATGCAACGAAAATTATTTCCAAAAAGCTAAAAGCGCCAACAAAAATATTGATGCGTAAAACAACTTAACTCGTATTTGGTTTTTGAATAAATAAAAAAAATTGACGTGCGACGCCATTTGCAAAAATTCTAAATCTTCCAATAGAGAAATTAATTTTGCGCCATCTTGTAGTAGTAGAAAGTCATTATTATTAAGTGCATTTATCAAACTCAAAACTTGGGTGGTCAATCAAGAACTGGAGAGTCCTTGCCGAAGATTCGTGCTCAGACCACAGGTACATTGAGTTTCAGTGTGGCGAGGAGGCACAAATGCCATTGCGCTCTAGAAACCCCAGAAACACAGACTGGCAGAAGTTTAGGGTGGCGTTGCGGGACCTTGACGTTACGCCACCAAGACTTCGAAAACAACAGGCCATTGAGGCGGCTGTTGAGAAACACAACGCTGCCTCAACTGAATGTTTTCGACCTCTCCCTAACCGGACTCCCGTTTCTTGGTGGAATCGAGAGCTCCAGATGTTGAGGCGTGAGTCGAGAAAGCTTCTAAACCGGGCACTCAAGACTATCCTTACTGAGGACTGGGAGCAATACTATGATGTTCAGAAGAACTACAAGAGGCTTATTCGGGAATCAAAAAGAGCCTCATATAGGGAATTCTGCAGTGGTATTGAATCTCTGAGTGACACGGCGAGATTGGTTAGGATCCTGAAAAGCGACCTAACTGCAAAGCTGGGGTCACTTAGGAAATCTGATGGTTCCTTCACGGAGCGGCAAAGTGAAACACTCAGCTTGCTGATGGAATCTCACTTTCCTGGTAATCAGATAAGCGTCAGCCGGCAACAGGTCTTATTGATAGAGGCGAAGATTGCTACACCTTCTCGGCATGACTGGTTCGTTGCCAGATCTGTGGTAAATGAGGCCGCCATTCGATTTGGCATCAAATCTTTTGGCGTCTACAAGTCACCCCGACCAGACGGCATATATCCTGCCATGCTGAAGGAAGTCGGAGAGTCTGTGACAGCAGCCCTGAAGAAAATATTCTCGGCATGCCTGTCACTGGCTTTTATCTCAAAGGTTGGAAGAGATGACTACACCAGCCCCAAAAGCTTTAGACCCATCAGCATGACCTCTTTCATGCTGAAAAGTTTCGAACAACTGGTGAAATTGCACATACGTCAGAAGTCGCTGAAGGCTCACCCTCTGTCTTCATTTTAGCATGCCTATCAAAGTGGAAAATTCTGCGAGTTGGCACTGCAAAACCTTGTTGCTAGGGTAGAGCTGGCCATCGACAGGAGGAACTACGCTATGGGCATCTTTTTAGACATATAGGGGAGGGGGCGTTTGATAATGCCACTTCTGACAGTATGTGTAGCTCTGCTAGTAGGCGCGGCGTAGGCCGGGTGCTAGTGAATTGAATTCGTTCGATGCTGGCCCAAAAAATTGTCTCGGTGCGAGCAGAGGAAGATGTGCTGCTGTCATCCGGGGCTAATAGAGGTTGCCCCCAAGGCGGTGTGCTCTCTCTTCATCATTTATATTACTATTATTCACTGTACCGAATAGTGGTGACACCTAACATCTAACATAACCTCGCTTTATATCTGCATGAAGGATGAAATGAGCGAGTAATCTCATCAAAGAGGATAGATTGCAAAGTTTGGTCATCCGAAGCACACTTATAAGAGTAACTTTGCTAATAGATCATAAGTGATTTGACAGAGAAAGAGAGAGTTGTGAACGAAATTTAAACAAAAGACTTGCGTATGTATAAATTGAAGTTAGTTGAACTCAATGAGTCTTCCAATCAGTTATTGTGCAGATAGCAACGAATAAGGCAGTGGCTACGTTGATTTTTTCGTACATGACAAACACAATCTCTGTTTTTGTCGACCTCAGTTATAAACAAACTGCTGTCACATCCATTATTATATAAGCAAATCAGCTGAGGACCGGTTAACGGTCTGATATTGGTCAGACCTTATTTATTCTCTCCGCCGTGGGTGCATCCCATGGTAAAGAGATTTTTGGAGGTGTGCTATTTAGCAGACCGTTATTCGTCTCTCAGCGAATTTGACAAATTCAGCTAATGAGCGGACTTCGCTTGGGGTGAATTTACAAACAAACTGAGACTGTGTTGGTGATATACGAAAAAAATCAACCAATGACACTTCGTTGTCGTCTGAACAACGACGGATTTGACGAGTGCGTAAATTGTGTAAAATCATCGTGCAGATTTCGACTGACAATAAGATTGTGTTAGTGATATACGAAACCAAATCAACACAATCTCCACTCCTGTTGCTTCGTTGCGAGTGTGTGAATGCATGTGAAATGATCGTGCGGAATTCGGCTGCCGAATCTCCAATTGACGTGGCAGTCAAGTTCCCTTCATAATTTTGTTTTTCACCGGCGTTATTGGCCAAACGTGGTAAATCTATCATTCTTGGCTCATACCTACTTTATTCTCTCCACCGTGGGTGTATCCCATGGCGTTTTTGAAAAAAAATCAGCTGATTGGCTGACGAACCGGGTTTATATATATACTAGCAAACCCGGCCCCCTTCGCTGGGCACACTAAAATAGAATAGATATGGTTTAGAACAGAAAATATAAAGTTTTCATATTATTTATTTCTTTATTCTTTATTCAAGCGCTTTGGCATAAACAATATTTTTTGCTTTTCTTTTTGTTTTTGAGTAAATATAAAATATAAATTGAAAATCAGGAAAAAAGAAGATTGTTTTTAAATTTCAAATCAACGCATATGAATAAACAATCGTCTTTTTTCCTGACCATCCATGAATTTTTCGTTTCAATTTATATGTTTTATTAAGCATTGGAGCTTTTTTAACCATTATCCATTTATATTTTTCAAAAAAAAAAAAAACGAAAAAAATTGTTTTTTCCACGAACACATAATTTCATTCGGATTTCACATTAAATTCTCAAATTTCGTAAGAAATTATTCACTGTTCCAAAATCCACTCCAAAAAAATTCACAAACAATTTTTACATGTTGCACTTACGTTTTTTCCTTATGGCATCCAAATCAGAAAGAAATATTGACACATTGTAACTCACACTGTCAAGTTCAGTTCAGTGACAGTTCAGTTCCGTCCCAAGCGTTAAAAAAGTAAGCGACATTATGGCTGGCTCAAAAGAACGCTGTACCCGTTGCCACTGCTCCGAATTACAACCAAACTTTACGAAACCCAAATACTTACTTAATAATGTGCATAAGTTTGGTTTAATTCGGTGCAAAGACACGGCGGGTCCACGTTTTGGAATATATTTCGAGACTCTAGTCATCAATAGGTATGAAAATTACCCCGTATTAAAGCACTTATCAACAGCTTTCATTTGATATCCATATTGTACAAACACATTCTAGGGTCCACGTTTTGGTCTCTATCTCGAGACCCTAGTCACGGAGCGGATGGAAATACTCTGAACTAAAGCATTCACCAACAGCTTCCATTTGATACCCAAATTGTACATACACATCCGAAGGTTACCCAGGTCCACGTTTTGACCTATATCTCGAGACCCTATCTACCAATAGGTATCCAAACTATACGGAAACCATCTTCAATACCTACTTAACAATGTGTGTAAGTTTGGTTTAATTCGGTGCAAAGACACGGCGGGTCCACGTTTTGGCATATATTTCCAGACCCTAGTCATCAATAGGTATGAAAATTACCCCGTATTAAAGCACTTATCAACAGCTTTCATTTGATAACCATATTGTACATACGCAACCAAAGGTTACCCGGGTCCACGTTTTGACCTATATCTCGAGACCCCAGTCACGGAGCGGCATGAAAAATACTCTGAACTAAAGCATTCACCAACAGCTTCCATTTGATATCCATATTATACATACACATCCGAAGGTTACCCGGATCCACGTTTTGACCTATATCTCGAGCCCTATCCACCAATAGGTATCCAAACTATACGGAAGCCATCTTCAATACCTTTTTAACAATGTGTGTAAGTTTGGTTTAATTCGGTGCAGACACGGCCGGTTAGCGAACACACATAAAAAGTTGACTTTATTTTATATATAAGATTTTTTTCAGTTTGTGTCCGAAAAATCCAAATATCTTACGGAACCCTATTTTTTCCAAAATAAAATGTAATCCATGTTACTCTTGGATAATGTAGTTTTCGAATGGTGAAAGAATTTTTAAAATCGGTCCAGTAGTTTTTGAGCCTATTCGTTGCAAACAAACAAAGTTTTCCCCTTTATAATATTAGTATAGATATATATATAATTGGCGCGAACACCCTTTTTGGGTGTTTGGCCGAGCTCCTTCTCCTATTTGTGGTGTGCGTCTTGATGTTGTTCCACAAATGGAGGGACCTACCGTTTCAAGCCGACTCCGAACGGCAGATATTTTTATGAGGAGCGTTTTCATGGCAGAAATACACTCGGAGCCGGGTTTATGACAGCGTTCATATATGAAAGAAATCAACACAGGCACTAATGTTGCTTCGTTGCCGTCTAAACAATGGTTGAGTTCACGGCTCAATTGCGTTTTTCAACTTAGCTGAAGGCCAAACCCGATAATCTATCATCCTTGGGTGTATCATTTATGAAGTGTTTCGGCCAAGTCTCTTCCTCGTTTATGCTGTACATTAATGCTATACTAGCCCCATTTAGCTGTATTTACCCTAATTCTTTCTTCCTATTCATTTTTTTCTCCCCTATCTTGAGCTTTTAATTATACTAAAATGATTGGTTGCTTGACACATCTTTCTAGATATATCCAGATTATAATCTCTATTCTAGTCTAATATTTCTACACTTCACAACCACTAAAGTAAAGGGGTTTTATTTCCCACCGAAGACTGTCACACTGTCAACATTCCGTAGAATTTTTTAAGTGTGCTAATGCTGTTATATTTACTACAACCACAACCAATTTACTGGTTCGGGCGATCAAGAATGAGACCCTTTTTATAATTTACAGACACACATAAAATGAATAAATCATTTCCCAAACCGTTTGAGAATTTTAAAAGTTTCTTCTAGTCGTCACCATTTTCATCAATTTGACTCCAAGCATGGAAGTGGCGATAGAGGACTAGTTCCTTCATGATTTTATTACAATCTTTCCAATTAGTTTTTATTCAGGAGTTGTGCCACATTTAATTTCCTTTGTCGACAATCGTACTCTTCTCACCACTCCATTGTTGCGAGCGATTGTTCCACATGTTTTCTGGGTCCAAATTATGGCACATGTACCCAATCGCGATTGAATTGAGACGTTACTCATTATCTAACTTTTTTATTATTGTTGTACTAAATACTGAATAATAGCACAGCAGCTGCTTTCTTTCCCTGTGCAATTAACAATGGATAGTCATTGTCGTAGATATGTACCAATGTTTGTACACGTACACCTACCCATGTATGACCTCAATGGTGCGATGTTACTCTAATTCACTTGTGTTGTATTTTCATATCTCTTTCATGTTATCTATAGCAAGAGAGGTGAGTTGGCTTGTCTGTTTAGAAAGGCATTTAACCCCCTGTAGCCGGATAATTTGTGACGATGGAGCGTCGTTTTGCGCGTGCTTTCAATTGATAGTGAATGCATTCATTGATTTCAACGCAATTTAATTATTTGCTCTTCGTTTCAATTCGCTATTTTGCACGAAATTATAACAGACATGACGAATGCAACCAATTGAAGACTCTTAGGGGCGATGCTAGTAGATAATTTTCATGTACATTCATGCACACGTCTATAAAAGTATATTTACGTAAGGCAAGCTATATCTAATTTTATTTTTATTTTTGACAAGGCAGCCAATATAACCGACTTTAGTATAGAAAAAATAGATTTTGGTTTTTTTTTTTAAAACATCTGCAATATTTTTATTATCTTAATAGATGTTACCTCCAATTGCGCTCTATTTAGCATAAGCCAACCGGAGCTGGGGTAGGTTAGGTTATGGTGGTAGTCGGTCTGCACGACCAACTCACTTAGATCTTACAGGTCCTTTGTGATACCACTTTGCTGCTCGGGAACCCCATTTACCCTCCTTCTTCCTTCCTTTTGTGGCTCCTATGAAGCGTAGTATTGATGCCAACCCCACGCCAGACAGTTCTGTAAGAGAATTAAAACAGTATTTACCTAGACCACCTGCTCTGATTTTAGTTAGGGCTGGACAATTGCAAAGGAAGTGCTCAACTGTTTCTTCCGCTTCCTCATCTCTACAACTTCTGCAATATTCATGGGAGAAAACTCCTAGTCTTGAGAAATGCCTGCCAAATAGCCAATGACCGGTTAAACAAGCCACGACCTTCGAGATATTGTCTCTTGAGAGACTAAGCAATTCCTTTGTCCTTTTCTTGTTTATTTGCGGCCATAGTAGCCTAGCTGTTACACACGTATCTTCATTTCTCCATGACCTATTGGCCTCTTGGATAATGTGGTTTTTTATTATTAGTTTACTCGTGGCCATGGGTATTCCAGTGGTACTTTTATCACTGAATAGTTGAGGAGCAGTGACTTTTCTGGCAGCTCATCAGCTTTACAGTTTCCCTCAATATCTCTGTGCCCCGGAACCCAAATAAGGCTGACCTTGAATACGTCACTAATATCACTTAGAGCTACCCGGCATTCCTGTGCAACCTTGGATCTTAGTAAAGCCGCATTCATTGATTTGATAGCCGCCTGGCTATCCGAGAATTTATTTATAGTCGTTTTTGTTACGGTGTGCGTATTTAGATATGCAGCCACTTCTTTCATAGCTAGTACCTCTGCCTGATAGACGCTGCAGTAGTCTGGTAGTCGAAAGGATAGTTCCAGTCCTAGTTCTTTCGAAAAAACTCCATAGCCAACCTTATCGTCTAGCTTGGAACCATCTGTATAAAAGTTTAATTCCCCCCTTCTTCATGGTCTTGGTGTCTGCCACTCCCTTCTTGACGGAATACTCGTCTTGAAGAGCCTTTCAAAGGTGAGTCTAGGGATACAGTAGTCTATTTCTTGTTTGTGACTATTCAGAGAATGCAAAATAGAAGCGTGGCCAAACTACTGGTCTTTCCATAGCGCCATACTTTTGAGTCTGAGCGACGAGACGGCGGCCACGTGTTTCCCTACCAGATTTAGGGCAGGCAAATTGATTAGCACTTCCAGCGCTTTGTTTGGGGTAGTCCTTAAAGCGCCAGAGATGCATACAAAAGCTGTTCTTTGGACCTCACTCATGAATTAAGCGTAAGTATAAACTTTATTTTTAATTAAAAAATAATAATAATAAAATTACTGGAAATGTTTGCTTGAATATTTGATGAAATTAGCATGATTTATTTTTCTTCATTTTATACACATTTTGAAACAACAGTAGGTTCTGTTTTTATGCGGCTTTTTTTTATGCGGTTTTGAAATAGTGCGGTTTTTTTTAATTAAAAAATGCATGTCGACCTATCGGGAATTGTACATATAAACAAGATTCTAAACCAGCTAAGCAAAAACTCCTCACAGATTACATCAGAAATGCTAACCCTACAAGTATGGAACCGCCTGCATAACCATCTAGATAAGACGTGTACATTTCCTCAAGTGACGGAAGTGATTTGACGCCAAATCCTAAACGAATGCGCAACATGTGTTTTGTCTGATTCTATTTCTGACTTAAATTTATTTTTCGATTCTGACGTTTCTTAAATAAAGATATAATTTTCAAAAATACAATATTTTGTTTTTGCGATTTTATTTAATTATTTCAAATTTATGCGGTTCTTAGCACTTTTGAAACGTATCTATAGTTTTACTATAGAACCGGTAGCTTTTTTTATGCTGTTTCTTGCGGAACGTATCTACCGCATAAAAACAGAATCTACTGTATATTTGAATAAAAAAAAATTAAACAAAAAAAAGAATTGTCAATAACGTAATAAATAAAATAAAATAAAATAATTAAAAATCAATAGAAAACAAAAATAAAAACAGTGAAAAAATAAATAAAAAATCAATAAAAATTAAAAATAAAAATGTAAAAAAAATTAAATAAATAATAATTAAATAAAAATTAGTAAAGGAACTATAATAAGTAATATAAAATAAAATTAAATAAAAATAAATAAAAAAATTAAATAAAAATAAATAAATATTTAAAACTTATATAAATAAAACTTATAATAAATAAAATTAAATTAAATTAAATAAAAATAAATAAAGAAATTAAATAAAAAATCAATAAAAATTAAAAAGGAATTATAATAAGTAAAATAAAATAAAATTAAATAAAAATAAATAAAAAAATTAAATAAAAAATAAATAAATATTTAAAACTTTTCAATATGTCACGCAGCTATTGTTGTGAACACAGGTGTATATACGTACGTACATATACTATGTCTTCATAATGTGAGTCGATTTTAGTAAGATACATCTGAGCGCGATGACTTGTTAACTTCTAAGCCTGTTGGCCTTCCAAAGTTCAAAATGTCAACTTTTTTCAATTAAACTTCAATTAACATTTGCACCAATCTCCCCCTCAAGTGCTTCATTTATTAATATGTTTCTCCTCCGATGGCGAGTCACTTGCACTTGTACGAGTACGTTTGAAACATTTGGAAACAGCATAACTGCAAGGCATAATTCGTCCATAAGCTTCAATTAATCTGCTAATAATAATATCTATCAGGCAAGTAATCGAGTTCAGTGTGCGTAACACATACATACATACATGAAATGCTTAGCATCTTTGGATATCATCACAATCGGTGTATTTTGTATTCCTATAAATGTCACCTATGTATGTGTAAATTTACAGTTTCCTTTACATAGATATATAACCGAAAGCAATACCATAATTTGCGTAGCTTTTTTTAAAATTCGCTGGTTAAAAAGACTAGCCGGCAAGCGAAATTCGACAGAGCGATTAACTATACAACTGTTAACTAAAAATCAGGCAAATTTCTATTAACAGATCATAAAGCTTACCTGCGCGAACGCGCCTGTTTCATCTAACATCGGTTAGAACAATAAAAAACGTATGTGGTTTAGTTAGATAGGCATCAGCTGGTTTTCCATTCTGAGACAATTTTTATATAATCCCCAATAATGAAGTTATGACGGCCTATCTCATATGGTTTCATACATGAGGGTAATTACAAAGTTAGTTAAATATAAATTTTTGTTCTACCAACTGAATAGGATTATCAAAAAAAAAAACCGTATATTCAATCACTTTTATATATACTATACATAGGATAGGATAAATGCCTGTCCACGCGAGCAACCCACAAAATAGAGGGGAAAAAATCAAATAGGGAGAAAACAGTAAGTAGGGGCTTTTGATTGGAGGGTCACGACGTGTAGCAAAAAAGTGAGAGCCCAGATGTCTGAATCTTAACCCAGCGAGAGCAGCTGAGAAGAAGATGCAGAGCACTTGAAGCATACCCAAGTCTCACCGGTAGGTATCCATCCTAATGGACAATGCCTAGTTAAGATGCCTACCAAATTCGAGAGCTGCGGCTTTGTTAGCACTTTTGATCTACCCCTGGCCAGAAGAATCTTTCAACTTTGCACCACTTGTCACTGAGTTGACCCAACGCCCAACTTTCCAGGAGTAAACCACAGGTTCTCAATCTTATCGCGGTAAAATCGTATCCAGGGTCCCATCATCTACCCAAGTTATAAGCCCAGCAGAAGTTATCAAAGAATTTTTAACTTGCAAAAACTATTCCAAATATTCTTTTCGACTTTCTCGCAAAAAAATGATTTGTAATTTGTAATTTGCCTTGTTTTAAAAACTTTTTTCCATTTGAAGAAGAATTTACTAATTTCGCAATTGAAGAACTTATCATCTTTACTGATAAACTATTTAACAGCTCATGTCCGTAAGCCTCTCTTGAACCCAGTTTTGTACTTTCAAGAAAATTTTACATTTCTTCTAAAAGGAGTTAATCGCATGAGCGCTCACAAAGCTTCTGCTGCGGTTGCAGGTTTATGCAGTCAGGCGCTGTCTTGATTACAACACCCTTCCTTTCGCCAATTCTTGCGGCTTGTCGTCGAACGCCTGCTTCAATCGAGACAGTTATTGCCAGTAGGCGTCCAAACAATTACAATAGCCATCTACGGCTGTTGATCCGTGCTTAGCGATCGTTTGACACGGATTATCAGGATTTCACTGCGATTACTTACGACAACTGTTCTCGTGCATGACCTATTTTCAAATGCCAGTTACCACCCGCTTCAAAACTAAATCGACTTTGTTACGCTTCACTAAAGAATGTTAGGCATCAATGCAATCTAAAAGGTTGTTCTGGGCCAATTGGGTGGCACCGAAACATCAAGCATGCTTTTGAGATCCGTCTTATGCAAATGGTTCAAAAAAGTTGTACTGGCTAATCCTCAGTTCCCTAGAAATTGAATAAGGGGTCACGTACTGGCTGGCTCAACGATTTTCATGATCTCGCCAATATTTTCGTCGAGTGGCCTAGCAGATCGTACCTGAGTACGTAAGGAGTAAATATTATATACAGTGTGTCAAAAATGAGTTTTGACAAAGAATTTAAATTCAACTTTTCTTGACTGGTGTATTTATAGCTTTACGGCAAATGTAAAGAAGCCACTCCTTGTTAAAAAATGTGATTTTTTCATTTTCGTCCCTTTGTAACCTGATATTGGAGACGATCGTGCGAGCCGCAGAACTTAGTCGCTCAGGCACAAGTTTTTATAAGAGCGTACAATTGTTGGCGTATGCCGATGATATCGGCCTCAACAACCGCGCGTTAGTTCTGCCTTCTCCAAGCTTGATAAAGAGGCAAAGCGAATTCGTCTGGTGGTGAACGAGGACAAAACGAAGTACCTCCTGTCATCAAAAAAACAGTAGGCGCACTCGCGTATCGGCACCCTTGTCACTGTTGACAGTTATAATTTCGAGGTTGTAAAAGACTTCGTTTATTTAGGAACCAGCATTAAGGTACTTGACCACCTTGGAAAGCTAAAAAGTACAACATATTCAATAATTTTTTTTTCATGTTCTGTATAATATAACATATTAAAATAAATTTTTTTTTTAATTTTTATTTAGAGCTTATATAATACAAAAAAAAATTGATTTATTAAAATTTCTTTTTTTAACATATATCCAGGAGGCGCCAAAGTCGAGGCCTGAAGAAAATCATGTCTTGCGGCGGACAGTTAATCTTAGAAATGGTAGTTCTAAAACAAAAGAGAGAAACAAAATTTTCAAAAGGAAGGTTCCTTGCGTGAGAATTTACCACAAACTGACAAAAAAAAAAAATAATAAAAAAATGGCGGATGTTTGAAAAAAAGTTAAGAAAACACCCCTGTTTTTCACAATGTTATGCTTAAAAAGCAATACTTTATTAACTTTTTTTTTGCAAAATGTGGTAAATTGGCATACCAAACATCTTAACAAATAAAACAAGACCAAAATCATTAAAATCTGCTAAGCAGTTTCGGAGATAAAGTGTCCGCCATTCGAAAAAAAGTAATTTCTGGAAAAACGCGTTTAAAGTTAAAACTTGCTATTTTCTTTCCGCTGAGTCAGCAAGTAATGAGTGCAGGATGCGCCTGCACATTTTCACTGATTTCACTTTGTTAGAATTCGAATTTAAAAAAACAGTTTCAGGTGATGATTTTTAAAAGTATAAGGATTGAAAAAATGTAAAAAAAAAAAATTTAATTTTTTGAAACTTATAAGGTGGTCAAGTACCTTAACACCGATAACTATGTCAGCCTTGAAATCCAACGTAGAATCTCTCTTGCCAACAAGTGCTACTTCGAACTAAGTAGGCAACTGAGTAGTAAAGTCCTCTTTCGACGAACAAAACTAACACTCTACAAGACTCTCATCATGCCCGTCCTAACGTACGGCGCAGAAGCGTGGACGATGACAACATCCGATGAAGCGACGCTTGGAGTGTTTGAGAGAAAAAATCTGCAAAAGATTTTTGGATCTTTACACGTTGGCAACGGCGAGTATGGCAGGTGATGGAACGATGAGCTGTATGAGCTTTACGACGACATAGACATAGAGCAGCGAATAAAGATCCAGCGGCTACGTTGGCTGGGTCATGTCGTCCGAATGAATACAAATGCTCCGGCTCTGAAAGTGTTCGATGCGGTACCAGCTGGTGGTAGCAGAGGAAGAGGAACGCCTCCTCAGCGTTGGAAAGATCAGGTAGAGAAGGACTTGGCACGAGAAAGAAACGACTGGTCAAAATCGCGAAAGTGGTTATCGCGCCAATTAAGAAGAGAGAATAAATTTTCTGTAGTGTTCGAGCTTTTTATTTTCTTCTCTCATAAGTAACACAATATCTCAAATATAAATTTTAACCTCAAATTAAAGTTTTCAGCTTATCGGTTTTGTTAACATTCACGCCAAAATAAAAAACAAACTTATCAATAATGCTGCTAATCTTTGAAATTACTCTTACTTATCTTACCTTGAAGCACTCAGCTTACTGCTAATAAGTATTCTCCTGCTATACGTGCTCAAACGTGTTGGGCATACATATGTATGTGCATATTTTTGCAGTAGTATAAACCCCTACTTTCATTGCCCTTGTTTCACCGCTCTCTCTCTCTTTCTATCTCTCTGGAAGCATAGCTATCCGATATCACAACCTCTACGTGCCATAAGACGAGATTCAATTTAGCTTCTCACACACATAAATATTTTCCAGTTTGCTATAATTCTAAATTATAGCTTTGATTTTGTCGCACGAATTAGAGAATGCACATTGAAAAAAAAAACAACAAGGAATCAAATCAATTTGGCAATCATTCACACACACACTCTCCCCACATACCCACATGCCTTGCCTGCATTTTCAGCGTAGTAAGGTTGTTAACTATTAGATAACCTTTACTTGGCCAACAGCTGACAGAACGACAACGTGGCCAATAAACTGAATTGCGAATGAATGTGAACGCATGTGGCATGACAAAACACATGCAACGCGGGAAAAAAGTGTGCATTCATTGTATGTGCGTGTAGGTGTGATTGGGTAAGTTCATGATGCCATCACCAACTATCATGACATATTTACATACACATGTACGTATGTATGTGCAAATGTACGTTGCGCGTTGTTTATACGTATTTAACGAATGCGAACGATGCAGAAGGCAAAAAGTGAAAGAACAGCTTGCACTACAGAAGGCGGACTCAGCAAAAAACCCGTATAAAAAATTAGTTAGAAATAAAAATAAATGGCAACGAAGAAGTGGATGTGGATTTTAGAAAAAGGTTTGCGAAGTGAGTGAGAAAATAGCTTTCCAAGCACAAATTGTGTTGACAGCAAGGAAAACCTTGTTAAAGTTACAGTGGAGTCATCTTGAGAAATCACACTGTACAATAAATAGGAAGTAGTGTGAAAAATTTGTAGAAATACGCAGAATTAAAAGGATCTACCGGTCTCGATGAAGTAAATTCGAGAGTGAGTTTATTGAACAGTTTGCTTTTCATAATACTTTTTTATATTTTTTTTTGTAATTGTGTGTGTTGTTTTGCAAACGGTGAAATATGTCAAACTTCCCAATGGAAGGATGATGCCCGATAACACTAGAAGTGGCTGGCAGAAATATTAATAGTAATTCTAACTTAAGACACTGACCTATAATTTTTTGTTTGTTTTTCTTTTCTTTGATTTAAATAAATACAAAAAAAAATGTTCAAACAAAAAACGAAAATCATTAAGAAAACGAAAAAATAGAAAAACAAAGAAAAATTTTAAATATTTTTTTTTATTTTTTTGTTAGTTCTTTAATTAAGTTAATTTTTATTTTCGAAATTTTTTTATTTGTTTTTCAATTTTCTTTTTTTTTTTGTTTTTGATTTTGGTTTTTTGTTTTGAACATATTTCTTTTATTTGTTTTTATTTATTTATGTTTTTTATTTGTTTTATTATGTATATAATTTTTTTGGTTTCTAGTTTTCGTTTTTTTGTGTTTAACATTTTTCATTTGTTTTTCAATTTTTTTTTGGTTTTTAATTTTCGTTTTTTGGTTTGAACATTTTTTTTATTTATTTATGTTATTAAATTTTTTTTACTTTTAATTTTCGTTTTTTCTTTCGAATATATTTCTTTTATTTGTTGTTATTTATTGATGGTTTTTTTGGTTTTAAAAATTTTTTTTTGGATTTTAATTTTCGTTTTTTGTGTTTCAAATTTTTCTTTGTTTTTCAATTTTTATGTTTTTTTATAATAAATAAAAAAAAATGTTCGAAACAAAAAACGAAAATTTTTAACCAAAAAACAAAAGATATAAAAAGAAAGAAAAATTTTAAACATGTTTTTGTTATTTTTTTTGGTTTTTAATTTTCGTTTTTCGAAATTTTTTTATTTGTTTTTTAAATTTTTTTTGTTTTTAATTTTCGATTTTTGGTTTGAACATTTTTTTGTTTATTTATGTTTTTAAATTTTTTTATTCTTAATTTTCGTTTTTTGTTTCGAATATATTTCTTTTATTTGTTGTTACTTATTTATGCTTTTTGTTTTGTTTTAAACGTTTTTTTTTTGAATTTTAATTTTATATTATATATAGATATAAAAACAAAGAATAATTTGAAAAATTTTGTTTTAATTTTTTTTTTTTTAGTTCTTCCTTTTCGTTTTTCGAAATATTTTTTAATTGTTTTTAAATTTTTTTTTTTTTTTTGTTTTCAATTTATGTTGTTTTGAGTTGAATATATTTTTTTTATTTGTTTTTATTTATTTATATTTTTCTGTTTTAAATATTCGTGTTTTGTTTAATAATTTTTTTTTCTTTTAATTGTTCTTTTTTTTAATATTTTTTATTCAAAAAATTTTTTTGTTTGTTTTTATACTTGTTTTTGTTTTTATGGTTTTATGAAGTCTTCACTTTGATCGATTGAGTTATCATCTTCCAATTCTATCACCAAGTGCAAGCATTTTAGAAGTGATATTTAGACCAATTGGAACTCCTCCTTCATGAATTCAATAGAAAAATTTGGTTTCTGCAAGTCATGCACATTTGGTGCCCTTTTTGGTATAAAGAAAAAATATTTTGAGCTTAAATAGCAGCCAAGTGTTGCTAAGTTAAAGAAAATTAGCTACGCTCCTCTCCAATTCTATCACTTTGCAATCTGTTTGGCCACCACCTCATAGGTGCTGCGTGGAAAGATGATGAGTAGCAACTGTTCAAACATTTAGCACCGGCTTAGAATTAGAAATTTGTTTTACTAGTTGTTGGTCTCCCTTCGGCCCTACGGTGTACATACGGGTGTGTATATTTAAAAATGTATGTGTGTGCGTATTTGCACCGGTAAATATAAAAGTTTGCAAATTTGCAGTTTTTCGCAAGTATGGCAGCCTTTGCTGGAACCACTACTAGCCGGTGTTTATACAAATTGCTACTGGCAATAGTTAAACCTTAGTTGTTGCTGCAATCATTTTTGTGCAGCAGCGAAGCAAAGATGTGGCCAATAGCAGCAATGCTGCTATGAATGCCAAAACGTGTGTCATTCTTCATTTGAACTCTACTCTGTTATCCTCACTGCAAAGCGTTCTACTGCATTTTATGTACTTCGTATTTTTGCTGAAAGTTGCTGCATTGATCACAGCCATCGTCATTGAAATCTCAAATATATTACCTGTTTTCTTTACATTTTTCGTTGTTTTATTTTTCATTTTTTTTCTCTGAATGCCTTCCCAATCTTAGTTTTTGCTTGATTTTCCTTTTTATCCGTTTTTCATTATTGTTTTTCGCGCGTTGCTCTTTGTGCGCGTTTCCCATTCACTGCTTGTTTTTCTGCTTTTCCCGTTGAACCGTAACCGCTTTTTGTTGTTTACTTTGCGCAAGACTTTTGCTATCGCAGTTTTTTATTTTTCCCCTGCATTGCTGCTATAGTTGTTATTGTTATAAGTCAGCTATCGTCGTTTCCGTTTTCCTACAAGTATCTGTGTAGATTGTCGTCAACGTCTTTACGCGGCTCCCATAATTGGTTTAAGACAAAGTGCCTATTTAGGGCACGATATCGCATCGTTGCTGTTCTTCAAGCTGTCCTCAACCCAAGCAAAGCTACTAGTATATCTTAATTTGTTGTTTGTATTTATCTACAGTTTGTAAGTTGGTTGTTTAACAGCAGGCCAAAAGGTAGTGGGAAATCTTTCGCCAAGCGCTGTTTACAACTTTTTGTTGTGAGAATTTGTCTTTTGCTGGTTGAAAGCAGACATTTTTGTTTTGTTTTTTTCTTGCCTTTAAAATGTTAAATTTTCTATTTTAATACCAGTGTCCGTGAATGCGTTCATAAATAGCCGAAGAGTATAAAACGTTTTTAGTTTTCAATTGTACTGAAACTATGCTCTCTAAAGTATGAATATACATTAGGCCGGGTCGATTTGTGGGGAGGCAAAAAAATCGCCCATTGCCATTTAGCTGATTTTTTCATGTAAAGGCCAAAAATGGTGATATTTTAAAATTGGGGGACATCAGAATTCGTTTTAGAGGTATGGTTCCTTCGGCAAAGTTTCTTATTTTGATCCCTAGAATACGATTTTCACAGAGCAATGAGCGATTTTTAAATCGACCCGCCCTAGTATACATGCATACATATGATATATATTTTATGTAGATCTTATGTTGGGATACTTATATTATGTTTTTAATTGAAAATAAATCAGTCTAACCTGTTTTCATATTTCCTCAACACAGGCTCGTCCACCTTATTGGATTCGTTATTTTAAATTTTGTTATTCAACTAACTTTAGTGCTCCACATTGTAATTTTGTATTTTGCAAACCAATCTCAGATTTGGGTTTAGGAACTCTTCAAATTTCAGAAACCGAGGCATCACGGGAATCTGCCAACCACTAAAAATTGCTCCTACAATGGTTTAAACCAGTGAGCTAAAATTTGTGCTTTTTGTTCGCGGCATGCTTCAAAAATAAAATGAGCACATGGGCTGAAAAGTCCTGGGCCTAACACCTAGATGACTCTAATTCGGTTGCATTCACCTCTTTTTCAGTTAGTATTAACCTTAAAACGAGAGCTTTAAATTTTAATGATATTCCATTAATTAGTTCGTGAGTAATTGTGCTAAGAGATGCTACTTTTGTTGTTTTCAAAACAATGGATCAAAAAGAATTTCGTATTCTTCATGAGCAAAAATACCGTGCAAGCGAAGCAATGGCTTGAAAAGCGTTTTGAGGACTCCGCTCCATCAGAAGCAACAACAAAACGATGGTTTGCTGACTTTAAACTTGGTCGTAGAGACAGCGATGATGCACAATGGACGTCCAAATGAGGTGGTAACACCAGAAAACATCAACAAAATCCACCAAGTCATTTTGAATGATCGAAAAGTGAAGTTGCGTGAGTTAGCTGACATCGTAAGGATATCAAAAGACCGTGTTGGTTTTATATTGCATGAGCATCTGACTATGAGAAAGCTCTTTTCAAAGTGAGTGCCGCGTTTACTCACTGTTGACCAAAAACAAGAACATTTTGATGATGTCAAAACAATGGAAAACTGCTTGAATTCAACTTCGAATTGCTCCCACATCTACCGTATTTGCCAGATTTGGCTCCCAGCGACTACTGGCAGACCTAAAAAAATGCTCGCCGGTAAAAAAGAAGAGAAGAAGTTATCGCTGAAACTGAGTCCTATTTTGAGGCAAAAGATAAATCGTTCTACAAAAATGGCATTGAAATGTCAGTGCGCCGCTGGATCATGCATTGTTCTGGCTGTAAATTACGTTGCTGAATAAAGCTAATTTTGAATAAAACCAAAAACGTGTTTTCTTTGTTAGACCCGGGACTTTTCAGCCCATGTGTTATGAATAGTCAAAACGAAAAAAGCGAATAGCCATTATGAATTTAATAATATACTAGAATTATGTAATAATTGCAGGACTAACGTAAATACATGTATTCGTACATGCTTATACAAGGTGGCGCAAAATTAATCACCTTTCGAAAGATTTATTTATATATATTTTCCCGAGGCTCCTAGATGGAGGATAGGGCCTCAATAAACAAATTATAATTAATTTTATCTAAGGCTAAACATTTAACTTCGTTCCACGCACGGCCTGCTTTTCTTGCTTCTGCGTCGACCTGACGCCTCCACGTATTGGCTGGTCTCCCACATCTGCGGCTGCCTTGGGGGTTCCAATCCAGTGCTGTTCTTGTTATGTCATCGTGGGGCTTTCTCAACGTGTGAACGATCCATTTCCACTTACGGCGTTGAATTTCGATCCAGAGATCAGCGTTACTAATAGCCTGGGGCAAATATATGCGTATAATCTTGCGTAGGCAAGGATTAGGAAAGGTTTGCAACGACTGTAGTACACATGCCGATATGTTCCAAGTTTCACACCCATACAACACTACGGATTTCACGTTGGCATTGAAAATCTTGAGTTTGGTATGCCTGGAGATGTGAGACGCTCTCCACACCTTATCCAGCATGCCAAATGCAGCGCATCCCTTGGATATACGGTTACGTATGTCAGCTGCTGACCTGCCGGTTTTGGAGATAATGCTCCCCAGGTAGCAGAATTCATCTACATCTTCCAGGGGTGTGCCAGCAATCTGCAGAGCTTGCGATTCGCTGGTGTTGATGCACATAACTTTAGTCTTCACGATATTGATATTTAGTCCAGTTTGTGCTGCGGCCTCGCTCACCGCATAAAGTTTTGCTGATATGTGCGGAGATAATATTTGACGCGTGTAAACTAGACAGTTGCAGTATACAAAAAGAAAAGCAATGGAGTGTTTAAAAGTCAAAATAAAGATTTCCATCACTCAAAGTAACGTTTTTTATTTATTAAAAAAGTTATTCGAAAAAAAATTTATGATAAATTTTGTAGAACGTAGTATACATATCGCACCCTAAATACAAAAGGGTCACAACTCAAAATGTACTTCTGCTCAAATATGAACGAGACGTTATCAATAAAACGGTCCGCGGATGACATATGGCAAAAATAATTTTTTTGTTTTTTGGTAGGACTGTTATAAGCTTACATGGCAAATTTCAGCGTGATATGTCACATAGTTTATTTTCTGTGCTACTGTAAACAAGTCAAGCTCGAGTGTGGAAAATTTTGAGTTGTGACCCTTTTGTATTTAGGGTGCGATATATTGATGGTGAGGTTCACCTAAACTCACATGACTATTGGTTAGCTTTGCCTTCGCATGTTTTTTTGTTTTAGAGAGTAGCATCAAAAGCCCAACCTCGTCAGTGTGGGATTTTAATCCAGGCTAAGCCTCCTACCATCAAACTACCGATCCCTCGGGCACTATTGTCAAGTACTTCGTCGGTCGGGAGGTGAATTGAGCACTAGGCTCTACGTCAGCTACTTTCCTAATGCAGTACGTCAGAAGCTTCATCTACATGTTACAAGCATTTCAAGAGAGAGCATTCCTATGTACATATGTGTGTGCTTATGCGTGCACATTTCGGCTAGCATGCACCAATGCATACGTACCTAAACATGGTTATTTTAATAAATCCCACAGCACATGAATATCAATTTACACTTTCAAGAGCAATGTGCAGTCTGTTAAAATTGCCTTAAATTTCTACGTGCACATTTTCGTACGTATTTATACATCCATACACCGATTGCCTGTGACATTTTTTTGTTTTGTTTTATTTTTGATATGTGTAATCTAACTCATGCACATGCCAGGCACTTGAAACGGAGAAGGACTAAACCACTTGAAGTGTCTGGCGTATTTGTTTACTATAAATTTAAAAGTCGGAAAATGTCTAGAAAAAATTGCATGGGATTTGCATTTTGAGCGACAAAAAGGAATTGGAGCATACCGTATGTGTGTGTGTGAGTGTATTTTGTGATTTTGAATTTCATAAAACTGGTATAACAGGTATAATTCGGAGAAATTCGTCTGAAATGCATCCAGATGTAATATTATATTTATGTGCATAAATTAAATATTTGAAAATGTGAAACGTAGTACATTAAAAACGAACGGATTTCTAAGAGAGCAAGCTGCAAAATCAGCAAATAAGTGCCTTCACTGAAATTTTGTGTAAACACCAAAGTACAGTTTGACTTTTTAAAATGAAGAGTAGAGACTTTGCTGGAGTGAAAAAGAACAGACGCTTTGAAAACGAATTTGTTAAGACACATGGCATTAGTATGCAATCTTTTTTACTATTTTATAATGTGCCAAAATAATTCAACTATACAGCGAAAACCAAAATTAATTGACGATTTTACTGGTTTCGATGAAAATATATTATTTTTATTATTTATGGGGAATATATACAATATAACCCTAACTTAACTGGCTATTAGGGCCTTTAGCGCTAACAAAATATAATTCTGAATTTTCGACCCAAAAAAATAAGAATTTCCAAACTTATTTTACACAATTTTTAATGCATTGTTTTACCAAAGTAGCGTCACTCCTAAACGATTCAAGAGATTTGAACATCGGCCTTAAATTTTGTTAGAAAATTTTTATGAAACAAGAGCCGTTATAAATTTTTACAAAAAAAAAAAGGTTTTAGTAAAAATTTCTTTGGTATGAGCAATTGAAATTTTTCATAATTTCTGTAGCTTTAATTTCTACCAAACTAAAAATTTTTTGTTCAAAATTGAATTCTGAGAAAACCACCAAATAGCATCACGAGTATGACACTTGACTGGAACCCGCAAGGGAGCAGAAGTCGTGGTCGATCAAAAAACACCTGGAGAAGGTCGCTGCGCGAGCTAGCAGATGCCGACTTCTCATGTGACGGTGCAAAAACAACAGCACAAAACCGTTCACGATGGAAGACTCTTGTCGAAACCCATTACGAATTGAATCAGCTGAACTGAAGGCCTTTGTAGCGGCGGTAAAAATAAGATTATTTTCGATAAAATATTAGACATATCAAATTCTAAAACAACAAATGCTTTATGATCAAATCGTATGATTTTTTTTTACTTTTTTTAAATTAATTTTTTATTCAAAGCAATGCAAAACATTCCAAGGACTTGTAATGATCACCGCAAGGGACTTCTGGAGAAACGGGTCCCACACAAACAGCGAAAACTAACAATTACTAATTTTTTTTGTTGAAATTTTGCTAAAGTCAAGTCGAGTTGTAAAATAAAACAATTGAATAACAAAAAAAATGATTGAAAATCATCATTTTTTCGGGGCTCTGACTACCCCTAACCCCTTAAGGGGTGATACATTTAGTGTTTGAAATTGGCTATAAACAGAAGCCGCTAGATACTTTTCCACTCGTAATTTTTTTTTAATTGGAAAGAATGCACCTTACCATTAAGCACGGGACACCAGCTCACTTGAATGACTTCCCCGAATGGCATTATAGTGCCCATTCTGCCAACTCAACCCTTTCGTATATTTTCGCAAATTTCGAACCGCAAACAAAGCAAAGCTTACTAAATATCTACCTTTTATTTTCTATCTCTTTTCAGGTATGTAAATACATTCGTCTTTTCTCCCATATGGAAATTAAGCGCAATTGTTCCAGCCACTTTATGGTCTTCCGGGATGACTTCCAAGCTTTTAATTTCACATAAATGAAAAAAGAACAAAATACTTAACAAAAAATCTGTAAAGACACAAAAAGAAGTATGAAGGTATGTAGTAAAAATAAGCAGTACAAAAGGTCCTAACAATATGTTACTGTGTAGGTGTAGGTGCACGGTTATTGTCTCATGGTTGACAGGTGAGACGAGATCATAGCTTGTGTAAGTGCAAAAGGTGGTGCGTATGTGGTTGGTGGGATACCGCTTTTTCTCCAATTAGTGCATTTGAAATGCATATATATACATATATGTATGTACTTTTTTATAGCCAAGACAATTGCGAAGCAAAGTGTGCAGGAGTTTGAGTTGTTTGTGAAAAGAAAATTTTTGCGGAGGGCTTTCACTAAAAAAGGAGAGCAAAGTTGGTAAAAAAGTTGAATTTTTCACAAACGCGACGATTGCTTAAGATTTTCTGGAAATAGTATTTATTGCGAAAGCAGCTTAAAGGAAATTTTCCTTGGCAAAAGTACATATGTGTTAAGCATTGCTGGGCGGAACAGTCCTTGAATAGTAACATCGTGATTTTGCATTTTTTTCTTTCATTACTCTCAAGCAACAATTACGAAGAAATATTGTAGCAAACACAATCAAGCTGCCTGGTATTTTCATAACCCTTAAACGAGCCACATTTCGTGCATGGCCAACAATCAACCACGTCATTGTCATTGCCATTGCCTGTGGCAAATAAGGCAAGCAGCCAGCCAGGCAGAGATGATGCAGTCAGCCTTTGAGTATGACAGCCACAGCCACTTGGCACAATGCTATCAAGTTCCCACACGCTGCGCGTCTGTAATCCTCACAACTCGGAGCCACTTACATTCATTTGTAGCATTTAAAATCCAAACATACTCCTGCACATGCATCCATATACATGCATACATAGATATAATATTTATATATGTGCATATTATGCGTATGGTGGCAATGCTTGCACAGAGGTTCCCATCACACACATGAATTCCAAGAGACACACCAAGTATAGTGGTGGATAGTAAATATAAGTTCTTCTGCAAAACACAAAAAAAAAAACAAAAATAAATGCGAAGGAAGAGCTTGGCAAGGAAATACAAATTAATGCACTCGACGCTCCCTGTAGCAAATATTTTGTCTACTGGACTATAATTAAGACCATTAAGACTGCCATTCATTAATTTACACGGTTAAAGCAAAAAACTGCGCAACGAAGCCGCAGCGACACCCTGTAGTGAAATCTGCTTCTTCTGGGTAGCTGAAATTCTACGAAATTTAAGATGTATTACTAGTTTCTTCAAGGGTTTTTCAATTGGTGCGGGTCGATTTTGGCGCCCTGTGGCAGCCATTTTGTTTTGGTGACATCTGTCAAATCTTTTGTTTATTATTCAGTTGCTTATGCCAAATAATCATGGCAAGTTACAAGATTGAACAGCACGTTCAAATGATACAACTTTATTATCAAAATGAGTGTTCATTAACGCAAACCTTGCGCGCATTGCGCCCATTTTTCGGTAGACGTGGTGGCCCTTCCAATTTCTTATGGCCCATATTGAACCATATGGACCTAGACAACATCTAGTTGCTGCAGGACGGCGCTATGTGCCACACAGCAAACGCCATTTTATTCCATTTCAACATCTACCCGCCCTTATTGAAAAACCCTTTATAAAAAAAATCGCTGATCTCATATAAAATTCTTCAAAAAATTCGATTGTGCCTATCTTTCGCCCGATGATCACCCAAATTTTTAAATTAATTATTAAATTATTGTATTATTTAAATTTAAATTAAATTAAAAAATTATTATACTTATTTTGGAGCACTCCGCCCAAATGGTGTATTATAATTACGGAACTATTTATTTTTCTGGATAAATTTTTTAGTAATAACGTATTCCAAATAAAGTTAAGTTTCAAGGGCCGGTGTTGATTTTGAATAAATTACAATTTTTTTAGGAAATTATTGTCATTTCTCCTTATTATGATAATGCTGGTATGGTTCAATTACGTGTGGAACAAAATATCGGTCAAATGGCCGCCGTGGCCTCGGCGGCACACCTCCATCCGATGGTCCAAATTTTCGATGACGCTGAGGCATAATTGAGGTTCTATGCCGTTAATGTGCCAAATTATCTCATCCTTTAGCTCTTGAATTGTTGCTGGCTTATCGACGTACACCTTTTCTTTCAAATAACCTCAAAGACAGAAGTCCAACGGTGTCAAATCACGTGATCTTGGCGCCCATTGACATCGCCCCGGCGTGAGATTATTCGGCCATCAAATTTTTCGTGCAAAAGAGCCATTGTTTCGTTAGCTGTGTGACAAGTGACACCAGCCTGTTGAAACCACATATCGTCCACATTCATATCTTCCAATTCGGGCCATAAAAAGTTCATTATCAACTCACGATAGCAAACACTATTCACAGTAACTGCCTGACCGGCCTCATTTTGGAAAAAATACGGCCCAATGAAGCCGCCGGCCCATAAACCGCACCAAACAGTCACTCTCTGTGGGTGCATTGGTTTTTCGGCAATCACTCTTGGATTATTATTCGCCCAAATGCGGCAATTCTGCTTATTGAAGAATCCACTGAGGTGAAAATGTGCCTCATCACTGAAGATGATTTTCTTCACGAAGTGCGCGATATGCATTTTGATTTGAACGCCCGTTTTCATAATAAGCCTGAATAACTTTAACACGTTGCTCGATAGTGTATCTTTCCATGGTTCAAATTGAGTTAGTCTGAAATTGAAAAATGTGAAATGAAATGCAGAAAAAAACTTGACGTTTAGGTGTGGTTCACATTCAACATCGGCCTTTGAAATTTAACCACCCTTTACTTTTCATCGATTTAGTTTTTTTTTTTCAATTATCGGTATGCTAATTTTATTATCGATTGGTATTTAGGCTATCACCTATTCATTTAATTATCGATTCTTTAGTATTATTACCGATTATCCGAAATATGTACTAAACTGCACCACACAAAATATTTTTTAAATTAATTTTGATCGATTTATTATTTTAATTCTCGATTATTATTTTATTTGTATTTTACTAACACATTTTCACGTTCGATTCGTTATTACTAAATATAATCGATAGCTAATCTATTAGCCAAAATGTGAACAACTTCCATTTTCTGGATTTGGCAGCCAGAACTTGCTTAAAAAATTCTAAATTTTCATAGATGGAAATCAAGAAAAGCTGTAATACGATTATGAGAATTTCACTAAATATCAGTGAATGGGCATGAGCCATACTGGAAGCATATTTTAGTCAGATGCAGCAGCTAATTGTATGCTTGAAGAGAATTATATGCCTGAAAATGCTACCTTTTGAAATTTTTCACTTGCCTGGTAGTGACCATAAATATTATATTAAAAATGCAAAATAAATGCTTAACCTTTTTCTGTGCTTTCGAATAGAATAAAAGTATGGGGCTTAACAAAAATTAAGAAAAAAAATGTATTTTGGTTAAAAAGAAGCACTTTATGTATACACATAAATGAGTTTCAAAAATTGTTCCCCAAAAATCTGAAATTGACAAATTCTTTATGTGCCGTATTTTTTTACTTCTTATTCAAAAAGAGTAAACAGAAGCGAAATAGCTGAATCAACCGAGTTCAGGGACTTATGTAGATGCAAGACTTAAATTGCTTTAAAATTTATTGAAACAATTTAGGCAATAAAAAACATCGTTATTAACGCTACAAAAAAAAATCTTTAATAAAATTCACTCTTTATGTCCTAAAAATTTTTCCAGCTGAAGTTTTTCCTGCAGGGTAGCGATCTTACTTGTATCTTCTTCTCTGCTTCAACTACGCCTGTATTTCCTCTCGAAAGTTACCTCCTTCATTGTCAGCCTGCCTGCCCGACGGCAACATGCCACATTTTTTCCAACTCTTCAACTGTCTTTTACAATTGTCGCTGTCGTTTCCGCCTTCAAGCTCGATTAAGTGCCTGAACGACGATAACTCCAAAGGGGACTACCGAATTCCCATCCCTTTCATTGTCTCATTTTGAGTGCATTCCGCTGCTTATTTTCTTCGATGGAGCTGATACTTTCATATAGATGTGTGTACATGTATGTGTATGGCGAGCGTGCAGATAAACTTCATGCTAAGAGTGTGTATGTATATAAATTTGTGTGAAGGTACAGGCAACATACTCTCCAACGGTACTTGGTTAAGTTTTTAACTTAGGTATGTCTGGCCTGCCTGTATCACTACTATTCGTCAATTTATCTTACTGGTTAAAACTACATAATAAACAAATAAATGAAAAGGCAGATTATCAGATGAAAACAAATAGCAGTAGCACAGCAACAACAACTGACTACAAACTGTTGCGTGCAGCGGTGGCAATTGAAGTTGAGTAATTGTGGAATTATCAAAAGTCAACTGCTATGCGAATAGAGCTTGAGTCATGCCGCAAATTTGGCATTCTCACAGGAGTTAAAGTTAAGATTAATGACGGAATGTTGGTCAACGCAGCGGAGCTTATTTTGCCAAATGAAAGTTTACTTATTTATTCCGGGTGGAAGTACTCAGAGATGGAAAGAGAAAATGCCACATGGGAAATTACATGAAAATTATTGCTGAGTGAATACAATTAATGAAAATGATTTCAATATTGATTGTAATTCTTATCATATTAAGCACGAGTATTAGTAAGCGTAACTACCATTCGGAATTCAGAGAGAACGTAGGTTCGAATCTCGGTGAAATACCAAAATGAAGAAGAAGTTTTTTTTAATAGCTGTCGCCCCTCGGCAGGGAACGGCAAACCTCCGAGTGTATTTTTTTCTAGATTTAAAAAACAAAATTTATTATACAAGATACTCGAATTGAATTGGCGAGATTTCCTTCAATTTCAATATCTTGAAGATCAGTAAGCAGTTCAACACCCTTAAGGTCGTTGTGGTTTAAAGAAAAAGCTTTTAGTTCCTTTATAGCTAAATAAGCCTCCTGATAGGAACTTAACTTGTTGCCAATCTCATTTTCTATACCACCTTCAGGCGAGATGACCAACGATTCTTGGCAAACAGTTAACACTTCAGTATTGATATTCTCTGAATAAATAAATTAATAATTGATGGCCTAAATAATAATCGATAAAGAAATTTATATACCGATAATTAAAATAAAAGTCGATACAAATTAATAACTGATTGATGAAAGATGTTGTGTGCTAAAGTTTAATACATATTTTGGATAATCTGTTAACAGTGAATAATATTAAAACCCAGCAGATAGTTAAAATAGTAATGATTATAAAAATAATGTACCAATAATATACCGCTCCAAAACGCTCCAAGGAGTAGGAGCAGGAATAGTGGGGCCTCGAGCACACAAATCCCTAACACTAAGTACGGATACCACAGTTTCCATGCGGAGTTCTTCGCCATAATGGAAACAGTGGAAATCATATCCCAAAGAGGGTTCGAGAAAGCAAAAATTAAAATTTTTTATCAATCGGTTCTCAAAGCCTTGAATAGCTTCACATTCGAGTCAAAAGTCCTGATAGAGTGTAACAATGCTTGTTGAGTGCACTGGCCACTCATAATCAGGTCTCACTGACAGGTCTCATAAGGGACACCAAGGAAACGAGAAGACAGACTTTCATGCTAAATAAGGCGCAGAAGAGCTGTTTATTGGGCCAACCCCATTTTTCAACTTTAACAAAAATAATCACTACATATTATAAAACAAAGTCGCTTTTTCTGTCCCTATGTCCCCTTATACGCTTAAATCTTTAAAACTACGCAACGGATTTTGATGCGGTTTTTTTTTAAAGATAGATTGATTGAAGAGGAAGGTTTATATCTATATAATGTGAAGAAATATATAAAGGGGGCGTGGCAATCGGTCAAAATGTGGCAAAAAACATAATTTTTTTGTTTTCACGGCCATAAATCATAAACGAATCAACCAATTAAAATGAAACTTTCTTGAAGTTTAACTTTGAAATATTTACTTTCGTTCTGCATCAAAAAAAATAATTGATTTATTTGTTATTTAACCAAAATTGTTTAAACAAAAGCAGCTCTTTTTCCAAAAAAAGCTGTTTGTGTGTGTGTTCGCTGTCAACCGAATGAAGCAACAGGCGTTAAGCGATAATCTCACCACACCTCATTAATGTTGAATTACATCGTATGGTGACGTATGTATGTATGTATTTACGAATCGCTCGCATTATTTCATTTCGGACGTATGTACATATGTATGTATGTATATACTGAATTCCATGTAATTATATGTACATACACTTTTACAGCGAAATAAAACGCTATTTTCAGGTTCTATATTAGTAAATCGCACATAATTAAAATACAGTTTTTGAATAGTTTTTATTAATTCGGAGCGCGTTTAGTTTGCTATCAATTCCATACAATAACATTTTTTATCATTTACTTTTTACGACAACTAATAGCTTATTTTCGAAGCGATTTCAACAAATGGGTACAACATTAATCCTTATCCAATTAAATACCTTAAATACATTGTTGTTTTCATATAGATCTATGTATATGGCTCTTTACAGCATATAATTAAAAACAATATTTTTCAAGATATTACAACAGTAATTAGTAATTGAGATCTACCGGAAAAATTGCGTTAGCTGTTGCGTCATCCGGCATTGCCGCTACTCTTTTGGAAAGAGGCCGAACCACACACTCTACAATCAAGCACCCTCTGAAAATCGCAACCGATGATGATAACAGCGTCTGTAGTGTTTCTAGACAGAGCAATACAGGAAAATTGATGCGTGACTGCTCATTAATAGTCTGGGACGAAGCTACCATGTCAAACAAGACGTCTGTGGAAGCACTGGATAGGACAATGCGCGATTTGCGCAACAAAAATTCACCTATGGGTGGATGTACAATTCTGTTCTCAGGAGATTTCCGTCAAATCCTACCAGTTGTGACTCGAGGAACACGTGCTGACGAAATAAATGCTTCGCTAAAAAGATCCCACCTTTAGTCGTATGTCAATAAATTAGAGCTTAAAACTAATATGAGGATTTCGTCATCTTCACGTGAGAACAGGCTATTTCCAGAGATGCTGCTAAAAGTTGGCAATGGAGAATTAACACAAAGTGAGGGAACGATTAACGTAGAAAACCTTTGTGTTTTGATAGACAACATCCAAGAGTTAGTCAACAATGTCTATCCAGACATTGATAACATAAGTTATAAGACAATATCTTGGTTTAAAGAAAGAGCTATTCTGTCACCAACTAACGAACAAGTAGATAAAGGAAATAACTTGATTATTTCAAAGATTGATGCGCCGACGAAAATATACTACTCGGTCGATACTGTTCTCGATTTGGAAGAAGCTGTTCAATTTCCTACAGAATTTCTAAATTCTTTGAAACCGTCTGGACTCCCTCCTCACAAAATGGAGCTGAAAATAGGTTGTCCTGTTATTTTATTAAGAAACCTAAGTCCACCTAAACTTTGCAATGGCACGCGTTTGCTGGTAAAATCACTGAAAACTTTCATAATAGAGTGCACAATACTCACAGGATGTGGTACCGGAGAAGATGTATTGATTCCCCGAATCCCTCTGATACCATCGGATCTACCACTCCAATTTAAACGCTTACAATTTCCGGTAAAGACATCTTTTTCAATGACCATTAATAAATCTCAGGGTCAAACCTTCAACGTTGCAGGCTTAGATTTGAGTGTTGACTGTTTTTCACATGGCCAACTGTATGTCGCTCTTTCAAGAGTAACCTCTAGAGAAAACATGTTTGTATTGTCTAATGACAAGAAGGCTATGAACGTTGTATATAAAGACATTCTGTAATATAGTAATTGTTGTAAAAATAAAATAAATACATATGTAAAAATGCAAAAAGTTAATATGCAAAAATGTAGGGTATGAATTTAGATATCCCAAAGATAGCAGGAAATCTTCATGCTATAAAGAAAGGAGAATTGTTTTACTCCAAATTTAACGCGTGCGGGCCACGGGCAATAATGAATAAGCCAAAACTACTGGATCGATTTTAATCATTTTTTCAGTGAGTGACATAGGGTATATATTTTATACCCGTGCGAAGCTGGGCGGGTTGCTAGTATTGTATAAAACAGGACACGTAAATGTTACCCTGAGGCAACGTCACACATTTTTGTACATTTTAATATGGAATTTTACATAGAATTTGGATTCTCTGGCCTGTGGTGAACATTTTGGTGTATTTCCCATGGCCGTTGTGTATTTTTAATGGTATTTTTTTGGATAATAAAAATGTTTTAAATTTAAATTTGTCTTTTTATTAATTCTTTTAAAAATTAATTCATTTATGAACAAAACAAATATAAAAATATATACACATGGTAGAAAAAGTCTGCGTTCACCCACTGTTATAAAGTATTAAAATAATTTAACGTGTTTATCTTAAAACTCTCAGTTATTTCTTTTCACTTATTTCAAAGAAAATTATTCGTAGAGGGTATGAACAAAATTTTTTGGAGTTTGAGCTTCGTCGTGTTCAGATAACGGGATTGTAGTACAGTTTCTTAAATAGGCTGAGCAGAAAATGTGTGCGTTCATTTCGAATAGTGACGATTATTTGCATGGCAATTACGTTAAATTTAATTTTAAATCATTCATGTAGTTGACGCGGTTAAGAACAAATCTAAAGAGGGAAAAATTGATATTAGAAATACATTTTTTGCTACTGTGGACCAAAGGCGAAAAGAAATAGATATTGGTGAAAGAAAAATCATTGTAAGTTTGTGGCAAAATAGTAAGAGCTATCGGGAAATCGCGAAAATTGTTGGGAGGCAATACTCCTCGGTCCAAAGAGTGATAAACAACTTCAAGCAAACGAATTGTTTGGAGTCTAAGCCTCGTTCTGGGCGTCCAAAAAAACTGACGGAAAGAGAAGAACGCAACATAACTATTCTTGTGAAGTCTAATCCACGACTAACAGCAAGCCGAATTTCAAAAGACATAGAAGTAAAATACCAAAAGAAAGTACATCCAGATACAGTAAGAAAAATTCGAAAAAGAATCGGATTTCACGGCAGAGTGGCCCGAAAAAAACCCTTCATATCGCGAGTAAATCGACTTAAGCGGATGGCTTTCGCCAAGGAATACGTAAACAAGCCACCAGAGTGTTGGAATAGTGTGATTTTTTCAGATGAGAGCAAGTTTTGCATTTTCGGGATAAAAGGTCATAAAATTATTTGGAGGAAAAACGGAACGGCACTTGGAAAGCAAAATCTGGTACCTACGGTAAAGCATGGGGGAGGAGGTGCCATGATATGGGGGTGTATGGCTAGTTCGGGCGTTGGAAATATACAGTTTATTGAGTCGATAATGAACAGATATGATTATCTCGATATTTTAAAAACGAATTTGAAAGAAAGTGCAATCAAACTGGGACTCGGTGAAAGATTTGTTTTCCAACAGGACAACGACCCGAAACACACAGCAGAGATTGTTAGGTTGTGGTTGTTGTAATATATAATGTTCCAAAACAACTTCGCACACCCCCACAATCACCTGACCTTAACCCCATTGAGCACTTATGGGACGATCTAGAAAAAAAAAACGAGAGCGTATAATAACTAGCAAGGAAATGCTTAAGAACGCGCTTAAAGAGGAATGGGAAGCCATAAGTCCAGAAATAACAGCCAAACTAGTTGGATCAATGAAAAGACGCCTTCTAGAAGTCATAAAAAGGCGTGGATATCCAACTAGCTATTAATTTTAAAACATTCCTATGATCTTAAGCCTTTTATTTTATTATTATTGAAGTGAACGCAAACTTTTTCCGTTTAGTTTGAATGGCCTTTTTAATTTTATGTGATCTCATTTTAAATTTGATTTTGATATTGGTAGCGAAATATGTGTGATAGTTACGTTTAAGTGAACTAAATAAAACTCATTAAAAAAATGTCTGAAATATTTATTGTTTTGAACTTTTTCTAATGCAAAGAATATTTGCATAGGTGAACGCAGACTTTTTCTACTATGTGTATGTATGTAAATTCAAATGGAAATCAGTAGAAAAACAATAAACTTATAATTAAAAATTCAATTTTTTAATGGAGATCAGTGCAAAAATTAATTTTTCTGGTGGGAATATTTAGGAAAACATTCTACACATAGTTCCGGTTTATTGGGCAGTAGGTGGTAGTCCTTTTCAAGCTCTTTCTGGCTGTTACTCTCTCAGCAGATTTTTTTGACATGGCATAACACAATACACAAGCACGCCTTATTGTTTTTCCGTTGTCGTCCTTTCTTTTTTCTATAAAATGTTTTCCTTTTGTTATGGGTTCTGGAGACATGAAGTCCAACAAAGCATTTGAAGTCTCCTGCCGGAACTTAGTTATTGAAATTTGTTTGTTTGTAGCCTTTTTTATATATTACTAGGGGACCCTCTGCCTGCTTCGCTAGACATATCAAAATTAGAAATGAATAATGAACACTCGATTTAAATTCACTCTATGTGTATTTATTCTTTTTTTACAATATAAAATTAATGTTAATTTTAAACTTAAACTAACGCAAAGCCTTTTCGTAAATTGCAATTTTTGTTTTGCCCTGAGTTATACCACAAAAATAAACAGAACTGATGGCTTTCCTACACGTGAACATGATACATATAATTGTCCGTGGGAGAAGCACGGATATTCTAAGTCAATTCCGCATAATTCCAGCGATTGTCCTTGTGCTTTGTTTATTGTCATTGCAAATGCAAGACGTATTGGGAATTGCAATCTTTTGAAGTCAAAAGCTAAATCTGGTGGAATCAGCGGAATACGCAGAATCAATACGTCTTCACCTTTGAATTTTCCTTTTAAAATTGTTGCTTCAATAAAATTATTCATGATTTAAATTTCTAAGTAAAATAATTGGTGTACCAACTTTCAATTGTAAGCGATGAGCTGGCAGTCCAGGTAAATCCAAGGAATTTCAAAATTCTGTTGGATAATTTACAGCGTCATCTTGATTTATAACTGTATCAATTGATTTAAATGTTACAATCTCACCAGGCACATCATTTAAAATATTCGCATTCAATTGACCAACATCCTTATTTTTCGCAGCCAGTATTGCCTTTCAGCTAACCAATTGTGATTTTGATAATTTTGCGCAATATTTGGAAAAACACTTGAAACTAATTCTTGTTTTGTGTGTGCAAAATTACAAAAATTATCTGGCAAAGTGATTAAGCCAGTAGCAGCATCAATAGGAATTTGTCCATTTCCTATCTTCAGAAGTTGTCTTGAAAATTCGTCAGCCGATGCATAATTTTGCAAATGAACTCGCTTACACTCACAAAATAATCCAACTCTTTTAAACAAACATACAAATATAATTATTTATTTTGGTTTTTCTACTCGTCAAAGCAGCACATAAGGTTGCATTATTTAATTATTACCTAATACAAACTTGTTCTCTTTTAACAATGATAATATTACTATGTGAAATCAAGTAAATATGCATTTTTGTATTATATCCTGAGCATTTGTCTTCAGGACTATACCAATGCTCGAACACTTGGAGCATAAAATTTACAGAAGTATTGTGACAGAAATCCCTGAGAGCGCTATTTTAGTTATACCTGTTTTTAGGCATTGATCTCGTAAACGTACGTTTGCCCATATAAAATTGTCTACCTAAATGCATGAAAAAAGTGTTAGCATAACTTTTTCGAGTATATATACATACAGGAGGATTTATTTTTGTCGGTTTTCGCGTTTTCTTTTCTTGGTTTTAGACTTTCACCACAAAAAAACTACGCAAACCCATGAACAAAGTTATACTAATAGAAACCTGATCTTAATACTCGAGCTACCATCAAATTAACACATTTTATTTTTTAAAAGAACATTTATGGCGACTGTCGATCCATATTGATGGATTTCAAAAAAATGTATGGATTCAACCGCTGAATAATTTCGTATATTTTAAATCCATCTGAACTTTTACATTTGCGCATTTATATATATGTATTTAACATTTAATTTAAGTAAACGTTTCAATATTTCACCAAAAACTTTGAATTTCGAAAAATACAGGCTTATGGTTATTAATGGAATCAAATATATTTAACGAATTTTTATTTTATCTAAATCATAAAACGTTCAAATGAAGCTCAAAATATTTTTCCAGTTTAAAAAAAAAGCAATGTGCTTTGATGCCGTGTCACGCATGCATAAAAAGGAAAGAAAAGAGAGGACAACTATTGCGTTACGAATAATACAGTCGCATACGTCACTCGACATCGAAACAATGTTATTCATGGCTGTGTATATTCTATTCATTTGCGTGTATTCTCATTCCGTATACGTAATATCCGTATAAGGAAACATGCAAATATTGTATTTTTCACACTTACACAACGCACGCATACTTTTACCGATTTCTTTAAAACTTCCCATAAACCATCTATGGACCAATACCAATGATCTGTGAAAGTTTGATTGAAATCGGTGAATGCGTTTAGGCGTGAATCGGCGACTAACGAACACAAAAAAACGTCTCCATTTTTATATATAAGATAAAAGCATTTACGACAGACATTCCTAGTAACAGTTCAAAAGCCACTTTACGGTACCACTTAACACCTCTTCTGAGAGTGGTGGCGTAGGCGGTTATTTGATCGGATATATCAACACCTAATTTGGCTTTGTTGTAATCAATAACAGCAAGAGGTTTTTCAAAAGCTCGTTGCCTTCGCTTCCTGGTAGAAAACTAAGTAAAATAAACTAAAAATATCAAATACAACTCGAAAACTACAAAAAATTACTGTCGCACATTTTCGTGCGACGTGGCCCCACAACATGTTTTATGATCTCCCAGGCCATGTCGCAAGAAAATGTGCGACACAAAAAAACCATTATAACTGCAAAATTAGCGACCAAAATAAAGTCGCGAGTAGTCAAAACTTATTTTTAGGCACTAAGAAACAAAAAAGAACATAAATAAGTTGTTGGCCTCAGGTGACCAAAATTGTTAAATGATACTGCTACTGAACGATCAAAATTCTAAAAAGGCTTTGGCAGCCAACGTGTTAATATACCGATAACTAAAATAACTAATCGATAAGAATTAGTAGTTGAAAAAACGTTTTGCTAATAAGATAATAATATGTATACACCCCTTTTTGGGTGTTTTACCGAACTCTTTCTCCTGTTTTTGGTGTGCGCCTTGATGTTGTTCCGCAAATTCAGAGACCTACAGTTTCAAGCTGACTCCGAACGGCAGATATTTTTTGTCAGGAGCTTTTTCATGCACCCTACCTGAGGAGTTATATATTTTTTAAATGGCGTAGTACGTCAATCATATTATGTAAGCAATTGTGAACTAGACAGCTGTAGTATACAAATGGGCAAGCAATGAAGCGCGTAAAGGTCACAATAAATTTGTCCACCTCTAAAAGTTATTATTATATATTTTTTATTTGTTAAAAAAGTGATTCAAAAACCAAATTGCATGATTAGTTTGCGCCACCTTGTACCATTTGGAGCGGTATGAATATTATACAGAGTTTGATTGAAAAGTAATGAGCCTTATTTTTTTAAGCAGTTTTATTAAACCTTTTGGCTTATACAACTAATATTCTTCAAAATAGGACCCTTGAGCGTCAATCCAACGCTGGTAGCGGTCCTTCCACTGCAGGAAACATTTTTTAAACTCACCCGCCGGAATCGCGTTCAATTCGGCTGTCACAGTTTTTTGGATCGCCTCGACGGGGTCGTGTGCCACTCCACACTCTCTCTCACTTGCCCTCAGGATCGTACTTAAAGCACCAGGTTTCATCTCCTGTGATAAAATTGTCTAAAGTATTATCCTGTTCGTCACTTTCCAATACTTCACGACTCTTTTCCACACGCAATTGCTTTTGTTCATCAGTCAAAACCTTTGAAACCAATTTGGTACACACTTTGCGCATTTCAAGTTTTCCGGTCACGATTTCCCGCACATTGTAATAAGATAAATTTAACTCTTCACTGATCTCACGTAGACCAGCACGATGGCCAATGTTCAAAAATTCACGAACCCGGTTCACATCTTCGTCTGTTTGCGTCGTCAAAGGCCTTCCAGATCGCTGTTTGTCTTCGACGTCCTCCCGGCCTTCCTTGAACGAATTGTGCCACCGTTTTACCTGGGCACTGGACAGAGATTGGTCCCTGTAAGCCTCCTTGAGTAGCCCAATGGTTTCGGTACTCGTTTTGTTTAGCTTTACGCAAAATTTGATCGAGTAACGTTGCTCCAACGATCGCTGCATTTTCACCACTGCAAAATCCTAACACACTTTCAAATCAGCTTTCACGCGCGGAGCGATGTTGACTGCACCGCTGTTGCCATCGAACTGGGACCGGTTTCTAGTCGAAGGGGAAGGTCCAACGATCATTTTCCCCCACCAGCCGATTCGGTTGATCGCTTGGCAGACGCTCCGCGCGGGAAGGCTCATTACTTTTTAAGCAAACCCTGTATTAATGCTTCTCAATTAAAATTTAATTTAATTAATTAAGAAAAATATTTTTAACGTTTTCGCCCCCCTCCCTAAACACCTAATATTTGTATTGACTATTTTACTGCAGTTCACAAAAGGCCATAATTTTGCTTGTCTTCTGTGTAAAACCATAAAACCATTAATGAACAGCGCAAAGCGCCGAAGAATCGTTTGAAAAAGTACGCGAAATCGTTTTGCTGCTGGCCATAAAAATCTACTGAAAACTTGGGAACTCGTAACCAAAAGAATGCGGAAAGATTCGAAGCACTAACAATTTTCGTTGCACCGATAAGACAACATGGCAGGCAACAAACCGGCTACAGCCACAATAAAATTATTGCAATAGCACCAAAAGGAACAAAAACAAATACATATGCACCTAAGTATTTAGTAGGAAAAGCAAATGCATGAATGCCACGAGCAGCAATCGACCATTTAATTTGTGGCAACCTAACACTAGATACAACAATGGCAAGCGCGAACACGCGCTAGCATAGAATTTTGTTTAGAAGCTGTCGTTGCTCTGTTTTTTTTTATATTTCTATTGCTTCTTTCTTCTTTCCTGTGGCATTAGCAGCCCCATGCGATGTTGTTATACAAGTTTCTGGTTGCTTGTTGCTCATAAGATTGCAATCATTTGAAGCTTGGGGAGGCTCGACGCACTTGATGGCGGCGAATTCATGTGCCGCAGCAATCACTTTTGCTATTGCATTTTCCGTACAATTTTTTTCTTTATCTTATGCCGAGTCGTTTTTCTTGTTTTTCAGACGGAGCCATAAAAAAATCTATTAACGCACCTAATGCTAGAATGGAGCACAATAATGCGTTTGCATTTTCTTCTTCTTCCGAAGCAAATAATGCCCGAAACGTGCTTTATTCACTTTTGCTGCCCTCGCCAGCATTTTTGCCGTAAGCTGGCCACCGTCTATGTTTCGGTTGCGTATCAATATGAAGGAAAACTGGTTACTTTTTGTGGAATGCTACAGAGTTAAGTTGAACGCCTCAGACCAATGAAGTTTTCACAACTCCCGCCGTTGCAATTCGTTCGTTTCGTCTGAGTTGCTGTTCGTGTCTAAGCCTGTTTATGATCAGGCAAGTTGCTAAGGCCGAAGTCCGGTCATGGGCCCGATCATTTTGGCTTCGTTTTTAATGAGCTCTGCGAGATCATTCTACGAAATTTGTTATTTTATCTATGTACCTGCGGAAAAATGGCAGCTGAATCTGGTATTTTGTATTTGCGGGTGTATGTGTGTTGGCATATCATATTTACAATAATCAAAAAAATATCGGGAATTGCTCATATGAAAAGCGCGCGTTATGCATATCTCTAAATTTTTTTTGCTGGAATATTGGTACAACTGTCCTCTATAGTGTCGTACAGTTTAAGCATGATCCCTCAATTAGCCTGTTGTTGGCATTAAATTATATTAGTCAACCGCAGGTGTGCTCAACGATTTTCACTATGGATAAAAATATCGAACCAAAGAATTTGTCTTAGATTTCGGCATTTCGTTCAACGAATCGTTGAAAATGTTGCAAAAAGCCTATGGCGAGTGTGCTTTAAACACGGGTCTACGGTATAAAACTTTTACAGACGCCGAGAAGTCTTGGAAGATTTGGCCCTATCTGGTCGCCCATCAACGTCTTCAACGGAGAAAATGGTGCTAGAAAACCATCATTTAAGTTTGAGGGAGGTAGTTCGTGACCTTAGTTCAACATTTACACCATCAATTGGGCATGAGACGCGTGGCTGCTCGACTAGCTTCAAAACAGTTGAATTTCTTTCAAAAAATTCATCGGTAGAGGGTGGCTGAAGACATGCTTGAGCAAGTGAATTCGGGCCCAACGTTATCCCGCGCATCACAACAGATGATGAGAAGTGGGTATATGAGTTTGACATGCAAACCAGTCAACAGTCAACATGGCGCTATTCACATGAGCCGAAACCCAAAAAATCACGTCTAGGTCGGTCAAAAGTGAAAATCAAGCTACTCGTTTTCTTTGATTATCGTGGTGTTGTGCACTCGGTATTCATTCCAAACGGTTCTACGTTAAATAAAGAATATTACTTGGAAGTTATGCGACGTTTGAGAGAGAATTTGGGTGGGAAACGGCCCAATTTGTGGAAAGAAAACTCATCGATAAGGCACCTTCTCACAAGGCTCATATTGTGAACATAGTTTTGACCAAAAACTAGACAAATGTCATCGAACAAACACCGTATTCATCGGATTTAGACCCCTGTGGCTTTTTCCTTTTCCCAAAACTTTAATTGCCTCTTCGCAAACGCCTTTTTGAGGCGATATAATCGCGTCTATCGCCTCAAAGTGGCGTCCGCAGAGTGGCAATGAAAGTTTTGGGAAAAGGAGAATTCGCTGAAGGAGCTGAAGAAGGTCTCTTCCACCGCATTTAAAAGGTGCTTTGATGACTGGTTTAATCGTTGGCTTATGTGTATTGCTTCGAATGGAGCCTATTTTGAAGGCAACAAAATAAATTTTGATGGTCAATCAATTACTTAGCGTTTTATTGAACAATTCCCGGTACTGTTTTTACAGAATGTGTGATATTCGGAGTTAGTTATTATTATCGGAGTTTCAGGGTATCGATTTTTTTTGTTTGGTTAAAAGGTGCCCTAGTACCGTAAAATTTTAATAACAAAATATTCAAAATAATTTTAACAAGTAAATATTTTTTCGTATTTATTGTAATTTTCAATGAGAATTTTTTGAAATTTGTGAAATATTTGTGAATTTCTAGACACGATTTTCAATGTAGAATGCCAATAATTTTATAAAAAAAAGTTTAAACTTGGTAATTTGTCGCGCTCCTGATATTTAAAACATAAATGTATTCACTTATATTTTAAATTTCAACTCAGCCCCTCTTGGTTCAAAGTGTAGCATATGAAAAACTTTAAAGCATTTTTCTTGCTACCTTTTTTAAATCGACCGGACTCACAATTTGAACGCATTTTGACGAATTAATAGATCAACCGACGTGTCTTGAAAAGGCTTCATGGACAGAAAGCTGTGTAACCTTCTGAAATCACCAGGACTTTTACACAACCTTCTTCTCCTACGCAAATCTTTTCCATTTCATACATTTGTGCGCAGAAAACTATTTCTATTTCTAGCTTAATTTCAGCCATTAAGCTCAATTAATAATATTATAAAACACCTTTACAAGGTGAGGCAAAAGGTACCATGCGATGCTTATTAATAGTTGAGGACGGTCCCAGAGAATCGCTCTGCTCTCCATTGTATGTACTTAGATCGCTTAGGTCGCCCCGTAATCTGCAAACTACCACTTCTCTAGTTCTAAGATTAGTTCCTCAGCCTGAAAATCATATTTGCCTTAGTGAAGAGACTTACAGACTTATGCTGGCTCAGAACAGCAATTATTTTTTTTTATGAGAAGCAACTCGACCGCTATTTTGAAAAACATTTTTTTTCTGCCTGCATATTAAGCACAAACACTCAAGACTGTAGCGGCTTACTAATAATCGAACTAAACAAAAATATAATTAAACCGGGAAATTTTGATCTCGCCAATAGTGCAAAAAATGTAATTACATTGTTTCTTGATTTAATAACGCACCACGATACTGCATCCTTGATTGTATGATGCAAGACAATCATCTCTCTTTTCCAACAGATTAGAAAAAAGTAATCAAAAGAAAAGAAAATAATAAATGAGCCACGCCGTTTTGTTTCAAGAGAATATTGCTTGAATATCTTTTGTATTGCTAAACACACAGCAGTAAATTTGCGACCAGCACCTTTGGGAAACGCTGATTACGAGCAGACCCTCACCAAGCAAAGAGGCAAAAACGAGTTACCACAATTAAAAATAGTAAAATGTTGTAGTTGTGAAAATAATGTAAAAGGATGCGAGATAATGACCGCTGGACATTTGATTCGACCTCAGAGTTAAAAAAATGCTGAAAAATATTACCGCTTGGACAGGCATTGCAGCACTTGCATGCAACATGCAGCAGCGGTAATCATAAGAAATCTAGTAAAGCAAAACATACTTGCATGCAACAACAACAACAACAGCAGCAATAGTAAAGCATGCAAGTCGGCTTTTATTTGTACACACAAATGTAGGTGCGAGTGTGTATGCTTTTGGTTTAAAGGGCTTGGCGTCACTGAGTGCAGCTACCGGACAACCAGTCACACCAGTTTATTTAGTTGATTGCTGTCATGCACTCTTTTTAGGCTGTTCTTTAACGTTTTTTTGTTTTTTTTTTTTTGTTTTGGTAAATTCCTCAACCTGTTTTTCTTCAATACCTCTTATTCCGTTCTTGCTACTTTGTTTTCTTTGATCTTCGCAGTTTTGTTGAATATTTCTCCCGGTTCTATTTGCAGCTGATTCAATGTTAGCTCTCAATAACAGCAGTTAGTGATTGACCAAATCTGTAATAAAGCGTGCTTTTGTTGCTATAGCCTTCGGCACTTCTGTTCGGCTGCTAACAGCAACGTTAAACTGATTACTTTCGCTAAGCCTAACAGCCTTTGGTTATTGCTCATCAGCTGGTACAGTGGGCACGCACAACGCCTCTGTCTATATGCCCAATTATGGACTTTGTTGTTGGTTCGGAGAGTAATGTCAACACAAAAACAACGAAAAATGCTTAAAACATTGGCAAAGCGTTCACAGAGCGCCTTGGGGTCATTCGTTCATTTTAGTGCTTACTCGTTACGCCCAGTCGAAGGCGAACTCGGAATCTGTCACTGCCGCTGTTGCTGTTAACATCATTGCGCTTTCCCAGTTTACGTTGAACGCTCGGGTGCTTGGCTGACAAATTGTCTTGTTGACTGGCTATCCAACTCAAAGACTACCTTCACTGGTTAACTGCATTGTTGCTGCGCTAAATTTTCATTTTGTTGTTGTTTTTCATTTTATTCGTTGTTTCAATGTTTCGTGTTGCTTTTCATGTCGTGCCAAAAACAATTACTTCTTAAGTTCTTTCTGTATGTTACGCCACCTGAAGCTATAGCCATAGTTGTGTTGTTGCACCTTTGTTTTCCATTTTGTAAGGTCGAACTGGTTTGTTGTGCTCGTACATGGGTATGTACATACATACATTGTACATGCAAACATACGAATGTGAGGCATTCTTTTTAACTGAAATTTTAGTTTTAGTGAAAAATTCATTCTGTATTTTCATGCATGCATTTTGATAACAACTTTTTTGATATTTATTAAAAAAAAACAAAAAGAATCTGTTATATCATATCCGGGTTTTGAACGCGTAACTTCCTATACATAAAGACTGTTAAAGAAGTTTAATCAAAACTAACATTTTCGGTTTTTTGCGATAAGATTTTTTTTTTTTCAGATTATACAAACATTTTTCATTTTTAATTTTGCACGAATAATTGCGATAATTCATAAAATAATAAAAAGAAGAAAAGAAGCAGAAAAAGTGTGCTTATTAAATTTTGGAAAATGTTGTTGTTCTTGTTCTAGCGCATAAACATTCCCCATATATAAACAAGGAATTCTGCTGAAGTGAGAGTCTTTGGCCGGATATAAATCCGGGTCGTTGTCCGACTTTTTGGAAAATGATGTTGTTGCTGTAGCAGTTTGCTAGGCCCTGCCAGTACGGTTATTGTATACGGTTAAACTGTACCGTATTCTTGGATTCGCGGCAAGCTAAAAAAGTTTGGTTGAGATTAACCATTTCGTTTTTGTTGCTGTGGAAGCTTACCAATCCCTGTCTGTGCGATGTAGTCACCGATCGTCTTCGTCTAATTCATCTAACGGTAGTCTCAGGAACTGTGCTGTTTCGACAGGTCAGTTCCAGACGGATTGAGGTGCTAGGTGAGCGGGTTTGAGAGGGCATCTGAATATGGGGTTAGTAACGTGCGGTGTACCTTCACCTGCCGGACATATATTGAGTGTGTCGGGGTCTACTCTGGTTAAGAGAGGAGCTTCACCTACTTTAATACCCAGACTGTAATTGAGCCAAAGTGTTGGCTCCAGTAAACTAGCCCTGACTAGTACGCTGAACCTTACCCCCGCCCAGGAAATAGTTCCAACAAACTGGCCCTGACTAGTAAGCTGAACCTCACCCCTCGTCTTTGAAAAATGATCGAATCACTCGCCTCATTAGGTGTTTAGTCAGTTCGGAAAAAACGGTTCCTTTTTTATAAAATTCATAAATGCTTATAATTTAAAAGGGGTCGTATTATTGACCTTAAAGCACAGCATGCAAATAACTGTCGACCTTTTTATTCTTTACGCTCTATTCGCGAACACAACCGAAAAAAATCATATATACTCGCTCCCACTCTGAGCAAGAGACTTCGTTTCTTTTTGTTTTTGTTTTTTCTTCAGCGCATTGAGTTCAGCCATTCGTGTGACGCTCTTTTAAGAACATCGTGTAAGGAGAGATACAATTAACGTTCGCATAATGAGGCTCAGTAGGTGAGCAAATGACTGAAAAAGTCAAATCGAACGGTTTTCACATTAATTTGCTTTGTAGATAAAAAGAAATGAATTTTTTTTTAAAGAACAATTTAAATTAATTTCCAATTATTTTGCTGTTTTTATGTATCATTATTACGAGTTGAACTTAGTAACTAATAAAGCGTTAAGCGTTATTGGGTTCATGCCAAGTGATTCATAAATTGGATCCATTATTTCTCTAAACCCTTCACTGTTCAGGAACAGAAATGGTTTTCCAACGGTGGTGACAATTTTTAATATTGAAGAAACAATTGGATTTTCACTCGGGTGATACGTCACTTTTCTTTTTTCCTCGTTATTGTCCGATTCTTTATAAATTTCCGCATGTTTTGTAGTTAAACGTCGTTTTAAATTTGTAGCATGAGTGTCTGACAATTTCAAACCGCATATATTACAAATTGATTTATTTTCTTGCGGATTAAATTTAAAGAATTGGTGCACTTTTTTATTCAAATCTCTTCCCATTTTGCACAAAATATAATATTTAACCGCCCACACTCAATTCACGAACGCAAATAACATGTTTAGCCAAAGCAACACTTGCATACATACCAATGCATACGCAAAAGACCTTTTTCTTCATTTCACTCAACCAAACGGTTGGGGAGCAACACAAAACAAACAGCTGCTCGCCGAGCGCCAACGAGTCAATTAAAGATCCGTTGCAATCGGTTGCTCTCTGAGTCTTCTCTCAAAGTTTTAGTAAAAGACACTTATTTGCAGACAATGAGAAACGGTCAACAGTTATTTGCGACCTCTGCCTTAAAGTGATTTTGAGCGGTTTACTTCAAGGTTCGATAGGTTTCAGCATCTTTCAAGGTTATTAATCATCTCTTGTAGCTTGCCTGGGTGACCCGCTAACAAAATGTTATCATCCACATAGGTACATTAGAAGTCTAATATTTTTCCCTTCTATGTTTAAACCTTCTTCTAAGCTTTTATGTAAGTCGTTTATATAAAGAGCAAATAGTATTGGCGCTTTATGTCGACAAAATACGCGTAAACTTTCTTCTGTAGAGACATTCTTTCTGAAGCCGGCTTGATTTTCGTTTCAAATACTGTTCCTTTCAGTTCAAGAGGTTAGTCTTTCTTAAATTATTCCCATCATAACTTTAGCAATGCAGTTCATAAATGAAATTCCTCTGTAGCTTTCTACTAGGACAGGATCCTCTTTTTTGAAGATAGGAAAAACTACGCTCGTTCTAAAAGCCTCGCCTACTTTGAATTGTTCATAAAGATTTGTGTAAGCCTTTGCCATAGCCGTAATGAAAGTATCAGGGGAATTTATTAAGCACTTGTAAGGAATTCTATCAATCCCTGGAGCTTTGTTTAAATTAACTTTGTTTAATTAAGAGACATAAAGACAAAATACACGTCAAGATCTCAAAATCACATTAGTTTCGATTTGCATAAAAATACACTTAGATGGCGCACATGTGCCACTTTGATCACTGCCTCACGCTCAGTTGCTCTCTCTCGGTAAAAGGTAAAGCACCGCAAACCTCCATACTACGGCTAGTTCTATTTTCCGTGGGAACCTCCTAATAATTTGTATTAGTTATGGTGTTTGGTCAAAATGAAATAGAGTGTTATTTAAGAAGTAAATTATTACTCTAAGCAAGAATTGAGTTTTTTCAAACCGCTGACTTCAAATACCAGTTGTTGTTTTTGTTGTTTTAGCAGTTCATCCCGGTCTGCCAGTATGATATAGTCATCGGTCGACATCTAATCGTAGGCCCAGAAAACATGATGTTTAGACCGGTTGCGTCGACAGAGAGAAGGGTATTAGGTTAATGGGTTTAGGGGGCATATGAATCGGTGGTTAGTATCGTAAGGAGTACCTTCACATGCCGGACATATATTTGGAGTATGTCTGAGTCGATACTGGATAATTAGGTGTTTAACCTGCTGTAATACCCAACTCATTATTGCACCTAATTACAAGGCAGCTGAAGGTTTCGTCTGCGTTGGCTGGGGCTTGGACTCTGATGTTTGGGTTAATGACTGATTAATATTGTTAAATGGCTGTTCATGAACTGTTTGATTCAGTCTGGTCTCTCTGTCTGGTAATAGTAGTTTTTTACGGTGCTGGATCTCGTCGGTGTAGTTGAAGAGATGCTTGTTCAACTACATCAACTCTTCTGCATTACTTCAAAACACCTGTATTCTAAACTAGTTCAAACAATCATTCACGAATGTATTATCACAAAAAAAAGAAAGAAAATATTGTCCTGAACTGTGTGGGCGCTTAGAAATATATTAACCCACATAAAAAATACTCAGCAGACGCTGTAGTTGTTGTTTAGTCGAAAAAATCAGAAAGTGAATTAAGTCTGAACATTTGATTGCTATTTATATTTCCATTTGATTTCAATTTAATTCGTCAGAAACCTGTATTCTAGTCGAATGACTAAGGAATGACTCATATGCATAGGTGGGTCAGTGCACACGGTTTGTTGCTGTTATCGTTTAAACAGCCGTACCCACTGGTATAATTGCCATTGTTTACCAACCGACCGATCGACAGGAAAAAGTGTGCCAAAATTGACGCAGAAATCACACAAACAATTACATGTGTATGCACATATACACACATACATGCCCAAATGCTTATGGGGAAACAATGCACTTACAGCTTTGTGTGCGTGTTCGAGCTTTTGCATTCATCGAACTGCAACTACTGTTTCGTACCGACCAATTGTTGCGCTTTTTTTCTGCACAATCACCATGCTGCGTAGTCCACTTATGTTCTCAACATTTACTCTTTTTCTTTCACCAATCCGTATTTCCCCCTTTGCTCTCGCCATTGGCACAGCAAATATGTTCGCCTATTTGTTTGAGGTCGTTCAATGCGCTTTGGCAGTTTGCAGCGGAAAAAGGGCAGTCCGTTTTTGTTTCCACTTCCATTCTACTTGTTTGTAACTTTTGTGTGGTTATAGCCTTTTTGGTGCAATAAAAAAGTGGGTGAGTCCACTTATGAAGAGGCTTTCACATGCCTTTTAACAACTGCCATCAACTACATATTGACGCTAAAATATAGGTGGCATGGCTTTTTTTCAGTTTAAAACTATATTTAACAATAATTGCTTTTCCACCAGACATATTGCACGGTATATAACTATTTATTTTTAAGAATAAGCAGGATACATGTTTTTCGCCGGTCGCAGAGTGGGAAACCTACCATCGACCAATATGAAACACATCTACCCTCTCAGCTGCCGAAGCCGAGCAAGTTGTAGGATCTATAGGCAATTTTCAGTAAACGGCAGACTAATAAGTGGGATATCAAACCGTTTTTTCTATTATTTTTTTAAATAAAATATTCTCTATATGGCTATGTACGAGTAATATTTTTGCATAAAATTGTGCCTTATTTCGTTATTACTTTACGTTATCTAATTCCAGAAATGAATTTGGAAGTTTGTTCCTTAAATATTGAGTAAAAATGTTATTTTTTACGAATATATTAAAATTTTCTTCTTTTGTACAAATCGTGCCAAGTATCAACTGTATCTGTTTATAAACTGTGAGTGTAAGAATAAATTGTGTATCTACATATATATAGCAATTATGTGTATGCTGTATGCAAGAACGGAAGAATTTTTTGCGATACATTGCTTATTGTTTTTATAATAAAATGTTTTTGTTTTTTTTTTTTTTTTTTTTTTTTGAAGTTTAAAACTTCTTAGCCGTCGACTTACCAGCGAGAATGGAGAGAAAAATTTCAAGATCATGCAACGCTTTGGGCATTTTCGTTCCGCGAGAGGGAAAAACGATATAACGTAGAGGAAAAGGAGAGAGAGAGCTATACCTTATATATATCTTAGATACACCTTATGCTATTTTTCCTGAGTTTTTCCTTGTGGTTGCTAATTTCTAGTGAGAAATAACACTGCCTACTTTTTGGCGCTTATTTGTTGATGCAAACTTGTAGGAAATATATTTTTGGTGCCTACTTCTTGGCGTTAGGTCGTGGAGAAATGAAATGTCTAACAGCTAGGCTACTAAGGCCGCAAACAAACAAGAAAAGAATAAAGGAATTGCTTAGTCTCTCAAGAGACAATATCTCGAAGGTCGCGGCTTGTTTAACCGGTCACTGGCTATTTGACAGGCATTCCTCAAGACTAGGAGTTTTCTCCTATGAATATTGCAGAAGTTCCAGAGATGAGGAAGAGGAAGAAACAGTCGAGCACTTCCTTTGCAAGTGTCCAGCCCTAGCCAAAACCAGAGCAGGTTGTCTAGGTAAATACTTTTTTAATTCTATTACAGAGTTTCTTACGTGGGGTTGGCATCAATACTACGTTTTATAAGAGCCACAAAATGGTTCTACGAAGGAAAATAAATGTAGTTCCCGTGTAGCACAGTGGCATTACAACGGACCTGTAAGGTCTAAGTGAGCTGGTTGTGCAGACCGACTACCACCATAACCTAACCTAACTTTTTTGCGTTATATTTTCTTGGTGCCTACTGTTTGGGGCGTTTTTTGGTCCCAATTGTTTTGGCTTTTTTTTGGTGCCTACTTTTTGGCGCTTATTTCCATTTCCTGGCTAGTGCTTGTGCGTACTATAAAGTGCTATCCATTCCGGCGTCGGATTTATTGGTATTGCCTGTGGTAATTTGTGCCATTGCTGCGGTCCTGGAATCGCTGCCTTTGTGCGGTTGATAAACGCTTGAAGTAGTGCACATTGTTGCCTCGGTTTGTATCCGACGTTTACTTACACCGGTTTACCCTTCTCCGTTTCGTTTAAATTTTGTCTACTTGTATTCTCTGCAAATGTTTTGAATTTATTTAGGTATATATTCTTTCTCTCTGTCTGTGTCTCTCTCTCTCATTCTCTCTCGGGCCTCTCCCTATTTCTTTGTGTGCCCTTTTTTTAATGGTCAATTTTTTGTACAAACACGCTGATTTATCAAATAACATAAATGTTTGTACTATTATTTTATACGCTGCCGTAAATTAAAAATTGCAGTTTATTTAATTTATGACATACTTGAGTTATTTCATTGTCTCCCTGGAAAAAGTCCCACATTTAGTCAGCCGCTGTGGTGATCTAAGAAAGACGATTAAAGCTAAAAACTTATAACTTTTTTTGATTATTAATTTTTTCTATTTAATAGTGAAAACATTTTGAGTGTAGCCTATAAAAACATAAACTATTGGAAGCTATTTATTTATAATAACCTATTCCCAAAACCTGCTAAGTTATCAAAATTCCATTATAAATTTTTGAGTTGGATAAATTTTGGCTTTTCGCCCTTTTTCTCGAAATTAATACTTAATTATTTACGTATTCATGTACATATGTATTATATTTATATATAATATTGTACTAAATTTGAAACGCGTTTCAGTTCATCAGGCACGTTCATTTTATTTCGCTCCATACGTAATCAGATGCGCGCGCTTTACCCTCAATAACACATCAAAGTAATTGCGTCACGTTTTATTACCGAAATCAATTTTCACAGCCCAGATTGTTAATTCACTTTTCGAAAACACAAATATGTATGCCAAGTTGCTTCATCGCCAATTCGCATGCAATATACCCAAACAAAATATTAATCTTTTGAAGTAATTTTTTTTAATAGAAATGCACTTGAAGTAGTTTTCAGTGGCAATATTCAGTCTTTTAAGTTTATTCGCTAAGAGCTACTGCATTTACTCGCTATCCGCTTTTTTTATACTCTTTAAAATGAGATTCTCAAAAAATGGGAGCTTATTAGTCCATAGAAGCAGCTGTAGAGTTGAAAGAAATTTGCGTACTTTAGCAGGAGAAACTCAACTGAACAGCAAAGCAGGTAATTGCTTCAAGTGTAAGCAACTACTGAATAAAGTAAAAAGTAGGTAAAAGTTCATGTTTACTCTTGCACAGTTATCCTGCATGAGAGTGGCTCTATGTATGTGTGCATATGTCTACTCATACTCATGCCCTAGTTGTTGTTTATTTTTATGTATGTATGCATGTATGCATGTATGTTTTCCTACTTCTGTCACGTTCCGGCAATACAATCAATGTCCAGCCAACGAGTGTAACTTCCGCTTGTAAACAACTCTCGAAATGCCTTTGACGCAGTCGGTTGAGCTTCTTTGCTTTTTGATGGGCGCCACAAAAGCACAGAGTCACATAACAGAAGTGTAGCAGATAGTGCTGGTTGACAGAGGATGAGGCATTGTAAAGACCAATGACCAGCTGATTAAGTTTCGTCCTTTTTGTGTCAAACATGTCACACTGATTGCTCAAACCGAAAAGTAGAAAATTCTAGGAAGAGTGTGCACAATGATTCCTGAAAGTGTTCGTTTGAATTTTTCACAACAATGCACAAAGTTTTTGAAAGTTTTTGAAAGTTTAACTGTCAATCGCACAGTCACTCGCTCATGTAAAGGTTTAACGAACGGTTTATGAATATGTACCTACTTTCAATGAGAACGAGCATGCTGTTCCACTTAAGCCGTCGTGCATAACATTTTCTTGGAATCCATTTGCTACTGTGTGCCATATTCTGTTCTTTTATTATTTATTGATCACATTTTAATTTCCATAGAACCAATTAGGGTTGCTATTCACGTAGTAAAAATAAATATGGTGGAGAGTATATGAACCTACTATTTTTCCTTTATTTAACTTGTTTGTTTTTCCAATGAGTTCTGTGGTTTTTCGCTACCTTCCAACTATAGATGGCTCTTCTGAGAATTATTTCCTTTAAAGGAATGAACTCAGATGTTTACCATTGCCGACCAAGAGGCGTCTTAAATTAGATGCACCCTGTATATTTATATATTCCTTCATGTTCCAGTTCGATGTTTTTTTCTATACCAGAGTTTTGTTTTTAACCCATTCGGAACCAATGTTACCTGTGAGCAATTTCGATTATTTCTAGATTTAGCAGCGCCCATTTCGTATTTGTTTGACAAACTCTTATGATAACGGTAATCATAGGTGTCAACATAAAGTGTGATCATATCGTAACTCATTTATGAACATTTTAGCAAAGTAAAAAGTTTGCAGTAGTTTTCAAAAACATTTAGTTTTTTCATAATTTTGTAAGGCGTTCTTAAATATACAATTTTTAATAATAAACTTAATGATGATGCCCGGCATAGCCCGTGCAAATTTCAACATTGAATGTAAGAATAAATGCATTGACTTTTATTTCGTTCATATCTCTAAAGCTGTTACATGAGTATGACTTACTTTCGGAATTTTCGTCAACTGAATATTTGCAGAACATTAATATGTTATACCACTAACACACTGAGCAATCACTATGCACTCAATTCACAAATTTCTAGTAATAGCACCACCTGCCGGGACATTTTTTTCGTACAAACCCTATAGTTGTAATAGCAAATACAATAGCAAAGGAAATAAAAACTGGTGTCGAAAGGGTTAACGTTTTCCGCGGTTTTAATTTATTGTTTGATTATTTGCTCAATAACATTAAGATCATCTCTGGCCGTGACGAAAGGGCGAGTTCTTTTGAGAACGTTTTTCCAATTCTTCGTCTTGTTCTTTTATAAGCCATCTATGAAAAGTACATAGACATTCCGCAACACTGAGCTGGGTTGGTGCGCGACTACCATTCGGAATTCATAGAGCAAACGTCGGTTCGAATCTCGATGAAAACACCAAAATTAAGGCAGGCAAGTGTAGTTCTGCCATGAAAAAGCTCCTCATAAAAATATCTGCCGTTCGGAGTCGGCTTGAAACTGTAGGTCCCTCCATTTGTGGAACAACATCAAGGCGCGCACCACACATCGATATTATACACAGGGAACAATATAAAATACTTAGCACGTGAAAAACAGGAATATGCACCGAGACTATGCAAAAATGGCAGACCTGTACCAGCTTTTTTGCTACTGTTCTCGAACACACGAAAAGACCGATCCGCAAACAGTTTACAGACATACATTAACCGACATTCATCGGGAGTATCCTACTATCTTCTTAAACTTTCGATCGCCATCGATCATCGTAGTATAATCACCACAAATCGTTGACAAAGAACTTCAGCTGATTCGTGAGACCAGCGCCACTTTGGCACAATTACGTTCTGGATATTGTAGCAGGAGTTTAACCTATCCGGAATCGACCCGCCATACTTAATATATGTCCGGCATGTGAAAGTACCTTGCACGATATTAACCAACTATTTACCTTGCCCTCTTAAAGCCACTCACCTAACACCCCTCTCTCTCTGTTGACTCAAAAAATCGTTAAAAATCAGCAGGTTTTTTAAGCAACTGCACATTTGCCCTTGTTATACGGAAATACCTTATAGCGATGGAATTTTAATTAGTTGTGGATTTTTTCACATTTGTACATAAAACTTGAAAATTTGATTTATATGAGTTCTATTGGATTTGCACATGCCCAGCTCTAGCCAGAAGCAGAATTTAAGATCCTACTTCTTAACGAATATAGATAATCTATACACTTTAGGTATCAACAACCTTTTACGCTTTGTCAAAAGCTCAGGATGGTTCAATATGGAAAGGGAAATGTAGCCCAGCCACCGCGGCTCACAACGGACCCATTTCGTGGTCTAAGTGGCATCGTTGTCTCTATGTGCGATGCGGCTGCCAAACTTAACCTAACCTGTGGGATAATAAGCTATAATTTTATGCAAAAATAATGGAAATTCAAAAAAAGATTTTAAAAATGTACGTGAGAAGCTCTTCAAAAATCTTGTGCAGCCTGATTTTCGTTCTCCTAATACATGGGCCGAAAAGTCCCGGGCCTATCCCGGGTTCTTCTTTGGTTCAGAATTAGCTTTATTCACGAATTTAATTTACATTAAGAAGAACACAATCATTCCAGCGCCGCTCTAACATTTCAATACCCCTTTATAGAAAGATTCAAATACGCCTCAATTTCAGCGATGACCTCTTCATTCGAGCCGAATTTCTTACTGGCGAGCTTGTTTTTTAGGTCTGCGAACAGCCAGTAGTCGCTGAGAGCCAAATCTGGCGAATACGGTGGATGTTGGATGATTCGAAGTTCAATTCGTGTAGTTTTGCCATTATCAACACGTCCTTGTTTTTGGTCAACCGTGAGCAAACGTGGCACCCACTTTTTCATAATCAAATGCTCATGCAATATAAAGCCACACGTTCTGTTGATATCTCTATGATATCAAATAACTCACACAACTTCACTTTTTGATCATTCAAAACGATTTTGTGGATTTTTTTATGTTTTCTGCTGTTATCGCTTCATTTGGAAGTCCACTGCGGTGTGCATCATCGGTGTCTACAATCACGCCTGTCTGACTTTTATGTTAGTCTCAAATTCTGCAGGGGCTGGTAGCTAAGACTTTCAAAAAGCCAATAATTTGAGCAATGCTTGAGTGCATATATAGGTATATATATATATATACATACATAATTTACAAAGCCAAAGCTTTCGAATAAATTTTGGTTTGTGAAGTAAATTTTAACTATCAAACGTTCGAATTGCATTCAGCTGCTGTGCTAGACAGTAGAGCTTTATAATTATTTGCTTACATATATGTAGATATGTATGTGAAAACAAATTTATAAGGAATTGCATAAATGTGCTGTGTTGTTTCGAATAATAAAAATTACGATTTTCTCTTGTCTTAACTTGTAAAATTGAGAATTAATGCATTATGCTGCAGAAGACGCATAGTCAAGGGAAGTGTATAAAAATCACTTATGTTCGACACCTGCATGAATTTTCCTAAAATACGCATACAACAAAAACAAGATGCTTATGCATTTCCTTATAATGGGTTCTTCAATAGGCGCATAACAATTTCGTGTTTAAATGCCAACGCATCCTAATTTTTTATGATTTGACAATGTTAAAATGTTATTAAAGGTTTACAGTTTTATTATAGTGAAGTTCTCGAAGGGGCAACGTTTGGAAATTATAAAAAATTACTAAAGAAATTATGAGCTGGCGGTCACCACTTTAAATTGTTTAAGTCGATAGAATAATCTTCCCACTGTTGTTCTACAATATTTATGCTGTCTTTAGTATTGAAGTAACGAAAACATCGTAGCCGTAAGCGAGTTGAAAATTAGATAAATTAATTTTACGTCGTTCAAAAAATCTCTCCAACCGAATTAGCGCAGATTCGGCCTGGAGATCTTGGTATACAGCCGACATTAAATGAGCTCAAGAAGTAATGTTAATGTTGTTTTGTTGTTGTAGCAGTTCACAAACGACATCAGAGTAAGAGGAGTGTGAGATGAATGGGTTTAAGCGCGCATGTGAAGAGGTTGTTAGTGTCATGGAGCTACCTTCTCAATTCGGTCAAATGTTGAGTATGACGGGGTCAATTCTGGATGGGTAGGAATTTCATATATTAGGTGCGTAACTAAGTTCCCACTGTTTGTCAATAGATGCCGCCAGCAGCGTGTGCTAGTCGATTCTAACATAACCTAAACGTCGTAAACCAAGCTTAGACAAATGGCAAACAAACTGCTTCGACAAATTAGTGATTTTGTTTTGGTATCAAATACTTTTGGCTTTGGGAAAATGTCTGATTTTGTGCCGAATAATCGTCATTTGCTGATTTTCCTCTTTCATTCGAAAAAACGGCGGCTGAAGCACATCGAGAGCTACAATAAGTGTATGGAAAAGCTGCTTTAAGTGACACAACGTGCCGAAATTGGTTCCGTCGCTTCAAAAACGGTGATTTTAATGTTGACGACCGTCCGCGTAAAGGAAGGTCAAAAACCTTCGAAGTCGCTGAATTGGAGGCATTGCTCAATGAGGATCCGTGTCAAACACAAAAAGAGCTTGCTTCAGTATTAGGAGTTACCCGCCAATCCGTTTCCAAGCGATTGTATGCTTTGGGAATGATTCAGAAACAGGGGACTTGGGTTCCTTATGAGTTAAAACCAAGGGATGTTGAACGACGTTTTTTCGCCTGTGAACAACTGTTCCAACGGCAAAAAACGAAGGGTTTCTTTATCGCATCGTGACGGGTGATGAAAAATGGATTCATTACAGCAACCCAAAGAGAAGAAAGTCATGGGGAATGCCCGGTCATGCTTCTACGTCATCGCCTCGGCCGAATGTTCACGCTACGAAGGTTATGATATGTATCTGGTGGGACCAAGTTGGTGTTATTTATTATGAACTGTTAAAACAAAGCGAAACCATCACTGGGGATCGGTATCGACCTCAAATGATGCCATTGAGCCGAGCACTGCGCGAGAAGCGGCCGCAATACGCGGATAGGCATGAACAAGTGATTCTACAGCATGACAACGCTCGGCCTCACGTTGGGAAATCCCACCCCACACGCCATATTCTCCAGATATTGCGTCGTCCGATTATCACCTGTTCCGATCGATGACACATGGTCTAGCTGACCAGCAGTTCCATTCATATGAAGACATCAACAAATGGCTTGATCCATGAATAGCCTCAAAAGATGACCAGTTTTACCGCGACGGTATACGAGATCTACCAGAAAGATCGGAATAAGTAGTAGCCAGCGATGGGTAATACTTTCAATGATTCACTTATGTAATCATTTGTAAAGTTGCATTTTCATAAAAAAAACAGAGAACTTAGTTGCACACCTAATACTTAAGGGTTTTTCAATAACAGGTGTTGTTTTGAATAGAATCGTTGAATGCCGTTAATAACCTGTCTATATGCTGTGAGGTCCAGTCGTCCGAAACTCGTCAGTCCCGGGATGCCGTCTACGTGATTAAGAGGTGGTTCAGCCTCCAGCAATTGCCTACTGCGGTGATTCCTTCTGGAATCCTGACACAAAACTGTTTATACTTTAGAGCACTAAAACTTCTGCGAATTGACTCTGACGTTAGGTTTTTTTTTTGTATTTTTTTTTTTTTTTTTATTTGGCTCAACCCAAATGGAGGAAACTATTCTAAAAACCGAGCATTGCTTTACTTGTTCGCACCGACTGGTGAATTAAATATTTAAAAATAGCATAAAGCACATCAACAATTCTATTACTTTTTTTTTATTGTGCAAGAGTCTGATTTTATAACTCTAGCAATATTTTCCTTTAGTTTTGTATACGAGAGCTGATATCTGGTCGTTATTCCGTTTCTGTAGTTTTCAGCAATAAAAAATATATACAGAAGTTGTTTGTTTTCACTTCTTAAATTTTTATTTTCATGTTTCAGTGATGATTTTCCAGGTTTTATAACCAGCATCTGCATTATCACAGGAGCGATTCCATATCAAGTGGTTCAAGTATTTGGGGCATTATCGTAAATTCTTGTGAAAGTTTGTTTATTTGTGGGCTTGAGTATGAAAACGAAATAGACTGCAAAATTTTTCAAAAAAAGTTTAATAAATAATTCTGAGACTTATTTAATCTTAAACATTTTGGTATAGCGTTTTTAAAATGAAATTTATTCAATGAATGATTTTTTTTTCTATTCTTTAGGATAAAATATACTTTCTAAACAATATGTTTCCTCGAAAAAAATTGTATGTTTTGATCAAAACTTTTGGGAAAATAAACTTAGCTTCGAAAACTGGAAAGAGACCTGCAGAGTAACACCAGGCATGTACGGAGCTTTTAGTTCATAAGGTTCCTTAATTTTTTTTCTTACCAAGAATCTTGTGCTCTCACAAAAACAACAAGTAAAACATGGCCGTCGTACAACATCCAGAGGACGAGTTACCTGGTAGGATGCTCTCGCCCCCAAGCATCTCACATATCACCGTTACCCTCACAGCTCACTGGAAGGTAGGGGATTATGCAGCCAGACTTAACTTTGCTTTCAATCCCATTTGTAGAAGCTGTCAGGCGGCGATAGTGAAAGAAAGTCTTTTCCACTATTTATGCGAACGTTCAGGACTAACGAGAGCAAGACTTCGCTCTTTCGGTAAGCAAATCAATGAAATCTCTTACAGCAAATTAATGAAACCTCAGAAATAGAGATAAAAAGTTTGCTGCTATACTTCCATTATGAAAAATATTGGGGATTTCGTATCCGTCTTCAAACTAAAGTCTATTTTGACGCATTTCATGTTTCCCACTTTCAATTCCTATAAATCATATCTAAAATGGGCTACTGTCAAGACAAAATTGAATAACAAATTTTAGATAAAAGTGTATCACAAGTCGACCAGTTCGGAAAACAAAAATCAGATTTAAGTTGAATGCGAGGCGGATCTTAAAAATAGTCCAGCTCAAAAGTACGTTTAATGGCTAGTTTTTGGTAGGAATACAGAATTTGATTTGGATTTGGTTTTTATTTGGATATTCAAGAGTAGAGAATAGAATAGTTCAGACAGTGTTTTCAACAAGAAGTTGTTCAATGGGCTCAAACGAATCAGCACTTCAAAAATCTTGAATCTGAATATTAATCAACATTTTTACCAAACCAACTACTTATTAAAATTAATAACTATAGTCCAATATTTTTTTCGTATACACTTTACGTAATACGTCTCATTCCACGGAAGATTATTTCGAAACAAAATACTAAAGAATTTAAAATTTAAATACTCAAAGCATTTTATTTGGGAAGGCAAAAATGCAGTACAAATTTTGCACCATTAAACTGAAGTGTAAAGAAAAACAGTAACTTTTGAGGCATGAAGTTGACTGCTGCTTCATATTTGTTTTTGCCGTTGTTTTTATTTTTTGTTTTTTTTTTGCTTTTTTCCTTTTTTTGTGTTTTCCTAGTGTTATTTAACAAGTTAGCAGAAATACAGACTTGTTTATTTAAACATCTGTCAGACACACGCAGTCGGAAAATGCTAAATCCACATTTTTAAATGCACATTAGGGTGGCCCATCTTTATAGAGCAAAATTTTGCATTTGAAATTTTTGTACACCAACACTACAGAAAGGCTAAATTGTATTGAGCGAGCGATAAAATGAACTCAAAATTGAATAATATCAATAACTTTAATTAGGGTCGTATAAAAATCAAGCAAGTCCTGGAATCACATATGCGGACATTAACCGTTAAGTTCTTCCTGGTATATTTTTTTGCCAGAAAAGAAATTTTGATAAAAAAAATCATTTTCACATTGGAGCTGCTATAAAATTGAAGCATAGAAATGTCTTTAGCCCAAACTAAACATCCTGCCCTTCTACTATTGATCCCCTCCCAAGTTACTGACACCAAGTATTTCGCCAGGAAGTGGTTTGAACACTAAGTTCTGCTCTGCCTTCGTTACTGTAACCAATTTCCGCTGCTGTTATTGTTGTTTTTGTTGTTGTAGCAGTAATACACGCCCCGTCAGTGTAGGGTATATCACCGGTCGTCTTCGTCTGGCTCATCTAAAGGTAGGCCCAGGAAACATGCTGTATCGACGGTTGGTCCAGAGGGAGAGGTGTGTTAGATGAGTAGGTTTAAAGGGGCATGTGAAAAGGTGGTTAGTGTCGTGTCATTCCCATGGCAGCCAGTTCTGCGTTACCGGAATGACTCGCGGTTTTTCCCGACCAAGGGCTGCCGCCCCAGTAAACTAGCCCTGTCTCGTATATCAATTACCGCTGCGTCACAGTTCGCTTTTTCTTGCCTTTTGTCACTATTTGTTTTTTGAATAACAACAAATTTTGAACCTGTTCCGCTAACAGTTATGAAATTGAAGAAACAGCTTCTAAGGGAAATTCTCTAGTGCATATTTCTGATTCAAAACCTCACCGATGCTTGGAATTACGGATGTATTTCCACCTTTTCACAAAGTTACCCAACTTTCGTGCCACTTCTCCAGAGGTTGGCCTATTATACAAGTACAAATATGGTCCCTTTTATGCTTCAACTCGTCAGCTAACGCGAAAAGTTTATGGAATCCCATTATAAAATTCTCATGGATTACTGATCATCTTTTCAGGTATTAATGGAAAAATTTAGAAAAATTCTGAGGTGGAGTGTTTTTCATAAATCTTTTCCGAAACATTTTTGAAAGTGGCAAAACAATTTTATTTTTATTTTTATTTTTATTTGTAATATTTATCTTAAAAAATTAAAATGTCTAAAAGAACCGAATACACTTAGCTTTAAAAAAACGCATACCAAAATTTTCAACAGTGAATAAATTTCAAAATTATAAATTGTGGTTTTGGAATTTTTGAGTTTATTTTTTATTGTACTCAAGCCTACAGATAATCGACAATTTTTAGACCATCGCCAAAATAATTAGACCAAGAGGCTAGACAGGTGCAAAGCAACGATTACCCTAATTGAGGGGGGAGCCGGGTTTATAAGGTCAAAAAAATCAATTTTTTGTTTTTCGTTTTAAGCGATTCCTAATATATTTCAGAATATTCACACAAAGTTACAGAGCCTAATTCTCAATATTTCCGTAGATACAAAGCCAAAGGTAGGCGAGCGTTAGGTAGTTACGCTGTGACCGGACAGCTAAAGTACAAACTTTATCTTTTTTCTCGACTTATAATTTTTACGATTTCTTTGAATTGGCGAACATGAATGAAAAAAAACTATAACCTTTTGAAATTAATCATAGCTTGTTCCCTTCAGTATTAAATTCTCTTCTATTTGAACTAACCAAATAGATAAAAAAAAATTTCAGGATTTTTATACCAAGCTGAAGTGAATTTTTTTTTATAGAAAGGCATTTTTTTCTTTGAAACCTCCAAAAATTTGAAATTTTGGAATTTCTCTCAGTTTTCTTAGTTCATCTAGAATAAAAAATCATGATAATTAGAAAACCATTTGAATTTGTTGCTTTAGATAATAATGACGAGCTGTATCTTGTACGCCAGTTGGAAACTCCAGCGTTGCAGCGCTCTACTAATTTTTTATGTTAAACATTTTTTTCAACTTTTTTTAACCAGTACAAAATTTTTTATACTTTTTAAATGTTCATTAAAAGATAGAAAAAACTTTGCAGTGCTAAATAAATTTTTTCCTTAAAAAAAAAATCGCAAAGAGATGCAATTTTTAGACTTCACGAACAAGGCTCCCCCCTTAAGTTACTCGGTTGAGTTCCGGCAAAGAGTTTTTTTTTGTTTTTCAAAATTTATTTTTTCATGCTTATGCTTATGCCTGATATCAAATGGACCGGCAACGGTCTAAGTGAGTTGGTTTAGAGGTCGAGTGCCACTTCTACCTACCTAAATAGATGAAGGAAGATTGTAAAACGGATGATAAATATTTTGCAGAATACAAATAGTGTAAGCCTATTGTTCCGTCCTTTTATTATCTGTGGTCAAATCACATGTACTTTCTTGGTTAGTATATATCCCTAACTAGCACTGCTGCTCTAGTTAACAAAGACTTTGCAAGTTAAAAAAAAAATCAAACGCCTTAAGCCGTTTAACAGATTCCTCAATAAACAGGAAAATCCTTGCGCTAAAGAAAGCATGGATATGTTTACTTATTCGAAATAAAATTACGAATATGATTTGAAGTAAAAAGTTCTGAAAGCTTTCTCGGTTTATTTCAACGATGAAGTTAACTATTATCCTTAAGTAAATGGTTTCAAACAACCCACAAATCCTTAAATTCTGGGAAATTCAATAAGTGTTCATTATTCCGGCATCAAAGCTTTACTGTTGAAAATACGGGTGGTTTCTCATAGGAAGAAAAATCCATACACCTGACGGAAAGCAGACTTCGTTTAATGTTGATTGAAAAGTCAGTGAGAAAATGACACAACTCATATGATTATTTCATTCCATTTTTTATTGGCATGTCTTGTTAACTCAATTAAGTATCAATTATTTTGTAATGAAAGTTCATTCAACTGTTAAAGCTGTCGAGCACATGATGCAATGTCAATGAAGCCGGTGAATTCAACAGCGATGATATTATTAGCGTTATTGTTCAAACGCTTGAGGTTGATTCTTTCGGTGCCATTGTCTTTTCACTTTTCAATCCCAATAAAAAGCACATCTTCACACATACACGTGCATACCTTTCACTGTCAGCTTGAATTATTGAAGTCGGCTGACTAGCAATCTGCAACAAAAGCATCGCCTTGCTTTCATAAGCACCATCCTCCAATCGTTACTGCAATGTAGAAGCTGCATAAGTATACTCATATGCAAATAGCGCGAAATTCACAAATTTTCTGTAATGATAGATTCTTAGAACTATAGGTTTTTCGATAGTGACGAAATATAATCAGTTGTTCAAGTAAATGCAGTGGGTTGCGAAATTACTTAGGACGGAAAAGTGTATTTGCGAAGTATTACCAAAGTTTTTCCACAAATAAAGCTTTAATGATACAAAAGGATTGATTAGGAAGTCATATAGTCATACTAGTCAATATTTAGTCACATTTGCTTTCCCCTCTATGTAGGCTTGTATGAGCTTGGTCATGCTTTCTATGCACTATTTAACACTTTTCTAAATAAGTATGAAACATCACCAAGATTATCACCTCTTTGGCTATTTCCGACTCGGTTATCTACTATGGATTTTCTATTGGTCTCAGGATAGGGCTTTCAAAAACATGGTAACGCTTCTGGCTTTATGTCATGTTGCTGAGTCATGCATAAATATGATTTCCTTACCAACTGGAACAGTTGAGTTTGAAAAAGTGGATCGTTATTCCTTTATCGCTAATGACTGGCCGCAAGATTCTTTTGACAGAATGTTTCACCTTTTCCACGATGCAGTCAGAATGGGTATTTCTCATTCAGGCATCGTCGGACGAAGCTACACCTCTAGCCTAGAGTTTCTAATATTGCCTAGTCTGGGAAACAAATCTAAAAAAAATATATTAGAAAACTAGCACAAGAAAAGCAAGAACCGATGGATAAGTTGATGGTTGTTAAGCAGCAGTAGTAATGCAAACTGACCTTTTCCCAGTTCTCAGCCGCCATCTGGCGGAGTTCACGAGCGCGGGCAAGGCGCACTTTTTTCTTTGCATCAGCCGGTCAAATGTTTTTTACAGGATCAAGACCGAGTCAACTAGTATACCATGTTGTTGAACTAATAGGCCTGTCACAATGAGCTCAACGGCAACAAATTTAACTAGGAGCAAAATAGATTATGTGTATTTGAGTCGAAGGCGCTACATAATCTATTTTGCTCTCAGTTAAATTCGTTGCCGGAACGGACCCATTGTGACAGTCCTACAACTGAGTTAACAGTGCTGCATTTTTTTCGTTTTTGCAGACATACATATTTCCCAATTTTCCAGACAGAACGATCTATTGCTATGCATTTTCTTTCATAATGAACTGTTTTCTTAGCCGAAATGGGCTGGTTTTGGTAAAAGATGGTTTTTATTATATTAACTTTTGACTTGGAAACCTATGCAATATTGGCTTTTAAACTCCACCACTTCCTCATTTCCTTAGCGAGATCGTTTATGCAGACCTCCAAATTGGTGGACAGATCGGGTGTTTTATTTTTTTGTTTTTAGCTGCAAGAGCTATCGGTATCGATAACTATGGTTTGACCGCTGAAAATGGTAAACTGTGTTGGCATTTTCTGTTCTTTGTAAATTTGTTCGCGAAGTTCATAAAGGACTTCGTCCACTGTGCGTGCGGTTTACATGCTGACGGCATCATCGGTCCTTATTTCTTTCGAAATTAGAAATGAGCTGCAGTTACGGTGAATGGCAAGCGCTATTGAGCCATGCCAACTGAATTTTTCTTTCCAAAAATCAATTAACTAAACACCGACGACATTTGGTGCCAACAAAATGGTGCAACTTGCCATAACAATCAATTTTTTGGACTGATCGATTGGTCCTGTAACTCATGTATGAGGGATATCATATTAAAAAAAATAAATACCATGAAATTATCTCCCAGATTATAATAAAAGAAATCATTCCAACAATATATCAGTTTTGTATTATCATTTTAAATTCGCAAGCTCTTAAAAAACCACCCGATACTTATATAAGTATATTTCTATTCACTGAAAAATAATAAAATAAAAACCCTTGCATATATAAGGTTATCTAATAAAGAGAGGCGCATATTTAGAAAGGGTCACAAAATACATGATTCAAATTGTGCCCACTCAGATACGTACCATAGCTCGAAATCGCGGCGGATATTTGTATGATTTGAATCCATATTAAATGGCATGCATGAGTTTCACAAATGAAAATAAGAGAATTTCGTTAATACGAGTACCTAGCACGCAGCTTGTTTTATTATAAAGGGTGGTTAAGTTGCAAGGGCCGGTGTTGATTTTGAATAAAATACATTTTGTTTTAAGAAATTATTGTAATTTCTCTTTATTATGATAATATTGGTACGGCTCAATTACGTATGGAACAAAATATCGCGGCCTCGGCGGCACACCTCTATCCGATGGTCCAAATTTTCGACGACGCTGAGGCATAATTGAGGTTCTATGCCGTTAATGTGCCGAATTTTCTCATCCTTTAGCTCTTGAATTGTTGCTCGACGTACACCTTTTCTTTCAAAAAACCCCAAAGAAAGAAGTCCAAAGGTGTCAAATCACATGATCTTGGCAGCCAATTGACATCGCCGCGACGTGAGATTATTCGACCATAAAATTTTTGGCGCAAAAGAGCCATTGTTTCCTTAGCTGTGTGACAAGTGGCACCGTCCTGTTGAAACCACATATCGTCCACATCCATATCTTCCAATTCGGGCCATAAAAAGTTCGTTATCATCTACCGATAGCGAACACTATTCACAGTAACTGCCTGACCGGCCTCATTTTGGTAAAAATACGGCCCATAAACCGGTAATCACTCTTGGATTATCATTCGCCCAAATGCGGCAATTCTGCTTATTGTCGAATCCACGGAGGTGAAAATGTGCCTCATCACTGAAGATGAAGTACGCGATATACATTTTGATTTGAACGCCCGTTTTCATAATAAGCCTGAATAACTTTAACGCGTTGCTCGATTGTGTATCTTTCCATGGTTCAAATTGAGTTAGTCTGAAATTGAAAAATGTCAAATGAAATGGAGAAAGAACTTGACGTTTAAGTGTGGTTCTCATTCAACATCGGCCCTTGAAATTTAACCACCCTTTATTACTACCTGTCCTACTTATATGTACATAAAACAAATCAGCACCTTTTTTACCTACGGTTATAAAGGCGACTTGAAGGCAAAAGATTGTATTTCGTAATTTAGTCAACATTTAGGCAGACGTCGAGAGAACAGCGAAAATATGTAAAAAAAAAAAATTGTATACATTTTTTGTGTTTTCTTTATTTTTGCTCACTACATAAACTACAATACCTTTATTTTTCTAAAAACATATCAAATATTTTTATATCCAATAACTTATTTATACATATGTACATACATACATATCTCAATAAACCTGCTTTATACTAACTTTTACCTCAAGCAGTTTCCGCCTGCGAACGCTTATTCTAAGAAGATTTTGAATGAAATCTCTCGGTTGCTAAATCAAGGTAAACTTCATTCGCTGCTGCTTTTTTTTAATATTTACTACCACCATCGATGTGGACATGAGTCGTAAACTTAACGCTATCAGCTATACCGAATGATGGCCGATATTTTTTTGGGATCGGGAAGGCCTGCGCTTGCTTTATCAATATGCGCTCAACTCCAGTGGAAATTAGAGCGCACTTCGTTAACTGGCATTTAAGACGGGGGATAAGTCCACATCACTTTCTGTACGTACATATGTATGTACTCAAATATGTGTCTACTCTTATAAGTATGTACGAGAATAATGCACATTTTGCATGCAGAATGCTCACTCGTGCAAGTGTGGCATTCGATGAGGTTTGCATTTTAATTAACAAATGGCGTGTTGCGCTCGTTAAGTAGCATAATTGCCGTCTAAGTTTGTTTGAGTGCATGGTAAGATGTTGTGGCAAATGCCACCGCAGCAACATCGAACATCATAGCAAACAACGAAGAGCAGCAGAATTTTAGAGTTGCAGCGTGTATGATAAGAATTCAGTCCCTTAAATAATTACGTACATATAGTTTTTTTAGTGTTACATGTGTATGTGTGTATGTTTCCTATGACATTTTGATGTGTTGCTTTTACTATGTACAAATTCCTACATAAAATAAGGGGTACGACTGGAATGACTCTCCATACTTAATGTGATGTTCTGATTCTGAACAATGCAAAGCATTCAACTTTCCTTTCGTTTAGTGTGTAAAATTATTTTATAATGCATCACGCACATTTTTATGTATGCGTATAGTGCATGTGTTTGCTTTGTTTTGATTTGGAAATTTATGTTGCTCGAAGTGTGTCTGATGTGATAGCAGGGAAAGAGTTAATTAGTAGAAAAAATATAAATATTAGAGTTATGGAAACTGTTCGCTACTGAGAGACTGAGCGCCACTTCTCAGCGTCGAAAAGAAAAAGACTATGGGAGAGATGAGTGACACCCAATGTACAGAATATTTTAATAGCATTATTTATTTTTTAATTTAATTCAAGTAAAAATTAGTTAAGAAAAAAATGTAATACAGATATTTCTGAAAACATTATTTGATTGAACAACTATATTAATATGTAATGAAATAAATCATAATACGCTGTATTTTTATTACTTATAGGCATAATTAACGAGGCTTATAAAAGAGCGTTTTGAAGACGCAAAATGAATCTCATGAAGATTTATGGATTGTATTATAATCAAAATGTCGAAAACTCGCGTTTTTGAATTTTTTTTTTTTTAATATTTAGTGGTATTTTTATTGAAATCAATACCGAGAAAATTGCGATGTAACCGAAAATATTACTTCAATGGAAGCACAAATTTTCAGAAATAATGTAATAGAAAACGATTCCTGTAGACTCTGCAAAGAGGTACAAGAAACAGCAGAACACGTTCTATGCGACTATTGTGCGGTGTGTATAGCAAAGAAGAATATAACAACAAAACAATAAAAAAACGTTAATGATAGCAGTAACAACGAGCAGCGCTGCATTGAAGTGGTCGTTAACTCTCTTAGCCGCCGCAGCTGCCAGCAGGTGATTGCTATGTGTTCGCATTTAGTTTTCAATCATGCCTTTATTGAAGTCAAGAATATTCGAGGGAAAGTTGATCACGTTAATATTCTAAATATACTGAGTTGATATTAAGAAGAAGATAAAGGGTTGCTTTATACACCACTAAACCATTTTCTCTTTTCTAAAATACACGTTTTTATGCACCGCGTATATTTGAATAGCTATAGCACTAAAACTTGTTGACAATTTATTTGTTTCTCATTTAATATGAATAATTTTTTATCAAAATATATTCTGATATCATTCTGATGTGAAAAACCATAAGTCGAAGTTTAAAACTGTGCAAAAATTAAAAAAAAATTCCAACAAATTTTCATAAAAATAAGAAAATTTTATAAACCCTCGTTTAAAACATTGCGAAAATTAAAAAAACAATTCTGACAAATTTTCAAATAATTTAAAGTTTTTATAGGTCGAAGTTTAAAACATTGTGAAATTTAAACAAAAAAAAAAGTTCAAACAAATTTCCATTAAAATATCAAATTTTTATAAACCGAAGTTTAAAACATTACGAAAATTAAAAAAAACGTTCAGACAAATATTCAAAAAAATTTCAAGTTTTTATACACCGAATTTCAAATTTTTATAAATCGAAGTTTAAAACATTGCGAAATTTAAACAATCGAAAAAGTTTAAACAAATTTCCATAAGAAACTGAAGTTTAAAACATTGCAAAAATTAAAAAAAAAATCCGTCAAATTTTCAAATAATTTCAAGTGTTTATAAATCGAAGTTTAAAATATTGTGAAATTTAAAAACAAAAAAAACCGACAAATTTTCAAAAAATGTTCTAGTTTTTATACACCGAGTTTCAAATTTTTATAAATGGAAGTTTAAAACATTGCGAAATTTAAACAAAAAAAAAGTTCAAAAAAAATTTTCTTAAAAATTTAAAATTTTTATAAGCCGAAGTTAAACATTACGAAAATTAAAAAAAAAATTCCGACAAATTTAAAATTTTTGTATACGCAGACTAAATTACCTGGGAAGTGGGGCTATAGATCCAAACCTCGTGGTAGAAATTAAGCCTATAGCAGTTTTAGGATTAATAGCCTAAAAATGTTCGAGTAGGCTACATGGGTGGACAATAGAACTATTCAGATCGCAGCGCACAAACAGCCAATCAATAATAATAATAAGCCTAACATAACACTTGCAACTGTGTTCCCAATTTAACATCTCCACATTTTTTGTGATTTCGGTTCCTTTGTTGTTAGTGAAATAAAAATTTTGTGAAAAAGAGCAATTAAATGTGTGATTATTTTCGAGTTCCTACAAGCTTCCGCCGTCGCCGAATGGTTTGGTGCATGGCTAGCATTCGGAAGTGCACAGGTTCGAAGTTTTTCTTAAAAGTCTGGTTAGAAAATGTGAAACTTGAAATTGAAATTTGAAAAGGTTGAGCCAAGGACCACCAGCAGATTTGGTGGCTCCTAAAACACTCAAGCTAAAAGGCCCATTGTACTTAGAGCTCTGGATAGAGGGGAGGAGAAAAGTATCAGAGAAAGAGATCGGAAAGAATAGAGACAGATATAAACAGATAGTTAGTCCTGTGAGAATTTTCCAGATTCTTTGGCAAACCTGTAGATATCCTCCAGTTTTAGAGAACGAATATTACTCATTCTCATGACATCGGAACCCAATACTCGTAGCCGAGGCAGGACACACTAGCAAAGGCAGGACACTCAGTGTTATCCGCCTCCTCCAAGCGCGGCAGGCACATTGCGTCCTCAATGATTCCAATGGTGGTCATATGAGAATCTTAGTTTAAAATTTATTCAACTTTTTTTTTAATTTCCACAAAGTTTAAGAGTTGGGTTTACATGGTTTTTATAGGAGAATGAATTACAAGTACGATTTAAAGAAAAAAGCTTTAAAACTAAATAAGAAACATATGGTATAAGTTGTCAAAGCTTATCAATAAGTCTTAGTATAGCTATAGTTCTTTAAGGCATAGTATGTATTGCTTTTCTTCTTCTTCTTCTTAATTGACGCTATAACCGTTTACGCGATTTAGGCCGAGTTAAACAAAGCGCGCCAGTCGTTTCTTTCTCGTGCTAACCGGCGCCAGTTGGGCACACCAATTGAACCCAAGTCCTTCTCCACCTGATCTTTCCAACGCAGAGGAGGCCTTCCTTTTCTATGTATTGCTTTTACTGCTTAATTATCAGGTTATTTAATTTTCAAAGATTCACTCTGAAATACAGTAGGTTCTGTTTTTATGCGGTAGATACGTTCCGCAAGAAACAGCATAAAAAAACAGCATAAAAAAAGCTATTAGTTCTATAGTAAAACTATAGATACGTTTCAAATGCTAAAACCGCATAAATCTGAAATAATGTAATAAAATCGCATAAAAAAGGGCACTAGTCCCATATTATAACTATAGATACGTTCCATAGACCGCATGAATCTGAAATAATTAAATAAAATCGCATAAACAAAAAATTGTATTTTTGGAAATTATATCTTTATTTAAGAAACGTCAGAATCGAAAAATAAATTTACATCGTCAGAAATAGAATCAGAATACCCGCATGTTGCGCATTCGTTTAGGATTTGGCGTAAAATCACTTCCGTCACTTGAGGAAATGTACACGTCTGATCTAGATGGTTATGCAGGCGGTTCTATACTTGTAGGGTTAGCATTTCTGATGTAATCTGTGATGAGTTTTTGCTTAGCTGGTTTAGAACCTTGTTTATATGTACAATTCCCGATAGGTCGACATGCATTTTGTAATTTAAAAAAAAACCGCATTATTTCAAAACCGCATAAAAAAAGCCGCATAAAAACAGAACCTACTGTATTTACAAATTTCTACTTTTTTTTAAACTACCGCAATCGTATCTAGAATTTTTGCATAAAAAAAAAAAAGTATTGTAATTGGCGCGTACACTTCTGTTAGGTGTTTGGCCGAGCTCCTCCTCCTATTTGTGGTGTGCGTCTTGATGTTGTTCCACAAATGGAGGGACCTACAGTTTCAACGGCAGATATTTTTATGAGGAGCTTTTTCATTACAGAAATACACTCGGAGGTTTGCCATTGCCTGCCGAGGGGCGACCGCTACGAGTATTAGAAAAATCTTTTTATTAATTTTGCTTTCACCGAGATTCGAACCAACGACCTCTCTGTGAATTCCAAATGGTAATCACGCACCAACCCATTCTTTCAGAATTTGCGCATAGTTAATGAAAATTTAGTGTCTAATGAATTTCTAATAGTCAATCAAAAATTTTAATGCAAAATTGTTTTATGTATGAATGCATCTAAAATGCATCAGTAATGAATGCCACATTCTTCGTTAGTGGCCGACATACATTTATTTACATATTTTAGTGCGAAATGTGAACATAATTTCATTTCTTCAATTTCTATGGGTTAAATCTAATATTTTATGGTATTAAAATGCAAATCTAAGTCAGCAAGCAAATGCCACAAAGTATGAGTAATCACAGATAATCATTTCACGGCGCATCCGTTTCACTTTGTTCGTCTGCCATCGCTCGGATGTTGGAATTTAAAACCGTTAAAATGACGTCACACCAAACACAGGATCAACACAATGCGCGCGAGTGACTAAAGCGACAATAATTTGTGTCACCGACGCGACACAATGCAAAACAAGTAAGAAACTAATTTGCTCTAAACGAAAGTGACATCGAGAGAGAGAGAGAGAAGAAAGAAGTTCGGTGGTCAGCACAAAGTGCAGCAGCTGACAACCATGTGACCTCCTATCGTGCTCATGACACACACACACACTCATATATGTATATGCATACATGCAAACACACATACTCCCATTGGAGTAACCACATTGAACGCCACAAAAGCTTAAGCTGATTTAGCAGGAGAGACCTGCAGAGATGGAAGCTGAGCTGTGTGTGGTAATCTTGTTGCTAATGTTGCTAATTTTTTAACTGAAAACAACAAGAATAACAATATATTTGAGCTGTCGTCGTTGGCTAATTACAAATGCACATAAGCTTATAAAAGCTGATAAGCATAACACAAACTTAGCACACATATACAGTGGTGTAGAAAAGTGTGCGGCATGTGAGAAAAATAGTAATGTTATTTAAGAAAATACTTAAAATTAAATTCCAAAATATTCAATACATTCAAGAAACTTCACTAAAGAATAGTGTATTGTAGTAGATTGAATTTATGAAAAACTTTGAAATAAGGCAACTTAGTTTTAAGTTGGTCAAAATAATGCGTCATTGTTTTGAAGCTTTTAAAACGAAATTTGTTTAATTTATGCAAAGCAAATTTATTTGTTTATAACGAAAATGGTTGCAAGTTATAAAGTATTAAAAAAATATTTTTTTATAGTCGGCAACAAATGATAAATGATCAACACTTTGTCCAGCTTTGACTATTGTTATTGTTATTTTTATTTTTTACAAGCTGTAGCTGTGTAGCTCATTGTTCAATTTTCAAAATTGATCTAAGAAAAGTTGATCTTAGAAAAATTCCAAAAATTTTTGATCGCAATTCCACAGTTTTTAATTAGAATTATTAGCGAAATTTTTGGTAGGCAGTTTTATAGCTTCTTAAATGATTGTATAATAAAGTGCCAATTTGAAAATCCTTAAAATACCCGTCGATTACTGATAACTTTTTTTCCTTGACAGTGTTGCCAATTTTCTTTATATATCGAGTGCCCATTTTTTTCATTTTTCCGCGGGATGTATCTACATACTTTACGCATATACACACAGATTTTTGTTTCGGAATATCATTTAATTTATATCTCCATAGAAATCTTCGCTTGTGTGTGACTCCGCTCTGGAACAAATTTTGTTTTTGTTTGTTCTTTTTACAAAATTTTCACAATGTTTTACTAGACCAAAAGAAGGTTTTTTTCTGAAAAAAATAATTAAAAATTTCTGAAAAACTCCCTCTGGTCTACTGTAAGGCCACTAGTATTAAGATCAAAGCTTAGAAACTTCTTCTTCTTAATTGGCGCGATAACCGCTTACGCGATTTTGGCCGAGTTTAACAAAGCGCGCCAGTCGTTTCTTTCTCGTGCTAACCGGCGCCAATTGGACACACCAAGTGAAGCCAAGTCCTTCTCCACCTGATCTTTCCAACGCAGAGGAGGCCTTCCTCTTCCTCTACTACCACCAGCTGGTACCGCATCGAATACTTTCAAAGCCGGAGCGTTTGTATCCATTCGGACGACATGACCCAGCCAACGAAGCCGCTGGATCTTTATTCGCTGCGCTATGTCTATGTCGTCGTAAAGCTCATACAGCTCATCGTTCCATCGTCTGCGATATTCGCCGTTGCCAACGTGCAAAGGTCCAAAAATCTTACGCAGAATCTTTCTCTCGAACACTCCAAGCGTCGCTTCATCGGATGTTGTCATCGTCCAAGCTTCTGCGCCATACGTTAGGACGGGCATGATGAGAGTCTTGTAGAGTGTTAGTTTTGTTCGTCGAGAGAGGACTTTACTGCTCAGTTGCCTACTTAGTCCAAAGTAGCACTTGTTGGCAAGAGAGATTCTACGTTGGATTTCAAGGCTGACATTGTTATCGGTGTTAATGCTGGTTCCTAAATAAACGAAGTCTTTTACAACCTCAAAATTATAACTGTCAACAGTGACGTGAGTGCCGATACGCGAGTGCGCCGACTGTTGTTTGAAGACAGGAGGTACTTCGTTTTGTCCTCGTTCACCATCAAACCCATTCGCTTTGCCTCTTTATCCAGTTTGGAGAAGGCAGAACTCACAGCGCGGTTGTTAAGGCCGATGATGTCAATATCATCGGCATACGCCAACAATTGTACGCTCTTATAAAATATTGTGCCTGAGCGATTAAGTTCTGCGGCTCGTACGATGCTCTCCAACATCAGGTTAAAGAAGTCACACGACAGCGAGTCACCCTGTCTGAAACCTCGTTTGGTATCAAACGGCTCGGAGAGGTCCTTCCCAATTCTGACGGTGCTGCTGGTGTTGAGCAACGTCATCTTACACAGCCGTATTAGTTTTGCCGGGATACCAAATTCAGACATAGCGGCATACAGGTAACTCCTTTCCGTACTGTCGAATGCAGCTTTGAAGTCGACGAAAAGATGGTGTGTGTCGATTCTCCTTTCATGGGTCTTTTCCAAGATTTGGCGTATTGTAAATATAAATAAAAAGCTTAGAAACTACCTTATCGAATTTTGTGACGAGCAGCATAATCGTTAGTTAAAATTTTTTCTTGAACGGCAATTTCATATTAGAAACAGTATTTGTATGTCATCCATAATTTCCGGGCACATGCAATTGGATGAACGTGTTATAAGTAACTCCTTCATCCAAAAGAAAAAATGTTTGATTATAAGTATTCAAGGACATTGTAACTTTAATACTATCTTGACGGTTGTATGCAGCTTTGAGTTTATATAGAGCCTCCTTAGGCATGATTAATTAGTAATGGCAGTGCCACCTCAATTTCGATACTTTGCTTGCCAAGTAGCAATTTTCTGACTGATCTGTCAAATATCATAGTTTTGTTGTGAAAAAACACCTTCGAGCATTTCATTGTAATAGAAACAATTTTTCGATGCAAAAAAAACACCTTGAAAATTATTATGGGAACTCTTCGCCAACGCTTGGGACTACTCACCGTTAATTTGCTCTACTTCCATGTGGTATAGTCAGAAAACCGAATGAGTTTTTGCTCCGTTTTGTAACCAGTGATGATGTGTACATTCATCACAATCCACCAAAAGGTAAAGTAAAAAGGGGAAAATGATAAATCATATTATGGAAGAAAATAGTCAACTATGCCAAAGAAAATACATTCAAAAATGAACCCGTTATAGGTGATTAAACGCTCTTGAATTTTACTGATACGGATTTATATGGTTTTTGTAGGAGAATGAACTATGTTGTTGTTGTTGAAGTGGTTGAGTATTTCCACAGATATAATCCTAATTAGTGACCAGCACCGTTTTATTACCACCGTCCTCGTATAATGATGGTTTTTTTTCTTTTTTTTTTTTTGTTCTAAGTCAAATCCATTTAGTCAGATCCAAGTATAGCAGAAAATTCTTTATCTCAATGTCTGAGATCTCATTAATTTGCTGCAGGAAAGGCTTACCAAAGGAGCAGAGTCGTGTCCTAGCTAGCCCTGGACATTCACATAAGTAATGGAAAAGACTTTCCTTCGCACCTTCCGCTTGACAGCTCCTGCAGATAGGATTGAAGGGTAGATTGAGTCTAGCTGCATGATCCCCTACTTTCCAATGGGCTGTAAGAGTTGCAATGATGCGTGAGATGTTTAGTTGCTTCCATCTTCTTTCGGCTAAAGTATGATAATGTTAAGCAATAGATGCTTTTAATGTGTTGAGTGGGGTGGAGACTGCCACCGCCTTTGCTATTTCTAGTGTAGCTCATCCGCTATCTCATTACCCCGTATGTTCCTGTGACCGGGAACCCATATCTTTAAGGCCGGCGGGCCAATTAAAAGGTCAAAAAAATCGATTTTTTTTTCCTGAAATCAATAGCTTAGATATTCAAGAACATGAGACACAAATTTTCAGAGTTAAATTCCAAGTATTTGCAGAGCTACAGAGCCGAGCGTAGTGCGGCGTCGAGCAACCGTGCGCTTATTGTTGTAGTGTATTGTTTGCTTTGAAGCGCATTTTCTCGGCTTTTCTTTTTCACGATTTTACCTAATTTATGTACACGATTGCAAAAAAACTAAACGAGCTATCCATTTCATTCAAAATGCGTTATCTTCAGTATTGTTTTCTCTTCTATGTGAACTAAAAAAAACATCCAAAAACTTTTTTTAAGCGACTTTTTTACCCAGTTGAAGAGTTTTTTTTCCTTGAAAAATCACTTTTTTTTTCAAGTTGTATCTTGTACAGAAGTTGGATACTTCAGTGGCAAGGCGCTCTGGGAATCTATTGATAACTCGGCTTACAATATATTGTTGGAGATTGTACAAATTTTTTTTTTAGTTCAAATATATATTAAACTATCCCCAAAACTTCATTTGGCTAATTGTTTTTTTTCTCATCCTACAACGCTTCGCGAAAACTACTGAATTTAGGGCATCTAATTGGCCCGCCGGCCTTAAGCCAATGACTAAGCATTTCCAGCTCCTCTCTACACTGTAAGACTAGTTTGGATGAAATGGAGTTGGAGTCCAAGGCCTTTATAGCTGCTTGACTGTCTGAGAAGATAGCTACTCTTGCATCAACTTCCTTGTAGAGTTCTAGTGATTTGCATGCTTCTTTGATCGCTAACAGTTCTGCCTGGAACACGCTGGCATAGTCAGGAAGACGAATTGACTGGGATAGGTTGAGCGGCTCCGAATGGAAGCCAGCTCCAACACCACAGTTCATCTAAGAACCATCGGTATAGATTTCGATATCGTATCTTCCAATCACCTTCCCTTTGCTCCATTCGGCTCTCGGTGGAAAACGTACCGTAAAGCCTTTCTTGAAGTTTAGGTCGGGGACTGTGTAGTCTGATCTGTTTTTCAGCAGCGAGGGTCCATGTAGGAGGATTGTGACCGTACGACCTTGTTGTCCACCTATATCTCTGAGTCTTACCGCGCTGCAAGTAGCTATTATTTTAATGTGTAAATCTAATGGTAGCAGATGAGGTAGTACATTGAGCGCTTCAGTAGGACTGGTGCTAAGCGCTCCTGTAGTACGGATACACGCTGTTCTTTGTATCTTGTTCAGCTTCGTGAACTATAGAATGAACTATAGTCTCTGAAAAAAAAAAAAAAAAAACAAATTTTACTGCAGCACTGTATATTGGAATAATTCTTACATAGTTGTAGTTGTATTTCACGATTATGTATTGCGTGAACTTTCAGCTGAACTGGGAAGAGTTTTTTATTCTTTTTTATTTTATTTTTTGTTTATTTTACATTCTCATACACTGACACATACACATAACATAAAAATAATAATAAATTGTGGTTAATTGCTAACTGCTTGCTTGGTTTCCTTCTTCTTCCACAAGCTTGGCTGCTTCAACTTCTCCTTATTGCTATAAATTAGTCGATGCAGCAATTGCAGATAGCTGCTGCCCTCATCAATTGAACTCAACAATAATTTTCTTTCTTCTGTAGAACAAGAAATTATGATATGCAAGCGCACGCATCAAGCGGCAAACTTGGGCGCAACAGTGGCTGCTTTTCAAATAAATGAAAGCGTTGCATTCTGCAGAAATGGAACAATGCAACGCAATTCAACGAATTCGGTGCGCACTCAAGATTGTATGAGTGTGTGTGTGTGGGTGTATGCGACCGCGCGAATCTTTCTAGCAATAGCATTTATCTCTGTCTTTTTCTACCACGACTTATTAAATTTTGCTTACAAAGTTGGTGCTTTTGCTAACGAGCACCACTTGTTACTCCTACTTGCCTCCTTTAACTGATAGTTGCTGCTTTTTAACTTTAATTGAAGTATTTAAGAAAAGCAGGTTCAAACTGAAGCCCTCTGCCAGTTTCTCATTGAGTTTTTTTCTTTTCCTGCCGAGCATCTAATTTCTATACAAAGACAAAGAAAGAGAAAAAGCAGAATATGGGAAAATGCGTGGGAAGAAAATGTGGCGTAAAAAGCGACAGCATAAATTAATATTTAATGTGTACAATTAAAATTTTCTTATGATAATTCAACTTCCTTTTCACCTCGTTCTCTTTTTTACAATTTAGACGAACTTTAGCTTCTTGTAAGTGAAGCGGTAAAGGGTTTTTTGTTCTGTGAAGAAAGAGAAACTAAGTTACCAGGTGGATACCTATACTGTAATAATATTTATTAAAAAATGCTCTTTAATTTGGTGATAATAGTGGAAAATATTTTATTTTATGAAATGGCTTTTGTTATTTGCACTTTTACTCATAACTTAGGTAACCACAGTTTTACGCCGCCTTCGAACTTTTTTTATGCCTTTTATTAAATGGTAGAAAATATTTCAATTGATGTGATGGACATTGCCTGGTACACATTTTCCCAATTTTTCAAGTACTTACGGTATTAAGCAACGCCGAAAAGCGAACGGATTTTATACCAAGTATTTTCAAGCCAGCAACGCTTTCGGAGATTAGTCATTACCCGCAAAGGACAACATCGATTAGATAAAAACCTTCTCGAATATATGATTGATAAGATGGGCAATACCCAGAAGCATACATCCAACACTTTACCAATTGAATAGTAGCCATGCACAAGCCCGGGCCAGTTGACCCGCTGAATCTGAATTTCTAACAAAAAAGTGTTGAATCAAACTGTTAATTACGTTTTAGCAAACCTTTAAAGTGCTGCTAAACAAAGTCGTGCCCCATTGATAAAACAAAATTTTGGAGCTCAATCTGGGGAATAAATCGCTTGAAGTAATGTTTCTCAGCTAAGTGCCTCTAAAATTTATTTATCGCGCTTTGCTTGATGCGATGTTAGTTGATGAGCCGCTTATTTTATGCCTTCAGTTAAAACAAGAACGTGTCGTTTTAAAGTAGAGTAGTCGTGATGAGAACCCACCTTCTAGTTAGAGGTTAGATAACCGTTACTTTTCATCACGTCCTATGAGTCGTTGCCACGACACTGGAACAACCAGGATTTATATCCTGCCAAGGACAGTTACTCCAGCAGCATTCCCCGTACATGTTTAGGGTATGTTTCTGCAGCTACAACAACAACAGCTCGTTTGTAAATCCCGCCAATAAGAAAAATTTGTAATAATAGCGAGTAAGTACTATTTTGTAAAAAAGAAGCTTAACACTTTTTAAAACCGAGTAAAAGAGGGAGGTAGACGGATGCCTCTTTTTTTAAACCACTGCCAACTGACACATTGCAATGTGAAATTTCGATAGCCCTAAATGAGCTTAGAAAATAGCCTTTATTTCAAATTAAAACATAAACTCGACTACAATTCATATGCATTGCTGTTTTAGAGATGAACTTGGGCGCTCTTGCTTAGTTTTTTCTAACAAAGTCTTTCGTGTTTAACCCTTCGTTGAATGCCTTTTTTAAAACCTTCGGTTGTGCACCCAGATCTGGCCTTTTTTCATCCTGTTCGAGGATCCTTTTTTAAAGACTATATCCATAAATCGATAGGTAATTAAATTTTAGAATGCTACCTGGAAGATCAAGTCGTAAACTATAATATAAATATGTTAAATTCTCGTCCAAAGTCGATAGATATGCGGGTTTAATGGCTACAATAGGATTACAAAATTACTTTTCTAATGAGTGGCACTTGTTCATAGACTCATCAAAACGGAGTCTAAAATGCGTTCTCTTGCACAATGGGAATAAATTTGGGTAATTGCCTACTGCCCATTCTACTAAAAAAAAAAGAATATATATTATATTACAACTGTTGCTCTGGTTTTAGATAAAATTAAATACGTGGAACACAACTGGCGCATATGTGCCGATTTAAAAATGGTAGACTTCCTTCTGGCCAACAAGTGGTTGCACAAGGTATCCCTGTTTTCTGTGCTTGACAGTAAAGCTAAAATACAACATTGGATTAGCAAGGATTGACCTATTCGGGCTTGACAAAAACAGAAATTGTTTCCTTTTTCCATCAAAAAAGTTTCCAAAACTAAGTGCAGAAAAGATAGGCGGGAATTTTTGATGGTCAACAGATAAGATCTTTAATAAAACATTCAAATTTTACGAACGTTATGGCAGAGATCCGAGAAAAACACATGGAATGAGTTTGTTTTTCCTGTTCAACATTTTTCGGGGAATAAAACGAGTTCTGATTATTTCCAACGCGTCGAAAAACTAATGAGTCACCTCAAAGTGTTGGATGTAGCATGAGCATCAAGTTACACTTTCTTCATAACCTCCTCGACTATTTCCCTGCTAATCTCCTAAGTGAAGAACAAGGAGAGCGGTACCACCAGGCCCTTCGTACGATGGCGGAACGCTATCAAGGCTACTGGAACGCAGACATGATGGCTGACTATTGTTGGAGTATTCAGAGTATTCAGCTTTCTGCCTTCAGCTTCAAAAGATATTCAAACAAAACAAAAATTTTTTTAACTTACAAACTAAATAAAATATGATTATCTTTAAAAATTAGTGTTTTTTCTTAAAAAGATTTGTGTGTCATATTTTTTTAACAAGAGCTGATACTGAAATTTCAGTTACAAATTTGAAATTCTCATAAAAAATTAGACTAAGATCATGTGTCATAACCCAATCAACCATTTGGAAGTTATGCGACGTTTGAGACAGAATGTGGGTAGGAAACGGCCCAATTTGTGGAAAGAAAACTCATGGCACTCTTGCACCATGATAACGCACAGTCTCACAACGCTCATATTGTGAACACTTTTTTGACCAAAAACTCGAGAAACATCTTCTAACAACCATTGTATTCACCGTATTTAGCCCCCTGTAACGTTTTCCTTTTCCCAAAACTTAAATTGCCACTCAGCGGACGCCGCTTTGAGTCGATAGAGGTCATTAAGGAGAATTCACTGAAGGAGATCTCTTCAAACGCATTTAAAAGGTACCTTGAGGACCAGACTAATCGTTGCCATGTGTGTATTGCTTCGAATGGAGCCTATTTTCAAGGCGACAATATAGATTATTTTGCGTTTTATTGAACATTTCCCGGTACTTTTTTGACAAAATGTATAGTGATTTCTGAGCGATCCCCGACCTGCATTGCTGTTTCTTGTGGTTTCCATACCTTTTTCTATATACTTATGTTGATTTAGTGCGACATCAACCTGGAATCATAAAATAAGAAATTGGAAACGATAAGGACTAATGTGAAGCAACTCTTGTCGTACGACTTTGTGCGACGTGGCACGAAGGGTAGAATTACGTGTCGCACAAAACATGCTGAATATGTTAAAGACTTTGTTGATTACTTGATCATTTAAACCGATAATTAGAGCCAACTTACAAATAAGGCTCATGGGTTCCGGGATTGCAATGTGCCATCCACAAGGCAGTTAATACCACGATTACTTTACCTTATTTTGTACGCAAATGATCGATTGTTCAATCAGCTGTGTGAAATGGTCCGCTAGTTAAAGTTGTTAGTTTTCAATGTTAAACTACTGAGAACAAGTTGAACTTGTGACTTCAAATCATAAACTTTACCCACCAAAATGTCAGCTGTCATCTAAATTGCATTTCTAGCGGCATAAAAAAGGAGCAATGATGTGACTCTAAACAAAAGGCATTCCTAAGTTTTAAAATTCCCAAATTTGATGAGATTAAAATTCGCCTCGCTCAAATCTTCTTTTCAAAAAGCGTGTATTTTGGGCAGTACACTATTTACTTTGGAAATAAGTACACAACATTGCTCAGATAGAAAAAGAATAATAAAAATATTGCTCAAGGGCAAAGCGACTTTTTTCGTTCTGCGCCAGTTTGATGCTGACTGACAGTCAAAACTTTATCATCTGTTCGAGCACCCGATATCTCGAGCTAAAATTGATATACTTTGTCCAAGATTTTTTGGTATTAAAAATGGACGAAATCGGTACATAACCACGCTCACCCGTAATATAACAGTAATTCTCACAAAGAAATAAAAAGTGAAATACGACGCAAGTAAAATTCTGAAAAATGGGCGATGTCAGTGCCTACTTTTGGATAAATGCGTGCATCTCGATAACAACACATATAATTATTATTGAGATCCGATAGAACCCACCAATTTTGTATGTGTTGAGACTAATCTGTTCATTGTCTGTTCGAAAAATTAACAGCCAGAACAATTAAATTTGACGAAGATATGCCGTTCTTACTTATTAATTATTTATGCCATTTAAATCCCAACATACAAGAGATACAGCAAAAAGCAGTCATTGTCTAAATAGCATATGATTTAAAAAGATGCCTATGTTAGAATCAGCCTTTTTATAAATACATTTAGCCTAATTCAATAGAGAATTTTAAGCTATCATTCTTCGACAATCACTGCAATAACCACAAAAGCCAGCTATTGATTGTAGTTGTGGTCTGCCAAATGGTTATTTTCGGCTTTGTGGATGCCCCAGTAAGAAATTAAAAGCGTTTTTGTTAAGACTTGTTGACTGATATAATAATACCGAATAGTAGTAAAATAGTTTCCTATTTTATCTGAACGAAGAAGAAGGTTTGACGCATTTTATTGGATACTCGCTGAGTATTTCATAATAAACAGAAAAAGAAATTATAAGCGTATTAAATGAAGAAAGCAATGAAAATTAGAGAAACATTTTAGGTTTTTTGTATTCAGCTTTACGCTATAGAAATTATTCGATAGCGGAGTTTATCTAATTGGCCATTTTGTTTGACTCTATGGAGTCCAAAGTAGTACTTTATGGTTAGACAGGTTTTCTATTAGTTTTCACGATTGATGTTCATTCTCAAGTAAACGAAGTTCTCTTCTACTTCAAAACTATAACTGCCAACGGTTTCGCGTGACGCGCTCACTGTTTGCTTGATGACAGGAGGGACTTTGCCTCGCTTACGTGCAGATCCAATTTCTGAGTTTTTTTAAATCCAGTTTAGGGCAGACGAAAGTAGCCAGACTGTTGTCGCAATCCATGGTATCACTATCAATACCCTTATGATTAATATGTGCCACCCAACAAAAAAAAAAAAAAAAAAAGCTATGCTCTGTTTCTAACAAAATAGAGCTGAGGATACTAATTTTAACTACATTTTTCGCCATGTGCCACACTAATTCTATATTTATATTGTATTTTCTACATTTTATTTATTTACATATTGTTTAAAAAGCTTATCCTATAAAGAAAATGTAGAGTGTTTAAATTTTAAGCTTTAAAATGCTCTCGACGACTGCCATCTCTGCTCTTGATATTTATTTAACTGTTGGGTTGAGTTATTTACTGGTGGACTGAGTACGGCGAACCCTGGCCACATTTCTCACTATTTGCGGTTATTCAAGCGAGAGAGATGTATCAAAAGAATATCCAGTTACAAAAAAACTTTTTAAAGTAAATAAAAACACTGAAAACAGCAAACGTATTTTTATTTGTTAAAACTATGTAAGCATGAATAAGAAGAAAATAGCAAAAATTTGCCATACAAAGCTTCACATTTAACTTTTCTACCATCAACAAGAAAACTTGTTTGTTTACTTTTTTCGACACATACACATGCAAGCCTTTACATGCATGTGTTCAGATATGTTGCATTTTCCTCACTATTTTCACACATCTTAAGAAATAATAAAAAGTATGGCAGACATTTAGGGTTTTTGACGCCACTTTAAAAAAGTTATGACTGTGAACATGAACAAAAATAGTACAGAAAGAATACAAAATAAATGCGAAAAACATATAGAGACGAAAAGTATTTGGTTGTTTACTCTTCATCAATCGGCGGTTCGTTCACATTCTCCGTTATAATAAATATTTCAAAATGTATGTGTAGTAACCAAAAATTCGTTATATTTATGTAAATAAAATTTCAGCTTTAATGGCTCAAAAACTATTGAATGGATTTAAATATAGTTTTTGTTTGTTTATTTCCTAAACATATAATCTAGACATAGGCCACAAACTGATCCTGTAGGTGGAGCTGTGGTCGAGATATTTAGAAAAAGAGATATATGGTCAGATTTGGTTTAAATACCGAAAATTGCTGAAATAACGCAACTCCAGCGAAATCCAGTAGATTAACAAGGAAAAATATATCTTGTGTGACATTTTTTTTCACGAAAATAGTTACCTTTTTTGTTTTTCTTCCGTAATCTATAAATGAAACGTATTTTTAATGTTGAAAATCACACAGATGGAATTGCGAGCATCAGGATTACATTGATTACACTGAAAATGTTGCGAATTGATTCGTGAGACACATTAAGGTCACGAGCTACCTCCCTTAAACTTAAATGATGGTTTTCCAGCACCATTTCCTTGAGTTTGTCGACGTTTTCATCCATTGAATACGATGATAGGCGACCAGATCGGGGCAAATCTTCCACGACTTCTCGGCTCTCTGCAAAAGCCGTATACCACTCGTAGACCCCTAGTCTTTCCGCTCATATTTTTTGTTTAAGCTCGATTATTTTTTCCACTAACGATGTTTGGCAATTCGTATTTAATTTTTATTTTATGACGTAAAAAAGGCCATACGACTGCGTATATAAATTTTTCTCAAAAATTGTGATTAAAAAGTTGAGATTTTTATGAAAATTTCTCGAATTTTTATAAATATTGTGCAAAGTCTAAATAAAACAATAATTTAAATTGAAAAATAAATAATACAGTAGTAAAAATGCATGAATATGTGGTACCTTTATAACGATTTCGGGAAGTGTAAGTGACTACAGCGGCGGCTGCCGTAGCCGAATGGGTTGGCGCGTGACTGCCATTCGCAGTTCAGAGAGAACGTAAGTTCGAATCTCGATGAAAGACCAAACTGAAGAAAAAGTTTTTTTTTAATAGCGGTCGCCCCTCGGCAGGCAATGGCAAACCTCCAAGTATATTTCTGCCAGGAAAAAGCTCCTCATAAAAAATATCTGCCGTTCGGAGTCGGCGAGAAACTGTTGGTCCCTCCATTTGTGGAACAACATTAAGACGCATGCCAGAAATAGGACGAGATGGTCGGCCAAATACCTAACAGAAAGGTACGCGCCATTTATTTATTTATTATTTATTTAAGTAGCCTCTACATCTGCCATTGGCAGGCAAAAATTTATACTTGCAAATTACTCCCTTTTTTATGAGAAAATCGCTATAAACACCCTTTATTAAACGATATTTAAATACTTACGTTTGTAACCATCTAAAATGGTTTTATCGCCCAAACAGATTTCTAGTTCAATCGAATATTGAATTCATGTAGTGGAAAATGTAGTAAATATTTCAATTTGAAAAGTTTTTGCCACAAAGGACCAAAGAGAGAAACCAAAACTAGGCAAATAAAATGGAAAGAGATAACTTTTACCAAACACATGGAAATTTTTAGCAACTGCACATCTGATCGATCAATACAAAAGTGATAATTTAATCCATCATGGCGAGCTTTGTAACGACAAACTTATTCGAGATGAATGCACTGCGTATGAAGGACTTGTGTGCAAAGGACATTTTGCTAATCATTCTTCACATATGTACACATGTATGTATAATATCTGTAAATATGTATGCAGTACGTAAATTAGTATCACTGGTACTTTTTAAATGGACACAAAAAGTTTCACAGCTTTCAATAGTTTTACGAATAAATTTGCTTCATTTGCTTTTAAGTTGCATACCTTGAGGCGCACTTTGTGAAATGAAAATGAAATTAAGTTGCTTGCGAAGCCTTCTAAATTGAATTTCTATTGAACAAAAAGACAGGTAAGGAATCTATGAAGTGCAATTTATTCAATAAATATTATTGTGTACTGAGTGCAAATACAAATAAACGCATATATTTATGTATGTATGTGCATAGCTACATCCAATATTGTCAATGCCATAAAAGGTTCGGTTACAACTTGTTGACGTATGGCTTCCAACTCCAATATCTCACCGAATATATGTATATAAGCAGCTGATGACACAATTGTTCGCTTAAAAGGTGACATACTTTTTATTGAAATAAATAAAATGAACTGCATTATTTAATTAAAAGTTATTGCATTTTAATTTGAGTGAACATTTTCATTGCTTTATGATTTTTTGCTTTAAAGTGGTGAAACGTAGTGTAAGCGGCTTCAACGACTGCAAAATGCGTTGACCACTTTCAGAATGAAATTTTCTATGCTGAGGATGTGACTCTGCACCACTAATTTTGCGGCTTATCTGTGAATCCTCTCATGATGGCACACCAAGCCATTCCCTTTTATCTCCTGCTTTCTAGCGAGATAAAATACTCTGTTGAAATACTTGACAGAAAGTTAAAATAACAGCCCCATATGGTGAAGTGGAAATAACTGGCACCAGTTGTTGTTGTTGCAGTCATCAAACCTTACCAGTAAGGTGTAATCACCGGTATCTCAGGAAGCATGCTGTTTCGGCGAGATGGGTTGAAAGGGTTGGTTTTAAGAGGGCACGTGAATACGTGTTTATTATCGTGCGGTGTACCTGGACATGACTGGATAGATAGGAATTTAACCTACTAAAATATCCTGAGCGTACCGGAATCAGGTTTTTTCCCACCCAAGGGTTGTCGCTCTAGTAAACTAGCCCCAACTAATCTAGTGCGCTGAACTTCACCCCTCGTCCAAATGGCATTTTTGAAAAGTTGGCCCTTCATTACAAGAGAAATTGGTGCAATAATACTATTGCAAGTTGAATTTCGTTTTACGGAGTCCTCGCTGGTCTAATCGAACTCGCTAAAGCTGCTTAAGCAGCTGGAGAGAATCAAGAGGGCTGCCCTCGTTGGCATCAATGAAGCGCTTCGGACCACTCCTACTGCAATGACTAACGTAATGCTCCATTTACTTGCTGGCATCGCGTATCGCAATAAAGCTGAGAAGCACGCGGCTACAGGTTGGACTTAAATTACAGTCTCCCCAGGATTATCAAAAACTTTATTCACGTGATTACTAGCCAATGCGTGCGAACTCAGGGCGAACCATTTGGAACCTCCACATACAGCTTCTTTAGAAAGGAGTGTTTTTTTTCGAGGAGGAAGCATTGAAAGTCTAACCCCGTCAGTGTGGGACTTCAACTAGAACTAAACCTCTTACTGTCAAAGTACCGATCCCGCCGATACTACCGTTGAGTATTTCGTCGGGGGGTGGTATGAGCTCTGCACTCAACGTCCGTTTCTCTCCTGATGCAATACGTCGAAAGTTACTTGTTAGCACGCACTGCTTAAATTAAAGAAGGAAAGAGTAGGAGGATTGCAGCATCTGTACACAGAGCTCTATGAACCATTAAGCAATCACTCGAATTTGGACGGCAAAGTTGGTGGAGCAGATGGAGCTCGTCATTAAACTTGAGCTAAGGCTGCCGAATCACTATGGTGTGTTTTCCAAGTGGTGGTAATTGCTATCAAATAAGCTCTTGTTTGCTCGCTTACTAGTGTACCAACGTTTCAAAATAGGAAGAGTAAAATAAGCAGCTGCTCCGACTGATAAGCGACAATTGAGATCGCTGATTTCGCACTCGAAATTAGTCAGCGAATGCTTGACTTCGCTTTCTGTCATACAGGGTTTGATTGAAAAGTAATGAGCCTTCCCGCGCAGAGCGTCTGCCAAGCGATCAACCGAATCGGCTGGTGGGGGAAAATGATCGTTGGACCTTCCCCTTCCACTAGAAACCGGTCCCAGTTCGCTGGCAAGAGCGGTGCAGTCAACATCGCTCCGCGCGTGAAAGCTGTTTTAAAAGTGTGTTAGGATTTTGCAGTAGCGAAAATGCAGCGATCGTTGGAGCAACGTTACTCGATCAAATTTTGCGTAAAGCTAAACAAAACGAGTACCGAAACCATTGGGCTACTCAAGGAGACTTACGGGAACCAACCTCTGTCAAGTGCTCATGTAAAATGGTGACACAAGTCGTTCAAGGAAGGCCGGGGGGACGTCGAAGACGAACAGCGATCTGTAAGGCCTTCGACGACGCAAACAGACGAAGATGTGAACCGGGTTCGTGAATTTTTGAACATTGACCGTCGTGCTAGTCTATGTGAGATCAGTGAAGAGTTACTTCTTCTTGTTCCCGCGCCTGAAAAGAAAGCTGAAGGGGAGGCGTTTCGACTCCATCGAGGCGATCCAAAAAACTGTGACAGCCGAATTCAACGCGATTCCGGCGGATGAGTTTAAAAAATGTTTCCTGCAGTGGAAGGACCGCTACCAGCGGTGTATTGACGCCCCAGGGCCCTATTTTGAAGAATAATAGTTGTATAAGCCAAAAGGTTTAATAAAACTGCTTAAAAATAAGGCTCATTACTTTTCAATCAAACCCTGTATATTAGTACTTCTCTAACAAGTTCAAATGGGTACTAGGCCGCGGCGAAATTACCCGAAACTGCATGTCGAATAATCTGACCAAGGGCTGCCGCCCCAGTAACCTAGCCCTGTCTAGTGCACTGTATCTCACACCTCACTCACTTTTGAGACCACAAATTTAAATATATATGGCGTGGCCTCTAACAACGTCTTCATACTCATGATTTTAAAAATAAAATTATGAAAAATATCAAACTCATATTTATGTATAATTAAACCTAAAGTAGTACAGCGGTAAAAAATTGTGTATGGAAACTTCTGATGTCCTTTCCACCGTTTCCCATTTCAACTGTGTGTGAATCAGGCTTTGATGGAGCAAAAGTGATGGTCATATACTTGTATTTATGTATGTATGTAGTAAGAACGGCAATATCCGTAAATGGAAATATAAATAAATATATCTACAAACATTATTAAATAATCCATTACGAAGCGAAGTGCACGAAGTTCGAAGTTTTATCGCTCCAAGCTAAATCCTTTGGTTGTTGGTATCGTTTAATGAACTTTGGAATTTATTTAGGAATTAATTGGCTCAACGCAGCTGTTACTTTAACTCAGCTCGTCAACTTGTCATTAATAATTATTTTATCGACTGCCATTTTATTTCTTATCCTGCATTGGCTGACCCCACCTCAACTCAACTCAACTTCTGCTTCTGCTTCTGCTTCTGCTTCTACCCCCATTATTCCACATAGTTTCATTTCCTATTTGCAAAGCATAGCCCTAATTGGATTGCCTTTCGCAAAAGTGTGCAACTCATTAATTTTTGCTTACCTTAAGAAATCAACGTGTTAAATATACAACTTTATTGTTATTGCCTTTTATAATATTAGCCACGTTTTTAGTATTTTATATCATTTATTGGCCATTTTGCATGCGATACTACCAAAAGTCATTATGCAAATAAAATATTTTATATTTACGTCCGCCATTCAATTTCGTTTTCCATTTGTTTGTTCTGAAAGTCGATTATAATGAAGTTGATGTTGATAGCAATGGCTACAATGGCGCCATTTTCAAAGGGTTAATGTGCTCATCAATAAAATAAGTTCATATTTGTTGTTGTTGTATACACACTTTAGCCACTTGGACGTTTGCATTGCCGCCATTTTTAATTACCAGTGCTCACGCCGAATTTATTTAGGCTTTTAAAGTTTTTATGATTTAATATAAATAATCTATAACTGAGTAGAAGTGAACGCGCGAACGAGTAAAAAGCGAAGGGAAATATGGAGTGAAAGTTCTTATGGTAATGCAACGAAATGTGTCATCCAATTTGCTTTGAAAAGTACCAAATCGACTTCGAGTCAATTTTACCATTTTAATTTCTTATATCAGTAAAATGTTCTAAATACAGTTTGCTTCATCTAGCATTTGGAATTTAATTCGACAATGAATGAAAGATGCATTAATATTCGCCAATAAATTTGTTTGCATTTGGAAGAGTAAACCTTGAAATTAGACATGAAACACAATTTCATTCAAATAACTTTCACGGTTGACTTTACAGCGGCGCAATCGGCTGATTTCTCAGTACAAGAGTTAATTTCGTCAATGTGTATTGAAAAAACTTGTTTTTTATAATTTTCAAATAAAATAGAAACAGTGCACTTACATTTTTCGGATAGACTGCATCTTTATATCCAAATTGTTTTGCTAAGATTAGTTACAATATCGGATCAGTGTCTAAGGGTTTTTTGTTCTGTTTCTCTATTTTTCCTGATACTTATTTTGGACACACTTGAGTAAACAAATGAGTTCTGAGCTTGGAAAAATAATATCAGCCAAACTGACAGTCGATATAATAGCTCAGAGGTTAAATGCATCGCATGGAACGGCACCTGGTTCAGTTGGGAAAGGTTTCAAAGCTGGGAAAATGGGTTCCGCATAGACTTTCCGTCGGCAAGCTTCAGCTGTTCTCAACTGCTGCAACGGATTGAGAATGAAAGTTTTTTGAACCATATCGTTACTGGTGATGAAAAATTGGCCCTTTATAAGAATCCTGTTCGCAAACGTCAATGGTCAGATAAAGATGAAACACCAGAACCGACGCCTAGAGATGGCGCAAGATCTCATACCGCAAGGTAAACATTGGGCAAGCCGAACGAGCTCGGATAGGAGCTAATGCCGCATCCACCATACTCTCCGGATATAGCACCTTGTGATTGTCACCTTTTCCGTGGACTTCAATCCCATATGAGTAAAAAGAACTACTCCACAATAGAAGCTATAAAATGGGATATCGAAGCGTATTTTGTCTCCAAGGACAAACAAGTTTTTGAGCAGGGAATTAAAAATTTGCCTAAACGTTGGGAAGACATTGTAAATAATGAAGTAAAATGTATTATTAATTAATAAATACTTTAAACATCTTTTTTATTAATTTTAAAACCACCTTTAAAAAACGCACGAACTTATGGGCCGGCCTGATATTTGGTTTGCTGCAGTCATAGGAAACGATTATTTTTAATAAATAGTAGTAAAAATCACAAAAAAGTAGATTGTGATGGCAAAAAATAACTTTCTCAATTTTTGAAGAGAACGTAATTGAAAGAATAAATTTAATTAAAATTTTTCTAATTTTTCGTAAAATCGGCCTCGATTATCTGTGCAAGTGAGATAAAGGAAGAAAAGTCAGATTTATGTTCATCTATTATATAATTAATATTTGTTAACAATTTCAACGATGACGATAATATCTATATAAAGTGTTTGCCTCGAATGCAATCCTTACTACCACAGTTCTCTTTATTAAACTCTTTTCCCCATTTAATTACTCATATCAACTTCGTTTCCTCACAAAATTGTAATTCAAATATTTGAATACTAAAATTCGTTCATTCGTTCGTTCGTTAATCGTTCATTGAAGGCTTAAGATTGTGATTACTTAAATTCCAATTCGAATTTTTCGGAAATTAGGTTCAGTGCAAATGTAAGCTGAATGCAATGTACGATTACAGTATTTTAATATAAACTTTTTTTATTTATTTTTTTTTGAAATTGCGATAAGCATAAATGTAATCCTAAACATAATCGATGGCGCATGTATAGTAACGTCCAACTCAGGTTGCCTCCCCAGGTATTAACTGGAACTTCAAATTAAAAATAATATTTACTATTGAACTTTGTTCTAATAACCCTGCAAATATCCTGATTGATGGACCAGCTTGTTAAATACGTGTGTAGTATGTGTTTGCATACTCCGGCCGTTCGGAGCAAATAATCTCTGATTTAATACATATTTACATATGCATTTAACTACTTCAGTAATTTCCTGAAAGCAGAAGAGTTATGAAAATTATCAATGTAGAAACAGTTGAAGCAGTGATGTGGGCATAGGATGAGGCATCTCCATTGGCCAAAAATGAGAAGTATCAAACATTTTCAATTGTACAGGGTATTTTACTCTTACTTTCATAAAGGGCACATGAATATTTTTCAATGATTTTTTTTTGAAGTGAAACTTCTTTAGCGACGGTCTGATATTTGAGCGAGAATGGAGAGTGAATTGGAAGAAATGTAACGTTTAGAGATTTCGTTACGCGAGAGAGAAAAAAAGATACAACGTAGAGAGAAGGAGAGCTATACATTTTCTATACCTAAGACATAGGCTTCGTTGTAAGGCAGAGTATACAGATATATAACATAGAGAGAAAGAGAAGGAGAGCTATACATCATATACATCAGTTTATGTAACATCAGTAAAACAGCGATACCAATCGGACGACGCACATCAACAATCCCGCTTAACAACAACAAAACGATTAACCCTTAACGATCACATTTACCATTAGTTTGTGCTTATGCGACGACCATTCACAAGTCTCAGGGAAGCACGTATTCTGAAGTTTTTTACGAATATGATAAAAAACATTCGCAATCATTAGTTTACGTTGTTTTATCACGAGTCACTTGTATTGAAGGCTTGTGGTTTATATCGAACGGAAATGATTTTAGATTCTACCATGGTCGACGAGCATCAATCAGTATGTCTCATGAGATCCGGGGACTATCGTTAAATATACTGGAAACTGTGGATAAACAAATAATCGATTTCATGACTTCATGAGAAGAGGGCTATCTGTATATACTCTTAATTGTCAGAGCCTTCGAGCACATTCCGCAGATTTAACAGGCTCTGTCATCCGCAAATCGAGTATAGTTCTTTTGTCCAAAACTTGGTTAACCGATAACGAGGATATTAGCAATCTACCACAATCAAGATGATAGCGTAAATATCGTCACACCAAACATGGAAATGACTGCAAAGCAGTCTCAGTCATATTCATCAACACTCACTCCAGTTGGCGATGTTTGCATTGCAGAATGTCAAACGCTGAATGGAAAAACTATTGTCATAGCCGCCATCTACATATGTATATCTCAGCGAACCAAAATCTTGATGACATAATATATTTCATTCACCGCTCACTATTGGTTTACAGCGACGCAGGTGCAAATGCACTTGGAAGAGGCGAAGACAAAATTCCATTGATTCTCGGAGGAGATTTCAACGTAAATTTCGAATCCAATGATTCTTTGCCGTTAATTCAATTTCTTCGAGAGACATTCGGTTTGCAGATACACAATAACCCTAAAGAATCAACAACAAAGTCCAGAACTACACTAGATGCAATTTTCACACGTTAGAAAATATTGAATCACGTACATATATTTCATATTTTAGCTGTCACAAACCAATTATATCAGTATTACCAATTGAACCACCAACAGATGATAGCATAATGCATATATAGTTAATATAATCGAATTTTGGTTACACAAATTTTATACTGTTGTATTTCTTTTGAAATTATCCCTGTCTCCTTCTCTTCCTCTCTCGCTCTTTCTCTCTCGCTCTTTCTCTCTCGCTCTTTCTCTCTCTCTCTTATTCACACTCATTCACACACAGAAGTTTCACTTCTACCACGTGTACGATGCTGCTCATGATTTTGTTTTTTACTGGAAATATGAAACACTATTTCGCGGTTAGTTTGGCTGCCGGGAGCTCACTCTTTCGGTACATATTCGCGTGTTTCGGAGCTTATCGCACCAGTAGCAACTTCGATTTCATGTTTGAATTCTTCAGTCGACTCTGAATAGTTGACGCAATATTTATTTCTAAAGGCGTCCCGCAAAGAAAAATAGTCTATCGATGTCAAATTGCAATTGCTAGGCGACCAATTGACAGCACAAGTTCGGTATTCGAGTATTTTCCAATTTCGTTCAAGAGAAAAGTGAGACGAATCTATTAAAGGTGGTATCGGTGGTGTCCATGTGATTGTCAGCACAGAATAAAACAAGGCGATTCATCTCTTTGTTATTTACTTTACCCACACTTTGCCGTATCAATCAAACGTACAAAATATTGTTGTTGCCCTAGTGCCACTACTTTAATGAATATATATGCATATATAATTGAAGCTTATACCCTCGTGTCACGGTAATTCGAACCAACGTACTCCGAATTCCGAATGGTTGTCACGCACCAAACCATTCAGCTAAGGCGGATTTAATGAATGCGCCCTTGCGAAAATCGACTCAATGAACTAAATTTTTGATGTTTTTTTAGCTGGGAAGTTTGAAAAATCGATCCAAACTCCAAATGCTAGATTGACCACCGCTTATTATTATTTAGAATTTTATTATAGCAGCGATATTTTTAAACTGAACGGCCACGGTCAACGTACACTGGTTTTTGATGTCTTGTCCCGTACAAGCCGACTCAAAATTTTCGATAGCTTTTTTTCCGGGCGGCCGAAGTTCCTAGATCCATAATTTTCTTAGTGTGCTTTTCTTATTTCTCTACGCTTCTCAGACAAAGTCGATTTTCATTAAATACAAGTTTACTGTGACAGCTGCCGATGCACAAAACTGCTTTAAAAGACTCAAACTGAGATCTTCTGCCCAACAAATATATTTTTTATATGCCAAAATGTATTTAAATTCAGTAGTAAAGGTAGTGATTTCTTTGTGGGAAAATTTAAATGTTTAATATTTTACAAAATAATTTTTAAATAAATTTTACAAAATTGTAGATTTTCTATGACAAGTATCAAAGCAAATTGAACTTCAAACTTTAGTAAAACTATAATTTTTTTTATAAACATTTTTTACAACAAAAAGCAAATTTTAAATTAACATGATTTACTTTTGCAAAATTTCAAAAGGTTTGGCGCATTCCAAAATGAAAAAAGAAGGAAAGGGTGCTGTGTGTTGGAGTTTCAGCTGTCATGAAACTCCAAGAAGTTTACTTTTTTCACTTCGTTTACTTTTTCCCCTTTTTAAACGTTTTGCTAATGTTTAAAGGCCTTACTTTCCTTTGATTTCCCGAGAATTGAATTGAAGCACCAAATGCGATATTTCAGTAACTAAGAAGAAAATTTTGCTCTATTTTAATAAATTACTAGGTATCGGATAGAAACCACGCCTGTCTTCTATTCGATAGAAACAAAAATTTCTATCCATGTGTCGGTCGATTTTTTTCGAATATTATACCTGATTGAGCATTTTGACATTAAAATCCCGGAGCTCTGTTAGCCAAAACTTTTATTTTACTTAGTTGTAAAAGAGGCTTAGCGATTATTGCTCAGCATGTCATCATAATTGCACCAACGATATATTCCATCCTTCATGTTTACAATGCTTTGTTTCTTTTTTCTTGCTTCGGTTTTATTTTGCTTTGATGCGTTTCCATACGTTCTACACTTGTATGATAATTCTATTTAGAGGAATATTATCGAAGATATGTAACAGATGATATGTCAGAATGATTATTTCATAATTTATGCCGCCTTCGAACAGCGTATGGCTTTTTATGAGGAGTTATTTCATGTCAAAAATGCATTGGGACATTTTCCATTGCCTGTCGAGGGCGACAACTATTAGAAAGAAACTTGATTTTATAGTTTGGTGTTTCATACTCGAGTTTCGAATCTGGGTACTAATGAATGATAGCCACGAACCCACCCATTCGACTACGGCGGCTTCATACTCCTCTGAATATACATTTTTGTTTGCAAAAGGTTTTGTCCAAGTGAAGACTAGATATCAGTAGTGAATAATTCATAGACGGTACCTTTTTATGTCATCTTTGACATATGTCAAGTATATAGATGTCCAATTTACACCATTAAACAAATTTCGTTATTTATTATATTAGGTGGAAATAGTCGTTCAAATAAGTCGACAATTCAAAGGTTGTTGAAAAATTTTCAAGCAACTTTTTCTGGAATAGTAAAAAATGACTGTCAGACGAAACACTGGACGTTGTGTTGAGAATAATGCTGCTGTAGCGCAAAGTGTTGCTGAACAAAACTCAACATCGACGTTCTCAACAATTATGCATTCATGAGTCGACTGTTTGACGGATTTTTCCTGTAGACGTCCTCATAGTGGACATTTAAAAGATGATAGGTTACAAGGTTTGCTATTTGGCTATGGTGAAAAAGAAAATTATGAGGAAACTTTGGCTGCCACGTCACTTGGGGATTCAGCAGCCGAATTCTGCAGGATCATTTCACATGTATTCACACACTCGTCCAATCAGTCGTTGCTCAGACAGCAACAAAGCAACGTGAGTGAAAGTTGTGTTGATTTGTTTTCGTGTATCACCAAAACAATCGCAGTGTTTTTGTAAACACACCTCAAGTGACGTCAGTCCATCAGCTGATTCTGTCAAATTCGCTCATAGTCGAATGACGGCCTGTTAAAGAGCTCATTTTTGAAAGCTTTTCACCGTGATTTTTCATAATATAATTATTAAAAGCCGTATTTTGAAGGAAAATAGTCAAACCTGAAATAATTTTAATATTCACATGTTTTATTTTAAAATAACATCTGGGCGCATCTTTTGAAAGACCCTTTATTATATATAACAGTGTACGATTTGTTGGATATTAGTTGAATAGGAACTCATTCTCTTATATTTAGACCGAACCAATAGACCGAAATTTCATGGCTAACATTTTTTTACAGTTTCTGTGCCATTAAATATCTACTTCCTTTGTACTTTCTTTATTCGCCGGCAAGGTACAAAAAGCTCATATGTGAAGGAGGTAGAAGGCTGATATATTTTAAAGAAATTATTCTCGTGGTATTCCACATAAAATATGCTAAAGATTTATTATACTTTGGGGAGAAATATCTTCTGACTTTGTAAGCTGTTTCAGCCTAAGAAAGGGTAAGCTTTGACCTGTTTGAGAAACCTCAGCCACAAACTTTAAAAGCAATGTGTGACAGATAGTTTTTCTAAGTGCTATTTATCAAAAGCGTTGTTGGACTCTTGTAATTTTTATTTTTATTTTTTTTACAACCTAATTTTGTAAGATCGTATTAACAGGCAATAACAAATTAGTTGGCAGTAAATATTAAAATATCCAAGTTTTTCAGATGGATGAGGTATAGATACCGCTGATGTAAATTTATTGTTGACCCATTTTTGATGTCAAAGCGCATTCATAAATACTTAGTGCGCGTATATTAGAGTTTTAGTTCCTTGTGTCACGAAAAACTCTCAGCTAGGTCAGACAATGGGTTTGTGGTGTTGCTGAGCTTTGCAGTCAATCGCGGAGAAATATTTAATCAGACATACATACATACTTACAACAAAGAAGAACAAAAAACGCATGACTTGCATGCGTACCTAGAATTCTATGTTTCTGTCTTCGTAGGTATAGCTAAACACAAAAGCCGCCGGTGCATGCACGAAAGTGGTAAATTTAAGAATTTGAAAATGTAAAATATTTTCTGAGTTTAAACAGTTCAATTGTGAGTTCAGGTATTCGTGTATTCGTGTATTTTTTAAGTTGCACAACCATATGTACGTATGTATCCACATATGCGTCTAAATGTGGTGCGCATACAACAACACACCCATATCCCAAGACCTACGTTCTTCATGCCATCCCACTGACAAGTTGAACATTCTCTTTCCGGATATTTATTCATGCATTTATTTCAAGCTTATTTGTTTGTTTACATTCTTTGGCATATGCTGCATGTGGCAAGTTGCAATCGTGCTGTTACCGGTACGACAACCGAAGCTACTGCGGCAGCGATATATCAATTCATCGAAGCATGCAGATGATTGTACAACTGCGAGTAGGTATATATACAGTTCAACTTGGCTAAAACAGCATCTGTTACTCGTATATGGTAGCTATGCATTGGTTTTTCCCATATAAAATTAAATTAGAGGTGCCATAAATCTGCTAATCGAACCAACTTATGGGCAACACTGTAATCGATTAGGGGTGACATGTCATAATGTCGTAGTCATAACCGTAACGTACAGACCAATTGAAGATTGGTTTTTGTTCGTAACCATAAACAGCTGATTGCGATTGGCTGCAATGTGGTATGTAATGCCTTTAAATAAATTCCTATTTCCTCCTCACTTTTCAAGTTTCTGCACTTTCGAAATGAACAAATAAATGAAGTCGCATGTAAATATCGGCTGTTTATGGCTACGTTACCAATAATAGATGACAGTAAATTTCGTTATTGCTAAGAGCACGGTTATGGCGTTATGGTATGGCTCCTCTAATTTAACCTTTAGAGAAGTTCGAAGAATGCAGAGAAAATCCTATAGGAAAGGATCGGCAAAGACATATAAAGATTGAGCTTATTAAATGTAACTGCATACTCAATTGGTAGAGCGTCTTAATAATGAAATAATGGTTATGTTCTACTACCACTTATCGAAAATTCCAATATCAGTTATAGAAGTGCCGCCGTTCTCCTATAAAAATTTCTTCCTCTACAGATTTTCGAGGATTAATTTGGCAGGATATCGATTTTCGGTATTTTATTGACCCTAGGATCTTCGGAATTGTTTTTTTGTAATCCCGGGATCCTGGAACTCTCCCGAAATTAATTTTTTTTCTATGAAATTTCTAACTTTTTTTTTCGTAGTGGGATGCTTCTTCTTGCAAACAAGAAAATTTCAAGCAAAATACGTGCATGGAAAATGAGGCGTTGTACCTCAGCCAAAAGAAATTGTCAAGCATTAACGCTATTTTTTAGGCACTTGAAACTTTCACAGGCTAAATTTCAATGTGGTAAAACATTGCATGCCCAAAAAAGTTCTAAAAATTCTGATTAAAAAGTTTAAAATTGTGATAAAATTTTAAAAATTTTAACAAAGTTTAAAACGTTAACTGGAAAATGTGAAAATCAAAAGCGAACTCAATTTTGTGTCTTCAATATATAAAGGGTGATCAAATTAGAGGCATCGGTTTTAAATTGAAATAAGACAACGAAAATTCAAATCGATTGAACAATTTTTATTATTTTTGTGTAAAACCATTAATGATATTTATTTTTTAAATATAATCACTTTCAAATGTTTGCCGCAACTACGCCGTAATTCGGTCATGCGTAAACAGCAATTTTGAATGAGCTTCGGCCGGTATCTTGTGAATAACTTTAGAAGTTTTTGCTTCCAATACCGCAATCGAAGCTGGTTTATCTACGACGCATTTGGACTATACATACCTACACAAATAAAAGTCCAAAGGTGTGATATCACACGATCTTGGTGGCCAATCCACTAGTCCGAGAGGAGATATAAATTGCTCACCGAAACGACGTCGCAGTAAATATATTCCTCCATTGTTTCACGAAATGTAAAGCAAGTAGCGCCGTCTTATTTGAAGCAAATGTTATGGAGATCACAGGCTTCAAATTCCGGCCTCGGCTTTGAGGAAATATGAGTCGATGAGTTCTCCAACCCATAGGCGGCACGAAACTGTGGTTTTCAATAGATGAATGAATGAATGAGTTTTGCACTTCGACCTAATGGTCTTCAACCTAATGATCTTTTGTGCCCCTTTCAATAGATGGAATGGCTGTTCTTGAATGCTTTGGGTTGCACTGCAGCCCAAATACGGCGATTTCTCTTAGTGGCGTAGCCATTAAGCCAAAATTGGGCTTCATCGCTGTACAAAACTCCTAGGATGAGCGCGCGAACAACACTTCTCACAGAGCTTCGATTTATGTAATCAAATTTTGCCATTTGTAAACGTTGTTGCGGCGTAAATCTGTCCATGCTGAAATGTCAATGACTACTGGAAAAAATCATGTTTTTAGTTTGGCAGTAGTCGCGCAAGTCTGTCAAAAAAGCACTATTGGAAAAAGTACCTTCAATCTGATCACCCTTAACATACGAAAACATGTAATTTCTAATAAAAAGAATTATTATTCTAAAGCTAACTGAGAGGCACTTTTCTGCTTCAAATTGAAATGCTTTATGCAGGAAATGACCTCTAGTACCACCCACAACCATTAGATTAAGAAAAATATAAATTTCCTTAATCAAAACTACTGTCATATGGTAAGACTTTTTGTTAACCCTGAAATTTGCAAGCTTCTAGCTAAAGCCCTATGCAATTTATGCTAACTGCTCTGCGTGAAATTTGTCCTAACTGTCATTTTTTGGCCGATATTTTTTCGTACTCTTCAAACACAATTCTCCGCGAAAAACAAACTCAGTTTACTCTGTTTATAGAAATTCGGCAATGCAAGCCTTCATATCTCCGCCAGTGTGGCAAATAAAGCTTTTAACTCCTCAAAAAGGTGATTTTTGTAAAGAAAATTGTATCCTTGATCTCGGGACTCGCATCCTTAGGTATAACTCTACTTTTATTTGTATTACTTAATTTCTTAGTTCACACTTATAAAGGTTTGACTGTAGTAAAATTCGTCCATAATATGTACACATGTATGCTTTTATTTCAATTTCGAAAAGTTCCAACTTAGCAATACACAGGATACATATTAACATATGTACACACATGCATACATACTTGCACATACAGCCAATTGAATCGATGCGTACACGCGTGCCTACTAATAAAACAGTGAGCCAACAAAAAACCCACAACCCATATGCATGTATGTGTGTTTGTATACAGATTTTGTTCTTTGTTTTTCCAATGTTTTCAATTTATTTTCAATTGAAGTACAACCGCAAATGTTGTAGCCGCCAATACCAAGTCCCTGCTGCCCCTAGTCACCCTCACTATTGAGCATAGTTCATTCCAAATCTACAGAATATACATGCATATGTACATACATACATACATGGACATAACATAAACCATTCTGAAATTCCGTTAATCAAATCTGTTGTGAGTTGGGGCGCATGTGAATGTTTTCAGTTTTTCCTTCTTTTGAATACTAAGCTCCAAAAATGTTGTATTGCATTAACGCACGAACTTTTCTTTAGTAAATTTCCAAATATTGTTTTTTTTGTTTGGTTTTCTTTTTTTCTGGTTTTCTAATTATTCATTATTTTATTGGTAATATCAGCCTCAGAGTGGGCGGTAAACTTTTGTACTCCCTCTATTCGAGCGAAAACGCACTTTTTGCAAATAGAATTCACCGGAGTATATTTTGTGATACATTTTTAACACACTTTTATTAGCTCGGGGTGTATGTATGTATGTAACGGAATCTTTGAGCTTAATTTTCACTGGATTCTAAAAATCTGATCGACTTGAAATTTTGCACACATATCAAGGACCGATGACAATGCAATAATTTGATAAAAGATTTCCATTATCCTTATTAGGATTGCCAGGATTAATATTTTCTTTTTTTACCTGTGGGCAAAAAGTAAGGTGAATTTGGTTGTAAAATGAAAAATCTTTATTTCTAATGAAATCCGTCTTTTATGCGTATTTAACCCCAACATTTACCGTTTCTACTAAATGTGTCTTATAATACGTTCACATATACATATGTAAGTAGATGGTCTACTTTTTCGCGCTTAACTCAAAATCTGTAATTAAAAAGCACGATTTCCCATACAAAATTTGTCTCCCAAAATCTGAGATTATAAAATAATCCTAGATAATAACGATATTTTTTGGCATACAACCCTGTGTTTACTGTCTTATCGATAATTATTATTACGAATATAAGGAGAAACAGCAAAATAAAAACTAAATGAAATGGATGCCGGGAAAGAAAACAGGTCTGTAAACATAATTCTAATAAAATTTTTGTCAAATGTTATTAAATAGCGATTCATTTTACAGAAAAAAGCGTGTGTCAATGAACGTTTTATCCTCTTATTACTTATTATAAAATGTAATACAGCAGCTAGTCCTTGACGATTTGCGCAGAATGCTTCAGGTCATTATCTTGCTGGAAGATCCAGCTCGAGCCTAGGCCTCGTTCGTCCACGGATGGCATCAGGTTTTGTTCCAAAATGTGCTTGTATTAGAAGCGATCCATATTTCCTTCAATGAAAACGAGGTTTCCAGCTCCTGTGGCTGCTCCCCAAACCATGACACTGCCACCACCATGCTTTACAGTCGGAATCAGATTCCTAGGATCCATGGCAGTGTTTATTTTTCTCCAAACTTTGGTTTTGCCGTCGCATCCAAATATGTTGTATTTGGACTCATCAGTGAATAAAACTAGTTTCCAAAATCCTATTCCCTTATAAGGTGCTTTTTTGCAAACTCCAAACGAAGCTTTCAGTTTTTCTCGCTTATAAGGGGCTTCTTGCGAGGAGTTCTGCAGTTGTAGCCTTCATTATTAAGGGTCGTTCTTATTGTACGTAGGTGGACAACAATATGATACCTCTCGGCTACCTTCTGGGCCAAATCAGTAGCATGTATTTTCGGTTGCACGCTTTTAACTCTAATTTGTATTATTCTATTTGCATCTTAATTTTTGTTATAATTCTGTTCTGAGGTAGTTGACTAGGACTGATCGTTCGATTTGCTATTACTTCATTATAGGTCCCTTTGTCATTAAGATTTATTTTCTACTTTTTAGTTCGATTAGCAATAAAAGCGTGTTTTTTAGTTTTTTTAAACTATTTTTTATTATTTAATATACTTTTTTTTATTAGTCAATCATGACCTTTCCAAGTTATGATGGCAAATAAGTACATTGTAGTTGTTGTGTTGTCATGGTGCTTTTCAAACAAAAACAAAATTTCAAACCTTTTAGTCGGAATTTTAGAAAATTCCGGGTATGATTAATACGAGTTCAGTTTTGACGGTTGTCTAGTTTGATGGGTAACTCTTCAGAAGGGCCGCCATATATCCATATCGGTTTCAAGATAACTGAGTAAAGTTAAAGTTTACTTTCGAGAGAAACATTGTAACTTCGAGTTTGCTATCAAGTTGCATGCCGAGATATTTTGTGACGTTAGTTTGGGGGATGATTAAATTATTGAGCTTAACGGGTGGGCAAGTTTTCCGATTTAGTGTAAAAGTGAGTTAGAAAGATTTCAATCAATGAGTTGTTTTATCAAGTTTCTGGAGTTTTTGGGAGGTCACATAGGAGTGGGGGTCAATTGTAATTACGGCAGTGTCATCCGCGAGCGTTCCAACTATTGTTTCTTCAGAAGCTGGTAGCTCGTATGTGTATAGCAAGCATAGAAATGAATAAGAAAGAAATAAATTTTCAAAACTCGTCGATAAGTCCTAGAGATGCAGTTATTTAAAGCAGTATATATTAGCTTTAAGATGACCAATTGGAAATTTTAGACTGTAAACCCAGTCAAAAAATAGTATTTCATTTGCTGAAACAAATTTGTTTACGATTGAATAATTGAATCGTTTTCTATGGGCATGTTTAATATATTTTTATGTAACTATACAGAATAAATAAATTCCAAATAACTCAAAATCTTGCTTACAAATAATTATTTTGCTTTTTTTTACAGGTAATTACTGATGCTGACGTGCTGATGCTACAGGCATTACAGCAGGCAAAAGACCTTGTAACATATGTATGTACAAATTCTTATATAGTATCACATTGTCTCCATAAAGTTTAGTATTTTAGAAATTTTCTGCGAAACCACTTTTCTGGGAATCAGTCGCTTCATAATCAATAGAAATATCTTCCAAACCGCGTGAACTATTTCCAATCGTCTATCTAATCGCGGTTTTAAAGCAATAACTGAGGCAGGTCGAGGGCATAATATATATACATACATACATATACAACCGCTTATACGTTGTAGAAAAAATTCTATATTGTGTACCTAACGTTTTCTGGAAATAACAAAACGCAGAAATAACTTGTAAAATGTTTTTCACTGACTAATGCTCTTAAGTCTATTGGATCATGTCATGCTGCGATATTGTTGCACAAAACTCAACGTTTTTAAACTAAAACAAACCTTTGGAAAATTCGAAAATGTATAATAAAGTTTTTTACACATCACCCTATGGAAACACTTTGGGGTAGACTAAGCAAACTATTTTAGATATCCACGAATGCAAAGTTTATAGGCAGGCATTAAGCGACATTCATCGGGTGTCTTTTACCATCTTCCTAAATGCTGTCTTCGGAGTCCAAGCACCACCCAGCGCAGACGAAAAACTTCAGCTGCCTCGTGAAGTTCGCGTTATCTCGGCACAATTACGTTCTGGATATTGTAGCAAGTTAAACTCCTACGTGTCCAGAATCGACTCCGACATACCCAACATATGTCAGGCATTTGAAGGTACCCCGCACGATACTAACCACCTATTTACATGCCCCCTCAAACCAACTCACCTAACAGCCTATTCCCTTTGGACGAAACCCGTTCTGGAATTACCGTTAAATGAGATAGATGATGACGATCGGTAACTGAACCGTATTTGCATGCCCCCTTAAACTCACTAACAATACACTCTCTTCTCGGTTTGAACCCAACCCATCGAAACAGCATGTTTCTTGGGGCTACCGTTAGATGTGATAGAGGATGACAGCCGGTGACAACAACAACAACAGATAACAGGTAACAGGGATAACAATTATATATTGAAATTTTCAGACAAAATTGGTCATTTTATTTATTTGCTAAAAAATTAATTATAAGAATTGCCGGCTCTAGACCCAATTACATTTGAAAAGTATATTCATATTTTATGAAAACTCTGTCGCTCAAAGATGAAAAGAAAACCGAAACCAAACCAAAACAACACCAAGACTTACTATACATATGTACAGATGTAAAAGAGCTCTGAAAAATCCAAACCCAGCAAACGAAAAAATACTAAACATGCAAATGCACTCCATAAAATTGTTTATAAAAAAAAATGTGGTGATGGAAAATAAGAAAACAAAGTCAATGTACATAAATGTTAATACCGCATAAAAGAACGAAAAACGTGAAGAAAAAACAAACAAAAATGTCAGTCGAAAAACGTAAGAACACGCAACATAGGGCGTATAAGGCACCACACAGCATTGAAGTATCCATACACATCTACATATTTACATGCATGCGTATGTCCATAAAAAACCTTCTAGTTTCACTTGCCGGCCTATGTAAACTAACACGTGAATGAAACAGTACTGCGTGCATTTATGTGATTTTTAAATAGTAGATATTAACATCTGGCGTAATCAGGGAATCGCCTCATGCACGCGTGACCACAAAAAGTGAAGAGTCGAGAGGCGCAAAGGCGCCGAGGAGCAGCTGGTAGTACCAGTATTAAAAGGTAACTGAACAGGCGATGAAGAAAGAATATTATAAATACAAATAAACATGCAAGAATAATAATTACGAGTAAGTGGCACAAGCAAAAATAATAACAACATCCATATGCAGACAGTAGCAGCACAATTACCGAGCAACTGGAGAAATTATTTATAGAGTGGCATTATCATAGCACCAAAACGCGGCTAAGAATGGAAGTACTAGACGTCAGCTTTTGAGAAGCAGCAACAGGAAAAGAAACACATAAACCAGAATCAAAGAATGTACACACATACATATGTACATATTTATATAATATACATACCTAAATACATATGTGAAAAAGTTGATGATGTTCTAAGAAAAGCGCCATGAAGAATGCGTATTTTCGAGAGTTACGGCAGCAACTCAGCTTCACCCCATATGTGTGCTGCTCCCAGCAATTTATGCTACCACTCAGCTTCCTGATGCATGATGCCATAATTTCAAAATATAATATATTACAGCATCTGTTTGTTTATCATATTTTTAGGCTTAATGAATTTTTAGGGTATTATGCGAGCTGTCACTGAGTGTGCTGAGATTTACATATCGAGTTGGTTTTTTCTCGTGTTTTTTTTTTTTTCTTTTTCTGTTACAAAAAATGATATAACACATTTGTGCATAAAGGTGTCGTCAGACGGGGCAAGGGAAAAGTGCTGAAGCAAGTGGATCGACATCGCGAAAAGTCACGCCAAGTATGCATGCATTGCCAATTAACTTTGTGAGACTAATTTTTACCAGCTATTGCAACTTTTCCCTTTGTTGTTTCCCATCTATCTAAGTCTTAAAAAAGATGCGAAAAGAAAACATATATATTAATTTTTTAATAAACGCAAGATTATTAATTACACAGGGCAAAAGAATTTAATTTTCTAAAAATTCTAGAGCAGTTTTTACAAATGGTGCAAAATTAGCCACTCTAATGGCGTTGTACGTCAATCATATTTGACACCTGTGAACTAAATATAAATGCACAGCTGCAGCACACAAAGCGGCAGGCAAGGGAACGCGTAAAGATGAAATAAACAAAAACAAAATGAATGATTGATCCTTGATGTTGTTGCATAAATGGAGGGGCCTACAGTTTTAAATCGACTTCGAATGGCAAATAATTTTTATGAGTAACTTTTTCATGGCAAAAATACACTCGGAGATTTGTCATTGCCTGCCGAGGGGCGATCGCTATTAGAAAACACTTTTTCTATGATTTTAGTACTTCAACCACGGAGATTCGAAACAACGTACTCCCGAATGGTACTCTCGTCGGTCGTTAAATTTGTTTTATGAACAAGAAAATGAGACTCCGTTTTTTGTTTTTTTAGTGTTTACCCATGCCTCCAAACACCTTGAAAATTATCATTAAATTTCCATGGGGAGAAATTAAACTTTTCCGTAAATTTCGTTTAAGCTGTTTGCAGATCCTGATTAGTTAATCTCCTCTTTTAGTTTATTTTAAAGTGAAAAACAATCTTTAAACTATTTTGATGGGAACCATAGAAGCCCCGCAAAGTTAAAAAAATGGCAAAAATTAAAAAAAAAACTAGGGTCTGTCAGAGTCACACACGGTAGAAGTGAAACTTCTAAGTTGGTTGTTCCATGCATGGGAGCCCCGGTTTAGATCTCTCCCCCCTCTCTCGTGTTAAATTCAGGTTTTCATATTTTTTTTTCTATATCACTCCACATAAATTTGTACTATTTATTTTCGTCCTTATTAGCTTCAAATTTGACACTTGGGTGCAGTGTTGCACTTGACACTAACATTTCTTTGCACTTCCAATGGTATATTTTGCCTACTTTTGGCGCGTTAATCAATTTGCTTTGATCACCGAAACGGTTGAAATGTCATTTTACAACCTTCTACTTCAACTATCGTCACTCGTTTGGCAAACGCACTCATTGTATCGCTTCGTCTCCTCCATACCTACCATCTATTTACTTCACAGCAGTTTCTTATTGCTTTCCCGCTTACACACATTCAATCGGCGCTTTATCTGATACTCACACACAGCACTCATTTGCACGGGCTATGGCTATCTATAATACCCGTTGTCGGTTGTCGATTGTCGGTTGCCTGCATGTCGCCAGTCTACTTCAATGCTTACTTGTGTGCTATAGAGCAAACGGGAGAGAAAGAAAGGCATTCGAGAGAGAAGGGGAGAGACGGCGTGTCTCGGTGGCTCCCTCACATCGTTCAGCGCTTGCGATGCGAGAGAGCGACAGAGAGAGCGAATAGGCGAGAGTGGGAAGGAGCAGCTGCTCCTTGGCCCCGCCCATTTGACGGATTTCGGTAACGCTCCGAACTTACCGTTTCACTCGCCTATTTTCAATCTGCCTTGGGGCCCCCGACGCGCCTAAAGAAGTTTCACTTCAAAAATTATTTAGTTTTGACTTAACAAAATATTCAAAACAAATAAATGTATTATTATGCAGCTGTTAAACCCTTTTCTTATCATACCCAGAAAGTTTTAGTTTTTATGAGGAAGTTTTCCATGACAGAAATGCACTCGAATGTCTGCCGTTCCCGAAGGGCAGGTGTAGAAATAAAAATGAATCATTGTGTAACAAAGTATGGCTGTAAAGCGGACGACACATAAATTTGATCTTTTGAGTACGCAAAAACTCTCTTGTGTCGGTCGATACGAGTGCGTTACTTTACCTATGCATCACTACTCGCGACCGGAAATTCATCTATAAGGGAAAACAATGAGAAATGTTTGAACAATCGAGAACATCAAAAATCGAATCAGTTCAGACTTGCCCATGGTCATCTTTTAATTCCACCAGCAACGCATAATCACTTTTCGCCCCCAGCTTCTAAGTCTACGCGCCAGCATTTTCAATGTACTTTTTTAGTATTTCGTAAAATAAATAACATTTTTATAGTTTTGCATATAAAAAAATATTAAACAGATTTTAAGTTTACAAAGGTAACGGCATAAGCAAGATTTGAAAATAAGATTTATAAATATTTCAAAATACTTAGGATAAATATTTTCAAAATTTACAAATATTTTAAACAGTTTTGAATTATTTCAGATATGATTTTTGCCATAATATATCAGAATTTCTTATAAAATGAGAACCGTAAATTTGAAGGGGGATAAAATTAGAGAATGGCGTTAAAATTTTTTAGTAAAATACATATCTTATAACTTTTCATAAATTATCGGAAAAATATATATATTCGTTTGCTAGTTTTTGTTTGTTCAGTTCATTCCCTAGCGGGTTAAATGGTGTTAACAATGAAAGTACAACAAAAAAAAAATCGGTACATTTCACAGTTTTTCTTTGATAAAGACGAAAATGCAAGCCGGGCCGCTGAAATTATGAATGCTGTTTATGGTGTCGATACTGTAACAACTAATTATGTGCAATTTTGGTTTCATCGATTCCGGTCAGGCATTTTGATGCCAGCCAGGCCCGTCGTCAAAAATGTCGATAAAATCACAGAAATAATCGAAGTTGAGCGGCAGTAGTCATAGCATCGCCCAGGACCTAAAGATCGACCATGAAACAGTTTTAAACTATTTGCGCAAAAAACTGGATTTCTTTTTCCCCAAACAATAGAGTTTTCCAAACAGAGGTGTTATTTTGATATTCAAAGAAAAATGTTATTTCCTAATGTAAATTATCGGATGTTTATTTCATTATAAAGAGGAAGGTATGCCATTAATAGTGGAAAATAACATCAGGAAAATGACTATCACGACCACGCTTACAGAACAATATCCTTTTCATGAAATTTTCCAAAACCGAATTGCAAAACGGCTGCCCTAAGCCCTCGATAGCCTCACGAATACCATCTTTGAGGTCTTGAATCGACTCTGGGCTGTTGGCGTAGACCTTCTCTTTCACGTGGCTCCAAAGAAAACGGTCACAAGATGTTAAATCACAAAATCTCGGTGGCCAATTGTGATCACCTCTTCGAGAGATAACACGGTCCGAAAACTTTTCCCGTAAAAGATCAATGGTTTCGTTGCTTGTGCGGCACTTAGCGCCGTCTTGTTGAAAATAAACGTTGTCCAGATCAATACCATCCAATTACGGCCATAAAAATCGTTAATAATCTCTCGATAGCGCAATCCATTCACCAATAACAGCTGTTTTTGGAAAACCCTATAATATTTGGCATTTGTGAACTAAACAGCTGCAAACAAACAGGCATGCAATGGAGCGTGGCATCGTTGTCTAAGTGGCATCGTTGTCTCTATGGGCGATGCGGCTGCCAAACCTAACCTAACCTTACACAAAAAAATATTTCCTTCCTTTCCCTTCAAAATCATTTTTTTATTTTGTAAAAAAGTTGTTCAAAAACAAAATTGTAGTATATATTTAATGTGAAATATCAACTTGACAACGAGCATCGACTTTAAATTGTTTGATCTTTACTTTACGAGGCAGCGAACACTACTGCGATCTACGGAGAAAATAATGTATTTCTTTTTCTCCAAAACTAATGGTATTGACACTCCACATTCAGTTCCGATTCGTCAACAACGACGCACGCTAATACTGGTATGCTTTGCGAGCACTTTCCAAAAAATGAGTAGCGTGCCCGAAGCAATGCCAATAAGTTGAAAGGGACTTTTTCAAACTTCTTTGCAAGTGCATGCAAGTCTCTGCCACACAAATAAATGCTGAATAGTTGAAAAGAATTTTCTCGAAATACTCACCCGAAAAAAATTGCAGAATTTGCCATGTCTGATATTACCTTAATGTTGTACATTTTAAAGCCTTATGTGACACTTAAATTTTATGTGTAAAATGCTCGTGAAATATGAACACATGTGTGAGTATGTTTTACCGCATGTGTTCATGGTTATCTAATGCTCACAGGAAGCATGCCGGAAGCCAGCAAGCATAAAAACAGTAAAATTATCCCTCGCTAATTACTCAAATATATATGAAAATTCAAGGCTGATTTTATTTCAAGTCAAACACACACAAACTAATGTCTTCAAGGAGCCATACAACTCAAGTTAAACTTGCACATACATTTTTGAGTATTTAGCGCATCAGAATAAAATGAATACTCAAATTTTTCGGAAACATATGATACCTCTTAAATGTTTTTCTTATGAAATTTTCATCACACAGAGATGCCATCAATTAGCTGAAAATTAGTAAATTTATTATTATTAATTTAACATTTTCAATTTGTCATACATACCTCAATTTTCTTTAGTTAATTTTGTAAAAAAGCAATCAATCAATTAGTGTCATTGTTATTCAAACCCGCAAAACCTCTGGAATCGGAAGTAATCAATTGCCAGTTTCCTCACATTGTTGTTAATATGGTTACATAGGTATATGCATCCGTGCACATATACCATATTCTCTACCTGCTTTCAATCAAATCAATCATTACTGCAACTTGCATATTCAATGATTTCGTTTAAATATCCACACTCGCATGTTAGAAGCTTACCAACTATTTGACTGCAATGCAGGATACGTTAATACTTAACATTTTAGGTTCACTGGCATTTACGATATTTTAAAAGGAATTATGGTAATTTGCATGCAACAAAATATGTACGAAGAAGCGAACAGGTTGTTCAAGCCATGGCGCATATGTTTATGCGTACATATATAGGTGTTTGTACACACCTATATGCATGTATGTGTTGAGCCGCTGCATGTTTGTACGCGTATGAAGTTTTGAATGCAGCCATAAAGCTATGCAACGAAAAGAAGACAAACACCAACTACGAAAGCTTTGCCGGCAGAATGCAGAAGTTGGCGAAACAAACGAAAGAAAATGTAATTTGTCACGAAGAGCACGTCGCGTGTATCCGAATATTAAGGTATTGTCAGACGTGCCAAGGAAAGTACTTTGTGAAAGCCTACCACATATAAGAATTAGAGTTCGTAAAGTAAAGTTTCCAAAGAGCGATTTGCATGTTTACAAAACTGCTGCTCATCTTCTAAAGAGCTTAGAAAGTCGCCTTGGTCAGTAAAACTTTACTGCTGTATGATATTTCACGTGAAGTACAATAAGTTTTAGAAAAGTCTTACGTGAGTACTGCATGTGCGGTGATTAATATTGCGCCACCTTATATGCTTATGCACAAAGTACTCCTCCAGTTTTAGGCGTGCGTCTTGATGTTGATACACAAATGACGGGACCTACAATATGTGAAGTTTTTTGCCGCCTCGGTGCCTACAAATGGTGTCTTATGAGTAGCTTTTTCATAGCAGAAAAAAACTCGGAGGTTTGCCATTGCATGCTGAGGGTCGACCGCTATTAGAAAAAACTTTAAGCAGCATTTTGGTGTTTTGTGTCAACAGTGGAACTCGAACCTGGGCACTTCCAAATGGTAGTCACGCAACAACCGATTCGGCTACGGCAGCCGCCAAAGTTTTCAGTGAAACCCAGAAATCTCCTTACCGTTACAGAATTTGTATATTTGTTCTCTTTGTAGATATGATCTCATAACCCCCCTTAGTACATTTAAAAACTGATACTTTACCCAGAATAAAATATGTTTTACAAAAACTTAATTGTGAATGTTTTTTTTTTTTTGTAAAATTGTAGAGCTGTACAAAACGGTTGTATAAATTTCAGAGTGATTGCAAATGTTCGCCAAATATTCCAACTATTTTCTCCAACAATTAAAAGAGCTACAGCTTGTTTGTAGGTGAGTTTAAGCCAAATTGGGTTTTATAAATACATAAATTGAAAATTTGTGGGTGTTAAAAGTTCATCTAACATTTTTGTATTACTTATTTTGGGTCCGTGCTTTGAAACATTTAAATTAAAAACAAAAAAATTTATTCAAGTAACTAATTATTTTATACTTTTTAGTCTCAGTTGTATAAAACTTATGAGATTTTGCCCGATTATGTAAGAATACTGAAGGCTTTCAGCTGCTAGTGCTAGAAATTAAGTATAAATGTGTAATTTATTTACTTTTTTAAATAAATAATAATACTAATGTAACAATACTACGTTTCAGCTGTACTGCAAATTTTACTTTACCTGCCTGAAATCGAAATGTGGAAACATAAACATTTTTCTTGTATAAAAATTTTCGAATTTCAAAGAAATTAATGGCACATGATATTTCTATTTCGTCCGTAATTGTAAAAAAGCTGAAGGCAGGTTTAAACTATTTTTAAAAATAAACGCAATTTTTTACTCTATTACAGTCAACCTAAAACACTCGATGTTGATAGAAGGGGAAGGGATAAATTATTTTATAGTTTAAAGTCCATTTTAAAAACATTCTGAATTAAAAAAAAAAAAAAACCATTTATGCCTTTTATCGTTAGTTGTATTAAATTTATGAGATTTTGTCAGATCACTTAACACGTTCCCTGTCCGCTGAGCCACATATGGTTCAGTAAACGTGCGTCTGATAAGCACTGATACGTTCCTGAGCCATATGTGCGTCAGGGGGTATATGAACCACAAGTGTTTTTTCTACATGGTCATGAAGATTTTGGAAATTTTAAATTTCAATTTAATTTCGAATTTCAGGAGTAATAGTCCGTAGTTAAAAAGAAGTGAAAAAATTTAAACTATTCAAACTCCCTCCAAAAAAACTGCCATTTCAACTCTGTAACAGTCAGCTAAATATATTTTTTTTATAATTGATTTTTTTTCAATTAACTTGAACTAAAAAAAAAAAAAGAGGTTGTCTGTAAAGTCGGTTTACTGACGATAGTTGAACGTGACAACGTCATAAGAAAATATTGAGGGAATGGTTGCAATTTTCAAAACAAAATTTTAATTTTATTTGTTTGATAGATATTTTGTATGGATATAGAGGAGGAGGTAAATGGAATTGCAATGGAATAGGTCAAGTTACACTTACACAAACGTGAAAAATGACGAAACATTTATCAAATTCATGAAAGATATTTTCAATTTCGATTGTGCATCAGACGTTAATAAGTCAACAACACTAAGAGGCACCATCATCGATTTGCCTTTTTCAAGACACATTACACTCGAAACACTCCCTTTCATTTCCTACTTTTTCTATCATCGTCCTATTCTCAACAGAGAAATGGTTCATTACCATGCACACAGCAAGAAGGCATATGCAAATACAAATATGTGAATTTATATACCTACATATGCGCATATACATACATATACATACATATATATGCTCAATCAAATAGGACAGAGCCAGATGTCGAACGTTGCCGAACGCGGGGGCCGATTGTGCTCTTTGTCGTCGGTCCGCGCTCTCGCTTGCAGTTCAAGCATATTAGCTTACATTTGCTTGCGTACGGAATAGATTCGTATATTCGATATGTCCATATGACTTGTATGCATCTTTACATATAGATTTGTTCTTTTTGAAAATTGCGCGAAATTGTATATGTATATGCATGTTTATATACATATATTAGTATACAACATGTCTTATAAGGTATATGGTAAATATTACCATACATTTTTTCCTTCATATATAATAAAAAAATTAATAATAACATTAAAACAACAGGTATTATTAACAAACTTGGTTTTATTTTAAATTCTTCAAGTAAATGAAATTAATAATAATCAATAAGAAATCATATGCAAGTACAAATACGTGAATTTATATATGTACATATCCGCATATACATACACGCTCACTTAAGTAGGAGAGAGCAAGATGTCGAACGTTGCCGTTCATTTGCTTTGTTCGTTCCGCGCTTTCGCTTGCAGTTCATTCAAGGTAACGGCAATGAGCAAGGTAACGACAAATAAGCAAGGTAACTACAAATGAGCAAGGTAACGACAAATGAGCAAGGTAACACTAATGAGCAAGGTAACGACACATTTTTTCGTGCGTGCAGCCGGCTAAATCGAATTATAAGACGTTATCACGTCAAAACACAACTAGCGCCGTAAAGCAACCTAGCAGAATCATTTTGAAATATAGATACAGTGAAATTCCTTATAACCGGACACTCACCGTCGCAGTGTTTTTGTCCGGCTATGGGAGATGTCCGCTTATAAGGGATGAAGTCACAAAATATTTATATACCACACATATGAATTGTATTGTACATAGTTTATTTAAGAAATTTTTGGAAGTAAAGAATATTTGCATACTTTAGTATTACATATAAATACATATATGTACATATAGCGATTAAGTACATTGTACAAGTCTTTACATTTCAATACTAGTTTGATTGAAAAAATTAGGTAATGCTTGATTGCTTTAATTTAAAATGTTCATTTTCAAAGTGACTCTCGATATTTTTAATGTGCTGAAAAGCTACATAGTCATTTTTTGCATATTGTTTCAAGCCCGCAACAAGTTTTAAAGCCTCATCCTATGATGTTATAGGCTCACTTATTTCTTCTGAAAATTCATCTTCTGAATCACTTATGTCCATAGTATCATCTTGTTGGTCAAATTGAACTTCTATATTGTTGTCCTCAGTGAAAACATTTTGATCCATTTGGAGAAAACCTTTGAACGCAACCATTCGCATGCAACTGACTTAACAAACTGAATGGAAAACTACTCTTAATTTAAAACACAGGACTTGAATGAGTGTATACATGTTAAAAGGGGAATCACCTGTTTCATTTTTATAATGAACAACAAAGCTTGCTTGTGATATTTTTGAATTTTGTCCGTTTATGAGAAATTTTTTTATGAAAATGGTTTGAAATACCTTGTCCGCGTCCGGTTATTAGAGTGTCCGTTTATTAGGATGATATTTGTATGAAAAAATGAGTGAAAAACCTGTGTGCCCAAAATTTGTCCGGTTATTGGAGCTGTCCGGTTATAAGGACTGTCCGTAATGGGGAATTTCACTGTAATATGCTTTATAAAATCACAATACTTATATATTAAATATGTAATATTTGGTTCCAGAAGGTTAATTTTATGAATAATGGGGGTGTTTCTTAAACTTGAAGACATTTCAAAAATCACGAAAATTTTGAACCTTCTGTTACCTCAAGATGCAATGTGCATTTTTCGAGCTTCAAAGGCTTGCGAGGAAAATTGGCGGCGGAAATGGGCTCGAAAAGTCTCTTGTCAGTTTCAGTGTTGCAGTTATACTCTTAAAATCACAGAAAACTAGAACATGCTAAAACAAAACAAAAACATTCTACAATAAGTTCAAAACGCTCTTGTCTTGCCGTGTCTGACTGCACCCTAAGGAAAGTCACACTCACTTACAAGTACATGTACTTACGAATACTGCACATGGATTACCATTCATAATTTACATCGCATGCATACAAAAGCAGTAAACTTAGCCCACATTCTTAAGCGAATGAAGAGCTTGCGCGGAAAAGAGACTAGTTGCTCGTTGATTGTTGGACTAGTGTACAGTAGACTAGTTACTTGAGTCCATTTCTGTCCGAATTGTGCGAATCGTAATTGCAATACAATTACAATTACTGAAAAAATGAACTTTCCAATCAGAATATCCTTTTAAATTTGCTGTCTAAAGGAACCAAAAGAAGCAGTTAAAAGTTGAGAGCCAGTACGTTCTAATCAAGTTTGGTGTCAACTCTACACTTGGATTACATCTTACCTATGCATTATGCATGGCTACTCTCTTCCAGCAGCAGCAATTTATGGTATGTAACCAACAATTCAATACATCACTCGAATTCAATATCTCAATTTCTGTATTACCATTCACTTTGCTTTAACCTTTGGTTTCTGCCTTTTGATGTCGGTCGTCTACTTCACTCTTGTCAACCACCTGTTGTTTATGCTTGACGCCACTCTGGCTCAAGGCTGCAACGCTAGCTGATATTTAGCAAAGATAGCAACGCCAATTAAAATACAAAATGAGCTACGTGCACCAACATGCAAATCAAGGCGAAGGATTCGTACTCACCGCTACCTTTTCGCAAAGTTGATGTTTCAGAATGAGGGAAGTGAATGAAGTGAAGTCTGCATTGAAATTCTTGGCACGAAACATGCGAATAAGACACAGTAGCAATGGCAGCAGACATGGAAGACCGTAGCCAACAAAAGCAGAGATAGCCATGTCGGGTGATGGTTGCACAGTGCCAGAGTAGAGGTCCAGCACAGACAGACATCAGCTGACTGGGGCAGCACAAGCAAAGTTCAAAAGCCTTCGTGGTGCAGCGCATACTTTTATTATTGATTTTCAGCATGAACAGGAATGCGAGAGACACACATGTCTGCATGTCTGCATGTCTAAGCATTAATGTTGAAATTAAATCTGCTGTTGAAGCATGCAGTAGCCAATTTAGTACTAAAGTATTTATATAAGTATGTGCATTGGGGTGCCTTACCAAAAAAGTTGAAATTTTTCTACCGGAATTATAAAATCTTTTGTACTCTAAGACTAAACCTTCTGCTAAAATGTTTCGGAGAAATGTTAAGATTTACGTGAGCTGAACCGTTTTGAAAATACTGCAAAAAAATCGTTTTTTATAAATAAAATTAGTTTCTAAAGTATTGAATTTTTTTTTCAACAGACACAGACAGAAGCATTAAAGCTTAAAAGGTCTGCATAAAATTTCTTAAAAATGAATGAATGAAAATAAGGACAAATTTTATTGGTACCCTTAAATCGGCCTAACTCACGTAAATCTGAATATTTTTCCGAAATATTTTGACGCAGGTCTTAAAATATAATTAATTTTTTAATTATAACGGAAAAATAATACCGATTTTTTAATGTTAAGTGATTGCACCCTAATTTGTATAAATATGTACATAGGTATATCGAATATGAGCTGAGGTGAGGAGAGAAAGACCAATCAGGCCTAAAGTTGCTTAGGTTACATACACATATATAATATTATATATTTTTTGTATTTAATACTTACATGAAGCACCAATATTTGTTTTATTTTTATTAATCATTAGCCTTCCTTAAACTGTCTCACGCATAATTTTCACGTATTCAGGTGAAATGGAGCACTACTCGACTAGAAATTTTAGTAAGCCGGTGATTAGGCGCAAATAAGGCAGACCGCATTTCAAATTTGCGCCTCATAAGGCAGCCAAACTAGGCCCACGCCCCGAAAGGTATCGCCACACATCTGTCTCATTAGGCGCAGGTTCGAAAAACCGAACTTCGGTAATACTCCGGATGCCCTTCTACAAATCAGTTAGGGATTCCAATTTATGCCTAAGTGAGGCACTGCCACAGATTTTCGTGACCACAACCAAATTTGCAATTATTCTAGCATGCCAATCTTTGCCTTGCCTAACGTGGGCCTGGTAAGGTAATAGTGAGGCGTGCCTCAGTGAGGCCTGCCTAATTCGGGCCTAACTGATTCTTCGGCATGCCTCACTGTAATTCTAGTCGGGTACTCGTAAACTGTAAAGTCTGCATTACCCTGTTGGAGGTAGCGTGAGTGTCCTCTATAAATCAAATTTAACAACTGTATATTTTATGACTGCATGAATATATTATATTTACCACCATTGTGAGCAGAATTCCACATACAATGTTTTTGCATGTCTTTAAGTAAAAAAATATAGGCAAATGCATTGTGCATATGTATGTATTAGGTTGGGGAATAAGTTCGTAGTGTTTTTATATTTTCTTTTATTTTACAACGATTTGTTTGCTGTTTGGCAAAGAGTAGGTATACATACAATAGAACTATTTCTGCTTAACTAAACTATGTTAATTGTATTTTTTAGTTATTTAATTTTTTATTAATTTTGAGGCTTATAAATGGAATACCCAGACGGCAAAAATCTACTTTTCGACACCTGCTCTTCTTTGTTTTTCATCGAGGTCAAAAAGCTACTGAAGCAACCCGAGATATTTGCGACGTATGTATATAGAGAAGGTGTCATAGGCGAGTCTACAGCACGGAAATGCTTTGCAAAGTTCAAAAATCGCGACTTTGAATTGGCGCAAAAAATGAACTGTATTCATAAAACGATTCTCAAGTACCTGCATTGAAGGGACTTACCGAAAAATTGCGAACCTGGGAGCCTCACGAGCTCACCGAAAAACACAAAGAAAGTCGCCTTCAAATTCCGTCTCAGCATCTCGCCCACCATCGAGCAACACACGGTCATAAACAGCGCCTTTGGACCGAATCGTCACGGGAGATGAGAAATGGTACCTATACATCAATATGAAGCAAAGAAAGGAATGGGTGGCTCCAGGAGATACGCCGAAGCCAAGAGTCAAGCCGGATCTTCCGCCAAAGAAGATCATGATATGTGTTTGGTGAGTCTGGGAGGGCATGGTGCACGAGGAAATGCTCGAAAAGAATGCTACGGTCAACAAGAAGATCATAAATTGCCCAGCTACACCGTGTGAATGAGGCTATTCGATTGAAAAGACCTGATTGACATGGTCAAATCATATTCCTTCACTAGAACGCCAGGCCTCATGTTGCACAATTCGTCAAAGCCGCACTCCAAGAGCTCGAATGGGAGTTTCTTCAGCATCCGCTGTATTCTCCGGGTCTTGCACCGACTGACTACCATCTTTTCCGCTCCCTGTTAAACCGTATGAAGGGCATTCATTACCTTCCATAGCGCATTGGTTGAAAAATCTCCACTTTTCAGGCCAGGATTCTACACTTACTGCTTTGAGGAAATGTTTCAAGTTATAAATGTTGTGAGACATAAATATGTTTCGCATGTGAGGTGATGAATGCTGTTCATCATCTTGGCATTAAAGTTCGGGGTGGGCCATTGTCTTCTCTACAATACGCCTTCATTCTTCTCGACAGTCCGCTTTCGCTCTATGTTGTGAAATTCTCACCTTTCATATATCGTCTTCTACGTCTTGAAACCATCGTCTCCTTGGGCGGGCTCTTCTCCCTGCTTCTTCAGGATTTGCTTCAAATACTTTTTTGGTCGTTCTTTCGCTGCTCATTCTTAAAACGTGGCCATACCACCGTAATCTTTGGGACTTTATAAACCACGTTACATTTCCTCCCGCGATTAAAACACTGGGCTCGTGGTTATACCGTACTCGGTATGTACCGTCTTCTCATCCTATAGGGCCGAATATTATTTAAGTCGCAAGCGTTCGAGACGTATGGAGGTCCCACGTGCAGCAGGCCAAAGCTCACAAAGAGCTGTAGAGCCAAAAGATGATGATGTTGATGATTCTTTTAAGAATTTTTCTTTCAAATCGCATCAGTAAATTGACGTCATTAACCCATTTTTCACAGCCGTAGGTTAGCACCGGGTTTTATTATAGTTTCGGGAGTTTTGGTTCCTTTGTATAGATGAATGCTGTTACAAAGTTCTTAACTCTGGAATAAAAAATATCAAACAAGGTATTGCATATTTTATGTCCAGATCACAGTTTTTTAATAAATTTTAAATGAACTACAATTTTGTGGCATTCTCATCGGTTGATTGCCACGTGCGACGGTGTGTTTATTTCGTACGCACGTGAAACTATAGATATTATGGTAATTGGTAATGTTGCATATTCAGTTTTTCATTTGCTTTTGAATTAAATTTTTTGCAGGACTTTAAATTTCGAAGGGCAGAATTTTCCAAAAATTATTTTAAATACTCATTCACTTTATGTTATGACATTAACACGGACATCAAAAGAAAGAGGACAAATGCAGCTTTAACAAAAAATATTTATTTACTTTTCAACTATGTTCGACTTGCCGTTTTATAAAAACGCAAAAACGTGTGAAATAAAATATACGCAGTGGCTACTATAAAAAATGTATATTTTTCCTGGCGAAAAGTAAACAACAATTTTTTCAATATAATATATCCTCTTTCCTTTGATGTTCATGTTAATATTATGGTTTCAAATCTATTTGTTGTAAATTTAGTCCTTTGAAAATTTGAAGTACTTTAAAAAATTACACTGATGAGAAAATGAAAAACTGGGTATGCCGCATTATTATGTAAAATCTCTAGTTTCACATTGAAAAGAAATTTTTTTCTCAATAACGAAAAAAGTTGTTTTTGTCACAGGACGTTTTATGGCATTTAATATTTGCCCTTTCCTTTGGACGAAAACCTGCCGAACTCTCAAATAAGAGTAACTGGAGAATTGCCACAAAAAGGTAGAGAAAATAAAAAAAAGTTCCTCTGGGCTGTCAACAAATTCTTTATAAAGCATTTTTATTATTTAGCATACATACATATATTTTTATTCATTCGTAATTCTGTCACTCGCTTAAGTTATGTCCGCATTGTTGTTGTTGTGTTTGTTGTAGTGGCATAACACCATCAATGTGGCCATTACTACAGTTAGCCGCGCAATTTTGTTGCCGTGTTTTTTCTCTCCCATATTTTCAAACTGTTTGACGCTGCGGTAATCAAAAAGCTTGTCATATCACAACCTTGTCAGCCTCACTGGTAGTAGCTCCTAACTCACAAATACGCACGCTTAGCTTAGCCTTGACCGGCTGCGTTATATAAATGTGACACCTCCCATTCCCAGATATGCTTCGTCAGTTAAGCGCATTTCTGGTGTTCAGGTGTTTGCGCTTAAAACTTTAGCTGTGCCGTGACAACAGCTGGCACTGGCAATTAAAAGCGCCCTTTTTTGCATTTCCGTTTTACATGTATTATGAGTGTATGTATTTGAGTAATTTTTTTACATTGATGATCCACGAAAGTGTTCAGAAAAAATTCTAGGTTTTAAATGGAGATATATGTTTATACGTATGTGTGTAAAAAATGCTCATGCTAAGCACACGAAATAAAAACCAAAAGTTTTTTTTTAGTTATGTGTATACATTTTTTTCATAACCCGAATAATAATTAGAAATTTATGACAAAATGTAATTTAATTATAATTACTATTATTTTTTATTATTTCCGGTTATTCGTAAAAACTTTAGTAAAATAATTGTAAGTTTTAAGAGGCTGAAAAATCGCATTTAATTTTATTAATTTTTTTGCTGACTGGATTTTATATGAAAATGAGTGTCTTATGAAAAAAAAATGCGCAAGACCGTTGACAAGAAAAAAATTATTAAATATTAATTATTATTTTACTAAAATTTCAAAGCCATAAATTGCACTACCTTTTTTTAAGTGATCGTCGTAAAAAGTTTCTTTTACACCGGTTAGACAGAAAAAAATGGCAGTGGAAATATTTGGTTTTTTTAAAAGACATTCTCGTATTATATAAAATTTAGTTCCCTCTTATTTTTGCTTCAGAAAATTTCTTAGGTAAGCCTTTTGTTTAATTGCCACGTTTTTCTTCTTTCATCTGATACCCATTCGTTATACCGCGTAAAGTTTAAACCATTTTTTTGATTTTTTTGATTGATAAATTTTGTGTCTAAAACTAGATCAATGATAACAGTGCATTTTTTAATCACTTTAGCTTCATTATTTCAAGACCTATTTCAACTATGGCTTTCTGTGACATTATGGGCGAGCCTTTAAGGATGCTTATACCATGAAAATACTTTATAATTCCCTAAGAAGTTAAAAATGGGAATAAGCCTTAGTCATTTAGAATCCAACTTATCGTATACTGTTTACTTCCAAATGATCGAAAGAGTTGAACGCAGCTTTGTCCGGTTTGTTCTACAATCTCTTCATTTTAACGAGCAGCGTCTGTATGTTAGTAAATCTAAAATCATTTTCCTTAGTGCGTATTTTATACTCACTGATGTTTATCTATGACATTCCCCGTATCATTGGTTGTTCAGATTACTAGAGCAGAAATAGTCCGCAAATGTTTTGCGTTTTCACTTTCCATTGTGTGTCAAAATGTTTAAATCAAATTAGTTAGATTAATTATGCACCCATTACAAAATCCCTCTATAAAATTTAAAGTATTTTTAGTAGAATTGATCTTCCTTTCTCCTTTATTTCTGAATGAATTTAAATAAAAATGTTTTGTGTGCTCTAGTGAAGATCAAACATTAAAATTTGTATCCTCTTCCTGGTTAAAAGGTCTATTATAGTACAGAGTATTTCGCATACTATAATACGAATAATGCGAACTATTGTGAAACGTCCAACAACTTTGAATATGCCAGTAAAAATTGCTGTAATATTTTCTTCGTTTTGCTGCATCTCAGAACAATTAATTAAATTATTAAGCTTCAGTAATTGCCGTGAATTCTCTTTTATATCTTCAGCCGACTTAAAATTGGTACTTCAAAATCAAGGTGCAATCATTAAAGCTGATGGCACTAGACCAACAAAAACGTGTTGTACATAGGAACGACACGACAGAAAAAGAACTGCGAACTGCGTTGAACAACTGACATGCATTTGAACGGCTTTTTGTCATTTAATTTTGTGCAGACATCCGAATATACGCTTCGAAATATATATGTGTACATATGCCTCATGATCTGAAAATACCGGGAATGTTTAAATAAAATAAAACAGAGTTAACTTTCGGGCAATTTTATCTCCTTCAAAATATGATCCGTCTAAAGCAACACACATGTGCCAACGTTTAACCCAGTCCTCAGGGGAGCAGTCCGAAGGGATGGCCTTCAGCTCCTTCGTCGCATTCTCTTTGATAGACTCTCTCCTTCCACGAAGTGGTAACTTCAACTTGGGAAACAAAACGAAGTCGCACGGTGCCATATCAGGTGATTGTGGCGCTTCCACGATGGTATCAACTTGGTGTTTGGTTAAATAATCCAGTCCAATTTGGGATCGGTGCGATGGCGCGTTACCAACATTCAAAATTCAAAAATTTATTGCCACATTTTCGGCCGGCCAGGCAGACACTAATGCTCCGATGGCGCTAAACAGTGGCAGATGTGTGTCCCACCAACATAAGAAAAAATATGGACTGATTCACACATGCGCTATTCGTTGAAATTAAACATTTCCGGCACTTTCTGATCATAGGGTATGTTTTCCTTTAACTTCTTATGGGGCATAGGGCGTCAACTGCTTGGAGGTGTAGGTAGTTTGTTTAACTATCACCAAGCTAGGGTAGGCGGGCTAGCAACCTACTTATTCGAACTTTAATTGCTAACAAATCGCCAAAACGCGGCGAAAGAAAACAAAAACTAGCTAGTCTACTAATATCGGCTTTAAATTATAAGCTAAAATAAATAATTGGCGTATACACTTCTGTTAGGTGTTTGGACGAGCTCCGCTTCCTATTTCTGGCATGCCTATTGATGTCGGTTGACGAATGGAGGGACCCACATCTTCAAGCCAACTCTCAACGGTAGATATTTTTATAAGGAGCTTTTTTCATGGCAGAAATACACTAGGAGGTTTGCCATTGCCTGCCGTGGGGCGACCGCCATTAGAAAAACTGTTTCTATCATTTCGCTGTTTCAGTCACGAATATTCAAACCTGCGTTCTCTCCGAATCCTGAGTAGTACTTAACCATTCGGCTACGGTGGTCGCCGTTTGTAAAGAAAAAAAAAACAGCCGAAGCCGAGACACAGTACATTGAAAGGGTATTTTCAGGAATACAAATAAATTTTTTGTATTTTTTATATTGAACATGGAAACATGAAGAACTGTTGGCATTTCATTGTTTAAGTTTGCAAATGTGAATTTGACGCTTAAAATAAAAGAATATGAGTGTTTTCCCCCACATAAAAAATATGGAGTAAGTGCACAAGGCAGGCAGAAAAAATATTTACAAAAAGCAACGCGGTTTTCAATCTTTTGCAAACTGTACTTTATTATACAGAATTCAATATACTATAAAACTACGTACTCAAATTATTTTTGTTTTTTTTTCATTTCATTTTTAAAAAAATTCTAGAAATTAAAAAGTTGAAAAATGTTGATTTTCACAAAGTTTATGCATAAACTATATTTTCATACAAACATTGTCAAAGTTTAATAAGAAATTAATAAAAAGTGTCAAAACTTGTCAATAAGTACTTGTGTTATAGTTAAAAACCGCACTGTTAAAAAGCGTGTTTTAAAGAAATAGTCACAAAGGATGCATAGAATTTTAATTCAATTTTTTACTGTTCAAAAACCAATAGTTTTTTCTACAAATATCGTCTTTTTTTGTGGAACTATTTAGTTCTCTCACAAAATCTCTTGCAAAAAAATAATAGGACTATGAATAAGTTCGTGCGGTTTTTTTTCGAAATTTGAAACTTTATTGACGTAAAATGGTTACAAATTTAATATTCAAAATATTGTCCATCGCTTACTACTACTTTTTCCCATCTTTCTGGCAATTCACGGATTCCCTTTGTGAAAAATTCGGTCGGTTTTGCCGCAATCCACGAATCGATCCATTTTTTGACTTCATCGTAATTACGGAAGTGCTGGTCAGCCAGGCCATGTTGCATCGATCGGAGGAGATAGTAATCGGATGGCGCAAGGTCTGGACTATACGGCGGGTGGGGTAGGACATCCCATTTGTGCGTTTCTAAGTATGTTTTGACCACTTGTGCAACATGTGGCCGAGCATTGTCATGTTGCAAAATAACTTTGTCGTGTCTATCGGCGTATTGCGGCCGTTTTTCTCGCAGTGCTCGGCTCAAACGCATCAATTGTCGTCGGTAGACATCCCCCGTAATCGTTTCATTCGGTTTCAGTAGCTCATAATACACAACACCCAGCTGGTCCCACCAGATACACAGCATAACCTTCAGGCCATGAATATTCTGCGCCGACGTCGATGTTGAAGCATGGCCAGGGTATCCATACGTTGCCCGACGTTTTGGATTGTCGTAATGGACCCACTTTTCATCGCCAGTCACAATTCGATGCAAAAAACCCTTTCTTTTGTGCCGTTGAAGCAGTTGTTCGCATGCCATAAAACGGCGTTCAACGTCTCTTGGCTTCAATTCATACGGCACCCAATGGCCTACCTTTCGGATCATTCCCATGGCTTTTAAACGTTTGGAAATGGTTGATTGATCAACTCCCAAAGTTTTTGCAACCTCTTCTTGCGTTTGAGCCGGATCTTGATCGAGCAATTCCTCCAATTCGGTATCCATGAACTTTGGCGGCGCACCCTCGCGTTCTTCGTCTTCCAAGCCAAAATCACCACTTTTAAAGCGTGCAAACCACTTCTGGCACGTTCGCTCAGATAGAGCATGCTCACCATAAACTTCCACCAAGATACGATGACTTTCGGCTGCTTTTTTCTTCATATTAAAATAATGAAGAAGAATTCCCCGCAAAAACACATTATTTGGCACGAAATTCGACATTTTCAAGTGTGGTAAAAATATTGTTGTTTACGCTTCAAATAAAAAACTTATACTGACGTTTGTGCCTTACGACAGTAGCTCTCCAATGAATGTTTGGAAATGTGGATCGATGGAATAATAATCAAGTTACGCCATCTGTTGTAAAACCGTAACGAACTTATTCATAGTCCTATTAACTTATTTTTTTCTTTTTAAATTTTGACAACCGATTTAAACGGAAATTTTAAATTATCAATAAACGAAAAACGCACAAAAAAAGGAGAATAATAAAAGCTACAGAAATAATAGAAATACCGAGGGTGGCTCGAAAAGGCAAAAACTAGTGAAGCAGCGGTGGAAAAAACGTTAATGAACCACAAAACCAACCACAGCTAAACATTAAGGACAACAGCCACGGTTTTCTGTATTTCAGAATTTGTGAATCTTATAGTTTTCTCCAGTCCACCATCACCCAGATTTCGTGGATTTGCTGGAAAAAGAGGGTGACTAAATTGAAATTATTCGGTTGTTATCATTTGATTGCTTCCGCAATTTAACAATTTGCTGTTTGCTTGTTTACCACACTTTATGGAAGAGTTTCAAAACAGAATGCCGTTAGCAATGATACAGACATGTCTGAAAGGGTGAATTGCATTTCATGAGGGTGTTTTTGCTTGCTTGCTCGTTTGCTGGTAACTTAAATGCTGATAAGCATTGAATTCAGATACAACGCTAAGTGTTTATGGTAAGACATTTTGCCTGATTATCGATTGCACACAAAAATACACAGTGGTAATGGCAGTGGCCTTTATTGATAGTCGAAGGGATGGTGATAACGATGCCTGTTTGTTTGCTGACGAATGCGCTTTTGGTGGTTAAAAGAGGAAAATGCAGCGTTTTTTACGAGTAGAGTTGATTTAAATAGATTATTGGGAGTATCTGAACAACTACAATTTTAGGCAAATCTCTAAAGATTATCTTTGAAATAAACTCCACGAATTTTATTTTACATTCAGTTTAACTATACTGACTGATTCGGTTATATCGTTCGATAGAAGGGACTGTAAAACTTTAGTTGATGTACTAACAGCATCTGGAGCATCTTCTATACTGTTGTCCGGCACTCTCAAAAACGAGATTATGCTACCTGGGTGCTCTCAATTTTGAAATACTGGAATGTATCCCTGAACTGGAGCGTAAGCGGCTCGTAAAATTCGCGAACAGTACGCGCATCTTGAGCTACGCATATTTTCGCTAGAAATAGGAGTCTGGTCGGGTATCGCTAAAGGCTCTGAGTGGATTCGACCAACCAGTATGCCCTAACCTAACCTTACTGGCAGTATATGTTTTATGTAAAGGGTTTTCCAATCGGTACGGCATTTGACAATGTATAGCGGTCATATTGGTGCAGCTGCAACTGTCACAAATTTGTTGGATATCTTTATTTTGTCTTGAAATCTACCATGCAACGCTGCACGATTTAACAACGCGTTGAAATTGGGATAACAAACAGTTTTATGTCGGCCAAGCGTTTCTAGTGCTAACTTCGGGAGGTGAATCCTCTTGAGGAATAAGGCTCTTTTCTAATTAAGTGAGTTCATAAATAATCCACAGAAGATTCATCAGGGGCCACTAGATTCTAGAACTCACTCTTTAGTGAGGATATTGATCCGACTCAATTATTAGGCCTTATTTCTTTGAAGATACCTTAGTAGCTGACCTCACTGTCAACAGCAACCAATATTGAATGCTAATAACAAGTCTTTTGTAGTCTAAGATGGACGATATAGACCTCACAAGCCTCATGTGCTTTCAACAGAATGGTGTCACTTTTGCATGGGAAATATCGAATTTATTGGTTGGGAAGCTGTTGTTGTTATTGTAGCTGCATACAAATTCTGCTGAAGACACAGTTCTTGGCCGGATATAAACACGGGTCGTTCTAATTACGTAGAACCGTGGTTGGGAAGTTCGAGGGCTTCGCTATTTCTCGTGGTAGCGAAATTCACTGGTCTTCGAGATCGTAAGACTTAATACCACGCTACTCCATGCAATCTCTAGTCTATGCAAGGAAACCAACAACCCTAAAAGCCAACATAACTCGCGTTCTTTATGAAATTGAACCCCATTTGGGCGATGATGTCATCTAAATGTAGTTCAGTAGCATGCGCACCTATAGAATCTACAGCGGAACTGTGGCGATGCTTTGCTCGAAATTATATGCCGCACATAATATCAGGAAACGCGTATGAAACCTATACAAAATAGCAATACCGCTCAAAGTATTTATTTTTTTAATACAAATTTAAAACCTGATTGCTCTTAATGCAAAACCATTTGTTAGGTGCACAATGTGAGTATTATAGCAATTTTAGCGAAACCACTTTTATATCTTTTCAAGTCTAAAAGTTTCACCGAGGTATAAAAATGTTCATTAGACTTCAAAACTTCTTAGAAACAACTCAAGGACGCCTGTAATACTCTCAGCTTGGTGTAGATTTATGGCATCAAATGTAAGTCATAATTCACTCGTAGCGCATGTGTTGCCTCTAATTTTATTAGTCAGACATACTCGTACACACATGGCTCTCTACGCGTTATTTCAATCTTCTACTCACTGCCAACCTTTGAAACTTAACAAATTTCCACGAAAGCTTACTAACTAGCAAAAAGTACATTGTTAACCTCAATATAACTCTGATTTCTAAATTACGGCATTACTTAGTTCGCATTTTGTACAACAATACTTGCAAAAGGCTTCGTTGGATTTACTCGTACCAGCAATAACCGACAAACAGCCATGAAATGCCAAAGTTGAAGTAGTTTTGCGTGAAAGGAACTGTGAAGGAATAAAGTTACGCTTATCAGCAGGAGGTGGAACAAAGGTGGTAGCAGCGGCATGCTTGCCAACACTTTCATAAATAGTAAACTCATAAATAGTTAAGAAGGCAAGCAATAAACTTTGGCACTTTGAGCGAGTGCAGTTTGCTAAGATTAAAGATTTTTCAACACTCCGGCTACCAAGAATGTAAAACATATTTCATAGCTATAAATCTGTTAAAGGTGCGAGCCAAATGCATAGTAATATCCCTGTGAAGGTAATGCCACATACAGACTAGGCATGCCATTTTTTTCGATTTCTATGATCCCGAGATTTGTGGGTATCGGTTAAAGTAATCCCGTGATTTCGAGATTAGTCCCGGAATTCATATTTCTATAATTTTCAGCAACTTACATAAGTTGAAAAAAATACAGCAATATTATTTGTGAGGCTTTTCTATCAGATAATAAATATTAAATAAATAGATTTTAAACATATTTTTTTTTATTTAAAGTGAAAATTATTTCATTATAAACTAAACAAAAGAGAACAACTAAATGTGTATGTTTGGAATAATATTTGGGCTGTACATTTCTGCTAAAGCTACTTAAGAAAAAAAAGCTCGCAAACAAAGCAAACAAAGATCTGAGAAACGGAGCTTCTACGAGAGGAGAGAGAGGAAGTCTTCTAGCTCCGCTTCGTGTGGGACGAACCCTGTGTAATATGGATTGAACTTGAAATGGTAAAGTCAGATAAATTAGGAATTGAAAGCTATATTAAAAAAAAATTACTGATGATATTTTTTGAATTTATTTCAAAAGAGATATTACAAAGAGGACAAGTAGGAATTTATTTTCTTAAAACCGGATCCCTAAATCGGATACACTCTTAGAATCTTGCCTCCGTACTCCGTGGCGCTGATTGCGGGAAATAGCATACCCCCGACGATTTTCAAAAAAATGTCGTCCAATTATTCCACTGTTTCACAATGCACATCAAATCGCTACTTTGAGGCCGTGAAGTGGCTGCTGATATTTTAATAGTGGGTGACCAATAACTGCAATTTTGTTTACTTATACTACTATTACTACTTCTCTTTAAATGAGCATGAGCCTTATCACTCCAACTTTGTCTCACAAAAAGTCTAAAGCGCTGTGATTTTGAAGATATGAAGTCTTTAATATTCCATGTTCAATAGTTTTAGAGTAGTCCCTGGGCGGCCGCTCTCTTGCGCACAGATTGACATGGATTATCGTGCAAACTTGTATCGAAGAGTTCAATATTTTTATTTATTCTCGATATCCGGATGGACCTTGGCCGTGGCTGTTTGCCATCGATTTTGTTGCCCGGAACGTTCGCACCCTTTGGCGCATCAAATCGTCCCTGAGGGCATCACTTAAACGTCGAATATTGTAACGTGAGCAAAATCTATGACGTGCAGGTAGTTGGGTAGCTGAGATACTACTCTGGCACTCCCTAAGGAGCACTAACGCGCTGTTTTGATATCATTATGAGACTTCCAATAGGCGGATATCTACAGCCAGCCAGAGCTGTTGATATAATGGAGAGAATTGATGCGATTTAGGTTGGCGCACTGCCCCAGGCTGCAGAGGAAAAGAGCGCCCAGTGAATTTAATGGTCTAGCCACCAATCCCGGGCATTTGCAGAGAAAGAGCTCAACAGCATCCTTCCCTGAAAGGTCCCCACAGTTTCTGTCATGGGGTTAAATGCTAAACCTAGCTTTTCCGCGAGTGTGTCGCTTGTCGAATGAATGGTAAACGCAGCTCCGAGTTGAATGTGAAATTGAATGGCGTGGATTCCCCAAAACTTTCTAAGACCTCCGTTTATTGTATTCGAGTCAAAGCGCTCCGGAGCTCCATTTCTTCAAAGCTTTCTTGAGAAATAAGTTGTGCAATTCCCCTTTAACAACAATCTGGGGAATGCCGATGACGAAGTAGGAGGCTTCTGAAACCAACTCAATCCCCTTCCTAGCAAGCTAATCAGCAATTTCATTTCCCTCTATATTTATATGCGCTGAAACCCAGATCAGAGAAATTTTACCTGTGCACCCAAAAAATGTCGATTGGATCTGCACCATAGCGTCGTCAGAGCCTTGATCGCGGTTAGACTATCGGAAAAAATGTTAATATCTCCCTCCCAGCCACGTACTCTAAGTGTTTTGCATGCCTGCAAGATCGCAAAAACTTCTGCCTGAAAAACACTAGCAGAATTCGGCGACTTTAAGGAAATAGATAAATTGGCTGATTTTGAGAAAACCCCTGCTTCGACTCCCGATTCCTTCTTGGAGCCGCCAGCGAAGACAGAGGTTACAGCTTCGGTGCAGATTTTCCCCTCGTTCCAGTCCTGCCTACTTGGAAAGATTGCCTTAGCACGACACTCAAACTCCAGTTTGCAGATAAGGAGATCGGTCCCAAGTTCAGAGAAATGCGGTATTAACTGCCTAAAAATGATACCGTGTCCCTTGAGAAATTGCCTTCAGAGGCCGACTTCCTTTAACCTGATTGCACTTTGAGCAGCGATGGAAATAACGTAAAAGTCGATGGGAAGTAAGTGCAAAACGAAATTCAGAGCAGCAGTGGGGCAAGACGACGTAGTTGCCCGCGAATCATTGGCTTGAATACGTTTCGATTGTGAAAGCACGTTGTTCACCCATTATCGTGAAGCTAACGCAGTCTCCTCCCCACACATACGCTCAGCGGTTAGGTAGAAACTCTAAATTTAAGACCTAATTTTGCCACCGGACACCCCTGTATATATCACATCCCTGAACTGCATGTGCATCCACTCATATTATTTAAATTGTTTGTTTTTCTAGTTCACTCCTCTCGGGAGCATAGGGGCTCGACAAGACTTGTCTTGCGTTGGTTTCGTTAATCTATTTCTAACAGGGTAGGTGATTAGCCTGCCGTTATCAGTCCTTAATAGTGGGAATGCTTACCTGTCGTTGCTTAGGGGCAACGCCTTCTTACCGCTTGGAGCGCCACCTGTGTGTGAAATATTTCTGGCAAGAGGGTCACATAGATGGTTGAGGACTTCGCTAAATTTGGTGTGTATGCGCTATTATCGCGATTGCCCGCTTCCTCTTACTGGCGCCACTGATGCATTGTGTAACTGTGTGTTTTTCTTTGTTTTTGATTGTTTTAGCAGCCACAATGCAAATAATGCGCTGACCGTTGTGCGAGAGTAAGGATGAGAAGGATAAGTTTTTGGAGTTGAGGAATGAGTTTTTTTTTTTGTTTGTTTTAGAAAGTAGGTAAATTTGGAAAAGTGCTTTACGTGGGATTCGACCTCTCTCTGGGATGGCAGGCTAGTGCACTTACGCTAGACTACCGAAATATTTAAATATTATTTATTATTTTAAAAATTACTTGCATCGAGAAAAGAGTTTCAATTATTTACTTGCAAGGAATCACTAATTATTGGAAAATAATCCCGAAATATTTGAGACTTAAAAAATACGGGAACTGGCACCCCTAATACTGGCATACATATATTATATATAATATATATTTATGTATATCCAAGTCACCGGTTCAACTTGAGAGCCTATTCCAAAGAAACGTATTAATATTAAGTTCGCTATGTATGAAAGTAGGTATTCACATACTTTTATGAATATCCAAAAGTTTTGCTCATGAGTACAAGAATTGTGTTACTTGTATATTAACTCATGTAAGTAATTGTATGTGTGCCATTAATTTTCGTTGTAGTGTAAATCCTTAATGTTATGACAAAAAACAACGCCCTTCTCCGCCCACCTGTAAAGGTAGCGCACGCTACTCAAGTCATAATGCCATGCATTGGTGGTATGTAGGAATGTCATTGGGCTTTGCAGCACTAAGTTTTGTGTGATTTGCCACATTCGGCAATGCATCAAAATTTAATAGCCCTTAAAACACCGCCCAAATTGGAAATAATGAAAGAAATTATATGACTTCAGTGAGCGCTTTTCGTTTGGGACTTTGTGTGGGATTTGAGTCTTCAAAACTACTTCTTTATGTTAATGTATGTATGTGTGTGCACGTAAGTATATCCCTGAAGTGGGGAGTTGGTCATCATATTCTGCAAAGGAAGTGTTTGAACCGAATCCTCTTAAATGCAGGCCTTTTACCACAAATCGTAATAAGTAGATTTTGTCAGGAAAAGTGGTGCATAATTTGTATACTTAGTTAACTCTAAGTAGCCCGCTTTACACACCCATATGTCCCATTAGAAAAAACGTGAGGAATTGCATTTTGCTTTAATGCTTTGTACAGTGTTTGTGACTTGGAAAAAAATAGTGGAATTTTTGTTTTCTCACGTTGTCTCATTGTAGTTTACCATTTTGTTATAGTTGATAGATAACAACACAATCACGCAAGTGATATTTTTAACAACAAATATGTATACAAGGTGGCACAAAACTAATCACCCTTTCTCATAACTTTTTTACTAAATAAAAAACAAACGATTTTGAGTGATGGAAAGTTTTATTTTGACATTTACGCGCTCGTTGGCTCGTCTGTTTGTATACTGCAGCTGTCTAGTTCACACGCGTCAAATATGATTGACGTATGACGTCATTTGCAAAAAGTAGAAATCAATCACCCTCTGACTTTATGCGTTTGATGCGGTACAAGCAAAAAAATTTTATACATTCATTGCAATTTAAAGAGAACGAATAAAAAACGTTATTTATTATAAATTTCATGATACAAAAAACATAATTGCATTTAATGACATTATCAGCAATGTTCGACATTTGACTTTTGCTGGCACTATGACTTCTTCATCGAAATATAACTATCAGATTGATAATTGTTATTAATTTTTTTTCAACTGTCTTCAATTCAAGTCAAATTCAATTTTATAAACTAAAAAACAAGAATAAAATAGGCAAGTGTTTGCAAGCTCTAAAAAAAGCTGCCAATTCAAGAAACCAGCTGTACAGTTTTTGTTACACAATTTTCAAATTTATTTTCACAATTTATTGTTAACTATTAACGCAGCTTACTAAATAGTAAATAGTAAAAATACTAAATGTGTTCATCATTATGAACTTTTTAAAACTCTCTGTAGCTTTCATAAAATTTGAAGTGAAGCTTCCTTCTTTTTTATATCATGATATATTGTGTAAATTTTATTTATATCAAAAATTAATTTAAAAAAAGTTTGTTTTCACGGTTCTGTCGCTATGGGATATGGTTTAGGAAAAAGTGAAGTCCAGAGACGATTTTCCCGTAACAAAAAACCTCTTAAAACATGTTTCATCAAAAATCTATAACACTTCTTTTCCAATTTTTCACTACACAACAGCAAAATGAAGCGTTTTTAATAAAAAATAACTATTTTCGCGATGTAGTAAACTCGAAGTTACTTTCAGACTTTGTGATAAATTTGCCTAAAATTTTACGTAGAATACACCTTGGATAGTCAAAACAACTCTCCAAAGAAATTGTCTCTCAGTAATACATACATATACCAGGTTGCAAAATCAAAAAAGCAGCTCATATATTTTCCAAGACGATGGTAAGAATTTTCTCCATATGAGTGTTTAACAATGTCGTGCATTAGTTTTATGAAGAAAATGGGCAATACCGACAAGGAAAAAATTATTAAAAAAATTAAGGAGAATTTTTAGTAGCCTCAAACAGTTTGTTCCACGAGTATTAAATAGGCTATACAACTAAGTAGAATCAGACAAAGCTTCAAAAATATATTGGAGGAAAATGTAACTGCAAAGACCGAAATTTCGATTTTCTTTGTATTTTCTGTGTGAAGTCCAAAAATTTACTTATGCAAGGACACATTCAGTGTTCTGTACTGTAGCTCAGGGTGTACCATATAAATAAATTAGTTCCAGCTTTGCATGTATTTTTATCGCAAGATTTTCAGCCAGTTAGTGCTTTCTGCAGCAAAAAAATCTCCCTAGATTAGCTTAGTTTGAATCGCCAAGCCTTAAAGTAGCTTCAGATAGGTCAATTTATGTTGCTACTGGAAGGGCGTATAACCCTTGGAGTTACTCATAATTTCATAAGACAGGAGTAAAATTATAAAACATATTTGCCCGCTCCTCGAACTGGTGTACACGTTTGCGTTATTTGCCATTGTTCGGCTCGTAGCTCCGTGATTGTGCTTTTTCCAGCAGCTTAAAACATGGGCTGCCAAATTTGGAACTCACAAAGATGCTCTGCGATTTCCATTCCACACTTCCTGTACCTTGTCTGTTTACCTTAAAGGATAGACTAAGAGATCTTACCTGCATTAGATTTGCAAAAATTGGTTTTCGGTAATGCAAAAACTTCAAAAAGTTCTGGGAATAGGCTTTTGATAAAACTGTACCTCATTTCGCATTGTTTTATATCATCAACCCTTTTCTTTTTTTTTTGTCTTTTTTGATGGAGCTTCAAAGCTTCTTAACTGCTAAAGAAGTGATTTAAAAATTGAAATCAAAAGTAGAAAAATGTGGATATTGAACAAAAAAGAAAGTAAAGAGCGAAAATGGAAAAAATGTTCACATTATTTTGAGGGAAAAAGAGCCACAAAGTGTAATTAAAAAATTAATACTTGCGTATTTTCTTTTTCGAATAAAAAATTCGAAACTTTATAAAACTATACCCCATTCCCGGTTTTGCCATCGCATAATTTTTTTTATTTTAATTTTCACACCTCTTTAAAATTTTTAATATTATCTTGAGTATTATTGAAGAAATTCAAAAAAATTTTTTCAACCAAAAATTATGAGGGTTTATATAACTGTACCCCATTTTCGATTTAGCCATTGCATTTCAATTTTTTTCGTTAAGCATACGAGTATGTGTCTCAAACTATATAGGCAGGTTTTCGAAAGTGGCAAAACTTACTTCTGTTGTTATTTTGCGGAAAAGAGGATCCAATTCAAAAAGATTTTCTTGAGTACACTTGAAGAAATTCCAAACTTCACCTCGAATGAAATATGCGTCAACAGCTTATTTGTTTCTTCCGCATACCCAAAAGTTTCAACGAATGTGTGAATTTCGTGTGATTGTTAAAATAAATCAAAAATAACTTTTTTCCAAAAAATGTTTATGAAACTCTTTTCGGCATTACGACTCAATTGGAAATGCCAAACGATGCAATGTCTTCCCTTTGCGCTGTTGGTTTCAAAAGTTCTGAATATGATAGAATTCTTCTCATTCTAACGACTAAAAGGCAACATTTTGAAACGTAACGATTCGACCGTAATCAAATTAGTGCACAAATTTTGTTAAATCGAGAAGCAAAATAGTCCTCCTATTCTTGCTTAAAATGTATTTGGCTGCATGTTGCGTCTAAAAACGTCGTGCATTCATTATATGGAGAAAATGCGCGACAACATAATGGAAGAAAATCATAAGTAATCAACGGGATTTTTTAGAAACCTGAAACTTGCCCTTTATTGTAGTATAATTCAATAAGCTATAAAGCTGCATGTCATTAATGTTTCTAAAAATTCTAATGAGATGGGAAAATTGTGGATTTTTTCTTTATGGTTTTTCCTACAAGATGATGAGCTTTACTTTTATAAAAAAAAATAATGAAAACTCAAAAAAATTTAAAAATAGTCAAAATTGGTCAAAAGCGCATACCCTTGTTCTATTGTCTGTAAGGATATTAGCACTCCGTCCGTGAGTGCGCCATTCAAATATGTGATTTAATTAGCTAAGTACTTTTCGTTATCTTCTACACTTTTGTGCTAAAGAGATTAGTATAAGTGCACTCGTCTGGTCACTACCGGCCCATCGACATCATTAATGGAAGTCTAAGACTTTTTTACCGCCGGATGTGAAACCTAATTGACGATTAGATTTCCGGTATCAGTTCTGTTCCCCTTCTTTAAACTGAAGTTTCTTTCTTGAAAAATGCTGAAGCCAATCCACACCTTGCCAAAATAGAAATTTGACGTATCCAACCATTTTCATTAATTCCTATTATTTCTCGGTCAATCTCTAATCCTATAATAAAAAATTTAATTTAATTTTGTAGTTACCACTAATATTTATTTAAAAGCAAAATTGGGTTGAAGAAAACTTTACAGTTGTTATTATCATTTCCGCTATTCTCTTGCCTTCACATTATTTTTGAAGACTTTTTCACTCACTGACGACACTGTACATCACGCCTAACTAATCCGCGGAAGCTTTCAAATAACTTTCACGCCAATAATAAATATCAGCTCAAGATTCGTTAAGACCTTTAAATATTAACTGAGCACTAGAACATTACAAGTGCCTTTAATAAAAAAAGTTGAAATTGTGTATGTCTACTTTTTCTTTTTCTAATGCGCGGAAAATTAGGTTTTCATTTCTAAACACCACTGCTCTAATGGGCCTGTCAAAACCACCAATTAATGTGGTTTACTTCTTGCTTGAGTGAGAGTGTTAGCTCGTTAAGCTCTGAGCACAACCGTTTGCTATAGATAACGTGACGAAATTTGGGGTGGATAGACTGGCTGGGTGTGGCTATAATCCGCTTAGGTAATCATTTAAAATTAATTTCTTTTGGCAATAAAAGGAAAATATGTCGTCTATTGCAGCAGTGATAAAGCGCAGTCTGCATTTGCGCTCTACATGTACGGGTACTACTTGCGTATTACTTGCCCACATATACCACTGTAAATGGTATTACAAATGTATGTATATGTATAGCTGCTAGCAGATATGAGCACCACGCCAGCAGGGAAAATCTTGCCCAATAAAATAAGGTAATATAATAATTTATGGTTTTTAAAATCTTTAAATTAATTTTTTTAGAATTTAAAATATTTGAATTTAAATTTTATTTGAGGTATATCGAAAAATGTAGTAAAAATTCTTGAGTGTTATTATAATTAAGAATACTGAAAAATAATTAGGAACATACATATTTTCTATTTAGAGATAACAAAGATTAGAAAATCTCTACAATGTGGCGCAAAATTAATCATCAATTTGAATGATGGCAATTTTTATTTTGACTTTTACGCCCTCCATTGCTTTTCTGTATGTATACTTCAGCTGTTTTAGTTCACAACTTTCAAATATGATTGACATATGTCGGACACCATTTCCATAAACTATAAATCCTGCGATCTTCATTCAAAAACTACTACACAGATTTTAACGTTTTCTACACTGCTGGAAATGTATAGGTACATTTTATTAGCATGTTGCCAACTATGTTTATTTCAAAAAGAAGTTATTAATTGGAAAATAGTCATTAATATTACAGGCGAAAAAGGCAAATAATTTTATGAAAAATATATTTTAAAAACAATTTGATAGCGTTGCCAACTGACTTTTATTTATCAAATGAAAGTATTTAAGGAAGCTTTAATAAATAACACAGGCCTACAAAATCTCGCTTTTTTACAGCTTCTAAAACCGCTATAGGTGTTTCTTAAAGATTTTTTTATGCTGAAAACGAATATGACCTTGAAAATGCTCCAGCACGTCAGGATTTTTGGCAATTTGAGGTTAAATAGTCAAACAATGCAGATTTTGGCCATTTTTTTTAATTTTTCACAACGGCATCGCAAAGTACTACTCTTTAGCTTTAAGGTCCTTTTTTAAAAATATTTTTACGATTAATGTAAAAAAAGTTATTCTATTTTGAATTGGAGGCTTCTAGATATGCAAATTCAACCTTTCCAACTCTCTAGCGCCCCTGTAAAGGGCGAATTCAAAATAATATAACTTTTTTTATATTAATCGCAAAAATATTTTTAAAAATGGATTTTAAAGCTGAAGACTAGTACTTTGCGATGCCGTTGTGGAAAATTAAAAAAAAAACCTTACCTTTCTCAAAAAAAAAATTTAAAAATGGCCAAAATCTGCATTTTTGGACTATTTAACCTCAAATTGCCAAAAATCCTGACGTGCTGGAGCATTTTCAAGGTCATATTCAATAAACACCCATATCCGTTTTAGTAACTGTACCTCGCAGGACTGTGAAATATATCCGATACATTTTGGTACATAAACTTTATTTTTACTTAATTATAAAATGTCAAAAATTGATGGGTAATATAACTTTTTAATATTTTTTTTCGTAATCAGGACACCAAATTACAAAGTAATTAGTTAAAATTATCGAAAAAGTTGTTTGGTTGTTGGCCTGTGTAATTGTGTTTAAATGGTGTTGTCACATGATTTTCATTTGAAAAATTGCTACTTATCGCACATTTAATTCGAATACTAGAAGTTGAATATGATTATCAAATTCAAAGTATCGCCCCATCAGTTTCTTGCCTATTCTTTCAAAAGTGTTTGAAAAAATATTCTTTGCCAGATTAGATAAAATATTGACAGAAAAAAATATAACACCAAGCCATCAACTTCGATTTAGACATAAGCAATCAACTGCGCAGCAAGTCCACAGAGTTATACACAAAATATTAGATGATTTGTTTAATAAAAGGTTCTGCGTGGCTGTCAACCTAGATATTGCAAAAGCTTTTGACAGGGTATGGCAAAAAGGACTACTGCATAAGCTAAGTAAAATATTACCAAGGAACCACTTCACCATTCTCATTAGTTAGCTGGAAAACCGACATGCTTTTATAAAGTTTGAAGAAGAATGTTCAAGCATGATGCAAATGACAGCAGGTGTACCTCAAGGCAGTTTTCTGGGACCTCGATTGAACATGGCATTTACTGCAGATATTCCGATCCCAACAACAAAACATTACATGATAGCCACATTCGCGGATGGCAGAAAAAAAGCGACTGACATTCATCAACAAACAATAATTATATAAAATATATAAATACTATAAGGTGGCTCGATAAATGGAGAATAGAAATCAACAAAGATAAAAAGCTACAAGTAATATATACAAACAGAAAGCCTGAGAAACTCAAACTAAAAATAAAAAACAACTAATAAATAAAAATCCTTCCCACTGCAAAGTATAATATATTGGTGTAACTATATATGAAAAACTAAATTGGAAACGACATATGGAAAATGAACGACGTGAAATCAAAAACAAGTTCAGATAACTATACTGGCTATTGGCAAAAAATTCAAAACTAAGCCATAACAACTAAATAGTGAAATATAAATAAATAATCTCACCCATTTGGAAATATGGCATAGAAATCTGGGGCACAGTAAAAAAACCAATATCCAATTAATTCAAAGAGCCCAATCTGAAATACTTCGAACAATAACAAAAGCAGGCTGGTATATACCAAATGACGTCATCCACAACGATCTCAATTTCGACACAATAGATGTCGCAAATAGAAAATAAAGTATAAGGCATATACAACAAAATCATCAAAATGAACAAGTGCGGAACTACCACAATCGGAGAAAGTAGGCAAATGGAGATTAAAACGATTAACTCCAACAGAAACTAATTAATAATAACACATAAAAAATATTATAATGTAATATAAATTCAATTTAATCTGAATAAAATTTTTTTATGAATGTTTATCTAAAGGGTTTTTAATAACAGGTGTTATTTTGATATTCAAAGAAAAATGCTATTTTTTAATATAAATGATCGGATGTTTATTTCATTTTAAAGAGGAATGTATGCCGCTAATAGTGGAAAATAACATCTAGCAAATAACCACCACGACCACGCTTACAGGAAAATATCCTTTTCATGAAATATGATTTTGAAATTTTCCATAACCGAATTGAAAAGTGGCTGTCCTATGTCCTCGATAGCCTCACGAATTCCATCTTTGAAGTCTTGAATCGACTCTGCGCCTTTGGCGTAGACCTTCTCTTTCACGTAGCCCCAAAGAAAAAAAGTCACAAGGTGTTAAATCTCAGCCACTGAGAGGCCAATTGTGATCACCTCTTCGAGAGATAACATGGTCCGGAAACTTTTCCCGTAAAAGATCAATGGTTTCGTTGCTTGTGTGGTACGTAGCGCCGTCTTGTTGAAAACAAGTTGTTTATATGCGGCAATACTTTCATTGTGGCACCACAGTACGTTTTACACGTCATGTCAGTAAAATACGTTGTCGCAACGGACTCGTTGTAGCAGACCTTACTCATACCTCAGTTTTAAAGTGCGCGATTCCATGTCAAGTGATCGAAATACTATATTTTAGACATTGTCATTTTTGAAAAACACCTCCTCCTCAGGTTTTTAAATTATTTTTTCATTAATACATAGCAGAAACTATGCTCAGTATTGCCTGACCCAAATTTTCTAGTTATATTCAAATACGTACAGCGAACCAGTGAAAAATCAATGCAAAACACTGAGGGAGCGTGTTTGCCGAAAATGAAAAAATAATAATTTTCCCCCGAAAATTTTTGAAAACAAAAAAAATTTTAAATAAAATGTTTAGTAAATATGTTTAATGCTAAAAAAATAAAAATTAACAATTTGTTAAAGAGAAATGAAAATATTCCACTTTAAGAAACTCTATGGCAAAATTCCATTTCCAGCATTGAATAAATCTCAAAATTATAAAAATTTGTTTCAAAATTTTTCGGGTTTACTTTTTTTTATACTACAATAAAGTTTTAGAAACATTTACGGCAATGTCCAAAATGCTTGGACAACTTGACATGTAATCGCGCGAAATTTAAGTAGGCAGCGGCCCTCGAGAACGAGTTCTAAATTCGTGCAATTCGCTGCGGGGCTGGTATAAGAGTTTCTTGTATGAGTTTGTGACCAAATAAATTCACTTGTCAAATTTTGAATTTAAATTGCAGTTAATGCTGCGGTTAACGAACTACATCACATCATCGGCTATAAGCGTATTTAATATAAATCCCACAAAGCAAAGCAGCAGCACGTCATAATTCGTATGCATGTTCTCTCATCCGCTTACGCAGATTGTGTTACTACACCAAGCCCGCTTTGTATGCACATCTGCAACTGCGATGCACGTATGAGGATATTTCATGCGAACATTAGCAATAACCAGCTGCTGCCTGTAAAATAGTGAAGCAATAATCACTTACGGAATAGTTTATGCCATCAGCTAATTTTCTAACAGCATGCACGGAGGCATATGCTGCAATAATTACACGATGCAACGAGGTATATATGTATGTGTATGCATGCGTGCACTTGCGTATAGATGGTATTGTATTGCGTAAATACATTTATGTTGAGTGTTGCACTGAAGTACCTACTGATCATAAAATATATAACAACTTTTAAGTTTAGGAAAAACATTTTCATTTGCGCAGGATCTTAAAAGTTCGAATTTGTTTGTTAGCAGCTTTTTGTTTTGAAAGCACCGCCAAATTGACGCCATCGAGTCTTATTTGAGGAATGTTAAGTAGGAAATGTATAATTTATAGTACTGAAAAGAATTCGATTTAGTTCGTGAGCGCCATAAAAATAGTTAAAATTCACTACCTATATATTAGCTAAATTTGTTATCGCTTAGAGGAAGCTCACTTCCATTGATTAATTCGTAATCAAGCAAAATTGCGGTATTTGTTGCTGTTTGGCACACATTGTGGACTGATAGACTCATTTGATAATTCTTCTTCGAAAGTGCTGCTGGAAATGCATTTATTGTCAACGGATTGCTATTATACATAGGTAACAAATTTATTTGATTTTATTTTTTGCCTCCTAATGAGACATTTTTCACTACTTTGCCAAGCAAACACTAAAACGAAACTCCCGGGACGATTTATCGGTATTCTATAGCATTCAGGCCTACAAAATAATTCGCTTTGATGCCTTTGAACTATTCTTTCTGGTATCATTTCAAGGTGTTGGATACCATCTATTGCGGATAAACCTGAAACAATTGAATTCAATGTCCGAATTGTGCCTAAATGTCGGTCGAGAATTTAAGAGAAGACTCTAACTTGAAAGATCCTATATCTTCTCATGTTCAGTAGCTTTTGTACTATCAAGTACATTTCCATGTTTGATTATTACTTTTGACGAAAATACTTGGATTCAGTGGGAGTTAAAATGGATTCCGTGAGAGCAAAATTTATTATTCATAATGGTTTGGTGAATCATTCCTCATAATTAACAAAATAAGTTATGTTAGATTATACGGGTGATATCGCTTGCTAACTAAATACGACATTTTTAAGGTTAGGATAACCTTATAGCAATTCCAGTTAAACCTACCTAATCTACCTGAACTCTACTCAACCTAAGCAGGTTTTCAAAGAAGGCGTCTCGAGAAAAGATAACGATTGGCTGTTATTGTTCTTGATGTTGTTGAAGTGACTGAGTATTTTTATTGAGATAGTCCTAATTAGCGGCTAGCGAGGTTTTACGTGAAATCCAAGTATTAGCAGCAAATTCTGTATCTCTATGTCTGATATGTGATTTCATTAATTTGCTGTAGAAAAGGCCTACCGAAAGAGCAAAGTCTTGCTCTAGCCAGACCTGGACTTTCACATAAATAATGGAAAAGATTTTCTTACACCCACTCCGCCTGACAGCTTCTGGAGATGGGATTGAAATGAAGGTTAAGCCTGGCTGCATGATCCCCTACCTTCAAGTGACTTGTAACGGTTGCAGTGATACGTGAAATGTTTGGGCGAGAGCATCTTAATGAATGGGGTAGCAACTGTCACTGACTCTGTTGTGTCTGGTGCCGAACCTTTTCTTGCTAGCTCATCTGCTCATTACCCTCTGCATTCCTATGACCTATGACTTGCTCAAGCAGGTCTTCAGCCACCTTCTTCCGATGAGTTTTTTGAAAGAAATTCAACTCTCTTGGAACGAGTCGAGCAGCCACGCGTCTCATGCCCAATTGATGGTGTAAAATGTTGTGAATTGATTCATGAGACACGCTAAGTTCACGAGCTACCTCCCTCAAACTTAAATGATGGTTTTCCAGCACCATTTCCTTGACTTTTTCAACATTTTCATCCATTAAAGACCAGATCGAAGCAAATCTTCCTCGACTTCTCTGTCCTCTGCAAAATACTTATACCTCTCGTAGACCCGTGTGTTAGCTAAAGCACACTCGCCTTAGGCTTTCTGCAACATTTTCAGCGATTCGGCACACGAAATCTTTTTCAAAACACAAAGCTTAAGACAAATTCTTTGTTCGATATTTTTATCCATAGGGAAAATCGCAGAGCACACCTGCGGTTGAATGATATAATTAAATGCCAAAAACAAGCTGGTTTACAGATCACGCTCAAACTCTGCGACACTATAGAGGACAATTGTACCAACATTCAAGTACAAAACTTTAGACATATGTATGTGTAACACGCGCTTTTTAAATGAACAATTCCCGTTATTTTTGGAACAGAATGTAAATCTTCGGTAATGTCACGCCTCCTTGAATGACTATAGTATGAACTCTATTAGTATAAAAAAAATAATAATAAATACGTAAAACTTTCCCATAGGTCGAACTGCTATTGTTATGAACACTCTACACCTGTGCTGAATATATTTTTACATATCACTATAGCAAACCAATTTTATTCCATACTGCAATTGTTGTCACGATTGTCTTGCTCATGTGAAAACCCTCACGACATAATTTCCACATTTAGTAATTTCCACAAAGAAATTATTCGCAATTTTGCACATTCATTATTAAGTGTAAAATCCGCATCCCCTTTTAAAATACTCCGAATTGTTCAGGTAAAAGCACACTTAGGTAAATGGTTTTACATTGCGGAGGTACAATGAATTTAACGCACCAGTTACGTGTGTTAATTAGCAGTATATTGACGAGGCTTCTTCGTTTCCCTACCTCAGAATTTCATAGTTATTTTATGCAAAATTCAAATTAGCATTTTTTTTTGATTTCTCACAATTGGCACCCCATCCACTTAACACACAAATATGTGCATATACACATACATACATATGCATATGTATATAGGTATGCGTGTTAAATATCGAAATTGGTGATTTTTTTGGGCGCACCAGTAAATTGGAATATTCGTGAGTTCCTTTCGGTGTTCGGTCTGTTAAACTTCGTTAACAAGAACAAAGCAACTGCCTACTATTCCCTATTCTATGCAGGGTACTCAGCACAACGTAACCGGATAAGTTCCAACAATATTTGCATATGAAATTGTGTTGACGATGCCAGTTGATGTTACAACGAGTACTACTGTTGCTTCTGCTTTGAATGCTGTGGACAATGCCTGCCAATAGTTTTATTTTTTCTTCCATTTGTGGCTGCTGTTGGCAATTGCTCGTTCGTCACATTTGATGTTGTTTCTTGCAAATATGTACTTTGTTGTTGATGCTGCCGCAGTGAAATGCAATACATCTTGTGCAAGCAAATGCTATTACTAACACACTTACTTACTTACATACACCAAACAACATATTGCCCTATATATGAATGTGTTCATACAAATAATGTTACACTTCGTTGCCTTCGGTTTACCTAACTGGAAATTAGTATAGTTGACTAAAAAGACATACGTACGTGTGTATGTGCTCGTATGTTGCTGAAGAAGCTCATAAATGGGTTATGCAGAAGTAGCTACTTCATGGAGCACTTCAGCAATTGCGCATTTCTGTAAGTACTTGTCCTAGTGGTAAATGTTGCAAACATACATACATATGCGACATATGAGTATCAACTCCACATAGCACTCACTTTCATGCGTATACTGTACACACTTCATGTGGGTTATGAATATGAAATTGAAGCATAACATTGTCCTAACAAAGTGATCACACTCTGGCACTTCGTCTTCTCGCCTGACTGTTGCTTTTGCTGCAACATATTGTCTTGGGCAAACAAATTATGATTTTTCATAATAACAGAGGTGCCGTAGAACAGCGTCAAGAGAGCGCAGTTAAAAGAAAGCAGCCAGTGCTTGGAGTTGGCAATATGTATGTATGTATATGTAATAAAGTTCTTTGCTGTTATAACCTCAAGTGTGAGGTGTATTTAAGTCGAAGTTCAGCCGCAAGGTACTCAACATTAACATTTTAATCAATTTTGGCTATTTCTCTTTTTTAATGTCCATTGTTTTGCATAAAAATATAGCTAATTGCCTAACAAAAACCACTTCAATCTAATTTTGAAAATTTGCGCAAAAATTAAAAACATTCCGGAAAATTTCATACCAACTCCATCGTTTTTAATTAGAATTGTGCGACAAATTTTTGATATGCTGTTTTATTCCATTTAATTTTCACTAACAGGGAGCCAGTTTGAAGTTGCTGAGACATCCGGTTGATTTATTATAATTTTTTTCTTTGATGGTGCTGCGCATTTTCCCCTTGTAACAAATGCACGAACTTTTTATTAAATTTTCATTTAAATTACTTTCACGATTGGCTTTAAAGTAGCCAAATGTGTCAAGCTTATCGGAGCTTATCTCACCAACGGAAATTTCGATTTATTGTTTCACTTTTCGAGTCGCCTCAAGATATTTGGCGTAAGGGGTATCCTTATCGGTACTCCACGAAATATAGTCTAATGGAGTTAAATCATAGTTTCTGGGCGGCCATCTTCGTTTTAGTTTTATTAAAGGATGTCGGTGTAATAAGAAAAGCCGTCCTGTTGAAATCATGTATATCAACTGCTTAAATATAGCGTATGTCGCCAGCGCATACTGCCACAGCACGCACAATGGGATCTGTCGTATTCTAACTATACGTTGCTCTCTCTCGCTCCGATGTATTAGCGTGGCGTTAGAGCCGTGCGCACATATGGCGATTAACACTATAACGTGCATAGACACACGCGCATGCGCAATACTATCTATCCTATTCTAACAATATGTTGCTCTCTTCCGCTCTAGTATAGTAATATGGCGTTAGTGCTGTACGTTTGCGTCACTCAATTTCTTTCTCTGTTATATTCTAATGCCTTGTATATAATGTATATGTGGTTCTCTCTTACTCATACAATACGAGTAACGTCGAACGACTTAGACTAGAGCCTTAGCGTAGGAGTGGGGAAAAAGACCAAGCACCGCAAACGGAGACGTGAATAGCCTAGAGTGTATCTAAGATATATATAAGGTATAGCTCTCTTTCTCTTTTTCCTCTACGTTATATCTTTTTTCTCTCTCGCGGAACGAAAATGCCAAAAACGTTGCATAGCCTTGAAATTTTACTCTCCATTCTCGCTCGTCCATCGACGCCTAAGAAGTTTGACTTCAAAAATAAATAAAATAAAATAGAATAAAATCAAATAATATATAATAAAAAATTTAAAATATAATGAAAATAAGTTCAAAGCAAAAATAATTTGTATTTACTTAAATAAAATATAATAGTATGAAATTAAATAAAAATAAATGAAACTGAAGTAATAAAAAATATGATAAAAAACAATAGAAAAGTATAAAAAAAATAATACTTTAAATAAAAATAGAATAAAAAGTTAAAATGAGAAATAAAAAAGACTGAACTAAAGTGCAACGAAAAAAACACAATATATAAACTAAAATAATATAAAATAAATTAATAGAAGAGAATACAAAAAGAAGATATAAGTACCAGAAGCGATATATAATTCTTAGAGAAGTGCTCCTGAAGAATCAATGCAATGTGAGCCGTTTTTAGCACAAAACGAGGTTTTACTTTTTCAGGCACAAAATAAAAAAAATTAAATAAAAACAATAAAAATAAAAATATATAAAATTGTATCAAATAAAATAAGAAATCCAATAAAATAAAATGAAAAAAGGATAAAATAACATAAAAGTATAATATATGAAAAAAAACAGAATTAAAAAAGAGATAAATAAATAATTGGCGCGCACATTTCTATTAGATGTTTGGCCGAGCTCGTCCTCCTACTTGTGGTGTGCGCCTTGATGTTGTTCCACAAATGGAGGACCTACAGTTTTAAGCCAACTCCGAACAGAAATACTCGTACACTCGGAGGTTTGGCATTGCCTGCTATTAGAAACTACTTATGGAAGCTAATACTACAAGTTCTAGCCATACTATGGAATCTTTTACTTTGCGAAGAAGTGTGAGCGATTTCAATAAATTTAATAAAATCAGAAGTCTGCGCTTTAGCACATTGAACAATCTGTAACTAAGAGCATCAAAGGGACGAATGTAAATTAAACATTTTTTTTAATTATTTCTATCAAATAGCCTTGATCTTGGAAATTGGTTGGTAAAAGTATATAGATACACAAGCCGATCCATCAAATAGGTTTGTCTTTAGTCGATCGGATACAATTTTTTTCGAAAATCAGATAGAAACCGCCGTTGCAATCCATGGCGAACGTTACTGCATCATGATAACCAATTTTGATTTTCCCAAATTTATGAGGAAAGCATGAAGAAAAAGACGAAACATGATTTCAACGGCGGTTTCTACCTGATTTTCGAAAAAAATTGTATCCGATCGACTAAAGACAAACCTATTTGATGGATCGGCTTGTGTATCTATATACTTTTACCAACCTATTTCCAAGATCAAGGCTATTTGATAGAAATAATTAAAAAAAATGTTTAATTTACATTCGTCCCTTTGATGCTCTTAGTTACAGATTGTTCAATGTGCTAAAGCGCAGACTTCTGATTTTATTAAATTTATTGAAATCGCTCACACTTCTTCGCAAAGTAAAAGATTCCATAGTATGGCTAGAACTTGTAGTATTAGCTTCCATAAGTAGTTTCTAATAGCAGGCAATGCCAAACCTCCGAGTGTACGAGTATTTCTGTTCGGAGTTGGCTTAAAACTGTAGGTCCTCCATTTGTGGAACAACATCAAGGCGCACACCACAAGTAGGAGGACGAGCTCGGCCAAACATCTAATAGAAATGTGCGCGCCAATTATTTATTTATCTCTTTTTTAATTCTGTTTTTTTTCATATATTATACTTTTATGTTATTTTATCCTTTTTTCATTTTATTTTATTGGATTTCTTATTTTATTTGATACAATTTTATATATTTTTATTTTTATTGTTTTTATTTAATTTTTTTTATTTTGTGCCTGAAAAAGTAAAACCTCGTTTTGTGCTAAAAACGGCTCACATTGCATTGATTCTTCAGGAGCACTTCTCTAAGAATTATATATCGCTTCTGGTACTTATCTTCTTTTTGTATTCTCTTCTATTAATTTATTTTATATTATTTTAGTTTATATATTGTGTTTTTTTCGTTGCACTTTAGTTCAGTCTTTTTTATTTCTCATTTTAACTTTTTATTCTATTTTTATTTATTATTTATTATTATTTTATTATTTTTTTTATACTTTTCTATTGTTTTTTATCATATTTTTTATTACTTCAGTTTCATTTATTTTTATTTAATTTCATACTATTATATTTTATTTAAGTAAATACAAATTATTTTTGCTTTGAACTTATTTTCATTATATTTAAAATTTTTTATTATATCTTATTTGATTTTATTCTATTTTATTTTATTTATTTTTGAAGTGAAACTTCTTAGGCGTCGATGGACGAGCGAGAATGGATAGTAAAATTTCAATGTTATGCAACGTTTTGGGTATTTTCGTTCCGCGAGAGAGAAAAAAGATATAACGTAGAGGAAAAGAAGAAAGAGAGCTATACCTTATAAATATCTTAGATACACTTTAGGCTATTCACGTCTCCCTTTTCTGCGGTCCCTGGTCTTTTTTCGCACTCCTACGCTAAGGCTCTAGTCTAAGTCGGACGACGTTACTCGTATTGTATGAGCCAGAGAGAACCACGTTAGGCGTTAGAATATAACAGAGAAGAGAGTGACGCGTAAACGTACAGCACTAACGCCACATTATATAGCGAAAGGGAGCAACATATTGTTAGAATAGGATTAGTATTGCGCATGCGCGTGCCTTGTCTATGCACGTTATAGTGCGCACGGCTCTAACGCCACGCTAATACATCGGAGCGAGAGAGAGCAACGTGTAGTTAGAATACGACAGGCAGTACGCGTTGGCGACAGACGCTATATATGCGCAGTTGATATACCACGTGTATTACTTTTTCAATTTTGTATTATCTGCAAATGTAGTGAATTTTTTAGATATATATTCTTTCTCTCTCTTTCTCTAATTCTCTCATTCCCTCTCGGGTCTCTCCCTCTTTCTTTGTCTGCCTTGAAAGTTTCACTTCTATTATGTGCACTACGCTACACGCACTTTTTATTTTCTGTCATTTTTGTATTCAAATTTTTTCATTTCGTATTACTTGAGTTCAATATATTTGTATCTTTATTAACTTTTCTGTTCTTATTTCAGTTTATTCTATTTAATTTTTGTTTATTTACTTATTTTTTTTATAACTTATCTCATTTTTCTATTTTTTTATTGTCGCCCATTTTCATTAATTTTTTTATAGTTTTTATTTTTAGATTTTTAATTTAAATGAATTTTTATTTTAATAACTTTTTATTTTTATTTTGTTTCATATTATTTTCATGTTTTATATGCTGTATATTTATGTGTTTTATTTTATATAATTTTTTCGATATTATTTTTTGTATTTGGTTAAATTTCTATGTTTTTTTTCTTAATTATATGCTATATATTTTATTTTTTTATTTTATTCATCATGTTTCGTCTTTAATTTTATTTTAGACCATTTCAGTTTGTTTTAACTTTTTTTGTTTTAATAATCATTGTATTGTTCTATCAGGAAATTCTTTGCGAGCTTTTGTAACCTAAGTTTTGAAGGAAATATTTTAGTCCCAATATAATATGAATTCAAAGCAATTAAACTCATTTTAAGTCGTTTCTAACAGCATTTGCAACCGTATACACAAACATTTTTAAAAGTTTAATCACCTTGGATGTCCCACTTTCGAAGTGATTAAATAATAACTTGCATCCTAAGTTATTCAAGTAAATATCTGAATATCTGCACCTATGTGCATACATATACGCACTAACAAATCTCCACGCCATTATACCAGCCACACCAAAGGGAGCAATAGGTATAACAACAGCAGGGTAACAACTGAATACCCTTAATCGTCCCATTTTAGGTGATATTACATTTTCTCAACTCCCATTTTATGCGTAGAGAATGTAAAATAATGGAAGCGTTAAATTGGTAACGTGTGCAGCTGTTGCAGCCTCCTCAAGAACATGGTTTATTGCTTCCACGGTTCTTGCTGTTCCTGCTGCAGTTCTAGCGTTTGTTATTGTTGCATGCTTTTATCTTCTCTATTTCGTTGGCAACCTTCTTGCGATACTCTCGAGTGCTCAGCGATAATGGTGTCACTGTGATTGCTTTGGTTAAGATGGTGTGTGTGTGTGTGTGTACTTTCCAGTTGATTGCAAGTTGTTTACTTCAGATACATTACATTAAATTACGCTTAACGCTTACGTTACCCTACAGTCGAGTGCAGACGCCCCGTTTCCCGCTTCTGTTGAAGATATACGTTACCTTTGGTAGCTGCTTCCACAAGTATGTTCTACGAACAGCAGGCGGCGCACAGCTTTGCGGTTTTCCAATACAACTGCTTTGTGTAATGGGCGGCGCGCTTGCGCAACTTCCAACACTGAGCAGACCTTTTCCCCAAGCTCGAATGTGGCAGATTATGTTGCCATCGACGATTAAGGCGGGTTTCTTCGCATGCGTTTATTTATATAATAATTGTTTTTTTATGCATTACTGTATTATCTTTTTCTTTTCTTTTATGTTTCTTGTTGCCCCCTAGGTTTTGTTTCATCATTTATGTGTCATGGCTTTGCATGATTGCGTACGTGTGGTACGAAATGGTTTAGTTATGTATGTATGGATGTTGTTCGAAACGCAATGGTTTCTTATTATTTTTTATATTATCTTTCTGTTGGTGATGCATTATTTGTAATTCGATCGCTGCAACTGATTGCAACGCACTTTTGTTTTTGATTATATTGAAAGAGCTGAAAAGTTTATCGATGTCCCAATCCGCTCGATTATTCTAAAAATAGAAAAAAACAGTGGTTTATTTATTTGAAACTTTCTAGTGTTTTCCTTGTATGAATAGTAAAACTTTTAGTTTTTCTTAAAAACCAAACCACTAAGAAAGATCTTCGATGACGCCAAATCACAAGACTTAGTAGGTAATTCACATCCTCGCGGTGCAAATTAAGAGTGTTCCGATTCCAACAAACAAGCAGCAAAATCTCGCTCTCGCCGATCATTTGGGCATCGATTTGACTACGTTCTTCGTCGGCTGTGTTCTCGTATGGGACCAATTTTTTCTTGCCAGTTACCATCCGCTCCAAAAATGAAGCAACTTCGTTGCGCACAAAGACTCTAAGACGTTAATTCGGTTCACTATTATCTCGGACTATTTTGTGTCACCTTATGCAAATGGTTCCAAATGTTTTTCTGGTTAATTTTAATCTTCCTGGGATTCTTCATTTTCCATGTTTTTATCAACGTTTTCCACGATTCATCTAGCAGAGAGTGGCTCTGCTTCTACATCCATATTAGATACATATGCAAAAACTGTATCGTATACTTTTTATACTTTTATTGCATTCGTTTTTTTTTTTTTGTTGGGGCTATAAATAGCAAAATAGCACACATTTTCTTGAGTATCCGTTTCCATATTTTACCTTGATCGTAGTGGTACTGGGAATGTATCGAATTTTTCGTGTTTTCACCTCCTTCACCAAGCACAAAACTTACAAAGAACTTTTTTTGAAGTGTTGTGTCGGAAAACGCTCACAACTTTTTACTTCATCAATTTTTGTTTTCATTCAATGTTTTAATATTTTTTTACTGGTACAGTGTTCAGGACCCTCCTAACCTCAAGAGAAGAGTTGGAACGGAACGATCTACATTCATGTATGTACAGATGACTCAAAGCTCGAGGGTAGGATGGGCGGAGATGTATGTATATTCCGAACGCCTGGGGAGCTCTTTCTTCAGTTTTTGGCTTCCCGACTACTGCAGTGTCTTTCAGCCTGAACTTCAGGCAATAAAAAAAGCCGTGGCACTGTACCAGATGTGATGTGATAACTGGAGAAAATGTAGAAAAATCCCTTACAAAGCAGGCGACAACCTCTAAGGTAGCCACGAAATTCCGCACATCTCTTAACGAGATGGCTGAGTCATTTCACCTAAAGGTAACATGGTAACACAGGTAATACAATTTCACTTAGTATTTTCAACTTTGTTGTTGGGTTTTAAATATTTCCGCAACTTTCGATACACAAAACAATATTATTCCCCTTCTCATTCCCTCTACGAATTTTGGATATTGTCTGTGCAATATCGTCCCAAGCCCAGTGTATTGTTTTGGTTGGGTCCTCGACCTTTTTTAATTTTCCCCTCAGAAAGTATTTGACTTGTGATTTGAATATATCCAGTGTTACAAGTCGTTTCCATAAGAAAAGCCAATTTTTTTCCAGGTGAAACACACGAAGATCAGGACACAATCTAATCACATTAAAATCAAAACTCGTTTAAATAAGACTACACTTTTTAAATAAAAGGTAATCAGATTGGACGTATTTTTTCCAATAGTGTTTTTCGACAGATCACGCGCGACTACTGACAAACTAAATATATAATTTTTTTCAGTATTCTTTCAAATTTCCTCCAGAAAAGATTTACACCTCAACAAGTGTAACAAATCGTAACATTTTATTACGTAAATCGACGCTCTGTGAAAAGTGTTCATCGCGCGCTCAAACCAACTTAGGTGGTACAGCGATGAGGCCCATTTTTGGCTTAATGAGTACGTCAATAAGTAAAATTGCCATATTTGAACTGAAGAACACCCCGAAGCCATTCAAGAACAGCCAGCCATTACATCCATTGAAAACAACCGTTTGGTGCGGCCTATGGGCTGGAGGAATCATCGGCCCATATTTCTTCAAAGACGTAGCTGGCGCCAAAGTAACAGTGAATGGCGAACGCTATCGATAAATTTTTGATGCCGGCAATTGAAGCCAGGACCAGTGGACAGGCAATGGCAAACCTCCCAGAGTATGAGAGTGAAAAAGCTCTTCATAAAAAATATCTGCCGTTCGGAGTCGACTTAAAACTGTAGGTTCCTCCATTAGTGGAACAACATCAAGACGCACGCCAGAAATAGGAAGGGGAGCTCGGCCAAACACCCACAAAGGATGTACGCGCCAATCATATATACGAGGTGTGTTCAAAAAGTATCACGAATTTTGAATTTTCGCAGGTTACGTATATTCGAATTTCGATTTTTTTGTGGCGATATGTTGGAACTCATGTCTCTCACTCATGCCGACGAGTTCGGCCATTTTGAATGTTTAGTTAATTGTTGACAGCTGCTTTGCTTGCGTCTTCGATTTTTACCTATCAAATTTTGTGTGAAATTTTGTGTATCAAATTTTGTGTGAAAAACGAAATTAAGTGATGCATTCCGAATGTTGACTCTGTCATACGGGGAAGCTACTTTGGACCAAAGCAAGGTATGAGACGGGTCGCCGCAAAATTCGTACCAAAACTGCTCAATTTCGACCAAAAGTAGCATCGCATGAACATTTTTAATGAGATGTTGGGCTCTGTCCGCGACGACCCAAATTTGCTCCAGAGGGTCATAACTGGCGACGAATCGTGGATTTATGGTTATGCCGTGGAAACCAAAGCTCAATCATCTCAATGGAAGCTGCTGCGCGAACCAAGACCGAAAAAAGCGCGCCAAGTTCGGTCGAATGTAAAAATTTTGCTTACCGTTTTCTTCAATTACAGGGGCGTTGTGCATCTTACCACATAGTAAAATGGCCAATAAGGAATATTACCTGCAAATTATGCGCAATTTGTGCGAAGCAATCCGCCAGAAACACGCAGATTTGTGAAAGAATAAAAATTGGATCTTGCATCACGATAACGCCTCTGCTCACACATCGTTGCTTGTGTGCGACTTTTTGGCCAAAAACAACACACTAATGATGCCACAGCCACCGTATTCCCCAGATCTGGCCCCCTATGACTTTTTCGTGTTCTCGAAACTGAGGAGGCCTATGAAAGGACGACGCTACGCTACGATTGACGAGATAAAGACGGCATCGAAGGAGCCCAAGGAGCTGAACAAGATAAAAAAATTACTTTTTGAAGTGCTTCGAGGAATGGAAAAAATGTTGGCACAAGTTCATAATATCTCACGGGGATTACTTTGAAGGGGACAAAATAGATATTAATGAATAAATAAATAATTTTTGAAAAAACTCAAAATTCGGGATACTTTTTGAACACACATCGTATATATAAATGTAAATTCTAAATGCTTTGTGGATAAACCTGCTCCAATTGAGGCATTGGAAGTCAACATTACTAAATTTGCTCACGAGATACCGACCGAAGTCCTCCAGCGAGTCATTCAAAATTGCTGTTTGCGGGCGACCGAATTACGGCGCAGTTACGGCCAACATTTGAAATGGATTATCTTTGAAAAATAATTGGGATCAATGGTTCTACACAAAAATAATAAAGATTGCCCAATCAATTTGCATTTTCATTGTTTTATTTCAATTTAAAATCCGATACATCTAAATCGATCTTCCTTTAAAAAAGGGACTTACTCTGTTTGAGTAGAAGCGTCAAGCAAAGGATGTGCCGTCTCGGGCTCATTCCAACAATGCAAACTTTCGATAGTCATCGAAAGAGCATCATTAGACAATTTCGCCCTTTTGTGATCAGGGCTAATCTCGAATTTCGTTGCCAAAAAGTGATACACGCAAGTGATTTCGCCTTATTTCAGTGAAGTACCGCGACATGAGCAAGCTTAACGCCCACTTTTGCCCACGTTTTGTGGCACAACAAAAACATTATTGCCTGCTAATTTTTTCAGCAAAGCTTTTCATTTCGATGCTTTTGAGCATTTTTTGCTTAGAATTTTCTGTGAAATAAAAATTTGCTTTTCCAAGACGACATCACGCATTTATTAGTAAATAGACATAGAAAATTAGATATCTTACATCACCCTTAATTATTGGTTCATGAAAAATAATGAGCATTAAAAAACATGATTAAAAAACTTGTCGAAATGTTGATGTTCTATTGTTAGTTGTAGTCTCTGACAAAGGCAAACTTTTATATGTAAATAAAAATGATGGTTAAAATTCGAAGGTCAAAGGTGGTATTATAATTGTGAAATGGCTTGTATATAAAGGATGGTTAAATTTCAAGGGCCGATGTTGAATGTGAACCACACCGTTGGACTTCTTTCTTTGGTGTTATTTGAAAGAAAAGGGGTACGTCGATAAGCCAGCAACAATTTAAGAGGTAAAGGATTATGCCCCAGCGTCATCGAAAATTCGGATCATCGGATGAAGGTGTGCCGCCGAAGCCGTGGCAGCCATTTGGCCGATATTTTGTTCCATACGTAATTGAGCTATACCAATATTATCATAATAAAGAGAAATGACAATAATTTCCTAAAAAAATTGTATTTTATTCAAATCAACACCGGCCCTTGAAACTTAACCACCCTTTATAGATGTATATATACGTATATAATATATGCCGGCAATGGAATGAGCAATACTGCTGCCATTCAACAGTCTTTTGTGTAATACATTAACAGTAAACATCAGTGACAATTTACTAAGTGAAAAAGTACGTTTTTATGTTGCATGAAAATCGACACGTTTGTTAATTTTTTTTAAATAAATTATTTGATTACTTGGCTTTTGTCGATTCAAACTGTTTTTTGTCATACCTATATGATATTATAAAACTGATAATAAATAATATATATATTTTTTTACCATTATTAATTTTCGTTTCTTTATTAAAATAAATTATATTACCATTTATTTTGCTCTCATAAATAAAAAACCATCTATAATTTATTTGGTGGTTTCTATCAATAATACGTGAGTGTTTTCGTATTAATTGCTAAAATGAAATTTTTACCATGTACATATATGTAAGATGGCAGCCAGCCCTGAATCGTATGTAACACCCCAGTACGAAGAAGGAAAGAGTTGGTCGTCAGCGTAACCTCAGCAGTAGCAGTAGTCATTTTTTTTCCGATCATTTTTTTAAATGAACTTTGTAATACATTTTTCTTCATATTCAATTACTATTTTTTGGAATAATAAAAACTGTTCAAGCTTACATGGGGGCTCAACCGATCGCATAACATTTTTTGCATTCTAAATCGGAATGCTACGCTCGGGCAAAGAAATCAGAAAGCCGTCAAGCAGCAGAGAAACGCAGAACATAGCAAAACCCTCCAATAAGCAGCAAGCAGCAGAAAAAAACGCAAAAGAAAACGCAAAGGCAGAACATTCAGCTGAACGAAACGCAGTCGAAGCAGGCAGAGAAGGCGAAGCAACGAACAGCCGAGTTACTACACACGAACAGCAGCAGATCAGCGAGAAAAGTCACGGGTTACCCAAAATGGAAGATAAAATGGAAATTTTCTTTAAATCATTTATCGAGAAAATGAACCAAAACGATGCCAGTAAAGGTAATGTCACTATTGATGCATTCGCAAAAGTCGTACCTAATTTTGACGGGGTATCTATTCCAATTCGGCAATGGATATCTAATTTTGACGAGAATGCTGAGGCTTATGAGTTGACAGCAAAACAGAAGTATGTCAATGCGCGAAATAAAATGAAGGGCACTGCAGCTTTGTTGTTGGAAACAATTACAGTCTCCAACTATAACTCGTTGTGTGAAGCGTTGATAGACGAATTTGACAAGCCACTAAATAGCGCAGAGGTACATAAGCTATTAATTCAACGTCGAAAACAAGCAACAGAAAACTTCCATGAATACGTGTTACAAATGCGGAAAATAGCAGCACTAGGTAAGGTTGATGATCAGTCAATTATAACGTACATAGCTGATGGTGTTGAGTTGCGCAACGAACAAAAGTATCCATTATATAGTGCTCGATCCTACAAAGAGTTGATCAAAGCATATGAGTTGGTGGAGCCGTTGGCAAAACACAGCGAAGCAAATAAACGTCGGCAGATAGCAAGCACTCGTAAAGAAGTGGATAAAAGTAGTAATGACGGCGAGCGTAAAAATCAACATTGTTTTAATTGCGGGTCGACACAGCACAAGAGGGCTGAGTGCACAGAAGACACGAAATGCTTTAAATGTAATGGCGCTGGCCATATGGCTAAGCAATGCACCACCACGAAGCAAAACGTTGTAAACGTAGTATTCGACGAAAAACGCATGAAACAGCTGAAAATCAATAACAACAATGTGTCTTGTTTGGTGGACACTGGAGCAGACGTTTCGCTAATGCGTAAGAGTGTATATGGCCAAATAGGTAGCAATTGTGAACTGCGAAAAAGTTTTGCTAGACTGTATGGCTTAGGCAACGTCGCCGCCGATGTGTTAGGAGAATTTACAACACAAGTCGTTGTTGACGAGTTGAGTACACAACATACGTTTTTGGTTGTAAAAGATAGCAAAATAAATGTAGACGCAATTGTAGGGTACGATTTTCTGAAAAAGTTTTTGGTAATACTAAATGCCAAGGGGTATAATTTCTCACGATCACAAGATGACACAAATGCAGGAGAAACTAGTTACAATGTTTTAAATGTTCATAGCAGCAATGAGGTAGATGTGGATCCTAAATACAAAGAAGCAGTCAAACAGTTGATTGATAACTATAAGCCGAGTTTTATTCAATCAAACAGTCACATTAAATTAAATATTGTCCCGAAAAGCAACAATATTATTCTTCGCGAATCACCTAGCCGATTGTCAGTAATGGAAAGGGAGTTTGTACGTAAGCAAGTAGCTGAATGGCTGCAAAAAGGCATTATCCGCGAATCATGTTCAGAAGTCGCTAGCAAGGTTGTGCTGGCAAAGAAAAAAGATGGAAGCTACAGATTGTGCGTTGATTTTCGTAAGCTAAATTCCATGGTTATGAAAGACAGGTTTCCAGTACCGATTGTCGAAGAGGTTCTTGAGAAAATGCAGGGTGCAAAATATTTTACCGTGATGGACCTTGCAAATGGATTTTTCCATGTCGGAGTTGAGGAGCAATGCAAAAAATACACGGCGTTTGTCACAAAAGAAGGTCTTTATGAATTTAACAGGGCTCCATTTGGATTTTGTAATTCGCCCGCTGTTTTCATAAGATATATTAACCACATTTTTCAAAAATTAATTAACGCAGGTATAATGGAAATTTATGTTGATGATATTATTATTTTTGGAGGTACAGAAGAACAATGCTTAGACAATATGCAAATGGTATTGAACCAAGCCCAGCAGTATGGTTTGGAAATTAAGTGGTCGAAATGCCAATTTTTGAAAAAGAGAGTCGCGTTTTTAGGACACGAAGTTGAGAATGGGCGTATCTGGCCGGGGAAAAGCAAAGTCAAAGCCGTCAAAAACTTTCCGATACCAAAAAACATTCGAGACGTACAGGCTTTTTTGGGTTTAACCGGATATTTTCGCAAATTTATCCGTAACTATGCTGGTATAGCTAGGCCCTTGACACAACTGTTAAGAAAAAACGAAGTATTTCAGATAAAAGAAGAAGAAATAAAGGCAATTGATGATTTGAAGTCGGCACTCATTGCAGAACCTGTACTGCAAATATATAAGCAGAACGCTGAGACACAGCTACACGTCGATGCGTCGAAACATGGGTTCGGGGCAACGTTGATACAGCTCCAGAACGGAGAATGGCATCCGGTTTTCTACTGGAGTAAAAAGACTTCTCCACAAGAAGAAAAATTACACAGCTATTTTCTTGAGGTAAAAGCAGCATACTTAGCCACAAAAAAGTTGCGTCACTACCTGATGGGTATACAGTTTTCACTAGTCACAGATTGCGCGGCTTTCAAGCAGACAAATGCGAAAAGAGATATACCACGTGAAGTGGTTCAATGGTTGATGTACCTGCAAGATTTTGCATACAATATAGAGCACCGATCTGGCAACAGAATGAAGCATGTAGATAGCTTAAGTCGATTTCCCGTGATGACAGTGACCTCAGAAGTTCAAGCCCAGATCGCAAGAGCTCAGAAGCAGGACTCACATTTGACAGCTGTAGCAGAGATTCTTAAAGAAAAACCATATGAAAACTTTAAATTGAAAAATCAATTAGTTTATAAGCAAGTCGATGGGCAGGATGTATTGGCTATACCAAAGAGCATGGAGAACGAAATAATTAAAGAGACGCATAGATTCGGGCACATGGGTGGCCAAAAGACAATGCATGCTATACGACAGAGTTACTATATTCCACATCTTGAAAAGAAAGTTCAGCAGGTAATTCAAAATTGTGTCGAATGCATTATGCACAATCATAAGCTGGGTAAGAAAGAAGATTATCTGCATTGTATTGACAAAGGGGACAGTCCCCTTTCTACCCTCCATGTCGACCATTTGGGTACTCTGGATACAACATCAAAGTGTTACAAGTATATTTTCGCTATCGTCGATGGATTCTCCAAGTATACGTGGATATACCCTACCAAGAGCACAGATGCACAGGAAGTTGTAAGGCACCTGGAGTCATGGGTGACAATATTCGGCAGTCCGCTGCGTATAATAAGCGACCAAGGCACAGCGTTCACGTCGAAACTGTTTAAAGAATTTTGCGAAAAAAATAAAATCGACCATGTTGAGGTAACAACCGGCGTCCCAAGGGGAAACGGTCAGATCGAGAGAGTGAACCGCGTAATTATTTCGATTCTAGCAAAGATGTCAGCAAAAGAGCCGGATAAATGGTACAAATATACGTCACAAGTGCAACGCGCAATCAATTCTCACGTTCACTCTTCTACAAAGTTTACACCGTTTGAAGTGATGTTCGGTGTAAAGATGCGAAACGAAGCCGATATAGAGCTGCTAAAAGTACTCCAAGAAGAACTGCTGGTAGTCACACAAAATGAGCGAAACCAAATCCGTCAGGAAGCCAGAAAACAAATACTTAAAGCGCAAGAAGTGTACAAATCCAACTATGATCGAAAACGAAAAGGAGAGCATGGATATCAAATATCCGATTTAGTAGCCATCAAAGTCACACAGTTCGTAACAGGTAAAAAACTGGCCAGTAAATACATCGGCCCATACCAAGTAAGCAAAGTTAAAAGACATGGCAGATACGATGTGAAAAAAGTTGGGGACTTCCGAGGCCCAAGTCAAACATCAACTAGCGCAGATAATATGAAGCTATGGCGGTATTATGAGCACAATGAAGACGATCACGACGAAGAGTCATCTGAGGCATATGACAATCAGGATGACCGAGTGTAAGATGGCAGCCAGCCCTGAATCGTATGTAACACCCCAGTACGAAGAAGGAAAGAGTTGGTCGTCAGCGTAACCTCAGCAGTAGCAGTAGTCATTTTTTTTCCGATCATTTTTTTAAATGAACTTTGTAATACATTTTTCTTCATATTCAATTACTATTTTTTGGAATAATAAAAACTGTTCAAGCTTACATATATGTATGTACGAGTATATGAATGTAGTCATATTTATTTGTAGTCGCCGCGTTTGCAAGCCGATGGTGTCACCTCAATGCATTCGGAGAAAAAAATTTCGAGCTATGTAGTAATTATGTGTGAGCAAAAAATTTGCTCCCGACAATTGGAATAACTCAAATACGTCAGTGTATTTAATGGAAATACAATTTTTGAAAAAAAAAATAAAGCAATCGTAGAGAAACAGTGCAAATAAATAGCACAGAAAACACAGCAAAACAAATGTCACCGCAAAACAGTTTGTAAGCTTATCAAACATTTACGAAATTGCTTTTACTTTTTACCCATTGAACTCAACTGGAAAGTATTAAAAGGACACATGTACTCGTATGTTCATGCACATATAGCTATATAGTTCAAGTGATTTGTAGAGATATATTTCAACCGCAATTTAGCCATAAAATGCAGCACCTGCACTCGCTTCATTTTTCCTTGATATTTTTAGCGACTGCCTTTTGCTGCCCTGCAACCAAGAAAATATTTTCTTAATGTTTTGCTTTTGTTTCCTTTGTGCTTACAGATGGCCCACAATTGCAGGCGCCGCGCTTTACCACACAACCCTCGTCATCCGGTTCGATAGTGAGTGAAGGACGCACGAAAATCCTCCAGTGTCATGCCTTGGGTAAGTACTGTCCATTTGCCAACATATCTGTGTGTACGTATGTATGTATATAGGATGTTATAAATATAATATTGTAAGTATGTAATCCACTAACATCACAATGCGCCATTGACAAAATCCCTGGAATGCCATTCAAAATGTTCTCTATATACATATGTATTATAGTTCTTACTTACAAGCAGCTACTTCCCCTTTCAATTTCTGCATAGTGATACGGTTGTCGCATTCTTTTACTATTGCTCAAGGATATTCGTGTATATGTGATTGTTCGTAAAGGCTGCTTTTATTTAAGCCCCTCGCAACATGCGTCCATTGAACGAGCATCTACCAGCTATTTAACCGTCCAAATATCCGGGCGGATGAAAATAAGCAGTCGTTTACTGGAACTCCTACTCTTCAACTGCACTGGCTACTTTCACCCGTCTACTTATAGTCACACTTTTACTGCCTGTCGCACTGCCTGATTTTGCCATTCCCTTGCTGCTTGGGACATTGTAAGTCGATAGCCGTAACCACCTCTTCATCTCGCTGCTTTCTTTACTGCTTCATCGTTTTCTTGTAGCTGTGTTGCTTAAGAATAAGCCAACCAATGATCTTCGACGACAATAACCATGCCAGCGCAACATTGCTCTTTTTTCGGATAATGAAGTGGAAAAATAATAACTTTTTATGAGGCTTCTTGTGGCTGTTCAATACATGTTACCTCCTACCTTACTCTTGTTTCGCTTGAGTTCCAAGTGGCCACCCACATTTCATTTGAGTAAGCTTCTTAGTCATTTTTGCAGATACGTACCATATAAGTATATGTATTGCACCCTTTTGACATTCGATATCCACTTTTTGATTACTTTCATTATCTCCATTAATGTATTAATGTGCGCAAGTAAATATAATACAATATTTTCAGTCAGCTTAAAGAAGAGGTACACTTCGTTTTTGATTCTATACAAAACTGCTTACATGTGGCCTCATCTGAGTTAAGGGGGAAGTCTACTGTGAATTTTTCAAAAAATCGATTTTTTTTTTATTAGCTTAAAAAATACTTTGAACCCTCTTAAATAAGGTACAATATGTGTTACAGCTGGCTAAATTTTTCTTCGTTGAAATTTCGACCTTTTCCCGAAGCGCTCCAAAGCGCGTACCTGCTATACTGAAACTTTAAACGCATTTTTCTCGAAACTAAGTTTTTGTATACGGTGTACACGATATCTCGAGTTCTGATAAATGAATCAGCTTAAAAATTTAATTATATATTCTCTGTAATAGTGTCTCTCGTCTGATATAGGATTTTTTTGATATCGTTATTTGTTAAATTGTTATAAACAATAGTAACATCAATTTTAGGCAAAAAAAAGAAAAAAATTTCAAGAATTTTTTTTTTCAACGCCAAAATTTTTTATCGACATAATCCTACGTCAGACGTCCTATGTAGTTTTCTGTTTAATAGAAAAAAGAGTGGCAAAATTCAGACAGACTACCATTGTACAAAAATGTAAATGCCGCTAAATAGGCGTATCCTTCTCGCAATACGCGTTGTACTATTTTTAGTTTTGCGAGAAATTTAGAAAGCGTACGTTCTGTTTATAAAATGGGCTCTGCGTATAAAAAACGATTTCAAGCAATCTTCCTACGTGCGCACCCTAACGGTCTAAAAATCACACGCGCATCTGCAGCAAATTATTTGAATAAGTCGAAGGCGTTCATAATTAAATAGATGCAACTGTCTACCAAGGTTAAGGGGTTAGTGGTAGTCAGAGGCCCGAAAAGATTATGATTTTCAATAATAATTACACAAATAAAAACATTGCAGTAATACATCATGTTTTGACTTGACTTTAGAAAAATTAAAAAAAGAAAATTAATAATTGACTTTTACCGCTTCTCCACCGTTTCTCCAGAAGTCCCTTGGCATTATCATCATAAGTCCTTAGAGATTCATCTAAAATCAATCAGACAAGAGAAATTAGTTTTATTAATAGATAATCTTGTGCCTGGTCGAAGCTTTTTTTCTTTTGTTTTTCAAAATTAACATTATGGCGGCCTCAGAAAATATTTGTCTGATTTTCGAGAAAAATACCTAGAATTGCTTTAAAAAAAATCGAAATTTCGCAAAAAAAAAATCCTTCGCCCGGGCACGAATTTTTTATGTTGTTTAAAAGCAGTATAAATTTTATTGAAATCTATCAAGCGTTTTTTAAGTTACAGTGATCACCAGTTCGATCACACAGTTTTGAGAAAAACACATTTAAAGTTTTGCTACCTTTGTTCATTGTAGAATAACTCGAAAAGTATTTGTCGGATTCACTTCAAAATTTCACACAATATTTTTAAGATATAATACTTTAAAGAAATGCAAAAAACAAATCAAAATTTTTAAAAATTCTGACTACTCCTAGCCCTTAGAAAACGTTGAACTTCACCCGACGCGACCCAAAAAAAAGTCGGTCCTGGTGTACTGCTGATCATCGGCAACTTCAACGGACTGTTAAAGTTCATGTTTGGGGTGGCCGTTTTGCAGATTTGGCCGTTTATTTATGCTTACCGCCAATTTGAATGCAGTTTTCATGAACAAAATTTACCAAAAAGCCTTATTGCCGTCAGCTGCGAAGAGTTTTGAAACATCTAGCCAAATTTTGACCTACAGCTCAATGCGGCCTTCGAACGGCAGATGGTTTTTATGAAGAGCTTTTTTATGGCAAAAATACACTCAGAGGTTTATCAATGCGACCGCTATTAGAGACAACCGTTCAATCGTGTGTTTCATGCACGGTTTTTCGAACCCGGACATATAATTACTGAATTACTATAATATACCCAAAGTTCCATCCTTACTTGGCCTTTAATAACTATGAAAAAATTTGGAAAAATGCAGCAATTTCTTCGGTTAACATTTTATTTGGTAAAATACAATTTATTGAGTCAATGGCCGTAAACAATAATGAGAAGATGGTCACCATTTCCATTTCCGCGCGTTTTTCATGAATATTAGCCTTAGAGTTGAGCGTTTGAGGTTTATTAGTGGACACCTTCCCCTTCATGTATTTAGTTCCACAGGAAAAGGTACGACACTGTCAAATCGGCAACGGAGAAGGCTAGTCAAATCCGCTGTTTTTGCAGATGAGCTGCATTTGGAAATAAGCCGGGCATTGTCCTAAATAAATTTATCGTCTGTTAGGCCAATAATTTTCCAACTAATGTTTCCCAATGATTAATTAACCATAAAGTGGTTTCGGCATGTTTAATCGCGGCGAGCAATGGCGCAACAAGGTCCAGCCGATATTTTTTATGTGCCATTTTCGGTTTGCAACAATCTTGTGATATTCGGGACTTGTAATTTCCTGCAAGGTACAAGAAATTGGGAAGGCCACTCAAAATTTAGAAAAAAAATTAAAAGATTTTAGAGTCTTTGTCTTATTTTACAATATATTTTTGGCACTATTTGTGCATTTTTGTGAAGAGAAATTAAAAAAATAATATCGACCTGTACCATTTTATACTAAATTAACGGAAAAGTCCATTTTTTTTAAAACATATTGAACGGAAATTTACAAAGCGCTGGGTAAATATTAAAGAAAACAAAATAAAAAATAAAAATATAAGTGACTCATTTTTTGGCGTGTCACAAAATGCTACCCCAATCGAGAAAAAAAAATTTTTTTGTGCATCCCTAGTGTACATGTGTTCTTTTATTTCATTTTATCCAAACATTCGTATATAGCATAGCATAGCACAATTATGTGCATATTTCGATTTCCATTCAATTTTCTATCCCTTTTGACAGAACTTTAATAGGATTATAAAATTGCTACTTGAGTAATGCGGATTCAATTCAATAATACCATATTTTTTACATGTTTATGTGCATACAGTTAGGACGACTTTAGAAAGTAACTAATATTTAACTCAAATATTAATATGGACAGTGTGGGAAGTAAGCAGAGGTCGGAGCCGCTTAGTTAGCTATTCATTAATCCTTAGCAAAAATTGGTCTCTCTGGCTGGAGTACTAAGCTTATCTAAAGAGCAATGAGATACAATGAAGTGTTGTTGTATGATACTTAGGAGAGACAACTTCGAGGATCCTCATCCAATTTCACCTTCTAACAATAGTCAGATTTCTTGAAAATGCCTGGTATTTCGATAAGTTAAATAGGTACACTGCATGACCGCTTTGTGTTTGACTTCGCTTCGTTTTCTTAACCAGTTCCCTGCACGAAATGAACGAACAATTAGGCACTCGCCAGGGCGGTGAAGATATCGCTGATGTGACCGAAGGCGTCAGAGAATGTTTACAAGCATCGACGAGACAACGCTGCACATAATTTGGCATGATTACAATATCGGTGTGTCGAATTTCAGTTCAAAAGCTGAAGATCTTCCTTAAAAATGCGTACCATTCACTAATTGTTGTCTGCTAACCTTCAAGCGAGGTTTACTTACTCCCATGCTATGTGTTACAGTCTGGGAAAGCATGTACAAAACTACGTGTCGCAATTACTCAATAAGCCGTGTAGTCTCCATCGTTGTTGAGTATAGCCTGGAATCTTCTGGGCATGCTTTGAACCAGCTTTTCTGCGTAGCTCGTCGACAAAGGCGACCATGTTTTGCGAACTTTATGCACGAGTTGCTTTAAATGAAGGACTGACTTTCCGGCAAGATGCGTTTTCCTAATTCCCTATACATTTTTAATCGAGTTGGCGTCTGGGGACTGAGACAGCCAGTCCAATAGCTTTCCTCCTTGTCGGAAGAATGAGCGTTTACTGCCTGCCTTGAGCTCTTCAGCGTCAGGAACATTTTTTTTCCACGATGATGTTTCTTCAAATTTGGGAATAAAACGAAATAACAACGGGCTAGACCTGAGCTATAAGGTGGGTGAGTGATTTCTTTGAAGCCACAATCTCGTGCAGCAGCTTTCGAAAAACGCGTGTTTGAACCAAGGCATTGTTGTGATGAAGCAACACAGTCGTAATCACTTTTCCCTCTCCACTTTTTCTTTAAGAGCTTCCTCTGAAGCCCTTTTCAGTGTAAGCAATCAATAAACACCCTTTTGATTCCCAAGGCATTGAGAACATGATCTTTCCAACGGAGTTAAATTTTTTAACATGATCTGAACACAATTTAGGACGTGGTATAAAAAGGACCACGTCCTAAATTGTGGGTTACTTCCGGACTCATTGAGATGAACGCATTTTTCTCATCTTCAGTGCAAATGCGATCGAAAATACTTTTTTAATTTTCTCGCAGAGCTCCAAACACTCAACACCATCCCACTCACGCTTGATTTTTGTTTTTGTTTTTTGGAGGTGCCGTGAGTATTCCCGCTCCCCACCTTGCACTCGCTTTTGAGAGATTAAGATGATCTTAAAGAAGAATGGGTTAGTCTTATCTGATAATAATTTAGCCTTTATTCGGGCGTCTTCTAGTACAAATATGACACATTTTTTACATTTTCTGCTGTAGCGCCGGTAACGGAGCCGGTTGAGCGAGAGTTATCTTCAAGAGCCTTTAAATTCATTTCACTACTTTTCAATTGTGAATAACAAAGGTGTAAACAGCCACCATTTGTAGTAATTTTTTTTTGTTTTTATTGACATTTTTCTTATTTTGTAAGAAGTTTAATCACAGCGCAGTGTTCGGTTTTCTTCAACATTATCGCGTCTCTCATTGCGATCTTCTTCCTCTAGATAATTAAGGACCGCAACTATGAGATATTTAAAATTTATACCGACAAGTAATGTAACTATTTGTTGCAATTATTGAATTACACACCTCGTTAGAAAATCGATATCGAGAATAAATTGAAAGTTTATCCTAAATGAGCCTTTCCTTTTTTCAGCTTTCATGTCAATATACCCATGGGGTGTTTTGTTTACTGCCTGCCATATTATTTCTCTTTCATTTTCCGGTACTAATGTTAGACTTCATCACAGATCTGACAGTGTATGATAGGGTCAAACAGCAACTCACAAACGCCTATTTCTCCATAAATCACCGTTAAACGCCTTTTTCTATAGTACGCTCCTCAAAAGACGTATGTCTCCAGACTAAATTGCTTGCTTACTCACGTGATAAATGAACCCATTCCCGCATTTCGCTGTCCGTAACTTAATTCTCAAGACTGAAAACATGAATATCTGCAATATTTTTTCTTGTAAAAGGGCTGTAAAATATTAGACGAGCCTTGTAAATATATCTCAGAGCAGCAAACTATAAATGCCCATCAAATTATTCTCTACGGAAGCTTTAAATAGATGAAGGCAGGACCATGGGATTTGGCAGTAATTTTGACTGCTGCACTTTGTTCCTCTGTGTTCGAATAAGTTTTCCAGAGTGAAGAGAGTTAAAAGTAAAAATAATTGCTTTTTTGACGCGATTATCAATTTCTTACGAGCTTTTAACTGAACTTATCAGCGATGATTAAGGAATTAAACCACATACTCAGATTCGGTGCCCGCGCTAATAGGCTGATTTGACATTTATATTTGCCGAATACTAACCGATAGATGTGGCTTCTGCCTACAATTGATTATATTATATTTTTATCCTTTCTTAAGACTCCTAAGGACATGTATGTTTAGCTGAAGGCAATATTTTCTATGCATATTTACTTGCTACGTATATTTACCGCCACCAAAATTCTAATACATAGTTTCCACGTACCATGAGCTTAGTGCTGCTGTAACCAAGAATGTTTATTTCTTTCATAATGTGCGAATATTCCTGGTTCGATGTTATCGAACCTGCGTCATGCAAAGGTGAATATATCCGTTCCCGCGATAGTCAGTTCTACGTTAGCGGAGTGACCCGGATATACATATATCCGACTAAGGACGGTCATTCCAACAGTATTACCGAAATATTTATGGAAAATGTTTATACTGTTGCAACAATAACAACATATCCGAGTATAAATCCTTCTATAAGGTCATCCCTACTATTTTGCGTTAGTAAAAAATTGCAGGTCTGTCCGCATTGGAGTAGAAGCTTGGCTTGCTCATCTTTAAAGGATGTAGGACCAAGTCTGTTATTTTTATATCCCTCGTTTACTGAAATGGTGTTTTATGCTGAAATGGAATATACAGAAATAATCACTGTATTCGTTTTATATAAGGTATTTTTCTAAGAGCTTTAAACTTAAAATAATAATACAAAACAGAAGTATTTTTGGAATATTTTTGTTTTTTTTTTGGGCACAAATTCATTCAATAGCGTTCGCCATGCACCTTACCGGTAGCTCCTTCCTCATTTCGGCCATTTCAGAAGAAATAAGGACCGATGATGCCGCCAGTGCCCTATGAACTTCGCGAACAGTTTATTTATTTATTATTACTTTTTTTTTTCAAAGTAAATTTCTACAATTTGGAAGCATTGTTCTGGCGTTAAACGTCTCACGATGACTTGCCAAAACTTGCATTACTGAACAGAAACCCCAACACAATTTGCCTTTCTCAGCTGAAACTACCATAGTTATCGATGTCAGTAGTTCTCCTGCAGCTAAACAACATAAAAAATGTATCTTCACATTTGAGCAAAATATTTTTGCTTATTTTTACTTAGAAAGATAGTTAAAATAGAAGCTTTAAAGGGAATGTTCTTCATATTTTTCCATATGACGTTCTTCCAGCAAACGCGTGTTATTTTCATTGCGGAGGAATGCGAGTATGCTTGGCTCATCAATGCCAAACAATGAGCCCAATATCTAAAAAAAGTAATTGGTAGGATGTCAGGGATAATTAAAAGTTCACCCGCCTCTTTTCAATTTTCCAATAAAAACTAATAAATACATAATACATGTAAAAAGCAGCTATAATTACAATTAATAACTTTCTATCAACCAGTTACTGATCGCTATGTGTTTTCCCCTATAATTATCGTTATACGAGAAAAGTTTGAATTTTGATTTGTAAATTTTTTTTTTGAATTTAAATTGATGCCTTTTAACACAAATTAACACTAACAACTTAATTATGAGAAACATATTGTGGTAGCAATTACCAGATTACCAATCGTGGTCAATTTATAAAATTATATTGATTGAAAATTTTTTTTTGTAAATGTGAATCAGATAGTAAAATATAAAATGAGTGGAATGTTCATATACAATAGTATATCTTGTTTCAAATTTTTTTCACATTTTTTTACTTATAAGTGAAAAGTATGCACGCCAATATTGAATTTACTATTGTGATTAAATTAAACGCTCCAATTAGTGCCAACTGAGTAACTGCAACTGCATATTGACGTACATATTTATGCATACTCATGCATACATATACATACATATTAATTATAAAATTGTTAAACGGCATAGTTGGAGTAATTCAGCACTGGCAGAATTTGCAATACTTGAAATAATTTATATACGAGTGTGTAAAGGGGAAAACTATTTGTCGCTGATTAACGAAGTGCACATTACAAACATGTCTCTCTTTAAATTTTCCATTATTATACCACGAATATTCCAAACAATTCACAATCAGTCAAACACTAACTTAATCACTACTTAATTAAATCAGCTACGTGTGAATGCACAATAAGCATTTTCACCACAAATGAATAATGACAAAAAGGAAATGCATTTACAATTACAACCAAATGAAGTTTGAAAAATAACGTGTCACCATTTTGCCTCAATGCCTGCTTATGTTGATGATTTCGTAGTCAGGCAATGCATTTCTAAAAAGTTAGTCATACGCCATGCAGTACGACGCGCGCTGGCGACACATTCAAGCTTATTTTTCTGATTTAATGAAAGTGCAGATCTCTTATTTTAATATACTTACCACAAAATTAGACAAATATAATCACTGAATGCCGAGCTTTATAACCAACAAGCAAATAACTGCAAAGGAAAGAAATTAGTATATGAGTTAGAGAGTACTAAGTAAAGACGTGTCAAAGTAGGGGCGGAAACGAAATGGAGCTTCTTTCTTAAAATTGTATGTAAAATCTAAGCTGCTTGGAACGATATCGATGTCATCATACAAATTGGTTCTACGTAATGTACATATTTACTCAAACGTAAGCAGTCCCACGTCTAATTACTGCCACGTCTCTTTTATTGTCTCATCCTTTTTGGACCGAACTCCTCCTCCTATTTCTGACATGCGTCTTGAAGTTGTTCAACAAATGGAGGGACCTGCATTTTTAAACCGACTGCGAATGGCAGGTATTTTTATGAAAAGCTTTTTTGTGGTGGAAATACACTCGAAGGTTTGTCATTACCTGCCGAGGGCTAATAGCGGTATTAGAAAAAAACTTGGTGTTTCACGGAGATTTGTACCAACGCTATCCGAATGATAGTCACGCGCCAACCCATTCGGCTACGGCGGCCGCATATATATATATATATAATTGGCGCGTACACCCTTTTTGGGTGTTTGGCCGAGCTCCTCCTCCTATTTGTTGTGTGCGTCTTGAGGTTGTTCCACAAATGGAGGGACCTACAGTTTTAAGCCGACTCCGAACGGAAGATATTTTTATGAGGAGCTTTTTCATGGCAGAAATACACTCGGAGGTTCGCCATTGCCTGCCGAGGGGCGACCGCTATTAGAGAAATGTTTTTCTTAATTTTGATGTTTCACCGAGATTCAAACCGCCGTTCTCTCTGTGAATTGCGAATGGTAGTCCCGCACGAACCCATTAGGCTACGGCGGCCGCATACATGCTATAAAATTACAAAAAAAAACTTAAAAAATTAATATTTTAAAATTATGAAATTTTGAAAATTACATTTCTAGATAAAAAGTTATCCCATTTAGAGCCCGAATTTTTAATGGCACCCCATAACGGCTGTGGATCAGCATACATCCTGAGTTGCATTCAAATATTTCCTCCGATCGGACCGACAGACATGACTGAATATATTCCTTTCATCATTCTGAACATTTCTAGTCTACATATGTTTGTACACATCTATTCCGATTTCTCTACACAATAACCAACAACCGTACACTGGCGTATACAAATTTTATACGGGAAAGAAGCAGCACACCTCACAGGCTCGCCAAAACTACTTATTAAAGAATAATAAACTGAAAGTAAAAGCAGGAAGTACGTAAATAAGTAAAAAACAAAAACATGTTGAAAGTCTGCTTAGTAAACTGCCGCTGCTACGTATTTGCATCATTGAACTTCCTCCTTTGTTCAAAGACAAACAACCGGCGGCAACAGCAGCCGCAGAGTAGCGCATTCTCGTGCAACTTGCAGCAGTCAGCAATTGTTATGAACATCAAAAAAATTGCCAGCGCTCTTCATTTTCCTGTCTCATATACTCGCACAACTGCGGTGACTATTTCCTCCGATGTGTCAACGCTGCAAATAAATATTTGCAAACAAAAAGAGCGACCAAAATAAAAATTTTAAATTTAAAAACTTTGCAAACTGCATATAAATAAAACTCCCATTAGAGCCTTTGGCGGAAAAGTAGTTGTGTCGCAGCACAGCACACTTTGCCACAAATAAATAAAACTTTACACGTGCTCGTACAAGTTACTTTTAAAAACTCTCGCGCCCATAAAAAAGGCAAGCAACTTGCAATATTCTTTGATCAATTCGACTGCTGCTATGATAAATATTTCACATATTAAATATGTAAATTTCAACTGCGCATAATTTCAAATTCACTTTATCAGAAGCAATGCTGCCAACAAATGATGCCACGAACACGCGTAGACGACAACAATCACGCAAACAGACGTACCACAGTCCCACCCTGAGCCATTCAAAGACTAGAAGTTTGTGCTCATTGATATCGAAAACAACCGTAACGAGTTAAAGTTGGCAGGCGCTCAAGTTTTTCGCGTTTTGTGTGTAGGAATAAGCACTCACTTTTCCGCCATACACTGTGGAGCAAACGTGAACAGATGAATATATAACACGGGTCAACACAAAATTTGACTTTGACTTCAGAGCATTAAATTTCAATCCTTTAGGTCGGAATTAGATGAAAAAAAAATAGATGGCATGAAAAAGTTTGCTTTCCTTTTTAAGAAACAGCTTGAACGATATTTTTAAAAATCTATGAAGATAATTTTTATTTAGAATGAATAGAATGAAACTATTCAAATAAACATTTTTATCATATTTATTAATTTTTACTATTAAAATAACTTACAAAAAAGTAGAAAATAATTTAAAAGTGTAAACTTTTACTTTTTCGTTTATGTTCATAGGTACTATCCCTCAATAAACCCCAAATATAGTCTCCCATCATGTTTTCATTATATTGGCCTTGATAACGTTGTCTTGATGAAAACGTTATCCTTGCTCTTCTGAATACGCTCTCATGTTGGTTTTGAATTGATATAAATGAGCGTGCAGCATATGTTCTTTCAATGACATCCTGCAGCCCATCGCCTTAAACATTTTCAGCATATTTTCAACTAGCTTTTCGTAGTTATTAGCTTTGTTATTTCCTAAAAATCCAAAAAGGACTGCTTTAAAACTGTTCCAATTCGCTTTCTGAGTACGATTCAGCAACGTTGGAAATTTTTCATCGGCGAAAATTTGTCTGATTTGCGGACCAACAAAAACCCCAGCGTTAACCTTTGCTTCTCATAACTTCGGAAAAAATTTTCGCAAGTATTCAAAAGCTTCTGAGGTTTGATCCAGTTTTTTAACAAATTGTTTCATCAACCCTTACTTAATGTGCAGAGGCGGCATTAACACGTTTTCCGCTTCAACAATTGGCTCAAATTTTACGTTTTCTTTCCCGATACAAAGTTCTGTTCTTACAGGCCACGACCGTTGAGTATAATGCTTAGCATCCGCTCTACTGTCCCATAAGGACAAATAACACGGATAGTTTGTATATCCGCTTTGAAGACCCATTAAAAATCCCACCATTTTAAAATCGCCAATCAGCTGCCAGTTGTACTCGCGATATTTTACAGATTCAAGCAAAATTTTGACTCTTTCACAATTTTCTTTGAGGTGTACTGAGTGAGCAATTGGAAGAGATGGAAATTTATTTCCATTGTGTAATAAAAAAGCTTTCAAACTTTTTGTTGAGCTGTCAATGAATATACGCCATTCGTTAGGAACACAAGGTATTCCAATTTCTTCAAACATACCTTTTATGTCATTACAAAAACAAAGCCCATCTTCTTTTGTGAAAAATGCCGTACATTTAATGAATATCGGAAGCTTTGCTTAAAAATTCCTGCTTGTCTAAATTTGAGCATTTATTAAAGAAAAGTACAGTTCAATTATCCGAAATAAACTTCATGGTCGCCATTATTTTCTTCCTTATCTCAGGGAATTTTTGAATTCCTTAGCGAAAAATTATCTGAGTTTTAAGCCACATTCAGTAATTCATGAAGTGAACGATTTTTTTACTGTGCTCGAGAGGACGAAATGGCGGCCATCTAAACCCATTTGACTTCCTTCAACCTCGAAAAAATAAAAAAAAACCGCAGCCAATATCCTTATTGAAACTTCAACATACCTAACAAGAAATATAGTGGTGTTCTGTGAAAAGGTGGCGCAAAATTAATCACCCTATCGGAAGATTTACAATATTTGCAAATGGCTACGTACATTAATCACTGACACTTATGAACTAGACAGCTGCAGTATACAAAACAAAGGTATAAATAGAGATTTCTATCACTGAAATATTTTCGTTTTAGTAAAAAATATATTCAAAAACAAAACTAGATGATTAATTTGGCGCCACCTTGCACATATATATTCCATTGAGTTTCGCGCACATTGTTTGTCACATATATGACAAAAAAAAATTGTATGACACGCTGACACCTGCAGAGAAGATCCTTAACTACTATATATCCTGTAGTAATAAAAGTAGAGTGATGAAACTTAAATTAGTAACAGTGCGTAGAACAGTTCACGAAATATATATTTTTTTAAAGAATTTCAATGAAAATCGTCAGAGATACTCAAGGATAAAATCTTTATACCGCCCCCGAACGACAGATGGTTTTTATGAGGCGCTTTTGACAGATATGCATCGGAGGTTTGCCATTGCCTGCCGAGCAGTGTCTACTATTACAAAAACTTTTTCTGTCACGTAGTATTGCGTGCCTGGGGTTTCGAACACGTGAACTTCCGAATGGTAGTCACGCGCTAACTCATTCAACTTTATAAAAAGAGATTTTGACGAACCATCGCCAGTAATAGAAATACCAACCATCCAAAAAACAAAATTACCTTGTCGAAGCGCAGGGCTGCAATAAGAGAATTTTAGGCAGTGATTCGAAATATTTGCATAAAGTGAATAGGAGCGCACCAGCGCTTAAAACTCTAAATCAGTAAATTGCTGAAGAGCTCGTGTTTATTAAATACCAGAGAGGACTTACTCGTTATCAGTAAACTTTTTACTTATATTTTTCTAATTTTTTATTACTTGCATATACCATGAATAATATTTGTTTGGCTGCATCCCAAGCATTTTCAGCATTTTCGTGAACTGCAACCATTCACTGTTGCTCCATAGTGTTTACAGCAAACAAAAACTGGCTAACCGCACAAAAATTCAGATTGAAATTTAACTCTGTAAAATTGCCAAAAGCCATATCGATGTACGAGTATTTCAAAGATTATGCAAATTCCATAGATAATCGCTTCTGCTCACTGTTGGAGACATTCGATAATATTATATTTATGTAGTTTTTTAATAATTTTCCTTGCGCAGGAGTTGTGATCTTTGTTTCTTGTAGCAATTGCGATATGTGACTGAGTTTAGGCTTATGTATGTGCATTTGCTCCCACAGCTCCCCTTCAGGAGTTATAATCGTGTTACGTGAAGCGTAACTAGTTGCCGTCGTGCGAGTTTCAAGCTATGAAAGTAGTTTGTGCGAAGATACATAAACCAAGGCTAAGGTGCACCAACAAAAACTTAGTTTTAAACTCTACTTCTCAACCGTCGTAAAATCATTGTTGGACTTTCCTATGTTCTGCGATAACATAAACCAAAATAATTCTGACTAAGGCCAACTCCAAACATGGCCGTTTGAAATGGCTTCTTTCAGGTGGCGAATTCTGGTGATGCGTAGGCCTTCATTGTTATGTAAAACGGCTTTGCCTGACATCCTCGTGCTGTGGAGAGGAGAGCAATGGTGGAAGGATTCTTTTTAGCTTTCTGACACCAGGATGGTGTCGTTATATGATGGGCTATATCTTCGGAGCTGGAATCGTTTCAGAAAAGTTCACTTTCAACGGCCTCCCGGGAGTGCTACCTCAGCAGACTATTCTTAGCCTAATCACGAGTTTTTCTCCTTTAAAAGAGTACTTGAATGAAATTAATGAAAGAAACTCGGTTAACTGTGTAATGTTCCTAGAAGATGGCCATTGTTACCGAGGGGGATCGTGCGTGCCATCCATTCGGTAGAACTCGTGTTCAAAACTCACTGAAACTCCAAATAATAGAAAAGCTTTTCCTAAAAGCGGACACCGTTCGGCGGGCAATGCCAAAACCCCGAGTGTATTTCGGTCAAAAACAAAGCTTCTCATAAAAAACCATCTGCCGTTCGGGGGTGGCTCAAACTGTATGTACCTCCATTTGTGGTCAACATGAACACGTATAGAAGAAGATGATACCTCCTTCCGTTTCAGATTTGTATGTCGAATCCTTGACCGAATAAAGTTTTCCGATAGGACGATCTTTATTGATACTGATCCCATGGGGTGTACCATCTTCATTGTGCGAAAGCGATGGTCCGTCTAGTTGAGCTTCAGAAATTTTGAGAACTTGCGGGTGCGCGGTTTGGTCAGCAATGTGAATCATACGCTGATCTGATTGTTTAACAGAAGGAAGACACTTTGCCGAAGTAAACACGTCGTAGAGGTGATCACTAAAAGACTGCAACGTCACGTGCAGTGCTTCAAAAAGTGAAGAAGCGACTTGGGCAAAATCCCCGACGAAGTGCCAATCAAATGGCGAAAGAACTGAAAATATCTGGCCATAGCATCCGTCGCATACTGAAAAATTATCTCGAAGTCAAGCCTTAAAAGATCCAAATGGCACATGATCGCTCACCAAAGCAGCAACAAGTCAGACTTGAGAGAGCGAAGGAGTCGCTTCGCTTGTTCAAAGTCGCAAGCGGTAAATTTCCGAACATTGTGTTTGCTGAAGAGAAAATTTTTCAAATCGAGCAATTCATAAACTGCCAAAACGATAGGGTTTATTTGACCGACCGTTCATAGGAGAATTTGAGTCATTGGTTGCCCACCAAGAGGCAGCAACTGCCACAGGTAATAGTTTGGGCCGCTGTAACCGCAGATGGGCGCTCTCCAAACGTTTTCATTGAGCCCGGCGTCAAGGTAAATGCAAAACATTATCAGAAAAGTCATCTGAGGGTTACTTAGAATCTGTGGACAGGCAAACATTTTGGTTGCAGGCCATTTACGTTTCAACAGGACTCGGCACCGTCTCACAAAGCTTGAGTGAACCAAGAATGACTAAAAAATAATTTCATAACGTCAACGCAATTGCTCTGAAATTCACCAGACCCACTTTGGAAAGCAAGGTCTGAACTAAAAGATTCACCAGTCTCGAGGCGCTGAAAAAGGCCATTGTCCGCGAGTGGGCCAAAATACCTGCAAGTCACATTCGGGCACCTTGCGATTCATTTCGGGAGCGTTTCAGGGCAAAGGTGGTCAGGTCGAGCAAAAGTAAATTGATTCTTAATTTTGTATTACTTTCACACATTTTTTACCTTGAACTGAATAGAAGTAATTTTCCAAACTAAATTGATGGCCCTTTTAATTGGTTACACTTCGACTACCGGACCCTGTAAAGCCCAAATAAGGATTTCCATCACTCAATGCAATTTTTTTATTTAGTATAAAAGTTATTCAAAAGCAAAATTAGATAATTAATTTTGCGCCACCTTGTACGATGCCAGAATAAGTTAAATTTGTCATTGGTTTTCAAATGTGCAATTGCCAGACCGTAAAAAATTAATCCATACTTACATAACATACACACACACATCATACGCATTGGAAACGTGCATATTTCAAGCAGAAAACTGGAAAAAGTGTCCAAAACACACATACACATATATATATGTGTATTAGAGGCACATATGTATGTGATACATAATACACACATTTCTAAATATGCACATATTTACATATATCTAAGAAGCAAAGAAATAAGAAATATATTTTTGTTAAGAGTGAATATCAGTCAATAATAGAAGTTATTACAAATGTATGTAAATTTCGAGAAAAATACGAGTATGTACATATTTATGATAAGCGGATTTTATCATTATACAGTTGCAATTTCGTTATAACTGTGCGTTGCGAGTATTCTCTTACTCAGCGCCGGTAAATGGAATGGAGGTAACGATTTGTCACTGTTGGCTTATTTAATTCCAAAGAAGCCACACTAAGGCAACATAAATAAATTAGTAGATGAACATACATACATACTTACATATGTAGTAGATATTGTAGATGGTGGTGCAGTGTGTAGAGTAGATGATGAGTATGTGACCGTATTTCACGTGCGAATCCAGTAGAAATAGGAATCGTCGTTCGAGTACTCCTTGAGCACTACGATGCGAACAATAAGAGGGCACAAAAAAATACAATAAGGACTACTTCTAGAAGAAACAACCCGTGAAACGCCTAAACGCGTAAGAAGAAACTACTGAGACAAACCCATTTACACCCTGAAAAGCTGTACGTGCCAATTATATACATACATATATATCTAATAATATGTAACAAATGTTTAAGTTTTTCTTTAAAACACGGCTTTTGCCTTATAAAAAGTAATCTAAAAGCCTTTTTTATAATTTACAAAAATAAATCTTTGAAAGCATCTGAGAGAGGACAAAAGTTTTTAAACAAAAATTAAAAAAAAGCTGAATAATATAATAATATTTCTTACCAAAAAGGAAGTTATTTGACATATGAAATTTTTTGTCACGAAAATTTTTGGCTTGGACCCTTTTTAACGCAATCACAAGTCAAGTGGCATGCCCTTTTTGAGCCTTCACCACGTTTCTGCCATCGAGAAAATTTTGCAAATACTTAAAAAGATGATAATGGCTTGGTGGCTGATTTGAATTGTACAGCGAATGCTATAGAACCTTCTGCTCTGAGCTTAAAGATAACCAGGTGTAGTATTGATGGAGCGCAGCAATCTTTCTGTTCTCCAATTCTGCTGCTAGTGAATATTCTAAGGTCCGAATTAAACACTTGGCCTGATGGGAGTCGCTAGTAGTGGATAATCCCTTTTCAATCCCACAAACCTTACAGCAAAGCTTTCTCGACGCTTTGTTTACCTGATCGTGCCTCCGCTTCGACGCTCACATTACCAGAGCGGTATTTATTGACTTTGCTGTTGAGGTCGTCTCTGTGTTTGGTCCATGAGTAGTACACATGTTTCTACGACCTGCTTTGACTTTTCACCTTGATCATTGTAATTCTGAACAATTTGTCGAATTTTCTACTTTTTACCTTTATTTTGGAACCCTATATCACACAAACAACCGACTTCATCCAACTGTTTCGTTTTTTGAAAAAGTATTGTATAATGCCACCTTCAATTGCCGCATAGTATGGTCTAATGCGACTTACCGCACATCGTGAGATATGGCTCACTAAAGATATCTAGCGCAAAATGGTCAGGAGTTATTATCGCACCTCAAAATTCTACCCCTTATCCCATTTTCTGTTCCAGAACGAGTAATAATGGAGCGTAAAAAGCAACTAAATCGGCTTTGATTCAAAATCATTTCAAAAGAATTAGACTGTTTTAAAACTGACCAAATAACAAATTAATTATAAAATTGCTGAGATATTCGTAATAGGCAACTAGATACCGATTTGAATATAGTCTTACTCTCTTAGTTCTCGGTTTGGGCGATCAAAACAAATAAATCTGGTTTATTGCTCCGAAATCATTTCAAAAGGAGTACTCTTTACCGCTTGCTTTCGGAGATCTATTTTCGGTTCAACTGGGTAAATTCAATAAATTTTTCTTTAGCAGCTGCGAATTATCTTTTCAAAGATATTTTATTTAACCAGCGACTTGTGCGCATAGCTGATAACTTACGATATTAATAAGAGCCACATTTATGGCTGTTTAAAATTGATTGAATAGAAATTTACAACACAAATTATTGTCTGCTAAAATTGCTGTGAAACATTATGGTATTATCATTTTTTTATACTAGTGCATACATACATACATTCACATGTGTCTATTGTATTTATGTATTTTCTTTGTGTAGGTGTTTTTTATTTACTAGCTGCCATTGATATTTAACATGGCCTGCTTTGTAAATATTCACTTATTTTCTTGCTTTGCTTATTGGCTTATTTATGTGTGCAGAAGTATCATTGACCTGCCCAGATTTATTATTTTTTATTATTTATTCTCGCACATATTTTACGAGTTAAACCTTAAAGGCTTTAAATCATTTATATATGTATGTGTATGCGCTTAATCCTCAGTTGTACGTACTTGCAATGTTTTTAAATAATATTTTACTAAATTTTTCCTTCAACTCCACCATCACACTTTAGGACAACAGCACCTTTTTACTATACATAGTATTTCTCGCTTATTTTTCTACTTTATTTATTTGGTTTTTATTCCAACTCGACATCAAAGAATCTACTTGGCAAATATTTACTCTTTTCTCGAATGCACTTGTCACCAAGCAAAGCAACGTCTTTACCGCCAGTCACCACAGCCCAGCTGAGCCAAGTGCTTTGATAATGCGTTGGCATTTGGCATACAAACAACAAACATGCATATGTAGATATATATATAATAGTGCTCATACATACATACATACATACATACATTTTATGCGGCTCGTACATTCTTTTGTGGATGGTGGCATATCGTCGCGGCAAGCGAATGTGGAGTAAAGACACCATTCACCACAGAGGTTTGCTGTCGAAAGCAATTTGTGGTGCAGCCACCTTCGGAACTATGAAAAATTGATATCCCTAGCACTTTTTAAAGCATCCCGTAATATTCGTAGTATTCGCTGAAAATGTTTGTCTGTCTTCATTCACTATTTACACCAGCAGTGCCGTTACTTATGCTTCCGTGTGTGTGTGTTGTGAGTTTGTAAACATATGTATCTCTTTGGCATTTCTGATGTTTATCCAATTTCAAAGAATGTGAAATTGTGAAGAGATTTTCTACTTTTCAATGAGTTCTAATGCTATTGATTTTGAAAGAGCTGGTAAATTTTGGTTATTTTATTTTTGGTTTTAATTTTGAAAAAATGTGAGATTTCTTTGAGTTTACCTAATGTAGTGCATTGAATTATTAACTTGAATCGATTGATACTAAATTGGAATCCATCAGAAGCAGCACTGCTTAAAATATCAAAGTGTTCAGAATTGTGAGAAGATTTGACTAAGCCCATGTACATATGTATGTATGTATGTATGTAAGTACATTGTGTATGTTCATATGTATCTCCGAAGCAAAACTTAAGGAGCCGTAGCTTGATTGATTAATTCTTTGCTTGTTTGAAAAAATTTTAGTACCTCAGTGGTCATGCAAAATAGTTGATTGCGACTTGCATAAGTAAGCTTAACTTGAGAAATTTTACATTTATGTATGTTCGATTTAGATAAAAAAAAACAATTCTTTCAATATTATTTATTTATGTATTGTATTATTACTATTTTTTTTCTTTTAATTTTTTTTATAACTCTTTTCCAATTTGTTGTATTTTTTTTATTTATTTTGTTTTAGTTCTTTTTGGTATTTTTACCTTGGAAGAGGGGCTCTGAAGAATGTAATTTATTCATTTTCTCTATTTCACTTTCAATTTGAAACACTGTATTTCACAACTGGCCTTGAAAAAGCTCCTCATTAAAGCTCATTTGTCGGTCGGAGTCGGCTTAAAACTGTGGGTCCAAACTCGGCCACACACCCAAACAGGGTGTAAGCACCAATTCAGAGGTTTCAGACAGAGTAACCTGCTGTGGTGTAACTTCTTTTACCTGGTGCTGGAAAAGATCGTGCGTGCCGCTCAACTTAATCGCTCAGGTACAATTTTTTATAAGAGCGTACAATTGTTGGCATATGACGATGATATTGACATCATCGGCCTTAACAACCGCGCTGTTAGTTGTGCCTTCTCCAAACTGGATAAAGAAGCAAAGCGAATGGGTCTGGTGGTGAACGAGGAAAAAACGGAGTACATCCAGTGATCAATACAACAGTCGGCGCACTCGCGTATCGGCATCCACGTCACTGTTGACAGTTATGATTTCGAGTTTGTAAAAGACTTCGTTTATTTAGGAACCAACATTAACACCGATAACAATGTCAGCCTTGAAATCCAACGTAGAATCTCTCTTGCCAACAAGTGCTACTTTGGACTAAGTAGGCAACTGAGCAGTAAAGTCCTCTCTCGACGAACAAAACTAACACTCTACAAGGATCTCATCATGCCCGTCCTAACGTATGGCGCAGAAGCTTGGACGATGACAACATCCGATGTGGCATTCCTTGGATTGTTTGAGAAAAAAATCTGCGGAAAATTTTTAGACTTTCCCGTGTTGTTGACGGCGAGTATCGCAGACGATGGAACGATGAGCTGTAAGAACTTTACGGAGGACATAGACATAGCGCAGCATTCTTTGAATTGAATAAAAGTAATTTTCGAAACTAAATTTATGGTATTTTTAATTGGTTACACTTCGAGTGCCGGACCCTGTATATATTTTTTTTTTGGAATAGTTGATCTTCAACTAAATTTATGAACATTTATTTATTAAAAAATGAAGTTCATGTTTCAGCAAACTAAATAAAATATCTTAAAATATGCACAAAAATATAAAAAACATTTCTTAATTAGTTTTTATCGTACCTTTTCTTGTGATGAAAATTTTCAGTGAAATCTGAAATTGGTTTCGTTAAATTGCCATTATTAGAATTTCTAAAGGCGACGCATGCTTGAAAATACTCAGCATCTGCACTGTGGCAGCTACATAGTATTGTTTGTACAAAGTTATTTATTACCGCCGATAGGTACTCGTATAATAAGAGCTAGGAAAAATGTAGTAATCCAGCTGTAGAATCAGCTATATACTGCTGGTATTGCGCACACATGTTTGTATGTATTTTTTAATAATTCACTTAGCAACTTTTGGGAACACAGATTTTGCCGCATACTCATCAATTATTTGAATGACTAATTACCAGAGCGTTGCGACAATACATTAAACTCGTATGTCTCTGCATGTTATAGGCGTAGATACTACATACTAATTAAACAACAAACTTGTGCTCAAACCATATGCATCAATGAGTTTCACTGAGCGTCAAGATTGATTTAATTGCAAATTAGAACCCACTTAGGGATGCCAAAAGTGCCTATTTGTGTCAATATTGTTGTACGTTAAAAAGCATCTACGCTACTCTGGCCTTACTTAACAAATACATACAAATACTGTATGAGGATATACACTTACGGACAAAATAATGTAGTCGGGATATTTTGGCCAGTTCTGATTCCTTTTTTTCTTTTTTACCCATTTTTATAAACCTATTGCTTATTCTACGAGAAGTATCATATAAATCAAAGCTTTGAACTTTGTACAAATTTATAAAAATTTCATCAAATTAACAAAAAAAGAATGTTATGTGGTTATGTTATGAATGTTGTTACATGGAGAAAATTACACATTCGATATGGGGAAAAACCATAAAAAAGTAATGAGAATTTGAGCCACTTCAAACTTTCATTTTATTAAACTAATATTTAATGGGCTATAAAACTGCGCACCAAAATTTTTTTCTGAAATTCCGGTTAAAAATCATAAATTTTGATGCATTTCTGGCATTTTTTTTTATTTGCACACAGTTTAAAATTTGTATAGATATTGTTTTTGTAGGTGAACGTACTGCAGTTTTATGAAATAATTATTAAAATGAAATAATAAGCAAATAAATTGCCAAATCGTGTCAATAAGTCCTAGTGCTGTAGTTATTTAAGCAGTAAATATTTTTTTTTTTTTGTAATAATTATTATTTTTTTTTTTGTTTTGTATAGAAAACACTTTCTTTTTTCATGCGTGAATCTCGACTATTATTTAAAAATAAATTTATTTGATGTGCAATATCGCAAGACTTGAAAAGACCCAAATAATAATGTGCAGAACAACGGGGCGCAAAATTAATCACCGTACAGGAAAATTTTTACGTCAATCGTATTTGAAACTTGTGAACTAGACAGCTGCATAATACAAACAGACAAGCAATAGAACGCGTAAAAATTTCAATCACTCCAAAGGATTTTTTTAGAATGGCCGCGCCGTCATTAATAAATTTATGTGGCGATCTGATATGAAATAAAGGGCATTTTTAAGTGAAAATTCAAAGTAATTTGTTCAAAAATGTATTAAACATATTACATATTAGAGTGGTTTGCACGTTTCGGAGATGGTTGTGATGACATACTTTAAATGACAATGGACTTACAGGCCGCCCAAAACCAGTAATCACCGGAAACTTCATCGAAATTGTTCATTAATTGTTTATTAAAAATGAACCAAAATCATCGTTAAAATTCATGGAATCGGCGTTGAATATCTCCAAAATACCGATTTATCGCATTTTAACTGATCATTCGGGCTTACGAAAAGTCTGTGCTCGTTTCATTCCGCACAAGTTAACTGACATCCTGAAGGACATTCCGGTCAATGACCTGAAATATGACAAGCTTTTAGATCGCGCAAAACAGTGTATCGAGGCCAGAGGGGACTATTTTGAACAAATAAACTCGAATTTATCAGAACAAAGCTCCTGTCACTTCTATTTTAGCTCAGTCTAGTTTATTTTGGACATAACCTTGAATACTTAAATTAAGTCTTAGATCTTACACTACAATAGCCATATATCGAAGTTGCAAATGAATAAAAAAGCTTAGAATAATATGGCGTTAGCTCTGTATGGTGTTCAGTGATTATGATTCTAAAAATGACTTTTAGAAGGTTCCGAGGGTCGCTGAGCACGAGTTCGATGTCAGTTTTTCAAAATTCAAAGTGTCGATTCTGTATGGTTAGCTTGGCATAACTTTTAGAGTATCCAAAATTCTTGGTTTTTGTTTTGCTTCAAATTTCTATATTGCATGTCACATATAATCTTTTCTAGTTCTATATTCGCTTTTAATAAATTTTTTTTTCCTTTATTTAGTTTTTGTTTTATTTTATTTATACTTTTTTTATATCACATTAATTTTTATAATAAAATTGATTATTTTTTTTTTTACTTTTACTTCATTTTATTTTATTTTACCTGCTTTTATTCTTCTTATTTTATTTCATTTTATTCTGTTTAACTTTATTTTTTATTTAATTATTATTTATTTGTATTGTTATTTATTTTCTTTTATTTGAGTTTTTTATTTATTTGTACTTGCTTTATTTTATTTCACTTTCTTATTTTATTCGTTTTACTTACGTTTTCAATTTCATGTTATTTTTTTATTTGCTTCATTATTTTAATCTATTCCACTTTTATTAACATTATTTTATTTGAATTTAAATAACGTTATTTTATTTTGTTTTATTTTACTTTTTGTTCTCTTCTTATCTTGTTTCGCTTAACTTTATTTTATTTACTTTTTATTTTTTGTTTTTAAATGAATTTAAAGTATGTTTTTTTTACTTTATTTTATTTTTTTTCGTTATTTTTTCTTTTCATTTCTTGTATTTTTTTTTTCTTAAATTTTCTGACTTAATTTTTTTTAATAACTTTTTTATTATTTTGTTTATTTATTTAATATTTATGCTACTTTATTGTAATTTATTTCATTTTCTTTTTATTTTACTCTTTTTGCTTTATTGTTTTATTTCATTTAAAATTTTTGTTTTATTTCATTTTATTTTATTTTTTATATTTATTTATTTTATTTTTCTCTTATTTGTTATTTTTATATAAAGGGTTTTTCAATAAGGGCGGGTAAATGTTGAAATGGAATAAAATGGCGTTTGCTGAGTGGCACGTAACGCCGTCCTGCTGAAACCACATGTCGTCTAGGTCCAAATGGTTCAATATGGGCCATAAGAAATTGGAAGGGCCATCACGCCTAGCGAAAAATGGGCGCAAATGGCGCAACGTTTGCGTTATTGAACACTCATTTTGATAATAAAGTTTTATCATTTGAACGTGCTGTTCAATCGTGTAACTTGCTATGATGATTTGGCATAAACAACTGAATAATAAACAAAAGATTTGACAGATGTCACCAAAACAAAATGGTTGCCACAGGGCGCCAAAATCGACCCGCGCCAATTGAAAACCCGTTTAACTTTATTTTATTTGGGTTTGGTTTTTTATTTTTCATTGTTTTATTTGCTTCTTACTTTGTTTCGCTTTACTTTATTTTATTTCACTTTATTTTTTATTTATTTTACTTCCGTCATTTTATTTTGTTTACTTTGAAATTTATTTTTAACTTACTTTAATTAATTTTTTTCTTATTTTATTCGTTTAGCACAATTTTTTATTTGAAATTATTGTAATTGGTTTTATTTTTTGTTTCATTTCATTTTACTTTATTTTTAATTTTTATCAATTCCTTTTTATATACTTTATTTTATTTGAGTTTATATTACGCTATTTTATTTTGCTTTATTTTATTTCACTTAGTTTGGTTGGTTGGTTGGTTTAAGGGTGACCCCGCATCGGAGTACCATAGTTGGGTCCGTTGTGTTACCCTAGAGTTGGGTCCGTTGTGTTACCCTAGAGCTCATTATTTTGAATGATTTCCCCACCTAACCGAGATTTTTATTGTAGATTTTGATCAAAGATATTAATTCGTTTCGAAAATTTGATGAGAGATTCGATTTTCAGGTCCGAGAGTACTGAAAGATTGTCAATTGTTGGAGAGCCTAGAAGAGCGAGTCGACTTCTGGCTAGACCCGGACAACTGCACAGCAAATGTCTGCTCGATACTTCCTCATCTTCGTCCTCGCAGTATCTGCACAGGTCGTTCTGAGGAACCCCGAGCCGACGTGCGTGAGTGCCCAAAAGGCAGTGGCCGGTGATAAGAGATGTTATATGCCTTAGTTCGTGTTTCGAAAGACTTATAAGGGTTTTTGTCTGTTTCAGATTGTAGGATGGCCAGATTTGTCTGGTCGTAACGCAAGTAGTTTCCACTCGCCACCTCCGATCAGCAATGCTGTGAAATTCTCGATCGATGAGCATTTTACATGTTGAGAGCGGAATGTGGATTGTGGGTAAGTCACTAACATTTGATTGCGCAGCTCCAGCTCTTGCGAGCTCATCAGCTTTGCAGTTACCTTCGAATCCACTGTGACCCGGTATCCAGATAACTTGGACAGAATTCTGAACACTTATCTCGTTAAGAGATAAGAGACAGGATCGAACCACATCTGAGTGGGTATAAGAGGAGCTGAGTGCTCGAACGGCCGCTTGACTGTCGGTGAAAAAGCGGATATCCTCTAGTGATATTCTATTTTCTAAGAGAGTTTTCGCAGCATACCAGATAGCGCATACTTCCGCTTGGAATACGCTACAGTAGTCGGGTAATCTAAATGATAGATTGATGTGAGGGGATTTGGAAAAGATTCCAAATCCCACTTTGCCGTCTTGTTTTGAACCATCTGTATATATAATCAGCGGGCCATCGATTTCGGTTAGATTTGTCTTCCATTCTTCCCTAGTTGGGAGTGAACAGGAGAATAGCAAGGGTGGTGATGGAAGACTTACATGATAGTCTATGTCGAGAGAGATAACAGTGTTCCTGTTCAGTATGGCTGAATGGCCAAGATACTTATTCCATTTTGATATAGCATTCATGCGTGTCGCTGCTTTCGCTTTGCCAGCCAGATCGATAGGGAACAAGTGAAGCAACGTATTTAGAGCCTTAGTAGGTGTTGTACTTAAGCATTCTGTTATCAGGAGGCAGGCTGTTCTTTGGACTCGATCAATTGTGGCTACTCTGCATCGTTTTCCGAGTGCTGTCCACCATACAACCACACCGTAGAAGAGTATCGGTTTGATGATCGAGGTGTATATCCAATAAATGATCCGAGGTGAAAACCCCCAGGTTTTGCCTATAGCTTTCTTACAAGTATAGAGAGCTATGAAAGCTTTTTTACATCTGTTTTCGATGTTCAATTTCCAACTCAACTTCCTATCTAGAATAACTCCTAGATATTTAGCTGAATCAGATAGGAGTAATGATTCCCCTTTTAAAGTTATTGTTTGCAGTGGAGGAGATTGTTGTTTCCTATTGAAGAGAACAAGATCTGTCTTTGCTGGATTCGCATTTAGTCCGCATTCGGTGCACCATTTTGACAGAATATTGATTGAGCGTTGCATGAGCTCAGTGAGGGTATTCAGGTGTTTGCCTGACACGCAGAGTGCAATATCATCTGCATAGGCTACAACCTTGCAGCCTGCTTTTTCGAGATTTCGAAGCAAACTGTTTACAGCGAGATTCCAGAGAAGGGGTGAAAGTACTCCGCCTTGAGGAGTGCCTTTGACGGCGTACATTCTCATGCGGCTTAACCCAAGCTCTGAAGTGATTATTCTATTTTGGAGCATTTGTTCGATCATCTTTCGGATGGAGTAATTAATACCCAATTTGGCAATTTCAGACAAAATAGCGTTGGGTTCAATATTATTGAAAGCACCTTCTATGTCCATAAATGCGACAAGAGAGTACTCCTTATTGTGAAGGGAAGTTTCCACTGTTTGCACCAGTGAATGAAGTGCCGTTTCAGTCGATTTCCCTTTAGTGTAGGCATGTTGTGCCTCAGAGATCAACTTAGTATCAAGTTGGGTTTTGATTTGTTCATCTAAGACTTTTTCAAAAGCCTTTAAGCAAAAAGAGGTTAGGCTAATGGGCCTGAAGTCGTTTGGTTTGCAGTGTGAAGGCTTCCCCGTTTTCGGAATGAATACTACCTTCGATTTCTTCCAAATTGTCGGGAGGTAAGAGAGATTTAAACACTTGTTAAAGATCCTTGTTAACCAAGGCAGTAGAACTTCCAGTCCTTCTTGAAGTTCTGCTGGAATGATGTTGTCAGGACCTGGTGATTTAAATTTTTTAAAGCTTAGTATTGCTGTAGAGATGCTATTAGAGCTGATTAGATCTGATCTATTTCCATAATTACTCTGAAGAGTACTGGGAAGTGCAGGTAAGTTGGCAACACAGCCTGGAAAGTGAGATTCTAGAAGTATTCTAAGAGTGTGGTCAGTTGAAGTAGTCCAAGTTCCATCTTGAGTCATGATAAAACTGGGAGAGACTGGGTTTGATGCAAGAATCTTGCGTAGCCTGCTTACTTCTGAAGTGTTCTCTAATTCTTGAGTGTATGATCGCCAGGATGTGCGTTTTGCACTTCTGACGGCTTTCTTAAAGTCTTTGAGACATTGTCGATATTCTTCCCATTCGTCTGTTATTTTAGATTGGTTAAAGAGTTTCCGAGTTCGATTGCGAAGTTCTGAGATTTCTGGAGTCCACCAAAAAGGTTTATGCTTACCTCCTGTTTTCGTCAGGGGGCAAGATTGTCGTGCTGCGCTTTGACACGTCTTCGTTATCATGTTGACAGCGTTTTCGATTTCGTTTTTATTTTCCATTTCAAACTGCCTGATATCAGGAAGTCCATTGGCAAGATGTTCTTTATATTTGATCCAATTCATACGTTTTTTGTTAAGGTACTTCATGGGTTTTGCCGTTTCGGCTTTTAAAGTGAATGTTATATATTGGTGGTCGGAAAAAGAGTGCTGTTTATCAACGCTCCAGTCCTGCACCAGTTGTGTACATGATTCGCTAGCAAGAGTAATATCGAGTACCTCTCTTCTAGACGAGTTAAGAAACGTAGGGACATCACCTCTATTACATATATCAAGCTTATTCGCTAGAATGTAGTCAAAGAGTTGCTCACCTCGTGTGTTGTTGTTTGTACTACCCCAAACGATATGATGGGCATTAGCGTCTGCTCCAATGATGATGCGTTTCTGCTTCAGATGCGCCGTATTGACGAGCCTTCTCACTGCTTCAGGAGGAGGCGCCTCCGCTGCGTCGTAAGGCATGTAAGCCGACACAATCCAGATCGGGCCGTGGACAGCTTCAACCTCTATGGCAGTGGTGTCAGCGTTGCTAAAGGGAAGAAGAAAAGCATTAATATGTTTTCGAATGAGAATACAAGAGCGCGATCTAACGTTAGCCTCACCTTGAAACAAGGTGTAGTGCCTATCTTTCAGGCCGCATATCTTGTTGTTTGATATCCAAGGTTCTTGGATGAGAATGATGTCTTCTCTGAGGTCAGAGAGACGAAGAATGAGGGCTGCCGAGGCAGCCTTAGAGTGGTGCAGATTAATCTGCAGCACTTTTAGACGCACATTCAATGACTGTGTCGTTCGCGTCATCACTGCTATCTAGAAGTCTATCCTCGTCCCCGAGTTGAATGTTAAATAAGTGTCCCACAAGTTCGCTGTTCGATTCCGAGTCGGACTCAATCGTCGAAGCTTGTGAGAGAGGCTTATCGACATCCATCTTGGGGGCCGCCGTACTCTCTTCGCTGGGTGCGAGGAGGTTTTTCGGCTGATAGGTCCAAATGGTAGTGGTGATGAACCCGAACGCCACAATCCCCTTGCGGTCGTCCAGTGCTTTAACGCTTTCCTGGTCCAGGAGCAGCGTGATGTGCCTGGAGTTTCCTGAAGGCTCTTCCACCTTAACTACCCTCCAGTTTTCGGTGGGTAGGTTCGGATTTCCGATCTTCAGTAGCTCCAGAATAGTTTCCGGATCGGATGGCTCTAGAGGTATTCTGGCTCTGCCGCGTGGTTGGTTTGGAATTTCGCTCTTATTGACGAGCTTAAGATTCGCCCCGGGCCATACCTCGCCGAGTCGGTCGAGGGCCATGCCGTAAAGGTTGACAGAACGTTGATCCGAGCACGCGATCAACTTGACCCTTGCCTGGAACCATCCCGCGTCAGAGCAGAAAGGAGGAGGCCCTGGGTTCTGTTTCAGAACGTCCAGGTATCCCAACTGAAGTTTTCTCTCCACAATCTTCCAGTTTGATGGAGAGATGAAACCGTCAGGGTGGCTCTTATCTACCACCGCCATGACCAGACTATCTCTGGCAACTTCGCAGAACTTGCGTATTTTGACCTCAGAGGAAGCTTTGTGCTTCTTGGGGTCGTTGGAGATATGAGGATCCTCTGAAGACCGCTGCCGCTTAGCTGCACTCGGTTTTTCTTTGGACGCCTCATACTTCCGAAGGAATTCCCGGGCCCAATCGAGAGTTGCCTTTTGTTGGTCGGACAGCTCCTCCTCAGGGGTTTTGCCGAGCTTTTCCATAAGGAAAGTGGCGCGTCTTTTGTCTCTATATCGACGGAGATGAGGAGGGACAGGTTTTTTGGAGACTTCTGTCCGATTAGTTTTCCCAGTTTCTGGCAAAACAGTTTTGATTATTGATTGTTTCTCCGCAGCCGAATCGGTTTTGGAGGAAGAAGCCACAAGAGAATTTTAATTCACTTCTTTTTATTTTGCTTTGCTTTAATATGGTATTTTTTTAAAAATGTGTTATTTTAATTTATATTATTTTATTTAATTTTTTTATTTCATTTTACTTAATTTTTTATTTTTATTTATTTTGATTTTCTGTTACTTCGTTATACTAATTTTTATTATTTTATTTTAGTGGAATTTCGCTTTACTTAATTTCTTTCTATTTTATTTTCTTCTCACTCTATTTCGCTTTACGTTTTATTTTTGTTGTATTTTTTTTTTATGTTACTTCGTTATTTTAATTTTATTTTATTTAGTTTATTTAATTTTATTTTATTTATTTTTTATTCTGTTTACTCATTTTACTTTAATGTTTTATCTTATTTGATTTTCTTATTATATTTTACTTTTACTTTTATTTTTATTTTTATTTACCCTATTTTATTTCAATTTATATTATATTATTTTATTTTCTCTTTATTTCATTTCATTATATTTTATTTTATTTCATCTCATTTTTCTTTACTTCTGTTTTCTTGATCTCCACTATTTCGAGGCGATATCCGTTAATAATTTATGTATTAAAACAATCACAGCATCACCAAGAGTCTAATCACTCAGGCATAGCATAACAAGTGAGCTGCAAGCAACCTGCCATTCAACACTTCTCCTTGCATTGTTTATGCCTATGTATTCCTGTGTTTATTTCAATTTGCAAGTGATTGCCTATATGTTATGCTATGCTGTGTATGCAAATCAAAATGTATCGAAAACAAATTTACACATTTCAATTCCCAAAGGAACAAATTGATGTGATTTCCTCTACTACCTTTACAATGAACTCCACTTAAGTGGCGCAAAGTAGGTAACAAGCGCAATCATACCAGTATATAGGAGGAACACTTTTACTCATACTTACATATCATGAGACTGATGAAGTTAGGCATCCATCGCCATATGCTTACGAAAAAATGCGCTTGAGTGGATTTTTCGTACTGTGATTCGATTGAGGGTATCCGGAAGGAAGAAGACCTTTACCACATTTAATTTTAAATGCTCCGACAATAGTTTCGATACTATCAGCTCAACGCAACCAACACCAGCAATTTGTGATCGCAGTTGTCAAAATAGCAGCAGCAGCAAGCATGAAAAACCGTTACTTGCTCCTTACAAATGCTGCTGCCACAATAACAAAAACAATCATGCCAAGCTGTTAACACCAATAACACAGCCAGTGTCCTTATAAGAAATTTATTATAGCCACTTTATCAATTTTACCCACCAGTTCATGCTCGCCCAAAGCTGCATGCCGTGACGTTGCTGCTAACATAACTTTGCACTGTGAAGTGGTTCTCACTTATGCAAAGATTTTACCATTAAACTCTGTTCTAAAGCGTGCCAACACATTTTACTACTTAATTGAGGAAGTTTTCAAACTCATTCGAATGTCTTCCATGTCTTTCGCAACCACTTGTTTTTCTGGCTAGTGATATTTCCTTATATAAAATAATATGTTTTCAGAAAATTGAATATCAATAATTTTTGTGTAAAGTGAGTTTTCATAAACACGTACGAAATTGAAGTGCTCCAGAAAAACACCAAAAAGACATCTTTAGCGAACGCCAAAAATTGTAAACTGGGTGAAAGTCGACGGGACCTGGGACCCTTCTGCGGACTCGTTGCTGACAATTCGAATTTTACATTTTTGGTAAAGTTATATTTATTTACATTTTTATTAGAAAAAGCAAAAACTACAAAAGGATTTTGACTGAAAGCTTAAAGAGAAAATCTCTCAAATTGATCATATCGGTAAACAAACAACATCAGCTGCTCTGTTCTGCCAAACTAGTAAGCAAAAGTAGAGTTGTCACATTCTTCAACACGAAAATTAACAAGCTACTGGCCGCTAGATGGCGCAACAAACGCCACCTCCAGGGGGAGGCAAACATTCTGAAACCCAAAAATTATTACTTAAATTACAAGAACTAGAAAAATTGTGCTTTTCTCTGCAAGAAGAAAATAAAGTTCTTAAAAGCGAATTGAATAGTATAAAAACTACAACTGAAAGGTCAACTACACCAATACTAACGGAAGTAGAATATCATACTGATGAAGAACAGCTTGAAAGAGAAACCAAATGGGTACACAATCTGTCCAAAAGAGCAAATAAAAAAAGAAAAATGGAATCATCCCCAGAAATCGATCCACCTACTCAAAAGGAGCAGGTTAAATTGCCAGAGCTACGACCACCGCCAATAATATTAACAAATCCAAAAATAAATCACCAACAACTTCAAAAAAAAACTGAAAGATAACATAAATAGTGATTTTATAATTAAGCTGATTGGCAAAGATATATATAAAATCAATGTCCAGAATGGAAGCGATTACAGGAAAATTACAAAAATATTTACTGAGCTAATGTTCCCATGGCACTCATACGAAAACAAGCAAACAAGGCAGATAAGGGTAGTGGTTAAAGACCTACATCACACATGTCAACCTGAGGATATCATTGAAGATCTGCAAAGACAAGGTTTAAAGGCTACAAACGCATATAGAAAATTGAAATGGAAAACCAAAGAGCCCTTAAACATGTTTACCCTCTGTTTTGACCCAAATGAAGACATAAAAAAGGTCTATGAGATTAAAAACATACTCAACACAATCGTAAAAATTGAGCCATTAAAATTATCTAGCTTAATTCCCCAATGCAAGTCCTGCCAGGGTTTTATGCACACCAAGAACTATTGTTGCAAGCCTCCAAAATGTGTTAAGTGCGCTGGTAATCATTCAACTCTTGAATGCAAGAAACCAGACAAAGAACCACCAAAATGCTGCAACTGCGGGCAAAACCACCCAGCAAGCTACAGAGGATGTCATGTTGCCAAGGAGTTGCAAAAGCTCCGTAACAAAAGCGGAGCTAAACACAAAGAAGAAACTGGCAAAAAACCCCCAACAGCAATACGTCAAGCATTAGCTATGCCAAAACACTCTGTAGAACCAAGAACGACTAAGAAACCAACACTAATACCGGGTAAACAAACATATGCAGACGTAGCAGCCCAAAAGGAAAATACGACAGATAAAGATATATTGACACAAATTTTACTTAAAATTGAAAAGCAGTTAACCTTAAACCAGGATCTACTGAATCGCGTTGAAAAACTTGAGCAAATTATAAATGTCTAAAAACACAATGAGAAAAAGTTTAAAGATAATGGCATGGAACGCGAATGGAATCTTAAAGCACAAAAATGAACTTGAGCTTGTACTTAATCAAAAAAGAATTGATATTTGTTTAGTATCTGAAACTCATTTGACCACCCAAATGTACTCTACATTCAACGGATTTATAATGTATTGCTCAAATCATCCTCTAAACAACGCAAGAGGAGGTAGCGCAATTATTATTAAGAATTCGATTGAACATTTCGAAGAAGAAAAGATCAGCTCCACTGAGTTTCAAGCGACAACAGTTGGAATCAAGTTTTGCAATTACCAACTGTCGGTAACAGCAGTATATAGTCCGCCGAGACATAACATAAAGTCTACAGAATACACACAACTTTTAAATAAACATAAAGGAAGATTCGTTATGGGAGGCGATTTCAATGCAAAGCACATTAACTGGGGATCTCGCCTAACGACAACTAAAGGTCGCGAACTGTGGAAAGCGGCACAACAATGTGGTTGTGAAATATTCTCAACTGGCAATCCAACATACTGGCCAACAGACATTAATAAGACTCCAGATTTGATTGATTTTTTCGTAGTCAAACAACTACCATACAACATCATAACTCTGGAGGATGGTTTAGATCTTAATTCAGATCATTCACCTATATTCATGATTCTTGATGGTGAACCAAAAATCAATGAAAGTAACCTGCTCCTTTCAAATAAATATACAGATTGGCAATACTTCAAGACTAAACTAGACACATATGTAAACACGACAAATGAAATCGATAATGTTGACGAAATTGAGAAGGAAACAATAAAGCTGTCAGCACAGATACAAAAAGCTGCTTGGTTAAGTACACCTGTAAGAGTCCAAAAAATTAATCGCCAAAGATATCCTTCGAATATAATTGAACTCATAAAGGAAAAAAGAAAAATCAGAAAAAAGTGGCAGTCGATTAGGTCTCCATCACTTAAAACACAATTAAACAACCTCACCAAAACAGTGAAATATGCTATTCAAGAAAATAAAAACAGAACTTTAAATATAAAGCTACAAAACCTATCTGCAGATAAAACCTCTGATTACTCTCTATGGCGGACTACGGCACATATGAAAAGACCAATTCAACATAATCCCCCAATTAAACAGCCAAATAGCAACCAACCTTGGGCAAAAACCGATTCGGAAAAAGCTGAGTTATTTGCACAACACCTCCAAAAAATTTTTAAGCCATTTGAAACGATAAATTACACTTTGTTTCCCCATACTGTGCAAGAATCTGTTGAAATTACAAGTTTTACCACTGATGAGGTAGCAAATGAAATCTCCAAACTAAAACAAAAGAAAAGTCCAGGATTTGACTTAATCACAGCCGAAGTGCTAAAGAACTTATCTTACAAAGCGCTAATCAAACTCACTTTAATAATGAATGCATGCATTGAATTTAAATACATACCAATGCATTGGAAAATTTCTGAAATTAAAATGATCCCAAAGCCAGGGAAAAATCCCAACGAAGTCACATCTTACCGCCCAATAGCATTACTCCCAGCCATCGGAAAGCTATTTGAAAAACTATTTTCCAAACGATTAAAGGATATAATTTCTAATAAACAATTAATACCATCTCACCAATTTGGATTTCGAGAAAAACATTCAACGATAGATCAGATACATCGTATAGTACACATCATAGAAGAGGCCATAGAAAACAATCAAGTGTGTTCAGCAATATTCCTTGATATCGCACAGGCGTTTGATAAAGTGTGGCACGAAGGTCTAATCCGTAAGCTCAGAGCGATGCTCCCATATCAATATACTTTGCTATTGGAATCATATCTCACAGACAGATATTTTAGAGTGAAACAAAGACAAGCATACTCAAACATTAAAAAAATTGAAGCTGGTGTACCACAAGGCAGCATTCTTGGGCCAGTACTGTATTTGCTCTATACTGCAGATCTACCTGTTTCAAATACAAGTAAGATAGCCACTTTTGCTGATGACACGTGTATCTTAGCCTATGGAAATAACGCAAATGAATCAACTAGAAAGTTACAGGCATCGATAGACGAAGTTGTCGCATGGACTGAAAACTGGAGAATCAAATTAAATGAAAGCAAGTCTGTTCACGTAGACTTTACAAACAAGAAAATAGCCTATAACCCAGTGAAAATATCATCTGCTACTGTTCCATATAGTAATACAGCAAAATACTTGGGTATGACTTTGGATGCAAAGCTCAAATGGAAAGAACATGTCAAAATTAAAGCAACTGAAATCAACTTAAAAATTAAAAAAATGAAATGGTTAATTGGCAGAAAGTCTACATTGTCAATACAGAATAAATTATTAATATACAACCAAGTAGTTAAGCCGGTATGGACATACGGCATTCAATTATGGGGATGTACCACTAAATCAAACATTGAAGCTGTACAACGCCTGCAGAATAAGATTCTCAGAGACATGGTCAACGCACCTTGGTATGTGCGAAATCACGACCTGCACAAGGATCTGTCGGTGAAAAAAGTCGCTGATATAATCCAAATTCTTGCAAGTAACCATGAAACCAGGCTGAAAGAGCACATAAACCCGGAGGCCGCAGAGCTTACCAAAACAGTCTGCACAAGAAGACTTCGAAGAACTAAGCCACGAGATTTAGTCGCCAACGCTGTATAATTGTTTGTAAAATATTTATAATTGTTTTTAAATTTCAATGTTAAGGATAGAATAATGTTACTTGTTAGCTTATGCTAGGCGTAATACCATGAAATGTATACCAATTTTATAACGTTTCAATAAAAAAAAAAAAAAAAAAAAAAAAAAAAAAAAAAAAACTTATGCAAAGAAGAAGATATGTTTGCTTGTTTGTATATGTACATGACTTGCAGACAAAGAGTGCACTCCACGGCTCCTGCCGCAATGCAGTTCAGTCAGCTCGTAAACACCGTAAACGACAAGCACAACAAACAATGCGAGTCACTTTGAGTCAGTTGGTAAACTAAGTAAGTGGTGTGAAGAAGAGTTGCTGCTACCCATTACAAGCAGAAGCTACCCACCGAACATTTTTTTGTAAAATTCGCTTGAATTGTTTTTCATCGAACAGAAATTACGTCTAATCAATCAGATTCGGGTTCTAAGAATCAGAGCAAATTCTTATAATGAAAGAAATGGCAAAGAGGTTTTCTACAGGTTTAAATTAGTATTTCTAAAATAATTTTTGGTATGCAATTTAACGGTTTCTTCTATTTCAAGATAATAAAAGGCGATATCGGTGAAAACTGTCGTTGATTTTTAATACTCATTTTTTTCTTATAATTTCCTCCATACATATAATAAATATACGACACTTTTTTATGTGAAGAAACTGAGCAACTCCGTCAGGTAAACAAATTACATATATAAAAAGTCAGCGTAATTTTTGAGCAACTTTTTTTACACCGAAATTAAATGGACTACAAAAATACATACCAAACAACTTTCAGAAATTCAAATTAAAAAACCTTAGAATGGTGATGAAAGGTTTGTTCTATTTTTCTATTGTAATTTCTATACAAAATTAGAAACTTGAACTTATATGGTGTTTGTTATGCAATGAGATAAAATAGTGAATATTAAAAACAGTTAAATAATCAAAATGGTAAAAATGTTGATCTACTATCGTTCTTCGCAGAGCGTACTTACACTTGTCTTATATAAAAAGACAATAATATTTTCTATTTTGTCTCATAAACAAGAAATTTTCAAATTGAGTTAGGCACAAAGCTGTATACAAAAAACCGGACTCTAAATCCCTGAAGATTTCATTACCTGTCGGTCTTACAAACACTTTTCTTTTGAAAAAAGTACATAAGCAAACTTTTGCACCAAATTAAAGGAAAATGTCAAGGTTTAGCGCATTAGACAGGGCAGTTTGTCATTACAGACAGACATTAAACGCTATTCATCGGCAGCCTCTTATCGCCTTCCCAAACTCCAGACGCCGAATGTCGTCATCGGAGTCTAACCACCACCCATCGCAAACGAAGAGCATCAGCTACCTCATAAGAGCCGCGTCATCTTGGCACAATTACGTTCTAAATATTGTAGCAGGTTAAACTCCTACTTCTCCAGAATCGAACAGGTCATACTCAATATACATATGTTTAACACGTGAAGGTACTAACCACCTATTCAGATGCCCTCTTAACCCACTCACCTAACACGCCTCTACCTTAGACGAGCTAGACGATGACGATCGGTGACTACACCATACTATCAGGGCTAAGTGAACGGCTATAAGAACAACAAATAGATTTTTCATAGAACACCTGTTGCAAGCACAGATGGCGGTCATTTCAGATTAGTCCAAGTTTACTCTGAGTTTGTTCAGAATGTTATAATTATTTTAAACTGTAATTGGTCAAGGAACTGCCTTTTCCCAAAAATTTAGTTAAAATACTCTGAAAATTTTATACTAAGCTTTTATATTAGTGAAATTATTCTACTGACTTTTCACCCTTTTCTATAAATTTGCGAAGTAATTACTTGATACAAATTTAGGAAATTCGTCTTTAAAATCATTCATTTGGGATATCGAAGAAATGAAGTCGCTTTTCAATATATGCAACATGAACATCAGGCTCGGGCTTCTAGCTGCCAGAAGTCCATATATAGCCATTGAATTAATCAGTAATATAAAAGCAATAGCTAATGACTTAGTGCCACGATGAAGCTCGCCCACAAAAAGGCTAAAAGATGACATAAATGGGGGCTGTTAAATATTATTTTTAATTAATTTGTCTTAAGCAATCCGGTCTGATAATGTTCATGGCGGTACCAGTTGGTGGTGGAAGGAGAAGAGGAAGGGCTCCTCTGCATTAGAAAGATCAGGTAGTGAAGGAGTTGGCTTAACTTCTTGTGTCAAACTGGCGCCGGTTAGCACGCGAAAGAAACGATTGCCTCGCTTTGTAAACTCAGCCAAAATCGCGCCACTCAAGAAGAGAATAAATTTGTATTGAATATACAAACTTCGATATCCCGAAGGTTAGGCGCGGCAGAAGGCAAGTCAAGCAGCAAAAATGATAATGAGGAGTGGCGCAAAGATGTAAATAAATTTTGTATTGATAAATCGTCTATAGTCTCCACAGAATTGCTTATAGTGCAATCGTAAGGAACATTGAATCCTTTACACGCCACCATTGTTATCTTTCCACAACACCTTTACGGTGCTACATGGCTGGACACAACGTATCTGCAAAGGGGAAATTTAGTTTATGGTAAGTAGCGTAACGAGTAAGCCAAGTGAGCAAGCGCCAAGCAGCCTTGCTGCTGGAGTGAGTGCTGCAGTGCGAGAAGTCAAAGTTCACTTGTCATCCTGTTAACGCGGCAGACGGGAAATAGACAGCCCGGCCAACTAGCAATCGTTTATTCTAGCAACTGAATGTACAGGTCACGTCAGAATGTGGCCAACTGCAACCCATAGTTGAGTAGGTGATTATTTCCGTAGAAGAGTCCTTTGCGTGCGCCACGGAAATGGGAAATGCGGAATGCGGTCACAAGAACTTAAAATCGAATGCAGCCTTACAGAAAACATAAGGTAGCAAGCATGTAGAAAGAATAATATTAAAGTAAGAATTTCAAAGAGTGGCACAAGCCTCAGCAAATTTGAAGAAGAAGAAGTAGGGAAAGCGTTGCCCGCACCTATCAGAATAAATCATCTTGACATTTTTATGCATAAAAGGCGCAACAAAGTTGCAACTTCACAAGTTACTTTTCCACACCAACATAGTTCAGAAGAAACTATAAAAACAATAAAATTCGTGAAGATAATATTCGTACACAGCGAGTTCAGGCAGAGTTCACGAGAAGCAATGCTAGTCGGTCGCACTCTGAAATGCATAAATGAAAATTCGCACGATTGCCAAGTGGAAAGAAAATTACATACGAACTGGTTGCACAACTAACGACTGAAGCGCTGATGCTTCAAGACTCGTCAAATAAAAGCTTGGACACTTGAAGACAATATTTTTTAAGTGATTTAATAAATTTGATCTTCACGCACATTTAACTCTGACTGCGAGTTTTTTCACTTTATTGTAAATGAAACTTTTTTGGTTATAGAATCGCAACTATTAGAAATGAATATGCAGAATAACAGTATATATTAGCAACATAACACTTCGGTCAATAAGTCCAAGTCAAAGTAATTTCGTGTGTTGATTTATCTTTGTTTTCTTATGAAAAAAATACCGCTGAAGCAAAGCAATGGATAAACGTTATACGGATTCTGCTCCATCGGAAACAACCATCAAACGATGGTATGCTGACTTTAAACGTGGCCGTATAGGCACCGATGATGCTGAACGTCCTGGTCGTCCAAATGAAGCAGTTACTCCAGAAAATACTGAAGAAACCCTCAAAATCATCATGGGCGATCGCAGAGTGAAGTTGCAAGAGATAGCTGACATCCTCAAGATATCAAAAGGCTATGCGTTCACTGTTTTGCACGAACATTTGGATATGAAAGAGCTGTTGTCGAAATGGGTGCCGCGTTTGCTCACACCGCAACAAAAACAACAACGACTTGATGATTCAATCCGCTGTTTGGACATTATTAAGTCTGAGTTTTTGCGTCGATATGTGACAATGGCAGAAACATGGATCCACCACTACACACCAGAGTCGAAACGGCAGTCATCTGAGTGGACTGGCCTTGGTGAAAGCCGTCCAAAGCGACCAAAGACGCAACGGTCAGCTGGAAAGGTTATGGCGTCAGTAATTTGGGATTCGTATGGTATAATTTTCATTAATTATTTGGAAAAAGGCGAAACAATTAATTCTGGTTATTACTGTAAATTATTGGAACAATTGAAGCAGAAAATCGCAGAAAAACGGCCCCATATGAAGACAAAAAAAAATCCCCTTTCACCAAGACAATGCACCGTGTCACAAATCGATGAAAACGATGGTCAAATTGAACGAATTACGTTCCGAATTGGTTCCACACCCACCGTATAGTCCAGATTTGGTCCCAGTGACCACTGGCTGTTTTCAGGCCTCAAAAAAATACTCCGGGGAATGAAATTTCAATCAAATGAGGAAGTTATCGCTAAAACTGAAGCGTATTTTGAGGCCAAAGATAAATCGTTGTACAAAACAGGCATAGAAAAGCTACAAACTCGTTCGAATGATTGTATCTTCGCCAAAGGGGACTGAAGAAGAAGATTTTTTGGAAAAAACTGTTATTTTCTTATTCAGGCCCGGGACTTATTGACGGATGTGTTACTTAAGTAGAAAAAAGTTGTATCTGTGTGAAGTACAAATACGGCTTTCTTGATTTTTCCCCTTCATAAAATGTAGTTTGTACGTTTGGATGCCAGAGGTAATGCACATTGTCTCTTGGAATGCTTCTCTTCTCACCGCCGTAACCGGAAGAATAATTTCTTTGAGTTCTTCATGGAAGCGAGAAACCTATTTCCGCAAATCAGTTCATAACTTTTGTACCATAACTGTACATCGCAACATCCTGAGACTGATTATACGAGGGTTGTTATTTATATTTCTGGCACTGGACACTTGCACTATTGTCGGGTGTCATCTGATGTGTTCATGAAGAAGTTTGACATATTTTATCATAAACGGACTCAGAACATTTTGATTTGTGAGCCATATTAGTCCTATTTGTAGTGACTTTCAAAATTAGCCACGGCAACAAAATAGAACTAAGCCTTGAACAATTGTGTGCGATTAATTTGTACAGCTCTTGACGTGAACTAACATCGATAAACTTAAATCTTTATACGGCAAGCAAGCATCATCCTTTAGCACCATAAAAAACTGGCACAATGAATTTTCTCGTGGTCGCTGTTCGCTCACAGCTGAGTTCCGGGAAGGTCATCCTTTTGTGTTATGTCCGAAAACACCAATGCTGTGCTCGAAATTTTGAGCAGGTACGTCAGTTAGTATCGTGAAATTGAGAGAGCCTCATATCTGTTGCTCAGAAAACGTGGAGCATATCTGTAAGTTGAAAACCTAAGGAAGATCTGGTGAGCTCCACGAGTAAGATGACCAAATATTCTAACCGTTTGAAGAACAAGGCAGACACTCTAAGTCTGACGCTGCGAACTTCGGGAGGGTTTCTAATTGAGACCAATAAAAATAAATCAAGTACAATATTACTGCTGAAGTTTTACTGTTGCGAAACACCGTTAGATGGAATAATATGATGCATATTAATTTTCGAGTCTTCACTTTAATTATCAGAAACCCTTGTGTTACTAGATCAAAAATGGTTGCTTTAAAAACCATTTTATTCAATAAAAGTGATTGCCAGACTGTACGAATGTATACAGAACCAGACCGTACGTATGTATACACGTCTGTTTAATTAAATTAAATTGGAAAATATTAAAACATAACAACACAACAAAGCCAGCTGCAATAACTTCAATCAAAGTTCAAAAAAAATCTAAATATTAATTGTTTTAAGTCCTTATGACAAGCCTTTCGCATGATAGTGGTTATACACATACATATATATATACTTACAAATATCCCAATCTCAACAAGGCATTCCAGAGAATAATTGTGGGAGGTGTGATACACACACATGAAAAGCCAAACTAAACTCAAGGCAACAAAGGATTAAAAAACATAAAATTTGGCTTGGCTCTGAGCATTGAAAACAAATGCATAATTCAAATAGTTACATTGTACGTGTTTGTGTATGTATGTATATGTATGTATGTGCGCTTATGCCCTTCCAATAGTGTTAAATGCACGAAAGCCAAGGCAAACATATGTATGTGCTCGTATATAGAAATATTTGCTCTATTGCTCCTTCTGGTACGTTTATTTTTAAATTGAAAAAAGAAACACACACACACAAAAATCGCACAATTACTGCCATAGTCAATAGAAGCAATTCTTTCTCTGCCTGCATACTTTACCCATTGCACGCTTCTGTATTGCTTCAGCCAGTGAAATGACTAGCAGTTGCTACAATTTTGTAAATGTAATTGAAGTGAAAGGTTAATACCAGCTTCCATTGCTGCTTCAAGAATTTGCTAAAAACCGTTGAAGGCTATAGCGCTCTAAGTACGCTAGCTCTGAACTGAACTTTGACTGACTGCAGAAATCCCTGTAGACGTTTCTACGCCGCCTATCTTTTCATCTCCAATTTTTATGCTATTGCAGCTTCTATTTTTTCATAAAGCTGCAATTTTCTCTTTTTCTTTCTTTTCATCTTCGTTTCGGTCTTATTACGCGTTTTCTTTTTAATTTTTTTTTTTTCTTTTTTTTTGGTTCGTTCCACACAACCCCTTTTTAAATGTTCTTTGCTCCAAACCACAAAAATTGTATACCACTTGAGTGAAATTCTCAACACGCTATCATGCACACATATGAACTCTCAGGTGCTGTATGATTGCAACGCAGAGAAATCCATTCGACTGTTGCTGCAACATGTGCGACTTTTCGATTACAAACTCCCACTAGCAACAACAGCCTTAGAGTCACAGCTTCCTTCCTTCCAGTCGGTTAGCTTGCTTCACTGCCTACTTGGTTGGCTGCCTTTTTTGCCAACTAAGTTGCTGGGCTCCATGTTGCTCCTGTCTTCCACATGAATTATTTTTATTCAGCTCCTATTCACAGTTTTGCTTTTATATTAATTCTGTAAGAAATCGGTTTAAAATATAAAACGTGCAGCATTCAATGCTTTAGCTCACATACGTGCACGCGTGCGGAGTGTGGAAGTTGTAGGACTCGCACACCTAGTTGGTGTGGCGCTGTTGCTGAAATGCACGTGAAATGGTAGAGTAACCCCGAGAGAAACTAAGTGCGCACCTTTAATTGGTGGCTTCTATGTAAGGGAGACCTGCTTCTGGCTTCGAGGTCTCTTGAGGTAAAGCGGCTATGATTCCTCGTACAATTCTTGCTGAATTTGATGGCTATGAAAAAGACGTCAGTTGAAAAAGGTATGATTTTGTACGAGTACTGTTCAAGACGTCAGTTGGAAAAGTATTTATCAAGAATGGTAGGGTTAGCGTAGTCTCAAATAATCGGTGCTTAAATTCTATTTTTGAAAGAAATGGAAATTCAGTAATTTAACATAGCACAAAAACAAATATTCCCTATAAGACAAACAGATTTTAATAAGAAGTTTGAAAATGGAAATTACCGTAGACTTGGCACAGTATACGAGATGTGCCTATTAAACAACGAGATAGACTATGTAGAATATTTGAGTTGGATTTCATAAACGACGGGTGATCCATATAGTGTTTTAATCGCATGTTATTTTAACAATGGCAGCCCTTTCCTGCTGAATTCTTTTTCCCTTTTTTGCACTTTAATTTTTCCAGCGAAACGAGAAAGTTTCAACTTCTTCACAGGTGTTATGCACGCATCTGTGTCTCAAGAGTAAATGAATGCTGTTCAAGAAGCGATGAACTTTGTTGTGGAAAACAGATGGAGTGGCAGATCTGTATGTGTCTGCAGTGACATCAAAGCTGCGCTATAGCCTTAGACAGCCCTCCAACCACTTCAAGGGTAGTTGTGTTCTGTAAATCCCGGCTGGACTATGGTCATATCCTGATGCTAACATGGATCTCGGGACGCGTGGGTATCGCGGGTAACGAGATCTCTGACTCTTTCGCTAGGATGGTCTCTGAGACCAACTTCTTTGGCCCGGAGCCCATTCTGCCTCTCACTTCTGAAACCATCAAAGCCACGGTTAGCAAAGGGGTTACCTTAACCCACAAGCGAGCCCGGCAGGCTGAGAGAGGCTGCAGGTGGACAAAGCTGATGTTACCTGTCATGTCCCACCGACTATCGCAGATCCTCTTGTCATTAAGCAGAAGGAACTGTAGACAGCTGGTTGGACTGATGACGGGCTTCCTTCTATGGGCGAAGCACATGGAAAAGTTGGGCATCTCAGAGAGTGTACTCTGCCCAGCTTGTGAAGAGGAGGATGAGACGGCGGACCACTTTCTGTGCTGCGTCTGCCCCGCCTTCGCTCGAATCAGATTTGAGGTCTTTGGAAAATGCAATGGAAATGCAACCCATTTTTTGGTGCCATTTGTGCGTTATAATAATTAAGTACAAGTAAGTAAATCATCCGATTTTGGTCTTGGAATAACTATTTTACTAAACTAAAAAGAAAGATGATTTTAAGATTTATAAAGGGTTTTCCAATAAGTGTAATACGATGTAATGACGTTTCCAAAGAACGACGAGGAATGGACAAACCTGGGTTTTCTTCAACACTTTGGACTACAACAGCAAGATTTTCGGCTGTTCTTGAGCGACGTGCACGGGTTTTATTCTTCACATCACTAACTTGTCCCAACAGCTCGATTTTTTCACCAATTTCTGTATTGCGGTCCAACAAAGTGCTTCACGATGACCCAAAAATGTCCGAGTTTTACGAACCGTCTCTGCCAAATTTTCACCATTTTTTTAGTGAATTTTAATAATTTCAATGCGTTGTTTAAGCGCATATTGTTCCATTTTTATTAATGGCGAAGTTTTTGCTTGTCAAATATCAAAAAATGACAGCTTCAAAAGTGACATCTACCGAAATAGCGGGCTATTCAAAATAGCACCTGTTATTGGAAAACCCTTTACAATTCATTGCTTGTCTGTTTGTATACTGCAGCTGTCTAGTTCACAAGGGTCAAATATAGTTGCCGCTCGACGTCATTTGCAAAAATTCTAAATCTTCCGATAGAGTGATTCATTTTGTGCCACCTTGTATATATCATATAGTTTTATGGCGTATAAGCCTTTATCAAATATTTAGCTATTTCTGCATTTTTTATATGCGATTGGATGTTGCCGCCAAAAATAAGGGCGCTCTAAAATGGGATAATTGGCACTTATGATAAAATTTTTCACCAGTTGAATGCGCACCGAAAACACATTAAACTCATTTTCTATTAGGCTTTTATGCATATCGAAGCTTTACTTATTTCCATTAGGGCCACCTTAGTGGCCTTGTCAAAGATATACCCTACCTACTGCACCAGCTGCAAGGCGCAACTGAAAGCAATCGTGTGCGCATCACATGCATGCAATCACTGTCATCTCTATTACAACCATAGTTTTTGCTGTTGCATGTGGCACGTATCAAGTATCACTTAAAGCATTTGCCAGTAACTCATTGAAAATCGCCGGCAAACTTTCCCATACAAATATAGTGTAATGCTGCTAACTAAATAGGCCGTAGCGTTTAGCAGCAGCAAACCATCAGTGCTCATAACACAACCATAGAACGCTAGCAGCATCAACAGCATACTTACAACTGCCTTATCCTTAATCGTAACTGCAACAGAAATGGCTGCATTGAGCTGAAATTGCGGCGATATTCGAACTTTTTAGGTTACCTATGGATTAATGCGGTCGTAGGTAGCATAGGATGTGGCACATGGCAGAGCAGCAGGTGGACGACGGAAATGGAGTAGACGTAGCTACATAAGCGCCCGATGACGGCGGACTCTTAAGAAACCCATTCAAAATTGCATTCGCCTGCAATGAAAAGAAATAGAAAATAGTAAAAAATATATACATATATAATGAAGGAGTAAAAAGATAAGTACGAAAGCTAAAAGAACGCTTAAGCACAAAAGTTGTGAAATTTGCCAGGAAGATTGCACACAGCAACAACGACGAGGCCAGAACAAGTCAGGTATTGAGCAGCAACAGAAACGGCAATAGCAGTAGCTAAGGAAGCAATGGCGTAGTAGCAGCTTAGCAAACCTTATATTTTATTCATGTCTTCATTAGGCAACTACAATGTACGATCAAATAGAGAAAAAAAAAACTCAACGCAATTCGCCCGCGCCCCAAATAACTCTACTATTCCCACGTCCATGAATCCACCTACTACCCACACACTCGCACACACACACCCCTCTCATTTGGATGATACTGAGTTGCAAATGGGCACACTTGTCGCCTCCACCTCCGTTGCATTTTGTCGCTAGTCGAGTCTTTTAAGCACGAAGCCGGAAAATGTAGTGCGAAAAAATATATCTAGCAATTTGTGTTTAAACTGAATGCATTGAAAATGCAAAAAAGGAAGTTGGTGGTGCGATGCAGGAGAAAGTGGGAAATAAAGGTAGACAAGGAGCTGGCAAACTGATTGTGATGCTTTAAAAGTAAAATAGAGTAGCGTCTACTAAAAAGTGAACAGCACACACACATATGCACATAACTAAACAAATACTAAAATTTTGTATAAATACTACATTTAGTATACGAATATTTAATGGCTTCGACAGGAGACCAAGGAGGCGCCTCTCTGCTCATTCGATGAGTGGTAAAAGAAAAATGGGTTTGTGGCGTTCAGATGTGAAATGACCGGCAGCTGTGTCTTTTAATAATGGCTGCTGTCATGAAATACACCTATTGCTATCATATGTATGTATGTATGTATGTACATATGGATGCACATAAATGGCAACTGTGATCATCTGGTGCATGTATTTGTGCTCACGGAATAAAGTAAGCTCCCATTTATTTCGCATTTTACCTGTTCTCGTAATTACCCATTAAATTGTATTGTTCATTTCATTTTATGTTGGGCTATTTTGTGGTCACACTACTTATATACTTGTACTATACATATGTATGTATGTATGTATGTGTCTTACATCGCCAAGAAATTTATGCCTTTTTTATAATTCATTGTATTTTCCTCCCATACATTCGGTACTTGTAGAAGTTATGCGCGTGTGTCCACTAAATAGTTACGAGAGGTAATAGTTGCTTTTAATGTCACTTTCACTAGTGGACAGATAATATGAGTTCAGTAGTATATAATAAAATAACATAAGTGTAAGGAAAAGGAGAAGCTCCTGCATCGGCTCACCTAACCTGTTTCACCACGCAAAAACTCAATTCATTGCGATTTTAATCTGAATTCTATTTGAACTAAGTGGTTTTTCGCGTTTGTAAAATAAGCTGAGAAAGTTAAGAAAAAACGTATGAAATATGCTGCAATCGCCGAGTGTTTTTCTTACCAAATTCGGGGTGGAAATTTCACCACACAAAAAATTAATTTGTTTTATGTTGATTCAAATTGATTTCGCTAAGGTTTTTTGTGCTGGAACTTTATGGCCATAATAATGCTGGTTTCAGTATTTCAGTGGTGAAATCTCATTTTTGGATCAGATGCTATTTAGCAAGCAGTTTCTAGTCTCAAAAATAGTCCATATTTTATCAGCGACCCTTTGAAAATGTGAAGGAAGATATACCACCTTGATCAAAATGTTCCCGGAATATATTCAGAAATTTCAAAATGAAAGTTTAGTCCTCAAAAGTGATATTATCGCCTTAAAGGTACTCCCTATCAACTGCAACGCACTTATACCAGCGTTTGATCCAGCTTTCGAAACATTTCTGGAACTCTATTTTCGGTATATCCATCGAAGCCGTCTTTAATTTTTCTATTACTCCAATCGGTCTTTCTCTTTCACCTCACCTCCTTCATAATGGTATCACAAAGGACGAATCCATTTTTTCTTCGTGCAAGTGTGCTCATTCCTTGGACAACCATACCAACCTAACTAACCTTTCGGCTGTTAAAACGCATTCCCCGTTGTGATTTTTTAACTCAATCAAATACAATTAAATGGCAAGGAGCCATATAAGTTGAATTCGATGGCTGGTATTCATTTCGTTCTTGATAAAGAAAATCAGGTATAAAGATGGCAGTGTGTTGCGGTGCGTTTTCAAAATCCACGAGTTTTTTTCCCCTCAAACCCCTCTTTTTTGGCGAATTGCTTTACGTACATAAATGTCCCATAAGGCCCAAATAATAATCCTTATTAACCGAGTCGGACTCAGCCTTGAAAATCATGTCTTTGGCCATATCAACGCGGTTCTTTTTGGAATGAAAATCAGGTTCTTTGGGCCTAACCCAAATAATTAACTAAAATGTACTGAACGAATTCATAAGCAATGTTCAACTCCTCTGCCAGCTCTCTGATGGTTAATTTGCGGTTAAAGAACAACTTTCTTTCACTTTGTTGATTGGTGCTTGATCAGAGTGGTAATTGCATTTTATGATATTTGATATAACAAGAAACGCGAAATAGAAGGAAGGTAATCTTTTCCTTGATATAATTTTTAATGAATGCGAATAAACAGACATTTGTTTATCTTATGGAAATGTCCATAGGAAAATTCTGGCTGCTTTATGAAGTAGGTATTCCGTACTTCATTACATTTTTGTTAGAAGAAATATGTTCAACGTTTTTTTTTTTTTGTTTTTTTTTTATGTTTCCAAATTCATTGTGCTGGGACTTTAATCAGGAATTGAAACCGTACAATAACTACACTGGGAAATTTAGAATTAAATTCAAACTGCGAGTTAGTTAAATATTTATACACAGAAAGACGGCGCTGGCGGTGTGGTGCATTTTCTCCATATAACGAATCCTTAAATTTTTGTATGTGGAAGAAAACACCCAACACCAAAATTGTTAAACATCATGGCAGTTTTTGAGCCACCACAAACATTATTGTACCAATATTTAATGGACTATATAACTGAATACATAGCTTTTTCAAAAAATTCTAATAAAAAATTATTAAGTTCTTATGAAAAGTTGTAATTTTTTTTGTTTTTTTTTTTAAATTAGCAAAATGTTTGAAACTTGGGCATTCAAATAGTTTTTGTAACGTAAAAAATTATTCAATTTGAATCAGGAACCAAAAGTTCTCAATAAATGTCTGTGCCATGATTTTTTAACGCAATGTATTAATTTTCAACAAATGCTGGGTTCTGTAAAACCCTCTTCGATTGTCGATTGTCTTGACTTTAAATTACTCAGGTCGATAAAAATTACTTTACTTGCAGAACCAAGAACTGGTCTGAAACTTGATGAAGGCTCTTAATTTGTTAAACCCGAATCTGATCACAGAAGAGCCCTTCTGCTGTATTTCGGTGTTTACTTAGTTACAGTTCCTTGAATTCTTACGAGCATCACTAATACTGTAAAGTGTCAACAGGCGATGCCTCAGCGACCAATAAATTGTTTATTCTAATCTAAATGGATTGTTCCTTCAAATACTTTTACGACACTAAACAAATATGACTCTTGATTTGATATAACCTCAATTATCACTAAAAATAGCATTTTTTTCAGAATAATTATTTCAAAAACCTTACGCGGGGAAGCAATTTTGCGGGAGTACGTCAAATGTATTGTCGAACGGAAAAATATACTGTAGTTTTTGTTTCAAAATTACCTTTTCTTACCTTTATCTTTGAAATAAAAAAAAATTTTACCACGTGAAAGAAATCGTCGATTAATTACCTATCAATAATTATATAACAAATCTATGAGCATATCTATACATATCTATGAGCTTGCGCGAAAAAATTTTTACTATGCTTTAATTTTTAAATTTTTCTTTTATTGTTTTTTTGTTTTATTATTTTTTATTGGTATTTTAAATTTTCAAAATTTTGATCAGCTTAAATAAAATAAAATTGTTAAATAATCAAAAAAAAACAAAATACGCAGCGGAGGCTTTCAACAAAAAATTTAGAGCAATCGATTCAGTCGATTATTTTTAACAGTTTCGACACCTTTTTTTTTAATTTTCAGTAACTCTTTATAAAAACAAAAGTTCCTTTTTAACAAATTTAAAAAAAATCGTGATACGAATTCCTAACTTTTTAATCAAATTTTTAGAAAAATGTATGAAAAAAGTATGCAGTTTTATAACACATCTAATTTTAGTATAATAAAGTGCAAGTTTGAAGTGGCTAATGTTTTCGCCTGGCCGTATTGAACAACTTCCCCATATACCTTTTTTATAGAGAATTCGCTCACACGAAAATATTGTTTCTGTAGGTAGTATTTGCCTAACTCCGTATAGTCCTTTAAAATACTTAAGATTCTATGGCAACTTAACCAAGTTCGAACTCTCGTTTACACAAGGTGGCACAAAATTAATCACCCTATCGGAAGATTTATACTTTTTGCTAATGACGCTGTACGTCTAATATATTTGACACTTATGAACTACAACAGCTGCAATAGACAAACAGGATAAAAGCTTCCATAACTCAAAATCATTTTGTTTTATTTCGTAAAAAAGTTGAGTGATTAATTTTGTGCCACCTGGGATATATAGAGATTTTCTAATATTCGTTATCTTTAAATAGAAAATATATTCTTACGTATTGTACTGTATTCTTTATTTTAATAACATTGATTAAAGTAAAAAGATTTCCGTCACTTCAAATAACTTTAACAAAATTATTCAAAACCAAAATAGGTTCATTAATTTTACGCCACCTTCTACTTGCATATAATTTAGTTCACTCTAGAGCAAGCAAAAAGTTAAATGCTAGTGTGTTTCGACCTCAGCCACATAAATTTAAACAAGCAATTAAAAAGGCCATAAATTTAGTTTGAAAAAACTTTTTTTTATTAAATTCAAAGTAAAAAATGTTTGAAAAAAATCCAAATTAAAAATCAATTTACTTTTGCTCAATATGACCACCTTTTGCCTCGACTATGGCCTTGAGATGGTGCAGAAATGAATCGCAAGCTGCCCGAATGTGACTTGCACCTGCTCCTTGGCCCACTCGCGGGCAATGGCTTTTTTCAGCGCTTCGAGACTGGTGAATCTTTTAGTTCGGACCTTCCTCTCCAAAATGTTCCAAAGATAATAATATATCGGATTTTGCGTCTGGTGAATTTGCGAGGCATTGTGTGGACGTTATGAAGTTCGTAACGCTGTTTTTTGGCCATTCTTGTTTCATTCGAGCTTTGTGAGACGGTGCCGAGTCCCGTTGAAACGTTCATGGTCTGCCATCGAAATGTTTGTCTGCTCACGGCTTCAAAGCAACCTCCAGAATGCATTTTCGATAATATTTCGCAGGCTCGATGAAAACGATTGGAGAGCACCCATCTGTTACAGTGGCCCAAACAATTACCAATTTGAAAAATTTTCTCGGCAGAAAACCCAATGTTCGGAAACTTACCGCTTTCGGCCAAGCGAAGGAACTCTTTCATTCTCTCAATTCTGACTTGTTGCTGCTTTGGTGTGAGAGCATGCGCCTTTTGGATCTTGTAAGGCTTGACTTTGAGATATTTTTTCGGTTTGCGCTGGATGCTATGGTCAGATATTTTCAGTTCTTTCGCCATTTGAGCTTATTTAAGCTTATTTCAAACGCTGGAAAATTCAATGATTTTACAAATATTTCGTTGCACTTCATTTTCTAAATTTGTACTGTTGTTTTCGTGTGGCCATCGTTTAAAAATTTGTTTCACTAGTTTACATTTTCCCTGCAGGGTACTTGTGTGTGCATGCCTAGAAAAGGCATGCGGCAAATGCAGTAAGAATTGATTGCCCAGGGCCGCACTAAAGCTAGCAAGGATAGTAGTTTCAATTGCAAACATACACTCACTTATTTGACACAAATTTGTATTTAAACATGTTTGGCATGTTTTGACATTTACAAGAAATATTTTTACAGTGAAATTGAAATTTTGATTTTTTTTCAATTTTAATAGCTGGGAAAAGATGTTCTACTAGCTCTTGGCAATTTAACTTTAGCTCTCAGTATATAGTTTTATACACGTATATGCATATTCCTAAAATAGCTAACATACATCAACTTAAAATGCTCTTTTATTGTGTAATCGTCTCGAATTATTCAATGGTTGTCTCAGACGTCGGAAGTCCCAAACAAATATTGATAGTCCTTAATCTGACTACATTCTACATATCTGTTAACACATATGTGCTTGTGTATGTATGTGCAGATGCAAATGTTTGCAACACTCCGAAGTGTAGGTGTAGGTATAGGTGTTAATATAGACAGTTGGTAATATCCGTTCTCTCCAGGACAATTTCACTTGTTCCTTTTCTTTCTCGTATTGTATTTTCCTGAATTCGTTCAGTTTTATTATTTTCAATTGATTGATCGGCATTTAAACTAGCATTGTGTATACTTGCACATACATATGTACCATATGTGTTTGAATAAATCGTTTTATAAATAAATTTTTAGCAGACGACAGTAAATTCCACTGAGCTTTCATTATTTGACATACTCTTACATGAGAAGGCACTCATACTGAATTTGCTGCATAGAAATTCAAAACTGGCAATATTTGTTTGGATATCAAGCAGTGCATATGAATACGAATATATATTTATTTATTGCACACTGATGCCTACGATACTAAATTTTAAAATTGAATAACAATAGAATGGAAAATTTGCTTGCATATGTGGGAATAGTTGCTTGCTTGATTTTGTCAACGTTGCATTTTATTCCTAACAAATATTTTTATGGAACTGATGAGTTCATGAGGATTATATACATATGTATATGTATATGTGAGTAAATTCGTTGCAAATAATTTTTTTATTAAGTAACAAATGCGTTAAGTGGCGCATATCACCTCCTTCTCTTTATAGTCGCTTAGCTACTGGTTTGGGCTTACAATGTTTTCCAAAATATCTAGTATTGCTATAAATATATTAACAAAAAAATATCATAGTTTTCGCAAATAAATTCAACCAAAATAAATTCAGTATGAAACCAGCAGAAATTAGAAAAATGCAAAACTATTTTATTTGGTTTTTCCATACAGGTGGGCCGAAACGGAACAAAAATACAAATACGAAATTATTTTTATTTTTTAAAGTGAATGTAAACCATAATGTGTGGACACTTTGCGACCTCACCGGAATGCGTAAATCCGAAAAGACGAATTTTCATAGAGTTCACTTCATAGAGCTGGCTAAATTTCAGCCTGGATTGTGGTGATTTTAAAAACATCAGAAGATCTCGACCTAGGTTAGGTTAGGTAGTGATGGTTGCCCAAAGAGTGGGCCCTCTTGGGCGATAATAGAAGTTTGGTTCATGCTTTGTGATACCATTGCAAGAGGGGAAAAAGGGGTGAAAGAAAAAAGGACGAAAGGGATGGGGAAAATTGAGTATTTGTGGACTACGAACGGTGACTAGTCTGCGGTTGTGTTAACCTCTTTATGCTGCTGATGAAGTTTATCAGATTTTTTTGTTTTCAAGACCTGCTATATCAGCAGGCGCAGAAAAGAAGTGAGAACCAAGATGCTTGGATCTTAGTCCCGCGAGAGCTGGGCAGCTGAGCAGCAGGTAGTGAGATGATTCCACCACATCCTCCATACAGCTGACGCAAAAAGGGCTCGAAGTAATTCCGAGTCTCACGGCATATATACCCCGCGGACAGTGCCCCGTGAGGATGCCCACGAAATTTGAGAGATGAGATTTTGTCATCCTCAGAATATTCCTCGAATGCCTCCTATCTAAACGTGGTCAGAAGGACTTCGCGACCTTACACGTTCGTGTACTTTCCCAGCGCTCGCTGAGTTGGTGCAAAGCCCATCCTTCCAGGAGTAGAGCGCGGATTGTCAAGGGGATCCCGATCCTCTCCTTTCGAGGGCACACTACCTCACAGGTTCCTTGTCTGGCCAGCTCGTCAGCTTTGCAGTTTCCAATAATGTCACTGTGACCAGGTACCCAAATTATCTTTATATCGAAGAATTCTGATGCAATCGAAAAAGAGACCACGCATTCCCTGACCAGTTCCGAATGCACCATAATAGAGCCTAGGGCCTTTATTGCCGCTTGGCTATCTCGACCTAAGATTTTAAAAACCCTAAACACATCTCAATTGAAAGACTTTAAATGTAGTAGCTTTACCAACTAATTTTAGCAATTTTTTTGGCAGATTGCCAGTTATTTCGAAATGTATTGGGCGGCCGCCGTAGCCGAATGGGTTGGTGCGTGATTACCATTCGGAATTCACACAGAGGTCGTTGGTTCGAATCTCGGTGAAAGCAAAATTAATAAAAACATTTTTCTAATAGCGGTCGCCCTTCGGCACGCAATGGCAAACCTCCGAGTGTATTTCTGCCATGGAAAAGCTCCTCATAAAAATATCTGCCGTTCGGAGGCGGCTTGAAACTGTAGGTCCCTCCATTTGTGGAACAACATCAAGACGCACACCACAAATAAAAGGAAGAGCACGCCAAACACCTAACAGAAGTGTACGCGCCAATTATTTATTTTTTTTATTGGGTAAAACTTTATCAACTTCTGCCGATTTATGGTTGTCAAATGTTTCTAAAAATTTCGTTGATATTTTTATGTCTCCTCATCACACGTTACACCCCTATTTTTAGTTGATATCTCAATTTAGAGATTTTTCTTGTGATTTGTTGATTTCATTTTTGAGAAACTCTCTTAAGAAAAATCTTAATGAACTTCAGCACTTTATGGTGTAACCTTTTTTTTGGCGTAAAATAGCTGGCTTTGATAAAAGCAAGCAAAAACACTTTTCATATGGTATGAGATATAAAGATGGGAGAGAAACAACATAAGTAAAATAGAAGATTTTTATATGTCAAAATGTTTCTATTGCTGCATTAGTTAATTTCTACACCCTCTTCCGCTCACAAAACTCGAAAAGTGACTGGTTCCAAACTGACCCTAATTAGTCCTAATTAGTTTTCTGGGTTGTGAGATCTCCTAACCTGGTTTTATGAGCGTGCTGTGAGTGGCATCTTCTTATCCTTATACGTTCATTAGAGAACGCCTTTTTGGCCGACAAAAAAAACGGTTAATGAAATTGCCACACTAGTATAGGTACAGTGATAGTCCTTTCCTTTCGCTTATAAAAGGAAATAGCTAAAATAAAGTAGATTGGAAACTTGTTCTTTCCAACGGTCTAAGCAATGCGGCTCTGAATATGAAACTCAGCGGTCATACGGCTTGAAATAGTACATTCGGACCACTGACATGCGGAACAGCATAACATAGAAACAATTTATTGAACTATTGTACAAATTTAAAAAACCTTTTTATAAGTATTACATTAATTTGTAAACCTGAAATTGTAATCAATATAAATATAAAATACTTTTAAATGAATAAATAAAGAAATAAGCGTAATAGGGAATGTGGGAAGAATATTGTGAAATTCTTCAGCTGTAGTCTTTAAATTGAAGTAAGTCTACTAACATTATTTGAGGCATGTACAAAGTCAGAGATTTCCAAGACTGTTACGTGGCACTGAAGTCAATCAGAAAAGTCGCAAAATCATGTTTCACTTCTATATATGTACAGACATACGTATATAACTCTATTGCAAAAATATTATTTCATATTAATGGCCTATTTTCATCAAAAACTTCACTGCAGTCAAGAAACGAACTAACACAGAGAACTCAAGCTAACGATTTTAGTTCACATTTGAGAGTAGCTTTGCAGATTGCGAACAGAGCTGACTGCATTTGTAACAAAGTATTGGTGACAGCAGATGGCTAACAGAGCTTACTTTGTATTTGTATGTAGAGAGTAAGTTCTATGTAAAGAGCATTTACTGTTAACATACGGTTAACAGTGATATTGTATTTTTATGTACAGAGTATTGGTGAGAACAGATGGCTAACAGAGGTGCCTATATTTTTGTGTAAAGAGTGTTTGCTAATAACAGATGGCTGTATTTTTATGTAAAAAGTGTTTCCTGACAACAGATGACTAACAGAACTATTTGTATTTTTATGTAAAGAGAGTCCTCTGCATGTGTCATGTTTTTTTAAGGTTTTTTTCTACATATTTCGAATATATAATTCATTTATTTCTATTTCTTTGAAAAATTCTACTACACAGAATTTTATTAGTCATGGCCTGTTTGTCTCAGTGATTTCGGATCTGACAGCGCTCGAAAGTCAATACATACATATGTTATGTCGTCTGTTGAGACAGCAAAGTTAACTTACATATTTCCGTTCTAGCATCGAGTTTACGAGCTGTGATATAAAATCAATTACATGACAGATTGGACATTTAAATGTGAAGTTTTGTCCGGAGCGTAAACTGCAGTTGAGGAACGATGGAAATACATTTCAAAATACTTATATAACATCAAAAAGATAATCAACCTTATCGCGAGCTCTACTTCAACATATGAATCTCTTAAATTTCAATATACAAAAATACCCAAATTTATTATTATTTAAATAACAGTAAAGTTAATTATTATATTCCAAGTTCAGAAAATTGTATTAAGTTTTTCAAAGCTAAGTAATGACTATAATTTTTTTATATGTAAGTAATCATTTAAATGTCCATTTGTATAATTTTCAACTTGTTGTAAATTCCGAGTACCGGCTGAATATACGAAGTTTAAATAATGGATTACAACAAGGATAACAACAGCTAAACTTTTGCTATAGAAATAAGGGGCTATGGCTTAGGCTATGCACGACCCAACATATACACATACTAAGCTAAACAAATAAGTTGTCCTTCTCACGGATGCCAGTGACAGTATAACTCTATTTTTAGCTCAACCTCAATGCACGGCTTTACATTATCTGGAGAAAACCTAATTTCCATTCAAATACCACATAAACCCAATACACAACAGCCTATGTATTATGCCAAGTAATTAGACACTTTAGTTTCCTGTCCTTTTCAGTTTTCATCTCTTCTCCCCATTCACAGCACCCAGAATATGCGCATTGCTGTTCTATTTTAATTCAAATGCTCATTCAATTGCTGCTCTATTACTTTTTACTAAGAATAGTTTTTTATCTATTTTATTTGCAGGATATCCCCAGCCCACATATCGGTGGTTAAAGGATGGCATACCAATTGGCGATTTCTCTTCCAGCCAATATTACCGACTGCAAAAAACTCGTCGTGAGGATGCCGGCAGCTATCAGTGCATAGCAAAAAACGATGCTGGCTCGATATTTAGTGAAAAAATTGACATCGAAGTTGCTTGTAAGTATACAATACATACTTCTGAGTGTGCTAGAAAACATTTTAATATGAAAACGGAAAACAAAAGATAATACATTCTGTGTGACAAAAGAAAATCACTTCAAATAATGGATTCAATAAAAAATACAATTTAGTTAAGGAAGAAGATTTTCTATACGAATAGCCAAGAGAGTAGAAATAAAATATTTTTATTAAGGCTCTCGTGCTATTCCACGGGCATAGATAACTTTTTATGTTGGCGTTAATAACGTGGTTTCTTTGATTAGTTATTAAGTTTCATAAGTAAAGTTTAGTAGCAATATTTTATTACATAGTATCATAATAGGATGAAATATCCAAGGCTCGAGTAGAAATATCGCCGCTGCAATGAAATTTTGCACGTCTTCGTTCAAAACTAATCTTATAAAGCCTTCATTTTAAATTGAATGGCATTTCATGTATTTGTTTTCCTAGTATTACGGATTTTTAAGAGAAATTTTAGCTAATTGAATAATAAGAGAAAATATGTGTGCCGGGTTTGGATTAAATATTGCACCTAAAAGTTATTGAAAAATGCACCACATCTGCCCCTTCAATGTGAACCGTGAAACATTTGCGGTTATTGTTGGTGTAACAGTGGATCGACCCCTGCTAATACAGTGCAGTCACCGATCGTCATCATCTATTTCATCTAACGGTAAGCCCGGAACGGGTTTCGTCCAAAGGGAGAAGGGTGTTAGGTGAGTTGATTTGAGGGAGTATGTGAATAGGTGGCTAGTATCATGCGGGGTGCCTTTCATGCTGGACAAATATTGAGTATGTTGAGGGCCGATTATGGATAGGTAGGAATTTAACCTGCTACAATACCCAGAATGCAATTGAACCAAATTGACGCAGCTCATCGTCTGCGATGGATGGCTGTTGGACTCCGATGACGTCATTCGGGAGTCGGGAGTTTAGAAAGATCTCACCACCACCGGTCTCCTGATGAATGTCTTTTAATATTTGTCTATATATTGTACGATGTCGCCTAGTTCGCCTGGGAGGTAGCTCAGGCTCTAGCAGAAATATCTTGCTGAGCATCTTGCTGTACTCTTTGACTGCGAGCATGGGAGCCTTGCAGTGTTGCACTGCTGCAGGGGAGGGGAGATGTAGCTTTATCTACTGCCAATCACTCGTACTAGGCGGCCAGACGGGCACAGCGTAATTCAGGACAGACCGTCCAATTGCTTTAAATGTCGCCACCAATATGTCTTTGTCCGTGTTCTAAATGTTACCGGCTTCCGATTTGATGTTTTTGTCACAGTTTTAGACCTTAGCGACAATTGCGGTTGTATGCGCCGAGAAGGAGAGCAATCTGTCGAAGATGACCTCCAAAATGTTGCTGTTGGCATTGGTATGTCATCGACTTTCACCCTTAACTGCAGTTTGACCTTCTTCATCCCGGTGGTAAAAAGGGTCGCTTTAGTGGGAGAAAGTTGAAGGTTCCGCGCAATGAAATAGCGGTTTTATATACCACCATAATAATAAAAAATTCCAGTATTTAGCAGTTTTTGTAACTTCGAGATTTCAATTGCCTTTGCCAAAGCGTTCAAGCCGTCCAGAATCAAAAAAGCAAAAATACGAATACGCAATGCAATTCAGATTATATAAAGATATCCTTTAGACGATTTTTATTCGTTTCCAATACAAAACTGTTCACTATGCAGAAAATGTTGATCCCGATAATGTAGGGAAAATGTCCTTGATCGCCATCAAGCAACGCTTCCAATGAACTTTTAGGCTGCATTACTTCATTCAAATTTTTAATTCCACCAGCCCAAATTTAGCTCAGTTTGCAGCAAAATTGTCGGTAAAACTCGATAGCTTTGATGAATTTATCATCTATTTTTTATAGACCTAAAACTATTTTTGACATATTTCCAAAGTTAATGAATCACTTTCCTATATCGCTGATGTATATGGTTCTTCAATAGGAAGATAACACAACGCGTTCAGAGCCCAAATGGAAGAAGAATTGGCACTTCAAATGATGAACAATTTTCACCCCCGGAGTTAATTTGATCTTTTAATGGCCGAAGCCAACACATCTTTCCACAGAATGTTGGCTGAGAATTTTCCAGTTCCTGTGAACGATGTGGGATCAACTGATTTAGCTCATTTTGAACTTCGACCGGTAGTTTGTCTCCTTGGCATAAGAACACTCATTACCAAATATGAGTATTTTGATACTTAGTTTGTCTACTATTGCACGCATAGTCTGTCTGGCGGGATGATTATTACGATCGATTTAAGATGGCAACCAATTTGCAAGCGTTGCTCCTTCAAGAACTTCACCATAGTAAAAATGTAATCATTAAGCGATATTTTGACAGTGTCAGATCATAAAAAAAATAAAGAATAATTTGCTATTTAAATAAATAATTTCCATGCCCCTATTCCGATATAAGAAATCCGATAAAAAAAAACCTGAATTAAATACCGTCACACGAAAACAGCTGCAGAACAAAACAGCTGGGTCTATATACTTTGTTCTTGAGGAATTTCACGAATCTATTGTCTACCGATTATCCTCTACAGTTCGCACGCTATCAATACTCTCAATGATGTTTGATGCTCTCTCAATGCACTATCGTTAATATTGTTTGTTGGTCTTGCTCTGACTACTGTACTACTAGTACTGAAGTTTTGTTTTTTATATTTTTCTAATCTCGCGCGTAAGGGACAATATTTGTATTTATGACTGCTAACAATGCCTACAAATAAATTCTTAGATACTCCATTGAGATTATCTGGATACCTCGTATAGGAAACTGCTGTTGCGGGATGTGGTGTAGGTGGTTGAGCTAGGTTACCTGTGATGTGATCTCCCCGCGAAATGAGAGTATTGGGATCCCCTTGACTATCCGTAGTCTGCTCCTAAAGCTTTGGGCTTCGCGTAAACTCAGCTAGATATGAGCAAGTACACAAACTTGTAAGACCGCGACATCCTTCTGGCCAATTGTGAGCTCTAGGGAACTTCAGCACTCGAGTTTTAGGAGTGCACTTATAGGACATTCTCCGCGAGTTATGCATGCCGTAAAACTCCGCATTACTTCGAGTCCTTCGTTGGTTTCGACGATCGTTAGTTTGCGAAATCTACCTTCTCATGTATTTTCTCTCAATGCCAACTCATTCGCCTATATGGTTGTACGCCTCTGTCATCCCTTTTAGCAAATATAACACTTGGAAGAAAAAAACGCTGAGTAAGCCAGTAAATTGAAAGTATCAAGTTTTGATCGTCAAACTTTTGTTGTAATGAAATCGCATAATTTTTAACTAATTCAACTGCTGTCATTCTCTTAGTCGAAAATCAATTCGGGCACTCCTTTGGATTTAGACCTCACAAGATCAGCTTGTTTTCAATATTCTATATAGTGCACCAGTAGAAGTTTCTCGTTAGTCTGTTCTGGCTGATGAAGTTTAGACTTCGAAGAGTCACAAAGTGGTTTGATTAGCACTAAAAATTTCTTCATTTCCATGCAATAATAAAAGCGCACGGCAAAAAGTGTGAAGTACTTTAGTACGGCTGTAAAAAACTAACTAGCCATCATTGACATTTCGGGCTTTATTATTAACACGTACATGTCTCTTCAATTTACTGGAATTTAATTAAATGTGTTGCATGCAAAGGAACTCAATTTAAATGCGTCATGTTCACAGGAAATTAAATTGGTTGCTGTGGCAGCTGCGTCATGACATAATTCTAGGATTTTCTTTAGTGTGACAAAGTTCTTGTCACACGCAAAAACAGCTTTGGTCATTTAAAAGCTAAAAAGGTAGTAAAACTGCATAATAAAGGGTGTGGTCAGATAGTTAAGGTTTAACAATAAATAATGGCAAATCTCCAAATTCCCAATGCGGGAATACGAAGTCTGTCTTTTATGTATTACTCCTTTGCAAGACTGAGTGTAATTCAATATTTTTATACTAAATATTGGTATTATTTAGTATAAACTTACATCAAACATTTTGACTTACAAATTTAAAAAAATGTAATCTTGCGATGATTTGTTATGAATTCCTAAATGAATTATTGAGTCAGTAGTATATTCAGGCGGCCCCCGTAGCCGAATGGGTTGGTGCGTGACTACCATTTGGAATTCACAGAGCCCCTTAAGGCCCACTAACTACAATACTACGTTCTATGCTGTAATATAAATTGTCTTGATATGCTACCGCAACAGTGAGCTTGCAGTGAAAATCAAGTAGAATAGATTGAGAGGTAACATTAATTAAAATTCCGGATGCAGCAAAAGTTAATGTCACAATGTAAACGAGCCTTAAATTTACCAAATGGCGTTGAAGCTCATTGTGTTTTGACTTTTATATTTCATATAGAAAATTACTTCGATATGATTCAAACTATTTTCGTAATGTTGTTCAAATGCAACACCAATTTCGTCTAAAATTTCATAACCGGCCAACCCCATACTGTATGTTAATTTCAAGTTCGGGAGAACGTGAAGAGAATTCAAAATATATATATATATATTATTGATGTTTTTTTTAATATTTATAGTTAATCGCTATAGTTCATTGTCCAGTTTTGGCTTTGATGATCTCTGTGCGCATATTAGGTTAGGTTAGGTTTACCTGGCTGGCTGAAAGCCATCACATGGCCTATTGATCCTTAGTGGTACCAAATGGAGCTTGACCCTTACGATTCTTTGTAGTAGGCTTCTTGTAATAAGCTTGCGTCTTTTGCGAGTCTAACTCAGAGAGACATTCTAACCTCTCATATTGTAGAGCTCCAAAACATTTAATTCGGGTTCTAGCTAATGTAGGGCAAGAACATAGAAGGTGTTCTAGCGTTTCCCTCTCTTCTAGTTCATTGAAAAATCTTCAGCTATCATTGTTTACAATTCTCATCTTGTATGCGTGGGCCGCTAACAAATTGTGTAGTGTCAGTATACCTACGATAGTTCTGATTTCCTTTCTAGACAAGGCTAGTACGAATCTGGCGTATTTGTCCGCATTCTCTGTACACATGATTTCCGCGGTTTTGCAAGGGGCTACATTTTTCCAACTCCTGTCTATCCTTGTTTTCATGTATGTAGCGATGTCATTGTATACCATATTTAAAGATTTCGGTATGTCGTTTTCTTGTTCGAATTGTCTGGAAACAGCGCTTTTGGCAATCTCATCTACAATTTCGTTTCCTGCAATGTCCTTATGTCCGGGGACCCCATAGATGTGTAAACGTCTGTCTGCGGTTAGCCTCTCTATGGCTTGCCTGGTCCTAGGAACGTCTTTAGATGAAATTTCTTATGAATTTATTGCCTTTATTGCCGCTTGACTGTCAACGTACATATATATTTATGTTGGAATCACTCGATGTCTTTGCTAGTACTATTTCGGCAGCCTTTCCTACCGCAAAGACTTCTGCTCGAAAAATACTACAGTGGTCAGGGAACTTAATTGGGCGCCTGATGATAAGCTCTGCCGTCAGTAATCAAACTACCAACCTAATACTTTTCAGAATTTAAAAAATAAGGACCGAAGTGACCCACGCAGGTAAGACATTTTAGGCTAAAATATTTCACGAAAAATATGCGCCATTAAATTTTATTATAGAACCTTAAAGACAATATTAATAGTAAATGCAGTTGACTAAAAATAATTTAGATCAACTTAGGCCAAATTGGGAAAACTTCGATACTTTGTAAACGTGACGTTAACGAACAAGTGTACAATATTCTAAAGTTTTCCGTCTTTCTTGATTAGCAATACCGCATTCTTGTCTTTTGATGGCTGCTACACAGTGTTATTGGCTAACATTACACAAATAAGAGTAACACTCCAGTGCATTTATGCCTTAAAAATATTTTCAAGGTACGCAACAATCGGCATAAGGAATGCTGCCAAAAGGTGGTATTTTCATAATAAGCTGACTGAAAAACTCAAAAAAAGGTGGCAGGCAGAAAAGCTGCATAGAGTTTATCCGTAAAAAATACTTTTAAAGTCAAAATTATTTGCTTGGGTTGGCTGCTCTGCAAACGGTTGTAGCTGTATTTAGCTCTTTGGGCTGAAACCCAGAAATTTCCTCTCTTCTGTGGGAAATTGCATCAGCTATTCACAGCCGTACATTTGTGAGTATATATGTAAATATTTAGAAACGAGCTTATCTCAGACCCTAGAGCAAAAAACATTTCATACGCTTCCTTTTGATACTCCAAACAGTCTGCCGATCGTCTTGTATTCAGTTAAGGAGCCAAGGATTGCTTGTAAAGCGATCACGATACTTTTATCTAAAAGGATACATTTCCTGTACGTTGTAACAGTTTTTGCAATGGACGTGAGTTCGTTACATAAAAAGGCAAAGGATTCATGGTTCCTCCTAAAGCACTGTTTAAGAAACGGGTCGGTGCTGGAAGGTATGTTTAGCACCCAGAACTTGCCGTGTTTCGCCAAAAATGCACGAATACGTTTCGATTGTTATATTTACTAATACAAAAAAACAGCTGATATACTCTCAATTGCTGCCGATGTGACCATATACGCTTTGGCCTGCTATTGCGTATTATAAAATGTAATATCGAATTAACTAGTTCTTCTCTTTGCCTTCTTTCCGTATCGTTAATAACAATTGAACAAACCAAAAACACTAATATATTCGACCAAACCAATTTCTATGAAAAACCTTTCACAACAGTTTTGACAGCTGAGTGTAAATTTTCCTGCCATATGTGAACGGGTAGATGAATTTTTGTGGATTTATTGCTAATCACTATGAACATCATCGTCAAAACAGCACTTTAACGAAACTCGCACCAAAGGTGAAAATATGAATCGCCGATTTTTCAGCAAGTTAACGTTTGCGAGGAAGAATTGATTAGATTTTCACTAATACCTGATTAAGTCGACCGGCGGGAGTGCAAAAGTTAAAGATAAATAAAACAAACTTTATTGTTCGTTTCGTTCTGTGCACCCTAATGGCATATACTGCAATGTTTCTTGTAATTTGGCTGCAAACTTTCGTCCAAGGCAGTTCGCTCAGCGATTTAAGTTTGTACATTCCCTTTACGTTGGGCAAATTTCTCTGATGGGAGTACCAACTAATAGGTCTATGAATAAGTTCGTGCGGTTTTACAACAGATGGCGTAACTTGATTATTATTCCATCGATCCACATTTCCAAACATTCATTGGAGAGCTACTGTCGTAAGGCACAAACGTCAGTATAAGTTTTTTATTTGAAGCGTAAACAACAATATTTTTAATATACCACACTTGAAAATGTCGAATTTCGTGCCAAATAATGTGTTTTTGCGGGGAATTCTTCTTCATTATTTTAATATGAAGAAAAAAGCAGCCGAAAGTCATCGTATCTTGGTGGAAGTTTATGGTGAGCATGCTCTATCTGAGCGAACGTGCCAGAAGTGGTTTGCACGCTTTAAAAGTGGTGATTTTGGCTTGGAAGACGAAGAACGCGAGGGTGCGCCGCCAAAGTTCATGGATACCGAATTGGAGGAATTGCTCGATCAAGATCCGGCTCAAACGCAAGAAGAGGTTGCAAAAACTTTGGGAGTTGATCAATCAACCATTTCCAAACGTTTAAAAGCCATGGGAATGATCCGAAAGGTAGGCCATTGGGTGCCGTATGAATTGAAGCCAAGAGACGTTGAACGCCGTTTTATGGCATGCGAACAACTGCTTCAACGGCACAAAAGAAAGGGTTTTTTGCATCGAATTGTGACTGGCGATGAAAAGTGGGTCCATTACGACAATCCAAAACGTCGGGCAACGTATGGATACCCTGGCCATGCTTCAACATCGACGTCGGCGCAGAATATTCATGGCCTGAAGGTTATGCTGTGTATCTGGTGGGACCAGCTGGGTGTTGTGTATTATGAGCTACTGAAACCGAATGAAACGATTACGGGGGATGTCTACCGACGACAATTGATGCGTTTGAGCCGAGCACTGCGAGAAAAACGGCCGCAATACGCCGATAGACACGACAAAGTTATTTTGCAACATGACAATGCTCGGCCACATGTTGCACAAGTGGTCAAAACATACTTAGAAACGCTCAAATGGGATGTCCTACCCCACCCGCCGTATAGTCCAGACCTTGCGCCATCCGATTACTATCTCTCCCGATCGATGCAACATGGCCTGGCTGACCAGCACTTCCGTAATTACGATGAAGTCAAAAAATGGATCGATTCGTGGATTGCGGCAAAACCGACCGAATTTTTCACAAAGGGAATCCGTGAATTGCCAGAAAGATGGGAAAAAGTAGTAGTAAGCGATGGACAATATTTTGAATATTAAATTTGTAACCATTTTACGTCAATAAAGTTTCAAATTTCGAAAAAAACCGCACGAACTTATTCATAGTCCTATTAGTTGAAGCAAATTTAGCTTTTCAGAGTTATTTGACCCTTAGTGATTTAAAACAGGGATATAGGGATATGAGAAAATATAGATTTATTGTGTTTAATGGTAAAGCCGGAAATTTTCCCTTTCCTCTTAACATATCGTAATATTGCCGATGGCGGCACCGACTTTTATGAAGACTAGCGAACGGAAAGGGCTAAACCTTATATCGAAAATAAGATGAGTCGTGGTTATTCTAAGGTCAGATTCACGTTCAGTAGAACAAGAATCTTTGGAAAATTATAGTCTGCGTCTTAGTGCTGAAAGTAAATGTAATTTATTCAACCAGTTATTAAGCGCACAGAGATCATCAAAGCCCAGACTGGACAATGAGCTCTAACGATTAACTATAAATATTAAAAAAAAACTGTATAATAACTGTACATATGTATATGTCTACATTTGGTAATTAATATTGTCAAAGGGTACCGCGATAATTAATTTTTGGCAGAGTTACACACTTTAACTAACTATTTTTTTCTTAAAACTAGAGAAAGGCGGTGTCTTGACAAATAAATTAATTAGTACACTCTTCATAGGTTTGTTCGTTTGTATGTCACATAAATGGATTTGAGAGCGAGCTTGGCGGGAGCTAAAGTTGACAATTTAGAATGCAACGAGAAGAAAAAAACTGGCAGACCGATTACATAAGCAGCCCTTGTTTTATTGTATTTCATTTACGGCTTTCGTCTTTTTATGTGTCTGCTAGTACAATCTTTTTCACCGCCTTAATAAATTCTAGGAAACGGCGGCCTTTAATTGATTTAGTGCCATTAAAGTGAAGCTCGTTTCTCAGCGTTTAATTTTTTAAGTTTCTTTTGCTCTTGTTACTTTTATTTCTTGTTCGTCTTATCCGGTCAGTCAGCATCCGCTCACCAATTAAGCAATTCCGCTGACATCGTTTTCACGGCTACAAGTAACTTAATTTTCTGAACTTCTCCCTATCATGCCCCACTTTATTCACTACTGACAATTTCTTTCTTTTCCTTTCAATTTCAGATATGGGCATCTTTGAGAGCACTACACTTGGCCATCTCACGGTGACGTCAGGTCATCCGGCCATTTTTGATTTACCACCCATCGAATCGCAACCGCCACCTTCGGTGATGTGGCAAACGGTTGAAGGTCCGCTGAACTATGACATCAAATATGCCGTAACAAAATCGAATCAATTGATAATACTCAGCGCAGACGAGGACGATCGCAAAGCATATCGCGCTCGTGCCATAAACACACAGTTGGGCAAGGAGGAGAATAGCGCTTTCAAACAATTGAACGTGAGTGGAGATCCGTATGTTGAGGTAGCACCTGAAATTGTTGTACATCCGCAAGACATGAAAGTGAAGCGTGGCGAACAAGTGGCCGTATTGGAATGTATCGCGAATGCGCGACCCCTGCATGAATTGGAGACCCTGTGGCTAAAGGATGGCATACCCATTGAGAATGCTGGTGTGCCGCACACACTCAATGATCCTTGGAATCGTTCGCTATCCCTGCTTGCTGCTAATTTAACACATTCGGGCGAGTATACGTGTCAGGTGCGGCTACGTAGCGGTGGCTATGACACAGTAACAGTTAGCGCCAAAGTGGAGGTGTTGGAAGCTCCCACCTTTTTCACACAAATGCGCACAGAAACGTTTGGTGAATTTGGTGCACTGGTGACGTTACCATGTGACGTGGTAGGCGATCCAATGCCGGTGATGAAGTGGTACAAAAATGCCGAACTCGTCGATACAAATGATGGAAAGTGAGTATGGGAAAGTGGCAGGGCAGTGTATACAAGTTAATAAAGAAAAAAAGGCACTTAGATAAGTTTAGACAAATAATGATACAGGCAACGCTGGGCACGTAAGAATGCATAGTAAAAATAATAACTCATCTGTTAGAAATAAATTGAAACTTAGTGTAGACTACGTGCATTGTGTATAGAATAAGTGAAGCCGCAATAACGGTATACAGGGTGGTCGATATATAAGTTGCATTATATTTTTTTTCTTCCCCGCTGAAATCTTATCAGAATATCAGCATCATGTCTCCGTGAAACGTAATGGATCACTTAACGCTTACACAACTTTGAGAAGTATTGCCAACTAAAGTTGTTGCCGAATTAATGCGTTTATTTAAAGAAGTCAAAATCCACTTTTCCGGCGAAACTCATTTTCATTTCAACGGCGATGTTAACAAGCAAAACTCACGTATTTGGAGATTGGAAAACGTATACGTGATTCTTGGGAAGCCGATGCCTTCTCTGAGGTTACCAATTTAGTGCGAATTTCGGAGCGATGGCATAGTTGGCCAATTTTTCATTCAAAATGCTGTTGGAAACGCCATTTCCGTCAACGGTGAGCACTACAAAGGCATCACACACATCTTTTCTGATCGTAAATTGAAGATATGAACTTGGACGATCTTTGGTTTCGTCATGTCATACAACCCAAATGTGTGCTCCAAATTCGGTAATCGATGTCAAGTGGTCACCTCCAGGCTGCGATTCGACGCCGTTCAATTTGTTATGCAAGCAATCCATTAAGCCATTAAAACTAAGTTAACAGGATGCGCTACTGCAAAGCTTCCCTATCCTACCACAGGAATAAAATCGTGGTCGATAAATAAAGCGAATGTTTGCTCTTTCGAATATATAATATAATATTTTTGGGTGTTTGGCTGAGCTCCTCCTCCTATTTGGGGCGTGCGTCTTGATGTTGTTCCACAAATGGAGGGACCTACAGGTTTAAGCAGATTCCGAACGGCAGATATGTTTTATAAGGAGCTTTTTCATGTCTGAAATACACTCGGAGGTTTACTATTCCCTGCTGAGGGGCGACCGCTATTAGAAAAAACTTTTTTTTCTACATTTTGCAGAGATTCGAACCTACGTTCTCTCTCTGAATTCCGAATGGTAGTCCCGCACCAAGGCGGCCGCCTTGCTCTTTCGAATAAACCAATAACATACAGAAAATTATTTTATTTTTGGCTTTTTTTTTGATAATATAAGAATAAACTATTATGTGGACCACCCTGTATAGCTTTTATATGTAGACGGGTAATTGTACATCAAAAATTGCTTTTTCAGATACACACTTCAGGAGGATAATTCACTGATCATCAAGAAACTTACACTAGAAGATGCAGCCATGTTTCAATGCCTCGCCAGCAATGAGGCAGGTGAAAAGAGCGCCTACACTTGGTTGCGTGTCAAATGTAAGTACCCGCAAAGCCAATGAAATATCTTTAATAATAAGAGTTCAATTTGTGGTGCATTGAATACTCATACATATCATACATATCTACATCTAAGAAACATCAAACAAGAAAATGAATACATCCACAACTCATTCTCATTCTGTACATAAATATATATATATATGTAGTATAATATGTTTGTCCAACACGAAATGCTTTTCATGCTTTCCCATATACACATACAGATATTTCATATTTCTCTCATATGCTCTCTCTTCTCTTTCTTCCCCGTTAATATCTTGCATATGTTCGTGTGGGAAAACTCCAAAACAAAAAATAAAAATTAACTAACAAATAATTTCCAAATATATTTTCCTCATACTAAATGCTCGAACAAACTAATAATTCCGTTCGATATTCTCAACGGTAGCTGCAATGGATAATCATGATAAAGGCTTACTACCACCACCACTCAAAGAAACCGCAACTACTACAACTTCCACTACTAATTCAAGGCATAGTGTACGGCGCATGTCTACAGCTAATAATAATCGACCGAATGCAATTCCGGTGCATTTTGTTGAAGAGTCTAAATCATCGTCATCGCAAGGGTACGTGCGCAGTTTCTTGCAACGCTTCAAGCGTCTAGCACAACCGCGTATTATCCAGCGTGTTAGAGCATCATCATCGCATTCTGGCATGAGTACTGGCTATCGCCGCAAGGATTTTCGCTTTGGTATGGGCGCTAAAAGCTATTTATCATAATACTATACCTGCACATCCATACTTTCCATTCATTCATTCGCACGTTCTTTTATTCGTAAGCAGTAGTTGCGTCTTGTTCTACACAATTTTTGTATTTATATGCTTTTGTTTGAAAATGGCGTTATACTTTTCGATTTCACTGTAGTGAGTTGGATATTAATTGCCGGGTTGCATGCACAATAACGTTTAGTTCTGAAGAACTTGTTTTTGTTTTTTATAAATTTTAAGCTTAACATTAACAAAGTAACAGTGGTGGAAGAATTAAAAAAAAATCGCATGCACATACATACATACATACATACATACATATTTATACACAAGCATTTGTTAGAACTAAATATTTATGTATTTATGTATTTTACTGCAATGTACAAAGTTTAATGAATGTACAACTATATTTAAGAGTTTTTTCTAACTTTGAGTCCATATTTAAAAATGTACAATCTACGAATATTTTATTCAAAGTTGTTTCTGTCAGAATTACAATTTTTTTCTCATCTTTGAGTGTGCGCAAAACGCATCGAACCAATTTTCGATATCATTAACTGAAATGAAGCATATCAGGGCATTGCATTCTGCTTGATGAAAATAAGTGGTAGTCCGAAGGCACAATATCCGGGCTGAACTGAGGGTGAAGTAAGACTTGCCGTCCGCTATTTTTAAAATTGTTTTTAACGGGCTACGTAGCATATAGCCAAGTATTATCGTGATGGGAAATCAATGACTTAGGTTTGGTCGCCCATTGCAGCAGTTTTTTTTCAATGCTCGCTTTAGTTTAATGAGTTGTCGGTATCGTTCCCCATTAATGTTTGCATACCATTCTCATTTAACCAAATACACGGCATCAGCTTCGAACCACGGATATTCGGCTTCGGAGGACTTACAATAGCCACAAGCGAAACTCGTACAGTTCAAAAAAAATTTATTTTCATAAATCATAAGTAAACAAACGGTTCAAAAAAGTTATTGCACATTTTATTGCTACGATACAGTGGCATCAATCAAGAACAAACTAATTAAACCCAAATTTTTAATTCAATAACATTTTAAGTGAGGTGCTATGCTGGCGAACTTTCCCATTGATATAGCTCCAAAGTTCTCAATGGGGTTTAAATCTGAACTCTGGGCTGGTGTATCTATGATATGCGCGCTATTATATAGCATCCACGATCGCACAATATACGCTTTATTCTTCGGACTATTGTCCTGATAAAAGTACAAATCTTCCCCGAGACCAAGTTTTTCTTTACAAAGAGGCAATTTTTCTTTTAAAATGTTAAGATACAAAGCCTGATTTATAATACCCTGCAATTCTCCCGGTCGAGATGCAGAAAATGAACGCCACACTATTACTGACCCACCACCGTGCTTTACTGTAGGGTTCATATTTTTGGCAAGTAACGCTTCATTGGAGAATATCAATATATATATAGGATCTGTCATCTGAACCAAAAAGGTTGAAGTTGCTTTCATCAGTGAATAACACGTCCCGCCAAAATGAGAGATCTTTTGATTGATGTTTCTTGGCAAATCGCAGCCTTGCTGAACGATTACGTTCGTTGATATGGGGCTTATGCCTTGCTTTTCTGCCCTTGATATTAGCCTTACCGAGTATATTTCTAATTGTCTGTAGGCAACATTTCTTCCCCCAAATCATTTCCGGCAATTGTTGCGAACACCTAAAAATGGATCCTTTTCGACTTGCCGTAGAATATATTATATTATTCATCACTCGGAGAGAAAATTTTGTTATTTTACTACTTTTAATCTATTTTTAACACTTTTATCCTCTTTGTACCGTTTTATGATGTACTGTGCGGTGGATCGGCTTCGATTTACAATTTCAGATATTTCCCGAAGCGATTTTTTGTTTCCTAATGATGAATTAACAATTTTCGCACTTCAATACGGGTTAGTCCTCTTTGTCTGCCCATTTCACTTTTTTATTATCCTCTATCAACAAATTACACAATATTCAATAAGGGAGCATTTCAAATTCTGCTTTTACGTTCAACGCACTACCTAGTACACTAATTAAATAAAACCAATTAGCTTTTATTGCAATACTAGTCCCCCCTATTTAATGTAAAACCCAATATCTAGGTGGATGTACGAGTTTCGGAGCTACTGTAGAAGTGTCGGTTTGGCCGGGCTTCACATAGGGGTGTCATAATGAATAAATTGTTTGCCCCCGATGCAAAAAATACTTGCCTTTTAATTAATTTTGCAGCATTACAAATTAGTATGATTTACCTTTTCTTTGTTAATCCGAAATCGTTGTTTGGCGACATCTCGAAGACTACGCTATAAAAAAAATTATGTAGATTTTCGTACTCAGAGACCGATTTTACATAGGGATGGTCTGTATCTTGGGTAAAAAATCATTAATTATTAGTAAACCTGCACCATTTTGCTATATCAGCAGGCACAGCAAAGAAGTGAGATACCTAAAATTTAGCTGCGTGAAAGCAGGGCAGTTAAGAATAAACTGTTGAGCTGATTTCACCATACATCTGATCCTCAAAGTAATGTCGAGTCTCACAGCAAGCATACCTCGGGACAATGTTCTGTAAGCGCGCTTACACAATTTGAGAGCCAAGGCTTTGTTAGCTTTAGAACCATGGGGTCAGAAGGATCTTCTGACATTACAAATGTGTGTACATGTTCACACGGTGTAGTTACCGGGGGCAGACCACAGGTAGTCAAGGGGATCCCAATCCTCTCATTCCGCAGGGAAACCACCTCACAAGTCCGCTAAATAGCTGGCTCATCTGCCTCGCAGTTTTCTACAATTTCACTCGGACCAAGTACCCAAATGAGCGTAATATCAAAAGATTTGATAGTAGTCCGATAGTATGAACTTTTCTTAGTAATATAAGTATATAAATAAAATAAAAAATAAATAATTGGCGCGTACACTTCTGTTAGGTGTTTGGCCGAGCTCCTCCTCCAATTTGTGGTGTGCGTCTTGATGTTGTTCCACAAATGGAGGGACCTACAGTTTCGAGCCGACTCCGAACGGCAGATATTTTTATGAGGAGCTTTTTCATGGCAGAAATACACTCGGAGGTTTGCCATTGCCTGCCGAGGGGCGACCGCTATTAGAAAAATGTTTTTATTAATTTTGCTCTCACCGAAATTCGAACCAACGACTTCTCTGTGAATTCCGAATGGTAATCACGCACCAACCCATTCGGCTACGGCGACCGCCTATAAATATATACTTATATATAATTGGCGTTTACACCCGGAAACATTCCATTGTCTGTCGAGGAGCAACCACTAAAAGAGAAAATAACTTGTTGCGTCAAATCACAATTAGAGAAGTTGCTTAGAATGTCGGCATATCGGTTGGTTCATGTCAAGCAACCTTTTCGGAAATTTTGGACATGAAGCGTGTGGTAGCAAAAACAACGTCGCATGAGCATCGCTCAGGAATTGTTGAATGACGTCAACGATGATACCGATTTGCTTAAAAGGGTGACGAATCATGGGTATATGGTTATGAAATCGAAACCAAAGCCCAATTGTCCCAATGGAAGAGTCCAAGAGAGCCAAGAGTCGATAGCAGAAAATCACCGAACACGCAAAACACTTGTCTTATTTGTGGCTCTCATAAACAAACTAAACCTGCTATGTTGCTAAAAAAAATAATAATCGAAAGTGGAGTGTACGTAGCCCGCGAAATTTAAAAATTCGCCTTATATTTTGAACACACCTCGTATACAAGGTGGTACCAAATTATTCACCCTATCGGAAGATAGTTGATTTTTGCAAATGGCGTCGTACGTCAATCGTAATTGACCCCTATGAACTAGACAGCTGCGATATACAAACAGACAAGCAGTGGAGCGCATGACGATCAAACGAAAGGTTTCCACCACTCAAAATAATTGTCTTTTTATTTAGTAGCATGCACAATTATACACACAAAAAAAACTAAAAACCAAAAGGTCCGTGAAGATATTAAGAATATCCCTAATGCAGTTGCTTCAATAGAGAAATTCCATACACTTTTTAAACATAAGATATATTTAAAGTTTTGGGCATAAAATCAAAAGGTATACACATAAAGATTAATATTTACTAAGTAATTAAATTCCCCATAAGTTATTTTCATTTTACATCCTCTTCCTACTTTTTGCGCGCTTTATGGGCACTCTCGTGTGAAAACAGCACCACAACGCCATCTGCTCATTAATTAATAGTTAATTACCATAGTTATACAGTGCCACATGAATATACCTGAAAATGTGCACAAAATTGCTGCTCTTTCTCCACTCATAGCCACTAAAACTATCCAACAGGAACTTACTCCGAAAATTACCTACAAGTGGCTCGTAAAGAAAGCACAAGTCACTATGGCTTGCCACACAAAATCACATGCCTACATTTTCATACATAATGAGATAGATTCACCCGCATACACGTGGCCACGAAATTACCATATAATGTTACTCACATTTCGTTGCACTCATTTTATTTGCTTGACTGTCACTTAAGGACATTTTCGCTTTGTCACACAAATTGTGCGGCACAATACTTCGGATATGTTACTTACGGTAGATAGGTAGGGAGGTTGATGTGGATGGCGGTTGACAGTTTGTCAACCTTAGCATATGAATTTTCATATACTCGTATACTTTGTAGGTTGAAATGCTTTCATTCCACTTTCCGTTGCTATGTCATTGTCGTTTTAAGAGATTTAATATGAAAATTAAGAAGCAGTACAATGCGGGAAGGTAAATTATCCGGATAAGTAAGATCCTGAAAGTATATCTCATGTGCATGGACATGTAAATTTATTTGGGAGATGAGGTGACCATATTTTCAGCTGAATTCATGCACACATATTTATATGCACACACGTGCATACATATGTTTCAACCGGTTATTGGCTGCAGTCATGAATCTTCTCCTGCGTTTCTCCTCGCTCATATATTTTTCCCTCAACCGGATTCATTCACCATTCTTAGTACCATCTAGCTTTAAATGTTTTATTTAAATGCAGCATCAGTGCTTCATCCCAAAAGAATGCAGTTGAACGTGAGGCATTGACCACGTATGCACACATTTTATTCTCTGTTACTTCCTTGCATTGATACATAAATACATACATACCGTATGTGTGCCCCCCACCCAAAGGATGTGCAATTCACAACTCTCAGTTCAGCTCAGTTCAGCTTATCCACCTGAGATAAATGTGGCGCAGCACATGGCAATATTTTCATTGTCTTTCTTTCGTCGCCAATTGGCAACAGTTAAAGTTCATAAACTACATTTCATACATACCTTGCCCACCCCTCGTAAGGCTGTGGCATCTCAAACTGTTCAGACTCAACCATGCTTCGCTTAGCTCTACTTATCCTTTAACTACGTTTTTTACTTAGTATGCGTTGCTCCGTCACACTTTTAACAATTACTCATACATGGCTTTCTGGCATGAAAAATGTATAAGTTTTTCAAGAAGCTGCCATTTTAAGAATTACTTTCCATTTTTCCTTAGCTTTAACTTTCCTAACACAAACTTATGTTGTCTCGTAACGCTTGTTGTTGAGTTGTTTTTAACTTCTTACAGCTCGTGTTGAATATATACGCATATGAATATAAATTATTGACAGGTTGGGGCCTCAATTTTTCGTACTTAGTTTAAGGTTGTTCTTAAAATAGAATAATTCACTTAAAATGGAATGATTCCACGGCACAAAATTCGTTTCTAAGCGAACGTCGTAGAAATGCTTTCAGGTTTCGGCTATCTGTGAATTAGCGAACGTTTTGTAAATAACCTTTTCTTTGGCATGAAACATGCAGTTGAAGACACCATATTTGGCTAAATTGCCGACATGCCGCTCCAAATTCACTCAGCTACAGAAGTGGTTTGTATATGTAGAACCCAAAATTGTAAAAGTAGTTTTTAACTAACTATTGTCTATCGCCTCGTTCACTGCTTATTATTCATCGAAAATTCCGTTTGAAAGTTCACTTTTTACAGTACATGTTTTCTCTACAAGGGATTTTCTCTCAAGGGTTGATAGTGCGATTTTGATCGAAGAATATTCATTTCAATTCCCTCACTAATGATAAACTGAATATATATCTCAAGGCCCTTGCAGATTTCGCACTTATTTGCGCAGGATTGGGATATGGTACCCTGACTCTTGTCATTTCTGCGACCAATCCCAGAAGACTGCAATACACCTTTTCCTTAAATGCGGTTTTGTAGGGCGGAGAAGGTTGAGACATATCGATCAATTGCAGTCAGAAGAAAGGCATATACGCTCAGCTCAACCTAGTTCTACCTTAAGTTTAATAAGGAAACTGGGAGTAGAAGATGAGGTATTGTGATGAGTAGAGGCCACACAAGAGGCCACACAAGACCATGAGATCAAAGCGCTATAAATCTATCTATCTATTGATTTAAATGTCTCCCTATCTGAACTATTCCCATCACAAATCAGATTTCAACTGACATCTGAGCCTAAATAAACTACCAGAGTATCAGAATACCACAGGGAGGGCTGTGATTTCGGATCGGAGCTATTTAATATTCCGATGCCGGACGCTCTAAGAAAGGCTGCGAAATTTTCGGTAGCCTCATTTGAAACAGTCATAGCATCAGAAGGCAGAAACTTATGGCCAACTGCTGCTATTTTTCGCTATGTCAACACCTAAAGAGTCGCCTCCTAAACAGAAAAACAAAGATTTCACTGTATCGCTCAATTATTATTTCCATGTTACTATACGGTAGTAAAACGTGGACACTCAGTGATGCGGATTATCAGAAGCTGCTGATTTTCGAGAGGAGAGTTCTAAGAAAACATTTTGGTGCCATATGTGATAAAGGTGAGTGGCGGAAACGCTACAATCATCAAGTCGGAAAACTATATGCGCACTCATCTATGATAACCACAATCTTGATCAATCTGTTGATGGGTAGGTCACATATTGCGGTCTAACACAGATTACCCACCTCAACAAATACTCTGCGGTAACTGCCACAGACAGAGAAGAAGGGGTCCGCCCACCGCTTAGATGGATTGACGATGTAGACGCAGGCTTATAGGATTTCGGGCATGGGAGTCACAGGCACGAAACCGAAACAATTGGAGGCATATGCTACAGCAGGAGAAGACCCGATCCGGGTTGTCCAGTTAACAATGATGATGATGATACGCAGAATCTAGCTCGTATACACGGATAACATATGTCGAAAATTCTCATCGCCTTCCAGATATAGTTAAAATTTTCATGGAGTAGAGCTATACTGCACACAAAGGAACACTTTTCATTATGAGCCGTGAGATTAAGCTCTTAGCAACTTTAAACCGGTACCCCGAAACCATTTTAAGTTAGTCCTGCAAGTTTTACCTGACTACTCAGATCAATTATTATTATTCTTATTATTACACCCCAGATCTTACTCACTCATATATCAGTCTCTTAGGCGTAGACCAGCTAAGACAACAAATCGGTTGCGGTCTCTGACGAGCAATGAATAAACGTCATCTGGTCAGCTCGGCGGCCTTATTTTCTGCAAACCCGCAATGGCCTATGTGGAGTTACTATGTTTCTGCTTGCCAGAAGTTAAAAGGTCTCATAACAGGAATATGAGAGTCCAGTTAGGAAAGTCTTTATAGTCGCTTGGTTAATTGAAGAAGTACCGAAAAATTCGGCGCTGGTTGAGAATATTAGTACCTGAAGCTCAGTAGCATAAGTTGATATCGTGATAGGGAGTCTAGTTTTCAAGTTCAGATACATCTGCGCTACTTTCGTGCTACATATTTTATTGTACAGTCAAGAGTTGAAACTCTATTTCTCGAAACCAGAGCTTTGCAGAAAAAGTAGTTTTTATAGTTATTAAATCAGAAATCAAGCACCTTTCTCAGCCAGCAACTCTGCTCAGAACACTTATTTGCCGTTCACCTTCTGGTAAACATCCATCAGATGTCCCAGTTAGAGTGTCACTTAGAAATATTAAAATACAAGCCTTTCTGTAGATGTGCAGACACATACGAGCATGCATTGAATTAAAAATTCATTAGATGAGTTGCCCCAGCAGTAAGTTGATCTAACTTAAAATCAGTAAATAAATTGCGTCGTAGGGACCGGTATGGGTTCTATCCTCATGTCATGGTCTCAACTTTATTCATTTACATAGGGGCGATTAGCACCTTTTATATGTATGTAATTGAAGATTCACTATACGTAGTCTTGCAAATAATTTTATGACAAATTTTACAATGCATACGGCGAGAACAAATTCTTAGAAAAAGTTCCGTTATTTTTGCATTTGTCCGTATGCATTGTTTACTCATAAATTATACTCAGTTTTGTGGCAAATTTCGCTTCTTAATAGTGGAGTGGGGAGCTAAGGAAAATTGCATTGCAGTTGATTGCACTTCATAAGTGTGGTAAAAGTTCAAGTGAGATTTACGAATTGCTGAAAAAACTTAATATTTCAAGAATGTTTTTTTACCGCACGATCACTGGCTTTCTCAAACGTCTGAACTGACGAAAAAAGAAATGGTCGTCCTCGTATGGTTCGAACCCGTGCAGCCATAAAAGCCATTCGAGAAAGAAATCGCAGGAATCCCCTTAGAAAGCAGGAAATCATGTCCGCGGAAATTAATGTATCGATCAGATCCATGTTCAGACTAATTAGAGATGTTCTCCACATGAAAGCCTTCCGTCGCTCACTTGGTCATCTTTTGACAACGCGCTTGAAGAAAATTAGACTCGACATATGCAAGCAGCTTCTTTGCTGACACGCGCCTAACGGCCATGAAAATATTTTTTTCACAGATGAAAAAATGTTCACTGTTAATAGGCAAAATGGAAAAATCTATGGTAAAACTTCTAAACACTCAAAAAATGTTGTACCAAGAGTTCAGCGTGACATCCATCCAGCCTCCGTAATGTTTTTGTGGGGAGTGACTTGTAAAGGCGTTACATCTCTTCATTTCGGCGAATAAAGCGTGAAGACCGTGACAAAAGTGTACCAGGAGGATGTCTTAGAAGGTGTGGTGGAGCAGTTAAGCACTACTTTAATCAAGAGAGCGTTGAATCTTCCACCAAGATTCCGCTTCAGCTCATGAGGTAAAAACCACCCAGCAGTGACTAAACACAATAGTCTTGGGTTCATAGCCGTAGACGGTTGGCCTTCTAAAAGTCCAGATCTGAATCCATTGGAATACAGTTTGTGGTCAGAATAGTAGAACATGGCCTGTCGAAGATTTCACAGAAATTTTGAAGGTGTGAAACAATCTTTGGTTCGAGCAGCGACGTCAATATCCATAGAAACCGTTCGTGCTGCGATAGCTGCACAGCCTATTCGTTTGAAGGCTTGTGTAAAAGCAAATGATGACCATTTCGAATGAAAATTTAAAATGTGTGCTGTGCTGCTTTTGTAAAACAATAAAAGGCGTGCTAAAGTGGTTCATTACATTAAATTCTGCCGGGTAAATACAGGCTTTAGTGGGCGCTAATTTCCGTGCTACGGTCGATAGGACAGGACCTGAATATTTGCCAGACAAGCAGAATATTATATTTAGATCTAAGTTGTTTAGAAGCACAGATAATTTTAATCTAAATTAATTTGTATTTTTCTATATTTTTTAAACTGTCCGTACATGTAATGTGAGTCTAAAAATTAATAATTTATTAATATTCAAAAACCACACAATTAGCATTTATTATCTTCAAAAAGCCGCTTTACTCGCGAATCACAAATGAAACCATCAACTTACTCCATAAGAAACCCTAGTCAACTTAAAAGGTCACTATCGTCATTGTTTCTTTTACTTTTCTCCCTTAAGCGCCACAAATGGGTAAGTGCAGTGGGTGAGCGCTGCTCAAACCCATTTCTCACTCGTTCGTAGTCAGTCATGATGCGCATAGTATGAAAATTTAAAATTAGGAGACCGTCCCTATTTTTGGCTGCAGGGTTAACACCGCTTTTAAGTTTATTAAATGCTGACCAACCCACAAACTTATTTCGTTATTGAATTTAAAAGGAAGTTCTTTCGCAAAACTCTTATACTTAGAAAGGGTATGTCATCTTCGTTTTGACGAGGGTCGAAAAATAGAAAAAAAAATGTTTTTCTGTAGATTGATATTGTATATTTGACATGGTTTTGGGGCATTAACGAGAGGGCGTTCGAAATACGTGTTTTTTTTAACTTTCCACTTTAATGAACTGTGAATGTCTTCGCCTAACAAATACCTTTTTTGTCGCTTGCGGTTTTAAACGTAATTTTCTGTAAATTTTTTTATTCATGCTTAAAAATCATCAATCAGTTGTGTTCTTCAGTTCATCACTTTTATTGCCTTCCGTAAAACAATTTTCAATTTGTAGCATTTTAAGCATCAAAAAAAGTATATACACCACACGAAAAAATTATAAAACCAAGATGATTATAATGATCTCTTTTAAATCAATAATAAAAAATCTCTCAATATCGTTTCGTTAATTTTATGTTTAAAATGGTATCTCATAACGGAAATTATTACGTACTTATTACTGGTATTTTAGTAACGCGCAAATTCTTGTTCTGTAAAAACGAAATAATTATTAGACCAAAAGCGTTTGCTTTTAATTTAAAAGTGTACAATGTTAATCAAGACGTCGCGCGGACAAGCTTTGTCTGAATTTGAGCAGGTACAGATTTTAGCATAGAGAGAGAGAGGCCTTACAATGCAAGAGATTGCTACAATTAAAAAATAAAAAAAGCTGTGGGTTTGTCTTTGAAATAAAAGTGCGAATGTTTCCAAAACTTAGCGCTAGAGATGTGCGGGACATCCAACTGTTAGCTATAAATAAATCAAATAGCCCTGCTCAAATTAAACACACCCTTAATTTGGAAGTTACTAGCCGTCGTGTGCAACAAATTTTGTAAGCGGATTTTAGTCTAGCATATGTAAAACTAGGTCTAGGTACTAAGTTAACCACACGACACAAATATGCCAGATTGGCATTTGCAGAAAAATATCAATTTTGGGAAGATGAATGGGAAAGAGTAATTTTTCCCGATGAAACCAAAAAATCAATATGGACCGACCAGATGGTATTGATGTATTGGCTTGTTAAACGGAAGAAAAAGGAGAAGATAATGACTCGTAGTTTTGGAGGGGTTCTGTCATTGGTATCAAAGGCAAAACGCCTTTATACCTTTTTTCATGATAATTTCGACGAGGAGTGGATTTTTCAGCATGAAAATGCAGCTGTTCATGCTGCCAAAGAAGAGAAGAGTTTTTGGCAGAGAAAAAAATACCAATTCTAAAATTGCCTGCTTGCTTGCAGCCCTGTCCTTAACTTAATCGAAAATGTATGGGCAATACTTTCTCAATCGGTTTTTAAAAATGGAAGACAGTTTGATAGGTCTAAAAGCCTTAGAAGTGCGATTAAATATGTATTATATCAAAAACTTAATAAAATCGATGCCTCGACGACTTCGACAAGTTATAATCAGAGAAGGATTCAACATAAATAGCTAAGCTTCAAATTAGAAACAAACCAAAAGAATTCTATGTTATTTATTTTAAATATAATAATATTGGTCTTATTTGGTTTATCGTTCTATAGAGTTTCCTTTTCTTAATAATTAATTTAAGTCTCCTGAAATGTGTGCTTATTCCTAGATATTTTGAAAACATTTATCAGTAAAAGTTTAAATATTAAAAACATATATTGTTAGCCCTAAACTGATAATTAAAATATATAAAATTTAGTTGGTCTTATAATTTTTTCGTCTGGTGTATATCCCGTTAAAAAATTATAATAGCACCACATAAAAAAACCATTTTTTAATTTTTTTTTTCTTTTTTCCTATATTTTTTATAGTATTAGTTATACCACATCAAAAACCATATAATTTAAAGCTTCACACTTTATACAAAATTCAACAGATTTTCATATTGAATTAAAATTTTTGAAATATTCTGGGTATTGAACCATACCTTCCCCACCAAAAAAAAATTACGCATATGGCGCATTCAAGAGTGGGCTATACTATTTCTAGTGAGTCATATTTTAGATAATTAGAAACTTACTATGGAATCTTTCAACAAGAGTATAAAAAATTATATTTTTTGAGGGGGGTTATATGAGGTATAAAAAAAAATCATATTAAAATCATCATTGAAGAGGTTATGGACTTTGAGTAAGGCCGAAAATATCCCCTTCCACGTAAAAAACATATGTCAATATCGAAAAAAAATAATAATCTTGACCGATTTCAAAACTTCATTTTATTCCTGAATGTTAAAGTATTAAACAGCATTACTAATTCCACGTTATTGCAGAACTCCATGAAAGAATGGCCAAATTGTATAGAAGTCAAAGGTGCTCCACAATGCCTTGGCTAAATTCGCATTATCTACTTGTATGTCTTTCTAGCCATACTAGTTTGTAGTGTTCTAACTTTTTTCTTTATGAATCTAGCAAAGCATTTAAAAACAATCATTTAATGTATATTTTCGAGTACTTGAGTTTGATGAAGACAAGGTTATATTAGGTGGTTCAACTCGGGATAATGTAAATACTGAATGTAAAAACGGCTTCGGAACTCAAAAGGGCTTAAGAACGAAATATAAATAAAGTAGCAAAAAAAATTAAATATAAAAACTAGAAAATTGAAATATTGTTTTTTGATATCGGATGTCAGATGACCAAGTTACAATAAAAACAACTGTTTTCGCGTTTATTTTTAATGGTAAAAAAATGTATTTTAATGTACCGAAATTCGTTCAAAATAAGCTTTAAGTACAACCTTTGCGATTTAATTTTTTCGTTATGGCAACCGACCCGGTCTAATGCTGTGCTACGAATAGAGGGAAATACGTTTTTATACCGCCTCCGAACAGCAAACGCTATTAGAAGAAGCTGATTGCTATAAGTAGAAACTTTTCAATCGTTTGGTGATGCCTCATTGCTAAAATGACCATCGAACCTGGTGCCTTTCAATTGATAGTGACTCACAAACTCACCCGGCCGCAGCCGGTGGTTAATAGTGGTGGCGGAAATTTAGATTTCTTATTAAAAAAATGCTTATACCGCTGCGATGCTAATTAGTTGGCCGGAGTTTGAACAAAGTTTGAATAGTTCAGCCGAACACAAATAAAGGTAGACTGTGATTATTTAATTGACGTTGGCGGCTATACATTTTACAAATTGTATCCTACTTGTTTTTAACTTATTGATGAATGATATAAAATGCAAAAACCTAGGTACATATGTTTGTACATATTATATATATATATGTATTTATACATATAGAATATAAAGTTAGTTAAAACATTTTCAGCCTTTTAGAGCTGTAGGCAAATTTCCCAAACGGAAGCAAAACTACCCTACAAAGCACTGTAACACTTATACGCACACACACATACCTATACTATTTATAAACATTTTTTATTGTGCAAATTTTTTCCGCACCAACAATTTATAGCACAGGCTAGTCTGCTTATCAGTTGTCCAGCCAGCCAGTTTTCTTTTCAATCTCTTTTGTAAATTTTCCTTGTGTACCGAAAGTTGGTCGACTCTGAGTTTGAAAGTGTCTTCATATTGGTTGTCCATCTGAGTGCTTTTGGCGCAGATACAACCCGCAGCCCGCAAAGGAAATAGCAGCAGCAGTAGCAGCTTCATTACGAACGAACTGACTGTGCATTTGTTAGCTCTCAAACCGGCAAAGTATACCCCCTTACTGAAACATGTCTATAAGCTGTTTGACATACTTTATATTGTTATAAAGTTGGCACTTCATGATCGATTTATTTTCAAATAGCATCAAAGTTTAATGCCTTTTAACCAATTTGATTGTTTGCCAAATAGGCTTAAAAACTTTTTATTACTCATTTTTCCTGAGTGCTAAACTTAAGTATGTAAGTTCGTTTTGTCGCAGCGTTTATACTCATCGCATTTAGTTTAATGCGTGAGTCAATAATGTTATGTTCTCCTTAACCGGATCTACTTTAAATATCTGTGAGCCATTGCTAAAGTGGATTGTGCCGTCTTAGCACTAATTTGCTAGTACTCGCATCTAATAAAATATTTAAGCTATTAACTTTTCATAGCTGTGACTTAAGAAGCCATCGCAATAAAAAGGAAGTTAAAAATATAAAGTTTTTCTATGAAAAGTAAATCAAGTTTCAAGCAAGTCAAATAAGTTTTATTGTCAAAAATTCCAAAAACAAAAACTAAAATCACAGGACGGACAGGAATGCATGCAGTGCGGTAATAATAAAATTTAAGGCTGCTTCTCCTTACTTTATCTATGTAGTTAACAAAACTGCTGGTGGCTATTTGCACGTTGGGCACCGTCGTAAAATAAATCGTATTTTAGCGTAAAGAAATTAATAGAAAAGCGTCTCTTTTCCATTAAGTGCACCGGCTTTTTCAAGATCACGTCAGTTATGGGTTTCGGACCCCATATGTGGCAGTTTTGCTTGTTAATATAGCCGCTGTGATGAAAAATTTTTTTTTTTTTTATTTTACTTTTTATTTGTTTATTGAATCTGCCTTTTCAAAAGCCTCACAATAAGTATTCAAATCTTAGAACTAAAAGAAAAATTTTTTTTTTTATCTCATTTTCTACAATAAATAATTATCAAATGGCCCTCTACTCATCGGGGTGGTAGGTCATTTCTTCGAAGCCTGGTCGTATGTTGTGTACTCAGGAGTTGACGTGCGAACGGGTTCGGGTGATCTTGCAATTTCAACTGATAGTTTTCACGAACTTTTTTGAATACTTCCTTCACCATCGGTACATCTAGGTCCCTATGGATGTTGTCGTTTCTTATATACCACGGCGCTCCAGTTATGGTTCTTAAAATTTTCGACTGTGCTCTCTGTATAAGATCGATACTGGAACTACTGGCCGTTCCCCACAATTGGATTCCATAAGTCCAAATTGGTTTCAAAATTGCCTTGTACAAGAGGACTTTACAGTCAAGGCTCAATCTTGATTGTTCATTAATTAGCCAGTGAAGGTTTGAAGCTTTGATTCTCATATTAAGCCGCTTTGCCTCGATGTGGCGTCTCCATGTTAAACGTCTATCTAGGTGAACGCCAAGGTATGTGACGTGATCAGACTGTGGTATGCATACGTTGTTAAGGGTAACCGAGGGACAGTCTCCTCTTCTAAGCGAAAATGTGACATGTTTACTTTTTATTTCGTTCACTTTTATTCTCCATTTTTTCAGCCACTTTTCTAAAAGTCTGAGATATTTATTTAGCTCTCTAGATGCCAGAGACGGATCATTTTGAGAACTAAGCACAGCGGTGTCGTCAGCGAATGTAGATATAGTCAAACTATCGCACTCGGGCAGATCAGAAGTATAAAATAAATACAAAATTGGGCCTAGTACACTGCCTTGAGGGACACCAGCTTCAATTTCATATTCATGAGTCACATAATCATTGCATTTTACTCTGAATTGTCTGTTTGTTAAGTACGATTCCAGAACTTTGTGTGTAATAGGTGGCAAACAGCGTTTTATTTTATGTATGAGACCCTCATGCCAAACTTTGTCAAATGCCTGTGCCACATCTATAAAAATTGCTGAACAGTATTTTTTAAGTTCAAAACATTTTCTTATTTCCGCAGTTAACCGATTTACTTGCTCGATTGTCCCATGTTGTTCTCGGAAACCAAACTGATGTGGAGGGATTATATTACGTTCGTTTAAAAACGGCATCATTTTGTTTCTCAAAACTTTTTCAAATAATTTTGACAAAAAATGATGTTGACTTCTCTTAAATGAGCGCTTTATTTGGTCTGCACAATATTGGCTTTGAAAATAAGTTTGCAATACTTCCCTACGTTGCTCAGGACGATCGTTGCGTAAGACAATCCATTTCGTTCGGCGGATATACTCGGATGATACTAACCTTTTGTTTACATTTTAACAGAAAATTTCATTTCCAAAGATAAAAAACAAGTGTGTAGGTAGAAAAATCGCTAACTAAAAATCTACTTACAAGTAAATAGTTTAAACTTAGTTTAGGCGGCACTCAAGTTAAACTTGCACTAACTGGTTCTAAAAATAAATCACCTTGGAATTGCATGAAACTCGTTGAAAGTGAAGTAAAGCTCTATACTGAAGTCTACATTAGCTAAGAAAATATGACTCACTTGGGCACTTGCATTTTGATGAGGATGAACCATTGGCATTTAAATGGCGACTAAGTAGTTACGGGTTGATAATAAAATTGACAGGGGTTGATATCCAATCCCATTATCTCAGCAAGCATTGGGAATAGATGAAAGCCATTAAACCTTACTTTTAGTCTTGTGAAAGAAGAGCAACTTTGGATGTTGCATTTCAACCACCAGACATTTGAATTTGTTACTACCCGGTTGGGGCACGCTTCACTCTTGAGAGTTGTGACTTTAGGAGCTCGCACCGGTGCCTCCTATCCACGCTGAGCCAAAAAGACGTCGTTATCTTCAAAGCTAAGGTTATTGCCCACATCCCCAATAGCAGACCACAGTTAGCCTAAGGATTTTGTATCTGTTCTGCTTGCACGGGAAAACCACCACGCGTTCCCCCTTCTTAATCAGCTCATCCGTTACGCACGGAATATATTATATTATCTTCTCGAATTCATAATTGCCTCTAGCTACTGCACCGTGTCCATTCCTACCTTAAGGGAATGTGGATAGTGGAGGATAGAACCCAGTGCGAGTGTGCCCTTGTTAGTAGATGTGAAGTAAGGAACTGCAAAGTTCCTAAGAATGCAAAACAGAATTCTGGGCCTGGGAACAGGCGACTTTGGCTGCTAATAAAGTTTTTCCCTAAATAAGGATTTAAGGTGACTCTCTTAAACATTTGAAAGACATATAATAATAATAGGTGTGCCAAGTTAAATTTCCACCCTACCAGCCACTACAAAAAGCTACATATATATAATTGTGGAAACTTTCATACATTATTGAAAAACACCTATGCTTATAAGAACTCATATATACACCTGTGTTCACAACAATAGCAGTGCGAAATATTGCAAACTTTGACTATTTTATAATTTTTTATTTATTTATACAACCATGCCATGAAAAAACTCCTCATAAGGAACCATTTGACGTTCGGAGACAGAAGAGGGGGAGTTCGACCAAATATCCAGTAAAGGGTTGGCGGCAGCCGTAGCCGAATGGGTTGGTGCGTGACTACCATTCCGAAGTGCGTATGTTTGAATGTCCGTACATGAAACACGAAAAATGATAGAAATTTCTATTAACTGTCGCCCTTCGACAAGCAATGGCGAATCTCCGATATTTCTGCTATTAAAAGCTCCTGATAAAAAACCAGGCACAAAAAGGCACAAAAATTGCTTTGATTTTTCAGAATTTTTTCCCCTAGCGATGTGGCGAAGTTCCTCCATTAAACGAAGGCACGAAATTTTTGTATATGGAAGAAAACGATTAAAACTCAACGCTAATTTTGAGCCACCTCAAACCTCAAACTGGTAAAACAAGGCCCAAAAATCTGCGTGCCTAGATTTTTTTTAAATGCCGACAAAAAAGTTTCGTAATTTTGATGAATATATTTTTAATTTTTTACAAAGTTGGAAACTTTGAATTATACAGGGTTGCCAATATTCGACGGACCCATCTGGCAACCCTGTATCTTTTGACAGAGACGTCAGATCGCTTAATGACATACCGCGTTGGAGGCGTCAGTCCTAGTAGATTTTTACCAAGGAACAGTACGCGCCACGCGAGCGCTCCCAAATTGTTGAAATTTACATTCAACAAAATAAGTCCATTGTGAAAACTCAACGTGCGTATAAAAAATTTAAATTCTAAGAACACCATTAAACGTTTGTACGAAAGGTTTTCGACTGGTGATGCTCTTTCTAATGCAAAGAGGTCAAATCAAAACCGACCAAGGCGTCGCCAAAGACATCCCGAAACCGCCGTCCTCAGCAGTTGGGCGTTGCTCGGACCTCTTTACAACGAATTATCCGCATTGATTTGCATTTATTCCCGTATAAGATTCAATTTGCGCAAAGATTGTTGCCTGCGGACAAGCCTCGTCGATTGGAATGGGCCCAAAGAGTCATCGAAATCCGTCGGGTCCGTCGAATATGGGCAACCCTGTATAGCTTTTGTGTAATTTGAACTATATTTCTTTAAAACAAATATAAATATATAAATAAGTTGTCAAAACTGTACAAGATGTCGCGCTGTTACTATTGTGCGCACAGGTGTATGTGTCAATGAAATGCAAAATTCAAAACTAGAATATAATTTGTTTACTTTTTCAATTAAATACTGATTTGTGTGTACAACTTCAGAGCCCCTTTAGTAAAGTTTATTACGTCAATCAGCACGTAATACATAAATCATTCGTTACCACTTGAATGTCATTCAGTTTGCAGCAAGTCAGCCGCTTTTCTGACATTTAGTGGGTTAAATTGCTTATCAACACCCAAACACTGGAGACTAAGTTGTGCAATTATAAGCATTTAAGCCGACCACTCAGGTCAACTAGCTACAGAACCACCCATAAAGGTCCACCAGCTGGCTCTGAAGCCACTTGCGACGACTGCATTGTGCTCTTCTTACCTCTCACCTCCTACCTCATACATCACGCATTAATTATACATATAACAAAGTCTGAGCGACTTTTGCAACAAGTGTCTTGCTGCTATGCTACACTTCACGCTTTGCTATTTTAAATGCGCTGCTTGAAGCAAATAGCACCGAGCACAGTACATAACATACATACAACAGATATACAACAACACCAGGAGTGGAGTGGCGTACGCTTACTGCACAACTAAAGACTAGAATAAGAGGCAGACGGACTTGAGGATTATGTAGGGTGGAACATTTAAGGAGTGGAAAGTGAAAAATAAGTGAATGTGCATTTTACGCCAAACAAAGAAGTGTCATAGAATAAAATACGTAGCTTTTCACATGACAAAAATGGCTAAAACGATTTTCATAATTCAACATGGAGATGGAGAAACGCTGTAATATTGCGCTATAAATTTACAATGGAAACGTATAATTTTGCAAAGATAGGAAACAAAAGTGAAAGTGCATAAAATTTCTAAAATCGTATTTTTTGGAGTATACACTATTATTATAGAGAACATGCTTCTTGCAATGTTAATCACAATACAGGGTGTATACTTTATGTGTCGGTAACCTCCCAAAGCCATTATTTTTCGTTTTGCTCCTTTTCATATAAGACATGGAGGGTTACAATTTAACTCAAGAAATGAAGAGGCGTGCAGTTATTGCCGCTATAAGAGCAAATAACACAGATTCTCCAATTTTCTTAAATACACCCGTTCAATCCTTAATACGGCTCGCTTTGAACTATAAGCATCACGCAGCGATGCAAAATCTATTGCGAAACGCAGAAAATACAAGGTTTTTTTGTGACGAAAAAACTTTTGTCATGCACACGAAGTTTCAAGCCTCTCTTATGGTTTTATATGTTGTGAGCAGCAAAAGATATGTCATCCTACCATACTTCTTTACTCAAAAATTTCGAATGAATTCTGCTGCATATAGTATCGAAGCTCAAGAGACTGTAGTGAAACTCTGGATTGATAGTGTACGCGGTGATAGTTCATACATCTTTCTGCAAGACGCTGCTCCTTCACACAAAGCGATGGCGACACAAGATTGGATGGCTGAACAATTTCATGGCCACATAACCTCGAACTTATAGCCGCCTAACTCCCCAGACTTTAATCGCCTGATAGCTACGTATGGGGCGTAGTTAAGCGTGAAGTCAGTAAAGATCCAAATAAAACCATTTCTTCTCTGAAACCTGCAATTAATGCCATTTTGGGCAATATGGATAGAGGGCATTTGATTAGGATATGAAATCATTTACGCACCCGTATCGAGAATGTTTTTGCAGCTAATGGAATGTGGCTGAATGGAAAGTTAATGTTGTGCAATAAATTCGTAAAGTTTCATTGAATTTTCTGCAAAATAAAAGCTAATAAGTTGTACTGTCAAGTTGTCCTCAAACACCGTACGCATCCTGTGTATTTTAAGACTAAAAACTATTTTTTAAGACTATTTTTTACCAATTCGAGTATACGAGTACACTTGCGCGCCATATTTTTAGATTCGTCTAAGAAATACTATAAGGAGAAAAACTGTAATATTCAAGAAAGAAATTATGAATGAAAATTGTTGATATTAACCCGATGCCCTGATAATAAGGCCAGTTTGTTTAACCAGTTTTTAAGTATCAACTTTAGCGATGCGATGCTAATAATGGCTGAGTGCGCTTCCTTCTATTCTCTTTAAAGTTATTTCATCTTGTTTATTTTTTCTTTGTTTTTTGTATTTCGCAGTAGCAAAATCACGCATAAATATAAATGCATATTACAGCGATGGCTGCTTGCAATGTATTTGTATGTACGGCTGTTACAAATGCAAGCCACGACATTACCTTTACCCACCCACCCTTCACAGCTAAGTGCAGTCTTCAAATCGTTTATGTGCCGGTAGAATCACATAATTTTGTAATTTTCGAACGGAAAATAATTTTATTGTACTCAACACAATTTACTCCACAAACCCAAACCAACGTGCCGCTTTTCCTTCCACTCTTATTCTTCTTGTTTTTTAGTCCACTATCAGCTCCATATCTCACTTGACGACCGCTGAGGCATGAAGTACCATATTTTCCAGTCTGTTACAAGTACGCGCCTTAGAGCTGCACAATTATTTACATAAGCACGTTTTCACTTTTGCTAACGATTCGATTCGATTTCATTTGCCACTGTCGTTCAGGCGCAAAGCGGCGAAATTAAATGAGGCGGGCGTGTAAGCACTTGGAAAATGCAATCAGACGGTGCCGGTAGGAAGTAGAAAGCGGGAAGTAGGAAGGATGCGCATGTCTGCGTGTGTGCAGCGGGTACAGAAACGAACGTCGAAGTCGAAGTTCGCTTGACTGCACTTAAGCTATTGAATTTGAAACGCTTGAAGGGTGCAAGTTTCATTTCAAGTGATAATTAAATACACCCCATGGCTTCATTCGTTATTTTCTTCTCTAATGTTTCGTGTGCTCTTTTATTTCCTCTAACTTTTCTTCGGCAATGTTTTATTGTTGATTTTCTCAAGTCAAAAGTCATTGCTGTGCTAATTTCGCAAAAGCACGCAGACGGACTGCGATAAAAATGTGTAGAAGCAAGTGTGCTTTACAAACAAGAAAATGGTAGTTTTGGTATTGAAGTAAATGGAAAAAGCCACAAACAAACATCCCGTTAAGTTCAATTGCAAAATAGGAAGCTCCTATTAAGTGCATGCATCTGCAAATAAATATAAAAAATGGGGGTCTGTCGGTATATATCCATACATTCATTGCTAATTGAGCACTAACAGTCGTGTGAAAAGGATAAACTTTTCTTTTGCTAATGGTAATTTTATTTGACAGGAAGAGCGTTCATTAATCAGATAGAAGCACAAGGCATGACGGAATACATCGACAATAATCTTAGAACCTGTGTTTTTTCTTTTTTTTATAGATTTTCACAAATTGTAATATACAAAAACACTAAACACAAAGGCTAGAATCATTTTAATTTTTAATGCGTAAATAAATGAGTAAACAAAATGGAAAATTTTTAAAACTGTGATAATTCCAATGAAAAAATACAGTTACATAACTAACTAATTTTCAGTAGCTATGAAATTGCTAAACAAGGTTTAATTTCTCCAATTTCCGCATATTTCCACTTTAAACTCTGCAGTGAGTATTTGCACTGATGCGTGTAGTCAGGGAGCCATCAAAGCAATAGCAGCCGCGATGGCCAACTCGCAGATTCCACGACAGTCTGTTCAGCGTTACCGGAACGACCGGGTTTTATATCCTACCAAGGGTTGTCGCTCCAGCAGCATTCCTCAATCAACGGAAATGTTTATGCTGTTACAATAATAACAACAACAACACAATTTGCTTTGTGCAGTGCAAGGATACAAAGCCATAATAAAGGAATGTTAGGCCAAAACTGATGAAAGCCTATCATCACCGTCAACGTGTCACACATCTACCAATCTCACAGGTACTTCAGCACTGAAGAAGACATAGCAATAATATTGAAGTCGGTATCCTTATGGCATGCATTAACACCTTGAACGTCAACAAAAATCAGGCCGTGCTTATGCAACCCGAAAACTCTAAACTCTAAATAATGCTGCGGGTATTCTGAAGCATACTCGTATTCTGTGCCACCACTGGGCTTCTGCGAACTAAGCTGTATTGGCGCTGGGTTCTTGTCTTTGCTAAGAGATATTACGAATGAGGGGTCAACAATTTAAGGCAACATGTATTGTGTCTAAAGCTTGCCTCTTAATATGCAGCATTAGAGCCCAGTTTTCGTCTATGTGTGAGCACTGATGAGCTGCTCTCTTAACTTAACTTCATTCATTAATTCAAAAATTAAATGAACTTAAATTAATTAAGGACAAATAATTCACACTTGCACACCATCATCACCGACCACCGCTTATGGTTGAAACTGATTGAAGTACTGAACGTATTTTCACTAAAAAACCTTTTACTTTTTTATCTTAAAATTACGAGTATGCAGTTTTATAGCCCATTGAATCAAGTGAAAGTTTTAAGTGGTTCAAAAATAGCGTTGATTTTTTGTATATATAATATATTTTTTATGGTGACGATGTTGGGTACTCATGTAAAACAATACCGGGCATTCGTTATATGGCAGAATTGGCTATAAAACTGTTTACTCGAAATGAAGTATGGCGTTTGGAGAATTTTTTTAGTTTTATTTTTAATTTTTTCTTCCGAGAGAAACAACAATGCTGAATAAATGAGTTTTAATACCCATCAAAAACATAACTGTATATATAATTGTGATTTATTTGCTGAACGATTGATTAAAAATAAAAAAAAGAAAGAAAAGAATAATTGAAAATTATAAAATAAAGATTATTTCTAGTCCTGCCTATAGGCATCACGGGAGTTGAAAAATACTGCCTATACATCAATATGAAACAAAGAATGGTGTGGGTGACTCCAGGAGATACGCCAAAGCCAAGAGCCAAGTCGGATCTTCATCCAAAATCATGATATGTGTTTGGTGGGACTAGGAGGGCATGGTTCACTGGGAAATGCTCAAAAAGAATGCTGCGGTCAACTAGGAGCTCTGCATTGCCCAGCTACACCGCGTTACCGAGGCTATTCGACTGAAAAGACGTGATCGTCATGATCAAACCATACTCCTTCACGACAGCGCCAGGCCATATGTTGCACAAGTCGTCAAAGCCGTACTCCAAAAGCTCGAATGGGAGGTCCTTCAGCAGCCGTTCTTGTACCAACCGATTACCATCTTTTTCGCTCACTGTCAAACCATAGATCAGGCGAATTTTGGCAGAATTTGGCGGAACGGCATCAACAAATTGGTCAAGAGGTAGAAAAAGGTTGTAAACAGCAACGGCGAATATATAATTGATTAACTGATTGACATAATTATTGTTTTTTGTTTAAATAAAAGTCTTAGTTAAAAACGGTACGAACTTATTCCACAAACTAATACTTATAGATACCAGTACCATGAATATCAGCAAAGCCAGCCGAGTAACTTAAGCGCGGTAGCTAGTAGATATTTTTGTGAAAACTATATTTACTTTAACTTCGGAATCGAGCCGTTGTTTAAGTAGGCACTTTAGTTCAGTAAATATGTAACAAAATAGTAACAAACCGTCTGTTTTTGTTTTTTTTATTTCAGGCATGCTTTGAAAGTTCAAGTAGTGTCGTATTTTATTGAAATAATTACTTTCAAAAGCATTTTGCACTTTTACAAAAACTAATCTTAGTTAATCTGATTAGGAATTGGGTTTTACTTTGCTTAATAGAGAAATAAAGTGATGTATCTTTGTACGTTTGGAAGAAAATATTAATATACTACCTGGTTCTCCTGCACCAACTTATGTAAATATAAAATAAAATCATTTGTGATGTCCTTCGACTTCAGTAGAAGGAATCAGTAATCATTTCCCTTACATATTAGTCTTAGAGACCGTATATTACGTGGCCATCCTTGAGTTGGGTTTAAACAAGTGAGCAGACAATGTTTCCCATGTAAATAATTGCATTGCTAAATATCTATATTAGAAAATAATTGGTTCATATTCCACTCGCTATAAAATTACGAAGTCAATCTCAGCAACAAATTGCAAAGTACTTAAATTGACATATCATGAATATGCATTAGGGTGTGGTTTTTCCACCGGCATTTTGAAATCGAGTATTTTATAAATAAAAGTATTCTTTAAAAATGTTTTTTTTTTTCAAGAATTCAAGAGGATTAGAATATTTATGCTTAAAAGGTATGCATAAAAATGTTAAATAATTTTATCAACGGCATTGAAATGATGCAATTTTGGGGGGTCAGGCCGCGACAAATGGTGGAACATTTCGCCAATTTGCTACCACTTTTCTTCTCTTATTGGTTTAAGTATTCATTATTTTTTTAAGTAGAAAAGTTGAATTCATTTTCTAAACAAAGCCATATAAATCTAATCTTAACACTTGACACAAAAATTTTACAAATTCGGCAAACTGTACATCTCATTTCCTTGGTTTTAATTAGAATCTCTACAAAGATTTTTCGTATGCAGTTGTAAGGTGTATTAAATTGCATCAACATTTTGAATTGTTTTGCCTATTTCTCTCTTTTTTTTTGAATTTTCATAATTTTTATATGAATTGCAGTCCCAATCTTTATACGGAAACTAGAAATTTTTTTTTAAATTTCCTTCTAATTTCACGGTTTTTTAGGATTTGAAGGAAGATTTCTGGTAAGCAGTTTCATAGCTTATTAAATTTAAGTGTAACAAAATGAAAATTTAAAATTGCTAAAAATTTCAGTTGTTTTTTTTTTTTAATTTTTCTCCCCGCTCTGAATGTGCATTTGCTATAAGGAGAAAATGTGCAACCCCGTCGAAAAAAAAAAATTATAAAAAATCAAAAGGATTTTGGACCAACTTCAAATCGCACTTTATTGCACTGATATTTAATTAGCTATGAAATTTAATAAGAAATCTTGGTAGAAATTCTAAATAAAACCCGTGAAATTAGAAGGGACATTTTTACAATTTTTCTACAATAGTTTTTGTATAAAGTTTGGCTCTTCAATGTATGTATAATTTTTGTTAGGCAACGAGCTGGAATTTCATATAAAAATGAGGAACCTTCACAAAAGAAGGGAGAAAAATAGGCAAGACTGGTCAAAAGGTTGATGCGATAATTTTGTCGCGGGGTGTATTTTCGATTCGGTCCAGCTCATGTAAATCTGAATATTTTTTCGCAGCTATCTTAGTTCACAAATGTGAAATATGATTGGCATACAACACCATTTGCGAAAATTATAAATCTGCGAATAGAGTGATTCATTGCGCGCCGCCTTGTATTTTGGCGGAAATCTTAAAATTAGTCAATTTTATGATTCTGTGGAAAAACGGTAATGATTTTTGTTTTTTTGTTTGAAGAGTGTTGCACCCTAACGTACATACATGCATTCCCGTGGGCACAAAATGTTTACTGCTTTTACTGTTAATATCCTATAATATCCACACACTATAGACATGTTTACATATAAAAAAATCTGTGAACAACACTATAGTCATTCCGGCGTGATCGGGTGTGACTACTGTCGTTAAAGCGGGCAATGTGTTGTGGTCAATAGACCAGCTGGGGCGTTGCCCACTAAGTAACTGAGAGCGAAAGGGCAGATATGGCGGTCGTTTAGAATGATTGCACGTCAAAGTTGAATAAACTGCTTGGCATAACAACAACAAAAATGGTGCAGTACATGGCAAAGCATTGTTCGCTTCTCACCAACGTAATAAAAATTTATGTTTAATATGTGTAAGTGTGACTTTGCACACACTCGTACATATATATATTATGTAAACGTTAAATGGGTCCTTTGCGGGCAAACATGTTTACACACAATAAATAAAGTTAATTCCATCATAAACAAAAAGAGTTGCGGGCATAAATTCAAATCGGTTTTTCAAAAACCCCACCTGCATCTAACTACATCCTACATCTGAAGGAAATGACGCAAAATGCGCTCGTCCGTCGGTTGCTATGCACTCTCAAAACAGCCAGTTTATCGTCCGCCTTTCGACCTTATTTGGCCCCTGTAGCGTTATTGCAGCCATCAATTGCTGCAGTACCCCAATGAAGCATACAATTCGAGTCAATTTGTTGTTATTTGCTAGTGCTTGTTTTTGTATTAGTTGTGTGGTATTTACACGCCACAGTTCCATCGTGTATACAATGATTAATGCGCATTTATGTGCGGACATGCAAACAAATGAACGTACCTATGTAGGCACGCACACACACACCTACATACACCTGTGTAGATAAGAACACAAATATACCGGTATCCAGTGGGTGTAGTTTTACCGGGAAAACTAGGCGGGTAACTGTTTAAACGCCAATGTCCCTTTGATGCCTATGTGGTTGTGTTCACAAGTGTTATGTGTAGTTGCAAGCTTGAAATGCTCTCTGCTAAGCACTTTCTACCACTAATAAAAACTTCAAAAGCTGCACGCTGCGCCGACAAACGACATAACAAAACCCATTCATTTACCAACGACACGTTTTCCAACCAGGAAAACAACTCCAGAGGCAAGATTAATTTGCGTTGAGCGTGGCTTGCAATCAAGCAAAGGAGTCTAAAAATTAAAAGCGTGCAATTTTGCTTTACGCGAACATGTACCCGCCGCGTTCGCCGCAAAGGTCCATTAGAGAGCTAGGCTCTATACAGACGTTGGGCCCACGTATAAACCAATTGTAGTACCTGATGGCTGCCTGACGGTCTAGCTGCCCATATGCTTGGTTAGCCACAATAATTTAGGTCATTCGACTGGCGCGCTCTGCTGGTGTCCACTGCGAATGGAGGCATAATTAAAATGCAACTGACCAACATCAATGGCAAACAAACCTGGACAACAATAGCAGTAACAACTACAGTTAGCTAATCTAAACTGTGGCGAAACAATAAAAGCGGTAAATTGCCAACTCACCATCATTGTCAAGATTTGAGAGAAAGAGCTGAGACAAAATTGTACTGCCTATTGAGGAATACAATGGCGTCCAGAATATACTTATATATTTGGTATATCTAATTGACGCTTATACCCTTTATACCAAACACCCAGGCCGAGCTTCTTCCCTATTTGTGTTCTGCGCCCTGATGTTTTCCCTTGCATAAAGCGACCTTACAGTTTAAGGCCTTATACTTTGTTTTTTTTTACTTAAATGTATTCAGATTTAAATTTTTAAAGTGGATTTGTTACTAAAATTTGAAATTTTATTATACCGACACTCTATCACTTAAACCGGGGCCAAAACCATCGGAAATGTGAGCATAGGGCTAACAAAATGGATAACTGCGGCGCTAGCCGAGACAGCAATTTCTATGAATTAAATTTTACTATTGAGCAAATTTTAGTAAAGCAAAAATATTAGGTGCCCAACTAAGTTCAATGATGCCGCCAGCAGTTTGTGCTAGTCGATTCTAACATAACCTAAACGTCATAAACCAAGCATATGGCCTCTGGTGACGGTCAAGCATTGTTTGACAAGAACTTTATATGTGTGCGTGTCGGGTGCTTGACGCTAATATCTAAAATTTTTGATTTTTACCGACAACAAGTATGTGTGACACGACGCCACCCGACTGCACTAACACATACAAAGCTCAGTCAAGCATGCTGTATCGTCACCAGAGGCCAATAGACATATGGTAAACAAACTGCTTGGACGCATTAGAGATTTTTTTTTGGTTTTGTGAAAATGTCTGATTTTGTGCCGAATACTCGTCATTTGCGGGAAGTGTTGATTTTCCTCTTTCGTTCGAAAAAACGGCGGCTGAAGCGCATCGCGCATCGAAAGCTACAAAAAGTTTATGGAGATTCTGCTTTAAGTGAAACAACATGCTGAGATTGGTTCCGTCGCTTCAAAGACGGTGATTTTAATGTTGACGACCCTCCTTCGTCCTTCGAAGACGCTGAGTTGGAGGTATTGTTAAATGAGGAGTTACCCGCCAATCGATTTCCAAGCAATTGCATGCTTTGGAAATGATTCAGAAACAGGGGACTTGGGTTCCTTATGAATTAAAACCAAGGGATGTTGAATGTCGTGTATTTGCCTGTGAACAACTGCTCCAGCGGCAAAAAACGAAGGGTTTTCTTCATCGCATCGTGACGCGTGATAAAAAAATGGATTCATTACAGCAATCGAGAGAAAAGAAAGTCATGAGAACTGCCCGGTCATGCTTCTACGTCGTCGACTCGGCCGAATATTCACGATGCGAAGGTTATGCTATGTATTTGGTGGGACCAAGTTGGTGTTATTTATTATGAACTGTTATAACCAGCGAAACCATCACTAGGATTTGGTATCGACTTCAATTGATACGATTGAGCCGAGCACTGCGCGAGGAGCGGCCGCAATACGCGGAGAGGCATGAAAAGCTAAATAAAAAAAAGTATATTATGTGTGAGCAAGAAACAAAAAATAAGCTAATGTGATGGTTTTCGTAGTACTCTTGGCAGATTTCTCCGTAAGAAATATATGTAGATAAAATCGTATGCACATTATCTCAGCAAATCAATTGCTCTGTGTTTATTTTTAAAATTTATTTGTACTTTTAGTTTAAAGTGCACAAGTATACATACATATAAGTAAGTATGTGTCTTATCGAACGTAAGCTTCGATCTCCCTTTCAGATGTGAAATATTCGGCTTTTCTTTCAAGAAGAATTGATTTATTTTATTTGACAAAATTTTATTTTAGTTTATTAAATTTTTTGTTGTATTTTATTATCTTTTTTACTTAACTGCTTTTGTTTTATTAAATCTCAATTTATTTTATCTTAATTTTTTTGCATATATTATTTCATTTTATTTTATTTTATTTTTTTTTTTTTTTTTTTTTTTAGCCGATAGCCCTGGTAGCTAGTGCAGTAAACATATTACTTTATAATTTTAATTATAATTTAATAAATAAATAATAATAATAATAATATTTTTTTTTTTTCTTTTTATTGTTTTCTTTATGTTATTTGGTTTTATTTTATTAGTTATTTTAGTGAATTATTTGTATTTTATTATTTATTTTACTTTATACCTGTTGCTTTGTTTTATTTCGCTTAATTTTTTTATATCCCAATTTACTTTGTCTTGTTATTATTTTTTATTTTTTTAGTCAATTGTGTTATTTTCTGATTTTTTACTTCAATCTTATTTTATTTATTTTAGTAGAATTTATTTTAATTTTATTTAATTTGTTTTTTATTCTATTTTTTTTTTTTACTTAATTAATTCATTTGATTATATCTCAACTTATTTTGTTTGATTTTATTACATCCCAATTTTTTACATTATTATTATTTTTTAATGTAATTTAATTTATTTTGTTTTTTTTTAGGAAATTGTGTTCATATCTTATTTCATTTTATTTGATCTTTTGTTTTATTTGATTTATCTTAGTAAATTATTTTCATTTCGTTATGTCCGAACTTGTTCTAGTGTATTTTATTTTATTTTATCTAATTTTTTATTATTTATTTGTTCGAATTGCTTCACTGTTATTTCATTTAATTTAATTTTTTTTTACTCTATTGTATCTCGATTAATTTTTATCTAAGTTTTTCATTTTTGCTTTTTATTTGCTTAGATAACTTTTGTATACTTTTCGATTTATTTTATTTTTTTAGTTAAAATTGTTTTATTTTACTATATTTATTTTTACAATTTACTTTTTTTATTTACTTATATTTATACTTTTAATTTTAAAATTTAATACATTTATTTTTTAGGTTAATTTTTCTTATTTTGTTAATTTTTTCATTTTATCAAATTTTTTTCTTATCTTATTTTATTGATATACTTCATTTTTTCTATTTTCATTTTAGTTTACTTTATTTTAATTTTATTTACTTCAATTATATTATTTATTTTATTCCTTTTGTTTTATTTAATGATTTTGATTGAATTAAATCCCAACTTTTTTAACTTTTTATAAATTTTTGTTTTAGATGCATTTTTTATTTAATTTTGTTATATTTTCTTATTTCATTTTTTATGTTATTGTATATGTATTAACAACATATTTTATTTGATTTTAGTATATCACAATTATTTAATATTTTTATTTAATATAATTATTTTTATATTTTTCTTTTATTTCACATTATTAGTTAATTATTTTTCTTATCTTATTTTATTTGATTTTTTGTTTATTTCATTGCTTGTATTTTATTTGGTTTTGTCTGATTTTATCTCATATTTGTTATTTTTATTTAATTTATTGTATGATTTTTTTTAATTGCTTCCATTTGGTTTTATTTTCGTTTTTTACTCTATCAAAAAATTCAATTCAATTTATTCTATTTAAGTTTTTGATTTTTATTTGTTTGATTAATGTTTGTATATATTTTGCGACTTATTTTCTATCTTTCAGTTAATTCTTTTATTAGCAAAATAAATATCTCAATTTATTTTATCTTTTTAGTTAATTTAATGTATATAATAATTTAATTTTAATATTTTTTAAAAAATTTTGTATAGCTTATTTTTAATTTTAATAAAATTTTAATTTACCTCGTTTTTATTTTAGTCTACTTTATTTTAATTTTATTTACTTCATTAATATAATTTACTTTATGTCATTAATTTTTATCTTATTTGATGTGTTGCTTTATTCCATTATATGTATATTGCAGTTAATTGATTTTGTTTTATTATATTTTTATTTTAATACTTTCATTTTTTCATTGTATTATATCTGAGTTTATTTTATGTTATTTTAATTTTTTTTTATTTTAGTTTAGGTTACTTTATTTTAACTTCTTACTTTGTATAATATTATTTTATTTTATTTCAGTTTCCTTTTGTTAAATTTTTTTTATTATTTCAATTCAATTTATTTTATTAACTTTTATTTTATTCCTTCATTTTTTGCTTATTCCCTATGTGGCTTTGTATTAAATATCTCAAACTCCACTGTACATTTGCTGATAGTGCGCCCTCACGCACATCTGTTAAAGGAAAAGGCGTAGCAGGACTGGTACGCGGAAAGTGATTAAGCACGAGCTCAAAGGGAATGGTTACTTCGTTATAAATTACACATTCTGTCAAAAAATAACCAGTCAATAATTCGTGAATAAAGCAAAACATTTATTATTTCTTCAAGTTTCTCCCGAAATAATACTCAACACCAACGAATAATCCAATATTCAAAACATTTTTTAAACTTTAAGTGATAATTTGAGTTTTGGAACGAGAAAAAAGTCAACGAGAGCATTAACACTACCCTAATCGCTATATATTCGTGCCCCTACGATTTTATCTGCAAAGTTGTAAACACGTCATTATTTTTTTCATTCATTTTCTTAAATTTTTTTATAAAAAGTATGGCATAGTATCAAACTTGGTACAAAATGTTCCGAAATTTCATCAAGTTTTTAACTAAATTTTTTTAGAATATTGGCATGCAGTTTTATAACCCTTTACATTCTAGTACAAGAAACTTTTTTCGGTAGGTGTGGCACCTTTTCTTTCATTCAAATTATATGTTCCAATATATACTCAATAACAATACTAAAAAGTTTTACCAAGAGTATTTTCTACCAACAGTCTGACCATTTTCTGCAATTACCGAGATATCATTACTTTTTCCCGTCTGACTTGATCCCTTTAAACGGGCTTTTTCAATTATCTATTCTCTATACCTTTTTGACAGAATGTAAATAACGTCAATTCATAATGAAAATTCATATTTATACTTGGATATGCCCATTTGTATGTTGTTCACTTGCTCCATTGACCCTGCCACTTTATAGCTGCATTTCTGATGTTTGATAGGCAGCCATCCATCCGCAGACAGTCAATCGATTCCGCTACACTGCCAGCTTATTGTCTGACAAACTGTTGTTGCGACTCATGAGTCGTCACAAATGATCAACAACGTTTATTCACTTAATATGCCTGTTTTGCATTGTTGGTATTTTTTTTTCGCTCGCTCTCTCTCTCTCTCTCGTGTTCATAATGAACTGTAAATTCACTGAGTTATTCCATTGTAACCACAATTTAAGTTTTATTTTGCCGTTTTCCATAAATTTTGCCCTTTGCCACCGTGCCGAGGACAAACTTTTCTGCAATTCCTGCCCAAAATTTGCGATTGCTTTTATCGTTGCTTTTGTTATTGTTATTGCTGGCGGCATTTCATTCATTGTTCACATTATTATTGACGCTGAAACAAAGGTAGAGGAAGGACAAAATGCAAACTATTCAGGTGCTCATTAAGGGCATGTAATATTGTTAATTTGTACCCTTCGCTTTTTGACACACCACCCATCAAAGGGATCTGGCCTCGCTAACGAACGTTGGTATTTATCAACAACTGTATGGAAAAAGTGTTGATATGCAAATGAAGTGCATAAATTTTTAACCAACTTTCGCGCAGTAGTGAAAAACAAATTCATCTTCATACATGCACATATGTAATTGTATATGTATGTATAAATATTTTTAAATAATCCTTATGTGCTACTAACACACGGATCTATAAAAATGAGCTCGTTAAGGCAATTGCCCCAGTTGTGACTTCGTATTTTTACCTTATCCTTTATTGTTTTGTCGTCCATTCATTTCGTTCGAGTGCATGTTTTACCACAGTTTTATTTTTATTTTTTTACAAACTGCTGCTACGTGCATGCATACAAATAAAATACATATATATATGCATGTCCCTTTATTTTCTTTTCGCTACACTCCTTTCACGAAGGTGTGTAATTTGCACGCAAAACTTCTCCACTTTGCCAACTCAAACGTAAGTTGATACTTATTTAAATTAAAGGCGACATTTTTTTGGCATTTTTTCTTTGTTTTATTTTTTTGCACTTTTCCCGAAGAAAATTTATAGTAAGAGCGTACACGCAATTAGCGTTGGTCCTTTGAGGCATTTCCTAATTATAATTTCATTTGAATGTTTTCCAATCTACTTTTTTAATCTTTCTATTTTTACTGATTTGCGTATATTAAGGCAGCTCATACTGGAAAAGAGTTGCGGTTGAGGGAGAAAAATTATGCTTTGGTTAATTGCAACACTTCTTGCAAAATATTTTAGTTATGCAGGCACCAATAGGGTGAGGGATACCTTTGTAGTAATTTTAAAATGTTCTTTAATTTGTTATTACAAATTTCATTATGCAATTGCGGGTCAAGCAACTAATAAAATACTCGTATTAAAAAAATATATATAGGTATGTATATATTTGGACTGCGTCAAATTTAGAAATTTTGTAAATTTTTTGGAGTACAGTTTTTTATATGCTTTCATTTGCTTTATTTATCTACTTATTTATTTCATTTGTTTCAAGTCTACAAACCCATTTCTAAGCAATCTAACATCAAAACTTTTTAAGAGTATCATTCAGTTGTATTTGGTGTCAAAATTTCAGATTTCGGCAAGCCAGTATGGATTTGTTTCCCGATGTTAATCGATTCACACTTTTGAATCTTTAAACGAATTCTATACTGATTTATATAAACCTTTTGTGTAAATTTTCGCATTCCTTACGAATTTTTAAATTATCTTGTACGCATTTTCATTCTGTGTTTCTAAATTCAATTAAGTTTTATTTATTTAAAGGGTGATAAGATTGGAGGCACTTTTTCCAATATGGTTTTTTTTTGATAGATATCGTGTGACTACTGTCAAACTAAATACATAATTTTTTCAGTATTGAAGTATGGAAAGACTTATGCGTCAACAATTTTAACAAATCGTACAATTGTATTGCGAAAAGCGACGCTCTGTGAAAAGTGTTCAACGCGCGCTCAAACCAATTTTGCGATGAGGCTCATTTTTTGCTGAATGGCTACGTCAATAAGCAAAATTGCCATAATTGAGCCGAAGCCATTCAAGAACTGCGGTTACATCCATTAAAAACAATCGTTTGGTGCGTTGGAGGAATCATCGGTCCATATTTCTTCAAAGACGAGGCTGGCGCCAATGTAACAGTGAATGGCGAACGCTATCGTGCAATGATAAACGACTTTTTGATGCCGATTGAACGGAAATTGAAGTCCGTGATCTCCACAAAATTTGATTTCAACAAGTCGGCGCTATTTGCCATACAGCCCGTGAAAGAATTGATTTACTGCATCGTCGTTTCGGTGAGCAATTTATTTCTCTTTTCGAACCGGAGCATTTGCCACCAAGGCAGTGTAATATCACACTTTTGGACTTTTATTTGTGGAGGTGCGTAAATTTTAAATACTTTGTGGATAAACAAGCTTCGATTGTAGCATTGGAAGTCAGCATTACTAAAGTTGCTCACGAGATACCGGCCGAAGTCCTCCACCGAGTCGTTCAAAAATGGTGTTTACGGATGACCGAGTTACGGCGCAGTTGTGGCCAACATTTGAAAGGGATGATCTTTAAAAAATAAATTTAGTAAATGGTTCTACACAAAAATATTATAATAAAGATTACACAATCAATTTGAGTTTTCGTTGTTTTATTTCAAATTAAAATCCGATACCTCTAAGTGGATTTCTCTTTTTTACACTCTCTATTTTGTATCCAAATATGAGCAGAATCGAAAATGGAATCGGAATTTCGTTCGATCTCATTTGAAAATAACCTTAGAGGTCCCATGGGAAACAAACAAATTTCTATTAATTTTATTAACAATTTTAACAGAACTGTATTATTTAATTTCCCTTCTCAAATTGCACGACTTCATACTTTATGATGTATGAAATAAAAAGTTAAACTATTTTTTATGGGGACCTGGAAACACCCGAAGATTCCAAAAATAATGCTAAAAAATAAAAGAAAAAACTTAAGTCTAAATCTCCTTTTATTGTTTTTTCGTAACATGAACCAACTCGAACAATAAATGCAAATTTTTGCAACTATCGACCACAGCACGGCCTAGCCTGCCTAAACGCCACTCGACACATTAACTTGCAGCTCGCCAATCGGTATATGATCCTATCATCTATGATGCTTTAAGTATCTGCAGATGAACCAGACATAGCATCGAAATAAATTCTATGAACGCCATGAGATTGGCATCTAAGAGGATTCTCCTGCCGAATCACAGTTTTCTTATACATACATAAATTCGAAAACTGGGCATTCGCATAAGTATAGCAACATTAAATGAAAGTTCAAAAGATTTTAAATTAAAAATGTGGCTAAACAAAAGTGGCTCAGCGTCTAAATAAGTGTCGAATTTAAAAATACTGCATGCACACCCTAATATGGCAGCCATACTTAAGTGTACGTAGGTGTTATTATTATTACGCACGGTTGGTTGCCCTCACCTGCATTTGTCTTATTAAGCGCAAGCAATCTTCATCACTAAAGCGTATTTTCCACTATGTGCACCCACGCTTAGGAAAAACGTTTTAGAACTTCCATTAATTAAATCGTTTCATAGAGTTTTTAGTAACTTCGCTAAGCGAATATTTATTTGAATTTTTATAATTTTTTGTCGGTTGTTTTTTAGCACCACCCAAGGCTAATTAATTTCAACGTTTTGTGCTATGCACTTACAACTTCTTTGCAGTTTCTGTGGAATATATTTTTTTGAAATTGCAAGCATTTTGTACACTGTCTTCGCCGGACGCCAGTTTTTCACAGGAGCCGGGTGATTCCATGTCAAGTGATCCAAGATATTGAGCACTCAATTCTTCTAAAACTTTCTTTTATTTGTACGCATGAGTAAATAAGAAGTAAACTGGATAAATATTGAAAAACTAATTATAATTTTAAGATTTATTAAATTTTGAAAATTTTGGTTTAGAGTGTATCTGCTTACTAATGTACGTAGCGACTAGTATACGATCGATTGTAATATACGAGTACGGGTACTTAAGCTAACACTTCGCTAGAGCAATATTTTGTACTGAGTTTTCACTCGTTCTCTGTACGTATTTGTAAATTCATAACTCAGATCACATGATCAAATTTTGCAGGGTTTACTGAACATAATCTGAGAGAGGGTGTTAAAAACAAAAAAACTTTAATACTTTTTATTATTGTAATATATATTTATCCTAAAACATTAAACAAAAAATTATGAAAATATTAACCAAACTGAAGATATTTTAGTTTTTAACATTCAAAAAAAAACAAAAAAAAAGTTAAATAAATGATATAATTTTTTTTAATATTTTAAGTGTATTTTAAATTTCCCTTAAAACATTCAAAAAATATAAAAAAGTTAAAAAGAACCGAAAATATTTTATTTTAAAAACTCTTACCGAAATTTCCAATATTAAAAAAACCATTTTTTGTAAAATTTTGTGTAAAATATTTTTTTTTTCCTGAAACTTTCAAAAAATACAGGGTCCGCCATATAACTTTACGGAATTGAAAATGCTATAAAAAAGAAACTACTCAATATTTTTCCAAACTGTTTTTTTATTTTGAAGTACAATCCTTCCGGTTAATGATGGAACACAACTTCATTCATATGGCTGCCTCGGCTAGCCATGCACTATCCCATACGATCGGTCCAATTTTTCAACACATTTTCGATTGTATGCGGCTGTATTTCAGCTATGACATCGAGTATGTTGGTTTTCAGTGCATCAATTGTTGCTGGTTTGTTGGCATAACACTGGTCTTTGACGGCACCCCAAAGATAATAATCCAACGGCGTGAAATCGCAGCTCCGAGGCGGCCAAACGATATAAGAATTTCGGCTGATAAAGCGATCTTCGAAGACAGTGCGCAAAAGATTGATCGTAGCATTCGCTGTGTGGTAAGTAGCGCCATCTTGTTGGAACCAAATGCCACCAATATCCTCCTGTTCAATTTCTCGGAACAAAAATTCGCTCAACATGGCCCGGTAACGCTCTTCATTGACGGTTACGGCCACTCCTCGCTCATTTTCGAAGAAAAATGGACCAATGATGCCTCTCGACCAAAATCGGCACCAAACAGTGATTCGTTGTGAATGCATCGGCTTTTCTTCGAGTGCGTGCGGGTTTTCTGAGCCCCAAATGCGGCAATTTTGCTTGTTAACATACCCGCCGAGATGGAAATGAGCTTCATCCGAAGAGATGATTTTTCAGTAAAAGTCTTCATCTTTCATGAATTCAAAGTAAAATGATTTTCAAAGTAATGTCGCAATATTTCCCAGTGTTCTTTGAGCGTATACACAACCATTTTCGTTCAGCGGAAGGAAAAAGACTAATTTTCTGTCAAATCAGATGACAGCTAAGTGTTGCCATTCTTCAAATAATACCTAGTTCAAATCCGTAACGATAGATGGCGGGCCCTTTATAAAAAAGTTAAAAGAGACAAAAAATATTTCACTATAAAAAATTCTTACTGAAATTTTCAACTTTGCTCAAATCTCATAATTATTAAGTTTAGAAAAAACAAAATCATTTTACTTATTATTATACTCAAGCCTATAAATTATCCAAAATTTAGTACAATGTACCCCAATGTCCAAAATACTTGCCTCACTTTACATGGAATCGCTCATAAGTCGCATATGCCATATGTCGCATGAGTATTTAAAAATGTTTTAAATACTCTCTTTTGCATTTCGACAATAATCGCATTTCAAATATACTTACATATACGACTTATAATTTAATTAAATCATTTTAATCGTGCGTACTTATTCTATTGCAAATTCAGTCCCGTTAGTTAATTATCAATATGTGAATAGCCATGCATAAGAGGATTATTAAAAAAAGGTGGATTTTCATTTTTGTCGAATAATATTCATTTATTCATCAACAATATCTATTTTGCGCCCTTCAAAGTTATCCTGTATCCAAATATAATACAAATTTTGCAGCGCTTTTTCCAATAAAAGAGATGGTGTCTAACGGACTCTTCTGCCTCCATATTCTTGCATTTTCTGCAGTTGTAGAAATGATGTACATTTAATCTTTGTGCATTTCGACCTATGAGACTGGGACGATTAAGTAGCGCCTTTGAGCGCCTAGCATCCAATTTTGGCCAAATTCCTTTTGTAGCATTACATGTCAGACTAGCAACACATCTCGTGTTGCCTGAAGTGACAATGCTGCTTGCACCACGCAGTTTGTATGTTTAGAGGGGTATACCTACAATCAACCATATCAAGAGGGAGGCGAGTAGTAAGTGCCCATTCTCGCTAATTTATCTGTCTTACAATTCCCCGGTATGCCACTATGCCATGTCACCTATAGGCACGCATATCAAATGGATGCGGAAATATTCTTCCATCTCGTTAAGAGACGACCCCACCAAAAAAATGTAATGCCCTCTTGGCTATCGGAGTAAATATAATTTCTCTGAAGGTACTCACATTCTTGCCTATCTGGACAGCTACCTCATTAATGGCTAAAATGTTAGCCTGAAATACGCTACCAAAGCCAACATTATGGTCAAGCTTTGGGCCATCAGTAAAGAACCGTAGGCAGTTTTTCCGACGAGATTTGTTATATTGTCGATCCACTCACATCTAGCTGGAATTCTGGTACTAAACAACCTACTAGAGTATTCAAGTATCCGATCCTTAAATCGCGTCATTGATTAGCAGTAGTGTTTCCAACATTCTGTTGACCAGCTAAATCTAAGGGAGATAAGAAGAAAATAGTATTCAGAGCATTAGATGGTGTGGTTCTAAGAGCGCCAGTGATGCATACATGCTGAAGTCCAAAATAAACAAGACTGAGCTAAAATAGAAAGGACAGGAGCTTTGTTCTGATAACTTTGGGTTTATTTATTCAATATAGCCTATCAGGCCTCGATATACCCTTTTGCGTCATCTAAAAGCTTTTCGAAATAGTGTTTCAGGTCATTGACCAGAATGTCCTTCTCGATGTCGGTACAAGCCTTTTGGATTTTTGGATGGCCTCTAAGGACGCAAAACGTTTTCTTTTCATGGCCAAATGCAATTTTCCGAATAGGTAGAAATCACAGGGAGCCATATCAGGTGAATACGGTGACTGATTGATGGTTAAAATGCGATTTCTAGTCAAAAAATCAGCCAAAATCAGCCATCAGGTCGATGAGATGGTGCATTGGCATGCATTAAGCGTCAACTGCCTCCATCGCGGTATTCAGGGCGAATTTGACGAATGCGATGCAACAAACAAACAATTGCATTTACAAATGAGCATCGACTTGATTTTTGACTTCTACAATCTGGATTTTTTGGGTGGTGGCTCGTCTGGGGCTTTCCATTGGGCCCTTTGACGCTTAGTTTCAGGATCATGTTGGGAACACCACGTTTCATCACCAGTTACATTGTTGTTCGCGTCTTTTCTCGCCTCTTTAATAAGGTCTTCCGAATGTTCAATTCTGAGCAATTTTTGGTTCTCAGTTGACTTGTGCGGAATGAAACGTGCACAGATCTTTCGTAAACCCGAATGATCAGTTAAAATGCGATAAATCGATGTTTTGGAGATATTCAACTCCGGTTTTATGAATTTCAACGATGATTTCGGTTAATTTTTGATAAATTTACGAACAATTTCGATGGAGCTTTCGGTGATTACTGATTTTGGTGATCACTGTTCATTGTGATTTATGTCCTCACAACCATCTGTGAGACGTGTAAGCCACTCTTGAACTCTGGCACGATCATCGCCATAAACTTTTTTCATTGATTCAAATACTTCGATAAAAGTTTTACCGATTTTAAAATAAAATTTGATATTAGCTTTTTGTTCGAAACTCATTTTTGTACCGATAACACAAACAAACTGACACTTTAGACCCAATAACATCGCTTCCACTGAACCGGATGTCACCAAGCTTTCTCTGGAAGTCAGCATGTAACTTCCAACGCACTAATTCATTAAGAAGATGGCGCTATCAAAAGCATTTTTATGACGCCAGCCTTGTTTATTTTGGACTTCCCCTTATATAAGCGCCATGTGCTGAACCTTCTGAAGCCAGAAACAGGCATTGTCTTGTTGAAAGCCGTCCATTAGACTATAATCCCGTAAAGGAGATTTTTTTTTGTTTTAAACTAACTTCTCGGTGAAGTAGAGACTCGAAATTTTCATGGCAGTGACAATGCAACAAAAAATAGGGCTTCTGAATAAGTTTTATCAAAACCCACGCAAGTGAAAAAAATTCGCTGAGAATAATAACAAAGCCAATAATAATAAACAAAACAATGGTCCTCCTCTCGCCCATATGACACGAGGAGGGCAGTTCACATGACGTACGGACAATTTTTATTTTGACCTCAAGACAAGAAAGGTACGAGTTTGCTCTTCTACAGAGAAGACATTAGCAATTGAATGAAAAAATATGTATAAGTAAATATCTACCGCCGTGAATCATTTTTGAAAGTGGATGGTATTGTTTTCTTAGCAGTGAAAAGCGAGTCCCGATATATCAACGGCGCCAGAATGCGAGTTAAAATTGTTGGCAAAATGTTTCGAATGGTTCATTTTGTTGCTTATTTTCAACGACTTATTTTCGAGTTACAGAATAAAACGAAACGAATTTATTTGGATTTAGTTGTGTCCCTTTTGGATTCATTTAGCTTACTTATAAGCAATCAGACAGATTTTTGCTTTTCGACTCGTTCATTTTGTGTTTCCACTCACCTTTTAGTACTGCTAGTTTCTGAAAATGTTTTCTCTACTTATTTAAAAAAATAATACGCATTTTTACGTTCAAAAAATTTGTGATTGGCTTGTTGGCTGCAATTAAGCGATGTGTGTGCCTATATTTTGTATGCAAATAGTGCTGTCGGTGCCCATGGCGAACAGCTCACTTCACTTAAACATTTACTTACTTCAACATTTACTTTTGTATACGAAAGCAAAAGCCATACAAATGTTAACACGCGAATATCAACCCAGTCAAAAGTTATATATATATTTATATGTATTTAAATGTAATATTTATGCTACTCGAACATACGGGGAATTTCCACAGATATGCCAACATTTTAATACCTTCATCACTACTTGGTACACAATTTTTCCACTACCATGCAATATTTATGCATGTATATATCACTTTAAATAATATATGGTAGCTTAAATATAAATATGCATATGCACTTAACACATACATATATACCCTAGGGTGGGTCGATTTGTATGGAATCGACAAATCGTTCCTGGCAGATGCGGATTCTACATGGAATTCTAAAAAAAAAGTTCATTAGAGCTAACTCTAAGATCGGTTTCGAGCCAAGCAAATTTTGAAAGAAACTATATTTAACTAGTACGAAAATTACGAAAAAGTTATGGCACCTTCTACTCCTACTCTAGCGCTTAATGTAATGCTAAATGTGGTATCTATAGACATCGCAGGCTGAATTGCCGCTGCAATCTCACATATATGCACTAAAGCATCCTCAAAAACTTTGAGTTCATCCCCTCGTCGACGGATCAGTGCGTGCCTTCGCTTAGTCCAAGCGGAACTTTCTCCACCCATATTCCATCAAGGGAGGAGTGGTATCAAATTCAGGCTACCGGATCACTGCAGTGTGTTCCAAGCAGAGGTGGTCGCAATTAAAGAAGCAGCTGACTGGCTACTTACTTGCGTAATAACTGTTAAGAAGGTAAAGATTTACTCCGATAGCAAAGCGGCAATTAGGGCCCTAGGCTCTATTATGGTGCATTCGAAACTGGCCAGGGAATGCCTGGTCTCTCTCTCGATTGCATCAGAATTCTTCGATATAAAGATAATTTGGGTACCTGGTCACAGTGGTATTGCTGGAAACTGCGAAGCCGATGAGCTGGCGAGACAAGGGACCGGTGAGGCGGTGTGCCCGCGAAAGGAGAGGATCGGGATCCCCTTGACAGCCTGCGCTCTTCTCTTGGAAGGATGGGCTTTGCACCAACTCAGCGAGCGCTGGGTAAGTACACGAACGTGTAAGGTCGCGAAGTCCTTCTGGCCATGTTTGGATACGAGGCGTTCGAGGGATACTCTGAGGATGACAAAATCTCATCTCTCAAATTTCGTGGGCATCTTCACTTGGCACTGCCCGTGGGGTACATATGTCCTTTTTTCCTTCATCTCTTTTTCCCCTCTTGCAATGGTGTCACAAAGGATGAACCAAACTTCTTTCGCACACTCTCTGGGCAACCATCACTACCTAACCTAACCTATGGCATCTCTTGTTGACAATTGAGAGGATATAAACTCAAAATAATTGTAGATACTTTTTTTATTGAAAAAAAATTATGGTTAGAAAAAAATTTTGAAAATAAATTTTTCAAGTAAAGTAAAATTTAATTCGTTTTTGTTTTTTTGCTTTTAAGTTTTAGTTTGATGTACGTATAAAAGATATATATTAATATACATACCGCTACTTTTTCTATTATAATAAAAACTATTTCAAAAGACGCACCTACATACATTTTGTTTTAAAATAAAACATGTAAAAATTTATATTATATCAGGTCTTTCTAATTTTAATCAAAATATGGCTCATAACCAGATTTAAGGTGTTGACTCATTTGGACGATTATTTTCTCCAAAAAAATCACAAATTTTGCTGCAATATGTTGTTCTTAAGGACCGATAATTTGCATCGTAAGTTTAAATCATTTTAATGCGTTGCCTATAGTGTAAAATTTTACATTTGTCTACTTGACAAAGAGAAGAAGAATTCACCACTGGCATCTAGGCGTCACTTTTGAAAGATCCTTTATTAAAAAATTACATATAATTTGCTTTGTAGCGCCATCATTGGGCTCTTGAAATAATCACTAGATGTCAAAACTAAATTCTTCGCACCAATAAATCCCCAAGTGTACAAGTTTGTTCGGAAAAAAATAGCATTCATAATACTTTGGTCAATATTAATCTCCATATTAACTTCGTATTAACGATTTGCCTTCTTCTTCTTTTAAAATTTAGGTGGCTCGAAATTGCTCTCAAGCCAACTTTGCTCTTGTCAACTTTCTCTTCGAATTTTATGTAGACTCTGAATCTGCGAAAAATGAAAAAAAATGTGAAAAAAAACATTTACGCACCCTAATAAGCTCTCAAACAAAACTTCCTGCCAACCTCATATAGCATACGCTAGCACCTGCACTCATATTCGCTCACGGCGTGTCCCTGTTTGCATATTTACTATACTAAAAAAGATTTCATACAATTTGAGTGGCCTGCCTGCCTGATGATGGTTGAAGTAAACTCTGCAGCACACTGAGTAGGCACACAAAGCACCTAGTATGTTTTTATTTGCACTTACACTTTTTTTTGCCTATGAAGCTGGTCAAAGTTCGTAAATGAATAATTGGCCCGACACTGGTCTGTTAGCTGCCTGCCTTAGCTGGCTTGCTGACTTGCCGGTTAGCTGACCAGCTGGCACCAACATAAACCACTTGATTGTACAACCTTGATCACCCCCAACCTTATTGCACGTATGAGCTCGTTCTTTTTTCTGTTTGTTGTTTTGTTTTCATTATGCACTGTAACTGTACTTGAACACTATTTGCTTGTATTTTTTGTTTTTACTATAAAGCAAACACTGCGCGAAAGTTATTTTTTGCATTTTTGGCGCTCTCGTATTACTTTGTTTCGTTTTAGCTATTTGTTTTTGTTGTTTTGTGCTAGCCCAACTCTTTCAACTCTGTTTTTCATTTCTATTTTTCTCCCGTAGCTTCTGCGCCTGTGATGGAGAAACCGCATTGGATGGCAAGGACACGACTATTTGGTGCCGAGCAGTAGATGCACCAAATCCCAATATCACATGGATTTACAACGGTAAGTCGACGCGAAAGCTGAGCGTACGAGTATGTATCTGTGCACATACACATTTGTATGGAGATATGTGTGCATAAAAGCTGCACTTATCGCCAAACAGGCTTACAACAAACACACACACTTACACGGGAGTACCATAGCATTTAAGTTAATAATTCGGAAAAAGCCCCACAAAATATTTACATACCTATATAAATGTATGTATGCACTTACGTTCTTGTGTGTGTGCCATGTACATATGTATATGAAAGTTTTATGTTATTTCGTCTATTGAAGTGAAGTGGCGAAAGTTTTTGGACGTTTTTGGCTAACATTAGAAGTACAGCCACTCAGACGTTCATTAGACGATATTTTTCATCTTTACATGAATGAGCAAAGTTTTGGTGGGTTACATATCATGTGGTAAGCGTTTGTACAATATTTATGAGTTATTAGAGGGAACATTGTATGCGAAAATTTATTTAATTTTTTTGAAACAGAAATGGAACTATTTTCTTTTTCAAAAACACACATACACATTTTCGTAATTTACATTTACAAAAATAAATAGCAGGCATTGCATTACAAGCAGAGGGGCAACACTGCTTTATGAAGTAGCAACGATACCACAGAATTTTATCGAACAAAGACCCATTAGAGCTCCCAGTGACTTAGCAAAGCATTGAATGCAGCCGAAGCAAAGCAGACATTTCGACGAAGCAGGATAAAATAAACAGTACTCGTACTACCTATAAGTTCCTTTGCCTCCCAACAATCACGCTTAGCCCTTTTTGGCGCTTCTTCAGCCTTCCTAATGTATGTACTCGTATATTCAAATATCTACGTATCTATGTTAACGTTCAGAGGCTCGATTTTATATAAATAAAGGAGTTGAATTGTTTCAATACTTATCTGGACAAGACTGGATTATCTAGTAACCAAATGTGTAGTCGCAAATGAAAACGCAGTCGATTGTGGCCTCTTAGATAGCCAGTGCCCAATTAATTCGCTCAATTCAATGAAAAATGCCATATTTTTAGCGATATTTTGGCGATACAAACAATTACAGTGATTTTCATATTTCGATTAATCTTCATAGTGCGATTAATCTGTGCTCACCAACACACTCGCAAAGCCGACCTCTGTTTGATAATACATTGCATATAAATATGTGGGCTCTCGGGCAAAACCACTTAAATCGACTTAGCACTTTCTATCTATCAAGCATTAAATCGCTGGAGTTGCATGATACACAAAGTAATGCTCACATCTTTAGTTTCAGAATCCTTGTTAATTAAATGTAAATTAAAGTATATTAAAAAAAATGTTCTATGCAACTTCGAAATCAATTAATCCAGAAGCACAAAGCTACCAAATGGCGTACATCTCTAACACTCATACGCCCCATCGCACAAAACCCAGGACTATTAAGGGGGTAGTATGGTTAATTCGGTGTAAAACAAGCATATTTTTCGAAATTTTTTTTGTCGACACAGTTGATTTATTCAAAATTTTAAAATTACTTCATTATAAAGTCATATTTAGAGAATATTGTGTGAAATTTTCATTGATTTTTATGAAGAAATGAGTTGGTGGCAGCGAATCTTCGCGGACGTCTCATAAAAAAGTTTTATTGCAGTGTCCCTCAGAACTCATTACTGGATCAACTAAAATCAAAAAACCAAATTGATTTCATCAGCTAATAAAGTTTCGCAGGTAACAACGTCGAATTTTTTTTTTTTTTTTTTTTTTTAATTTTTTAAAGCGCTTTGAAGTCAAAACACCGATTTTCCATAAAAAAAACTTGAAAAATTTGTTGTTTTAAAATATGACAAAATTTAAAAAAAAAAAAAACTCGACGTCATTACCTCGTGAATAAAGTAAAGAAACAAAAAAACCAAATTTGAAAAGAATCGGTGCAGTAGATATGAATCTACAGTGGACACCGACCGTAAAAAAGGCAAGTGTGAGAAAAACGCGTTTAAAGATTTGTGGAGATTTTTACAGCGTGAAATCCGGTTGGAGAGGTAGATACTTAATCCTTTGTGTCTTTGTCAATTTTACTCTAATGCACTTCAAACTTTCACACAATAATCTTAAGATGTTATAAAATAATTTAAAAAAAAAAAATGAAAAAAAAAATACCATACTACCCCCTTAAACAATCGCAGTTTGAAATGTTACTCATACGCCATAGGATATCAATTACATTATATAATATTTAAATATACCGAATTTTAATAGGCGGACGCCGTAGCTGAATGGGTTGGTGCATGACTATCATTCCGAATTCAGAGAGAACGTAAGTTCGAATCTCGGTGCAAGACCAAAATTAAGAAAAAGTTATTTTGTAATAGCGGTGGCCCCTCGGCAGGCAATGGCACACCTCCGAGTGTATTTCTGTTATGAAAAATCTTCTCATAAAAAATATCTGCCGTTCGGAGTCAGCTTGAAACTGTAGGTCCCTTAATTTGTTGAGCAACATCAAGGCACACGCCACAAACAGGAGGAAGAGCTCGACCAGCACCCAAAACAGGCCTTACGCGCCAATTATATCAAAAGGGTGGTTAAGTTTCAAGGGCCGGTGTTGATTTTGAATAAAATACAATTGTTTTTAGAAATTATTGTCACTTCTCCTTATTATGATAATGCTGGTATGGTTCAATTACGTGTGGAACAAAATATTGGTCAAATGGCCGCCGCAGCTTCGGCTGCACACCTCCATCCTATGGTCTAAATTTTCGATGACGCTGAGGAATAATTGAGGTTCTGTGCCGAATTATCTCAGCCTTCAGCTCTTGAATTGTTGCTGGCTTATCGAGCGTACAAGCGGTCTTTCAAATAACCCCAAAGAAAGAAGTCCAACGGTGTCAAATCACATGATCTTGGGGGCCATTTGACATCGCCGCGACGTGAGATTATTCGGCCATCAAATTTTTCGCGCAAAAGAGCCATTGTTTCGTTAGCTGTGTGACAAGTGGCACCGCCCTGTTGAAACCACATATCGTCCACATCCACATCTTCCAATTCGGGCCATAAAAAGTTCGTTATCATCTTACGATAGCGAACACTATTCACAGTAACTGCCTGACCGGCCTCATTTTGGAAAAAATACGGTCCAATGATGCCGCCGGCCCATAAACCGCACCAAACAGTCACTCTTTGTGGGTGCATTGTTTTTTCGGCAATCACTCTTGGATTGTCATTCGCCCAAATGCTGCAATTCTGCTTATTGACGAATCCACTGAGGTGAAAATGTGCCTCATTACTGAAGATGATTTTCTTCGAAAATTGGTCATTCACTGTTGCCATTTCCTGCCACCATTCTGACCATTTACGATGCTTGAAATGGTCAAGAGGCTTTAGTTGTTGAGTCAATTTCACCTTGTAAGCGTGTAAATGCAAGTCTTTATGCCTAATTTTCGTCAACGACGAGCGTGAGAGGTGCAATTTTTGGGCACGACGACGAGTTGAGGTGGACGGCTCTTCTTCAACCTCACTATCGCGAACAGCAGTAATATTTTCGGCAGTACGAGCATGCACTGGTGTTTTCACATCCCCTACCGACCCGGTTTGCTCAAACTTTTGTACTATTTTTCCGATTGTATGCACATTTGGACTATTAAATTGACCGAACAAATCACGAAGTGCTTGATATGCATTTTGATTTGAACGCCCGTTTTTATAATAAGCCTGAATAACTTTAACGCGTTGCTCGATTGTGCATCTTTCTATGGTTCAAATTGAGTTAGTCTGAAATTGAAAAATGTCAAATGAAATGCAGATAAAAACTTGACGTTCACGGTTCACATTCAACATCGGCCCTTGAAATTTAACCATTCTTTATATATTCGCATTCTCAAAGAACTCAATATTTACGAAAGCTAGCAGGAAATGAAAAATTGTTTTAAGAAATTTTAATTTAATTTAATTAATTAATTTTATTTTTAATTTATTTTAAAATTTAAATTAGTTTTTTATAAAATGAAGTATTTGGAAAAGGTATTTTAAAAAGCTTTGTCTATTAATTAAGTTATTTTGTAATTTAAATTATTTTTTTTATAAAATGAAAAATTTTAAAAAGTTATTTTCAGAAGTTTCGTCTATTTATTTATTTATCTTTTAATTTAACTTAGTTTTTTTATAAAACGAAAAATTGTAAATATTTATTTATTTATCTTTACTATAAATTATAATTTTGTTGTTCTTAAAACGAAACATTTTAAAAAACTATTTTGAAAAGTTTTGTCTATATATGTTTATCTTTTAACTTAAGTTAGTTTTTTATGAAATAATAAATTTTAATAAGTTATTTAAGTTATTTAATTCAATAATTGTTTTATAAGACGAAAAATTTTAAAAAAGTTATTGTATCTTATTTTTAAGTTGTCTATTTATTGATTTATCGTTAAGTTTAAATTATTTTTTTATAAAATGAAAAATTGTAAAAAGTCATTTTGGGAAGTGTTGTTTATTTATCTTTTAATTTAAGTTAGTTTTTTATGAAGTAAGAAATTTTAAAAAGTTATTTAGAGAATTCGTTTCTATTTATTTTAATATTTACTTATTTATATTTCAATTTCAATTATTCTTTTATAAAAATATGGCTCATTTCATAATAAAGATCATATTAAAGATAAAACTTGTCGAATTTTCGTTAAAATTTCTAAATTTTTGATCAGAATTACTGTCACTGTTTGCGGAGAAAGGCACAATAACCAACCGTTACGTCAGAAGACTTTGAATGACATTATTTATTAAATGTGTACAATTAATTCAAGTGCTTCGCATGCGATAATTGGTAGGAAAGCATATTATTAAATCATATTTGACATACGGCAGAACCGACCCCTAAACCGCAACAAAAAAAAAACAAAAACATTTTAAAACTCACGCATCTGCTATTTAGCTAATAGAATGATGAGCGGACGCGGCTATTTTGAGAAAGTTGGAAAATAAGGCGCATCCTAATGTATACCCCTATCGTAGCGAAGTGTGAAAATAATCTTTAAAACAATAAATTAAATTATCACTTTTTTGTACTTTCAAATATTCACTCAAATGGCCTCTGGAAACCTCAAAAATAATAAATGAAAACGAAAAAGTGTGCCAGTGCAACTTTTTCATTGCGCCACATTTACGATTAAATTTTAGAGCGCCACAAAGCAAAAGTGTGTGATGAAATCACATTTTTTCTGCTGGACCATTTTTAGAATATTATGAAAATTGCACCGCAATTATAAGTGCTTAATGCTATAATATTTATAAATATTTAATAACAAAATTAGCCAATAAAAAGTTATTTAAATGTGCACGCTTCAATATTGTATGTCTACTAATACTAATGAAATATTTGTTTTTGTTCTCTTTTTCTAATTTTGTGTGTTCCCTTGCGACTAACTACCAACCAACCAACCAACCAACCAACCAACCAACCAACCAACCAACACAACCAACAACATCAATAATGCCGCTAACAACAACTGCTACAATCACAACCAAAATGTGGCAATGTGTATTTTAAAATGCTAAAATTTGCTGCTGAAATCCTTTTTACCACATAACCACCGCATTAATTTCACGAATACCAAACAAAAAACACAACAACACAACCGAAACCGCAATAACACCAACAATTGGCTGTACATCAAAACGTATATTGGTTGCACTACTTCCCACCTGCTGTCCGTGCCCGGCTTGGCTGCCTGCCTCACTCTCTGACTGTTGTATACTTGTCCTGTTCGATGCTGACACAACTGCGGGACTTGTGCGTTTTTATGCTTGTTATGCTTTGCCAAAATGATAACAACTACAAAATTATCGCACACACTATAATTGCAATATCCTTCCACCTGTGCAACGCCAACATCCTCGCCCGTCCAACATCCGTTTTATCCGCACTTTGAATAGTTAATGCGCTCGTGAGATTGTGATTATGATCATGACTGTCTCTGTGTCCGCCTTCGCTGACTGCCGTTTAATTGGTTTTTTGATACATACACGCGTATGGTTTGGTTCGCAAAAATGCTTGTACCATTTTAACTACGCTAACAATAACAATGCACTGCGTACTGTGCACTATTCTGTAAATGCATCATTTGGTTTTGCTGCCGCCTCCAACAAACGCTCATCATCCGCATCATTATTTTGCCTCCTTTGTGAATATTATCTGTACACATGGCTGTGATTTGCATCAATATAAACAACAATAACAACAACAGAAACACAACTTGTTGAAATATCCAGTCGTATACAAATTCTCGAATCGGGTGATTTATTAATGTCGAATGTACGTGAAACGGACGCTGGCCTTTATACGTGCGTGCGTTCGAATGAGGCGGGCACCGTCAATGGCGAGGCATATCTAAGCGTTTTGGGTAAGTATGCGGCATGTAGAGGCAGCGGCAACAATTAAATGCGCTAACCTCAACAAAATTTATCACTGTGTTTTGTATGTATTACGATTGCGTTTGCACTTGCGTATGAAATAGTTTGCCAATATCAACTTACTGCCTGCATTTGGTCCTGTTCCTGCTGCACACCTAACAAACTCCCTACCTGATTGCGCTGCTCTTGGTTCTAAATAAACATTTTTGCGAACATTACTTTGTGAATGAGAAAACCAAGCAAATTGTTTTAGTTGTCATAACTACTAATTCCGGCGGCCTTAATTAGCGATTTTAACACGGTATGGGCTTGATAACTTTTTTTTGTTTGTTTGTTGAAAATGAAAAAAAAAGTGTTTAATCCGAATCAGAAACTGTGTCACTAAGCTATATTTAAATAGCAACTTTTTGACGTTTAGATTTGATTTTAAATTTAGGAATAATAGGCAAATGTACAGTATCTCTGTATATACATAAATTAGACTGTCGAAGTAAACCATATCAATATATGCAAAATTGTATGCAATTTGGACTATGGTAACCATGTCGACTTGTAGTGGAAATTTTGAAAGCAAGCTCGTGTTTTATTGTTTTACTTATTTTGCTTCTGCATAAGACAGTATTAGTACACTCCCTTCAGTATTAGGGCTGAATGCTTAGTTAATCTGTGTTTTTGGTTTTTCACCTCGTGGTCAGGAGTTTTTCTAATAGACCATAAATTATAATACGTATCACTCGTTTACTACAATAAAATCATGATGGAAGAAGAAATTAGATAAGTACGCAGAAATGGCCACCAGTTCTTCTTTTATGCTGTGTAAAAAAAGCATGGCGATATCTATTAAGGAGACAAGTAAATTGACAACTTTGCAGCCGTTTTTCTCGACATTTCGGTTTTTTTAGTTATGACCCTAAGAATTACCGATATACAGTTTCTCAAGAATATCTTTGCATAGTCAAGAAAAATTTAAAGCTTTAGCTTTGAGATTCGAGTTGAAAGCATCTGTAGGCAGACCAAAAAAAGTGACGCAGCGAATTGAACGTAAAATTATTAAAACTATTTATAATAGCCCGCAAAGCAGTACAAGAGGATTAGCTCTTCAAGTGGAAAAAGGCTACGGGTCAAGAGTTTCTCATGAAACTGTTCGAAAAGTGTTGCAAAAACACAAATATTCTTCAAGAATGGTTAGGAAAAAACCCCTGATATCAGCACAAAAGTTGATAAAATATTGCGATTTGGCAACGAGCACATATCCATTCCCACAGAGTACTGGGATGACTTTATTTTCTCAGATGAGACGAAAATGATGCTCTACTACCATGATAGACCCCAGAGAGTTTAGCGTAAGCCTCTCGCAGCACTAAAAAACAAAAATATTATCCCTACCGTAAAGATTGGAAAACTGTCAGTAATGGTTTGGGGTTGTATATCAACAATGGAAGTGAGTGAAATCAAAATTTTGGACGAAATAATGACCAAGGAAGTATATCTTGATATTTTAAAAAACGAATTGACTTCTAGTATTAGAAAACTCGGCTTTGTTGACCCGGAAAATTCGAACAAATTTAAATACAATACAAATACTATCAAGATAATGATCCCAAACATAAATCTTATTTATGCAGGCCCTGGTTACTCTACAACTGCACCAAAGTTATTGATACTCCCGCCCAAAGTGCCGACATTAACCCGATCAAAAAATGGTGGGTTCATTTAAAAAGAAAAGTAGGAAAAAGATCGCCAACTAATAAATCTGATTCATCAGAGAAGAGTGGAGGAAAATACCATTGGAATATGATATTCCGAAACTAATTTAATCAATGCGAAGTCGTCTTCAAACGGTAATTGATGCCCAAGCAGGACATACAAAATATTATCACCAAAAGACTGCATTTTTTGTTGAAAAATTTTAAATTTTTTCTTTACTATGCAAAGATATTTTTGATAGATATGTATGTATATTTAAAAAGGTTCGCATAAAGTAAATATATAGGCATAAATTAGAAGAAGAATTCGAAAACTTTCAATTTCAATTATCCTTTTGGAAAATATCAAGAATGTGCTTTACAAAATTATCATTCAAGAGTTTTGATTTTCAATGTATTTCGAATAGATCGGAGCATATCAAAGAATACAAATTCCAATACTTGATTTAGGCTAGCAAATTTCTCCTAGTATTGTTAATACCGGTGTAGCCAAATGGGTTGGTGCGTGACTAACATTCGGAGTTCTCAGAACGTAAGTTCGAATCTCCGTAAATCAATAAAATGAAGAAAAAGTTTTCTCTAATAGCGGTCACCCCTCGGCAGGCAATGAAAGAGCTCCTCACAAAAAACTATTTTCGGTTCGAAGTCGGCCTAAAACTGTTGGTCACTCCATTTATTCGACAATTTCATGCGCACACCTCAAATAGGAGTAGAAGCTCGGCCAAACATCTAACAGCGCCAATTATTATTATTATTTTTTTATTATGAAAATAATAAATTAAATAATAGTATTTCAAATAATAACAAAGTTTGAATCTTGCAATAACCATAAGTAAAAAGAAGGAAAATAAAAGTCTTATAACAAAATGGGGTTATCCCTTTAAGGCCCAGTACAAATTATTATGAGCTAAGCTCATAAAAAAGGAGTACTCCCTGCTTTTTAGGGCCGCTGATTATATGGTCCAGCATTCGAAGTGTAACCAATTAAAACGCCCATAAATTTAGTTTAGAAACCTACTTTTATTCAATTCAAAGTAAAAAATGTGTGAAAATAATACAAAATTAAGAATCAATTTACTTTTGCTCGATATGACCACCTTTTGACTTGACTATGACCTTGAGACGGTCCAGAAACGAATCGCAAGCTGTCCGAATGTGACTTGCAGATCTACTCGTGGACAATGGTTTTTTCAGCGCTTCGAGACTGGTGAATATTTAAGTTCGGACTTTGCCCTACAAAAAAGCCCAATGAGAATAATCCATCGGACTTGCGTCTGGTGAATTTGAGAGCCATTGTGTGGACGTTATGAAGTTCGGAACGTGGTTTTTTAACCATTCTTGGTTCACTCGATCTTTGTGAGACGATGCCAAGTCCTGTTGAAAAGTCCATGGTCTGCCGCCAAAACGTTTGTCCGTCCACGGCTTCAAGGCAACCTTCAGAATACTTTCCCGATAAACATTCACCATAACGCCAGGCTCGATGAAACTGATTGGAGAGTACCCATCTGCGGTTACAGCTGCCCAAACCATTACGTGTGGCGGGTGCTACCTCTTGGTTAGCAAACGATGACTCAAATTTTCGTATGAACGTTCGGTCAAATAAACTCTATCGTTTCGGATTGCTCAATTTAAAAAATTGAAAAAGAGATCAGAAAACTCGATCAAACATCCAACAAAGGATCTAAACGCTAATTTTATTAGCTTGAGGAAAATAAAACTCATAATGGTTGTGTAATATGTTTGAGCAAATTGTTTCATAGTCGATGTTTACCTCCTAAGAGATGCTACGACTACTAACACGTCGGGCAGCTTTGACTATTTCCATGATTTTATTGACATTTTCGACGTTATCGGCATTTTCTTTAACATCAAAAATGCCGAATCGACGAAACCAAAACTGCACGTAATTAGTTGTTACAGCATCGGCACCTAAACGCCATTCACAATTCCAGCGGTCTGGCTTGCATTTTCGCTTTCATCAAAGAAAAGCTGTAAATGCACTGAATTTTATCTTTGCTGACTTTCATTGTTAACACCCTGTAACTCGCTACTGAGTGAACTGAACAAACAGCAAACGAAGAATTTTAGTGTCAGATGTCGCCTTAAGAGCGAGTATAAACTTTAAATTGTTTAATCGTTACATTACGAGATATCAATCGCTACAACCATCTACCGGGGCAATAATGGATTTCCTTTTTTGTCCGAAGTAATATATATCAGCGCCTTTTATGTCTGCGTTTGAGAAAAGTTGCGGTAAAACCCTCAGAAAACCATTATTCATGATAATTAAAAAATAAAGATCGAATTTCATAGCGCAGTTCTAGGGTCTTAAATTTAGACAGTTGATGAACTATTTGCAGTTGAATAAATTTAGCTCGAAGACTTCTAGGGTCTTAGCAAGTTCCAGCATTTCTTTAACTTAACTGCTGCTCTATTTTTTGAAACACTATTTTTATTTTAATGGTAATCGATTTTTCATTAATATAAAGCTACAGCACTTTTTGCTGCAGCCATCAACCAAATTCTAAATGGCATAAATCGCTTTCAAAACCATCTGTCAGCCAGGCGGCAAATCAAATTTGCACAAACTCTATTCAACTTTCATAATTTCATGCCGCTGGCAAAATACTTTCACATGCAAACAGCTTGCATTGGTATTGCAAAAGCGCAAATGAAACAAACATGCTTCACCTCATCGCCAGAAAAATGTATGTCTCTGCCATCAGTAAAGCAACTCCAACACCTACACCAAAATCTTTGCACTTGCAACGGTAGTTTGCAAATACATTCAACTGCATATATGTAGATATGTATGTATGCTTATACAGGCTGGGCCATAAACCGTTTGCTTTTTGAACCACCTATTTTTTTGAGAATGGTAACACAAATGACATGTCAAATGTGTTCATAATTTACTTAAAGGTTCGACATTTACGAAATGGGACGCTATACGCTTGAACAAAATTGGGAAATATTAAAAACCTATTTCCAAAATGGTGAGTCTTCTTCTTCTTTTCTGATTTTCACATCGGTGGCTACGTAAATAAGCAGCGGCGTCATCGGGCCATTTTTTTTCGAAAGCGAGGAGCCGCGGTTACAGTAAATGGCGAGCGTTACCGTGGCATGCTCAACGAGTTGTTTCCAAAAATTGAAGAGGATGACCGTTAGACTATTTTTTGTGGAGAGCCGTTAAGGACAAATGCTATGCGAACCATCCAGAGACGATTGATGCTTTAAAACACGAAATCGAAGTTGCCATTCATGAAATTGGAGCCCAAACAATCGAAAATGTGCTTAAAAATTGGGTTGATCGAATGGCCTACTGTAAAGCCAGTCGTAGCAGTCATTTGAACAATATTATTTTTCATTCATAAATGACAATGTTCAATCTTCTAAATAAAAAAAAAAGTTTGAAAAAATATTGATTAGCTTTTTTGTTATAGCCGATTCGAAAAGCAAATTTTACATGGCCCACCCTATACTATTAAACCCTATTTCCCTAAAAGCATTGAAAATCGGATAGTTCACGTATCACATTGCCACGAAATAAATAAAGCATACGAGGGGTGTTAAAAAAATAAGTTGAATTTTCAAATTTTGCGGGCTTCGCACATTCGATTTTCGACTACTACTTATTTTTTTTTTGTTGGTACACTCGTCTCGAAGTTATGTTCACGGTTTTAGCAATATGGCATGTTTAGTTTGTTTGTCAGAGGCATAAATAAGACAAGAGTTTTGCTATATTTATTACAGATATAAATTCAAATATTTTGTTTTCCTGTTGACCTCAAAATTACGCCTGTTTTTGGTCGAGAAAAATCAAATTTATTTGGCAATCATAAATACTTTTTTTAGAGCTAAGTGTCACTGGTTCCTTTTACAATTTCTCTTTACTTATATTTTTAATTTTTATTTTATTTTTTTTTACTCTAGTGCGCCTTCCGAACAGCAACCGCTGTGTAACTCTATGAATGCAGGCGGCGTCCGACGTAGATTATTTTTAAACTATGGAAAAATGGATGTGGAAAGCGATGATAGTTTGGAGGAGGGGTAAAATTCACCAATTGTTTATATGGAAACTGAAAGGAACTCGAATCTAGCCATGATTTTAATTCACTAGAAGCACACCAATTTGGTGGCAGTAAATTTCTCTAGAGGAAAATCAATCTACGGATAGTTAAGTTATTTGAGAAAAAAAGCGACAGCAATAAAAAATTGTTGAAAATGTATATCAAAATGTAAATTCTAGAATGTACTTGTACAAATGTATTTATCAAATCTTGCAACCATTGATGTACTTATCAAATCTGAAAATAAAAGACAGTTTTTCGTTGGCAATCGATCCACGCGTTTCATTTAAAAAAAAAATATTACAAGAACAAACAACTCTGCCCTCAGCAGACAAATCGACACGTAAGTAAGCAAACATCAGATAGAAAAGAGTGAAACAGAGAAGGTAAAAGAGGACAACAACATAAAAAAAAACGGTAAAAATAAAACGCAGCTGAAACAATGCATAGAAAGGAACAAACAACAACGAGGAGACTAACTCGAATACTTAAACACCAAATACTGCTCCCAATATGAGCAACAGAGCGCCACAAATGCAAGCACCAAGACTTACGTGCACCATCACCACCAGATGTTATTTCCAGCGACGCGAAGTTTAAATTAGGAATGGCGTTCATGTTAGCCGTTTTGCTCCAAAGCTGTTGTGCGAAAATCACATTCCTGACAACGGCAGCAGCAATTACACAAATTCCAAGTGTTACCAGCAACATGCCAAAATAAAAAGAACTTTCCATCTATCTAATGATTTTTTTTTGTCATCAAATACACTTCGAGTATTACAAGTAAGAATAGTGAACAAATTTTTTGGCGCTAAATACTTTGGATAGAAGCGAGTACATATTTTTTTGTCTGCATTCTGTAGGACTGATATTTTTCATGAGGAGCTTTTTCACAGCAGAAGTACACTCGGAGGTTTGCATTGCCTGCCGAGGTGCGACCGCTATTAGAAAAAACTTTTTCTTCATTTTGGTGTTTCATGCACGGAGATTCGAACTTACGCACTTCCGAATGGTAGTCCCGCTCCAATTATCTCAGCTATAGCGGACGCCAATATGGCATGCCTCGAGTGAAATTATAAATTTATTGGGATGAGACATCCAAGGCATCTGGAAAACATGAGTTTTGTCTTGTGCGAATTCGTCGAGTAACTTTCGAGTTACCGTGAAAGTCGTCGTATGTACTTAAAGACATCACTATTAAGCTCATTTTAGATCACTTTTTTTGTTTTACAATTTTCAGAGACGTTATACTTGTAATATTGCAATTCTCATAGTATACAAATTATAATACTAACAAGCAGTTCCATTTGGTTTTTTTATTTAATTTTAGAAGGAAGTATTTTACAATTTAAATACAGGTATTAAAGACATATGTATTAGTAAAAATAAAATGTATGCTACTTGCTTTAGCCGTCTTTGCGCTTATTCAGCTGAAGTATAGTAACCTGGATGTAGCCACGTTGACATGTTTTTGTAAACGCTGTTTGTGAGCTATGGCAAAATGGTTCGTCACCTCAGTGACAGTTAACATGTCGAGGATACGGTGAAGATCACTGTTTCGTATGTAGTGAATTTACTATGTTTCGAAGAACCTTGTTCTGCAGACGACGAATGGAAGTTATGTGCTTTGATGCGCCTCGCAAAATATTAAATATTTAATTCATTAGACAATTCAAACGATCTCATTCCACGAGTTGTGAATCAAGAAGAAGGAGAGGTTAAATATTGAATAGAGATAATAATGCAAAATGTAATGCCAATAGTAATAGTAATAACCAGGTTAGGTTAGGTTGAAGCAGTTGTCCTGTGGGACCCACTCAGGCTCATAGCCCATTGTGATGCCGCATGGGGAGCTTTTTCTATTCCTCATAAAACCAGTGACCAACTTTTCAAAAATTTCAGAATATCTCCTATTTCTGCAGAACTGAGATCTTCCAATTCGTTAAAAAATTGTCTGCCTAAAATAGTAAATTTCCGTCTGGATAGAGCAGGACAATGGCACAGAAAGTGCAAGATTGTCTCTTCCTCTTCCTCATCAAGACAACTTCTACAGAAGTGATGTGTTTGCACTCCCATCCTATGGGAGTGCCTACCTATTCGGCAGTGCCCCGTTATGAGTGAAATCAGTGTGCTAAGACTGTGTTTATTTTGGTTTAGCAGAGAGTTTAGCATTAAGAGTTGGCCACAGTTGGCCGGCGATTTCGCAGGTGGCTTCATTACGCCATCTTTCGTTTGCTTTACTTATGATTTCTTCAAGGATGAGTAGCTTACATGTTTGTAAGGGTATGCCTATGTCATTGTATATGTACTTATCGGTTAATTTGGTGCCGAGTTTCGCTAGTTCATCGGCTCTTCAGTTACCCTCAATGTCGTGATGGCCAGGAACCGATATTATCCTTGAGCGAAATGACTCAGCCATCTCGTTAGGAGATGTGCGGCATTTCATGGCTACCTTGGAGGTTGTCGACTGTTTTGTGAAATATTATATCATCGCCTGGCAGTCAGTGAAAATGTAGATGTCAGATATCGCATCATACTGTACCAGTGTCGCGGCTTTCATTATTGCTATCAGTTCAGCCTAAAAACACTACAGTAGTCGGGGAGCCGAAAACTGAACGAGATTCCCAGCTGCTCGTAGTATACACCTTCGCCCACCCTGCTCTCAAACTTTGAGCCATCTGTGTATGCATGGATAGACTCACCCTGTCTTACATCGTCCGGTTCCCACTCTTCTCTTGAAGGTAGGAGGGTCGTGAATGTTGTAATGACAAGTATAGGCGGGAGTGCATAGTCCACCAATCTGGGAAGCTCCGAAGTGCCAGTCAGAATTTTGCCATGATCGTAGTTCTTATTTGATCACTTACTTAGAGTTTTCAGGCTTATTGCTCCACTACGCGCGATATATTTTGCCTGCAGATCTACCGGCAGGTAGTTTAATGTCGCCTATAATGCTTTCGATGGTGTGGTTGACATCGCGCCAGTTATAAGAACAGATGCTAGTCTTTGAACCTTGTAAAGTCTTTTGATGTTCACACCCTTCTGAAGGGAATTGACCAAATGACCAAAATAACTTCTCCAGAATTGGATGCCATAGGCTTTAAAATTTGCTTTTAAATAAGTAATTTGGTGAAAGTTGAAAATTTAGAGCGCCGTCCAATTAGGTACTGTATTTTTTTGAGTTTCAAATCGACTTCGCCACGTTTCCTTTTTACGTGGGCTTTCCAGCGCAGTTTTGCTTCGAGTGTAATACCTAAGTATTTGGCTTCACTAACGTATGGGGTTGTCGATTCATCCATAAAGATTGGTTTGTATTCTGACAGACAACTGTATGGCTTGATTTGTTCTTGTTTTGTTTGGTTATCCACTTTTTGGCCCAGGAGACAATCTGGTTGACAGCATCTTGAAGCTTAGTAGCAGCACCTTCTATTGTAACGTGTCCCGTAAGTTGCGCAGTTACATACTGGTTTGCGATGGTAGGTCTTCTGTGTAGAGGAGACACAGTAGGCGCCCCAAGATGCTTCATTGTGGTATGCCAGCTTCTATTATTTTATGCAGAAGAGGCATTTTCGTATTTAACGCAAAAGTACCAGACATCGAGATATGACGAAAGCATCTCGTAGAATTGTGCTGGTAGCATCGGTATCAGCTTTTGAAGTATCCCTACGTGCCAAATACGTCTTATATTACATGATGTCTAAAACTTTACCACTTTAGAGACATTCGATTTTGAAAATTATTTTTAAAAAATATTTCCTGTTCAGTTTGTAATTTCACTTTTTTTTCAGTATTATTTCAAGGGTCCAATTTTTTCTGTTTTTAGTTAAAGGATATTTACGAAGGCCTTAAATTTCCCATTAAATTCAAGGTTAGAATCCCTCCTCCTCATGAAATACAAACATCGTTTTAGATCCCTTTCACCTTACATTTTCTCCTAAGAAGAGTCTCGCTGCAAAAGATAGTGATTCTTTATTGATTATGATAAGGGAAGGTATCGGGAACTACGGCGGACATTGTTAACATTACTCCGATGACGCTTACGCAGACTAGTCGTTGAAATTTTTGAGCTTGGTTTACGTGAACTTCACAACTGTCTTCTTTCATTACATGAGGGCTGCATGGGATGTATCCAAGTTATCAACTACGGTTTGATATATGTATTATCTTATTCAGCCCATGAGTTTAGGCAGGTCGAAATGAATGCTCTAATCAAGATATTTTACTTGCTTGGTTAACAGTTTACCGTTTTGCCTATACCACTTAATGATTTTATTCAGCGAGCTCCGTAGACGTTTTGAGAACGTGTTTTCGAATCTGCCTTTGATTAGGGGGATAATGTCATCAGGAAGATCAAGAACATGAAATGCGTTTCAGCTAAGTAGTTAAATTAGGTCGCATCGCACGATGGATCATAATCCAGGGAAGCTGACTCCTACTGGGTAACTGAGAACCAGACTTTTTCCTGCCCTAGTGTAGACGTAATAGTTGTGGAGTTAAAAACACTTGTACCTAATTTCATTAAATTCTTTGTTCGGAATGCAATTATCGACAAGTGAGTGATATCTGAGCGGCCCTGCTTTCGAGAAAAAACTGCGCGATAAATAGCTGACGGTGACTGACGTTTGGCACTCTCTCAAGGGAACCAATAAATCAAGCACAGTATTACAGCTGCTGAAGTTGCACTGCTGTGAAATACCGTTAGATGGAATAGTACCTGCATTTTGTTGCATGCTTACTTTCGAGCAAAGTACAGTCTTAACTTGAATTATCAGAAAACGTTGTGTTACTAGATCAAATACGGTTGCTTAAATATCAATTTTCTTCCATAAAAACTATTGTCTTTAATCAAGTGAACCGGACTGTATACAAGGTGAAGTTCAAAATAAACAAGACTTGCGTCATAAAAATGTTTTTGATAGCGCCATCTGTTTAATGAGTTAGTGCGTTGGAAGTTACATCTCTAGCTGACTTCCAGTGAAAGCTTGGTGACATTCGGTTCAGTGGAAGCGAAGTTATTGGGTCTAAAGTGTTAGTTTGTTTGTGTCATCGGTACAAAAATGAGTTTCGAACAAAGAGCTAATCACAATTTTTTTTTAAATTGGTAAAACGTTTACCGAAACATGTGGATTGATGAAAAAAGTTTATGACAATGATTGTCTATCTCGTGCCAGAGTTCATGAGTGGTTTACACGTTTCCGAAAACTCGATCGAAATTGTTTGTAAATAAATTCATGGAATCGGAGTTGAATAACTCCAAAACATCGAATTATCGCATTTTAACTGATCCTTTGGGCCTACGAAATGTCTGTGCACGTTTCATTCCGCACAAATTGCTCAGAATTCAACATTCGAAAGAGGCGAGAACTTCCTTTACAACATTGCAACTGCTCCAACTTTAACCTGAATCTAAGCGTCAAAGCGCCGAATGGAAAGCCCCAGTCCAGTCACCACCCAAAAAGTCGCGTTTGGAGAAGTACAAAATCAAGTCGATGCTCATTTTATTCTACGATTCCACGCGAATTGTCCACAAGGAGTTCGTACCAACAGGCCAAACCGTCAATGCAATTTTCTATCTTGGCGTTTTGAAGCGTTTGTTGCGTCGTATTCGTCGAGTTCGCCCTGAATGATAATGCACCATCTCATCGATTCACACTTGCGATTGATTTTTTTACTAGAAACCACATTTTAACCATCAATCACTTACCATATTTGCCTGATATGGCTCCCTGTGATTTCTGCCTATTCGGAAAATTGCATTTGGCCATGAAAGGAAAACGTTTTGCGTCCGTAGAAGCCATACAAAACCAAAAGACTTGTACATCCTGAAGGACATTCCGGTCAATGACCTGAAATACTACAAGCTTTTAGATCGCGCAAAACAGTGTATCGAGAGGGGACTAGTTTGAATAAATAAACTCGAAGTTATCAGAACAAAGCTCCTGTCGTTTTTATTTTAGCTCAGTCTGGTTTATTATTTATGTGTTATTTGTTAGCCGCACCTCGTATGCCAATATGTTTTTTTTTTACCAATAAGAATTTTTTGGATACACAAATAGTTTCGTCAAACCTATATTTAGTAGTATCAGGTCAGTCCATAAGTTCTTGCGTTTTTTAATGGTGGTTTTAAAATTAATAAAAAAGATGTTTCAAGTATTTATTAATCAATAATATATTTTCCTTCATAATTTACAATGTCTTCTCAACGTTTAGGCACATTTTTAATTCCCTGCTCAAAAAATTGTTTGTCCTTGGAGCCAAAATACGCTTCGATATCCCTTTTTATAGCTTCTTACTCATATGGGATTGAAGTCCACGGAAAAGGCGATAATCACAAGGTGCAATATCCGGAGAGTATGGTGGATGCGGCATTAGCTCCCATCCGAGCTCGTTCAGCTTGCCTAATGTTTGCCTTGCGGTATGAGGTCTTGCGTTGTCGTGGTGAAACAAAACTTTGCGTCTATTCACCAAAGACGGTCGATTTTTGTTAAGTGCCTCATTCAAGTTTGATAGCTGATGGGAATAATAATCAGCAGTTATCGTCTGGTTAGGTTCCAGAAGTTCATAGTAAACAATACCTGTCATATCCCACCAAATAGACATGAGAATCTTCTTGGGGTGAAGGCCATCTCTAGGGGTCGGTTCTGGTGTTTCATCTTTATCTAACCATTGGCGTCTGCGAACAGGATTATTGTAAAGGATCCATCACCAGTAACGATACGACTCAAAAAACTTAAATTTTCAAGCCGTTGTAGCAGCTAAGAACACGCATTCACTCTCTGCTGAAGGTTGGCGACGGAAAGTTTATGCGGAACCCATTTTCCCAGCTTTGAAACCTTTCCCAACTGAATCAGGTGCCTGTGAACTCTTCCATGCGATGAATTTAACCTCTGAGCAATCATATCGACTGTCAAATTTGGCTCAGCTTCCACGAGTTCGAGTAAGGCGTCGGAGTTAAAGACTTCAGGACGACCAGCGCGCGGGGCACCCTCCACGTCGCAGTTACTACTTCGGAATTTTGAAAACCACTTTTGCGGAGTCCTTCCACTCACGGTATCTTCTCCGTGAACAGTGTTTATTTCTGCAGGAGCAGTTGTTGCATTTTTACCACTTTTATAAAAAAAAAAGCCTATTATAAGCGTTCGAAGATTCCACATTATTTTTTAACAACACGTGCTTCTATCTACGCTTAAAACCACTTGTTGAATGCACAATATATCAAAGAAAATATAAATAATTCCGTTTTATTCCGCGAACAATTTTTTGTATGCAAAAATCGTCCAAAAGTGAAATTATGGGTAAAATACGCACGACCTTATGGCCAGACCTGATACACTTAGTTTTTGCTACGTTGCATTTGTTTATTTAATACAACAAAAACAATATAAATATTTTTTTCAAACTACATATGTGCAAAATGTTATGAAAAATTTCAAACTTTTTTTGTTTTTTGCTGGTACTGTCTTATTTTCTTCGTTCAAACTACATGGCACAGCTCTCAGATTTCCAGCTGTATAAAACTTCAATATTTCAACAATATTTAAATATTTAGCAACTTTTTATTTCTAATTTATTTTTCAGGTATGTAAAAACACATAACCCATGCTATGCACAAAGAATTCTCTTCTCCAGTTGCAAATTAAGCGCAATTGTTCTAACCACTTTATGGCTTCCCGGAATGACTTTCAAAGCTTTTAATTTCACATAAGAGGAAAAAATATAAATTGCAAGCTAGGTAAAAAAAATTAAGATGAATATGGATGCTTGGAAAGTAAGGCTGCAGGGTTACGGAAATATGCTATTATGTAGCTGGACATTGTTTCAGCGTTGACAGGTGAGCTGCACTGAGCTGAGTTTGTTGTGCGTGCTTTGAACAAACACACACACATGTGCATGTACATGCATGCCACTATTTGCTTGGTTGGTGTTTACTCCTTGTAATTAGTACATTTCATGCAAATTACTTTTCAAAAACAATTGCAGGAAAATGCGTGAATGAGGTTGAGCGCTTGGAGGATTTTGCGCAAAAAAAGTATGTAATAAATGAGAGAAGGCATGCAGTTGATTCGAGAAAATGCGCTCAGGAATACAATATCAGAATAGGCGCTTGTAAAATTAGCATTTAGCGTTTGGTTTTGGAAAAATTGTGCGCCGAGAACCGAGTCGTGGCATTTTTTATTTCTACTTTTACAACAATATTAAATGAAAAAAGGAAAAGAGAAAAAACTGCATTCAAACCACCAATGCCATTGCCATTACCAGCGGCGTTTTATGCACGCAGCCATACAGTCATGCAGTCAGAGATGCTCCCAGTCTATGGTAATGACAGTGACAGCTACTTGACACAATGCAAAAGCATTCCTCACGCGTCTCAAGGCTGCAATTTTCACAACTTTGAGTCTTTTGCTTTCATGCATACAGGAAAATTCACTCACACATATGTATGCATTTACATATACATACACTAACACTTAAACCTACTAACTATACCTGCGTCAGAGTTGCTTGCCTTGTGCCGTAATTAAGACTGTCATTCATGCATTCATTCAGTCAAAATAAATTTGCTCTAGCCGTAGGCTACAGCTCCGGATACAAGACTCTTCTTTAGCTGCATGCCTGCCGTCTGCCTGCCACACTTTTCCAATTCGCATTTCAGTTCTATTTTATCATTGCCGCTACTGTTTCCGCATTCATGCTCGATTAAGTACCTGAGAGACTACAATGGCTGCGGCGATGATTTCAGAGGAACCTAGGAGATTTCCTTCAGCCAACAGGTGCCCCCAACTCTATATGCATGTAATGGAATATAGCATACCATATACTAGGGTTGCTAAAAATGAATTTTTAATCTCTGTGAGGGAGTCAGGCCTATGCAGAGCTAAAAAGCCTTTAGGGCGTGGGCTGTTTACGAAGAAGCATACTGTCCTGTAAGCGTGGTCGTGGTGGTCATTTGTGTGATGTTATTTTCCACTATTAACGGCATAGCTTCCTCCTCATAATGAAATAAACATCCGATCACTTATATTAAAATCTAGTATTTTTAATTGAATATCAAAATAATACCTCTTATTTGAAACACCTATCACATATGTGAACGAGTGCTGAACGTACTCGTTTGATCGAAATGTCATTCGAACACCGACAACCACCCGTAAGGATCAAATTTAACCAAATATGGAAATAAATTGTAAAAATATATTTAATTCGATATGGTTTTTGTAATAAATTTACTATAGGAGGAGTTTTAATTAATTCAACCCTATCCAAAAAAATTGTCATGGTGATATCAATAAATTCATTGAAGGAGGACCCCCATTTATTCCTAGTGATTTTTGTTTTAATTTCTCTAGAGACTGAAAGCCTCGTAGCTGGTGTCGCTTATGTAATTTATACTGCAATTTATTGTGTATAAATTTTTATAATAAATAAGATAAATAAATAATTTATAATTCTCCAAACATAAAATCACACGTACATAAAAATGTTTAGGGTATACTTCTGCTGGCTAAATTACCTTCAGCTTTACAGTGATCCGTCAAAGTAAATCGAAAAAAAGCAGAGATAGTTCAATTCTGAAATATAAGCAGTAACCCTCGTAAAAACAGGCATGATTCAACACATTTCATTGAAGTTTATAACTTTTTCCTGATTTATCCTCCAACTCCACTCCCTGACTACCTTGACTTCCTACCTTTTTGTCTATTAGTCGATCTGTCAGCCTTGCGTGTTCTCTGCTTGCATGTGAGGCTCGTTCAAATAATACATAGGTACGTATAAAAACAACAAAAACGACGTGAGTAGTTGAAAATAAATTGCAGTTACACTGTAAGAATTGGTAACTTACAGTCGCTACGCCTTGCAGAGATAATTGACGTTGAGTAATTGTGAAATTGTTTAAAGTCAAGTGTAAATATAAGTACGAGTACATACGTACATATGTATGTATGCGGAATACAAATATCCAAAGCCCAGTATTTTGGCACAGCTTGAGAAGTAAAAGTTGTGTATGTGAATTAATGATAGACGTTTTAGTTTGGAACTAATTTGCCTTGCACAAAATGCTCATAAAGGGCTTTGAGTTTTAAAGTGCGGGTGGGAAGAAACTTACTGATAGTGCAGGGAATGGACTTAATATAACTTAGTGGTGCTACTACTATTTTTATCTTGTGATAGGAGGATAGACCGATATTTATTTGAAAATTAAAAGCGATGGCAGCGTCCCCTTAAATCCAAGATTTTGCCTGTTAAGAAACTTATTTCAAACGATTACAGTTTTACTTGATCTGCCAAATAGTCCGTGTCAGCTAACGGACTTCTTTCCTAAAATTGGAGAAAATCGTACTTCGGGCGTTTAATAAGCAATATTTTTTGCGGGAAGCACGATCCCTTAAACAAAAAAAACTTAATATTATTATGAGATCTTTTCAACATCGGTTAGAACTAGCCACCACGGATTTATCTGATTTCATTGGTTCGCTGTGCATATTTGAATATAAAAGCTAGGGGAATCCCCCTACGAAACTTTTAGGAATCCTGAGCGTAATCTAAGGCAAAAAATAAGAAAAAAAATCTCAAAGGGCGTGGTTTTAAAATAATACAAGAAAACTGTTACCCAAAAATTAAAAAAAAAAATGATTTAAAGAGTATATTTTAGTATACAAAAATATTTAATGTATACTAAAATATAAAACATTAAAAAATATATATTTAGAAATATAATAGGACTATGAATAAGTTCGTGCGGTTTTACAACAGATGGCGTAACTTGATTATTATTCCATCGATCCACATTTCCAAACATTCATTGGAGAGCTACTGTCGTAAGGCACAAACGTCAGTATAAGTTTTTTATTTGAAGCGTAAACAACAATATTTTTACCACACTTGAAAATGTCGAATTTCGTGCCAAATAATGTGTTTTTGCGGGGAATTCTTCTTCATTATTTTAATATGAAGAAAAAAGCAGCCGAAAGTCATCGTATCTTGGTGGAAGTTTATGGTGAGCATGCTCTATCTGAGCGAACGTGCCAGAAGTGGTTTGCACGCTTTAAAAGTGGTGATTTTGGCTTGGAAGACGAAGAACGCGAGGGTGCGCCGCCAAAGTTCATGGATACCGAATTGGAGGAATTGCTCGATCAAGATCCGGCTCAAACGCAAGAAGAGGTTGCAAAAACTTTGGGAGTTGATCAATCAACCATTTCCAAACGTTTAAAAGCCATGGGAATGATCCGAAAGGTAGGCCATTGGGTGCCGTATGAATTGAAGCCAAGAGACGTTGAACGCCGTTTTATGGCATGCGAACAACTGCTTCAACGGCACAAAAGAAAGGGTTTTTTGCATCGAATTGTGACTGGCGATGAAAAGTGGGTCCATTACGACAATCCAAAACGTCGGGCAACGTATGGATACCCTGACCATGCTTCAACATCGACGTCGGCGCAGAATATTCATGGCCTGAAGGTTATGCTGTGTATCTGGTGGGACCAGCTGGGTGTTGTGTATTATGAGCTACTGAAACCGAATGAAACGATTACGGGGGATGTCTACCGACGACAATTGATGCGTTTGAGCCGAGCACTGCGAGAAAAACGGCCGCAATACGCCGATAGACACGACAAAGTTATTTTGCAACATGACAATGCTCGGCCACATGTTGCACAAGTGGTCAAAACATACTTAGAAACGCTCAAATGGGATGTCCTACCCCACCCGCCGTATAGTCCAGACCTTGCGCCATCCGATTACTATCTCTTCCGATCGATGCAACATGGCCTGGCTGACCAGCACTTCCGTAATTACGATGAAGTCAAAAAATGGATCGATTCGTGGATTGCGGCAAAACCGACCGAATTTTTCACAAAGGGAATCCGTGAATTGCCAGAAAGATGGGAAAAAGTAGTAGTAAGCGATGGACAATATTTTGAATATTAAATTTGTAACCATTTTACGTCAATAAAGTTTCAAATTTCGAAAAAAACCGCACGAACTTATTCATAGTCCTATTATTTAACTATAAAAAATAAAAAAAAATTAAGAAAAAAAAAATGTCAAAAGGAACCACAAAGGCTTTCGGCTTTAACAAACTCTGTAACAAAATTTTCGGCAATGAATGAGTCTCAAAATTACTTTTTCCTGTTTATTTCTTACTGTACTCAAGTCTTGTAGGCTTCAGATTCTTAGAAAATTTTAAGATTATGCGACACCTCTTTTACGAGGGCGGAAACTTATTCCCATACCCATACTTCATTTTCGAAATATTTTCTCAAACAGCTCATTTTTTCCCTTCTAGTATCATTAGCGTGATTGCTTCCATCTACCTTCTCTCTTTGGCTTATTTCTTTAATATGTTAGCACTTTTCCTTTTTATTTCGTAAGTCCTTTAATTAAATTTACAATTTTACCTTAGCCGGACGCTACATTTTTTCAAAGATTTGGTAAGATTTGTTTTGTAGTCTCAATGTCAGCAACCATGAACACATTATTGTTGCTACAATTTGGCTTTTGAGCCTGTTTAGCTGCCCATTTCAGTGAAATGCTGACATGAGTCGAAATCGAGTGGCCAAATGCCCAAAAACGTTGTTGTTGGTAGCCACATTACTCTGATTACTCTTACTAAGCTTCACAGCTTTCAGCGATTACGACAAGCTTACAAAATGAGCAAGCTTACCTTATTCTAAATTTTGTTATTGGTAACGCGAACGCGAACAGCAACAGCAATACCTAAGCGGCAACATTTTATCGTAAAACTGGTAATAGCTCCTGAAAAATGCGTTCGGGGTCTGGCGTTCATTGTATGAGTACTATCACTGGTTGACTTCTACTTTGGCTTCAGAGTCTGTTGCTGCATATCGAGTGCCTAGCTGACAAATTGCCTTTTTGACTGACAGTCCATGCGAAAAAAGGTACCGTTTTCGGTTGTTGCTGTGAGTTGCACCAGCTAAAGGTATTGTTTGCAGGATTTTTATTGTCTTTGTTTGCAGTTTTATGGGTCAAGTGGGTTTTTAAATGTGCCTGCGTGTATGTGACTTTATTGGCATTGGTTACTACCACATTGCTTGTTGTTGTAGAAAGTATAAAGAAAAGTTTGCCAAAATGGGTACTGAACGCTTTTGTGAAGGATTAAAATAAGTCCGTATGCGCTCTTGCTAGAATTTTAATGGGAAATTTTCCTAGTTTGCACTCTTCTACTGGGCGTACTATTAACGTAGAAAAACATTGAAATAAGCTGTACTTAAGCTTTAAATTTTGAAAATTGTAGCAAATTTTGTTATTTGGTTCTGTTTAGGCTACAGCGCTGCTCAAATAGCTGACCCTTCTTTTGCGAAAAAGTGACGTCCTCCCATATATGGAATACTTTTACATTTAGAAACTACATCGTACACTCCCCAATATTAGAGTGCAGATTTATAGAAAATAATTTATTTTATAAATTCTGAAATCCGAGAAACGGATGTACCAGAAATTACAATTTTAAAAACTCAGGAGCGCATCAGATCTTTATTGAGAAATCATTTACGTGGCAAAAAAAATAATTAAAAACGAGGGGAATATTTTTCACACTAAAAAACCATCTAATCTATTTTTTTGTTAATTTTAACAGTAGGCTTAACTTATAGTTCTTAATTAGTTCTATAATTAGTGCTAAAGTTTATTTTGGCTTTTCATGCCATTTGTAAAAAACCAAAGCATTCGATGTTGCCCATTTTAGCATTTTAGAATGTTGCCCATTGACGTCTCTTAAAAATGGTTTTTAATTTATCCAAATTTATTTATACTATTTTTCAATTAAACTTTCATCACTGTCGCACAGGACACGTCTCACGTAGCATTGTTTTCCATCCTGATATTAAGCTTGTTTCTCTTGCTCTCTTGAAGAAATTAAATGTACTATAAACAAGATTAGTAAAAATGTTTTTAAATCAACAGAAGTATTCAATAAATTTATTTCCGCATGGTTGGTTGGTTGGTTCAAGTGGTGATTTTTCCAGAATCCAACTAACGCTTCCGCACCACGTTGTTGCCACATCCTTGTTACCTACTTGTTTACCAGTTACTTACAGCAAGACTATATCCCAGTCTGTGCAGGCTAAAAACTTTATTACGCTGTTGGCGTCTAAGCCAGACAGTTGCTCGAGACTCTCGAACAGTAGTTTGCTCAGGCTTGACATTCTCTCTTTCCATAAGGCAGGGCATTCAAAGAGGAAATGGAAAATCGCTTCCTTTTTCTCCGGTTGCTTGCAACTGTGACAGTATGTGTTGTGAGGGATGCCCATTTTGGCTGTTTGTTCTCCGACAGACCAAAAGCCAGTTACATATGACTGCCGTTAGTCTCCAGGCGTCCCAACGTTTCATGTTTATCAATGTTGACGAGCTCCTCCTTCTATTTGTAGCTTGCATATTGATATTATTCTACAAATGGAGGGACCTACAGTTTTAGGCCGACTCCGAACGGCAAATGGTTTTTTATGAAGAGCTTTTTCATGGAAGAAATACACTCGGAGGTTTGCAATTTTCTGCCGGGGGCGATAAGAAAAACTTTTTCTATCATTTGGTTTTCATGCACGTAGATTCGAACCTACACATTTCCGAATGGTAATCACGCACCCACCCATTTGGATACGGCGACTGCCGCTAACTATTTCAGAAGAAATATCGAGCATTCGTTATAAAGCGAAAATGCAACAAAGCCGCCAGCAAAGACAAATAATTCAAAAACCAACGCAATTTTTCAGCTGCTTCAAACTTGCATTTGAATTTGCTAAACTTAGAATTTATTTAAACTAAGTAATAAACTGCAGACTGCAATGCCAACTGTCATGAAATGTCGACAAACTTAAAAAATAAAATAAAAACACTAGTGACCGAATGTGTCTTTTACTGAAATTTATTGTAATCATCTAAAGTGGACCTCAATACAAATACCATACTTCAGAATTTTAAGTTTAAGCGCTGGCAACTTGTGCATTTAATAGCGACTCGTATTGCTTGCCTTCTTTTCTATTCCATTTGTGTGCGCAAAATTCGAGAAATGTAAGCATCATACACGTGATCAGTTGTAAAACAGAAAGAAATGCGCTTTACCTGCCAAGAGCTGAATGCATCAAAGGTAAACAACATCGAACTCAAGTAAGCACCTGGCCAGGCATTGTTGGCATGCAAATAATCTGTATTCATTTGATATCTGTTTTGTTATTGCCGATACATTCCAGCAATGCAATTTTTATCCTTTTGAATTTTCCCTTGTAAGAACATTTTAGATGCCTTTGCAGCACATCGTTGAGTTTGAGTGTGCACAATCAAAAACATTTAATGAAAGTGATGGTGCTGGGGATAGCAGAGCGTAAAATATAGAGGGTAGGGTGAGTTGCGGTGTACTTCAATGACTAACTAAACTATTTTTTTTATTCTGCCTACTTCTGTTCAAAAAGCTTTCTAAATTCTGCATTGCAATATTCCATTCGGTAAAATATTAGAAAAAAGGTGAAACAAATTCCAACCCACCTAAATTCCTTTGCATTTTCCAAATTCTGACAAAATAATGTCAGATTTATATTCTGAATATTAAAATTCTGGATGAAAATTTATTTGAGGTCATAATTTTAAAGTACTGTAATGAAAAAAATGTATCTAAGAAAATTATTTTTCTTAAAAACCCAAATAGAGGTGAAATTAATTGGCAATTCAACAATAATAAAATTCAAATAATATATCGATGATAAATAAAGAAATATACTTAGTTGATAGTTTTTTAAGTATTGATGTCATCCAAGTTATTTGTTTTCCCAACAAACTTGGTCGCACTCTACATTTAGCGTTACTTTTGATTAACTGCTTAATTCGGAATTATCTCAGAAATTAAAGGTCACTAATGTGAATTAACTACTAGACTTATCTCTAATACTTAAATTGCATTAAGGGAATTTTCGATGGCAACATTGCCGAAAAACGACAGTAATATCTATTGTAAATGAAAAATTATCAAACTTTTAGAGAGAAGAACGAGTAAGACTGGATGCAATGCCAGCGTGCACTAACACGTTCGTAACTACATTAATTGTTTTGATATTTCGGAGGTATATTCTAATATTTAAATCAATCCAGCTTCTCTATAGAAATTCTAAGATATTGTCTCCCATTAAAGTAAAGGGTTTTCCAATAACAGGTGTTATCTATCGCTATCGAGAGATGATTAACGATTTTTTATGGCCGGAACTGGATGGCAAGCAACGAAATCATTGATCTTTTACGGGAGAAGTTTCCGGACCGTGTTATCTTTCGAAGAGGTGATCACAATTGGCCACCGAGATCTTGTAATTTAACACCTTGCGACTTTTTTCTTTGGCGCCACGCGAAAGAGAAGGTCTACGCCAACAGCCCAGGGTCGATTCAAGACCTCAGAGATGTAATTCGTGAGGCTATCGAGGACACAGGGCAGCCACTTTGGAATTCGGGTATGGAAAATTTCATGAAAAGGATATTGTCCTGTAAGCGTGGTCGTCATGGTCATTTGCCTGATGTTATTTTCGACTATTAACGGCATGTCTTCCTCTTTATAATGAAATAAACATCCGATAATTTATATTAAAAGATAGCATTTTTTTTAATATCAAAACCACACCTCTGATTGGAAAACCCTTTATAAGAAAATGGCGTATGTTCAGGTGATATCATAGACTCTTTTCATATTTTTTTTCTCAGTCACTTCAATCCTAATACAGAAAGTCTTGAGCTCCCATATCGCTGAGCGCTCGTTTAGGAAGGAAATCTTACATTGGCACGTTCCTACCACGAACAGCATTCGATTGCTTATTCTCCATTACGCAAGTACAAAATTTGGATGTTCCCGGATGTTTGAAAGCAATATTTGCCAAAAAAAAGGCAAGAAACTATCACACGCGGTTATAAAAGTCTTTGAAACGGGTTTAGCACCGATAAAATAATGGAGTACAACATAAACGGCATCCAAAGGAAAAAAACCTCAGAAAGGAACATAAAAATGTCTATGCCATTTTTCGCCTAAATGGTATTTTAACTGGTATTTTGCTGATGCATGGACGGGCAATTGATATTTCGTAGGATATCACTGTATTAAAAAATCCCCTTTCTAAAATGGAAAAAAGATAGAAAACGAATTGGTTGAGCTGGTAGTATTTTAGTTCTTAATTAGTACTTTTCCCAGCAGAGTTGTTATCTGTTGTGCTTACATACGATATATCTACAACCTTACATACAATACATCAAGCGCCCACATCACAAGGTTTTAAATCTGCAATCACCTAGCAAACATACAAAAATACGCTCCAACGTTTGATAAATCCTTAGTTCTCGAGTTGAGAATACAATAATCCGTTTGTTGAGATGCTGTTGAGAGTTAAATTTGAGAAATTGAAGATTTGAGAAAGCCTTGAAATAGCTTGAATTGTTTGGTGCTACCTTTGTGTGAGAATATTTACAGATTAACTAAGTGCTTAACACTACTAAGTGCAAAAGCTATGAGAGATTTTTCCCAAAAGCCAATTACACTTGCATGTATCATGCGTGTGTACGTATGTGTACATACACAGTTGTTTCAATGGCTAAATGAAGATTACAAAGTAAACAAAGAATACCAACTGCCATGCTAGAATGTTCTTAGGGATTAGATGTTTAGATATGGAAATGAGTGTGCTGAGCAATACAGCTTATGTGTCTCGTATACACATAACCAAAATATGATACATACATCAGTATCAAGAATGATAGAAACAAGATTGGGCCCATCAGAGAGTACGTGCGAACAAGAATGCAAGAAGATGAAGAAATTACACAAACAACACATGAATAAATTGCATAAGTGCGGTGCCACACATACAGCGATTCAGAAAATTCGCTGAGAGCCAAGTAGCGGTACCACGATCGGCGCCACTTTATTATTCTCTCCATCGTGCATAAACATGAATTTTGAGACATTATTTGTTGCTGTTAACAGTTGTCATGTTATCATGAATAAAAATTGATAAACTATTATATCGTTACTAATATAACACACACTTCTTTACTCCTTCTCTCCTTACCTCTCGTACTTATGTATATTCTCACATCTCCTCTTCACGTTTCTTAATTTGCTCTCTTATTAACTGATCTTTAACATTATCTAAACCAATCTCTTCTTACGTAACAACAACAACATTTTACACTCTCTCCCACCATTAGTTTTAAGCTCTTCCTTGTTAACTTAGTTGTAAGAATTGTGCAATATTTGAATTAATTAATAAAGTTACCGTCAAAAGGAACGGATCATTATTATATGTAATAGCATAAAGGAATCGAGATATATGTACATACATATATATATATATATATATATATATGTATAAATCTTCAGAATGATGAGAAGAGTTGATTTGGTCATGTCTGTCCGTCCGTAATACAATATATTTCAATGATACCCAATATTCTTTGATAAAGGGGGGGGGGGGGTAGGGTTAATTCCACTAAAAATATCCACTTATTTAAGAATTTTTTTTGGAAAGATGATTCATGTAAATTTATTTATCCAATTAGTATACTGTAAACTCATATTTCAAAAATGTGTTCAAAAATTTTCACAAGAAAATATACAAAATTGAGCCGTTGACAGCAGATCTACGCAGACGTCTCGAAAAGAAGGCAATTTGCCGTGGACAGTTTTTCTCAGCATTGGATCATCTGAAATCAAAAAATCAAAGAGTTTTCATTAGGTAATCAATTGTCCGAGGTAACCCTGTCGAGTTTTTATTAAAAAAAAATTTTTTTCAATTTTTTTTTACATTTGAAGTAGAAGTTCGATTTTTAGACGATAAATCGCATAATATTTTTTATTGTAAAATAAATAAAAATTGAAAAAACAAAAAAACCTCCCAGGCTTACCTCGGTAATTATGTAGAGAAAGTGTGTACAAAATTTCAGGAAGATCGGCCGAGTAGATTCAGAGAAAAAGTGTCCACCGACTTGAAAAACGTCGTTTTCCAGAAAATCGATTTAAAGTTCGACCATAGCAGGTAGCCGAGTCGGAGCGGCCAACGGTTATAATGCTCTAACTTTGTGAATTTTGCACCGATTGACTTAAAATTTGGACACAACATTCTTGAGATTATGTACATTCATTTTCTCAAATGAACCAAAATCGATTTTTTTTTACCCTAAAAAATCAGCATCAGCCTCAGGCCAGGTGCTTTCAGCCACCGTCTTCATCCACTTACATCTAGAGCGAGACAATTTGGGAGCGCCAGTACTCACCGAGGACAGCCAAAGGTAGTCACACTACAGTAGCTTTTGCTGTTAGCCGAACAGTATTTTCATAGAAAAAAATTAAAATGAAATTAAATGTAAGAAAAAAAAAATTGCTGAAGCCTTGCAGGTTTGTACATATTTAAAACCGCAACTGAGTTTGAACTTGTGTTGCTGCCACTAGCAATGTGGGATTAGATTATCGGCGGGAGAGAAAAAAATCAGTTTTTAATAAGCATTTTTGATTTTGTGATTGCATATTCTATATTTAAAATTCATAAAATCACTAAATTTGGTTCTCCCTACAGGTGAGTCACTTTTCTGGCTCTGATTCTGGCGTCCAAATGACCAAAAGTCCACTGTTGTGTAAATATTCTTGCGAGCAGCGATACATAGGAGCATACACCTATATAGAATGGAGTCTAGTAGCTGCCATAACTTTCGCCGCAACTTGTGTAAACAGGAAATACAGCAGGGCATGTGTGCTTGGAATGAACTCTCCAAGTCAGTTGCAACAGGATTCTGTTTTTCGCACACTCCAATCTGGTCATCAGCTTTTTGCTTGATTATTGCTAACTGTGATATCATCAGTTGTGTTTTTTTGACCCCATGATGTATAAAAAATTAATAATATATTTATTAATGAATATACCGTTTAAATTTGTAAAAATTAAATAAATAAATATTTTTATATAATATGTATGTGTATATTTTAAGTAAGTAACATTTATATTGATAGAGCTGAATAAAAAATCACGTTGACTTTCAATCTTTTTTACTTCTTTTCATTGCTGTTGTATTTACTAATTAAAACACAGTTTTCTCACTTTGTTATAAAATTTTCACACGTAATTAATTAATTTATTGTAATCACTTAAATATATGATTAGCAATGAAAATAGCACTGGATGCCACGAAGGAACACAATTTACCGATATATGATAGTAATAAGAGAGTAAATGTATTTCGCTTTTTTATTTTGAAGTCATATCATAAATATTACATTTGTATTTACCGGTTTTCAAAATCTATCTTCAAGTACTATATAGTCTCTAGTCACCGAATTATGACCTGACTGTTTCTTGAGGTTTGTCAAAAAGGGTTGGAAGCTCGGTGAACAAAGCAGGCCAAAAATTAGAAGTTTTCTACCTCAGCTACAGCATTGAAGATCACTCTTTAAAGATCATAACATATTTAGAGCTGCGCAAGTCCATGCCAAGTGATGATCCAAGTCGCTGTACAACGTTAGATGTAGAAGCAGCAATCAAGAATAATCTAAGGAAAAGTATATCAAGATTGGGTGCTCTACGACATAAAATACTGGGGGAACTCTCGATGGCTAACTGGAAAGACATTGCAGACAAAAAAATAGCCAACAGGCAGACTCATAGTCAAACCAAGACGGTTCAACCAATAAAAAGTAATATTCTACTAGCAGTCCATCAAAATGGCATCTTTTGTGCTAATTGGGTCTGAGCTGTGTCACTCAGACAACACCTCCATTACCCAAATAATCAGTACTTTAACTATTTTTTATGGTAATTTCAGCGAACTAGTGGCATTTCGTCAGCATTTCAAATTATGGTTTTAGCATCGCTCGAAATTTAATGGCTTAATAGCTTTAATGTGTTCATATATAACTATATATAAACGCATCCTTCGCAAAAAAATTCATCCTTATACTTATTCATATTTACAAGTACACTTTGCCCATTACTGTATGCTTTATTACCTAACTTCAAAAGTCACTTGAAGCCCTCCTACTCCCGCTCTTCACGAAACACATGGCCCCAGCCCCACATCAGCACGGTTTCCGACGAGTGCATAGCACCACCACTGCACTCACCGCCATAAACGCCCAGATAAACTGCGGGCTTAACCAAAACCGCCCATGCTAAGGAACTGTCCTAGTAGCGTTGGACCTGAAGAAGGCTTTCGATACAGTCAGCCATTCCACGCGACTAGATGATATTTATCAGTCGACACTCCCTCCAGGGCTGAAGAGGTGGTCCGCAAACTACCTGAGCGGTCGTCACTCGTCAGTGATTTTTCGAGACCAAACATTAAAGCAGAGGAAGATTAAGCAAGGTGTATCGCAGGGTGGTGTCCTTTCACCCTTGCTGTTCAACTTCTACATCTCGAAGCTCCTCCAACCACCAGAGGGAGTCTCCCTGGTCTCATATGCTGACGACTGCACGATAATGGCTTCGGGCAATGACATCGATGGTCTTTGTCCCAAAGTGAACAACTATCTCACCAACCTTTCTCGCTTTTTCACTGCGAAGCATTTTCAACTTTCCCCCACTAAGTCCACGGTGACCCTCTTTACCACCTGGACAAAGGAGGTCAAACTGCCCCTCAAGGTAAAAGTCGATGACACACCAATTCCGACGGCAAACAATCCCAAAATTTAGGGTGTAACCTTCGACAGTTTGCTCTCCTTCTCAGCGCACACAACCGCAATTGCCACTAAAGTCCAAAATCGTAACAAGGTCCTCAAATCGCTTGCCCGCAGCACCTGGGGCTCAGACAAAGAATTGTTGCTATCGACATTTACGGCAATTGGCCGACCGGTTCTAAACTATGCTGCGCCTGTCTGGTCGCCTGGAGTTAGTGACACGCTGTGGATAAAGCTACAGACATGCCGAATTACTGCCATTCGGACAGTGACGGTTGCCTCCTGATGTCCCCTATTCAACACCTTCACAATAGGACACAAATACTTCCTGTAATGCAGCACAATAAACAGCTCAGCAAGCAGTTCCTGCTAGGGAGCTACCGCAGGTTTCACCCTTGCATACACCTGCTTGAGCCAGAGCCGCCTCCTAGGCACGTCAGGAGACACCTTTTAAACTACGCCGACGAGATCCAAGGCAAAACTGACAGAAATCTACTGGACCAGACAGTGTTTAGACAGTCAATAAACGACGTTCACCGGGAGATCGTCACCTCCTTCTTAAGCTCCCGTCCTGTGAATGCCGTAATCGGAGGCCAACCACCACTTATTGCAGATGAAAAGCTCCAGCTTTCCCGTTAAACTCCTACTTAACCAGAATTGACCTCGACATACCAAACATATGTCCGGCATGTGAAGGTACCCCGTACGACGTTAACCACATTTCACATGCCCTTTAAAACCTACTCATCTAACACCCCTCTCCCTCTGGATCCAACCCGTCGAAACAGCATTTTCCTGGGCCTACCTTTAGATGAGCCAGACGAAGACGACCGGTGATATACCCCACACTGACGCGGCTTCTATTACTCTTAAAACAACAACAACAACCTAACTCCAAAAAGTAGCAATTAACTGATCTATTGTCGTTCAATCACCTCCTAACGGAGTTAAGTGTTGGATGTAGCTGATTTCTCACATGATGCTCTTTACGGTTAGTTGCTTTTTAATTATTGCCCCAATTGGTATTGCCTTCGCCCAGTTTGATCCTACCACACTTATGTACGACTTCACTTATACGCCACATCTACTCAAGTACCTTTTAGTTGGTTTTACTCTCCTTCTCGGTACGGTTAATGCTGAGCTACTGGTGAGTTCTATATGTAGGATGTACCATATTTAGATACATATTGCCCGTATGTAGCAAAGACAACATCAAATCACATACATCCATATATCCATTAACATTAGCATCCCATCACCACTGCAGCGAAGTAGTTAAGTATGATGCCACTAAGGAGCAAAGCAACGTTCAGCTGCTGGTAGAATGTTGTCGAAAGCTTAGTAAAATTGGAAAAACAACAACAACATTAACATCAACACCACTATTCGATGCAATTATGTTGTTGTTGTTATTCACTATCATCATTAGTACATTTCGTGTTTATGCATTTAATGCGATTTGCTGTTATTGGCAGAGTTGCAGTTGCAAGCAGAACTGTTGAGTGCTTACGAAAAGCGTGCAAATACTAGTCCGATTTCTCGTAAAAGTATTCAAAGTGCGGTTATTAGAAGTTAAATACGTGAGATTTTTTAAATTACGGACACACTAGTGAACCGACAACGACTATAGTGAAGAACGGTATTATTAAAGGGCTGGGCTAAAGTGAGGCCATTGCCATTGGAGCCGTCAGTGGAAGGGTTAGGTTAGGTTAGGTTGGTATGGTTGCCCTGGGAATGGGCACACTTGGACGGAGAAAGATTTGTCCTTTGTGATACCATTATGAAGGGGGTCGAGGTGAGAGAGAAAGACCGATGTGATGCAGGGAGAGGGCGGGGAGAAGTGGTGCTGGGGTGGTTAGAAGCGTGCGGATTACGAACGATGATTATGTTTGCGCCAACCGCTTTATGCTGCTGATGTAATTCATCAGATTTTTAATGTCAGCGCAAGCTATATCAGCAGGCGTAGCAAAGAAGTAGGAGCCAAGATGCCTGAATCTTAGCCCCGCCAGAGCAGGGCAGCTAAGGAGAAGGTGCTGAGATAATTCCACCTCATCCTCCATACATTCAGCGCAAAAAGGACTCGAGGTGATTCCAAGTCTCACAGCATACATTCCTCGCGCATTGTGTCCTGTGAGAGAACCTACGAGATTAGAGAGCTGATATTTTGTCAGCCTCAGAAGCTCGACCAAGCGCCTCCGGTCCACACGTGGCCAGAAGGATTTCGCGACCTTACACTTTTGTGTACTTGCCCACCACTCGCTGAGTTGCCCATCTTTCTAGGAGCAGACCGCAGGTAGTCAGGGGGATCCCAATTCTCTCCCTTCGCGGGGAAATCACCTCACAGGTCCCATGTCTGACCAGCTCATCCGCCTCACAGTTTCCCGCAATGTCGCTGTGACCCAGATGAGGCTGATGTCAAAGAATTCGGACGCAGTCGAAAGCGAGGTCAGGCATTCCTTGACCAATTCCGAATGCACCGTCATAGACCCGAGGGCCCTTATTGCCGCTTGGCCGAATTTGAGTCGCAAAAGACTCCTCCGCCAAAATTTCCTTCCAACTTCGATCCATTCGTGAACAAGTTAACCAGGCCCTGCCCTCAAGTGCAGCCCTCCGCCCACTCTTCCCCTGACGGAATATAAGTGGAGAAGGTTCCGGTTGGACTAAACGAGGGTATACACTGATCCGTTGACAGAGGGACGATCTCGAAGTTTCTAAGGATGCTTGAGTGCCCATAAGTGAGGTTGAGCTTATAGCCCTATAACCCCTCAGTCTGATTGCGGTACGTGTAGCGGCAATTCTGCCTGCGATGTCTACAGGTACCACATTTAACGTTGCGTTGAGCGCCAGAGTAGGAGTCGTTCGAAGCGCCCCACGGATTCCAATGAGTGCCGACTTCTGAACCCTCTCCAGCTTCTTCACCAATGTCGTCTTCTCTAGTGAGTTCCACCAGACTATGGCTCCATATAACAATATAGGCTTTACAATAGTATTATATAGCCAGAAAACAACTCTAGGCGAAAGGCCCCATCAGTGAAGGGACTCGTATAAAATAGCAATAAATCCAAAACAATGACCGCTAGAGTAGGAGTTTTTTGAAAAGAGTGTTAAAGCTACCGACTTGAAATTATAGACCAGATATCCACAATATGCCAAATCTTGAAAAACACCCATGAAAGGAGAATCGACACATACAATTTTTCTGTCGATTTTAAAGCTGGTAACACATCGAATACTTTCAGTGCCGGAGCGTTTGTATGCATTCGGATGACGTGACCCAGCCAACGAAGCCATTGGATCTTTATTCGCTCCACTATGTTTTTGACGCCGTAAAGTACGCCTTCGATACTCACCGTCACTAAGGTGCAAAGGTCCAAAAATCTTCCGCAGAATCTGTCTCTCAAACACTCCAAGTGTGCACCATAGAGTATTTTTTAAGAATTTTAAAGTGCGAGGGCTTCAATTTATATTTTCCCGCACTACGTATTATGAGCTGCGATCCGATATTTTTATCGAAAAGTAATCAAGTTTTTAGCATAAACTTACATACTTTCAAAGTTTTCACTTACCGGCTTTATTTGTTATTCATCAGTGAATTGAAAAATTAATCTTACCCAAAAGATGACTTTTCGTCCGATGATTTATTATGATTTTCGACGTGGATTATCGGAGACAAGAGATTATCGATTAACCTACCTTGAGTATTGGCATTGAAGCACCACACTTAGCCACTGTGAATCTCTGTTACAATGAGTTCCAACGACACCTTCGATTCTTGCAGGATGAATTACGAGAAGGCAATACAAAAACGCTTGTTGTGCTAAAAACAATCGGTGCTTCGCATCAATTGATAACGCAAGATCGTCATGTGAAATATTGTGCGGTAGACTCCTTCTTGTGTATTAGAAGATCAGCATACAATCAATATTGCATGCATATTTGTTCGTCAAGAAGATTTGTTCTCGTTCGATGCAGGACAATATGACAATTGTGCAGATATTTTCAGTTCTTTCGTCATTTGATTGGCACTTCGCGAAAGATTTGCTGAAGTCGCTTCTTCACTTTTTGAACCATTTCACGTGACGTTGCTGTCTTTTGATGGCCACCTCCATGGCGTTTCGCGATGCTACCAGTATCATTGTAACGAGTAATGGTGCGATAAACAAAAAGTTGATTTACTTTAAGGTGCTCGAGCTATCGAAAAATCGCTGGTTGTGATTTGAAATCCATTACTGATTTCCTTTTTTCGCGTTTACTCTCCGCAAAATGCTTCCGCGCGCTTGTAAAGAATACTCTGGACTGTCATTTAGCCACTTAACAGACAGCTGATGCTCGTGCAATCGTTTGGTGCGTCCAATGGGCTGGAGGAAACATCGTCTATATTTCTTCAAAGACGAGGCTGACGCCAATGTAACAGGGAATGGCGAACGCTATAGCGACATAAAAGACGTTTTGGGTGCCAGAAATTTAAACCCGTGATCTCCACAATATTTGGTTCCGAGAAGACGGCGCTACTTGCCATACATCCTGTTATTTGTGGGGATATGTAAAGTCTAAATTCTTTGTGGATAAGGAAGCTTCGATTGAGGCATTGGAGTCCAAGATTACTAAAGCTATTCACGAGATACCGACTGAAGTCCTCCAGCGAATTAACTTTGTAAAATACACACAAATAATGAAGATTGTCCAATCACTTTACATTTTCGTTGTTTTATTTCAATTTAAAATCCAATACCTTTAACTTAGCAGTTTATCTGAATTTCCACAACAGGAATTTAAAAATTAAAGGTAAAATCGCGCGATTATTTCTTACTGAACATTTCAAAGGTTTAAGATGGCTGTATTTCCCTTCTAGCTAAAATATTCAGCAATACTTGATACTCAGGGGTTTACGGGATGTTAGTACAGATAAACTTTTCCAGTTCTTAGCCTTGGTATAAGTTCACATAGTTAGTTGCCTTTGGCTTTATAAGGATATATATTTATTTGTGACTGCAAGTCATATTGCACATTTTTTGCGTACCAAATTTGCTTACTGCATTTTCTGTGTGCTGCCGCTAGTCCCTGTGTAGCTGCAAGGGAACTTTTGAATGCCAAGTTTTCGCGCAAAAACAAAAACAAAGCAATTTTCGTCACAAGCAATTTGCGTCGACAAACAACCTCCCTTTCGTCTTTTATTAATGCTTCTGTGTATTTCTGCGGAAGTTTAGTTGAACGAAGTTGAGTTAGAGAAACTCTTTAGTTGCTCAGCTAAGGCAATCACTGTCGTGGATGTGGCACATATTCCTAAATATTCATGAAATGTGTCTTTGCCATTAACGCCTACACCAACATTATTGTCATCAGCTTGTCACTGAAGAGTGACGAAATGACTGTGGCGTTGACTTGCCTGTTGTACTCAAAGAAGCTCAAATAACTCGAACATCATTTGCCCTGTTATCAATTTGTGCTCATCTACAGCGGAGACGACGTCACATTTTGTGGCTGCCTTTTAAGCCAACGATGAGTGCCTACTTTTCCGTGCATTTTTATGTGCTTGCATAGCATATTATTTATACTTCCATACATACAGACATATGCATCATGCGCGTGGTATTTATTATTCACTATTTAATTAACAGTGGGCATGCTTTCGTTCATTAAATAGCGTAATTGTCGCTTGTGTTTGCCTGCATCCATGTGAAGATGATGCCGTGCAGACTACAATAGCAATATTTGTATTCAAATTTTAAGAAACCGCCACCTCCATTTGGGAGCTGCAGCGTGTGTGATGAGGCTTGAGCTACTTAAATGAGTACAAAGAGCTTTTGCATATCCTCATTGCAAATTGTGCTCATTTATGTTATCTACAACATCCCATTGCATTTTTTTCTAAATGTGAATTTCAAGTATGTATGTATGAGTATGCTTGCTGTTTTTGTACATACGAATGTGAATTTAGTATGCCTCTAAACGTGGGTGGGCCTGAAAGCAGCAAACGCAGGCTACTAACTAGCGTCATCACATCCACTCTGCTATATGCAGCACCAGTAAGAGCAAAGTCCTTGGGGGTCAAAGCATATAGAAGACCATACGTGGTCTTGTACAGATTTTGCGTACTGAGGGTGATAAGCACATACAAAACCACCTCGGACGAAGCTACAATGGTGATCGCCGATATGGCGCCAATCGATGTATTGACGGAACGACGAGCGAGAGTGTACGAGAAAAAACAGCAGTGTCACCCTAACATATCAACGATTATAGAAAAAGAAAAGACTTTATCCTTATTAAAATGAAAGGCGCCTTGAGAAAACCCGAAAAAAAGAGTGTGGACGAATTTCACACATCATAATCTCAAACATCAAATGAGCGCAAATTCTAGCTAACACAATTCCTGAAAGATCATGGTTGCTACCAGAAGTACCTATGTACATCGCCACGAAGTACCTACGCCCAATATGCCACAAAGAAGAATATACAAGGCATGCTTTTTTTGTATGCCCACGGCTTGCGGCTAGCAGACGCGATTTAGCCGCACCATCAGAAGATTCGATAATACCAGAAAACTTAGTCGACATCATGATGACTTCAAACTATGCGTGGTATAAGATTTCGTCAGCAATCAGTGAAACATGCATTAAAGCACGCAGACGTGTACGAGGTTAGAGGCAACTAAATATGGTGCTATGCTTGATAAAGAAACGAACCCTTAAGTCGGCGTGAGACAGGTATGCTAGGAAGGGGTGGACAGGCCTAACTGGTGTGGCTTCCTTTGGAAATAAACAAAACTGTGGGAGGATTATAGTACATGTAACTTTTGATGGAATAAAGGTGAAGAGTAACTGGTGTAGAGCCTAGTGCTCAAGTGCTGCTTTAAACTAAGGAGGTAAATGAGTATTTAAGTCCTCTCTCGACGAACAAAACTAACGGTTTATAAGGCTCTCATCATGCCCGACCTAACGTATGGCGCAGAAGCTTGGACGATGACAACATCCGATGAGGCGGCGCTTGGAGTGTTTGAGAGAAAGATTCTGCGTAAGATTTTTGGACCGTTGCACGTTAGCAAAGGCGAGTATGGCAGGCGATGGAACGATGAGCTGTATGAGCTTTACGACGACATAGACATAGCCCCGCGAATAAAGATCCAGCGGCTACGTTGGCTGGATCATGTCGTTCAAATGGATACGAACGCTCCGGCTCTGAAAGTATTCAATGCGGTACCAGCTGGTGGTAGCAGAGGAAGATGAAGCCCTCCTCTGCGTTGAAAAGATCAGGTGGAGAAGGACTTGATGGTTCGGGTTAAAATTCAACACTGGCGGGGTAAAGGATTTCGATGCTTCCTCCCCGTATATATATATATATACATATAATTGGCACTTACACCCTGTTTTGGGTGTTTGGCCTAGTTCTTCCTCCTATTTGTGGTGTGCGCTTTGATGGTGTTCTACAAATGGAGGAACCTATAGTTTCAAGCCGACTCCTAACGGCGGAGAAGCTTTTTCATGGCAGAAATACAAAGAAATTGTAGAATTAAATATAAAAAAATATAACAAAAAAAAAATAATAATAATAATAATAATAATGAAATATAAAATATGTAAAAGGAAAAACTAAGCTTTCCTGAAGTTCCTCTTTCGAATTGCTTAAAAGTCTATTTGTACGACAAGACCAGCGAATCAACCTCCAAATACGCTTATTAAGGGGGTATTCTAGTGTAGAATCATGAGTTTGAGGTGATTTTACGAGTGCTATCAAAAAAAAAAAATAGCTTTACTATCCATTTTTTTACCAGACATTTATTAATCTTTAAACAATGCATAAAAAAGCCAAAAAATTAAAAAATGAAAATTGTATACGCTGAGGAATTGGGGGTCCAAAAAAATGGCGCGCGAAACTTGTCATGATTGCAAGCTTTCTAATGATCTGAAACAAAACAAATGAAAAAGGTTATAAATTTATGTGAATGTCTCTATCGTTCTAAGAAAAAGTGGGAAACATTTTTTTTTTGCTGAATTACGGCTGTCCGCAAAAACACATTTTTCCTACTTTTTTGGACATTTCTGAATTTTTTAAAAATAGTAAACACATTTTTTTTAATAATAGATCGAGAAGACTCACATCAAATTACAAGTGAATCAGCTTAGTAGAACTTGAGATATCTTGTCAAACGTTTTGAAAAATGTAGTTGCGAGAAAATCGCGTTCAAAGTTTTCATACTAGACGGATCGGAACCGATGACACGTAAACAAAAAGGTTATATTTCATGAAATAATAGGAATTTAAAAAGTCCCCTTATGACATATTCTTAAAAGTCTAAACTTTGAAAGTAGACAAAAAAATTTAGAATATTTTCAAAATTCTACACTAGAATACCCCTTGATTAAATCAAGGTCTTATCGCTTTCGACATCTGCCGCCTAAATGCATAAAATTTCTTAAACTTTCTGCAAAGTCTTTCTCTCGAATACATCTTTTTAAATATTTTCATCGCTTATGCTTCTAAACCATACAAAGAGACGGAAATGATGAGAGATTTTTTTGATTTGAGAATTGTTGTTCTGTTTGTTGAGAAAGGTTTCTCTGCTCATTTTCCTACTCGCACTTCTTGAGAAAAGAGATTATCCGTTAGATCTCAATACTAATACTTTTTACGGTGATCATTCTAATACCCAAATAAACCATGTCAACTATCAGCAAGAGATGCAGAGACACAAGTGTGCCCTCTCCACCAGCAATTTATTTAACTTATTCAGTGAAGGCAGAATAAACGGTATGCCAGTTGAGGCTGATAATATCAATGCCATCGGCATACTCCAACAATTGTGCGCTCTTATAAAAAGCGGTACTTGAGCGAATTGTTTTTGCAGCTCGAATAACTGCAGCTAATAGCAGACATAAATGCTACGGCTACTCATGAAAAGAATAAATTGCATATCTGTGTATATATGTGCGAGTATGTATGAATGTATGTATACTCGTATGAGCAGATTGTCATATGAGCAGATATCGACCATTTTTCCACTACTTCAACGTACAGTGTTCCAATTTATGTGAGTAGTTAGTAGCAACTGTTGCTGCAGAGTTTCAGTCGATGCCTTTACATATCACAATTCGTTATTCTACAGGAAAATGAAAATTATTGTTGAGTTCAATTAAAAAGGGCAACTACATTTTTGCAATTTTTACAAGAATTAATTTGTAGTAGTAAGGAGAAGTTGACGCAACAAAGCTAAAGCGAAATGAACTTGTAATTAAACACAATTTAATAGATATGTATGTGTGAGTGTATAGTATCGACTGCGTTCGTGAAATTAATTAATAAAATGAAGTATAAATCAAAAATTTACATTTGTTGAGAACCTTTTGTATTGTAACAAAGCAAAAATAAAAAAATGGAAATTTGTAACATATGGCTTTTACTTATTCCACCAAAAGTTATTAAAAACGTCAAAAACAAAAAAGTTCATTCCAAATTTTATTATTGGAATATGTACAAAACATTTTGATATAAAAAAGTGGCAATATCGCCCTGAAAGAGCATCATGAGTATACTTTTTTTTCTAGAACAATTTTACAGTTAATTTTTCAGTCAAATTTTAACCCGTAGCACCCCTTTTATGGATCGATTTGATCACATTTTTAAGAAAAGTCTAAAACATGATTTTAAATACGACATTTGAGGTTCAGAATGTACAACAAAAATGTTTGTCCAAAAATTTCTGTGGAGTTTAATGAAGACACAGAAGTTCTCAACCAAGTGGTCTATTTTATGCATTATGTTCAATACTTCTAAAATTTATTTTTGAAGGCATTTGAAGGCTTCAGTTTGAAATTTATTCCATGTGTAAAATTGTGGTAATAATTTAGTTTTTTTTCGAAAAGCCAAGTTTGTTTTTTCCATATTATTCTAAAATTGAATGCTTTCTTAATTTGGTGACAAAATTTTAAGCAAGTCAGATGAAAACTTACAGAGATATAGAACTTTAACTGAAACAATTAAGTAAGTGCAACTTGGAACTAGGAACAATTTAAACCCATTTGTCTAATTCTTTTTCAAAAACCGAGTTTTGTGTTTTTGCATATTTAAAATGATTAACGTCTCCGTAATTTGGTGCAATAATTTCAAGTAAATCAGAGGAAAACTTCCGGAGATGTGGTTGGTATGGTAACTGAAAGAGTTTAGAACGGGCGATTTGGATCTAGTGACAATTTGAGCCCATTTGACTAATTTTTTCCAAAAACCAAGTTTTTTTTTACAATTTTCTATATATTCTCTATTTTGTATAGACTCATTTGAAGTGAAATATTTTCGGTTCTTTTTAACAATTTTATGAAAAAATTTAAGATAAAATATACTCTTTCACAATTTATTTGGATAAAATCTAAATATTGTTTCGAAATGTTTGGATTTTTTTTTTTGTTTTATATAATAAAACATAGCAGAGCAGAATATTTCGAAAAATTTTATTTGAGGCCATTCCTTAGACCGAACTTAAAAATTTAGGAATATATATCACAGCCTTTTATGCGGAAATCGATGCCAGAGAATGCCATTGAAGTGGCACAACTTCGAAACGCACTTGCATTTCGCCAGACAGCCAGTAAGCCTTATCCACACTGCAGTCCCACACAATAATATCCATACTCTTTGAAGAATGTTTGACTACACTCAGTGCCTTGGAGGCAGAGACCCCTTCTTGCTGGGCTGGGCACCACAACATAAAGGTCATGGCGGTTTAACCTTTCAACTAAGAAGAGAGAACTTACGAACTCTCACTAGATACTTTTCTGGATATTGGAATATTTGTTATCATTTCAGAAAACTAGAAGTAGTAAGAAGAGGATGATGAAACGCCCCAGCATCTCCAGTGAAAATGTGTAGCTCTCGAAAAACGAAGATTTAACAACCTAGGTGATGTGACTGTAAATACATACATTGTTGATATAGCACAAAAAGCCCGAGAAAATGCTCAAATTTATTAAAACCTCCAATAATACGTTCGCAGTCAAGCACAATAGATCACGTTTGAGGCCACAGTGCACGATGGTCTCAGTCCATAATACGGATGAAATTTTGTTTCTGGATACACCAAGGCAGCCACTTAGTGTTTAAAAATAGCATCAAGAAAACGGACGTGTTTTGAATCGCTCTGCAAAATATTGATAAAGTCTTGATTTTTAAAAATCCAAATGGGGTCACAGTGGATGCGTGAATTGAGATAGTGGTTCTGTATCATAGCTGAAATAATATTTTGTGATGTTTATCTTTAATTTGCTCACTTCACAAATGGAATCTTAAAAACAGTTAAAGTTAATAAGCAAACAGCGGTAGATTTGTACTTTACCTGTAATTTAAATAGTAAAATCAAAATAAAAACACAGTTTGCAAAATCAAAAAGAGAAACATATTAGCTTAGTCCGAAAGAATATTCGATTAAATACTAATCAAAACAAACATAAAACAAAACAACTGCCAAAGTGTTAAAAGTTGGAGTGCAACAAATGTAATGGCACTTTACGTGGGGAGACGAAAATAAGTTGTGAGGGCATACATAAGTAAAACCTTGTTCCACCAAATAAAGAAATGCAGTGTAGATAATGCTCGAATTTAAAAACAAAAATGTCATTTATATGTTTGCACTATAACTACATATTTTATAAAGCTCAAAATAAATCTCTACAGAAGTCCATCTACTCAAATAGTTTTGTTGAAATTTTTAAAACAAACCAATTGCAAGTAACAGGCACAAAGTGTGAATAATCGCTGTTAGTCTTCTCACTACGCATCAATTTAACTTTAATTGCTGCCTTCGTTCCACAAATATATCTTCAACAAATTGTTAGAATTTATATGTACGCAGATACTGAAAACGAAAGCCACTCGGCTGCTGTTAAGAACGGCGCCACATGCATCAGTGACTAATGCAACATTAAATTAATGTCATCAGGGCAGCGAGAGTCCGACAAAAAACAATTAATTTATTTTAAATGAAATCTAATGCTCAGCAGCGCCGCCTAGAGCAACCTCAAAAGAGCAATCGTTGTTGTGCGAAAGGCCAATATGGGGCGGTTCAAAGCCACACCCAGAGGGTAAGCAACATTAAGCGTCTCAAAAGTTCAAGCATGATTTAGCTGCCCCGGGAGGATGCAAGATGGGTTGCGTGCTTTAATTTCACTACTTATGCTGTTAAGTTTTCAACAAGCAACAACAACAACAAAAATAACAATATTTGAGCTGCCGTCGTTGGCTAATTACTACTGCACACATTCAACGCATACAGTATGGTATAAAAATAATGAAACATCCGGTATGGTATTTAAGCTTTTACTTTTTTAAAGTTGACCATTGCGGTCTTTAGGTATAAATAACAAAAGTGCACTTGGTGTACTTAATTAAACAAAAATAAAAATTAATGTTTCATGTAATGCTGAAATTCTTGAAAATTCATCACATTCCTCTTTTTTTGCATTCGTAATCCAACTTTTCCACACACAAGTTTGCCTTTGGCGATACTTGTTTGTGATACAAGGAAAGGGAAAATGGAAAACAATTTCCTAAGAACTTATAGTATATTCACGATTCGTTCACAGGGGGACGCCGCACGGTGGTGTCCTTTCATCCCTACTTTGGCTAGTTGCTACTGACGAAGTTCTGATAATGCTAAATAAGGGTGGGGCTAAGGTAGTAGCATACGTCAATGACTTGGTCCTCATGGTATCGGAATCGTTTCCCTCAGTCATGGCTGAGATTTTGGAAAGGTCACCGGCTGTACTCGGTCGCGGGGCTACCACTTGCGGTCTTCGAGTCAACTCTGACAAAACGGAGTCGGTGCCATTTATCAGAAAATATAAACCTCCACCCTTTCGACTTGCCAAATTAAACAACCCCGTTCTCCCGTTTTCATCGGAGGTTAGGTATCTTGGAGTGATAGATACTTGACTCCAAACGCCAGTATAGCCTACTACTCCTGTAAATCTATGTGCGGTAAAAAATAGGTACTCAAGTCACAAGTCGTGCTGTGGATGTAGAACGCTGCGGGTTATCCAATTTTAACATATGGATGCCTAGTTTGGGGGGAAACTCTTTGGAAGGGTTATAATAACACTAAACTGGGGAGGGTACAAAAGACTGTAAGACATGTAAAACTTGCCCCAGTGCTGCCCTGAATGTCCTTTTGCACTTACTTCCCATCGACTTTTCCGTTATTTCCATCCCAGCTCAAAGTGCAATCAGGTTAAAGGAGATTGGCCTTCGGGGTCAATATCTCAAGGTAGCATTTTGGGGCAGTTAACACCGTATTTCTCCGAACTTCGAACAGATCTCTCTATCCGCAAACTAGAGTTAGAAGGTCGTGCCAAGGCAATCTTTCCAAAAAAACAGGATTGGATCGAGGGATAATTCTGCACCGAAGACAGAGGTGCAGTCTTCACTGACGGTTCCAAGATGGAATTCGGAGTCTTAGCAGGAGTTTTCTCTAAATTAGCCAACTTATCTATCTCCTTTAAACTGCCGAACACTGCTTGTGTTTTTCAAGCAGCAGTCTTAGTGATCCTGCAGGCATGCAAAATGCTGAGGGAACGCTGGAGCGAGGGAGATATTAACATTTTCTCCGATACTCAAGCCGCGATTAAGGCTCTGACGACGCCAGGGCGCAGAACCGAACTAGCAAGCTCCTCTAAGGAGGAAATCAAATCTCTTGGGTATGCAGGTATCATTTATCTAATCTGGATCCCAGGACATAGGAACATAGAGAGAAATGAAATTGCTGATGAGCTTGCCAGGAAAGGGACTGAATTGGCCTCAGAGACCCGATCATCGGCATCTCACTGACAGTTTTTAAAGGGGAACTGCACAAATTATTTCTCAGGAAAGCGCAGAAAAGATGGAGCTCCATTTCTTCATGCGCTATTCGAAAACCCTTTGGCCCCAATACAATATACGAAGGACTCAAAAAGTTGTTTGGACTCCTCACCATTCAATTTCCAAACTCGAAGATGTATTTACCGGTCACTGATAGTCGGCATACACGTGGAAAAGCTAGGGTTACCATTTAACCCCCATTGTAGAAGCTGTGGGGCCTTTCAGAGAAAGAGACTGTTGAGCATATTCTCTGTAAATGTCCGAGTTGTGCAGCTAGACGACTAAGGTCACTGGGCGCTCCTTTCTTCGACAGCCTGGGGCGCCAACCTAAAGCCAATCAATCTCTTCCATTATATCATAACAGCTCAGGCTGGCTGTAGATATCTTCCTGTTGGAGGTCTCATAATGGTATCAAAACGGCGCTTTAGTGCTACTTGAGGAGTGTCAGACCGGCACTTCAACCATTTCACCTACCTACCTACCTATATTCACGATAGGACGAAAGGGAATAAGGAAAAATCTCCCTGGGAGTTTCGAATCAAAATCGGGCTGATTCTCTCTAGGAGTTCTCCAAAGAAAGGGTCTCGCTATTTTGGTAGTAATGGCTTTTTTATATATTTTTTTTTTTGATTTATTAAACGCTTATCCATCCTCAGATGTTAGTATATCCATATCGATACAGGAGTAAAAATAATTATTTTGATGATAGGAATCGAGTTTATACAAAATAATAGATTTTATGAATTATTAGTCAACTTAAACATATCAGTCGATTTGAGTCATATTTCACAAAAGTAAACAGTTATATATCTGCAGTTATAAAATTTGAAAATAACTGCATGTCCAGTAAGTGCATTTGCGCATACAAACACGCACAACAAAAACTATTTAGTTTAATGGCCAAAGAAATATTGCTATGCAGTGTTTTTGCAAACTGACCAAAAAAGTGCGAAAGAACTGGCGGGCAAGTAATTCAAAGTAAACAAAGGAATAATTCTCACTTTTGTCTTTCTTCGCTGTGTTGGTGTAAATAAAAGAATATGCACAAAGTTATAAGTTTTTGAAGTTGTTCCGAAAAATAACTACATATAACTGTCTACCACATTTCTTTTTTTTATTATTTCGCCGCAGCCATCCTGACTCCATGAGCGTGTAACTGGCTGAGAAATATGAGATATGTACATATTCTTGCAAGGGTATATGTGTGTGTGTGTGTATTAGAGATGCCAATCCGGAAATTTCAATGCGAAGCACTGAAAATCGCGGGATTAGCTAATACAGTGGCTTAATAAAGAGCTCGGACACCCAAGTGATATGGTTTTAAATTAAAAAATATGTATTAAAATGCAAATCTAATGTGTTTATGGGTCACATTTATTTTCGATCTTCAAGCGTCCTTTTCAAAAGTAAAAAAAAAAAAATAACCAAGCTTCAAAGCATTCGTACATAGGAAATACAAACATAACAACTTAGCCAAGCCCATGACAAAAAAGAACTCGAACATAGGCGGACATCAAGTGCTTTATGCTTGGGATTGTTGTCTTGATGGTACTTGAAATTGGCCTTAATTCCCAACTTTTCAGTTTTCATAAATGTTAGGTATTGTTTGTGGTCCATATTGCCGTTAATAAGGCACAAATTTCCAGTACCAGCAGGAGACCTACAATCTCATACCATTACCGACCCACCCCCATTCCTAACTACGTACACATTAGTATAACATTACATATATATACTAACGCGCAATTTTTGTGGAGTTTTGTTACAATAAATAATTCATGTTAATCCTCAGCAAAATACAATTCATACTTTTAACTGATTTTTATTTATTTATTAGTATAAATCTAGAGGTTTTTTACGTTTGAGCCTTCGTTTTCATTTTGTATTATCGTTAAGAATCAAAGCATCATTGTTCGCATGCTTGCTTAGTCGCTCTGTGTGCGACTTTGCAAATTTCTTTATGGATGCTGTAACTGAACCAATATTGAGGTCACGTTCTAGATCTTGCGTCCTAATATACCATGGAGCACATGCGTTGTATATGCGCTTTGTTACTATAGCTGGTGCATCCCCATAGCTGAATCCCAGATAGGTTTGAGAATTTGTTTGTAAAGCAGTATCTTATTGTATGCGGATAAAACTGATTGCTTACCCATTAGCCAACTCATATTTTGGAATTTTAGGTCCAGTTCTTCTCTCTTCTTTTTCACGTGCGCACTCCACATAAGTTTCGTGTCGAGCGTCATACCTAGATACTTTGCTGTATTAGAGTATGATACTTTAATGCTGTTAATGTATATTGGGAGGTAGTTGGTATTTTTGTTTGTAAAGTTAATGTGTACAGACTTTGTTTCGTTCACTTTGCCATTTATCTGTCCAATTGTATAATTTATTGATAGCAAGCTGCAGTTGTGTAGTAGACTCTATTTCTGTCTTTCCGACGGTTAGTGTTGCAGTGTCATCAGCAAATGTTGCTGTAAAGCAATATCTGCTGTTCGGCAGGTCGTGAGTAAAAAGTAGATAGAGAAGGGGACCAAGCACACTTCCTTGCAGCACACCAGCTTTTATCTCTTTCAGTTTAGAGAACTCATCTTCGTGTCTGACGCGAAAATAGCGCTCAGACAGGTAGGTTTTTAAGATATTAAAACATTTTGTTGGCAGTACATTCTTTATTTTCCACAGCAGGCCAGCAAGACATACTTTATCGAAAGCCTTAGAGACATCGAGAAATACAGCAGAACAGTTCTCGATGATACGAGTAATTCTGTGAATTTGGTCAATAGTTAAGTGGCGCGCGCGAAATCCAAATTGTTGTGTTGGTAATATTTGTTTTTTTTCTATGATATTTCTCAGGCGCTTTATCAAAAATTTTTTCCAACAGTTTTGGTAAGATGGGCAACAGAAAGAAAAAGGCGAAAATAAAGTGTGAAAGAAACTGCTTGAGTATGCAATATTGCCACTTACTTTCATGCTTGTATTTTGTTTGCAGATTATTGGGCAATAAGGTTCAGATCTTGGCTAGATGCTTTGCTATTCATCCACCTCGGGTATTTTAATGTAAGCAATAAACCACCAGTTTCTAATTTTTTAGAGTCATATTGGTGTTTTTAGTAAAAAGATATTGTATATATAACGACAAATACGATTTAGTCACAGCTGCAAGTACAAAGATTCCACGCCAGTTAAAACACTTCTGCTTATTGAGTTTCTGGGCCATTTTCACAATAATTGGCCATATTCACATATGTTGATTAAAGAATTTTTTGACCGCGCGCATCTTCAAAAACAAAATTAGTCGAATAAAAAGAACATTTTCTTTTAAATTACCTGGAAATCGATTATCGATACAGTTTGCGGCATGGAAAATAAAACATTTTTCTCAGATTTTTGATTTCTTTAAATGTTCCGCTTAAAAAAATTCCCAAAATATGCTTATTTTCTCTGCCAGGACTAAACCTATAAGTGACTTAACCTCTCAATATCGCAACGGGGTATATTAATTAAAATGGTTCCAGTTCTTATCAAATTTCTTTTCTTTTCCAATTTTCAATGATTTGAACAAACTTAAGTCCCGCAACAAGTTTCCGGATTATATTGTAAATATCCCGAGATCCCGGAATTAACTATTATTCCTAATATGGGCAACCCTAATAAATATGTTTATGTGTTGGAAAACTTTCACCAAATGAATGTTCTTGATAATCAAAAGTAAAATGTAAAACTTTCTGGTGAGAACTTTTTATTATTTCTCATTTTTATTTTTTATACTCAGTGGGTTCTGCTTTCTTCCGGTTCATTTGATGTTTTGTTTTCACTTGAATAAATATAATATTTTATATTTAAATCCATAAATACCAGAACACGGAGATGACTTGGACACTTTATATGCACCTTATAATTTTAGTCACTCTACATACATACACACATATGCAGTTTTCGGAATTTTCATTTATAAAGTATCTATGCATCTGAGTGTTCACTGAGTATGCACTGAGTATCATTTTCCAAGCAAAAACCGGCGTATTTAATAAGAGAACTTATATTGAATGCTGAAAAAAGAACATATGAAGAAAGAACATAGAAATTTCGTGATCTCTTAGAATCGGCCCACTTAACACCGTGGGCCACTTAACCTCGGGCGATGGCATTTCTGCCAGAACGTGCAATGGATTTTAAGGGCACACCATTGTAATTTTAGAGATTTTTTCATACGCCCGACTACTCTAATATACTTACATTCTACTCTAATATATGTATAATCTTATTTGATTGGAAATTTTATTCATTTATTTTATTTGCAAAAATTTTATAAATTTCAAAAATCAAAATGTTTGACTTCGAATAAATATGCAATTATTTTAGGCAATAAATTAATAAACTCGACGCTTGTTATTGACCAATTACCATAAACGTATTAACATACATTGATATTCTCACTTATTTGTAAATTCATGTTTTCACTTCTATAACCAAAGCTCTCATACATAACTGTAAGTTAAAATATATGCATGGATGTACACTTGTTGGTCAAGTGCGCAGGTAGCAATTTGAGGCATGGAGGATTTTATTTACTGTTTAGTTTCATCAATCAATCATTTCTACTAGCAATTTTTCTACTTCATTAGTTTCTTCTTCTTCACCGGCGCCAAATAGAAACATGAAGTGAAGGCAAGTCCTTCTCTAGTTGATCTCTCAAACGCAGAGCGGGCTTTTCTCTTTCCGTGGCACGCTGAATGTACGAGTATGCATTAAATACTTTCAGAACTGGAACGATTGTGTTCATTCATACGCCATAACGTAGACAATGGAACCACTGGCTCCCTACAGGCAAAGCGTAGGCATTTTTCATGTTTCATTTAATATACATAAATTATATTTTATTGCTTCAAAATAAATAAGGGAAATGTTTGCTATTTTTTGAATATTAAGTTGAAAGGGGTGGTTAAGTTTCAAGGGCCGGTGTTGATTTTGAATAAAGTACAATGTTTTTAAGAAATTATTCTCATTTATCCTTGTTGTGATAATATTAGTATGATTCAATTACGTATAGAACAAAATATCAGCCAAATGACCGTCGTGGCCTCGGCGGCACACCTCTATCCGATGCTCCAAATTTTCGATGACGCTGTGGCATAATTGAGGTTCTATGCCGTTAATGTGCCGAATTATCTCATCCTCTAGCTCTTAAATTATTGCTGGCTTATCGACGTACACCTTTTCTTTCAAATAAATCCAAAGGAAGAAGTCCAATCAAATCTCATGATCTTGGCGGCCAATTGACATCGCCGCGACGTGAGATATTCGGCCATCAAATTTTTCGCGCAAAAGAGCCATTGTTTCCTTTGCTGTGTGACAAGTTGCACCGTCCTGTTGAAACCACATATCGTCCACATCCATAACTTCCAATTCGGGCCATAAAAAGTTCGTTATCATCTCTCGAGCGTGAGAGGTGCAATTTTTGGGCACGACGACGAGTTGAGGTGGACGGCTCTTCAACCACACTATCGCGAGCAGCAGCAATATTTTCTGCAGTACGAGCTGTACGAGCGTGAACTGGTGTTTTCAGATCTCCTACAGGCTCGGTTTGTTTAAACTTTTGCACAGTTTTTCCGATTGTACGCACATTTGGACTATTAAATTGACCGAAAAAATCACGAAGTGCTCGATATGCATTTTGGTTTGAACGCCCGTTTTCATAATAACCCGGAATAACTTTAACGCATTGCACAATTGTGTATCTTTCCATGGTTCAAATTGAATTAGTCTGAAATTGAAAAATGTTATATGAAATACAGAAAAAAAGTTGATGTTTACGTGTGGTTCAAATTCAACATCGGGCCTTAAAATTTAGCCACCATTTAGAATTCCAGAAATGGTTCGAGAGCTGAATCAAACGCTGACATAAGTGCGTTGCAGTTGACGGGGAGTGCTTTGAAGGCGATATTGAGTTTTCTGAATATATGTATTCTGTTATGTATATATATACATATAACTTTTTGATCAAGGTGGTATGTATGGTAGGTGGTACGCATATCGAAATCGCTTTCAAGCGTTAAGAAAACGATAGCTACTCTAACTATTTGATGATATCAAACCTTGGCATTTTATTCAGCCGACGAGTTATTTCTATAGTTGAAAAGTTAAAGATCCCGAACGAAGTCCTGCCTTTCGCCGCCTCGGTGCACTTGCGACAAAAAAGTAGTCGCGGGCAAATTAATCTAGCGGTCACAATTTTTATTCATTTCTAATGAATTTTTTTTGGTGCAAGCTTATAAAACTTCTCAAAAATCTGCAATAGCCGATAAAGGAAAAATATTTATAATTTTTCTTAATTGAAGATTAACACAAATAAGTATAATTTTGATAAAAATTCAATTATACTAGTGAAATTAACTTTAATTTAAAGGGGATTTTACTCATAAAAAATGTCTATGGTTATTAGCTATTATAAATGAGTACAAGTTGTGATCTATAGACAGAACACGACCATTTACATTTGCGTCAGTGAGTGGCGTAAAAACAAAAAATGATCCAGGTGTCATGCCTGAGAAAAAGGACTCATTGTAAAGATTATTTTTTCGATAGTAAGAGTGCTGTTTTTTTAGTAAATTTGCATATCATAGTAATATAAAGTGACTCTAGATTTGAGCAAATTTTTCTAAATTTTCATTGTACAATATTGAAAATTGAGCGGCTTACAGTGAATCTCCAGAGGGTCTTCGGATTTTTTTTATTTTAATTAGAGTAAAACAATTATATGATATTATAATTAGGCTAAAGCACCGACTGCAGTGCTTAGTTGTTGGCGTTGCATATCATAACTCTCAACAGAATCATATGAAACACAAAAATCAAAATGCTTTTGTTAAAGGAGTTGTTTCTTGAGGTAGTCATGAGAACATTGTTTTTAAAATTTTTAAATATTTCGTAGCACTTAAAATCCAAAAAAACGACTTTCACAAAAAAAGCTAATTTGCTCCCAGGGTTACATGGTGAATTATACGAATAAATACTATGCAAAACAATTGGTTCAGTTACGGCGTTCACGGTGAACAGAATTCAAAAACACTCATTTCAATCAGAAAAACGTTTTAAAGTCGAGCGGGTATAGAAGCCCGACCCGGAGCAATGGACGTCAAATATACACATAATTTCGACAATTTTGCTTAGAGCGACTTGGAATTTTAGCACAATATTCTTGAGATCCTATTATAATGTGAATAAGTAACGTTGGCCTAAATACTGAATAAGCCAGCTACAAAAATTCAACAAGTCATTCAAACAAAACTTCAGTTTTCAAATTTCAATCTATTTCAGTAAAGGAAATGCATAATTCGACTTAGGCGCAGGCATGAATTCAATTCTACCCAGTCGAATGCCGGTGAAATTTCCAACGTAAGTTGGGTTTACGACTTCGATAAGTGCTCATAATTCAATGCTCGTATTTTTCTCATCCCTCATGCCCTCGTTGCTGATTTATGCCCTTCCAATGAAATTTCCACTTTTTGTTTAGCTATATTTTACGTTATATTTTACACACATTTGTTTCAAATCATTTAACCGGATTACATAAACTTCAATTGCTGCCGTTTGAGCTGTTAAATCATTTTTGTATTTCTCTCCGCCCAGTGGCTCATTCTTATTGGAAATTTGAACTGTTAGAAAGAGAAATTCAAATTGACAGCATATTGGCCTATATTTGTTAGCAGAGATTAAAAAAAGAGAAATATAATATAATAAAAAATAGCAGTAATCAGAGCACATAATTTTTGACATTTTAAACTAATTTTGTTAGTTATTAATTAAATGTATTATTTCGAATCGGGAAGCTCCCCAAAATACCTACCACAGTTAGATGTTAGGATAACTCAAAGTGACCTTTTAAAAAGTTTGTGTGTGCATTATTACATATTTGTACGGGACTATAAAAAAAATGATATATATGGTATAATTCGCGTATTTTGTATTTGTATTTATTATTTCTATGATATTTTGTTTTTAGCTTTTCGCAAAAAGAAGTAAGAGAATTGGAAGGGTCAAAGAAAAAATATAAATATAATTGTATCAGAACAGTCCATAAGTTCATGCGTTTTTTAAAGGTGGTTTTAAAATTAATACAAAAGATGTTTAAAGTATTGAATAATCAGTAATATATTTTCCTTCATTATTTACAATGATTTCCCAACGTTTAGGAAAATTTTTGATTCCCTGCTCAAACAATTTTTTGTCCTTGGAGCCAAACTACGCTTCGAAATCCCTTTTTATAGCTTCTTTTGAGGAGTAGTTGAAGTCCACGGAAAAGGTGATAATCACAAGGTGCAATATCCGGAGAGTATGATGGATGCGGCATTAGCTCCCATCCGAGTTCGTTCAGCTTGCCTAATGTTTGCCTTGCTGTATGAGGTCTTGCGTTGTCGTGGTGAAACAAAACTTTGCGTCTATTCACTAAAGACGGTCGAGTTTTTTAAGTGCCTCATTCAGGTTTGATAGCTGAGGGGAATAATAACCAGCAATTATCGTCTGGTTAGGTTCCAGAAGTTCATAATAAACAATACCGGTCATATCCCACCAAATAGACAGGAGAATCTTCTTGGGGCGAATGCCATCTCTAGGCGTCGGTTCTGGTGTTTCATCTTTGTCTGACCATTGGCGTTTGCGAACAGGATTATTGTAAAGTACCCATTTTTCATCACCAGTAACGATACAGTGAACAGTGTTCATTTCTGCAGCAGCAGTTGTTGCATTTTTACCACTTTTATAAAAAAAATACAAAATATGCCTCTTACTCGTATATGCTTTCGAAGATTCCATTTTATTTTTGAACAACGCGTGCTTCTATCCGCGATTAAAATCACTTGTTGAATGCACAATTTATCAAAGAAAATATAAATAATTCCGTTTTATTCAGCGAATAATTTGTTGTATGCAAAAATCGTACAAAAGTGAAATTATGGTAAAATACGCACGAAGTTATGGACTGACCTGCTATTTAATATTTGCACGTGAGTTGAATATACTTTCCAGGATACAGTTGGATTTGTCAGTGATTTAAGGTAGCATGGGTAACCTTCATGAGAGAGACTGTTGTTGTTGTTAAATTTATGAAAGTAAGTATGTATACGGCGGCAGCCGTAGGCGAATGGGTTGGTGCGTGATTACCATTCGGAATTCACAGAGAGGTCGTTGGTTCGAATCTCGGTGAAAGCAAAATTAATAAAAACATTTTTCTAATAGCGGTCGCCCCTCGGCAGGCAATGGCAAACCTCCGAGTATATTTCTGCCATGAAAAAGCTCCTCATAAAAAGAAGTTGTCTGTAAAGTCGGTTTACTGACGATAGTTTAACATGACAACGTCATAAGAAAATATTGATGGAATGGTTGCAATTTTCAAAATAAAATTTTAATTTTATTTGTTTGATAGATATTTTGTATGGATATAGAGGAGAAGGTAAATGGAATTGCAATGGAATAGGTCAAGTTACATTTACACAAACGTGAAAAATGACGAAACATTTATCAAATTCATGAAAGATATCTTCAATTTCGATTGTGCATCAGACGTTAATAAGTCAGCAACACTAAGAGGCACCATCATCGATTTGCCTTTTTCAAGACACTTTACACTCGAAACACTCCCTTTCATTTCCTACTTTTTCTATCATCGTCCTATTCTCAACAGAGAAATGGTTCATTACCATGCACACAGCAAGAAGGCATATGCAAATACAAGTATGTGAATTTATATACAAATGCGCATATACATACATATACATACATATATATGCTCAATCAAATAGGACAGAGCCAGATGTCGAACGTTGCCGAACGCGGGGGCCGATTGTGCTCTTTGTCGTCGGTCCGCGCTCTCGCTTGCAGTTCAAGCACATTAACTTACATTTGCTTGCATACGGAATAGATTCGTATATTTGATATGTCCATATGACTTGTATGCATCTTTACATATAGATTTGCACTTTTTGAAAATTGCGGAAATTGTATATGTATATGCATGTTTATCTATACTACAATAATTTTATAAAGAGGAAAACTTTGTTTGTTTGTTTGTTTGTTTGGTTGTAAGGAATAGGCTCAAAAACTACTGGACCGATTTTAAAAATTCTTTTACCATTCGAAAGCTACATCATCCACGAGTAACATGGATTATATTTTATTTTGGAAATAGGGGTCGAGATATAGGTCAAAACGTGGACCCGGGTAACCTTCGGATGTGTATGTACAATATGGGTATCAAATGGAAGCTGTTGGTGAATGCTTTAATCCACAGTATTTTTCATGCCGCTCCGTGACTAGAGTCTCGAGATATAGGTCAAAACGTGGACCCGGGTAACCTTTGGTTGTGTATGTACAATATGGGTATCAAATGAAAGCTGTTGATAAGTGCTTTAATACGGGGTAATTTTCATACCTATTGATGACTAGGGTCTCGAAATATATGCCAAAACGTGGACCCGCCGTGTCTTTGCACCGAATTAAACCAAACTTACGCACATTGTTAAGTAAGTATTGAAAATGGGTTTCGTAAAGTTTGGTTGTAATTCGAAGCACTGGCAACGGGTACAGCGTTCTTTTGAACAATCCATAATGTCGCTTACTTTTTTAACGCTTGGGGCGGAACTGAACTGTCAAATTGACAGTGTGAGTTACAATGTGTCAATATTTCTTTCTGATTTGGATGCCATAAGGAAAAAACGTAAGTGCAACATGTAAAAATTGTTTGTGAATTTTTTCGGAGTGGATTTTGGAACAGTGAATAATTTCTTACGAATTTGAAAATTTAATGTGAAATCCGAATGAAATTATGTGTTCGTGGAAAAAAAAAATTTTTTCGTTTTTTTTTTCTTGAAAAATATAAATGGATAATGGTTGAAAAAGCTCCAATGCTTAATAAAACATATAAATTGAAACGAAAACTTCATGGATGATCAGGAAAAAAGACCATGAAGCAATAATTAAAGGTGATGTAAATAGCCTAATTTTCACCCTGTGTTAGCCATCTTGAAGGTACTTAATAAATCCGTGTTGTCCTCTTGGAAAAGCTACTTTTTTATTTCAGAGCAAATTCTAAAGAAAAAGTACTCAAAAGCGTAGAAATTAAAACTTTTGCTGAAAAAGTTAGCAGGCAATACTGTTTTGCCTATTCCATTTTGCTTAGACTTTCGCATCTTTCAATTCTATTAAAAGTTCTGTGAAAATCATTGTGAAAATTACATTGCATTAATTGCATTTGAAGTGTTGGGACTTTTGATAAATAGCTGCCACATAGCCACATTAAGGTAAGTCTTTTGTTGCAGATTATCAATCTGATTTTTTGTTAATAACTTATAATAAATTATAAGAAAAAAAAATGCCAAAGAATAAGAAAATGAACGGAAAAAAAGACTTCTTGAAGTGCTTTATTTTTAATATGTAGCTTAAGATTTTTCGTGAAATAGCATTTTAAGTAAATTAATAAAATTGAAATTTTTAGAATACTTTGTTTATATTTAAAGTACAATAAAGGAAAACACTCAAAACACTATGTTTTTCTTAACAATTTTCGGGGAAGATTTTATCAAAAATGCCTGTGTTTACTTTACTATTAATTTTTAGATTGAATCTTTTAACAGACGAAATATGGTATGTCAAAACCACGCTGTGTTTTGTGCCACAAAACGTGGACAAAAGAGAAAGTTAAGTTTGTTCATGTTCCCAAAGACGAAGTGAAAAGAAAAAATTGGGTGAAATCATGCAGCACTTCGTTGAAGCCAGGCGAAAAAATTTGCATGTATCACTTTTCGGCAAAGGATTTCGAGATCGGACCAGATCGGAAAAGGGCTGAATTGTATAGTGATGCTCTTCCGATGCCTATCGAAATTTTGCATTGTTGGAATGAGCCTGAGACAGCCCCTCATTTAGTTGACGCTTCTACGCAAACAGAGTAAATTCTTGTTTATTTGAAAAGTGTAGTTTTATTTAAACGAATTTTGACTTTGATAGCTTTGATAGCTTACACGAAGATGCCCTTGAATAATTGCCGGTTACATAATACACAAATTAAAGTTGACCGATGGTTCATGCAATAAGCCTACATTTACTTGGGTTGACACTTTATCTAAGGGCGGATTAGTTAAACCAAGCACCGAGTTCTTGGACAAAATTAAAATGTTGGAATCAGCGTTTAACCAGTTCAACGGCAGGGAGCTTTACGGTGGGATATCATTTTTACAAAAATTGTTCACATTAAGTGAAAACGTGAGTTTACGCGATGATGTTAAACGATTTTTTTTTTAAATGCCGAATGCACTTTCGGATAAAGCATCTTAACCGGTGCAATAAACAAAAGAAGAGAACAATGAGCATTCGATAAGATAATTGTAAGTAAAGTATGCAATGCTTTGGGCGTCTACTTGTGTTTCTGCGTATATACATATAATATAAATTTATCTTTTTTTAACACAGATTTTATACTTGTCACTTTGCAGGTAATCTCGTTAAAAAATCAAATGTATGATTAGCGGACGTGACGAAATAAAAGTGATTTTTCCTCGTTAAGAGTTTCCACTATTCTCAAGATGCTTTATTTATTACTTCAGTGTAGGTTTACAAGTGGCACATATAGATTCCAATCCGATGCATGGTCAAAATACATATACATATATATGACACAAATCCATGGGAATAGTTCAGTTAAACATATAAATAATTAAGTACCACTTATAAAATAACATAAAATTATTCTATGGCTTACAACGACCTTTTTCAACTTTTTACTACATTTTCAGAAAGGGGATAAACTTATGCCCTTTTTTCGCTTGCTTCCAAATTGCATCAATGGATTAAGTAGCATCCGAAATCAGTTGTCAAAGTTTACTTAACCTTGTATAATTGAATCATGAAAAAAGACGATTGTTTATTCATATGCGTTGATTTGAAATTTAAAAACAATCTTCTTTTTTCCTGATTTTCAATTTATATTTTATATTTACTCAAAAACAAATAGAAAAACAAAAAATATTGTTTATGCCAAAGCGCTTGAATAAAGAATAAAGAAATAAATAATATGAAAATCATATATTTTCTGTTCTAAATCATATCTATTCTATTTTAGTGTGCCCAGCGAAGGGTTTGCTAGTATACATATACAGTGAAATTCCTTATAACCGGACACTCACCGTCGCAGTGTTTTTGTCCGGCTATGGGAGATGTCCGCTTATAAGGAATGAAGTCACAAAATATATACCACACATATAAATTGTATTGTACATAGTTTATTTAAGAAATTTTTGGAAGTAAAGAATATTTGTATACTTTAGTATTGCATATAAATACATACATGTACATATACATGTCGATTAAGTACATTGTACAAGTCTTTACATTTCAATACTAGTGTTTTAAAACTAAGCTTCTATACAAAGTTTTAAAATTTTGGATTACACCTTGATCAAGGGGTTGGCTAACTGCCGTTGTATTTGGCGGCAAGAAAATAATTTTTATGTTGGTTAAGTTTAATTCCTTTTGGTGAGAAGCCGCGTTATCTAAAAACAAGATAATTTTTCGATTCTGGGCTTTCATTCTTCGATTGAACTGCTGCAGCCATTTTCTCAATACTTCTCGAGTCATCCATGCTTTTTTATTAGACTTCCAATCCACTGGCAGTTTTGCGATTGGAACATGTTTAAAAAATCGAGGACGGGCTGCTTTACCTATAACCAAAAGCAGCTCCTTATCTCCAGCCATGTTAGCACATAACAAAATTGTGAGCCTTTCCTTTGATAGTGTACCGCCCACGCATTTTTCGGATTTAAGAGCGAGGGTTTTGTCAGATAAGGCACGAAAAAAAGCCTTCTTTCGTCTGCGTTCTAAATGTCTTGTCTAAAGGCTTGTAACCGGTCAACAGAGATGGGGGTTTTGTCCTAAACTGTTCGACACCATCCTGGTTTACATCTGCAGCTTCACCAGATACGCATTTGAAGGCAACATTATTCCTTATTCTCCATTTGTTTAACCATCCATCTGAAGCATTAAAATTAGGTACACCCAGTTAGCCTGCAATTTCCATTGCCTTTGCTGTCAAAATGGGACCAGAAATCGGAATGTTTTGACTTCTAGCTTTAGCGAACCAATTAGAACACATCTTGTCTATTTCAGAGCCGCCTTCTTTAAGAAAGCTTCGCTTTTGATGAACATTAACTCCAGACTCCCATTTAGAACGAATTTTTTCTTTATTTTTATTGATTTCAGCAGCTAGTGTTTTGCCAATTTTGAACCTTTCAAAGCAAAAGAAACGTGTACCTACCATTAAATTTTTGGGCTCACTGTACTTTACTTTTTCGAAAACATTAATAATTTCCATTTTTTTTTTAATGGAAAGTACCTTCTTTTTCGGCGCCATATTATTACGAACTTTGGGCGCAACCATTCGCATGCAACTGACTTAACAAACTGAATGGAACACTACTCTTAATTTAAAACACAGGACTTGAATGTGTGCATGTTAAAAGGGGAATCACCTATTTCATTTTTATAATGGACAACAAAGCTTGCTTGTGATACTTTTGAATTTTGTCCGTTTATGAGAAATTTTTTTATGAAAATGGTTTGAAATACTTTGTCCGCGTCCGGTTATTAGAGTGTCCGTTTATTAGGATGATATTTGTATGAAAAAATGAATGAAAAACCTGTGTACCCAAAATTTGTCCGGTTATTGGAGCTGTCCGGTTATAAGGACTGTCCGTAATGGGGAATTTCACTGTATTAGTATACAACATATCTTATAAGGTATATGGTAAATATTACCATAAATTTTTTCGTTCATATATAATAAAAAAATTAATAATAATAACATTAAAACAATAGGTATTATTAACAAACTTGCTTTTATTTTAAATTCTTCAAGTAAATCAAATTAATAATAATCAATAAGAAGGCATATGCAAATACAAATACGTGAATTTATATATGTACATATACGCATATACATGCATATATACGCTCGCTTAAGTAGGAGAGAGTAAGATGTCGAACGTTGCCTTTCGTTTGCTTTGTTCGCTTTGTCGTTCGTTCCGCGCTTTCGCTTGCAGTTCATGCAATGCAATGAGCAAGGTAACTACATATGAGCAAGGTAACACTAATGAGCAAGGTAACACTAATGAGCAAGGGAACGACACATTTTTTTGTGCGTGCAGCCGGCTAAATCGAATTATAAGACGTTATCACGCCAAAATATCTGCCGTTCGGAGTCGGCTTGAAACTGTAGGTCTCTCCATTTGTCGAACAACATCAAGACGCATACCACAAATAGGAGGAGGAGCTCGGCCAAACACCTAACAGAAGTGTATGCGCCAATTATTTATTTATTTTATTTTAAGTATGTATACGAGTGTGTAACGATTTAATGTTAAATATTTTCTAACGGATGTATTATACATAGATTTGAAGTATTCTCATTGAAATATATGAAATCTACTTAAGGGGGTCTTCTGGTCTCGAGGCCCTGAAATGAAGGGTTTTTTTGGGGATTGATTGTGACAAATCCTGTGAATATTTAAAAAAAAATTTTTTTTTTATTTTAAAGGTACATGTCTTGGCTTTTAAAAAATGGTTTTGACTTTGAAAAAAATTAACACCCGCGACCTTGAAATGGCGCTGAAGACGTCCACCTCCAAACGAAACAGGTCTGCATTTTGGTCACGGTTTTTCCACCTGGGTAATCAGAAAGCAAAAATTAGATATGCGTTGTCTTCAGAGTTGCCCTGGTTAAGTTTTCCCGTGACGGATTTTTTTTTTTTAATTTTTTTCAAAAGTTATGCAACAATTTGCAAACAAAATTTTTTTTGCTCATTTTTTGAACTTTAAAAGGTTATAAAAATGGAATGAAAAAAAATTTCAAAAATCGTACACGGGGAAACTTAGCGGTAAGGCCAAAACCATTCAAATCGGAGTATAACTACTATGAAAAGTGTGACCAAAATGCTTAAAAAACACGATTTTCGGGGAAACGCGTTTAAAGATAAAGTTTATGATAAAACTTGAGGAGGAGGGTACACTTCGGTGCCCAGAAAAATGTGAAAAAATGCGATTTTCAAAAAATCCTTTCTGTGGCGTATTCCCGCATACACATACAACAAAATTATGCAAAAAAAAAATCGATTTTTTTTTCGCTGGAGACCAGAAGACCCCCTTAACACTCTTTAAATGAAAACTAATGAAGCAAATACAGTTGCTTTAAATCTATTTATATACGAGTATTGTACTTATATGTACATTCGCAATTCGCCATATTATCAACGGCACGCCATGTGCTAGCATACTGACTTTTAGTTTCTTTGCGTTTGCGATGCTCAGGTGAGTACAGAAGAGCGCCGCTTACGAAACATATACATACAGTTCCATACGTATTGTACTACATACAATAAACATAAACATGTTTATGTGTTAGTAACATACTTATGTATAAATGCTGAGGCTCAGCTGCTGAGCACTACTCGTCCTTCTAGAGAAGCGTGAATGAGTGTGAACTTCACTTTAGTTTGCTTGGAATACATTTACATGCGAGTATGTGCATGTATATTTTTATATGTCATTAAAGGGTTCGTTGTTGTTGAATAGGCAAATTGCATATATGTATGTAGTATATTTATTACTTTGATAGTATTTCGAACACTCGTAATGACAGCCAGGCAGGCTCGTACTCATCCATTTATTGCTAGACACGCCATAAAGGTGAGCGTTTATTTATTCTCGCATAATATTCAAAATGTCAAGGTCGTATATTTTAATGACAACACTAAGAAACGGATTTACTTTGATTTAAAAAAATATGTATTTTATAGTTTCAAGATGAATAAATTCATACAAAGCAAGCGACTTTTTATGTGGAAAGATGAGCACAAAGGCGCTTTGAGCGGTTATGTTCACCTTTGTGTATCGCATGAAATTACCGCAATTAGATGTTGTTATTATTTTCAAAGGAACAGAAATGAGAAGAGTATTTAATGAAAAAAGAGGTATATGTTTTAATAAAAATATAAAATATACAGTGCATTCAGGGGTTACGGGTAGTCAGAGGCCCGAGAAAATTATGATTTTCAATTATATTTTTTGCTAGCCAGTTGCTGTATTTTACAAAAATAAAAACCGATAAAAACATAAAACAAAAATTAATAATTGTAAAAATTCATTTTCATGAATTTTTCCATAACCAAATTGCAAAGTGGCTCGGTAGCCTCACGAATTCCATCATTGAAATCTTGAATCGACCCTAGGCTGTTGGCGTAGACCTTCTCTTTCCCGTGGCCCCAAAGAAAAATGTCCCAAGGTGTTAAATCACAAGAGCTCGGTGGCCAATTGTGATTACCTGTTCGAGAGATAACACGGTCCGCAAAGTTTTTCCGTAGAAGATCAATGGGCGTTAATCATCTCTCGATAGCGCAATCCATTCACCTGTAACACTTGTTATTGGAAAACCCTTTATTACAGCATTGTGGACAATATAAAAATTGCAGCTCAAGCCGTCGCGAAAGCCGTCTTTATAAAAGCGCTAAAAAAAGAAGTCGAGTTGAATGTAAAAGCAAGACGTCCCGCGGATGAAATTTCTGTGTCTGGTGATGGATCGTGGGCGAAACGTGGATTCTCATCGCTTCTCGGTATTGTCTCGCTAACAGGGAAATACAGTAACAAAAGATATACCAAGAGAATATGATTGAATATGAAGCGTGGTATCGAGAGCATGAAGATCTCTGTGGTGCAAATCATGCCGGAAGTGCTAACAAAATGGAGGTAGACGGCATGGTGGAAATGTTCAAGAGATACAAAGAATTATACTACGTGAAATACGCGAACTAACGCGTGAATTTTTAGCTATTATCTTTTTAAACAGTTGGTTTAAACAGCTCACGCACGTTTCGTGTTTTGTTTCACTGTCAAACATCATCAGTTTGGTCTATAATTTAACCATGAATCGTCTTACAAACGAACAACGCTTGCAAATCATTGAATTTTATTATAAAAATGCGTGTTCTGTTAAGAAAGTTCAAAGTCGAAAAATTGTGTTCAGGGACGAAGCTCATTTTTGGATCAATGGGTAAGCGGATGGATCTATGGCGTTTTTATTATATCCAATTAAATACACAAGTAAATGGAACTTAAATAAGTTGAATCAAATTATGGTGTGGTCTCGTCGCCGGTTGAAAAGATAATAAGTTTTCATTGAATTTTAAGGTGGACATTATTTGACGAACTGACATAAAATTCATTGAGCAGCGGTGCTGCCACATGTCATAAATTAATTGAGCAGCGGTGCTGCCACAGATCATTTGAAGCGCAGTCGCGGTCAACATTTGCAAGAAATAATCTTCAAACATTAAATTACATGGATTGTACTATCGATTTAAATAAAATTTCATGAATTTTTCTGAATTTTACGTATGTTTTTTTTTAAAAAACTTTGCTGTAGCCTTTAAAAAATCACCCTTTATATTGGAGACGGCGATACGAAAATGTTCAAAGCCTTATTGGACACAACGCCTTACGGAGATGATTTTGTAGTTTGAAAAAAATAATATGTTCTGCACTTACAAATAAAAAAGCAACCAAAAACTGATAGAAAAAGAAGAGGGAAAACAGACACAGCCGGAAGTTAGAAAATCGAGAGAAAACCGAAGCGTCAACAATTGACGAATAAATTATTGCAAGAGCTGTCGACTTATTATGGTCTTGCAATTAGACGTAATATTCTTCTGAAGGGATGAGAAGTTAAATATGGACCGCATATTATTACAAATTTTGAATAGATGAAAATCCGCAACACTCGTTCTGTCCTCCAGGTTCCAACTCGTGGTGCATGTGGCGTCAAAGTGAGGGTGGAGGTACTTTAGACACCTACGAGCATCCACCTGCTCTGGACGATGAATGACAAAAGATATTAAAACCTATTTATGAAGAATTGACGGCAGAAAATTAATTGAAAAGGTGTATTGTCAGTAATACGCAGAACAATAACGAAAGTTTCAACGCTTGTGTGTAGGACCTTGCGCCGAAACATCTATTTGCCGGCCAAAAAAAAAATCGCGGATATTTCCGCTTGCATATTAAATGAAGAATTTGCATCGTTAATAAAAATAATTGAGACCGTGGGCATTACAATCGGGCCACAAGCGGAGACACTTGCGCGAAACCGGGACGAGCGGCGAGTATCGCGCGCCAACCGTGGGAGTACCTAGAACTCCAAAGAGGCTCGTGCAGCTTAAAAAAAATAAATTGAGGAATACATACAGGGTGATCCATGTAGCGTTTGCTTTTTGAACCACCTATTTTTTGAGAGTGGTAACACAAATGACATGTCAAAGTATTCATAATTTACTTAAAGGTTTGACATTTACGAAATGGGACGCTATACGCTTGAACAAAATTGGAAAATATTGAAAACCTTTTTCCAAAGTGGTGGCGTTTCCGGCACGATAGGTGTGAAAAAAAGGTCAGCCGAATCACTTGAAATTTGAATATGTTGTTCACAACATATATGGCATATAAATAATTTCCTATTTTTTACACTAAAAAACTAGTGAAAAAATACCCGATTTTACGAACTTTTTTTTCAAAAGCGCGCCATATCGTCAAGTTTAAATTTTTTTCGATTTGTTCTAGTTCCGAACTTAACTGCATTCTTTCTGATCAAGAATCTTCTTGAATTTTGTGTTTCAGATGAATAGAAGTCTCGAAATCATCTACGCCGTCCGAATCCAATTTTTCGAGAGGATTCACTTCAGCGGCATTTTTATAGCAATAAATACTGTTTTTTTTAATAAAAATAAAATTGTTTATATTATATGCTCAATAGATGTAGTAATAAACGCGAAAAGTTGAAATGTCGTGTTTTTAATTTTTAATGGCACAAAAAAATTGTCAAAATAGGTAAAATTTTCATGTTCTAGGCCATTGGGTCCCCTGAAGACCAGCGCCAGAAATGCGCTCAAAGAAAATCTGTTTTTAGAAGGGATAAGAATATAAATAAATATAAAAAAAATATATGCATTGTTTATTAGTACTTTAATTTTCTAAAAAAATTTATTTTAATTTTTCTTTACAAAAATTAGTATATAAAAAATCACGTGACCCAAAGTAGAATGAAAAAAAGTTGCTCCTCTGTTTGCATAACTTTTCCTTGAAATGTTGATGGATCTGTAAAAAGTAAAAATAAATCTTGTAAAATTAAGTTGTAGTTATAGTCTGTCTACTTACGGCATTTAAAAAAAGTATGCGTTTTACGTCATAAATGTCACACTTATATTATTTTATAAAATTAAAAAACAAAAAATATTAAAAATCCGGCTCGACAGACCACACAGAAAACACTTTCACAGAGTTTTCACAATCGACTTCCACAGAAATAAATAATTTGTAAAAAAAAATCGTTTTTTTTTTTTAATTCTGGACGTATGGAACCCCTTAAGCGACCCCACTTAATTTGCTTTCCAACCGACCGTATGAAGTTCTTTCCAATAACGTTAGAATTTGTTGAAGACTCCCGAGCATCAAGTCTCAATAAATTTATCAAAAGGTGTTTAGCCGTACAACACTAGTCAATGGCCATTCCGTCAATGCTCGGTTGCTTCATTCCTACTTTAACCAAAAGTAAATATTTATAGTAAATCAAACTTTAAACTTAAATTTATTTAAATATCAACATATTTTCATCATAATTTTGAACTTTTTAATCAGAGTTTTTTGAAAATTTTTTGGTTAATATATAATATACAATAACACGACTCATACAATTTTTTAAGAATACATTTTAAAACAAGTTTTAAGCAACTAAACATCGCGTATATTTTTAATGATTTTTTTCTGACGGCTCTTGCTTATTTTCATGAAAGTACAATTTTTAAAACTGGCGTTAATTTTATAGAATTAGTTTTGTTTTGTTTTGGGAAACGATTTGCGCATTTGCTTCTACAAGAAATCATTTTCATATGGAATAAATTGCCAAAAGTTGCCGAAAAAAAAGATTATTAAAAATGCAAGTAATTTTTAGCCGGTTAAAATGTTTAAAAGTTTGATATATGTATATGGATTTAGTAGCAGTATGAACAGTTGCAAATATTCTAAATTGTAAAAATTTCACCATTCACTCAACTATGCACGCCACTGTAAATGCATGGAGTTTAAATAAGCGCACCAGCTGATACTAACACGAATGCATGTTCATCTTCTTCAATCCTCACAAAAGCTAAACCACAAAGCTAACACACATCGACAACACACACCATGCCACGCATTTTTATTATTGGCACATATTGCCGTGTTTGTTATTGTTGTCAAAACGCACGCGTTAGACTACATCAATCAAATTTTAGTACCTCACACTGTTTTTGTTTATGTTCACTCTCCCATTTGCAGCAACAGATGACTTTTGTTTTCAGTTTACATTCAGTTGTTGCTGCATTTGTAGTTGTTTACAGCTGGAACCGGTAATGCACTCTTCTGTTTATTGTCAGAGTTAGCGCTGCTTAACGAGAAGCGTCAAAAGCCAAACAAACCGGGGTGTATGATTGGCGGCTGACGGCTCTAAACTTACAAATTCATGTAAGGGGATGCGCATGTGTATGTGAGTGTGGGCGTCCTAAGCACGAGCTAATAAGCAATGCGAGAAGAGTTAGTGGTGAGTGTCAGCTGAAAATGGTGCATTCATGCATGAGCCAGTGACAAGTTAGCTAATGGAATTTCAAAAGAACATTCGGTTCAATGTTCTGTCAATTGAATCTCTGTTGAAATCGAAATGTTACTTATGTACATATGTATGTAATTATGTATGTACGTAACTCGTGTACTTGCAACACTGACATGGGCGTGCAATGTTCAATCGGAACAGAAATCATGAAAAATTACCGAATACTTCATTAGCGTACACATACGCACATAAATTTGAAGTTTTTTTACCTCAAATGTGAGTTGATGTGATTTCCTTGGACGGAACTTCTGTAGCTGATTACTAAATCGTCAAAATTCTTGAGATCTTATAAAAATGTTTTTACTGCATTGAGGGTGCCTCTATTGCATAACATCGCAAATTGGTGATGCTGCGACAAACAAAAAGTTTCAACATCAAATCCGCTTGCTGCAACTCAGTCGTTACTAATACTACCAACTAAATGCATTACATGCAAAAGTAACTTTAACGCATGGCTTATTTGACGAAGCACGTACCAGTAGTTTAGGGCTTTACTGATGCTCAGGTGTTTGCGCTTAAAAGTTTAGCCACGACTACTCAACCGACACTAGCAGCCATCTAAAAGTTTAGACGCATTTGCCGCTTATTTTTTAATGTAGACGACTTTAGTTTTGTATTTAGAAACAAATGTACGTGCATAAAAAAACATATTTCCAAGGGCACTTGTTCGTTAAGGGGGTAGTATGGTATTTTTTTTTTTTTCATTTTTTTTTTTTTTTTTTTTTAAATTATTCTATAACATCTTAAGATTGTGTGAAAGTTTGAAGTGCATTAGAGTAAAATTGACAAAGATACAAAGGATTAAGTATCTACCACTCCAACCGGATTTCACGCTGTAAAAATCTTCACAAGATTTCATATCTACTAGATTCATATCTACTGCACCGATTCTTTTCAAATTTGGTTTTTTTTGTTTCTTTACTTTATTCACGAGGTAATGACGTCGAGTGTTTTTTTTTTTTAAATTTTGTCATATTTTAAAACAACAAAGTTTTCAAGTTTTTTTTATGAAAAATCGGTGTTTTGACTTCAAAGCGCTTTAAAAAATTAAAAAAAAAAAAAAAAAAAAAAAAATCGACGTTGTTACCTGCCCGTTGTTAGCTGATGAAATCAATTTGGTTTTTTGATTTTAGTTGATCCAGTAATGAGTTCTGAGGGACACCGCAATAAAACTTTTTTATGAGACGTCCGCGAAGATTCGCTGCCACCAACTCATTTCTTCATAAAAATCAATGATAATTTCACACAATATTCTTTAAATATGACTTTATAATGAAGTAGTTTTAAAATTTTGAATAAATCAACTGTGTCGACAAAAAAAATTTCGAAAAATATGCTTGTTTTACACCGAATTAACCATACTACCCCCTTAAAGAGATTATAAAGTAAATTGACAGGTGCTTCTGTAATCTGTTACAAGCTATAGGTGAATCAGCTTTGTACAAACAAACAAAGCGGAACAAAAATAATCATCTAATTTTGTTTGTGAGCAACTTTTTTACTAAAAAATTATAATAATTTCGGTCAAAGGAAATCTCTATTTTGACCTTTACGCGTTCCATGTCTGTTTGCATACTGCAACTGCCTATAGTAGTTCTCTAGTGTCAAATATGACTGTTGTACGACGCCATTTGCAAAAATTATAAATCCTCTGATAAGCATATTAATTTTGCGCTACTTTGTATTGGGTCAGGTATAACATTCTGAGCACTTTTTCTCTTTACTTATATTTCGACCATTTAACATACAGCTTACGAAAAAACTATAGTACCACACCATTTTGACCAGTTTTGACTACCTGTTATAATCTTCATTAATTTTTTATAAATAGTTATCTCATCTCATCTTATCTCATCTCATCTCATCTCATCTCATCTCATCTCATCTCATCTCATCTCATCTCATCTCATCTCATCTCATCTCATCTCATCTCATCTCATCTCATCTCATCTCATCTCATCTCATCTCATCTCATCTCATCTCATCTCATCTCATCTCATCTCATCTCATCTCATCTCATCTCATCTCATCTCATCTCATCTCATCTCATCTCATCTCATCTCATCTCATCTCATCTCATCTCATCTCATCTCATCTCATCTCATCTCATCTCATCTCATCTCATCTCATCTCATCTCATCTCATCTCATCTCATCTCATCTCATCTCATCTCATCTCATCTCATCTCATCTCATCTCATCTCATCTCATCTCATCTCATCTCATCTCATCTCATCTCATCTCATCTCATCTCATCTCATCTCATCTCATCTCATCTCATCTCATCTCATCTCATCTCATCTCATCTCATCTCATCTCATCTCATCTCATCTCATCTAATCTCATCTCATCTCGTCTCATCTCATCTCATCTCATCTCATCTCATCTCATCTCATTGCATGTCATCTCATCTCATCTCATCTCATCTCATCTCATCTCTTTTCATCTCATCTCATCAAAATTTCAAATGTTTTATTTGGAATTAAAAACAGACAAGCCGTTTCATGGTCCATTGCATTTTAGTATAATATTGGCATGGGAATAAGTTTGATGCACAGCATAACCTTTGAAGCATGAATATTTATTTTCGCTATCGATGGACCTAGCTCAACTGGCAGGCTTTAACAAATTCGACGTTTAGGGTTATCATAATAGATCCATATCTGCCGTTCAAGAAGCATCTCACACGTCACCAAACGTCTCTCGATATACCTCTCCTTCCGTTGATGTAGCACCCAGTTACCTACTTTCTGGACCATGCCCATCGCATGCAAAATCAATATAGGACACGTTTCAGCTGCACTTTTCTTTAAAAGGTAATAATGAAATATAACTACCTGCAAATGCTGTTTTTTCAGGACGAACGTAGATATTTTTACCCTCAGATAAAAAAGGAGCTTTACGCTTCAGCTTCAAAAGAATGTTAACTGCTGCGATCAAAATCTCACATATACACCTTGAAATCATTAGTATATTACTTTAGCGAGCGCAAAAATAGTATCAGCAGCGACATTTTACGAGGGCGTAAAATGATTCTCATTCCCAATAAAATCCATTATTGAAGTGGCGCAAAGTTCTCTTTGATTTCCGAAATTTTTCCCCCTAACGGTGTTGTCTATGTTCTCCATAAGATAACTGCCACGGGGAAAAATAATTTTTATAAAAAATGAAAAATATAAAAACAAAGGAAACTTAGTCCAGACTAACTAAAATTTTGTGGCACTATAGTTGTTATTGTTGCTTGAATTATTGTATTTGATTTAGATCACACACTTTTATGCATTTTAAAGAAAATTTCATAATATCCAGGATAATATTGAGAAAGTTCTTGCTTTTGTTGTAAAACAATAAAGTAATCTTCAACTATTTTTGGGCAATTTTGCTGAAGTACAAATCCGTGTCGCGTTGGTAAGGTAGAACCCACAGTCGTGGAAATGATTGAAGAAGACCTCGTCTCTTTTAATAAAAAACAAAAACCTGTCCAGTTAATTTTCACAAACCTCTGTTGTCAGTTTTATAATATCAATAAAATATGGTACATGTTAGAAGAGGTAAAAAGGTTTGATACCCGATACAGCTTCTGGCGCGTCGTTAAACATTGCCTTAATGGAACACAACGCCCTAACTATTTGCAAATTCTGGTCGCTTCTGATCGATTCCCTGCTTCAATTTGGCCAGTTGTTGACAATAGAGGCCCGAATCGCGGGCTCCAAGAAAACAGCTCATAGTGGATGATTTCGGCCTATCCTATCATCCGACTCATTGGCGATCGTCTCACAACAATTTTACCACTATCTTTTCCGGTTTTTTCGGCTCACATACGAAAAGTGATACTATATAAGTAGAGATCAGCGCCAGTTATCATCAGCTTCAAAAAGGGGTTGACTTCGTTATACAGTGCACTCGCGATAACTCGAACTAATTAAAACAGGCGCTGTTCGATTTATCGAATTTGTTCGACTTATCAATTGAGTGTGCTATGTGAAAAAAACAGTCATCGATATCGATTTTTCGATCGATTGTTGAAAATGGAAGCCAGTAGAAAATTTCTGTAGTATAGTTTCGTTATACGAATTACATTTTGGTCCATTGGCTGGATCAATGGTGTCACATTCGGCGGCATAAACATAGTTAAAATTAAACCATCCTCGGACTTTAATTCGATTTCGTTGGGATGTGATGGGGCATTATCAATTAGAAGAAGAGCCTTCTCAGGTAGTCCCCATCTTTCAAATTTTTTCTTACCTAAATATTAAAGTCATTTAACTTGGTTAAAACAATTGTTTTAATGAATCTGGATTTTACCTGCGGCACGAACGAATTATGAAACCAGTCTTTGAAAATCGCCGAAGTCATCCAGGCTGATTTGGAATTTTTGTACTCCACCGGACAGTTAAAATTTTTGAAAACTCGAGGATTTCTTGCTTTGTCAATAACGAGAAGTTTAAGCTTATGGTTGCCGGTAGCGTTAGTGCAAGCCATAAATTGCCTTATCTTTCTTTTTTATAAGACTTATGGTGGACTTGGCTACCCCATATTCCTTCGCTAGAGAAGTAACACTACGTCCACGTTTAATTTTGTTAAGGACTTCAGCCCTCTCTTTTAATGTTAAACACTTCAACCTTTTACGATCCATTACTCACGTGCACTGATATACTACAAATGACAAATTTAAAGCAATTTGGTCAATGCAAGATGTTGTTCCCAGAAAACTAACGGGATATTAACGCCGAAATATTCATATGGACAATACACTCTTCTTCTTCTTAATTGGCGCTATAACCGCTTACGCGATTTTGGCCGAGTTTAACAAAGCGCGCCAGTCGTTTCTTTCTCGTGCTAACCGGCGCCAGTTGGACACACCAAGTGAAGCCAAGTCCTTCTCCACCTGATCATTCCAACGCAGAGGAGGCCGCCCCCTTCCTCTGCTACCACCAGCTGGTACCGCATCGAATACTTTCAAAGCCGGAGCGTTTGTATCCATTCGGACGACATGACCCAGCCAACGTAGCCGCTGGATCTTTATTCGCTGCGCTATGTCTATGTCGTCGTAAAGCTCATACAGCTCATCGTTCCATCGTCTGCGATATTCGCCGTTGCCAACGTGCAAAGGTCCAAAAATCTTACGCAGAATCTTTCTCTCGAACACTCCAAGCGTCGCTTCATCGGATGTTGTCATCGTCCACGCTTCTGCGCCATACGTTAGGACGGGCATGATGAGAGTCTTGTAGAGTGTTAGTTTTGTTCGTCGAGAGAGGACTTTACTGCTCAGTTGCCTACTTAGTCCAAAGTAGCACTTGTTGGCAAGAGAGATTCTACGTTGGATTTCAAGGCTGACATTGTTATCGGTGTTAATGCTGGTTCCTAAATAGACGAAGTCTTTTACAACCTCAAAATTATAACTGTCAACAGTGACGTGAGTGCCGATACGCGAGTGCGCCGACTGTTTGTTTGAAGACAGGAGGTACTTCGTTTTGTCCTCGTTCACCACCAGACCCATTCGCTTTGCCTCTTTATCCAGTTTGGAGAAGGCAGAACTAACAGCGCGGTTGTTAAGGCCGATGATGTCAATATCATCGGCATACGCCAGCAATTGTACGCTCTTATAAAAAATTGTGCCTGAGCGATTAAGTTCTGCGGCTCGCACGATGCTCTCCAACATCAGGTTAAAGAAGTCACACGACAGGGAGTCACCCTGTCTGAAACCTCGTTTGGTATCAAACGGCTCGGAGAGGTCCTTTCCAATTCTGACAGCGCTGTTGGTGTTGAGCAACGTCATCTTACATAGCCGTATTAGTTTTGCGGGGATACCAAATTCAGACATCGCGGCATACAGGTAACTCCTTTCCGTACTGTCGAATGCAGCTTTGAAGTCGACGAAAAGATGGTGTGTGTCGATTCTCCTTTCATGGGTCTTTTCCAAGATTTGGCGTATTGAGAATATTTGGTCGATGGTAGACTTTCCAGGTCTGAAGCCACACTGATAAGGTCCAATCAGTTGGTTGACGGTGGGCTTCAGCCTTTCACACAATACGCTCGCTAGAACCTTATAGGCGATATTTAGAAGACTAATCCCGCGGTAATTGGCACAAATTGCAGGATCGCCCTTCTTATGGATTGGGCAGAGCACACTTAAATTCCAATCGGCAGGCATGCTTTCATCCGACCATATTTTGCATAGGAGCTGATGCATACACCTTACCAGCTCCTCGCCGCCATGTTTGAATAGCTCAGCCGGCAGTCCGTCGGCGCCCGCGGCTTTGTTGTTCTTTAGCCGCGTTATCGCTATTCTCACCTCGTCATGATCGGGTAGCGGAACGACAATTCCGTCGTCAATGATTGGGGTATCGGGATCTTCACTTTCTCGGTGACATGCGCAGCTGTCACTGTTTAATAGGTTCGAGAAGTGTTCCCTCCATAATTTAAGATTGCTCTGTACGTCGGTCACCAGTTCGCCGTCTTTGTTCTTACAGGAAAACGCCCCGGTCTTAAAACCTTCTGTAAGCCGCCGAACTTTCTGGTAGAATTTTCGGGCGTTGTTCCTGTTGGCCAGCATCTCAAGCTCTTCGCACTCACGTATTTCGGCCTCTCGTTTCTTCTGTCGGATAATACGTCTCTCTTCCTTTTTCAGCTCTCTGTAGCGATCCCACATGGCTCGCGTTGCGCCCGATCGCAGCGTGGCTCTATAGGCGGCATCCTTTCTTTCTGCGGCAGCATGACATTCCTCGTCGTACCAATTGTTTTTTCGGGCTCGCCGGAATCCGATTTCTTCTTCGGCGGCGGTACGTAGAGAACGAGAAATGTTGCTCCATTGTTCGTGGATGCCGGTTTGTTGGGCAGTACTCTCTGAGAGCAGGAGTGAGAGTCGAGTGGCGAATCTTCTGGCTGTCTGTTGTGATTGCAGCTTTTCGATGTTGAACATTCTTTGCGTAGGTAGATGCACGTTTTTTGCTGCACAGAGGCGCGTGCGCAGTTTGGCTGCAACAAGGTAGTGATCCGAGTCAATGTTGGGTCCTCGGATCGTACGTACATCTAATACACTAGAAGCGTGTCTTCCATCTATCACAACATGATCGATCTGGTTTCGCGTTTTTCGATCAGGGGACAGCCAGGTAGCTTGGTGTATCTTTTTATGCTGGAATCTGGTGCTGCAGACTACCATGTTTCGGGCCCCGGCGAAGTCGATCAGCCTCTGTCCGTTACCGGATGTTTCGTTGTGTAGGCTGAATTTTCCGACTGTGGGACCAAAAATTCCCACCTTGCCCACCCTGGCGTTGAAGTCGCCAAGCACGATTTTTATGTCGTGGCGGGGGCAGCGCTCATAGGAACGTTCCAGGCGCTCATAGAAAGAATCTTTGGTCACATCGTCCTTCTCTTCCGTCGGGGCGTGGGCGCAAATTAGCGATATGTTAAAAAAACGGGCTTTGATGCGGATTATTGCGAGACGCTCGTCCACCGGAGTGAACGACAGTACTTGGCGACGAAGTCTCTCTCCCACAACAAATCCGACACCGAATTTGCGCTCCTTTACATGGCAGCTGTAGTAGACGTCGCAAGGTCCTATGGTTTTCTTTCCTTGCCCCGTCCATCGCATCTCTTGGATGGCAGTGATGTCAGCCTTTACTCTCACGAGGACATCAACCAGCCGGGCAGAGGCACCCTCCCCATTAAGGGACCGGACATTCCAGGTGCATGCCCTCAAATCATAGTCCTTAGTTCGTTTGCAGGGGTCGTCATCAGTATAGGGAGGTCTCATCCGAGGCTTTTTTAAAGTTTTCATTGGGGGCGATTTTTAAGTGGCGGGTCCCAAACCCAACGCACAACCAGCTATGCTGGAATGTTTCGCCTTCTCACTTTAGCTCACTCCCGAACGGGTGTTCGGAAGCTACCCAGAGGATACGTGGGCTAATCCCGGCCGTTGTGAGCTGCTTGAACCATATGTAGAAGAATCGTCCTGGCCACTCCCAAGTGAATGGCGATCAGTAACTTTCCCCACTTGCGTGGACTTCTACACATGGAGCCATCCTCCAATACACTAGTATACATATAATTTATATACATATACTATTACATATGTATGTATGTACAAAATGTACATGTTTGAAAAGAATGTGTGTACAAATAAATTTGTTTTTTTGTTCGAGTTATAGCGCTTTTTTATTGTTCGAGTTACAAAGAAGTCAATAGGGGAAAAAATGTGTTCGAGTTAGCACGTCGTTCGACTTAGCGGCTATTCGAGTTACCGCGAGTGCACTGTATTTCAGCAAAGAGTCTCTGGAGCCAACTCGGTCAAAAAGGTTATTTTTTATATTCATATATATTGTATATGTAGGTCATACATATGTACAGGTTTCCAAATTATTTTTTGGCTGTTTTGAAGCTTCTGTCCCGAAAACCAAGGAGCGCTGAAGAGCTCGTTTCTTTCGATAATGTGGCACAATATTTTATTAGTCACAGCAAAATAATAAAATTTTAATCTGAGTTTATGTTGTGTGTTAAGGAATAACTTGGATCGCCTTTTGAAAGCAAAAAAGGCATCTCACATTGGAAAAAACCTTAATTTGAATGAAGCACTAGTTCGAACTATCAAGAAAAATGAAAGAGGAATAAGAAGTGCAGTTGCTGCAGTATCATTGACATCCGCAAGTTCGCTCCCAGGCGTTAATAAGTGAGAAAATAAAAAAGGCACTCAGCGTTTGGATTGATGATTGCTGCAAAAACAAATTCTAAGCCAATCGCAGGCGAAGGTTTTGTGGATATGGCTATTGAGGACGTTCAAGATTTATTGGTGGAAGGAGAAGTTGACGAAGCGGATTTGATGGAAATGGCAACCGAAATGGTAAATCAAATTAATTGTAAGGACACTAGCACTGATTAAGATTGTGCAGTTAATAATTTAACATTAAAAAAATTAAAAGAAGACCTAAGCTTGGCTGAAAATCTCGAGTCAGTTCTCTTTGATGCAGAGGCTTCTACGGATAGAAGCCGGACATTCAAAAGGGAGCTGCAAAACTGTCTGGCTCCATACCGAGAAATTTACAATGACGTGGTAAGAACCAGCAAACAAAGAACAATTACCGATTTTTTTAAGAGGGAAGAAGATGCAAGAACTTGAAATGAAGAAAAAAAGTGCATGTAGCGTAGTACACATAACAGAATTGAAACTTTTAAGGCAGACAAAGAAAGAGGGAGAGAGAGAGAATGAGAGAGAGAGAAATAATGAGAGAGAGAATGAGAGATAGAGAGAAAGAATATATATCTAAATAAATTCACAACATTTGCAGAGAATACAAATATACAAAATTTGCAAAAAACGGAGAAGTGTCCACCGAGGGAACAACTCGCACTACTCCGAGCGTTTATCACCCGCACAAACGCAGCGATTCCAGGACCGCAGCAACAACACAAATTACCGCAAGGCAATACCAATAAATCCGACGCCGGAATGGATATCACTTTATAGTACGCACAAGCACTAGCCAGGAAACGGAAATAAGGTCCAAAAAGTAGGCACCAAAAAAGAAAAAAACCCCTAAAAATTGAGACCAAAAACGCTCCAAACTGTAGGCACGAGGGAATATAACGCCAAAAAGTAGGCAACAAAAATATATTTCCTACAAGTTTGCATCAACAAACAAGCGCCAAAAAGTAGGCAGTGTTATTTCTCACTAGAAATAAGCAACCACAAGGAACAACTCAGGAAAAATAGCCTAAGGTGTATCTAAGATATATGTAAGGTATAGCTCTCTCTCTCTCCTCTTCCTCTACGTTATATCTTTTTTCTCTCTCGCGGAACGAAAAAGCCCAAAACGTTGCATGGCCTTGAAATTTTACTCTCCATTCTCGCTCGTCCATCGACGCCTAAGAAGTTTCACTTCAAAAAGTTCTGAAAGTGAATCATTCCCACGAAAAAACGTTCTCGGTTGATTGTACTGAGCGGTGAGGACGAAGAAATGAATTAAATTTGAGTTGTGGTAAACTAAAATAATATTTTTTGATTTTTTGTTTGTTTTGTGTCGAACATACATTTATATTTTTAATAATTTTTAATTAAAATTAAGTTATTTCTGTAGAATTAAAAAAAAATTGTTTTTTAAGGAACTTTAAGTTTTCGTTTTTGTACTGGCAAACGCAATGGATTTTTAGTGGATTTTTGCCTTACCGTTGATGATCCTTCCATGCTGTGGTTCCTGAAGTTGCGAGATTGAAGTCCCTCGGAAAAGGAGACTTATGTATAAAAAAATCGAGCTACTTTAGCAAATTGAGTAACTGGTTCCTCCGATTACAGAAGTAGCAAATTAAAATGTATTAAATATCAAATCTAAAACCCAACCAATGCTGATTTGTGCACGCATTCTGATATTCAAAACCCAAATCATTTCAATACGACCCACTTAATCCAAATGCTCTACTACATCATGCCATCGCTAGTTAGCGAATAGCTAAATATGTAATTTCCTCTATTGTATGATATTAGATGCTCTAACAAATCAAATGAAGTGTAGCTACCGCTTGAATAAGTTGCGGGTTTGCAGGATTATCAATTACTCTACAACAAACAATTGCGCCACTGCAAAAATACGTGCACAAACAAATCATACAACATTATCTATGTATATTCCAAATCTAATTATTGCTCAAAGGTACACCACTATAAAGCAAAGTAAAGAAAATCGAAGCATTTACCACACATTACCAATCGCTCCACATAATCTTGCCATTGTTCGAATACAAAGCGAATAAAAGCAGCGTAAATCGCAGTATAAAGGAAGTGGAAGAAATTATGTTATAATTATACGTGAAGGATTTGCGGTAAGGCTGATTTGATATTTGCTAAATCAAAAACCCCACCCGAACAACAAAGTAAAGTTATGCACACATATACGATATAAGCATTGTGCATATGCGCTATAACTCTGCAGTCAAACATGGTAGTTGCGAACTACCTCACTAACAATTTCTTTTGCATCTTTTTTCATTTTTAATGCTGGAAGCTGGTATTTTTAATAAAGCGATGTGCTACGAAATGCCAATTGTTGATGTATCAGCAATATACCAAATAATGACGTAGTTCATCGTACACTATGGCTATAATAAATGCATTCTAGCTCAATTTGTGGCCCAGTTGTGGGGGAGTTGAAAAAGTAAATAAAAATTGATGACACTGTGCAAGTTTGAAATTTGAGTTAAAAGTTTCGATTATTGATTTCACTTAACTGGGATTTTCTAATTTTAATGGTGTCCATCATTTTCTCAGATTGGCACCAGTTTTCGAGAATGACAGTATTTGAAAATGCTCCTTGTGACCGCTGAGAGCTCATTTAGAGCGCCTTGAAATGAAAATCCGTTAAACCCATATAAGTACAAGCCTGTTTTGTCTTGCGACAGAATTGAGATTCTTCTTACATTCTTGAACAATCGTTGAGGTTTGCTTCGCGTTCTCCAGGGCCTTCAGTGCAGCCTGACTGTCACTGAAAACTCCAATCTATTTCCCGCTCCATCTCCTCTCGATTATCCATTCGGCTACTTTCAGTATGGCAAAAACTTCCGTTTGGAAAACAGTTGCCATTTCCCCCCATAGCATAGTGATATTTATTACTATCGTTTAAGTACCATCCGGCTTCAGACCCTATTTCATTCTTGAACCCATCGGTAAAGAAAATATCCATCAAACTTCCCTACATGCATTCTGGATTGCTCCATTGCTCACGAAATGGAAATCTGACTTCAAATTTCCTTCGAAATGAAACTGTGGGTATCAGGTCGTCTGCAGGTACTAAAAACAGAGAATACTGTCATTTAGGGCATCACCAGAGGTTGTGCTCATGGCACCCGTGACGCATCAACATACACTTCTTTGCAGTCTGTATAGTTCCCGGATTGTGGACCATGCTCTATCGCCACCAGACCACAGAAGCGTAAGTGATGATTGGTCTGATAAGTGCTGTGTACTACTGTGGGCAAAAAGTAAGGTGAATTTATTTGTCAAACTTCGCGGGATTAAAATTTCGCTCTAGTTATTTTTTTCATGAGTTTGCAGCACTGTTAATAACATCTGGGCCAACTTTCATGTAAATGTCATTATCAGTAATATATTTACGCTTGTGTTTACCGAACGACCAAGAGTGCATTTTTCGATTTTTACAATGTCTGATTTGATTGAGCAGAGAAGTGCCATCAAATCTTGTTTGCGGAATGAAATTTCGGCTGCGGAAACGTTTAGCATGCAGAAGGCATTTGGTGATTCGACCATGTCGCAGAAAAATGTTTATAAGTGGTACAAAGACTTCAAAGAGGGTCGAGAACGTGTTGATGACTTGGAGCGCTCCGGACGACCATCGACGTCAACAGATGACCAACACGTCAATAAAGTGAAGGAGTTAGTGCTCAAAAATCGTCGGTTGACTGTTAAAGACCTTACTGATATGATCGGAATATCAGAAGGATCTGTGAAAACCATTTTGAAATACCATTTGTGGCTACGAAAAGTCAAATCTCGTTTGGTACCGAAAACTCTCAATTTCTTGGAAAAAAGTCGTCGCGTTGATGTGTGTGAAACAATGCTTTCAGACTATCAGGACAAGCTCAAGTGTGGGAGATGAGACTTGGATTTATGCTTACGACCCTGAAACAACCGACCAATCAAGCGATTATCGTGCTAAAGGCGAGGCCAGACCGAAAAGGGCACGTCAAATTCGTTCAAAAATAAAGGTCATGATGACAGTTTTTTTCGATTTTCGTGGTGTGGTGCAATATGAATTCCTTCCACCTGGCCAAACTGTTAATAGGGAATATTATTTGAGCGTTATGCGTCGTTTAAGTGAAGCAATTCGTCTAAAAAGACCAGAATTATGGGCCAACAACTCTTGGTTTTTGCATCACGATAATGCACCGTCTCACACTGCACTCGTTCTTCGTGACCATTTCGCCAAAAATTCCTCGCATATCGTGGCTATTCCCAAAACTCAAGAGACCACTCCGGGGAACGCGTTTCGAGACGATTGAGGAGATAAAAGCTGAATCGAAGAAGGTGCTGATGGCTATACCGGAAATGGACTATTTGGCATGTTTCGGGGATTGGAAAAATCGTTGGCATAAGTGTATTTCATCGGGAGGGGATTATTTTGAAGGGGATGAAATTCATTTACAAGAATAAATAAAGATTTTTCATTTTACAACCAAATTCACCTTACTTTTTGCCCACAGTAGTATATCCATAGGACCACAGCAGGTTTCAGAACCCAGGTTCTACCAATTCACGATTCGCGATTCACCTTCAGTGAAACGTGTGTCTCCCAAGTCAGCTTCTTATCCAAGATCACTCCTAGATATTTAACTTTATCGGAAAGACCAAGTGTCACACCCTTCAGGTTTATTACTAGTAATCGATTGGAATTGGTTGGTAGGCTACGGTGTGAAAAACATTAGAAAATCCATCATTTAACAGGTATTTCGGCTTTGGAGATCATGAAATTATATCTAATGTGCGAGATATTCCTTTTTTTATTATTTTTACTGAACTAAAAAATTTTCTTTGAAATATGCTAATATACAACTACTTTCAGATGGACTGATGATAATTAGAAAGTCTTTTTTATCAATGTTTTACAAATTTTATGGTAGCTAATTTACTTATCTAAACACAACCCAAACTGTCAAGAAAACTCGGTTTCATCCATTCGCCAGCAACAAAAAAACGTAAATGGTCTATAATAGTCTTCTCTTCTGCGCCTCACTCGCCATGGAGCAATGTGTAGATAAAATATATATTGTACATAATTTTGACAAGCAAATTGGCATTGACAAGTTACCCAAAAAACTTGAAGAATGAACTTGAAAAACACCATTTTTTCATATATTATGTAAGTATATTATAAAACTTTCCTTCTATGTTACATATCCAGCTAGCATGGCGGTGAGTGCCATTAGCCTTAGCTGGTGTGTAAAATCCTTAAACGTTTGCCACATAACGCCTTTCGGTGCAAAATACCAGTAAGCCAGCCCAGTACTCAGTTCTTATTTCCACTAAATGCTTGCGGTTTACTGCTTTACTGCATGAAAACAGCATTGGAATTGTTCATATGAGTATGATTTGCTGCCTTTTGCACTTCCGCCACATTTTGCAGCACTAAACGGCTTCGCCCAAATTCCTCACATTCTACGAAATTCTATTATATGACTTCTGTGGGCGTATTTTGGAGGAGTGAAATATGAAATGTGAGTTTTTCTATGACATTCCACCTTCCATAAATTATCAGCTTAAGGAGTGTTGGTCATACATTTGGCATTCATATGTTTGCAGCCTAACTGAATTCTCATGAATTTAGACCATGGGGCAATCAGTCATATTAAGTGTTGCTTGTCACGAAAAATGGCGCATAATTTGCCCAATTACTTACCCAAGTAGGACTTTCTGTTGCATTCACTTGCGTTAATGGTTACATTCAAAATTTATGTTTCGTTGCAAATTTTAGATACTAAATGAGTAGTAAGGACTTGTACAAGTAACTAAGTGCTTTAAGGAGTAGCCATTAACTATGAGTATTAACGCATTGCAAATTGGGTCTTTATTTCCAAGTCTTTTATTGTTAGGGGCGCGATGCAAGTCCACCAACAATCGTGCTTTATTGCGCTTAGAGTGAAATTTTGTGATTACCACACTAGGCGTTCGCCTGAAAAACATTTATTTCAAAGAACAAAAATAAAGGTTGTCAAAAAAGTCTTGCGGTATTTCCGCAAGCTTGTCTTTGCAAGCGCGTAGTTCTAGTTGTATTCGTCGCATCGGTTTACGCTAGAGCTTTTTGGAAAGCTCTTTTCACGTGCTAACACGTGTTTGATTAATTGTTGTTTGCGTTTAGTAGTTCGTGAGTTATAGCGTCGCAAACATATAGCAAAATAAAGAGAAAATACGGCATATTTTACAGTACTACTACGATAAAGGCAAAAATGCATCTCATGCTGCCAATCAAATTTGCGCAGTTTATGGACCCGATGCAGTTTCCATTTCCACCGCACAACGATGGTTTCAACGTTTTCGTTCTGGTGCGGAGGTGATCGAAGATGCGCCACGGTCCGGAAGGCCTGTCATCAAAAATTGCGATAAAATCGCTGAATTGATCGAAAGAGACCGGCATAGTAGCAGCCGTAGCATCGGCCAAGAGCTGGGCATGAGTCAGCAAACCATTATAAACCATTTGAAGAAACTTGGATTCAAAAAGAAGCTCGATGTATGGGTGCCATACGACTTGACGCAAAAAACATTTTTGCCCGTATGGATGCATGCGAATCGCTTCTGAATCGCAACAAAATCGACCCGTTTTTGAAGCGGATGGTGACTGGCGATGAAAAGTGGGTCACTTACGACAACGTGAAGCGCAAACGGTTGTGGTCGAAAAGCGGTGAAGCTGCCCAGACGGTGGCCAAGCCTGGATTGACGGCCAGGAAGGTTCTTCTGTGTGTTTGGTGGGATTGGCAGGGAATCATCCACTATGCTGCTCCCCTATGACCAAACGCTCAATTTGGACCTGTACTGCCAACAACTGGACCGCTTGAATGCAGCACTCATGCAGAAGAGGCCATCTTTGATCAACAGAGGCCGAATTGTCTTCCATCAGGACAACGCCAGGCCACACACATCTTTGGTGACGCGCCAGAAGCTCCGGGAGCTCGGATGGGAGGTTCTTTTGCATCCCCCGTATAGTCCGGATCTCGCACCAAGTGATTACCACCTATTTCTGTCCATGGCGAACGATCTTGGTAGTCGGAAGTTGTCCACAAGAGAGTCCTGTGAAAATTGGCTCTCCGAGTTTTTTGACAATGGGGAAGCGAGCTTTTATAAGAGGGGCATTATGAAGCTGGCATCTCGTTGGGAACTCGTCATCAAACAAAACGGCGCAAATTTGACTTGAATCGCATTATTATAACCAATTTTATGAACAATTGAAAATTCAATAAAAATACCGCAAGACTTTTTGACAACCTTTATATACAAAATCTACTCGAAAGTTATTTCCACATACCGGATGGTCCATTTAGTGGTAACTTTACAAAATCCATAAAATTAACAAAACTCAATTTTTTCCTGTATATATTTAGGTTTATACAGAAACATTCCCACTATTTATCAAACATGATTTATTCACTTGGCAGCCTCGGCTGGTCTCGCAGTAACGCAACCTGTTGACGGTTTCTCCGAGGTGACCAATTAACAACGGCGAGACGGCTAATAACACGATTACCGCCACCTGGCCACTTGGATGCATGACTCCATGTTTTCAATATAAAATCATTTATCATGCCCCTTCAGTGTCTTAGTTGATCGAATTGGCGTTCCCAGCAGTATTTGCAAAGAAAACAGGGCCAATCATGCCACTGTTCAAAATATCTGTCATTCTCTGAGGATGCATTCCTTCTTGCTGGGCACGTGCTGGTTTTTGATGTTAGCATCAAGAGCTGGTTAATGAGTTGATGCAGAGTGGACTTCAGGGAAAGAAAATTACAAAGCAAAACAAAAAAAGAAATGGATTAAATCAGATTCAGGATGCATTGTCATCAATATAAACATTTTATAGACAACCGAGTTTTATGATGGACTATTTATGGACAATGTCAAAAATCTGTACCACGTCCGGGTAGAACTTGAATGATATTACTTTACAAATGTTTTCCAATAAGCAACTAACACTCTACTTTTGCACCAATGGAAAACTTTTCAATGATGTCTTCATTCAAAAGAAAAACGAAACAGTTTTTCTGTATAAAAATAAAAACTAAATGAAGAGAAAAAATAATTAAACTATACTTCTAACTACAATAATTATTTAAAATTTTGCTTTTTTCGTTGTATCGAAGTTATTATATTCTATAATTATGATTGAAGATATAATGAAGCATTTATCCAATCCCTTCACCTACGTCATATCGAAGTTTCACTGCAAGCTCATATTTAAATCTGTACGAAAGTCCGAAATGGCCTTTACAAAAAGACTTCGTCGAAGAAAAGCTACACAGCCGCTGTTTTCATGTACATTTTACTATACGTCCAATATAGGAAACTTTTTAGAATTTTAATTTATTTCATTATCTAGCTGAAAAAATTATACAACAAATTATACACAAACAAAGCAGTCGACAGCCTCTAAGGTAGCTCATGACTTGCCGTACATCCCTTAACGAGGTGGATGAATCATTTAGCCCAAAGATATTGGGTTCCTGGCCATTGTGGCATTGAGATTAACTGCAGGGTCGATGAACTAGCAAGACTTGGCACCAAATTGACTGATGAGTACACAGAGAATGACATAAGCATATCCTTACAGACTTGTAAGCCACCTATTTTTGAGGAAATTGTAAGAGCAGCCAATCAAAAATGGCGTAATGAGATCGACCGATAATTATGGCATTGCTAAATGCACAAAAACTTTCCTAAGATACCCGAAGCACAATCTTGGCACACTGATTTCCGTTATGACAGGGCACTGTCTAATAGGCAGACACGCTCGGAGGATGGGCTTACAAACACATGACTTCCACAGAAGTTATCTAGTTGAGATGTCTCGCACCTCCTGTACCATTATCGAGCTCTATCCAGACCTAGATTTACCATTTAAGGTAGACAATTTTTTAATGAATTGGAAGATCTCAGTATTGTGGGGATGAGGAATCTTCTAAAATTTTTGATAAATACGCATTGGTTTTAGGATAGACGGATATAAGTTCCCACGTGGCATCACAATGGTCTAGGAGCCTGAGTGTGTCCCATAGTGGACAACCACTTCAACCTAACCTAACCTATGTGAAATTCAAGCGAAGCATTTTGATGCTCTCCAACAATTTTCAACTTTTTGTGAGACATTTTTTTTTACCAACTTCATCTCATCTTCAGTTTAATATATCGAATGAATAAATGACTTCAAGGTTCTTCAAATTATTGGGTGGTGTTTTTTTTTTCGTCTTAAATTTTTCTGAAAATTAGTTTATTTGTATACTTGAGTATAATAAGAAGTAATTTGAAAACATTTTGAAAAAAAAATTTTACAGTTTCGAGATTTAAAGAGAAATACTTTCGGTCTTTTTAATATTTAAACAAATTTAGGGTTAAACAAATGGGTATATATTGGGGAACATTTCTTTTGTCATTTTTGCAAAAATTATTAACAAAAAAATTAAAAGTTAAAAATTATAAATATACAAGGGATAACCGAAGATAATTCACTTAAACAACTCTATGCAAATATGCAATGACCAAAAGCCAGAGCTGTGACATTTCCAAGTTCTTTTCTCGGCATACTACGAGTACTATGATTGCGTGTTCTAAGCAAATGTGTGGCCTAGTCTATCTTCTACAACAAAATTATTTGGTTTTTTTCAACAGTTTATAATACGCTAATTAATTTAAACAAAAACCTTAAAAACTACACAGTCAAAATAATAGCACTTCAGTTCATTTTTAACAAAAGTTAGTGGTCTTTGTTAAAATAAATAAAAAATTTCACTCAGATATCTTGTAGATAAATTAATTGTATGGTTTAATACTTTGTCGCGTGCCCTTTGTTTGCTATTACCGCGGCACAACGCCTTCCCATGGAATCCACTAAATGCTGGCATCTTTCAACTTTGATGGAACTCCAAATTTTCTGCATAGCCTCCCAGAGCCCTTCAACGCTTGTTGGTTTTATTGTAGATACACCCTTCTTTATGTCCGTCCACAGATTTTGTATAGGGTTCAAATCTGAGGACTGTGCAGGCCACTCCATTACATTGATAGAGTTATCGTTGAACCATTTTTTTGCCATTTTGCTAGTGTGTTTGGGGTCATTGTCTTGCTGGAAGACCCACACCAGCGGCATTTCGTAGGAAGCATACGGCAGCATAATTTCATCAAGAATTTTTACATAAACCGATGAATCCATAACGGTTTTGATCCAATATATAGGACCCACACCTTGAAATGAGAAGTGTTGTTCAGTTGATATTTGTTCGTCAAAATAGTTTTGCGACTACTCTAATTATTACAAGTAGATGGATGCAAATCGTTCTATTTTAATACATTCAAAGTATAAATATTTTATTATCTTAAATATATGTATGACTTATTTCCATATGAATTTTTCTTGTTCTTCTCATAAATTTCACAGCTGCATTGAAATTAACGGTGCATATAACTCGAAGACACTGTAAAAACATGTTTTTATGAATGAGATCATACCCATAAAGACACAATGTTTCTTTGTTAAGTCTTTCACTGAACTGGCATTTGGAATTTGTTTATTGAATGAAAGTGAGCGAAATGAAGAGGCAAAACCATAAATAGGTTACGCCGCAATAACTTTTTTAGCAGGTGCTCAGGTGATTATATGCAATATTGCAAGCAAAAATTATTAACTTACTCAGTTATATGAATCATTATTTATATACATATGTACATAAATAATTTCCTTTTGAAACTGTTGCATTGACAAATTGCTTCTGTCATTGTTGCGTCATATGGTTTTCAGAAAATAAGCTGTGTGGCACTCATAACTACATACTTTGTCTGACAGCTCAGCATGGCGCAATGTGGTTCCAAGTCGACAAATATTGGAGGAAAATTTAACATGCTGTAAACGGTTAGCCAATTGCGCTGGAAACTGCAATAATGAAATTGACTAGCTCTGCTTTACATGAAATGTGGGAAGAAAGTTGAAAAATCAAAAATAATAAAATGACTTTTCATGAAAAGAAAAACAATGCCTCGGATGAGGCTTTTCTAAACTCGAGCAAAATCGCTTTGTCCGTTATATCGCCAGCAAAGAAGAAATGTCTAGTTTTTTGATGAGAAATGATACTCAGGAGTAGTATCAAACAACAGCGAGCTATTCAAAAAATTTACGTTTAACTTAATAAATTTTCCTAAATTTTTTTAAAGATTTTTGATGTTTTTAAGCTTTTGTTTTTCCTTTTTATTAAAGGGGGTAGTATGGTTAATTCGGTGTAAAACAAGCATATTTTTCGAAATTTTTTTTGTCGACACAGTTAATTTATTCAAAATTTTAAAATTACTTCATTATAAAGTAATATTTAAAGAATATTGTGTGAAATTTTCATTGATTTTTATGAAGAAATGAGTTGGTGGCAGCGAATCTTCGCGGACGTCTCATAAAAAAGTTTTATTGCGGTGTCCCTCAGAACTCATTACTGGATCAACTAAAATCAAAAAACCAAATTGATTTCATCAGCTAATAAAGTTTCGCAGGTAACAACGTCGAATTTTTTTTTTTTTTTTTTTTTTTTTTAAATTTTTTAAAGCGCTTTGAAGTCAAAACACCGATTTTTCATAAAAAAAACTTGAAAACTTTGTTGTTTTAAAATATGACAAAATTAAAAAAAAAAAAAAACTCGACGTCATTACCTCGTGAATAAAGTAAAGAAACAAAAAAACCAAATTTGAAAAGAATCGGTGCAGTAGATATGAATCTACAGTGGACACCGACCGTAAAAAAGGCAAGTGTGAGAAAAACGCGTTTAAAGATTTGTGAAGATTTTTACAGCGTGAAATCCGGTTGGAGAGGTAGATACTTAATCCTTTGTGTCTTTGTCAATTTTACTCTAATACACTTCAAACTTTCACACAATAATCTTAAGATGTTATAGAATAATTAAAAAAAAAAAAAAAAAAAATGAAAAAAAAAAAATACCATACTACCCCCTTAAACAAATTTTTTTTGTTTTTTTAATTTATACTTATTTTGAGCCCCGTCTTATTGTATTTTTTATTGAACCGACTGTAAATTTCAAATGGTGATGATTAACCTTTATGTGCCCGGGATATAAAACTTACGTACCCGGTCGGCTTACTACATTTGTAGTAACTACGTAATTGCATGCAAAACCAATGTAATGTTAAGAAAAAAAGACTTGTATGGTGTTTTTTTTACTTGTACGTGTGTAGTAACCTTTTTATTTAAAAATATTGAATTCAGGTGATAATTTTAATACAAAAAATGTTTTAATTTTCAGGAGTTGAATAGCATTTTCCCAAAATATATGTTTCGGCATGTGCATTACATACTGCTTTTTTGCACCAACTACAGATTTTACGTGTGTTGTTACGACTTCCTATTTCACAGTATTGACCAGGTACAGGATATTTTGGTTGTTTATCGTTGGAAATATCAGGTAAAATAGATGAATCAACATTAGATGTAGCAGAAAGGGATCCATCCAGTGCCATTTCGATAGCTTTACGTGTTTGATGGAATCCCAGCACCCGGGGAACTTGAGAGCGCTGTTTAATTGCTGGCATAAAAAGCTGCTTAGACAAGACATTTGTCAAGGGTGTGCTGGCAAGTATTATAACTGATCTGCCTCTTTTTAGAACATAAGATACCAAAGAAAACTTTCCATCGAGAAACCCGAAAATAGAAGATTCTTCAGCACGATTGCGGTCAACCTTCATTTCATATGGTACAAACGTTTTATTTTGACGAACAGTACCAAGAATAGCAAGACCTTTGGACATTAAATACTTGCCTAAGTTTAGCGATGTAAAAAAATTGTCACAAACAATAGTCTTTCCGGTGTTCTCCCAATAGCATACTAACCTTTGCACAACACCTTCACCTACGTTATTTGCTCGACCAGCATTTGAGTTTTTTCCAGTATATATTTCACTTTTGAGTGGATAGAACGACTTAGCATCGCATGCAAACCAAACCTTTATCCCATACTTGGCAGGCTTAGAGGGTAAGTACTGAGTTAACCTAGTTCGACCGCGATAAGCAAATAATTGTTCATCCACAGTAATTTCTCCAGATGGTTGGTAATATTTGCGCAGATTTGCGTTCATTTGTGTCCACAATTCAGATATTGGAGCAGCTTTATCGGCTTCTAGCCTAACTGCTCTTGTACGCTCGCTGTCAAATCTAATGAATCGAACAATTTCTTTGAAGCGTGACTTAGGCATTACTGCTCGATAAAAGCTTGGCCCCATAGCACATCCACATCTTCGTCATTTGATTTATTTACACCTGCTAGTAACACAAGACCTATAAGTGCTTTTAGTTTAATTAAGGTTAATTTCTCCCAGATTCTTTTATCTCCAGTGCAGTTTTTCTCGTTCCAAGTCTCATAGGCTTTTCGTGCTTTTTCATTCGTATCTACTAGAATTTGTTGAAGCATTGATGGAGTGAATATCAACTCAAAGACGTCAGACTCAATTAGACCCTGGGTAGCCCGAGTTGGACCCACAACAGTGCTCCGAAATACATTATGGCTACTTACGCGAACAGCTTGGCTAGGAAAGTTCTTAAGCCATGCAGTTTGATCTTTAGCGATCAACGCATCATGCCGTTGGGTAATGCGCGGTTCGCCTGAATCAAATTTATCCTCGAAATCTGCTTCGAATATTGCACCCTCTTCTTGCTCATCATTGCGAATGTCATCCTCTTCAATAATTAATTCACTTTCAGCGTCGGAATTTTCTGTATTGGTACCAATCAAACCACCAGCGCCAATATCGTTCGGGTTGGAACTCTCATCATTGCCGGCATTGCTATCATCCTCCAAGTCGAAATGCTCTTTCTCCTCATCAAGCTCGGGCAATATATTTTGCACATGATCCTGAAGTTCTTCGTACCTTATTCGGTAACTAAGCGAAGCGACAGTTATAAAAAATCGTGTTGCGACAAGCTGAAGTCAACTATAAAATACTATTTTGCATACATTTTATATGGTTACTACAAATGTAGTAAGCCGGCCGCAAGATGAGGTTTTTTTCAACTAGGGTCTAGAGGTCAAGCAAATAATAGTTCGAGTGTTATTATACTCTTAATTGACTTTGATTTGATAATCAGGAAGCTACTAAAAACTTCGGGCATTGTTGTTTCGGAAAATTTTTTTTTATCTCACTTTTTTTCACAATTTACTACAAATGTAGTAAGCCGGGCACATGAAGGTTAAGGGGCACCGATGGTTTAGAGCTCGAAAATTTTAAGGAATTTTTTTTACAATAAAAAAAAGAAAAACGATATTTAAATTGTTTAGCCCACCTATTTAACTTGGACCTGGACGGTGCTGCCCCTTTTGACTCTTCTATTTATCTGGAATACAAAAACCAAAAAAATTATTAATCAGTGAATGACTATGAATAAAAAAAAAAAAATAAATTTGACAAAATGGCTCGGTTTTGAATTTGACAATTTAAAAATCGGGTTTTTTTCAGTTTTTTAATCAAAAAAGTTTTATCTAATTGAAACAATAATATGATTCTAGTACGGGCGATAACCATTGATGTTGTGAACAACATATTCAAATTTCAGAGTTAAAGTTTGAGGTACAGCAGCGTCGGGACGGCTCTCTACCTAGTTAACGGCGTGTAGAAGCCATAATATTGGGAATTTTCGCATGAAAATTTCACAGTATATTATTAAAATACTAGAGTAGAATGGGGTAAGATAGGTATGGGGGCACAATAGGTAGGTGGGGTTTTCGTCGCACTGTTTTTGCAGAGGTCACTCGTCTTATGTGAATTGAATAGTGGTGGGGAACAACGTTCGCGACTGTCATTTCGGCCGTCACCATTGATTAGTTATCCTAGTTCTGGCGTCGTTTAGTTTTTTGTGAGCTTTTCTCCGACATAGCATTTTTTTTATTCTACGGTGCAGTGCATTTAATGTATGTAAATATTTGTCAGGTGAGTTTTATCGTACGTCAAAAATAATGCTGAACACGAATAATGTGTTAGTTTTTTGATATTTTTGTTTTTAAAAAAAATATCGACACCAACATAAAACATGTGCTTGGGGGCACTATAGGTCAGCCGTCTGGGGGCATTATATGTTACTACTTTTAATTAAATAAAATAAATTTTAATTGTTTTTGCAGCAAAATGGTGCGTAATTATGTGCGAAAAACGCCGAAACGAAGTGAAGAGGACGTAAAAAATGCAATCGCGGCAGTCCGAGATGGCGCTAGTGTTCGATCAGCCTCAAAACAATTTAAAATTCCGTTCGAAACATTACGTGCTCGCATGATGAATTAAAGAAAAACTCCTAACTTTTATATCATGTGCAGTGTTCATACTCTATAAATAAAAGTTAAAACGTTAATTTCCAAGCCATGTACATTGTTCTTTTCCCTTCACATATAGTGACCTATCGTGCCCCCCGATTTTGCAAATATCGAAAAAAAGTACCTTTGTCTTATTGAATGCAGCTTCCAAAATATTTAGCCAAACATAAGTCAGTATAACTAAAATGTTAGCAAATAAATAACCTTTCAAAATCTTGCTTATTTTTCGAAATCAATGCAAAAACACCGTAGCAAGAGTTCTCCAAAACAAAATGACCTATCTTACCCCATTCTACTCTATACTTTCGAAATATTGAAAAAACAAAAAATTGATTTTTGGAAATTTCTGGACCGTAATTGCTATCGCGCCGATCACTGGGCGCATTGTGCTAGATCAAATGATTTCCCTTGATTTCGGCTTTCCGTTTTTACCTTGACCTATACCCATGTCAGGTTTTCGTCTATACGATCAACGTCATCTATGTTACTAAGTCGCCATGAGCCCCTTGAACGTCCTCTATTTCGTGCTCCCTGTGGGTTATAGTCTTAAGCAGTTCATCTGACGTCATGCGCTAGTTTGCGCAGACTATACCCTGCCCAGCGCCACTTTCTTTCTCGAATCTAAATATTAATCGGCCCTTGGTTACATCTATTTAATAGATCCCTAATTGATATCCAGTTTTCTGGCCACCAGATACGGAGAAGTCGGCGAAGGCAGCGATTCAGAAACGTTGGAATATTGTTTATTACTTCGTCGGATACTATGTAGCAAGGTTCCACTCGGATTTCATATTAGTGTTGATATTTGGTTGCCAAGGTAAATAAAGCAATTGACGTATTCTACTGCACGACTGCCTAATATGCAGTTTGCTGTACGAAGCGAGCAGATGTTCATCGCCTTTGGTTTGTTGACGTTTATACTCTGACCCACATCAAATTTCCAATATAAAATGAAATGAAATTCTTACATTAACAGTTAAGCCATAATAGTTACCTGAAATACCATATATTTTGGCCATTAATATGAAAAATTAAAATTCTAAACTTTAGTATTGGCCAAAATGCCTTCTGACGTCCTATGTACCGTGCGGTGACCGCCAGAACCGATTATATTTGTGTATTACTACCATTCGGATGGTTTCGTGTTCTATGCTCACTGCGGACAAGAAACATGAAATGAGTGAAATAATATTTTTTTTATTTGCATTTCTGCGCAGAGAACTCTTAGAATAAAAACTATTTGCCGATCGGAAGCGGAATAAAACTGTAGGTCCCTCCATTTGTGAAAGTGCATCGAGAAGAATACCACCAATCTGAGCAAAACCTCGGCCAGATATCTGAGCTCTTTTATATGCATACATACGTATGAATATCTGTTATTTATTAATTTTGATGCTAATGCATGCTCTAATATACAACATACGAGGTGTGTTCAAAAAGTATCGCGATTTTTGTGTTTTTTCAAAAATTATTTATTTATTCATTAATATCTATTTTGTCACCTTGAAAGTAATCCCCATGAAATATTATGCACTTGTGCCAACGTTTTCTCCAATCTTCGAAGCACTTCAAAAAAGCATTTCTTTTATCTTGTACAGCTCCCTCTTCGATGCCGTCTTTATTTCGTAAATAATAGCGTGGCGTCGTCGTTTCATGGGCCTCTTCAGTTTCGGGAACAAGAAAAAGTCACTGATCAGGCCAGATCGGGGGAATACGGTGGCTGTGGCATCATTAGTGTGTTGTTTTTGGCCAAAAAGTCGCGCACAAGCAACGATGTGTGAGCAGGGGCGTTATGGTGATGCAAAAGCCAATTTTTGTTCTTCCACAAACCTGGCCGTTTCTGGCGGATTGCTTTGCGCAAATTGCGCATAACTTGCAGGTAATATTCCTTATTGATCGTTTTACCCTATGGCAAGAACTCATGATGCACAACGCCCCTGCAATCGAAGAAAACGGTAAGCAAAACTTTTACATTCGACCGAACTTGGCGCGTTTTTCTCGGTCTTGGTTCGTGCGGCAGCTTCCATTGAGATGATTGAGCTTTAGTGACCACGTCATAACTATAAACCCACGATTCGTCACCAATAATGACCCTCTGGAGCAAATTTGGGTCGTCGCAGACAGAGTCCAACATCTCATTAGCAATGTTCATGCGATGCTGCTTTTGGTCAAAGCTAAGCAGTTTTGGTACGAATTTTGCGGCGACCCGTCCCATGCCCAAATCTTAAAAAAAAAACGGAATGGCACGAGCAAATCGTCATGTCTAGGCCCTCTGCAACTTCTCTAACGCGCTAATTCGACGATTGGCCAATACCATTTTTTTCACTTCATCAATTTTTTCGTCTGTTGTTGAAGTGCTCGGGTGTTCGGCACGCCGGCACGCTTTTCGTCGTTCACATCTTCTCGGCCTTCTGAGAACATTTTGTACCACCGATAAACGTTGCTTTGGTCCAAAGTACCTTCTCGGTATGACACAGTCAACGTTCGGAATGCATTCGCGCACTTAATTTCGTTTTACACACAAAATTTGATGCAGGTTCTTTGACCCATCTTTTTGAATAGGTAAAAAGACGAGCCGAAACACGTGCAAGCAAAGCTGCTGTTAACAATTAACTGAACATTCCAAATGGCCGAACTCGTCGGCATGAGTGAGAGACACGAGTACCAACATATCGCCACAAAAAAATCGAAGTTCGAATATACGTCTCCTACGAAAATTCAAAATTCGCGATACTTTTTTAACACACCTCGTATATTTATACTGTTCTTTGCTCATTTGTCCACTCAGTGATACAGTGCATAAATTTGTGAATATGAGTTTCGCCTTCCTTTTCTGGCCTATTTCGAAAGCCTGTGAATCTGTTTTGCTTGACAGTGTCTGAAATTGAAATTAAGTGCATATTTCATTTCTAAACCTATTTAACCACAACTATACAAGCATCTACGCCTTACTCTAATATTGCCAACAAATAATTTAGTATATGTAGTATAAGAACACATTTCATCCTGATGGGCTTTATAACTTGGCTTGGTTATTGTACCTAAGCCCTAATCAACATTTCCTATTTGCCTTTTCGAATAAATAAATAATTAATTGTAAATATGTAGGTTAATATGAGTAAGTTTAGATGTGCGTGTTTACTTTTACTACTTCAAGTAGTGCGTCAGGAGCTAAAAAGCTGGCAAAAGCCAACTTAAGAAAATATTGATGATATATTGAAAATGTCTAACATTGATTACTGATATTTCTGACATAGAGCGTGCTTCACCTCCGACTTCCATTTCACAAGAAAAAAGAGCACGCAAATCATTGGAACCTTGGCTTTACTCTTGCATCTGGGTCTATAAATAGCACACATTTTTTCCGATGTTCACTATGATCAAAGTGCTACTGAAAAATCTATCGAATCTTCTCTTTTTCCTTTAAATTTTTTGAAGTTCGTCACCTTTAAATAACCGAAAAGTTTGACCCGATATATATAATTGGCATATCCACGCTTTATTGGGTGTTTCACTGAGCTTCTCCTCTTATTTGTGGTTTGCGTCTTGATGTTGTTCCACAAATGGAGGGACCTACAGTTTTATGCCGTCTCCCAGAGGTAGATGGTGTTTTTGAGGAGCTTTTTCATGACAGAAATATACTCACTCGGAGCTTTGCCCTCGCTTGCCGACGCACATTGCTGTTAGAAAAAGCTTTTTTTCTATTATTTGGTGTTTCATGCTTCGGGCACTTCGGAATGGTAGTCACGCAGCAACCCACGTAGCCACGGCAGTCACCGGTATGACCCGGTGTATTGTCAATAACGAAAATGAGATTCTTTAACTGAAAGAAGAGATTTGCCATTCTATTGATGAAATTGAACCTAAACTAAACTGAAATGGTATCGAAAATTTCACTGGAAGGACTGACGTCAAATTATAAAACAACATCTTAATGGGATGCAAAATGCAAGCCTCATTCTATTCCATTCTAATGGGTTTCTCTATATACAATACATTTGCTACAGTTCTTGACGTGCTCCGGAGAATGGTTCTACGAAATGCCGAATATTCCCAAAGTTATTGTTATTATTGTGTGACCAGCTTCTGAACGAAACTTTGCTATGGAGTCTAAGCCTCTAGGAAGCAGCTCGTCATCTATTATTAATTGGTAACCCAGGATTCCTTTTTGACACTGAAATTTTGTTAACTGCTTTTATTTTTTATTGTTAATAACGATATCTGTTGTATCATATTTTATTAGTCAACTCCTAAAATCGAGCTTAACCAAGGAGCATTTTTAAACTTCAAAGGGGCTGAGTTTCGTTGAAAGCTGGGAAAATGAATATGAAGGGAGCTGTTAATACCGAATTTTAATTATTAACCTTCCTATACCCGCGCGTTGGTCTGTGAGACCGAGAAAATGATTTTACGTAAATTTTTGTTTTTCCAGAAACTCTACAAAGTTGAATTTACTGCTAGCTTCCGGTTTTCTTGCAAGCTCTATATTAGTGTTGATTTGGCGTTTTCACCTGACAGGCGTGTTGGTGAATTTTATAAAAATTGGTCTGTGAGACCGACGCGGGTATATGTGTAATTTTTTGTGAAGTTAAAGCAGTTATTTTGTTTTTTATTTCTTTCTTATTTTTTTACGTTTTACTATTTTGCAAGTACTTTTTAATATTATAATGAATGAAGACCAAATCAGACTACTTTTGGAGGAAAAAAATTAGACTTCTGATTATGAGGATGAAAATGACAGCGACGTTGAAGACTTTGTTGCAGGAGATGTAGAAAGTTATGATACCGAGCAAGCAGATGATGAAGAAATCGACGAGGAGTTAAATGAGATAGATGATAGAGAATTTTATCTTGGTAAAGATGGACACACTAGGTGGAATAATGATGCTCCGTCAAATCGTGTAAGACGTTTCGCTAGGAATATAGTCACTCAACTGCCAGGGCCTAGAAAAGAAGCAAAAAACTTGAAGGAAATAGGCGAGGTTTGGAGATTATCTTTTACTGAAGTTGTTATAAATCGTATTGTAAAGTGTACTAATGAACATATTGATCTCATAGAACCTAATTTTTCAAGAGAAAGCGACTGTACCTATACAGACAACATAGAAATCGAAGCCCTTTTAGGCCTTTTAATCTTTGCCGGAGTTAGGAGAAATAGTCGCTTGAATGCTAAAGATTTATTCAAAACAGATGGTTCCTTTCCGGAGATATTTCGATTAACTATGAGCTGGAATCGATTTTATTTATTAATGCGTTGTCTAAGATTTGACAATAAATTCACGTGAGCTGAAAGGACTGCCGTAGATAAACTAGCTCCAATAAGGGAATTATTTGATGAAGTTGTAGCCGCGTTTCAAAAATACTACAGTGTCCCAGTTTAGTTTGACGTTTTTATTGCAAATAAATATTTTTTAAGCTAGAAAAGGCATTTTTTTTTTTTTTTGAAGAGGTAAAAGCGTAAGTTTTCTTTTTAAGGCAGATTTTTACATGAATTGCGATATGTCATGATTTTTTATTTCAAGACTAAAAACTAATATAATTTATAATTTATGTATTGTCCAAGAAGTGCTTTTAAGTTATTATAACTTATTTTAATTTATATAAATAAAAAAAATGTTATTGTTTTTTTTTTGTAGTACTTAAGAAAAAATTATCGATTTTGATGTCTTTTTTGTTAATCACGTAAAATCAATAAAATAAGTGAATACAAATTTAATGCGTAGTTTTATTTTTTTATTACATCTACGGGATTGAAAAATAATAATTTGTTTTTAGTTTTGTTTGAAAAAACTAATATTTTATGTAGTTTGAACTTTCGGTCTGTGAGACCGTGCGCGGGTATATGTGTTACAAAAATTAACGCGGGTATAGGAAGGTTAAATAGAAAAGTTTAGTAGTCTGATGTCTTTAGAATCCAGAAATATATTACATTTTTCATCGCTGATATCTTAATTTGCAAAGATCGTATGTGGTTGGGCTTATTTTCAACAATAACTGCAACACTGTCATTTGAGAGGTTCTAGGCTAAAGTGAATTCATTCAAAGTGGTTCTTTGTTATTTGTTTGTTTACGTCCCCTTAATCATCTAGCTGCCGAACCCGGACATTTACAGAGAAAGTACTCAACAGTCTCTTCCTCTGAAAGGTTCCCATATCTTCTGCAATGGGGGTTAAAAGGTAACCCTAGCTCATCCGCGTGTGTGCCGATCATTCAGTGGCCGGTAAATACAGCTTCGAGTTTGGAAATTTAAAGCCGAGGAGTCCAAAGAACTTTCTGAGTCCTCCGTATATTATACTGGAGCCAAAGGGTTTTCGAAATAGCATTGGAAGAAATGGAGCTCCATCTTTTCTGCGCTTTTCTCAGAAATAATTTGTGCAGTTCCCCTTTAACAACTGTCAAGGGGATGCCGATGACCGGGTAGGAGGTCTCTGAGGCCAATTCAGTCCCCTTCCTGGCAAGCTCATCAGCAATTTCATTTCCCTCCATGGTCTTATGTACTGGCACCCTGATCAGAGAAATTTTAGCTGCACACCCAAGAGATTTGATCTCTTCTTTACTTGATCTTTTCGTCAGAGCCTTAATCGGCGCTTGTCTATCGGAGAAAATGTTAATATCTCCCTCGCTCCCGCGTTCCCTAAGCATTTGGCATGCCTGCAGGATCGCAAAGACTTCAGCTTGAAACACATGCAGTGTTTGGCAGCTTAAAGGAGATAGATAAATTGGCTGATTTAGAGAAAACTCCTGCTCTGACTCCCGATTCCATCTTGGAGCCGTCAGTGAAGACAGAGGTGCAAGCTTAGGTGCAGATTTTCCCCTGCCAATCCTGCCTACTTGGAAAGATTGCCCTAGCACGACCCTCAAACTCTAGTTTGCGGGTAGAAAGATCTGTTCGAAGTTCGCTGAAATACGTTCTTAACTACCCGAAAATGTAACAATGTCCCTTGAGAGATTGCCTCCAGAGGCCAATCTCCTTTAACCTGATTGCACTTTGAGCTGCAATGGAAAGAACGTAAAAGTCGGTGGAAAGTAAGTGCAAAAGGGCATTCAGGACAGCACTGGGGTAAGTTTAACATGCTCCGGTGATGCCAATGCATGCAGTCCTTTGCACCCTAGTTTAGTGTTATTATAGCCCTTCTGAAGAGCTACCCGCCAAATTAGGCATCGATATGTTAAAATTGGCAAAACCACTGCGTTATACATCCACAGCACGATCTGTGTCTTGAGTCCTCATTTTTTACCGAACATAGATTTGCAGGAGTAGAAGGCTGTACTGGCCTTCTTTACCCGATTTTCAATGTGTAGCTTCCAATGGAGTTTGGAGTCAAGTATCACTCCAAGATACCTTACTTCCGGTGAAAATGGGAGAACGTGGTTGTTTAAATTGAGAAGTCGAAAGAGTGGAGGTTTATATTTTCTGAAATAGCACCGTTTTGTCAGAGTTGACTCGGAGACCGCAAGTGGTAGCCCAACGACTGAGTACAGTCAGTACCTTTCCAAAATCTCAGCCTTGACTGAGGGAAATGGTCCCGATACCATTAGGACGAGTGACGAGATCCAGAGACAGATAGCTCTTTCCACCTCTAGTCTATCTAACGCAGTGACAAACTGATTTCTTGCTTTGCAAAACCAAAGAATAGTACACCACAAAAATATTAGCAAATTTATTCATTTCATTCTTTTATTTGTTCATTTACTATAAAATGCGGTCGGACATTGCTGAGTCCCATGACACAACCCCAATGCAATGTGATAATAAAGTTTGGATTCGTTATTGTTGGTGTAGATTTTTAAATGAATCAGAAAAAAATTCATGCGTAAACATAGAAAAATTCAAATCTAGAATTTACAATAATTTAATTTTTTATAAATTCTAAAAAAATGGCAAAACGCAAAACACACGGACGATTAACAAAAATTGCCACAAATGGTTCGTTGACTTATCAAATATTTACGAAATTACCCCTAATTTGAACCCAAACTGGAAAGGCAAAGGTCGTAGCTGAATTGATTTGCAAAAATTTATTCAAGCTGAAATGCCGTTATGCGTCTTTCGAAACATCATTTTAGCCACAAAATGCCGCACCTGCGTGCAGCTCGGTTAATTTTGCGGCAAACATTTACTAAGTTCCTATTTCTTGTGATGGCGACCCTTGACGACTTAGTTATACCACCTTTTTTCAGTTATTTGTTGAAAAGAAAATATTTTTCTAATCTTTTTTCATTTGCCTTTGTTCTGTTTTTTTCTTTTTTGATTACAGATGGACCGCAATTGCTGGCGCTGCGCTTTATCACCCAAACTTCATCAGCCGGTTTGATGGTGCACGAAAATTCAATGGCGTCATACCTGGTGTTAGATGAATGTATGTAGTGCTCTGCGAATAAGTCCATACAGTGAGTCACTATGAAAATCATGGACTTCAACAAAATTCAGAAACAAACACGGTTTTTGAGAGGCCTCAAATTTATTACAAATGATCTTTAAAAAATGTCGCCTACATGCCAGTAATGAATAATTCCTAGACAGTACCTTTTGTTCTGTCATCTGTGAAATTTTTTAAGTTCAATTTCGAGTCTATGTAAAATTTTACACAATAGAGCAACGCGTTGCAATTATTGAAATTTATTATGAAAATGGTTGATCTTTAAAAACGACATATCTCAAAATTTGTGTCTTTTTTGGTGGAAATAAACGTCCGAATGACTCGAAAATTCAAGGGATGATGAAAAAAATTCAAAAAGACTGGTTCTGCGAGGGTAGGAAAAGGACTGGCAGACCAAAAACTGGACATTCTGTTGAGAAGTTTGCTGTTGTAGCGTAAAGTGTTTGCTTAACAACCTTCAACATCGATATCTCGACGTTCTCCACAATTAGGCATTCATGAATCTCCTTTTTGGCAAATTCTATATGTATACCTACGTGCTCATTTTGGGCACTTAAATGATGTAAGTTTTCTAATATAATTCTAAGAACTGTATTCTGAATAAAATAGTGAAACATTCTGTCAAGAAAGTACCGAGAATTGTTCAATAAATCGCAAAATAATTTCTTAGTCAATACACATATGTCAATGATTCGACCAGTCATCAAAGCACCTTTTAAACGCGTTAGAAGAGATATTTTTCAGCTCTTCAGCGAGTTCTCCTTAATGGCCTCTATCGACTCAAAGCGGGGTCCGCGGTGTGGCAATTTCAGTTTTGGGAAAAGGAAAAAGACACAGGGGGCTAAATCCGGTGAATACGGTGGTTGTTCGATGATATTTGTCGAGGTTTTGGTCAAAAAAGTGTTCACACGACGAACCTTAGAAATAAATTTTGAAAAACTTACCATGAATAAATAAAAAGAATATTTAGGAAATTATCTTCGTCAAGAATGGACAAAACTTGGCTCCATGTACACCAAAAAATGGAGGAATCGATGTAAAAACGACTTGAAGAATTTTATCAAGAAGAAAGTCAACCAACCAAATAATATAAATTTTTTTAATGGTTTAGCACGTGACTACCCGGTCTAAGTAGTGCACTGGCCCGAATACAATAAACGGAGGACTCAGAAAGTCATTTGTACTCCTCGCCATTCAGTTTCCACACTCGTAGCTGTCTTTACCGGTCACTGGACGATCGGCACTCACGCAGAAAAGCTAGGCTTACCATTTAACCCCCATTGCAGAAGCTGTGGGGACCTTTCAGAGAAGGAGACTGTTGGCAATTTTCTCTGTAAATGTCCGGGTTTGGCAGATAGACGATTAAGATCAATGGGTGCTCCTTTCTTCGACAGCCTAAGGCAGAGTGCCTACTTAAATCCTATCAATCTTCTCCATTGTATGAACAGCTCTGGCTGGTTGTAGATATCTGCCTGTTGGAGGTATCATAATGGTGTATAGTATAACGGCGCTGCAGTGCTACTTAGAGAGTGTCAGACTGGAACTTAAGCCATTTAACCTACCTATCTGACATCAACCTCACAACTGAATGGAACAAACACCAAACATCAAACGAATTTTTTTAATGTGAAATACTTTCTTCAAATTTTTTGATCGATTCTTTACGAGATATCGATCACCACAGCCATCAACCGAGAAAATAATGTATTTCTCTTTCTTTAAGCAATAATACAATTTTGCACTACTTTCAATTTTTATAATGTGTTGTATTTTTTATCTACGTGGGATTTTCACTGGGACTCACTGTACGTGTGTAATCGACTGCCAGTGAAAGTGTGTTATTATCCAAGTCTCATGAAAGCCATTCGCAACGTTACCTTAATATTAGTTGCTTACATTCGTCATATTCCTATCGTAATTTAATTCCCCGCATTGACGTAAACACGAAGGTCTGTGCAAACGCCGAACGCGAATACTTGGCCATTGCACAAACATACTATCAGTGATTTGCTCGAACTGTCCAAGAAGTGTCATTTCTTTCATCCGCTCTGTACCATTTTATACCTACATACATATATGCATACTTTCTCCTTCCAATTTAATTCCCCGTCGAACTGCCTAATCTTGCTCTTGCGACGTTATATCTGTATGTAGGTCGCTGCCTGCAAACGACTCTCCTCTCATCACTTTTGTTGCTACTTTATCGCTTCATTGCAGCCGACTTATTGAGGTGGAAGTCAATGGAGGGAGTTTTGCTACAAAAAGAGATGCCGCAAATGTTCTCCTTTCGGGTAGTGAAATTAAAAAATTATAATTTCTAAGGAACGCATTACTGCATAAAGAAAATAGTTTTAGGAGTTGTTTTAGATTTACAAAATAATTGTGCTAGGACTTTATCCAAGAATTGAAACCGCATTATTACTACACTCATAAATTTAGTACTCCATTAGAGCTTTGGGTTAGTTAAATGTTCATACACAGAAAGATGCACGCCACTAAATATTTCTGCCATTTTTGCTTGTTTCACTCACATACTTCCCTTTAAATGGCACATATCTGTTTAGAAAATGATAATTTGCCTGCAATGAGCCAGCCTGTCGTTTCGAAAAATATTATTATTATAATTTTTGCAAGTTGCCATAATGAAATTAGCTTTCCGACGGAGCATGTTTTACATGCAATGAGAAATATTCATTTATTAGAACAGAATTTTTGTTTTCATGACGAATTTGGCATTAAGTGAGTAATAGAAGCTATGTACTTCATTGGTGTTATCATAATGGAACCGGCATCTTCAGCAGGAGTTGTTTTCTATGAGTAATAATTTTTGTTTTCTTGCATATGAGGGGGTTTGAAATGCTTAACGTATCATCCAAGCTACCGTGGCAGCAATGTCCGGAGACTAAAACACTTTCCCTCATTTGAACCCGTCGCCCACCTTGGAACCGCTTTCGCATTCCTTCAGAGTGGTGTTCCATCTTCCTTATTAGAAGGTCTATGCTTGAATGCCTGCGTCCAGGTCCGGCTTTTTTAGGCAACCGAATTATTTCCGCGAAACCACTGATCATTTCCCACGCTTCCTCGCTGCTTAGCATCTTATAGATTACATTTTCAGCGGCTATGTGACCGACTGCATTCTCCAGCGTTCGACGTTCTTGCTCCCAACGCAGGCATTGGAAAAATGCGTCTTCAGCGTCATCTGCGGCAGCATGCTTGTATATGTATGTGGGTTGTTCGCTTTTCTTTATTTAGAACAGGTATTTCTGGAAATACCCGTGCCCCGAAAACATATGGGTTGCATAAAAATTGACTTCACCGAAGTTTTTTATTAGCCTAGGCGTCCATATACAGCGTATTTCGTTTTTCCAGCTATCTTGCCAGTAGCCTTAGCATTTCTTCCTTTATTTCTCGTGCTGTAGGTTTGCTAACTTTTTCTTCCATTCCCTCTTTCTTTAATGCCCATAAGTTTTTCCTCTCAAAAGCTAATAAGTCTATCGGTATTGAAGCGCTTATTACTTGAATAGCTGGCCCTGGTACTGTACAGTAGGTGAACATACTATACATCTCAGGGCAACCGTTCCTTGCACTGATGATAAGAGTTTGCATCGGTGATTTACCTTTAGGGCATTTGCCAACTGTTCAGCTTCCTATAAGAGAACGGTGAGTGTGCTGGGTAGTATTATTTCTCGTTTCTTTTGGGCTGGACCCCCTATGCTTGCCATCAGTCTGCTGAGCAGGGATGCTAGCTTAGCGGCTGTGTGTTTTATTTGGGCGCAGAAGGTTAGTCTAGGGTCCAGTCTTATGCCTAAGTACTTTTGAAGATTTTTTGTGATTAGCGTATTTGAACAAGTTTTCATGTTAACTTCTAATGGGATGTTCTTCCCGGTTAGAAGTATTATCTCCGTTTTCTCTGTGGCTAATGGAACTTAGCCATGTTTGGTTTTACGACTTGGTTAAGATTTCTATGCTGAAAAAGATTTTGTGCTGAAATGACTCCTACGATATCGTCTGTGTGTCCGAATAGAAAAGTACCACAGGGCATTTCTATATTGAATATCTCGTCATAACTAATATTCCACAAAACGGGACCTTATTCCGCTCCGGATGTGACGTCTATACAACGAGAACCCTCTGGGGTTTGATAGACGAGTTTGCAATCTCGCAAGTAATTCCTCATTACGCGCTTTAGATATGCTGGAATTTCGAACCTTAGCTTTAAGGCGGCCATTATGTTCGCCCCTCTTAGCTATTGAAAGCGTTCCTTACATCTAAGGTGGCAAGAAGAACTATGGATTGTATACTGCCCTGTTGCGCTGCTCCTACGCTATTTATGACTGTTTCGATTGCCCCTATTATAGACATTCTGCATATAAAGGCGTGTTGTCTTGCTGATAGTCCTCCAGCGTTATTTATGGCTACAGCCAGTCGAGGGCTGATCAGTCTTCCAAGGAGATTGTTAGGTGCCCTAAGCCGAAGCAGTTCAAGCAACGCTTGTTACTTAACTGGAGTCGTATTCTGCAGTTCAACCAGCCGATTATGCGTGAGTTTTTGAAGATAATGTCAGCATTCTCCTGTGTTAAAGTCACGTAAGCATGACCCTGTTCTCTGCTGTTTGGTGCTGACAAGCTTACACCTTATCACTTCCGTGGTTATAGTGATGGCCGTCTTTAGAGCCTCTACCACTTGTGGTAAGAGAATCTAAGTATCGTATCTCTACTGTAGTTTTCGGTTCAAGGTCTGTTATAATAGTCAAACTCTGTAGAGTAGTTTTTAGTGCCTCGCAGAAGATGAGTTTTATCTGCTCCCCTTTATCTAGCTCGACCAGTACTGCTCCCGCTCTCGTTTTTGGAACGGCTTTTACTGTATTTCAGCCGGCTGTATTTTGCTGCGGAGGTTTCTTCAAATATCCGCATAGCTGTGCCTTTCTGCGAGGTGATGGGTAATAATCGATTTACATAAAACACTGGCATAAAAAAAATTAGTTATAAGTTTTCTTCAGTAATCAGATTCTTAATATTTGTAATGAACAGCTCTGCAACTGTATCGTTTTATTATTTAATAATTAATATTATTTTAATTAATATTATTTTAAGGAAGCGATTGATAATTTTTCCCCCTTTTTTTATATATAAGTACATCTCTAACAGGAATACACTATCAGCCGAATGTCTGTTGGCTTTCACCACTAGACGTGGCAATTTGTTTTTGCCTTAGTATTTCATTCATTCGATATTGCCAGTAGTTTCGCGAGCATTCGTGATTTGTTACAATACTTCAGACCCACGGGCTTACGGCGAACTTTCTCTTTTCTTCTAAAGTAAAGGGTTATCCAATAAGAAGTGTTATTCCCGTAAAAGACCAATGGTTTCGTTGCTTGTGTGGCACGTAGTGCCGTCTTGTTGAAAATAAACGTTGTCCAGATCAATACCCTCCAATTCCGGCCATAAAAATCGTTAATCATCTCTCGATAGCGCAATCCATTCACCGTAACTGTTGCTCCAGCTTCATTTTCGAAAAAGTAAGGTCCAATGACTCCGCCGGACCATAAACCGCAACAAACAGTCTCGCGGTGAGGATAGAGGGCTTTTCAACAATAACTCTTGGATTTTCTGATCCCCAGATCCGACAATTTTGTTTGTTGACGAAGCCACCGAGGTGGAAATGGGCCTCATCACTCAAAATGATTTCTCGATGGAATTCCGGATCATTTCCATGCATTTCAACGACCCAATCAGAAAAGATATGAGTTTGTTGATGATCGGCCGGCTTGAATTCTTGTGTTAACTGGACTTTGTAAGCTTTAAGACCCAAATCTTTACGCAAAATACGGTGTAATGACGTTTGCGGAATGCCTAATTCCAAAGAACGACGAGGAATGGACAAACCTGGGTTTTCTTCAACACTTTCGACTACAACAGTAATATTTTCGGCTGTTCTTGAGCTACGTGCACGGGTTTTATTCTTCACATCACTAACTTGTCCCAACAGCTCGAATTTTTTTCACCAATTTCTGTATTGCGGTACGACAAGGGGCTTCACGATCACCCAAAAAAGTTCAAGTTTTACGAACCGTCTCTGCCAAATTTTCACGATTTTTATAGTGAATTTAAATAATTTCAATGCAGATATTTGTTTTATGAGGAGATTTTTCATGTTGGAATTACATCCGGAAGCTTGCCATTTCAAGCCGAGGGTCGACCGCTGTTAGAAAACACTTTTTCTATTATTTGATGTCGGTGCACGGATATTAAAATTTACGCTCTCCTGAGTGGTAGTCACGCGCCAACCCACTCTGCTACGGCAGCCGAAGATCTACTCTGTGTTCAAACTTTATGAAAAAGAAAGATTTCGTAGTCCTTCAAATAAATGCTCTCAATGCAGGCTCATTTCAAAATTCACCCCAAAATTCCACACCCCCTTACGCTCCGTCGGGCAAATAGAAATAAGTTCATTGAAAGTAAAGAAAAAACACCTATTACTGCATTCATTACTGCAAAACAATATAAATTAATGACTACTGAAATAAGCATCCCTTCAATTAGCATATGAAATTATCAATTACTTCAACTGGAGAGAGTGGTGCGTTATTGCAGATTTTCCATTATCAATTAAAACAAACTAAAAAAATAAGGTTTTTTTATAAATATTTATTGTATAGATACTTTTACATTATAAAAAAAACGATGCCATTTCAAATTTGTTAATATATCAAATGCAATTGAAACATTTAAGCTGCAATCAGCGGTTTGAACTTAATTATAGGAATCCTATTGTGATCGTAATTACCGCATTACAACTCGTTGCCACTTAATGAATATTTTATTCAAAAGCTAAAATGTAAAAAAAATAACTTGACTTATGCACAAATGCGCAATTCAGTAGAATGGGTTGATTTGTATTACTGTCAAAAGGGTAATGGGTTATTTGTCAAAAAAGTATCAGGACTAGGTCAATAAAACGCAAAATATTTATTATTCAATAAAATTTATTATATCCTCAAAATAGGACCCTTCCGACATAGTACACGTGTGTAAGTACATTGCGAAGCCCAAAAACGTTTTGAAAATAGTGTTAAAAAAATGCATCAGAGTATCGATATTAAATTGGTATTGGTATCGAATGTAAAGTTTTAATATTTTACACTTTTGATACAAAAATTTAAACGATGTATCCAATTGAATATAAAACTAGTAAAAATTAAAATGTTGTATACTTATAATATATATGCCGAGAAATGTGATGAATTATTTGAGTCTACGCTAATTATTTCTAAACAAATATTGTTTTGTCAAGAACAATAGCTGGTTAACTGGGAAATTTTGAGTTGATGGCGCAGAATATTTTGAAACAAGGCCCAAATGTTCTTGAAGCGGACGTCCACGTCAACGGCCGAACATAACGGTGCAAAGTGCGAGGGTTTCTGAAAGAATGATTGTTGTGCCATCAGACAGAACTTAAGAAAAGTCAATAAAGTGTGCAGTAGTAGCCTCGGAAAAGCTAGATGCTTCTCTATCAAAGTTCTCAGAAAAGCTACGAAGGACTTGACATTCATATTTTAGACTACAATAAAGTTAGTAGCTTTATAAAATTTTTTAAGGTTAGGCTTATATGAGAGGCTTTGTAAAAACAAACCTATTAAAGCAATTTCAATAATGTTTACTTATATTATTATTGTAAATATATGGACGAAAATTCTGGCCCTTCAGCCATCGGCGTCCTTTAATAACATTTTTAAAGCGTTTTTTGAGGTTATTTTTGTATGTGTGGTATGTTTTAAAGTAAGCCGATTTTCTTTATTTTTTTGAGTGTTTCTTATTACATTATTAATAAATATATAGACGAATTTTTGGGGTCATGTAGCTATTTGTTTCTTTTGGATTGCATTTTTAAAGCATTTTTGTGGTTAGGCTTGTAAGGGAGGTATGTTTTAAAATAAACCTTTTTGTTTCTTACAGAATACATACGAAAAATGGAAGACCTTCGCATATTCTTTCTAATTTTCTCCCAAAAATGTATGCAGCGTCAGAGTAGGCAGCTAAATTAATGTGTGCTGTATATGGACCCCGCACAATGTCGAATAAGAGTATAAGAACACCAAAACGATGATTCCAATGACCCAATGAATATGGGGAAATGGATATCAAATTTCATATAAGGCACACTATGGAAGGACAATCGTCATAAATATCTACACAATCATGGGAACTGTCGAGTCGAAGCGATATATGAGCACATTCCATTAGTCAGAAAACTGTTTGGAGCTTTAGGATTCAAAAGCAAAAAACAAAAAAAAAAACAAAAACAACGGTGGCAGGCTAATCAACTACCCTATCAGAAAAAAATAGATTAACGAAACCAACGCAAGACTCAGTCTGAGTCTTGTCGAGGCCCTATGCTCCCAAGTGGAGTGAACACAGAAAAAAAAAAACTACATACAGGCGTTGAAGAATACTTAAGAACGATACCCAATTCTCTCAATTTGAGATTTTTTTTAATATAATAAAAACACTGAAATATTTTGCATTTGGTTTGCTGTTTGTTTTATCTAAGAAAAAAATTATTTTTTTACTTCATGTACAAAAGTTAATACAATTCGAAATTTCCTCGAGAAAAATACTTAAGAACGAAGCCAAATAATAGTCAAATCATGAAAGATGCAGGCGAAAGGGCGAAAGTATACATTATTATTTTGTTGAACATCCTTTCTGTTTTATTACTGGTGCACAGCGCCTTTGCATTGACATTATTATACTTCTACAACGTTCAACAGGAATGGATTCCTATGCTACCTTGGCCCTCTCTTTGTGATATTCTGTGCACTGAGTGCAATTTTTACGTCGTTTCAAAGATGTTCTATTGGATCTAAGTCGGCACTTGAAGATGCCCAATCCAGAAAAGTGATCACTAGCAATTCTCCGAAAAACTTTTTTGCCACACGAGAAATGTGCTTCGGATCATTGTTTTGTTGAAATTTCTAAATCGCCAGTAAATTCCCTTGCGCATAAGGTAGCATTACATTTGGAAATATCTAAACGTACTTGACGCATCCATATTACCTTCAATATGATGAATTAGTCCGACACAGTTCCACGAGAAGCAGCCTATAGCCGTATGGAGCCTCGCCCGTGCTTCGTGATAGGTGAGACGAACTGGGAGTCGAATGCTGCACGTTTTGACCGCCGCAAGCACTTTCTACCATCTGGACCAACTCTACTTATTTTCGTTTCATAGCTGAATGAAATATAACGCCATTGATTTTGAGTCCAGGACATTTGCTCTTAACCAAACTCAATTCGGCGTCGTCGAACGCCAATCGAGGCGCAAATGTTTCTTTTCATTATTGATTTTTCCAGGTGCACACAAATTTTTTGATCTTTTATTCTTGGGATCATGTTTTGCCAATCTAACGATGATCCAATTCAACGGACTAGTAGTCTTTCACAGTTTTTATTTTCTGGGAACTTTTCCTACTCAGAAAATTATTTTAAAGCACTAAAAACCATCGTCTTTGAAAAGCTTCATTGTGTTGAAATATCAAAGTTTTTTCATTGCGACATTAAGAATCGTTTTAATTAAGACCGAGCGCAGTAGAAACCTTCCAGAAACCCTATTTATTATTTAATTACCAGTTAGAATACTTTATAAAATAGAAAAGAATTCACAAAATTTTGGACGAAGACCGAATCGGTGTTAAGTATATTTCGCATAAAAATAGCTCCTACTAAAACGTAAAAAATCAAAGTGAAATTTTCAAGAGAAATAGATAAATAAATGTATTCCCATCCAATATAAGGTATAATACTCAAGCGCAAAAAGTACCGTTACGGCACCTTGCTCGATAAAACACGCGCATACGAGTATATGGTTGCTAACGCAACGTTCTTAAGTATTTTTTATTTGCTGTATATATTTGTTCCTGGATGCTTCTCTGTCTATGTAACTTTACATGGCACGCTTTAAGCCTTTCCATTTCTGTAAAATGAACATTTTAGGAAATATGAGAGCGAAAAGCAGTTTTCCTTAATAATTAAGGAAATTTAATTACGAAAACAGTTTTGGTTATCTCCAATAGAATTTCACATGATGAAATTTCGCACATGACCTTAATAGAACAATTTTAGCTTGTCGGATTTAAATATATAGTATCTGCATATTTTGAATATACGAGGGAGGTTCAATAAGTACCCGTGCTAGAAAAGAAGACACCATTTAAAAAAAAAATTTTTTTTAACATCGTTTTTCTAACATCCACTGTTAGAAAGATACAATTCTCCCAACGCTGCGGCCATTTTTTAACCCCTCCAAAAATAGGATTTATCGAACTCTCAAAAAGACCGCTCTGTCTCGGCGATGACTTTCCCGTTTGAACTAAATTTTTTCCCGCCAGCCATTTCTTCATGTTAGAGAACAAGAAAAAGTCGCAGGGAGTCAGATCAGGTGAATACGGGAAGATGCGGCAGCACTTCATAATGCAATTCACGCAGTTTGGCGGCAACAAGTCCGGATGAATATGATGGTGCATTATCGTGGTAAAACAGCACCTGCTTTTTTGCCAAATGCGGTCTTGTCTCCTTGAATTTGTTTTGTGAAAGCGGTGCAATAACTCACTGTAGTATTGTCCAGTGATTGTTCTTCCTTCTTTTTTCTAAAAAATCCATGAAGATGACGCCGTTTGCATCCCAAAAAATCGTCGTCATGACCTTTTCGGGCGATGAGAATGTCTTCGCATTTTTGGAGCAGATTCACCGGGAGAAATCCATTGTTTTGATTGCTGCCTAGTTTCTGGTGACAACTCGACGCAAAAGTTCCTTTGGATCTTGCTAAAATAGCTGCAAACACTGCTTCGAAGATAACAGCCACATCCGCTTGTTGTTGCTTGTAAGCAATCGCGGCACCCATCAAGCCGACAATTTTGCCATCGCCAACTTATCATGTAAAATATGAATTGCCGTTCCAGTCGACACACCTATGGTCTCTGTTACTTCGCGCACTTTCGTTCGTCGATCATCGAGAATCGTGTTGTGCACTTTTTGAATGATTTCCTCGGTAGCCACGTCTGAAAAAGTCCAAAAACAGATGTTCGCCCACGTTTAAATTCATTGAACTAATATATAACTGTGATCATAGATGGCGAAGCGTCCTCATAGGCAGCATCCTCGCATTTTTCCCTCCCAAAAACAAAAACCGAATTACCGAACGACACTGCACTTTTTCCATCTTAGCAGAAATCACACAACACGTCTTCCTCGAATAGCTGCAAAATCCGAACTAACCTATCAGGCATTCTGAAATTTGTTTTGCCGCCGTTTAATAGATGGCAGCACACGATGCTAATACCAACTTTCCTCAGGAAAACCCTCTGACATCAAACACGGCTACTTATTGAATCGCCCTCGTATACCACGAGTACATACATATAGATGTATGGAACGCGTTGCATTGGAACGTGTTCCTCTGGAATGCTTTCTATATTCACTGCTCACACAACTTTTGTATACACAAAGAAATTTTATTATATGAAATATGTGACACTTGAAATAATATGCAATACTGAATTAATTAGTACGAAATTAAATTAGCTCTCGTGCGCATGCATAAGAAATAGTTATACCAAGTCTATGAGTATGTCGCGAATTATTTGCATAGTTTGCAATTACATACTACCTAAGTAGTGCATACATACATATGCGTGTGGGTCACATGGCAAGGTGCAAGATGCACACTATATTATTTCAACAAATGGATGTTTTGTTGTGGTCCGAACAGATATACATATGTTATTTCGCTTTTATTTATTTATTTCGTAATATATAATGGCCATATTACGAGAAGTCACTAGTTACTAAGATTATCTGTTATGGTGGCATGGTGCAAAGATTTACAAATGTGAGACCAAGTTCAAGCCGTTAACTGGCTCTCCTATATACACATACAAACTTCGATATTTATTATACAAATCACCCTGACAACAAAGCTTGTGGGGAGGCACAGGTATCATAATAAAAAGAGCAATAAAATGCCAGCAGACAGAACCACAGAACTCTTTTATAGCCTAGCTGGCAATTTTTGTTGCTCATACGTAAAGCTGCACCAGACGCCGCCGAATTTTTGACGCTGCTTTGCCACACGGTTTGCTGCACTATGTAAGAAAGAAACATTTTTGCAAAACATTCAAACGCATGCCAAACTTGTACTGCACTTAATAATAACAAGCATGTAAGCTGCAAGTAAATTGATGAAATAAGTGCGAAACCAAGCAAGAGGAAGCAGTCGGATTAGAAAAACTTACTTCGAAAAGCAGAAAGAATTTAAATAAATAGAAAACCTGAAATATTATGGTAAAAAATTTAGCAATTTCTGCCTGTGGCGTCAAACTTTCACAGTTGTTTATAGGTAAACAAAGAACAGAAGCAGCCGCAAAGTAGAGCAAAAACTTGCCTGCATCGTACCTTTTCCCGCAACACATACACTCAGAGAAACAGAAATAAATGCTGATATAATTAAATCATGTTTTAATCACCTATCAACACTACTACTAATTAAATAGTCCCCCTGGAACTAATACAATTTTCACATCAGACTCTCCTTGGAAAGGTATAAGAATCCCCGTGCATGAACATCAAATAATAGATGAAGTTTTTTCTAATAGCGGTCGCCCCTGAGCAGGCAATGGCAAACTTCTGAGGGTATTTCTGCCATAAAAAGCTCCATACAAAAAAACATATGCCGTTTGGAAGCGGCGTAAAACTGCAGGTACCTCCATTTGGGGAACAACATCAAGACGATTTATTTATTATTTTATCTTGAAAAACATATTGAAGTTATTTTGAGTTTAGATTCCAATTGAATGCATAAAAAAACTATCGGAGAAGTGAATTGTGGCTTCTGATACAAAGTTTGTTTCAACCTGTGTAATTAAGCATATGTACAAGATTTTATTCCATAACTAGTGGTAAATTAGGTTGGGTCGCAGGATCACTAGAAAAAGGAAAAATCGTTTGGCTTGGCAACTGGAAATTCCTGTACTGTATTACAATTTAACTAACTCAGAAATAGGAAGTGAAAAAGGAAGCGTGCAAGAATTGGTGATGGAGAGTTGTTGCGTGCTAATGAGACAATGCAGCGATGTGGATCTTTTCTGGTTTAGTTACAAAGTATTTGAGTGATTGTATGTCAAGTGATCTAAGCATTTTGGACATTGTCGTAAATTTTTTGAACATCTGTTTGCGTGCTAGCGTGATAAGAAGTAAACTGAAAAAATAAAAAAAATAAAAATTTAATAGTTTTGAGATGTTATAAATGCGGAAAATGCTAGCTCAGAGTTTTTTAATGTGAAATATCTTCGGTTCTATTTAGCGTTTTTATAATTTTTGCTCAAGTTGGAACGAAAAATAATTTAAAAAAATGGTTTCTATTTTTTTTTTAATATTTTGTTATTTTTTGGGGAACATTTTTTTTTACCATGTTTGTGCGCTGTACAAATTTGAATACAAATCGAGAAGTTATGGGAAACTTACTATGTAACTTTGATAACTGAGAATAGTCTCAGATATTGATGGCAAAATAAAAATACCAAAAAATAATTCTCCAAAGACTACAAAAAATATTTAAAAGAAAAAATTAAAAATATTTTTGTTACGTCAAACATTTTGGATTTCAATCGCACAAATCCTCTGCCTGTAGCTAACATCTTTTGTCGCCAGCTAGCAAGATTTCTTCTTCGTGTTGTTCGAACTCAACAAACATATGCCGATCGCAACACAAATGCGAAGAGGCACCTCTGTCGACGCACCAAACGCCGCTATTTAATATTTTTTCACTTGCTGCTGCGAATAATCCATTTTTGTTATTGCAGTTGTCGCCTTTCTGATGATTGTATTGTTGTTTCTCTCTGCACTGAGCTGCATAGTGACCTTTCTTGCCGCAACTGAAACATTTCAAATTTTGTCGTTTGTTCTTGTTGGTATTGTTTCTGCCGTTGCTGTTGTCTGTGATGTTGCTAGCTGCGCTGCTTACTTCGTTTGATTTTGAATTCGTCGAACTACGCATTTTGCTGGAATTTTCTCGAACCATAAATGCTTGCACGGTACTTTCGGTGTTTTCCACACTACTAGAATTACGACGTTCTCCTTCTTCTATTAACTTTATCTTTATAGCACTACGCTTGGGTAATTCGTCACGAGATTCTAATGCTACAACCAAATTCTCGAAGGATTTTGGCAAGCTTGCAAGAAGCATTATAACGAAAAATTCTTCTTGGAGACCAACTCCTATTTCTTCCAGCTTTTCAGCCAATGAAGTAAATTTATCCACATATTGTTGAACGCACTCGCCATCTTTCATACGCATTCCAAGTAAACGCTTAATTAAAGTTACTTTGCGTACAGGCCCCTTTGGCCTATGAATATCACGAAGAGTATTCCATGCCTCGCTGGACGTCTTACAGTTCTTTACATACGCTATCTGCATCGGTGTTATGCTCAATATAATTGTCGCTGTGGCCTTTTCGTCTTTGACCTTCCATGCTACCACATTCTTGTCATCTTTGGCTGCTTATGGACATGGTGTTGCCCCCGACGCTACTGACCATAGTTCCTGACGAACTAGCACACTCTTTAGCTGTATACTCCAAGAGTCATAGTTGGATTCGTCCAACTTCTCAATGTTAAAAAGCGAAGAACTCATCTTGACACTTTTAATTAACACTACACTATATTTGGATTCCAGGAATTTGTACCTGGGCCCATAACCTGTTGCTTTTATTGACAGAACGCAAGTCGTGGTTACATTCGAAAAACAAATTTAAATTCATGTGCTATCTTATTAATACTTATGTTCGACAATTCGAACATGAACATATGCATTGCTAGGGTTGCTTTTATAAAGTAGCATTTCAACAGTTTTACCATTTTTGTACAAATTTGAATATAACTAGAGAAGTTATGGGAAACCCATTGTGTAACTTTAAATACTTAGCATAGTCTCAGATACTATATTGATGACAAAATAAAAATACCAAAAAATAATACTCCAAAGACTAAAAGAAAATATTTAAAAGAGGAAAAATTAAAATATTTTTCGAAAAAGCAAATAAAATTTGTTTATCAAAAGTCTTAAATAATTATAAAAAATGTGTTTTCTTCCAATAAAATCATTTTTTTAAAAAGTTAATTTTATTCAAAAAAATTTAATAGCAAATAAATTTACATCGGCAGATATTTCACTTCAATAAAAGCTCTCAAAAATATAATTTTTTTTAATTTTTTCAGTTTACTTCTCATTACTTAAAAAAATATTTTTTTTTAAAAGTAAATTTTATTCAAAAAAATCAATAGCTAATAATTTACTAAAATGTTACTTCAAAAAATCTTTCAAAAATATAATTTTAAAAATGTTTTTCAGTTTACTTCTCAATATTTAAAAGATGATCATTTTTGTTGAAGAACATCAAGAAGCACACCACAAATAGGAGGAAGAGCTCGGCCAAACACCCTTATTCATATTATTCATAAAAATACAACGAACAATGAAAACATGCAAATCATCAAAACAAACCTCACTAACAGAGATAAAACAATTAATTTCGACATTAAAAAACAACAAATGATCTCATCTCGGAAAAAATTGTATTGCATATGTCCGACAGAGCAATAATTTATCTTAGGAACGTTTTCAACGCTGCTATAAAGCTCAAATACTCCCTAAGACATGGAAAATTGCCGAAATCATTTGCGATCCCAAAGTCCAATAAAGACCCAACGTTTTCATCGTCGTACTGACCTATAAGTCTGCTGCCGACAATAGCAAAACTATTTGAGAAGCTGCTCTTTAATCTATGCGATTCATAATAAAAATAAATTTAGTTTCTCAACATCAGTTTGGACTTAGACGAAAACATTCAACAATCTAACAAGTGCACAGAGTCACAAAATTAATAAAGACTTCAACAATAAACGAGTCTGCGTGGCTGTATATCTTGACGTAGCTAAAGCTTTTGACAGAGTGTGGCACCCTGGGTTACTGCGTACACTCCAATCTTGGTTGCCAAATTACTATCATACTTTCTAATGCTCAAAAGTTACATCCAAAATATCGACGCATGTTCATACATTGAACCTATGAACGCAGGAATTCCCCAAGGCAGTGTCTTAGGACCCACTCTGTGTCTCATCTACAGCGCTAACTTACCGGAACCGTATTTAGGAAATGTTTGCAGATGATAATGTACTAATGGCATCTCATAGAGACCCGAATATAGCACAAACAAATTGACATATCGATCTAAATAAAACACCGGATTGGTTGAAAAAATGGAATACAGAAATTGATGGCGACAAAACAATTCAAGTCAATTACACTAATAGAAAGGTAACTATAGGCTCATTAAAGATTGGAAACTCTGACGCGAATACTGATACGAAAGGTAAATACTTAGGCATTGCAATTGACTCTAAACTAAACTGGAAAGACCATATAATAAAAAAAAGAAACGAAATTAAAAATCGCTTTCGGCAACTGTACTGGCTGGTAGGACCTTAGTCAAAGCTCTCGCCGCAAAACAAAACCTTAATCTACAAAACGACAATTGCACTAATTAGGAGGTATGGTATAGAAGTTTGGAGCACAGGACCATGGCGCAAAAACAAACGCTGACATTCCCCGCGACTTAAACATCGACACAGTTGACGAAGCAATACAAACTGCGAAAGAAGGCTCATACCTGTAAGCAAACTATCCGAAGATGAAGAAGCTTCCTGCTGAAGAAAAATGCAATAAGAAGGGATTTAAACGAAAAACACCAGCAGACCTCTCGCAAAATAATAAGATATATGCTTGTGTACTTGTCTAAATTATCATAGTAAATATTTTGCAAATCAATTACACGGTATTCCTAAATGATCCTGAAGAGAAACGGCCTTACAGTATCACTTAACTATCCTAATATCTTTAAACAAATCACTTATTGTTAATATTTTGTGGAAGCAATAAAGAAAAAAAATCATTAGCAAATATTTATTAAAATGTTAAAAAGAACGGTTGATATTTCATTTCAAAAAACTCTCTGAAAATTATAATTTTCTTTTTAATTCTTTGTGTTTATTTCTCATTATGACGATAATGCCCAAAATACTTCAATCACTTGACATAGAGTCGTTCAGCTGTATCTTGAGATGATGCTGAGTTTTACTACATGCTTCTTCTTCTTCTTAATTGACGCGGTAACCGCTTACGCGATTTGGGCCGAGTTTAACAAAACGCGCCAGTCGTTTCTTTCTCGTGCTAACCGGCGCCGTAGGACACACGAAGTGAAGCCAAGTCCTTCTCCACCTGATCTTTCTAACGCAGAGGAGGCCTTCCTCTTCCTCTGCTACCACCAACTGGTACCGCATCGAATACTTTCAAAGCCGGAGCGTTTGTATCCATTCGGACGATATGACCCAGCCAACGTAGCCGCTGGATCTTTATTCGCTGCGCCATGTCTATGTCGTCGTAAATCTCATACAGCTCATCGTTCCATCGTCTGCGATATTCGCCGTTGCAAACGTGCAAAGGTCCAAAAATCTTGCGCAGAATGTCTCTCTCAAACACTCCAAGCGTCGTTTCATCGGATGTTGTCATCGTCCAAGCTTCTGCGCCATACGTTAGGACGGGCATGATGAGAGTCTTGTAGAGTGTTAGTTTTGTTCGTCGAGAGAGAACTTTATTGCTCAGTTGCCTACTTAGTCTAAAGTAGCACTTGTTAGCAAGAAAGAAACGAGTATGGGGATGTTTATGTTGTTACAATAACAATAAAAACTAGTATTTCTAAGAAGCCCTCCCAAACGCCTGCGACTTTACATGTCAATGGTCTTACACAGCGTCAGACCATGCTGACCTAAGGTCCACCTATCCCAGGTTAGATCATAATAGATATTAACTCTCTGGGATCGGATTGGCATGGTTGTTTCGCCAAGTAAACCAATCAGCTATATATTTTCCTGGAAGACTCCTGGCGTCTGATACGCTTATGCTTTTGGCAATGAAATTTTCAGATGCGACCGAGGGAGAAGGCAGACTTCTCATGAGGTACTATAGATCAGCAACAGAATAAGTGTTTATCTATAGCTTGATTCTTTGCTGGCAACACCCTCGGCTTGGCAAACGCTTCATGTATTCACAATGGAATATTATTAGAAGGGCTGTAAATAAACGTTTATTTTTCCGTATAGATTTATCCACGAACACATCCCTAAATAAACTGTAAGCTTCGTCGGTAGTATGGCATGTGTTACTATTATGTTTAAATCCGAGACTTGAGATAACATTCACGCGCTTTTGGAACAAAAAATGGCTCTATATGGTTTGCTATTAGCGGTGACAGATCGAAATGAATACGTTTTTGAATAACTACTGACCGCAAACTGAACCAAAAATTGAATTCTGCAAATTAGTGTTCCTAAAGGTAAAATAAATTTTTTTTTATGTACGTATATAATTTTCCTGTTTCATTTCGTGTATTTTTTTTAGAACTTTAATCATAATCTGATATCAAAGAGACTACCAACACTCACATACACTTGTTATGAGCCACCCACATTCAGCCACACATTTCAATTGCACAAAAGACAAATTACTTCTGCTGTTGTGTACGAAATTCTAGATTCTATTATTCTTGCGCCATGACTGAGATTTCATGTCTGTTGGCGAATGTGTGTTAATAAGAAATTCCAAGCAGTTTTTTGCTTAAATTGTGCTATGCCAAACCAATGCTTCAATAGAAAGTGAAATTTTTAAGTCCTCCACATTTGTGCGATATTTGCTAAAGCAGTGGTCTCTCTCTGTTTGCTGTGCTTCGGTGTACTCTTGAACATTCGTTTGTGTTTCTTATTTGTAAACATACTTCAGTGGCATTTCTGGTATTTGTTCACTGTCCGAAAGCATGAAATTATAAAGAGATTTCGTTATTAGTTTTGTCTTTCTATTCAAGAATTCTGAGCTCTATTGATATTGGTGAATGGAATTGGAAGAGAGAAATTGCCAAAAAAAAAAACAGGTACTTACGCAATCAACAGCAGGAATTTGCGAAGAGTAGAGATAACTGGAAAAACTCTTAACACACTTAATGTCTACTTTTTCTTGAAGTAGTTTTGAAAAAGGCCTGCGCCTCAGCCTAGTCGCCCAGTGGCAGTACATACCGGCGAAAATGTTCATGAAATCAAAAAATTAATACTGACGCATTGCAGAATTAAATTGTGGCAGATAGTAGCAGAACTACAGATTCGCAAATAATGAACTGAATATACATACATAGATATGCAACTTGAGTATTTGCTCATGAAAAAAAATTGTATTTGTAACGCGTACTGCGATTGCTCACAGCGATAAACAAACAGCAAAGATTGAGAGTTGCAATAGTATTTCGAAGTTCTGTCGGAGTGATTTGGATGAAAATTGTAACCTCATTAGTACAGTTGATGAAACCTGGACTTAGTAGTATGCTCAGGAGTCCAAGCTACACTCGATACATTGCCGACGAGGATTACTGGGTACCATTTTCCGAGAATTTCTTTAACACATTATTTGCCTCAAAGCACTTCAATGAACAGCCAGTATCAGGTTAATTTACTTTGCCAGAAACGTACCCGCTCATGTTGGGAGGAATGTCGTCAAAGCTGCTGGATTCAAGGAAATAGACCACACCCATTCTTTTTTTTTTTCAAATTTAAGAAAGAAGTTACTGAAGACTATTGGACAACTAATAGGACTATGAATAAGTTCGTTTCGGTTTTACAACAGATGGCGTAACTTGATTATTATTCCATCGATCCACATTTCCAAACATTCATTGGAGAGCTACTGTCGTAAGGCACAAACGTCAGTATAAGTTTTTTATTTGAAGCGTAAACAACAATATTTTTACCACACTTGAAAATGTCGAATTTCGTGCCAAATAATGTGTTTTTGCGGGGAATTCTTCTTCATTATTTTAATATGAAGAAAAAAGCAGCCGAAAGTCATCGTATCTTGGTGGAAGTTTATGGTGAGCATGCTCTATCTGAGCGAACGTGCCAGAAGTGGTTTGCACGCTTTAAAAGTGGTGATTTTGGCTTGGAAGACGAAGAACGCGAGGGTGCGCCGCCAAAGTTCATGGATACCGAATTGGAGGAATTGCTCGATCAAGATCCGGCTCAAACGCAAGAAGAGGTTGCAAAAACTTTGGGAGTTGATCAATCAACCATTTCCAAACGTTTAAAAGCCATGGGAATGATCCGAAAGGTAGGCCATTGGGTGCCGTATGAATTGAAGCCAAGAGACGTTGAACGCCGTTTTATGGCATGCGAACAACTGCTTCAACGGCACAAAAGAAAGGGTTTTTTGCATCGAATTGTGACTGGCGATGAAAAGTGGGTCCATTACGACAATCCAAAACGTCGGGCAACGTATGGATACCCTGGCCATGCTTCAACATCGACGTCGGCGCAGAATATTCATGGCCTGAAGGTTATGCTGTGTATCTGGTGGGACCAGCTGGGTGTTGTGTATTATGAGCTACTGAAACCGAATGAAACGATTACGGGGGATGTCTACCGACGACAATTGATGCGTTTGAGCCGAGCACTGCGAGAAAAACGGCCGCAATACGCCGATAGACACGACAAAGTTATTTTGCAACATGACAATGCTCGGCCACATGTTGCACAAGTGGTCAAAACATACTTAGAAACGCTCAAATGGGATGTCCTACCCCACCCGCCGTATAGTCCAGACCTTGCGCCATCCGATTACTATCTCTTCCGATCGATGCAACATGGCCTGGCTGACCAGCACTTCCGTAATTACGATGAAGTCAAAAAATGGATCGATTCGTGGATTGCGGCAAAACCGACCGAATTTTTCACAAAGGGAATCCGTGAATTGCCAGAAAGATGGGAAAAAGTAGTAGTAAGCGATGGACAATATTTTGAATATTAAATTTGTAACCATTTTACGTCAATAAAGTTTCAAATTTCGAAAAAAAACCGCACGAACTTATTCATAGTCCTATTATGATATGAAGGCAACTCATAGATCCGATTAGAACAAAAGCTAGTTGAACAAGATTGTTCAGTTGTATTTTCTGTAAATATTGTTCAACTAAATGTAATCGGGGTTTGCCTATGCTTTTAAATTTGGTCATGTATACATACATAAAATAAGTAATATATGATGGGGAATAAGTTCGTAGCGTTTTTATATTTTCTTTTATTTTACAACGATTTGTTTGCTGTTTGACAAAGGCTAAGTATTCATTGGATAAAACTCTTTCTGCTCTACAAAACTAATATATGTTAATTGTATTTTTGAGTTATTTAATTTTTTATTAGTTTTGAGGCTTAGAAATGGAATACCCAGTAGGCAAAAATCAATATTTTCGACACCTGCTATTCTTTGCTTTGAGAGTGCCACAGGTGAGCAGGGAATGGTTGCAAAGTTCCGAAATGACGACTTTGACGTCAATGACATGTTTCGCAGTGGAAGACCTACTGAATTCGATGAAGAATGTCTCGAATCACTTATGAAGGAGAACGGTCGCCAAACCAGTCTTAAATTGGCGGATAAAATGTACTGCGATCACAAAAAGATTCTCAGTCACCTTCATTTTATGGGATTTACCGAAAAATTGGAAGCCTGGGTGCTTCACGAGCTCAACGAAAAAATCCAAGGAAAGTCGCCTTCAAATTGTTTCTCAGCATCTCGCCCGCAATCGAGTAAACACGCGGTCATAAACAGCGCTTTTTGTACTGAATCGTCACGGGAGATGAGAAACGGTGCTTATCCGACCAATGTGAAGCCAAGAAAGGAGTGTGTGGCTACAGGATGTTCAGTCGGATCTTCATCCAAGAAGATCATGATGTGTGTTTGGTGGTCCTGGGAGGTTATGGTGCACTGAGAAATGCTCGAAAAGAATGCAATGGTCAACAGAGAGCTCTACATTGCCCAGATACACAGTGTGAATGAGACTATTCGACTAAAAAGACCTGTTCGACATTCAAACCATACTCCTTCACGCCAACACCAGTCCCCGCACTCCAAGAGCTCGAATGGGCGATCCTTCAGCATTCGTCGTATTTTCCGGACCTTGAACCGACCGATTACCATCTTTTCCGCTCCCTGTCGAACCATATGAATGGCATTACCTTCGATAACAAAGAGGTCCTTAAAAACTGGCTCAACAACTTCTTTGACACCAGGTATGGCGGCTTTTGGCGGAACCGTATCAACAAATTAGTCGAGAGGTGGGAGTAGGTTGTAAACAGCAATGGCGAATATAGATATAATTTATTAACTTATTGATTTACTGTATTTTTTCTTTTTTGTTTAAATAAAAGCCTTCGGGAAAAACGCAACGAACTTATTCTCCAAAATAATATATGGCACGTACTTCCTTTGTTGGTTGTTTGGCCGAGCTCCTCCTCAAATTTGGTGGTGTGCGTAGCATTTCGATGTTTTTCCACAAATTGAGGGGCTTACATTTTTACGCCGCCTCTGACCGGCAGATGGTTTTTTAAGAAAGTTTTTTAGAAAATAGTTTCTATGATTTGGTGTTTCATGTACCGAATGGTAGTCATGCATGAATGCATTCTGATCTATATTAAGTTCCCGCTGTTTGTTAATAGATGCCGCGAGCAGTGTGTGCTAATCGATTCTAACATAACCTAAACGTCATAAACCAAGCTTAGATATATGGTACAATAAGTAAAATGCTTCGACACATTAGTGATTTTTTTTGGAATCATATACTTTTGGAAGTGTTGATTTTCCTCTTGCGGAAGTGTTGATTTTCCTCTTTCATTCGGAAAAAACGGCGGTTGAATCGCATCGAGAGCCACAAAAAGTTTATGGAGATGCTGCTGTAAGTGAAACAACGTACCGAGATTGGTTCCGTCGCTTCAAAGACGGTGATTTTAATGTTGACGACCGTCCGCGTGAAGGAATGCCAAAAACCTTCGAAGTCGCTAAATTGGAGGCATTGCTCAATGAGGATCTGTGTCAAACGCAAAAAGAGCTTGTTTCAGTATAAGAAGTTACGCGACAATCGCTTTCCAAGCGATTTCATGCCTTGGGAAATGATTCAGAAACAGGGGACTTGGGTTCCTTATGAGTTAAAACCAAGGGATGTTGAAGTTTTTCCGCCTGTGAACAACTGCTCCAGCGGCAAAAAAGGAAGGGTTCTCGTTTTCTCCATCGCATCGTGACGGGTGATGAAAAACTGATTCATTACAGCAATCCAAAGAAAACAAAGTCATGGGGACTGCCCGGTCATGCTTCTATGTCGTCGCCTCAGCCGAATATTCACGCTGCGAAGGTTATGCTATATATTTGGTGGGACCAAGTTGGTGTTATTTATTATGTACTGTTAAAACCAATCGAAACCATCACTGAGGATCGGTATCGACTTTAATTGATGCGATTGAGCCGAGCACTGCGGGAGAAGCGGCCACAATAAGCGGAGAGGCATGAAAAAGTGAAAATCTACCTAAACACTGAAATGGGAAATCCTACCCCACCAGCCATATACTCCAGAATTTGCGCCGTCCGATTATCGCCTGTTCCGATCGATGGCACATGGCTTAGCTGACCATTCATATGAAGACATCAAAAAATGGTTTGATCCGTGGATAGCCACAAAAGATGAAAAAATTTACCGCGACGGTATACGAGATCTACTAGAAAGATTGGAAAAAGTAGTAGCCAGCAATGGGCAATAATTTCAATAATTCACTTGTAACCATTTTTTTCGGAATAAAGTTTTATTTTCATCAAAAAAATAGCGAGAACTTAGTTACAATATATATATATATAATATATTTATATAATACCTATAGCCTCCAGATTCTTTGGAATTTAGACACAGAATGAATATTTAAGCGAAAGTCAAAAGTTCACAGGCTTTCTTTAAAAAGGTTTTAGGTTTAAAAGCAAATATGCGAATAAATTATTAACAAATTTCGATTTCACCATTTTTTCGATTACTCAATATATTGAAAGTACAAGTAGAAAAGCATCCAACGATTTTTATAAATGAAAATTATTACTCACCATTCATTAGAAAATCTTATAAAAAGTTTTATTTTCAGCTAGTATGCACTAAAGGAGTCACACTGCGGCCGCAGAAAATATTTTGAAGAGAGGAGAACGAAGGTCAGTCAGAACACCAATCTGATTACAAAAGTAATCGGGAGATTATGAAAAAGGTACTATGGGGTGAGGGATATTTATGCTACAATGTATGATACATTTGTAAGTGCTAACCTTTTCCATGGCAGTGGCCAAAAATAGTTAAGGTCGTCGGATTTCGATGAAATTTTCACAATAACAAATGTGGAATATGGTAAAGTATGGCTAATTGCCGCACCTTTCGCCCTTGATAGTGGAAAAGTTCAAAATGATCCGATTTTCATGAAGTGTTATGCAAACTACTGTGTTACCTAATGAAAACGAAATTTGAAAAATAGTGCCCAATAGGGGGGAAAACAAAAATTGTCTCAAAAATGTTAAATATGTTTTGATATGTGAGCGATCTTTTCGAAGATTCATGAGGGATTTTTGTTGGCTAGCTCGCTATTGTAACGACTGGTTTATAAAAATTTCTCAATACACTTGTAAATATACTAATATAGTGACTAACTAGTAACAAACAAGTAAAACTTTCTCCTCCTCGCATTCAAATGATTTTTTTTACAATTTCTAAATGAATTTAGAAACTTTATAATTCTGGATTCCCGTGCCTATTTCCCAAACCAAGTTGTACTTTGTTTTTAATTTTCTGGCACGCAAGAGATATAAAGTTTTTTTCCATGCATGTCATTTATTAGTCAAAGCTAAAATGGGTGTGAGTAAATAATTTTTGGTAGGCCATTTTTGGATTAGACTACTACTAAATTCTGAATAATAAACTTAGTAGAAACTATGTAGCTGAATATGCACAGGTGTCGATCTCCAACACTTGAAAATCAATTGACAACAAAATACAGGCTGATTGAAAAGTAATAAAACTTATTAAACAGTAGAGAAACAAAATTAAATATTTTACGCTATATTTAGATAACAAAAAGTGTATTCCGTTTTCTTAATTCAATGGGACATAATCGGGCTCTTAGCCCTTTATGATAGGGAACTTGTTCTGCCTTTTCTAAAACTACGGTAAACCCTTCAAAAACTTAAGATGACCTGATTTCCAGCTCATTAAAGTATTTACCACTTAAATCTTTGTCTGCTACCACCAGCGGACATGACCCAGCCAACGTAGCCGCTGGATATCTATGTCGCCGCTGCGCTCCATCGCCTGCGAAAGCTTCTTCCTTTAAGTTATTTGGTTTTTAGTATAAACTATTGTTTCATAAAAAAATATTTAAATAAATAAATAAAAATGCAAGACATTATGCCATATGTCACGCTGCTATTAATGCGAACACAGGTGTACATGGAATAAAAAACATCTTTTATTTAAAAATTCATATTCTTCTATATTTGTTTCCCTACTTCTCAACCAACCTGTATTTCTAATATGCCTAACATAAAACTACATATAGTATACAGGTATCCCTTGTATAACGCGGTCTTATACAACGCGGTTTCGACATAACGCGATTTGGAAAAATTAGGTTTCAGTACAACGCGAAATTTAGGCTTATATAATGCGAAGGGGAAAATACATAATTATAAAATCTGGTAACACTAATTTGCGTACCACATATTTATAATATGTAATGTATTTTTAATGTAAACCGGGAATTACCCTTTTTTGCCTTAGATAGATATAATAGATATTAATCTAGCACCTTATTACGAAATTGAAAAGGAGCTTAAAAAAACCACCCACCAAAAACTGATAACAGATTTTGCAATTATAAAACCAGTAGAAGAACCACAAGGTCCCACAACTAGTTTCTTATCCAATAGCGAAAACTATGTGGAAGAAATATCTTCTGATGAAGCTATTGCTCCCCCAAAACGCCCACGTGCAAAGATCTTTGAAGACAGTGAAACAGATTAAGTACCATATGAAGTTTGAAGAATAACAATAAAGTTTTTAATAAACCTTTAATTTGTTTTAGTTTGTTTTTAAATTTTTTGTTTTGTGTTTTTAATTGTATTATAAAGTCTGAACTTTAGTATTGAGTTGAAATATATGGGCATCTGTTATTTTGTATGTATTTTATTTAAAAAAAAATCTATTGGAACAAAACCCCCAAATTTATATGAAAACTATGTTTTAGATAACGCGGAATTACATAACGCGCAATTCTTCTGGAACGTAACTATCGCGTTATACGAGGGATACCTGTACTTGAATGTTATAAAAATGTTGGCCGCACTGCATTAGCGCTTCAATAGAAAAATGTTGGAACTGATAAGAGGTCGTGGCCGCAGCGTGTACGCTTCTTGCAATGCCGTTAATTACTTAAATAAAGTTATTCGTTTCGTGGGTATTACCCAACCGCGGCAATGTCGTTTCTTGTACTTCTTGTATGCCGGCCTTATATCATTTTTTATTTTGCTTTCACCGGTCATCTTTAACGTTGGTTGGATACGTGATAGGAATATTCTATCGATAAGGGAGATCCTAAATTGCGTACAAGCATCGTTGAATGTGCTCGGTGTACCAATTAAAAGTGTCACAATATTATTGTCCGTGAATCGATTGCGTAGCGTAAAACCGTTATTGGTGGCTTTGGATGCGCGCTACAGCGCAGCGGAGGATATAGCCAAGATACGCCGTTGCGTTATAATTGGCAATCGTATTGTATTCGGTTACATTTTCTCATACATGACTTATGTATCTTTGACTGTACTAACTGCATTGGTGGGCGGCTATGCGCCACTTACACTCTATATACCTTACGTGGATTGGCATAGATCGAGATGGGAATACTGGCTACAAGTTAGCTTTGATACCATTGCACTTTTCCTCATAATTTCGCATCAAGTAATAAATGATTCTTATTCGGCTGTCTATATTTATATAATACGTACGCAAGTGCAGTTGCTCACAAATCGTGTGCAACGATTGGGAACCGCAGCGGATAAAAGTGCCGATGAGACTTATAATGAGCTGCAGGAGTGTATTATCACACATCAGGAGATTTTAAGGTTTTGTTTTTTTTTTTGCGACTTTTTTGTAATAATTTCATCAAGTACACACATCCTTCAATATTCCTTTCTCCCACTGCAGCTTGGTGCGCATTGTGGAACCGGTAATATCTGCTACGTTGTTTGTGCAGTTCCTTATCGCTGCAGCTATTATGAGCGCGACCTTGATAAATATATTAATTTTCGCCGATACCACGTCCAGGATTGCCGCGCTCGCCTATATGTACTGTGTTCTGTTGCAGACTGCACCGACTTGCTACTACGCCACTTACTTGCAATCGGACTGCGAGAAGCTTTCCATGTCTATTTTTCATAGCAATTGGATGGCACAGGGCAAACGTTTCAATAAATTGCTATTATATTTCTTACATCGCACACAAGACAATATGCCGCTTATGGCATTAAAATTATTTCCTATTGATTTGGCCACAAATGTGTCGGTAAGTTGGCACGTGGGCTTGTATGTCTATGATCATTATGTATGCTGTGGTTAAACAACTTTTGTTTTCTTATTCTTTTTAGATCGCTAAGTTCTCATTCAGCCTTTACACGTTCATTAGAAAAATGGGAGTAGGTAAGCATTTGAATGAATGAATTAAAAAAATGTGTTTTTGTTGCTAAATCAAAATTATTTTGCGAGTGAACTATTCATTAAAAAGCAAAAACATAAACTTCTTGTTGTACCATCTTTTGTGAAAATAAATAAACTTTTTGGTTGTTCCAGTTGAGAGCATAAGAACATTTCTTTTATACGAGTATCATCACAATGAACCGAGTATCCATTTTTCTCTAAATTACGCAGTGCTACAAAATTTACTTTGCTTATTTTTATTTGAGACTGGTTTCCATACCAATTTTGTGCGCTGAATCGACGTGGTTGTGCAAAAGAGCAAGTCTCGTCATGGTTTTGAGAAAAGTGAGAGGTAAAAACTAAAAATAAAGTGTTTCTGGGCACTTTTATCAACAATTTTCTGAAATATCCGACATGCTAGAGACTCTACCTAACATAAAGGATGAACCCTGGGTAAGGTTAAGTGCCGGCAAGAAATAAAAACTTGGCTAAATAACAAAAAACTTCACTTCAATTCAAAGAAATTTGGTATCAAACGATTCAGCTTGACTTCTAAACTTCTTCTAATAGAACATATACAGGGTGAACGATATGAAGTCTTATCTATTCAAAACAGCATAACTTTTTTGTGTGAAATTAGTTTTTATTGATTTCAAAGACAAAATTGTTCAGCTATGATTACAATTTTAACATATATTCACTTTAGGTCGATATGACCACCTTTTGCCTTGACTATAGCCTTAAAACGGTCAAAATATGAGTTGCATGCTGCACGAATGTGATCTTGAGGTATTTCGGCCCATTCTCGTATGATCGCTTCTTTCAGCGCATCCATACTGGCATATTTTTTAGTCCTCACCTTGACTCCAAAATGGACCAAATCGAATAGTCCATCGGATTTGGGTCTGGTGAATTCGAAAGCCATTGTGTGGACGAAATGAAGTGTGAAACATGATTTTTTAACCATTCTTGGTTCACACGAGCTTTATGAGACTGTGCCGAGTCCTGTTGGAACGTCTATGGTCTACGACCGAAATGTTTGCGTATCCACGGTTCTAAAGCAGCTTCTAAAACATTTAATAAGTCGCTATCACTTTGACACCAGGCTCGATAAAAACGATTGGAGAGCATCCATCAGCGGTCACTGCGGCCCAAACCATTACTTGCGAAGGGAAATTGCTTCGAGTGGCCATACGTAGGCTCAAATTCTCGTATGAGCGTGCGGTCAAGTAAACACGATCGTTTTGAGCGTTTACGAAATGCTCAATTGGGACATTTTTTTCATCAGAAAACACAATGTTAGGAAATTCGCCACGTTCGTGCAAGCGCATCAACTCCTTTGCTCTTTCGCACCGAAATTTTTTATTGCTGGGTTGAAAGATCATGATCTTTTTGGAACTTGTAAGCCTTGACCTTGAGCTCATTTTTCAATATGCGTCGAATGCTGTCTTGCGATATTTTCATTTCTTTGGCCATTTTTATTCCACTTCGATGTGGATTTCGTTCAAGTCGAGCCTTCACTTTCCGAACCATTTCTGGCGTTGTTGCTGTTTTTTTTGGGCCACCTCCATAGCATTTTGCAATGCTACCAGTATCATTGTAACGCTTTATAGTGCGATACACAAACATTTTATTCACTTTGAGGTGACTGAGCTCACGAACAATCGAACAATGGCTGGTTGTGATTTTCCAGCCAAATATAACCGAATCACACTATTACGTTTGAATTCCATTACAAAAAAACAAACATTCAACAAAACGGAGACGCAAATGCTATTGATGGCTTATAAACAATATATTGAGCTGTCATTAGAACAATTTATACGTTGATGTCATGAGCTGTTTTACAGATACAAGCAGTGTGAAGTTGGTAACACTTCATATCGTTCACCCTGTATATCTTGCGATAAGGTACAAGTATATTTATTGCATTTTTTTTTATCAAAACAAAGAAATTACTACATTAAAGTACAAATAAGCTTTTTTATCAGCACTAACAATTATCGAAATTGGTTAAAAATAATAAAAAAAATGGTATTATTTTTTGATTATTTTTATTAAGATTACTTCTAATGGTAATCATTACTATTCATGGAAAGTATCAATAATATCAACTATTACTTTTAATTTGTATTCATTGGAATTAAAACTCATTATTTAACAATTCCGATTACAAATCTACAATATAAACATCTTTACAGTTCTGGGATGTGCAATTGGCCACGAATGGTCGTCAATTCACTGAAAATGCATAAGCAGTCAACCTTCAGGTCGAAGGATGAGTTCTAGTGGAAGTTGCAAGTTGAAGCTGTTAAGTTATGGGTGACAACTCAGGCCACTTGAACTCAGGGAAGGGATATAAATTCATTCAAGCAGCTGGGCGTTCTGGTCACGTTACGGCAGATTGATGAGCTTCATTTTCGCTATAATTTTTTCAATTTCCGGATACAATGAATGCCTCTTATGTACAGCGGATATGCAGCATGCGGACACAAGTACTTAAATAAAGTTTAAGTTGTGAGAAAAAGCAAAGAAAAGAGAAAGAAATGTGAAGAAGAAGAGCGGAATAAAGTACAAGCGAAGAAAGTGAGTTAGAGTAGAGATAGAAAAAAAGAAAATGAAAGAAGGTATAGAAGGAACAGTCAATGCTCATTCTTAGAAATAAAGCTCCTTAGCAGTGGAGCAAGGTGGTTACTCAAAATGTTACCTTTTCATGTGAAGCAATTTTGAAAGAATTACGAAAGTGGTAAAAGTTTAACCATTGAGTAAGTATGGTTGAACTCATATAAAAAGTTGCTTTTGAAGGTGGAGATCGCATTTCTTTGGCCTGCCAACGGTAAGCCTCAATTTACCAGATAGGAATTTGCGATGGGAGTATGGACTCAGAATTTTAATTTATATTATAACTCATTGAACAGAATTCTAGCGGACAGCGGGTAACGGGTTGCCACATTTAATAGCATGAAATTGCACAGAATTGCGGCGGTCATGGATTTCTTGCCGTCAGTTTTTTTTTTTTTTAACGCGGCAAAATAATTAGATTCATTTCTATTTTCTTCGATGGGTTAAGGACTCAGGGTGGCTTTTCTGACCACTTGATGGCAATTTGTGTGTTTTTAAAAAAGAGCAGGCCAATAACAAGCAAATAATATTTGGCTTGTAGAAGAAAACCCACAAAATTTCAATAATTTAGGAAGAAGTTTTTTTTTTAACTATGAACTTCAACAAGTTGCTTCACAAATATATATATATATAGTAAATGAAAAGATTTCGCTACAAAACTAATTTTATGGCAACCACAAAATATCAGGTGAAAACAGTTCTTCGGCAATAGAATACTTGCATCAAATCTAATGTAGGTAGGTTTGCACAGACGTAGTTGCACCCATTTAGCGCCCAAAAATCCTTGAATCTCCATAGATTAAGTAAACTGACCGTGTGGTCCTGCCAATTGTGGTCGAACTCTGAAAATGATCCCAGCAAACACTGTTTTCGCATTTTCATGGATGGCTCCAGAACAGAGCACGGCTCCGGCTCTGGGGTTTACGTGGAATTCAGCGGGACAAAACTGCACTTTTATCTTGGAATGTATGCACTTTTATCTTGGAATGTATGCACCTCAAGCGGAGGTGTATGCTGTTCAAGAAGCGATGAACTTTGTTGTGGAAAACAGATGGAGAGGAAGATTTTATATGTCACATCAAGAGTAGTTGCGTCCTGCAAATCCAGGCTGATCTATGTTGGTAGACATAGTAACCTAATGCCAACATGGGTCCCGGGACACGTGGGTATCGTGGGTGACAAGACCTCTGAGGCCAACTACTTTGGCCCGGAGCCCATTTTGCCACTCCCTTCTGTAGCTAATAAACCGGTTAGCAAATGGATTAAAATTTAAATTTGAAAAGGTCGAGCCAAGGAGCACCAGGAGATGTGGTGGCTCTTGAAACACTCAGGCTAACAGCCCATTTTATTTAAAGCTCTGGAAAGGGGGTAGATAGTCAAGGAGGGAAGGAAAAAGTATCAGAGAAAGAGATAGGAAAGAATAGAGAAAGAGATAGAGATAGTTAGTCCTGTGAGAATTTTCCAGATTCTTTGGCAAATTTGTAAATATCCTCCAGTTTTAGAGAACGAATATTACGCATTCTCACGACATCGAAACCCAAAACTCGAGGCCGTACTCTAGCAAAGGCAGGACACTCACAGAGAAAGTGCTCAGTGCTATCCGCTTCCTCCAAGCATGGTAGGTACATTGGGTCCTCAATGATTCCAATGGTGGTCATATGGTGACCCCATGGGTTGTGTCCTGTAATGATACCGACGCTCAATCGAACGTCTTTCTTTCCAAGTTTTAGTAGAAAGTTTGACAGTTTTCTGTTCGGACTGGTCACAAAACCCTTTGCAGTTCTGCAGCGTTCTAGACCGGACCATCGCTTTTTATGTAGATGGCCTATATAATCGCTGATCCTATTCATGATTCCTGCGGAACTGATTCGGATTATTGGCTTGGGTCCTTGTGGGTGAACCACTGATCCACGGTTGGCCAATTCATCGGTAATAGCAAACGGATTACTACAACCTACAAGCGAGCTTGGCAGGCTGAGAGCGGCTGCAGATGGATAAAACTGATGTTACCTGTCATGTCTGAGCGACTGTCGCAAATCCTCCTGTCATTAAGCACAAGGGACTGCAGGACTGATGACAGGCCACTTTCTGTGGGCGAAGCACATGGAAAAGGTAGGCATCTCAGACAGTGTACTCTGCCTAGCTTGTGAAGAGGGGGTTGAGGCGGCAGACCACTTCCTGTGTGTCTGCCTTCGCTCGAATCAGGTTTGAATCAGTTTGGCTCTGATGTCTTAAGGAGCGACCATCTTGGCTCCTTGGCACCACAATATCTACTCAGATTTCGTCGGAGGTCGGGTAGATTTAAAGAAAATTAAAAGCGAATCTGAATACAGTACAATGGACTTATTTGTTTCTGAGTTTTGCACTGGCTAATTGTCCCGTCAAAAAACAAAAAAAAAAAATAGGTAAACTGAGAAGTGGCGAATCGAAAACAGTTACAATTTACGTAAGCAGTGTGAAAAAAGCAGTGCAAAATCATTTTCATTGCCAACATCTTAGAAGAACTTATTTTCGCGCTCTTTTTACTTTTCATCACTGCTTTTCTATATTGCCGCTACCAATAGGGGAGCAGAGCATTTAAAATGAAAGATTAATATCAGCTTCTGAAGCTGCAACAGTCGCCATGACAACAAAAATTTGATAATAAAGCTGAAAGTTATAAAAGTCTTGGCATGCTGTCATTCTCAGCCGACTTTGATTGAGTAATTGGCAGGTGCAGAAACTCCGGCAGATACGCCTCCCCCTCCATAGTTTCAAATTTTAAATTAGTGCTGTTACAGCTACCACTTTTTGCATCGCATTTATTTGGTGATATTTTTTTTCTGAAAAAAAAAACTGTTATGCCCTTTATTCGGCTGGCGTCCACTCGAACTACTTCAATTCATTTTTTTTACAAAAAAAACAAAATCGTAAGAAAGAAAAAAATGTTTCATTAAGCTTCAGTGAAAATCTCAATATGCAGGTGAAATAACGGATGCATGGCGCATAGACGTCATCCGCGTTGCAGCTGCAACTGTTGGATATGAACTCCCACCGACAATCAAATCGTTACAGCCAAAGTTTCCCTATTTGTAGAAATTGTTTGCTTCGCTGCTGTCAGAGTGACCTTTGTTGGCAAGTCCGTTAACACTTTCATACGGACATCCTTTGTGCGTTGTTTCTTCTTCACAGTTCCTGTATTGTATTAATTCTGTAAGGAATTCTGCAAAGATTGCTTATAAGGAGTTCTGTTTAAATTTTAAAGCGTACAACAACATCAATATGAGCAGAAGTGCCTACGCTAGTGGCATGCAAACTAATAGGAAAAAATTGATAAAAAAGTTATTAAAATTTTAAAAACTTCTGTGAAAAACGAACGAAATGTTGAGCTCTTGGAAATAATATTATGGTGAAATTTTTATTGTAACTCTGATATAACAGGCAGGGCTATGTGTGAGGTTGCAATATCCTGTAAAGCGAACAGATTAAAACACCATATTCAACAATCTTCCGGATTTACAGGCCAAAATGGGCTTGATCAGACATACAAATCACATTTGAATAATGCTTTACCGAAATTCCAACCGGATTGTCAAGCCTGCATGACTTTCTTTTCTTGTAAATTCAGTTCTACAAGGAAACAATAAAAATCTTTTGACTATGACTGCAGAATCCCAGGAAAGTTTTTTTCCTATGAACAGTAACTTCAGGTTTAGAAAAATGCATATATTAGTAGCGGGGGCAGAAGTGGAATCGGGAGAATATATTTCATTGCCTTGTTCCTTCAATTTTGCTGTCACCAAAACGCGCTTCGAATGGTCAAGACGTTCTTATTTACGCGCGGAACCCGTCACGCGTTTGTTGAGATACTACATGGTCCAATAAGTTCACAAGGTGAGGGATAGATGGCGGCGTTAATATCAAACGCATATGGTATTTAGTGAAAACCGACCTTTAGGAGCTACTTGTCATATTTTCGTGACATTTTGCAGATTAGTTTGTGAGTTACAGTCGTTTAAGTGAAGCTACTTTTGGTTTTGTGAAAAAAATGGATTCAAAAGAATTTCGTGTATTGATAAAACACTGTTTTTTAATTTAAAAAAAAAACACTGTGGAAACACACCAGTGGCTATGGAAGTATTATTCGCACTCCGCTCCGTCGATCGGAACCGTTGAACGATGGTGTCATGAATTTACGTCGTACGGGCACTGAGGACGCAGCGCGTTCAGGACGTCCAAATGAAGCAGTTGTTCCAGAAAACATAAAAAAAATCCATCGTATCATTCTGAATGATCGTAAAGTGAAAGTGCACGAGTTAGCAGACGCCGTAAGCATATCGAAAGGGTCAGTAGGAACGATTTTGCATGAACATTTGGGTGTTAAAAAGCTAGTCGGAAGGTGGGTGCCGCGTTTTCTCACAATCAACCAAAAAAAAAAACGAATAATGGATTCTGAGCATTGTTTGGAGCTGTTTCGCCGCAATCCAAGCGAGTTTTTGCGTCGATTCATAACAATGGACGAAACATGGATCCACCACTACACGCCACAGTCGAATAAATAGTCGGCAGAGTGGTTGGAAGCCGTCCAAAGCCGACCAAAACGTTCAAAGACGCAACAATCGGCTGGAAAGGTCTTGGCCAGCATTTTTTGGGATGCTTGTGGTGTAATCTTCATCGACTATCTTGAAAAAGGTAAAACGGTTACCGGCGAGAGGAGTTCGATTGTGCACACGGAGCGAATAACACGTAATCGGATAGTTCTCTACTTTTTTCTGCCTTGTGCAAAAGTAAAAACCTAAATAAAAAAATACATCTTAACTATTAAAAAACAACGGCAGTGGTTTCAAACGTGCAGAAATAGTGAATACGAATTATGAGCGAGCGCAATGCGCTTGACTTTGTATTTAATAAAGTTAAAAACTCTGAAAAAAACGTGTTAAATAGAAAAAGGAAAAATGACAACATAACCGAGAACACAATGTCAAAAAATTCCAAAAACAATTACTATGCTATACTAGACGATGATCTAGAAGAGTGTAATGAAGCATTTGAAAAATTTCAACAATATGTACACAAACTAAATGACGAGAGCGAACAAACACGAGCTAATAATCCTCTAAACAACAACAATAAACCATCAACTAGCGCAGCAGCAGCCGAAGCTGCACTGGCTAATGTAACACAAAACAATGAATCGACAGCAACTACAAATGCCAAAAGCAAGAGTAATAACAAAAACTTACCACCTATTAATACAATTGATGTAGAATCAAAAGAAATAATAAAACTTATTAAAAATGGTCTAAAGATAACACAATTTAAAATCAAAGAATATAACCAAAATAAATTAGCCATATACTTAACAAACCTCGAAGATTATAAAAGAGTCCGCGGCTATCTTGAAAAAGCCAACGTCAAATATTATTCATATACACCTAAATGCCTAAAAACAAAAACATATTTACTGAAAGGCCTAAACGGCAACACCAACTGTGAAGAAATTCTCAACGAGCTTTGCAGCTACCAAAACGACAATCTCAAAATTCTTAAAGTAAGCCCATTTACCACTAAAAAATCAATACAACGAAATATATCGCTACCAATATTCATGGTCCAAGTAACCGCCGAAAGCAATATCAATGAATTGAAAGCAATCAATTGTATCTTATACCGTTGCATTAAGTGCACCTACATAGACCTCAGATCCCACAGTGCAGAAATTGCCAAAACTTCTACCATAGCGCCGCCAACTGTAATATGCCACCGCGGTGCGTGAAATGTAGCGGAGCACATAACAGCAAAGAATGCCTGTGTATTATGCAAAAAATCAGGGCACCCCGCATCTTACAGGGGATGCGAACGATATAAAGAGCTACAACAGAAGTTAAGACTGAAAAAGCAAAATCTAACTATAACTAAGACTAGCAACCCAATTAGATTCACTAACCCTAACTTAAGCTATGCAAATGTAACTAGAGAAGCTCACGGAGCACTAAACACTACCAACGATCACCATATCCAAAATTCATTCCTAGTATAATTAAAAAATACAATTTTATCTTTAAGCAATCAAATAATAAACCTTCAAAAACAATTAGAGTTGCAGACGGCTAGAGTCGATGCAATATGTGGTTTAATGAATTCAGTATGAGCGCTTTACCCAAGCAAACTTTTACTAAAACCCAAATAAATGTTATTTCCCTCAACGTCAACTCTCTCATAAGTTTATGCAGGAGACTAGATTTAAGTGAATTTTTGAAAAACAAAAACCCCCAGACATATTATTACTTAATGAAACTAAACTAAACCCAAAGCACAAACTAAAATTTTCTGGATATAACTTGATAAGGAAAGATAGATCGGCCGGCATGAGAGGTGGTGGCACAGCAATACTAATCAAAGAAAACATTAAATTCACCAAAGTCTTTAACCGCAAAATTGACCAGCTGTCATGCCTTGAAACTTGCATAGTTAAAATACATATGCCCCCGAATAACATTTTATTTTTAATAGCAGCATATTACCCAGCAGGAAATAACAACGATGCATTTAAGACAGAGTTTAACACAGTTTTCGAAGCCTTAAATCTCGAGCAACTCAATCACTATTACATATTAGCAGGGGACCTTAACAGTAAACACATGGACAGGGGAAATGCCCAAGTTAATCCTAAGGGCAGAGCTTTAAAAGATTGGCTTACTACAAATGAGTTCAAATTTAGATGCAGTATGTATGCCTATATAGGTTCTAGCGAGCGTATTGTGTGAAAGGCTGAAGCCCACCGTCAACCAACTGATTGGACCTTATCAGTGTGGCTTCAGACCTGGAAAGTCTACCATCGACCAAATATTCACAATACGCCAAATCTTGGAAAAGACCCATGAAAGGAGAATCGACACACACCATCTTTTCGTCGACTTCAAAGCTGCATTCGACAGTACGGAAAGGAGTTACCTGTATGCCGCTATGTCTGAATTTGGTATCCCCGCAAAACTAATACGGCTATGTAAGATGACGTTGCTCAACACCAGCAGCGCCGTCAGAATTGGGAAGGACCTCTCCGAGCCGTTTGATACCAAACGAGGTTTCAGACAGGGTGACTCGCTGTCGTGTGACTTCTTTAACCTGATGTTGGAGAGCATCGTACGAGCCGCAGAACTTAATCGCTCAGGCACAATATTTTATAAGAGCGTACAATTGTTGGCATATGCCGATGATATTGATATCATCGGCCTTAACAACCGCGCTGTTAGTTCTGCCTTCTCCAAACTGGATAAAGAGGCAAAGCGAATGGGCTTGGTGGTGAACGAGGACAAAACGAAGTACCTCCTGTCTTCAAACAAACAGTCGGCGCACTCGCGTATCGGCACTCACGTCACCTTAGACAGTTATAATTTCGAGGTTGTAAAAGACTTCGTTTATTTAGGAACCAGCATTAACACCGATAACAATGTCAGCCTTGAAATCCAACGTAGAATCTCTCTTGCCAACAAGTGCTACTTTGGACTAAGTAGGCAACTGAGCAGTAAAGTCCTCTCTCCACGAACAAAACTAACACTCTACAAGACTCTCATCATGCCCGTCCTAACGTATGGCGCAGAAGCGTGGACGATGACAACATCCGATGAAGCGACGCTTGGAGTGTTCGAGAGAAAGATTCTGCGTAAGATTTTTGGACCTTTGCACGTTGGCAACAGCGAATATCGCAGGCGATGGAACGATGAGCTGTATGAGCTTTACGGCGACATAGACATAGCGCAGCGAATAAAGATCCAGCGGCTTCGTTGGCTGGGTCATGTCGTCCGAATGGATACAAACGCTCCGGCTTTGAAAGTATTCGATGCGGTACCAGCTGGTGGTAGCAGAGGAAGAGGAAGACCTCCTCTGCGTTGGAAAGATCAGGTGGAGAAGGACTTGGCTTCACTTGGTGTGTCCAACTGGCGCCGGTTAGCACGAGAAAGAAACGACTGGCGCGCTTTGTTAAGCTCGGCCAAAATCGCGTAAGCGGTTATCGCGCCAATTAAGAAGAAGAAGAAGATGTATGCCTCTGTATCACCCTCATACATGAGTGCAAGCTCATTTTTGGATGTCTGCATTGCCGACCACAGATTAAATATACTAAAATCCAACGACACCGTCAACTGTTTGAAATGCCTTCACTATGACAGCGATCACAACGCCATAGAAATTATAGCTCGCAGAGTCGATAACTTTTTCACACTACTGACCAACACAGAAGAAGGAACATTGGACTACAAAAAAACCAATTGGAAAAAATTCAAAAGCACCTTGACTTTTGAACTCCAGAAAGCAATCCGAACACCAGAGAACAGAAACCTAGCTAATATTGAGATCGACCACCACTTGGACAAGCTAAACAATATTATACTTACTGCCATAGAAAAGAGAGTCCCGAAAAGAAAAACTAACAATATTACTCATAACCTAGCCAAAATACCGGTGTTAAAAACATTACTTCTAGAAAAAATCAAAACTCTAACTAATATAAAAAATAAGACCGGTAAGTACTGTAGTTGTACTCTCAGCAACATACAACAAGAAAAGACAAAACTAAAATTAATCAAGAAACTTATCCAGGAAAATATCAAAATACATATAAACAATCAATTAGAACATAAATTCTCTCACATTAATACTAGCGATCCTTCAAAAATATCTACTGTTAAAAAATCGTTTCTCAAAAATCAAGATGAAACCATCAGTCACCTTTCTATTCCCTTTGCTTCATCCGAACTGATACAAGAGTCGGGACTAGATAGCTCTTTAATTGAAAAGAATCTGGCAACCAACAGCTACATTATTAAAAACAACAAAGACGTAGTTGATGTGATTGGCGTCCACTTCGATGCAATCCACTCTTCAAAACAGAGTGTGCGTACTAATCTAGTTCACTCACAAGTAGATGCATGCTTCAATGAGTTTTTAAGAACAAAAACTTTATTTGATAGCATCGAATCGCAGAAAACAACATTTAGCAACGAAAAAAGAGCTAATGACCTTCACGAGGAACAGACTGAAAGCTTTTTCATTCTACCTAATGACCTCGCTAGGGTATTCGTAAATTTAAAAAGTAAATTGTCAGCAGGTTTAGATAAAATACCAAATATCATTCTAAAAAATCTTTCCTCAGAGATAATTTTAGAATATTGTACTCTATTTAACAACATGTTGAACAATGCATATTTCCCACCTTGTTGGAAAAAGGCTAAAATGATTGTTATACCCAAAAAAGACAAAGAAAAAAATAGTATTAAAAATCTTAGGCCAATCAGCTTGCTTCCAAATATTAGCAAAGTCTTCGAAGTGGTAATAAATATGAACATCAATAGAATACTCGAAAATAACAACCTGATCAGCCAAAAACAATTTGGCTTTAAATATACACATTCGACTACTCATGCTATCAACCTTCTAGTCTCGGAAATAAACTGGAACTGGAATAAAAAATACGTCACAGGAGCTTGCTTCCTAGATATCGAAAAAGCGTTTGACCAAGTATGGATAGAAGGACTTATAACAAAACTTATCGGATACAAATTTCCTCTCCATCTGATTATATTAATTTACAATATGCTCTGTAATAGAACATTCTCGGTATGGATAAATAATATAAAAAGCAGTCGAGATTACTATATAAAAAATGGACTACAGCAAGGAACTGTAAATGCCCCCACCCTCTTTAACATATACATACTAGACCTACTACATAAAATCGACAATATAATAGCCTTCGCAGATGATGTTGTTATTTACCACTCAGACAATACAATTGCCAACATAAACACACATCTCCAACTTAAATACAATACTGTAGAAGAATATACAACGGACTGGCACCTCAAATTAAACACCAATAAATGTGAAAATATGCTATTCCGTCCCCCGATCAAAAAATGCAACACTAACATAAAAAAAAACCGGAAAATTTTCAAAATTAAATCTGAGAGCACAAATACCACAATTCAACAAACCGATAAAGTCAAATACCTCGGCATATACTTAGATAAGTTCTTGTACTACAATCACCACATAAACAACCAAATAAAGAAAACAACTAGAGCATATTATGTTTATAAGAAAATGTTCTCAACGAAATTTCTGCATAACAGGCTAAAATCAATTATGTATCAGGCATTGGTAAGACTTATACTCACATATGGGTGTCCTATTTGGTATAACTTGTCACCATCTTACATGGAAAGGATAAGAAAACTGGAAAGAAGGATTCTAAGATCATGCACTTCCTTATATAGGACAGCAAAAAGCAACTACACCAAATATGTAACGAATGCAAAAGTATATAACACAGCCAAAGTACCCAGAATCGACTGTCATATAATAAATCTAATTAGGAGACACATAATGCGCTGTCTTCACAATAATAATAACACTCTAATAAGGGCACCTTACCATGAAAGCGATGAATATTTCCTGTCAACCATTAAAATGGATTTACACCACCGGAAACATTCCTCTATCTTGATAAGAACGGTTTTATACAAAATAAGGGCCATATACCGATAATTTATCACATTCATAGAAGAACCAACGTTAAAACAGTCACGACAAAAGCCCTTAACAGAGAAAACCAACGTTTTGATACATACATCTCCCCCAGAGACAAAATAGAAGCCCTCGATATTAATAAAAAATGCTGGTGGCTAAACAATACACAAACGTAAACACTATTTCATGCCGAATACCCGACATAACTTCCTTTTAAACCATTTTATCTTCTATTAAAAAAGTTAAGCATGCACTGTTTTTTACAGGTTTTTTTCTCTGCAATATAATCATAAAATATTATAAAAGCTTCAAATTAAAGCAGACACATCTAAAATACCATCAATTAATAAAATGTTACAATATATATCTATAAGAAGCTCGTCATGTACTTGAGAACTCGTCTAGAGTCATTGTATAATCATATCATATACTTAAAACTATTGTTTATTTTAGTACATAACATTATTAATACCAAATAAATAATCAACTTAAAAAAAAAAAAAAACGGTTACCGGCGAGTATTATGCCAGCTTTTTTGACCGTTTGAACGACGAAACCAAGATAAAGCGGCCTCATTTAGCAAAGCAAAAAGTGTTGGTCCACGAAGACAATGCACCAGCTCACAAATCAACGACTGTCATGGCAAAATTGCACGAACTGCACTACGAATTGCTTCCCCATCCACCGTATTCTCCAGATTTGGCCCCCAGCGACTATTGGCTGTTTCCAAACTTGAAGAGATGGCTTCAGGGAAAGAGATTTCGATCAAATGAAGAAGTTGAATGGGAAACAGACGCGTATTTTGAAGGACTTTCTATCGATCATTTTTCGAAAGGCATCAAATGTTAGAATACCGTATGTATCGCTATAGAAGGGACCTATGTGTATGTTGAACAATAAAATGAATTTTGCTTGAACACATTTTTTTTACCCTCTCACCTTATAAACTTATTGGACCATGTAGTATAATTGTTCAATTCCATGAATATACCTGTGCTTTCTGTTATTTCACGCAACTTCACTTTCAGCATCTTCGGTACCGGTGACTGATTCGGTGTTAGGTGTCGTATTATTTCCTTGGCATAATTTTGGCAGGTTTGTAGAAGGTTGAACGTTCCCATATAGACTGCGTCTCCAGAGCTACTATAGTTTCTTATTTAGTTCTGGGTTTAGAAAGTGTAGTGATGGATATATGTCGGACGTGCTCAATCTCAGCAAGTGAATACCTACCTTAGCGAGCTCATCGGCTCTCTCATTTCCCTATTCCTTTGTGCCGTGGTTTCCAGCAAATAGTGGCCTGCCCATTTCCGCGGAGTTCATCCATTTTGAGTCTGCATTTTTGAACAAACTCCGAGTTAGTGCAAGGAGCCATAATTGTTTTAATAGCCGCTTGACTATTAATGAAAATGTTTGTCCGCAGTTTAAGGAGAGTTAATTCCAGAGCTAATTTAGCTGCTTTTATTGCGACGTAGATTTCAGCTTGAAATATACTACAGTAATTAAGGAGTGTGAAAGACTTCTGGTGATTAAATTAAGGGCAAAATACCGGCGCTCCTACTCCTTCCGCTATTTTAGACGCATCTGTAAAGAAATTGTATAAATGGTATGTAGATTCTAGACCTTTCTCGTGGGACTACGTAGTCTGAAGTTCCGATGCAGCTATAACCATAAAGCCTCTGTGAGAATTGTCCTGACATCTTCAGTCTTAGAGCAGATCTTTTGGCTGAGTTTCTTACTACGAATTTATACATATTCCTGCCATCCTTTTCACCCTTTCGAATCTTTTAACGTACATACGTCACTTTTTCCCAAACCTTTCACCATAATAATGAACCATGGAGCATTATTGGTCTAATGACGTCCAGGTATATACAATATGTGAGTCCAGGAGATAAGCCCCAAGTCTTACCGAGCATCCTTCTGCATGCGTATAAGGCATTGTAGGCTTTCTTTGCTGTTTCTTCCACAACAACGCCTAGGTATTTAGTCGACGTTTTTGGTGTTAATTCATCTCTTCCCAGCCAGCCTCGGAGGTGACTTATTAGGAATCTTGTAGTTAAGAAACTGTCTAAAGAGTACTAAGTCCGTATTGTCTGGATTTACTTCCAGTCCGACCATTTCCGTCCACTTGTAGATCTCTCTAATCGTCTTTGTGAGTATTTCACTCAGCGTTTGTGGACGCCTACCTGAGATTATAAATGCCAAGTGGCATATGCCGTCAGTTGATCTGTATCAAAAACTAAAAAAAAAATATTTTTTCAATATTTTGTAAATAATGAGAATTTTTTAACCAAATTGGCTACAGTTAAAATATCAAGTCCTTTTAAGAATGTTGTTTCATAATTTAAAAAAAACATTTAATTTACACGTGGATATTTCTTTTTATTTTAATCTCTTTTAATAATTTATCAAATAAATTCTCTGTCAAAATAGGTGGCATGACCTGCATGGCAAAAACTACAGCAGCAATTGGTTCCCAAGTCTGAGCTAAGAGATTTCGGCAGTAACTGTTTCTGAGTTCTCTTACGCTCAGCTGAGGAGTTTATCAACCTCTTTATGGTCGATGTGCTCGAATGCGTTCAATCGAAAGAGTGCCAAATCTTTCTCTGGACGGAAATTACTGCCTCTAGGTTTGGTTCCCGACCCTCGATTGTGTATCTTTCCATGGTTCAAATTGAGTTAGTCTGAAATTAGAAAATGTCAAATGAAATGCAGAAAAAGCTTGACATTTAGGTGTGGTTCACATTCAACATCGGCCCTTAAAATTTAACCAAACCACCCTTTATAATATCGTCCCCTTAGTATAACAATAGCCTATGTGCTCATAGGCTATTATTTTTTTATTGAATTTTTGGGTTCTCCATCGTCGATTTTATATGTGGTCAAAATTTTGTCAAATTCTAGTTCCACAAAGTGGGTCAAAACGTCAGTCAAAAAATAATAAATATTTACAGACATAAGGAGATTTGAGTGAGAGCTACTTTCGACAAAAAGTTTGAAATTCATTTTCTCAAAACATCAAAAAATTTATAGGCTATTTTAATACTAAGGGGACGATATAATATGTACGTTTCTCATCAAATCAACAAAGAGCACCTTAAAAAGGTACTTTGAGCAGAATGGAACAAACTCGGAATCGAAACAACAAAAACCCAGTGGAGCTGACGTAAACCAGGCTAAAAACTGAATAAAAGACCAAAAGATATTACACTAAATATTTTTGTGTTTTTAATTTTTTTAATTTATGTTATTTTTAGCAAAAAGTACACTGCATTAAATAAGCTTTAATAAAAAATTTGGAAATATGAAAATAAGGGACTTCATTTCCTTTCCTAACTAAATTTTCGTATCAACAAATTAAACGTTTAAAAACGGCGATACACGTTTTGGTTTTCAAATAACGGTATCCGAAATTTCCACCTGCATGAAATTAGCTGTAATATTCGATAAACTGAAGAATAACAAAAATTTTATTGATGTCCTATGAATTTCATGGCTCAGTAGCTATTTTCATTAGTGTCACTAATGGGGAAAAACATTCACTAATGGTGACTGTGAGGAGGCAGCTGTAGTGTTAATAAAGAAGAATCATATAATACTCACTTTAGTATTGTAATACACCATATCTCAATTCAGGAAAGTAAATTATCGATAATGACTTCTACTGTACTTTTTGCTTACCTTTAAACTTTTTTATTCAAAATGCTTTCAAATGCTTAGGCAGCCTTTTCGGATATACTCTTATTCATTTTATTCATATTTCACTTTACTTGAAAGAGTCAGGCGTGAGCAATTCGTGCAATAGTTCTCTTTCTATCACAGCTTCTTTTTTGTTGTTGCATGCGACACGTATTACTTTAAGTAGCTGCTAAAAATTCATTGAAAATCATCGCAGCAAGAGCAACGTAAACGAAATTTCCCTTTAGAAAAGCAGTAAAGCGTTGCCGATTCAAAAGAATTCTGTAGTAGTGGAAACCTATTAAAGCTTACGACACATCTACATGTCTTATCCTTAAACGTAGCAGCATCAGAATAAGGAATTGCTGCATGGTCTGCAGGTTTCTTGGGTGCCTTGTAATAGAAGCATACATATAAGTATGATACATTAGGGATGCCCATTTATTCGATTCTTGCAATTCCGGGATGTCGATATTCTTCTTCTTCTTAATTGGCGCGATTTTGAGCCAATTTGAAAAAGCGCGCCAATCGTTTCTTTCTCCTGCCTATAGTCAAGCCCTTCTCCACCGGATCTTTCAAACGCAGAGGAGACTTTCCTCTCCCTCTGCTAAAACCACTAGTACCTCATCGAATACTTTCATAGCCGGAGCGTTTGTATCCATTCAGCCAGCGTAGCCGCTAGATCTTTATTCGCTGCGCTATGTCTATGTTGTCGTAAAGCTCATACAGCTCATTGTTCCATTGCTCGCGATATTCGCCTCTGCCAACGTGCAAAGATCCAAAAATCTTCCGCAGAATCTTTCTCTCAAACACTCCAAGCGTCGCTTCATCGTATGTTGTTATCGTCCAAGCTTCTGGGCCATACGTTAGGACGGGCATGATGAGAGCCTTGTAGAGTGTTAGTTTTGTTCGTCGAGAGAGGACTTTACTGCTCAGTTGCCTACTTAGTCCAAAGTAGCAGTTGTTGGCAAGAGAGATTTTGCGTTGGATTTCAAGGCTGACATTGTTATGGGTGTTAATGCTGGTTCCTAAATACACGATGTCTTTTACAATCTCAAAATTATAACTGTCAACAGTGACGTGGGTGCCGATACGCGAGTGCCCCGACTGTTTGTTTGAAGACAGGAGGTTCTTCGTTTTGTCCTCGTTCACTACCACACCCATTCGCTTTGCCTCTTTATCCAGTTTGGAGAAGGCAGAACTAACAGCGCGGTTGTTAAGGCCGATAATTTCAATATCATCGGCATACGCCAATAATTGTACGCTCTTAAAAAATATTGTGCTTGAGCGATTCATTCTCTGATTAGCCTACCTTGAATATGCATATCTATCTGAAGTGGGTTCCGGATCACCCATATTATTATAATATTATGGGTATGGGAATATGTTTCCGCCCTCGTAAAAGATTTGTCGCTGCTGATACCATTTTTGAGTTCGGTCTAGTAATATGGTGATGATTTGAAGGTGTTTATGTGAGGTCTCGAACGCAGTAGCTGACATTCGTTTGAAGCTGAAGCGTGAAGATCCTTTTTATCTGACGACAAAAATATTTACGTTTGTCCCGAAAAAAAAAACATTTGCGGGAAGTGATGCTTCATTATTACCTTTCAAAGAAAAGTGCAGCTGAGACATGTTATATATTGATCAATATTTGCGGTAATCACCTTCCATCAAATACAACTTGTAAAGAGTGGCTTCTACACTTTCAAAATGGCAATGTCAACGTGAGTGATAAAGATCGCAAAGGGGCACCGAAAAAATTCGAAGATACTCAACTACAACAATTATTGGATGAAGACGCATGTCGAACCCTTGATGATATGTCTAAAGAGTTGGATGTTGATATACCAACCGTTGGTAAACGTTTGCACGCGATGGGAATGGTCCAGAAAGCAGGTAACTGGATGCCACATCAATGAAGGCGAGGGATATTGAGAGACGTTTGGTGAGGTGTGAGATGCTTTTTGAACGGCAAAAAAGAAAAGGTTTTCTGTATCGCATCGTCACTGCCAGGAGAACCAGATCCATCGACAGCGAAAAAAATATGTTAATGCTTCAAAGGTTATGTTGTACACGTTGTGGGAAACCATCACTGGCGATCGTTACCGACTGCAGCTAATGCGTTTGAATCTCTCAAAGAAAAGCGGCCGAAATGGGACGGTAGGCATGACAAACTGATTTTGCTGCATCAGAACGCCAGGCTACACTTTGCTAAATCGGTCCAGAAATATTTAGAGGGACTGAATCGGGAAATCTTGCCCCACCCGCCGTACTCCCAAGACATTACACCTTCGGATTATCATCTGTTCCGATCAATGCAGTCATCCCTTATTGGAGAGCGGTTCACTTCTTACGAGAGCCTCGCAAACTGGCTCAATGAATGGATCAAGTCAAAATAACTCGAATTTTTCGACAGAGGAGTCCGTATGCAGCCTGAAAGATATAGTAAAATTTGGTAATTTGGCAGATCTTCTCCTCCCATTGTTTTATTTTCTTCTTGATGTTGTACCTCAAATTAAGTGTTCTACAGTTTTGTGCGGCCACCATCTGGCGGAAAGTTTTTATGAGTAACTGTTTTTTGTTAGAACTGCACTTGGACCACTGCCTGCTGAGAAGTGACCGAGATTGAAAAGGAAAAGTAGCAACCGTGCAGCTGTAGTGGCTTAGAACTTATCATCAAGAAATTTATTTAAAAGACGGAAATATATTCGCTAAGCAGACTACACACATCTACCGGTAGTATATTGTAAAACATGCCAGGAACTTGAAGTCAGCAGTAATAAGTGCATTAACGACTGAAAAAGAGTCGCACAGTGGCAACAGCATGGCAAATCTTATCTTTTATTCATGTCTTCATTAGACAACTACATTGTGCCATTAAGTGAAAAGTGGAAAAGTTGTCACGGTTAGATGCCGCTGACCAAATAGCTGGACTATTCCCATTTCCTCCAAAACAGCTTCATTGTCGTAGCCTTCTTCATTGCACGACAACTGCTTTACGAGAAATACAAAAATGAACAACAACTAAAATTCATGCAATAAACAATGCAAATTTAGAAATGGAAACTGTTGGTGTGATGAGGCAGAGCACCGAAAATGTATGTATCAGAGTGAAATATGGCGACGCATTGCTTCAAAAGTGAAGAGCGTTCAAAAGGAAATTCGTAAAATTGGTTGACTATTTGATTTCTGAAGCAAACGGGAATGATCAAGAAAAAGCGAAGGCAATAAAGCTAATAAATCAAATTATATTTATGGGTACTCGTTCTAGTATTATAATTCATTTCAGTATTCTATATGAATTCAAATAAAAAAATAAATAAATATATATTAGTTATGGGTTCTATTGATGTAATAAGGTTTCGTGTTTCAAAAATGGTCTTCACTTCACATATTTCGGAACTATAATTTATGTACTTATACTTAATTTTAATAACTTTTTTACTAAATAAAAAAATGATTTTGAGTGATGAAAATATTTATTTTGAATTTTGCGCGCTACACTGCTTGTCTGTTTGCATACTGCAGCTGTCTACTTCACAAATGTCAAACATGATTGGCGTACGACGCCACTTGTAAAAATTATAAATCTCCCGATAGGGTAATTAATTTCGCGCAACCCTGTACTTGCTGATACCCACAACGTTGCTGGCGTATAAAATGAAATATAATAGGTTAGGTTAAATGGCTGCCCTAGCTTAGGGCACACTTGGACAAATATTGAAAATTCGTCCGTAGTGATGCCATACATGGGAGAGTAGAAAGGAAAAGGGAAGGAAGAAGGAGCCTTGGGATTAGAGACGATGATGGCCATGCATTTTAAGACGACGCCGACGGTGGCTGATTTGCGTTCGTAGTTAGCCGCAACAAGCTACTGATGAACTTCACCAAATGTATGATATTTATACCCGCTATTTTCGTAAGCGTAGCGAAAAAATGAGATCCCAGATGTCTAAATCTTTGCCAGACGAGAGCAGGGCAGCTGAGAAGAAGGTGTTGAGATGATTCCACCTCGTCCTCCAGACAGCTTTTGCAGAACGGACTTGAGGCAATCAAAAGTCTCACCGCATGGACACCTAACGCATAATGTCCGGCAAGGATAACCACCAAATACGAGAGCTGGGGCTTTGTTAGCCTTAGGAGCTCCCTCGAGCGTCCCCGATCTACCCGTGGCCAGAAAGATCTCGCGACCTCGCACGCTTGCGCACTAGCCCAGCGCTCGCTGAGTTGACTCGAGGTCCATCTTTCCAGGAACAGACCACAGGTTCTCAAGGGAACCACAGTCCTCCCATTCTGCGACGAAACCATCTCCAAAGTTCCCTGTCTAGCCAGCTCATTAGCCCACCAATTTCTCTCTATGCCGCTGTGATCGGGAACCCAAATGAGCCTGATGTCGAAGTATTTGGATGCAATCAAGATAGAAGCCAGACATTCCCCGACCAATCTCGAACGCACAAACAACGAGCCCAAGGCCCTAATTGCCGCTTGGCTATCGGCTATCGGAAGCCTAAATTTAAGTTTGATGGGAGACTCCTTACAGAATACTCCCCACCAACCCTTCTGTCCAATTTCGAGCCATCCGTGAACATATTTGCCATGCCTTGCCGCCAAATGTTGCACCCCGCCCACTTATCCCTTGAGGGAATATGAGTAGAAAACGGTCCGCTCGGACCTAGCGTGGGTGTACAGTGATCCAGCACCACGGAGATGAAATATAAATATATGAAATATATTAATATAAATATAAATATATCCTTTTTTTTATTGAAATGATTCTCTGTAAACAATATGTTTAGTTTTATTAATCGGTATAAATCGTTTGGACTACTTACTCAGGGGGAGAAGCGGTTAGGACCTACTTTCTTAAAGACTTGCCTTGTTCCTTAGGAATTACCATAGAAAAACTCAAACTAATCGGAAATTGAATTCGCTTCAATTTGAATAGGTAATTTGTTGAGATTATAAAAAAAGATAAATAATCCCTCTTTAGTAGATTTCAACTCTCAAAAATGTATCAAGATACAACCTAGAAAGTTTTAAATTTCTTCGAAGTATTATTGAAACTCCAGCTTTTACAATGATATTGTGTGCTCGTATCAGAGCCAGCCTCGCACTTCAACCATTTCACCTACTTGTGTAGTCCTCGTAGTCCTGAAGCTTATTCAAAAATTCGACTGGATAAATAATTGATTTATCTGGGACAACAGCCGAACTTATCGAATTACGTATTAATTTATCTCCGTTTATTTTTTCCTGAATTATGTATTTTTTTTAGCTGATTAGCTGCTCATTTTTCGTCGTAAATATAGCTTGTATGAGCTTTACGGCGACATACACATAGCGCAGCGAATAAAGATCCAGCGGCTACGTTGGCTGGGTCATGTCGTCCGAATAGGAACAAACGTCCCGGCTCTGAAAGTCTTCGATATGGTACCAGCTGATGGTAGCAGATGAAGAGGAAGGCCTCCTCTGCGTTAGAAAGATCAGGTGGAGAAAGACTTGGCTTTACTAGTGTGTCCAACTGGCGCCGGTTAGCGCGAGAAAGAAACGACTGGCGGGCGCGCTTTGTTAAACTCGGCCAAAATCGCGTAAGCGGTTATTGCGTCAATTAAGAAGAAGAAGAATATAGCTCGCTCTTGTTCTCTATTGGGTGTATTTCATCAACCTTTTCATTACCATATATTGATGAAATAAGAAGTGAGAACTGAAGACTACTGGAGAACGTTTTCGTTTACTGACTTTGAAAAGAAAATCTGTAATTATGCTTTGGTGCGATTTTTCTTTCGATTTTTCAAATTGACTTAATTCATGAGTAATTTGTTTACCATTTTCGCTCTTAAGGGTTAGGTGACTACGCCATGTACAAATCGTTTTAATTAAATCGTATTTCATTATTTTCATTAATATTTGCTTGATATCCGAAAAAAACAGCACCAACATTTTTGCGCGTAGTTATGTAGGTATATGTATACAAATTTAAGTGCTAACAGAAATGCTAATTGTTGTATCAGAGAATGTTAATGTTTCATTAACATGTATGCAAGCATTAATTTGTGGTAAAATAAACGATTCAACATATTTCCCTACATTGTTCCTCCATGATTTGCACTTATCGGATATTTAACATAAGAATGTACACTAACATTAATATTAATATTCAAATGTAAATCATATGAATGTATATATGCATAACTCCTGCTTTCAGCAGTAGAGCGCTCTTATTTGTTGTTTGCAGGTGAGCAGCGCTGTTATTTTTCGCTTATGTTAGATTTCATACAAACTCCTGTAGTTTAATTTTTAAGGAACAGTTATTTTTTTGCATAAGAAGCCTATCTAGAATCCATAACGTATATGTCAGATGATATAGGATTTTCAAAGTCTTGTAAATCCATTTTCAAGAAATACTTTTTTTTTTTGCTTACAAAGTCTACACAGAATCCATAACCAAAATTAAAAAAAAAAGGTGCAGAAGTTTTTAAATTTTGCGAACAGTAAAAAATATTAGTATAGCTGAAATAATTACAAAAGTCTTATTATTTTCTCTTTAAATTGCAAAAGAACACTCTAAATAGACTTACTTCGCGGTGTCAGCGCTTACATGAACTACCGTGGATGTTCAAAAATGCACAAATACCAAACAGAGGACAATAAACAAGGGGTGTTCGACTTAGTCGCTAACTTTGGAATTCCCAATGTTGTAGGTACTTAATAATTTTATTGTAATTGAGGTGCAAAAGTTATAAAAACGAATTTTTATTTAAGTTGGAAGTGTTCTTAAGAAATGCTTGTTCAGCAGACTTTTTCTAATCCCAAAAGTGAAATCTTTTCACAAAAAAACATGCGTTCCCTAAATTCGCAAAAGACCCACTGGCAGAAATGTGTCGACGCTGAAGGTATGTTCTTGAAGTAAGTCTAGTTTTTCCAAACTTAGTATAACCTTTGCTTATTAGTAATATTTACTCAAAGTAAATTATTATAAACTGAAACACGTTCTTCTTTAAATACTAATCGAGGTTAAGGAAGTTTAAGGTGGAGCCTGCTTTAGAGGATTCAAAAAATCGGAAGGAAAGAAATATTCGATTGAAACGAAACTTTCAGGTTTTATTGTTATATACTTCAATAGTCTGCTCAATTTTTTTCATTAAAATATATATCATATTATGCCTGGTACAAGCATTTTGTCGAGGCGCCTCGAGTGTGTATGTGTCGTGCGGCGGGAAAGATGCAGGTCGCAATTTTCATCTCGAACCAAAAACCCAAAAATATTTTATTTTAGTATAGTAAGAAAATTAAACAAAAAGTGAGATATTCAAAAATTTTTTGCTAATTAAAAAAAATTAATTTTCTTGGAAAAACAAATTCACTTTAGAATGTTTAAAAAGTGGGTTAATCATAACTTTCTTAAGGTTTTTTAGGTTCAACTAGAAGAAAATTTAATTCCGAATACAATCAATGTTATCTCGTTCCGATAGAACGTTTAACCTTTTCCCTATCTTTCCCGCCAATTAGGAAAAATCGTAAAAATAAAAAACCGAGAAATCGCGGGTGAAAGCGATCCGGCCACTCATATACTTGCTCGACGCTTGCTCACAATTTCTTCTGTAACTCCGAAGATATTTTGAATTTGCTTCTGAAATTTTGGGGCTACATTCTTGGATAGTTTGGGAAGACATTTGTGCAAAAAAATATTGATTTTTTGAAGCCTCTAAAGGAGGCTCTCCCCTTAAACCTTCGGTGGCTAATGGTTGTTTTGTGAGAGTCGCGGCTATTATAATCTCATTTCCGCAATTTCCGCAGAAACTTCGTCAGTTGCGCAAACCAATTTAAATATCTTCACTTTGCCAAGAGGATTGACCCGCAGCTAACTTACACCCATACCATTATTAGCGTAAGACGACATTCAAAAATTGGGAGAATTCGTTTCACTGTTTACAGTTAAGAAAATAACGTGCTGGAAAATATGGGTTATCCCTATTGACAGGTTTTGACAACTTATTTTTTATTTTTCTATAAAAATATAATTCATATTACAACAAGAACATTACGACTCAGAGTTTACAATTTTGTACAACATCTAAAAAAAAAATAAATAAATTTTAACCAAAATTACCATCATTCTAGTAAGAGTTTTCAGGGAAATTCTAGTATTCTGCTTCAAGCCCATTCTATTTTAGTATATCAAAGTGCAGCTTATAATAAATATAATAATAAAAAAAGTAAAAGTTTAAAGTCGCTTAAGAATCGCGTTGATTTTTGACAATTTATTAATTTTTTTTGGTTGTTAAGGATGCTGAGAATTTTCTTCCATGTAAACCACATGTTTAGAAATTTTTTATATAAAAAAAGAGTTATTTATAATATATGTATGGTTCTTATTTAGTGAATCGCAAGATGACCCTACAAACCAAATTTAATGTAATTTTAGGATATTGTAATATAAACGGAACTAAAATTTGCAAACCATTCTCCTAACTCCATTTTGCGATTCTTTTTTTTTTAATAAAAAATTGAAATGAAAACTATATTCATCTTACCAAAACATTCGCAAATGTATGTTAAAAAAAAAAAACACTTCTGTTAGGTGTTTGTCCGAGCTCCTCCTCCTATTTGTGGTGTGCGTCTCGATGTTCTTCCACAAATGGAGGGACCTACACAGAACGTTTGCTCTAAAAAAATTAAATTCATAGTATGTAGGTACTCCATATTAATTTCGTATTAATTAAAAATATCTTCTTTTAAAATTTAGGGTTCACGAAATTGAGTGTAGAGCTATGCTCTGGTGGAGTCTTTTTCTAATAATTTTAACAAAGATGATAGATGATAGATTTTACCATCAGGTTTGGTAAGCAACAAAATTGTGAGAGTAACTTCGGCTGCCACGTGATAGGTGACTCGGCAGCCGAATTCTGCCTGCTTATTTCACACGTATTCACACGCTGAGAGTCGGTTAACGGTCTGATGTTGACCAGATCTCTGAAAACTTCTCACCATGTAATTTCATATAGAATCCGATGCTGCTGGTAACGATGTCAAAAAAAAACGTACATAATAAATAGTTTAGTAGCAGAGCATTTAAGTAATATGTAGATTATATGTATAATATGTAAGTTTATTTTTTCTTGTCTACATAACCATTGCATTTTTAGTAATATAAATTTTGTTTAATAATTCTCCTTCCATACTACCAGACACATAAAATTTTAATTAAATACCATAAGCAACAATACTTTATGCCAAAATATAAAAACTTAAATGAGAAAGAATTAATAAATAAATATAAAGGCATCACTACATATTCCACATTTTTAAATAAATTCAAAGATATTTTTACAAGCGAAATAATATAAAATATTTTGAATTTCAATAACTTCAGAGAGTGTGGAATGTGACGCTGATTGCTTGTGATGATGATTCGCAGAAAAAAAATTTATATTAAATTGTGAGAGTGAGTAAACATTACACAAATAAAAGAGCGAACAATAAAATCATATATATAAGTAAATTCAATAATTAATTGGAATGTGTTGCTTGTCGCAAACACGCCTGCACAAAATATATGCATCCGTACGTGCACTACTACAGAGATCAAACATTTTTCGATTAAAAGCACACGAAGCACACCATTACATTCACGTTTAATATTTTTATTAAAAATAGTATAAATAGTCCGTATACAAATAAATAATATTTTCAAAATGTAAAAAATGCATTGTTTGCAGAAAAAGTGTCAACAATACAAGCAATACTAACGAAATGAAAGAGTATCAGTGTTGAGGCAGCTGCAATCAAATGAATTGCAATTCAAACAACTAAGCAAACGCAGAGAAGAAAAACCGCGCTGTAACCCAACAAGAAAAGGGTCAACTAGTGAAACAGAATTTGAGTTTCAGAACTGGGTGGATTTAACTAGTTTCGGAGCACTTCGCTATCATGCCGCAATTTTCAATAATTGTCTGCCGTCTGCGGGGTACGATAGACTCAGAGCTGAAGAATAAAAGCGTTGTGTGTTGACTGGATAAAGGCTAATGCAGCAAAATGCTGGTTCGAATCTAGCCGCAAAATGCACACGTTTTCTGATATACAGATGGCGGCCATTTATGATCAACTCATAAATCTACTTAAACTCACCAATCTTCACAGACTTGCTTAGTCAAACGGCTCACAGAGATAATTTTTTAGCATATTTAATCTGAAGGAAGTTGAACTTATCCAAGAAGTTTAGGCCTCTTTTTTAAATCATATACCATAAATGGCTACTCTCGATAAATATCACTGCCTTTTTTACAAAAGAAATGGATATTTAAACACCCACTGCATGTGATTTCCAAAGTCTTTTCATCGGAAATGTCAAAAGTCGGCCCGAGTCCTTTCTCAGCGAGGCACCAAAGTATGTTCTGTCTGAAATATTTTTCACCAATGTCCAGACACTGCGCAGTTGGGCGCATGTGAGGGAATACTCATCACTTCATGGTGAATTGGAGAACCTGCCTGAATATGTCGAATTTATCAAATGACGCAGGGCTGCTTAAAAGACCTGCAGAGCCTTACGATAGTACATCTCATTTATCTAATTTAGTGCTATTTGCAGACTTTTGAAAATCCGGAAGCATTTGACGATTTACCGAAAGGGTTGATTATATGATAGTTCTAAGTTCACTGGAAGTGCACCAGTTTGGCGCTCATAAATTTCTTAGTAGTATCAGCCTTATCATTCCGCCCATGATACAAAAAGCCTCACGTTTAATAATACCAGGTTGAAGAATGTTTACCAGGGATGTTTGAGGTTAAACTATGTACTGGCTAATTGCAGAGTTGTAAGGGTCGTCTTTATATCTAAAGGGGATAAAATTGGTCATCTGTACTCGAAGGATTATTGACCGATTAGTCTAACGTCATTCATTCTCAAGGTCTTTGAAAAACTTTTGGCAAACCATATAGGGTATAGATTAAGTCCTGAAAGGCTGTCAAAATCACAGCACGCGTATATTAAGAACAGATCCACGTAGACTCCACTACATAATCTGGTATTCAATGTTGAAAAGCTATAGAATATAAGGAATATGCTTTTGGGAGTATTTCTGGACATTGCTGTGGCATTCAACAATGTATCAACTAATGCTATTTTAGAAAGCCTTAATACTGTAGGAACGAATGCTGCCATATATCACTGGATCACAAGTCTCCAGAACTGCAGAAGGTTTGTGGCAGAATGGAATGAGACTATTTTAACGAGGGAAACACGCAGAGGGACTCCACAAAGGAATGTCTTATTACCACTTCTCTGGTTACTAGTCGTAAACCAAATGCTCACTCGATTAGAGCTCCAAGACTGATTGCATATGGAGATGACATTGCTAAAGTTATTAGAGGAAGGTGTCTCTCTAAGCTAAGCGCTCTAATGAGCGACGCTCTTACAACAATACACAACTGGGCGTTCTTTACAAAGAAGTACAAAGTTCCAGCATGGACATTACCCTCGCTCGACGGCGTCTCTCTATCGCTGAAATCCTGCACCAAATACCTAGGCGTAATAGTGTAGAATAAATTGATGGGGAAGTCCAATGTTGGGGGAGGGTGAAGAAGGCCACGAATGTTTTGTACGCGTGTAAAAGGATGTTTGGAAGCACATGGGGGCTTTCACTTGCTCTTATGTACTGGTGCTACACTGCAATTGTTAGACCTATATTGCTATATGACATATTGGTGTGGTGGAAGGCGGTAAGGAAGAAAGCATATGGTATCTCAGGCCATTAGTAAAAGTTCAACGAGTGTCTGCGCTTTGCATTACGGGATCTATGAAATCAACTCCAACGGCAGGTCACGAGGCTATCCTCAATCTAACACCGATTGATCTCTATGGAGAAAATCGGGCTGCAAACTCAGGTGGGAAGCTACAATCAACCGAACGGCTGACCTCTAGAACCTTCGCACATAGCTCTATTACTGGAAATGCCACAGTAAATTCAGACTTTGTATATGGTTCCAGTTATGAGTTTTGGAAAACCACTAAAGACCGTTATTGAAGACGGTGAATGGCGCAAAGGCTTGGTTTCGAGGAGTTAACACCATCAATGTATTCACTGATTGATCAAAAATGGGAGAGTGGGTCGGCGCTGGCATACCTATATTGTGCGGAATTACGCATCAATAAGGGATTTAAACTCCTTAACTATTATACTGTGTTTCAGGCTCAGATATTTGCTGCAAAGAAAGCAGCAGAACTTGTATGTACATACAGACGCAATAATTAAATGCGCAATAAACTTCTACGTGGATAGCCAAGCGGCTATAAAAGCAATGAAATCATACTCTGTTTCATCCAAAATTGTCCACGAATACAAGGAAGCAATCGATAAAGTCACTCGTAACCGCAGGCTTTGTGTTTATTAGGTTCCTGGGCATAACGGTATAGAGGGAAATGAGCCAGTGGATGGAATTGCTAAAGGAGGCGCAAGGGATCAAGCAAGTCAGGGAATTAAACAGGGGAGGTGCAGGGGATCAAACAAGTCAGATACTTAAACCCTAAGATTAAGTTGCTAAGAAAGACAAAAGGCTTAGCTTAACCAATTGCAAAGTTGCCAGGATCATGTATAAACACGCATATGATAACAAGTACACTAAATCGTTTATATGGTTCGATAGAAGGTACTCTAGAGCTTTAGTTGGTATACTAACAGTGCGCTGACTAGTTGCAGCACACACTCACAAAGCTAAATTTAGCCCTCAACGACGTTTGTAGGAAATATAATGAGCCGGGTACAAGAGAAACACTGGAGCATCTTCTATGCCACCATATGGCGCTCTTGATTACTAGACTATGCTTCCTGGGCGCTCACCTTTGAAATGCTAGAATCTATTTCTGAATTGAAACTTGAGCGACTCCTAAAATTCGCGAACAGTTCGCGTATCTTGAGTTATGCATATTTTGCTAAATAGGACTCTGATCTGGTATCGCTTTGGACCAAAATGATTTCTGCGTGACTTCCGCCAACCAGCATAACTTAACCTAACCATTCATATGGTATATTTATGAACTGGATTTATAAGCATGCACATGCAGTCAGTAAACCTCTCTATGTATGTTTATAAGTACTTTTAATTTGTATATAAATGCATACAAATTTAAACAATGAGTGCTCTTAATCCAACAAAGCCAATGAAAATATAATTTAAATGTAAAACAAAATCACATAAAATTAAATTGAAAGGACAACAAGTCAGCAGCTCTGTCACTCACAAGTATGCGTATAAATATATAACGACACAAGCGCTAACAATGGAAAGCCATTGCCTCATTGGTATGCATGGTCACATGTGATAATGGTACTTTGTTGCGTTTTTATGTATTTGATATGTCTGTATGTACTTGAATATCTAAAAAATTGTAATACAAATATTAAGGAAATACAACAAAATACTCGTACATACTTGGCTGCATGTTCGTGTTGAATATTTTTATTTTATAAATTATAGAAATTTTACTCAGGTTGGTTACTAGGAGTCGTTCAGCTGGCACGCCTACTCAATCCATTAATCGCAGGATATAGTATATATAACGGGTGATTTTTTAGCTATTATCTTTTTAAACAGTTGGTCTAAACAGCTGACGCACATTTCGTGTTTTGTTTCACTGTCAAACATCTTCAGTTTGGTCTATAATTTAACCATGAATGGTCTTACAAACGAACAACGCTTGCAAATCATTGAATTTTATTATAAAAATGCGTGTTCTGTGAAGAAAGTTTATCGCGCGCTTCTTCCATTTTATGGTCAGTTTAATCGACCCACTGAACGGCTATTCGAGCTATTGTGACTAAATTTAGAACCAAATTTACATTATTGGACATCAAACCACCAACACGCTTACGTAGAGTGCGAACTGAACGTAGAGTCGCAGCTGTATCGGCCAGTGTTAATGATGACCATCAATTATCGATTCGTCGCCGCTCGCAGCAGTTGGAAAATTTTGCGAAAGAATTTAGGTGTGAAGCCTTTCAAAATACAGGTGGCGCAAGAATTGAAGCCGAACGACCTACCGCAACGCAGAATTTTTGGTGAATGGGCTCTTGGAAAGTTGGCCGAAGATCAACTTTTTTTTTCGAAAAATTGTGTCAAGCAGAATTGTGTAAATAAGCAGAATTGCCGATTTTGGAGTGAAGATCAGCCAAAAGAATTGCAAGAGCTATCAATGTATCCAGAAAAGGTCACAGTTTGGTGCGGCTTATGGGCTGAAGGTATCATTGGACCATACTTCTTCAAAGATGTTGCGAATCGTAACGTAACTGTGAAGGGTTAGCGCTACCGTGAAATGATATCCAACTTCCTCGTTCAGCCAACGCGCACGGTGAATCCAATATTTGGCTGAAAACCGGTTTTGCATCGACAGTATTCGCTTGAAATTAATTCAGCACAGTAAATCGAGCTGTCTAAGAAAAACTAATCGCTTAACAGGTTAAGTTTGAGGGAGGTACCTCGTGACCTTAGCGTATCTCACGAATCAATTCGCAACATTTTACACCATCGATTGGGCATGAGACGCGTGGCTGCTCGACTCGTTCGAAGAGAGTTGAATTTCTTTCAAAAAATTCATCGGAAGAAGGTGGCTAAAGACATGCTTAAGCAAGTGAACTCGGACCCAACATTTATTCAGCGCAACAAGCGGGTGAATGGCGGAATGGCGCTATTAGGCTACTCGTTTTCTTTGATTGTCATGGTGTCATGCACTCGAAATTCATTCCAATTGCTTCTATGGTAAATAAAGAATATTACTATGAAGTTATGCGACGTTTGAGAGAGAATTTGCGTAGGAAACGGCCCTATTTGAGGAAAGAAAACTCATGGACTTTGCACTATGATAACGCACCGTCTCACAAGACTCACATTGTGAACACTTTTTTGACCAAAAACTCGGCAAATATCATCGGACAACCACCGTATTCACCGGATTTAGCCACCTGTGACTTTTTTATTTTCCCAAAACTTAAAATGCAACTCCTCGGACAGCGCTTTGAGTGGTTAGGGGGCATTCAGGAGAATTCGCTGAAGGAGCTGAAGAAGATCTCTTCAAACGCGTTTAAGAGGTGCTTTAATGACTGGACTAATCATTGCCATATGTATATTGCTTCGAATGGAGCCTATTTTGAAGGCGACAAAATAAAGTCTGACTTTGCGTTTTAGTGAACAATTCCCGGTACTTGTTTGACAGAATGTACTTAAATACTATTGAGATGGGATAAAAACCATGCCCACTTCATACACGTTAATACTGAATTTCTGCCCACTGCCCATTACTTGTTTGATTATACAAATAAACTTTATAAAATATCTGAGTTATGTTCAGATTCACCAAAGAGGAAAAATCATTTTCTATTTAATTTCGACCTTGTCCACTTTTCATTCATCGAGCCTTTAGAATCCCCCTCTAATAAATGAAAAATAGACTGTTTTTTCAGAAGCAGCACAATTAAGGATGATTTTGCCTTATATGATGATGAACGTGCAGTAATGGTGATGGCGCTGGCAAAACTGAGATAGCCTGCTCTAAAGAGAGTTGGCTTGCAATAGTAAATTTGGTATAAACTGGTCCAAACTAAGAGACGGTTGGTTGGTTGAAGTGGTGATTCACCAAGATTCCTAATAGTGTTTCCGCATCATTTTCTTGCCGCATCATCCCTACCAAGAAGTTATACGATTATAGCTTCACATATTATATCCAGTTTGTGCGATTGAGAAACCGTATACACTTTTTTCTGTCTATGCCGGCCAGCTGTTCGAAGTTTTCGAAAAGCGGTTTGCCAAGGGTAAACATCCTCGCTTTCCATAGGGAGGACATTCAGAAAGAAAGTGGAAGATAGTTTCCTTTTTCTACGAACGATTTCAACTATGACAGTATTTATTGGCTGCCTTCCCTCCTATGGACCAGAACCCTGGTTATCACTGCCGTGAGTTTGCAGGCACCCCTTCGCTTCATATTTCTCAATGTTGGCGTTTGTTTGTGGTTGGAGGTGGCCCATACCGATCTTCCGGCATTTAAAAGATGTAATGAAAATTTTAACCCTAAAGTCCACCTCTGGTAAATATCTTGCTTACATAAAAGCAGTGTACATAAATGTGTGCGTGTAAATTCAAATTGACAGCGCAGCAGCTATTTTCTATTTGCACTTGGCTTCATGCATGCGCACATACTTTTCACAAACATATTAGCTGACTAAATAAACGACCGAGAGACATTTCTCAAATTGTGTGCCAAATGAATAGCAATAAAGGAAGTTCCATTTACCCAATGGAAGCTGAAAAAGTCAACAAGGATAATAGTTTATCTATCTGCACACTTACTGTCAGCTCACTGACACTCGTTTTCATTGTGTAGATCTTTGAATTCTGTTCTCTTTTTGTCTCAGCAGACGGAAGTACCGAGCAAACACTACTTCAGCTCAGACCGTTAGTAAATACATACATACTTATCTATTTTTGTACGCAAGTATATGCACTAGGGCAGCTTATAAAAAAGTTGCAGCTTTAAAGCGAAGCACTAAAATCTGATTAGCTTTGAAATAATAAAACTTGTCGGTGGAAAAATGAACTACAAGTCGTTCCTGGCCTACGTCGCTTTGATTTAATTCTTTTGTTACTGTTTAGCACGGAATTGCTTTTTCCGTTCAAAATTGGATCTGCTTCTAATGTATATAGAAAGCGTTTTGAAAACTTTCAGATATTAAAGGCAAAAGTTTTTGACTGGTTCGTGAAAAAAATTGAATATATGAAATTGAATGCAAAAAGTTCCTTATCTATTTATATGCATATATTTCTTTGGTGTCCGTGCTCTTTATTAAGCCACGGTAGTTAGCTGATATGTGGTCGAAACTTACAACTTAGAAGAATATTAGAATTCGTTAATTTGATCACTGGAAGGCGTAGAGCTTCCGATTATGGAGTATATTTCTAAAAAACTTGCACATTTGAGTGCCATCTAAGCGTGTTAAGAAGTTTTTTTTAAGTATTTCGCAAGACCCTAATGTGCTTGCTTTCATACATCCATGTACCATAGTCATACATGCACTGGTATGCTTTGCAGGTGTAGGTGTCCATGTCAATAACAAGTAATATCCTTTTCGCCCAATTGCATTTCACTTACTCGCCATACTCTCTTGTATAGATACAGGTTAATTTACTTAGCCGTTCTAAGTCCTTTATCATTTTAAATTGATATATCGATTTTTTACTATTGCTTCTGCTTGGTGGATGCATGAATGTGTACATAAATCGTTTTATAAATAAAATTTCATTGCTTTTGCGAAAATAGACAATTCAAATATTTACTTTTTCAATGCCACTACAATATATTTGACTGCAATAAATTTACTGGGCTTTCAATGTTGATGCTGCCGGGGAAGCATTCATGCTGAATGTGCAACCTTCGTTCAAATACTCAATGCATGTGTGTGTGTGTGTATGTCATATTATCCTTTAATTGAATTGAATAATGTTGCAAAGAGTTTTTAAAATATGCAGGTGTGAAGATAAAAAATCAGTATACAAACTGGCGCATGTCATGCATTTGACAACGATTTGAAAAGAATTAAATTATTTTTTTATAGAGGAGCTGTGTAAAATGCGTTTCACTTCAGGATATTTGGCACAAATATCGAAATATTTCTAAAAATATTAAGGTTATTTGCCAAATAGAGCAATTGCTTTGGTATGAAAGGGTGATTTTTTAAGAGCTATAGGAAAGTTTTTCAAAAAAAACACACGTAAAATTCAGAAAAATATATGACATTTTTATTTAAATCGATAGTACAGCCCATATAATTTAATGTTTGAAGATTATTTCATGCAAATGTTGACCGCGACTGCGCTTCAAATGGTCCATCCGCTTAGTCGAATTTTGGCATACTCTTTCCAATGTTTCGGCCGGTATCTCACATATAAATGCTTTAATGTTGTCTTCCAATGCGTTATTTGAAGCAGGCTTGTCTTAATAGACATGACCTTTAACATAGCCCCACAAAAAATAATCTAAAAGCGTTATCTCGCACGATCTGGGTGGCCAATTGTCAGGTCCCGAACGTGAAATAAAATGTTCACCGAACTCGCCTCTCAACAAGTCCATTGTTACGCGTGCTGTGTGGCATGTGGCTCCGTCTTGCTGAAACCACAAGTCATGCAAAAGTTTGATTTCCTTTCACGGTAGCGCTCACCATTCACAGTTACGTTACCATTCGCAGCATCTTTGAAGAAGTCCGGTCCAATGATACCTCCAGCCCATAAGCCGCACCAAACTGTGACCTTTTCTGGATACATTGGTAGGTCTTGCAATTCTTCTGGCTGATCTTCACTCCAAAATCGATAATTCTGCTTATTTACGTACCCATTGATCCAAAAATGGGCTTCGTCGCTGAACACTATTTTTCGATAAAAAAGTGGATCTTAAACTTTCTTTACAGAACACGCATTTTTATAATAAAATTCAATGATTTGCAAGCGTTGTTCGTTTGTAAGACGTTTCATGGTTAAATTTTAGACCAAACTGAAGATGTTTGACAGTGAAACAAAACACGAAATGTGCGTCAGCTGTTTAAACCAAACTTCAAATTGCAACAAACGCTATTGAAGAATGGACGACAACTTGGCGCATAAAATTGAACAATACCAAGTCAATACATGTAAACTTCACCAACAAAAAAGTGAATCATTATCCAATAATGCTGCTAGGTGCCGCAATACCACATGCAAACACTGCAAAATACCTTGGCATGACGCTTGATGCTAAGCTTCGATGGAAGGAGCATATAAAACTTAAACGGCATGAAATCCATCTGAAGGTAATACAAATTAAATGGCTAATTGGACGAAGATCAAAGCTATCCATATATAACAAAATAGCGATATATAAACAAATTATAAAACCAGTGTGGTCCTATGGCGCGCAATTATGGGGTTGCGCCAGTCAAAGTAATATAAATATACTTCAACGACTCCAGAATAAAATCCTTCGAGATATTCTCAACGCACCTTGGTTCGTTCGCAATAAGGATATTCATCGTGACCTTAATATCCCTACGGTCGCTGAAGAAATTAAAAAACAAGCAGAAGCCCACTCCCATAGGCTTCAAAGGCACGTGAACGAGGAAGCTAGCAATCTGCTCAACACCTCAGGCCTAACTCGACGACTGCATCGAATTAAACCACATGATCTGGCATGATGGCTGTTAACTTAAGGAAGGGACTATGAAAATCTCTTCACAAAATTTTATTTATGTTACCAAAATTGTACTGCTCGTTAGTTTATCTGTAACTAGTTGCAGTGCCAACAAACATTGTTATGTATTTTATATTGTATCTATGTTTGTAATAAAAAAAAAAAAAAAAAAAAAAAAGCTGTTTAAACCAACTGTTTAAAAAGAGAATAGCTAAAAAATAACCCTTTAGTTAGTGTAAGTTAGTTTAGGGAGCGCTCTTTCTAACAGTAACTATGGTAACATTACATATGCTGAGAGTGGGATCAGTACAACATTAAAAGCCAATACCGACTTTGATTTGTACAGAAACTATATATTTTTGGTATATTTATTGGTATCTGATTGGAAAAATATAAAAAATACAACATTTTAATTTTAAGCGTGTGCTAGTTTCAAATTCTGTTACTCAATTGAAATCACTTCTCAGCCGTGACATCTATTGTTTGTCTCGAATCATTGCCCGCATCAGTTGACAAGAGCTAAGAAATCAGCTTAGCTTTGTTTACATTTTCACTTATAAATTTATTCAGTCTAAACGCTATGCAGTGTGAAACCTCAAAGCGAACAATTGTTGACTTTTTAATTGTAACAATGGGAGTTCTTGATGGCGAACTAACTTTTTCATTGGTGAATAATATATTTATAAATTTTCATTATTTTCGGATGTGGAAGGCTTAGCAAATTTTCGAAGATTTAATTAAGGATATTTTCACTTTACATTAGATATTTATAATCAGTCAGCCCCAAGGCTAATAAGTGCAAGTATTCCCAATATATTTTTGCCAATTGTAAACGTTAGCTTGAAATATGTTTATCACTATCTTGATACGTACGAGTTATTCATCTTCAGCGACTCTTCGTGAAATTATAAAATTTTTGTGGAACATTTTTATCCTAGCTGTTCTCTGAAAGGGTAAAAATTTTCATTAAATAGGAGTTTGAGATTTAAATCTACTATACAAGAACTTCTTGGTGAATTCTACTGTTGAGATCTGAATTGATTCTACTGTTGAGTGTTCACACAGAAATTTTATTTAAAATGTTTTGTAAATGATATTGCATCATCTAGATTATTCTTCATTAACGCTGTTAAAGTGTGGAAATCATTACCCGACACTGTGAAGGTTGGACTTAACAGATTTAACTACAGGGCACAAGGAATACATTTCTCTCTATACATTCTAATATCTACTTTTGTTTTTCTTCCTTCCTCTTTTCTTTTCCTAGTACCAAAGCCTTATCTTCTTACTATTATAGTTAAGTTACATAAATTGGATTGATATATTAATGAACTAGTGGATAAATTTAGACTAAGTAACTTTCATGTTAAAATCATTCTAGTTATACGAGAATATACTAATGTTGAAGTACTATTAAAAGCCCTTAGCGTTACTTTGTACTATTGATATAAACAAATAAATAAATAAATAAATAATAAATCAATTGCACTTTCAAACAAAAATGTTAAAACTTTAATCCCGCGAGAAAAAAAATCTGACGCACTGTCTGTGGCAAATTCATAATTAATTGCATTAGTTAACGTTGCGCAAAATATTCGTAAAATTGTTTGGGCTGTGTAATTGAAATGTTGATTTTACTTGAAATGTAATTCGTTATTGCTTTGAGATAATTAGCTATTTTGCCCGAGTGCCAGATCATTTACTCCAGCGTGAAAAGATTTTTAGAGATGTGCTCTTTAACAGATTGTTATTCATTCAGAGCAAATTACACAGAATCTGCAGATGGGCACACGTCCCATGTGGTGTATTTACAAAAAAAACTGAGATTGTGCTAGTGATATACGAAAAAATCAACCAATGACACTTCGTTGCCGAAAACGTTGCCGAACAACGACTGATTGGATGAACGCATGAATATGTGTGAAATGATCGTGCAGAATTCGGCTGCTGAATCTCCCAAGTAACCTGGAAGCCGAAGTTCCCCGCACAATTCTCTTTTTCACCATAGATAAAGAGCAAACCTTGTAAATCTATCATTCTTACATTTACTCAATTTGGTGAATACCCCTCTTATTTATGAAAAGAGAATAAATAATTTTGTTTGTTAAAACTGGACCAGCGGATGGCAATGTAGTTAATTATTTATTCACTATTCAATTTTTCCTAGGATAGGTAGAGATATTTTCGAAAGCCATAATTAAAGCCTGATTTGATTCCTATTTAGAATATAGATATACTACGTGAGAAAAAACAAATTAACGATAAAAGGACATGACAAATACGTTGCCCTTTAATATAAAAATACATCAACTGTGAACCCAAGTACAGTAACGAGGACTAGAAAAAGGGCTTTAGGGGTAAAATACTCTGTTAAAAATTATATATGTACTGATATGGGCGAAATAGTTGAAACTTAATCTTTCACACAAAAGAGGATCAGAGAGGCCGCCGTAGACGTGCACCAACACCAAATGGTAGAAAATGATAAACAACCCACATGAATGAAGTCCTATTTTTGAATTAGTGGGAATGTTTGCTCTTTCGATTAAACCAAAAAAATATACTGAACAGTTTGATTTTTGTTAAGTTTTTTGATTTTTGAAATTGAAACCACTATGTGACCTTCCCTGTATTAGTTATTTCTAGGCGTATTTCAAAGTTATTCTGGTTAGAATGCAAATATCTTGTAACTTCGGACGGCTATGTAAAACTTCATAGAATGGTAACTCCTTGATCAGCAGAACTTCTAAGTACTATCCAAGTAAAGGCCCTTTTAAATTTAAAAGTAAGTGTAGGAAAGTTTAAGAAAAGAGAAGTAGAAAGCGATGTCTTGAATCGACAACTCCCGAAAAAACTTTTAATAACATCAGAGGACAGAAATATCAACCTTTAATTCTCCAAAGCTCAGTTTGTAGTTTTATAGTTTATTGAATTTTAGCTTAGTAAGGACAAGTATCAAGTAACTACAAAATACCACTGATTTTTGGCAATTTTTTCCGCTAAGGTGTTACACCTTTTCTTCCATACAAAATATATACTCGATTTTTGTTTTCTGTGGAAGAAAAAGCCCAGCGATTCAACGGTATTTTACTTGAAACTTATAACTTGTTATACTAAAATTCAATGGGCTGTAAAACTCCGGACCTAGAAAATTATGTTTAAAAAGTAGACATTTTTAATGATATATTGAAACGTTTTGTTTTAAGTGCAAATGCATTGATCTGGCTGATATTTGTATCCCTAAAGTCATTAGTATCATTTAAAAAACGATGAGCCAAAGTATATATCTAAACCTGGTGACATTGCACGTCGGACAGCAACAGAAAAGATGTCGCACAGACTCTTCATTCTCCTCATTCTTGTAGCTTCTGCAATAGTCAAAATGAGGTACGTTCAATCTTTGAGCATGTCGATCTAGGAGACAGTGGCCTTTATTCAAAGCAACTAAGATAGAGACGTTTTTCCTTGACTTATCCTTATTAAGTAGTGCCGAAGGTGCCATTTTGGCCAAATTCTCTTTGTAGCATTACATGTCAGACTATCAACCCATCTCGTGTTGGCTGAAGTAACAAACCAACTTGTCCTACGCAGTTAGTAGATTGAAAGGGGTATACCTACACCTATCTAAGGGTAGTCACATATTTGCCTAACCAGACAGCTTGAATTGCTCGAATTTCTCGAGCCAATGGCTCGAATTCCAGCTTGAAATACGCTGCAGAGATTAGGAAGGCAAGCCAAAACGCTTACTTTTGGCTACTTAGACACTAGACACCAAAGCCAACTTTATCATTTAACGTTGAGGCATTAGTAAAGAACCGTAGGCAGTTTTTCCGACCCACTCACATCAAGCTGGAATTCTAGTACTAAATAACCAATTAAGGTATGGTTCATTCAAATAATAGTCAACGTGGTTATTTGGACTCAAATCTATAGTTTTGGTCGAGTGTCCAAAACCCAAATCGCGTCATTGATTAGTTGCGGCAAGTTGAACACCAGTGTTACCTGCATTCTGTTTACCAACTAAATTTAAGGGAGGTAAGAAGGAAAGGGCAGAGCATCAGAGAGTGTGATTCTAAGAGCGCCGCTGATGCAAATAAATGAAGTCTTATGGAGAGCCGTCCACCAGACTATAATCCCATAAATGAGAATAAGTCTGATAACGGCTCTATACAGCCAGTGAGTGTTCTTCGGGGAATGACCCCACCTACGTCCTATTGCCTTTTTGCTTGACAATAGAGCTACAGCAGCTTTCATTACTCTGACCTCTACATTCATGCTCAAATTTAGTTTCTTGTCGAGAATTTTGTATTTCCTCGAAAACAGCACTAATTCTGTTTTCAAGCCCAAACCGCTATTTAGAGCTCATCTAGGTAGCTTATTAAGAGCGGTTTGCATTAGATCGCTTAAAGTTAAAAGATGTTTGCTATATTTGGCAACAACTATGTCGTCTGCATAAGTAATTGACGTGAACTATGAATTAATATCAACTGAATTTTATAAAAAATGGAGGAATGTTTATAATTTTGGCTACGGTGACCGGAATTGGTTCTCGAATTTTATAGACAATTTTAAACAATTTAAAAGTCATGAATTTGAACCCTATATGACAATGACATTTCACTTGGATATAAGTATAAAATGCTGTCCCGCCCGAAAGGTGTTTACTTCACTAGTTTCTTCTACTTGTGGGCATATTTCAACTCTTAGGGCACTCGTCTCAAAAAAAAATTATCAAATCATTATTTGCACATTAAGTAATTACGAACCATATCCAGTTGACAATTTCACCGTCATTCAACTATTCACCAAGATTTTATAACACAATGCTTAGCACATGGGCCACAAGCAAGTCATGCCAGTTGCCAAATATACTTACATACACCCATAGCTATATATTGATGTGAAAATACTAATGCATATTTCAAGTCAAACAAGTTAGTTTAGTGAAATGCTAAAATTCTGAATTCAACTGCATGCCTGTAATCACGAAATAGTCATAAAATGTTACTCACATTTCTCACTGCATTCATTTTATTTGTTAGCTTGCATTTGTGGACGTTTTTGCTTCGAAGCACACATTCTAAGGTAGTGCTAATATGATATGCGTGACGTGGTGGGAAATTTGTCTACCTCAGCGTTTGAGTTTTGATGGCTTCTGGAATGCTTCCGTCTACTATTGTCACTGCAACAGATTTTAAATGAAAATTACGAAGAAAGATACTCAAGAAGACAAATTTACAATTACTTGTGCACATTCTTAGTTACAGGATGTGGCATTCGAAGCGTAACCAACTTCAGACCGCTCGCGCAGCTGATGCACGGACATCAGCTGTCTGTTAGTTAGTAAGTTGGCTAAATGACAGTCATGAGTGTTGTTTACAAGCGCGCGGAAGCATTTTGCTGAGAGTAAACGCGAAAAAAGGAAACCAGTAAGGGATTTCAAACGTAATAGTGTGATTGCATTATATTTGGCTGGACAGTCACAACCCGCGATTTTTCGTGTTCAAGGTAAATGCGAAATATTATCGGGATAGTATTCTGGAGGTTGCGTTAAAGCCGTGGGCAGACAAACATTTCGGTGGCAGACCATGGACGTTCAACAGGACTCGGCACCGTCTCACAAAGCTCGAGTGAACCAAGAATGGCTAATAAACAACGTTCCAAACTTCACAACGACCACACAATGGCTCTCAAATTCACCAAACGCGAATCCGATGGATTATTTACTTTGGGCCATTTTGGAGAGCAAGATCCCGAACTAAAAGATTTACCAATCTCGAGGCGCTGAAAAAAAACTAGGGTCTGTCAGTCACGCACGGTAGAAGTGACACTTCTAAGTTGATTGTTCCATGCATGGGAGCCCCGGTTTAGATCTCTCCCCCCTCTCTCGTGTTAAATTCAGGTTTTCATTTTTTTTTCTATATCACTCCACATAAATTTGTACTATTTATTTTTGTCCTTATTAGCTTCAAATTTGACACTTGGGTGCAGTGTTGCACTTGACGCTGACATTTCTTTGCACTTCCAATGGTATTTTTTGCCTACTTTTGGCGCGTTAATCAATTTGCTTTGATCACCGAAACGGTTGAAATGTCATTTTACAACCTTCTACTTCAACTATCGTCACTCGTTTGGCAAACACACTCATTGTATCGCTTCGTCTCCTCCATACCTACCATCTATTTACTTCACAGCAGTTTCTTATTGCTTTCCCGCTTACACACATTCAATCGGCGCTTTATCTGATACTCACACACAGCACTCATTTGCACGGGCTATGGCTATCTATAATACCCGTTGTCGGTTGTCGATTGTCGGTTGCCTGCATGTCGCCAGTCTACTTCAATGCTTACTTGTGTGCTATATACATTTCAGTTCATATTATTTCGAAATTATTCGCTACAGGGTGTGCTAGAGACGTTTGCATTTTTGCACTGGTTTATCTTCTAGAAGAAGAAGGCCAGACGAAGTATTTCGTTGTGTAACTAAGTATTCTTCAATAGAAATTTGTTCAAATACCAGTGTCAAACTAATTTTTAAAGCGAAAATCCTCTATTATAGTCTCCACGCGCTATTTACTTGTATATAAAAGAGATAATTGCGGAACATAACATGCATATACAAATTAATGAGAGAGAGCAAATAGGCGAGAGTGGGAAGGAGCAGCTGCTCCTTGGCCCCGCCCATTTGACGGATTTCGGTAACGCTCCGAACTTACCGTTTCACTCGCCTATTTTCAATCTGCCTTGGGGCCCCCGACGCGCCTAAAGAAGTTTCACTTCAAAAATCCATTGTCCGCGAGTGGGCCAAAATACCAGCAAGTCACATTCGGACAGCTTGCGGTTCGTTTCTGGACATCTGAAGGCCATAGTCAAGGCAAAAGGTGGTCATATTTAGCAAAAGTAAATTGATTCTTAATTTTGTATTATTTTCACACATTTTTTTACTTTGAATTGAACAAAAGTAATTTTCCAAACTAAATTTATTGGTTACATTTCGAGTGCCGGACCCTGTATACATACGAGTATATGTGCACAGCATATGTGCCTGTGGGTTTTTAATTTCATCTGTCAGTCGTCAGTATCAGTATAACAATGCTTGAGCTCCATACTCTTTTATCTGAAGTTTTAGTTTAATCGAAATATGTCAGTAGGTAGGATATAAAATATACTAAATATATAAAGGGCCCGCCATATAACTTTACGGAATTAAAAATGCTATAAAAAAGAAACTACTCAATATCCAATTTCCAACCTGTTTTTCTTATTTTGAAGTACAATCCTTCCGGTTAATGATAGAACACAACTTCATTCATATGGCTGCCTCGGCTAGCCATGCACCATCCCATACGATCGGTCCTATTTTTCAACACATTTTCGATTGTATGCGGCTGTATTTCAGCTATGACATCGCGTATGTTGGTCTTCAGTGCATCAATTGTTGCTGGTTTGTTGGCATAACACTGGTCTTTGACGGCTCCCCAAAGATAAAAATCCAACGGCGTCAAAGCAAGTAACGCACATACGCTTCATTCGGTGCTTTTCTTCTTCTCATTGCCGTATGTAATTTTCGTACACATTCTGCAACATTACCATGATTATCAAAGTAATGTCGCAATATTTCCCAGCGTTCTTTGAGCGTACACACAACCATTTTCGTTCAGCGGAAGAATACAACTAATTTTCTGTCAAATCAGATGACAGCTAAGTGTTACCCTTCTTCAAATAATGCCTAGTTCAAATCCGTAACGATAGATGGCGGGCCCTGTATATGCTAACTGCTTGATATATGTACACACACACATCCACTTACTTCGCTCTAAGCGCAGAGACTGTAGTTACACTCCTGAACTCAGCTGTTCGGCGTAATGGATTTCTAAAGAAGTTTGTTCCTTTTATCTTCATTACATATAATTCTGAAAATTTTGGTATAAAATATGTAAGTATGCATTAGTATAAGTTTCCCAGAAGTTGGTTATGCCACACATATTAACGTGCTTAAATATTTCCTAAATTATGAAAAGCTTTCATGCTAATCACATGGCGATTTGTTCTTATTAAATTTGAGATGTGTATATTCTGACATGTTGTCATTTTGACAAGGGTATAATTAAGCCATGAAAAGGGTCAGATCTTCTTTGAAGAATTACTTGTTATTAATTTTTTTAAATATTGTAGATTACGCACTGTTGCGGAGAAAGGGCATAAATTAAATGTGTTAAATACAAATGTAATATTTTCTAATCCTTAGGTCAAAATTCCAAGCAAAACAGAAAAAAAACTTACGGAAATGTAGAACTTTAACCGAGTGAATTTATCTAAAACACTTTCACTTAGAGAAGCTTTAAATGTGGTTCATTTATTTTCTTAAAATCGAATTTTTTTGTTCTTAATATTTTTTTAAACTGCGATATTTTCTAAATGTCGTATCAAATATTTCAAGCAAATCATGAAGAAGCGTTCCTACATACAGATTTTTGATGTAGTCCCAGAAGTTGAGATACATACATACCAGATGGCCTGAAAAGTCCGGGACTTAACAAAGAAAACATTTTTTTTTTTTTTTCAAATATGGCTTTAGTCATCACTGCAATTTCCACTAAAGTCAACGAAATAATTCCAGTGCCGCTCTAACATTTCAATACCACTTTTGTAGAAGGATTTATCCTTTGCCTAGAAATATGTCTCAGCCTCAGCGACAACCTCTTCATTCGAACGAAATTTCTTTCTGGCGAGCATTTTTTAAGCTTGCGAACAGTCAGTACGCCCTGCGAGCTACAATTCGAAATTCAGTTTATGCTGTTCAAACACTGCCCAGTATCATCAATACGTGCCTGTTTTTGGCCAAGAGTGAGCAAACGTGGCATCCACTTTGAACAGAGCTTTGTCATAGTAAAATATTCATGCAATATAAAATCAATACGTTCTTTTGATATCTTTACGATGAGTCGATCATTCAAAACGATTTTGAAGATTTTTTTTATCTTTTCTGTTGTTACCGCCTTTTTTGGAGGTCCGCTGCGTTATGCATCATCGGTATCTCCATGGCCACGTTTCAAGTCAGCAAACCATCGTTTTATTGTTGTTTTTTAATGGTGCGGAGTACCCATACCATTTTTCAAGCCATTACTTTGCTTGAACGGTATTTTTTCTCATCAAGAAGCAGTGTAAAATTAAAACACGAAATTATTTTCGATCCATTGTTTCGAAAATTACTTTTGTTACTCGGCACTCTTAGCACAAAAACTCACGAACTAATAAATAGAATATCATGAAATTTTAACAGCATGTGTTAATGTTTGCCGAATAATTAAGCCCATTTTGACCTAAGCGGCACTGTAAATCAACAAGATTTTTGAATATGGGATGATGCTTCCTCTTAACAAGATATTGCAACTTCACTATAAGCCTGCCCGTTGTAGTATAATTATTCCAACAGCTTCACGTTCCAGCAGCTCCACATTTCGTTCGTGTTTTATAAAGGTTTTTAAAACTTAACATTTTTCTGTTGATACAGTTTGCATGCCACATTCGACTTATGAATCGTGAAATGCCTAAAGATAAATTAACTTTATTATTATTTTTCTCATAAAATTGCTCAATGCATAAAGGGGACTTAATTACGTATACCTGGGCGTATGAGTAATATTACCGGCATCTGATTAACTTCCTGTATACACAAACGACATAGGCACGCTATTTATATGCATCGTTCTCAATTCTAATTACTACATAAGCGCTTATTCCATACATTCCATATTAATTCTAACATATTTTTTTTATTAGGAAATTCGGAACTAATTTTTTAGAAAACCTTTTTTTTACCACCGGTTATAGATCCATATAAATTACTATAAGAACACCTGTTTGCAGATATTTATTAATATCAACCACTTTTACCACTCTTTGTGCTAAGTTCATCAAGTCCATTTCCTCATAAGTCATTACGCGCATAGAATGTGGGTAAATTGTGTAATTTACTGCAATAAATTGTTCGCCAACACCCAGACACTAATTACCCACTTAAGTAACTAACCACTTCTGAGGTGACCTGCACGTTTTATATAACGCGAAACCAGTACTTCAACGCATGATCCGAAGTCAACTGTCGCATATTGTTAATATCTCATAAATCATACAATAATTAAATAATAACGCATGAACGATGACTTGCAATAAGTTTCTAACAGCACGTTGCGTTATGCTTCCCAATTCGAAAAAGTTGCATGTAGCGGGTGTTTTTATTTAGATATTAAAGTTTCCTAAAAATTCTTACTAAAAGGTTTGAAATGTTGATGAATGTTTGACGCATTTTTTTTTTAATTTTGTACAAAGTGTGAAGATTTTATTTTTATTAAAAAAACAAGTTATTTATAATAAACGAAATAAGTAATAAATGAACTTGGCAATATGCCGCATTTAACAGATTGTAATTTAGGAATGGAAATAAAAAAACAAAAAATATGTCGTGCTACTCCTAATTTGATTATCTTCGCAACAATAGCAACTTCAGGGTGTTAATTTTCTACATCAGCAGCTAAAATCAGCAGCTAAATGCGAGTATTTACGAAACACCATAGGGCAGGAACATACCGAAGGTTTTGCTTCGCGTTTCCATACACATAATTTAACTGAAAATAAAATCTTTTCAACAAGCTAAGAAATCTCTGGATTAACCTTACTACTAAGCATCGAATACATTTCGGTTTCATATTTATTGATAAATAATTAATATTGAATAAAATATCTCCAATCTAAACTTTGGCAAGTCATCATGAATCATTTGAAGTGAGAGCAACGCTTCCGAATTGTGGAAATGTTCTTTGAAAAAAATAAAAATAAATCTGTTCACGAAGTGCATAGAGCACTGGTGCCAGCATCGATTTTTATTTCTTTCGAAATGAGGAGGGACTTAAAGTTGCGGTGAATCGCGAGCGCTTTCGAGCAATGCTGGCTCAATTTTTGTTTTTAAAACTTAGCCAGCTAAACATCGACGTAACAATCGTATAGTCAGATTCATTAGAAAAAGTAGTCAAAAATTGGACTGATGGAATGGACCACCTAATTCGTAGCCGCGGCGGACATATGCCGGATATCATATTAAAAAAATAAATGGCATAAAATTATCTACTGATTACAATAAAAAACATTCATTTCAACAATATTTCTGTTTTGTATTATCATTTAAATTCTCAAGCTCTTAAAAAACCCATTTATTTGTATATTAATTGATCCCGAAAGGGGTATCAGGGAAGCACGTTTAGAGCCGGTTAACGTTTTGCTGTTGGCTACACCTTCAAAATTATTTACACCTTGTGAAAAAACCGATATGCATCTTAAGGGGGGAAATCAGTTTAGACTTATCAAAAAATCTACATCTTTTTTATTGCATAAATTGTTACTCAAGAATATGTGGTAAAAATTTTAAAGCGAAATTCGCATTATTCCCGATTCTATGAGCACTTAAGTGACTGCCCGTCGGTTCCGCACCGTAGCGCGCGTTAGTTAGAACGACGTTTTTCTCGAAACTGCTTTTTTCAACTGGTGGGCACTCCAGCTCAAAAAGTTATCGACCAATTGTTATACATTTTTTTCGGAGTATTCTTTATTCAATCCTTATTCATATGAGCTTAATTCTGGGACTATATTATCATTAAAAATATTTTTTTTAAGCAAAATAGATGAAAAAATATGGTATGAAAAAATTACATTGTGTTCAAGCACTTCAAAGATATGCAATTTTCAATATTATTTTATCACAATTAGGTTCATATTCCTAGGAAACATGTTGTTAACGAAAAAAAATTGTTGTTGATTACGGAGAAAAATTGCAACTTCAGGAATGCCCACCAGCAAGATACTCGGATGGCGATCGTCCATGGACAACACGCTCTAACGCCACTAATTCCGTCGGAAAAGGCTTGAAAGAATGTTAAAGTGTACTTAAAAATATGAGTAAAATGCCCTCCAAGTTTAAACAATTTCTGATTATTCCTTCCTTGTTCAAAAAATTCACAAAGAACACCAAAATTTCGGCCTCTTAAACCGGGTTCCCTCCTTAAGCAAAAATATCATTAAAAGTGGTACCCGGCAACAGTAGAAAAAAATGAAAAAGAAAGAAAAATGATATTTCAACATCAAGACTTTAAGCCACCTTGTACAATATAATAAACTCGTTTCTCAGAGTTTTTTTGTATTATTGCATCAGTCATCAGTAGACTAAAGTTTCGAAAGCTATTTTTTTTTTAAATGGTCTGCAATTTTTACGCGTAAACTGAAAGATGAAATCAGGCTTAAAATACCTGGTTGTATTTGAAAAAAAAAACACATATACAAAAAACGCACTTGTTATTGTTCACAATAATTCCATTTGCTTTGTGCCTTTTACGCCTTTACAGCTGCAAGACAAAGTGCCGACGCCAACCCCTTGCTTATCTTGCATATCGTACTTAATACAATTTACCACGCAAACCAACTAATTAACTTGCCATTTTCATTTATCTTGTCTAGCCCTTTCACTTTCTTGAACGACTTGTGTTCGCTAAGGCAGAAAGTGAGTGCCATGTATTTATTCTTCGCTTATTCAGCGTAGCTGAGGCGTGGAACGACTAACTGAAGTAAAACGAGATTGTTGAATGCATTCCAAGAATTGCTCATAGCAGAAAGAAAAGGACATAACTTTGAGAAGGAACTTTACTGAATGTACTTCAAGTATTGAATCTGAAACATTTGGCGGAGTAAAGTTTCGATTCAAGTGATAATTAAATAAGACTCAGTGCTTTATTTCGTGTTTGCTTTAATTTCCTGCTTTCGTTTTTGCTCTTTATCCGTCTACTTTTTGTATGATTGTGCCCTTGTTATTAATTCCCTCAAGTCGAAGTTTCTTCCTGATCTAATTGAGCAAAAGCACGCAGACAGAAAAAGAGAGCTATATGTAGGTATATATATTTTCTTATATATACATACATATACATATAAATGTACATGGTTTGTGCGTACACAAAGCGGTAAATAGCTTAAGGAACAGCCATTGATGGAGTTGAAGAGAAGAACTAGTAATCGCAAAATCATTAGACCAAACTGAAAAGTAGAAATAAAATAAGTTTTCCAAGCAGGGAGAGTTAAATGTAAGAAAGTATTTTGAAATCAAAAGCTAGTTTGCTGTTAGTTACTTTGCCGGCTAATTAACTCTTTCAGCGACAAAGATTTCAAAAACCGCCAAAGGTGTTAGATAACTTGGTTTTTGTTTGGCTTTAAAATATAACATTTTTATTCAATGCAGTTTAAAATGCATTGCAGAAAAGAATAGAGTTAAAGGAAAATGAAATAATAGACCTCTTCTATTCACCACTTCTCTGCGCGTTATCTCTTTGCTTGACTAACTTGACGAAAAATTTGTATGTCAAAGCAACAAGAAAGTTATGGAGCAAGATACGCCGTTAGCGAATATGTTTATGCCTCATGAAACTGGTATAACTCACTATTTTATAAACGAATGTAATTTTCGGCAGTTTTATTCCACCGCTATCAAGATATGTTTATTAATACCAGTTGCGTCATCTATTCGCCTCTTGCTAACGCTTGGCGAAAAGAAAGGGCTTTACATCTGCTTATCCTGTTACTATGTCTGGCAGTCGCAGCGTAGTTGAAGAAAATGACTCGTTGGTATCCAAATGAATCTTCGGACATCAGATCATTGCGATTAAGTTTTAATTTTAATAGAACTTTAAAAATCTGGAGCACTAATTGAAACTTTCATGTTTTTCCTTGTTCACTCCTCTCGGGAGCATAGGGCCTTGTCAAGACATTTGTCTTGCGTTGGTTACGTTAATCTATTTGATTTCTGACAGGGTGGGTGATTAGCCTGCCGACACCAGTCCCAAGCTTAGGAATAGCGCCTTCTTACTGCTTGGAGCGCCATCTGTGTTTTACATTTTTCTGCCAGAAGGATCGCACAGATGGTTGAGGACTTCGCTAAAGTTGATGTGTCTGCGCTATTACCGCAGTTGCCCGCTTCCTTTTGCTGGCGCCACTGATGCAATGTGTACAGGTAAGTGTGTGTTTTTCTTTGTTTTTGACTATTGTGCGGAAATGAGGATGGAAAAGATAAGGTTTGGGTTTGAGGAGTGAGTTTGAAAATGTTTTGGGATGGAAAATTATTAGAAAGGGAGAAAGTAGGTAAATTTGGAAAAGAGCGTGGACCGTGCTTATCGTGGGTTTCGAACAGTCTAGTGCAGTTACGCTAGATTACCGAGGTAATCTACTTTTATATTTCAGTAAAAAATTTCGCTGTTTCTAGTAAAATTTTAGCAAGTTGTGCTTACCGCAAAATAAGCTGATGTTTCGATTATTCAAAGACAAACAGCAATGAGCAGCAAATGTTTGGTCATGGCTTTTCGAAAAATTGGCTAATATTTATTTATGATTTTCTTTGCGCCACATCACTAGTATTTCATCTTCGCTTATTCATTTTATATTTGTACGAATTTTAAGATTGATCTATCTTTAAATTAGTGTTAGTCCGTAATAATTTTGTACAAGGTTTGAAATAAAGGTTCTTGTAATCATAGACTTAAATAAATAAATAAAAATACAAAATGTTTCTCTGAATGAACTTCCAAAGAAATTTTTCCGATGTGCTCGAAGTATTATTTGTGTATGTACCTGTAGGTATTTAACAGTCGAGGCCATCAGTTTAATTGCCACCCTTCGTCGTCATCGATGGGAGCGCAGTTGAACACAGGCATTCAATGTTTCAAGGCCAAGGGGATACGAAAAAAACTTATGCTCCGGAGTTTTCACTTGAAACCTTTCACTTCATACCGCGTCACACTAAGTACGTAGTTTGTAAAATTAAACATCCGATGGGAAGATTTATAATTTTTGCAAATGGCGTCGTAAGCCAATCATATTTTCAACTTGTGAACTAGAAAGCTGCAGTAGACGACTACAAACAGACAAACCACGGGGCGCGTAAATGTAAATCATTAGAAATTATTTTTCGCTATTTAAAAAAAGACAAGAACTAATCAAAAACTAAACTGGGTGATTCATTTTGTGCCACCCTGTACTTATCTCTTTAACTGATGCAGCTCGCTCTCTAAACCTTGAATTTATATACAAAAACTTATATTTTATAAAGAAAGATTAAACGGTCGAAGCGCGAAAAATCTGGTTACGAAATTTTTACTTATACTTTAGTATACAATAGACTTAGAGAAGTCATGCAAGATTTACTAAACATGGTTGAAAACTGGTCAAAAGCAAATGGGCTAAGAGTCAACCCCAATAAAACTGAACTCATCCTATTTACCAGGAAGCATAAAATTCCAAATATAGCTCCTCCGACCCTAGGTGGAACGGCACTGTCATTTAGTGATGAGGCCCGCTACTTAGGTCTAATACTAGACCGAAAGCTAACTTGGAAGGCAAATGTCGAAGATAGAGTAAAAAGGGCGACAATAGCACTATACTCTTGTAAACAGCTAATAGGACTAAGTTGGAGTCTCTCCCCATCTATCGTATACTGGCTTTACACGGCAATTGTCAGACCAATCCTAACATACGGCATATTAGTATGGTGGCCAGCTTTAGATAAATTGTACATCAAAAGAACCATGGCACACGTACAAAGAATGGCCAGTCTGTGCATCTGCGGGGCCCTCAGAACCACACCCACAGATGCTCTAAATATTATGCTTAACATTTTACCAATAGATTAGTACGGTAAGCAAACAGCTGCCAAAGCAACTCTCCGACTAAGAGAAATGGACCTGCTCAGAACGTACCAAAGAGGGCACTCCTCAATTTTAGAACAATTCCCCTGCATTCCCAGCACAACGGATTTCTGTAGGACCAAGGACATCAATTTCGATAAATCCTTTGTCACAGTATTTCCTTCCAAAGAGGGCTCATTGTCAAGATAAATGACTTAAACATCTTCACAGATGGCTCAAAACTGGACAAAAAAGTAAGTGGAGGGGTCTACTCCGACAAACTCGGAGTATGCCAATCATTTCGCTTACCTGATCATTGCAGTGTATTTCAGGCGGAAGTCACTGCCATAAAAGAGGGACTTAAAGAAATAAAAACGAGAGTATTATCCGCAAATGAAGTCTTCATTTACTCGGACAGTCAAGCAGCAATAAAAGCGCTGGAATCAAAAACACACTCGTCAAAAACAGTTCTAGAATGTTTTAAACTACTAGATGACGTATCTAAGCGCTACAAGGTGCACCTTATCTGGGTACCAGGCCACAGGAACATCGGAGGAAACTGCAAGGCGGATGAACTTGCAAGAACCGGTACAAAGCTCGATCTCGAACCGGATAAGGCGCTGATACCCATGCCCATAGCCACTTGTAAATTACTTATAGACAGGGAAACCATCAAAAAGGTAAATACAATCTGGCAAAACCTCTCAACATGCGAACTAAGCAGACAGACATGGCCGAACTGGAACAGCGGTCGATCGAAGATCTTGCTAAGATTCAACAAAGATTCTATAAGAAAAATGATAGGAGTTTTAACTGGTCATTGTTTAATAGGCAGCCACGCTAGAAGGTTAGGACTCCCTTACTTCGATTTCTGTAGAAGCTGTCTTAATACAGAAGAAGAGGAAACAGTCAGACACCTTTTATGTGAGTGTGAAAGCCGCGCTATGAGAAGGCTGCGCACTCTCGATACAGCATTTCTAACCGATGTAGCGGACATAGCCCATCTAAAACTAACGAAGCTCTGCTCGTTTATTAAAGCAACCGATGGTTTGAAAAGGAACACGTAGAGTAAGGATAAGCTCCAGTGGTATCACAATGGACCTGCCAAAGGACTAAGTGTGTCTTACGACAACCACCCTACATACCTACCTACCTACCTTAGTATACAACATAATAAAAAAATCCTTGTTTTGTTTTCGAAAGTTGATTACGTTTTTAAAAAATTCAATAATCCAATTGTTACTAAAGCGCCTTGTGCAATTCCAGTACTGTGCAGACCCATACTGGAGTATGATTCGTTTGCTTGGAAACTGTACTAAAATTTACCTACATAGATGGGGCTCGCTAAGTGATCTTTATGATACTATGGTCGCCTAAGGCTTCTCAACCTTTCTGCTCTTGCTAGTCGTAGAAATATGCTAGAAACACTTTGCCCATATCTTTTGCCAGAAGTTAACATAAAAAATACCTCTCGAGTACCAAAGTCCTTTAGGCCTCTTTTTTAAACCACCCGAAACAAATTAAGACCAAAATTAACAGGGTCGAACCTTTTTCAAACATGTTGTTTTTTTTTTTTGGTGATCACTGTAACATAAAAACCGCTTGGTAGATTTCAGTAAAATTTAAACTGCTTTTGAAAAACATAAAAAACTCGTGCCTGATAGAAGGGGTTTTTTCCAAAAATTTCGATTCTTCTAAACAATTAATTATCGGTTTTTTTCTCGAAAATATGAAACATATTTCCTTAGGCCGGCATACTGTTAATTTTGATTACAAAAAAGATTCAATCAGGCATAAGATTATCTATTAATAAAACTAATTTCTCTTGTCCTATTAATTTTAGAATCTCCAAGGACTTGTGATGATCACCGCAAGGGACTTCTGGAAAAACGCGCTCCACACAAACAGCGATAACTTTTACATATATTAATTTTTGGTTTGTCAAGTTGAAACATGTTGTTTAATGCTACGTTTTTATTTTTGTAAAATACAGCAACTGACTAGCAAAAAATAATTGTTGGAAATCATCATATTTTCGGCCTTTGAGTACCTCTAACCCCTTAACTATTTTAACTATTATTCAAAATTATAGCTAACCTTCTAGCACTTTTTTATATCAAACCCGATTTTTACTATCTTACCAGGCAACGACACTATCCACTGTCAATAAATGATTGACGATGGTATAGTTCTGGTTATTTTATTCAGCGGACGATTTCTTTGCTGTAGTTGAACATTTTTAGATCTCGACGTTTGACAACGCCTATCTTTCTTGACCCACCGCCAAAACAAAAAATGAGCCGCACCTCACGTCGGTTGGGAGCGAGGAAGAGAACCATAGGGTTTAGTAATAATAAAAAAACAGGAGATTTTATATGTATACACATCTCTATGTTTGATATTTGTTCGGTACGAAAAACTTTAATTTTTCATAATCTTTAGAAGTGTGTACTCACTAAATAATCATCGTACAAAAAAAAAATGTTTTATATACTTTTAGGCCTAAATAGTAGAAGTTCAATTTCTTACAATATAAACGCATTTCAGTTTATAATTACTTTTCATACCCATTTGGCGTGAAATACTAAATCTGACAGTTAGCGGCTGGTAATTTTTGGTCTGATTACTCTGTGATAAATTAAAGAAAATAACAATTCCAGGGCTTGAGAAGAACCCATCAATGCGTAGACGAGTACCAATTATTTAGGGTAATTTAATAGATGAAGAAAAGATTTTCATCAGATTTGTACAAGAAAGTAAAAGACTTAAACTTCAGTCAGCCAAAATTCTTGAACAAATTTGAAATCTGGTTGAGAGGTGAATTTATGATGCAAATAGAAAACCGTAGCTTTAAATTTGACGTTGAAGGATGGTCTTGGACTGCGGTAGATATGCCCACCATAATGAAATACTAAATCTGCGCAAATGTTGCTCTCAAGAATTCAAGAAAACAGCTGCTTTATCATCGTAGAAAGATTAAAAATAATCATTATTGGACACTGATGCTGTTAAGTTAAATTACTCTAATTCTAACGTTGAGGTATACAAGCTATGGATGCCTATATTACATGACCGAACTAAATTCACTGAATTCGTCGAAATTAACGAAATCTTCTTTATACATTTTTTGATGTCTTCTTTTACACATTGAATTTTTTTGTTCCATATTTAGAGTTTTTTGATTTCGCTAATTTTCACGCCCATTCTATAATTTGTGCACTGTTGTAGAAAAACTGTTAGAAAAACCATTTTTCTACGCCAAAGTAAGCATGAGCTCACGCCAGCACTACGGTTTTCAAGATATAGGAAGTTCATATTTTCTTGCTAATTTTAACCATAATTTGATCCACAAAACTCGCCTATCTTAGTTTGGCGATATTGGCAATGTTCTTCGATTACAACCCCTCCAGAAGCGTTTGCTCATCTAAGCCTCTCATTTTGCTTCCCCTGAATTTGATGCACGGTAAAAAGTTGTTTATCTGAGAATTTTGATTTTTACCATAGCGTAGCTGCAACCCACCTCAACAGATAGGGACTAAACTCCTGCATAAGCGAATTCGTATTTTTTTAACACATTGTGATTCGTTGTCATTGCCGAAGTGAGGTTTGAGTTAGTTTAGCCAGCGATCTGTATTCACTCAGCAACAAGTGTTAGCAAGAGTTGCTATGCAATGTAGCGCGCTCTTCTCTTTTAAATGTGAGCATTTAGTCTTATACTGAATTTCATTGCCTTTCGAGTTACGACAGAGGTAGCATCTGCAACAGAAGAGAATATCATAAACTTCGCGAATTATTCGATTGCACAGTTGCTATTGTTATGCCTTTGGCGTTTGCTTTTCAAACAAAAAGTATAACGACGCTACAATGGAAGAAGATGTAAGTATATACATATATTTTATTGATGAAAAAACAAATTTTGGTAAAATATTAGTATTAAGTATTTAAAATTATGTGTTATAGTTACCGTCTAATAGCCTCACATTATCAAGCAATGTGGAAAACAGTGAAGAAGTAAATTTTTCGGAAATAAAATTGAAAATTTTAAATAAAGAGTACGAAATATGCAATAAAAAAGGGCGTAGCACTGTTTGGCAGATTTTTGGCAAGGTGAAGACTAGCACTGGTGACGAACTAAATAATATAGTTGCGTGCAGAACCTGTTGGAACGTACATTGTGTAAAATAAGTACCCGGAATTTATAATTTAAACTCTCCCGGGAATACCTGACACTTCAAATTTGGTTTTTTCATGTTGGTACACATGTCCTTGAATGCACAAGCCTTATTAGAACGGGATCTATTACTTAGTGTGTTTTATTCTGCAGTCAAAGTGAGTTGATCTTTTGTTTACTTGGCGAATTTTACTATGGATAAACTTGTGGAGCAGAGGGTTTGCATTAAATTTTGCGTTGCGAACAAAATTACGTGTGCCAATACATTAAATATGTTGCGGGAAGCCTATGGTGACTCGTGTTTATCCAAAACACAAACCTACGAGTGGTACAAGACGTTCAAAGAGGGCCGTGAAGTGGTAGAAGATTTGCCTCGCTCCGGACGACCATCGATCGTTACGACCGACGAAAACGTCGAAGAAATTAAGAAAATTATATTTGAAAATCGTCGTTTGAGTACCAGAGAGATCGGTCGTGAGCTTAACATCTCTCACATGACCGCTCAGAACATTTTGACTGGTGTGTTGGGCATGCGCCGCGTCGCCGCTCGGCTTGTTCCGAAAGAGCTCAATTTTTTGCAAAAAGAGCATCGGAAGGAGGTCTCTGAAGACATGGTTTCCCGAGCTAATACGGACCCTACGTTCATGAAACGCATAATAACTGGTGATGAGACATGGGTCTACGAGTACGATATGCAAACCAGTCAGCAATCGTCTTCGGGGAAGGCGTTTTGAGTCGATTGAAGACATTAAAAAAAATTCGCTAAAGGAGCTGAAGGCCATCCCGGCGCCGGCCTACCAGCGGGCCATGGATGACTGGGTTGTACGTTGGAATATTTGTATCGGCTCAAAAGGAGCCTATTTTGAAGGCGATCCAACAAATAATGATGAATAATATGAAAAAATGTGTTTTTTTTTTTAAATTCCGGGTACTTATTTTACACAATGTATATAAGTTCAATCAAAATAGCACTTCTAATTTAGTAAGACATAAGTGCTATAAAAATTTTAAAGACAGTGTTTCTGTATCGAAGATAGAAGTTAGTGCTGATTTGAAGCATGTCGGAATAAATATTTTAACAGAATGGGTAATTGCAAATTGCCGTCCCTTTCAAATAGTAAAGGATTCGGGTTTACTTAAATTCTCAGAGTTTCTTGTATCAATCGGCGCAAAATACGGACTCCACGTCAATGTTGAAGCCTTACTACCTCACCCAACAACAATATCAAGAAATGTATGTACTTTATATGACAAAACTCTGGCAAAAGTTAAAAATGACTTACAGTTTGTAACTGGAAATAAGATAGGTTTTGGCTTAACATCCGATATTTGGACAGATAACTATATTAGAACATCGTATGTTTCCCTGACTATACATTATACAAAGGATGGTGAACTTATAAATCGGCTATTAGGATTGTCCGCCTTTGAAGGACAAAGATGTACAGGTAAAGTTTATTTTAATAGTCAGTCGGTTATGTTATGATTTTGTCTTTAGGGGAAAATATCCAACGAAAGGTGTTGAACATTTTGAAATTTCATGACCTACTTATTGATAAATCCGTTTTTGTGACTGATAGAGGTAGCAATATGAAGAAGGCTTTTGAGCCTTTTAAAAGAATTTCATGCATAAACCATTTAATGAATAACGTGTTGGAACAAGCAATAACAAGTATTCCTGAGCTCAATGAGCTATGTGATGCAGCTACCAAGCTTGTTAAATTTTTTAAGAAATCTAGAGAGAATTCCGGTTTACAAACGACCTTAAAAAGCTTTTCACTCTCCAGGTGGAACTCAATATTTTATTTGCTGAGCTCAATAAAAAAAAACTGGGCAGAAATTACTGATATTTTACAAGCCAAACAACAACTGTCTAAGTTGAATAGTATTAGCTTAAGCTATATAGAGGAAATATTAAAAGTATTAGAGATTTTCGAAGAAGCATCAAAGGAACTAGAAGGTGAAAAGTATCCAACGCTGCATTTGGTACTTTTAGATACATATGTATGTACATAAAATTCCACCTCTTTCTAATACATACCTAATTACATTTATGTTCGTATACATATATTCTAAGTACTCAACAGTAAAATCAATTACATGTTTACATATTTTTAAACTAATTTACAAACGGTAATTTGTTGAAGTCGACCATATTGCCAATCGATTCATTTGCCACTCAAATCAATTGCTTTTCGAATTATGAACACAATGGACAATAATAATAAATGAAACATCTATCGTTATTGCAGTGTAGTGAGATCACTCTCTCTCTTCGTAAACATGCTCTTTAGTTCAGATGTTGAGTTAGCGTTATGTAGATCAAGTAGCAGAGTTTTATGCGAGTGACTTAGAACGCCAAATGAGTGAACCGTTGCAGGTGTTTAATAGGGACATCTTCGGAGCAGATACGTTTTGTTTCTGACCTTTTGATGTTTGTAAGATTTGCGTTTAACCCTTAGAGCTCGGAGCCTATTTTATAGCATAACCAAGTTACCCAAACGTGAAACTTTGCATATAATTATAAATAAATTAATGTCACTAATAAGTTTTTATACAGGAATTAAAATAAAACTCTACTACTACTAGAAAGGAATTATTTCTCTTCTTCTTAATAGGCGCGATAACCGCTTACGGGACTTTGGCCGAGTTTAACAAAGCACGGCAGTCGTTTCTTTCTCGTGCTAACCGGCGCCAATCGGACATACCAAGTGAAGCCAAGTCCTTCTCCACCTGATCTTTCCAATGCAGAGGAGGCCTTCATCTTCCTCTGCTACCACCAGCTGGTACCACATCGAATACTCGAAGGGTTATTTACAAAGTTATTAAAGAAAAACTAATCATGTGTGACCTAAGGTTCCCCACTCTGTACTCTAAGGGTTAACATTCGTCACGTGAGCTTGGTTTCTCAAGAAATCCCTCAATTGCGTTGAATCAGTCATTAAGAAAACTTTTTTATTGGTTGAGGTGCTCGTTTTTTGTCGTCTAGCTACTAGACCGCTTGTCGGTATTATTGTTATTGCTGCGGAATGCTGTTGTACTCGTATTTATAGTTCTTGGCCGAATATAAATCATCGTTCCGGTAACGTAGAACCGATTGTTGTGGGAACGTTACTAGGCCTGTCGCCTCCATTTCTTATCAGTTTATTGAATGAAAAATTCTGACCAAAAAGATCACCTGACGATATTTTTCTCTCTTTACTTATGCCTTAAATATCTACATATATACTCGCCAGAGTGTTCATTGTGCTTGTTGAGTATTTTTATTGGTTCAACGTTACAAAGTCATATCTGCAACAACAACTACCTGAACAGCTGGCTGAGCTTGCTGAGCTTCGAAAAACTACATATGTATGTATGCATGTAGTAAAACACAATTCTTGCATTATAGTTATTTATTATATTTTTATGCTTGTTATTTTATCTGTTTCTTTTTTATTAACAGTCGTAAATTCGCTGAATTATTCCATTGTGCCATAATTTGAGTTTAATGTTTTCTACATTGTATAAAGGTATGTGTGTGAATACATATGTATGATATGTATGTATGCTCGTCCTTCTGTAGCCATCACCACTACACACTTTCCTCTGTTGTTTTCGGTGTAAGAGGTTGCCAGTGTTCTTGGCATTATTTCTTTTACAATTGCCATAACTGCGGGCATTTATTCATTGTTCACATTCATTAACTCACAACGGATACAATAAATGAAAGAGCAAAGTTACAAGCAGCACTCGCACTATATAAAATTATAAAGGATGAAACGCAGAAAATCCGCGTACTCATTAAATGCACGCAAATTTGTAGACATATCGAGGATATGTACATATGTAAGAGTGCACATACACCTTTAGTGACTTTATGAGTACATTCTGCCCATTCAGTCACCCAACAAATCGTGCGTCACTCGACGATGATTGCTTGGCACTTATAGCCAGCGGCAGGCACAAATAATTGATATGCAAACTTAATGCATGAACTTTTTAACACGCACACATACACACAATATTGAGAAATGAAAGAAACAAACTGAAACATTCATAAATAAGGTCACATGCAGCATTAAATTTACAGCTTTAGTTGCAATTTTATAACTGTGTATTTCACCCTATCATTCATTGCTCTTTCGCGTTTATGTAATTATAGATATTATTTAGTGCAGTTGTTTTAAACCTTCTGTTAATTTAAATTTAAAAATTTATATAGGAGGTCGCAACTTTTTCAATGACTTTCTTTTGTTTATATAAAAAACAAACGCAAAGTTAATACAAAAATATAGGAGCCTGTTTTATAAATAGGTTTTTGTTAAAGGCTAAAGGGGGTTCTCCAGCCCTTGCCCTCTATTATGGAGGTACTATTCTTTTCCTTCCTTTCTTTGTAGGGACTGCTGCGAAGTTTGGGATCGTAATTTTCTTGAAATATTTAGTATATTTACCAAGATCCCCATAGAATTACTCTACACTATTCAGCAGAATCTTTCCATATAGCTTTAGCAAGAATTGGGAGTAGAGGTTCCGGTTGGAGCTATCAAGCCTCTCCGTGTTTTCACTGAGAAGAAGATGTTACCCGGCTATTTCATAGTACAAATGGATTTTGTGAGTGGTCATCTGTATATTTCACTCGCGTCTCACCTCGCTCTTCTATCAGTATGGATTTGTAGTTTATTTTCCGCTTTTCTTAACACTTTTTTGACAAACTAGGCAACTTGCACAGTACCTCTTTTATTATCAGATTCCTCATTCAAAATTCAAAAGTCAACCAGAATTCTCAGTTAATTTTAACTTACGTACAAAAATTCTTTCCACAAATGCAAATTAAAAGGTTTGATATTTTGATGAAAAATTTCGGAGTACGTAGGTCGAATCTCTGTGAAACACCAAAATGAAGAAAAAATTTATTCTAGTAGCAGACAATGGCAAACCTCCGAATGTATTTCTGCCATGAAAAAGCTGCTAATAAAAAAGTATCTGCTGTTCGGAGTCGTCTTAAAACCGTAGGTCCCTACATTTGTAAAAAAAACAACAACAAGACGCACCCCAGAAATAGGAGGAGGAGCTCGTCCAAACGCCCAAAAAGAGTTCAAGCGCCATATATGTATAATACAGGGTGGGCCAAATAAGACCTACTAATGTTAAGCAAAAATAACTTTTTTATATTTTGATATATTTATTTTTCTCTTTTTGTAGGTTATAATTTAATTGTTGGAAATTTATTATGGAACCGTACAGTACAACACAACGCGTTAAAATTATCGAGTTTTTCTATTCTTGTCAACGATCAATTGTTTTAACGCAGCGTAAATATCGGCAACATTGCATGAAGCGCATTTCTATTTAAATGGTTATGTCAACAAACAAAACTGGAGATTGTGGGGCTCTGAAAATCCAAGGGCAACACACCAACATCAGTTGCACCCATCTAAATGTACTGTTTGGTGCGGTGTTATGGCCACTAGAGTTATCGGTCCATATTTGTTCGAAAATGAGGATGAAACGTCGGAATCGATTTCAGGAGCTTCTTACAGAACATTGATTGAAAGCTTTTTGCGGCCAATGGCGGAGCAGTATCCTAATTTGTGATTTCAACAGGATGTGCATTCTGCTAGGCAAACTATGGACCTGCTGCGAGAAATTTTTGTCGAACGTCTGATTTCCAAAAATTCAGATTTCCCATGGCCAACTCGTTCGCCAGATTTGACTACGCCCGACTTCTTTTTATGGGGATATTTAAAAGGCATAGTGTATCTTAATAAACCAGAGACTATTAGCTGTAGCAAAATATTTGAGACGAAATACTGAGCCTTCGACCAGAAAAATTATGTGGTGTAATGGAAAACGCGTTAAAAAGAGCCAATCTTTGTATCGAGAAAAATGGTGACCATTTGCCTGATGCAATATTTCATACATAATTTCCATAAAATATATTCAATGTATAAAAACAATTAACCAAAATAAATGATTATTGCAAAAGTTATTTATGTTTAACATTAGTAGGTCTTATTTGGCCCACCCTGTATATATATATATATAATATATATACCTACCACTGCAACCTGAAAGGTCTATGGTGTCCCTTCATGGATTCAGAGTATTTCTCTGGGTCAAACTTTCTCAAGAAAATTTGGTATTTGTGTTTTTATACTCAGTTGTATTTCTTCTCTGCTAAAATATGAAGCCTGGCTAGCTTGTCCCACTTGTGCATTAGTAGCTATATTTTCATAAATATTAAATTATTAAATCAAAGATTATTATTACTACTGAACTATTCTAAAACAGTTCTGAATTTGTCAATAAAAATACTCTAATTTAACGCAGTGTATATAACTAACTTATATAACTGTTTATGTTGACTTCATACGGATATAAACTGAAAAAAATTATACCGCGCAACAAACCCGTTCCAACCCTGCAGCAGATTAAATAATTTGCTTTTGGAGGTAATAAAAATATCTGCTACCCTTGTTTCTCTACAACAGTAACAATAACTACAAAAAAACAAGGCTAATTTAATCACTACTTCCACAAAGTAATCGAATGCCTTTCGTATAAGCAAGAAAACAGCAATCGCGTCCACTAAATACCACCAACTTTAGCTGTAAGAATTACTTTTTTTCTATTTGCTAGCCGTATTTTTACTGAAGCTGATACTATCATCCACTTGTAATCAAAATCACCGCTAATTTAATTAAAGTAGTGAAACATCGACTGGCTTGCGCCCACAATTTTACTTCCTTCAATTTGCCTTTACGTTAGGTTTATCAACTCCGTTCGAGTGTATGCACGTATCCGCCCACCACTAATAATAATAATGCACATTTACACAATCAAAGTCATGTCTTCCTTCGCGCCGTGTCACCCATTCCACGTATCTACTTGGCCAGCCTTTTGCATGTGGAATGCGCTCATGAAATTATAATAATGTTTGTCGTTGACCGACAGCTCGCGCCTTTTTGTGTTGCCACTTTTTATTTGTCGCACACATTGATGACAACAGCGACAATAATGTTTGCGCCATTTTGCTAGCAGGGCTTCCCAACCTCAAACTACCGGAAATACATTATTTGGTCGTTTGCTCACTTGTTCTATAGCCACCAACTAGCATTCATCAAAGTTACTAGCATTCAGCCTTAACAAAAATGTCAACAATACGCTTTAAAAAAGCAGAAAATATATAGTCTCAGCTGCAGCTACCGAGTAAGTCGATATAGTGTTCTAAATGTGGTATACACTCACTCATCTACTTAAAATTGTTATTATTGTGAGGCGGAATTGTCATTAAATTAAACAGAGTGACTTCAAATTCAAACAAATTGACTTCGGAGTACTAGCACACCTCGCAGCTAAATTTATAAGCATACGAAGTTTACGATTTTTCTTACCACAGTACATCTATAATATTTACCTCTATAACTGAAGAAAACTTAAACAAAATTATAAAATTCTGCTAGAAATCCTCATGTGAGCAGAGGGAAGATTACCAAGTTTTGCCATCCGAAGCAAAATTGTGAGAGTAACTTTGGTTGCCACGTAACCAGGGACTCGTCAACAGAATTCTGCTCGCTCATCTTGTACGTATTTACACACTCGCCCAATCAATCGTTGTTCAGATGTCAACGAAGCAACACGAGCATATACTGTGCTGATTTTGTTCGTATATCACCAACTCAGTCTCAGTATTTGCTAACCTCCGTTGAAAACAAACCGCTGTCATGACCCCTGAGTTACGTCAGCGAATCAGCTTATTCTTTCCAATTCGTTGAGAGCCGGTTAACGGTCTGATCTTGGTCCCTCCTCTAAAAATATTTTTCCCATGGCGGTCAGTGATGTTACTTGCTCAAGCGGTTACTTGGATAAGCGTAGAGAATTTTACACAATAGCTTGGGAATGAGACGAGTTATGTCTTATGCTGAGAGACCGGAAGTTTTTTCGAGACCCAGCATGTCATTTGCATCTGCTATATTGTTGTCACTAGAGAAGTACTTTATTTTGGATAAGTTGTTATCGAAGACATCATTATCGGTGACGAGGCATAGCATTTTGAAATAGTATTTTAGCGGACCAACAATCATCAGAACGATGCTTTTCAGATGAGCCGAAACCCACAAATGTACGTTTAAGAGGTTTTGTTGACTATTTCCTTATATAGCGGTGATCTGGGCTGCTCTGATTTTCTTCAACAAGGCCAAAGAGTAAATGCAACGAATTATGTGAGGGTACTGAATCATTTTAAGTAGAATATTCGAAGCTTGTTGTTTGCGTAGAGTATCTTCGTTACTTCAACCAACAAAAAATATTTCTGGATCGATTTAGCAACGTTTGGCTTCGCGTTGTCATGCAGCAAAATCAGTTTCTCATGTCTCTCGTCCCATTCCGGCCGCTTTACTTTGAGTGACGATGCGATGCAGAAAATCTTATCTTTTCTGCCGTTCAAGAAGCAGCTCACACGTCACCAAACGTCTTTCGTATCCCTCTGCTTCAATTGCTGTGTCACCCAGTTACCAGCTTTCTGGACCATTCCCATCGCGTGCAAACTTTTGCCGACGGTTGATCTGTCAATATCCAACTCTTTAGACATACCATCAAGGGTTCGACATGCGTCTTCATCCAATAACACAGTGCGACATCAAAAATCAAACCGCACCGGACCTTTTTTTTCTGAAAATATACCTATTCAATAGCAAAACCCTCGCTGGGTTTTTAAAAGTTAGCTCGATTTTTTTTTTATTGCGTTTTGAAGTTTTCTATTTTCATGAGATTTTGGAGTTTTACCTGTGCGCTAAATTTGACTTATAAATGGACCTTTGTTTGATTTAATCGATTTATTTTTCATAGCTTGATGCAGAAATTTCGTACATGTACAAATAAACTTATTTTGAGAAGAACCTATATCTCAATACGCAATTTTCAATACCAAAATTTCGAAAAATTGTATGTTTTTACCATTTTTTACTGTAATTATGAAAATAATTTTATACGTAACCACCCGTTATACACATTTTCAGATTTTTCTATTTTTGCTAGTATTTTTTCCAGATACGGTTTTCCAATGAATATTGGATGTAACAAAATGTGATCGTGAGTAGTGAAAAGCAAGATTGGTCTCACAAGACTTTTAGCCTGTTAAGTACATAGAAAAGTGGCTAGCACACATTCCAAAATAAAAAGTATAAAGAAGGTTGTAGTCTGTCTTATCAGGAAATGTTTGTTTTAGAAATTCCAAAATTTGTTCCCAACGATTTTACCTGTTCTAAGATCGCAGCAGTCTTGCGAGATCAGGTTCGTGCATAACAACTCCTAAAACACATTTGACGCGCTAAATATTTTGTGAACAATACGGTTTTTGTTAACATATTTGAATTTATTAATTTCATTTACGTGAATTTTTTATGAATTAAGAAAATAAAAAATGTACAATTGTCCTGCAAATATTAACGTTTTCTGCTATTGTTGTGGACGTTTCACAACAGAGTATAAAAAAATTATTTTTATGAAGAAAAATCTTGTTAAAAATTTATTTTTTTAGAAAATAACAAACTTAAAGTTCAGTTTTATGTTTTTATCTTATAAATGACTTTTTTAGTACATTTTGCAACATTTTTGATAGAAGAAATAGTGAGAAATTTTAATTATTTTCATAATTACAGTAAAAAATGGTAAAAACATACAATTTTTCGAAATTTTGGTATTGAAAATTGCGTATTGAGATATAGGTTCTTCTCAAAATAAGTTTATTTGTACATGTACGAAATTTCTGCATCAAGCTATGACAAAATAAATCGATTAAATCAAACAAAGGTCGATTTATAAGTCAAATTTAGCGTACAGGTAAAACTCCAAAATCTCATGAAAATAGAAAACTTCAAAACGCAATAAAAAAAAAAATCGAGCTAACTTTTAAAAACCCAGCGAGGGTTTTGCTATTGAATAGGTATATTTTCAGAAAAAAAAGGTCCGGTGTGGTTTGATTTTGATGACCCCAAAATTGTGGCACAGTGTAATTGTTGTGGTTGAGTATCTTCGTCGAAATCAAGTTGTATTCGATCGAGCGTGATTACAGTAAAATGCAACACGTTTCAGCTGCATTTTCTTTAAAGGCATGACTTCCCGTAAATGCTGTTTTTTTCGGGACGAACGTAGACATTTTTGCGACAGATAAAAAAGGGTATTTACGCTTCAGCTTCAAACGAATGTCAAATACTGCGATCGAGACCTCACATAAACGCCTTTAAATCACCAGTACTAGAGCGAACACAAAAATATTTAGTATCAGCAGCGACACCTCTTTTACGAGAGCGGAAAAGTTATTCCCATACCCAATATATTTGTACAAATGGAAATGCGAATGTAAAAATTTTGTAGATGACAGGAAATTTGTTAACATAGCAAAATAAAAATTGGCAACCGAGCACAATTTATTTAGTTTAAACTAATTTTGGACTTTCTGTCTGTAAAACACGAAAAACTGTCGGCATATTTAAATGTCCTAAAAATTCTGTTTACTAAAAAAAAAGGAAACACAAAAGAATTGCCTGCAAAAATAGAAGCCAAAAAAGTTGTATAGAACTAAATAATCGTAGAAAAAAAGGAGGAAAAACACAAAGCCTCCAAATTCAATTTTCTCCTAGTAAAAAGTGTGTCTGGATTTATAAATTGTTCACTCCTGCTTTTCTACTCTTCTACAAATGCTATCAGTTGGCACCACTAACCGACACTCCCAAACCGCAAGAGTTGACTGATATCAAAGTTTTCGCTCAAAGTGCAAACAAAAAATGGTTCTGCTATACTCACAAAATGTATGTGTGTGTGAGTCAGTGTGGTTTGTATTAGGGTTGCCTTTTATATTTTGCTACGTGTGATAAGCTGTAATTCAATATTTTTATCAAAAATTTGGTACTTTTTAGCATAAACTTACATCTAACATTTTCACTTACGAACTTTATTTGCTCTTTTTTCAGGGAGTTAAAAAATTCATATCACCCAAAAGATGAAATTAACTCGTAAAAATTATCGTGCGATTAAGTTATCGTGGCAGTAGTGCATTGATCAACTTATTCCGACATTTGACGTTGAAGCACCATTACTTAGCCGCTATGAAATGCTGTTGCAACGAGTTTAAACTTGGCCGTCGATCCGGGCCGTCCGGCGGAATGAATCTCGTGAATGTCGTCTAAAAATAGTTATTGTGCTAGACACAATCGCTACTGTGAGTCAATTGATAACGCATGATTATCACGTGATGTATCGCGAGATATAAACATTCTTGGAGAGAAACTTAAAACAGTCAATTCCGATTGGTACCCGTACGCAGCCCTTGTTTGCCAGACATTTTCGAAGAATTAAGAGAAACCGACCGCCGAAGACGAATTATCTTTCACCAAGACAATACGAGCTCTGACATATGGGTTCACATAAGAGAGCTGTTGAGCACTGAAAAGATCGAATTAATGAGTCGGTCGCTTTAAAGTCCATCTTACAGCCCAGATTTGGCACCTAATTAATTATTTTTGTGCGAGGTTAACATTTTTCAACGCCTAAAGAAGCCGCTGAAGTCTTTAAACATTACGTTTTGGAAGTGTCCACTTCTGTAAGGCAAAAAAACTTTAAAAATTGGCTCAAGCGAATAGATAACATTTTGACTTTCTAGGAGAATAACCTGAAAAACAATAAATAAATTGCCACTAATATTTTACTGTGTTTTCAGTATATCTGCAGGAAATTGCACTCCCTTAGAACTAACAAAAAATTTCTTTGTTTAAGGCGGTACTGGTTCATTGATTTATTTCGCTCACTTTTCAAGCAATGTGGCACTTGGACATCTAAGGAAAGATAATGTGTGTTAAGTGTGCGAAAAGTTATAGGGTTAGAAGCAAATATTTGAACGAAAACGAGTTCGGAATTGAAATGACAAATCCCTGCATGTTATGCTATGTAGACATTAATGTCTATGATATTGTACAATTTTATTAAGCATAATAATTTTTCTTCATTTAGTAAACAATTTATTCAATAACAAAGTTGGATGATTAATTTCGCATCACCTTGTATAAGCCTTAGCCAGAAGCAATCGGATTCTCACTGGTGTGAAGTATTAAGAGGGGCAGCTCCTCCAGACAACGAGTGTATTTTTTTATCTTAAAATAAATAACATATAATATTAATACTCATGTTCAAATAAATTTACAAAAATTTTTTGAAATAAAAAAAATCAAAATGATGGCGCTACAACTGCTCGAACGTCGCTCCTTTAATCTGCGCCGTGGAATGTACAGCCTCCTGTTATCAGCAGAGTTCAACCAGAATGTCCCTGTGAAATTTTAAGTTGATATCTTCATTACTTTTTGAGTTATATTCGACAGCGAGGAAAAAATGTATTTTGAGAAAAACGCGATTAAAGTTTTCGTTCTTAGTCATCTTTCGCTCGACGCTCATCACTTCACTGATTTTATAAGGACTTTTTAGACTTTCTATTAAGCTTAAAAAATTAAAAAGATGTTCTATAGACTGTAAATTAATTTTTAAAGGAAAACAAAGAGAAAAGTGTTGGAGGAGCTGGAAGGGCTGCCCCCATACATTTTTTAGGGAGCCCTTACTATTAAATAAAATTGATAAAATGATTGTTCAACATATGGTTGTTCCACATTAGAGATCGTTTAAAGATGAGGCCTGAACTTGTTCTATTCTGTGAAAAAAGTACTGGGAATTGTTCAATAAAACGCCAAATAATTGTTTAATCATCAAAATTTATTGAGTAGCCTTCAAAATAGGCTGCATTCGAAGCAATACAGATATGTCACCGATTAGTCCAGTCATCAAACGCATTTGAAGAGACCTTCAGGACTCAACGCGGCGTCCGCGGAGCAGCACTTTATGTTTTGGGAAGAAGAAAAAGTCACAGGCGATCAAATCCGGTGAATACGGTGGTTGTTCGATGATATTTGTCCAGTTTTTGGTCAAAAAAGTGTTCACAATATGAGCCTTGTGAGACGGTGCGTTATCATGGTGCAAGATCCATCAGTTTTCTTTCCACAAATTGGGCCGTTCCTACCCACCTTCTCTCCTAAACGTCGCATAACTTCCAAATAATATTCTTTATTTAACATACAACCATTTGGAATAAATTCCAAGTGCACAACACCATGATAATCAAAGAAAACGAGTAGTATGACTTTGAATTTTTACCGACTTTGACGTGCCGACATGTGGACAGCGCCATTCAGCCGCCTGTTGACTGGTTTGTATGTCAACTCATATACTCACTTCTCATCACCTGTTATGATAAACGCTGGATAAACGTTGGGTAAGAATTCACTTGCTCAAGCACGTCTCCAGCCACCTTCTTGCCATGACTTTTGTGAAAGAAGTTGAACTCTCTGAAACGAATCGAGCAGCCACGCGTCTCATGCCCAATTGATGGTGTAAAATGTTGCGAATTGATTCATGAGACACGTTGAGGTCCCGAGCTAACTTCCTCAAACTTAAATGATGGTTTTCCATCACCTTTTCCTTTACTTTGTCAACATTTTCATCCGTTGAAGACGTTGATGGGCGACCAGATCGGGGCAAATTTTCCACGACTTCTCTGCCCTCTGCGAAAGTCTTATACCACGCGTAGACCCGTGTTTTTGATAGAGCAAACTCGCCATAGGCTTTCTTCAACATTTTCAACGATTCAGTACACGAAATCCCGTTCAAAACACAAAATTTAAGACAAATTCTTTCCTCGACATTTTTATCAATAGCGAAGTTCGCAGAACACACCTGCGGTTGACTGATATAATTAAATGCCAAAAATAGGCTAATTGACAGAACTTGCTCAAACTCTGCGACACTATAGAGGACAGTTGTACCAACATTCCAGCCAGAAAAATTAGACTTATGTGCAACACCCCCTTTTAAATGAACAATGCCCGACATTTTTTTGACAGAATGAACAATGGATTTGAATATTGTCAAATGTATTTTTATAAATTGTAACGCAGTCAGGAGGCTTAGATCGAGGGATAAAATAATGTTTAATAAATTGCTGCTTTCCGACACACTCTAATTGCAAGTGCCCACTTTTGATTCTTGATAAGTAGGATTGCTATAAATCCTGGCTTCTTCCAGTGCAAAAATTTTTGAGTGCATGTTGAGATCTCCTTGAGCAATGTGAGAGTAAAACTTCCTTTGAGTTAGTTAGTAGTACTTAGCCTCTCTTACCTTACATAATTGACTTCAATTGACACGGAACGAAAAAATCAGCTTGCGCGCTTTGCTTAATTACACCCAATTTGAGTTAGCGTTTCCACAAAGTTACACAAAATCAATTAAAATTTCACATCTAGAAGTGAAACGCGTGTGGATCGGTGCAATCTGAAACAATTAGCATTTATTTATGTATTTATATATGCAAAACACGAAATCTCCATTAAGCCTAGGACATTTAATATCCTATATTTTTAACGTTGAACAATTTGCAAATTACCAACAGAGTAGTGTTCAACAAGTGGTTTTGTGGTACCTTCAACTTTGACACCGCTTTTTTGACAGCAGTCAAATTGCTAAGCGAAAAGATAAATACAGTAGAAACTCGATTATTGTACACACTCCATACTTGTACACCTTGGCACTTGCGAAACAATTTTGTTTTTCAGGGCATACTCAGAACTTGCGACATTAGAAAATATTTGACCTGATAGGTACTTGGAACATTTTTTATTTTGTCTTTCTCTTTTGCTCTGTTTAGGTTTTATTTTCGAGAATAAAGCTTGAGTACCGTCGATGTCATTCTGGTAATGATATTTTTGGAATTGAATCAGCCAAATGAGCTATCTTAGTCAGGTCCAGGTAAAAGGAAAACTCTTACGATTTCTGAATTTGCAAAAACGGAAAAGGCATTATTCAATTGGTTTGCGGATTAAACAGCCAAAAACTTCCCAACTTCAAGTGATGTGCTAAAATAGAAAGCCAAATTATCACATGTCCCATCAATTCAAAAAAAAACCCTGAGGGTTTCACGCTAGCAATGGTTGGGTTGCAAACTTTAGAAAGAGGCACGAAATACGATGGCTAAAAAAAGCTTCAAATAAGAGTTAAATTTAAGAGAGAAAATTAACAAAACTGTGGATGGATTTAAGTTTGACACAAGAGCAAGTACACAATGCCGATGAATCTCGCTTATTTTGGAAACTCTTACCCGATAAAAATCTTGTGCTCTCAAAAGAAAACTCGGCTGTGGGGCGGATTAGTAAGAAGAGAATAAGCGTTCCTTGTTTGTACAAATCCTGCAGGAAATCATAGGATAAAAATAATGTTTTTTGGAAAATCTGCAAATGCGCGTTCATGAAAATATTTACTGATATACCTGTTGTCTACAAAAGAAATAAAAGTGCTTGAATGACCTTAGTTTTATTGGAAGAATGGATTCACATTTGTTCCAGACATACCTATATTAATTTTTTGTCAAAGCAAAGAATCTTGTTTTAATCAAAAGTTACTTAAACAAACAGGTTAAAGATTTCCTTCGTGAGCAAAATCTTCTGGTAAAAGCACTTCTTCTTATTGACGATGCTCCAAAGAGCTATGATGTGCTTTCCCCTAAACTGTATGGCTCCAATACAGCCCATGGATGAAATCGTTATATATATATTTATAATTGGCACGTACACCATTTTTTGAAGTTGTTCCACAAATGGAGGTACCTACAGTTTAAAGCCGACTCCGAACGCCAGATGTTTTTTTTTTGTATGAGGAGCTTTTTTATGGCGAAATACACTCGGAGGATTGCCATTGTTTGCCGAGAAAAACTTTTTCTTCATTTTGGTGTTTCACCGAGATTCTAACCTACGTTCTCTCCGAATTCCGAATAGTAGTCACGCACCAATCCATTCGGCTAGGGCGGCCGCTATAAGACTCACGAAATTTAACTGGAAAAAATCCCTCTAAAGGCACATTGTTGCTCGTGGAGAAACTGTCGATGAGCCACTGCGAAATATCGTCATCGTTTCAAAAACTGTTTGAAAAAACGTCTGATTGGGATTGTGACGATATCATTCCTCTTTCGGAGTTACAATTGGAGATAGTTGATGATGCATCCAATATTCAATTCACTAAAGTAGATCCATTGCAGCAAGTCTTCCCCTCTGAAATCGAGCAATGGATTGTTGAACGTCATTCGCAATACACAGCTTTAACTGAAAAATTCTGTGGTGAAGACGACTAAACAGTCGGTGAAGGATCTAACGTCGTGACGCTAAATACGAATAAAATTACATAGGAGGATCAGATTTCAATATCTATATGCTGGGATTGGGTAGAGTCAAACAATGCTTGCTTGAACGATGTTATGACGCTGCAGAGGCTCAGAAACAGTGTGGTGCTGAACAGGCGAGTGCGGACAAAACAAAATAAAATGGAAAATTTTCTTAATTTCAAATGAAATTTATCGCTTTAAAGCGTATTTAATTACTATTTTCTTTTTCTTAGCATCACAGTCCTTCATTTACAACCTTTCGCCACCCGTCCTTATCTAAGGCTACTTCTTTCCTCCGCTGCACGTTCAGCTTTGCAAGGTCATCTTCAACGTCTTCGAGCCATCTCTTTCAAGGGCATCCTCTTATTCGGCCTCCAACAGCGCGCAACTCAACTGCTTTTCGAGTTGTTCTCTCCTAAGGCATTCTAAACATGTATAAATCTAATCACTGTTTCGTGTTTTTCTACAAGTTCCAGGTCATGAATACATCTTATTCAATAAATACCGTCCTGCACTCTTATTGGTACAAAAAATTTTCTTTCGAAGACCATTAGCTGATCAATGTCAGTGGTTTTTAGCGTCCATAGTTCGCAGCCTTAATCCTTAACTTTGGGTTGCGAGATAATAACTTTGACTTTGACAGTCTCAAATTACAGTAATAAGACTTATTTGCTGCTAAAACTCTGTCATTCATTGTCAATGACATATCTGATATTTTGATACCAAAATAAGTAATTTGTTGCACATTCTCGAATGCATTTAATTACAATAATATAATAAAAACAAATAGACTTGGATTGCTAACAGTAAAAAAAGTAAGCGGTGTTATTTCTCACTAGAAATTAGCAACCACAAGGAGAAACTCAGGAAGAATAGCGTAAAGTGCATCTAAGATATATATAAGGTACAGCTCTCTCTCTCTCCTTTTCCTCTACGTTATATCTTTTTTCTCTCTCGCGGAACGAAAATGCCCAAAACGTTGCATGGTCTTGAAATTTTACTCTCCATTCTCGCTCGGCCGTCGACGCCTGAGAAGTTTCACTTCAAAAATATTTTAATTTATGTGAAAAAAACCTGAATAATTGCGTCAACTTCGAAATTTGCAGCAAACTCGGTGCCGAGTTTATACTGTAAAATAAAATAATGCCACAAGTGAAAATATATAAATGTATACGTTGTGGAAAAGTTGACAAAAATAAAATAAGCGTAATTTCTCGGTCAGCTCTGTAGAAATGCAAACATATACTTGCATTTATACATACATACATACCGACATACATATAACGCACGACTCGCATGCAATTTCATGAACTATTATTTTTTATCACCACTGAAGTACTGGAATTTATCCAATGACTCGCTGCGGTTGCCCGAGCTATTTGATGAATGAACGAACTGAATTGCTTCATTGAATGAATTGAATGAATTGATAGACGGCTGGACAACATGTCTATCAGCTTTCTGTTATATTTATTATACACTATACAAACAAACACTTACACTCACCACATCAGCACTTTCAGTTATTTAACAGATCGGGGTCATCGATATTCGATTGTGTGGGAGCTTTCCGCATAAAAGGCGTATATTCTCCACTCACCACAATCAATTGATAATGGAGGTAAACAAGCAGTTAATAGCTTTAAATGTTGCAACACTTACATTGATGACTACCACAAGCTCCACTTGCACGGAGCCGAAGTACTATAAACGATAGTAGTGTGGCATTGAATTTCACACCCTGTTTTTTGCATGCCCGTATGCCGGTTTGAGCATGAAGGTTTGCATAAAAAAGAGAGGTCAGTCATGTGTGCACGTCCTGAAATTGATGGATTGATGGAAAGGGCTGATGGACTTGTCGCCAGTGTGTTCTATTTGTAATATTACATTTTATAGTTACATTACTTGTAAATAAATAAATAAAATACACTCGATTCCCTTTTTACACGGTCTCTTTTACAAAATTTTGAAATAACACGGTTAACTAATAAATTTTTGTTCTTGCATGAATCTCAAAACAAAATATGTTTCCTTAAGAAAAAATAATTCATCAAAGAAAGCATTATTAGGTACACATTTTTTAAAAGGAAGATACATATACCTTCTGCTCAAATATGTACGAGACGTTATCAATAAAACGGTCCGCGGATGACATATGGCAAATATAATTTTTTTGTTTTTTGGTAGGACTGGCAAATTTCAGCGTCATATGTCACATAGTTTGTTTTCTGTGCTACTGTAAACAAGTCAAGCTCGAGTGTGTTCTTCGAATTCTCTTTTATGACTTCAACTGTCTCAAAATGTTTTCCACGGAGCGGCAACTTGAGCTTGGGAAACAGGAAAAAGTCACATGGAGCCATATCAGGCGAATACGGTGCTTGCGGAACGATATTAACATTATTTTTGTTCAAATAATCGCAAACAAGACGTGATGTGTGAGCTGGTGCATTATCGTGATGCAAGAACCATGACTTGTTGTCCCACAATTCCTTCTTTTAAGACGAATGTTCTCGCGCAAACGCTTTAAAACTTCTAAAACATATTCAGCGTTAACCGATTTTGCGATTTGTGCGATTTTCAAGCACAATTTCCTTTACTTTTCCGATGTTTTCGTCGTTTACTGATGTTGCTGGACGACGTTCATGAGGCAAGTTTTCAACCGATGTACGGCCCTCTTTGAACGATTTGTACCACTGGAAAACACGTGCACGCGATAGAGCAGAGTCCCCATAGGTTGTCTGCAACATTTTTAAGGCGTCTCAAGCCGAAATTTTGTTGGAATAACAAAATTTCAACAAATTCTTTGTTCAACTTGAATTTCCATCGTTAAATTCGAAGAACACACTCGAGCTTGACTTGTTTACAGTAGCACAGAAAACAAACTATGCGACATATCACGCTGAAATTTGCCATGTAAGCTTATAACAGTCCTGCCAAAGAACAAAAAATTTATTTTTGCATTTGTCATCCGCGGACCGTTTTAAACTCAACGGAATACAAGTCAAATTCCCATACAAATGCATGTAAATGTATAGAGGTCTGGCCAGGCACCATGTGCGTGGACTAAGGTTTTAAAATATGTGCGTGAACGAGGGTTAATGCCGTATCTACTGGTCAAATATCAAAAAATGAAAGCTTGAAAAGTGGCATCTACCGAAATAGCGGGCTATTCAAAATAACACCTGTTGTTGGAAAACCCTTACTTGAGCTCACAACTTTCGAGTAATGAGCAATGAACGTGAGTGTGGGCACGCGTTGCTTATACTGGCGCAAAATCTAGAGGTATAATATGATACAAACCAAGCAGGAGGTGTCAATTTATTGGCTTAACTAATTTTTTTGTAGGTGTGCCTTAAGTAGATACTAAAAGGGGCAATCAATTTTGAAGTATCGGATTTTAAATTGAAATAAAACAAGGAAAGTTCAAATTGATTGGGTAATCTTTATTATTTTTGTGTGGACCCTTTCATGACATTTATTTTTCAAAGATAATACCCATGCTGCCCGCAACTGCACCGGACTTCGATCGCTATCGCGTGAATAACTTTAGTAATGGTTTATTCACAAAGCATTCAGACTTTATATACCGCTGCATATAAAAGCCTAAAGGTGTGATATCACACGATCTTGGGGGCCAACCCTTTTGTCCGAGACGTGAGATAAATTGCTCACCGAAACGACGACACAGTAAATCCATTGTTTTACGGGCTGTATGGCAAGTAGCGCCGTGTTGTTGGAGCGAAATGTAGCCATTAAGCTAAAAATGTGCCTCATCGCTGAACACCATAGTTGCCTGAGCGAGCAATGAACACTTCTCACAGAGCGTAATAGAATTAGGTTACACAGTTGTACTATTTCTAAACGTTGTTGAGACATAAGTCTTTCCATGATGAAATATCAATAAATACTGAACAAATTATGTGTTTAGTTTGACAGTAGTCACGCGTGATCTGTCAAAAAAGACCTTCAATCTCAAGTACCTTCGATCTCATCACCTACTTAAAGGTAAGATTTACAAATCGAAATGTTTTTATTAGAATTTCCCAGTAAAGCAGATAAAGAATAATTCCTTAATATAAATTTAATACTAACTAAATAAAAATATTTCTAATTATTTATAGTACTGTATGCCGCTAATGGGACAATGGAACAAAGCGGCTTAACTTTTTATATAGTTTGAAATAATAAAGTATTGTTCGCATTAAGCCAAATAAAGACTGGTTAAGCATGGAAATTTACTTATTAAAGAATTTTTAATACAAAATTGTATTTTATTAAAATATATCTGCAGTGCCATAATGCCCAAAATATGACCCAAATTGTAGAATTTTTTTTTATATATTTTTTTTAGGTTTTTGGCATTTTCATTCATAAATGCATTAGTCACTATTCATGTGAGCGCACACTTCCGTATACATTAGGCCGGGTCGATTTGTGGGGAGGAAAAAAAATCGCCCATGATCGCCCTCTGTGAAAATCATATTCTAGGGATCAAAATAAGAAACTTTGCCGAAGGAACCATACCTCTAAAACGAATTCTGTTGTCCCCCAATTTGGGTCGAACTTTTTAGTTTCTTTTCTCATGTAAAATGGTGATATTTTGAAATGATTGTATGGGGAACCCCCCAGGGGAGTTCCAGGGGGTGTGCCACTGGCATGGGTGGATGGGCCGTCCAAAGTTAGTGGGGGTCGGTCATACATTTGGACTCGATTGGAGCACTCTAAATGGGTCAAAGTGGGATTTTTCGTTCGACCCAAATTGGGGGACATCAGAATTCGTTTTAGAGGTATGGTTCCTTCGGCAAAGTTTCTTATTTTGATCCCTAGAATACGATTTTCACAGAGCAATGAGCGATTTTTAAATCGACCCGCCCTAGTATACATACATACATATATGGAGTGTCTGTTAGAAGTACGGCATTATTCCTTTGTGCGAGTAAAGTGTTAAAATTATTCTGTTAACAACAGCAAATTCCTATTACTAATTCAAATTTAAATGTAAAAAATTAATAATTGATTGCGTAGTCAATGGCAAAAATCTGAAAGCAATTGCAGTGTAGTGCAGCAACGACAACTGCAACAGACCGCAGTGAAGACTGAAAAACCAGTGACTGTGGTGACGATTAAATTAGCAGCGATTGTTAATTTAAATGCTGCATGCATTTTGTCATCGAATTTTCAATGGAAACTTATGCAAATTGCGCTCCGCTTCCACAGTACGCATATATGTACGTATGTAGTGTGCACACACATACAATTATATGGGTTTGCAGCATAAGTGCATTTAGCCCATAAGGTAGCATTATACGTATTTATGTGTGAGTGCAACACTATTAAAATTTAATAATGTGGCATTAAAAGCATAAAACGCTTACTTGTGGCTAGCAGTTGCACGAATGCTTCTGATTGGAATTGCTCTGCAAACAAATTGAATTTGGTAAAATAACTGCAATTCAAACTGAGCGCTAAGGCTCGTAGGAACCAAAGCGACATTCAGCTAATTTGCTCAGTAAATGAACATTTGAATTCCATGGCTGAAAACTAAAACAAACACAGTGCATGTACAGTGTGGACCATGAGATGGATTCTTATTAAAAATAAAAAAAAACAAAAAACATTAAAAATAAAAAAATACAATATTAATTTATTCGAAAAAGCAAATCTTCCCATTATTTATGTGGCTGCCTCAGCAAGATTATTCTGCAGCAGTAGCAAACTAAGTATGCTCCATAGGAAGGGTGATACTGCAATCTGTGCCAATTACTGCGGAATTAGTCTTCTAAATATCGCCTATAAGGTTCTAGAAAGCGTATTGTGTGAAAGGCTGAAGCCCACCATCAACCAACTGATTGGACCTTATCAGTGGGGCTTTGGACCTGGAAAGTCCACCATCGACCAAATATTTACAATACGCCAAATTTTGCAAAAGACCACGAAAGGAGAATCGACACTCACCATCTTTTCGTCGATTTCAAAGCTGCATTCGACAGTACGGAGAGGAGTTACCTGTATGCCGCGATGTCTGAATTTGGTATCCCCGCAAAACTAATACGCCTATGCAAGATGGCGTTGCTTAATATCAGCAGTGCCGTCAGAATTGGGAAGGACCTCTCCGAGCTGTTTGATACCAAACGAGGTTTCAGAGAAGGTGACTCGCTGTCATTTTTAACCTGATCCTGGAAAATATCGTGCGATCCGCAGAACTTAATCGCTCAGGCACAATTTTTTATATTATTTTTATTTAATTTTTTATTTAGTCTTGGCGATATTGCCTTTTTCAGACTGGATAAAGAGGCAAAGCGAATGGGTCGGGTGGGGAACGGTACTCCGGTCGTGGGGGTACTTCGTGTACCTCGTGTCATCAAACAAACAGTCGTCGCAACGCGTATCGGCACCCACGTCACTGTTGACAGTTATGATTACGAGGTTCTAAAAGACTTCGTTTATTTAGGAACCAGCATTAACACCGAAAATAATGTCAGCTATGAAATCCAACATAGAATCTCTATTGCCAACAACTGCTACTTTGGACTAAGTAAGCAAATGAGCAGTAAAGTCGACGAACAAAACTAACACTCTACAAGGCGCTTATCATGCCCGTCCTAACGTATGGCGCAGAAGCTTGGACGATGACAACATCCGATGAAGTGCCCCTTGGAGTGTTTGAGAGAAAGATTATGCTGAAGATTTTTGGATCTTTGCACGTTGGTGGCGCCGAATATCGCAGGCGATGGAACCATGAGCTGTTTGAGTGTTATGACGACTGAGACATAGTGCACAGAGTAAAGGCTCAGCGCCTCCTAATAGATACAAATGCCGCCGCTCTGAAAGTAGTCGACGCGGAACTAGCTGGTGGTAGCAGAGGAAGAGGAAGGCCTCCTTTGCGTTGGAAAGATCAGCTGTATAAGGACTTGACTTCAGTTGGTGTTTCCAACTGGCGCCGGATAGCACGGATAGCACGTGAAAGATATGACTGGCGCACTTTCTTCATTCGTCGAAAAAGTTCTTAGTTTTCTGGGAACATCAAAATGAAGAAGAAGATTTTTGTAATAGCGGTCGCCCCTCGGCAGGCAATTTCAAACCTCCGAGAGTATTTGTGCCATTAAAAAGCTCCTCATATAAAATATTTGCCGTGTAAGCGCCAGACTATATAATTATATATGCATATTAATAGATTAGGGTCTGTTCAGAGAGCTTTTGTACGCTTTGGTTTGCGCTCGTTGAAATTCGTTGATCGCATCTCATCCTATCGCTCTCGTTGCTTATTAATAAATCTTATGTCCTTGGAGTCATGTGTGTTCTGTTGTTGGTGTGTTGTGTCTTTGATATTTGTGCGTGCTCAATAGATTGTCCATATCTGCTCAATAAACTTAATTTAAATGTTCCATCAACCATTTTCCGTTATAGTGAATGCGACGCTAGCTGAATCTAATAGTTAATACTGTAAGCTTAAGTATCAGAAGTTACTTATAAGACTCTTGTCATAATTTAAACAAGCACGTTTGGGCTCGACTCCTCAAATTCCTCTCTCAGACACTTTTCAAGGAACGCACAGACTGTTCCAGGACCCAATATGGGTTGACGCTCTGCTTTCAAAACACTTTTTCATAATTTTATGATCTTTCACTGAGATTCGAACCAACGTCCACTCTCTGAATTCCGAATGGTAGTCACGCACCAACCCATGCGGCCGCGGCAGCCGAAAACTTATGTGAAAAATATTTCAAAAAGGACTTTCCTGGTAAAATCATTTTGGGAAAGTTGGCAAAGCGAGTATTTGACTACAAACCCAAGAGTTAAAAACTTTGTTTAAAACGTGCAGAAGGACCGCAGCTGTTGCTTATAAGAAGCGAGAATTTTCTTCCTGCATAGTGGGCCTCGAGGCGCTGCATTGAACTCCATTCTAGTGTAGTTAACCTGGTACAGTGACAGTTGGTGACTTCAGAAGCCCACCAGCACTCTCCTCAGACCAGTACACAAAATTTGTATTTTACCTGTAGCGTGTAAATTTTCGATGTGCTGGCTTGTATTTTGCTTTGAGTTTGATTTATTTTTGCTGGTGCGAAAATACGCTGAAAGCATTTTACTTCAGCTAATATAACTTTATGCGGTAATCACTTCTACGTTAATTGAGTTCTGTGGGTAGAAGTGGGTGAGCTGGGTAATCATTGGCATTCTGCCTTGCGCTTAGTATTTGTGCTGTAACTCTCAACGAAGCGAATTTTGCCACTCATTGCGTTCGACGCTGTTGGACATTCGACACCCAGCTGGTGTAAAATCACAAATTTACATATAAATTAAATTGCATAGCAGGCTATTTTCTATACAGCGTATCATATTTGTTATGTGTTATGCATTGCTATACAGTTTGTTGCTGATATCGTTTCTGCGCGCCGGCATAATTTGCTTAAACCAGCGCTAACATTTTAACCGCCCTTTGGAAGCATAAATTGCGCACACATACACGCATAAGTGTGTGCGTGGGAAAATAATAGGCGCCTAACACAAAAAAAAAAAAGCAGCAGCATACACATATAGAAATTCATAAATGCCAAAACCAACAGCATTAATAATTGCCCATGGCATTTGCGCCAATTTTGGCATGCAAATGTTTAGCCGACCAAAATAAATGTTTCTGCGTTTTTATGTTCTCTCTTTGCTTCCCTACAGTGCAATACATTTATTGTATTACAATACGCCAAACTATGGGCGAGCGAACTACAAAAGTCCCCAAAATCGAGACCCTATAGGATCGATTTGAAATTTGGTATTGGTTTTCGGGGTCCCTAATTACGAACTTCAAGTGCAATTAATAAATTCAAAGTGTCGGACCGAATATAACAAAAAATATTTTACAAATCCTACAAATTTTCGTAAAAGATCGTTGGTTACGAATGTGAAGTCAGATTTAAAAAATTGAACCATGCTTTGAGTGTAGATAACAAAAGTTTGAGTCGATTTAGCGTCACTGTATCAATTTCATTTATGTTTAATAAGAAATTAGTAGAGATTTGAATGCTACACATTTTTTATACCCATAAAAAAAATTAATAAATTCGGCGTAATAATCTTGAATGGTCAATAAGGTAATGGCGCAATTAAGCACGTTATAATGCATATACTTACATACTTATATGTAGGTACACGAACGCAGCCATATAAGTAATTGACTTCATAAATTCTCGGAAGGAGTTCAGGCGAATCTAAGCCTCCATCGAGAACTGGATCCACCGCCCACCGCATGCCATGCACAACTACCCTAGCAGCAAATACGGCGCACGCATTCGCACACATACGAGTACATATGCACTAACATATTAGTAAATGAAGCATATTTATTTTTATGTGTGCATTTCGCCGCATTTCTCGCCACAATTTTGAAAATTATTCAGCAGCAAAAGCGACTAAGTGGTGCCATTTTACGTTCATAAAAATATGTATATATGTACATGCATATGTATGTGTATGCGCCCTCTTACTGGAATATGATTGCATATTTTTTTGGTATGTAAATATCAAGTGGGTATACTGGTCATAATCCATTAGCTAATTTTATATGCAAATATTCCCATTAAAAGTGCAGTTGCATTGGGAATAATGAATGCAAATATTGAATTAGGATAGCCTGTAATATTTTCAAACTATAAGTAAGTAAATTAGAAAATATTTTCAATAGAAAGCGCAATTATATTTAATCGCGTAGGGCAATGAAAGTGGTAACACAGTTTATACATTTACTCAAGCGGGATCATTAAGCATTTACTGAACTGTAGTCTACTAGATTGGTAGCAAAGTTTCACAACCGGCGCAATTCTGAACGTTATTCAATTTAAATATTTTGCAAAATTTGAAGTTGAAGCAAAAATTTAGTAGCCCCTTTATGCAAACATTTAAACGTTTTAATTTTTTATTGACGGTTGTAGCGAAAGTAATTTAGGAGTATTACTTTTTAAGATATGAAAAGATATATTAGAAGTATTGATGGCTAAAGGAGTGACTATTATTGCCTTACATCTTCATGAACAATTTGTGACTATGTTCACTTTTGAAGTGATGTAAAGCAGAAAAAGAAAATTTAAAAATTATTATGTAAAATCGCGGTCACTGAGTTCAAAAAACCGCACATGTTTTTTGTTTTATCATATAAAGAGTGATTTTTTAAGAGCTATAGGCAAGTTTTTCAAAAAATGCATGAAATTTTTATTTAAATGCATGAAATTTTTATTTAAATCGATAGTACAGTCCATATAATTTAATATTTGAAGATTATTTCATGCAAATGTTGACCGCCACTGCGCTTCAAATGGTCCATCCACTTAGTCCAATTTTGGCATACTCTTTCCAATGTTTCGGCCGGTATCTCACATATAAATGCTTTAATGTTGTCTTCCAATGCGTCAATTGAAGCAGGCTTGTCTGAATAGACATGAGCTTTATCATAGCCACACAAAAAATAATCTAAAGGCGTTATATCGCACGATCTGGGTGGCCAATTGACAGGTCCCGAACGGGAAATAAAATGTTCAGCGAACTCGCCTCTCAACCAGTTCATTGTTCCGCGTGCTGTGTGGCATGTGGCACCGTCTTGCTGAAACCACATGCCATGCAAGTCAAGCTCTTGCATTTTGGGCAAAAAACAGTTGGATATCATTTCACGGTAGCGCTCACCATTCACAGTTGCGTTACGATTCGCAGCATCTTTGAAGAAGTACGGTGCAATGATACCTCCAGCCCATAAGCCGCACCAAACTGTGGCCTTTTCTGAATACATTGGTAGCTCTTGCAATTCTTCTGGCTGATCTTCACTCTAAAATCGACAATTCTGCTTATTTACGTACCCGTTGATCCAAAAATGAGCTTAGTCGATGAACACAATTTTTCGATAAAAAAGTGGATCTTCGGCCAAATTCCCAAGAGACCATTCACCAAAAATTCTGCGTTGCGGTAGGTCGTTCGGCTTCAGCAAAATTTTCCACGTTATTGAGTAACAGAGGCCCAATTGCTCCGAACGGCGACGAATCGATAATTGATGGTCATCATTAACACTGGCCGATACAGCTGCGATATTTTCTTCAGTTCGCACTCTAAGTAAGCGTGTCGGTGGTTTGATGTCCAGTAATGTAAATTTGGTTCTAAATTTAGTCACATTAGCTCGAATAGCCGCTTCAGTGGGTCGATTAAACTGACCATAAAACTGACCAGAACACGCATTTTTATGATAAAATTCAATGACTTGCAAGAGTTGTTCGTTTGTAAGACGATTCATGGTTAAATCATATATCAAACTGAAGATGTTTGACAGTGAAACAAAACACGAAACGTGCGCCAGCTGTTTAAACCAACTGTTTCAAAAGATAATAGCTAAAAAATCACCCGTTATATAATTGGCGCATACCCCCTTGTTGGGAGTTTGCCGAGCTCCTCCACTTATTTGCGGCGTGCGTCTTGATGTTGTTCCGCAAATGGAGGGGCCTACAGTTTGAAGCCGACTCTGAACGGCAGATATTTTTGTTTCTTTATGAAGAGCTTTTCATGCCAGAAATGCACTCGGAGGCTTGCCATTGCCTGCCGAGGGGCGACCGCTATTAGAAAAAAATTTTTCTTCATATTTGGTCCTTCACCTTCTTCGATTTAATAAAATGAAATAAAAACTTTTTTTAACACCTTAGTGCTTTCACAGTTCTTGATGATGTTCACTTCGCCGACATTTATTTTTCATGTACTATGCCGTTCAGCTCTTTGTCTTCAGCCTCTTCATTCATCTGACTTCTACTTTTTCTTCACCCCACACTTTGCTTTTATGTTTTTGTACAGTTTAATTTGTTCATTCTTAATTTTGAATGCTAAAAAAAAACAAATAGATGAGAATATGCGACGGTGTTGTTCACCGGTAGATCTAATCTTGCTGGTAGGGCTTGAAAGGATAATGAAAAATACATAAACAGCATCCTCTAACTGTATAGTCGTCGAGGTGCGTGGTCTGGCAAACAGCCACCAATTCATTTTTTTACCATTGCTTGAAGTGGAAATGAGCTACCAGTCACAGTAGCACTGAGAAAGTGCGGCGAATATTACCTTGAGGTCAACAAGCAAAGATAAAATGCATATACAGGGTAGTCCAAAAACTTGTATACTTTTGAATGTAATGTTATTTTGACAGTTGACAAGAGATTTATTAAAAAAAAGGTTTGGATGCCTCGCATTTTCATCCCGGTCGGTTGGTTAAAGTGGGATTCATCCAGAATCGCTCTAGCGCTTCCACACCATTTTGTTGCCACATCCTCACTACCATCCAAACGACCATCATGTTTATTTACAGCATGTTGTACATGCCAGTTATTCGAGATTCCGATCGTGCAAGCATGTTCTTCGTAGCAGATTCCCCACTTGCCATATCGACCGCTTTTTCGATTGCTTCGCTGTTCCGATGTCGCGAGCGAAAGCGAGAGGCAAAATTCCTACTGAATGTCGTCGTTGACGTAATCAATCTATTCTGAGGTGAACTGAGTTTGTAATTCCGGGAGCTAACAAACAAAATTTTCACATCTCAGGATGTGCAATCCCAATGCGTCCGCTGAAAGGGATAATTAGGCGTTGATTTTTAATTGGTGGCATCATTGTTCCATTATTTTCGAAACTCTGTTGTAAGCGATATTTCGGTTATACAAGTATTACCACGACTGCCGTTTATGAATGGGCTGAATTTGAGGATAAGAACTTGGACGAAATGACATTTCAACCAGATGACGCACTTTTCCTCATATCCCATCTTTTACGCACTAAGTTTTGGTAATTGTTTTAGCCGGCTGAGCGATTTCAATTGGCCACATTTTGACTCCGTTCAATTTTCTTGTGGGGTGTCAGTAAAAATCGATCCCGAGAATTCAAAGTACCTTATGTGATCAAACAAGTAGTTAGTCAGAGCATCGCTTGAAGGCGTACGCGTCATTTTGCAAGTCACAGTTCTGAAGTAGTAAAGGACCTCGTACCAGCACAAGGGGACCAGCTCTAATACCTCTAATAATGTTTTTCTGGAAATCTAACAGAGAAGAGCTCTTGCCAAAAATTAAAAAGCGAATTAAAGATACTTTACGAACAAAACCGGCAAAAACCATCGGAGTGCGCAAGAGAAAGATTCTGAGTACCTTTGTGCATTGAAGACAATGAAACAACTTCATATGAACTGACAAAAACACTACAGCTTTGAAAGTATTGGGTAGCTATGGAAGAGAATGTTCCCTTTTGGGAATCGGTGGTTCGATCTGTAAACGAGCTATTTCGATAAGGTGAGACCAAGAGAGAGCAAATGTTAGATGAGTATCAGACGAACATAGGTATGAAGATGTGATTAGTGTCATGCAGGGTTTCTTCATGCATTGGTCATGCGTTGAAAATGTTGGAACCGATTCTGAATAGATAGAGATTTAGCTTGCTACCACACCCAGAACAGAATTGCTCTCCGACTGCAAGAGATAACGGTTGGGCTTTGATAACAACTTAAGGGAGCTATGTTTTGTAAAGATAGTAATAGATTATCAGTGCATGTAGTTTAAGGCATGCTCGTCGACTTGGTACGTGTAATTGGTGCTAGCGGACTACATATGGAGAAATTACTAAAACGCTTCGTTGAACTAAGAAGAACAATAGGGAGTCAGTAAAGATCAACGGTTTGTGTTATGTGGGTAATACAGAAACGATGAAGATGCTTAAAGTGATTACTCTTCTACCGATTTGTGAGATGGAAACAGAAACCGTCAACAAATTCCTGGAAAATTGAGATAAATGGATGTGTAACTGGGAACCTTGTCGAAGCAGTGCTGTAATTTAAATAAAAAATAAAAATAAATAATTGGCGCGTACACATCTGTTAGGTGTTTGGCCGAGCTCCTCCTCCTATTTGTGGTGTGCGTCTTGATGTTGTTCCACAAATGTTGTTCCACAGTTTCAAGCCGACTCCGAACGGCAGATATTTTTTTTATGAAAAAGTCTTTCATGGCGAAATACACTCAGAGGCTTGCCATTGCCTGCCGAGGGGCGACCGCTATTAGAAAAATGTTTTTATTAATTTTGCTTTCACCGAGATTCGAACCAACGACCTCTCTGTGAATTCCGAATGGTAATCACGCACCAACCCATTCGGCTACGGCGAATGAGTAAAATGTTTATTCTGATAAGAGTTGAGGATAGTGGAGTAAAGAATTCATGTAGTAAGCAGATAGCTAAAAAAATGAAAAACTGAAGATTTAAATACTCTTATTTGAGCTACTACTAATTTTTTTAGTTTACTGGTTTAGTTATTAATTTAATGGTTGTGCAAAATGCCCAACTCTGGTTCTGATCACTCTACTTAATTTCAAAAACGATGCCTGCAATGAGCCACCCTGTACATAGAATATATTCGTAGCAAATGCAGCAATACATTGCGTCTCTTAGGGCGCATCTGCTGAGGTATTCATTTAAATGCATACACACGCTTCAATTTGGAGTGTAAAAATATCTTGTCTTTCTCTACTTCCGGATTTACTTTACGGCTTTGTGTACGGTTGTGTATGTCCTTCAAAGGCTCCATTAGGTATATTTGCACACATATTGATGCATGTATGTGGATGGCATTGCGCTTAACTCGCCGCGCAGTTGCTACCACGTTTTGTCAGTTGTCTGACAAATGCCATTTGAGTAGTGAATTTTTGCTTGTTACTCGTATTCTTCTGCATTTCTCATTAATTTTTAAGCGTTTTGTTACAATTGAAATTCTGAAAGCGTATTTTAGTATATGTGTCAGTTTAAAACTTTTCTGCAACTATTGACTGTTGTTGCCTCATGCTTTCATTGATAAATAATTTATCTGTTATTTGGTGATTGCCATTCTGTGGCTCTCAGCTCTAAGGCGTTGGCCTCCGCCTGGAAAATGGAAGTGGTTTTTCCCATTGCAATTGCTTTTTTGAAATGAAGTCTCACAATGCCAGCCCCGGCACTACCGTCTTCCATTTGCGACCCATCAGTAAACCACACCTGTGCGCCCTGTTTTAATAATATTTCATTGTTTCTCCCCGCTGAACGCTCACTAATGACCACTTTGAATTTCTTGCATAATTCTAGTTTCCTTTCCATCTTGTCGTGAACTCTCAGGCACGGAGAGTTCAGGATTGAACCCAGAATCCTTACATCTCGTGTAAAAATGCCTTCTTTGAGATGGAAGATATTAGGAAGCCTTAGAGCTGCACTGATTGCCGTCCCTTTGGCTACAAGATATAGTGGAACGAGTCCAGTGACCATTCCTAAAGCCGCTGTGGGCCATGTTAGCATTGCTCCCGTAATGCTCAGACAACCTATTCTGTATACATTGTTAAGTGTTATCTGAGTCTTAGTTTGGTCTACTTTTGGCCACCATACCAGAGAGGCATAGGTGATCATTGGCACTATTATTGTCTTATAAGACTATGCCATCATCTTCGGCCGGGGCCCCATGTTTTACCGTAAAGCTTTTGGTAATTAAGCGCCTCTATTCAAGTCAACCAATTAATCATGCACAGCTGTTGAAGATTTACTGCTGCGTAATACCGTTAGATGTAATGCAATTTTGATACATGTTTATTTTCGAACAAAGTTCCATAAAACTTATTGCCTTTATTCAAGTCAACCGGCCTGTACCTGCACGATAATGACTCTAATGAAACATCTAATAGTAGACAAGAATGGATTTATACAGCTTAACAGCTGAAAACGCCACGTAAACATTTATGGGGACATTTAAAGCTCAAATTCGTAAATATTCGATATGAAATAAGGAATAATTAAAAAAAATTCTTCAAGGAGAAAATGCCTTCAAAAATTCTTTCAGTAACTGAAAACTTGGTGAAAACAATTCCATCAAGACTTAAAGCTATTACTAAGTCGAATGGTAATCCAATCAGTTACTAGGATTTGGTTTTAATAATATTTTTTACTTGATAAGTTTAACATATATTTCATTGTATACTTACTTTTGAGATACGAATTATTATAAAATTTTATTTAAAATCCTAAAATTTGTTTATTTTTTAGGAAAGATCTTTGGCCCGATAAGAATAGATGATGGTACCTACAGAATTCGATTGAACTCTGAACTAAACGATCTAACTCCGAACGAGACAGCTGTACGTTTTATTAAAGCGTAGCGCATAAGATGACTGGGTCATGTGAACCGTATGCCTGCTGACTGTACCATGAAAGCCTTGACAGGAAAGCGTGAAGGCCAAAGCCAAACCGAGGAACCGTTGGATAGAAGCAGTGGAAAACGATCTTAAGAAGTGGGAATATTAAACTACGAAGTAACATCTCAAGATAGACCGCTTTGGAGGAACATTTTGAAGGAAGCTTCGACGCACCACGCGTTGTAACGCTATGAAAGAAGAAAAATATTTTGGACGCCATATTTACCATATATTATTGTATTATTATTGTGATTACATAGAAAGAAAGCGTATATTAAAACACAATCGTAGACCCATTAAAGGATTACACAACCGTTCACTGCCGAGATGAGTTTTCTACTGACCTAACTCAGCTTTTTTGAAGGATATGCTTTTTTTTAAAGCAAAAAGTCAAGATTATGCATATTCATTTACTTTTATGTGAGTATAAGGATATGCATCTACTGGAAAAGTACAAGAAGGTGCAAAATTAAACACCCTATCGGAAGATTTGTAAATTTCGCAAATAACGCCGTATGTCAATCACATTTGACACTTGTGAACTAAACAGCTCCAGTATACAAAAAGGCAGGTAAACTGGAGCGGGTAAAGATCAAAATAAAGATTTCCATTACTCAAAGCCATTTTTTATTTGGTAAAAAAAAAGAGGTTGTCTGTAAAGTCGCTTTACTGACGATAGTTTAACGTGACAACGTCAAAAGAATATACTGATGGAATGGTTGCAATTTTCAAAACAAAATTTTAATTTTATTTGTTTGGTAGATATTTTGTACGTATATAGGGAAGGAGGTAAATGGAGTCGCAATGGAATTGATCAAGTTACATTTACACAAACGTGAAAAATTACGAAACATTTATCAAATTCATGAAAGATATGTTCAATTTCGATTGTGCATCAGACGTTAATATGTCAACAATACTAAGAGGCAACATCATCGATTTGCCTTTTTCAAGACACATTAGACTCGAAACACCCCCTTTCATTTCCTACTTTTCCTATCATCGTCCTATTCTCAACAGAGAAATGGTTCATTACCATGCACACAGGAAGAAGGCATATGCAAATACAAGTATGTGAATTTATATACCTACATATGCGCATATACATACATATATATGTTCACTCAAGTAGGATAGAGCCAGATGTCGATCGTTGCCGAACGCGGGGGCCGATGGTGCTCTTTGTTGTTCGTTCCGCGCTCTCGCTTGCAATTCAAGCAACATAACGACGCATGAGCAAGATAACGTCACATTTTTTGGTGCGTGCAGCCGGCTACATCGAATTATAAGACGTTATCACGTCAAAAAGTTACTCGAAACAAAATTGGATGATTAATTTTGCGCCACCATGTGTAAGATTATATTCGATATTATCATGAATGACTTCCATTATATTTTGCTGCTATAAGCATATTATTTTTTTATAAATACGGCTCAAAGTAGTGGTTGTTAATCAACTGAGGCAAACACTTACAGTGAAAGTATTATCGAACACTGAGTTATGATTTTATCGAACCTGGTATGAATACACTTATGAGAGGAAAAGCTGTGTACCAACTCTCTTTTGCGTGATATTGAAGAGGTACAGCTACTCTGGGGACTGGTAAAAACAAATTTTTTATAAATGTGACTACGATTCACAATTCATAGAGAGAACGTCAGTTCGAATCTCGGTGAAATACCAAAATTAAGAAAAGCATTTTTCTAATAGCGGTCGCCCCTTGGCAGGCAATGGCAAACCTCCGAGTGTATTTCTGCCACGAACAAGCTCCTCATAAAAATATCTGCCGTTCGGAGTCGGCTTGAAACTGTAGGTCCCTCCATTTGTGGAACAACATCAAGACGCACTCCACAAATAAGAGGAGGAACTCGGCCAAACACCCGAAAAGGGTGTACGCGCCAATTATATTGTATATATATAAATGTGAGACCCAACTACTTTGATTTATTGCTTTAAAAAAAACCATGCAGCGTCCAGCACAACTAGAACCACGAACTAGCTTTGGTAGAAGCCAGGGTGATAACATATGGAAGCGGCGATTGCTTACGTTTATTTATTTTACTTTTTTTGACACTGTCACACTCTAAAGACAAATACTCCTATTCGCGACATCAACAGCGGAATGGCGATCAGAATACGTAAACTCCGACTTCTTCTTCTTAATTGGCGCGATAACCGCTTACGCGATTTTGGCCGAGATTAACAAAGCGCGCCAGTCGTTTCTCTCTCGTGCTAACCGGCGCCAATTGAACACACCAAGTGAAGCCAAGTCCTTCTCCACCTGATCTTTCCAACGCAGAGGAGGCCTTCCTCTTCCTCTGCTACCACCAGCTGGTACCGCATCGAATACTTTCAAAGCCGGAGCGTTTGTATCCATTCGGACGACATGACCCAGCCAACGAAGCCGCTGGATCTTTATTCGCTGCGCTATGTCTATGTCGTCGTAAAGCTCATACAGCTCATCGTTCCATCGTCTACGATATTCGCCATTGCCAACGTGCAAAGGTCCAAAAATCTTACGCAGAATCTTTCTCTCGAACACTCCAAGCGTCGCTTCATCGGATGTTGTCATCGTCCAAGCTTCTGCGCCATACGTTAGGACGGGCATGATGAGAGTCTTGTAGAGTGTTAGTTTTGTTCGTCGAGAGAGGACTTTACTGCTCAATTGCCTACTTAGTCCAAAGTAGCACTTGTTGGCAAGAGAGATTCTACGTTGGATTTCAAGGCTGACGTTGTTATCGGTGTTAATGCTGGTTCCTAAATACACGAAGTCTTTTACAACCTCAAAATTATAACTGTCAACAGTGACGTGGGTGCCGATACGCGAGTGCGCCGACTGTTTGTTTGAAGACAGGAGGTACTTCGTTTTGTCCTCGTTCACCACCAAACCCATTCGCTTTGCCTCTTTATCCAGTTTGGAGAAGGCAGAACTAACAGCGCGGTTGTTAAGGCCGATGATGTCAATATCATAACTCCGACTAGATCTGTATAAAGTGTTCCCTGCAGGGCTTACTTCAGCAGCAATAAAGGCAACTAACTACAAAAATTTCAATCAACAATAAAGAACAAGCAACTAGCGGGTAGTGAACTGTTGTTAAACATTTTAATTCACACACAATTTGTACAATCGGGTGTTTTACATACACAAGTGAGTGTAGGTTTATGTGCACTTGTAAATATACAAATATTATGATACAATTTTCCTTTGTCGAAAATCGTTTGCATTGCCGCAGATGGGGATGTTTATCTGTTAGGCGAAATTTTGGCACACGCGAACAATCGCGATTGAATTGAAACGTCGTAAAAAAAACAAAAAAAGAAAAACAACAATTCTTATAACCGCACCACACAGCTGTTTTCTCTCCGTTTGCCATTAACAATGGGCACTGATTGTTGTATGTGTGTCGACAATGGCTTGCGTGTATTGTAATGTCAGTATCAGTGCACCTCAGTGGGTTCGCATACCCGCTTGGTTTACAGAGAAATTAAGTTGTATGTATTGTATGTAGCACCGCTGTTGGATAATTTGTAGTGTAACAGCGTTGTTTAGTGTGTGCTTTCGGCTGATTGTAAATGTATTTATAATTTAATGGCGTGGTGCTGATTTAAATTGCCTTCCTACTGGAATTTGTTAAGCAATAATTTAGCGACTTGTTAGTAGAAAATTGTATATAAAAACAATGGGACACATTTTCAAGCCCCAAAATTAGAGTGTTACTGCCTTATTATTTGAAAAGTATGGTAAATGTTTGACAATGGACGTCTCACCTCTTTTTTCTCCACAAACAGAGTTAAAGTTTTTATTTACACATTTTTGTAGTATACCTTAAATAAGTTTAAAATGAAGTGTTCAATTTAATATATTCAATTTTATTTAATCTGACTGGGAATATACAAATTTATGAGAGCAACCCAGTTTAGCATTTTTTTATAGTTTTTCATAGACATTATTTTTATTAAAATCGAAAATGAAAACAAAATCAAACCAAAATGGAAAGAAATTAAATAGAAAATATGCAAGATTTTTTTACAATGCGGCATATACTTGTTCTAATCACTATTAATTTATACACCTACGATTTATGTCGATATATACCCCATTGTAAAATTATAGAAACGCCAGAATTTTTTATGTGCAGAGTCCGGCACTCGAAGTGTAACCAACTTCAGACCGCTCGCACGGGCATCAGCTGTCTGTTAATTAGTAAGTTGGCTAAATGACAGTCCAGAGTATTGTTTACAAGCGCGAGGAAGCATTTTGCCGAGAGTAAGCGCGAGAACAGAAAATCAGTAATAGACTTCAAACGTAATAGTGTGATTGCATTATATTTGGCTGTAAAAAAACAACCAGCGATTGTTCGTGAGCTCGAACACCTTAAAGTGAATAAAGTTTTTGTTCATCGCACCATTACTCGTTAAAAGGATACTGGTAGCATCGCGATACGTCATGGAGGTGGTCATCAAAAGACTGCAGCACATGAAATGGTTCAAAAAGTGAAGAAGCGACTTGAGCGAAATCCCCGACGAAGTGCCAATCAAATGGGGAAAGAACTGAAAATATTTAGTACCTGCTGGGTTGAGTTCTATTCCATGAATTCTTTCAGATGGCTGCTCCTAGACAAGATAACCCTCCTAGGCATATAAGAAATCATTCATTTGAACGATATTAACTAGGAGTTCAATAAGTTTTCCAAAAGTTACGGATAGATAGAATAATTTCTAGACGGTACCTCATCATGAAGACAGATACACAATTTTACCCACGGGTAGAACAACGCGATAAAATTATTGAAACCTATTATGGAAACGGTCAATCCTTAAGAACAAAATATCGCAAAATTTGTCATTCTTCTGGTAGAAATAATCGTCTGAATGAGTCAGCAATTCAAAGGTTGATGAAACAATTTCCAGAAACTGATTGTGTTGCGGTTAGAAAAAGAACTGGCGCACCACAAACTGTTTTGTTGAGTATTACTGCTGTAGCGCAAAATGTTGCTGAATAACCTTCAACATCGATATCTCGACGTTCTCAACAATTAGGCATTTATGAATCGACTGTTTGGCGGATTTCACCTGTAGACGTGTTAGACATGGGGGACAATTAAATGTTTCCATTTTTCACGTACAACTAGTAAGAGCCGTATTTGAATAGAACCGTATGAAAGTAGTGAAACCTGAGAGAATATATATTTTTACATGTTTTATTTTAAAACAACGTCCAAGCACGTCTTTTGGAATACCCTTTTTCCCCACAAAAAAGTAATTTAGTAACACACTGCATCAACGAAATTACTCTTTTTACTACAATACATATAAGAAACATATTGTAATTTCAGTATGTGTAATGTAATCTTTTCTTGCTTATGCTGCTGTGCAATTCCTGAGGCTCTTTATCAGAATATCATCAACTGTGTTTTCTTACATTCAATGTTTTTGTTGTTGTTTCTGTATCTCCCTATTTCTGGCTGGTCGACAATCATGTGTGCAAAACATCAGTGTGCTAAGAGTCATTTACTTTGGCTCTTCGCATTATTGCCGGCTTGCTATCATTTCCAATGATGGCTTTGATTTATCGCACAAGCTGACGAATGACCATAAAACAACATCACTTCGATCATCACTCACTCAAACAAACGCACGCATGACCGATAGAAAGGTTGTTAGCTATTAGATAGCCAATACTTGGCCTACTGATGACAAAATGACGAACATGGCCAATAATCTCGGCGGAGAATGCATGATAAAAAAACATGTATGGTAGGGAAACATGTATGTATGTATATGATTTTCACACATACTCGTACACATATACAAAAGCTTGTGATGGCATCCTCGACAAACGTCGTATGTCGTTAATACGAATTTAACGAATCAGATAAGCAACGATAGTGAAAAGAGGCAAAGAAAAGACACAGCTAGGACTTACTCAGCAAAAAGCGTAGACGATGAAACTGGTTAGGTGAAAAACGAGTAGCAAGAAAAATTTTGCGTGAGGTGGAATTGTATACACCTGTGTTCAATATAATAGAACCGCGACGAATTACAAAGTGTTAACTATTTTTTTTTATTTAACTTTTTTATATTTTTTTAAAGCCATAGTGTATTTTACAATATAACATATATCCACCAAAGCTCCAAACTTCGTACCTAATTATAAAACTTTTTTCAACTTCAATTTTTTATTCAGAATTTTCAGAAAAAGTGTGGGACTGTAGTTTTATAGCTCAATCCTTCTTAACATAACAAATCGCAGATCACAAGTGGCTCAAAATTTGCGTTGAATTTTCAGTAAAACTTTTTCACTGAGGTATTCAACATTTTATTTTAGAAGAATATTTCCCACATCCTAAACAAAATAGGTTTTTTCCAGTAGCGGTCGCCGCTCGGCAGACAATGGTAAGTCTCCGAGTGCATTTCTGCCATGAAAAAGCTCCTCACGAAAAACCATTTGCCGTTCGGCGTCGGCTTAAAACCATAGGGTCCCACATTTGTGGAACAATATTAAGGCGCACACCAGTACCATACAGTACATATATACCTAACCTTGCCATAAATTCTGTGACAAATTTTAGAATGCGTACGGCGAGAACAAATTCGCAGAAAATAGTTCCATTCTTGCGCTTTTGTTCGAACGCATTGTATACTCCTAAATTATACGCAGTTTCACTAAGGAAAGTATCATTGCAGTGATTACATTACACAAGAGCGGTAAAAGTTCAAGTGAGATTTACGAATTGCTGAAATAACTTAATATTTAGGAAATGTCTGTCAATCGCTTTTCCCAAACGTCTGAAATGACAGACAGAAAAAAAAATGATCGTCCTCGCGCCATTAGAAAAATAGAAAATCGTATTCACAGAAATGAATCTAATGATAAGATCCAAGTCAAGACTAATTAGAGATGATCTCCATATGAAAGTCTTTCGTCGCTCAACTGGTCATCTGTCGAAAACGCGTTTGAAGAAAATTAGACTCCGCAGATGCAAGCGTATTCTTCGGTGGGACGCGGTCAACGGCCATGAAAAAGTTACAGGCTCCGGCACTCGAAGTGTAACTAATTAAAAAGGCCATACATTTAGTTTGGAAAATTACTTTTATTCAATCAAATTAAGAAATGTGTGAAAATAATACAAAATTAAGAATAAATTTACTTTTGCTTGATATGATCACCTTTTGCTTTAACTATGGCCTTGAGACGGCCAGAAACGAATCGCAAGCTGCCCGAATGTGACTTGCAGCGCCTCGAGGCTGGCCAATCTTTTAGTTCGGACCTTGCTCTCCAAAATGGTCCAAAGAGAATAATCCATCGGTTTCGCGTCTAGTGAATTTGAGAGCTCTTGTGTGGACGTTATGAAGTTAGGAACGTTGTTTTTTAGCCATTCTTGGTTCACTCGAGCTTTGTGAGATGGCGCCGAGTCGCGTGCAAACGACCATGGTCTGCCACCGAAATGTTTGTCTGTTCACGGTTTCAGAGCAACCTCCAGAATACATTCTTGATAATTTTTCCTATGTACCTTGACGCCAGGCTTGATGAAAACAATTGGAGTGCGCCCATCTGCGGTTACAGCGGCCCAAACCATTACCTGTGGCGGGTGCTGCCTCCTGGTGGCTAATCGATAACTAAAATTCTCGTGTGAACGGTCGGTCAAATAAACCCCATCGTTTTGGGAGTTTACGATTTGCTCAATTTGAAAAATTGTCTCGTCAGAAAACACAAATTTCGAAAATTTACCGCTTTCGGCTTCGGTCAAGTGAAGCAACTCCTTCACTCTCTCAAGTCTGACTTGGTGCTGCTTTGGTGTGAGATCCTTTTGGATCTTGTAAAGCTTGACTTTGAGAGAATTTTTCAGTGTGCGGCAAATGCTACGGTCATATATTTTCAGTTCTTTCGCCATTTGATTGGCACTTCGTCGGAGACTTCGCGCAAGTCGCTTCTTCACTTTTCGAACCATTTCATGTTACGTTGTAGTCTTTTGATGACCATCCCCATTACGTTTCGCGATGCTACCAGTATAATTGTAACGAGTAATGGTGTGATACACAAAAACTTTACTTACTTTAAGGTGCTCGAGGTCACTAATTTTCTTTTTTCGCGTTTACTCTCGGCAAAATGCTTCCGTGCGCTTGTAAACAATACTCTGGACTGTCATATAGCCAACTAACGGGTAGCTGATGCCCGCGCGAGCGCAGTGAAGTTGGTTACACTTCGAGTGCCGGACCCTGTATATCTAGTATTATATATGTAGTTTATTAACTGAAATTAAATATTTAATTTTATTTTCGTTATTACTTTAAATAAAATTATGAACATAAATGAAAAATGCACTTTTGAAGAAATACATCCACAGTTTTGTTTGAATGATTTAATGTCAATATATTTTATTCAAAGAGAAAATAGTATTCGACTAATTAAAAAAATAAAAATGTTCTAAAATAAACTACCCTCCCATTGAGCGGATACCTCTCTGGGGCGGATAAAAGTTGACTGGCAGGGAATGTCCGCCCAAGAGAGGTTTCACTGTACAAATAGAAAGCTTGTGTGCATGTTTTGGACAATAGTTACATAGCCTTGGCTGTTGCTACTACTACTGTATGCAGTACCATTTTTGTGCACAACCATTTCACTGCTGCCATCAACGCCAGAACTTATGTCATTCTTCATTTGGCATTTCAAACCGGCATCTACTGCTCGCTCCTGTCTGCTGGAAGTTGCCTACACTGATCACAATCGTAGTTTATCTTCTAAGTTACTTTTTTACATTTTTCTTCCTCTCTTGATACTTATCTGTGTTTTTCTCGCAATCGCATTTGTGCTTGTTTCTTCTTTTAACTTTCAGTTTTTTGTATTACTGTTTACATACTTGTTTTTCAGTTTTTCAGCCTTCCACTGAAATAGCCCTCCACTTTTTATTGCTTTACTTTTGCTGCATCGTCTTTGTAAGGCATTCGCGATTGCTGGTGTTTTATTTTATTTTATTTCGCTACGCCGTTGTTATAGTTATTATTATTATTGTTTTTGCCGCTTGTTTTTCCCAAAAGGCTGTGTGTAGTCATTGTCGACGTCTATGCGGCTCCCATAATTGGTTTACGACAATGTTCCCATTTAGGGCGCGATATCGCATTGTTGCTATTGTTCAAGTTGTCATCAACCCGAGTTAAGCAGCAAATATATCTCGGTTTGCTGTTTGCAGTTGTCCACAGTTTGTGAGTAGGTTGTTTAGTAGAAGGCCAAACGGTTCTGGGAAATCTTCTGCGCTGTACTTTTTAGGAGTACTTCTTTCTGGATGTAATAATTTGCATTTTGGTGGTGGTGAGTTGCTTCCCGTGCCATGTTTGTGAAATATCGTATTTAATATGGGCATCTAGTTTAGTGATATATCCCGCATACTAACCTTTAAGAACAGCTAGACAGGTGCTAGGACAATTCACGTCTCGCTTTTCGTTTGCGTTTGCGCTTAGAATGGGATGCTTAAATTTTATATCACAATTTAATAAATTTCAACAAAAGATACTTTTTAATTAAACACTTTTTTTTTTAAATATGGATGCACAGTTTTATATGCCTTTGAAGTTTAGTATAGTATATTATATTAAAATAAAAGCCTGAAGTAGCACAAAATTCTCGTTGAATTTTGATATTTTTTTCCTATAAAAATATTGCGGGGAAAATGCGAAGCATCTTCAGAGAAAAAATTATCAAAAATCAACTAGAGTTTCAAGCGACTTCAAATTTGTACTTTCTTAGACTAGAATTTATTGAGCTACATAATTTAGTGCCCAAATTAAAAAAAGAACATCCGATTAAAAACTAAACTTTGATCACAAATTTTCGAATTTTCATAAATCTTGCCGAAAGTTTGAAACTTGGATTTTTGTAGTCTTTGTTATAGAATGAACTATATTTTTATGAAAAATAATTGTAATTAAAAAATAAAGTTCAATCTTTAATAAATGTTCACTAGCAGGAATAAAAATCTCTCCGGAAAAGTTAGTCACAATGAGACTTGTATAGGATGGCTGATGAAACGTTTTTCAATAGGTGCGCTTCAACTTTTTTCCGATAGGAAGGGCGAACGACGCAATATTTTTTATTTTTCGCTTGTCATTTGTAAACTTCATTAGTATACATTTCATCATGGAACGCTACACACTTGAGCAACGATTGCAAATCATTGAATTTTATTATAATGAAATGGACCGGTCGAATGGCCGCCGCGCTCGTGTGATTTGACGCCTCTAGACGATTTTCTTTGTGGTTATGTGAAGTCATTGGTCTACAGTAACAAGCCGGCGACGATTTGTGAGCTCAGAGCCAATATGGAACGCGAAATTGCTGGAATTTCGGCCGATTTATGCAAAAGAGTGGTCGAAAATTGGGTTCAACGATTGGACTTCGCAAAACGTGCACGAGGTGGTCATGCAAAAGAAATCGAATTTCATACTTAAATGTATAGGTTCAAACTCGATAATAAAAAAAAATTAGTTAAAAAAGTCAAACCGTTTGTGTTTTATTCAAAAAAAAGTTGAAGCGCTCTTATTGAAGAAACGCTTTACTTCCAAAGAACATGCGCATAATACATTATTTATTTCACATTTGTAAAATCCAGATTGCTATTAAGAATTAATTGCAATTATGAAACTTGTATTTGTGTTGTGCAGTTGGACCACAACATATGTATATAAGTATATATTCTCATCGTCACTCGGTGAAACATAAAGCCTCAATTAACAATTTAAAAGAAAATTTGCTGAAAACAAGGAATTTCACTTGCCTCCTGCTTGTAGCGCTTTTGCTTCGACTAGTCGACTCCCCGTTTTCGATGGTCTGCCACATCTGCGACTTTCTTGCGTGTCCCACTCTAAAGCTGCTTTGGAGATGTCCCTATTGGGTTTTCGAAGAGTATGGCCAATCCACTTTCATTTCCGACCATTGTTGGACCACAATACGACTGATTAGCTGTTTTGCTGGGCATGTGGGAATAGGTCGGTGGACTTATTACCGAAATCCTACATTAGAAGCACAAACAACAATATCTGTTGTAGCTATGCCAGACTGGTCACTGCAATCGTTTCGACGAGCAATTTGAATTTATTCAAATGGGCAACAATAGACCGGCACTGCGACAATTCGGCACAGAAAAAAAATTTATTTATTTTTAAAATTACGCTAAAAGTAGCCTCCCCAAAATATGTACCTGGGCGGTATGTAAGATTTGGCTCTTAGCCACTTATCTGGAAATAAAGTAATACAAAAATTCTATATAGGTGTACTTTCGCGCGGCGAAAATAAAATTCATGATGCTACCCTCACATTTTGCCATAGCGAAAACACTAAGTCACTCATATTTTTATTATTTTATTTACTATTTGCCCGTGTCAGCTTTCAAAATTACGATCGAATTTGCATAAGATAAAAATGTATTTTTCCGCAGGCTTACTACAAAATGTTTAAAGCTTGATTTAATTTATTCTACTCAGCCAATTTCGCTTTATAAATGCCCAAATTTATACAAAAAAACGACATTAAAATTTTTTTTAAATTTATAATATTAATAAACCCTAGCATTAACTTGAATACTATAAAAAAAGTTAATTTTTAATGCATTGTGCGTATATTTTCCTACACTTTTGTGCAGGGTGGATATGAAATATAAATAAAAAAATTTAAATAATAAAATATAAAAAAAAAATTTATGTATTGTATATTAAAAAAAAATAAAAAATAAGTGTCTAAGTTTTTTGGCCATAAAACAAATTAGGGTGTGACGTCAAAAAAAAAATTTGGTAAGGCGTCCCTAATGTATGTGTGTTCATTCAATATTGTATATATATTCATATTTATATATATATTTATATTTTTATTTGAATGTATATAAATAAATTTAAATGAATTTTTACATGGGTGATAATTCTATTTAAGAATAAGTCTGGATTAAAGTGTTCTTAAATAGCCTTCGTTATGAGCATTTATTCCTCTTGTTTGCATTACAACTTCCTCAGTGCCTTTCCTTTGATACGAATCTTGTCACATTTTGCTTAAGTATTACATGTTTCACCGAATTTGAATGCAGGATAGGGAATAACACTTAAAAGTAGTTCTGGGTTCAAGAGTTTTTAAATAGCTTTCGTTTAAAACCCATTTTGTAATATTTTACTTGACATACATTATTATTTTGTATATATGTAGGTGGTAAGTATCCCAGAACATTACAGGGTTGCCCATATTCGACGGACCCGACGGATTTCGATGACTCTTTGGGCCCATTCCAATCGACGAGGCTTATCCGCAGGCAACAAACTTTGCGTCAATTGAATTTTATACGGGAATAAATGCAAATCATTCGTTGTAAACTGGTTCGAGCAATGCCCAACTGCTGAGAATGGCGATTTTGGGATGTCCTTGGCGACGCCTTGGTCGGTTTTGATTTGGCCTCTTTGGATTAGAAAGAGCATCACCAGTCGAAAACCTTTCGTACAAACGTTTAATGGTGTTCTTAGAAGGCGCACTTTTCACATTATTTAATATTTTATACGCACGTTGAGTTTTCACAATTGAGTTTTCACAATTTAGTTCTTTTGCTGAATGTAAATTTCAATAATTTGGGAGCGCTCGCGTGGCATGCACTGTTCCGTGCTAAAAATCTGCTTGGACTGGCGCTTCCAACGCGATCTGACGTCTCTGTCAAAAGATACAGGGTTGCGAGATGGGTCCGTCGAATATTGGCAACCCTGTACATCTAAATAGGATCGGCGGTCCAAGGGGAAGGCATATTTTGAAAATAACAAAAGTAGCGTAACTCTTAGAACACTAACTCACGAACTAATAAATAGAATATCATGAAATTTTAACAGCTGTCCTTTGAAGAGGTGAATAAGAGGTGAATTCAATAAAACTAGTGACATCTATGGAGCTCATGGTTAAGTACGCAAATTTCGTGCATATGTTATATGGAAGAAATTGAGAAAAAAAAACTATAAAAAATTAACGGTAGTTTTTAGCAACTTTAAGCTTGCAGTTTGTTAATAAGCTATTAAATTTCATACCAAAAATCGTTCAAGAAATTCGATCTAAAAACTGTAGAATTGGTATAAAAAGTTTTTAAAATTTTTAATTTTTTTATATGATTGAAAACGATTTTAATTGATTTATATGGTTTTTGTTAGACTATGAGGTATACATTTTTACAAAAATAATTGACATCTAAACAAAGATAGGCAAAATGGTGAAGTACAACTATTTTGTCGCAGGGTTTATGTAGACTTCATCAATTTTTTTGCAATAATTTATATAAAAACTCCCCGTTAGTAATAAATTTGTTTAAATAATAAATAATTAAAATAAAAGTTGCCTTTAAAGTCAGAATTTACAAACCATTTCCCTCATATTTCTCGTTTCTTTCCAGCCATGGAAATATGTTCCACATTTTCGCACAAAAGATATTTTCCAGATGCAAATTAAGCGCAATTGTTTCAGCCAATTTATGGTCTTCCGGGATGACTTCCAAGCGTTTAATTTCACGTACAGGATAAAAAAGGTGTGCATGTATTGTGCAACAAAAAAGGCATAAGAAAACATTAAAGTATACTTGCAGAAAGAATCGGAATATTTAATGCAGCTGAGCATTTTTCATCGTTGACAGGTGAGCCATGCTGACTGAGATTTTGTCTGCAGACTAGGTGATACTCGTACGAGAATGTATACTGGTTGTGTGTTTGTGATTTGAGCAACGGGGGAAAATTAAGTTCGCTGCTTTTTGTCCTTATTGCGAGCGTTTTTTATGCAAATTACTTTTTGTCGCATTTTTTTTTTTACTCATAGCCGAACATGGATGAAGCTGGATGTTAAGGGATAAGGCTGGAATTCTTAGTGAAGAAGAAGGAGAAAACGCAAGCAAACTGTGTATGCTAACGTATAAGCAATAGGATGGTAGATATTTCAGAGGCCCTCCTTGGGTATAACGTGAAGAGTAGCTATGGAGAAGGAAATTATGTATGAAAACTCGTCTAACGACAAAATTAGTAGTTGGTAAAGGCATCAACCAGCCCACGGTTATTGCAACTAAATGCGCTTGGTGCTGTAGGTATGCAGCCAATCAGTCAGACCGCTAATACGTAGCAGTGACAATGACAATTGGCGCATTATATATAATCACGTTTCCCAAATGAAGGAGTTCGTAAAACTCCCATTCTATTATTAGTATCTATTCACATCCAATTAAAGTACAAGAAAGGATGCGCTCAGACACATTTACAAATAACTTCACTTACAATAATCAACACATGCATACGTACAAGGCCTTTAAAGTCCGAGTTTCTTACCAATTACTTATATTTGTTTACGATTTAATGGCATCTCGTTTTAAAAATGTAAATATAAAATATCTAATTTACTAAAATGCATTCGAGAATGGCATAAAAATTAATGAAATCTAATACGAAATTAGTAAACCTGCGAAAAAGACGAAAAGTGCTGACATTTTCTATCGAGTCCAGAATAAAAAGCAAACGAAAAACTTGAAAACCCATGACTTTCTTTTCTTTGGATTGCTGTAATGAATCCATGAAGAAACCCTTACTTTTTGGTGGCTGGAGCAGTTGTTCACAGGCGAAAAAACGACGTTCAACATCTGTTGGTTTTAACTCATAACGAACCCAAGTCGCCTGTTTCTGAATCATTTCCAAAGCATGCAATCCCTTGGAAATGGATTGGTGGGTAACTTCTAATACTGAAGCAAGCTCTTCTTGCGTTTGACATGGATCCTCATTGAGCAATGCTTCCAATTCAGCGTCTTCGAAGGTTTTTGGCCTTCCTTCACGCGGACGGTCGTCAACATTAAAATCACCATCTTCGAAGCTACGGAACCATTCTCGGCACGTTGTTACACCATCTTCATAAACTTTTTGTAGCTCTCGATGCGCGGTGCGCTTCAGCCGCCTTTTTTTCGAATGAAAGAGGAAAATCAACACTTTCGCAAATGACGATTATTCGGCTCAATATCAGACATTTCACAAAACCAAAAGTATATGATACCAAAACAAAACTACTAATGCGTCGATGCAGTTTATTTACCATATGCCTAAGCTTGATTTATGACGTTTAGGTTATGTTAGAATCGACTAGCACACACTGCTGGCGGCTTCTATTGACAAACAGCGGGAACTTAGTTGCGCACTTAATACTTAAATAATCAACGCGATTTTTGAGACACTTCAAATTTGCACTTTATTTAACTAAAGTTCAGTGAATTATAACCCTAACAAATACGATAATTTTCATCGAAGAACAATTGCGGTCGAATCATACCCTTACCTCAGCATAAAACATTTAATAAAGTCTCTTGGATTTGTGATGCCCAATAATGCTTATTTTGATTCTTGATAAAGCCATTATACGAAATTGTGCTCGATTACATCTTCATTGATTTTTTTAATGAAACTTAGCATTTTACTCTAACTTTTGCTGGCTGTTGGAATAGTTTCGGCACTTCAATGACCAACAGGCTTTACTTTTTGATTTAATTTGATTTTTCCAAGGATAATTGACAAGATCTTTATTCAAAATTCGCTACAATTTCAACGGAAATTTTCTCAACTTCTGGGGAAGGAGTAGAAATATTGTTTGGGTAATTTTAAAAAGTAAAAGCTGCCTATCTTTTGGTACTTCCATTGGAACTTCACCTCAATGGTAATACAACATTCAATAGTGAATATGTAGTGGACGACTCTCTGTCGTGTGACTTCTTTAACCTGATGCTAAAAAAAATTGTGCGAGCTGCAGAATTTAATTGCTCGGCACCATAAATTATAAGTGCGTACAATGCGTTACACATGCAGATGATACCGATATCCCAAATGATGTAATTTTTAGTCACAATTGACTAATCAAACTTCATGTAAAAAAACATCACAAATAAATGAAAATCGAGCAATTACGTCTTCACGCTTTATTTTCTTAGTATTTCATAAATAATTATCTCATAATTTTACTATTATTTCAAATCCTGCAGCGCAGTATAGGACTGCAGGTGGAGCACATTGACTATTTCATCTTGGGCGCTATCACCGGCCGTCATCCAACAAACCCGAGTGCTTCACTTTTCGCATGACCCCTTGCATTCATGCGTTCTGGACTGTCATTTCCGACTTATCAGCGATCTGAAAAAATTTAGTTTTTAATAATTTTTTGGAAAGGAACAGGGTGTCAATTTGCAATGCTGAAGGCAAGCGCACATTTTTAGACTGCACAAAGTAATTATCAATTTTTGGTTCTTCTCTCAAGTGAAATACAACTGTGCTACTCTTTTTTCACACTCGCATTCATTTTTGCAATGTAAAAAAGAGCCACATGGTCTCGTGAGCACTAGTTATTATGCAAAACTAAAATATTTCCAAATGCATTAATAAGAAAATTGTGTATGTATTGGTATCCACCATCCAATTCATGTGGGGGTCTTAGTTCATAAAAAAGATTCAGGTGTACATTTTGTATTTAATAAAAAATTGTTGTGCCCTTACTGAGCAACCCGTTATGTACAAATGCAGACATTGACATTCAATGCTGGTACTCTTCTATTGTAATTAAAACTGTCATTCATTCGGACATAAAAAATATGCACAGAAGCGATCTCAACGACTTCTTTTTCTGCTTCAATTGTTGCTGTTATTGTTCTAGCAACTTGCCTCTTTCATTGCCTGCTTGCCTGTCGTCACCCAAGCATATCTTTTCCGCCTTTTATATCAACCGCCTTTTACTCTTGCTGCTGTCGTTTCCGCCTTCAAGCTCGATTAAGTGCCTGAACGAGTATGACTGTAGCAATGCTGCGAAGTTTGCTATCAGCTTGCACCTCCTTCATTACATAGCGCTTCCAGTTTCAAATAAGTTGTAGATATGTATATGTACGAATATACTTATACATTCATACAAATGCTTGTGACAAGTAAAGGAGCGCGTTCGGTTCAACGAGTTGAAGTTTTTTTTTTACTATCTTATCAGACTCACGTGACTGTTCAACTCCATTGACTTTCAGTCTTACCGACTATTCGTTGACTTGTCTGTCTAACAAGCGAGCAGCCGTACATGTATGGTGCGCTTAAGAAAATGTTAAAATGCAACTTTGGCCATGGAAAGTAAAATTGCAGTTTCACAGCAACAGACAGCGATGCCCAGACAAGCGCAGGTCACTCCAATGACAATTGATGTTGAGTAATTTTGAAAATGTTTAGAGTCAAGTGTAAATGTGAATGGAGAAGCTTCAATCATGCCGCTCGTTACGGTCACTGTTTGCTTTTTCCAAGGAGTTAAAGCAGTGGCAAGTATTAAAAATAATGGTGAAAACGTTGGCTAGTACGTTAATGCCAAATAACAAAAACAAAAGCAGTTCATGTTTGAAATATTTATTTTGGTTAAAAGCGACTGAAAGATTGACATTGAGACCGAAAATAAGTAGGAAATCTTAGCCAGATACATATTCAGACAACAGTCACTAGTCACTCCATTACTGATTATTAACCACTCAAGTAACTAGTAGTAATGTCTGTAAAAATGTATAAATATTTCTTAGCCATCAAATTTTTGAAAATATTTTCCACAATTTGTGTAGCAAAACACGTTTAAATAAAAGTATATATTTTATTGAATGGTTTTAATATAAGCGTGCCCTTCTTTCTCTTTAGTTGGTTGGTTGGTTGGTTAAAGTGGTGATCCTTCCAGAATCCAACTACCTTTTCCGCGGGCTTCCTCTGCTTCTTTTACCCACCGGTCTTCTGTGATACGTTTTACTAGTAGCTCTATTCTTTGGCATTCTGCTAATACCACTCAGCCATCTCATTCGTTGACTCTTTATATATCTTACTGAATTTTCTCTTTAAATTACTATATTGAGCTCTTCGTTATACCTTCCTCGATACGCGCCATCTGTCATGCAGAGTAGACCATATCCTTATGTATTTCTGAGTATTTTCCTTTCGAAAGGTGCCTAAGGCGCGTACACCCTTTTTGGGTGTTTGGCCGAAGCTGCTCCTCTTATTTGTGGTGCGCGTCTTGATGATTTTAAGCCGACTCCGAACGGCAGATAATTTTATGAGGAGCTTTTTCATGGCAGAAATACACTCGGGAGTTTGCCATTGCTTGCCGAGGGGCGACCGCTCTTAGAAAAATGGTGTAGTCACGCACCAACCCATTCGGCTACGGCGCCATCACATACGACGGCTTAAATGGATATTCGTTTTTTCCACTCTTCTCGAAAAATTCTAAGAAGATGTATTGATCATAAAATCAAACGAATTGCTGGCAGCTCATCACGTACGGAATGCGGAAAGAATCAAAGCATTTTCTAATTGCATTTCACCGATGACGCAATGCGGCAGGCAATGCAAGCAAAAAAAAGGCAGCCACAGTCCATGCGAAAACAAAAAATATTGAAACAGCAACGCAACATTGCAACAAACCGCAAACGAGCGTTTAATGTCTGGCCACTGGACACTAGCACAACAATAAATACAATTTCAAAGTATAGAATTTCATTTGAATTCTGGTGTTAAAGTTTTCATTGTTTTGCTTTTCTTCTACCTTTCGAGTTGCTTTAACAACTTCGCGCACTGGCAAAGCGAGTATTCTTTATTTTGTAGTTGTTCTAATTGCTGCCATTTAAAGCTTCCAATGCATCGCCGGATTTTATAGTCAACCCACTTGCCATAGCAAACATTTTTAGCATAGCATTTTTTCATCATATTTTATGTTTGTTTAATAGTTAAGCAATTACGCTATTCTTTATTCGCTGCTGTAAAAATCTGTAAATGTCCCTAATATAGCTGAGTTATTTATATTCACTTAGCTCCGTTTTCTGCACATTCCTTGAGCATTAGATGACCGAAACGTGCTGTATTTGCAATTGAAGTTTTGTCTAGTACAATTTGGTGCAGTTAGCCCCACATACATACATATTTTTGTTACTTGTTTTTTCTGGAATAGTATAATATAAAAAGTAAAAATCTCTTTTCGAGGAGCAACACACTGCGCACAGTGCAACACGTGTGGCAAAAAATAGCAAAAGTGAAAGTAGTAAGTTAAGTAATATTTTTTTAAAGACCGATAACAAATACTCTAATTAAAAGCAGGCTAAAAAGGTTGTACGCGCCAATTATTGTACATGTATATATAAACGATTTTTCACAACTTTTAATTTTTAATATAAAAATTTGTTTCTAAATGTATAGTTAAAAAAATTGAATTTTTCAACAATTTGTTTGGTAATAATTGCATAAATTATGCTTATCCTCATCCTTCTATTTCGGCGTTATTAATTTGTTATATAAGATATGGAAGCTGTGATTTTTGTATGGATGGTGGGCGGAAATATTGGGTTGGTAACTAAGTAATTGCGGATTTTTTTTAGAAAATCAAAGACATCTTTTTAAAGGAACTAAATAACTTTATTCTGTAATGTATTGCCAATTTTGATCAATGCCCGTTTGCCATCTTTCAGGCAGCATCATAATCCCACGTTCATAAAACTTCTGGATTTTATTAGCAAAAAACTGAATCAGGTACGATTTGACATCATCATCATTATTGAAATTTTTACCATTCAAGGAGTTTTGTAAACATCGATACAAAAAGTAATGAGGTCAGGACTATATGGTGGATGTTGCAAAACATCCCAACCAAGATCCAATAATTTTTGCCGAGTGGCCAAAAATGTGTGGGACCTTGCATTGTCATGATGGAATACAATACTTTTTCGATTTGTCAATTCGAGCTGATTTTCTTCAACTGTATTGTTTAATTTCGTTAGTTGTTCAATTTAGATATCAGAATAGATCATTCGGTTGGGTGGTAAGAGTTCAAAGTAGACACTTCCTTCGTAATCCCACGAAACTGATAACAAAACCTTCTTTTGATGAATATCAGCTTTTGATGTTGTTTGAGTTGGTTCACCTGGCCTGCTCCACGATCTTCTCCGCTTGATACTATATTGTTGTAAACAACCCCTTTTTCATCGCCAGTTATCAGTCGTTTTAAAAATGGATCATTTTCATTACGTTTCTTTAGCAAATCGCAGCTGTTAATGCGTTGCGTTAAATGCGTTTCTTTCAGTTCGTGAGGAACAAATGTATCGAGTTTTTGAAAATAGCCAAGTTGTTCTAAATGATTTTCGATGCATGTACATATGTGATATATGAAGGTGCTCTGCAATCTCACGTGTTGTACTGTGACGATCCGAATCGGTTATTGCTTTGATTAGGAAAATCAATCTTTGAGTGAAAAATCACCAGAACGAGATTTGGCAAACCAATTTTGATTCTGCCGTTCTTTTAAGGCTTCGTCACCATAAACAGCACATAATTTTTTATGAATTTGCAATGTGGTTTTCCCTTTGCGAAAATAAAAAAAGCAAAATATGATGAAAATGTTCCTTTTGATTTTTTATTTTTCAACAAACGCCAAACGAAAACTACTCAACCGATCAAAAACTGTTTTTACTGATTGACAGCTGAATTGCTAACTATCAAATAACAAAATGTGTTCTACATTGTACTACGTCTGCAAACTTAAAAATTCAACTGAAGCCATCTATGAGTACAATCCGCAGTTATCATACTTAGTTGCCAACCCAATAGTAATACAGTAGAGCGCCGATTATCCGAAACAATTGGTGCAGAGGGTGTTCGGATAATCGATTTTTCGGATAAACGAACATTTGCGAAATTCCAGTTCTTTGTTGAGGGTAGGTCATAAAATATGTCATTGGATAAGGAATACATATTATGTATGTAATGCTTTTTAATGATACACTAGAGTACAGTACATATTATGAATAGTCACATTTAAGTAGGGATTGCACACACGGTACATAAATACATGTGTCTAAACATTTTTTAATAGTACAAAACTAATCTAAAAAAAAAAGTCGAACATATTTGTTTGCTTAAGTTTTGAGACTCGTTTTTTTGCCGCCAAATCTCTTAGGCGTTTTAAAGACTGCACAGAATCGCATTCGCCTTGGTATCCCAACCATTTAATAGCAGTCTCAAATCATTTAAAGGCTTCTTCATTGGACGGACATTTTTCAACTGAGACGATGTCATCACTAATTTCGTCTTCACCTTCAGGAACTTGAGCCTGTGTAAAGATCCTTTTTTATCTGACGTCAAAAAGGTCAACGTTCGTCCCGAAAAAGAAGCATTTACGGGAAGCCATGCTACATTATAACCTTTTAAAGAAAAGTGCAGCCGAAACGTGTCATATATTGATCAATATTTGCGGTAATCACTCTCCATCAAATACAGTTGGTAAAGAGTGGTTTTGACGCTTCCAAAGTTCCAAAGTGGCAATTTCGTATTTTCGAAAATACTCAACTACAACAATTATTGGATGAAGACGCATGTCGAACCGTCGAACCCTTGATGATATGCCTAAAGAGTTGGATGTTGACAGATTAACCGTCGCCTAACATTTGTACGGGATGGGAATGGTCTAGGAAGTAGTTAACTGGGTCCACATTAATTGAAGGTGAGGGATATCGAGAGACGTTTTATGACGTGTGAGATGCTTCTTGAACGGCAGAAAAGAAGAGATTTTCTGTATCGAATCGTCACTGGCGATGAAAAATGAATCTATTAACTCTAAGTATCGAAAATGTTGGAGCCTGCCAGTTGAACCAGGTCAATCAACAACGAAGAAAACTATGCATGCTTCAAAGCTTATGTTGTGCATCTGGTGGGATCAGAAGGGTGTCATCTATTATGAGCTCCTGATACCGTCTTAAACCATCACTAGCGATCGTTACCGACTACAGCTAATGTGTTTGAATCGAGCACTCAAAGAAAAGCGGCCAGGATGGGACGGTAGAAATGACAAACTGATTTCGCTCCAAGACAACGCCAGGTCACACGTTGCTAAATTGGCCCAGAAATATTTAAGGAGACTGAATTGGGAAATCTTGTCCCATCCGCCGTATTTCCCAGACATTGCGCCTCCGGATTACCATCTGTTCTGATCAATGCAGTCAGCCCGTATTGGAGAGCGTTTCACTTTACGAGAGCAATTCAAACTGGCTCAATGAATAGATCAAAAGAACTTGAATTTTGCGTCAGAGGGATCCGTATGCTACCTGAGAGATGGAGTAAAGTTGTAGCTTTTAATGGCACATATTTCACATATATCATATAATGTATTATTTAATTGTTCAAATAATTCGGAACTTTGGCTAAGAAAGGACAGAAACGCCAGGTCTCGCTACCGTAAAGATGCACTCTTTTTTTGCAAGCATTACAAGTTTTTAATTTTGTCGTTTTATTAATTGTGGGGGATTTCCGTTCTCTCGAAAGAGAAAAGACAACCGTAAGGTCGCATAGTCTTGCCTAGGCGATTATTATCGTCCATCGAGGTACGTCTTCAGACTTAAGAACGGAGATCAAGGTTCATGATGCGATACCTATAGTGTCTCATGAGCAAAATCCAACCCCAACGTCCGCGTAGTGTTCCTCGTTTCGACAGATGAGGAAATTACGTCCAAATGTTCTATATATCTCAGATTTACGTTTCTATATTTAGAACATACACGCAAACTAAATTTAATCAAATTCACATAACTTCTAACATTTCCGCCAAGGGCGCAAGTCGTGCTTTTATAGCAAACCTTATCTTTTTTCATATTTCTTCTTTCCTAAGTTAAAGTCGGCCATATGTATAATGCCATTGAAATCGGAGCATGGTTAATATTTTTGGCAACCGCTTATATAGGGATGTCACACTGTGCAGCGTTGGCAGAGAGCAAAATTTTTGTCTAAGAAAATATTTGCGCGTTTTTGTAAATTCCGAGGTCACTATACAGCTGTTCGCAAAGACTTTTAGTGCGGCTTTGTTTCATCAAAGTAAGATTTTTCAAACAAATCTCAAGCACTGAAAATCATAGGATGGGTTAAAGTAAAAAAAAAAAAAAAACGAATAACAAAACCTTTTAAAGAGGATCACCTTTATTTCATTTATATAATACCCACGAATTAAAGGGGGTTATTTGGGAGGTAACTCTGTTCAAAAATGTTTACGATATTAAGCTCTATTAAACCCGTTTTCATTTGACATCTGTATTGCGAATTTGACTGAACTTCCTTTTTAATTTGAATTTAATTTAATTTAAATTTCATTTACTTCAACTTTTTCAACAGGAGGCAACTCTCCTAAAAAGCTAGCCTTTTTAAATCCAGATCACAAACCAGTTTGTGAAAATTTTCTTGCAAATGCGTATAGTCTCTTTCGCGTGATTAGTTCAGAAACATCCAAACTCACAAGACGAAAACATCCAAACTCGACAAGTCAAGACAAACATACAAACTTTCAAATGTATAATATTAGTGGGATTTGCTGTAGAATGGATTATATTAAAAAAAAACAAAAAATTCATGAGATTTAAAGAAGGGAAAATAGTCAAAGTAGGGTATATTCATTATTAAAAATAAAAAATGAAATATGTTAAATGGTGAAAAGCAAAAAACGAAGAGAATGAATTAAAATGACCACTGGACGTTTGGTGCGACCTCAGAGCGTGGCATGCAAACAATGTTGCTGTTTGGATATTGCAACACTGGCAAACAATGCACACTGGCGGCAGCCATAGAAAAACAACAACGTTGAAGCGTGCTTTCATAGCAACAAATACAATGACTTGCAATCGACTGCTATGCATGCATGCGGTCGCGTGTAAGTGTTTGATACCCTGACTGCCGCAACTGGCCAACTGGTGTAACCAGCTTTTACTCCCTTACAGTTTGCTGCATACGCTTCTGCTTTCAGCACCATTCCTTCGATTGTTTTCTGCTGGTTTGCTTCTTTATTTTCTGTTTTCTTACATGTCGCTTGTTTTCTTGTTTTTGTTTTTATTTGGACGAATTTGTGTTTTCGTTTGGTCGCTAGCAGATTTTCCAAGATTTATGTTAACACAGCGTTGCACTTTTGTAGGTTCAGTGGCGCCCTTGAGCTTGTTAAGCTGACAGATCCCAAAAAGTTCCAAATATACAATTTTCTTGTTAGCAGCAGCATTAAAGTGATTGTTTTTTAATAAGACTTTCAGCTATCAACGAATACTCCCCCGCTTAAGCCATTGATAATTTTCAACGCCTCTGCCACTGGACTTCAATGTTGCTCTTGCTACGTATTGATTCTTAGAGCAATGTCGATGTAAAAATACCAACAATTGCTTGTAAAGTTCGTTGCAGCTTCTGAAGAACGATTTCAGGTCAAGCGCCCATTGTAGGATATTAGTCTCGTGAACTGGCTGACTTGGCTCCGCCGCATTCGTTGTTACCATTGGATTCCCTCCAATTGCCTTTAGCCTCTGCAAGTCGAGTGCCTGGCTGACAAATTGTCTTGTTTACTTACTGTCAAACCGCTGCTACACATACACACATACATATGGCCTTGTTGGCGGCTTGTTTGGCTTAAAAAAAGTTTATATTGTTGTTCTTGTTCCTGTTGGCTTGTTTCGACATTTTCGTTTATTTTTCATCTGCTTTTTGCTTCTCCATGCAAAAACAGTTACTTCTTTAAGTTCTTGCTGCATATTTTTCGGTTTTTTATAGTCGAACTGGTTTACTGTGCATAGATACTTAAGTTAGTTAAGTGTTACGGACACCAATATTAGGCACTATCGCCAATACAAGAATTTCGGGAAAGCTTTAAAGAGATCCCGAATTCTCAGAACTAGTCACGGAAGCAATTTTGTTAAACTCAAGACCTTAACAAGGAAAGTTTTATTTATTACGAGGGGAGGTCAAAAAGTTCGCTAAGAGGAAGAGTTGAGTATATAAAGAAATTATTTAAGATCTACTTGGCAGACACAGATCGGAAGATGTTATAATTTTTACAAATGGCGTCGTACATCAATCATATTAGACACCTGTAAGCTACACAACTTCAGTATACAAAGAGTCTACTGCTTGTCTCTCTGTACTCCGCCAGAGCATGGAATAATTGTGTCGATTTTTTGCCCAGTAATCGACCAGTAATGTTGGCGCGACGTGAATATCGACGTCGATTTCCTAATCGTGTCGCGCCAACAGGGCCAACGATTTGGCGCTTAGTTTCTCTACTCGCGCAGACTAGAACCACATGAGACTTTGCAGTGGGTGGCCGCCATCGGACTGGTCGTACGAGCGAGAATATAGTGGCTGTGGTTGCCGATATCGCTGAGAACGAAGAAACATCGACCAGACGTCGGGCCACGCAATAGGGCATCGCCAGACGGACCCTACAGCAAATTTTAGCGAAACCCCTATACATGTTCTCGTGCAATGTGCAAACAGTGCAACCGATAATGCCTGCTGATTGTCAGTCGCGTGGGAATTACTGCCTATTACGATTTGGTGTCGAAAGTCATCATGAACGAGGAGGCGCATTTCCATTTAACCGATTACATCAATAAGCTAAATCTTCGTTTTTGAGGCACTGAAAATCGGCGCGTGGTGCACGAAGATCCCTTACGTCCATTCAAGGCCAATGTGCGATGCCGAAGCAGTATTTTTATTATAGATGCTTTCCATTTCAATTCATCCGGGCTTTTCGGGACATGTTCTTCGATTTCGATGTAATTCAAATATGGTGCTCTCTGGTCAAAATAATAAGACACGTATTTTTTTGTTCACCAAAAAAAATGTTTTTCAGGATTTATCGGCAATTTTGTTTTTCGGCTCAAAATCGATTTTTTTAATTATATAAGAAAATATTTTTTTTTAATTGCTCATAACTTAGGCATAAATGAACCGATTTTAATGATTCTGGGTTCAAAATGGTCATCATTACTTGCACGAGCGATTTCATGTACAAACAATAGCAAAAAAGAAGTTGAAAATTTTTTATTTTGCAAAAAACAAAAATTGCAAAACAGGTTGTTTACTCAGCCAAATTGAAGTTTGACTTGTCCTCTTGATTTGGCTAGTTGCTATTGACGAAGTTCTAAAAATACTAAATTAGGGTGGGGTTAAGGTAATAACATATGCATAATGATATCGGGACCGTTTCCCTCAGTCATGGCTGAGATTTTGGAGAGGTCACTTGCTGTACTCAGTCGCTGGGCTGCCATTTGCGGCCTCCGAGTCAACTCTGACAAAACGGAGCTGGTGCAGTTTACCAGAAAATATAAACCTCCACCCTTTTGACTTCCCAAATTAAACAACCACGTCTTTCCGTTTTCATGGGAAGTTAGGTGTGATACTTGACTCCAAACTCCATTGGAAGCTACACATTGAAAATCAGATAAAGAAGGCCAGTATAGTCTTCTACTCCTGCAAATCTATGTTCGGTAAAAAATGGGGACTCAAGACACAGGTCGTGCTGTGAATGTACAACGCAGTGGTTCTGCCAATTTTAACTTATGGATGCCTGGTTTGTTGGGAAGCTCTTCGGAAGGGCTATAATATCACTAAATTGTGGAGGGTGCAAATGACTGTTTGCCTTGGCATCACCGAAGCATGTAAAGCTTACCCCAGTGCTGCCCTGAATATCCTTTCGCACTTACTTCCCATCGTCATTTACGTTCTTTCCATTGAAGCTCAAAGTGCAATCAGGTTAAAGGAGGTTGGCCTCCGGAGGCAATCTCTTAAGGGCCATGGTATCATTTTTGGGCAGTTAACACCGTATTTCTCCGAACTTCGAACAGATCTCTCCATCCGCAAACTGGAGCTTGATGGTCGTGCTAGGGTAATCTTTCCAAATAGGAAATTTTTTCATGTGCTATTTCGAAAACCCTTTGGCCCGAGTACGATATACGGAGGACTCACAAAGTCTATATCAATAGCTCTGGCTGGATGTAAATATCTGCCTGTTGGAGGTCTCATAATGGTATCAAAATGGCACTTTAGTGCAACTTGGGTAGTGCCAGTGTGGTACTTCATCGTTATGAAAAAGCTAGGAGTCAAATCCCCTGCTGCTTGAGAGAGAAGAACTCGAGTATGAAGCAACGGAACCTGTTCCATTCACAGAAGAAGAACTGAAAGATTCTGCAAAAGCAATGAAATTCAATAAAGCGCCTGGCCCTGATGGCATAGTTGCGGAAATTTTGAAACATTTGCAATCGGACGCTCTCTTTTACAGCTAGACATGTACAACGCATGCCTAAAAGAAGGAATTTTTCCAGAAATATGGAAAAAATAAAAACTAGTACTAATTAGTAAGGGAAAAGGAGACTCAACGTTAGCGTCCGCTTATAGACCGCTATGTATGCTGGATAGCGCAGGAAAACTATTTGAGAAATTGATAAAGCGTAGGCTTAGAGAAGCCGTAGAGAACGGTGGCGGCCTGTCTGACTGGGAGCATGGTTTTAAAAGTGGCAAATCTACCTTAGGGGCCATCCAAGATGTAATAGCTAGCGTAGAACATGCCCAGGCAGGTAATCGATACACCAAACGCTTAGCATTACTAGGCACTCTGGATATTAGAAAAGCTTTCAACAGTTTAAGTTGGAAAGACGTAATTAAAGACCCAAAGGTAAAATTTAAGATCCCGAATAATCTACTCAAGATTATTTGTATATTAGCTATCTAAGCAATCGCGTGCTCTTATACGAAATGCGGGAAGGATATGAGACTAAACGAATAACAGCAGGTACGGACCAAGGATCAATACTCGGCCCTGAACTTTGGAATATAAGCTACGATAAAATCCTTCGAATTGAGATGCCTGAGGATGAGCACTAAGTGGGATACGCAGACGACATCGCAGCTGTAATAATCGCTCAAAAAACTGACGGCGCCAAAAGGAAGGTAAATCAGGTGATGATCCAAGTTCAGACATGGCAAGAGGACCATGGATTAAAGCTGGCCACAGAGAAAACAGAGCTAATCCTTCTAACCGTACGTATGCCATTAGAAGTAGATATTCAAGTACTCGATACCACTTTATCGACAAAAAGTGTGCAATTAGGCACAAGGCTTACTTACCGGGCGCACATAAATCATGCTGCCACAAGAGCTGCCAAAGTAGGCGGCATGTCAAGTAACCTCATGGCAAACCTTGGAGGCCCAACACAGAACAAGCGAAAACTTTTAATAGACACGACGAACTCGGTTCTCTTATACGGATGCGAAATATGGGCAGATTCGCTAAAAGTGTAATGCCGGCGGAAAACTCTGCAATCTGTGCAACGCACCTGCGCTCTCTGAGTGGCTTCGTCATACAGAACAGTATTTGAAGCACCGGTGTTAGTTATCAGCGGAACCATCCCTATAGATATTCTAGCACAAGAGCGTAAACGGAGATAGGAGGCAAAAAACACAGGAATCCCAGTACCACGCTTCTCCGATATTAGAATCCAAACGCTAACACTTTAGCTGGCAAGATGGAGCTCTGAGCGGTACGGTAGATGGACAGCGAGACTAATACCCGATCTAAAAAAGTGGGTAGAAAGAAAGCACGGAGGTTAACTATTACCTCACACAGTTTTTGTCCGGACATGGGTCCTTTCGCAAGTACTTGTGGCGAATGAGAAAAGTGAGCCTGCATATATGGAGATACTGAGTATGATGATGCGGAGCAAACCTTCTTTAAATGCGAGAGGTGGAACATAGAGAGAACAGCTCTGCAACGAGCATATAGAGCAGTATATTTACACCTGAAGAAGTGATCGAGAAAATGATGATAAACGAAGAAAACTGGAAATCCGTCGCAAATTTTGTGGAGGATATTATCCGAAAAAAGAAGCGCGAAATGGAAACTTATGTTGAAGAGCATTGAGCATAGACTTCTCAAAACAGGCGACCCTAGACGCAGGGTGAGTAAGTAAGTGTCCTTCTTAGGCCGCCGTCTTGACCCTCTACCCTCAATGCGGAAGCAGTCCTGGGGTGGAGGGAAAAATCCTAGAGAAGAGGGAAATTTTTAGTGGAATCGTCACACACGTAGTAGCGATGGTTACTATATCGTGCGAAGGCATTTTTCACCCAACCTCACCGCCAAAAAAAAAAGTGTGGTACTTAAACCATTTTACCACTAACCTTGCATTTTTAGTTGATGTTGCTTCCTATATTTTTGGGAAATTAAGAAATTTATTAGGAAAATAAGAAAATGTTTTAACAATAAGGGTAAAAATAACTCTAATCCCATAATAGTTTCAAATGGCGTTGCCAAAAAATATTACAGAAAAAAGTCAAAGTTGTTAAAAAAATTTAGTAATGGTAATAAGAGATTCTCCGGTGTTTCCGGATGCGCGGGATTTCCATCACTCGGCCATTTATTGCAGTTTTATTCACAGTTGCGGCTTCTTTTGTTTAAAAAGCCTTACTACACTAGCGAATAGGCATTGACTGCCGCCCTATTGTTTGCAGCTGTGCCGACATGAGAAAGTGTGCCAAAAGCGAGTGCACACACACACGGAAACAAAGCTGTTATAGTAACTTCACATGTTTGCACTCGGGTGTTTGCATTCATTGAACTGCAGGCGCGCGACTACAACTGCAGCAGCAGCCATTTGTTGCGCTTTTTTCTGCACTTTCATACTGCCTGACATGTGGCCCACTACCTCTCCTTCCACTCGATTCTTCCCCTAACATTTGTGAATTTTGATCGGCTATTGTTAGTATCTCATTCTTCACTGCTGCTTCCCTGGCACATTTTTTTCAGGCGTTGTATGAGGTCGTTCAGTATGATTTGGCGTTTTAGCTTGAAAAAAGGTCAGTTGATTTTTGTTTTTTAGAATACTGTTGTTTCAGTGGCTTATGTTTTGTTATTTTTCTGTTTGGTTTCTTTTTGTGTACGCATACGCTTTTCCGTTTGGCAAAAAATGTGGGTGAGTCCACTTATCAGGCTTTCACGTGCTTTTAAACGATTGGCATATGCCACGGATTCGCAATAATGTGCGCTGTGTACATAGGTACATTCATCCATGTGTAAGTTTCAGAACTGTTTTTCGTTTAGAGCATTTTTACATTTAGTATATAACAGTAAGCACTTTTTTCAAAGCAAATCCCAGCGGTCTTTTATTTTTTAAGGCATCGAGTAAGTGTGTAATAGTTTCGCACAATTTTTGAAGTGAAAACTTCTTTAGAAGTTCTTCTGAGAGTGATTTGAGACTCGATGAAACGAAAAAGCGACACTACGAAGCGTTATATGTTGATATACGTATATGTGGGTGGCTGCGTACTGCTGAGCCACGCTGGTATAGTGAGTATTGTAGTATGTATACTACACTGCCTATTACTTGCTTTGGTGTTTAGTTCAAGCGTCATACGTATGTATGTTTGTATGTATGCTAGTACGTATGTGTGCGCGCCTGCGTATTACGGAGCCACGGTGAGCGAGAAGGCATTATGTATACCTATACTACACTACCTAATACTTGCTTAGACCAATCGTCCTACGAATGTTTGTGTGTATGTTAGTACGTCTGTGTAATATACGCGTTACGACGATCATAATAGCAACCGCGTGTGCTGTATTATATTCCACCGAATCAATCAATAAATAGCATCACGGAATTCATTGACGAAAATTTAATAAAGTATACACCAGAATTATCGCGGATACTTACAAAAGATTACGATAAAGTTCTAATGATTTTAAGTGGCGATTTTAACGTAAATTTTGCATTGGACACAGCGGTTCCTTTAATTGACTTTCTTAATACAACATTCAATTTAAAAATGTGTAACAATCGCATTGAATCGACAACACGATCAAAAACAACAATTGACCCGATATTTCAAAGATATGTTGACAACATCGAAACCAAAGCATTTGTACCATATTTTAGCTATCATAAGCCACTCGTATCATTTGTTGAAATTGAAAACATTGAGGATGAATAATAATAAAATGAAGAAAATAAAATATGAACTTTAGAGCAATATTATAATGAACTTATAATTATCCCGCTCCTAATGCTGCTTTCGTCTCATTCGCTCTCAGTTTGTTTTACGGAAGGTTTCACTTCTATCGCGTCTAACCGTTAGACTGGTATTTTTTTTTTTTAACTCGGTAGTGATATAGTTATTGGTATCTCTTACATTTGAAGGGAAGTTCAAATACGCGTAAGTCAATTTACCCATAAACTGTATTCACTAATAATTTTCATGCTAATTTTTTGCTATTTTTATAAAAAAATATAATTCATTGCATAACAAAAACCTTGTAAGTTAAAATGGCAAACTTCGTACGTAAATGAAAAAACTTAATAAAAAGACAAAAAACTAGTCATCAAAATTTTTCATTTTTTAATCAGAATATTTCGGACACTTCTGACTTTGCAGTTTATAACTCATTTCATTTTTGTATAACACAGCGTAAGTTTGAAGTGGTGAAATTTCTTAGCAAACGGTGTTGAATTTTCTTCAAAATATTAGGTTGGGGAATAGGTTTGGTAGCGTTTTTACCGAAGACTTTTATTTAAACAAAAAATCATAAGTTAATCAATATATATTCGCCGTGGCTGTTTACAACCTCTTCCCACCTCTCGATCAATTTGTTGATGCCGTTCCACCAAAAATCGGCTGGTCTGGTGTCAAAGAAGTTGTTGAGCCAGTTTTTAAGGACCATTTTGTATCGCCCTTTGTATGGTTTGACAGGGAGCGAAAAAGATGGTAATCGATCGATGCTAGAGAGAATACGGCGGTTGCTGAAGGGATGAAGGACCGGCTTGACCCTCGGCTTTGGCGTATCTCCTGGAGTCATCCACTCCTTTCTTTGCTTCATATTGAAGTATAGGCACCATTTCTCTTCGCCCGTGACGATTTAAAAAAGCGCTGTTTATGACCGCGTGTCGCTCGTTGGCGTCGTCGTAAGTGCATGGTTATCATCCCAAAGGCACTTTTTCCCTCCCTTTCCCTTTCCCACGTATGGTACCACAACGGACGAATTTTTTGAATATTTGTCCAAGTGGGCCCCAAGCAAGGACAGCCATTTAACCTAACCTTACCTAATCTATAAAAAGGAAAGTTAATTTACCTTGGATTAAATATAGCAAATCTATGTTTTTCATATGTTACATGGACACGAATAAAAATTTTTATTTATTTTTGCTGAACACAGAATAACAAAAATATTGCTTACTACAAACTACTTGAAAGACTGCAATCATGCCTCTTTCCCACATGATTTTTCACCGAAATAGTTCCAGTGGTTGCCCTAACTCTTGGCTGCAAAAATCAGTACAGAGTTCTTATGTCGCTATAGGTAGGTTTTTCTGGGCTTGCTGTTGTAGCATTACCTTCATGAATCGTTCGGACTTCTCTTTGCTTTCACTACAAACTTAATTATTCAATGTCATTGCAAGCAATATTTGCACAATTACTTTCTATACCTAATTTTCACCCTTCTTGTTCCAAAGCGAATTACACTTCCTTTGCTGTTGTAAAAGAAAGCGGAGAGCCTATATCGTATGGACTACTACTTCCCTTTTTGTTCAATTTTCACCGCTGAGGTAACAGCAGTTCTCTACGCCATGCAATATTCGTCAAAATCGAAGGGGAAATGCATCATATGCACAGACGGCCTGTCCTGATTTCAGGCTATAAAGAACTATAATAATTCCAATCACATTATTGGAGCCATAAGAAATATCCTGATGCCTCACCCTCATAAAAACAGAATCATGTGGGTACCAGGGCATTCATGCATCAACGGCAATACAATCGGACTTATAACAAAACTTATCGGATACAAATTTCCTCTCCATCTGATTATATTAATTTACAATATGCTCTGTAATAGAACATTCTCGGTATGGATAAATAATATAAAAAGCAGTCGAGATTACTATATAAAAAATGGACTACAGCAAGGAACTGTAAATGCCCCCACCCTCTTTAACATATACATACTAGACCTACTGCATAAAATCGACAATATAATAGCCTTCGCCGATGATGTTGTTATTTACCACTCAGACAATACAATTGCCAACATAAACACACATCTCCAACTTAAATACAATACTGTAGAAGAATATACAACGGACTGGCACCTCAAATTAAACACCAATAAATGTGAAAATATGCTATTCCGTCCCCCGATCAAAAAATGCAACACTAACATAAAAAAAAACTGGAAAATTTTCAAAATTAAATCTGAGAGCACAAATACCACAATTCAACAAACCGATAAAGTCAAATACCTCGGCATATACTTAGATAAGTTCTTGTACTACAATCACCACATTAACAACCAAATAAAGAAAACAACTAGAGCATATTATGTTTATAAGGAAATGTTCTCAACGAAATTTCTGCATAACAGGCTAAAATCAATTATGTATCAGGCATTGGTAAGACCTATACTCACATATGGGTGTCCTATTTGGTATAACTTGTCACCATTTTACATGGAAAGGATAAGAAAACTGGAAAGAAGGATTCTAAGATCATGCACTTCCTTATATAGGACAGCAAAAAGCAACTACATCAAATATGTAACGAATGCAAAAGTATATGTATAACACAGCCAAAGTACCCAGAATCGACTGTCATATAATAAATCTAATTAGGAGACACATAATGCGCTGTCTTTACAATAATAATAACACTCTAATAAGGGCACCTTACCATGAAAGCGATGAATATTTCCTGTCAACCATTAAAAATGGATTTACACCACCGGAAACATTCCTCTATCTTGATAAGAACGGTTTTATACAAAATAAGGACCATATACCGATAATTTATCACATTCATAGAAGAGCCAACGTTAAAACAGTCACGACAAAAGCCCTTAACAGAGAAAACCAACGTTTTGATACATACATCTCCCCCAGAGACAAAATAGAAGCCCTCGATATTAATAAAAAATGCCGGTGGCTAAACAATACACAAACGTAAACACTATTTCATGCCGAATACCCGACATAACTTCCTTTTAAACCATTTTATCTTCTATTAAAAAAGCTAAGCATGCACTGTTTTTTACAGGTTTTTTTTCTCTGCAATATAATCATAAAATATTATAAAAGCTTCAAATTAAAGCAGACACATCTAAAATACCATCAATTAATAAAATGTTATTGTACTATATATATCTATAAGAAGCTCGTCATGTACTTGAGAACTCGTCTAGAGTCATTGTATAATCATATCATATACTTAAATAATATCATACACTTAAATAAATAATCAACTTAAAAAAAAAAAAAAAAAAAGGCAATACAATCGCTGATAATACTGCCAAGGATATGAGCATTACTCTTACTATCACATCAAATCTTTTATGTAAAAATGATATTTATCGACTTATAAAGCAGCATAGGCAAACCAAACTAGTAGCTGACTGGTTTCACTATAGCCACCATTACTCCAGGATTAATCCTAATCGTACTAAACCAACTTATCTATCAACCCTCCCATCTAACTATACTACGCCATATACTCGCCTACGCATTGGTCACAGTGTAATCACTAATGCATATCTACTGCAAGGGAGGCAGCCAAGCCTGTGTCCATTTTGTAATACTCCAGCCAGTATCCTGCATTTGTTAGCCTTTTGCCCTGGACTAGATAGACAAAGACAGCAGAATGTTGACGGTCATGATGCACTATCGCTACTAATTAACCTTTCCGATTCCAACATTTCGAAAATCTATAAATTTCTGAAGGACTCTGATCTTCTACGACGTACATAAACCAGGAAATCTTCACCAGCCAACTTTTTGTTTATTTAGCAATTCTATTGTTATTTGAGCTTAAAAAAACAAAAATGAAAAAAAAAATAAAAAAAAAATACTTTCTATACGGTATCAACGCTCTAAGTACCAGCTACAATAATGAAATTGGAGAAAAAGCGAATCCGCACATTTAAAATTTTACCAGAATTACTTATATTGTAACGATGCAGAGAGTGAAACGAAATTTAATAATTGCATTTCGTCTGTCTGTTCATAAGTTTGAACGCGTTAATCTGCGAAACGGTTGAACCAGCTTTGAAAGGACTATCACCGATACTTTTTACGCTGAAAATAATGCTCCACTTCAATTCAGAAAATTAAATACCTACTTAGATTTTTTTCTTTTTTCTATTCACGCACAAGGAAGTAGTTGTTCAGCTGCTTCTTGCTTTCACAAGAATGCCTTCTGCTCAAAGATGAACGAGACGTTATCAATAAAACGGTCCGCGGATGACATATGGCAAAAATAATTTTTTTGTTTTTTGGTAGGACTGTTATAAGCTTTGTTTTCTGTGCTACTGTTAACAAGTCAAGCTCGAGTGTGTTCTTCGAATTCTCTTTTATGACTTCAATTGTCTCAAAATGTTTTCCACAGAGCGGCAACTTGAGCTTGGGAAACAGGAAAAAGTCACATGGAGCCATATCAGGCGAATACGGTACTTGCGGAACGATATTAACATTATTTTTGTTCAAATAATCGCGAACAAGACGTGATGTGTGAGCTGGTGCATTATCGTGATGCAAGAACCATGACTTGTTGTCCTACAATTTCTTCCTTGTAAGACGAATGTTCTCGCGCAAATGCTTTAAAACGTCTAAATAATATTCAGCGTTAACCGATTTTGCCATTTGTGCGATTTTCAAGCACAATTTCCTTTACTTTTCCGATGTTTTCGTCGTTTACTGATGTTGCTGGACGACGTTCATGAGGCAAGTTTTCAACCGATGTACGGCCCTCTTTGAACGATTTGTACCACTGGAAAACACGTGCACGCGATAGAGCAGAGTCCCCATAGGTTGTCTGCAACATTTTTAAGGCGTCTGAAGCCGAAATTTTGTTGGAATAACAAAATTTCAAACAAATTCTTTGTTCAACTTGAATTTCCATCGTTAAATTTGAAGAACACACTCGAGCTTGACTTGTTTACAGTAGCACAGAAAACAAACTATTTGATATATCACGCTGAAATTTGCCATGTAAGCTTATAACAGTCCTACCAAAAAACAAAAAATGTATTTTTGCCGTATGTCATCCGCGAACCGTTTTATTGATAACGTCTCGTTCATATTTGAGCAGAAGGTATATCAAGAACTTCGAATGATTTGGCACCAATTTGTATGCATAGAATAACCCAAAAGAAATTTAGAGCTTTCCAAATTCATTGTTGCTACAAATTCCAATCATCTAAAGTGCAATGTTACTAGCTCGAATTTGAAGATTGCATTTATTAGCTTTCAGCCGAATTTTTTAATTCTCAATTTTTTTCAATAAAAATTAATAGAAATCCGATCAATTGTATCATTGAAAAGAAATATGTTTAGCCTGTCAGGAGAAAAATAGCATCAAAACAAACTGAACAAAACCAGCCCTTTATTTTCGCTTACGGAGTGTTTGTATGTACTACTGCCTGTATATAGAGTAGCTTTTCGTTGTTTCATTTCAGTTGTAACGTACACTCAAACTTCTGTTTGTAAACAACATTGAAAATCCTTTTGTAGCTGCTGACCGAGTCCTATTGATTTGTATACCTTTATACCTTTTGCTGCTAGCAACAAAATCCATTTACCATCTGACTGAATTTTCTGTATCCTTCCTGTTATTTTGCCAAACTTATTCCACAAATGCCTCAAATTGAGAAATAGGAAGTACGACAACGAGTAAGTCTTTACCGTTACAATCTTCAGTGTTTACTGAAAGTGTCCATTGGAATTACCAAAAGAATTCACAAAGTATTCGAAACTTGAATTAACGAGCTCACCACCACTCATGTAACATATATGTAGGTAGTACGAAAGTGAGAGCAAGGCTTTGTTGTTATTTCAAGTACATTTCGCAAAATACATTTACAATAATTGTGGTTGCTTTTCCTTTGGCTTTCCCGTTCCTCCCTTTTTATTGTTTGTTAATTATCTTTGCATTTGCATAGAATCGATTAGACTATCAATCATGTACAGGTATTTGAAAGCTCCCTACAGCTGCGAAAGCCCATAATTACAAATTTCCAGGATCGCAAATTATTTACACTTGGCTTAGCAAAGTGGAGGTTTGTTGGGTTGCAGCTGCTGCCCATAATAGAACACACATAGGCTCATTTTTCTCACTCATGCCATTGAGATGCCGTATTAAGAACTTGTGCTTAACGCCCTAAAGACAATAGGGATTTTTCAAACGCTTTATAAGGTTCCTGTTTTCCACCGAGCAGAGATCATCCACTTTATTGAAGAATTGTCTACCAAAAGTGGTGAATCTTCGTGTGGATAGAGCAGGACAGTGACACAAATGGTGCAAATTCTTCCGTTCCTCTTCTTCATCTAGACAGTTTCTGTAGAATTCAGTATATGATATGTTGAGATTATGTTACACGTTATATGATTATGTATCTTATTCTACGTCCTCGTTAAGAAGTCTGGTGCCACGTTTCGTAAGTTCATTGGCTCTATGGCTTTCTTTCGATGTTGCAATGGCCAGAAACCCATGAAACATTTAAACGAAGTGGCCCTCTCATTAAAAGATATACCGCATTTCAAAGCTATCTTGGAGGTTGTCAATTGCTTTGTGAGGGATTTTATCGCCGCTTGGCTATCATGAAAATGTTAATCTCATTTCCACATGTCGTTGTACCAGTGTCACGGTTTTTATAATTGCCATCAGTTCAGCCTGAGAGACACTGCAATAGTCGGGAAGCCGAAAGTTAAAGGATATCTGCAGAGGTTCGGCAAATATGGTACACCTCCGTCCACTCTACCGTCGATCTTTGAGCAATGTGAGTACAAGAATGGGCTCGCCCTGTATTGCAACGTCTTGTGTCTTCACAGCCCTTGAGGGTAAGATGGTCATGAACAATGTGGTGACAATGCAGGCGGGAGGGCAATGCAAACATCCTGGGAAGCTCCGAAATATCGGAGGTAAAATTGATGTGCAAATCATTCCGATAAGCACCTGTCTGCAGCAAAACTTGTGATTAGTCTGGCGTCGTGCTAATTAGGGTTAAGCAGTATTTCTGGCATGTTTCCTAAAATTTCCGACTTGAACATATCCAGAATAGTTTCACATGGTAGTCATTAGAAAAGTTTCGTGGTTATAAATGGCTGAACAGTCCCATTCCTGGTAAGTACAGGGCACCGTGACCAAGTGCTCATATGAAGTATATCCTGCTCACAGATACGATGTATGTATATTGAAGTATATTGTTAAAGACAGTTTTGCCTGGAAGTAGCTTTATGTACTTTCGATCGCAGAAGTGTCTGCCCGCTATTCGTTGTAGATAAAGATCTATATATTGGTTAACCCACTGATTGCTTATCTCATAATCTTTCAAGTTGTATGTTTAGTTTCTACTCCGGCTCAAGATTCGGTGTTGGAGTTTTCAGCATAGAACATATTATCTCTCTGATTTTCACCCCAATTGGTCTTAATTGGGAAGAAGACCTTAAACTTGCTTGAAATTTAACTTCGCAGGGCACTGCTTTCTCTGCAGGACCCCTAATATGAAGTCCCCTATCGCGGAATATCAAATGGTATGAATTACTTGTACTATTATTCTCTATACGACTCACGCACGTTATATTATTCTGAGATCTGACTTTGCCATATAAAGCACAGGACGTATGTTTAACAGTGCCTCGAGAGCCACATCGGTCTTTGCTCTCTTCGTTTCGATAATCTCCATGCATGCTTTTCGTTGGAGTTTATTGAACTCGGCTCGTCTCTGCTTTCTTTCACCTTATGAGAATAGCATATGTCTGAGTAGATAAGGCAATGGCTTCATATGTCTATGCTGACAGTTATAGGAGCTCGATACCCCTATTTTACCTAAGAGTTTTCGACAGGTCGGTAAGGATGTCTGGGTTTTTCTAATATGTAGTATTATTGATGTGGTTTTTATGAGGTATTAATCGACTATATTGACTAATTTGGGATCATTAGGAAAAATGAGGAATTGAAGCTAAAACACGCGGTTTTGAATCTTATAATCGTCACAAGACTAGTAGTAATTTCTGCTGCTCCAGATAGGTACCTGCCTTAATAATAATCAACATAATATCACACAACTTTACACCCAGGAAGACAGGATTCTAGAGAGATTGCCCATTTGTACATCTGTCATTAATAATATACAGAGAGGTTTCCGACGATTGATGGGTACACGATGGAATGCGATGTTTATTCCGAAGAAGTTGGCGTTGGATGGAACGCATCACTATGCAAGTCTACAAAATGGAAGTGTATGGTTTTTACAGTATAAGGTCTTAAAAATAAGGTTACGTTTGTAAAGAACTGCAGAATTGAACTAGGCTCGGAGCCTTAATCACAAGTCATTTCTCTTTCTTGGCAAAGCAGAAACCGAACAAATTGTCTAAGAGCCATTCCATAGTGATCTAAGTATTTTGAACAGAGCCTTAATTTCTTTTTTTTTTTTGAATATTTTTTTGGTATAGTTTTTTATAGTCAAATATTCTCGGTTCTTTTTAACCTTTTTGAACAATTTATTTATTTATTTTAATTTTTAATATAAATTATACGTCTCCAAAACATTTTAGTTTTTTGTTTAATTAAATATTTTTGTTGAACAAAAAATAACTTTGCGAAATAACTTTTTTATTTGAAATTTTTGAAAAACCAACCTGTTCAGAATCTTTTCTTATTTTCTGTACGAATAGCTGAGACTACGCTTAGTTATCCTCAAAAAAAATTCCTAGTGGTATTCCCAAAAATTTAAGTGGTATTCCCAAAAATTAAGTGAGGGGGTCTGGGGGGCCAGTCGATCTCGCCACTTTTTGGCAGTAAACGTCCCGGGAATTTACGTTGCAGAAATTCAATTGTTGCATTCGCAGTGTGGCATGGCGCACTGTCTTGTTGAAACCAGTAACCGTCTAAACCTTTCTCACGCATTTGCGGCAGACATAATGACACAACTTCCATCTATATCGGTTTCCATCGACCGTTTAATATTTTCGGTAAAAATATGGCCCAATGATAGTTTTGGCGCAAATGCCGGCTCAAACAGTTACTTTCTGGTCATGCAATGGCGTTTCATGGATCTCGTGTGGATTCTCAGTTCTCCAAATGCGGCAATTTTGTTTATTCACGCTGCCAGAGAGGTTAAAAGGTGCCTCGTCAGTCATTAAAATTTGCTTCCCAAAATTGGGTTCAGTGTCAACCATTCGAGCGAATGTTTGGCCGTATTCCAAGCGACGTGAATGGTCTGTCGGCAAAATTCTTTGTGTCAATTGCCCTTCATAAGAAAACAAATTTAAATCATCCTTTAAAATGCGCCGCATTGTGGTTTCACTGACGCCAAAATGCTGAACGCGACGACAATACGACACTGTTGGCTCCTGGGCAACGCTCTCCCTGACTGCTTCAACAAGGTCATTGGAACGTCTTGGTCGTTGATGAACGGCATGTCGACGATCTCCAACTGTGCCGTGCTCAAAAAAACTCGACACCAAACGACGAATAGTATTGTCAGACGGTGCCTGTTTGCCGCGATACTTTTTGCGTTATGCCCGTTGAGTTAGAACAATAGAACGACTATTTTCGTTGTATAATGTCACTATTCCAGCGTGTTGTTTCGATGTAAAGCGATCCATGGTTGAAATTGTACTGAATTGACGTATCGAAAACAAGTATGGTGAAGTAGATCGGTTGGTAAATGGCAAAGTTATTCAGTATTTACATACCGACATAAAAGATGGTGCACCCTGCAAATAAGAAAACTGGTGTTTTTTATTTATAACTTAAAAAAAATTGTTGGGAGGTAGAAATTGTGCAAAAATTTATAGTTTTGTTAATGGAAAAAAAATAAATCTGGAAAAGTTTTTTTATGTTTTCTTAAGAAAAGTGTTTTCTGAAATCATTTGCTACGCCTGTTGGAAATGTCATGCGATTCTATGTAAACACCCTACAAATTATATTTTTGTTTTTAATTTTTTTAAATAAATTTCTGTATGACTTTATTTGAGAAAATACCTCAAATGGGAGTATGGTAGTAACTTTGTTTGTGAAATATTGGAAGCCTCAGAAACATCCGTTATCAAAGGTTATATATATGTTTGGATTTGGCGAAATGGTTTGTTGATCAATAGAAAAGAACTTTTATTTCGACCTAAAAAACAGTAGGCAAAGCTTAACTTTTATTATAACACTAAGAAAAAAGTCCAAATTTGTCAGTTATTATTGAACTTTTTTCCAAGCAGTTGAAAAAGTAAAAGGCATTCAGTATTCTTGTAGAAAAGGTCATGAGAATCAAAAAAATATAGATAACTTTCTTCTAGGACAAAGGCTACTGGCCTCTTTAACTATTAAAATGGGTTTCTGGTTCGCACCCGATAAACTTTTTATAATCTACCACGTTATTTTATTTCAATTACATGTCCTTGTACAGACAAATTACATGTCCTTGTATAGACAATTTCTAGATGATCTTTTGAAAACCATTCAGTTGAGAATACCACTGACGAAGTGTGCAAAGCAACGTGTGTAGTTAACTTCAAATGTGAATAACTTCACCGGTGGGTGTTTTAGAGCAAAGTTGAATATGGACTTCTACGTTTGTCCCTCTTTTCTCCATGAAAATTCACACCAAGCGCTTCGAAAATTAGTTCAAACGCAAAAACGTCAAAAGTGTATTGATCTGCATGAACAATATTTGGAAGAAATCGGCATTTTCGATTGGAAATATTTATTGTTTGTTTCTAAACATCAAAAGCAACCCAGTTATTAAGGAAAATACGTTGGTAACCAAAATATAGGTCATATAACCTCTGCTTTGAACTGCGCTAAAGAGTTGCAAATGTAATATTTGAATTTATGCGTACACACCACTCATTTTATCTGCATTATTACATTACTGTAAACCACAAAGCTGCCAGCGTATTGAATTGGCAACATACTGCACACATATACACACAAAGTGCATGCATATATTTGCTTCTATGTTTATAATATCTTGTAGTAAGTAGTTGCTAAATGCAACAGAGCAAAACTGCCAGTTATGGACTATAAGTTTTAATGCTTACGTTTTGCAATTGTGAGTAAATAAGCGAGGAATAATTGTGCGCTTAACACTGTTAATTAGGTAGAGATTTGCCAAAAAAGCTGACCACATTGAAGTAAACATATGTATGTGTGTATCTATGCACATTCATTTCGATGCAAATAAAAAGGAAAATGTTAAATAGACTGCACAAATGCACTAGGGATGCCATTCCCGGTGTTTCAAATAGCGAGTTGAAAGAGGTAAAAAGTTTTTTATTGGCACATTTTTTGTGCTTTTTGAAACTTTGTTCTCTAGTGGCATGAATGTAATGCTGTATTTACACTCGATTTGAAAAGTAAGACGATACTCATTCGACTCGTTAGTTTCGACAAACAACTGCTTTCGTTAAGGTTTGGCATTATTAGCGGATTACAGGTGTATTTGCCCATATTTCCATAAAAAACATTGCTTCTACAGCTCCAAAGTATTAATGTAGGTAAAGAGGAACTAGCTCTGGAAATGCAATCGTTATGGGAACACTCAATCTCATATAAAACTGCCAAAATTATATTAAGGACTTGGAATACGAAAAGTACAAACTTTATTTTATTACTCTCTAGAAAAGTCTGCAAAATATTGGTTGGTATACTGACGGGGCACTCTTTCACCCCGTATCGCGCAGGCAAGGAATGCTAGAAGTCCTTTGGAACACCTACTTTGCCACTGTCCTGCTCTTTATAGGACTCGAGAAATGCGCCTAGAAGCAACATATTTTTCATCCTTGTAGGATGTAGCTGACAAAAAGTCCATGGCTTGTTAAAACTCGCGAAGATTTGCATTAAAAATTACGTAAAATAATAATTCGACTCCAAGTACATAGCACTGGTAAGACAATAGACCCTAGAGGTCTAAGTGAAATCCTTTTACAAATCAGCTAGCACCACCTACCTTCTGGTGTTCCTGACGTGCTTGTTCTCATAGTACCGTATCTATAGATTTCCAAGAAAAATCGAAGTAAGTATTCCACACTTGCATTTAGTAGCTGAGAGAATGAACTATTTTGTAACTCCATTTAAATTTTTATCAAAACGATGTTGTGAGTAGCTATTTGACTCTTTAAACTACCTTTGATCTCTGCATCACAATGTACGTGCACTTTCTATTTCAGCAAAATATGCCAAAATTTTGTGAAACACAGTCTGGGGTATGTAATTTGTAATGTCAATGTGCCAGCAGCAAAATTAAGTGTTAAGAGAAACCGTAACTCTAAAGGTGTGAAGCTGACTGCTGTTGTATTTTCATATTTGTCGTTTTTAGTTTGTTGTTTTACACAATAACACGCAGCCAGACATATTCATTTTAACACCTGTCAAATACAAACAACGGAAATCTGCTTGAAGCGCATGCAAACAGTGGCGGCCAAAAGAACTCCGACACTTCAAAACACATATGAAGTTTTTAATGGAAATAAACGTCAACATTGATAAACATGAAACGACGGGATGCCTGGAGACTGTTTTTCATCTGTTGAGGAACAAGCAGCCAAATGGGCATCACTCACAATACACACTGTTATAGTTGTAACCAACCAGAGGAAAAGAAAATAACAGTTGGATTCTGGATGAATCAACACTTCAAGCAACCAACCAGATTCGTATGCTCCGTTCTCAAATTTCTATCTAGCTACAAGTATCATGTTGTGAAGGACTTCTACATTTCTGACTCAGTGCCAGAGGAAATATGCTTCAGTAACTAGTTCACCTACAGGAGCAAGAAATTCTGAAGACTTAATCCCTCTTTTTCACCCCAAAATACGTGTAATATGCAAAGATGCATCAACGATGTTTAAGGAGACGGGGACAGATTTATGCACCTGTCACCAAACTCTTTATCGCGATAGCCAGTGTCTGTTTCAAGCTATGGGATTGGGGATTTACGTACAAGCTTGTAAAGGAATGCTAAGTTACTCTCCGGCTTCTGGCAACTGGAAATAAATATAATGATGTAATGGTTACCAGGTAAAAGTGTCTTCCCTTCAACTACCAAATGTGTTTTAGCGTTCATCTGAAAGGCGTAAAGGATGGAGTTATGAACGGAAGTCACTGGGATGTATTAGGTGCGCAACTAAGTTCCCGCCGTTTGTCAATAGATGCCGCCAGGAGTGTGTGCTAGTTGGTTCTGACATAACCTAAACGTCATAAACCAAGTTTAGGCATATGGTAAACAAACTGCTTCGACATATTAGTGATTTTGTTTTGGTTTTGTGAAAGTGTCTGATTTTGTGCCGAATAATCGTCATTTGCGGGAAGTGTTGATTTTCCTATTTCTCAAGAGCTACAAAAAGTTTATGGAGATGCTGCTTTAAGTGAAACAACGTGCCGAGATTGCTTCCGTTGCTTCAAAGACGGTGATTTTAATTTTGACGGCCGTTCGCGTGAAGGAAGACCAAAAACCTTCGAAGACGCTGAATTGGAGGCATCGCTCAATGAGGATACGTGTCAAACGCAAGAAGAGCTTCAGTATTAGGAGTTACCCGCCAATCCATTTCCAAGCGACTGCGTGCTTTGGGAATGATTCAGAAACTGGGGACTTGGGTTCCTTATGAGTTAAAACCAAGAGATGTTGAAGTTTTTTTGCCTGTGAACAACTGCTCCAGCGGCAAAAAAGGAAGGGCTTTCGTTTTCTTCATCGCATCGTGACGGGTGATGAAAAATGAATTCATTACAGCAATCCAAAGAAAAGAAAGTCATGGGGAAGCATGACCGGGCATTCTATGTCGTCGCCTCGGCCGAATATTCACGCTGCGAATGTTATGCTATGTATTTGGTGGGACCAAGTGAGGCTTATTTATTATGAACTGTTTAGCCATAATTCGGCTAAATAGTATACATTCCATGTGGGCTGAATGAAACTACTTCCAAAAATGTCACTATTTGGATCCCATTTATAAAATTATTAAACATATTTGTGCTGACCTTTTAAACATAAACTCTTCTATCAGCATAGATGATTTTTTAAAACATTTTTCAGAAATAATTTTTTTTTTATAAAAAAAAAAGATTTTTGGAGGTATTTTCAAATTGATTCAGCTCACTTAAATGTTAATATTTTTCGAAATTATTGGGGCAAAAGTCATCATATTTAATAAATTTTACAATTTCGGTGAAAAAAATGCAACTTTTTAGTTAGTCACCCTAATGCACGTATACACAAAGATTTCAGCACAATATGAACTGTATAGTAAATAGTAAAGTTTTGCAAAAAATCCCACCCCCAACTCCAACATACACAGACGACAAATAAACATTTCGCACGTTTCACACATCACTGAATAATGGTTGCATGCCATTTTATTTATTTTTGATTAAATATAAGTTTAGAAAAGCCATTCAAATTATAATATTTTATTTTTGTTGCACAACTTATTTATCTTATGTTATTTATGTGCCTTGTTAACTTAATAAAATCGTCTAATTTGGCGAGTAGAGTTCAGTCAACTCGTAAAGCCGTCAAGCGCGTCAGGCAGACTGACGATAATGAAGCTAACAGAATTGAAGATTTTTTTCTAGTTTTAGGTGTTCAAGCATTTGCTGTTCTGTGCGCGCAGGGTATATCAAGTTCGAGTTTCTTATTTTTTAATTCAAATTGAACACATTTTGTGAATGGGTCGCCTTTATGTGATCATTGCCATTTGCACATGGTGGCGCAAAATTAATCACCCTATTGAAATATTTACACCTTTTGCAAAAGGCGTCGAACGTCAATCAGATTTAACGGTTGTATTGCACTATACACTGCACTATACAAACAGACAAGCAATAGAGCGCTAAAGGTCCAATTATAGATTTATACTCAAACAAACTTTTTTTGTTTAGTAAAAAAATTATTTAAAAACCAAATTTGTATACCATGTATGAGTAATAAATGATATTTTCCAAAAATCCTTCGGTTGCATACATACAGATATCAATTGGATTGGTAATGTTTCGATGACATTTTTTTTTTGTTTTTTGCAAACGTTCAAATGTTTCTGTTGTAGTCATATAAGTCTTATGTTTAAGATAGCCCTAGACAAAAAATTTAAAGCGCATTGACGGCTTAATTACTGCAGAATATCACGTAACTATTCTTCCCGGTAACTCCAAGCTAGGCACTCGCCGTATATGTTAGTTAAGACTCAAGATTTGGTTCCAAGCCATTATCAACTTTTCAAGCATTCGCAAGATTTTCTTGATGGTATAAAAAGATACTTTTATAATGAGTAGGTAAAGATATTTTACCACTAGGTATGAGGTAAGTCCACGCGTTTCATGGGATTGTCTTCAAAACGGACAAAAGTTATCGCACAAACTTATTTGAAGTACAAGTAGAGGTGCTAATTCTAACTATTAGGCATACAACTCTGCTCCCGTCACTTTTCGATAGTAGGCTGCAGTTGCAAGAGCTAGTCGAAATAGAGAGGTTTGTATATTCTACAGCAAGCTTGGATATTTGCAAGCATACCCTCAATGCCGCTTTAGTGAATTGTGTTTTTCGTAAATTTATTTTTGATTAAATATTACAAATTGACGAGGAGTTTTAATTTTCTCTTTCTATTCAAGATAAGTGCGGTTCACGGCATTAAGATAGATAGGTAGAAGCGGCTGTGGTGATACTACAGTAGCAGTAGCAAAAGTAGCTTCTTACAGTAGACGCCAAAGCCAACTTTGTGGTCAAGCTTTGAGCCATCAGTAAATAATCGCAAGCATCTATCTGGAATTCTAGTACTAAATAACCTATTCAAATATGGTTCATCCAAACAATAGTCAACAGAATTTGGTGGGCCCAGACCGAGTATCCAACACCTTGTCATTGTTTAGTTGCGGCATACCGATCAGCAGTATTACTTGAATTTTGCTTAAAGGATGTGGTTCTAAGTGCGCCGCTTCTTATTGGGTGGGGCCACTTCGGTGTGTTATTTTATGAACTATTAAAACCGAGCGAAATCATCACAGTTACACACATTCTTTGGCATTTCCACTCTTGTAAGGAAGACAACAAAATCGATTAATTCATAAACTACCTCAAGAAACGAGCAATTCTTCTCATACGAAACTCGCGTGCCACCCGAAATATATGAAAAGGTCATTACTTTTTTAAAATTACTACTCCAATTTCTTCTATAGGCCGAGGATTTTAAAACATATTCTGAAATAAGAGATTTATATGACTCATCGATTGTTCAATTGGAACTTGATACTTGATATTGTAATTATTTGTATAGTATTAGTAACCAACTCCTCATCATCATCATCAGGTAGCGATTACAGCTCAGGGTGAGCTTTAGCTTCATCCGCAACCCTCTTCCAAACTGCACGGTTCATAGCAAAAGATCTCCAGCTCCTAATTCGTTGCTTTTTCAGGTCGGTTATGGCTTGGTCAAGCCAGGTTAACCTTGGACGTCCTCGGGCTCGGGTCATTAGACAATTCGTTGATAAAAAAGATTTTTGGGGGCGGCTGTCTTCCATGCGCACAGTGTGCCCTAACCATCGAATCCTTTGGGATTTAATGTATTTCACGACGTCTTCTCCCTGGCATATAGTAAGTTTAGCAACTCATCGTTGTAGCGTATTCGGTACGTTCCATCGTTGCAGCGTATGGGGCCAAACACCCTTCGGAGTACTTTTCGTTCGAAAGCTCTTAAGCTACCTTCGTCTTTGCTTGTCAATGTCCAGCACTCGCAGCCGTAGGACAGCACTGGTAGAGGCTGAGTTTACATTCACTTGGGAGCAGTTTGGACTTCAGCAACTTTGTGTAGGCGTAATATGTTTTGTTTGCTGCCATTATTCTGCCTTGTATTGTTTCGTAACTCCTGTTGTCATTTTTTATTAACACTTCCAAATATTTGAAGTGTTGAACACCTTCAAAGGTTAATGCCCCGATTTGGATGTTTTCAGGACTTCGTCTTTAACATAAGATTTAACATAAAGATTTGATCTGTTGTTGATCGATCCGCCTTGGTATTCGCCCAAGATTTTTTCTGTTTCCGCAGTTAGCCGGGATGTGAGGATTCGAGAAAAGATGTTATAAGTATGTGGAAGTTAGGAGAGTGATTCCACGGTAGTTTTCACAGTTTAATTTGTCTCCCTTTTTGTGAATAGGAGTTACCAACCCTACACGCCATGCTTCCGGAGTGCTGCCTCGGTGCCATATTCTTAAAATGAGGTGTAGCAGAACTTGACGTCGGTTGTCGTCGAGGTACTTCAGCAGCTCTATGTGAATGCCATCTTCCCCAGGAGCCTTATTCTTACTCATATGAGAAATAGCTTTATCAAATTCCATCAAAGTTGGTTCCGGCTCCGCCGCATTATTGTCGGGCGTAAAGTTTATGAGAGATGATGCGCTTGCTGTAACGGGGTTATAGATCTGAAAAGAATTCTTTCCACCGTTCGATTAGTAACCAACTATCTCTTAATATCAAAAGGTGTCACAAAGTAACTTATGCTAGGATACCGATAACTCTGGAAGCTCTAAATTTCAGTAATTTTTCGTTTGATCTTACCATGGCAGTCTACGGTTCTAATGCTTCGGTAAATATAAATCTGTCTGAATTTAACTTTTTCAAGCACTTTTTAAATATAGATTTATTTTATGCTAAATCTGTAGTGCATAAATATTATTTTTTTTTTATTTAATTTTTGTTTACGTCTCAAGAGTTATAATTAGGCATAAATAAATAAAAAAGAATTTGAGAACAAGCAAAGGAACTAACATATTAATTTTGTCTTCGAAATAAAGGGTAAGTAACATTCAGAGCTTTTTACTTGACTTATAGCTCCCATTGTCTTTTCTAATGCTGAAAAGATTTCAGAGGTCAATATCAGATCGTCAACCGGCTCTTAGCGAAATTGAAAGAATCAGATGATAAGCTGACATAACCGGGGTTATGACAGGGGTTTGCTTACGAAAACAGCTATGATTTTGCCGGTAATATACGAAAATAATCAACATTGAATTCTGCTGCCAAGTCCCATATGACGTGGTGGCCAAAGTTACTCTCACAATTTTGTATTTCACCAAACCGGATGGCCAAACTTGGTAATGAATTATGCTTGGCCATTTCTTCCACACAAAGTACAAGCTCGAGTTTTTTATATGGAGAAAACGCCTAGCACCTTCCACAAAAAAAAAAATGCTAAAAAGCAATGGTAATTTGTATTCACTTCAAACTTGCACTTGGTTAGAATAAAATTCAATGGGTAATAAAATTCCATACCTGGAAAAATTTTTAAAATTCTTGTTGAAAAAATAAGTTTTAATGGAATTTTGAAACATTTGACACAAAGTCACGGTGCTTGCCATTCTCCACTGGGGCGTATATGAACGACCACGTAGGCCGGGAAGGCTTTAAATTACCCTCTAAATCCCAATGCGGTGAAACTATTTATAGCTCGAATAAACGATAAAATACTATAGATGGCTAACGATTCCAAGTCTTTTAGACATCCAAAGAAGTAAGAATTCAAACAGCGATATGTGGGAAACCACATACGTTTCCTATGAGTTCCCATTAGGCAGTGCGCGGTGATGATACCTACCACCGTACTAATGGAAAGCTAGTCTAGATTTATGAGGGACCTAATTCTGTACTCATTCCTTCTATGCCTGTGTAGTTGTCTCCCAAGTGGGCTCTATAGTCCCTGTACTTCTGGCTTGCGTGATGTAGACCGACCTGATTCAGAGCTTGGTTGACCCTAGTCAAAGTGCTTCGTGTGGAAAAGTAATTTGCAAAACAAAATTGTGGAACAGTGTAATCCAGCTTCTTATCTATTCCCGGAGGAGTTCCGAGAATTTTTGAGTGCCCAAATCTGAAATTTTTCCAGGGCAAGCATACATTCAGTCTGATTGTGTTGCAATTAGCCCCAAATTTGCCATAGGTACCTATGCATCTTTTCCATTTTGTTTTTAGATACAATACTTACCAAGCTTGGACACTATACAGTACCCCCGTGGAAGAGGGTAGGACTCAAAACAGCAGTGCGGTTTTAAGCGCCATCTTTTACTTATAGCTTTTTCTTGATCTCTTTTTGATGTTTCGGTTCCAATTGAGTTTACGGTCTAGAATAATCCCTAGGTACTTTATCTCGGTAACAAGTGTTTGTCTCAGTCCATTTAGTAAAGCGGGCTTGAAAGCAGGCGTTGAACTTCAGTCCCTAGTCCAGCTATTCGCAATATAGAGAGCGTTTTCCAGCTGTTCGCTCAGAACTTGTAGATGCTTCCCTGATGCCGCTAAGGAAATATCATCCACTTAAGCGATGACAATGCAGCCACTAATAAGTAAAGATCCTCAGTTTAGCAGAATATAATTTTTATAGATCCACTAATTTTTTGAGGGCTATATCATAAATTATTTTTATATTGCACTCGAACTAAATCAGACCAAATTTAGTGAGTAGCATATTTTCTACTTAACATTTGTCGAAAGATGCCATCAGACTGTATAGGAAACAACTAAAGCGGAACAATACTAAAAAATGTGTTCGAACTTGAAAGACCCTGTGTATGCCGTTGCTTTTGTTTGAACACTGTTGCCTCTAAGTTGTTTTCATCCTTTCCTCTACACTCCAAGCATTACATATCTTAATTTTGTTGCTGCGACTAACGATGTCAAATAGTCAGTTTAATCTACCAAAATAATGCAAACTGAGATGTACACTAACTACGAGTAGATAGTTAGGCAAATAGCCACCTACAACCATCAGCACCGTTATTTCTACCGCTGAAAATAAGTGCTTAAGATGCCACTAAGTAACGCCAATCTGCTTCTAGAACATTTCCGCAGCATGGCAAAATCAGCAACAACAATACTGTGAACTATTTAGGGCTCCGTTGTTGCTGTTGTTGCTCGCACCTATTATTAGTTCATTTCGTGTTTATGCATTTAATGCAATTTTCTTACTCTGGATGAGCAGCTGCTGAAGTAAAATCTGGAACTTTCTTCCTCTACGCCACAAGAAGTAATCAAAGTGCGGTTACTGGAAGTCAAGTGATGCTGCAATTTCCTGCATTATTTGCAGACAAGCGTGCAGGCGTGCAGATGTATACAGAATAAAGACAACGCAAAAAGTTGCAACAAAAATGCCTCGCTCCTTTTTTAAATAATTCGCACTGTCTACTCTACTTGGTTGCACAGTTGCTCATACTCGTACGCTGTTTCCTTTTCTCAAAGTTCCGTCACTTGACAAATATTTTGTTTGTTCAATGTATTCATTTTGGCCGAAAATATCCAACAGCTCTGAAGAAAATAGTTAGAATAATATGGCCTTGTGCCTGAGTTGCTTGGAAGAGAGAAGAAAATTTTTTTATGTTAGTTTTGTATGTCTAGGAAATGTGTCGACGTCTCTATGAAGCGTCACTGCGTCCTCGAAATTGTCTTCAGGCTAAGCATCGCTTGAACGTACTTTACTTTGCTATTTGTGGCCAAGGTAAATGAGCAAGTATTGAAAATACATACATATATTCACTTAAAGTATTTATGGTACTGTAGTCGAATTTTTAGCCTTAAAGTGAGTTCAGTCAGTTAGTAATATCCACAACTTTACCATTTGCTTCGCGGATGTAGATATCCACATGACAGCAAGAAACAATATTTTGGCCGGAGATTTTTATGGGTAGACGTTTTTAAACAAGCTTACATAGCCCATTGATAATTAACAAATATAACACTTTTTTTATAAAAACATAGTGCCTTCTACAAAAAAAATCAAATAATGCACATCTACAAACTGTAAAGAAAATGTTTGATTCCGTCAAGCCTTTCACCTTTTTCAGCAGAGTTTTTCGAACTTTGCTAAGTATGCAGTTTTACAGTCCATTCAATTTTAGTACAACAAAGTGTCAGTCTCAACCGACTACAAATTACCGTTGATTTGTAAAAACCTTTTGTGTTTTTTGTTGAAAAATTATAAAATATCTGCACTATTATTATTATTAGAAGGCCATTAAGCTCTGCGACCAGAGCTGATCTATTGGGAAAGGCCTATTTTTGTAACCCTAGAGCTTTAGGCTTTTTACAAAATTTAGCACAATTTTGAGTTTGTTGTTCCAAAGATTGCATGGAGATACTACGATACCACCAAGGTGATGAAGTCTCTATCTGCCCAGCGCAGGATATTCACAAAGCACATGTTCTGAGCTTTTTATGTCCATTTCGTAAAAGCGGCAGACATTGGTCTCAGATAGACCAATATTATTTAGATGATACCTCAGGCTGCAGTGACCTGTAAGATATCCTGTGGGTTTCAGAGGTTGAAAAAAAGGAGATTTTGACTATTTTTTTTTTAGTATATAAAATCATATATTTCATTTAAACAATTCACTATATCTAAGATACATATATAAAGAATATTTTGTGAAATTTTTATTTAAAAATTTCGAAAACTCAGCCGTTGGTACCTCATCTTCCTCGACGTCTCAAAAAAAAATCCTCTTGCCGTGGACAGCATAACTCATTATTGGTTCATCTAAAATCAAAAAGCCAAACGGATTTCGTTAGAGCATGGATAAATCTCGTTGTTGGACGAAGGAAACAAAAAAAAATTAAAATTTGAATTTTTGACAGGCTTTGAACCAGAAAACACATTTTTTAGTGAAATTTTCGACATACATTGGCTCAAAAAAAATAGTTGTAATTAATGAAAAAAAAATCCTTCGTTCAATAACTAGATAATGTTATTTCAAAGATTTGTACAAAATTTGAACTAAATCGCTTCATAACTTTTCGAGATATCGTGCCCACCGACTTAAAAAGTGAAGTTTTGAGATAAACACGTATACCTGCGAAGCGCTCAACTGACGTTGCCTAATGGGCGAAACTTCTGAAGGGTCTATCTCTTAGAATTTTACTCGGATCGACTTGAAATTTTAGGAGAGTATTTTAAACATACTGTACTATTTAAAGAGACAAAAAAACAAAAATCAATTTTTTGAAATTTTCAAACCCACCTAACCCCTTAAAAGAGGCAGATCTACTCTGCTTAGTGAGAGAAGCTTGTCAGATATTCCTTTGTTGGGACTTAGGAATAGTTTGGCTTGACGCTGACCGGCACAGTTTAGCCATTGTGCAGCAGATTTTCTTTCTTCCCATTTCCTAAGGAATTCATTAATGTGGCCTTTTGTCAGTCCACAGAAAGGCTCAGGACCAATAAGTTGCATATTTGCTCCTTCTTTTGCAAGGTCATCAGCCATTTCATTTCCCTCATATCCCGGAATCCAGCCTTGTGTTACTATGTTGATACGTATTGAGAAGGTTTAGGCAATCATTTACTAATTTAGAGGTGATAGTTGTTGATAGAAGGGTTTTTAGAGCCGCTTTGCTATCTGAAAGTATGTAGATGTGAGTACCTCTCATTTTCCTGCTAAGGCATTTTCTCACACATATTTTAATGGCATGTATTTCTGCCAGGAATATTGTTGGGTAGAGTCTCATCGGAATCGATTTTTTGAATTTTTTAATATCTACATAGTTAAAAGGTTGAAAGTTTTACGAAAATTTTGAACAATTTTTTTGAATATTTTTTTTGTTTTGCGTTAAATGGTTTTTGTTTAGTATGTATGAACCATATTTTGCGTCAAAAAATAGTAGTCTGTTTATAATTTTGCAAGAAGTCAACTTGATTAAAAATTTCAAATACTCAAAATATAGGTTTATTCCTCAAATGTGACATAATCTTTTTCATAGTACTGCCACGCACTTACGCCAGCGCTCGATCCAGCTTTTGAAACATTTTTGCAACTCTATTTTCCGTGTAGCCATCAGAGCCGTCTTCGATTTTTCCATTACTTGACTATATAAACGCGCCTACTAAGCCCATAGTGGGCCTTTGATTCCATCGAGCTACAATATTTCAATTGAATTAGATGGCTATCCGATGGTATTCGTTTCGCTCTTGGTCAAAAATTCACAAGCAGTGATGGCACTGTGCGACGGGGCATTATCATAGTGCAAAATCCAGGAGTTGATTTCCCAAAAATTCTTTATTTTATGTAAGTAAGTTTTTAGTAATGTTGCGTTTGATGAATGTTCGGTCGAATTCAGCTTTGGAAATCATGTCTTTGGCGATATCAATCCAGTCCATTTTCTGCATGAAATTCAGGTCCTTTGGGACCAACTTTTCAACAACGCGACGCAAACCAAATCATTAACAACAATGTTGTGTACGCATCCATAAGCAATGTTTAAGTGCTTTCACAACTTTCTGATGAGTAATTTTATTAATGTTTTCATCAGTTTTCGATATCGACGGCCTGTCAATGCATGTGTCACCCTCGATGGACTCACGATCTCTTCTGAAGCCTTGACGCCACTCGTATACGGCTGTCTTCTTTATTTTCTATAAGTACCAATATTTCGGGGTTATAAGAAGTTTACGTGCAGCAATTCTCAAAGGAAAGGATTTGTGGGAAATCGACACGCGGATTTTGCACCTTGACAACGCATCGACGCACTGTGCCATCATCATCCATGCCATGCATTTTTGACCAAGAACGAAACGAATACCGTCCAATAGGCATCGAATACACTTGTTATAGCTTGGTAGAGTCAAAAAACCACTACGCGGAATGCGTTTTTAATAGACGAGCGGAAATAATGGAAACGTAGAGAACGGCTCTGGTGGCTATACCGAAAACCGGGTTGAAGAAAAGTTTCCTGAGCTGGATCAAACACTGGCATAACTGCATTGTAATTGATCGAAAGTACTTTGAAGACGATAATATCACATTCCATACTAATATTTGGAATATTCTGAAGATATTTCGGGAAAGTGGTGTTTCGAAAAACAATAAAACCATTTTCAACCAATTATGTTAATTGTTCCATTGTTAGACAATAAATATAAATAGCAACCCTCATAATTTTCGGAAACTTATGCACCCAACCTTGCATTCGCTATAAGAAGGAATGATAGAATAAAATATTACGTGGATTTATGAAAAGGAAAAAAGAGCGCTTCCTTGTGGTGATATAAATGAAGATGAGGGGTATGAGAGAACTAAAAAGAAAGTATCAAAATATGTCAACAATAAAAACTATGTAAACAAAAACTAAAAGTTAGGTGAGGTTAGTGTAAACAAAAAAGATAATAAAAAAAATTATCGAGTTGCGTTCGCATAATTCACTGCCTTTTTTTTTATTTCCTCACCCGTGGGCATCGACCAGTTTTGCCTAATTCAATCAACTTACCCACTCAATTTCAACTTTGCGCGCATCGTAGTGATTGTCCTTCGATTGACTAAATTACTACTACTTTCAAAGGCAGCTTGTGTTTCAACGTCCCATTTCTTGTAGATATTTTGCTGGCGCTTAGTCCGTAAATTTCTTAAACAACTTCGTTCACATAGTTTCTTTTTCCTCCCTGAACTTGTTTACCAAAATTTCTGTTGCTGCCCTTAATTTCTTTCAATGCCAAATTGTCGCATAAATAGATACTGGAATGCAAAAATCACTTTTCGTCTGCATTTCGTATTGCTTCTTTTTTTCAAATTGCTTTGTAAATATTCTTATTAAAAAATTCCTCCATTTCTAAGTCAAGGCAATCATTTCCAGTATTGCTGCAATTCGCTGCTGAAGTAACTTTCTCGTGATTTTCATATTTGTGTCATCGCTTTTCGCCATCAAACTGTCACTCTGTCGTCTGACAATGAAGAGTGACTGATTGGATATGTCGTTCGCTTGTCGTTCTCACCAAGCTTCGCCTGCGCTATCAGTATGTGCTCTTCTTCAGCGGAAATGATAGCAGACCTCGTTGGCTGAAAACTGACGATAAGCGCACTCGTCTTCCACTTAGCTGTGTTGTGCGGCGCTTAAGCGGCACGAATGACTGCTATCAATTTGAGCACTTTTGGTATTCATTATTATGAACTGGTGGCACGCGGCGCACATTAAGCAGATCAATTTCCATTTAAGCCTTTGGGTGCATGCACGAGTATGTATGTATGTGCACAAAATTATGCGACTAATCACTAAAAAGAGTATTCCAGGAGTAGTCTCCGTCTGGTACAATTGGCTAGTAGTTCGAGAATTTCGAGTTGATTCTTCGAAATTAGAAACAACAACGCTGCGAAGAAAACGTAATTAATTAATTAGTCGTACATGACGACAGCCGTATAATGTAAAAGCTACAGCTTCAGCTCTGAACCTTTTGGTGACTCTGATTCGAGTCCGCTTTCGAGCATGAGAATTTGTCAATGCTGTTTTTACTTGTAATATTTGAATTTAAAAAAAACTTAATGATTCAAATTTACAAAGCATTTTGAGCCGAAAAATAATTAAAACATTTGTTTGCCAAGATTTGAATACCGAGCCTCAAGTGTGGTACATCAGCCTATTGTAACCCACCGGCTATTGCGTTACCAATAGAACAATGAGCAAATTTCGACTTTCGAGACCAACTAATCTCACTTCATACCCGTTGGAGTACAAAAGAGTAGTATTATTCTCTTTATAAGATAAGCTCAAATAAAAGGTGAAAAAGTAATACATAAAGGCAGTAGGTACCGAAACGATTTTTTTGATTACTGTCGCCATGATTAGTGAATTGTTAACTTTTGTGGTTCTTGATGTACTCGATTCTTTTACTGTTTTTTTTGGAGTATTTGGGGCCATTTATCAGTTTCATAATCTATTTGAGATGGAAATATGATATTAACGAACTTTAAATCAAAAGATATAAGTTACTAATTTTCTTATTTATAACAAATTTTCATAAATTTATTTATTTATTGAAGTACAAATAAGTTACAAAATCAATAATAAACAAAAAACAATTAATCAAAATAAGAAAATAAATACATATCTATATTTATATTAATATTTATGTTTATAGTATATATAAGAGGTGTATTCAAAACATATTTGTGAAACAACATCAAGACGCACACCACAAATAGGAGGAGGAGCTCGGCCAAATATCCAAAAAGGATGTACGCGCCTATTATATATATTTTATGGTATATATATATTAAAAAAAATAAGGTGAATTTTCATTTTTCTCAATATATATTTATTTATTCAAAACAGTTTAGCAGACCAGCTGTATCTTAACGGCGCCTCCCTAACACCGGGCCGCCTTAGGGAGTAACTGTGGTTTTGCCACGGCATAGGGCGCTGTCGTGGTGGACCATTTGAATTCCCCTTTATACTACTACTGTGCTTGCCTTGTTGTGGTCGTAGGAAAAGATGAATTCAAATACTGACTCAAGCGACCAAAATTCTACTGTAACGGGAGCAGGTTACAGTGGTCGTAGAGCTACTGTCAAACCTATGAAAAACGCTGTGCAACGCACGGGTGCCATAGTCCGCAAAAACTCGGACCTGGAGAGTGTTGCAAGCGTGAATTCTAACGAGGAAGAAGCTTTACTTCGATCTCCGGTGAAGCTTCATGGTGCCAGTTCTGTGAGTAAGAAAAGGCCTAGAGCTAAGCCAACAAAAGAGGGGATGAAAGCGAAAGCTCGCTACAAGGCTATGGTCAAAATCTGCGACCGGTTTAGTAGAATGACCAATCTGACGCAAGCTGAAGCGGAATGGGCTAAAGAGGAAGTTGAAAAGGACCGTGCTCACTTTGCAAATCGCGCTGGGTATGCTGCATCAAACCCGGAGTTCGCCAATAAGGTTGAGGAGAGACTGGCCGAAAAAGGGCAGCGATCGACCGAAAGCGAAGGTAGGAGCCCACCACAAAAAAAAGTGCAAAAACGTTGCTGCAAAGCCAAACGTAAGGCACAGCAAAACGGGCGGCGAAAAGCCGACAACGTCCAAAGCAGCGGCGGCGGCCAATGATATTGCCTTTTGGACCTTTGCACTTTGGCGACGACGATGATCGCATTCGATGAATAGATGAGCTGTATGAGCTTTACGACGATATAGACATAGCGCAGCGAATAAATATCGAGCGCTACGTTGGCTGGGTCATGTCGTCCGAATGGATACAAACGCTCCGGCTCGGAAAGTATTTGATGTGGTACCAGCTGGTGTGTCCAACTGGCACTGGTTAGCTCGAAAAAGAAAGGACTGGGGCGCTTTGTTAAGCTCGGCTAAAATCGCGTAAGCGGTTATCGCGCCAATTAAGAAAAAGAAGAATTGAAATGCTTTAAACTTATGTGGCAGTACCATACAAAATGTTCCTATATTAAAGCTACCTTTATCTCTGACATACACACATATTTTTTATGAAGGGTTTTTCAATTGGCGCGGGTCGATTTTGGCGCCCTGTGGCGGCCATTTTGTTTTGGTGACATCTGTCAAATCTTTTGTTTAGTATTTAGTTATTTATGCCAAATCATCATGGCAAGTTACACGATTGAACAGCACGTTCAAATGATACAACTTTATTACTAAAATGAGTGTTCATTAACGCAAACGTTGCGCGCATTGTGCCCATTTTTCGGTAGACGTGGCGGCCCTTCCAATTTCTTATGGCCCATATTGAACCATATAGACCTAGACGACATATGGTTCCAGCAGGACGGCGCTACGTGCCACACAGCAAACGCCATTTTATTCCATTTCAACATCTACCCACCCTTATTGAAAAACCCTATAAATAATATAATTTTGTAGTCAGTTTCGTGATTTGTAATAAAATAGGTGGCAACACCAGGAAAAAAAGATATATTTTTAAAACTTGTTTACCTTTAATCTAATATCCATATCACAATATTCAAGTGAAATTTGTTATAGTTGATAGATTTGCAAAAACGCATTAGGTGGCAACGCTATGCAAATCGGGTTTTTCTCAGAAATACTTACCTTGATGCCCATGCAGTAATATTTATTTACAATATATTAAAATAAAAATTTTCTAGACCCATGCATAGTTTTTCCAACGGTATAAAAAAATATATAAAGCGAGTTTTTGAGTGATGCTCTTTCGAAGAAATTTTCCATAATTTTCTGTATGATTTATTTAGAAGTTAGGAAAAATCTTAAATTTTTTTCTTCCCCAGGTACAAACAGACGGCATATTATCTAGAAGACAACAATTAGTTGGTTAGTTAGTGGTTTTACGGAAGGAATCATTTTGTCGTAGATTCCTGCGTTCATGAGCTGCTCCTACGTGTTGCATCTTTGATGGTGAGTTTTCGTTTCGAGGGGCAACCGCTATAAGAAAAAACGTTTGCTTAATTTTGTTGTGTCCCCGAGATTCGAACCTACGTTCTCTCTGAATTGCGAATGGTAGACACGCACCAATCCATTCGGCTACGGCGGATGCCCTGTTTTTATATGAATATGAACGTCTATTAGCTACAATGTTTTGAAAAACGTGAGTGGCTTCCTTTCTAAGCTAAATCACCTTTTAAACTCACTAAAATCACCTTTTAAACTTTATTTGTACCAAATTGAGTATTTCCCTAAAGTGACGGGCCGTTATTGATTTACTCTAGTTTTGGCAGCGCTCGTCAAATATATTGTTTATTATATGTATTTATAAGCATACATACACACATAAAAACTCAGAAATCGACTTGTGTTTGCATGTATTGATTTTCATTATAAAATTCCTCAATTTTGTGGTTTTTATTATCTGTAATCATAAACTTTCAACAACTTTTTCTTTTGTATTTATATTTATTTCGAAACATTTAACCGGATTTAACTGCAATTACCGCTGTTTGCGCCACACCATAAGAGTTGAATTCCTCTTTTCTTTTGCTAGCACAACGATCCCTTTAGGAAATCAATGTTGAATTACTTATACCAAATTTATATTCGCCTTTCAAACAATTAGTTACAATACTGTAAGGCTGCCAGACATACTAATTTTGCAGCACATTGCTCGTTTGAGAAGCCGAAGGCTTAAAAGCACTGATTAACTTTTTAATATATTATTTTAGGGCTCCGACTACAAAATATTTATTTTTTTATCTTATCGGTGCTCTAAACAAATCAGATGAAATAACTTGAAAAATTGAGGCAGTCGATCAAAACCCTTTATACTCTTTAAGGGCCCAATACCAACGAAGGTCTTCTAGTAATATGCACATCGATGATGAGGCACTCTCTGATAGGCCAATCGTCGAAAATCTCGGTAAAATTATGGAAATCGACGTGTTGGACCAACAAGTGGACATAGCTTAAGTACTGAAGTTTAGCCAGAAAATTTTTTGGAACCATTTATTTAGGACTGGTCTAAAGAAGATGTTCGATGTATAGATTGCACACGGATTGACAATAAATGAACTTAGGGATCGAATTGAGGCCTATGATTTGTCAGTTGCTTTTTGAAGCGAAGTTATTACTCTAATTACGAAAAACTAGTCACATCTGAAAACAACGGCCGAAAAAGTTCGTAGTCAAATCACGATTCACAGGTGCAAACGACTACCGAGCTTGGATGAAGGTTGCGGTGTATATGGTGGCATTAGAAAATAGTCATTCACTTTGAGCTGCTCTCTTCAGGCTATAGAGTCAATTTGGAGCTCTACTCTAAACAACTGACCAAACTGAAACAGGCAGTTGATTATAAGCAGTCAGAATTTGCGAATAGGGAGAGTGCTGTATTGTGGTCCATTAAAACAATGCTAGACCGCACACAACGTCAGCGTCACGTTGCAGCGTCAGAAACTTTGTGAGCTGGGACTTGAAACTAGACGATTGTCTCCTTTTCAAGCATTTCAAAAATGTTCTTGATGATACTGATGTGGCCTTCAGGTAAGCTTGTAAAAATGAGCTGGCTAACGTTTTTATCAATAGCGACGACCACTTCTTCAATCGCGGAATTATAAAATTCTCTTCAAAAGGTGTAATTGTTATTGAATCGAGGGGTGAAGATCTGAATAGAGTAATCTTAATTAAGAGAAATTTAGATTTCCGAATTTCAGAACCTTTCATTTGGCTAGTAAATTTTCTGGTTACACTTGCATTGGCTCCTACTAAAATTTATATAAGCCGCCTTCTTCAATTTGCCGCTTTTCCGCACGCTATCTCTGGGACCTGCTCCTTTACGAAAAATTTACATGTGAAAACAATAATAAAGTTATCGAGCAAGATTTGTCACTAGCGAATATGGTTATACCTCATAAAATTGGTATAACTTATGAGTATAACTCACTTACTAAATCTTCATTCGCACTGATGACCCTGGGAATCATCATTAGTAATCTCACGAACAGCACAAATTCTTTTACACCAGGAACTCAACGACTTCTTTGAATGAATTTTGTTCTTCGGTCTGCCTTTTTAATAACTCCATGAGAATTTGTTTATAGCCCAGTAGCCTTTCATTGCCCAAATTTGTGTGGAAGTCATTAAAATTTGTTTAGTCATTAACATTTGTTTTCTCGCATTCAAAATAGGCTCCATTCGAAGCAATACTCATATGCCTTCGTTTGGTCCAGTCATCAAAGCACCTTTTAAACGCGTTTGAAGAGGTCTTCTTTAGCTCCTTCAGCGAATTCTCCTTAATGGCCTCTATCGACTCAAAGCGGCGTGCGCCGAGTGGCAATTTAAGTTTTAGGAGAAGAAAAAAGTCTCAGAGGGCTAAATCCGGTGAATACCGTGGTTTTTTGATGATATTTGTCGAGTTTTTGGTCAAAAACGTGTTCACAATATGAGCCTTGAGAGACGGTGCGTTATCATGGTACAAGATCGATGAGTTTTCTTTCCACAAATGAGGCCGTGTTAATAAAAAAAAGAGTAGCATTGCTTTCAATTTTGAGCACTTTGACGTGGCTTTTTGTGTTTCGACTCATGTGGATAGCGCCATTCAGCCGCCTGTTGACTGGTTTGCATGTAAAATATACCCACGTCTTATCACCTGTTATAATGCGCTGGATAAACGTTGCGTCCGAGCTCACTTGCTCAAGCGTGTTTTCAGCCACCTTCTTCCGATGAATTTGTTGAAAGAAATTCAACTCTCTTGGAACGAGTCGAGCAGCCACGCATCTCATGCCCAATTGATGGGATAGAATGTTGAGAATTGATTCATGAGAAACGCTAAGGTCACGAGCTACCTCCGTCAAACTTAAATGATTTCAGCACTATTTTCTTGACTTTGTTAATGTTTTAATCTGTTGACCAGTTCGGGGCAAATCCTCAACGACATCTCGGACCTCTGCAAAAGCCTGATACCACTGGTAGACCCGCACTCTCGCCATAGGCTTTTTGCAACATTTTCAATGATTCGGCACACGAAATCTCGTTCAAAACACAAAATTTAAGACAAATTCTTTGTTCGATATTTTTATCCATAGTGAAAATCTCAGAGCACTCCTGCGGTTGACTGATATCATTAAATGCCAAAATCAAGCTAATTGACAGATCACACTCAAACTCTGCGACACTATAGAGGACAGTTGTACCAAATCAATAACCCATATTGCTTTAAAAAATGTGCTGCAAATTTCTGGCAGGGTTTGCTGCAAAAAAGCGGATACCCTTAAATTTGTATAATAGCAAGCTTTTACGATTATTGCAACGATTGCCAATGAATGATAGTTGGAAATGTTTTGTTGAATTAAATATAACGGTATGCTGCTATACGTGTCCATGTGTATTTTTTTATTAAATGTAGAATTCTATGAAAATGGTTCTATTTGAATTGGATTTTTAACTTTACACAAAACTATTCAGTAAAATGAAGGAAATATTTTCAATTGGAAAAGTTTTTGGCACAAAGCGGTAAATAGTAGATTTGGAAATAGGGATGCAGAAAAGGAAAAGAAGGCACAAGAGAAGAACTTTTGTGGAAGAAGTAAATGCTGTGAAAGGCAGCAAACGACTTGGTATTGCCCACTCAATTTTAGTGTTATAATTTAATCCATCACTGAAGGCTTCATAATGGCTGAGATAACGTTCATGCACACCCACAAGATGTGATATAATATGAAAGAAGCGTAGAAGCGTATAAATCCGTGCGTACCAAATTTCATATGCCAGGCGTATGAATTTTAAAATGTTTAACAAATGGCATGACCAACTTTATATGACACATATTTTTATTAATTTAAAAATGCCTATCACATAAAAAGATATCTGTCTCATTGCTACCAAATTTTGTTATAATTTTTCTCTTACATTTCTCTGTTATTGTCTTTGTGTATGCATATGGGAGTTTCTGAGCTTTATTCTGGATAAAAAAAGAGGTTGTCTGTAAAGTCGGTTTACTGACGATAGTTTAACGTGATAACGTCATAAGAAAATACTGATTGAATGGTTGCATTTTTCAAAAGAAAACATAACATAACATAACATAACATAACATAACATAACATAACATAACATAACATAACATAACATAACATAACATAACATAACATAACATAACATAACATAACATAACATAACATAACATAACATAACATAACATAACATAACATAACATAACATAACATAACATTACATAACATAACATAACAAATTACCCCGTATTAAAGCACTTATCAACAGCTTTCATTTGATACCCATATTGTACATACACAACCAAAGGTTACCCGGGTCCACGTTTTGACCTATATCTCGAGACCCCAGTCACGGAGCGGCATGAAAAATACTCTGTACTAAAGCATTCACCAACAGCTTCAATTTGATACCCATATTGTACATACACATCCGAAAGTTACCCGGGTCCACGTTTTGACCTATATCTCGAGCCCTATTTCCAAAATAAAATATAATCCATGTTACTCGTGGGGGATGTAGCTTTCGAATGGTGAAAGAATTTGCAGTTCATTCAATGCAATGAGCAAGGTAACTACATATGAGCAAGGTAACACTAATGAGCAAGGTACCACTAATGAGCAAGGTAACACTAAAGAGCAAGGTAACACTAATGAGCAAGGTAACACTAAAGAGCAAGGTAACACTAATGAGCAAGGTAACTACATATGAGCAAGGTAACACTAATATGAGCAAGGTACCACTAATGAGCAAGGTAACGACACATTTTTCGTGCGTGCAGCCTGTTAAATCGAATTATAAGACGTTATCACGTCAAAAGTTGAGCTGGAAGGAAAATAAGAGTACACTCAAAGCTTCTAACCCTTTTTTCAACTCCACTCTGAGTATAAATCACCTTCTGTCTTCATACCCTAATTTGCATCGGCTAAGCATCATCACTTACGCAATAGCGACCCTCTTGAAATATTAAAAAAACCCAACCGAAGCCAACATAACTATATTATATCACTATCTCAAAGACACTGATCTACGTCGTCGGATCTAATCGATCCATAATCAACCTGCCACCCGAAAGCCTATATAGTAATTTTATTGTTATGTAAACCTTTATAAAATAAAATAAATATTTTTGCATACTGGTGGCGTACATCAATTATATTTAAGGCTTGTGCAGTATACAAACGGACAAGCACTGGAGCACGTAAAGTTAAAAAAAAAGATTTCTATTTCTCAAAAAGGTTTTTTTTTCTATTTAGTAAAAAGTTATTAAAAGAAAATTGAATGATGAATTCAATATACAGGCTTGAGATATCAAAATCCAGTTCACGAGCTAAGTCAGACAGCAGAAGAAACAGTCGAAAAAACCCAAACCAAGTTATGTTTTTAAAGACATTAGACTACATAAAGACATAAAGACTACTTATTTCCTTATTATTTAACATTAGCTTTAAAAACTTTCTTACAAAATAATACAGCGTTAAATAACTGTACCCATATTGAAAAATTTTGACTAACGGTTTATTTCCTATTTAACTTTAATAACTTTTTCATGAAAATATAGTTAACTAGCTTTAACCCGCGGCCCCGTTCGCGTCGGAGTAGTTTTGAGGGATTTAGGATATGTATATAAAAGAATTACAAACAATAATTTCATAGAAAATAATTTTTTATTAAGAACCATAATAATACAACACCCGGCACCCGTTGCTATGCCTCGTTGAATCAAATCAAAACAACCAATCAGAAAAATATCAAGCAAAATTATTTTTATTAATTTTCTATCTCAAACCGTTTTTGAACTTTGCATTTGGGTCATAGTTGAACAGCTTATGCGGATTATGAAGTCTAGAGTGTGCTATAAATAGTAGGAAATAGGAAAAACTAAGATTTTTTAGATTAAATCTAAGCAAATATTCGATTACATATTAGTGACGAATGAGAGTGGTGACGCGGCCTGGGGGATGTGGGAAGGAAGTTCCATCATAAAAACCTGCTTAAAACCTTCTATAGGTGAAAATATGAATGAACAAAAATTTGTACGTCATTTGGTGTTGTCGTTTCGTAGTGATGCGCGGGCAACGTACAGACATTCACCTTTATAGTACAGGTTCTCCTACAAAAAGCTAAAAAAAATTCCATACATTGTATACAAATTTGCAGTACGCAGTTTTAAAGCCCATTGAATTTTGGTCTATTAAAGTGCAATTCTAAAGTGGGTGAACAATCGCGTTGATTTTGACAATTTTTTTGTTGGCGGTCTTGTGCATATTCTGCACATAACGAATGGCCGCAATATTTTTTATATGGAAGAAAACACGCAACACCATCAATGAAAGAAATTTCCAAAAATCAGCACACATTTGAGCCAATTGAAACTTACGTTTTCTGATTAACATTTAATGGGCTATAAACTGCATACCCGAAACTTTTCTAAAAATTCTGCCTGAAAAGTTGGAGATTTTTATAAAAGTTGTATGAATTCTTTAGTTTGAAACGTAAAGATTTAAACCGTTCTTGGTTTTCCAAACTGGATAAAGAGACGGATCTGGTGGTGAACGAAGACAAAACAAAGTACCTTCTGTCATCAAACAAACAGTCAGCGCACTCGCGCATCCGCACCCACGCCACTGTTGACAGTTATGAGTTTAGAAGTTGTAAGACCTTATCTAGGAACCAGCATTAACACCGACAACAATGTCAGCCTTGAAATCCAACGTAGAATCTCCCTTGCCAACAAGTGCTACTTTGGACTAAATAGGCAATTGAGTAGTAAAGTCCTCTCTCGACTAACAAAACTAACGATCTATAAGGCTCTCATCATGCCCGCCCTAACGTATGGCGTCGTGTTGTTTTTTTTTTTTTATTTTGCATTTTGCCTATACTTATAATTCATAGAAGACCTTTTACAAATATTTGAATTCATGTAAGAAGTGTCATTGGTTTAATTATTAAAAGTACATTTCCTGTGAAATATCCCTTTCAGTAAACAAATTTAACATTCTACCAGGTACCTCTAAGATGAGGTGGATCAGTGTTTTCCTTTTCAACGTTAAAAATACACGCAATGGTAACACGAGAGGCCAGTTCATTTGAGTGCGATTGAAGACGATCTCAGTATTTCCTGGGCACATTTTTTATTCCCTCTCTAAGGAGTTTTTACGTCCCGATGAATTTGCGCATTCATCTTGTACCACGGAGCGTTTACCAGGGTGCGTTGGGTTTTAGACTGGAAACTTTCCTAATTTGAAGCATTCACCCCACAGTTCGATTCCATAAATCCATACTCGTTTGAGCATAGTTTTGTAAAAGATAAACTTGTCCATTGATAGGTGAATTTACGGTTAACAGCCAGTACATGTTTCGGAACATTAATCCTAGGGCTTTCCTTTCCTTCCGCAAAGAAATGCGTTTTCCACATAAGGCGTTTATGAACAAGAATGCTTAGGTATTTGGCTGTATCACACTGCGCGATTGAGGTGAGATTTAAGTTGATTTGTGGGCACTCGGTTTTCCTTGTGGCAAAAGTTACATGTGAGCATTTATTTGCGTTCACTTTCATGCGCTAGCCCCGGAGCCATTTGGAAATTTTATTTGTGTCGATTTGGAGCTTAAAAGAGGCTTCTGTGGGATTTGCTGCTGGCGTTATAAAGGAAGTGTCATCAGCAAAGGTGCCGGTTAGAACACAATTTGTGGTTGGCATTGGTGAAATGTTGACTTGCAATTTGTTGAACATGTGACGTCGTAACGACGTTTAACAAGTGATTTTAGAAGCAAACAGGCATTTAGCGGTAATTTTTTTGTTTGATTTTAAAGAGTATACCTTTGTGCAATATTCGATTATTGTTGTGGTTGTAGCAGTATACTTATCATTGTCAGTTTTATATAGATCACCGGTCGTCTTCGTCTAGCTCATCTAACAGTTGGGTCCAGAGCGAAAGGGGTGTTAGATAAGTGGGTTTGATGGAGAATGTGAAAAGGTGGTTAGTGTTGTGCGCAGTGCCTTAATATTCTGGACATATGCATGTTTAGTATATTGGAGTCGATTGTGGATAAGTAGGAGTTTAACCTGCTACAGTATCTAGGACGTAATTGGGCCAAGGTTACGCGGTACTCTCGGCAACGCTGGAGCTCTTCGTCTGGTATGGGTGATAGTTGGACTCCTATAACGGCATTCGGGGGTCTGAAGCTTAAGGAGTTTGTAAGGGCCTCCCGATGAATGTCGTTTATAGTCTGTCTGTACACTCTCCGGTACAGTAATTGTCCATATGTTTTGTCTTGGATCTCGTCGGCGTAATTGAAGAGATGCCTCCTGACATGCTTCGGAGGCGGCTCAGGCTCAAGCAGGTGTCTACATGGGGGAGACCCGCGCTAGTCCCCTGTCAGAAACTGCTTGTTGAGCAGTTTGTTGTGCTCCTTAATAGGGAGCATCTGTGCCGTTTGCCGTAATTGCTTTAAATGTCGATAGCAACATTTCTTTGCCTTTGCCCTAAGTGCTGCCGGCAAGCGATTTAAGGAGATTGTTGCTATTTGGAACTTTAGGGGCAATAGCGGTTGTGTGCGCAGAGAAGGAGATCATACTGTACAAGGTAACAGTTTGCCACATTCGGTCGAAAACTTGTTATATGTCCAAGAAAACTGCTGAACAAAACTGCTATTAGTCGAGCGCTGTTTTTCGACGAGTATATGGACCTGTTCAAATGTCGAAAGCTCTTTTCACACCGAATTGATACTTTGGGATTATCTGTTTGGAAAACCTTTGATGAAGTGAAATCTTATCGACCTTTCAGCCATCTATCAGTTGTATCAAAAGTTTCTGAAAATGTTTTTAAACAGATAAGCATTTTCGAGTTTTAGAACAAATTTTTTTATATAAAAAAAAATCTTCTTTTTTATATAAATATGTAATGTAATGCGCCACCTTTTACAATTAATACAATGAAAACCTAAAGCATACTATTTTATCTCACCTTCTATGCACAAGGTGAAGTCCAAAATAAATAAGACTGAGCTAAAATAGAAACGTCAGGAGCTTTGTTCTGATAACTTCGAGTTTATTTCTTCAAAATGGTCCCGTCTGGCCTCGATATACTGTTTTGCGCCTTTTCGTGAGCTTTTCGAAAGAGTGTTTCAGGTCATTGACTGGAATGTCCTTCAGGATGTCGGTACAAGGCTTTTGGATAGCCTCTACGGGCGCAAAACGAGCTCCTTTCATGGTCAAATGCAATTTTCCGAATAGGTAGAATTCACAGGGAGCCACATCAGGCGAATACGGTGAGTGATTGATGGTTAAAATGCGATTTCTAGTCAAAAATCAGTCACTAGAGTGGATCGATGAGATGGTGCACTATCATGCAATAAGCTCCAGCTTCCTCCTTAGCGGTATTCAGGGCGGATTCGACGAATGCGATGCAACTAACGCTTCAAAACACCAAAACAAAAAATGGCGTTGACGGTTTGGCTCGTTGGTACGTACTCCTTGTGGTAAATTCCCTTGGAACCGTAAATACAAATGAGCATCAAATTGATATTTTGGGTGGTGGTTCGTCTGGGGCCTTCCATTCGGCACTTTGACTTAGTTTCAGGTTCAGGTTGGAAAAACCACGTTTCATCACCAGTTACAATATTGTAAAGGAAGTTCTCGTCTTTTCTCACCTTTTTAATGAGGTCTTTCGGATGTTGAATTCTGAGCAATTTTTGGACCTCAGTTAACTTGTGCGGAATGAAACGTGCGCAGACCTTTCGTAGGCCCAAATGATCAGTTAAAATGCGATAAATCGATGGCTTTCGAGATATTCAACTCCGATTCCATGAGTTTCAACGATGATTTCGGTTCATTTCTAACGAAATTTAATCTTTGTTCGAAACTCATTTTTGTACCGATGACACAAACGCACTAACTCATCAAAAACATTTTTACGCCAGTCTTGTTTATATTGGATTTCACCTTGTGCATATATATAAGTATATATTATATTATATTTTCTCGTGGTTCCTAGCTAGAACATAGGGCCTCAGCTTCTATCTGATTCCATATCTTCATTACAAAAGAAAAACATTATTAAAATTTAATATAATTTTATAAAACAAAAAATTATTTAATAAAAACTTACACCAATCAGGTGAATTAAAAACTTAAATCCAAGCTAAAAGTTAATGCTCGGAAGAGCTTCATACACAAACAAGGAACAACGAGAAGTGAAACATATTTATTGCTTTTGTATTATTGTACAAACTTTGACACATATCAGTTATTAATTAGCTTAGCGCAGTTGTTGCTTATTTATGTTCAGTTCGCCAACCCGTCGCTCATTAATTAACTCTTCCAATCGTAACTCGAATAGCCCAACATTTTGTATTTCTCAACACCACCACGAAGCTATTCGCTCTGTTTATAATTCACCTACAAGTTTGCAACTTTATCCAAAGATCCGCAGGCGGAGAGTATGGAAATTGATTTTCTCACTCTACTCTGCGTCACTACCTAGTGCTATTCAACCTACTTCTCTTTAGCTCTTACTCAATTATGATATCGCTTCACTGCGCCATTTAGTTCCCCATTTCGAATGCATAATCCTAATTTCTTGGCCTTTTGTTATATGTATGTACATAGCAACTCATTTGGTTTTGCTTAGGTAAGGAAATCAACGCCTTAAAATATACTACTTTATTATTATTTATAGCTTGTTGGGCTATTAACTACGTTATTGGCTTTTCATGCCAGAATATTTGTTATTCGATACTGCCAAAAATTAAAATACAAATAAAATTTTTTTCGCGCGCTATTTGGTTTGGTTTACAACTTGTTTGTTTTGAAAGCTGATAATAATATGATATAATAAAGTCGAAGTTTATGACGTGATTTGTAAAAGGAAATGTGCCAATTAGTAAAATTAGTTCATAATGAATTTGTTGGGTGTCGGCGCTCGTGAGTGTGCTTGTCATTTTGTAGTTTCCTGGAAAAAATATATATATTTGGGTTGGTTTAAAGAAATAAAAAATGTCATGAAATTCCCTAAAGCAAATTAACTCGCAAAAAAATTTTCTTTTATAAAGCTTGCATCAGTTGCTATATTAGAAGCCACTGATTTAGCTCTTTTATTTATATTACTTAATTCAATAGTTCAAGTATTATACTTTTCGGTTCTGTTCGTTCCATTCATTGTTGCTTAACACAGTTGTTACTGCTAAAGCTACTGTTAATTTTCCATTCTCTGCTAATAAAACCCAATACTGTTAACGGGCACATTTAATGTTTACCCGTCCAGATTTTCAATATCGCTCAAAAGAAATTTTCTCTTGAAAAATATTTCATTGGAAACAGTAGGATGGATCAAAAGAAGAAGTCAACTCATGACCATACGCCATTTGCGAAAAGGTCCAATTTGAGTATTTTCTGTGGTACTATATGTAACATTCTGGAGACATTAACGACATCCAACGTACACCCAACTGCCCCTCTCTGCATCCGTATTGCACTAACTGAGATGCAGCCATGAAATGGGTAGAGCAAAACTATCTCTTTGTGAGACTATCCCTACTATAATACATACTTTTTGATTTCCTAAAAGAGGGCATATGTATGTATGCGCATATGAGTGTGCATTATTGTTAACATTTTCCAGTATTGGGCTTCACTGCAGCCAACTAACTACTGTCGCTCATGCAAATCACATGGACTTATGTATGTAGGTATATGTATTTTCGTTAACTAAATACACTACCAACAACAAACACTTGTTTACTGTCAGTTTATTCTAGTGCTAACAGCAACGCTGAATGGCAGCTCTTATAATTTAAAATTAATGATAGCCCTGCTGAACTTTGTGCTAGTAATATTTCAAAATCCACTAATTGATGAAGCAGCTAGTGAAATACATATGTGCATATTTGTACGTACTACTTATGTATATACAAGTATATGTACATATGTACGAGTATCTAGGGTTAGATATATGAAAAATACTATGTATCTGGTGGGGCACGCAGAGTGGTATGACGGCCTCATCAGTTATTAAAATCATCGACTACGATAAATAGTTGACAGTAGACAGTGATTGAATGACATCGTATAGAGCCTAAATTTGGGGCACCAATATAATACGATATACTTTATATACAAGTATGCTTGTGCAACACGATGGCTTTCGATAATTTGAAATAGTGAGTTAATAAACAAAAGGCTTGGGTTTATTCATGCTGAAATGTATGTATTTATATATACATATGTATGTTTAAATACGAGTATTGGTAAAACTAAAATAAATAAATTTTATAGTAAAACAATGAGTAAATGGGACAATGTCAGACCAGCCAAGAGCTAGAGTCTTTTTGAACGACATCAGTTCGCGGTTTATATCAACCAAATAAATTATGCTGCCTACTTTTACGTGATGATGACATTAGTTATGTGAATTGTTATGTTCTGGAAGTAATTACCTTAGCCCACAGTAGAAAAATGTTGCAAAAAGTCTAAAGGATAATGCCACTGTCGCGGCGAGAAAAGTAAGTATGCTTTTGGAAACATTTTACAACGGGACAATGAAATAATTTAAAACGAAATGGGGGCTGCACAATTTTTCTTGGACGAAAACTTTTCTGAAAGGTGCAGTCGGACTAACTACACCTGGAATTTTTAATTGACAGCAAAAAAAAAATACAAATTTTCCCCATTTTACCTGAATGCGACTCATAAGTTCGCGGCCTAAAGTACTGAATGAATGAAAAGTATGGAGCGATTCCATGTGAAGTGATCAAAGTATTTTTGCTATTGTAGTCAAGTTTTCTCAAATTTAGTTTATTTGTGGACTTGAGTATAATAAGAAGTAAACTGAGAAAATAAAAACAAATTATAATTTTTAGTTTATTAAATGTAGAAAATGTTAGTAGATATAAATTTTTGAAAACTGAAATATTTTTGGTTCCTTTTAACACTTTAATTTTTTTTTTAATTTTTTAGAATAAAATATACTTTTCAACCATATTTGAAGAATATAGAGAGTTAATCTTTTCTTCTTCTTCTTCTTCTTCTTCTTCTTATTATTTTATTATAGGTTTTCACCTGTTTTTCTTCACACAATTACATACTTATAAATTACAAAGTATTATTAAAACTCAAAATGACGATATGTTATTGCCCTTCCGCTGATGCCGAGATCCAGCTTTCGCGCCATCTCTTTGGTGGTCTTCCAGGTCCGCGCTTTCCATATGGTATATAGTCCCTCGCTATTCGGATAATTCTGTCGTCACTAGCTCTAGAAACGTGATCATTCCAAGCTCGTCTTCTTGTTCTTATAAACTTCACTACATCATTAACGCCAGTTTCGTCACGAATGACCTCGTTTCTAATGCAGTCAAGACGTGTTTTGCCTACGATGGATCGTAGAACTTGCATTTCTGCTGTACGCAGTAGCTGTTTTATTTTTGCGTTTCCAGCTCGTGCTTCGGCTCCATAGGTCAGGATTGGTCTTATTACAGTCTTGTATATACGCGTCTTGCTTTCAGTGGTCATATATTTGTTCCACCATACAACATCCCTAATGCAACCTGCAATACGTGCGCCCTGCATACATCTCTCTCTGACTTCCTTAATAATGCCGCGGTTACTGGATATTTCTATCACCAAGTATTTAAATTTCATAACTTGCTCTATCAACGTCCTTTCTATTTCAAGTTTGCATCTGATCGCATTCTTGGCAACTACTATACTTTTAGTTTTTTCTCTGGCTGTAATTACAAACTTATGTAGTAATCTTTGCAAATTGTTTTCAGAGTCCGCAATTAATATGGCTTCATCTGCATAACATAAAATTGGTATGCTCATTATTAAGACGGTACCCATCTAATGACTTGACTTCCTTTATTATTTGGTCCATTATTGTATTGAAGAGTATTGGGCTCAGCGAGTCTCCTTGTCGTATTCCGCTTGCGCATGGAACTTCGTTGATATATTTTCCATCTATTCTTATTTTTGTTTTGCAATCACAGTTCTGGTTTTTAATGACGGTAAGACTGTCTGCTGGTACACCTTGTTTGGCCAAGTCGTTCAAAACATCTTGCAGTTTGACTCGGTCGAATGATTTTGTTAAGTCAACAAAGCACATATATGCTGGTGCATTAAATTCAATTGACTCTTCCATTATCTGTTGAATGATATATATTGCATCTACAGTGGATCTATTTACTCGAAAACCTTGTTGTTTCTCCTGTGTGTCCAAGTACGAGTTTAGTTTGCCCAATAATGTCTTTGAGAATAGTTTTTGCGTTTATTGAAGCAATGATATACCTCGATAATTTTGTTAATATGTTAAGGAATTATTTGCAAGCTAAAATTTTGATGGTTGAAAATTGATTTTAGAACTAAGAAAATTTTATCCTCCTTAATATACAAGTACTTGGAGGAAAAGTCTGCGAACTAACTCCAGCTCGTGTTTTTATGAATAAGCACATGAGTGGAACCAAATTACATATAGCTTACATACTAGGTATGCCCATTTTTTCGATTTTAACGATCCCGAAATTTATTGCAATCCCGGAATTTAGATAATCATTATTTTGCAATAAGTGAACTCGAAAAAATGTGATTCAATGTTGTTTGAGAAGCTCTCCTATGATGTCATACGTAATAAATAATTGGATCACAATTTTGTTTCTTTTTCATTTAAAAATTATTTCATTAGTATCAAAACAAAAGACGATGGATAAATTTAGACACCTTTAGCTAAACTTCCTCGTACACACATCTAATAAAGTAACTTCAGGTACGCCAAAACAGCGCTGGGTAAAAAAACTTAAAAGCGAAAAAGAAAAATTTGAATCCGTTTTATGCGGGACAAAAGCTATACAACTTGGTACATACTTGAAATGATAAAGTCAGAACCCGAATTGGATGGTCGTTCACTCATATTATTTTAATATTATTTAATAAAACACGAATACTAAATTTCAGTCATTTGAAGAGTTGAACAATAAACATAAAAACCGAGCTGATTTCTGCTATAGAAGTATTGTAAATGAAAAGCGCTTTTGGGGGTGCTTTTTTCCTGTAAAGGGATTTGTCTGCCTCCATTTCATATACTTCATAAGGGATTCCGAATCTCGAAAATTCAAAGATTGTTAGCAAATAGTTCTGGAATTTTTGAGACTTAAAATACGTGAATCCCGGGATGGATATCATTTGGTTTGCTTTAATATCTAGCAAAAAAAAAGAGATCGCCTAGTGAACTACTGCCCTGTTTTAAGTAATGAAATGAGAGGTTAAGGTGCCGAGTGGCTGCTGAATAGAGAGTATTAAAAGGAAAATAAAAATACCTTGCAAAAAAATTAATAAACATAAAGTATAATAATTATAGTGGTTGTACAAACAAAAACCCCACGCACTCGGTGGCAGTTAAAACACACCGCAGCTCTATGAAAATAGCAGCAAGGCATTTAAAATGCAAAAAAACCCCCAACGGAGGATGAAAATAGTAGCGTCTGGACTGCAAATTAATGCAAGTACTCATATTATGAAGATGAAGCATGTCTGCACGAATCGCCGCGAATGTGCGTGTGTTTGCAGCAGCACTGCAGCATCCACATTTGCTTTCCCCCAGTTGCCGTTGCTAAGTTGTTGCTGCTACTGCTGCTTTTGCCATCTGTTTGCTTATCATATCTTTACGCTTAATGAATTTTTGGGGTTTTACGCGAGTTGTCGGCAGACATGCTGAGCTGCACAAATCAAAATGTGAATAAGGTAGAAAATCGCTATCATCGTAAATTTTAAATCCTCATGTGACAGTCATGAAGTGCTTATGAAGTGCGAACATACATACCTATGTATGTTTTGGCATATATTTAGAATACGCAGGAGCCGGGATTTAGATTCTATTAAAATTATCTTATGCGTGCACTTCTCCGGTGGGGTTGTGCGCAACTGTGTTAGCGTGCCAAGTTTGATGTACATTTTGTGCAAAAAATATTTATGCTAATTCAATTAGAATGCAGTGCTCCCCACAATACGCCAATCCGTTAAATGGTTAATTAATTTTGTTCTAAATATATGTAAATTTAAAACAATTTTCTTTGAGACAGTTAGTGAATCCCTGGCGTTATTTATAATTAAAGCGGGCAGTAGTCAAAAAGTTGTCTGAACTTAGAGCTGAGTTTTTATATTTCGGAATGGATTAGCATTATATCTATAAAATAAGACAAAATCTCTTACTTACCGACTAGATTTACAGGGTTAAAATAACCAAACTGAAGAACTAAAATTAAATAGATAGTTTGTTTCACAAATAATAAGACACAATGAGTGACTTAAATAGAGGCTTTGGCATCACAAAATCATGATCAAGACTTCTTGGAAGCGAATTAAATTCTTCAAGTGCTCTTGTAAGAGGGGCGAACTTAAGGTAATTAGATCTGAGAACTTCAACATAAAATGGATTATAAGACCGTACTATGGAACTTTGTTCAATAATGTGTGTGACTAATTAATTAAAACACATTTTTTTGCCAAAATTCGCTTTTATTCATCAACATAGTCCCCTTTTAGGGAGATACAATCATTCCAACGCTTTTCCAATCTTTCGATACCGCCTTTGAAAAACGATTTTCCTTTGCCTTCAAAATAGGCCTCAGTTTCGGCGATTACTTCATCATTTGAGTTAAATCTCTTACCACGGAGCATCTTTTTGAGGTCTGCGAAGAGCCAGTAGTCACTGGGGGCCAAATCTGGAGAATATGGTGGATGGGGAAGCAATTCGAAGCCCAATTCGTTCAATTTTGCCATCGTTTTCATTGATTTGTGACACGGTGCATTGTCTTGGTGGAACAACACTTTTTTCTTCGCTCCAATGGTCGCTTTGGGCGGCTTTCACCGGCTGCATGCCACTCAGCAGACTGCCGATTTGACTCTGGAGTGAATTGGTGGATCCATGTTTCATCTATTGTGATGTACCGACGCAAAAACTCCGACTTATTGCGCGTAAACATGTCCAAACAGCTCTTGGATCCATCGATTCGTTGTTGTTTTTGTTCCGGTGTGAGCAAACGCGGCACCCATTTGGAAAACACCTTTTTCATACCCAAATGTTCGTGTATTATGGTATGTACACTGCCTGCTGATATCTTTAGAATGTCAGCAATCTCCCTTACTTTCACTTTACGGTCGGACATAATGATTTTCAGTGATTTTTCAACGTTTTCCGCAATAACAGCGTCATTTGGCCTTTCAGTAGATGGAATGCCAACGGTGTCTGTACGACCACGTTTGAATTCGGCATACCAATAACAAATGCCTCTTTTTGATGGAGCAGAGTCCGTATAATGTTTTTCAAGCCATTCCTGGCATTGAACAGTATTTTTTTTTCATTAAAAAAATAATGATAAATCAGCACACGGAATTTCTTTGAATTTAAAAAAAAAACTCAAAAGTAGCGTCACTTAAAGCACTGTAACTTCTAAACAAATGGTCGGAATAACATATGATTTTGACAGTAAGCCTAAAAAGGTTGCCAACTTTCGAAAAAAAAATATTGATTTAGTACTAGTGCCGCCATCTATGTGTCAGTCACACACATTATTGAACGTCCTGGTATATTAGGGCCACTGAAACAGTAATGGTACCAGATATTATATCGTATGTAAACATTAAGCTTTGAACAAGTCGTTGGATCTCAAGTGATTAAACATTGATAAGCATGCACCTAGCGCTGTAGGGTAGCAAGAGCCTATTAAAGCGTAAAGGTTGAAGAACAAAACATACAAACTTACATTGAGCCCCTTCAATTCTAAGAGAATGTGAGAAATACATCGGATTCCAGATGACGGCGGCATACTCCAACTTCGAGTGGACTAAAGCATTATATTAAATTTGTCTAGTGTATGGGTCTTTAAAATCACTAGCATAGTGTCTTAAACAAGCTAATTTGGCACATGCTTTCATGAAAAACTACCACATTGAATTTTTCTATATATTACATGAGCACGTACCCAGCAAGAAGAGTGGCGGTCATGTGACCCTGCACGTGACCGCCACGCGTGGTCTGAAAACGGCCACTAGCCCCGCCCCTTTGCAATCACTTTGTTAAAAGCGTTGGGAAAATCGTGCCAAAAATTTTGTGTACGTGTGATTTTTTATCCCTTTCATACATATGGATTCGTTTGCCAGTGCCAGTTTCATATAAACGTAGCGACGAACAAAATAACTTTTAGGCCAGCGCCGGCAGCACAGCGCGATAGCCTAGCGGCTAGCAATGTGGGCTTCCGATCCAAAATCCTTGGTTCGAATCACAAAAAAAAAATTTTTTTTATACATTTATTTTATTTTGTTTTATGATATGTTTATGAGGAGAATTTTTTCATGGCAGAAATACACTCTTTGTTTTGCCATTGCCTGCTGATGGGCGACCGCTATTAGAAATAATGTTTTTATTAATTTTGCTTTCACCGAGATTCGAACTGACGTTCTCTGTGTGAATTCTGAATAGTAGTCACGCACCAACCCATTCGGCTACGGCGCTTATTTACTTTGATTGATGCAAAAATGAGTAAAAGTATTTGAATGAACTTTGCTTACTGCTTACACATTTGCCAAAGGTTGACAATTTGATTCTCGGCCTACTTTGATATCAAAAAGAGAGAAAAGATATCTTTTTGACTTATTGCTTTGACAGCCACTTATCGTTTTCTTTTGTTCTATTTCTATTGATGCAAAAATGAGAAAAAAGATATGAATAAAGTTTGCTTACTGCTTACACATTTGCCAAAGGTGACTGAGAATCAAAAAAAAAATTCGATTTCCAAACAAATACGAGTGCATATGTGTTAGTAACAAATAAAAAAGTGTAATTGTGTGAGAGTTTCGGTCACGCAGGCTTTGCTGGGACGTATCTACAGAGTGGGGAGACTACGAAGCATCGCACAAAGCGGAGAAAGGGAATAGCTTGTATGCCATAGGCTTATACATTTCGTGACGGTTTTTCGTAACGCTAGCTCGTGTGTCGCGCCCTTGAAATTATACTCTGACTTTTTCACTCATTTTCTCACTTACTAAGTCTCATTTTGCGAACGTTAATCGTATCTCTCCTTACACGATGTTCTTAAAAGAGCGTCACACGAATGGCTGAACTCCATGCGCTCAAGAGAAAACAAAAACAAAAAGAAACGAAGTCTCTTCCTCAGAGCGAGAGCGAGTTCGTATGCTTTTTTTCGCGGTTGTGTTCGCGACCAGAGCGTAAAGAATAAAAATCATGGCTGGTGTTTACTAAGCCACGACATAATTGGATTTGAGCTGGTAAAAGGTTTACGGCGTCAGCCAAACAGAAAAATTGCCATTAAATTTCACTCTGGTTGGAATATTAGAACATACCTTTTTTGAATTTACGTATTCCCACAACCTTTTAACTCTATTATGCATTGAGAAATATACTTATAATACAAAAATTTGTCCAGGACATACATTTATTTTGAAAGGCAATATTTTTAGTCTACTTATATAGCTTGAAATATATTTTTTCCAGTTTGATGTTCCAACTCTACTCTCCTTCGGCTTCGATGCTTGGAGTCGTTGTCTTCTTGGTAAATCCAAGGTTTGCTATTTGTTTCAAACATCTGCGCAAGTTTAAAATCAGAGCTCTTAAGAACATACATTATCGGTAATAGCGGTATCGGAAATAGCGGTATTGGTTTTTTAGGAAAATCATAGTTTGATTGACAACTTCAAAGTTTGGTGAAAAGGCAACCCGTCGACCAGCGATGTGAGAAAATCTAAATTTTTACATGTGTTCTTTTAAATCGACATCTTGGCGATTTTCTTAAAAAGCCCTTTACTTAAGAGCACAAATAAAAACACGTCTTACTGATTAGTGATTAGTGTCAATACGCACGAATCTATGAAAATGTTGGGTCACGCTTTAGAGTCTTGTGTCAATTTGACCACAACATCGCGTCATTTTTGTGGAAAATTTTAAGTGCAATTATTATTTTTTTTGTTTTATATTTTTTTATCTATTTGCTAATATGTTTTCCATAAATATGTATACGAAGGGTAATCTTCTTTTCCCGTTTTTTAATGCTTAAATTTGATTTTTTGATGTTGGTTCAAATCTACATTTTTTGCCAGGGATGTGCGTTAATAGCTCGTAAGCCATGATTTTTAGTATTGAACTCTGATTTGACGTCTTCTCCTTCTCTTATAGAGCGAGATTTTCAAGTTATATCGGATTTTTTGGTATTTGCTTAACCCTAAGTCATTACCAAAACTGACCCATAGTTATTAGTTACTGCCATTAACATAACTGGAGCTTATTGGCATGGTGTCAAATCTTGAAAAAAATTCTATGTAATCATTTGAAATTCTAGAACAGAGCTTATCCGCGCTTCGGTGGGTAATCTTGCCATAGTGATATTGAACTTCCGTGTTGCTTCGTCCAACTACTGCTTTTCTGTGTCTGACATTGTCCTCTTCAATATTAAGTTGCCAAGTTGCCCATTTCTGTATCCATGCGGAGCCAAGGTTGCAGCAGTGTCTGCTCTTTAACATCGAAAACGAAGCCAATTAAAATACCAAATAGGCAATAAATAAAAATAAACACTCGAGTACGTTTCCTCGTATACAAATTCACGCTTCTTGCATGGCCACCTCTGTCAGTCTGCCGCTGAGTTGGAGACACGAACACATGTACATAAAGAAGGAATAGAGGTATTTTAAATTCTTGGCACGAAACATCCCTGCAGGAAAATAACAAGTTGTGAAATCGGATTCAACCAATTCACTTTTCAGCTCAGCTATTTCGTGTTCTATATTTTTTCCACATTAGAAACTGATATTTTTAAAACGTAGTTGTCCTACGAAATGAGAATTATGCGGCAATATATTAGCAAAAATAACAATAAAATATCAGCTCATATAAACTAAACAAATTCTAGCATTTGAGGTAACTTAAAATGTAAAAAAACTCATTTCATTCGAATTCAACCTATTGAAATAATCTATTTCATATTAAAAAACAAAGTAGGTAAGTATTTTCTTGAAATTACATAAAACTCCTTTCAGGTACAAGAATTAGATAAAATTAAAATAAATTCTTTAAAAACACTAATAAATAATTACATTTTAAGGTATTCTTTATTCTATGCTGTAGTATTGTAATATAAATATTATAAAATTAATGCCAGTTAAATTTTATATTTTATGAGCCTGGTTGCTTCGAAGGGCTTTCTGCAAATAAGTAGAGAATTAAATTGCTTCGAGGACTTGACAACTCTTTTGGAAAATACGAAATTATGATGCAGTGATTAATAATATGTGTAAGAGTGTCCAGAATAACCGGTAGCACACAAATTTCAAGGAAATTCCAACCTCTTCAATGACATCGCAAAGCTTCACCCAAGGGCGGAGGTTTGTTTGAATAGTTCAGACAAATACTCACCAGCTGCTAGTGGGAGCCCTTTTATTATTATACCTTCTGAAGAGTACTGAGCTGAGTCTAAGCAGAGGCCAGCTCACTGCAAGAAAGATAGACTAGCAGGTTTGGCCCATGATGGAAAGAATAATGCCTATCGTGGTCCCGTTACTTTGCGCTCAGCGAATTTGACAACTAGTTACGTGATTTTAGCTCCAGTATGGCCAGACTACCATTTTCGTAACTTGATTTAGCATTTTTTTTTTTGTTATTTTTATTATTTTTTGTCTCGGAGTTTTAGTTCTTTCCTCATGACATTTTTCTAGCTGTTCTAATTAAAATGCCATCTTTACAATTTTGTAAAATATACATTTTTCAATAATTATTTAAATAATTCACTCAGTTTTATTTAGCTTTACTTTTTTTTAACATCTGGTGGCATTGCCCGTGATTGCCGGTGTTGTTGGTGTTCTTCTGCTTTCGGCAGCCAAATCTCTCTCTCGCTACTGCAGTGTTGCCTAGCTTTGGATATAAAAACGCACTAAAATGCCCATTCAAAGAAAATAACCCAACAAATTTTTATTGAATCACTTAAAGAACTTTGTATGCGTGACAAATTGTCTTTGAAATGTGCGTTTGTTAAATGTGTTATGCTTATGTATAATTTAATTTATGTGTTTTTTGTTAAGCGGGACTCTTTTATTAGGGAGATGCTTTCCATTTCAATTCAACCGGGCTATTCGGGTCATGTTCTTCGATTTCGATGTAACTTAAATATGTTGCTCTCTGGTCAAAATAATGAGACACGTATTTTTTTGTTCGCCCGAAAAAAATTTTTTTCAAGAGTTATCGGCAATTTTGTTTTTCGCCTCAAACTCGATTTTTTTTAATTATAATAGAATTATAATTAATTATATAAGAAACGATTACACCTCCATGGTTTTAATCCGCATTCAGTAAATTCAAATGCCTTTTAAAATGTGTAAAAAGTGTTCAATCTTAAGAAGAGTTGAGAGAGGGGCATTTAGTATTCTTCCATAACCTTAAAAGGAGCAAAAAATTAAATTCACACTTTCAAAATATCAAATTTTATAAGAGTAAAAAAATTTTCATTAGCACTAAAATCTTCTCAGAGTGACCTTTTTTAACATTTTTTTGTTTAATAATATAGTTTGTTTTTTAACCTAAGGTTTTGGTAGCTTTAAATTAAAAAAAGAAGCAAACAGGAAACTTCAAAATTTTCGCATTTTCGGTATAAAAAAGCACTAAATTTATTGCGAAGAGCAATAGTTGGCAATACTGCACAACTCAGCAAACGTGACCTCACGTACGCTCTGATGGGCGCAATCTTCTTTCTATCATTCTTGGGTTTGGCCAATGCGCTATGGTATAAAACAAAATTGTGCGAACAACATCGGCTGGCACATCACCGAGGTCTCGGTAGCTGAATTCTGTCCGCTCATTTCACACGTACTTACACACTCGTCCAATCAGCCGTTGTTCAGGCGGCAGCGAAGTCAATGGTTGTGTTAATTTTTTCGTATATCACCAACAGAATCCCAGTTTATTCTTAAACAAATCACTGTCATGACCCTGGTTACGTCAGCGAATCAGCTAATTAATTGAAATTCGCTGAGATCAGGTAAACGGTCTAATGTAGTCTCATTTTCTGAATTCTTTCACTATGAGTTTACTGCGAAGAGCCAAAACTTATGGGCACCTCTTCTAAGCAGCCTTTCGTTTTTGCAATATCGGTTATTGTCTGCTTTAAATTTGCCGTTTCAACAGCCAGTTCGCTAATTTTCTGCATTAGCCTCTATTTTGATGCAGATACTACTGTAGTACGCCGTAGCTGAATCGGTTGGTGCGCGAGTACCATTCGGAATTCACAGAGAGAACGTCGGTTCGAATCTCGGTGAAAACAACAAAATTAAGAAAAACTTTTTTCTAATAGCGGTCGCCTCTTGGCATGCAATGGCAAACCTCCGAGTGTATTTCTGCCATGAAAAAGTTCCTCACAAAAATATCTGCCGTTCGGAGTCGGCTTGAAACTGTAGGTCCCTCCATTTGTGGAACAACATCAAGGCGCACACCACAAATAGGAGGAGGAGCTCGGCCAAACACCCAAAAAGGGTGTACGCGCCAATTATATATATATATATATATATATATATATATTACTGCAGTCAACTGTTGAATGATTTAGTCTCTCAGCTCTTCCAATTTCTTCTCCATCCTATCCTGATGCAAGCGTGGTAGAAGTTTTTAGATGGCGATGCAGGTTTTCTTGTTGGATTTTTTCTCTTCGATAAAATATGTATGCACCTTTTAAAATATAATTATAGTATCTGTTAAACAGGCACCGATAAAGTCAGATGAATCAATAGCCAGATATTTCAGCGACAGATCAGATTTCGCAAAATTTGCGATGAAAAATGCTAATAGAGGGTTTTCCAAAAGTGAAACCTTGACGTCTGTAGCGAATAGTTCCTAAACGGTCCTTTTTTATGTCATCCTTGACATTTTTCAAGTGGAAAGATGTTCAATTTCTACTATGGATACTTACGCGTTAAAATTATTGAAAACTAATATATTATGAAATTTTTTGTCCAAAAATCATCCGAATCGTCAATTCAAAGGTTGGTAAACAAATTTGGAGAAACTAGTTTTGTCGAAGATTGAAAAAGAACTGGAAAGCCAAAACCTGGAGCTTCTGTTGAGAGTATTGCTGCTGTAGCGCAAAGTGTTGCTGAATAACCTTCAACATCGATATCTCGACGTTCCCAATAATTAGGCGTTCATCGAACGACTGTTTGGCGGATTTCACCTTTAGACGTGCTAGACGCGGTGGACATTTGAGTGAGGTCCATTTTTCTCATATAATTTTTAGGAAATGTATTTTGAATAAAAATAGTAAAACCTGAGAGAATCTATATATAATATTTACATGTTTTATTCTTAAACAACATCTAGGCGCGTCTTTTGAAAGATCCTTTACTTAAGGGCACAAAGAGAAAAGCACGTCTTACTCTGCTGACACACACATATGTATATACTTTTGAAAAGTCAGCAAAAGAAAGAATTTTGAAAGACCCTTTACATAAGAGCACACACAAAACACTTCTTACTCCACTGACAAATCGATTACAAACTTTACATTACATTATCTGAACTTAAGCTTTCTTATTAAAAAAAACAATCCAACTTTTTCAGACAAATCGAACATTTTACTACCCACATTATTCTAGTCGATGACGATTCAGTAAGATTTCTTCTTATTAAATACCAGTATCTGAACTAGCGGACGACGCAGGGTTGGTGCGTGACTGTCATTCGGAATCAAGAGAGAACGTAGGTTCGAATCTCGGTGAAACACCAAAATTAAGAAAAAGTTTTTTCTAATAGCGGCCGCCCCTCGCAGGCAATGTCAAACGTCCGAGTGTATTTCTGCCATGAAAAAGCTTCTCATTGAAAAATATCTGCCGTTCGGAGTCGGTTTGAAACTGTAGGTCCCTCCATTTGCGGAATAACATCAATACGCACGCCACAAATGGGAGGAAGAGCTCGGCCAAATAGCCAAAAAGGGTCATGTATAAGTATTAGGCCGGGTCAATTTGTGGGGAGGCAAAAAAATTGTCCATTGCTCTGTTAAAATCATATTCTAGGGATCAAAATAAGAAACTTTGCCTAAGGAACCATATCTCCAAAACGAATTCTGGTGTCCCCCAATTCGGTCGAACTTTTTAGTTTCTTTTCTCATGTAAAGACCAAAAATGGTGATATTTTGAAATGATTGTATGGGGAACCCCCCAGAGGAGTTCCAGAGGGTGTGCCACTGGCATGGGTGGATCGGCCATCCAAAGTTAGTGGGGGTCGGTCATACACTTGGACTCGATTGGAGCACTCTAAATGGGTCAAAGTAGGATTTTTCGTTCGACCCAAATTGGGGGACATCAGAATTCGTTTTAGAGGTATGGTTCCTTCGGCAAAGTTTCTTATTTTGATCCCTAGAATACAATTTTCACAGAGCAATGAACGAGTTTTAAATCGACCCGCCCTAATAAGTATATACATCTGGTTTGACTTTTCCCTGCAGGGATGCGTTGCATACACACACACACACAGTCACAATGACATCAGACTGAAAGTTACAATACAAAGAGGCCAAAGCAAATAGGGCCAACATAGTTGTGCGCCATACTGTGGCATAGTGAAGACCCAGCACAGATAATCAGCTGACTTAGGCAGGCCATGTCTGTGCAAAGTTCAAAAACCTATGAACGAGAGTTCACGGCTGACTTTTATTATTGATTTTCAAGTGTTCCCTCCGGCTGCATGTTCACCTGTATTTTACTGGCTGTTTGGTGTATATTTAAAATAAAATTGGATTTCCTGTAAGCGGACAATTATGCACACAGGTATTTCATCCGCAATAGCACCAGCATATTTTCGTGGTATAAACGCATTACAGAGTGGGAAATAACATAGCATTTTATATTATATTTATGAGCTGAGTACATTCATATGCATCATATATGTATGTGTCTATGTACATTTGAATTTATATTCTGCATTCGTAATATGGTCTCACGCTACATTTAAATGTAGGTATTTAAGTGTATTTTAGCATTCCTGAGAGATGTTGTTTTATATATGTGTCTGTACATTTGTATGTTTATGTGTGTTCAAGTGGCTTAGGAGTGGCATGATTGTCCTTCATAAATCAAAGATACACATTCAAACTTTGTGCATATGAATATATGAGTATGTTAATACTTCTGCTTAGCCTTCAAACATAGCAGCTATGTAGTACTGAAAGTCAGGAGCCATTATGTGTGTACATCAGCAATGTCATACCCAGGGTGTTTCAATATTATTAAAAAAACCAGTAATTTTTGAAAATAAATGTCGGTTGAAAAGTATGAAACAAAAATAAAAGAGTGTAAATTTATATTTTATTCTTCTCTTCTTATACTTTTATTATAGGCACTGCCAATTTTTCTTTACACTCTCTTCGATACATTTTAATATATTAACTTAATAATTAGAATTTGATGCAAATAAATACATAAACTTGTAATTTTTATAAATATGTAGTATCACAGTTTAACCTGTCACTGGGTTGCCCATATTCGACGGGCCCATGTGTTTTTTTTTTTTTTTTTAAATCAAAGAAAAATACAATTTTTTTGATGTTGACGATAATAATCATTTTATTTGGTTCAAGTAACTGTGTTGACATCACTTTTTGAATACGATATCTCTCAATGTACGGCGTATTGTGCCCGTTTTGCAGCATTTTCTATAGTTTTGGCTAACATTTGGGCTGGAATAGCGGCTATTTCCTGACGGATGTTGTTTTTGAGCTCTTCTATGGTCTTTGGCTCATTAATATAAACCTTCGATTTTAAATATTCCCACAAGAAGAAGTCAGGTGGCATTAAGTCGGGCGAACGCGGTGGCCAGTCAAAATCGCCATTTTTCGACATCAAACGACGAGGAAACCAAAACTGCCTCATACGCTTTTGACGAATAATTGGCATCACAATTTTCTTCTTTTCTTCTTCTTCTTCATTTCACAATTGACTTCTTTTGTTGATTGTAAATTTCAACAATTTGGTAGCGCTCGCGTGGCGTGTACTGTTCCATGGTAAAAATCTGCTTGGACTGACTCTTCCAACGCGGTATGTCATTAAGCGATCTGACGTCTCTGTCAAAAGATACAGGGATGCCAGATGGGTTCGTCGAATATGGGCAACCCGTATTGTTCTGTTATTAAATAAACTGAATTATATATTGTATTAACGACATAGTTAATGTTAATTCTCTGTTGAAGTTGCTATCCCGTTCAGTGCTCACCTTATGGGAGGTCTGCCTGAAAACCGTCTTCCAATTGGTAGTCCATCACTTAGCTGTCGGAGGCTTTTGTTCTTATATTATAAATTTTAAAAAATTCGTTTAAAGAGAGACATCGGTTAAATTAGCCTAAAGTCTCACCAGTAACAAGTTGCCATTGCTAAATTCTTTCTACTTTCTACTCTTCCATCATTTTATAGTTCAATACATAATTAGAAGATATATTAGAAATGTACTCTTCAGTTATATTGGGTATGGAAATAAGTTTCAGCCCTCGTAAAAGAGATGTCGCTGCTGATACTATTTTGTTCACTCTAGTACTGGTGATTTGAAGGTGCATATGTGAGGTCTCGATCACAGTAGTTGGCATTCATTTGAAGCTGAAGCGTAAAGATTCTCTGACGTCAAATATGGCTATGTTTGTCCCAAAAAAACAGCATCTGCGGGAAGTCATGCTTCGTTATAACCTTTTAAGGAAAAGTGCAGCTGAAACGAGTTGTAATTTACTGTAATCACGCTCGATAAAATACAACTTGATTTCAATGCTTCCAAAGTGGCAATTTCGACGTGAGTGATGAAGATTGCGAAGGAGAAACGATAAAATTCGAAGATACTCAACTACAACAATTATTGGATGAAGACGCATGTCGAACCCGTGATCATATGTCTAAAGAGTTAGATGTCGACAGATCAACCGCCGGTAAACGTTTGCACGCGATGGGAATGGCCCAGAAAGCAGATAATTGGGTGCAACATCAACTGAAGGAGAGAAATATCGAGAAACGGCTGCTTCTGTTTCTGCTTCTTGAACGGCAGAAAAGAAAAGATTTTCTGCATCGCATCGTCACTGGCGATGAAAAATGGATCTATCATGATAACCCTAAGCGTCGAAAATGTTGGAGATTGCCAGGTGAACCAGGTAAAAACCAAAAAAAAAAATAAATATTCATGCTTCAAAGGTTTTGTTGTGCATCTGGTGAGATCAGAAGGGCTTCATTTATTATGAACTCCTTAAACCATCTGAAATCATCACTGTCGATGGTTACCGACTGCAGCTAATGTGCTTGAATCGAGCTCTCAAAGGAAAGTGCCCGGAATGGGGCGGTAGACATGACAAACTGATTTTGCTGCATGACAAAGCCAGACCACACGTCTGGACAATCGGTCCACAAATACTTAGAGGCACTGAATTGGGAAATCTTGCCCTACCAGCCGTATTCCCAACACATTGCACCTTCGGATTATCATCTTTTCCGATCAATGCGGTCAGCCCTTATTGGAGAGCTGTTCACTTCTTACGAGAGCATCGAAAACTAGCTCAATGAATGGACCGAAAGAACTTTAATTTTTCGTCAGAGAAATCCGTATGCTGCCTGAAAGATGGAGGAAAGTTATAGCTTCCAATGGCACATACTTCACATAATATCATTTATTACTTAATTGTTCAAATAATTCGTAACCTTGGCTAAGAAACGACGGAAACTTATTCCCATACCCAATAAATAAAAGCCGACTAGGCCAAGAGAAGAAACTTAATGATCAAGGAGAACGGATGACTTTAAACGAAGTTAAGAAAATGGCTTTGTATCAGCCGTAGAACTTAATAAAATTTTTAGAGGATATACGAATAAAGTTTTTCGTGATAAATAAGTGCGAAATGTGCTGAAGGAATATAACTCCCACAGGCGAATTGCGTGAATGATGCCCTTTAGCAGACCGAAAAACAGGAGCGACCGCATGAACCATTTATATACCACCAAATACTTAACTAAGGAAAACAGTAAAATATAACTAAATCATTACTTTTTGTACTTATTTTATTCTTTTAAGGTAGCCGCCGTAGCCGATTGGATTGGTGCGTGACTACCATTCGGAAGTGCGTAAAGTCGAATCTTTGTGCATGAAACCACAAAATGATAGAAAAAGTTTTTTCCAATAGTGGTCCCTAACAGTGGCAAGCAATGGCAAACTTTCCAAAGTGATTCTAACAGGAAAAAGCTCCTCAGCTGCAAGCAAATATAATTTAAATGGGTCGGATTAAAAACGTTATGTCTACGAAAAGCACAATGCTGAAATTGAGTCGAAGAATAAAAAGGCCACTGTGAAGCAAGGGGTGGTTCTGTGAAGGTGTATACCTATGTTTTAAGTGCAAGTGTCGTATATAATAATTGGTGGGAAATAATGCACCATTTTGCTTTTCATCAGGACAATCACCCGAAGCACACCTCCATGGTTGCTAAGCTGTGACTCATCTACAACTGCCCTTAATTACTTGAAACTCCCATGCAATCGCCTTATCCCAATATAATTAAGCATGTTTGAGAGGACTTGTCCAGAAAACTGAAAAATAAAGTTTTCCGCCCCACAAGCGAACTGAAAGCAGCTCTGACAACTGGATGGTAAAATATTTTACCAGACATATTTAAATACGGGAGAGACTTGCCATAATTTTTACTAAGCTGTGTACCAAAAAGAAACAGCACAAATTATTTAGCTAATAAAGTAACGAGTTTTATTGTATTATTTTTGCTTAAAGATTTTTCGTTGTTCAAAATAAGTATACCTACATATTTTATTTCGAACATTTGTGAAATAAGTAAAAGAAAAATTATTCTCATAGTTTATGCCGAATTTTTTGATTTATACCTCTATAGTTCTGCACACCCAGTTTTGTTATAGTATATTCTGCTTTGGAGCATTGGCCAAAATTTTCGTGATATATTGTGCGTTCAAAAATTGGGAGAAGGAGCGTTTAAGAGACTCCGTTTTGTAAACTTTAACAGATATAGAGCCTGACATGTAAGATGGGGAGATTTTAAGTCTTCTTCTTCTTAATTGGCGCGATAACCGCTTACGCGATTTTGGCCGAGTTTAACAAAGCGCGTCAGTCGTTTCTTTCTCGTGCTAACCGGCGCCAATTGGACACATCAAGTGAAGCCAAGTCCGTCTCCACGCAGTGGAGGCCTTCCTCTTCCCCTGCTACCATCAGCTGGTAGTGCATCGAATACTTTCAGAGCGGCAGCATTTATATCTATTCGGACGACATGACCCAGCCAACGTAGGCGCTGGGTCTTTATTCGCTGCACTATGTCTCTGTCGTCGTAACACTCAAATAGCTCATCGTTCCATCGCCGGCAATATTCACCGTTCCCAACGTGCAAAGGTCCAAATTTCTTTCGCAGAATCTTTCTCTCAAACAGTCCAAGCGTCGCTTCATCAGATGTTGTCATCGTTCAAGCTTCTGCGCCATACGTTAGGACGGGCATGATGATAGTCTTGTAGAGTGTTAGTTTTGTTCGTCGAGAGAGGACTTTATTACTCAGTTGCCTACTCAGCACATGATGGCAAGAGAGATTTTTCGTTGGATTTCAAGGCTGACATTATTATCGATGTTAATGCTGGTTCCTAAATAAACGAAGTCCCTTACAACCTCGAAATTATAACTGTCAACAGTCACGTCAACAACAGATTTTAAGTCCACAAGTACAAATAACCTGACATACAGAGATTTTCGGTGATTACTGATTTTTGGCAGCCCATATGTTCATTGTCATTTATGTCTTCACAACCATCTCTGAGACGAGATAGACAATCATCGCCATAAACTTTTTTCATCAATTCAAATGTTTCGGTAAATGTTTTACCGATTTTAAAATAAAATTTGATATTAGCTCTTTGTTCGAAATTCAGTTTTGTACCGAGGGCACAAACATACTGACACTTTAGACGCAATAACTTCGCTTCCACTGAACCGAATGTCACCAAGATTTCATTGGAAGTCGGCTAGGAATGTAGCTTCCAACGCATTAACTCATTAAAAAGATGGTGCCATCAAACACATTTTTATGACCCAGTCTTGTTTATTTTGGACTTCACCTTGTATAGCGACGCAACCACTGTACTACCTTTCTCTTTTATGTAGTACTGCCGGCCTGGTAATGGTAATATTTTAGAATCCATTTTTATGTAAGAGAGTTCCGAGGCAATCGGTTATACAATTTTCCCAGCCTTGTTTTCTTATCTTTCATTTGTGTTTTATTTTATTTTGGATTTTCTGTTTTTTTGCATGTTGGAAGTTATACCTTCTCTTTACTTCTTGCAAAGTCTACCCCATGGATTTAATTATGCTCAGTGCCTTTCTTTCAAGGTTCGGATTTCTCGCGCGTTTTTTCCCCCACTTTTCCGTCTTTTGATCGATATGACTACCTTTTGCCTTGCCTGTCACCTATGGCCTAAAGACGGCCCAGAAACGAATTGCAAGCTGCCCGAATATGACTTGTAGGTATTTCTGGTAGGTAAGGTTCTGGTGAATTTGAGAACCATTGTGTGGACGTTATGAAGTTCGGAATGTTATTTTCTAGACATTCATGGTTTACTCGAGCTTTGTGGGACGGTGCCGAGTCATGTTGAAACGTCCATGGTTTGCCACCGAAGTGTTTGTCTGCTCATGGGTTCAAAGTAACCTCCAGAATACTTTCCCGATAATATTTCACATTGACGCCAGGCTCGATTAAAATGATTAGAGAGCGCCCATCTGCGATTACAAAGGCCCGAACCACTACTAGTGGCGGGTGCTGCCTCCTGGTGACCAATCGATGACTCAAATTCTTGTATGAACAAATTCAAATAAACTCTAATAATGCAATATTTCACTATAACTAAAAGGATAGTGGATACCCTGCCAGCCGTCGCTTTATAGCTCGCCTAATGGTATAGCTCGCCTAATGGTATAGCTCGCCTATGGCAAAACATCCACCTAACCTTTTGCTGTGTAGTTTGAGAATAGAGCGACCCCATGTCAAGTGATCCAAATATGTTGGGCTTTGTCGGGCATTTTTCTGGAAATTGGTTCATTTGTAGACTTAAAAAGGAGTAAGCTGAAAAAATTTTGGAAAAATGTATTATTTTGAATTTTTCAATACGGAATATTTTGGTATAGAGTTTTTAAAGTGAAATATCTCCGTTTCTTTTTAACAATCCTATACATATATTTTTTTAATTTTTAAGTTAAAATATACCTTAAAAAAAATTTAATCTTTTTGTTCGAAATTTTTGAGAAATTCGTTTTTTTTTTGTAATAATTGAAAAACACCTTCTTTCAGAGAAACTAACAACAACATTCAACATTTTCAACAAATTTTCAAAAGCTAACGCAAGTGGGACACAGCAGAAAATTGAGACCACCTACGAAACCGCCATGTAAAATTTATTATTTGTTCAAAAAGTAAGCAAACAGCGATTATTCATTGCTTTCAGTTCACTAGAAGCAACCCAATTGGGCACCTGTGGATTTTCCTGCAGGTTTACAATCATTTTGTTGCTTCCTAAGTACATAAATATGTATATGTATGTATTACCGTCGGGAATAAACTCGCACACGCCAGAGTAAATCAATCAAACTTTAGCGCTTTGCCCGGAACTTATTTGTACTCGTATTTACTTTGCTGTCGGCTTGTTGCCTGTTGCCTTTTTATTTAACTTTTAGTGTCGTTGTGTTTTTAGACACATGTGAACTTGTGCTCAAGTGTGTATGGATATTGCATAGTTACTTGTTGCTGGTATGTTGAAGTTGCTATTGCATGAAGCTGTCAACGCTTTCCATTTCTTACTCATTATCTGCATTGACTTAATTAAACAGAAGCGACAAAAGTCATGCAAACTAAAAAGTGTGTTTCGCGGGTGGATGCAAATATGGGCTGTTTGGCTTTACGTAACAAAAGGTGAACATCTGAGTGGAATGTATGTATGTATATGTGATTAGAAAGGTTTTTTTATTCTTATTGAAGTTTGGGATAACTGTGCTACCTTTCAATGCAACTTTAATAATAATAGCAGAACTTGTTTCAAAAAGAAATTATATGAAAAACATGTTCATGCCTCCACAGCAAAAAAAAATAGATATACATATATGGTAACCGTTTTTGAAAACCGAATAATCAGGCGAAATTCCGATATCAATTGGCCGCCTCGGAGCTGTGATTTAAGCCCGTTGGACTATTTTTTGTGGGGAGCCGTCAAGGAGAAATGCATTGCGAACCATCCAGAGACGATTAATGCTTTAAAACACGAAATCGAAGTTGCCATTCATGAAATTGGAGCCCAAACAATCGAAAATGTGCTTAAAAATTGGGTTGATCGAATGCCCTACTGTAAAGCCAGTTGTGGCAGTCATTAAAACGATATTATTTTTCATTCATAAATGACAATGTTTAATCTTCAAAATAAAAAAAAAAAGTTTGAAAAAATATTGATAAATATTTTGCCCCCTCCATAATTTATTTGAATTTTTCAAGAGAACACTACGGCAGCTTTGCAGAACGTGCATATATAATATTTTAAAACATGTACATACTTCTCACTAACTAAACGACTCCATTGTCTTAATCCAGGAAATACTCGTACTCTGTATGTGTGTATCAGGTGGCACAAAATTACCCAACCTATCGGAAGATTTATAATTTTTGCAAATGGCGTCGTGCGACAATCAAATTTGACACTTATGAACTAGACAGCTGCAGCATACGAGTGGAAACGGTCAAGCGATGAGACGCATAAAAGTCAAAATAATTTTAAATCAACATATTTTTTTTTTATTTACTAAAAAATTATTCATCAACAAAATTCGATGATTAATCTTGCGCTGCCTTGTACAATAGCGAACATATGTATGTGCAATTTATAAAAACTGGTGTCGTTTGTTTTTTTGCAAATGGTCTTGAGCATTTTCTTCTTCTTAGGCACTCAAAGTTTGCACTTATATTTTCTAAAATTTCATGAGCCATGAGACTGCATACCAATCAAAATTCAGATTAAAAGGCTGAGTAAAATTTAAATGCAAATTAGTTGAATTTTTTGAATTTTGTATAAAGTTCGACAATTCGATGGGTACGGTTTTGTTCAAAGCATAAACAATATTACAAAAACTAAGTAGCAAAAAATTTGAAAAGGAAAAACATTGTAAATATTAAAAAAAAAAGTCATCAAGCAACCAGTTTGGCTTCTCTGTATATTTAGGTTCTTCTAATCTGTCTAAGCAATCCATGGGAAAATAGGTCTTAAAGTATAAATGACCAAATTAAATTTCATTTATTGTGAAAAAGACAACTTTGCCAAGTATTCTAACAACCATTTTTGTTAAGTTTCCACTCTCAATCGATATTCAGTGAGATGGTAGACAACAAATTTATTTTTCTTCTCTTCACTGCTTACGCTTCAAAATCAAAAAGTTGGTCCTGCTTAAAGCAGCCATCAACATGGTAAAAAAAGCGCTTTCGGCAAGTCTACCAAACTGATCAATTTTGGAAAGTAATTTCAAGGGCAGCAAGAAAGAATTTTTGAGAGCAAAGTAAAAAGTGACTTTTAGGTTAACTTTCAGAAATTATTTTGTGACCAAAATCTTTCGCTGAGCTTTTTAAAAGTCAATTTCATCAGAATCTCGAACATTTTAAGATTTGGAACAATGGTTTTAGAAAGCGAAAATGATTGAACATAGTTTGTTATTAAAAAAAACAAGTAGATTTTTGAGAAGATTTTTGTGGTTACGAGACAAACAAACGGATGAAAATGATTCGGCTGCATACTAGTCAGTTTGTGCGAGAAACAGTTGATAGTCTAGTTTATAAATGATTCCATTGAAGTGGTGCAGAAATCACGTATATTTTTTTTCTGACCGCCTTGTGCATTATCTCCATATAACGAACCCGCGATTTTTTTTATGTGAAAAAAAAAATACCAAGCAAGGTCCTAAATTCCATGGGCTGTAAAATTATGTACCTGATATTTTACTAAATACCTGATTAAAAAGTGTGATATTTCGCCGAAAATTTGCTGAATTTTTTTTTAATCTCCAAGGAAAAATTTGAAATCTCGATTTTTGTGATTTTTGTAAAAGAATGAATAACAACTTTATGAAAAAAAAAATAATTTAAATAAATAAAATATAAATAAATTGTCAATACTAGTCCTAATGAGTCCCTGCGCTAAAGTTATTTAATGCGCTGTAATGTTGAAAAAAATACTTGGTAATGGTAATGGTTGTACGGGTTAGGCTAAGGCCTTTATATATTGCGACCAGATTGATCTATTGTGCGCCCCTGATTACTTAATTATAATTGTTTAGTATACCGAGGAATCGCACCAGCTCCTTAGGAGTAGCAATTGTAAGTATTCCTACTCAAGTAGGTACGAGACTAGGATTCTGTGTCTCCTGTGGCGTAATGCCTCACAGTTGGTGATTAAGTGCTCCATAGATCATCATCTTCATCACAGCAGAACCTGCATAATCTTGTACTAGATGATCCTATTGTGTTAAAGTGTTTATTACTGGCAAAGTGACCTGTAAGTGCTCCACAGAGTAATCTGAGGGCATTTTTAACTAGGGTTAGAGCAGATTTTGCTCTGTTGGCATTGAAATTCAAAAACTTTTTGGAGTGATTAAGGCCGCTTGTGCCATTCCAGTGTTCCCTGATTTTAGTTTGGATCCATTTTTTGATTTCCTGTTTTATATTATTTTTGTTAAAGCCGAAAAATAGGGTTGGTCCCGTAAATAGCTCTTCTGTCCCTTTTTGGACTTAAATGTGAAGCTATTCAATGCTTTGTGAACCGATTGGCTGTCCAAAAGTTTTTGAATTTTTTTTCTCGAACTCTCTTTTGGATATGATTTCCACGGTTTTCATTATGGCGAAGAGTTTCGCATGGAAAATTGTGATATCTGTACTTAGTGTTAGGGTTTTGTGTGCTCTAGGACCCACTATTCCTGCTTCTACTCCTTGGAGCGTTTTGGCGTTCTGTGCACCATTTTTGTGAGTCATCATTTATCCAGATAAGATATTGTGGTGTCCAGTAAGAGTAAGTACCAAAGCCCCACATAGTACAATAGGTCTTACCATTTAGGGGTATATCCAGAAGGTCATTTTAAGGGTTCTGACCCCAGGATTTACCCAAAAGTTGTGTTGTTGTCCAAAGGTTTTTCCTTGCCTTTTTTATAACAGAGTTGAGATGGGCCTCCCCAGTGAGTTTTTTATCCAAAATAATTCCTAGATACTTTCTGATATTATATTATATATAATATGTGGGTTTCAGAGGAGTATTATTATTACTAATACTTATATTAACAGCTGATTTGAATTTTCGATTTGAATTTTGTATTAAGATTTGTTTTTTATTTTCGAATTGATTTATAATCATTATATTCTGACAGTGACAGCCAACAACAGACACCCCTTACCCTAATTTTGCTAATATTCCACATAATTTCGCTGGCAGCATCATCCGGCAACACTGAATATTTTGACAGCCGTTTACCCAAAGAAGTAAAACTCAAAAGTAACTTTCCAAAGAACAACCGACTTTCGAAAATGAGTGATGTAAAGTTGAAAAGAAAGTCACATTTTCTACCAACAAAATTATTTCAATAATCGCTTCCTTTGCAACAAATCTGTCCATACAGACTACAACGTACAACGCGTAAAAATATGCTGCAGGATGACTCAACCGGATTAGGCACGCGCCAGTAGTTTAACGCATTTATGGTGCTGAGGTGTTCGAGTTTAAAAATTTATTTCAGACTACTCAACTTAAATAGCAATCATGTAGAAGCTTAAATGATTTTTCGTACATTTTATGGGCAATACGAAAGTGCATTAGGGTAATCGCTTTGGTTTTCAATAACCGAATTCAAACTGACTTTTGTTTTTAAGCTTTTGGTAGTGCTTTATTGTACGAATATTACCCAATCTTTTTTTAATACATTTATTTGAGATTTGATCTATTAGTACATCTCTTAGAGATCCATTGGGTTGGGATTGTGCTAGGTGACTTTCTTAGATGTATAAATGACAATGACAATGACATTGTTTTACTAGCATCTAAAAGAGTTGGTTTAGCTGTGAACCAGCAAGAGACCAAATATATGGTTCTATCTAGAAATGTAGAAAGAAGACATGTGCAGGGTTTTGTTATAAAAAAATGTATCTTTGAAAGCGTTGATAAATTTAAATACCTAGGCGTCCTAGTAACAAGCACAATGGAGTGTATCTAAGAGCGTCTATTTCCAGCAAAAAAGCCTATTATGCTCATATGAAACTGTTTAAATCAAACCTTTTATCTAGAGCAAGTAAATGCAGATGTACAGAACAATAGTCTGGCTAATAGTGACATGGGGCTCCGGAGAGTGATGTACGACGAATTTAGTAGAAGAGTTGCTAAAAGTATTCGAATGAAAAATACTGCGTAAAACGTTCGGCCCGAAGAGAAATGAGAGAGCTGAGTACATGTTGGGAACCAAATCGGAACTGCTTAGTCTAAAGAATAAGATGGCTGGGACACGTCATAAAAATGAAACGCACTCGCGCAAAAGATGTAATGATTGGAATGAGGAATTGGCGGTCACTAGCAAATGATAGGGAAGCCATTGGAAAATAGTTAGCAAGCCAAACCCCAGCCCGAGTAGTAGCGCTAACTGATGACCATGATTATTATTTCTGGATTGGTAGTGTATATGGATGATGAATATGGATAGCTTGGAGGTATCTTAAAATCGGTCCACTTCACGTAAATTTCAATACGAGTATTTTTCAGAAATATTTTGTTGGAAGTCTTAAAATGTAATATATTTTATATGGAAAAATAGTACCATGTTTTGTATGGAGAGTAAGGTACCCTAATGTATTTATACAAACATTTTTTTTTAATTTGGCGAAAAAATTTAATTGAGAGAATATAACCAATAGAAAGGACTACTTACCTTAAACGACTGCTTGGAGTAATTTCCGTTGTTATAGAACTGCAGATCGAACAATCCGCTTTTTCTTAATTTAATTTATCTCCAACTGTATTCCTCAAGAAAATAAATTTTTAAATAATTCGAAAAAAGTATCAAAAATTGGTCCCCCTAATATGCATACATACATAATATACAAAGGTACAATGTAAAGAGCAACTTTTAGGTTACTAAAAAGACTCGCCAGCTTTTTCTTTTTTTATTAACGCCTAAAGTTTTTGTGAGTTTCGTTTCACTTCAAAAATATTCCATAACAGTTTTGGAGTTTTTACTTATGCAGCTTTAGCTAATATGCAGTGTCTCATGATATAAAAAATGGAACATATTTTTTAAGAACATTTTCGGTAGTAAAGTGTTACGTTGTGGGTGTAACATCATAAAAGTCTTAATAAAAAGAGGTTGTCTGTAAAGTCGGTTTACTGACGATAGTTTAACGTGACAACGTCATAAGAAAATATTGATGGAATGGTTGCAATTTACAAAACAAAATTTTAGTTTTATTTGTTCGATAGATATTTTGTATGGATATAGAGGAGGAGGTAAATGGAATTGCAATGGAATAGGTCAAGTTACATTTACACAAACGTGAAAAATGACGAAACATTTATCAAATTCATGAAAAATATGTTCAATTTCGATTGTGTATCAGGCGTTAATAAGTCAACAACACTAAGAGGCACCATCATCGATTTGCCTTTTTCAAGACACTTTACACTCGAAACACTCCATATATATGCTCACTCAAGTAGGACAGAGCCAGATGTCGAACGTTTCCGAACGCGGGGGCCGATTGTGCTCTTTGTCGTTCGTTCCGCGCTCTCGCTTGCAGTTCAAGCACATTAGCTTACATTTGCTTGCGTACGGAATAGATTCGTATATTTGATATGTCCATATGATTTGTATGCATCTTTACATATAGATTTGTTCTTTTTGAAAATTGCGCGAAATTGTATATGTATATGCATGTTTATATACTTATATTAGTATACAACATATCTTATGAGGTATGTGGTAAATATTACCATACATTTTTTCCTTCATATATAATAAAAAAATTAATAATAATAACATTAAAACAACAGGTATTATTAACAAACTTGGTTTTATTTTAAATTCTTCAAGTGAATCAAATTAATAATAATCAATAAGAAGGCATATGCAAATACGTGATTAAATACGTGAATTTATATATGTACAAATGCGCATATACATACATATATACGCTCACTTAAGTAGGAGAGAGCAAGATGTCGAACGTTGCCGTTCGTTTGCTTTGTTCGTTCCGCGCTTTCGCTTGCAGTTCATTCAAGGTAACGACAAATGAGCAAGGTAACGACAAATGAGCAAGGTAACACTAATGAGCAAGGTAACGACACATTTTTCGTGCGTGCAGCCGGCTAAATCGAATTATAAGACGTTATCACGTCAAAAATGTTTGAATGCTGTATCAGAAATCTATGAAAAGGATTGATTATGATAATGTTTAGAAAATGATAGTGATTATCTCTTCAATGGGGAAAAAGTGTATTGATTACACCATTTAGACTTCTCTCCAGATCTTCGATGAAAACGAAATTTACATGATGGTAGCTGAGCTTCATAGGCTCACGGAAGAGACTCATAAAGAGTACAAAGTTGGTATACAAATATTAATGGATCATTGAAATAAGAATGTAGAAGTAGAAGTATGAAAAAATTTCATATAAAAATTTACATGTTTTTTATATTTTCATACCTCAGATATGAGAATGTTGTGATGTCGTATGGAGTTTCATTGCAATAAACTACATATGTATAAACTTTGACCCTTCCTCAAAGAAAAATTCAAACTCAAACCTAAAAACACGGTGCGTAATAGATTACTGATACCAAATCACATGAGGTCGTAGTTAACTTTCGCGGAGGTGACCTGCAATGGTCACCAAGAGATGGCTCAAATTTATACTTTTGCATACTCAAAGTATAATGGTTCTAAAGCTGATTATGGCTTCTTCCTTTTTTCTATTAATCTTCAGGAAATATTATCTTATGCTGGGTTCCGGGCCACAGAGATGTGCCAGGGAACTGTAGGGCTGACCAACTTGCAAGAAAGGGTACCTGTATGCCAAATATAAATAATTTTATGGGCTCGCAACTTGTAATCTTCTTCTGCAATCTTCTTCTTATGGACGCAATAATTAGTTCTGTAAATCAAAGATGGATTAGTGACAATACCTGTGAAATGTCTAGGCAAACATGGCCAAGGCTAGTTCTATGTCTGTGCAAGAATATTATAAAATTGAGTACATTGTCTCATAGGAAATAACGCAAGGAGATTAGGCGTTTACATGCGTGATATCTATCCTAGCTGCAGGAATGAGGAGAAGTTGGAAACAATTCAAAACCTTTTTTGCCTGACTCTAACCAGAAGCAGGAGCCGATATTTAATATCCTATTTCTTAATGAATATACTTGTAGATAATCTATAAGCTTTAGGTAATGGTTAATGGTTAATGGTGGTAACGGGTTAAGGTATGGCCCTTTAGCACTGCGACCATATTGATCTATTGTGCACCCTATGCTGTCTATTAACTGTTAAGTATGCTTATGAAATGTAGCAGCTCCTTTTGAGGGAGTGATTGAAGGTCTTCATCTATAAGCATGAACTTGTTTAAAAACTTTTTCCTTCTATGCGTCAACAGCGGACATTCGTTGATGAGATGTTCTATAGACTCCTCATCCTCGCAGCAAAATCTGCAGGTGCTCGTGTTAGTTATGCCTAATTTATGCAAGTGTTTGTTGCAGGTGAAGTGACCCGTGAGGGCGCCTGTGAAAGTGCGAATGCTCTTTTTGTTTAACGTGAAGGCCATGTTAGCTCTTTTAGCATTGAAACTTAAGAACTTTTTGGAGTGTCTAAGACCCTCTATGTTGTTCCAATGCTGATTTATAAGAATTTTGGCCCAGTATTTTACTTTTTGTTTGAGACTGTTTCTGTGAAATCCAAACATGGGGCTAGGTCCGATGAAATTTACATCTGCCCCTTTTCTGGCTTGAAAGTCTGCCTTTTCGATGCCGTCATATCCCTCATGCCCTGGTACCCAAATTAATGAGACATTGTTTTTGGATGCCAGGTTATTGAGTGCCTTATGGCATTCTAAGAGAGTTTTTGAGTTGTAGGTATAGCTATCTAAAGCTTTTAGAACTGATTGGCTGTCCGAGAGTATTCTAATCTTTACTCTCTTGTGGTTTTTACGTTGCATGATGCTTGCTGCTTCCATTATTGCGTATAATTCCGCTTGGAACATGGTGGTGTCCCTGGTGAGAGGGAATGATTTGTGGATTCTGGACCCCACTACTCCTACTCCTACACCATAAGGTGTTTTTGATCCATCAGTGTACCATTTTTGTGAATCATCATTCATCCATTTTGGGTTTGTTTTCCACTCGATCCTCTCAGGAAAGGTAACTGTGTATCCTTTTGTAAAACAGAGGGTTGGGTCAATGTGGTCTGAAACTTGAGCCATGCTTATGGTTTTTTTGACTTTATTTAGGATACTTAGGTGACCGGTAAGGTTGCCTAATTTGAAATTTTCTTTCATGTGTAACATGAGTGATTTAGGTATCAACAACCTTTTACGCTTTGTCCAATGCTCAGGATGGTTCAATCTGAAAGGGGAAATGTAGCGCAGCCCCTAAAGCACACAACCGAACCTTTTCGTGGTCTAAGTGGCATAACTGCCTCTATGTGTGATGCGGCTGCCAAACCTACCCTAATCTTTATGAAAGAGTTTAGATCGAAAAACTGCAGCTTATTTTTTCATTTTTAAACTATTTCCTCCCATTTACAGCTTCACTTTGAGTAGCAAAGCGAAACTCCCTGCTTTTTTTTATACAAAAGCGTGTTCAAATGGGCATTATAATTTTGTTCACATAAAGATTGTACATATGCAACAGCATAAACCTCCAAAATGAGGGAATTGCCATTCTGAGTGATAATCTGGCGGCACTCAAGGTGTTCTCATGCTTTGAGGTTAAGTTCTCATTACTCCTTGAGTGCACCAAGAAATTGAATTTGCTAGGAAGGCACAAATCGCATTAGTCTCATAGAGTCTCTCAGATCTCGTTAGTATAACTGGGAACGAAGTACTGGATTGCATTGGGTAGAAAGACTGCCACCTCGTTAAGAATTGGACTCAAACCCTTCCTTGCTATGGAACAACAGAAGAGCGAAGGCTAAGAGACGTGATCTGGCTTCAAATTATATGGCTTTGCCAGACGAAGTGCTTGTTGGGGCGTTTAATCAAAGGTGGTTCAGGGGGTGTAATCGAGGTTTATTAAGAGATCTGGGTTTGGATCAGTTACTGTTAATATAAGAGGGCACAAAAGACAATTAGGCTGAAGTGCAAGACTCATTTTTTTCATTCCTTCAACAGCATAAGGGAATCGATATCGATATAGATATATATACATATTTAGTCCTGGCATAAGTTTTGTTACAAGTTAAGTCCATTATAGATATGTACGAAATTATAATATATTTTCAATAAAGTTAAATTTATTTAAACATGTAAATATTAAAACAATTATTATTATTATTTTTTTTTATTCATTCGAAAGGTCACCATTTGATTTTAAACGATTATGCCATTCTGCTATTGCAGCACGCACGGCTTCCATGGATATTGACGTCACTGCTCGAAACAAAGGTCGAGGGTAGGGTCTATCTCCAAGTAGTCTTCGCATAGATCTGGTCTGTATATTAATTTCCCTGGATATGATTTTCTACTTTCTAAGGGTATTTCTGCGATTTCTTTCTCGAACGGCTTTTGTGGCTGCACTGGTTCGAACCTCGCTGTCACATCAGACGTTTGGGACAAACGATTGATCGGACGGTAAACAAACATTCCGGAAATATTAAGTTTTTGTTTAGCAAATCGTAAGTCTCACTTCCACTTTTACCACACTTAAGTAATGCAATAACTGCAATGCGGTTTTCTTAGCTCCCCACTCCATGATTAACAAGCGAAATTTGCCGCGAAGCTGAGAATAATTTATGAATGGATAGTGCATTCGAACAAAAGGGCCCTTTTTTCTGCCAATTTGTTCACGCCTTACGCATTCTAAAATTTGTCACAGAATTTATGGCAAGACTACGTAGTTTGATGTATATCCCGAAGTATATTTTCCTAGGCACACAGTGTTATTAGTGAGATCAGATAGGAACCACGTCCATTTTTTATAAGTTATGACTAAATTTTCGTTCCTAATTTTGATGTTACAAGCTATTGTATATGGTTCATTTTGATTCCGAAAATTACCAGCCAATCCAAAACGAATTTATCGTTTGTTTGAGCATAAAACAAAAAAATTTCTTGGCATTTAAGGCATTCAGTAATCAATTCCTTTCATATTCATTTACTAATCTCCACGACTCACTTATTTCTGCTTCTCAACCACAACATGCCAATTATAACCGCTGAATAACAGGCTTACTCTGTTATCAGCTTTTACAAACGGATTTTACCCTTCAATTAACTGCTGCTTTGTATGTTAGTTACACACTACATAATATCTCGTGGCTGTAGATACCCGTTAACCATACCTAATTACAACGTAAAAGCACACAACTGCAGCGAAGGGCAAGCACTTATTACTCATTAGGAATCAAATCGTAAGCATTGAATGAATAGAAAGCGGATGGCAGAACAAGCCGTAACGAGCATAAAGGAAGTGGCTGAAATTGTAAGTGGCGGAAATGTTTGAAGAGAATGGTTAGATGTTTCAGGGGTGGTTGGTATAAAGTTGATGAACCACAAAGCCAACCGCAACAACACTTAACGGGCACTTGCCTTCTTATGCGGGGATCCACTAACCACCAACTACCACCAGACAACCAGTGGAATGAGAAAAACTGAAGCGAATTTCATGGAAGCAAGCGGGGTAAACGTAACAAAATCATTTTACTTGTTATCACTTAAGTGTTTCCGCAATTTAACAATTTGGTGTTTACCTTTTTGACCCAAAGAAAATTCCAAAAATATATATGTAAATGTTGGCAAGAAATTCGAAAGGGTGGTCTTAAGTGGGCGACTGCTGTCTACGAAGTGAAATGTTGTCTGAAGTTGTTTGGGTAGGATGCTTCCCCAATTCCCCATTACATACAAACTTAAATGCTCTGCATAACTAGTAATATAAGTGAAAATACCCGTTATGATTGTACCTGCTGATAATGAGAGCAGCAATTGATGTTGGTCGTGCGGGCGATGGTGTGAATATCATTTACGTGCATATCTACTTTGTGTGTATGTGTGTGTGTGCGGGTACGCAAAGGAAGAGGAGGAGGAGCATTAAATGCATTCGACAAAAGTTGATGTTTACGTTGAGCAACGCCAAACTGTAATGCAAATTGGTATTTATTTTTCTTTATTTCCTTTTTAATGGCTTTTATCTTTAGTTTTTATACGCCTTTTGTGTGTACCACTATTAAGGGGTGTCCCAAATCTGTTTGCGCTGATATAGTGTGGTATCGATTTTTTAATTTGTTTAGCTATAAAACTACTGTAGTGACTACCATTGGTTTGCCTTGGTGTCTATGTGCATTGTGAACACAAAGTAACAAAAGCCTCGATAGGGAATAACAAACTGCCATGAAAAGTCGTGAGACATGCAAGGTGGCGCAAAATTAATCACCCTATCGGAAGATTTATGATTTTTGCAAATGGTGTCGTACCTCAATTCTATTTGTCATTTGTGAACTAGACAGCTGCAGTATACACACAGATAAACAATGGATCGCGTAAAGGTCAAAATAAAAATTTCCATCGCATAAATATTAGTAAAAAAGTACCACCTTGTACAACTATCTGCTATTTAAAGGCGGCATAAAAGTGTAGAATATGTGCGACGGCTGAGGTCATCAAAGCGAGTAACAGAAATTAAGTCAGCTGTGTACCAGGTGACAACAAGAAAACTTTCACTCAGAGATTTGGGATACTGCAAAGAGACTTAAGGGCTAAAGTTTTTACTTGCATCAACAGATTGCCCTATTGAACAGTGGACAGAGGCGATATTAAAGTATGTGGCCTCCATCAAAATCTTCAGAAAAATTCTGGGTATGCAATTTTATATTTTATATTTTAAATTTTAATATAATAAAGTGTAAGTTTGAGCTAAATATATTTTTGTTAAGAAAGTGTTTTTTTTAAGAAATCGAAGATATTGTACTACAACCATTATTGGATGAATACGCATGTCAAACCGTCGAACCCTTGATGATATGTCTAAAGAATTGGATTTTGACAAATGCGCCGTCGGTAAACGTTTGCACGGGATGCCACTAGCTGCCACATCAATTGATGGAGAGGGATATCGAGAGACGTTTGGTGACGTGTGAGATGTTCTTAATTAGCGCGATAACCGCTTACGCGATTTTGGCCGAAATTAACAAAGCGCGCCAGTCGTTTCTTTCTCGTGCTAACCGGCTCCAATTGGACACACCAAGTGAAGCCAAGTCCTTCTCCACCTGATCTTTCCAACGCAGAGGAGGCCTTCCTCTTCCTCTGCTACCACCAGCTGGTACCGCATCGAATACTTTCAAAGTCGGAGCGTTTGTATCCATTCGAACGACATGACCCAGCCAACGAAGCCACTGTATCTTTATTCGCTGCGCTATGTCTATGTCGTCGTAAAGCTCATACAGCTCATCGTTCCATCGTCTGCGATATCCGCCATTGCCAACGTGCAAAGGTCCAAAAATCTTACGCAGAATCTTTCTCTCGAACACTCCAAGCGTCGCTTCATCGGATGTTGTCATCGTCCAAGCTTCTGCGTCATACGTTAGGACGGGCATGATGAGAGTCTTGTAGAGTCTTAGTTTTGTTCGTCGAGAGAGCACTTACTGCTCAGTTGCCTACTTAGTCCAAAGTAGCACTTGTTGGCAAGAGAGATTCTACGTTGGATTTCAAGGCTGACATTGTTATCGGTGTTAATGCTGGTTCCTGAATAAACGAAGTCTTTTACAACCTCGAAATTATAACTGTCTACAGTGACGTGGGTGCCGATACGCGAGTGCGCCGACTGTTTGTTTGAAGACAGGAGGTACTTCGTTTTGTCCTCGTTCACCACCACGCCCATTCGCTTTGCCTCTTTATCCAGTTTGGAGAAGGCAGAACTAACATCGATATCATCGGCATACGCCAACAATTGTACGCTCTTATAAAATATTGTCCCTGAGCGATTAAGTTCTGCGGCTCGTACGATGCTCTCCAACATCAGGTTAAAGAAGTCATACGACAGCGAGTCACCCTGTCTGAAGCCCCGTTTGGTATCAAACGGCTCGGAGAGGTCCTTCCCAATTCTGACGGCGCTGCTGGTGTTGAGCAACGTCATCTTGCAAAGCCGTATTAGTTTTGTGGGGATACCAAATTCAGACATCGCGGCATGCAGATAACTCCCCTTCGTACTGTCGAATGCAGCTTTGAAATCGACGAAAAGATGGTGTGTGTCGATTCTCCTTTCATGGGTCTTTTCCAAGATTTGGCGTATTGTGAATATTTGGTCGATGGTAGACATGGTCTGAAGCCACACTGATAAGGTCCAATCAGTTGGTTGACGGTGGGTTTCAGCCTTTCACACAATACGCTCGCTAGAACCTTATAGGCGATATTTAGAAGACTAATCCCGCGGTAATTGGCACAAATTGCAGGATCGCCCTTCTTATAGATTGGGCAGAGCACACTTAAATTCCAATCGGCAGGCATGCTTTCATCCGACCATATTTTGCATAGGAGCTGATGCATGCACCTTACCAGCTCCTCGCCGCCATGTTTGAATAGCTCAGCCGGCAGTCCGTCGGCGCCCGCGGCTTTGTTGTTCTTTAGTCGCGTTATCGCTATTCTCACCTCATCATGGTCGGGTAACGGAACGACAATTTCGTCGTCAACGATTGGGGTATCGGGATCTTCACATTCTCTATGACATGCGCAGCTGTCACCGTTTAACAGGTTCGAGAAGTGTTCCCTCCATAATTTAAGATTGCTCTGTACGTCAGTCACCAGATCGCCGTCTTTGTTCTTACAGGAAAACGCCCCGGTCTTAAAACCTTCTGTAAGCCGCCGAACTTTCTGGTAGAATTTTCAGGTTCCTATTGGCCAGCATCTCAAGCTCCTCGCACTCACGTATTTCGGCCTCTCGTTTCTTCTGTCGGATAATACGTCTCTCTTCCCTTTTCAGCTCTCTGTAGCAATCCCACATGGCCCGCGTTGCGCCCGATCGCAGCGTGGCTCTAAAGGCGGCATCCTTTCTTTCTGCGGCAGCATGACATTCCTCGTCGTACCAATTGTTTTTTCGGGCTCGCCGGAATCTTATTTCTTCTTCGGCGGCGGTACGTAGGGAACGAGAAATGTTGCTCCATTGCTCGCGCATGCCGGTTTGTTGGGCAGTGCTCTCCGAGAGCAGGAGTGAGAGTCGAGTCGCGAATCTTCTGGCTGTCTGTTGTGATTACAGCTTTTCGATGTCGAACATTCTTTGCGTAAGTAGATGTACGTTTTTTGCTGCACAGAGGCGCGTGCGCAGTTTGGCTGCAACAAGGTAATGATCCGAGTCGATGTTGGGTCCTCGGATCGTACGTACTAATACACTAGAAGCGTGTCTTCCATCTATCACAGCATGATCGAGCTGGTTTCGCATTTTTCGATCAGGAGACAGCCAGGTAGCTTGGTGTATCTTTTTATGCTGGAATCTGGTGCTGCAGACTACCATGTTTCGCGCCCCGGCGAAGTCGATCAGTCCGTTACCGGAGATAATGCGTTTGAATCGAGCTCTCAAAGAAAAGCGACCGGAATGGGACGGTAGACGGTTGACAAGAAAAACTGACTTTGCGGCATGACAACGCCAGACCACATGCTGATAAATCTGTCCAGACACATTTAGAGGGACTGAATTGGGAAATCTTGCCCCACTCGCCGTATTCTTTAGACATTGAATTATCATCTGTTTCGATCAATGTAGTGAGCCCTTATTGGAGAGCAGTTCACTTCTTACGAGAGCATCGCAAACTGGTTTAAGGGGACCTGGTGGTCTAGAAATTTCAAAAAATCGATTTTTTGTTTTTTCGATTTTTCGAAAGTATAGCATCTTAAGAATATACAGTGAAATTTTCATTCAGAAATTCCCAATGTTATAGCTTCTAAGGCCCATTAACTAAGTAGAGAGTGGTCTGCGCGCTCCTGTATCTCAAACCTTAAGGGGGTAGTATGGTATTTTTTTTTTTTTCATTTTTTTTTTTTTTTTTTTTTAATTATTCTATAACATCTTAAGATTATTGTGTGAAAGTTTGAAGTGCATTAGAGTAAAATTGACAAAGACACAAAGGATTAAGTATCTACCTCTCCAACCGGATTTCACGCTGCCGAAAATCTTTAAACGCGTTTTTCTCACACTTGCCTTTTTTACGGTCGGTGTCCACTGCAGATTCATATCTACTGCACCGATTCTTTTCAAATTTGGTTTTTTTGTTTCTTTACTTTATTCACGAGGTAATGACGTCGAGTTTTTTTTTTTTAATTTTGTCATATTTTAAAACAACAAAGTTTTCAAGTTTTTTTTATGAAAAATCGGTGTTTTGACTTCAAAGCGCTTTAAAAAATTTAAAAAAACCTGCGAAACTTTATTAGCTGATGAAATCAATTTGTTTTTTTGATTTTAGTTGATCCAGTAATGAGTTCTGAGGGACACCGCAATAAAACTTTTTTATGAGACGTCCGCGAAGATTCGCTGCCACCAACTCATTTCTTCATAAAAATCAATGAAAATTTCACACAATATTCTTTAAATATGACTTTATAATGAAGTAATTTTAAAATTTTGATGCGGGGATGAAAACAAAAAAGCTATTCAACCAAATGTCTTGAAATTTGGATATGTTGTTCACAATATGTGTCGCTATCGTCGGAACTAGAATCACAATTTTATTTAAATAATTTCCTATTTTTTAAACTAAAAAACTTGTGAAAAAAACCCGATTTTACGGACTTTTTTTTCAAAAGTGCGCCATTTTGTCAATTTTTCCTTTTTTCGATTTGTTCTAGTTCCGACCATAGCTGCACTCTTTCTGATTAAGAATCTTGAAGTTTGTGTTTCAGATGAGTAGAAGTCTCGAAGTCATCTACGCCGTCCGGGTTCGATTTTTCGAGAGGCTCATCTTCAGCGGCATTTTTATAATAATAAGTATTGTTTCAAAAGTAAAAAAAAAATTGTTTGTATGCTCAATAAACGTACTAATAAGCCCGAAAAGTTGAAACATCGTTTTTTAAATTTTTAATGGCAAAAAAAAATCGTGAAAATAGGTGAAATTTTCGTGCTCTAGACCACCGGGTACCCTTAATGAATGGATCAAAAGAACTTGAATTTTTCGTCAGAGGAATCAGTATGCTAGCTGAGAGATGGAGTAAAGTTGTAGCTGCTAATGGCACATACTTTACATATATCATATCATGCATTATTTAATTGTTCAAATAATTCATAACTTTGGCTAAGAAATGATGGAAACCATACCCAATAACTTAAACGAGAACATACCACAGTTTTGAGGAAGGTGTCCTATTTTGAAAGAAATCAGATATCGGCGGATGAAATAGTCTATTTTGTTTGCTTTGCTTTGCGCATTTTATTTAGAACAAAATTTGTTTTCAACTTGAATTTTACTGTGTGTTTCCGACAGGCGAACATTTCGCTCATTATCGTGTATTCTCTAATAAAGAGTTTTTAAGATATTATGTATACTTCCATTATAAAGAAAATAATCTAATCGAATGTAATCTAATTTTACACCAAATTTGTTTAGCGCTCCTAAGCCCTAGAGATGCCAATATTAGCGGTAATTGCTGATCCAGGGCTTTAGTGTCCCAGAATAAAATTTTTTTTTTTTCGTAAAGCAAAAAATTAAAAATTCTGTTATTTGGATTAATGCCAGCTTCCTTTCAAGATTTTATTCCGAATTTTTCTTACACCTTAACCTGAAAAACATAAATGCACTAACTCGCTGCAATCCAACTAATTCCGGTATAATATTTTCCATGCTTTCAAAGCGCCGAGATTCGCTTCTCTACTACATACCTTAACATCAAATGGATCTGTCGAAAACGTTAATTAATGTGTGATAAACCCAGCACTTTTGTGTGCGCTCTGACAAGGGGTGTGTAATCCGCTTAAACAGACATTTGAAATTTAATTTTCGTTACTGCAGTAACACTCCTGCAAGTGTTTCAGCTTATGTGAAAAATATAATGCCGGCGAGGGTAAATAATTAGGTGTACGAAGTTTAGTTCAGTTGATAATTACCAACAATTTCCACATATGTAAGTATGTATGTAGCTAAATATATCACCACAAACGCTGCGTTTCACTTCGTCTGCTGCTTACAGCGTTCCTCTTATAATTTCATTTGTCAAATTTCGTATTTTAATTGCAGTCAATGCTGCGGCTTGCTTTCGTAATAGTACATAAATCCTGCAACGTAAAGCGAGAGCACGCGTGCACGCGCATAAGTAGGAACATGCCATAATCTCGTATCTGCTCAAACGGCGTGTGTGAAGTTAAAAAGGCGTAGCCGCACGTGCTGAGACATTCTATGACACAGTGACAATCTTACAAACAAATTGTAGCAAAGCAAAACAGCGAAGATAATGTGCTTACTAAATCTGCCGAGCTGTTGTGTTTAGCAACAATTAGTGTTGCTGCAAACGCGTGATGTCGTCGCCGTGCTCAAATGAAAATGTGTGCCTCTGTAGATTCACTAACATTTCGTCTAGCAAATATTGGGCGCAATCACGCAAAATATTCCTTCATTGCGTTTATATTCTAATTTATTTATTCAATTTCCACAATTCAGATGTTGGTGAAGTCAGTTGTGCGTCACGGCCTTCTAAAATAGAAGACATTTCGATGCACTCTTCAAACACATGCCAATTAACCTGAGCGCGTCGGTGCAAGCGTTTAAAAAAAGTGTACTTCTTACAGACACGACACCCTATCGAATGCTACGGCAAAGCGGTTTTGTTCCGGAGATATGCCACTAGAGAAAGTCGATAAAACCATGGAAATCGTGTGCTCCAACCAGCACGTGGGCTTTTGTTCCATTGCTTGGGAACTGAGGATTCTAAACCCGTTTTGAAATATTTATTTATGGAGGGTCTCAATAAGAAGCTCGATGTATTAGGTGAGGTTAAATGGCTGTTTGAAGAGAGGACGAAAAAATCAAATTCTAGTACTGATACTGATGAAGTTGTTGAATCTCACAACAATAATACTCGAGGGCTAAGGCTTTATTAACCTTACAAATTTGTATACATGCTTAGTTTACACACATTCAACGAGCATTCTACAGGTAGCGAAGGATATCCCAATCCTCTTATTTCGCAAGTTTCTTGCAATGTGCTTATGAACACGTAGATAGAACCTAATTTTAAAGAATTCAGATGCGGTAGTCAAGGAAACCAGGCATTCTCCAACCATTTTCAAGCGACCATAGCTTCGCTGACATTTTTTACATAAGTGAGCAGCCAATCACCTGCTTCCTCGATTGTGGACCTTTGCATGGAACATACAGGGTTTGATTGAAAAGTAATGAGCCATCCCGCGCGGAGCGTCTGCCAAGCGATCAACCGAATCGACTGGTGGGGGGAAAATGATCGTTGGACCTTCCCCTTCCACTAGAAACCGGTCCCAGTTCGCTGGCCACAGCGTTGCAGTCAACATCGCTCCGCGCGTGAAAGCTGTTTTAAAAGTGTGTTAGGATTTTGCAGTGGTGAAAATGCAGCGATCGTTGGAGCAACGTTACTCGATCAAATTTTGCGTAAAGCTAAACAAAACGATTACCGAAACCATTGGGCTACTCAAGGAGGCTTACGGGGACCAATCTCTGTCCAGTGCCCAGGTAAAACGGTGGCACAAGTCGTTCAAGGAAGGCCGGAGGACGTCGAAGACGAACAGCGATCTGGAAGGCCTTCGACGACGCAAACAGACGAAGATGCGGGTTCGTGAATTTTTGAACATTGACCGTCGTGATAGTCTACTTGAGATCAGTGAAGAGTTAAATTTAACTTATTACAATATGCGGGAAATCGTGACCGGGAAACTTGAAACGCGCAAAGTGTGTGCCAAATTGGTTCCAAAGGTTTTGACTGATGAACAAAAGCAATTGCGTATGGAAAAGAGTCGTGAAGTATCCTCTGCATTGGCCAATATGGGGGTTCAGTTGCTTCCCCACACTCCCTACAGCCCAGACCTGTCCCCTCCGGACTTCTTCTTGTTCCCGCGCCTGAAAAGAAAGCTGAAGGGGAGGCGTTTCGACTCCATCGAGGCGATCCAAAAAAGGAAGGATCCGCTACCAGCGGTGTATTGACGCTCAAGGGTCCTATTTTGAAGAATATTAGTTGTATAAGCCAAAAGGTTTAATAAAACTGCTTAAAAATATAAGGCTCATTACTTTTCAATCAAACCCTGTTCGCTAGCGGTCCGCCAAACCTTCCATCCACCTTCTAGGCATCCGTGAACAGGATCACCAAACACTGTTTTCAAACGCCACATGCTGCTCACTCCTGTCTTGATGGAATGTGAGTGGAGATTGTTCCACTCCTAATAAGCGTGGGTCTATATCGATCAGTCACCACAGTTTCCCAAAGTCACCTCCAAGCTTCTGAGGGTAATAAGTGGCAACACAAAACAACAATCATGGTCAAATTGCGACTGGCTTGAGCAAATTATCGATAGGCTCAGATTCTTAATCAAGGTGGACTAAAGGAAACCATCCACTATGTGTGCAACCACCGGAAAAAATACACAATTTGGACCTCTATTTTCGATTCAGGCGCATTCTTTGATGTTAATTTAGGTTCATTTGAGTCAGGAATGACGTTGTTTTGCATTTTGAAAATCGAAAATCTTATAAAGTTTTGCGAGACCGATTTAGGTTTGGTCCATTTCTTTTTTTGATTCGTATACATACAAAACAATTTTAATTTTTACTTGTTATCTGACATCCCGAGTTCATACGAGTGCACATACAGGAATGCTCTGAAGTGACAGCGCATTACAAATTTAATTACTTTCGTGATTTAATATAAATTCAGCAAGAAAACTTGTATAACACTTTAGCTTATGTACCACACAAAAATGGGGGCAAACTACTATTCTTTTTCTGCCTTAATTTATTGTTTTAAAGTTTTCTAATTGCCTTAAAGCTATTTTAAGTGGTTTCAGAAAGCGTAGTGAAATGCTAGGGTGCGGGTATATTTTTAGAAATTCCTTAAACATATACCACGCTAATTAATATACATAAGTTTAGTCGAGACATATGGGCGTGAGCATGTAACGGGTGCTTTGTTTTATGTACAAAACTATTGGTAAGAGAGCTTTTATCACTGGAAAATCAATCAAATAAACACATGTTTTACATTCATTTCATTTTTGTTTAAAATGTTTTCGTAGAAAAATTCATTTTTTTTTGCATTGAGTATGGGAATAAGTTTCCGTCCTTTCATAACCAAAGTCACGAGTTATGGTACATATTTAAACAATTAAATAGTTTGTGAAATATCATATGTATCACATATATTATATGTGAAGTATGTGCCGCTGGAAGCTACAACTTTACTCACCTTTCAGGTAGCATACGGATTTCTCTGACGAAAAACTCGCGTTCTTTGACTTGATCCATTCATTGATCCAGTTTTCGATGCTTTCGTAAGAAGTGAACCGCTCTCCAATAAAGGCTGACCACATTGATCGGAACAGATGATAATCCGAAGGTGCAATGTGTGGGGAATACGGCGTGTAGGGCAAGATTTCCCAATTCAGTGCCTCTAAGTACAGGTATCCTTTGTATAACGCGGTCTTATACAACGCGGTTTCGATATAACGCGATTTGGAAAAATTAGGTTTCAGTACAACGCGAAATTTAGGCTTATATAACGCGAAGGGGAAAATATATAATTATAAAATCTGGTAACACTAATTTGCGTACCACATATTTATAATATGTAATGTATTTTTAATGTAAACCGGGAGTTACCCTTTTTTGCCTTCACAACATGTGTGAGTATACCAGAAAAGGAGCTTAAAAAAACCACCCACCAAAAACTGATAAAAGATTTTGCAATTATAAAACCAGTAGAAGAACCACAAGGTCCCACAACTAGTTTCTTATCCAATAGCGAAAACTATGTTGAAGAAATATCTTCTGATGAAGCTATTGCTCCCCCAAAACGCCCACGTGCAAAGATCTTTGAAGACAGTGAAACAGATTAATTACCATAAGAAGTTTGGAGAATAACAATAAAGTTTTTAATAAACCTTTAATTTGTTTTAGTTTGTTTTTAAATTTTTTAATGCGCACATAATTATTTAAATTTTGTTTTTTTGAATTTTGAAATATGTACGTATCTACATATGTATTATTATTCATACCTTGTGTCTTTTATTGTATAAGAAAGTCTGAACTTTAGTATTGTGTTGAAATATATGTGCATCTGTTATTTTGTATGTATTTTATTTAAAAAAACCCTATTGGAACATAACCCCCAAATTTATATGAAAACTATGTTTTAGATAACGCGGAATTACATAACGCGCAACTCTTCTGGAACGTAACTATCGCGTTATACGAGGGATACCTGTATTTATGGACCGATTGTCCAGACGTGTGGTCTGGCTTTGTCATGCAGCAAAATCAGTTTGTCATGTCTACCGTCCCATTCCGGCCACTTTTCTTTGAGAGCTCGATTCAAGCGGATTAGCTGCAGTCGGTAACCATCGACAGTAATGATTTCAGATGGTTTAAAGAGTTCATAATAAATGAAACCCTTCAGATCCCACCAGATGCACAACATGACCGTTAAGGCATGAATATTTTTTGTCGCTGTCGATGGACCTAGCAGCGATTTACATGGCAAAGACGAGGCTTAGGGTTATCATAATAGATCCATTTATCATCGCCAGTGGCAATGCGTTGTATAAAACCTTTTGTCTTCTGTCGTTCAAGAAACGACTCACACGTCACCAAACGTCTATCGATATCCCTCTCCTTCAGTTGATGGTGCCACCCAGTGTTAGTTAACTGTTTTTTGGATCGCGTGCAAACGTGTACCGACGGTGGATCTGTCAACATCCAACTCTTTAGACATATCATCAAGTTGTAGTTGAGTATCTTTTTTCGGCGCCCCACCACTCTTTACAAGTTGTATTTGAAGGAGCGTGATTAGCGTAAACATTGATAAATAACAGTTAATATAATATAATATACAACAATTTGAAGATAATACTTATACTTAGTCTGCAAAAACAAAAGAATATATATATAACTGGCACGTACACTCTTTTTGGGTGTTTGGCAGGGCTCCTCTTCCTATTTGTGGTGTGCGTTTTGATGTTGTTCCACAAATGGAGTCTTAAGCCGTACGATTAATATTTTCCTAAACATCTGTAGTAGGAGTCAGTTCGTTTGAAGGCTTGTATAACAGCAAAAGGCGACCATTTCGAATGAAATTTTAATTTTTTTTCTAATACGAGTATTTATATGATATAAAAATAACTTCATTAAAAAATGTATCTATTATAATATCATATCTGCAACGGACTTAACTTCTAACAGAACTTATGACGGGACTAAGTATAATAACTGGGTTAAGTTTGGAAATTTCCAAAATTATTGCTCAGCACAAAAGGTCACAGAGCGCGTCTTTTATACAAATATCTTAAGTTGTGAGACACTCTTTTGGCTGAGCGCTCATATAAACAAGGAAAGTTGTTACATTAAGGGGACGCTTGTCCAACTATCGATGCATATCGAGAAAGTTACTATTTGGGCGGTGTAGTCCATGGTTTCGAAAAACTAAGAATGGAGTTAAGGTTACCACCAATTATGAGTTTTGAAAGAAAATTATAAACACCCGATTCGTCAATACGAATTATCTGAATGCGAAATCATTTCGTCAAGATGATGTAATAAGCCATAGAGCTTTCGAACCAGACATTTTATTTAAAAAAAAATGTGTTTGATGGAATCATCTCAAGTAATGGTCCAGTTAATTAGCCTCATACTCTATTTAGTTGGGCAGATTTGTACAACAGCTTATGCTGGAAAACCAACTACAAGGTGGTGTCAACTTGATAATCCAAACTTTTTTAATAAATAAAAAAAAATGGTTTTAAGTCATGGAAATCTTTATTCAGAACTCCAGCGCTCCGTTGCTTGTCTATTTTTACACTGTGTATTTTTTATACTCACAAGTTTGAAGTATGATAGACGTTCGACGTCATTTGCAAAAGTTATAAATCTTCCATTAAGGTAATTCATTTTGAACAATCCTTGACTCAGAAGCCAAACTTGAGCGCATTACTAGCGAGAAAATGTCGCTTATGCTTAAGGCGACACTATGTGCGCATATTTGAAGTGAAACTTCTTAATTTCTGGATTAAATTTAAATATTTTAATGAGGATTGAAATGATTTTTTATAAAACTACATACAATAATAGTGGATAATATTATTATTCATTTATTTCTGAAATTTGTACATTAGTCGATGCTTCAATTGTATGCCTGTACATATTGTATTGATGGTGCAATAGCAGCGGTGGATACAATCGGTTTGTGGTAACTGAAATGGGATAAATACATATGTTCTTGTCGAGATTGTGTCGATATAGCGAGAAAATACGGCATCTATCATTGTTCCTGATTTTGCTGTTGAAATATAGTTTGGACGAAAATAGTATTGGCATCTTCCAGCATCTTTTTTCGCTGTGTATACTCACGACACCGATGAGCGACTGATTTCCTCGTCTTTGTGGATGTAGTTGAGGTCGGATTCATTGGACTTTGCGATGAATTGGCCTGATGCACGTCGGCTTGAGCGACAATTATTATTCCCTCAATATTTTCAACAGGAACTTGAGCCTGCTCAGCTTGGCCACTCGTTTGTGATAAATATTGATGGAATATGATACCATCGTCTCTGCTGGTACTGGATTGTGGATTGTCTGGATTGACTATGGGTAATTCACTTGGTCCCAAGAAATTCGTCGATGATGATTCATCTCCGATAGTGGCGACAGCATTCCTCAAAGTCTTCTGCCGAGCCCTGCATTTTCGATTGCGCCATGATGCTGTTTACGCTGGCGGTTTTTCTTGTTTCGACAATTCTTTCCGAGCTCTGTATTCTCCTGCACGTTCAGCAGGCGTTTTTGGCATATTGAAGTCTATAACAAATAGTAATACCCAATTGGAAATCATTAATACTTTTTATGGTCATCCAATACAATAATGTAAATATTGTAAAATTATACTTACAAATACTCAAATTAGTGATGTTAAATCGGGTTTAGTAAGGCACAGCAGTTTCTCCTCTACAGTACCTGTGAACTGTGTTAGATAGATCTTTCATAATCACAATACACTGATATTTAATTTCTTCGTATAGATACTAAATTTGACATAGTGTATTTATGAAAATGTATCAATACACACTTGTTTTAACTGGATATTAATTTGCAAATTTTAACTTCACTTTCACTGAATATATATTATATTTAAATATTAACTATTATTTAATAATAATTTTGATAAACACGTGGACTGCACAAATCCGCGTCGTTTTCTACTTGTCTAGGCGTCTGCGTCTCCTCGCCCCTGTAATATCACGCGTATATACTGTTGTCACCATATGACATAGGCCGTAGTCTGCAGTATATGGCATAATATTAGTGTATATTGTCTGTGTATGCTCTGTAATACGAATCTACAAAGTGGGGAAACTACGAAGCACCGCTGTGTGGCAAGCGGTCGACAACAGAGTGGGGAGACTTCGAAGCACCGCACAAAGCGGAGAAAGAGAATAGCTTGTATGCCGTAGGCTTATACATTTCGTGACGGTTTTTCGTAACGCTAGCTCGTGTCTCGCGGCCTTGAAATTATGATATACTCTGACGCGCGAAAAGAAGTTTCTCTTCAAAAACAATAACTATTAGCATAATACGGAATGGTTCAATTTTTAAAAAGAACTAGAAGTACTTATATATATTCATATTTAAATGAAGTATGCATTTTTTAGCTTAGAGATAAAATATGATTTACAAGTATATACAAATTTTAAAGTTATATATTTGATTTATTTAAAGAAGTGAAATATTCGTTTGACTTGATTGTTAATCACTTGCTGCTATTTTCTATGCAGCACATATTCACATATTTATAAAAGTTAGAAACTAATAATATATTTTTTTGGTTTAATTGAGTTTCTATACCTCTAAAAGAAACCCCCATGGCACCACATATAATGTATTTTATATTGCAACAGAGTACCGACTTCCTTTCGCTCTACTGCACTTTGTCAATAAGAACAATAATATACATATCTTATGCACGTGTGTACACAATTACGCCAACGCAGGATACTCACATTTGATCCTGTTTCTTGCAAATACACTTTGTCGTTGATGCTGAAAGCAATCCATTTTCGATAAACAAATATGGCTGTATAAATCTACATACATAGTACGTGTCTTAACCCCCATAACATAACATAGGGAAACAGCATAACCTCGAGGAGAAACAATGTGGGTTTTTGCCGTTATGTGCATTGAATGAAAAGAAATAAATTATAGAGGCGCATGAGTGCGTTATGCGGATATAACTACGTAATCGAGCACTAAACGAGACGCACAATGCAGACTGCGTTTTATGTTCCATGCCAACCTTCTGTGATCGCTTGTTTTGGCTTGACTGACATTAGGCAATCGCAGAGAGTAGTAAATACTCGTACGTAAAAATGTGTAGTGGAGTATACGAAACCTCAGAAAAGTATGGAAATAACATTTTGGAAGATTTTATTTAAATACATAGTTTTCTATTGTGGATACGCGTAGAAAATTCCTGACTTTTATCGCATTTATCCCCTGCACATTTATAGTGTAATTTATGATGCGTGCGCTGTGAGGTAAAGCAAATACGGGCCGGCAATGGAGGTCGATCCTGTATAGGGGGGATAAAAATAACGTTTTTAACATTTTTTGAGAAATAAAAAAAATTAAGTCCAGCATAATTTTATGGCATATACGTACATATGTATATATCAAATATATTTAATCCACAAATTTCTACATATTGTAAAGTAACTATACCAAAATAAATTACTACACCAAAACAAAAACTTATTTTGAGTGTTGGAAATCATTATTTTGCTCCACTGCTTGTCTGTTTATATCCTACATCTAACTAACGGGTGATTTGTTAGCTATTATCTTTTTAAACAGTTGGTTTAAACGCACGTTTCGTGTTTTGTTTCACGTTCAAACATCTTCAGTTTGGTCTATAATTTAACCATGAATCGTCTTACACCCGATCAACGCTTGCAAATCATTGAATTTCATTATAAAAATGTGTCTTCTGTTAAGAAAGTTTATCGCGCGCTTCTTCCATTTTATGGTCAGTTTAATCGACCCACTGAAGCGGCTATTCGAGCTATTGTGACTAAATTTAGAACCAAATTTACATTATTGGACATCAAACCACCAACACGCTTACGAACTGAAGAAAATCACCAACATCAATGAGGATCAATGGGTACGTAAATAAGCAGAATTGTCGATTTTGGAGTGAAGATCAGCCAGAACAATTGCAAGAGCTACCAATGTATCCAGAAAATGTCACAGTTTGGTGCGGTTTAAGGGCTGGAGGTATCATTGGACCGTACTTCTTCAAATATGCTGCGAATCGTAACGTAACTGTGAATGGTGAGCGCTACCGTGAAATGATATCCAACTTTTTTTGCCCAATATGCAAGAGCTCGACTTGCATGACATGTGGTTTCAGCAAGACGGTGCCACATGCCACACAGCACGCGTAACAATGGACTTGTTGAGAGGCGAGTTCGGTGAACATTTTATTTCACGTTCGGGACCTGTCAATTGGCCACCCAAATCGTGCGATATAACGCCTTTAGATTATTTTTTGTGGAGCTATGTTAAAGCTCATGTCTATTCAGACAAGCCTGCTTCAATTAACGCATTGGAAGACAACACTGTGTTTTTGAAAAACTTTCCTATAGCTCTTAAAAAATCACCCTTTACATGGCGCAAAATTAATCACCCTATTGGAAGATAGGCCTCGTAAGTCAGTCAAAAATGTTTACTTCTGAACTAGACAGCTGTAGGTAAACAGACGTGATTAATTTTGCGCCACCTAGTATTTATGAATTTTACCATTGCCTCAAAGGTCTAACTTCATTCTTCGAGTTTATGCCAAAAAAAATTCAGACCGGTCTGCTATGTAAAAAATTATTCTCATACAGCACATTGTTCTATCGCCTGCTAGACTCGCCGTCGTCAGTGTGCCAAGGTTCAAAAATTGCTTCTGCGCAGAACAATAGAACGGTCCTGATGAGAGCCTTGGAGACCGTTAGTTTTGTTCGTCGATAGAGGACTTTACTACTCAATTGCCTCCTTAGTCCAAAGTAGCGCTTCTTGGTAAGAGAGATTCTTCGGTGAATTTCAAGGCTGACATTGTGGCCTTGGTCTACGAGTAAACAAATGCACTGACATTCTTACAAATCCGCGGAACATTATACTAGCTACACTGAGGAGAGAAATAAGAAGATCAACCCACTCTAGTTCATATTACATTTTCTCAACTTTCACTTTATGCAAACAAAATGTAGAATAATGCACGGGTGCAGCTGTTGCTGGCTCATCGCGAACGTGAATTTGTTGCAGCATGCTTTTATTTTCTCCATTTCATTCTCATTGAACCTTTTTGTTTTACTACTAAAGTGCGCTTGGAGTGATGGGGCCACTAAAATCCCTGCAGGGAAAAGCCAACCTACAATGCAAATATTCTAGTTGAGATACTAGGATTTAAAAGAAGAAAGCATACCAGTTTGTCATTGACTAGAATAAAACCTTCAGTAAAATGATTAATTTTTCTGCAAGTTAGCTGATTTTTTTTATTAAATAAGGATATTTACATTATATTATTCGTATATGGAGGCACCGCGTTGATTAGAGGATTAAGAAGATACTGAAATTTATCAATGATTGCATAGACACATTCAAAGTAGTAAACGTCATAAAAGAACTACTGAACTAGGCAGCTGCAATTCTCAAAAGCCAAATACGAACTGAAGCAAGTGGTCAAAACAATTGGGATATATATACATGTATTTCTTTTTTCTTGTTCACTCCACTTGTCCTCGACAAGACTCAGTCTTGCGTTGGTTTCGTTAATCTATTTTGCTTTCTGACAGGTAGCCTGCCGCCACCAGTCCTAAATAGTGGGAATGCCCACCTGTCGTTGCTTACTTGCAACGACTTCTAACTGTTTAGAACGCCATTTATGTTTCATATTTTTCTGCCAGAAGTTTCACACAGATGTTTGAGGACTTCGTTAAATTTGGTGTGCCTGCGCTATTACCGCGATTGCCCGCTTCCTCTTGCTGGCACCACTCATGCAATGTGTAACTGTATCTTTTTCTTTGTTTTTTGCTTGTTTTAGCAGCCACAATGCAAGTAATGCGCGGGAGTAAGGATTGGAAGGAATGAATATATATATATATATATATATATATATATATATATATATATATATATATATATATATGTAAATATTAGGGCGGGTCGATTTAAAAATCGCTCATTGCTCTGTAAAAATCGTGTTCTAGGGATCAAAATAAGAAACTTTGCCGAAGGAACCATACCTCTAAAACGAATTCTGATGTCCCCCAATTTGGGTCGAACGAAAAATCCCACTTTGACCCATTGAGAGTGCTCCAATCGAGTCCAAATGTATGACCGACACCCACTAACTTTGGACGGCTGATCCACCCATGCCAGTGGCACATCCCCTGGAACTCCCCTGGGGGGTTACCCATACAATAATTTCAAAATATCACCATTTTTGGCCTTTACATGAGAAAAGAAACTAAAAAGTTCGACCCAAATTGGGGGACATCAGAATTCGTTTTAGAGGTATGGTTCCTTCTGTAAAGTTTCTTATTTTGATCCCTAGAATATGATTTTCACAGAGCAATGGGCGTTTTTTTTTCCTCCCCACAAATCGACCAGGCCTAATAAATCTATAATTGGCTCTTACAGCATTTTTGGGTGTTTGGCCGAGCTCCTCCTCCTATTAGTGGTATGCGTCTTGAAGTCGTTCTACAAATGGAGGGACTTACAGTTTTAAGCCGACTCCGAACGGCAGATATTTTTTATGAAGAGCTTTTTCATGGCAGCAATATACTCCGAGGCTTGCCATTGCCTCCCGAATGGCGACCGCTATTAGAAAACATCTTTTCATAATTTTAGTGCTTTCACCGAGATTCGAACTAACTTTCTCTCTTGATTCCGAATGGTAGTCATGCAAAAACCCATTCGGCTACGGCGGCCGCCATATTAAAAATACCACTTAGTAGCATGGAAAAATGATTTAACGCGAACTGTTGAGCTGAAAAGCGGTCTGGTAACATTCTAGTTCACAACTGTTTTTCCTACAGGGAATTGTATAGGGTTGCATGGATACATGCATGTATGTATGCACACAACTGTGCATTTTCTGGTTGATTGCAAGTTGTTTCCTTCAGATGCATTACTTTAAATCTAAACCACTAAGTACTTACGGATACCCCCTCTAACATCGAGTGCACTTTTTACCCACTTCTTAGTGTTCAGAGTATTCCTTAAGGTAGCTACATACATATATGTATATGTATGTATGTGTGTAGTCTGTTCACTGCGGTTCATTGCAGGCGCTTCAACGATTTGCGGTTTGCTACCGCAACTACCTTGTGCAATGGGTGGCACGCATGCGTCACTGGCAGCATTTAGTTCATTTGTTCCCGCAACTTGTATCGACTGTGGTGGATTACGTTGCCATCGATGATTAAAGCGGGTGTCTTTTTCAGCATTTATTTACACAATAATCGCTTCTTTATTCAGTTTTTCATTTTCTTTGTATTTATGTTTCTTGTCATGCGCTTGGTTAATGCGGCACTGCTTTGCGTGCTTGCGTGTGCACTGCTAGCGAGTGTTTACTGCATCGCAAACACTTTTTGTTTCTTATTATGGTGTACAAACTCCACTTTTAAGTGGAGCGTTTGTAATTCGATCGCTACAATTGATTGCCAAACACTTTGTTTTCGATTATTCTGAAAGAGCTGAGAAGTGTGCTTTTGTATTGAATTCAAAGTGAATTTGGGTAAGCGCTGCATGCAAACATATACATATAACGCAGTATAAAACGCTAAGATTTATTTATTTATTTATTTACTTATTAAGCCAATGAATATAATCAATTCTTATAGGATATGTCTACTTTTAAGGTTGATAGGCATAAAAAGAGTACAAATAAACGCTTTACAAAAAATATTCAAAAAATTCAATAGGCGATCTTTTGAACCCAAAACATAATTTATCATAAATAAGTAACATAATAAATATCAATAAATTTAAAGGATTTATTAAACTCTATAAAGGTACGGCACTCGAAGTGTAACCATCTTCAGACCGCTAGCGCAGCTGATGCACGGGCTGATGCTATCTGTTAGTTGGCCAAATGACAGTTCAGAGTATTGTTTACAAGCGCGGGGAAGCAATTTGCCGAGAGTAAACGCGAAAAAAGAACATCAGTAATGGACTTCAAACGTAATAGTGTGATTTCATTATATTTGGCTGGAAAATCACAATCTTATGACCTCGGGCACTTTAAAGTAAATAAAGTTTTTGCTTATCGCACCATTATTCGTGACAATGATTCTGGTAGCATCGCGAAACGTCATGGAGATGACCATCCAAAGACTGCAAGGTTACGTGAAATGGTTCAAAAAGTGAAGAAGCGACCTGAGCGAAATCCCCGACAAAGTGCCAACCAAATGGCGAAAGAACAGAAAATATCTAACCGTAGCACCCACCGCATACTGAGAAATGATCTCAAAGTCAAGCCTTACAAGATCCAAAAGGCGCATGATCTCACCCCAAAGCAGCAACAAGTCAGGCTTGAGAGAGCACAGGTATTGTTTTGATTGACCGAAGCCGAAAGCGGTCAATTTCCGAGCAAATTTTTCAAATTGAGCAATTCGTAAACTCCCAAAACGATAGGGTTTATTTGACCGACTATTCATATGAAATTTTGAGTCATCGATTGGCCACCAGGAGGCAACACCCGCCACAGGTAATGGTGTGGGCAGCTGTAGCCGCAGATAGGCGCTCTCCAATAGTTTTCATCGATCCTGGCGTCAAGGTAAATACGAAATATTATCAGGAAAGTATTCTGGAGGTTACTTTGAAGCCGTGAGCAGACAAACATTTCGGTTGCAAACCATGGACGTTTCAACAGGACTCGGCACTATCTCACATAGCTCGACTGAACCAAGTATGTCTAAAAAATAATATTCCGAACTTCATAACATCCATACAATGGCTCTCAAATTCACCAAACGCGAATCCGATGGATTATTCTCTTTGGGCCATTTTGGAGAGCAAAATTCGAACTAATAGATTCACCAGTCTCGAGACGCTGAGAAAAGCCATTGTCCGCGAGTGGGTCAAAATACCTGCGAGTCACATTGGGGAGCTTGCCATTCATTTCTGGACCGTCTCAAGGCCAAAGTCGAGGCAAAAGGTGTTCATATCGAGCAAAACTAAATTGACTCTTAATTTTATATTATTTTCCAACATTTTTTACTTTGAGTGGAATGAAAGTAATTTCCCAAACGAAGTTTATGGCCGTTTTAATTGGTTGCGCTTCGAGTGACGGACGCTGTAGCAACATAATTTTTAGATAGAGGTACTAATGTTTTAATTTTTTCCGCAAAAAACAATTTTTGTTTTCACTTTAAATTTTAGTTTTTTGATTGAAGCTTTTTACGCATGAATACGTGCATCAAATACTATTGAAAAAAGTGATGATGAATTCGCTTGGTATGGTTGCCACTTAAAAACGGTTGACATGAAAAATGATAGAATACACGTTTGCGCTTTACGAATTCGCCGTGACTGTAGAGGCCATAAATAAACAAGCAAACATAAGGGGGCTGACGTTAAAGTTGTCAAAATCGCGAAAAAAAAAAATAACTAGCGCCACCTTAGATACTCAATTCGCCTTGGGTTGACATGATATCTCAAGTTTGGAAAGCCTAAAAAAACATTATTAGTAAAGTGTAGACATTGAGTATTACCCACAAGGTAAGAAACATAAAAAAAATAGTTATGACACATTTAACGTACTGCAAAAAAAATTGTAAAATTTTCAAATTGAATTTAATATTTTAAACTTATTAGTAATTTGCTCTTATTTGTTATATTTAGTAATAATTTACTATTATTTGTTGCTGTCGCGCCGATTGGAGGTGGCCTCAAGTGAAGACAAAGGCTGAAAACCGAAGTGATTTTAAAACGTTTTTGACGGCACTATGCACCCACCAGACGGCGCTATAGCAACTAATTATTGTTATTATTATTACAACGTATTCTCCAATGTCAGTTACAGCATCAAAATTTTGGCAAAAAAATGTATTATTACAAAAATAAATCTTTTCACTACACTCCATGGCGCGTTTCATGCTGTCGATAGCGTCGCAGACGCGTCACAAGAGCGCTTAATGGAAATGGTGACAAAATTTGGTCTTAAAATTTGAGCGGTAATAAAAACTTCGGGCATGTAGGTATGTATGTACATAAAATGCGGTTTTGTAGTGCGACACTTCGGAGGTTAGCATACGATATTTGTTTAATGTAATCATTTCCAACCAAATATAATATTCAGCAAAAAGTGAGTAACTTTCGGTCCACTGCACACAAACATTTTAAACATATTTTCTAATTTCTTGTTTTGTAACTAACTTTGTATCAAAAAATAGCTATGAGTATTCAATTTTTTCAGCAAGAATTATTACATAAATATTTATTTGTTTGTGAAAATAACTATGATGACAAATTAATTCGTAGCAAATTCGCGCATAAATTATTTAAAATGTAAAACCAAAAAACCAAAAAATAAAAAAATGCAAAATGCAGAATTCAATTGAGCAGAGTCATTTTCTTTAACCCTCTAATGGACAAGAATGAAGCAGAGTATTCAGTTTTAAAGTCATCATGAATTTTGCTACATTTAGAAACTTAAGTAATTATCGTTTAAACTCAAAATTTGTTTTTGGAATTTAATTTTTTTTTTAATTCATTTAGAAGATGAAGCGACTTTATGCAGTTGTTTTAATAGTTTAAAATAATTAAAAACTTTAATTGACCATAAGCTGAATAAGACATAGGCAGAAAATTGAAAAGGGAATTATCCCATAAATTACATTTATTTTTATTTATTTATTTATTTATTTATTTACATCAAATATACAATAATTATAAATAATCACATTGCAAAATCAAGTCAACTAGCAGCAGAGGTTATCGGCTTGCATCCCAATTATTAGTCGAATTCATTATTTTAAATCATTCAAATTATATGGTTTCCTTGGCCTTGAGAGCGGGTAAGTTACCGAAATGTGGAGTTTCTGGCACAAATTGTATACCAAAATTTATGCTGGCATACCAGACCTTTGTTGAAGCGACTTCCGTTAACTTCCCTCTTGCCTGTAGGGATTTATCAATTGACGCTTTTTTTATCACTTCATTTTGCGAGCTGAATGCTGTATCTCTCAAAGCGCTTATGAAATGAATACAGTGGTACAATGCATAAAAAGCTTTCCACATAAGAGTGACTCCTCTCAGATACATCTAGCCACTAGGCTCACTTAAATTATTCATTTTATTTAATTTTATATTTTTAATAACTGCCCCCAGTGTGGGTTGCAACTCGAGCAATTTGTTTTCAAAAAGCTATGGCTCGACCACACTATGGATCGAGTCGGGTTCAGTTACATCCTTCGAGAATTTCTGCGCTACAATCGATCCATAGTCAACAATTTCGCTTAACAGTGTCGAGGTCGAGTTGGACATTATTTCGTTCTCTTCCCTCATTTGAAGAATCCTCTGGCAAAGTAGCTATCGCTGAACAAGCAGATGAGTTCCTTGTCGAAATGTCTACATGGACTTTATGGCAAAAGCTCCAAATAAAAATATTTTCCGTATTCCAGCTGTAGAAACGGGGTAATAGAGCTGCTCAGAGGCGCCCCATCAGCGCGTTTGTCCAACCTCATTTAAATAGCAACCTGTAAATTAAAGAAAAGGAATGGACTATTTTACTTATTAAAAAAGAAGTTTGTAAAAAAAGCTTTTAAATTAAAAAAATGTTATATTTTTTTTATGCACCTTTTATTCCCTCTATAAGTAACGAAGAAACCCTCATTATCGCAATGGCCAAGAATCCATGTTACCTTTGTGTGAAATGACTCAGCTCTCTCGTTAGAGATGCGCGACTCTTCATGTCTACCGTAGAGATTATCGACAGCTTTATGAGGCATTTTATCACCGCCTGACTCTCATCATATTCTAAATAATTACTTTACTTACTAAAAAAATTTAAAAAAAAGTTTAAAATAAGTTTTTGAATTCAAAAAACTAGAATTGTTTTTTGCTATCAAGTTTCACTAGACACCCGTAGATATTGTTTTTTTTTTTTTGCGAGAGCAAAAAAACATTTTTCTATTTCGGGTTTAGTTAACGACTCTTTAAAATAAAATAAATAATTGGCGCGTACACTTCTGTTAGGTGTTTGGCCGAGCTCCTCCTCCTATTTGTGGTGTGCGTCTTGATTTTGTTCCACAAATGGAGGGACCTACAGTTTCAAGCCGACTCCGAACGGCAAATATTTTTATGAGGAGCTTTTTCATGGCAGTAATACACTCGGAGGCTTGCCATTGCCTGCTGAGGGGCGCCCCTATTAGAAAAATGATTTTCTTAATTTTGCATTCACCGTGATTCAAACCAACGACCTCTCTGTGAATTCCGAATGGTAATCACGCACCAACCCATTCGGCTACGACTCTTTAGCCACTTCAATAAAAGCACAAAGTTGTATAACTCAATGCCCTGAAGTAAAATAAAACTAAACTAACCAATCCTCTTATTTCTCCAGACTATCTCTGCGGTCTTCGATCTATTGATGCTCCACTTCTTTTAGTTTATGCATTGGAGAGTTAAAGAGAAAAAATTCTATTTGTCACAGAAGAAATTTTGTCTTACCTAACCAAGATCATAATTTAATAACTTAGAACTTTTTGACGTGATAACGTCTTATAATTCGATTTAGCCGGCTGCACGCACGAAAAAATGTGTCGTTACCTTGCTCATTAGTGTTACCTTGCTCATTTGTCGTTACCTTGCTCATTGCCGTTACCTTGAATGAACTGCAGGCGAGAGCGCGGAACGAACGACAAAGAGCACAATCGGCCCACGCGTTCGGCAACGTTCGACATCTGACTCTGCCCTACTTGAGTGAGCATATATATGTATGTATATGCGCATATGTAGGTATATAAATTCACATACTTGTATTTGCATATGCCTTCTTCCTGTGTGCATGGTAATGAACCATTTCTCTGTTGAGAATAGGACGATGATAGAAAAAGTAGGAAATGGAAGGGAGTGTTTCGAGTGTAAAGTGTCTTGAAAAGGCAAATCGATGATGGTGCCTTTAGTGTTGTTGACTTATTAACGTCTGATGCACAATCGAAATTGAAGATATCTTTCATGAATTTGATAAATGTTTCGCCATTTTTCACGTTTGTGTAAATGTAACTTGACCTATTTCATTGCAATTCCATTTACCTCCTATCTCCCCTCTATCAAACAAATAAAATCAAAATTTTGTTTTGAAAATTGCAACCATTCCATCAATATTTTCTTTGGACGTTGTCACGTTATACTATCGTCAGTAAACCGACTTTACAGACAACCTCTTTTTTTTCTTAAAAAATGAGTTGTTACTCACAATCTGAGTAAGAACTATAGAGTTAAACTATTTTAAGCTCCCTATGCTGGAAAAAAATTTGTATGAGCTAAATCTCACTTTTTATACCAAATTTGCTTTAAACTTAAATTCCCTTTTTCCTTATATGTATAGCGCTTCTCGCATGAGCAGTTTGCCCAAAATGTTAAAAGTGAATTCCCAGCTGCGCACATGCATGTGCGTTTTCAAGAATCCCTGCAGGGAAATCCACACGTACCAAACTGACTTGGTTCTATTGAATTCGACACTAGTTTGCATGTTGAGTTCTCCGCAGCGAAGTTATAGGAAGTCTCAATCGTCCATAGCTGCAGAGAATGTTCAGAAGTTCAGAGAAACTTCAACTCATGCACCAAAATTCGCGAACGAAATTCACCATGCTAAAACCAATTGGCTATGCGTAAAAATCAAATTTGAAGGACTCGTCGGTATCTCGTGAATAAGTTTGATATGTTGACTTCCAATGCCTTAATCGAAGCTGGTTTATCCAAAAAGCATTCAGACTTTACATACCGCATAAATAAAAGTGCAAAGGGTTGATATCACACGATCTTGGAGAGCAATCCATTGGTTCGAGACAAGAGATAAATTGCTTACCGAAACGTCGACACTGTAAACCCATTGTTTCACGGGCTGTGTGGCAAGTAGCGCCATCTTGTCGGAACAAAAAGTTGTGGACGGACTTGAATTTCCGACATGAAAGTGTCGTTTATCATGGTGCGATAGCGTTCGCCATTGACTGTTATATTGGTGCCAGCCTAATCTTTGAAAAAACAAAGATTGTTTTCAATGGATGTAGTGGCTGTTCTTGAATAGTTTCGGATTGTTCTTCAGCCCAAATACGGCGATTTCGCTTATTGACGTAGCCATTAAGACAAAAATGGGCCTCTTCGGTATAACGGTTATGTACGTCATAAGTAGGCCTGAGCGTTCGATGAGCATTTTTCACAGGAGTAAGTCTTTCCATGATGAAATGCCAATGAATACTGAAAAAATTATGTCTTTAGTTTGACAGTAGTCACGCGAGATCTGCCGAAAAAGCCTTTTTGGAAAAAGCACCTCCAAGCTGATCACCTTTTATATGGGAACGGTGATTACTTACGTACACCTTTCTGCATTGATAATCTGAAACTCAGAGAAGGGATGCCTTCTAATTGGCGTACAAGCTCTAGACTAGAAATTCGTTTCATTACCTCCAGTTTTTCCAGCAGGGGTTGTTTAATAGTAATGTTTTTTGCTCTTTTATAGCCGGGTGTGTTAGCAAAACGACAAATGACTAAATGGACAAATAGCAAAAAAATTGAGGTAGTAAATTAATATTTTTTTCTGAATTTTTTTTTCAGTACTTGCAACCTCTATTCTAAAACAAAACAGGGCGTATTTTTTTAAACATATTTTTTCTTTACATCTTTATCAAACGAGCCATTTATGCCCTTTTCACGAATCTTGTTTAGCGGCTTGAATGGTTTCAACCGATTCATGTCACTTTCTATTTTTGCTGGTATAAATAGCACAGGTTTGCAAAATTATTTTTTTTTTATGTATGGGAGTGACCTTTGATGTATTTTGCTGCGCTGAATATGTTTTTGAAATTCAAAGTCTTCGTCACGTCTAGGTTTTGAGGAATATAGAGCAAAAATTAATAGAAACTTAATATTAGGTATTTTTAACCATTCCTGTTTTTTAAATATCTGATGTACTAGTGACTTCAGTATATACTCAGATTATAGCTCGAATCTGACACTAAATTTGTTTTTCTTTCTACTCTATTAAAAAAAGATGCACAATAATCAGTTGCTTCGTCGTCAGTTGTTTGTCGTTTGCTATTATTTTATTCAAAAGAGCTAAAACTCCTATTATTTGTGGAACACGGTTTCATTTGTGCGGCTGCCTCGCAGTATCGCTTCCAGTTAGCTCAATTTTCCAAGATCTAACTATCTCTTGCTCGACATTCACCTTAAGCGCCTATAACGGTAATGGACTGTTCGCCACAAAAAAAACTGAAATTGTAGCTCCGAGGTGACTGATAATAAGATTACCGAACTTGGCGCTAAAACATCGATTGTGCCATCGGTTATGTGAAATGCAGCGTTATTTTGCTTAAACCAAGGATCCTCCAAGTCCATTTATTCAATTTCCGGCCATAAAAAATCGTTTCTCATGCCTCTGATGCCTCTGTAATGCTTACCATTGACCGAAATGGGATTTCCAGCAGCATTTCCAAATAAAAATTGGCCAGCGGTGCCACCACTCCAGAACACAAACCATCTATCAAATCACTCACAAATCTGATATCCGTGTTTCAAAATTAAAAATGTTGACTTAAAAAAACCTCAGAGTGTTCAGCTTGACAGTTTTAGCTCAAATTTATGATTTGCGTCCATTATATTGAATCAGCTACTAAATTATGAACTAGAAACCCCTACATATCGAAAGTACTTTGGTTATTTCTATAGTTTTTATTTCATTTTTTATTTAATTAATTTCCATATAAAAGTGTAGTATTTATTTTGTGGTTTACATTGATAATTCATAAGTGTATTGCGTGTTAATTGCTTAAATATTTTCTTTTTTTTGTAATTTATTTCAATTTATTTTACTCCTCCCGTGTAGCTATTATTGGTTTGTCCCATGGCGCTGCCACATTGCAATATATTAAATATCCAAGCGACATTTTTACCACTGCATTTAACTTTCTGTTTTCTAGACCAGCAAAAGATTTAATAAACTTCTACGGCATTATAGCTGCAGCGAAAACTCCTTTTTATACATGCTTGTTGTTTTCAGAATATCTACTCTGAAAAAGTGCAAAAGCGCAAAAAAATTCCACAGAAATGTTATCACATTTTACCACAAATGATTAAACATTTACAAAATTATTTTTCATTGATACTACAGAATTGAAATTGAAATAACGAAATGAATCGATAATGGCTGAGTTGATTTGTAATAATTTATTCAAGCTGAAACTACATTCCTCCAAGCACTTAGCCCTCTTTCTATACCCATAAAATTCAACACTTGTGTACGGTTCAGTTAATTTTGTGTCTCACGTTTGCTTTTCTCTTTACTTGACCTTCGAAACTGCTACCTTTTCTGCGTAGTGACCCTTAGCTGCCTTTTTGTTAGTCATACACTCACACTCATTTATGATCCAGAAAATATGTTACCCACATTTTGCTTATTTTTTATTTCTCTTTCTTTTGCTTACAAATGGGACACAGTGGCCGGCGTCGCGCTTCAATACACATCCGAGGCGATGCTTTGATGTGGAGAGAATGATGAACGAAAATCCAGTATTGTTTTGCTTTGACTGAGGAATGCGCATGGCCCTTTAGTAGGTATGTATGTGTGATATAAATATAATATAAATAGTAATAAGCATGTAATCCACTACCATCGCATTACTCCACTGACAAAATTTCTGCAGTCCACTACGAATGTTAAGCTTAATATTTCTTGCTTACTTCCTTTCTACTTTTCTGGCACAACGTTGCGTTTTTCGCATGCCTTGAAGTAAATTTGCCTGTACATATTTGTGTTTATTTACAGCGCTGCATTTCACTTAAGCCACTCGCAGCACTCGTCCATTAAATAAGCATTTCTGGCAACAATCGGTTCTACTGATCGAACAAGTATTCGTTTACTGAAGTTTCGACTACCAGCTGCGCGCTTCATGTCTCTCCCAACTAGAGGCAAAGCTTACCCATATAACCATTATTTTGTCTTATTCCTTGCTTGCTGCTGAAAATGTTGTAAGTAGATAGTTGCAACCGGCGCCTCGTCGTCCTCTTTCTTTAATACTCCTTGCCGTAAAGTTGGTTAAAAATAAGCCAACCAAGGCAAACAGTGTTTGGCGAGCACTAATACGACAGCTAAAGTGTCCCTTTTTCGGTTAATGAAATGAAGAAGAATAACATTTTATTGTTAAAGTTTCTTAGTAATTCATTTTAATCTTTCATCGTATCCATTTCTCATTACAATAATTAATCTTTTATGATTATAACGCACTGACACACGTCATTCCGGTAGATCTGCATATCAAGAAGATGGCATTTAGGTTAAATGTGCCAGTCTATTACTGCGACAGAGAGGATTGCTTATATCATCCCGACGGTAGCATTCAATCGAAATTTTGCCATTCACATTCCATCTAGGAAAGAATAGAGTATTATTTTATTTAGAGTCGACTCTACAGTCTATACAGATAGCTCCAAAATGGATTGTGGTGTTGAAGCAGGTATATATTCTCATAGGCTCATAATTGAAATATCTGTCCATCTCCCTAATTAATACCAGTCGTGTCTTGCAGCCGAAAATACTGGCAATTGGGAAGCTTATAGGTTACTTATCGCAGATTTCCCTTTCGAGTGCAATATCGCTATTCCTTCGGATAGCCAAGTTGCAATCCAATCACAGGATTCGGCTACAACAACTACTTAACTGGTGAAACAAAGTAGGAATAGCCTTACCACCTTGAGTGAAAACCATAAAGTTACCTTAATCTGGGTCCTGGGACATCAGAACATTGAAGGTAATGAAAAAGCAGATGAACCGGCAAGGGAGTCTCTTGCCGTGAATAACGGTATTAACACCATTAAGGGTGCACATTCCTTAAAATACCTCCGAATCGCGGATTGTAGATGGAAAGACCAGACGACATGCAAAATTAGCAGAATGTTTTGGCCCACCTACAAGCTCCAGCAATCGACAACATTCATAAACATGAAACGACGGATCGTCTGGAGACTAAGGGTAGTCATAACTGGCGTTTGGTCTGTCCGGGAACAGGCAGCGCATACTGTCACAGTTACAAACAACCGGAGAAAAAGGAAATAATCTTCAATCTTCCCTTCCCTATAGAAGGACAGAATGTCAACCCTGGGAAATCGCTGTTCGGGAGTCTTGAGGAACTGTCTAGCTTAGATGTTAACAACCTAATACAGTTTTTAAACCACGCAGACTGGATATAGTCATGCTGTAAATATGTGTTAAGCAAGGTGGTAACGAGGAGGTGGCAACAAAATGGTGTGGAAGCGCTAGTATATTCTGGATGAATATCTATAACTAACCAACCAACCAACCTAGGTATGACACTTGGCTATAAACTTCGGTGGAAAGAACATATTAAGAAAAAGAGGAAAGAATTGGTCATCAAACTCAAAAACATGCAGAGGCTCATGGGTAGCAGATTAGCTCTAACTATAGAAAACAAACCGTTAATCTACAAGCACAATTAATAATGTTGGTGGTCGCTTCTTAACACATCAGTGCTAAAGACCACAAGCCCGTCATCAGTTCAACCAGCTGCCTATTGTCACTTCTGCTTAATGACAGGAGGATTTGCGACAGACGGTCAGACATAAACGGTAACATTTTTTTTGTTCATCTGCAGCCTCTACCAACCTGCCAAACTCGCTTGTGGGTTGAAGTAACCCGTTTGCTAACCATGGCTTTGATGGCTGCAGAAAGGAGTGGCAGAGTGGGCTCCGGGCCAAAGAAGTTGGCCTCAGAGAACATCCTAGCTAAAGACTCAGAGGTCTCATTATCCGCGATACCCACGTGTCTCGGGACCTATGCCAGCATTAGGATATTATATCAACCGACATTGTTCGGTCTGAATTTACAAGACTCAACAACCCTTGAAGTGGTTGGAGGGCTGTCTCAGGCCATGAACGTAGCTTAGCTGTCGCTGGAGACACATACAGATCTGTCTCTCTATCTGTTATATACAACAAAGTTCGTAGCTTCTTGAATAGCGTTCACCTCCGCTGTGTGTAATGATGTATTTCTGGCTTCAGATATACCGAGTAAGTTCTTGCTCATAAGCACAATCTCTAGAAAACGAAGTTTTTTTCCAACAAATCTTACTTGTCCTCCCTTTTTACTCAAAATTTCTAGAATGTGTTGCAACAGTGTCTTGCTAAGCGTGCTGATTTGCCAAGAGGGACTGAGAAAACTGCATACTGAACAAACCTTTTATTATTAAATCAAGCTAAGGTTACCTAAAAAATTGTTTCCCAAAATTTTTCTAACAAACAAATTTAATTAAATTAAATTGGAATATTTTTTTTTTTTTTGTAAAAAAAGATTTAATTTATTTAAATTCAAATAAAATTTTTTTCGCTAAAAAGTATATGCAAAAATCGTTAAAAGAACGAAGATATTTGACTTTAATGGCTCCATACCATTTTTCTTTTTTCAAAATTGTTTCAGTTTACTTTTTTATACTCAATTTTACAAAATAAATCAATTTTCAGAAAAATTTACCAACATGTACAAAATACGTGGATCACTAGACTTAGAATCGCGCTTTTCTAAATTGTACGCTGCCTACCATATATAAATATGTATAAAGTTTTGCTTTGCCCAATTACTGAGATATCCATTAATGGCTTTTTCTAGAATAGAATTCTTGTAAGTATGAAAATTTAAGTGTGAAAAATTACGTTCAATTAAAAATCCTCATTTCTATAAATCAATATTATAATAATTTCACAGCTTGGCTCTTAATAATGTAACTACAGATGACTTACGACTAGTTACGTGGAGACGAGTTGAAGTTAGTTTGTTATATCATTTGGTGAATTTTGTTTTTGTTATTGCCGCTACTCACTCTCATTGTATTTTTTATTACTATTATCTAAATTATTATGTGCTTTATTATTGCTTGAAGCATGGCTATCTCATTGATACATGTACATATACACACACGCAATATGCACACTTTTATATATACGTAAAGTTGCTCATACGCCAGGTTGAGCCAGATAGGGCCGCCGCACAGACAGCAACGAAACTTAGCTTTCCGGCAAAATGAAACCAAACGAAAGCAAACAACCTCTCATTTCAACTATAATTGTTGCATTTTATACAAAAACTTCCCCGCAAACGCCATGCTTTACAATAACTATTTTATTATATTCAAACGCTAAAGAAACAAGCGAATAGAAAGAATATATAAAGAGGCGGAAAAAAACTAGGTTGAAAAGAGTAAAAATCGTGCCGTTGTGCCGCAAAAGCTGCAGCAGATTTCTGTGGCTGCAGCGTCATGCATTCTCAATTGTTTATAAACAAATCGCGGCAGAAGCAGCCGCAAAGTAGCGCATTCACGTACAGCTTTCAACTTGCAACAATCAAGTACAATTTGTGTGCATACAAAAATTTGTCAGCATTGTCTTGTTTTTCGCCAGATGCTCATATACTATAACTGCATTCACTCTACATCTTCCGGAGCGTGGATGTAGCAAATGTAGGTTTAAAGTATTATTACGAATGAATAGAAAGAAAAAAACAAAATACAAATGTACGCAGGAGTCGTTTAAGGAAAATGAAACAGTGTTTTTTAAAGATACGACAAACTTCGCGCATTAGTTTGGAGGAAAAGAAATCCATATATTTAAAAAAATGGCACATAGTTTTGCTGCAGTGCAAATATTTAAAATTTCTTTAATTATCCTCCTTTCCTTGCATTTGTTACTATTGATGACCACCGCAGGGCTGGCCATTGAATGCCTGGCTCTGCAGCATTTCACTCATTACGAAGAAGCTAAAATTCGGTAGTTTTTTCGATAGCTTTGGAAGATTTGGAATTTTTTAACATGGAATCTGCATGATATCTGAAAAATGGAAAAAAATTGCCGACAATACTTTGAAAAAAACTTCGAAGTTACAATTAAAATCCTTCAGAACTTACCTGCATAAGTAAAAGAAAAAACAGTCTAGTTTTTGGTAAAAAAATATATTTATTTACTTTGCTGTGAAAGGAATACACCTGGTGAATTATTCAGGTGAGTTAATACAACTCATTGTTGAGGTACCTCTACTTAAATACTTAACTTCCAACACCTAATGTGGACAGCCGTGTGGCTCTTCACTTTGTTGGATTGGCGATTCTCACTCATTGAATTTCTGAAATTTTATCCGCTGGCGAACCCTTCCTCATACTTTTCTTTGTTAAAAGAGCATTTAGTAAGATTTTAAAAAGTTACTATGAACAGAGTTTCAAAAAAGTTTAAATGTTCTCCGTATCCAATACTCACCATCGGGTGTTTTTTTAGAGGTCGGGAACTTAAAATAATAAAATAAATAAATATTGTTCAAATGCATTTTTTATTATAATCTGGTAAATAATTTTATTGTATTTATCTTTTTGAATATAATATCCGGGATATGTCCGCCGTGGTCCAGTCGATCAGTCCAATTTTTGACTAATTTTTCAAATAAATCTGGTCAAATGGCGTCAAGGCCACTTGAATATTGTAATAAAACGATTGGGAAACGCGCTGTATCGTAAAGTACAACGCATTGTCAAAGTCGTCGTTGAAATTCCAACACGGTTTGCCGTTCTCAGCTGTCATACCACAGTTGTCGATATCAATAGTTTTCATGCAGCTAAAAACACACCCAACACAAAAGTTTCGAATCCAATCACATTACAAGCGCCTCTACCCGCAAAATCTGTTTCATTTATATACAATATACAGCATTTTTCAAGGATTTCAGAAAATCGAATAATGCTAAACAATTTTTTTTTTCAACAATTAATTTAGAAACTATTTTAACTCTTATTTCGTTTTAATTTAGAAAATAATAATAATTTAATTTAGAAATAAAGAAATAATCTTGGGGAATTCTTAGAAACTAATTAAACAATTCATTTAGTAACATTTCGAAAAACTATTTTGTGGAGGAAAAATCAATGCCACTAGGAGTTGAAAGCGAATTAAACGAATTAAATTCTCGAATGGTTCTAGAAATCTAATAATTAGTTCTAACCATCCCCAACCCAAAAATATTGAGATTCCATAAGCTAAGGAAATCGGGAAGGTATGTCGTTAATAGTGGAATATAACATCAGGCAAATGACCACCACGACCACGCTTACGGGACAATATTCTTTTCGTGAAATTTTCCATAACCTAATTGCAAAGTGGCTGCCCTAAGTCTTTGAGAGCCTCACGAATTCCATCTCTTAGGTCTTGAATCGACCCTAGGCTTTTGGCGTAAACATTCTTTTTCACGTGGCCTCAAAGAAAAAAGTCACAAGGTGTTAAATCACAAGATCTCGGTGGCCAATTGTGATCACCTCTTCGAGAGATAACATGGTCCGGAAACTTTTTCCTTAAAAGATCAATTGTTTCATTGCTTGTGCGGAACTTAGCGCCGTCTTGTTGAAGGTAAACGTTGTCCAGATCAATACCATCCAATTCCGACCATAAAAATCGTTAATCATCTCCCGATAGCGCAATCCATTCCAAAATAACACCTGTTATTGGAAAACCCTTTACTATCTAACGACTTTAAGTAAACGGGCAAGCGCTGAACTTTATAGGATACAATTTAACCAGTGAAAGGCAAATAATGCAAATCATAGCGGGTACAAACTTTCTAGACATGTTCAAGCCTACTAATGCAAGGTGGCGCTAAATTAATCACCCTATCGGAAAGTTTACAACTTTCTAAATGACGTCGTACATTAATCATATGTCACACTTGTGAGCTAGACAGCTGCTGTATACAAACATATAAGCAATGGAGCGCTTAAAGGTCAAGATAATGTCTTTCATCACAAAAAATTTTATTTTTATTTAGTAAAATGTTATTCAAAAATTAGATTTCATGATTAATTTTGCGCCGCCTCGTGGAAGTGTGTAAGCTAAGGGAAATAGGCTCATCTGGAAAATATAAATATAATTATTTCTTTAATTTTCATAAATTTTTTCAAAGGTCTACCTCATTATAGATTAAAACCGATAGAAATCTATTTTCCGAACTTCGTGAAAATTATGAGAACTACGAAAACACGACACAAATAGGAGGAAAAGCTCGGCGAAACACCCAAAAATGGTGTAAGTGCCAATTATGTAATGTATGCAATTTTGGTTTAACAATGTGCCAGTTTCAAGTGGCCAAAAGGCGCAATTGATGTTTGCCAATTTTTTGACGGTACTGGCCATATTTTTCCAAATAAAAAAACTATCGAACGTACTTTATGGGGAAGAAAGTGCGTGTTAAAAATATTTTGAAAAATCAACGGTATTTGATAGCCACTTGCAATTTTCACTTTATTATTAGTAAAATTGAATGGGCTGTAAAACTGCATACCAAAAGCTGTTCTAAAAATTCTAATTAAAAAGATGGGATTTTTGGTAAAAAATTTCAGTATTTTTATAGCTTTCATGATTTTTGCACAATGTTTGAAAAAACGATGTATATGGTTTTTGTTATACAATAACTTAAAGATTTAATACACATTGCTAGACTCTAAATAAACTAAAGTAAAACGACCAGCATTTGTTGAAATGTCGCACACCTATTTTATTGCCCACTACTGTATAAGTATATACTCGTATACATCTGTGTTTCCAAAAATGAACTGAACTGTAAGCCTTGTAACAAAAATGTCAGACTACTTAGTATATTTGACTTCTGCTTTGATGCACAAAACTGCACGCTTTTCCAAGTCATATCATATAATTTTATAGATTTATAATAATTTTCCGAATACAGGGCTCTTACTAATATTTTGAAAACTTTTTCAACAAACTGCAGAGCTACTGGTAAGCAACTAAAAATATAGACTTGCTACAACCCAGCTCTAATATCGGATATGAATAAATTTTTCTCAGGCGTGAGAAGCGGAGTGCTAAATTGCTAAGAATTGTTTATATTCCATGGCTACTGAGCGACTTATCAATGAAAAAAGAACTGATCAGTCCCTCCATTTCAAAAATATTGATATCCTACATGAGTACATATTCAGGTCAACTTCAATTCCGAAGTGGTATGCAAGGAGCAAGGCAAATATGCTACACGTAAATCAAAACTATCTTCACTAACTGCCAACTTCAAAATTTGTGCTGCAAAGCGACAGTCAGTCAACTTGCAAATCTATTTGATCAAATTCTTTGCTGTATTTTATATATTGAACTTTTTATATTTTAGATTTGCATAATTTAAAATTCACTCCATAAAAAAAAAAAAAGCACACAAAAAAATATAGCATTGCTGCCAAAGGCAAGCGCTCGCATACTTAGCCAAGCACACAAATGCGCAAATTTAGCTACCTAAAGGCACCCACAAACTTAGATATTTTGCAAAGTTGTGTACTTGGCAGCAAGTCAATTTCTTTGCCTTTACAAAGTACAAACGCGTACTTACACTCTGGTCTTATAAACGAAAGAAAAAAATCGTAGAGCTCACACAACATAAGCACTGAATGAAATGGAACTTGCCAAAAATCATATCGATGTAATTCAACGATTATGCAAATTTAATAAAAACTGTCTTGGGCTAACCGTTGTAGAAAATCGAAGATATTTATGTCAGCAACTTCCAATTTTTTTGGCATTAAACTTGATTATATGTACATATGTATGTATGCAGGAGCCGCAATAGGTACGTGGGTATGTAGCTAAAATATTCACTTATGTACTATTTATGAAAATTTTTTTAGAATATACTAAAAAAAAGCCAATGCTGGTAGTACGAATCATCGAAACTTGGCAGGTATGAGTATTGAGGCTGTAGTTGCGATACTGAATGACTTAGTCATGATATACCGAGAGAAATCAAGCTGCAACTAAGAACAGCTTTTATGTTGCGCCTACAATCATAGAATGTTATGGATTTGATGAGTCCTTCGAAGGTATTATATTTTTCTTATACACTACAGACGTGCATCTGCAAAAATAATGGGAGTTTGTTCACTTGTCTCTGGCCCTTAGTCTCTGTTTCTGGCCCCAACAGTTTCCAACTCATTGCCTACCTCATTGCTGTAGTACTAAAGGTACTAATTGTGGAAAATTGTAGGAAATATATTCCTTTCGCGTTAATATTAAATGACCTGCCTACACTTACAGTACAGGGTCCGGAATTCTTCAGACCGCTCGCGCAGCTAATGGCAGTCCAGAATATTGTTTACTTGCGGAAGTGTTTTGCCGAGAGTAAACGCGAAAAAAGAAAATCAGTAATGGATTTCAAACGCAATAGTGTGATTGTTCGTGAGCTCGAACACCTTAAAGTATATAATGTTTTTGTTTATTGCACCATTACTTGTTACTCTATACTGGTATCATCGTAAAACGTCAAGGAGGTGGTCATCAAAAGTCTGCAATGTCAAGTGAAATGGTTCAAAAAGTAAAGAAGCGACTAGAGCATACTGAGAAATGATCTCAAAGTCAAGCCTTCTTCTTCTTCCTTTTCTTATCGTCACATCCTTGGTGAACCATTGCTTCCTTCACAACTTCTTGCCATCAAAATCAAGCCGTACAAGATCCACAAGGCGCATGATCTCACACCAAAGCAGCAACGATTCAGACTTGAGAGAGCGAAGGAGTTGCTTCGCTTGGCGGAAGCCGAAAGCGGTGAATTTCCGAACATTGTGTATTCTGACGAGACTTTTTTTTAAATTGAGCAATTCGCAAACTCCCAAAATGATAGGATTTATTTGACCGACTGTTCACAGGAGAATTTGAGTCATCGATTGGCCACCAGGAGGCAGCACCCGCCACAAGTAATGGTTTGGGAATCTGTAAACGCAGATGGGCGCTCGCCAATCGCTTTCATCGAGCCTGGTGTCAACGAAATATTATCGGGAAAGTATTCTGGAGGTTGCTTTGAAGTTGTGGGCAGACAAACATTTCGGTGGCAGACCATGGACGTTTTAACAGGACTCGGCAGTATCTCACAAAGCACGAGTAATCCAAAAATGGCTAAAAAACAACGTTTCGAACTTCATAACATCCACACAATGACTTTGAATTTCACCAGACGCGAATCCGATGGATTATTCTCTTTGGACCATTTTGGAAAGCAAGGTCCGAACTAAAAGATTCACCTGTTTTGCTCAAAGAATCCATTGTTCGCGAGGGGGCCAAAATACCTGCAAGTAAAATTCGGGCGGCTTTCGATTCGTTTCGGGACCGTCTCAAGGCCATATATATATAGTTGGCGCCTGCACACTTTTTGGGTGTTTGGCCGCACTCTTCCTCCTATTTGTGGCGTGCGTCTTGTAGTTGTTCTACAAATCGAGAGACTTACAGTTTTAGGCCGACTTCGAACGGCAGATATTTTTTATAAGGAGCTTTTTCATGGCAGAATACCATCAGAGGTTTTCCATTGAATGGCGAGGAGTGACCGTTATTAGAAAAAACTTCTTCTTCTTTTTGGTCTTTCACCGGCCGCCAATATATTCGCACTTGGTTTTAGACTATTTTTTATACATTTATTAGTATTTTTGGATATCTCTACAGTGCGGTTCAGTACCACATGAAAGCTTTGCTAAGATACTCGAAAGAAAGATGAAGCGCGATGAGATGAAAAAGAAGCAAAGACAACACATTCTACAAAAAAAATAAAAGATTGAGGAAACAACCAAATCACTCTAAAAAGATGTAGGTTGAAGCAAAGAAGAAAAAACTGCCAACAAAAATTGACACAAATAGCATTGGGTGCAACAAGTATCAGAAATGTGCCCATGTAGACAAAATCGACAGCGCATGCAATGATTGTGACTAGAAGGGCTTCTTCAAAATCTCAACACCATGCTGGCGCACACAATACTGCGAGGTGCTCTCGTCATATTTTAGTGATAGATGCTTTCGCGTAAAACACGGAAACGCGTATTCTTCGCTAAAAAATATAAACGCACACGTACCTGTATTTTGGGCCCTCTGCTATATCTCCTGTATCTCCACTATCTACCATCGGCAAATCAGCAAGTAACTGCAAAATTTGCGAATGACACTGCCATAGATAGATTGAGTTGACAACACTATCGAAAACGTAACGAAGAAACTGCAAGAAGCTGTTAACCTTATTGCTACATGGGTTAATAAATGGAAAATAAAGCCTCTCTTTCCAACGTCTGCAAAATAAAATCATGCGAAGCATAGTAAACGCGCCATATATAAGAAATAGCCACCTTCATCGTAATCTTGGCATACCAATTGTGACTTAAGTAACGAAGCAAATTGACACAGCTCACAAACAGCGACTAAAAAATTATGTCAGCGATGCAGCATCCAGCTTACTTCGGCTAAATTCGTCTCAAAGACGTTTAAAACGTACAACGGCAGCAGAGTTTATCGAGAGCGAGTAGCGATTATAAAGTAAACTGCTTCTTAAAACAAGTTAAATTATCAAATGAATATAGCTTATTAACAACATTATTTAATAAAAGAAAAAAAGAAAAAAACAAAACATGCAAATATTATGACTACGAGAAAGATAACGATTCTGATCTTAATTTGTTTAAATTTTTCAGGGGCACTGAAAATTTTGTTTCCACAAAATAGTTTTTGTTTTTTCTTTCAAAAAATTGGTCTAGTGCCATCGAATGGTATATAAAAACCACGATAAATCTTCTTCTATAAAAAATTAAGGGGAACCTAGGTGAATGCAATGGTTTTGGAACTGTAGGGCCGAAATTTTGGACAATGAAGAGAGTTCTAAGACGGCCCATAATAGTAAGATCTGAGCGTTTTGTTTTTTCAAGCTAGACTTTTTTTCTATTAATTTGATGGTATTCTTTATTTATCATCTGGTATTGATTTGGCAATTTAACAATCAATTTAGAGAGCCTTTTTAAAGTACCAATTTCGAATATTTATTTGGCAGACGGTTTGTACATCTTAGGGCTGAGAATCTTTTATTTATGTATTACACAATACATACATATATATTTATGCGTGATTTTGCTTTCGTTTTGCTTAGTATGGAAATATCCAGGTTACTATTTTATGGGTGAACTATATGAAGTGTTACCTATTCAAAACACCGTAACTTTTTTGTGTGAAATTAGTTTTTATTAATTTTAAAGATAAAATTGTTCAAAAATGATTACAATGATTTAACATATATTCACTTTAGCTCGATATGACCACCTTATGGTTTTTTAACCATTCTTGGTTCATACGAGCTTTATGAGACGGTGCCGAGTCCTGTTGGAACGTCCATGGTCTAAGACCGAAATGTTTGCTTGTCCACGGCTCTAAAGCAGCTTCTAAAACATTTGCCCGATAACAAGTCGCAACCACTTTGACACCAGGCTCGATAAAAACGATTGGAGAGCGTCCATCAGCGGTTACTTGCGATGGGAAATTGCTTCGAGTGGCCATACGTAGGCTCAAATTCTCGTATGAGCGTTCGGTTAAGTAAACACGATCGTTTTGAGTGTTTATGAACTGCTCAATTGGAACATTTTTTTCATCACAAAACACAATGTTAGGAAATTCGCCACGTTCGTGCAAGCGCAACAACTCCTTTGCTCTTTCGCACCGAACTTTTTTTTTGCTGGGGTGAAAGATCGTGTGCTTTTTGGAACTTGTAAGCATTCACCTTGAGCTCATTTTTCAATATGCGTCGAATGCTGTCTTGCGATATTTTCAGTTCTTTGGCCATTTTTCATTCACTTCGAAGTGGATTTCGTTCGCGGCTTCACTTTCCGAACCATTTCTGGCATTATTGCGGTTTTTTTTTGGTCCACCTCCATAGCGTTTTGCAATGCTACCAGTATCATTGTAACGTTTTAGAGTGCGATACACAAACATTTTATTCACTTTGAGGTGACTGAGCTCACGAACAATGGCTGGTTGTGATTTTCCAGCCAAATATAACGCAATCACACGAATACGTTTGAATTCCATCACAGAAAACAAAATAAACAATATATTGAACTGTCATTAGACCCATTTGACGTTGATGTCATGAGCTGTTTTACAGATACAAGCAGTGTAATTTGGTAACACTTCATATCGTTCACCCTGTATATTTCCCTACTTTTACAATATTAAATTCTATTTCTTACATCTTTTCATAACTTCGTAGTGAGTAACGTTGTTTTGCTCATAAGTATAATGAATTGAATTTATGTTTGTTTTAAGCCTGAGTTCTTTAAAATTGTATAGTTTTAAATAATTTGCTCTTAGCTACCGGCCATAAGCAGATTCGGTGCAGTTGCTCATGAATTATTTTTCTATTGACTCACCACCATACTTTATTTGTGGTTCGACAGCTTTTCAGTAGCTCTTACTTAGTTTTCAGTTTTTTTAAATTTTTTTATTCAAACCCACATCAAAGTCCTTGGCAAATATTTACTATATTTCCGAATGCACTTATCTTTATCAGCCACCGCCAGACATCTCACCCCAACCAAACGAAATACTATGTCAACATCCTCGTATTTGAAATTCATATGTACAAACAACTTTACTGTCACACAAGCATATATTAATACATTCTTTTGCCATAAAATGCACATGATCTCACGAAGGCTACGCCGTGTTATTAATGACACTCCCGAGATAACGCAATTTTTCTACTTCTTCGATTTGAATACCACATATTTGGGCTGCGAATGGGCTTACCGCCTACAACTTGTGCTGTATATGTGTGTGTTTGGGCGAGAACACACAAATATCGACAGCATACTCAAAGTATTCAAGACTGATACCCAAGTCCCAGGAAATACCTATTTTATCAACGAAAGCTTGTCGCTTTGTTAGGTACAAGGCCAGGTTAAACCTTCGCTCTTGTTTAACCTGGCACACATCCTTGCCTTGCTCCCGTGTGCACTTGGATACCTCTTCTCAGGATGTTTTCAAGCTTCACTTGACAGCTAGTGTCACTTAGTTTCATTTTTGTTTTGACATTGAGAAATCACTGAGTACTTTTCTATTGTCATAATACTTGTACCTCTTTTTCTCTTATAGCTTTCCGTATTGCTTTAAAAAGAAAAGGCAACTTACCATGCTTATGCCAACCATGCAATTACAACTAACTAAAAACTATTCATTGTTGTCAACGCAAACACCCCAGTGTCTATAATACTCAGCAGTGTCTTGCATTCTCCTTTGGGAGCCTCTATTTGCTCTAAAAGTGTGTGTGAATGAGTGATTGATTGATTCAGACATTGAAGACTGACATTTTTAAGGATGTTGAGTGAAAGAAGATTGCATACACCCACACGCATATGCAATCATACAATTACTTTTCTCGTAACTTACGCATTCAAAGTTGGTGCAAGGAGAAAATTTTATTCTCTAACTTTAAATGTGCTTACTTTTACGAAATATTTTGTAAAATAAGAAAATAATTGTTGGTAGCTGCGAAAGTGTAGCAAAGAAGAATAAACACATTGACAGCGGTGTCTTACATTTTACTTCATTCTCGGCATGCGGGCTTGAGGCGAAGGGTGGAAAATTAAACCCTGTTATGCAGTTCTGTGAAGCAAAATTTTTTCTTTTGCCACACTCTAACTCTTCTCCGATATTTAAATTGATCAACGCTCCACTCTTTACGTGATAACTACTTAAGCGATTTTGACCGAGTTTAGCAAAACGCCCAAGTAAAGGGTTTTCCAATAAGAGATGTTATTTTGATATTCAATGTCTTTTTTAAATAAATGATCGGATGTTTATTTCATTATAAAGAGGAAGGTATGCCATTAATAGTGGAAAATAACATCAGGCAAATGACCACTACGATGACGCTTACAGGACAATATACTTTTGATGGAATCTCCCATAACCTAATTGCAAAGTGGCTGCCCCAAGTCCCCGATAGCCTCACGAATTCCATCTTTGAAGTCTTGAATCGACCATGAGCTGCTGGCGTATAACTTCTCTTTCACGTGGCCTCAAAGGAAAAAGTCACAAGGTGTTAAATCACAAGATCTCGGTGGCCAATTGTAATCACCTCTTCGAGAGATAACACAGTCCGGAAACTTTTCCCGTAAAAGATCAATGGTTTCATTGCTTGTGTCGCACGTAGCGCCGTCTTGTTGAAAATAAGCATTGTCCAGATCAATACCACCCATATCCGGCCATAAAAAAATCGTTAATCATCTCTAATCTGATCTAAATAACACCTGTTGTTGGAAAACCCTTTAGTTTCTTTCTTATGCTAATCGGCGACACACCAAGAAAAGTCAAGTGTTTCTCCCTATGATCTTCCCATAGCAAAGAAGGTCTCCCCTTCCTCTACTACCATCAGCTGGTACCGCATCGCATGTTTTCAAAATGGGAGCGTTTGCATTCATTCGGTCGACATGACCTAGCCAACGGAGCCGCTGGATCTTTATTCGCTGCACTAAGCCTATGTTGTCGTAAAGCTCCTAGAGCTTATGGTTCCATCACCTGCGATACTCGCCGTCGCCAACGTTCAAAGGTTCAAAAATCTTTTGCGTAATCTTTGTCTCAAACACTCCAAGGGAAGCCTCATCGGATGCTGTCATCGTCCAAGCTTCGACGCCATACAATAGGAAGGGCACGATGAAAGACTTATAAAGAGTTAGTTTTGTTCGTCGAAAGAAGACTTCACTACTTATTTCGCTCAAACTCTCCCTCAAAAGTCATGCGAACCTGCAAATTTAAACTTTTTCCGGCGAATGCATGAGATTTGATGTTTTTTTTTTGTGCTGAACATAAATGCAGAGTCCAAGAGCACACCAATCTTTATGGTACATGTGCTTCTCACTCGTATCTAGCAAAATGCTCCACCTCGGCAAGTTTTTCAATAAAATGAGGTTGAACTTCATGAAAATTGAGTGTTTGGCAGTTTTTGCAAATATTATTTTTAAAATGTGAAGTGCACATTTTTCTATATCCAAAAATTATAGACTGAACCGAGTGTTTTGAAATGGGGTCCAAACCAAAACAATGTCTCTGAAATCAGTAGGTATGTTTTTATCAAGGAGTAATGGCAATGTGGTATGACAATAAATTTTAAAGTAAACTTTTTTGCATCGATTTCACTACAATCTGCACACCTACTATTTTTAAGCAGTTGCAAAAGTATTTATTTTTTAATTTAATCAGAAGTTGAACTCAAGCTTGAATATCGTTAAGCGACAATATGACTTTTGATAATGCTCACAGAAAATTTTAAAAGCTCATGAAAATCTATATAAAATGAAACTATAACACTGGTATACAAAAGAAAATTTCTATTTGCCGTAGAGTTCTAAATATGTTTTCTAGGGTATCTTAGGTCATTTAATCCAGTCAGACTTGTTTTGAAGATATTACGATAAAATCATATATTTTTCCTGTAAGTTGTGACAAAAAAATTGATGGAAAACATTACTTACGATTACGTTCTACACAGACAAATTTTAAAAAAATCGTGGCCATTTTTGATCAAAAAGTCAAAAATAATAATTATAAGAAAAGGACATCGGGTTTTGAGTGATTTTCATCATTCTCTAAATTTTAAACTGCAGAACCTTGATCAAATTTGTTAAAAAGTGGATGAAATTTGGGGATCAGTTATTGTGCTTATTGCGTATTCTTCAACATATCAATGCTGAACAATGGCAACAAGTATGGGTCTATCTATACCTATCGATCACTCTATAACATTGAAAGAAGAGTACCATACATATCTTACATACAAATTAAATATATAGAACATCAGTTAGAGTAGCTACACTAAATCTCCATGAACAGTAGAGATCACGATCAATATTGGAATAAAAAAAATGGCGATAAGAGAGCAATTGAAATTTGGCAACGATCAATAAAGAAAAAATTATGGTTCCGCCACTAAACATCAATTTTATCGTACTCACGAAATTAAGCACGTAGAAAAAAAGAGTTGGAATATTTGACGGGCACCAAATAAGATTACTCATGAAAGATGCAAAAATGACAGGAAAAGAGAAACACGCTTGATCATCCTTCGTATTGGTCTTATATATTATTAAAATTAAAACAAAAAGGTTTTCTTTCATTTTTGTATGTAAAAAAGTTAAAAAAACCTAAATAATGTAAACATACCCTAAAATTTCGAGCTCTAGACCACCGGAACCCCTTAAAAGTTAATAATGAAGTATGACTTCCCGCAGATGCCGTTTTTTCGTCAGATAAAAAAGGAACTTTACGCTTCAAACGAATGTCAACTACTGCGATCCAGACCTCATATATACACCTTCAAATCATCAGTACCAGAGCGAACACAAAAATAGTATCAACAGCGACACCTCTTTTACGAGGACGGAAACTTACTCCTATGCCCAATATAAAAATTAAATATAAAATGAATACATAATTAAAACTTTTTAGTATGGCGCATTGCTGTTATTGTGAACACAGAGGTAGGTAGTAATACACTTCAAATGAACTCCAGCTCGATTTCTCGATTATTCTGTGTTTTATTTAAACGAAAAAGGTTGTATTCCTACTAGAAACTCCCATTAACTGTTAATTAACTAAAACAAACGCTACAACATCAAAAGCGCAATCGATTTGGTACTCCACGGCAATCACACAAACAACCCACAAATCAAGCTGTCAACCTAATCATAACGTATTGTTTATGGAATTTCGTGTGCATGTTTTGAGGAAATTCGTTTCTAATTGCTTCTGATCGCTTGTGCTTTACTTTGTATGATTGCAAATCAAAGGGTGTTAAATACAAATTTACTGATTTGAGTTCGATATACATGAAATCACGTACCACATGTATATAAAATCATCACACACGTGCGTATAAGCTCTACATCCTTTGTAATTAATTTCATTTAGGGTTCACGAACATAAAGACAACTGAGTGCAGTTGTATTGAGCACCTACTCATGCTTACATCGCATGAAAATGGTGTAAATCCTCAAGAAGTTACAGTAGCTACAATAAAGTCAGGATACAGCAATAAGCTTCATTATTAGGAAGCAACCCATTAATAGGAAATTTTCCCATATTATGAACTTAATGCCCAGTAAACTGAGCAACAAGATGCGTCGAATGCCAGAAAACGGCAGTTAGAGCACAGAGAAATGTTGCTGTTTGTTCTTGCAAGTGTTGCTGCTACTATAACCGAAACAATAACACAATAGGTGCCAGTAACAACAGCAGTAACAACAGCAACATACGCCATTATAAATTTATTATAGCCACTTTATCAATTTCGCTCCACCAAGCCATGCTGAAAAGTTCATGCTGCCATGCCACAACGTTTCTGCACAACTAGTCACGGTAAAGTGGTACCCACTCACCTACGAGTATTCAGGGTATGGGTTAAGGGTTGCTTGCATGTTTGTACCATTACATGTGTCAACTGTAGCCGCAATGCAGTTCAGCTCGTAAACCTCATAATATAATGGTAACACAATAAACAATTCACCTCTCTTGCGAGTATCTGGAATAGAGTTGGTGTGAAAATAAACCCAGTGCACATTACGAGCCATTTTCAATAATCAAAGACATTCTTTGCTTAGAATCAAATTTCGCTATTTCCGATGACGCATCGGTTTCTCCAAACACAATTTAGTTTTCTCCATCGTGTTGGAAGTGGTCAATTGGTTTATTTCTACAAAGTGGCGCAAAATTAATCATCCAAATTTGTTTTTGAATAATTTTTTTACTAAATACAAAAAATGATTTTGAGTGATGGAAATATTTATTTATAGTGCACAAGTGTCAAATATGATTGACATAAGAGACCATTTGCAAAAAATATACATAAGTCTGCCGATAGGGAGATTAATTTTGTGCTACCTCTAATAACCATTTTATATGACTTCTTTTTTGTTTCCCCTAAGCCGACTATGTATTCATTTATTTACTGATATTTTTGGATTATTTCTCATTAATTTATTTCCTTGTTCTTTGCTTTGTTTTATAGTAGTTTAACACTCCATTACATCCAGAGTCGTGCTGAAATCCAAGTCAGAATTGGAAATTATCGAAATCGAAAAATCGATTCTGATTATAATTGGAATTCATTATTCGGATGGTTTTCATGCTCTTTTCGAATATAAAGAGAGTCTGGATAATTGAGCAACAGCTGTTTTGCTCATAAAAAGCATGTGTCTACATTTGGACAATTTTGCTTACTTTTCCATAAAAGTTAAAAATCTCATATTTTGGAACAAAAAAAGCTAACGACCCAGACATTAAACAGCAGTCCATGTTATGAAGCCCGAAAGTAGCAACTCCACAAAAGCCAGGCAGCAAATATCAGCAACAAAAGTAATGATCTCGGTTTACTTCATCAGAGCACAAGTGATTGCTGCTATTCCGTTAGATTCGTCTCAGACAGTAATTGCCAAATGATATACTGAAAACTGCGTACCAAAAGTGTTCAAAAACTATGCGCCAGCTCACACTGCTGAAACGATAAGTAACTGCATTGCGCTTTTTGGCATTGAAGAAATTCGTCCATCGGCACTTTCTCCGGATTTGGTACAATGCAAATCCCAGTTATTTCCAAAAGTTTGAGAGGAATAGTCTTTGGTAGCAATAAATAGATAATAAATGCGGTTAATGCTGAATTTAAGAAGCTGCAAAAACGCGATTTGGAAGATTGCTGTGGAGTTACAGATTTAAAAAATGTATTGAAATTAATGGTGATTATGTGGAGAAGATAAAAAATAATGAAGATTAAAAATAAAATTAAAATAAAAATGAAAAAAATTCCTTTTTTTTTGAATATATATGTTGTATATGCCCATATGTTTCGGTTATCGTTCTGTGTATGGTTTCGAGCTCTTTCAGCTGACTGCCACAGCTGGTCAAGAATACTCGCAAGCCGTTTGCACTACAGCATTCACCGGAAATATTTACTTTGGAGGCTGAATAATTCCTAGATTCTCAAATCCATACTCTACCGTCGCACAAAGTCACCATTGACCACGAATCTTATGCAAAATACTCAAGGAATTTGATAGGCCAAGTCAACTATTCATCTTAAAATTTTTTTATATGATATCACAAACATTCCTCGATGAATTGCAATGAGTGCTCCGCACTTTTTTTATATCGCTGAGAAGGGCAAACGTCCCCAGCAAAAAAGTATTCAAAAGTTAATGTAATGTCAATAAGTTAATGTTTGGTATATATTCTCAGAGACTTGGAATTGAAAAATCTGTGCGTCTCCCTAATACCAGTAGCGTCTTCCAAGCGGAAGTACTAGCAATTGGGGAAGCCTGTAGGTTACTAATCGCAGATTTCTCTTTTAAGGGCAATATCGCTATTCTTTCGGATAGCCAAGCTGCAATCCAGGCGCTGGATGCGACTATAACAACCTCTAAAGTGGTGGAGCAAAGTAGGAATAGCCTCACCAACTTGAGTGAAGACCATAGCGTAACCTTAATTTGGGTCCCGGGACACCGGAACATAGAAGGTAACGAAAAAGCTGATGAACTGGCAAGAGGGGGATCTGCCATGAATAGCGCTCTTGCAGTACCAGTACTCACTCCACTAGGTGCGGTCAAGAATGCAATTTCCCTAAAATACCTTCGAATTGCAGAGTGTAGATGGAGAGACCAGACGAAATGCAAAATCAGCAGAACGTTATGGCCCGCTTACAACCTCAAGCAATCGTCGACATTAATAAACATGAAACGACGGGATACCTGTAGACTTACGGCAGTCATAACTGGCTTCTGGTCTATCGGAGAACAAGCCGCCAAAATGGGCATCCCTCACAACACATACTGTCATAGTTGTAAACAACCGGAGAAAAAAGAAACAATCTTCCATTTTCTCTGTGAATGCCCTGCCCTATGGAAGGACAGAATGTCAACCCTGGGCAAACCGCTGTTCGAGAGTCTCGAGCAGCTGTCTGGCTTAGACGTCAACAACCTAATAAGGTTCCTAAACCGCACAGACTGGATATAGTCCTGCTGTAAATAACTGTTAAACAATTTGGTAACGAGGATGTGGCAACAAAATGGTGCGGAAGCGCTAGTTGGATTCTGGATGAATAACCACTCTAACCAACCAACCAATGTTTTCGAGTTAAATTGTTGCAAAATAAGAAATATCTAAATCCCTAGTACTGAAAATCGCGGGTTCGTAAAAATCGAAAAAATGTATTATACATCATTAACACATACTTTTAAAAGAGTCATATAAAAATCTTTCTGTGAAATTATACTAATTTTATGCAAGTTTTCTTCACTCGTCACTCAGTGCGGAAATATTGTGTTTTGTGGAATTTTAAAAATTACCGCTATATGGAGATTCTGGTAATTTTTCTGTTTCTCCCAGCACAATATTTTTTGTTAAGATAACCAACTGCCGTTAAACAGTTTGCACATTTATATTTGTAAGTCTGAATTACGCCTTAAATTTTTGTTATACATATGAGAGTTTGACTTGGTTTTTCCACAATGGGTCCAAGAATGAAATGGTGGTTCTGCCTTTGCTAGAGCACAGCTACGAGTTTTGGGTTCCGATGTCATGGGAATGAGTAATATCAGTTCTCTAAAACTTGAGGATATTTACAGATTTGCCAAAGAATCTGGAAAATTCTCACATTACTAACTATCTCTATCTCTGTCTCTATTCTTTCCTATCTTTTTCTCTGACACTTTTCTCCTTCCCTCCTTGACTATCTACCCCCTTTCCAGAGCTTTAAATACAATGGGCTTTTTAGCCTGAGTGTTTTAGAAGCCACCAAATCTCCTGGTGCTCCTTGGTTCGACCTTTTCAAATTTCAATTTCAATTTTCAAGCAAAGTTACCAACGACCTTGAGTTCAAAAGATCGCACTTCTGTCAACACTATGTTTGCTACCTACTGGAAAAAAATGTATAAATGTAACTACTTTTTTCTAAGAAAAAAGAAAAGAGGTTGTCTGTAAAGTCGGTTTACTGACGATAGTTTAACGTGATAACGTCATAAGAAAATACTGATTGAATAGTTGCATTTTTCAAAAGAAAATTTTAATTTTATTTGTTTGATAGATATTTTGTATGGATATAGAGAATGAGTTAACATTAACATAACATAATATAACATAACACAACACAACACAACACAACATAACATAACATAACATAACATAACATAACATAACATAACATAACATAACATAACATAACATAACATAACATAACATAACATAACATAACATAACATAACATAACATAACATAACATAACATAACATAACATAACATAACATAACATAACATAACATAACATAACATAACATAACATAACATAACATAACATAACATAACATAACATAACATAACATAACATAACATAACATAACATAACATAACATAACATAACATAACATAACATAACATAACATAACATAACACAACATAACATAACATAACATAACATAACATAACATAACATAACATAACATAACATAACATAACATAACATAACATAACATAACATAACATAACATAACATAACATAACATAACATAACATAACATAACATAACATAACATAACATAACATAACATAACATAACATATCATAAAGCATTCACCAACAGCTTTCATTTGATACCCATATTGTACATACACGTCCGAAGGTTACCCGGGTCCACGTTTTGACCTATATCTCGAGACCCTATCTACCAATAGGTATTCAAACTATACGGAAATCATCTTCAATACCTACTTAACAATGTGTGTAAGTTTGGTTTAATTCGGTTCAAAGACACGGCGGGTCCACGTTTTGGCATATATTTCGAGACCCTAGTCATCAATAGGTATGAAAATTACCCCGTATTAAAGCACTTATCAACAGCTTTCATTTGATATCCATATTGTACAAACACATTCTAGGGTCCACGTTTTGGTCTCTATCTCGAGACCCTAGTCACGGAGCGGATGAAAATACTCTGAACTAAAGCATTCACCAACAGCTTCCATTTGATACCCATATTGTACATACACATCCGAAGGTTACCCGGGTCCACGTTTTGACGTATATATCGAGACCCTATCTACCAATAGGTATCCAAACTATACGGAAACCATCTTCAATACCTCCTTAACAATGTGTGTAAGTTTGGTTTAATTCGGTGCAAAGACACGGCGGGTCCACGTTTTGGCATATATTTCCAGACCCTAGTCATCGATAGGTATGAAAATTACCCCGTATTAAAGCACTTATCAACAGCTTTCATTTGATACCCATATTGTACATACACAACCAAAGGTTACCCGGGTCCACGTTTTGACCTATATCTCGAGACCCCAGTCACGGAGCGGCATGAAAAATACTCTGTACTAAAGCATTCACCAACAGCTTCAATTTGATATCCATATTGTACAAACACATTCTAGGGTCCACGTTTTGGTATCTATCTCGAGACCCTAGTCACGGAGCGGCATGAAAAATACTCTGGACTAAAGCATTCACCAACAGCTTCCATTTGATACCCATATTGTACATACACATCCGAAGGTTACCCGGGTCCACGTTTTGACCTATATCTCGAGCCCTATTTCCAAAATAAAATATAATCCATGTTACTCGTGGATGATGTAGCTTTCGAATGGTGAAAGAATTTTTAAAATCGGTCCAGTAGTTTTGAGCCTATTCATTACAAACAAACAAAGTTTTCCTCTTTATAATATTAGTATAGACAACATATCTTATAAGGTATATGGTAAATATTAAAATACATTTTTTCCTTCATATATAATAAAAAAATTAATAATTATAACATTAAAACAACAGGTATTATTAACAAACTTGGTTTTATTTTAAATTCTTCAAGTGAATCAAATTAATAATAATCAATAAGAAGGCTTATGCCAATACAAAAACGTGAATTTATATATGTGCATATGCGCATATACATACATATATACGCTCACTTAAGTAGGAGAGAGCAAGATGTCGAACGTTGCCGTTCGTTTGCTTTGTTTGCTTTGTCGTTCGTTCCGCGCTTTCGCTTGCAGTTCATGCAATGCAATGAGCAAGGTAACACTATCCATATCCAAAAAATACTGTTTAGCTTCTGTTTTTTCAGGGTTTGCTATATGAAATTTGATCGATAGAGGATACATTACTGATTCCAAAACGTCGTGTATTGTAAACAGAACAGAAGTATAAATTTCTTAGTGACCCGCTTATGAAATTTTTACTCAGTAAACAGCTCACTGAACCTTGTCAACTTAAGATTAAACGATTGTTGTATTTCTCGCAATGTTTCTTTCCTACGGCTAGCGAAGAGTATGTAGTTACATATTTTAATGCTTTTTCGGGAAAAGTTTTTATTTTTTATGGCGGAACAGTTTGCGTACATTTGCGGTTGGTTAACTCGTCATTTCATACACATCTGTACATGTAAGTATGAGTATGGAAGTCGACCCAACACCTTCAGTTTTCTATATACAAAACACCCATCTTCGTTATGCCCACACTAAATATTCGCTCATTCTCAACACTGGCGCCCTCTTTCACTACATTCAACCCCCACATGTTAATCCTGTTGGATATTTGGTTTGCATTCTATCTCTTGCCCCCATACAAGTAAAGAAACTTTCAAAAACTATAAGTAAAAATCATAATTCTGTATAAATTAGACGAGACTTGAAGAGCTATACATATTAAAAGTTTTGAAGAATTGTTTTCTGTGTAAATTACTGCGTACTCCTTTCCTTATACAACTTCCTACTTCTGACACTCTTCCGGTGCTGACATCGTGAAGAGCGTAAGCATAAACTGTAAGGATAGAGAAAGTTTAAAAACAAGTTAGCTACGTAAGTTTCAGCGCTGAAAAAGCAAGTGGAAAGTGTAAGAACACTTAGGGCTGACTAAGGTCATATGTCACTCTGTTAACCAAGCAGACTAGCAGCCCGAGCATCCAGCAGCTAAGCGTTTAAGTCACGTCATGCAGTGGCGAATTGCAACTTATGGCAGATTCTTATTACTGTAATTTCCGTATACACAGAAACCTTTGCGTGTAAAACGGATATGCGGAATGCAAGCACAGGCACTTGAACGGAGTGCAGACACGCCGATGGAAAAGAGCAACGCTGTAGTCAAATGTGCTGGTTATAAACTATCACACAATTAGTATGAGTCGCAGGCCCAACTAGTCAGACAACTGTTCTTTTTTTTGTATATAAGCAAAAGGTATTTTTTTACGTGGCGATGTCCTAAAAAATGTCAATTTTCAGATTTCGAACAGAAATACACCAGGCTCATACAAGTTACAAATAAACAAGAAAATGCTAGACCAATTCTGGACCAAAACCACTAATTTCAGATTAAAATGGGTAACTAAAAAAACAATTAATAAATATACAAAAAAACACAGTTTTATTGAGCAGTCTTAGATTTGTTAGTAACATTAATTTCACATGTTTTAAGTATTGATAGAAAGGAAAAATAAATATTGTGTATAAGTATAATAAAATTTCTATCATTCCAAAGATTAAATTAAAGCATTTTTATTAACTTCTAATAAAATAAAAGATTTACAATACAATAAACGATATATTTTTCGTCTTTCCCAACAATAATAAACATGTTTTAGGTGGCGAACCGACAATACATATATTCAATTGGCTACTTAATATTATAACTGAGCGAATAAGTACTCGTTTCAATGGCTTACAACATTTCCAAATAAAGGCGAATCAAAAGGTTGAAGTCAAATAAAATAGGCATGAATAAATCGTTTTATAATCGGTACAAATTTGGTCTTTTTTGGACTAATTCGATTTCAGTCGGGAAATTCTAGTAGTAAACTGGTATTTTTTCTGACTAGCTTGCCATTTCATGGCAGGGAAGTATCGAAGAGTACATATCTGTGTCTGTATCACAAATTCCTATAAAAAATTTAATAAATATAGGTTAGCAGAAAATTTTCAAGTCGAAGTGCATAGACATGCGTAAAGTGAGATAAATATTGAGATGCCACTACTCATTGTAGAAATAAATCACCCTGGCGCAGTTACTAACATAAAAGCTGCAACAAAATTCCTATGAATACTTCAGTACTATAGTTACCTTTACGAATGCGCACCCTTCGCGCGAAACTGCAAAAACAGTAAAAGTACAAATGACAACAACGAATTGAATTCGTCGAGGTGAAGACGATCGCCGCCGGCCAATGGAAAAGCATAGGTGAGAATTTTTAAGAATTTCTAAAAAGCCGCGAAGAAGTTACTATCGAGCTAATTAGCTAACTGAGCGATTTCTTGCTGCCAAATAATCAAAGTATTTGGAACATAATAATAGTTTATTTTATTATGCAATATATAATTGTTTATAATGATAAATTTTTCTGAAAATTATTTATTTGAGGCTTGGGAATACATAATAAAAAGTAACTAAACAAACTGAAAATTGGCGGCCGCCGTAGCCGAATGGGTTGTTGCGTGACTACCATTCGGAATTCACAGAGAGAACGTCGGTTCGAATCTCGGTGAAACACCAAAATTAAGAAAAACATTTTTCTAATAGCGGTCGCCCCTCGGCAGGCAATGGCAAACCTCCGAGTATATTTCTGCCATGAAAAAGCTCCTCATAAAAATATCTGCCGTTCGGAGTCGGCTTGAAACTGTAGGTCCCTCCATTTGTGGAACAACATCAAGACGCACACCACAAATAGGAGGAGGAGCTCGGCCAAATACCTAAAAAGGGTGTACGCGCCCTTAAATTAAAAATTAAATTTAAAAAAAAAATTAATAGCTTTGCAATTTATTCAAGGCTGAATATTCTGGTATAGAGCTTTTCAATGTGAAATATTCAGTTCTTTTTAATATTTTAAAAATATTTTCTTTTTTAAATAATAAGATATGTACTTAAAAAATAATTATTTTAGAAAAAAATTTCTTCCAAAAAATTTTATTGGAAAAGTTATTTAAAAAAAAATTTATTGAAAAAAAACTAAATTTTTTTCTGATACAAATTTTTGAAAAAAAATGTCTTGACGTCCTCCGTGGTTACCATTTCGGTTGTCTCAAGTTTATGGATGAAAAAACGATTTGAAAGATAAGCTGATTGTCCACGAAGATCATAAATTGGGCGCTGCGCACGGAAAGCTTGGCGAACAGAGCACTAATTTTGATCATAAATGCTAACAATTTCAACACTGAGCAGAATTGTCTGGGTAGTGACGCCAGATTTTTTTTGTTTTTTTGCGACAAGCAGTAAAAATAATTTCATTCCCACCAAACTGCAACCTTTAAAGAATTTTGCTAAAACTTTGTTCCTTGCTGGATTAGAGTAGGTGGAACCCGAAAATAAAAATTGATTTTTCATAGCTTTCATATTTTCGATTGAATTAAAACTAAGATGGGGATAAAACAAATTTCTTTGTGAAGCATTTCAGTTCATGTCACAGACATATTTATTATTTAAATAATGAAAATATACTTTTTTTTTAAATAATGAAAAAATATTGATAGAAACGGTTAACATAATGGTATGAAAGCAATAATTTTAATTTTAATCAATTAAGGTTCTTTTTTTTTGACGAAAGAAATGTTGACCAATAAGAAATGAAGATGGTTATGCTCCAATTTTACGGAGAGTCCTGTTGTCATGCACACAAAGTTTGTATCCACTTATATGGTTTTAGGTGTTGTCATTCCACCACCATTTTTACTCAAGGATTTCGAGTGAATTCTGCTGCATATAACGAGCTATCCTTGAATAAGCCCTAGGTCTTCAACAATCCCCCGGACCATCATACGAGATATGTGCGCAGCCAGCGGTAAGTGGGAGGCAGCCCAAACGTTCGCAGGTAAGATCATGGCGCGACTTCGTTTCACTAAATTTTGTTCAAAATAAGGATAATTAGTTTAACTCTCAAGTTGTTTTCAAATACCGTATGCACCCTGTATAATAGTTTAATCGGTAGCAGGTAGCATTGAAGATATTCCACAGAAATATTGTTGCTCTGTCAAGTATGTCTTTAACTATTCTTCCTGCTATTAGGTTATATTCTGTCGACCTTTTATTCTTTCAGGCTTTTATCCTATGGCTTTCTTCTATTAGTGTTTTTGTTCAAGCTTTTGAGCATTGATCGAAAAGATAACTGTATTTGAATCATCTTTTATAGTAATATAACTAGATGGCATTTTAAATAGAGTCAAGAGAAAATCCAGGCTAAACTCAATGAGGATTTGGAGTACAAAAGTTAACTGTGGGTTTACGAGTATGAGAACAAATAATTCTAAGCGCAACATGCACTTATTAGACGCACGTATGTGTGTGTGTATGTTCGTCGATTTGCTTTAAATAAAAGTCAATGAAATGCATGTACGTAACGTGTGTAATGCTCTTTTAACGCGCTTATTCGAAATTTGAAAGAAAATGCACAATCCGTATTTCCAATGCGAATGGCATGAATTTTTGCTCCTCGCATTTTCTTCTTTTACACACTTTTTAGCTTCTCTCAGTGAAATGACTTTGGCTCACAATCCACACAATGCTTACAATTCTGTAAATGTAATTGAAGTCAAATGTTAATATCAGCTTACACCATTGCCGCTTTCGCCATTTCAGCCAGAAAATTGTAGCAGCGTTGAAGACTATTACGCTTTCCGTACGCTTTCGCTGCCAGTCGACTTAGAATGACTGCTTGGCTGGCGCGTAAATCTCAATAGACTTCTATGCGCTGCATATCCTTTCAGCTGCAAAAATACTCAGCTACTACTTTCTACAGCAAATTTCTTTTCCAACAATGTTTTTTACTCGTTTTAGTTTTTCTCATATGTTGTGTGCTCTTATTTCTAGTTCGTATCGTACTATACAAACCCTTTTAAATACACTTTTATCCAAACCACGGAAATCGCACAACATTTGAGTGATATTCTCAACACGATGTCGTGCACACACACATGAATTCTCATGAGCATCGCAGTCATCCAAGTGGCAGTAGTAATGCGCACACACAAACACGATCACAATCTATTCAACTGTTGCTGGAACATGTGCGACTTCATGGTTACAAACTGCTACCAGCAGCACCAACACGCTCACCGTTACAGCTTCCTGCCTGCCAGTTAGTAAATAGTTAGTTTGCCTCGCTGCCTATGCGCGCCGTCTCCTACTTGGCTGACATTCTTGTCGACTGAGCATTCTCGTGCCTTTCGTATGAACTATTTTTGCCTACCCTCCGCAAGTGCATCTTCTAGCCCAAGTTAGCATTAAATTTCTATTCCTTTTACATAGTTCAGCTTTTGTACTAATTTTATAAGAAATCCGTTTAGATAATAAAACTTCCTGCATGCAATGCTTTCGCTTGCACACATCAGCGCGCTTAAGTACAGCACATGCAACTGACCCTGAGAGAAATTTATTGAGAATGAAATTAAATAGAACCAACGGGTGAGCCCTGAGGAATAAAACTAACTAACAGTTGGGCACTTATCTTTCTTCGTTCGAAAGATATTCGACGACAACCTCCAACTCAAAGAGGTTGCTTAGAAATTAACTCTAGCCGTAACCCTAAGTAATAGGATTGCTTGCGTTTTACGTGCGTTTAGCTTTTAATGCTCGTTTGACTTAATCCGCTTTATACTTTTCCTTTACTTAACAATACTTCTTGGCAAGATTAAGCACAGTTTCTTAAGTGCGAACTAAACTGAGCTCAACTTTGCATAAATTAACCCACGCTTTGAGAAATTTCGAGTTCATAGTCATGAGTTTGCCTGTTTGCAATGTTGCCAGATTCACAGTCAGACAATCTTAGGGTGTTTTTATTACCTCGTACCACAAATTAGATTCTTTCGGTGTTTCTGATTTGAAATATCTTGAATTAAATCTTTTTTTTTTAATTACAATAAAAACTTCCTAATCAAATTCAACAAAAAATTTTTTAAATTCAATTAAATTAAATTAAAAATTTAAAAACATGCTGTTAGGCAAGTTTAGTTATAAGCGATTTAGTATATAAAATAATTTATTTAAAAACAAAAAAAATATTTGAAACTCCAGCGTTATCTGATATTTTAAACCAAAATCAAAATAAATGCTTCGGATCGTACTTTAATTTGTTAAATTTGAAGCATTGCATCAAATGTATCTACGCAAAAATTAACTAAGTGCTTTACGAAAATTAATAACAAAAGATTCCTTAAAAAAATTGCTTCAGATGGTATTTTATTTTATTTAAATATTCCATTTATTTTTCTCAAAACATATTTACTGTGCATCAATTTCTATTTTGTCACCTTCAAAGTAGTCCCACTTGAGCTACTGGTCTAACTTCGGATGGCTTAGCTTCCTCCCATATAGAAGTAGCATATAAGGTGACTGAATCCACCACACTTGGCAGGAGGTACCTTCTGGCGCCTTGTGGTCCGCCTATGTTTGGAAGAATTCTTCTAAGAGCACCGTTGACTGCCGCTGCTTTGGAACCCACAGTTGGTAAATGTTGCTTAAAGCAGCATCAATCATTTCGCCTAAATACCTTATTGCCTCTTGCGACAGTATTTCATGCCCCCTATTCGCAATTTCATGCACTCTTTTTTTCTTCGCACAGTTATGAAGACCGCTTCTGTTTTTTGTGAAGCCAATTTCAGCCCCGCTGCTGAAAGCCATAGTTGGACCCTAGTTGCTGCATCATTACACTTCTCCTGCAGGTAGTCTAGCTTCTTGCCCGTGACCACGAGAGCGATGTCATCGGCATAGCCTACCAGTGTTACTTTATCCGTCAATTTTAACCTAAGTACTCCGTCGTAAATGGCATTCCACACTGAGGGTCTAAGGACTGATCCCTGAGGGATGCCACCAGTGATTTTATATGTCTTTAGACCGTCATCCGAGTCATACTTCAAGATTCTATCCCTAAAGTTGCTTCGTATTATGCGTATTGGATTTCCAGGGACTTAGAGATTTCTTAGAGACAACAAAATGTTTGACCACCTCGCCGAATTGAACGCATTTTTGACGCCTAGTGTGATAATTACACAGAACTTCATCCGTGTGTGTCCTTCGCTAATGGCGTCGCGCGCTATATTTGTCACCGTTCTAATAGCGTCCACAGTCGATCTAGCCCGTCTGAAGCCAAATTGTTTGTCAGATAGACCATCTAATTTTGGGTCACCTTTGTTAGCATAACCAGATAGGAAGTCTAAGAATATTAGTTTCCTAGTCTTCAATCGTAGTTGGTTTGCCAGCGTAGACCAGCGACTTGACTATCACCACAAAAATGGATTAAAAATAGTCACGATACCTAGCGATCACCTAGTTGATTAAAAAGTCCACAACTATTATTGACCGTAAATTTAAAAAACTTATGAACCATTGATGTCTCGGGTATACATACCAAACCAAATAATGACATTTTCGGTATGTAAGGGGTCTCACGAGACCTGTAAAGGTTTTTCATATAATTATTAATTTAAAAATGAGTATCATCGCTGAGGGTAATTTCTCAATAAAATTAAAAAAAAAAATTGGTTTTAGCTCATTCAGAGAAGCTTCGAAACCGAATGTCCAATGGCTTCAAATACTACCTTAATTGGTTCACATATCAATCAAGATATATTCTCACTATTTTCCAGATAGTGGGCGAGAAGAGGGCGAGTTAATAAGAATGTCGACAAGTAGATGTATATTCCCGCGGATACACTCAATTCGTATAAACATCTCGGATGAACGGTTATGAGCACGGTAATGTGAGTTTCCACGGTTAAGAAGATGTGCCATAGTGCACTGAATTCAAACGTCAAAAGCATGTCCTTAGTTAGTTGGCTTGAAAGCTGAATCCATCCAATATTATGCGCGTCTAAGAAATTAGAAACACCCGTTGATAGCTTTAGTCATGCTACGAAATGTGGCACGTGTTGCGTATCACCTCAAGTATGCAGTTGTTAGTGACTTATTGAAATTCGTCTCAGCAGCGGCAAAGTAAAAGATATTTTTGCAATCGCAAAATTCTGCCAACAGAAAAGGCTGCAGCACTAAAAGGAGCCTATCAATGCACACAGTACGGCCAGAGAATGATTGCTACAGAGGCAGCAGCAGCAGCATCCTGACAAATTTCTTTATCCTTAAACGTAGCGGCAACAGGAATGGCTGCAGTGAGCTGAAAGTTAGACGACATAACAGGTTTTTAGGTTGCGTTGCCAGTTAATGCAGAACGGGAGACGACGGAGAAGACTTGAGTGGAGGCCGAACATAAGCGTCTGGTGAACGACTTTTATAAAATCCATTCAAAATTCGCGGGGCAAAAAGAACATAATAAGTTGTAAGGAAAAATGAAAAAAGCAAGTACCAAAAATAGAAGAACATACTTACAACAGACATAGACAAGTTGCACAATATATCAGGAAGATGGCCTGATGATAAGACGAGTCAGGTATTGTGCAGCAGGAGCAGCATTGGCAACAGCTGTTGAAAGGTGTCGCATAGTAGCAGTTTTGAATATTCTATATTTTATTCATGCCTTCATTAGGCAAAATATATGGCCAACTAAGAAATGCATACTCGTATAACAGCCCACTTGCAGCGCAAAGCGGTGTGATATGCCCATATTCACCAACCCAGCCACTAACACATAGACATCTTGATTCTGGAAGGATTGCTTGCAGTTTCTATGCCGTTTTACAGCTGCACAAAAGTGGAAAATGTAGTGTAAAACGAGGCAACGTTTTGTGTTCGAATGTAACACTTTACAGATACCTAAATAAGAACAGGGAATGGATGACATTAAAGACAGCATACGAACGAACGAAGCGGCCGTAGTCTTTTGGAAAATAGAACAAAGGAGCTAAAAAGTGACTAGCTAAAAGGTGTGTACGTGTAAATTTGGCAAGCTCAAATTGTCGAAATTGATAATGGAGTGTGAAATGGCATATTTTTCTAGAAGATTATGATAGGCTAGTACGGTGTTAAAATAATTTAATTTAATGCAGATTTGAAATCATAAATCTCTGTAAACTAACTGAGAATCAATAAACTACATAATAAAAAAATACTGCTGAGTTTTTGGTCGAAATGCTTGCAAGATGTATTTCCGTTTTTTCATTAATGCTGAACAGCTGCACTGAAGGAGCTCAGCTGTCTGCCGCTTATATTTATTTGTACAGCTTCCACAGTAATCACTTCAGAGGACTCCCAGCCACTGGCATAAGTCCCATTAGCACCACATAGAATTCGGCAAAGTTAAGGCTATAGTAGACTTCTGCAATCAACTAAAACTTCTCTTTATATCATAAGACAGGCAACGTTCGACCGTTCTGCAGCCTGAACACTTATGCTTCCTACTAGCTTATACCCGATTGACGAAGAGTAATCTAACTCTTATTTAAACATAATTTCTGAAACCGGTGAGACTTTTTTATCGTTTAAGATTATTGATTGTATGACTTGTCACCGAGATCATTTTAAGGTTTATTTTAGTCGCCAAAAACCCTAATTAAATGCACTGACGAGGAAGCACCTTGAAGTTGTGTGAGGGTTAAGTCGAATGGCTATCAAACCTTACCAACGGATGTTGGTTTCACTGTGAAAGTGCGAGTACTTACCAGTTGCACCCTATTCCCTTGATTTGGGCTGCTTTTTGAACGATGACCATGACGGGAAGAAATTCTCACCACTTGGCAGTAAGGACTAAATGCAATGCAATATCATGCTAGATGGAAAAAGTTTCTCATAAAAAACGAACCATATGCTTTTCGTAGTCGGTTTAAACTGTAGGTCCCTCCATCTGTGGAACAACATCAAGACGCACATCACAAATTGAAGAAGCAACTCAGCAAAATACCCAAAAAGTAGTGTAAGCACCAATATGCTCTTTCTTCATCAATTAGTGACCCACGAATGGGCGAAAAGCTGACCGTTTTACACAAATGGCAAAAAATTGTTCCCGAAAAATTTAATTTTTTCCACAAGCTTACCACCCATATTGCTTTTTTAAACTGTAACTAGAAGCGACACTGATTGTTATTTTTGAATGTCAGATTGCATGTACTAAATTGAGTTAAAAAAATATTACGCGGATATGCTTTGAAATAAAATTAAATATGTGTGCCAGCAAAAAGGCAGTATTTTCCTTCATGTCTTAATTTTGATATTTTGTCTCACAATGATGTTATAAAGCATATTTTCTCTCCGTAAGCAGGTAGATGGGATATACATAGTGATCGGAGCTAATAAATACCGCGATTTCAAGCAAAAGCAACAGACTCATACTGATAACACTTAAAGCTCATTCTTCCAACTCATTCAACCATTCAATGAATCCGGTAAAGCCTTTCATGCAATACTTGATTTCCATTATGACAAAGAATTCTATTTTTTGAAAACAGTCGTCGTTTTTTGCCGTTAAAAAATGCTAAGTTGCCTAAGCTAAGTTGACAAAACCAAACATTTGCCTATATGCATTAACTAACTTAGATTACAGAGTCCGGTACTCGCGCGGGCATCAGCTGTCTGTTAGTTGGCTAAATGACAGTCCAGAGTATTGTCTACAAGCCTACGGAAGCATTTTGCCGAGATAAACGCGAAAAAAAATCAGTAATGGATTTAAAAAGTGATAGTGTGATTGCATTATATTTGGATGGAAAATCACAACCAGCGATTGTTTATTGCACCATTACTCCTTACAATGGTGGGTGCAACGTCACGTGAAATGGTTCAAAAAGTTCAGAAGCGACTTGAGCGCAATCCCCGAGGATTGTCATACGACAATTTGAGTCATCGATTGGCCACCAGGAGGCAGCACCCGCCACAGGTAATGGTTTGGGCCGCTGTAACCGCAGATGGACACTCTCCAATCGCTTGCATCGAGCCGGGCGTCAAGGGAAATGAGAAATATTAGCAGAAAAGTATTATGGAGGTTGCTTTGAAGGCGTGTGTAGACAAACATTTCGGTGGCCGACCATTGACGTTTCTACAGGACTCGACACCGTCTCGCAGAGTGAACCAAGAATGACTAAAAAATAACCTTCCGAACTTCATAACGTCCACACAATGGCTTTCAAATTCACTAGACGCGAATCCGATGGATTTTCCTCTTCGGGCCATTTTGGAGAGCAAGTTTCGAGCTAATAGATTCACCAGCCTCTAGGTGCTGAAAAAAGCCATTGTCCGCGAGTGAGCCAAAATACCTGCAAGTCACATTCGGAGAGCTTTCCATTCGTTTCTGGACCGTCTCAAGGCCATAGTCAAGGCAAAAGGTGGTCATATCGAGCAAAAGTAAATTTATTCTTAATTTTTTATTATTTTCACACATTTTTACTTTGAATCGAATACAAGTAATTTTTGAAACTCAATTTATGGCCTTTTCAATTGGTAACATTTCGAGTGCCGGACCCTCTAGTTAAAAATCGTGAGCCCATGCCCCACATTCCACTTTAAAGAATGCAGCACAGTTTTACAGGAGCTTCTATAAAACATACCTTGAATGATGTTTAAACTTAAAAAAAAAAAGATGATTTAACGTTATTTAAAAAAACGGTAAAGTAAAGCAAAGAATATGAGATGTAAGCAAATAATTCAATAAAAAATACGCCAACACACATCCAACACAAATATATTCACAAACAACACGTCCTTCGAATTCCAACAATTTCAGAGGGTGTGTTGGAGTATGTACAGTTCATACGTGCTGATGAATAGGAAAAAAAAAACAAAATAAAATTGTGAAAGGAATTCATTTGAAGCGTACATACAAAGACGAATGAACCAGATAAAGCATATATTAAATTACTTAAATAAATGGAAGATTTTCTCAAATACATTGGCGTCCGTGATTGGCGAGGTCCATATCGTTAGCACACGCCAGCAATGTTATCCTATTCAAAAGATTTAAAATGATTGTAAAAGTCAAATAAAATAAATACTTAAATATAAATAAGCAGAACCCGCAATACCTTTACGGATATGTACATACATACATGCATACTACATACATAACTGCAAATATTTCTATATGATGCGGCGTCAGGTGAAAAAACTAGTGTTCAATTTGATGTTCATATGGACCATATGTCAGCAGAAGGTAGGTGTTAAACTAGTATCCAGAGAAAAATGAATACTAAGTAACCTTTAGCAAAACAAACCAAATGGACGTTAAACTGGGCACTCAGTCATCTGCATGGCGTGCCGAAGAGTGGGGGGTTAGCGTTGATCAAATCTATGTCCTCCATTCAAACACAATTGAATTGAATTCAATATGGCTGTCCAATATTGCTTATGTTACAGCTGAAACTGTGGTTTCTGCAAGAAAGAAGTGATGGTATTATTACAAACTGTGTTCAGACTTTCCATCCCCATTGGTGCAAAATCACAAATGAGGATAATCTCACATTTTCTAGCCGCTTTTCTCAAGCCGCTTACATTTTCCTACCGAAGTTTTAAGTTACGAATGCCTTCGCACTACCTTCTGAAGAATAAAAAGTGTAATAAAATTAAATTATCAACACAAGAAACCAAAAATTTCTAAAAATATATAAAGGGTGATTTTTGAAGATCTATAAGAAAGTTTTTCAAAAAAACACACGTAAAATTCACAAAAATGCATGACATTTTTATTTAAATCGATAGTCCAGCCCATATAATTTAATGTTTGAAGATTATGTCATGCAAATGTTGTCCGAGCTCGTTCAGCTTGGCTAATGTTTGCCTTGCGTTGTCGTGGTGAAACGAAAGACGGTCGATTTTTTTAAGTGCCTCATTCAGCTTTGATAGCTGATGGGAATAATAATCAGCAGTTATCGTCTGGTTAGGTTCCAGAAGTTCATAATAAACAATACCGGTCATATCCCACCAAATAGACAGGAGAATCTTCTTGGGGCGAATGGCATCTCTAGGCGTCGGTTCTGGTGTTTCATCTTTGTCTGACCATTGGCGTTTGCGAACAGGATTCTTGTAAAGAGCCCATTTTTCATCACCAGTAACGATACGGTTCAAAAAACTTTCATTTTCAATCCGCTGCAGCAGTTGAGAATAGACATTCACTCTCTGTTGAAGGTTGGCGACGGAAAGTCTATGAGAAACCCAATTTCCCAGCTTTGAAACCTTTCCCAACTGAACCAGGTGCCTTTGAACTGTTCCATGCGATGAATTTAACCTCTGAGCTATCATATCGACTGTCAAATTTGGCTCAGCTTACACGAGTTCGAGCAAGGCGTCGGAGTTAAAGACTTCAGGACGACCAGCGCGCGGTGCATCCTCCACGTCGCTGTTACCACTTCGTAATTTTGAAAACCACTTTTGCGCAGTCCTTAAACTCACGGTATCCTCTCCGTGAACAGTGTTTATTTCTGCAGCAGCAGTTGTTGCATTTTTACCACTTTTATAAAAAAAAATCAAAATATGCCTCTGTACGCGTTCGAAGATTCCATTTTATTTTTTAACAACACGTGCTTCTATCCGCGATTAAAATCTCTTGTTGAATGCACAATATATCAAAGAAAATATAAATAGTTCCGTTACATTCCGCGAACAATTTTTTGTATGCAAAACTCGTACAAAAGTGAAATTATGGGTAAAATACACACGAACTTATGGACTGACCTGATAAATGTACTTCCTACACAACACAAACGACCGATCGACCTTATATAAATCACCATCTTAGAAATATATATATGGTATGAAAATGGTCGATCTTTGAGAACAACATAACGCAAAATTCGTATTTATTTGGTTGAAAATATCGTCAGAATGAGTTGACAATTCAAAGGTTCAAAAACCTGACTCTGTCGATGATAGAAAAAGAGCTGGTAGACCAAAAAGTGGACGTTCTGTTGAGAATATTGCAAAGTGAACAATCTTCAACATTGATATCTCGACGTTCTCAACAATTAGGAATTCATGAATTGACTATTTGGCGGATTTTACCTGCAGACTTGCTGAAGATGAGCATTTAACTTAGGGAACTTTTTACATATAATTGTTAAGGTCCGTAATTTGAATAAAAATAGTGAAATTTGAAAAAACTAAATTTTTTGCATGTTTTATTTTGAAAAAACCATGCGGGAGCGCTTTTTAAAAGACTCCTTATTATAAGTAAAAGCAAAGTGAACTGAAAAAATCCTACATTTTCAAAATATGAAATAAATTTAGTATCACTACACAGCGATATATTTTGTTCATACGCTCTATTATATTATTTACCATTATTTGATTGAGTTTTTGTTTTTCCCCTCCTTGTTTGAATACCATATACGAATGAGCGATTATAGCGTTTTATGAATAAATTTCCATTCATTTTGTGAAAATCGACACTCTCAAAATTTATTTAACATCCCGCCACTTTTTTCGAATGGCAAATTTCGCCAGCGCTTCATTAATCGATTCTTCCTGCATATGTATATAGAATTCAAATTCAAAACAAGCAGTGTTTGTTTATATGAGCTAAGTAAATAAATTCGAGAATATGCGATACTAGTATTTCTATAAAGCAAAAAAAGGTATGAATACTTGTATATGAGTTTGCATATTCATAGTTGCAAATGATAAAGTAATTTGAGAAGATGAGAGTGTATGTAAGTACAAATTCGAATATTTAGTCTTGTGCGTAATTTGTTACATAAAGTATGAAGAGGCCAACATATAATATTTATATAAAATGTGTTTCAATGTATTTGAAGGCTTTTTTGTTGCATTTCGGGGATAATTGAATGTAAAGTTCTGAACTTTTTACCACAGCGCAATTTACAATAAAACGAAAATAACCCGGAAACTGGCGTTTTCAATGTAACCATACCAACACTATGGTTATGCGAATATGTGTTAGGTTAGATTAGGTTGAAGCGATTGTCCACTGTGGGACACACTCAGGCTCATGGCCCATTGTTATGTCGCGTGGGGAACTAAAGGATTGTCCAACAAAAATGGTGAGCCTACATCTGGATAGAGCAGGACAGTAGCACAGAAGATGCGGGATCGTCTCTTCAACTTCGTCATCTAGACAACTTCTGCAGAAGTCATGTGTTTGCACCTCCATTCTCTGGGCGTGCTTACCGATTAGGCAGTGCCCCGTAATAACTGAAATCAGTGTATTAAGACTGTGCTTATCTCTTCTTAGTAGAAGTTCCGTGCGTTTAGCATCGAGAGTCGGCCACAGCTGTCGGGCGATTTTGCAGGTGGCTTCATTACGCCGTCTTTCATTCGCTACTCTTACAATTTCTTCACAGAATTTAGTTTACATATTTGCAAGAGTATACCTATATCATTGTCTATGTACTCATTTGGTACCGGTTTTCGCTAGTTCGTCGGCTCTGCAGTTCCCCTCAATGTCACAATGGCCAAGAACCCAAGTTATCATTAGGTGAAATGACTCAGCCATCTCGTTAAGAGATGCGCGGCATTTCATAGCTACCTTGGAGGTTACCGACTGTTGTGTGAGGGACTTTATCGTCGCCTGGCTATCAATGAAAATATAGATATCATCTTCAGGTATCGCATCATACTGTACCAGTGTCACTGCTTTCATTATTGCCATCAGTTCGGCCTGAAAGACACTGCAGTAGTCGGGAATCGAAAATTGAAGGATAGCACCTGATGCTCGTAATATACACCTCAGCCCACCCTGCCCTTAAGCTTTGAGCCATCTGTGTATACATGGATGGGCATGCCATGTTTTACCACGTCCCGTTCCCACTCTTCCCTCGAGAGTAGAAGGGTCGCGAACGTTGTAATGACAAGTATAGGCGGGACTATATAGTCCACCTGTACGGGAAGCCCCATCGCGCCATCCACGGTTTTACCGTGGCCATAGTCTGTGTTTGACCACTTACTTAAAGTGATCAGCCTTATTGCCACACTGCGCGCAATGTACTTTGCCTGCAGGTCTACCAGAAGGACGTTTAATATCGCATACAGTACTTTTGATGGTGTGGTTGACATTGCACCGGTTATCAACCGGTTGTCAACTCTTTTAATGTTCTCGCCCTTGTCAAGGGCATTCCATCACCTTGCAATGCCGTAGTAGATGGTCTAATTACTGCTGTGCCCAACCAGTGTATCATTCAGGATTTCAACCCCTATTATTTCCCAATGAGCCTTCCGCAGGAGGTTAACGCCGTTGTTGTTTTGTGTTGGCCATCATAATTTTCAAATACCAAGATGTGAGGGCCTTTGCATTTATCTGTGAATTGCCCGAAAGTATCGGATGCGATATTCTTGGAATTTTATTATAATCTGGTAGATAATTGCATGGCATTTGTTTGTTGAGTATGATATCCGCATATGTCTGCGGCGGCTAGGAGTTGCTTGATCCATTCGATCAGTCGTACTTTTGACTACTTTTTCCGACAAATCTGGCCGTATGGCGTTAATGGTGACTTAAGTATTCCAATAAATCGATTTTTAAGCGCGCTGTATGGCAAATGGCTCCGGCTTGCTGATTAATTTTTGTAATCGCAAATTCAGTCTGAAGCGCTCGCCATTCACGGTAACGGTGTCACCTTCCTTATCGAAATAAAGGACCTCGACAGAAAACGGGAACGATGATCCTGCCAGTGCTCTATAAACTTCGCCAACAGATTTATGTTTTGCAAAATAAATTTGGACAATTTGGAGGCGTTGTTCTGGCGTTAAACAATCGATGATATCTCGCCTTATTGACCTTACTGAATAGAAATGTTAATACAGTTTGCCATTCTCAGCTGTCAAGCTACAGTTATGGATTGATATCCGTGCCATGCAGCTAAAAAAACACCCGGTATATAGCTCCATTTAGCAAGCATATAAAAATATTTAATACAGAAATATTTGAGCGCAATTATAGCCCCGAGTTAAAGCACACATTAACTAATTAGATCAATAATAAAATGATAAGCCGATGTTATTCTAAAGTGAGCTTAGTACCTTCCTTCCAACCAGCAGCCTCCTTTCCGCAAACTTCTATTACTCGTTTACTCAACACTGTCAAACAAGCGTTATGCCTCATTGTTCACTTGAAGCATTGAGTAAGTATTGCATTTGTAAAATTAAAAAAAAAAGTGAAACCACTTACTCAATGCTTGAAGTTATTTACTTGTTTCAATTTTTAAATTGTATACAAAAGTTTCACAAGCATTTCATCCCAATTCGACGGCTTTCATTAAAAATTTGTGGAAAAATTTTCGTCATACCACAAATGCATAAAATATTTTTATATTATAAAAAAATCAGCAGGATTTTTGAGCAATTTCAAACTTACACTTTCAGAATTCAATGAGTTATAAAACTGCAAACCAAAAGACTTTCAATTTTAATTAAAAACCGTGGAATTACGTTAAATTTTCGTTTAATTTTTTAATAAAATTTGAAAGTTAGGTTTAGATCGTTTTTGTTAGACAATGCTTAAATCAGCTCAAAATAATTACCCTTCACAAAACATACAAAATAAATACCCTTTAATTTGACTATGGTTATGCGCCATTAACTCAATATTTATACATATTACTGTACATCTCCCCATATGCATTTAAATCAGTGAAAAAAAGTGGAAACAAGTGCAATTAAAAATACTGAAAATTTAATTTTTGGATCCTCATATAAAATAAATTTATATTATTAACAAATTTAATAAATCATTTTTATGTTATTTAGTTCATTTCGTGCCAATTGAATAGTTTTCAAGTGCCGTTGTAGGCAGGTAACTACTATTATTGATGGTTTTTTTATGTTCAGTAACGCCTGAAATTTTCCAACGAATTTTTTCTCAATCTTCTTCTTAATTGGCGCGATAACCGCTTACGCGATTTTGGTCGAGTTTAACAAAGCACGCCAGTCGTTTCTTTCTCGTGTTAACCAGCGCCAATTGGACGCACCAAGTGAAGCCAAGTTCTTCTCTACCTCATCTTTCCAACGCAGAGGAAGCCTTCATCTTCCTCTAATACCACCAGCTGATGCCGCATCGAATACTTTCAAAGCCGGAGCGTTTGTATCCATTCGGACGACATGACCCAGCCAACATAGACACTGGATCTTTATTCGCGGGGCTATGTCTACGTCATCGCAAAGCTCATACAGCTCATCGTTCCATCGCCTGCGATATTCGCCGTTGCCAACGTGCAAAGGTCCAAAAATCTTACGCAGAATCTTTCTCTCAAACACTCCAAGTGTCGCTTCATTGGCTGTTGTCATCGTCCACGCTTCTGCGCCATACGTTAGGACGAGCATGATGAGAGTCTTGTAGAGTGTTAGTTTTGTTCGTCGAGAGAGGACTTTACTACTCTATTGCCTACTTAGTCCAAAGTAGCACTTGTTGGCAAGGGAGATTCTACGTTGGATTTCAAGACTGGCATTGTTATCGGTATTAATGCTGGTTCCTAAGTATACAAAGTCCTTTACAACCTCAAAATTATAACTGTCAACAGTGACGTGGGTGCCGATACGCGAGTGCTCTGACTGCTTGTTTGATGACAGGAGGTACTTCGTTTAATATATATATAAATATATAATTGGCGCTTACACCCTTTTTGAGTGTTTGACCGAGCTCCTTCTCCTTTTTTTGAGGTGCGTCTTGATGTTGTTCTGCGAATGGAGGGACCTACAGTTTTAACCCGACTCCGAATGACAGATATTTTTATGAGGAGCTTTTTCATGCCAGAAATGCCATTACATGCAGAGGAGCGACCGCTATTAGAAAAAAAGTTTTTGAAGTAAAACTTCTTAGGCATCGATGGACGAGCGAGAGTAGAGAGTAAAATTTGAAGGACATGCAACCTTTTGGACATTTTCGTTCCACGAGAGAGAAAAAGGATATAACGTAGAGGAAAAGGAGAGGGAGAGCTATAACTTATATATATCTTAGATACACTTTAGGCCATTTTTCCTGAGTTTTTCCTTGTGGTTGCTAATTTCTAGTGAGAAATAATACTGCCTACTTTTTAGGGCTTGTTTGTTGGTGTAAACTTGTAGGAAATATATTTTTGGTGCCTGCTTTTTGACGTTATCTTTCCTTGGTGCCTACTGTTTGGGGCATTTTTTGGTCCCAATTCTTTTAGATATATATTCTTTCTCTCTCTCTCTCATTCTCTCTCGGGTCTCTTCCTTTTTCTTTGTCTGTCTTGAAAGTTTCACTTATGTGAACTGCGCTATACACACTTTTTTTCTTCATTTTGGTGCCTCACCGAGATTCGAACCTACATTCTCTTCAAATTTCGAATAGTCACGCACCAACCCATTCGTCTATGGTGGCCACCTAACAAACTTCACATTCCAGGAATATACGAACAGGTCCACTCTAACCTAGAGTTCTTTGTAAAAAAATACAAGCAGCCTATTAAATTATAATCATTAAAATTGCCATTGCTTCAAACATTTTATTACCCACTTCATTATGATCGCTTAATTAATTGTAATTAAATGACACCAAAAACGACTTGACCAAATGTTAAATATTCATCAAATACGAGTATTAAATAATTATGTAATTATGCACTCGTATGCCCATCAACTGGTATGTCCCACTCAAGCCAATGCTAATTGTGACCTTTGCGACTGATAGCCTGAACTTTAGCAACCAAGGAGAATTTTCGTTTTTTTTTAATAGAAAGACTCCATCTTCCATTCAGCGGACTTGCATACTAATGTATAAGTACTCTGGACTTTAATTATTTACAAAGAAAATGAAGTGGAGCACATAAATTAAATACGACACATCATATGGCCTTACACATGGATATATTCCACATAATGGGTAGAATGTTAATTTTGTAGTGATCAGCCAGTCATGTAGAGAAATAGCTAGAGAAGGAAAATAACAGGTTCAGATACAAATTTCTTTCATTGGAATTGTGTTCATATAATTAAGCCACTTTATATTTTTAAAATATTCACGATATTTTTCATTCAACAGCTTTTTCGTCAATTTTTCACAATAAATTATTTAATTTTAAACAAAAACCTTTGAAATCAAAATTCTAAAATTCGAACTAACTTTAACAAATTTAAAAAAATGTCACCAAAACTATCGTTAGAAAAATTCTGGGTACGTAGTTTTATAGTCCATTATATTTTAATATAATAAAGGGCAAGTAAGAAGTCGCTCAAAAATCACTTTGACGTTTTGAATTTTTTTCTTATTTATGAGAAATATGCATATGAAGCACATATTCGAAAGCCGATTATTCCGATTAAATCTATTCGATAAATAACTGTTCGAGGAAAAAGTTCGTAGCATTTTTTCAAAGACTTTTATTTAAACAAAAACCAATAATTATATCAATAAGTTAATCAGTTTCGCCAAAATTCGACTGGTCTTGTGTCAAAGAAGGTGTTTAGTTAATAACCTCTTTGTTATCGAAGGTAACGCCCTTCATATGGCTCGATAGGGCTCAGAAAAGATGGTAATCCGTCGATGCAAGTTCCGGAGAATACGACGGATGCTGATGGACATTCCATTCGAGCTCTTGGAGTGTGGCTTTGATGACTTGTGCAACATGGGACCTGGAGTTGTCGTGACCGTGGAGTATGGTTTGACCATCATTCACGTGATGTAGCTGGGCAATATGGAGCTCCTTGTTGACTATGACATTCTTTTTGAGCATTTCCCGATGCACCATGCCCGGTGCATGATATTCTGTGGCTGAAGATCCAGCTTGACACTCGCGTCTGGCATATCTCCTGGACCCACCCACTCTCTTCTTTGCTTCATATTGATGTATAGGCACCATTTCTCATCTTCCGTGCCCATTCGGTAAAAAGCGCTGTTTATGACCGCGTGTTTCTCGTTGGCTTGCGAGAGTCTGAGAAAGAATTTGAAGGCGAATTTCTTTGTTGTTTCGTTGAGTTCGTGAAGCACCCAGGCTCCAAGGTGATTGAGAATCGTTTTATGATTGCAGTTCATTTGTTCCCCCAATTTAGGTCTGGTATGATAACCGTTCCCCTTCGAAAGTGACTTGAGACATTCTTTATCGAATTCAGAAGGCATTTCGCTGCGGGTCGTGTCATCGACGTCAAAGTCACCTTCTCCGTACACGTTGCAAATGTCAAGAGCAGCTTTTTGACTTTGATGAAAAGCAAAGAAGAGCAGGTGTCGAAAGTGTTAATTTTTTCCTCCTGGGTATTCCATTTCTAAGACTCAAAACTAATAAAAAAATTAAGTAACTCAATAATACAATTGACATTGTTTTGTAGAGCAAAAAGAGCTCTATCGATCGAATACATACTTACTCTTTACCAAACAGAAAGCAATCCCACTCAAAAAAAACGTATCCCGAACCCAATACTTTGAAGTGGGTAATATGCAACTCATGCAGAGTTAGGTTACATTAGGCTCGACCGCTTGGAAAAAGAGAGGGAGGAATAGCGCATTTAGACCAGCCCATTCTGTTACCGTTAGAAAGAAACTAAAGATAAGCAATGTGAAAAATGAATTGTTGCTTTTCCTGAGAGCTCAAGAGCACCCCTACAACATCCTAGCATAGTAGTGGATCCGAGGCGCTATTTTTTGCAGATCTTGACTGGTGGAGGGATTGCACCATTCAACTTTGAGGATATGCCTACTATCACCAGTAATGGCATTCTTACTTATAAAGGATATAAAATTGTTTCCCCCTTTAATTGATGAAACTAACTTATCTCGGAGACAATTATTTTCAAAAAGCTATCACAATCCAACGAAATATTGATTTTGTGCAAGATGAAATTTAAAATGGATAGTTAGGCCCTCACGGCTGTGTGGTATTGTCAATAACAGTATTGTCGAACAAAAATGAAGTGTTTCAGTTCAGTCTTGATTATGGTGATGGGGGTTTCCATACTACACTTTCGAAGGCCGCCTAAGCGGAAACGAGTTCTGCGCAAAAATACTGTGGATATCGTAACCGGAGTTGGACTGGTGGGGATTATTTTTTAGAAGAGCGGCAAAAGAATACCGGCCTGCGCGGAAAAGAATTCTAGCCCCTTCTAGTCGAGCGTCTCTGTAAAATCCTGCCTGCATACGAACTTTGTTCAATTTTGAGGTGTCTGGCAACACTAACCATTCGCTAAATTACACAATTTTAACAATGAATTACTTAAAAACTATAGACCTCCGGAAGGTGCGGTTTCCAGTTTTAGGATGGGGATACACCCCTCGATTCCCCATCACATCATTTTTTGAGATGGAATAGTTTGAGATTTTTACTGAATATTCCCGAAAGCTCAAGTAACAAAAAAGCTAGAAAAAATAATTTCTCATATATTCAAAATCGTTAGTTTTCAGACCCAAGTTTATTTAGACTTTCTTGCCTAATTTTATCCTCTCTCTCTCTCTCTCTCTCTCTCTCTCTCTCTCTCTCTCTCTCTCTCTCTCTCTCTCTCTCTCTCTCTTAGCTTCCCAGTCTGTGGTGGACCATAGCTTCATCAACAATCCTCCTCCAATTCAGTTTTTCTCTTGCCGCGTTTCTCCAATTATGAACGTTCATCGCTTTTAAGTCTGCTTCGACGCCATCAAGCCATCTCTTCCCTGGTCGGCCTGTCTTTCTTCCTCCTATTGGACGCAAAGCAAGCTCCCTTTTTTGGATTCTTTCCAGGGGCATTCCTATAATGTGGCCAATCCATCTAATCCCTCGTGCTTTAATAAAACGTATTACATTTTCACCACCAATAAGTTTTTCAATTTCGTTATTGTACCGAATAGGATCGTGGATTTTTCTCATTATGGTTCTCTCAAATCGCAATAGCTTCTTTTTATTCATACTATTAAATGTGTTTTATACTTTTTTTAACACCCTCTATATTAGGAGACAAGACATGGACAAGTTATACCTTCATAACGTAGCATTATACAGGGTGTGGTACAATTAATCACAAGGATCAAAATAAATATTTCCATCACTAAACATACAATCTAGTGAGTACTTTTGGAACCTATAATTTAAAGGCATCGGGCTCAGATTGTCAAAATGCCCATCTTTTACGCTCATTGCTCCATCTATGATATCCTGATTTAAGCGGTATGTCCGGACGTACTCCATATCGTGGTCCATATTGGTCCTGAACGTACCAAGTAAGTTCTTACTCATAAGCACATCCTTCTGAAAGCGAAATGTTTTTCCTACATATTTTACTTTACCTCCACTTTTACTATAAATTTCTAGAGTTAGCAACCCACTGCCTAGCTAAGGGAGCCGATTTGTCAAGAGGAAACGAGAAAGCTGCTTACTGAGCAAACCTTTTATTATTGAATCATGAAAGAATGTGAACTTTTAAATGGCAATAGTTTTTTTTATACAATTAAATCTCCTATACTTCAATACACGTACTCCAATAAAATAAATTTATAAAATTATATATCATCTCTTTATTGATTTCCGGAAGCTCTGCAAATACTAATCCACAGTTTTTTTTGAATTATTCTTGAATTATTCCAGGGTATTCTTAGAATTCTTCTATATATCCACATTTCCAATGCTTCTATTTTATTCATTTCAGTGGTTTATTAACCAATACGGCAATAATTCCATGTACCAACTTTTCCATCCTTCATAGAATATTTCTTTAGTAGCATTAGCACCATCCGTAGTCAAACCTGGAAGATCCGGTCTTAAACGATATCATTCAATGGTGTTATTGCACTTTATGGACATCCGACCACGTTTGAATTCTACACCCCATTTCAGCACTTAATTGGCCTAAGTGGAATTTGAGTGACATTCGATGTACTTGTACTTGTTTTTAACTTTCTTGCCACTATTTTTCTGTTTTCCTTCTTTTCTTTCTACTCCCCAACTGACCGACCGTCACTAAATGATTCGTCCAATAGGTTAAACACCATTTTGATGCCAACAACTAACTTGATTTTCACAACCTAGCAATGTTCCTCCTTTTGCGTTTATCATACTTTTTCCTACGCCTTCATTAACACCACACAACATTTCACATGACCTCAGGATATTTTTGACCTTTTCGACCCAACCAACGTGTTGTAAACTCCGCCTATCGTGCCGTCCCGTTGCACTTGCTGTGACAAATTCGAATCAATAGATTGTAACAACGCCTACTTACAGTGAAACGTGGGACGGGGAATTTAGGCAGCAACGGTATTAACAAGGCGCGGCAATTGAAAATGCTGATGTGTAGCAAATATTTTACTATTCGTGGTGTTCGTCGTTTTCAGTGCAGTTTGCTAACTGAAAACATGCTGTAGAGTACACACCTCTGGCAGATGAATTCACTTAGCAACAGAAATGCTAAAATCTTAAATCCGCTAACCCACCAAGACGGTGATGGAAATTGCATTGCTCTAATTGAAATATCAGATACCAGGGAGATGCATTAAGCAAAAACATATTCATTGACCATTTCAAAGCTATACCTGCTGATTTGTAAGTTATGTGTTGCGTTGCGTGTGCCACATTTGGTTTTTCTTCATTGATGGCAAGTTCTACCATCCTAGCAGATGATGCTAGGCACACGAATGTTTCTTTCAGAGCTTGTTTGTTTCTGGCTATACTTATGATGTCATCCGCACAGGCAGAAATTTGAATAGATTCGGATCTATATCAGTTATAGTAGCGTCGAGTACTAAGTTGAAAAGTATCGAATAAAAGTCAACAATTGATCAGTTGTGTGAACTCAGCGCGGACAACGATGTTGCTGCACCAAACAGAAGGTAAAAGCTTGCGAATCGCGTATATTTCATGTTTACGCACGCTGTTATACGAACGCATCTAAGAATTATTTATATAAAATTTGCTAATCAGCTGTTTGGCAATACCTTTTGACACTTTACAAGGTTGCATTCCCTGTCTTTCAAGTTAAGCAGATCTTTTACGCGCTGAAATCAAAGCTTAAACTTAGAAGGAGAGTTTTGTGACAGATGCTTTACGAGGTGGTAAACTTGTGAAGTAGTGGTATTTCAAGTATCGGGTATTTTTTTACACAAAACAGAAATATTGTTGGAATGAATTTTTTAATATAATCTGACAGATAATTTCATGGCATTTATTTTCGGAATGTGATATCCGACATATATCCGCCGTGGCTACGAGTTACCTGGTACATTCGATTAGTTAAATAAATCGATTGTTAAGCGGCCTGTATGGCAAGTAGCCCCATCTTGTTGAAACCAAATGTTGTCGACGTATAGGTGATTAATTTTCGGATACAACGATGTTCCAGATTTGCTTAAAAGGGTCATAACTGGTGACGAATCATGGGTATATGGTTATGACATCGAAACCAAAGCCCAGTCGTCCCAACATGAAAAAAAAACCCTTGTCTTATTTATTCTTTTCACAAACAAAGTAAAACTGCTACATTGTTAAAACCGTGAACATATCTTCGAGACCAGTGTACTATTTTTTCAACAAACCCCGTGTATATACATACATTTTTTTTTATTACATTTTAACAATTTGGAAACGTTGTTGTGGCATTCAACAACTCTGATGACTTGCCAAACTTTAAATAAATGAGACCTATAGTTTTAAGCCGACTCGGAACGGAAATGGTTTTTTTATGAGGAGCTTTTTCATGACAGAAATACACTCGGAGGTTTGCCATTAAGAACCGCGGGGTGACCCCTATAACAAACAATTTTTTCTATCATTTTGCTGTTTCATCGACGAAGACTCGAACTTACCCACTCCTGAATGGTAGTCACGCACCAACCTAACGAAACATTACTGAACACAAATGTTACCACAGTTTGCATTCTCAACTGTCAAACATAGCTATCGTTGTCAACGCGTTTAAGTGTTCAGATGAACATTCCAATATGATGATGCATACATGATATAGTTTTATGAGATTTTTGGCAAAAATTATGTAATATAAGTAAGTCGAGAAAACGGCCCTAAATTTTATGCAACTTCTAGCTAATATTATGTCAAAAAAGTTCAAAAATATTATTGGTCACATTTTTTTGTGCAACCGAATAAAAGCAATGCCAATAAGAAGCATTCGATAAATTCTTCAATTTCTCGGATTTAATTTGAAGGAAAAACCTGCTTTATCTTTGGTCTGAGGGAAAAGGGAAGAGGAAGAAAATTGTTCAACAATGACAGATCGGTTTTTCGCGGTGCTGCCAGATGCTTTAATCGATGGAAAAAACGTGCGTGTTGCCAAGTCTTCCGACGATAGTGCCACATATGCTTTTAGAACTTACTAAAACGCCACAAATGTATAAAATTTACTCCAGTTAACTACGAGTTCTCAAACTTTAGAGTCAAAAAGTCTCCTCCACTTCAGCAAAAGCACGTAAATAAAATTCAATATAATGACATGCAATACCGGTAAAAAGATTGTAACATACTTTTCACGTTTTAGTTTGCAAACTTTCGCTTCACTAATTTGCAATAAAGTTTCTAATCAGTTAGTTGTTCTACTCGGTAGTAGTTTTTTCGGTATATCTCTCTTTTCTGCCTTAAGAGAAAGTTTCTTTTCATGCATTTTCTGCTTGAGTGAGTCCGTTTGTTACCATTATCTACCTCGAATTCGTTACAACAGAACTCATCAATGATAAAAACCGTGACTTGCATATGTATGTGTGCATGTATATTAAAATAAAACTGGCACTCTATTATTAGTTGACTATCGAGTTTAACCATTCAAGTTAACTACTACTTAAGCAACTTTATTGTTTGAATATCTCTGTACGTTAGAATTATTGGAGTTGTTGGTTAAACTGTTCGTGTTTACCTGGGCGTATGATTAATTTTGACATTGCAAATGAATATTATTTATTCATTTATATACAACATTTATACTTCAATATAGGAAAACCCCTACTTCAATGATAAAATTGGTAGGTACAAAAATTCCGCCGCGGCAGCCGTAGCCGAAGGGGTGGGTGTGTTACTACCAATCTGGAATGCCTAGTGTATTTCTGCAAGAAAAAGCTCTTCATAAAAAAACCATTTGCATTCTTTAAACAGATCAGTATAGCCATACACTTCGCTCGCATTAGAATAGATTTTTAATTCATCAGAAAAATGTAAAGGAAAAATGATTGCCCTTTTCGACATCAAACGTTTTGTGTACTGTCACAGAGTGCCTGAAGGAGAAACATTTAATCATTTTTGTTGAATTTTCTGAAAGAGCTAAGAAAAATGACTCAACTTATGGAAGAACAAGTTGTGATTTATCCAACAAGGTTAAGCGCCGAATATGGATGATATAGATGATTTTTGCTTTATCATTGTTTTCGTGAATCTCTAACGGGACATGGGGAACCAACAACATAGATGCGCCTTCTGGCCGATTACTGGATAACGCCTTCTTCAGCTTCCAACTTAACACGAGGTAAGCCGTCTCGGCATCATCCACAGATCGTTTCCATGTTGCCTTTGGTCTGGTACGTGGTCTTCTCGCTGGGAGTAGGTTCCATTCCATTGCCTTCTTCGCTATGTTACCGTCTTCTTTGCGTAAAGAGTGACCAGTCCACTTCCATTTCTGTCTTCTAATCCAAATATCTAGCGTCTCCATGTTTGCTTTTTCGAGCAACTCCTTGTTGGCATTAGTTTTGGCCAGAAAATTCGGAATATAATCCTTAGACAGCGGTTGAGAAAAACTTGTAAGCGACTAGTTATAGCGGTGGTGATTTTCCAGGAAGAGCTACTATACAGCAATACCGACAGAACATTCGACTTGAAGAAACTAACCTTTAACTGGAACTCAGGTTGGTCTTTCGCCCTACAGGGTATAACATCCCGGATGCCCCTCTTTCGCGAGCGCGTGTTTACATCCGTGCCGCCACCTGGGTTAACTTTGCCCCGAAGTTATGTAAATTCCTCTACTGTTTCGATAAGGTTACTTGCAATCTCCACACACCCACCCATCTTATTTGCCAGACTCATCACTTGCGACTTGTCAAAATTAATTTTAAGGCCGGTGGGGATACATAGCTTCCCTATGAAAGGCGAGCCCATTTTCTTAAGATCAGTTAGGCGATGTGTCAGGAGGTGTATATCGTCAACATAGTTGATGTGTTGTAGCATGCTAGTCATCGTCCATCTAAGACCGCAGTTGCGAAGAGGTCTTAGGCTGCTTCGTGGATGTCTCTTGTTACTAAGAGGAATAACACAGGCGACAGAATACATCCTTTGTGCAGTACACGTCATCTAGCGCCATGATAAATTGTTTGAATGTTTGATTTTCTTGGGAACGCCTCGACGACGCAGGGCGCAGCCAGTTTCTGTGCACGCTGTCAAAAGCTTTTTCAAAATCTTGATGTTAAGGTCAGCTCTGAACTCTACGCATTGTTCGACGATAATTCTAACAGCGTTTATATGGTCAGCACAAGAAGACCCTGCGCGAAAACCAGCTTCGACGCAGTCGATTGTGGTATTGAGGTGATCCCTTAGCCGATCCAAGATGACCTTTGTCATAATTTTAGATACCGCGGGCCGCACGCAAATACCTCGCCAATTATCAAAATCCCAACTTTTTTGGGATTTTGATAATAATACCAACAGTCCATTCAGTCGGAAAACTGCCGTTTTCCCGGGCTTTGCGGATGAGAGCGATTAGCAATTCTGCAGTAAAATCGGGGTGAGCCGTAAAGAACTCAGCAGGAATGCCCTCAATCCCTATTGCTTCGTTGCTTCGGTACTGATTTGGTAGCGGCTTTTACTTCGTTGACACTGGGAGCATCGGCTCTTATTCGATTTGTGTTCTTAAGTGGGCCTAAACCGGCAACAAATGTGGGGTTTGAAAGACTAGAATGTATCCCTGAACTGAAGCTTGAGCGACTTCTAAATTCCGCGAATTGTACGTGCATCTTGACCAAGGCATATTTTTGCTAAAATAGGAGTTTGATCTGATCTCTGCGTGGCTTCAACCAGGCAGTATAGCCTAACCTAACCTAACATAAATGACAACAAACACTGTATACATGTATAGAGATGAAGTTGACCTCCTATTTCACGAGTGTTGTTGCGAATTTGATGAAATCTTAAACATTATACATACATACGTATAATCTGCGTGTGCGGCGTGTCGTCGTTTATATTAGTAAGTAAACAATTATGTGTGCAAATAACCAACACTTGTGCATTTCATGAATACACAAAGTTTATTAAATTAATAACAAGTCACTAAATTGCTTAGCAATTAACAACTTCTTCAAGTCAACCAACCAGGCCACTCGAGTCAATCTCCAATACTATTTGCCACCCCAATGCTTTTCAGCTATAAATGAAGTTGTCTGCCATACAAATTGTCTGTTAATGCCGCAGACATCAAATATTAATTACAAAAAAAGAAAAATCATGGATAGATGATGATAGCAATAAATATCTAGCCATGCGTCACAGAAGCAAAAACAAACTCATACATGAAAACACATACAAGTCAGAGCGGTAGTACAAAGCCACACGAGTTCGGTATAATTACTTGATACAAGGAGAATATTAAAGCTAATCAATTGCACTTTTGGACTGAAGATTGTAATTTAGCAAAATAAACTTCTGTAACATTATAAGAAAGTCTCAACATACGAGGCGCGGTTAATAAGTTCGCGGCCTAAGGTGCTTAAAGAGTGAGAAGTACCTATGGTTTTGTAAACTTTGATTTTTCAACATAGTCTCTCTGAAGTGGAAGACATTTTTCACATAGTGTATTAGATAAATCTGAAAAATATTTTCCAATTCTTTATTTACAAAGTGAAAAATACAAAAATTAATAAGAGCCAGATTCGAAATGTAAGAAGGATAGGAGGACAATTAATATTATATTATTTTTGTTTCCGATTTGAACACGTAGATTTCAAGGCATCTTTCGCAACCCCCCACATCCTCTACATCCATACAAAAATATGCATAAGCACGAATTAAAACCGGGAAACCATAGACGTAAGAAATTTTAGCCGGAAATCTTTATTTTGGCCAAAAAATCATCTATTTTTTGTTCAGCGGCTTCGTCAAAAAGAAAAATTATAATTATTGAAGCGAATACAATCCACAAGTGTTCGACCAAGAAAGTCCGACTATCGATATCAACAGATCTTACTTCTTTCGAAATGGTTAAGGATACATGGCTCTGTCAATGTGTCTCAGTACAAAGCGATAGTAATCGACTTCCTGTCGCTATAGCTCAGCAACATCGATGGGTTCGACCTGTAGAGGAATAAGATGGCACTATCAGGTATACAAGCAACGTAATGCTCGAATTGTGAAAAAGAAATTTGAATTATCTCATGGCGAGCGTTCATCAATTGGCCGCCGCTACAAGAAGTACTTAGTCCACGCTAAACCAACCACGTTGGACGAGCTCGATATGCTATTGGCGGAATACTGCTGCATTTATTGAGCCAAGTCACGCAAAAATTAACCCAATGCTTGTGACACCTAACATGAATTCGGACCCAACGTTTATACAGCGCATCATAACAGGAGATGAGACGTGGGTATATGAAAACCAGTTCACAGGTGTCTGAATGGCCCTATCTACATGAGACGAAACCCAAAAAACCTCGTCAAATTCGGTCAAAAGTGAAAGTCATGCTACTTGTTTTCTTTGATTAGCATGGTTTTGTGCACTCGGAAGTGGTTCCAAATGGTTCTACGGAAAGAAAACCCATGGATCTTGCACCATGATAACGCTCCGTTTCACAAGGTGCATATTGTGAACACTTTTTTGACCAAAAACCCGACAAATATCATCGGACAACCACCATATTCACCGGGCTTAGCCCCCTGTGACTTTTTCCTTTTCTCAAAACTTAAATTGGGCAAACGATAGAGGCAATTAAGGAGAATTCGCTGAAGAACCTGAAGAAGATCTCCTCAAACGCATTTAAAAGGTGCTCTGATGACTGATTTAATCGTTGGCATATGTGCATTTCTTTCAATAGAGCCTATTTTGAAGGCTACAAAATAAATGATTAAACAATTATTTTGCGTTTTATGGAACAACTATAGTCTTTGCAGGCGGCACTTTTTTGACAGAATGTACATTGTACACTTCTGTTAGGTGTTTGGCCGAGCTCCTTCTCCTATTTGTGGTGTGTGCACCTATGAGGACCTTTTTCATGGAAGAAATGCACTCGGAGGTTGGCCGTTGCCTGCCAAGGCAATCCCATTATTTGATGTTCATGTATGGAGATTCGAGCCTATGCATTCCCGAATGTTAGTTATGCACCAACCCATTCGGCTAAGGCGGTCAAAAAGTCTTAGGACTAGATTTAATACTCTGTTCAATATAATTATTGTGAAGAAATTTATTTAAGCAATCGAAAATTTTCAGGTACTGCTTATAAATGTTATAGGACAACTGACCCTTTGATTTTTTTTAAGTTTTTCAATACCTTATTACGCAAATTTTTTAGCTTTCGTAATCCGTTGTTATACCATGGATGTTTGAAAGGACTTCTTCGAATTAAAGGAATATTTTGTATACAATTTTGAGATTTAAATGTTCAAAAAGAATCAGGAGCAAGAAAAGTTGAAAAGAAGCGATCCGAATTAATATTTATATTAACTGTATGTCGTTCAATCGGGAAAAATCACATAGACAGTCGTTAAACGCGATTTTTGGAAGCGAATTCATAAAATCCGACCTGAAGAGCTGTCGTGACAGATGCTTATCTACAGGCGAGAGTGCTAAATAGCACTGGGAAATGCTAGTATTGATATTTTCGCGGTCAAAAATGATATCAACTATTCTCTTAATCTTGTTTGCAGAGCATTTTAGTCGTTTTAAGTTAATGCTACAAAAATTATCAATAAAGTGAACTTCCGGTTCAGAGGTAACATTTTAGACATACCTTCGCAAGATGAAAATAAAAGTGGCTGTCGTTCTTACCATAACCAACTTTTGGGTCTTCTTCGTCATGAAATTTACGACTGAATGTAATCCTATAGTATTTGTAGTCGATAACAAAACATCCCGGAATACTTGTTTACTGAATAAACGCCATAACCCAAGAAAGAAAAACATCAGAAAATAGACTTTGAATTTTTAATTTATTATTACTTCCTAAATAACAATAAAGACATCTATTTTCTCAAGAGCGAGTGCTATGAATTTTTTACGCCACCGAAGGTAAGTGGCCGCTACCAATTCTATGTATTTAACTAAAAAAAATACAAAAAAAAAAGCAAATCTCGATTATGACGTTTTTCTAGCAAACGAGCGAATCTATATTAATAAATATTATATTTACCGCATTCTCATACAACTTAGTTTCAGCATGAAAATTGCGTTTGACGTAGCAAAGGAAATTCACGTAAGTGGCGCGAGAAACAGCAGTGATAATAAATGAGTGGACTTCCGATTGCCTCTTTGGTTTTATTTTCTTTGTGTATTTGTTTGCAAAGACAAACCCGCCTCTCTGCTTAAAAACGAAAGTGTGCCTTTGCAACTAAGTTAAATCGACTAACTGTTGCTCTTCCTGCTTAAAAATCACACTTCTTTGCACTTGTCTACCGGATAGTGATTTTAACACGGCTGCAGTTAACTAAAGGGCCATTCAAATTCGAGTTATTTTTTTTTATTGAAATTAAATATATTTGAATTAATCAATCTTTTCATTGACATATTTATTTATGTATGTAGTAGTGGGTCTATAATTTATGACTAATAAATGGTATAGTATTTAGACCTATTGGAAAGACCTCCTTTGGTTAATTTTTCGATGGCATTTAGGCACAATTCGCACTCTATCTAGGCAATTTTGGGCCGAATGCTAATTTTCCAAGCTTCAATTGCTTCTGATAAATTTACATCAGTCCAATTTTTGAAAATGGTTCTACAAACAATAGTCAAAAAGCATTAAATGGTGCTTTTCTTGCAATAAATGGATTTTTTTCTTTGAGTTGAAACCATACATCGTAAAACTCATTAAGTAAAGTTTTTGGAAAACCCCGCTTTTTAAGCTTAGCATTTTTCATCAGCCTTTAAGAAAACCAAGGTAAATTGAAACTAAAAATATCATTTTCGACAAATTGTAGAAAATATTTTATTATATATTCAGATGGAATTCATTGCTGTACTTTTTATTGTAGTTAGTAAATTTAGTCTAATAAAGTGTTTAAACGACTTCAAAACAAACAAAAGATTCACACCGCGCTGAGTACTTTCAGAGCCAGAACGTTTATACTCGTATCCATTTGGACGGCGTGACCTCGTCATACCATCTGGAAAATGATAAAGACAGAAAAAGAGTTTGTGCTAGATATTTCGAAAAACATCTATGCATATTAAGCGGACCATTAAATACAGCTATTATAGGCTGTATTGATATTGACTGTTGTGAGTATGAAGATGGAAGAGGTCATAAAACTCTTGCTAATAAAATCAGCGAAAATGATGAGACAGCATACTGAGAACTTTACCGGAATCTAAGTCACACCATTTTCTCTTCTTCTTGATTGGCGCAATAACCTCATATCCCCGATTTTGGCCGAGTTTATGAAAGCACGCAAGTCGTTTCTTTCTCATGCCAATCGACGCCAGTTGAGTACACGAACTGAAATCAAGTCCGCTCACGCGATTCTTCAAGATTAACTATGACATGCCTCGACCCCGGAAGCTTAGAATTTGACCGCGGTAACGGATGCCTCTAAAAGGCGACTAAAATCCACACCTCAGGCAATTAGTGATAAGCCTTACTCAACACTAATATGCTGAAACAGGTACAATAATGGATTGGTGACGATAGGAGTACCTTCATCATTGTACCAAACTTTTTTGAGAAAGTTAGACTCAGTGAAATACTCTAAATCCATGAAGAGGGCACAATAGATCCTTTAGGGCGTAGTGCTAAATCCTCTTATAATAATACATAATAATGATATGCTTTCCACATCTGCAGCAGAAAAAAGAGACCTCGAGAAACTATGTAGTCCCGCCGAAATAGCAGAGAAAAAGATGTCAGAGGAAATGGCACAAAAATTTATTGTCAACAAATATGCTGCAGAATTCTCGCCGAAGCGCACTTAATGAGTTTTACCTGGCACTCCATGAAATCGTCAGTGTCGAAACAATTTGGTGTTAATTCATCTTCAGAGTGAGGTGATCGCCATACAAGAAAAAAATCCCACATGTTCACTCTGAAGTGTTGCAACTTTGTTGTTTATGAATTTAGCGAAGCAGTTTTAGAGCAAACTTTTAATTAATTTAAAGTATTTAAGTTTAATGAAGCAAAAAGGAGAGCTTAGAGTGGTACAGTTCTGGGTAAGTAACCCTGCTATGTGAAAATGACTTCAGAGCCTTAAAGAGCATTAAAATGAATTATAGAGCTCCTTAAGTCTGGACTAGTGACATATTAATTTTTAAAATGAGATATCAAATAAAAAAGTTACAAAAAACAAACCTTTCGGTGGGTTTCAGAAGGATAAAGAAAAATTGTTCGCATGCACAAATCTTCATAATAGAAACTTTAAATGCACAGGTATACTTTTGCAACTTTTCTTTTCAATTCCGTTTATTTATCTCCATAGTGGAATTTGTTCAGCTGCATTTGATCTTCCTGCAGCCATCCCTGACAGCAGCGATCTTTTTAATTGAACTGGCAGGGCGAATGTGGTTTTATGGCTTGGACTACGCCAGTTGATTCAAGTTTTCTATACATTTTTTTTATGCCGCGCTCTGCTCAACGATTGCAACGACCGCACCAATGGCCAATTTTTGCAAAATGTAGTTTTTACTGATCGCCCATTTTTGAGGTCGATGTTACATATTTTTGTACGATTCTAGAGTGAAAACGAATTCCTTTCACTAAATTTTCAGGTCTTTTCCACTCAACATTTATCAAAAAAGACACAATGGAAGTGCGACAATTGTCAAAAACCAAAAAATGCCAACAAAGAAACTCGAACTTGAAATACCCTGCCACATACCACCTACTGCTTTTCCTTGCCATCTGTTTTATCACTTTACGACCCTTGCCATGGGGCCATGCAATGCATTCGTGCCACAAGCGCGCGCCCCTCAACTACCCAATTATTAACGTTAGCACGTCTTTGTTTTTACTCCTGATACGATTTGGTTTCATTTACCAACGTCAAAAGCAAAACAAAAGAGGAGCAGAGGTAAAAGGCTGGCATATCGGTGTTACTAAGTGCAAAAGTAAAGAAAAAGTGCAAACTACTTTTAACGATGAAAGTCAGTAACTGCACTTGAAACATTGAATTCGAAACATTTGAGGAGTGGAAACTCATTTCATGTGGTAATGGCATGAAGTTCAATGCTTAATTTCATTTGGAATTTTTGCTGTCCTATTTTCTCTGACTTTAATATCGCTGCAGCTTTGTGTTATTTTTTATTTTTTTAATGGTAAGTTTGCTTTGGCGTTAATTAAGGGAAAACACGCAGACAGGATGCGGTATCTATTTATTTAGACATATTAGATAATTAGCTCTGCAGGATATTAATAGGAGATATTAAACGTAGAGGCTGAGAGAATTCACAAATCAGCTGAAGGAAAAATAAAATAAGAGTCGTAAGCAGTGATGCCACTCCGAAAATATTTTTCCTACCAAACATGCTCGGAAAATAAATAAAAACCTACCTAAATTGAAAAAGTTTTCATAAGACATACTTCAACTTTCAACGAACAATCTTTAATAAAAAAAATATAAAAACAAAAATTGCATAATTTAAAAAATGTATTTTTTTCCTTTGGCAAAACCTACAGAATTTTGCTAGGAAAAACCGAAATTTGGCAACACTGTGGGTAAGCGAAATTAATGCTAATAAATAGAAATCCAAACATTCTTAAGGGAAGAAATTTATTTTGGTAAATGGAAATGTTACTTAACTTTCACTTAGCCCATTAAACTCAGGGGTATAATCATTAATTTTTCGGAGTATAATGTAAATAATAAAACAGCTGGCGGAGTGGTGTAATACGTTTACTGATATCATTTATTAAACCTAAATTTAAATGAGGTTTAACTTGAAAAAAATAGAATGTATTAAGTGCACTTTTAGGCTCCAATAACACAACGTAAGAGTATGTACGTTAAAATAACAACGCTTTTCAATCGCAACATGTATTATTTGACTTCACCTTCGCTCTATTTGCATTCATAGCTTACATAAAGGGTGGTTAAGTTTTAAAGCCCGATGTTGATTTTGAAGAAAATACATTTTTTTTATGAAATTATTGTCATTTCTCTTTATTATGATAATACTGATATGGCTCAATTACGTATGGAACAAAATATCGGCCAAATGACACACCTCGGTGGCACACCTCCAAGTTTTCGATGACGCTGAGGTTTAAGTGGGGTCTATGCCGCTAATGTGCTGAATTATCTCATCCTTTAGCTCTTGAATTGTTCCTGGCTTATCGACGTACACCTTTTCTTCCAAATAACCCCAAAGAAATAAGTCCAACGGTGTCAAATCACATGATCTTGGCGGCCAATTGACATCGCCGCGGCGTGAGATTATTCGGCCATCAAATTTTTGGCGCAAATGAGCCATTGTTTCGTTAGCTGTTGAAACCACATATCGTCCATATCCAATAACATAAATATTGTAACGTTTTTCTACTTAATAAACTATTATCTTATATCGTCCACATCCATATCTTCCAATTTGGGCCATAAAAAGTTCGTTATCATCTCACGATAGCGAACACTATTCACAGTAACTGCTAGACCGGCCTCGGCCTCATTTTGGAAAAAATACGGCCCAATGATGTCGCCAGCCCATAAACCGGCGTGCACCTTGTAAGCGTGTGGAATTGAAAAATGTCAAATGAAATGCAGAAAAAAACTTAACGTTTAGGTTTGGTTTACATTCAACATCGGCCCTTGAAACCACCCTTTAAATGAAGGTGAAGCTTTCAACTATAAAGCTATAACTTTTACAGTTTTAGTACCATCTAAAATCTATTTCAGGTTAGGTTAGCGTAATCGTATGTTTGTGAATATTGCAATACTTTAGGAAAAGTGATGACTCAGATGAAATTTGGCATAAACAAAAACATTAGTATAAAAGAAGGAGTAAAAATAAATATAATTTTTATTTTCTTAGCCTTTTTGGTTTGAATGCTAAGTTTTCTTGGTGATATTATATTATTTTTTGGGAGTCTTCAGGAAAGGCTATAAAGCAATGCTCTTCAATTTTTTAAAAATATCCACTACATCTTGAATTAGGACTACATCAGATTTTGGCTAGTTCTTATTTAGTGCGCAAATACATATCCCAGTCAAGTATTCTATGGAACTTTGCGTAAAAAAGTATGAAACAACTCTAGGTACACTGTCCTTTTAACTTTTCACATAAACCATGAGAAAAAACACTTAATTTTATAAGATTTGGCATAAGATTTGAGAAAAAATTACCTCTTTGTTATTATCTGTTTATTTGATATAGACCGCAAGAGCAGCCATGTTTTGGCCTCGACTAAATATGTTATGAAAACTAGTCTTCTGGCTTTCCTGCTGAGATTTTAAACTCCGGCGGTAAATGCCTTCGTTTACTATCGTACCAATTAGAGATATCTGACACCATGTTAAAGTATCAAAGTGAAAGTGAAAAGTATGTAAACAAATAAAAAAAAGGTGCTCGAATTTATTTCCAGAGCAAGTTTTCCAAATTTTAGCATAACAGTAAAGAGTATAACTCCCCTTCGCTTACATCGTTTTAGACGATTCAAATATTAGTTTGAAGAAAAATAAATCCATAAAAATCCAAAAATAACATTTTTGCGCAAATGGTTTAAAACTGTTTTATGGTCGATCTTTTTAGGTCCTGGGCGATGCTACGAATACTACAGGGTCCGGCACTTGAAGTGTAACCAACTTCAGACCGCTCGCGTAGCTGATGCACGGGAGCATTTTGCCGAGAGTAAACGCGAAAAAAGAAAATCAGTAATGGATTTCATTCGTAATAGTATGATTGTATTATATTTGGCTGTAAAATTACAACCAGCGATTGGTCGTGAGCTCGAGCACCTTAATCAAATGGCGAAACAACTGAAAATATAATATATGACCGTAGCATCCGCCGCATACTGAAAAATTATCTCAAAGACAAGCTTTACAAAATCCAAAAGGCGCTTGATCTCACACCAAAGCAGCAACAAGTCAGACTTGAAAGAGCGAAGGAGTTACTTCGCTTGACCAAAGCCGAAATCGGTCTATTTCCGAACATTGACGAGAAAATGTTCAAATTGAGCAATTCGCAAACTCCCAAAACAATAGGGTTTATTTGACCGATCGTTCATACGAGAATTTGAGTCATCGATTGGTCACCAGGAAGCAGCCCCCGCCACAGGTAATGGTTTGGGCCGCTGTATGTATGTATTAAATAGCATTTAATGATGAGCTTAGTTAGTGGATCAAAACAAAAAAAATCGCTGTAATTTTTTTTCCAAAGGCGTCAAGATAATTGAAAGCATGAAAAGTAATAAAATTCTATTGATATACAATCTACAAAATCAACTAAGTTATTTTATTTCACAGCTATCTAAACTCGAACCGTTCGAATGTCAATCAAAATCAAATTCCCAATGCTGTTTGCACAATAAATCACTCTGACTTTTGGTAAGGAAATTTCATGACATAAATGTATTTAGTTTGGCTCTAGGCTCAAAGCCTATACTCCTGTACATAAAATATTCAAATAATAGTTGAAAACAGTTTTTCCAACAACGGTCCAATCCTCTCATGGTTGTTTACGCCATACTGTTATTATTATTATTTTACCTATGCTCATCTCTCAAAAAAATTTCTTGTAGGATATACTTCACATTGGAACGCAAATATGTACGAATATATGTATAGTAAACATCATTATAATGATTAATGTGTGCAAATGTTGAAGTAAGCAGGCTTTGCCATTATCATTAAACTAGTCATTATGTAGTATCGATGATAGTAGATTGCACTAACAAACGTTGCAGTTGACAGCTGAAGTGATGTGTGGGCACTGTCATTGATAGTCCATGTCCATGTACTCAAAATTGCATAGATGTCGGAGTGGAACGATAATGCTGGAATAAAATAAATCAAATTATTCCATTATAAACCTAATTTGCAGCGAATAGAAATTTAGATCGATTTTTTAACCCCCTTGACAAAATCGAATTTGTAGGAAGCACTGCTAAAGCGCAGTGCAGTCAGTATGTGGCCACAGCAGCAAGCTTACTACCTAACGGCTCATTTCGATTTATATGTATGCGCATAGGTGACACATACACACACCGTGCTCTGATTGCTATCATTAATTACTGAGCGTTGGGTTTTCATCAGCTCCGCCATGCTTGGAACTGAGCTGCACAAGTAAGTGTAAGTGTGAAATATTTAGAAAATGACTAACTTGACGTCATAAACTCACTTTTTTTAAATGTTACACAAAAAATTTAATTAAATATTTTTCATTGACTTTTGGTCTTATTTGAAAGTATAAAAATTAGCTTTTTTTAAATTGCTGGTTAGACTAACTTAAACGACGGCTGTCTTTTATATTTTGCGCCCAATAATGAAAACACTATCGTAAAATTATGAAAATGCACTTATTACCTTTGAAAATATTCTCCTTGGAAGCCTGAACATTTCTGTATTCGCTTGAACCAATTTTCAGAGCACTTTTCCCACTCTGTGGTGAGTACCTCCAAGACAACCTGTTTAAAGGCTTCAACAGCTCCTTCAGGTTTTAACAACGTTAACCTCGCATTTTACTTTTGCTGTTCGTGAACAAAAAGATATTATTAAGATATTAGTGTTATATAGCGAATGACCCATTAGTTCAATTTTTCGAGTGCTCAAAAACTCTCTTGTGTAAGCCGATACGTGAGAGCTTACATTGTCTTAGTTAAGGATGATTCATCTTCGGCGATTGGTTCTGGCAAACAAATGGTTGTGTACCCCCTTGTTATATGCCAAGCAGGTGGAAACTTGTTAGAGTCGTATTCATAGCAAAGGCAGGTAGAAGAGGACATGAATCGGCGAATGATTTCAGGCCAATCAGCCTTTCGTACTTCCCTTTAAAAACTTTTGAACGACTTTTAGATACGCATATTAGAAGTTCGCTGGAGAGCTCTAGTATATCAACTGCACAATTCGCTTACCTCAAAAGCAAATCTACAGAGACAGCGCTTGACGAGGTAATCCGAACAATGATGTCCTCCAGGCCCATAACGTTAGCACTAATGCTATCCAAAAGGCGTTAATAGACTTAGGGGTGGCAAATTGTATCAGAAATTGGACCATCTCTCTGCTAGAAACCTGAATAATCAAAGCTAATATGCGTAATATCAACATAACTAAGAGGGTCCATATGGGTACTATACATGGGGAGTAGTATCTCTACTTCTTTGGTTATGTATTATTAGCAAAATCTTAATAAATCTTAATAGAGATGAGGTAAAAAAGGTGGCATACGATGATGATGTGGTGCTAATGGCATCAGGTCTGTGTCCCAATAGGATCAGTGGGATCATTCAAAGGGCGCTAGGCGAGCTTAACTCTTGGGCTACAGGCTGTTGCCTAAGTTTAAACGCACGTAAAACAGAAATCATGCTATTTACGACCAGATATATGGTACATCCGAACAGCAGATTATTTTATGGCGAGCTTTTTCATGGCAGAAATACACTCGGAGGTTTGCCATTGCCTGCCGAGGGGCGACCGCTATTAGAAAAATGTTTTTCTTAATTTTGGTGTTTCACCGAGATTCGAACCCACGTTCTCTCTGTGAATTCCGAATGGTAATCACGCATCAACCAGCTCGGCTACGGCGGCCGCCAATCTTTATCTTTGGCGGTACCAATCTTTACCCTATCAAACACCAATGGACAAACCTTCTCACTTTCACTCACTGCAAATTATGTACTTAGGGGTAATTTTGGACTCCAAACTTAGCTGGAAATTAAACGTCGTAGAACGGGTAAGGAAGACAGAAATGGCTTTATATGCCTGTAAACGTATGATTGGAAGAAGATGGGGTGTTCACCCTAAGCATACATTATGGTTGTACAAGACGGATATACGAACAATTTTATCGTATGGCTCGGTAGTCTGGTGGTAAGCTCTAGCGAGAGTTTGCAACTCCAAATTACTCGGCGGAATATAAAGATCAGACTGTGCAATAACGGTCAGTGCAATCAGATCATGTCGTAAGGAGGCTTTCAACGAACTGATACACATCATTTCGGTAGATTTACATATCAAGAAGTTGGCAACCATGAGTGCATTTAGGTTAAATGAAGCGGGTCGCTGGGAAGAAAAAACTTATGGTCATGCCATCAACCTCGATGAGGACTGACTACATCGCCCCGACGGTAACATTCAATAGGAATTTTGCCAATCTCTTTCCATCTAAGGAAGAATAGAATAAGGGATTCTCACTAAACAACTTCGACACTAAAGTCTATACAGGTGTCTCTAAACTGGATTGTGGAGCTGCCTAATGCCTGCAGTGCCTTCAAGGCGGAAGTACGTGCTATTGGGGAAACTTGTAGGCTACTAATCGCAGATTTCTCTTTTAAGGGCAGTATCGCTATTCTTTCGGATAGCCAAGCTGCAATCCAGACATTGGTGGAGGAACAAAGTAGGAATAGCCTTTCCAGCTTGAGTGAAAACCATAAAGTAACCTTAATCTGGGTCCCGAGACATTGGTGTAGTCAAGAATACAATTTCCCTAAAATACCTCCGAATCGCGGATTATAGATGGAGAGACCAGTCTACATGCAAAATTAGCAGGACTTTATGGCCCAGCTCAAACAATCGTCAACATTGTTGAGCATTAAGCAATGGGACGTTTGGAGATTCACGGCACTCCTAACTGGTTTTTGGTCTGTCGGAGAACAAGCAGCCAAAATGGGCGTCCCACACACCTACTGTCCCAGTTGCAAACAACCGGAGAAAAAGGAAGCAATCTTCCACTTCCGCTGTGAATACCCTGCCCTATGGAAAGACAGAATGTTAACCCTGGACAAACCGCTCTTCGACACTCTCGAACAATTATGTCAACAACTTAATAAGGTTCCTAAATCGCACAGACTGGATATAGTAATGCTATAAATAACAGCTAAACAAGTTAGTAACGAGGATGTGGCAACAAAATGGTGCGGAAGCGCTACTTAAACCAATCAACCAACCAAATGTCATTTGGGGTACATTCGCGTTATGATTTTTTTTTAATATACTAGTACATATGTATGTACGTATTTAATTTAGTGGTTTTTATTTTTAATAAATACGGTTTTGTCTATATGACTCAGACTTTTATAATACATCGACACGTATTAAATTACAAAATGAAAAGTCAAATCGGTGCTCTGATGTTGGCAATGTACCTACCCTAATACACATAGGAAATAGAAAATATAGATATAGGAAATACAGATTGAAAATCATGAAAACCTCTGTCAAATTGAATTTTTATTCAAACAAAAAATTTTATAAAAGTTCCTAGATCACTTCATATTTTCACTAAACAAGCACCAAATGTCCAAATTGCTGCCCTTTGCCAATAAAAGTGAGCGATTTCCGTAAACTGTCGCAGATGTCCTTCCTTTGGTACAATTAACAAATTGTGTCTGAGTATTTGAGTTTGATTAATATAAGAAACAAAAAAAAAAACAACACAAACAAAAAATGCGAACGTTTGCAAGCACAAATAAATGTCAACTACTGTAGCACAATGAGTCTTATTTTTCGCCCACATGTGCCGTTGTTTACAGCGGCAGTTACTCCAAACTACCTACTGAAATTTGTCATAAAGCTTTCATCATATCCTCCACATCCTGAACATTACATTTATTAAGTAGTTTTCGAACTTTATTGCTACTATGAAAATTCTATCGGGTGTTTTTTAGCTGCACGAGAACTATCCAAATCGATAACTTGGTTTGACAGCAGAGAATGCCAAACTGTGTTAACATTTCTGTTCAGCAAAGTTTGGCAAGTCATCATGAAACGTATAGTGCTTCCACATTGTTGAAATTAACTTTGAAAAAAACAAATATGTGTTCGCAAAGTTCATAGAGCACTGGCGGCATCATCGTTCCTTATGGGGGGAGCCTGGTTTATAAGGTCAAAAAAATCAATTTTTTTTTTTTCGTTTTAAGCGATTCCTAATATATTTCAAAATATTCACACAAAGTTACAGAGCCTAATTCTCAATATTTTCGTAGATACAAAGCCAAAGGTAGGCGAGCGTTAGGTACTTACGCTGTGACCGTACAGCTATAGTACAAACTTTATCTTCTTTTCTCGACTTTTCATTTTTATGATTTCTTTGAATTGGAGTACATGAATGAAGAAAAACTAATAAACCGTTTGAAATGAATCATAGCTTGTTCCCTTCAGTATTAAATTCTCTTCTATTTGAACTAACAACATAGATAAAAAAAAATTTTTCAAGATTTTTATACCAAGTTGAAGTGAATTTTTTTTTATAGAAAGGTATTTTTTTCTTTAAAACCCCCAAAAAGTTGAAATTTTGGAATTTCTCCCAGTTTTCTTAGTTTATCTAGAATAAAAAATCATGATAATTAGAAATCCATTTAAATTTTTTGCTTTTGATAATAATTACGAGCTGTATCTTGTACGCCAGTTGGAAACTCCAGCGTTGCAGCGCTCTACTAATTTCTATGTTAAACATTTTTTTCAACTTATTTTAACCATTACAAAAATTTTTTACACATTTTAAATGTTCACTAAAAGATAGAAAAGACTTTGCAGTGCTAAATTAATTTTTTCCTTAAAAAAAAAAATCGCAAAGAGATGCAAGTTTTAGACCTCATAAACCAGGCTCCCCCCTTGTGTCTTTCGAAATGAGTAAGGCGCTGCCATTACGGTGAATGGCGAGCTCTATCGAGTCATGCTAACTAAATTTTCTTCTCCACAAATTTATCAGCTAAATATCGACGACGTTTGGTTGCAATAAAACTAACCCAACAATCGATTATTACATATGCAAGCCACTATTGACGCCTTACGGCCAGATTTATGGGAAAAAGTAGTCCATTTAATTGGCGTTTACACCCTTTTTAGGTCGAGCTCGTTCTCTTACATTCTGTCAAAAAAATATCGGGAATTGTTCATTGAAAAAGCAGAGGGCCGAGAAGTTGTGAAAGATTTGCCCGATCTGGTCGCCCATCATGGTGGTCGATGGCACACCATCAATTGGACAACGTCTTCAACGGATGAAAACGTCGACAAAGTCAAGGAAATGGCACACCATCAATTGGACATGAACGCGTGGCTGCTCGACTCGTTCCAAGAGAGTTGAATTTCTTTCAAAAAATTCATCGGAAGAAGGTGGCTGAAGACAAGCTTGAGCAAGTGAAATCGGGCCCACTCCGTGGACGCCGCTTTGAGTCGATAAAGGCCATTAAAGAGAATTCACTCAAGGAGCTGAAGAAGATCTCTTCAAACGCTTTTAAAAGGTGCTTTGATAAATGTACTAATCGTTGGTATATGTGTATTGCTCCAAATGGAGCCAATTTTGAAGACGACAAAATCAATTTTGATGATTAAACAATTATTTTGCGTTTTATTGAGCAATTACTGGTAATTTTTTAAGAGAATGTTTAATTCAAAAAAATAAATGCCATAAAATTATCTACTAGATAATAATGAGAAAAATTGATATCAGTAATACTTAAGTTTTGTATTCTCATTTTAAATTCTCCAGCTCTTGAAAGAACATCCCTTACAACTGAAGGAGCAGACATTCAGCAAGTTGCCCCAACAGATTGCTGTAGCCTAAGAGCCTGCCACAGAGCGCGACCAACGTATTACTCAAGTTGTTTACAGTTATTTAATAATACTGTTATTTGTTCCTTTTTGTGTTTTTCTTTATTTCTTTTAATCATAATGAATAATTCATTCTCTGAATTATTTCATTGTGGCCATAATTCGAGTTGAACCTTACTTTTTATATGCATGCGAATCCTTTTGCAGGCACACACTTTTCTTTGTTTTAAGTTCAGTTATTGTTCTTGCTTTTATTATTGCTATAACTGCCGAAATTTATTCATTATTCACACCCATTGACTCTCAACGGTGGCAAAGTATGAGCGCCCAAGTTATAAGAAAGTATTACGAGAAGGACGAAACGCAGAATGTCCACGAGCTCATTAAATGCACGCAAGTTTGCAAATATTTATGTGCACCCTCGTTTGCCCTCTCGGTCTATATGTGACCCACCTACATAGTCATGCCCTGCTTGACCCATAAACACTTGCTCTTATGGTTATGAGTAGGTAGAAATAATGGAGATGCAAATTTAATGCGTGAACTTTTTAATCAACTTTTACTCAGGTCGGGAAAAAAAGGAAACAATTGGGCATGCACATGAATACTCGTAATAACATATCATACCTGTACATTAGGGTGGTCCAAACAAAATTTGTATGCTGCCGCCCCCCAAAATAGTAAAGAATGAAAAATAAAAAGACCCGTATTTTTTTTTTTTTTAATCAGACCATATTTAATGGTGCCGCCGGGGCTTTGAAATATCCCATGTATTTTGCATGGGAAAAAAATACTTTTTCGTAGATTTCATGTAAAACCTGGAAAATGAATATATTTTAACCGGATAACTCAGTTTCTCTTCATATTTGGTCAGGGAATAACAACCAATTATGAAATAATTAATTTTTTTTGTATTAACTATTTTTTATAGAACCCCAAAAAGCCCCCATAAAACGAAAATCTAAGAAAAAATCGAAAAACAATATTTTATATTACTTTTATGATATTTTTTTGTGAGATTTTGGAAAAATATCCTAACTAATAATGATTACTAAATATTCCATGCAATGTTTCATTTGTTTTCAACATCAGAAATAGGATATACATTTTTAGTTTTTTGAATTGCTTATACTTAGTAATAATAAACAATCTTTTTAGCATTATTCTTTAAAAATTTGATAATTAACAACAAGAATTTGTTTAAATAAATATTGGAAAAAAATTTTATTGGTAATGCTTTACATTTACTTACTTTTAACAAAAAAATTTCCAAAATTGAAAAAAATATTTTGGAATTATTCTATAAAAATTTGTTAATTAACAAAAATGATTTGTTTAAATAATTATTATAAAAATTTTTTATTAGTAATGCCTTACATTTACTTACTTTAAACACAAAAATTTTCAAAATTAAAAAAAATATTTTTGAATTATTATATAAAAATTTGTTAATTAACAACAATAATTTGTTAAAACAAATGAAACATTGCATGGAGTATTTAGTAATCATTATTAGTTAGGATATTTTTCCAAAATCTCACAAAAAAATATCATAAAAGTAATATAAAATATTGTTTTTCGATTTTTTCTTAGATTTTCGTTTTATGGGGGCTTTTTGGGGTTCTATAAAAAATAGTTAATACAAAAAAATTAATTATTTCATAATTGGTTGTTATTCCCTGACCAATTATGAAGAGAAACTGAGGTATCCGGTTAAAATATATTCATTTTCCAGGTTTTTACATGAAATCTACGAAAAAGTATTTTTTTCCCATGCAAAATACATGGGATATTTCAAAGCCCCGGCGGCACCATTAAATATGGTCTGATTAAAAAAAAAAAAATACGGGTCTTTTTATTTTTCATTCTTTACCATTATGGGGGGCGGCAGCATAAAAATTTTAATATAAATTTTTTTCCCATGCATTTTTGGACCACCCTACTGTACATACATATGGGAGGTATGTACTTATACGCTTATGTGTGTGTTTGCATGCAAAAGTCATATGTAGCGTGAAAGGTAATTCGAATTTTATCACACTATTATTACTCAGCAGAGTTTACTTGTTTAATTGCTTTTTATGTGTAATTTTTCTTGCTGCTCCTATTTTTTAAAGTTACGCAATTTACATACGAAATGTCGCCACTAACTTGGGTTTGTAAATGTTTGAAATTATTGGCGACATTTTCCAGGTATAACAAATAAATTTTATTTCATTTTCTAGTGCAATTCTCAACAGCACTTTAAAGTATTTCATATACGAATAGTGGCAATTAAGTTCGGAAAGTTTATCAATGAAGGGCAAGGAAATTAAGTGACAGGTAGCCCTCCTATAACGTGGTAGATAGGTTCCTGGTAGGATCAGTATTTTGACATTGGGATGATTCATTTGGGTGGCATTTAGCATTATTTAGTAGTAGAAGCACCTTGAAGCGCACATTTTTCTGCTCTAAATAACGTTGTTGCAGCCAAACTGCGCACACGCCTCTGTGCAGCAAAAACGTACATCTACCTGCGCAAAGAATGTTCAACATCGAAAAGCTGCAATCACAACAGACAGCCAGAAGATTCGCCACTCGACTCTCACTCCTGCTCTCGGAGAGCACTGCCTAACAAACCGGCATGCGCGAGCAATGGAGCAACAAAAAATTTGTGTATGCGAACGTGAACGGCCTTGTTTTTTGATTGCTCCGCTTTCGAAGTTTTAAATATGATCCTAAACCATCATAAATACGAAATTGTGTAATTTTATTTGCGAGACAGTGACTCTATTTTAATAAAATTATTCTTCTTGGCTATTGCATAATATACTGATCTAAAAATGCCGTGTCTATGTGCCAACAAAGTTGAGCGTACACAAGACAAAGTGCAGTGCGACAAGTGCAATGACCTTTTTCATTTAAATTGTGTCAACCTACAACCTGTTGACCTTGAATTCTTGCTTAAATCGGGTAAGCAATTCATATGTGATAAGTGTGCCGCTGCTCGACGACAATCCCTTCGAGCACCATCAACTCCCATTAACCTGGATGACGAAATTGCCACTGCTGATAATGTACCTGTGAATCCAGCTAATCTAAGTACACAATTATCACCACATCAACAACTGCCGAAATCAACATCAGCTGATGACGTAAACAATTTAGATATCAGTCTGAAAACAATTATCAGAGAAATTGCTGCACTGAGATCGGAAAATGCTCGTGCGATGGCTGCAATTAGCTCTCTCAAAGTGGATAAGCAGTTGCTGATTTCGCAAATAAGTGATTTGTGTGCAGAAGTGAAGGAGTTACGAAAACATCAAACGGTTGATGTCTCCTCTGCTCTGGTACAGCTAACCGCTGAGGTGAAAGACCTTAATGCTTGTGTTCTTGCATGTGAGTGTCATGCAAGGAACACAAAAAATGCGAAAAGCAAATCGAAGAGACAGGAATCACTATCAGTGACTGCTGCTACGTCGCCTGTAAACGTGCCTATTGTTGCTGCTCCGCATGGTGAGACTAATTCGTTTTCCTCTGCTTCGCACTCTCATGCTGCTGCTGGTGATGCGCCGCTCTCTTATAGCGCTGCTGTTACTAATACAGCTAAAGTGAAGCTGACGCCAATTGCTGCTGCTGCTGCTACTACGTCCGTTCTCCCATCAACATCAACTTGCAGAAAAGGGTCGGCATTGCCGACTTCTCTTGCACCTACATCAAATCGTACACGTGAATGGAAAACCGTAACTAGAGCTAATAGGAAAAAGCTTAAGCAACCTTTAGTTATTGGTTCAAACCAAAATAGTGAATTAAGTGTAGTTCCTAACATGAAGTGGCTGCACATATCGTCCTTCTCAAACACTGTGACAGCTGCCGATATTGTTGATTATGTTGCGAAACATGCAGAAATTGACCGCAAATTTCTTTCCTGCTATATGCTTATCAAAAAGGATACCCTCGTAAAGGATTTCAAGAAAATCAACTTTAAGCTAGGCGTATCTGAATTTTCCTATGATAAGCTTTTAAATGCGGATATATGGCCTACGAACGTAAAAATTCGGCCATTCACTTTTTTTCAAAAAGACGTCACTCCACCTCTAATTCCGTAACTTCTGCAGCTAACTCCATCGCTAGTAATAAGTTATTAAAATTGTATTTTCAAAATATATCTGGACTTCGGACTAAATGCTCCACGGTATATATGAAAAGTTCTTTCTTAGATTTTGATATTTTTGTATTCGTTGAATCTTGGCTGAATGAAAATTTCTTCGACTGTGAAATTTTTGACCTCAATTTGTACGATGTTTTCCGTAAAGACCGTGACCCTGTCAAATCTGGATGCTCCAGAGGAGGTGGTGTTCTCATTGCTGTTCGGAGAAAATTTCGGGCATCATTGGTTACACTTACCAATTCTGACACACTCATCGATCAGCTTTGTGTACGTGTTTATGGCTCATCTGGAACAGTTTATGTGTGTGCATCCTACATTCCGCCGAATAGTCCGGATCATTTATACTTTGCACATTCTGACAATGTTGTGTCATTAGCATCAAGCATAGCTGGTGACAGTCATCTTTGTGTCCTTGGTGATTTTAATTTATGTCGCCTAAATTGGTCCCCACTTAGAAACTCGGCTGCTTTTATGGCTTCTAATGTAAATTCTTCAGCCGAAATTCATGTCATTGATAGCTTTTTAAGCATTGATTTATCACAAATCAATGGTTTTTATAATAGCCTTAATAGAATCCTAGATCTAGTGTTCATTTCAAATAACATCAACTACACATTGTCTGAAGGCATTGCTCCCATATCTTTAACTGATAAACATCATGTTCCTCTTTCTCTCGAGTTGGAATTTTATGAGTTTTCTGAGGTATCCGATGAGCCTAACATCAAATTTAACTACAACTTATGCGACTTCTCAATTTTTAACGAAATTTTATTAAGTATTGACTGGGGTAATGCCTTCCACGACAATGATGTTACCTCTTGTTTTCATTTTTTTAAGACTAAGGTTTCTGAGCTCTGTTTGAAGCACATTCCTATTTATCATAAGAAAGTATATAAGTCACCTTGGCATACCAAACGGCTTAGGCACCTAAAGAATCTAAAAAACAAATTCTCTAAACTGTATAAAAGGTCTGGAGACCCAATGCACTTCTCAAAATTTCAATGCCATTTAAAAGAGTTTAACTGTTTGAACAAGTTCTTATATAGAAATTACATCTTGAATTTCGAAAACAATATTATTTCGGATTCGAAGGCCTTTTGGCAATTCATCAAATCAAAAAAGTCTTGCTCAATGGTGCCAAACAATGTTTTTTATAATGGTAAATATGCAAATTCCTCCATAGAATCTGCCAATTTACTTACTGGCTTACCTTTGCAATCCGTTGAGGAAATTAAAGACTTAGGCGTTATTTTCGACTCTAAGCTGAATTTCACCAGCCATGTTAACCACGTCATAAGACGATCATATGCGATGCTAGCATTCGTTCGCCGAAATTGTTCTGCATTTACCAACCCACACACTCTCAAAACATTGTATTGTGCTTTTGTTAGATCAAGATTAGAGTATGCCGCTATTATTTGGAGACCGTACCAAATAGGTCTGTCTAATCGGATTGAGAGAGTGCAGAAAGTCTTTCTTCGTTTTGCGCTCCGATCTTTAAACTTTTCTGAACCTGTACCATCGTACCGCTCTCGATGTTTACTAATTGACTTAAAACCACTTGATAGCAGACGGTCTATTCTATCGTGCTCATTTATTATTCGTATTATTTCTGGATCTATTGATTGTCCTTCCCTCTTAAGTAAAATTCAATTTAATATACCCAATATGAGGCTCCGACAGTACGAAACCTTTAAAATTGGCTTCTCGAGAACCAACTATGGGATGAATGCTCCGATCCCTAGGGCATGTTCAGATTTAAATATGTTTTTCAATTCTTCTGGTGCTGATTTTACATGGCCGTATGGCATCTTAGTCAATCATCTTAAATCGTTCTTTTCTTAGTAACTAATAAACTATTGTACATTAGCTTAATATAGTCTGTAAGAATGTATCCATTCAAAGACAATAAATAAATAAATAAATTTGTATAACTCAACATTTCTCGTTCCCTACGTACCGCCGCCGAAGAAGAAATCGGATTCCGGCGAGCCCGAAAAAACAATTGGTACGACGAGGAATGTCATGCTGCCGCAGAAAGAAAGGATGCCGCCTACAGAGCCACGTTGCGATCGGGCGCAACGCGAGCCATATGGGATAGCTACAGAGAGCTAAAAAAGGAAGAGAGACGTATTATCAGACAGAAGAAATTAAAGGCCGAAATACGTGAGTGCGAGGAGCTTGAGATGCTGGCCAATTGGAACAACGCCCGAAAATTCTACCAGAAAGATCGGCGGTTCTAAAACCGGGGCGTTTTCCTGTAAGAACAAAGTCGGCGATCTGCTGACTGACGTACACAGCAATCTTAAATTATGGAGGGAACACTCCTCGAACCTGTTAAACAGAGACAGCTGTGCATGTCACAGAGATTGTGAAGATCCCGATACCCCAATCGTTGACGACGGAATTATCGTTCCGCTATCAGATCATGACGAGGTGAGAATAGCGATAACGCGGCTAAAGAACAACAAAGCCGCGGGCGCCGACAGACTGCCGGCGGAGCTATTCAAACATGGCGGCGAGGAGCTGGTAAGGTGTATGCATCAGCTCCTATGCTAAATATGGTCGGTTGAAAGCATGCCTGCCGATTGGAATTTAAGTGTGCTCTGCCCAATCCAAAAGAAGGGCGATCCTGCAATTTGTGTCAATTACCGCGGGATTAGTCTTCTAAATATCGCCTATAAGGTTCTAGCGAGCGTATTGTGTGAAAGGCTGAAGCCCACCGTCAAACAACTGATGGACCTTATCAGTGTGGATTTAGACCTGGAAAGTCTACCATTGACCAAATATTCACAATACGCCAAATCTTGGAAAAGACCCATGAAAGGAGACTCGACACACACCATCTTTTCGTCGACTTCAAAGCTGAATTCGACAGTACGCAAAGGAGTTTCCTGTATGCCGCGATGTCTGAATTTGGTATCCCCGCAAAACTAATATGGCTATGCAAGATAACGTTGCTCAACACCAGCAGCGCCGTCAGAATTGGGAAGGACCTCTCCGAGCCGTTTGATACCAAACGAGATTTCAGATAGGGTGACTCGCTGTCGTATGACTTCTTTAACCTGATGTTGGAGAGCATTGCACGAGCCGCAGAACTTAATCGTTCAGGCACAATTTTTTACAATTGTTGGCGTATGCCGATGATGTTAACATCATCGGCCTTAACAACCGCGCTGTTAGTTCTGTCTTCTCCAAGCTGGGTAAAGGGGCAAAGCGAATGGGTCTGGTGGTGAACGAAGACAAGACGGAGTACCTCCTGTCATCAAACAAACAGTCGGCGCACTCGCGTATCGGCACCCACGTCACTGTTGACAATTATACAATAATTTTAAGGTTGTAAAAGACTTGGTGTATTTAGGGACCAGCATTAACACCGATAACAATGTCAGCCTTGAAATCCAACGTAGAATCTCTCTTGCCAACAAGTGCTACTTTGGACTGAGTAGGCAACTGAGCAATAAATTCCTCTTTCGACGAACAAAACTAACACTCTACAAGACTCTCATCATGCCCGTCCTAACGTATGGCGCAGAAGCTTCGACGATGACAACATCCGATGAAGTGACGCTTGGAGTGTTTGAGAGAAAGATTCTGATTAAGATTTTTGTACCTTTGCATGTTGGCAACGGCGAATATCGCAGGCGATGGAACGATGAGCTGTATGAGCTTTACGACGACATAGACATAGCGCAGCGAATAAAGATCCAGCAGCTACGCTGGCTGAGTCATGCCGTCCGAATGTATTGATGCGGCACCAGCTGGTGGTAGCAGAGGAAGAGGAATTGGAAAGATCAGGAGGAGAAAGACTTGGCTTCACTTGGTGTGTCCAACTGGCGCTGGTTAGCAGGAGAAAGAAACGACTGGCGCGATTTTTTAAACTCGGCCAAAATCGCGTAAGCGGTTAAAGCGCCAAATAAGAAGAAGAAGAAATAACGTTCAACGACTAGCATAACACAATTTAAAAACGAATCTTTAAATAAATTTCCAGCTACCCAAGCTCTTGACTTGCTTTCCAATATACCGGTAAGGTATTTTTATTTACGCCTTTAAGTTCACGAAGATTTAAAGATTTATAAACTAGCAGGGGTTTAGAGAGCATTAGACGATCTTTAGACACCTTAAATCGGGTGCTGTTTTGTTTCTTTTTTTCGCTATAAAGGTTCTACTGGGCTTTTTTTCAGCAAATCCCAGTTTCGTCGGTATTGAAAATTTGATCTGCTGTGCAAGGATAGCTCTTCTATAATGTTTTTTTTTTAATTTTTTTCGGGATACATCCTAGCGGCTTCATGATCAGCCGACGCAGACCCTTCTTGAACTCTTATGCTTCTTCTTCTTCCTAATTGGGACGATAGCCGCTTACGCGATTTTGGCCGAGTTTAACAAAGCGCGCCAGCCGTTTCTTTCTCGTCATAACCGGCGCTAGTTGGACACAGCATTTTTCCAACGTAGAGGAGGCCTTCATCTTCCTCTGCTACCACCAGCTGGTACCGCATCGAATACTTTCAGGGCCACCACCTGGCACCGTATCGAATACTTTTATTCGCTGCAATCCGATTTCTTCTTCGGCGGCGGTACATAGGAAACGAAACATTTTGCTCGTGGATGCCGGATTCATATGCTATGAATTGTATTGTCGCATGGGAGTGAGCTGCATGTTTTGCGGATGTCAATGATTCTGGAGCAACTGCACTTCTTTTTTTTCATTTTTCTTGACAGTCCGGAATATTGCTTCATTCAAACTAAGGCTTTTTCCAATGTAAGATGATATTTCTCCTTTCAAAAGGCGATCCAAGATTTGTATTTTTAGTTCTACTTCTCCTCTTGAGCATTGTTTTTTATCTTTCTCGAACATGGCTTGGGCTTGAAACTCAATGCTAAAACGTTATTCTTTAACGCACCGCGGATCGACGCAGACTGCCGACCAGTAGCGTGCTTTTGTTTTCAGGCCAAGGAGATGAAAAGAAATAATTTCCCCTACACTAACTGAGATAGAAATGTATACTTTCCAGTGGCAACACTGTATCTTTAAGACGGCAAGCCTCACCGCGGCTGTAGAAGTACTGTATAGTACTTTACAAAGGTTTTTGCAATTTTCTTATCGTGCTAGAGGGAAACCGTGTTATAAGATGCCATGCTGACATGGAGCATTATCTGGACTGACCGTTTCCACGACAGTCGGTTCTACGTTACCGAAACGACCCGGACTTATATCCGGTCAAGAACTATCACTCCAGCAGCTTTCCCCGTATGTAAGTATGGGGAAGCTTTATGCTGCTACCACAACAACAACATACCATGCTGAAGGAGGGTCACCTGCATTTACAAATTTTATTGTACTATCGAACTTCACAATAGTTAAATTTTGTTAAAATTTTTCTGATAGCCTCATAATTTTTGTATTGTTAGTATTTTAAATGCTTTTCCCAATATAGCGTAAGGCAAAGTTCATTGAGCCCGGTTCGAATTTTTTCGGACCTGTTGACTGCCTGCATGCAAATATTTTTTCAATATAACCTTGTAAACACTCAAATTGTGTGAAAATTTTTACGTATGCCGCATGTGAACGACTTTTACGCCTGTTAGCTGATAACGTCATCCGAAAGGTTTGCCTTTACTTGATTTAACTGCATTATCAACTCAAAATATCCCGATTTTCGCATACGACAATAATTTTTCCAGCCGACGGCATGAGTGCATTAATTTATTCTCGTTTCATTTAAATACGATTTAAAGCTTATGCGCATATGTGTACACACAAGCAAAATATTTTAGTGAGCTTTTAAAACCAATTTGTTGGTCCTTCAGCAAGCCGTAATCGACCGGCAGTCAGGCAGTCAGCCATTAAAGCATTAATTAACGCCAATGGCACCGAAACGAGATTTCAGGTGTAAATAAATGGCATAAATAATGAACTGCAGTTGGCTGACTTTTGCATTTGATATTAAAAAAAATCAAACAAAAATCTTCAAGTTTACCTTCTTGAACTTGGTCTGCTGTAGCTGTATGAATGCTTTTTCCATTTGTTTTCACGTTCCATTGAGCAGAAACTGAAGTATGGAAAATGGGAGAATACGGAAAACATGATTTAACGCGTATTTAAAATCTAGAATGAAAATTTACTCTAAATGGAAATAAAATTATTAAAAGTTTGATTTAAGACTTTGTAGACTTAAGACTTGTAAGACTTCTCATAAGAGATGCTTTTTAGGTTAGCACTACAAACCATTGGAAGAAAAAATAGGACTACAAGGTGAAGTCTAAAACAAACAAGACTGGCGTCATAAAAATGTTTTTGATGGTGCCATCCTTTCAATGAGTGAGTGCGTTGGAAGCCACATCCCTAGAGGACTTTCAGTGAAAGCTTGGTGACATTTGGTTTAGTGGAAGCGTAGTTATTGCGTCTAAAGTGTCAGTATGTTTGTGTCTTCGGTACAAAACTGAGTTTCGAACAAAGAGTTAATATCAAATTTTGTTTTAAAATCAGTGAAACGTTTACTGAAACATTTGAATTAATGAAAAAAGTTTATGGTTTGTCTATCTTGTGGCAGAGTTCATGAATGGTTTCAGAGATTGTTGTGAGGACATAAATGACAATGAACATACGGGCCGCCCAAAATCAGTAATCACCGAAAACTCCATTGAAATTTTTCGTAAATTTATCAAAAATTAACCGATATCATTGTTGAAATTCATGGAATCAGAGTAGAATATCTCCAAAACATCGATTTATCCCACTTTAACTGACCATTTGGGCTTACCAAAGGTCTGGGCACATTTCATTCCGCACAAGTTAACTGAGGACCAGAAATTGCTCAGAATTCAGCATTGGAAAGACTACATTAAAGAGGCGAGAAAAGGCGAGAGAGAACTTCTCTTACAACATTGAAACTGATGATGAAACGTGGTGTTTCCAACATGAACCTGAAACTAAGCGTCATAGTGCCGAGTGGGTTGCCCCAGATGTGCCACCACCCAAAAAATCGCGTTTGGAGAAGTCAAAAATCAAGTCGGTGATCATTTGTTTTTACGATTCCGAGGAAATTGTCCACAAGGAGTTCGTGTCAACGGGTCAAACCGTCAATGCAATTTTCTATCTTGGCGTTTTGAATCGGTTCTTGCATTGCATTCGTCGAATTCGTCTTGAATACCGCGCGGTTGAAGCTGGCGCTTATTGCATGAAAATATCTCATCTCATCGACCCACTCTAGTGACTGATTTTTTGACTAGAAATCATATTTCAACCATCGATCGTTCACCGTATTCGCTTGATATGGATCCCTGTGACTTTTACCAATTCCTAAAATTGCATTTGGCCATAAAAGGAAAACGTTTTGCAGTCGTAGAGGCCATCCAAAAGGCTTGTACCGACATCCTGAAGGACATTCCAGTCAATGACCTGAAATACTCTTCCGAAAAGCTTTTAGATCGCGCAAAACAGTGTGTCGAGGCCAGAGGGGACTATTTTGGACAAAGCTCCTGTCGTTTCTATTTTGGCTCAGACTTGTTTATTTTGGACTTCACCAAGTATGAAACAGTTTTACAACTTACTCGTATTGCTAAGTTGAAGGTAATTTGGAAAATGAAGACAATATTGATCTATATGTGCTTGAAGAACTTTAATGCTGCTAAGTACACCAATTTTAGACAAGAATCTCGAGTTAGATTAGGTTAGGTTGGTTGTCCTGCGGGGCACACTAAGGCTCATATCCCACTGTGGTGCCACGTTGGGAACTTGTCCTTATCTTTCCTAAAACCAGTGCGTACGTCTCAAAAATTTTACAAGCTCCCTCATTTCCACGGTACTGTGATCTTCCAATTTATTAAAAAATTGTCTACCTAAAATGGTGAATCTGCATCTGGATAGAGCAGCACAATGGCACAGAAGGTACGAGATCGTCTGTTCCTCTTCCTCATCCAGACAGCTTCTGCAGAAGTCATGTGTTTACACATGCTTCCTCCGGGCATGTTTTTCTATTAGGCACTGCCCCGTTCTAACTGAAATCGGTGTGCTAAGACTGCGTATATTTGGCTACTGTGCGTTTAGCATTGAGAGTCGACCGCAATTATTGGGGGATTCTGCAAGTGGTCTGAAAACACAAGGTTCGGAAATTTACTGCTTTCGGCTTCGGCCAAGCGAAGCAACTTCTTCGCCCTCTCAATTCTGACTGGTTGCTGCTTTGGTGTGAGATCGTGCGCCTTTGGATTTTGTAAGGCTTGACTTTGAGATAATTTTTCAGTATGCAGCGGATGCTTCGGTCAGATATTTTCAGTTATTTCGGCATTAGATTGGCACTTCGTTCGGGGATTTCGCTCATGTCACTTCTTCACGTTTTGAACCATTTCACGTGACGTTGCAGTCTTTTGATGACCACCTGTATGACGTTTTGCGATGCTCCCAGTATAATTGTAACGAGAGTTTGCTCCAGAGGGTCATAACTGATGACGAATCGTGGATTTATGGTATTGACGTGAAAACCAAAGCTCAATCATCTCAATGGAAGCTGCCACACGAACCAAGACCGAAAAAAGCGCGTCAAGTTCGGTCGAATGTAAAAGTATTGCTTACCGTTTTCTTCGATTGCTGGGGGGTTGTGCATCATGAGTTCCTGCCACAGAGTAAAACGGTCAATAAGGAATATTACCTGCAAGTTATGCGCAATTTACGCGAAGCAATCCGCCAGAAACGCTCGGATTTGTGGAAGAAAAATAACGCCCCATCGTTTCTTGTGCGCGACTTTTTGGCCAAAAACAACACACTAATGATACCACAGCCACTGTATTCGCCAGATCTGGCCCCCTGCGACTTTTTCTTGTTCCCGAAACTGAAGGGGCCTATGAAAGGACGACGCTACGCTACGATTGACGAGGTAAAGATGGCATCGAAGGAGTAGCTGAACAAGATAAAAAAAATAATTTTTGAAATGCTTCGAAGATTGGAAAAAACGTTGGCAGAAGTGGGGGATTACTTTGAAGGGACAAAATAGCTATTAATGAATAAATAAATAATTTTTGAAAAAAACAACAAAAATTCGCGATACTTTTTGAACACACCTCGTACATTGACTTCCCAGGATAATATTTTGAAAAGCAATAAAGCCATTCTCATTAATATTTTACTGTGTTTTCATTAAAGGGCAACTCTCGTAAGCCGTTTGTTTGTGCAAAAAAATGTGTAGATATGTACCAGCTCACTTACGCGAAGGAATGGACACCTGAATATTCAATTGAAATGTCATCTGCAAATAGACCCAAATACTGGTATTAAATCGTTGCAAAATTCGTATGCATACCTACATATTTGCAAATGTGAACATATCTGCCACAGAATATATTTACCTTTATTTAAAAAAATATTTATAAAACACACGCAGTATTTACGTAATCACATTAATATTTCAATAAATTCAACAGACGCCAACTCAGTAATAACTGGCCGCTCCTTGCGTGAACATACACATGTGTGCATATGTACATATGTACATACATATTATGTTTTCAAATGATGCAAAGTCAGTATACTCGTACCTATAAATATAAATGTACTAATGTGTGTACACAACTTAAAAAAACAAAACCATGTATGCATTTAAAATCACCTCGTATCCACTCACATATTCGCCTTTTAACTCATATTTATTCATCACTCGTACTTTATCCATTTGGACATATGAAATGCTAACAAAAATTGCGAAATGCAGTAATTCTGACAACTGTTGGAGTGCGCTGCCCAACGAACCAAGCGCGCAAAATAGCACCTGCAATATTTGTTTTGCACCCACACCTTGTTTTTTCCGCTCTTATCAAACATACTTACATAGGTACATAAGGATCTATGGTTGACCTGATGGCTGGATTGACTGAATTGGCGGGCCAGCTGATACCAACTGCGAATACTCATTTCCAGCTTTCAACCAGAGTACCTATCACGCGTGTATGTAGTAGTTAGTGCTATGTAGCAGACACTTTTTCGCGCTCTTTTTTGTAGCTTTTTTGCTTTTCATTTATTTGGTTATACCATTTCGCATTTCTCTTCCTTCCGTAGCAGTGTAGCAGTTGTATTTATGTATTTGAAGCAACTATCGCAAAAAGCTTTAGATAAATAACCAAAAATGCCACTTTTTCGTACCGACCTGTTTGATTCGCCAAATTTCAGCATCACAAGGATTTATATATATACATATGTACTTGTAGAACGGTAAGTAGAGCTACGTGCTTGAGTCTGCCTAATTGACTCAATTTACCGCTACATACATAAATACTATCTCTGAAAAACGTATGCTATTGAAGTTAGTAGGTCAGAACTCTGCACTGAATCGTACTTTTTTAGAGCTAGCGCAGTACTAGGCACTCTAGGGATGTTACTTATTTGCTATACAAAAAATGAATGCTGTTTAGATTTCCTGAAAGAATATTTGATATCGTAGGACGTAGGACCTTTTCAATGATTTTTAGAGTTGACTAAGCGTAGCGCACTTATGTAGTTTCAAACGGCATTTCTTCATTTCACCGACTATATTTTGCATAATCGTTAAAGTACAAACTTTTCTGGTTTCTGCCACCGTATTCGAATAGCTCAGCTATACCGAATTCTTAAAAGCGTTTTTTCAGCAGACTGTCGTTACAGAAGAAGACGGCATCCTTCTTAGTTGTTCGTTTTAATATTTTTTTATTTTCTTGGTAATAAATGGAATACAAAAAAATTAATGTACCTTTACAATTTACCGTGATTCCTCGTCGGTCAATAGAGCGGAGACTAATGCATTCTATCTATCATCTTATATATTTATCAATATTTCTCTTGCTTTTGGCGGGATCTATGAAGATGCCTCGGCACGTTTTAAGGTAGGCATTGAAACTTTAAACGTGTTTTTTCAAAACGGCATTTTTCAAGTCGGTGTACACGATATCTCGAAAACGGCTTGTTTGATCGGTCAACCGTTTTAACTCAATCTTTAAAGATACATTTTCTAGTAATTAATCGTTCCTTTTGTAAATCTGATACTTATTTTCCATTTTATAATCAATTTACGGCCAAATTTTAACGTAAAAATCGAAATAATTTCTTTTAAAAGCTGCCATTTTGTGAAAATTCACTATTTTGATTAGCCGAACGACTAATTACTAGATAATCTAATATATTACTAAAATTTGTTTGGTTTTTTGATTTCAGATAATCCAATCCTGAGTTACGATGTACACCGTAAATCGTCTTTTTTTAAAGGAGGTTCCAGAAATCGCCTGCAGCGCGCTCTATAATCAATATTTTCATAAATAAAAAATTTTGTTACGTTCTTGAAGGATGCTTTTATAACCGCCAAAAATTTTCAAATTAAAATATTCTGAAGTTTCTCCAGGATAAATCCTTGACAACCCGTCTTTTATTTGCTTCATAACTGCGTATAACCCCTTAAACAACTCCATTTTCTTTTCCCATATTACACTGACCTCATTTATGGATCTTGTATGTGTGCACACTTTCTTACAAATATTTCGGTTTCATATGTTTTTTTAGTCTAAAATTGTCATCACATCAATTCCTTGACTAAGTGCAAAGAACTTAAATTGGAATTGCAAAAGTATGAGACGAAAATATTTATGTAATGTACAAATAAAATAAATATACATGCACAATAACTTAACATGGCGTTGCCTTTTAACATAGCACTATTACGACTAGAAATCCTGCAGGTCAAGTATCAATATTGCCTTTGCTGAAAGCCTAATCTGATAGTTCAAACGATGTAAGAATGTTCCTGAATAGAGGGAATTTATAAACTTATATATTTGGATTTATATATATATACACCACAAGTGAAACTTTGATACAACTACAATAAAACTACACGAATCCATATATAAGTTTAGTAGTTTTCGAACTGCAGCAAACTGATGCGACCTGTAAGAGTGGGTGGTTCTCCTACCATGGTAGAGATACAAGCAGGAAAACATCAAGATTTGCAATTCAATTTCCTACTACTTTTTCACTTTTGTTTTCATATCTGTTAGTTATTTGTTTGCAACCACATTCACTAACTATTTGCTCACAAATCATCTAGCCACGAGTTGACACCACTGCGCCTAAGTCGTTAAAGCAAATATATATTAATGGGACACTCCGAGTATGCCGCATATTTTCTAACAAAGGATATAAAGTAGTAGACTAATACCATGAGGATCATTTTGTGAGAAGCAAACGCATAACAACAGCTCCGGCATGCAATCAACCTCTATAGCAAACTCCACTAGTGCCGAAATAGTGACTAGTTCGGATTGCTTCTCTCTCTCCCATGCAAGCAATAGACGGATTTTGGGCGGCGATATCTGTGAAGTGTCCCACGACCCTTTTTTCGATAGTTCGGAACTAGCACTAACAGTATTAAAGAAATAGTTTTATCGCCAGATGACTGTGCAAATTTACGTTGAACAATGTCAGCAATAGGCTTTCCGAGCCATTTGATACCAAACGAGGTTTCAGACAGGCTATCTCGCTGTCATGTAATTTCTTTAACCTGATGTTGGAAAAATATCGTGCGAACCGGCACAATTTATATAAGAGCGTACAATTGTCGATATTTACATGAACAACGTTAAAAACCGCGCAGTTAGTTTTATATCTTCTAAGCTGAATAAAGACGAAGTACTTTTGTTATCAAACAAACAGTCGACGCATTGCTTATAGACACGCACTGTTGACGGCTATGATTTTGAAGTATCGGGTTTTAGCTGCATGAGAACGTGTCAGCTGAGAATGGTAAACTGTTTTGACATTTCTTTTCAGTGAGATTTTGGAAGTCATAATGAAACGCCAGAACAACGGCTCCAAATTGTAAAAATTTACTTTGAAAACAAAAAATAATAATAATAATAATAAATCTTTCAGCCTAGTGCTTAGAGCAAAGTGTTGAAGAAGACACCGACCGATGCCTTAATCGAAGATTTTTTATCCGCAAAGCATTTAGACTTTACATACCCTCACAAATAAAAGTCCAAAGGGCTGATATCAGACGATCTTGGTGGCCAATCTTCTGGCCCGAGGCGAGATATGAATTGCTCACCAAACGACGACGCAGTTCATCCATTGTTTCACGTGCTCTATGGCAAGTAGCGCCATCTTGTTGGAACCAAATGTTTTGGAGATCACAGGCTTAAATTTCCGGCATCAAAAAGTCGTTTATCATAGCGCGATAGCTTTCGCTATTCACTGTTACATTGGCGCCAGCCTCGTCTTTGAAGAAATATGGGCCGATGATTCCTCCAACCCATAGGCTGCACCAAACGGTTGATTTCAATGGATGTAAAAGCTGTTCTTGAATAACTTCGGGTTGCTTTTCAGTCAAATATGGCAATTCTGCTTATTGAATAGGCCATTAAACCAAAAGTGGGCCTCATCGTTATACCCCGTAAGTTGGCCTGAGCGCGCGAACACTTTTCACAGAACATCGATTGTCATAATACAATTGAAAGATTGTACGTTCAAGTTGTTGAGGCTTAAGTATTTTCATGACCAAATGTCAATGAATACTGAAAAAATTATGTATTTAGTTGTAGTCACGCGTGATCCCTCAAAGAAACCCTATTGGAAAAAGTACATCCAATCTCAACACTCTTTTTATAACTGTAAAAGATATCACCAAATCTCTTTGTGGAAATTCTTGCATGCAGTATTTCTGACTATCTTGCGGCAGGAAATTGTACCTTTTTATAAATATGTATATAGAATGTAAAACTCCAAGATATCTAATGAGAAATTAAAATAAAACAAGCTCTAGCAAGCATCAAAGTCTGACTATTCCTAAATATTCGTACTTGTCCTCATACAGGCTTTTCTTCATTAATGCTGTAACACTCTGGAATTCCATTCCAGAACCAGTCAAGGTTACTATGAAAAGTGGTAGCCACAAAAAGATGGATTGTAGTGTCTTAGAAGATCTTACTGTCTTGTTTTAACGATCTATGTATTCATATTTCCACTACATTGTATTCCTCTTTAGGAGCCTTACTCTACTTAACACTGGTATTCAAGCCTTACATAGAATTATAAGAAGCTATTATGGAACAACCTCAAGACGCACAGCACATATCGGAGGAGGAGCTCGGCCAATTAAGGATGTATAAAGGGTCCTTCAAAAGAAGTGCCCATAAGTTGTTTTAAAATACAACAGGTTTCCCTATTTTTATCCATTCCATCCCAATAATTCCAATGCGTTTTTATCCAAAATACGGCTCTAGGTACGCATGCATGTCATGCGTTTATTTCTTCTTCTTTGTTGTAAGTATGTATGTATGTCTAATTAAATATTTCTCCGCGATTGACTGCAAAGCTGAGCAACTCCACAACTCCTTTGTCTGACATAGTTTAGTTTTTCCTGACACAACACACAAGTATAATAAATCTTTAACAATTTTATGTGGAATACCACGAGAATAATTTGTTTAAAATATATCAGCCTTTTACCTCTTTCACATATGAGTCTTTTTGTACCTTGCCGCCGAATAACGGAAGCACAAAGGAATCAGATATTTAATGGCACAGAAACAGTAAGAAAATGTTAGCCATGAAATACCGGTATACTGATTCGGTCTAGATATAAGCGAATGAGTTCCTATTATAACTATGTAATATCCAACATATCGTACACTGTTATATATAATAAAGGGTATTTCAAAAGACGCGCCCAGATGTTTTTTTTTAAATAAAACATGTAAATATTAAAATTCTTTCAGGTTTTACTATTTCCATTCAAAATACAGGTCTTAAGAATTATATCATGGAAAATAATGGAGAAAAGCTTTGAAAAATGAGCCGTTTAACAGACCGATTCGGATCTGCGCGAACTTGACAGAATCAGCTGATTGGCTGACGACACTTGAGGCGTGTTTACAATGTTTTGATGATACACGAAAATTAATCAACATAACCTTCACTCATGTTGCTTCGTTGCTGTCTGAACAACGACTGATTGGACGAGTGTGTGAATATATGTGAAAATATCGTGCAAAATTCGGCTGCCGAGTCCCCAAGTGGCACACAGTGAGCTCACAGTTTTCTTTTCCACCATAGCCAAATAACACACCTGGTTATATATCATCATTTAAATGTCCACCATGAGGACGTCTACTGGTAAAATCCGCTATGCATTCGACTTATGAATGCCTAATTGTTGAGAACGTCGAGATATCGATATTGAAGGTTGTTCAGCACACACTTTGCGCTACAGCAACAATATTCTCAAGAGAACATCCAGTTTTTGGGCTACCAGTCCCTATTCTATCCTCGACAGAACCAGTTTCTTGAAATTTTTTCACCACCTACTGAATTGTCGACTCATTCGGCGGATTTTTTGCACCAAAACAAATCATGAATTTTGCGATATGTTGTTCTGAAAGAAATATGAACAAACAAATATGACATAAAAACGGCACCGTCTAGGAATTATTCCCTACTGACATCTAGGCGTCACTTTTGACAGACTCTTTATATCTGACTCTTAGCTTTTAAAAAAACATGAGTTTTGATTTAAAGTTTTAAGTTCATTAAATTTACTAGTAGTACAGGGCTCGGCATTCGAAGTGTAACCAATTCAAAAGCGCATAAATTTAGTTTGGAAAATTACTTTTATTCAACTCAAAGTAAAAAATGGCCTTGAGACGTTTCAGAAACGAATCGCAAGCTGCCCGAATGTGACATGCAAGTATTTTGACCCACTCGCGGACAATGGTTTTATCAGCGCCTCGAGACTGGTGAATCTTTTTGTTCGAACTTTGCTCTCCAAAATGGCTCAAAAAGAATAATCTAACGGCTTCGCGTCTAGTGAATTTGAAAGCCATTGTGCGGACGTTATGAAGTTCGGAACGTTATTTTTTAGCCATTCTTGGTTCACTTGAGCTTAGTGAGATGGTGCCGAGTCCTGTTGAAACGTCCATGTTCTTGTCGGAAAACACAATGTTCGGAAATTTACCGATTTCGGCTGGCTGAAGCGAAGCAATTAATTCCCTCTCCCAAGTCTGATTTGTTGCTGCTTTGGTGTGAGATCATGCGCCTTTTGGATTTTGTACGGCTTGACTTTGATGGCAAGAAGTTGTAAAGGAAGCAATGGTTCACCAAGGACAGTGACGCTAAGAAGAGGAAGAAGAAGAAGGTTTGACTTTGAGATCATTTTTCAGTATGCGACGGATGCTACGGTTAGATATTTTCAGTTCTTTCGTTATTTGATTGGCACTTCGTCGAGGATTTCGCTCAAGTCGCTTCTGAACTTTTTGAACCATTTCTCGTGACGGTGCAGTCTTTTGATGACCACCTCCATGACGTTTCGCGCTGCTACCAGAATCATTGTAGCGAGTAATGGTGCGATAAACAAAAAGTTGATTTACTTTAAGACGATCGAGCTCACGAACAATCGCTGGTTGTGATTTTAAACCCATTACTGATTTCCTTGTAAACAATACTCTGGGCAGTAATTTAGTCAACTAACAGAGAGCTGATGCCCGTGCAGCAGCTGCGCGAGCGGTTACACTTCGAGTGTCGGACCTTGTAAACACATGTGAAAAGGCTGTGCGGTTAATGCTTTTCTCAAAAAGAAATTATTTATAACCGTCTAGTTGAATGGTGGTATGGCGGTCTTACCTCGTAAAGGAAAGATTTACTTTACTTTTATCCTATTCCCATTTTTATAAAAAAATGTGTAAAGTGTTTAAGAGAAGATATGATTTTAATTGCAATCAAATTATCATCGTTAAATTATAAAAAATTACGGATCATCAAAACAATATACGTTGCATTAAAAGAAACATACATGCCAGTACGTATGTACATATGTATGTATAAATTTCGTTGAATGGATTTTGAGTACAAAATATTCTTGTTGTTCCTTCAACTGCGCGCCATTTTAATGCTATGCACACCCGTCTTATAAGTAAAACAAACAAATATAATAAATAACATAAATATGTTCCTCTTATGGCCCACATACAATATCCATCACACATACTTATGCACATATTTAAGTACTTTAGTGTACACTGGTAACGACCACCTGTTGCTAACGATAAGCGCTTTTGCGCAACTACAATATTTCAGATGTTGTTTGCAAGGCGAGGAGTGTTAGTATTGAAGGGGAAATCTTTATGAATGGTGATTTCTCTGCAAATAATTACAATTTATTAAAATATGAAAAAAAGAAAAACATTTAAAATTGGAAACTGCACGGAATAATAGGATTTTTTTTTACTCAATGACTAAAGCCACTTTTGCAACAATAATAAAATACTTCACCTAGAATCTACCCATTGTTGCAACACCATCCCTTTCGTTTCCCAAACAACTCACATGTGCTGGAGCAAATCAAACTCCACTCGCATTTGAGCAACAACACAACCGGTTTCCCACAAGCATTGAGTATTTTATGCTTTTCACTCATATAAGTATGGTGAATTTCTTGAGTGTATTTGTACGCTGTGAAGACGCTGCTGGCCGGAGGTCATGTGCATTTTACTGTGCTGGTGGTGAATAGATTTCGTTGTGCTGTGTCGTGCGAAAGTAATGTGCTAATGTGCTGTCGGAAGTTACGCTAATCGACGGCGGATACGTTGAGAATTTTTTAAAATTTTTCGTTCGGTGTGTTGTGCAAATGAAAGAAGTTATTGGCTTCTTGCCGATACATTAGCAATGAGATATATGGAATATAATGATGAGATAAGTGAACGGTGCCGAATTAATTGAATATTTTTAATGGAAAAATTATCAACTACATATTTCAGAATTTACAAAATAACAAAATAAATTCATACGTGTATGAAGAAGTTTGCGTAAATGTTTTCAATGTAGTAGCAGTAATGAGAAAATAACGAAGAAGTGCAATTTGGCAGCAGCAGCTAAAATCGAAGTTAGTGGCCACCAAATGGCTTTTTGGCTTTACTAAATAATTATTTAATGGCTAATACGATGAATGTGAAATGAAAAATAAATAAATATAAAGTGAGTTGAAGCCTATAAATTAAGTTCTCGTGCATACATTTCATATTTGGTGGCAAACATATGAGAAAAATGTGGCAGCAAGAAAAGGGCCTGAGAATTCCAAATTAATTAAAAAGTATACAACTGGCTATGCAAGTATTTGTTGTATTTGAATCTGTGTGAATTGGTGCAGTATTAGTGTGAATAATTCAGTGTTTGGTGTTGTTGCTATTCTTGTGAATTTTGTGAGTCGCGCGCGCACACATACTCTCACACACACATGCCCATGGCAAAGACGACGCGCCGCATTTCTGCGTTCGTTTACTTACCTGAGCGTCGACGCTGCATAGTCCGCGTCCGTGAGTAATATCATACATTCGTTAACGTGCGGGGAAATGCCGTTCCAGCGCAACCAGGCAGGTGTGCCGCATACGGTGTTGTTGTTCCTGTGAGCTTCAACGCAAAACCAGTTGTTAGCAGTGACGTTCGCAACTCTCAGCCGTTTCATAAGTGTTAGTGTAACGAGTTTTCAACATCAACGATCGTTGATCGCTCTCAAAACGCGAATACGGTCGTTGGTGCTCTCTAATCGACTAACAGCATTGCCATTTTGAATAATATTAAAGAATAAGTAAAAATAATTGAGCAAAAAATAATAATAATAATGTAAACAAACAGTTTTTCTCGCCATTGAAGCAAAATGTAATATGAGAAATAAATATATACGTATGTATGTACGTCAAATAAATAAAATATTCAGCTAAGTAATGCGGCGTTGTAAGTGATTGTTTTGAATAGTGAAATCGGAAAGTTGACTGGCTTCCCAGTCAAAAATAGAATTGTTTATAAAATAAAATTCCGATAAGCAAATACAAAAAAGTTTTGGGGTTCATTCACTCCTTGACCTTTGCCATACAACACTACTACTTGCGACTGCAATCACAATAAGTTATTACAATCCAACAACACAAAAATACACAGTCATGGAGGAATGCGAGCGACGTTTAGAAAAATCTAAAAGTGTGCTTTTTCACAACAACAGCAACCACTACTACTACTACCACTGTAAAGTGCCATCAAAATTCAATTTATGGATTATATGCGGTGTCTGGCTGTTGCTCAGCCTCATTGGCAGCTGCTATTGTTCAGGTATGTTTGTATGAGTACATCTTTGCTTGTGCATTTGCCCGCAAGTTAGTCGTCTAGCAAATTGACGTAGCGGCTGCTGTAAAAGGCGGCAGCATTTCCGTTATTACTAGCGATTTAGTTGAGCAGCGCACTTTTAGGGCATTCACTGACCTACGACAAAAATGTGTTTCTATTTTAGGGGAAACGTATGTGGATGGGATAGCGTGGCATACGATACACGTGTGAAAATGACAGGGAAAATATACGAAAATAAATCGAGTGATTTTAAGAGGCCGAAAGCATGAGACTTGAAAAGGAGTCATAAATTTGTGGTGTTTTGCTTGTTGGGCATAAATTTATAAAAATGTAGTGAAATAATATTATATGGTGATCTTCGTATTATATATGAATTGGGTTGGACTTAGCATTTCAGTATTTCTGCTGTGTAAAGAAGGAAAATAATTAATGAAAAATTGCTTTATTTTTGCAATACATTTCATTTAATTTAATTTCATATAACGCAGTTTTGTGAAAAAGTGAATAATTAGTTTAAGTCCAATAATCTTCGTTAAGTTAGACCATAATTACTTAGAAACTTCGGAAAAACAGATGTTGCAGAATGGTTGATGCTTAAGTTTTCATATGCCACCTTGATCAAAAAATTCCCGGAAGACTTACATATAAAAAAATTCAAAATACAAGTTTACAATACTTCTTTTCGGCTGCTTTACAGGCTTCAAAAAATCGATTTTTTTGGGAAGGAAAGAATTACTCGATTGAAACGAAACTTTCAGGTGTTATTGTTATATATTTCAGCAATCTTCTCAAATTCTTTCATTTAAATATATGTCATATTATGCCTGGTAGAAGCATTTTGCCGAGGCGCCTCGAGTATGCATGTGTCGTGCGGCGGGAAAGATGCAGGTCGCAATTTTTATCTGAAACCAAAAAATTAGTTAAACCCAGGAAAATTAAACAAAAAGTGAGAAATTCAACAATTTTTCGCTAATTAAAAAAAAATTTATTTTTTTGGAAAAACTAATTCACTTTAGATTGTTTAAAAAGTGGGTTAATCATAACTTTCTTAAAGTTTTTTTAGGTTCAACTAGAAGATAATTGAATTCCGAATACAATCAACGTTATCTCGTTTCGATAGGACGTCTAACTTTTTACCTATCTTTCCCGCCAATTAGGAAAAATCGTAAAAATAAAAATCCGAGAAATCGCGCGTCAAATTTTTTGTATAAAAAAAACCGCTCGTATAACTGTTCGACGCTTGCTCACAATTTCTTCTGTAACTGCGAAAATATTTTGAATTTGCTTCGAAAATTTTGAGGACACATTCTTGGATAGTTTGGGAAGACATTTATGCAAAAAAACAATCGATTTTTTGAAGCCTCTAAAGCAGGCTCCCCCCTTAAAACGCGTTCCCCGCAGAGTGGTTTTGACTCGAACAGAAAAAATCGCAGGGAGCCATATCAGGTGAATTCGATGCCTGTTGGATTGTATTCGTTTCTTTCAATCAAAAATTCACGGATAATGACGACATCGTGCGACGATGCGCTATCATGGTGCAAAATCCACGAGTTGTTTTCCCACAAATCATGTCTTTTTTGGTGAATTGTTTCAAGTAAGTGTCTCATAACGATCAAATAATAATCCTTATTGACTGTCTGACCTTCTGGCAATACTGTTGTATGACATAAGAACCCCGACCATCGAACCCTTTTTGACAGAAAACGGCTTGGTTTTGGTTCATTCTGAGCTCTGCACTCACTCGCCTGATGTCTGGATTGCGTTTCGTACTCATAAACCCATCTCTCGTTTTCAGTAATAATGAGTTTGATGGATGTTGGGTCGGTTTCAGCCTTGAAAATCATGTCTTTGGCTATATCAATGTGGTCCCTTTTTTTTGGCAAAATTTTGCGAGGCCATCTTTTACAACCCGGTACAAAGATAAGCGTTGTTGTTGTTGACGCATGCAGCAATTTGATTTCAAGTCTTAGCCCTTGGGTATATTTAACGTCTGAGACACGTCATACACTTGTTTGAGTTTAGACAATATTTAACATGCACAGTTTTTTAATACTACATAAATAACAATAAATGAGTTCCTACGTAAACTGTACTGCGTTTACATACTACTTTAAGTAACCAAAAATCAAATCCGTTCCACATGCAAATATTTTTTGAAATAAATCCCAAGGGGTTAAAGCAAATCTATGTTGTTTTACAATACGCGAAATCGGTCACTTAATCTGTTTTATATTTTTCGGTGGTCATATTGATTGTAGATTCTGATTCACTGATCTCGTTTCGTCACAATTTTTTATGGTCAAGTGTTATTAATTTAAGTTTTTCGCCATTTCCCTTTGGGAAATATATTTTTTGCACAGTGACATTATCTGGTGTTAGAGATCGGCCAACGGTCATTTCAAGAAGAACTAAAACAAAAAACAAAAACAGCATATTGAGCCATATTTCCCCAAATTTTAGTAAACTTTCTCCTAATTTTTAATAATTTTTTGCTGACTGCGTTTGCGATTTTTTCATATAAAAGTACAATTTATTATTAATTTTTTTAATTTTGTTTGCAAAAACATAATTTTTAAATGGAATAAAAGTGCAAAAAGCCGCCATTAAAAAAAAATTATAAAAACTCAACGCAATTTTTTAGTTGCTATTACTTGCACTTTAGCTGATCTTTGCTGGAACTGGGAAGCAAAGTTGCAGCAGTACTATTCATGCATATCTACCGTAATCTCCGATTTATATGCCCACATATTTCACAGCTCGAATTTCGAATCATAAAATATATTGAATGCATTACACTTCTTTATTTCCTTTGAAATGGAATCGCCCTTTGAACTTATATGACTTTCTATAAAGTGGGAGTTTGAAGTTTTATTTTCCACTGAAGTAGTAATCAGATAAAATTAAAATATTTGCGTTTGATAGAAAAACTGGTAGCTGTTACTATGCATTTTTTGTTTTTTGTTTTTGTTGGCGAAAATATTTGGTATTCTTCAAGGATAAATTTAAAAAATTATCATTTTTGTTTTAGTTTTATTTATATGAAAATTTTTATCATAATTTATGGCCTTAGGTCAATTGCCAGAACTTTCTTTCTTCTGTCGTTTGATATCAATATTATAACACTGCGTGAAGTTTAAACCATGTTTTCGCTTTTTGTAGTAAAAAAAAGCTGAGGAATCGATAAACGCGAAAATCGATTTTCTTAAAAATTTGGTATGATACAGACCTCTTTTGGGTACCGATCAGCTCAGCAGCCTTGCCTCTAATCGACATTTATAATAATAGAAAGTTTCTAAAATTTAAGACCACAAAGAATTATCTAATTAAGAAATCTCAAATTTGGTATACCAACATTTGTTTGTCCTTTCTTTTTTTTTTATTAGTATTAAATCTGAATTAAAGTCACTCGCTTAACACCCCCCTCTGGACCCAATCTGTTGATACAACACGTTTCTTGGGCCTATCATTAGATGAGTTAAACGATGACGATCCGTGACTACGGCGCACTTGCAGGGCCTGGTGAAGTGCTACAACAACAACAACAAAGCTTCATCAAAATGCCAAGATTTTTAATTAGGATTTGCAGAAAAAATTTTGGTATTAATTTTCAACGATTTTAAATTTTACACAATATAGACCAAATTTCAAGTGGCTTGAAATTCTCATTTTTTGATCATTTTTTTCCTGACGGTGCCACGCATTTTCTCCTTATATGATAAAAAAACGCCGTGCATTCGTTATATGAGAAACACGGTCGGAAAAAAATTATAAAAATTCAACGAGATTTTTTACCACCTTCAAACTTACATTTTTTTATACTAAAACTTGCGAAGCATACATTTTTTGAATATTAATTATTTTAGGATATGAATTGTTGTGCTTGAAAAATTGTTGAATTTTTTTAATTTTCCCACAAAGTTTTAAATTTTGTTTTAAACTGTTTTTGGTATATAATACGTTTATAAAAAATTGTAAATATTAAACAAACCGGAGAAAAATAGTTAAAATTGGCCAAAATATTGAGGGCTACAGAATTTGTAATGAAACATGGAATTGTACCGCAGAAATACAAAGGCGGGATAGAAATAGCACGTAATGTTTTTTTTTTTTTTTTTAATAAAAAGGTACTAAGCAGCCACGGCCTCTGCCTGAAAACCAAAATGCGATTTGTAAAATGCTGTGATCGATACTTCTCTAGGCTATAGACGCTTGGACCCCTTAAATAGCAGATCTCAGCAAGCTTAAGGCATATGAATTGTGGATATATCGGCGAAATTTAAGAATACCGTGAATGCCGAAATAGCAGATCGTGTTACGAATAATGACGTTCTACAGAGAATAAACTGTGATCGAGAGCTGTTATCAACCATAAAGAGAAGGAAGACATCATACTTAGGCCATATCATAAAAAATTCCAAATACGAGTTGCTCTAACGGAACAAGGAAAAATGGAAGCAAGACGAGATATTGGCCGGAAGCAATTTTCATGGCTACGTAACATTAGACAATGGACCGGAATACAAAATGTAAGCATACTCATTGGCATGGGAAAGGACAAAGTCCAATACGCCGAAATAATTAAAAACTTGTAAATTTGTTTTGCTTTTGTTTTCAATTTTTTTTTTTATTAATAATATGTTTGCAAATATGTTTTATGTGTAATTTTCATTCAAAAATTAGTAAATATCAAAAATAACTTTATATGTTCACCTATATTCGAAACCGAATTGGCAACTGTAATTCTAACAGCGAGGAAATTTGAAAAGTCTAATGGTGCCAGCACTCACCGACGTTAGAGTAGTCACTTTCCCTTGCCCGTAGGATACACAAAATTGAGAAAAACTTTAGCCCGTAGAAAGCAACTGCTCTCCGTTGGTTACATATTTACAAAATGAATCTATTTGTATGTGCTTGTGTTTGACTTTATCGACACACTGTTGCCATTGATATTTTTGGTTACATACTTTTGCGCACACCCGCGTTAGCATTTACGAATTTTCATTGTATAATAAGCCAAAGTCAAAACCATTAAATGCAAATAGTTGATTTATCTATAATTAACATTATTCAACAATGTTTTTAAGTTGTTTTAATAAAAATAAAATTTTTTCTAATTTTATTTTGTAAATGTTTTCGAAATGTACTGTTTGGTCACACTGTGTGGTGAGAAAGCAATCAGCTCACACGGTTCTACGGAAACAATGCAAAATACCACGTCAACGATTTACGATACCACGAAATGGAACGGTGGTGAGAATTCATTTACATGGGGCTCTCAGTAGTTTCATTTTGTCAGCTGACACGGGCGTACGTTTACATTGGTGAGTGTGAGCATCATAAGACCTAACAGGTTATTTACTCGAAGCAAGGTACACTACACGGAAAGCAGTAGTAGGGCTGCAATTTTGATTTTTTTTATTTATTTGGTCTCTAAGATGTCAAATGTTTTCTAAGTTACCGTAAATTATCAATCTTTCTTTATAGATTTTGACATTCTGAGTACCAATATCAAAAACAAAATGCATTGCTCTTGTCCTTTTTCCTCTGTCACCTATTTAATTTGCCTTGCAATAAAGTAATACTTGTTTGGGGCGGCGAAGAAATTTTTATCACTGACATAGCGACTAATCTACGCGATTTTGACTTAAAGTTCCGCCCGCTGAAACTCGATTGTCGAAAATACATATAATTTCGTTTCATCTTGAGTTGCTTTCGAGCAGGTTGACGACATCGAAAATTGACGGTTAAGTGAAGAAAATCTCACACAATGCTTGCAAAATTATAAATCTATTTGTTTTGCCTCCAAACTTTCTGACACTACAATTTTATCACTTTTAGCGTTACTTTGACATGTTCGATTGCATTGTCAATAAGGAAATTAAAGTTCAGCAAGGATTTAACATTTGAAATTTTAAGTTAACATGGAATATCCATTAAAGTGTTGGTACTCGTACACACAAATACTCATATACAACCGTTTGCCAAATCAGCAAACAGCTCAACAGGTGGTTTTGCGGTGGCTTCAACTTTGACATCTGAAATGGTTGAATGCAACTTTAGTTGGGCAGCAGTCGAGTTGCCCAAGGAGGGGGCTAATAAACCAGAGTAAAGCCAACTCGTAAAAAAAATTTGCCAAACTAAAATCCACACTCGTCGTTTACTGCCAACTCATCAATGTCATTTCATGATATATATTTTTCGCTGGCAGTGAAAGCACTTGAATTGACCCACGAACCCGCTGCGGTATCCCAAGGCTGTTAATTATTAAACCAATTGAATTGAATGAACGAACGGATTGATAGACGGCTGGTCAATATGCTTTGCCATACAAACGCTTGCCTTCAACACATCACTTTCAGCTGCCTATGCACATATGTATGTATGCCCACCCACCTATCCACCGGCCAAATCGGGGTCATCAGCATTTAAGTGTGTGGTACATAAGTACATATGTTCCAATTGTCAGTGGAAAACGGTTTGATGTAGAATTTAACTGAGGACAAATTGACAAAAACACAGTAAAGGTGAAGAAGGAAGACGTGTGATGGTATTTTCGGCGCGAATAGAAGAATAACTATTAAAAAAAGGATAATTTTATTCATCTACGTACAAATTGATTAATAGGTAGGAGAAATACATATATGTAGAAGAGGCTAAAGAGCGAAAGAAGAAAAAATATTAAACTATTGAAGTTAAGACGAAGCTGGTGAAAAGAAGCAGAAAACAATGTATACAAAATGAAAATAATAGAATCCAACATATCAATGGATTTACAAGATTGAAGTAAAATTACGTACCTGCAAATGTTAACTGCCATTATTTATTAAAGGGTTTTGAAAATTTAAGATTATCTTTGCCTTAGTTCAAGTTTTAACTGGAAATCAAGCAATCATGGCGGTAATAAGACTTAAAATAAATGAAGAAAATGCTAAAGAGATTAAGCTAAAACTCCATAGCAAGTGTTCCAGACGTTATGGATTTATTTAGTAATAAAATTTGTCAGCTGCAGAAAGCGCTGAAAGCCATAGCGCCTAAAACATTTTGTATGAAGTCCTAGTAGCTTTAGCGTCAAAGTGGCGGCGAACATTTTTTTGTGCTTTGTTTTTTGAATTTTTTCCAGCAGGACAATGAAATAAATCAAAAGTTCTTTACGTTGCACTAGTCATGGACTACACGCAGCGAAAAAAAAATGCCGCACTAATAATTTCACAAGATTTTGTTGTTTAACCGATTGGAAATTTTGTTAGTCGTCATGTAATGGGCTGGAAATTTGCAGTGTAAATGCCGTGCAAAGCATTCTTGTAACCATTTAAAGGTTAATTTGTCACGTCATAAATGTGTTTTTGAAAGGCTAAACAAATTATAACTAACCAAAATTACAACTTTTCTTTCATTCTTCGACTCGAATGGCTACTACAATTTCATTATCGGATTGAAATGTAACTACTCGTAAAATAGCCGGTCAAATAAAATATTAATAAGAAATCGGTAAATCGGTTTAAAAATAATAATTGGTTCAGATATCGCACCCTAAATACAAAAGGGTCACAACTCAAAATTTTCCACACTCGAGCTTGACTTGTTTACAGTAGCACAGAAAACAAACTATGTGACATATCACGCTGAAATTTGCCATGTAAGCTTATAACAGTCTTACCAAAAAACAAAAAATTTATGTTTGCCATATGTCATCCGCGGACCGTTTTATTGATAACGTCTCGTTCATATTTGAGCAGAAGGAACATTTTGAGTTGTGCCCCTTTTGTATTTAGGGTGCGATATGTTCAATTCCGCTTTAATGTTCCTCACATGGGTATCGATGCTATTGAAGGTAAAATTACGCAATACATTTAAACTAGTTTCGGACTAGTCCGGTGGTGTGAAGTTTCGATTAAGCGTTGAGTGTATGACCGTCGCAGGTAAAAGTACCCATCACAGTAAAACTAGTTTCGGACTAGTCCCAAAGTGCTTGGTTTCTCTTTGGCGTTCCTCAAATGAATGTTAAGTGTACTATTTGCCACAATCACTGTTGTTAAAAGTATCCATCACAGAGAAACTAGTTTCGGACTAGTCCGGAAGTGCTTGCGTTCCTCAAATGAATGTTAAGCGTATTATTTGCCACAGTAAATGTTGTTAAAATTATACATCACCGTAAAACTAGTTTTGGACTAGTCCGGAAGTGCTTGGTTTCTCTTGGCGTTCCTCAAATGAATGTTAAGCGTACTATTTGCCACAATCAATGTTGTTAAAAGTACACATCCCAGTAAAACTAGTGTCGATCTATGCCGGAAGTGCTTAGTTTCGCTTTAGCATTCGTTGTATGAGCAACTAGCCGAAAATATTCTAATAATGAATATTCTCATTACTGAATATTTAAATTTTAAATGCCAAATTTATAAATTATAACCTAATAAAGTGAGTGGCATAGCCAACAGCAAAATGCCAGCGGCAACTGCAACAGACTAAAGTAAAGGTAGGAACGGCCAGCCAGAAATTGTGAATTGAAATGCTGCACTCGTAGAGTCGCTAAATTTTCACTGGAAATATGAAGCCGGTGTTTGGCTGTGCCGCCAAGCAAAAAGCATGCTTTTAAGTGGTCTGCGGAATACTGCATTTTTGGCACGGCATTACACAAAAGTTTTAAAATTTAATTATGTAACAGTAAAATCATATTATATAACGCTGGTCGTTGAATTGCTTCTACTTGCATTGACTCTGCAACTAACTACGAATTTGTATTTAATTAGTTAAATAAATGAATTCCAGGCAAGCGTTAAAGCTCTTAGTGACTAAAGTGGCGTTAGGCTGTTGAATGAAGAACATTTAAGTAAACGGTTGGAACTTTTTTAAAACTACGCAAACCTATTTACATACAGTTTTGGATATTACGTGTTTGTGTATGTGTGTGTACGTGTAGGTATAATTACATTCAGGGTTTCAAGCTATTAGAATTAGTGGCTTGTGGTGAGTGTCGACAATAGAAGGTAAACTGCAAATGAGAAACAGCTAAAGTGCGTAAGCCAATAGGCTGCATTATTCTGTATGTGCACGTGAATAGCTGAGTGTAGGTATGAGAATGTCTGCTGGAAAGTTGGTAATCAATGCAGTAAAAATGCCAGCTGCAATGGTTATTGGTTGATGGTAGTAAAGGGTTAAGGTATGGCCCTTTAGCACTGCGACCATATTGATCTATTGTGCACCCTATGCTGTCTATTGACTGTTAAGTATGCTTATGAATTGTACCAGCTCCTTCTGAGGGAGTGATTGTAGGTCTTCATCTATAAGCATGAACTTCTTTAAAAACGTTTTCCTTCTATACGCCAACCCCGGATATTCGATGATGAGATGTTCTACAGACTCCTCATTTTCGCAGCAAAATCTGCAGGTGCTGGTGTTAGTTATGCCTAATTTATGTAAGTGTTTGTTGCAGGTGAAGTGACCCGTGAGGGCGCCTGTGAGAGTGCGAATGCTCTTTTTGTTTAACGTGAGGGCCTTGCTAGCTCTTTTAACATTGAAACTTAAGTCTAAGACCCTCTACGTTGTTCCAATGCTGATTTATAGTATTAGAGTTTTGGTCCAGTATTTTACTTTTTGTTTTAGGCTGTTTTTGTTAAATCCAAACATGGAACTAGGTCCGATGAAATTTACATCTGCCCCTTTTTTGGCTTGAAAGTCTGCCTTTTCGTTGCCGTCATATCCCTCCCTGGTACCCAAATTAATGAGTGCCTTGTGGCATTCTAAGAGAGTTTTTGAGTTGTAGTCCAAAGCTTTTAGAACTGATATGCTGTCCGAGAGTATTCTAATCTTTACTCTCTTGTGGTTTCTACGTTGCATGATGTTTGCTGCTTCCATTATTGCGTATAATTCCGCTTGGAAGATGGTGATGTCTCTGGTGAGAGTGAACCCAGATGCACGCCACCAATAGGAGGAGGAGCTCGGCCAAACACTTAACAGATGTATAAGCGCCTATTATTTTTTTTTTTTTTAATTTTCATTCTTATTTACAAAAGTTCGCTATTTTAACACATTCCACTTAGTTCCTACGGTTCGTTCCTTTCCACAGTTTAAATTAATATAATTCACCGAAAAAAAAATACTCTCAAAAATAGATTCTAACCTGCTTAAACTTCACATCTATCATCGTACAAAAAATATTTTCTACAATCTTAAATAGTTAATTAATGAATATTTTGAATGTGTTCATCTATTTATTTACATGAGGAGGCGATCGCTATTAGAAAAAAACTTTTCCTCATTTCGATCTTTCACCGAGATTCGAAACTCCGTTCTCTCTAAATTCCGAACCGTTCTCTCTGAATTCCGAACCGTTCTCTCTGATTCGTCGATTCGGCCGCCGCTTTGTTTAGTAAAAGAAACAGCCCCTCGACACACCCTGACTTCATATGAAAGGCACCAGTTCGGAAGTAGTAGATTTCCTGACGTGTTTTAATGTCATCATGGCCATGTAACAGGCGGCAATGTCACATGCGTCGTTTACTGCCGCGCGCTACGGGGAAGCTAATACGAAACGACGGCATTTACCGCCATTGTTATCGACTGTCGAAACACATTTGACATTTCAAATTTAGTATATTTGCATATATTTACACACGCACACATACATACATACGAGTATAATATGAGAGAAACCGCAAACAGCTGGAGCAGAGAGCTAATGGGCTGGTATTAATGATGCATAGAGGCAGGCGTGTGGCGTTGTCAGTAAGTGTATGTACCTCACCCCCCATCAATGACAACGAAGGGGTGAAAAAATGCATTATGCCATGCGGGAATAAGAATGCATATATGTACGTACATGTATGTGTATCAGGATGACCAGCGAAAAAGGTTATGAAAGTTGAAAGTCCTACCCCTAACTATTTTTTTTTTCTTTTTATACGAAGCAATATTTTCCTTTTTTTAGATTTTTTAAAATTAACTAAGAAAATTAGCTAATACAAAGTAAAATTTATTTTTCAAATATTTAAATTATGTTTGTATATATGTATATCGTTAGAAAGTTATTTATTTATAGAAATAAATTTTAAAAATATTATTTTAATAAAAATAATAATTTTTTATTGTCATTACAACCCCCGAAATGTAAGAATGTGTCAATTCAGGGCCATAAAGTATGGAAATAATCTGCCGACTGAAGACCGAAAGCGACTTATGGTGAATTCTAAATAGTTTTCAAACAAATCACATATTAATATTTAAAAAAATTACGATTTGAACTTTCCTAAACTTTTTTGTGGAGCACCCTAATATACGTATGTAAATATGTGTGTCAACAAAATAGATTTAGCACACATTACGAATATTATAAAAAGTTTTTGGTGCCACTGCGTGTTTAAAGGCAGTTCAATGCGCATTCAAAAACAACCCAAAAGAACAAAATGAATGAAAATAAATAAAAAATCAAGTATAAGTTAAGAAATGATCAGGGGTGCGAGCAGCTAAATGAAACATGAAGCACCATAACACATTTTATCCAATGGAACTTGTGCATTTATTACTCATTTATAGTGTGCAAATCTTATTCGAAATAGAGCTGTAAAATTTAAATAGTTCAAGGATACTTGCGACTGCACTGCAACTTAAATGTCTGCTGTTAAAGTCGCTTTATCACCGCATTGCCCTCCAGACTTGTGCACTTTTCGAGCAAGCCATCCTCACACAGCTTTTCCCCTATGTTAAGGTCAGGACAATATGGCGGCCACCCGGTTAGTCTATTTTCATCACGATTTCAACTACATTTTAAAGGTCTGTTAAGTCTTAGAAATATTAACAGCAATATTGTTCAACAGTCGGCTTTGCTTACACTTGCGATGTGCTGGCAACAGATGGTTAACAGAGTTGCGTATATTAGCATGTAAAGAGAGCCGTGTACATATATGTAGAAGATAAAAACAATTTTCGGCGTGTAAATTCTTCCACACAAAACTTATTTAACGCTTCCTGTTTTGTTTGCACAGGCTGCGCCTAAAATTTATTTACATATGTAAAATACCTATCACTGTTAACTTAACATTTTCTGTTGCGTTAGTGGAAATGAGTTAAAGTTCTTTAGGACTTTTTACTATTACTATATATTAAACAATTTCCTGGGAGTTTGTTAATTTAAATTTGAAGTCAAACTATAAATAGTTAAGTTCGATGGAAATATACAATTGGCGCAGCGAAATTTAGTTAGCAACATTCAGAAGGTGAGTTTGCGCGCTTTGATAAAATAGCAAACAAGAACCCAGATAGCGCGTCGCATTACATATGTATGTAGGTGAACCTTACATGGGAATTTTGAATAATGCCTAGAAAATATTTATTATTGCATAATAGTCATTTGCAATAATCCCCAAAAACCTAAAAGAAAAAATTATATTGTATTTGTTCTGAAAATTCAATAGCCTTAGGAGATTTGTGCTTCAAAACGAAAGAATGAATCGAATGCCATCCTACAGCCATCGAATTCATCTGATTCCTGCGATTTTTTTTCTGCACTGGCTGTGATCGAGTCATAAAACCACTAGAGGGAACGCGTTTTAACTGGATTTGATGGCTATAGCGACAATGGCTATACTGATAGCTGAAATAGAGTTCCAGAAATGTTTCGAGAGCTGGATCAATCGCTGGCATAAGTGCATTGCAGTTGATTGGGAGTACTTTGAAGGCGATAATATAATATCACTTTTAAAGAATAAGCTTGTATGTTGAAATCTATGAATATACTCCGGTAACTTTTTGATCAATGTGGTATTTTAAATATAAGCGAAACGGAAGGGAAGATTCGATTTTTAGAGATATCTCGCTTCTCGAAAAAGCCGTACAACTTCTCAGTCATACTGAAGGTAACTCAAACAGATATTAATTTTTGTTTACTGTAGGAGAATTGCACCAATAACAATAGCGAACATTAAGCTATGAAGCAATCCGTGTGACAAAAACATGCTGTTATACCAACAACAACAACAATAGAACGTGTGAAATTGCTGACACTGCGCTTTGATGATACAGGCAAATTAGGCGATTTTTCACACTCAACGCGCTCAACGCTACTCGTTATTCGACACTCCAATTCTGAGCATATTTACGAGTACCTATACTCCGTACACTATACAAAGGCAAGTACTATATATATGTGAGTGCGGCATGTTTAGTTGCCTGTTGAATGCAGTAATTCGAACGCTAAGAAGACTAGGGTAGGACTAGACCCTTTTTTAAACAATAAGCGCTGTTTCATAGAAGGCGCTGTGCTTATCACTGACGCCATTATAACCATTTAAGGGGGTATTCTGGTCTAGACGCCTTATTTTTAGGTATTTTTAAAACTAAGATAAACAGACATGAAACACATTTTTACTAACCATCTTTTTAATGGTTTTTATTAATATTGGAAAAGTATAAAAAAAAAGATCGTGGAATTACAGGCCGGCGGAGTGGCGGCTACATAAAAGACGGTGATCCATGGTTGACATGATTCCAACCCTTGTAGTGATCTAAAACAAACAAATTAAAAAAATTCTTTAATAGTTAACATAGGATGTCGCTATCGGATTACGCCAAATTAAAGAAACAAAATTCCCAAAATGGCGTCAACTTGGAAAAAAAAAATTGTTGAACCCTCTTGTTTTTACCTTTTCAAATTTTTTAAAAATACTTCAAACTTAAATTTTTCAAAATTCGAGGCAGGCGCGATAGACAGATGTATAATAAAAAATTCTTATCAAACTTCAAAGGGATCGGTCAAGTAGAACTTGAGATATCATGACGACCATCTCAAAAAAAGTAGTTTTGAGAACACAAAAATTATTTTCAAGTTTCTAGATCAAAAAACCCCCTTAAAATCAAATATTGAGATTATTGTATTGAGAGAGCCGCTCTCTCTCTCTTTGATATTTTTTTTTATTTTGTTATTCCTACATTAATCATACATCTGTCATACTGACATTTAGTACATTTTTTAACAATTAGTCGGGAAAATTATTAAATATATTTCATCATGGCCAGTGCCAAGATGAATACAGTGATTACATTTTAGGACAACAATTACATTTTATATAGAACAGTTATTTTAGCATACGAGAATTAATATTTAATTTAATAGGTCAATTGGTCGGTTTCTCTTCAGACGTCGTAAAGTTCTTCTTTCAAGTTGTGAGCGTGTATTGACTTCTCTATTTTTGTGCTGGTTTATTTCGTTAAAATACCTTGTTGATATCGCTTTTATTTCTTCGTCGATTAATGGTATATTGAACGTAGTATGGATGTCATCATTTTTTGTGTACCTGTCGGACATTGTTATTATACGTAAGATTTTTGATTGTTGTCGCTGTACTTTGTTTATGTGAGTTCTTTTTGCAATTCCCCACACTTGAAGTCCGTAGGTCCAGATTGGTTTAATGACCGCCTTATATACTAAAAGTTTATTGGAAATAATGAGCTTAGAGTTTCTGCCTATTATTCAATACAATTGTCGAAATTCTTTGATAATAAAAAAAATTTTTTTTAATAATTTAATTTTTTCCATTCGAATACCATAAATACGTTGAGCAACCCAGCATCATTAGTGCCGTGTTTTGTGGCAATTTTGCGGCGAAAATGCTTAGCCAGCGAAATTCACGAATTTTGGTTCCTTCGCCGCCTTTATTCAATACCATGCAATTTCGCAATTCCAATGCAGCAAAACCCTGCTATGCTGCTGTTACACCATTTATATTCAATTCACTAGAATTAAATTCGAATAGCTGTGAAGCTGTTCATTTGTCTCTGTGGTCGTATTAATTTCTTTTTCTTTTTTTTGCTTTTACATTCCACTAGCTAAAATTTTCGAGCGCCTCCCTTTGCACATCTAACTATTATCTAGTGAATTCTGATTCTAATGATATCGGTATTTGAATTTTGCATTTTGAATTTTGAATTTTACATGCATATGTACAAACATAGGTATTTTGCATTATATTAGTGTCCACGATTGAAATGCATTTTGGTTGGTTGGCTTACTGCTCAGTTGGACTGTTAAAGCGTTATTTCAATTGGCTTCCCCCTGTGGTGTAGTGTTTAACGGTATGTGGTACGTAACATAACGAATCCTTGTTTTCCAATCTCAGCCTTCCACTTCTGTTGCCCCTCCACGCTCATTGAATATATTTTGGAAATGTTATTTCAGCTTGGTTATTTTGATGAGAATACACATACATACATACTATGTATATGACTAAGTGTAGATGGGCGTGCAGCTTCACTGTTGCAAATGTTTGTTTGTATGTAAGCATGTTTGTTGGTGCACCCATTTGTAAATTCTTGCCACAATTTCGTAAATTATTCAATGGGAAAAGCGGCTAAATAGTACCATTTTGTAATCACACATATGCACAAATACGAGTATGTAAATGCATGTAAGTGCATACACACAAATACTAATTTGCCAATGTTAGTTTACATATGTGTGTATGTATGTATATGCATTCACGCATATATGTTTATATGAATACTCTCACTGAAAATTTGGCAACATTTGGGAATTGGGAATATAAATATTAAATTAGTAATTTAATATTGTTGTTGTTGCTTTTTTTGTTTTTGCTTGGAGATCAGTGCCTGGGACATTTTCATAATGTTAATTTTGCCTTTTAAAGGTATTTTATGGCAGTGGTTACCCAACTGAACATTCATAATTTTTTCTTTTACATGAACGCAAAATGTTTGCATAAATATAAGTAGGTATGTTATTCTATGTATACATATTTATATGTGTGTGTAATTGTTTAATGGTATTTTGCATTAATAGCACACAACCTGATAAATGTGCCATAAAACAATTATTTGGTTCCCATTGGGGATTAAGGAAATATTAAGTGACCTTAATTGCACAGTGTAAAAATCACCATAAATGCGTGGAGTATTTATTATTTAATATTCTTCCTGAAAGTCGGTATTAAGCGGTTATGTCTGGTTGTAGCGCGATAAATTAGGGCTTTTTAAAAAAAATTTTTAAGCTCATAAAACAAAATATAATAATAAATGATTTTCACAAGAATACCATTTTCACTGAAATTACAAACACTGAACGTAATTTGTTGAATTTTTTATCGAATTGTTAGATGCAGTGAAAAGTTCGGATTGTTTTCGGCCAAAAGCCTGCAGTGAGCCATATCTCTCGGTCGTAAAATCGAGTTAACAAGTCATACTATAGGGTGATTTAAAGGTGATATAACGTTTCAACGAAATAATTTCAACATTCTTTGATAGTTTTATTTATTTTCTGCATTATTTGTCTGTCATTGTTTGTCAAACAAAAAACCTATTTTGGACCGTAACGAAACAAAGTTCACCGTACACCAAAATTTTTTTGGCCAATCTGATCCTACGAAATCCTACAATATTTAGAACCAACCCTTTGGTTATTTTTCATCGAAAATTTGAAAATAATTACTATTTTCTGTACTTGGGCATTATTACATAATCGCCGGTTATTACAAAATATTTAAATTTGTTTTAATACAAATCTCACCAAATTATGGCTATCGTATGCACTTTCGGTTGAAATATTGTTCTTATTAAAAATATTTGCCATTATTTATTTATTTTTAGTAAGCTAATTATAAAAGAAAGTGAAACCGTTTTTTGTTTGTTTGATTAAAATTGAGTTCATATATACAGCATAGCGTATATCTAAACCATGCTTTTGTACAGCACGTTGTTGCACATTTTGACATTTTTATTTTTTTTTATATTTTTCTTTTATTTCTTTATATTTTATTTCTTTTATATATATATTTTTAAATATTTTTTGTTTTTAATTTTTTTTTTTTTTTTGTTTTTGTAGGTAGGAAAGCATATCAATATGGTTCTTTAAGTCTTTTGACAACTTCAGAATATTTAGCTTCCATTGTAAAAAACAGGCTTTGGTAAATTTAGAGCGATTCCACATCAAGTGCATACGTTTAAAAAAAAATTTCGATCGATTTGCACTTCGCTAGAGCAGTATTTTGCTCTATTTATTAATTTCCATGACAGTCGGATTTATATCCGACCAAGGACTATCACTCCAGCAGCATTTCCAACAACAGCGGTATTTTGCACTGATTCTTTGTATGATACATATTTGAATATCACTCGAATCTTGCAGGGATTACTGAGCACAGTTAGTCGAAACAAACAATTACAATGATAAAAAAAGTTACAAAAATAAAAATTAAATCTAAATAAAAAATATAATTCTTTTTCTAAATAACTTTTTCCAAGGTGCATACATTTTAGAAGATTTAGTTAAAACGAAACGAGAGCTGAGAAGGTCTTTCCAACAATATTGTTCTCCAAAGTACAAGAAATTATTGTCTGAATAACTATGCATTCGCTTGCGTTGCGCTCTTAAAAAAGAAAAGCAGAGGGATCTTCACGATTTTCTTTCTAATCTTACTCCTCCTGACCAAACAGATAATGCATTGTGGAAAGCAACAAAAAATATAAATCGGCCCATACAGTACGAATCACCATTTCGACTAACTAATGGTAACTGGGTACGTACGGATTCTGAAAAAGTACGTATTTGCTGACCCTCTGCAATATGTCTTCATCTTTTGGAACTGGTAGTGGACCACATTGAAACCACCAACAAAACCAAAAAGATTTAAAACAAATAACATAGTTTCAGTTATTAATCAATTTAAACCTGAAAAAGCGCCAGCTTATGATAAACTGCTGGAAGAGCTTCCCAATATTTCTGTTCTTCATATCACCCACATATTTAACGCCATCTCTCGTACGGCCTACTACCCGAAAGCTTGGAAATTATCTCAAATCACTATAATTAGTAAACCTGTGAAGATCCTAAGCCAAGCATCCTCATTCCGGTCAGTTAATCTATTGTCTATGCTCTCGAAGCTTTTTGAAAAGTTGCTCTTGCAGAAAATATTGCCCTTCATTCATAAAACAGTTTTATTTCTAACACCAATTTGGATTTAGAGCAAAACATAGTACACCTGACCAAGTTCATCGGATAGAGTGTGCTTTATACAAAAGTCCTTTGAGAAAAAAACAGTGCAGTGTTCCTAGACATAGTACAAGCATTCGAAAAGGTATGGCACCACGGTCTAATTCACAAAATTACTAGTTTACGGCTTACGAGTGTACATCTCTTGCTGCAAATCTACATCACTAATAGAGAATTTGTTGCAAGGCAAAAAGATTTTTTCTCTCGGTATTGTAGAATAGCTGTTCCACAGGGCAGCGTTCTAGGCCCTATTTTATACGTATTATATACATCTCACATACTAACAATGAGCCAAACAATGGCGTTAACATTTGCCGATGACACTGCAATACTTTGCACTCACAGATACCTAAAAGTGGCAACGTCTATACTACAAAGGCATATAGATGCAATAGAAACATGGCTGGCTTAAAAACTGGAGAATAAAGGTGAATGAAATCAAATGCGTGCATATTACTTTTAATCTAAGGAAAGAAACTTGCCCTGCAGTTACAATTAATGGTTAGAATTCACTTAGATGGAAGACTCGCATGGCGGAATCATATTAAAAAGAAAGTGACTAATATCAAGCTTAAAATTAAAAACTTATATTGGATGCTTAATTCGAAATCAATATTACCTCTAAAGTACAAAGTGCTACTGTATAAAGCTATGCTAAAACCAATATGGGCATAAGGTATAGAAATGTGGGGAACTGCTACGCCTTCAAATATCGGAAAATTGCAGAGAGTGTAAAATTACGGGAACTCCATGGCATATAAAGAGCGCTAACATTCACAGAGACATTTGGATACCTCGTGTAGCCGATGAAATAAAGGGTTTTCCAATAAGAGGTGTTATTCCCGTAAAAGATCAATGGTTTCGTAGCTTGTGGGGCACGTAGCGCCATCTTGTTGAAAATAAACGTTGTCCAAATCAATACCATCCAATTCCGGCCATAAAAAATCGTTAATCATCTCTCGATAGCGCAATTCATGCACCGTCATTGTTGCTCCAATTTCATTTTCGAAAAAGGAAGGTCATACGTTGAAGGTAGAGAGGCTTTTCAATAATAACTCTTGGATTTTCTGAGCCCCAGATCCGTCAATTTTGCTTGTTGACGAAGCCACCGAGGTGAAAATGGGCCTCACCGCTCAAGATAATTTTTCGATGGAATTCCGGATCATTTTCATGCATTTCAACGACCCAATCAGCAAACGACTTGAAAGTACGTGAATATGAATTGAGACCTGATAACTTCTCTGCCACCGGTAACTTCGGCTTCGGTAATCAGGAACACATTGATTTGGATATCAAATACGATGCTGGCACCGGCATTTATGGTCTGGACTTCTAAGTCGTTTTGGGTCGCCCAGGCTACAATGTAGCACACAGGAAGCGCAATTCTGGCACAGTTGGTTTCCCACACCGTCTTACAAAGGAGGATGCCATGAAATGGTTGTTGATAATCGGCCGGCTTGAGTTCTTGTGTTAACTGGACTTTATAAGCCTTAAGACCCAAATCCCTTTATGCAAAATACGGTATAAAGACGTTTGTGGAATGCCTAATTCCACAGAACGACGAGGAATGGACAAACCTGGATTTTATTCAACACTTTCGGCTACAACAGCAATATTTTCGGCTGTTCTTGAGCGACGTGCACGGGTTTTATTCTTCACATCACTAACTTGCCCTAACAGCTCGTATTTTTTCACCAATTTCTGTATTGCGGTCCGACGAAGTGCTTCACGATGACCCAAAAATGTTCGAGTTTTACGAACCGTCTCTGCCAAATTTTCCATATTTTTATATAGTGAATTTTAAAGATTTCGATGTGTTGTTTAAGCGTGTATCGTTCCATTTTTATTAATGGCGTAGTTTCTACTTGTCAAATATCAAAAAGTGACAGCTTCACAAGCGACATCTACCGAAATAGTGGGCTTCTCAAAATAACACCTGTTATTGGAAAACCCTTTAGTACGGTTGAGCAAAAGATACCTTGAAGACCATCCCAATACACTAGTCCGAAATCTACTTCTAAATGAATATCAAAAACGATTGAGAGAAAAAAGACATCTTCAAGTCTGCACTATCTTAATTATCTCATCTCGCTCGATGGTCCGTCAACGAAGGCAACGGAATCCCGGTCATTCCGACTTTAAGTACGGCCTCATCGACATGAGAGATAAGAGCAATATAAATTTATAGTTGAAAACACATTTTCTTTATTTATGCTTTCATTACATTCATAACTTAGAAAATTTATATTGTGTTTTCAATCAATTTAAAAATACTTGTAAAGTGTACGCAGACTTTATGGGCTATGTGTATATTTTTTGTGGGCAACATAACGTTTGCCGCAATGAAGCCAAAAATCATCCAAATTAATTTCTTCAATTTCAATTCATAAAAGTTCGGTCATCATGACTGTGTAATTGAAATGACGCTTCCTATAGCATTTTCAAAATAAATGGGCAACAGTGCCATTACACTTAAGTCCACATCAAATTGTCACTCTGTTTACTTTCGCCTTCTATTTGAACTTATAATTAGTAGACAGATTTTCAGTAAAATTACTTTCTGAGCACAAGTTGTCTTAAACGAATACCAGACGGAAAAGTAAACGTCATGGGAGGCGGTCAGGAACTTAAATGGATTTTGTATTATAGTATGTATGTATATGTATAAATATATATATGTACATATATATGCATGTGTAGTAAAACAGAACTTTTAATCACACAAATAATAGAGAAATGATTCGAAATTGTCATTTCATTCAAACAATCACAAAATTATGATTTAGTCGCCTTAAATTTCATTATGTATGCATGTGCAACAACAAAATTTTCAACCATGTCATGTCATAAAGCATTCGAGAAATTATAATTTTGTTAAGAAATTCCTACATATACATTAACATACATATAATTTTAAAATTATTTGGTGTAAGTTGAGATTTTCGAGCGATAAATGCAAAAATGCAACAGTCATTCATTGCCTTTTTCTACAGCAAATATCTTTTGTGTGAATGTGGCACGTCGAGTCGCATATCATTATGAGAAATTTCACAGTTCCTTCCTTCAGATGCTCAACTTACTTGCTTCATGGCGAATGTGTTCTTAGCAGCAGCGAAGAGCATACAACTTGAGTTTTGGTGTGTGAGAGCGTGCCGTGTAGCTGCAACAAAAGGACAATTTTACAATTATCACACACACTCACACATACACCTATGTTCGAAATATCACGAGAGCGACGGGTTGCCAAGTTTTTACTACTTTCTTCGAATGAAATTTTTTTTTCTGATAAGAGAATATTGCATTGTACAACAGAAGACATGGGGACTCAAATCTCCTGTCTTTTTACAAAGTTTACAAGAATTTAACAAATTTTAAGAAATCAAAAATACATAAAAATGTCCAACTTTTTATGCAGAATTTTTAGAAAGATTCTGGTTATGCTTAATATATATACATTAATGGCGCTTATACCCTTTTTGAGTATTTGGCCGAATTCCTTTTTATTTGTGGCGTGCGTCTTGTTGTTGTTTCACAAATGGAGGGACCTACAGTTTCAAGCCGATTCCGAACGGCAGATATTTTATGAGGAGCTTTTCATGGCAGAAATACGCTCGGAGGTTTGCAATTGTCTGCCGAGGGGTGACTGCTATTAGAAAAACTTTTTCTATCATAACCTATGCACTTCAAGATGGTAGTCATGCACCAACCCATCCGGCTACGGTCACCGCCGCCACCGTTGTTTTGTAGCACATTTAAAATTAGTACACCGAAGTACAAGTTTTACGGGGTTACATGGGTTTCGTCGGGTAAAAAAGGCCTACTTCCAATATTTTTTTTTCCTATGTAAAAAATTATTTACTTAATTCCCACTTTTTTCTGTGTTATAGATACATATTTAAAGAATAATTTCTGAAATTTTCAAAAAAAAAAAAATTAAAACTCCTCCATTGTGACATCATTTCCGGTGACCCCTCGAAAAAAGGTGCGTCCGCGTTGTCAGCATAACTCCTGACAGGATTATCGAAAATGAAAAAACAAAAATAAATGTTTTAGTTAAGACCATAAACTCGTGCTTGAACCAAGGAAAGAAAAAAAAGTAAATATTGGAATTTTGCAGACATTTTTCCAAAGAAATGAAAATTTCGTTCAAATTTGCTAGACATTTTGTTTTAGTTGTAATTGAAAAAAAAAAATCCTTCGTCCAAGCACGAGTAAATTGTTTCTCGAACACCTGTGTAAAATTTCATCAAGATCGGTTGAGTATTCGATAACATTTGACAACCGACCTTGAAAACCCGGTTCCGAGAAAAACGCGTTTAAAGTTTTGAGTAACAATAAAAGTGGCTTGGAGCGCACACATTCCGAAGCCTGTATCTCCGAAACTATTATTCGGATCGACTTGAAATTTTAAGATAATATTTTTGAGATGTTGTAGAAATTAATAAGCCAGAAAAAAAATCGGCTTAAAATTTTCGTTGATTTTTGAAAAAAAATTTTTCACTGAAAGTTTGAGTTTTGTCGATAAAAAAAAAGACTTCATGGAAATGCTTAACATCGTACGACAAAAATTTGTCAAAAGTCCACGCGATTATTGACTGACTTCAAACTTACATTTTATTATAATAAAATTGAATGTATACTTAGAAATTTTCTAAAAATTCTAAATAAGAAGTTGACAATTTTGAAAAAAATTGTTTTAAATTTGTTACATTTTTGTGGATTTTGTACTAAGTCTGTAGCTTTGTGTTATATGGCTATTGTTGTAGAATGCTCTTTGCGCCTATAAAAAAATTAAATACAACAAAAAGCAAATAAAAATTATCAAAACTTTATATGGCTTTCGTTAAGAATTATTTATGCTTTAAAAAAGATAATTAAATACAATAAAAATAAAAAAATACAAAAAAAAAATCAAAAAAAATATTATCAAAACTTTATAATTCCTTGCGTTCCTATTATTTTGAACATAGGTCCGGTCCACATATGTACTAAATGTGCACTTGTATACGCGCTCGTTTCATGCAGAGGCATGTGGCAAATTGCACTCGAATAAGGTAACCGGCAATGGGCTCCCCTCTCTAAGTGACTGCCAGTTGTTGTGGCTTTTTAGCTGACGCCTCGCTTTCAACCGCAGTCGGTGAGTCTATATTGTGTTGCAACAATTCCAAACAAGGCGTTTTTGCGCTTATTTTCTTCTATGTATGTTTTGAGCCCCGTTAAACCAACTACCATAGACGTTTTTCTGCTACTTTGTTAGTTTGCTTTGGCAATATTGTGTTTTGCAATGCCACAACAACGGCAATCTGTTTGCTTGGTCCTTAGACCTTCATCCACTGCACAGTAACAGGTTTAGATGCGTATGTGTGTGTGTGTTACTTAAGGCATATTGCAAACTACACGCAGCATTTTCCAAAACAAATTTTCACCGCTTCTAAGCAATTTTCTTGTTAAGAATTTTTAACCAATTTCCCAAAAAATATTTCTAACTGCTTTCCGGAATTGTCAGTACCAATATATCAGCCCATATTTATGTGTATACGAGTGCTACTTGTTTGGCAGTAAAATACACGCACAATTCAAGTTTACAAGAAAATGCCAACCAAGGCCATATCGGCAAAGAAAGAACTGCAAGTAAATTGCGGAAGAAGTAAAAACGAAAGCAATTTATTTCACCAACTTGCACAGTTGAACCCTAAACACATTCTGGTTTCGCACACATCCAAATGCAATTGCATTTCTTTGCAACGAAAGATCCTTTACATATGCAGCCATTCACAAATACTTATACATAAATGTGTGCGTCCTTGTAACAACATAATTCACTAGTGCGCTGACAACGCGTTGCAACGACGACAAATGACAGTCGACGCCACAGTGCATACGAAATGGATGCGGTCAGGAAGAACTCACTGCCATTTCAGTCGCCTAAAGTCATGCCTCCCGGTACGTGCAATCAAAATTCACGGAGCAGCTACACATTGCGGCCAGGTGCAAAATATGCACATTCGCTTCTTCTCACAATCGCACACACACACACAACCGCGGCGTGCAATCCCAGTAGGGATATCTACTCATACGGCGCGGCTCTAGTGAATTTGAAAAGATGAGTGCTTTGCGTTAATTCTCGGTTTTATTTAAGAACATAAGCGATGTCAGAAGTAAATCAAATTTCCTCTCCTTGCACGCCGCTTGCGATAGTCTAAACAAATACAACTTGAAAGCAAATAAAATTTAGTTGCCTCTCTTTTTTGAACCTCCCTTTTTTGATTTTTAAGAAACAAACAAATGAATTTCTGGTGATAGTTACATTTCATTTTCCAACGTAACTATATTCTTCTAGCACAATGCGCTGTTTTCCAACAATGGTCCAAATAATATATACTTTCCGAAAAAAATTATTTCTTGAACCTTTCTAAATGTACCTCGTACCTTGACAATGCTCACTTTACCACTGAGTAGTTTTTTATGTTTTAACACAAATAATAATTGCAGGCGTGAAATCTGTAGGATGCCGGGTATGGGAAAACAATTCGTAGCGTAATTCACTTCGCATAGCATCGATGAGATAAAGAGTCCGGCAATCGAAGTGTTACCAATTAAAAAGTCCATAAATTTAGTTTGAAAAATTACATTTATTCAATTCAAAGTAAGAAATGTGTGAAAATAATACCAAATTAAGAATCAATTTACTTTTTCTCGATATGACCACCTTCTGACTTGAATATAGCCTTGAGGCGGTCCAGAAATGAGTCGCAAGCTGCGTGAATGTGACTTGCAGGTATTTTGGCCCACTCGCGAACAATACTTCGAGACTGGCGAGATTCCAAAATGGCCCAAACAGAATAATCAATCGGATTCGCATCTAGTTATGAAGTTCGGAACGTTATTTTCCACCCATTCTTGGTTCACTCGAGCTTTGTGAGATGGTACCGAGTTCTGTTGAAACGTCCATGGTCTGCCACTAAAATATCTGTCTGCCCACGGCATCAAATCAACGTCTAGAATACTTTCCCGATAATATTTCGCATTTACCTTGACGCCGGGCTCGATGAAAACGATTGCAGAGCGCCCATCTGCGATTACAGCAGATCAAATTATTGCCTGTGGCGGGTGTTGCCTTCTGGTGGCCAATAGATGACTCAAATTCTCATATGAACGGTCAGTCAAATAAACCCTATCGTTCTGGGAGTTTACGAATTGCTGCATTTTAAGAATTGAAAAGAAATCAGAAAACACAGTGTTCGGAAATTGACCGCTTTCGGTTTCGGCCAAGCGAAGCAACTCCTTCGCTCAAGCCTGACTTGTTGCTGATTTGGTGTGAGATCATACGCCTTTTGCATCTTGTAAGGCTTGACTTTGAGATCATTTTTCAGTATGCGGCGGATGCTGCGAACAGATATTTTCAGTTCTTTCGCCATTTGATTGGTACTTCGTCGGGGATTTCGCTCAAGTCGTCATTTTTTTAAGCATTTCACGTGACGTTGCAGTCTTTTGATGAACACCTCCATGATATTTGGCGATGCTACCAGTATCATTGTAACGAGTAATGGTACGATTATTTTAAAGTGCTCGAGCTCACGAACAATCGCTGGATGTGATTTTCCAGCCAAATATAATGCAATCATACATTACGTTTGAAATTCATAACTGATTTCCTCTCGTCCCGGTTACTCTCGGCAAAATGCCTCCGCGCGCTTGCAAACAATACTCTTGACTGTGATTTAGTCAACTAATAATCATATGATGCCCGTGTATCCGTGCATGCTGGACCCTGTAGAGGGTCTATTATTTCATAATAGACAACACTTCGATGTTAAAGTATTCATTTTCCTTTGAATAGCGTAAGAAGAGTGCGAGAACTGAAAATATGGGAAATCAAGGGATATGGATTACCAGGTTGGGCCATAAGCAATGGTGCAAAACAGAATTGTACAATCAACTTCGGCTGCTAAGTTTCATGGGACTTGACAGTAGAATTCTGCCCTCTCATTTCACACCTATTCACACACTCGTCCAATTCGTTGTTCAGATGGCAACGAAACAACATGAGCGAAGACGGGGTTGATTTTTTTCGTGTATCACCAACACAATCTCAGTTTTTTGTAACCGACTCATGATACCTGAGTTTCTGGGTGAGTTCCTTCCTTATCTTAAACCTTGTGGCTCGGTGGTTCTTGCTGAAAGAGATTGATGCGGTGTGCTAGCATTACGATTGCTTGCAATAAGCTGATCGACATCTTACTTTTATAAGTAAATGTGTGCTATCGTTGCTACTGCCGAATTGCGAAATCGTACTACTGCCGAAGCAGAAAAAGGTATTCCCTGCAGGGAATTTGACATTTCGCGAGCGAAAACATGCATACATGCACACTCGCCACTAACGCACAGATGGACACATACGCTGATATGCACAGCATGGTTGACTGACTCGTAGCAGCTGCGCTGCGGTATGTCACAAAAACTCTTTTTAGTAGTCAATGCACCCAAGTTGTTTAGCTGAGTCGTAAACTAGGGGTGAGTTTTTGTGAGCATAGGCCTCATTAGACATTTCCGGTTGTTTGTTGTCAGGTGAGCAAAGAGGTGTAGTGGCGAGCTTATTGATAGGCGTTACTTAAACTATAAGAACAAGGAGAATAGGATAATTATTGTTTGCCTATATGGATGAATGGCGAAAGAGTATGCAAATTTGTTTAATAAGCAAAATGTATGCAAAAATGTTTAATCCTCTTGACAGTTTTTTCCTCTTTTTTTTCGCTTATGGACAGATACCCTTGGTATGTAGAGCAAGCAAGTTCATGTTGTCATAGATGCAAGGCTCGAGCATTTATCTCAATAAGCTAATTTACTATATTAAAAATTAAATTTCAAAGTTATTGAACCTATAACTATTTTCAAATTTCCCAACATATTTATGTACTTTCTGACTAAATTTCATCCCAATCTGCGGCTATCTGCACATATTTTACCCACATTTCCATTTCATCCGTCTCAATTAGAATTTAGTTTATGCGTTCGTCCTTCGTCCTTCAATTGTGAGTACTTGTGACCCTTTAGGTATCGCACCTAAGTGGAATTCGTTATGCTTATTTTTTCTTTGGCACGACGCTACTCCGCAAAACTCCTCCCTGCTATTTACGTCCGCTTTGAACTCGTTCGCCGTTCTTTGTTTTGCATTTCGAGTTTTCTCGTTTGGTTTGCCAGAATTCTAAGTCGAGGTTCTTAAAAAAACTTGCATTGGGTTTAATATTTTTGCCCCGTAAGTAAAGGATTAGAGGATTTATCAAAAAATAAATACAGGGATTGTAGCATAGATATCTAGGCAAATATATTTAAACAAAAAATATTTTTTAACTGGCGTTGTCACATGATTTCTATTGCAAAACTATATAGCATATTTAAGCAGCTATAGTTTTGGAGTGAACCTTCTTAGACGTCGATGAACGAGCGAGAATGGAGAGTAAAATTTCGAGGCCATGCAACGTTTTGAGCATTTTCGTTCCGCGAGAGAGAGAAGAGATATATTATGTAGAGGAAAAGGAGAGAGAGAGAGAGAGCAAATATTCTGTCGAGATTTCTGAATTCTGAAAATAAAAGTATCACAACTAGTATCGTTCGCTAACTGCTTAAAATCGCCGCAAATATTAACGAAGGCATCATTACTGTTAACAAGGTACGCGTTTGTGAATATGTCAACGAAATGAATAAACAACCATCCGAATGACACGAACGAGCCAAAACCCAAAACATCATGACAAAGTTGAGCCCGAATAAAGGGAACCCGAATGGGTGTAATGTATCTGTAATTTTTTCCGAAAAGACAAAGTATATATAAGAAATATTATGAAGTGTTTGAGGGAGGTTGCTCTCCGCAAGAGGCTGAGCGATTATTTCACCAAAACACTAAACATACTATTCCGAAAGAACGGTACTGATCTTGCAAACCCCCGTGTGAAGTGTTTCGCCGATTTGTTAGACTATGTATAATGACTACCATAGAGATTACTTTGAGGAAAACAAAATAAATAGGAATGAATAACACAATTCAGCAATATCCAGAAAAATGGAGGGAACTTCACTTTTGTGCTGACTCTGAGCGGCAGATTGCTTTTTATGGGGACCTTTTTCAAGGCAAAATTATACTTGGAGCTTTTCCATTGTCCGTACACATTTAAACATAAGTATACCTTATGAGCTGAAATTGGTGTGATTGAGACTTACGATCTTGTTTTGCTTCTTTATGAATACAAATACTGGGTTTATAGAAGGTCAGTGCTTGTTTATTCCTTGGCCGCTTTAGAATGTTCGATTCGGTTTCGACTCGGCTTTGGCTGAAATTGGCTGAAGGTCGGTTCGATTAGGATCTGTCTTAAATCGCCGTTCGTTACGACATTTAACCCTGAAAAGCTAAACATCTCAGATTATACTAGTAAGTAAAGCTCGTCAATTCAATGACTACCTACTTGAAATTGAAATTTGAAACGGTCGAGCCAAGGAGCACCAGGAGATTTGGTGGCTCCTAAAAAACTCAGGCTATAAAGCCCATTGTATTTAAAGCTCTGGAAAGCGGGTAGATAGTCAAGGAGGGAAGGAGAAAAGTATCAGAGAAAGAGTTAGGAAAGAATTGAGACAGAGATAGAGATAATTAGCCCTTTGAGAATTTTTCAGCTTCTTTGGCAAATCTGTAAATATCGTCCAGTTTTAGAAAACGATTAGACTACCTTCTTACCTTTTAATCTTATTAAAAAAATATAGTGTTCTAAAATTCCAAGTATGCAACTTTATTTTATGTTTATAATTACTTGATACAAAAAACAAGAAAAAAAAATCAGAAAATTTCGAAAAATCTAAGAACAGTTTTCAGAGCAACATGGTTGCTTCGGTTAAGGAGAATTCGTAAAATTTATCTTTCTAAGATTAAAGGAAAAGTATCTCAAAATGTTACATAATCTCAAAATAGCTAAAAGTCGTAGATTTGGCTTTTTATATTTGGAATTTATTGTTATTGTTGTTGTTAGAGCAGCGTAAGGAGGTAGGGAGTAGCCAGAATTAAAAAAAAAATATTTTTTTTTGCAATTTTTTTAAGTATAATATCTTAAAAATATTGTGTGAAAATTTGAAGTGAATCTGACAAATGTTTTTCGAGTTATTCCACAATGAACAAAGAGCGCTCCGGAGCGTTCAAGAGCCAGTAGCAAAACTTAAAATGCGTTTTTCTCAACTGGTGTTATTTTTTGAATGATGATTGATGTGCACTGCTTTTGAAAAACATGAAAAATTCGTGCTCAATGGAAGAATTTTTTTTCAAAAATTTCAATTTTTTTTTAATTAATTGACGGTATTTTTCTCGAAAATTTGACAAACATTTCCTGAGGCCGCCATATTGTTAATTTTGAAGAAAAAGCTTCGATCAGGCACAAATTATCTACTAATTTCTCTTGTCCAATTGATTTTAGATGAATCTCTAAATACTTGTAATGACCACCACGAGTGACTTCTGGAGAAACGGGTTCCACACAAACAGCGATAACCTTTACAATTATTAAATTTTTTTTTGTTGAAATTTTGCTAAAGTCAAGTCGAAACATGATGTATTAATGCTATGTATTTATTTTTGTAAAATAAAGCAACTGACTAGCAAAAAAAAAATTATTGAAAATCATCACTTTTTCGGGCCACTGGCTACCACTAACCCCGTAAACGTTCCACATTCATGCAGGTGGAGTGCTGGACTGATAGTCTTTGTCCTGATATAAATCCAGGTCGTTCCAGTTAAGTGTTAAATTTAGAATTGTATCGGCCTGTATAAGTGAACTCTTGACAAATTCTGGGTGCTTATTGAACAAAAGTTATTTACTTACATATATAACAGCTACATACAACTCATAAATATGTTTATAAATGTACCACAACTTCAGCTGTCGATAGCCTCTGCGTATTATAATCATTTATAATTATACCTAATTATATTTCATGTAAATAAATACATTTCACTCGACCTCTTCCGTCATCATTAAATAGTAGCAAAAATTCCGGTGGCCATATAATATATTTTATACATATCTGACTTAGCCACTGGCCAATTGCCTGCCCTTCTCTGCTTGAGCGATTGCATTCCAATATTGCAGGTATAAACCTTCGACAGTTTGATATATTTCGAGTTGGCTTTAACAAAACGACTTATAGTGCTAAAGCTCCTATCAATAGAGCTGTATCTGAGTTAACCCTCTGGATTCCAGGATATAGGAACATAAAGGGAAATGAAATTGATGATGAGCTTGCCAGGAAAGGGACTAAATTGGCCTCAGAGACCTCCTAGCCGCTCATCGGTATCCCCCTGGTAGTTGTTAAAGGGGAACTGTACAAATTAATATATTTCTCAAGAAAGCGCAGAAAAGATGGAGCTGTATTTCTTCATGTGCTACTTCGAAAACCCTCTGGCCCCAATACAATATACGAAGGACTCAAAAAGTACTTTGGACTCCTCGCCATTCCATTTCCAAACTCGTAGCTGTCTTTATTACCGGTCACTGGACGATCGGCACACACGCGGAAAAGCTAGGATTACCATTTAACCTCCATTGCAGAAGCTGTAGGGACCATTCAGAGAGCTGTAGGGACTGTTGATCACTTTCTCTGTAAATGTCCGGGTTTGACTAAACTAGACGACTAAGGTCAGTGGGTGCTCCTTTCTTCGGCAGTGCGCCAACCTAAATCCAATCAATCTCCTTCATTACACCAACAGCTCTGGTTGTCTGTAGATATCTGCCTGTTAGAGGTCACATAATGGTATCAAAACGGCGCTTCAGTGCTACTTGAGGAGTGACTGGCACTTTAACCATTTCACTTACCTCAACCCTTTTCACAAATTCTTTAACCTATCTAAATCTATCCCTAAAGTTAAATTGAAAGATTTTTATACGTAATTACCAGGTATATACCTATGAAATGAACTTTTGAAAACTTCTTTTTTTTCAATTTCGAACGTTTATTAACAGAAAATGGTTACAAATTTAATCTTCAAAATAATAGCCATCGCTAGTGAAACATTTTTCCCATCTCTCAGGCAATTTGTGGATGTCGCGCCAAAAAAATTGGCCGTCTTTGGCCGCAAACCAATCATCGAGTCATTTTTTGGCTTCTTCGTGAGAATTGAAGCGCTCCATTGACAAATGATAATCGGAAGGCACCAAGTGTGGTGGGTAAGGCGGGTCGCTCTTGTTCGATGTGGCGGTGCATTGTCACATTGTCAGCTCATGCGGCACTCATCTTCCGACCTTTAAAACCATGCCCATGTCTTTCGAACGTTTGGAAATGGTTTTTTTGGTCACTCCCAACTGCTCTGCCATCATTTCTTGCGTTTGACTATCATCTTCATCCAACAATGCTTGCAATTCGGGGTTCTCAAACTTTTTCGGTGGCCGGGCACGGTCCTCGTTCTCCACGCTAAAATCACCACTTCGGAATTTTTCAAACCACCTCAAGCACTGTGCTCTACTTAGAGCATGTCCACCATAAGCTTCTATAAGGATTTGATGAGCTTGAGAAGTGTTTTTCTTCAATTGATAACACAAAATCAATGATGTCCGCAAATCGTAGTTTGAAGACACGAAATTCGACATTTTTAAGAGCGACAAAAATGCATTATTGTATGAAACGTAACAAACAATGAATTGAATATTGTTGACAGATGACAGACAAAAAAACAAGACATTTGGGAAGGTTTAAAAATACTCCCAGCGACATCTATGGACTAATAGCTAAACGTCTCATTTCAGAGGTACCTGGTAATCTAGCTTATAGATCTGATCGAAAATCATGTTACTTTATTTAATTTCAAATGTCTGCACCATAATTTATCAAAGACATGTGCCAATAAATAAATATACAAATAAAATATGACACCAAATATTTCTTCTGCATAAACAATATACACGTATACACATTTATTTTGCATTCTAAGTCACACGTGCAGACATGATTTATTTCTTGTACTCGGATTTCACCACACCACTTCTTGTACTTTGAAGCCGCTAATTCTCACTCACTCATCCGTATAGCCAACACTCAAATCTGCCTATCTCTTGGCAATAAAAATTACAAAAAAATACCACAATTCGCATGCCCTTCTTTGTTTCGCTGACAATTTTTAAGCCTGCAGTTCTTGCTAGCAAAAATTTGTATTGTTGTTTGTTGGCCCAGCTTTGTCTTTCCTTCTCTGCGCCACATCACCTTGCAACCGTTGCTTCTGCATTGTATACCGACTTTTCTCTACTACCATTTTTATCGCCGCTGCTGTCGGTGAGCTGCTCACAGGCAGGCAGTCTGTCTTCCGTCCCGGTTTTGTCTTGGCTACAGCAACGTTGATTCGGTTTGTTTTGTTGGTTGTTGCTTTTACAACTCATGCTCTCGACTTGTTTTTCTGCTTTTTCCTTTATTTTATTTCTTTCTACCTACAAGTACATATAACTTCGGATTGAGCGCGCACTTTGCGTTTATGTTTTTCCACATTTTCATTTGTTCATTTGTATTTTAAATGGTAAATAAAGCAGGAATAATATAATACGAGTACATACAAGCAGTGTACGAGTAAAACCGGCACCGACGTGACCTACCGTTGGGCATATTCTCATTGGTGTGGCTTGAAAGTGCTCAAGTGCAATGAGAGCTGCAGAAACAACACTTTTGCACTTCCATCCTTTGTGCGCTTGATGCCTTATGTGCTTGGTGGCTGACTTCTGTGGCCTGACAAAATGCCGCCACTTCACTTCGTTAGCAAGTTTAAAGTGGACTCAACTGCCAATGTGAGTAACTAACTACAGTGAAATGCTTTCACAGAGCACATTACCTTTTGGACATCACGAAAAGAGTGCATATGCAAGTATGTGTGTATATGTTACATACAGTAGGCAGGTAAGCGCCCGGCATTGCGCTCTTTCAGAATGTTTCTAAACGTATGCGACGTATAAATGCATATGTCGTACTCCTCGACTTCTGAAGGTATTTCATGACTTTTTGCTGTTGTAGTTCTTGCGTTACCCATCACAGACTCCATTATAAACTTGCTCTTATTCTATTGTAGTTGTTCAACTTACACGAGATGGCTATGTGTGCATAGTTTTACCGAATTGTTAACTGTCTGAGTTTGAGTGTTTTGCTTGATGTTCTTCTTCATTAATTATTTGTCAGTTAACTGAAATTGCCTGAGGTTATCTTAAAACACTAGCTTGGAAGTTTTTCTTCGGCAATTGGCTGCGTATTGCAGACTCTTTTGATAAATAATTAATGACACATTTAAAATGTACAATCTACCTACATAGTATATACTTTATTTTAAGAGAAAATTTCTGCTATATTTGATTACTTATGTTCCTTGTTTAATGCCATTTGGGCTCCATCATCGTGACAAATTTTTCAGCCATCAACTTAAGCTGCTTCCAACTTAAATGGATATGGCTATGTTCGAAATAAATTTAAAGTTTATGTAATTTAAGTTCGAATAACACTGTTAATACTTATATATACCCAGAATAAATTTAGGTTTGACATGGGCAACACATACATACACATAGATTTGCACAATATTTGATAAGTGCTTGAAGTTAAAGCACTCCCTCAAAAGTCAAGAGTTCGAGTTTGTTTTAGCACTACTAACAGTTTTCTCACCAAAAGCGGCAAATTCCTCATGCGCATTTTCGAATAATTTTTTATACAATTTGTTTTAATTTTTTTATAAAAATGTGATTTATACTACAACAAAAACCATATAATGAATATCAAACTTTTTACAACATTTTTCAGAATTTCATCAAAATTTCAAACTCTTGGATTTGAATTTTGTTTTTTTAAGGAACGCAGTTTAATAGCCCATTGAATTTGGCTGTAATAAAGTACAAGTCTCAAGGAATCGTAAATCGCGTTGATTTTTGTCAATTTTTAAAATTAAAAATAAATAAATTTAAAAAAAATCAACCCTAATTTTGAGCCACTATAAACTGAAACAAGCATTTACGAAAATTACGTGCGTTGCAAACTGCATACCGAAGAAAGAAGTTTTCTAATATAGAAACCCGGTCTACAAAATTAGAAATTTTCTTTGAACTCTGAAACTTTAAATTATTTGATTTTTGTTGTATAAAGTTGTTGTATATGTTAAATAAAGCAATAATTGTATTTGTTGTTTTATTGTTAAGCTGGCCTTGGGCTAACAAAATAAAAATACGAAGACGAAACCAAAGTAGGCACATAAGAATCAAAATAATTTTACTGATTTTTTTTTTTTGTCGGGACAACTAGTAGGTAAGTGCAGCACTCAGACGTGAATTAAGTCCATTGTACTACACGTGGATTCCCTTTTCATTTTCTTTAAATCTACCCTATCACCGAAGAAATCTGAGTAGATCTTGTGGGGCCAAGGAGCCAAAATGGTCGCTTCTTAACACATCAGTGCTAAATACCTCAAACCTGATTCGAACGAAGGCGGGGCAGATGCACAGGAAGTGATCTGCCGTCTCGTCCTCCTCTTCACAAGCTGGGCAGAGTACACTGTCTGAGATGCCCAACCTTTCCATGTGCTTTGCCCATAGAAAGTGGCACGTCATCAGTCCAACCAGCTATCTGCACTCCCTTCTGCTTAGTGAAAGGAGGGTTTGCGTCAGTCGATCGGACTTGACAGGTAACATCAGTTTAGTCCATCTGCAGCCTCTCTCGGCCTGTCAAGCTCGCTTGTGGGTTGTAACCCATTTGCTAACCGTGGCTTTGATGGCCGCAGAAGGGAGCCCATCTTAGCTAAGGAGTCAGAAGTCTCGATACCCGCGATACCCACGTGACCCGGGACTATTCAGGCTATTATGTCTCTCGACAGGAGGACTTGACTACCCCTGATGTGGTTGGGGGGCTGTCTAAGGCCATACGCGCAGCTTGGCTGTCGCTGCAGACACATACAGATCTGCCTCTCCATCGGTTTTCCACAACAAAGTACATCGCTTCTTGAACTGCATATACCTCCGCTTGAAACACAGATGCATGCATTCCAAGAGCAAAGTGCAGTTTTGTCCCGCTGGATTCCACTTAGACCCCAGAGCCGAAGCCATGCTCGGTCCTGGAGCCATCCGTAAAAATGCGAAAACAGTGTTTGCCGGGCTCATTTTCTGAGTTTGACCACAACTGAACCTCTGGCATCTACTTACTGATTACTACAATTAATTTATGAAGACGTCCGAACTAAAATTGCAACGTTGCCAATTTTATATAATGTAAAATATATTTTTTTTCTTTTTTTTCAAAATAACCTGAATTGAAATCCATACGTTAAACTCAAACCCCATGCCCAGATTCTTTTGAGAGAAGCATTTTGATATGAAACCAAGAAATAAATGTTTGAAACTACTTTTCTATTTCATACTGAAAGCTGTGATCGAAGGATCAACCGAACGAAGAAGCGTATCTCTTACGCTTTAACTACAGCGTTGGCCAACAGTTTAGAAAGAAGTTAATCGTCACTATTAGAGAATTGTAGTCCAATAGTGTTTATACTTTTACTGAAGAGTTGTTATGCGCAAAGGAGGTATATGACCTTGTACAGTCTAATTTAAGCACAATGATCTTATCGCTTTGATACATAATCCCTTATCATTTTAAGTAGTTCAAAATGCCCTGAAACTATCCAGATATTTTAGCGTTGAACTCGCAAACTGCCCAAGTCGTCAAATTTGTTACGAATTATTCGCACGGAGATTGCTTAATGAATTCTATCTAGTGTTGGTCCAATACGATCTATCTATCTAATCGATACTTTGTTTAAGTACTGAGTACTTTTTGTACTCGAGGGGAGCTTTTGAAGAGAGTTTACTTGTTTTTCTTTCAATATTTTTTATTTTTTGATTTGGTGATACTTAGACATCGTTAGCCAAGTATCAGGGCTATATCTAGCACTTTGAACTCTATATTCAAACTCATTCACTTCCAAAATATTAGAGGGTTTATCGAGGCCGAAGTTCTCAGTGATTTAAGCACTTACTAAGTCGAAAGAGGATATTGCGGCGACCTTTGGTTTTTGAGTTGCCACCGAAGCCTCGTGCTTGGACAACAAAAGACGAAAAGAAGTCTCGAAGTATTCTCGAGATATATAGCGGCACCGATTTTGGCTGTACAGAGTAGCCCCTCAAAAGAATGCGAAGATTTTAAAGGCTCCTTTTTCATCCTTTATAAAATACAAAAAAGGGGGGTAAATTTTAGAATCCGAGGAGGTATCGAGTACTTTTCTACTATATTTAGCTACTTTGAACGAGTACATGGCAGTGTCGTACCAGCACTAATTCCACCTCTTCCGCATCTTTGCAAACTCTACTTAATTCGTTATGAATTTGAGCTCTGCATACAGCTAACAGTCCAGTACCCCATAAGAAGCTGTATGTTCGGTTTATAGAGACTCAGCAATTCCAGTAGAGAAATTTGCATGTTAGAACCGTTTTTCTAAGTTCTGTCGCAGACCCTCTCTTCGCGCATTCGTCTGCTTCCTCCTTGTCTGGAATACCAAGCTGAAATGTTAAGTGTCGAAGAAATATGTATGAATTAGTCGCTGCCCACGCGACTGAATATCCACAACGAGGGCCAGCTTCCCACTTTGGATTATATTACTTTATTTATTGCAAAAATCTTGTTGATGGTGATATTTTACCACATACCCCATGCTATATTGTAGAAAACTTGTTATTCTTTCAATGGCTTTGGAAAACGTTGCGGTCAGTCATCTTCTTTGGGACGATGTATTTGCCTATTCTATGGATCCTCTGTTAAGATATCAGTTCCACTTCATATCTTTATCTTTGGTGCATTGTTTGAAGATGGTAAAGCCATCGTTAGGCTGGTCTATACCAATTCCAAGTTTATCAAATGGTTGAGTATCGACGAGTTATTGTTAACTTCGACATATTTTTGACAGATGAAGGTTTATATTACACCACAGCTTCAAAGCATCAAATATTTTGACAAAAGAGGAATAAAAAAATGTATGGTCGCATTTATCGTGAACGCTGAACGATGGGTTATTTGAACATTTTTTCGGCAATGGAATAACTTTTAGAGAATTTTATTTTGCGGACAGTACGAAGATGCTTGAGAAATGTTTTCTTATATTGGGTAGTCGAAAATTCATCTCATTTTTTTAAATTTATAATGAACTTTATTAAACCAAATATGTACCATTTCACCTTTGGCCGTTTTTCTTCTAGAGACATTATTCCATCAGTGTGAAACTTTTATGGTTTCTCGACGAAAAACTGCGACAAGTAATTTTTACAGGCTTCTCTTCAAACCAGCTTTACTCCATTAAGGGAGTTCTGAATTGACCGAAACAAATGGTAGTCCGATGGTGCAAGGTCAGGGCTATATGGCGGATGCATCAAAACTTCCCAGCCAAGCTCTCCCAGTTTTTGCCAAGTCATCAAAGATGTCTGTGGGCTAGCGTTGTTCTGATGGAAGACGACGCCCTTTCTGCTGATCAGTTCTGGCCGTTTTTTTTCGAGTGCTTGCTTCAATCTCACCAGTTGTTGACAGTAAAGTGTAGAATCAATCGTTCCAGCAGGCTGGAGCAGATCATAGTGGATGATTCCTTTCCAATCTCACCAAACACACAGCTTAACCTTTCGAGGCGTCAATCCGGGCTTTGCGACCATTTCTTGAGCTTCACCACCCTTGCACCATGATCTTTTTCGAACATTATTGTCGTATTTGATCCACTTTTCGTCTCCTGTTACCATTCGCTTCAGAAATGGTTCGATTTCATTTCGTTTCAGCGAAGAATCGCAGATATTAATTCGGTCCATTAAATTTTTCACAGACAATTCATGTGGTACCCAAACATCGAGCTTCTTTTGGTAACCAGCCTTTTTTAAATGGTTCAAAACCATTTGATGATGAATGTTTAGTGCCTTGGCGATGTCGTGGTAGCTTATGTGACGGTCCTGGTCAATCTTTTCCATAATTTCATCGACTTTTTCAACGATAGGTCGACCGGAGCGAGGTGCATCTTTCACATCGAAATTTCCAGAACGGAAGCGAGCGAACCCATGTTGTGCTACACGAACTGATACAGCATCGCCTCCGTAAACTTCACAAATTTCATTGGTTGGCTTGCGTGGCATTCTTCCCTTTTTTATACAAAATTTTCAAAATATAGCGAATTTCTTCATTATTTTCACTCATTTTTGAACAGCTGTAATTTTTTTTCAACTTCTCCGAATTTAATTTTTTTTGGGTAAATGAAGCTTAAAATGTCACCTTTCTAACACCATATGATATGACACAATGTAATTGGTAGCACTGGAGATAGATGACTCCAACGACATCTATTGACAAAATACGAAAAGACTTTTTCGACTACCCAATATTTGAAAGTTTTGAAAACCAGTTGAAACTAGGACCTAAGAACGGTTAACGGTCGAGTCGCCTATCAGTGCGGCTGCTTTGGCGCGCTTTTACACCCAATAAACCACAGTTTCGATAATTTTCTGCAAAATAGGCATTGAAATTCGCACTGTCAATTCAAGGAAAAACTCGGCCTAAGCCTCACGCTGTTAGACACGACGCATTAATGCTATTATTAATGAATTTAAATTCTACCATTTAAGCTTTTCCCATCATTACTTCCATACAAACTTACATATGTATAAGTATTTATGTAACAATGCAAATTAATGAATTTTACAAGTTTCAAAATGCAAAGTAATTAGTTTTCCAAGCAGTTTATTTTAATTATTCAGCTGACGCTTCTAACACCTTACTTAACGTGTCTGTGATAAATATTTCATTTATTTGTTACAATACAAGTACATTCTATATGTAGGTATGTGCGTTCAAATATGTATAAGACATCTTGGCTATCATCTGCTTTTAATTGCAAATTATGCATCGTTCGCTCGCTTCTAAGTTACAAACAAATGCACTGATTCTTATAAATAATAGATAATAATAAATTACTTTTCCAATTCTGTGCAACAAATTGCCCGAATTATAAATATAAACCCTTATCTCTGAAAGTACTTCAACACAAAAATAGGGTTAATGTTATCACTCAAAATACAGACACAAACTAACTAGTTGTGTGTATGTATGTACATAAGCTTACCCTAATACCTCTCCACACATAGTCGCGAGTGTGAGCAATGGCGTCATCGGCGTTAAAGTGAATAAATCCATTTATAAACTGATGTTGCAATAGAAAATATTTGTCTACTTAATCATTTCCACTGCTCTATGTGCTGTTGTAACTGTAATCTTCACAAAAAAAGTCAACTGTTTCTAGATAACAAAGTTTTGATAACAAATCTGATAATAATTTAGTTTAGTTTTCGACTGCGTATTGCAGTAGCCAGATTAATCAATATTCTAGAAAAAGATACGGCATGAGTTGATAGTAGTGTACATATGTAAGACAAGGTGGCGCAAAATTAATCATCCAAGTCTGTTTTTGAATAACTTTCACTGTATAATTTTTACATTTTTACTAAATAGACAAACATGATTTTGCGTGGTGTAGATATTGAATTTTAAATTCAAATAAAACAACGCAAATTCAAATTGATTATTATTTTTGTGTAGAACCATTCATGAAATTTATTTTTTCAAAATAGCCCCTTTCAAATGTTGGCCACAACTGCACCGTAGTTCGGTCATCCGTAAACACCAATTTTGAATGATTCGCTGGAGAGCTTCGGCCGGTATCTCATGAATAACTTTAGTAATGTTGGCTTTCATTCCCTTAATCGAAGATTTTTTATCCCCAGAGCATTTAGACTTTACATACCCCCACAAATAAAAGTCCAAAGATACCACGATATCAACGGCCTTGGTGGCCAATCCGGATCCGAGACGAGAGATAAACTGCTCACCGAAACGACGACGCAGTAAATCCATTGTTTCACGGGCTGTGTGGCAACTAGCGCCGTCCGGGCTTCAATTTCAGGCACGGAAAAGCCGTTTATCATGGTGCGATTGCCCCGTCTTTGAAGAAATATAGGCTAATGATTTCTCCAACCCATAGGCCGCCGTAGCCGAATGGGTTGGTGCGTGACTACCATTCGGAATTCACAGAGAGAGCGTTGGTTCGAATTTCGGTGAAAACACCAAAATTAAGAAAAACATTTTTCTAATAGCGGACGCCCCTCGGCAGGCAATGACAAACCTCCGATTGTATTTCTGCCATGAAAAAGCTTCTCATAAAAATATCTGCCGTTCGGAGTCGGCATGAAACTGTAGGTCCCTCCATTTGTGCACACAAATAATACGAGGAGGAGCTCGGCCAAACACCCAAAAAGGGCCGAAAAGGCCACATCAAACGGTTGTTTTCAATGGATGAAATGGCTGACTGTTCATGAGTAGCTTCGGCCTCAAATATGGCAGCTTTGCTTATTGACGTAGTCATTAAGGCAAAAATGGGGCTCATCGCTGTACCCCATAAGTTGGCCTGAGACTTACGCCTCGTCTTTCCCTAATGAAATGTCAATGAATACTGGAAAACATTATGTGTTAGGTTTCACAGTAGTTACGCGTGATCTGTCAAATGACCCCTACTGGAAAACCCTGATCACCTTTTGTACTGCAGCTGTCTAGTTCACAAGTGTCAAATTTGATTGTCGTATCACGCCATTTGAAAAATTAATAAATCTTCCTTCATCTTCCTCTTAAATATCTTTGTAGTATGAAAAAAAAAAATCCTTGTACTTTGTGTACCTAAATTGAAGCAGCTCGAAGGCTTTCAAAAAATTCAGATTAAAAGGTCAAAATTTAAATCAAATAAAAGAAAGAGGGAGAGGCCCGAGAGAGAGTGAGAGAAAAAGTATATATATCTACATAAATTCGCAACATTTGCAGAGAATACAAATAGACAAAATTTACAAAAAAACGGAGAAGCGTCGACCGGTGTAAGTAAACGCCACACACAAACCGAGGCAACAATGCGCACTACTTCGAGCGTTTATCACCCGCACAACCGCAGCGATTCCAGGACCGCAGCAATGGCACAAATTACCGCAGGCAATACCAATAAATCTGGCGCCGGAATGGATAGCACTTTATAGTACGCACAAGCACATGCCACGAAACGGAAATAAGCTCCAAAACGTAAGCACAAACCAAAAACGCCAAAAAAATTGGGACCAAAAAACGTCCCAAACAGTAGGCATCGAGGAAATATAACGCCAAAAAGTAGGCACCAAAAATATATTTCCTACAAGTTTCCACCAAAAAGTAGGCAGTGTTATTTCTCACTAGAAATTGGGAACCACAAGGAAGAACTCAGGAAAAATGGCCTAAAGTGTATCTAAGATATATATAAGGAATAGCTCTCTCTCTCTCTCTCTCTCTCTCTCTCTCTCTCTCTCTCTCTCTCTCTCTCTCTCTCTCTCTCTCTCTCTTCTTTTCCTCTGCGTTGTATCTTTTTTCTCTCACGCGGAACGAAAATGCCCAGCACGTTGCATGGCCTTGAAATTTTACTCTCCATTCTAGCTTGTTCATCGACGCCTAAGAAGTTTGACTTCAAAATTTCTAACTCACCTTGAACCTTGTAAATACCAAAACAATCATCATGCATCAGTTATCCTCGCCACTGTAGCTATTCACAAGTATAAGCGAAAACAAAAATTAGAGTTTACTGTACATTAAACATTGCAGGTTCAGTTGAACGGTCGCGTAACCTTCGAAAGTTTCCTTTGCTCTCGTTTACTACATCAATGCTTTCTATGCCAAGAGGGAGGCTAAATAGCGTTTCTATTTTTATGCTTGCCTAAAAAGTTTGTGAAACTAAATCGATCCTGATACTTTCTTGCGACTACCCCTCAATTGACCTACGCCACCCAAACTAATTTGCCAAACTTGGGCTGCCAAAAATAGGTACATTCCAACAGCAGACAATAAGCTTTCAAATTGCTTTCCAATTAACAATGTTTTTTGTTTAGTATAAAAGTCACACTTACACTGAGGAATGGCAAAATAACTGTCATGGCATATGCGTTTCACAAAATGGATTCATATAGTATTTATTTACATGCATACAAACAGACGTAGGTATCCAATCCTTCGCTAAAGATGAATCAATATTTACGCAATTGTGTTACGCAAAACGTTTACTGGTATTGACTCCGAACGTTTAGCGTTACCAAAATTTGGCGATCTCTTTTAACGAGCAGATGGGAAGTTTTATTATTTTCACCACAATTCGTACCTCAACCGTGACTAATTGGAGTAGACAAAGAAATAGCAAAAAGAAAACTTGTGTAATTTTAATTCGAAAGAGGTTATACAAGTATTTTTATATCTATGGTATTTTACAACTCATTCACACTTAATTACTTATACTTATGACCCTGCGGGAAATTGCTTAGTCGGCTACTAAAATAACTACGTTTGGCGCACTCAGCATGGCAAATTTTTAATTGGTTTTAAAATCTTCAGAAAGCAGAAGCCTACAGAGCTAATAATAATAATTAGAATTCGAAACACTCTTGTGAAATTCTCTATAACAAAAAAAAAAAAAAAAAAAAAAAACCAATACCATTAATTTGGTTCTATGTTTTTGTCTAAATGTGTTTGAATTAGTGATACTCCTCAACTTTATATTCTATTACTGGCATTTACAGTGATGGCCAAAAGTTTGCATACACCCCCCATTTTCATTGGGACCGAAAAGTTTATTGAAAAATTTGTTAACATACAATAAACTAAAAAAACTCCATTCTTTTCATTCATTGCTACCTGGGCAACCTCTGCCGGGTCTTCGCCGGCCCTAGATTATGCCTCCAATTGACTTGGTTTCGCACCTCTGGAAATATACACAATATTTTGTTGTCACGTAGATCTCCGAATATTGCCAAATGACAGTTTTACAGGGTGCGGCACTCGAAGTGTAACCAATTAAAAAATCCATAAATTTAGTTCCGCAAATTATTTTTATTCAATTCAAAGTAAAAAATTTGTGAAAATAATACAAAAGCAAGAATAAATTTATTTTTGCTCGATATGACCACCTTTTGCCTTGACCAACTTAATAGGAATTGGATCATCGGTTGTTTTATTGATGTTGTAATCTATTGTTATTACTGAGTTTTAGACTGTGTTGCTTGTGAATCTTCTAATAAAGGAGGTGAAAATATTATATAATAAATTAGTTCAGTTTTCTCAACTAAATTCTGTGTTTAAAGTCAACTTGCCTTTGGTTGAGTGCGCTACAGGGTATGTAGTTTTGCAAAGGTGTGCGTGTGTGTGTGTGTGTACGAGATTCTCAAAGGTATATAAACAAAGAAAGAACGATAAAGGGCTTTTTAGTTGTGTTGACACAATTAATTTGTGGAAATTACTGGTATTTACCTGAAACCTCTAAGCGTTTAATAGCCCACAGCCAACTGTGGTTTGTCATACTCTTTCATATATGTATCTTCCTTTACTTTATTACAAACGTCCCAACAAATATTTACATTAATAATTTAATTATCAAAAATATAATTATGTAAATACTGCAACTTTGTAAATACAACATAAATTCCACAAATAAATATTTGCATATATTTATATTACACAGGTGCATATGAAATCAGTTCAGTTTCATAGGGTATTACAATATTTTGTGGTTTTTATTAGTCGCCTGTTACCTACATTCGTTATCAGATTAATGAATAAATTAGTTCGCCCGTATATTCAGGCAATTTATGCATTGCTGCAGTAATTATATTCATTCCCACGAAATGTTGACCGTTCTATGCCATCCAGCATCGCCCACTACAAATTACTCCCCATTAAAGTTGAATATCGCTGATTAGTGGAATTTATTAAAAGAGCGCTTCATGTTTGTATGTGCGTATGCGTGAGACTTTAAACTTCCTTTGTTATTAGTTCATAATTAGTGAATTAAATCAAGAATTTATGTGATGAGTGCGCAAACCGCGTACAGATTTGCAAATGGCGATCGGAAAGAGAATTATCGTAAGTAACTGTATAATTAGGTTCTCTGGTATATTTATGAGATATTAGTATGTTAGGTGGTGGTGAGTACTGCAGATGATGGGGTAACTAGCAATAAGAACGAACATGAAGTTAAGTGCAATGTTATTTTTGCTTTTCCCAAACTGGACATAGCGATCCAGCGGAGGGGTCTGAATGTTTTTGAATTAAGTCGCCAATTCAAGAGTAACGTTTTTCTCTCTCTCTCTCGATGAGTAAACACTACACTTTATAAGACTCTCATTATGTTCGTCCCGTTGTTCCAAAAATGTAGGAATGTGAGCACATTGGCGACAGCGAATAACGCAGACGATGGAACGATGCTTACATCGGCTTATATGCTTTACAAAGGCATGGGTTTAGAGTATAGCGCATAAAGATCCAGTAGCTGCACTTGCTAGCTCGTCTCATGCGAATGTACACTCTCGGTACTCGTGGTGGCAAAAGAACAGAAAGGCCTAATCTTCGTTGAAAACACAAAGAATTTTAAGTTTCTAATTAATGAAGAAAACGAAGTAAATTCTTGTAGCGATCGGTACTAAAAATCCAATTGCGCTGTGTTTTTTTTTTTAGGCAATGTTAGTATAGCTCAATTACGTATGGCACACCTCCGATGGTCCACATTTTCGATGACGCTGAGGCATTATTGAGGTTCTATGCCGTTAATGTGCCGAATTATCTCATCCTTGAATTGTTGCTGGCTTATCCACGTACACCTCTTCTTTCAAATAACCTCAAAGAGGGAAGTCCAATGGTGTCAAATCACGTGATCTTGGCGCCCATTGACATCGCCGCGACGTAAGATTATTCGGTCATCAAATTTTTCGCTCAAAAGAGCCATTGTTTCGTAAGCTGTGTGACAAGTGGCACCGTCCTGTTGAAACCACATATCGTCCACATCCATATCTTCCAATTCGGGTCATAAAAAGTTCGTTATCTTCTCAGGATTTTGGAAAAAATACGGCCCAATGATGCTGCCGACCTATAAACCGCACCAAACAGTCACTCTTTGTGGGTGCATTGGTTTTTCGGCAATCACTCTTGGATTATCATCCGCCCAAATGCGGCAATTCTGCTTATTGACGAATTCATTGAGGTGAAAATGTGCCTCATCACTGAAGATGATTTTCTTCGAAAATTGGTCATTCACTGTTGCCATTTCCTGCCACCATTCTGACCATTGATGACGCTTGAAATGATCAAGAGGCTTTAGTTCTTGAGTCACTTTCACCTTGTAAGCGTGTAAATGCAAGTCTGTATGCATATGAACAACGACGAGCGTGAGAGGTGCAATTGTTGGGCACGACGACGAGTTGAGGTGGGCGGCTCTTCAAACACACTATCGCGAACAGCAGCAATATTTTCTGCAGTACGAGCTGTACGAGCATATGCACTGGTGTTTCCACATCTCCTACAGACCCGGTTTGCTCAAACTTTTGCACAACTTTTCCGATTGTACGCACAATTGGACGATTAAATTGACCGAAAAAATCACGAGTGTGCGATATGCATTTTGATTTGAACGCCCGTTTTCATAATAAGCCTGAATAACTTTAACGCGTTGCTCGATTGTGCATCTTTCCATGGTTCAAATTGAGTTAGTCTGAAATTGAAAAATGTCAAATGAAATGCAGAAAAAAGCTTAAAGTTTAGGTTTGGTTTACATTCAACATCGGCCCTTGAAACTTAACCACTTTTAATAAGCCGTTTGCTCGTAGGCGCACCTGCTTGTGATGGCACATTCTCACGACATTCGGCTGTACGTTAGTAGCATGAAAAAATTTTTGAGGGGAACTTTGGATTCTACGTCATTCGTTTTGTGTTTCACAAAATTTAGCTTTAGCTTAGTGAAATACAAAACGAATGACGTCGGCATATCTGTCAAATTCGCTCACAGCCGAATAATCTTTTCACCATGAACATTAAGCGACATACAACGTTAGACTCTCACCACCCCTCTCTATACTCCCTACCCCCAAGTGCCATTATACATATAATATGCCCGAATTAGATATTATACCAGCTTAAACTCCTACTCATCCAAAAACGTCCCCCACATACACCATTTATGTATGTCCGGCATGTTAAAGTACCCCGCGTGCTACAAACTACCTATTCACTTGCCCCTTAAACCTATTCACCTAACACTTTTCTTCTTTTGAACAAAACCGTCGAAGCAGCAAGTTTCCTGGGGCTACCGTTAGATGAGTTAGACTAGTGATGGGCAAACTCAGCACATTTGCACTGTGCAGCAGCGTGTGCTTCTGCGTGCGTAAAAGTGCTAGGTGAAGGGGGATAACAAAGCACAGGGAAGAAGCAGAAAAATTGAGCGAGTTGTGTCTGTGTTTGTACCCTGAATGAGAGAGCAATTATTCTTTAATTCTTTCCATGGATGCCGACTTTTAACTTCATATCAACAAATTAAAAAAAAATAGGTTTTTTTGGTACATTTTTCTTCAATAACTAAATTTAATACATATTACACTTTCCATTAAAATAATGAATTAAAAAAGTTCGCGTAATACTGTTTTTTAATTGCTAGATGTAAAGAAAGTTAAGACCTCTGAAAATATTTAATTTGAGATTAAATTAAAATCTTACGTATTGGGACAGTTAAATCTTCAATAATATTGATCACTGCATATACTGACGAATCTGCAAATTATTCACACTTATGTTATGATTACTTAAATGGTTTTTGAGATCGGATATATTTTTTATATATTTTATATTTTTTTTAGCAAATTACTTTATAAAACTGCAAACTCTCTTCAGCTACCGAAGTTTGTCGAATGTTTCAGAATTTTTAGCTACTGAATGATACCATTTTTTTTTTTATTTTTCACAAAAAGTGGACGTGATTGACAACTAATTTCGCCCATCTAAATCCAATACACTCTGATATGCACAACTGCAAATAAAAATAAACAATCAAGAGTATATACATATGTATATAAATTATGAATAATAAAATCAACAATACCCAAAATTGATTCCCACATTTAACAACTGCGGCAACTCTTACTCATAAGTTTTGACATTTCATAAATAAAATCAGTTTTTTCGTGATTTCTTCATTTTTCGACGATATTTTTTGAGACCGTAAGTTACATATTATTGTCGCTTAAAAAACCACTAATATTAAGTGTATTTGTATGGTGTAGATGCAGTGAAAGTGCTGAAAATTCTATTTAAAAATTTGAAGCGGCGAACGTCAAAACAAAGTGCACAGTGTTCAACTGCCGACAAAAACCTAAATTTATTTCTAATCTGTAATATATTACTCTGTTTTAACTTTTAATTTAGATAAACAAAGTTAAATAAAATATTAAATATAAAACATTTGGTTCAGCATGATCTCAAATAAAAGAACATTGTTAAATTTGAATCCGAAGTGGAGTGTAACTTTTTTATGCAAATATGTAGACGGAGAATCACAATACCTTGTATGTGAAAAACGTGTGGTGTGTAAGGTTTTTAACATAAAGAGACATTATGAGCTGCATAGGAGTGATTATGATGAATATGTAGGAAAAGAAAGGAAAAGTATATACAAATCCTTAAGTCTAAACGAAGAGCCCGATTCGATGTGCCAAATTACAGAAGGTCGGAAAAATTCAAATTATTAAAATTTTTTTTTTTAATTTCTGAGGAAAGCGAAGATTACGTTGTAGATGCAAAGCGTGCAACTTATGAAATCGCGTTAAACCTTGTTCGTGAGAATCGAGCATTTCCGGATGGCGAATTGGTGAAGTTTTGTATATTAAAAGCAGTAGGAATTTAGTCCCCTTATCTCGTAGAACTATAAGCAGACGAGTAGATCAAATGGCGGACATTACAGAATCGCAGTTAAAAGAGCGTATAAAATCATTCACAGCGATTTCATTGGCAATTGACAAAAGTACAGATATATCCGACATAGCCCAATTAGCGATTTTTATCTGAGGAGTTGATGCCCACCTAAATATATGTGAAGAACTTTCGGACATTATTCCAGTGACAGGGACGACTAAAGGTGAAGATTTATTTCAATGTGTTAATGAATGTACTGAACGTATGGGTGTATCATGACGAAGAGTGGTTTGCGTTGCCACCGATGGTGCGAAATCCATGAGCGGATGCAAACAAATTTCTCTAATCATTTTTGTGTACTTTGTCATACTGTGCGCATTGCCATATGCGTGTGATTTGAATTTGAGAGCAACTAAGTACTCACCAAGAATACCCACTCTGCTATGATAATTTCCTCAATGTTTTTTGAAAAAATCCTCTATTTCTTTTTAATGGAAACATGTATAAATTGTCCTTTTTAACAAAATAAAATGTATAACATCCATTGTTTAAATAAAACATGGCTGGTTGAGATTACTGCTCGCTGTTGTGACCAGCATTCTTTTAAAAAAAATGCACTAATATAAAAACATACGATATACATACATACTTATATGTAAACGAAGACAATTTTTTCATTCAGAAAAATATACACCGATTTGTCAGTACAAATTTATCTCCACATAGTTTAGCAACTATGAAACTTTGACATGCGAATGTTCAAACTTCTTGATTATAAAATTGCCTATGCTTCTTGGTTACAAAAATTATAAAAGTAAATAAAATAGAAATTTGCAAAGATGATGTTAATATTCAAAGAAGCGTTTCCAATAAAAAAAAACCAAAAGCATTTTATTATTTCATATGAACGATCAACACTTCGAAACCCCTTAACATGGAATGAAGTCCCCTAATCTGGTAACTTTGCTGTTGGCAAAGCTTCACTCTCTTTTTTACAAACACATATGCGTTGCTCAGAAGTGATTAATATACGTACACGCCTATTGCTTACCCTTCTAATGTAAGTTTGTCGCCCCCCATCTAGCACTTTGCTAGCACGCTCTGCTGCGAGCGTGCCACGCTGCTGCCCGTCCCTAAGTTAGACGATGACGATCGGTGACTACACCGCACTGGCAGCGCTATGTTTGCCTAATACATATGTCACAATGGCCACATCAGGGTTCACCTTCGCACTTTAACTCACTCCCAAAGCGGAATAGGTGACTATTCAGAGAATATTTCACCGAAGTCGAAAGTTGTGAGCTGCTTAAACTCTGTATAAAATAATTTCTTACCTCTCCTAAATAAATACCACTCCAAATCTTTACCTCCACCTACATGGACTGCAATGCATTTTGGCAATTATTTAGATTGCAACCTCACACTTACATACACAAATGATGAGTAGCAACGCTCTAAAAGCAAAATTCACGCCAAAAGCAATAGAAATCCTGATGGAAAATGAAAGTTGCACTGCTACTTTCTTTCCATTGTGTGGCCAGTCAGATGAAACACAATAAAACACTCTAAATAGTGCGGGGTGGTGCGAACTATCAGGTGAAGAAGAAGTTCAGTCAAGCATTTTGAAGGGGAAAGCTACAGACCATTTAATATACATATATGTATGTATATTTTCCGCTAGTTTTTACCTAAGTATATACACACACCCGAGTATATGATGTATAACACTTGTAGTTGTGTACTTGCACAATCGCCGCCGTGTACGAACACATACACAAATTTATTTGCCAGAACAACAATGGCATTAGCGCTTTAGTGGAACTACAAAAGGTGGCATCAAACTACAAAATATTCGCTAATAATAGAGAAATAGCAACAAACGAGCAATAAACTGTGGCATTGTGTAACAATTCGTATGGAATTGTATAATAAAATATTTCATCAAACTCTTCGCACACCGCTGCCGCAACTTAGACCATATCTAGGTTAGGTTGTGTTAATGAAAAAAGTACGCCGTCCGCCATTATATTTAAAACTTCATTCCTACACTTTACATGTCTGCTTTCGTACAATAGAATATTAAAAACAGAGCAACATAAAAATCCTCTTAGTTTTGCTTCGCACCGTCCTTTTTGCGTTTGGTGTTTATTACAAAAGTATACTATTCGTTAAAATACGAGGTGGCGCAAAATTAATCATCGTATTTGGTTTTTTTTTATTAAAGCTCGAACATATAATGCAACGAAAATTATTTCCAAAAAGCTAAAAGCGCCAACAAAAATATTGATGCGTAAAACAACTTAACTCGTATTTGGTTTTTGAATAAATAAAAAAAATTGACGTGCGACGCCATTTGCAAAAATTCTAAATCTTCCAATAGAGAAATTAATTTTGCGCCATCTTGTAGTAGTAGAAAGTCATTATTATTAAGTGCATTTATCAAACTCAAAACTTGGGTGGTCAATCAAGAACTGGAGAGTCCTTGCCGAAGATTCGTGCTCAGACCACAGGTACATTGAGTTTCAGTGTGGCGAGGAGGCACAAATGCCATTGCGCTCTAGAAACCCCAGAAACACAGACTGGCAGAAGTTTAGGGTGGCGTTGCGGGACCTTGACGTTACGCCACCAAGACTTCGAAAACAACAGGCCATTGAGGCGGCTGTTGAGAAACACAACGCTGCCTCAACTGAATGTTTTCGACCTCTCCCTAACCGGACTCCCGTTTCTTGGTGGAATCGAGAGCTCCAGATGTTGAGGCGTGAGTCGAGAAAGCTTCTAAACCGGGCACTCAAGACTATCCTTACTGAGGACTGGGAGCAATACTATGATGTTCAGAAGAACTACAAGAGGCTTATTCGGGAATCAAAAAGAGCCTCATATAGGGAATTCTGCAGTGGTATTGAATCTCTGAGTGACACGGCGAGATTGGTTAGGATCCTGAAAAGCGACCTAACTGCAAAGCTGGGGTCACTTAGGAAATCTGATGGTTCCTTCACGGAGCGGCAAAGTGAAACACTCAGCTTGCTGATGGAATCTCACTTTCCTGGTAATCAGATAAGCGTCAGCCGGCAACAGGTCTTATTGATAGAGGCGAAGATTGCTACACCTTCTCGGCATGACTGGTTCGTTGCCAGATCTGTGGTAAATGAGGCCGCCATTCGATTTGGCATCAAATCTTTTGGCGTCTACAAGTCACCCCGACCAGACGGCATATATCCTGCCATGCTGAAGGAAGTCGGAGAGTCTGTGACAGCAGCCCTGAAGAAAATATTCTCGGCATGCCTGTCACTGGCTTTTATCTCAAAGGTTGGAAGAGATGGCTACACCAGCCCCAAAAGCTTTAGACCCATCAGCATGACCTCTTTCATGCTGAAAAGTTTCGAACAACTGGTGAAATTGCACATACGTCAGAAGTCGCTGAAGTCTCACCCTCTGTCTTCATTTTAGCATGCCTATCAAAGTGGAAAATTCTGCGAGTTGGCACTGCAAAACCTTGTTGCTAGGGTAGAGCTGGCCATCGACAGGAGGAACTACGCTATGGGCATCTTTTTAGACATATAGGGGAGGGGGCGTTTGATAATGCCACTTCTGACAGTATGTGTAGCTCTGCTAGTAGGCGCGGCGTAGGCCGGGTGCTAGTGAATTGAATTCGTTCGATGCTGGCCCAAAAAATTGTCTCGGTGCGAGCAGAGGAAGATGTGCTGCTGTCATCCGGGGCTAATAGAGGTTGCCCCCAAGGCGGTGTGCTCTCTCTTCATCATTTATATTACTATTATTCACTGTACCGAATAGTGGTGACACCTAACATCTAACATAACCTCGCTTTATATCTGCATGAAGGATGAAATGAGCGAGTAATCTCATCAAAGAGGATAGATTGCAAAGTTTGGTCATCCGAAGCACACTTATAAGAGTAACTTTGCTAATAGATCATAAGTGATTTGACAGAGAAAGAGAGAGTTGTGAACGAAATTTAAACAAAAGACTTGCGTATGTATAAATTGAAGTTAGTTGAACTCAATGAGTCTTCCAATCAGTTATTGTGCAGATAGCAACGAATAAGGCAATGGCTACGTTGATTTTTTCGTACATGACAAACACAATCTCTGTTGTTGTCGACCTCAGTTATAAACAAACTGCTGTCACATCCATTATTATATAAGCAAATCAGCTGAGGACCGGTTAACGGTCTGATATTGGTCAGACCTTATTTATTCTCTCCGCCGTGGGTGCATCCCATGGTAAAGAGATTTTTGGAGGTGTGCTATTTAGCAGACCGTTATTCGTCTCTCAGCGAATTTGACAAATTCAGCTAATGAGCGGACTTCGCTTGGGGTGAATTTACAAACAAACTGAGACTGTGTTGGTGATATACGAAAAAAATCAACCAATGACACTTCGTTGTCGTCTGAACAACGACGGATTTGACGAGTGCGTAAATTGTGTAAAATCATCGTGCAGATTTCGACTGACAATAAGATTGTGTTAGTGATATACGAAACCAAATCAACACAATCTCCACTCCTGTTGCTTCATTGCGAGTGTGTGAATGCATGTGAAATGATCGTGCGGAATTCGGCTGCCGAATCTCCAATTGACGTGGCAGTCAAGTTCCCTTCATAATTTTGTTTTTCACCGGCGTTATTGGCCAAACGTGGTAAATCTATCATTCTTGGCTCATACCTACTTTATTCTCTCCACCGTGGGTGTATCCCATGGTGAAAAATATTCTGAAGGTGACTGACTCTCAGCGTTTTTGAAAAAAATCAGCTGATTGGCTGACGAACCGGGTTTATATATATATATATATAATTGGCGCGTACACCCTTTTTGGGTGTTTGGCCGAGCTCCTCCTCCTATTTGTGGTGTGCGTCTTGATGTTGTTCCACAAATGGAGGGACCTACCGTTTCAAGCCGACTTCGAACGGCAGATATTTTTATGAGGAGCATTTTCATGGCAGAAATACACTCGGAGCCGGGTTTATGACAGCGTTCATATATGAAAGAAATCAACACAGGCACTAATGTTGCTTCGTTGCCGTCTAAACAATGGTTGAGTCCACGGCTCAATTGCGTTTTTCAACTTAGCTGAAGGCCAAACCCGATAATCTATCATCCTTGGGTGTATCATTTATGAAGTGTTTCGGCCAAGTCTCTTCCTCGTTTATGCTGTACATTAATGCTATACTAGCCCCATTTAGCTGTATTTACCCTAATTCTTTCTTCCTATTCATTTTTTTCTTCCCTATCTTGAGTTTTTAGTTATACTAAAATGATTGATTGCTTGACACATCTGCCCTTATAATCTATTCTCGTCTAATATTTCTACACTACACAAACACTAAAGTAAAGGGGTTTTATTTCCCACCGAAGACTGTCACACTGTCAACGTTCCGTAGAATTTTTTAAGTGTGCTAATGCTGTTATATTTGCTATAGCAACAACCAATTTACTGATTCGGCGATCAAGAATGAGACCCTTTTTATAATTTACAGACACACATAAAATCAATAAATCATTTCCCAAACCGTTTGAGAATTTTAAAAGTTTCTTCTAGTCGTCACCATTTTCATCAATTTGACTCCAAGCATGGAAGTGCTGACAGAGGACTAGTTCCTTCATGATTTTATTCCATTCTTTCCAATTAGTTTTTATTCAGGAGTTGTGCCACATTTAATTTCCTTTGTCGACAATCGTACTCTTCTCACCATTCCATTGTTGCGAGCGATTGTTCCACATGTTTTCTGTGTCCAAATTATGGCACATGTGCCCAATCGCGCTTGAATTGAGACGTTACTCATTATCTAGCTTTTTTTTATTATTGTTCAACTAAATACTGAATAATAGCACAACAGCTGTTTTCTTTCCCTGTGCAATTAACAATGGATAGTTATTGTCGTAGATATGTACCAATGTATGTACTGGTATGTACTCGCACACCTACCCATGTATGACTGCAATGGCGCGATGTTACTCTAATTCACTTGTGTTGTATTTTCATATCTCTTTCATGTTATCTATAGCAAGAGAGGTGAGTTGGCTTGTCTGTTGAGAAAGGCATTTAACTATACATATTCCATTTACCTCTCTAGCCGTATAATTTGTGACGATGGAGCGTCGTGCTTTCAATTGATAGTGAATGCATTCATTGATTTCAACGCAATTTAATTATTTGCTCTTCGTTTCAATTCGCTATATTGCACGAAATTATACCAGACATGACGAATGCAGCCAATGGAAGACTCTTAGGGGCGATGCTAGTAGATAATTTTCACGTGCATTCATACACACATCTATAAAAGTATATTTACGTAAGGCAAGCTATATCTAATTTTATTTTTATTTCTGACAAGGCAGCCAATATAACCGACTTTAGTATAGAAAAAATAGATTTTGGTTTTTTTTTTTGTAAAAATCTGCAATATTTTTATTATCATACTAGATGTTACCTCCAGTTGCACTTAATTTAGCACAAAGCAACCGGCGCTAGGTTAGGTTAGGTTATGGTGGTAGTCGGTCTGCACGACCAACTCACCTAGACCTTACAGGTCCGTTGTGATACCACTTTGCTGCTCGGGAACCCCATTTACCCTCCTTCTTCCTTCCTTTTGTCGCTCCTATGAAGCGTAGTATTGATGCCAACCCCACGCCAGACAGTTCTGTAAGAGAATTAAAACCGTATTTACCTAGACCACCTGCTCTGATTTTAGTTAGGGCTGGACAATTGCAAAGGAAGTGCTCAACTGTTTCTTCCGCTTCCTCATCTCTACAACTTCTGCAATATTCATGGGAGAAAACTCCTAGTCTTGAGAAATGCCTGCCAAATAGCCAATGACCGGTTAAACAAGCCACGACCTTCGAGATATTGTCTCTTGAGAGACTAAGCAATTCCTTTGTCCTTTTCTTGTTTATTTGCGGCCATAGTAGCCTAGCTGTTACACACGTATCTTCATTTCTCCATGACCTATTGGCCTCTTGGATAATGTGGTTTTTTATTATTAGTTTACTCGTGGCCGTGGGTATTCCAGTGGTACTTTTATCACTGAATAGTTGAGGAGCAGTGACTTTTCTGGCAGCTCATCAGCTTTACAGTTTCCCTCAATATTTCTGTGCCCCGGAACCCAAATAAGGCTGACCTTGAATACGTCACTAATATCACTTAGAGCTACCCGGCATTCCTGTGCAACCTTCGATCTTAGTAAAGCCGCATTCATTGATTTGATAGCCGCCTGGCTATCCGAGCATATATTTATAATCGTTTTTGTTACGGTGTGCGTATTTAGATATGTAGCCACTTCTTTCATAGCTAGAACCTTTGCCTGATAGACGCTGCAGTAGTCTGGTAGTCGAAGGGATAGTTCCAGACCTAGTTCTTTCGAGAAATCTCCATAGCTAACCTTATCGTCTAGCTTGGAACCATCTGTATAAAAATTTAATTCCCCCTTCTCCATGGCCTTGGTGTCTGCCACTCCCTTCTTGACGGTATACTCGTCTTGAAGAGCCTTTCTAAGGTGAATCTAGGGATAGAGTAGTCTATTTCTTGTTTGTGACTATTCAGAGAGTGCAAAATAGAAACGTGGCCAAACCACCGGTCTTTCCATAGCGCCATACTTTTGAGTCTAAGCGCCGAGGCGGCGGCCACGTGTTTCCCTACCAGATTTAGGGCAGGTAAATTGATTAGCACTTCCAGCGCTTTGTTTGGGGTAGTCCTAAAAGCGCCAGAGATGCATAAAAAAAGCTGTTCTTTGGACCTCACTCATGAATTTAGCGTAAGTATAAACTTCATTTTTAATTTAAAAAAATAATAATAAAATTTCTGGACATGTTTGCTTGAATATGTGATGAAAATAGCATGATTTTTTTTCTTAATTTTATATACATTTCGAAACTATATTTGAAAAAAAAAAATTAATTTAAAAAAAAGAATCGTTAATAATAAAATAAATAAAATAAAATAAAATAAAAAATAAATAAATAAAAATCAATAGGAAATAAATAAAAGCAGTAAAAAGATTAAATAAAAAGCAATAAAAATTAATAATAAAAATGTAAAAAAAAAATTAAATAAATAATAATTAAATAAAAATTATTAAAAGAATTATAATAAATAAAATAAAATTAAATTAAATAAAAATTAATAAAAATAAATAAATATTCAAAACTTTTCAATATGTCACGCAGCTATTGTTGTGAACACAGGTGTATATATGTACGTACATATACTATGTCTACATAATGTGAGTCGATTTAAGCAAGATACATCTGAGCGCGATGACTTGTTAACTTTTAAGCCTGTTGGCCTTCCAAAGTTCAAAATGTCAACTTTTTTCAATTAAACTTCAATTAACATTTGCACCAATCTCCCCCTCAAGTGCTTCATTTATTAATATGTTTCTCCTCCGATGGCGAGTCACTTGCACTTGTACGAATGCGTTTGAAACATTTGGAAACAGCATAACTGCAAGGCATAATTCGTCCATAAGCTTCAATTAATCTCGTAATAATAATATCTATCGGGCAAGTAATCGGTTCAGTGTGAGTAACACATACCTACATACATACATGAAATGCTTAGCATCTTTGGATAGCATCACAATCGGTGTATTTTGTATTCCTATAAATGTCACCTATGTATGTGTAAATTTACAGTTTCCTTTACATAGATATATAACCGAAAGCAATACCATAATTTGCGTAGCTTTTTTTAAAATTCGCTGGTTAAAAAGACTAGCCGGCAAGCGAAATTCGACAGAGCGATTAACTATACAACTGTTAACTAAAAATCAGGCAAATTCCTATTAACAGATCATAAAGCTTACCTGCGCGAACGCGCCTGTTTCGTCTAAAATCGGTTAGAACAATAAAAAACGTATGTGGTTTAGTTAGATAGGCATCAGCTGGTTTTCCATTCTGAGATAATTTTTATATAATCCCCAATAATGAAGTTATGACGGCCTATCTCATATGGTTTCATACATGAGGGTAATTACAAAGTTAGTTAAATATAAATTTTTGTTCTACCAACTGAATAGGATTATCAAAAAAAAAACCGTATATTCAATCACCTTTATATATACTATACATAGGATAGGATAAATGCCTGTCCACGCGAGCAACCCACAAAATAGAGGGGAAACAACCAAACAGGGAGAAAACAGTAAGTAGGGGCTTTTGATTGGAGGCTAACGACGTGTAGCAAAAAAGTGAGAGCTCAGATGTCTGAATCTTAACCCAGCGAGAGCAGGGCAGCTGAGAAGAAGATGCAGGGCACTTGAAGCATACCCAAGTCTCACCGGTAGGTATCCATCCTAATGGGCAATGCCTACCAAATTCGAGAGATGCGGCTTTGTTAGCGCTTTTGATCTACCCCTGGCCAGAAGAATCTTGCAACTTTGCACCACTTGTCACTGAGTTGACCCAACGCCCAACTTTCCAGGAGTAAACCACAGGTTCTCAATCTTATCGCGGTAAAATCGTATCTAGGGTCCCATCATCTACCCAAGTTATAAGCCCAGCAGAAGTTATCAAAGAATTTTTAACTTGCAAAAACTATTCCAAATATTCTTTTCGACTTTCTCGAAAATAAATGATTTGTAATTTGTAATATGTAATATGTGCCTTGTTTTTAATAACTTTTTTCCATTTGAAGAAAAATTTACTAATTTCGCGATTGAAGAAGTTCTCATCTTTAATGATAAAATAATAATGAATAAAATAACAGCTCATGTCCGTAAGCCTCTCTTGAACCCAGTTTTGTACTTTCAAGAAAATTTTACATTTCTTCTAAAATTTTACATTTTCTTCACAAAGCTTCTGGTGCGGTGAAAGGTTTATGCAGCCAGGCACTGTCTTGATTACAACACCCTTCCTTTTTGCCAATTCTTGCGGCTTGTCGTCGAACACCTGCTTCAATCGAGACAGTTATTGACAGTAGGGGTCCAAACAATTACAACAGCCATCTACGGCTGTTGATCCGTGCTTAGCGATCGTTTGACACGGATTATCAGGATTTCACCGCGATCGCTTATGTCAACTGTTCTCGCACGTGACCAATTTTTAAATGCCAGTTACCACCCGCTTCAAAACTAAATCGACTTCTTTACGCTTCACTAAAGAATGTAAGGTCTCAATGCAATCTAAAAGGTTGTTCTGGGCCAATTGGGTGGCACCGAAACATCAAGCGTGCTTTTGAGATCCGTCTTATGCAAATGGTTCAAAAAAGTTGTACTGGCTGAATAAGGGGTCACGTGCCAGCTGACTCAACGATTTTCATGATCTCGCCAATATTTTCGACGATTCGCCTAGCAGATCGTACCTGAGTACGTAAGGTGTAAATGTAATATTATACACAGTATGTCAAAGATGCGTTTTGACATAGAATTTAAATTCAATTTTTCTTGACTGGTGTATTTATACAATAACTTTACCGCAAATGTAGAGAAGCCACACCTTGTTAAAAAATGTGATTTTTTCATTTTCGTCCTTTTTTAACCTGATGTTAGAGAGAATCGCGCGAGCCGCAGAACTTAATTTTTTATAAGAGCGTACAATTGTTAGCGTATGCCGATGATATCGACATCATCGCCTTTAACAACCGCGTTGTTAGTTCTGCCTTCTCCAAGCTGCATAAAGAGACAAAGCGAATGCGTCTGGTGGTGAACGAGGACAAAACGAAGTACCTCCTGTCATCAAACAAACAGTCGGCGAGGTTGTAAAGGACTTCCTATACTTAGGAACCAGCATTAATACCGATAACAATGTCAGCCTTGAAATCCAACGTAGAATCTCTCTTGCCAACAAGTGCTACTTCGAACTAAGTAGGCAACTGAGTAGTAAAGTCCTCTTTCGACGAACAAAACTAACACTCTACAAGACTCTCATCATGCCCGTCCTAACGTACGGCGCAGAAGCGTGGACGATGACAACATCCGATGAAGCGACGCTTGGAGTGTTTGAGAGAAAAAATCTGCAAAAGATGTTTGGATCTTTACACGTTGGCAACGGCGAGTATGGCAGGTGATGGAACGATGAGCTGTATGAGCTTTACGACGACATAGACATAGAGCAGCGAATAAAGATCCAGCGGCTACGTTGGGTGGGTCATGTCGTCCGAATGAATACAAACGCTCCGGCTCTGAAAGTGTTCGATGCGGTACCAGCTGGTGGTAGCAGAGGAAGAGGAACGCCTCCTCAGCTTTGGAAAGATCAGGTAGAGAAGGACTTGGCTTCACTTGGTGTGTCCAATTGGCGCCGGTTAGCACGAGAAAGAAACGACTGGCCAAAATCGCGAAAGAGGTTATCGCGCCAATTAAGAAGAGAGAATAAATTTTCTGTAGTGTTCGAGCTTTTTATTTTCTTCTCTCATAAGTAACAGAATATCTCAAATATAAATTTTAACCTCAAATTAAAGTTTTCAGGTTATCGGTTTTGTTAACATTCACGCCAAAATAAAAAACAAACTTATCAATAATGCTGCTAATCTTTGAAATTACTCTTACTTATCTTACCTTGAAGCACTCAGCTTACTGCTAATAAGTATTCTCCTACTATACAAATCGTGCTCAAACATGTTAGGCATATGTGCATTCTGTCTTCCTATACGTATGTGCATATTTTTGCAGTAGTATAAACCCCTACTTTCATTGCCCTTGTTTCACCGCTCTCTCTCTCTTTCTATCTCTCTGGAAGCATAGCTATCCGATATCACAACCTCTACGTGCCATAAGACGAGATTCAATTTAGCTTCTCACACACATAAATATTTTCCAGTTTGCTATAATTCTAAATTATAGCTTTGATTTTGTCGCACAAGTTAGGGAATGCACATTGAAAAAAAAACAACAAGGAATCAAATCAATTTGGCAATCATTCACACACACATACACCCCACATACAGACATGCCTTGCCTGCATTTTCAGCTTAGTAAGGTTGTTAACTATTAGATAACCTTTACTTGGCCAACAGCTGACAGAACGACAACGTGGCCAATAAACTGAATTGCGAATGAATGTGAACGCATGTGGCATGACAAAGCACATGCAACGCGGGAAAAAAATGTGTGCATTCATTGTATGTGCGTGTAGGTGTGATTGGATAAGTTCATGATGCCATCACCAACTATCATGACATATTTACATACACATGTACGTATGTATGTGCAAATGTACGTTGCGCGTTGTTTATACGTATTTAACGAATGCGAACGATGCAGAAGGCAAAAAGTGAAAGAACAGCTTGCACTACAGAAGGCGGACTCAGCAAAAAACGCGTATAAAAAATTAGTTAGAAATAAAAATAAATGGCAACGGAGAAGTGGATGTGGGTTTTAGAAAAAGGTTTGCGAAGTGAGTGAGAAAATAGCTTTCCAAGCACAAATTGTGTTGACAGCAAGGAAAACCGTGTTAAAGTTACAGTGGAGTCATCTTGAGAAATCACACTGTACAATAAATAGGAAGTAGTGTGAAAAATTTGTAGAAATACGCAGAATTAAAAGGATCTACCGGTCTCGATGAAGTAAATTCGAGAGTGAGTTTATTGAACAGTTTGCTTGTTTTGTAATTTTTTTATTGTTTTTAAGTTTTTATATTTTTCTATTATTCCTTTGTTTGTTAATTCCCGTTTTTTGTTTGTGTCAAACTTCCCAATGGAAGGATGATGCCTGATAACACTAGCAGTGGCCGGCAGAAATATAAATAGTAACCCTCGTAATTTCAACTTAGGACACTGGCCTATATTTTTGTTTTTGTTTTCTTCGACTTTATTTTTATTGAATTTGAAATTATTTGTTATTAGTTTGCCTAAATTTTCATATTTGAGAATTTTGCACGCAACAATTTGTTGTTTTTGAATGAAATACAATTTTTTTAGGAAATTATTATCATTTCTCTTTATTATGATATTGGTATGGCTCAATTACGTGTGGAACAAAATATCGGCCAAATGGCCGCCGCGGCCTCGGCGGCACACCTCCATCCATGGTCCAAATTTCCGATGACGCTGAGGCATAAGTGAGGTTCTATGCCCGTAATGTGCCGAATTATCTCATCCTTTAGCTCTTGAATTGTTGCTGGTTTATCGACGTACACCTTTTCTTTCAAATAACCCCAAAGAATGAAGTCCAACGGTGTCGTTGACGTTTATAGTAGGTGTGGTTCACATTCAACATCGGCCCTTGAAATTTAACCACCCTTTATTTCTTTTATTTGCTTTTATTTATTTATGATTTTTATTTGTTGTATTATATAATTTTTTTTTGTTTTTAGAGTTCCTGTTTTTGTGTTCCAAATTTTTTTATTTGTTTTTAAATTTTTTTTATTTTTAATTTTCGTTTTTTGTTTCGAATATATTTCTTTTATTTGTTGTCATTTATTTATCCTTTTTTCTTTGTTTTAAAATTTTTTTTTTGGATTTTAGTTTTCGTTTTTTGTGTTTCAAATTTTTCTTGGTTTTCCAATTTTTATGTTTTTTTTAAAAATAAATACAAAAAAATGTTCAAAACAAAAATCAAAAATTATTAACCAAAACAACAAAATAGAAAAACAAAGAAAATTTTGAAACATTTTTTTTAATTTTTTTTTTTTAGTTTTTAAATTTTGTTTTTCGAAATTTTTTTTATTTGTGTTTCAATTTTTTTTTTTGGTTTTTAATTTTCGTTTGTTTTTTGTTTTTCATGTTTTTTTATAAATAAATACAAAAAAATGTTCAAAACAAAAATCAAAAATTATTAACCAAAACAGCAAAATAGAAAAACAAAGAAAATTTTGAAACATTTTTTTTTTAAATTTTTTTTTTTTTAGTTTTTAATTTTCGTTTTTTGTTTTGAATATATTTCTTTTATTTGTTGTCATTTATTTATCCTTTTTGTGTTTGTTTTAAAATTTTTTTTTTTTTTGGATTTTAATTTTCGTTTTTTGTGTTTCAAATTTTTCTTTGTTTTCCAATTTTTATGTTTTTTTTATAAACAAATTCAAAAAAATGTTCAAAACAAAAATCAAAAATTATTAACCAAATCAACAAAATAGAAAAACAAAGAAAATTTTGAAACATTTTTGTTTTAATTTTTTTTTAGTTTTAAATTTCCGTTTTTTGTTTTGAATATATTTCTTTTATTTGTTTTTATTTATTTATGTTTTTTTTGTTTTAATTTATCTTTTTTTTTTATAAACTTTTTTTCTTTTAATTTATATTCAAAAAAAAATGTTGTTCCTTTTTAGATTTTTTGTTTTGGTTTTGTGGTTTTTTCAAGCCTTCACTTTGATCGATGGAGTTATCATCTTCCAATTCTATAAAGGCTGTCCTGTGTATCTCCAAGTGCAAGCATTTTAGATTAATGATTTTAATAGAAAACTGTGGTTTGTGCAAGTCATGCACATTTTGTGCCCCTTTTGGTCTAAAGAAAAAATATTTTTGAGCTTAAATAATAGCCAAGTGTTGCTAAGTAAAGGAAAATTAGCTAGGCGCCTCGCCAATTTTATCACTCTGCAATCTGTTTGGCTTCCACCTCATAGGTGCTGCGTGGAAAGATGATGAGTAGCAACTGTTAAAACATTTAGTACCGGCTTAGAATTAGAAATATGTTTTACTAGTTGTTGGTCTCCCTTCGGGCCTACGGTGTACATACGGATGTGTATATTTAAAAATGTATGTGTGTGCGTATTTGCACCGGTAAATATAAAAATTTGCAAATTTGCAGTTTTTCGCAAATATGCCAGCCATTGCTGCAACAACTACTAGCCGGTGTATATACAAATTTATGCTGGCAATAGTTAAACCTTAGTTGTTGCTGCAATCATTTTTGTGCAGCAACGAAGCAAAGATGTGGCCAATAGCAGCAGTGCTGCTATCAATGCCAAAACTTGTGTCATTCTTCATTTGAACTCTACCCTGTTATCCTCACTGTGAAGCGTTCTACTGCATTTTATGTACTTCGTATTTTTGCTGAAAGTTGCTGCAATGATCACAGCCATCGTCATTGAAATCTCAAATATATTACCTGTTTTCTTTATGTTTTTCGTTGTTTTATTTTTCCTTTTTCTTCTCTCAATGCCTTCCCATGTTCATCTGCAATCTTAGTTTCTGCTTCATTTTCCTTTTTATCCGTTTTTCATGATTGTTTTTCGCGCGTTGCTCTTTGTATACGTTTCCCATTCACTGCTTGTTTTTCTGCTTTTCCAGTTGAACCGTAACCACTTTTTGTTGCTTACTTTGCGCAAGACATTTGCTATCGCAGTTTCTTCTTTTATTTTTCCCCTGCATGGCTGCTATAGTTGTTATTGTTATAAGTTAGCTATCGTCGTTTCCGTTTTCCCAGAAGTATCTGTGTAGATTGTCGTCAACGTCTTTACGCGCCTCCCATAATTGGTTTAAGACAAAGTGCCTATTTAGGGCACGATATCGCATCGTTGCTGTTCTTCAAGCTGTCCTCAACCCAAGCAAAGCTACTAGTATATCTTAATTTGTTGTTTGTGTTTATCTACAGTTTGTAAGTTGGTTGTTTAACAGCAGGCCAAAAGGTAGTGGGAAATCGTTCGCCAAGCGCTGTTTACAACTTTTTGTTGGGAGAACTTGTCTTTTGCTGGCTGAAAGCATACATTTTTGTTTTTTTTTTTTTTCTTGCCTTTAAAATGTTTAATTTTCGCATAATTTTCTATTTTAATACTAGTGTCCGTGGCTAATGCGTTCGTAAATAGCCGAAGATTATAAGTTGCTTATAATTTTCAATTGCACTGAAACTACAGTTACTAACATAAATAAGTATACAGGAGCCTGATTTATGGAATTGTCCGCCGCTCTAAAGTCCCAGAGAAAAAAGCTTAGTCGTACGGAAAATCAGGACAAACCCCAAAATATTGAAATCTGAAGTTGAAAATGGGACTGGAAAACAATTTAGCACCCAAACTATTCACCGGGTTTGGCATAGAGCTAGTTATCATGGGCGCAATGTTAGGAAAAAGCCCTTCGTGAGTAGTGTCAATCGGAGTAAACGGATTTCATTCGCAAAAGATCATGAAAACTATGACCAAACGTTTTGGAACCAAGTCATATTTTCTGATGGGTGTAAGTTCAGTTCAGTATCTGTGGATCTGATGACCGTGAAAAAGCTTGAAGAAAAAGTAACGCGGAATTCGATCCAAATAATATGACCGGCACTGTGAAGCATGGAGGAGGCTCTGTGACGGTTTGGGGATGTATGGCTGCGAAGAGGGTTGGAAACTTGGTATTTATCGAAAATATTATGGACCCATTTGGTTATTTAAATATTTTGAAAAATAATTTAAAAGAAAGCGCTACGAAATTAGGCCTTGGAGGAACGTTTATCTTCCAGCAGGATAATGGCCCCAAGCACACATCCAACATTGTACGAGAGTGGCTGTTATACAATGTGCGAAAACAGCTGAAAACACCGCCACAGTCCCCGGGTACCAACCCTATCGAACATTTATGGGAACATTTAAAGCGGAAAATACGTAAACATCCGATTTGAAATAAGGAGCAACTGAAAAACGTCCTTCAAGAGGAATGGAATAAAATACCACCAGCTGTAACTGAAAACTTGGTGAAATCAATGCCATCACGACTTAAAGCGATTGTAAAGTCGAATGGTTATCCTACCAAATACTAGGATTTGTTTTTAATTATGTTTTTGATTTCACAAATTAATAATATGATGAACTGTATACTTACTTTTGAGACATGAGTTTTTATAAAGTTTAATATAAAAAGCTATAATTTTGTTCCTTTTTAAAATTTTGTCATTATTTAGATTAAATATGATTTTTGTAGTTCATTCATATAAATAAAAGACAATTTTGTTATAACTTAGGTTGTTTGCAGGAATCGATTGGAGGAAAATTGAAAACGTGTCCGGTGTATACTTACTTCTGTTAATAACTGTATGCTCTCGAAAGTATGAGTATACATACATACATACAGATATATTTAACTTAGATCTTATGTTGGTATACTTAGTTGAAAATAAATCAGTCTAACCTGTTTTCATATTTCCTCAACACAGGCTCGTCCACCTTATTGGATTCGTTATTTTAAATTTTGTTATTCAACTAACTTTAGTGCTCCACATTGTAATTTTGTATTTTGCAAACCAATCTCAGATTTGGGTTTAGGAACTCTTCAAATTTCAGAAACCGAGGCATCACGGGAATCTGCCAACCACTAAAAATTGCTCCTACAATGGTTTAAACCAGTGAGCTAAAATTTGTGCTTTTTGTTCGCGGCATGCTTCAAAAATAAAATGAGCACATGGGCTGAAAAGTCCTGGGCCTAACACCTAGATGACTCTAATTCGGTTGCATTCACCTCTTTTTCAGTTAGTATTAACCTTAAAACGAGAGCTTTAAATTTTAATGATATTCCATTAATTAGTTCGTGAGTAATTGTGCTAAGAGATGCTACTTTTGTTGTTTTCAAAACAATGGATCAAAAAGAATTTCGTATTCTTCATGAGGAAAAATACCGTGCAAGCGAAGCAATGGCTTGAAAAGCGTTTTGAGGACTCCGCTCCATCAGAAGCAACAACAAAACGATGGTTTGCTGACTTTAAACTTGGTCGTAGAGACAGCGATGATGCACAATGGACGTCCAAATGAGGTGGTAACACCAGAAAACATCAACAAAATCCACCAAGTCATTTTGAATGATCGAAAAGTGAAGTTGCGTGAGTTAGCTGACATCGTAAGGATATCAAAAGACCGTGTTGGTTTTATATTGCATGAGCATCTGACTATGAGAAAGCTCTTTTCAAAGTGAGTGCCGCGTTTACTCACTGTTGACCAAAAACAAGAACGTGTTAATAATGGCAAACCTGCACGAATTGAACTTCGAATTGCTCCCACATCCACTGCATTCGCCAGATTTGGCTCCCAGCGACTACTGGCTGCTTGCAGACCTAAAAAAAATGCTCGCCGGTAAGAAAGAAAAGAAGAAGTTATCGCTGAAACTGAGGCAAAAGATAAATCGTTCTACAAAAGTGGCATTGAAATGCTAGAGCGGCGCTGGAATAATTCCATTGTTCTTGATACAAATTACGTTGGTGAATAAAGCTAATTTTGAATAAAAACAAAAACCTGTTTTCTTTGTTAGGCCCGGGGACTTTTCAGCCCATGTGTCATGAATAGTCAAAACGAAAAAAGCGAATAGCCATTATGAATTTAATAATGCACTAGAATTATGTAATAATTGCAGGACTAACGTAAATACATGTATTCGTACATGCTTATACAAGGTGGCGCAAAATTAATCACCCTGTCGGAAGATTTATATATATTTTCCCGAGGCTCCTAGATGGAGCATAGGGCCTCAATAAACAAATTATAATTAATTTTATCTAAGGCTAAACATTTAATTTCGTTCCACGCGGCCTGCTTTTCTTGCTTCTGCGTCGACCTGACGCCTCCACGTATTGGCTGGTCTCCCACATCTGCGGCTGCCTTGGGGGTTCCAATCCAGTGCTGTTTTTGTTATGTCATCGTGGGGATTTCTCAACGTGTGACCGATCCATTTCCACTTACGGCGTTGAATTTCTATGTGGAGTGGTGTTTGCTTGGTCACGATCCAGAGATCAGCGTTACTATTAACCTGGGGCAAATATATGCGTATAATTTTGCGTAGGCAACGATTAAAAAAGGCTTGTAACGACTGTAGTACGCATGCCGATATGTTCCAAGTTTCACACCCATACAACTACGGATTTCACGTTGGCATTGAAAATCTTGAGTTTGGTATGCCTGGAGATGTGAGACGCTCTCCACACCTTATCCAGCATGCCAAATGCAGCGCATCCCTTGGATATACGGTTACGTATGTCAGCTGCTGACCTGCCGGTTTTGGAGATAATGCTCCCCAGGTAGCAGAATTCATCTACATCTTCCATGGGCGTGCGGGCAATCTGAAGAGCTTGCGATTCGCTGGTGTTGATGCACATAACTTTAGTCTTCACGATATTGATATTTAGTCCAGTTTGTGCTGCGGCCTCGCTCACCGCATAAAGTTTTGCTGATATGTGCGGAGATAATATTTGACGCGTGTGAACTAGACAGCTGCAGTATACAAACAGAAAAACAATGAAGTGTTTAAAAGTCAAAATAAAGATTTCCATCACTCAAAGTCACGTTTTTTATTTATTAAAAAAGTTATTCGAAAAAAAATTGATGATAAATTTTGTAGAACGTAGTATACATATCGCACCCTAAATACAAAAGGGTCACAACTCAAAATGTACTTCTGCTCAAATATGAACGAGACGTTATCAATAAAATGGTCCGCGGATGACATATGGCAAAAATAATTTTTTTGTTTTTTGGTAGGACTGTTATAATCTTACATGGCAAATTTCAGCGTGATATGTCACATAGTTTGTTTTCTGTGCTACTGTAAACAAGTCAAGCTCGAGTGTGGAAAATTTTGAGTTGTGACCCTTTTGTATTTAGGGTGCGATATATTGATGGTGAGGTTCACCTAAACTCACATGACTATTGGTTAGCTTTGCCTTCGCATGTTTTTTTGTTTTAGAGAGTAGCATCAAAAGCCCAACCTCGTCAGTGTGGGATTTTAATCTGAGCTAAGCCTCCTACCATCAAACTACCGATCCCTCCGGCACTATAGTCAAATATTTCGTCGGGAGGTGATTTGAGCACTAGGCTAAACGTTAGTTACTTTCCTAATGCAATAAGTCAAAAGCTTCATCTACCTGCTAAAATCATTTCAAAAGAGAGCCACCCCTGCATTCTTATGTCTGCCATATCGCTATACGTGCACATTTCGGCTAGCATACACCAATACGTACCTAAACATGGTTATTTTAATAAATCCCACAGCATATGAATATCAATTTACACTTTCAAGTGCACTGTGCAGTCTGTTAAAATTGCCTTAAATTTCTACGTGCACATATTCGTACATCTATACATCCATACACCGATTGCCTGTGACATTGTTTTTTTTTTTTTTTTTTTTTTGATATGTGTAATCTAACTCATGCACATGCCAGGCACTTGAAACGGAGAAGGACTAAACCACTTGAAGTGTCTGACGTATTTGTTTACTATAAATTTAAAAGTCGGAAAATGTCTAGAAAAAATTGCATGGGATTTGCATTTTGAGCGACAAAAAGGAATTGGAGCATACCGTATGTGTGTGTGTGTGTGTGTATTTTGTGATTTTGAATTTCATAAAACTGGTATAACAGGTATAATTCGGAGAAACTCGTCTGAAATGCATCCAGCTGTAATATTATATTTATGTGCATAAATTAAATATTTGAAAATGTGAAACGTAGTACATTAAAAACGAACAGATTTCTAAGAGAGCAAGCTGCAAAGTCAGCAAATAAGTGCCTTCATTGAAATTTTGTGTAAACACCAAAGTACAGTTTGACTTTTTAAAAGTAAGAGAAGAGACTTTGCTGGAGTGAAAAAATCAGACGCTTTGAAAACGAATTTATTAAGACGTATGGCATTATTATGCAATATTTTTTACTATTTTATAATGTCCCAAAATGATTTAACTATACAGCTTTAGAAATGCAAACTATAGTTCATTGACGATTTTACTGGTTTCGATAAACTGTTATATATATAACTATAATTGGCGCGTACACCCTTTTTGGGTGTTTGGCCGAGCTCCTCCTCGTATTTGTGGTGTGCGTCTTGAAGTTGTTCCACAAAATGGAGGGACCTATGTACAGTTTCTAGCTGACTCCGAACGGCAGATACATTTTGAGGAGCTTGTTTTGATGGCAGAAATGCACTCGGAGGTTTGCCATTGCCTGCCGAGGGGCGACCGCTATTAGAAAAATGTTTTTTCTTAATTTTTGGTGTTTCACCGAGATTCGAACCGACGTTCTCTCTGTGAATTACGAATGGTAGTGACGCACCAACCCATTCGGCTACGGCGGCCACTGTTTCGGCTACGGCCGCGGTCAATAATAAATAAACTGTTGGTGTAACAAAATATAGGGTAATCGAAAAAGTCTTTTCATATTTCTAATCAAACTTCAACTCATTTTTTTTTATATTTATAATGAACTTTATTAAACCAAATATGTACCATTTCACCTTTGGCCATTTTTCTTCTAGAGCCATTATTTCATTAGTGTAAAACTCTTGTGGTTTCTCGGCGAAAAACTGCGACAAGTAATTTTCGCAGGCTTCTCTTGAAGCCAACTTTACTCCATTAAGGGAGTTCTGCATTGACCGAAACAAATGGTAGTCCGATGATGCAAGGTCAGGACTATATGGTGGATGCATCAAAACTTCCCAGTCAAGCTCTCCCAGTTTTTGCCGAGTTATCAAAGATGTGTGTGGCCTAGCGTTGTCCTGACGCCCTTTCTGCTGATCAGTTCTGGCCGTTTTTTTCGATTGCTTGCTTCAATCTCATCAGTTGTTGACAGTAAAGTGCAGAATCAATCGTTCGAGCAGGCTGGAGCTGCTCATAGTGGATGATTCCTTTCCAATCCCACCAAACACACAGCATAACCTTTCGAGGCGTCAATCCTGGCTTTGCGACCATTTGCACCAATTTTCTTTTCGCACATTATTGTCGTATTTGATCCACTTTTCGTCTCCTGTTACCATTCGCTTCAGAAATGGTTCGATTTCATTTCGTTTCAGCAAAGAATCGCAGATGTTAATTCGGTCCATTAAATTTTTCACAGACAATTCATGTGGTACCCAAACATCGAGCTTCTTTTTGCAACCAGCCTTTTTTAAATGGTTCAAAACCATTTGATGATGAATGTTTAGTGCCTTGGCGATGTCATGGCAGCTTATGTGACGGTCTTGGTCAACATTTTCCACTTTTTCAACGATAGGTCGACCGGAGCGAGGTGCATCTTTCACACCGAGATTTTCAGAACGGAAGCGAGCGAACCCATGTTGTGCTACACGAACTGATACAGCATCGTCTCTGTAAACTTCACAAATTTCATTGGTGGCTTGCGTGGCATTCTTCCCTTTTTTATACAAAATTTTCAAAATATAGCGAATTTCTTCATTATTTTCACTCATTTTTGAACAGCTGTAATTTTTTTTCAACTTCTCCGAATTTAATTTTTTTTTTGGGTAAATGAAGCTTGAAATGTCACCTTTCTAACACCATATGATATGACACAATGTGATTGGTAGCACTGGAGATAGGTGACTCCAACGACATCTATTGACAAAAAACGAAAAAACTTTTTCGACTACCCAATATATAATTATTTTCATTATTTGTAGGGAATATATACAATATAACCCTTACTTAACTGGCTACTAGGGCCTTAAGCGCTAACAAAATATAATTCCGAATTTTCGACCCGAAAAAATAAAAAATTTCCAAACTTATTTAACACAATTTTGAATCCGAGAAATGCTTCTCAAGTTATTCAACAATTAACAAAGGACGCTCGGGCGCTCCGTAGCGTTCGAGAGCAAGTAGCGAAACCTTAAATGCGTTTTTCTCAAAACAATGTTTTTTGAACTGGTGATCACCGTAACTTAAAAACCGCTTGGTAGATTTCAATAAAATTTATACCGCTTTTGAAAAACATAAAAAACTTGTGCCTGATCGAAGGATTTTTTTTTCACAAATTGTTTCGAATTTTTTGAAACAATTAATTGTCGGTTTTTTTCTCGAAAATCTGAAAAATATTTCCTGAGGCCGCCATATTGTTAATTTTGAAAAAAAAAAGCTTCGATCAGGCACAAGATTATCTACTAATTTCCCTTGTCCGATTGATTTTAGATGAATCTCTAAGAACTTGTGATAATCACCGCAAGGGACTTCTGGAGAAACGGCCTCCACACAAACAGCGAAAACTTTTACAATTATTAATTGTTTTTTTTTTTTTTTTTAATTTTGCTAAAGTTAAGTCGAAAGATGATGAATTACTGCTACCTTTTTATTTTTGTAAAATAAAGCAATTGACCAGAAAAAAAAAATTATTGAAAACCATAATTTTTTCGGGACTCTGGCTACCCCTAACCCAATAAGATAATATCATAAAGAGGGTGCTCCATTTAGTGTTTGGAATTGGCTATAAACAGAAACCGCTAGACACTTTTCAACTCATAATTTTTTCATTGGAAAGCATGCACCTTACCATTAAGCATGGAACACCAGTTCACTTAAATGACTCCCTCGAATGGCATTATACTGCCCATTCTGCCAACTCATTTCTTTGAGTACATTTTCACAAATTTCGAACCGCAAACAAAGTAAAGCTTACTAAATATCTACCTTTTATTTTCTATCTCTTTTCAGGTATGTAAATATATTCGCACATCCCATCTTTTCTCCCAGATGGAAATTAAGCGCAATTGTTCCAGCCACTTTATGGCCTTCCGGGATGACTTCCAAGCTTTTAATTTCACATAAATGAAAAAAGAACAAAATACTTAACAAAAAGTCTGTAAAGACACATAAAGAAGCATGAAGGTATGTAGTAAAAATAAGCAGTACAAAAGGTCGTAACAATATGTTACTGTGTAGGTGTAGGTGTACGGTTATTGTCTCATGGTTGACAGGTGAGACGAGATCATAGCTTGTGTAAGTGCAAAAGGTGGTGCGTATGTGGTTGGTGGGATACCGCTTTTTCTCCAATTAGTGCATTTGAAATGCATATATATACATACCATATATGTATGTACTTTCTTTATATCCAAGACAATTGCGAAGCAAAGTGTGCATGAGTTTGAGTTGTTTGTAAAAAGAAAATTTTTGCAGAGGGCTTTTCGTAAAAAGGAGTTGGTAACAAAAGTAACCAACAAGTAACAAAGTTGAATTTTTCTCAAACGCGCCGATTGCTTAAGATTTTCTGGAAATAGTATTTATTGCGAAAGCAGCTTAAAGGAAATTTTCCTTCGTAAAAGTACATATGTATTAAGCATTACTGGGCGGAACAGTCCTTGAATAGTAACATCGTGATTTTGCATTTTTTTCTTTCATTACTCTCAAGCAACAATTACGAAGAAATATTGTAGCAAACACAATTAACCTGGCTGGTATTTTCATAACCCTTAAACGAGCCACATTTCATGCATGACCAACAATCAACCACGTCATTGTCATTGCCATTGCCTGTGGCAAATAAGGCAAGCAGCCAGCCAGGCAGAGATGATGCAGTCAGCCTTTGAGTATGACAGCCACAGCCACTTGTCACAATGCTATCAAGTTCCCACACGCTGCGCGTCTGTAATCCTCACAACTCGGAGCCACTTACATTCATTTGTAGCATTTAAAATCCAAACATACTCCTGCACATGCATCCATATACATGCATACATAGGTAGATATAATATTTATATATGTGCATATTATGCGTATGGTGGCAATGCTTGCACAGAGGCTACCATCACACACATGAATTCCAAGAGACACACCAAGCATAGTGGTGGATAGTAAATATAACTTCTTCTGCAAAACACAAAAAAAACCAATAAAAATAAATGCGAAGGAAGAGCTTGGCAAGGAAATACGAATTACTGCACTCGACGCTCCCTGTAGTAAATATTTTGTATACTGGACTATAACTAAGACCATTAAGACTGCCATTCATTAATTTACACGGTTAAAGCAAAAAACAGCGCAACGAAGCCGCAGCGACACCCTGTAGTGAAATCTGCTTCTTCTGGGTAGCTGGAATTCTACAAAATTTAAGATATACCTACTTCTAGTTTCTTCTATAAAAAAAATCCGCTGCTCTCATATAAAATTCTCCAAAAATTTCGATTGTGCGTATCTTTCGGCCGATGATCACCCAAGTTTTTAAATTAGTTATTAAATTATTGTATTATTTCAATTTAAATTAAATTCAAAAATGATACTTATTTTGGAGCATTCCTCGCAATTGGTGTATTATAACTATGGAACTTTTTATTTTTCTGGATATATTTTTTAGTAATTCCAAATATATTAAACTTTACAATAAATACGATTTTTCTATCAACTGTTCATTTCTACCAATTTACTTTCTTACCAACGATTACACTAGTCTACAAGGAAAAGTATCCGAAATAATTTAAACTAATATCTGCTTCTCTGTCCATGCAAAATTCGGATTGATAACTAAAATTAATTTATTAGTTTGAGTTTTTACGATAATCGTATCTTTCGTGTTTAATGGAACTAGGCCGACAAAATTTAACCAACATTCAGACCCAGAAACCAGACTATATATTTCCGAAGGTTTATGATGCGCTGAATCCAAATCTGGCCTCAGAATTGCTCTATCAGCTCTGGTTTTCGAGATATCCTAACCTAAAAGTGCAAAAAACACCATTTTTGCCCATATTTGAGGTTATGTAGCCTTGCAGATGTTTTCTTTCACCAAAATTAAAGGATGGCGTCTTTAAATACAATCCTTCTTTTTTCAAATGGCGTTTTGTTTGCTCAAATATCATTTTTTTTCGCAGAGATATCGCATTTTGAAATTTTCATGTTTCGAAATTTTCCTACACCTGAAAATCGATTAAGATAACATAGACATGATATAGTCGCTTACTAATTTTCTTGGGTTTGAGGGCCTGAAATATATGGATTAATAGTATGTAAATTTGGAGTTTGCGGGAAAGCCTGCTTGCGGTTATGTGGGTTAGCCTGCTCGCGGTATGATAGGGGTGGTTTCTAGGGGTTAGGGCTGTGTGTGACTCGGTACCCAACGGTTAGATAGTGTAGGGATGTGGTGAGTCAGCACACTTATGGTGTGAGACAAAATTTTAAGAAAAATAAGACTCAATTCAAGAAAATTAGTAATCGAATATAGCATGTCTATGTTATCTTAATCGATTTTCAGGTGTAGGAAAATTTCGAAACATGAAAATTTCAAAATGCGATATCTCTGCGAAAAAAATGATATTTGAGCAAACAAAACGCCATTTGAAAAAAGAAGGATTGTATTTAAAGATTTCATCCTTTAATTTTGGCGAAAGAAAACATCTGCAAGGCTACATAACCTCAAATATGGGCAAAAATGGGGTTTTTTGCACTTTTAGGTTAGGATATCTCGAAAACCAAAGCTGATAGAGCAATTCTGAGGCCAGATTTGGATTCAGCGCATCATAAACCTTCGGAAATATATAGTCTGGTTTCTGGGTCTGAATGTTGGTTAAATTTTGTCGGCCTGTGTTATTATTTAAGCTAGCGATTACAGATATCGATTACTATTGGTATTATCGATTATTTCTTAGCATTAACGCACTCCAAATACACTAAACTAAATTTATGGTAAAATGTTTTTTTAATCAACTTCTTATTTATATCGATTTGTTTTGTGCTTTCGAGTACTATTTCAGTTACCGATTATAGTTCTAAGTCCTAGATCCTTATTTTTCAATTATTATTTTGATTTTCGATTCTTATTTTAAACTACAGTTCATTACTTTCATCAACTTTTCTTTATTTTTATTATTACCATTGTTGCGAAATTCATTCATTTAATAATTTTACATTCACGCTTGTTGCGAAATTCATTCATTTAATATTATTTGCGATTATCGATTAATTTATAATCTTTTACATTCGCGCTTCTTGCGAAAAGTGCGATGGCAACCCATCGCACTCATCTGTTTGCCATTTTCTCATTCTCTCATACAAATGTCAAACTCATTCTTTTTGATTTCTACATTGTGCGAGCACAGGCGCCGCAAGCGAACAAAATGTAAGTTTTATATTGTACATTTTTATTATTAAACTTAAAATAATTGTAAAAATAAAGATTTCAGCCTACAACTACAAGGACTTGAATATTGTTTAATTTGCGGGCCGCCAATTGCCGGCACAACATTCTGAAATATTTTGTTTCGGAAACAAATATTTTTCTTCTTTGGATTCTGAAGTTACCTTGGCCATCGAAGTTCGGAAATGGAAGACTCCGAACATATTAGCGTACTTATGGAAGGCAGTGAAATACCACCGGCGGCGACCATTGGTGAGGCTGACAAGCCTAGCAACGACACAGCAACTGGAATTGGATCGACATTCACAGCTGGTAGTGCACCGTATTGTCACGCATCAACGCCCACTACTCACCCTTCGACATTTACAGTACCGGGCGTGAACAACGCATCCATGATAACATCAGTTCATGGAACTCAACCGCACTACATGGTATATAGCACCAGTGCACCGCTGTTTCAAACCGCGGCAGTCAATGCATTTACAAGCACGTGGGGGCCCGGCATTGCTAATGGTGGCATACCTAACCTCACTTCGGCTGCTATGCCTTGTAGCGCGCTAACCTATCCAACGTTCGGCAATACATTTCGGCCATTTTGTTCACAGACGAATATGCATAGCCGCGTGGCACCACAACCGAATACTTCTGTTTTCATGCAGCCGAACATTACGCCATCGTGTAACCAAACGCGCGACCCCTCTTATAATGTTTTCAGCCAATACAGCACATCCGACGTCAATTTAACACCAACGCAGATTTCCAGCAGGCAAGTGATAACCAAGGATTTACCGACCTTTTCCGGCAGGCCTGAGGACTGGCCCCTATTCATCACGAATTACGAGCAGTCTACCGAGCGATGTGGCTTCACTGATCAAGAAAATCTGATCAGACTACAAAAGTGTTTAAAGGGACCAGCTCTCGAAGCGGTGCGTGGTAGGTTAATGATGCCAGCAACAGTAGGTCTGGCAATCAACACATTGAGAATGCTTTATGGTAGGCCTGACATTATTCATCAAACAATGCAGATGAAATTGAGACAAGAGCCAGCAGTTAGGGCCGATAAATTGGAAACGCTCATAGCATTTTCACTTGCAGTGCAAAACTATCGCGCTACAATCCAGGCGGTAGGCCTGGCCGATTATTTAAACGATCCTGTGTTGCTTAATGACTTGATAGCCAAATTGCCAAGCGATCTAAGGCTCAATTGGGGCGGCTATCGTATGTCGCTCAGTCGCGTCGACATTGCTGTGTTTGACGATTGGCTTTTTGGACTTGCTGCATGCGCGAGTCAAGTAACAAGATGTGAGCCACCCACAACCACAGCTGCCTTTGAAAATATTGAAGTAAAGAAAGGCCGCAATTCCCACAAGGCGAGAGTTTTAGTTCATGAAGTTATCGGAAAAAATGTAGAGGTAAACGCGAAGGTGACTATATGCCCAAAGTGTAGCGCCAACCATAAGCTGTCAGACTGTGCAGAATTTACTGCGCTCTCGCGAAGTGATCGATGGCTGTTTGTACGAGAGAAAAAACTTTGCTTACGCTGTTTCAATTCTCACTACGTTCGCCGATGCAATCTGAAGAATAGGTGTGGGGTTGACGGCTGCCAGATGGCACACAACTCTCTTCTGCATACACCTGTTCCCGTTAAGAGCAACGTCGGTCATGAGCAAACAGCGCTATACCACGAACGTCATTCAGGCTCACCAAAGGAGAAGCAGAACTCGCTATTCAGGTACGTCGCCGTTACTGTTCGTAACGCATCCAAATCTGTTGACACATATGCACTCATCGACGAAGGCGCGTCTTGTACTTTAATTGAAAACGAGCTTGCAGATTATCTTGAATTGGACGGGCCGTCCGAGGCGTTGTGTCTGCGATGGACTAACGAAATTACTCAAAGCGAAAATAACTCCAAGTTTGTAAGTTTTGAGATCGCATCGACACAGTTGGGCTCTCCAAACTACTTGTTAAGAGGTGTACGCACTATTGCTCGTTTAGGCCTGCCTGATCAAACATTGGACCGCGATACCATGGAGAAGCATGCCCATCTCAAAGGTCTACCTATACTACCATATAACGGTGCTAGGGCTCGAATTCTTATTGGAGTCGACAACGCGAAAGTCTGTGTGCCAATTGAAGTTAAGGAGAGTAACACCTCCAACCTGATTGCTGCTAGATGCCGGCTGGGATGGACCGTTTATGGTCGAGACACATCTGAACACGCAGTGATGCCCCGCGTGCTCCACATCTGCAGCTGCGATCCTACGAGCAGGGACCGAATGGACGAACAGATGAAGGCGTATTTTGCTATCGACGCTATCGGTGTCTATGCGCCAGCTAAACCGCTTCGGTCAAAGGATGATGAACGTGCTTTACAATTGATGGAAAAATTCACCAAGTTTTTGCCAACAGAGAAGAGATGGGAAACAAGATTGCTATGGAAACAAGACGTCGTCGATTTACCCGATTCACTTCCTATGGCGCGTCGTCGACTAATGTGCTTGGAAACCAAGATGAAGCGGGATCCTGAACTTCACCGTTTTATCGTCGACAAAATTAACGATTACAAGAAAAAGGGTTACATACGCAAATTGGAGTCACTTGAAACATCGATAGGTGGCAGATCGTGGTACCTTCCCATATTCACGGTGCTCAACGTTAACAAAAACAAAACTAGATTGGTATGGGACGCTGCAGCCAAAGCTGGAAATACTGCACTTAACAACATGCTGTTAAAAGGACCTGATCAGCTAAACTCGATGATGGGTATTCTTCTTCGCTTCCGCGAAAGGCCCTTTGCCATATGCGGAGATTTACGCGAGATGTTTCACCAAATTAAGGTAGCCAAAGAGGACCAAGTGGCGCAGAAGTTTTTATGGCGCGACGGTGAGTCTAATCGGCAGCCAGATGTATATGCCATGTGTGTGCTGACTTTCGGCGCTTCGTGTTCTCCTTCGCTAGCGAACTACGTAAAAAACCAAAATGCACAACGTTTTTCCGAAAATTATCCCGAAGCTGTACAAGCCATTATAAATAACACTTTCGTCGATGATTGGCTTCAGAGTGCAGACAATGAGGAAGAGTTATCGCGTTTGGCTACTGTTGTTCGCTGGATCCATAACGAAGGAGGTTTCGAGATGCGAAACTGGGTATCCAATTCCAAGAAAACTTTGACTGCACTCTCTGCTAACAGCACGCTGCTATCCAGATGTTTTGAGGAGCCTGAAGCTACTATCGAAAAGGTGCTTGGAATGTGGTGGTTACCAGCGTCGGATGAGCTTACCTTTGTGGAAAAGTTTCCTAAAGAAGTTTTTGATGAGCACACATTTCCATCGAAGCGACAAGTTTTGCGTACAATCATGAAAATATTCGATCCCCTTGGACTGCTCGGGTATGTCATCATACAAGCAAAAATCATCCTACAGGACATTTGGCGTTCAGGCGTTAATTGGGACGAGCCTATCAGAGAGGATGATCGCAGTAACTGGTGGAACTGGTTGAAAAGAATTTCTTCGATAAACAACGTCAAAATTCCTCGGTGCTACTTACTTTCCAGCTGTAGCCAGAGTAACCAGTTGCACATTTTCGTGGATGCAAGTATCAACGCTTATGCTGCTGTGGCGTATTTGCGTGCTGAAGTTGGTAACGCGGTGAACTGTTCATTGCTGGCTTCGAAGACAAGGGTCACACCATTGAAGCCCATTTCAATACCGAGGTTGGAGTTAATGGCAGCAGTTCTGGGTCTGCGGTTGGCAATTTTTATAGGCAAGCAACTTTCTGTTCAGGTAAGCCGTAGAATTTTTTGGACAGATTCGAAAAACGTGATATGCTGGGTGCGTTCAGATGCAAGAAAGTTCCATCAATTTGTTGCGTTACGTGTCGGCGAAATTCTTGAGGGTTCCAGCGCTAAAGAGTGGAGGTGGTTGCCATCTTCTGAAAACATCGCTGATGAGGGCACAAAATGGTCCGACGTTCGCAATTTTGACGACAATGCACGCTGGTTTCGAGGGCCAAAGTTCTTGGCCCAGCCCGAATCTAGTTGGCCTGTAGGGGAGCTAGTAGGCACTACAGCAGAGCTGCATCACATAAGTACAAGTACACCATTGTCCCCTACCCTGTCAGTAATTTCTCCAGACGTACGAAGGTTTAGCACATGGGAGAGACTGCTTTCCACACAACAAATTGTTCTGCGTTTCCTGCGCCGGATCTTGAAGTTTACGCCACGTTCGCTACTAAAACTTTTCGAATTGCGCGATATTGAAGCAGCAGAGCAAATTCTTATTTCCGTAAGCCAGCAAAATGCGTTTAGCGAAGAAGTCAAAAGCCTACAACACGGTCAAAATATTCAACGGCAGTCTGCTATATATAAATGGTCGCCGTATCTGAACGAGGTTGGGATTCTTCGCGTGAAAGGTCGAATCGACTTCTTAGAAGGAGTAGCAGTCGATGTGAAGCGACCTGTAATACTGCCGAAAAATCATACAGTAACGCGTTTGATAATTGATTTTTACCATAGAAAATTTCACCACCATCATAATGAGATTATTGTCAATGAGATGCGCCAGCGATACTGCGTCGGTGCTTTGCGATCGATGGTAAAAGAGTGCGCCAAAAGATGCCAAATGTGTCGCAATCGTAAAGCTAAGCCGCAACCACCTCAAATGGGAAGTCTACCTGTAGAACGACTGTCACCATTTACAAGGCCATTCACGTTTACAGGAGTGGACTATTTTGGCCCTATCGACGTAGCTGTTGGCCGGCGGCGTGAAAAACGTTGGGGCGTGTTATTTACGTGCCTGACGAGTCGTGCCGTTCACATCGAGATCGCGGCGTCGTTGTCGACGGAGACATTCCTGCTAATGTTGAAATTGTTCGTGTGCCGCAGAGGAGTCCCGAAGCGCATTGTGTCAGACAACGGCACGAATTTTCGTGGTGCCAGCCGAGCACTTATCAGCGAGATAGAAAGGGTGTCATCAGATGACCTAGAGAGAAGACATCCCCAAATCGAGTGGTCCTTCATTCCGCCCTCGGCTCCTCACATGGGTGGGGCATGGGAGCGAATGATACAGTCAACAAAATCAATTTTAATGGATATTACGCACGAAGCAATACTACGTGAAGAAGTTCTAAGGGCCACTTTAGCGGACATTGAAAATATTCTTAATTCAAGACCTCTGACATATGTGCCCTTGGAGACTGCAGACGACGACGCACTTACGCCCAATCACCTTTTGTTAGGAAACTCAAGCGGAATTCGCGAATCAGGTTGTGATGACGACAGTGGGCCAGCTCTCCGTCGATGCTTTCGAATTTCAAACCAGCTAGCTAACCAATTCTGGAAGCGTTGGATCCAAGAATATCTTCCGTGCCTTACTAGACGTTCTAAGTGGTTCCACCCGCCGATTCGACCTATCGAAATAAACGACGTCGTGGTCATCGTTGACAACAATGCGAAAAGGAACTCATGGCCGAAAGGAATAGTTATAGATCTCCACCGTGGAAAGGACGGAGAGGCTCGTAGCGCTGTGGTGAAACTAGCAAACGGTCTGTGCACCCGACCCGTAATTAAATTAGCAAAACTCGATGTTACTAGTCACAATTAAATTGGTAAATTTCATACTACAATTCGTAGGAAATTTACGAGAGGGGGTATGTTGCGAAATTCATTCATTTAATAATTTTACATTCACGCTTGTTGCGAAATTCATTCATTTAATATTATTTGCGATTATCGATTAATTTATAATCTTTTACATTCGCGCTTCTTGCGAAAAGTGCGATGGCAACCCATCGCACTCATCTGTTTGCCATTTTCTCATTCTCTCATACAAATGTCAAACTCATTCTTTTTGATTTCTACATTGTGCGAGCACAGGCGCCGCAAGCGAACAAAATGTAAGTTTTATATTGTACATTTTTATTATTAAACTTAAAATAATTGTAAAAATAAAGATTTCAGCCTACAACTACAAGGACTTGAATATTGTTTAATTTGCGGGCCGCCAATTGCCGGCACAACAACCATTATTATCCGTCCGGTGGCCGCCGTAGCCGAATGGATTGGTGCGTGACCACTATTCGGAAAACGTAGGTTCGAATCACCGTAAAACGCCATAATGAAGAAAAAGTTTTTCCTAATAGCCTCCGATTGTATTTCTGCCATGAGAAAGCTCCTCATAAAAAATATCTGCCTTTTGAAATCGGCTTGAAACCGTAGGTCTCTGAATTTGCAGAACAACATCAAGGCGCACACCAAAAACAGAAGAAGGAGCTCGGTCAAAGACCTAAAAATGGGTGTATGTATATTATTGTCACATTAGCAAAACTTTTTTTTTCAATAATATACTAATTGTTATCGATTAGTTGTTTTAGTTATCGGTATATTATTTTTATAATCATTACTATTTTAATTATCGGTTTGGTTTTAATATTATCGACTGTTAATAGATTATTCAAAATATGTATTAAATTTTAGCACACAACATCTTTCCTCAATCAGTTATTAATTTTTATCGACTTTTATTTTAATTATCGGTATATAAATTTTACTATTGATTACTATTGAGGCCATCAATTATTAATTTATTTATCGGTTATTTGTGGATTTATCTTATACAATTTTAATTATTAGTTCGTTACTACTATTATCGATTGTTAATCGGTTATGGGAAATGTGTATTAAAATCTCCATTCACACGATTCATGAACAAGCTATACTTTTCATCGATTGAGTTTTTTGTAATTATCGATATGCCAATTTTACTATGATTACTAGTTATTATGGGCGGCCGCCATAGCCGAGTGGGTTGGTGCGTGATTACCATTCGGAATTCACAGAGAGAGCATTGGTTCGAATCTCGGTGAAAACAAAATTAATAAAAACATTTTTCTAATAGCGGTCGCCCCTCGGCAGGCAATGGCAAACCTCAGAGTGTATTTCTGCCATGAAAAAGCTCCTCATAAAAATATCTGCCGCTCGGAGCCGGCTTGAAATTGTAGGTCCCTCCATTTGTGAAACAACATCAAGACGCACACCACAAATAGGAGGAGGAGCTCGGCCAAATACCCAAAAAGGGTGTACGCGCCAACTATACATATATATATGCATACATACATATATACTAGTTATTTAGGCTGTCACATATTTATTTAATTATCGATTCTTTTGTTTTATTACCGATTATCCGAAATATATACTAAACTGCACCACACAAAATATATTTAAATAAAATATTTTTAAAATTAATTTTGCTCGATTTATTACTTTAGTTATCGATTATTATTTTAATCACCAATTAATTATTATAATTATCGATTATTATTTTATTTGTATTTTACTAACACATTTTAACGATCGATTCGTTATTACTATTATCGATAGATAATCTATTATCCAAAATGTGAACAACTTCCATTTTCTGGATTTGGCAGCCAGAACTAACTTAAGAGATTCAAAATTTTCATAGATGGAAATCGTGAGCCTTGCTGGAAGCATATTTTAGTCATTTACCTTTTGAAATTTTGCACTTGCTGGTAGTGACCACTAAATATTATTTTAAAAATGCAAAATAAATGCTTAACCTTTTTCTGTGTTTTGGAACAGAATAAAATTATGGTGCTTAACAAAAATTAAAAAAAAATAAATAAATATAATAATAAAGGTAATATAAAATAAAGGTAAAAAAGAAGCACTCTTTTGAATACACATAAATGAGTTCCCGAAATTGTTCCCCAAAAAAAACTGAAATTGTCAAATTCTTAATATGGTGATTAATTTTTATTCAAAAAGAGTAAACAGAAGCGAAATAGCTGAATCAACCGAGTTCATATTAGTGCCGCTTATACATCTTGATGAAAGAATTAAATTGGTTTAGAATGTGTTGAAATAATTTAGGCAATAAAACACTTCGTTATAAACTCTTCAAATTCTTTAGTAAAATTGACTCTTTATACCCTAAAAATTTTCCCAGCTGAAGTTTTTCCTGCAGGGCAGCGATCTTACTTGTATCTTCTTCTCTGCTTCAACTACGCCTGTATTTCCTCTCAAAAGTTATCTCCTTCATTGTCAGCCTGCCTGCCCGACGGCAACATGCCACATTTTTTCCAACTCTTCAACTGTCTTTTACAATTGTCGCTGTCGTTTCCGCCTTCAAGCTCGATTAGTGCCTGAACGACGATAACTCCAAAGGGGACTACCGAATTCCCATCCCTTTCATTGTCTCATTTTGAGTGCATTCCGCTGCTTATTTTCTTCGATGGAGCTGATACTTTCATATAGATGTGTGTACATGTATGTGTATGGCGAGCGTGCAGATAAACTTCATGCTAAGAGTATGTATGTACATCTATAAATTTGTGTGAAGGTACGAGCAACATACGCTCCAACGGTACTTGGTTAAGTTTTTAACTTAGGTATGTCTGGCCTGCCTGTATCACTACTATTCGTCAATTTGTCTTACTGGTTAAAACTACAAAATAAACAAATAAATGAAAAGGCAGATTATCAGATGAAAACAAATAGCAGTAGCGCAGTAGCACAGCAACAACAACTGACTACAAACTGTTGCGTGCAGCGGTGGCAATTGAAGTTGAGTAATTGTGGAATTGTCAAAAGTCAACTGCTATGTGAATAGAGCTTGAGTCATGCCGCAAATTTGGCATTCTGACAGGAGTTAAAGTTAGGATTAATGACGGAATGTTGGTCAACGCAGCGGAGCTTATTTTGCCAAATGAAAGTTTACTTATTTATTCCGGGTGGAAGTACTCAGAGATGGAAAGAGAAAATGTCACATGGGAAATTACATGAAAATTATTGTTGAGTGAATACAATTAATGAAAATGATTTCAATATTGATTGTAATTCTTATCATATTAAGCACGAGTATTAGTAAGCGTAACTACCATTCGGAATTCAGAGAGAACGTAAGTTCGAATCTCGGTGAAATACCAAAATGAAGAAGAAGTTTTTTTTAATAGCTGTCATTTCCAATCTCATTTTCTATACCACCTTCAGGCGAGATGACCAACGATTCTTGGCAAACAGTTAACACTTCAGTATTGATATTCTCTGAATAAATAAATTAATAATTGATGGCCTAAATAATAATCGATAAAGAAATTTATATACCGATAATTAAAATAAAAGTCGATACAAATTAATAACTGATTGATGAAAGATGTTGTGTGCTAAAGTTTAATACATATTTTGGATAATCTGTTAACAGTGAATAATATTAAAACCCAGCAGATAGTTAAAATAGTAATGATTATAAAAATAATGTACCAATAATATACCGCACCAAAACGGTCCAAGGAGTAGGAGCAGGAATAGTGGGACCTCGACCACACAAATCCCTAACACTAAGTACAGATACCACAGTTTTCCATGCGGAGCTGTTCGGCATAATGGAAACAGTGGAAATCATATCCCAAAGAGGGTTCGAGAAAGTAAAAATTAAAATTTGTTATCAATCAGTTCTCAAAGTCTTGAATAGCTTCTTATTCAAGTCAAAAGTCCTAATAGAGTGTAACAAGATACTCAACAAACTGGCCACTCATAATCAGGTCTCACTGACAGGTCTCATGAGGGACACAAAGGCAACGAAAAGGCAGACTTTTATGCCAAAAAAGGCGCAGAAGGGCTATTTATTGGGCCAACCCCATTTTTCGGCTTTAACAAAAATAATATAAAACAGGAAACCAAAAAATGGATCCAAGCTAAAATCAGGGAACACTGGAACGGCACAAGCGGCCTTAATCACTCCAAAAAGTTGTTCAACTTCAATGTCAACAGAGCAAAATCTGCTCTAACACTAGATAAAAATGCCCTCAGATTACTCTGTGGAGCACTTACAGGTCACTTTGCCTGTAATAAACACTTTAACACAATTGGATTATCTAGTACAAGATTATGCAGCTTCTGCTGTGATGAAGATGATGATCTATGGATCACTTAATCACCAATTGTGAGGCATTAGGTCGCAGGGGAGAGAGAATCCTGGGCTCGTACCTACTAGAGGAGGAAGACCTACAATTGATCCCTCCTAAGGAGCTGGTTCGATTTCTCGGTATACTAAATAATTTAAATAAGTAATTACGGGCGCACAATAGATCAATCTGGTAGCAGTACATAAAGGCCCTAGCCTTACCCGTACAAACATTACCATTACCATTAATGTACCGATAACTAAAATAACTAATCGATAACAATTAGTAATTGAAAAAACGTTTTGCTAATAAGATAATAATATGTATACACCCCTTTTTGGGTGTTTTACCGAGCTCTTTCTCCTGTTTTTGGTGTGCGCCTTGATGTTGTTCCGCAAATTCAGAGACCTACAGTTTCAAGCCGACTCCGAACGGCAGATATTTTTTGTCAGGAGGTTTTTCATCCACCCTATCTGAGGAGTTATATTTTTTTTAAATGGCGTCGTACGCCAATCCTATTGTGTAGACATTTGTAAAATAGACAGCTGCAATATACAAATGGGCAAGCAATGGAGCGCGTAAAGGTCACAATAAAGATGTCCATCTCTAAAAATTATTATACTTTTTATTTATTAAAAAAGTGATTCAAAAACCAAATTGCATGATTAGTTTGCGCCACCTTGTACCATTTGGAGCGATATGAATATTATACAGGGTTTGATTGAAAAGTAATGAGCCTTATTTTTTTAAGCAGTTTTATTAAACCTTAATATTCTTCAAAATAGGACCCTTGAGCGACAATAGACCGCTGGTAGCGGTCCCTCCCCTGCAGGAAACATTTTTTAAACTCATCCGCCGGAATCGCGTTCAATTCGGCTGTATTTTTGATCACCTCGATGGGGTCGTGTGCCACTCCGCACTCTCTCTCTCTTGCCCACAGGATCGTACTCAAAGCACCAGGTTTCATCTCCTGTGACAAAATTGTCTAAAGTATTATCCTGTTCGTCACTTTCCAATACTTTTCGACTCTTTTCCACACGCAATTGCTTTTGTTCATCAGTCAGAACCTTTCGAACCTATTTGGCACACACTTTACGCATTTCGAGTTTTCCGGTCACGATTTCCCGCATATTGTAATAAGTTAAATTTAACTCTTCACTGATCTCACGTAGACTAGCACGACGGTTCACATCTTCGTCTGTTTGCGTCGTCAAAGGCTTTCCAGATCGCTGTTCGTCTTCGACGTCCTCCCGGCCTTCCTTGAACGACTTGTGCCTCCGTTTTACCTGGGCACTGGGCAGAGATTGGTCCCCGTAAGCCTCCTTGAGTAGCCCAATGATTTCGGTACTCGTTTTGTTTAGCTTTAAGCAAAATTTGATCGAGTAACGTTGCTCCAACTATCGCTGCATTTTCGCCACTGCAAAGTCTTAACATACTTTTAAAACAGCTTTCACGCGCCGAGCGATGTTGACTGCACCGATGTTGCCAGCGAACTGGGACCGGTTTCTAGTGGAAGGGAAAGGTCGGTTGATCGCTTGGCAGACGCTCCGCGCGGGAAGACTCATTACTTTTCAATCAAACCCTGTATTAATGCTTCTCAATTTAAATTTTAATTGAATTAAATAAAAAAATATATTTTTAACGTTTTCGCCCCCCTCCCTAAACACCTAATATTTGAATTTACTATTTTACTGCAGTTCACAAAAGGCCATAATTTTGCTCGTCTTCTGTGTAAAACCATAAAACCATTAATGGACAGCGCAAAGCGCCAAAGAATCGTTTGAAAAAGTACGCGAAATCGTTTTGCTGCTGGCCATAAAAATCTACTGAATACTTGGGAACTCGTAACCAAAAGAATGCGGAAAGATTCGAAGCACTAACAATTTTCGTTGCACCGATAAGACAACATGGCAGAAAACAAACCGGCAACAGCCACAATAAAATTATTGCAAAAGCACCAAAAGGAACAAAAACAAAAACATATTTTCCTTAGTATTTAGTTGGAAAAGCAAATGCATGAATGCCACGAGCAGCAATCGACCATTTAATTTCTGGCAACCTAACACCAGATACAACAATGGCAAGCGCGAACACTGCGCTAGCATAGAATTTTGTTTGGAAGCTGTCGTTGCTCTGTTTTTTTTTATATTTCTATTGCTTCTTTCTTCTTTCCTGTGGCATTAGCAGCCCCATGCGATGTTGCTATACAAGTTTCTGGTTGCTTGTTGCTCATAAGATTGCAATCATTTGCAGCTTGGGGAGGCTCGACGCACTTGATGGCGGTGAATTCATGTGCCGCAGCAATCACTTTTGCTATTGCATTTTCCGTACAATTTTTTTCTTTATCTTATGCCGAGTCGTTTTTCTTGTTTTCAGACGGAGCCATAAAAAAATCTATTAACGCACCTAATGCTAGAATGGAGCACAATAATGCGTTTGCATTTTCTTCTTCTTCCGAAGCAAATAATGCCCGAAACGTGCTTTATTCACTTTTGCTGCCCTCGCCAGCATTTTTGCCGTAAGCTGGCCACCGTCTATGTTTCGGTTGCGTATCAATATGAAGGAAAACTGGTTACTTTTTGTGGAATGCTACAGAGTTAAGTTGAACGCCTCAGACCAATGAAGTTTTCACAACTCCCGCCGTTGCAATTCGTTCGTTTCGTCTGAGTTGCTGTTCGTGTCTAAGCCTGTTTATGATCAGGCAAGTTGCTAAGGCCGAAGTCCGGTCATGGGCCCGTTCATTTTGGCTTCGTTATTTAATTAGCTCTGCAAGATGATTCTACGAAATTTGTTATTTTATCTATGTACCTGCGGAAGAATGGCAGCTGAATCTGGTATTTTGTATTTGCGGGTTTATGTGTGTTGGGATATCATATTTACATTCTATCCAAAAAAGGTCGGGAATTGTTCCTTCAAAAAGCGCGCGTTATATAAATGCCTACATTTTTTCGCTGGAATGCTGTTTTTGGCAGTTAATTATATCAGTCAACCGCAGGTGTGGTCTGCAATTTTCATTATGGGTAAAAAACATCGAACAAAGAATTTGTCTTAGAGTTTGTGTTTTAAACTGGATTTCGTGTGCCGAATCGTTAAAAATGTTGCATAAAGTCTATGGCGAGTGTGTTTTATCCAAAACACAAGTCTACAAGTGGTATAAAACTTTTGCAGAGGGCCGAGAAGTCATGAAAGAGTTGGCCCTATCTGGTCGCCCATCAACGTCTTCAATGGATGAAAACGTCGAAAAAGTCGAGCAAATGGTGCTGGAAAACCAGCATTTAAGTTTGAGGCAGGTTGCTCGTGAACTTAGTACAACATTTTACACCATCAATTGGGCACGAGACGCATGGCTGCTCGACTCGTTCCAGAGAGTTGAATTTCTTTCAAAAAAATGCATCGGAAGAAGGTGGCTGAAGACATGCTTGAGCACGTGAATTCGGACCCAACGTTATTCCGCGCATCACAACAGATGATAAGAAGTGGATATATGAGTTTGACATGCAAACCAGTCAACAGTCAACATGGCGCTATGGTGTTGTACACTCGAAATTCGTTCCAAATGGTTCTACGTTAAATAAAGAATATTACTTGGAAGTTATGCGACATTTGAGAGAGAATGTGCGTAGGAAACGGCCCAATTTGTCGAAAGAAAACTCATCGATAAGGCACCTTCTCACAAGGCTCATATTGTGAACACTTTTTTGGCCAAAAACTCGACAAATGTCATCGAACAACTATCGTATTCAACGGATTTAGCCCCCTGTCCCTGTGACTTTTTCCTTTCCCCAAAACCTTAATTGCCACTCCGCAGACGCCTTTTTGAGGCAATATAATCTCTTCTATCGTCTCAAAGGGGCGTCCGTAGAGTGGCAATTAAAGTTTTGGGAAAAGGAGAATTCGCTGAAGGAGCTGAAGAAGGTCTCTTCAACCGCATTTAAAAGGTGCTCTGATGACTGGACTAATCGGTGGCTTATGTGTATTGCTTCGAATGGAGCCTATTTTGAAGGCGACAAAATAAATGTTGATGGTTAATCACTTATTTTGCGTTTTATTGAACAATTCCCGGTACTGTTTCAGGGTATCAATTTTTTTTGTTTGTTTAAAAGGTGGCCTAGTACCGTAAAATTTTAATAACAAAATATTCAAAATAATTTTAACAAATAAATATTTTTTCGTATTTAATTTTCAATGAGAAGTTTTTGAAATTTGTTAAATATTTGTGAATTTCTAGACACGATTTTCAATGTAGAATGCCTATACTTTTATAAAAAAAAAGTTGAAACTTAAGTGTAATTACTTATATTTTCCCTTTGGACTCAGTCCCTCTTGGTTCAAAGTGTAGCATATGAAAAACTTTAAAGCATTTTTCTTGCTACCTTTTTTAAATCGACCGGACTCACAATTTGAACGCATTTTGACGAATTAATAGATCAACCGACGTGTCTTGAAAAGGCTTCATGGACAGAAAGCTGTGTAACCTACTGAAATCACCAGGACTTTCACTCAACCTTCTTCTGCTACGCAAATCTTTTCCATTTCATACATTTGTGCGCAGAAAACTATTTCTATTTCTAGCTTAATTTCAGCCATTAAGCTCAATTAATTGTATTAGAAAACACCTTTACAAGGTGAGGCAAAAGGTACCATGCGATGCTTATTAATAGTTGAGGACGGTCCCAGAGAATCGCTCTGCTCTCCATTGTATGTACTTAGATCGCTTAGGTCGCCCCGTAATCTGCAAACTACCACTTCTCTAGTTCTAAGATTAGTTCCTCAGCCTGAAAATCATATTTGCCTTAGTGAAGAGACTTACAGACTTATGCTGGCTCAGAACAGCAATTTTTTTTTTTTTATGAGAAGCAACTCGACCGCTATTTGAAAAACATTTTTTTTTCTGCCTGCATATTAAGCACAAACACTCAAGACTGTAGCGGCTTACTAATAATCGAACTAAACAAAAATATAATTAAACCGGGAAATTTTGATCTCGCCAATAGTGCAAAAAATGTAATTAAATTGTTTCTTGATTTAATAACGCACCACGATACTGCATCCTTGATTGTATGATGCAAGACAATCATCTCTCTTTTCCAACAGATTAGAAAAAAGTAATCAAAAGAAAAGAAAATAATAAATGAGCCACGCAGTTTTGTTTCAAGAGAATATTGCTTGAATATCTTTTGTATTGCTAAACACACAGCAGTAAATTTGCGACCAGCACCTTTGGGAAACGCTGATTACGAGCAGACCCTCACCAAGCAACAAGCAAAAACGAGTTACCACAATTAAAAATAGTAAAATGTTGTAGTTGTGAAAATAATGTAAAAGGATGCGAGATAATAACCGCTGGACATTTGATTCGACCTCAGAGCTCAAAAAATGCTGGAAAATATTACCGCTTGGACAGGCATTGCAGCATTTGCATGCAACATGCAGCAGCGATAATCATAAGAAAACTAGTAAAGCAAAACATACTTGCATGCAGCAACTACAACAACAGCAGCAGCAATAGTAAAGCATGCAAGTCGGCTTTTATTTATACACACAAATGTAGGTGCGAGTGTGTATGCTTTTGGTTTAAAGGGCTTGGCGTCACTGAGTGCAGCTACCGGACAACCAGTCACACCAGTTTATTTAGTTGATTGCTGTCATGCACTCTTTTTAGGCTGTTCTTTAACGTTTTTTTGTTTTTTTTTTTTTGTTTTGGTAAATTCCTCAACCTGTTTTTCTTCAATACCTCTTATTCCGTTCTTGCTACTTTGTTTTCTTTGATCTTCGCAGTTTTGTTGAATATTTCTCCCGGTTCTATTTGCAGCTGATTCAATGTTAGCTCTCAATAACAGCAGTTAGTGAATGACCAAATCTGTAATAAAGCGTGCTTTTGTTGCTATAGCCTTCGGCACTTCTGTTCGGCTGCTAACAGCAACGTTAAACTGATTACTTTCGCTAAGCCTAACAGCCTTTGGTTATAGCTCATCAGCTGGTACAGTGGGCACGCACAACGCCTCTGTCTATATATGCCCAATTATGGACTTTGTTGTTGGTTCGGAGAGTAATGTCAACACAAAAACAACGAAAAATGCTTAAAACATTGGCAAAGCCTTCACAGAGCGCCTTGGGGTCATTCGTTCATTTTAGTGCTTACTCGTTACGCCCAGTCGAAGGCGAACTCGGAATCTGTCACTGCCGCTGTCGCTGTTAACATCATTGCGCTTTCCCAGTTTACGTTGAACGCTCGGGTGCTTGGCTGACAAATTGTCTTGTTGACTGGCTATCCAACCCAAAGACTACCTTCACTGGTTAACTGCATTGTTGCTGCGCTAAATTTTCATTTTGTTGTTGTTTTTCATTTTATTCGTTGTTTCAATGTTTCGTGTTGCTTTTCATGTCGTGCCAAAAACAATTACTTCTTAAGTTCTTTCTGTATGTTACGCCACCTGAAGCTATAGCCATAGTTGTGTTGTTGCACCTTTGTTTTCCATTTTGTAAGGTCGAACTGGTTTGTTGTGCTCGTACATGGGTATGTACATACATACATTGTACATGCAAACATACGAATGTGAGGCATTCTTTTTAACTGAAATTTTAGTTTTAGTGAAAAATGCATTGTGTATTTTCATGCATGCATTTTGATAACAACTTTTTTGATATTTATTAAAAAAAAAAAAAAGAATCTGTTATATCATATCCGGGTTTTGAACGCGTAACTTCCTATACATAAAGACTGTTAAAGAAGTTTAATCAAAACTAACATTTTCGGTTTTTTGCGATAAGATTTTTTTTTTTTTTTCAGACTATACAAACATTTTTCATTTTCAATTTTTGCATGAATAATTGCGATAATTCATAAAATAATAAAAAGAAGAAAAGAAGCAGAAAAAAGTGTGCTTAATAAATTTTGGAAAATGTTGTTGTTCTTGTTCTAGCGCATAAACATTCCCCATATATAAACAAGGAATTCTGCTGAAGTGAGAGTCTTTGGCCGGATATAAATCCGGGTCGTTGTCCGACTTTTTGGAAAATGATGTTGTTGCTGTAGCAGTTTGCTAGGCCCTGCCAGTACGGTTATTGTATACGGTTAAACTGTACCGTATTCTTGGATTCGCGGCAAGCTAAAAAAGTTTGGTTGAGATTAACCATTTCGTTTTTGTTGCTGTGGAAGCTTACCAAGCCCTGTCTGTGCGATGTAGTCACCGATCGTCTTCGTCTAATTCATCTACCGGTAGTCTCAGGAACCGTGCTGTTTCGACAGGTCAGTTCCAGACGGATTGAGGTGCTAGGTGAGCGGGTTTGAGAGGGCATCTGAATATGGGGTTAGTAACGTGCGGTGTACCTTCACCTGCCGGACATATATTGAGTGTGTCGGGGTCTACTCTGGTTAAGAGAGGAGCTTCACCTACTTTAATACCCAGACTGTAATTGAGCCAAAGTGTTGGCTCCAGTAAACTAGCCCTGACTAGTACGCTGAACCTTACCCCCGCCCAGGAAATGGTTCCAACAAACTGGCCCTGACTAGTAAGCTGAACCTCACCCCTCGTCTTTGAAAAATGATCGAATCACTCGCCTCATTAGGTGAATTTTTTTGCATTTTAGTCAGTTCGGAAAAAACGGTTCCTTTTTTATAAAATTCATAAATGCTTATAATTTAAAAGGGGTCGTATTATTGACCTTAAAGCACAGCATGCAAATAACTGTCGACATTTTTATTCTTTACGCTCTATTCGCGAACACAACCGAAAAAAATCATATATACTCGCTCCCACTCTGAGCAAGAGACTTCGTTTCTTTTTGTTTTTGTTTTTTCTTCAGCGCATTGAGTTCAGCCATTCGTGTGACGCTCTTTTAAGAACATCGTGTAAGGACAGATACAATTAACGTTCGCATAATGAGGCTCAGTAGGTGAGCAAATGACTGAAAAAGTCAAATCGAACGGTTTTCACATTAATTTGCTTTGTAGATAAAAAGAAATGAATTTTTTTTTAAAGAACAATTTAAATTAATTTCCAATTATTTTGCTGTTTTTATGTATCATTATTACGAGTTGAACTTAGTAACTAATAAAGCGTTAAGCGTTATTGGGTTCATGCCAAGTGATTCATAAACTGGATCCATTATTTCTCTAAACCCTTCACTGTTCAGGAACAGAAATGGTTTTCCAACGGTGGTGACAATTTTTAATATTGAAGAAACAATTGGATTTTCACTCGGGTGATACGTCACTTTTCTTTTTTCCTCGTTATTGTCCGATTCTTTATAAATTTCCGTATGTTTTGTAGTTAAACGTCGTTTTAAATTTGTAGCATGAGTGTCTGACAATTTCAAACCGCATATATTACAAATTGATTTATTTTCTTGCGGATTAAATTTAAAGAATTGGCGCACTTTTTTATTCAAATCTCTTCCCATTTTGCACAAAATATAATATTTAACCGCCCACACTCAATTCACGAACGCAAATAACATGTTTAGCCAAAGCAACACTTGCATACATACCAATGCATACGCAAAAGACCTTTTTCTTCATTTCACTCAACCAAACGGTTGGGGAGCAACACAAAACAAACAGCTGCTCGCCGAGCGCCAACGAGTCAATTAAAGATCCGTTGCAATCGGTTGCTCTCTGAGTCTTTTCTCAAAGTTTTAGTAAAAGATACTTATTTGCAGACAATGAGAAACGGTCAACAGTTATTTGCGACCTCTGCCTTAAAGTGATTTTGAGCGGTTTACTTCAAGGTTCGATAGGTTTCAGCATCTTTCAAGGTTATTAATCATCTCTTGTAGTTTGCCTGGGTGACCCGCTAACAAAATGTTATCATCCACATAGGTACATTAGAAGTCTAATATTCGCATATGAATCGGTGGTTAGTATCGTAAGGAGTACCTTCACATGCCGGACATATTTTGAGTAAGGCTGAGTCGATACTGGATAAGTAGGTGTTTAACCTGCTGTAATACCTAACTCATAATTGCACCTAATTACAAGGCAGCTGAAGGTTTCGTTTGTGTTTGCTGGGGCTTGGACTCTGATGTTTGGGTTAATGACTGATTAATATTGTTAAATGGCTGTTCATGAACTGTTTGATTCAGTCTGGTCTCTCTGTCTGGTAATAGTAGTTTTTTACGGTGCTGGATCTCGTCGGTGTAGTTGAAGAGATGCTTGTTCAAGTACATCAACTCTTCTGCATTACTTCAAAACACCTGTATTCTAAACTAGTTCAAACAATCATTCACGAATGTATTATCACAAAAAAAAAGAAAGAAAATATTGTCCTGAACTGTCTGGGTGCTTTGAAATATATTAACCAACATAAAAAATACTCAGCAGACGCTGTAGCTATGTAGCCAAAAAGTTGTTGTTTAGTCCAAAAAATCAGAAAGTGAATTAAGTCAGCATATTTGATTGTTGTTTATATATCCATTTGATTTCAATTTAATTCGTCAGAAACCTGTATTCTAGTCAAATGACTAAGGAATGACTCATATGCATAGGTGGGTCAGTGCACACGGTTTGTTGCTGTTATCGTTTAAACAGCCGCATCCACTGGTATAATTGCCATTGTTTACCAATCGACCGATCGACAGGAAAAAGTGTGCCAAAATTGACGCAGAAATCACACAAACAATTACATGTGTCCGCACGTATACACACATACATGCCCAAATGCTTATGGGGAAACAATGCACTTACAGCTTTGTGTGCGTGTTCGAGCTTTTGCATTCATCGAACTGCAACTACTGTTTCGTACCGACCAATTGTTGCGCTTTTTTTCTGCACAATCACCATGCTGCGTAGTCCACTTATGTCCTCAGCATTTACTCTTTTTCTTTCAACAATCCGTATTTCCCCCTTTGCTCTCGCCATTGGCACAGCAAATATGTTCGCCCATTTGTTTGAGGTCGTTCAATGCGCTTTGGCAGTTTGCAGCGGAAAAAGGGCAGTCGGTTTTTGTTTCCACTTCCATTCTACTTGTTTGTAACTTTTGTGTGGTTATAGCCTTTTTGGTGCAATAAAAAAGTGGGTGAGTCCACTTATGAAGAGGCTTTCACATGCCTTTTAACAACTGCCATCAACTACATATTGGCGCTAAAATATAGGCTGCATGGCTTTTTTTCTGTTTAAAACTGCATTTAACAGTAATTGCTTTTCCACAAGACATATTTCACCGTAACTATTTATTTTTAAGAATAAGCAGGATTTATTCATGTTTTTCGCTGTATGCAGAGTGGGAAACCTATCATCGACCAACATGAAACACATCTACCCTCTCAGCTGCCGAAGCCGAGCAAGTTGTAGGATCTATAGGCAATTTTCAGTAAACGGCAGACTAATAATTGGGATATCAAACCGGGTTTTCTATCATTTTTTTAAATAAAATATTCTCTATATGGCTATGTGCGAATAATATTTTTGCATAAAATTGTGCCTTATTGCGTTATTACCTTACGTTATATAATTCCAGAAATGAATTTGGAAGTTTTTGTTCCTTAAATATTGAGTAAAAATGTTATTTTTTACGAATATATTAAAATGTTTTTCTTTTGTACAAATCGTGCTAAGTATCAACTGTATCTGTTTATAAACTGTGAGTGTAAGAATAAATTGTAGAATAAATTGTGTATCTACATATATATAGCAATTATGTGTATGTTGTATGCAAGTACGGAAGAATTTTTTGAGATACATTGCTTATTGTTTTTATAATAAAATGTTTTTGTTTTTGTTTTTGAAGTTTAAAACTTCTTAGGCGTCGATTTACGAGCGAGAATGGAGAGCAAAATTTCAAGATCATGCAACGCTTTGGGCATTTTCGTTCCGCGAGAGAGAAAAAAGATATAACGTAGAGAAATAGGAAAGAGAGAGCGATACCTTATATTTATCTTAAATACACCTTATGCTATTTTTCCTGAGTTTTTCCTTGTGGTTGCTAATTTCTAGTGAGAAATAACACTGCCTACTTTTTGGCGCTTATTTGTTGGTGCAAACTTGTAGGAAATACATTTTTTGTGCCTACTTTTTGGCGTTAGGTCGTGGAGAAATGAAGATACGTGTCTAACAGCTGGGCTACTATGACCGCAAGTAATCAAGAAAAGAACAAAGGAATTGCGTAGTCTCTCAAGAGACAATATCTCGAGGGTCGTGGCTTGCAGTTTATTTAATTTATCACATATTTAAGTTATTTCATTGTCTCGCTGGAAAAAGTCCCACCTTTTTTTCGCCGCTGTGGTGATCTAACTTCTTAAAAAAGATGATTAACGCCAAACACGTATACTTCTTTTTGATCTTTAAATTTTCTATTTGACAGTGAAACCATTTTGAGTGTATCCCATAAAAACATAAACCATTGGAAGCTTTTTATTTGTAATAACCTATTCCCAAAACCTGCTAAGTTATTAAAATTCCATTATAAGTTTTTGATTTGGATAAATTTTGGCTTTTCACCCTTTTTCTCGAAATTAATACTCAATTACTTACGTATTTATGTCCATATGTATTATATTTATATATAATACTAAATTTAAAACGCGTTTCAGTTCATCAGGCACGTTCATTTTATTTCGCTCCATACGTAATCGAATGCGCTTTACCTTCAATAACACATCAAAGTAATTGCGTCACGTTTTATTACCGAAATCAATTTTCACAGCCCAGATTGTTAATTCACTTTTCGAAAACACAAATATGTATGCCAAGTTGCTTCATCGCCAATTCGCATGCAATATACCCAAAAAAAATATTAATCTTTTGAAGTAATTTTTTTTTATTTTTAATATAAATGCACTTGAAGTATATTAGTTTTTAGTGGCATTATTCAGTCTTTTGAGTTTATTCGCTAAGAGCTACTGCATTTACTCGCTATCCGCTTTTTTATACACTTTTAAAATGAAATTCTCAAAAAATGGGAGCTTATTAGTCCATAGAAGCAGCTGTAGAGTTGAAAGAAATTTGCGTACTTTAGCAAGAGCAATTCAACTGAACAGCAAAGCAGGTAATTGCTTCAAGTGTAAGCAACTACGAAATAAAGTAAAAAGTAGGTAAAAGTTCATGTTTACTCTTGCACAGTTATCCTGCATGAGAGTGACTCTATGTATGTGTGCATATGTCTACTCGTACTCATGTCCTAGTTGTTGTATATATGTATGTATGTATGCATGTATGTTTTGCTACTTCTGTCACGTTCCGGCAATGCAATCAATGTCCAGCCAACGAGTGTAACTCCCGCTTGTAAACAACTCTCGAAATGCCTTTGAAGCAGTTGGTTGAGCTTCTTTGCTTTTTGATGGGCGCCACAAAAGCACAGAGTCACATAACAGAAGTGTAGCAGATAGTGCTGGTTGACAGAGGATGAGGCATTGTAAAGACCAATGACCAGCTGATTAAGTTTCGTCCTTTTTGTGTCAAACATGTCGCACTGATTGCTCAAACCGAAAAGTAGAAAATTCCGGGAAGAGTGTGCACAGTGATTACTGAAAGTGTTCGTTTGAATTTTTCACAACAATGCACAAAGTTTTTGAAAGTTTAAGGGGGAGGGGTAAGGGATAAACGCTAAAAGAAACACTTTTTTCATGAATTTATTGTAGCGAAACGGTTCAAGTCAGTTTATTAAAAGTTATTGCATATTATAAAGTAACATTTCAAGAATATTTGATAAAATTTTCATGTAAAAATATTGCAAAATGAGCGAATGAGAGCACATTTACGTAGACGTCTTTTCAAAAATACATTTTGCAGTAGTCAGCATATCTCAGCGTAGAATCATCTGAAATCAAAAAAAACGAATAATTTAGTTAAAGTATGAGTTAAACTTCCCCCCAACGTTTATTTTGACGATTTATTTTCATTGTCAGCCATTTGGTAGTCGTTTGAAGTAAAAAGTGAATTTTGACGAAAAAATGCCGCCATTTTGTAGGTGTAAAACCACCTTAATATAAAAAAAAATGGTGAAAAAAAAACGTTGGGGGAGGTTTTTTATATGTAAAATATGTGTGCAAAATTTCAAAAGGAGCGGTTGAGTAGTTTTCAAATGCCAATGACTACGCACTTTGAAAAAAAAGGTTCGAGAAAACCGCGTTTAAAGTTTGTAACGGACTACGCGCGCAACTGCTGCGTCTCGGCAGATGTTTGAGGCGGCTCGGCTTTATGCTCTATAACTTAAAAAGTTTTGCTCGGATTGACTTAAAATTTTAACACGGTATTTTTGAAATGTTTTACTACAATAACATGCAAAAAAAAAATCGATTTTTATCCCTTACCCCCCCTTAACTGTCAATCGCACAGTCACTCGCGCTTGTAAAGGTTTAACGTTTATGAATATGTACTTTCAATGAGAACGAGCATGCTGTTCCACTTAAGCCGTCGTGCATAACATTTTCTTGGAATCCATTTGCTACTGTGTGCCATATTCTGTTATATTATTATTTATTAATCAGATTTTAATTTCCATATAACCAATTAGAGTTGCTATTCATGTAGTAAAAATAATGATAGTGTAGAATATATGAACCTACTATTTTTATTTTATTTTGCTTTTGTGTTTTTCTAATGAGTTCTGTGGTTTTTCGCTACCTTCCAACTATAGATGGCTCTTCTGAGAATTATTTCCTTTAAAGGAATGAACTCAGATGTTTACCATTGCCGACCAAGTGGCGTCTTAAATTAGATGCACCCTATATATTTATATATTCCTTCATGTTCCAGTTCGATGTTTTTTTCTATACCAGAGTTTTGTTTTTAACCCATTCGGAACCAATGTTACCTGTGAGCAATTTCGATTATTTCTAGATTTAGCAGCGCCCATTTCGTATTTGTTTGACAAACTCTTATGATAACGGTAATCATAGGTGTCAACATAAAGTGTGATCATATCGTAACTCATTTATGAACATTTTAGCAAAGTAAAAAGTTTGCAGTAGTTTTCAAAAAAATTTAGTTTTTTCATAATTTTGTAAGGCGTTCTTAAATATACAATTTTTAATAATAAACTTAATGATGATGCCCGGCATAGCCCGTGCAAATTTCAACATTGAATGTAAGAATAAATGCATTGACTTTTATTTCGTTCATATCTCTAAAGCTGTTACATGAGTATGACTTACTTTCGGAATTTTCGTCAACTGAATATTTGCAGAACATTAATGTGTTATACCACTAACACACTGAGCAATCACTATGCACTCAATTCACAAATTTCTAGTAATAGCACCACCTGCCGGGACATTTTTTTCGTACAAACCCTGTAGTTGTAATAGCGAATACAATAACAAAGGAAATAAAAATTGGTGTCGAAAGGGTTAGCGTTTCCGATTTGTAATTTATTTGTTTGATTATTTGCTCAATAGCATTATGATCATCTCTGGCCGTGACGAAAGGGCGAGTTCTTTTGAGAACATTTTTCCAATTCTTCGTCTTGTTCTTTTATAAGCCATCTATGAAAAGTACATACACATTCCGCAACACTGAGCTGGGTTGGTGCGCGACTACCATTCGGAATTCATAGAGCAAACGTCGGTTCGAATCTCGATGAAAACACCAAAATTAAGGCAGGCAAGTGTAGTTCTGCCATGAAAAAGCTCCTCATAAAAATATCTGCCGTTCGGAGTCGGCTTGAAACTGTAGGTCCCTCCATTTGTGGAACAACATCAAGGCGCGCACCACACATCGATATTATACACAGGGAACAATATAAAATACTTAGCACGTGAAAAACAGGAATATGCACCGAGACTATGCAAAAATGGCAGACCTGTACCAGCTTTTTTGCTACTGTTCTCGAACACACGAAAAGACCGATCCGCAAACAGTTTACAGACATACATTAACCGACATTCATCGGGAGTATCCTACTATCTTCTTAAACTTTCGATCGCCATCGATCATCGTAGTCTAATCACCACAAATCGTTGACAAAGAACTTCAGCTGATTCGTGAGACCAGCGCCACTTTGGCACAATTACGTTCTGGATATTGTAGCAGGAGTTTAACCTATCCGGAATCGACCCGCCATACTTAATATATGTCCGGCATGTGAAAGTACCTTGCACGATATTAACCAACTATTTACCTTGCCCTCTTAAAGCCACTCACCTAACACCCCTCTCTCTCTGTTGACTCAAAAAATCGTTAAAAATCAGCAGGTTTTTTAAGCAACTGCACATTTGCCCTTGTTATACGGAAATACCTTATAGCGATGGAATTTTAATTAGTTGTGGATTTTTTCACATTTGTACATAAAACTTGAAAATTTGATTTATATGAGTTCTATTGGATTTGCACATGCCCAGCTCTAGCCAGAAGCAGAATTTAAGATCCTACTTCTTAACGAATATAGATAATCTATACACTTTAGGTATCAACAACCTTTTACGCTTTGTCAAAAGCTCAGGATGGTTCAATATGGAAAGGGAAATGTAGCCCAGCCACCGCGGCTCACAACGGACCCATTTCGTGGTCTAAGTGGCATCGTTGTCTCTATGTGCGATGCGGCTGCCAAACTTAACCTAACCTGTGGGATAATAACCTATAATTTTATGCAAAAATAATGGAAATTCAAAAAAAGATTTTAAAAATGTACGTGAGAAGCTCTTCAAAAATCTTGTGCAGCCTGATTTTCGTTCTCCTAATACATGGGCCGAAAAGTCCCGGGCCTATCCCGGGTTCTTCTTTGGTTCAGAATTAGCTTTATTCACGAATTTAATTTACATTAAGAAGAACACAATCATTCCAGCGCCGCTCTAACATTTCAATACCCCTTTATAGAAAGATTCAAATACGCCTCAATTTCAGCGATGACCTCTTCATTCGAGCCGAATTTCTTACTGGCGAGCTTGTTTTTTAGGTCTGCGAACAGCCAGTAGTCGCTGAGAGCCAAATCTGGCGAATACGGTGGATGTTGGATGATTCGAAGTTCAATTCGTGTAGTTTTGCCATTATCAACACGTCCTTGTTTTTGGTCAACCGTGAGCAAACGTGGCACCCACTTTTTCATAATCAAATGCTCATGCAATATAAAGCCACACGTTCTGTTGATATCTCTATGATATCAAATAACTCACACAACTTCACTTTTTGATCATTCAAAACGATTTTGTGGATTTTTTTATGTTTTCTGCTGTTATCGCTTCATTTGGAAGTCCACTGCGGTGTGCATCATCGGTGTCTACAATCACGCCTGTCTGACTTTTATGTTAGTCTCAAATTCTGCAGGGGCTGGTAGCTAAGACTTTCAAAAAGCCAATAATTTGAGCAATGCTTGAGTGCATATATAGGTATATATATATATATACATACATAATTTACAAAGCCAAAGCTTTCGAATAAATTTTGGTTTGTGAAGTAAATTTTAACTATCAAACGTTCGAATTGCATTCAGCTGCTGTGCTAGACAGTAGAGCTTTATAATTATTTGCTTACATATATGTAGATATGTATGTGAAAACAAATTTATAAGGAATTGCATAAATGTGCTGTGTTGTTTCGAATAATAAAAATTACGATTTTCTCTTGTCTTAACTTGTAAAATTGAGAATTAATGCATTATGCTGCAGAAGACGCATAGTCAAGGGAAGTGTATAAAAATCACTTATGTTCGACACCTGCATGAATTTTCCTAAAATACGCATACAACAAAAACAAGATGCTTATGCATTTCCTTATAATGGGTTCTTCAATAGGCGCATAACAATTTCGTGTTTAAATGCCAACGCATCCTAATTTTTTATGATTTGACAATGTCAAAATGTTATTAAAGGTTTACAGTTTTATTATAGTGAAGTTCTCGAAGGGGCAACGTTTGGAAATTATAAAAAATTACTAAAGAAATTATGAGCTGGCGGTCACCACTTTAAATTGTTTAAGTCGATAGAATAATCTTCCCACTGTTGTTCTACAATATTTATGCTGTCTTTAGTATTGAAGTAACGAAAACATCGTAACCGTAAGCGAGTTGAAAATTAGATAAATTAATTTTACGTCGTTCAAAAAATCTCTCCAACCGAATTAGCGCAGATTCGGCCTGGAGATCTTGGTATACAGCCGACATTAAATGAGCTCAAGAAGTAATGTTAATGTTGTTTTGTTGTTGTAGCAGTTCACAAACGACATCAGAGTAAAAGGAGTGTGAGATGAATGGGTTTAAGCGCGCATGTGAAGAGGTTGTTAGTGTCATGGAGCTACCTTCTCAATTCGGTCAAATGTTGAGTATGACGGGGTCAATTCTGGATGGGTAGGAATTTCATATATTAGGTGCGTAACTAAGTTCCCACTGTTTGTCAATAGATGCCGCCAGCAGCGTGTGCTAGTCGATTCTAACATAACCTAAACGTCGTAAACCAAGCTTAGACATATGGCAAACAAACTGCTTCGACAAATTAGTGATTTTGTTTTGGTATCAAATACTTTTGGCTTTGGGAAAATGTCTGATTTTGTGCCGAATAATCGTCATTTGCTGATTTTCCTCTTTCATTCGAAAAAACGGCGGCTGAAGCACATCGAGAGCTACAATAAGTGTATGGAAATGCTGCTTTAAGTGACACAACGTGCCGAAATTGGTTCCGTCGCTTCAAAGACGGTGATTTTAATGTTGACGACCGTCCGCGTAAAGGAAGGTCAAAAACCTTCGAAGTCGCTGAATTGGAGGCATTGCTCAATGAGGATCCGTGTCAAATACAAAAAGAGCTTGCTTCAGTATTAGGAGTTACCCGCCAATCCATTTCCAAGCGATTGTATGCTTTGGGAATGATTCAGAAACAGGGGACTTGGGTTCCTTATGAGTTAAAACCAAAGGATGTTGAACGACGTTTTTTCGCCTGTGAACAACTGTTCCAACGGCAAAAAACGAAGGGTTTCTTTATCGCATCGTGACGGGTGATGAAAAATGGATTCATTACAGCAACCCAAAGAGAAGAAAGTCATGGGGAATGCCCGGTCATGCTTCTACGTCATCGCCTCGGCCGAATGTTCACGCTACGAAGGTTATGATATGTATCTGGTGGGACCAAGTTGGTGTTATTTATTATGAACTGTTAAAACAAAGCGAAACCATCACTGGGGATCGGTATCGACCTCAAATGATGCCATTGAGCCGAGCACTGCGCGAGAAGCGGCCGCAATACGCGGATAGGCATGAACAAGTGATTCTACAGCATGACAACGCTCGGCCTCACGTTGGGAAATCCCACCACACACGCCATATTCTCCAGATATTGCGTCGTCCGATTATCACCTGTTCCGATCGATGACACATGGTCTAGCTGACCAGCAGTTCCATTCATATGAAGACATCAACAAATGGCTTGATCCATGAATAGCCTCAAAAGATGACCAGTTTTACCGCGACGGTATACGAGATCTACCAGAAAGATCGGAATAAGTAGTAGCCAGCGATGGGTAATACTTTCAATGATTCACTTATGTAATCATTTGTAAAGTTGCATTTTCATAAAAAAAACAGAGAACTTAGTTGCACACCTAATACTTAAGGGTTTTTCAATAACAGGTGTTGTTTTGAATAGAATCGTTGAATGCCGTTAATAACCTGTCTATATGCTGTGAGGTCCAGTCGTCCGAAACTCGTCAGTCCCGGAATGCCGGCTACGTGATTAAGAGGTGGTTCAGCCTCCAGTAAGAGCCTAATGCGGTGGTTCCTTCGGGAATCCTGACACAAACCTGTTTATACTTTGGAGCACTGAAACTTCTGCGAATTGGCTCTACAAAACTCCTATTAAACAACCCGTTAGGTATTTTTTTTTTTGTTTTTTTATTTGGCTCAACCCAGATGGAGCAAACTATTGTATAAACTTTATAACTCCAGCAATATTTGCCTTTAGTTTTGTATATCAGAGGTGGTATCTGCTCGTTATTCCGTTTCTGTAATTTTCAGTAATAAAAAAGTTTTTTGTTTTTACTTTTTAAATTTTTATTTTCATGTTTCAGTGTTTTGACGTTTAAGTGTGGTTCTCATTCAACATCGGCCCTTGAAATTTAACCACCCTTTATTACTACCTGTCCTACTTATATGTACTTAAAACAAATCAGCACCTTTTTTACCTACGGTTATAAAGGTGACTTGAAGGCAAAAGATTGTATTTCGTAATTTAGTCAACATTTAGGCAGACGTCGAGAGAACAGCGAAAATATGTAAAAAAAAAAATTGTATACATTTTTTGTGTTATCTTTATTTTTGCTCACTACATAAACTACAATACCTTTATTTTTCTAAAAACATATCAAATATTTTTATATCCAATAACTTATTTATACATATGTACATACATACATATCTCAATAAACCTGCTTTATACTAACTTTTACCTCAAGCAGTTTCCGCCTGCGAACGCTTATTCTAAGAAGATTTTGAATGAAATCTCTCGGTTGCTAAATCAAGGTAAACTTCATTCGCTGCTGTTTTTTTTTAATATTTACCACCATGAGTCGTAAACTTAACGCTATCAGCTATACCAAATGATGGCCGGTATTTTTTTGGGATCGGGAAGGCCTGCGCTTGCTTTATCAATATGCGCTCAACTCCAGTGGAAATTAGAGCGCACTTCGTTAACTGGCATTTAAGACGGGGGATAAGTGCACATCACTTTCTGTACATACTCAAATATGTGTCTACTCTTATAAATATGTGCGATGTATGTAATAGTGCACATTTTGCATGTAGAATGCTCACTCGTGCAAGTGTGGCATTCGATGAAGTTTGCATTTTAATTAACAAATGGCGTGTTGTGCTCGTTAAGTAGCATAATTGCCGTCTAAGTTTGTTTGAGTGCATGGTAAGATGTTGTGGCAAATGCCACCGCAGCAACATCGAACATCATAGCAAACAACGAAGAGCAGCAGAATTTTAGAGTTGCAGCGTGTATGATAAGAATTCAGTCCCTTAAATAATTACGTACATATAGTTTTTTTAGTGTTACATGTGTATGTGTGTATGTTTGCTATGGCATTTTGATGTGTTGCTTTAACTATGTACAAATTCCTACATAAAATAAGGGGTACGACTGAAACGACTCTCCATACTTAATGTGATGTTCTGATTCTGAACAATGCAAAGCATTCAACTTTCCTTTCGTTTAGTGTGTAAAATTATTTTATAATGTATCACGCACATTTTCGTGTATGCGTGTAGTACGTATGTGCATTTGCTTGCTTTGTTTTGATTTGGAAATTTATGTTGCTCGAAGTGTGTCTGATGTGATAGCAGAGAAAGAGTTAATTAGTGGAAAAAATATAAATATTAGAGTTATGGAAACTGTTCGCTACTGAGAGACTGAGCGCCACTTCTCAGCGTCGAAAAGAAAAAGACTATGGGAGAGATGAGTGACACCCAATGTACAGACTATTTTATTATTTATTTATTATTTACTTATTTATTTTTTAATTTAATTCAAGAAAAAATTAGTCAAGAAAAAAATCGAATACAGATATTTCTGAAAACATTATTTGATTGAATAACTAATATCTAATGAAATAAATCATAATACGCTGTACTTTTATTACTTATAGGCATAATTAACGGGACTTATAAAAGAGCGTTTTGAAGACGCAAAATGAATCTAATAAAGGTTTTTAGATTGTATTATAGTCGAAAACTGGCGTTTTTGAAATCTTTTTTTAAATATTTAGCGGTATTTTTATTGAAATCAATACAGAGAAAATTGCGATGTAACAGAAAATATTACTTCAATGGAAGTACAAATTTTCAGAAATAAAAACCATAAAAACTTAAGCCTAATATAATACAGGGTACGGCACTCGATGTGTAACCAATTAAAAAGGACATAAATTTAGTTTGGAAAATTACTTTTATTCAATTAAAAGTAAAAAATTTACTTTGCTCCATATGGCCACCTTTTGCCTTGACAACATCCTTGAGACCGTCCAGAAACGAATCGCAAGCTGCCCGAATGTGACTTGTAAGACTTGACTTTGAGTCGCTTCTTCATTTTTTTAACTATTGTAGTCTTTTGATGACCACCTCCATGACGTTTCGCGATGCTAACAGTATCATTGTAACGAGTAATGGTGTCATAAATAAAAACTTTATTTACTTTAAGGCGCTCGAATTCACGATCAATCGCTGGTTGTGATTTTCCAGCCAAATATAACGCAATCATACTATTACGTTTTAAATCCATTACTGATTCTCACACATGTTCAATAATATTCAAATCTGGGCTTTGCGGTGGTGTATTTAATTGCCTTGGAGCATGGTAAAGCAGCCGATCCTTCACAATGTGTGCTCTGTGCATGGATCGTTATCCGGTAGAAAGACCCAACCTGGACCAAGCTACAAATCATCCACCGAAGATTTCAGATTGACTTCCAATAGTGATTTGTATTTATAACGATCCATATTACCTTGAATAAATACTAATCTTCCAACTCCAGATGCAGCAACAGCTCCCCAAACCATTACATTGCCGCCACCATGCTTCACTGTTGATACCAAATTCTTCAGACTCAGTGCAATATATTTTTTCCTCCACACTTTTGCTCTTCCATCGCTACCGAATATACTAAACTTCGACTCATCTGGAAACAAAACTTTTTGCCAAAAATCCATCTCCTTTTCCCTGTGTGGTTTGACGACCTCCAGGCGAAGTTTACGGTTTTTTTTCAAAAATAAGAGGTTTTTTTCGTGGTGTTCTACTATGAAAGCCGGATTTGTTCAGAGCACTTTGAATTGTTCTTGGATGAACACACTTGTTGGATGAGCTTGCTTTATCCTCAGCAATTTCGGAGCAGAAACTTTTGGATTTTTATCCATTTCTTTTAGAGACAAGCCGACGTTTCTGCGAGATAATTTGCTCGGGCGGCCACTGCGCGGCAAGATTCGCTCTGAAATACCAATATTTACTTTTTTTTTAACTATCGCAATCGGATCTAAAATTTTCGCATAGTTAATGAAAATTGAGTGTTTAATGAATTTTTAACATACATTCATTTTATGTATGAATGCATCTAAAATGTATCAGTAATGAGTGCCACATTCTTCGTTAATTGCCAACATACATTTATTTACATATTTTAGTGCGAAATCTGAACATAATTTAATTTCTTCAATTTCTATGGGTTAAATCTAATATTTTATGGTATTACAATGCAAATATAAGTCAGCAAGCAAATGCCACAAAGTATGTATGAGTAATCACAGATAATCATTTCACGGCGCATCCGTTTCACTTTGTTCGTCTGCCATCGCTCGGATGCTGGAATTTAAAACGGTTAAAATGACGTCACACCGAAGACAGCATCAACACAATGCGCTCGAGTGACTAAAGCGACAATAATTTGTGTCACCGTCGCGACACAGAGCAAAACCAGTAAGAAACTAATTCGCTCAAAAGTGACATCGAGAGAGAGAGAGAAGAAAGAAGCGTGGTGGTCAGCACAAAGGGTAGCAGCTGACAACCATGCGACCTCCTATCGTGCTCATGACACACACACACACTCATATACATATATGCATACACACATACTCCCATTGACATAGTAACCACATTGAACGCCACAAAAGCTTAAGCTGATTTAGCAGGAGGGACCTGCAGAGATGGAAGCTGAGCTGTGTGTGGTAATCTTGTTGCTAATGTTGCTAATTTTTTAACTGACAACAACAAGAATAACAATATATTTGAGCTGTCGTCGTTGGCTAATTACAAATGCACATAAGCTTATAAAAGCTGATAAGCATAACACAAACTGAGCACACATATACAGTGGTGTAGAAAAGTGTGCGGCATTGTTATTTAAGAAAATACTTTAAATTAAATTCCAATACATTCAAGAAACTTCACTAAAGAATAGTGTATTGTAGTAGATTGAATTTAAGAAAAACTTTAAAATAAGGCAATTTGGTTTTAAGTTGGTCAAAATTATGCGTCATTTTATTAAAGCTTTTAAAACGAAATTTGTTTAATTTATGCAAAGCAGATGTATTTATAACGAAAATGGTTGCAAGTTGTAAAGCATTAAGGGGTTACGCCACTGTGGGGTGTCAAAAAACAGTCGATTTTTGGGAATGTAAGTACGAATGATTATTCGAGGATCAGACAAAAGGTAATTTATTATATATGTATTAAACTATGTATGTTGATGTAAATTTATATTAAAAAATATTGAAAATTTACAAATTTATGTAAATAAAAGTAACGAGTTAAAAAAATGACGTCATCTGGTGGCAGCGATACAGCAATGAATAATCATCTGAAACCAAAAAACCAAAAATTTTATTGATCTGCACAATAGTGGCTATCGTTGTACGTAGCCGTAGCCCAAAAAAATAGTTATTTTCAAAATTTTGAAAATCGGCTACATACAACGATAGCCAATGCGATAACAAAAATTTTGAAAAAAAGAAAATTAAAATCAGTGCATTAGTCTTCGAGAAATCGTTGCTACCGTTTCAAAAAAAGTCATTTCGAGAAAAATAAGTTTGAAATAAAGCATCGCATCGTAAGCGCTATGGGGCCGAACCGACGTGCGCTCACTTAAGTGAACATAGAATCGGGAATAAACCGAATTTCGCTTTAAAATTTTTACCACATTTTCTTGAGTAGTTATACTAACAATTTATGCAAAAAAACTCTATGTTTTTGAATTTTCACAGTGGCGTAACCTCTTAAAATAATTTATAGTCGGCAGCAAATGGTAAATGATCAACACTTCGTCCAGTTTTGACTATTCTTCTTATTATTTTTATTTGTTATAAAAGTGTAGTTCATTGTTCAATTTTCAAAATTGATCTAAGAAAGGTTGATCTTAGAAAAATTTCAGAAACTTTTGATCGCAGTTCCACAGTTTTTAATTAGAATTATTAGCGAAATTTTTGGTAGGCAGTTTTATAGCTTCTTAAATGTTTGTATAATAAAGTGCCAGTTTGAAATTCCTTAAAATACCCGTCGATGACTGATAACTTTTTTTCTTTATATATCGAGTGCCCATTTTTTCATTTTTCCGCGCGGTGTATCTATATATTTTACGCATGTACAGACAGATTTTTGTTTAGGCATACCATTTAATTTATGTTTCCATAGAAATCTTTGCTTGTGTGGGACTCCGCTCTGGAACAAATTTTGTTTTTGTTTGTTCTCTTTACAAAATTTTCACGTTTTTGCGGCGTAATTTGACAATGTTTTACTAGACCAGAAGAATGTTTTTTTTTTTTTGAGAAAAGTAATTAAAAATTTCTGAAAAACTCCCTCTGGTCTACTGTAAGGCCACTAGTATTAAGATCAAAGCTTAGAAACTACCTTATCGAATTTTGTGACGAGCAGCATAATTGTTAGTTAAAATTTTTTCTTGAACGGCAATTTCATATTAGAAACAGTATTTGTATGTCATCCATAATTTCCGGGCACATGCAATTGGATGAACGTGTTATAAGTAACTCCTTCATCCAAAAGAAATAATGTTTGATTATAAGTATTCAAGGACATTGTAACTTTAATACTATCTTGACGGTTGTATGCAGCTTTGAGTTTATATAGAGCCTCCTTAGACATGATTAATTAGTAATGGCAGTGCCACCTCAATTTCGATACTTTGCTTGCCAAGTAGCAATTTTCTGACTGATCTATCAAATATTATAGTTTTGTTGTGAAAAAACACCTTCGAGCATTTCATTGTAATAGAAAAAATTTTTCGATGCAAAAAAAACACCTTGAAAATTATTATGGGAACTCTTCGCCAACGCTTGGGACTACTCACCGTTAATTTGCTCTACTTCCATGTGGTATAGTCAGAAAACCGAATGAGTTTTTGCTCCGTTTTGTAACCAGTGATGATGTGTACACTCATCACAATCCACCAAAAGGTAAAGTAAAAAGGGGAAAATGATAAATCATATTATGGAAGAAAATAGTCAACTATGCCAAAGAAAATACATTCAAAAATGAACCCTTTATAGGTGATTAAACGCTCTTGAATATTACTGATACGGATTTATATGGTTTTTGTAGGAGAATGAACTATGTTGTTGTTGTTGAAGGGGTTGAGTATTTCCCCAGATATAATCCTAATTAGTGACCAGCACCGTTTTATTACCACCGTCCTTGTATAATGATGGTTTTTTTTCTTTTTTTTTTTTTTTTGGTCTAAGTCAAATCCACTTAGTCAGGTCCAAGTATAGCAGAAAATTCTTTATCTCGATGTCTGAGATCTCATTAATTTGCTGCAGGAAATTCTTACCAAAGGAGCGGAGTCGTGCCCTAGCTAGCCCTGGACATTCACATAGGTAGTGGAAATGACTTTCCTTCGCACCTTCCGCTTGACAGCTCCTGCAGATAGGATTGAAGGGTAGATTGAGTCTAGCTGCATGATCCCCTACTTTCCAATGGGCTGTAAGTGTTGCAATGATGCGTAAGATGTTTGGCCGGGAGCATCCTAACAGATCATTCGTCCTTTGGATTTTGTATGACGGTCATGTGTTTTTTGTTGTAATACATGTAGTTAGTTGCTTCCATCTTCTTTCGGCTAAAGCATGATAGTGTGAAGCAATGGATTCCTTTAAAGGGTTGAGTGGGGTGGAGACTACCACCGCCTGTGCTATTTCTAGTGTCGAGCCTTTTCTTGCTAGCTCATCCGCTATCTCATTACCCCGTATGTTCCTGTGACCGGGAACCCATATCAGAGTGTCTTCACGCCAATGACTAAGCATTTCCAGCTCCTCTCTACACTGTCGGACTAGTTTAGATGAAATGGAGTTGGAGTCCAAGGCCTTTAAAGCTGCTTGACTGTCTGAGAAGATAGCTACTCTTGCACCGACTTCCTTGTAGAGTTTTAGTGATTTGCATGCTTCTCTGATCGCTAACAGCTCTGCCTGGAACACGCTGGCATAGTCAGGAAGACGAATTGACTGGGATAGGTTGAGCGGCTCCGAATGGAAGCCAGCTCCAACACCACAGTTCATCTAAGAACCATCGGTATAGATTTCGATATCGTATCTTCCAATCACCTTCCCTTTGCTCCATTCGGCTCTCGGTGGAAAACGTACCGTAAAGCCTTTCTTGAAGTTTAGGTCGGGGACTGTGTAGTCTGATCTGTTTTTCAGCAGCGAGAGTCCATGTAGGAGGATTGTGACCGTACGACCTTGTTGTCCAGCTTCCTATGTCACTGAGTCTCACCGCACTGCAAGTAGCTATTGTTTTAATGACTAATGATAGCAGATGAGTTAGTACATTGAGCGCTTCAGTAGGACTGGTGCTAAGCGCCCCTGTAGTTCAGATACACGCTGTTCTTTGTATCTTGTTCAGCTGAGTAAACTATATAATGAACTATAGTCTCTGAAGAAAAAAAAAAAATAAGAAACAAATTTTAACGCAGCACTGTATATTTGAATAATTCTTACATAGTTGTAGTTGTATTTCTCGATTATGTATTGCTTGAACTTTCATCTGAACTGGGAAGAGTTTTTCATTCCCTTTTTTTTTGTTTATTTTACATTCTCATACACTGACACATACACATAACATAAAAGTAATAATAAATTGTGGTTAATTGCTGACTGCTTGCTTGGTTTCCTTCTTCTTCCACAAGCTTGGCTGCTTCAACTTCTCCTTATTGCTATAAATTAGTCGATGCAGCAATTGCAGATAGCTGCTGCCCTCATCAATTGAACTCAACAATAATTTTCTTTCTTCTATAGAACAAGAAATTATGATATGCAAGCGCACGCATCAAGCGAGAAACTTGGGCGCAACAGTGGCTGCTATTCAAATAAATTAAAGCGTTGCATTCTGGAGAAATGGAACAATGCAACGCAATTCAACGCATTCGGTAGGCACTCAAGATTGTATGAGTGTGTGTGTGTGCGTGGGTGTATGTATGTTAAGCGACCGCGTGAATCTTTCTAGCAATAGCATTTATCTCTCTCTGTCTTTTTCTACCACGATTTATTAAATTTTGCTTACAAAGTTGGTGCTTTTGCTAACGAGCACCACTTGTTACTCTTACTTGGCTCCTTTAATTGATAGTTGCTGCTTTTTAACTTTAATTGAAGTATTTAAGAAAAGCAGGTTCAAACTGAAGCCCTCTGCCACTACAACATTCAACCCGTTTCTCATTGAATTTTTTTCTTTTCCTGCCGAGCATCTAATTTTTATACAAAGACAAAGAAAGAAATAAGCAGAATATGGGAAAAGGCGTGGGAAGAAAATGTGGCGTAAAAAGCGACAGCATAAATTAATATTTAATGTGAACAATTAAAAGTTTCCTATGATAATTCAACTTCCTTTTCACTTCGTTCTCTCTTTTTCCAATTTAGACGAACTTTTGCTTCTTGTAAGTGAAGCGGTAAAGGGTTTTTTGTTTTGTAAAGAAAATAGAAACTAAGTTACCAGGTGGATACCTATACTGTAATAATATTTATTAAAAAATGCACTTTTATTTGGTGATAATAGTGGAAAATATTTTATTTTAAGAGATGGCTTTTGTTATTTGTACTTTTACTCATAACTTAGGTACCCATAGTTTTATGCCTCCTTCGAACTTTTATTATGCCTTTTATTAAATGGTAGAAAATATTTCAATTGATGTGATGGAAATTGTTGCCTGATACACATTTTTCGAATTTTTCAAGTACTTACGGTATTAAGGGGTTACATAGGTTTCGTTGGTTAAAAAAATCGATTTTTTTTTTTTTTTGCTTATTAATTTCTACAATATCTCAGGAATATTATCCTAAATTTTCAAGTCGATCCGAATAATAAACTCGGAGATACAGCCTCTGCAAGGTGTGCGCTCCAAGCCACTTGTATTGTTACTCAAAACTTTAAACGCGTTTTTCTCCGAACTGTGTTTTCAAAGTCGGATGTCAAATGTTCTCGAAAACTACTCAACCGATCTTGATGAAATTTTACACAGGTGTTCGAAATACAATTTACTCGTGCTTGAACGAAGGATTTTGTTTTTTTTTTCAATTACAACTATTTAAAAAAAAAACAAAATGTCAAGTAAATTTGACCGAAATTTTCATTTTTTTGCAAAAATGTCTGCCAAAATTCCAATTTTTTTCTTTTTTTTCTTTCCTTCGTTCAAGCACGAGTTTATGGTCATAACTAAAGCACTAATTTTTGTTTTTTCATTTTTGATGAGCCTGTCAGGAGTCATGCTGACAACGCGGACGCACCTTTTAATTTTTTATTTTTTGAACATTTCAGAAATAATTCTTTAAACATGTATCTATAAGACAGAAAAAAGTGTGAATTAAATAAATAATTTTTTAATAGAAAAAAAATTGAAAATAGGCCTTTTTTACCCGACGAAACCCATGTAACCCCTTAAGCAACGCCGAAGAGCGAACGAATTTTATGCCAAGTATTTTCAAGCCAGCAACGCTTTCGGAGATTAGTCATTACCCCCAAAGGACAACAACGATTAGATAAAAACCTTTTCGAATATATGATTGATAAGATGGGCAATACCCAGAAGCATACATCCAACACTTGACCAACTGAATAGAAGCCATGCACAATCCCGGGCCAGTTGACCCGTCGAATCTGAATCTCAAACAAAAAAGTGTTAAATCAAACTGTTAATTACATTTTTTACATTTTGGCAAACCTTAAAGTGCTGCGTAGCAAGGCAAGCCCCATTGATAAAACATAATTGTGGATCTCAATCTGGTGAATTAATCAAATGAAGTAATGTTTCTCAGCTAAGTGCCTCTAAAATTTATTTGTCGCGCTTTTCTCGATGCGATGTTAGTTGATGAGACGCGTATTTTATGTCTTCAGTTAAAACAACAACGTATAATTCTAAAGTAGAGTAGTCGTGATGAAAACCCACCTTCTAGTTAGAGGTTAGATAACCGTTACTTTTTATCACGTCCTATGAATCTTTGCCACGACAGTTGCTTCTACGATACTGGAACAACCAGGATTTATGTCCTACCAAGGACAATTCTACCGGACATGTATGGGGTATGTTTCTGCTGCTACAGCAACAACAGCTCGTTTGTAAATCTCGCTAATAAGAAAAATTTGTAGTAATAGCGAGTAAGTACTATTTTGTAAAAAAGAGGTCTCACACATTTTAAACCCGAATGAAAGAGGGAGGTAGACGGATGCCTCTTTTTTTAAACCACTGCCAACTGACACATTGCAATGTGAAATTTCGATAGCCCTAAATGAGCTTAGAAAATAGCCTTTATTTCAAATTAAAACATAAACTCGACTACAGTTCATATGCATTGCTGTTTTAGAGATGAACTTGGGCGCTCTTGCTTAGTTTTTTCTAACAAAGTTTTTCGTGTTTAACCCTTCGTTGAATGCCTTTTTTAAAACCTTCGGTTGTGCACCCAGATCTGGCCTTTTTTCATCCTGTTCGAGGATCCTTTTTTAAAGATTATATCCATAAATCGATAGGTAATTAAATTTTAGAAAGCTACCTGGAAGATCAAGTCGTAAACTATAATATAAATATGTTAAATTCTCGTCCAAAGTCGATAGATATGCGGGTTTAATGGCTACAATAGGATTACAAAATTATTTTTCTAATGAATGGCGTTTATTCAAAAAAGTTCCGAAAACTAAGTGCACAAAAGATAGGCGGGAATTTTTGATGGTCAGCAGATAAGATCCTTAATAAAACACTCAAATTTTATGAACGTTATGGCAGAGATCCGAGAAAAACGCATGGAATGAGTTTGTTTTACTTGTTCAGAACTTTTTGGGGAATAAAAAGAGTTCTGATTATTTCCAACACGTCGAAAAACGAATGAATCACTTTCAAAGTCTTGGATGTAGCGTGATCATCAAGTTACACTTTACAGTGAAGAACAAGGGGAGCGGTTCCACCAGGTCCATTCAGAACAGCTCTCTGCCTTCAGCTTCAAAAAGATAATCAAACAAAACAAAAATGTGTTTAACTTACAAACTAAATAAAATATGATTATCTTTAAAAATTAGTGTTTTTTTTTAAAAAAGATTGTCTGTCATATTTTTTTAACAAGAGCTGATACTGAAATTTCAGTTACAAATTTGAAATTCTCATAAAAAATTAAAATTCTCGCAAAAAATCGATTGTTCGATCAGCTGTATGAAATGGTGCGCCAACCTACTCTAATCTATCCGCCATTTAAAGTTGTTAGTTTCCAATGTTAAACTACTGAGAACAAGTTAAACTTGTAACTTCAAATCATAAACTTTTCCCCACTAAATTGCATTTCTAGCAACATAAAAAAGGAGCAATGATGTGACTCTAAACAAAAGGCATTCCTAAGTTTTAAAATTCCCAAATTTGATGAGATTAAAATTCGCCTCGCTCAAATCTTCTTTTCAAAAAGCGTGTATTTTGGGCAGTACACTATTTACTTTGGAAATAAGTACACAACATTGCTCAGATAGAAAAAGAATAATAAAAATATTGCTCAAGGGCAAAGCGACTTTTTTCGCTCTGCGCCAGTTTGATGCTGACTGACAGTCAAAACTTTATCATCTGTCCAAGCACCCCGATAAAATTGATATATTTTGTCCAAGATTTTTTGGTATTAAAAATGGACGATATCGGTACATAACCACGCTCACCCGTAATATAACAGTAATTCTCACAAAGAAAAAAGAAGTGAAATACGACGCAAGTAAAATTCTAAAAAATGGGCGATGTCACTGCCTACTTTTGTATAAATGCGTGCATCTCGATAACAACACATAAAATTATTATTGAGATCCGATAGAACCCACCAATTTTTTATGTGTTGAGACTAAACTGTTCATTGTCTGTTCGAAAAAGTAACAGCCAGAGCAATTAAATTTGACGAAGATATGCCTTCCTTACTTATTTATTATTTATGCCATTTAAATCCTAACATACAAGAGATACCGCAAAAAGCAGCCATTGTCTAAATAACATATGATTTAAAAAGATGCCTATGTTAGAATCACCCTTTTTATAAATACATTTAGTCTAATTAAATAGAGAATTTTAAGCTATCATTCTTCGACAATCACTGCAATAACCACAAAACCGTTTTGTTAAAACTTGTTGACTGATATAATAATACCGAATAGTAGTAAAATAGTTTCTTATTCTATCTGAACGAAGAATAAGGTGTGACGCATTTTATTGGAAAGTGTCCGGTACTCGCTGAGTATTTCAGAATTAACAGAAAAAAAAAATGTGAGCGCATTAAATGAAGAAAGCAATGAAAATTGGAGAAACATTTTTGGTTTTTTTATTCAGCTTTACGCTATAGAAATTATTCGATAGCGGAGTTGAACTAATTGGCTATTTTATTTGACTCTATTGAGTCCAAAATAGTACTTTTTGGTTAGACAGGTTTTCTATTAGTTTTCAAGATTGATGTTCATTCCCAAGTAAACGAAGTTCTCTGGTACTTCAAGACTTTAACTACCAACAGTTTCGCGTGACGCGCTGACTGTTTGCTTGATGACAGGAGGGACTTTGCCTCGCTTATGTGCAAATCCAATTTCTGATTTTTTTTTAATCCAGTTAAGGACAGGCGAAAGTAGCCAGACTGTTGTCGAGATCCATGATATCACTATCAATACCCTTATGATTAATATGTGCCACCCAACAAAAAAAAAAAAAAAAAAAGCTATGCTCTGTTTCTAACAAAATAGAGCTGAGGATACTAATTTTAACTACATTTTTCGCCATGTGCCACACTAATTCTATATTTATATTGTATTTTCTACATTTTATTTATTTACATATTGTTTAAAAAGCTTATCCTATAAAGAAAATGTAGAGTGTTTAAATTTTAAGCTTTAAAATGCTCTCGACGACTGCCATCTCTGCTCTTGATATTTATTTAACCGTTGGGTTGAGTTATTTACTGGTGGACTGAGTGCAGCGAAGCCTGGCCAAACTTCTCACTATTTGCGGTTATTCAAGCGAGAGAGATGTATCAAAAGAATATCCAGTTACAAAAAAACTTTTTAAAGTAAATAAAAACACTGAAAACAGCAAACGTATTTTTATTTGTTAAAACTATGTAAGCATGAATAAGAAGAAAATAGCAAAAATTTGCCATACAAAGCTTCACATTTAACTTTTCGACCATCAACAAGAAAACTTGTTTGTTTACTTTTTCCGACACATACACATGCAAGCCTTTACATGCAAGTGTACAGATATGTTGCATTTTCCTCACTATTTTCACACATCTTATGAAATAATAAAAAGTATGGCAGACATTTAGGGTTTTTGACGCCACTCTAAAAAAGTTATGACTATGAACATCAACAAAAATATTACAGAAAGAATACAAAATAAATGCGAAAAACATATAGAGACGAAAAGTATTTGTTTGTTTACTCTTCAACACTCGGCGGTTCGTTCACATTCCCCGTTATAATAAATATTTTATAATGTATGTGTAGTAACCAAAAATTCTTTATATTTATATAAATAAATATCAAGCTTTAATGGCTCAAAAACTATTGAATGGATTTAAATATAGTTTTTGTTTGTTTATTTCCTAAACGTATTATCTAGACATAGGCCACAAACGGATCCGGTAGGTGGAGCTGTGGTCGAGATATTTGGAAAAATCGATACATGGTCAGATTTCGTTTACATTCCGACTCCAGCGAAATCCAGTAGATTAACAAGGAAAAATATATCTTGTGTGACATTTTTTTTCACGAAAATAGTTACCTTTTTTGTTTTTCTTTTCGTAATCTATAAACGAAGCGTATTGTTAATGTTGAAAATCACACAGATGGAATTGCGAGCATCAGGATTACATTGATTACACTGAAAATGTTGCGAATTGATTCGTGAGACACATTAAGGTCACGAGCTACCTCCCTTAAACTTAAATGATGGTTTTCCAGCACCATTTCCTTGAGTTTGTCGACGTTTTCATCCATTGAATACGATGATAGGCGACCAGATCGGGGCAAATCTTCCACGACTTCTCGGCTCTCTGCAAAAGCCGTATACCACTCGTAGACCCCTGTTTTTGATAAAGCACACTAGTCTTTCCGCTCATATTTTTTGTTTAAGCTCGATTATTTTTTCCACTAACGATGTTTGGCAATTCGTATTTAATTTTTATTTTATGACATAAAAAAGGCCATACGACTGCGTATATAAATTTTTCTCAAAAATTGTGATTAAAAAGTTGAGATTTTTATGAAAATTTCTCGAATTTTTATAAATATTGTGCAAAGTCTAAATAAAAAAATAATTTAAATTGAAAAATAAATAAGACAGTAGTAAAAATGCATGAATATGTGGTACCTTTATAACGATTTCGGGAAGTGTAAGTGACTACAGCGGCGGCTGCCGTAGCCGAATGGGTTGGCGCGTGACTACCATTCGCAGTTCAGAGAGAACGTAAGTTCGAATCTCGATGAAAGACCAAACTGAAGAAAAAGTTTTTTTTTAATAGCGGTCGCCCCTCGGCAGGCAATGGCAAACCTCCAAGTGTATTTCTGCCAGGAAAAAGCTCCTCATAAAAAATATCTGCCGTTCGGAGTCGGCGAGAAACTGTTGGTCCCTCCATTTGTGGAACAACCTTAAGACGCACGCCACAAATAGGAGGAGGAGGTCGGCCAAATACCTAACAGAAAGGTACGCGCCATTTATTTATTTATTATTTATTTAAGTAGCCTCTACATCTGCCATTGGCAGGCAAAAATTTATACTTGCAAATTACTCCCTTTTTTATGAGAAAATCGCTATAAACACCCTTTATTAAACGATATTTAAATACTTACGTTTGTAAACATCTAAAATGGTTTTACCGCCCGAAAAGATTTCTAGTTCAATAGTATATTGAATTCATTTAGTGGAAAATGTAGTAAATATTTCAATTTGAAAAGTTTTTGCCACAAAGGACCAAAGAGAGAAAGCAAAACTAGGCAAATAAAATGGAAAGAGATAACTTTTACCAAACACATGGAAATTTTTAGCATCTGCACATCTGATCGATCAATACAAAAGTGATAATTTAATCCATCATGGAGAGCTTTGTAACGACAAACTTATTCAAGATATAAATGCACTGCGTTTGAAAGACTTGTGTGCAAAGGACATTTTGCTAATCATTCTTCACATATGTACACATGTATGTATAACATCCCTAAATATGTATGCAGTGCGTAAATTAGTATCACTCGTACTTTTTAAATGGACACCAAAAGTTTCACAGCTTTCAATAGTTTTACGAATAAATTTGCTCCATTTGCTTTTAAGTTGCATACCTTGAGGCGCACTTTGTGAAATGAAAATGGAATTAAGTTGCTTACGAAGTCTTCTAAATTGAATTTCTATTGAACAAAAAGACAGGTAAGGAGTCTATGAAGTGCAATTTATTCAATAAATATTATTGTGTACTGAGTGCAAATACAAATAAACGCATATATGTATGGATGTGTGTGCATAGCTACATTCAATATTGTCAATGCCATAAAAGGTTCGGTTACAACTTGTTGACGTATGGCTTCCAACTCCAATATCTCACCGAATATATGTATATAAGCAGCTGATGACACAATTGTGCGCTTAAAAGGTGACATACTTTTTATTGAAATAAATAAAATGAACTGGATTATTTAATTAAAAGTTATTGCATTTTAATTTGAGTGAACATTTTCATTGCTTTATGATTGTTTGCTGCAAAATAGTGGAATGTAGTGTAAGCGGCTTCAACGTTTGCAAAATGCATTGACCACGTTCAGAATGAAAATTTCTAGTCTGAGGATGTGACTCTCTGTACCGCTAATTTTGCGGCTTATCTGTGAATCCTCTCATGATGGCACACCAAGCCATTCTCTTTTATCTCCCAGCCATCCTCTCCTTCCGACTGTGCTTTCTGGCAAGATGAAATACTCTATTCAAATACTTGACAGAAAGTTAAAATAACAGCCCCATATGGTGAAGTGGATATAAATGGCACTAGTTGTTGTTGTTGCAGTCATCAAGCCTTACCAGTAAAGGGTAGTCACGGGTATCTCATCAAAAGATAGACTCAGGAAGCATGCTGTTTCGGCGGCCTGGGTCCAAAGGGTTGGGTTTAAGAGGGCACACGAATACGTGTTTAGTATCGTGCGATGTACCTTTACATGACTGGATAGGTAGGAATTTAGCCTACTAAAATATCTTGAACGTACCGGAATCAGGTTTTTTCCCGCACAAGGGTTGCCGCTCTAGTAAACTAGCCCTAACTAATCTAGTGCGCTGAGCTTCGCCCCTCGTCCAAATGGCATAATGGCTTTTTGAAAAGGTAGCCCTTCATTACAAGGGAAATTGGTGCAATAATACTACTGCAAATTGAATTTTGTTTTACGGAGTCATCGCTCGTCTAATCGAACTTGCTAAAGAAATCGGCCCTGCTTAAGCAGCCGGAGAGAATCAAGAGGGCTGCCCTCATTGGCTTCAATGAAGCGCTTCGTACCACTCCTACTGCAATGACTAACGTCCTACACTCGAGTATTAGCCAATGCGTGCTCACGCTAAGTTCGCTTGAACCATTTGGAACCTTCTCCAGCCACAGCCTCTTTAGAAAGGAGTGTTTTTTTCGAGGAGGAAGCATCGAAAGTATAACCCCGTCCCCAGTGTGGAACTTCAGCCCGAACTGAACCTCTTACTGTCAAAGTACCGATCCCGCCGATACTACCGTTGAGTATTTCGTCGGGGGGTGGTATGAGCTCTTCACTCAACGACCGTTTCTGTCCTGATGCAATGCGTCGAAAGTTGCTTTTTAAGACCCACTTTATTAAAGTTACTGGATGGTTTGAAAAGGAACACGTAGGGTAAGGTATCACAATGGACCTGCGAAAGGTCTAAGTGTGTCTTTATGACAGCCACCCTACCTACCTACGTACCTAGCACCCACTGCTTAAATCATTTGATGAGCGAGGGAATGAAAGAGTTGAGGATTGCAGCATCTGCACACAGAGCTCTATGAACCATTAACGAATCACTCGAAATCGGACGGCAAGGTTGGTGGAGCAGATGGAGATCGTCATTAAACTTGAGTTAAGGCTGCCGAATCACTATGGTGTGTTTTCCAAGTGGAGGTAATTGCTATCAAATAAGCTCTTGTTTGCTCGCTTACTAGTGCACCAACATTTCAAAATAGGATTAGTAAAATAAGCAGCTACTCCGACTGATAAGCGACAATTGAGATCACTGATTTTGCACTCGAAATTAGTCAGCGAATGCCTGACTTTGCTTTCTGTATAGGTATTAGTACTTCCCTAACAAGTTCACATGGGTACTAGGCCGCGGCGAAATTGCACGAAACTGCATGTCGAATAAGCTGGCTAGGCAGAGGGCCCGCGAGGTGGCTTTCCCGTGCAAAGAGAGGATAGATAGGCTATCCGTGGTGTGCTCCCGGCGAAGTAGTCTACGTGTCAGCGAACGCTGGGCAAGAACACTAACTGGTGAGCATGCCCATGGCAGCCGGTTCTACATTACCGGAATGACTCGGGTTTTCCCCGACCAAGGGCTGCCGCCCCAGTAACTTAGCCCTGTCTAGTGCACTGTACCTCACACCTCACTAACTTTTGAGGCCGCAAATTTAAATATATCGCACCCTAAATACAAAAGGATCACAACTCAAAATTTTCCAAAACTGAGTTTTTTGCATAAATTAATTCAGAGTACACATTTCTAACTGCTGCAAATATTTCGTTCACAAAACTATCTTCTTTAACTGGAAAAGTACAGTTATGTCTATTTTTATGTTAAGTGTGTTGCTTTTGCACGATCAACTAAAGAGAATTATTTTTAGTTGCGTTATAAAATTAAAATATTTCATCAGTTAAAACGGCACAACTTAAGATAATATCACTAGTTAATCGAAAAAATTTCAGTTAAAGAGTCATAAATCAAAATTTTGTTTTATTTTTGCAAACATAATATAAAATTGAAAAAAATATAGTAGAACCTTCTTCAATGTTGTATATTTTCATGATGGAACAATATTTTCTTTAAATATTACAATAATTTGTACATAAAACGTTTTTCGTCTTAGTATTTTGAGTTGTGACCCTTTTGTATTTAGGGTGCGATATATGTCGTGGCCTCTAACAACCATACTTATGGTTTTAAAAATAAAATTATGAAAAATATCAAACTCATATTTATAAATAAACCTAAAAAAGTAGTACAGCAGTAAAAAATTGTATATGGAAACTTCTGATGTCATTTCCACCGTTTCCTATTTCAACTGCATGTGAATCAGGCTTTGATGGAGCAAAAGTGATGGTCATATACTTGTATTTATGTATGTATGTAGTAAGAACGGGAATATCTGTAAATGGAAATGTAAATAAATATATCTACAAGCATTATTAAATAATCCATTACGAAGCGGAGTGCACGAAGTTCGAAGTTTTATCGCTTCAAGCTAAATCCTTTGGTTGTTGGTATCGTTTAATGAACTTTGGAATTTATTTAGGAATTAATTGGCTCAACGCAGCTGTTACTTTAACTCAGCTCGTCAACTTGTCATTAATAATTATTTTATCGACTGCCATTTTATTTCTTATCCTGCATTGGCTGACCCCACCTCAACTCAACTCAACTTCTGCTTCTGCTTCTGCTTCTGCTTCTACCCCCATTATTCCACATAGTTTCATTTCCTATTTGCAAAGCATAGCCCTAATTGGATTGCCTTTCGCAAAAGTGTGAAACTCATTAATTTTTGCTTACCTTAAGAAATCAACGCCTTAAATATACAATTTTATTGTTATTGCCTTTTATAATATTAGCCACGTTTTTAGTATTTTATATCATACTACCAAAAGCCATTAGGCAAATAAAATATTTTATATTTACGTCCGCCATTCAATTTCGTTTTCCATTTGTTTGTTCTGAAAGTCGATTATAATGAAGTTGATGTTGATAGCATTGGCTATAATGGCGCCATTTTCAAAGGGTTAATGTGCTCATCAATAAAATAAGTTCATATTTGTGGTTGTTGTATACACACTTTAGCCACTTGGACGTTTGCATTTCCGCCATTTTTAATTACCAGTGCTCACGTCGACTTTATTTAGGCATTTAAAGTTTTTATGATTTAATATAAATAATCTATAACTGAGTAGAAGTGAGTGTGCGAATGAGTAAAACGCGAAGGGAAATACGGAGTGAAAGTTCTTATGGTAATGCAACGAAATGTGTCATCCAATTTGCTTTGAAAAGTACCAAATCGAATTCGAGGCAATTTTAGCATTTTAATTTCTTATATCAGTAAAATTTTCTAAATGCAGGCTGCTCCATCTAACATTTGGAATTTAATATGACAATAAACGAAAGATGCATTAATATTCGCCAATAAATTTGTTTGCATTTGGAAGAGTAAACCTTGAAATTAGACATGAAACACAATTTCATTCAAATGACTTTCACGGCTGACTTTACAGCGGCGCAATCGGCTGATTTCTCAGTACAAGAGTTAATTTCGTCAATGTGTATTGAAAAAACTTGTTTTTTATAATTTTAAAATAAAATAGAAACAGTGCACTTAAAGTTTTCGGATAGACTGCATCTTTATATCCAAATTGTTTTGCTAAGATTATTTACAATATCGGATCAGTGTCTAAGGGTTTTTTGTTCTGTTTCTCTATTTTTTCTGATTCTTATTTTGGACACACTTGAGTAAACAAATGTGTTCTGAGCTTGGAAAAATAATATCAGCCAAACTGACAGTCGATATGATAGCTCAGAGGTTAAATGCATCGCATGGAACAGCTTACAAGCATCTGGTTCAGTTGGGAAAGGTTTCAAAGCTGGGAAATGGGTTCCGCATAGACTTTCTGTCGCAAACCTTCAGCAGAGAGTGAATGTGTGTTTTCAGCTGCTGCAACGGCTTGAAAATGAAAGTTTTTTGAACCGTATTGTTACTGGTGATGAAAAATGCGTCCTTTACAATAATCCTGTTCGCAAACGCCAATGGTTAGATAAAGATCAAATACCAGAACCGACGCCTAGAGATGGCATTCGTCCCAAGAAGATTCTCCTGTCTTTTTGGTGGGATATGGCCGGTATTGTTTATTATGAACTTTTGGAACCTAACCAGACGATAATTGCTGGTTATTATTCCCCTCAGCTATCAAACCTGAATGAGGCACTTAAAAAAATCGACCGTCTTTAGTGAATAGACGCAAAGTTTTGTTTCACCACGACAACGCAAGACCTCATACCGCAAGGCAAACATTAGGCAAGCCGAACGAGCTCGGATGGGAGCTAATGCCGCTTCCACCATACTCTCCGGATATTGCACCTTGTGATTATCACCGTTTCCGTGGACTTCAATCCCATATGAGTAACAAGAACTACTCCTCAAAAGAAGCTAGGATATCGAAGCGTATTTTGGCTCCAAGGACAAACAATTTTTTGAGCAGGGAATTAAAAATTTGTCTAAACGTTAGGAAGATATTGTAGAAGAAACTGAAAGAAAATATATTATTAATTAATAAATACTTTAAACATCTTTTTTATTAATTTTAAAACCACCTTTAAAAAACGCACAAACTTATGGGCCGGCCTGATATTTGGTTTGCTGCAGTCATAGGAAACGATTATTTTTAATAAATAGTAGTAAAAATCACAAAAAAGTAGATTGTAATGACAAAAAATAACTTTCTCAATTTTTGAAGAGAACGTAATTGAAAGAATAAATTTAATTAAAATTTTTCTAATTTTTCGTAAAATCGGCCTCGATTATCTGTGCAAGTGAGATAAAGGAAGAAAAGTCAGATTTATGTTCATCTATTATATAATTAATATTTGTTAACAATTTCAACGATGACGATAATATCTATATAAAGTGTTTGCCTCGAATGCAATCCTTACTACCACAGTTCTCTTTATTAAACTCTTTTCCCCATTTAATTACTTCATATCAACTTCGTTTCCTCACAAAATTGTAATTCAAATATTTGAATACTAAAATTCGTTCATTCGTTCGTTCGTTAATCGTTCATTGAAGGCTTAAGATTGTGATTACTTAAATTCCAATTCGAATTTTTCGGAAATTAGGTTCAGTGCAAATGTAAGCTGCATTCAATGTAAGATTACAGTATTATAATATAAACTTTTTTTAAATTTTTTTTTTTCTGAAATTGCGAAAAGCATAAATGTAATCCTAAACATAATCGATGGCGCATGTATAGTAACGCCCAACTCAGGTTGCCTCCCCAGGTATTAACTGGAACTTCAAATTAAAAATAATATTTACTATTGAACTTTGTTCTAATAACCCTGCAAATATCCTGATTGATGGACCAGCTTGTTAAATATGTTTGTACTCGTAGTATCTGTTTGCATACTCCGGCCGTTCAGAGCAAATAATCTCTGATTTAATACATATTTACATATGTATTTATCTACTTCAGTAATTTCCTGAAAGCAGAATAGTTATGAAAATTATCGATGTAGAAATAGTTGAAACAGTGATGTGGGCATAGGATGAGGCATCTCCATTGGCCAAAAATGAGAACTATCAAACATTTTCAATTGTGCAGGGTATTTTACTCTTACTTTAATAGAGGGCACATGAATATTTTTCAATGATTTTTTTTACTGGAAACATGAAACACTATTCCGCGGTTAGTTTGGCAGCTGAGAGCTCACGCTTTCGGTACATATTCGCGTGTTTCGAAGCTCATCTCACCAGTAGCAACTTCGGTTTCATGTTTCTTTAGTAATCTAAATAGTTGACGTAATATTCATTTTTAAAGGCGTCCAGCAAAAAAAATTAGTCTATCTGTGTCAAATTGCAATGGCTAGGCGACCAATTGACAGCACTGGTTCGGTATTCGAGTATTTTCCAATTTCGTTCATGAGAAAAGAAAGGCGAATCTATTAAAGATGCTACCCTTGGTGTCCATGTGATTGTCAGCATGGAATAAAACAAGGTCATTCATTTCTTTGTTATTTACTTTACGCACACTTTGCCGTATCAATCAAACGTACAAAATAATGTCATTGCCCTAGTGCCACCACTTTAATGAATAAATATGCATATATAACTGACGTTTACATCCAGTTTAGGTGTTTGGCCGAGCTCCTCCTATTTGTGCTATGCGTCTTGATGTTGTTCCACAAATGGAGGGACCTACAGTTTTAAGCCGACTCCGAAAGGCAGATATTTTTTATGAGGAGCTTTTTCATGGTGAGGGGGGACCACTATTAGAAAAAACCTTTTCTACATTTTCGGGTTTCACGAAAACTCGAACCATCGTATTCCGAATGGTAGTCACGCACCAACCTATTCAGCTACGGCGGATGTAATGAATGCGCCCTTACGAAAAGCGATTTATTTTGTAAATGCCTAACAATAAACTAAATTTCTGATGTCTTTTTAGCTGGGAAGTTTGAAAAATCATCAAAACTCCAAACGCTAGATGGACCACCGCTAATTATTAATTAGAATTTCATTATGGCAGCGATATTTTTAAACTGAATGGCCACGGTCAACGTACACTGGTTTTTGATGCCTTGCACCGTACCAGCGAACTCAAAGTTTTCGATAGCTCTTTTTTCCGGGCTACCAAAGTTCCTAGATCCATAATTTTCTTAGTGTGCTTTTGTTATTTCTGTACGCTTCTCAGACAAAGCCAATTTTCCTTAAACACAAGTTTACTGTGACAGTTGACAATGCACAACACTGCTTTAAAAAAACTCGAACTGAGATCTTCTGCCCAGCAAATATATTTTTTTATATTCCAAAATGTATTTTGATTCAATAGTAAAGGTAGTGATTTCGTTCTGGGAAAATTTAAAAGTTTAATATTTCACAAAATAATGTTTAAAATAATTTTACTAAATTGTAGATTTTTTATGACAAGTATCAAAACAAATTGAACTTCAAACTTTAGCACCATAAAACTATAAATTTTTTATAAACATTTTTTAACAAATTTAAGTTAATATGATTTACTTTACGCATTCCAAAATTAACAAAGAAGGAAAGAGTGATGTGTGTTAGAGTTTCAGCTGTCATGAAACTCCAAGAAGTTTACTTTTTCCCCTTCGTTTACTTTTTTCCCTTTTTCGGGGGGGGTAACGTTTTTAAATTTTTTTTTTGCATTTTTTTTTATTTGATTTTTTAAATGAAGAACCTTTCAAGAATATTCTGTGAAAATTTTAGATGAATCGGAGCAAAACTTACAAAGATACAGCCATGTAAGTGTTGCTACCTACCTGGCTCAACCGCGCGCCATTTGTACCTAGCAACTGTTTCGCTCACTATATATTCTCTTTCACAGAAGATCATTTACCGACTGTAGACAACATCTACGACTATAAGTACATAGTGCCCTCAGGCGGTATAATGTCATAATAACAATAATAATAATAATAATAATAACAATTATAATAACAATGAATAAAATCCGCTTATAAACGGTTTACTCTGGTTTTTTTTGTATTTAAAACTTTAAAGCGTTTTTCCCACAACTTACGTTTTCAAAGTCGGTGCTCCTCATAACTTTGTAACTACTGCACCGATCCTTTTGAAATTTTGAACACTTTTTCTGTAGATGTTTTACAAGGTAACGCCGAAGAGTTTCTTTTCGAATTTGTTGATACTTTTGTTTTTACGGTAACTAATTCACCGATTTTTTACGCGAAAATCGTGTTCTTGACTTTAACGTGTTCCCAAAAATCGAAAAATTTTTAATTTCAAAAAACCCTCTCGGCGTTACCCGGAGAAAACGATTATCTAACGAAATAACTTTGGTTTTTTGATTTCAGATGATTTAACACCGAGTTATGAGGGGCACCGCAAAACTACTTTTTTTTGAGATGCGTCCGAATAATTTCTGCCATTGCCGTATTTTTAAATATTTTTGGATGAAAATTTCACAAAATATACTCCAAATGCTATAGTTTTATGTAGTAAAAGATTTGACGAATAAATTTTAACTGTGTCATCAAAAAAAAATCATAAAAATGTGCCTTTTTTTCCACGAATTAACGAATTAAATGATATGCCAGAATGATTCTTTCATAATTTATGCCGCCTTCGAACGGCGTATGGCTTTTTATGAGGAGTTATTTCATATCAGAAATGCAATCGAAGATTTTCCATTGCCTGTCGAGGGCGACAACTATTCGAAAAAACTTTTTATTTATAATTTGGTGTTTCATATCCGGGTTTCGAAACTGGGTACTAACGAAGGATAACCACGCACCTACCCATTCGACTACGGCGGCCTCATACTCCTCTGAATATACATTTTTGTTTGCAAAAGGTTTTTCGAAGTGACGCCTAGATATCAGTAGTGAATAATATCATACATAGACGCCTTTTCTTATGTTATCTTTGACATTTGTCAAGTACACTGTTGTGCAATTTACACCATTAAACACATCTCGTGATTTTTTTGTGGAAGTAATGAATGAGTCGACAATTCACAGGTCGATGAAAAAATTTCAAGCAACTGGTTCTATCGAGAATAGTGAAGAATGACTATCAGACGAAACACTGGGCGTTCTGTTGAGAATATTTTTGCTGAAGCGCAAAGTGTTACTGAACAACCCTCAACATCGATTCATCGTTCTCAACAATTAGACATTCTTGAATCAACTGTTGGCGGATTTTACCTGTGGACGTGCTCATGGTGGGCATTTAGAAGATAATAGATTACGAGGTTTTCTATTTAGGAAAAGATGGAGAAGAAAATTGTGAGGAAACTTTGGCTGCCACGTCACATGGGGATTCACCAGCCGAATTCTGCACGATCATTTCACACACTCGTCCAATCAGTCGTTGCTCAGACAGCAACGAACCAATATGAGTGAAGGTTGTGTTGATTTATTTTCGTGTGTCATCAAATCCATCGCAGTGTTTTTGTAAACACACCTCAAGTGCCGTCAGCTCATCAGCTGATTCTGTCAAATTCGCTCATAGTCGAATAACGGTCTGTTATAGAGTTCATCTTTGAAAGTTTTTCACCATGATTTTTCATGATATAATTCCTAAAATCTGTATTTTGAATGAAAATAGTGAAACCTGAAAGAATTTTAATATTTACATGTTTTATTTTAAAACAACATCTGGGCGCGTCTTTTGAAAGACCCTCTATTATATATAACAGTATACGATTTGTTGGATATTAGTTGAATAGGAACTCATTCTCTTAAATTTAGACCAAACAAATATACCGAAATTTCATGGCTAACATTTTCTTACTGTTTCTGTGCCATTAAGTATCTGATTCCTTTGTGCTTTCGTTATTCGCCGGCAAGGTACAAAAAGCTCGTATGTGAAGGAGGTAGAAGGCTGATATATTTTAAAGAAATTATTCTCGTGGTATTCCACATAAAATATGCTAAAGATTTATTATACTTTGGGGAGAAATATCTTCTGACTTTGTAAGCTGTTTCAGCCTAAGAAAGGGTAAGCTTTGACCTGTTTGAGAAACCTCAGCCACAAACTTTAAAAGCAATGTGTGACAGATAGTTTTTCTAAGTGCTATTTATCAAAAGCGTTGTTGGACTCTTGTAATTTTTATTTTTATTTTTTTTACAACCTAATTTTGTAAGATCGTATTAACAGGCAATAACAAATTAGTTGGCAGTAAATATTAAAATATCCAAGTTTTTCAGATGGATGAGGTATAGATACCGCTGATGTAAATTTATTGTTGACCCATTTTTGATGTCAAAGCGCATTCATAAATACTTAGTGCGCGTATATTAGAGTTTTAGTTCCTTGTGTCACGAAAAACTCTCAGCTAGGTCAGACAATGGGTTTGTGGTGTTGCTGAGCTTTGCAGTCAATCGCGGAGAAATATTTAATCAGACATACATACATACTTACAACAAAGAAGAACAAAAAACGCATGACTTGCATGCGTACCTAGAATTCTATGTTTCTGTCTTCGTAGGTATAGCTAAACACAAAAGCCGCCGGTGCATGCACGAAAGTGGTAAATTTAAGAATTTGAAAATGTAAAATATTTTCTGAGTTTAAACAGTTCAATTGTGAGTTCAGGTATTCGTGTATTCGTGTATTTTTTAAGTTGCACAACCATATGTACGTATGTATCCACATATGCGTCTAAATGTGGTGCGCATACAGCAACACACCCATATCCCAAGACCTACGTTCTTCATGCCATCCCACTGACAAGTTGAACATTCTCTTTCCGGATATTTATTCATGCATTTATTTCAAGCTTATTTGTTTGTTTACATTGTTTTGGCATATGCTGCATGTGGCAAGTTGCAATCGTGCTGTTACCGGTACGACAACCGAAGCTACTGCGGCAGCGATATATCAATTCATCGAAGCATGCGGATGATTGTACAACTGCGAGTACAAATACAGTTTAACTTGGATAAAACAGCATCTGTTACTCGTTTATGGTAGCTATGGATTGGTTTTCCCCATATAAAGTTGAATTAGAGGTGCCATGAATCTGCTAATCGAACCAACCTATGGACAACACTGTAATCGATTAGAGGTGACATGCCATAATATCGTAACATACAGGCCAATTGAAGTTTGGTTTTTGTTCGTAACCGTAAACAGCTGATTGCGATTGGCTGTAATGTGGTATGTAATGCCTTTAAATAAATTCCTAATTTCCTCCTCACTCTCAAGTTTCTGCACTTTCGAAATGAGCAAATAAATGAAGTTGCATGTAAATATCAGCTGTTTATGGCTACGTTACCAATAGTAAATTTCGTTATTGCTACGAGCTACGAGCAGCGCCGACGCTCTCCTATACAAATTTCTACATATGTTTCATAGGCCAGGTCGATTTGTGGGGAGGCAAAAAAATCGCCCATTGCTCTGTGAAAATCATATTCTAGGGATCAAAATAAGAAACTTTGCCGAAGGAACCATACCTCTAAAACGTATTCTGATGTTAAATTGGGGGCAAAGTTTCTTATTTTGATCCCTAGAATACGATTTTCACAGAGCAATGAGCGATTTTTAAATCGACCCGCCCTAATGTTTCACCTCTAGAGATTTTCGAGGATTAATTTGGCAGGATACCGATTTTCGATATTTTATTCACCTTACGATCTTCGGATTTTTTTTTTTGTTATTCCGGGCTCCTGGAACTGCCTCGAAACTAATTATTTTTCTATGAGATTTCAAGCTTTGTATGAAATTTTTCGTGGTGGGATGCTTCTTATTGCAAAAAAGAAAATCTCAAGCAAAATACATGCATGCATGGAAAATGAGGCCTCTGGCAAAAGAAATTGTCAAACATTAACGCTATTTTTTAGTCACTTGGAAGTTGCACAGGCTAGATTTCAATGTGCTACAAAATTGAATACCCAAAAAAATTATAAAAATTTTGGTCTTTTTTTTGTCGGGACAACTAGTAAGTGCAGCACTCAGACATTAATTAAATCCATTGTACTAAACTTGGATTCCCTTTTAATTTTCTTTAAACCTACCCGATCTCCGAAGAAATCTGAGTAGATCTTGTGGTGCCAAGGAGCCAATGTGGTCGCTTCTTAACACATCAGTTCCAAAGACCTCAAGCCTGATTCGAGCGAAGGCCGGGCAGACGCAGCACAGAAAGTGGCCCTCTCAGCCTCCTCTCCAAATGCTGGGCAGAGTACACTGTCTGAGATGCCTACCTTTTCCGTGTGCTTCGCCCACAGAAAGTGGGCCGTCATCAGTCCAACCAGCTGTCTGCACTCTCTTCTGCTTAATGACAGGAGGGTTTGCGATACTCGATCGGACATGACAAATAACATCAGTTTAGTCCATCTGCAGCCTCTCTTAGCCTGCCAAGCTGCCTATGGCCATGAGCGCAGCTTGACTGTCGCTGCAGACACATATAGATTTGCCTCTTTATCTGTATTCCACTACAAAGTTCATCGCTTCTTGAACAGCGTACACCTCCGCTTGAAACACAGATCCATACATTCCAAGAGCAAAGTGCAGTTTTGTCCTGCTGGATTCCAAGTAGACCCCAGAGCCGGAGCCGTGCTCGGTCCTGGAGCCATCCGTGAAAATGCGAAAACAGTATTTGCCGGGCTAATTTTTTGAGTTTGACCACAACTGAGCCTCAGGCAGCACTACACTGTATCTCTTTTCAAGTACGACTCTTGATGGCATGGAGAGAATCGTTGGATCGACGTCCATGCCTTCTTTGTGTTCCAATGCCGGACAGGGGCCATACCAGTTCCCATTGTGTTTCAGTCTGCAGATGGTCTTCAAGGGCTCTCCTTGGATGAGAGCATCAAGTGGTGGGACCCCAACCAGAGCATCTTATGCTGGGCCTGAAGTAGTCGGAAAAGCTCCGGTGCAACAGATGGCCACAGTGCGTTAAGAAGTTCTGGTTAAAAAGTTTAAAATTTTTAAAAATTTGAACTAAGGTTCAAACATTAAGTGGAACATGTGAAAATCAAGAGCGAACTCAATATTGTGTTTTCAATGTATAAAGGGTGATCAAATCAAAGGTATTGGATTTTGAATCGAAATAAGACAACGAAAATTCCAATAGATTGAACAATTCTCTTTATTATTTATTCTTTCTTTATTATCCCTTTCAAATGTTGGCCGCAACTGCGCCGTAATTCGGTCATGCCTAAACACCAATTTTGAATGACTCGCTGGAGAGCTTCGGCCGGTATCTCGTGAATAACTTTAGAAGTTTTTGCTTCCAATACCGCAATCGAAGCTGGTTTATCTACGACGCATTTAGACTATACATACCTACACAAATAAAAGTCCAAAGGTGTGATATGACACGATCTTGGCGGCCAATCCACTAGTTCGAGATGAGATATACATTTGCTCACCGAAACGACGACGCAGTAAATCCATTGTTTGACGGGCAGTATGGCAAGTAGCGCCGTCTTACTGGAACCAAATTTTATGAAGATCACGGGCTTCAAATTCCGACATCGGCTTTGCAGAAATATGAGTCGATGATTTCTCCAACCCATAGGCCGTACCAAACGGTGGTTTTCAATAGATGAATGAATGAATGAGGTTTGCACTTCGACCTAATGGTCTTTTGTGCCCTTTTTAATAGATGTGATAGCTGTTATTGAATTTTTTATGTTGCTCTTCGGCCCAAATACGCCAATTTCTCTTATTGGCGTAGCCATTAAGCCAAAATGGGCCTCATCGCTGAACAAAACTCCTGGGCTGAGCACGCGAAGAACACTTTTCACAGAGGTTCGATTTACGTAATAAAATTTTAATATTTGTAAACGTTATTGAGACGTAAGTCTTTCCGTAATGAAATGTCAATGAATACTGAAAAAAGTTACATGTGTAGTTTGACAGTAGTCACGAGTCATCTGTCAAAAAACAAAACACTATTGGAAAAAGTACTTGCAATCTGATCACCCTTTACATACGAATACATATAATTTCTAATAAAAAGAGCTGCACACGTTTATGTAACAAATAAAATTGCAACTGAATTATTTAAATATAACCACCCAGCTTATCAGGAGCCTGATACTTTAATCCACGTTCATTGCGCGCAATTAAACGAAGTATGCTCTTTCTTGTATTTAATATATCAACGAAATACTTTTTTGGACCAAATTACTGCCTTGTTTTGTATTAAAGTGTGTTCGTAAAGAAAAAGACGGACGCGACGGATTTCGATGACTCTTTGGGCCCATTCCAATCGACGAGGCTTGTCCGCAGGCAACAATCTTTGCGTCAATTGAATCTTATACGGGAATAAATGCAAATCAATGCGGATAATTTGTTGTAAAGTGGTGCGAGCAATGCCCAACTGCTGAGAACGGCGATTTTGGGATGTCCTTGGCGACGTCTCAACACTGGCCCGTACAAAAGCAATATTCTCATCCGATCGCCTTGGTCGGTTTTCATTTGGCCTCTTTGGATTAGAAAGAGCATCACTAGTCGAAAACCTTTCGAACAAACGTTTAATGGTGTTCTTAGAAGGCACACTTTTCACATTATTTAATTTTTTATACGCACGTTGAGTTTTCACAATTGACTTCTTTTGTTGAATGTAAATTTCAACAATTTGGGAGCACTCGCGTGGCGTGTACTGTTCCATGGCAAAAATCTGCTTGGACTGACGCTTCCAACGCGGTATGTCATTAAGCGATCTGACGTCTCTGTCAAAAGATACAGGGTTTCCAGATGGGTCCATCGAATATTGGCAACCTTGTATTATTCTCCAAGCGTAGTCCAAATTTTTTGCATATAAAGCCATTTGAGAGGCGCTTTTCTGCTTCAAATTGAACATCCTTTATGCAGGAAATTACCTCTAGTACCACCCACAACCATTATATTAAGAAAAATATAAATTTCCTTAAGCAAAACTACTGGCATATGGTACGATTTTCTGTTAATCCTGAAATTTGCAACCTTCTAGCTAAAGCCCTATGCAATTTATGCTAACTGCTCTGCGAGAAATTTATCCTAACTGCCGGGAGTGCCGGCCATTTTTTGGCCGATATTTTTTCGTACTCTTCAAACACAATTCTCCGCGAAATACAAACTCAGTTTACTCTGTTTATAGAAATTCGGCAATGCAAGCCTTCATATCTCCGCCAGTGTGGCAAATAAAGCTTTTAACTCCTCAAAAAGGTGATTTTTGTAAAGAAAATTGTATCCTTGGTCTCGGGACTCGCATCCTTAGGTAGGACTCTACTTTTATTTGTATTACTTAATTTCTTAGTTCACACTTATAGAGGTTTGACTGTACTAAAACTCGTCCACATGTATGTATGTATGCTTTTATTTCAATTTCGTAAAGTTCCAACTTAGCAATACACAGGATGCATATTAACATATATACACCCATACATACATACTTGCACATACAGCCAATTGAATCGATGCGTACACGCGTGCCTACTAATAAAACAGTGAGCCAACAAAAAACCCACAACCCATATGTATGTATGTGTGTTTGTATACAGATTTTGTTCTTTGTTTTTCCAATGTTTTCAATTTATTTTCAATTGAAGTACAACCGCAAATGTTGTAGCCGCCGATACCAAGTCCCTGCTTCCCCTAGTCACCCTCACTATTGAGCATAGTTCATTCGAAATCTTCAGAATATACATACATACATACGTACAGGAACATAACATAAACCATTCTGAAATTCCGTTAATCAAATATGTTGTGAGTTGGGGGGCATGTGAATGTTTTCGGGTTTTTCTTCTTTTGAATACTAAGCTCCAAAAATGTTGTATTGCATTAACGCACGAAGTTTTCTTTAGTAAATTTCCAAATATTGTTTTTTTTTTTTTTTTTTTGTTTTCTTTTTTTTTCTGGTTTTCTAATTATTCATTATTTTATTGGTAATATCAGCCACAGAGTGGGCGGTAAACTTACGTTCTCCCTCTATTCCAGCGACAACCTACTTTTTGCAAATAGAAATCACCGGAGTATATTTTGTGATACATTTTTATTTATTTTTTGTTTTTTTATTAATCAATCATGACCTTTCCAAGTTATGATGGCAAATAAGTTGTAGTTGTTGTGTTGTCATGGTGCTTTTCAAATGCCCAGGTTATTTTCATTTAATTACGAACTATTGCGATTTGCAAATTATCCAACGAGCCATCTAGAGTGACGCGACTTATTGGAAAATTTTGACTATTTCTTTTATTCTAAAAATATATGTAGTTCGTATTACAACAAAAACAATATAACTCAAAGTTTGAAACTTTGTAAAAAATTTGGAAAAATTCAACAAAATTTCAAACTTTTTAGTCAGAATTTTTAGAAAATTCTGGTTATGATTAATACGCGTTCAGTTTTGATTAATACTGTGCAGATTTAAAGTGGCTCAAAATTCGCGTTGATTTTCAACAATTTTTTTTCTGGATAATGTTGTGCATTTTCTTCCATATAAGCATTTGTTATAGGGATAGTAAAGTATTGTGCAATACATACATATGTATGTAGGTATGTCGCACTGCTATTATTATGAACGCCATTGTATGTTTTTTCTAGGCATATTATTTGGGACACGGGTCACAGAGTGGCACACGGCTACAATTGATTCATGACGCTTTTGTTTCATTGCCAAATCAGGCAAATACGCCATATGGTGGATCGAAATGTATAGCCTTTTTGTATGAAATCCACTCACACCATTTGAAGCATGATATTGATGTCCAGCTTGCTTGTGTGACATAAATTTGAATTTAACTTATGAAAACCTAAGTACTCCATTAAAATGGGAATATTCAGCCAGACTTCAATAACATTACAATTTGGCATTCGGTACAACTTTCTAAGGCGACACGCTCTTACTTTTTCCTTTTCTAAGTTGCTCTTCAAAGGCTATTGTAAAGATATCGCTGCACTTTTCGGAAATAGGTAAGTAGTTGCTCTTTTTCGGGAACTCCATATTCGTTTATTCATAACTTATCAAAGTCGGTCTGAATAAGCCTATTATTTTTAATGAAATCACGCACTTTATGGTTATTCGTTCAGGGCATAATCTACTCTGTGGACGACCTAATCTTTTATTCTCACTACCAAATTTCTCTACTTATTCTCTACCCTCTACCCGATCGAAATCGCTTGGAACACTCGTGAATTGGCACCTCGGATAAGCAAACCGAACAATCGTATTATTTTTTAAGCTTTTGGAGCGTTTCAGTACAACATTAACCAAGTTAAACACAAAAATCAGTCGTAGCTCTTTCTGCTTGAAACTCATTCTTTTACCCCAGCACAAAACAGACTGATGTATCGAATTCAACAATTTTGCAAAATATGGCATATTACTTATTTTTAGTTTATAAAAATTTCGCCTTTTTGTAATGGGGGCGTACAGATCTGGACTAAATGCATAGAGCTGCTATGGATTTTGCTGGATACTATTGGGTTTTTATTGAAACGTCATGAGTTGTATTTCACGATTGATACCCACCACTAAATTCATATCCTTGCTTCTCACTTACCAGTATCCCGAAAAGGGTCTGTTAACTCAACTGAACGGTAAATTTAAATTTGAACTTCAATTTTTTAAATCACTGCATACTACAAAAATCACACGCCAATTCGCAATATAAAATCTTAATCTAACCCTAATGAGACAAAATTTTAAAAATAAATTGATTAGCATTTGTGAAAATTATAAATTTTCCTATACAGCTGTGTTTAAAATAATAGAAGCGAGACGAGTTAGCAAGTTTTAACTAGCTTTTATTTTATTTTTTTTATAAAAGTTTAATGCGTTCTATAATAAAAAATACATGTCTCAAAGCTTCAGGCTTTTTGCACAATTCACAAAAATTTTCAACTTTTCAATCAGAATCTTTTGAAAATTTTAAAGAGTGAAGCTCTATAGCCCATTCAATTTTAGCACAACAAAGTGTAAGTTTGAACTCGCTCACACATCGCTTTATTTGACAGAATTTTTTCATACGATATTGGGAATTTTCTTTCATTCGAAACATATTTTCGAAAATATTTCATATGCAAAAAAAGGTCCAAAGACTCATCGGAAAAAATTTTTAAAAATCAACAAGATAATTTTTTTTTTATTTTCACAAATTTTGTAAATTGGATTTATATCGTTTTTATGAAAACATGATCGATATTTTTATAATTCTAATTATTAAAATTTAAGAAGAATTTGTTTTTGAATCCATTTTTTTATTGTGACCAGATTTTTGAACATTAAGCAAAATTTATTAAAAAACATTTATGGAATACACCCAGTGCTGCAACCATTTACTAATTTTATGATAAATAATAATTTATACTAATTTATGAGGTATTTTGATTTTTTCAGATTTTCTCTGAAGTCCGGTTAATGTCATCGAATTTGCAATTATTCCTGTGTCAAGAGGGCTTGAGTGCGATTGTAGTCGTGTGTTGCGTGATGTGGCATATTTTCTTATGTCTTCAATTATTGTGGGTACTTTGAGATCACGATGAATTTGTGCATTTGTGACATAAGGGAGCCGTTTGGGGTTTTTGACTAGAATCTTTGAAGTATTTAAATGTTGGAGTTAACTAAAGTGCCTTAAGTTAAATGCTAAAGTTAGATCTTACTTTCTAGCTTCATTTGGGCTTCGATGTACTAATCAATTTAGGTTTTTAAGTTTTATTTCTAGAGCTTTCCGTTTGGTGAAAATATGGGTTGTTTTCCATGTGAGTTTACTATCAAGATGCATGCCGAGATATTTTGTGACGTTAGTTTAGGGGATGATTATATTATTGAGCTTAACGGGTGGGCAAGTTTTCCGATTTAGTGTAAAAGTGGGTTGGAAAGATCTCAATCAATGAGCTATTTTATCAAGTCTTTTCTGGAGTTTTTCTGTGGTCACATAGGGGTGAGGGTCAATTGTAATTACGGCAGTGTCATCCGCGAACGTTCCAGCTATTGTTTAGCAAGTATTGGAATGAATAAGAAATAAAAAAAATTTCGAAGCTCGTCGATAAGTCCCAGAGATGCAGTTATTTAAAGCAGTATATATTAGCTTTAAGATGACCAATTGGAAATTTTAGGCCGTAAACCCAGTGAAAAAAAGAATTTCATTTATTGAATGAAATTTGTTTACGATTGAAATAATTGAATCGTTTTTTATGAGCGTGTTTAATATATATCTATGTAACTACACAGAATAAATAAATTCCAAATAACTCAATTAACTTAGAAATCTTGCTTACAAATAATTATTTTGCTTTTTCTTTACAGGTAATTATTGATGCTGACGTGCTGATGCTACAGGCATTACAGCAGGCAAAAGACCTTGTAACATATGTATGTACAAATTCTTATATAGTATTACATTGTCTCCATAAAGTTTAGTATTTTAGAAATTTTCTGCGAAACCACTTTTCTGGGAATCAGTCGCTTCAAAATCAATAGAAATATCTTCCAAACCGCGTGAACTATTTCCAATCGTCTACCTAATCGCGGTTTTAAAGCAATAACTGAGGCAGTTCGAGGGCATAATATATATACATACATACATATACAACCGCTTATACGTTGTAGAAAAAATTCTATATTGTGTACCTAACCTTTTCTGGAAATAACAAAACGCAGAAATAACTTGTAAAATGTTTTTCACTGACTAATGCTCTTAAGTCTATTGGATCATGTCATGCTGCGATATTGTTGCACAAAACTCAACGTTTTTAAACTAAAACAAACCTTTGGAAAATTCGAAAATGTATAATAAAGTTTTTTACACATCACCCTATGGAAACACTTTGGGGTAGACTAAGCAAACTATTTTAGATATCCACGAATGCAAAGTTTATAGGCAGGCATTAAGCGACATTCATCGACATTCTTTTACTACCTTCCTAAACTTCCGATCCTGAATGTTGTCTTCGGAGTCCAACCACGACCCAGCGCAGACGAAAAGCTTCAGCTGCCTCGTGAAGTTCGCGTTATCTCGGCACAATTACGTTCTGGATATTGTAGCAGGTTAAACTCCTTCGTCGCCAGAATCGACTCCGACATACCCATCATATGGCCGGCATTTGAGGATACCCCGCACGATACTAATCATCTATTTACATGCCCCCTTAAACTCATTAACAAAACACGCTTCTCGCTTTGAACCCAACCCGGCGAAACAGCATGTTTCTTGGGGCTACCGTTAGATGTGAAAGAGGATGACAGGAAACAGGTTGGTATAACAATTGTATATTGAAATTTTCAGACAGAATTATTTTTTTTATTTATTTGCTAAAAAATTAATTATAAGAATTGCCGGCTATAGACCCAATTACATTTGAAAAGTAATATAGATTCATATTTTATGAAAACTCTGTCGCTCAAAGATGAAAAGAAAACCGAAACCAAACCAAAACAACACCAAGACTTACTATACATATGTACATATGTAAAAGAGCTCTGAAAAATCCAAACCCAGCAAACGAAAAAATACTAAACATGCAAATGCACTCCATAAAATTTTTTATTATAAAAAAGTGTGGTGATGGAAAATAAGAAAACAAAGTCAATGTTCATAAATGTTAATACCGCATAAAAGAACGAAAACGTGAAGGAAAAGCAAACAAAAATGTCAGTCGAGAAACGTAGGAACACGCAACATAGGGCACCACACAACATTCATGTATCCATACACTTCTACGTACTTACAGAAATGCGTATGCCCATAAAAAACCTTCTAGTTTCACTTGCCGGCCTATGTAAACTAACACGTGAATGAAACAGTACTGCGTGCATTTATGTGATTTTTAAATAGTAGATATTAACATCTGGCGTAATCAGGGAATCGACTCATGCACGAGTGACCACAAAAAGTGAAGAGTCGAGAGGCGCAAAGGCGCAAAGGCGCTGAGTAGCAGCTGGTAGTTCCAGTATTAAAAGGCAACTGAACGGGCAATGAAGAAAGAACATTATAAATACAAATAAACATGCAAGAATAATAATTACGAGTAAGTACAAGCAAAAATAATAACAACATCCATATGCAGACAGTAGCAGCAAAATTACCGAGCAACTGGAGAAATTATTTATAGAGTGGCATTATCATAGCACCAAAACGCGGCTAAGAATGGAAGTACTAGACGTCAGCTTTTGAGAAGCAGCAACAGGAAAAGAAACACATAAACCAGAATCAAAGAATGTATACACATACATATTTATATACATACCTAAATACATATGTGAAAAAGTTGATGATGTTCTAAGAAAAGCGCCATGAAGAATGCGTATTTTCGAGAGTTACGGCAGCAACTCAGCTTCACCCCATATGAGTGCTGCTTCCAGCAATTTATGCTACCACTCAGCTTCCTGATGCATGATGCCATAATTTCAAAATATAATATATTACAGCATCTGTTTGTTTATCATATTTTTATGCTTAATGAATTTTTAGGGTATTATGCGAGCTGTCACTGAGTGTGCTGAGATTTACATATCGAGTTGGTTTTTTCTCGTGTTTTTTTTTTTCTTTTTCTGTTACAAAAAATGATATAACACATTTGTGCATAAAGGTGTCGTCAGACGGAGCAAGGGAAAAGTGCTGAAGCAAGTGGATCGACATCGCGAAAAGTCACGCCAAGTATGCATTCATTGCCAATTAACTTTGTGAGACTAATTTTTACCAGCTATTGCAACTTTTCCCTTTGTTGTTTCCCATCTATCTAAGTCTTAAAAAAGATGCGAAAAGGAAACATATAATTTTTTAATAAACGCAAGATTATTAATTACACAGGGCAGAAGAAATTAATTTTTCAAAAATTCTAGAGCAGTTTTTACAAATGGTGCAAAATTAGCCACTCTAATGGCGTTGTACGTCAATCATATTTGACACCTGTGAACTAAATATAAATACACAGCTGTAGCACACAAAGCGGCAGGCAAGGGAACGCGTAAAGATGAAATAAACAAAAACAAAATTAATGATTGATCCTTGATGTTGTTGCATAAATGGAGGGGCCTGCAGTTTTAAATCGACTTCGAATGGCAAATAATTTTTATGAGTAACTTTTTCATGGCAAAAATACACTCGGAGATTTGTCATTGCCTGCCGAGGGGCGATCGCTATTAGAAAACACTTTTTCTATGATTTTAGTACTTCAACCACGGAGATTCGAAACAACGTACTCCCGAATGGTAGTCTCGTCGGTCGTTAAATTTGTTTTATGAACAAGAAAATGAGACTCCATTCTTTGTTTTTTTAGTGTTTACCCATGCCTCCAAACACCTTGAAAATTATCATTAAATTTCCATGGGGAGAAATTAAACTTTTCCGTAAATTTCGTTTAAGCTGTTTGCAGATCCTGATTAGTTAATCTCCTCTTTTAGTTTATTTTAAAGTGAAAAACAATCTTTAAACTATTTTGATGGGAACCATGGAAGCCCCGCAAAGTTAAAAAAATGCCAAAAATTAAAAAAAAAAAAAACTAGGGTCTGTCAGACTCACGCACGGTAGAAGTGAAACTTCTAAGTTGGTTGTTCCATGCATGGGAGCCCCGGTTTAGATCTCTCCCCCCCTCTCGTCTTAAATTCAGGTTTTCATATGTTTTTTTCTATATCACTCCACATAAATTTGTACTATTTATTTTTGTCCTTATTAGCTTCAAATTTGACACTTGGGTGCAGTGTTGCACTTGACGCTGACATTTCTTTGCACTTCCAATGGTATTTTTTGCCTACTTTTGGCGCGTTAATCAATTTGCTTTGATCACCGAAACGGTTGAAATGTCATTTTACAACCTTCTACTTCAACTATCGTCACTCGTTTGGCAAACGCACTCATTGTATCGCTTCGTCTCCTCCATACCTACCATCTATTTACTTCACAGCAGTTTCTTATTGCTTTCCCGCTTACACACATTCAATCGGCGCTTTATCTGATACTCACACACAGCACTCATTTGCACGGGCTATGGCTATCTATAATACCCGTTGTCGGTTGTCGATTGTCGGTTGCCTGCATGTCGCCAGTCTACTTCAATGCTTACTTGTGTGCCCCCCCCCGACGCCCTAAAGAAGTTTCACTTCAAAAATTATTTAGTTTTGACTTAACAAAATATTCAAAACAAATAAATGTATTATTATGCAGCTGTTAAACCCTTTTCTTATCATACCCAGAAAGTTTTAGTTTTTATGAGGAAGTTTTCCATGACAGAAATGCACTCAAATGTCTGCCGTTCCCGAAGGGCAGGTGTAGAAATAAAAATGAATCATTGTGTAACAAAGTAGGGCTGTAAAGCGGACGACACATAAATTTGATCTTTTGAGTACGCAAAAACTCTCTTGTGTCGGTCGATACGAGTGCGTTACTTTACCTATGCATCACTACTCGCGACCGGAAATTCGTCTATAAGGGAAAACAATGAGAAATGTTTGAACAATCGAGAACATCAAAAATCGAATCAGTTCAGACTTGCCCATGGTCATCTTTTAATTCCACCAGAAACACATAATCACTTTTCGCCCCCAGCTTCTAAGTCTACGCGCCAGCATTTTCAATGTACTTTTTTAGTATTTCGTAAAATAAATAACATTTTTATAGTTTTGCATATAAAAAAATATTAAACAGATTTTAAGTTTACAAAGGTAACGGCATAAGCAAGATTTGAAAATAAGATTTATAAATATTTCAAAATACTTAGGATAAATATTTTCAAAATTTACAAATATTTTAAACAGTTTTGAATTATTTCAGATATGATTTTTGCCATAATACATCAGAATTTCTTATAAAATGAGAACCGTAAATTTGAAGGGGGATAAAATTAGAGAATGGCGTTAAAATTTTTTAGTAAAATACATATCTTATAACTTTTCATAAATTATCGGAAAAATATATATATTCGTTTGCTAGTTTTTGTTTGTTCAGTTCATTCCCTAGCGGGTTAAATGGTGTTAACAATGAAAGTACAACAAAAAAAAAAAAAAATCGGTGCATTTCACAGTTTTTCTTTGATAAAGACGAAAATGCAAGCCGGGCCGCTGAAATTATAAATGCTGTTTATGGTGTCGATACTGTAACAACTAATTATGTGCAATTTTGGTTTCATCGATTCCGGTCAGGCATTTTGATGCCAGCCAGGCTCGTCGTCAAAAATGTCGATAAAATCACAGAAATAATCGAAGTTGAGCGGCAGTAGTCATAGCATCGCCCAGGACCTAAAGATCGACCATGAAACAGTTTTAAACTATTTGCGCAAAAAACTGGATTTCTTTTTCCCCAAACAATAGAGTTTTCCAAACAGAGGTGTTATTTTGATATTCAAAGAAAAATGTTATTTCCTAATGTAAATTATCGGATGTTTATTTCATTATAAAGAGGAAGGTATGCCATTAATAGTGGAAAATAACATCAGGAAAATGACTCCACGACCACGCTTACAGAACAATATCCTTTTCATGAAATTTTCCAAAACCGAATTGCAAAACGGCTGCCCTAAGCCCTCGATAGCCTCACGAATTCCATCTTTGAGGTTTTGAATCGACCCTGGGCTGTTGGCGTAGACCTTCTCTTTCACGTGGCCCCAAAGAAAAAAGTCACAAGATGTTAAATCACAAAATCTCGGTGGCCAATTGTGATCACCTCTTCGAGAGATAATACAGTCCGAAAACTTTTCCCGTAAAAGATCAATGGTTTCGTTGCTTGTGTGGCACTTAGCGCCGTCTTGTTGAAAATAAACGTTGTCCAGATCAATACCATCCAATTACGGCCATAAAAATCGTTAATAATCTCTCGATAGCGCAATCCATTCACCAATAACAGCTGTTTTTGGAAAACCCTATAATATTTGGCATTTGTGAACTAAACGCTGCAAACAAACAGGCATGCAATGGAGCGTGGCATCGCTGTCTAAGTGGCATCGTTGTCTCTATGGGCGATGCGGCTGCCAAACCTAACCTAACCTTACACAAAAAAATATTTCCTTCACTCAAAATCATTTTTTTATTTTGTAAAAAAGTTGTTCAAAAACAAAATTGTAGTATATATTTAATGTGAAATATCAACTTGACAACGAGCATGGACTTTAAATTGTTTGATCTTTACTTTACGAGGCAGCGAACACTACTGCGATCTACGGAGAAAATAATGTATTTCTTTTTCTCCCAAACTAATGGTATTGACACTCCACATTCAGTTCCGATTCGTCAACAACGACACACGCTAATACTGGTATGCTTTGCAAGCAGTATCCACAAAATGAGTAGCGCGCACGAAGCAATGCCAATAAGTTGAAAGTATTGTAACTTTTTCAATCTTATTTGCAAGTGCATGCAAGTCTCTGCCACACAAATAAATGCTGAATAGTTGAAAAGAATTTTCTCGAAACACTCACCCGAAAAAAATTGCAGAATTTGCCATGTCTGATATTACCTTAATGTTGTACATTTTAAAGACTTATGTGACACTTAAATTTTATGTGTAAAATGCTCGTGAAATATGAACACATGTGTGAGTATGTTTTACCGCATGTGTTCATGGTTATCTAATGCTCACAGGAAGCATGCCGGAAGCCAGCAAGCATAAAAACAGTAAAATTATCCCTCGCTAATTACTCAAATATAATATGAAAATTCAAGGCTGATTTTATTTCAAGTCAAACACACACAAACTACTTTCTTCAAGCAGCCATACAACTCAAGTTAAACTCTCACATAAATTTTTGAGTATTTAGCGCAACAGAATGAAATGAATACTCACATTTTCACGGAAATATACCTGTTAAATTTCGTTCTTATGAAATTTTGATGACACAGAGATGCCATCAATTAGCTGAAGATTAGTAAATTTATTATTATTAATTTAACATTTTCAATTTGTCAAAAATGCCTCAATTTTCTTTGGTTAATTTTGTATAAAAGCAATCAATCAATTAGTGTCATTGTTATTCAAACCCGCAAAACCTCTGGAATCGGAAGTAATCAATTGCCAGTTTCCTCACATTGTTGTTAATATGGTTACATATATACATCCGTGCACATATACCATATTCTCTACCTGCCTTCAATCAAATCAATCATTACTGCAACTTGCATATTCAATGATTTCGTTTAAATATCCACACTCGCATGTTAGAAGCTCACCAACTATTATATTTGACTGCAATGCAGGATAAGTTAATACTTAACATTTTAGGTTCACTGGCATTTACGATATTTTAAAAGGAATTATGGTAATTTGCATGCAACGAAATATGTACGAAGAAGCGAACAGGTTGTTCAAGCCATGGCGCATATGTTTATACGTACATATATAGGTGTTTGTACACACCTATATGCATGTATGTGTTGAGCCGCTGCATGTTTGTACGCGTATGAAGTTTTTAATGCAGCCATAAAGCTATGCAACGAGAAGAAGACAAACGCCAACTACGAAAGCTTTGCCGGCAGAATGCAGAAGTTGGCGAAACAAACACAGAAAATGTAATTTGTCACGAAGAGCACGTCGCGTGTATCCGAATATTAAGGTATTGTCAGACGTGTCAAGGAAAGTACTTTGTGAAAGCCTAAGAATTAGAGTTCGTAAAGTAAAGTTTCCAAAAAGCGATTTCCATGTTTTCAAAACTGCTTTTTTGTGATTTAATCATCTTCTAAAGAGCTTAGAAAGTCGCCTTGGTCAGTAAAACTGTACTGCTGTATGATATTTCACGTGAAGTACAATAAGTTTTAGTGAATCTTACGTGAGTACTGTATGCACCCACATTTGACGATTGGAGTCTCACAAGTATGTTATACGTACAAAATGGCGCAAAATTAATCATCCAATGTTGTTTTGGAATAACTTTTTTCTAAATAACAAAAAACAATGACTTTGAGAGATGGAAATTTTTATTTCAGCCATTGCTTGTCTGTTTATATACTGCAGTTGTCTAGTTCACAAGTGTTAGATATGATTGACGAACGGCGTTGTTGGCAAGAAATATAAATCTTCCAATAGGGTAATTAATTTATCTCCATCTTGTATACATAAACTCTTCCTCCAATTTATGATGTGCATCATAATGTTGACCCATAATTGATGTTGACTCACAATTGGAAAGACCTACAGTTTTATACCGCCTCGGTCCCGGCAAATGGTGTTTTATGAGTAGCTTTTTCATAGCAGAAAAAAACTCGGAGGTTTGCCATTGCCTGCTGAGGGTCGACCGCTATTAGAAAAAACTTTAAGCAGCATTTTGGTGTTTTGTGTCAACCGGGGAATTCGAACCTGGGCTCTTCCGAATGGTAGCCACGCAATAACCCATTCGGCTACGGCAGCCGCCAAAGTTTTCAATGAAACCCAAAAATCTGCTTACCGTTACAGAATTTGTATATTTGTTCTCTTTGTATAATCTCTGAACCCCTTAGTACATTTTAAAAACTGATACTTTACTCAGAATAAAATATGTTTTACAAAAATTAACTTAAATGTGAATTTTTTGTAAAATTGTAGAGGTGTACAAAAAGGTTGTGTAAATTTCAGAGTAATTGAAAATGTTCGCCAAATACTCGAAATATTTTCGCCAATAATCTCTTTTCAAATTGTTAAAAAATTAAAAGAGCTAAAGCTTGTTTGTAGGTGAAGTCATGCCAAATGGAGTTTTATGAATACATAAATTGAAAATTTCACCTAACTTTTTTGTATTATTTAATTACATTAGGTCCGTTTTTTGAAACATTTAAAATAAAAACAAAAAAAAAATTATTCAAGTAAGTCATTATTTCATACTTTTTGGTCTTATTTATATAAAACGTATGAGATTTTGCCCGATCATGTAACAATACTGAAGGCCTTCAGCTGCTAGTGCTACAAATTAAGTATAAATTTGTAATTTATTTACTTTTTTAAATAAATAATAATACTAATGTAACAATACTACGATTCAGATATACTGAAAAATGTTACTTTACCTGTTCATGCCTGAAATCGAAATGGAGAAATATAAAAATTTTTCTTGTATGAAAATTTTCGAGTTTCAAAGAAATTAATGGCACATTCTATTTATATTTCGTCCGTAATTGTAAAAACGCTGAAGGCAGGTTCAAACTATTGCAAATATTTTTAAAAACAAACGTAATTTTAACTCTATTATTGTCAATTAAAAAAAAACTCGATGTTGATAGAAGGGGAATTATAGATTATTTTATAGTTTAAATCCATTTTATAAACATTCTAAATGAAAAAAAAAAAAAAATATATATATATATATATAAATATTATACTTTTTATCGTTAGTTGTATTAAACTTATCAGACTTTGTCATATCATTTAACTATATTTCAGGTTCATATCAAATTTTTCTAACATCGTCATGAAGATTTTGAAAATTTTAAATTTTAATTTAATTTCGAGTTCCAGGAGTAATAGTCCGTAGTTAGAAATAAGTGAAAAATTTTAAACTATTCAAACTCTTTCCAAAAACACCGCCATTTCAACTCTGTAACAGTCAGCTAAACATTTTTTGTTTGTTTTTTGATAATTGATTTTTTTCAACTAACTTGAACAAAAAACACACAACTAGCGCCGTAAAGCAACCTAGCAAAATCATTTTGAAATATAGATATTGTACTTTATAAAATCACAATACTTATAAATATGTAATATTTGGTTCCAGAAGGTTAATTTTATGAATAATGGGGGTGTTTCCTTAAACTTGAAGAAATTTCAAAAATCACGAAAACTTTGAACCTTCTGTTACCTCAAGATGCAAGGTGCATTTTTCGAGCTTCAAAGGCTTGCGAGAAAAATTGGTCGCGGAAATGGGCTCGAAAAGTCTGTTGTAAGTTTCAGTGTTGCATCCTAAAAAAAAAAAAACAAAAACCAAATAAACATGCTACAATCAGTTCAGTATTGGGTACAAGCCCAACAGTTGACACGATTATTGAATCTAATCCAGATGATATGCCATTGGATATCGAAATTGACGACCCCCTTCTTGTTGGAGGATTACAACGGTTAAATGAGATGGTCGAAAACTATGTGGGTGAAGCAGACACAGATGAAATCCACAATTGGGTTTTGGAATTAGGAATAGATGAAGGTGATAGTGAAGCCAATGAGCCCGAAGATACTACTCAAGAAGAAACAACCGAAAAAGTCCAGCATGAATCAATTTTTAGCTGTGTCAATACAATTTTGAAATGGGGTGAACAGAACGATGTACTGTCATTCAATCAGATCGCTTGTTTGCATGATATCCGATCAAAAGCACTTGAAAAGTGTTACGAGAAAACGCAATCGAAAATAACAAAGTTTTTCCAAAAAAAATAATTGAATTTTGGAGCACACACTCATATGTCCTTCCGCATTGATCTCTTTGTATTAATTTCAATAAATATGTGTTCATTTTTCTTGAATATCGACCTTTTGAGCTCATTAATTGCATTGAATAGAGTTAAAATATTTTTCCTTAGGTATTCCTCGATCCACAGGAGAAATTCGCAAAAGTGCAATTTTTCGCTAAGTGCAATCATTGCTGAAATTTTCCAATTGTACTTATCGGGCTTCTACTGTACTGAAAAAATGAACTTTCCAATCAGAATCTCCTTTTAAATTTGCTGTCTAATGAAACCAAAAGAAGCAGTAAAAGAAGCAGTTAAAAGTTGAGAGCCAGTACGTTCTAATCAAGTTTGGTGTCAACTCTACACTTGGATTACATCTTACCTATGCATTATGCATGGCTACTCTCTTCCAGCAGCAGCAATTTATGGTATGTAACCAACAATTTATGTAACTCGAATTCAATGCATCAATTTCTGTATTACCATTCACTTTGCCTTAACCTTTGGTTTCTGCCTTTTGATGTCGGTCGTCTACTTCACTCTTGTCAACCACCTGTTGTTTATGCTTGACGCCACTCTGGCTCAAGGCTGCAACGCTAGCTGATATTTAGCAAAGATAGCAAAGCCAATTAAAATACAAAATGAGCTACGTGCACCAACATGCAAATCAAGGCGAAGGATTCGTACTCACCGCTACCTTTTCGCAAAGTTGATGTTTCAGAATGAGGGAAGTGAATGAAGTGAAGTCTGCATTGAAATTCTTGGCACGAAACTTGCGAATAAGACACTGTAGCAATGGCAGCAGACATGGAAGACCGTAGTCAACGAAAGCAGAGATGGCCAAGTCGGGTGTTGGTTGCACAGTGCCAGACTAGAGGTCCAGCACAGACAGACATCAGCTGACTGGGGCAGCACAAGCAAAGTTCAAAAGCCTTCGTAGTGCAGCGCATACTTTTATTATTGATTTTCAGCATGAACATGAATGCGAGAGAGACACATGTCTGCATGTCTAAGCGTTAATGTTGAAATTAAATCTGCTGTTGAAGCATGCAGTAGCAAATTTGTTACTAAAGTATTTATATAAGTATGTGCATTAGGGTGCCTTACCAAAAAAGTTGATATTTTTCTACCGGAATTATAAAATCTTTTGTACTCTAAGACTAAGACTTTTGCCAAAATGTTTCGGAGAAATATCAAGATTTACGTGAGCTCGACCGTTTTGAAAATACTGCAAAACAATCGTTTTTTATACATAAAATTAGTTTCCAAAGTATTGAATTTTTTTTTTTTTTTTGCAACAGACACAGACAGAAGCATTAAAGCTTAAAAGGTCTGCATAAAATTGCTTAAAAATTGTATCAATGGAATGAAAATAATGACAAATTTTATAGGTACCCTTAAGTCGGTCTAACTCACGTAAATCTGAATATATTTCCTAAACATTTTTACGCAGGTCCTAAAATACAATTTTTTTAATTAAATAGTACCGATTTTTAAATGTAAAGTGATTGCACCCTAATTTGTATAAATATCCAAATGAGCTGAGCTGAGGAAAGAAAGACTACTTCAGGCCTAAAGTTGCTTAGGTTACATACACATATATAATATTATATATGTTTTGTATTTAATACTTACATGAAGCACCAATATTTGTTTTATTTTTATTAATCACTAGCAAACCCGGCCCCCTTCGCTGGTCACACTAAAATAGAATAGATATGGTTTAGAACAGAAAATATATGATTTTCATATTATTTATTTCTTTATTCTTTATTCAAGCGCTTTGGCATAAACAATATTTTTTGTTTTTCTATTTGTTTTTGAGTAAATATAAAATATAAATTGAAAATCAGGAAAAAAGAAGATTGTTTTTAAATTTCAAATCAACGCATATGAATAAACAATCGTCTTTTTTCCTGATCATCCATGAATTTTTCGTTTCAATTTATATGTTTTATTAAGCATTGGAACTTTTTTAACCATTATCCATTAATATTTTTCAAAAAAAAAAAACGAAAAAAATTTTTTTTTCCACGAACACATAATTTCATTCGGATTTCACATTAAATTCTCAAATTTCGTAAGAAATTATTCACTGTTCCAAAATCCACTCCAAAAAAATTCACAAACAATTTTTACATGTTGCACTTACGTTTTTTCCTTATGGCATCCAAATCAGAAAGAAATATTGACACATTGTAACTCACACTGTCAATTTGACAGTTCAGTTCCGCCCCAAGCGTTAAAAAAGTAAGCGACATTATGGCTGGTTCAAAAGAACGCTGTACCCGTTGCCAGTGCTCCGAATTACAACCAAACTTTACGAAACCCATTTTCAATACTTACTTAACAATGTGCGTAAGTTTGGTTTAGTACGGTGCAAAAACACGGCGGCTCCACGTTTTGGCATATATTTCGAGACCCTATCTACCAATAGGTATTCAAACTATACGGAAATCATCTTCAATACCTACTTAACAATGTGTGTAAGTTTGGTTTAATTCGGTTCAAAGACACGGCGGGTCCACGTTTTGGCATATATTTCGAGACCCTAGTCATCAATAGGTATGAAAATTACCCCGTATTAAAGCACTTATCAACAGCTTCAATTTGATATCCATATTGTACAAACACATTCTAGGGTCCACGTTTTGGTCTCTATCTCGAGACGCTAGTCACGGAGCGGCATGAAAAATACTCTGGACTAAAGCATTCACCAACAGCTTCCATTTGATACCCATATTGTACATACACATCCGAAGGTTACCCGGGTCCACGTTTTGACCTATATCTCGAGCCCTATTTCCAAAATAAAATATAATCCATGTTACTCGTGGATGATGTAGCTTTCGAATGGTGAAAGAATTTTTAAAATCGGTCCAGTAGTTTTTGAGCCTATTCATTACAAACAAACAAAGTTTTCCTCTTTATAATATTAGTATAGATTAAACTTCCTTAAATTGTCTCACGCATAATTTTCATGTATTCAGGTGGAATTGAGCACTACACGTAAACAGTAAAGTCTGCATTACACTGTTGGAGGTAGCGTGAGTGTCCTTTATAAATCAAATTTAACAACTGTATATTTTATAACTGCATGAATATATTATATTTACCACCATTGAGAGCAGTATTCCATATACAATGTATTTGCGTGTTCTTTAAGTCAGAAAATATAGGCAAGTGCGTTATGCATATGTATGTACTGGGTTGTGGAATAAGTTCGTAGCGTTTTTATAATATATTTTCTTTTACTTTACAACGATTTGCTTGCTGTTCGGCAAAGGGTGAGTATTCATTCGATAGAACTCTTTCTGCTCTACAAAACTATAATTGTATTTTTGAGTTATTTAATTTTTTATTAATTTTGAGACTTATAAATGGAATACCCTGGAGGCAAAAATCAACTTTTTTACATCTGCTCTTCTTTGCTTTTCATCGAGGTCAAAAAGCTACCGAAGCGACCCGGGGCATTTGCGACGTGTATGGAGAAGGTGTCGTAGGCGAGTTTACAGCACGGAAATGGTTGCAAAGTTCAAAAATGGTGACTTCGACGTCGATGACACGTCCCGCAGCGGAAGATCTTCTGAGTTCGATAAAGAACGTCTCATAACACTTTTGAGGGATAACGTTCGCGAAACTAGTCGTGAATTGGCGGAGAATATGAACAACTATCATAAAACGATTCTCAAACACCTGCATTAAAGGGATTTACCGAAAAATTGGCAGCTTGGGTGCTCAGGAGCTCAACGAAAACAACAAAGAAAATCGCCTTCAAATTGCTTCTCAGCATCTCACCCACCATCGAGCAACACGCGGTATAAGAGGCGCGTTTGTATCGAATCGTCACGGGAGATGAGAAATGGTGCCTATACATCAATATGAAGCCAAAAAAGGAGTAGGTGGCTCTAGGGGATACGCCAAAGCCAAGAGTCAAACCATCTTGCAACCATCGTCTCCTTGGGCGGGCTCTTCTCCCTGCTTCTTCAGGATTTGCTTCAAATACTTTTTTGGTCGTTCTTTCGCTGCTCATTCTTAAAACGTGGCCATACCACCGTAATCTTTGGGACTTTACAAACCACGTTACATTTCCTCCCGCGATTAAAACACTGGGCTCGTGGTTATACCGTACTCGGTATGTACCGTCTTCTCATCCTATAGGGCCGAATATTATTTAAGTCGCAAGCGTTCGAGACGTATGGAGGTCCCACGTGCAGCAGGCCAAAGCTCACAAAGAGCTGTAGAGCCAAAAGATGATGATGTTGATGATTCTTTTAAGAATTTTTCTTTCAAATCGCATCAGTAAATTGACGTCATTAACCCATTTTTCACAGCCGTAGGTTAGCACCGGGTTTTATTATAGTTTCGGGAGTTTTGGTTCCTTTGTATAGATGAATGCTGTTACAAAGTTCTTAACTCTGGAATAAAAAATATCAAACAAGGTATTGCATATTTTATGTCCAGATCACAGTTTTTTAATAAATTTTAAATGAACTACAATTTTGTGGCATTCTCATCGGCCATTCACGTGGCAATCGTGCAACGGTGTATTTGTCCTGGAAAAATTTCGGACGCACGTGAAACTATAGATATTATGGTAATTTGTAATGTTGCATATTCAGTTTTTCATTTGCTTTTGAATTAAATTTTTTGCAGGACTTTAAATTTCGAAGGGCAGAATTTTCCAAAAATTATTTTAAATACTCATTCACTTTATGTTATGACATTAACACGGACATCAAAAGAAAGAGGACAAATGCAGCTTTAATAAAAAATATTTATTTACTTTTCAACTATGTTCGACTTGCCGTTTTATAAAAACCCAAAAACGTGTGAAATAAAATATACGCAGTGGCTACTATAAAAAATGTATATTTTTCCTGGCGAAAAGTAAACAACAATTCTTTCAGTATAATATATCCTCTTTCCTTTGATGTTCATGTTAATATCATGGTTTCAAACCTATTCGTTGTAAATTTAGTCCTTTGAAAATTTTAAGCACTTAAAAAAATTACACTGATGAGAAAATGAAAAACTGGGTATGCCGCATTATTATGTAAAATCTCTAGTTTCACATTTAAAAGAAATTTTTTTCTCAATAACGAAAAAAGTTGTTTTTGTCACAGGACGTTTTATGGCATTTAATATTTGCCCTTTCCTTTGGACGGAAACCTGCCGAACTCTCAACAAAGAGTAACTGGGGAATTGCCACAAAAATGTAGAGAAAATAAAAAAAAGTTCCTCTGGGCTGTCAACAAAATCTTTATAAAGCATTTTTATTATTTACCATACATACATACATATATTTTTATTCACTCGTAATTCTGTCACTCGCTTAAGTTATGTCCGCATTGTTGTTGTTGTGTTTGTTGTAGTGGCATAACACCATCAATGTGGCCATTACTACAGTTAGCCGCGCAATTTTGTTGCCGTGTTTTTTCTCTCCCATATTTTCAAATTGTTTGACGCTGCGGTAATAAAAAGCTCGTCATACCACAACCTTGACAGCCTCACTGGTAGTATCTCCTAACTCACAAGTACGCACGTTTAGCTTAGCCTTGACCGGCTGCGTTATATAAATGTGACACCTCCCATTCCCAGATATGCCTCGTCAGTTTAGCGCATTTCTGGTGTTCAGGTGTTTGCGCTTAAAAGTTTATCTGTGCCGTGACAACAGCTGGCATTGTCAATTAAAAGCTCAAGCGCCTTTTTTTGCATTTCCTTTTTATATGAAAGTGTTCAGAAAAAATTCTAGTTTTTAAATGGAGATATATGCTTATATGTATGTGTGTAAAAATTCTCATGCTAAGCACACGAAATAAAAGTCTAAAGGTATTTTTTTAGTCAATCATTTTTTTCATAAGCCGGAGATTAGTATTCGATTATAATTAGAAATTTATGATCAAAATGTAATTTAATTATAATTACTATTACTTATTGTGTATTATTTCTGGTTATTCGGAAAACTTTAGTAAAATAATTCTAAGTTTTAAGCGGCTGAAAAATCAGACTTTATTTAATTTTTTTTTTTTGCTGACTGCATTTTATATGAAAATGAGTGTATTTTGGAAGAAAATGCGCAAGACCATTGGAAAGAAAAAAATTATTAAATATTAATTATTATTTTACTAAAATTTCAAAAGTAATGTTATTATTATTATAATTATGAGGGGACTTAGTACTGTGGCCTGTATGAATTATTGTGCCCTTTCACGGATTCAGAGTATTTCTCTTAGTCCAACTTCCTCAATAAATGTTATGTTTGTCCTATTTGATCTGGCCAACACATTCTTGGTGGTATCAACCTCCGGGTAGCCTGAACGTCTTGACCTCGCCGTCAACGTCGCCGATTATCTTACCTTAGTGATATAGCAGCGAGACGTGCACAGTGGCTTTGCTTTCGGCCGCTTCTTTAAATATCTTTGCCATGTTACCGCATACCCAAAACTTGTCTAACGATTCAGAATAAAAATTTAAAATTTAAATGAAAACTCTGGATTTCTAAATTCTATTTCTATTTTCCGTGAATGAAACACCAAATGATAAAAAAACTGTTTCCAATAACATGTCCGCCATAAAAAAGTTCCTCATAAAAAAACTATCTGCCGCTCGGAGTCGGCTTAAAACGGTAGGTCCCTCCATTAGTGGAACAAAACCAAATGCAAGCCGCAATTAGGAAGAGGAGCTCGGCCTAACACCCAACGCCTTTTATATAGATATGTTTAATGTTTTACAAAAATAATACAACATGTTTAGCACGAAAATCGTTGTAAATATAAAACAAATCACTATTCACTCAGTTTCAGTTATGTACAGGGTGAACGATATGAAGTGTTACCAACTTCACACTGCCTGTATCTGTGAAACAGATTATAAGCTATCAAAAGCATTTGCCTTTTTTTTCTGTGATGGAATTCAAACGTAATAGTGTGATTGCGTTATATATATTTGACTGGAAAATCACAACCAGCCATTGTTCGATTGTTCGTGAGCTCAGTCACCTCAAAGTGAACAAAATGTTTGTGTATCGCACTATAAAACGTTACAATGATACTGGTAGCTTTGCAAAACGCTATGGAGGTGGACCAAAAAAACCGCAACAATGCCTGAAATGGTTTGGAAAGTGAAGGCTCGACTTGAACGAAATCCACGTCGAAGTGGAAGAAAAATGGCCAAAAAGCACACGATCTTTCACCCCAGCAAGAAAAAGTTCGGTGCGAAAGAGCAAAGGAGTTGTTGCGCTTGCACGAACGGGGCGAACTTCCTAACATTGTGTGTTCTGATGAAAAAAAATTCCCAATTGAGCAGTTCACAAACACTCAAAACGATCGTGTTTACTTGACCGAACGCTCATACGAGAATTTGTACACTTCTGTCAGGTGTTTGGACGAGCTCCCCTTCCTATTTCTGGCATGCGTATTGATATCGTTCGACGAATGGAGATACCTACAGCTTCAAGCCGACTCTGAACGGCGGAGGTTTGCCATTGCCTGCCATGGACCGCCATTAGACTGTTTTTATCATTTCGCTGTTTCAGTCACGAAGATTTAAACCTACGTTCTCTCTGAATTCCGAATAGTAGTCGCGTACTAATCCATTCGGCTACGGCGGCCGCCGTTTGGAAAGAAAAAACAGCAGGAACCGAGACACAATACATTGAAAGGGTATTATCAGGAATACAAATCATTTTTTTTTTGTATTACCTATTTATATTGGACATGGAAACATCAAGAACTGTTGGCATTTCATTGTTTAAGTTTGCAAATGTGAATTTGACGCTTAAAATAAAAGAATATGAGTGTTTTCCCCCACATAAAAAAATATGGAGTAAGTGCACAAGGCAGCCAGAAAAAATATTTACAAAAAGCAACGCGGTTTTCAATCTTTTGCAAACTGTACTTTATTATACAGAATTCAATATACTATAAAACTACGTACTCAAATTATTATTTTTTTTCTTTTTCATTTCATTTTTAAAAAAATTCTAGAAATTAAAAAGTTGAAAAATGTTGATTTTCACAAAGTTTATGCATAAACTATATTTTCATACAAACATTGTCAAAATTTAATAAGAAATTAATAAAAAGTGTCAAAACTTGTCAATAAGTACTTGTGTTATAGTTAAAAACCGCACTGTTAAAAACCGTGTTTTAAAGAAATAGTCACAAAGGATGCATAGAATTTTAATTCAATTTTTTACTGTTCAAAAACCAATAGTTTTTTCTACAAATATCGTCTTTTTTTGTGGAACTATTTAGTTCTCTCACAAAATCTCTTGCAAAAAAATAACTTATTTTTTTCTTTTTAAATTTTGACAACCGATTTAAACGGAAATTTTAAATTATCAATAAACGAAAAACGCACAAAAAAAGGAGAATAATAAAAGCTACAGAAATAATAGAAATACCGAGGGTGGCTCGAAAAGGCAAAAACTAGTGAAGCAGCGGTGGAAAAAACGTTAATGAACCACAAAACCAACCACAGCTAAACATTAAGGACAACAGCTACGGTTTTCTGTATTTCAGAATTTGTGAATCTCATAGTTTTCTCTAGTCCACCATCACCCAGATTTCGTGGATTTGCTGGAAAAAGAGGGTGACTAAATTGAAATTATTCGGTTGTTATCATTTGATTGCTTCCGCAATTTAACAATTTGCTGTTTGCTTGTTTACCACACTTTATGGAAGAGTTTCAAAACAGAATGCCGTTAGCAATGATACAGACATGTCTGGAAGGGTGAGTTGCATTTCGTGAGGGTGCTTTTGCTTGCTTACTCGTTTGCTGGTAACTCAAATGCTTAAGCATTGAATTCAGAGACAACGCTAAGTGTTTATGGTAAGACATTTTGCCTGATTATCGATTGCACACCACATTGCACCAAAATACACACTGGTAATGGCAGTGGCTTTTATTGGTAGTCGAAGGGATGGTGATAACGATGCCCGTTTGTCTGCTGACGAATGCGCTTTGGGCACTTGAAAGAGTTTTTTAGATAAATAGTAAATAGATTATTGGGAGTATCTGATCAACTACAATTTTATGAAAATCTCTAAAGCTTATTTTGGAAATAAACTCCAAGAATTTTATCTTACATTCAGTTTAACAATACTGACTGATTCGGTGATATCGTTCGATAGAAGGGCCAGTAAAACTTTAGTTGATGTACTAACAGTATCTGGAGCATCTCCTATACTGTTGTTTGACACTCTCGAAAACTATGCTACCTGGATTTTTTTCGCTAAAGGCTCTGCGTGGCTGCGGCCAGCCAGTATAACTTAACCTAACAATACCGACAGTACATGTTTTATATAAAGGGTTTTAGAATCGGTACGCTCGAAATTGGATAATGTATAGGGGCCATGCAGCTACAATTGTCACAAATTTGGCGGAGATGTTTATTTAGTCTTGTAATTTAACCATAGAACGCTACACGACTTAACAAAGCATTGAAATTGTTTGCATTGATAATTAAAATCAGTATTATGTATATTCGCCAAACATTTCTAGCGCTTACTTTGGGTAATAAATGTTTTTGAAGAATAAGCCTAATTTTGGGTTAAGTGACTTCGTAAATTTGAATTGAAGCTAAAAAAATCCACAGAGGATTCAGAAGATCAGGTGCCACTAGATCCCGAAAAACTCACTCTTTAGTGAGGATTTTGAGCGGACTCAATTATTCGGCCTTATTTCTTTGAAGATACCTTAGCAGCTGACCTCACTGTCAACAGCAACCAATATTGAATGATAATAACAAGCCTTTTGTAGTCTAAGATGATCGGTATAGACCACACAAGCATGTGCTTGCAACAGAATGGTGTCACTTGTGCATGGGAAATATCGAATTTATTGGTTGGGAAGCTGTTGTTGTTGTTGTTGTAGTAGCATAAAAATTCCGCTGAAGGCACAGTCCTTGGCCGGATATAAACACGGGTCGTTCCGGTTACGTAGAGCCGACTATCGTGGGAACGTGCTTGGGAAGCTCGAGGGCTTCGCTATTTCTTGTGGTGGCAGAATTCACTGGCCTTCGAGATCGTAAGACTTAATACCACGCTACTCCATGCAATCTCTAGTCTATGCAAGGAAACCAACAACCCTAAAAGCCAACATAACTCGCGTTCTTTATGAAATTGAACCCCATTTGGGCGATGATGTCATCTAAATGTAGTTCAGTAGCATGCGCACCTATAGAATCTACAGCGGAACTGTGGCGATGCTTTGCTCGAAATTATATGCCGCACATAATATCAGGAAACGCGTATGAAACCTATACAAAATAGCAATACCGCTCAAAGTATTTATTTTTTTAAAACAAATTTAAAACCTGATCGCTCTTAATGCAAAATCATTTGTTAGGAGCACAATGTGAGTATTATAGCAATTTTAGCGAAACCACTTTTATATCTTTTCAAGTCTAAAAGTTTCACGGAGGTATAAAAATATTCATTAGACTTCAAAACTTCTTAGAAACAACTCAAGGACGCCTGTAATACTCTCAGCTTGGTGTAGATTTATGGCATCAAATGTAAGTCATAATTCACTCGTAGCGCATGTGTTGCCTCTAATTTTATTAGTCAGACATACTCGTACACACATGGCTCTCTACGCGTTATTTCAATCTTCTACTCGCTGCCAACCTTTGAAACTTAACAAATTTCCACGAAAGCTTACTAACTAGCAAAAAGTACATTGTTAACCTCAATATACCACTGATTTCTAAATTACGGCATTACTTAGTTCGCATTTTGTACAACAATACTTGCAAAAGGCTTCGTTGGATTTACTCGTACCAGCAATAACCGACAAACAGCCATGAAATGCCAAAGTTCAAGTAATTTTGCGTGAAAGGAACTGCAAAGGAATAAAGTTCTGCTTATCAGCAGAAGGTGGAACAAAGGTGGTAGCAGCGGCATGCTTGCCAACACTTTCATAAATAGTAAACTCATAAATAGTTAAAAAGGCAAGCAATAAACTTTGGCACTTTGAGCGAGTGCAGTTTGCTAAGATTAAAGATTTTTCAACACTCCGGCTACCAAGAATGTAAAACATATTTCATAGCTATAAATCTGTTAAAGGTGCGAGCCAAATGCATAGTAATATCCCTGTGAAGGTAATGCCACATACAGACTAGGCATGCCATTTTTTTTCGATTTCTATGATCCCGAGATTTGTGGGTATCGGTTAAAGTAATCCCGTGATTAGTCCCGAAATTTCCATAATTTTCAGCAACTTAACTCGAAAAAAATGCAGCAATATTATTTGTGAAGTTTTTCTATCATTTTTTTTAATTTAAAGTGAAAATTATTTCATTATAAACTAAACAAAAGAGAACAACTAAATGTATATGTTTGTAATAATATTTGGGCTTTACATTTCTGATAAAACAACTTAAGAAAAAAAAGTCGATGCAAACAAAGATCTTAGAAACGGAGAGGAAGTCTTCTACCTCCGTTTCGTGCGGGGCGTACCCTATGTAATATGGATTGAACTTGAAATGGTAAAGTCAGAACTTATTTATGTACATCGTGTCCGGTGGCAGAATTTGGAATTGAAAGCTATTTTAAAAAGAATTGCTAATGATAAACGTTTATTTCAAAATAGATATTACAAAGAGGACAAGTAGGAATTTATTTTCTGAAAACCGGATCCCTAAATCGGATGCACTATTGGAATCTTGCCGTCGTACTCCGTAGCGTTGGCTGGAAAAACGATTGCGGAAATACCTTGACAATTTACAAAAAAATGTGGTCCAATTATTCCACTGTTTCACATCAAATCGCCACTTTGGGGCTGTGAAGTGGTTGTTAGTGGTTTAATTGTGGATTCAGTCCTTTACGTAACCAATAACGGCAATTTTTCTTACTTATAGTACACTTTTCTTTAAATGAGCATGAGCCTCATCACTCCAACATTGTCTCGCAGAAATTTATACGCAGATTGTAATCTCTAGTCTAAAGCACTTGCACGATTTTAATTTTGAAGAGATGAATGAAGTCTTCAATATTCCATGTTCAATAGTTTTTGAGTAGTCCCTGGAAGGCCACTCTCTTGCGCACAGATTGACGTGGATTATCGTACAAACTTTTATCGAAGAGTTCAATATTTTTATTTATTCTCGATATCCGGATGGACCTTGGCTGGCTGTTTGCCACCGATTTTGTTGCCCGGAACGTTCGCACCCTTTAACGAATCAAATCGTCCCTGAGGGCATCACTCAATCGACGAATGTTGCAACATGAGCAAAATCTGTGACGTGCAGGTAATTAGGTAAGTGAAATACTACTCTGGCACTCCCCAAGTAGCACTAAAGCGCCGTTTTGATATCATTATGAGACTTCCAATAGGCGGATATCTACAGCTAGCCAGAGCTGTTGCTTTAAGAAAGAACATTGATGGGACTTCGGTTAGCGCACTGCCCCAGGCTGCAGAGGAAAGGAGCGCCCGCTGCATTTAATGGTCTGGCCACCAATCCCGGACATTTAAAGAGCAAGTGCTCAACAGTCTCCTTCTCTGATAGGCCCACACAGCTTCTGCGATGGGGGTTAAATGGTAAACCCAGCTTTTCCGCGTATGTACCGACTGTCCAATGATCGGTAAACATATCTACGAGTTTGAAAAATGAATGGCGTGGAGTCCCTAAAATTTCTAAATCCTCCGTTTACTGTATTCGAGTCAAAGAGTATTCGAAATAGCACGTAAGGAATTGGAGCTTCATCTCTTCTAAGCTTTCCTGAGAAATAAGTTGTGCAATTCCCCTTTAACAACAATCTGGGGAATGCCGATGACGAAGTAGGAGGTTTCTGAAACCAACTCAATCCCCTTCCTAGCAAGCTCATCAGCAATTTCATTTCCCTCTATATTCATATGTCCTGGAACCCAGAGAAATTTTCCCTGTGCACCCAAAAAAATGTCGATTGGATCTGCACCGTAGCGTCGTCAGAGCCTTGATCGCGGCTTGACTATCGGAAAAAATGTTAATATTTCCCTCCCTCCCACATTCCCTAAGTGTTTTGCATGTCTGCAAGATCGCAAAAACTTCTGCCTGAAAAACACTAGCAGAATTCGGCAACTTTAAGGAAATAGATAAATTGGCTGATTTTTAGAAAACTCCTGCCTCGACTCCAGATTCCATCTTGGAGCCGCTAGTGAACACAGAGCTTACAGCTTCGGTGGAGATTTTCCCTTCGTTCCAGTCCTGCCTACATGGGAAGATTGCCTTAGCACGACCCTCAAACTCCAGTTTTGAGATATAGAGATCGGTCCCAAGTTCAGAGAAATACGGGGTAAACTGCCTAAAAATGGTACCATACCCCTTGAGAGTTTTCCTTCAGAGGCCGACCTCCTTTAACTGATTGCACTTTGAGCAGTGATGGAAATAACGTAAAAGTCGTTAAGTGCAAAACGACATTCAGGGCAGCACTTGTGCAAGACGACATGATTGGGGTTTGGCCGATCAGTTGATTAGCGAATCATTGTCCTAAATACGTTTCGTTTGCGAAAGCACGTTGTTCACTCGGCCATTGCGACATCGTGAGGCTAACACAGTCTCCTCCCCAAACATACGCTCAGCGGTTAGGTAGAAACTTTAAATTTAAAACCTAATTTTATTTAAATTGTTTTTTTCCTTTTTCACTCCTCTCGGGAGCATAGGGGCTCGACAAGACTTGTCTTGCGTTGTTTTCGATAATCTATTTGATTTCTGACAGGGTAGGTGATTAGCCTGCCGCTACCAGTCCTAAGTAGTGGAAATGCCCCCTTGTCGTTGCTTAGGAACAACGCCTTTTTACTGCTTGGAGCGCCATCTGTGTGTGAAATATTTCTGGCAAAAGGATCACACAGATGGTTGAGGACTTCGCTAAATTTGGTGTGTATGCGCTATTATCGCGATTGCCCGCTTCCTCTTGCTGGCACCACTGAAGCATTGTTTAACTGTGTGTTTTTCTTTGCTTTTGCTTGTTTTTGCAGCCACAATGCAAATAATGCGCTGACCATTGTGCGAGAGTAAGGATGAGAAGGATAAGTTTTTGGAGTTGAGGAATGAGGTTTTTTTTGTTTGTTTTAGAAAGAGGGAAAGTAGGTCCGTGATTTACGTGGGATTCGACCTCTCTCTGGAATGGCAGGCTAGTGCACTTACGCTAGACTACCGAAATATTTAAATATAATATTTATTATTTTAAAATTTACTTGCATCGGGAAAAAAGAATCGAGTATTTACTTGCAAGGAATCATTAATTATTGACAAATAATCCCGATATATTTGGGACATAAAAATACTAGAACTAGCACCCCCAATATTGGCATATGTACATATTTATGTATATCAAAGTCACCGGTTCAACTTGAGAGCCTATTCCAAATTTAATATTAATATTAAATTCGCTTTGTACTTACATATGAAAGTAGGTATTCACATAATTTTATGAATATCCAAAAGTTTTGCTCGTGAGAACAAGAATTGTATTACTTGTATTGTATATTAACTCATGTATGTAATAGGACTATGAATAAGTTCGTGCGGTTTTTTTTCAAAATTTGAAACTTTATTGACGTAAAATGGTTACAAATTTAATATTCAAAATATTGTCCATCGCTTACTACTACTTTTTCCCATCTTTCTGGCAATTCACGGATTCCCTTTGTGAAAAATTCGGTCGGTTTTGCCGCAATCCACGAATCGATCCATTTTTTGACTTCATCGTAATTACGGAAGTGCTGGTCAGCCAGGCCATGTTGCATCGATCGGAAGAGATAGTAATCGGATGGCGCAAGGTCTGGACTATACGGCGGGTGGGGTAGGACATCCCATTTGAGCGTTTCTAAGTATGTTTTGACCACTTGTGCAACATGTGGCCGAGCATTGTCATGTTGCAAAATAACTTTGTCGTGTCTATCGGCGTATTGCGGCCGTTTTTCTCGCAGTGCTCGGCTCAAACGCATCAATTGTCGTCGGTAGACATCCCCCGTAATCGTTTCATTCGGTTTCAGTAGCTCATAATACACAACACCCAGCTGGTCCCACCAGATACACAGCATAACCTTCAGGCCATGAATATTCTGCGCCGACGTCGATGTTGAAGCATGGCCAGGGTATCCATACGTTGCCCGACGTTTTGGATTGTCGTAATGGACCCACTTTTCATCGCCAGTCACAATTCGATGCAAAAAACCCTTTCTTTTGTGCCGTTGAAGCAGTTGTTCGCATGCCATAAAACGGCGTTCAACGTCTCTTGGCTTCAATTCATACGGCACCCAATGGCCTACCTTTGGGATCATTCCCATGGCTTTTAAACGTTTGGAAATGGTTGATTGATCAACTCCCAAAGTTTTTGCAACCTCTTCTTGCGTTTGAGCCGGATCTTGATCGAGCAATTCCTCCAATTCGGTATCCATGAACTTTGGCGGCGCACCCTCGCGTTCTTCGTCTTCCAAGCCAAAATCACCACTTTTAAAGCGTGCAAACCACTTCTGGCACGTTCGCTCAGATAGAGCATGCTCACCATAAACTTCCACCAAGATACGATGACTTTCGGCTGCTTTTTTCTTCATATTAAAATAATGAAGAAGAATTCCCCGCAAAAACACATTATTTGGCACGAAATTCGACATTTTCAAGTGTGGTAAAAATATTGTTGTTTACGCTTCAAATAAAAAACTTATACTGACGTTTGTGCCTAACGACAGTAGCTCTCCAATGAATGTTTGGAAATGTGGATCGATGGAATAATAATCAAGTTACGCCATCTGTTGTAAAACCGCACGAACTTATTCCTAGTCCTATTAATTGTATGTGTGCCATTAATTTTCGTGGTAGTGTAAATCCTTAATGTTATGACAAAAAAAGCAACGCCCTTCTCCGCCCACCTGTAAAGGTAGCGCACGCTACTCAAGTCATAATGCCATGCATTGGTGGTACGTATGAATGTAATTGAGCTTTGCAGCACTAAGTTTTGTGTGATTTGCCACATTTGGCAATGCATCAAAATTTAACTGCCCTCAAAACACCGCCCAAATTGCAAGTAATGGAAGAAATTATATGACTTCAGTGACCGCTTTTCGTTTAGGACATTGTGTGGGATTTGAGTTTTCAAAACTACTACTTTATGTAGATGTATGTATGTGTGTGGACGTAAGTATATCCCTGAAGTGGGGTGTTGGTCATCATATTCTGCAAAGGAAGTGTCTGAACCGAATCCTCTTAAATGGAGGCCTTTTACCACAAATCGTAATAAGTAGAGTTTGTCACGAAAAGTGGTGCATAATTTGTATACTTAGTTAACTCTAAGTAGCCCGCTTTACACACCCATTTGTCCCATGAGAAAAAACGTGAGGAATTGCATTTTGCTTTAATGCTTTGTACAGTGTTTGTGACTTGGAAAAAAATAGTGGAATTTTTGTTTTCTCACGTTGTCTCATTGTAGTTTACCATTTTGTTATAGTTGATAGATAACAACACAATCACGCAAGTGATATTTTTAACAACAAATATTCAAGGTGGCGCAAAATTAATCATCCTTTTTCTATAACTTTTTTACTAAATAAAAAACAAACGATTTTGCGTAATGGAAAGTTTTATTTTGACATTTACGCGCTCGTTTGCTTGTCTGTGTGTATACTGCAGCTGTCTAGTTCACAAGCGTCAAATATGATTGACGTATGACGCCATTTGCAAAAAGTAGAAATCAATCACCCTCTGACTTTATGCGTTTGATGCGGTACACGCAAAAAAACGTTTATACATTCATCGCAATTTACAGAGAACGAATAAAAAAGTTATTTATTACATATTTCATGATACAAAAAACATAGTTGCATTTAATGACATTAGCAGCCATGTTCGACATTTGATTTTTGCTGCCACTTTGACATCTTCATCGAAATATAACTATCAGATTGATAATTGTAATTAACCGTTTTTTCAACTATCTTCAATTCAAGTCAAATTCTATTTTATAAACTAAAAAACAAGAATAAAATAGGCAAGTGTTTGCAAGCGCCAAAAACACAAGCTGACAATCCAAGGAAACCGCTGTACAGTTTTTGTTACACAACTTTCAAATTTATTTTCACAATTTATTGTTAACTATTAACAATGTGGCAACGCAGTTTACTATATGAACAAATTATGAAATTTGAAAAATCTCTGTAGCTCTCACAAAATTTGAAGTAAAACCTCCTTCCTTTTTATATCGTGATATATTGTGTACATTTTGTTTATATAAAAGATGGATTACAAAAAAAGGTTTTTTTCACGGTTGTGTCGCTCTGGAAAAATTTAAGTCCAGACACGATTTTCCCGTAACAAAAAACCTCTTAAAACATGTTTAATCAAAAATTTATAACACTTATTTTCCAATTTTTCACTACACAACAGCTTCATTAAGCGTTATTAATAAAAAAATAACTATTTTCGCGATTTAGTAAACTCGAAGTCATTTTCAGACTTTGTGATAAATTTGCCTAAAATTTTACGTAGAATACACCTTGGATAGTCAAAAGAACTTTCCCAAGAAATTGTCTCTCAGTAATACATATACCAGGTTGCAAAATCAAAAAAGCAGCTCATATATTTTCCAAGACGATGTTAAGCATTTTCTCCATATGAGTGTAAAAAAAAAATCGTGCATTAGTTTTATGAAGAAAATTGGCAACACTGTCAAGGAAAAAATGATAAAAATCAAGTAGAATTTTGAGTAGCTTCAAACTTACAGTTTGTTCCACTAGTATTAAATAGGCCATACAACTAAGTAGAATTCGCTAAGGCTTGAAAAATATGTTAGCGGAAACTATAACTGCAAGGATCGAAATTTCTATTTTCTTTGTATTTTCGGTGTGAATTCCAAAAATTGACTTATACAATGGCGCATTCAGTGTTCTGTTACAAGCAGCTGTTAAATGCTCGGTAAACCCAAAGGTTTTAAGACTTCCATGCAGTAGCTCAACTACAGACATATAAATGAATTTGTTCCAGCTTTGTGTATAAACTTTTATCGCAATATTGCCAGTCAGTTTGTACTTCCCGCAGCTATATCCCCGGCAAAAAAAATCGGCTCACGGGCCTTTCTGCCTAGATTAGCTTAGTTTGAATCGTCAGGCCTTGAAGTCGTTTCAGATAGGCCGGAAAGGCGTATAACCCTTGGAGTTACTTATAATCTCATAAGACAAGAGTAAAATAATAAAACTTCTTTGCCCGCTCCCAGAACTGGTGTAGTCGTTTGCGTTATTTGCCATTGTCCGGCTCGTAGCTCCGTGACTGTGCTTTTTCCAGCAGCTTTAAACATATTCTGCCAAATTTGGGACTCACAAAGTTGCTCTGCGGTGTCCATCCCACACTTCGTGTACCTTGTCTGTTTACCTAAAAAGATAGAATTAGAGATCTTTCATGCATTAGATTTGCAAAAGTTAGTTTTTGGTAATGCAAAAACTTCTAAAAATTCCTCTGAATAGGCTTATGATAAAACCATACCTCATTTCACATTTTTTATTACATCAGAACTCTTTTTTTATGGATCTTTGAAGCTTCTTAACTACTAAAAAAGTGATTAAAAAATTGAAAGCAAAAGTACTCAAATGTGGATATTGAACGAAAAAGAAATTAAATAGCAAAAACGGAAAAAATTCTTACATTATTTTGAGGGAAAAAGAGCCGGAAAATGTAATTAAAAAATGAATCCTTGAGTATTTTTTTTTTTTCGAATAAAAAATTCGAAACTTTATAGAACTATACCCCATTCTCGGTTTTGCCATCGCATAATTTTTTTATTTTAATTTTCACACCTCTTTAAAATTTTTAATATTATTTTGGGGAAAAAAGAGCTGCAAATCTAATTCAATTTTGTTTTTTTTTTTTCAAACAAAAATTATGAGGTTTTAGGTATGTAACTGTACCTCATTTTCGAATTTGCCATCGCATAAACAAATTTTATTATTTATATTTTCACATCTCTTTACAATTTTTATATATTATTTTGAGGAAAAAAGAGCCTAAAATATAATTCAAAAATTAAATTGAAGAAATTCAAACAATTTTTGTCAACCAAAAATTATGAGGTTTTATGTAACTGTACCTCATTTTCGATTTTGCCATCGCCTTTGAATTTTTTTCGTTAAGTATACGAATATGTGTCTCAAACTATCTAGGAAGGTTTTCGAAAGTAGCATAACTTACTTCTTTTGTTAGTTTGCCGAAAAAAGGCTCTATTTCAAAAAGATTTTCTTGAGTAGACTTGAAGAAATTCCAAACTTCACTTCGAATGAAATATGCGTCAAGGCTTATCTTTTTCTTTCGCATACCCAAAGGTTTCAACGAATGTGGGAAAATAACTTTTTCCTAAAAAAAAAATATATATGAAACCCTTTTCAGCATTACGACTCAGTTTGAAATGCAAAACTGTGCAACGCCTTCCCTTTGCTCTATTGGTTTCATAAATTCTGAATACTATAGAATTCTTCTCATACAAACCACTAAGAGGCAACATTTTGAAACGATGAAACATTTTGAAACCGTGAAATTGTTAAATCGAGAAGCAAAATAGTCCTCCTATTCTTGCTTAAAATGTGTTTGTCTACATGGTGCATCCAACAATGTCGTGCATTCATTATATGGAGAAAATGCGCGACACCATAATGGAAGAAAATCATAAGTAATCCACGGGATTTTTTAGAAACCTGAAACTTGCCCTTTATTGTAGTAAAATTCAATAAGCTATAAAACTGCATGTCATTAATCTTTCTAGAAATTCTCATTAAGAACCGTGGAATGGAGATGGGAAAATTGTGGACTTTTTCTAATTTTTATATTAAGTTTGAAACTTAGACTTAAATGGTTTTTCCTAAAAAATGAGTTTTATTTTAATAAAAAAAATAATGAAAACTCAAATAAAAATATGAAAAATAGAAAAAATTGGTCAAATGGTTTTCTGCTCTATTATTTGTTAATTTTTTTATTTTTATCTCAATGAGCGTATACTAGGGCGGGTCGATTTAAAAATCGCTCATTGCTCTGTGAAAATCGTATTCTAGGGATCAAAATAAGAAACTTTGCCGAAGGATTCATACCTCTAAAACGAATTCTGATGTCCCCCAATTTGAGTCGAACGAAAAATCCCACTTTGCCCCATTTAGAGTGCTCCAATCGAGTCCAACTGTATGGCCGACCCCCACTAACTTTAGACGGCCGATCCACACATGCCAGTGGCACACCCCTTGGAACTCCCCTGGGGGGTTCCCCATACAATCATTTCAAAATATTACCATTTTTGGCCCTTACATGAGAAAAGAAACTAAAAAGTTCGACCCAAATTGGGGGGCATCAGAATTCGTTTTAGACGTATGAATCCTTCGGCAAAGTTTCTTATTTTGATCCCTAGAATATGATTTTCACAGAGCAATTGGCGATTTTTTTGCCTCCCCACAAATCGACCCGGCCTAGCGTATACCCTTGTTCTATTGTCTGTAAGGATATTAGCACTCCCTCCTTTCGTTATCTTCTATACCTTTGTGCTCAAGAAATAAGTGCACTCTTCTGGTCACTACCGGTCTGGTCTAAGACTTTTTGATCGTCGGATGTGAAACATAATTGATAATTAGATTTCCAGTATCAGTTTGGTTCCCTTTCTTTAAACTGGAATTTCTTTCTTGAAAAATGCGGCAGCTATGTCGCACTTTGCAAAAATAGAAAATTTACGTATCCAACCATTTTCAGTAATTCCTATTAATTTTGGGTCAATCTCTAATCAATTTAAGTTAATTTTGTAGTTACCACTAATATTTATTTAAAGGCAAAATTGGATTTAAGAAAACTTTACAGTTATTATTAATATCATTTCCGCTATTCTCTTGCCTTCACATTATTTTTGAAGACTTTTTCACTCACTGACGACACTGTACATCACGCCTAACTAATCCGCGGAAGCTTTCAAATAACTTTCACGCCAATAATAAATATCAGCTCAAGATTCATTAAGACCTTTAGGTATTAACTGAGCACTAGAAAACTACAAGTGCCTTTGGTAAAAAATGTTGAATGTATGTCTACTTTTTCTTTTTCTAATGCGCGGAAAATTAGGTTTTCATTTCTGAACACCACTGCTCTAATGGGCCTGTCAAAACCACCAATTAATGTGGTTTACTTCTTGCTTGGACGAGAGTGTTAGCTCGTTAAGCTCTGAGCACAACCGTTTGCTATAGATAACGTGAAATTAATGTTTTTTGGCAATAAAAGGAAAAAATGTCATCTATTGCAGTAGTGATAAAGCGCAAGCTGCATTTGCGCTCTACATGTACGGGTACTACTTGTGTATTACTTGCCCACATATACCACTGTAAATGGTATTACAAATGTATGTATATGTATAGCTGCTAGCAGATATGAGCACCACGCCAGCAGGGAAAATCTTGCCCAATAAAATAAGGTAATAATTTATGGTTTTTAAATTAATTTTTTTAGAATTTAAAATATTTGAATTTAAATTTTATTTGAGGTATATCGAAAAATGTAGTAAAAATTCTTGAGTGTTATTATAATTAAGAATACTGAAAAATAATTAGGAACATACATATTTTCTATTTAGAGATAACAAAGATTAGAAAATCTCTACAATGTGGCGCAAAATTAATCATCAATTTGAATGATGGCAATTTTTATTTTGACTTTTACGCCCTCCATTGCTTTTCTGTATGTATACTTCAGCTGTTTTAGTTCACAACTTTCAAATATGATTGACATATGTCGGACACCATTTCCATAAACTATAAATCCTGCGATCTTCATTCAAAAACTACTACACAGATTTTAACGTTTTCTACACTGCTGGAAATGTATAGGTACATATGTCGCAGGCGGTTTGTGCGCAAAATTTTATTAGCATGTTGCCAACTATGTTTATTTCAAAAAGAAGTTATTAATTGGAAAATAGTCATTAATATTACAGGCGAAAAAGGCAAATAATTTTATGAAAAATATATTTTAAAAACAATTTGATAGCGTTGCCAACTGACTTTTATTTATCAAATGAAAGTATTTAAGGAAGCTTTAATAAATAACACAGGCCTACAAAATCTCGCTTTTTTACAGCTTCTAAAACCGCTATAGGTGTTTCTTGAAGATTTTTTTATGCTGAAAACGAATATGACCTTGAAAATGCTCCAGCACGTCAGGATTGTTGGCAATTTGAGGTTAAATAGTCAAACAATGCAGATTTTGGCCATTTTTTTAAATTTTTCACAACGGCATCGCAAAGTATTACTCTTTAGCTTTAAGGTCCTTTTTTAAAAATATTTTTACGATTAATGTAAAAAAAGTTATTCTATTTTGAATTGGAGGCTTCTAGATATGCAAATTCAACCTTTCCAACTCTCTAGCGCCCCTGTAAAGGGCGAATTCAAAATAATATAACTTTTTTTATATTAATCGCAAACATATTTTTAAAAATGGATTTTAAAGCTGAAGACTAGTACTTTGCGATGCCGTTGTGGAAAATTAAAAAAAAAACCTTACCTTTCTCAAAAAAAAAATTAAAAAATGGCCAAAATCTGCATTTTTGGACTATTTAACCTCAAATTGCCAAAAATCCTGACGTGCTGGAGCATTTTCAAGGTCATATTCAATAAACACCCATAGCCGTTTTAGTAGCTGTACCTCGCAGGACTGTGAAATATATCCGATACATTTTGGTACATAAACTTTATTTTTACTTAATTATAAAATGTCAAAAATTGACGGGTAATATAACTTTTTAATATTTTTTTTCGTAATCAGGACACCAAATTACAAAGTAATTAGTTAAAATTATCGAAAAAGTTTTTTGGTTGTTGGCCTGTGTAATTGTGTTTAAATGGTGTTGTCACATGATTTTCATTTGAAAAATTGCTACTTATCGCACATTTAATTCGAATACTAGAAGTTGAATATGATTATCAAATTCAAAGTATCGCCCCATCAGTTTCTTGCCTATTCTTTCAAAAGTGTTTGAAAAAATATTCTTTGCCAGATTAGATAAAATATTGACAGAAAAAAATATAACACCAAGCCATCAACTTCGATTTAGACATAAGCAATCAACTGTGCAGCAAGTCCACAGAGTTATAAACAAAATATTAGATGATATGTTTAATAAAAGGTTCTGCGTGGCTGTCAACCTAGATATTGCAAAAGCTTTTGACAGGGTGTGGCAAAAAGGACTACTGCATAAGCTAAGTAAAATATTACCAAGGAACCACTTCACCATTCTCATTAGTTAGCTGGAAAACCGACATGCTTTTATAAAGTTTGAAGAAGAATGTTCAAGCATGATGCAAATGACAGCAGGTGTACCTCAAGGCAGTTTTCTGGGACCTCGATTGAACATGGCATTTACTGCAGATATTCCGATCCCAACAACAAAACATTACATGATAGCCACATTCGCGGATGGCAGAAAAAAAGCGACTGACATTCATCAACAAACAATAATTATATAAAATATATAAATACTATAAGGTGGCTCGATAAATGGAGAATAGAAATCAACAAAGATAAAAAGCTACAAGTAATATATACAAACAGAAAGCCTGAGAAACTCAAACTAAAAATAAAAAACAACTAATAAATAAAAATCCTTCCCACTGCAAAGTATATTGGTGTAACTATATATGAAAAACTAAATTGGAAACGACATATGGAAAATGAACGACGTGAAATCAAAAACAAGTTCAGATAACTATACTGGCTATTGGCAAAAAATTCAAAACTAAGCCATAACAACTAAATAGTGAAATATAAATAAATAATCTCACCCATTTGGAAATATGGCATAGAAATCTGGGGCACAATAAAAAAACCAATATCCAATTAATTCAAAGAGCCCAATCTGAAATACTTCGAACAATAACAAAAGCAGGCTGGTATATACCAAATGACGTCATCCACAACGATCTCAATTTCGACACAATAGATGTCGCAAATAGAAAATAAAGTATAAGGCATATACAACAAAATCATCAAAATGAACAAGTGCGGAACTACCACAATCGGAGAAAGTAGGCAAATGGAGATTAAAACGATTAACTCCAACAGAAACTAATTAATAATAACACATAAAAAATATTATAATGTAATATAAATTCAATTTAATCTGAATAAAATTTTTTTATGAATGTTTATCTAAAGGGTTTTTAATAACAGGTGTTATTTTGATATTCAAAGAAAAATGCTATTTTTTAATATAAATGATCGGATGTTTATTTCATTTTAAAGAGGAATGTATGCCGCTAATAGTGGAAAATAACATCTAGCAAATAACCACCACGACCACGCTTACAGGAAAATATCCTTTTCATGAAATATGATTTTGAAATTTTCCATAACCGAATTGAAAAGTGGCTGTCCTATGTCCTCGATAGCCTCACGAATTCCATCTTTGAAGTCTTGAATCGACTCTGCGCCTTTGGCGTAGACCTTCTCTTTCACGTAGCCCCAAAGAAAAAAAGTCACAAGGTGTTAAATCTCAGCCACTGAGAGGCCAATTGTGATCACCTCTTCGAGAGATAACATGGTCCGGAAACTTTTCCCGTAAAAGATCAATGGTTTCGTTGCTTGTGTGGTACGTAGCGCCGTCTTGTTGAAAACAAGTTGTTTATATGCGGCAATACTTTCATTGTGGCACCACAGTACGTTTTACACGTCATGTCAGTAAAATACGTTGTCGCAACGGACTCGTTGTAGCAGACCTTACTCATACCTCAGTTTTAAAGTGCGCGATTCCATGTCAAGTGATCGAAATACTATATTTTAGACATTGTCATTTTTGAAAAACACCTCCTCCTCAGGTTTTTAAATTATTTTTTCATTAATACATAGCAGAAACTATGCTCAGTATTGCCTGACCCAAATTTTCTAGTTATATTCAAATACGTACAGCGAACCAGTGAAAAATCAATGCAAAACACTGAGGGAGCGTGTTTGCCGAAAATGAAAAAATAATAATTTTCCCCCGAAAATTTTTGAAAACAAAAAAAATTTTAAATAAAATGTTTAGTAAATATGTTTAATGCTAAAAAAATAAAAATTAACAATTTGTTAAAGAGAAATGAAAATATTCCACTTTAAGAAACTCTATGGCAAAATTCCATTTCCAGCATTGAATAAATCTCAAAATTATAAAAATTTGTTTCAAAATTTTTCGGGTTTACTTTTTTTTATACTACAATAAAGTTTTAGAAAAATTTACGGCAATGTCCAAAATGCTTGGACAACTTGACATGTAATCGCGCAAAATTTAAGTAGGCAGCGGCCTTCGAGAACGAGTTTAAATTCGTGCAATTCGCTGCGGGGCTGGTATAAGAGTTTCTTGTATGAGTTTGTGACCAAATAAATTCACTTGTCAAATTTTGAATTTAAATTGCAGTTAATGCTGCGGTTAACGAACTACATCACATCATCGGCTATAAGCGTATTTAATATAAATCCCACAAAGCAAAGCAGCAGCACGTCATAATTCGCCTGCATGTTCTCTCATCCGCTTACGCAGATTGTGTTACTACACCAAGCCCACTTTGTATGCACATCTGCAACGGCGATGCACGTATGAGGATATTTCATGCGAACATTAGCAATAACCAGCAGCTGCCTGTAAAATAGTGAAGCAATAATCACTCACGGAATAGTTTATGCCATCAGCTAATTTTCTAACAGCATGCACGGAGGCATATGCTGCAATAATTACACGATGCAACGAGGTATATATGTATGTGTATGCATGCGTGCACTTGCGTATAGATGGTATTGTATTGCGTAAATACATTTATGTTGAGTGTTGCACTGAAGTACCTACTGATCATAAAATATATAACAACTTTTAAGTTTAGGAAAAACATTTTCATTTGCGCAGGATCTTAAAAGTTCGAATTTGTTTGTTAGCAGCTTTTTGTTTTGAAAGCACCGCCAAATTGACGCCATCGAGTCTTATTTGAGGAATGTTAAGTAGGAAATGTATAATTTATAGTACTGAAAAGAATTCGATTTAGTTCGTGAGCGCCATAAAAATAGTTAAAATTCACTACCTATATATTAGCTAAATTTGTTATCGCTTAGAGGAAGCTCACTTCCATTGATTAATTCGTAATCAAGCAAAATTGCGGTATTTGTTGCTGTTTGGCACACATTGTGGACTGATAGACTCATTTGATAATTCTTCTTCGAAAGTGCTGCTGGAAATGCATTTATTGTCAACGGATTGCTATTATACATAGGTAACAAATTTATTTGATTTTATTTTTTGCCTCCTAATGAGACATTTTTCACTACTTTGCTAAGCAAACACTAAAACGAAACTCCCGGGACGATTTATCGGTATTCTATAGCATTCAGGCCTACAAAATCATTCGCTTTGATGCCTTTGAACTATTCTTTCTGGTATCATTTCAAGGTGTTGGATACCATCTATTGCGGATAAACCTGAAACAATTGAATTCAATGTCCGAATTGTGCCTAAATGTCGGTCGAGAATTTAAGAGAAGACTCTAACTTGAAAGATCCTATATCTTCTCATGTTCAGTAGCTTTTGTACTATCAAGTACATTTCCATGTTTGATTATTCCTTTTGACGAAAATACTTGGATTCAGTGGGAGTTAAAATGGATTCCGTGAGAGCAAAATTTATTATTCATAATGGTTTAGTGAATCATTCCTCGTGATCAACAAAATAAGTTAAGTTAGATTATATGGGCACTTTTGCTCTCTAATCTAAATATGCCCATTTTTTAGGTTAGGATAACCTTGTAACAATTCCAGTTAAATCTATCTAATCTACCTGAACTCTACTCAACATAAGCAGGTTTTCAAAGAAAGCGTATCATGAAAAGATAAGGATTGGCTGTTGTTGTTGTTAAAGTGGTTCAGTATTTCAACTGATGAGGTCCTAATTAGTGACTAGCGCCGTTTTACGTGAGGTCCAAGTATACCAGCAGTTTTGTATCTCTATGTCTGTGATTTCATTAATTTGCTGAAGGAAAGGCTTACCGAACGAGCGAAGTATTGTGAATACTTTCTTTCACCCACTCCGCCTGACAGCTTCTGGAGATGGGATTGAAATCAAGCTTAAGTCTGGATGCATGATCCATTACCTTCAAGTGACTTGTAACGGTTGCAGTAATGCGTGAAATGTTTTGGTGAGAGCATCTTAACAGGTGATTCGTTATTGTGTTGAATGAGGTAGCAACTGCCACTGACTCTGTCTGATGCCGAACCTTTTCTTGCTAGCTCATCTGCTCATTACCCTCTACTTTCCTATGACCGGAAACCCATATGAGAGTAATTTAAAGCCCATGACCAAGCAATTCTAGTTCCTCTCTACACTGTAAAACTAGTTCCGATTTCTTTGTAGTGTTTTAGGGATTTGCATGCTTATCTGATCATTAGCAATCATTAATACTATCATACCTAGAACTCGCTGGCACAGTCAGGAAGTCAAATTGATTTGGATAAATTGGGCGTCTCCGACATGTATGGGACATGCTGCTGGAGTAACAGTCCTTGGCCGGTTATAAATTCGAGTCGTTTCAGGCATGTAAAACCGACTGTCGTAGGAGCGCACTAACGATTCGTCAAGGTTGTCAGTTTATTTTCCCTTGAAAGATCGTTTAAACTCATTAGGAGACCTCTTTTAGTTTCCAGTTCACTTTCACTCAGTGAACCAACCCCCGTTAACCAAAGTTAGTTAGGTAGGTTAGGCAATACTCTCAAGTGTAGTCCACTTCCCGTTGGTTAGTACTGTAATTTTTTTGGTGACATATGAATACAGAAAACACAAAGAAACGGAAATATTTAAACCTGATTCTGCTTACATATTTATTTTTTATTAATTCTTTTTTTAAATATAAAATATGTAGTTTATGTACCAACAAAACCACCTAACTGGAAGTTTCAAACGTTCAAACAACTTTACAAATTCAAAATTTAAAACTTTTTAATCAGAATTTCCTGAAAAATCCTAGGTATGCAGTTTTGTAGACAATAATTTTTTTTTTTATTTTGCTGGATGTTTTCGTGTGCATTGGTTACTATAGAAGAAAAGAAAATGCATGACATGTATTGTATTTCTCTAATGGGATCTGGGACCTCTTAAATGCGTTTGAAGAGATCTTCTTCAGCTCCTTCAGGGAATTCTTCTTAGTGGCCTCTATCGACTCAAAGCGGCGTGCGCGCAGTGTCAATTAATTTTCGATGATATTTGTCGAGATTTTGGTCAACAAAGTGTTCACAACATGAGCCCTATGAGACGGTGCGTTATCATGATGCAAAATCCATAGTACCATGACTTTCAACTTTGACCGACTTTGACGTGGTTTTTTGGGTTTCGGCTCATGTGGATAGCGCCATTCAGCCACCTGCCCCTGTTGACTGATTTGCATGTCAAACTCATATACCCATATCTCATCACCTGTTATGATGCACTGGATAAAAGTTGGGTCCGATTTCACTTGCTCAAGCCACTTGTCTTCAGCCACTTTCTTCTGATGAATTTTTTGAAAGAAATTCAACTCTCTTGGAACGAGTGGAGCAGTCACGCGTCTCATGCCCAATTGATGTTGTAAAATGTAGCGAATTGATTCGTGAGACACACTAAGGTCACGAGATCAAACTTAAATGATGGTTTTCCAGCACCATTTCATTGACTTTGTCGTAGTTTTCATCCGTTGAAGACGTTGGTGGGCGACCAGATCGGGCAAATCTTCCACAACTTCTCGGCCCTCTGCAAAAGTTTTATACCACTCGTAGACCCGTGCTTTTGCTAATGCACACTCGCCATAGGCTTTCTGCAACATTTTTAATGATTCGGCACACGAAATCCCGTTCAAAACACAAAGTGTAAGACAAATTCTTTGTTCGCTATTTTTATCCATAGTGAAGATCGCAGAGCACACCTGCGGTTGAATGATATATAGTAATTAAATGCCAAAAACAAGCTAATTGAGAGAACATGCTCAAACTGTGCGACACTATAGAGGACAGTTGTACCAGCATTCAAGCAAAAAATTTTAGACATATGTATGTGTAACGCGCTTTTTAAATGAACAATTCCCGATATTTTTTTAAAGAATGTAAATCTTCGGTAATTTTGCGCCTCCTTGAATGACTATAGTATGAACTCTATTAGTATAAAGAAAAAACAATAGTAAATACGTAAAACTTTGCCATACGTCGCGCTGCTATTGTTATGCACACAGGTGTAGATAGTGCTGAATTTATTTTCACACATCATGCATCTTCACTATAGCAAACCAATTTTATTCCATACTGTAATTGTTTTTACGAATGTCTTGCTCATGGGAAAACCCTCACGACATAATTTCCACATTTAATAATTTCCACAAAGAAATTATTCGCAATTTTGCACATTCATTATTAAGTGTAAAGACCGCATTCCCTTTTGAAATACTCCGAATTGTTCAGGTAAAAGCACACTTAGGTAAATGGTTTTACATTGCGGAGGTACAATGAATTTAACGCACCAGTTGCGTGCGTTAATTAGCAGTATATTGACGAGACTTCTCCGTTTCCCTACCCCAGAATTCCATAGTTATTAATTTTATGCAAAATTCAAATTAGCACGTTTTTTTAATTTCTCACAATATGCGCCCCATCCACTTAACACACAAATATGTGCATATACACATACATATGCATATATAGGTATGCGTGTTAAACATCGAAATTGGTGATTTTTTTGGGCGCACCAGTAAATTGGAATATTCGTGAGCTCCTTTCGGTGTTCGGTCTGTTGAACTTCGTTAACAAGCACAAAGCAACTGCCTACTATTCGCTATCCTATGCAGGGTACTCAGCTCAATGTAACCGGATAAGTTCCAACAATATTTGCATATGAAATTGTGTTGACGATGCCAGTTGATGTTACAACGAGTACTACTGTTGCTTCTGCTTTGAATGCTGTTGACAATGCCTGCCAATAGTTTTATTTTTTCTTCCATTTGTGGCTGCCGTTGGCAATTGCTCGTTCGTCACATTTGATGTTGTTTCTTGCAAATATGTACTTTGTTGTTGATGCTGCCGCAGTGAAATGCAATACATCTTGTGCAAGCAAATGCTATTACTAACACACTTACTTACTTACAAATACCAAACAACATTTGCCCTATATACGAATGTGTTCATACAAATAATGTTACACTTCGTTGCCTTCGGTTTACCTAACTGGAAATTAGTATAGTTGACTAAAAAGACGTACGAACGTGTAAATGTGCTCGTATGTTGCTGAAGAAGCGCATAAATGGGTTATGCAGAAGTAGCTACTTCATGGAGCACTTCAGCAATTGGGCATTTCTGTAAGTACTTGTCCTAGTGGTAAATGTTACAAACAAACATACATATGCAACATATGAGTATCAACTCCACATAGCACTCACTTTCATGCGTATACTGCAAACTTCATGTGGGTTATGAATATGAAATTGAAGCATAACATTGTCCTAACAAAGTGATCACACTCTGGCACTTCGTCTTCTCGCCTGACTGTTGCTTTTGCTGCAACATATTGTCTTGGGCAAACAAATTATGATTTTTCATAATACCAAAGCTGCCGTAGAACAGCGTCAAGGCAGCGCAGTTAAAAGAAGCAGCCAGTCCTTGGAGTTGGCAATATGTATGTATGTATATGTAATAAAGTACTTTGCTGTTATAACCTCAGGTGTGAGGTGTATTTAAATCGAAGCTCAGCCACAAGGTACTCAATATTAACATTTTAATCAATTTTGGCTATTTCTCTTTTTTTAAGTGCATGTTTTTGCTTAAAAATATAGCTAATTGCCTAACAAAAACCACTTCAATCTAATTTTGAAAATTTACGCAAAAATTAAAAACATTCCGGAAAATTTCATCCCAACTCCATCGTTTTTAATTAGCATTATGTGAACAATTTTTGGTATGCAATTTTATAGTCCATTTAATTTTCACTAACAGAGAGTCAATTTGAAGTTGCCGAGAAATTCGATTGATTTATCATAATTTTTTTCCTTGATGATGCTGCACATTTTCCACTTGTAACAAATGCACTAACTTTTTATTAAATTTTCATTCAAATTACTTCCACGATTGGCTTTAAAGTAGGCCAATGTGTCAAGCTTATCGGAGCTCATCTCACCAATAGAAATTTCGATTTATTGTTTCACTTTTCGAGTCGTCTCAAAATATTTGGCGTAAGGTGTATCCTTATCGGTACTCCACAAAATGTAATCTAATGGAGTCAAATCATAGTTTCTGGTCGGCCATCTTCGTTTTAGTGTTATTAAAGGATGTCGGTGTAATAAGAAAAGCCGTCCTGTTGAAATCATGTATATCAACTGCGTAAATATAGCGTATGTCGCCAACGCATACTGCCACAGCACGCACAATGGGATTTGTCGTATTCTAACTATACGTTGCTCTCTCTCGCTCCGATGTATTAGCGTGGCGTTAGAGCCGTGCGCACATATGGCGATTAATACTATAACGTGCATAGACACACGCGCATGCGCAATACTATCTATCCTATTCTAACAATATGTTGCTCTCTTCCGCTCTAGTATAGTAATATGGCGTTAGTGCTGTACGTTTACGCGTCACTCAATTTCTTTCTCTGTTATATTCTAATGCCTTGTATATAATGTATATGTGGTTCTCTCTTACTCATACAATACGAGTAACGTCGTACGACTTAGACTAGAGCCTTTGCGTAGGAGTGGGGAAAAAGACCAAGCACCGCAACCGGAGACGTGAATAGCCTAGAGTGTATCTAAGATATATATAAGGTATAGCTCTCTTTCTCTTTTTCCTCTACGTTATATCTTTTTTCTCTCTCGCGGAACGAAAATGCCAAAAACGTTGCATAGCCTTGAAATTTTAATCTCCATTCTCGCTCGTCCATCGACGCCTAAGAAGTTTGACTTCAAAAATAAATAAAATAAAATAGAATAAAATCAAATAATATATAATAAAAAAATTAAAATATAATGAAAATAAGTTCAAGGCAAAAATAATTTTTATTTACTTAAATAAAATATAATAGTATGAAATTAAATAAAAATAAATGAAACTGAAGTAATAAAAAATATGATAAAAAACAATAGAAAAGTATAAAAAAAATAATACTTTATTCTCTGCAATTGTTGTGAATTTATTTAGATATATATTCTTTCTCTCTCTCTCTCTCCCTCTCATTCTCTCTCGGGTCTCTCCCTCTTTCTTTGTCTGCCTTGAAAGTTTCACTTCTGTTATTTGTACTACGCTAAACGCATTTTTAATTTCCTTTAATTTTGTATTCAAATTTTTTACATTTAGTATTAATATACTTCAATTGAATATATTTGTATGTTTATTAACTTTTCTATTCTTATTTCAATTTATTCTATTTCATTTTTGTTTTTATTTATTTTTTTTTTTTATAACTTATCCCATTTTATTATTTTATTTTATTGTCGCCCATTCTATATTAATTAATTTTTTTATAGTTTTTTTTTTAATTTAAATGTATTTTTATTTTCTTAAGTTTTTATTCTTATTTTGTTTCATATTATCTATTTTCATGTTTTATATGCTGTACATTTATGTGTTTTATTTTATTTGTTTTTTTCGATATTATTTTCTTTATTTGGTTAAATTTCTATGTTTTTTTCTTGATCATATTCTATATATTTTATCTTTTTATTGTATTCTACATGCTTTGTTCTTAATTTTATTTTAGACCATTTCAGTTTGTTTAAACTTTTTTTGTTTTAATAATCATTGTATTGTTCTATCAGGAAATTCTTTGCGAGCTTTTGTAACCTAAGTTTTGAAGGAAATATTTTAGTCCCAATATAATATGAATACAAAGCAATTAAACTCATTTTAAGTCGTTTCTAACAGCATTTGCAACCGTATACACAAACATTTTTAAAAGTTTAATCACCTTGGATGTCCCACTTTCGAAGTGATTAAATAATAACTTGCATCCTAAGTTATTCAAGTAAATATCTGAATATCTGCACCTATGTGCATACATATACGCACTAACAAATCTCCACGCCATTATACCAGCCACACCAAAGGGAGCAATATAACAACAGCAGAGTAACAACTGAATACCCTTAATCGTCCCATTTTAGGTGATATTACATTTTCTCAACTCCCATTTTATGCATAGAGAATGTAAAATAATGCAAGCGTTAAATTGGTAACGTATGCAGCTGTTGCAGCCTCCTCAAGAACATGGTTTTATTGCTTCCACGGTTCTTGCTGTTCCTGCTGCAGTTCTAGCGTTTGTTGTTGTTGCATGCTTTTATCTTCTCTATTTCGTTGGCAACCTTCTTGCGATACTCTCGAGTGCTCAGCGATAATGGTGTCACTGTGATTGCTTTGGTTAAGATGGTGTGTGTGTGTGTGTTTACTTTCCAGTTGATTGCAAGTTGTTTACTTCAGATACATTACATTAAATTACGCTTAACGCTTACGTTACCCTACAGTCGAGTGCAGACGCCCCGTTTCCCGCTTCACTTGAAGATATACGTTACCTTTGGTAGCTGCTTCCACAAGTATGTTCTACGAACAGCAGGCGGCGCACAGCTTTGCGGTTTTCCAATACAACTGCTTTGTGTAATGGGCGGCGCGCTTGCGCAACTTCCAACACTGAGCAGACCTTTTCCCCAAGCTCGAATGTGGCAGATTATGTTGCCATCGACGATTAAGGCGGGTTTCTTCGCATGCGTTTATTTATAATATATAATAATTGTTTTTTTATGCATTACTGTATTATCTTTTTCTTTTCTTTTATGTTTCTTGTTGCCCCCTAGGTTTTGTTTCATCATTTATGTGTCATGGCTTTGCGTGATTGCGTACGTGTGGATGTTGTTCGAAGCGCATTGGTTTCTTATTATTTTTTATATTATCTTTCTGTTGGTGATGCATTATTTGTAATTCGATCGCTGCAACTGATTGCAACGCACTTTTGTTTTTGATTATATTGAAAGAGCTGAAAAGTTTATCGATGTCCCAATCCGCTCGCTTATTCTAAAAATAGAAAAAAACAGTGGTTTATTTATTTGAAACTGTTGAAATATTAGTTTGTAATGATTTATCAAAGTTGAAATATTTCCTAATGGGAACAAAGAATGAACTATTGTACTCATAGAATGAATAAGTACTATTGCATAAGATGAAGAATATGAACTATTGTACTCCTTTTTAACTTTCAGTCTTGAATAAACGTTTGATTGCTCAACATATCCAACATAGGTTATGGGCCCAGGCCACGTGTAAAGTTTAATTTTTGTCATTCACTAATGCGCAAAGTATTTGTTTAACGCAGCAGTCGCGTATAAAGCTTAATAAGGAAAAGGGAAAGAAAAGTTGCGAAAATGAATTCCAATTTCCAAATTGAAAAGCTTGGAGAAACGAACTACGATGTGTGGTGTATGCAAATGCGTAGCATACTTATTAATATGGACCAATGGGGCATTGTAAACGAAACTGTGAAGCGTAGCCAGGAAAACGAAGTGAAATGGGATCAAGATGATCAAAAAGCGTTGGCAAGTATAATTTTGTGTGTCAAACCAACGCAGTTAAGCAACATAAAATCATGTAAAACGTCAGCAGAGGCGTGGAAGAAGCTTCGAGATGTTCACATGCCGAGCGGGCCATTGCAAAAAGTTTCGTTGTATAAGAAGTTACTCAGTTGCAGTATGTCTGTGTGTCAGAGTATGTCAACTTATCTAACTTCGTTTGTCGAAGTGGTGGATAAATTAGCCGAAGTAAACATCGAATTGAACGAAGAGCTCAAAGTAATAATACTTTTGTCGAGTTTGCCGGTTGAGTATGAAAACTTTGTTGTAGCAATCGAGACTCGTGACGAATTGCCGACTTTCAATACTTTAAAAGTAAAGCTTTTAGAAGAGGGTGCTAGAAGAGAACAACAAACAAATCAACAGGTTACAGCGCAAACAGTTTATGCGCGTGTAAAAGAAGCGGCGCATACTCATAGCAATAGCAGATCAAACGAAAGTGCAAAGACAATAATAAAGTCAAGTGAGTTTAAGGGGAAATGCTTTAAATGTGGCATGCGCGGGCACATGATTGCTCAGTGTAAAAGAAAACCAAAACATCAAAACGAAATAGAAGATAAGCAAAGTTTAAAAACTAATGAACTTTCTTATGCTGTGTATGCTGCAACAGTGGGTGATGAAAAAAGCAAACATGATTGGTGTGTCGATAGTGGTGCGACCACACATATGTGTTGTGACAAAAATATGTTCATCTCGCTAATCGAAAGGCAAGAAAAAATAATGCTTGCAGCAGATAATTACACATTCTCGCAAGGTATAGGTACGATTAAAATAAAAACAAGAGAATGTGAAATAGAACTACGTGACGTGTTGTTTGTGCCTTCACTCAAAATGAATTTTTATTCTGTAAGTAAAGCATTACAGTATAAACATACAGTTACGTTCAAAGAAAATGTTGTCAAAGTGAAAAACAGTGGGGGTAAAACTCTACTTACGGCTACATTGCAAAATAATTTGTTTATTTTCAATGCAAAAGTACAAAACTCAAACGTATATTTAAACTATATGAAATGGCATAATCGTTATGGCCATATTAATTTTGAAAGCCTAAAGAAAATTGTGGACAAAGACTTAGTGCGTGGTATAGACGTAAAAAATGTTAACACAAAAACAAATTGTGACACTTGCAACAAAGCAAAAATTAGTGCCGTGTCTTTTCCTAAGAAGAATAAAATTCAATCGAAGCAAGTTTTAGAAATTATACATACAGACGTGTGCGGTCCGATAAACGTAAAATCTGCTGGTGGTGCACGATACTTTCTCACATTTGTAGACGATTATTCGAGAATGATATTTGTGTACTGTATTAAGGAAAAGAGCGAAGTGTTCGAAAAGTTTAAACTTTTTAAAAATATGGTTGAGTGCCAAACACAAAAGAAAATTAAAATATTGCGGAGTGATAATGGCACCGAATTTAACAACAAACTATTTAATGAACTTTTAAATAACAGTGGAATTAAGCGGCAATTAACTGTGCCATATACTCCTCAACAAAATGGAGTGGCTGAAAGAGTAAACCGCACAATTGTTGAAATGGCTAGAAGTTTGCTAGTGCATGCAGGTATTGAAGAAAGTTTGTGGGGTGAAGCTGTACACACAGCTGTTTATTTACGAAATCGTGCACCTACAAAATTACTCGAAGATTGTACTCCGTATGAAATGTGGTACAAAAGAAAGCCATCTGTAAAACATTTTAGGATTTTTAGCTCACGTGCATTCGCTTTAGATAAAATGCATCGTGGTAAATTTAGTGCAAAAGGCAAAGAGTATGTGTTTGTCGGATACTCAGAAATTGCAAAAGCTTATCGTTTGTACGATAGGGAAACGCGTCAGGTTTGTGTAAAGCGTGATGTAAAGTTTGTAGAATACGAATTTAGTTCCGCTATACCTGAAAATAACAATCAAAACGTAAATGATGATAATGATATTGCTACAATTGTAATGCAAATAGACCGTCCTAACGAAGAACAAGTTGATGAATTCGAAAGTTGCACCGAAGAAGACTCAAGTCAGGCGGAGTCAAGTGAAGAAAGTTCCGACGTGGAACATGAAGCACAAACAGCAGGCAGCTCTCGAAATGAGGAGGGTGAAATACGTCGCGGTCCTGGTAGACCAAAAATTATTCGTACTGGAGAGGCAGGTCGTCCTAGAAAAGAATATCAAACGTTAAACTACTTACAATATGGTGAAGATATAGAAACGCCGCGTTCAGTCAAAGAAGCCTTAGCAAGCGAATACTCCTTTGAGTGGGAGGAATCTATGAAAGAAGAGTATGAAGCACTTTTAGCAAATAATACTTGGTCAACAGTAGATTTGCCCAAAGGCCAAAAAGCGATTGGGTCAAAGTGGGTTTTTCGCATAAAACGAGACCCAAGTGGTAATATTTCAAAGTTCAAGTCCAGGCTAGTGGCAAAAGGCTGCAATCAGCAGCTGGGCTTAAATTATTGGGAAACTTTTTCGCCAGTAATAAGATACGAGACAATTCGCATGTTGCTTGCTATTGCGGTTGAGAAAGAGTTACATTTACATCAAATCGACATTTCTAACGCGTATCTTAATAGTAAAATAAGTGAAGACATTTATATAAAGCAGCCAGAGGGATTTGTAGATTCCAAAAATCAGAATAAGGTTTTAAAGCTGAACAAAGCTATTTATGGCTTAAAACAATCTGGTCGACACTGGAATAGCACACTTGACGTAGCATTAAAAAGTTTAGGTTTTAATGCGTGTAAAAGCGAACCGTGTCTGTATGTCAAAAAATATAAAAGCGTACATAGCTACATAGCAGTATATGTAGATGATCTGATTTTGGCTTGCCCAAGTGAACAAGAAATCGGAAGCATTAAGCAGGCCTTACATTCAAAATTTGAATTACATGACGGTGGTCCAATAAATTATTTTCTTGGTTTTGAAATCGAACGTGAGGGTAAAACTGGTGCGATTTCCGTGTGTCAGAAAAAATATATCAGCGAACTACTAAACGTTTATGGTATAACCTCATGTCGTCCGGTAAGCACTCCTTTGGATCCAGGTTTCCAAGCAAGCTGTAAAGATGAAAAATGTGCAAAGGTGAATGCAACAAACTATCAATCGTTGATCGGTTCTTTAATGTATTTGGCGATTTCAACACGGCCGGACATAATGCATGCAGTATGTGTACTAGCGCAAAGAAACCAAAATCCACACTCTGAACATGAAGCGGGTGCAAAACATATTTTGAAGTATTTGTCAAAAACAATTGATTTGAAGTTAATTTATTGCAAAAATGGTAAGCTGGTAGAAGGATACGCAGATGCTGATTGGGCCAGCAATAGTGTAGATAGAAAGTCATATACCGGTTATTCATTCTTTTTGGCTGGCAGCGCTTTTTCATGGCAAAGTAAAAAGCAAGATGTAGTTGCTTTAAGTAGTACGGAAGCGGAATATATCGCTTTAAGTACTGCAGCAAAGGAAGCTGTATACATTCGGCGGTTATTAACTGAAGTTGGTTACAACCACGAAGATCCTATTTTGGTGAAAGGTGACAACATGGGCGCAATTCAAATTTCGAAGAATCCTGTATTTCACAAACGCACCAAACACATTGAAATTAAATATCACTACATTCGAGAGGTTATTGAACAAAATAAAATTAGATTAGAGTATGTTTCTACAAATGAAAATGTATCTGATATTTTTACGAAAAATTTGCAAAAACAAAAACATGTAAAGTTTACACTTATGCTTGGTCTTAAAAATTAATGTAAGAAATATTTAACTTGAGAAAGAGTGTTGAAATATTAGTTTGTAATGATTTATCAAAGTTGAAATATTTCCTAATGGGAACAAAGAATGAACTATTGTACTCATAGAATGAATAAGTACTATTGCATAAGATGAAGAATATGAACTATTGTACTCCTTTTTAACTTTCAGTCTTGAATAAACGTTTGATTGCTCAACATATCCAACAGAAACTTTCTAGTGTTTTCCTTGTATGAATAGTAAAACTTTTAGTTTTTCTTAAAAACCAAACCACTAAGAAAGATCTTCGATGACGCCAAATCACAAGACTTAGTAGGTAATTCACATCCTCGCGGTGCAAATTAAAAGTGTTCCGATTCCAACAAACAAGCAGCAAAATCTCGCTGTCGCCGATCATTTGGGCATCGATTTGACTAGGTTCTTCGTCGGCTGTGTTCTCGTATGGGACCAATTTTTTCTTGCCAGTTACCGTCCGCTCCAAAAATGAAGCAACTTCGTTGCGCACAAAGACTCTAAGACGTTAATTCGGTTCACTATTATCTCGGACTATTTTGTGTCACCTTATGCAAATGGTTCCAAATGTTTTTCTGGTTAATTTTAATCTTCCTGGGACTCTTCATTTTCCATGTTTTTATCAACGTTTTCGACGATTCATCTAGCAGAGCGTGCCTCTGCTTCGACATCCATATTACATATGCAAAAACTGTATCGTATACTTTTCTCTTATTGCATTCGTTTTTTTTTTGTTGGGCCTATAAATAGCAAAATAGCACACATTTTCTTGAGTATCCGTTCTCATATTTTACCTTGATCGTAGTGGTACTGAGGAATGTGTCGAATTTTCACCAAGCACAAAACTTTTTTTGAAGTGTTGTGTGGGAAAACGCTCAGAACTTTTTACTTCATCAACTTTTTTTTCCATTCAATGTGTTAATATTTTTTACTGATACAGTTACCTTACAACTTTCAGGACCCTCCTAACCTCAAGAGAAGAGTTGGAACGGAACGATGTACATTCATGTATGTACAGATGACTCAAAGCTCGAGGGTAGGATGGGCGGAGATATATATTCCGAATGCCTGGGGAGCTCTTTCTTCAGTTTTTAGCTTCCCGACTACTGCATTGTCTTTCAGCCTGAACTTCAGGCAATAACAAAAGCCGTGGCACTGTACCAGATGTGATGCGATAACTGGAGAAAATGTAGAAAATTCCTTTACAAAGCAGGCGACAACCTCTAAGGTAGCCACGAAATTCCGCACATCTCTTAACGAGATGGCTGAGTCATTTCACCTAAAGGTGAAACAAAACAATATTATTCCCCTTCTCATTCCCTCTACGAATTTTGGATATTGTCTGTGCAATATCATCCCAAGCCCAGTGAATTATTTTGGTTGGGTCCTCGACCTTTTTTAATTTTCCCCTCAGAAAGTATTTGACTTGTGATTTGAATATATCCAGTGTTACAAGTCGTTTCCATAAGAGAAGCCAATTTCTTTTCCAGGTAAAACACACGAAAATCAGGACATAATCTACACCAAAACTCGTTTATATAAAACTACACTTTTTAAATAAAAGGTGATCAGATTGGAGGTACTTTTTCCAATCGTGTTTTTCGACAGATCACGCGCGACTACTGTCAAACTAAATACAATACATAATTTTTTTAGTATTCATTCAAATTTCCTCAAGAAAAGACTTACACCTCAACAACTGTAAAAAATCGTAACATTTTATTATGTAAATCGACGCTCTGTTAAAAGTGTTGATCGCGCGCTCAAACCAATTTAAGTGGTACATTTTTGGCTTAATGGCTAAGTCAATAAGCAAAATTGTCATATTTGAACTGAAGAACAACCCGAAGCCGTTCAAGAACAGCCAGCCAATACATCCATTGAAAACAACCGTTTGGTGCGACCTATGGGCTGGAGGAATCATCGGTCCATATTTCTTCAAATACGAAGCTGTCGCCAAAGTAACAGTGAATGGCCCTATCGATGAATTTTTTATGCCAGTAATTGAAGCCTGTGATCTCCACAGCATTTGATTCCAACAAGACGGTACTACTTGCCACACAGTCCGTTAAACAATGGATTTACTGCGTCGTCTTGCAATTTATTTCTCGTCTCGGACTGAAGCATTCGCCACCAAGGCCATGTAATATCACACTTTTGGACTTTTATTTGTAGGTGTACATGAAGTCTAAATGTTTTGCGAATAAACCAACTCCGATTGAGGCATTGGATGTCAGCATTACTAAAGTTACTTACGAGGTATCGACCGAAGTCCTCCAGCGAGTCAATCAAAATTGCTGTTTGCGGATGACGGAGTTACGGTGCAGTTGCTGCCAACATTTGAAAGAGGTTATCTTTAAAAAATAAATGTCATGAATAGTTCTATCAATCAATTTGAATTTTCATTGCATTATTTCAATTTAAAATCCGATACCTCAAAATTGATCTCACTTTAAAAAAGGATTTACCATCTCAGGCTCATTCCAGCAATGCAAACTTTCGATATTCACCGAAAGACCATCATTAGACAATTTCGCCCTTTTGTGAGCAAGGCTAATCTCGAGTACCGTTGCCGAAAAATGATACATGCAAGTAATTTCGCCTTATTTCAGTGAAGTACCGCGACATGAGCCCACTTTTGCCCACAACAAAAACATTATTGCCTGCTAATTTTTTCAGCAAAACTTTTCATTTCTATGCTTTTGAGCACTTTTTCTTTAGAGTTTTCTGTGAAATAAAAATTTGCTTTTCCATGACGACTTCACGGATTTATTAGTAAATAGACATAGAAAATTATACATCTTGCATCACCGTTAATGATTGCTTCATGAAAAATAATGAACATTAAAAAAAAAAGTTATTATAAAATTTGTCGCAATGTTGATGTTCTATTGTTAGTTGTAGTCTCTGACAAAGGCAAACTTTTATGTAAATAAAAATGCTGGTTAAAACTCGAAGGTCAAAGGTGGTGTTATAATTGTGAAATGGCTGTATATAAAGGGTGGTTAAATTTCAACGGCCGATGTTGAATGTGAACCACGCCTAAACGTCAAGTTTTTTTCTGCATTTCATTTGACATTTTTCAATATTAGACTAACTCAATTTGAATCATGGAAAGATACACAATCGAGCGACGCGTTAAAGTTATTCAGGCTTATTATGAAAACGGGCGTTCAAATCAAAATGCATATCAAAGAAAATCATCTTCAGTGATGAGGCACATTTTCACCTCAGTGGATTCGTCAATAAGCAGCGTTGCCGCATTTGGGTGATTGATAATGCAAGAGTGATTGCCGAAAACCCAATGCACCCACAAAGAGTGACTGATTGGTGCGGTTTATGGGCCGGCGGCATCATTGGGTCGTATTTTTTCCAAAATGAGGCCGGTCAGGCAGTTACTGTGAATAGTGTTCGCTATCGTGAGATGATAACGAACTTTTTATGGCCCGAATTGGAAGATATGGATGTGAACGATATGTGGTTTCAACAGAACGGTGCCACTTGTCACACAGCTATCGAAACAATGGCTCTTTTGCGCAAAAAATTTGATGGCCGAATAATCTCACGTCGCACAGTGCGGCCGATTCCCGAAAAGCTGGCCAAAACTCAAAAAATTAAGTAATTGATTCAAAATTTCTTACTCGGGGGTTGTCGGGGTCGCTGATTACGAATTTGATCTTAAAATTTTGAAAATCCACCCCCTTCCACCCCTATTGACCACCCCCTCACGTGAAATAGCGTATATTCAAGAACATAATCAAGATGCATGTAAATTTATATGTTTTCGGGGTCGCTGATTAGCAAGTGGTAGCAGCTGAATCTTGTTTTATTCAGTAACCATTACTTTTTTGAGTAACCTTTAATACGTTTCAAAGCAGCATATGACGGCGTTGTATTACTATACAGTTTGAAAACTCAAATTTTATAAAAAAATTTGCAAAAAATGTATCTACGTATTGCTGCAGCTAAAAATTTTGTGTCGAGGTATTGATGTGTACTAAAGATTTATCGTATTTTACTAACCTTCCGAAGATGATTCCATTTGGTTTTGTTCAATTTACTCCATTACGAAATCTTTCAAATGTGTACAACTTTCACTATTCATCGACAGTAGTACGATGCTCAAACGAAGGCCACGTTGCGACTGAAAATACAGAGGATACTTAGGGTACAGGACGTTGCTATGAACGGTTTTCACTACTCAAGGCATTACTGTAGCCAACCCAAAGACAAAAAAACTCTATCTAGAAACTTTTTTTTTCGACTTTTGGCCAGCTTTTTGGGAATCGGCCGCACTGTGCGTCGCGGCGATGTCAATTGGCCGCCACGATCATGTGATTTGGCACCGTTGGACTTCTTTGCTTGGAGTTATTTGAAAAAAAGGTGTACATCGATAAGCCAGCATGAATTCAAGAGCTAAAGGATGAAATAATTCGGCACATTAACGGCATAGAACCTCAATTATGCCTCAGCGTCATCGAAAATTTGGACCATCGGATGGAGGTGTGCCGCCATACGTAATAGAGCCCTACCAGAGTTATCATAACAAAGAGAAATGATAATAATTTCCTAAAAAAGTTGTATTTGATTCAAAATCAACACCAGCCCTTCAAACTTAACCACCCTTTATATATATATATATATGCCCCAATTGGATTGAGCAATACTGCTGCTATTCAATACTCTTTTGCTTAATGCATTAACAGTAAACATCAGTGACAATTTACTGTAAAAAAGTACGTTTTTATATTGCATGAAAATCGACACGTTTGTTAAATTTTTTAAAATAAATTATTTGATTACTTGGCTTTTGTCGCATTCAAACTGTTTTTTGGCATATATTATAAAACTGATAATAAATAATATATATATTTTTTACCATTATTAATTTTCGTTTCTTTATTAAAATAAATTATATTACCATTTATTTTGCTCTGATAAATAAAAAAAACATCTATAATTTATATGGTGGTTTCTATCAATAATACGTGAGTGTTGTCGTATTAATTGCTAAAATGAAATTTTTACCATGTACATATGTACATATATGAATGTAGTCATATTGATTTGTAGTCGCCGAGTTTGCAAGCCGATGGTGTCACCTCAATGCATTCGGAGAAAAAAATTTCGAGCTATGTAGTAATTATGTGTGAGCAAAAAATTTGCTCCCGACAATTGTAATAACTCAAATACGTCAGTGTATTTAATGGAAATAACATTTTTGAAAAAAATAAAGCGATCGTAAAGAAACAGTGCAAATAAATAGCACAGAAAAAACCGTAAAACAAATGTCACCGCAAAACAGTTTGTAAGCTTATCAAACATTTACGAAATTGCTTTTACTTTTTACCCATTGAACTCAACTGGAAAGTATTAAAAGGACACGTCTACTTGTATGTTTATGCACATGTACTGTATATAGTTCAAGTGATTTGTAGAGATATATTTCAACCGCAATTTAGCCATAAAATGCAGCACCTGCACTCGCTTCACTAAGTTTTGTGTCAAATATTTCCTTTAGTTGATTTAAAAACAAAGTGCTACATTTTTCCTTGATATTTTTAGCGACTGCCTTTTGCTGCCCTGCAACCAAGAAAATATTTTCTTAATGTTTTGCTTTTGTTTCCTTTGTGCTTACAGATGGCCCACAATTGCAGGCGCCGCGCTTTACCACACAACCCTCGTCATCCGGTTCGATAGTGAGTGAAGGACGCACGAAAATCCTCCAGTGTCATGCCTTGGGTAAGTACTGTCCCTTTGCCAACATATCTGTGTGTACCTATGTATGCATGTATATTGTATGTTATAAATATATTATTGTAAGTATGTATGTAATCCACTAACATCACAATGTTCCATTGACAAAATCCCTGGAATGCCATTCAAAATGTTCTCTATATACATATGTATTATAGTTCTTACTTACAAGCGTAGCTGCTTCCCCTTTCAATTTCTGCATAGTGATACGGTTGTCGCATTCTTTTACTAGTGTTCAAGGATATTCGTGTATATGTGATTGTTGGTAAATGCTGCTTTTATTTAAGCCCCTCGCAACATGCGTCCATTGAACGAGCATCTAGCAGCTATTTAACCGTCCAAATATCCGGGCGGATGAAAATAAGCAGTCGTTTACTGGAATTCCTACTCTTCAACTGCACTGGCTACTTTCACCCGTCTACTTATAGTCACACTTTTACTGCCTGTCACACTGCCTGATTTTGCCATTCTCTTGCTGCTTGGGACATTGTAAGTCGATAGCCATAACCGCCTCTTCATCTCGCTGCTTTCTTTACTACATCATCGTTTTCTTGCAGCTGAGTTGCTTAAGAATAAGCCAACCAATGATTTTCGACGACACTAACCATGCCAGCGCAACATTGTTCTTTTTTCGGATAATGAAGTGGAAAAATAATAACTTTTTATGAGGCTTCTTGTGGCTGTTCAATACATGTTACCTCCTACCTTACTCTTGTTTCGCTTGAGGCCACCCACATTTCATTTGTGTAAGCTTCTTAGTCATTTTTACAGATACGTGCCATACAAGTATATGTATTGCACCCTTTTGACATTCGATATCCACTTTTTGATTACTTTCATTATCTCCATTAATGTATTAATGTGCACAAGTAAATATAATACAATATTTTCAGTCAGCTTAAGGAAGAGGTACACTTCACTTTTGATTCTATGCAAAACTGCTTACATGTGGTCTCATCTGAGTTTAGGTTTTAAGTAGTTTTTTGTTTAATAGAAAAGTGGCTGGCAAAATTCAGACAGACTACCGTTATACAAAAATGTAAATGCCGCTAAATATCCTTTTCGCAATACGCGTTGTACTATTTTTAGTTTTGTGAGAAATTTAGAAAGCGTACGTTTTTTTTTATAAAACGATCTCCGCGTATAAAAAACGCTTTCGAGCAGTATGTACACCCTAACGGTCTAAAAATGTCACGTGCGTTTCTATCAGAATATTTGGAGAAGTCGAAGACGCTCATAAATAAATGGGTGCAACGGTATACTGAGTTTAAAAACGTTGACGACTTCCCGGAATCCGCCCCAAAACAAAATAACTCTCCAAAGCAAGACCAGACGATTATTGATTTGTGCGTGACAAAGCCGAACTTTTCGTCATATGAAGCTGCAGCCGTTTTAAGGAAATATGGTGTTTATATATTCATAGACACAATACGAGGACGTTTATGTGCAGAACACCTCAAATTCCGAAGCACATCGAAAAACCCGTCGCTCTCATTATCGCACATTGAAAAAAAAACGACTTGCATTGGCTAAACCAAATTCAGAACGGAATTGGGCAAACGTATTCACGTATACTGAGCGAATAATTGCCTACGTCGGTCCTGGTGTACTGCTGATCATCGGCAACTTCAACGAACTATTAAGCATCCAGTTAACGTTCATGTTTGGGGTGGCCGTTTTGGAGATTTGGCCGTTTATTTAAATGTACCGCCAATTTGAATACAGTTCTGAATTTTGAATACAGTACTACAAAATTTACCAAAAAGCATTATTGTCGTCAGCTGCGAAGAGTTTTGAAAGATCTAACCAACCTTTGACCTACAGCTCAATGCGGTCTTCGAACGGCAGATGGTTTTTATGAAGAGCTTTTTTATGGCAGAAATACACTTAGATGTTTATAAATGCGACCGCTATTAAAGGGAACCTGTTCTTTCATGAGTGTTTCTTACATGGCGTTTCGAACCCGGACATATAATAACTGAATTACTATAATATACACTATGTTTTATCCTTACTTGGTCTTTGCGAACTGTAAACAATATCGAAAAGATGGTCACCATTTCCATTTCGGCGCGTTTTTCATTAATATTAGCCTTCAGGGAGTTGAGCGTTTGAGGTTTATTAGTGGCGATCTTTAACTTCAAGTATTTACAATAGTTCTACAGGAACAGGTGCGATGCTGTGGGATCGGTAAACGAGGAGGCTAGTCAAACCCGCTGTTTTTGCAGATGAGCTGCATTTGGAGATGAGCCTGGCATTGGCCTAATTAAATTTATCGTCTGTCAGGCCAATCATTTTCCAACTGATGTTTCCCAATGAATAATTAACCATAAAGTGGTTTTCGGTATGTTTAATCGCGACGTGTAATGGCGCAACAAGATCCAGCCGGTATTTTTTATGTGCCATTTTCGACTTCTAACAATCTCGTGATATTCGCGATTTGTAATTTCCTGCAAGGTACAAGAAATTGGGAATGCAGCTCAATATTTAGGAAAAAAATTTTAAAATTTTAATTTTTTTTTTCTTATTTTACAATATATTTTTGGCATTATTATTGCATTTTTGTGAAGAGAAATTAAAAAAATAATATCGACCTGTACCATTTTATACTAAATTAACGGAAAAGTCCATTTTTTTTAAAACATATTGAACGGAAATTTACAAAGCGCTGGGTAAATATTAAAGAAAACAAAATAAAAAATAAAAATATAAGTGACTCATTTTTTGGCGTGTCACAAAATGCTACCCCAATCGAGAAAAAAAAATTTTTTTGTGCATCCCTAGTGTACATGTGTTCTTTTATTTCATTTTATCCAAACATTCGTACATAGCATAGCATAGCACAATTATGTGCATATTTCGATTTCCATTCAATTTTTTATCCCTTTTGAAAGAACTTTAATAGGATTATAAAATTGCTACTTAAGTAATGCAGATTCAATACAATAATATCATATTTTTTACATGTTTATGTGCATACAGTTAGGACGACTTTAGAAAGTAACTAATATTTAACTCAAATATTAATATGGTCAGTGTTGGAAGTAAGCAGAGGTCGGAGCCGCTTAGTTAGCTAATCATTAATATGTGTGTTACAGTCTGTGTCAGCAAAAAGCAATCGCGATTATTCATTAAGTATAGAAGTTATATATTTAAAACTTTGTTTACATGAAAGTGTTGCAATTACTCACAAGGCCGTGAAGTCTCCATCGGTGTTGAGTATAGCCTGGAATCTTCTCGGCATGCTTTGAACCAGCTTTTCTGCGTAGCTCGTCGACAAAGGCGACCATATTTTGCGAACTTGATGCATGAGGTGCTTTAAATCAGTGACTGGCTTTCTGGCAAGATGCGTTTTCCTAATTCCCTACACATTTTCAATGGAGTTGGCGTCTGGGAACTGAGAAGGCCAGTCAAATAGCCTTCCTCCTTGTCGGAAAATTAAGCATTTACTGCCTGCCTTGAGCTGTTGTGCGTCAGGAAAACTTTTTTTCCACGCAGATGTTTCTTCAAATTTGGGAACAAAACGAAATCAGAAACGGGCCAGACCTGAGCTATAAGGTGGGTGAGTGATTCCTTTGAAGCCGCCATCTCGTGCAGCGGCTTTCGAAAAACGCGTTTTTGAACCAAGGCATAGCTGTGATGAAGAAACACGGTCGTAATCACTTTTCCCTCTCCACTTTTTCTTTAAGAGCTTCCTCTGAAGCCCTTTTCAGTGTAAGCAATCAATAAACACCCTTTTGATTCCCAAGGCACTGAGAACATGATCTTTCCAACGGAGTTAAATTTTTTAACATGATCTGAACACAATTTAGGACGTGGTATAAAAAGGACCACGTCCTAAATTGTGGGCTACTTACGGACTCATTGAGATGAACGCATTTTTCTCATCTTCAGTGCAAATGCGATCGAAAATACTTTTTTAATCTTCCCGCAGAGCTCCAAACACTCCACAGCATCCCACTCACGCTTGATTTTTGTTTTTGTTTTTTGGAGGTGCCGTGAGTATTCCCGCTCCCCACCTTGCACTCGCTTTTGAGAGATTAAGATGATCTTAAAGAGGAATTGGTTAGTCTTAGCTGATAATAATTTAGCCTTTATTCGTCCTTTAGTACAAATATCGCAATTTTTTTACATTTTCTGCTGTAGGGCCGGTAACGGAGCCGGTTGAGAGAGAGTTATCTTGAAGATCCTTTTAATTCATTTCACTACTTTCCAATTGTGAATAACAAAGGTGTAAATAGCCACCGTTTGTAACAAAATGTTTTTTATTCACATACTCAGATTCGGTGCCCGCGCTAATAGGCTGATTTGACATTTATATTTGCCGAGTACTAATCGATAGATGTGGCTTCTGCCTACAATTGATTATATTATTTTTTTATATTTTCTTAAGACTCCTAAGGACATATATGTTTCAGCTAAACAATATTTTCTATGAATATTTACTTTCTACGTATAGGTATTTACCGCCACCAAAATTCTAATACATAGATTCCACGTACCATGAGCTCAGTGCCGCTGTAACCAAGAATGTTTATTTGTTTCATAATGTCCGAATATTCTTGGTTCGATGTTATCGAACCTGCGTCAGGCAAAGGTGAATATATCCGTTCCCGCGATAGTCAGTTCTACGTTAGCGGAGTGACCCGGATATACATATATCCGACTAAGGACGGTCACTCCAACAGTATTACCGAAATATTTATGCAAAATGTTTATACTGTTGCAACAATAACAACATATCCGAGTATAAATCCTTCTATAAGGTCATCCCGACTATTTTGCGTTAGTAAAAAATTGCAGGTCTGTCCGCATTGGAGTAGAAGCTTGGCTTGTTCATCTTTAAAAGATGTAGGACCAAGTCTGTTATTTTTATATCCCTCGTTTACTGAAATGGTGTTTTATGCTGAAATGGAATATACAGAAATAATCACTGGTATTCGATTTATATGAGGTGTTTTTTTAAAAGCTTTAAACTTAAAATAATAATGCAAAACAGAAGTATTTTTGTATTTTTTTATAGCAACAATTCATTCGATAGCGCTCGCCATGCACCCTAACGGTAGCTCCTTCCTCATTTCGGTCATTCCGGAAGAAATAAGACCGATGATGCCGCCAGTGCCCTATGAACTTCGCAAACAGTTTATTTATTTATTATTATTATTTCTTTTTTTTTTTTCAAAGTAAATCTCACGATGGCTTGCCAAAACTTGCATTACTGAACAGAAACCTCAACACAATTTGCCTCTCTCAGCTAAAACTACCATAGTTATCGATGCCAGTAGTTCTCCTGCAGCTAAAAAATATATACCAAATGTATCTTCTCACTTGAGCAAAATGTTTTTGGTTATTTTTACTTAGAAAGGTAGTTAAAATAGAATCTTTAAAGGGAATGTTCTTCATATTTTTCCATATGACGTTATTCCAGGAAACGCGTGTTATTTTCATTGCGGAGGAATGTGAGTATGCTTGGTTCATCAATGTCAAACAATGAACTCAATATATAAAAAAAGTAATTGGTAGGATGTCAGGGATAATTAAAAGTTCACCCGCCTCTTTTCAATTTTCCAATAAAAACTAATAAATACATAATACATGTAAAAAGTTGCTATAATTACAATTAATAACTTTCTATCAACCAGTTACTGATCGCTATGTGTTTTCACCTATAATTATCGTTATACGAGAAAAGTTTGAATTTTGATTTGTAAATTTTTTTTTTAAATTTAAATTGATGCCTTTTAACACAAATTAACACTAACAACTTAATTATGAGAAACATATTGTGGTAGCAATTACCAGATTACCAATCGTGGTCAATTTATAAAATTATATTGATTGAAAATTTTTTTTTTTTTAAATGTGAATCAGATAGTTAAGTATAATATAAAATGAGTGGAATGTTCATATGGTATATCTTGTTTCAAATTTTTTTCGTAGTTTTTTTTTACTTATAAGTGAAAAGTATGCACGCCAATATAGTATTTACTATTATGATTAAATTAAATGCTCCATTTAGTGGCAACTGAGTAACTGCAACTGCATACATATACATACATATTAATTATAAAATTGTGAAACGATATACTTGCGGAATAATTCAGCACTGGCGGAATTTGCAATACTTGAAATAATTCATATACGAGTATGTAAAGTTGATAACTATTTGTCGCTGATTAACAAGTCAAGTGCACATTGCAAACATGTTTCTCTTTAAATTTTCCATTATTATACCACGAATATGTTGCATTTCAAACAATACACAATCAGTCAAACACTAACTTAATCATTACTTAATTAAATCAGCTACGTGTGAATGCACAATAAGCAGTTTCACCACAAATGAATAATGGCAAAAAGAAAATGCATTTACAATTAAAACCAAATGAAGTTTGAAGAATAACGTGCCAACTTTGCCCTAATTCCTGCTTATATTGATGATTTCGTAGTCAGGCAATGCATTTCTAAAAAGTTACTCATACGCCATGCAGTACGACGCGGGTTGGCGATATATTCAAGCTTATTTTTCTGATTTACTAAAAATGCAGATCTCTTATCAAAACTTAGACATATATAATCACTGAATGCCATGCTTATAACCAACAAGCAAATAACTGCAAAGGAAAGAAATTAGTATATGAGTTAGAAAGTACTAAGTAAAGACGTGTTGTCTCAGTAGGGGCGGAAACGAAACGGGGCCTCAAAATTGATTTTAGAGCTATGCTCCGGTGGGCATTTTTTTCTTAAAATCGTATGTAAAATCTGAGCTGCTAGGAACGATATCGATGTCATTATACAAATTGGTCCTCCCTAATGTACATGTTTACTCAAAAGTAAGCAGTCCGCCGTAGCCGAATGGGTTGGTGCGTGATTACCATTCGGAATTCACAGAGAGGTCGTTGGTTCGAATCTCGGTAAAAGTAAAATTAAGAAAAACATTTTTCTATATTAATAGCGGTCGCCCCTCGGCAGGCAATGGCAAACCTCCAAGTGTATTTCTGCCATGAAAAAGCTCCTCATAAAAATATATGCCGTTGTTCGGAGTCGGCTTGAAACTGTAGGTCCCTCCATCTGTTGCACAACATCATGACGCACACCACAAATAAGAGGAGGAGCTCGGCCACACACCTAACAGAAGTGTACGCGCCAATTATTTATTTATTTTTTTTTTTAAGCAGTCCCACGTCTAATTACTGCCACGTCTCTTCTATTCTCATCCTCCTATTTCTGGCGTACGTCTTGATGTTGTTCTGCAAACAGAGGTACCTACAGCTTCAAACCAACTCCGAATGGCATATATTTTTATGAGGAGCTTTTTCGTGGCGGAAATACACTCGAAGGTTTGCCATTACCTGCCGAGGGGCGACCGCTATTAGAAAAAAACTTGGTGTTTCACGGAGATTCAAACCTACTTATCCAAATGATAGTCACCCACTAACCCATTCGGCTACGACAGCCCCACACATTCTATAAAATTTCTAAAAAAAAAATTAAAAAAACTTTAAAAATAAATATGTTAAAATTAGAATATATTGAAAATTACCTTTATCTAGAAAGTTAGCCCGTTTAAAGCTCGATTTTTTAATGTCATCCCATAACGGCTGTGGAGCAGCATATATCCTGAGTTGCATTCAAATGTCTCCTCCAATTGGACCGACAAACATGGCTGAATAGATTCCTTTCATCATTTTCTATATTCCTAGTCTACATATGTTTGTATACATCTATTCCGATTTCTCTAGACAATAAGCAACAACCGTACATTGGCGTATACAAATTTTAAACGAGGAAGAACCAGTACACCTCACAAGCCCGATAAAACTACTTAGTAAAGAATAATAAACTGAAAGTAAAAGCAGAAAGTACGAAAATAAGTAAAAACCAAAACATGTTGAAAGTCTGCTTAGTAAACTGCCGCTGCTATTTGCATCATTGAACTTCCTCCTTTGTTTAAACACAAACAACCGGCGGCAACAGCAGCCGCAGAGTAGCGCATTCTCGTGCAACTTGCAGCAGTCAACAATTGTTATGAACATCAAAAAAATTGCCAGCGCTCTTCATTTTCCTGTCTCATATACTCGCACAACTGCGGTGACTATTTCCTCCGATGTGTCAACGCTGCAAATAAATATTTGCAAACAAAAAGAGCGACCAAGGGCAGAACGAAGTATGAATAAGTGCAGCTCGTAGTATTAAAAATAAAAATTTTAAATTTAAAAACTTTGCAAACTGCATATAAATAAAACTCCCATTAAAGCCTTTGGCGGAAAAGTAGTTTTGTCGCAGCACAGCACACTTTGCCACAAATAAATAAAACTTTACACGTGCTCGTACAAGTTACTTTTAAAAACTCTCGCGCCCATAAAAAAGGCAAGCAACTTGCAATATTCTTTGATCAATTCGACTGCTGCTATGATAAATATTTCACATATTAAATATGTCAATTTCAACTGCGCATAATTTCAAATTCACTTTATCAGAAGCAATGTTGCCAACAAATGATGCCACGAACACGCGTAGACGACAACAATCACGCAAACAGACGTACCACACTCCCACTCTGAGACATTCAAAGACTAGAAGTTTGTGCTCATTGATATCGAAAACAACCGTAACGAGTTAAAGTTGGCAGGCGCTCAAGTTTTTCGCGTTTTGTGTGTAGGAATAAGCACTCACTTTTCCGCCATACACTGTGGAGCAAACGTGAACAGATGAATATATAACACGTGTCAACACAAAATTTGACTTGACTTCAGAGCATTAAATTTCAATTCTTTAGGTCGGAATTAGATGAAAAAAAAATAGATGGCATGAAAAAGTTTGCTTTCCTTTTTAAGAAACAGCTTGAACGATATTTTTAAAAATCTATGAAGATAATTTTTATTTAGAATGAATAGAATGAAACTATTCAAATAAACATTTTTATCATATTTATTAATTTTTACTATTAAAATAACTTACAAAAAAGTAGAAAATAATTTAAAAGTGTAAACTTTTACTTTTTCGTTTATGTTCATAGGTACTATCCCTCAATAAACCCGAAATATAATATTAGTCTCCCATCATGTTTTCATTATATTGGCCTTGATAACGTTGTCTTGATGAAAACGTTCTCCTTGCTCTTCTGAATACGCTCCCATGTTGGTTTTGAATTGATATAAATGAGCGTGCAGCATATGTACTTTCAATGACATCCTGCAGCCCATCGCCTTAAACATTTTCAGCATATTTTCAACTAGCTTTTCGTAGTTATTAGCTTTGTTATTTCCTAAAAATCCAAAAAGGACTGCTTTAAAACTGTTCCAATTCGCTTTCTGAGTACGATTCAGCAACGTTGGAAATTTTTCATCGGCGAAAATTTGTCTGATTTGCGGACCAACAAAAACCCCAGCGTTAACCTTTGCTTCTCATAACTTCGGAAAAAATTTTCGCAAGTATTCAAAAGCTTCTGAGGTTTGATCCAGTTTTTTAACAAATTGTTTCATCAACCCTTACTTAATGTGCAGAGGCGGCATTAACACGTTTTCCGCTTCAACAATTGGCTCAAATTTTACGTTTTCTTTCCCGATACAAAGTTCTGTTCTTACAGGCCACGACCGTTGAGTATAATGCTTAGCATCCGCTCTACTGTCCCATAAGCACAAATAACACGGATACTTTGTAGATCCGCTTTGAAGTCCCATTAAAAATCCCACCATTTTAAAATTGCCAATCAGCTGCCAGTTATACTCGCGATATTTTACAGATTCAAGCAAAATTTTGACACTTTTATAATATTCTTTGAGGTGTACTGAGTGAGCAAGAGGAAGAGATGGAAATTTATTTCCGTTGTGTAATAAAACAGCTTTCAAGCTTTTTGTTGAGCTGTCAATGAATATACGCCATTCGTTAGGAACACAAGGTATTCCAATTTCTTCAAACATACCTTTTATGTCATTACAAAAACAAAGTCCATCTTCTTTTGTGAAAAATGCCGTATATTTAATGAATATCGGAAGCTTTGCTTAAAAATTCCTGCTTGTCTAAATTTGAGCATTTATTAAAGAAAAGTACAGTTCAATTATCCGAAATAAACTTCATGGTCGCCATTATTTTCTTCCTTATCTCAGGGAATTTTTGAATTCCTTAGCGAAAAATTATCTGAGTTTTAAGCCACATTCAATAATTCATGAACGATTTTTTTACTGTCCTCAAAAGGGCTAAATGGCGGCCGGCTAAACCCAGTTGACTTCCTTCTACCTCGAAAAAAGTAAAAAAAAAACCGCAGCCACTATCCTTATTGAAACTTCAACATACCTAACAAGAAATATAGTGGTGATCTGTGAAAAGGTGGCGCAAAATTAATCACCCTATCGGAAGATTTACAATATTTGCAAATGGCTACGTACATCAATCACTGACACTTATGAACTAGACAGCTGCAGTATACAAAACAAAGGTATAAATAGAGATTTCTATCACTGAAATATTTTCGTTTTAGTAAAAAATATATTCAAAAACAAAACTAGATGATTAATTTTGCGCCACCTTGCACAAATATATTCCATTGAGTTTCGCGCACATTGTTTGTCACATATATGACAAAAAAAATTGTATGACACGCTGACACCTGCAGAGAAGATCCTTAACTAGTATATATCCTGTAGTAATAAAAGTAGAGTGATGAAATTTGAATTAGTAACAGTGCGTAGAACAGTTCACGAAATATATATTTTTTTAAAGAATTTCAATGAAAATCGTCAGAGATACTCAAGGATAAAATTTTTATACCGCCCCCGAACGACAGATGGTTTTTATGAGGCGCTTTTGACAGATATGCATCGGAGGTTTGCCATTGCCTGCCGAGCAGTGTCTACTATTACAAAAACTTTTCTGTCACGTGGTATTGCGTGCCTGGGGTTTCGAACACGTGAACTTCCGAATGGTAGTCACGCGCTAACTCATTCAACTTTATAAAAAGAGATTTTGACGAACCATCGCCAGTAATAGAAATACCAACCATCCAAAAAACAAAATTACCTTGTCGAAGCGCAGGACTGCAATAAGAGAATTTTAGGCAGTGATTCGAAATATTTGCATAAAGTGAATAGGAGCGCACCAGCGCTTAAAACTCTAAATCAGTAAATTGCTGATGAACTCGTGTTTATTATATACCAGAGAGAACTTACTTGTTATCAATAAACTTTTTTCTTAAATTTTTCTAATTTTTTAATACTTGTATATGCCATGAATAATATTGGTTTGGCTGCGTCCCAAGCATTTTCAGCAATTTCGTGAACTGAACCATTCACTTTTGCTCCATAGTGTTTACAGCAAACAAAAAACGGGCTAACCGCACAAAAATTCAGATTGAAATTTAACTCTGTAAAAGTGCCAAAAGCCATATCTATGTACGAGTATTTCAAAGATTATGCAAATTCCATAGATAATCGCTTCTACTCACTGTTGGAGACATTCGATAATATTATATTTATGTAGTTTTTTAATAATTTTCCTTGCGCACTGATTGAGTTGTGATCTTTTTTTTTTGTAGCAATTGCGATATGTGACAGAGTGTAGGCTTATGTATGTGCATTTGCTCCCACAGCTCCCCTTCAGGAGTTATAATCGTGTTACATATCTGGCTGTAAAACATTCAGTGAATCGGTCAAATGGGGCAGTGAAGCGTAACTAGTTGCCGTCGTGCAAGTTTCAAGCTATGAAAGTAGTCTGTGCCAAGATACATAAACCAAGGCTAAGATGCAGGGCCGTAAAGAGCATATCCGGGCCCCGGAGGAAAATTGCAAATGCGGGCCCTCTGAGAACTCCGGGCCCGGACTAGAAAGACCCCGATCCCCCCCTCTCGTTGGGCCTGCTAAGATGTACCAACAAAAACTTAGTTTTAAACTCTACTTCTCAACCGTCGTAAAATCATTATTCGGTCTTTCCAATCGCAGAACATAAACCAAAATAATTCTCACTAAGGCCAACTCCAAACATGGCCGTTTGAAATGGCTTCTTTCAGGTGGCGAATTCTAGTAATGCGTAGAATATAGTAAAACGGCTTTGCCTGACATCTTCGTGCTGTGGAGAAGAGAGCGATGGGGGGAACTATTCTTTTTAGCTTACTGACACCAGAATGGTGTCTTTGTATGATGGACTATATCTTTGGAGCTGGAATCGTTTCGGAAACAGATCACTTCCAACTGCCTCCCGGGTGTGCTGCCTTAGCAGACTGTTCTAGTCTCACGAGTACTTAAATGGAATTAATGAAAGAAACTCGGTTAACTGTGTAATGTTCCTAGAAGATGGCCATTGTTACCGAGGGGGATCGTGCGTGCCATCCATTCGGTAGAACTCGTGTTCAAAACTCACTGAAACTCCAAATAATAGAAAAGCTTTTCCTAAAAGCGGACACCGTTCGGCAGGCAATGCCAAAACCCCGAGTGTATTTCGGTCAAAAACAAAGCTTCTCATAAAAAACCATCTGCCGTTCGGGGGTGGCTCAAACTGTATGTACCTCCATTTGTGGTCAACATGAACACGTATAGAAGAAGATGATACCTCCTTGCGTTACAGATTTGTATGTCGAATCCTTGACCGAATAAAGTTTTCCGATAGGACGATCTTTATTGATACTGATCCCATGGGGGTGTACCATCTTCATTGTGCGAAAGCGATGGTCCGTCTAGTTGAGCTTCAGAAATTTTGAGAACTTGCGGGTGAGCGGTTTGGTCAGCAATGTGAATCATACGCCGATCTGATTGTTTAACAGAAGGAAGACACTTTGCCGAAGTAAACACGTCGTAGAGGTGATCACTAAAAGACTGCAACGTCACGTGCAGTGGTTCAAAAAGTGAAGAAGCGACTTGGGCAAAATCCCCGACGAAGTGCCAATCAAATGGCGAAAGAACTGAAAATATCTGGCCATAGCATCCGTCGCATACTGAAAAATTATCTCGAAGTCAAGCCTTAAAAGATCCAAATGGCACATGATCGCTCACCAAAGCAGCAACAAGTCAGACTTGAGAGAGCGAAGGAGTCGCTTCGCTTGTTCAAAGTCGAAAGCGGTAAATTTCCGAACATTGTGTTTGCTGAAGAGAAAATTTTTCAAATCGAGCAATTCATAAACTGCCAAAACGATAGGGTTTATTTGACCGACCGTTCATAGGAGAATTTGAGTCATTGGTTGCCCACCAAGAGGCAGCAACTGCCACAGGTAATAGTTTGGGCCGCTGTAACCGCAGATGGGCGCTCTCCAAACGTTTTCATTGAGCTCGGCGTCAAGGTAAATGCAAAATATTATCAGAAAAGTATTCTGAGGGTTACTTAGAATCTGTGGACAGGCAAACATTTTGGTTGCAGACCATTTACGTTTCAACAGGACTCGGCACCGTCTCACAAAGCTTGAGTGAACCAAGAGTGACTAAAAAATAATTTCATAACGTCCACGCAATTGCTCTGAAATTCACCAGACCCACTTTGGAAAGCAAGGTCTGAACTAAAAGATTCACCAGTCTCGAGGCGCTGAAAAAGGCCATTGTCCGCGAATGGGCCAAAATACCTGCAAGTCACATTCGGGCACCTTGCGATTCATTTCGGGAGCGTTTCAGGGCAAAGGTGGCAGGTCGAGCAAAAGTAAATTGATTCTTAATTTTGTATTACTTTCACACATTTTTTACTTTGAACTGAATAGGAGTAATTTTCCAAACTAAATTGATGGCCCTTTTAATTGGTTACACTTCGACTACCGGACCCTGTAAAGCCCAAATAAGGATTTCCATCACTCAATGCAATTTTTTTATTTAGTATAAAAGTTATTCAAAAGCAAAATTAGATAATTAATTTTGCGCCACCTTGTACGATGCCAGAATAAGTTAAATTTGTCATTGGTTTTCAAATGTGCAATTGCCAGACCGTAAAAAATTAATCCATACTTACATAACATACACACACACATCATACGCATTGGAAACGTGCATATTTCAAGCAGAAAACTGGAAAAAGTGTCCAAAACACACATACATATATACATATGTGTATTAGAGGCACATGTGTGATACATAATACACACATTTCTAAACATGCACATATTATATTTACATATCTCTAAGAAGCAAAGAAATAAGAAATATATTTTTGTTAAGAGTGAATATCAGCCAATGGTAGAAGTTATTACAAATGTATGTAAATTTCAAGAAAAATATGAGTATGTACATATTTATGATAAGCGGATTTTATCATTATACAGTTGCAATTTCGTTATAACTGTGCGTTGCGAGTATTCTCTTACTCAGCGCCGGTAAATGGAATGGAGGTAACGATTTGTCACTGTTGGCTTATTTAATTCCAAAGAAGCCACACTAAGGCAACATAAATACATTAGTAGATGAACATACATACATACATACTTACATATGCAGTATATATTGTAGATGGTGGTGCAGTGTGTAGAGTAGATGATGAGTATGTGACCGTATTTCACGTGCGAACCCAGTAGAAATAGGAATCGTCGTTCGAGTACTCCTTGAGCACTACGATGCGAACAATAAGAGGGCACAAAAAAATACAATAAGGACTACTTCTAGAAGAAACAACCCGTGAAACGCCTAAACACGTAAGAAGAAACTACTGAGACAAACCCATTTACACCCTGAAAAGCTGTACGTGCCAATTATATACATATATATCTAATAATATGTAACAAATTTTTAAGTTTTTCTTTAAAACACGGCTTTTGCCTTATAAAAAGTAATCTAAAAGCCTTTTTTATAATTTACAAAAATAAATCTTTGAAAGCATCTGAGAGAGGACAAAAGTTTTTAAACAAAAATTAAAAAAAAGCTGAATAATATAATAATATTTCTTACCAAAAAGGAAGTTATTTGACATATGAAATTTTTTGTCACGAAAATTTTTGGCTTGGACCGTTTTTAACGCAATCACAAGTCAAGTGGCATGCCCTTTTTGAGCCTGCACCACGTTTCTGCCATCGAGAAAATTTTGCAAATACTTAAAAATATGATAATGGCTTGGTGGCTGATTTGAATTGTACAGCGAATGCTATAGAACCTTCTGCTCTGAGCTTAAAGATAACCAGGTGTAGTATTGATGGAGCGCAGCAATCTTTCTGTTCTCCAATTCTGCTGCTAGTGAATATTTTAAGGTCCGAATTAAACACTTGGCCTGATGGGAGTCGCTAGTAGTGGATAATCCCTTTTCAATCCCACAAACCTTACAGCAAAGCTTTCTCGACGCTTTGTTTACCTGATCGTGCCTCCGCTTCGACGCTCACATTACCAGAGCGGTATTTATTGACTTTGCTGTTGAGGTCGTCTCTGTGTTTGGTCCATGAGTAGTACACATGTTTCTACGACCTGCTTTGACTTTTCACCTTGATCATTGTAATTCTGAACAATTTGTCGAATTTTCTACTTTTTACCTTTATTTTGGAACCCTATATCACACAAACAACCGACTTCATCCAACTGTTTCGTTTTTTGAAAAAGTATTGTATAATGCCACCTTCAATTGCCGCATAGTATGGTCTAATGCGACTTACCGCACATCGTGAGATATGGCTCACTAAAGATATCTAGCGCAAAATGGTCAGGAGTTATTATCGCACCTCAAAATTCTACCCCTTATCCCATTTTCTGTTCCAGAACGAGTAATAATGGAGCGTAAAAAGCAACTAAATCGGCTTTGATTCAAAATCATTTCAAAAGAATTAGACTCTGTTCAAACTGACCAACTAACAAATTAATTAATAGTACTATGAATAAGTTCGTGCGGTTTTTTTCGAAATTTGAAACTTTATTGACGTAAAATGGTTACAAATTTAATATTCAAAATATTGTCCATCGCTTACTACTACTTTTTCCCATCTTTCTGGCAATTCACGGATTCCCTTTGTGAAAAATTCGGTCGGTTTTGCCGCAATCCACGAATCGATCCATTTTTTGACTTCATCGTAATTACGGAAGTGCTGGTCAGCCAGGCTATGTTGCATCGATCGGAAGAGATAGTAATCGGATGGCGCAAGGTCTGGACTATACGGCGGGTGGGGTAGGACATCCCATTTGAGCGTTTCTAAGTATGTTTTGACCACTTGTGCAACATGTGGCCGAGCATTGTCATGTTGCAAAATAACTTTGTCGTGTCTATCGGCGTATTGCGGCCGTTTTTCTCGCAGTGCTCGGCTCAAACGCATCAATTGTCGTCGGTAGACATCCCCCGTAATCGTTTCATTCGGTTTCAGTAGCTCATAATACACAACACCCAGCTGGTCCCACCAGATACACAGCATAACCTTCAGGCCATGAATATTCTGCGCCGACGTCGATGTTGAAGCATGGCCAGGGTATCCATACGTTGCCCGACGTTTTGGATTGTCGTAATGGACCCACTTTTCATCGCCAGTCACAATTCGATGCAAAAAACCCTTTCTTTTGTGCCGTTGAAGCAGTTGTTCGCATGCCATAAAACGGCGTTCAACGTCTCTTGGCTTCAATTCATACGGCACCCAATGGCCTACCTTTCGGATCATTCCCATGGCTTTTAAACGTTTGGAAATGGTTGATTGATCAACTTCCAAAGTTTTTGCAACCTCTTCTTGCGTTTGAGCCGGATCTTGATCGAGCAATTCCTCCAATTCGGTATCCATGAACTTTGGCGGCGCACCCTCGCGTTCTTCGTCTTCCAAGCCAAAATCACCACTTTTAAAGCGTGCAAACCACTTCTGGCACGTTCGCTCAGATAGAGCATGCTCACCATAAACTTCCACCAAGATACGATGACTTTCGGCTGCTTTTTTCTTCATATTAAAATAATGAAGAAGAATTCCCCGCAAAAACACATTATTTGGCACGAAATTCGACATTTTCAAGTGTGGTAAAAATATTGTTGTTTACGCTTCAAATAAAAAACTTATACTGACGTTTGTGCCTTACGACAGTAGCTCTCCAATGAATGTTTGGAAATGTGGATCGATGGAATAATAATCAAGTTACGCCATCTGTTGTAAAACCGCACGAACTTATTCATAGTCCTATTATAAAATTGCTGAGATATTCGTAATAGGCAACTAGATACCGATTTGAATATAGTCTTACTCTCTTAGTTCTCGGTTTGGGCGATCAAAACAAATAAATCTGGTTTATTGCTCCGAAATCATTTCAAAAGGAGTACTCTTTACCGCTTGCTTTCGGAGATCTGTTTTCGGGTTCAACTGGGTAAATTCAATAAATTTTTCTTTAGCAGCTGCGAATTATCTTTTCAAAGATATTTTATTTAACCAGCGACTTGTGCGCATAGCTGATAACTTACGATATTAATAAGAGCCATATTTATGGCTGATTAAAATTGATTGAATAGAAATTTACAACACAAATTATTGTCTGCTAAAATTGCTGTGAAACGTTATTGTATTATAATTTTTTTATACTAGTGCATACATACCTACATTCACATGTGTCTATTATATTTATGTATTTTCTTTGTGTAGGTGTTTTTTATTTACTAGCTGCCATTGATATTTAACATGGCCTGCTTTGTAAATATTCACTTATTTTCTTGCTTTGCTTGTTGGCTTATTTATGCGTTCAGAAGTATCATTGACCTGCCCAGATTTATTATTTTTTATTATTTATTCTCGCACATATTTTACGAGTTAAACCTTAAAGGCTTTAAATCATTTATATATGTATGTGTGTGCGCTTAATCCTCAGTTGTACGTACTTGCAATGTTTTTAAATAATATTTTACTAAATTTTTCCTTCAACTCCACCATCACACTTTAGGACAACAGCACCTTTTTACTATACATAGTATTTCTCGCTTATTTTTCTACTTTATTTATTTGGTTTTTATTCCAACTCGACATCAAAGTACTTGGCAAATATTTACTCTTTTCTCGAATGCACTTGTCACCAAGCAAAGCAACGTCTTTACCGCCAGTCACCACAGCCCAGCTGAGCCAAGTGCTTTGATAATGCGTTGGCATTTGGCATACAAACAACAAACATGCATATGTAGATATATATATAATAGTGCTCATACATACATACATACATACATTTTATGCGGCTCGTACATTCTTTTGTGGATGGTGGCATATCGTCGCGGCAAGCGAATGTGGAGTAAAGACACCATTCACCACAGAGTTTTGCTGTTGAAAGCATTTTGTGGTGCAGCCACCTTCGGAACTATGAAAAATTGATATCCCTAGCACTTTTTAAAGCATCTCGCCATATTCGTAGTATTCGCTGAAAATGTTTGTCTGTCTTCTTTCATTATTTACACCAGCAGTGCCATTACTTATGCTTCCGTGTGTGTGTGTTGTGAGTTTGTAAACATATCTCTTTGGTATATCTGATGTTTATCCACTTTCAAAGAATGTGAAATTGTGAAGAGATTTTCTACTTTTCAAGGAGTTCTAATGCTATTGATTTTGAAAGAGCTGGTAAATTTTGGTTATTTTGCTTTTGTTGTAATTTTGAAAAAATGTGAGATTTGTTTGAGTTTACCTAATGTAGTGCATTGAATTATTAACTTGAATCGATTGATACTAAATTGGAATCCATCAGAAGCAGCACTGCTTAAAATATCAAAGTGTTCAGAATTGTGAGAAGATTTGACTAAGCTCATGTAAGCATGTATGTATGTATGTAAGTACATTGTGTATGTTCATACATACATATGTATCTCCGAAGCGAAACTTAAGGAGCCCTTGATTGATTGATTCTTTGCTTGTTTGAAAAAATTTTAGTACCTCAGTGGTCAATGCAAAATAGTTGATTGCGACTTGCATAAGTAAGCTTAATTTGAGAAATTTTACATTTATGTACATATGTTCGATTTAGACAAAAAAAAACAATTCTTTCAATATTATTTATTTATGTATTATTACTATGTTTTTTCTTTTAATTTTTTTTATAACTCTTTTCCAATTTGTTGTATTTTTTTTATTTATTTTGTTTTAGTTCTTTTTGGTATTTTTATCTTGGAAGAGGGGCTCTGAAGAATGTAATTTATTCATTTTCTCTATTTCACTTTCAATTTGAAACACTGTATTTCACAACTGGCCTTGAAAAAGCTCCTCATTAAAGCTCATTTGTCGGTCAGAGTCGGCTTAAAACTGGGGGTCCAAACTCAGCCACACACCCAAACAGGGTGTAAGCACCAATTCAGAGGTTTCAGACAGAGTAACCTGCTATGGTGTAACTTCTTTTACCTGGTGCTGGAAAAGATCGTGCGTGCCGCTCAACTTAATCGCTCAGGTACAATTTTTTATAAGAGCGTACAATTGTTGGCATATGACGATGATATTGACATCATCGGCCTTAACAACCGCGCTGTTAGTTCTGCCTTCTCCAAACTGGATAAAGAAGCAAAGCGAATGGGTCTGGTGGTGAACGAGGATAAAACGGAGTACATCCAGTGATCAATACAACAGTCGGCGCACTCGCGTATCGGCATCCACGTCACTGTTGACAGTTATGATTTCGAGTTTATAAAAGACTTCGTTTATTTAGTAACCAGCATTAACACCGATAACAATGTCAGCCTTGAAATTCAACGTAGAATCTCTCTTGCCAACAAGTGCTACTTTGGACTAAGTAGGCAACTGAGCAGTAAAGTCCTCTCTCGACGAACAAAACTAACAGTCTACAAGGATCTCATCATGCCCGTCCTAACGTATGGCGCAGAAGCTTGGACGATGACAACATCCGATATGGCATTCCTTGGATTGTTTGAGAAAAAAATCTGCGGAAAATTTTTTGACTTTCCCGTGTTGTTGACGGCGACGATGAGCTGTAAGAACTTTACGGAGGACATAGACATAGCGCAGCATTCTTTGAATTGAATAAAAGTAATTTTCGAAACTAAATTTATGGTATTTTTAATTGGTTACACTTCGAGTGCCGGACCCATCAAGTTAAATAAAATATCTTAAATATGCACAAAAATATAAAAAATATTTTTTAATTAGTTTTTATCGTACTTTTTCTAATGATGGAAATTTTCAGTGAAATCTGAAATTGGTTTCGTTAAATTGCCATTATTATAATTTGCTAAAGGCGAAGCACGCTTGAAAATCCTCAGCATCTACTGTGTGGCAGCTACATGGTATTGTTTGTTCAAAGTTATTCATTACCGCCGATAGGTACTCGTATAATAAGGGCTAGGAAAATGAGGTAATCCAGCTGTAGAATCAGCTATATACTGCTGATATTGCGTACATATGTTTGTTTGTCTGTATTTTTTAATAATTCACTTAGCAACTTTTGAGAATACCTATTTTGCCGCATACTCATCAATTATTTGAATGACTAATTACCAGAACGTTGCGGCAATACATTAAACTCGTATGTCTCTGCATGTTATAGGCGTAGATACTACATGCAACAACAATAATTAAACATCAAACTTGTACTCAAGCCATATGCATCAATGAATTTCACTGAGCGTCAAGATTGATTTAATTGCAAATTAGAACCCACTTAGGGATGCCAAAAGTGCCTATTTGTGTCAATATTGTTGTACGTTAAAAAGCATCTACGCTACTCTGGCCTTACTTAACAAATACATACAAATACTGTATGAGGATATACACTTACGGACAAAATAATGTAGTCGGGATATTTTGGCCAGTTCTGATTCCTTTTTTTCTTTTTTACCCATTTTTATAAACCTATTGCTTATTCTACGAGAAGTATCATATAAATCAAAGCTTTGAACTTTGTGCAAATTTATAAATATTTCGTCAAATTAACAAAAAAAGAATGTTATTTTGTTATGTTATGAATGTTGTTAGATGGAGAAAATTACACATTCCATATGGGAAAAAACCATAAAAAAGTAATGAGAATTTGAGCCACTTCAAACTTTCATTTTATTAAACTAATATTTAATGGGCTATAAAACTGCGCACCAAAATTTTTTTCGGAAATTCCGGTTAAAAATCATAAATTATGATGCATTTCTGGCATTTTTTTTTATTTGCACACAGTTTAAAATTTGTATAGGTATTGTTTTTGTAGGTGAACGTACTGCAGTTTTATGAAATAATTATTAAAATGAAATAATAAACAAATAAATTGCCAAATCGCGCCAATAAGTCCTAGTGCTGTAGTTATTTAAGCAGTAAATATTTTTTTTTTTTGTAATTATTATTATTTTTTTTTTGTTTTGTATAGAAAACACTTTCTTTTTTCATGCGTGAATCTCGACTATTATTTCAAAATAAATTTATTTGATGTGCAATATCGCAAGACTTGAAAAGACACAAATAATAATGTGTAGTACAACGTGGCGCAAAATTAATCATCGTACAGGAAAATTTATACGTCAATCATATTTGAAACTTGTGAACTAGACAGCTGCATAATACATACATATACATACATAAACAGACAAGCAATAGAGCGCGTAATGATTTCAATCACTCCAAAGGATTTTTTTTAGAATGGCCGCGCCGCCATTAATAAATTTATGTGGCGATCTGATATGAAATAAAGGGAATTTTTAAGTGAAGACTCAAAGTCATTTATTCAAAGATTTATTAAACATATTACATATTTGAGTATTTTACACGTTTCAGAGATGGTTGTGATGACATAAATGACAATGAACTTGGGCGGCCCCAAAATCAGGAATCACCGGAAACTTCATCGAAATTGTTCGTCAATTTATTAAAAATGGACCGAAATCATCGCTTAAATTCATGGAATCGCAGTTAAAAAAAATAAATAATTGGCGCGTACACTTCCGTTAGGTGTTTGGCCGAGCTCCTCCTCCTATTTGTGGTGTGCGTCTTGATGTTGTTCCACAAATGGCAAATCGCAGTTGAATATCTCAAAAAACATCGATTTATCGCATTTTAACTAATCATTTGGGCTTACGAAAGGTCTGTGCACGTTTTATTCCGCACAAGTCAACTGAGAACCAAAAATTGCTCAGAATTCAACATTCGAAAGACCTGACTAAAGAGGGGAGGAAAGACGAGAACTTCCTTTACAACATTGGTGCTGAAACGTGGTGTTTCCGACATGAACCTGAAACTAAGCGTCAGAGTGCCAAAAGGATGGCCCCAGATGAGCCACCACCCAAAAAATCGCCTTTAGAGAAGTCAAAAATCAAGTCGATTCTCATTTGTTTTTACGATTCCAAAAGAAGTTCGTGTCAACGATCGCGCAAAACACTGTATCGAGGCCAGAGGGGACTATTTTGAATAAATAAACTCGAAGTTATCAGAACAAAGCTCCTGTCGTTTCTATTTTAGCTCAGTCTTGTTTAGTTTGGGCATCACCTTGTATACTTAAAATTAGTTCTTGAATCTTACACTACAATAGCCATCTATTGAAGTTGCAAATAGAAGAAGCTTTGAAAAAAATTGCGTTACCTTTATCTGGTGTTCAGTGACTGCGATCCTAAAAATAACTACTAGAAGGTTCCCAGGGTCGCTGAGCACGAGTTCGATGTCAGTTTTTCAAAATTCAAAGTGTCGGTTCTATCTGATTAGCTAGGCATAACTTTTCGAGTATCCAAAATTCTTGGTTTTTGTTTTGCTTCAAATTTCTATATTGCATGTCACATATAATTTTTTCTAGTTCTATATTCGCTTTAAATTTTTTTTTTCATTTGTTTAGTTTTTATTTTACTTTATTTATACTATTTTATATTATATTAATTTTAATATTAAAATGGATTATTTTTCTTTAATTTTACTTCATTTTGTTTTATTTTACCTGCTTTTATTGCTTTTATTTTATTTAATTTTATTTTGTTTTACTTTCTTTTTAATTTAATTATTATTTATTTTTATTATTATTTATACTCTTTTATTTGAATTTTTTATTTATTTGTACTTACTTTATTTTATTTCACTTTCTTATTTTATTCGTTTTACTTACGTTTTCAATTTCATGTTATTTTTTATCTGCTTCATTTCATTGTATTTTTTATTTTTATCTATTCCACTTTTATTAACATTATTTTATTTGAATTTAAATTACATTATTTTATTTTGTCTTATTTTATTTGTTGTTCTCTTCTTATCTCGTTTCGCTTTACCTTATTTTATTTACTTTTTATTTTTTTATCTATTATATTATACATATTTTTATTAGCATTATTTTATATGAATTTAAAGTATGTTTTTTTTTATTTTATTTAATTTTTTGTTATTATATTCTTCTGTCGTTTGCTTTACTTTATTTTATTTTATTTTTTTACGTTAGTTTTTTTTTTCATTTCTTGTATTTCTTTTCTAATTTTTCTTATTTAATTTTTTTTAATTACTTTTTTATTATTTTGTTTATTTATTTAATATTTATGCTACTTTATTTTAATTTATTTCATTTTCTTTTTATTTTACTCTTTTTGCTTTATTGTTTTATTTCATTTAAAATTTGTGTTTTATTTCATTTTATTTTATTTAGGGTTTTTCAATAAGGGCGGGTAGATGTTGAAATGGAATAAAATGGCGTTTGCTGTGTGGCACGTAGCGCCGTCCTGCTGGAACCACATGTCGTCTAGGTCCAAATGGTTCAATATGGGCCATAAGAAATTGGAAGGGCCACCACGTCTACCGAAAAATGGGCGCAATGCGCGCAGCGTTTGCGTTAATGAAAACTCATTGTGATAATAAAGTTTTATCATTTGAACGTGCTGTTCAATCGTGTAACTGGCTATGATGATTTGGCATAAACAACTGAATAATAAACAAAAGATTTGACAGATGTCACCAAAACAAAATGGCTGCCACAGGGCGCCAAAATCGACCCGCGCCAATTGAAAACCCGTTTAACTTTATTTTATTTGTGTTTGGTTTTTTATTTTTCATTGTTTTATTTGCTTCTTACTTTGTTTCGCTTTACTTTATTTTATTTCACTTTATTTTTTATTTATTTTACTTCCGTCATTTTATTTTGTTTACTTTGAAATTTATTTTTAACTTACTTTAATTAATTTTTTTCTTATTTTATTCGTTTAGCACAATTTTTTATTTGAAATTATTGTAATTGGTTGTATTTTTTGTTTCATTTCATTTTACTTTATTTTTAATTTTTATCAATTCCTTTTTATATACTTTATTTTATTTGAGTTTATATTACGCTATTTTATTTTGCTTTATTTTATTTCACTTAGTTTAATTCACTTCTTTTTATTTTGCTTTGCTTTAATATATTATATTTTTTTAAAAATGTGTTATTTTAATTTATATTATTTTATTTAATTTTTTTATTTCATTTTACTTAATCTTTTATTTTTATTTATTTTGATTTTCTGTTACTTCGTTATACTAATTTTTATTATTTTATTTTAGTGGAATTTCGCTTTACTTAATTTCTTTCTGTTTTATTTTCTTCTCACTCTATTTCGCTTTACGTTTTATTTTTGTTGTATTTTTTTTTTTATGTTACTTCGTTATTTTAATTTTATTTATTTAATTTTATTTTATTTATTTTTTATTATGTTTACTCATTTTACTTTAATGTTTTATCTTATTTGATTTTCTTATTATATTTTACTTTTACTTTTATTTTTATTTTTATTTACCCTATTTTATTTCAATTTATATTAATATATTTTATTTTCTCTTTATTTCATTTCATTATATTTTATTTTATTTCATCTCATTTTACTTTACTTCTGTTTTCTTGATCTTCACTATTTCGAGGCGATATCCGTTAATAATTTATGTATTAAAACAATCACAGCATCACCAAGAGTCTAATCACTCAGGCATAGCATAACAAGTGAGTTGCAAGCAACCTGCCATTCAACACTTCTCCTTGCATTGTTTATGCCTATGTACTCGTATTCATGTGTTTGTTTCAATTTGCAAGTGATTGCCCATATGTTATGCTATGCTGTGTATGCAAATCAAAATGTATCGAAAACAAATTTACACATTCCAATTCCCAAAGGAACAAATTGATGTGATTTCCTCTACTACCTTTACAATGAACTCCACTTAAGTGGCGCAAAGTAGGTAACAAGCGCAATCATACCAATACATAGGAGGAACACTTTTGCTCATACTTACATATCATGAGACTGATGTAGTTAGGCATCCATCGCCATATGCTTACGAAAAAATGTGCTTGAGTAGAAATTTCGCACTGTGAGTCGATTGAGGGTATCCGAAAGGAAGAAGAACTTAACCACATTAAATTTTAAATGCTTCGACAATAGTTTCGATACTATCAGCTCAACGCAACCAACACTAGCAATTTGTGATCGCAGTAGTCAAAATAGCAGCAGCAGCAGGCATGGAAAACCGTCGCTTGCTCCTTGCAAATGCTGCTGCCACAATAACAAAAACAATCATGCCAAGCTGTTAACACCAATAACACAGCCAGTGTCCTTATAAGAAATTTATTATAGCCACTTTATCAATTTTATCCACCAGTTCATACTCGTCCAAAGCTGCATGCCGTGACGTTGCTGCTAACATAACTTTGCGCTGTGAAGTCGTTCTCACTTATGCAAGGAAGAAGATATGTTTGCTTGTTTATATATGTATATGACTTGCAGACAAAGAGTGCACCCCACGGCTCCTGCCGCAATGCAGTTCAGTCAGCTCGTAAACACCGTAAACGACAAGCACAACAAACAATGCGAGTCACTTTGACTCAGTTGGTAAACTAAGTAAGTGGTGTGGAGAAGAGTTGCTACTACCCATTACAAGCAGAAGCTACCCACCGAACATTTTTTTGTAAAATTCGCTTGAATTGTTTTTCATCCAACAGAAATTACGTCTAATCAATCGGATGCGAGTTCTAAGAATCAGAGCAAATTTCTAATAATGAAAGAAATGACAAAAAGGTTTTCTACAGGTTTAAATTAGTATTTCTAAAATGATTTGTGGTATGCAATTTTACGAATTCTTCAATTTTAGGATAATAAAATGCGATATTGGTGAAAACTGTCGTTGATTTTTAATACTAATTTTTTTCTTATAATTTCCTCCATACATATAATAAATATACGACACTTTTTTATGTGAAGAAAATGAGCAACTCCGTCAGGTAAACAAATTACATATATAAAAAGTCGGCGTAATTTTTGAGCAACTTTTTTTACACCGAAATTAAATGGACTACAAAAATACATACCAAACAACTTTCAGAAATTCAAATTAAAAAACCTTAGAATGGTGATGAAAAGTTTGTTCTATTTTTCTATTGTAATTTCTATACAAAATTAGAAACTTGAACTTATATGGTTTTTGTTATGCAATGAGATAAAATAGTGAATATTAAAAACAGTTAAATAATCAAAATGGTAAAAATGTTGATCTACTATCGTTCTTCGCAGAGCGTACTTACACATGTCTTATATAAAAAGACAATAATATTTGCTATTTTGTTTCATAAACAAGAAATTTTCAAATTGAGTTAGGCACAAAGCTGTATACAAAAAACCGGACTCTAAATCCCTGAAGATTTCATTACCTGTCGGTCTTACAAACACTTTTCTTTTGGGAATAAGCAAACTTTTGCATCAAAATAAAGGACAATATCAAGGTTTAGCGCACTAGACAGGACAGTATGTCATTACAGACAGACATTAAACGCTATTCATCAGGAGTCCCGTATCGCCTTCCCAAACTCCAGACGCCGAATTTCCTCATTAGAGTGGAACCACCACTCATCACAAACAAAGACCATCAGCTACCTCATAAGAGGATATTGTAGCAGGCTAAACTGCTACTTCTCCAGAATTGAACACGTCATACTCAATATATGCTCGATATGTGAAGGTACTAACCACCTATTCAGATGCCCTCTTAAACCCACTCACCTAACACGCCTCTACCTTAGACGAGCTAGACGATTAAGATCAGTGACTACACCGTACTATCAGGGCTAGATGAACGGCTATAACAACAACAAATAGATTTTTCATAGAACAGCTGTTGCGAGCACAGATGGCGGTCATTTAGTCCAAGTTTACTCTGAATTTGTTCAGAAAGTTATAATTTTTTTAAACTGTGATTGGTCAAAGAACTACTTCTTTCCAAAAAATTGGGTTCCAATACTCTGACTTTATAACAAGCTTTTAGTAAAATTACTCTACTGATTTTTCACCCTTTTCAAAAAAATTTGCGAAGTAATTACTTGATACAAATTTAAGAAATTCCTCTTTAAAATCATTCGTTTGAGGTATCGAAGAAATTATGTCGTTTTTGAATATATACAACATGAACATCCACCTCGGGTTTCAAGCTGCTAGGAGTCGATACATAGCCATTGAATTAATCAGTAATATAAAGGCAATAGCTAATGACTTAGTGGCCACGATAAAGCTCGCTAAGAGATGACGTAAATGGGGACTGTTAAATATTATTCTTAATTAATCTGTCTTAATCAATCCTGTCTAAAAGTGTTCATGGCGGTAGCAGAGGAAGAGGAAGGCATCCACTGCATTGGAAGGATCAGGTGGTGAAGGAGTTGGCTTTACTTCTTGTGTCAAACTAGCGCTAACCGACGAGAAAGAAACTATTGGCGTGCTTTGTTAAACTCGGCTAAAACCGCGTAAGCAGTTGTTGCGCTACTCGAGAAGAGAATAAATTTGTCTTGAATATACAAATTTCGAAATCCGGAAGTTTAGGCGCGGCAGAAGGCAAGTCAAGCAGCAAAAATGATAATAAGGAGTGGCGCAAAGATGTAAATAAATTTTGTATTGATAAATCGTCTGTAGTCTCCACAGAATTGCTTATAGTGCAATCGTAAGGAACATTGAATCCTTTACAAGCCACCATTGTCATCTTTCCACAACACCTTTACGGTGCTACATGGCTGGACACAACGTGTCTGCAAAGGGGAAATTTAGTTTATGGTAAGTAGCGTAACGAGTAAGCCAAGTGAGCAAGCGCCAAGCAGCCTTGCGGCTGGAGTGAGTGCTGCAGTGCGAGAAGTCAAAGTTCACTTGTCATCCTGTTAACGCGGCAGACAAGAAATAGACAGCCCGGCCAACTAGCAATCGTTTATTCTAGCAACTGAATGTAGAGGTCACATCAGAATGTGGCCAACTGCAACTCATAGTAGAGTAGGTGATTATTTCCGTAGAAGAGTCCTTTGCGTGCGCCACGGAAATGGGAAAGGCGGAATGCGGGCACAAGAACTTAAAATCGAATACAGCTTTACAGAAAACATAAGGTAGCAAGCATGTAGAAAGAATAATATTAAAGTAAGAATTTCAAAGAGTGGCACAAGCCTCAGCAAATTTGAAGAAGAAGAAGTAGGGAAAGCGTTGCCCGCACCTATCAGAATAAATCATCTTGACATTTTTATGCATAAAAGGCGCAACAAAGTTGCAACTTCACAAGTTACTTTTCCACACCAACATAGTTCAGAAGAAACTGTGAAAACAATAAAATTCGTGAAGATAATATTCGTACACAGCGAGTTCAGGCAGAGTTCACGAGAAGCAATGCTAGTCAGTCGCACTCTGAAATGCATAAATGAAAATTCGCACGATTGCCAAGTGGGAAGAAAATTACATACGAACTCGTTGCACAACTAACTGCTGAAGCGTTGACGCTTGAAGACTCGTCAAATAAAAGCTTGGACACTTCAAGACAATATTTTTTAAGTGATTTAATAAATTTGATCTTCACGCACATTTAAATCTGACTGCGAGTTTTTTCACTTTGCTGCACTTTATTCCACTTAAATGAAACTTTTTTGGTTATAGAATCGCAACTATTAGAAATGAGTATGCAGAATAACGGTTTAGCAACATAACACATCGGTCAATAAGTCCCAGGCCCGACCTCTAGATGGTGCCACTAATAGCATATCGATTTCGTTATTTAATAGTGCTAACCTCTAAAGGTATACTGTCACAATTTCAAGACATTTGGTTTATTATTTAAGTGACGCTACTTCTGCTATTTTTAAAAACAATGAATTCAAAGTAATTTCGTGTGTTGATTTATCATTGTTTTCTTATGAAAAAAATACCGCTTAAACAAAGCAATGGATAAACGTTATACGGATTCTGCTCCATCGGAAATAACCATCAAACGATGGTATGCTGACTTTAAATGTGGCCGTACAGGCACCGATGATGCTGAACGTCCTGGTCATCCAAATGAGGCAGTTACTCCAAAAAATATTGAAGAAACCCTCAAAATCATCATGGGCAATCGCAAAGTGAAGTTGCAAGAGATAGCTGACATCCTGAAGATATCAAAAGGCACAAACATTTGGGTATGAAAAACCTGTTGTCAAAATGGGTGCCGCGTTTGCTCGCGCTGTTTCGGCAACAACAAGGAATTGATGAATCATATCGCTGTTTGGACATTATTAAGCGTAATAAGTCTGAGTTTTTTCGTCGATATGTGAGAAAAGGTGAAACATGGATCCACCACTACACACCAGAGTCGAAACGGCAGTCATCTGAGTGGGCTGGACCCGGTGAAAGCCGTGCAAAGCGACCAAAGACGTAACAGTCAGCTGGAAAGGTTATGGCGTCGGTATTTTCATTAATTATTTGGAAAAAGGCGAAACAATTAATTCTGATTATTACTGTGAATTATTGGAACAATTGAAGGACAAAATCGCAGAAAAACGGTCCCATATGAAGAAAAAAAAAATCCTCTTTCACCAAGACAACGCACCGTTTCACAAATCGATGGAAACGATGGTCAAATTGAACGAATTACGTTTCTAATTGCTTCCATACCCACCGTATAGTCTAAGTTTGTTCCCAGCGACCACTGGCTGTTTTCTGACCTCAAAAAATACTCCGGGGTATGAAATTTCAATCAAATGAGGAAGTTATCGCTAAAACTGAAGCGTATTTTGAGGCCAAAGATAAATCGTTGTACAAAACAGTATAGAAAAGCTACAAACTCGTTGGAATGATTGTATCATCGCCAAAGGGGACTACATTGATGAATAAAGAAGAATTAAAAAAAACAACTGTTATTTTCTTATCCAGGCCCGGGACTTATTGACCGATGTGTTACTTAAGTAGAAAAAAGTTGTATCTGTTTGAAGTACAAATACAACTAACTGGATTTTTTCCCCTTCATAAAATGTAGTTTGTACGTTTGGACGCCAGAGGCAATGCACAAGGTCTCTTGGAAGGCTTCTCTTCTCGCTGCCATATCCGGAAGAATAATTTCTTTAAACTCTTCATGGAAGCGAGAAGCCTATTTCAGCACATTAGTCCAGTGGGTCCATAACTGTACATCACAACATACTGAGACTTATTATACGAGGGTTGTTATTTATATATCTGGCCCTAGACACTGCACAGTTGTCGGGCGTCATCTGATGTTTTCCTGGAGAAGTTTGACATATTTTACCATAAACGCACTCAGAACATTTTGATGTGGGAGCCATATTAGTCTTATTTATAGTGGCTTTAAAAATTAGTCACGGCAACAAAATAGAATGAAACCTTGAACAATTTTGTGCGATTAATTTCTACAGCTGTCGACGTGGATTAGAATGCATCGATAAACTAAAATCTTTATACGGTGGGCAAGCATCATCCTTTAGCACCATAAAAAACTGGCACAATGAATTTGCTCGTGGTCGCTGCTCGCTCGTCGATGAATTCCGGGAAGGTCATCCTTTCGTGTTATGCCCGAAAATACCAATGCTGTGCTCGAAATTTTGAGCAGAAACGTTAGGTAGTATCGTGAAATTGAGAGACCCTCATATTGGTAGCTCAGAAAACGTGGAGTACATCTGTAAGTTGAAAGTCTAAGTAAGATCTGGTGAGCTCCACGAGCAAGATGACCAAATATTCTAACCGCCTGAAGAACAAAACAGACACTCTAAGTCAGACGCTGCGAACTTCGGGAGAGTTTCTAATTGAGACCAATAAAAATAAATCAAGTACAATATTACTGCTGAAGTTTTACTGTTGCGAAACACCGTTAGATGGAATAATATGATGCATATTAATCTTCGAGTCTTCACTTTAATTATCAGAAACCCTTGCGTTACTAGATCAAAAATGGTTGCTTTAAAAACCATTTTATTCAATAAAAGTGATTGCCAGACTGTACGAATGTATACAGAACCAGACCGTACGTATGTATACACGTCTGTTTAATTAAATTAAATTGGAAAATATTAAAACATAGCAATACAACAAAGCCAGCTGCAATAACTTCAATCAAAGTTAAAAAAAAATCTAAATATTAATATAATTGTTTTAAGTCCTTATGACAAGCCTTTCGCATGATAGTGGTTATACACATACATATATATATACTTACATGTATCCCAATCTCAACAAGGCATTCCAGAGAATAATTGTGGGAGGTGTGATGCACACATGAAAAGCCAAACTAAACTCAAGCCAACAAAGGATTAAAAAACATAAAATTTGGCTTGGCTCTGAGCATTGAAAACAAATGCAGAATTCAAATAGTTACATTGTACGTGTTTGTGTATGTATGTATGTGCGCTTATGCCCTTCCAATAGTGTTAAATGCACGAAAGCCAAGGCAAACATATGTGTGTGTTCATATATAGAAATATTTTCTCTATTGCTCCTTCTGGTACGTTTATTTTAAAATTGAAAAAAAAAACACATACACACACAAAAAAATCGCACAATTACTGCCATAGTCAATAGAAGCAATTCTTTCTCTGCCTGCATACTTTACCCATTGCACGCTTCTGTATTGCTTCAGTCAGTGAAATGACTAGCAGTTGCTACAATTTTGTAAATGTAATTGAAGTGAAAGGTTAATACCAGCTTCCATTGCTGCTGCAAGAATTTGCTAAAAACCGTTGAAGGCTATAGCGCTCTAAGTACGCTAGCTCTGAACTGAACTTTGACTGACTGCAGAAATCCCTGTAGACGTTTCTACGCCGCCTATCTTTTCATCTCCAATTTTCATGCTATTGCAGCTTCTATTTTTTCATAAAGCTGCAATTTTCTCTTTTTCTTTCTTTCCATCTTCGTTTCGGTCTTATTACGCGTTTTCTCTTTAATTTTTTTTTTTTTCTATTTTTTTTTGGTTCGTTCCACACAACCCCTTTTTAAATGTTCTTCGCTCCAAACCACAAAAATTGTATTCCACTTGAGTGAAATTTTCAACACGCTATCATGCACACATATGAACTCTCAGGTGCTGTATGATTGCAACGCAGAGAAATCCATTCGACTGTTGCTGCAACATGTGCGACTTTTCGATTACAAACTCCCACTAGCAGCAACAGCCTTAGAGTCACAGCTTCCTTCCTTCCAGTCGGTTAGCTTGCTTCTCTGCCTACTTGGTTGGCTGCCTTTTTTGCCAACTAAGTTGCTGGGCTCCATGTTGCTCCTGTCTTCCACATGAATTATTTTTATTCAGCTCCTATTCACAGTTTTGCTTTTATATTAATTCTGTAAGAAATCGGTTTAAAATATAAAACGTGCAGCATTCAATGCTTTGGCTCACATACGTGCACGCGTGCGGAGTGTGGAAGTTGTAGGACTCGCACACCTAGTTGGTGTGGCGCAGTTGCTGAGATGCACGTGAAATGGTAGAGTAACCCCGAGAGAAACTAAGTGCGCACCTTCAATTGGTGGCTTCTATGTAAGGGAGACCTGCTTCTGGCTTCGAAGTCTCTTGAGGTAAAGCGGCTGTGGTTCCTCGTAGAATTCTTGCTGAATTTGATAGCTATGAAAAAGACGTCAGTTGGAAAAAGCGTGATCTTGTACACATAGTGTTTTAATCGCATGTTATTTTAACAGTGCGGAATTAAAAAATGGCAGCTTCAAAAGTGACATCTACCAAAATAGCGGGCTATTCAAAATAACACCTGTTATTGGAAAACCCTTTACAATTCATTGCTTGTCTGTTTGTATACTGCAGCTGTCTAGTTCACAAGGGTCAAATATAGTTGACGTTCGACGTCATTTGTAAAACTTCTAAATTTTTCGAGAGTGATTAATTTTGTGCTACCTTGTACATATCTTTTAGTTTTATGGCGTATAATCCTTCATCAAATATTTAGCTATTTCTCCATTTTTTTATTTTGGATGGTGCCGCGATAAATAAGGGCTCTTCAAAATGGGATAATTGGCATTTATGACAACATTTTTCACCACTTAAATGCGCACCGAAAACACATTTAACTCATTTTCTATTAGGCATTTATGCATATCGAAGCTTTACTTATTTCCATTAGGGCCACCTCAGCGGCCTTGTCAAAGATATACCCTACCTGCTGCAGCAGCTGCAAGGCGCAACTGAAAGCAATCGTGTGCGCATCACATGCATGCAATCACTGTCATCCCTATTACAACCATAGTTTTTGCTGTTGCATCTGGCACGTATCAAGTATCACTTAAAGCATTTGCCAGTAACTCATTGAAAATCGCCGGCAAACTTTCCCATACAAATATAATGTAATGCTGCTAACTAAATAGGCCGTAGCGTTTAGCAGCAGCAAACCATCAGTGCTCATAACACAACCATAGAACGCTAGCAGCATCAACAGCATACTTACAACTGCCTTATCCTTAATCGTAACTGCAACAGAAATGGCTGCATTTAGCTGAAATTGAGGCGATATTCGAACTTTTTAGGTTACCTATGGATTAATGCGGTCGCAGGTAGGATAGGATGTGGCACTTGGCAGAGCAGCAGGTGGACGACGGAAATGGAGTAGACGTAGCTACATAAGCGCCCGATGACGGCGGACTCTTAAGAAACCCATTCAAAATTGCATTCGCCTGCAATGAAAAGAAATAGAAAATAGTAAAAAATATATACATATATAATGAAGGAGTAAAAAGATAAGTACGAAAGCTAAAAGAACGCTTAAGCACAAAAGTTGTGAAATTTGCCAGGAAGATTGCACACAGCAACAACGACGAGGCCAGAACAAGTCAGGTATTGAGCAGCAACAGAAACGGCAATAGCAGTAGCTAAGGAAGCAATGGCGTAGTAGCAGCTTAGCAAACCTTATATTTTATTCATGTCTTCATTAGGCAACTACAATGTACGATCAAATAGAAAAAAAAAACTCAACGCAATTCGCCCGCGCCCCAAATAACTCTACTATTCCCACATCCATGAATCCACCTACTACCCACACACTCGCACAACACACACCCCTCTCATTTGGATGATACTGAGTTGCAAATGGCCATACTTGTCGCCTCCGCCTCCGTTGCATTTTGTCGCTAGTCGAGTTTTTTATGCACGAAGCCGGAAAATGTAGTGCGAAAAAATATATCTAGCAATTTGTGTGTAAACTGAATGCATTGAAAATGCAAAAAAGGAAGTTGGTGGTGCGATGCAGGAGAAAGTGGGAAATAAAGGTAGACAAGGAGCTGACAAAGTGATTGTGATGCTTTAAAAGTAAAATAGAGTAGCGTCTACTAAAAAGTGAACAGCACACACACACACACACACACACATATGCACATAACTAAACAAATACTAAAATTTTGTATAAATACTACATTTAGTATACGAATATTTAATGGTTTCGACAGGAGACCAAGGAGACGCCTCTCTGCTATGTGCACAGCGCATTCGATGAGTGGTAAAAGAAAAATGGGTTTGTGGCGTTCAGATGTGAAATGACCGGCAGCTGTGTCTTTTAATAATGGCTGCTGTCATGAAATACACCTATTGCTATCATATGTATGTATGTATGTATGTACATATGGATGCACATAAATGGCAACTGTGCTCATCTGGTGCATGTATTTGTGCTCACGGAATAAAGTAAGCTCCCATTTATTTCGCATTTTACCTGTGCTCGTAATTACCCATTAAATTGTATTGTTCATTTCATTTTATGTTGGGCTATTTTGTGGTCACACTACTTATATATACGAATACTTGTACTACACATATGTATGTATGTATGTGTTTTACATCGCCAAGAAATTTATGCCTTTTTTATAATTCATTGTATTTCCCCCCATACATTCGGTACTTGTAGCAGTTATGCGCATGTGTCCACTAAATAGTTACGAGTAGGTAATAGTTGCCTTTAATGTCACTTTCACTAGTGGACAGATAATATGAGTTCAGTAGTATATACAATAGTAAAATAACATAAGTGTAGGGAAAAGGAGAAGCTCCTGTATCGGCCCACTCAGTTGCCTTAGCTCACCTAACCTATTTCACCACGCAAAAACTCAATTCATTGCGATTTTAATCTGAATTCTATTTGAACTAAGTGGTTTTTCGCGTTTGTAAAATAAGCTGAGAAAGTTAAGAAAAAACGTATGAAATATGCTGCAATCGCCGAGTGTTTTTCTTACCAAATTCGGGGTGGAAATTTCACCACACAAAAAATTAATTTGTTTTATGTTGATTCAAATTGATTTCGCTAAGGTTTTTTGTGCTGGAAGTTTCTGGCCATAATAATGCTGGTTTCAGTATTTCAGTGGTGAAATCTCATTTTTAGATCAGATGCTATTTAGCAAGCAGTTTCTAGTCTCAAAAAATAGCCTATATTTTATCAGCGACCCTTTGAAAATGTGAAGGAAGATATACCACCTTGATCAAAATGTTCCCGGAATATATTCAGAAATTTCAAAATGAAAGTTTAGTCCTCAAAAGTGATATTATCGCCTTAAAGGTACTCCCATCAACTGCAACGCACTTATACCAGCGTTTGATCCAGCTTTCGAAACATTTCTGGAACTCTATTTTCGGTATATCCATCGAATCCGTCTTTAATTTTTCTATTACTCCAATCGGTCTTTCTCTTTCACCTCACCTCCTTCATAATGGTATCACAAAGGACGAATCCATTTTTTCTTCGTGCAAGTGTGCTCATTCCTTGGACAACCATACCAACCTAACTAACCTTTCGGCTGTTGAAACGCATTCCCCGTTGTGATTTTTTGACTCAATCAAATAGAATTAAATGGCAAGGAGCCATATAAGTTGAATTCGATGGCTGGTATTCATTTCGTTCTTGATAAAGAAAATCAAGTATAAAGATGGCAGTGTGTTGCGGTGCGTTTTCAAAATCCACGAGTTTTTTTCCCCTCAAACCCCTCTTTTTTGGCGAATTGCTTTACGTACATAAATGTCCCATAAGGCCCAAATAATAATCCTTATTAACCGAGTCGGACTCAGCCTTAAAAATCATGTCTTTGGCCATATCAACGCGGTTCTTTTTGGAATGAAAATCAGTTTCTTTGGGCCTAACCCAAATAATTAACTAAAATGTACTGAATGAATCCATAAGCAATGTTCAACTCCTCTGCCAACTCTCTGATGATTAATTTGTGGTTATTGAACAACTTTTCTTTCACTTTATTGATTGATGCTTGATCAGAGTGGTAATTGCATTTTATGATATTTGATATAACAAGAAACGCGAAATAGAAGGGAGGTAATCTTTTCATTGATATAATGTTTAATGAATGCGAATAAACAGACATTTGTTTATCTTATGGAAATGTCCATAGGAAAATTCTGACTGCTTTATGAAGTAGGTATTCCGTACTTCATTACATTTTTGTTAGAAGAAATATGTTCAACGTTTTTTTTTTGTTTTTTTTTTGAAGTTTCCAAATTCATTGTGCTGGGACTTTAATCAAGAATTGAAACCGCACAATAACTACACTGGGAAATTTAGAATTAAATTCAAACTGCGAGTTAGTTAAATATTTACACAGAAAGACGGCGCTGGCGGTGTGGTGCATTTTCTCCATATAACGAATCCTTAAATTTTGTATATTATGTGGAAGAAAACACCCAACACCAAAATTGTTAAGCATCAAGGCATTTTTTGAGCCACTACAAACTTGCTCTTTACTGTACCAGCTTTTAATGGGCTACATAACTGAATACATCATTTTTCCAAAAAATTCTAATAAAAAATTGTTAAGTTCTTATGAAAAGTTGTAATTTTTTTTTTTTTTCAAAATAGTTTTTGTAACTTAATGAACTATGTCTTCATAAAAAAACTATTCAGTTTGAATCAGGAACCAGAAGTTGTCCACAAATGTCTGTGCTATGATTTTTTAACGCAGTATATTAATTTTCAACAAATGCTGGGTTCTGTAAAACCCTCTTCGATTGTCGATTGTCTTGACTTTAAATTACTCAGGTCGATAAAAATTACTTTACTTGCAGAACCAAGAACTGGTCTGAAGCTTGATGAAGGCTCTTAATTTGTTAAACCCGAATCTGATCACAGAAGAGCCCTTCTGCTGTATTTCGGTGTTTACTTAGTTACAGTTCCTTGAATTCTTACGAGCATCACTAATACTGTAAAGTGTCAACAGGCGATGCCTCAGCGACCAATAAATTGTTTATTCTAATCTAAATGGATTGTTCCTTCAAATACTTTTACGACACTAAACAAATATGACTCTTGATTTGATATAACCTCAATTATCACTAAAAATAGCATTTTTTTCAGAATAATTATTTCAAAAACCTTACGCGGGGAAGCAATTTTGCGGGAGTACGTCAAATGTATTGTCGAACGGAAAAATATAGTGTAGTTCTTGTTTTAAAATTACCTTTTCTTACCTTTATCTTTGAAATAAAAACAAATTTCACCACGTGAAAGAAATCGTCGATTAATTACCTATCAATAATTATATAAAAAATCTATGAGCATATCTATACATATCTATGAGCTTGCGCGAAAAAATTTTTACTATGCTTTAATCTTTAAATTTTTCTTTTATCGTTTTTTTGTTTTATTATTTTTTATTGGTATTTTAAATTTTCAAAATTTTGATCAGCTTAAATAAAATAAAATTGTTAAATAATCAAAAAAAAAAAAATACGCAGCGGAGGCTTTCAACAAAAAATTTAGAGCAATCGATTCAGTCGAGGATAGGAAAGAAAAAAAAAACACGCATTCAAAAGCACTTTACACTTTCGAAACATAAATTCAAGGTCAAAATAATGAATACCACATATTTTTAAAAGTTTCGACACCTTTTATATATTTTTTTAATTTTCAGTAACTCTTTATAAAAACAAAAGTTCCTTTTTAACAAATTTAAAAAAAATCGTGATACGAATTCCCAACTTTTTACTCAAATTTTTAGAAAAATGTAGGAAAAAAAGCATGCAGATTTATAACCCATCGAATTTTAGTATAATAAAGTGCAAGTTTGAAGTGGCTAATGTTTTCGCCTGGCCGTATTGAACAACTTCCCCATATACCTTTTTTATAGAGAATTCGCGTACACGAAAATATTGTTTTTGTAGGTAGTATTTGCCTAACTCCGTATAGTCCTTTAAAATACTTAAGATTCTATGGCAACTTAACCAAGTTCGAACTCTCGTTTACACAAGGTGGCACAAAATTAATCACCCTATCGGAAGATTTATACTTTTTGCTAATGAAGCTCTACGTCTATTATATTTGACACTTATGAACTACAACAGCTGCAATAGACAAACAGGATAAAAGCTTCCATAACTCAAAATCATTTTGTTTTATTTCGTAAAAAAGTTGAGTGATTCATTTTGTGCCAACTGGGATATATAGAGATTTTCTAATATTCGTTATCTTTAAATAGAAAATATATTCTTACGTATTGTACTGTATTCTTTATTTTAATAACATTGATTAAAGTAAAATGATTTCCATCACTTCAAATAATTTTAACAAAGTTATTCAAAACCGAAAAAGGTTCATAAATTTTACGCTACCTTGCACTTACATAATATTTAGTTCACTCTAGAGCAAGCAAAAAGTTAAATGCTAATGTGTTTCGACCTCAATCAAGTAAATTTAAACATATTTTTTGGTGTATGTTAGTTGCTCCCTTTCTCTTTTAAGCTTATTTCAAACGCTGGAAAATTAAATGATTTTACAAATATTTTGTTGCACTTCATTTTCTAAATTTGTACTGTTACATCAAGCCTTTTGTTTTCATATGGCCATCGTTTAAAAATGTGTTTCACTAGTTTACGTTTTCCCTGCAGGGTACTTGTGTGTGCATGCTTAGAAAAGGCATGCGGCAAATGCAGTAAGAATTGATTGCCCAGGGCCGCACTAAAGCTAGCAAGGATAGTAGTTTCAATTGCAAACATACACTCACTTATTTGACACAAATTTGTATTTAAACATGTTTGGCATGTTTTGACATTTACAAGAAATATTTTTACAGTGAAATTGAAATTTTGAATTTTTTTTTCAATTTTAATAGTTGGGAAAAGATGTTCTACTAGCTCTTGGCAATTCAACTTTAGCTCTCAGTATATACGATTATATACGTATATACATACATACATATGTATAAATGTATGGATGTGCATATTCCTAAAATAGCTAACATACACCAACTTAAAATGCTCTTTTAATACACTTTTATTGTGTAAACGTCTCGAATTATTCAATGGTTGTCTCAGACGACGGAAGTCCCAAACAAATGTTGATAGTCCTTAAACCGACTACATTCTACATATCTGTTAACACATATGTACATATGTATGTATGTGCACATGCAAATGTTTGCAACACTCCTAAGTGTAGGTGTAGGTGTTAATATAGACAGTTGGTAATATCCGTTCTCTCCAAAGCAATTTTACTTGTCTCTTTTCTTTCTCGTATTGTATTTCCACTTATTCGTTCAGTTTTATTATTTTCAATTGATTGATCGGCATTTAAACTAGCATTGTGTATACTCGCACATGCATACATATGTACCAAATGTATTTGAATAAATCGTTTTATAAATAAATTTTTAGCAGACGACAATAAATTCCACTGAGCTTTCATTATTTGACATACTCTTACATGAGAAGGCACTCATACTGAATTTTCTACATAGAAATTTATTTATAATTTATAATATTTGTTTGGATATCAAACAGTGCATATGAATACGAATATATATTTATTTATTGCACACTGATGCCTACAATACGAAATTTTAAAATTGAATAACAATAGAATGGAAAATTTGCTTGCATATGTGGGAATAGTATGATAGCTTGCTTGATTCTGTCAACGTTGCATTTTATTCCTAACAAATATTTTTATGGAACTGATGAGTTCATGAGGATTATGTACATATGTATGTATATGGATATGTGAGTAAATTCGTTGCAAATAAATTTTTTATTAAGTAACAAATGCGTTAAGTGGGGCATATCACCTCTTTCTCTTTATAGTCGCTTATCTGCTGGTTTGGGCTTACAATATTTTCCAAAATATCTAGTATTGCTACAAATAACAAAAAAATATCATAGTTTACGCAAATTAATTCAACCAAAATAAATTCAGTATGAAACCAGTAGAAATAAGAAAAATGCAAAACTGTTTTATTTGGTTTTTCAATACAGGTGGGCTGAAGCGGAACAAAAATACAAATACGAAATTATTTTTATTTTTTTAAGTTCATGTAAACCATAATGTGTGGACACTTTGCGACCTCACCGGAATGCGTAAATCCGAAAAGACGAATTTTCATAGAGTTCGCTTCATAGATCTGGCTAAATTTTAAACATTAATAGATCTCGACCTAGGTTAGGTTAGGTAGTGATGGTTGCCCAGAGAGTGGGCCCACTTGGACGAAAGAAGCTTGGTTCATCTTTTGTGATACCATTGCAAGAGGGGAAAAAGAGGCGAAGGAAAAAGGATGAAAGAGAAAGGGATGGGGAAGGTTGAGTAACTAGTCTGCGGTTGTGTTAACCTCTTTATGCTGCTGATGAAGTTTATCAGTTTTTTTTGTTTTCAAGACCTGCTATATCAGCAGGCGCAGAAAAGAAGTGCGAACCAAGATGCTTGGTTCTTAGTCCCGCGAGAGCTGGGCAGCTGAGGAGCAGGGGCTCGAAGTAATTCCGAGTCTCACGGCATGTATACCCCGCGGACAGTGCCCCGTGAGGATGCCCACGAAATTTCAGAGATGAGATTTTTTCATCCTCAGAATGTCCCTCGAACGCCTCCTATATAAACGTGGCCAGAAGGACTTCGCAACCTTACACGTTCGTGTACTTTCCCAGCGCTCGCTGAGTTGGTGCAAAGCCCATCCTTCCAGGAGTAGAGCGCGGATTGTCAAGGGGATCCCGATCCTCTCCTTTCGCGGGCACACTACCTCACAGGTCCCTTGTCTGGCCAGCTCGTCGGTTTCGCAGTTTCCAATAATGTCACTGTGACCAGGTACCCATATTATCTTTATATCGAAGAATTCTGATGCAATCGAGAGAGAGATACCAGGCATTCCCTGGTCAGTTCCGAATGCACCATAATAGAGCCTAGGGCCCTAATTGCCGCTTGGCTATCTCAACCTAAGATTTTAAAAACCCTAAACACAGCTCAATTGAAAGAATTTAAATGTAGTAGATTTGTCAACTAATTTTAGCAATTTTTTGGCAGATTCATGAACGCCAATTATTTCGAAATGTATTGGGCAAAACTTTATCAACTTCTGCCGATTTATGGTTGTCAAATGTTTCTAAAATTTTCGTTGATATTTTTATGTCTCCTCATCATACGTTACCTACACTCCTATTTTTAGTTGATATCTCAATTTAGAGATTTTTCTTGTGAAACAATTTGTTGATTTCATTTTTGAGACACTCTATTAAGAAAAATGTTAATGAACTTCAGCACTTTATGGTGAAACGTTTTTTTTGGCGTAAAATAGCTGGCTTTGATAAAAGCAAGCAAAAAACACTTTTCATATGGTATGAGATATAAAGATGAGAGAGAAGCAACGTAAGTAAAATAGAAGATTTTTATATGTCAAAATGTTTCTATTGCTGCATTAGTTAATTTCTACACCCTCTTTCGCTCACAAAACTCGAAAAGTGACTGGTTCCAAACTGACCCTAATTAGTCCTAATTAGTTTTCTGGGTTGTGAGATCTCCTAACCTGGTTTTATGAGCGTACTGTGAGTGGCATCTTCTTATCCTTATACGTTCATTAGAGAACGCCTTTTTGGCCGACAAAAAAAACGGTTAATGAAATTGCCACACTAGTATAGGTACAGTGATAGACCTTTCCTTTCGCTTATAAAATGAAATAGCTAAAATAAAACAGATTGGAAACTTGTTCTTTCCAACGGTCTAAGCAATGCGGCTCTGAATATGAAAGTCAGCGGTCATGCGGCTTGAAATAGTCCATTCGGACCACTGACATATGGAACAGTATAACATAGAAAAAATTTATTGAATTATTGTACAAATTTAAATAACTTTTTTATAAGTATTACATTAGCTTGTAACCCTTAAATTGTAATCAATATAAGTATAAAATACTTTTAAATTAATATATAAAGGAATACGCGTAAGAGGTAATGTGGGAAGAATATTGCGAAATCCTCCAGCTGCAGTCCTTAAATTGAAGAAAGTCAACTAACATTATTTTAGGCATGTACTAAGTCAGAGATTTCCAAGACTGTTACGTGGCACAGAAGTCAATCAGAAAAGTCGCAAAATCATGTTTCACTTCTATATATGTACAGACATACGTATATAACTCAATTGCAAAAATATTATTTCATATTAATATAATGGCCTATTTTCATCAAAAACTTCACTGCAGTCAAGAAACGAACTAACACAGAGAACTCAAGCTAATGATTTTAGTTCACATTTGAGAGTAGCTTTGCAGATTGCGAACAGAGCTGACTGCATTTCTAAGTGCAAAGTATTGGTGACAACAGATGGCTAACAGAGCTGTCTGTATTTTTGTGTAAACAGAGTCCTCTGCATGCGTCATGTTTTTTTAACCTTTTTTTCTACATATTTCGAATATATAATTTATTTCTTTTTCGTTGAAAAATTCTACTTCACAGAATTTTATTAGCCATGACCTTTTTGTCTCAGTGATTACGAGCTGTGATATAAAATCAATTACATGACAGATTGGACATTTAAATGCCATGTTTATCCGGAGCGTAAACTGCAGTTGAGGGTCAATGGAAATACATTTCAAATTACTTATACTCGTATAACATCAAAAAGATAATCAACCTTATCGCTTAAACATATGAATCCCTTAAATTACAATATAGTACAAAAATACCAAAACTTATTACTATTTATATAACAGTCAAAATTAATTATTATATTCAAAATTCACAAAATTGTATTAAGTTTTTCAAAGCTAAGTAATGACTATAATTTTTTTATATGTAGGTAGGTAGGTAGGTAGGGTGGTTGTCGTAAGACATACTTAGACCTTCGGCAGGTCCATTGTGATACCACTGGAGCTTATCCTTACTCTACGTGTTCCTTTTCAAACCATCGGGTTGCTTTAATAAACGAGCAGAGCTTCGTTAGTTTTAGATGGGCTATATCCGCTACATCGGTTAGAAATGCTGTATCGAGTGTGCGCAGCCTTCTCCTAGCTAGGCTTTCACACTCACATAAAAGGTATCTGACTGTTTCCTCTTCTTCTGTATTTAGACAGCTTCTACAGAAATCGAAGTAAGGTAGTCCTAACCTTCTAGCGTGGCTGCCTATTAAACAATGAGTAATCCTTTAAATGTCCGTTTGTATAATTTTCAATTTGTTGTAAGTTCCGAGTACCGGCTGAATATTCTAAGCTTAAAAATAATGGATTACAAGAAGGATAACAACAGCTAAACTTTTGCTATAGATATAAGGGGCTATGGCTTAGGCTATGCACGACCCAACATATATACATAGCTAAACAAATAAGTTGTCCTTCTCGCGGATGCCAGTGACAGTATAACTTTATTTTTAGCTCAACCCAAATGCACGGCTTTACATTATCTGGAGAAAACCTAATTTCCATTCAAATACCACAAAAACCCAATACACAACAGCCTACGTATTGTGCCAAGTAATTAGACACTTTATTTTCCTGTCCTTTTCAGTTTTCATCTCTTCTCCGGCTCCTCTTTATTCACAGCACCCAGAATGTGCGCATTGCTGTTCTATTTTAATTCAAATGCTCATTCAATTGCTGCTCTATTACTTTTTACTAAGAATAGTTCTTTATCTATTTTATTTGCAGGATATCCCCAGCCCACATATCGGTGGTTAAAGGATGGCATACCAATTGGCGATTTCTCTTCCAGCCAATATTATCGACTGCAAAAAACTCGTCGTGAGGATGCCGGCAGCTATCAGTGCATAGCAAAAAACGATGCTGGCTCGATATTTAGTGAAAAAATTGACATCGAAGTTGCCTGTGAGTATACAATACATACTTCTGAGTGTGCTAGAAAACATTTTAATATGAAAACGGAAAACAAAAGATAATACATTCTGTGTGACAAAAGAAAATCACTTCAAATAATGGATTCAATAAAAAATACAATTTAGTTAAGGAAGAAGATTTTCTATACGAATAGGCAAGAGAGTAGAAATAAAATATTTTTATTAAGGCTCTCGTGCTATTCCACGGGCATAGATAACTTTTTATGTTGGCGTTAATAACGTGGTTTCTTTGATTAGTTATTAAGTTTCATAAGTACATTTTAGTATCAATATTTTATTCCATAGTAATAGCATGAAATATCCAAGACTCGAGTAGAAATATCGCCGCTGAAATGAAATGTTGTACGTCTTCATTCAAAGCTAATCTTATAAAGGCTTCATTTTAAATTGAATGGCATTTAATGTATTTGTTTTCATAGTATTGCGGATTTGTAAGAGAAACTTTAGCTATTTGAATAATAAGAGAATATATGTGTTTCGAGTTTGGATTAAATATCGAACGTAAAAGTTTTTGAAAAATGCACCACATCTGCCCCTTCGATGTGAACCGTTAAACGTTTGCAGTTATTGTTGTTGTAACAGTTGATCGAGCCCTGCTAATACGGTGCAGTCACCGATCGTCGTCATCTATTTCATCTAACGGTAAGCCCGGAACGGGTATCGTCCAAAGGGAGAAGGGTGTTAGGTGAGTTGATTTGAGGGGGTATGTAAATAGGTGGTTAATATCATGCAGGGTACCTTCACACACCGGACAAATATTGAGAATTTTGGGGGCGATTCTGGATAGGTAGGAATTTAACCTGCTACAATACCCACAATGCAATTGAACCAAATTGACGCAGCTCATCGTCTGCGATGGATGGCTGTTGGACTCCGATGACGTCATTCGGGAGTCGGGAGTTTAGGAAGATCTCACCACCACCGGTCTCCTGATGAATGTCGTTTAATATCTGTCTATGTATTGTTCGCATGAGAGGTGGCTCTGGCTCTAGCAGAAATATCTTGCTGAGCATCTTGCTGTACTCTTTGACTGAGAGCATGGGAGCGTTGCAGTGTTGCACTGCTGCAGGGGAGGGGAGATGTAGCTTTATCCACTGTGAATCACTCATACTAGGCGGCCAGAAAAGCACAGCGTAATTCAGGACAGACCGGCCAATTGCTTTAAATGTCGCCACCAACATGTCTTTGTCCGTGTTCTAAATGTTACCGGCTACCGATTTGATGGCCTTGTAACGGTTTTGAACCTTAGCGTCAATTGCGGTTGTATATGTCGAGAAGGACAGCACAGTTTCGAAGAAGACCTCCAAAAGTGTAGGGTTGTTACTGTCGGCATTAATATGTCGTCGACTTTCACCATTAACTGCAGTTTGACCTCGTTCATGCAGAGGGTCGATTTAGTGAGAGAAAGTTGAAGGTTTCGCGCAGTGAAATAGTGGTTCTATATATCGGAATGATTTGAGATTTTCCTGACCACTGAATCCGACCCCTCGCTTTGTTTCGATCTTCAGACGCTGTCATACCGAAGATGCTGAGCGCAATATTGATTGAGCGCTTCAATAACATTTTTCCTGAACATTGGCGTATGAAAAATTTAATCGCGCGATGGATGCGATGTTTTCTTACCACGGAAAACGAACACGACAATGCACCGGCAAATGTATGTATGTATGAGTTCATCCTCCCTATTTTCCAGGTCTGACCTGAGGATAAAGGGTCAAAAAATCTTTAAAGAAATATGTAAAAGTGTTCTATGACAGCTGAGTTGAGTTCATAACTCTAGATGATAAAAGAAATATTTATTTTGATTTAGAGGTTCGGAATCTAATCTTTTATAATATAATATTTTATGTATACAGAAACAAGAACGAAAATGTATAATCAATAATAATCATAACCATAATAATCAAAAACTCCAATATTCAGCATTTTTTGTAACTTCGTGATTCCAATTGCCTTTGTCAAAGCTTGTAACACTTTCAAGCCGTCTCAGAATCAAAAAAGCAAAAATTATTCGATTTCAATTTTAATTTAGGAAAAATGTCCTTGATCATAATCAAGCAACGCTTCGAATGAACATTGAGGCTGCATTATTTCATTCAAATTTTTAATTCCACCAGCCCAAATTTAGCTCAGTTTGCAGTTTGCTGAATTTATTATCTATTTTTTATAGACCTAAAACTATTTTTGCCATATTTCCAAAGTTAATGAATCACTTTCCTATATCGCTGATGTATACAGTTCTTCAATAGGAAGATAACACAATGCGGTTCAGAGCGCAATGGAAGAAGTATTGGCACTTCGGAGTTAATTTGATCTTTTAATGGTCGAAGCCGACACATATTTTCACACAGTGTTGGCTTAGAATTCTCCAGTTCCTGTGAACGATGTGGGATTAACTGATTTAGCTCATTTTTAACTTCCAACGGTAGTTTGTCTCATTGGCAGAAGAACACTCATTACCAAATACGAGTATTTTGCTACTTAGTTTGTCTACTATTGCACGCATAGTCTGTCTGGCGGGACGATTATACATACCGACTTCAATTTGCAACCACCGACTAAGGATTTAGGTGGTCATTTTTTTTACAATTTGCAGGCGTGCTCCTTTAAGAACTTCCCCATGATAAAAACTTAATCTTTTGTCAATGTCGAATTATTACAAAAAATAAAGAATAATTTGAATTTAAATACATAATTTTCATGCCCCTATTCCGATATTAAAAAGCCGATAAAAAAGTCCTAAATCAAATACCGTCAAACAAAAATATATAGACCCAAGTACTTTGTTCTGCAAGAATTTCACGAATCTTTTATTAATATTGTTTGTGGGTCTTGCTCTGACTATTGTACTGCTAGTACTGAAGTTTTTTTTTATTTTTTTCTAATGTTGCGCGTAAGGACTATATTTGTCTTTACGACTGCTAACAATGTCTAGAAATGGGTACCTGGTACAGGAAACTGCTGTTGCGGGATGTGGTGTGGGTGTTTGAGTTAGGTTACCTGTGATGTGGTCTCCCCGTAAAATGAGAGTATTGGGATCCCCTTGACTGTCCGTAATCTGCTCCTAAAACCTTGGGTTTCGCGTAAACTCAGCTAGATATGAGCAAGTACTCAAACTTGTAAGACCGCGAGATCCTTCTGGGCAATTGTGAGCTCTAGGGAACTTCATCACTTGAGTTTTGGGAGTGTACTCCGCGAGTTATGCATGCTGTAAAACTCCGCATTACCTCGAGTCCTTCGTGGACGATCGTTAGTTTGCGAGATCTACCTTCTCATGTGTTTGCTCTCAATGCCAACTCACTCGACTATACAGTTGTAGGCCTCTGTCATCCCTTTAACAAATATAACACTTGGAAGAAAAAAACGCAGGGTAAGCCAGTAAATTGAAAGTATCAAGTTTTGATTCTCAAACTTGTGTTGTAATGAAATCGCATAATTTTTTAACTAATTCAACTGCTGTCATTCTCTTAGTCGAAAGTCAATTCGGGCACTCCTTTGGGTTTAGACTTCACAAGAAGCAGCTTGGTTTCAATATTCTATATACCCATTTTCCTTTTTTTAGTGGAAAGGCTTAGAACATTTTCCACACATAGTGCACCAGTAAAAGTTTCTCGTTTGCCTGTTCTGGCTGATGAAGTTTAGAATTCGAAGAGTCACAAACTGGCTCTAGCCTAGCACTAAAAATTTCTTCATTTCCATGCAGTAATAAAAGCGCACGGCAAAAAGTGTGAAGTACTTTAGTACGGCTGTAAAAAACTAACTAGTCAGCATTGACATTTCTGGCTTTATTATTAACTCGTACATGTCTCTTCTATTTACTGGAATTTAATTAAATGTGCTGTATCCAAAGGAACTCAATTTAAATGCATCATGTTGTTCACAGGAAATTAAATTGGTTGCTGTGTGCAGCTGCGTCATAACATAATTCTGGGAATTTCTTTAGTGTGACAAAGTTCTTTTTACACGCAAAAACAGCTTTGGTCATTTAATAGCTAAAAAGGTAGTAAAACTGCATAATAAAGGGTGTGGTCAGATACAATAGTTAAGGTTTAACAATAAATAATAGCAAAACTCCAAATTCCTAATGCGGGAATACGAAGTCTGCGTTTTATGTATTACTCCATTGCAACACTAGTGTATTTCAATATTTTTATACTAAATATTGGTATTTTTTAGTATAAAGTTACATCTAACATTTTGACTTACAAATTAAAAAAATGTAATTTTGCGATGATTTATTATGAATTCCTAAATGAATTATTGAGTCAGTAGTATATTCAGGTGACCGCCGTAGCCGAATGGGTTGGTGCGTGACTACCATTCGGAATTCACAGAGAGAACGTATAATTACCCTTAAGCCCCACTAACTACAATACTACGTTCTATGCTCTAATATAAATTGGCTTGATATGCTACCGCAACAGTGAGCTTGCAATGAAAATCAAGTAGAATAGATTGTTCTATAATTATTGAGAGGTAACATTAATTAAAATACCGGATGCAGCAAAAGTTAATGTCACAATGTAAACGAGCCTTAAATTTACCAAATGGCGTTGACGCTCATTGTGTTTTGACTTTTATATTTCATATAGAAAATTACTTCGATATGATTCAAACTATTTTCGTAATGTTGTTTTAATGCAACACCAATTTCGTCTAAAATTTCATAACCGGCCAACCCCATACTGTATGTTAATTTCAAATTTGGGAGAACGTGAAGAGAATTCAAAATATATATATATATATATTTTTGATGTTTTTTTTAATATTTATAGTTAATCGCTATAGTTCATTGTCCAGTTTTGGCTTTGATGATCTCTGTGCGCATATTAGGTTAGGTTAGGTTTACCTGGCTGGCTAAAAGCCATCACATAAATCTATTGGTCCTTAGTGGTACCGAATGGAGCTTGACCCTTACGATTATTTGTAGTAGACTTCTTGTAATAAGCTTGCGTCTTTTGCGAGTCTAACCCAGAGAGACATTCTACCCTCTCATATTGTAAAGCTCCAAAACATTTCATTCGGGTTATAACAAATGCAGGGCAAGAACATGGAAGGTGTTCTAGCGTTTCCCTCTCTTCTAGTTCATTGAAAAATCTTCAGCTATCATTGTTTACAATTCTCATCTTGTATGCGTGGGCCGCTAACAAATTGTGTAGTGTCAGTATACCTACGATAGTTCTGATTTCCTTTCTAGACAAGGCTAGTACGAATCTGGCGTATTTGTCCGCATTCTCTGTACACATGATTTCCGCGGTTTTGCAAGGGGCTACATTTTTCCAACTCCTGTCTATCCTTGTTTTCATGTATGTAGCGATGTCATTGTATACCATATTTAAAGATTTCGGTATGTCGTTTTCTTGTTCGAATTGTCTGGAAACAGCGCTTTTGGCAATCTCATCTACAATTTCGTTTCCTGCAATGTCCTTATGTCCGGGTACCCCATAGATGTGTAAACGTCTGTCTGCGGTTAGCCTCTCTATGGCTTGCCTTTTCCTAGGAACGTCTTTAGATGAAATTTCTTATGAGTTTATTGCCTTTATTGCCGCTTGACTGTCAACGTATATATTTATATTGGAATCGCTCGATGTCTTTGCTAGTACTATTTCGGCAGCCTTTCCTACCGCAAAGACTTCTGCTCGAAAAATACTACAGTGTTCAGGGAACTTAATTGGGCGCCTGATGATAAGCTCTGCCGTCAGTAATCAAACTACCAACCTAATACTTTTCAGAATTTAAAAAATAAGGACCGAAGTGACCCACGCAGGTAAGACATTTTAGGCTAAAATATTTCACGAAAAATATGCGCCATTAAATTTTATTATAGAACCTTAAAGACAATATTAATAGTAAATGTAGTTGACTAAAAATAATTTAGATCAACTTAGGCCAAATTGGGAAAACTTCGACACTTTGTAAACGTGACGTTAACGAACAAGTGTACAATATTCTAAAGTTTTCCGTCTTTCTTGATTAGCAAAACCGCATTCTTGTCTTTTGATGGCTGCTACACAGTGTTATTGGCTAACATTACACAAATAAGAGTAACACTCCAGTGCATTTGTGCCTTAAAAATATTTTCAAGGTACGCAACAATCGGCATAAGGAATGCTGCCAAAAGGTGGTATTTTCATAATAAGCTGACTGAAAAACTCAAAAAAAGGTGGCAGGCAGAAAAGCTGCATAGAGTTTATCCGTAAAAAATACTTTTAAAGTCAAAATTATTTGCTTGGGTTGGCTGCTCTGCAAACGGTTGTAGCTATATTTAGCTCTTTGGGCTGAAACCCAGAAATTTCCTCTCTTCTGTGGGAAATTGCATCAGCTATTCACAGCCGTACATTTGTGAGTATATATGTAAATATTTAGAAACGAGCTTATCTCAGACCGTAGAACAAAAAACATTGCATAGGCTTCCTTTTGATACTCCGAATAGTCTGCCGATCGTCTTGTATTCAGTTAAGGAGCCAAGGATTGCTTGTAAAGCTATCGCGATACTTTTATCTAAAAGGATACATTTTCTGGACCTTGTATCAGTTTTTGCAATGGACGTGACTTTGTTACTTAAAAAGGCAAAGGATACATGACTCGTACTAAAGCACTCCTTAAAAACTGGTCGATGCTGAAAGGTGTGTTTACCACCCAGACCTCGCCGTGTCTCGCAAAAATGCACGAATACGCTTCGATTGTTATATTTACTAATAAATAAAAAACAGCTGATATACTCTCAATTGCTGCCGATGTGACCATATAGGCTTTGGCCTGCTATTGCGTATTATAAAATGTAATATCGAATTAACTAGTTCTTCTCTTTGCCTTCTTTCCGTATCGTTAATAATAATTGAACAAACCAAAAACACCAATATATTCGACCAAACCAATTTCTATGAAAAACCTTTCACAACAGTTTTGACAGCTGAGTGTAAATTTTCCTGCCATATGTGAACGGGTAGATGAATTTTTGTGGATTTATTGCTAATCACTATGAACATCATCGTCAAAACAGCACTTTAACGAAACTCGCACCAAAGGTGAAAATATGAATCGCCGATTTTTCAGCAAGTTAACGTTTACGAGGAAGAATTGATTAGATTTTCACTAATAGCTGATTAAGTCGACCGGCGGGAGTGCAAAAGTTAAAAGTAAATAATACAAACTTCATTGTTCGTTTGGTTCTGTGCAATCTAATGGCATATACTGCAGTGTTTTTTGTAATTTGGCTGCAAACTTTCATCCAAGGCAGTTCGCTCAGCGAATTAAGTTTGTTTACCCTTTGGGATGGGCAAATTTCTCTGATGGGAGTACCAACTAATATAGTTGAAGCAAATTTAGCTTTTCAGAGTTATTTGACCCTTAGTGATTTAAAACAGGGATATAGGGATATAGGGATATGAGAAAATATAGATTTATTGTGTTTAATGGTAAAGCCGGAAATTTTCCCTTTCCTTTTAACATATCGTAATATTGCCGATGGCGGCACCGACTTTTATGAAGACTAGCGAACGGAAAGGGCTAAACCTTATATCGAAAATAAGATGAGTCGTGGTTATTCTACGGTCAGATTCACGTTCAGTAGAACAAGAATCTTTGGAAAATTATAGTCTGCGTCTTAGTGCTGAAAGTAAATGTAATTTGTTCAACCAGTTATTAAGCGCACAGAGATCATCAAAGCCCAGACTGGACAATGAGCTCTAACGATTAACTATAAATATTAAAAAAAAACTGTATAATAACTGTACATATGTATATGTCTACATTTGGTAATTAATATTGTCGAAGGGTACCGCGAGAATTAATTTTTGGCAGAGTTACACACTTTAACTAACTATTTTTTCTTAAAACTAGGGAAAGGCGGTGTCTTGACAAATAAATTAATTAGTACACTCTTCATAGGTTTGTTCGTTTGTATGTCACATAAATGGATTTGAGAGCGAGCTTGGCGGGAGCTAAAGTTGACAATTTAGAATGCAACGAGAAGAAAAAACTGGCAGACCGATTACATAAGCAGCCCTTGTTTTATTGTATTTCATTTACGGCTTTCGTCTTTTTATGTGTCTGCTAGTACAATCTTTTTCACCGCCTTAATAAATTCTTGGAAACGGCGACCTTTAATTGATTTAGTGCCATTAAAGTGAAGCTCGTTTCTCAGCGTTTATTTTTTATGTTTCCTTTGCTCTTGCTACTTTTATTTCTTGTTCGTCTTATCCCGTCAGTCAGCATCCGCTCACCAATTAAGCGATTCCGCTGACATCGTTTTCACGGCTACAAGTAACTTAATTTTCTGAACTTCTCCCTACCATGCCTCACTTTATTCACTACTGACAATTTCTTTCTTTTCCCTTCAATTTCAGATATGGGCATCTTCGAGAACACTACACTTGGCCATCTCACGGTGACGTCAGGTCATCCGGCAATTTTTGATTTACCACCCATCGAATCGCAACCGCCACCTTCGGTGATGTGGCAAACGGTTGAAGGTCCGCTGAACTATGACATCAAATATGCCGTAACAAAATCGAATCAATTGATAATACTCAGCGCAGACGAGGATGATCGCAAAGCATATCGTGCTCGTGCCATAAACACCCAGTTGGGCAAGGAGGAGAATAGCGCTTTCATACAATTGAACGTGAGTGGAGATCCGTATGTTGAGGTAGCACCTGAAATTGTTGTACATCCGCAAGACATGAAAGTGAAGCGTGGCGAACAGGTGGCCGTATTGGAATGTATCGCGAATGCGCGACCCCTGCATGAATTGGAGACTCTGTGGCTAAAGGATGGTATACCCATTGAGAATGCTGGTGTGCCGCACACACTCAATGATCCTTGGAATCGTTCGCTATCCCTGCTTGCTGCTAATTTAACACATTCGGGCGAGTATACGTGTCAGGTGCGGCTACGTAGCGGTGGCTATGACACAGTAACAGTTAGCGCTAAAGTGGAGGTGTTGGAAGCTCCCACCTTTTTCACACAAATGCGCACAGAAACGTTTGGTGAATTTGGTGCACTGGTGACGTTGCCATGTGACGTGGTAGGCGATCCAATGCCGGTGATGAAGTGGTACAAAAATGCCGAACTCGTCGATACAAATGATGGAAAGTGAGTATGGGAAAGTGGCAGGGCGGTGTATTCAAGTTAATAAAGAAAAAAAATGCATTTAAATAAGTTTAGATAAATAATGATACAGGCAGCGCTGGGCACGTAAGAATGCATAGTGAAAATAATAACTCATCTGTTAGAAATAAATTGAAACTTAGTCTAGAATATGTGCATTGTGTACAGAATAAGTGAAGCCGCAATAACGGTATACAGGGTGGTCGATATATAAGTAGTATTATATTTTTTTTTTCTTCCCCGCTGAAATCTTATCAGAATATCAGCATCATGTCTCCGTGAAACGTAATGGATCACTTAACGCTCACCAACTTTGAGAAGTATTGCAAATTAAAGTTGTATTCGGCAACATACGTTTATTTAAAGGAAGTCAAAATCCACTTTTCCGGCGAAACCCATTTTCATTTCGACGGCTATGTTAACAAGCAAAACTCGCATATTTGGAGATTGGAAAACAGACACGTGATTCTTGGGAAGCCCATGCATTCTCTTAGGTTCTCAATTTAGTGCAAACGGAGCGGTGGCATAATTGGCCAATTTTTCATTCAAAATGCTGATGGAAACGCCATTTCAGTCAATGGTGAGCGCTACAAAGGCATAACACACATCTTTTCTGATCGTAAATTGAAGACATGGAATTGGGCGATCTTTGGTTTCGTCATGTCATACATCCCAAATTTGTGCTCCAATTTCGGTAATCGTGCCATTAAGCCATTAAAACTAAGTTAACAGGTTGCGCTACTGCAAAGCTTCCCTAGGCTACCACAGGAATAGAATCCTGGTCCATAAAGAAAGGGAATGTTTGCTCTTTCGAATATATAATATTATATATACATTAGGGCGGGTCGATTTAAAAATCGCTAATTGCTCTGTGCAAATCGTATTCTAGGGATCAAAATAAGAAACTTTACCGAAGGAACCTCTAAAACGAATTCTGATGTCCCCCAATTTGGGTCGAACGAAAAATCCCACTTTGACTCATTTAGAGTGCTCCAATCGAGTCCAAATGTATGACCGACCCCCACTAACTTTGGACGGCCGATCCACCCATGGTAGTCGCACACCCCCTCGAACTCCCCTGGGGGGTTCCCCATACAATCATTTAAAAATATCACCATTTTTGGCCTTTACATGAGAAAAGACTCTAAAAGTTCGACCCAAATTGGGGGACATTAGAATTCGTTTTAGAGGTATGGTTCCTTCGGCAAAGTTTCTTATTTTGATCCCTAGAATATGATTTTCAGAGAGCAATGGGCGATTTTTTTGCCACCCCACAAATCGACCCGGCCTAATATACATATATATATAATTGGCGCGTACACCCTTTTTGGGTGCTTGGCCGAGCTCCTCCTCCTATTTGTGGCGTGCGTCTTCATGTTGTTCCACAAATGAAGGGGCCTACAGTTTTAAACAGATTCCGAACGGCAGATGTGTTTTATGAGGAGCTTTTTCAAAGCAGAAATACGCTCGGAGGTTTGCTATTGCCTGCCGAGGGCTATTAGAAAAAACTTTTTTTTCTTCATTTCGCCGAGATTCGAACCTACGTCCTCTCTCTGAAATCCGAATGGTAGTCCCGCACCAACGCAGGCGCGTTGCTCTTTCGAATAAACCAATAATATACCCAAAATGTTTGGATATTTGTCATAATTTTTTTTAATAATATAAAAAGAAACTACTATATGAACCACCCTGTATAGCTTTTATGTGCAGACAGGTAATTGTATTTCACAAATTGCTTTTTCAGATACACACTTCAGGAGGATAATTCACTGATCATCAAGAAACTTACCCTAGAAGATGCAGCCATGTTTCAATGCCTCGCCAGCAATGAGGCAGGTGAAAAGAGCGCCTACACTTGGTTGCGTGTCAAATGTAAGTACCTGCAAAGCCAATGAAATATCTTTAATAATAAGAGTTCAATTTGTGGTGCATTGAATACTCATACATATCATACATATCTACATCTAAGAAACATCAAACAAGAAAATGAATACATCCACAACTCATTCTCATTCTGTACATAAATATGTATATATATTATATGTAGTATAATATGTTTGTCCAACACGAAATGCTTTTCATGCTTTCCCATATACACATACAGATATTTCATATTTCTCTCATATGCTCTCTCTTCTCTTTCTTCCTCGTTAATATCTTGCATTTGTTCGTGTGGGAAAACTACAAAACAAAAAATTAAAATTAACTAACAAATATTTTCCAAATATATTTTCCTCATACTAAATGCTCGAACAAACTAATAATTCCGTTCGATATTCTCAACGGTAGCTGCAATGGATAATCATGATAAAGGCTTACTACCACCACCACTCAAAGAAACCACAACTACTACAACTTCCACTACTAATTCAAGGCATAGTGTACGGCGCATGTCTACAGCTAATAATAATCGACCGAATGCAATTCCGGTGCATTTTGTTGAAAAGTGTAAATCATCGTCATCGCAAGGGTACGTGCGCAGTTTGTTGCAACGCTTCAAGCGTCTAGCACAACCGCGTATTATCCAGCGTGTAAGAGCATCATCATCGCATTCTGGCATGAGTACTGGCTATCGCCGCAAGGATTTTCGCTTTGGTATGGGCCCTAAAAGCTATTTATCATAATACTATACCTGCACATCCAAACTTTCCATTCATTCATTCGCACGTTCTATTATTTGTAAGCAGTAGTTGCGTCTTGTTCTACACAAATTTTTGTATTTATATGCTTTTGTTTGAAAATGGCGTTATACTTTTCGAGTTCACTGTAGTGAGTTAGATATTAATTGCCGGGTTGCATGCACAATAACGTTTAGTTCTGAAGAAATTGTTTTGGTTTTTTATAAATTTTAAGCTTAACATTAACAAAGTAGCAGTGGTGGAAGAATTTAAAAAACAATTCACATACACATACATACATACATACATATGTATTTGTCAAAATGATAATTTATACACATGCATTTGTTATTAAATATTTGTTTTAATGCAATGTACAAAGATCAATGAATGTACAACTATATTTTAGAGATTTGTTTCTAGCTTTGCGTCCATATTTAAAAAAATTTTACTCGTACACATATTTTATACAAAGTTGTTTCTGCCAGAACTACAATTTTTTCTCATCTCATCAAAGTGAAGCATATCAGGGCATAGCATTCTGCATTGATCGTAACAAATGGTAGTCAGAAGGGACAATATCCGGGCTGAACTTAGGGTGAAGTAAGACTTGCCGTCCGCTATTTTTAAGATTGGTTTTAACGGACTACGTAGCATACAGCCAAGCATTGTCATGATGGGAGATCAATGACTCGGGCTTGGTCGCCCATTGCAGCAGTTTTTTTTCAATTCTCGCTATCAGGTATCGTTCCCCATTAATGTTTGCATACCGTTCTCATCTCACCAAATACACAGCATCAGCTCCGAACCACGGATATTCGGCTTCGGAGTAGATATGTCGGTTTGGCCGGACTTCGCATAGGATTTCTTACATTCAGAGTTCTGATAATGAATAGATTATTTCCCCCGATGCAAAAAATACTTCCCTTTGTAGTTTAGTTTATAGCATTAGAAATTTGTATGATTTACCTTTTCTTTGTTAATCCAAAATTGTTGTTTGGCGACATCTCGAAAACTACGTTATAAAAAAAAATATAATTAGATTTTCGTACTCAGAGACCGATTTTACATAGGGATGGTCTGTATCTTGGGCAAAAAATCATTAATTATTAGTAAACCTGCACCATTTTGCTGGTTTTAAAATATAAAAGAAGCCCGGAGCACTAAATTTCTTAGGAATTGAGGCTGCAGCTGTATAAAATCAAACTAACCCAAGAACTTAACATAACAGATCCCGCCGGGTGGTCGGTGATTGAGTCTAACAACAGTTAAATGTTGGCCTAAATTTTGCTAAAACAAAAATCATGTTTAGCGATGGGGATCGCTTTGTACAAACACAAATGAAAACAAGCAAAATTGTCCACTTCGGGACGATAGCAATTTGCGCTAGATACTCTGACCCTAAATGCATGCCCATAAAGTCTCTGTTTGGTGGGGTTTTTGATAATTGCGCGGCATCATCTGCTCGCACATCCTTTGAAATTAATCGGGTGAGCCCTATTGATTGATGATAAGTAAAAACTTTTCCAAGAGTGAATACCACAAAATTTTTCTGAGTTATATTAGGTTACTTTAGAGTGCCCACTTGGACGAAAAAAATCAAATTCCTCTTTTGTTGTACCATTGCAGAGGGGGAAAAATAGGGAGAAAATAGGAGAAAGTAGAAAAAGGGGGTGCGGGGTTGATTTGCAGATGGCGTCCAAATGATGACTGAGTTACGCTACACTGATGAAAATCATCAAGTGGCTAATACCCGGGCCTGCTATATCAGCAGGCACAGCAAGGAAGTGAGAGCCATGATACCTAAAATTTAGCTGCGTGAAAGCAGGGCAGTTAAGAATAAACTGTTGAGCTGATTTCACCATACATCTGATCCTCAAAGTAATGTCGAATCTCACAGCAAGCATACCTCGGGACAATGTGCTGTAAGCGCGCTTACACAATTTGAGAGCCAAGACTTTGTTAACCTTAGAACGATGTGGTCAGAAGGATCTTGTGGCATTACAAATGTGTGTACTTGTCCACACGGTGTACTTACAAGGAGCAGACCACAGGTAGTCAAGGAGATCCCAATCCTCTCATTCCGCAGGGAAACAACCTCACAGCCGCTAAATAGCTGGCTCAACTGCCCCGCAGTTTTCTACAATTTCACTGGGGTCAAGTGCCCAGATGAGCGTAATATCAAAAGATTTGATAGTAGTCCGATAGTATGAACTTTTCTTAGTAATATTTGTTGGGGGTTTGGTCGAGGTTCTTCACCTATTTGTGGCGTGCGTCTTGATGTGGTTCCACAAAGGGAGAGGCTTCCAGTTCTAAGCCGACTCCGGACGACAAATGTTTTTTTTTGAGGAGTTTTTTCATTACAGAAATTCATTCGGAGACATTCCATTATCTGCCGAGAAGCAACCGCTAAAAGAGGAAAAAACTTGTTGCACTTTCTAATGGTAGTCACTGACTAACCATTCGGCAACGGCGGCCGCTTACATGTCGTCCTTACATACATTTAAAAACCCAACGTCTTTGTTATTAGGTCCATCGTTTTTTTTATGCGTATTACTTTTATGAGGTGAGCAATATTTCTAACCATAAAATAATATTGCATACAATTTAGGTGATTTATTATTATCACAATTTTTATTTACCAGAGCAAATTAATTTTTTCGGAAATTTTGAGCATAAAGCGTGTTCGTGAAGCTCGTTCCGAAATTGCTGAATTTTGACCAAAAATAACGTCTGATGAGCATCGCCCAGGAATGGTTGAATGACGTCAACGATGATGAAGATTTGTTTAAAGGGTGACGAATCATGGGTATATGGTTATGAAATCGAAACCAAAGCCAAATTGTCCCAATGGAAGAGTCCAAGAGAGCCAAGAGTCGATAGCAGAAAATCACCGAACACGCAAAACACTTGTCTTATTTGTGGCTCTCATAAACAAACTAAACCTGCTATGTTGCTAAAAAAAATAATAATCGAAAGTGGAGTGTACGTAGCCCGCGAAATTTAAAAATTCGCCTTATATTTTGAACACACCTCGTATACAAGGTGGTACCAAATTATTCACCCTATCGGAAGATAGTTGATTTTTGCAAATGGCGTCGTACGTCAATCGTAATTGACCCCTATGAACTAGACAGCTGCGATATACAAACAGACAAGCAGTGGAGCTCATGACGATCAAATGAAAGGTTTCCACCACTCAAAATAATTGTCTTTTTATTTAGTAGCATGCACAATTATACACACAAAAAAAATTAAAACCAAAAGGTCTGTGAAGATATTAAAAATATCCCTAATGCAGTTGCTTCAATAGAGAAATTCCGTACAATTTTTAAACATAAGATATAATTAAAGTTTTTGGCATAAAATCGAAAGGTATACACATAAAGTTGAATATTTATTAAGTAATTAAATTCCCCATAAGTTATTTTCATTTTACATCCTCTTCCTACTTTTTGCGCGCTTTATGGGCACTCTCCTGTGAAAAGAGCACCACAACGCCATCTGCTCATTAATTAATAGTTAATTACCATAGTTATACAGTGCCACATGAATATACCTGAAAATGTGCACAAAATTGCTGCTCTTTCTCCACTCATAGCCACTAAAACTATCCAACAGGAACTTACTCCGAAAATTGCCTACAAGTGGCTCGTAAAGAAAGCACAAGTCACTATGGCTTGCCACACAAAATCACATGCCTACATTTTCATACATAATGAGATAGATTCACCCGCATACACGTGGCCACGAAATTACCATATAATGTTACTCACATTTCGTTGCACTCATTTTATTTGCTTGACTGTCACTTAAGGACATTTTCGCTTTGTCACACAAATTGTGCGGCACAATACTTCGGATATGTTACTTACGGTAGATAGGTAGGGAGGTTGATGTGGATGGCGGTTGACAGTTTGTCTACCTTAGCATATGAATTTTCATATACTCGTATACTTTGTAGGTTGAAATGCTTTCATTCCACTTTCCGTTGCTATGCCATTGTCGTTTTAAGAGATTTAATATGAAAATTAAGAATCAGTACAATGCGGGAAGGTAAATTATCCGGATAAGTAAGATCCTGAAAGTATATCTCATGTGCATGGGGATGTAAATTTATTTGGGAGATGATGTGACCATATTTTCAGCTGAATTCATGCACACGTATTTATATGCACACACATACAAACATATGTTTCAACCGGTTACTGGCTGCAGTCATGAATCTCCTCCTGCGTTTCGCCTCGCTCATATATTTTTCTCTCAACCGGATTCATTCGCCATTCTCAGCACCATCTAGCTTTAACTGTTTTATTTAAATGCAGCATAAATGCTTCATCCCAAAAGAATGCAGTTGAACGTGAGGCATTGACCACGTATGCACACATTTTATTCTCTGTTACTTCCTTGCATTCATACATAAATACATACATACCGTATGTGCGCCCTCCACCCAAAGGAAGTGCAATTCACAACTCTCAGTTCAGCTCAGCTCAGTTCAGCTTATCCACCTGAGATAAATGTGGCGCAGCACATGGCAATATTTTCATTGTCTTTCTTTCGTCGCCAATTGGCAACAGTTAAAGTTCATAAACTACATTTCATACATACCTTGCCCACCCCTCGTATGGCTGTGGCATCTCAAACTGTTCAGACTCAACCATGCTTCACTTAGCTCTACTTATCCTTTAACTACATATGTTTTTTACTTGGTATGCGTTGCTCCGTCACACTTTTAACAATTACTCATACATGGCTTTCTGGCATGAAAAATGTATAAGTTTTTCAAGAAGCTGCCATTTTAAGAATTACTTTCCATTTTTCCTTAGCTTTAACTTTCCTAACACAAACTAATGTTGTCTCGTAACGCTTGTTGTTGAGTTGTTTTTAACTTCTTACAGCTCGTGTTGAATACATATATACGCATATGAATATAAATTATTGACAGGTTAGGGCCTCAATTTTTCGTACTTAGTTCAATGTTGACCCTAAAATAAAATAACTCACTTAAAATGGGGTGCTTCTATATCACAAAACTCGTTTCTAAGCAAACGTCGTAGAAATGCTTTCAGGTTTCCGCTAGCTGTGAATTAGCGAACGTTTTGTAAATAACATTTTCTATGGCATGAAACATGCAGTTGAAGACACCATATTTGGCTAAATTGCCGACATGCCGCTCCAAATTCACTCAGCTACAGAACTGGTTTGTATATGTAGAACCCAAAATCCCAAAAGTAGTTTTTAACTAACGATTACCTATCGCCACGTTCACTGTTTATTAATCGTCGAAATTTCCATTTGAAAGTTCATTTTTTACAGTACACATTTTCTCTACAAGGGATTTTCTGTCAAGGGTTGATAGTGCGATTTTGATCGAAGGATATTCATTTAAATTCCCTCACTAATGATAAACTGAATATATATCTCACAGGCCCTTGACGATTGCGCAATCATCTGCGCAGGATTGGGATATGGTACCCTGACTCTTGTCGTTTCTGCGACCAATCTCAAGAGACCCCAATACACATTTTCCTCAAATGCGGTCTTATAGGGCGGAGAAGGTTGAGAACATCGATCAATTGCAGTCAGAATAAAGGCATATATATTACGCTAATCCCAACTTAGTTCTATCTTAAGTTTAATATGGAAACTGAGAGTAGAGGATGAGATATTGTGATGAGGACCATGAGGTCAAAGCGCTATAAATCTATCTATCTATTACTTTAAATTTCTCTGTATCTGAAATATTCCCATAACATATCAGATTCCAACTGACATCTGAGCCTAAATAAGCTACCAGAGTATCAGAATACCACAGGGAGGGCTGTGATTTCGGATCGGAGCTATTTAATATTCCGATGTCGGACGCTCTAAGAAAGGCTGCGAAATTTTCGGTAGCCTCATTCGAAACAGTCAGCATCAGAAGGCAGAAACTTATGGCCAACTGCTGCTATTTTTCGCTATGTCAACACCTAAAGAGTCGCCTCCTAAACAGAAAAACAAAGATTTCACTGTATCGCTCAATTATTATTTCCATGTTACTATACGGTAGTGAAACGTGGACACTCAGTGATGCGGATTAACAGAAGCTGCTGATTTTCGAGAGGAGAGTTCTAAGAAAAAATTTTGGCGCCATATGTGATAAAGGTGAGTGGCGGAAACGCTACAATCATCAAGTCGGAAAACTATATGCGAACTCATCTATGATAACCACAATCTTGATCAATCTGTTGATGGGTAGGTCACATATTGCGGTCTAACACAGATTACCCACCTCAACAAATACTCTGCGGTAACTGCCACAGACAGAGAAGAAGGGGTCCGCCCACCGCTTAGATGGATTGACGATGTAGACGCAGGCTTATAGGATTTCGGGCATGGGATACACAGGCACGAAACCGAAACAATTGGAGGCATATGCTACAGTAGGAGAAGACCCGATCCGGGTTGTCCAGTTAACAATGATGATGATGATACGCAGAATCTAGCTCGTATACACGGATAACATATGTCGAAAATTCTCATCGTCTTCCACATATAGTACGTATTTTCCTGGAATAGAGCTATACTGCACACAAAGGAACACTTTTCATTATGACCCGTGAGATTAAGCTCCTAGCAACTTTAAACCGGTACCCCGAAACCATTTTAAGTTAGTCCTGCAAGTTTTACCTGACTACTCAGATCAATTATTATTATTCTTATTATTACACCCCAGATCTTACTCACTCATATATCAGTCTCTTAGGCGTTGACCAGCTAAGACAACAAATCGGTTGCGGTCTCACATGGGCAATGAATAAACGTCATCTGGTCAGCTCGTTGGCGGCCTTATTTTCTGCAATCCCGCAATGGCCTACATGGAGTTACTATGTTTCTGCTTGCCAGAAATTAAAAGGTCTCATAACAGGAATATGAGAGTCCAATTAGGAAAGTCTTTATAGTCGGTTGGTCAATTGAAGAAGTAGAAAAAAATTCGACTTTCTTCCCTGTGGCGGTGTATTCTGGCGCTGGTTGAGAATGTACCATAAGTACCTGAAGGTCAGTAGTCTAAGTTGATATCGTGATAGGGAGTTTAGTTTTGAAGTTCATATACATCTGTGCTACTTTAGTGCTACATTTTTAATTCGAAACCAGAGCTTTACAGAAGTAGTTTTTATAGCTATTAAATCAGAAATCAAGCACCTTTCTCAGCCAGCAACTCTGCTCAGAACACTTATTTGCCGTTCACCTTCTGGTAAACATCCATCAGATGTCCCAGTTTGAGTGTCAATTAGAAATATTAAAATACAAGCTTTTCTGTAGATGTGCAGACACATACGAGCATGCATTGAAATAAAAATTCATTAGCTGAGTTGGCCCAGCAGTAAGTTGATCTAACTTAAAATCAGTAAATAAATTGCCTCATATGGAACGGTATGGGTTCTATCCTCATGTTAATAGGCAAAATGGCAAAATCGATGCTAAAACTTCTAAAGACTCAAAAAATGTTGTACCAAGAGTTCAGCGTGACCACCACCCAGCCTTCGTAATGATTTGGTGGCGAGTATCTTGTAAAGGCGTTACATCTCTTCATTTCGGCGAATAAAGCGTGACGCGACGAAAGTGTACGAGGAAGATGTCTTAGAAGGTGTGGTGAAGCAGTTGAGCAGTACCTCTTCAATGGAGAGCGTTGGATCTTCCATAAGATTCCGCTCCAGCTCACGAGGCAAAAACCATCCAGCAGTGACTAAGCAGAATATTCCTGGGTTCATAGCGGTAGACGGTTGGCCTTCTAAAAGTCCAGATCTGAATCCATTGGAATACAGTTTTTGGTCAGAATTGGAGAATATAGCCTGTCGAAGACCGAACAGAAATTTGAAGAATCTCAAACAATCTTTGGTTCTAACAACGGCATCAATATCCATGGAAACCGTGCGTGCTGCGATAGCTGCATAGCCTATTCGTTGGAAAGCTTGTTCAAAAGCAAATGATGACCATTTCGAATGAAAATTTAAAATGTTTGCTGTGCTGCTTTTGTAAAACAATAAAAGGCGTGCTAAAGTGGTTCATTACATTAAATTCTGCCGGGTAAATACAGGCTTTAGTGGGCCCTAACTTCAGTGCTACGGTCGATAGGGCAGGACCTGAATATTTGCCGGACAAGCAGGATATTATATTCAAATCTCAGTTCTTTAGAAGCACAGATAATTTTAATCTAAATTAATTTATATTTTTCTATATTTTTTCTAAATGTCCGTACATGTAATGTAAGTCTAAAAATTAATAATTTATTAATATTCAAAAGCCACACAATTAGCATTTATTATCTTCAAAAAGCCGCTTTACTCGCGAATCACAAATGAAACCATCAACTTACTCCATAAGAAACCCTAGTCAACTTAAAAGGTCACTATCGTCATTGTTTCTTTTGCTTTTCGCCCTTAAGCGCCTCAAATGGGTAAGTGCAGCGGGTGAACGCTGCTCAAACCCATTTTTCACTAGTTCGAACAAAGTCATGATGCGCATAGTATGAAAATTTAAAATTAGGAGACCGTCCCTATTTTTGGCTAACACCGCTTTTAAGTTTATTAAATGCTGACCAACCCACAAACTTATTTCGTTATTGAATTTAAAAGGAAGATCTTTCGCAAAACACTTACACTTACAAAGGGTATATCATCTTCGTTTTGACGAGGGTCGAAAAATAGAAAAGAAAATGTTTTCTGTAGATTGATGTTGTATATATGACATGGTTTTGGGGCATTAACGAAAGGGCGTTCGAAATACGTTTTTTGTTTTTAGCTTTCCACTTTAATGAACTGTGAATGTCTTCGCCTAACAAATACCTTTTTTGTCGCTTGCTGTTTTAAACGTAATTTTCTGTACATTTTTTTGTTCATGCTTAAAAATCATCAATCAGTTGTGTTCTTCAGTTCATCACTTTTATTGCCTTCCGTAAAATAATTTTCAATTTGTAGCATTTTAAGCATCAAAAAAGTATATACACCACACGAAAAAATTATAAAACCAAGATGATTATAATGATCTCTTTTAAATCAATAATAAAAAATCTCTCAATATCGTTTCGTTAATTGTATGTTTAAAACGGTGTCTCATAACGCAAATAATTCCGTATTTATTACTGGTATTTTAGTAACGCGCAAATTCTTGTTCTGTAAAAACGAAATCATTATTAGACCAAAAGCGTTTGCATTTGATTTGAAAGTGTACAATGTAAATTAACACGTCGCGCGAACAAGCTATGTCTGAATTTGAGCAGGCACAGATTTTAGCATAGAAAAAGAGAGACCTTACAATGCAAGAGATTGCTACAATTAAAAAAGAAATAAAGCTGTGGATTTGCCTTTGAAATAAAAGTGCTAATGCTTCCAAAACTTAGCGCTAGAGATGTGCGGGACATCAAACGTTCAGCTATAATATTTAAATCAAATAGCCCTGCTGAAATTAAGCATACCCTTAATTTGGAAGTTACTACCCGTCGTGTGCAACAAATTTTGTAAGCGTATTTTAGTCTAGCATATGTAAAACTAGGTCTAGGTACTGAGTTAACCACACGACACAAACATGCCAGATTGACATTTGCAGAAAAGTATCAATTTTGGGAGGATGAGTGGGAAAGAGTAATTTTTCCCGATGAAAACAAAAAATCAATCTGGACCGACCAGATGGTTCCCAAACGTATTGGCTTGATAAACAGAAGAAAAATGAGAGGAGGGGGAGAAAGGCCTGCTTGCAGCCCTGACCTTAGGTTAGGTTAGGTTTTTCAGCCGCATCGCACATAGAAACAGAGATGCCACTTAGACCACGAAATGGGCCCGTTGTGAGCCGCAGGGGCTGGGCTACATTTCCCTCTCCATATTAAACCATCCTAAGCTTTTGACAAAGCGCTAATGGTTGTTGATACCTAAAGTGTATAGATCATAGATGACTTTAAAAAGTAGGATTTTAAAAATCGGCTCCTGCTTCTGGCTAGAGCTGGGCAATTGCAAAAAAGGTGTTGAATTGTTTCCAACTTCTCATTCCTGCAGCAGAAATCATGAGTGTAAACGCCTAATCTCCTTGCATGATTTCTTATGAGACAATGTCCTGTGAAAGCCCCTACTAAGGGGTCTACTCAGTTTTATAATACTCTTGTACAGACGTAAATTTAGCCTTGGCCATGTTTGCCTAGCAATTTCACAGGTGTTAACGCTAATCCATCTTTGATTTGTAGAATTACTGCATCCTTAATGAGATGCTTACAAGTTGCGAGAGGTATCTCCATAAAATTACTTACGTCTGGCATACCGGTACCTTCCCTTGTAAGTTGGTCTGCCCTACAGTTCCCTCGTATATCCCTGTGGCCTGGAGCAGCATTAGATTATACGATACGGCTTGGCCATCTCATTTAGAGATTGGCGACAATGTAAGACACTTCCTGATGTTGTTTGGAATACATCCAGGGATCGTAGGGCAGCTTGGCTGTCTGATAGAATGCAGATATCCGTGGATGATATTCTGTTTATCTTTAACGATTTTAAGGCTTCATGAATAGCGACTATTTTCGCTGGAAAAACACTGCAGTGATCCGGTAGTTTAAAGGATTCATTAATAGAAAGCTCTTCGTAAAATAACCCTGTTGCTACACCGGTGTCCATTTTAGATCCGTCCGTGTAGATCTTAACGGGTGTGTTCGGTGTTGGATTTTCTTCAAGCCAGCCCAGTTTAGAAGGGATTTTCATTAGGAAATTCCTTTCGAAGCAAAGAATGGGAGGATGATAGTCACAGTCACTGAGTATATCCGTAGGAGTCTAAGATGGTTGAATATCCATGTGTGACAGTCCTCCATTGTGAGCTCGCTTTGAGCCTTAAAGCTGAGTATTTGCAGAAAAGATCTAGAGGTGGCAGATGTAATATGAAGCCCTGCACTTAACTTAATCGAAAATTTTTGAGCAATACTTTTTCAATCGGTTTTCAAAAATGGAAGACAGTTTAATAGGACTCGGGAAGTGCGACTAGATGTCGAATGGTCCAAAATTTATCAAAAATTGATTATTATATCAAAAACTTAATCAAATCGATGCCTCGATGACTTCGACAAGTTATAATCAGGGAAGGATTCAACATAAATAACTAAGCTTCAAATTAGAAACAAACCTCAAGAATTCTATTTGTTTATTTAAATATTATATAATAACATCGGTCTTATATTTTTTCGTTGTATATATAAAGTTTACTTTTCTTAATAATTAATTTAAGTGTCGTGAAATGTGTGCTTATGTCTAGATATTTTTAAAACATTTAGCATTAAAAATTTTAATATTATTATAAAAACATTGTTGTTAGCATTAAACTGTTAATAAAAATATAAACAATTTAGAGGATCTTACAATTGTTTCGTCTGGTGCATATCCCGTTAAAAATTGTAATAGCAATTTTTTAATTTTTTTCCCCCTTTTTTTATTTTTTTATATTATTTTTTTATAGCAATATAAGTTATGCCACATCAAAAACCATATAATTTAAACCTTCACACTTAATACAAAATTCAACAAATTGTCATATTGAATTAAAATTGTTGAAATATTCTGGGTGTTGAACCCTACCTTCCCCACCAAAAAAAACGCATATGGCGCATTCAAGATACTATTCATACGATTTCTATGTAGTGAGTCATATTTTTGATAATTATAACTTACTATAGAACCTTCAACAAGAGTAGTAAAACTTATAAAAAATATAATAAAAATAAAAAAAATCATATTAAAAGCATCATTGAAGAAGTTAAGAGTAAGGCCGAGTAAGGCCGAAAAATGCCCTTCTACTTCAAAAACGTATGGCAATATCGACAAAAATAATAATAATCTGGTTTGATTTATAAACTTCATTGGATTCCTGAATGTTAAACTATTAGACAGCATTACTAATTCCACGCTATTGCAGAACTCCTTGAAAGAATAAAGAAAAATGGCCAAATTGTATATGGACAAGTCAGAGGTGCTCCACAATGCCTTGGCTAAATTCGCATTATCTATGTCTGAATATCTTTCTAGCCAAATACATCATACTAGTTTGTAGTGCTTCAACATTTTTCTTCATGAATTAGCAAAGCAGTTCAAAAACAAACACTTGTACATTACAATATATTTTCAAGTTGAGTTTCATGAAGACAAGGTTATATTAGGGGGTTCAACTGGGGATAATGTAAAAACGGCCTCGGGGCTCAAAAAGGCTTAAGAACGAAATAAAAAAAATAAAGTAGCAAAAAAATGAAATATAAAAATTGGAAAAATTGACATATTGTTTTTTGAAATCGTATGCCAGATAACCAAGTTACAAAAAAAACAACCGTTTTCGCGTTATTTAGAATGGTAAAAAAAGTGTTTCATTGTACCGAAATTCGCTCAAAATAAACTTTAACTATAACCCTTGCATTTTTTTTGTTCTTAACGCCGACGCGGAGGTGGGAAATACATTTTTATGCCGCCTCCGAACAGCAAACGCTATTAGAAGAAGCTGATTGCTATAAGTAGAAACTTTTCCAATCATTTGATGATACTTCGTTGCCAAAATGACCATCGAACCTAGTGCCTTTCGAATGATAGTGACTAACAAACTCACCCGGCCGCAGCCAGTGGTTAATAGTGGTGGCGGAAATTTAGATTTCTTATTAAAAAAATGCGTATACCGCTGCATTGCTAATTAGTTAGCCGGAGTTTGAACAAAGTTTGAACAGTTCAGTCGAACACAAAAAAAGTTAGATTGTGATTATTTAATTGACGTTGGCGGCTATACATTTAACAAATTGTATCCTACTTGTTTTTAACTTATTGATGAATGATATAGTATGCAAAAACCTAGGTACGTATGTTTACACATATATATGTATATATGGTATATATATTTATTCATATAGAATATAAAGTTAGTAAAACCATTTTCAGCCTTTTAGAGCTGTAGGCAGATTTCCCAAACGGAAGCAAAACTACCCCACAAAGCACTGTAACACTCATACGCACACACACATACCTATACTATTTATAAACATTTTTTATTGTGCAAACTTTTTCCGCACCAACAATTTATAGCACAGGCTAGCCTGCTTATCAGTTGTCCAGCCAGCCAGTTTTCTTTTCAATCTCTTTTGTAAATTTTCCTTGTTTACCGAAAGTTGGTCGACTCTGAGTTTGAAAGTGTCTTCAAATTGGTTGTCCATCTGAGTGCTTTTGGCGCAGATACAACCCGCAGCCCGCAAAGGAAATAGCAGCAGCAGTAGCAGCTTCATTACGAACGAACTGGCTGTGCATTTGTTAGCTCTCAAACCGGCAAAGTATACCCCCTTACTGAAACAAGCCTATAAGCTGTTTGACATACTTTATATTGTAATAAAGTTGGCATTTCATGATCGATTTATTTTCAAATAGCATCAAAGTTTAATGCCTTTTAACCAATTCGATTGTTTGCCAAATAAGCTTAAAAACTTTGTATTACTCATTTTTCCTGAGTGCTAAACTTAAGTATGTAAGTTCGTATTGTCGCAGCGTTTATACTCATCACATTTAGTTTAATGCGTGAGTCAATAATGTTATGTTCTCCTTAACCAGATCTACTTTAAATATCTGTGAGCCATTGCTAAAGTGGATAGTGCCGTCTTAGCACTAATTTGCTAGTACTCGCATCTAATAAAATATTTAAGCTATTAACTTTTCATAGCTGTGACTTAAGAAGCCATCGCAATGAAAAGGACGTTAAAAATATAAAACTTTTCTATGAAAAGTCAATCAAGTTTCAAGCAAGTCAAATAAGTTTTATTGTCAAAAATTCCAAAAACAAAAAACTAAAATCACAGGACGGACAGGAATGCATGCAGTGCGGTAATAAAGAAGTAAAGAAGTCTTAAAAAGCAGATTGCGTAAACTCTCAGAAAAAATTAGAACACACTAGATCCTAAGGCCGAAGTGGTAGCCTCTTTCTATAGCGTATACATATACAAGGTGGCGCAAAATTCATCACCCCATCGGAAGTTTTATAATTTTTGCCAATGGCGTCATACCTCAATCATTGCAGCTGCGAGGTTGCTAATTGACATCGCGGAGACGACTAATAAAAAGGGATTGCGATACTCTCTGAGGATGCACCGGCTTTTTCAAGATCACGTCAGTTATGGGCTTCGGACCCCATATGTGGCAGTTTTGCTTGTTAATATAGCCGCTGTGATGAAAAATGATGTTGACTTCTCTTAAATGAGCGCTTTGTTTGGTCTGCACAATATTGGCTTTGAAAATAAGTTTGCAATACTTCCCTACGTTGCTCAGGACGATCGTTGCGTAAGACAATCCATTTCGTTCGGCGGATATACTCGGATGTTACTAACCTTTTGTTTACATTTTAACAGAAAATTTTATTTCCAAAGATATAAAACAAGTGTGTAGGTAGAAAAATCCCTAACTAAAAATCTACTTACAAGTAAATAGTTTAAACTTAGTTTAGGCGGCACTCAAGTTAAACTTGCACTAACTGGTTCTAAAAATAAATCACCTTGGAATTGCATGAAACTCGTTGAAAGTGAAGTAAAGCTCTATACTGAAGTCTACATTAGCTAAGGTTAAATAATTCCCTCCAAAGAAAATATAACTCACTTGGGCACTTGCATTTTGATGAGGATGAACCATTGGCATTTAAATGGCGACTAAGTAGTTACGGGTTGATAATAAAATTAACAGGGGTTGATATCCAATCCCATTATCTCAGCAAGCATTGGGAATAGATGAAAGCCATTAAACCTTACTTTTAGTTTTGTGAAAGAAGAGCAACTTTGGATGTTGCATTTCAACCACCAGACATTTGAATTTGTTACTACCCGGTTGGGGCACGCTTCACTCTTGAGAGTTGTGACTTTAGGAGCTCGCACCGGTGCCTCCTATCCACGCTGAGCCAAAAAGACGTCGTTATCTTCAAAGCTAAGGTTATTGCCCACCTCCCCAATAGCAGACCACAGTTAGCCTAAGGATTTTGTATTTGTTTTGCTTGCACGGGAAAACCACCACGCGTTCCCCCTTCTTAATCAGCTCATCCGTTACGCACGGAATATATTATATTATCTTCTCGAATTCATAATTGCCTCTAGCTACTGCACCGTGTCCATTCCTACCTTAAGGGGATGTGGATAGAGGAGGTTCTGGTAGAATCCAGTGCGAGTGTGCACTTGTTAGTAGATGTCAAGTAAGTAACTGCAAAGTTCCTAAGAATCCTAGATTGCTTTTAGTTGAAATTAACCCTCTCTCAGCCTACACACGGCATAGACAGCTATAATTTTGTCTACAATGCACAAACAAACCAGAATACAATGAGTTTCATTGTGAACTAGGTATGAACAAATCATCTAAGTTACAATATGAAATAAAAAGATAATAAGAAAAGCTTTTCAAATCATGTATACTTTGTGTGCAATCATTAGTCAGATTCATTGCTTTTATCAGGAATGCTTTCGGGCTCAAAGAATGATCTTGCCCAGGAATTGGATGTAAACTAATGTTTTTGTGGAAAAAAATCGTTTTTATTCGATCTAACTAAAGGTATGGGCTTATCCAAGAACAGCCTAGAAATCAGCACAGAAAAGGGAGACTGTATATTGCAGGGTGACTAAACTGAAAAATTATTCGTGTGAAAGCCGCAACTTCTGAGGAGTAGAACACGAAACTGCATTTTACATGCTTTAGCAATGCCCTGCAATGATGCAAAACAGAATTTTGGGTCTGGAAACAGAGGACTTTGGCTCCTAATAAGTTTTTCCCTAAATAAGGATTTAAGGTGACTCTCTTAAGCATTTGAAAGACATATATATTAATAATAGGTGTGACAAGTTAAATTTCCACCCTACCAGCCACTACAAAAAGCTACATATATATAATTGTGGAAACTTTCATACATTATTGAAAAACACATATGCTTATAAGAACTCATATATACACCTCTATTCACAACAATAGCAGTGGGAAATATTGCAAACTTTGACTATTTATTATTATTTTATTTATTTATACAACCATGCCATGAAAAAACTCCTCATAAAGAACCATTTGACGTTCGGAGACAGAAGAGGAGGAGTTCGACCAAATATCCAGTAAAGGATTGGCGGCAGCCGTAGCCGAATGGGTTGGTACGTGACTACCATTCGAAAGTGCGTATGTTTGAATGTCCGTGCATGAAACATGGGAAATGATAGAAATTTCTATTAGCGGTCGCCCTTCGACAGGCAATGACGAATCTCCGATATTTCTGCTATAAAAAAGCTCCTCATAAAAAACCATTTGCTTTCGGCTTCGGCTTAAAGCTGTAGGCACAAAAATTGCTTTGATTTTTCAGAATTTTTTCCCCTAGCGATGTGGCGAAGTTCCTCCATTAAACGAAGACACGAAATTTTGGTATATGGAGGAAAATTATTAAAAATCAACGCTAATTTTGAGCCACCTCAAACCTCAAACTGATAAAACAAGGCCGAAAAATCTGCGTTCCTAGATTTTTTTTAAATGCCGACAAAAAAGTTTCGAAATTTTGATGAATATATTTATAATTTTTTACAAAGTTGCAAACTTTGAATTATATAGCTTTTGTGTAATTTGAACTATATTTCTGTAAAACAATGAAAAATATATAAATAAGTTGCCAAAACTGTACAAGATGTCGCGCTGCTATTATTGTGCGCACAGGTGTATGTATCAATGAAGTGCAAAATTCAGAACTAGAAAATAATTTGTTTGCTTTTCGAATTAAATACTGATTTGTGTGTACAACTTCAGAGCCCCTTTAGTAAAGTTTATTACGTCAATCAGCACGTAATACATAAATCATTTGTTACCACTTGAATGTCATTAAGTGTGCAGCAAGTCAGCCGCTTTTCTGACATTTAGTGGGTTAAATTGCTTATCAACACCCAAACACTGGAGACTAAGTTGTGCAATTATAAGCATTTAAGCCGACCACTCAGGTCAACTAGCCACAGAACCACCCATAAAGGCCCACCAGCTGGCTCTGAAGCCACTTGCGACAACTGCATTGTGCTCTTCTTACCTCTCACCTCATACCTCATACATCATGCATTAATTATACATACATACTCGTATAACAAAGTCTGAGCGACGTTTGCAACAAGTGTCTTGCAGCTATGCTACACTTCATGCTTTGCTATTTTAAATGCGCTGCTTGAAGCAAATAGCACCGAGTACAGTACATAATATACATACAACAACAGCAGGAGTGGAGTGGCGTACGGTTACTGCACAACTAAAGACCAGAATAAGAGGCAGACGGACTTGAGGATTATGGAAGGTGGAACATTTAAGGAGTGGAAAGTGAAAAGTAAGTAAATGCGCATTTTACGCCAAACAAAGAAGTGGCATAGAGTAAAATACGGAGATTTTCAAATGACAAAAATGGCTAAACCGATGTTAATAATTCAACATGGAGATGGAGAAACGCTGTAATATTGCGCTATAAATTTACAATGGAAACGTATAATTTTGCAATGTTACCTATCATGTGAAAGTGAAGTCAAGTGAAATTGCATAAAATTTCTAAAATCGTATTTTTTGAAGTATACACTATTATTATAGACAACATGCTTCTTGCACGTTATATGTCTATAACTCCCCGAAGCCATTATTTTTCTTTTTGCGCTTTTTTAGATAAGAACTATATATATATATATATATATAATTAGCGTGTACACCCTTTTTGGGTGTTTGGCCGAGCTCCTCCTCCTATTTGTGGTGTGCGTCTTGATGGAGGGACCCACAGTTTCAAGCTGAGGGGCTTTTTCATGGCAGAAATACACTCGGTGGTTTGCATTGCCTGCCGAGGGGCGACCGCTATTAGAAAAATGTTTTTCTTAATTTTGGTGTTTCACCGAGATTCAAACCGACGTTTGCTCTGTGAACTCCGAATGGTAGTCGCGCACCAACCCATTCGGCTACGGCGGCCGCAGAAAAGAACTGGATGGTGACAATTTAACTCAAGAAATGAAGAGGAGTGCAGTTATCGTTATCGTCGCTCGTCGCAAATCACACCGATTCTTTAATTTTCTTAAATGCACCCATCCATTCGTTAATACGGTTTGCCTTGAATTAGAAGCATCACGCAGCGATGCAAAACTATTGCGAAACGCAGAAAATACAAGGTTTTTTTATGACGAAAAAACTTTTGTCATGCACACGAAGTTTCAAGCCTCTCTTATGGTTTTATATGTTGTGAGCAGCAAAAGATATGGCATCCATTCTTTACTCAAGAATTTCAAATGACCTCTGCTGCATATAGTATCGAAGCTCAAGAGACAGCAATGAAACTCTGCATTGACAGTGTATGCGGTGATAGTTCATACATCTTTCAGCAAGACTCTGCTCCTTCTTTACACAAAGCGATGGCGACACAAGATTGGATGGCTGAACAATTTCATGACCACATAACACCGATCTTATAGCCGCCTAACTCCCCACACCTTAATCGCCTGATAACTACGTATGGGGCGTAGTTAAGCGTGAAGTCAGTAAAGATCCAAATAAAACCATTTCTTCTCTGAAACCTGCAATTAATGCCATTTTGGGCAATATGGATAGAGGGCATTTGATTAGGATATGAAATCATTTACGCACCTGTATCGAGAATGTTTTTGCAGCTAATGGAATGTGGCTGAATGGAAAGTTAATGTTGTGCAATAAATTCGTAAAGTTTCATTGAATTTTCTGCAAAATAAAAGCTAATAAGTTGTACTGCCAAGTTGTCCTCAAACACCGTACGCATCCTGTGTATTTTAAGACTAAAAACTATTTTTTAAGACTATTTTTTATGAAAGTTGGGCATGCGCTCACTGCCCAATTCGAGTATACGAGTACACTTGCGCGCCATATTTTTAGATTCGTCTAAGAAATACTATAAGGAGAAAAACTGTAATATTCAAGAAAGAAATTATGAATGAAAATTTTTGATATTAACCCGATGCCCTGATAATAAGGCCAGTTTGTTTAACCAGTTTTTAAGTATCAACTTTAGCGATGCGATGCTAATAATGGCTGAGTGCGCTTCCTTCTATTCTCTTTAAAGTTATTTCATCTTGTTTATTTTTTCTTTGTTTTTTGTACTTCGCAGTAGCAAAATCACGCTTAAATATGAATGCATATTACAGCGATGGCTGCTTGCAATGTATTTGTATGTACGGCTGTTACAAATGCAAGCCACAAGATTACCTTTAGCCACCCACCCCTCACAGCTAAGTGCGGTCTTCAAATCGTTTATGTGCCGGTAGAATCACATAATTTCGTAATTTTCGAACGGAAAATAATTTTATCGTACTCAACAAAATTTACTCCACAAACCCAAACCAACGTGCCGCTTTTCCTCCCATTCTTATTCTTCTTCTTGTTATTTAGACCACTATCAGCTCCATATCTCACTTGACGACCGCTGAGGCATGAAGTACCATATTTTCCAGTCTGTTACAAGTACGCGCCTTAGAGCTGCACAATTATTTACATAAGCACGTTTTCACTTTTGCTCACGATTCGATTCGATTTCATTTGCCACTGTCGTTCAGGCGCAAAGCGGCGAAATTAAATGAGGCCGGCGTGTAAGCACTTGGAAAATGCAATCAGACGGTGCCGGTAGGAGGTAGAAAGTGGGATGTAGGAAGGATGCGCATGTCTGCGTGTGTGCGGCGGGTACAGAAACGAAGTCGAAGTTCGCTTGACTGCACTTAAGCTATTGAATTTGAAACACTTGAAGGGTTCAAGTTTCATTTCAAGTGATAATTAAATACACCCCATGGCTTCATTCGTTATTTCCTTCTCTAATGTGTGTGTGCTCTTTTATTTCCTCTAACTTTTCTTCGGCAATCTTTTATTGTTGATTTTCTCAAGTCAAAACTCATTGCTGTGCTAATTTCGCAAAAGCACGCAGACGGACTGTGATAAAAATGTGTAGAAACAAGTGTGCTTTACAAACAAAAAAATGGTAGTTTTGGTATTGAAGTAAATGGAAAAAGCCACAAGCAAACATCGCGTTAAGTTCAATTGCAAAATAGGAAGCAACTATTAAGTGCATGCATCTGCAAATAAATATAAAAACATGGGGCAGTCGGTATACATCCATACATTCATAGCTAATTGAGCACTAACAGTGGTGTGAAAAGGATATACTTTTCTTTTGCTAATGGTAATTTTATTTGACAGGGAGAGCGTTCATTAATCAGATAGAAACACAAGGCATGACTGAATAAATCGACAATAATTTGAGAACAAGGCAATAAAATAGGACCTTTGTTTTTTTTCTTATTTTTTTATAGATTTTCAAAATTTATGCAAAAGTACTAAACACAAAGGCTAGAATCATTTTAATTTTTAATGCGTAAATAAATGAGTAAACAAAATGGAAAATTTTTAAAACTGTGATAATTCCAATGAACAGTTACATAACTAACGAATTTTCAGTAGCTATTAAATTGCTAAACAAGGTTTAATTTCTCCAATTTCCGCATATTTCCACTTTAAACTCTGCAGTGAATATTTGCACTGATGCGTGTAGTCAGGCAGCCATTAAGGCAATAACAATTGCGATGACCAACTCGCAGATCTCACGACAGTCTGTTCAGCGTTAGCGGAACGACCGGGTTTTATATCCTACCAAGGGCTGTCGCTCCAGCAGCATTCCTCAATCAACGGAAATGTTTATGCTGTTACAATAACAACAACAGCACAATTCGCTTTGTGCAGTGCAAGGGCACAAAGTAATAAAAATAAGTGAATGTTAGGCCAAAACCGGTGCAAGCCTACCATCACCGTCAGCGTGTCACACAACTACCCATCTCACAGGTACTTCAGCACTGAAGAAGACATAGCAATAATACTCAAGTCGGTATCCCTTTGGCATGCATTAACACCTTGAACGTCAACAAAAATTAGGCCGTGCTTATACAACCCGAAAAAAAATGCTGCGCGTGATCTGGAACATATTTTGTGGCACCACTAGGCTTCTGCGAACTAAGCTGTATTGGTGGTGGAGGTGGCGAGTGGAAACTACTTGCGTTACAACCAGACAAATCTGGCCATCCTACAATCTGAAACACACAAAACCCTTATAAGTCTTTCGAAACACGAACTAAGGCATATAACATCTCTTATCACCGGCCACTGCCTTTTGGGCACTCACGCACGTCGGCTCGGGGTTCCTCAAAACGACCTGTGCAGATACTGCGAGGACGATGATGAGGAAGTATCGAGCAGGCATTTGCTGTGCAGTTGTCCCGGCCTAGCCAGAAGTCGACTCGCTCTTCTAGGCTCTCCAACAATTGACAATCTTTCAGTACTCTCGGACCTGAAAATCGAATCTCTCATTAAATTCTCGAAACGAATTAATATCTTGGACCAAAATCTATAGTAAAAATCTCGGTTAGGTGGGGAAATCATATAATGAGCTCTAGGGCAACACAGCGGACCCAACTTGCGGTCTATGTGGCACTCCGATGCGGGGTCACCCTTAAACCAACCAACCAACCAAGGTGTATTGGCTCTGGGTTTTTCTCTTTGCTAAGAGATATTACGAATGAGGGATCAACAATTTAGTGCAACATGTACATATTGTGTCTAAAGCTTACCTCTTAAGGAGGCAGCCTGCTTTAGAGGCTTCAAAAAATAGATTTTGTTTTTTTTTTGCATAAATGTCTTCCCAAACTATACAAGAATGTGTCCTTTCAGAAGCAAATTCAAAATATTTTCGGAGTTATAGAAGAAATTATGAGCAAGCGTTGAGCAGGTATACGAGCGTATATATTACCTGGCCGCGTCGGCAAATCTGAGAAGACTGTTGAAATATATAACAATAAAACCTGAAAGTTTCGTTTCAATCGAATATTTCTTTCCTTCCCAAAAAAATCCACGAAAAAATCGATTTTTTGAAGCCTCTAAAGCAGGCTTCCTCCTTAATATGCAACATTAGAGACCAGTTTTGGTCTATGTGTGAGCACTGAATAGCTGCCCTCTTAACTTAACTTCATTCATTAATCAAAGGACAAGAATTCACACTTTCACACCATCATCACCGACCACCGCTTATGGTTGAGACTGATTGAAGTACTGAAAGTATTTTCAATAACAAAAACCTTTTTACTTTTTTATCTTAAAATTACGAGTATGCAGTTTTATAGCCCCTTGAATAAAATGCAAGTTGTAAGTGGTTCAAAAATGTCGTTGAGTTTTTATATGTACATTTTTTATGGTGACGGTGTTGCGTATTCATGTAAAACAATATCAAGCATTCGTTATATGGCAGAATTGGCTATAAAACTGTTTACTCGAAATAAGGTATGGCGTTTGGGGTTTTTCGTTTGGAGTTCTATTTTTAATTATTTCTTCTGAGAGAAATAATAATGCTGAATAAATGAGTTTTATTATCGATTGCTGCACGATTGATTAAAAATAGAAGAAAGAAAATAATAATATTTATATATTCTTCATGATATTTTTTTAGATATCGCTCAAATTTTTTAAATCATAAAGGATTCATAAAGGGCATACAAAAATATGAACCTACATATATATACGAACATACATGTATATTTATATGTATATTCCATCTGTTCCTTATTTGGTAGCTTCTGATTTTTTTATTGAAAATTTAAGTAATGATTATTTTTGGTCTCTGGCCTACAGGCATTAAAGGCATAATTTTTGTAAAAGCAGATCGGGACGGAATCTCGTGGTTAAACATCGCTTTAAATTTTTTTTATTTTATTTTAATTTTATTGTATGTTATTTCTTAAAAATAACTTAAAACACTAGAAAAGTCATCTGTATTTATGGTAGTATATCGGCCAAAATGTATTCCCATCAATTTCAATTCAATGCAATAACAAAGTGTCAATTAGTCCAATTATTTAAAGAGTTAAAGGAACAAAAACTGCCACTTTTAGTTCAATTCTCATGCTTAGAAATGCTTGAAATGAATTCTTTTTAGTAAAATCTGGTAAATATCATCACATTTATTTTTTTTAACATGATATCCGGTACATGTCCGCCAGGGCTACGAGTTACATGGTATATTCGATCAGTCTAATAAATCGATTATTAAGCGCGCTGAGTTGCAAATCTCGGCTTATCTCGATAGCGCTCGCTATTACCGTAACGGCAGCTCCTTCCTCAATTCGAAAGAAATAAGGACGGTTGATGCCCCCAGTGCTCTATGACCTTCGCGAACAGATTACGTTTTTTTTTTTGTTTTTAAGTAAATTTCCACAATTTGGAGTTTGCCCACCTTGTTCTAGCGTTAAACGACTCATTATGACTTGCCAGATTTTACTGACCAGTTTGCTATTCTCAGAAGTTTATAGCGCTTTTATTGTTTCTTTTAGTTCATAACGATTTGTTTGCTACCTAATTGTTGAATTCGATGAAAAACGTCTCAAGCCACTTTTGAAGGAGAACGCTCGGTCGCCAAACCAGTCGTAAGTTGGGGGAAAATATTAACTGCGACAATAAAACTATTCTCAATCACCCTCATTCAATGGGATTTACCGAATGAGCTCAACCAAAAGAAACAACGAAAGTCGTCTTCAAATTGCTTCTCAGCATCTCGCCCGCCATACACAGCGCTTTTTGCACCGAATCGTCACGGGAGTTGAGATCATCATATGTGTTTGGTGGGACTAGGAGGGCACGGTGCACTGAGAAATGCTCAAAAAGAATGCCACGGTCCGCAAGGAGCTCTACATATTCCAGCTACACCGCGTAAATGAGGCTATTCGACTGAAAAGACCTGATCGACATGGACAACCTATACTCCCTCACGACAACGCCAGGCCACATGTTGCACAATTCGTCAAAGCCGCACTCCAAAAGCTCGAATGGGAGGTCATTCAGCAGTCGTTCTTGTACCAACCGATTACCATCTTTTGCGCTCACTGTCAAACCATATGAAGGGCGTTACCTTCGATAACAAAGAGGTCTTAAAAACTGGCTCAACAATTTCTTTTACACCAGATCAAGCGAATTTTGGCAGAATTTGGCGAAACGGCATCAACAAATTGGTCGAGAGGTGGGAAGAGGTTGTAAACAGCAACGGCGAATATATAATTGATTAACTGATTGACATAATTATTGTTTTTTGTTTAAATAAAAGTCTTAGGTAAAAACTGTACGAACTTATTCCACAAACTAATACTTATAGATTACCAGTACCATGAAAGCAAAGCTAGCCGAGTAACCTAAACTCGGTAGCTAGTAGAGATTTTTGTGAAAGCTAAATTTCAATGACTTTAACTTGAACTCGAAACATCTTCGATATTCGCTTTGGAATCATTTGTGATGTCCTTCGACTTCAGTAGAAGGAATCAGTAATCATTTCCCTTACATATTAGTCTTAGAGGCCGTATATTACGTGGCCATCCTTGAGTTGGGTTTAAAAAAGTGAGCAGACAATGTTTCCCATGTAAATAATTGCATTGCTAAATATCTATATTAGAAAATAATTGGTTCATATTCCACTCGCTATAAAATTACGAAGTCAATCTCAGCAATGAATTGCAAAGTACTTAAATTGACATGTCATGAATATGCATTAGGGTGCGGTTTTTCCACCGGAATTTTGAAATCAAGTATTTTATAAATAAAAGTAGTTTTTAAAAATGTTTTTTTTTCAAGAAATCACCTCAGAGGATTTTAAGAGTTTATTCTTAGAAGTTATGCATAAAAATGTTAAATAATTTTATCAACGGCATTAAAATGATGAAATTTTGGGAGGTACAGGCCATGACAAATGGTGGCACATTTCGCCAATTTGCTACTACTTTTCTTCCCTTATTGCTTTAAATATTCATTAGTTTTTTGACTAGAAAAGTAGAACTCATTTTATAAACAAAGCCATATAAATCTAATCGTAACACTTGACACACAAATTGTACACATTCGACAAACTATACATCCCATTTCCTTGGTTTTAATTAGAATCTCTACAAAGATTTTTCGTATGCAGTTGTAAGGTGTATTAAATTGCATCAACATTTTGAATTGTTTTGCCTATTTCTCTCTTTTTCTTTTTTTCAATTTTCATTATTTTTATATGAATTGCAGTCCAAAACTTTATACGAAAACTAGAAAATTTTTTTTAATTTCCTTCTAATTTCACGTTTTTTTTAGGATTTGAAGGAAGATTTCTGGTAAACAGTTTCATAGCTTATTAAATTTAGGTGTAATAAAATGAAAATTTAAAATTGCTAAAAATTTCAGTTGTTTTTTTTTTTAAATTTTTCTCCCCGCTCTGAATGTGCATTTGTTATAAACAGAAGATGTTTAACTCCGTCGAAGAAAAAAATTATAAAAACTCAACCAACTTCAAATCGCGCTTTATTGCACTGAAATTTAATAAGAAATCTTCGTAAAAATTCTAAATAAAACCGTGAAATTAGAAGGAACATTTTTACAATTTTTCTAATTTTTATATAAAGTTTGGAGCTTCAATATATTATATAAAATTTTTGTTAGGCAATGAGCTGCAATTTCATATAAAAATAAGGAACCTTCACAAAAGAAGAGAGAAAAATAGGCAAAACTGGTCAAAAGGTTTACGCGATAATTTTGTCGCGGGGTGTATTTTCAATTCGGTCCATCTCATGTAAATCTGAATATTTTTGCGGAGCTATCTTAGTTCACAAATGTGAAATATGATTGACATACAACACCATTTGTGAAAATTATAAATCTGCGAATAGAGTGATTCATTGTGCGCCACCTTTTATTTTGGCAGAAATCTTAAAATTAGTACATTTTATAATTCTGTGAAAAAACGCTAACGATTTGTTTTTTTGTATGAAGAGTGTTGCACCCTAACGTACATACATGCATTCCCGGGGGCACAAAATGTTTACTACTTTTACTGTTAATATCCTATAATATCCACACACTATGGACATGTTTACATATATAGAAATGTGTGAACAACACTATAGTCATTCCGTCGTGATCGGGTGTGAATACTGTCGTTAAAGCGGGCAATGTGTTGTGGTCAATTGACCAGATAGGGCGTTGCCCACTAAGTAACTCAGAGCGAAAGGGCAGATATGGCGGTCGTTTAGAATGATTGCACGTCAAAGTTGAATAAACTGCTTGGCATAACAACAACAAAATGGTACAGTACATGGCAAAGCATTGTTCGCTTCTCACCAACGTAATAAAAATTTATGTTTAATATGTGTAAGTGTGAGTTTGCACACACTCGTACATTTATAAACGTTAAATGGGTCCTTTGCGAGCAAACATGTTTACACACAATAAATAAAGTTAATTCCATCATAAACAAAAAGAGTTGCGAGCATAAATTCAAATCGGTTTTTCAAAAACCCCACTTGCATCTAACTACATCCTACATCTGAAGGAAATGACGCAAAATGCATTCGTCCGTCGCTTGCTATGCACTCTCAAAACAGCCAGTTTATCGTCCGCCTTTCGACCTTATTTGGCCCCTGTAGCGTTATTGCAGCCATCAATTGCTGCAGTACACCAATGAAGCATACAATTCGAGTCAATTTGTTGTTATTTGCTAGTGTTTGTTTTTGTATTAGTTGTGTGGTATTTACACGCCACCGTTCCATCGTGTATACAATGATTAATGCGCATTTATGTGCGGACATGCAAACAAATGAACGTACCTATGTAGGCACGCACACACACACCTACATACACCTGTGTAGATAAGAACACAAATATACCGGTATCCAGTGGGTGTAGTTTTACCGGGAAAACTAGGCGGCTACTGTTTAAATGCCAATGTCCCTTTGATGCCTATGTGGTTGTGTTCACAAGTGTTATGTGTAGTTGAGAGCTCGAAATGCTCTCTGCTAAGCGCTTTCTACCACTAATAAAAACTTCAAAAGCTGCACTCTGCGCCGACAAACGACATAACAAAACCCATTCATTTACCAACGACACGTTTTCCAACCAGGAAAACAACTCCAGAGGCAAGATTAATTTGCATTGAGCGTGGCTTGCAATCAAGCAAAGGAGTCTAAAAATTAAAAGCGTGCAATTTTGCTTTACGCGAACATGTACCCGCCGCGTTCGCCGCAAAGGTCCATTAGACAGCTAGGCTCTATACCGACGTTGGGCCCACGTTTAAACCAATTGTAGTACCTGATGGCTGCCTGACGGTCTAGCTGCCCATATGCTTGGTTAGCCACAATAATTTAGGTCATTCGACTGGCGCGCTATGCTGGTGTCCACTGCGAATGGAGGCATAATTAAAATGCAACTGACCAACATCAATGGCAAACAAAACCTGGACAACAATAGCAGTAACAACTACAGTTAGCTAATCTAAACTGTGGCGAAACAATAAAAGCGGTAAATTGCCAACTCAACAACATTGTCAAGATTTGAGAGAAAGAGCTGAGACAAAATTGTACTGCCTATTGAGGAATACAATGGCGTCCAGAATATACTTATATATTTGGTATATCTAATTGACGCTTATACCCTTTATACCAAACACCCAGGCCGAGCTTCTTCCCTATTTGTGTTCTGCGCCCTGATGTTTTCCCTTGCATAAAGCGACCTTACAGTTTAAGGCCTTATACTTTGTTTTTTTTTAATGAAATGTATTCAGATTTAAATTTTTAAAGTGGATTTGTTACTAAAATTTAAAATTTTATTATACCGACACTCTATCACTTAAACCGGGGCCAAAACCATCGCAAATGTGAGCATAGGGCTAACAAAATGGATAACTGCGGCGCTAGCCGAGACAGCAATTTCTATGAATTAAATTTTACTATTGAGCAAATTTTAGTAAAGCAAAAATATTAGGTGCCCAACTAAGTTCAATGATGCCGCCAGCAGTTTGTGCTAGTCGATTCTAACATAACCTAAACGTCATAAACCAAGCATAGACATATGGTAAGCAAACTGCTTGGACGCATTAGAGATTTTTTTTTGGTTTTGTGAAAATGTCTGATTTTGTGCCGAATACTCGTCATTTGCGGGAAGTGTTGATTTTCCTCTTTCGTTCGAAAAAACGGCGGCTGAAGCGCATCGCGCATGGAGAGCTACAAACAGTTTATGGAGATGCTGCTTTAAGTGAAACAACATGCTGAGATTGGTTCCGTCGCTTCAAATACGGTGATTTTAATGTTGACGACCCTCCACGTGAAGGAAGGCTAAAAACCTTCGAAGACGCTGAGTTGGAGGCATTGTTAAATGAGTATCCGTGTCAAACGTAAGAAAAACTTGCTTCAGCATTAGGAGTTACCCGGCAATCCAATTCCAAGCGATTGCATGTTTTGGGAATGATTCAGAAACAGGGGACTTGGGTTGCTTATGAGTTAAAACAAAGGGATGTTGATCGTCATTTTTTGCCCGTGAACAACTGCTCCAGTGGCAAAAAAGAAAGGAGTATCTTCATCGCCTCGTGACGGGTGATGAAAAATGGATTCATTACAGCAATCCAAAGAAAAGAAAGTCATGGGGCTTGCCCGGTCATGCTTCTACGTCATCGCCTCGGCCGAATATTCACGCGCTGCGAAGGTTATGCTATGTATTTGGTGGGACCAAGTTGGTGTTATTTATTATGAACTGTTAAATCCAAGCGATATCATCACTGGGGATCGGTATCGACTTCAATTGATGCTATTGAGCCGAGCACTGCGCGAATAGCGGCCGCAATACGCGGAGAGGAATGAAAAAGTGATTCTACAGCATGACAACGCTCGGCTTCACGTTGCCGAATAACCTACCTGGAAACACTGAAATGGGAAATCCTACCCCATCCGCCATATTCTCCAGATATTGCGCCGTCCGATTATCACCTGACTGTCTAGCTGACCATTCATATGCCGACATCAAAAAATGGCTTGCTCCGTGAGTACCCTCAAAAGATGAACAGACGGTATACGAGATCTACCAGAAAGATGGGAAAAAGTAGCAGCCAGCGTTGGGCAATACTTTCAATGATTAACTTGTAACCATTTTTTTTCAGAATAAAAGCAGCGAGAACTTAGTTGCGCACCTAATAATTGAAAAATATTAGGCGAGGCTTTCACTGAGTTTTTAAACATAAATCGATGTATTGTTCACCCTTTATTAGGGGGGGAAAATAAATAAAAAAAGTATATTATGTGTGAGCAAGAAACAAAATAAGCTAATGTGATGGCTTTCGCTGTATTCTTGTCAGATTTCTCCGTAAGAAATATTTAATTCATTTTTGTATATTTTTCGATTTATTTTATTTTTTTAGTTAAAATTCTTTTATTTTACTATATTTATTTTTACAATTTGCTTTTTTTTATTTACTTATATTTATACTTTAAATTTTACAGTTTATTTTATTAATTTTTTAGTTAATTTTTTTATTGTGTTTATTTTTATTTTATTTACTTCAGTAATATTTTTTATTTTATTTAATGATTTTGATTTTATTAACTCCCAACTTTTTTAATTTTTTATAAATTTTTGTTTTAGATGTATTTTTTATATAATTTTATTATATTCTTTTATTTCACTTGTTTTGTTCATTTTTCATACTGTATTTTATCAAGACAAGACGCACACCACAAATAGGGGGGTGTACGCGCCAATTATATATATATATTTTATATTATGAGCTTATTTTATTTGATTTTATTATATCACAATTTTTTAAACTTTTTATTTAATTTTAATATTTTTTATATTTTTCTTTTATTTCACATTATTAGTTAATTTTGTTCCTTTCTTATTTTATTTGATTTTTTGTTTATTTCATTGCTTTTATATGCTTCAACTATATCGTATCTTCTAGGTTTTATCTGATTTTATCTCATATTTGCTATTTTTATTTAATTTATGAATTTTTTTAATTGCTTCAATTTTTTTTTATTTTTTGTTTTTTACTCGTATCAAAAATTCAATTCAATTTATTCTATTTTATTTTTTGATTTTTATTTGTTTGATTAATGTTTGTATATATTTTGCGACTTATTTTTTCTTACCTTAGTTAAGTTAGTTTAGTTAACTAAACTAAATTTTTTTTTTAACATTTTTAGCTTGTTTTGTACATTTTTTTGTAATTTACCTCGTTTTTATTTTAGCCCACTTTATTTAAATTTTATTTACTTCATCAATAATAATTTACTTTACGCTATGAATTTTACTCTTATTTGATGTATTGCTTTATTCCATTATATATTGCAGTTAATTGATTTTTTGTATTATATTTTTATTATAATATTTTCCTTTTTTATTGTATTATATCACAGTTTATTTTATGTTATTTTAATTTATCTATCTATTTCCTTTTACTTAGTTTTTTAATATTTATTATTTCTATTCAATTTATTTTATTCTCTTTTTTTTATTCCTTCATTTTTTGCTTATTCCCTTGCCTTTGTATTAAATATTACAAACACCACTGTACATTTGCTCATAGTGCGCCCTCACAAACATCTGTTAAAGGAAAAGGCGTAGCAGGACTGATACGCGGAAAGTGATTAAGCACGAGCACAAAGGGAATGGTTACTTCGTTATAAATTAAACATTCTGTCAAAAAATAACCAGTCAATAATTCGTGAATAAAGCAAAACATTTGTTATTCCTCTAAGTTTAGTGGGGCGACACTCAAAGTAAAATGTCCCGAAATAATACTCAACACCAACGAATAATCCAATATTCAAAACATTTTTTAAACTTTAAGTGATAATTTGAGTTTTGGAACCAGGAAAAAGTCAACGAGAGCGTTAACACTACCCTAATCGCTATATATTCGTACCTCTACGATTTTATCTGCAAAGTTGTATGTAAACGCACCAGTATTTTATTCATTAATATTCTTTAATTTTTTTATAAAAAGTATAAACCCTACAACAAAAACCATGTAACGTAGAATATCAAACTTTGCACAAAATTTCCAAAATTTCATCAAGCCTTTCAACTTTTTAACTAAATTTTTTTAGAATATTGGCATGCAGTTTTATAGCCCTTTACATTCTAGTACAAGAAAGAGCAAATTTCAAGTGACTAGAAAAACCCATGGATTTGCCGCAACTTTTTTCGGTAGGTGTGGCACCTTTTCTTTGATTCAAAATATATGTATGTTCGAATATATGCTTAATACCAATACTACAAAGTTATACCAAGAGTATTTTCCACCAACAATCTGACCTCTATCTGCAAATACCGAGATATGATTACTTTTTCCTGTCTGACTTGATCCCTTTAAACAGGCTTTTTCAATTATCAATTCTCTATACCTTTTTGACAGAATGTAGATAACGTCAATTCATAATGAAAATTCATATTTATACTTGGATATGCCCATTTGTATGTTGTTCACTTGCTCCATTGACCCTGCCGATTTATAGCAGCATTTCTGATGCTTGATAGGCAGCCATCCATCCGCAGACAGTCAATCGATTGCGCTACACTGCCAGCTTATTGTCTGTCAAACTGTTGTTGCGACTCATGAATCGTCACAAATGACCAACAACGTTTATTCACTTAATATGCCTGTTTTGCATTGTTCGTATTTTTTTTTCGCTCGCTCTCTCGTGTTCATAATGAACTGTAAATTCACTGAGTTATTCCATTGTAACCACAATTTAAGTTTTATTTTGCGGTTTTCCATAAATTTTGCCCTTTGCCACCGTGCCGAGGACAAACTTTTCTGCAATTCCTGCCCAAAGTTTGCGATTGTTTTTATCGTTGCTTTTGTTATTGTTATTGCTGGCGGCATTTCATTCATTGTTCACATTATTATTGACGCTGAAACAAAGGTAGAGGAAGGGCAAAATGCAAACTATTCAGGTGCTCATTAAGGGCATGTAATATTGTTAATTTGTACCCTTCGCTTTTTGACACACCACACATCAAACGGATCTGGCCTCGCTAACGAACGTTGGTATTTATGAACAACTGTATGGAAAAAGTATTGATATGCAAATGAAGTGCATACATTTTTAACCAACTTTCGCACAGTAGTGAAAAACAAATTGTATATATATGTATAAATATTTTTAAATAATCCTTATGTGCTACAAACACACGGAGCTATAAAAGTGAGCTCGTTAAGGCAATTGCCCCAGTTGTGACTTCGTATTTTTACCTTATCCTTTATTGTTTTGTCGTCCATTCATTTCGTTCAAGTGCATGTTTTACCACGGTTTTACTTTTATTTCTTTATAAACTGCTGCTACGTGCATGCATACAAATAAAATACATATATATATACATGTCCCTTTATTTTCTTTTCGCTACACTCCTTTCACGAAGGTGTGTAATTTGCACGCAAAACTTCTCCACTTTGCCAACTCAAACGTAAGTTGATACTTATTTAAATTAAAGGCGACATTTTTTTGGCATTTTTTCTTTGTTTTATTTTTTTGCACTTTTCCCGAAGAAAATTTATAGTAAGAGCGTACACGCAATTAGCGTTTGTCCTTTGAGGCATTTCCTAATTATAATTTCATTTGAATGTTTTCCAATCTACTTTTTTAATCTTTTTATTTTTACTGATTTAAGAATATTAAGGTACCTCATACTGAAAAAGTGTTGCGGTTGAGGGAGAAAAATTATGATTTGGTTAATTGCATCACTTCTTGCAAAATATTTCAGTTGTGCAGGCACCAATAGGGTGAGGGATACCTTTGTAGTAATTTTAAAATGTTCTTTAATTTGTTATTACAAATTTCATTATGCAATTCCGGGTCAACTAATAAAATAAAATATTAAAAATATATATATATATATTTGGACTGCGTCAAATTTAGAAATTTTGTAAATTCTTTGGAGTGCAGTTTTTTATATCCTTTCATTTGCTTTATTTATCTACTTATTTATTTCGTTTATTTCAAGTCTACAAACCCATTACTAAGCTATCTAACATCAAAACTCTTTGAGAGTATCATTCAGTTGTATTTGGTGTCAAAATTTCAGATTTCGGCAAGCCAGTATGGATTTGTTTCCCGATGTTAATCGATTCACACTTTTGAATCTTTAAACGAATTCTATACTGATTTATATAAACCTTTTGATAAATTTTCGCATTCCTTGTTATTTTTTAAGTTATCTTGTATGCATTTCCATTTTGTGTTTCTAAATTCAATTAAGTTTTACTTATTTAAAGGGTGATCAGATTGGATGTACTTTTTCCAATGTGGTTTTTTTGACAGATCTCGCGTGACTACTGTCAAACTAAATACATAATTGTTTCAGTATTCATTACTATTTGATCATGGAAAGGCTTATGCGTCAACAATTTTAACAAATCGTACAATTGTATTGCGAAAATCGACACTCTGTGAAGAGTGTTCATCGCGCGCTCAGGCCAATTTAGCGATGAGGCCCATTTTTTGTTTAATTCCTACGCCAATAAGCAAAATTGCCATAATTGAGCCGAGGCCATTCAAGAACTGCCGCTATATCTATTAAAAACAATCGTTTAGTGCAACCTATGTATGTGTTGGAGGAATCATCGGTCCATATTTCTTCAAAGACGAGTCTGGCGCCAATGTAACAGTGAATGACGAACGCTATCGGGCAATGATAAACGACTTTTTGATGCTAAATGAATGGAAATTGAAGCTCGTCAGCTTCACAAAATTTAATTCTAACAAGACGGCGCTACTTGTCATACAGCCCGTGAAAGAATTGATTTACCGCGTCGCCGTTTCGTTCAGCAATTTATCTCTCTTCTCGGACCGGAGCATTCGCCACCAAGGCCGTGTAATATCACACTTTTGAACTTTTATTTGTGGTGGTACGTAAAGTCTAAATGCTTTGTGGATAAACAAGCTTGGATTGAATCATTGGAAGTCAACATTATTAAAGTTATTCACGAGATATCAGCTGAAGTCCTACAGCGAGTCATTCAAAAATGGTGTTTACGAATGGCCGAGTTACGGCGCAGTTGTGGCCAACATTTGAAAGGGATGATCTTTAAAAAATAAATTTAGTAAATGGTTCTACACAAAAATATTATAATAAAGATTACACAATCAATTTGAGTTTTCGTTGTTTTATTTCAAATTAAAATCCGTTACCTCTAAGTGGATTACTCTTTTTTACACTCTCTATTTTGTATCCAAATATGAGCAGAATCGAAAATGGAATCGGAATTTCGTTCGATCTCATTTGAAAATAACCTTTGAGGTCCCATGGGAAACAATCAATTTTCTGTAAATTTGATAAACAATTTTAACAGATTTGTATTATTTATTTTCCCTTCTCAAATTGCCAGACTTGATACTTGATTATGTATTAAACAAAAAGTTGAACTATTTTTTATAGGGACCTGGAAACACCCGAAAATTCCAAAAGTAATGCTAAAAAATAAAAGAAAAACCTTTTCTTAACATGAACCAAGTCGAACAATAAATGCAAATTTTCGCAATTATCGACCACAGCACGGCCTAGCCTCCCTAAACGCCACTCGACACCTTAACTTACAGCTCAGCAATCGGCATATGATCTTCCCAAAATACATTTGAGTATGTCCAGATGAACCAGACAGAGCATCGAAAAAATTCTATTTGACTGAATGCCATGAGATTGGCATCTAAGAGTATTGTCCTGCCGAAGCACACTTTTCTTGTACATAGAACCGAAAACCTGCATTCGCATATGTAATGCAACATTAAATGGAAGTTTAAAATGTCGTTAAATAAAATTAGTACAGATTTTAAATAAGTGATGAACTGGAGTTGATTTAATTTTTAACCGCAAAAAATACGGTGGCTTTATTTTTCATGCACACTCTAATATGGCAGCCATACTTAAGTATACGTACAGTGGAAAGCAAAACTGTCCGGATGTTTTGCATTAAGAAAGAAAGGTAATGAAAACAATACAAATATAGGTATATTATTAAATATATGTATTTTTTTCATTTAATTGAATATTATTGTAAATTATAAAGCTCAAAAATTCATATATTTGCTTCAAGAAAAATAGAAAAAATTAAGAAACAACAATTCCATTACTCGGACACTTTTGCACTGATTGCGGGATTTGCTTAAAATCAATTAATGTTGCCAATTTAATATTTCGTCCAAAGGCCTTTATTTTTAATTACGCTTTCAATACGTTTTGGCATACTCTCTACCAACTTTTGGATGATATTATGGTCAAGCGCTCGCCATTCATGTTGTATTCTCCCCCAAAGCTCGTCAACATTTTTCGGAGGGTTTTCATATGCTCCCAGCTTTCTCTTAACAATAGCCCATAAGTTTTCTATGGGATTCAGGTCTGGACTTTGTGCAGGCCATTCCATTGTCCTAAAAGTTTGGTTTTGTAGCCAGGTGGAAACTAATTTAGCCGAGCGTTCGGATCCCCGTCTTGTTGAAAAAAAACTTCTTCGGCCGGATAAGCACTCTCATCAACAAAATCCGGTAAATTTGTGTGGAGAATATTCAAATAATCCTCCTTCTTCATTATACCTTGGATTCTCACCAAAGGTCCAATGTTCCACCAGGTAAAACATCCCCACACCATAATACTGCCACCACCATGTTTCATCGTTTCCTTCACATGGTGCTTTTGGATGCGGTCATGCGGCCTATGCCAATAATATTCTTTTCCATCAGACTGGTATCTGTTCACTTTCGTTTCGTCTCTCCAAATAACCCGTTTCCAGTCATCTCCCGTCCAATTTTCGTGGGCCTTGCAGAAATGAAGGCGTCTTTTCACATTTCTATCGGAAAGTGCTGGCTTCTTCTTTTTCACACTGGCTACTAAACCAATTCTCTTTAATGCGCGTCTGGCCGTCCAGGAACTGACATCGTTGCCAATACTTTTTGCAGTCTTGATGGCCTTATCATGTAGCAAACGCTCAATCTGCCGGGCATCATCATCAGAAAGCAGTCTTGGTCGACCACCTTGGTTATTATTGCAAGCTTCATTACATCATTTTTTTATATCATTTACCGTAGATTTACTTAAATTTAACTTTTCAGCAATTTACGGCATGAATTATTATTTTTCAACCAATTTATCACATTTAAAAGATTTTTTAAAGATTTTTTGTTTTATTGAATTTAAAATCAAGTTAATCACTTCACAGGTCAAACAACAATGCAAAAATACAGGAGTAAAAGATTGGCAACGAGCTAGCAACAAGAAAAAAAAAATAACGGAACAAATACCGTTACATTTTAACAAAGTAATATCGTGAAATGTGTATAACACAAATCGGTGCAAAAGTGTCCGAGTAATGGAATTGTTGTTTTTTTAATTTTTTCTATTTTTCTTGAAGCAAATATATGAATTTTTGTGCTTTATAATTTAAAATAATATTCAATTAAATGAAAAAATACATATATTTAATAATATACCTATATTTGTATTGTTTTCATTACCTTTCTTTCTTAATGCAAAACATCCGGACAGTTTTGCTTTCCACTGTAGGTGTTATTATTATTACGCACGGTTGGTTGCCCTCACCTGCATTTGTCTTATTAAGCGCAAGCAATCTTCATCACTAAAGCGTATTTTCCACTATGTGCACCCACGCTTAGGAAAAACGTTTTAGAATTTCCATTAATTAAATCGTTTCATAGAGTTTTTAGTAACTTCGCTAAGCGAATATTTATTTGAATTTTTATAATTTTTTGTCGGTTGTTTTTCAGCACCACCCAAGGCTAATTAATTTCAACGTTTTGTGCTATGCACTTACAACTTCTTTGCAGTTTCTGTGGAATATATTTTTTTGAAATTGCAAGCATTTTGTACACTGTCGTCGCCGGTCGCCAGTTTTTCACAGGAGCCAGGTGATTCCATGTCAAGTGATCCAAGATTTTGAGCACTCAATTCTTCTAAAAATTTCTTTTATTTGTACGCATGAGTAAATAAGAAGTAGACTGAATAAATATTGAAACAAAATTTATAATTTTAAGATTAATTAAATGTATAAAATTTTTGTTTACTTACTAATATACGTAGCGACTAGTATACGATCGATTGTAATATACGAGTACGGGTGCTTAGCTAGCGCGTCGCTAGAGTACTATTTTGTACTGAGTTTTCACTCGTTCTCTGTACGTATTTGTATATTCATAACTCGGATCACATGATCAAATTTTGCAGGGTTTACTGAACATAATCTGAGAGAGGGTGTTAAAAACAAAAAAAATTTAATTCTTTTTATTATATTTATCCTAAAACATTAAACAAAAAATTATGAAAATGTTAACCAAACTGAAGATATTTTAGTTTTTAACATTCAAAAAAAAACAAAAAAAAAGTTTAATAAATGATATAATTTTTTTTAATATTTTAAGTGTATTTTAAATTTCACTTAAAACATTCAAAAAATATAAAAAAGTTAAAAAGAACCGAAAATATTTTATTTTAAAAATTCTTACCGAAATTTCCAATATTAAATAAAACCATTTTTTGTAAAATTTTGTGTAAAATAATTTTTTTTAAATTTTTTTAAAGTATATTTTATCCTGAAACTTTCCAAAAATACAGGGTCCGCCATATAACTTTACGGAATTAAAAATGCTATAAAAAAAACTACTCAATATTTTTCCAAACTGTTTTTTTATTTTGAAGTACAATCCTTCCGGTTAATGATAGAACACAACTTCATTCATATGGCTGCCTCGGCTAGCCATGCACCATCCCATACGATCGGTCCAATTTTTCAACACATTTTCGATTGTATGCGGCTGTATTTCAGCTATGACATCGAGTATGTTGGTCTTCAGTGCATCAATTGTTGCTGGTTTGTTGGCATAACACTGGTCTTTGACGGCACCCCAAAGATAATAATCCAACGGCGTGAAATCGCAGCTCCGAGGCGGCCAAACGATATAAGAATTTCGGCTGATAAAGCGATCTTCGAAGACAGTGCGCAAAAGATTGATCGTAGCATTCGCTGTGTGGTAAGTAGCGCCATCTTGTTGGAACCAAATGCCACCAATATCCTCCTGTTCAATTTCTCGGAACAAAAATTCGCTCAACATGGCCCGGTAACGCTCTTCATTGACGGTTACGGCCACTCCTCGCTCATTTTCGAAGAAAAATGGACCAATGATGCCTCTCGACCAAAATCGGCAGCAAACAGTGACTCGTTGTGAATGCATCGGCTTTTCTTCGAGTGCGTGTGGGTTTTCTGAGCCCCAAATGCGGCAATTTTGCTTGTTAACATACCCGGCGAGATGGAAATGAGCTTCATCCGAAGAGATGATTTTTCAGTAAAAGTCTTCATCTTTCATGAATTCAAAGTAAAATGATTTTCAAAGTAATGTCGCAATATTTCCCAGTGTTCTTTGAGCGTATACACAACCATTTTCGTTCAGCGGAAGAATAAAACTAATTTTCTGTCAAACCAGATGACAGCTAAGTGTTGCCATTCTTCAAATAATACCTAGTTCAAATCCGTAACGATAGATGGCGGGCCCTTTATAAAAAAGTTAAAAGAGACAAAAAATATTTCACTATAAAAAATTCTTACTGAAATTTTCAACATTGCTCAATTCTCATAATTATTAAGTTTACAAAAAACAAAATCATTTTACTTATTATTATACTCAAGCCTATAAATTATCCAAAATTTAGTACAATGTACCCAATGTCCAAAATACTTGCCTCACTTTACATGGAATCGCTCATAACTCGATTTTGCCATATGTCGCATGAGTATTTAAAAATGTTTTAAATACTCTCTTTTGCATTTCGACAATAATCGCATTTCAAATATACTTACATATACGACTTATAATTTAATTAAATCATTTTAATCGTGCGTACTTATTCTATTGCAAATTCAGTCCCGTTAGTTAATTATCAATATGTGAATAGCCATGCATAAGAGGATTATTAAAAAAAGGTGGATTTTCATTTTTGTCGAATAATATTCATTTATTCATCAACAATATCTATTTTGCGCCCTTCAAAGTTATCCTGCATCCAAATATAATACAAATTTTGCAGCGCTTTTTCCAATAAAAGAGATGGTGTCTAACGGACTCTTCTGCCTCCATATTCTTGCATTTTCTGCAGTTGTAGAAATGATGTGCATTTAATCTTTGTACATTTCGACCTATGAGACTGGGACGATTAAGTAGCGCCTTTGAGCGCCTAGCATCCAATTTTGGCCAAATTCCTTTTGTAGCATTACATGTCAGACTAGCAACACATCTCGTGTTGCCTGAAGTGACAATGCTGCTTGCACCACGCAGTTTGTATGTTTAGAGGGGTATACCTACAATCAACCATATCAAGAGGGAAGCGAGTAGTAAGTGCCCACTCTCGCTAATTTATCTGCCTTACAATTCCCCGGTATGCCACTATGCCATGTCACCTATAGGCACGCATATCAAATGGATTCGGAAATATTCTTCCATCTCGTTAACAGACGACCCCACCAAAAAAATGTAATGCCCTCTTGGCTATCGGAGTAAATATAATTTCTCTGAAGGTACTCACATTCTTGCCTAACCGGACAGCTACCTCATTAATGGCTAAAATGTTAGCCTGAAATACGCTACCAAAGCCAACATTATGGTCAAGCTTTGAGCCATCAGTAAAGAACCGTAGCCAGTTTTTCCGACGAGATTTGTTATATTGTCGATCCACTTACATCTAGCTGGAATTCTGGTAGTAAACAACTTACTAGAGTATTCAAGTATCCGATCCTTAAATCGCGTCATTGATTAGCAGTAGTGTTTCCTACATTCTGTTGACCAGCTAAATCTAAGGGAGATAAAAAGAAAATAGTATTCAGAGCATCAGATGGTGTGGTTCTAAGAGCGCCAGTGATGCATACAAGCTGATTTCCAAAATAAACAAGACTGAGCTAAAATAGAAACGACAGGAGCTTTGGGGTGAGTGAATGATGGCTAAAATGTAATTTCAAGTCAAAAAAGTCAGTCATAGGAGTGAATCGATGAGATGGTGCATTATCATGCGATAAGCACCAGCTGCCTCCTTCGCGCTATTCAGGGCAAATTCGACGAATACGATGCAACAAAAGCTTCAAAACGCCAAGATAGAAAATTGCGTTGACGGTTTGGCCCGTTGCCACGAACTCCTTGTGGACAACTCCCTTGGAATCGTAAAAGCATATGATTATCGACTTCTTCTACCTCGATTTTTTGGGGGGGTGGCTTATCTGGGGCTTTCCACTCGGCACTTTGACGCTTAGTTTCAGGTTCATGTTGGAAACATCACGTTTCATCAGCAGTTACATTGTTGTTCGCGTCTTTTCTCGCCTCTTTAATGAGGTCTTTCGAATGTTGAATTCTGAGCAATTTTTGGTTCTCAGTTGACTTGTGCGGAATGCAACGTGCACAGATCTTTCGTAAACCCGAATGATCAGTTAAAATGCGATAAATCGATGTTTTGGAGATATTCAACTCAGATGCCATGAATTTTAACGATGATTTCGGTTAATTTTTGATAAATTTACGAACAATTTCGATGGAGCTTTCGGTGATTACTGACTTTGGTGATCACTGTTCATTGTGATTTATGTCCTCACAACCATCTGTGAGACGTGTAAGCCACTCTTGAACTCTGGCACGATCATCGCCATAAACTTTTTTCATTGATTCAAATACTTCGATAAAAGTTTTACCGATTTTAAAACAAAATTTGATATTAGCTTTTTGTTCGAAACTCATTTTTGTACCGATAACACAAACAAACTGACACTTTAGACCCAATAACATCGCTTCCACTGAACCGGATGTCACCAAGCTTTCACTGGAAGTCAGCTAAAGATGTAACTTCCAACGCACTAATTCATTAAGAAGATGGCGCTATCAAAAGCATTTTTATGACGCCAGCCTTGTTTATTTTGGACTTCCCCTTATATAAGCGCCATGTGCTGAACCTTCTGAAGCCAGAAACAGGCGTTGTCTTGTTGAAAGCCGTCCATCAGACTAAAATCCCGTAAAGGAGAATATTCTTTGTTTTAAACTAACTTCTCGGTGAAGTAGAGACTCGAAATTTGAATGGCAGTGACAATGCAACAAAAAATAGGGCTTATGAAAAAGTTGTATCAAAACCCATGCAAGTGAAATAAATTCGCTGACAATAATAACAAAGCCAATAATAATAAACATAACAATGGCCCTACTCTCGCCCATATGACTCGAGGAGTGCAGTTTACATGACCTACCGGCAAGTTTTGTTTTGACCTCAAGACAAGAAAGATATGAGTTTGCTCTTTTACACAGAAAACATTAGCAGCTGAATAAAAATATTTGTATAAGTAAATATCTACCGCGGTCAATCATTTTTGAAGCGGATGGTATGGTTTTCTTAGCAGTGAAAAGCGAGTCCCGATATATCAACGGCGCTAAAATGCGAGTTGAAATTGTTGGCAAAATGTTTTGAATGGTTCATTTTGTTACTTATTTTCAATTACTTATTTTCGTCCCTTGTGTCCCTATTGCATTCATTTAGCTTACATTCATTGCTTATAAATCAGGTAGATTTTTGCTTTTCGACTCGTTCATTTTGTGTTTCCACTCACCTGTTTCTACTGTTAGTTTCTGAAAATGTTTTCTCTACTTATTTAAAAAAATAATACGCATTTTTACGTTCAAAAAATTTGTGATTGGCTTGTTGGCTGCAATTAAGCAATGTGTGTGCCTATATTTTGTATGTAAATTGTGCTGTCGGTGCCCGTGGCGAACAGCTCACTTCACTTAAACATCTCAACATTTATTTTTTGTATACGAAAGCAAAAAACATACATATGTTAACACGCAAGTATCAACCCAGTCAAAAGTTATATACATATTTATATGTATTTAAATATAATATTCATGCTACTCCAACATACGGGGAATTTCCACAGATATGCCAACATTTTAATACCTTCATCACCACTTGGTACACAATTTTCCCACTACCATGCAATATTTATGTATGTGTATAGTATATCACTTTAAATAATATAATATATAGTAGCTTAAATATAAATATGCATATGCACTTAATACATACATATATACAGTAGGGTGGGTCAGTTTGTATGGAATGATCGTTCGACATCGTTCCTGGCAGATGCGGATTCTACATGGAATTCTAAGAAAAAAAGTCCACTAGAGAATAACTCTAAGATCGGTTTCGAGCCAAGCAAATTTTAAAAGAAACTAGTACGAAAATTGAGAGAAAGTTATGGCACCTCCTGTTGAAAGTTGAGAGGATATAAAATTAAAATACTTGTAAAAACTTTTTTAATTGAAAAAAAAAAAAATTGCTTAAAAAAAAATTTTTTATTAATTTTTTCAAATATAGTAAAATTTAATTGTTTTTTGTTTTTTTTGTTTTTAAGTTTTCGTTTGATGTACGTATAAAAAATATACATACCGCCACTTTTTCTATTATAATAAAGATTATTTCAAAAGACGCACCTAGATTTTGTTTTAAAATAAAACATGTTAAAATGTATATCATATCAGGTCTTTCTAATTTTAATCAAAATATGGCTCATAACCAGATTTGAGTTGTTGACTAAAATTGTTGTTGTTAAAATTCCATTACTTTAAAACAAAAGGAATAAGCACAACACAATGCATAGTGAAAATTTAGCCGGTACTTACTGAGTGGCAGCCTCAACCACAACCGGTCGATAAAGTGTTAAGGACCGATAATTTTCATCGTAAGCTTGAATAATTTTAATGCGTTGTCTATCGTGTAAAATTTTACATTTATCTACTTGACAAAGAAGAAGAATTCACCACTGACATCTAGGCGTCACTTTTGAAAGATTCTTTATTAAAAAATTAAATATAATTTGCTTTGTAGTGCCATCATTGGGTTCATGAAATAATCAATAGATGTCAAAAATAAATTCTTCGCACCAATAAATCCCCAAGTGTACAAGTTTGTTCGAAAAAAAAATAGCATTCAGCACTCATAGTCAATATTAATCGCCATATTAACTTCGTATTAATGATTTGTCTTCTTCTTCTTTAAAGATTTCGGGGGCTCGAAATTGCTCTCAAGCCAACTTTTGCTCTAGTTAACTTTTTCTTCGAATTTTGTGTAGACTCTGAATCTGCTGGAACGAAGTGGAAAAAAAAACATTTAACCACCCTAATAAACACTCAAACAAAACTACCTGCCAACCTCATATAGCATACGCTAGCACCTGTACTCATATTTGCCCAAGGATTGTCCCTTTTTGCATATTTACTACACTAAAAAACATTTCATACAATTTGAGTGGCCTGCCTGCCTGATGATGGTTGAAGTAAACTCTGCAGCACACTGAGGTAGGCACACAAAGCACCTAGTATGTTTTTATTTGCACTTACACCTTTTTTTGCCTATCAAGCTGGTCAAAGTTCGTAAATGAATAATTGGCCCGACACTGGTCTGTTAGCTGCCTGCCTTGGCTGGCTTGCTGGCTTACCGGTTAGCTGACCAGCTGGCGCCAACATAAACCACTTGATTGTACACCCTTGATCACCCCCAACCTTACCGCACGTATGGGCTCGTTGTTTTTTTTTTTGTTTCCATTATGCACTGTAACTGTACTTGAACACTATTTGCTTGGATTTTTTTTTTATAAAACAAACACTGCGCGAAAATTATTTTTTGCAGTTTTGGCACTCTCGTGTTACTTTGTGTCGTTTTAGCTATTTGTTTTTGTTGTTTTGTGCTAGCCCAACTCTTTTAACTCTGTTTTTTATTTTTATTTTTCTCCCGTAGCTTCTGCGCCTGTGATGGAGAAACCGCCACAAAACGTAACCGCATTGGATGGCAAGGACGCGACTATTTGGTGCCGAGCAGTTGGTGCACCAAATCCCAACATCACATGGATTTACAACGGTAAGTCGACGCGAAAACTGAGCGTATGTATCCGTGCGCACTTACACATATATGTGGAGATATGTGGGCATAAAAGCTGCACTTATCGCCAAACAGGCTTACAACACACACACCAACTTACACGGCATACCTTAGCATTTAAGTTAATAACTCGGAAAAAGCGCACAAAATATTTTCATACCTACATAAATGTATATATGCAGGTTATTTTAGCGCTCGTACGTTCTTATATTCCCATATACATACATATGTATGAAAGTTTTATGTTATTTCGTCTATTGAAGTGAAGTGGCAAAAGTTTTTGGACGTTTTTGGCTAACATTAGAAGTACAACCACTCAGACGTTCATTAGACGATATTTTTCATCTTTACATGAATGAGCAAAGTTGTGATGGGTTATATACCATGTTCTGAGTGTATGTACAATACAATATTTATGTGTTGTTAGAGGGAAAATTGTATGCGAAAATTTACTTAATTTTTTTGAAATAGAAATGGAACTATTTTCTTTTTCAAAAACACACATACACATTTTCGTAATTTTCATTTAGAAAAATAAATAGTAGATATTGCAATACAAGCAGAGGGAGCAACACTGCTTAATGAAGTAGCAACGATACTACAGAATTCCATCGAACATAGACCCATTAGAGCTCCCAGTGACTTAGCAAAGCACTGCATGCGGCCGAAACAAAGCAAGGTACACGGCGAAGCTGAATAAAGTAAACATTACTAGTTATAAGTTATTTTGCCTTGTTTGCCGCTTCTTCAGCCTTCCTAATGTATGTATGTACTCGTATGTTAAAATATCTATGTATCTATGTTAACGTTCAGAGGCTCGATTTTAAATAAATAAAGGAGCTAAAATGCTTCAATATTTATCTGGACAAGACTGGATTATCTAGTGATCAAACGTGTAATCGAAAACGAAAACGCAGTCGATTACGGCCTATTAGGGTAGGGGTAGCCAGTGCCAAATTAATTCGCACAATTCAATTGAAAAATGGCATATTTTTAACGATATTTTGGCGATACAAACAGTTACAGCTATTTTCATATTTCGATTAATCTTCATAGTGCGATTAATCTGTGCTCACCAACACACTCGCAATGCCGACCTCTGTTTGATACATTGCATATATGTGGGCTCTCGGCAAAACCACTTAAATCGACTTGGAACTTTCTAAAGTACTGCTGACATCCTTGTTAATTAAATTTAAGTTAAAGTAAAAAAATTGTTCTATGCAAGTTCGAAATCTATTAATCCAGAAGCACAAGCTACCAAATGACGTGCATATCTAACACTCATACGCCCCAACGCACAAAACCCAGCACTGTTAAGCAATCGCAGTTTGAAATGTTACTCATACGCCATAGGCTATCAATTATCATACATTTTTCTTTCCCGCATGATAAGGAAAGTTATAATATTTGAATATAGCGATAGGCGGACGCCGTAGCCGAATGGGTTGGTGCGTGACTACCATTCGGAATTCCGAGAGAACGCAGGTTCGAATCTCGGTGAAAGACCAAAATGATGAAAATGTTATTTTCTAATAGCGGTGGCCTCATAAAAAATATCTGCCGTTCGGAGTCGGTTTGAAACTGTAGGTCCCTCCATTTGTGGAACAACATCAAGACGAACGCCACAAACAGGAGGAGGAGCTCGGCCCAGCACCCTAAAAGGCTGTAAGCGCCAATTATATACATATATATTATATTTGAATATAGGTAACCAAAGGGTGGTCCACCTAACGTACAGGATTTCATTCAACTTGTCCATAAAGAGTAAAAGCGAAAATCTTCCAATTTGGTAAATGTCTAATAAAATTTCTGACACATCACGCATGATACTGTGGTTCTCAAAATACAAAAAAAAAAATCAAATTTCAAACGCTGCGGTGATGGTTGTCGAGTACGAAAATGCACTCAATTAAAAAAAATGTGTCGTGGACTCATAATATATTATATGTGTGTTAAGTTATACATAATCATCTAATTTTGTTTTTGAATAACTTTTGCACTAAATAAAAACAATGATTTTGAGAGATAGAAATCTTGATTTTGACCTTTAGCCTTGGGTACCCAATTTTTGTCTATTTGCATATTGCAGCTGTCTAGTTCACAAGTGTCGAATATCATTGACATATCTTCCCATAGGGTGATTCATTTGCGCCACCTTACATATTAGGCTGTTTTTTATTTGACATAAGATTTTTTGTTATTTTTACTCTATTCGAAAACATAAAAAACTAAGATATTTTTTCGCATTCTCAAAGAACCTAATATTTAAGAAAGTTAACAGGAAATAAAAAATTTATAAAAGTTGTTTTAAGAAATGTTTGCTATTTATTTATCAATTTTTTAATTTCAATTAGTTTTTTTATAAAATGAGAAATTTAAAAAAGGTATTTTGAGAAATTTTGTCTATTAATTTATTTATTTTGTAATTTTAATTCTTTGTAAAATGGAAAATTATAAAACATTATTTTCAGAAGTTTATCTTTTATCTTTTAATTTAAATTAGTTTTTTTTATAAAATGAAAATTTTTTTTTAATTTTTTGGGAAGTCTTTACTCTGTACTTGTTTATCTTTTAATATGAATTTTTTTTTTTCATAAAATGAAAAATTTTAAAAAGTTATTTTCCGAAGTATTGTGTATATGTGTCCTGGTCTACGAAAAGGTACCTTACGTGCGAAAACAAGTTTTCGAGAAAACAGCAGTTAAAGTTTAAACTTCTAAAAACCCTCGTAACTTTTTTAAATATTAATATTTTTCAATCCGGGTTGGCTTATTTTCTTCAGCATAGATCACAGTATCAATAAAATCACAGAAGCAGTGAAAAACATTTTTTTTATATATAAATAAATAGGAAAAAGTTAATGCAAATCGCAGAAATCGTTTTAAAAAATAAGTTAGCTTTTGTATTTTCGTATTTGTACTTTTCTTTTTTTTTTACTTTTAACAAACTTTTAAACAAATTATGACTTTCTGGTTTTCACCATTTTAAAGAGCCTTCCACACACTATTCGAATCAACAAGAAAGTGGAAAATGATTTTTTGACACGTAAGTTACCTTTTCATAGACCAGGTCACATATATTTATTTATCTTTTAATTTAAATTAGTTTTTTATAAAATAATAAATTTTAATGAGTTATTTTGAGAGTTTTTTTCTATTTATTTATTTATTTATCTTTTAATTATTTTTTTATGAAATGAAAAAATTTAAGAAAGTTATTTCGACAAGTTTTGTCTATTTATTTATGTATATTTTACTTTAAATTATTTTTTATAAAACGAAAAATTTTAAAAAGTTATTTTGAGAGCTTTATTTATCTATTTTTTAATTTAAATTATTTTTTTTATGAAAGGGAAATTTTTAATAAGTTATTTGGAGAAGCCTTTAGTATTTATTAATTTATCTTTTAATATAAATTATTTTTTTACGGAATGAAAAATTTAATTAAATATTTTGAGATTTTTTTTTTTCTATTTATTTAATCATTTATTATATTTATTTATTTATATTTTAATTTCAATTATTTTTTTATAAAAATATGGCTCATTCCATAATAAAGATCATATTAAAGATAAGACTTGTCGAATTTTCGTTAAAATTTCAAAATTTTTGATCACAATTACTGTCACTGTTTGCGGAGAAAGGCTAACCGCTACGTCAGTAAACTCTGAATGGCATTATTTATTAAATATGTTCAATTAATTCAAGTGTTTCGCATGCGATAATTGGTAGGAAAGCATATTATTAATTCATATGGGACATGTGGTAGAACCGACCCCTAAACCGCGACCAAAAAAAAACAAAAACATTTTAAAACTCACGCATCTGCTATTTAGCTGATAGAATGATGAGCTGACGCGGCTATTTTCAGAAAGTTGGAAAATAAGGCGCATCCTAATGTATACCCCTATCGTAGCGAAATGTGAAAATAATCGTATAACAATAAATTAAATTATCACTTTTTTGTACTTTCAAATGTTCACTCAAATGGCCTCTGGAAACCTCAAAAATGATAAATAAAAATGAAAAAGTGTGCCAGTGCAACTTTTTCATTGCGCCACATTTACGATTAAATTTTAGAGCGCCACAAAACAAAAGTGTGTGATCAAATCACATTTTTTCTACTTGACCATTTTTCGAATATTATGAAAATTGCACCGCAATTATAAGTGCTTAATGCTATAATATTTATAAATATTTAATACCAAAATTAGCCAATAAAAAGTTATTTAAATGTGCATGCTTCAATATTGTATGTCTACTAATACTAATGAAATATTTGTTTTTGTTCTCCTTTTCTAATTTTGTGTGTTCCCTTGCGACTAACTACCAACCAACCAACCAACGCAACCAACAACATCAATAATGCCGCTAACAACAACTGCTACAATCACAACCAAAATGTGGCAATGTGTATTTTAAAATGCTAAAATTTGCTGCTGAAATCCTTTTTACCACATAACCACCGCATTAATTTCACGAAAACCAAACAAAAAACAAAACAACGCAACTGAAACCGCAATAACACCAACAATTGGCTGTACATCAAAATGTATATTACTCGCACTACTTGCCACCTGCTGTCCGTGCCCGGCTTGGCTGCCTGCCTGCCTGACTGTTGTATACTTGTCCTGTTCGTTGCTGACACAACTGCGGGACTTGTGCGTTTTTATGCTTGTTATGCTTTGCCAAAATGATAACAACTACAAAATTATCGCACACACTATAATTGCAATATCCTTCCACCTGTGCAACGTGCATCCTCGCCCGTCCAACATCCGTTTCATCCGCACTTTGAATACTTAATGCGCTCGTGAAATTGTGAATATGATCATGACTGTCTCTGTGCCCGCCTCTGCTGACTGCCGTTTAATTGGTTTTTTGATACATACACGCATATGGTTTGGTTCGCAAAAATGCTTGTACCATTTTAACTACGCTAACAATAACAATGCACTGCGTACTGTGCACTATTCTGTAAATGCATCATTTGGTTTTGCTGGCGCCTCCAACAAACGCTCATCATCTGCATCATTATTTTGCCTCCTTTGTGAATATTATCTGTACACATGGCTGTGATTTGCATCAATATAAACAACAATAACAACAACAGAAACACAACTTGTTGAAATATCCAGTCGTATACAAATTCTCGAATCGGGTGATTTATTAATGTCGAATGTACGTGAAACGGACGCTGGCCTTTACACGTGCGTGCGTTCGAATGAGGCGGGCACCGTCAATGGCGAGGCATATCTAAGCGTTTTGGGTAAGTATGCGGCATGTAGAGGCAGCGGCAACAATTAAATGCGCTAACCTCAAGAAAAATTATCACTGTGTTTTGTATGTATTACGATTGCGTTTGTAATTGCGTATAAAGTAGTTTGCCGGTATCAGCTTACGGCCTGCATTTGGTCCTGCTCCTGCTGCACACCTAACAAACTCCCTGCCTGATTGCGCTGCTCTTAGTTCTAAATAAATATTATTGCGAACTTTATTTTTACCTTGTGAATGAGAAAACCAAGCAAATTGTTTTAGTTGTCATAACTACTGATTCCGACGGTCTTAATTAGCGACTTGAACACAGCATGGGCGTGATAACTTTTATTTTGTTTGTTTGTTGAGGATTTTTGTTAATGAAAAAAATGTATTTAATGCGAATCATATACTGTGTCACTAAGCTGCACTTTAATAGCAACTTTTTGAGGTTTAGATTTGATTCTAAATTTAGGAATAATAGGCAAATGTACAGTATCTCTGTATGTACATAAATTAGACTGTCGAAATAAACCATATCATTTTATTGGATTTGTATTAGAAACTGTCCGAATATATGCAAAATTTTATGCAATTTGGACCATGGTAACCATGTCGACTTGTAGTGAAAATTATGAAAGCAAGCTCGTTTTTTATTGCTTTACTTATTTTGCTTCTGCATAAAGACAGTATTAGTATACTTACTTCAGTATTAGGGCTGAATACTTAGTTAATCTGTGGTTTTTCACCTGGTGTGCAGGAGTTTTTCTAATAGAGCATAAATTACAATACTAATCGCTCACTACCTACAATAAAGTCATAATGGAAGAAGAAATTAGATAAGTATGCAAAAATGGCCACCAGTTCTTCTTTTACGCTGTGTCGACATTTCGGTTTTTTGAGTTATGACGCTATTGAAGTAAATGGCCGATATGTATTTAAAAAGGTTTGCATTAAGTAAATACATAGGCATAAATTAGAAGAAGATTTCGAAAACTTTCGATTTCAATTATCCTTCTAGAACATGTCAAGAATGTGCTTTACAAAATTATCATCCAAGAGTTTTGATTTTCAATGTATTTCGAATAGATTGGAGGATATCAAAGGATACAAATTTCAATACTTGATTTGGGCTAGCAATTTTCTCCCAGTATCGTTAATACCGCCGTAGCCAAATGGGTTGGTGCGTGACTAACATTCGAAATTCGCAGAACGTAAGTTCGAATCTCCGTGAAACAACAAAATGAAGAAAAAGTTTTTTCTAATAGCGGTCGCCCCTCGGCAGGCAATAGCAAACCTCCGAGTGTATTTCTGCCATGAAAAAAACTCCCCATAAAAAATATTTACCGTTCGGATTCGGCTTAAAGCTATAGGTCCCTCAATTTATTGAACAATTTCATGCGCACGCCTCAAATAGCTAAGCTCATAAAAATTAATAGGACTATGAATAAGTTCGTGCGGTTTTTTTTCGAAATTTGAAACTTTATTGACGTAAAATGGTTACAAATTTAATATTCAAAATATTGTCCATCGCTTACTACTACTTTTTCCCATCTTTCTGGGAATTCACGGACTCCCTTTGTGAAAAATTCGGTCGGTTTTGCCGCAATCCACGAATCGATCCATTTTTTGACTTCATCGTAATTACGGAAGTGCTGGTCAGCCAGGCCATGTTGCATCGATCGGAAGAGATAGTAATCGGATGGCGCAAGGTCTGGACTATACGGCGGGTGGGGTAGGACATCCCATTTGAGCGTTTCTAAGTATGTTTTGACCACTTGTGCAACATGTGGCCGAGCATTGTCATGTTGCAAAATAACTTTGTCGTGTCTATCGGCGTATTGCGGCCGTTTTTCTCGCAGTGCTCGGCTCAAACGCATCAATTGTCGTCGGTAGACATCCCCCGTAATCGTTTCATTCGGTTTCAGTAGCTCATAATACACAACACCCAGCTGGTCCCACCAGATACACAGCATAACCTTCAGGCCATGAATATTCTGCGCCGACGTCGATGTTGAAGCATGGCCAGGGTATCCATACGTTGCCCGACGTTTTGGATTGTCGTAATGGACCCACTTTTCATCGCCAGTCACAATTCGATGCAAAAAACCCTTTCTTTTGTGCCGTTGAAGCAGTTGTTCGCATGCCATAAAACGGCGTTCAACGTCTCTTGGCTTCAATTCATACGGCACCCAATGGCCTACCTTTCGGATCATTCCCATGGCTTTTAAACGTTTGGAAATGGTTGATTGATCAACTCCCAAAGTTTTTGCAACCTCTTCTTGCGTTTGAGCCGGATCTTGATCGAGCAATTCCTCCAATTCGGTATCCATGAACTTTGGCGGCGCACCCTCGCGTTCTTCGTCTTCCAAGCCAAAATCACCACTTTTAAAGCGTGCAAACCACTTCTGGCACGTTCGCTCAGATAGAGCATGCTCACCATAAACTTCCACCAAGATACGATGACTTTCGGCTGCTTTTTTCTTCATATTAAAATAATGAAGAAGAATTCCCCGCAAAAACACATTATTTGGCACGAAATTCGACATTTTCAAGTGTGGTAAAAATATTGTTGTTTACGCTTCAAATAAAAAACTTATACTGACGTTTGTGCCTTACGACAGTAGCTCTCCAATGAATGTTTGGAAATGTGGATCGATGGAATAATAATCAAGTTACGCCATCTGTTGTAAAACCGCACCAACTTATTGATAGTCCTATTACTACTCGCTGCTTTTTGGAGCCGCTGATTATAGAGTCCGGCACTCGAAGTGTAACCAATTAAAAAGTCCATAAATTTAGTTTAGGAACTTACTTTTATTCAATTCAAAGTAAAAAATGTATGAAAATAATACAAAATTAAGAATGAATTTACTTTTGCTCGATATGACCACCTTTTGTCTTGGCTATGGTCTTGAGATCCACTCGCGGACAACGGCGCCTTGAGACTGGTGAATCTTTTAGTTCGGATAACCTATCGGCTTCGCGTCTGGTGAATTTGAAAGCCGTTGTGTGGACATTATGAAGTTCGGAACGTGATTTTTTAGATATTCTTGGTTCACTCGAGCTTTGTGAGACGATGGCAAGTCCTGTTGAAACGTCCATGGTCTGCTGCCAAAACGTTTGTCTGCCCACCGCTTCAAAGCAACCTCTAGAACACTTTCACGATAATATTTCGCATTTACATGACTCGATAAAAACGATTGGAGAGCGCCCATCTGCTGTTACAGCTGCCCAAACCATTACCAGTGGCGGGTGCTGCCCCCTGGTGGCCAATCGATGACTCAAATTCTCGTATGAACATTCGGTCAAATAAACTCTATCGTTTCGAACTACTCAATTTGAAAAATTGAAAAGGAAATCAGAAAACTCGGTCAAACATCCAACAAGGGATCTAAACGCTAATTATATTAGGTTGAGGAGTGAGAAATTCATTATATTTGCGTAACAAATTTGAGCAAATGGCTTAAAACTGTTTCATGTTCGGTTTACCTCCTGAACGATGCTACGACTACTAACACGCCGGTACACTTCGACTATTTCCGTGATTTTATTGGCATTTTCGACATTATCAGCATTTTCTTTAACATCAAAAATGACTAAACGTAATCGACGAAACCAAAATTGCACGTGATAAGTGGTTACAGCATCGGCACCATAAACGCCATTCACAATTCCAGCGGTCTGGCTTGCATTTTCGCCTTTATCAAAGAAAATCTGTAAATGTACTGAATTTTATCTTTGTTGACTTTCAAAGTTGACACTCTGTAACTCGCTACTGAATGAACTGAACAAACAAAAAACAGCAAACAAAGAATTTTAGTGTCAGATGTCGCCCTAAGAGCGAGTACAAACTTTAAATTGTTTGACCGTTACATTACGAGATATCGATCGCTCCAACCATCTACCGGGGCAATAATGGATTTCTTTTTCCCAGAACTAATATATAGATATATCAGCGCTTTTTATGTCCCCGTTTAAGAAAAGTGGCGGTAAAACCCTCAGAAAACCATTATTCATGATAATTAAAAAATAAAGATCGAACTCCATAGCGTACTTCCAAGAGTTTCCCACTTTATTAATTATAAAATTAAATTTAGACGCTGAATAAGCTATTTGTAGTTAAATAAATTTAGCTCGAAGACTTCTAGGGTTTCATCAAGTTCAGAAATTTCTTTAACTAATATAAACTGCTGCTCTATTCATTCCTTTGAAATTTTTCAAAACACTATTTTTATTTTAACGGTAATCGATTTTTCATTAATATACAGCTACAGCACTTTTTTGCTGCAGCCATCAACGGAATTCTAAATGGCATAAATCGCTTTCAAAGCCACCTGTCAGCCAGGCGGCAAATCAAATTTGCACAAACTCTATTCAACTTTCATAACTTCATGCCGCTGGCAAAATACTTTCACATGCAAACAGCTTGCATTGGTATTGCAAAAGCGCAAATGGAAACAAACATGCTTCACCTCATCGCCAGAAAAATCTATGTCTCTGCCATCAGTAAAGCAACTCCAACACCCACACCAAAATCTTTGCACTTGCAACGGTAGTTTGCAAATACATGAAACTGCATATACGTTTATAGTTGTATTTGAAGCTAAATGCATGCATGTACATACACACGCAGTAATGGTCACAGCCTCAATCCAAGGGGAACAAAAGAAGGTAGAAAAAGGCCTAAAAATCTTGGTAAACTTTGCAAAGCCGCTGATAGTAGAATGTACAGGATTGTGTGGTGGACGCAGAGCAAACAGAAAAAGGCCAAGGCGTGCAATTCAATTTCCTACCATCAGCAACGTTTTCACATTTCCATTTAAATTCGAAGAGGCAAAACCGCTGCAAAACTTTTCTAATATTTTTTCCATTATTTTTTTCTTTTTTCTCTTTTTCTTATTTTTACTTCCATCGGTTGTTTGTTGGCAACCGCATTTTTATTTACACACAGTTCGCACACAAATCATCCAGCCACCGGTTGACACCACTGTTCTGCTGGGTCTCAATGCGACACTGCAATGCAAAGTTTCCAGCGATCCGACCGTGCCGTATAACGTCGACTGGTATCGCGAAGGTCATCCGACAGCAATCAGTAACTCTCAACGCATCGGCGTACAATCGGACGGCACACTCGAAATACAAGCAGTGCGCGCATCCGATGTGGGCACATACCAATGTGTGGTGACATCGCCAGGCGGCAATGAGACGCGTTCGGCGCGTTTAAGTGTCATCGAATTGCCATTCCCGCCGAGCAATGTGAAAGTGGCGCGCCTTGATGCGCCCAACCAACGAACTATCAACGTTTCATGGACGCCGGGATTCGATGGCAATAGTCCAATATTAAAGTTTATCATACAGCGGCGTGAAGTCTCCGAACTAGGTAAGTGCGCAAATATACTAAGGAGTAAATAATATTATGTACCATAAGTAAATAATGTCATGTGCTATTTGTATATACATATATAACCAGTTTTAAGCAGACCAGTTTAAATGCAGAGCAATTCATTTATATATTATATGAGTTTACTTACTTCAAAGTGGATTGCAACCTGATCATTGTACAGGGTGATGGCCTATTCATATGTATATATGTTTAGTAAATTCAAAGGGTATCGCACAAATATCTCACAAAAATACACATATTCCACAAATACATAGTCAAACAAGTGCAGATACTTATGTATATAGTTGTCTAAGTTTAAGTTCACTTGGTTTTGCAAAAATGTGTGAATATTTCTGAATGTGTGTTGACCATGATTTGCTGGTATTTCAATAGGCTGGAATCAAGAAGTTCATTTAAAAGTGCCGCTTGAATAAATATAGAATAAACTGAGTCACTAAAGAGTAATGCAATACTTCGAAGATGTGCCAAAAGCTGGCCGATAACCTTGAAAAGGCTTTTCGGTATAGAAGTATGTATGTATTTGTACGCTTTCCTTTTCACCACTTTTTCCTATATAAACATACTCTGTAATTAAAGAAAAAGTTTATAGATGAACTCAAAAATGCAACGCTAAAGCCCACGAAGAAACAAAGCAACTCAGAACTTCTGGCTAATAGAGTGCAATGGCAATGCCAATGCCAAAACTCCTGCTATGAAAAAGATCCTCATAAAAACAATTTGCCGTTCAAAGTCGACTTAAAGCATAAAGTTTAAATTGTTTAATCGATACTTTACGAGGTTCTTCCATTTGTGGAGCAACATCAAGACGTACACCACAAATAGGACGAGGAGCTCGACCAAACACCCAACAGAAGTGCACGCGCCAATTATTTATTTATTTAACATGGAGAGCAAACGTTGAACTGTAGTGCTTTGCATTTCGTATCCGAAACAGGGCGGTCCTTTACTCTTTACATGAGAAACCAAAATTTAATAGAAACTTAATAAATGGAAAAAAGCGAACAAATTTCTGAAAATGAATGACGACCGAACCATGAATGATGTACGGTCGTGTAACCGTTTCATGCTACTGACGAAATTTATTAGGTGGTTAATATCTAGGCCTGCTAGATCAGCAGGTGTAGCACAAAAGTAAGAGCCAAGGTGCCGAGATCTTAGCCCTGCAGGAGCTAAGGAGATGATTTCAACTCATCCTCCATACAGCTAACGCAAAAAGGACTCGAATACATTTCGAGTCTCTCACATCACGTATACTTCGCAGACAAAGTGCTGTAAGGTCACCCTCAAAGTTCGAGTGTTGAGGCTTTTTTAGTTTTAGAATCTCGCTCGAGCGCTTCCGATGCACCCCAGAGCCAGAAGTATCTCGCGATCTTACAAGTTTATGTACCTGCCCGCGCTCGCTGAGCTGACGCCAAAACTACCTTTCTAGGAGCTGCCTACAAGTAGTCAAAGGGATCCTAATACTCTCTTTTCGCGATATATGCAACACATCAGATCTCAGCTTACCATATTGCGGTTTAAAGGTAAAATTCTCTTCAAAAAAGTTCTTTTTGAAAGTTTTATATGATATAACTTAATAAATATAACTTCAGGTCCCAATGGTCCCATTCAAGGACTTACTTCTTCTTTTTGTAAGATCAATCCTAACTATCTTTTTTTTGCTTGAAGCTCGCTCCAAAAATTCAAAGCTCCAAAAATTCAAAGCTCCAAAAATTCAAAGCTCCAAAAATGAATACGTTACGTCTGGAAATATAATACTTATGTACATGATACAGGAATCATTAGAGAGAAATCCTATACCTTCCCGGTGTGTTCCCATGTGATGATACTAGATTAATGAGGGATCTTATTCTGTGGTCTCTCATGCTTGGCTCGGGCGATCTGGTTACCTCGCAAGGATGATAGATTACAAGGTTTGGCGAAGCAAATCGTAAGAGTGGCTTTGACTGTTACGTCACGGGGGTTTTGCCGGCAGAATTGTAACTATTCATTTCCCACGTGTTCCTACGCGCTTCCAATTAGCCGTTGTTCAGACGGCAGCGAAATAATATGAGCAGTGGCTGCTTTGAGTTTTTCTTAGATCACCAACACAATCTCAGTTTTGTTGTAAACTAACTGCTGTCATTATCCGGCGGCCACAGTAGCCGAATGGGTTGGTGCGTGACTACCATTCGCAATTCACAGAGAGAACGTCGATTCGAATCTCGGTGATACACCAAAATTAAGAAAAAAAAATTCGAATAGCGGTCGCCCCTCGGCAGGCAAACCTCCGAGTGTATTTCTATCATGAAAAATCTCCTTATAAAAAAATATCTGCCGTTCGGAGTCGGCTCAAAAACTGTAGGTCCCTCCATTTGTGGAACAACATCAAGACGCACACCACAAATAGGAGGAGGAGCTCGACCAAACACCCAAAAAGGGTGTACGCGCCAATTATATATATACATTATCCCTATTACGTCAGCAAATCAGCTAATTCCTTCAAATTCGGATTCGTGCCCATCTATTGTTTGCCTGCGCGATGTAGGCCGACTTGATTCAACGCTTGCTTGAAGATAAACGAACGTCCACATACTGGACAGAATTGGCTGATTGAAGTTCACTTCTCCTTCTCGCTAGCTCGTCCGCCATCCAATTTTCAGCAATGTTTGGTGTCCAGGGACCTAGACAACCTTCGAGGCGCACCGTGTAGCCAGATTATTTAGAATAGCCCGACATGTAGCAGGCCCATCATTAATTCGTCTAAACCTGAGTTAATTTCATTTGTGGTGAGTTGGCCGGAATTTGATATTAAAATGAAGCAAATATGTAATAATAAAAATAAAAAACGATAAGTAACTCAAACTTATTTTATCTGGCCTTAAGCCATAGCCTCGATATTAAATCTACTACTTTATTTCCCTATACTTATTCCCCAGTACCTATTCTTTGGGACCGTCGATCAAAAAATAAGGTTGAAGGTTGAAGTTTTATTTATTTGAGCCATCCGTGAAGAATACAAATACGATACTGTGTCTAAGCTGCCCAGTTTCTCTAAGAGTTGGTCTTACAAAAATTTTAATCACATTATTCAGAGTCACAGATAGATGTTCCCATGATAAGAAAAAGAAGGTAGTTTCACTTGAATTTTTGACGGATACAGGGGTTTTTGAAGCCTCTTATTTAAAAGCGTTGCGATAAGCTTAAGTTAAGAATAATTATATCTTTTCGAGATGGGAATTTTGTGGCATCATTAAATTGAATATTTTTTTAGTCCTCTCAGTCGATTAAAAACAAGTTTAGTACATGATATACTATTATGATATATGTATTAAAAACTATATAAAAATGTAAATTTACTTCCATCAACTTCTTTTAAAGGCAGTTTGAAAAAAATTGTATTACAATTGTCAACCTTTCACTAGATTTCATTTAATATGTCGTAGTAACAACAAAAGTATCTGCTAATGTTACTAAATGGAACTTCCTTCATTTTTGTATCGTGGATGTTCTCATAATTATTGTAGATGCTGTGTAGAATATTTCTCTCGAATGGCATTGACATCGTCCATGTTAATGCGCCATACTCGTACAATATGAAGTTTGGGCATACTTAACTTTTGTTTGTCGAGAGAGGATTCTACTTTTTAATTTCCATCTGAGGCCGAGGTACTAGAATCAGTGGGTAATAATTATTATTTGCATGATTTATAGGCTGCCATAGGGCATTCCTCACATACTTCACCACTTCAAAAAGGACTGAAAATTAGTTAGCTTTAGTTAATTTTATTGGATCATAGTGCACTGCGACCTCTAATGTGGTCTACTGTGAACCTACAATTGGATGCTGTTACTTACAAAATATTTTTCATATGAAAAACCTCAAATTCTTATCAGCATATCACACACAAGGATATCTCACGAGCATCGCCTCATTATTTGGAAGAACATGTATACGTGCACACACTTGCATGTTTATTTTTATCATTTCGTTTCATTCCAATATCAATTTGTAACATCACCTCGCATAATACCAAATTACATCAGAAGTTCTCAGAAAACAGGCATTACTTTTTATACACTGATACACAATTTAAATACTGAATATTAAAAAAATATATCTTTGCCAAAACAGGAGCAGCACATAAAAACGTTTCCTAGCGAATTTCTGCGATTGAGAGAAAACGTAAATTACTCTCACTAAAGTGCCCTCAGTTACAGCATTTTTGCCTGCTGAAATTTATTTTCTTGTAATTTCTGACTAAATCCTGATAAAACGGCTAACCTTACTCCAACGGGAACGCACTACTTTTAATAGGATACTCTCAGGCGTCGCCGGAGCAGGGACTAACTTTACAAACAAAATAGTGATCATTAATTACATTTTGTGTATCCGAATTTTCATACCGGAAATGAGCTATTCCTTTATTTTCAACAAAAATATTATACAAACGAACAGAATAATACTCCCATTATTTCAGAATAAAAAATGCTAGAAAAGTAAATCAAAAATATGAGGTTTGCATATGACGATCTTCACATAAATATACACACAACTCTTTTAGCCATCTGTTGTCAGCAAAGCTCAAATGTTAACAATCATCGTTGCTTGCGTTCATTGTTTTTCGCTTCATAAAGCTGAAACTTAATAGGCCTGTTAACTGAAGTTGAGTTCTTGGTGAGAAATAACATAATAACTGTAAAAAAATATAAACCAAATTTAGCATAAAAGTAGAAGAAAAAGTATCGACATCGCTAGTTTCCGAAAAGAATATAAATGCCCATCAAAAGTGTAAATTAACAAAAGAAAAATGTTCTTAATGAAATTTCCACATTACGTACATATGAATGTATTTCTCATAAATACAAAGAGTTCTTCCAATTTACCTAAAAAAACTTTAAAGTTTTTAAATTTTTCGTTTTGCCAAGATAATAAAACTAAGTTGCACAGGCTTTTTTGAAATTCAGCAACAATAGTAAGGAAATGAGGAAATAATTTTAATACCAGCAGGAACTTTCATTACTCTCCACTACCTGTCTTTCCATTTGCGTAGTATACAAACTTTTTAAATTGCAGCCTAACATACAATACTTTTCCCTACTTAGATTACTATATACAGGGTGCGCCATCTTAATCTTAATTTTCATTTCCTTTTTTAAATTGTGGGATTTAAGTTTACTTACTGCGGGGGCATAATATTTGGAATCAACTTCACTATCGATTTTTCTTAGCTCCCAGATCACCAAAAAAAATTTTAGTAGTCACTTTGAAGTTTTTCGGACATCACAAAAATTTAAATCTTATCTCCAAGTTGTTCTTCTTCTTAATTGGCGCAATAACCGCTTACGCGATTTTGGCCGAGCTTAACAAAGCGCGCCAGTCGTTTCTTTCGCGTGCTAACCGGCGCCAGTTGGACACACCAAGTGAAGCCAAGTCCTCCACCTCATCTTTCCAGGGCCTTCTTCCTCTGATACCACCAGCTGATACCGAAACGAATACTTTGCGAGCCGGAGCGTTTGTATGACTCATCGTTCCATCGCCTGCGATATTCGCCGTTGCCAACGTGCAAAGGTCCAAAAATCTTGCGCAGAATCTTTCTCTCAAACACTCCAAGCGGCGCTTCATCGGATGTTGTCATCGTCTACGCTTCTGCGCCATACGTTAGGACGGGCATGATGAGCCCGTAGAGTGTTAGTTTTGTTCGTCGAGAGAGGACTTTACTACTCATTTGCCTACTTAGTCCAAAGTAGCACTTGTTGCCAAAAGAGATTCTATCTCCAAGCTGTGCAAAGTAATTACAATACACTGTTGGGGAACGTAAACATGTTTAAAAGGAAAAAAACCGATTGAGACCGAAATTAAAAAAAAGATTGAAAAACGTGATTAACCAACTAAAAAACAAACTGTTTTTAGAAACACCGATTTTTTCGAACGTTCATAATTTGAAGGTTTTGCTTCAAAATCTTCCACTGTTATTTGGCATCAGGATTTCCGATAGCACTTTCCCTAACAGCTTAAATGTGTTCATTTTAGGAACGCGGACTTGGTAATGCGTGTTGGTAGTGATCTGCTACAGACTCGTTTTCGAAGAAATTTGATGCAAAATTACGAATTAAGGTGACAGCCTTAACACAATAATTATTTTCTTTCGATGTGTACAGATGGGCGAAAGACACCGTAATTTCGCCTATACAATGTTTGAGAAAAAAGCACACTCAGAAAGCAATTGAAATGAAAAATTTAGTATTTTAAATAAAAGCTACAATTCATTCTATGTTCATCATATCTATTTAAAAAAATATTTCTAGCTTGACCTTATTTACAAAAATAATAATTAGCTGCTTGTAGTAAAAATTTTTTTTGGACAAAAGTCGTGTTTCATTTATGAGAATTGAAGTTAATAGGACTATGAATAAGTTCGTGCGGTTTTTTTTCGAAATTTGAAACTTTATTGACGTAAAATGGTTACAAATTTAATATTCAAAATATTGTCCATCGCTTACTACTACTTTTTCCCATCTTTCTGGCAATTCACGGATTCCCCTTGTGAAAAATTCGGTCGGTTTTGCCGCAATCCACGAATCGATCCATTTTTTGACTTCATCGTAATTACGGAAGTGCTGGTCAGCCAGGCCATGTTGCATCGATCGGAAGAGATAGTAATCGGATGGCGCAAGGTCTGGACTATACGGCGGGTGGGGTAGGACATCCCATTTGAGCGTTTCTAAGTATGTTTTGACCACTTGTGCAACATGTAGCCGAGCATTGTCATGTTGCAAAATAACTTTGTCGTGTCTATCGGCGTATTGCGGCCGTTTTTCTCGCAGTGCTCGGCTCAAACGCATCAATTGTCGTCGGTAGACATCCCCCGTAATCGTTTCATTCGGTTTCAGTAGCTCATAATACACAACACCCAGCTGGTCCCACCAGATACACAGCATAACCTTCAGTCACAATTCGATGCAAAAAACCCTTTCTTTTGTGCCGTTGAAGCAGTTGTTCGCATGCCATAAAACGGCGTTCAACGTCTCTTGGCTTCAATTCATACGGCACCCAATGGCCTACCTTTCGGATCATTCCCATGGCTTTTAAACGTTTGGAAATGGTTGATTGATCAACTCCCAAAGTTTTTGCAACCTCTTCTTGCGTTTGAGCCGGATCTTGATCGAGCAATTCCTCCAATTCGGTATCCATGAACTTTGGCGGCGCACCCTCGCGTTCTTCGTCTTCCAAGCCAAAATCACCACTTTTAAAGCGTGCAAACCACTTCTGGCACGTTCGCTCAGATAGAGCATGCTCACCATAAACTTCCACCAAGATACGATGACTTTCGGCTGCTTTTTTCTTCATATTAAAATAATGAAGAAGAATTCCCCGCAAAAACACATTATTTGGCACGAAATTCGACATTTTCAAGTGTGGTAAAAATATTGTTGTTTACGCTTCAAATAAAAAACTTATACTGACGTTTGTGCCTTACGACAGTAGCTCTCCAATGAATGTTTGGAAATGTGGATCGATGGAATAATAATCAAGTTACGCCATCTGTTGTAAAACCGCACGAACTTATAAATAGACCTATTATTTTATTAAACTGTATGTTCGCCATTATTTTTTATAACATCTTGTAAACTTTTGTGCATCGAATGCACCAGCTTTTTTACCATTCATCCAGAAGTGTTTATATTTTTTCTAAGTACAAAAAAAAGTACAAGATCCACCAGAGAGCAATTTTCGCTGTTTGCTTGGGATCATTGTCACGCTAGAAATAGTAGTAAAATTCTAGCCTAATTTTTTAGAACTTTTCTGCAACTTTTCTTGAAGAATGTTCAGCTATAGTGTCCTTTCTATTATGTCTTCGATAAATACGACCACCCAGCTAGTCAGCCCCTGACTTACACACCCACACCATGACAGCAAACTCGCAGTGTTGAACAGTTGTCTGAATAGTTTTCTCTTGTAGTGCATCGCCTTTCTGCCTCCGGGCCAAAACAAATCCATCCGATTTATAAACACAAAACTTACTCTCATCAGAGAACATTACCTTCTCCCAAAAATCGGCTGTCTTGCTTTTGTGCTCCTTTGCAAAACAAAGTCGCTTCATTTGGTTATTTTTGCTTATCAGGGGATTTCTTCTAGGTTTATCGTAAATACGGCAAAGTTTGAAATATTTTCTTAACAGAAATAAACGTTGAATGAATTCTAAGTACTAAATTTTTCAAATATTAGGCGCCTTCTATACGCCAAGCGTTAGCGAGTTGCGAAGATAAATAAACATATATTGGCAGCACTGGAAAAAGCAGCCAAAATTCACATTTGTTTACAAGCACTTAATGAATATTAGTAAAACCGCATTCATACAGGTCAACTTTTGTTGCTTCAACTCGTTACTTGTGATGCTTCTGCTCTGTCATCACTCTTTGTGTTCTCATGCAAAGTTAAAGCAACAAAAATTTCCTTGCAAGAACGCAGCTTAATGAAATTTGCCAAATACCAAAAAAGAGCGAGAGAAATAAATGCACAAAAACTTTGTTTTTGTTTTCTCATGCAAATGTTTCATCAAGGGAGCAGAGCCCAAACATAGCGAGCAGACAAGTGATGAGGCGCTTATTGTACAGGGCATTTAACGGTGACTTTTGTTCGACTATATATAACTATATATGATTTAACACTAAACCCACCGATACTTTATGTATTCCTATTTCTACCAAAGTGGGTTAATGACCCGTCTTTAAAATGTTATATGCATTGTTTTTGTTGTTGTTGTTGAGGTGGCTGAACATTTCTTAGCTGAAATGCTCCTAATTAGTGACCAGCACCGTTTTAATACCACTATCTCGTGAAATGATGAGTTGTTTTTTTTTTTTTTTTTTTTTTTTTTTTTTTTTGTTGTTTCCAAGTCAGATCCATTTAGTGAGGTCCAAGTATAGGAGCAAATCCTTTATCTCGATGGCTGAGATCTCCTTAATTTGCTGTAGGAAAGGCTTACCGAAGGATCGGAGTCGTGCCCTGGCTAGTCCCGGACATTCACATAAATAGTGGAACAGACTTTTCTTCGCCCCTTCCGCTTGACAGCTTCTACAGATAGGATTGAAGGGTAGATTAAGTCTAGCTGCATGATCCCCTACTTTCCAATGTCCTGTAAGGGTTGCAGTGATCCGTGAAATGTTTGGCCGAGAACATCCTAACAGGTCATTCGTCCTTTGGATTTTATATGACGGCCATGTGTTTTTTGTTGTGATACATGTAGGTATTTGCTTCCATCTTCTTTCGGCTAAAGCATGATAGTGTGAAGCAATAGATGCTTTTAGTGTGTTCAGTGGGGTGGAAACTGCCACCGCCTCTGCTATGTCTAGTGTTGAGCCCTTTCTTGCTAGCTCATCCGCTATCTCATTGCCTCGTATGTTCCTATGACCGGGAACCCATATCAGGGTAATTTCAAGCCTGTGGCTGAGCAGTTTCAGCTCCTCTCTACACTGTAGGACCAGTTTGGATGAAATGTAGTTGGAGTCTAAGGCCTTAATAGCTGCTTGACTGTCTGAGAAGATAGCTACTCTTGCACCAACTACCTTGTAGAGTTCTAGGGATTTGCATGCTTCTCTGATCGCTAAAAGTTCTGCCTGGAACACGGTGGCATAATCAGGAAGACGAATTGATTGAGATAGGTTGAGTGGCCCCGAATGGAAGCCAGCTCCCACACCACAGTTCATCTTAGAACCATCGGTATAAATTTCGATATCGTGTCTTCCAATCACCTCTCCTTTGCTCCACTCGGCTCTCGGTGGAAAGCGTACCGTAAAGCCTTTCTTGAAGTTAAGGTCGGGGACTGTGTAGTCTGATCCGTTTTTGAGCAGCGGGGGTCCCTGTAGGAGGATCTTGCTGTGACCGTACGGCCTTGTTGTCCAGCTTCCTATGTCTCTGAGTCTCACCGCGCTGCAAGTAGCTATTGTTTTAATGTGTAAATCTAATGGCAATAGATGTGTTAGTACATTGAGCGCTTCAGTAGGACTGGTGCTAAGCGCTCCTGTAGTTAGGATACACGCTGTTCTTTGTATCTTGTTCAGCTTAGTTTTGTTGTATTTCCTTTCTGTTGCAGGCCACCAAACTAGTGCCGCATATGTTAGTATTGGCCTTACAATGGCTGTATAGGACCAGTTGGATAATTTTGGTTGGAGACCCCATTTTTTTCCCAACATTCTCTTACATGTGTAAAGTGCTATGTTCGCTTTCTTTACCCTGTACTCTACGTTGGACTTCCAGCTGAGTTTGGGGTCCAGGATAACCCCTAGGTATTTGGCCTGTTTGGTTAGCGTTAGCCTCCAGCCAAGGAATCGTCGTTTCTCGAGTGTTCCACAGCATGGCTGGGAATATCCCATCTGGACCGGCTGCCTTATATGGTTCAAAGTTTTTTTATCGCCCATATCTTGGGATACGATGTGGTTGATTATAATGGGTGATAGTTTGGATGTTTGAACACTGTCAGTATTGTTCTCAATATATTCTGTGTTGCCTGGGAAGTGTGTATTTACCAGATGTTCTAGTGTGTCGGCTGATGATTTTGTCCACTCTCCGTTGTCTTTCTTCAAGTAGGAAGGGCAGGAGTGTTCCTTGGATAGAAGCTTGCCTAGTCTGGCCGTATCTTTGGTCGATTCTATGGAACTACAAAAATCTCTCCAAGCCTCTGTCCGAGCCTCTTTGATTGCTTTCTTGTATTCCCTAAGGCAGTCTTTGTAGGGTTTGAAGTATTTGTGTTTGTAGCAGATATTGAAGATTTCTCTTGTAATTTTCCTGAGTTTACTTAGATCTTCATTCCACCAGGTAGGATAGGTTGTTTTGCCATATGTGGCGGGACATGAGGCTTCAAGTCCTTTCGTCAGGGAAGTTTCGAAAGCTCTTACTTTCTCATCTAGGTCTTCCCTTGACGTTATGGTTCTATTTAAGTTTTGAAGTTTAGACTGGGTCACTCTACGGAATGTATGCCAGTTTGTTCTTCTGGGATTTCTATATGGGAGGGGTTTCTCAAGCTTAAGATTGATATCGAAGAGGATCCAGCTGTGGTCTGAAAAAGATCTCTTGTCGGATACCCTCCAATTTGTGACTATTTGGGAATTATTATTTGTGCATAGGGTAATGTCTAAGACCTCTTCCCAGCCTGGAAAATTTAACGAGCTCGGAAAAGTGAAGGTTGGGGTGGTCCCTACATTACATATGTCTAGGTTGGTGTTTAATAGGAATTCGAAAAGTGACTCACCTCTTTCATTCGTCTCTGAACTGCCCCAAAGCTCGTTTCTTGCGTTTGCGTCGCAGCCCATCAATAGTTTGTCCGTGCTGTTCAATGTTGACAGGAATCGAGCCACTTCGTCTGGCGGCGCCGGTTTCTCATGTGGCATATACACCGATGTCAGGTATATCGCCGATTTCTGCAGCTCCACTTTCACCACCGTAAAATCGGAAGTGCTAAAATTAGAACACAGAAAAGCTTTTAAGTGTTTTTTAGTGATTATGCATGACCGTGGCTTACCGTCTGCTTTGTTGTAGAATATGTTGATGCTCTTGTTGTTTTGGAACCCCTTAATCTCGTTGTCTCTGACCCAGGGCTCCTGTATGAAACCGATGTCGATGTCCCTTCCCTGAGGAAGACATCCAAGTTCTCTGTAGCACATTTCGAGCGCTGCAGATTCACCTGTATGGCTCTAGGCATCGGATTTATTGTCGTCTTCAGCTAGGTCGAGCTTTTCTAGTCTTTCTAGCTGTATGTTGTTGTCTGCCTCATCTGGGTCTTCCTCATTTTCATTGCTGTCTGCTTTGAAAATTTTCAGTTTGGCCTTTCTTAGACCAAACCGCATTTTGTTGTCGTGTTGTTTTAGTATTGGCAGGCACTCATCGTTAATCTGCAGAACGAATGACATGCTGCTCTTTTGCGGTTTTTCTGCCTTCACGATTGCCTAGTCGTCCATCGGCACCGCAGGGTTGTGTGACTTCAGGTACTTCAGCACTTCTGCACCGCTCAAGTCCATCACCGGCAGCCAAATGCGAGCGCGATGAGGGCAGGGGATGTCCTTGGCCGGAATAAGCTTAAGTTTTAAGCCTTCCAGTGTGCTGCTGATCTCAGCAACACACCTTTCTAGGACAACCCTTGACCAGTCGTCGTCGCACTTGATAACCCTACAGCCGCGAAGTACTCCTGCAGAATCGAAGGAAGGGAGAGTTCCGCCCTGTGCTCCAACCACATGCTTGTCTAACACGAGCTTGGACAGTTTGGCCTCCACTTGCCCCCACTTCTGCAGGACCACTTTGCCGCTGTTTGTGGTCTCGTCGATCAGTGCATATAGGAGGTTATCCTTAACCACCTCACTGAACGGTCGTTGCTTTGTTTCTTCGATGCTGCTGGACACCTTAGGTCTCTTCGGTGCCTGGTCGATCACGTCCTGTGACCTGTTCCTTTTCATCGCATCGCCTTTTTTCTTGTTGTCCTCCTTGGGTTTGTTGGATAAGAAGTCTTCGTACTCCTTAACCACCTGCTGGTATTTTAGTTTGTCGGCCGCGTCGCGCTCGTCAGTCGCTCCAGCGAGTTCATTTTTGGCAATCTTGCTTAGAACGAACCTCGCCTTCGTGTAGCGAGACTTCATGAGGGCACCCTCGGATTTGTGTTTTCTAGCGGCCTGACTCTCTCTCTGAGTGCCGTCCGCCGCCTTTTCCGAGGTTTGTGGTAGAACTTTTTGTTGTTGTTGTTGCTTGCTTAGTAAGGGTGTGCTATGGCTGGTACTTCCCTTACTCTTTGCTGACTCAGCCGTATCTTGACTAGAGGCCAGCAGGGTATCCTCCTCGGAGGATGGTATTGTGTCGCAGCGCGGCACCAATTTTTTGTTCTGTTCGTTTTTTTGTGTGTTCATATCATCTGTTTCTTACGGTTGCTTCGCCTGACTACGTCAAGCTCCACAACCCACGAGTATTTAGGGGAAGTAATGGGGTCCCCCGCGGCAGCGCCCCTTACCGCGGTAAGGCCACAGTTACTCTCGAAGGCGGCCAGGTATTCGAGAGGGAAACTCCGTTCGCGATGCACATGTTTTAATTCCCTGCACCATTCAGTCCTCGGCACGATTCCAAGCACACCTTGACTTGGGAATGTGTTGGTACGGTACTCTCCGTATAGGTGGTTGGACGAGCATCGCACACGCAGTATCGTGTAAGGGTGTTCGACCAATCCCCATACAGAGCTTCCCTCTTAGTTCATGACAGGTTAAATTCCTAAAAGGAGTTTAGCCTTCATTTAAGCCCCATCCCCGCGGCAAGGAGACCAACCACGATGAGGGGGTATATGCATTACTAAGATCACATATATTTCTAGGTAAAACAATTAGCAAGAGAGGAGTAAATCTTGAAAAATACATTCGATATATTTTTTAATAAAAGTCGTGAAGGCAAACGGTGATTTAATAATGTTATTTCCAAGAAAAGTTTAAAATGGGTCATTTGACTCGTCATGGTAGGTTTAGTGTTAAAGTGTACGCAATCGGCCTTTCAAAACCGTACTTGATTACGCCAATCGTTTGGGAATTGTTAGATGAGATAGTGCACCCTGTATTTATATAGAAAATGTATTAGTGCAATAAACCAAAAATTGGAAGCAAAATACAGGCCAATTAAAATCAAACTTTTCATTATTCAGCATTTTGCACTTTAAACAAGAACTCATAACACACATACATACACGTACATGAAAAAAAAATACATGAGCATTTTATGCGTGTATGACTTAGCCGTAAGCAACCATTTGTCTGATTTGTTCGGAGAAGGAATCTCATATATTTTCCAAAAGTTGCAGTTGCCACAGTAAAATGCTTCGTTTTTAATTTTCATTTTCAATTATACCAATGCAAGTACAACATAAAGCAGCAGGTACATGTGAAACAGCAATTTGTGGAAAAGTTCTGAGGATTGTTCATTAAATAATATAAACGTGTGCAATATTCCTTTTACACAAACAACAAGAAAATACAAAATTTTCACAAACCAAAACTATGTTTTTATTTTCTCTCTTTCTTTTGCACAAACAAAACATACTTACACCACTGCATACACACGCGCGTACTCTGGCACGCGCAACCACGACAATGCATTTCTACTTTCGAATCGCCTATAAACTCTACTGTATGGACATATACACACACAAATCTGTCATCTGCGTGCCTCTGCTGCCATTGGTTTTCTGGGTCAAAAATGCATTTTACCAAATAAAATATACCTTCTCTATCCTTGCAACCGTTTTGACTTTGATTCTTAACACCGTCCTACCACTTACCTGTACACACACACACACATACTTGTGTGTACTCACAATGAAATTTATGATTTTTCAATTGGACTCAAAATGTTTACATGCAAACCCGTTACATATTTTTCATATTTTTCAAACCATCACTTCACTGCGTTATCATTTGTAAAAATATATTGGCACATTTCAAATTTTTTTATATATAATTAATTTTCTTTGGGGTTTGGTTTTTTTAACTTTTACACAAAATTGTATAATTTCTATTCCACAATACTAATACCTCTTTATATCCAAACAACAATCCTTTTTCTTTCAACACATTTCTTTCTTCCTTTCTTCTTTCGCACACCGCTCGGTCTATTTCTTTCTTTCTGCCACACCTGTCATTTTCTCGCTCGCTCTATCTCGTCTTTAAATCATTAACAATCACAGAAAAATTCGTAGGTCCAGTTCCTGAACCTTTACTCAATTGGGTGACGGAACTGAGCAACGTCTCGGCGGAACACCGTTGGACCCTGTTGAAGAACCTCAAAGCGGCTACAGTATACCAGTTTCGAGTGAGTGCTGTGAATCGTGTTGGTGAGGGATCACCATCAGAACCGAGCAATATTGTAGAACTACCACAAGAAGGTGAGTTTGTATACTACACTTATAAATAGTAAATAAAAAGAATTAGAAATTTTTGATATTTAAAATATGTACATACATATGTACATATATATATATATATATATATATTTGTTTTTTAATCACTCGTATTGATTTTTATAATTTTTCCTAAGTTTTTCCGAAGGATTAAATTTAGATTGAATAATACACATATATATGTATAAATTAATCACCAATTACCCATTTCTCCAAATTTTTGGCAGTATTGTGTTACTACATACACATAATGCATAAAATATAATTTGCATAAAAACAAAATTTTTTGATTTTAGTTTTTGTAGTCTATATATTTATCAACGTCAATATTTTTCTTTAAAAATGGCGGCAAGCAATTAAATTACAGTCTGTCACATAAGAGTAGTCATGTAGTCATCAATGGGTGTACTGCAATTCTTTTTCATGCAAAGGGAAATACTTTCGTTGATGTTTTTGTTCTAAAGGGTTTTTCAATTGGCGCGAGTCGATTTTGGCGCCCTGTGGCAGCCATTTTGTTTTGGTGACATCTGTCAAATCTTTTGTTTATTATTCAGTTGTTTATGCCAAATCATCATGGCAAGTTACACGATTGAACAGCACGTTCAAATGATAAAACTTTATTATCAAAATGAGTGTTCAATAACGCAAACGTTGACGACATATGGTTCCAGCAGGACGGCGCTACGTGCCACACAGTAAACGCCATTTTATTCCATTTCAACATCTACCCGCCCTTATTGAAAACCCCTTTATAGCTGTGTGTTCGATTAACAGCTATGTTAGCTAAGACTAAAAGCTGTGTCAGTCAAGATTTAGATAAAACTTTACGTAACTTAGGCCAAGCTATCATGCCAGCTATACGTGTCTCTTGTTAGCCAAAACTCAACTTAACTTAGAAAACTTAGAGCGTTGTAGATTTTAGATTCCTAAGTCAATTTTCGAAGTGCAAAGAGAGTCGTGAGATAATCATGCTACCACATAATTTCTTCACCTATTATTAATAAGACGCCTGAAAATATGCCATACATATTGATTTTCCTTGCAAATATAAAACATGTGGCAACGCTTCAAAGCGCAAATAAAGAAAAGCAAGCAAATAAGCAAAATATTGTAAACATGGGCAATGAAAATATCGCTGGTAGAATCGTTATGATGTGCTAAGTAACGACTCTGAGTTTAAACGAAAACTAAGTTAAGTCTAATGCTACGCACGCTCACCGACGTAAACGCAGGATCGGGTCAGCTGTTGCGATAAAACTAATGAGAGCCCTATATAAATGAAAAATTACAACGCTTCCGGATTGTAGTTTCGTAGATTTTATCGGAGGATTTTAGAATATTTCGTAAAATCCTGTCAGCTGATTACTCTCTCACCACACAGTGTTGCCAAACAGTACATTTCGAAATCATTTACAAATTAACTTAGAAAAATTATGATTTTTATTAAAATAACTTAAAAACAATGTTGGATAATGGTAATTATAGATAAATGAACTATTTGCATTTGGTGGTTTTTGACTTTGGTTTATTAAACAATGAAAAATTTTAACTTATAACGCGGATGTGTGAAAAAGTGTGTATATCAATAGCGACATTGTGTCAATACAACTAAACACAAAAGCACACAAACCGATGTATTGTGTAAATATGTAACTATAAGAACGCAGTTGTTTCCCACGGGATAAGTTTTGCTCAATTTTCTATTCTCTACGGGCTGTGGTGGGGGACTGCGATACGTCAGTCATTGACTAACAGAGCTCTAAGGCAGATTCGGCAATTTGTGAGCTTCTTGCGCTTTAGGATAGTTTTTTTTCACATTCCAAGAAACTCAAAATGTGGCAAACGGCTACTGCCGAGCATTTTCGTAAAAAAACAAAAATAGTGAAAGTCTAGTGCTTATGTTGTCCTATTTTCCCCCGAACGCTATTTTCCACTTCATGGAAATGACACAAGGAGAGCTTTCGCTGTCGTCTGGAACCACTGCTTCACTCAGTTTCGATCAAGGCGAATTCATTAAAGGTGGTGGCACTAGTCCAGCTACAACGTTTTTTACATTAGGATTTCAAAACATATTAAAGTAAAAAAGAAAAAGCAAAGGTCAAACTACGTTGAACGGCTGACGTACGGCAATAGTGCGAATGGAACAGCTTTTCGTCATTCTTTTGTGCTGGTAACCTAATGTACACGGCGAAAGAAAATAAACAAATATACTGCCAAGAAAAATAAGCAATCTACTGCTATCACCTTTAATAGATTCGCCTTCATTTTCGATGCGCAGGTACCGCCGAAAGATCTGGTCGCACACCAGAAATGGTCGAAAGAGGCCTCGGCATGATATTCTTTGATTGGCAACTAAACATCTCGTGAATTTTTAGGGTGCAGAATGAGCACACCGAATATCGAAGCCGAAATCCCAACGACCAAAGTCAAGGATACAGATTTTTTTTATGCACGAGGTATTATACAATTTCATTACCTAAACAGGATTAAAACCACTGACGCATATTATGCGAAGCTGTTTGATCGATTCAAATACAGCAGCATTTGGCTAAGGAAAAGTTATCGTTCACCAGAACACTTGCAATACATTGGCAACAAGTCCGCAATCGCACTGGGAAAATTGATTTAATCAAATTACGAAATGCTGTTTTGCTTTTTCCAGCATATTCATCAGACTAAGCACTCTTCAACTTATCAGCAACCTGTTTCATAACTTGAAGGAATGGTTCGGCGTTGAAATAGAGTTTAATGTACATAGAAAACAGATGTCTATTTTGATGGCCTCGATAAATTAGCGTATTTGGAAGGGATCAGTAAATTAGAGTAACGTTAGATGAAATGTGTTAGGCTAAAATTAGAGGTTGCTGAAAAATTTCAGAAATGCTTTTTATGAACAAGTGGGTAAATGAAGGGCATAGGTTTATAAGAACGATGACTTCTAAAAATAGTTCTGACTCATAGTTCAAATGATCCGCCAATAACTTTGCGAGAAGTTGTGCATTTTGCGTTAAGTAACGCGTTCTTTCAAACAGCCATTGTTGAGTGAATATTCATTCCATTGCACATTTTTAGACTCGAATCAAGTTGAAGTTTCGTGAAGTGGGTCATGAAATGTGCAGTAACAGTGCCGAGAATTTTTTTAGTTCTGTAGAGAACTAGGAGTCGAAATTGTGGAGAGCAACATCGAAGATGACAGGAAATACTCGTTTCTTATAGAGACATTACTACATATACCATATATGACTATTTTTGCAATAAAATTTCAGTATCGATAAGTCAATATATTGGGTACATACCGTATATTATACTCATATGTAAGATTTTTTTTTATTTTTTTGTCTACGACTACGTGCTTATGTGACATACCGTACGAGTACTGATTCTATAAAAAATATTGTTTTAAAGTTTTTATAAAAGTTGTTTTAAAAATTAGTTAGTTTTTTTAACTTTTCAAATTTAGATTTTTAGAATTTTTTTTTGTCTAAGCAAAATATCGAATTACTTTGTAAAACCTACTACTTTTCTAAGCCGGTCAAATTAATGAATTCATTTGAAATACTCAAGCAAATGCTCAAGAACAATTGAGCTATTTGTTATTTGAAAATCTTATGGAAGCAAAAAAAAAGGAAAAAAGGCAACGATGCCATTTTTCCTTTGAGTAATAATGAAGCCTACAGAGGGCGAATATATTAAAGGTGGTGACACTAGATCAACAACAACGTTTTGTAAATAAAAGTGCTGCTACAAAAGAAAGTAATGTAGTGTAAAATAGAATGGCATTTTGTGCTGGCATCTTAATTTACAAGAAGAAAGAAACAAAACAAATCAGTGGGTCTACTGCTCTCACCTGTAATAGATTGGTCTTAAGCACACATATATTTTTGTTTAAAACCTGGACTGTCTTGTGCTCTTTAAAAAGAAATAGTAGTTATAAATGTGGCAAAGTTATTAAGAACTGAGTACCACATAAGAAAATTTTACACAACCAGCTTTTCTTGGGCATTTTTCGAGTTTCTTTAACACATATGGCATATCAGTTGGTATTTGAGCGACCAACTAGGCACAAAAGTTTATCATATTGAAACTAGAAAATAAGAAACATTTTAGTTCACATAAAACTTTGCTGTCAATTTCAGACCATTGCAAGCGTGAACTAAATTAAAATATTGTTTAATTTAAATACTATAATTGTGCTCAATCTTAAGAATTATCTATATAACTATGAAATTTTGATTAAAATTTGATGGTATAATGCTTATATAGAGAACACTGTAGACCTCGGCGCACAAAAGCTTTAGTTTGTGTACTTACAAAAATTTCTTTGAACATCCTTTAAATCTTCAGCACTAAATAATTTTTTTTTTTTTTTGACGAAGAAAGTATAATATTTATAATTGATTTAATGAAAATTTGATATTGAAAACATGCTGCAAGTTTTTATTTGCTCCAAAATATTTTTAGCGGTGGAGATTAAGCAATAAAGAATTTGAAATATCCTCGCTTCATTTTTCAATGTCTTACTTATTTTTATTTTTTTATTTCATTTGTTAATTTTTTTTAAATACGCTTTTGAAATTAGATTTTCCGTTCGTTGTATTCAGATTAGTGTGATTTAAAAATAACTATTTTCAAAAAATAACGCTAACATTAATGTATTAACGCTATTGTATCCCTCTTTGTCGTTATGCGCCTAAAAAAATACCGGCTGTGTAAAATAATTTGTAGAATTACCGCTTCACCGAGGTACATCAAATAAACCACTTTTAAAATTCATTTTCTCTATGACTTCTATCTTTGTAACGAAACTATTTTACAATACTTTCGCTTCCACTCACAGCGCCATCGGGTACGCCAGTCGGTTTCGTCGGTTCGGCGCGTTCGATGTCGGAAATTATTACCCAGTGGCAGCCACCACTCGAGGAGCACCGTAATGGACAGATACTTGGTTACATACTACGTTATCGGCTTTTTGGCTACAACAATGTACCCTGGACATATCAGAATATAACCAATGAAGCGCAACGGACCTTCCTAATACAAGAGCTCATTACATGGAAGGACTACATCGTACAAATTGCCGCGTACAATAATATGGGTGTTGGTATTTATACAGACGGCGCCAAGATTAAGACTAAGGAGGGTGTGCCCGAAGCGCCACCTACATTTGTTAAAGTTAGCGCAATAAATTCGACATCGGTACTTGTCACTTGGACGCCACCCAATCCGCAGCAAATAAATGGCATAAACCAAGGCTATAAAATTCAAGCCTGGCGCATTGAAATGATTGATGGGGAGGCACGCGATATCGAAGAACGCATGATTACAGTACCGCCAAGTTTACTCGATCCACTGGCAGAACAGAAAGCAATAATGACTGGATTGGATAAGTTTACGGACTACAACATTACCGTACTGTGCTTTACCGATCCCGGCGATGGTGTGCCTAGCTTTAAAGTGCACGTGAAGACGCTGGAAGATGTACCTGATGAGATAATGGCATTGCACTTTGACGATGTATCAGATCGTTCGGTGAAGGTGCTGTGGTCACCACCAAAGAACTCAAACGGCATTCTCACTGGCTACAGCGTGCGCTACCAAGTAAAGGATCGTCCCGATACATTAAAGTCTGTCAATCTCACGGCCGAAGACACCGAACTGACAGTCACACAATTGCAGGCCACAACACACTATTGGTTTGAAATACGCGCCTGGACTAAAGTTGGTGCCGGACCAGCTAAAACGGCCACTATTCAATCGGGTGTGGAACCAGTGTTGCCACACCCACCAACGAATTTAGCACTTTCAAACATTGAAGCCTTCTCTGTCGTACTCCAATTCACACCCGGTTTCGATGGCAACTCATCAATCACAAAATGGAAAGTAGAGGCACAGACTGCGCGCAATATGACTTGGTTTACAGTATGCGAAATATCCGATCCTGACGCGGAAACACTCACTGTCACGGGGCTCATGCCCTTCACGCAGTATCGTTTGCGGCTGAGCGCTACAAATGTGGTGGGTACTTCGCACCCTTCAGAGTCTACTAAGGACTTTCAGACGATACAAGCTCGCCCAATGCATCCACCCTTCAATGTAACAGTGCGTGCGATGAGTGCCACACAACTTCGCGTGCGTTGGATTCCTTTACAGCAAACAGAATGGTTTGGAAATCCACGTGGCTACAATATCACATATCGTCAAGTGGAGAGTGATACCCGTGTGCAAGCTAAGAGCGTCATGATCGATGATCACACTGCCAATTCACATGTTTTGGAGGGACTAGAAGAGTGGACGGTATACGACGTGGTTATGAGTGCTTGCAACGATGTGGGATGTTCAAAGTAAGTAATATTTTTAGATACCACTTGAAACATATTCCAGTAAAGGATTAAAAAACTTCAACTTATATATGCAAAGATTTCTTACGTTGTGAAATGAGCTGTAGTATATTTTAAGAACTATGTATATAAAATGCGCCAAACACATGGCTTCAGTCTTTTGTTGTAGTGTTTCTGTAAAAAAACAGCGCATGTAGTTTTTATGTTTCTTATATATTTCTACATCTATATTTTAAATTATCTTTTCATCCCTAGGCACAGCGCTATAGCTACTGAGCGTACGCGCGAGGCTGTACCATCGTATGGTCCACTTGATGTACAGGCTAATGCCACTTCTTCTACAACCATCGTAGTGCGTTGGGGAGAGGTGCCGAAACAACATCGCAATGGTCAGATCGATGGTTTTAAAGTCTTCTATGCAGCCACAAATCGAGGCGGTCAAGTGTTGCACAAAACTATCTCCAATAATGCCTCCTTCACCACCACACTTACCGAATTGAAAAAGTTCGTCGTCTACCACATACAAGTACTCGCTTTCACACGTCTCGGTGATGGTGCCTTGAGCACACCACCAGTACGAGTGCAAACCTTTGAAGATACACCCGGCGCACCATCAAATGTCAGCTTCCCTGATGTTTCTTTCTCGACGGCGCGCATCATCTGGGACGTGCCCGACGATCCTAATGGCGAAATTCTTGCATATCAGGTTACATATTCGCTAAATGGTAGCGCTAACTTAAACTACAGCCGCGAATTCCCTCCCTCGGACCGTACATACCGCGCGACGCAACTGCTCGCCGAGCGTTATTACATTTTTAGCGTTACAGCACAGACGCGCCTCGGTTGGGGTAAAACCGCTTCGGCACTCGTCTATACAACAAACAATCGCGAACGCCCGCAACCGCCTTCGATGCCACAGATCTCACGCAGCCAAGTGCAAGCACATCAGATTACCTTCAGTTGGACACCAGGACGCGATGGCTTCGCGCCACTGCGCTACTACACCGTGCAAATGCGTGAGAACGATGGTCCTTGGTCGCTATTACCAGAGCGTGTAGATCCTGCACTCACCTCTTACACAGCAACGAATCTAAAACCTTACACGACATATCAATTCCGGATACAAGCTACCAATGATTTGGGACCCTCTGCTTTCAGTCGAGAAAGTATTGTCGTGCGTACATTGCCTGCTGCACCGGCCTCGGGCGTATCCGGTTTGAAAGTGGTGCCCATCACGACCACTTCGGTACGTGTACAATGGTTTGCTTTGGAGACTTCAATGTGGAATGGCGATGCAGCAACTGGTGGCTATCGCATTCTCTATCAACAATTGGCTGACTTCCCAACTGCACTGCAAGCCACGCCCAAGACTGATGTAATGGGTATTAATGTCAATAATGTGGTACTCTCAGATCTCCAACAGGATCGCAATTATGAGATCGTTGTGCTGCCCTTTAACTCACAAGGTCCCGGGCCTGCTTCACCGCCTGTAGCAGTATACGTTGGCGAAGCGGTACCAACCGGTGAACCACGTGCAGTTGATGCTGCGCCCATATCTAGCACAGAAGTGCGTTTGCGCTGGAAGCCGCCTAAGCAAAGCATGCAAAATGGCGATTTGTTGGGCTACAAAATCTTCTATTTGGTCATCGATTCCCCACAAAAGCTCGAAGAGGGACGCAAGTGGGAGGAGGAGATTGAGGTGGTCTCAGCCACAGCCACATCGCATAGTTTAGTATTTTTAGACAAATTTACTGAGTATCGCATACAGCTACTAGCATTTAATCCGGCTGGCGATGGACCGCGCTCGGTACCTATCACTGTTAAAACCTTGCAAGGACTACCGAGTGCGCCACTCAATTTGCGATTTGAAGAGATTACAATGCAAAGCTTGAAGGTGTCTTGGAATCCACCGCGATTTCCTAATGGCGAAATTTTAGGCTACCTGGTCACCTACGAGACCACCGAGGAGAACGAGAGTGAGTTTCTTAGTGAAATTGCAATTTTTTTTTTTAATTCAATCAAAACTAATTAAAATTCTTACAGAATTCAGCAAACAAGTCAAACAAAAAGTATCCGGCACAAGCTTGAAGGTGCAAAATCTCGAGGAGGAAGTCACCTACACATTCACAGTGCGCGCACAAACGATAGAATATGGGCCGGCTGTTAGCGAAAATGTAACGACTGGCCCGCAGGAAGGGTCACCTGTGGCACCACGCGATTTAATACTAACAAAGACCTTAAGCGCCGTAGAAATGCATTGGATCAATGGTCCATCGGGACGTGGTCCAATACTTGGTTATTATATTGAAGCGAAAAAACGAGGTAAGTGGATTTTTTTCCTGTGCTGGGAATTGTTGTGAATTAGTGGAGCTAAGTATGCATGACGACTAGCTCACCGGAGAAATTGATTGGACACAAAATTGGAGAAATATTTAGTTAAAATATTGTATAATAATGTGGAACAGGTCGAATTTGAATATAAATGGGGATAGTGTGTAGACTTCGTTTATCTGCTAACCGGAAAAATATTACATTTTATTTTTTGAATAACAATTAGTTGAAAAAATTACTAATGATTTCCTTTTAATAGCGCGGATAGAATGGAGGATTTTAGATTAAGACATTTGAAAGTAAATCCTTTCCAAACACTCAAATGGAATTAAGAAAGAGTTTAATTTTCTTGCGCAGCTATTTTCTTTAAATTCGATTTATTTTCTTTTTGTGTTTGGTATCTTTAAACAATCATAACTTCTAAAAGCTTTGAGACTCCAACTTGGAGAAAACATAAAAGTTAGTTAAAAAAATATATTTAATGGATTTTCTATTTTTAAGGCGCGCATGGAAGGCTTGAATTAAATTATTTGGAATCACATTTAGAATTAACTTAATTTTCTCGGGAAATTATTTGCTTTAAATTCGATCTTTTTTTTTGTGATTTGGTAATGTATTTTCAAATAGACATAGCTTCGGAAATCTTCGAGACTCCACCTCGAAAAATATCTAATGTAAATTATACTGTTTCAATATGGAAGGAAATTTTTGAATTTAAAAAGTATAGCCTTTTAAAAAAGTATTTTGTGGGAAAAATAAAATTTAAGATAATAAAACTGAAATACTGTCTGGCTTATGGGATTAGGGGTAGTCAGAGGCCCAAAAAAATTATGACTTTCAATCATTTCTTTTTGCTAGTCAATTGCTTAATTTTACAAAAATAAAAACATAGCATTAATACACACATCAAGTTTCGACTTGACTTTAGCTCAATTTCAACAAAAAAATTAATAATTGTAAAAGTTATCGCTGTTTGTTGTGGAGCCCATTTCTCCAGAAGTCCCTTGCGGTGATCATCATAAGCCCTTGGAGATTCATCTGAATTCAATCGGACAAGAGAAATTAGTGGATAATCTTCTGCCTAATCGATGCTTTTTTTTCAAAATTAACAATATGGCGGCCTCAGGAAATATTTTTCGAGAAAAAAACCGATAATTAATTGTTTAAAAACATCGAAATTAAAAAAAAAGTCCTTCGATCAGGCACGAGTTTTTTATGTTTTTCAAAAGCGGTATAAATTTTATTGAAATCTAGAAATCGGTTTTTAAGTTACAGTGATCACCAGTTCAAAAAACATACTTTTGAGTAAAACGCATTTAAAGTTTTGCGAACGCTGCGGAGCGCCCTTTATTAATTGTTGAATAACTCGAAAAGTATTTGTCGTATTCACTTCAAATTTTCAAACAATTTTTTTAAGATATTATACTTTAAGAAAATGCAAAAAACAATCCAAGTTTTTGAAAATTCTGACTACCCCTAACCCCTTATAGCACTTCCAACGATACCCAACTTATACAAATCGGATAAGAAATATTTGATTTATATAAGGTTATACATCTTGTTATGGATTTTTTTCTGTGCGAATTCCAAAAGACCATTTCCGTCGGTTTAATCATTAAATTGGCATTTGTTAGATTTAGTATGGAGTAGTACATATGTATATTATTAATCGATATTTTTCCTTACTAGTGTTGGATATAGGTTGCGTATTTTCAGTGCGTAATTAAATATGAGGTGCGCAACTATCAATAGATGCCGCCAGCAGTGTGTACTAGTCGATTCTAACATAACCTAAGCGTCATAAACCAAGCTTAGACATATGGTAAACAAACTGCTTCGACACATTAGTGATTTTGTTTTGGTATCATATACTTTGGGTTTTGTGAAAATGTCTGATTTTGTGCCGAATAATCGTCATTTTCGGGAAGTGGTGATTTCCCTCTTTCTCATCGAGAGCTACAAAAAGTTTATGGAGATGCTGCTTTAAGTGAAACAACGTACCGAGATTGGTTCCGTCGCTTCAAATACGGTGATTTTAATGTTGACTACCGTCCGCGTGAAGGAAGGCCAAAAACCTTCGCAGACGCTGAATTGGAGGCATTGCTCAATGAGGATCCGTGTCAAGCGCAAGAAGAACTTGCTTCAGCATTAGAAGTTACCAGTCAATCCATTTCCAAGCATTGCATGCTTTGGGAATGATTCAGAAACAGGGGACTTGGGTTGTTATGAGTTAATACCAAGGGATGTTGAACGTCGTTTTTTCGCCTGTGAACAACTGCTCCAGCGGCAAAAAAGGAAGGGTTTGCTTCATCGCATCGTGACGCGTGCTGAAAAATGGATTCATTACAGCAATCCAAAGAAAAGAAAGTCATGGAGACTGCCCGGTCATGCTTCTACGTCATCGCCTCGGCCGAATGTTCACGCTACGAAGGTTATGATATGTATTTGGGGGGAGCAAGTTACTAATGCGGATATCGGTTTCGACTTCAATTGATACGATTGAGCCGAGCACTGCGAGAGGAGCGGCCGAAATACGAGGAGAGGCATGAAAAAGTGATTCTACAGCAAGACAACGCTCGGCCTCACGTTTCCAAACCCGTTAAAACCTACCTGAAAACACTGAAATGCGAAGTCCTACCCCACCAGCCATATTCTCCAGATATTGCGCCGTCTGATTATCACCTGCTCCGATCGATGACACATGGTCTAGCTGACCAGCAGTTCCATTCATATGAAGACATCAAAAAATGGCTTGATCCGTGGATAGCCTCTAAAGATGAACAGTTTTACCGCGACGGTATACGAGATCTACCAGAAAGATGATTCACTTGTAACCATTTTTTCAGAATAAAGCTGTATTTTCATTAAAAAACAGCGAAAACTTAGTTGCGCACCTAATATATAATTTAACTATTTTTGCAACTTGCCGGTTACTTGTCTAACAATTTCCGCAACCTCACAAGAAAACCTATTTTATCTCAGTTGGTGAGGCTCACTGAATATCGAATTACACTGTGGAACAAATTCAGGTTAACAAAAATTAGGTCCATTCTGAGAGTGGCGGGTGAAAATAGAGACCCGTATCGCGCCGTTTTTTTATGTTAGTTCGAATTTTTTTTTAATCGGCCTTCGAAGTTCGAAATCGGAGCAAAATTGTTTATATGGTTTTTTGGCTATAACTCGTCGACTAATTGATATTTTTTCAATCTGTAAAAGCCAAATTATTGCTAGAGACCTGTGCAACAATTACAATTTTTGAAAAAATTGATTTCGAAAATTTTTGACTGCAAACTTCGAAGGCCGATTAAAACAAAATTCGAACTAACATAAAAAAACGGCGCGATACGGGTCTTCTAATTTCGCCTCTATTTTCACCCGCCACTCTCAGAATGGACCTAATTTTTGCTAACCTGAATTTGTTCCACAGTGTTATTCGATACTGTTGGGAATTGTGCTGCTTACAAATTTTTTACAGCATTTCCTGAACTTGCCTGAATTATACACAGATGCCTCAGTCTCGTGCACTTGTCTAGTCTATATAAAAGTGATCGGTAAAAGTTTACTGGAAATTTACCATCTAACGAACTGCATCACCAACTTCATATAGTGAATACTTTAAGTACAGAAATATGGTATACTCATGACTCATGACTCATTACTAATGTAATGATGTAGAAAAATATGATATGCATATAATGATATACTAATACAATAATCAATCAAACAGGAACATTAATAATTTTATTAAAAATGGCATGTTAAAGAAATTATTTATAAGAGGTTGATTAAAATTATGTATTCATAGTTGCATTAAGGATATGTTAACTAACATTTTTCCATAGAATTTATTAGTAGCAATTTTGTATATTTGGTGAACTGGTTTTAATTTGCAAATATTCTATTCTCTCATTCCTTTAATATTTACTACGAAACCTATACGAAACGCTTAAGTAGAAAGAGGAGAACCATCCTTTATTTGTAAGTATTCCCGCGGAAATAATTGTTTGTATCTAACTTTTTTATGTAAGTGTTTTTCATAATCACCATCTGCGTGTGTGCATAACATTGCGATCACAAAGTGCACATCAGCACTTCTCATTTAAAGTGCAATACTTTTTTAACAATATTTAAATTCAAGTCATATTATTTATTTTCAATATTTTGTTTATTAATCAATCTGTCCAACAACATTTTTGCAACAGAAAATAAATTTAGTATATGGTCCTGAGAGAGGACTAGGTGCAGCCCATTTTGTTTATTCACAAACTTATATTCCAGCTGGTCTGAGTTTTTTTCAACAAACTTCCATTCATATAGGGTATAAATGTGTATGTAATAAAATGTTTTACAAAAGACGGGCCTAGACGTTATTTTAAAATAAAACATGTAAAAACGTAGATTATTTCCGGTTTCACTATTTTAATTCGAAATACGGCGCTTAAAAATTTTATATGAAAAATTACATCATTTAAATGTCTACCATGAGCACGTCTACAGGCTGTCATACGAGAATTGAAATTTCCATGGACTCACACACACATTATCGAATTGAGGTCAGCTATCTCGATCCGAATGTTGTGATTCGAAAAACCAGTCTCCTCGACAGAACCAATTTCTTGAATTTTTTCACCAACCTTTGTATTGTCGACTCATTCGGACTATTATTTCCAACAAAAACATCGCGAAGTTTACGATATGCTGTTCTTAAGGGGTTAGTCAATTGTTTTATTTGACAAAAATAGAAATATAGCTTTAATACAGGATGCGCCATATTTTATTTCGGTATGAAAACATTGAATAACTTTGAAAAAAAAAACAACTGATTTGTATAAGTGAGATATTTTTATTTGGTTTGGTTATTACAATTTATTAAAACTATTTTTTGGATACAATATCAATCAAGTGGCCACCTTTATTAGCAACCACAAACTGCAATCTTTTTTGTGCGCTTGTCATCAGCTTGTCAAGCATTTCGGGTTTTATAGTGTCGATTTCGATTGTTTCGGTGTAAAGCGATCCATGGTTGAAATTGTACTGAATTGACGTATCGAAAATATGTATGTTGAAGTCGATCTGTTGGTAAATGACAAAATTATTCAGCGTCTACATAACGGCATAAAAGACGGCGCACCTTTTACATTATGTTTCGACTTGACTTTAGCATAATTTCAAAAAAAAATTTAATAATTGTAAAAGTTATCATAAAAGTTATATTGTAAAGTTTTGCAGAAGTCCCTTGCGGTGATCATCACAAGTCCTTGGAGATGCATCTAAAATCAATCGGACAAGAGAAATTAGTTTTATTAATAGATAAGCTTTTTTCAAAATTAACAATTTTTTCAATAACAGTGGCGACCTCAGGAAACATTTTTCAGATTTTTGACCGACAATTAATTGATTAAAAAAAAACGAAATTTTGAAAAAAAAATCGTTCGATCGGGCACGCGTTTTTTATGTTTTTCAAAAGCAGTATAAATTTTATACAAATCTACCAAGCGGGTTTTAAGTTACAGTGATCACCAGTTTCAAAAACATACTTTAGTAAAACGCATTTAAAGTTTTGCGAACGCTGCGGAGCGCCCTTTATTAATTGTTGAATAACTCGAAAAGTGTTTGTCGGATTCACTTCAAATTTTCACACAATATTTTTAAGATATTATACTTTAAGAAAATCCAATTTTTCGAAAATTCTAACTAACCCTAACCCCTTAAAGATCGACCATTTTCATAATAAGTTTCAATAATTTTAATTATTCTATCCTGCAAAATTGTATGTCTGTATACTTCGAAAATGTCAATAAAAGATACCGTCTAGGAATTATTCACTACTGACATATAGGCGTTTCTATGAAATACCGTTTGTAAATATTTTCATTAATTTATCGATTTCTGCAAAAAATTCGGCTTACAAAATATTTACGTAAAATGAAATCTACCAAAAATTCCTTATGAAAAAAATGTTATTAGGGTATTCACAAAGAGACCTCCAGCGTATTAGGGAGTTAGAATTTACCCGCGGTAATGTATGCTTGCCTTATGAGGCAACTAAAATCCACACACCTCAGCCTGTTTGTTATGAGCGTCACCTAAACGCTAATAGGCTGAGAGAAACAGGCTGAGAAACGGCTTGGTGGCGATGGGCACACACATAGTTGGTTGTGGTTTGAAGTTATCGAAACATTTATATAACCGTTAAAAACTTTACCTCATACCATAAGTCAGTGCCACAATAACGAATGTTGAACCACCTCTATGTAATTATTTAAAAACGGTATATATATATCCAACGTAGAATCTCTCTTGCCAACAAGTGCTACTTTGGACTAAGTAGGCAACTGAGCAGTAAAGTCCTCTCTCGACGAACAAAACTAACACTCTACAAGACTCTCATCATGCCCGTCCTAACGTATGGCGCAGAAGCTTGGACGATGACAACATCCGATGAAGCGACGCTTGGAGTGTTCGAGAGAAAGATTCTGCGTAAGATTTTTGGACCTTTGCACGTTGGCAACGGCGAATATCGCAGACGATGGAACGATGAGCTGAATGAGTTTTACGACGACATAGACATAGCGCAGCGAATAAAGATCCAGCGGCTACGTTGGCTGGGTCATGTCGTCCGATTGGATACAAACGCTCCGGCCTTGAAAGTATTCGATGCGGTACCAGCTGGTGGTAGCAGAGGAAGAGGGCGGCCTCCTCTGCGTTGGAAAGATCAGGTGGAGAAGGACTTGGCTTCACTTGGTGTGTCCAACTGAGGTTTCAAACCCGTTCATTACCGAATGGTAGTCATGCACCTACCCATTCGGCTATAGTTTTAGTGTACAAGGATAAAACAGGAGCTAGCATGAAATAAGTTCTATAAATAATAATACATTTTTTGTTTGTTTTCAAACTCTTAAATGTGCTTTTTTATACAGGACTACCGGAAATGAGTCTTAGATACTTAAACACATTATTATTTAGGTCATTTTTATTTATTTAGGTTTATGACATGATGTTCATACCTCAACTGTTTTCGAGATATTCAATTTAAAAGATTATACATTTTTTTTTTTGCTTACGACCACTCTCTATTTTGAATTAAAGGGCATGTCAAGTAATAAAAATCATGAGTAAAATTAGAATCAAACCATGACAGTTTAAACTTACTGAGTGATAAAATATTGGGTTTACGATTTTTCACTTAGTGCTTCCTACTTCACGTAATTCAAAAGTTTGTGTGGTAGGTCTTTTTGACTGTTCAGTACCTACATAATAATTAAGTATCTAGAACGACTTTCCCGTTAACCTAGTATGTTCTATTAATAGTAACTATCTAACTTCGGAATTCTGCTGTAGATAAATACAAAATAATTAGTTCTTCTTCTTACTTCCGCACACCAATCTCACATAACATATGCTTGTACATATCTTATTAGTGCTAATCTGAAACATATATTTTTTGTTTGTTGTTTACTTTAAATACACATTTTTCAAACCATCACTTAAAGCTGCATTTATTATCATCAATTTTATATAAAAAACAAAAAATCTCTTTACCCTAACAGACGACTCCCGCTGGGAGACAATCGAACAAACGAATAGCGGCACCATACAAGATTTCACAATCAGCTATCAAATCTTATTGCCATCCACCGCCTATACATTCCGCGTGATTGCCTACAATCGTTATGGCATCTCTTTCCCCGCCTATTCCAAAGATTCCATTTTGACGCCATCGAAACTGCATCTCGAATATGGTTATTTACAACACAAACCATTCTACCGGCAAACTTGGTTTATGGTCTCTTTGGCGGCGACTTCCATTGTCATCATCATTATGGTCATTGCGGTGCTATGTGTGAAGAGCAAAAGTTATAAATATAAGCGTAAGTTTTATAAATTTTTTTATAATATATTTTTCATAAAATAAAACAATGTTTTCCGCCTACAGAGGAGGCACAAAAAACGCTCGAGGAGTCCATGGCCATGTCGATTGATGAAAGGCAGGAATTAGCGCTAGAATTGTATCGCTCACGGCACGGTGTCGGCACTGGTACACTAAATAGTGTAGGCACATTGAATCGTGGCGCCTTGGGCACACTGGGTAAAAAATCCTCTAATCGACCGCCAACAAATTTACAACTTGGAAAAAGCCCACCGCGTCCTTCGCCGGCCTCTGTGGCATACCACAGCGATGAGGAGAGCTTGAAGTGCTACGATGAGAATCCCGATGATAGTAGCGTTACGGAGAAGCCGTCAGAGGTGAGCTCCTCCGAGGCATCACAGGTGAGAATTACACATTGATTTAAAGGAAGTAGTAGTGTTTGATTAGTTGATAAGTAGCTGTGCTTACACAGTAAGTTTTTAGAAGTGACAACTTTTTGTTTTTTGTAGAAGATACTCTGCTTCAACGCAGCTTAGGATTGAGTTATGAAAGAGTTCGCACTTATTTTTAAGTGATTTTTGTCTGACATGTCCGTCTGTGTGTTATGTTGTTGGTCTAATGAGGCTATCAAAGCTACTTAAGGAGGGTTTTCAGACAAATTTGCCACAAGTTATAAATTCTTAAGTGATAAATCTTATTGGAAACAATTACGAAAGTCGCGTATTTTTACATAAATTAGTCTCAAATAAAAATAATGATAGAAATTGATTTCTTATCCCAAATGTGAAGTTATGCGTCACTCATATTTGACGTTTTTAAAAATGTGATTTTCAACGTACATTTGATATGTGGTTAAAAAAAAGTATTACCTTATTTGAAAACATTTACAATATGATCACAAAAGAGCTTAAAACGATCAACTAGCATTCACCTGCCCAATACACTGGACTCCTCGCATGAAATATCCATTCAACTAAACTTTCTTCATATCTATTTATTTTTCAAGCTGAGATTGATAAATCCTTTGGAAATCAGATAAGTATGTACATATGCGGTTTAGGTTATTTAAGCTTTGGCAACAACAAATGCCCAACTTCACTAGCTTTACAGTTGAATGCGACTATTTGCCGAATTATAAATTTAATTTTTATTTTTTTTTTGTTTTGGCTTTTAGAAAATTTAGAATCATTTCATTCAAATAACTTATAAATATATATTTGTTTAAGAACGCCACTTAACGCATTTTTTAAATTTTCTTTTCTTTTCCTTTCATTTCACCTCATTAACAATGCTTTTGTTTTCGACGTCGTTTTCGCACACTTGCACCTCTGTGTTTGCTGATCTATATTTTTGCAGCACTCCGAGAGTGAGAACGAGAGCGTGCGCTCCGATCCGCACTCGTTCGTCAATCACTATGCCAATGTGAATGATTCGCTGCGACAATCGTGGAAGAAACAGAAACCGGTGCGCAACTACTCCAGCTACACCGACTCGGAACCGGAAGGCAGTGCAGTGATGAGTCTCAATGGTGGTCAAATTATTGTGAATAATATGGCCAGGTCGAGGGCTCCACTGCCTGGCTTTTCCTCCTTTGTCTGACAATCAACGGAGTTTTAAATTAAAAATTAAATATAAATTATTAAAATAGCGAGTAACAAATAGCAAAAAGTAATAGGCAACTAAAGTGTTGATCAACTCACAAAACAAGCTGAGCGTGTGTATTTAGTGCACTGTTTTTTAAAACACTTTTGAATCAAACACACACAAGAAACTAGTTATTAAAAAGAAAACACATAAATAAAACAAAAACAAAAACTTAAAAGACTACTTAAGGTATTTTAAATTTTATGTATGCGTAATGAAACTGACTGGTCTGTTGCAATTTGAAAGTGTTTTGAAACAACAGTTTTAACTGTTAATTGTATAGTTTTCATGTGACCCGACAATTTTAATTTGTAAGAAGCAAAGTGTAGCATTAATTAGTTCATAGTTAATCGTTTTTTTTAATATGTATAGCATAATTTGTGTAACTATGTAGTTTAAGTTTTTTTTTACTTTTTATTTGTTAATTTTATTTTTAAATTACCATTTAATTTAGGCTTCGTGTAATAGATGTGCTTCTGTGTGCAAATGAAACTGTGTAACTATTTATATAAATAAGTTGATTTCCGCCGATATTTTTGATACAATAATTTATTTTATTAAAAGTACCACTAAATAGTAAAATCAATATGTAGTTAGTAATGCGCTACATAATTGCTTTAGCTCTTCTCATTTGCTCCCCGCATAACATATTACGACGCTGGGCATACAAATCGAAGAATTTAACTACATATATTTTAGAAAACTCTAATGATAAATTGTGATAACAGCGTAACTTTGCATTTTAAGTTAATAAAAATACATATAAAAAAATTAAAATTAAGTGAAGGTTAGACAAGGTTTCTTATGCTATATTAAAATCAAACTCAATAGGTCGGAGGGAGTGGCATGAATTAAGTATTTGCAGTTGAAGGTTGTGTAATTATTATTACTATACCTATGTATAAATAGAATCGCCCGTAGTCGATGCAATGCTCGCTGTAAGTAGTTGGTTTCATCCAATTACAGTTGCTTCTATTGATAAAATATGTAAATTTCTTTTTTCAAACCTTGGTAAAGATCCATGAGAAGAACTAAGATTTTTAAGTATCCATTGATTCATTTATTTTGAGATTTACCCCTTTGCATCATTCAACGGAATAATCCGCGAACAGAAACTCTCTCTTATCACCAATAACAGAATAATCCGCAATAAATTGTTTTTTTTTTTTTTTGTTTTTTGAGTTTGAGGAAAATAGATAAGGAAAATAACATTCCTTTCCATTAGAACAAACAGTAAAAGTCGGGGCGACTCAAGGTATTTTGAGTGAATCGCGCATTTCGAACGGTGATGCAAAAAGGTTAAGAGAAATGCCACGCCACCGTTTCCATTACTTATTGGTTTTCACCCGTAGTACGGCATTCGTTTTATTGTAGCAGCTAAACATCCCATAAAAATTTGGGAAATACGACTGAAGTGGCATAATTTATCGAACTGTATGGAATTTCGGTACCATAGCATAAGCAGTTCCAGGGAAAAACTGTCTATTTTATAACAAGAAACACTCCACATATTTTTTTTTTTTTTTTTTGTTAAGAAAGATATTAAAAACTTTAAACCTCTCATTCTGACTATAAATTTATAAACGGAGTTGCAGCATCCTACAATTTAATTCACCTTGGAACAGCAGATAATTTTCCTATCATATCATTTAATTCAAGTCTAAAACATAATAATAGCTTTTATATACCTCTTAAAGCTAATATGAGCTTCAATTTCTACAGATAGTTAAATAAATTATTTAAAAAAAGTGATTAGAAATTCATAAAATTCATTCTTTACTCCGAAAAGTGAAGGAATAGAACTCGAGATCTCGTTGAACTCTATTAGTGCGCGGGCAATAGGAGCAAACGCGCATAATTCGTGTTAAGCAATTTAAGATGAAATGCATGAGAGTTGCGTAAAGCTCTAGTAACAGAGATGCTCCGTAACAGAGATGAACAATCAATTTCTGCTTGAGTTACACTAAAAGCAAAATACAGTGATAATATAGACCTTCTACTCTCTAGAGACTTTAAATTATTTTAAATCAAACGGGAGTTATAGTGGTGGGTGAGGTTTGAGAATTTTAACGATCTGAGAGCATATTTATTTTAAAAACATGTTTTTCTTGTCGAAAAAATGCACCGATTGTTGGCATTGCTGACGAGGAGAAAACAGCAATATTTTTCTTGTTTTTTTTTTAAGAAAGTTGTACTTACAGTTAAAACTTAATTACAACCAATATCTAAGCTATGGCTGTGGTGGCCTTAAGATTTGGTCTCTATAATTTTGAATATGTGCGCAAATTAGAAACCGAACCAAAAAGCTTCTACACGCCATAAATTTATAGTAACTTCAGCTCAAACCTAACAGCATCGCTAAATATTGAAGTATTGATATTTCACCCTCAGTGTTTTACGTCATTGATTTTTTTCATATATAATATGTATGTATAACAAATAGCTCTAAAGGCATTTTAAAAGGCAAAAGGCAAAAATTTTAAATTTCAAAATTGCATGCCATACAAGAACGTAAATAAAAATGTTAAAATAATTCTAAAAAATTAGAAAAGGTATTTTCCATGTGTCGATAAAACGCTAGGGTTGAAAAAACGGCTTACAAATAAAATAAAAATTTGATCAATATTAAATTTATATTATATAATCATATTGGTATGTGATCAAGTTTTCGTCCTTTCCTAGCCAAAGTTACGAATTATTTAAATAATTATTGTAAATAATACTTGATATTATGTGATGCACATATGTGCCATTGAACGTTATAACTTTACTCCATGCTTCAGGCAGCATACGGATTTCTTTGACGAAAAATTCGAATTCTTTTAACTTGATCCATTCATTGAGCCAGTTTGCGCTGCTCTCGTAAGGAGTGAACCGCGCTCCAATAAGGGCTGACTGCATTGATCGGAACAGATGGTAATCCGAAGGTGCAATGACTGGGAAATAGGGCGGGTGAGCCAAGATTTCCTGACGGTTGATCTGTCAACATCCAACTCTTTAGACATATCATCAAGGGTTCGACATGCGTCTTCATCCAATAATCGTTGTAGTTGAGTATCTTCGAATTTGGTACCCCTTCGTGATCTTTATCACTCACGTCGAAATTGCCACTTTGGAAGCATCGAAACCACTCTTTACTAGTTGTATTTGATGCAGCGTGATTACCGTAAATATTGGACACGTAAATATACGACACGTTTCAGCTGCATTTTTCTTTAAAAGGTAATAATGAAGCATGATGCGGGAATGCTGTTTGTTCGGGACGAACGTAGACAGTTTTGACGTCAGATAAAAAAAGGTCTTTACGCTTCAAACGCATGTCAACTACTGTGATCGAGACCTTACATATACACCTTCAAATCACCAGTATATTACTAGAGCGAACAGAAAAATAGTATCAGCAGCGACACCTCTTTTACGAGGGCGGAAACTAATTTTCATACCCAATATAATATTAATAATATATCATATATTAGTAAAATTTTTTTTATTAATATTTTAGAATTTTTTTCAAATAAAAGTCTGATACATAAAAATAGTTTTTTAAACAAAAAAAGTAAATTAAATATATTTTTGAAACTTTTTTCCACATAACAAACTTAACTCAGTAAAATGTGAAATTTTTTTTTTCATTTAAGCGTTTCTTGCATGGCAGCGATTAAAGAATGAGCCTTATTTGACATACATAAGTTAAAAATATATTGTATGTAACTATATACTTATATAAACAGTCTGCAAATATTTCATTCATGTCACCGAACTCCGATGAGCAGAGTAATCTAAGCTCAAGTTTAAGTATGTAAAGTATTTTCGTTTTATATTATATTATATTTTATGCATGTACAGGTAATGTGCAAGGCGGTCGCCGTTGCTGGCCATTTCTGCGTGACATGCCAGTAGTACATGCGTGAGTATCTGCTTGGTACTATGCGCATTTCGTTTAAAAAGCACAAAAAGTTATTTCTATGCCAGTTGCCTGAGGCAGACAAGTAGCAAATCTCCATGTGCATTTATGCCATGAAAAGCTTCTCAAAAACAAAAGGTCTGCAGAACACATTTATTCTGTAGTGTCCTTCGTTTGTAGAACAATATCAAGGCACACACTACAAATTGTAGGAGAAGCTAGGCCAAAACATCTTTCAATGATGTAGTCTATTAATATTAATGTGCTGCTGCTTAGTTATTTTTTTATTTTATTTTTTTTTTTTAATAAATGATTGGCATATATTTTTAAGTGAATGTAATCTCATTAATTTAGTGACTTAGGCAGCTGTAAATACGAGTAATCGTTAAGAAATATAATAATTTTTTTTTATAATTTTAATTTCACACAAAGTGCATCTCTAGTTTATATGTATGTTCGCCAAGTGCTTTTATTGTCATTACATAATTTTTCATATGTATATGGACTAACATAGATAAGTGTATCTTAAGTATAGATGCTTTCGCTTCTACTGTTTTTTATGTGTTAGAAAAAATTGTTGTAGCTAACCGCGAAATCATCAAAATACATTCGCACTTACTTACATATGTACGAAGTAGTATGTGAACCTTTAACTATACTTATGCTTTTATATTATCTCTCGACGCATTCCAATGGAATCTGTTGGCATTTGTATAGGGTACTGTACTATTTTAATATATCTAATACAATTATTTGTCTATATTTCGGCATTATTTTGAAGTATTCACTTTATAGCTGTTTACTTGAATGAAATTTGTTATTCTTTACTTTGTAATTAAATTATAGTAAAATCTCTAGGGCCATATATGTATGTATACACACACACATAGGGAGATATATGTACACGCATACATTCACATATAAAAATCAAGCTTCATACATACCTACACACACACATACAACTTACAGATGTGAATGCAATCCTCGTATGTAAAATAAAATGTTGTAACAAATAAACTGAAAGAAATTAAAATTAAAAGAAACAAACGAAAGCAACTAAGCGAGTTTAGAATTAAATGAGTATTATGGTAGCACATAAGAGCACGTAAACATATAATAAATGTGAGTAAGCAAATGATATGCTAGATATAATGTTGTAAACGTTAAACTTTCGAATTTCTCATAGATGTATTTATATAAGAACACATACACACACATTGAGAGCCATGAACGTAGGCCACGCAAATATATTTTTTCTAAAAACCTAACAAGTGTATGCCTACTTACTATGTACAAGAAAACATACCTAGAAACATACATACATATATATGTATGCACATGTAAATTGGTTAAATGGCCTTCAAACTCATAATCATGGAACTAAAATTTAAATTTTAAAACTTAAAATTTAAAACTAAATTTAAATTCGAGAGGCGTTCAAAAGTCAAATTTATCTGCATTTATATGTAAATAAATGCATAGGTACATACATACACACGTACTTTCTAAGCATTAAAACACTGTCACACTTCAACCGACTGATTAATGTTATTAAACAAATACTGATTTTAACAAATGTAAAAGTTACGTAGAAAAAAGTTGATTACGCTCATTGCTGTTTGCATTTAGTTATCAAAAAAACTGATCTTTGAAATATATAACATTTCCATATTAATTATTATTTTTATACTGCCTTCTCTCTGCCTACTCTTCTTTAAATTGCAAACGATATTAATAGTACGTAAAACCAAGTAAATAAAAAGAAGTAAATCACTCAAAACGCAGTATCAGATGGACTCAAGTGAAATGACGACGCCGAGTGACAAACATCAATACACTTTCATATAAATTTAAGCACTATTTATTTTTTAACCCGTAGAAAAAATGCGCTGCAAACAAAAATTAATTCGATTAGCATAGTTAGACTAGGCTAAGCATAATGATGGATTCAAATGGACCAAGTGTGTGAAAATGTTAAGAAATAAAATGTTTTCAAATTTAATTTAAAAAAAATGAATACTAATTACAATAAGACGTATTCAAAATGAATAAAGCGCACGAAATTGCACTGCTTTGTCGGTGGAAATTCTTCGACAAAAGTCTTGTATGTATGTATAAGTTAGAAAGTAATGATTATAAATTTAAATGCAACTAGAATGCAAGAAAAGTATTAAAATGTACTTGAACTAAGAAATGCAAAATAATAAAATGCGAAGAAAATATATAAAATCTGTGCGTTTCTTAATTTCTAATGGTGCCTTGAAAAGGTCAAGAGGAAAAGTAAAATAAAAGGTGATAGATTGGAGGTACTTTTTCCAATGTGGTTTTTTGACAGATCACGCGTGACTACTGTCAAACTAAATAATGGGTGATTTTTTAGCTATTATCTTTTTAAACAGTTGGTTTAAACAGCTGACGCACGTTTCGTGTTTTGTTTCACTGTCAATCATCTTCAGTTCGGTCTACAGGGTTGCCCATATTCGACGGACCCATCTGGCAACACTGTATCTTTTGACAAAGACGTCAGATCGCTTAATGACATACCGCCAAGGTGGATTTATTATAGGTAACAGCATTCACCCAGCTGAATTTTTCACCGTAGGTATGGCTTACGTCAAAATGATATGCTTTGTTTGTATGTATTGGTATGTTTACATTCGTATGTTTACATTTGCTTGCTGATTTTGACGTGTTGCTTGGACCAAACGCAACAACAAATACATGTAGGGTTTTACTTATACATTGTGTAAAATAAGTACCCGGAATTTAAAAAAAAAACACATTTTTTCATATTATTCATCATTATTTGTTGGATCGCCTTCAAAATAGGCTCCTTTTGAGCCGATACAAATATTCCAACGAACAACCCAGTCATCCATGGCCCGCTGGTAGGCCGGCGCCGGGATGGCCTTCAGCTCCTTTAGCGAATTTTTTTTAATGTCTTCAATCGACTCAAAACGCCTTCCCCGAAGTGGCAATTTTAGTTTTGGGAAGAGAAAAAAGTCACAGGGTGCGAGATCTGGCGAATACGGTGGCTGTTCGATAGTATTTATTAAGTTTTTGGTCTTGTATTCGCGTACAATCAAGGCTCGGTGCGATGACGCGTTGTCGTCGTGCAGAATCCACGAATTGTCCTTCCACAATTCGGGCCGTTTACGGCGAATGGCTTCACGTAAACGCCTTAAAACGGATAAATAATATTCCTTATTAACCGTTTGGCCCTCTGGAAGGAACTCAGAGTGCACCACGCCTTGGTAATCAAAGAAAACCGTGAGCATAACCTTCACTTTTGACCGGCTTTGGCGTGGTTTTTTTGGATACGACTCGTTCTCGAAGCGCCATTCAGACGATTGCTGACTGGTTTGCATATCGTACTCGTAGACCCATGTCTCATCACCAGTTATTATGCGTTTCATGAACGTAGGGTCCGTATTAGCTCGGGAAACCATGTCTTCAGAGACCTCCTTCCGATGCTTGCAAAAATCCATAGTAAAATTCGCCAAGTAAACAAAAGATCAACTCACTTTGACTGCAGAATAAAACACACTAAGTAATAGATCCCGTTCTAATAAGGCTTGTGCATTCAAGGACATGTGTACCAACATGAAAAAACCAAATTTGAAGTGTCAGGTATTCCCGGGAGAGTTTAAATTATAAATTCCGGGTACTTATTTTACACAATGTATGTATGTGCTTGCTGTCACCTATAATAAATTCGCCTTGCATACCGCGTTGAAAGCGTCAGTCCAAGCAGATTTTTACCATGGAACAGTACACGGCACGCGAGCGCTCCCAAATTGTTGAAATTTACATTCAACAAAAGAAGTCAGAAGAAGAAGAAGAAGAGAGAGCGTTATCGCGATATGATAACCACTTTTGTGATGCCAATTATTCGTCGAAAGCGTATGAGGCAATTCTGGTTTCAACAAGACGGCGCTCCACCACACACAGCTCGCACCACAATCGATTTTTTGAAGAAATTGTTTCCTTGTCGTTTGATGTCGAAAAATTGCAATTTTGACTGGCCACCACGTTCGTCCGATTTAACGTCACCTGACTTATTCTTGTGGGGATATTTAAAATCAAAGGTTTATATTAATAAGCCAAGGACCATAGAAGAGCTCAAGATCAACATCCGTGAGGAAATAGCCGCTATTCCAGCCGAAATGTTAGCTAAAACTATGAAAAATGCTGCAAAACGGGCACAATACGCCGTACGGACTCAAGGCGGCCATTTGAGAGATATCATATTCAAAAAGTGATGTCAACAAATCTACTTGAACCAAATAAAATGATTATTATCGTTAACATCAAAAAAATTGTGTTTTTCTTTGATTAAAAAAAACACATGGGTCCGTCGAATATGGGCAATCCAGTATAATTTAACCATGAATCGTCTTACAAATCATTGAATTTTATTATAAAAATGAGTGTTCTGTTAAGAAAGTTTAAAGTCGAAAAATTGTGCTCAGCGACGAAGCTCATTTTTAGATCAATGGGTACCTACAATTTAATTAATGATTTTTTGTTAAGTGAACGACTTTTTTGCTAAATTTGAGGTCATGTGACAAGATAAGGTACTCTTTTTGTAAAAATGCCGTTATAGTTTCTTCAGTAGTATTTTGATGCTTATTTTTACTGTGAATACACCTCTTGATGCCCTATATCCCACTAAGGATTGAGGACCGGATGAAGCGATTACACCACTATGGTTTTAATTCGCATTCAGTGAATTCAAACGTGTGTAATGTGTAAAAAGGTTTTCAATGTTACGAAGAGTTGAGAGAAGGGCATTTAATATTCTTGCATAACCTTAAAAGGAGCAAAAAATTAAATTTACACTTTCAAAATATCAAATTTAACAAGTCCCAACCAATTTTCATTACCACAAAATTCATCTCAGAGTGACCTTTTTAACACTCTTTTGTAGATTCAATAGATTTAAATTAAAAATAAGAAACAAACACAAACTTTAAAATTTTTGCATTTTGATATATAAAAAAGCACTAAATTTATTGCGAAGAGCAAATGGTTGCCAGCACTGCACAACTCGGCCAATGGGACGTCATGCACTCTCTGTGGGGCGCAATCTTCTTTCAAGAAGAGTAAAGGGTTGGCAACACTGCACAACTAGACTAGTGTGTCGTCACGCACTCACTCAATTCGCCTTGGGCGCAATCTTGTTTCAAGAATAAATTTCGTGCTTTTTATATCTAAAATAAGAAAATTGTTATGCTGTGAATTATTCAGTGCTGTTGAAAATTTGTTGATTCTTATAAAATTAAATGCAAATCAATTTTAAAATTTTTGCATTTTGATATATAAAAAAGCACTAAATTTATTGCGAAGAGCAATGGTTGCCAGCACTGCACAACTCGGCCAATGGGACGTCATGCACTCTCTGTGGGGCGCAATCTTCTTTCAAGAAGAGTAAAGGGTTGGCAACACTGCACAACTAGACTAGTGTGTCGTCACGCACTCACTCAATTCGCCTTGGGCGCAATCTTGTTTCAAGAATAAATTTCGTGCTTTTTATATCTAAAATAAGAAAATTGTTATGCTGTGAATTATTCAGTGCTGTTGAAAATTTGTTGATTCTTATAAAATTAAATGCAAATCAATTTTTTTGCTCCTTATGCAAGAATATTGGATCTTCTTCTCGTCAACTCCTCTTAACATTTAAAACTTTTTTATAAATTTTAAAAAGCCTTTGAATTAAATAAATATGAAGTAAAGCCGTAGAGGTCATAGTGAAAGAATAAAACAATAAAATACCAGATAAAAAAAGTCTTTTGGGTCTTTTTTTAAAGAAATTCTCTTAACATAAATCTTAAATACAACAATGCATTTTTGAAACTCTTCTAATCTATTGTACATAATCATAGCACATTTATTTAAAAAAACGAAGAAAGTAAAAACAATTTGTCTCGTATACAAAGTATTTTAAGTAGTTTAATAAAAATTTGGTATTTTCTTTTCTTTGAATTAGCATTTTAGTGTTTTTTATATCCAAACTAGGCAACACTGCAATTGCGATAGAGAGACACACATGAAAAAAATCGAAGAAATGTCCCACTCAAATAAAGCAGACCGCAGACGAGAAAGAAATCAAAACAATCGGCTTAAATTGATTTCGCCAGACACGTGTGGATTTACGATTTTAGTTTCACGTTGTCCGCTGTGAATGAACATGGAACGTGGATGAAAATGATTGCAATGTATGGTATTTATTTGTGAGCGCAAATAAGGGAGGAGAGGAAGAGAAAAAAAAATTTTTCAATTTGGGTGCAGGACTAGTTTAAACGGCGCATATAAATTTTTTTCCCACACTTTCTTTATCAGAATTTTTATATACTTCTTTATATTTTTTCTAATGAAATTTATACATTATTATGAACCATCATCTAGTGCAACATTGCTTTTATTTGTGCGTAAATAGGTGGCATCACTACAAGCGAAATAAAAAATCGCTTACCATCATGTATTTGAAGCCGCCGCACACTACAGATTTTTTAGTTAGCTAAATATATTTGATCGGTTGGTGGAGGGTGCTCGCACGGCGGATTAAATCGCCAGGCAATTGCGTTCACTGCATTCGTACTAACTATATAATTAAGGTTTTCATTCATATATTTCCTCCCTGGATTGGTGTCGAGCAATTGGGAAATTTCCACTTCAGCATGTTGGTCGACAAAATGGTTTCCAAAACAGTTATTATTACAATTATTGAAAAATATGGACAGCGTGAAGCAATATTTAATTTCTCCCCAAGGCTCCGTTGCATTACAATATGGTAAAATCATTCGTACATTTGGGTTTAAGTGGCAGCGTGTTTAAGAGGTTAAATAGAATTAGAATAAAAAAAAGTAGATTTTTTTTAATTTTATTTTCTTAATGTACATATATTTAAAAATACGCACAGAAAATTGTATATCGTCCTTTTCAAACTTTAAACACGTTTTTCTCAAAATGGTGTTTTCAAAGTCGTTGACCAACAATACTCGAAAAGAACGGCTAAATCGATTAGTCTCAAATTTCAACACGAGCTTCTTAAATATATGTTTTAGTAATTAATAGCAGATTTTTCCTCACCGATAACTTTTTTTTTAACAATTTAAGGCCGACAGTTTGGTTAAAAATCGATTTTTTTTTTTGAGTAAGCGCCTTTTTTTTGCTTATTACTTTAAGGTTTTTTAATTTCAGAGGATCCAGTTCAGAGATATAATGGCCACCGCAAAACGTCTTGTTTGAAAGGAGCTCCTAATACTAAGTCTTAAAGTACAGTTAAAAGATAACATAATATGTTTACAAATTTTGAGATCAATAAATTTAAAAGTTTTCTCAGATAAAATTCTGGAAAATTCGCTTTTTTCGGCCTTCTAACCGTATATAACCCCTTAAGGGCAAACACCAGTCACACCAGTATTTTGATACTTGTCAAATAACATACAAATTTCATATCGAAATTCCATCACTACTTCATTTCCGTCATTTTTCTCTTTTATTATTCTATTCTTATCAAAACATGGCAACAATATTTTGCAGCTTGTCAATATCGGAGCAATTTGAATGGCCGCCGGTGTCTAAAATGTAGATATATATACATACACAGGATTGAAAAAAAAACTATTTACACTTTATACACAATCTCCATGAAACACGCAGTGGAAACAGTTGACATTTTTTTCGAACCCAAAACTTGTAAACCTTGATTTTGTCTTTGGTGAAAATATAGTATTAACACGCTAGCAGCAAAATACCCAAAAGTAAACTGCGATTGAAACGTCGTATTATTTAATACATCTTGCTCCCACTTACCCAGGAATGCCCCTACTTACAATTAAGGCTGGTACTAACTTCACAGCCGTGAAATTCCGCCAGTTAAGTTTTGCCATCAACATTGATTGTCAAATGAGAAGAAATGTCAAATTTATGAGCACTGCCTCAAACGCAAGAAAAAATCAAAGTTTTTAGTCAATCCGTTTTTATTGCAAAAGAGATTTGGAAACAATTAAAATAGCGGAAAACAAGATAGAGCAAATGACTAATTTCAATGAACATTTCATTATGGATGAACATTTCATTGAGATAAAATATTGGCCTTTCAAACTACCAGGTAATTCTTATGACAAGTAATGAACGGTCTCCATTGGCAATATATTGCCTAGCCTATCAAGATATAAACTTTTACTTTCGATGTTTACAGGCAAACGTCAAAAAAAGGCTTGGCAGCCAATTTTGTTGTATTTTTGTTTCTCGCTTTGTGACATAGATGACTAGATGTGAAACTCTTTTTCTCGTGAGAGCGCTGAAAAATGTGCATTTTTTATAACATTTTCCAATATTGCCACACCGGTAGAAACATGAATTGGGTATTTTTGAACCAAAGGTCTGGAATTTTTAGTTTCCATACCACCATTGAGGTTAGTATTTAGTGTGCGGTTGCCCAATAGCCTTATATCACTCGTAACCCCCAACATATACTAAAAATAAGCACAATCCGTATGAAATATGTACATAAATAAGCAAAAAATTTTAAAATTTATATGTAAATGAAATTATTTAAAACGGATATTCATAAGTAATTTAATAATAATAAAGTTATGAACCCGAAAAACCTAAGTTATAATTAAAAACATGACTTATTGCGATTTTTTAATATAACACAGAAAGTGGGTAACAAAAAACAAAAATTCTCAAACAACGAACTGAATAAGTTAAAGCAGATTACTTTTAATCTTCGTAAAATAACTCAAACTCAAATTAAATTCCCTTACCTACGCTTTTCACTCATAGAATATTTACGTATATACCAATTTACAGACATAAACCAACATACAGATTTCAATAAAAGTACATGTATGTACGAGTAAAATGTATTCATATGCATATGTGCATAAGACTAATTAAAGTAGAAGTTGAAAAGGATATAAAAGGCTTTGAAAAATTCTAAAACTCCCTTCAATTTAAATTATTACGTTTCAATTGAATTAATTTAAAGACAAATAATTATAAACATTTCAACGCGTCATTTCTCCACTATGAAAAAAGGAACTGTTTTCGTCAATTATTTTTGGCGCGTTTCTTCTGGTAGCCAGCCATTTCGCCTATCAGCTGTTCAAAATCCCATAATGTGTGAGTGCTACCAAGTTTTGAAACGTCCTCATGGGCGCGCTCTCTCTCAAAATGAATAAGTTTCACATCTAGTTATCTATGCTTTGTGAGACATTTGCAGATTATTAAAGATCTCCAAGGAAAATATATAAATTAAAAATTATAAAAGGAAAGCGCGAATAAATGTAGAAAATATGCCGTTCCCAGGGTACCCAAGCCAATTTTACGACAACTATGAGGATAATGACGATTCGCGGTCCAACCATTACGATCAAAATGCATATGATAGTGAAGAGGGTAATTAAAGAAATTTTACATATCGTCCCCTTAGTATTAAAATAGCCTATAAATTTTTTGATGTTTTGTGAAAATGAATTTCAAACTTTTTGTCGAAAGTAGCTCTCACTCAAATCTCCTTATGTCTGCAAATATTTATTATTTTTTGACTGACGTTTTGACCCACTTTGTGGAACTAGAATTTGACAAAATTTTGACCACTATAAAATCGACGATGGAGAATCCAAAAATTCAATAAAAAAATAATAGCCTATGAGCACATAGGCTATTGTTATACTAAGGGGACGATATGTATATTTGTTGCAAAAGTGTTAAAACAATTAAAAAATACTTGCAGACACGGACGACGCGAGTGAAACGGAATTTAGAAATCATAGTCGGTGCAGCAATGCTACAAACACAACAAATGGTGGCAGCAATCATGAGCTGAAGGAACAGTACGTAAAAATTTAATATAAAGGGTGTTTGCTTATAAATTCATTAAAAATTTTAATATATTTCTTTGTAAATGTAGAGTGTATCAACACAAGCTAGCCATATTAAACAAACAGCGGGAGGAACTGAGGTATCTCACGCATCCCGACTATATTAAACGTGTGAAAAAGCTTGAGTATCAATGCAAAGAACGTGTGAGGCTCAATGACATCTACAGAGAATATTTAAAAGAGTGCGTGGAAAAGGACTACCAATCCGAACGACGAGCAGGGCAAAAGGAGTACGAGGAAAAGAAGGTAAGAGTCATTGTCCGGTAAATTGTATGAATATAATAAACAAGCATTCCCACGACAGTCTGGTCTACTCTAAGGAAAAGACCCCGTTTATATCCGGTCATGGGCTGTCACTTCATCAGTATCACAAAGAGATTTTGAAGAGTGTTTCAAAGTGTTATTATAAAAACAAAAATGTAATGATTTTGCATCAATATCCATACTTATAGATCGACTTAAAGGAGAACATTCTAGCTGATTTAGAGGAACGAAAGAAGCTTATCGAAAATGAACGGTATAATTTAGAACTAACAAATGACTCGACGGAGATAAAGCCCACTATTACACGTAAACTAAGACGGCGCCCAAATGAGCCAGTACCGGTGGTCGAGAAGCGGCGGAAACCTACAACCGGTCAATTACTTGTGTACTTGTTGGACGAAAAGGAAATCGAAATCGATGTGAAAACGATACTACGAGGCAAGCCACTAGCACAAAGTGAGTGCTTTATAGAATAAACCCATAAATTGATTTTTTGCTTAATTACTTATAGCAACGCAACAAAATGGTATAGGTGGCAGCCCATTTAGTAGCCTACAACACGGAGGTATGCTAGCCGAAACCACAAACTCGAATGTCAGTCCTAGTGTTGAGACACGTATTGAAGATGGCAAATTGCTATATCAGCGCCGATGGTTCCATCGAGGTCAACAGGTATATGTAGAAGGAAAGGATTTGGTAAAATTTGCAGCAACAATAACAGCCATCGGCAATGAAGTTGTAAGCATTCGAGTTAAAATCTGTTTTACAAAATTTTATTATAGCAAACATTTTATTTATCTGTTGAAGGTGTGGGTGAAAAAAACAAATGACAGCAAAGTTAAAATTAGCATGTCCCATTTGGCTAAGGGTAAAGTTACAATTAAACGACGCGCCAACTGATCCAACGCCAAATGCGGCTCAGTCAGCTGCAATTCTAACAAACCGAGCACCACTTCTTCTATAGTAACAATAGCAACATAGTTGATATTGTTATAAATTTAATAAATATTTAATTTTAATTGCGTGTAATTATAGCTGTAGTACTTTATGTTTAAACATTAATGTATGTCTCGCAATATCTTATTTATTGTTCCAACAAGAGAAAAAACTAGTTTATAACACAAGTGTATAATACTTATATATGCAAATTTGTCAATAAGCAGTACATGATTAAATTGTTGTGTAGCAAATAACATTACACAGTATAATTCTTTGTGGGATGATGGTAAGGCAAGGGTGAGCATACGTATGTATTAAATATGTGTAAAATAAAGTTAAATGAAATCAACCTGGTTATTATGTTAATGTTATGGTTTAAATATTGGATTCAAAATACTTAATAGGGAATAGTTTGCACCTCCAGATGTGCAAGAAAAACAACATTTAAGATTCCAAAACAAAAAAAAATTAGTTTGATTTAGATTTTGTTAAATTAATGGTAGTCACAGTTTAATTTCAAATCGCTGGTAAATTCGTAGCACGGGACTGACCATTGAAAGTTGTTTGGCATGCATTCCATATTTGGACATTTTGAGTTACTTTTTCTATTCAATCTGAAAATTGCTTTTTTGTTTCTTAATTTATTTTCGTCAATAGCGAAAATACTGGCGAAAAAATGCCGCTCAACTATGTATAGACGCACATTTGGAATATTTCTTTAATTTTTTGCCAAATTCATGAATTCAGCACATATCTTCTCGTTTATCTCTTCTACTCCAGGTATATCAGGCATAACCCAAGTTTCATCTGTGCTGTCCAGTGTTTCAGAGCAAATAGGGCATGTTTTGTTGTTGACATTCCTAGCAAAGTACAAATACATATGTATGTTAAATTATTTTGCTCAGGTTGCAATGCAATACACAAACCATTGTTCAATGCAGGGTGTACAGAAGCTATGCATACATGGCAATATGACCTCTGTACGCCGATCCAAACAAATTGAGCATTCATCAACATGAGCGACATGCGAACATGACGTAGGACTATTCAGGCCACTTGAAGTTTCACTACTTGAACCATGCCTATTATTTACAAGCGAGTTTACTCTCTCCATTAAAATTGAGGCTGTAATAAAATTGCTGCCTCCAACCGAAGATGCGCCAGTTGTATCATCGTCGTTGGGTGTTTGGGAAAGTGAGCTACGGCGTGAATCCTGCAATACGCGCACAAGTTGAAGTATTTAAATGTCATGCGGAGTTTGGTTAATAAATTATCTTTACTTACCACTTGATTTTCACTCGACACTAAACTTTCCAAATGTGATTGGAATGTTCTAAATACGCACAAAAATTGCTTTAAGTTCAAAAATTTATAGCTATCGATTTTCCGCGTAGCAGGATCCACCTTGATGCAAGCAATTTTAACCGTGGCTTTCCACAATAGTGACGTGTCCGTGCCACGTTTTACAAGGAATACAAGCTGTTTGCCGTTGGGATCGATGCACTTACGAGAGCTGCAAGCGTTAAATTCAGAAAGTGAATCGCAAAGCAAATGATGCAATTTACTTACAGCGCATTTAGGCTATCCAAGCAAGCTTTAAAATCCTCATAGCTCAGAGAGTTAATTTCGGATAGAACTTTGGCGTGTCGCACCACCTGCATATGCACAGCATCTACGGTGTCCGGTATAGTGCAATCGCTAATTGACTGCACTTGGCCCATCACTTCTTGTTGTATTAGTGGTTTAAAAATGTGGTTATTAATATTCTCGGCGTTGAGCTTTCATAATAATTTTAACCAAATGTTGTTCTTTTAATGACTTTTACACAATTGTGATTATTATACGTTTGTCGATAAACATCCGTTCAATGAAATGGCGAAGTTTACAAGAAAACAAACCACATTTTGACATTTGTGCTATGGCGCTGCTGTAGATATGTGCACAAATGTACAAACAAATACGAAGCAAACTTCTGATAAGGTAAATGGAGAGGAAACAAAAGCAAAAAATATGCCAGCTCGGGCCAGACGAAGGAGACGCTGCAAAACAAATCTCGCAGTATTGTTGTGGAAAATTAGTATGCTTATTTCTTAATACTTTAAATGCAGTCAGCTAGTGCCCGAAGTGAAATTTCAATATCGGTACTACAGCCATAGTCTATAATTATTTCCCCCCCCTCCCGAGATCTAAAAAAATGTGTAAATGAGTAGCGTTTGTTTACACTTCAAAAAATAATTTCTAGTTTTTAGAAGACTCTTAGTCGTGAGGTAATTGAATTTGCATTATCGCCCTTGATAAAACTTGTGCACAATTTCACAAACAATATATGATACCTTCGTCACATTGCGCGCCAAACTGTATGTAGATGATGTAGCCCATCATGCACATTTTTGATTTGCTCTTCATTCTCTTAAATGGCTGCATACTTTGTTTAATCTTTTTTCTCAAAATGTGCACGGTGTCCAAATGTACGAGTAAACATTCGAAGCTGAATATCAATCGCACAAAAACTCGTTCACTACTATATTTTAACAAAAAAAAAAACCCTTTTTTCCGTGATTGTTTTTTTTTTTTATTTACTTTAAAATAAAAACTTCCATCTGTAACATCGTTTTACAACTAAATTATTGAGGGCGTGCGCCACGACCGAAACCACCACGGAAATCAACATCGGCAGCACCTGGACCAGCATCACCTTTCTTGTCGGGTCCACCGGGCGCACGTCTGTACGCTGTACGGTCCTCACCGGTCTTGGAAGAGTCGCCAGTGCGAGTAGACGCCGCTGGGCGTGGACGCATTGTCTCTGAGCGAGCTGGGCGTTTCAATGTAGCCGGCACAATTTCTGGAGGCAAATGCAGGTAGCTGCGGAGGTACTCAATACCTTCGTTGGTCAAGTACCAGTAATAATGTCTCCATGCGAACTGTTCCTTTACCAGGCCGCGTGAGTGTAATGACTGCAATGTTTTGATTACATGCAAGTTGGGAATAGTCTCCAGCTCGGGGTGCTTGGGAGCGTGGAAATCCTTTTTGGCAACGATGACTCCCTCTTTGAAGAGGTACTCATAGATAGCGACACGATGAGCTTTTGGCATAAACATCCTGAAACGTACACAAAGAGAAACAATGAAGTATACAATACTATTTCAATTCCAAAATCTATGGGTTGAGTTTTAGTTATTCGTTTTGCCGATGAGAACATGAATGATAAAAGGCAGTTAATATATTTTGAACACTCTAATCTGCATATCTCTTTAATATGCAAATAAATTTCACAACCACTTTTAAGTTAATTGCACTCATTGCCAAAACGATTAGATAGATTTTACACGATTAAATTTTACAAATTTTACATACTTTAGCGTCTTTTGTGTAGCAGTCACCGGAAAGAAAGGAAAGGACAGCTGACAGCTGTCACTTGTCGTTTGACATTCAGCTATTCAGCGCGTTTGACGTTCGACACGATTTCAGCGCATTGCCAACGACCTAGAAAACCATTGTGAATAATATACAAAGTTGCAAAAGAGGACTTCACACCGAGCTCGCTATAATTCAATATCGTTAGTAGATTCTTGAGAGCAAACAAAGCCTAAAAGTACGTTCACATATGCATTAATTACCAATAAATCCACCAAATTAATCTGTCCGTTCACTTACGGCAGATTACCTGCAAAATTGACAATCAGCTGTCAATATTGTTGTGAAAGGTTTTTCTTCATAGAAATTATTTTGGTGGAATATTTCGGTATTTTTGGTTTGTTTAATTATTATTAACGATATGAAGAAAAGACGAGGAGAAGGAATAGCTAATTTATTTGCGCAATTGGCTGCTAATAATAAACAGATGGAGGAAATCCGTAAACGACGTTTCTAAAAATTATAGCAGCAATCCGCTTGCGAATTTAAATATTATATTTTATAATAAGTAATAAGAGGGCACACATTTATGGACACACGCTTCTTTTTTTGTTATATACTAAAATACTTAATAATACCTAACAACACTTTTATTAGAATTATGTCTACAAACCTGTTTTCTTTGCCGGTATCCATTTTATTTAGTTCTTACTTTGGCGTTTTTCTTTACACTCGTAAAAATAATGATATATTACACAGAAAATTAGATTATAGAATTATTTTATAACCTCAAAATCTGAGAGAAATTTTGTATGAAAAAACTCGCTTTTTAATTACGGATTGGCAGTTAAGCACGAAAATGTAGGTATTAGAAGATTTTATGACCTTCCTTATATTTCCTTAATCCAAAACCGATCGGTATCTCGAAATCTGCTTCACCGAAAAAAAATTATATGGATTTGTGACATTAGTTACAGCATACATGCCTAGAGGAACAACCGGACTTTTAGGGATCACTGGGGCTCTTTTCATTTCATCAATGCACAAGCCAAAAAAAGCTAGGATATTTGAACCTCTGTTTTTGAACAACTTTCATTTTTAAAGTGCATTTTTTTACTCCCAGAAAACTTCTAAGTGAGTGATGAAGGAAGTTTTTTTGAACTTAATATAACCAAAATTAGATCATCAGCTGCTGAATATTGGGTGCTTATAATTATGTAACTAACCCCGGGCATTAGGCATCAAATGACAGAACATTTTTTTTTCGAATAGCGATCGCCCCTCGGCAGGCAATAGCAATGCCATGAAAAAGTTCCTCATCGAATCCATCTGCCGTTCGGATGCGGCATAAAAATGTAAGTACTACCATTTGTCAAAAATAGCAAGTATGTATGTATGTATATATACATACTCTATAACTATAATTATTCATTTATGATCCAGAAGTAAATAATTGGAATTGGCAACAGTATATTGAATGTTGGCCTCTAGCTCGTCTGAAGTAGTTGGATTTTTATTATTTTCCCACCACACGTAACTTGCTTTCTAAACAACTCGCCATATTATATTAAAATATTCAAAAGTCCAAATAAACTTTTTAAAGATCTAACTTTCTTCCAGGTTAAACTTTCAGAGTTTAATGATAAACTGGAACTGCTTCTCATAGAGGTGGTCTCCTCCACTCCTTCTCGATATAATAATCGTTTTCCAAATTCTCTTTTTTTTTGCTTTCATTGATGTAAAATATACTTTTTCTGGTAATTATTTACTATCATTCTTTCTTTTGGTTTACTATTTCGTTTTGACTTGATGAGTAACAACGACAAATTTCCGTTTAAAATTATAGAGGCAATTATTAGTTCGTAATTCATAAGATAATTCCGATTGAAACCCTCTTCGATTTTCCATCCGTTAGCGAGAAGCAACTGGCATAAATAAGCATGCGTTGGCAGCACTGGAAAAGAGCTGCCAAAAATGGCATTTGGTTGGAAGCACTTAATGAGTATTAGGAAAACAGCGTCCAGACACGTCTAATCGAGTTGCTTCCATTTGATTTTGTGTTTAGTCTGCAATCGACAACAACATTGAGAATAACGAGAACACAAAGCATGTTGCCGAGCAATGAGCAACTCGGTGCCCTCTCCCCTACCCGTCGACTCTCTACCAAAAGTTACGACCCGTTACAACAAAAATTGTCGTGTCTGAACACAGCCCAATTAAGCTTGCCTAATATAAGAAAAGAGAGTTGGCAGCATTGAAAATAGAGTTTTATGGGGCATAATCATACTCGCTAGTAGTGATTTCTGCTCGATAACTTTGTGGTCGTTGTTGTTGCTTTCGTATGCAAATTTTTCGTCCATCGAGCAGAGCCGAAGTATAGCGAGCAGAGAAGTGGCGAATCGAAAACGACCTGAATTACTTATATATATATATAATTGGCGCGTACACCCTTTTTAGGTGTTTGGCCGAGCTCCTCCTCCTATTTGTGGTGTGTGTCTTGTTGTTGTTCCACAAATGGAGGGATCTACAGTTTCAAGCCGACTCCGAACGGCAGATATTTTTATGAGGAGCTTTTTAATGAAGAGCCTTGAGGAGCCTTTTCAGAAATACACTCGGAGGTTTGTCATTGCCTGCCGAGGGGCAACCGTTATTAGGAAAATGTTTTTCTTAATTTTGGTGTTTCACCGAGATTCGAACCTACGTTCTCTCTCTGAATTCCGAATGTTAGTCACGCACCAACTCATTCGGCTACGGCGGCCGCGGCCTGAATTACTTACTAATGAGGTAATTCGCTCTCAAAACTGCGTATGACAAATTAAGTAATTCGAAGTTAATTACGAATGAGAGTGCGCATTACGAATGGGAGAACGAAGAACGTGCTCTGTGAACACACCACTAGGATTTGAGCGCCAAAGAAAATAAGCGACGTGTGCCAAATCGCATGATCGCCAAATTTTTCTATCACAACTTTGAGCGCTGGCATGTAGCGCCATCTTGTCGCAACTAAAGCTCAGATATACTGATGTTGTCGAGCTGTGACCACAAAAAGTCGGTTAATACCGACTATACCGAAGACCGTTGTCGGTAGCGATGTATCCTTCCTCATTTCGAGAGAAATAAGGGCCATATCATAAAATAGTAAATTTTCGGAGATGCATGCGCTGCAATATAATTGGCCGCTCAGCCGAAAATAGGCAACGTTTGAGAAATTAATGTTATGGCCAAAATTCGGACTTTCGTATTTGCAACTGAGTCGGAATTTTAATAATATTTTTTCAACAAACCTTACTGAATATTTTAATACCTGAATGCCACTAATAACTTTGACAGCTGCTGGAACATAAGAATTGGAAAACCTATCATTGCTTTCTGGTCACTCTATATACGTGCACCCAATAGGTGCAATATTTTTCAATTTGTCTTTTAATAACGGCAACACATTTATTAAACAAAAAAAAAACAGTTTTGTTAGTATTTCAGTTAAGCCAAGTACAGTACAAAGTTTAGGTAGATTTGTAATTACTACGCCCGCATCTGCATGTGCGTATTAAGTCTACTCGTATAAGTGCGTATACATAGCCATACATACGTATATATGTATGTATTTATGCCAATAGATAACTTTAGTTCATTGTGGAAGTGAATCATTGATTTATTGAATAGTTAACGCATTAAATGGTGCTTCATTAGAGATAATACCAACTTTCAAAGCAGCACAAGGGTTTGCGATTCAGTTAGCTATGAAAATTCTTTAAATTATCTCTCATTAGGTTTTTTGATAAAGGAAAGAAAAATAGCATATTTTATTTTTATGACTTCCAGTGAAAGCTTGGTGACATTCGGTTCAGTGGAAGCGAAGTTATTGAGTCTAAATTGTCAGTATATTTGTGTCATTGGTACAAAAATTTTCGAGTTTCGAACAAAGAGCTAATATTAAATTTTGTTTTAAAATCGGTAAAACTTTTACCGAAACATTTGAATTAATGAAAAAAAGTTTATGGCGATGATTGTCTATCTCGTGCCAGAGTTCATGAGTGGTTTGCACGTTTCAGAGATGTTTGTGAGGACATAAATGACAATGAACATACGGGACGCCCAAAATCAGTAGTCACCGAAAACTCTGAATCTGAAGTTTATGGAATCGGAGTTGAATATCTCTTAAACATCGATTTATCGCATTTTACTTGATTCCAAATACAAAAGGTCTGTGCACGTTTCATTCCGCACAAGTTGGCTGAGGACCAAAAATTTCTCAGAATTCAACATTTGAAAGACCTCATTAAAAAGGCGAAAACTTCCTTTACAACAATGCAACTGCTGATGGAACGTGGTGTTTCCAAGATGCACCTGAAACTAAGCGTCAAAGTGCCCAATGGAAGGCCCCAGACTTGCCACCACCCAAAAAATCACGTTTGGAGAAGTCAAAAATCAAATCGATGCTCATTTGTTTTTACGATTCCAGGGGAATTGTCCACAAGCAGTTCGCCAAACCTCCAATGAAATTTTCTATCTTGGCGTTTTGTAGCGTTTGTTGCATCGCATTCGTCCAATTCGCCCTGAATACTGCAAAGGAGGACGCTGGCGTTTATGTCAGGATAATGCATCATCTCATCGATCCACTCTTGTGGCTGATTTTTTGACTAGAAATCGCATTTTAATCATCAATCACTCACCGTATTCGCCTCATATGGCTTCCTGTGACTTCTACCTAGTCGGAGAGTTGCATTTGGTCATGAAAGGGTAACGTTTTGCATCCGTAGAGGCCATACAAAAATCCAAAAGGCTTGTACCGACATCCTGAAGGACATTCCGGTCAATGACCTGAAACACTCTTTGGGCACTATTTTGAATACCTAATATAAATAAACTCGAAGTTATCAGAACAAAGCTCCTGTCGTTTTTATTTTAGCCCAATTTGTTTATTTTGGACTTCACCTTGTATATAGGTGCCATTCATTCAAAGTGTTCCAGTAGTCAAAAACAGTCAGTGTGGTAGAAGTTGTAACATATAGTCACTCATACCTTATTTGATGCAGATACTTTTTTTTTCCGAAGAGTTCTATATTTCATTTTATTTTGCGAAAATGGAAAAACTGATTATACAGACATATTATTTTTTAGCCGCAAGTGGTATGGGCCGGTTAGAATTTATTGAATCAACGACGGATAAATAGAAGTATTTGAACATTTAAAAAGAAATTTGAAACTGAATGTCAAAAATTTTGGCTTAAGCTTTGGCTCTAATACAACACTTAAAAACAGCTCGAAATACCCCATAATCGTCGGATCTCATTCCTATTTAGCATATGTGGGAAGTAAAACGGATATGCGAAGTATTATGCGGACAGAATCGGCGAGTATTACTACTGAGAAGTAGAGAAATTAGTAAACTTAATGTTAAATAGACTGAGTGAAGTCCTACAACATCGTAGCTATCCAACAAAGTATTAATTTTCATCTGATGACATTTTCAAGGGGATGCTTTCTCTCAAACCTTCGTCACATACAGATGCTGATGGTTTTTCAGCTATTTTACTTAAGAATTCTCCAGCGTTGACAATTCCTCTTCAGATTATTTTTAACAAATCTTTATCTACTGGCAATTTTTTAAATGGAAACGAGGACCGTGCATTACGTGGGATTCGAACTCACAACCTCTAGGATGGTGGAGGTGCAGGCTAGTGCACTTACTCTGAGGCTCATTCCTCAAACCCAAAAACTTATCTTTTCCATCCTTATATATATATATATATATAATTGGGGCGTACACCCATTTTGGGTGATTGGCCGAGCTCCTCCTCCTATTGGTGATGTGTGTTTTGATGTTGTCCCACAAATGGAGGGACCTACAGTTTCAAGCCGACTCCGAACGGCAAATATTTTTATGAGGAGCTTTTTCATGGCAGAAATAGACTCGGAAGTTTGCCATTGCCTGCCAAGGGGCGACCGCTATTAGAAAAATGTTTTTCTTAATTTTTGGTGTTTCACCGAGATTCGAATCTACGTTCTCTCTGTGAATTCCGAATGGTAGTCACGCACCAACCCATTCAGCTACGGTGGCCTTTCAATCCTTACGCTCGCACAATAGTTAGCATTGTGGCTGCTAAAACAAGCAACAACAAACAGGCCCAGTTACATATTGCATCAGTGGCGCCAGCAAGAGGAAGCGGGCAATCGCGGTAATAGCGCAGACACACCAAATTTAGCGAAATCCTCAACCATCTGTGCGATCCTTCTGGCAGAAAAATGTGAAACACAGATGGCGCTCCGAGCAGTAAGAAGGCGTTGTTCCTAAGCAACGACAGATGGGCATTCCCACTATTTAGAACTGGTAGCGGCGGCTAATCACCTACCCTGTCAGAAATCAAATAGATTAACGAAACCAACGCAAGACGAGTCTTGTCGAGACCCTATGCTCCCGAGAGGAGTGACAAGGAAGAAAAAAACTTTTTTAAATGAAGGAAAATTTACAACCATTAAACCTATTTTTTTTAAGTGGTAGAAAAATGATGTTCGTAATTATGGGCTAATTTCCAAGCTATCAATCATCTCTAAACTGTTTGAATGCATTACAAAGGACAACTTTATTTTGCGGTTAAAACTTTAATTAACCAAAACCAACTGGCCGTTCTACAGTTACTAATATTGCAGCTTTTAGCGGATTCTGTATGTCATCGTTTTCTAACGGACTTCAACTTGATTGCGTTTACACTGACTTCTCTAAGGAATTTGTCAAAGTGTCGCACGTAATTCTAGCAACATGTGGCTTATTTGGGCATTAACTCCACTTTTCTGCGATGGCTTAAGTCATATTTGACGGACAGACGATGCTTGGTAAAAATTGATGCAGTTTTATTTTGTTTCACTTTGTTGCTACATCAGGCGTTCCCCAAAGGATCATCTAAGAAGCAATTCTTTTTGTTATTTTTTTCAATGACAGAAGCAAAAGTTTTACTTTTTCTAATTTCTTGCTCTTCGCGGATGATTTAAAAATTTCCCCATCTGTTAAGGACGCAGTGGATGCTCAAAAGCTTCAACTTGACTTAAACAATTTTCATCGTTGGTGCATGAGGTCGCGTCTGTCTTGGAATATTAAAAAATGTTTTCATTTAACATTTTCCAGGCGTCGGTACATTTTTAACACATCCTACACCATTTCTAATAATGCACTAGAAAGTGTAACGGAGTTTAAGAATCTTGGAGTTTTATTCGATATGAAATTTTCCTTCAGTGGTTATATGAATTGTGTTTTCAAAATCGTACTCTGTTCTAGGCCTCATTCAGCGCAATACATCTGAATTTTCCGATACAAATTTTCTGATCTGAATTTACCCATAAACTGCTGTTTACGGCTCTTGTTCGTTCTCACTTAGAGTAAGCTGTTAGCATTTGGAGACCTTACGACCAACTTTCGATTAATAGAACAGAATTTTTGTTAAGCAGGCATTACGTTTCCTACGATTTGAGTCCCCTGTTTCATCCTATAATTCTCGGCTTAAGGTAATTAATTTCGAAGCTCTACAAAATAGAAGGAGAGTTTTGTTAATGGTATCGTCGATTGTCTAGATCTACTGGAGCGGATAAGCTTCCACAAAGAAGTCTTCGCAATTTTTATCTTTTTTATGCGGAAAACTTTAAGACTAAATTTGCGAGTAATGCAATTATTGTTCCCGCACTTCAAGACTATAATTCATTATCTAATAAAAGTCTGCTAATTTTGTAAAAAAAAAATTTTAATTTAGTGTATTAATATTGATTGCTAAAATTGCAAGGTAATTCATACTGCAGAGTTTTAAAATAAATAAATAAATAAATATATGACCTTCAGTTCTATAGTCCATACAATTTTGTTATAATAAAGTTTTGCTAAGTGAAGTTGCTCAAAAACTGCGTTGATTTTTGACATAGTTTTTTTTTTTTGCAAACGAGGCTGAACATTATCGTCCATATAAAAAAGCTCTGAATTTCCACTCTTCACGATTTTTGAGCGGCTACAAACTTTCATATACTTGTATTATATCAAAATTGAATGTTGGGTATACACCGAAAATTTTTAGCAAGCAATCAATCTACATTAGACTTATCTATTAATAAATTCTTACATATACATATTAAACAAAAAAATTTACCACCCTATAATATTTTCTACCTGATTTGCAAGAACATATACATATGAACGCATTTGCACTGATTATAAATATATTAATTTCCACGGTTATTCCATGAACTTTGATATTTCGCCGTTTAGCTGATGATTATCGAAGAAGACTCATTCGATTACCTCATTGAAGAATGAATACGTTACCGGTGGTTTATTCTCAAGCGTGTGGAAACATAGTAAATTTCTATGGCGTAGATAACTTTTATGAGAAGCCTTTTCGTGGCAAAACTGCACTTTGGAAGCTTACTATCAGTTTGATATTTTTCCGGACCCAGAACTGTTGTACAGTAAATGCATCTACGCATTAAACCATCGAATGTACTTGTATGTATGTATGTAAGCACTTTTAACTTTGCTGGACATCGGGGCGTATACGTTATTATAAAATCCATTCTTATCTGCAATAATAAGACCAGTTAGACTAGGCAAGGAATAGCTTGAAGCCTGTCGTTGTTATAGCAGTATAAACATACATACTTGTATATGAGAAACACTGCTGGAGTGACAACTCTTGGCAGGATATAAATCTGGGTCGTTCCGGTAACGTAACAAAGAACCGACTGTCGTGTGAACATAGCCAGAAGCCTTATTACGTAAGTTTTGTTGGACGCCCCCAAGAATTTGAGGGCTCACTTGAATTGTCAATTCGTAATAACTTAAAAACTATTTCATCAATTCGAATCTAACAAACAATATTTTCAATAAAATGTATAATCACTACCTTTAGCTGTATTAACTTCACATTTTCGAGTCAAACTCTGTGTTATATTAATTTCTAGATTGTGGAGATAATCGGCTCCAAATCAGCCAAATTTGCTTTGGTAACTGTTTCACCGTCTATATTTATTTTCCTTTGAGTGTTTGTTTACCTAATGTTCATTTTCAATAGGGTTGTCAACAGGCTATTGTGAAGATCAATCCAACATTTGAATTTCATTTGAATGCTTCCACTCTATATACATACCTTCGATTTCGATGATTAGCATCGTTGTCTTCTTGTAAAATCCAAAATTTTTTCGGAGAAGCAGCCCCAAACATGAACCAAAACTGGATGCAACAGTTCGTTGAAGTTGTCGATTATCAGCAGTACACCGGAACAGGCGTAGGCAACTATTCACCCAAAAGGAACATTAATCGATGGATATTACGTTTGCACCATTCCATTCTAAATTTGCTTTAGGCCATGCAAGTCCCATTTTAATGTGTGATAATGACAGCAGCGGTTTTTTAATGTGCTCCGGAATTTGAGGTATTCTGCATTTAAACGTCCTCAAATAGTACCTTTGGATACATAACCACCAATTTTCCTTAAAACAGCTTCATCTTCCCTCAACTACAAACTCGGCTTTGCCCCAAACATATCAATGATCTTCTGATCTTGCTTTGGAGCTTTTGGTTATCTCTTTTTTTACGTTGCACCCATTTATTTATGAAGGTATTCAAATATTTGGTTGCCGCCGTAGCCAGATTGGTTGGTGCGTGACCACCATTCGGAATTCATAGAAAGAACGTAGGTTCGAATCTCGGTGAAAACACCAAAATTAAAAAACACATTTTTCTAATAGCGGTCGCCCCTCGGCAGGCAATGGCAAACCTCCGAATGTATTTCTGCCATGAAAAAGCTCCTCATAAAAATATCTGCCGTTCGGAGGCAACTTGAAACTGTATGTCCCTCCATTTGTGGAACAATATCAACACGCACACCACAAATAGGAGGAGGAGCTCGGCCAACCACCCAAAAAGGGTGTAAGCGCCAATTATATCTACATCTATACTATAAAGGTGAATGTCTGAACGTTGTCCGCGCAGCACTACGAAACGACAACACCAAATGACGTAAAAATTGTTATACATTCATATTTTCACCCAATGAAGGTTATAGGCATGTTTTTATGATGGAACTCCCTTCCCACAGCCCCCCCGCCCGCCACCACTCTCATTCGCCCCTAATAATCGAATATTTGCTTAAATTTAATCTAAAAAATCTTTGTTTTTCCTATCTTCCACTATTTATAGCACACTCTAGACTTCATAATCCGCATAAGCTGTTCAACTATGACCCAAATGCAAAGTTTAAAAACGGTTTGAGATAATATAGAAAATTAATAAAAATAATGTTGCTTGTTATTTTTCTGATTGGTTGTTTTGATTTTATCCAACGAGGCATAGCAACGGATGCCGGATAGAAAAAAATCCCTCAAAACTACTCCTACGCGAGCGGGGCTAGCTCTCTGCAGGAGGATTAGCGACAGTCGATCGGACATGACAAGTAACAGCAGTTTAGTCCATCTGCAGCCTCTCTCAGCCTGCCAAGCTCGCTTAAGGGTTGTAGTAACCCATTTGCTAATTTGCCATTTGATGGGTGCAGAAGGGAGTGGCAGAATAGGATCTAGGCCAAGGTACTGTAAATTTTGTAGTATATGTAAATGTCTTTTAGATAATTGTATTTTAATGCTGTTAAGTGGAATTTTTCAAGGAATCATGGCTTATTTATTAAATCAGTCCAGCTAACGTGTGGTTCATCGAAGATTCGGAACATAAATAAGTTTTTTGATTTTGACATCTACAATAGGTGTTGAATTGTATCGATTTGTCAACTCTGCAATGCAAACGCATCTTTAATTCTCTCTCTTTAAGTATTCTCTCTTTTTTGACCTTTATAACGACTTTACATAATAAGTATTAGAACTAAGCGACCACTTGAATAAATTCTGTAACTGAAGCCGGTTGTCTTTTTCATTTTGCGCGTGCTCGGTCGTAAGTATTCGTGGGACCTTCTATCAATAGGATTCGTGATGTGTCAGAAATTTAGTTTGTGACTAAATATTTATTGTTGCTGTTATTAAATTTTAGAAATTAAATGTTTGCATTAGCCATTTATAAAATGGGTCGCTTTTCGCTTGAGCAAACTTGAAAAACATTAAAATCGAATACTCATGAAAAAAGTGATTTCACGTGACCATCTAAGAGCTGAGATTTGACTGTATTAGATTGAGTTTTACAGAACACCGTTAAGTATAAGTTATGTACATACACCAACCATCCACCGACAATGCATGAAATCAAAGTTGCCATCAATGGGGTAAATGTACTGAATCCTTGGGCTACTCTAAATGCAGCCGGAGAAGTCATTTAAATGAATTTATATTTGATGATTAATGGCAAGCTTTACTCTTTCTATTATAAAAAGGACTCATACACACACATCAGAAAAGAACTAAAAAAACTATGTATTCGAATATTGCTATCCATTTTTTTTAACATTGTACTAATTTTGTTATTTATTTTATTATTGATAAATTATTACATATATTTCAAATATTAATATTTTTTTTTTAATATATTACTAACTCATTTCGAATTAACATTTTGTAACTACAGCCGCTATGACGATTGAGTTTAAGTCGTTGATTTATGCTGATGATGTGATCGCCTTGATATCGAGTCAATTTCCCGGTGTTATCAGCTCGATTCCAAAAGGATAAGACAAGACTGATACCAATTCCACAAAGGCTGATCGTTCTTCAATAATAAAAAATCTATGTATGTACGAGGGGGGTTCAATAAATACCCGTGTTTGATGACTGAGGGCGTTCCTGAGGCAAGTTGGTATTAGCATCGTGTGCTGCCATCTATCAAACGACGGCAAAACAAATCAGACTGATTGATAGGTTAGTTTGGATTTGGCAGCTATTCGTGTAAGTTGGAAAAAGAGCAGTGTCGTTCGGTAATTTGCTTTTTGTTTTTGGATGGGAAAAATGCGAGGAAATAAAAGTAAAATTGTGCTGTCTATGGGGACTCTTCGCCATCTATCACCACAGTTAGATATTGTATCAACAAACGTGAACGAACATCCGTTTTTGATGAAAATCGACTAGGCCGTCCACGACATGATTCTCGCTGATCGGCGAACGAAAGAGGCCGATGGGTGCCGCGATTTATCACAAGCAACAACAAGCGTATGCGGCTGTTAACTTCGAAGCAGTGTTTGGACCAATTTAAGCGAGATCCGAAGGAATTTTTGCATCAAACTGTCACCGTTCATGAAATCTGGATTCATCATTACATACCAGAAACTAAGTAACAATCAAAACAATGGATTTCTCTTTTCTCTCGGTGAATCTACTCCGAAGAAGGCGGAGACAGTCCAATCAGCCGGGACGGTCATGGTGACGTTTTTTTTGGGATGCAGTCGGCGTCATCCTCAGGGATTTTTTAGAAAAAGGATGAACGATCAATGGACTATACTACAGTTAGTTATTGGACCACTTTCACAAAGAATTGAAGGAGACACGTCCGCGTTTGACGAAAAATAAGGTGCTGCTCCACCATGATAGCGTAGCAGCACATTCATTCGGAGTTGTCACCGCCACACTGCGTTAAATGAGTTATGAATTGCTACCCCCGTACTCATCCGATCTGTCTCCCTGGGATTTTTTGTTGTTCCCTAACATGAAGAAATGGATCGAGGGAAACAAATTTTGTTCAAATGAGGAAGTCGTCGCCGAGACAGAGGCGTATTTTGGAGAGTCCTAAACTAAGACCAAAAATCCTATTTTTTTGAGGGGTTGAAAAAGTGGCCGGAGCGTTGTGAGAAGTGTATCTTCTTAAATGGGACTATGTTGAAAAATAAAAAAAAAAAATTTTTGAAAAAATAGTGTCTTCATTTCTAACACGGATACTTACTCCAGCGATTTCATCTTATATACAGCCCGTTGTAAAACTTTTAACTCATAAATAATAAAAGTATAGTTCATACAACAACAAAAATCATATAATGCAAAGTTTCAAGCTTTGTAGAAAATTAAAAAAAAAAAACTTCCAACTTTTTAACCAGAGTTTCTATAATTTGTATGCGTATTCAGTTTTATAGTCCATTGAATTTAAAGCATAATATTAAGGGACAACAAAACACCATTGATTTAAAAAAAATTGCGTTGAGGTCTCACGCTTTCTCTTCCGTACATACTTGCATTTTTTTACATGTAAGAAAAAGCACCGTCACCAAAAAAAAAAAAATTGCCAAACATCAACGGTAGTTTGTAATAATTTGAAACTTGCACTTTAACTTTGTTATGCTAGAATTCAATAGACTATAAAACTGCATACCCATATTTTAGAAATTCTGGTGGAAAAGTTGAAAGTTTTGAGGAATTTTTTTGACGTGATAACGTCTTATAATTCGATTTAACAGGCTGCACGCACGAAAAAATGTGTCGTTACCTTGCTCATATGTAGTTACCTTGCTCATTAGTGTTACCTTGCTCATATTAGTGTTACCTTGCTCATATTAGTGTTACCTTGCTCATTGCCGTTACCTTGCTCATTGCATTGAATGAACTGCAAGCGAAAGGGCGGAACGAACGACAAAGCAAACAAAGCAAACGAACGGCAACGTTCGACATCTTGCTCTCTCCTACTTAAGTGAGCGTATATATGTATGTATGTATATGCGCAAATGTACATATATAAATTCACGTATTTGTATTTGCATATGCCTTCTTATTGATTATTATTAATTTGATTCACTTGAAGAATTTAAAATAAAACCAAGTTTGTTAATAATACCTGTTGTTTTAATGTTATAATTATTAATTTTTTTATTATATATGTGGGAATGGTTGACAACAACCCTGGTTGACAACAACGGTGAACGAGGCACTTGTGTTTCAACTGGCGTAGAAGGCGGTTCCTCAATAAAATTTATGAATTCCTCAAATCAAATTTATAAAACTCACATTGTAAAATTTCAATAAGACGTTCAAACCTATATTTTAAATTTCAATAAAACGTTCAAACCTATATTTTGGGGGCTCAACCGGGAAAAGGAAAAGGATAAAGAAAAGAATGGCATGTCTTGGCGATTTAATTAGAAGTAGCCTGCGCAGTGGCAGTAAAGCAAAAATCACGACGCTGCATAAGTATATTTTTGAAAGCGAAGGCGACAGAAGTAACCGCCAACGACTTAGAGCGTTCTGTGGCTTCGCCTATAACGAAGGCAGCGCGGAATTTGAAGTTAAATCTCGATACGTGGATGCGAATTTAAGCGAGCGTGACCTAGTCACCATTTGTAACGTTTTGGGGATCGACTACAATGTGGCTGATGTGAAATTACACATATTTCACAATTTGCAAAAGGGACGCTTACTCGTAGCAAGCGGTGCAGAAAATCACGACGATGACGACGATGACGACGACGGCGTTGGCAGCGAAGACGAGGCAGCCAACAGCTACGACGGCGCAGAACAACGTGCTTGTTCGACATTGCGGAATAGGAGAAACGACGATTGTTTTTTTTCTATCGACGGCAACGAAGGTAGGAAAGAAGCTCACAAAACTGCTGAACGACGGGAAAGAAGGCGTATTTGTGACGAACGAGAAGCAAGTATAAGTGCAAGTGAAGTTAACGAAAACGAAATGCCAATGCAAATGTCGCGGTTTGCAATAAATTTTCGTGATATTGAAGACTCAGTAAGGCCGTTTGATGGTACTGACAAATTGCCAATAGATGTGTGGGTAAATGAGTTTGAAGAAACTGCTACCCTCATGCGTTGGGATGAATTTCAAAAATTTGTGTTCGCAAAGAAGTCGCTGAAAGGTTTAGCAAGAATGTTCATTTTAAGTGAAAGGGGAATCACATCGTGGTGTAAACTGAAAAAGGCATTAATAGATGAATTTCAAGCTGTGGTAAATAGCGCTCATTTGCACAAGCAGTTGACAGAAAGAAAGATGAAGAGAGAGGAGAACGTGCAGGAATATTTTTTTTGTATGAAAGAGTTAGCAGCAAGAGGAAACATTGAAGAAAATGCTTTGATTCAATACGTAATTGATGGTATACGCGATATGAGTGTGAGTAAGACAGTTCTATATGGCGCAAAAAATATTCGTGAATTTAAGGAAAAGCTTCGATTATATGAGGGAATACGTGAAAAAGTGAAAACAGACGATACTAAAGAAATTATAAAAAAGGGGATGGTGAACAAAACCGAAAGAAATGAACTTAAATGCTACAATTGCGGGGCGAAAGGCCACAAAAGCGTTAATTGTGAGAGTAGAGAAAAGGGGACAAAGTGTTTTCAGTGTAATGAGTATGGCCATATTGCTAAAAATTGCACAAACAATAAGAGTTTAAACAAAGGCGCTCAGCGAAACACACGACTTATTACAGGAAAACGAAGCATAATGAACAAAGATGTAATAATGAATGATAAAAAATTAATAGCATTATTTGATACGGGGAGTAAGTTTAGCCTCATTACTGAGAGTGTGTATAATGTGTTGAATAAACCTTATTTAAAGGAATGTAATATTTCACTATATGGCTTCGGTGAGTGTGACACTAAAAATGCAGTAAAGCCAATGGGTGCGTTGAAATATAAAATTGAGATAGACGGCGAAATATATGATCTAGAATTTTTGGTTGTACCTTCGAAATTCCTGGATTGTGAAGTGATAATTGGAGAGAACTTTTGTGCTTACGCTGAAGTGAAGATAGATCGTGAAGGGTTGCATATCAAAAAAGTAGAAAATGACAGTGATGATAATTCAAAGTTTTTTATGATGAAAATTGACATAGCTGCGGACGAAAAAGAAATTGATATCGGTGAAATGGTCCAAATAGGATCAAAACAAAAGGTGCGCGACATGGTAAAAACTTATCAACCAAATAAACAAAAATTTACAAATGTTGAAATGAAAATTATTTTAAAAGATGAGTCGCCAATATTTTCGAGGCCGCGACGTTTACCTATAGCTGAAAAACTCATTGTAGACAGTCAGGTGGAACAGTGGTTAAGTGATGGCATAATAGAAGCCTCGGATTCTGAATTTTGTAGTCCGGTTGTGTTGGTAAAGAAGCGTGATGGTACGCCAAGACTGTGTATCGACTTTCGAAGACTAAATAAAGTGATGATAAAGGATCATTTTCCTTTACCTTTAATTGAAGATCAACTTGACCAATTACAAAATGCTAAAATTTTTTCTACAATTGACTTACGAAATGGGTTTTTCCATGTGTCCATAGCTGAGTCTAGTCGTAAATACACAGCTTTCGTAACACACAACGGTCAGTATCAATTTTTGAAAGTGCCTTTCGGGTTGTCGAATTCTCCGAGTGTTTTCCAGAGACATATAAATGCAATTTTTAGAGACTTGGTGCGTAGAGGTACCGTGTTACTTTATATGGACGATGTGATTATCCCTGCTCAAAACGAAGAAAGTGCTTTAAAAAATTTAGAAGAAGTAATGCAAGTTTGCAAGGACTATGGACTCGATATAAATTTTAAGAAGTGTCAATTTTTAAAAACAAAAGTAGAATTTTTAGGGCATGTTGTAGAAAATCAAAAGCTATCGCCATCGCCAGAGAAAATTGAAGCTGTAACAAAATACAAAATACCACAAAATTTGAAACAATTACAGGGGTTTTTGGGCCTTGCGGGATATTTTCGAAAATTTGTTAGAAATTTCTCGGTGATAGCAAAACCGCTCAGTGACTTAACGAAGCAAAATGTAAAATTCGAAATGAAAGACAGAGAAATCGAATCGTTTCAAACACTAAAAAAATGTCTAAGCGAAAAACCGGTTGTAAGCATTTTTAATCAAAAGTTTCAAACTGAAGTTCATACTGATGCCTCTATCGACGGTTATGGAGCTGTGTTACTACAAAAATTGCCTGAAGATGGGCATCTGCATCCTATTTACTATATGAGTAAGAAGACAACTGAGGCTGAAAGAAAGTACACGAGCTATGAGTTAGAAGTTTTGGCAGTTATAGAGGCTCTAAAAAAGTTTCGCGTTTATCTACTAGGTCTGCATTTCAAGTTAGTAACCGACTGCAATGCCTTCACTAAGACGTTAGACAAAAAAGACCTATGCACCAGAGTCGCTAGATGGATATTGTTCCTCCAAGAATACGACTATGAAGTAGAGCATCGAGCTGGCACCCAGATGAGACACGTCGATGCCCTTAGCCGTTACGCAGTTTTTTCTATAAACGATGATTCTTTGGTTAGATTGCGATGCGCGCAACTTCAAGATGATGAACTCAAAGTTATTTTAGATGTTCTTCGCGAAAAAACCATTTTCAACGACTATTTTACGAAAGGTGGCATTTTGTACAAGCTTGTAGGTGACGACGAATTAATTGTTGTGCCCACCAACATGCAAAGGGAAGTTATCAGAAAAGCACATGATAATGGTCATTTTGCAGTGAAGAAAACTATGGAGCTGATAACCAAAGATTACTATATACCAAAAATCGAAGAAAAGATACAACGTCACATTGCCAACTGCATACCTTGCATTATTTCAAACAGAAAACTAGGTAAACAGGAAGGTGAGCTACATATATTACAGAAAGGTGAAATACCACTCCAAACGTACCACGTCGACTTCCTTGGCCCATTGGAATCGACAAGCAAGCTTTACAAACATATATTTGCAGTGATTGATGGATTCACAAAATTTTGTTGGCTGTATCCAACTAAAACGACATCAGCGAAAGAGGTAATTAAAAGGTTACACATCCAGAACGCGATATTTGGTAACCCAGTCCATATAATCTCTGATCGGGGCGCAGCTTTTACATCTGATGACTTTCAAAACTACTGCGAAGCTGAAGGTATAAAACATCACACAATAACCACAGGGTTACCTCGTGCGAATGGACAGATCGAACGGTTAAATGCGGTAATTAGCTCCGTATTGGCAAAATTGAGTGCAGACGACCCATCCAAATGGTACAAGCACGTCGAAAAAGTACAACAAGCTATAAACTCAACATACACAAGGAGTACAAAAACGACGCCTTTTGAATTGATGATAGGGGTAAAAATGCGAAAGAAAGAAGACATACAATTAAAGCAACTCATCGAAGATGAAATGATTTTACATTTTCAAGACGAGAGAAACGAGCTAAGACAGAATGCGAAAAGGGAGATCCTGAAACTGCAAGCAGAAAACAGAAAATCGTATAACCGTAAACGAAAACCAGCATCGTTATATAACCGCGGGGACCTGGTGGCCATAAAAAGAACTCAGTTCGGGGTAGGTCTTAAGCTGAAACCAAAATATCTCGGACCATACGAAGTAAGAAGCATCAAATCAAATGGCACGTACGATGTATTAAAAATCGGCTTGGGTGACGGGCCAAAAACGACAACTACATGCGCTGAATATATGAAGCCATGGTCAATATCTTCAGATGATGATAGCATCGCATTCGGGCCGAACGCGCAGCAGGATGGCCGAGTTGTGGGAATGGTTGACAACAACCCTGGTTGACAACAACGGTGAACGAGGCACTTGTGTTTCAACTGGCGTAGAAGGCGGTTCCTCAATAAAATTTATGAATTCCTCAAATCAAATTTATAAAACTCACATTGTAAAATTTCAATAAGACGTTCAAACCTATATTTTAAATTTCAATAAAACGTTCAAACCTATATATATGAAGGAAAAAATGTATGGTACTATTTACCATATCTATACTAATATTATAAAGAGGAAAACTTTGTTTGTTTGTAATGAATAGGCTCAAAACTACTGGACCGATTTTAAAAATTCTTTCACCATTCGAAAGCTACATCATCCACGAGTAACATGGATTATATTTTATTTTGGAAATAGGGCTCGAGATATAGGTCAAAACGTGGACCCGGGTAACCTGCGGATGTGTATGTACAATATGGGTATCAAATGGAAGCTGTTGGTGAATGCTTTAGTACAGAGTATTTTTCATGCCGCTCCGTGACTAGGGTCTCGAGATAGAGACCAAAACGTGGACCCTAGAATGTGTTTGTACAATATGGGTATCAAATGAAAGCTGTTGGTGAATGCTTTAGTACAGAGTATTTTTCATGCCGCTCCGTGACTGGGGTCTCGAGATATAGGTCAAAACGTGGACCCGGGTAACCTTTGGTTGTGTATGTACAATATGGGTATCAAATGAAAGCTGTTGATAAGTGCTTTAATACGGGGTAATTTTCATACCTATTGATGACTAGGGTCTGGAAATACATGCCAAAACGTGGACCCGCCGTGTCTTTGCACCGAATTAAACCAAACTTACACACATTGTTAAGTAGGTATTGAAGATGATTTCCGTATAGTTTGAATACCTATTGGTAGATAGGGTCTCGAGATATAGGTCAAAACGTGGACCCGGGTAACCTTCGGACGTGTATGTACAATATGGGTATCAAATGAAAGCTGTTGGTGAATGCTTTATGTTATGTTATGTTATGTTATGTTATGTTATGTTATGTTATGTTATGTTATGTTATGTTATGTTATGTTATGTTATGTTATGTTATGTTATGTTATGTTATGTTATGATATGTTATGTTATGTTATGTTATGTTATGTTATGTTATGTTATGTTATGTTATGTTATGTTATGTTATGTTAAGTTATGTTATGTTATGTTATGTTATGTTATGATATGTTATGTTATGTTATGTTATGTTATGTTATGTTATGTTATGTTATGTTATGTTATGTTATGTTATGTTATGTTATGTTATGTTATGTTATGTTATGTTATGTTATGTTATGTTATGTTATGTTATGTTATGTTATGTTATGTTATGTTATGTTATGTTATGTTATGTTATGTTATGTTATGTTATGTTATGTTATGTTATGTTATGTTATGTTATGTTATGTTATGTTATGTTATGTTATGTTATGTTATGTTATGTTAAGTTATGTTATGTTATGTTATGTTATGTTATGTTATATTAAGTTATGTTATGTTATGTTATGTTATGTTATGTTATGTTATGTTATGTTATGTTATGTTATGTTATGTTATGTTATGTTATGTTATGTTATGTTATGTTATGTTATGTTATGTTATGTTATGTTATGTTATGTTATGTTATGTTATGTTATGTTATGTTATGTTATGTTATGTTATGTTATGTTATGTTATGTTATGTTATGTTATGTTATGTTATGTTATGTTATGTTATGTTATGTTATGTTATGTTATGTTATGTTATGTTATGTTATGTTATGTTATGTTATGTTATGTTATGTTATGTTATGTTATGTTATGTTATGTTATGTTATGTTATGTTATGTTATGTTATGTTATGTTATGTTATGTTATGTTATGTTATGTTATGTTATGTTATGTTATGTTATGTTATGTTATGTTATGTTATGTTATGTTATGTTATGTTATGTTATGTTATGTTATGTTATGTTAAGTTATGTTATGTTATGTTATGTTATGTTATATTAAGTTATGTTATGTTATGTTATGTTATGTTATGTTATGTTATGTTATGTTATGTTATGTTATATTATGTTATGTTATGTTATGTTATGTTATGTTATGTTATGTTATGTTATGTTATGTTATGTTATGTTATGTTATGTTATGTTATGTTATGTTATGTTATGTTATGTTATGTTATGTTATGTTATGTTATGTTATGTTATGTTATGTTATGTTATGTTATGTTATGTTATGTTATGTTATGTTATGCTATGTTATGTTATGTTAATTATGTTATGTTATGTTGTGTTGTGCTGTGTTGTGTTATGTTATGTTATGTTATGTTAATGTTAACTCATTCTCTATATCCATACAAAATATCTATCAAACAAATAAAATTAAAATTTTCTTTTGAAAAATGCAACCATTCAATCAGTATTTTCTTATGACGTTATCACGTTAAACTATCGTCAGTAAACCGACTTTACAGACAACCTCTTTTTTTTAGTTTTTTATGGTTTTTGTTGTAGTATGATATTACAATTAATAGGCGTTAAGACAAGTAGTACATATGTGTATGCACAAAAATACAGAAAAACAATTTGCACATATTTAATATCGGTTTAAATTTTTGTTTCTAACCGATTTATTGCCAACACCGTTCAATCCACTTTTAGATTTTTCTCATCTAATTATATTAATTTTACTGCAAAATCAGGTGAACTTTAATCAGCTCACGTGTATTTCAATTTTGCACATATGCATTAAATGAGCTTCGGCTAAATATTACAATCAAACAGCTGCTGTCATAAAATATAAACCTAAATTTCGATAAGCTCGCAGATTTACGAATTATTGTAAAGTATTGTTGGCAACTGTTTAGGTGAGTATTGGACTATGAGTATTTTACTACAGGGGTTCCGAATCATTTTTATACTGCGACTGTTTTTTTAAATAATCTTTTTGGTCCCCTGCTCTAACTCTTCCAAAGGAAGGTACTAATATCTGCGTACTGCCTTAGCAAGCCACATTCGTTTTACTTTATTTATTATTTAAACAAACTCTAAGAATTATAGAACTACACTGGTTCACAAAATTTGAGGGTTAAATTAAACATTACGAATTGTCAATATTCACATATATAGTGCAAATTTTATAGCTCTGCTCCTAAACATATACAAATATCAATGGCCCAAAGTCCTAAGAGCCCTAAACAAATTTTTTTCTCTTATTAAATTAAAATCTGAATCCATCAGTTCCTCAGAAACTATTAGTCCTATCGAAAAGTAATGTGTACTCTGTTTATGGGGAATTTCATTATCTTTTACTTGCTATCTATAAATCGTATTAAGATATACCTGATTAAGTGAAAAAAATGAACTACATTTTGTGAATGACTGAGCGATAATATTGTACTTTGGACAATTCCATGCTGTTTCGACAAGTTGGGTGCAGAGGGACAGGGGTGTTAGGTGAGTGGGTTAAAGTGAATAGGGGGTTAGTATAGTGTAGGGTATCTTCACATGCCAGACATATATGGAATATGTCGGAATCGATTCTGGATAAATAGGAGTTTAACCTGCTACAATCTCGAGAACGTACTTGAGCCAAAATTAGGGTGGTGGTTGGACTCCGATAACGGCATTCGAGGATCAGGAGTTTAGGAAGCGGGTAAGAGACTCCCATTAGTGGCAATAGTGGCATCCGGTGTCCATTTTTGTCTTAAGCCAGTGTTATTAGAGCGTTCGACACAATTCTCGGTTCTTTCTGCGTTAATAATAGAGAAAAACAAATAGTTTTCCCATCAAAGTGTGTGTTTTATAGAAACCAAAGCAATTTTCTGAAAGTTTGAGAAAAATTACGAATTTTTGCTGAATTCAAAAGTGGATATTCTTAGTGACTTTCTTATGTTTTTATGGACTTTCTGATATTAAACCGAAACTATGTATTTCTACTATCTAACTATCTCTCACTCGAAAAAGATATTTCAAAGCTAAGAATGGATAATTTGGTGCTCTTCTAGGCCTAACACTAGAATTTATGCATTAAAACAGAAAACCAGGAAACAATTTTTTGTCGACCCGTGCTATTATTATTTATTGAAATAGAAAGTAGTATAATAACTTGAGCACAATTTCTCAAATCTTGTGGTTGTTATAGAGATTATCTGATTTACATTTTTGAATTTTAAGCTAGGCATCCAGTGTTGCCTTCAAAATAATATTGTAAAAAATCTGCCAAGTGAAGAGAAAATCAAAATAAATATCATGTATACTCGTATATATATAAACACGTATTGATGCTCGTCATACTAAAGCTCAAGGATGTCTCAATCTCACCGTATGTGATATGAATCATTGCAAGCAGAGCACCGATATTTTCTGGCACAACAACTGATTTCGCACGACCTTTTCAGAATTCGTCGGTGAACGAAAATCGACGAGAAAATTCATTTTTCCACTTTTTGCGGCGTTAAAGGATGGTGCTAGTCATATAATTATTTCAGTTCATCAATGCATTCTCGCCTTGTTAATCCACGCCGATTTTTGTAAAAGTACTTATAATTGCATGAAAATGTTCTCGGTTTGATTCCAATTTTTGCCAGCCACTGTAAAAAAACACTAATATGGCTCACACATCAAAACGTTCTGATTGTGCCTATGGTAAAGTATATCAAAGTTTCCAATGGAAATGTCAAAAGGCTCCTAACAATATTAGAAGTGCCAAACACCAAAAGTTTTAATAGCAACCCTCATATGGCTGGAGACATATGTACATCGTAAGATATGACTCACTAAAAACAACTAGCGACAACGACTGAGGTCACTGGGCGTTCCTTTCTTCGACAGCCTGGAGCAGTGCGCCTACCTCAATCCAATCAATCTCCTCCATTATATCAACAGCTCCGGCTGGTTATAGATATCTGCCTGCTAGAGGTCTCATAATGGTATCAAGACGGCGCTTTAGTGCTACTTGAGGAGTGCCAGACTGGCACTTCAACCATTTCACCTACCTCCCTTAAGACAACTAGCAGAAAATATTAATTCATCTAATATAAAAAAGAACTCGTTAATTGTACTTTTGTGTAAAGTAATATTTTTTTATTCATGATAAAAAATTGTCAATTTTATTCAAACCAGCTCATTTGCTTTCTTTCGCCGTGTACATTGTGATGTCAGCATAAAATAAAATGGCGAAAAGTCGTCCCATTCGAACTGTAGTCGTATGCTTCTAGCTTCAAATAAATGTCGGCTGTTCAACACAGTTCATCCTTTTCTTTTCAATTTTCTTCGGATGTGACATTCCAATGTACAAAATGTTGTTTTTGGTATAGCGCCATCAGCTTTAATGAATGTGCCTTGAAGACAATATTTTTTTTTTTCTTAATATATTTGGCTCAATCTGCCCTATGCAGAAGCTGCAACTTGAATGTTTTCATATTAAAAATTTAGGGAAATATTTTAACGAATAACATTTCACAATTTTCTCACTCAAAATTGCACAACGCCGACTACAAGCGTATTTTTTTGTAGAACCAATCAAAAACATGTGATGATTGAAAAAATTCTAAATTTGACTACCGACTATTAGGAAGATCTTAAAGTACTGTTAGAAGCTTTCAAAGTGAAGATTTTTTTATGGAATTTGGGCACTGTAGGCATCTTTGCTCTGTCTAACGTGCTGTCGCTCGCAACACTTTCAGTATAGCACTTTTGGGAACCTCTGGACTATAAATATATCTACGTGCAATATTACTCCATACATGGGCACATACATACATAGATACACGTTGTTTAATTTGCGGTATGTTATCAAAATAATCTATTGACTATATGGTTAGATTTAAGAGTATCTACTCAAGACATAAGATTTATTTGTGGAAAATAAAGGTATGCACATACATATGTGAATGTGTGTGCATATCTCTGCGTTTATACGTAAACGTTTTGATATTGAATTTGTCTTGAGTTAAGTGGCAGCGGTGGCTATAAAAGTTACCACCAAATATGGATTGATTGCAGTTTATTTCCATAAATTCGCGCGATAAGTCGGATTACGGTTAAATCCTCGTACAGCGGCCATAGCGATTAAGTGTTGAAATCACAAACGAAATGGCAGCGCGGCATACATTTGCGGCGTTGTCGCTAATATTAGCTGTATTTGTACATAATTCTTATGCTACTGAGTCGTCAACAGCTTTGGCTCTCTCAGGATCACCCTTCAAAAATGATCTCTCGTATCTGTTTTACAAAGATGGTGCAAGCATTGGCGCTACAGCATTAAATATCACATCAAGGGCCTACGATGATTCGCAGTGCCTGAAGGATATCGACCGTATATCGGCTGCGCTTGACGAATATTATGAATGGGCTATCGAGTGTAAGTGTAAATGAATTCGGGTACTCTTAAGTATATTTAAGAAAGATGTGAATGTTGCGTTCGAGGGATCAACAGTCAAACATAAAAAAACTGCCACTTCAACACACTTTTAGGAAACGCACAAAAAATGAAAACAGTTGTGAGCAAAAATTGAAAAAGAATCTTATCTACTCAAAGGCAAAGTTCTATTATTCTTTGATAAAAAAACCGAGAAACATTGGAAAAGAGAAACAAGAGATGTATCTTCCAATAAGTGAAGCAAAACTGTTGATTATTAGTGGCTCCATACATTGTTTCAGTGAATTTGGAAATAAAATAGCGACAGTGAAATTAGGGACACTCGAAAAATGTTAATAGTGTGCAACTATATATAGATTGCCAAAAATGAATTACAAAATATGTTTTGAAAAGATATTATTCCAATTGTTTCAGCATTCAATAAAAAATTGATATTTCTGCATTAAAAAAAAAAGCAACAAATAAAGCAGCCGGTGAATTATTTAAGTCTTTAGATTATTTCAATATGACTTTTCAATGATGACTTACGGAATATATTTAGCAAAAGATAGATACAAATATTTCTAAAATTGTCTAAATAGGGTCAATGTAAGACTTATTTCATTTGTTGCCTAAAAAACAGTTTACAATCATAATTTTTAGTAAATCGATAAAAATGTTTAGAGCTACTTAACTTCTATGAAAAGTTATAACTTATTTGATGCAGATACGAGAAAAATCGAAACGCTCTGAAAAAAAATTCTATAATCATTATGAACTTTGTATGTTTAGTTTTACGTAACAGGAGTGCTAAGGAGTGTTTTTCACTAAAAATCTCAATTTTGAAAAAAATGAAGTTACGAGGTTAATACAGAAAGGGGACGATTTGCAGGTGAAATTTTTTTAAATAGATTCCAAAGTATGCATAAAACTAGCAACAAAGCGACAAATCAAATGTAAATAAATAAAAAAGTTTTTTACAATCGATACCGTCGGCCATTTACAGCAGTATTATGCATTTCAATCATTTTGCAAAACTTCTTTGCTTTTCACTCACAATGATTTCTAGAAAAACTCTATTCAGATAAAGTGTTAGGTAAAATGTGATAACGTTAGTTTTCAAAGTTAAGCTGAGCCTAAGTTTTCGAAGTAGTTTATCGCTTGTTCTTCAACAAGTCTTTAATTTAGAAATTCCAGTGAAACGGAATCACGAAAAGTTGTTGTTGTGTGGCGAATGCGCGTCAAACTAATTTTATCTATTTGTCATTCATTTCATTTTTCTATTCTCTTTCCTCGAAATTCCACCGAAATTAAGTTAACCTGCGGTGGACGGTAGCAAGCGATTGTGAAGGGTTTTCATAATATTTGCTAAGCTTTTGTGTGTTTAACGAGTACGAGAAATTCACTTTTTTCGCAGACACTTATTTCAAATGCCTCTCACAACAATTACTATTTGACTGATCAAACAGAGTATTAGTGTGCGTTCTTTTCTTAATAATTTTATTGACAAGCAATATTTTGATTTTTATGTGGTGAGACCATCTGTTCTAATTTTCAGAAGCTTTTTGATCCATTTTCCTATTTACGAGCCTTTTCAAACTAAAAAAAATATATTTGTTATTAATATTTTAGCAGTTTAGTCCACGGAGTACACGGTGAGCCAGCCATTGACAATATGATTATTTGACAAATTTATATGTAGAGTCGCTTGCTTCCAGTAAAATTTTTTCTATTAGACTTAATGATAATTTTCAGCCAATACATGCAAACGAATTGTCAAATAAGTACGTACCCTAAGCAAACCGCTATTCGAGGTCCTCTTAAACCGCACAGACTAGATATAGTCATGCTGTAAATATCTGGTAAACAAGTTGATAACGACGAATCACCACTTAAGCCAACCAAGTACATTTTTTTTGTTTTGACTACTTGGCTCACTGCGTTCTAGTCTAATTGTAAAATGTACGAAGGTTGCTAACATTCACGTTAACATTTTTGGCCTTGGGCACTTCTAATGTTGTCAGGCGCCTTTTGACATTTCCATTGGAGAGTTTGACATATTTCACTATACGTGCTCTTAGAACGTTTTAATGTGTGGGTCATAATGTGTGTTTACAATAGATTTGAAAATTTCATTAATTTAAATCTCGGCAAAAAATTTAGTTAAACCATGAATATTTTCGTTAAATTATTTTTCACAATTTTCGACATGGATGCAGTGATGAGCTAAAATCATTATACGACGAGCAAGCATCATGCTTTAGGACTATAAAAAACTGGTACAATGAATTTTCTCGTGGACGCTTTTCGCTCATCGCTGAATTCGGGGAAAGTCGTCCAACACCAGTTGTGCAGTGTGTTGTGCCATAAAATATCGATGCTGTGTGCGAAATTATTGAGCAAGATCGTCATGTCACATGCCGTTAGATGGAGGCATCTGTGAGCATTAGTATGACGAACATCAATAAGATTTTACTTGACCACCTTGTGGTAAAAAAGTTATGTACGCGTTGCAGCGAATGCAAAAATGTATGTGTGTGAAATATTTTGAAAAACATTAAAGCTGTTTTCAATAAAAACGTTCATCTTGGCATTGTTAGCCCAGAAATGTAAATAGTAACCCTCGTATATACAAAAGCCGCCTTAAAGTTGTAAGCTATTGTTTTTACTCAATCCACATGCATTATACGAGGGGTGCCTTTTATATTTCGGGATTTGGCAACCCTGGTGTTGCAATCTGGCAACTGACAGCTATATCGCAAAGTTTGACATTTTTTGGCTTTTACGTACTCAGAACGTTTTGAAATACCAGCGCTATTTGTGTTGTTTACAATAACTTAAAAGATTCATCTCGGTCCAAAAATGGAATTAAATCGTGAACATTTTCCTGCGATTATTTTTTACAATTTTCGACCTAGATTAACTCAGCAACATTGCATGGATGAACTTAATTAATTTTTTGGCGATGAAGCTCCATCAAGGACCAGTGTTTATCGATGGTATGGTGAATTCAATCGTGGTCGTAGTTCACTCCAAGACGAATTCCATGAAGCTCGTCCAAAATAAGTTGTTGTTCCGAAAACCATTGATGCTGTGCGCGAACTGATATTGCAAGATCTTCATGTGACCTATCGTGAGATTAAGACAATCTTAGGCATTAGTGGGACCAGCATACATTCAATATTGCATAAACATTTGACTGTCAAAAAAATTTGTTCGCGTTGGATCCCACACAATTTGTCAATCGCTCAAAAAAAGGCTCGTGTCGATTGGTCGAAGGAAATGCTCAAAAAATACGATCGCAGGGCTTCGAAACACGTCTATGACATCGTGACAGGTGATGAATCATGGATTTACGCGTATGAGCCCGAAAGTAAACAGCAGTCGACTGTATGGGTGTTTCAAGATGAGCCAAATCCACGCAAAATCCAAAATCGCGCTCGAAGCACTTCCAAGCAAATGGTCGCCTGTTTTTTCGGAAAAACTGGACATGTCGCAACCGTACCACTAGAACAACGCAGAACAGTAAATTCTGAGTGGTACACAACCATTTGTTTGCCAGTTGTCTTCCAAGAAATTAGGAAAACTAATCGCCAAAGACGGATCACTCTTCACCAGGACAATGCAAGCTCTCACACATCGGCTCAAACCACTGCATTTTTGAGCACCCAAAACATCGAATTAATGGGTCACCCGTCGTATAGTCCTGACTTGGCACCGAATGACTTCTTTTTATTCCCGTACGTAAAAAACAAACTGAGAGGTCAACGTTTTTCAACACCTGAAGAAGCGTTAGCAGCATTCAGAATGCATGTTTTGGAGGTACCTCATTCAGAGTGGCAAAAGTGCTTCGACAATTGGTTCAAACGCGTGCAAAGTTGTATAGATCTTCATGGAGAATATTTTGAAAATCAATAAAGTGATTTTCGATGATTAAAGTTTGTTTTTGTTCTCTAATCCCGACATATAAAAGGCACCCCTCGTATTTACATATATACCCGTTATTTACATTTAACTAATGGAATTTTCGAGTGCGTAGGCTCGAATCTCCGTGCATGAGACAGCAAAATAAAAGAAACAGTTTTTTCTAACAGCGGTAGATCCTCTGCAGGCAATGACAAACGTCTGAATGTATTTCTGCCATGAAGCAGCTTCTCATAAAAAACCATTTGCCATTCGGAGTCCGCTCCATCCATTTGTGTAACAACATTAAAACACACGTCACAAAATAGGAAGAGGACCTAAGCCAAACACCTAACAGAAGTGTACGAATCATTTATTTATTTTTTTTTTTTTATGAAATTTGACTGAATATAAAAAATGAAGCACCGAAGGCTCTAGTAGCCAGTGTGCTAATTAAGTTAGGGCCATTCTGCATATATCCCCTATAAATAATAATAATAATAAAAATAAAGGAGTTTTCAAAAATCAGGTATGACCCTTCAGTCGGATATTTTTGACTGGGAAAGTAAGGTCTATTTAAGCACGCACATATTTTACAATTTAGCGTGATCAATAAATCTAATAATAATCTAATATATAATCTTTAATCACTTTCACAATTTCGGCACAAACGGCCTTCTTAAAATAAGCCATATGCGGATAATCTTCTTTCCGTACATTACCTACTTGATCGTAAATATTATTTTTATTTGTAATTTCCAAATGTCTTGTCCGAGTTTGATATCTAAATCCCTAGAATTCAAGTAGTTATTCATAAATCTCAACTATTTTGGATTTATTATTCAACTCAAAGATAGTATAGAAGTAGTATGCAGTTTACCATTGCCATTACGTATGTATGTATGTATGTATGCATGTAGTAGCTGCGAATATTTTGGGAAAAACTACTGTAAATCACAATCCAATCATAAAAAGTCATAAAAACTGTCGATAGAAACAGTGTGTGCTATGATGCAATCATAAAAATGTACACATACATGCATACATATGCGGCTGCCGGTAGAAATAATTTCATTAACAGAAGCAACGGTTTATTCATTGCATAACAAAGCGTTGCGGTTTTTAGCTTTTGATTAGACTCGGGTGAGTTATAAAAGTATTTGTGTTAGCAGCAAAGTTCAGTAATTGATTATCGGTTGATAAGTAATTGTTCTTTTATTGTTCTTTAAAATCTTCATTTGATTCTTTTTATACGTTTTTCTTTTTTGTTTTGTCGTCATTACTGACTTGATTTAAGAATATTCAGAAAATCTTAAAAAAAATATCGAAAAATCAAAAAAAAAAAATGTTGGTTTCTTATGCGGAAATTTTCTATGAAAATGCAATTAACACCACCAATGATCATGGCTCAATTATTGAAGGTTTGCCCACTTGTGACATTAGACTTTTGGTACGCCCTTACAAAAGATTGCACTTAAGAAGGGTGAAGAAAGTAGAAAAATTACATTTCTTTTGGTAAAATAGGTTGCAAAAAAGATTTGTTTTTACTTAAATGGAAACCAACTGCGAAAGGCTTAAAAAATAAATTCAATTTGAATGCAAATATTTAGTATGTTTTATGGGCCGCCGTAGCTGAGTGGGTTAGTGTGTGACTGCCATTCGGAATTCAGAGAGAACGTATGTTCGAATCTCTGTGAAATACCGAAATGAAGCAGGAAAAAAATGTTCTAAAAGCGGTCGCCCCTCGGCAGACCTCCAGTGCATTTCTGCCATGAAAAAGCTCCTCATAAAATATATCTGCCGTTCGGAGACGGCATGAAACTGTAGATCCATCCATTTGTGGAGCAACATCAAGACGCACACCACAAATAAGAGGAAGAGCTCGGCCAAGCACCCGTCAACGTCAACAAGCTTTTTCGCTTTTTTTCGACGTACTTTGAACACTCCATCCACCCATTACAAACATGTTCCATCAATCGAAGCCTTCTTATAATGAAGTCTGCAACCCTTCTCCCTAATTTAGATTTTTGTTAAATTCTAGCTCGTTCTAAAACCGTAATTCCTTCAAATCACCTCAACATCAGAAAGAAAGCGTTTTAAATGATTGCTGAATATACTTTTCTTCAGAATGTATGTATTTTTAAAGCAACCTTTCCTACAAAGTACTTCCGCAACATATATTTGAAATACATCGGTCTTGGATGGTCAAAATCTTCATTTTTCACGTGCATTGCCCAAAAAATGCGCTATGCTATCCTGATTTAAGCGATATGTTAGGATGTATTTTATACCGTAATGGACCTGGACATACTGCTCAAGTTCTTGCCCATAAGCACACCCTTTTGAAAACGAAATGTTTTCTTACAAATTTTACTTTTCCTGCACTTTTACACAAAATTTCTAGAGTTAGCAACCCAGTGCCGCTTTGACTGCCTTTAATTATTGAATCATGATCAATGATATTTGTATTTCGGCAATGAGTAATAGGGTGGTTCAAATGATTAAAATGTTAAGCACGCCTGGTACCACAAACAGCTCGTGTTTGGACTTGGCCATCCTCACTCTTCTACACACGGTACAGGCATCCATTCTTTAAGTACAAACTTTGCCACTGTGCCCAGTATGCTTGGCGAAGGCTCTCACCGGCTATATCGTGCCAGTACGACCGCGCCATTTTTTCTTTTTATGACCATGTCAAGGTCCACGTCGTACCAATGGTTCTCTTGAATCCCCTTCGTAGTCCCATTATGTTCTGATAGCACGTCTATCAATCTCAAATCTATTACATGTTTTGTTGTTATCTACTCGACAGCAGCTCTTGTTTGCTAGTCTCACGGACATCGTGACAAAGCATCGTCTTTTCCATAGTTGCTTCCTTTACGATGTTCAATCGTGAAATTATAACTTGGCAGTCGCTTTATTTATCGCGCTATCTGTCCTTCTGAATTCTTAAATTGAACTAACCATCGTAGAGCTGCATTATCTGTCCTCTACTCAGTAGAAATTCTTGCCCGAAGTAGTGTTTCTGAAAGTGCTTTTGCTTCGTACTACACAATAGTTTCTTTCTTGTTTTGGTAAGACCTTGTGGTAATAAGCGTCTAGCGTCTGTGTCCACCACGAACTTCTGTCCAGTAACGGGGTACGCCAGAATAGGCGCTGTACACAATTGCTTCTTTAGCTGCGCGAAAGCCTTCTCTTGCTCGACTTGCCTCTAAAAACCTTGATTTTTCTTTGTTAGTTCCTGAAAGCTCTTTGCGATGTCGGCAAAAAGCGACTATAATATTTGTATATACCCAAAAATCTGAGTAGTAGTTCATGCAAATTTTGCGATCGCAGCCACTCTCTGACTGCTACAATTTTTTCTTCATCAGTGTGTACTTATATTCCTTTCGTAGTCGCCTTATGGCCTAAGCATTTGACCTCTCTTCGAAAAAACGAACAATTTTCAGAATTAAGTCTCAAACCAACTGTCTGCAGGCGCTGAAATACTATTCCAAGCTTTACCAAGTAATCTTCAAAACTCTTTCCCATCCCTGTAATGTCATCGAGTTACACTAAACAGGTATTCCTTCCACACAGCCCTTCCAGTACAAGTTTAACAAGACGTTCAAAAGAAAGAAATGCGTTACATAGGTCAAACGGCACCACTGTAAACTGCCATAGATCATCACCAACGTTAAGCACAGTTTCCTTTCCGTCCTCGCTTCCAAGCTCTACTTGCCAATAATCACTTCGACGGTCGAATAGTGTGTCGGCTCTCTTTTTAACCATTCTAGGGGCGTTAGATAAATTGAGCAATCTAACGGATATTTTTCCATCTTTAGGCTTCAAAGAATGTCCGATTTAAATGTTGCACTTTGTTGATTTTGGATGATCTGTTTCTATAACTGACAATAGCTTCGTCATATAATCGCTTCTGAATTGGCTGGAGTCCTTGGGAGACGGTTCCCACTTACTCCTCACATGCATTTATGTGTCACCACCTTTCTTCGCAAGTCAAGTGTGAAACCAAGCCATGAAATCCTCTCCAATGATCATATTACCATGCCTTATCTTAAGTAAAATCGCATATTGCTGTTCTCTACTGCACACCCCTTAGCAGCACGTAACTTCCCACTTACTTGCAAATGCAACGCTCCGGTGTCCAACGACAACATTTACGCCTTGTTATCCATTATTCCTTCAGTGTTCACATTATCAGACTTTCGTTGCATCCGTTTCGTTTGAGGGTCGGGGCATGCATCTATGCACTGACACGTTTTAGTTCAATGAGAAATTTCGCTCAGCCGTTTCTTCTCCTTTCGGAGGTGATAATGATTTAGTACGCTTCCAGCGCAGTCTTCAATCACGGGCCATATGTCTGACCTTTTCGCAAACCTAGCAGTTGCCTTTAAAATTTGCTACTGGAGGCTTACGCAGCTAGTTTGTTGCTCTTCTGTGCGGCTGAAATCTACTCTGCGTACTTTCGAAGTAGCAACTCCTGTAACTCCTGTACAAGCCACCTCATACGTCAGAGCATGCGTAACAGCTTCGGTGAATGCTGGCTTACTCATTCGTCATTGGTTGCTCGCTTACTCACAAATTAATGCCTTGCATTTCATATGCTTCGTGCAATCGGTGATGTAATTCCGCCTTTTAGTCAGAAAGTTCTGTCAGCTCCAGCTTCTCCTTTAATTAGTCCACCCTCAGCTGTTCCATTTTAACTATTTTTAATATGTTTCAAATTGGTTACAATTTTTTTTAATATTTTATTTCCAGTAATCCCACCGCTGTTACCAATTGTTACGAAATTTATGAAAGTGAATCGGGTCTGTTCCTTATTAAAACAGCAAACAAATTCTCAATCTATGAAAATATTTTTTTCTGTTTCCAATTTCTAAAACTATTGAGATCTGTTTTTAGAAATTCAATTCACATCAACAGCGCTTTCGCCGCAATATTATCTTATGTTTTCTCAATACAAACACTTTACATTTACACACTTCACTCCCCTTCATTACAGTTACCGACACATGGGGCCGTCTGCCTGTCGGCCTTATGTGGGGCCATGCATTGAGCTTTGGCGCTTATGAAGAATGTATAGCGGCGTCTTGGCAGTTCACCCAAAACGATGAAGTGCGAGGTCAGTACTGTCTGGCAAGTGTGCCCATCAAAAAATATATGGACGAAATCAAGCCACGAACTCAAGTCACCAGCGCAGCTCGAATCAGTTATAAATATAAAACACCAGAAGCATACGAATTGGGTATCTGTATACCGAGCTCCTGTTCTGCTGAATTGGGTAATAAAATATTGACTGGTGTAATGAACAAAAACTACGATTCCAACATCACTTCAACAATGATATCTGAAAAGTATTGCAAACATGAAGAACCAGTGAAATTGCGTCCCATCGACATCTTTGCTATGTGAGTGGCATAAATATGTAACTGAAGAATAACTATGTATTATAATAAATGACTGATAAAATATCTTAAATGTTTTGCAGTGTTTTCTTCAGTTTCATTGTATTATGCATGTTGGCGAGCAGTGTCTACGATTATGTGCAAACGAAAAATAATGGTAAGTTAGGCAACAGTTGCGGATGCTTTACTTGAAAAGTTTTGGCCATTTTTATGTTTCTATATTTTTTATGAAAATATGGATCAAACTTTGTCCAAATTAAAAAAAAATCAACAAAAGTTCACACGATTTAAGAAGAATATTTGGAAAGTTTTGGAATATCCAGTTTTATAGCCCAGTAAATTTTGATATAAAGATTGTAAGTGCAAGTTTCAAGCTCAAAAATCACGTTGATTTTTTTTTTTTTTTTTTCTTCCATATAAAAAAATGTTGGGCATTCGTTATATGAGTATGAAGAAAATACACAAGACCGCCAGCAACAAAAAAAAAATGTCAAAAATCAAGACGGCTTTTGAGCTCCTACTTGAAACTTGCACTTTATTATACCAAAATTCAGTGGGGTATAGAGCTGCGTACTCAACATTGCTCTAAAATTCTGATTAAAAAATGTGAACGTGTGAAGCTAAAAATTTGTTGAATTTTTTCAAGTTTGGACAAAATTTGAAGCTTGGATTTACATGGTTTTGTACGAGAAAGAAATTTATTTGCATACAATTTTTTTTAAATTAAATATGAAACATGTAAAATGCCAAAACTTTTTTAACACAGTGCACGTATTGCAAAATATTCATAAACTCATTTCACTTTAATTTCAGCACCCAAAAAACCACTGCTGGTAGCTTTCTCCGTAATTACCAATGCTCAAAAGATTTTCACAGTTAAGAAGTCCAATAATCCCAATGTTATACAGTGTCTCAACGGTTTGCGTTGTTTCTCGATGATGTGGGTCGTTTTTGGCCATGGTTACATGACTTTCTACGAGCTGCCTCATATTAACAGGGATAAAGTCTACACCGTATGTGGTTCAAATAATTTTACTATGTTTGAATTATGGAAATTATAAACATTATTTTTTTTTCACTTACAGTGGATTGAAACTCCGTATTCGTTGTTAGTCCAAAATGCTACTCTTTGTGTGGACACATTCTTCTTCATGTCAGGTTTATTGATGTTATGGGGCGCTTTCCGCGAAATGGAGCGCACGTAAGTATACTCTTAAATTTGGAATTATCCAATTATTTCGCATGAAGAAACCTAAAAAAACAATCTCTCCCCAACTAAATTAGTAAAGGCAAACTGAACATAGGTATGATGTACTTCCACCGTTATATTCGTTTGACACCCGTTGTGGCGGTTGTTATCCTATACATTTTGTCGCTATACAAATATTCGGGTCATGGACCGATGTGGATGAAGATTGGCACACAAGACGCACGTTGTTCAGATACTTGGTGGGCAACTCTGTTGTATGTACAGAACTATGTTTTCCCCAAGAAGATTGTAAGTATTCTTATATGCAACTCTCAAACTACTTAATTTACACTCGTATGTATGTATAAATTAATTTTCTTATTGTTTTTATAATTGGTTTTAGTGTATCAGTCAATCGTGGTACTTAGCTGTGGATACACAACTTTATGTCTTGTCACCACTCTTCCTTATTCCCCTTTGGAAATGGGGCAAAAAAGCGCTCGCTCCAATTATTGTTGTCGGTCTTCTTTGCATGGGTTGCACTTTCGCCACATTCATGAAATGGAAGTTTACCCTGTTCCGCGTCGATGATGATAATGTAGACGATCGTCAACGTTTGACATACTATCCCACGCATACTCGTGTACCCACGTGGTTAATTGGTGTCATTTTCGGCTACTTTTTGTACACCAAGAATCGTGGTAGGCAAATACCGTTAGCCAAAATATGGGTCATCACTGGCTGGGTGTTGGCATTTGGTGTAATGTTGGCCGATTTATGGGGTCCTTATTGGCGTATACTACCAGAAAATCCGAGCGCGCCCATTATCGAAGGTGCATTTTACGAGCCCTTAAGTCGTGCCTCTTGGGCTGTGGCTATCGGCTGGATTGTGTGGGCCTGCTATAATGGCCATGGAGGTATAATCAACGACTTCCTCTCTTGGGGCTTCTTCACAGGCTTCAGTCGTCTCACATACTGTATGTATGTTACCCATAGAATTGTGCAGCTGGTTAATGGTGGACGCATTCAAACCGATACCCATTTTGGCGACTATGATATGGCAAGTAGTTGATGGGGTTGAGATGTGAGGCAAATAAAATTATAACATTTTAAATTATTGATTTACAGATTCTTCGCTGGTGGCACGATTTTGGTATTTCTCTAACTATTTCCATTTTCGCCACGCTGGCATTCGAGGCGCCGATTTTGGGTATCGAGAAGGCAATTTTTGGACACGGCTCTAGTAAACCGGCTCCCAAAAAGATAGAACCAACTTCCACCCCTGCTGAGGCAACAGTTATCGAAACGAATATACCTGAAGTGACTAAAGCTTAATACAATCAGCTGTATTGTAGTCTCTCTACTCGAGTATGCTGATTAGTTCAGATAGATATTAGCCCAAGGGCATATTAAAATTTAATTGCTAACACAAACAAAGAACATCGTACTGTATACGGTGTGTTTAGTGTTATAGACGATAGTAAGAATAATTTAATAAATTGTTTTTACTTAACATGAAAGAATTACGTATTTTTAAACGAAACTGCTTAAGATTATGTAGGTATTCAAAAATGTGTTACAGCATTTTATAATTTGTATTTAGCACACGTCGATATGTTCTTTTCACCGATATATGATATACGATATGCTGGCGCCAACCTACGAGGGGGGTTCAATACGTACCCGTGTTAGAAATTAAGGCACCATTTTCTCAAAATTGTTCCTTTTTTATTTTTCACCATAATCACATTTTAGAAGATCCGCTTCTCACAACGCTCCGGCCATTTTTTAACCACTCCAAATAGGATTTGTCGGACTCTCCAAAATACGGCACTGTCTCGGCACTTGTCTCGGAACAAGAAAAAGTCGCAGGGAGCCAGATCGGGTGAATACGGGGGGTGCGGCAACAATTTGTAACGCAATACATACAATTGTTTTGATTGTTGCTTTGTTTCTGGTGTGTAATGATGAATCCAGTCTTCCTCAACGGTGACAGTTTGATGAAAAAATTCATTCGCTCGCTTAAATTGCACCAAACAATGCTTCGAAGTTAACAGCCGCATCCGCTTGTTGTTGCTTGTGATCAATCGCGGCACCCATCGGACCGACAATTTTTTCATCGCCATCTTATAATGTAAAATACACCTACAGCCCCTGTTACTTCGCGCACTTTCGATCGTCGATCAGCGAGAATCACATTGTGGACTTTTTGAATGATTTCCTCGGTAACCACGTCTGCCAGGAGTCCTAGTCGCTCCTCATGAAAACGGATGTTCGCCCAGGATTAAATTCATTCCCTCAGGAATGCCCTCTGTTATCAAACACCGGTACTTATTGAACCACCCTCGTACTTAGAAGACTGTTGTGTTGCAATATTTAATAAATTACACTATCTGACAAAAAAAAAAACAAAAAAAAAAACTGCAGGAACCTTTATTGAGGCTTGACACAAGTCGGAAGTCCAGTAAAATTTAAGGAAAGTGCTATGTGAGAAAAATTTCATATGTGACCAAGCTTCAGTGTGAAAACCTCTAATAACATAACAAATTTTCATTTCATTTCATAATCAATAAACAATAAATATTTGATAAATACAAAATAACTAAATGACAAAAAGTACTTGATAAACATTACAGCAATTGGCTAACGAGAAAGTTTTAAAAACCTTCCCTAAAAGAAGAGAAATCATGTTGGCAAGCAATTGGCTTAAAGCTCTTTTTAAAGGAACAAAGTCGTTCAAAAATAAAGATCGTGATGACAGTTTTTTTGGATTTTCGTGGTGTGGTGCACTATGAATTCCTTCCACCTGGCCAAACTGTTAATAAGGAATATTATTTGAGCGTTATGCGTCGTTTACGTGAAGCAATTCGTCTAAAAAGACCAGAATTATGGGCCAACAACTCTTGGTTTTTGCATCACGATAATGCACCGTCTCACACTGCACTCGTTCTTCGTGACCATTTCGCCAAAAATTCCACGTATATCGTTCCGCAACCACCGTATTCGCCTGATTTGGCTCCGTGTGACTTCTGGCTATTCCCAAAACTCAAGAGACCACTCCGGGGAACGCGTTTCGAGTCGATTGAGGAGATAAAAGCTGAATCGAAGAAGGTGCTGATGGCTATACCGGAAATGGACTATTTGGCATGTTTCGGGGATTGGAAAAATCGTTGGCATAAGTGTATTTCATCGAAAGGGGATTATTTTGAAGGGGATGAAATTGATTTACAAGAATAAATAAAGACTTTTCATTTTACAACCAAATTCACCTTACTTTTTGCGTACAGTAGTATGAAAAAAAGGTAATTTACAAAAGCAGAATTCATCTCCGGTTCAAACATTTATTTATTTATTTATTGTCTTTGAATGGATACATTCTTACAGACTATATTAAGCTAATGTACAATAGTTTATTAGTTACTAAGAAAAGAACGATTTAAGATGATTGACTAAGATGCCATACGGCCATGTAAAATCAGCACCAGAAGAATTGAAAAACATATTTAAATCTGAACATGCCCTAGGAATCGGAGCATTCATCCCATAGTTGGTTCTCGAGAAGCCAATTTTAAAGGTTTCGTACTGTCGGAGCCTCATATTGGGTATATTAAATTGAATTTTACTTAAGAGGGAAGGACAATCAATAGATCCAGAAATAATACGAATAATAAATGAGCACGATAGAATAGACCGTCTGCTATCAAGTGGTTTTAAGTCAATTAGTAAACATCGAGAGCGGTACGATGGTACAGGTTCAGAAAAGTTTAAAGATCGGAGCGCAAAACGAAGAAAGACTTTCTGCACTCTCTCAATCCGATTAGACAGACCTATTTGGTACGGTCTCCAAATAATAGCGGCATACTCTAATCTTGATCTAACAAAAGCACAATACAATGTTTTGAGAGTGTGTGGGTTGGTAAATGCAGAACAATTTCGGCGAACGAATGCTAGCATCGCATATGATCGTCTTATGACGTGGTTAACATGGCTGGTGAAATTCAGCTTAGAGTCGAAAATAACGCCTAAGTCTTTAATTTCCTCAACGGATTGCAAAGGTAAGCCAGCAATATTATACGAAGTATGCAAAGTGTTGTTTGATTTAGCATATTTTACGTGAAAGCATTTGCTAATATTTAGTGACAGATGGTTTAAATAGCACCAGTTCCGGACATTGTGCAAGTCGGTTTGCAACTTTTCAGAGTCCCTAACACTGTTAATCACCGCAAATATTTTAAGATCATCAGCGTACAACAAGTGTTCTGCAAATGAAAAGCAAGAACCAATATCGTTAATAAAGAGTATAAAGAGGAGGGGTCCTAGAATACTTCCCTGTGGGACACCGGAGGATGCAATAAATGCACGGGATGTCGTGTTATCGACGGCTACAACGCAGTGTCTGTTGGACAAATATGATTTGATCCAAGACAAAAAAGTGGAGTGTATACCCAATGATGCAAGCTTCGACAAGAGTATTCGGTGCGATACTTTGTCAAACGCTTTAGAGAAGTCTGTATAAATTGCATCAACTTGAGATCTGTTCTGGAAGGCTGAAATGCAGTAATCATTGAAAATAGACAAGTTAGTGACAGTGGAGCGACTTGCAACGAAACCATGTTGGTTGGTAGATATTAGGCCTTTGACAGCAAAATATAACTTATCATTTACTGTTATCTCAAAAAGTTTTGAGACAGACGAAAGCTTCGAAATCGGTCTGTAATTGCTAACATCGTTTTTATTTCCACTCTTAAATATAGGCGTAAATTTAAGTAAAGTAAAGTAAATTTCCAGTCGTCAACAAAGATACCAGAGGACAACGATTTATTGAATATAATTGTAAGAGGCTCAGCGAGACACAAGCAATTCTTCAGCAAAATGCCCGAAAGGCATTTGAACAAGGTTTTGAAGCAAAAGCAATACATGATTACTATAAATAGTGAGTTTTATTTCAAACGTATTTTTTTATATTATTTTACAAAATTTTAATTGAAATATCATATGATATTCTTAAGTTCCTTTACCCCATTTGCATTCTAAGGGTTAATGGAAGCAAACTACTATATTACCTTATGAAGGGAAACCGGTTTAGGAGGCCGAAATTTTGGTGTTTTTCGATAATTTTTTGAACAAGGAAGGAATAATCAGAAATTTTTTAAACATGGAGGGTATTTTACTCATATTTTTAAGTACGCTTTAAAATTCTTTCAAGCCATTTCCGCCTGAGCGTGTTAGAGCGCGTTATCCATGGACGATCGCCATCCGAGTATCTTGCTGGTGAGCATTCCTGAAGCTGCAATTTTTCTCCGTAATCAACAACAATTTTTTTTTCGTTAACAACATGTTTCCTAAGAATATGAACCTAATTGTGATAAAATAATATTGAAAATTGCATATCTTTGAACCGCTTGAACACAATGTAGTTTTTCCATACCATATTTTGTCATGTATGTATTTTGCTTAAAAAAATATTTTTAATGATAATATAATCCCAGAATTAGGTTCATATAGATTAGGATTGAATAAAGAATACTCCGAAAAAAATTTATAATGATTGGTCAATAACTTGTTGAGCTAGAGTGCCCACCAGTTCAAAAAAAGTAGTTTCGAAAAAAACGTCGTTCAAACTAACGCGCGCTATGGTGCGGAACCGACAGGCAGTCACTTTAGCGTCATAGAATCGGGAATAATGCGAATTTCGCTTTACAATTTTTACCACGTATTCTTTAGTAGTTATACTAACAATTTATGCAATAAAAAAAGCCGATTTTTTGATAAGTCTATACTGATTTCCCCCCTTAATATATAAATTGTCAAAAAAGCAAGTTGTTAATGGCTTTAGCAAGTGGCGAGTAGATGCAACTGGTATAAATAAACATATCTTGGTAGCACTGGAAAAAAGTTGCCAAAAACTACATTTGTTTAGAAGCAATTATTGAGTATTAATAAGACTGCGTTCATACAAGGAAACATTTGTTGCTTCAACTCAAGGCGAATTTATTACAGGTGACAGCAAACACATATAAGTAAAACCCTTCATGTATTTGTTGTTGCGTTTGGTGCAAGCATCATGTCAAAATCAGCAAGCAAATGTAAACATACGAATGTAAACATACCAATACATACAAACAAAGCATATCATTTTGACGTAAGCCATACCTACGGCGAAAAATTCAGCTGGGTGAATGCTGTCACCTTATTAAATCCACCTTGCTTCAACTCGTTACTTGTAATGCTCGTTCTCTGTCAGCGCCCTTTGTGTTCTTGTTCTTATTAACGTTGTTGTCGACTGTAGACAAAAAACTAAACAATTGCAAGCAAGTGCCGTGTGGTCGTGCGTGAACACGACGCGAAACGCCAAAAGAGTATTCGCAATGGTTTAACAACAAAATTTGCGGCCTAATAAAGCTTGACCGATATCTGAATAGAGATTTGGCAGCATTGAAAATAGTGGGTAATACCATTTTTATGAGATACAGCCTAGAACGATAGAATGCACAACTAGGCATTACAAATTCGCTGCGACGTTATGCCCCGACAATATACAAACAAAGGGAAGGGCAATAAGTAATTTGTAAAGGAGAGTAGGTCGAAACTATCAAAAACAGGCAATTATGCCCACACTCACACACTTCCTTGTAATGACGTCATCCGCATGCAAAGGCAAAAAACTGCATTTGGAGGCTTTATAGCCATTCGTGCTTTCACAATTTAATACCCGGCAAATCACAATATTACCATTTACTGAATTTTTACAAACATGTAATTTCTCTTCCTTGTGTTTGTTTGTATTACCATGGTGTATGGCGTCAGCCTTGTCCAAATCACGAAAAATAACGGTATTCGCAAGGCGCCACCTTCTGTATTATATTCGCCTTGAGGTATAATCAGCGAGTATGCGAGCGGCGAATCTTACTTCATAAATGTGATGTTACTTTCATATGGAAGTTTTACGTCAAACGAGCAGAGCCCAAACGAGCAGAGAAGTGGCGAGTCGAGGGCATTTATTATTACGGTTTTCTAGCTAAAAGGCAATATTTGCAGCATGTACTGTACGTAAATATATGTACAAATATGTAAACAAAGCGAAGCATACCTAAAATGCATTTCTTATTACAGGAATTGCACACTAAAATAATATAAGAATTTGAGCAACCTACAAATTTCACGAACAGAGTATGCAACTATTTTTCTCTACTGCTTGGCTATTTTTTACATACATATATAATTGGCGCGTACACCCATTCTGGGTGTTTGGCCCAGCTCCTCCTCCTATTTGTGGTGTGCGTCTTGATATTGTTCCACAAATGAAGGGATCTAGAGTTTCAAGCCGATTCCGAACGGCAGATATTTTATATATATATATACACTCGGAGGTTTGCCATTGTCTGCCGAGGGGCGACCACTATTAGAAAAAACTTTTTCTTCATTTTGATCTTTCACCGAGATTCGAACCTAAGTTTTCTCTGAATTCCGAATGGTAGGTCATGGCGGCCACATAATATCGTGCATTATTTAATTGTTTAAATAATTCGTAACTTTGTCTAAGAAAAGGCGGAAACTTATTCCCATACCCAATACTACTTCAAAATGTTACTAAATGAATTGTTAAGCTAGTTTCTAAGTTTTCTCTAAAGTTATTTCTTTGTAAATTTTAAGAAATGTTACACGAAAAATAATTTATTCATTTATTTATTTTTAATTGAATTGTTCAGCATTAATCTATTTTTGATAGTCTGTAAGAAATACTGCATTTTTAGATTATTAAATGAATAAATAAATAAATGGGTTACATTTACCTCAATCTAAAAGTAATGGGTAAAAAAACTTGACATTTTTTTTAATCAAAATTTATTTTATCCCAGGTTTATCTTTCTGACAAACTTCTCTCAATTCGACGATAGTCATTGCTTTGAGAAACATCCAAACGACGCGAGAGAAAGAATAAAAAGAATTAAATAACTAATAAAACATCGTAGTCGTTTATGTAGCCATCAACAAATATTAAATTTACTATGATAATTAACAAATTAAAAAATAAATAATAATATCAATTCTCTTAACTCCTGTCATTCGCATAAATTCTGTTGCGATATTGTTGTTGCAGCAGGCAATGTAGGCCGTTTATCGACCTTAGGTATGTTGCGTGGCAACAGGTAACTTTCAATATCAGCAACTGGCGCCTCAACAGCCAAATAAACACAAACTGATACAAATAACGTAATACCGAAATTGCTCCAAAAACTCAAAATCTAAAATCAGTGGAAGGAAATGAATAGTTTCGCATAAATAATTTATAGGTAATATGTAAATCCATTTCCCTCTTACCACATCATAATCTGAAAAGTATGTATTCGTTTTGATAAGCGACGCATTAATGGTAATTACAATCAAATGCCAAATATACATGCTGTAGGAGAGTTTCGAAATCGGTTGCCAAAATGTCCACGAGAGAAAGCTGTTGATTATACCGCCATAACCATTCACACAGGCATACACCACCCAACATATAGCCAATGGCCACGCCACACGCCCGAAAGCCAAGTAAAAGGCGCTTTCGAGTACGGTGGGGCCGCCTGTGCTAGGCAGCGTTTTTGGATACCAGGCAAATACCAAAGTGAAAATCGTGGCGAGCGAAATAAGCCAACCAACGGCAACTAACCACTTAAAATAAAATTATTGCTTTAAACTAAATTAACGTGTAAAATTGGGCTTTCAAATACATTACTTTTGGGATTTTAGCAATGCGGCCATTGTTGCGATGCAAGTAGTAACCAAAAATTAGTCCGACTATCCAAGCTGAGCATCTGGTATGGGTTGAGTAGTAAATTTTCGGCATTGCTTCACTATTCCCACCATAATTCCTAAAATAACATTTTAATATTAAATTGTTGCTTAAATTATTTTCTGAATGAAGAAAGTTTAATTTACCGTGCAATATCGTAAATTGTATACTGATTTATTATTATGATCGTAAACAAGCAAGCAACCAGCAGTAAGCCCAAAGTTATGGTGGCAGCTATACCAATTTTTCTCCATTTCCAAATAAGAATTAGAAATATGGGCGACAGGAAAAATAATTGAGTATCCACTGCCAAATACCAGGCATGTCCCAGACACTAAAAATAAAATGATTAAAATCAGTGGTAATTTTGAAAATCAAACCAATGTTTTCTAAATAGTTATAAAAACTTATATTGCTTATGATTTTGTATTAAAGGGTTTAAATTTTATTATAACTTTATTATGTTATATTACGGTGATTGGCCCTCTTCGCACCTAGGTCGAAAGACCCATTGTGATATCAACTGAGCGGGCTATAATCCTCCACCTTTAAGTAACCAATTAATGCTAAGAAATACCAGAGTTTCCGCATGTCTATTGACTTCAAATCTGCTAGATATGCAAGGAAATATTTCTTAAAATGGAGATATGATACATTTTGCCAGAGTGGTACATTGGCACAAAGCATATTTGTGGGAAGCCCCTTCACTTACCGCGCGTCACTAAAAGACGTGGCACGGTGAAAGGCGATCTAAACGAAAAAAATATATAAATCTACGCACCAAAGTATATTTAAAACTTATTTCATTTAGATCGTCTTTCATCGTGCCTGCTACTTTTTCTTTAACAGCTTCAATGGACTCGAATCTTATTCTGTTACATGTAGACTTGAGATGGTATAAAGTTATTGGAGGATCAATGGAATAAGTGTGAAGGATTATCGAATAAAAAAACTAATTGCATTTAAATTACCTTTCTTTTACTTAAACTTTCAATACCTTTCAACCAAGGGTGATAGATTACAAGTTTCGGCCATTCGAAACAAAACTGTAAGAGTAATAGGGGTTCGTTGCGTGCTTTGTGGCAATGAATCTGACTGACGTGAAGTGTTAAACGTACCGTGGTGCCACATTGAAAGTATTGTCGCATATATCGTTAGGTATACCCAGATTTTTGTTGGTTGTGAAATGTAAAAATGTAATAAAATTAATGCTTATAGAAGCGAAAGAGAGGCAAGCCTAGGCCAATGTGACAGGCCTATAACTTCTGCTACCACGTCATCAGGCATTTGGCAGCAAAACTCCACGATGTAGAGAATGCAGATATGTGGACAACATCACCTCACAATTTTGCTTTGGATGGCCGAATTCTGCCCGCTCATTTCACACGCGTAATTGAGCGAGTAACTCGGTTACAACGTCACCGGGAACTCGGCAGCAGATCTCTACCTACTCACTTCACACGTATTCATGCTCTCATCCATCAGTTGTTGTGCATACTGCAACGAAGTAACATGAGCAGGGACTGCGTTGATTTGTTCGTATATCACCAAGAAAATCTCAGTTTTTTCGTAAACAAATCGCTGTCATGAGCCCGGTTACGTCAGCCAATCAACGGTTTCCTTCATAATCGGTTTGATCTTAGCCCCATCTCTAAAAATCATTTCACCATAGGTTAGAAGTCTGATGTTCGCCACACTTCTTTATTCTGTACCTGTATATATTCTAACTATTTTGTGTTGTGTAGTAAAAATTGTCAGTCACGTGTTGAGGCTGTATACAAAAAATTTGTTTCCAAGCTATTTTCTGTTGGGAGGTAGTTTTTCTTAAAGAGTAATACTTTTTCTATCTGACTATTCTCTTCTATTTTATAAACCTTCCGATAATTTGAAAATGATAAATAAAAATCTAAATATATGGCTTAAAATGTCTCTAAGCCGAAAATCTCGAAGTTCTCAAACTTTAATTTTCCTAATATATATTTTTGAATTTTCATACAACTCATATAGGTTTGTAAAATAATGGCTCACGTATGTACAAGTAGTATTGTACTTATATCCATGTAGATTCTTTTACTCGAAATGAAAGGCAACTAAACCCCCGGGGCGTATGAGTGATTTTTACGCCTTCCATTTTATATGTTCACGTGTGCAAGTGTGCGTTCTCACTGTCAACGGTAGTGCGCATTATTGAGCGGGCTGCGCTTTGTTAAGTTCTCAGTGTGCATCATAAACTAACCGCCTTTGGAAGAATATCAGTACTGAAATTTAAGGTAAGTAATGCAGAAATTCGTTTTGTTGTAAACTAAACAAAAGGGCTTAAAAAACAAAGCGATCTAAAAAATAGTCTGTCGTTTTCTTCTATCTGGTTTTAAGCTGCGTTTCGCGCTCTCTGTTCATGCTCTATGAACACGCATATAAGTAGTTGCAGTTCTTTAAAGACTCAACTCTGCACAGCACCGCTCACAGTGTGTATGTGTATGGACTAGTTTGCTGAATAAAGGCAAATTTACGATAAAGGCAAATTTCAAAACTGTTAATGATATTTTTTAATATTTCAAGCTAAAATTTAAACATTCTAATTTTAAAAATATAATAGCGTGACTGATGAGTTTTAGTTTTCATGCAACAAACTGAATTTCTTTTGAACCAAATTATTGGTAAAACGTATCTCCTACCGATTCACATAAACTCTGCTCACAAACTGGCTAATATACATATGTAAATTTAAAATACTATGTATGTATGTATATGCTAGTCACTTACCATTTCACCTGGAGCTGCGTAATTCTGCACATACAATATTGTGGCCCACCAAGTTTTATCGCACATTTCGTTGGCAACGGTAAAGCTCTTCCAAATAGGACCACTACCAATATAATTAAATAATGACATGTAAAACAAAACGGCTACAGCTAAAACCGGCGTTAGACGTAAATAACGATGAATATACATCATTGGTACATTAAGTTTTCCAGTATTTCTATGAGTACAAAGTGTTTAAAATCGCAAGAAGGATACTTATTTTTTATAAAAATATTCTCATATACTTCTCCATCTCCCTAAAAGCCACCATAATGACCAACAATCCACTGAGAAAGAAAAACGAGTCCACAGCAATTGAGCCACTTTGCTCAATCATTGAAAATGGCGTATGCTCCCACTGTGTGAGATTAATCATTTACAGTCAAAATGGTGATGCACAAATATTCTCTAATCGAACTTACGCTTTGTATGTCGACGGAATTGATATTTGGTGATAATATGCGATATAAATAACAGTGTAGGAATATAATCCAAAATAGCGAAAGACAACGTATGCCATGTAGACAAGGTATATGCCCATGTTGGACTTTCAATAATTGGCGCAAATTTTTAGTTGCCGAAAAGGAGATCATTAGTTTGTTAGGCAATTCTGTAAGCAAGAAATGTTGAATATGGATATGCATATTTTTTTTAACACTATGTGCAATTACTTACTTCTCTGGTACGTCCAAAGGCAATCATAGAGAGTACTTAAAGTCATTAAAGCTGCTAATAAAACGAAAAGTCCACTGAAGAAAAATAAACAAAGAGTTGCGGATGGAAATTATTAAAATTTTCATGCATTCATATTTGCATGCTATCTGATAAATTTTAAGATTTACGTGAGCTGGGCCGATTTTAAAATACCTCCAAAAACCTATTTTTAAAGCAAAATTAATTACCTCTGATGATAAATAGAAGAGTTTAAGCTTAATAGGTCTGCATAAAAATGTTTAAAAATTTTGTCTACAGAATCAAGATATCCTAACTTGAAAAAAAATTGAGGCGGGAATGGATTAATTTTCCAAGATATGAAAATGGAAGCCTTGAAAACCTAAATCGGTCAAAGATTTGGCTGAGTTATACAAGATTTCCTTAAACCTATCTTCCAAACAAAGTCAAATAAATCATCAAAAATGTCATTATTTTGATTCCGTTTATATGGTAGAACTTTTAACATTTCCAGCATTAGCAGTCCTTTTAAATTTAAGCCCTTCTATTGTCTGCAGATGTTTTTATTAAAAACATTTACTTTTATTTAAAAAATATTTTCAAAAACTAAGTGTATTTATAGACAAATAACTAATTTTTTGGAGCTATTTTCGAATCGGCCAAGCTCACGTAAATCTTAATTAGTTTGCCGAAATGTTTTGGCTGGAGTCTTAAAATATAATGAATTTTATAATACTGTTGGAAAAACTACAACTTTTGTATATGGTAAGGCACCCTGAGTTTTATATAATATATATTATATATATGTAAATATTTAATACAAATTTTCCGTTTTGTAATTATACTCTTATATTGTATCAGATATATCAATCAATTTTAAGTTACGGCATGTGATGCTGAAGGGTAACAAGTGGATGGTTGGGATTCGGACGAATAGAATCGAGAAGGTGTATTCTCTCAGTCTTATATGTAAGTACCTCTATTTCTACTTATATACTGTATTTCAGTAAGTTGACCATCGGCCTACTCCCCCCAAATCGAAAAGAATATCCGCATGTCGTACGAATCTTTTCTTTTTTTTTTGGCGATTGGCCAAGAAGGAGTTTGCTGTCGAGATCTAAAACTTTTCAGCTGCAGAAAAAAATTCATCAGCAGAATAAAGAGCAATTTTATTATTGTTTTTCGTCCCTAGAATATCAAAATTTATAAACAAAAACCGACAGTTAAAAGTACCTTAAACAAAATTTGGCAATTTAGATACCAAATAAACACAGAAAAGCCAAATTGTGACCCTGTTTCTTCTCCTTCTACTTGATTAGCGCAAAAACCGCTTACGCTAACGAAACCGCTGGATCTTCATTCGCTGCACTATGTCTAATAACTATGTTATATCGTCGTACTACTACTATGTGTTTAATGTGCCTTGCTTATCAGTCGTTATTGGTAGGGGATAATCTCATTTCCTTAGCGCTGAAAAGCTAGTTCGATGTACCTACCACAAACATGCATTGAAAATTCAGGATAATGTTTCAAATAAAAAGCATGCATATGTTACATGGTATTTACGTAATATAAAAATAAAAAGAAAAAAAAATTATTTCTTGATCGAATTTTAAACTAAAAACATAAGTCCCGTGGCCGTCGTTGCCGAATTAATGGGTACATGATTACCATTCACTTTTTTCCTGTAAGAACAAAGACGGCGAACTGGTGACTGACGTACAGAGCAATCTTAAATTATGGAGGGAACACTTCTCGAACTTATTAAACAGTGACAGCTGCGCATGTCACCGAGAAAGTGAAGATCCCGATACCCCAATCGTTGACGACGGAATTGTCGTTCCGCTACCCGATCATGACGAGGTGAGAATAGCGATAACGCGGCTAAAGAACAACAAAGCCGCGGGCGCCGACGGACTGCCGGGTGAGCTATTCAAACATGGCGGCGAGGAGCTGGTAAGGTGCATGCATCAGCTTCTATGCAAAATATGGTCGGATGAAAGCATGCCTGCCGATTGGAATTTAAGTGTGCTCTGCCCAATCCATAAGAAGGGCGATCCTGCAATTTGTGCTAATTACCGCGGGATTAGTCTTCTAAATATCGCCTATAAGGTTCTAGCGAGCGTATTGTGTGAAAGGCTGAAGCCCACCGTCAACCAACTGATTGGACCTTATCAGTGTGGCTTCAGACCTGGAAAGTCTACCATCGACCAAATATTCTCAATACGCCAAATCTTGGAAAAGACCCATGAAAGGAGAATCGACACACACCATCTTTTCGTCGACTTCAAAGCTGCATTCGACAGTACGGAAAGGAGTTACCTGTATGCCGCGATGTCTGAATTTGGTATCCCCGCAAAACTAATACGGCTATGTAAGATGACGTTGCTCAACACCAGCAGCGCCGTCAGAATTGGGAAGGACCTCTCCGAGCCGTTTGATACCAAACGAGGTTTCAGACAGGGTGACTCGCTGTCGTGTGACTTCTTTAACCTGATGTTGGAGAGCATCGTACGAGCCGCAGAACTTAATCGCTCAGGCACAATATTTTATAAGAGCGTACAATTGTTGGCGTATGCCGATGATATTGACATCATCGGCCTTAACAACCGCGCTGTTAGTTCTGCCTTCTCCAAACTGGACAAAGAGGCAAAGCGAATGGGTCTGGTGGTGAACGAGGACAAAACGAAGTACCTCCTGTCTTCAAACAAACAGTCGGCGCACTCGCGTATCGGCACTCACGTCACTGTAGACAGTTATAATTTCGAGGTTGTAAAAGACTTCGTCTATTTAGGAACCAGCATTAACACCGATAACAATGTCAGCCTTGAAATCCAACGTAGAATCTCTCTTGCCAACAAGTGCTACTTTGGACTAAGTAGGCAACTGAGCAGTAAAGTCCTCTCCCGACGAACAAAACTAACACTCTACAAGACTCTCATCATGCCCGTCCTAACGTATGGCGCAGAAGCTTGGACGATGACAACATCCGATCAAGCGACGCTTGGGGTGTTCGAGAGAAAGATTCTGCGTAAGATTTTTGGACCTTTGCACGTTGGCAATGGCGAATACCGCAGACGATGGAACGATGAGCTGTATGAGCTTTACGACGACATAGACATAGCGCAACGAATAAAGATCCAGCGGCTACGTTGGCTGGGTCATGTCGTCCGAATGGATACAAACGCTCCGGCTTTGAAAGTATTCGATGCGGTACCAGCTGGTGGTAGCAGAGGAAGAGGGCGGCCTCCTCTGCGTTGGAAAGATCAGGTGGAGAAGGACTTGGCTTCACTTGGTGTGTCCAACTGGCGCCGGTTAGCACGAGAAAGAAACGACTGGCGCGCTTTGCTAAACTCGGCCAAAATCGCGTAAGCGGTTATAGCGCCAATTAAGAAGAAGAAGAGATTACCATTCACTACCGAAATCTCCGGGTTCCAAACCTAGAGCACGAAACACCAACTGATATAAAAAGTGTTTTCTAATAGCGGCCACTAATCGTCCAACAATGGTAGGCCTCCGGAGTGCATGTCTGCCATGAAAAAAACTCCTCATAAAAAACCATCTGTGGCATAAGGGAAGAAAAGCTCGGCTAAACACCAAAAAGGGTGTAAGCGCCAATTATAAAAGGTGGTTAAGTTTCAAGGGCCGGTGTTGATTTTGAATAAAATACAATTTTTTTAGGAAATTATATTTATTATGATAATATTGGTATGGCTCAATTACGTGTGGAATAAAATATTGACCAAATGGCCGCCGCGGCCTCGGCGGCACACCTTCATCCGATGGTCCAAATTTTCGATGACGCTGAGGCATAATTGAGGTTCTATGCCGTTAATGTGCCGAATTATCTCATCCTTTAAGCTCTTGAACTGTTGCTGGCTTATCGACGTACACCTTTTCTTTCATATATATAATTGGCGCGTACACCCTTTTTGGTTGTTTGGCCAAGTTCCTCCTCCTATTTGTGATGAGCGTCTTGATGTTGTTCCACAAATGGAGGGACCTACAGTTTGTGAGGAGATTTTTCATGACAGAAATACACTTGGAGGTTTGCCATAGCCTGCCGAGGGGCGACCGCTATTAGAAAAATTTAGAAAAATGTTTTTCTTAATTTTGGTGTTTTCACCGAGATTCGAACCGACGTTGTCTCTGTGAATTCCGAATGGTAGTCACGCACCAACCAATTCGGCTACAGCGCCCGCCCATGATATATACAATACATACATATATTTATAACACCATGCGATAGCAAAAGTTATCCAGGGCAAATTTCATACTCACAAGAAATATAGATTTTATAACGGACTCGAAAAGCTGCATACGCAGGTGCCATTTCCTAATCAATTTAATTTTTAGAACATTTTTTTAATTATCTTAATGTTTCATATTCCTTTGATAGCAAAAAAAAGTATTTTCTGTCACACGGTGTAGTAATCTTTAAAATATAAATTGCTTGTCAAAATCGTTGCACCTCAATATTTTTACCAATTTGAAAATTTTTTTTCTTTCTTTTTGTTGTTTATTACTATAGTAAAAATGTGTATCAAAGTCATAAAATTCCAAATTTCAAACTTTGAACAAAAATTAAAACCAAAAAAATCAACAAAATTTCATTAAAATTTTAAGCTTTTTAATTGGAATTTCTAGAACAATGTTTGGCAAGCACTTTTCTGGTCTATTAACATAGATTTTAAATCGAAAAAGGTGCGAAGCCTCGAAAGCAAAATCAATTATCAGAAATTAACGAAACTTTTTACAAAATCAATATTTTTTTGTTCGATGGCCAATCGCTGCACAGCACTCAAAACTGGTATTTATTATCGATAACTGCTTACAATTTGATCAATAAATAGCTGCTAAATAAATTTAAAAAATTATCAAATAAAATGCGAATAAGACAAGGACAACTGAAAAACAAACAATACATTTTCTGGTATTTCTGATTTCAAACGTTTGAAAAACAATACGGTCTTGTAAAAGAGCGGACGGATGGCCTCCGTAGATGTATCGAAAATGCTGCAAGAGGAGGGAAGATGTTGGGATAAAGATCGAGAACGTCTATTTAGTTCGTAATTTGTTTCAGGTTTAAAGTGTATTGATACTCGAGAGAGAACATAAACTGGAACCTTCGCCCACAATAAATGTACGAGCCTGCAAGCTGTTGAATTATATAAATATTATTCCTAGCCCTTTTTACAAGCTTTAGCGAATCTTATCGTCAATATCTTAACCCTCTATCCAGCAGAGACTATAAATAATCATCAAAAAATCTTATAAAATTCATATAACGTTAATTTTGGTACGCTAAAAACGAACATTTTTATTCACTGTTACTGTACCAAAAAGTGCACAAAAAGTATCACATGTGTATATGAAAAATTAGCCATAATGCGGAATAACCGTCTGTCGACGGTCAATAAAAACTTCACAAAAATCACTTTTATTTTTTCAGTTTCACTATAACTAATAGTTGCATTGAAAAATATACAGAAAAACATAACTGTTTTTGAATTTTTGAAGAAATTTCTGCAATGTTTGGTCACTTTTTCACAAACGAAAAGATGAAATTTTTCAACTGTAATTTTTCCGACTGATTTCAACGACGGCCATTACTAAACTGACGATAAACATCAAAATGAACACTATAAACGATTTGGAATGGTTCCGTCATAGTCGTTTCAAGGCAGCCATGCCGGCTTACACGAAAAAGAAAATTACATTTAAAACCCAGGAGGGTATTATGATGACCGTCTGTAGACGGTCTTACTGTATAGAGAGTTAAGGTAAAAAGAACAAATTGATTTTGAACGGTAAATTTTATGTTTCTTATTTCTTTGATATTCAAATTATCAAATCGAAAAAAAACAGATCAAATGTTCTAGTAGCACCCCCTTGTAAAAATTTGCCTTGGTGTCCAATCTTTTGTATTCTCTCAAGCGTAGGTGTAGTCATTTCTGTGTATTAGCTCCTGCACACAATAAACTAGTACTCGTATAGTGTCAAATGAACTTAACTTCTGGTATTAAAGGCGGTTTTGCGGTGCTAATTTAGCTGTGGTGAAATTTTTTAAACTGAGATTAAGCCTACACAACTGGGCGCATTTAAACTTAATTTAATTAAAACTATCTCTGAAAAACTGAACCCAGGTAATCATAAAAAAATATTAGGAAAGTATTTTATGCTCATCATGCTGTCTAATCGATTTAGCCACTTTGTTTTTAGATCGCTTTCTATTGACGATATATACACACCCTGCGTCACATGCGTTTCAATACTGAATACCAAATACACATTTCTAACAACAAAGCATCAACATCTAACAAAAAACATCTATAATGACTAATATTAAATATCAATATTAATTCACACTCACATTGCAACCCAATCGAGAGGCTCAAGTTCAACAAGTTCGCCAGTTGAACAAGTGGATGCGATCAGCAAGCTCGTTGTTGCATTAAAACTAAAATTATACGAATTCTCTAAAGCCTCTTTCAGAAGCAAATCAAAATCATTTGAACTACATCTATTTGGGATGCAGACACCCAGTTGTAGTTGTACACTCAAACCAATTGCTGCCGAATTGAAGGGAATATTTGCTTGACAATATTTACCAATCAAAGGAGAATTGATGTCGAGGCATTCTTCGAAATTGCCCATCTCCATGCGATGTCCATACAGTATGCCAGACGGAAATTTTGCCCAAGCATCAAGCACTAAAATTCGAAAAGTAAATTTATTATACACACATACACACACCCCACGTCAAAATGGTTAGCACATCGACATTCATGTCGTGCATTTGTTCGATGGAGTAAATGCGCAACACCGCCAGAAAAAAAAATTATGAAAAATCAACGGGATTTTTTAGCAACTTCACACTTTGTTACACTAAAATTTAATGAGTTACAAAATTGTATACGATAAATTTATATACTAAAAATTTTAATTAAAAACCGTAGAATTGAAAAATATTTGAATACAGGATTTTCTAATTTTTTTTTAAATTTTAAAATTATAATATGTATTTTGTATGGTGCATTTTTCTAATCTTTTTAGACAACTTGAAAATTAAATTTGTTGGATACTTAAAAAAAAAAAAATAATGAGCTTTTAAAACCCAAATAGTCCAAACTGGTCAAAATATTCATGTGCTATCAATTGTCGCGTGCTGTACACTCTTACATACATACATATACGTAGTATATGCAAAAGAGAATGAGAGTAAGCATCTTTTCTTTACTTTTCACATACTTCTTAAAGCCCAAATTTCATTGGTTTTCAACGCATTCGCCACAGTTCTAAGTTGTGTTGAGCACTCCGTAGTCACATTATTTAAGCTAGTAAGTAGATCAAGTTGATCAAAGAACTGAAAGCCCAGCGCGAAATTTTCACTATGCCACAGCTCGCTTCCGCCAACAGGCATTCGGATGTTGATACACGTGAGTATGAAGAGTTGCAAAATGTTGCACTTCCTGTTACACATCGATGACATTTTAACACTGTTATTTTGGAGGCACTAGTTTAAATAAAGTTTTCACATATATTTATATAATGACGCAGTGCAGTAAAGTTCTCTCCGAGTTAAAAAATCACACGGTGATGACCAGGTTAACAACACATTGGCGGCTCATTTAAAACTCGTTCCCGACGTGCATTGTTATTTATAAGCGGTTGTCTATATAACAATTGTCGAATTGCGCTGTGCAATCAGATATACATACATACATATTTAAACTTGCACTTCAATCTTTTGAGTACCCGTATGTAGATAAGTTATAAAATTTAGTGCGAGCAAATTAATGGCGTACAGTGTATTGAAAAACATATTCGAACATGTTAAAAATAGCGCAGAGATGAAAAAAATATATATATATTTTTTTTTTTTGAAAATTGGAAAAGTAATGAATTACAATCACAATGAATTAAAAAGCATTAGCGACTAGGCCATCAGCTTTACGTAACATAAGTATTTATATAATAATATTCGTGTATAATTTAGATTTCAAAATACAAATTAATTTTGTAAATAAAGTGTATAAAACTTTCAATGTTTTCTGCGTTAACTTCGGACAGAAGTTCTTCTATTGTGTGGCTTGATATTGCTTGTCTTATTGAATGTAATGCTTCACAATTTGTAACGATGTGTTGGATAGAAAGTGTCTCTTCGTTGCAGAATTGACAAACGAAAAAAAAAAATATAATATAGTATTATTAAATGAAAAAAAAATGAAATTCGCTTTGAGAAATATCAATTCATATATTTATAATTGACGCGTGGATTCTTTATATTACAGTCTTATGTCGAATCTGAACAACTGATGGTTTATATGAGAAGCCTTTCATGGCAGAAATGCGCTCAGAGTAATTTGATGTTTCATGTCCACAATAGGCTTCGAACACGGACCTACCGAACAGTAGTAACGCACAAATTGTTATTATAGCAGCATAAACATTCTTCTTCTTGGCCGAATATAAATCCGGTTCGTTCCGATAACGTAGAACCGACTGCCGTGGGAACGGCACAAATTCAGTCGGCTGCGGCGGTTGTAACAAATATGTTTTGTAATATACATATTATTAGTATAGTATATATAACAGTCTCCTCCTCATCATCTGTACAATATTCTGACCCAACACCATCAGCAATGATGCGCTGTAGAGAACAACGAAAGAGAAACTCATTCAAAGTCAATCAATTCAAATCAAACGCAGAAAGTGGCGATGGAGCGGTTACACGCTTAGAAAACCACCCGATCAGATAGCACTGGACTAGAACCCGCAAGGGAGCAAAGAATACTGGGAGAAGGTCGATGTTGTGCAATATGATGCCTACATTACGTGGGACGGCGCAAAAACTACAGCCAAGAACCGTGTACGATGGAAGAGTCTTGTCGAGGTCATATGCTTCCGAACGGAGTAAAAAACGAAAAAAAAAAAAAATACGAGTCTAACGGTTAGACGCGATAGAAGTGAAACCTTCCGTAAAACAAACTGAGAGAGAATGAGACGAAAGCAGCATTAGGAGCAAGATAATTATAGGTTCATTATAATATTGTTATAAAGTTCATATTTTATTTTCTTCATTTTATTGTTATTCATCCTCAATGTTTTCAATTTCAACAAATGATACGAGTGGCTTATGATAGCTAAAATATGATACAAACGCTTTGGTTTCGATGTTGTCAACATATCTTTGAAATATCGGGTCAATTGTTGTTTTTGATCGTGTTGTCGATTCAGTGCGATTGTTACACATTTTTAAATTGAATGTTGTATTGAGAAAGTCAATTAAAGGAACCGCTGTGTCCAATGCAAAATTTACGTTAAAATCGCCACTTAAAATCATTGGAACTTTATCGTAATCTTTTCTAAGTATCCGCGATACTTCTGGTGTATACTTTATTAAATTTTCGAGAATGAATTCCGTGATGCTATTTATTGATTGATTCGGTGAAATATAAATTGCCACAATTAAAACTGTTTTTCCATTGTTCAATCTGGTTTCACATGCACATATTTGTCCCACTTTAGAGAGCTGAACAGACAGTGATTCTAGTTGCTGTGCATTCAGATCTATCTGTGGAGTTACAATACGGGCACCGTCATTTTGATTGTGGTAGATTGCAACACCGCCTGCAATTGCAGTAAATATTTAAAAATGAAAATATTTACGAATATGAAAATGCGGACGCAATACAGCACACGCGGTTGTTATTATGAGCGTCGTAACGCGTATATTACACAGGCGTACTAACATACATACAAACATTCGTAGGACGCTTGGTCGAAGCAAGTATTGGGTAGTGTAGTATAGGTATACATAATGCCTTCTCGCTCATCGTGGCTCCGTAATACGCAGGCGCGCACACATACGAACTAGCATACATACAAACATACATACGTATGACGCTTGAACTAAACACCAAAGCAAGTAATAGGCAGTGTAGTATACATACTACAATACTCACTATACTAGCTTGGCTTAGCAGTACACAGCCACACACATATACGTATATCAACATATAACGCTTCGTAGTGTCGCTTTTTCGTTTCATCGAGTCTCAAATCACTCCCAACGATTCTAAAAAAGTTTTCACTTCAAAAAATATATATAGTAGTTATTCTATCTTTAAACTGAAACAAATTCAGAAAAATTATAATTTTTTATATTATTTTACCTTTAAAATCCATAAATCTTTTAAGCATGGTAAATGACTTCTTCCTCTAAGATCACGTGTCCAACACAACTATGAACTCAATTTTCGGTCCCTCTCTCAGACATTTATTGGTCACAAATATTCAAGAATGACACAAATATTATGTCTGCATCTTTGCACGAACGAGGTAGGGCGCGTGCTCGAAGTTGGCCATTTGTGTTTCTTTGGTCGGTTCTACGGCGATTGATACCCACTTTGACAGAGTAATTTGTGTCTTTGACTTGCCGAATGTCGGCCGGAAAAAAAAGTTTGGGCAAGTTTGAGAAAACTGTTAAATTAGTGGTCAACTGGAATTAAAATGATCACTAAACAACGTTAAGTAACTTTGACATTTTCCTTCGTGCAAAAAACGTTTTTTTTTTGTTTCCAGTGCTTCTTAGCTGTTTACGCTCTATTGAGAGACCATTTTGTTCTAACACTCGCAAAAAATAGTCCAATGACGTCACAACATAGGCAAACTGATATTGAATTTCAGTTATGTATGTTTGTGAACAACCTACAATCGTTTTGACCTGTATAACATTCCAAGATGATTTTTTAAAATTCTTTGAAAACAAAAGCCAAGAACTACTGTCCAAGAAAATAATAATATTTACCGATATGAGAGTTCGAAAAGTGAGGACAGAAGATCTAAAATTGTAAGTTGTTATGTAAATATTGGTTGGGGAATAAGTTCATAGCGTTTTTATATTTTCTTTTATTTTACAACGTTTTTTTACTGTTTGGTCAAGAGTAAGTATTCATTCGATAGAACTCTTTCTGCTCTACAAAACTGTTTTTGAGCTATTTAATTTTTATTAGTTTTGAGGCTTAGAAATGGAATACGCAGGAGGCAAAAATCAACATTTTCGACACCTGCTCTTCTTTGCTTTTCATCGAGGTCAAAAAGTGCCGAAGCAGACGTGTATGGAGGAGGTGCCATAGGCGAGTCTACAGCACGGAAATGGTTTGCAAACTTGCGACTTTGAATTGGCGGAAAAAATGAAGTGCGATCATAAAACGATTCTCAATCACCCTCATTCGATGGGATTTACCAAAAAATTGGGAGTCTGCGAGTCTCACGAGCTCAACGAAAAAAACAAAGAAAGTCGCGTTCAAAATGCTTCTCAGCATCTCGCCCATCATCGAGCGGTCATCAACAGCGCTTTTTGTACCGAATGCGATGCGAAATGGTGCCTATACATCAACATGAAGCAAAGAAAGGAGTGGGTGGCTCCGGGACATACGCCAAAGCCGAGAGTCAATCCGGATATTCATCCAAAGAAGATCATGATATGTGTTTGGTGAGGCTGGGAGGGCATTGTAGACTGGGAAATTCTCGAAAATAATGTCAGGGTCAGCGACGAGCTCTACATCGCCCAGTTATATAGCATGAATGAGGCTATTCGACTAAAAAGATCTTATCGACATGGTCAAACCATTCTCCTTCATGACAACACCAGGTCTTATGTTGCACAAGTCGTCAATGCCGCACACCAAAAGCTCAAATGGGAGTTCCTTCAGCACCCGCCGTATTCTCCAGACCTTGCACCGACCGATTACCATATGAAGGGCGTTACCTTCGATAATAAAGAGGTCCTTAAAAACTGGCTCAACAACTTCTTTGACACCGGACTAGGCGATTTTTGGCGGAACGGCAAATTTGTAAGTCTTATAGGAATTAGTCAGAAGTAAAAAAAGTTGTAAATACAAAATTTTCCATTTTATTTAGTATAAACGGTGGTAAATATTTAGATATTGAAGTATAAAAGATGTGGCAAAACATAAATATAATAAACGCGGTGTTTTCTAGCGGCTAAAAACAAGTTTTTTGCTTTCCTGCACTTTTCAAGGCAGCTCTGGCGTCGCTCTATTTCAAAGAAACATTTAATCCTTGACAGTTCTACAAGTTTTAATGCAAAGAATATTTGAGCAGGCCAATTAGTTAGCCCTTTCATTATGGACACTGTTATATACTTTTGCTTATAGTAGTTGGATTGCCTTTGCTAAGGACAGTTCTTGCTCGTCATTGTAAAGGTATCATACTTCGCCCAATGCACGCTTGTTTTACTTCAACAATTTTAAAGAAAGAATAGAAATATCCTGTAGTACATGAGAAATTGCCAAAGTATCCACTGAAAGTATCGAAAATCGCAATCTTCCATTTTACAGCGCTTTGTAGGCCTTTAACATTTTAATTTTACTCGTTGGTTCGTTTTTTTTTCCTATTACTATGGCAGTATTCAAAGCTACCATTTGGTGATAGAAGCTTTCAAAGTAAAACAAAACAAAGCAAAAAAAGCATGCAAGCCTCCATCGAGGTATCACCTTAACATAAACCCTATTGCCGTAAGTGCAAAGTGCATATCGGATTGCCATGCTATTTTGTTGCTTTTAACACGTCGGCCGCCATCGTACAACTAAAAGAAGGCGTACCACTATACAATAAATAGATAATATTTTATTTTTAATTTTTAGATAATACCATAAAATATTTTTTTAGAATAGATAACATTCGCTTAATTTACTAAAACTCGAAATAGACGATAAATTCTGTTTATAAATAAATAATAGTTTTTCGAAGAGCTAAAGTGGCATTGAACCACCTCAGAAAACAGAAATTAGTAACAAAAGGGAACCTTGAAAGCTGGTTACCTACTTCTGAGAGTTTTGTAGGGGGTTTAGGAAGAATATTTGAACTTCATTAAGTTGATCATATGAATATGAAATTATTTCAACCAAATGTAAATATTTTTTTATAAATGAATAAAAGCACATCGGTGTTTTTCATTCAATACAAATAAGAAATCCGATTTTTCTCCGGCATGTGAAGGTTCTCGCCCGGCACTAACCACCTCTTCAGGTACCCCCTCATCTAACCCTCATCTTTTCCTTTTGCCCAACCTATTTTCTGAGCCTACCGTTAGAAGAGAAAGGGTTTTGTACACTACCACAACAACAACAACAACCATGTTTTTCTCATTAACTTATGCTGATCTACTAGTCTCACACATGCAAGTCAAAAAAAGCAAGAAAATCGATTAATACATCAATTACATAATAAACACGAATTTTTATGCGGACCGAATTAACCTAATATAGTAGTACCACAGAGCAAAATCACAAACGAAATTCATTGATATCTGCATAATACCCATCTTCAATACACTTCATAACATTTCTCTACAGTTTTATAGACAGCTCAACATAATTTCATTGTTTTTTACATAGAAATATAACAATTTTAGCAATACCTCTTCACAACTGCATTGCCTTATTTATACTTGTTCGCTTTATACAAATGCGACACTGTGCCGCCGTGATTTTCTACAAAGGCAGTGAGGTGTTGGCGTTTAGAACGGAGTGATGCGCCATTCACAATACTCAACGATCAATATTTGAGAACTACTCACTTGAACGTATATATGTATGCGTGTATGTATGGATGTATGAATTATATTAATAATTAAATTGAGCTATCACAAGTCAAAGAAAGAAATCTATTGCTCAACATTGATTAGCTTTTAGAGAATGCAGAAATTTCCACATACACATTGTTGTTTTACGTCAAACAAGACGGTATTAAATACTTCATGGCGCATTGACCTATATACTATTAATATTATCGTCTTTTTAGGTGTTCTACTATTCCCAGTCGGAATGAAATCGCAATAAATTCAGTTAGTAACAACTGCAACTTGTGACTCGTATCACTTTACCAAACATATATATATATATATATATAATTGGCGCGTACACCCGTTTTGGGTGTTTGGCCGAGCTCCTCCTTCTATTTGTGGTGTGCGTATTGATGTTGTTCCACAAATGGAGGGACCTACAGTTTCAAGCCGACTCCGAACGGCAGATATTTTTATGAGGAGCTTTTTCATTGCAGAAATACACCCGGAGGTTTGCCATTGCCTGCCGCTATTAGAAAAATGTTTTTCTTAATTTTGGAGCTGGATATCAATTTGCACAGTTACTTAAGGAGCCTGGTTTATAAGGTCAAAAAAATCAATTTTTTTTTTTCGTTTTAAGCGATTCCTAATATATTTCAGAATATTCACACAAAGTTACAGAGCCTAATTCTCAATATTGCCGTAGATACATAGCCAAAGGTAGGCGAGCGTTAGGTACTTACGCTGTGACCGTACAGCTATAGTACAAACTTTATCTTCTTTTCTCGACTTTTCATTTTTATGATTTCTTTGAATTGGCGTACATGAATGAAAAAAAACGAATGAACCTTTTAAAATGAATCATAGCTTGTTCCCTTCAGTATTAAATTCTCTTCTATTTGAACTAACAAAATAGATAAAAATTTTTCAAGATTTTTATACCAAGTTGAAGTAAATTTTTTTTATAGCAAGGCATTTTTTTCTTTAAAACCTCCAAAAAGTTGAAATTTTGGAATTTCTCTCAGTTTTCTTAGTTCATCTAGAATAAAAAATCATGATAATTAGAAATCCATTTGAATTTTTGGCTTTAGATAATATAATAATTACGAGCTGTATCTTGTACGCCAGTTGGAAACTCCAGCGTTGCAGCGCTCTACTAATTTCTATGTTAAACATTTTTTTCAACTTATTTTAACCAGTACAAAAATTTTGTATACTTTTTAAATGTTCATTAAAAGATAGAAAAACTTTGCAGTGCTAAATTAATTTTTTCCTTAAAAAAAAATCGCAAAGAGATGGAATTTTTAGACCTCATAAACCAGGCTCCCCCCTTTAAACAAAACATCCTTTTCGACACTTGCAACAAATGAGCGATATATACACTGTCAACTTTACAACGACTCTTATTGGTCAACTGATTGGTTGCTGTTGTTGTTTTAGCAGCATAAACATTCTTCATACATGTACTAGGAATGCTGCTGCAGTGACAGTACTTGGCCGGATATAAATCCTGGTCGTTCCAGTAACGTAGAACAGACTGCCGCTGGAATGGGTCAACTGATTAATCAAAAGTTATGTTTGTTATGACGTCTATAACCTATTAGTTTTTCAGAGAAAAAAGTTATTAACACTTATCCTGTATACAAAACAAGTAACGTACGTGACATAAGTGAGTCAATTTTGCCCAATGGACGAATGAATAGATTTTGATTTTATTTCAAGGTTTAAAGTATTTTTTTATTTATTAAATTATAGAATTCAACATTTTTTATTTAAAAAATTAAAAAATTCAGTTAAGTAATTACAAAAAGGTGTTCTTATGGCAACTAGTACATAAGATAGATGTTTCAGAATGAGTCTTACAAATAGAGTTTTCGCAGCTTCCGCATTTACTGCTATATTTCGTCCTATTTGATCGACTTGGACAAATAAAGCAACGACCACGTTTTAGATTTGTAGGTTTCGGAGTCTTTTCAGTAGTTTCTGCTGTTTTTTGAGTGTTTATTACGATCATTTTTGCTGCACTGCTTCGAGAGAGTACAGATCTGCGCGAAATTTCCTGTAAAATATATTAAGTTCATTTCCGAGCTCTTCTGGGAACAAACGACGCTTAATTCTTGTTCCATTCAGTGTTTATTTCTCTAAAAATTACAAAAGCATTTTATGCACTTATATCCAACATATTGTAAAACAAGGACTGTGGCCATCGATTTATCCTTCGCTTGCAGGTGTATGTCCTAATAACTTGGTCTAGTATATCGACCCCGAATTTAGTTTTGTTGTAAAAATCTATGATTTCTGGCTTTTCAGTGTGGAGAGTACTGAGTAGATATACAGCTCGATTCTTTTTAGGCACATATCCAACTATTGTGGTTTTGTTCTTGTTATCAAAAGAGAAGTGTGAATAATTTTCTGGTTTATTTTTTAACTTTATAATTTCCACAGGCAAAAACGTTTTATTCTTTCGTACCGTACTAGGGTTATCTTACGTTTCAAAAGTTCAATCCCCAACTCGTGAGATGTAAAAAATTATCGCACGTGATATTACGACCTTGTATATCCCTTACTAGATCGAGTACAACACGCTGCCCGTGCTCTTTCTCAGGCTTACAATTTCGATCTTTATCTCTATACACCTGCAGCGACCATGCAAAACTTGTTTGGCTATCACACAAGGTCCAAATTTTAATTCCGTATTTTCCAGGCTTCGATGGGATATATAGTTTGAAAGGACAACGTCCGCGAAATGTAACCAATTGTTCATCGACTGTGGTGCGATTCCAAACATCCCTGATTGGTGCCAGTTTATCTCGCGCTCACCTCTCATTCCGGTCAGATTTCTTGTCGAACCTCAGGACTCTGGAGATATTCTGAAATCTGCGTAAAGTCATTGTTGATCTGAAAATCGAACGTATTATGCTGAAGGACAGAATTGTCTTCTTCGTCTGTTTCATCTGATAAATTGGGATCCTAAAGGGATTCCACTTCTGATATTTGGTCTTCTTCATCATCACTTTCGGTATCGTGTGGTGCTTCTTCATCCAAATCGGAGTTCTCTAGAAGGGCTTCAATTTCTTCTCTATTCATACTGAAACATAAATAAAACACAACCGCACTAAAAACACTTCTTACTAATTCACAAAATAATATTGATTTCACTTGTTTATACTTACTTTATTCCTTAAGAAAAACAACCTGACGATTCAAGAATTTTTTACGACTGAGCAAAAGATTGTAAACATCGTATATGTACTTACAAACATATAAGTACACATACTGCTTTTACTATTCGGCAATTTTGACCCACTTATACAATATGTGTAACTATTTCTGCCCAGCCTATCCTGTAGATGACATATTTAAACGAACACTTTTTTCAAGTTTAATTTTATTAAATAATAAAAGTCGAGAAGTTTCACCAGATTATATGAAGCATAAAAAAAGATATGCAAAGTTGGGCAATTTTGACCCACTTATACAGGATAAGTGTTAAAACGGTTAGTTTACTGTATCGTAAATATGTACCTAATTGGTTAAGGGGTAGTCTAGAACTTTCAAAAAATCGATTTTTTTTAATATTTCGAAGGTATAGACTTTTAAGAATATACAGTCAAATTTTTGTAAGGATATTCCCAGTATTTTCCATTCTACAGTCGTTTTAGCAGGTAGAGTCAGATTCGTCACGCGGCGGCATCACTTGTCGCTTTATTCACTCTCAAAACTTTAAACTAAATTATCTCGAAACGACTTTTTTCGGCCTGGTGTTGTCAAAAAAAAACACTATTCAACCGAATCGCCTGGAATTTTAATATATTATTCACAACATCAATAGCTATCGCCCGTACTAGAATCATTTTGTTATTTCAATTATTTCGTATTTTTTTGCTTAAAAAACTAAAAAAAAAACGGTTTTTAGAGTGTCAAATTCAAAACCGCGTGATTTTGTAAATTTTTTTTTTTTATTTTAGTACGGGACAGAGCTACTGTCATACTTATTAATAATTTTTTTGGCTTTCGTGTTTCAGATAAATATAAGAGCCTAAATGGACAACACCATCCAGGTCCAATTTTTCGAAGGGGGTCAACTTCAGCCACATTTTTTAAATTAATAAAATTAAAAAAAAAACATTATTAAAAATAAAAGTTAAATAAAAAGCCTAAAAAATGTAAATATCGTTTTTAATTTTTTTTTTAGTTAAAAAAAAATCCTGAAAATACCCTAAATTTTCGACCACCAGCACCCCTTAAATTTCTAATCACGTGCGTTTAATTTTTTTTCATTTCGAATGGCAAGGAAAAGATTTCCGCATGGGTTTGCAAATGTAGCCTGAGTGGGGTTTATGACTATTTCGTAAATAAGTCAACAGTTTTCAAATTAGTTTTAGTTAAGGTAAGAAAGCAAGAAACTGTTTTTATAATTGAACTACCTTGAACTTTAGTATCGTTTATGATTATTTTACGTACTATAAAATGAGTGGCAGCTGATAAGTTAGCAAGCTGTCTGAGGTATTCAATGAATGAAAAGTATGGTTTTATATATTTTTTTTTTCTATGTAATCGTACTCAAGTACTTTCGACATCTAAATATATCCGCGATGTCTTATGCTGCTAAAAACATTACATATTTAGATTTGTCCACGTAAGCGGTATCTGCGAGCGCATTCATCTTATTGTTGAAAAAAAATCTTCGTTTCCATAACTCCTTTTTTAAATTGGAATACTCGTATGTAGGAAAAAATAACATTTTGTGAAGACCTTTTCATTTTATCAGTGTATCAACGAATACAACTAAATGATTCAAAAAGGTAATCGCAGAAACTACTACAACAAAACATGATATTATGTGAAGTATGTGTCTTTGGAAACTACAACTTTACTCCATCTTTCAGGCAACATACGGAATCCTCTGCCGAAAAATTCGAGTTCTTTTGACCTGATCCATTCATTGAGCCAGTTTGCGATGCTCTCGTAAGAACTGAACCGCTCTCCAATAGAGGCTGAAGGTGCAATGTCTGAGGAATACTGCGGGTGGCGCAAGATTTCCCATTTAGTCCCTCTAAATATTCCTGGACCGATTTAAGAATGTGTGGCCTGGCGTTGTCATGCAGCAAAATCAGTTTGTCATGTCCACCGTCTCATTCTGGCCGCTTTTCTTTGAGAGCTCGATTCAAACGCATTAGCTTCAGTCGGTAACGATCGCCAGTGATGGTTTCAGATGCACCAGATGCACAACAATACCTTTGAAGGATGAATATTTTTTTTCGCTGTAGATGGACCTGGTCACCTGGTTGGCTCTAACATTTTCGATTTTTAAGGTTATCATAATAGATCAATTTTCCATCGCCAGTAACGATGCGATGCAGAAAACGTTTTCTTTTCTACCGTTCAAAAAGCATCTCACACGTCACCAAACGTCTCTCGATATCCCTCTCCTTCAGTTTATGTGGCACCCAGTTACCTGCTTTCTGGACCATTCCCATCGCGTGCAAACGACGGTGTTTAACCACGGTTGATCTGTCAACATCTAACTCTTTAGACATGCGTCTTCATCCAATAATTGTTGTAGTTGAGTATGTTCAAATTTTTTCGGTGCCCTTCCGTGATCACTCACGTCGAAATTGCCACTTTGGAAGCGTCGAAACCACTCTTTACGGAGCGTGCTTACCGTAAATATTGATCAATATGCGACACGTTTCAGCTGTACTTTTCTTTAAAATGTAATAATGAAGTATGACTTCCCGTAAATGCTGTTTTTTCGGGACGAACGTAGATATTTTTGACATCAGATAAAAAGAGATCTTTACGCTTCAAACGAATGTCAACTACTGTAATCGAGACTTCATATCTACACCTTTAAATCACCAGTATATTACTAGAGCGATATGGCGAGGGCGAAAACTTATTCCCATACCCAATATATTAGTATTTTATAGGCACTGTCTAAAGATATACTATAGATACAAATTTAAACAAATACTAGCCGCTCCTTAACATTCACGCTTAAGTAACCTCCAGCTTATTCAACCAGCCCCTTTGCCAACTTCAAGAGAGAGCTATTCTCTGACCAGCCTGACTTCAATGGTAGCAAAGAGAGCTATTCTCTTAAACGTACAGTGGTGTGCAAAAAAGCTTTCGAAGCAACAAGTTTTACACTTCATCAAAGCGGTAAATTATGTTTAGCGTAAAGCTGAATAGCCTTTTACAAATATTTATATATGGAGCAGCACTCATAGGAAAACTAGTCAAAGGGAGGTAGGAAACGAGGTCGAAAGCTCATGGTCGAACGCAAGGAAGATACACTACAAGGTTTGGCCATCCAAAACAAGGTTAGGTTAGGTTAGCCAGGTTGCTTGCCTAAGGCAAGACACCATGTGGCTCTAAGACTCATTGTGATCAAATTACACCGCCATTAATTTTTAGCGGTAGTTAAAACAAGGCTTTCATTATCACTACAACTTCAAATCACTAAATCCGCTTATTGCACGAATTATTTAGTGCACTATGTCCAACCCTGATTGTGATACATGTATTTGATTTCCATCCCCTAAGTTGCTTAAGCCACTAAGATCTTTTTATGAGAGTAACTGTTGGATCCAGACATTTTGTCCTTTTAGGATTCAGTTTTGGCCAGATAACTTTGGAGACTCTACAGTTAGTAATCAGAGACCACCTTCTGTTGGTATAGGTCCGAAGCGAAATTGTTACAGTAAATTTAGCTGCCACATCATCAGGAACTCGGCTACAGAAATTTGCCCGCTCGTTGCACACGTGCACGGAAATTAGCGTCGGAAAAATTAGCAGTCTGTTGAATTTATATTTGTTGTGCGAAGTATGCATAATCGGCATTACGCTCCTCCAATTAGTGGTTGTTCAGATGGCAAAGAAATAATATTAACTGCATTCGGGTTGATTTTTCCTCATATCACCAACACAATCTCAGTTTTTTCGTAAACAAACCACCGTCACATCCAAAGTAGCGTCAGAAAATCAGCTGACTCCCTCAAATGCGCTGAGAGCCGGTTAACGGTCGAACGATAGCCACACCTTCTGAATACTTTTCACCATAAGCAACGCGTGGATTTTTGCTTAAAAGTGTATCATAAAAGTAACATTGCCGCAATTATTGAAGATCGAACACACCCGGATTTTTACTGCCTCAGCTGATTTCGCAAAATAACTTGCGATAAAGAAATGTTAAGAATTTAATCATTTAAAATGGATTCTCTGCTCAAAAATTTTATATTTTGTTGCATTCTAAAATCTTATAAATAAAAATCATTTGGTTCATGGATGTATGTGACTTTAAAACTTTAGAACAGACTGACTCATTTGGCTCATTCGTATTTTTTTATTTATGGTTAGAAGGGCAAGGTTTCTTCGAGTTATTATAAAAATCGTATTTATGGTCCGATTTGATTCACACTCGAAATGTATATGGGTAACGTGAAGAGATATTATTTTGCAAAGTACATAGAAGCTAGGTAATGCCAGAGTCGAGTTGTCACTAAAAACGGCAACTTTTGCAAAATATGACCCACCAGAACGCTCTGGAGTCAAGTTATTACTAGACATCTAGTTTATAGTCCAATACAGTTTATATTCGAAGTGTATATTTTTAAAAATAAAAAAAGTTTCAATTACGTTACAAAAAGTGATTTTCCAAAATTTTCAAACAGCAATTCGCAACTTCCTTTAAGCATAGTGTTTTAAGAAGAAATGTATGGCGTAATCCCAGAGTTGATCTGTTTTGCCAACAGCCAGTTTATTTTTCCAAAGACGGAAGGGCAAAACATACAGCTTAACATCAGGCGCTACGATGAAAACAAAGGGTATTTTAAAAGATGCGCCTAGATCTCCTTCTCAATTGGCGCGATAGCCGCTTACGCGATTTTGGCCGAGTTTAACAAGGCACGCAAGTCGTTTCTTTCTCGTGCTAACCGGCGCCAGTTGAACACACCAAGTGAAGCCTAGTCCTTCTCCAACTGATCTTTCGCAAAGGAGGTCATAATCTTCCTCTGCTACCACCAGCTCGTACCGCATCGAATACTTTATGAGCCGGAGCGTTTGTATCCCTTCGGACGACATGACCCAGCCAGCGTAGCCGCTGGATCTTTATTTGCTGCGTTATGTCTATGTCGTCGTTAAGCTCATTGTTCCATCGCCTGCGATATTCGCCGTTGCCAACGTGCAAAGGTCCAAAAGTCTTCCGTTTTAAAATGAAACGCGTAACAACTTAGATTATTTTAGGTTTCAGTATTTTTATTCAAAATACGGTTCTTAATAATTATATCTGAAAAATTACATCATTTAAATGTCCGCCATAAGCACGTCTACAGGTAAAAACCGCCAAAAAGTCAATTCATGAAGGCCTAATTGTTGAGAACGTCGAGGTATCGATGTTGAAGGTTGTACAGCAACAGAAGCGTTACAGCAGCAATGGCGGTACTTTTTCTATCCTCAACAAAATCAGTTTCTTGAAAGCTTTTCACCATCCTTTGAATTGCCGACCCGTTCGAACGAAACCCCCAAGCAATTTACGAATTTTGCGATATGTTGTTCTTAAAGTTCGACCATTTTCATAACAAGTTTCAAGAATTTTAACGCCTTGTTCTATCGGTAAATTGGAAATCTGACTACTTTAAAACTGTCAAAGATGGCATCAAAGAGATACCGCCTAGGAATTGTTCACTACATCGAGGCGTAAAAAAAATTCAAATAATTCTGTGGCCACATGACATAGTACAAGGTGAAGTTCAAAATAAGCAAGTTGGAAGTTACATCCCTAGCTGACTTCCACTGAAAGCTTGGCGACGTTCGGCTCAGTGGAAGCGAAGTTATTGGATCTAAAGTGTCAGTACGTTTGTGTCATCGGTTCAAAAATGAGTTTCGAACAAAGAGCGAATATCAAATTTTGGTTTAAAATCGGTAAAACGTTTACCGAAACATTTGAGTTGATGAAAAAAGTTTATGGCGATGATTGTCTATCTCGTGCCAGAGTTCATGAGTGGTTTACACGTTTCAGAGATGATTGTGAGGACATAAATGACAATGAACTTACGGGCCCAAAATCAGTAATCATCGAAAACTCCATTGAAATTGTTCGTAAATTTATCAAAAATAAACCGAAATCATCGTTGAAATTCATGGAATTGGAGTTGAAAATCTCTTTCATTCCGCACAAGTTAACTGAGGACAAAAAATTGGTGGTTCAGCATTTGAAAGACCTCATTAAAGATACGAGAAAAGACGAGAACTTCCTTTACAACATTGCAGCTGGTGATGAAACGTGATGTTTCCAAAATGAACCTGAAACTACGCTTATTGCATGCCAATGCACCATCTCATCGATCTGATGGCTGATTTTGGCTGATTTTTTTACTAGAAATCGCATTTTAACTATCAATCAGTCACCGTATTCGCCTGATATGGCTTCCTGTGACTTCTACCTATTCGGAAAATTTGGCCATGAAAGGAAAACGTTTTACGTGCGTAGAGGCCATCCAAAAGGCTTGTACTGACATCCTGAGGGACATTCCGGTCAATGACCTGAAACACTCTTTCGAAAAGCTTTTATTTTGAATAAATAAACTCAAAGTTATCAGAACAAAGCTCCAATCATTCCTATTTTAGCTCAGTCTTGTTTATTTTGGACTTCACCTTGTAGCTCGTAATAGATTTAGTAGCATATTGCATAGCAAATCGTTTGACTCAAATTCTCGCACATTCGCGTCGAAGGACAGCCACGAACATGTACATGGAAGTGCAGGGTGAAAAAGAGTTTCATGGATATGAATTAATAAAAGTCACTCACTTCCGAGTATTTGAAAATGTATGCTTACATTCAATTGCATTAAGGGGTTGTATACAGTTAGAAGGCCGAAATTTCCAGAATTTTTTCTGAGAAAACTTTTAATTTTATTGATCTAAATATTTTTACACATATATGTTATCTTTTAACTGTATTTTAAGACTTAATATGAGTAAAAATATTTATTTGGAAATGAGCAACAGTTGATCTCCGGAAGCTCCTCTCAAAAAATACGTTTTGCGGTGACCACTATGTCTCTGAACTAGATCCTCTGAAATTAAAAAACCAAACAGATTTCGTTAAAGTAATGTTAAATCCAGTAATTAATCGGAGAAATAAGCAAATACATTTTTTTGACAAAATGGCGGTTTCTAAAACAAAAAAATCGATTTTTGACCAAAATTTCGGCCTTAAATTGTTGATAAAAAAATATTTATCGGTGAGAAAAGATCTCCAATTAATTACTAAAAAATATATTTAAGAAGCTCGAGTAAAAATTTGACTAACTCACTAATCGGTTTAGCCGTTCTTGTCGAGTAATGCTGGTCACCGACTTTGAAAACACCATTTTGAGAAAAACGCGTTTAAAGTTTGGACTTGTACTCACAAGCGCTCTGAAACGCCTTTTCAAATTTGCGTGTAACTTCGAAAATATTCACCGGAACGATATTAAATTTTCTGTGGGTATTCTTAAATATATAATATGTACAGTGGTGGCCTTATAATTAGAAACGATGTGCTAAGAAAAATAAAATCACTGTGCATAGTTTTGGAAGACGTGCACTGTGAATTATGAGCATCGTTATTCTTAGAATAGGCTATGAACATTGTAGTTAGAAAATCACGTTGATATTTGATGGTTGATTCCTGATAAAATTCACATTGTTTCTCTGATTGTGTTTCTTGGCTGGCCACAAAATTAGAAACGCGCCGTTTTTTCTTAAATTTTCTATATTTATCTTGGAGTTAGTGTTAAAGTATATTAAAAAATTTCAATGCCGGCTATCGCACAAAGGTTTGGCTGCTCCAAAAAAATGGTATTCGGAGCAATTCATTTGTACAAAAAAACGAGGAACTTTGAAACCCCAGCCAGGAAGCCTAGACCTCGAAAAACAACTCCAGCGGATGATAAGCATATTTGTAGGGCCAGCAAGAGCAACCCTTTTATGTCTTCGCATGATATAAAAGCCGAAGTTGCAGAGCAATTAAACGTAGAAGTCTCCGCTTGGACGATAAGAAGGCGCTTACAAGAGGCGGGACTACGTGGGTGCATCGCACGAAAAAAAACCGCATGTGTCAAACAAAAATTTTATGAAGCGGTTACGATTTGCTAAGGAAATGCTCAAAAAAGATTCAAGATTCTGGAATAGAGTTCTCTGGAGTGACGAATCGAAATTCAATTTATTATGGGGAGCATTTTCTTGGCGTGGCGTGGGCCCAATTGTGCGCATTGACGGAGTCATGGACCAACATCAACATAAAAGCATTCTGGAAAATGTAATGGAACCATATTCCTTTGAGAACATGCCGGTTCACTACATTTTCCAGCATGACAATGATCCAAAGCACACTTCACGGTTAGTAAAGCGTTGGCTTTTGGATCAAAATATTGATGTTTTGGACTGGCCACCGCAAAGTCCTGATCTCAACCCAATTGAGAACTTATGGGCAATTGTGAAACGCGATCTCAAGGACAAAAGTCCGAGAAATAATAATGAATTGTTTCAATTGGTGCAGCGAAGCTGGGAGAGCATATCTGTTGAAAGATGCCAAAATTTAATACAAAGCTTGCCGAGAAGACTGCAAAATGTTATAAACAATAAGTGTTATCCCACAAAATATTAAAATTATGCTAATTTTGTTGAACTTTTTGAAGATATTTTTAAGTTTTCCTTGTCGTTTCTAATTATTTGACCAAGATGAATTTGTGTTTGAAGAATTTGAAGAGGACGAGCCAAGGAGCACCAGGAGATTTGGTGACTCCTAAAACACTCAGGCTAAAAATCCCATTGTATTTAAAGCTCTGGAAAGGGGGTAGATAGTCAAGGAGGGAGGGAGAAAAGTATCAGAGAAAGAGATAGGAGAGAATAGAGACAGAGATAGAGATAGTTAGTCCTGTGAGAATTTTCCAGATTCTTTGGCAAATCTGTAAATATCCTCCATTTTTAGAGAACGAATATTACTCATTCCCATGACATCGGAACCCAATACTCGTAGTCGCGCTCTAGCAAAGGCAGGACACTCACAGAGAAAGTGCTCAGTGCTATCCGCCTCCTCCAAGCATGACAGGCATACCGGGTCCTCGATGATTCCAATGGTGGTCATATGCTGACCCCATGGGTTGTGTCCTGTAATGATGCCGACCATCAACCGAATGTCTTTCCTTCTAAGTTTTAGTAGAAAGTTTGACAGTTTTCTGTTCGGACTTGTCACAAAACACTTTGCAGTTCTGCAGCGTTCTAGACCGGACCATCGCTCTTTATGTAGATTGCCTACATAATCGTTGATCCAATTCTTGATTCCTGCGGGACTGATTCCAATTATTGGCTCTGGCCCCTGTGGGGGCACCGCTGATCCACGGTTGGCCAATTCGTCGGCAATTTCGTTTCCTTGAACACCGGAGTGTCCCGGAACCCATATAAGTACAAGCCTGTTTTGTCTTGCGACAGAATTAAGCTTCTACTTACATTCTTGAACAATCTTTGAGGTTTGCTTCGCGTTCTCCAGCGCCTTCAATGCAGCCTGACTGTCACTGAAGACTCCAATCTGTTTCCCGCTCCATCTCCTCTCGATTATCCATTCGGCTACTTTTAGGATGGCAAAAACTTCTGTTTGGAAAACAGTTGCCATTCCCCCCATAGCATAGTGATACTTATTACTATCGTTTAAGTACCATCCGGCTCCAGACCCTATTTCAGTCTTGGAAAATATCCATCAAACCTCCCTGCATGCATTCTGGATTGCTCCATTGCTCACGCAATGGAAATCTGACATCAAATTTCCTTCCGAACGAAACTGTGGGTATCAGGTCATCTTTAGGTGCCAAAAACAGTGGATACTGCTCCGACAGCAACTTAAAGATTTCTCTGTGTCCCGAAGTTCCATCTTCGTGCCAGAAACCATATTTATGGAGTCTACACATTGCTTTTATTGCTTCCTGTTGTATCTTAAGATCCAGGGGGAGCAAATTAAGCATAGCATTTAGGGCATCACCAGAGGTTGTACTCATGGCACCCGTGATGCATAAACATACACTTCTTTGCAGCCTGTATAGTTCCCGGATTGTGGACTTAACCATGCTCCGTCGCCACCAGACCACAGAAGCGTAAGTGATGATTGGTCTGATAAGTGCCGTGTATATCCATAGGACCACAGCAGGTTTCAGACCCCAAGTTTTGCCAAAGGCTCTACGGCATTGCTGAAAAATCTTCAATGCACGATTCACCTTCACTGAAACGTGTGTCTCCCAGGTCAGCTTCTTATCCAAGATTACTCCTAGATATTTAACTTCGTTGGAAAGACCAAGTGTCACACCTTTCAGTGTTGGAAGACTGAGTCCATCCAATTTCCGTTTTTTCGTAAACAAGACTATGGTTGTTTTGTTCGGATTAACGGGAAGACCTTGTCTCATGCACCAATCATCGATTTTGTCAAGGATCCTCTGCACTTTCGTGCAAAGCCTCCTTAAGGATTTATCCGATGTTAGCGCACAGACGTCGTCCGCATATGCTTGGACGTGAAAGCCGAGTTCCTGCATCTCCGCTAATAGGGAGTCTACGACGAAGCACCACAGCAGCGGAGAAAAAACACCCCCTTGGGGACATCCTTGCTTGGCCCTGACTGTGATTTGCTCGTCGTCGCTCCCACCAGCGGTTAACAGCCTCTCAGAGAGCATGGAGTATATCCATTTTATAATGGCTTGATTAACTCCGTGTCGTTCGGCAGAAGAACATATCGAGCCGAAAGTGGCATTATCATGTTTAGTATTAAGTTAATTTTTTTTTTTTTTAGGATTGTAGTAATGGTGAAAATTTTTTATGTTAAACTGAAAGACTACTTGTTTTTGTATTATTTCTAATAAAAAAAAAAATAATGTGGCGAAATAAATTTTAAAATTGTATTAGTAAAATCAAATGCTGCTATCTCGTTTCTATTTATAAGGCCACCACTGTACATTAAGAAAAAAAAAAAAATTTTAATTCTAACTATATTTAACCCCTCAAAATTTGCACGGGCGACGCCGGCCATGAGCAACCAGCTGGTTTTAAATAAAAGATATTGAATTTCGTCATTTTAATATTTTTTATTCAATTTCATTTTGTGTATATATACGCATTTTGAATTTTGTATATAATTTTTATATTTATTATTATTTTACTGTATGTATATAATTATAATTATATAAACCGTTATCATTAATTTTTACTATACAAATAATGCTGTTTTATCTTATGCGATACACGAGCGCGCCTTTCTGCTTTCATCCACATACATATGTATGTGTGTAATATTTATATTATATTTAGTTTGGTTTAAGTTTGTTTTTTTCTTGTTTTTTTTGTTTTTTTTTTTCATTTAATGCTTACGTTACGTTATTGTTTTATTTGCAATATTTATTAAACTAGGACTTAAGGCTTAAACTTAGTTTACGTTCAAAACTCTCCACTTATTTGAGAAATAAAACTAAGAACATTTTCAAATTGCAATTTGCTGCTTTCTTTCTTTTTTTGTTGTAATTAATTGTAATTCGTTATGCTAACGCTCCGCTCAAGCCTATAAATTTACACATACCTGCGTGTGTGATTCTTTCTCTTTTTTTTTTGTTAAATTAAGCATACAAATACACTCACTTAGGCATACATTTAAACACAAAACGATGGTCGCAATAAAGGACGCACTTAAATTAGACACTTTTCGAGATGATGCAGTTTATTTTATTTTGCTTGTTTTCTAAATATTTTACAATAGTTTCTTACACACAAAATTACCATTTATTTTTTCCATTTTTTCTTTGTGGCTTTGCTGGCACATAAACCAGCTTCAAACGCATACATATATGTACATTTAAATAAAGACAAGCCAGAACGCGTATGTGTATGTGACGTGAATGCTATGCGGTATGCATGTAAACGAAATTGCAAAAACATTTTAAATCTGGCGTCAGATTGGAAAATTGATTTTTTATAAAATCGTTTCTTTTTCCATAATGTTTTCAAACTTAAAATTTTTAGTAAAAATCAAATATGCTGTATTTTTCAAATTCCTATAAGACCTCTGTGCAATTTAAAATTTTATTTTAGTGGTTCATAAATGTACATATACAATTTTCTCCTCCACTTTCTACGTATGCATGGGCGTGTATATATAGAATGGGGTTTTTTGTTTTATAAATCGCGCTTCTTAGCTTTCCTCAATGTTTTGTATTTTTTCGATTTTTCGTGGAGTAATGAACGCATACCTAAATATAATATAATATTTTACACACCATTATTTTATTATTTAATTTCACGCAAGTAAATAATCAGTATTTCACAGTTCAGACGCCGCATACACACCCTTTACCTTAGCTTTTCCGACTTGATTGAATTTGTGTGCATGAATAATTACATTCAGGGCTTTCATTAGAATTTTTTACTTTTTGCTTTTTATTTTTCAACCATCAGTGCATACGGTTAGAACTAATGAACAGATTTAATCGGCTGAATAGTACAATACGACGTTTCGTTTTATTATTATTTCTTTAGTATAGCTTTATTTATAAATTTTCCCGTAAAAAGTACATCTATATATAACACAATGCCTAGACTAAATTTGAAAACAAAGTCCTTTTTATTGATATTGTTCCCATTAGGCTGCTAGTCGCTTACTTACTAATATTATTATATTAATAATACGGCTGTAGACTATAGGTTACGATTTACTAAAGTAAATTTTTAATTTTCAATTTCTTCATTGATATTCTATAAATACATTAAGGAAAAGTTTAAAGTTAACATATTGAAAAATTTACACGCAAAAGACGAAATAAAAAGATCCGTCATCATTTTTGTTTTTTTGTTTGTTTTTTTTTTTTTGTTTTTTGCTTGCTTTATTCATTTATTGTTAGTTTTATTTGTAAGACCACACTAAGACTTTTGAACTACTTACATTTGTAAAGAAATTATAGCTTTATGCATTCACTGTTACATTTTTATGTATTTAACCTTATATTACCTATTTCTCTCAATTTACTTACTATTCACACACATTGAAACACGAATACCTACACATATACATCTGTATGCAAATCACAAAAATTTCGGAATTATCCCTTAAAAACGACTTCTTTTATTGTTAATAAATTTTACGTGCTTTCCATTAGTTTTCAATACGCTTACAAATTAACTTAAATTATCTTGCTAATCGTATGTATGTATGTATGTATACGTTAATATGTATGATTATATATATGTATGTACATTTATGAATATTACAAATGTTTGTAATAAACATTGCGTTTTATGTATTAAAAACTTGAGTTCGATACGATTTTTTAATTGATTGAATAAGTAACTTACGCTGCTTCTTTTTTCGTTTTTTGTTTTTTTTTTTCTCTTTATTTTCTTTTTCTTACTCTACGCGCTATGTTCTATGTACAATGCAGTTTTCATTTAGAACTTAGTTTGAAATTTGTTATATGTAATTTTCAATGCACTGCACAATTTTCGTCACGATTTTCATTTAACTGTCGTTAGTTGGCGGCGGGCGGTTGACCAGCAAATGTTTCACCGAGCGAAAATTGTGCAGCACACAAAATCGAAGAACGGTGTAGCTACCTACACCTTAACCTTACCAAAATAATGTATTCCTTTCTGTGCACGTGTATATGTGTGTGTAGAATGCAAATGTATGGTATGTATCTAAAAGCGTGCGCACTGTGTCTAAGGCGAATATGCATACACATACACATGTTGTATGAGTCACAGCGGTGAATTTTGTTGTATTGAAATGTGAAAATATGTTTGTTTTACGCGCATGGGGGTGTGTGCGTACACTTGGGCGGTTCTGTGTGCGCACACGCACACCCATGCAAATCTGACACACATTTGCCAAATTATTAAACAAAAAAAAAAAAAAAAAAAACCTAAATTTGTCGTTATTTTATGTTCAACTGCTGATAATAAATTGATTATATGTAAGTATGTATAGACCAATTAATCGTTCATAGCCACATATACAAAAACGAAGCGTCTTGTATATTTATGTATGGGTTTGTGTTGCAAGCACTGTGCATGAGAGTTGAGATACTGTACATACATATGTATATTACTTTGTTGTTGATATACTATGTTGAGATACTGTACATACATATGTATATTACTTTTTACAAATGCTAACATATTTTCAAGTAAAACTTATAGATATCAAAAATGAAGGAAAAATTAAACAGCGCTCATTTTATATAAAATTAATATTATAATATAAAAAGCTATCACAAAATAGAACTAAGCATGCGTGCACTAGCACTTACCATACATACAACTATGAAATATTTAACTTTTAAGGGGTTCAAGTTTTATAAAAAAAAAAACAAAAATAAGAGTTACTTAACCTCGATTTAAATTACTTAAAGTTATTGTTTTCAAGATGGTAATATATGCTTCATGTTGCGAGAGCACTTTTTAATGAGAATTATGTGCGCAGATTTAACTTAGTTCATATATATTTTTTTGGTTTTTTGTTTTTTAATTTTATTTTTGTGTGTTTTTTCTGAAATAATAGTATAGCTTTTATTTGCGTATGCGTAAATTAGGTGTTTAGTCTAGAAAATGTATGAAAACTCGCGTTTGGAGCGGTGTTCGAGTTAATGAACCAAACCATTATTTGTGAAAATATGTATTTGAACATATACTGGGCATGTTTTCCACTTTTCTTTTAATAAAATCTTGTTTTCTTTTAGTTTTGGTTTCATTTTATATGTACTCCAATCAATCAAATTTCGTAGTGATTCGTTAATCTTTTAATTTTTCACAATTAGGTATTTTGTGTAGCCTTTTTTTTCCTTTTAGAATTTACTCAATAGGCATCTAAGATTTCATTATTATCCTGTAGAGTAAGTAATGAAAAAATGAGCTCAAGCAAATACATACGACGTTGGAGTTAGTAATCCACTTGAGTTCATGCTATCAATAAGAGTTGTATTTTATGCTTGAATTTTATGTCGGCATATGAAAAGAAATGTCCTTCGCCGGTTTCGTAGCGATTTATGGAAAATTTGGAATCGCTGAAATTCTTATGAAGTTCATACTAATTAATGAATTATTAACATAAAAAGTATAAATACTGAAAAGGCACATTTTATATTGTTACTGGATGTCGTATGCAATGATGTGTACGCATCAAGCCGCTTTATGATACACAACTGCGGTATTAACCGAATCAATTGGGAAACTAAGTAAGCAATAGAAATAGTGTTGATAGATATTTAAATAGGGAATTTGGCGATAAGTTGTTAATGTAAGCCATTGCCTTTTTCAATTTATTACTGCGTTTAACTTTAAGAATAAATGCGTTAAGATCGGTACCATCCCTCTCTATTCTATCTATATAGAACATAACCAGCGTAATTTGACCTATTATCGTAGCCAGAAAAAGTGAATTCTTAAATGTTATCATTTAATGACATTTAAGATCAACTTTATTTTGTCTATGCTCAAGCCTTATTACTTTCCACTTTTGACGCATGCAAAAAAAAAAAACAAAGAAACAATCAAAAATTAAACGGAATACAGAGTTGCACGTTGCTGAACTTGGCAATTTCTTTGCGATTACTTTATTAATGCACAATTTATTCCCCAATTACGAAACTTTATCTTGCAAAAGTGCTTGGCTATTAAAATATTTAGTAATCAAAAATGCTATAGGTGTGCACACTAATAATATACATACATGCAACTTGTTGCTTGCTTCATCATTTGTTCATTTTTTACCATTTTGAAACTTTTCTGTGGCTTTTTATTTAATAATTAAATAAAAATGTTATTAGTTAAAAATATATGTATATTTACAAAAACTGCATTCCCTCTTGGTTTCCTTTTATACTTTTTATACAAAATTACTTTGTGTTTTGATTTTGTAGTTTATTCTTTTGCAGTTCTCAATGTGTTAAAAATAAACTTTTACGTCTTACATTAAATTTACATGTACATAACTATGATTTATGGTAGATTATTAATTATTTAAATTGCATTCATGGATCTTTCTATATATATACTATATGTGCATGTGCATGTGGCAGAGTGTATTCAACGGCTTTTTAAGAATGAGTATAATCAAGTTAACTATAAAAGCAGAAAATTACCAAAAAAAAACAAAAAAAAAAAACTTAAATAAAGGATAATTCCAATGCGTACAAAGGGGCCGGTTGCATATACGATAAGTTTCGCTACATTTGGTAATCAATGCTTTGAAGGTGCAGCCTTCGAACAGGCGACACAATTTCGGTTTTAACAAAAAGCTAAAGATTACTACTTTTCATATTTTTCATAAAACTAAATACGCCTGAAAACATAAATTTCTCTAGAAAAAAAAAAAAAAAAAACACAACACGCGTATTAGTTGTACGCAACCGCACAGGGTTTAGTGTGCATTCATCTCACGCGGTAGCTAAGCTGCATTATACTGTTTGTTTGATCGATTTTGTCTATATTGAGTACTAGCTACATGCATGCATCTCATCGATTGGAAGAACTGTGGTTCCAATCGAACAGGTGATAATTGCTGCACAAAGTTTTAAACGCGATTCATTAATTATTAAGTCTACATATAATCCAAAGAAACGAATAATCCATAAACCTAACTTATAGTGGTAGGTAATTTGAAAATCAGTAACCTCAATGTGGGTACCACAAATATTTAACATATATAGCATATAAAAATTCAACTAAAGTTAAAAATATTGTATAATTGAAAAACCTGTAGTTATTCAATTTCGGTTTGTCTCAGTAATAACGCGGGTACATTTTGTTGCTGTTGTTGTTGAATGCAGGTGGTGCCTGCAACTGCTAATTGCTACACTAGAGCTGTTCCACGAATTTGGTCAGCTGATCGGATGCATCGGTAACGGCTTGGCCGCCACCGGCACCGCCGACCACTCCACCTCCGACAACACCTCCTACACCTACATCCTGTGACACACCACCTGGCAGTGGTGATTGGTGCGGCGCATGCATACCGCCAACGTGATTATGTAGGCCGCCGTCGTGTGACGGACCTTGTGGCGCTGGTGAATGGCTCATCACATGATGTGGTGAAGGTTGGGCTCGTGGCGATGCCGATGGACCGCCAGCACGTGGGGATGGCGCTGAACGCGGTGACGGCGTTGGCTGCGGCGAACGTATGGGTGGTGACGAACGTGCCGCCGTTTGCATTAGCTGCTGTTGTAGAGTATGCGGCGTTGGTGGACCCATTACATTGGGACCACCCACCATGCCGACACCGGGACCACCTACCACACCACCACCTTGCATCATTTGCTGCTGCTGTTGCTGTTGTTGTGGCACAGCACCTGACATGCCACCCATTTGCTGTTGCGGTGTTGGTGGTTTTAGACCTTGTTGCATCGCTGCTGCTGCGGCCGCGTACTGATCACCTGGTCCACCAGGACCGAAGTTACCACCGGCAAACTGTTGTCCGCCACCACCACCCATCTGTGGCGGTGCACGTTGTCGTTGCGGATAAGGAGGCGGGTAGTTGGGCATTGGCATTTGACGCGCTTTAAACCACTGCACATTAGGCATCTGTGGAGAATACAAGTTAAAAGAGTTAGTCACAATTTAATTTGAACTCGCTGCCGCTATTCAACAACTTACCGGTCCTTGCTGCTGCATGCCACCAGGAACTTGCTGTTGTTGTTGCATCATCATCGGGTTTTGCATGCCTGGCATTCGCTGGTGTGGCGGCCCTGGTTGTTGCTGTTGCGGCTGCATTACCACCTGTTGCTGATTCGCCTGCGACATTTGCTGCTGCTGACTCATCATATGCTGCAACTGTTGGTTTTGTTGAATTATTTGTTGCTGCTGTTGTTGCTGCTGCTGCTGTTGTTGCGGTCCATTTCCATTTGGTCCGCCACCAGCGTTTCCAGCGTTTGGTTGGCTCTGTTGGCGTTGCTTTATAATGGCAGCCATAATTTGCGGATTGCGTTTAAGGACTTGCAATATCTGCTGGTTGTCATGTGAGGGATTGTTTTTAATCTTTTGCATAATAAGCGCAAGCTGGGCTTCGTTCAGCGTTTGACCGCTACCAACAGCTGCTCCATGCTGGCCACCCTGCGGTCGAATGCCGCCACCTGGACCACCTACCTGGCCGCCAACGCCCATACCTCCCATGCTAACGCCACCACCACCAGGCATATTACTGCCACCAGCATTGCCAGTGCCCATATTACTGACTGGGCCACCAATCATTTGACTCGAGCCGCCAGCTCCAACCATACTTATCATATTCTAATAGTTAAAGGAACATAAATACATTTAAGTATATACTATACAAATGTGATACATTTCATTTTTTTCTATCCACTTACCGGTTGCATGGCGTTCTGCTGCATTTGAACCTGGGCTGTGCTTGGTTGACGCATGCCTTGATTGGCATTGCCTTGATAGCGATTACCGCCACCCCATTGATCCATAGGCATGCTATTGCCCATGACAGCATTTACGCCACCAGGACCCATTTGGCCAACGCCTACACCACCTACACCGCCAACACCAACCGGCACATTTCCAACATTCCCTCCAATCATACTTCCACCAGGATTGCCTTGATTTGGCATTCCTCCTATGTGACGTTGCATTACGGGAGGCGGCATTGGGCCGCCTTGTTGGCGTGCTGCTTCCTCTTGGACCTATTGAACACAAAACAAAAATACCATTTGAAGTTTAAGTGCGAAAAATTACTATCTACCTATGTGCAAGATTGTGACGAATTATTATGAGCTTACTTAAGATTACTTATTTGTGTTAACATTCATTTAAAAATTTTAAATTGAATTGTAAGAGATTGGTTTCTCTAATACTAACCTGTTTAACCACCTGTAAAACATTGGGTGAAGGTGAATGACCACCGCCTGGTTTCATACCAATACCAGGTTGATGCGGATGCGGTGAAGTCATGCCTCCCATAGGTGCCGACACAGGTGAAGGTACTGCTACTGTAGAAGGACTCATTCCGCCTGCGCCGGTTGCTGCCATCAAAGCTGGTTGACCAGGCATATTCGGTTGAGCCACGCCAACGCCTTGCATACCAACACCAACATTAACGCCACCGCCCACACCCACTCCAACAGCACCAGGTCCGACAACTCCGCTCGGCCCTACAACCTGGCTAGTTGCAACGCCAGGTCCACCAGTTAGTGCTGCAGGTGTGGTAACGGTACGAGTCATAAGCGCCATACGACGGCGCAATAGTTGTTGCTGTTGCAATCTGTGATTAAAAAGTAAGTTAAAGTAAATAAAGAAAACTTCTCGAAATCAATAGCAATATCATACTTTTGCTGTAGTTGTTGTTGTTTGAGCTTATGTTTGATGTTTGGACAGAAAGGCACTGGGCATTTCTGTTCCTGGCAGTGCTTGGCGTGGTAGCAGCAGAGCGCAATGAGTTGTTTGCAAATTGGGCAGCCACCATTGGTTTTTCGCTTGCAGTTCTTTGTGTGCTGCACGACGCGTTTCATCTTCTGGCACGAAGGTAAACGGCAATTGGCGTCACGACATTGGCACGCATGAACCAGTGACTGAATGCAGCGCTGTATGGATTGCTTGCGTGCTTCTTGAGGATTAGCTTGCTTGAGATCAGCTGGCGATGAGCCATCATCAATGTCCAGCCCGAGTTTCTCCATCTTATGCGGATGCCCGACTTTCTCCTTGCACACCGAGCAGAGATCAAAATCCTGTAAAAGCGTGCATAAATAATATTAAAAGAATTATAATAAAGAAATTAACAAAATGTTATGTTTAGATATTAAGAGATAGGCGAAGATAGCTAGACTCCTTTGGAATTGCAGGTACTAATGAATGACAATGTGAAACTCCATTGAATATGCTGGAACTTAGCAGCAAAAAATAGTCCTTCAGAGGGTACAGGCGAGCCGATTTTGGAAAAGATAACTTCTAAGATAGTTTGGCGTTTATCAATTCTTAAAACGGAATCGGAAACTATTCCGTGCTTTCAGGGAGTCAGAAATTTCACAACTCAATTTGTTAATGCAAACACATCGGCGATGAAATATCTCATTTCTGTGAACAAATACAAAATAAAATCACCTCTATCGATTTAAACTTTCCAAGCATTCTTAAATTTCTTATGACAGAATTTACTTACAATACTTTCGAAAAAAAATAAAATATTTATTGTCAATACTGGATGGCAACACCCTAGACGAGGAACGTAAACGAACGAGGAACGAGAGAATAGCGTCTCTTTGATTCAACACAGCCAGCATCATTCACTCACTAACTTTCTGGCCGCCAGGACGAATAAATTAATATTGAATAAAGTCAAATAAATAAGTTACTAGCTATAAAGTGGTGGCCCCGTAGTGACGACCGATTTGAAGACGCTGTTACACCAGTTCACGTGGCACTGCTCGCTTTTAAGCCGCCACCATTTTGGAAATTAGATTCATGTCTTTGGTTCACGCAGGTAGAAGCACAAAAAATAATTTACGGTGGTTGCTGAAATTTATTCTGCAGTATTTTCACACGCTACGGATATAGTTGCAGCTTCCCCCGCTTTGACGAATTCGGCGAATTAAATAAAAAAAAAAAAGGCTAAAACGTTTGTTCGAAGCGTGCGAACTTTGGACAAAGAAACTTTAAAATCGCTTTGGCTGCAGCGCTTGCCTGTGCACGTGCAACATATTTTAACAACGCTGGCGGACAACATTGAAGAGTTAGCTAGGAAAGCCGACAACATAATGGATGTTTCACCAACGAATAGCAACGTGAACGACATCAGCACTCCTTATATATCAACTGCAACCTCTGAATTGGAGATCAGATTAGATCGATTAGAGTTTAATAACCGTTGTTGTTGTTGTAGCAACATATAAATTTCCAATACATATACGGGGAATGCTGCTGAAGTGACGGTCCTTAGCCGAATATTAATCCGGGTCGTTCCGGTTACGTAGAACCGAATTTGTGGGAACGACCGTCGTAGCGCATGGCAAAAGGAATGCAATCGTGAAGGTGGTACTGCGCGCCTGCAGCCACACAAAAAACAACGCGCAATAAAGGCTCGATCAGCAGCACAACCATCCGTTGGTACCATCGCACATTTGGTGAAGGCAACCGCAGAACGGCAACCGCGGAGCTGATTTAGTTCCAGCCGCCCGTATGTTCGTGATAGAGTATCTTTCCAAAAATTTCTCGTCGACACGGGGCTGAGATTTCAGTGATACCCAAACGTTCGAACGGCAGTGATCACACAGCAGCTATGAAATTAGTTGCTGCTAACAACACGCAAATAAACACATATGGCACGAAACGTTTTACGTTGAATTTGGGTGTACGCAGACCATTTTCCTGGTTATACATAATCGCAGAGGTTGCACATCCAATTATAGGGGCTGAGTTTTTGCAACACTCTCCTCGTGTCGACTAAAGGTATCAAGCCATTACCAAGGAAAGTAAAAGGCATACTCGAATTAAAAAAAAAGCCGAAAGATGTTCACAAATTAAGAAGATTCCTGGAAGCCAAAAATCTTTATAAGTCATTTTTGCATCATACTGCTGCTACCGAAATTCGACTGCTAAAGCTAATGGGCCCCTGCAAAAAGCGTTATAGAACAGTGATCGCCTGGACAACAGAAGCAACGCAAGCTTTTGAAAAATTAACAAAAAAAAGAAACACTTAGCGGAAGCGGCACTCTTAGTTTTTCTGCTAAGAGGCGCGTCGGTAGCATTAATGTCAGATGCTGGATGCCACTAAGATTTTACTCGCAGAAGTTTATCCCAACCGAACCACGATACAGCGCTTATGACCGGGAGCTTTTGGCCATTTACAAAGCCATTCGACACTTTCGTTATTTTTTAGAGGGAACGAATTTTACCATCTTTACTGATCACAAACCGCTGACAACCGTTTTCGATCAGAAGTGGGCGAACCTCTAACCACGACATACTCGCCAGTTAAATTTTATCTGTCAATTTTAATCCGATATTAGACATATCAATGGCACTGGAATTTTATCACAATCGCACTGTTGAGCTTTGCACGCGCCGGATTAGAGGAGACAAGTTGCTCATGAAAAGACAAACCCGACCGAGAACACTTCAGATTCTCGATATCTTTATTGCAAGGTGCGCCAAATGGCTGTTGTGGCAGCCGTGTTACGCTTGATATCTTTTTTTTTTCATGTAGAAAAGCAAGAAAGCAATGCGTTGCTCATTTACTGTGACAGCAAACCCTAATATATCCTCGTGAATTATCTTTGAAAGCTTCCAATTCAGTTATTTTCAATGAGACGCTTTGAACTAGCAGCATCAAGTGCTGTTGTTGTTGTAAGAGCATAAACAGTCCCTGTAAAGGTTTGGCGAATACTGCTGGTACTGTCACAGTCCTCAACCTGTTAAATATTCTGTTCGTGCCGGTAACGTAGAACCGACTGTCGTGGGAGCAAGTGCCTTCTTTTTTGCTGAATTTCCTTTCAATTTAGAGAAAACAGCAGGGAGAGTAACAGAAAATGTGGAACAAAAATTTGGCATACGACATCACAGGTTAAAGCCGCATAACAAAAACCATGATTATTTCTTTAAATTTATTGCAACAAGCAAAAATTCAACTCAAAACCTTAATTATTTCCTTGAATTTATTTCGTCAAGCAAAATATTTTAAATAATTACCGCGAGCTTACAAGGAAAACAGGGATACTTTCACAAGCTTTACTAGCTAAAATATTATTCAACAACCACTCAAATACGTCCATCGGTTGTAACTTTAAAATTTATAATCATGCAAAAAGAAAAACAATAAAAAGGAATATCACATATACTCACATCACAAACGGTGCAGTGGTATCGTGTTTCCACTGCTGTTTTACAATTGTTGCACGTGTAGACAAACTTGTCTTGGCCTTGGTTGTGCAATTCGTACAGCATGCAGAGTGTTGAGAATTGCGCGCGTCGAAGCGATGAAAATTCGTAGTGTTTATCTCTCGCCAGTGTTAGGAATGCATCACGGCCATCCATCAGATCGCAGGCTAGCAATGGATCTGGATCTTGTATGGGCTGTAAAAACAAAAAGCGTGGTTTAAAGTTAAAGTTCGCAAATTCACTGATAACGCAATCACAATGGCGTTAAGAAAACACTGTATATGTAAGATAAGTACAAGTAAATCTAATTGTAATTGAATGAGCTTACCGCCAAGCTTGCAGCTGACTGCGCTGAATGCAGACGTATCACAAAGAACACCTCCTTGTGCTTCTCCATTGTGGCATAGATCTTGGCGGAGAGGTCGTTGCCTGTCTGTTGTTCATTGGTTTTCTTGTTGTTTTTGCGCTGTGCAGCTTTAGATTTATTCGACTTTTTAGCTTTCTTTTGGCCCTTTTTCTTGCCATCACCGCTTACTTCATTATCTTCAATGGAGAATATCTGTGAAGTAAAACAAAAAAAAAATTAATTTTACACTTTACATGAAATTCAAAGTGTGAATCTTACATTGGCTGCTGCAGCAGCTTCTGCTGCCTCGGCTTGTTTCCTTTTCTCCTCTTCCTCCTGATCCAACTCTTTGATACTTTCTTCCAACACATTGGGCCAGAAATCACCTTCAAAATAAGGCAGCTCTGCCGCTGAAGTTAATTTGTCTTCCATTGCCTGCTTCAAGATATCCTTGTAATCCTGTATGGTACGCTCAATCATGCCCTTGTCCAACATCTTCTTGTACCATTCTTGTAAGCGCTTCGGCTTTGGTATTTTCTGGTCTGTCGGATGGCAATGAAAGATGTAATCGTCGCCTTCGGATGGTGGGCACGCCCAAATATGCGCCATTGTGTAGCCCAACTGCTTCACATAATCCATATAACCCAGCAGTATTTCATGATACACTGCAGTACGATATTGGCGCGGTCTAAAGAAGTGTACCGAATCCAAGTAGGCGATATACACACGCCGCGTATTCGGTTGTGGGCATTCTGAGCCATATTCTTGTACGTGCATACCAAAGAAGCATACATCGACGCCATCCACCTCCTCAAAGGCGAATAACGCTTTCGCACGATACGGAAACTCTGAAGACATTTCACCATTATCGACGAATCGTCGTCGCATGCCCGGTTTTACTTCAACACATTTGTCTGACGAAGACACAACACGGATGTGAACCTCACCAGCGCCTGCCTCTTTCTTCTTCAAAAAGTTATTCACACGTGTTTCAATGTAAATTCCAAGTTTTGTAGTGGGCAAACGCTTCGCATTGAATTTGTTCTCCTTCCGTTTGGAATTCTTTTTCTTAAGACAATTATCACAAACGAAACCACCCGGCCAAATGGTATCTAGCCAGAGCACGCAAATTTGATGTTGCTTGCGACCGCATTCCTGGCAATCAACAAACGGCTCCAACTCTAGATGATCATTTTTCATCTCTCTGAATTGGTCCTTGCGAATTTGACTAGTGTGTGAGTGGAGAAAATTTTAAAAATAAAACGAAAAAATTCAATTGAAATAATGACAGCATAATCTACTGTTAATTTTCAAGACTTCAGACGATATTGTATTAAAAAATTATATTTATAACGGTAGCTACTTACGTTTGCGACTGCTGTGGATCATCGCCCAGAGTAACGGTGTCTCCTTGAATGTCGTTGAAGCATTTTTGGCAGAAAGTGTATCTGTTTGAGGCAACACCATAATCCTTTAGACTTTAGTATTTACAAAACCAATACGAATTTTAACAAATTGATTATATTATTTTTTTTTTTTATTATGAGGTGTAAGTACGAATGTGTGTGATTGCATCCCAGCAGCAAAGAATGAGCAGAAACAGGTGGAAGGCGATCGGATAAACGTTATGAAAAAACCAAACGAGAAGCAATGGTGTATGATTGTTGATACGTGCGTTTCGTGCGTTTTGTGGACGTTCGGTTTTTTGCATTTTATGTACAGCAAATTTTCGATGCAGTTGGATGTGTATTTGTGTGGGAGTGAGCGTAGTACATGAGATTAATATGCGGTAGCAGTGCATGTGTACATATGTACATGTGGATTTAAATCAAGTCGTTAGTGAGAGCACGAAAACAAGTGGGTGGTGGTTAGGCGTTTAGGCAGATGGTTGACACCGCAGGTTTCAAGATGTTATTAATAAGCGTATAGTTGTAAGTAGCAAGCGATCAGCATTTAAAGACGGCAACAGCGATAGCGGTGGTTATTAAAATGGTTTGTGTTGTTGTTACACAATAAGCAGATGTGTACGTAAGATTTTAATTGGTCGATGGTTGTTGATGGATGGATGAATTTAGTTGGTAGTTGATCGATTTTTTTATTAGGATTGCATTTTTGTTTTTGTTATAGGATGTTACAGACGCACACAATGAACCATTACCACAAGAATTTGATATATTTGTTTTTTTTATGGATATTGCAAAGGAATAGAAGAAAATAAAAAACAATAAGGTTCACATTAGAATTGTTTGGTTATAAAATATAAAAAAGGTGATGTCACTATACGACTACATACATAAAAACAAAATACATGTAACTACTGTATTTTATATTTAATTATTCTTTAACATAGTTGTATTTGTAACGAGGTTAATAGATATAATTTACTATAAACTCACTGGTAAAAATAAATAAAATTAAGCGTTTAGTGCGTGCATGTAATTATTAGTGCAGGTGCAATTATTTTTATTTCATCATTGGAATTACGGTAAGTTTTAAATTCGTGCCTCTTTTGTGTCACTTAAATTGAAAAGAATGTGTTCGATAATTTTACTCTATTGCCATTAGCAGTGGCAAGGAATATGATTTCCCAAGACAAATGACCGTTTCAGCATGTAACATTTGTTAATGTTTTCCTACTAAAACAATTTAAGTATTTATCATAATGCAAATTCGGTTTTATCCTGTTTGTTTATTATTATTGTTATTCTTGTAGCAGCACAAACATTTGACAAGGTGCCCTTAAAAATAAAATGCAAGGTCAACGTTTTTCAACGTCTGAATCCTTTAAAAAGCTCGTTTTGTAGACAACCACTTCTGGGTGGAAACAGTGATCTGAAAGTTGGTCCAAGCGAATGCAGAAGTTTATTGACTTCCAACAAGAATATTGTGAAAAACAATGACGTCATTTTTATTGTATTTTGCTGTGTTTTCATTATTGGGCGTAAAATATGAATGGCAACCCTCGTATTATTAAAAACGGCGTATGCCATTTTTAAGAGCTGAGTGATTAGACGCTAGAGTGCACGATCTGCTAATGTGTAGCTCTCGCAAGACGGACACTCACACGCCTAAGTAGGTAGTGTGACTCTAAATCCATTGGAAATATGAAAAAAGGCGGAGAAAGTATTCAAATTCATTGGAAGCCTCCAATTACAGGCTCTCGATCAAGCACAATATACCACTTTAGAAGGCGTAGCGCATGCACTATGGACCAATTATTCAAATGCCGAATTTAAAAAAAAATTACCGAAAGTAAAATTTTGGTCGTATCAAAATTGTAAATCATAGATGAAATAACATAATAGCCCAAGAGAAAATCACTTATTGGAACTCATGAGTTTACAAAACAGATTTAAAACTCTGAAGACATTAGAAAAGCGTTCATAAATAGAAGACGGGCACCGATATTAATTGCCCTGAGCAAAATAACACTTGATTCATTGTAAATTCACACGACAAAAAACTCTAGGTTACCGGAATTACTCGTAATTGCATCCGACCAAGCATATCTACTTCAGCAGCTTTCACGAATAAAGTATTCAGAATGTTCTATGCTGTAACAAAAACTATAAACACAATTCGTTGAAGAAATTTCTAATTTAACATTCTTGTTGCCGACTATAGTAGCGAAAATGATAAACATACTCTTAAAAAAGATGGGGCCTGAATGATCTGATTTAAAGCGCAATTTCTATTATAGTAATTGACAAGATTAATTATGTTCTTCGGTGGAAGAGCAATCTTTCAAGGCGATTCTGCGTATGGCATAGTGTAAATTTATTTTATAAACTGTGATTCATTTCCAATGGTTTAGGGGTATCTGTCAATGTTTTCAGCTGTATTTGAAGTATTCTTAAATTTTACTCGCTTTCTTCGAAACTATTATTCACGCACTTCCAATAGAACTCAGGTTATTCGGAAGAAAAGGAACGTAATAATAAAATAACGCTAAAAAAAGCTCCTCATAAAAATATCTGCCGTTCAGAGTCGGCTTGAAACTGTAGGTCCCTACATTTGTGGAACAAAATCAAGACGCACACCACAAATAGGAGGAGGAGCTCGGCCAAACACCCAAAAAGGGTGTACGCGCCAATTATATAAATGGGTATATAAATAAATGCTTAAGATAAAAAACTCACTGGGGTTGAATCTTAAATTTATCGATTGTGGCCTCACTGAATGGCGGAAAAACAAGCAGAAAAGAGCGATTCGAACGATTATTAGTTGCGGCTGCGGTAATCATTCGAGCTAATAAAGAAATTGGGGCAACTAATACCCGAAACTTCTATCTTCGCAGGTGTAGTTAAACAGTGAAAGCCACAATGACTGAAACTTAGACTGGCGGCCAAGGAATAGATGCTGATATGATTCCACCTTATCCTATAGACAGCTGCACACTCAAAGTAAAGCCAAGTTTCACAGTATGGATACCTAATGAACTGTTAGAACACCCACCACAATCGACGTAGAGTCTTTGTCAGCCTGAGGAGTCTCTGGAGTACCGGTTTAATTAAAGGATAGAAAACAATTTTGCTCAGATTAAGCATATTTATTCTGAATATGATAAACATATCTCCATATAGAGGGCCAATTTATTGCATATGTACTTGTACAGGGTGGGCCATATAGCGTTTGCTTTTTGAACCACCTATTTTTTTGAGAATGGTATATTAACACAAATGACATGTCAAATGTGTTCATAATTTACTTAAAGGTTTGACATTTACGAAATGGGACGCTATACGCTTGAACAAAATTGGGAAATATGGAAAACCTATTTCCAAAGTGGAGAGTCTTCTTCTTTTCTGATGAAGCTCATTTTCACATCGATGGCTACGTCAATAAGCAAAATTGTCGGATTTGGGGCTCACACACGGGAAAATCCACACGTTACTGTAGAGAAGCAAATGCATCCACAACGAGTCACTGTTTGGTGCGGGTTTTGGTCTGGCGGCATCATCGGGCCATTTTTTTTTTCGAAAAAGAGCGAGGAGCCGCGGTTACAGTAAATGGCGAGAGTTACCGTGACATGCTCAACGAGTTGTTTCCAAAAATTGAAGAGGATGACATGGACGACATTTCGTTTCAACAGGACGGTGCAACTTGTCACACTGCCAAAGTTACACTCGAACTTTTGGCTACCGTTTTTGAAAACCGAATAATCAGCCGAAATTCCGATATCAATTGGCCGCCTCGGAGCTGTGATTTAAGCCCGTTGAACTTTTTTTTGTGGGAAGCCGTTAAAGACAAATGCTATGCGGACCATCCAGAGACGATTGATGCTTTAAAACACGAAATCGAAGTTGCCATTCATGAAATTGGAGCCCAAACAATCGAAAATGTGCCTAAAAATTGGGTTGATCGAATGGCCACTGTAAAGCCAGTCGTGGCAGTCATTTGAACGATATTATTTTTCATTCATAAATGACAATGTTCAATCTTCAAAATAAAAAAAAAGTTTGGAAAATAATAATTTTTTTTTATAGCCGATTCAAAAAGCAAATTTTACATGGCCCACCCTATATATATTTATTTATTTGAAATATAATAATAAATAATCATATTGTAAAATCAAGGCAATTAGCAGCAGAGGCTATCAGCCTATATGTATGTATTCTAATGTACCCAAACTTAATTCAGATTATAGGTAAATATATCGACCTAGCGGATTAATTTTTATCCTGCATTGAAATTTGTCGACGAGGTTTGTTATAGTTACTTTGAAAAATAAAGATAGCAAAAATCTAACACTATTGATTCAGTTTGGTCGACACTTAATACAAATTGCGCGGTGTGAAAGTCACCAGCAAAATTATTTCTAGGCAAAATAAAAATAAAAAAAAATATATATATACAAAAAAGCAAAAAAAAAAAAAAACAGTCCAGTTGTGCACAGAAATTGGCAGAGCAAATTAGTAGGAAAATCCCTGATTTTTGGAAAACAACTCACCAAGCCTATCATTGTGCAGTAATTTCTGGCCAAAGAAGTTACAAATAACATTATTATTACTCCACTTGATTTTTCTCTCTTTACAAAATTCAATTACTAACCGTTTTTAGTTTAAAAAGAAAATTCGCTTAAGCCGATTCCGGAAATTGGATTTGAAAATGTTTTGATTATTGGATTGTTGTGTATTGCGGCAATTAAAAACGAAACAACAAATTTAGTGAGTAATAAAACTGTTCAGGACGATTCCCAGGTCCTTTTTTCTCTTCTCGCTTTCCTTTTACCAGTAACGAACTCGAAGTTATACGGGATATTGTATTTTGGGGGAAAAGTTCGTATGATAAATAAAAAAAAAAAATAAATAAAAGAGGTAAATGTGATAACTTTTTCAAATAAAATTTCCGCCAGCTAAAAACCCCATCTGCCGTTCGGTGGCGGTGTACCATATAACTGTAGGTCCCTCCATTTGTGGGAAAACATCAAAAATAGGAGAAAGTGTAAGAACTTAAACTTTTCAGTAGAAAACTATATTAAAAAATATTTTAGGTCAAAAACTACCAATAAGAGTTAACTCGAGTTGCTTGTTCCGGGTCGTTCCGGAAACGTAGGAACAACTGCTGAGGGAACGTAATTAGGTTGGTTGTGTTTTACTGACCGATTCCCCGTATATTTTAACAAGAGTACGTAGCAATGAAATATGTAATTGGTAATTGAACATATTTTGATATTGATATTTTTTATTGCCCGTTGATTGATGAACCGGTTTTGGTTCTACGAGTGCGTTAGTGGTTATACACATATGATCACATATGCCTTTATCTATCGATTTCCTTGTGCCGCTCGGAAAAATTTAAAGCTACAGAGGCACAATAAACAAATTAACTGGATCCAGTCAACAATATCCTTCCATTCATTAAATATTTTATGTGTTATGTATGACACTGCTGTGTGGCAACACCCTTGACGAGGAACGTAAACGAACAGAACGAGAGAATAGCGTCTCTTTGATTCAACGCAACCAGCATAACTCACTCACTTTTTTACTGGCCGTCAGAAAAAGCGGACGCATTTTGACTGTTTCTCCAGCCAGGAGATTTTTTCATGGCGGAAATACATCGGAGGTTTGCCATTATCTGCCGAGCGGCGACCGCTATTAGAAAAAAACATTTTTGTGTTACACGGAGATTCAAACCTACCTTCTCCGAATGGTCATGCACCAATCCATTCGACAAAGGTTATGTCAGTGCAGTTTCAGGATTTTTTATTTTTTGGCTATTGTACTATCAAGGAATCAGTCTACAAAATTCATTCAAGGTAGGACTAAAAAATTTAAGTAGTTATTCTATAACAGCGCAATAGTTGCAAACGACTTGTTACATATAACGGCAAGAGAGTTCAATATGGGTTTCCACGTATAGTGATTATTTAAGTCCTGCGCTTTAGGTATGTGTATGCTGTTACAACAAAAACAACAACGTGAATGGAATTAACTAACTGTGAAGTAGATGCGGTTCATTGTTAACAATTTTGTAGAGCGTTTGAAGTTATGCATTCGCGCTAAAGGGGACCACTTCGAGACGAATTGCGTTTTATTACCTTGGCTTTTTAATGTTTCTTTTGTTTAATATTGAATTCTTTTCCGTTGTTATCTAAAGGGTTTTCCAATAGCAGTTGTTATTTTAGAATGGATTGCACTATCGAGAGATGATTAACAATTTTTTATGGCCGGAATTGAATGGTATTGATCTGGACTACGTTTATTTTCAACAAGGCGGCGCTACGTGCCACACAAGCAACGAAACCATTGATCTTTTATGGGAAAGTTTCCGGACCGTGTTATCTGTCGAAGAGGTGATCACAATTGGCCACCGAGATCTTGTGATTTAACACCTTCTGACTTTTTTATTTGGATCCACGTGAAAGAGAAGGTCTACTACGCCTACAGCCCAGGGTCGATTCAAGACCTCAAAGAAAGAATTCGTGAGGCTATCAAGGACTAAGGGCAGCCACTTTGCAATTCGGTTATGGAAAATTTCATGAAAAGGATATTGTCCTGTAAGCGTGGTCGTGGTGGTAATTTTCCTGATGCTATTTTCCACTATTAACGGCATACCTTCCTCTTTATAAAGAAATTAACATCCGAACATTTACATATATTAAAAAATAGCATTTTTCTTTGAATATCAAAATAACACCTCTTATTGGAAACCCCTATACATTTATTTTTTGTGACCTTTTATAACTTCTTTGTATTATAATATAATCAAATATAAAGGGGACTTTCCCTTTATTTTATTTTCCTGCCTTACATTATAAGGTTACAGAAAATTTGCACACCTCATAAAATTAATGGTCAAATTTGGTGATCACGGTATTGCTTAGGCTTAATGCATTAATACAGCAAAATAATGTAATTTTTATTTTAAAATTCAAAAGTAAGCGTTGGTTAATGGTAGTAAAGGGTTAAGGTATGGGCCTTTAGTACTGCGACCATATTGATCTATTGTGCACCTGTAAGTAAGCGTTACCCTTTTATTAACACTACTCGTAAAAGCTTTACATTTATCATGATTGTATTTATGCACTTTTTTATACTTTGCACTTTTTAATCTATTAATTTTATATAAATGAATATTTCATTTAATTTTATTAATATTTGTCAATACAAGAAATTTAAAAATTGCAAAGAAATGCCGGAAGTAGATTTACTTTTTGAACTTTGGCAAGAACGGTCATTGTATGAATAATAAGTCATTTGTGAATGAGAAACCTAAGGGCTTACTAGGAATTGTCATATCCATATACATATCTTTGTTCAAGGTAAGTTGGCAAGGGAATTTTGCGAAATCTGTCCGCGAGCATATATCAATAATTAAAAACAAAAATCAACAAATAAGTAAAAATCGCGATATCTTTTTAAAAAATTAAGACAAGTTACTCATATATGGTATAAATGAACAAAACAAAAAAACAATTACACAATAAAAATTTCGGAAATGGGTGATGCCATGCGACTTAATAAAACTCGCCCAAATTTGGTAAATTTAGATCCGATATAAGTATTATTGGCATCGGATGAAAACCACGCCCACCTTTTATACGATAAGACAGAAATTAATTCTGCGTTTGGTACAACCATACTCGCTAGTGACAAATTTTACTCGATAGCTTTGTTGTTGCTTTCACATGCAAATTTTTCGTCAGCTAATCGAGCATAGAGATAGCGAGAAAAGAAGTTGCGAATAGAAGGGCCTTATATTTAGGAAACTTTAGGCAAATAATATTACAAAAAGAAAATTAAAAAAAAAAATCCAATTTATAACAAAAAAGCGAATTATTAATAATGTTGAAGCGAATGATATTTTTCAAAAGGATTAATAAAAATTTCTTCATCACATTGATATATAGAGAATATATTTTACTAAAGTGATAGCGACAGTTTTGAAGAAAGTAGTGATTTTGAAAGTTTTGAAAAAAGTAATGATTTTAACTTCTTCAAAACTGTCGCTATCACTTTAACAAAATATATTCTCTATTTCTGCCATTATTGGGCTGTGTATCCCAAATAAGGTTCACCACAATACTAAAATTATTTGTTCTGTTGCAACTGATAAACAAGAATGTACATGTTAAATATTGCCTCCATTTCAATGACGTATCGAAACATCATGTGCGAGTTTAGCAAAATAAATGCATAACTTTCTGATACGTCTAATTTACGCAAAATATCAAATTTTAATATATTAAAATGCGCGTTACTACTTTTATTGAATTATTATTACAGTGAAAATAATAATGAAAATATGATAATTATTTAACTTCTTTTCATATAGTGACCGTTTTCGCTTAATGGGACTTTACGTTATAAAACTATATGAGACGAATAGGGTTACTCTAATTCCAATGAAAATATTATATAAATAATTTCAAAAGCAAAACCGAAATTCTATTTCACAAACGATAAATTATTTAGTACAATTTAAGTTATAATTTTAATATTTAAATATGAGAAACATGTGTGAGTGTTTGTGTTACATTACAATTAAAATTTTTCTTTCAATTAAAAAAAAAACACATCAACAAGGAAATATATTGTGCTACTTGTACCGTTTGCATTATATTATATTTAGTACTTCTTAGCAAATTTTTTTACTTGACTGTACATTGAGTTTGTATGTATTTAATATATAATTTTAAAAATACTTTCATTACACTTATTGATGTATTTTTTTTTCTTTAATTATTTGTACTTTTATAAAAATGTATCATGAACATACCTATTTTGGTAGCTGTAATACTTGGCATCACGTGGTATTGTACAAAGCTGTTTTCCATAGCAACATAGCACCTGTGGGTTGAATGTGTATTTACGGCCGCAGCAGTAGCCTAAAGCTTGCATCACTGGGTCAATTTCTTGCTCAAAAACTTCGGATAACTGTAATTAAACGGATAACAAGTTCGAAAAGGAATTAATTTTCTATTCGATTTATTTTTATTTTATCCGAAATGAAACCTAAGTATGAAACCTACCTTTGTGCAGTATCGGTAGACACGTGAAGTCTTCCTGTTATAGAGCCAAGCATTGTCAAACATTAGCCACACATCGTCGACATACTCCCAGGGATCATTATATTTGCCATTCATGAGATTATTGCGTATGGTACCCAAGTCCATAGGTTTCTTTACAATATCAAAATAGTCTGGTATGCCGAGCATTTGTGGATCCACAGGACAACGGAACGGTGCTGATTCTGGTTCATGGCGTATCAACTTATCTAATGTTGGTAATAGCGCCTGTTTCAACTCTTCGGGATTGAACACTGAAATGGAGGTGCAATAATGTGTTGGTTGTATATGCAATTTTTTTGATCTTAAAACTTCGTAAAACTTACCACATTTTTTCTTTTTGTCGCCAGCGTTGGGCATCAATGGCTCGGGTACCACTGGTTTTGTTTCTAACTTTACTTTAACTTCGCCATCAGATGTCTTTGCGTCGTCCTTACTATCAGCAGCATTAGTGTTTCCACTTCCACCTACACCATTTGCACCGTTGTTGTCATCGGTATCCATTGGTTCCGTTTTTATTACAACATCACCATCTTCAGTCTTGATTTCAACCTTCACATTCGTGCCATCATTATTTACATTTTTACCCACACCAGCCGATGATTGTGAGTCCATTTGGGAACTCTCTCCAGCTCCACCACTTCCATCTTCCATATACTCTTTTTTGATATCATCTTCTTGCTTAATAGAATCTAGCTTGCCTTTTGAAGCGTTACCGCTCTCACCACCAGAATCAGCACTAGGCGATGGCGGCGTTTCATCGTTATCACGCGCCGCTGCTTCCAATGCGGCCATTTGTGATGAGAGATTACTGCTGGACGAAGGACGTGAGCTCATCACAGTCGATTTCGAGGTAGTTGTGGCTACTGCACTGACACTACTGTTGCTATTGCTGTTACCTCCTTTACCCATCGATATTTGTTGCTGTTGCTGCTGTATCAGTGTCGGTCCATTACTGCTTGTGTTGACGACATTCAGAGGTGCCGATGCAGACGTGGGAGTGCTGGAGGAGCCTGCAGTTGATGTTGTAGATGTGCCACTCATTAACGCACTTACAGCACTCGATGATGCACTAACATTCACCGACACCGAGGTTCCAGATGCTGCCGATGCTGGTGATGCCGCCAGGATGGGCGGTGTACTGCTTGCTCGCTCACTCAGTGGCTGCATAAGTGATGTTACGGATGGAGGATTATTGGAAGGCGTACCAATTGGGCCATTCGATACGAAATTAGGCGACGGACTGGGTGCGGCAACCATGCCACCTGTTGTAGGACCTCCAGGTGTGGTGTTTATCCCTACTGAACCCGTACCGACTAGCGACTCTAGACTAGTAGGTGTTGGCGGCATATTACCCACAGAACCGACATTTTGTTTCGCCTGTTGTTGTTGTTGCTGCTGCTGCTGCTGTTGCTGCGACATTGGTGACGGGAACGGATTTTGCTGTTGCTGCTGTTGTTGTTGTTGCTGCATTTGTGCCGCAGCATTATTAAATGGTGATTGTGGCAATAACATACCAGATTGCTGTTGCTGCTGCTGTTGTGCTTGCTGTTGCTGCTGCTGCTGTTGTTGCAAGAGCCGTTGCTTCATAATTTCTGTAAGCTGCTGCGGTGGTTGTGAACCATTGCCTCCGTTCGCGGTAATGAACTGTTGTTGACCGGGAACAGGGCTCGTCAATACATTGGCAACGCCACCAGCTCCTGACTGACCAGGTTGCATTGCTTGAACACCGAAAGGCGATAAAACTGGATTTTGCACAACCATATTCTGCTGTGTGGCATTTGGCATTACACCCATGCCACTATTTGGACTGGGTCCCGGCGGGCCGACCAGTAAATTTCCTTGCTGCTGTTGTGGAAATTGCATGCGTTGTTGCTGCTGATGCAAGGCCAACAAGTTGCCCCCAGGTGAGTGACTGCGTATTCCTACCATATTTTGTCCAGCCTGTCCTGGCATCATACCAACATTGCCGGGTACCTGTGCTCTAAGTTGTTGCTGCATCATACCAGCAGCGCCCAAAGGCACACCCTGCCCTCCACTACCGCCCATAGGACTGATCATTGGGCGGATCTGGGTTTGCTGTGCTTGCGGATGTCCAGGCGGCAGTTGTTGACCAACTGGTACAGTATTACTTGGTCCTGGTCCGGGGCCAGCTCCTGCACCACCGGTCCCTTGCTGCTGCTGTTGCATTATTAACAATTGCTGCTCTTTTCTTTTGATGCGTTTTTCTTCCAACTCCTTTTGAATCTTGTAGATCTTTTCGGCAAGTAGGTGATAATACTCCGAACGGGACTTTGCGGCTTCGTACATGTCTTTCTCAACTTTTTCAGCGTATGAAACTAGATTCGCCATGCGTTTATCCGCCATGGTCGTCGGATCTGACGTGGGGAAAATTGCTTGCACAAGTTTGTGGACAAGATGTTTGCGCAGGTCGGCCGTCACCGATTCACGCCAGTCTCTTTCTTCGTTACCAGCATTATTATTTCCGCCTCCATTGCCACCTTGCGATGATGTAGCACCACCGCCGGGTGCATTATTACCGGGGGGGCCTTGGACACCTACCATGCCACCAGCGCCGCCGCCAGTACCTGGACCAACTCCAGGACCACTTGCATTGTTGTTACCGCCTACCACACCAACAGGTCCACCTGCCACTCCGCTTATAGCCGTTGCATTGGCCATCGCTACATTATGTGACTGTAATTTCATTTTGGCCAATTCTTGAGCACCTACTAACTGTTTGTTGGGTGGAGGCCCATTACCGCCGGCGCCAACCATTTCTGCTGCATTGCCGGCGCCACCACCACCGCTAGCCAATTGTGCATTGTTGAACGCGGAAGTGTTATTAAAGTTGTGAACGCTCACCGAGAGTGGAATGTTTGATTGTTGCTGCTGGCCCGTATTTTGTTGATTCGGACCGGCATTGTTGGCGTTCGGGCCGCCGATTAAACCTGCCAACTGTGGATTATTATTATGACCGCCCTGCAAAAGTACTTGCTGTTGTTGAGCACTTTGTGTTTGCTGTTGCATGCCATTATCTGGGCCTCCTGCTCCGCCAAGCATCATGTTGTTTCCCATAATTGTATTTGCGTTCGGGCCACCAGCTACTACGCCACCACCGGGACCGCCGACTGGTGCAGACATAACTCGTACAGCCGGGCCGCCTCCCGGCATACGAATGCCTTGCAACTGTTGCTGTGCATTTACGGCACTATTTTGCAGCATATTAGGGCCTGGTCCCGAATTGGAGACTGCACCTTGCATACCCAAACTGTCGAATCGTCGAATCTCCTGATTCGGATTTTGTGCATTCTGTTGTTGCATTTGTTGTGCAATGTCAGCGTTTGTCTTTATGCCAAGTTGTTGCTGATTTGGACCGCCTGCCATACCCGTTTGACCGCCCGGTCCGGTGACAATATTCGGTCCACCAGAATTTTGCTGTGGCATTCCAGAATTCTGCGGCCCCCCACTACCAACGGTATTTCCGTCCGGCTGCTGCTGTTGTTGCTGCTTAACAATACCTTGCAAAGGCTGGTTTACGTTTGAATTTGCATTAGCCCCGATCGCGTTGTTATGAAAACTCTGTTGTTGCCGGAAGGGCAAGCAAATTAGACATTCTGAACGAGTACAGGTCTTGTAATGTAACAGAATTTGACGAGACGAGGTACAGTGTTGAACGCTACATTCTTTACTTTGTTTGCAGTTCGCCATATGCGCCAGAACATCCTGCATAGATTTACAATAGGGAACTGGGCATTTTTCGCGATTTGGATTGAGGGACTCGCGCTTATTACACTTGTGTGCATGTAAAAGAAGCACCAGCTGTTGCTGTATGTGCTTCTTACGTTCTTCAGAGAGATGGCCGCTAGCACTAGAACCCCCTCCTGCACCACCACCGCCACTTCCACCAGCTGCACCAGTTTGTTGTGATGTGCCCGGTTGTTGCTGCTGTTGTTGATGAAGTATTTGATTTTGTTGTGGGCCTCCACCAGGTTGCGGCGGTCGTGGTCCCATTGTCGCACCACCCATAAGTCCACCTTGCGCATTCTGCTGTTGATTTGGACCCATTTGTTGTTGTTGCTGCTGTTGAGGACCGCCAACCATACCGCCAGGTGTACCATCATTACCCACTCCAGCCATTCCCATGGGTACACCAGGTCGGTTACCCTGTTGCATAGGATGAACATTGCCACGTTGTGCCATTTGTTGTGCCAATAGTTGTTGTGGGTTATTTGGATTCACGTTGATTCCGCCCTGTGGCCCACCTGGTCCGCCATAGTTCCCAACACCGCCTACCGCATTTCCATATGGTCCATTTGGTCCGACTGCAACATTAGCGCCAACCATATTAGCCATTTGACCAGGGCCACCGTACGTAAGATTACCGTTCAGCACATCTGATCGTTGAGCTGCACAGTGATTTAATCCCACACAAATGAGGGACAAATAAAAATTGTTAAGGGATTCTTTATTATTTATCATCTTAAGGCAATACGAATGTATGAATTTGAATGAATGAATATAGTTTTTTAATACGCAATTGATGAGAGTGGATTGGTTGATTAAAGTTTTAACGCGAAAGGCCTCCGTGGGTAAAACAGAAATTTGTACATTTCTTTTGTATGAAACGATAAATGATTGCTATCGCAATATAACTATTATACGAAAATAAGCGACAGGGTAACAAGTAATGTAATGAAATGCATGACATATTGTATAACCGTTCTTTTCAGTATTTCAACATTACAAAGTAATCGCAGACATTGATATATACAACTCATTTTTAAAACAATTGATTAAACTTAAAATAATAGTTTGCACACTATTCATATATGTATTGTTATATGAAATTTATGTTATTATATCTACATATTCATCTACAACATAAACCTACATTTAAAATCTTTACGCACACGTGTCAAATCATTCAACGCAAAATTCTTGAGACCCTTATAAATAAATAAAAGAAAAACTTACCCATTTGTATATTTGGATTCTGCATTCGAGGACCTCCGCCTGGTCCAACACCAGGCCCATTGCCAGCCATTAAATGTGGGCCGGGACCACGCAGCATATGTTGTCCCACCATTCTGCCCATCATTGGACCATTCTGTAGACCTTGAGGATGGCCAGGACCACCACCTAAATGCATTCCTTGATTTGGACCACCAACAGGTCCCATATTTCCTACGGGTCCAACTCCGGTTGGCCCAGCACTCATCATACCACCAGCACCGGCGCCTATTTGTTGTTTTAATGTATTTACCATTCCAGCATTGCCACCCAGGCTACCCAAATTGCTATTGGTGATCACCATGCCTCCAATATTACCCTGGGCAATCGTATTCATACCTAAATGCGAAATTATTGCACATTTTTTATTACATACATGTTAACAAATATAATTCTTAGATGAAAATACTTATTATATATTCTTCCAAAAAAAATTTCCTAATAATTTCACAATTAAGTTGCCCAATGAAATACTTAGTTGACCTATTTGTACTACCTTAACAAAGTTCGAAACATTTCAGTACATTTAAGACTACTACTTCACCTAGTCTTAAACCATTTGATATTAGTTGGTATTTAATTGAATCAAATTAGTAACAATATATGAATGTGAGTTTTATTACCAGGCATTGTGCTCATTCCTTGAGTGCCGTTATTTGAAATAGACATCGACATTGAATTGACCATACCCATTTGACCACCAACTACTTGCAAACCAGCTGCGTTTGGTGATTGCAGATTAGGCGATTTGCTTCCTAATTGGTTCATACTAGCTCCACTCATAGGGTTACCTATCATTCCGGTATTCTTATTACCCTGCAAATGAAGTAAATTAAATTAAAATATTAAATATTAAATTTGCAGATTCTTAATTTTATAAGGCATTACACTTACTTGTTGTTGCAATAGCTGCTGCAGATGTTGATGGTGTTGCATCTGCCGTAAAGGATTGCTACCACCGACTTGATTGCCGCCCACGCCTGTGGCATCATCGCCGCCACCATTCATTTGTGGCCCACCTGGTCCGGGGCCTTGTGCAGGTGGCTTATTGGGACCACCGACCACATTAACCCCGAGGCCAGAACCTGGTCCTCCTGGTCCACCACCACTACTAAGGGGATCTGGCCAATTGCTGTTACCAGTTACCAACTCATCTGGCAGATCATCTTCTAAAACGGAAACGTAATCCGCTAAACAAAATAAAAGGGATGCAATAGTTTAATAAAACTTATACTTTTATATTTGTAGTTATAGTAATTTAACTCACTTGGATCCATTTTGGTCCGCTTTTGCGGGGGTTCGTCCATATGATCTGCCATCATTCAGAAATCGTTGTTTTGTTCTATATTTTGGTATTTAGTAGCCGTATACGCGTTTTACTTTACGCACCTTTTCACTTGATGTTCAGATGGATCAACTTGTTGTTGAAATAGTTACAAATTTTTGCGAAGGCAAAAACAAAAGTTTATTTTAAAAATGTTAATAACGACGAAAGTAGACGAGATTTTACAAAAGTCGAAAGTATCGCTGCATTTAGTAGGAGGGCAAATGTCTCTCCCGCAAATGGTTTAATTTTCAAAACACTACCACTCGACACTGTTGCACTCATTTGCCTTGCTGTTGAAATGACATTATGGGAGAATGTTAAAATTTCCCAGGTCTGGACACGTTGTTTACTTCGGCTTTGTTTCTGCAGCCTGATTAGATTCTTTAGCACTCTTTGAAATCGCTTTCGTTTAATTATGAAATGTTCCAACTGTGTTAAATCGTTTTTTCCGGTCACGATTGAGTGCATTTTGTGTTAGAAATCGCAGAGGAAGGCCTGAAAGTTTCGGCTTATTTCCTATTATTTTGGTATACTTCCAACCGTTCTCGTTTAAGATGATTTGTTTTTTTTTTTTTTTGTTTGTTTATAGTTAGAGAAACAAATTTTAGGTGAACATATTTTCAGTTCAATTTACGTACATTCTCATTCGTTTGTTTATTGGCACTTGACACTTTCCTGCGTTTGCATTGATGGTTCAATCATCATTTTTAATCGCCGACGATTATCACCATCAACATCTTTCAAATCAAACATTGTTTTCTTTGAGTATATGTTTTTTGCGCCTTTTTTGCATTAATAAAAATTCCAACGATATTTAAATGTACATCAACTGTAAAAGGAATAAAAAAAAAAAAGATTTAATATTTTGAATTTGTACTCGGAATCATATTGATTTCGTAATTATTTTCACGTCCACCATGCATTGTTTAAATTTTATTTGGCCTATTTGTTTGCGGATATGTTGGAGTACAAGAACATTGTGACAGTTGACAGTAATGATAGGGTTTCTTTAACTTACAAAAACAAAGTTTTATATTTGGTATCAATTAATCAAAAAATTGCTTAAAAATTCAAAAACAAGCATAGATATATGAGTTATATCGTTCAACGAATTTCTCTCAAAATTGTCAAGCCACAATCATCATAGCCAAATGGCAAACAGCAAAGATTTTCTCTTTGATTCGTTCATCTTTCTTTTCAGCCGACCGTCGGCCGCCCGTACAATTTCGTGTAAATTTTTCGTTCATTCTATCATATATGTGACCACTAATGTCCTAACTGGAAGCGTGTACATATGAACGTTGTTTCGTTCGTTCAAGCAGCTCAATTTGTTGGTAATTTTGAGCGAGAGGAAGACAAGCATATTGTCGGCGACTGCTCGTTGATTTTGTCAACCACACTCGTTTGTTTCTTTCTTAACTACTCGTTACTTTTCCACTGACGGACTTTTGGCTCTACCAGCCTCTGTGCCTGCTTGCTACTGCCCAGCTACCACACAAGCCGACCGATTCGCTCAAAACACTGTATACGGAACGCGAATAGTCAGTGTGTTGCTTGCACTACTACACTTGCATCGCGACCACCTCGACCAACGAGTGCGAGCAGTATTGGAAAAAGAAAGAAAAACAGACAAGCAATGACTGAAATTTTTTGTCGCTAGTTTTCACGTCGTATCGAAAATTTCTATTTGCAGAATTTTTGTTTTATAAAATTTTCATGTTAAGAAAAAATCGTAAAATTTTTTACGAAAAAAGCAGATTTACAGAAAAAAATTTACTTTAATACAAAATTATTATTCATATTTTGCTCACTTCTGATTTTTATTAAAAACATTGTTTTTCGCCGGCAATCTTTTTTTTAAATAAAGTTCATAATTTTTTTTTATTTTGCTTTTTCAAAATATAATTTTAACATTTTTTCTGGATTTTTGACAATTTTTTTAATTCTTTTCGCAGCAATAAAACAAAAATTCAGTGCGTTTGCTCCGCACCAGTAAAAACTCAACTGATTTCGCGAACGAGTAACGACAGAACTAGGAAGAAAGACTGAAATTGAAAGAGTCGAGTCGATTTATGAGTCTCTGAATAGCGCGATACAAGTGTTGTCAGCTCAAAGTGATTACTCAAACTTAAAGTCCCAAAGGGATTTTTACTAGCATTCCATCGATTAAATATCGGGAAAAGGAATCAACATACCCACATATATGTGTCTATCTATATAATAATAAACAAAAATTAGTAATATTTTTTACACAGATAAACATTTCTTGAGAACTATTAACTCAGACTAACTTCAAAAGCCTACACCATAGCCAGACTAACTTTAAAAGCCTACTATATCAAAATATTATATTGCAATGTAACTCAGACTAACTTTAAAATAACACTAATAACAGTTTGTCAAAAACTACAAACGCTTGAAAAATAGTTATTTATTCCCATAATCTAAACTTGGTAATATCTTAATTACCGCGCTCGAATACAGGGGAGTAAATATCCCCGATTTGAAGATATGAAAAATTTTAGTGTTAACAACACTTCGTATCATAAAGCAAGTGTAGAAAAAATTGATACAAACTTCGGATATACTCGGTTGATGAACAATGACAGCCCGATGGTTAAAAGAGACAGTATATGAGTAATGAGCAGTAGGATGTCCCGAAATATTTTTTTTTAGTTTTTCTAAACGCAAGACCTCTTAAAATTTGTGTAATTAATTGTAGATTCCAAAAATAATTTTGAAATAAAAATGAAATTATATCTTCAGGTCTCTACCGATCTTCAAACTTTAGAATATTTTACCTTTTTTTGTAATTTTTCGCATTTTTTAATTTCGCTGAACTGAATTGAATATACAAAAATATTAACTTTTTTATTACATTCAAGTATAATGTAAACATAATATTTTAATTCGCATGCATTGACAAGTTCCCAATCACTAAATCTTTGCTAGGTTTCAACCTGCAAATACCCTCAATTTTCAACATAATTCGAAGTGTTTCTTACCTTAACTAGGGAGTGTTTTCTTCAAAGCCACTCAGTTTCTTGTGTCGTTAAAGTGCAGTTGCGATTGTTTTATTTTTAAAAGTGGATTAAATAATGAGTTTGAGGCGTAGTGAAACTACTTGTGCTATATTGGGACCTTACGAAGAACTTGGCGATCGACAGCTACCAACCATAAAGGACGTCATTAAATATATTTTATTCGTAAAACACGATCTAAAATTGAAGTACAATGGAAAAGATCCATCAAATTCAGATACATTTGGGATTGTTTCTGAAAAAATATGCGATATTTGGACCAAAGCTTCGATTCCAATCGTAACAAAAGAACGAATTATTCAATTACAAAAACAACATTTCGAAAAATATCTCCATTTAAAAAGATACCCCAAAAACAAAAGAAGTGATAGCTATGAAAATAAACTGAAATGTTTCTTAGTGTTATCAGAAAAACTCTTCGACGTTGCTGCTTGTAAATGCACTTCTTTCAAATTTTGTTCATGTTTAAAACCTAAAAAAGTTCCCATCAATGAAAGAAATTTTATGTTGGATCAGAGAAATGACAGGAAAATGGCTATTGGCGGAATTGATAAGAAGGAAACGACTAGATTAATGAAACGACAGCAGAGACAAATAGAAGAATCAACAAGGGCAACAAAAAAGTTCTGTTCTACTCAAGAAACCTATTCGGACTCAGCCTGTTATGAAGATGCGATGAGTGAATCTTGTCTGGAAATAAATCCGATATTAGAGGGATCATCGACCAGCATGCCCTCAGTAGAGGCGCCATCAACTTCAACGGCAAATCGAAACACACTGCCGTTGCCTACCGTGGCTAAGGTCTGTGACAGATACGGCTTATCGTTGCGATCTGCTGCGGCTGTAACTTCGGCGGTTTTGGCAGACGTTGGCTTGGTTTCTACCAAAGAGTTAACTCTGGTTATTGATAAAAACAAGATCCACAGAGCGGTATCTAAAGCCCGGACCGAAGCCTCAAAAGATATTAGAAGCACCGTTATAAAAAGCATTTACTTTGATGGACGTAAGGACAAGACTCTGATAAATGAGAAAATAGGGAATCGCTACCGTCGCAAAGAAGTTTTAGAAGACCACGTCTCAGTTTTGGCTGAACCTGGATCAATTTATTTAGGTCACACAACGCCGAATCGTGGGACTGGGAAGGAAATTCAGATTTCGATCACAACTTTATTAGAAGGACAACGTTGGAAGTTAGATGACCTGATTTGCGTGGGATGTGACGGAACTGCAACTAATACCGGTTGGAAGGGTGGCGTGATTCAAAATTTAGAGCAATATTTAAAACGGCCACTCCAATGGTGTGTTTGTTTACTTCATGCTAACGAATTACCGCTTCGTCATCTATTTTCTACTTTAGATGGTCCCACTTCTGGGCCTAAAGAATATTCTGGACCTATCGGAAAACAATTAGTTGGCTGTGAAACTAAAACCCCCGTGTCTTTCTGTGCGGTGGCTGGTAATTTGCCTGACTTGCCGAGAAATGTGATCAATGATCTTAGTACAGATCAAAAATACCTTTATCAGATGAGTAATGCTGTATCAACTGGTTTCTGTGCTCCTGAGCTGGCAAACCGTCAACCTGGAAAAATGGCGCACTCGAGATGGCTTACTACTGCTAATCGTATACTCAGACTTTATATAAGTACTCTTCATCCAACAGAAAATTTGAAACTGCTTGTCAATTATGTTGTTAAAGCATACGCCCCGATGTGGTTCCTTATCAAGCAACAAAGTTCATTTAAGGATGGCGCGAAGCATACTTACCAATTGACTCAGTACTCTCGATTTCTGCCAGAAAATTTGAAATCTGTTGTGGATCCTGTTATCGAAAGAAACGCCTTTTATGCGCACCCAGAAAACCTACTTGTCAGTATGTTATTTGATGAGAGGGATCACATTCGGGAGCTGGCATTACAGAAAATAATAACAGCTAGAGAAAATGAATCTTCAACAAAACTCAGAATATTCAGGCCACCAAAACTTAACTTCTCGGCCCGAGATTACACTGAAATGATTCTATGGGACGAATGCCTAACTACAACACCCCCTGTTCTTCGTCACATTTCAGACGAGGAGCTAAAAAACATGGCAAAAGATAAGATCTTGGAAATCGATGACTTTCCTTGTCATACACAATCAGTGGAAAGGTGTGTAAAACTGGTAACAGAGGCCTCACAACGTGTAACTGCCGCAAGCTCTAGAGATGGTTTCATTAGAACCAGGCTACAATCTCGAGCAGAAATGCCAAATTTTGGGCACAAAAATCTTTTTAAATATTAAGATTCTTTTATTAATTGACCGCTTTACTTCGTTTATTTTATTTTATTGTTCTGTAGTTCACTAATTTGCATAATAAACCAGCTTATGAATTTAACTTTTGTTTTATTTTCGGCATATGGTTCATTCTTGTAAAAATGTAAGATTTAATAAACTTTAACGTTCTGTAGAGCCCTCAAGATAATATGTAATTCAAATTTTCTTATGATATTCGTAATCTGTGTAAAATTACGCAAATTTTGACAACTCTTGCGTTTGGATATCTTGAAAAATAAAAAATTTCATACATTGACGGGACACCCTAATGAGCAGCGCTTACGCTTGTGCTACATTCACACACATCTCAGGCATGTAGTCATATTCTTCTAGCGCACTTCCACTCACTTTGCGTTCGGTTTATTTTTGTCACTTTTCTCTTTCACTATCTACATTTTCGATTTTGACATAAATAAGTGAACAGCGAGTTTCATGAAACGAATTTCTATGCATATTATACTCGTCTATACATACACGACTCCGCGTCCGAATCGTATGAGCAGTAAATCAACGAGTTGTAGCATATTTAAATACGATTTATACACTTAATTACCCCATCTCAAAGAACTTTACGTATATAAAAATGCGTCAAATACACAGAAGGTTTTTTTAGTTCAAAAAATGCATATCAACTAGAACAATTTTTTGTACAATAAATAAATCAATCCATGATCATTGCAACGAGCTGCGAAAAATCACGACGAATTGTACTGATGCACTCACGCACACGAACTCGTCCGAGAGAAAATCGAACCGAAATCGTAACAGAGCGCGACAAAAGCTGCCAATATTTTTCCAACTTAATGATTTGTAGATTATTTAAGTTATACACTATTCACAACAAATGCGCCGAATTATTCATATTATAATTAATTTTAATATACATATATTTCAAACAATTTATCTGACCACTATCGCAACTTCCACTGTAATGCCACGACCATCACGACCATGTTCGCGCACACACTAACAAAATGGCGGATCTACCCAATGGCTCTAGTAGCTACAAGTAAAACAGAGATGTCCATATGAGAGCAATTTACAAGTGCTGCCATTCTCATAGAAATACATCAGGCTGTAAAATATTATATTTAGAAAACATGAAAATTTCTAAAGCTTCGTTGTTTGGTTATCGTTAATAAACGATATTAAGCAAATTTTTTTTGATTTTACAAAAATATGAACGTATGTGGGTTTAACTCACGGTCGATTAAACTTTTATGATCTATTTCAAATAATTAATATATATCAAATAAATTATGAAGTTTGGCAACTTCGTAAATTATGCTACACGATACAAGTCCTTGCGTATATTTTTAACTGTATGGAACTGGCACTTAAATATCGTGAATCAATATCATGAAAAATTTACATTTTAGTCGTGAAATTCAGAATATACAATACAGAAAAAAGTAGTAAAGATGAGAAGATACGTAGTTTAATCCGATCCTTAAATTTAAAAATATTCCAAATAGCTATTTTAAATACCTAAATTCAAATGACATACGTATGTTACTATTGTGGTTTGTAACACTGTAGCACCGTCGATTTACCGATCTACAAATGGATTTTAGGTCTAGCAAGTGTCTAATGGACTATGCAGAATGCCTCCAATTTTCAAATTAGAAAAGTAAATATGTATGTACATATGTGGATCGATAGAAGTTCTAGAGACAAACATAGCCATATAACTTTTTTTGGGGGAAATGAAAACTATAGGTGTTATTTATTGGTCAAATCAAAATTAAACATATTTGAATCTTAAAATATCTCGAAAATCAATGTATGGTTTTAAGCCTGCGACTTAATGAATCTTGTAAAATTTATAAAAAAATGTAATAGGTACATATAATATAAAAACAAGTTTTTAAATTAAAATTAAACATATTTGAATATTAAAATATCTCGAAAAACAGTGTATGCTTTTAAAAAGTCATTTATAAAAAGCCTTCGACTTAATGAATCTTGTAAAATTTATAAAAAACGAGCACTTATATAAAAATAATTTTAAATATTAAATAAAACAATTGTTTTAATAACTTTATTAATGGTGTAAAAAAATAATTAATATGTATACATATGTACTCCTGTTTATAAGCACTGACTCTGTATACTATATTCAAAGCCTCGTTTATATATATATAAGCATATAATTAAACGAAATGAACGACTACTACTAAAATAAATGCATTTCCATTTAAAACAAGAATACATAGAGATTTCCTTTATTTAAACTAGTTAATTGTGTGTATGTATGTGCAACCAATTTCAAGTGCACAGAGATTAATAAATTGTTATACCGAATTTTGGTTCTTCTTTTGAGTTCCACATAATTATACTATGTAGGAGCTTGTTAGATAATACAATAGTTAAAAAAAACTCAGATTTTCGACTGAATATTCATTGTAGCGAGGCCGAGATAGTACTGTTCACAGGAAATGCTTTTGTCGTGATTTTTTGTGTTTATTTAAATAGGTGAAATTTTCTTACAGTCATTTTTGCTTCCAAGGAATGAATAAAATAAATAATTTTATAATAGGAGTTGTTGTTGAAGCAGAATAAACATTTTCCATAAAAGTGTCAGTCCTTGGCCGAATTTAAATAAGGGCCGTTCCGGTAACGTTAAGTCGATTGTCAACTGACTTTCTGGGTCGGTTTTATAAACGAAATTTAGTTGAACTTAAGATCTACTTTAGCTAAATCTCAGCTAAGTACACTTTAATGGTATTTTTCCCGGGTACTTTTCTCACAATATTCAGACAAGTTCGCCAAAATAGTTGTGCGAAAACTTTTAGAAATATTTGATAAGTAGAACGGCGTATATTCATGCTGAACACTAGCGCATTCAGTTCTTAATGCACCTATAAATGTACATTTACCAACAAAAAAATCTCAACCTAAATGCTAAATGTTTTTTTGCATTAAGAATCTAAATGCTGAAAGCAACTCTGTAATCTTCGAACAATTGGTTAATTCGAACAACGTCTTGAGCGTTTTTGTTATAATCCAAAGTTTCAAAGATTTTTGCTCGAATTTTGTTAACTTCGCAAATCGACGTGTTTATTTCCTTAATTATAATCTAAATAAAGAATTATAGACAAATATAACTTTACCATAAATAAGATAAACCTTACTAGACGCTTTTCCCACTGATTTACAAATCAAGTAGCATTTCAATGTAGATAAAAGACAAGAGTTTTGCTCCTCACCTAATATCATTCTAAATGCAATTCCGTTGCTTTTAAGGCTTTCCGCTTGAGGGTAAGCGAAAAATTTTAATATACCTATCAGCACGTATAAATTATTTTACAACAATAACAAATATATGATTCTGAACGAGAGTAAATGCATATTTTGTAAAAGCGATACCATGAACACATTTCGAAAAAGCAATGTTCGAAAGTTTTAAATGCACATTTAATGCTCAGCACAAACGCCGCATAAATATATAAAATATTTAATTAAAAAATATGGTAGCATCGCAGAAAAATGCTTTGTATACAAGGCGAATTGAATACCTAAGATGGCGCCTTTCGAAAAACGTTACTTAATTTTTAGCGATTTTGACAAGTCTGAAATCAGGCACAATGACAGGATAAAATAAGCAAATAAAACAATAGCTGAATAGCTTGGTAAAATTGTGACATTTAAACTAAACAAACTAGTGAAACTAAGTGCCGCGTGCTAAACAGCCTCCAAATCCAGTTTTTTGCGTTTGTATACGGACATTGTACAGATCCATAAGCAAAAAAACTCTCAGGTGGTTGTTAAAAAGTGTTCACAGCTGAGATCGCCTCATGAAATTATTAAATTTCATAGAAAATCGTATCGAAAAATCTAAAACAACTACGTAAAAATTCAGACATTTCTCAATAAAAACAAGAAAAATTATTATAGCCTAGAAATATATTAAAAATATTTGATATTGTAAGTTTTCCAAGTCAAAGATATTATTTTGTATATTTTCGTTGTGGATATTCCAAGACGAATTGAGTACTGAAGGGTCGCCAATAAAAAAAACAGTTACTTTACTCTAACGTCAGCTCCCTTCGCAATACAAAATAAACACAAGTAGGAGAAATTACACGTTTCTAAAAATTCAGTGAATGGCTTGGTAATATTGTGATTTGTGAGATTAAAATTAAATAAACTAATGCGGGGGGCCGCCGTAGCCGAATTGGTTGGTGCGTGACTACCATTCGGAATTCACAGAGAGAACGTAGGTTCGAATCTCGGTGAAACACCAAAATTAAGAAAAACATTTTTCTAATAGCGGTCGCCTCTCGGCAGGCAATGGCAAACCTCCGAGTGTATTTCTGCCATGAAAAAAAGCTCCTCATAAAAATATCTGCCGTTCGGAGTCGGCTTGAAACTGTAGGTCCCTCCATTTGTGGAACAATATCAAGACGCATGGGAGGAAGAGCTCGGCCAAACACCCATACAGGCTGTACGCGCCAATTATATATATATATAAACTAATGCAAACGAAGTGCCGCGTGTTAAATTTTCAAAGCACAAATGAATATAAAGCCTTGAAAGTAACTGTTTTTTAATGGCCCCACCCAAGAATGATAAAGAAACAGATTGCGCCATTCGAATTCGCCGTGTCGTACGAGCGGATGAATAAACAAGCAAAAGTGAGGGGAATTATTAGTTTGTGAAGAAGATGAGTAGGCGAAACAAATGGAAGCAACCAAACACAAGAAATTATACACACACACATAGTTTCTAACCACGGCGTATTCATCATAAAAACGCAAAAAACTGCATTTGGAGGCTTTATATTAATTTGTGCTTTCGCAATTTAACGCACAGCACTTCGTTTTCGTTAGTTTGATTAGTTTAAATTTCACAAATCACTATATTACCTAGCCATTCACTGAATTTTCGCAAACATGTAATTTTTCCTACTTCTGTTTATTTTGTATTGTAAAATCGCGAAAAATAAAGTAACTGTTATTAATGGGGCTACCTTAGTTACTCAATTCGCCTTGGGCGCCACCTAAGATTCTCAATTCGCCTTGCATTAAGGTCTAATTATGCACAAGGCGAATTGACAATCAAGTAATTCTGCTTTCTTTTGTTTTTTTTATTTATGGTGTCTGACAACACAGCGAATTGTATGCTATCATATTTGGATTATGCATACTTCGCACAACTTTAGAAAACTTAAAGCATATAATATTTACGATTTTCTTATATTAATTAATATAATAATATGTTTTTCAAGTAAATCTATAAAAATATTGCTATTGCTATCACTATAGATATTTGAAATGAAATTTAACAATATTTTCAGCAGTTGTTTCGGGTAATCAGACATTTGCAAAAGGCATTCAACAGATTCTTATACGACAGTTTAAAATTTATGCGAAAACCGAATAGTAACTCTGTGCAGATCTACTGCAAATAACGAGGTCTAAATAAGTAATGTTTCATATTAAAAGACGGCTGAGGTCATTTTTTCAGAAAATGTTGTTGCTTTTGACTTTGTATGTTTTTTTGTAAACAAACTATCAAATAACATCTATCACGCGACATAAGACTAAATCCAAAGCTAAGCTATTTCGTAAAATATTCAAGCTTCAGCACTGAAGTTCCGTATGTAGAATGTAAAATTTTCCACGACGCCAAACACTGATTGTTTCTTTTGTACGGCGATATTTCATAAGCTAACTGTTGTTATTAGAAACAGACCGGTACTGCAGCTTCTTATTCATATCCCATCTTTGAAAAAAGTTATAGATGGAACCAGAAGGAACTAATTGTATTAATAAGAATTTCAAAAATATGAAAATTGCGTATTTCTTCATATACTAATCATAAGATATTTGGTTTCGCGTTTTACGGAATTTTCCTTTGCAAATAATTTTTTCGCCCATTTTATTTGCCGATTTTTATTAGCAATATTAGCTAAGTCATGCACTCGATACGCTACTGTGATTTTGTTTTGCCATCTGGTTGTCAGTACTGTCAGCATGCACCAGCGCCACCTAACTGTCATTTAGTAACAGGGCGACGAACAAAGAACAAAAAATCAAAGAAAAAATGAGACATCTGTTGGGAAAAATATTGTAATGGCTTAAGGCATTGATAAATTGAACAGGATAAATCATAAATTATTCAAATTTTACTGAAATCAATTACACTTCTGAAGCACTTCAAATTTTCTTCACGGGTTCTGCAGACCGTGGAAAAACTTACACATTAAAGTGCCTCATGGAAACATACAATCGCTACACTCAGGAGAACAACTCAATGAACAACGTCTACATTGCCTGTGCAAGCACAGGTAAAGCCGCTGAACCTCTTGATGGCACTACAGTTCATTCAGCGTTTCGTCTCACAACTTCTCGCGTGACGAAATTCTTATCCACAGAAAATTTGCAAGCTCGTAGGCGTCAAAGCTGTTTTCATCGACGAGATCAGCATGTTAAGTTCAGCTATTCTTCAACAAGTTAACTACGATTGCAGTAGATTACTGGCATATACGACAAACCTTTCGGAGACAGTCACGTTATATTATGTGGAGATTTCAGGCAGCTTCCACCTGTACGAACAACTCCATGTTATACTAGCCGATCAACCAATTAGGAGGCCCGATTCTTTGGCACAGCATTGATTACTTCCCACTGGTTCGTGTTGTGCGACAAAACGATGAGCGGTTTTCAACGATTCTAACAAAAATCGGCATTGGACTTCAACTAAGCAACGATAATATCTCCCTTATTAAGTCCAGACATAAACCTTAGGCTTGGTGCAAGGAAAACGTGTCTAATGCTGTCAGGCTGTATTATATATTAGTAACAATGAAGTGGATGCGTACAACCGAAGCGCAATTCTAAATGCATACAACTGTCTCGCACATGATATTATGCTTGGTTATTCAAGTGAACAAGAGAAGAGACAGTACCAAGGTAAACTACACAAGATGACAGTGGCAGAAACCGATGGATTACCGTACCTGCTGCCTTTGGCAGAAGGATATCCCGACATAGATGTCGCTGATGGATTGGTAAATGGAGCTATTGGTGTCTTGCGACATATCGAACGTCAGCAGTCAAATGTAGATGACAATTCTGCAGAAGCAGGACCATCGACCAATACAACTTCGCCAGCAGCTAGAGAAGAAATTGTTACTTTATGGTTCGAGTTTCCAGAAGAAACAACAGAAACCAGAGCAAAAGTTCAATGTCGATCTCACGTGCAAAGCAAGCCCAACACTTTGCCTACAAACTGTTATAAGAAAATAGCAACCATAACACTAACAAAAACAATAAAATGCAAACGAAAACAGTTTCCTTGCGTTCCTGCTTGTGCCATCACTATTCACAAGACACAAGGTAGGACGTTTACTGTCATTGTTTATAAATACTCATCCAAGCAACCGCAACAGTGGTGCTGAGTCGGGTAACAAGTATAGAAGGCTTGCATATTATCACTGAAAAAGACGCTCCATTTCGCTTTAAACACGGACGGGAGGGAAACGATTCACAGACAACAAGATATATCCGTAAAGAATATATTCGACTTCGTGGACACACACTTCGAATAATTACTGATAATGCAGTAAAATTCTGTAATTCACAGAGTTTACCTGCTCACTTTGCAGATATTGAAAAAGACACAGTGATTCCAAGGTCTGAATATTTGATTCTGACCGAAACGTAGATGCGTGACAATTGTGATTAAATTTCAATTGAAAATTTTGAATGTGTAACCTAGCAGAATAATCGATCAGATTCTGAAACAAACGCAGCGGGTGGAGTGACAATTTATAGAAAGTTATCGTAGACATCCACGGCCAAAATTGTCAACGTTGAACTGTCGAATACAACCCGCCTTATTAGAAACACTGGTGACGTTTGCTTGGCAGAAGTTACAGGCTTCACCGCTGATACCACGTTTAAAATGGTTCTTGATGCAGTTTATGCTCATCCTGGAGCACTATTTCCGTATGTTTACAACAGCCAGTATGTACATCCCATCATAGAAGTTGATACCGATGTACCAATTCTTCTTTGTGGTGACTTCAACACAAACGTTAAAAATGACGAAACATTTATCAAATTCACGAAAGATTCAATGTCCATTGTGCATCAGACGCTAATAAGTCAACAACACTAAGGGTGCGTGCATGTCAGAGATGCGATAAGCGATAAGAGCGTCGATAAGAGCAGCGACAAAAGCATAGCGTCGAGCTTTAGTTTTGTGTGGTGTATAAAACAGAGCTGCGATAAGAGCGTTAGTTGCATTTGCAATTTAAGTTTTGAAAAGTGAAGAGCTATAATATTTATAATAATGAGTGATTCAGAGGAGGAAAATATGTTGTTGTTGACGCCTACTGCTGCTTATTATCATCTACATAATACTGTAAGGGAAAAACGTCAGTTTTCGGCGCATCCTATAAACCAAGCAAGACTAGAACTCGGAGAATTTCACCACCTCTATAATAGTTTGAGACAGGATCCAAAAAAGTTTTTCGAATATATGAGAATGACAAGCGATACATTCGATTATATTCTGTCTCAAATTTCGGATCGACTGCAGCATAATTGGCAAAACTGCCACAACAGACCAATCTTGCAAGAGGAGCGATTGATGCTTACAATAAGGTACATACGTACGAATAATTTTATTGGAGAAAAATTAACATATTCAATGGTAAATAACAAAAAAAAAAAGTGAAATATTTTAAACATTTAGAATATTGTGAATCTAAATCAGATATTCATTGTTTTGTGCATTGTCATCACATCTAGCCGTGGTGTTTTCAGTGTTACATTCAATATAATTAGGTATTGATTTATTAACCAGTTCATGTGTCAGCTGCAATACTTTGCCACAATTTATCCAAAATGAACCTGTTGTGGTGATTTGGATCTTTTTGATCCCAAATTGCAGGTTTTAAAAATACTGCACTTATAAAATCTTCTGTGTCCATCATCGATAATAGCGAAGAAATTACTAGCCTACAATTTCTACGCTCTTATCGATGATAGCGAGCGAAGAGTGAGTTAGCGCGCTGCTCCGACATGCACACTTCTATTAAAATACATGCATTAATTTTCTACGCTTCGCTCTTATCGACGCTCTTATCGCTTATCACAGCTCCGACATGCACGCACCCTAAGAGGCACCATCATCGATTTGACTTTTTCAAGACACACTCACTCGAAACACTCCCTTTGTGCCCATTTACACGAGGAGACATCTGGAAGGGAAACATTTTGTTCGGGGGTGAAGGACGGCCGCGGAAGAGAGAAGGGAAATTGTCTCCTGTACTGGCGACACGCTTTGTGCTTCTTATTCGTATTTCCAATTGTGAAGTTGGGTGCAAAACAATTTTTGACAGTTGCTTCATTCGTTTTCTTCTTTTGTGTGAAAAAGTACTGTAATATCAAACTCTTTTGAAAATGGAATACAAGTGGAATCGAATAAACATTGAAAAACTAATAGTGTATATACAAGAAAATTCGTGCTTGTACAGCATTAGATCTAGTGATTATATGAACCGAGCCAAAAAAGCGATGGCATTTGCGGAAATTCATAAAAAAATGGCAACAGAAATGGTTGGGGTCACACAAGACGACATAAAAAAAAATGGAAAAACCTCCATAGCCAATACGTGAGGGAGCTACGATTAATAAAAAACTCGAAGAAAAGTGGAAGCGGTGTGAATGAGGTATACGAAACAAAGCTTTGGTGTTTTGATCAGCTCTCGTTTCTAGAAGCCCATGTAACAACCAGACCGAGCCAAGACAATATTGAGGTAATATTAAAATGCAATGTGTTACAAATTTTAAGAAAATACAAATTGTGGTATCGTCAGACGTATATATACTATATAACTGATATGAAAGAATAATTAATATACGTCACAATTTTTTTTTCAGATTCCTTCTTCTTCGAGTACCTCAACGTATACGAATATTGAAAATGGCAGCTTTATGGGTGCAGAAAATAGTAGCTCGAGCGTTAACGACGAGCCATCGAAAATACGAAAAAAGGTACATAACATTACGATTAATAAAAAAAATATATCATATAATTTGTTTTTTTTTTTGGAGTTTACTCCTTAAGAAATGGTATGTATATAAGGCCCAGGTATGAAAAATATGGGTAGTAAAATGGTGTGAATCACCGGAAGTGTACGCTGACAAAAGTGACGCGTTGCCCTTTTTCTATATTCTAGTGAGAAAAAGCACTGCATACCTTGTGGCGCTTGTTTGTTGGTGCTAACTTGTAGGAAATATATTTTCCTTGTGCGTGCGAATTTCTAGTGAGAAAAGGCACTGCATATCTTGTGGCGCTTGGTTGTTGGTGCAAACTTGTAGTAAATAAATTTTCCTTGTGGGTGCTGATTTCTCGTGAGAAAAAGCACTGCATACCTTGTGGCGCTGGTTTGTTGGTGCAAACTTGTAGGAAATATATATTTCCTTGTGGTTGCTAATTTCTAGTCAGATATAACACTGTCCACATTTTTGGTGCTTATTTCCGTTTCCTACCTAGTGCTTGTGCGTTCGTTGAGAACCTACACAGAGAACGTTAAATATAGAGAAGTCTTAATGACAGGAAAGTGTTCATTTTCGAGGGGTACTCGTCTCGCGAAGACAATTTCACCACAGACACATTTTTCAACAAAAATTAACAGTAAGGGGCTGAATTATGTAAATTTAGCAGCAGTCGATAAGGATTTGTTGGTGATTAGAAGCAAAGAATGCTGGTAGCTTTTTAATATGACCTATATATTTGAATTTCTCCAAATCATCCAAATTATGTACATATGTTATGTCTGTCTGTCTAGTGTCTGTAAAACTTTGTTGAATTCCCTTCAACTGAATCAAAATCCTCTATAGCAAACGCTTCATTACCAGGCGCACAGGAAGATGGCATATGCAAATGTAAATTTGTGAATTTATATACATTTGCGCATATGTATATGCTGTGTGTATGTGTGCTCACCAGCCACAGCTCAAGATAAAACGGTAAAACTTCGCAAGAAATCCAGCGCGCATTCAAAGGCGCAGCGCACATTCATAGGCACAGCATTGTATGTACAGTAACCTTGACATGTTTACAGGCACCTACAAATGCTCTGATTTCAGAGTAAGTTTCTAACTGCAGATATATGCATATGTTTTGTGCACTTTTTATCAATTGAAAAACTACATACGTAAAGTAATCTACTAATTAACTATTTGCCTACTATCAGTTAACATAAAATAATTGTTTCCAAATTTTATCTTAGTATTAAAATGTCCGAATCAGACCTTTTTTTTAAGCTACTTGTTTTCTTCTGCAACTTACTGTATGCTCATGCGCGCACTTGACGCACAGCAGCTGCGGCTGTCGAGCATTTAGAAAGACATATTTACATACATATATTTTTGCTTACATATGTACGATGCCGCGGGCACTCGACTTGACAAAAATTGAAGATTTATCAAATATTGGCAAATAATTCTACGCGAAATATTCAAATATTGACTATTTTCGAATTGTCGAGAAAATTGGCATATGGGCGGCTCGTTTTATGAATGAAAGTTCTTGCTCTTAGAACTATGAGCTCGAATTTATCAATGAATTTTTTGAAGATGAGTTTTTGTTGCACAGTACAATAGTTGAAACTGTTCGGCGCCGTCGCGACTGTTCAGCGCTATGGCAACTAGAATGATGGCCGCTACGCCTGCGTCTATGACTGCATTTTGTTCTTGTAGTCGCTAGGCATGGCATTTTAGCTTTGAACGACATACGCATTTTGAGGAATAAAGCGAATGCCCTGTGTGTGCGGTTGTATGTACATGCATATGTGTATATTAATAAGCATTGTTTTGCTTGAATTCAATATTTATATTTGCATATGCCATCTTCCTGTGTGCCTGGTAATGAAAATGTAATGAAGCGTTTTGTATACAGAATTTTTTGATTTGATCGATTGATTGATATATAGATATAGTTAGGGATCAGGTGTGCATATACATACGCACATGCACATGCGTCGATGCATATGCAGAAGAAGTTGTTTTAGCATTTGCAGGAATTCGATCATTCGAATATTTACATCCTAATTATTGCATGAAATATGATAAGGCGATGCTCGTGAGGTAGGTCATGTTGCTTCAGTGCATACATATGCGTGCAACACTATATTAAAGATGCAATAGAACTTAGTTGTCCCATATATGTATGCAAATACGTTTCTTTGAAGTTTTCTTTTATTTATTTTAAATTTTAAAGTTTTGTACTATCTATAAAATGCATACATATATGAATTATTCCCTGTAATATACATAGGTAAATTTAAAAAATTTTCGTTTGGCACAGGACCAAAAAATGCATATTCAAATGCACATAAATATGATAAGGCAATGCGTCGTGAGGTAGGTCATTGTTGCTGCAGTGCATGTGCACATACATACATTTCTAACACTATAAGAATTGAAGTTGCAATTGAACTTTTGCACAAATATAACTAACAAAATATATGTATGTATATATACATATATTGATATACATACATATATTCAATGCTCTTTGAATTTTTGTCTAAAATTAATTTCGACTCGAAAAATTAGTAAACATTTTCATCAAATTTACTAAAACGCACACAACAAAATGTGTGCATTAAAGTTACTTTGATTTTAAATCTTGGATTTTAAATCTTTATTTGGTTGTATTTGTTTGAAAATACAAATTGAATAAATTTTCGTTTACCAAGGGAACATAAAAATGCACAAGCAAATGCCTTGCAAAATGCCGTCGGCATTTGTCAATTTGATTTCATACAGAAACCAAAAACTGAGCAGAGCCAATGTACTTGTACATAATTCACTGTAATCAGGTCTGTTAAGAACTTCCCCGCCTTCGAGTTAAGCGAGGTGAAATAGTGTTCGCGGTTTCACTTCATTTTTGACAATTCACACTATTCGTAGCTCGTGAGAATTCTCTATATTTAACGTTCTCTGACCTACATATACCAGTGATATCGTCTGAACCTTTGGAGGAGATTGTCTTCAAAAACCCTTACAATGGTTCATCTGCCAACTACACGCCAATGAACTACCGCTTAGACATTTGTTTGAATACATTGATGGCTCTACGTCTGAAAGCTTTAACGGTGAAATAGAGAAAAAATTGAAGAATTGTGAGAAGCTTCCTTTCGTCAATTATAAACCAATTATATTCACACTACCAGATATATCCAGTGAAAATGATTTAAGTACGGATCAAAAATATCTATTTGATATTTGTAGTGCTATTATAAGTGGACATTGCAACGACAGCTTAAAAAAGAAAAACCCCAAAAAAATTGTTCATTCCAGGTGGCTTACTATAGCGAATAGAATAAATAAATTTATATTTTTCCAGTAATATAGAAAAGGTCTTCATTTACTCGTTTTGCATATTAAATATATTTTTAAATATCACGGTAATCGTTCTTAAGGAGTAAACTCCAGTCGCATGTCGGAGCTGACACACACACCTTTTTTTTATAGAAAAGTAAGCAGTTTAATGAAATGCAGCAGGAATTCTCTTTATTTAAAGCAATGATTCATAAAAAGAAAAGCTCCCGAAAATACGCCTGGTTGGGCACTTTGGTTGCAAATCCAATGGAGGAAATATACCATGACAAACAACAGAGCGCTGCTTGGGAAAAGCAGACGGTTTTAAAAAGATATATTGTTGAATCCAATCAGCGCACGCCTTCATCATTAGAAACTGCATCATCATCAGACAAGGACTTATTGCAGCTGTCCATGGACGGAGTTTTTGACAAGGATAATTTTTGCTAGTAAAGTAGGTATAATTCATAAAACCTATGAGACATGTTTATGTTGACTTCCACTTTTTTCCGTTTCTAGATACTTGAGCGCCAAAAAAGTGATACTGCGTTAAAAGCCACCAAATCTGAAAACCAAAGTGCCTGTTAAATATAAGACTGTGTTTCCTATAATATTTAAGTTAAGACGAAGAAATTTAAAAACCAAAGGATCTAAGTCATAATTTTTATGTATTTTAAGTAAAGTATTTACACATGAAGTATATTTTATTTAATTTTTTTATTGAAGTACAAAAGCTTATATACCTATATACATTTACGTTAATAAAAACAAAAGAAATTATTTATTATTTAACCAATCCAGTTTGCCTTCTTCATTTAAATATTTAAGAAATTTTTGACGAACATTCTCCGCTTCACCTTTTCTCGGATTATATAATATATTCGATCCAGTTGGGCAGTTATTGTTTACAGTTTCTACATTTCCGCTACCGTCAGTGTATGTTTCGCCATTTTCAATTAGATAATTATGTAAAGTACAGCACGTTAATACAATTTTCTCTACAGTGGCCACATCTAGATTTATAGGAGCAAGAAAAACGCGAAATCGGTTCGACAAAATTCCAAATGCATGTTCCACTACATGCCTTGCCCGGGAGAGTCTTCGATTGAAAATTTGTTTTTCTTGACATTGCGTGTGGTAGGGATATGGCTTCATTAAATGCATCTGCAGAGGAATTGCATCGTCTCCGACTACAACATACGGAACGCTTCGATTGTTTCCAATTAAAGCTGCTTTTGGTATTTCTTTCTCATCTTGAAGAACAGTACTTAATTTGCTTTGTAGAAAAACTCCAGTATCATTACTGCGACCGTTGCAACCCACGTCAACGAAAATAAATTTACAGCTAGCATCCACCAGGGCTAATAAAATTATGCTGTTAGTGCCTTTGTAATTATAATAAAAAGCTCCGTCAGTGCGTGAGGGACGGAAAGTTATATGCTTTCCATCTAATGCGCCAATGCAATTGGGGAATTGCCACTTAACCGCGAATTCTGTTGCTATAGCCTCCCATTCGGATTTGCTGCTCGGAAACTGCGAAAAAACTTGTTATTAATTGCGAAATATTTATTATATTATAAAATGTATCCATACCTTTAAATATGACGATTTTAATTTGTTAAACAAAGCACTGCATACCTCGGGAATGCCCAAATCATTGAAAAAAAAATCGAATGCCACGAGCCAATCGTTATGACTACGTCCTCAGCAACTTCTCTAAGGTCGATTCGACGATTGGCAAATACCATTTTTTTCACTTCATCAATTTGTTCGTCTGTTGTTGAAGTGCTCGGGCGTCCGGCACGCTTTTCGTCGTTCACATCTTCTCGGCGTTCTGAGAACATTTTGTACCACCGATAAACGTTGCTTTGGTCCAAAGTAGCTACTCCGTATGACACAGTCAACATTCGGAAATCATCCGCGCACTTAATTTCGTTTTTTCACACAAAATTTGATTCAGGTTCTTTGATCCATCTTTTTCAATAGGCAAAAATCGAAGACGAGCCGAAACATGTGCAAGCAAAGCAGCTGTCAACAATTAACGGAACAATCAAAATGGCCAAACTCGTCGGCCTGAATGAGAGAAATGAGTACCAACATATCGCCACAAAAAAATCGAAGTTCGATTATAATTCAAGATACTTTTTGAACACACTTCGTATTTTAAAAGAAAACGTGGGCAAAAACTCTGTGATGGAAATAACTTTTATTTTCAACAAGATAATGATCCCAGGCATACTGCTCACGATGTGTGTATGGGTGTATACCTCACATTCTTCCAACACCACCACAGTCTCCAGACTTGGATCCCATCGGGGATTTTGGGAGATGAACTCGGTAGGCGTGTCGCTAAAATTAACATAACTAGCAAAATCCAACTAAAGGAGGTACTCCAACAGAAATGGCGATATTTGAGTCTAAATGTGGCTAAAAAATAAGTTAACTCTATGCCAAATAGTAATAGTTAATGAACTCTTCAGGCAAGAAGGAATGCCTACTAAATATTAAAATTTCATTGAACTTAATATTTTATTTGTGAAATTGAATTGTGTGAATAATTTTGTCCCTTAAAAATATGAAGAATTCTGTGATTTTTGTTAATTTTTCATTCATGGCGTAAAGTTTTGTTAAGGTTATGTTAGTTGTAAATAAACAATAAATTTTTGTATTTTTCTTAGAATAACATTAATTTTTTCTCCAGATACAGCTTATTGAATGAAAAATTTGTGGTTCTGTAAATAATTTTGTGCGTTTGTGTATGCAAACCGGTTGTTTCATTTTACGGATTTATTGCTAATCACGGCGTATGCGAACGTACTTTTACTGAAAGAAAAGGTGTGTGTGTCAGCTCCGACACGCGACTGGAGTTTACTCCTTAAGAACGATTACCGTGATATTTAAAAATATATTTAATATGCAAAAGGAGTAAGTGAAGATCTTTTCTATATTACTGGAAAAATATAAATTTATTTATTCTATTCGCTATAGTAAGCCACCTAGAATGAACAATTTTTTTTGTGGTTTTTCTTTTTTAAGCTGTCGTTGCAATGTCCACTTATAATAGCACTACAAATATCAAATAGGTATTTTTGATCCGTACTTAAATCTTTTTCACTGGATATATCTGGTAGTGTGAATATAATTGGTTTATAATTGACGAAAGAAAGCTTCTCACAATCCTTCAATTTTTTCTCTATTTCACCGTTAAAGCTTTCAGACGTAGAGCCATCAATGTATTCAAACAAATGTCTAAGCGGTAGTTCATTGGCGTGTAGTTGGCAGATGAACCATTGTAAGGGTTTTTGAAGACAATCTCCTCCAAAGGTTCAGACGATATCACTGGTATATGTAGGTTCTCAACGAACGCACAATCACTAGATAGGAAACGGAAATAAGCACCAAAATGTGGACAGTGTTATATCTGACTAGAAATTAGCAACCACAAGGAAATATATATTTATTTATTTTATTTATTTATATGTAAGAGTAATAGTTATAAATAACCAATACACTAAAAGGAAATATATATTTCTGACAAGTTTGCACCAACAACGAAGCGCTACAAGGTAGGCAGTGCTATTTCTCACTGAAAATTAGGAACCACAAGGAAATATATATTTCCTACAAGTTTGCACCAACAACCAAGCGCCACAAGATATGCAGTGCCTTTTCTCACTAGAAATTCGCACCCACAAGGAAAATATATAGTTCCTACAAGTTTGCACCAACAAACAAGCGCCACAAGGTACGCAGTGCTTTTTCTCACTAGAAATTAGCACCCACAAGGAAAATATATTTCCTACAAGTTTGCACCAACAAAGTAGCGCCACAAGGTAGACAGTGCTTTTTCTCACTAGAATATAGAAAAAGGGCAAACGCGTCACTTCCGTCAGCGTACACATCCGGTGATTTACACGATTTTACTACCCATATTTTTCATACCATGGGCCTTTTATATCGTTTCTTAAGGAGTAAACTCCAAAAATGTCAACACAGTTTGCCGCTCTCGATATCCATAGTTCTCATGCAGCTAAAAAAACATCGAACAAGAACAATATCGTTATTTGTTACCAGAAGATTTCTTCATCTATTTCACATGCTTCTAGTCTTTACGTAATCTTATCAGTCTACCGGTCCATCTGAAAGAACGAAATTGGGAATCAAACAGTAGGAAATAGAAAACCAAATTGTCAGTACTACTGCGGAGTGTATAAAGGCGCGAAGCAATATATTAAATTTGACTCAGCATTGTCAGCGGAGTCCTGCAGTGACTGTCCTCACCTACATATGCATGTGTGTGTACCACATATGCAATAGTATGTATGAATGTATGTACTAATATATCTCAACAGCAGTAGCCAGTCGCACAGCGTCTATTTAATCACTTTACGCAGGCGCTCTGTTGGATATCAGAGTTGATCTCTGCCAGCGCCCGGACACAGTGGGCAGTAGGCGACAAATATGTTGCATAAAAATTTTGACAAAAATTTTAAACTGGAACCGATTTGTTCATAGCTTAAGGTGAAAAATTGCGTTTGGAATGAAATTCTAGTTGGTCCTATTGATCAAAGATATCCACATTTTACAAGTTTCTGATAGGTTTGTTCGATATTTGCGAAATAGGAAAGACGTCTTTCTTGTCTTTCGTTGTTCTACATGCATCAAATATTTCAAAATTCTATATGTATGTGAATAAATCAGAGAATTAATATGAGTGAATATTTAACATATTAACACACAAAGTTAGTAAGTTTTTAGGCGAAGAAGGTCCACATGGTAACTTGTTTTGCACCTTTTTTTTTGTTTTTATAATTTTTTATAATTGTTTTTATTTTTTTAACATAATATTAGATGCGCAGCTAAGTTCCCGCTGTTTGTCATTAGATGCCGCCAGCAGTGTGTGCTAGTCGATTCTAACATACCCAAAACGTCATAAACCAAGCTTACGCAAGAAGAGCTTTGGGAATGATTCATAAACAGGGGACCTGGGTTCCTTATGAGTTAAAACCAAGGGATGTTGACCGTCGTTTTTTCGCCATTTCGTCTTTTTTTAACGGGTGATGAAGAATGGATCCATTACAGCAATCCAAAGAAAAGAAAGTCATGGGGACTGCCCGGTCATGCTTCTACGTCGTCGCCTCGGCCGAATATTCACGCTGCGAAGGTTATGATATGTATATATTAGGTGAGACCAAGTTGAAGTATTTATTATGAACTGTTAAAACCGAACGAAAGCATCACTGGGGACTGGTATCGACTTCAATTGATGCGATTGAGCCGAGCACTGCGCTAGGAGCGGCCGAAATACGAGGAGAGGCATGAAAAAGTGATTCTACAGCAAGACAACGCTCGGCCTCACGTTTCCAAACCCGTTAAAACCTACCTGGAAACACTGAAATCGGAAATCCTACCCCACCCGCCATATTCTCCAGATATTGGGCCGTCCGATGATCACCTGTTCCGTTCGATGGCACATGGTCTGGTCTAGCTGACCAACAGTTCCATTCATATGAAGACATCAAAAAATGGCTTGATCCGTGGATAGCCTCTAAAGACGAACAGTTTTACCGCGACGGTATACGAGATCTACCAGAAAGATGGGAAAAAGTAGTAGCCAGCGATGGGCAATACTTGCAATGATTCACTTGAAACCATTTTCTCAGAATAAAGTTGTATTTTCATCAAAAAAACAGCTTGCCTAATGTTTGCCTTGCGGTATGAGGTCTTGCGTTGTCGTGGTGAAACAAAACTTTGCGTCTATTCACTAAAGACGGTCGATTTTTGTAAAGTGCGTCATTCAGGTTTGATAGCTGATGGGAATAATACTCGTAATCAGCAGTTATCGTCTGGTTTAGTTCCAGAAGTTCATAATAAACTATACCGGCCGTATCTCAACAAATAGACAGGAGAAGGTGTGAAGGTCATTTCTAGGGGTGCCTGTGAACTGTTGCATGCGATGAATTTAACCTCTGAGCTATCATATCGACTGTCAAATTTGGCTCAGCTTCCACGAGTTCGAGCAAGGCGTCGGAGTTAAAGACTTCAGGACGACCAGCGCACGGGGCATCCTCCACGTCGCAGTTACCACTTCGGAATTTTGAAAACCACTTTTGCGCAGGCCTTACACTCACGGTATCCTCTCCGCGAACAGTGTTTATTTCTGCAGCAGTAGTTGCTGAATTTTTACCACTTTTATAAAAAAAATTCAAAATATGCCTCTTTTACGCGTTCGAAGAATCCATTTTATTTTTTAATAACACGTGCTTCTATCCGCGATTAAAATCACTTGTTAAATGCACAATATATCAAAAATGTAAATAGTTGCTTTATATTCCACAAACGGTTCCCAATTAGTAATTTATATTTGAGATAACTCTCATGTATGCACGCAGGGTTATGGACCCCATTTCTTGGCTAAACGTCATTGACCTTTGCGGTTAAGTGCGCTTTTGCATATTCTATGAAATTTCTTTTCACCTTCACTGCTGACGGAGAAGGTCGCATGACCCTGCGAACGCAAGCGAATGTAAGTAATATATATCATTAGATTATGTGTTATTGTTGTTGTTTTTGAAGTGGTTGAGTATTTCCACTGAAATAATCCTAATTAGTGACCAGCACCGTTTTACTACCACCGTCCTCGTATGATTAAGGTTTGTTTTTTTTTTGTTCTAAGTCAGATCCATTTAGTGAGGTCCAAGTATATCAGCAAATTCTTTATCTCGATGTCTGAGATCTCATTAATTTGCTGGAAATTTTGTTGTAAATTTTGTGATTTATTTGAAAATTGTAAAGTATTTTTAGCAAGAAATTGAGTCAAGCTAAAACAGAGCAAGCTGACCGCCGTTATCCTTCTCCTGTCATCGTTGATGTTTTACCACAAATACTACCTCCGTATCGCATGGTTATCATGCAAAGCTCTTCTAATTCCTACGAAATTGGTTGTTACCTGGCGAGTGGCGAGCGCTATTAGAAAAAAACTATTTCCATTATTGAAATCACGCCAAAATCCACTTGGCTGCGGCAGGTTTTATTAAAAGTTTCATCGCAATTCACAAACTAGCGTCTGTGCGTCTGGGTAATAAAAATGTCAAATCTCCCAAATTTTTAGAGCCTGTGCACCCATTCTGCAATATCATATCGAAAAAACTCACATACGTCGATGCAACGAATGCATTTTTCGCGCAGTTAAATTTGACACAAAACAATGCTATATAGACTGTATGGAAACAATCGGCCTTTTCGATTATGCTTGTGTCCTTTTTAACAAATTTTAGAGAGATATGTATGTACGTAACTTCTGCCACCGGCACCGGCACACAGAGGGGTGCGGCACAATCAAAGGCGTGTTGTAGCCATAGACAATGGTGCGGCAACAAAGCAGAAATTATGTCATTCCCAATCTGATGGCAGAGCGTAAAATAAAAGGCTCAGTAGTTGTACATTTGTTACATTGTTCCACTTGTTGTATGAGTAAGTACTCGTATGTCATGCAGTCACAAGTGCGTCAGTAGATTCTTATTGAACACTTGCATTCTGCTTTGTTGCCATTTTTATATCGTTACGACTATTTAGTATTGTCTTCTAACAATTCTGAGTAAATTGTGATTTCTTTATGACTATGTGGGGTTTGTATGGGCAACGATAAAACAAAACGAAGTGACACTGCCACCTTGACACTTGTGGCGTAATAACAACAAATCGTACACAAATTGGGCATTTTAGTCTAAAAGCGCAATAAAAACCTTAATTTCTTATAAATCCATACGTACGTATGTCTGTATGTATGTATATGCATTAGGGCAGATCACTCTTGTTTCGATATCGTTCCCAGGAAATTCGGATTGTACATAAAATTCTTGGAAAAAAATCCACTAGAGCATAACTCTAAAAATAATTTCAAGCCATTCAAATTTGAAAAGAAGTTATCTATAAGGTGGCCAATTCCTCCAGCTCCTCCACCACTTTCAAATTTAAAATTTTTTCCTCTTTAAAAATTCATTTACAATCCAAAGAATATCTTTTCAATGTTTTAAGCTTAATATAGGGTTGTTCAATAGGTGCGCTTCAACTTTTTTCCGATAGGGAGGGCGAACGACGCAATATTTTTTATTTTTCGCTTGTCATTTGTAAACTTCATTAGTATACATTTCATCATGGAACGCTACACACTTGAGCAACGATTGCAAATCGTGCAAATTTTTTATGAAAATAATCGTTCTGTTGCTGCTACTTTAAGAGCTTTACGGCCATTTTACGGTCCATTTAACAAGCCATCCCGTTTTGGGGTTATGTGAAGTCATTGGTCTACAGTAACAAGCCGGCGACGATTTGTGAGCTCAGAGCCAATATTGAACGCGAAATTGCTGGAATTTCGGCCGATTTATGCAAAAGAGTGGTCGAAAATTGGGTTCAACGATTGGACTTCGTAAAACGTGCACGCGGTGGTCATGCAAAAGAAATCGAATTTCATACTTAAATGTGTATGTTCAAACTCGATAATAAAAAAGAATTTGTTAAAAAAGTTAAACCGTTTGTGTTTTATTCAAAAAAGTTCAAAAGTTGAAGCGCTCTTACTGAAAAACCCTATAGAAAGTCTAAAAAGCCCCTATAAAGTCAGTGAAGTCCTGAGCGTCGATCGAAAGATGAGTACGAACGAAAACTTTATTCGCGTTTTTCTCGTAATATAACCCATCGGACAATAAGTCCCGGGCCTGGATAAGAAAATAACTTTTTTTTCAAAAATTCTTCTTTATTCATCAATGTAGTCCCCTTTGGCGGTGGTACAATCATTCCAACGAGTTTGTAGCTTTTCTATGCCTGTTTTGTGAAACATTTATCTTTGGCCTCAAAATACGCTTCAGTTTTAGCGATAACTTCCTTATTTGATTCAAATTTCATTCCATGGAGTATTTTTTGAGGTCTGAAAACAGCCAATAGTCGCTGGGGGCCAGATCTAGACTATACAGTGAGTGGGGAAGCAATTCGAAACGTAATTCGTTCAATTTGACCATCAGTTTCATCGATTTGTGACACGGTGCATTGTCTTGGTGAAAAGAGGATTTTTTTCTTCTTCATATGGGGCCGTTTTTCTGCGATTTTCTCCTTTAATTGTTGCAATAATTCACAGTAATAATCAGAATTAATTGTTTCGCTTTTTTCCAAATAATTAATGAAAATACCGACGCCATAACCTTTCCAGCTGACTATTTATCCATCGGCGGTTCAATAAATTTTAACTGACCCACATCACTTGCCGGCATGCATCCCCGCACCATAACTTCACCACCGCCGTGTTTGACTGTACCAACAAGATTTTGTTTTTCAAGAGCAATTCCTGATTTGCGCCAAATAAAAATACAAAATTTACTTTCGTCTGAAAAAATGACAAATTTCCAAAACTATGGAAACCCCCTTATACAGGGTGGGCCACATAGCGTTTGCTTTTTGAATCACCTATTTTTTTGAGAATGGTAACTCAAATGACATGTCAAATGTGTTCATAATTTACTTAAAAGTTTGAGATTTACGAAATGGGAAGCTATACGCTTGAACAAAATTAGGGAATATTGAAAACCTATTTCCAAAGTGGTGAGTCTTCTTCTTCTTCCGCGGTTACAGTAAATGGCGAGCGTTACCGTGACATGCTCAACGAGTTGTTTCCAAAAATTGAAGAGGATGACATGGACGACATTTGGTTTCAACAGGAGGCCGGGTCGATTTGTGGGGAGTAGTAGTAGTAGTAAATGATCGATATGTATACCATACATTTATACATGCATACTCATACATACATCTGCAAGTAAGTACTACAATATCTACCATTTCTGTGAACTTCAGTTGTTTGTTGTTATATTTTTTCTTTTATTTTTTTATTTGTTTTGGTGGATACCGAAACCGAACAGCCATGTAGATGATTACCATTCGGTTGGTCCCGCGTTCCATGTCCACTGTTTCCATGAAATATCAAATGATGGCACAATTGTTTGCTTTTAGGGGTCGTCACTTGCCAAGCAAAGGCAAACAATCGATCTCTTCCATTATAGAACACCTTATAAAAACTACCTGGCGCCGGAAGAACAAAGCATTGAAGCGCATGCGACAATTTGGAGGAGAAGTTCGGCCAAACAACTAGCAAGCGATATACGCGGCAATTATATACAAGTACATATGTATATACATAAATATCTATAGGGGGTATTGGAGAGATTACGCAGCATTTAGCAGTGAGTGGTTCATGTTGGCGAGCAATAAATTAAAATTACCCAGTGGCCTTAGACCAATAGACAAAGTAATGTATATTATTGAAATTTATTGTACGCCTTTTCGATTGTTTTCGACCCAGTTTATGAGAAGTGTGTGGTATGCATGATGCATACTTGTATGTACATGCAGTACCGGTTAGGCTGCTTCTCTGCTGAGGCAAAGAGCTCAGTTAGTTTAACTTAATATTTTGCTCAACCTGTTAAATGTTAAAATTAAACTTTGTTTTCATAGGTTTCATATTTTCCATCATTCATGCCATAATTTTGCTTATTTGTTTGCCTTGCCTTTTTTTTCGCTTGGCCACCTTGCCATATTTTTTACATTTGTACGAAAAATCAATTTTGGAAGAAACAGAAACACGTGTTGCTGTATTGGTAGGTTGACCTAAGTTATGCAAAATTATGTCTAAGCCTTGTATAACAGAGCTCTTAAGTAACTGTAGATTTCAGAGTCTTAGTTTCGGATTTAAATTGAGAATGGTGAGAGCATCTAACTTGCCATATCTTTGATTTTATTATTCCTAAAAATATTGTATGTAGAAATTATTTTTAAAAATAATTTAGTTGATTTTTATGACGCGAAACGAACTATTAAGCAGATGTAATAGAAGATACCAAAACAAAATCTTGACGCGTTTCGTAATCGTTGATAATTGCTTAAATTCAGTTAATTCCACACTAACTGTGCTTAAAGCAAAGAGCACATAGAGATAAGACAAGGCTTGGCTAGGAAATTCCCCACCTAAAAATCAATTGGTTTTGGTATTTTCCTCTTTGCGTTGCCTGCTTATTCCTGCTTAATGGAGTTCGGCGTAAAGCGAGCATACACCCAGATAGGATTTTTTTAATGTCTAAAAAGTCGAAAAATGTATTTGTCTCGATGCCACAACTGCTCCCATCAGTTACTGATGCTAATGGTGGACAAACAATACATGGGCTGAAAAGTCCCAGGCCTAACACCTACATGGCACTAGTTTTATTGCATTCACCTCTTTTTCGGTTAGTACTAAAAATACAGCTGTTAAATTTTCATAATATTCTCTTCATTAGCTTGTAAGTTATTGTGGTAAAAGGGACGCTACTTTTGTTATTTTCAAAACAATGGATCAAAAAGAATTTCGTGTTTTAATTTTACACTGCTTCTTGATGGGGAAAAATACCGTTCAAGCGAAGCAATGGTTTGAAAAGTGTTACGGGGATTCCGCTCCATCAGAAACAACAATGAAACGATGGTTTGCTGACTTCAAACTTGGTCGTAGAGACACCGATGATGCACAATGGACGTCTAAATGAGGTGGTAATACCAGAAAACATAAAAAAAAATCCACAAAACCGTTTGAATGATCGAAAAGTGAACTTGCGTGAGTTAGCTGACATCGTAAAGATAACAAAAGAACGAGTTAGCTTTATATTGTGTGAGCATTTGGCTATGAGAAAGCTTTGTACAAAGTGGGTGCCGCGTTTGCTCACTGTTGAAGATAATGCACCGTGTCTCAGGTTAATCAAAACGGTGGCAAAACTACATGAAGTGAACTTCGAATTGCTCCCACATCCACCCTATTCGCCAGGTTTGGCTCCTAGCGACTAGTGGCTGCTCGTACACCAAAAAACAAAAATGCTCGCCGGTAAGAAATTCGCTCGAATGAAGGGGTTGTCACTGAAACTGAGGCTTATTTTGAGGAAAAAGATAAATCGGTCTACAAAAGTGGTACTGAAATGTTGGAGCGGGGCTGGAATTAGCGCGTTCTTCTTGATGAAAATTACTTTGATGAATAAAGCTAATTTTGAACAAATAAAAAGCGTTTTCTTTGTTAGTTTGTTAGGCCCGGGACTTTTCAGCCCCTGTGTTAACTACTAAAAGGGAGCAATACCTAGGATTAAGTAAAGTTTTCACACTAAAGTAAGTTATTTTTGAACTGTATGGACAACTGGATCAACACATTTTTCAACAAACTTTTTGGACTGTGAAACCAACTAAAATAGAGAGTGTATGTAAACTTTTGTCCGTCATTGTATGTTATTATTATACACACTAGTAGCCCCCAGTTCAACCAAAAATAAATAAACAAACGAAACTTGATCAAATAACGGTTTCAAAACGATAAGCAAAATACTTTTGTGAGCACGGAATCTCCTTCCCACGCACGCTTTTTTTATAATTACTTAACGTTACAATATTTTTGTTTGCGGACTATAGAATTTCTTCAGAAATGCCTAACAATTAGAGTGCGTATTAAAAAAAAAAATTGAAATTTGTGCATACATAGTCTCTGTAAAATACTTCTGTGAGCCACTGTACATGCTTTCCAGACTAGATACATACATACATATGTACCTAGCTAAATCAGATAGAGGTTACCACTTCGACCTTAAGATTTGTTGTTGTCCATAGATTAATGACGAGAAAAGCCTGCGTATTTTAATTTCTTCTAAAAAAGGTATCCTTTTCTGTCTTTTTATAGATCAGTGACACCGCGAACTAATAACTTTTCTACCTTCCCAGCCGTATTTTTTCACACATTCTTTGTTTTCTCCAAAATCTGGTCTGCTTTTCATTTTTGTTTTAAGGGAATTTTTGTGATTCGCATACTATTCTTTCACCTTCCAAAAATCAATTAATTTTATTTTAATAAATACTTTGCAGCCTTGAGACGCATGGCTTACCATTATTATTAAGTTTATTTTTTATGGCTTTTGCAATTTCTTTTGAAATGCACGTTTTATGTCTCAAATTATTATGTTGCTATAATCCATAGTACGAGTACAATTTTACAAAGAAATTGCGGTATTTCATATAAAACAATAACCAAACTGCGGGTTGCTGGTGCAATAAATAGCAAATTTTCCTAATCTCCGTAACGGGAATTTGTGACTAAATTAATAGGCACTTTCAGGTAATGGAGCCCTTAGATTAATGTATGTATGTATGTGATACTTGAGGTCCCTAATATTGTTAATTAGTTGAACAAATGTACATTAGAGTGGAATGGAAATTATGTTGATTTAAATCGCTTTTGGCAAACCGGCAGAAAGTTTGCTTTCTATTCCAGAAATAAAGATGCAAAATAATATTTGACTCGTCCTATGTTAAAAGGTAAAAAGAAACGTCAAACAAGGTGGCGCAAAATTAATCACCCTATGGGAAGATTTATAATTTTGGCTAATGGCGTCGTACGTTAATCATATCTGACACTTGTGAACTAGACTGCTGCAGTATATAAGTAGACAAGCGACGGAGCGGGAAAAAGGTCAAAATAAAGACTTCTACCACTCAAAAGTATCTGTTTTTATTTAGATTTAATTTTTATTTAATTAGTTTCAGTAAAAAGTTATTGGAAAACAAAATTAGAAGATTAATTTTGCGCCATTTTGTATTTATGATAAAGCTTATAACGCTACTTAGTGCATTTGGTGACATCAAATGACTTTCAGTGACGAGCTTGTATTTTGGATAATAATTTGTAATGGTTTTTATTAATTATTAATTTAGTATTACTTTAGTACTGCAGTTAAAAACAAGCTGTAAACCAAGCCTTAGAATCTTTGATACACGAAGTTTAGTGCAAAGTTTCGCTTTTTTTTAAATTTGATTAGGCTGGAGGCACCACAAATCATTATCCTGAGAAGGTGATATTTTTTAATTTTTATTAACTCTTATAAGGGCAACTTTCATTTTTTCCATATACCATCGCTCCTCCTTAATGTATTGTACATACAGTAGCTCAAAGGCATAATCGTACATACGCTCTGTTCAATTAAACTAGAATTTCAGACTGTAAATTAATTATTTATTTATTTAGAGTATACTGCATTTATTCATATAAATATAATTAATACATTTCCATGCAACATTTTTTTACCGAGAAATAAAAGGGGGCCCTGGAGACGCGAAGCAAACCACAAAGATTGTTCAAGAATGTAAGAAGAAGCTTAATTCTGTCGCAAGATAAAACAGGCTTGTACTTATATGGGTTCTGGGACACTCCGGTGTTCAAGGAAACGAAATTGCCGACGAATTGGCCAACCGTGGATCAGCGGTGCCCCCACAGGGGCCAGAGCCAATAATCGGAATCAGTCTCTTATTTATCATTTATGTTTTCCAAACTCTTTGCTTTGCATTGTAATCATTGTTATTTTAGTATCATTTCTATTTCGTTCATCTCATTCGTACTTTTCATATTCTTGGCTTTACAATGTAATCTTTTTTATTTTGATCCCATTCCTATCTATCTCATTATCCCCTTGCTTTATTTAAATTCCTCCACCTTGCGTATACTCCCAACCATAAACTGTCAATGTGTAATGAAATAGCAAAACAAGTAGACAAAGAACATGCAAGAGAATTGCTTAAACTCATTTCTAATCGCTACAATGGGTTTAATGTCTGTCAGTTGAATGCGCGAAGTTTGAATGCTGAAAAAATTGACTATCTAAATTTTGTTTTTGATAATTTGAGCATTGACTTAATATGTATTACAGAGACATGGTTTAAAGACTATATTGATAATAATGTATATTCCCTGTGCGACTACACTATTATTAGATGTGATAGGACTACGAAGACTCGAGGAGGTGGCATTGCTTTATATTTTAAAAATAATTTTAAATGGAAAGAGATCTGTAGATCAGATCATTTTCAAGAAGTCGAATACATTTTTGTTGAATTTTATGATAACAATACCAAATGTCTTGTTGCATGCATTTACAACCCTAGCAATAGAAATGACCTCTCAGTGATATTTGATAAATTAGCGGAATTCCACATCTCCTATGAACATATATATTATCACATTGTGATAATTTTTCTTCCAGGAGTTTGATAGATAGTTTCCAATCATTAGGAATTTCCTTAATCAATGAATATGCTACTCGCTTTGCACCCCACTGCAAACCAAGTCTTTTGGATGTATTTTGCGTCAGTGACAGAGATTACGTCAGTCATATTGATCAGCTTCCTATGGCTGGAGTTTCCGACCACGAGTTGATATTCTTATCTTACAACATCAAGTTCAACAGACACAATCAAGTAAAGGAGATATTTTTTAGAGACTTTAAGCTTATTCAGCATGATCTCTTAAATAAGGAGGCTGCCGAGCTTAATTGGAATATGTGTCGGTTATTCACAACAGTGGATGAAAAACTGCAACATTTCAATGCTTTAGTCAGCCATCTATTTGATAGGTTTGTCCCGTTGCGTAAAGTTAAAATCCACGGAAATAGGAAACCATGGTTTACGCGTGAGATATTGTCTTTAATTAGAGAGCGTAGTAAAGCATATAAGAAATGGAAAAATGATAGAAACACTCACTTGTGGCAAAAATATCGTGTAGCAAGAAATAAAGTAACTGCAATCACTAGAGATGCCAAAAGGGCATATCTACAATGGAAGCTCAATGATAGTTTACCTCCGAAAGTCCTATGGAAAAACCTTAAAAGACACCTAAGGTCTCAGGAGAGAATAAGCCCGTGTGCAGTTTGGACCCAGAAATGTTAAATACTCACTTTCTAGCATCTAACAGGGCTCCACTCGACATACCTGTAAAAGTTCCTCTACGAGAGCATGTTGATGACGGTGAGTTTGAATTTGTGTCTGCAACAGAGATGGATTTGATACAGTGTATACATACTGTCAAATCTAATGCTATAGGGACCGACGGCATTTGCCTTAAATTTCTTAAAATTATTCTACCATTTGTAATACCATCACTTACGCACATAATTAACTTTTCAATCACCTCATCTACATTTCCATATCTTTGGAAGACAGCAAATATAATACCTGTGCCAAAAACAAAATGCTCTACCGCTCCTCAGCACTTCAGACCAATAAGCATTTTACCTGCCCTATCGAAAGTATTTGAAAAATTTTTGGCGCGACAAATTACCTGCTACTTGGACAAGAATAATCTGCTGAGTAATTTCCAGTCGGGTTTCAGAAGTCTGCATAGTTGCTCCACAGCTATGCTTAAAATTTTTGAAGATGTTCGCTCTGCTTATGATAAAAACTACCTAACAGTGCTAGTATTACTCGATTTTTCAAAAGCATTTGATACTATTGATCACAACATTTTACTGAAAAAATTGTGCTATCACTATAAGTTTGGAGCATTTTCTCTGCAACTAATAAAAAGTTACCTCTCGAATCGGCTACAACAAGTTAAGTGTGGCGATAACTACTCAAGTCTAAAACCAATTACGTCAGGTGTGCCGCAGGGCTCTATTTTAGGTCCAATTTTATTTTGCATTTTCATTGATGATATTGTTGAGTGTTGCCAAAATTCGTCGATTCACCTCTATGCTGATGACACCCAGATCTACCTGTCAAGGCCAATAGGTCTTATTGAAGATTTGATAGCAAGGCTTAATGAAGACCTCACACGTATTTCTAACTGGTCCAAATCTAACAACTTAAAATTAAATGAGTCAAAGACGAAGACGATTGCTATTTCTCATTCAAAGTATGACCTTAGCTCTTTGCCGCGAATATTACTTAATGAAGTAAATATTAACTTTGATGACATAGTAACTAACCTGGGTTTCAGAATAAATTCAAGACTATCATGCGTTGACCATGTAAACTTTGTTGTAAACAAGGTATATAATATTCTTAGAAAGCTATATTGTACTGCCTACTTACTGCCACGGCAAACTAAATTAAAACTTGTTAGATCACTCATTGTTCCTCATGTATCATACGCTGAATTAGTATATTGCAGGCTTGATAATAATTCGAAACAAAAATTGCAAATCGCTTTAAATAATGCAGCGCGTTTCGTGTTTGAAAAAAGGAAATATGACCATATATCTGTCTACTCAAAACAGATTCTCGATCATAACCTCGACTCGTATCTCAAAATACGCTCTGTTTTGTTCCTGCATAAACTAATATACACACAAAAACCATTGTACCTGTATAAAAACATTAAACAATGCCAGTGCACCCGAACATTGAATCTAATTGTTCCGACTTACACTTACTTGGAATCAGAACGCATGTTCTTTGTCAGTGCCATTAAACTATGGAATTCTATACCAACTACAATAAAGCTTATAAAACAAGCAAGGTGTTTTAAAACAGCAGTTTCTAATTACTTCTAACCTTTAATACCCCTTTCCTTCTCCCATTCCCACCATCTTTCTCTTCTTCTCACTTACTACTCTAAGTTTTAGTCTATAAGTTTAATAGTTAAAATATTTTTAAATCTAAGTGGAATTTCTATGTATACCATCCTCGTATTCTAGAATTATAAGAAGATGTACTACCACAAGACTCTGTCTTACTATGTACAAAACAAATCAAATAAATTGAACTGAATTGAATTGAATTGAATCAAGAATCGGATCAGCGATTATGTAGGCAATCTACATAAAGAGCGATGGTCCGGTCTGGAACGCTGCAGAACTGCAAAGTGTTTTGTGACAAGTCCGAACAGAAAACTGTCAAACTTTCTATTAAAACTTAGAAGGAAAGATATTCGGTTGATGGTCGGCATCATTACAGGACACAACCCATGGGGTCAGCATATGACCACCATTGGAATCATCGAGGACCCGGTATGCCTGTCATGCTTGGAGGAGGCGGATAGCACTGAGCACTTTCTCTGTGAGTGTCCTGCCTTTGCTAGAGCAAGGCTACGAGTATTGGGTTCCGATGTCATGAGAATGAGTAATATTCGTTCTCAAAACCGCGTAACAACCGTCTGCCACTAGAACTATAATTAGAATTAACTACGCCTGTAATTCCGATTAACGCCGCCGGCTGTCTACGCTATTAGCATAGATTTTCCGAAGTTTTTACATACATATGTCTGGCGTAATATAATAGGTCTATTTATAAGTTCGTGCGGTTTTACAACAGATGGCGTAACTTGATTATTATTCCATCGATCCACATTTCCAAACATTCATTGGAGAGCTACTGTCGTAAGGCACAAACGTCAGTATAAGTTTTTTATTTGAAGCGTAAACAACAATATTTTTACCACACTTGAAAATGTCGAATTTCGTGCCAAATAATGTGTTTTTGCGGGGAATTTTTCTTCATTATTTTAATATGAAGAAAAAAGCAGCCGAAAGTCATCGTATCTTGGTGGAAGTTTATGGTGAGCATGCTCTATCTGAGCGAACGTGCCAGAAGTGGTTTGCACGCTTTAAAAGTGGTGATTTTGGCTTGGAAGACGAAGAACGCGAGGGTGCGCCGCCAAAGTTCATGGATACCGAATTGGAGGAATTGCTCGATCAAGATCCGGCTCAAACGCAAGAAGAGGTTGCAAAAACTTTGGGAGTTGATCAATCAACCATTTCCAAACGTTTAAAAGCCATGGGAATGATCCGAAAGGTAGGCCATTGGGTGCCGTATGAATTGAAGCCAAGAGACGTTGAACGCCGTTTTATGGCATGCGAACAACTGCTTCAACGGCACAAAAGAAAGGGTTTTTTGCATCGAATTGTGACTGGCGATGAAAAGTGGGTCCATTACGACAATCCAAAACGTCGGGCAACGTATGGATACCCTGGCCATGCTTCAACATCGACGTCGGCGCAGAATATTCATGGCCTGAAGGTTATGCTGTGTATCTGGTGGGACCAGCTGGGTGTTGTGTATTATGAGCTACTGAAACCGAATGAAACGATTACGGGGGATGTCTACCGACGACAATTGATGCGTTTGAGCCGAGCACTGCGAGAAAAACGGCCGCAATACGCCGATAGACACGACAAAGTTATTTTGCAACATGACAATGCTCGGCCACATGTTGCACAAGTGGTCAAAACATACTTAGAAACGCTCAAATGGGATGTCCTACCCCACCCGCCGTATAGTCCAGACCTTGCGCCATCCGATTACTATCTCTTCCGATCGATGCAACATGGCCTGGCTGACCAGCACTTCCGTAATTACGATGAAGTCAAAAAATGGATCGATTCGTGGATTGCGGCAAAACCGACCGAATTTTTCACAAAGGGAATCCGTGAATTGCCAGAAAGATGGGGAAAAGTAGTAGTAAGCGATGGACAATATTTTGAATATTAAATTTGTAACCATTTTACGTCAATAAAGTTTCAAATTTCGAAAAAAAACCGCACGAACTTATTCATAGTCCTATTAGAACAATTCGGTTTTCAGAACTTCCTTTAGTGCGTTTGTGTTCCTAAATACTTTAGTTTTGGTTTTCTGGGCAATGTCTTCAAAACATGCTCGTTTATATTGAGATCAGATGATCGAACGAATATTTGGAGTAGTTTAGAGCACTTGTAGATGAGCTACATCTTAGCAACCATGGAAGTGTACTTCGGGTCATTATACTGATAGATATGTAAATTATGCAAGATACTCCACATCAACATCAAACAACAACATCAAGACGCACATCACAAATAGGAGGAAGAGCTCAGCCAAATACCCAAAAAGGGTGTAGGCTCCAATTATATATATATATGATATACTCCACCGTTCGGCACTTTGACAAGCATTGCCTTTCAGAATGATCAGATTTTGAAATCTATCCATATTGCCTTCGATAAAATAAATATTCCGACACCAAATCATGCGTTATTCCCGATCATTAAGTTTCTTCTCTTGGCTGAGGCGGCTTTTATTTGCAATTGCAGGCCACTTCTGTATCTTTTAATTATCTATTGCACTCTAGAACCATGTCCTGTTCATTAAAAGGCCGATTTCTCTAAAAGTTTTTCCCTCTTCATGCAATTTAACAATCAGCCGACTTTTCTCTTTAGCTATCTATGATATTTTCCTGACGGAGCAAGAACTATGTTTATCACTTTAAAATTTGTAGTAAACTAAAAACTGTAACGCTTTTTATAAAATTTAATGCGCATTGAAATATACCGAAAATTCTCCGAATTTGTTTATTTTTATTTCCCAGTATAAAAATGTTGGATTAAAATATAATTTTGTGGTGTATACCTATGAAATGAGACTTTTTTCAATTTCAAACTTTTATTAACAAAAAATGGTTACGAATTCAATCTTCAAAATAATAGCCATCGATAGCGACACATTTTTCCCCTCGCAATTTGTGGATGCCGCGCCAAAAAAATTTGCCGTCTCTAGCCTAATCATCGCGCCATTTTTTGGCTTCTTCGTGAGAATTGAAGCGCTGCTCGGAAAGTGCGTGGCCCATCGATACAAACAAATGATAATCGGAAGCGCCAAGTCTGGTGAGTAAGCCGCATGCAGCAGCGGTTCCCAATCGTACGTCTCCACCAAATCCCGGGTCGCTCTTGTTCGATATGGCGGTGCATTGTCATCAAGAAAAATTACTTTGTGACGCCGATCGGCATACTCTGGGCGTTTTCGGAGTATAGCGCTGTTCAAACCGGCCAATTGTCGTTGGTAGCGTGCACTGTTAACTGTTTCACCTGGTTTCAATAGCTCGTACCAAATCATACCACGCTGATCCCAGAAAACACGCAGCATTGCCTTGCGGCCGAAGCGATTTGGTTTGGCCGTTGTTTTTGGCTTGTGGCCGGGCGGACCATACGATCGTTTACGCTTGGGATTGGAGAAATACACCCATATTTCATTACCCGTGACGATTCGATGCAAAAAAGACTTCCTTTTGAACCGGGAGAGCAGCATTTCACAAGTGGTTTCACGATGTCCGCAAATCGTAGTTTGAAGGCACGAAAATCGACATTTTTAAGAGCGACAAAAATGCATTGTTGTATGAAACGTAACAAACAATGAACTGAATATTGTTGACAGATGTCAGACGAAAACAAGACATTTGGGAAGGTTTAAAAATACTCCTGGCGACATCTATGGACTAATAGCTGAAAGTCTCACTTCATAAGTATATTCCGTAAAACTATTTTTTCGTTTAGAAAATCTATTTTCAAGTTGAACGCTGAGTATGTACGATTAAGCGTTTGAGACACTGTACTCGCACTCACGCGAGTGTTTTTGTGTGTTCTGCGCCCATTTAACGTGTTGTTGTCTCTTCGCTATTGTCTATTGTTTTTATTTTTGCTTTAGTTACTTTCATTTTCTTGTAGTTCTTCTTCAATTCTTAGTTTGATTTCTGCCAATGCGCCTAGATTAGAAAATTTCTTGGAAATAATAATATTTGTATGTACCAGGTATGGGCGATTGCTTCTAAGTGTAGCGCTGGTAGTAAAGGAGGTGTGTCGGGAGTTAAAGAAATTCCATAATAGTTCACTCAATTGCAACATGTGTGACTTTAGCAACAGAGTACATAATATTTCAGCAGAAGCAGCAGTTGGAATCACAATAACAGGTGATGTCATAAATTATAAAATAATTCGACTTTTTCGCATATGTTTGTAGTTATACATACATATGTAATATATGTTTGTATATACTTGAGTGTAGGACATTTATTACATTTTTTATATTTTAAGTATTTATTTTCGTCTTATGTAATAATAGTTGACTTACAGACTATTGACAATTTTGTGCTTAAACCTCGAAAATCCATGTTACACTAAAATTATTGTTCCATAATTTAAAAGTAAAGATTTTTTACGGATTGTGTGTATAGCAGAGGACCTTAAGAATTAGTTGTTAAGATTTTAGAGTAACTAGACCTTAAAGTAGTGACATAACCATGATCATATACATAAAACAGCTGATCCAACCAAACCATGGGTCGTTACCAAGGCGAATTGAGTACTGAAGGTGGCGCCATTAAAAAACAATTACTTTACTCTGATGTCAGCTCGCTTCGGAGTATAAAACAAACGAACAAAACAAACAAATCTAGGAGAAAATATAAATATTTGGGAAAATTCAGTGAATGGCTTGGTAATATTGGGACTTGTGAGATTAAAACTAAACAAACTAATGCAAACGAAGTGCCGCGTGTGAAATTGTCAAATCATAAATGAATATACCGGGTCCGGCACTTGAAGTGTAACCAACTTCAGACCGCTCGCGCAGCTGATGCACGGGCATCAGCTGTCTGTTAGTTGGCTAAATGACAGTTCAGAGTATTGTTTACAAGCGCGCGGAAGTATTTTGTCGAGAGTAAAAGCGAAAAAAGAAGATTAGTAATGGATTTAAAACGTAATAATGTGATTGCATTATATTTGGCTGGAAAATCACAACCAGCGATTGTTCGTGAGCTCGAGCAACTTAAAGTAAATAAAGTTTTTGTGTATAGCACCATTACTCGTTACAATGATACTGGTAGCATCGCGAAGTGTCATGGAGGTGGTCATCAAAAAGACTTCAACGTCACGTGAAATGGTTCAAAAAGTGAAGAAGCGACTTGAGTGAAATACCCGACGAAGTGCCAATCAAATGGCGAATGAACTGAAAATATCTTACCGTAGCATCCGCCGCATACTGAAAATGATCTTAAAGTCAAGTCTTACAAGATCCAAAAGGCGCATGATCGCACACCAATGCAGCAATAAGTCAGACAAAGGAGTTGCTTCCAAAGCGGTCAATTTCAGAACATTGTGTTTTCTGACGAGGCAAATTTTCAAATTGAGCAATTCGTAAACTCCCAAAACGATAGGGTTTATTTGACCGACCGTTCATACGAGAATTTGAGTCATTGATTGACCACCAGGCGGCAACACCCGCCACAGGTAATGGTTTGGACCGCTGTAGCCGCTGTAACCACAGATGGGCGCTCTCCAATCGTTTTCATCGACTCCGTCTCACAAAGCTCGAGTGAGTCAAGAATGACTGAAAAACAACGTTCCGAACTTCATAACGTCCACACAATGGCTCTAAAGTTCACCAGACGAAAATCCGATGGATTATTATCTTTGAGCCATTTTGGAGAGCAAGGTCCGAACTAAAAGACTCATCAGTCTCGAAAATGAAAAAAATCTCTTGCCCACGTGTGGGCTAAAATACCTACAAGCCACATCGGTCAGCTTGCGATTCGTTTCTGGACCGTCTCAAGAGAGTCAATTGATTGATTCTTACTATTTTCACATATTTTTTACTTTGAATTGCATAAAAGTAATTTTCCAGACTAAATGTATGGCCTTTTTAATTGGTTACACTGCGAGTGTAAATGCAGTTTTTTGCGTTTTTATGCTGAAGACACCGTGGATAGAAAGAATCTATGTGTGTGCGTATAATTTCTTGAGTTTGGTTGTTTCTATTGCTTTCGCCTACTCTTCTTATTCACAAACAAGTAACTCCCCATAACCGTAGAGACCAATTGAGTTTTGGTTTTTCGCCATAACCATGATCAGATGATTGATGAGAAGTTGGTTTGCATATGTATTTAACATTTTTCTCTTCGTGGACGCTTCACTTTTGTTCTGGTGTTTTTAGTTATAGTTTTAATTTCAATTTGAGTTTATTTGGTGTTTGCTGTATATCGTTTAAGCATTTATTCCATTTTTGCTGCTTTTATTTGTCGTGGATAGGTTTTATCCCAACACCGGATGATTCCATAAGAGAGTCAAAATGGTATTTTTCTAACAATCTTCTTCTACTCCTAGCTAAGGCTGGACTGGACAACTACAGAGAAAATGTTCTCCTGCTCCTTCTTCTTCCTCGTCTCTACAACTTCTGCAGCATTCACGCGAAAATACTCCTAACTAAGAAGAGTGCCTACCTAACAGCCAATGACCGGTGACACAAGCCACGACCTTCGAGATGTTCACTCTTGAGAGGTTAAGCAATTCTGATCTTTTCTTATCTATCCTCCTGGAGAATATTATTTTTTATCATTAATTTGCAAGGTGCCATAGACATTCCAATATTGCCTCTGTTTTCAAGCAGCAAGACTAGTAGCCTTTCTGGTTAGCTCATCGGCCTACAATTTCTTCAATATCTCTATGTCCTGGAACGCATGTAAGGCTGACCTTGAAGACGGTGCTAATATCAATTAGAGCTGCCAGGCATTTCTGAGCAACCTTTGATCTTAGTATACATAAATGTCTCCATTGATTTGATGGCCGCCTAGTTGTCCGAGAAGATATTTGTCGTAGTTTTTGTTACGGCGTATGTATTAAGGTACACAGTTACCTCCTTTATGGCTAAGACTTCTGCCTGGTAGACGATACAGTAGTCCGGAAGTGGGACAGATAGTTCTAATCCTATTTTAAAAAAAAAACCCCATAACCTACATTACTTGGATCCATCCGAAGTGGCTGAACTACCGAAGAGTAAAGCCAGTATGTGATACGAGGTGTTAATCCGCATTTGATTCCTACCGCTTTTTTGCATGTGTGCAATACAATGTTGGCCTTTTGAACCCTATTCTCAATATTACAATAGATTTCCACGTAAGTTTCCTGTCTAATATATGCCCTAAGTATTTAACATTCTCTTTCAAAGGATTTTCCACACCCTTGAAAATTAGCGGGGAGACTGAGGGCTATCTATGTTTCCTTGTACAGAGAATTAGTTCAGTTTTATTGGGGTATATTTCGAGTCCCCTACTTTATATCCAGGTACTAAGCGTGGTCATGTTAGAGCGCAGAATATCCATGAGCGTGTTTGGATACTTGCTTTTAATAGCAATTGCCAAATCGTCAGCGTTAGCTGTGACGTGGCAAACCCCTCTCTCTAGGGCCAGTAGCAAGGAGTTCACTGACAAAATCCAGAGGAGAGGGGGAAGGACCCTTCCCTGAGGAGTATCTCTGTGGCTTGCATACACAACAGAGTGAATAAAGCCTTTAAAAACCCTCAAAAGAAAAATAATTTGAGGAGGCGTTTTTCTAAGGAAGTGGTTCGTCTTTAGGAAGGCAGCGACCGCTGCTAGAAAATCTCCACTTTTTAAAACATGCCACATTATTCCGCGCTCGTAAGTAAGGCGTTTTTCAATAGGTGCGCTTCAACTTTTTTCCGATAGGGAGGGCGAACGACGCAATATTTTTTATTTTTCGCTTGTCATTTGTAAACTTCATTAGTATACATTTCATCATGGAACGCTACACACTTGAGCAACGCTTGCAAATCATTGAATTTTATTATATTATAAAAATCCGTGTTCTGTTAAGAAAGTTTAAAGTCGAAAAATCATCTTCAGTGATGAAGCTCACTTTTGGCTCAATGGCTTTGTCAACAAGCAAAATATGCGTTACTGGGCAGAAAGCAATCCACACGTGATGCATGAGGCACCGTTGCATCCCGAAAAAATCACTGTTTGGTGCGGTTTACATGCCGGCGGCGTAATTGGCCCATATTTTTTCGTTGACGAGAACGATCGCCACGTTACTGTGAATGGAAATCGATACCGCGACACGATAAACGATTATTTTTGGCCGCAATTGAATGATATGGACTTAGACGACATGTGGTTTCAACAGGACGGGGCCACAAGCCACACAGCACACACTACAATTGATTTGTTGAAGAGTAAGTTCGATGAGCGCATTATTTCCAGAAATGGACCGGTCGAATGGCCACCGCGCTCGTATGATTTGACGCCTCTAGACTATTTTCTTTGGGGTTATGTGAAGTCATTGGTCTACAGTAACAAGCCGGCGACGATTTGTGAGCTCAGAGCCAATATTGAACGCGAAATTGCTGGAATTTCGGCCGATTTATGCAAAAGAGTGGTCGAAAATTGGGTTCAACGATTGGACTTCGTAAAACGTGCACGCGGTGGTCATGCAAAAGAAATCGAATTTCATACTTAAATGTATATGTTCAAACTCGATAATAAAAAAAAAATTAGTTAAAAAAGTCAAACCGTTTGTGTTTTATTCAAAAAAGTTCAAAAGTTGAAGCGCTCTTACTGAAAAACGCTTTAAAAGCGTTGTTTTTGAGTCTAACTAATATACGGCCGCCGTACCCGAATGGGTTGGTGCGTGACTACCAGTCGGAATTCACAGAGAGAACGTCGGTTCGAATTTCGGTGAAAACACCAAAATTAAAAAAAAAAATTTTCTAATAGCGGTCGCCCCTCGGCAGGCAATGGCAAGCCTCCGAGTGCATTTCTGCCATGAAAAAGCTCCTCATCAAAATATCTGCCGTTCGGAGTCGGCTTGAAACTGTAGGTCCCTCCATTTGTGGAACAACATCAAGACGCACACCACAAATAGGAGGAGGAGCTCGGCCAATTACGATAATTTGCATATTTCCCGACTTTGTTGAAGCAGAAAACGATCCATTTTGTAAATGTTGATGTTCGTTTAGTTGTGAAAGTACAAAAAAAAAAACATAAAACGCCAGTTCAAGCTGTAAACGTTAGGTCGTCCACTCTGTGTAAAAGTGTTTCAGTAATATAGTTTTGTAAAAGTTCCAAAACTATTATATTGTATTAATCTCATTTTTCAAATGAAGATGACATCAGCTTATAGCTATACAACTAGATTATCATTATCTATTTAAGGTAACACAGCCTTTTACAAGCTGTCAGCGAAAATAAAATTCATACCTTATTTGGAAGTACCTACTTACAATGCGCATGCTGGCGTGGAACTCTTACCTAAATTTTTTGTTTGTTTGATTTGTCTACTCTATTAATATATTCCATCCTCAGATTTGTATTTTACGTGTTGACTTCCCTTATTGTTTTGTTCTCTTCTGTTTGAGTTTAAAACGTTAATCTAAAACTAGCATTCATTTGAAACACAAATTCCACGAATTATAGTGCACAAATCCAACTACTATGTAGAAGGCATGTTCTGCCAAAGAAAAACGTTAGTGTAAGAAACGGTGTATGGCTTTTGCAAGTCAATTGACGAAAACCCCTACATTATTTTGAGATTTTTCTCAAGAAATAATCCTTTCGGTGCTCTCAATTTGAGCGACAAAGTGGCAAAATATTTGCTGCCAGAATATGGATTACATGCAAAAATCTCAGAAATCCAATTAAGAGTAAATCTGCATAACGACACAAAAACCCTTTTGTCAGATCCGAGTCATAGTCGATTTTTCGAGTTGGTGTTAACCTCTGCTTAGTGTGACCATGGGTGGTGTAGCGTGAAATTTTGGCTTGGCAGACACAAGGAAAGGATTACACTGCAAACGTTACTACAATAACAACAATGCGGTGAAGCTTCATTAATGAAGCGACTTTTTGCAAAGTCATTATGTTACAGACTTCCAAATAACCAACGAACAGTAGACCAAACAACGCAAATCTGCACACCAGAAAATATTTTCCATTTATGTGATCATCTTTGACGATCTTGTGTGCGTGCGTGCCGTGTCCAAAGATGTTTGCGCATCGGTCTTATCGCGACTAGCAGCTTTCTAGATTTGCGGAACGCGTTGTTTGCATAGAGTGCAGCAAGAGGACACATTTTTTACTTTTCCCGTTAACCTAAAATATGGGTTGGATGAGCAATGAAATTTGCATTGCGACAGGGCCGGATTATCAGTGATGCGGTTTAGGCAACTGCCTAAGGGCGCCGCATCGGAGAAATGTTTCATCGAGTTAAAATCTAATTTGAAGATTTGTATCCTGAATCGCTGTTTTTATATTTCATGCTAGGTTAGGTTAGGTAGTAATGGTTGCCCAGAGAATGGGCCCACTTGGACGAAAGGAGTTTGGTTCAGCCCTTGTGATACCATTGCAAGAGGGGAAAAAGACGTGAAGGAAAAAGGACGATAGGACGAAAGGGAAAGGTGTGGGGGGGGTTGAGTGTTTGTGGACTATGAACGGTGACTAGTCTGCGGTTGTTTTAGCCTCTTTATGCTGCTGATGAAGTTCATCAGATTTTTGTTATCAAGACCTGCTATATCAGCAGGCGTAGAAAAGAAGTGAGAACCAAGTTGCTTGAATCTTAGTCCCGCGAGAGCTGGGCAGCTAAGCCTTATCCTTGATACAGCTGACGCAAAAAGGACTTGAAGTAATTCCGAGTCTCACGGCATGTACATCCCGCGGGTAGTGCCCCGTGAGGATGCCCACGAAATTTGAGAGATGAGATTTTTTCATCCTCAGAATATCCCTCGAACGCCTCCTATCCAAACGAGGCCAGAAGGACTTCGCGCTCGCTGAGTTGGTGCAAAGCCTTCCAGGAGTAGAGCGCAGGTTGTCAAGAGAATCCTGATCCGCTCCTTTTAAGGGCACACCCTGTCTGGCCAGCTCGTCGGCTTCGCAGTTTCCAGCAATGCCACTGTGACCAGTTACCCATATTATCTTTATATCGAAGAATTCTGATGCAATCGAGAGAGAGACCAGGCATTCCCTGACCAGTTTCGCATGCACCATAATAGAGCCTAGGGCCCTAGTTGCCGCTTGGCTATCGGAGTAAATATTTACCTTCTTAACAGTTATTGCGCAAGTAATTAGCCAGTCAGCTGCTTCTTTAATTGCGGCCACCTCTGCTTGGAACACATTGAAGTGATCCGGTAACCTGAATTTGAGTTTGATGGAAAGCTCTTTACAGAATACTCCTCCTCCAACCCTACCGTCCAACTTCGAGCCATTCGTGAACAGGTTAACCAGGCCCTGTCCCCAAGTGTTGCCCCCGGTCCACTCCTCCCTTGATGGAATATGTATGTAGATACAATGCCATTTTTCAAATTAGAGTGACATTCGAATTTTTTCGGGGCGATTTAAACGCTAACTATCAGTATTGGAGATTAATTCAAACAAATTACTTTAAAGTACAAACAAGTTTTTAGTACGGAATTAAGCAGATGAAAGTCTACATCAAACCAATGTTTACTCAAAAGTTTAACATTCCAAACTATTTCTAAGTTTTCTTTAATGATAAAGCAATAATAAAACTATAATGGAACCTTTCTGTTCAGGCACTTAAGCAATACAGTGCACGGGCAGAAACTGTTCGTTAGTTGACTAAATGACAGTCCAGAGTAATGTTTACAAGCGTGCGGAAGCATCTTGCCGAGAGTAAACGCGAAAAAAGAAAACCAGTAATGGAAAATATCTGACCATAGCATCCGCGGCATACTGAAAAATGATCTCAAAGTTAAGCCTTACAAAATCCAAAAGGCGCATGATCTCACACCAACGTAACAACAAACCAGACTTGAGAGAGCGAAGGCCGAAGCCGAAAGCGGTATATTTCCGAACATTGTGTTTTTTTCCAAATTGAGCAGTTCGTAAACTCCCAAAACGATAGGGTTTATTTGACCGACCGTTCATACAAGAATTTGAGTCATCGATTGGCCACCAGGAGATAGCGTGCAAAGCAGCGGGGAAGAACCTCTGAGACAGCAAGCGGTACTATGCCAGCAAGAAAAAAATCGGGAAATGCATGTGATTTGGAGGATCTTAACTTTGAGAGTGAAGGGCCAGAGTTCGAATACTTCGAAGACATGGCATTTTTAAGCGAATCGTCTTCGCAAAGAGTTTTAGCAAATCTTTTTATATTTTGTTTCTGCTAAAGTTAAAGTGAATATTAGAACATTTCTTAAGCATGGGTAGTTCAGAAGCGGTAGGCGGCCGCCGTAGCTGAATGGGTTGGTGCGTGACTACCATTCGGATTTCAGAGAGAGAACGTTGGTTCGAATCTCGATGAAACATCAAAATGCAGGAATTTTTTTTCTAGTAGCGGTCGCCCCTCGGCAGGCAATGGCAAGCCTCCGAGTGTATTTCTGCCATGAAAAAGCTCCTCATATAAATATCTGCCGTTCGGAATCGGCTGCTCCATTTGTGGAACAACATCAAAACGCACACCACAAATAGGAGGAGGAGCTTAGGTCAAACACACAAAAAGGGTGTACGCGCCAATTATATATATATATATAGTCCAGAAGCTGTCGCCAGTTTCGAGATCACCCCGGCTATAATTATGTAAGATTTCGTATAAGCTTCGACATTTTTTAACATTACTTAAGGCATGTTTTTCCTATTCTATGTTTCTATTTTCAGACGTCGACATCTAGTACGCCCGCAAAACACTCCAAAAATTCGAATGCGGCTCTACAATCTTCAGCAGAGGAAATTGTGGAACAACAGCATTGTGGAAATAACAAAGCAGAGATGGCTCGTAGTTCCACATTTAAGCCCCTTGTGCAACACTTGGAGTCATTTCTGAAGCAATTGCCGAAAGCACTGGGAATAGTTATGTTGGGTGCAAATTCACGCAAATGGCATACGAGGAGGCTGAAAAGCACTAAAGAAGTAGTAAGGAAATTTAATTTTATTTAGTTGTATTTAATTTTAATTCATTTTAATTTACTTTTTATTTATTTTCTCCCTGTGGTGCATTTTGTATACGAGGTGTACTCCAAAAATAAGGTGAATTTTCATTTTTCTCAAAAATATTTATTTATTCATCCATTTCTATTTTATCTGCTTGAAAGTAGTACCCTTCAGATATAATACACTTGTTGTGCCAGCGTTTTTTCTAATCCTCGAATCAGTTCTGATATACACTTTTTGGTATGTCCTTGAGCTCTCTCAGCGATTCGGTTTTTATCTCCTCAATCGTCGCAAAACGCCGTCCTTTCATGGGTCTCTTCAATCTTGGGAATAAGAAAAAGTCGCAGGGGATAAAATCTGGTGAATACGGTGACTGAGATATGGTAACGGTGTTTATTTGGGCCAAATAATCTCCCACAAGAAACTATAAGTGAGCAAGTGCATTATCATGATGCAAAAGCCATGCACTTTTTTCACAATTTCGGGCGTTTTTTTCGTATGGCTTCACGCAAACGGCGCATAACTTCAAGGTATTACTCCTTATTTACCGTACGACCTTGTGGTAAGAGCTCCTGATGCCCTACGCCAATCTTGACTTTTGATCAAATTTGGCGTGCTTTTTTTGGTCTGGGCTCTCTTGGACTCTTCCATTGGGACGATTGGGCTTTGGTTTCTATGTCATAACCATACGAGTATGCCCATGATTCGTCACCAGTTATGACCTTTTAAGCAAATCTGGATCATCGTTTACGTTATTCAACAATTCATGAGCAATGCTCATGCGACGTTGTTTTTGGACAAAATTTAGCAATTTTGGAACGAACTTTGCTGCCACACGCTTCATGCCCATAATTTCCGAAAATATTGCATGGCATGAGCCAACCGATATTTCGACATCCTCAGCAACTTTTTTAATTGTGATTCGACGATTCTCCATAATAATTTTCTTCACTTTCTCAACATTTTCATCGGCTGTTCATGTGAAGGTGCGTACAGAGCAGGCGTCGTCATTCACATCTTCTCGACCTTCTGTGAAAAGATTGTAATAATAAAATTTCTTTGACTCAGATTACACTCACTGTATGCCCTTGTCAACATTTCAAGTATTTTTGAGCACTTAATCCCATTTTTTACACGAAACTTGATGCAACTTCTTTGATCCATTTGTTTCGATTGCAGAAAATCGTCGAACACGCAAAACACTGGTCTTATTTATGCCTCTCACAAACAAACTAAACCTGCTATGTATTTTGCTAAAACCGTGAACATATCTTCGAGACGAGTGCCCCAACATATATAATATAGTATATAGATATATGTACTATATAACAAAAATAATAATCGAAAATCGAATGTACGTAGCCCGTGAAATTTGAAAATCCACCTAATTTTTTTAACCCACCTCGTATAATATTAAACATACGCGATATAAAAGAAAAAATGAATGAATTGAAATTTATTTCGATAATGGTTTTATATTTTGGTTGCTATATAATGGCAACATGTTTGTCATCGAGGGCACCTCGAAAAATTCCACTTGTTGAATGTGCATCCAATGCATGTGATTTCTGCAAGTGTAGCGATGGAATTTTCTTGGCTAACGCAGAAATAATGGCGTCGCAAAGTTCAATTAAAATGATTCCCAAGTGCTGTTTGCTTAGGGGGCGTCCATAAATTACGTGAGATGTTTAAGGGGGGGAGGGGGTCGAGTCAAATCTCATCTAATCTTACGTTGGAGAGAGGGGGGGTCTCGGCAAATATCACGCAATTTTTTTTCTGATTGAAACAAAAAAATTGTACATGCTTAAGATTTAATCTCAAGCGTAATCGTAGTATGATTAAGATCATTGACTAATTCGTTCGAAAGAAAATAATTTCATTCATACTTCGACGTTATACATTACTACTGTCAAACCACCATATTTGTTTTATACCAAATAGCTCAATTTAATCTGAATTTGCGGTACAGTGTAGCCCGTCGGTTGTTTTCGCGCCACTATGAGCCGAACGCCCTATCACTCAGGTTGACGTTTGACAATTCCGGACTTTAAAGAACATGACGGAAAATCATTTGCTCCATTTCTAATACGCGTACCGATTCAACCGCTGAATGCCTTTATCAGCACGCCTATTGATCTCTATTGCCCAAGTATACGTGATGATTTAGAGAAAATATGCTGCAGTACATGCGGTATTTACTTCGCATCTATCACAAGAGCTGCAGAGCACAGGCGAGCAGCTCACATTGCACCAGCTAAGCAAGCGCGTATGTTCCGCAAAGTGCGACCCTCACGGATTGTCACAAGACGAGCTAATGAGTTACTGTGCGCAAGCGTCAACGGCTTAGAGTGGCTGGATTAGAACGAAGTTGAAGGAGCACATGATTTTACTGAAAATCATATGGACATGTTGGTCCCAATAGTCTCTCTTGAAACCGCGCATGATTCTCCATGGACTGAATTAGAGTAGATATTCTTTTTTTAATCGCAGTAGTTACGATTTAAGTCTTCTATTGTTAAATTTTTATTACACTTATAACTCTCAGCAATATTGATTACTAGTCTTAACTAGTCGTAAATAAAAGCACGAAGCAAATTTTTTTCCTTTTTACAATAACAATCCAACGCGTTTACATAAGAAACTCACATTTTGAAAAATCTCACGTGAGATTGGGGGATGGGGGAGGGGGTTGAATAAAATCTCACGACATCTCACCAGGGGGTGAGGGAGGGTCAGAAAATTGAAAAAAACACCTCACCTAATTTATGGACGCCCCCTTATACGGTAAGCAGACGCAACGTGTCGTTGAAGTGTTCCACAAAGAAAGAAACATTTGGGCACCTGCCACACAAACCGCTGGCGGTTGTGACAGAAGCTCGCAAACATATCAAAATGCTGATAAATGTAATGAAACCTATTAAAAGGAATGCATTTAGTTATATTATTTTGTTAAAAATAACTTTTCTTACTAACATTTTCCAATTGCTTTTGGAGCGATGCTCATAAATTCGTTTGCTTGCATTTGTACAATTTTCTTTTTGACGTTTCTTCTCATTTGACAATCAATGTTGCTAGCAACATTTCACGGCAAACAAAATGCATGTTGCAGGCGAAATTTCACGGCTCTGAACTTAGTGCTAGCCTTAAGCGTACAAATAAAGGGTTAGAGGCGGCCGCCGTATCTAAATGGGTTAGTGCGTGACTATTCGCATGACGCTTTGAATCTCCGACTTAAAACTGTAGGCCCCCTCATTTATTGAAAAACATCAAGACGCACACCACAAATAGGAGGAGAAGCTCGGCCAATACCCAATAAAGTGTGTAAGCGGTAATTATATATGTACATATATCGGATGTTATTTTAGCTGCATGAGAACTATCGATACCGATAATAATGGTTCGATAGTTCAGAATGACAACCTGTGTTGACAATATGGCTTGGCAAATCATCATGATCCATTTAACGCGACAAAAACGCTTCCAAATTGTGGAAATTTACTTAAAAAAAAAAATATTTGTGAGGTTCATAGAGCACTGGCGTTATTAGCGGTCCAGTCAGTATTTTGTATTTTTGAGTTGTGTCACTTTTCTCGAAAACCATTGATATATTATGGGAAATATAGTTGCATTCCGTAATATAACCTGGTTAGTTTTTGAAAGCCTGCTAAATATTTTTTTAAATTTTTTATTTTTATTTTAATTATAATTTAAATTAATGCTAACAATTGTGTTTCATTTGAACAATTCAATTAAAAATAATTTAAACTTATACTTTACTTATTTCGCTTTAATATAACAAATTTAACATTTCTTACAGATTTCATAAAAAAATATTAGAGAATACTTAGAAACTAGTTAAAAAATGCAATGTCAACATTTTGAAATCGTGTAAGGTGGCGCAAAATTAATCACGTGCGAATATTTCGAAATACAAAGCAAGTTTCCATCACTCAAAATATTTTGTTTTATTTAGTAAAAAAATAATTTAAAGAGAAAGTTGGATGATTGATTTTGCGCCATCTTGAACCACCAGTGGTATGTACGAACGGAAAATGAAAAATTATTAATTTATAAAAGTAATATAAAAAATATAATAAAATAATATAAAAGTAATATGAAATAAAAAATAATATTATGAATATAAAAAATAATAATATAATAATATAAAAAATATAAAAATACAAAGCGCACATTCAAAAGGATTTCGGAGAAAAAATTGTTCTAATTGTTGTTCAACGCAAAAGTCTGGCTTCGGTAACTCGATTGAAGGCAATACAGTAAGGCGCTGCTTTCGAACAGCTGAGATGTCAGCAATAATAACCAAAATTGGCATCAATTCAATTAAAATGCTTCATACAATTATAACAGCAGTTTCTTGTCAAATCGAGGTGGAAAAGTTTAGCGATTACACTTCAAATATACCGAAATATTTTGCTAAATGTTAACCTTGCTACAACTACACCAATAATTCATTCATGGGACAGAGATAGATTCGATTAGATTTAGGATGGTAAGACTGAAAAATTTGGTTTGAGGTCACTCTTCCGCGAATCTTTTGGATTCATTGACGAATTTTAGGAGATCCAAAGAGTATTAACTTAGAACTTCGCATCCATACTTAGTACATCGCAGCCCAACAGCCTAAGTCAGATTCTAGAAAACGATCGACAGTTACAGAGAAAATGCTCTGCAGTGCTCTCGTTTTCCCGGCAGGATAGGCATATTGGGTCGTCAATGATTCCCATGGTAGCCATATGCTGACCCCAGGCGTTGTGCCCTTGTTGTACACACCACTACTCTTAGATCCTTCCTACTCAGTTTTAGAAGAAAGGTCGCTAGCTTCCTCTTTGGAGGAAATTTGAAATTTATCGCTCAATTATCAGAAGAAGCTCTGGAAGCGTTAAATACAAAAAATTTAGTGCTATGAAAACATTTTTTTTCGCAAGTCCAAGAGAAGAAAGACCATCGAAGATATATTCAATAGACTTTTTATCACTCCCGATGCTGTCATATCAAGTATAAGAAAACTATCCACCAAAAAAAATATATATATATTAGGATTTGCCGCAAGAAGCATTACATCCGATAGTTACGTAGAATTATAGTGATGTTGACGTTGTTATCGATGAATGACTCGGAGATGATGGCAACTTGTCGAGAACAGTAAATTTTACAATACGTTATCGGATCGATGATCAGCATTGCCTACCCCAGCAGCATCTACCAAACATTTATCGAGAATGTTTATGGTATTACGAATCAAAGAAGGCTAAATTTTATTTATTTAAAAAAAAGTGCACTTTTGATAAATAATTATTCCACTTGTGGATGTAAACCACTGGCTGACTTCGGCAATATTTTTTAAATTAATTTCTAAGCTTAACAAAAAATATCTGCATATGAGCAAATTTTCTGAATTCGGACTTTTTTTTTTAAATACTCAGAACGAACATTAAATGCAAATGTTAGTTTACAAATTATTATTTTACTTGGCAACGTGGTTGAGTTAATCTCCTCTCTGATAATGAAGAGGATAATTATGAAATAATAGTGGTGATGAGTAACCTGCAAATAATAATTATTATCATTAATCATATATTTTTTTTTATAATGAAATAACTAAAGTCGGGCTTTTTTTCCTAATCCAAAAAATGGTAATTTTGGTGGCAGAAAATTAACATCCAGTTTTAGTTTGAATAACTTGTTTTACTCGAGAATTGTACTACCTAAGTACCCCGACATGGACAATCTAGTTCTGCTTGGCGACATATTTCTGTACATATTTGAAACTTTTCGCGGTATTTGTATGAACCGCGCTCCGTTCTACGAATCACTAGGTACCGTTATGAAGTGTGGTTAAGAACCTATTCTACCATGCAGTGAAACATGGTGAAGGAATTATAGGGCGCTCTTTTGTTTTTGTTTTTGTGAAAGGAAATACTAAACATACGTGCACGAGAGTCAATACAAAAACAAGTAGAGTGTTGCAAACAAAGGAGACTTTGTTTGGTATTTTCGCTTGGCATTGGTAAATATTTGACTAACAAAAGGGCGACTTAACCGGATTAACTTAGGGAAAATTCGAGACTACCAACCTACCTGGTCACTTGATGTATTTCTGTAGGTGTGAGTATGGTAATGAAGGTTAAAGTCATTTAAAATGAAAAATTTCCCCATCTTCATGTATATTGAATGCTGGAATTTTACTTTGCTGCCTACCTATACACATACATACAGTGGAAAGCAAAACTGTCCGGATGTTTTGCATTAAGAAAGAAAGGTAATGAAAACAATACAAATATAGGTATATTATTAAATATATGTATTTTTTTCATTTAATTGAATATTATTTTAAATTATAAAGCACAAAAACTCATATATTTTCTTCAAGAAAAATAGAAAAAATTAAAAAAACAACAATTCCATTATTCGGACACTTTTGCACTGATTGCGGGATTTGCTTAAAATCAATTAATATTGCCAATTCAATATTTCGTCCAAAGGCCTTTATTTTTAATTACGCTTTCAATACGTTTTGGCATACTCTCTACCAACTTTTGGATGATATCATGGTCAAGAGCTCGTCATTCATGCTGTATTCTCTCCCAAAGCTCGTCAACATTTTTCGGAGGGAGTTTTCTATGGGATTCAGGTCTGGACTTTGTGCAGGCTATTCTACTGTCTTAAAATATTGGTTTTGTAGCCAGGTGGAAACTATTTTAGCCGTGTGCTTCGGATTCCCGTCTTGTTGAAAAAAAACTTCTTCGGCCGGATAAGAACTCTCATCAACAAAATCCGGTAAATTTGTGTGGAGAATATTCAAATAATCCTCCTTCTTCATTATACCTTGGATTCTCACCAAAGGTCCAATGTTCCACTAGGTAAAACATCCGCACACCATAATACTGCCACCACCATGTTTCATCGTTTCCTTCACATGGTGCTTTTGGATGCGGTCATGCGGCCTATGCCAATAGTATTCTTTTCCATCAGACTGGTATCTGTTAACTTTCGTTTCGTCGCTTCAAATAACCCGTTCCAGTCATCTACCGTCCAATTTTTGTGGGCCTTGCAGAAATGAAGGCGTCTTTTTACATTTCTATCGGAAAGTGCTGGCTTCTTCTTTTTCACACTGGCTACTAAACCAATTCTCTTTAATGCGTGTCTGGCCGTCCAGGAACTGACATCCTTGCCAATACTTTTTGCAGCATTTTTTGGTGTCTTGATGGCCTTATCATGTAGCAAACGCTCAATCTGCCGGGCATCACCATAGGAAAGCAGTCTTGGTCGACCACCTTGGTTATTATTGCAAGCTACATTACATCGTTTTTTTATGTCATTTACCGTAGATTTACTTAAATTTAACTTTTCAGCAATTTTACGGCATGAATTATTATTTTTCAACAAATTTATCACATTGTTTTCAATGTCTTTTGGCGTTTTCCTCATTTTTAAGGATTTTTTGCTTTATTGAATTTAAAATCAAGTTAATCACTTCACAGGTCAAACAACAATGCAAAAATACAGGAGTAAAAGATTGACAACGAGCTAGTAGCAAGCAAAAAAAATAACCGGACAAATACCGTTACATTTTAACAAAGCAATATCGTGATAATGTGTATAACACAAATCGGTGCAAAAGTGTCCGAGTAATGGAATTGTTGTTTTTTTAATTTTTTCTATTTTTCTTGAAGAAAATATATGAGTTTTTGTGCTTTATAAGTTAAAATAATATTCAATTAAATGAAAAAAATACATATATTTAATAATATACCTATATTTGTATTGTTTTCATTACCTTTCTTTCTTAATGCAAAAAATCCGGACAGTTTTGCTTTCCACTGTATGTATGTATGTAGGTGTGTATGAATGCATGCTTATCACTTAGGTATTAGAGACTAGCGATTTTTGGGAAAATTAGTTTGTTAGTGGCCGAACTCATACAGAATTTTATGTTTGTAATAATGTTCGTCGCCAGCTTCAAATATTTATGCCTATTTTATGTACAGGCGTTCAGTTTAAAATTTGTTGAATTAGATTTAACGACGTAATAACATTAATTAAATGTATCGAAAAATTGATCCCGGGAAAATAAATATTCTGATATAATTTTTTTTCAGAGCTAAATATATAGCTCAGTCAAATACTAATACGAGTAGTATAAACCAGACATGAATGATAGAAACAAGATTGTGCCCATCAGAGACTGCGTGACGTCACATTCGTGTAGTTGTGCAGTGTTACCAACCCTTTGGTCTTCTCAATAAATTTAGTGGTTTTTTGTACCAAAAATGCGAAACTTTTTGAGCTTGGTGTTTTTTATATTTTTATTTAAAGCTACCAAAACAGTAAGTTAAAAAAAGTTTGTGTAATTTAAAAAAGGATAAAAAGGCTACTCTTGCATGTAAGAGATTTTTATATTATTGGAAATTTGTTGATTCTTATAAAATTTCGCCTTTTGAAAGTGCAAATTTCATTTTTTGCTCCTTTTGAGGTTATGCAAGAATATTGGATCAGCTTCTCTCAACTCTTGTTAACATTTAAAAACTTTCTATAAATTTTTAAAATTTATTATAAACGAAGTAAATCCACGGGGTTATATTCATAGTAAAAAAAAGTAAAACAAACTAAAAATACCAGATAATACCAGATAAGAAGCCATAACGACCTTTTTGAAAAAGGAGTCCCTTATCGTGTTACTTAACCTCAAATACTGCAAAAAATGCTTTTCGGCCTTTTTTTTTAAAGAAGTTCTCTTAACATAACGTAAGACTTAAATACAAGGATGCATTTTTGAAACTCTATTTTGCCAATACAGTCTATTGTACATAGCCCTAATATATTTATTAAAAAAAACCCACACAGTAAAGACAATTTGTCACACATACAAAGTTCTTTAAGTAACTAAGTTCCCGCTGTTTGTCAATAGATGTGTGCTAGTCGATTCTAGCATAACCTAAACGTCATAAACCAAGCTTAGACATATGGTAAACAAACTGCTTCGACACATTAGTGATTTTGTTTTGGTATCATATCATTTGGGTTTTGTGAAAATGTCTGATTTTGTGCCGAATAATCGTCATTTGCGGGAAGTGGTGATTTTCCTCTTTCTCATCGAGAGCTACAAAAAGTTTATGGAGATGCTGCTTTAAGTGAACCGATATTGGTTCCGTCGCTTCAAAGACGGTGATTTTAATGTTGACTATAGTCCGCGTGAAGGAAGTCCAAAAACCTTCGCAGACGCTGAATTGGAGGCATTGCTCAATGAAGATCCGTGTCAAACGCAAGAAGAGCTTTGGGAATGATTCATAAACAGGGGACCTGGGTTCCTTATGAGTTAAAACCAAGGGATGTTGAACGTCGTTTTTTCGCCATTTCATCGTTTTTAACGGGTGATGAAGAATGGATTCATTACAGCAATCCAAAGAAAAGAAAGTCATGGGGACTGCCCGGACATGCTTCTACGTCGTCGCCTCGGCCGAATACTCACGCTGCGAAGGTTATGCTATGTATTTGGTGGGACCAAGTTGGTGTTATTTATTATGAATGAAGCGAAGCCATCACTGGGGATTGGCATCGACTTCAATTGATGCGATTGAGCTGAGCGCTGCGCGAGAAGCCGCCGCAACACGCGGAGAGGCACGAAAAACAGATTCTACAGCATGACAACGCTCGACCTCACGTTGCCAAGCCCGTTAAAACCTACCTGGAAACACTGAAATGGGAAATTCTACCCCACGCGCCATATTCTCTAGATATTGCGCCGTCCGATTATCACCTGTTCCGATCGATTGCACATGGTCTAGCTGACGTCAAAAAATGGCTTGATCCGTTATTAGCCTCAGAAGATGAACAGTTTTACCGCGACGGTATACGAGATCTACCAGAAAGATGGGAAAAAGTAATAGCCAGCAATGGGCAATTTTTCAATGATTCACTTGTAACCATTTTTTCAGAATAAAGTTGTATTTTCATAAAAAAAAAACAGCGAGTACTTAGTTGCGCACCTAATAATTCAATAAAAGTTTAGTATGTGCTTGTCTTTAAATGGGAGTGTTTGTGCTTTTTCATATCCAAAACCAGGCAGCACAGCAGTGGCGAAAGAGAGATTTGACTGCTCGAAGGAGGAAAAGAAGAACAAACTTGGAAAAAAAATGTGAATGAAATGAAGAAATGTCACACAATAATAACACAACAAATTTTATCTAGTTGTCATTCATTCCATTCTTCTGTTATCTATCTTTTGACAGCTCTAATTTTAAAAATGTTGTTGTTACCCGAATGCCACCACCTTGGATAGATTCGCCTTGACCCAGATGATAAAAAAATAAAGCTATATAGAACTGAGTGATTTAATTTTTAAAAAGATCACATTTTTATTAAAAGAGGCTAGAAAAATGTGAGGAAAAAAGAGTTCAAACTCCAGAAAAGAAAAAAAAGTTAAATATCTTACGATCTGGTAATCTGGTCGCACTGGTCCCCAATTGCACCAGTGACGTCACGAAAATGAGCTGACACAGTCAAATTCGCTGAGAGCAATATAGCGGCCCCAGCATCGGTGCCACCTTATTATTCCCTCCATCGCGTAGTACACATAAAACCTTAGATCAATACCAAGTGCTCAATGGACTATCTTTTCATAGATACACCATTCCAACTATCGGCTGTTAATCATCCAAACAAAAACAAAATGAGAATAAAATTGAATTTAAATTTGAATCCTAATGAATGCGAATATTCGTGCACATGATATATATTAATAATTATCATAAGCATTGTTTTGTTCGTAAGCAAATTTTTGCTTCTATATTGATAAGATAAAAGGCTCCTAAACATAATAAGAAGGGTGAACGCAATTCCGAGAGAGAGTGAGAGAGCGAAATGTTAAGAGGCCGGGAAACGATAAACAAATCTAACCTGCCACCCCTTTTAATGGCGCAGGTGGTCTCAGACACGTTTGTATACGACCGCAGCCAACAAAAAATCCAAGCTCCAACACCGCCACACACACACACATCTTCAAGCGTAAATGGAAAGCGAAATGTGGAACAAATATGCGCATGAAATGGGGAATCTGCAGCTAATGTGACCCACAAAACGAAAGCCTCTAGCAACAAAAATAGTTATCTACATACTCGTACATTCATATGCATGTATGTATGTGTGCATACCATTATTATATGTTCGAACATACTTATAAACCAAGTATTTACAAGCAAAACTAAATTCTTACACATTGACGTACATATCTACACATGAACATACATACATACATACTAACTATATGAATATGTGTGAAGTGCGCAAGTACAAGTGAAAAAATAAAATGTTTTTCGTGTTGTTTTTTGTTTTAACTTTTTCATGCATTTCATAAGCTTAAGCACTCTCCAATCCCTGTCCTAGTTCCAACCCAGCATATTTCCCATAGATCACTGCCCGCCTCTTTCCACGCGCTGTCGTATTTTAACAAATAACTACAACAATAATTGATTACTATCAATCTTGCCACACATTCGCTACAACAGAAGCAGATACGGTATGTACGAATAGCTGTCTATGAGTGTTCGTAGAAGTGAGCTGAGCATTTCATCTTGCTACCAAATCAGCAGCAGATGCAGACGGTCGGCCAGTCAGCCAGTCAAGCACCCAATCATACGAGCATCCAACCAAACAAGCACCCATTTGGTCAGTCAGCGAGACATTCAATCAGGCCCAGCTATCATAAATCTTACTGCATAACAATAACAAAATCTTGAAAATGTTTTTTTCTTTATTAATTCCACTTTGGTACTGTTCGTTCCGTTCAAGTTTGGATTGTACCACATGTGTGTGCATATTAACTGAGGTTCCCACTGCTTCCATACATATGTATGTGGTGCAAAGGTATTTCATTAAATACGATAAGTGCAAGCAGTTTCGGTATAATTGTATCTTCCGTTTCATTACATGTTACGCACACGCCATTAGATCAACAATTACCAGGACGGCTGGCTGGTAGGATGGGCGAAAGTGAGTATGTGCGAGGGGAAATAAGTGGTTGCTTTATGTTTGGGAGCAGTCATTAATTGGTGGGCGCGCACACTTGGAGTTACAGGCAGTGTTGCCGTTTCATAAAAATTTCATAAAAACGCATACTTGAAATTGTGTAACTATATAATGAAATTGGGCATTTTAATTTACATTTTTGTATTGTGAATTGTATTGTATATAAAGGATCTTTCAAAATACGTGCCTAGATGTTGTTTTAATATAAAACATGTAAACATGCATATTCTTTCAGGTTTCGCTATTTTTTTTTTTTTTCAAAATATGGCTCTTAACAATTAAAAGTGAAAAATGGCATACAGGAAATGTCCATCCTGAGCACGTTTACAGGCTGTCATAGGAGAATTAAGGTTTTCAATCACTAGCTCACACATTATCGCATTGAGTTCACGAATTTCGATCCGAATGTTGTGTTTGAACTCTAGAATCGTAGTTGGCTATGGAAATAGCACAGACTTCACTTTTCAAAAAACCCTAGTCTGGTCTACCAGTCCTTTTTCTATTCTCGACAGAACCAGTTTTTTGAAATTTTTTCATCAACCTTTGAATTGTGGACTCACTCGTCACGAAATTTGCGATATGCTGTTCCTAAAAATCGACCATTTTTTTAATAAGTTCCAATTATTTTAACGCTCGTGTAAAATTGCACATCTGTCTACTTGAAAAATGTCAAAGATGACATAAAAAATATACAGCCTAGGAATTATTCACTACTGGCGTCTAGGCGCCACTTTTGAAAGACCCTTTACATATGTAAGCATTGCAAATTTTGCATTCAGTGGTTGGTGAAAGTGAGAACTTGCCATTAAAAACATCTTTTCAAAGTTTGGCAATTATTCTTTACGGCAACACTGGTTACAGGTGAGCACAATCAATAGCACGAGGGTGAGTGCAATGGGTGAGAATCTTTGGAGAGTCGCCAAAATGTTAGAGACGATGAGCACAGCTGCGTGCAGAGAGAAGGGCGATTAAAGCTAGGGATGGCAATTACTGCCTGTGATTGGAGATTTCACTATACTTAATCGACTACATACCCATACAGTATTTTGTGTACTTTTCAGAGAATAAAAATAACTTTTTTTGGACTGGATTTCGAGTTATACACAAACGTATATATACACATTGTTGGACAATATATAACAGGAGCTGCATTTGTTTTTTTGCCTTCTACCTGTAAAAGAAATCTGGGAAATTTAGCGAATTATGTGGAAAGCAACAACACAAAACCCCTACTAGAGGGATATGAGTGTAACCGGTTTGAGTTGAAAGCGCAGAACTATATGCGACCTGATTAATAGTATAATAAAGGATACAAAAAGAAGTGACTATTTAGCATGGGCCGATGGAAAATACTTAGGAAATTCCAGCTAAACGTTAAACTGCTGAATATACACATAAAACCGAGATGCACCTATACTGGGCGATAGTAGTAAAAAAGCTGATTTTTTTTTCTCGGGATTTGGTTATTTAAACATTAAAGTGATCTACTTTTTGTTGTTGTTTCGCTTCATTGAAATTTTGACACTCAAACCAACAAAAAATTTGCAAATTTGACTTTAAGCAACTGCTATCACTTTGTACAGGGTGGGCCATGTAGCGTTTGCTTTTTGAACCACCTATTTTTATGAGAATGGTAACACAAATGACATTCCAAATGTGTTCATAATTTACTTAAAGGTTTGACATTTACGAAATGGGACGCTATACGCTTGAACAAAATTGGGAAATATTGAAAACCTATTTCCAAAGTGGTGAGTTTTCTTCTTCTTTTCTGATTTTCACATCGGTGGCTACGTCAATAAGCAAAATTGTCGGATTTGGGGCTCAGAAAATCCACACGTTACTGTAGAGAAGCAAATACATCCACATCGAGTCACTGTTTGGTGCGGTTTTTGGTCTGGCTGCATCATCGGGCCATTTTTTTTCGAAAATGAGCGAGAAGCCGCGGTTACAGTAAATGGTGAGCGTTACCGTGACATGCTCAACGAGTTTTTGTTTCCAAAAATTGAAGAGGATGACATGGACGACATTTGGTTTCAACAGGATGGTGCAACTTGTCACACTGCCAAAGTTAAACTCGAACTTTTGGCTACCGTTTTTGAATTCCGATATCAATTGGCCGCCTCGGAGCTGTGATTTTAGCCCGTTGGACTATTTTTTGTAGGGAGCCGTTAAGGACAAATGCTATGCGAACCATCCAGAGGCGATTGATGCTTTAAAACACGAAATCGAAGTTACCATTCATGAAATTGGAGCCCAAACAATCGAAAATGTGCCTAAAATTGGGTTGATCGAATGGCCAACTGTAAAGCCAGTCGTGGCAGTCATTTGAATGATATTATTTTTTATTTATAAATGACAATGTTCAAACTTCAAAATAAAAAAAAAGTTTGAAAAAATATTGATTAATTTTTTTTATAGCCGATTCAAAAAGCAAATTTTACATGGCCCACCCTGTATATACTCGCCTTGAATAAAACGAAACGTCTAACTACTGCATACACAAAAAAAAAATGAAGCAACTGTAAGTCTGCTAATTTACAATATAAACGATATCGCTGTTATTCTGCAGTTCGTATGTAAAAAAAAAACAACGAAAAATACTCTTATAATAACATTCAGCATTCGCCTTACGCTGAAAATTCTTACACATGTCATGTGGCACATGTCCAGTTTACTATGCCTCCCTAAGTAAAAGTAAATGCATAATGCCATTTACTGAGTTACTGTTAATATTTCTATGAATTTTTTAATCAGCATTACAGAAAAACTTTTGGTAATTTCTGCATGTTTAACTTAAATTCCTTTTAATAAAACCAGAACCAACTTCTAGGCTAAACCCAATATTATAGCAATAAAATTTAATTTTAATTCCAACTAATTATGCTGGATTTCAAACTACCCTAAGAGAATTTACGCATAAGGCTTATTAAAGTAAGCAGTCATCAAGCACGAATTGAAGATAAAATGTAGTTAGCACGTGGACCGCGGCTTTACGCAAGTGTTGTAGGTAGGTGGAAATGTGAGGCGGTTGAAGGAGGGCAGATAAAGTTGAGTAGCGGAACAACCATATGAATGCTCAAGCAATTGACTCTCCTAACTTCTTGAGCGCGTTCTCTCTTTCTCTCCCTCAAACACACATAAAGGAACTTGTGTGCCTGTGGCAGTGATTATTAGTTGGTGCCCGAACTGGCTGCAGTCGCTGTGAATGAGACGTGTGTTTGTTGTTATATGCCAATATTGTTTTTGTTGCCACAACATCGCCTGGTGGTGGTGTTTGGTAACGCCCCTTTAAATACAGTTATTTCATTGGGCCGCGACCACAATATTTATTTCTATTTCTATTTTCGTGCCTTATTTCCCAGATTTTGTTGCTTTTGTGTTTATTTTTATGCTTATTTTTATGTTGTGCACACAGGAAGAGTTGGGTTGCTAATGTAGCGTTTTCTTTTCTGTTGTTAAATCAACAAAAGATTCTTGTGGAATTATATGTCACTCGGATAAGGTAATGTGTTGGTTTTTTTTTTGCGTTACAGTTCCTTTATGTTTCTTTTGTTGCATGAGGGGAATAATTGTTTTGTTTATTTGAAGATAAAAGTGTTATACAGGAAGTATTGTCTATATTGGTACTGAGAACGATATTAATCCCATTAGGGTATGTGAGTTTTTCCTTTTTAGAAAAGCGAGTGTAGGTACGGATCTTGAAAAAAGTACAATTAAGCATTTCTCTGTGTAAGGCATTTTCCAATTCATATATTTACATACGTGAATCTATAATTTGTAAATTTTTCGGTTGCTCAAGGATATATTTTGTACATAGTATACGGGGTTGAGTAATAGGATACGCTAAAAATGTTCAAGTCAAAAAGTGAAAAGAAATATTTATGGGTACTAAACTTTCTGATATGGAAAAATTTGTATTATTGAACTCAGTAACGCAAAAAGCTGTGCTATTTACGCAAAATATTATGGGAGAAACTCATACTTAAAGCTCACGCAGTGAGTTAGTAAGAATTAGTTCTCGGATCACAAGTATTTTGTGAAAGAAATATTCTGCATCGAATATGTTGAAGAGAATATGTCTTTCAAAATGATGCCTTAACAAATAATCAAAAAAATAAAAAAAATACATGAAAATTTATATTTTAAAAACGAAAAAAATGTTCTCAGAAGTGTATATACTAAAACCTGCAGTTTAGCCTCTTTTTGTCTTTAATTGTATTTAAAAATCAAATTTAGGCTATTTTATAATATTCACTATCTACTGTGTTCGAGAGTAGAGATCTTCGCCAGTTTTCAGTTTACAGAGATATGTATGTATATTATATGTATAATTGGTTTTTAATTATGAACAAATGTTTACATATTATTATTTTTATTTAATAAAATATTTATTATATTCCCGTAGGTACCTACCATATATGTATGTATGTATATACATATGTATTTGTCATTTGATTTTTACTTCTCGAACACGAAAAAATTTGACAAGTGTACATACATATAATATTTATAAATATGTATTCTTTGAAAAAAAAAATACAAATCAAAAATCATTTCAAGCGCGGTACAAAATCTTTGAGTTACTAAAAACTTTCCTACCATTGAGCGTATTAAGTAAAATAAAAAAAAATATTCCTTATTTATTGGGCATATTAGCTTAAATTAGATGAAATGATAAACCCTATTAAACTTTTTTATGAAATGGCTACAAAACTAGTCTTAAATTGATGCTCATAAATTGTTTTATGCTGTTTCAAAATGGTATTTAGTATTGTTATCATTGGAAAATTAAAAACAAAAAAAAAAACGTTTTCATCAATATTAATTTTTTCGCTGTAATACCAAATTACCTTTGGTGATAAAGAAAAATTGCCCTTCACATGGAAATAGAGAAGTAAAACGCAAAGGTAAAGATGTATTATATTAATTTTTAATCATAGTTTTATTTTTGCAAATCAGTGTAAGCAGTAAGGCTTAGTTCTTATAATTATTGTATATTAACTTGATACACTGCTTATTCCAGAAATGTAACAAGAAATCGCACAGGTAGCAGGACGTCGACCGTTAGTTAGACGGTCTGCCGGAGATTATCACATTATACCTTGAAGACAAGAAAGAGACATCCTTGAAGACTGAAACGTCTCCAGCTACTAACAATAATTTATTGCTTTACGAATTTTGGTTTATGCTGCTAGGTGCTATGCTTGCTACCTAACGCCTGACTATATGTACATACATACATACTGCATGTGAGTACACATAGCAATCCTGCCATTATGCTGTATGTTGGCTGGCTATTGCTATCTCATTCATTCGCGAATGCACACGCATACATATGAAGTGTTTGGTAAAATGCGCACAACGCATTTAAATTTCCAACACTCTTTGCCGCACCGTCTAACACAACACAACGCACCACACTCCGCCGCACCTTGAACTATTGACTCCACGACACTGAGTTCGTTGAGTAGAGTTACTCGTAGCCAACATACAAATATACATACATATAAGCAAAGCACTCATACTGCAAGAAGCAACCACCAAAAATACCAAGTTACAACTACATATAGACGCCAGCTACGAGCCACCACCAATCCGCAACACAGATGCACGCACGCACACATTCAATCATAAGCATTTGTGTAAGTATTTCCCCTGCGCACACACCGCTTGTGTTCGTTGGATAGGTTGTTATTGCCTTGACTCGTCTTTGAATTTTCGTGCTATGTTCGTTCGGTTGCTTGGCACTGTTTGGACTCTCTCGCTGCGTTTTGGAATTCAGTCCGCAAAGATAATTACCGCTGGTTGTATCTTCATGCATAGCAGTGCTCAGCCTCTGCAACAAACAAACAGGCATACTCGGTGTGAGTACTACTAGCCCAGCAATTATTTCAGTGAACGCGTTTGCGGCGCAATTTACGAAACGCCGTCATCGTGATCGTCATCATTATTTTGTACGCGCGTTATCATCCGCGTCCGCAACTGTCGTCATCATCTTGCACTGTGAGTTTGTGTGAATGGAATTATAGCAAATTGCAGCAGCAACAACAGCTGATAAAATAAGAAGTTGTGTATATTGCGGCCATTTGATTTTGACTGGCCAATTTTGTGCCCAGTGGCGCAGGCGAAGTCACAGCTACAATTTGGACACAGGTTGTAATTATCAAAAATTTGGTTTAGTGCGTATGCGCTTGTTAAATTTAGTTTTGTAGTATAAACGATTTAATTTGGAGCAGTAAAAACTGTTTGGGGTATTTTGGAGACTCACAAACAAATAGACGAATATGAAAAGTGAATGTGTTGAATAAAGTGCAAAAATAAAAACATTTTTTAGAAGTAAACTAACTGTGGAAGTAAAGAGAAATTGACTCAAAGCAGAAGGCGGTAAAGGAGTGGATTGCTTTTGCCCGCAAGTGCAGTTTTAATAAAAAAAAAAAAAAATAACAGACGTAATTACAGAGTGCACCCACGACGACAACGAGTGAAGAGCTATAATCATTGTGCGATGGTAACAAGTGTAAAGTGTGCCATAATCAAGTACGAAGAACATGAAAAAATAAAATAAAATAACAAAGCAACAAAAAAAAAAAGAAACAAAAACAAATAAATAAAAAATTAATGAATGCTGAAGGAACTCAAAAATAGTAAAATAAAGTAAATCAAATTACTTTTCAACTTCCAAATTTTCTAAACTATTTAATGAAAGCTTAAATATCAGGAACATATGCGATAAAAAAATAATCATCCTTAAAGGTCTAAGCTCCATCAACTGTCATCTACCTTCACTCAAAAAAATTTGCTAGAGCAGCTTATATTGCATTTGTATATCTAAAATTAATGCGAAAATGATAGACGATGCCTGTAATTATTTGAATCCTTATGCGAGCGCAACGCTTTCCGCCGCCGCCGCCGCCAGTATGCCGTCTATCGGTAGCAGTTATCATAATCCCCAGCAGCAACATCAACAGCCACAGCCTGGAGCAGCCACTACATCAACTGCCGTCGCTGCAATTGCCACTAGTGGGACACCACCACTTACACATATTTCCGCATTAGCAGGCCCACAAAGCAATAATGTCAGCAGTAACACTCGCTTTGGTGACTTCGCAAGCAACGCAAGCAATTTCGCTTCGCTTTATGGTCAGATAACCTCAACAGCAGCAACGACGCCAGCTGCATGTGGCGCATTTCCCATGAAGATGGAAATGCAGAATCCGCCGCAATTATCTTCGACAGGAACCCCATCACCCATCTCGAGTAATCATTCGGGGCCCTCATCGGCGTCCGTTTCACCAACTAGCATATTTCCATCGCCCGCCCAGTCATTTGCTTCGATTTCCTCGAGTCCGCCTGCATCGGCAACCTCATCGTCGGTGTCGCCACTTTCCGGCTCACCTACCGCCGCTCATACAGCGGCTATTGCCGCACATACAAGCGCAGCAGCTGCTGCAAGTGCCGCCTACTCGTGGAACACCTACTCGACTGCAGCAGCTTTGCCAACTCGGTAAGTTTTAAATTGCTTATTGCAAAATTCATTAAATTAGGGGAAGGAGGGTGTAGTGTAGTGTTTTCTACCATTACAGTCTCGCCTGAGCTTTCACTTGTGCACTTCCGTCATTTCCGCCATTTTAATTTTAGTTTTTTTCTCTTTGCTTTTTGATCATTGCAGCACCCATATTCCTGCTTATGCGCAATACGCTACGGATTATTACGGCAATGTGGGTATGTCAGCTACGGCTGCTTCGGCTGCAACGGCCAATGCTTGGTTTACACATCCGGATCGGCTTTATCAGCCTTGGCCAAGCCAGGCGTACGCGAACTTTAATTTCGACGAACTTGCCTACCATACACAACTACATCGGCGATCGGTGCGTTGCTCGTGTCCCAATTGCCGAAATGAAATGGCCGGTCTGGCTCCTATTGTAGGTCCTGATGAACGTGGCCGGAAACAACATCTCTGCGATATACGCGGCTGTGGGCGTGTCTACGGCAAGGCATCGCATTTGAAGACCCACATGCGTTGGCATACCGGTGAGCGTCCGTTCTTATGTCTGACGTGTGGCAAGCGCTTTTCACGCTCCGATGAGCTGCAGCGCCACGGACGCACACATACCAATTATCGTCCATACTCATGCCAAATTTGTTCGAAGAAATTTTCACGTAGCGATCATTTAAGTAAGCACAACAAAACCCATTTTAAGGATAAGAAAAGCAAGAAGGCGCTCGCGGCAGAAGCCAAACAGCAGGCATCCACTTCGAAACAGGAGGAGGTAAAAGAAGTAAATAAGGAGAATACAACATCGTCGAGTGCCGGTAGTTTGAATAGTACAACACCGTCCGTGGTGCGTCAGTCCAATGTTACGTCGACTACCAACGCCACCTCTACTACTTCGACCACCACTACCAACAACAAAAATGCGACCATCACATCGAGGTCGAATACGCATTCTACGACAGCCGCGTCTCGTCTTGCTGCATCCACTTCAACTGCGACACAATTGCAATTGAAAACCGAGCAAACGGACCCTCCAAACGGTTACAACCCCTACACCAATCTGTACCACCAGAGCTCATCGCTCTTCCAACACGCGCAACCTCTTGTTGGCTCTGGCGTCTACCCCAATGGTTTGCAGCAGCATGTCGTGGCTCAACAACGTCAACAACAACAACAACAGGCAGCCGCATCCGCCTCCTCCTTATCCTTAGCTTCCCCCTTGTTCGGCAGCGCTCCGTTTGATTTGTGGAGCAGCAATGCTGGCCATCATCAGCAGCAGCAGCAGCAACAACAACAAGAACAGCAACTTAGTCGCAGTGCCATATTACAGCAGGAACAGTCAGTGCAAGGCAGTACCGCCAGCAACAATATCAATACTACCTCAACAGCCACAACATCTAACCTCCAGCAGCAGCAGCAGCAGCAGCAGACACAAAAACAGCAACATCAGCAGCGCCAGCAGCAACAACAATTGCAATCGAGCTTATCCGCTTCGGCGGTGAATAGTCGACATTATGCCGCGCTCGCCATGCAAAGTGAATCTCAGTTAGCCGCTGAGTATGGGCTAACCATCAGCTCGCCCGGTAACTCCAACGACGCCATTTCACCAGTGACTCATCATTCACACCCCACGACAACCGCTCCAAACGCCGCAACCTATCCTGGTTTGCTGCAAATGAAATCGGAATACATCAGTTACCCTGACTTCAGCGTCAATTCGGGCTATGGAAACGGAGGTGCTCTTTATCATCATGCGCCCAATCCTTGGGCGACCACAGCCGGGTATTAGCACTCGCACGCCATTGTTTGAGGCGGGACATGGACACAACAGCGGCCCAGTTTAACTGAGAGTTTTTAAGCAGTTGCGGCTTAATAAAGTAAATATATATTATATATGAATAAATGGATAAAGTTATAGCCGCACACATTTGGGAACAAGGGCATTCTAATTTTGTTCACGTCTGGTACAAATGATTTTGAATTTTGAGAACTTGCCCAAAATTGGTATGCACCTCATTTAGATGGGATAAAAACCACGACCTCTTTTTATATGTTAAGCCAAAATATCCATCCGTTCGGACGATGTTAAAAACTATAACTCCCATTGTGGATGAGTTCGTTTGATTTTAAAAATGTATAGCCAAGTCCATTTTAAATTTAACCGAAATGTGCGCGGCTATGTAAAATTCGGTTCGCACCGAATTTAACATTTCTTTACTTTATTTGTTTTTTTTTTTAATTTAGTTGACATTGTATAGAAATATTAGTTATAGTGGCTTTATGCTGTTGTTTGAATTTGATTTGCAACAGTGAGTGTTGCATGTGTATTACAGCTAAGTATTTCTAAATTAATTTTAAAGGATGAGTGAAACTGTAAATATTTACATACACACATACTTATATGATATATTAAATAGAAAATTATGTAGTAATCTCTATTTGTTATGTCTTTCGTCATGTTACCTAGATGATAATTAAATAAAGCCAATATTACAAAAAATAAAAATTTACCTGCATACGAAATTTTTTATTTTACACTAGCATTGGAAACCCCATAAATAAATATTTTTTTAATAATGCTTTCACTGCTTTTCTTCTGGAATACGCTGAACCTAAGTGGAAAATATTACATACTCAAGGTGGCACAAAACTAATCACCCTATCGGAAGATTTATAATTTTTACGAATTTGACACTTGTGAACCAGACAGCTGCAATGTACAAACAGATAAGAGCAATAAGGCGCGTTAAGGTCAAAAATAAAGATTTTCATCACTTATGTATAATGCCTTTTTTCATTTATTAAAAAAGTTAATCAAAACCTAAATTGGATGATTAATTTTGCGCCACCTTGTATTTGCATGGGGTGACAAGATATCAATAACATCCAGCTGTCAAAATATTAACAAAGGTGTGAAAATTATAAATGAAATTCCTGCTCAGTTGTAAATAAAAAAATTGAATTTCGTCGTCAAAAAATTATTTCCTCAGATGAGACAGATTTTTGGTGGCTCAGCGTTTACCGAATAAGCCCAAGCGATTCAGTTTCTTATCGTAAAGATATTTATCCAAATAATTATCTATTCGTCTTTAACATAAACGAAATCCAATCATTTACATGGTAATGTCGAGCGATCAGTTTGTTCATGAATGCATATGAAGGCAGGCAAGGCGTCCGCTCTAAACCATCTTCGTGTGTTTAAATACGAAGCCAAAATGCGTCGTTTCAAGGTCAACGATTAGATTTAGTTTCGTTAATTTTGCTTTGAAACGAAGCGAAATTCTTTTGTTAAGTTGTTTTTACTCATTAACGAAATGAAATCGATTCATTATTTTTGTTGAGTACCTCTGGACAGTGGCGTAGATAGCTTTTTGTGATGGGGGGGGGCGATATAATTTGACAATATCTTTTTTTTTACATTCAATATATTTTTGTCGGTTTTCTTTTTCCGTAATCATGGGAATCACTTACCATACTCTATATAAACAAACAAAAAATTGCGGATACATTTTTTCACTTGGATGCCCTCAATATGCAAAAAATTTTTGCATCAATTAAAGAAGAAAATCAAGTTTTCGGGATTTTTTCGATAACTCATCTATGACTTCATCAGCTGTGATTGGAATATCATGATGAATAGCTAGAGCAGTCAATCCGTTCTATCCTACAATAAAAAAAGATACAAAAATAAATGTCTAATTTTGTAATAAAATTTATAGATCTTAGAGAAAAGATTAAGATCTTAAAGAAACTTACTTCTTTTGTCGTGTTTCTCAAAATCTTCTTTATCCATTTCAAACTAGAGAAATTGCGTTCCGCAGTAGATGTTGATACTGGTAAAGTAGCTAATATCCTTAGCAACACATTGATATTCGGAAAATTTTCTTTTGGACAATGATCAAGTGCATCCAATGAGTTTCCAGATTTGATATCGCCTTTACGAATTAAATATCTCTTCCACACTTTTAATTCGACAAGAACAGCATGTGGCCCCGCAGTGAGAAATTCCTGGTAAAACTCGACTGTTTTGATGAATTTATCAGCTACTTTGTCGATTTCGTTCAAATCATGCTTGAATAGGGCCGACAATCCTTCTAATATATTTTCATGTTTGGTAAGTCTTTCTCCAAGATCCATGATGTAAAAATCTAGAAAAGGATTGAACGCTGTCACATGAAAATAATCTTACGTGTTTGATCTCAATGTCTAGATTTTCAGCATTTTTTTTCGAAGCTTCGTAAATTGCAGAAAAAGCTTCTTCTTTTGCGCGAATCTTTTTTACTTCCTCGCGCAAATCTTTGGCGAGATCCATGGCAAATCTAAATTAACCTTTTGCAATTCACGACTCAAAGGCAACGAAAGTTGAAAAATTACATTGATAATATGTAAACATATTAAAAATTCGAAATCCATGGCGTTTATCAGATTTTTGGCGTCTTTTTCCGAGGTTCTCATTGCATCTAGAGTTTCGTAAACAAACGGGAATAACTCAAAAAAGTCGCTGACGGCCTCATATTTCGAAACCCATCGAGTCAGATTCAATCTTTTCATTCAAAGATTTCGTTCGTGGAGTTACATCAGATTCTTCAATCGTGTTTTCCAAAATGGCTTTTCTTTTAGGGGTATGCAATGTTCAACACTCTCTCCACTTTCATCGAGAGAATTTTCTTCGACTGTATTTTCACTGACTGACGCTTCACAACGAAGTTTCTCGTTTCAGCAGGTAATTCTGCATTTTCTTCATTTTCGCTATTCTTAGCAAAGGGTGTTCAGGCCACTAAAAATCTTTTCATCATGAGATGATAAACAAGTAACAATGCAAACGTGATTATGGAATAGGTTATGAATCCGCAATATTGACTCTATGTTCGATTATCGAACTTCAATACGTCCTTATCGATGACAGCGCCATTTCATGCCTTTCAATTGGTAAGCCCGTTTAGGCGCGGGAATTCCATTGTGTTCAATTTCAAAGCTATTATAAAAAGATTTTTCTTTCTCATTTTAAAGAGGTTTAAATGATGTCATACTGCAAAAAGGTTGAAGGCATTTCGAGAAATTTTTCAAAAATTTTAGTTTCAATTTCTCATGGGGGGGATTGATCCCCTTTATCTAAGTTTGGCGAAAACCGAACAGCGACATGCGACAAAATGCTCTGCACTATCTTCAAGATAATAATCTTAATAATATTTCACTTGCTTTCCCTCACTCTTCCTCTTCTCTTGGTCGGTTTATTTTCTGTACTGACGTCATGATCCTTGGGAAGGCGCAATCTTGTATTATATAGTTCTTGACTCCAACTAATTCAGACTCTGACTCGGCAAACTCATGTATGGCAGTACTGGCATTAACTATCATCGATACACAAAATTCAAAATAGCTGAGAATAAAAAAATGTACATTTCTACTGAAAACTTGGTTAAATACATAATATATAATTAATATAAATTGTTTAAAATGAAAATAAAATTATTTTAACATAAATTATAACAAAAAGTTATAATGGGTTGTGCCCGTATGCCTTATCCATCAGCTCCATACTCGGGGCCAAGCATGGTGAGGAGCTGTGTGTTTTTTGTTATCACTCACTGCTTAAGTACTTAAGGAACGCATCGTGCTCTCCAAACACAAAGGTGCTCTTCCTGAATCCTAAAAAGAGAAATGGCGGTCGCCGTAGCCGAATGGGTTGGTGCGTGACTACTATTCTGAATTCACAGAGAGAACGTCGGTTCAAATCTCGGTGAAACACAAAAAATTAAGAAAAACTTTTTTTTAATAGCGGTCGCCCCTCGGCAGACAATGGCAAACCTCCGAGTGTATTTTTGCCATGAAAAAGCTCCTCATAAAAATCCCTCCATTTATGGAACAACATCAAGACGCACACCACAAATAGGAGGAGGAGCTCTATGATGGAGGAGCTATTCAGATGATTGCTTATTGTAACTCTCAACGGCACCATGCCCTTCAACACATTGGCATATGCCAGCCGCATGCTTTCTTGGCTTTTCGAGCTAAATAATACCGGAAGAACCCTTCGAACCCTTTTGTGTCCATCTTCTTTTAGTTTTTTCTCTTTTGAAGAACAGTCATTTTTATAATGATAAAAATAAAGTAACATCCAATAATTTATAAATTATCAAAATATCCACTCGAGGTACAATAACTTCGCCTTAGCAGCTGTTTTGTTTTTTCTTGGGATTTGCTGATTGCAATGCCAAAGAGCTCTGTTTCTTTGTTGATGCCGTATTTGTTTCTTTATATTTTCATTGAAATTTTGTCATTCGAACTACCGAATTACAATTAAAAACACAGGCAGATATTGCAAAATATCACTCTACCGAAGTCACCTTCTACGAATTCGCCTTGTCCTTTGCTTACGCCTTGACCTTCGCCTTACACTTTATGGTTCAACGCATTTTGTGCTGAAGTAACGATCGCCACGCACCACGTGTTTCCCGAGCACAGCGATATGCTGCACAAGAGTCTGGCAAACTATAAAGGATCGCGAATTTAGCGGTGGCGTTCGATTCGCTTTGCGAGATAACTACGACGAATACGTACAGACATTTCATACAAACATTTCAACACTAAAGTTTGGTTGGTTATAGGTTGTGACAGTGCTATTAGCTCATTGCTGGTATTTGGAAGTACGCGATAATCGGGGCAAAAATTAAAACCGCTTTAGGAAGTAGTAGTAGATTTCCTAAATTTTCGTTACCCTAAGGAACATAAACAACGACGGGAAACCAAGTATTTTTTATATAATATATGTAAAACGCCTTGGATTTGCCACGTGTAAGCTTCGACTCGCTTTAATATACGAATAAAAAACGTGTACGAACTCTTGAATTTTGTTTAAAAATGCTCTTGTGGGTTTTAAAAGTGCTGGTCTTGAGATTTCGTCCACTCAAGTAAAGGATTGCTCTTGCCTAACGTACTCTGAAAGGCTCCGGCATACTTTTATCAGCACATTACAAAGCTCGGCGCAAACACGATGGATGCATGTACTAAACTACATATTTTACCGGTATATATACAGGGTCCGGCACTCGAATTGTAACCAATTAAAAGGGCAACAAATTCAGTTTGGAAAATTACTTTCATTCAATTCAAAGTAATAAAATTAAGAATCAATTTACTTTTGCTCGATATTACCACCTTTTGCCTTGACTTTGGTCTTGAGACGGTCGAGAAACGAGTCGCAAGCTGCCCGAAAGTTACTTGTAGGTATTTTGGCCCACTCACGGGCAATGGTTTTTTTCAGTGCCTCGAGACTGGTAAATATTCTAGTTTGGACCTTGTTCTCTAAAATGGCCCAAAGAGAATAATCCATCGGATTCGCGTCTGGTGAATTTGAGAGCTATTGGGTGGACTTTATGAAGATCGGAGCCTTGTTTTTTAGCCATTTTTGGTTCACTCGGTGCTCGGTGCCGAGTCCTGTTGAAAAGTCCATGGTTTGCCCCTCAAACAACTCCAAAATATCAAAGCAATTAATGCATTTCGAACTTGTTAGTCCAAATTAGCATTGCATTCAGTCTTTCTTGTGCTTCTTTTCAAAAGTTTGACTATTTTTCATTCACAATGGATATTAACTGTCACTTTTCGGCAGTGCTGCCATTGAAAACTCCCCTAATCCGCTTAATTTAGGGAAATTAAGTCTAATAGTTGATCCGGATTAGTTGCACTTAATTGCGGAGATAATTCCGAATAATCCTAATTAACGGTACTATCATTCCATTGTAGTTTGTTAATTTGTTTTCATTAAATATTTTTATTTTTTTATTTTATTATAATTTTTTTTTTACAGAATTGATAGGACTTGCTACAGAACTCCCGCTTTCCGAAAAAAATCCTGTTTGTACGCCTGCCAGTTTGAATAGATTCGCCTTGATCTGAAAGTTAGTGCACCATGCTAGTGCATGGACCTATTCATACTTTGCTCCTCCGATCTCCCGCTCTTGAACGCATTGTGGTTCTATGAGGTGGCTTGTAAGAGCTTGAGAACTTAAAATTATAATATAAAACAGAAAAAATTGTTGGAATGAACTTTTTTTATTATAATCTGATAGATAATTTCATGGAATTTATTCTTATTTTTTTTAATATTAGTATATGCGGCATAGGCCCGCCGCGGCTACGAGTTACATTGTTCATTCAATCAGACCAATTTTTCACTACTTCTTCCAATAAATCTGATAAATAAATTTAAATGAGCCCAATAAGTAAAAATGCGAATCAAAAGATGGCCATTTGGCCTTAATTTTTGCACGGGCTGTATTTTATAGGCCTGAAAACCAAAGGATCCTTACGGATGATTTTCCACGTAGTCAAACGGCAAAGGCCAAAAAGTTGAGAACGTCGCCGAATCGACAATTCGGAGTCTTCATCAACATTTCGTTCTATGAACTTCGCGAACAGATTTTTTTTTTTTTTAAGTAAATTTCCACAATTTTGAAGCACTGTTCTGGCGTTAAACGATTCATGATGACTTGCCAAACCTTACTGAGTAGAAATGTCAACACAGTTTGCCATTCTCAGCTGCCAAACCAACTATTGGTTCGATATCGATAGTTCTCATACTGCTTAAAAAACGTTCAATTAATTGAAAGCTCAAACAACTTTTTAATTAAGCACTTGACTGTTGTTTAAGGCACAATGGCCCAAGGCGAATTTTCGAACACAAATTAAGGGCTTGATCATAATTTAAAACTTGCTGTCGGCATGAATGGCAATGGTGCCGTTAATGTGACGCATCAAATGATAGAAAAGTATTTTTCCAATAGCAGTGGCTCCTCGGCAGGCAATGGCAAACCCCCGGAAGCGTTTCCACTATGAAAAAAAGCTGCTCATAAACAATCATTTGCTGCTCGCAGGTGGCATACAGTCATAGATCTCTTTCAATGGCGAGCAACACCAAGACGTACATCTTGAATTGGAGAAAAAGTTCAGGCTAAACACCTATCCAGGATGTTAGCCTTAATCTATTATTATTATTATTTATATTCCTACGATATGTTTACTTGAAACTAATTGAAAATTTATTACGCTGGATATGTTTGTACATTTATGGCATTGTTCATCGATTAGTTAGACATACCCCAAATCTATGGTACACAAAAATCTCCAAATTTTTAAGCTTAAAGCAAATTAATTTTCCCAAATAAAATATTACAATGACTAAAGCTCCAAAACTTAATGAAAATAGCTAAGAGACCTGTAATTTAAAGGCGCCACACCTGTCAATTTGAGATACGGCTGCTTAAAGCACACATTCGACACGCTCGGATGCAGCCTACTGCCGCCATCGCCGTTGGCTATGGGACAAAATTAAAAAACTAATAACAACAAAGCATACACAATTCATTAAGTTTAAATCAAACAAAAGAAATTTTAATTAAACACAGATGAAAGATATTTCGAGTGAGCGCCTGCCAAGTCAAGATTACACAAGTCTGTATGTATTTTGATTATATTTCACATGACATAAACGTTGGCAGGAGAGACTCGGGGCCTAATGGTGCCCATAAACATGTATGTACTCGTACATGCATGTTGTATATTTGTATATGTGTATATGCTTTTATAGGTATGTATGTAGAATACGCATATTATCTACATATCTATTCAGCCAGGCGCAACGATATTGATTTATGTGCAGGGCGGCTATATTAAACTGCATCAATCAATTTTCGAGTTGAATGAGCGATGCAATCGATCTCGCACCTCTTCCACACACACACACATGAGCAATTCAAGCGATCACCGACTGTAACTATGTACGTATGTACCTACATCAACTCGCGCTCCAAATCACGCCAATCCTGAGTTAAGCTGAGCTGAGCTGAGTTGCGTTGCACTTGGTTGAGCTGTGATAGGGTTAGCTGGGGTTCAGCTCATAGCCACAAAGTATTTTATTACACTTTTAAGACAGCAAAGGCGTGCACAGCCGCACAAAGACCGCAATTAAAATTTAAGGTAAAAGCGTTAAGCTTAGCTTGTGGCTAAAGCGTCATTGTTGTGTCTGATGGTGAGGCTGGTGATGTTGATGATGGTGGTGGTGGCACTAACGCTAGTTTACATAAATATTCTATTAAGGAAAATACACACATACAAGCGTGTAAACAAACAAGCGTGATTCCATTGCATGAGCCTAGAGTGAGTAGAGGAGCAATTGGAAGAAGGGTTGGTGGAGCTTTTTTGTTTGACGTATGGTGTTGACAGTTGGCTGGTTGGTGGCCGTTGCCTTAATATCATAGTTTGTGGGCACACAAAAGTAAAACATCATTTTGTTTGATGGCATTTTGGTGGAGAGAGCGAGCCTTTTCATTTGCATGTATGTATGTATGTACATATTTTTATATAGCGAAATATCTCTTATGAGCCATTGAATTGTGATCGACTATTGGTCGACACATATTTTGGTTTTATTTATCGATTCCATACTTTGTTTTTCGCTTTTTTTCTGGTTTTGGTGCAAATTTAAGCCTGTGGCTATATAACGAAATATTTGATTGATTTATAACCGAAGCGTGTTGGTTGGCTGGTTGATTGTATGGCTGGCATGGGTGTTTGTAGCTGGTTTTATGTTTTCAATTCATTTACTACGTATATGTACATATGTATGTATGTATATGCCATACATAAAGCCCGCATTTAGGACGCGTTCACACCAATTTGAAGTGCTTTCGCTGGTGCCACAATTGTTGAGTAGGTGATTGTGTTGCTTTTGATTTTTGATTTGGATGCGACTTTTGTTGTGGGCTTTAAGCTGCAAGTATTCAAATGAAAATGGCACTACACATACACACATACATATGTATGTGTATAGTAGTGTGCGCATGCGTGTGGCGCGCTCTGCTTTAATGTTGCGTTCATGGAAAGCACATTCATACATACACATACATACACAAATGTACTTGTACCTGTAATGCATCTGTTCATTGGCCCATTGGCACGCAGAACATTTGTTGGCTCCATTTAATGATGATAAATGATGATGTTATGATTTGTTAATTTTTCTTATGTTTTATAGTTGTATTGTACAATTTGATGTTATGTATTTTTTGTTTTTGTTTTTGTTCTTATTTGGTAATGGGTTACGCAGACAAGTATTGTACGCGTATTTAAGCATTTTTTGGAGTTTCGTTGTATTGCAAACATATTTACAAAAATGTGGCTTATGTGAATTGTGTATGATACTTTGATTATCTTCAATTCTGAAAGTGTAATTTTTTTCGAACTGTAGTGCGTTTCAGATGATTCAAGAGCCAACAAAATGTAGTGATTAGGCTGCGGTTTATGGACGACGTACATACATACATATATATGTATATGTGCACATACATATAGGTTTGTGCCTGAGTGTAATTCATGTGCATGCATGTATAGCCATGCCCCGCTATGTAACTGCGCTCCGATGGATCGTGAGAACAAAACTTGAAGCAATTTGGTTTAGCTTTCGTTAAAAAAATATAAAATTTATTGAGTTTAATCAATATTACTAGGCAACAGTAAAAATTAGCTTGGAATGCCACATAGCTGGAAAACTAGTCGAGTAATAATAAAAATGTATGTACAACTTGTCTCATAAATATTTTCATCTTTTGAAATATTTGACAAGGAAAAATCTTTGAAGTGGATTTCGAAAGTAATGCACATATTTATTTATTTATTTTTATAAACACCAACTTACATATTTTATTTGTATGCCATTTGCTAAAAAAGAGAATTATTGGGTTGGGTTTTTTTAGAAAAACAAAGAGAATTTTTTCATGGAACTAAATAATTTTATTCTGTTATGTATCATCAATATCCCACGTTCATAAAACTTCTGGTTTTTATTATTAAAAAACTGAATAATCATTATTGAAACTTTTACCATTCAATGAGTTTGTAAAGATCGAGACAAAAAGTAATCAGATGGTGCAAGGTCAGGACTATACGGTGGATGTGCCAAAACATTCCAACCAAGCTTCAGTAATTTTTGCTGCCGAGTGGCCAAAGATGTGTGTGGCCTTGCATTGTCATGATGCATTGTCACAATACTTTTTCGATTTGTAAATTCGAGCCGCTTTTCTTCAACTGCATTGTTTAATTTCGTTAGTTGTTCAATGTAGACATCAGAATTGATCGTTCGGTTGGGTGGTAAGAGTTCAATCCCACCAAACTGATAACAAAACCTTTTTTTGATGAATTTCAGCTTCTGATGTTGTTTGAGTTGGTTCAGCTGGCCTACTCCGCGATCTTTTCCGCTTGATATTGTTGTAAACAACCCATTTTCCATCGCCAGTTATTAGTCATTTGGAAAATGGATCATTTTCATTACGTTTCTTTAGCAAATCGCAGCTGTTAACGCGTTGCCTTAAATGCGTTTGTTTCAGATGATGAGGACCCCTTGTATCGAGCTTTCAACATAGCCAAGTTGCTTTAACTGGTTTTTAATGCATGTATGTGATACATGAAGCTTCTCTGCAATCTCCCGTGCTGTACTGTGACGATCCCATTCGATTATTGGTTTGATTAGTGTGTCATCAACTTCAACTGGACGACCAGAGCGTTTTTCATCTTTGAGTGAAAGATCACCAGAACGAAATTTGGCAAACCAATTTTGACACTGCCGTTCTTTGAAGGCTTGACACCATAAACAACACATAACTTTTTATGAGCTTGCGATGCTGTTTTCCCTTTGCGGAAATAAAAAAGCAAAATATGACGAAAATGTTCCTTTTGATTTTCCGTTTCTTAAGGAACGCCAAACAAAAACTACGCAACCGATCAAAAAACTTTTTTTACTGATTGACAGCTGAATTGCCAACTACCAAATAACAAAATGTGTTTTACGTTTGTAATACTATACGTCTGCAAACCTAAAAATTTAACTAAAGCCATCTATGAGGGAAATCCGCAATTACTTAGTTGCCAACTCAATATTTATTTATTTGTTCATTTGATCGTCTGAAAATGCAGTACTTCTTGCAGACTATGAAAAATAGATTAATGCTAAATAATTCAATTAAAAATAATAACTTATAATTTATTAGTTTCATTGTACTGAATGAAAGAAAATGTAAAATTTCTTATAATTTACAGAGAAAGATTATTAGATAATACTAAGAATTTCTTTGTTGTTCTATATTGAATAAAAATTTTGGTCAATATGCTATGAAAGCAAATTAAATTATCTCAATGTTCTAGAAATCGAAGCATTGGAAGCATAATTAGGTCTAACCATCCCTAATCAGAAAATATCGTGATTCCGTAAGCTTAGCTGAGGAATATTTGCTTCTTTTAATCCATTTCTTTATTCCGATCTGTTTTTTTAACATTAACCAATCATTTTACTTTAATCTATTTAATTTATTTAAGAGAAAAAATATTTGTGGAACAGAGTCAGTAGTGCAACCATTTAATTAAGATTTAAAATATAAGTATGCTACAACACCTTTTTTGCACATGCCTGGCTCTAGCCAGAAGCACGAACTAATATCTAAGATCCTACTTCTTAATGAATATAGATAATCAATACACTTTAGGTATCAACAATATTTACGCTGTGTCAAAAGCTCAGGATGATTCAATATGGAAAGGGGAATGTAGCCCAGCTCCTGCGGCTCACAACGAACCCATTTCGTGGTCTAAGTGGTATCGCTGTCTCTATATGCGATGCGGCTGCCAAACTTAACCTAACCTTGAGGGATAATTGTATTATTGAGCTTAACGGGTGGATAAGTTTTTCGAGTAAGTGTAAAAGTGACTTGGGAAGATTATTTCTCATTTGTCTTAATGCGGGGGTGGGAGTCAATTGTGAGTACGTCAGTGTCATCCGCAAACGTTCCGACTATTGCTTCTTCATAAGCTGGTAGGTAGTACGTATGTGTATAGTAAGTATAGTATGGGGCCCATAATACTGCATTGGGTACACCAGCTGAGCTTTCATATAGTTGTGTTTTTTCCCTGGAATCGAATTGGTGATTTGGGATTATTTTTCGGTCTTCAACTATAGGCATCATTCTCTTGAGCAAAAGGTATTCCATTACTTTAGAGGCATTAGGATTATTGAAACTAATTTGCTCGAGTAGGGGAAGGGGGACTTAAACGCCCCACTTATCAAGTCGAAAAGGAAATTGAGGGAGAGAATAGTCCTTATATTGTAATATCTAATGTTTTTTGATTAATGAGCGAGCACCGACTTTTATAGGAAGAAATTGAATCATTGAAATTCAAAGAACACAAAGCATAGCGCACAAAAGCTTTCTGGCCACGTGTAAGTCTACTAATAGGACAAGCATAATTTGGTTTCCAAATAAAGACGGCGTATTCTAAAGGGTTTTCCAATAAGAGGTGTTATTTTGATAAAAGATCAATGGTTTCGTTGCTTGTGTGGCACGTAGCGCCGTCTTGTTGAAAATGAACGTTGTACAGATCAATACCACCCAATTCCGGCAACAAAAAATCGTTAATAATCTCTCGATAGCGCAATCCATTCACCGTACCTGTTGCTCCAGCTTCATTTTCGAAAAAGAAAAGACCATAAACCGCACCAAACAGATACACGTTGAGGATAGAGAGGCAACAATAACTCTTGGATTTTCTAAGCCCCAGATCCGACAATTTTTCTTGTTGACGAAGCCGCCAAGGTGGAAATGGGCCTCATCACTCAAGATGGTTTTTCGATGGAATCCCGGATCATTTTCATGCATTTCAACGACCCAATCAGCAAAAACACGACGTTGTTGATGATCGGCCGGCTTGAGTTCTTGTGTTAACTGGACTTTATAAGCCTTAGGACCCAAATCTTTATGCAAAATACGGTCTAATGCCGTTTGTGGAATGCCCAATTCCAAGGAACGACGAGGAATGGACAAACCTGGGCTTTCTTCAGCACTTTCGGCTACAACGGCAATATTTTCGGCTGTTCTTGAGCGACGTTTTATTCTTCACATCACTAACTCGTCCCAACAGCTCGAATTTTTTCACCAACTTCTGTATTGCGGTCCGACAAGGTGCTTCACGATGACCCAAAAATGGTAGAGTTTTATGAACCGTCTCTGCCAAACTTTCCCCATTTTTTATTGTGTATCGTTCCATTTTTATTAATAGCGTAGTTTCTACTTGTTAAATATCAAAAGTTATCTACCGAAATAGCGGACTATTCAAAATAACACCTGTTATTGGGAATCCCTTTAGTTTCGAAAGTATATAATCAATTTAGAGTATAAGGATCAACAAAGTCCGAACTAGAGCGTCGAATAAAAGCAAATACGGATAATGACTTTATATGTTAATTTTTGGTGTGACTACCTGCATCATCTGTTATCGATTGCAACCTACTGAGCATTGATGAAATTCGTTTTTTAAAGCCACATTACCATGGCAAGAGAATCGACACACACAATCTTTTTGCCGATTTTAAAGATGCATTCGACAGCTCGAAAAGGTGTTGCCTATATGCCGCTCAATACCAGCAGCACCGTCAAAACTGTGAAGGATTTCTCCGAGCCGTTTGATACTAAACGAGGTTTCAGATAGGGTGACTCGCTGTCGGCTGAATTCTTTAAGACGCAGAACTTAATCGCGCAGGCACAATTTTTTATAAAACTCATTAGATTTGCATTTTAATATATATTTTTTTATTTAAAACCATATCACGTGGGTGTCCGAGTACTTTATTGAGCCACTGTATGTTAGCTTTAAGGTATTAGAGCACCTTTTAAGGAAAACAAAAAAGCTATTTCTTCGATTTCCAGAGTAGCCTAACTCCTTAATAAAAGTTGAATTAAGTTACGAATGTTTTTAGGTAAGATTAGATTTTTTTACCTAAAAGTAAATGCTGTTAAGGTCAAATAAGTATTATATGCAGTGTTTACAAAAGTTCACAAATGTTCAGGATGCTCATTTTGATCCTCAAATGTACTTACACATTTTTACGCCGCGTCACGCTGTGATGAAATTTCACCCATTCTTCCCGGAAAATGAGTGATTTGACACTTTTGTCTTTATACCAACCAATACTTGCACCCATGCACTTATTACAAAGTTCTTGAGTAACTTCATATACGCAATATCGAACATAGTACCCACGAGCCACTTAAGAAAACATGTAAATTCAAATTTATAGCCGCAAAACTAGTGTCAAATCGCCACATACTTGTAGGAATACTTCGGTATTATTCAAGACGACGCACGCCTGCAGGTTTGGTAAACCACTTTCTTCAGCTACTTGCAGTTAAACTGTAAATAATAAAGATGTTGCACAACAGGTTGCCGCCACTTGAACATGTCCATGTGTCCTAATCACATGAGGTAAGTAAAAAAAAAACAACAGAATTCGAGGAGAATAAAACACTAAAAGAAGCCGCAATGCAATAAAATGGCATAGAAGTAGCTCACTGAACGCATCGACGAAGGGCACTGGCGAAGTCCTGAAGCCAATAAAGGACATACAATTAAATAGTGCTAGTATTGTGCTAAGCAACAATGTGACGAAGGATCGTGTGGGTAATGATGTATGGAAGGCGAACATACAAATCATTGTAGTTGTAAATATTATATATGGCACTTTGTATTTCGTTTTACTAGCCGCCTTTTTTCTGCAGAATTTCATTTTTTTTGTCGTTCTGGCATTTTGGCTGGTTTTACACGCTTATTGACCAACAACAAATGACAGATCAAAAAGTGATCGTACGAATGTGCAACACAAATGAGTCACAGGACATGTGAGAGATTATCACTGGGGTCAGAGATATGAGTTTGTATACATATACAGATACAAGTATACATACTCGTACATACATATGTGGCTAGCTGGTTATGTGACCATATGACTTAACTAGAAAATTTGACAAGCCTGTTAGGTTCATTTGGATTTACGTAGGATCGTCTTGCATTTTACTTGCAGTTTGAGAGGACGACAGAGTTGTTTTGGCGTAGTGTGCCTCGCAGCGGTGCGGTTTTTTTGCGGTGTAGTGGGCGTTAACGACATGGCCAACGATGATTATAGATTTATGTATTTTTCTTCTTTTTTAACCAAACATATTTTTTTTTTTTGTTTTTTTTTGTACTTTTTTGGTTGAACGCATTTTGTGTCGTTTAGAGGCTCTTTCGAAGGCAGTGGTTATTAGAAAGTATTGCAACATATGGCCGAGCTATTGTTTCTTTGTAGCACCAAAAAAATTGTGACTTTAAATGGCAAGTCAGACCTTCTGTCTTCGTTGCTTTGTTTTTATAAGGTAGCAGTTTTTTACTTATTCTTCTATACGTTTCACTAATCCTGATAAAGTTAATAAGAATTTCGATGGACACCAAAGTGGCGCTTCGAATTTGATTTGCGTTAGAGCATGAAGAACAGCCAATATATAAAATATACATAAATGAAATTATATTTTTTTGCTAGAATAAAATCTATACAAAGTGCCGCAAAAATTAACCATCCAAGTTTGGTTTTGAATAACTTAGTTGATAAATAGAAAGCATGATTTTGAGTGATGGAAATTTTTATTTTGACTTTTACGTACTCCATTGGTTACTTGTATGCTGAAGCTGCCAGTTCACAAGTGTTATGATTGACGTATGACACCAGTAGCAAAAATTATAAATCTTTCGATAGAGTGATTATTTTTGCGCCACTTTGCACCAATACGGACAGCTAGTATTTGGAACCGATTTCCTCGATTTTGCTTGAAAATAACACTTCAGAGCTTTTCTCAACCTCCCGTTAAAGGGTTCAGTGGAAAAAATACGCATATTTTGGACAGTTTTTTCCGCAGGAAATATAAAATAAAATTTCGAACAGATTTGTTCTCGCATATGTCGTAAGCTGTATGAATTATTATTTTTTTTTAAGTTATGTAAAAAAAAAACTGCCTGCTGCACAACCTTTCTTCAACGAAGCCTCTTTTCCTGAAGGACACCAACTGCATCTGCAATTTTAATTTACGGCCATGAAATATGAGGGTTAACTTTTAACAGGGTCGTCGTTAATTTAATACTTTTATCGAAAAGTTTAGTACTTTTTAGCATAAACTTGCATTCACTTTCACTTACGAGCTTTTGTTAGTTCTTTTTCCAGTAAATTGAAAAATTCATCTCGCGCAAAAAAAAAACGAATTAATTTGTGAGAATTTTCGTCCTATGATTTATTACCGAATTTTAACGTGGATTATCGAGACAACAGTGCATTGATCAACTTACTTGCGCTTTTGCCATTGAAGCTCCACACGTAGTCACTGTGTAACGCTAGTACAACGAGTTCCAACACAGCCATCGACCCTTGCAGGCTGAATTTCGTGCAGGGCGTCAAAAAATTGTGCGTTAATTGCGTTAAATAACGCAAGACCATCTTGTAGCATATCCCGTTACAGAAGCATCCCTGGACAATAGTGGGATCAGCATATATTCAATAAGTTGTTAAGTTTCAAAGGCCGGTGTTGATTTTAAGTAAAACACAATTTTTTTAGGATGTTATTGTCATTTCTCTTTATTATGATAATATTGGTATAATTCAATTACGTATGGAACAAAATATTGGCCACATGGCCGCCGCGGCCTCGGCGGCATACCTCCATCCGAGGGTCCAAATTTTCGATTACGCTGAGGCATAATTGAGGTTCTATGCTGTTAATGTGCCGAATTATCTCATTCTTTAGCTCTTCAATTGTTGCTGGCTTATCGATGTACACCTTTTCTTTCAAATAACTCCAAAGAAAGAAGTCCAACGGTGTCAAATCACATGATATTGGCGGCCAATTGACATCGCCGCGACGTGAGATTATTCGGCCATCAAAATTTTCGCCCAAAAGAGCCATTGTTTCGTTAGCTGTGTGACAAGTGGCACCGTCCTGTTGAAACGGCATATCGTGCACATCCATATCTTCCAATTCGGGCCATAAAAAGTTCGTTATCATCTCTCGATACCGAACACTATTCGCAGTAACTGCCTGACCGGCTTCATAAACCGCACCAAACAGTCACTCTTTGTGGGGCACTGGATTTTCGGCAATCACTCTTGGATTATCATCCGCCCAAATGCGGCAATTCTGCTTATTGACGAATTCATTGAGGTGAAAATGTGCCTCATCACTGAAGATGACTTTCTTCGAAAATTGGTCATTCACTGTTGCCATTTCCTGCCACCATTCTGACCATTGACGACGCTTGAAATGGTCAAGAGGCTTTAGTTCTTGAGTGAATTGCAATGTTCATCAACGACGAGCGTGAGAGGTGCAATTGTTGGGCACGACGACGAGTTGAGGTGGACGGCTCTTCAACCACACTATCGCGAACAGCAGCAATATTTTCTGCAGTACGAGCTGTACGAGCATATGCACTGGTGTTTCCACATCTCCTACAGACCCGGTTTGCTCAAACTTTTGCACAACTTTTCCGATTGTACGCACAATTGGACGATTAAATTGACCGAAAAAATCACGAAGTGCGCGATATGCAATTTGATTTGAACGCCCGTTTTCATAATAAGCCTGAATAACTTTAACGCGTTGCTCGATTGTGTGTCTTTCCATGGTTCAAATTGAGTTAGTCTGAAATAGAAAAATGTCAAATGAAATGCAGAAAAAAAATTGATGTTTAGGTGTGGTTCATATTCAACATCGGCCCTTGAAATCCGCCCTTTATAAACATTTGGTCGTCAAGAAAAGTTGTTCTCGCAGACGATGGATCGATGAGCTGTATGAGCTTTAAAGTTCCAGCGGCTGCGTTGGCTGAGTCATATCGTGCGAATGGATACAAATGCGCCGGCTCTGAAAGTATTCGATGCGGTACCAGCTGGTGGAAGCAGAGGAAGAGGAAGATCTCCTCTACGTTGGAAAGATCAGGCGGAGAAAGACTTGGCTCCACTTGGTGTTTCCAACTGGCGCCGGTTAGCACGAGAAAGAAACGACTGGCGCGCTTTGTTAAACTCGGCCGAAACCGTAAGCGGTTATCTCGTCAATAAGGCAGAAGAGAATAGCTATGGAAGCTATGGATTTTCATAATCTTTAAATTGAAATTTCCCCGAACAAAACGTAGAAAATTTGTTTATGAAAAAAATTAATTTAATATATCGAAAAAAATCTATCTAGAGTTCTATGCAGAATGTAATTGTAAATACACTAAATTAAAATGTATATATTAGATTCTGTATATTTGGGAAAAATGCGTATAAGGTTTTCTATACGGCACGCAACGAACTGGGAGGCCGGCACAAAATTCAATAGGAGTTCTTAGACGTTAGCCCACCACATTTTTCTACCATCGTTTCGTTTTCAACTTTTGTTTAAATGAAAAAACATTATTGATAATAAATTAACAATATAAAGAATTAAAATTTCAGCAATAAATTGATAACAGGGGTAAGAACTTTCTGTACAGAATGACGGCGTCGGATGAGTGTATCAAAACACCCAAAAGGCTTGACCCAGCAGGAATTTGAACTTTTTGGTGGTTTTTATTAATCGTAAGAAGTTGTTTTGACAGAAGATCCACCCGAAATTTTTCAACATATACATATGTATACATATGTGTAGAATCTTTTAATCCTCTAACTCTTTCCTTAATAGGACATTTTAGAACCTTTTTAAATAATGCTTAAAATGTATAACGAAAAAATTGCACTTGAAATTTTAATTTTCATTTAGGTTAGATTGATAAATTTGAAATATTGAAATTATTTTTAATTTTTCAAAGCAACCTTGATAAAAAAATATTAAAACTTAATTTGACACCAAAAACAAAATAATCACCTCTATGGGTTAAACCCTTTTGGCAGTGTTGATATACACCATTCTGCGAAGGAATTTCTCACCCCCCCCCCAAAAAGGGTGTCGCACAGTAAAATCTAAAGGAGTAGTCTTATGTTGCAGCTGGCGTTTTCATAATGTATTTTTTAACTATGCAAGAGTGGTTGCCGCCGTAGCCAGATTGGTTGGTGCGTGACCACCATTCGGAATTCCCAGAGATAACGTTGGTTCGAATCTCGGTGAAGCACCAAAATGAAGAAAAAGTTTTTTTCTAATAGCGGTCGCCCCTCGGCATTCAATGGCAAACTTCCGAGTGTATTTCTTCCATGAAAAAGCTCCTCATAAAAAAATATCTGCCGTTCAAACACCCAAAAAGGGTGTACGCGTAAAAAAAAAAAGAGTTCCTTAAAAGCAAATTTTACACAAAGAATATACCTCCAAATCGACATCAGGCATTTGCAATGTCACCCGTCTCAAAATATGTAGTTGGTCGTTGGAGTATAGTTGAGGAAACTTTGTACTAGAAAAATATTAATTAAATACGTGTGACTGATTGTTTTAAAGTAGAATACTTGCTGTATGTTGTGAAAAAATTTCAAACAAACCGGAGCAAAACTTACGGAGATATTTGGCTTTAACTGAAGGAGAATAGTTAAGATTTCTTTAAACGAAGAAAACATTAAGCAAATAAAGCCATTTTGTTTTTTAATCGAATTTCTATTTTTTACAATTTTCTAAAGTAGAATACTACCTATCGAAATTGTGTCGGTGGTAAACCATTGTACCATCCGGGATGTTATGTGGTACATACATATGTGTACCAACCGTCCTACAAAACATACTATACCATATTTTTTCTTACAATAATAAAACGAAATAATTAATTTATTTTGCATGTAAATAATACACAAAATTAGTAATTTTATAAAGAATCAAACAATTAGTAATCAAATACATACATAGATAGTAATTCAAAGCAATGTAATAATTTTAAATAAAATTATGTATGAAATGATGCAAAGCAAAACTTGCACAAGGGAACTTGGCACTCCTGACATATTGTTTTTGTAGGTGTCTATTTTTTTTGGTTGCTGCAACTAATACAACACCGTCGTGTATCGCCTTCAATAGGTAGATGTTTCTGTCCTGTAACCCGACGGACTGGTCCTGGCCCTACCGACCAAGGAACAGCTGTGACTTTGGAGTCCTCATCTATGAGTGTCTCTGCCAAGGTCACCAAAAACGATTTGCGAGGCATTTTTTCCCTTCTAAGTTCATTATAAATGATCCAAGCGTTTATGGCTGCTATCATAAGAAAGCGGTAAAAAACCTTCTTCCACCATTTATCCGACTTCCGATCATATTCGTAAAGTCCACTCATTTGATCGGCTAAATCGATGCCTCCCATAATTTAACGATAAAATTGAATTGCGTTTGGATATGGCACTTGGATTTTTTCCCCTGTTTTTAAAGTTTTTGTAACAAACGTCATGCCTGGTTCGTGGCAATTACTTCTTACCAAAACCTCCTTCGTGTCCGGCCATTTTACGCATAAAAGACCCGATCGTGTTCTTTTGAATTCTGCTTCTCCTCGCTCAAGTTTCTTACTTGTAAACTCGGGAACGTTTTTTCTGTTACGCATTGTAGTACCAACGGCTGGATAAGGTAAAGTATTTAACAGATTAACTGATGTGAAAAAGCGATCGAAACACAAAGTAACATCATTTTCTGCGACTGAGCTGATGAGTTTAGTTACTACTCTTTCTCCAAGGGTTCTTCAAAGTCTTTTCCACAATAAATATTGAAATCGATCGTGTAACCTGTAACAGTGTCACACCTAAGCCACATTTTTATACCTATTTTGACCGGTTTTAGGGGCATGTATTGCTTCAGTGAGCTGCGGCTCTTGAATTTTGTCACCGACTCGTCTATACTTTGGAAGCTGCTGTCTTGTCTACACTTTTGGAAGGTTTTTTTAGACATTCTACTAAATCGCCTAGGTAATAAGTCTTACTACAGTGTAATAGTTTTTCCGGGCATGCGAAATACATCTTAGATGTGATAAATAGGAATCAATCCCTAGCAATTGCTTCTTGAATAGATTTATTACCCAGAGATTTATGAAGGGACCAATAATCTTTCACGCAAGGAAGTCGATTATAGCACATAATGAACATACATCCAACAATTACTTTTATTTCCCCAGCATTAGTTCTAGTCAGTTTTTGTTTTTTTCTTGCTGATTGCTCACTTTCTAGTATCTGTATACGCTCATTCGTGCACTGAGCTATGTATAGTACATATAAACGGATTTCGGTATAAGTTTTTGAAAAATGTCACCAATACTAGCTATGCGAGGTATATCTGATGAAATTTTGCAATTACGGGAAGTGCTTGCAGTTCGCTTAGGAACAAAATCTTCCGGAGACTTCCAGTCAAAATTTTCATCGTGTGGTTGGTCACAGTCTCATGTGTTTGTATCAAATTCATTTATATCCCCTATATCCTCGTTTATGTTGTCATTATCTAAGTCTTCCGCACTGGAAGAGCTTGACTTATAGTTTTCGCTTGGAACAAAGTTATCAGAGCTTCCGGATGAAAAGTCTTCCATATCGCTGCAACTTTCATCTTCCCCCTCCAACAACTTACGTATATCGTCCTGGTTCATATTACTGACTAAATCCTGTGTGGAATATATTGAAAAATAAGTTTTATTCACTGGACTACTGGTACTAATATGTTCTACTTAAGAAGACTACTGGTACATATACATACCACCTGTAGAATTTGCACAAATATACTTTTATTTACATTTTCTTACCAGATTTACTTCAACTATGTGGTATAAACCTTAGTTCTCTAAAATATGTTATTATCTGCCAATAAATCTCTATGTATGCACAGATATCTTTCACAAAAGTCCACGCGCTGCACTTTTCAACTACTCTCAATAGAAAAAACATGAATCTGAGCATAATGGGAATGTAAAACTGTACTCTAAAGGCACGTGCGGATTGCGAAAATCTCAACAGACGGCACGGTACATTTCCAAACTTGATTGAATGTAAATTAAACATTTTACCGACGTTTAAACTTTGGTGGTACACATAGGTACCAGCCGTACCGAAAGGGTTAAGAGTATTTTCGTAAAAAATCGGAATGGTAAAAATATACTTTTATACTATAGCTCTAAATACTGAGGTATCGAGCAGGGCGAGTATTATTGCTCAGCTGCTCAAATGTTTGTTCGAAATTCTCGAGCTTTTGAAAAACCAGTGCGGCTAAAAAAAATTATCAACTTTATTTATCAGCGTTTCCATTTAGCTTACCAACGAGGTAAGCATTTTGTCTAAATAATTTTCAAAACTAAAAAGAGAGTGCTGGTAAAAATGTCAAAATAATCAAAAGTATTATTCGAGTTACTCGAAAAAGCTCGATATACCCGAGCTCATGCTCGAACATTTTCTCGTAATGAGCTCCGAACACTTGTTCAAGTACCCTATACTTATTTGCCCAGGCTGTTCTAAAATATGAACAAAATTGAAAGCTTTATTTTATAAACATATGATAATATGTGTAATGTTGACAAATTGATAAATAAAAAATCGATTTATGAAATTAAATGCAAAAATCGATTGACCGATTAGAACAGAACTGCTATGGCTTTCCTAAAATAAAACCAGTGGTTATCGTGCGTGGACAATTGGCGAGATACATGCTTTGGCTCTGTATGGCTCATGGATAGGCTCGACACCACTCGTATGTGAAATTTGAGCTCAAATATTCATGCCTGCTTATTAAATAGAAAAAGACTGGAAAATAAATCAATCAATGATACTAATCTGTTTGCAAAAAAACACTTCTGATATTACTGACTCAGTAGTTATCCCTCCATCCTTGACAAACTTGAATTCAAAATATATGTACATACATGTATGCAGATGTGTACTATACTTATATATGCATAGCGTACCACATTTCTACATATGCATCATAAATTTTCCTAATAAAAACATCACTCGTTGGCGTGACATTCCCAACGATAAGCTTATCAGTTTACAACGCCCTAAGGATATTCGAATGTTGTAGAACGATTCTAATTTTCGATTTTCCACCAATAAACAAATACTCACAAATATGCATCACAGTAACAGCAATCAGTGTTTCATAGATGAATGGAAAAGGGGAAGTTAAAGGGGGAAGGCACGAGGCTGATACCATTCGTAATGTATGTATTGTTTGTTGTAATGCCGTTGATGCGAAGAAAGGACTGCGACATATGTAAGGCTTGAAATTTTCATTTTCACGGCACCGCATGTCGCTTATTACCACTGACGCCATCAGCGCATAAGTATTTATTCATATGTTGTATTGAAAAGTTGTAGCCACATTGCGACACGTGCTCCGGCTGGTGCCACTGCTAATGGCTCCACAATGACCGCGCACAAAAAATGTTTATTCTTTCACCTTCATTTTTACTATGTTATTTATTGTCGACACTTTCTCGATGGCGGTTAAGCTGTTCGTGGCGGTAGTGGTAGTGGTGGCGGTGGTGGACACAAATTTTATTATTCATTCGATTTTTTTCGGGTTTCATGTACTATACAAGTACATACCTACATACTCACATATGCGTGTAGAAGTGAGTCAAAGCCGAAATTTCCCCGACATTTGTTTACGGCATTGAGTAGCTAGCACACACATACACACACATTCTTATATGTATAAATAAGGCAGGATTAATGCTTATTCACGTTTGATATAAGTATGCATATATGTATATGTATTTATGCATGGTTGGGAATGTGTTCGCCCCCGCAGTGCACACACTTACATATTTATCTACACATGCGTGCATATCCTCTGTTACGCTCGTTCACTGCTGAGGGTGCAAATGTCCTTTTTTCAAGCGACTGTTTGACTATCGAAAATTAAAATGTATTTAAATGCTTATATGTACATACATAGGTATGTAAAGTATTGTTTCGAAATAATACCAACAGTTTGACCACAAAAAAAGCGTAACAAATTGATTATGATTTTTGGTTAAAAATCGATTTGTTTCGCACATTTATGTGAAGAAAGAGTCCACAAAAAAAAAAAAAAACAAAAAAAAAAACTAGAAAAAGGAAACAAGCACTTGAACGATGGGGGTGTATGAGTTGAGAAATCTGGGCTTTATGCTCGATTCTGAACGTAATTGTGTTTGAATAGAATTAGTTTTGCGGTCAGTATGCTCTGGTAGTTTTGACTCGTCAGTAGCGCCATTTAATGAGTAAATTGAATGAGTGAGTAAAATGATTGTACACAAAATTTTCTTTGTTACAAAGCGTGTATTGATAGCGTTAAGGGGGATTAAATGTTGGTCATGTTAAAAATGTTGCAATGTAATTAGAATAATTGATAAGATCTTTAAATATTTAAGTACAATATTTTCAATAAACTCCAGACAGATGGGATAAACTTGATTCTTATATTACCTTTGAATGCACTAACTTTTCGCATTGCATACTTCTTCTTTGTGATTGGTGCGATAAGCGCTTGAGCGATTTGGCCGGGCTCAACAAATTCCGCCAATTGGACAAGTCCCCAAGTGAGGCCAAGTCTTTTTCCACCAGGTCCAACACAGAGAACGCTTTCCACTTCGCTGGTACCGCATCGAATAGAACCGGAGCGTTTTTTATCCATTCAGTCGCCATGACCAGTGGAGCCGCTGGATCTTTGTTCGTTGCACTATGTCTATGTCTAGGTGACCGCCGTAACCGAATGGGCTGGTGCTTGACTACCATTCGGAATTCGGAGAACGTAGGTTCGAATCTTCGTGAAACACCAAAATGAAGAAAAAGTTGTTTAAAATAGCGGCGTATTTCTGCCAGAAAAAGCTTCTCATAAAAAAAATATGTGCTGTTCGGAGTCGGCTGGAAACTGTAGGTCCCTCCATTTGTGAAAAGTATCAAGACGCATGCCACAAATAGGAGGAGGAGCTCGGCCAAACAGCCAAAAAGGTTGTAAGCGCCAATACGAGTATATATGTACATACATATAATATATACATATCTATGTCGCCGTTAACGTCATACAGTTTATTGTTCCAGCTCCTGCGATTCTCGCCATCGCCAAGGTGCAACTGTCCGAAAACCTTCCGCAGAATCTTTCTCTCAAACACTCCAAAGGACGCCTCATCGGTTATTGCCATCGTCCAAACTTCTGCACCAAATAATAGGACGGACATGATGAGAACATTATAAAGTGTTAGTTTTGTTCACCGAAAGCGGAGCTTACTACTCATTTGCCTGATTAGTTCAAAGTAGCACTTGTTGGCAAGAAAGATTCTCCATAAGAGATTTTCCTTGGGTTTCAAGGTTTTCTGATTATTATAGTCACTAATGCCGGTTCCTTAATCAACGAAGTCTTTTACTACTTCAATATTGCAACTGTCAACAATGATAGGAGGTACTTCGATTTGTTCTCGTTTATCACCCGACACATTCGCTTTGCTTTTTTATTCAGTTTGGAAAAGGCAGATTTAACAGCGCGGTTGCTATAGCAGGTGGAGTAGAAATTATTATGAGGGATAACTAGTCGGTATACGCAATCCGACGGCTATAGATAATTTTCATTTAATTACGAAGAGATATGTAATTTACTTAGGGAGAAAAGTGATAAGAGTTTTGTTGTGTTGCAAGTAAAAAGTGATTCAATAAGATCGCAGATTCTCTTTCATAAATAAAACACAAAAACATTTGTCGAAATGATTTTTTTTAACCCTATCACTTCGTAGTCTAAGTCATTTATGTATGGAACACAATATCCGTTGAATGCTCATCGTGACTCCTCTGGCAACATAGGATGCGCATGTTAAAATTTTCTATGACTTTTTGGCATAGTTCATTTATTATGTTTATATTCCTTCTTCAGTTCTGAGATCGTCTCGTAGCCCCAGAGGAAGAAGTCCAATGGGGTCGAATCGCAACATCTCTCAAAGCGCTGTGTTGCAAGTGCCAACTTCCTATTGAAAGTATATAAAGTCCCAGCTCATGCCATTTAATACCATCCCCGTTCACCGGTCATTTTCAAAGTATTACGCTCCGATGACCGTGCCAGCCAAAATTCACATCACACGTCACACTCGTTGTGGGTGCATAGTTCCTTTCTGAATGATATTCGAAGTTTCAGTACCACAAATGTGTTTTGCTTGTTAACAAAACCGTTTAGGTAAACATTTGCCGATACACTTCATGCTGGGCGATCATTTTTATATAGTCTATTTTATGCGTTCTTAAACTGAGTATCGCTCCATGACTAAGTTTGCCAAAGCCTGTAGTCCCCATATTAAAAAAAAAAAAAAATAATAATAATACTCAAAGTTAACAAATCACAAATAATTGCTGTCAAAGATCTGCATCATCCTTGAACAACTTTATAGTGCCGTATTTCCATCTCATACATGCTTCTTTAAGAAGGTACTCACTGATTCTGAGCTTGCAACTAGCGAGCGGCAATCCAAATCTCTTCCAGGTATGTGAAAATGGAAGTACGGAAGTTCACTTTCGAGTACGTTCGTCTGCGTTATAATGGAAAGGAGAAGAACCCAAAAAGAATTGTAACTCTTCCGATATTGGCAGTCAACCGGTTTCTAGCCAAGTAGTTACTATACATTCACCTTTTCGCCGGATCCCGCGCCATGTGCGCCTACCTCATTTGGCTTATTTTATTCATCTTCTAAAGGATATAGCCAATTTTGACTTTTGGTGCCTGAAATCGCGACTTCCTTTCAATTGGAACAAATGTTTTCATGTTTGTTTTTTTGTCGATTTAAAAAATTTTTCTATCAAGCTACGGTTTATTAAGTTGTGCCTTAAGCGCGTTAGCGAAATTAAAGACTTTGGAGTAACTTTCGATAACAGATTCGTTTTTGCCAGGTATATCAGCTACATAACATTCAAGTTTTACTCCATACTAGGTTTTGTAAGGCGTAAGACCTCCTCTGCGTTGGAAAGATCAGGTGGAGAAGGACTTGGTTTCACTTGGTGTGTCCAACTGGCGCCGGTTAGCACAAGAAAAAAAAAAAGACATTTTTCTGTTAAACTCGGCTAAAATCGCTTAAGCGGTTATCGCGCCAATCAAGAAGAAGAAGAACTTCCTTAAAAATAATTTTTTACACATCTTGAATACGCCATTTTTATGAGGACACCGGTCTTTCAGTTTGCTACTAATAGGACTCACATTTTTTTTCTTCAATTCGCTCTTCGTTCTTTAGAGTTTAGTGAACCCATGCCGTTGTATCCTTGTCTATTAATCATAAACTTTAAGTATCGTGAAACTCGTTAGCCTATTTTAAGTCGTTCTTTTACTTATAAAATCATATATATGATCATGATTGCCCGTATTTGTTGGAACTAATCAGTTGCAGTGTTCCTCAACGTCCTTTTCGTCCGTGGGGGTTATGTGAGAGTGTTCCACAACGTCGTTCGTTCCGTGGGGGTTATGTGAGAACTAACTATTCTTCTATCGCTTCAATCGCCCGTCTTGTTTGTGACATTTTTGTTATTGCTATCGTCTCTGAATTTTTGAACTTGGAATCGTTTAGGCATAATTTATTATAAGCGTACACTGGTTGGCGTATGTCTTCATCATCGACCTTAACAACTACGCTGTTAGATCTGCCATACGCTAACAAACAAACTGGAGAAAGTACAAAGAGTTGCAGAACTGTGTATAAAGGGTGCAATGCGCACCACTTCCACAGCAGCACTGGGAAAGATGCTTGACCTTTCCCCAATAGACTTAGTAGCAAAAAGTTCGGCAAAGAAGTCTGCTCTAAGGCTATTGACAGCAGCACAAAAGGTCTTATGGCCACAGCCGAATATGCAGAGGTATAAACGCTAACTCGGACTACGTTATTCCTCAAACTAATTTCAACAGGGAACCTAAGATAGTACTAGAAAAGGATGGATGGCGAAAGGGACGAGAGAACACTCCTCCGAGCTCTCAATAAAATTTTACATTGACAGCAGCTTTAATGACAAAGTCACACAGCATACGACAATGCCGGAACAAGATGCATGAGTTAGGAACTAAGAAACAAGCCACCATCTACTGGGTTCCTGGTCACAGGGGAATTGAAGGATATGAGAGAGTGGATATGCTAACCAAAACAGGCGCTAATCTTCCATTAACTAGCACGGCACGTATACAAATACCTCTCTGCAATCAAGACTAGACATAGATGCAGCAATGATTGGAGAAGCGAAATCTAGGTGGGAAAGAAACAGCTCATGCAGAATCGGGAATATCATCCTACGCAAGCACAACGTCAGGTCTAGAAACTATATTTTATCTCTTCCCAGGAAAGAATGTAAACTTGTAGCAGGTATATTGAGGGGACACTGTCTTACTCCATCGTTGGCGGCCAAACTGTAGCGAAGTCAACGCGAGAGGAACCCTGGAACACCTACTCTGCCACTGCCTGCACTTAGCAGAACACGAATAAACTGCTTAGGTTCTTACTATCTTAGGTACTTAAATTATCCAAACCGCGTATCAAAGAAAAAGTATAAGAACAACTCTCCATACTAACACTTGGTATCACTATGGATCGATTTCTGGTCTATGTGCGATCTAGAGGATCAACCAAGTCTAACCTAACCTAACCTAGATGGGCCTGGGGGTGAACGAGGACAAAACGAAGTACCTCCTGTCATCGAGCAAGAAGTCGTCGCGCTCGTGTATCGGCACCCATGTCACTGTTGACAGTTATAGATTTCGAGGTTGTAATAGACTTCATTTAACTGGGAACAATCAACAACAAAAAGAAGTCTGCCAAAGTAACGTGCGTATAAACAGTCAACACAAGTTAATGTGGATTTGTTAAAGGCCTTAGCAAGAAGGATATATTTTAAAACTCGTTGGGGCGAAATTTATCTCCACCAGCTTCAACAAACAGGCGACACGTGACGCTTATAGAACTATTGCAAAGGAAATGAAAATCAAATCATGTACATACATATATACATACAAATAGATGCAGTTAGATTTATTTCTACACATGAACTTTGCCCATTCCCAAGGTCAACCACAATCAAGTGCCCTTAGACTGGGGCGCAACTGCAAGCTAATATTTCAAAGAAATTTTGACAACACAGGTACATATATATGTGCACCTTTTGATGAATTAAAAAAAAAAGAAATTAAAAGTTAAGTTGATCTGAAAAACATCTGGGTGTGAACTACACAGACGAAAAAGAGCAAAGTTGAGTTAATGTTAAAATCAAAACGAGTCTAACGTTAAGTTTGATCAGGATAGGCAACTCAGCAAAAAATTTCAATGATATATGAAATGAAATCAGGCAAGAGTGAAACAAATTTAAGAATGACACCAGAAACTGAAATGAAATGTGATGTTAAGTGTATACACTATAATTATCGAGAGAAATGAAAAATTCATAGCCTAAAGCGTAATGGCAACTGATTTATCGTGCGACTGCAAATATTTATATATGTACATATGAACCTTCAATGGGCCTACTTACACATACAAATATTTATATATTACTGCTTACTTGTACACATACATGCACATATACATGTAAACATTGGAGGTTGCCTACAGTAAATCATACTAGTATGGAAGCACATCCTTTTGGCACGGCACTGGGCCGCGATGAGTCCCCAGCTTATAAATACAAGGTGGGGCAAAATTAATCATCCAATTTTGTTTTTGAATAACTTTCGTACTAACGCTTTTTTACGCTCCTTTGCTTGTCTGTTTTTATAATGCAGCTGTATAGTTCGCAATTATCAAATATGAGTGACGTACGACACTATTTGCAAAAATGATAAATCCTCGGATAGGGTGATTAATTTTACGTCAGGTTGTCGATATGCACGTAGAGATATCATCACCTGATCAAGCGCCATGTACCGCATCTATTTTAGACTAATGTTTGGCTTTCTTTCAAGTTCTTTCTATGTTCCTCCACTGCATGGAATTATGCTAATTTACAGTTAACTTTAACTTGTCGGGAGACGACTAGAGGTGCCTATTTCTTTTCCTCGGTGGTAGTTAACTATTTTCGCATGGCGATGACCGAAAAATATCATAAATTACGTAGATTTAGGGGATTTTTTGAAAGCTATTTTGTAGAGGCATACTTTAGACGGGCTTTGAAAGAGAAGTAGGTGGAAGTAAAGGTAAAGAAAAGTACAGGAAGGTTAACATGAAACAGAATATAAAAGGGAATAGAAAATAAAAGTGGTTTACAGCAAAATCCATAAATAAAACTCTTAATCTTAGCTCAACAACTGATTCTGTTGCTGAGAGCCTGAGTTTCCGTAGCGTTACCGCGATAATGTGCAACCTGCTGTATTTTCTTAACTATGGCTAGGATGTGTTTAAACTTTAATAACAGAGACCAACAATTTTACAAAAATTTTACTTAACGAATAAACGCTATTATTTACGAAAGAGGATGTCTCTCACATCAACTTTGCCGAAGGCTGTACTTGTGCAGAAGGTTGGATTCTTTCTCATAGGATATTAATATTTTAAGTTATCGAAAATACCCTCAAAGATGACGAACGCGCCTTAAGAAACGAGCAAGCTGGTTTTAGCCCAGATCGAAGATGTTTTGACCAAGCTAACACTCTTCGGATTATAGTAGAACAATCAGTTGAGTGGCGCTCCCCGCTCTACATGCTGTACGTAGCCTTTAAGAATGCGTTCGACACTAACAAACGAGACGCAATATGGCTGGCACTGAGTAGAGAAAGAGTTCCCGCCAAGATAGTCCGCCTCATTAAAGCCCTCTACGAGAACTTCGAACTGACAGTGTTTCACATGGCGATATCAGCGATCCATTAACTACCAACGCAGGCGTAAGCAAGGTTGCCTTCTGTCATCCCTTTTCTCTCCAACTGACCTTGCACAAAAAAGGCATCGTATGGAGTTTCACCAGACATCTTGAGGACCCGGACTTCGTCGATGTCATCTGCCTCCTCTCTCACAAACTCTGTGACATGCAAGCGAAGGCGGACAAACTAGTTGCGCTGGCAAGCACTGTCGGACTGGAGGTCAACATCGCCAAGGCCAAGGCTATGAGAGTTAACCACAATAACGCAAGGCAGATATTGGTTGAGGGATGTCCGGTTAAATTTGTCGAAAGCTTCCGCTATCTCGGCTGCATCATCACGGCAGGTGGTGGAACAGATGAAGATGTCAACTGTAGGCTAAACAAAGCAAGGGCGCGTTCGGGCGAATGCATACAGTATGGGGGAGTTCGCAAATCTCCAGGCGCACTAAACTGCTCATGCGTGAAGTCTGTATTGTTGTACGGAAGCGAAACATGACTGGTCTCTAACACCATCACACAGAGGTTACAATCCTTCATCAACAAATGTCTCCGCATAATCTACAGAATATTCTGGCCAAACACCATCAGTAACGACGCACTGTGGAGATTAACGAACGAGGAACCCATTTTTAGGCAAATCAAACGCAAAAAGTGGCGATGGATAGGTCACACATTGAGAAAACCGCCAGATAGGATCACGAGAATGGCACTGGACTGGAACCCACAAGGGAGCAGCCAAATTTCCCAGCAAAAAATGATCAGCGACTTGAAATTTAGACTTGTTTGCACCGAAATTCAATGAGTTATAAAACTGCAAACCTGAAATTTTTTAAACTTGCATTTATGTATATGGTTTTTAATAGATTAAATTATATTTTTATTAAATGTTAATAAAATTAAAAAAAAAAAATAAATTATCATATCTTGTAAATAAGTGATTGTTTTTATCACCCTGCCATTCTCTGCTGCGAAAGGAATTTCTTAATGGAAGTCCTTTCTAGACTGGAATGGCTTGAAGAGGATCCATTACCCAAGACACCCGTTGAGATCTACATGGACAGATCTAAAATGGACAAATATATAGGATCTGGGTTATATTGCGAAGAGCTTTCTATCAGTGAATCTTTTAAACTACCGGATCACTGTAGTGATTTTCATGCCGAGATAAGCGCTATTTATGAAGCCTTAAAATGGATAGAGGTAAACAGAATATCATCAACAGATATCTGCATTCCATCAGTCAGCCAAGCTGTCCTACGGGTCCTGGATGCATTCCAAATAACATCAAGGAGTGTCTTACATTGTCGCTAATCTCTTAATGAGATGACCAAATAATATCGTATCATCTTATGCTGGGTTCCAGGACACATATATATACCAGGGAATTGTAGGGCTAACCAACTTGTAAGAGAAGGTTCCTGTATGCCAAACATAAGTAATTTTATGCGGGTACCTCTCGCAACTTGTAAGCTTCTTATTAAGGACGCACTAATCAATTCTGTAAATCAAAGATGGATTAGTTTCAATACTTGTGAAATTACTAGGCAAACATGGCCAAGGATAAAGCTACATCTGTCCCAGAATATTATAAAATTGAGTAGACTTCAAAAGAGGATCTTAGAGGGGACCTCACAGGATATTGTTTCATAGGAAATGATGCAAGGAGATTAGGCGCTTACATGCATGATTTCTGTCGTAGCTGCAGGAAGATCCTAATTCTTAATAAATATACTTGTAGATAATCTATACACGTTAGGTATCAAAAACCTTTTACGCTTTGTCAAAAGCTCAGGATGGTTCAATATGGAAAGGGCGGCTGCCAACGGACCCATTTCGTGGTCAGAGTGGCATCTCTGTTTCTATGTGCGATGCAGCTGCCAAACGTAACCTAACCTTGTCAATAAGTCCCTATAGGTATAGGTATTTAACGTAGCGGACGTAGGTAATTGGCTGTAAATAAGTTAGGTGACATACCGATTTTATTTGCGACTGTTCTGTTATTTTTACGTAGTATAATAAAAAATGTGTAAAATATTTAGTTTAATTTAAAGCCAAGTTGCAGCAAACATATATTTTTTGGCTTAGTAGGCTACAACATACCCACATACAATAAACATCAGCAAACAGTAACAACGGCCATAACGGCCATAATGAAGTCAAAGCCGAAGCGAAAGACAGTACCTCAAAATAAGTCAGCCATCGACTATACAAGTAAATACAAACATGCCTGCTTATGTATGTACAAATGTGGTAGGCATGCAACATTTTTTTCTCCAAGAACTCTTAAGTGGCTGGGTGCTTTTCTCTCTTCGTTTTTTTAAGTGCACCTTTTTTTACCTTTGACCTTTAAGCATATAACACTGTAATGTATTGATGTTTGACGCTCAATGTCTGACACTCGAAAAGCGCTTATGATTTATTTACAACTCGTAAAACTTCTACACTACAAAACATACAAATGCGTTTACAAGCTGATTAATGCGCATCACCTTCTTTGAGTCATTAGCTTGCGGTGTTAAATTTTTGTTGAGTGAAAATATTCATATTACTTTTTACTTATTTACAATACTTTTTACTTATTTTGGGGGATTTTTTTGTTTGGTGGTGCTTGCGGTAATTTTAGATAAATGGCAAAACGGAGTGGCAATATATTGAAGATTAAAGTAGTCCTTCATGAGTGGAAAATAATTGGGAACAAAAAGTTACAATGCAGAATTTGTGTTCAAACCCCGTGACCAATTACGAGACTTTGCGAAATATGAATATTACGTGATTAAATATGTAAATAGTGATCAAAAAGTCCCCGGAATATATTCAGAAAATTAAAATTCCTCAAAAGTGATATTATCGCCTTCAAAGTACTCCCCATGAACTGCATTTCTGGGACTCTATTTTCGGTACAGTCATCAGAGTCGTCTTGGATGTTTCCATTACTTCCTTTCGGCTGTTCAAATGCATTCCCGTAGTGGTTTTTTGACTTGATCAAACTGCAAAACAAAAAAAAAAAAAACAAAAAATCAACGCCGGGAGCTATACCAGGTGAATTCGATGTGTGTTGGATGTTATGTGTTTCATTCTTGGTCAAAAATTGACGGATAATGAAGGCATTGTGCGACGTTGCGCTATCATGATGCAAAATTCACGATTGGTTTTCCCACAAATTTTTTCTTTTTTGGCAATTTGTTTTACGTAAATGTCTCATAGCACCTAAATAATAGTCTTTATTAACTGTCTGACCTTTTGGCAAAAATTCGTGGCATACTATACCGTTGTAATCCATGAACACCGTGAGCATCGCTTTAATTTTTAGATTGAAAGCAACGTGGATTTTTAGGCCTCGGCTCATTTGAAGCTCTACACTCACTCACTTGATGTCTGGATTAAGTATCGTTGTATCGTACTCATAAACTCCCGTCGCGTCTCTAGTAAGAATGGGTTTGATGAATGTTGGGTCGTATTTAGTCTTGAAAACCAAGTTTCAAATCAAATTCAATTCAATTCAAAAATCGATTTCAAAGCGGTCCCGTTTTTGCATGAAATTCATATATTTTGGGACCCACTTTGTAGCAAGACGGCGCAAACCAAAATCATTAACAAGAATATATTGAACGGATCCATAAGTAATTTTCAAGTCCTCTACCAGCGCTTTGATGGTTAATTTCGGGTTATTGATCAACTTTTCTTTCACTTAATTCATGTTTTCAGTTTTCGCACCATTGAATCCATTTTTGAAACTGTAAAAAATAGAAAAGACATGTAGAGGTAGATTTAATCAAGGCGACGTAACTTTTACAAATGTCAAGCAATGGCAATAGAATTTTAGTAGAAATGTGAATCAAAGATGTTGCAATCTAACAAAAAGAAAAAAAAAACAGAAGTTAGTTGACTTAGAGGGCGTTCTGCTGGCGGTTGTTCTGCTATCTTTTTCATCAAGGTGGTATTTACTATCTACGTATATAGGATTTTTCATTGAGTTCGCTCGAACTTTCAATTCAATTAGAACAGAAACTTTAGGTCCTGTTCCCAAATTTGTTAGTCTTTTTTCATATTTTTGTATATTTTTATTTTTTTCATAATGGCAGCCAAACGACCACCGCGGCTCCGTTGTGGACGATAGCCATTGTTAGTACGTACAACTCCTAGCACCTTTTCGAAGAAAGAAAGGTCGATTACGCTGCTGGACCAATACTCACACTTTTTCGCAGTGCAAAGGCACCTGATGAATCTTACGTGGACTTTCGCCACTCCTGATCCGGAAAGCTCCGCCAGCACCTTAACGAAAATAAGTCTGATCACGGAAAATGATTTTCTTGGGGAAATCAAGGCACGGAACCTTTGGTGAACAGAGCACTGATTTTTATAATGTTCATATATAATATGTTTTTATGGTTACATGACAAGACTAATTAAGTAGATAGTCCTGCTAAATTTGACACTGCTAAATTTCGAACGACCTAACGAAATTTTTATTACTCCAGTGTTGGAGGCTGCTCTAGGCCAGAAAATATTCATTTCCTTTTTTCTCCTGAAGAAACACCACACCCTTAGCAAGTTTTTAGGTCGAGCTTCTCCTACGTTATTGTTGTGTGCATCTTTCTAAATATTTGCTGTACTACAAATGAAGTGCCCAACAATTTATGCCACCTAACATTTATGGGTTGTTCTTATGAGCAATTTTATCTTTGAGGCAACTTTTCAAAGTTTGCCATTGGCTGCCGAGGTATGCCGGTAATTGAAAAAAAATATACATTCTCTCTACATGTTCGGAGTGGTGATCGAACGCAGGATATCCTGATAACTTTGATTTGTTATGTGTATGTATCTGTCATACATTTTGCCTCCCGTCATAATATTTCGGTATCCAGTCTAGTTGATTTCATACTATTTGAGAAATAAAATATAAATCGTAAAATATTTTATCTACCATAATATCAGATAGGGTTAATTGGCGCATAATCCATTACTAAGTATTTAGCCGAGCTCCTCATTCAAAATTGTAATGTGCGTATTGATATTTTCCCAAAAATGGAGGGGCCTGCAGTTTCAAGTAGACTGCGAACGCCCGATGCTTTTTCATGCCAGATATCGGGTGATCGATATTTGAAAAAAGCTTTTTTATCATTTGCATGATACACTCGGAGTGTTACAATTCTAAAAAAAAGCATTCTTCTTAAATGTTGAAAAAAACTCTGACCGATTTAGATAATTCTCGTTATTGTGGTTGTTTAACAAAAAACGGAATTTCAGGCGAATCGAAAAAGTTTAAATTTGTGTCAATTGCCACACGTTGGTCTCGTAAAACCTCGAGAACTGAGCTAGTGTAGAAAGGTATTCCAAATATTTGGAGTAAAACCATATTATCATGCAATTATGGATGTATTTCTTACTTTTGTTGAAACAAAAAAACAAAAATTGGTGAAAAAAAACATAAACTCTGTCAGATTGAAATAAAACTCAATCTTCAACATTCGATATGGCGGAGTCAATCTTAAGATCATCAGCGTAGAGAAGAAATTTCGAAAAGAGAAAACATGTAATTATATCATTAATGAAAATTATAAAGATAAATCGGCCGAGATTACTGCTTTGAGGCACACGAGATGATACCAGGAAGGGCGTTTTTCTTGCAACTATAAAGGTTCTACCAGATGAATATATGCAGTCTTATTGGAATAGAAATCTAAATAAAATAATTTACTAGGCAGCATTTTATAATAGACCCTATGAAAAGCCATCTTAGAGCCCGTGCAATCTGCATTCACTTGACAGCCAGCCTTAAAGCTATCGATACAGTCCGCAAGGTTAGACACCATAGACCATGAACTAACAAAACCACGTTCATTTGGGTTGCGGATTTCCAGTCACTAGACATTCCTAAAAGAAGAGTTTCGACGCCGTTTCACGCAACCAGTTGCCAGATTACTCGGTTGCCCAGATAACTAGTATTAAGCCTGACCGAAAATGTATACCTGCAAATTTAAGTTCGGATCTGTATCCCTTATATACAGTCTGTGTCAGAAGATAAAAACCGGTTTTTTATGTAACTTCAAGATATATTTCGTTCTGATTTTTGCTGCGTAATTGTCCCACTCAAGGGCTACGACGCCAATGCCAGCTCAGGTTAGTGTCGTTCGAAACTTTCCCGTAAACGCAACCAAACAAAAATGAGTGAGAAGTGCACGAAGCATTTCGAGGTGGTATTTTTATGCACTCATTCGAAATGGCCGAAATTATCTTATGCCGCGGCTGCAAAAGTGATTAAAAAATCAAAAAAGTGTGTTATGATGTGGAATCAGTGGTATAAAGTGTACAAAAATGTTGATGACTTTTTCGAGCGCGGCTTGAAGCGAGTGACGACAAAAAAGCAGGATGAAGTGATCGTCCAACTTTTTAAGCGGGACCCTTCTTTGGGACTACGCTAAGTACGATCAGTTCTTGCTAAAAAGGGATTAGATGTGAGTATCAACATAATCGAACGTCGACTGAAGGAGGCGAACATATCCTACGGTCCCACATCATCAAAACCACTGCTCTCAGAAAAACACATTGAGAAGCAACAAAATAAGAAATTGGTGTCACAGTATTGGACTGGCCTGCCCAGACCCCAGACGCCAACCCCATTGCAAATGTGTGGGGAATTATGAAAACGCATCTTGTCGAAAATATAGTCTACGATTTAAAGCAACTCGTGTGCCAAGTTCGTAAAATCTGGTCCTCTTTGTCGACGAGCTACGCTGGTTCAAATACCGAGAAGATGTCAGGCTATACTCGAGAACGATGGAGACTACACAGCTTATTGAGTAATAGCGTCTCGTAGTTTTGTACATACTTTTATGTATATATATTTTTATACTTCATGAATAATCGCGGTTCCTTTTTTCTGACACAGACTGTATTTGCTCTACGAAGAATGTTTTAACCCTTCCTTGCTCCTCCCGTAAGTGTTATTGTATAGAGAAAGTTTTGAGTAGAATAGCCAGTCTTAGACCCTTAACGATTGTAGTATGTCTAATACCGGATTTCCTGGAGCTTAAATTGGTTGTCTGCGCATTTTTTGGTGCAGAATTTATGTCTCTCGAAGCACGAAGGTACCTTACCCATGATTACAGATTGTACCCTGTTTTGTTTGGCACAGTTGCCTTCGGTTGCGCTAATTCTAGCAGCGCCGCGTTTCCTCGCCTCTGGAGTACATTTAGCGCCGCCCAGCACCTTCGGTTTCGCAGCCTCTGGCATTAAGCCTTTTTTGAAATGGCGCAAATGCCATTTAGTGCTTGCGCTACTTAGATCCGCATTTTTCTTGCCTCCGCGAAGCTGGAAGTTTGCGCAGAAGCCTGCTCAGTACTCATGCTAGCCTTTGGAATATTCCCCTTTTGATTTCGAGTATCCTTGGAGCCCTGTTGATTTGCGCTTTCCTTTAGTGACTCTGTCACTTTATAGGTCGTAGCTCCTGTTGGCTTCGGTCCTAATTTGGAGATAGTACTTGTCGATTCTGGAGATGTGGCTCCACTAGATCGACTAGTAGAGATGCGGCTTGCGAACCAGCCTACTTTATTATTTGTTTCACTTTTTTTGTACATAATTGAATAACAATTGAAATTACTTACCTAAGAATTTTTCTAAAAAAAAGATGGGTTTAGGTACATTGTGGATTTAATATAGAATTGATCACTGGTAAAGTGGCAACCATTTGGATTAACTTTTGACTGACGTTTGCTGGATTTAATATGTAATTAACTTCATAACATTTACATACATTTTGTTGCTAAGAAATTATAAAATATTTTTTAGTTGTTAAAATATTAAGTGCAAAAATACATACATAAGTGATTTTCTTATACAAGGTGGCGCAAAAGTAACCTTGCGATGTTTTTTGGCTGTAGTTTAAAAAGAAAATGAAAAAATTTGATTTTTCTTGTGGATTATTTTTATTTGGTCTTTTAATTTTTTTTACATCAAGTCGAGAATATGATGTCATGTAAATGGCCGCCGCCACAGTTGATTGCCATTTGAGCTCTTTTTATGGCATTTTCCATCACTTTGGCCAAAACTTGATGTCTTTAAGAGCTGCAAGAGTCTGAGGCTTGTTGACATAAACCCGCGACTTCAAAATGCCCTACAAAAAGAAGTCTGGAGCGGTCAAATCAGGCGATCTTGCTGGCCAGTGCAAATTGCCAAACGGGAGATTAGGCGCCCGGGAAATGCATCCTTTACCATATCGGTTGTGGCACGTGCAGTGTGTGCCGTTGCACCGTCCTGTTGGAACCACATGTTTTCCAATCCCAATTCATCAAGTTGCGGCAAAAAGAACTCGTTGATCATTGCTCTGTAGCGCTCACCATTCACAGTAACCGTTTGGCCCGCGACGTCTTCGAAGAAAAAATGTCCGATGACTCCTCCAGCGAAAACAGCACACCATACAGTGACTTTGAGCGGGTGTAATGGCTCTTCGTGGGTTACACGCGGATTTTCAGTGCCCCAGAAGCGTAAATTTTACTTATTTACGTACCCGCTAAGATGGAAATGGGCCTCATCACTCATTATTAGTTTTGATGAAAAATCATCTTCCTCTTGGTGGTGATTAAGGATGGCTTGAGCGTATGTTAGACGCGATTGGCGGTCAGCAGCTAACAGCTGATGCACCGTTTGGACTTTGGACGGAAACATCTTCAAACCTTGTACCAAAATTCGCTGTAAAGACCGTCGACTGATACCCATTTGCGTGGCACGTCGTCTGGTCGATGTCGACGGCGCTTCCATTACATCCTCGGCTACAGCATCAATATTCTCTGCAGAACGGCTACTCCGGGGTCTGCCACGCCTGGCAGCATCTCGTGTTGTGCCAGTCTCTTCGAGGCGAGCGGCTAAACGTGACAGTGTTTCACCAGTAGGCGTTGGACGGCGAGGAAATCTGCGGCGAAATTCACGTTGTGCCAAAGTCACCGACCTATTATTGGTCAAATAAATAGTCAGCAATATTCCGCGTTCTGGAGCAGTGTAGCGTAACATTGTTTATTAACGTGTATTTCGCATGTGTTTACTACACAAATGTCAAAACAGAACTGACATTAGGGGCCAATCGCAAAATTTATAGCATTTTATGATAGGAGGATTACTTTAGCGCCACCTGTTAGTTTCTCACTAATGCAGGCTCATCTTAATAGAAATCTCAGCAAATTTAAAGAAGAAAAATTCCCAAAAAGCACTAAAAAACTGTATTACCAAATAAAACACATTAACATTTCCATAATATCCAAAATTTCGTGGGTGCCGAGTGCATCTCACACCGAAGCCGGAAATGGAAGTGCTTCACTTAAGTATCTGATAGCCATTCAAATGGCCATAAATCAATGCTAAATGCTGTTGAAATTGCAAAAAAAAAAAAAGCGTTACAACAATAAAACATAACAACTACATAAAAAATTGCTTACAACACTCCATATAAAAAGCTTTTGAATTTTTATGAACTTACCAAAAAAGTCAAACAAGCAATGAACAACCAACAGCAACAATGCACATAAACAACAACAAACTAAAATAATATCGATAAACAAGGACATTCGCAAGTGTGTAAGGGTAGTGTGCCAAAATGTTGGATGAGTGGAAGGGCGATCGAAGGACGTGTATGTAGTCATGGGCAGTGACAACATTTTTGCTGCAGTAAATTGAACGCAACGAATGAATTCATAAAAAATGCAGGAAAAGCAAAAAAGCAAAAAAGCCGAAAAAACAGGAAAAATTTTTGTCCAGTCGAAATTTTTTTCACGCTGCGATCCATTGTCATCGTAGTAGTGAGAATGCAAACAAATATACGCGCCAGCGAGAAGGGGAGCCAAGCAAGCCAGCAAACAAACAAACAATTCACAGGCACTCAAAGGCATTCAAAGGCACTCGAGCAAGGACATACGGGCATACGGACATTCGAGCGTCAACAACAATGCTGTAAATGCTGTTGGATAAAAGTAACTACAGTAGCATATCCGTAGTGCGCAAACAAATCAAATCAAATTCAATATGCAGCGACAACAAAAAATTATGTGTCTGTGAAAAATGAAGTGATTGCGTGGACGCATAAATTTGGTGGGGGGAGCGAACAGTGACTGCAGAGCTCACATGACAGGCTTCCTGCATATGTTTATAGAGGATAACAAATAAGTAAAACACAAATAATACAAATATCTAGCGTATGCCCATATGACTGTCATGAATTACTAACACATTTATCATTATTCAATTCGGTTTTGCGAACTTTCCTACAATAAATTTATATCTGTATGTTTTTTTTTTTGCCTTTTTATGCTGTTAAGGATATCCTTGACATATCCTGTCAATGTCTCTTACTTAAGTTGCACTTATTGTTCATGGCGGAATCTGTAAAGATTTTATCGCATCGCAGTATACTTTTCGAACGCTTCGAAATTAGCCTTGTCCTTAGAGCAATAAAAGTGTGAGTGCAACCGTGGAGTGTATACCCATATGTACATATAAAAATATATGTAACTGCTCAGTGCAGCAAGTGTGTTACAATTTGATACTATTCGCATACAATTTCGTCTCCCTTTATTTGATATCGTCGTTCACCTTAAACGGCACAGGTTTTTTCGCGTTTTCTATGGAATTGTTTTTCTTACCTCTCTACATAATGATTTGGCTTCATATTTCTTGCACTATGCACTATGTGTGTGTGTGTATGTGTTAGAGTAAGAACTTGTATTGCATTGATTTAATTGTGCACGCGAAATACTAGAAGTAGTGGGAGTTGACAACAGTCTACTTGTATTATAACTGAAAGCAGCAAGAAGTACTTAGGCACATACGCGTACTTGAATATTCTTTACTTTGAGGGAATCCACTAACAAACAGCTGACGGAAGTTTTTTGTTAAACTCCGATGAATGAAGAATACACTTTTTGAACCAAATACATTGTATTTATGTATGTAAGTATTCTTATGGACGTACTCAAGCCATGACGTCATTCGATCGCATGCATGTACATACATATGCACATTTATAAATATAGGAACTTACAAGGTGAAAACCAAAATAAACATGACTGAGCTAAAATAGAAACAACAGGAGTTTTGTTCTGATAACTTCGAGTTTATTTATTCAAAATAGTCCTCTCTGGCCTCGATACACTGTTTTGCGCGATCTAAAAGCTTTTCGAAAGAGTGTTTCAGGTCATTGACTGCAATGCCCTTCAGGATGTCGGTACAAGCCTTTGGGATGGCCTCTACGGACGCAAAACGTTTTTCTTTCATGGCCACATGCAATTCCGAATAGGTAGAAGTCACTGGGGGCCATATCAGGCGAACATGGTTAAAATGTGATTTCTAGTTAAAAAATTAGTGAGATGGTGCATTATCATGCTATAAGCGCCAGCTTCCTCCTTCGCAGTGGGCGAATTCGACGAAAGCGATGCAACAAACGCTTCAAAATGCCAAGAAGGAAAATTGCATTGACCGTTTGGCCCGTTAGCACGAACTCCTTATGGACAATTCCCTTGGAATCGTAAAAACAAATGAGCATCGACTTGATTTTTGACTTCTCCAAACGCGATTTTTTGGGTGGTGGTTCGTCTGGGGTCTTTCATTCGGCACTGCGACGCCACATTTCAGGTTCATTCAGGTTCATGTTACAATGTTGTAAAGGAAGTTATCGTCTTTTCTCGCCCTTTTATTGAGGTCTTTCGAATGTTGAATTCTGAGCAATTTTTGGTCCTCAGTTAACTTGTGCGTAATGAAACGTGCACAGACCTTTCGTAATCCCAAATGATGATCAGTTAAAATGCTAAAATTCAGTTAAAATATTAAAAATCAGTTAAAATATTCAACTTCGATTCCGCGAATTTCAACAATGATTTCGGTTAATTTTTTTTTAAATTTACGAATAATTTCTATGGATTTTTCGGTGATTAAGGATTTTGGGCGGTCCGTATGTTCATTCACATTTATGTCCTCACAGCCATCTCTGAAATGTATAAACCACTCATGAACTCATGTTTCGGTTTTATTCTTAATACCGTTATTTTGCGGTTGGCAAACTGTACCGTATTCTTGAACTCGCAACAAGCTAAAAAAGTTTGGATGAGATTAATCATTTCGTTGTTGTTGTTGTAAAAGCTTACTAAGTTCTGTCTGTGCGATGTAGTCATGTATATCCATAAAGCGGCTTGTTTCGACAGGTTGGGTCCAGAGGGAGCGAAGTGTTAGGTGAGTAGTGATTATGGATGATGTATATAGGTTGTGTGCGCTGGGTTTTAAGTGGAGGGTCCCAAACCCAGAGCACAACCAGCTATCCTGAAATGCTTCACCTTCTCACGGGGAACGGGTGTTCGGAAGCTACCCAGAGGATACTTGGGCTAATTCCGGGAGTTGTGAGTTACTTATAACCATATGCAGAAGAATCGTCCTGGTCACTCCCAAGTGAATGGTGATCAACAACTTTCCCCACTTGCGTGGACTTCTACATATGGAACCATCCTCCTTGAAATCCAACGAAGGATCTCTCTTGCCAACATGTGCTACTTTGGACTAAGTAGGCAATTGAGTAGTAAAGTCCTCTCTCGACGAACAAAACTAACACTCTATGGGTTCATCATGCCCGTCCTAACGTATGGCGCAGAAGCGTAGACGATGACAACATCCGATGAAGCGCCGCTTGGAGTGTTTGAGACAAAGATTCTGCGCAAGATGCTTGAACCTTTCCACGTTTGCGACGGCGAATATCACAGGCGATGGGACGATGAGCTGTATGAGCGTTACGGCGACATAGACATAGCGAAGCGAATAAAGATCCAGCGGCTACGCTGGCTGGGTCATGTCGTCCGAATGGATACAAACGCTCCGGCTCTGAAAGTATTCAATGCGGTACCAGAGGATGGTAGCAGAGGAGGTGAAGGTCTCCTCTGCGCAGGAAAGATCAGGTGGAGAAGGACTTGGCTTCACTTGGTGTGCCCAATTGGGGCCGGTTAGCAAGAGAAAGAATCGACTTACGCGATTATCGCGCCAATTAAGAAGAGGAAGAAGGTTGGGAACGTCTGATTCCTTTCTTGGAACTCACTTTAATTGACTTTAAGTAAAATAAATTAATTGAATTAAAAAAGTTCTGTTTCTCGCATGTTTCCAGATTGCCAGTCTTTTAAAGTCTATAAATTACCTTCAACTAATTTTACCAACCATTTCCGTTGGTTGCCTAATCAGCATTGCCATTTCAAATACGGCCAATTGTAATTTTCAAATTATTTCCAGCAGAAGTAGTACAAATACCCACACATATGCACATACACCACAAAGTATGCTAAACGCGTATTCAAATAATCTAAAACGCGTGTATTCAAATGAGCTCGACGAACAACGGTAACAGCAATGGCAAGCAATAACAGCAAGAAAATGACATCACACCAACAACATAAATACAGTAATAACTAGACGAAGCAGCGACGACGCAGTGCCAACAATCGTGGCAACAATATCGCCAGTCAGCAACAATAAGGCCAATAAGTGATTTACTTCAATTGTCCGCAATTGAATAAATTTTCCGATTCTCTGCATTTTGGTATTTTGGCGTTCTGGCACATTAGCATTAGCTTTCGCATTGAGATTCAAAAGCCAATGCACACACACACACATGCACACGCAAATTTTGAATCAAATTCCCATTCGCACTGCGATTAGCATTAGTGTACTCGTACGCACACATCCTTTTGGCGTTCACTTGTATGTACTTTGTATGTGTTTGTGTAAGCATTCGTATGCGTTGAATAAGCGCATTGAAGCGCGTAGCTATGCGCACACATGCGTCAGTCAGTCAACAGTCAAATGCCATCGCCGTTTGCACAACCCTTTTTTTTTTGCTTGCCATCCTTGAACCCTTTCTTGTTTGTTTTCTTTGGCGTTCGTTGTGCTGGTGGGAGGAGGTTTTATAAATTTTCTTTGAATCACTTTGATGTTGTACGCACGTACTGAACCTTTGTATTATGCTCAATGGTAGACAAAGTGTTTTGCGCGCCTTCATGGGTTTACACCCACCTATTTGGAGCTTTCTTCATTCAATTCTAATTTATTTTTGCTCGTTCTCACACAACATTTTGTTCGTTTTATTATCCTTTCCTTCTCCGTTGATATTCATATGAATAAAAAGTCTAAACAAATTTTAAGAAATCTGCTTGGGAGAAAGAAGTTGAATTCGCAAATATGTACACCAGTGTTCAAAATTGTAGGAGCGCGTCGAATTATGTTATAGTATCATATATTATAATGTAATATAAGATTTTGAGCCTTTTATAAAAGTATAGTGCATTTTACAATAAATGTAACTTACAACTCCAAACTTTGTACGAAAATTAAAAAAAAATGCATCAAAATTTCTTTATTCAGAATTTTTAGAAAAAATCTGGGTATACAGTTTAATATCTTAGTTTAATATGACAAAGGCTTCAAGTATTTTATATGGAAAAAAGTGCTCAACACTTCAATGAAATTTTTTTTTTTTCAAAAATCAACGTGGCTTTTGAGTGACTTGAGAATTGCACTTTGTTGTACTAAAATTGAATGTACTATAAAAAGTCGCAGAAGTTTTCTTAAGATTCTGATTAAAAAGTTCGAAATTTTACCAAATATTTTTTTTTTTTAATTTATCAAATTTTTGTGAATTTTGCACAAAGTTTGGTACCTTGATTTATAAAGTTTTTGTTATAAAATGGGGTTAGTTTTTATAAAAAATCAACGAAAACACTTAAGCGTGAAAAAGTAGAAAGACGAAATGACTTAAATACGTGAGCACAAGTGTATCTATGTTCTCGATTATTATTGTAATATTTTATTTTTATATTTACCTTCATGAGTTATGATTTTGCCTTAGTTTTAATGTGTTTGATCAGAATATATGATTATGGTTCGATTTTTAATTCCTCGCTTTTATTTCCTATTTTTACTTTGGCTTTGAGGAAGATTATTTTTCCTTCTGGAAACCAAACTAAATAGCAGTTCTAATATCCAACGAGTCCTATTTTAGGAGTAGTCACTTGAAAAGTAAAATCCTCACTCCAAAAGTTTCTCATTATGTTTGTAATATTGTGTGGCGCTGCAGCATTGAAGACTGTGGAAGACTTATAAAGCTTTGCTCCCGCTGGATAGGTCATATCATACGAAGGCATATGAATAAAAACGCCCTGGTCTCGAAAATATTCGACGTGTTAACTGCTTGTAGTAACAAAGTATGTCGAGAATCTTCTCCGCTTGAAGAAAGTATCACATATGCAGGTATTTATTTATGCCTGTTAACTTAGAATGGCCTAGAGGCAGGCACTTGGTATTTTTTTTCGAAAGATGCTTCTATATATAAGAATGATCACGAAGGATTCCAATATCGCCTCTAAAATGCAGATTGGTTTTATAAACGGCTTTGTTTTGTTAGGGAAATGTATTCGAAGGCCGTAAGTCATGGATCCTTCAAATTAGAAACTCATATTCACGCTTTGCACTAAGATAACCTAAAGTACATTAAATTACAACCGTTGAGTTGGCCCTTGAAGTGCTAAGAGAGATGGATTCTACGCAAGAATTTCGTGTTATTGCGGGGAGCGACAGCGAATATCGCAGAAGAATATGTATGAGCTTTACGACACATAGACATAGTGCAGTGAATAAAGATCCTGTGGCTCTGCTGGCAAGATCAAGTCGTTCGAATGCCATATTTGCTGGCAGTAGCATAGGAATAGACCTCTTTTGCGTTTGAAAAGATTAAATGGAAAAGAAGTTGGTTTAACTTTGTGTGTCCAATTGGTGTCGGTTAGAACGAGGAATATTATTTTTCCTAACCAAACTAAATATCAGCTCTAATATCCAACAAGTCAACACAAGTAGGAGTGACTGGCACGGTTAAGCGATTATCATTGCAATGAAGAAGAAGAAGAAGAAGAAGAAGAAGAAGAAAGGTTACGTTAGAAGGGCTGCTTTTAAAACAGTTCACTTGGCGGTCCCAGGGACCGATTATGGAATACAGAAAAGATTCACCCAATTTGGAGGTAACTACCTTTAAGACAACTAGAGCTTTTCCTGAACTCAAACAGCCCTTTCGGCGAAACCGGTGTTTAACAGCCCAGGTATTTGAAAAAGTGGTTTCGCAGAAATCTGAAGAACATTCTTTGCCCTTTGGTGCATTCTCAGAGAAAGTGTTCAATGGACTCTACCTCTTCCCCATCTCTACATTTCCTACTCCTATAGGAGGGCCCCGAATCTGGCGGCCATATGACCAAACATTTTGTCTCCCGTTGGTGTTCCCTGGTGAAACCTTCGCCTTTGAAAGCCTCAGTGATGTGGTAGTGAATATTTTTGTTCCTCACTCATCACTAAGTTATGGTTCCCCTTGCAAATGAGTTTAGTGAAATATTTTGAGAAATTGTTGCAGAATTATTCCAAATTGTGAAATTTCATTAATCAGTAAAGAAAATCAAAGAAATAATTCTATTTGCTTAAATAGTGTTGTTTTCAGAAGTTGGGCGTGATTCTTCTCGTTTAAACCTAGATTACTAAAATTGTTTTCCTTCTTTTTTAGGCTAAAAGAATACGGTAGGTATACAGGGTTACCGGTAAAGTCATTCTAGATACTTAAGATTATTGAAAGGATAGTAAAAAAGGCATACTACAAGGTGGCGCAAATTAAACACCCTACCGGAAGATTTTTCCATCATATTTGACACTTGTGAACTAGACAGCTGAGGCAAACAAACAGATAAGGAATGGAGCGCTTAAAGGTCAAAATAAAGATTTCCATCAATCAAACAAATTTTTGTTTGGTAAAAAAGTTATTCAAAAACAAAATAAAAAACAAAAGTTATTAAAAAACACCGATTTTAATGATGTGAAGTAAGAAATACCTATGCACTTAAAATCGTTCATTCAAAACTTTATTAAGCAGATTTTAATTGTAACAGCGGCTTGGTTCGAATTTGATCAAAGATTTTAATTAACTGATACACCCTTTCAATAAAAAATAGAATAATAATAAGTCACTTAAACGAATATTTAAGAAAAAAGTGGACGTAGGCAAAAAACAAAAAAATTAAAAAAAGTACAATAAATAAAAAAAGAATATTTAAAAAAATAATATTAATATTTTTTTTTAAATAATCTGTAAGTTTATATTTAGGACGATGTATTACACTAAATTAATCAGAAATGACTTAAAAAATAATGCCTTTAAGTATCTGGGATGACTTTTGTAATAACCCTGCAATAAGTTCGTCTGAAATTAGAATTTTTTGCCTTTTTATTTTGTATTCAATGAAATTTCGGATGACATTTCGAGTCAATGATTTGCTGTGATAAAGTTAGTCATCAAAACAATTGCAAATCTACCATAAGAGACTACCATAAATGAAAACAGAGTGAAAGCAAAAAGCTTTGAAAACTTACTGAAAAAGGGTTATTTGCGTAACGCAGACACGCCTACAGTGACTCATCATTCAAAGCCCAGAGCAATGAAATTCAAGTAAGAAATATGCGTGAAAACGTATCTTCTTTGGTATATACGAGTATATTTATTTGTAAGTACGTACGTACAATCTGTAGGTAACTTCGCACAAAAAAGGAAAAGAGTACACAGCATCACTCAAAATGCTTTTACGCGTGTCTAATTTATGCGATTTTTATACAATAAAAGTGCGGCAATACTGTTGAGCGGCACATCAATCGAACGCGCACACAACATGACTTGACAGCAAATCGCAGGTGGTAAGCTGGCAAGGTGGCAAAGTGGCCAAGCGGTAGCTGCAAACAAATCGCTTTTGATGACCAACACTTTTCAGCCGCTGGGAAAACAAAAAGCGAAGCATAGTGATGCGACGCGCATTGTTTACCCGACACCCGCCCTCGTATATGGTACATGCAATGCCGCATAGGCAAATCAAGTGCCCGCCTGATGGACACTCCATGAGCACAGGTGTCGAACACTGTTCATGCAGTAAGTAGGCAGAGGGGTTAGGCTAACGAATATATGTGTGTATGTGTGTGCGTACCTCATTTTCAAAAGTCGGTTATAAAAAGAGATAAAAGGATTTTTTTCTGTTGAGATGTGACGCGTTGATGTTTTTCCCACTCCAACTACAATATGTATAACTCCGCCAACACTTCATTTTGATAGGTTAATTGAATGGCGCAGCAAGAACTGAGAGTTAATCGACGCTTTCAACAGCTTACTGCCCCACCACTTGACGCATGACTTACATTCATGAAGCCAAATAAATGTATGTACGTATGTGCTCACACTCAAGTGTATATCAACAAAAGCAGCAGGCAGCCAGGAGCAGCAGCTGCAACTACTGTGCGGGCAGCAAGTGCCTGCTCGCTTTTGCTGCTTCGATGATCTTTTCATCGACGTTCACATCAATCGCCGACTATAACAACAACTTAATCATTATCATCATCATCCTCCTCATTGCCATCAAATCCATCAGTAACAGTGGCAGTGGCAGTGGCAGCGGCAGCGGCAGCATCCGCACCAATAAAATGTTCGGTTGGATCCGCTCAATTGACGTTTGAATGATGGGTGTCAGTCAATTGTCAGTTGGATGAGTTTATTATGCCGATTGCGGACTCTTTTGCAAAATTCACTTTGCTGATAAATAAACAAAGGTAAGAATACTTGTATGTAAAATACTCAAGCGTAAAGGAACTCGAATTTATGGGTATTTTGTTTGTTTTCACTGATTTTTATGCTTTTATAGTCGATTAAACGATAAGTGACTTATACTCGTGGCTGGTAAAGTGCTTCAAAGCTGGTAAGGCGGCTTTTTTTTTTTTTTTTTAAATGGAGTTAGGTTTTATTAGTATATGGCATTTGAAATCATGGAATTTGAAGCAAACATCTCATCATCAAGCCCGCATTGAACAAATTTACGGAGATGTGGAACTTGAACTGCAAGATTTTAGTAAGGGAAACTAGACACTAGTGAGACTTTAAGCCCATTTATTGAATATAATGAGGATCTGTGAAAGTTATTACTAACTTCTAGTTGAGAGTTACTCGTACTATACCTACCGCGAAGTGGCCTCAGCCTTTGGAAAACAACCAATAATGTTGAGATAGTCGCGAATGGCACGTATGGAAATCATTCCCCCAGAAGACTTTCAGAGAATATAGAAAAAACTTTGGTAAAGGTTATATTTTACTCTACACAGAAAAGTAAGAAAAGAAAAGAAAAGAAAAGAAAAGAAAAGAAAAGAGAAGAAAAGAAAAGAAAAGAAAAGAAAAGAAAAGAAAAGAAAAGAAAAGAAAAGAAAAGAAAAGAAAAGAAAAGAAAAGAAAAGAAAAGAAAAGAAAAGAAAAGAAAAGAAAAGAAAAGAAAAGAAAAGAAAAGAAAAGAAAAGAAAAGAAAAGAAAAGAAAAGAAAAGAAAAGAAAAGAAAAGAAAAGAAAAGAAAAGAAAAGAAAAGAAAAGAAAATTAAAGGAACGAAAAGAAAATAAATGAGAAGAAAAAAAGAAAATAAAAGGAAAGAGAAAATAAAGTAAAAACGAAAAGAAAAGAAATTTACGAGAAAACCCAGCGTTAAATAACTATAGGGCAGGAATTTATTTACAGATTTCAATAATATTTGAAAATATAATTCATTCCCTTACAAAAATCATATAAATCGAGGCTTCAAACATAGAGCAGATGTAGAGAAAACTCAACAAATGCAACAACAATTTGCAGTATTCAGGGTTGGTGTCTATTAAATTTTAGTCTAGTACACACCAAGTTCGAAGTACAATGTGGCGCAAAATTAATCACGCAATCGGAAGCTTTAAAATTTTTGCAAAATGCATCGTCCGTCAATTATATATGTATGAGACACTTGCAAACAAGACGTCTGTAATATACAAACAGGCAAGAAATAGAGCGCTTAGAGGTCAATATAAATATTTCCATCTCTCAAAAACATTATTTCACTCAGTAGAAAAATTTATTTTAAAAAAATTGGAGGATTAATTTTGTAGCTCAAAAATCCTGTTGATTTTTCACACCTTTTTTTTTGCTGGCGGGTTTGTGCATTTGCTACACATAACGAACGCTCGACATTATCGACATGCCAGAAAAAAAGTTTCAAAAATCAACGCAATTTTTGAGCCTCTAGAAACTTGAACTTTATTAGACCAAAATACGTGAGACTATAAAACTGCTCACCCGAAATTTTTTAAAAATTCTGACCAAAAAGGTATGAAAAATTTGTTGATTTTTGTTTTAATTAGCGCAAAGTTTCGAACTTGGACGTATATGGTTTTTTGCAGGAGAATGATTTTCATAAAAAAATGTTTCAACTGGGAACATTGCATCGTTCATAAATCTAGAAAAAGAGGATCTTCGCTTAATTTCAGTAGAAGTTTGAAGTCGATAATACGTTTGGTTTGTGTTTTGTGGCTGTTTTTTGGAGGCACTGTTTTCAGTTGCGTCAGGAAAATAAAAGAAAATCGATCTGCGCGGATTTATTTATTCCCCATTCAAATCGACGGCAGAGATTGGATGCTTGGGCAATCACTGATGATAAGAGCGGGATATTTAAAACCAGTGTTACACCGAGAATCGAAAGTAAAGTCTGTATTGTGTGAAGAAAAGTAGGTAACGACCAACGAGAGCGAAGATGTCAAAGTGGTGACTGAAGGTCGTGATAATATCATTCGATATCAAAGACAAAAACTCATCGTGCGCGTCCATATTCCTATATTCCTGCTGAATAAACTGGTTCTGGACAGTTCTCCGTTGGCGCTCTGCAGGGGCGATGGGGAAGCACGTTTCTTGTATCTCGAACATGCCGATAATGACTGAATCTTGCTCTACGATAACGCGTGGGTCTATAACTCACACATTGTATGAGAGTTATTGACGAAAAATGTAGTTTTTTCAATTTTGTTCTTATTTCCCAAGACGGAGTTACAATTCAAAAGAACTCGTCAATTGCGGCCACTTAATTGCTTTTTATATGGGTTAATTTTGGAGGTTTCACGGCACTATTCTTTATCGTGGTATCATAACCTTCCCCAAGGATAAACCGAGAATGCTTACCGGCATTTCCACCGGCCACTGCAGACTGCGTAGCCATCTGCACATGATCGGGATATGGTCCACTAATTCTTGTCGTTTCTGCGATGAATCCCAGGAGACTTCAATGCACTTTCTACTTGAATACAGCGCTGCAGCCAGAAGAAAGACACAGACACTCAATCCAACCCAGCTTGAGTTTAATAAGGGAGCTGGGTCTGGATGAGTGGAGGGCACAAAATACCAGAATGTCGAAGTGCAAACATCGAAGTAATCTAAAGTTACACTATTTTTACTACGATTCGTAACATAATTTTCTTGTGTATTGTTAATAACTGTTTTTTCTTCTTCTCGATTGGCACGACTACCTCTTAAGCGATGTTCAAAATTATTGTGGTTTAACAAATTCCTAAAACTTTATTGCTACATCTTGCCCTTCGTAGCAATGGGAATATTTCATGTAAAATTTTAGTTTCTAGCAGAAAGGTTTTCATCAAGTAGAAAATATTTCAATTAGCTTAAAGCTGAACAATATGCTATAAATTCGCATTGCTTTGATTTTTTCTCTTAATTTTTCTACGCCCCATCCTTACTTGCCCTTCATCGTTAAATTAGAAAATAAACTCCAATTACTTTAAAATTCCATTTCTCATATGCAGTTCCAGTTCGACAAATCACCCACTCCTGCACAACAAATCGACAATCCGAAAGATAAATTTGAGAATACCCGCAAATGAAAGCCACGTGACCTTTGACACATTAGTGTCAGTTGTTGTACGAAGCGTTGAGACAAAAGCGAAGGTGGGGCGAAATGGCAACGGGGTTGAAACTTGTACCCACTACAGTTGTGGCTAGCTTGCGTATTTCTGTGGCGCCACAATGACTGCGCAATTTACGCAATTGTCGTAAAATTAAAGTGCATCCGCTTGGTTGGCCACTTTAAATTTGAAAAATTTGCCGAGAATCTTGCACGCTTTTCAAAAACACTAACCAAGCATATCACACACTAAACAATACAGAAAAGCAACAAGGACCAACAACTATATAGAATGATGAGAGGGTGCGGCATATGGCTGATTGCGTGCGTCTATTTCTCTGCCAGTGGGATTGTGAGTGCGAGTGTGGGTGCTAGTGCGTGAGCGCAAGGATGTGTTGACTAAAGCGCTGATGATGATTATGATGAGGTTGTGATACTGAAGCGAATGGTAATTGCACACGAGCGCACACATTCACACATACATATACATATATTCATATATATTAGTAAATTTGTAAGAGAATCAATTTTATTCGTATACGTTTCATGGGGCGTTCTTTGTTGACTATAATAAATTATAAAATGAAACTAATGACAACAGCTTTTCTGTTGATTACGAGCGAGACAATTGAAAATGCGCAAAAAGCGTTTGCACTGATTTAAAATTTCACTTCATTCGAAAGTCAGCTAACGGAGGATAGAGAAGCTATAATGAACATAGGACACACGCTGCGTTGAGAACAGATTGCTTGTTGAATATATCTAATCTGTATGATTGTGATGTGTGGTGGCTGGCATGAACGAGCGGAAGGATGTAATTTGGTTTAGACGATAGTAACTTGTGGAGGTGAGTTGGTGGGTATGCGAGCATGTGAGTATGTGAATATACGAGTGAGGAAAGGCGGCAGGCAGTGTGTGATAGTCTACATTTCTATTCATTGCAAGGCGGTGAGTTAAAGTTCAATCTAGAAGTCAATTGCATGGTTCACGGGAGTCATATGCGGAAGATTACTTTACGCATGTATGCATGTGTGCGTTATAAAATTAGGAGTCATTACTGACATTGAGCACGTGCTATGGGAATACAAATTACAATTGCCACTGTCCCCGACGATGTCTAATTGCTCTGAAAATAAGTAGAATTTTTTAAAATAAATTTCAGGTTAGACAAAAATTTCTAACGCGCAAGTCTCTATACATTGAAACAGTTTGTATGTTTCTTTGTATTAATTGATTTATTATTTATTTATTTACAGACGTGAAATAATAATACAATTATTCTTACACGTAAAAAAGGAGCACTGGCTGCCAGGACCTTCGGCTCGCTGATGTGAAAGTAACAGATAGTTGGCTTAAAGGTTTTACATGTAAAAGGAGACAAGAAAACTTAATTAATTAAGACTATGGTAAAAATATAGTAACTATGTTAGAGGAGCAAACATCAAATCAATTTTTTCAATCCTGATTTAACTAGAAATTCTGATATTTTTGATATATTTTCTGAGGAGGTACTTCTTAACAGTTAGAAGGTCTTTGGTTTCGGAAGATACTTTTCCTGATTTGTTCAAAATGTGGGCAGTCGTCGAGTAGGTGGCAGACCGTTAAAGATGGTGAGTGACAGTGTTGGCAGCATGGAGTGCTGGAACCATTGAAAACGTATGAATGTGTGGCGATTGTGTGCCCTAGACGAAGGCGGACAAATGATTTGATATCGTTGCAACGGCAATTCAATGGGTAGTTTGGTTTTATCCTGTTTGGATTATTTACGATATAATGATGGGAAGAGGATCCCCAATTGCCCAGTTGTACATTATAGTGCCTCTGATGTATAAATTTGTATACGTCTTTTTTCGAAATATAGTCGAAAGTTATTAGTGGTTCTTTCCCAGCGAGTTTAGCCCGTTCGTCCGCTAGATTGTTTCCTCTTATGCCTGCATGGCCTGGAAGTCGCATAAGTTTTATGCGGTCGCTATTTTTTAATAATTTGCTCCGGAGATGATGTGTGTCTTGCTCATTGTGTATTAATTTATTTATTATAAGAAAAAAATATAAATATTGTAGTACTTTGAGCGTAGTATAGTATGATTACCAGTACCTACGTATACATATGTACAGGTATCCCTCGTATAACGCGATAGTTACGTTCCAGAAGAATTGCGCGTTATGTAATTCGGCGTTATCTAAAACATAGTTTTCATATAAATTTGGGGGTTATGTTCCAATAGGTTTTTTTTTAAATAAAATACATACAAAATAACAGATGCACATATATTTCAACTCAATATTAAAGTTCAGACTTTCTTATATAATTAAAAACACAAAACAAAAAATTTAAAAACAAACTAAAACAAATTAAAGGTTTATTAAAAACTGTATTGTTATTCTTCAAACTGCATATGGTAATTAATCTGTTTCACTGTCTTCAAAGATCTTTGCACGTGGGCGTTTTGGGGGAGCAATAGCTTCATCAGAAGATATTTCTTCAACATAGTTTTCGCTATTGGATAAGAAACTAGTTGTGGGACCTTGTGGTTCTTCTACTGGTTTTATAATTGCAAAATCTGTTATCAGTTTTTGGTGGGTGGTTTTTTTAAGCTTCTTTTCAATTTCGTAATAAGGTGCTAGATTAATATCTATTCTATCTATCTAAGGCAAAAAAGGGTAATTCCCGGTTTACATTAAAAATATATTACATTACATATTATAAATATGTGGTACGCAAATTAGTGTTACCAGATTTTATAATTATGTATTTTCCCCTTCGCGTTATATTATATAAGCCTAAATTTCGCGTTGTACTGAAACCTAATTTTTCCAAATCGCGTTATATCGAAACCGCGTTGTATAAGACCGCGTTATACAAGGGATACCTGTATAGATATATATTATATATTCTTTCAACTCCTTTCTGGAGCATAGGGCGCCAACTACTCCTCTTCGCCAATGAACGCGGTTATGTGCTAGCGATCTCAATTCGTTCCATGTTAGGCCGAGATACTTCATTTCTATATCTGTAGAGCGTCACCAGGTGGTACGCGGTCCGCCAATTCCTCGGCCGGCTGAAAAGGATTCCAGCGCAGGGTCTGTTTAGTAAAGTTGTTGTCGCTCTTTCTTAGCTTATGGTCGATCCAGTGCCATTTCCTTCGCCGGTTTTCGGTTGCTACATTCACCTGTGAGGCTTTCCTCAACAAATCGGCATTGGTTATTGTTCGCGGCTTGAAAATTCGCATTCAAAGACAGCCGTTGATAAATGCTTGTAGTCGTTTCGTGATCGTCGCTCTTACTTTCTAGGCGGTGCAGCCATACAGAAGTACTGACATACCACCGGAGTTAAGTGAACATGCGCAGCGATGTTATTGTTTTGCCACAGTGGAGCGAGAATGTCGAAGGTCGACTTTACTTTACTTTACTAATTCTGCATTCAACATCCACTTCAGAACAATCGTCTGCAGAAACCATGCAGCCAAGGTAGCTAAACCGATCAACGTTACTGCGATACAGTGCTATTAAGGTATAGTAATTTTGATTTCTCAACATTTAATTTAAGGACGGTTGCTTTTAACTTCTCCTGCATGGCTTAAGTAAGTAACTTCGAGTCGAAAAGCTCGTATGCAAGCAAGCATATGTATGTCCTCGGCGTATGCCAATCACATAAAAAAGGTATTATTTATCTGCCACTGAAGGCCTTTCCGTTGATTTTCCTTGGTTGACGTCTCGATGACGAGGAGAAATAGGTTTGGGAACAGAATGCAACCTTACCGCACATAACTGATCACTTGGAAAGAACTCGACAGCTTGCCTTTGTGAAGGACATGACAACTGTAGCTTTCCTTTAGAAGTAAAACAAGCTTTTCAGTGATATCTCTACTACGCAGTGCAGCCTAGATGGTCTCCCGCTTTACGCTATCAAAGTCTTTTTCAGGCCTTCAACTCTCTGGTAATTGAGATATTAATTAAACAATTTTGCTTACAAAATTAAGATTTATTTTTAATTTTTGTGCATTTCGTGGTTTGAGTAATATCAAATGAAACTTTCAAATAGCGAAAACTGTGTGAAGCTCTTTGGACAACTATCTGCCCCCTCTGTCATCAGCACGGAAGTGAAGCAAGGCGATTCACTTGCCCCAACTTTATTCGTGTTTGCTCTGGAGAAGATTACGTTGATGTCAGATGTCTTCGCGAATGACACCGATCTCATATGCAGGTTTATTGCAGCTTTGTAAAAGGAAGCCAGAATAAATCTTCCACATCGATCGGCAGGTACAAGAAGTTCCAAACAAGTAGTGCATTGTTTCAGTTGTGGAACGTGGCCTTTTTTTCGCTATACAAGGCAAAAAAGTCTTGCGGTATTTTTATTGAATTTTCAATTGTTCTTAAAATTGGTTATAATAATGCGATTTAAGTCAAATATGCGCCGTTTTGTTCGATGACGAGTTCCCAACGAGATGCCAACTTCATAATACCCCTCTTATAGAAGCTCGCTTCCCTATTGTCAAAAAACTCGGAGAGCCAATTTTCACAGGACTCTCATGTGGACAACTTCCGACTACCAAGCTCGTTCGCCATGGACAGAAATAGGTGGTAATCACTTGGTGCGAGATGCGGACTATACGGTGGATGCAAAAGAACCTCCCATCCGAGCTCTCGGAGCTTCTGGCGCGTCACCAAAAATGTGTGTGGCCTGGCGTTGTCCTGATGGAAGACAATTCGGCCTCTGTTGATCAAAGATGGCCTCTTCTGCATGAGTGCTGCCTTCAAGCGGTCCAGTTGTTGGCAGTACAGGTCCGAATTGAGCGTTTGTCCATGGGCGAGCAGCTCATAGTGGATGATGCCCTGCCAATCCCACCAAACACACAGAAGAACCTTCCTGGCCGTCAATCCAGGCTTGGGCACCGTCTGGGCAGCTTAACCGCTTTTCGACCACGACCGTTTGTGCTTCACGTTGACGTAAGTGACGCACTTTTCATCGCCAGTCACCATCCGCTTCAAAAACGGGTCGATTTTGTTGCGATTCAGAAGCGATTCGCATGCATCCACACGGGCAAAAATGTTTTTTTGCGTCAAGTCGTGTGGCACCCATACATCGAGCTTCTTTTTGAATCCAAGCTTCTTCAAATGGTTTATAACGGTTTGATGACTCATGCCCAGCTCTTGGCCGATGCTACGGCTGCTACTATGCCGGTCTCTTTCGATCAATTCAGCGATTTTATCGCAATTTTCGACGACAGGCCTTCCGGACCGTGGCGCATCTTCGATCACCTCTGCATCAGAACGAAAACGTTGAAACCATCGTTGTGCGGTGGAAATGGAAACTGTATCGGGTCCATAAACTGCACAAATTTTATTGGCAGCATGAGATGCATTTTTGCCTTTATCGTAGTAGTACTGTAAAATATGCCGTATTTTCTCTTTATTTTGCTCCATGTTTGCAACGCTATAACTCACGAACGACTAAAAGCAAACAACAATTAATCAAAGACGTGTTAGCACGTGAAAAGAGCTTTCCAAAAAGCTCTAGCGTGAACCGATGTGACGAATGCAACTAGAACTACGCGCTTGCAAAGACAAGCTTGCGGAAATACCGCAAGACTTTTTAAGTGGTCTGGACATGTTCTGAGGGTGGACCCCAACGAAATTGCAAAAAAGATCTACAATAATAATCCTTATGTGTCTTATAAAAGGGGTCGCCCAAGGAAAACCTGGATTGACATTGGAGTTGATGACGACGCCAAGACCTTTGAAAAGAAGACAAGACAAGTCTAAAAAACTGGAGGACGCCAGCAAAGGATCGAGATTTTTGGTCGAAGCTATAAAAGAAGGCTAAGGTTCAACCCGGATCGTTACGCCAACCATGATGATGATGGTTTGAGTAATTCTATAAGGTTAGTGTTATTGAGGTATATCTGTCTAATTGTGTGTAAAGAATTTACATGTTGTTAACCGTTAATCGAGCTTTCCATCATATGCATATAAAATAACACATTTCGTTTCTTTTAAAAAAAGTTAAGCAACTTTATTTATTTTCCTATTACCGTTATTTTTAGCTACTTTTAGGGAAAATGTTCAAGCAGCCCATGAAAAATTCAAAAACTTCATAGCTCGAGCTTTGTATTATGTTTGATATGAATTTTTCGTGCTGCGATGTATGGTATTCCCGGCTCGATTTTCATATTTGTGTTGCTTTTTATTTTTTCAAGTGCATCTTTCGAATATTTTATTTTTAAACGATTGTATCTATAAAGTTATTAGAAATAAGGGGGTGCTCACTCTTGTTGGGCAACCTTTCTGCCGGTTATGCGTGAAAGAACATATTCACGTATCCTTCGCTATGACGATATGCTTACCCATCGCGGCAAAAAAGATGAAGAAAAATGCTTCAAACGGCTCTCAACATTCTACAAATCTTGTGATTCTATTTCGCCAATATATTCTATCGAAACCGGAGTGATGAGGTTTGAAATAGCTGCATTTGTTGATTCAAACATATACATACATATGTACATATATACAAGTATCATTGTTACGTACAGAAAAAATAGCTATAATTGGGGAAACGAGAATTCGCAATCCTGAGAAGAATTAGAGAGAACGCGTTGCTCTAGGTTTAGTAGATTTAGTTGATGAATTGAAAGAGAAAAATGTGACCATAGACTATTTTTTTCATAACTCACCTTGGACAAAAAATTCTTACAATTATTTGAGCTATAGACAACGGTTGAAGCTATACGTAAAAATAGAAAGTATATTCCTCCAAAGCTTATGCAATAGCGAATAGGATAGAGTATTCCACGGTATGAGTCCACTTTTGCCTTTACTCCTGATGCTACTCTTGTTTCGTTTTATTTAAACATTCCCGGTACTTTCTGATCATAGGGTATATATATAAGTTACGAAATTAAAATAAAAGTGTCATGAGTACAATGCATCACGCACCTGATACTGCCAATGACACGTAAAAGTTACCCGAAATAATCTCTTTTTAGAACTCCTCAAAGGAAGGCATGGATATCTACGGTTGACAAAACGCTTAGTTGTTAAAATAATCCTTGGATAATCGCGGTATTTGCCAGCATAATCGAGATTCCCGCGTTAAAAATATTATATATCGGGAATGCCAAACTGTGTTTACAATTCTTTCGGAATGAAGGGGGAGCTGCTTATACGGTGAACGACGAGCGCTATCGAGCAATGCCGATTGAATTTTTGTTTCCAAAAACTAATCAGACAAATATCGACGACATTTTTGGTTTCAACAAGAGAGCAGAACTTGCCATAGAGCCCTCAACAATTGATTTATTGCAATATTCAAGCCATCATTGACGTCATACGGTGAGATTTATTTGAAAAAGTAATCAAAAATTTAACTGATCGAAGCGCTGATGTAACTCGAGCCGCGGCGGACATTATCCGAATATCATATTGAAAAAATAAATGCCATGAAATTATCTACCAGATTATAATAAAAAAAACGTTTTCCAACAATATGATATTTCTGTTTTGTGTTATCTCAAGCTCTTAAAAAATTACCACTTTCTCAACTAACCAAAAAATTTGGCTTTACTAACCGAACCGATAAACTACTCCTAATGCCACATTTGGCAACGCTGTATCGAGAAGTAAATGCAAAAGCTACAAAAAAGCCAAGGATGTTAGATTACCAGGTTGTGCCATCCGAATCAAAATAGGGAGAGTAACTTCGGCTACCAAGTTCCCGGGCACTCGGCTGCAAAATTTTGCCTGCTCCTTACACACCTATTCACACACTTGCCTAATCAGTCGTTGTTCAGACCACAACGAAGTAATAGGAGCTAGGTTGTGTAGATTTTTTTCAAATATCACTAACATAATCTCAGTTTTTTTGTAAACAAACCACCTTCACAGGCTTTATGACGTAAGTACGAGGGCGGGTCAATAAGTCCGTGACTTTTTGTGTTTCTGACCTCTTTACTGAAAAAGAAATACTGAGAATAGAAAATTTGAACGTGCTGCGTCAGTTAGTTTGTGTTTTTCAGCTACCTTTATCAGACTACCCAGTAATTTGAGGAGAAAATTGAAAAAACTGAATTTCGTGTGCTTATTAAGCCGATTCACCCTTAGAAACCCACTGTTTCGACTATTGTTTGGTCTCTGGTATGTGGTGATGGATCCATGTTTCGTTCACGGTTACAAAAGGGCGCAAAAACTCCTCCATATTGCGATTAAACAACGCCAAACCTTCCTGTGAAGTTGTTACACGATTGCGTTTGTGATCGACTGTGAATTACTGGGTAGGCTGATAAGGGTAGCTGTAAAACACAAACTAACTGCGTGCTGCGTCACGTTCAAATTTTGACAGGAGTCAACTGACAGATGCCTGTTGACAGGAGCAGTATTTCTTTTTCAGTAAAGAGGTCAGAAATACAAAAAGTTACGGACTTATTGACCCGCCCTCGTAAATCAACTGATTCTTTCAAAATTGCTGAGAGCCGGTTAGCACCTGCTGCTGGCCACACCTTGTGCTAAACAGCGATTTTCGAAGAGTTGCTCGCGTCGTCGCCAGTGGACGAGTTTGTAATGAAAAATGTTTGTAAAATATGTACACTGCATTAAGTAACTATCGCGCTAGGACTTATTTACAAGTTTTGAGATTTTTTTTATTTCATATTTAATTAAAATATTTTTGATGAACATATATTTTGTTCTCTTACAAAAACCACATAAATCCAAAGGTGAAACTTTGTACAAAATTTAAAAAAATTCAATAAATTTTCATCAAAACTTTATACTTTTTAATCAGAAGTTATACTAAAATTCTGAGCCATCAATTTTATAGTGCAACTGATTTTCGTCTAACGAAGTGCAATTTTTTAGAGGCTGAAAAACCGCGTTGATTTCGGACATTTTTTGTTATGCTAACGGTGTTAGTATTTACATATAGAAAATAATCGTTAGCTAGCTTTAAAGAGGCCTTTGATTATTTTCGTTTCCTCAACTGCCTGACAATGAAAAAACGTGCTAGTGTTGAAATTACGGCATGGCAGGAGGAAGAGGACCATTATTTTATCGAACATTTTGTAAGAGTGGCAATATCGGTGAACAAAACTAGTCGCCTGTTATGTAAATCGCCTCTATTCATTTTACTTTGCTTCTGATCTAAGTAAAAATTTTAAAGGACCCGCCAACTAACCTTTAAATATAATGGATTTAAAACTTAATAAGATTTTGAGCGAAGGAAACTGTATTTATCTGCACGATAAAGTGAGCTACAATGTTAAAGGTAAGTTGAGAAATCGGCCCTAAGTCTTTTGTACAGAGCACTAGTTGAGGGAAAAGCATAACGACCTTCATTGCTTGTCTGTTTGTATACTGCGGTTAATTCGTTCACAAGTGCCAAACATGATTAACGTACGACGCCATTTGCAAAAATTACAAATGTCCCACTACGGTGATTAATTTTGCGCCACTTTGTATATAGTTTTATTAAATTTGTTATAGGCACTAACACTAAAAATTAAAAGTATTACTAACCTAAAACTCGGTCGTCAACGCCCCTAATTGTTTTTTCTACGTCAGTGTTCACTAGTTCACTACTTTGCATTAGCCTTCTCAATCATTTGCATTGAAAGTTAATTAAAAATTCCTTATAGACATGAAATTAATTTTCACAATGGCCATCTGTGATCGAACGCGCTTGCGCAAGACCAAAGTGTTTTCTGCGCAACGCTGATAAAAAAAACAATTAAAAATATATGAAAAACTTAAGACAGGATAGCAACGCTGGCTTGATGTGAAACTTTGCTATCGGAACGCTTATCGTTCTGGAAAGCACAAGTTTCTTCCATACATATGGCTGTATGTACATATAAGTATATATGAACAACAAAATAATACAACAAAACACACACAATTTTGCACATAAAACCATACTTATAGATAGCCAGCGTATCGTATAATGTGCATGAAAAATTATGAGTAAAAACGTAATCTTAATTTCGCCATTCTCATCGTTCGATCTGCGCGCATGCGTTGCGCATTATTAGATTTTTATCGCAACATCATAAAGTAACGCCACAGAATTGCGTTACTTACACAACCCCAACAATGAATACCCGGCGAAGAGTTCATGTCGTACTACATAAAAACTCATGTCTGTCTGCACACTCGTATGCCGATACATGGCCATAAATTTATACACAGTTTTACAGTATATTCGCATTAAAAGAGCTTTATGGAGGTACATACAAATACCTGTGCGTATACTTGTATACATATACTGCCTATGCACGTATGTACGTATGTATTACTATATGTGCGCAAACTGTGTGTTTTTAAAAATACTCATTCATAATTTTTAATGGTTTTATCGTTAGATTAAGCGAACAGCCTTATAGGTATATACGAGTATAATATATTCACTTTCTATATATTCATGTTCTAAAAAATGTCACAAAAGCACTAATTATGTCAAAAATTGATTATGGCCTGCCAATCTACGGATAGTGTGCCAAAAGCAATCTCCAAAAGATATATTCACCATACCACTCAGCAGTGCGCCGCAGTCTTAATGCGTTTCCAACTTCACCAACCAGAGCCATACTAGCTGCAGCCGGATTCTCCTCCTTAGAAGAAAGGGTAAAGGAAGCCACGCTGAAATTGGTCCCCCGCCTAATGAATACAACAAATTATGTACTATTTAATTGTTTTAAAAATATTTTAACCCACAAGCGGCTGTATAAACAAATATCCGCCCTAAGGCACTGCGCAGCATTCTCCAAAAAATTAGATATTCTGCCTCCGAAAATTTGTAACAAACCATCACGTCATCCTTGGTGGATCTTTAATAAATCAGCCATAAACGTTTGCCTACATCAGTATAAAAAGGCAGCAACTAGTCCTGAAGTTTACAGAGCTCTATTTCGCGAACAATTTGAAAAGTATACTCAAGACAATTGGAGCTTCATCTACACAGATGGATCTAAAACCAATAATGTTGCCACATTCGCCGTAGTTTCCAACACAGGGTTAATCATATCAGGTGGTTGGCTTTTTGGTGGAACCTCAGTCTTCACAGCCGAAGCACTGGCAATGAAAATTGCTATTGAATATGCGACAAAACTGAAGGGGAATTTCGTAATATGCACAGACAGTTTATCATGCTTGAGTGGACTCCAAAGCGTAAACACCTCCAGTAGTCTAATTCAAAATATTAAAGCAGCACTAAATACTCATCATTAAAATATCAACTTATTATGGGTCATGCTGGGATCCCAGGTAACGAGACAGCAGATGCGGCCGCCAAACAAATCCATCTCCAACCCTGCCTTACTTTTGCAACATTTGAATAACACGATTCGATTAGGACCGTTGCGGCATATATTCAAAGTAAGAAAAATAAGAATTGGAAAGAATTTTCATCCTGGTACAGCAAAGTTAACCCATCAGGACAAAAGCCCCACTTTCCAAATAATAACACTCGGAGCCAAACCACTACCTTTATACGGTTACGCATTGGGCACATCCTCTTGACACACGAAGACCTCCTCACAGGGAAACCCAAAAACACATGTCCTTGGTATGGTCGACCACTTACTAGATGAATGCCCTAATCTCCGAAGCCACAGGAACAAAATATTTGGCGACACTACTTGAAAAACCTTCTTCTGAAAACATTCACAAAATATATTGTATAACTTTCTGAAACAATGTAAGTCAATAAAGATTATTTAAACTCCATAATTAGAACTAAATCAACACAGGTATTATATACTTAAAGAAAGAGTCGTAAGCCCTGGCAGCTAGTACTCCTCTATATTTAGATATACGCATTTTGATATATCTAATAAATAATAATAATAATATATTCACTTATATACATATATGTATATATATGACCTTTTTATTCACTTGCTGATGGTCAGGTGTGGACAAAAATAAAAGTTAAAGCGTTCTACTGAAATATGAATAAGAAATTTTATAATATATACAGTTGCGGACTGTAATGATGCAGTTTTGTTTTAAGTCTTATTTTATATAAGAAATGTAATATAAAAAAAAAATTATTTTCAGTATTTACTTTAAAAGTTATTCACGAAAAACCAAAAAAATGCACTGCCAAAAGTGTACATACGTTATATTAAGACACTTATTTTGCTCTTCTTTTTTGCGAAAACTTAACTGTAAAGTACCGTTTGTTTTATTTTGTGGTTCTACTTTGCATTCTTCTTAAAATTTAAGGCATTCTGTCTTTTGAAAAAGTGTACGATCGGAATAAGGTCACTCCGCAAAGAAATCTCTAATGATTTGGGATAATTAGTTGTTGAGTACAGAAGTAATAAGAAATCCTTTGGTGAAATAGGTGATTTATTGCATTTAAGCAGGTCTATGGTACAAACTATTTGTAAAAACTTTGAAACATCCAATTCTCTGGAGAGTAAGCCGCGTAGTGGCCGGCCCAAGAAGCTCAACCGGAGAGATGTATCCTTTATTCGCAAAGCAGTGAATCAGAATCCAAAAATACATGCTACTGATTTGGCCCAGGAGGTAGCCGAATGGTATCAAATTGTTGTCCACCTACGTACAATAACCAGGAACCTTTATAATGAAGGTTACAACTGCAGAACTCCTCGCAAGAAGCCCCTTAAACCTTAAACCGAAAGCTTCGTCTGGAGTTTGCAAAAAAGCACCTTAATAAGGGAATATAATTTTGCAAACTAGTTTTATTCACTGATGAGACCCAATACAACATATTTGGAAACGACGGCAAAGCCAAAGTTTGGAGAAAACCAAACACTGCCATTGGATCCTGCAGTTACAGGAGTTCGAAACCTCGTTTTCATTGAAGGAAATATGAATCGCTTCCAATACAAGAACATTTTGGAACAAAACTTGATGCCATCCGTGGGCAAACTAGGCCTAGGCTCGAGCTGGATCTTCCAGCAAGATAATGACCCGAAGCATACTGCGCAAATCGTCAAGGATTGGCTACTGTATTATGTTCCACGGCAACTATACACATTATTGAGCATGTTTGGGAAATTTTGGTGCGAAAGATTCGGAAGCACTCTATTACTAGTGCTCCAATCCTCAAAGAGAAATTGCTGGAGGAATGACAGAATATCTCGGTGGAGGAGCTTGAAAACTTGGCAGCTTCAATGCCCAGACGTTTGCAAGCAGTCATCGATGCTGGTGGTGGCCCAACAAAATATTAATTTTCCCAAATTTAATCAGTTTTCCTATGTAATTCTTATTTTTTAAGTTCGTTTGTACACTTTTGTCAATGCCTTTTTTTGGGTTTTCGTGAATAACTTTTAAAGTAAAATCTGAAAATATTTTTTTTTTACATTTGTTATATAATTAGACTTAAAACAAAATCATTACATTTTTTTTAAATGCTTTAGATCGGGAGAAATTAAGAAAAAAGGGGTCGTACGGAGAGTTTTGTCCGCAACTGTAATTTCATTTGAAACCCATATGCCAAATTTTTACATAATTTTCAGAAAATTTTTCTTTTTACACATTTCTTGACGAGGATTCTGTAAATAAACATAAATTTTTGAATTTTCTTGACATTCTTCTTGCATTTGATAGCCATATGCATATGACGAAATATTCAATACAATTTACCCTATGATCAAAAAGTACCGGGTTCCTTCCATTGCGAAGGCGTAGTGCACCATGACTACCTTCCATCGGGCCGGACAGTCAATAAAGAATATTATTTATCCGTTTTGATGCGTTTGAGAGATGCTGTCCGTCGCAAACGGCCGGAAATGTGGGCAAACAATTCTTCGATTTTGCATGATGATAACGCGCCATCGCACCGAGCCTAAATTATGCTGGATCATTTGATCAAACACCATTGTGCAGGCACCGTATTCACCTGATATGACCCCGTGCGACTTCTTTTTGTTTCCCAAGTTGAAGTTACCACTTCGTGGAAGGAGATTGATTGAGGAGATCAAAGAGAATGTGATGAAGGAGCTGAAGGTCATCCCTTCATCGGCCTACCAGGGGTGCATGGAGGACTGGGTTAAACGTTGGCATATGTGTGTAGCTTCAGACGGGTCATATTTTGAAGGAGATAAAATAAATTTGCCTGAAATTTTACTCTGTTTTGTTTTATTTAAACATGCCCGGTACTTTCTGGTCATAGGGTATACATATTTTTTAATTCACTACACACTTTTCTTAAATTTCACACCCATATTTCTATGTCACATACTTTTGTAGAATTAGCATAGTTCCCACCTAAATTGGGGTTTTTTTTTAAATAATCTTGACGTGATGGCGAATAACTAAAAGCGCGGATTACTTCCACTGAGTTATGTGTAGCGCTTATATCGATTTCCTCATGTATGAGAAAATAAGTTACAATTTTTAGCGCGGCCGAATCTCGGTGCAACACAAAAATTAAAAGAAAAAGAAAAACATGTTTCTAATACCGGTCGCCCTTCGGCAGGCAATGAGAAACCTCCGAGTGTATTTCTGCCATGAGAAAGCTCCTCATAAAAATATCTGCCGCTCGGAGTCGGCTTGAGGTCCCTCTATTTGTGGAACAACATCAAGACGCACACCACAAATAGGAGGAGTTCGGTCAAACGCCCAAAGGGTCAGTTTAGTCAGAGTCACCGCAAAACGATTTTTTGAGAGGAGATTAGCTGTAGCTCCTTTCCAAATAAATATTTTTACTAATACTAAGTCTTAAAATACATTTAAAAGATAACATAATATGTGTACAAATTTTTAGACAAATAAATTTAAAAGTTTTCTCAGAAAAAATTCTGGAAAATGCGTTTTTCCAGCCTTTTAACTGTATATAACCCCTTAAAGTACAGACAATTTATTATAGATGAATAGTTTCAGGCAGACGACTTTTGAAGTTATTGCCGTATGTTCTTATAAGGGGGTATTCTACTGTAGAGTTTTGAAAAACTCGAAATTTTTTGGCATATTTTCAAAGCTTAGACATTTAAGAATATGTCATTAAGAGGATTTTTAAAATTCCTATTATTTCATGAGTTGTAGCAGCTTTGGTGATATGGCATAGGTTCCGAGCCGTGTTGCCTGAAAACTTTAAACACGATATCTCAAGTTCTACTGAACCGATGCACTTGAAATTTGGTGTGAGTCTTTTCAATACATATCTCTATCGTCATACTATTATTTTAACAAAATAAAGTTTTTTTTACTATTTTTAAAAAATTCAAAAGTGTCCAAAAAAGTAGGAGAAAAATGTACTACTTTTTCAGACAGCCGTAATTTAGCAAAAAAAAAAATTGTTTACTACTTTTTCTTAAGTAGTACGATAGTGGCATTCATCTAAATTAATAATCTTTTTATTTTTTTTTGTTTCAGATAATTAGAAAGCTTGCAATCATGACAAGTTTAGCACGTCATTTTTTTTAGCCCCCACTTCAAAAGAAAATAAAAATTTCAGTTTTTAATTTTTTGACTATTTTGTATGTATTAATAAATGTCTGGTAAAAAATGGATGGCAAAAATATTTTTCGTTTTTTATTTATAGCACCCGCCAAAAGACCTCCGATTCATGCCTCTACGCTAGAATACCCCATTAAATCAAGTAAAAAATATTAAATAGTAAATAGTTTTGTTAGATTTTTGTGAAAAATCTATCTGTCTATCTAATAATAATTTTATTGTCCGTTAGTGCATATTCTTGTCAGGTTCTATTTTTGTATTTTTTTTTTATAATTTTTCTGTTTCTGACACCTTTTCAAATGCCATTTGTCATGCCCAGTATCAGCTTTCAAATCAACTTTACTCTGATGAATATCAGTATTGTTGCACTTAATTATAATACAATCAGTTAATAATTTAGTAGCATTCTTTTGTAGCCGGTGACACTTTTTATCACTACACATTTTCCTTTCACTTAGTGCCATTGTCTCATTACCCCCTTTCCATTTAAATAAGTAGAAGCATACAAACAAAATAAATTAGTAGAGAAACAGAGTTAAATGGGAAAGGTATGGGAGTATGAATGTTTAAAAGAAAGTAAGCAGAATACAGACTTTGTAGCCATTGCAAAGGTAATTTCCTATCCACACCTTGTTAATACGAAATTAATGACTGCATTAGATAAATTACAATATTCGTACAAAGGCAAGGTCGGATGGGCCACTTTGTCCGGTGTTGTTAGTCACATGAGTTGGTGCTAGATTTGTGTGACCATGGCTCAAGACGATGCGGGTGCTATGTATAGTAGCACAGGAGCCACATTGTTATTAAATGACAAGCCCAGTGATATGTGAAACGATAACGATTTACTATGTGTCTCTATTGAGTTTGAATGAGTGTAGTCAAATTGTTTTGTTGCAGTTTTCCGGGGCAAAGGAGACCTTTGTTTGTAATAAGGTAAAAGTGGCTGGCTTTCCATGGTGAGCTAGAACAAATTGTTGGTGGTGTCGATTCTGATCAGGCGGGTCGTGTTGACTGACGCTCGAACACAAGCCGTTGCATCGTTCATGGTCGAAGCTTGTTACAGAATATCATAGTTACTACATACATGCAAGTAACTCTCTAAGTAGCTAAGTTGCAGTTAGTTCCCCTACTATACATACATCTAAGTACTACTTAGCAAAACGGTATGAGTTAGAAAATTGCTTCAATGGCTAATGATTTTGGTCAGCTATTGAACTTGCTACCCGACCACGGCTCGGAGGTGTACACCAGTTTAGTATTTTCTCTATGGAATGGTTCTTGCAATCATTTACTTTCATATCCTGCGACGCACAGTAGTTAGTAAAAAACTGACAGCTTGGAAATATTTTCAAATTGGCCTAGGCAAGGCGAAAAGGTGTATACTCGAACGTGTATGAATTCCATAAGAATACTAATGAAATGGAAATTAATTTGGTTATTGTATTGGTGTATTGCTGCATCTGGTGCTAGTTCATAGGCGCGTACCTAGAGGGGATTTGAGGGGAAAATACTTTAATATAACATAATAACTCGAGATGCATAAATATGCAGTAAAAAACAAAATGATAAATGGAAGAAAATCGCTCTACTTCAAGTAAAGGGTTGATAGTAGCATTGTAAATATAAATATATTTTAATAAATTGTCTTATAACTATTAGGTGATGACAAAAGTTCTGAGGGACTTCTCGCTTTATTTTACTATCTAAATAAAAGAAATATTTGTTTCCTCCTGTTTGATCCGAAGGTGATCCATTTAGTGTTTGTTTTTTTAATCATTTGTAATTTTGACAGTGACAGCTCCTCCCCGCTGGAAATGTTAGCAGAAAGTTAGTATTACAACTCGATTTACGCTTGAAAAATGCTTGGAAAATATTACAAACTTATTTCCAAAGTGGATGTTGTGTTGACTAAATAGCGCCTTTATTGAAAATATGTATATCAAAATCATCTTTATTATGAAGCGCATTTTCATCGTGGCTGCTATGTTAACGCGCAAAACTGCCACATTTGGGTATTGGAAACCCCGAACGTCATCGTCAAGAAGTTAATGCATCTGCAGAAAATGATGCGGATTTGGGAGCGGTGGCATCATTCGTTCATTTTTCGTTGAAAATTATGCTGGAAACCCTATTTCAGTCAACGGTGAGTGGTACCGAATCATAATGAGCGATTTTATATCGCCGAAAATTGAAGACAAGAATTTGGACGATCTTTGGCTTCAGCGGGATGACGCGCTATGTCACGCAACCTAAGCCGCAATCGATCTTTTGAGCGGCTAGTTCGGTAATCGTGTTATCAGCGGTCTCGCCGTTGTTCTTCAAACGATACCGCTGCCGAACATCGAGTAAGCCATTCTTAAGATGGAATCAGAAAACGTCGCGAAGGTCTTCGACAACTGGTTTAACAGAACGCGTTACTGCGAAACAAGCGAAGTTGGCACGTGAATCAAATCACGTTCAATAAGTAGTGGGAACTTTTACTCTCCCGAATAAATCAATTATATATTCTGTCAAAAAAATATAGGGAAATTGTTCAATAACACGCAAAATAATTGTTTAGTCATCAAAATTTACTTTGTCGCCTTCAAAATTGGCTCCATTCGAAGCAATACACAAATGCCAATAATTAGTCCAGTCATCAAAGCACCTTTTAAGCGTATTTAAAGAGATCTTATTCAGACCCTTCAGCGAATTCTCCTTAATGGCATTTATCGACTCAAAGTGCCATCCGCGGAGTGGCAATTTAAGTTTTGGGAAAAGGAAAAAGTCACTAGTTAGGCTGAATCCGGTGAATACGGTGGTTGTTCGATGATATTTATCGTGTTTTTGGTCAAAAAGTGTTCGCATAACTTCCAAATAATATTCTTTATTTAACGTGGAACCATTTAGAACGAATTCCGAGTACACTACACCATGATAATCAAAGAAAATGAGTAGCATGACTTTCACTTTTGACCGACTTTGACGTGGTTTTTTGGGTTTCGGTTTGCATGTCAAACTCACGTCTCATCACCTGTTATGATGTGCTGGATAAACGTTGGGTCCGAATTCACTTGCTCTTGGAACGAGTCGAGCTGCCATGCGTCTCATGCCCTGTTGATGGTGTAAAATGTTGCGAATTGATTCGTGAGACAAGCTAAGGTCACGAGCTACCTCCCTCAAACTTAAATGATTATTTTCCAGCACTTTTTCCTTCCAGAAATGTAGAAACCAAAATTTATTTTCTTATTTATCTATTTTCAATAATCTACAGCACAAATTACCTTACAGACTAGACAGAAATGTTAAGAAAAGCAAGCAAAATTTGGCAACTATAATATTAGCAATCAATATAAATACAATATTAATTAACTAAATTTAATTTTTTTACAAAATTCGATCTGGATAATGCAAAATCAAGCAGACTGTTATTACATAATAAAATATAGTATCGAAGCACGCGGTCAATGGGTGCATTACTCGCAAATTTAGTCTTAAAGTTTTCCCCATTAAAAGGGTAAATATTATAAAGACTTCTTTGGGGAACATTAAAGCTTATATGCACGTTCAAGTAGATCTGGACAGTCAACGATGTCATTAACAACACTGAAAATAAACGAAAGGGAAAGGACTGTCTTTCTCTTTTCAAGAGATTCTAGATTAAGTAGCTTTAGCCGAGAATTATAGGAGGGAACGTAATGCTTGCTTAAGAAAAATTTTTTGAACGCGTTCTATTCTACTAATCGAGAGTTAATTATTAAAAAGCTATATGATTTATTATAACAGGTGGTGCTAAAGTAATCCTCCTATCAGAAAATGCTATACATTTTGCGATTGGCCCCTAATGTAAGTTCTGTTTTGACATTTGTGTAGTAAACACATGCGAAATACACGTTAATAAACAATGTTACGCTACACTGCTCCAGAACGCGGAATATTGCTGACTATTTATTTGACCAATAATCGGTCGGTGACTTTGGCACAACGTGAATTTCGCCGCAGATTTCCTCGCCGTCCAACGCCTACTGGTGAAACACTGCGACGTTTAGCCGCCCGCCTCGAAGAGACTGGCACAACACGAGATACTGCCAGGCGTGGCAGGCCCCGGAGTAGCCGTTCTGCAGAGAATATTGCTGCTGTAGCCGAGGATGTAATGGAAGCGCCGTCGACATCGACCAGATGACGTGCCACGCAAATGGGTATCAGTCGACGGTCTTTACAGCGAATTTTGGTACAAGATTTGAAGATGTTTCCGTCCAAAGTCCAAACGGTGCATCAGCTGTTAGCTGCTGACCGCCAATCGCGTCTAACATACGCTCAAGCCATCCTCAATCACCACCAAGAGGAAGATGGTTTTTCATCAAAACTAATAATGAGTGATGAGGCCCATTTCCATCTTAGCGGGTACGTAAGTAAAATTTACGCTTCTGGGGCACTGAAAATCCGCGTGTAACCCACGAAGAGCCATTACACCCGCTCAAAGTCACTGTATGGTGTGCTGTTTTCGCTGGAGGAGTCATCGGACATTTTTTCTTCGAAGACGTCGCGGGCCAAACGGTTACTGTGAATGGTGAGCGCTACAGAGCAATGATCAACGAGTTCTTTTTGCCGCAACTTGATGAATTGGAATTGGGAAACATGTGGTTCCAACAGGACGGTGTAACGGCACACATCGCACGTGCCACAACCGATATGCTGAAGGATGCATTTCCCGGGCGCCTAATCTCCCGTTTTGGCGATTTGCACTGGCCAGCAAGATCGCCTGATTTGACCGCTCCAGACTTCTTTTTGTGGGCTTTTTGAAGTCGCGGGTTTATGTCAAGAAGCCTCAGACTCTTGCAGCTCTTAAAGACAATATCCGTCAAGAATGTGAGGACCTATCGCCGGAAGTTTTGGCCAAAGTGATGGAAAATGCCATAAAAAGGGCTCAAATGGCAATCAACTGTGGCGGCGACCATTTACATGACATCATATTCTCGACTTGATGTAAAAAAAATTAAAAGACCAAATACAAAAATCCACAAGAAAAATCAAATTTTTCATTTTTTTTTTTAAATTACAGCCAAAAAAAATCGCAAGGTTACTTTTGCGCTACCTGTAGAAAGAACTGGAAAGTCTAAAACAGCGTTTGGAAAAATATTATTGGAAGGGTTCGAGTAATAGCCGAATTGACTGCCTGTATTTGTATAGAGAGTACCACAATCGTGCTGCCGGATGAGACAAAAGTCAGCAACTCTCTACTTTTGCTGTGGCAAAACAACAATGCGTACAATACAATTCAGAACAGCCGATTTGTTATGTACTTTCATTGAGGCATCTCTCTGCCTTTTGCATAACATGAACTTGTTCCCGCAACGGACTCATTCTGGCGGACCTTTAACGCCTTTGTTTTTATTTTAGTGTATGTATGTGTGCAAGATGATAGGGCTTGCTAATTTATACCTATACTGCCTGTGTATTAAGCGAGTAATAGTATTAAATATTTTTACGTATATATTCTTAGAAGGCTAATCGACTGCATTTAAGCAATTCGCGTCATGGTCACAATTATTATATTTATATATTTCTAAAACATTACGCATTAGAGAATACTTTTGCCAACGTGAAGTTCACTTTTCCCGCAGATGAGCGTCTTTCAAGCATATGTGACGTCCAGTGCAGGCTTTGTTTTCTGGCATGACGACTGGTTTATTTCTGCTGCGGCGGCGACGAACGACTACTTAAGCAGGTAGCGTAACCTTCATTCAATGCCTTGGTTATAATCTGTTTTCTTGTTTGTTTCCGAGTGAATATATTCAGAGATCGCCTACGCCACTGGTTCGTTCTCAGTGGCCATTTCCTGACAGTTCTTGCAATCTGTTAAAGTGCAGCTGTTGGGATTTTCCAGATTGGATTCTCTACACCTGCGGCACTCTTTCCACAAGTACCGGTGCCTTGACAACAACTTCATTTTCAGATGTTTCTCCTATTTAGGGTTGTATATGGACATTTCTTGTTATACATATGTACAACGAACTATCTAAGCTATCTACAAAATTCAAAAAAATTTTATAAATTTAAACAAAAATACGTACAAATTTTCAACATTTTTTTTCAGAATATTTAGAAAAACTCTGGGCTTACTAATACATTATCATACATATATCTTCAATAAAAAGAATTTTTGAAAGAAGATTCTCAACTTGCATGTAAAAAAAAAATTGTCAAAAACCAACGCGATTTCTGAGTAAACTCAAACTTACGCTCTATTATATTAAAATTTCGGCGAACACTGTAGTCGAACAGTTTGGTGTGTAAATACCTTTCGAGAGAGCGTAAGTTTGAATCTCCGTGCATGAAACACGAAGATGATAGAAAAGTGTTTTTCTAATAGAGGTCGTCTCTAGGCAGGGAAGGGAAAACCTGAGAACAAATTTTTGCCGTCCTCTCATAAAAAACCATCTGCCGTTCCGAGGCGGCATACAACTGTGGGGACCGTATTCTGTGGAAAAACATCAAGACGCACACCATAAATAGGAGGAAAAGGAGGAATATATACATATGAATGTATATATTATATGTATAGAAAATATTTTGTTGTACTCACAAACCCATTCGACCACTTAATTGGCAATAAATTTGTATCAAAGTCTCTATCTACATAACCCTGTGAAGTATGTTTCATGAGAAGAACAAATGTTCAAATTATATACATATATAATAAAGGAAAAATAAACTGACTTTAAATTCATTTACCGGTTTCCGCACCGACCTTTGAGTTGCTTTTCTATGCCGCAAGAAGTAATAGCTGCTGGCTCCTTAAATTGTGAAGAATTAACAAGTTATCCTTCTTTTGTTTTCGGAACAAAGCCAGGCTGAAACCGAAAATCGATTATTATGATTGGGAGGGTTCAATACATCTACAGGTGGCTCAAAATGAATCATCCAATTTTGTTTTCGAATAACTTTTTTTTTACTAAATTAAACAAAAAAACCGGCTGAGGGGCGACCACTAATAAAAAAAAAACTTTTTCATTTTGGTTTTTCATGCATGGAGATTCGAATCTACGCACTTCCGAATCGTAGTTACGCACCAACCCATTCGGCTACGGGGTCTATCATCCGATAGGTTGATTAATTTTGAGCCAACTTTTCCATTCGTTCATTTTCCTCACCCCGAATTTTTCGCAACCAAAATTGAAACATGTGAAGCTGTCAAATATTAATTGAGCATGTTTTTTTTTATTCGAGGCTAAACTTTATCACGCACTTAAGGGGTCCCTGTGGTCTAGAACTCGAAAATTGATGGTATTTTTTGGAACTTTTTTCACAATAAAAAAATGAAAAACGATATTTAAATATTTTTTTTAATTTTAATAATTTTAAAAATGGGGTTGAAGTTGACCCTCCCGAAAAATTGGACTTCTATTTATCTGAAACACAAAAATCAAAAAATTATTAATCAGTATGACTGTAGCTATGTCCCGTACTAGAATAAACAAAAAAATTAACAAAATGGCGCGGTTTTGAATTTGACACTCTAAAAATCGGTTTGTTTTTTTCATTTTTTGATAAAAAAAATACGAAATAATTGAAATGATAATATGATTCTAGTACTGGCGATAGCCATTGATATTGTGAACAACATATTTAAATTTCAGACGATTCGATTGAATGGTTTTTTTTTTGACAACACCAGTCCGAAAAAAGTCGTTTCGAGATAAATGAATTTCAAGTTTGAGGTACAGGAGCACGCGGATCGCCTTCTACCTAGTTAATGGGCTGTAGAAGCTATAATATTGGAAATTTCCGCATGAAAATTTCACAGTATATTCTTAAAATACTACATATACTTTTGAAATATCGAAAAAACAAAAAATTGATTTTTTGAAATTTCTAGACCACCGGGTCCCTTAAATTATGCCGTTTCCAATTCACTTGCTATACTCGCTTTTGTAAGGCACTCTTCGCAATTAACTGTCCCATATACTCTTAAAATATTATACTCCACGTTTGTTCGGTCCAAGCTAGATTGCACTATTTTTAATTGGAAATTTTATGATGCCGTCCAAATAAAACGTGTAGAGAAAATTCAAAAATTTGTGTGCGTTTTGAGCTCCATTCATTCAATTTCTCAGAACCGACTTCATCACTGCAATTTCGCTGTCGATTAATTAGTCTTTTCCCATTAAGTGACAATCATTTTTCGCTTTGGATTAAGTAAGCCTTTATATAGTGCTAATGTGACACTCGTTAGAACGTTTTCTGCCTTTAATTATCTCTCAAACTTTTTGGATTCTTACCTTTCTCGCTAAAAAATTACTTTCTATATATCTAATCAAAGTAAGACTTGAAAATGCTTGTTATTATAGTTTTGTATATTCAGCTTGTATATATTTTTTAGCAATTTAAATGGTTTCTTATGTTGATCATTTAATTTAACGACACTTTTTTTAATCTTAAATACTCTAATATACTAAGATATTATCCGAGAGCATATCGAACCCAAATTATATCCAGCAGCATGCTTACCTGAAGGGAAAATCCACGAAAATATCCTAACACGAGGTTTTATGGAGTGTGGAAAAATGTCTGAAGGGCAAACAATTCACTTTGGTGGCCTTCATATAATACTTAAATATAGAGGGTGATATTAATAACTTTAGGGCGGAGTCAATTGCCGTTGCGTTAAATAGATTAGAGGTGAAAAAACCTATCTGTTTCTGGGTCTCGTTCCTGCTTAGCTGCAAGTTACTACTGGGCTAAAGTTACTAGGTTTGTGTACAAAAAGATGTCGCAGGGAGGTGTTCTTTCATCTTTCCTTTGTTAGTTGCTATTGACGAAGTTCTGACAATGTTTAATAAGGGTGGGGTTAAGGTAGTAGCATACGCCGATGACTTCGTCCTAAGAATATCGTGACCGTTTCTCTCAGTCATGGCTGAAATATTGGAAAGGTTGACAGGTGTGGTGTCGGAGTCAACTCTAATAAAACGGAGCTGGTGCTCTTTTATAACCACTCTTTATACTTCCCAAATTAAATAACCACGTTCTCCCGCTTTCGTCGCAAGTGAGGTATTTTGGAGTGATACTTGATCATTGGAAGCTACACATCGAAAATCGGGTAAAGAGGGCCGGTAAAGCTTTCTACTCCAGCAAATCTATGTTTGGGAAAAAATTATGCCGCAAGCCACAGGTCATGCTGTGCTGTGATAACATCATGGCTATAACATCACTAAATGAGGGAGGCTGCAAAGGACTTGATGTATTGGCATAATCCTAAAGCAGAAGCAGTGGGTACTTTTCAGAGAAGGAGACTGCTGAACACTTTCTCTGTTAATTACCGGGATTGGCAGCTAGACGATTAAGGTCAACGGGTGCTTTTTGCTTCGACAGCTTGGGGCAGTGCGCCAACTTAAATCTCATCAGTTTTCTCCATTACATCAACAGCTCTTGTTGGAGGTCTCAGTCTTTAGTACTACTTGGGAAGTGCCAGAGTGGTACTTCAACCATTTCACCTACCTATCTATCGGACTAGACATCTGCAGTTTACAAAAGGACAAGTAATGGATCATGTAAAGGCCAAAATAAATATTTTCATCAATCAAAATCATGTTTTGTTTTTATTTATTGGGGCTTTATTGTGAAAAAACGGTACAAAATATTTTATTTGAAGTATTGGCCATCGCTAGCTACAACTTTCGCCCATCTTTCGGGCAATTTCCGGATGCCGTTTCTCCAAAATTCTGGCCGCTGCTTGGCTATCCATGACTCAACCCATATTTTGGTAGCCTCGTACGAGGAGAACCGCTGGTCCGCCAAATCGAGACTCATATGCCGGAACAAATGATAATCGGAGGGAGCTATGTCTGGACTATACGGCGGGTGGGGTAACACTTCCCAGCCAAGCGTTCCAAGGTATTTTTTGACAGGTTGAGCAACATGCGGCCGAGCGTTGTCATGTTGCAAAATAACCTTGTCGTGCCTTTTTACCGTTTCCGGCCGTTTTTCTTTCAATGCCCGGCTTAAACGCATCAATTGCAGTCGGTAACGATCCCCCGTGATTGTTTCGCCCGGTTGGAGCAGCACAAAATATACGACGCCGACCTGATCACACCAAATGCAGAGCATGATTTTCTTGCCGTGAATATTCTGCTTGGCCGTCGACGTTGATGCGTGGCCGGGCAAACCCCATGATTTTTTGCGTTTTGGGTTATCGTAGTGGATCCATTTTTCGTCGCCAGTCACCACCCGATGCAAAAAACCCTTCCGATTTTGTCTCTCGATCAGCAATTCGCACGTAAAAAGTCGCCGTTCGACGTCGCGCAGCTTCAACTCGTACGGGACCCAATGTCCTTGCTTTTGGATCATTCTCATCGCTTTTAGACGCTTGCAAACGGTTGATTTATCAACGCCCAATGATTCAGCAAGCTCTTCTTGGGTTTGGCACGAGTCCTCGTTTACCAATTCCCCCAATTCCGCGTCCTCGAACTTTTTGGGCTGGCCGAGACGCTCCTTGCCTTCGGTGTGAAAATCACCACTTTTGAATCGTCGAAACCAGTACTCACATGTTGAAATCGACGGAGTATGGTCTGGGTAGGCCTCCTGCAGCAATTCACGGGCTTGAGCTGTATTTTTTTTTCAAATTGAAGCAGAAAAGCAAAGCTTCCCGCAAATTGCGTTTCGACGGCACGAAAGTTGACATACTCGGAGCACGAAAACACTACGTTGTTTATACTTCAGCGAAATGACAGATACTGATAAACAAAGCCTAGGGATGAGGCTTTGTCATGAATATATATTCAGTATTGCCAACGCGATAAAGTGATAAATAGCGCCATCTGTGTGCCACCTTTAAAACTAATTCAACCTCCATAGTAAAAAAGCTTTCAAAAATACAATTGGATGATTAAATTTGCGCCATCTTTTAAATGTATGATATTTAAATACTATTATTGTATATTTTATTATTATAAAGCTTACAATTTCTCATATTAGTATAAAATTTGTTCGGCCCCCTTCCTTTTTGATTACAAATTCGTTCTGACGCCCATGTTCTTGTGGCTTTGGGTATACAAATTACAAATTGGAAGGATGGAGTTGCTAATCTACAGTTTACGTGTTACTACCATTCTCAGCGCGTTTTCACGCTTGTCCAAAAGCATTCAGCCATAAAGTATAAGAGGTGAACAAAGGATACTCGTGTATCCTTTATTCACGTATATATGAATGTATGTATGTACCTATGAATGTATGTAGACTCTTTCAAATTTTTTCCGTCTGAGTTTTGGTGGGGACGTACACGTTTACGCACAAAATGTAATCATAATTAACTGATTTTATTGTAGTTGTTGCAATTGCTTAAACTACAGCGCCGTGCTTTTAGTAAAACTCCTTGTTATGGGGCACGCGCTCTCGAATTATTTTGTTATTAACTGACAAACACTTTAATCAAGAAGTAGAATTGTGAATACTTGGAAATTTGTGTGGCATACTTTGCCAGTATGTATGTGCATATGTGTTATATCCAAGTGGTTGGTGCACCTTATTCCTCTACTTTTCGTATTGCTTTCATGCCGACTCACCTGTCGTTCGCTATACTTAATTTTATTAAAATGAGCTCAGAGCTACCCTTTCCGTTTTTGAGCACGCGGCAATCACCTCGATGACATCGCCAATGTCTTTGTCCGTATGCAACAACAACAAGAAATGAAAAACAACAGAACATTTCAAAAACGAGCGAAAGGAACATTTTGTTAAAAGGTGACAATTAATTTGTCAATAATAGGAATTGTTATTGTCGTTGAACGCGCGACACTCGCGGCGACCATCAGCCTGTAAACTGTTGTTTTATATACTCGTATGTATACTCATACAATTATGGGTATACATACATACATTCATGCTAATATATCTACATACTATGCCCTACCCAGCAGGAAAATCATGAATGGAGCAATGAAATATATTTGTAGTTCAGAAGCTGATTTTTTTATGCAATTACAAGCCGTTCTCGTACATAGTAAAAGGTCTTTCAAAAGACGCGCCTAGATGTTGTTTTAAGAGGTTACATACGTTCAGCAGCGCTGAAAAAAAAACTGTTTTTAGAAGGGAGAACAATAGAAATAAATTTAAAAAATTGCGTAAACTTTATAAAAAAAATTACAAAAATTAGTATATAAAAAATCACGTGACACCAAGTACAAGTAAAAGTTGCTCCACGGTCTACATTATTTCTCCTTGAAATGTTGATAGATCTGTAAAAAGTAAAAAAAAAATTTTTGTAAAATAAAATTGTAGTTATGGTCGACTTGGATTTTTGAATTTCGAAATATTTTGCAAATTGCAGCATTTAAAAAAAAACATGCTTCTTACGTCATAAATGTCACACTTTAATTATGTTTATAAAATTTTTAATTAAAAATATGAAAAATCCGGACTATAGAGAAAACACTTTCGAACCTTTGAAAAAAAAACGCATCCAGAAATATTAAAAACTGTATGAGTTATCATGCAGATCGTGCCGGAAAAAGTAGTTTCGAGAAAAACGAGTTTAAAGTTTGTGGTAAAGGAGCGCGCGTGGACCGCTCTCTACCTAGGTAGTTAATGGGCCGTAGAAGCTATAATATTGGGAATTTCTGCTTGAAAATTTGATAGTATATTCTTAAGACACTATGCCTTCGAAATATCGAATATGAAAATTCTGGACGTATGTAACTCCTTAAAATAAAATATGTAAAAATTTAAATTCTTTCAGGTTTCACTATTTTGATTCAAAATACGGCTCTTAACAATTATTTGCAATTATATATGAAAAATGACTTCATTGAAATGTCCACCATGAACACGTCTTCAGGTAAAACCTGCCAAATAGTTGATTCACGAATGCCTAATTATTGAGAACGTCGAGATATCCATGTTAAAGGTTGTTCAGGCACACTTTTCGCTACAGCAGCAGCATTACTATCAACAGAACGTCCAGTTTTTGATCTGCCAGTCCTTTTTCCATACTCGACAGAACCAGTTTCTTAAAAATGTTTTACCTACCTTAGAATTGTTGACTCATTCTGACGATTAGTTCCAACAAAAAAATTACGAATTTCTTCTTAAAGATCGACCATTTTCATAATAAGTTTCAAGAATTTTAACCCTTTAACCTATCATGTGAATTAGGAATCTGTTTACTTTATAAATGTCTGTCATCTTTGACAAAAGAAGGTGCCGTTTGGTCGGTGCGAGACTCCCGTACGGTAGTGCACAGCTTCGGAATCTCGGTGCTGAAACACCAAAGGAAACAAAATGGTTTTTCTAATAGCTGTCGCCGCTCGGAAGGCAAAGGCAAACTTTCGAGTTTATTTATGACATGAAAAAGCTACTCAATTAAGCCATTTGGATGCGGGTTCAAAAGTTTCGTACATTTTACTAATGAACTGACAGATCATGTTTGTTTATTATATTGAATAAGGATAAGGTTATTCGACACTTCTCAAGAAATTAATATCATTACTTGTATATTAAATGGAATCCACACTAAGTATAAAGATAACCAGTTTCGATCATCATTATAGAACCATTTCCCTACGGGGTGTTTATTAACATCTCACTACTACATTTAATCTTTCGCCTTGTATTTGTTTTGCCTGGTTTCTTTATTTGTGTTATTTGCATAAAAAATCATAAGTGACATTTTGGACAGTTGTCTTTATTGCTTTTATTGCCTTTAACTACCTGCACTTCTTTACACTTCCTTATATTTGTATCTAGTAATGTGTTATTCTACATATTTGTTGCCGCTCAAATTTATTAGTTGGCCCCCGTCTTATTGTATTTTAATTATTTTGTCATTTTATATCTGCATATTTTGTTTATTTTGTGGTAGTAGCCTTTTTGTGATTGATTTATGATGTGCTATCTCCCTTTAGTTAGTTAAGTGCTAATTGGTGTGCTAGACATATAGACCTACATATTTGCTGTATGTATGTATGCATGTATGTTTGTATAAATACATATGTACATAAATTATTAAGGCAATCGTAATCATCATGATCATCATGCCTCAAAATAGTAGTTACTACGACCAAAATATGTAGGTGGTTTATTGATTTTAGAAAATAAGTTTGTGCATATTATTTGATACAAGGAAATGAGCAATAGTTTAAAAAAAAAATTGGCTTTACTTTAATGCAGATTTCAGAGACTCTTAAATATTCCTCAGAAATATTGAAATTGCTTATATCTGTGAAAATTAGAGAACAAAACTGTTCTATGCCATCGGAGCTAATGAAATGTTGTATTGGTTATAGTAATTTTTCATATTCCGCAAAATTCAATGGAAAGCCGTTATAATATTCGCCAACCGATACAGATACCCGCTTTGAAATGCCAAGCGCATTTAAGAGATTTGATGACTTAAATCTTCATATTATTCAACCAACTTCTAAAAAGCCGCCGTAGCCGAATGGTTGGTGCGTGACTACCATTCGGAATTCACAGAGAGAACGTCGGTTCGAATCTCGGTGAAAACACCAAAATTAAGAAAAACATTTTTCTAATACCGGTCGCCCTTCGGCAGGCAGTGGCAAACCTCCGAGTGTATTTCTGCCATGAAAAAGCTCCTCATAAAAATATCTGCCGTTCGGAGTCGGCTTAAAACTGTAGGTCCCTCCATTTGTGGAACAACATCAAGACGCACACCACAAATAGGATTAGATAGGCCGGGTCGATTTGTGGGGAGGCAAAAAAATCGCCCATTGCTCTGTGAAAATCATATTCTAGGGATCAAAATAATATTAATATATACCGACTTCTAAAAAGGGATCTGAAGGCCTAATGCATACAACGTGTTTTTTTTATAGTAAAGGGTCGTTAAGTTTCAAGGGCCGGTGTTGATTTTGACAGATGTTATTTTAATATTATATATAAAAGGCTATCGAGAGATGATTAACGATTTTTTATGGCCGGAATTGGATGGTATTGATCTGAACGTTGATTTTCAACAAGACGGCGCTACGTGCCACACAAGCAACGAAACCATTGATCTTTTACGGGAAAGGTTTCCGGAACGTGTTATGTCTCGAAGAGGTGATCACAATTGGCCCCCGAGATCTTGTGATTTAACATCTTGTGACTTTTTTCTTTGGGGCCATGTGAAAGAGAAGGTCTACGCCAACAGCCCAGGGTTGAGGCTATCGAGGACATAGGGCAGCCTCTTTGCAATTCGATTATGGAAAATTTCATGAAAAGGATATTGTCCTGTAGGCGTGGTCGTGGTGGTGATTTGTCTGATGTTATTTTCCACTAATAACGGCATACCTTCCCCTTTATAATGAAATAAGCATGCGATCATTTATATTAAAAAATAGCATATTTCCTTGAATATCAAAATAACACCTCTTATTGGAAAACCCTTTAGATAATTTTTACTTTCAACATGAGTGACTATTTTTCACTTTTTATCTTCATAGCCGTACGAAGTCGTAGCCAAATGCAGGTTCGAATCTCAAGCACCAAATTATATAAACAGTTTTTTTCTAATAGCGCTCGATCCTCGGCGGGCAATGGCAAATATCGGAGTGTATTTCTGCCACGAAAAAGCACCTCCTAAAAAAAAAATTATCTGCCATTCGGAATCCGCCTAAAACTGGAGTTCCCACCATTCGTCGAATTACGTCAAGACACACATCAAAACTAAGAGGAAGCGCTCGGCCATAACTTTACTCTCTATTTTCGTATTATATTTAATTAATAATTAATAATTAATATTTAATCTTCTCTTAAAATTTGGGGTGCTCGAAATTTACTTTAGAGTTATCCTTTTTTTATAACTTTAAATATAATTCGAATCTGCTTGCAACGATGTCGAAAAAAACGACCAATTGACCTGCCCTAATGTACCTATGATACAAACATACGAAATGTTTTCAGAATTCTCAAAAATATGTATTTTCTTACTTAACATATTTTTGTATAGAGTACAGTAAAAAGATTGAAAAATATTTCCAAGTACTTGTACTCGTACATGCGACCGCCGTAAAAATGGCGATAGAAATCGTGATACAATCACGTCTAGACTTTAGCAGGTTGCGCCCACCAAAAAATGCAAAGCAACAGAAAAGCAAAAAGCAACATGGCGTGCTTAGCAACTTGCAACACAGATTACAAAACAATGCAAAAATAACAGATATCTGAGAAATATGAAAAGAAGAAATTTACCTTGCAAAATATAAGTACATATTTGCTAATGTCTTGATGCTGGTCAACGGCCACTGACCACAAACTTTAGCAGTCTGAGGCAATACGACGCAAAGCTGCGCAGGATCAGCCACATGGCTGGGAAGTGATCACTGAACAGCAAGAAAAGAAATAACCGTCAGACTGCAACTAGGTTAAGCATCTGCAAACAATAACAATAACAAAAGCAAATACCTAGCAATGGCAAAAGCAAAACGCTTTTAAAGCTGTTTGTAAAGGCAACTAATTACAGGTTGCCACAACAGCGAAATATTTTTTAAAAAGTTTCTACAGAAAAATACTTCATTAAGCAATAAAATGGGAAAATGTTTAAAGTGGAGAAAAAATGTACAAATATGTACGAAAGAGATGCGCAAAAAAAAATGCTGTATGAACACGCTTGCGCTTAGACTACACCAACCAACAAACGGCAACGGCACCGATGCCAGTAAAGTGTAACCTGCTACGCATTGAACTAATGTTTTGTTTAGGCGAAATTAATTTTTCTCTTAACTGTTTTGTATCATAGGAAAATAATTGATTTTTAGGTCAATAAAAATTACCCAAACGAAATCGATTACAAATTAGTAAAGAGAACCAAAGTCCAATGCAGTGGCGCCACTCGAGCATTTCGCATAATTAACCAATGCGGAGAAAATAAAAGCCAATCATCGACGAATTTAAACTCAATAGTGATGCAACAACAGCTACAACAAAAAAGGAGAAATGTAGCAACAACATCATTTCAAATCAAAAATGCGGCAAAGAACAAAGCCGAAAGCGGACAACCGTGGCGACCACGACGACGCCACTAGACAGCCAAGAGTAGAGCACAAGTCCAATTCGTACGCTTGTAGGGAAACTGTAACGAAAGCGAGGCGACGGGCATCATAACAACGGTTCCACCTACATACTCGTACACGTATGAGAATTTTAGCCGAGGTACTCTTATACAAGTATTTCCCTAGCTGAGCCGGAGGTGAGGGCTCAAGTGCGGAAGGTTATGCTGATGCGATGGTTTCCTTGCTGTTGGCTTGTATGCTGCTGTCGGGCAAAAGATGAAGGTGATGGCTGATGGTTTGATGGTTGTTGGTTTTTGGTTGCTGGTTGCTGGTGGAAGGCGAGGGCGTAAAAAGAGCAAATTTTGATCTTGAAAATACAAACGCCAACATTCACACAACAAAAGCACCTACATGCATATGTACGAGTAGTTGTTATTGTTGCGTCGTCATGTAGCAAATGCGCATCGTTAAGGATGATTAAAAAGGCGAGAGAAAGGATAAAAAGTTATATGCTGCATGTACGTGCATACGTACATACATATGCAGATATACGAGTATGTGTATGTATACACGTGAAGATGTTAAAAATGTGGCAGTGAATTAATTTCTATTTTTCGGTTTTACTTTTTAGATTTTAGGTTGTTGGTTCAAGTCGGCCGTTTCACCTTTTTGGTTAGTTTCGAAAAAGAAAAATGATTTTAGGCTTCACCATAGTGTGGGAATTTGTAAATTTTTCTCTTTCAAATTCAAATTTAACTGGCCGCTTAAAAGTGGGAGTGATTGGACCGAGTGTGCGTACAATATTGTAGATGTTGAAGTGTTTTTGAGTGGGCGTTATTTATGCGATAGCATTAAGCATAAAATACATATGTACCTATGTATGTACGGATATATATATATAACCATGCACAGTAGTATGTATACGAGGCAGCGCCGGCATGGGAAGTTACTGGTGCTTTATGTCGGAACAAATTAATTGTCAAAATATTTTTTTTTAATTAAAAAATTTATTTTAAAAGTTAGAAATGCTAAATTTTTTATTTCTTTGCTATGTAAGTATGATTTGGGGTAGGGGTATTTTTTTGGGGTTGTTTTCATACCCAAGGTAGGGAGGAGGGGCCACGTTTCGGCCAAGGACTTTAGGCCTATAAGTCTTACCTCATTTATCCTAAAGGTGTTTGAAAGATTGATTGATTATCATATCCGAGAGCACATCGATTCCAAATTATCTCCAGCGCAACATACTTACCTGAAAGGGAAATCCACGGAAATCCACAGAGGTCGTTCGGACTGTGGAAAAATCTCTAGAAGGCAAACAAATCACTTGGCGGCCTTCATAGATATAAAGGGTGCTTTGAATAACATCAAGGCGAAGTCAATTGTCACTGCGTTAGATAGACAGGGGCTAAAGTCACTAGATTCGTTCAGCCGCAGGGTGCTGTCCTTTCGCCCCTACTTTGGCTAGTTGTTTTTCACGAAGTTCCGATAATGTTAAATAAAGGTGGGGTTAAGGTATTAGCAAACGCCGATGACTTGGTCCTAATGAGATCGGGACCGTTTCCCTCAGTTATGGCTGAGATATTGGAAAGGTCACTGGCTGTACTCAGTTGCTGGGCTACCATTTGTGGTCTCCGAGTCAACTCTGAAGTTAGGTATCTTGGAGTGATACTTGACTCCAAACTCCATTGGAAGCTACACATTGAAAATCGGATAAAGAAGGCCAGTATACCCTTCTACTTCTGCAAATCTATGTTCGGTAAAAAATGGGGACTCAAGCCACCAGTCGTGCTGTGGATGTACAACGCAGTGGCTTTGCCAATTTTAGCGTATGCATGCCTGGTTTGATGGGAAGCTGTTTGAAAGGGCTATAATATCACAAAACTGGGGAGGGTGCAAAAGACTGCATGCATTAGCATCACCAGAGCATGTAAAACTTGCCCCAGTGCTGAATGTCCTTTTGCACTTATTTCCCATCGACTTTTCCGTTATTGTCATCGCAGCTCAAAGTGCAATCAGGTTAAAGGAGGTTGGCCTTTGGAGGCAATCTCTCAAGGGACATGGTAGCATTTTCGGGCAGTTAACATCGTATTTCTCTAAACTTCGAACAGATCTCCCTATCCGGAAACTAGAGTTTGAGGGTTGTGCTAGGGCAATCTTTCCAAAAAGGCAGGATTGGATCGATTGGAAAATCTACACCGAAGCTTGCACCTCTGTCTTCACTGACGGTTCCAAGATGGAATCGGGAGTCGGAGCAGGGGCTTATCTATCTCCTTTAAACTGCCGAATACTGCTAGTGCTTTAAGCAGAAGTCTTTGCGATCTTGCAGGCAAGCAAAATGCTTAGGGAACGCGGGAGCGAAGGAAATATTAACATTTTCTTCGATAGTCAGGCCGCGATCAAGACTCTGACGACGCCATGGTGCAGAACGAAATTAGTAAACTCCTCTAAAGAGGAGATCAAATCTCTTGTGTGCGCATGTAACATTCCTCTGATCTGGGTTCCAGGACATAGGAACATAGAGGGCAATGAAATTGCTGATGAGCTTGGCAGGAAGGGGACTGAATTGGCATCACAGACCTCTTACCCGGTCATCGGCATAACCCTGACAGTTGTTAAAGGGGAACTGTACAAAAGTAGTATGACAAAAGTCTACATACTTCTATCTGACTTGGAAAAAGTAGCTGTAAAGTACCGTCATTCGAAAATTTCAGTTGATAAATCGTCATTACTGTTACATAAATGCATGTGATTGTTTATTTCGTGATTTTTCGCTGGTCTTTTCATGTGGATAAAATAATGAGCCCGTGAAAAGAAATATTTTCTGAATTGAGAAAATTGTTGGCTAAGCACAGAAAAGTAAAGAAAGGCACGGCGAAATTGAAAAAATATCAAATTCTAGTCGAGCAACGATACAAACGATGGTTGAAAACTACGAAGAGACTAATTCGTATGAAAATAAAAAGCAAACCGGCCGCCCAAAGAAGCTGTCCATAAGAGATGTAAGCTCCATTTTAACAGAAGTCGACAAGTCGAGAACTAGTGCACCGAAATTGGTCCAACAAATCGCCGAGACATCCGGAAAGAGTATTCATCCAAAATATATTAAAAGATATCTTCATAATAGCGGATATTTCAGCAGGGCACCATGTAAAAAGCCTCTGATTTTAGAAAAAAACGTCGCCTTCGGCATGTGTTTACACTCTCACATATTGTCAAGGGATGGATTTCTGGTTTAAAGTTTTATTTACTGACGAATCGAAGCTCAATATATTCGGAAGTGATAGCCGGGCTAAAATATGGAGGAGAAGAAATGCGGATATGGGAATGAGATATGTGATACCTACTATCAAGCGCGGTGGTGGTAGCGGAGAACCAATTCTAGATAAAATTGTTGCACTCGTTCAAAGCAGTTTGTTTGAATTTTTTTATTAGGCCTCGAAATAAATGCTTCATACTTCTTACTTCGGTGTTGACCTAACCAATTGACAATGCGGAGATTTATGTACATATGAAGGGCCTATAAACGCCTGACAGTTTCTGTAGATAAAAGCTAACATCAAATGTGAGCGCGAAGGAATATAATCGACATGACTATTATACAAGTATGTCAGTTTGGAATCAAATACAATATATTACACTGCGTTACAAAAACGAACTTTGTTTCTGTCCTATGAACCAAATATACTTTTTCGGAAAGGGAAGAAAAAATAAAAATACACGTGTATCGGCGATTTTCATGTACACGTCAGAATTTTTTTTTTATGTATAAAGTATAGAGCTCGTAGTCCGCCTGTGTGAAAAACATTGGAACAATTTTTCACCCTTTTTCCGTGATCCAATCGCGCTGAATTTCTGCAGGCAGACTCGTGGAAATGTTTTTATTATGTAAAATTAAAAAAAAAAAAAAAAGATTATCAATTCTCAGATTTTCTTTTTCTAAAAAAAAAATTTTTCTAAATTTTCGGTATAACTTGAAGGGACTCCAAATTTTTAAACAACTTATTAACCTTTAATTTATTGTTTCATACAACACACTCTGTGCCGTTTGTGTGTTTGTTACAGTTATCGGTAACAAACATCCAGCTGTCCCGATCGCATATGCCACCAACCTCAAAGAAACATACGAAGGCATGGAATTAATATTACAGCTGATAAACCACCAAGAGCATAATTGGAAAATATGCTGCGATCTAAAAGTGGTCGGATTACTCATAGGTGTTAAGCGTGGATTTCCAAACCACCAGGGTTTTTTGTGTACATGGGAAGGTCGCAAAAGAGATCAGCATTACACTGAATTTAAGTGGAAGCCGCGAACATGCTACAAAGTAGGCGTAGAAAGTATAGAAAATCTACCATTAGTGCAGCCACCTCAAATCATTTTGCCATCACTACACATTAAGCTCGGTGTCGTACCAAATTTTGTTGAAAAACTGGATCGTGAGGGCGAGGCGATTGCAAGTTTGCGCAATATTTTTCCGAAACTGAGCGGCGCAAAGATTCATGCAGGTATTTTCTTTTTTTTGCGAAGGCTTTTAGTAACTTTATTTTTTTAATGATGTGTATAATTTAAGGTGTTCTCAGTGGTCCGCAGATAAAGAAATAGTTGCAAGTTATGAATTTTCATCAAAATTGAATGCTATCGAACAACGTGCATGGAAAGGCACAGTTGCCGTTATTGAGCAGTTTCTTGGCAACAAACGAGCTGACAATTATAAAAATATTGTTGCAGAAATGATTTCGGCAAATGACGAAATGGTCATATTAATATCGGTAAAGATCCATTTCCTTCACAATCATTTAGATTGTTTCCCTGGTGATTTAGGAGCTTGTAGCGATGAACATGACGAAAGGTTCCATCAGGACATTGCGGCTATTGAAAAGCGCTTTAAAGGACAAGACATTACGCATATGCTTGGCGAATACTGTTGGTCTATTTGTCGCGATACTGACACAAATGCTTACAAACGCAAAAATAAAAGGCCTAAGTTTCTTTAAAAGTATTAAAATTTGTAATGTAACAATTTTTAATTTTAATATAATAAAATTAATAAACAAATTCGGGGTTTTATATCTCTATTGTAATGCGGAGTGAAATACTTTTCTTTTGATACACATCGGCATATCTCATGCAATTTTTTTTTTAATTTCGAACAGGTGGCAACCCTGTGAAACATTGTCAGTGGCAACACCTAGGTGAAAAGTCTAGAAATGTGATACACTATCTGTGTGCCCAATTTCATTCAAATCCGTTAAGCTAATCCTGAGATCGTGTGGCTATACAGATATGCATACAAGAATTGCTCGTTTAAAGTTATGTAATACAAAAAAAAATTGTGACTTGTACATGAAAATCGCCGATATACGTGTATTTTTATTTTTTATCCCCTTTCCGAAAAAGTATATTTGGTTCATAGGACAGAATGTGTGTAACGCGGTGTTATATACCGTATCTGACTTAACTTTATTAGATTTCTGGTTGGAGCTTAGTTCACCTATTGAATTTTGTGCAGTTTCCGTCTTAGTTGGTCGTTAGTTGTGCGAAGTATAGTCCCTTTTGAATGCAATGTAGAGTTCATGCGCAACGTACTCGTACTAACCACACCTGAAGGTATGAATAAGCGATATTCATTTATATGAATTAAAGTGGACTGACATAAATAAATGAATAGGGATCTTTTAAAAATGTTTTATATTTTTTTGTAGGTCAAAACTTAAAGATGCGTAATTATAGGTTTGCGATGTAAACAAAAATAAAAAAATATTAGAAAGTGAAGCAATGGTCAGAGAACAGTGAATTGAAGTAAAGATTGGGCAAAGTAGAGCAGTGCAAAGCAAAAATGCCGACATCTAATAATGAACCCAAAAAAAAAAAGTAAAACAAAAAATTTAAAGCAAAGTTTTCGTTCAATAGTTTGTGCTCGCAGTTCTCATTCTTGCAATTTGACGTTACGAGTAGGTACGTGTAGCAATTGCTGCTGCTGCTGCTGCTGCCACTGCCATCTTGATAGATGGTGAATGATGGATGAATTGTAGACAGAGGCATTTCAGACATGAGGCGGGCGTAAAAATGCAACGGATCAAAGCAAACAGGTGTCAAAAAAGGCAACACTTACGGGTGCCTTGGGTCAGATCCTGCCCACAGCATGCAATGAATGCAACACGCAATATGTGTGCACAAACTATTATACATACGCATAGATATGTGTGAGCATAGACAAGAAAATATGTAGGTTTATTTGCTTGCTTTTTGTTTAGAATTTCATTTTTCTTTCAATACACAATTCTATTTCGCTTGTGTGTGCTCGCTCGTTCGCCCATTTGCGAGCAGCGCATACTCTGACCATTTAATTGGATATAAAAGATTTTTAGATGCCCATAGAATTCACTGCGCATGGAGCGAGGAATAGGAGGCAACTACACGTGTAGCAAACTAGAGCACTGAAACATACGCACACATAAACACATTATCATCTACATATCTGTACACATGCGTGTGTCGATCCTTGCGAAGTTCCGAGTTAGTGACGCCTTTTGTTTGCTACTGCAATTAATTTCATTAGAAAAGGAAGCAGGAATTGACCGATGATATCGCCTGCAGGTAAGCTGAAAGTGGCTGATTTTGTTACGAATAATTGTGAATTCCAGTAGTGTAAGCTGCATTGTTGCATCTTATGCGTGCGCACCAGTTGCGACAAGCAAATTACTGTTCGACAAAATGTACAATTTGTCAAATTGTACACTTTTAAGAGTACAGCCATACACGAAATATGTATTGTATGTACTTATGTACAGGGCACAAAAATTTCGGCAAATTACCAAAGGATGCAAAAAAGTATGGCAAAAGTGATAAATGATTGTTTATAGGCCTTGCCAGCAAGTGCATAGGATGTGAGGCATTGTAAAACACGGATGTTGCACCTAACTGCAGTGATGAATAAACAGAGTAATTGATGGAATTTCGAATTGCAAATGATAAGAGACCCAAAGAAGGGGTCGGAAATGTGAATGCTAATTTTGAAACTTCAAAGCGAACAGGAAAATGTTAATGACAAGAGGAGGGCGACTTCTGTTTTTAGCTGGATTTAATGAGGGGCTCCTGCTGATTCCTTATGAATAGACAGACTGGTTTTTAATGTTAAAATTTCAATCATTAGTCAACTTAACTCATATATATCTTATAAAGGATGTAGCGCTCTATATAGTAGTTTTTTATTAAAAAAAAAAAAATTAGAAAATCGTTACATTATTGGTTTATTCGAAAGAGCAAACAATTCCACAATTTCTAGAACACGATTCCATTCATGTGGCTGTCTTCGCAATCCCGCTTTCTGGCCCGTTTTCCAACTAGAAATTTTGGTAAAGCGGTGATTAGGTGCAAATAAGGCAGACCGCATTCCAAATTTGCGCCTCATAAGGCAGCCAAACTAGGCCCAAGTCCAGAAAAGTATCGCCACACATCTGCCTCATTAGGCGCATGTTCGAAAAACCGAACTTCGGCAATACTCCGGATGCCCTTCTACGAATCAGTTAGGGATTCCAATTTATGCTTAAGTGAGACACTGTCACAGATTTTCGAGACCACAACCAAATTTGGTATTGTTCTGGCATGCCAATCTTTGCCTTGCCTAACGTGGGCCTGGTAAGGTAATAGTGAGGCGTGCTTCAGTAAGGCCTGCCTAATTCGGGCCTAACTGATTTTTCGGCATGTCTCACTGTAATTCTAGTCGGGTTGGTGACGGTTTCTGGCTCTATCTCTCGAATTGCCAGTCCGATATTCGCTTTAAGAACCTGAATCGTCAATGAATTGTTCGCATAGCGTCGACGCTTCACGGTATCCAATCAAAAAATTGACATTGACAAAAAACAGTTACCAAATTTGGCACAAAAAAGATCGATTGTGACATGGGATGTGTGCATCACCCTGCTGAAATCAAGGATCGTCCAAGTCCATGTCTTCTATTTTTGGTCACAAAAAGTCATTTATCATGCCTCTGTAGCGCCCTCCATTGACGGAAATAACGTTTCCAGTAGGATTTTCGAAGAAAAATGCACCAATGGAGCCACCACTCCAAAATCCAAACCAAACTGTCACTCTTTGCAGATGTATTGGATTCTCGACGAACACGTGCGTATTTTCCGATCCCCAAATGCGGCAGTTTTGCTTGTGAAGATGAAAATGCACTCCGTCAGAAATTATGATTTTTCGAACTAAATCGTTTTCCAATTGTAAATTTTCCAACGTTGTTCAAGCGTAAGGCAATTCATTTTGTTCCGCGGAGGTATGATATTGATTTTCTGTCAAGACATTTTTGTTAGAATTAGTACAGTTTTTATTAGTATAACAAAATGCAAGTTAGAATTGGAAGTTATGCGACGTTTGAGAGAGAATGTGCGGCCGAAATTGTGGAAAGAAAACTTATGGATTTTGCACTATGATAACTCACCGTCTTACAAGGCTCATATTGTGAACACTTTTTTGACCAAAAACTCGACACATATCATCGAACAACCACTGTATTCACCGGATTTAGCCGCCTGTACCTCTTTTCTTTTCCCAAAACTGAAATTGCCAGTCCGCGGACACCGTTTTGAGTCGATAGAGGTCATTAAGAAGATTTCGCGGAAGGAGCTGAAGAAGATCTCTTTAAACGCGTGTAGAAGGTGCCTTAATGACTGGACTAATCGCTGGCATATGTGTATTGCTTCGAATGGAGCCTATTTTGAAGGCGGCAAGGTACATTTTCATAATTAAATAATTGAATTATGTTTTATTGAACAATTCGCGGTACTTTTTTGACAGAATGTATGTGTTCTGAGCGTATGTAGTTATTGCGAGAGCAAACCTGTTTCGATGTGAATCATATAATTCGGAGTATTTGGCGGCAAAAAAAAAATAATTTTTTAATAAATAAACGTAGAAGTCTCTCTATTGAGGTTGCGCTATATGGATTTTGTGATAGTATCAACGATATTTTAATTTAAAATAGTGGCGGGCTTATGATCTTGTAACGGGGTGTAAATTAATTAATAGTATTACTATTGGAATTCATATTGCATTGTTATTATAAATAATAGTACATTTATATATGAATAGTATAACCAAATAATATTCAAAAAATACTCAAGGTGTATAAAGTTCGTTTTCGTAAGAACTTGGGCACCCCTTTACTTGCTGGCATTTATTTTAATAAAAGCAGAAAAGTATAATACTAAAGTAATATAGTCATATACAAAACTTGGCAATGAGTTTTCGTAGGTGGTTGTTTAACCGGAAAAATGCAATGTTTCATTTCTAAATATTTCATTGGCTGATCCTTTTAGGCTCGATAGTTAGTAATGTTGAATTTGCCATCTTCTTCGTAGTGATTTTTGCAACTCTAATTCCTTTTTCTGTTTCTCCCTACTTTCCAAATTGACAACCTCGCTCCACTACATTCATTCACGTACGTTAACCAACTGCGCTTTCTATTTAACATTTTAATGCTATTTCACAGTTTTCTGTTGGCGCATCAAATTTGGTTACAGCAATTTAATTTGCATTCGTTGAATGGAAAATGCAGACATCAAAGAAGAGTTGCCGCCATTGAAAAGACAGTGAATTACAATGCAATCGAGTTGAAGGTTTTTTTATTGCTTTTATGCAAAAATATTCATTCATAGAATGTTGGGGAAAAGGCAGTTGAATCGTTGCAAAATGGCACTGTGTCTATAAATAAGTATGTTTCTGAAATGAAACAAGTAGTGCACTTTACAATAAATATATAAGAGATGACACAAAATGTATCAATTTTAATTAATTAATTTTGGTTTTGAATAACTTTTTTGCAAAAACCAAAAAAAAAAAAAAAAATTTTTTGCGTGTGGTGAAAATCTTTATTTTGAATTTTGCGCGCTCCATTGCCTGCCTGTCTGTATACTAGAGAAGTTTAGTTCAAAAGTGTCAAATGTGATTGACATTTGATTTGATTTGTGATTTTTTAAGATAAAAATATATTTTTTAAATATATTTCTTATTAATAATTTCTATTGGATATCTTTTCTGGGCTACTTTTGCATCATTGAAGCAAGCAAAAAATTCTATAAAAATTGTTCTCTGCGAGGTCCAACATATATACACTATACAGCCACTTTATTTATTTTTTATTGGGTATGGGAATAAGTGTCGTAAAAGAGGTGAAGCTGTTGATAATATTTTAGTGTTCGCTCTAATAATAAACTGGTGATTTGAAGGTGTATATGTGAGGTTTCGATCGCAGTAGTTGACATTCGATTGAGGCGCAAATATCCTTTTTTATATGACGTCAAAAATGTCTACGTTCGTCCCGATAAAACTGCATTTGCAGGAAGTTACGCTTCATTATTACCTTTTAAAGAAAAATGCAGCTGAGACGTGCAGCTGAAACGTGTCGTATATTGATCAATATTTACGGTAATTACGCTCTATCAAATACAACTTTAAAGTGATAATTTCGACGTGAGTGATATAGATCGCAAAGAGGCACCGAAAAAATTCGAAGATACTCAGCTACAACAATTATTAGATGAAGACGTCATTAAACGTTTGCACGCGATGGGAATGGTCCAGAAAGCAGGAACTGGTAACTGGGAGCAACATCAATTGAAGGAGAGGGATATCGAGAAACGTTTGGTGATGCGTGAGATACCTCTTGAACGGCAGAAAAGAAAATTTTTTCTGCATTGCATCGTCACTGGCGATGAAAAATTGATCTATTATGATAACTCTTAGCGTTGAAAAAGTTGGATCCTACCAGGTTGACCAGGTTCATCGACAGCGAAAAAAAATATTCAGGCTTCAAAAGTTATGTTGTGCATCAGAAGGGCGTCACCTATTACGAACTCCTTAAACCATCTGAAACCATCACTGGCGATCGTTACCGACTGCAGCTAATGCGTTTGATTCGAGCTTTCAAAGACAAGTGGCCGGAATGGGGCGATAGGCATGACAAACTGACTTTGCTGTATGACAACGCCAGGCGTCAGGCCGCACATTGCTGTTTTAAAAGTGTGTTAGGATTTTGCAGTGGCGAAAATGCAGCGATCGTTGGAGCAACGTTACTCGATCAAATTTTGCGTAAAGCTAAACAAAACGAGTACCGAAACCATTGGGCTACTCAAGGAGGCTTACGGGGACCAATCCCTGTCCAGTGCCCAGGTAAAACGGTGGCACAAGTCGTTCAAGGAAGGCCGGGAGGACGTCGAAGATGAACAGCGATCTGGAAGGCCTTCATCACGACACACCGTCGCACACCCCCTTCCTCTGCACTTCTGCATTGTCCAAGATTGGGGTTCCGGTGCTTCCCCACCCTCCCTACAGCTCAGACCTATCCCCTCCGGACTTCTTCTTGTTCCTGCGCCTGACAAGAAAGCTGAAGGGGAGGCGTTTCGACTTCATCGAGGCGATCCAAAAAACTGTGACAGCCGAATTGAACGCGATTCCGGCGAATGAGTTTAAAAAATGTTTCCTGCAGTGGAAGGACCACTACCAGCGGTGTATTGACACTCAAGGGTCCTATTTTGAAGAATATTAGTTGTATAAGCCAAAAGGTTTAATAAAACTGCTTAAGGCTCATTACATTTCAATCAAACCCTGTATGGGCGCGCAAGTGTACTTTATTTAATTTTAATTGTATTTGTGATTTATTTGTATGATTTGCTTAAAATTTTCACGCAAACGGAAGCGTGAAGCTTTTTTAAATATGCAGAAAATACGGTTAAAATAAAAAATCGGTCAAATGAGCCCAAATTCTCAATAGTACCAAATTGCCCTTGCTAAATTCTTACAATGAAGAAGTCAATATATTTTTTTCAAAATTGGCATACAGTTTATTTATAAATTAAAATAATAAAAATTTTTTTTTTATTTTAATCATTTAAAATGGCAGATGTACACTCAATTCTTCCAGGAAGGTCGCAGCGGGGCTTCTCAATCGGTGGGCATTGTAGCATCGGCATCAGTGACCTGAACACAAAAAACCCAAATTTTTTTTGTTTATTAATGTCATAATTTCCACATATATGAATTAAACAAAAATTCGCGGAGTAAAATGCTTCAAAAAAAATTAATTTTGGGGCGAATTTTTCTACTATTTTGCTTCGAAAAAATTATTTTTCCGAAAATTGTTAATAACTTTAAATTCACATAGAAAGTAATATCATAAAAAAGATGTTTGCAAAATTTCACTAAGATCGGTCAATAACTTTTCGAGTTATCGTGTACGCCAATTCGAAAAATATAGTTTTGAGAAAAACGCGTCTAAAGTTTGAATACATGAAAATTCCTCTCCCAGCGCGCGAACGCAAAGAATAGAGTCGTCACGGTTGACGATCTATAATATAAGAAATACTTAAATTTACATTCTAAATTTTTTTTGACATATTCTTAAAGGATTATATTAACATTTTATGAAACAACGAAATTTTACAGGTATCTGTCCCCTGAAGCTTTTTTAAATATGCAGAAAATATAAAAATCGGATTTAAGAAAATCAGCCAAATGAGCTTAAATCCTCACTACTACTAAGTTGCCTTTGCTAAATAAATTCTTTCAGTCAAAGTTCCATAACTCCCTCAGTTTTCCACTGATTTGCTTGACATTTTGTTACAAAATTACGGAAGCGTTAAGCTTTCTTAAATACGCAGAAAACAAAAAAATCGGATTTAAAAAAATCAGCCAAATGAGCCTAAGTCCTCATTACTACGAAGTTGCCTTTGCTAAATTTTTTCAGTCTAAATTTTCCTATGCTATGCATATTTTTTTTGAAAATTTGATTTCATCTTCGATTTAATTTCTCCATTATCATGTTTATTATTCACTAATAAGAAGAATTGAACAACTTTCATTTATATTCTGTCTGCTTATAGCTAAACATACTTAAGCACAAGCATGTACAGGGTGGGCCAAATAAGCCCTACTAATGTTAAGCACAAATAACTTTTAACTTATTTTTTGACATATTTATTTTTCTCTTTTTGTAGGTTATAACTGAATTGTTGGAAATTTATTATGGAACCCTACAGAACAACACAACGCTATTCGAGTTTTTCTATTCTTATCAACGATCAATTGTTTTAACGCAGCGTAAATATCGGCAACATTTTAATTCCAGATCAGCTCCCACTGCCTTCATGATTAGGAATTTGGTCGGTCGTTTTGAGGAACTGGGTTCAGTTGCCGACCGTCCTCGACGAGGTGCCCATCAAATTATTCGCACTGAAGACAACGTGGAAACTGTGCGGCAGAGTGGGCAGATGATCCATCTGTCTCAACTCGCCGTCGTTTTAGACAATTGGGCATTCCAGACCGACATTGCGTAGTATTTTAAAGTTGGATCTTAAGATGTACCCATACAAAATTCAAATTGGGCAAGCACTGCTACCGCAAGACCACCAACAACGGCTACAATACGCTATTTGTTTTACACAATTAGCCACACAAATTGATTTTTTAAATAACGTTTTGATGTCGGATGAAGCGCATTTCCATTTAAATGGTTATGCCAACAAACAAAACTGTAGATTAAGGGGCTCTGAAAATCCAAGGGCAACACACCAACATCAGTTGCACTCATCTAAATGAACTGTTTGTTGCGGTGTTATGACCACTAGAGTTATCGATTCATATTTCTTTGAAAATGAGACTGAACCGCCAGAATCGATTTCAGGAGCTTCTTACAGAACATTGATTGTAAACTTTTTGCGGCCAATGGCGGAGCAGTATCCTAATTTGTGGTTTCAGCAAGATGGAGCAACTGCGCATACTGCTAGGCAAACTATGGACCTGCTGCGTCAAATTTTTGGCGAACGTCTGATTTCTAAAAATTCAGATTTCCCTTGGCCCCCTCGTTCGCCAGATTTGACTGCGCCCGACTTCTTTTTATGGGGATATTTGAAAGACAAAGTGTATCTTAATAAACCAGAGACTATTATACAGCTGAAGCAAATTATTCGAGATGAAATACTGAGCCTTCAACCAGAAACATTATGTGGTGTAATGGAAAAAGCGTTAAAAAGAGTCAATCTTTGTATCGAGAAAAATGGTGGACATTGATCTGATGTAATATTTTATACATAATTTCCATAAAATATATTCAATGTATAAAAACAATTAACCAAAATAAATGATTATTGCAAAAGTTATTTGTGTTTAACATTAGAAGGTCTTATTTGGCCCACCCTGTACTTGCATGCCTTCCATGTTTGAGGTCACGCCTTTTGCTATGCTTTTATGTAGCTTTGTGTCTTAATAGTCTGCCGTTTTCACCTGGCATTAATATTTTTAATCGCAATCTCATTTTAATCGCGAGTTCTTACCAAACGACATTAGGGTTAAGTTTAGTTTTGTTGTTGCATATACATGCCTTCATGGCATAACAAACAACATGGCACACACTCGACTTGCAAATCCAGACACTCCACTTTACCCAACCTCGCACATTGCGTTCCAATGCACATTTGTTACCAATGGCTTCAGTGCGCCATTACCACGAATTGAAACTTGCCACAACATGGCGGAATTTTTAATTTACCATTCGAACTGCTCCACTACCAAGAATTTAATAAGTAAGAAATTGAAGCGTGGATAGAAGGTTATAATGGAAAAAGAGGGAGAAAATGTATAGAAAAAAGCGAAATTGTACTCGTATATTTGATTTGCTACGTCGCGCGTTAAGCCGTTCTGTATTGTTTTTAGCGTTTGTGTGTATATTTTTAATGAATATTAATGCATAACTAATTAAATTGTTAGTTAAGTTGCTGATTAAAAGTGGCAGATAATAGTTATGCCAATGCGAACGGTGTACGCGGGCGAGAATTGACTTCACCAGTTCAATTTAGAAATATTTTTTTAATGATAATTGGCAACAATTACAGTACTCTATTTAAAATCTGCAATTGGAGTAGAAATTCATATTGCAAGGGTGGCAAAGCAGTGGCATTACAAAACAGCTAAAAGTAGGAGCGGCAGCCGGATAATCAGTGACGTCAGTTTTATGTTTCTCTTGTGTTTGAACTGCTTAGATATAACAAAAAACGACACAATAGGATTAAATAATCTCACTAATAAACTCAGCAAAGTGAATGAATTTCTGCGTTTTCATAAAAGTATAAAAGGCGTTTTAGGTCGAATTTATACTCAAATTTGTTGTAGGCGTCTCTGGCAAGCCCGCAGACTTCGCCTCTCTTACAAGCGGAAAGCGAATGCTCAGAGTTAAACGCGCTCGTGGCGGTACATCTTCCGAGAAAAACGAAAACATTTTTGCCTAAAATTTATTAAAATATTTGAAATTTTATTACTTTTCTCGTCGCATATGTACACGCAGGTAGTATTCGTTTTAATTATATAATAAGTTTTAAACTGTTCGAGTTTTTTATATGTGGCCTATTAGTCAATTAAAATGCGAACTGGTTTTATCACCATAAATAGATGTTTAGTAGAAAAAACCGATGAAGGAATACAAATATAAATTTGCCTAATTAAATTAGCAACCAACAATTAATATTGTCAATCTTTCAACACGTCAGGAGGCGTTGATTTAAAACACCGCGGTGTGGCATGGCGTGGTCGAGTGTCCAACTGTGAAGTCATATATCAAAAAACGCATGTATATAAGTACAGGGTACGTCTAAGTATATGTATGTGTATATGTATGCATGTAGGCATGCATATCTAAATTTCTAATTGATGTTGTATTAAAATGTTTTGGTTTTTTTTTGTATACCACAAGCCATTATTAGCAGCCATCACATTGACAGTTGAAATCACTTTGACATGAAGCTGTTGAGCTGAACTTTAAAAAGCGAGAGAAATCTCATAGTTATAATTAAAAACATATAAAATATCGTATTTATAGTCCAATTTATTCATCTCTTTTAAAATATCTGTTGTATTGACAGTGCGCTTGTTTATTTACGCTAAAATATTATTAAAGTCACGATCATGACAAGCATTTCGCACATTAAATATAAAAGAGTCACGCTTAAAAAATCACAAATATTCTGAAGAGACAAACAATTATTTTTGTAAAAATTATTGCATGTAAATTATACTCCATTTAATTTTAACAGCGAGGAAAACCTCCGCGCCTAAGTTTTGTTAATTTTATTGTCTAATTTTTTTTTTGGTAAATAACTGATTTCTAACTGCTTTTACTTTTCCTTTGATAGTAATAATTACAGTCTATACAGATGGCAGTAAAATGGATTGTGGTGTTGGAGCTGGTATATATTCTCATAGACTTAAAATTGAAAGATCTGAGCGTCTCCCTAATGCTTGTAGAGTATTTCAGGCGGAAGTACTGGCAAAGCCAAGCTGCAGTCCAGGCACTGGGTTCGGCTATAACAACCTCTAAAGTGGTGGAACAAAGCAGGACTAACCTTGCCACCTTGAGCGAAAACCATAAAGTTACCTTAATCTGGGTCCCGGGACATCGGAGCATCGAGGGTAATGAAAAAGCGGATGAACTGGCAAGAAGGGGATCTGCCATGAATAACAGTCTTGCAGAATCGGTATTCACACCATTAGGTGTAGTCAAGAGTGCAATTTCCCTAAAATACCTCCGAATCGCAGATTGTAGATGGAGAGACCAGACGAAATGCAAAATTAGCAGAACATTATGGCTCACCTACAACCTTAAGCAATCGTCAACATTGATAAACCTGAAACGACGGGACGCCTGAAGTCTAACGGCAGTCATAACTGGCTTTTGGTCTGTGGGAGAACAAGCAGCAAAAATGGGCATCCCTCACAACACATACTGTCACAGATGTAAACAACCGGAGAAAAAGCAAACAATCTTCCATTTCCTCTGTGAATGCCCTGCCCTATGGAAGGACAGAATGTTAACCCTGGGCAAACTGCTGTTCGAGAATCTTGAACAGCTGTCTAGCTTAGATGTCAGCAACCTGATAAGGTTCCTGAACCACACAGACTGGATATAGTAAATAACTGGTAAACAAGTTGGTAACGAGGATGTGGTAACAAAATGGTGCGGAAGCGCTAGTTGAATTCTGGAAGAATCACCACTTAAACCAACCAATCAATAGTAATAATAATAATAATACGAGATAAACAAGTAAGAGATAATTTTGAATTTTGACTTTTTAAATGAAGCAAAGGAATTCCTAAAAATATGGTGAAAGTTTTAAAGGAATCTACTCTTTTATTTTCAACTGCACGTCGATGGGTTTCAGAATTTATTTTATTTATTTACTAGTAATATAAAGTAAAAACAAAGTAAACGCTCCTCATAAAAATCCATCTACCGCATAAAACTGTAGAGCCTCTAATATGTGAAATATCTTGATGTTTTCCCACAAGTGATGAAGCGTCCCAAAAATAGGATGAGGAGGTGGGCCAAACACCCTGGGAAGGGTGTACCATAAGTAAAGGGTTTTCCAATAACAGGTGTAGGTAGGGACTATCTTGTACTTTGTTTCTTTGTTGGTTTCAATGTCAATATTTCAATAAAAATATAATAAAAAGCAAGGTAACAACAAAGAGGCAAGGTACGTTAACATTCAAGCCACCAAATCGCAAGAAAAAAAAAATGGGTTCTCGTTAAAACATTATGTGTATACCGTCCACGATTAACATTTGTTTTACTTCGGTGGTTAGGTATATAAAAAACAGGTATGTACAAATTAAGTCCAGCGTCTTTAAAATACCTATTGTTCTTCTATTTTCTGCATCTATGTTTAGAACGTCTTTTCTTCCTACGAAATATTTGTAAGCCAGTTTCTTTAGAAAAACTTTCCGAGAAGCGACCTCTAATTGCTCCGGACAGACAGAAAGCTTTGTACAAATATAAACCTTCCGATAGGGTGATTAATTTTGCGCCACTTTGTATACCTGGACATGTTAGACTCAGTTTGTGTGTTAAGATTTTTCATTCTACTCCTTATGTTTTAGGCACACAATTTTCAACAATAAAAAATTTAATGAATAGTAAAAGCAATGAAAGGTTTCCCAAAAAAATCTGTTTAAAATACAACTGTGTACAAGAATAGAAATAGGTGTGGTATCACAAACAGAAATGTTTCACTTTCGAATATGAATTTGAAAAACATCGATTTTTTGTGCTTTCGATATTTCTTAAGTATAGTATCTTAAGAACATACCGTGAAATTTTCATGCGGAAATTCCCAATATTATAGCTTCTATAGCCAATTACCTAGGTAGAGAGCGGTCCGCGCGGTCCTGTACTTCAAACTTTAAACTCATTTATCTCGAAACGACTTTTTCGGCCTGTTGTTGTCAAAAAACAAAACAAAAACTAGTCAACTGAATCGTCTGAACTTTTAATATGTTGTTGGCTATCGGCCGACCTAGAATCATAGTACTAGTATTATTCCAATTATTTCGTTTTTTTTATTCAAGAAAAAAATTCCTGAAAGTACCCTAAATTTTCGAGCTCTAGACCACCGGGACCCTTGGATTTTGAAAGGCGAACGATGTAATGCCAACGTTTTAATTTTTTCCTTTTCATGGAAAACCAATATAAAAATAGCTAACTCAATGCATTTAGTTTCCTTTTGGGAGTAAATCTAACAACAGAGTTCAAAGCGATATCCTTTAAGTGAGATGCTGAAATCTTGGCATTGGTCGTGACTTTGTAAGGGAAAATAGGGAGAACGTCTCAGAGTTTTGAAAATAGTTGGCATTAGAACTGAATATCAGTTAAAAAATACCCCCGAAAGGGTAAAGGTATTATTTATAAAGGGTATTTCAAAAGACGCGCCTAGATGTTGTTTTAAACTAAAGCATCTAAAAATTTAGATTCTTTCAGGCTCTTATCAATTATATATGAAAAATTATATCACTTAAATGTCCACCATGAGCACTTCTACAAGCTGCCAGAGAATTAAAATTTCCAAGCACTCGTTCACACATTGTCGCATAGAGTTCAGCAATCTCGATCCGAATGTTGTGTTTCAGCTGTGGTATCTTGTTGGCTTATTCACATAGACTTTGCTTTAAAAAAATCTTATAAAAAGAAGGTTATTGGAGTCAGAAACAGAAAATCTTTCCACCAATCTGTGAGTTGTCGACTCATGCGGACGATTATTTCCACACAAAAAATCAGGATAGTTTCAATAATTTTAACGTGTTATTCTATTGTGTAAACATGTCTACTTGAAAAGTGTCAAAGATTATATAAAAATAGGTCCCGTATAGAGAATATTAATTACTGACATCTAGGCGTCACTTTATAAAGTTCCTTTATTAGTTAGATATGGCGTGGATTAACTAAATATAATTACACAACATTCGTCCGATTTGGCTGTTCGCATACCGAAAAAATGCTCCCCAGTAAGAAATTTCGTTTGGGTGAAGAGATTATCGCTGAAACTGAGGCATATTTTGAGGTGAAAGATAATTCGTTCTACAAAAGTGGTATTGAAATGTTAGATTGGCGCTAGAATTATTGTGTAGTTCTTGCTGGAAATTACGTTGAAGAATAAATCTAATTGTGAACAAAAAAAACGTGTTCTCTTTGTTAGGCCCGGGACATTTCAGCCCGTGTGTTACATTATGCGCGTAAGCGCTCGAGTTGCTGGTCGCGGAAATGGCTTCGAGTGCAAAGAGTTAACCCTCACAGACTAACACAAAGAGTTTTAGAAAAATTCGCTGAAAACAAGGGACAAGTCAAAATTAAATTATGATTTTTTTTTACTTCCATGCATCTAAATGTCTTTATTTGTTTCATTGAGACTTGAACTTAAATTTTTTGATAAAAAAAAACGTTTTTTTTTCACTTATTATTATGTTTTTAGTACATTGAAAGAATTTTATACAAACGATTTTCAAATCGATCTGAACATCGGCTAAGGTTATAACCGTCATCTTGCGCTCTAAGGCTAATAAGTAGGTATGAAACTATATCTATAGATATATTGAATTTGTAAATAAGACTTCCAAACATCTGCTAATTATTTGTTTCCATTCGTATGCTTTTATGTACGCATACAGCGATATACATATTTACTTATCCGCACATTTAATAGATAAAATTGACTTCAGGAATTCAGCAGGTTTTCCTTGCATTTCATTTGGCTTAATTTTTACGTCTACCATTTATTTTATTTTAATTTTTTTATTTTTTTCTTTATTTTTTTGTTTGACGTGTCATAATTTATAACATTTTTTTTTTCTTAAATACGATGCAGTTGTTGCAATGTTTAGCCGAAATAGTTGAACGATTGGTTGTAGCGAGCACAAAACGACAAACGGCAGGCTCAATTAATAATTATGCTGCTGAATGTGGCGAACGATTGAGCCAAATGAACGAAATGTCTGCGCTGCGAGTATTCGTGCACAAAACCCATAATTATCCTTCGATACCAAATCGAGAGACACACAATTTATTATTGCGAATTAATAAATTTCTTACACAATATATTGCATTGCCACTGTTACCACGAACGATTCTTTTTTGTATGCGACTATGTAGTTAATGGGAGGGTGTGTGTGTATGTGTATGGAAGTGTTTTAATGTTTTCACTTACCATGCCCGCTTTCTTGAATGTGCGCCACGTCTTTGCGAGGTCTCCCATACAGGGTGATACAAATATAGAAATATTTTTGAACCACTTGTTACTTTGACACTGACAGCAATTTCGCTTTAAATGTTAACTTGCAGTCACTAATCTGGCACGCTTTACATTTGTAATCTGTTGGAAAATATGGCAAACTTATTTCCGAAGTGAGTGTTACATATGGCGTCTGTGCCACATGTTTCTCAGAAACTATTTTTGCGCACATTTTTGCCTCTAAGGATAAGTTAAAAAGTAAGAATGTCACATTAAGAATCGGAAAGCCAGCACGTGTTGGTCGAGAGTCCAATACCTGGGCAGAGAGTGACAGTTCTACAATCTACATGTGGCTTGTGGCAACATAAGTCCATTCTTCTTGAAAACGTAGACAAGAAGACTTTAGGTAAAATAGTCATGAATATCGGCCTTTTCTTGGCTGCAAGTGCGAGGTTTGCTTTGCTGGTTGAAAATGTTGCTATTATTTTTTAAAATTGTTTTTTAAGATACCCTCCATTATAATCAATACACTTTTGAGTAGGTTTGAACCAATTTTCGACGCAGTTTGTCTTGACACGTTTCCAAGGCGTTTTTTTTTAATTGTGTGTAATCCAAGGCGAACACACCTTTTACCACAAAAAAATCATGTAAAGTATATACTTGCCATACCAATGCCGAGGATGCCTTAATTTTACAGTATGTAACCTGACTATCTTACTCAATCATTTCACGCACAGCTTCACTATTTTCTGGTACAACAACTGATTTTGGACAAACTTCTCGCAATTCTACGGTGGGCGAACAGTGACCTCGGGAAAATCTATTCTACCAGTTTTTTACGGTAATAAAAGATTGTGCTTGCTCGCTGTATTATAATTTAAGTTCATTGATGCATTCTTGCCTCGTTAATTCACGTCAAAATTTGTGAAAAATAGTGGCATAAAATGTTCTGGATCGAATTCCATTTTTTTGTCCAGATGCATTTTTTTCTAACGCTACTGTTAACCACATTAATATGGTTCATTCATCCAAACGTTCTGAGTGCGTTTATGATACAATATGTCAGATTTTCCAGTGGAAACATAAGGTGACGTCTAATAATACTAGAAGTGCTCGGGGCTAGAAATGTTAATAACATCCCTTGCATGGTTTTAGACGATCTTTGGTTTCTGCGCCCTATAAAGAATCGATCTTTTACGCCTCAAGTCCATTATTCCAATTATCAGCTGCCTTGGCGATGCCAACTGGCGGCCGTAGAGCTGTACTTAAGCCCACATACATTTTCTTTTGTATAATATCGTAAGAAAGCTATGCAGCAAGGATATTCCAGAACAAACCAAACGAAAATCAGCCGAATCCTTCTTGCTAGAGCTAGAGCTAGAAACCTTCAACTGGCTCTTCGAAAATTCGGTTGATGCGAAAATAGGAAGCCAGAAATATGCATGAAATCCTCCTCCATGCATAATGAAGATGTTGTTTTGGTTTCAATAAATCGATAATATAACAAAATAAATTTTGCTGCAACAAGGTTATTTAATTTCTTAAAAATATGCTTGCATTTGGGCCAGCTTGTATTTGTGCGTTTGAGCAGAAGTTCATATAATTTATTTATATATGTAACATACAAAGGTATGCATGTATGTATAAATATCTTCTCCTTTTCACAGTGCTACATAAAATGGAATTGTTGTAAAGAAATGTTGCACGTGTGCATGTTGGATGTGTGCATTTAGTATGTCTGGATATACTCGTAGCCCAACGATTTCGCATAAATTTGTTGCAGCTTTGAAACTTTTCACGATAACATCTCTCCGCGTATTCCTCTTTTTCTTCTTCTTCTTATTATTATTTATATTTGAGTTATTTACCCGTTTGCTGGAGGAAAGAGTAATGGCACCAGTTCCACAGTGGCACGTTTGCTAGCATGGATGCCACAATGAAGGATGCCCACTTTGGCATGATCGCGTATTTCAAACGATTATTATTGTTGTTGTTCTATGCTGTCTGCAACAACGATTAATGCCTGCCATCCTCAAGGTGGAAGATTAAGTTATAGGGTTTTAATATGCCTCGCCACCGCTTAGCCGCTTAGTCGCTGACTGCTATGAGTCACTGATAAGACTGGATTAGTCAGCACTAAATTGCGGTCTTGCTGGGCCATTTTGTAGTGACTTGACGTGGATTTGGTGGGAAAGGATAGTTTATTATAGCATATTGTATATTTGAATGAGTTGCGAATAGTTAAATTAACTTGCAAAAAAACACTTTTTTAAAAAGGAAAACAAAAAACGTGTACACAGCTCCTTTAAGTGCTGGGAATAGAAATAATAACTTGTTTTATTTTATTTTCCATAATACTTGAGAAGTGATTGCAGTAATTAATTAGTGAAATTAATGGGTGGCCTACATTCTTATTATTATTATTATGAGAGGAATTAGCACTATGCACGGACAAATTTACTTAGCACCTTTCACGGATTCAGTAAGCCCAATGTCCTCAATAAATTTTAGTAATTATCCTATTTTGGCATGAAGGCCTTATCAACAAATTGAAGTCATGCCTGCCACTTCAATACAGTGCATTTATGAAATCGTATATAACTGAACGGTATTTTCGCGTAAAACAAGGGAATGGGTATTCCAAATTGCAGAAAATAAACGCTGGCGTGCCGCAAGGAAGTATCCTTGGACCCCTTCTTTACCTTATACATATATACGAAAGATATACCAATACCTCCAAGCACTATGATCGCCACCTTTGCTGACGACACAGCAATCCTTGCAACAGGAAAAACCGCCGAAGTAGCTGCAACTAAACTTCAAATCGCTATAGACGCAGTAGAAAAATGGACGAAAATTTGGCGAATAAAATTAAATAGTAACAAATCAATTCATATGACCTTTACCAATAAAAAAGTAAACCATCACCCAATAATGCTACTAGGCGCTCCAATTCCATACGCAAATACTGCCAAATATCTTGGTATAACCCTCGATGCTAAGCTACGTTGGAAGGAGCATATAAAAATAAAACGAAACGGAATTAATTTGAAAATATTAAAAATGAACTGGCTCATTGGACCGAATTCAAAACTCTCCATATATAACAAAATAATGATATACGATCAAATTATCAAACCCGTGTGGTCTTATGGCGCTCAAATTTGGGGCTGTGCCAGTCAAAATAATATTAACATAATTCAACGATTTCAAAATAAAATTATCAAAAATATTGTCAACGCACCTTGGTACGTTCGCAATGCAGATATTCATCATGACCTCTGCATTCCTACGGTCGCTGAAGTTATTAAAATACAAGCAGAAGCCCACTCTATGAGGCTCCAGAGGCACATTAACGAGGAAGCCAGCGGGCCTAACCCGACGACTCCAGCGAAAAAAGTTAAAGTCGGTAGTTAATGTAAAGAAGAGATTTTAAAATTCTCTTCATAAAAACCCCACAAAATTGTTAAAATCATACTGCTTGTTAGTTTCCCTTAAACTAGTTGTAGTGTCAACAAACATTGTATACCTATATATAGTTAAATGTTTATAATAAAAAAAAATAAAAAAAAATTGAGTTTTATTTCCACCTCCGGCAAAATCTGTTTAAACTGCTTGTACAAGGTTGTTCAATAAATTTTTCGGTTTGCTAAGAAAAACACAATTTTGTGGTTTGGAACACACTTTATTATTCAGTCTCCCTGAGCATCAGTGCACTTGCTCCAAAGAGATTCAAATTTATTGAAATATGAAAAACTCTTTCAACGCAAGCATTTTTAGGTCTAGAATGGTCTAGGTCTGGTTAATACGGTGGATGATCCAACAATCCGAGCTTTAGTTAATGGATTCTAAACAATGTCAAATGCTCTTGTGATACGTGAAAACGAATTGTATGCTTTTGCAACCTGGGTTTTTTGGTTTAGGGTTTTTCACGAACTTTTCCTTCAGCTGGTCTGAAGGGTTACAATACTATTCAGAATTTATTATTTGACCAGTTTGCAAGTAAACCACAAGCAAGCTTTCCTTCGCATCCCAAAAAAAACTGGTGTTAACACCTTCTTGGCCGGTTTCTGGCTCTTAGGCTATTATTTTGATTTAGAATCATGGTGATAGACCCAGGTCTCATCCATAGCGATGATTTAACGCACAAAATTCGTTCGGAAACCATCTAAATGTTGCTGCGAAAATCGCATTCGAATGTGTTTTTTTTTATTGCTAGCAAATGTGGCTCCCATTTTGCACACCCAATGGTTCAGTCAAAATATTGCTGACATGAGATGCCTAGGGCTTCTACTAAATCTCTTTCAGTCACACGTCGATTTTCCAAAACGATATCCTGTATTTTTTCTACGATTTCTGGTATTGTTGTTGTTTTTGGATATCCTTGATAATTGATTTTTTCCATTGTGAAAAAACTATGACACGTAAACAAAGAATGAATTGTCAGACTGTAATGAAACTTCACATACTTTTATTTGAAGAGTGTACGAACATAACAACAAATTTAGGAAAGTAGCAATGCACTCTCTTTCGAATCGCAAAACTTATTGAACAACCCAATATTTGCCACGCTTATGTATCAGTGCAAGGCACGATACCAGTACAGGTATAGGGGTTTCACCTTACGAGTTGCCTCAACTCCTCGAGCTCACTATCAACGTCGCCGATTCACTCACATTCGTAAAATCGCTTCCGGCAGCTTTTCCAGCTTTGCCGCTATGTCATCTAGTATTTTGATACCAGAGTCAACGCCAGCCTGATTGAAGTCTGCTTCTTTAACTGAGTCTACCTTAACTTTTGCAGATATTTTAAATGTTCTTTGTTGTTCTTTACATAAAATACAGGGTGGCTGATGAATTTTGCTACATTAAGAAACTCAAATAACTTTTTTTTTAGTGTATGGAATTCATTTTTTTTTTTCAAGTTGAAGGTCATTAAATTTTATTAAATGCCCCCCATGCTCGTTGACACAAGTGCGGCATTTTAGTAAAAAGTTGTTCATTGCTGCTTTGAGAGTTGCGACAGGAATAGCCGCAATTGTTGCCCGAATGGATTGTTTTAGTTCATCCAAATTTGTTGGCTTTGTTTTATAAACTTCTTGTTTACATAAACCCCACAAGAAAAAGTCAGGTGCAGTAAGGTCAGGCGACCTGGGGGGCCAACGAAATTCGGAGTTTCTTGAAATCAGTTTATTGGAAAATTTTCGTCGCAACTCTGTCACAACAGTCTGGGCTATGTGAGACGTTGCCCCATCTTGTTGAAACCACACAGAGTTGAAAGGAATTCTCTTTCGGCGTAGTTCTGGATAGAAAAATTCTTTCAGCATTTTCAAGCAACGGTCTCCAGTAAACGTAACGGTGTGACCATTTTCTTCAAAAAAATAAGGCCCGACAATACAGTGTGAAGAAACCGCACACCACACTGTCACGCGAAGAGGATGCAATTCCGTCTCGTGGAGTATCTGTGGGTTAGATGTACTCCATATTCGACAATTTTGTTTGTTCACATTGCCGTTTAAATCGAAATGGGCCTCATCAGACATGAAAAGGCAGTTTAACATGTTTTGGTCTTCTTCCACCATTTGCAGGATCTTCTGGCAGAATTCCAAGCGAATCGGCAAGTCTGCTGCATTCAGTTTGTTAACCATTTGAATTTTGTAGGGAAATAAGTCTAAATCTTTGTGCATTATTGTTTGCAAAGACTGTCGGCTGACACCAAGTTGAGCAGATAAGCTTCCTGTTGAAACCCTTGGATTGCTTTGTATAGCTGCAGCTACAGCAGCGATCGTTTCCTCCGTCCGAACTGGTGGGTTTCGATGATAAGGCCTTCTTGCGACTGTTCCTTGCTCAGCAAAATTATTCACCAGTCTCATTATGGTCCATCTGCTCGGGTGATCGCCGCCAAACATCCGCCTGTACTCTCTCTGTACCAAAACTACGGACTCCAGTGCGTGATAGCGGCGGACTATCCAAATTCTTGTTTGCGTGTCCCAGTTATCCATTTTAATAAATTTTAAAGATCAGTCTGCAAATTAAAATAAAAATGGAACAGATAACTTAAAAAGAAAAAAAGTTATTCAATTTTTTTTTGGTAGCGGCTTTCATCAGCCACCCTGTATAATACTATATAAAGTTTCGGTTGCACAGTGTAATTAGACGATTCAAAATACAGTTAAAAATATCATTACATTGGATTTTGTGTCTTCTAAATTTTAATAAGTTACCACTTCGCCACTGCAAAAATTTGTTGGCGCCCAATAATCTCTCAGCAGAGTAGAAAATGCAATTTTGTATTTATATTACAATAAGAAATTCAAAAATTCTCACAACCAGGTCAATCCCACCTAATTCCCTAACTCATATTTCATAACATTAAATATAATCTTAAAATGGAAAATTTCTCATCTGAATGGAAAAGAAGTCCCACACCAGCGCTTAATGTAGGTTTTAATGCGTTTATCACTGCAAAGTGTTTTTACGATCCTAACGCACTGCCATATCCACAGGCATTTTGCTTCAGAATACATTTACATGTATTTAGCTAGCACCAGCCACGTATACTACAGAGTCGTTTCCACGACAGTCGGTTCTACGTTAGCGAAACGACCCGGATTTATATCCGGCCACGGACTGTCACTCCAGCAGCATTCCCCGTATGTGAGGGGAATGTTTATGCTGCTACAACAACAACAGCTACAGAGCCTCGTGCGTCGAATACTTCTGAGTGGTCCCTTCGTAGGTCGTTTCCCCACGTTAGCTCGCTCTCAACTGAGTGTTATGTTGTCACTCAGTGGTTGCGTGAGGGAATTCGGGATTCGTAAGATGTCTATTTTGCTTATTTACACATTGTTATGTTTTGATTTAAATTTAAAATCATTTAAAGATATTTCCTACTTCACAAGACTCGTGGATTGAGGTGATCTACCATTATGTATTCTACCGCATATTTTCGCGCCAAAATCTGTACAACTCTTTGCATATAAAAATACAATTTTTCCCGCACAACCAATTGATTCAAATTTGCTTATAAATTGATTGATACCTTCGAAAATAGATGCAATTTTTTCTGGTTATTTTCGCACTTATTAAATAAATTTCTTCATAGAGTGATAGCAGAAAAGTTAGTGAGGCCATAACACTACTCGTTTTGAGCAAAATTTCAGCAAAGGTTTATGATTTCTGTCACTACACAATTCACCAACCCACCCACCCACTCACCCACCAGCACAGTAAAGCCGAAAGACGCTGAAATCACTTAAAAAACCCAATACATTCAACCACAAGAATCGTCCCCAGCCAAAACTAACAAATGGTCAACCGGTGTGTACTGTTGATGGGCTGAGTAGCAAGAACAGAATGGCTCAGCAATTTCATCACCGCATTAACGCAGAAAAGGCGTGGCACACGGCGGCGACAACAACGACAACGGTGACAATGACGGTTTTGTGCGATACAAGTCGTCACTAACGCAATGTTTACAATATGTGGGTGATGCCACCCAACTGAATGGATTGGGACTTACTATTGGAGGAAGCGAGTTTTGGCTGCGTGTAACCGTTGTACAACAACAACAACACAAAATCCATACCACTGTAAACAATTGCAAACAAAAACAACATTAATATTTTGTACTATGCGTGCCCCATGCCACTATCAGGCGGACGCGCCATATGGCTCAAGTTGATGACTACAATGTTGGCTGATGTTGCACGCAAAACTCAGCTGTCACTTGTACTCGTGCTGGTGCAGTGGCTGTTGCTGTTGGTGTTGCTGCTCTTGCCTTTCTTGTTTTGATTGCTGTTGTGTTGTCAAGTTTTATTGCGTTGTCAGCAAAGCGATGCAATATCATCACTTTACCCGCCCCACGCACATGACAACAGTAATGAAAGGGGGAAAATAAAAGCGGGGGATAAGGAAATCATAAAAAATATGCAGCCATTCTTTTCAACGAACCAAAGAAGGGTTTGTCACTGGAACACATATTTGATATGTTAATTTGAAATCGGTTAAGTTATGTGGCCAATAAAAGTGTCACTGAGATTTCTGGTTTGACAATTTGCTACGGTGCTGGTTTCTATTTTTGCAAAAATAAATTTTTGCAAAGTACCGGGTGTGGCAAGTGGGGACCTACATTTCAAAAAGCATTGAAAGAGACTGTCCATCGTATGGAGTATGTATGAACATGGAAGTGATTGCCTCAGTGAACTATAAAACTGCTAATAGGCAAAATTTTTATCCTAACAATCATACCCTATGATCATCAAGTACAGGGAATGCTTAATTTAACCAAAAACCGCGCACGTGGGGTTCCCACCATCCACGTGGGAATGTTCCATCGGCTCAGACAGTCAATAACGAATATTATTTATCTGTTTTGAAGCGTTTGAGAGATGTTGTACGTTGAAAACGGCCGGCAATGTGAGCAAACAATTCTTCTATTTTGCATGATAACGCGGCATCGCACCGAGCCTACATTGTGCTGGATCATTTGATCAAACAGCAAGTATATTAAATACCATCGTGCAAATATTCACCTGATAGCACCGTATTCACCTGATATGGCCCCGTGCGACTTCTTTTTGTTTCCCAAGTTGAAGTTACCACTTCGTGGAAGGAGATTTCAGTCGATAGAGGAGATCAGAGAGAATGCGGCGAAAGAGCTGAGGGCCATCCCTTCGTCGGCCTTCCAGAGGTGCATGGAGGACTGGATTAACCGTTGGCACATGTGTGTAGTCCCAGACGGGTCATATTTTGAAGGAGATAAAATAAATTTGCCTGAAATTTTACTCTGTTTTGTTTTATGTAAACATTCCCGGTACTTTTTGATCATAGGGTATGTGACACTTGTGAACAGAAAGTAGACAAGTTCTTCAAACACAAAATTGACTACCATAAATTCTATGACAAATTTTACAATGCATATGACGAGAGCAAATTTGCAGAAAAAAGTTCCATTATTTTTACTTTTGTTACTCATAAATTATACTCAGTTTTGTAGCAAATTTCGCTTGTTAAGAATGGAGCACTTTCGCAGAAATTCCCTGAGAAAGCAGGAAATCAAGTCCAGGGAAATGAATGGATCGATCAGATTCATGTCAAGACTAATCAGAGATGATCTCCACATGAACGCCTGCCGTCGCTCAACTGGTCATATTTTGATAAAGCGCTTGAAGAAAAGTATACTCTAAAGATGCAAGCAGCTTCTACGGTGGTACGCGGTCAACGGCCCTGAAAATATTCTTTTCACAGATGAGAAAATTGTCACTGTTGAATACATTTTTAATAAATAAGACGACCAAATCTATGCTAAAACTTTTTTAGACGCAAAAAATGTTGTGCCAAGGGTTTAGGGGGACCACCAATCAGCTTCCGTGATGGTGGGGAGCGTCTTGTAAAGGCGTTAGATCTCTTCATATCTGCGAAAAAGTGGCTAAGACCGGGGCAAAAGTGTACCAGGTGGATGTCTTAGAAGGTGTGGTGAAGCAGTTGAGTAGTGCTCTCTTCGATGGAAGCGTTGGATCTTCCAGCAAGATTCCGCTCCAGCCCATAAGGCAAAAACCAACCACCGGTGGCTTCATAACTGCAAGGTTGACCGTTTGGAAGCTCAGATCTAAATCCATTGGACTACAGTTTGTGATCAGAATTGGAGAACATGACCTGTCGAAGACCTCACAGAAATTTGGAGAGTCTCAAACAATCTTTGGTTCGAGCAGCGACGTTAATTTCCATGAAAGAGAAATAGGTTGAGAAATGAAATAAAACAAAATAAATAAGAAGTATGCCTATTCTGTTTTCCTATTTTCGCAAAATATTATGAAATATAGAACACTTTACAAAAAAATCGTATCTGTACCAAATAAGTTGAGAGTGACTGTATCTGTACAATTAATATTTGCGTTGAGTGAAAAAAATTTCAAGTCTTATCAACTTTATCACCACTAGTTTTGATCCGCCACTATTGGAATCAATCCATTTTCTTGTGATGCACCGGTTTGGTTATTTTTCGAATCGGTTCTAACTTCTTAACAATTTGAGTGCGTGTAATTTATTTTTTTGCTTAATTACGATTAAAGCTAAAATGGAATGGAATTAAGCAATCTTAATCATCGCTCTATTTTAAATTCAAAGCGACATTAACCAATTTTTCACAATGATTTCTCAATAGTTTTTATGCAGCCGCTGGAAATTACTCCTGTTTGCTCCACTTCGAATTTTGCGGCGCGCCAAAAAAGTCAACGCCGTTTAATTCAATTAATTACTGTCGTATTGTGGTTCATGTACTCGATAATTACTTCCAATTATGTGTAATTGCATAGCTACAGTTGGCGCAGTGGAGCCGCCGCGCTTTGTGCAAGCATGAGCGACGCGTGTTAGTCGCTTAGCGCACTTAAACTAAAGCCAACATAAAATAGAGTTTAAAGCTCGAAAAAAAACTGCATTTGTTCGCAATAAGAGCTCGAATAGATAATTACAGAACAAACCGTAAAATTAATAAATTACAAAGCACCGATAAATAAAAGAGGAAAAGGCAACAATGATGCGGTATTATCCAACGCTTAAACGCTCAAACTGAGTAACAAAGCAGTGCCACGCTTAATCCAATAGTCCGCGTTTTCAATGCCCGACTTCAAGTCTACCGCTATGATGAAGGAGCCGGCACGCTGTGGATAATAATATGCTGGGCATTGGTACATGCCACGAGTCTTCTTCTTTAGATTGTCCACCGGTTTGAAATGTATCACAGGCATAGGGCAAATCAACTCCATGGGTTGAGGATCTTGCAAGTATTGCATTTTACGCAACCAACCGGCCCCTTCCAAAAATAAACTACGCACATAAACGCCGCCACCTTCACGGGTAATACGCGCTGCAGCCGCATCCTCTTCGATGAAAACAAAAAACTCCCATGACAATTCGTCGATGGGTGTGCGGCTGGCACGTGCCGATGTCTGTAGCACTGCTGTGAGAAAACCGGTGGGAAAAGTGTATGCGGCCAACCAGAAGAGCTGTGGTTGTTTCAAAGTTTTAGCCCATTGAGCGAAATGCTCTATGCGTAGAATGAGATCTCGCGACCAAGCAGCTAGTGGTTTCAGTGAAGGATAGGCTGGAAGTATTGGTAAAAATGATGATTCGAAGAGTTCTAAGGAGAGTAGGGAAGGTAGATACTTACCTTTGAGCCATGCTCCGGGCACGCGACCTTCATAAACTGATTGATAAATTTCCTCCAACTCGGTACTCATCACCACAAGTCCTTTTATGCCACGCTGTAAATCACGCATATGTACTTTCATTCTGCTTAGTAAATAATTGTAGCGTTCAATCTCCTGCAGCAGTACCACTTCGAGAGGCGAACGATTGATGCCGATCAGTTTGGCGGTCTGCTCATAATTGATTTCGTCTGGCGTTTTTGCGTATATGTCCTTAGCTAAACGCAAGACTTTAGTCTCCATACTCTCACCCACCGAAGTAGTGGTTTGCACCTGCATTGACATGAGCGTCTCGAAGAGCAGACGAGTTTCGCCTATCAGTGAGGCAATGTCGGCATTGGGATGTTGGCCGAACGCTTCTGGTTTGTCGAAATTGGGGAATTGTTGAATTTGATCTATGTAGGATTGGAGATCGCCATCACTAGGTATGAAGTAATTAATCAGTGAAGACAAGCTGTAAATATTAAACCCGTTACGTTATAGCTCAAAGGTAGTAGTAAATCTTCACACTTGCCGAAATTTATTTGTAGTCAAAGCACTATCGCTGTAAAATTGATTTATATAAGTTGTTAGTAAGCGTCGATCCCAATCGTCGGTCACATGTCCACCATAATTGATACCGGCAATAAGATATTTGAGTGCACCCCAAGGCGTCTCTTCATACTCGTTTAAATACAAAGCTAGCAAGATGTCTGAGACCTCAAAATCAGAATCATTGAAGCTGTAGATGACATTCCAACCGAGTTGCAAAAATTTCTTGCGTTCCAGCAAAACCGTGTGGAAGAAGCATAGTGCAAACAATAGTTTCTTGTACTTGCCCGTTTCGTCAATCGTTTCGAAATTCTGTTCGTTAATATTATTATACAGACGTCGCATATTGGCCTTTATACCGCGTGGTGGTTCTGTGGTCATTTTAATGCTTGATTGGAGTATGGAAATCGGAAATTCAGGATTCGGACTCGAACTCAACCATAAACGAAAACGTTTATGCAATTTCATTGTTTGCATTGTTGCAATAATTTTATCTAAATTTGGCATCCAACTCAACGAAAGATGACAATTGGCTAGAAATACCCAATTACCATCGCGTACACCATCCATGATCATTTTCGTAGCAACCGGCGCTTGACCTTGACCCAAACTGAGTGAGAACATGCGTGAGGACATTTTACATTGCTCAGCCAACGTGATGAGTGATTGTGTTGGATCCACACCGGGCGAAAGCACGAAGATGAGTGGTGTTTGCGATAAGGACTCGTCAAAGGCGGCCTTCAAATCCAATACGGGTGGTTCAACAAAACGTGGGCCAAGTGTATTGATAATGAATTGAGTGAGACAGAACGAGATGCGATCGGGACGTAAACACCGAACTATACATATTTTCTCGAAGTCTGTCAACTTGTCATTCCACTCACCGATAAGGTCCTCGGTCTCCGGCATTGTAGTGGCATACCACGCTGTTAAATGTAGGTTAATCGAAACGAAGAGGAAATACGTTTAAGTACTTACCTTGCCACGCTTTTGCGTTCTCCTCAAAGGAGTCGACTATGCCATGGAAGCCTGGCACTTTGTCTAGTTCCGTTATGTTATCCCAAGCTTGTTCGCTAATCCACACTACACAAGAAAAATATAACGTACACTGCGCGTATAGCAACGAGCAAAGTTTTCAATATTTCTACCCACCTGGACTTGGATTTGGCGCCTGATTCTGCTTGTCCAGTACAATGCCACCCTTTAGAATGAAATCATACTCTTCTACTACCAGCTTTCCAGCAATTTCTAGAATTTTGGCTGTCATGTGTATGGAGAAGAGCAGTTTGTGCATTTCGAACAGACCTCGGCAAGTGTTCTTGTACACCGAATATGTGTGATAATCGTTGATGTTCTGTATACGCTCAAAGACGATCTGATGCTTCGGGCTACGCTCAATAGATTGCATGAAGAGTAAAATGTAAGCAGCGAGTGAAAATTCGTACATCGGGTCGATTTTCGACATATCCATGAGCACAAAGAAGAGTATGGCTGCTCGTTCGGCAGCTGGTTGGTATTCTTGGCGTGCAGAGTCGATCTCGATCTCCGTTACTTCGGCAGTGGCCAAGGATTCCTTCACTAAAACTGAAGTCTGGCGCGACTTTTGTAATGTAGCGAAAAGTTCGTCGTCCTCGAGCAGTGAGCCACGACTTTCATTCAACAATCGCAAGATCTCGTTGTCCAAGTCGATGAGTGTGCGTTTATTGCGCGCGATCGTCAAGACTAACTCATCTTTTTGCTCCTCGAGTGCTGGTTTTTCCTTGCGCACAATTATGCCCAAAAGTTGCGCTTGCAAGCCATCTTGTTTTACAGCGAAATTAACTATTGTCGTCTTTGATGAAATTTCCGGAGGATAGTGTGGGTTTGTTATTTTTGTAGTTATGTACAGCTTAAAGTTATCATTGTAGGATATGTATTTGTCATTGAACTTAATCAGCTTTTGGCCTCCTTGCATAGTATAGCTTTTACGTAAAATGGGATTTATAGCTTGGTCCAAGGCTTCGCCAACATTTTGCAATAGTACCGGGTTACCAGCTGACATTGCTCGCTCCAGTGAACGGAGGTAATCAATTTGGGAAAAATCAATTACTTTTAAATCGTTATTTGCCTCGTAATTTTTGATCCAAGTATTCGCTTGTGATTGTGGATCTATGATTAGTGGCCATCGTTGTCCGCGCATTACAATAACACCATTTTCAGTGCTGAAGTCATCGGCGGGTAGACCCTGTATATTCCATTCGCGGATAGTTACGGCATCGCTGAGGAAAAGTGTTATTTTCATTTCGTCCGTGGCAGGAATTTGATTCGACGTAATTAATGCTACCCATTGCTCAATCAGAATCTCACGATACTTGGTGTCGAACGGACCGAGGTAAGATGTGAATGCAGTAGCTAGTAGACAATCGCCGGGTAACTTTTCGAATGATAGATCCAACGAGGCCACAGTCTCAATCCAACGCTCTCGCTCTCCAGACAGAGATTCCACTAGAATGATGGCGCGTTCAAGTTGTTTTCTAAAATGGAAATAATTAAGAAAGTTGAGCGAGACGTTGGTGGCAAATGATAGGTCGGTAAAATATAAGTCGGAAATTGTTGTATCGATGGATATCTAAGCTGAAGTTCGTTGAAAAATGAAGAATATGTTTCACTATGAATTGGTATGTTTTAAAGTAGGACCTCTCGAATCAAAGCTTTAATATTTGTTATCATTTTTGGAGGTATTTTATTCCACGAAGTTACGTGTCTTGAGATGCTCCCATAAATGGAGAAACGTATCTTTTTATTTGAGTGTCAAGTAATGTTCATACTTTGACAAAGCTTTTTTCACATTAAATATTTCATGCCCACAATGGACATGGATATCGAAACTGGAACAAAGTCGGTTGTAATCACGCATAAACCTATATGGCTAAGTTGGCCAAAAGAGGTAAGATCTGTAGCGATCTTACTGCTTAATACGTAGTTCCTCAGGCCTATTTCTGTCTTACATCTTTGATGGTAAAAATGGCAACGTAACACTTTCAAGGCCATTGTTGAGTAGTTACATAAAGCAATCTTTGGTGTTACTAGAAATTCATACCGACCGTGTGCTCTACCACACCTAAGGAAGATTTTCTTCGACTTTCGATGGGTTGGTATAGAACTAACCGTGCGAAAACTGTGCTAAGCTAACACTAGTTCTAGTAAGGTAGAAAATTGTTGATAATCTTGAATGGAGCGTGACACTTTCGTTAAGTAAACATTTGGGTCGACTATGACTAGACTAAGATATAAATACCTTTGTTTATACTTGCAAAATACCTCTGAAAATTTATGCTTAAGTCATCACCTTTCTTTGAATCGAAAATTAATTCATTTTAAGGTATATCAGATGGTGAACTGCTTTCTAAAAACGTGCCTCTTAGAAGTACCGTGAATTCTTTCCAGGGCTCGAATATGCTAGCACAGAAAAACGTCATTTAACCTCGCACTAATCTAGGAATCGCATTGGGTTTTCCTCAATAATATTTATGAGTTTGTGAGAGAGGAAGCAGATATCATCGGCGAAGCACTGGCGCTTAAGATGGACTTCAAAGATTACTTTGAGAAGGTCGATGTTGCGCGAGACGGCGACATCCCATGAGACGGCGCAAAAACAACAGTCCAGAACTATGGACGATGGACGAGTCTTGCCGAGGCCCTATGCTCCCGAGCGGAGTGAATAAGGATATGAAAAAACAAAAAATGTAGCAAACTGTTCTTAGAGACGTTAAATTAATTATACAAGAAAAGCTTCTTCCCTTAATCGTGGTCACACAATAGAGGTGAAAATCGAAACAATTTTAGTTCAGCTCCTTAATTGGACTCTTAAGTCTGCTCTTGATCTGTGTCAGTGTGGTGTGAATGTAGTAAATGAAGAGTGAAGTACATATATAACTTTCTCTAAAACTACCTCAATTTCTCTTCTTTCAACCGCAGTTCGTTTAGCAGCTCTGTCTTTTCATTTAATTGTCGATACAGTTCCGCAATCGCGGCATTAAGTTCCTCTAACTTCTTCATAGCAGCCGCCAACATCGCTTGCTTCTCGGCCAGCGATCGCATAGCATTGTCCAACTTCTCCTGCTTCGGCGCCACAATGCGATATACTTTGGCGTAATTCTCAATAGCCATAATCCACTGCATAAGTGACTTGCAGGCCACCGATACTATTGCGACCTTATCGGGTTCCAGCTCTGGATTTTTCGTATATAATCCAATGCGCTTTAAAGTTTTGTCGGTGACATGATCGCGCTCGAAGTTTTTCAAGTCATTCAAAAAATTAACATCACCGAGCACCCTTTTTGCATTTTCCCAAGTTGGCTCTTTTCCCAGTAGTATCAGTACTGCCTCCATGACTTTCTCGATTTTCATTGGTGGCCGCCCGTAAGACTTGACTTCAGCCACATCTTTCTTGCTTAACGCATCCAATGCTTTGATAGCCGCATCGATCATCGGCATAACAACGTCCAAGTCAGCTTGTGCCGTTGCGGCCAAATCTAAGCAAACCACCTCTTCTTGTCGTATAATTATTGCCTCTGCGTCGACTTTTTCCTTTTGTTCTGTGGCCTCTGCCTTTTGGATCTCAATGATTGCAATGAACTCTTCACATTCTTTGGCTAAGATTTTCACTTGTTCTGAGCTGATTTTAAGTTCTTCGGTCATTACTGAAACTTTGTCTTGTGTCTCTTGAATTTTTGAGAGTCCATTTCTTAATTTATTGGCGCTGGAAGATACTTCGAAACGCTTATTTTCGAGTAACAATTTGAATCCGCTAACCAATTCTAAATAATTTGGTGATGTAACGTAATTGTGACGCTTCACTTCAGCTAACATCTGAATTGATATCTCGGCGACGCTCGAGTGAATAACCGAGAAAACATAGGCAACGGCCTTCTGTAACTTATCTTCTGTCGTAATAATTAAGCTCTCTCTGTTTTTGTCATCCTCTTTTCCGGGAACTGGCACATTTATTTGAAAGCCCTTTAGAAACTTTTGCGCTACCTCCAACAGGGCTTCCTGCGGCCAAAGACGAAACCAATCCGGTGAAGTGTTGTTAATCAAGGCCGGATACTGTCGTATATAACTACGGAAGTCCTCACCAATCGGACTCATCGCTAGTACAATGTGCATATTTTCGCGCACATTTTGCATAAAGAAATTATACAGCGATTCTGTGGTGAACTGAATGCCTGCCTTTTTGGCTGGTCGCTCCAGTTCAGTTTTCAACTCTTCGAATTCGTCCGCCTTAAAAAGATTCGCTTCTCCAGTGCTCAACATGTTGTTAAGTATTTCAAGGAATGTGCTCTCCGCCACTTGCTCATTACTGAAAAGGAAGACAGTGCCACGTTGTTTAATGCCAGTGACTTTGTAAAGATTTTTCAGATCCTCTTTGAATTCGTTGGTTTTGTATTTTTTTGTTACTTCAATTGCAAAGGTGCCGAATTCACAAATGAAAGCGGCCAAACGAACAAGTGATTGCCGTCCCGAACCGCCGATACCTATATTTAGCAAGTGGCCACGAGGTTGTGAGATGACACGTACAGCACGCGTTACATGTTCAATCGCCTCCTTGAAGAATACCAAATTCATGCGTGCCATGCCCGGGAAATCATTATATTCCTCCATCTGGCGATTGATATACTTTCGAAGGTCGTCGAAATTTAGATCTTCATAATAACCTTGATTGCTCATAAAATCACCAAATATAGGTACGATTTTGTTGGGACACAAACTGTGAAAGGTGATTTCCATATATTTGCCTAATACGGTATTCACCTCATTCATGAACCAGCCCTGATCTAAATCGTCGATCAAGCGATCGCTAAATACACGGAAGGCTTCATGCACCCAGAGACGCAAAAAGCTCGCTCGTTTCGTCTGCGCCTCATGATGTCCGCGCAGTAGCCCTTGGAATATTTTCGATATGTCGCGCAAATTAAACAAATAATGCGATTTGGCTGGTGTGGGCAGCATACGAGCAACCACAGCGTTATATAAATCAATAGTGCTAGAGGTGGTTTTCAAAGCGATCTCTCGTATATCATTGGCAAATGGTATCAATTTCTGTTGAAGCATGCTGCCGAAAATACGCATAATGGTTGCCTCGGTGGGGAACGTCATATTGATGACGACGAAGCGGCTTTGTGTGCGTGGCGATATCACTTGGCGACCACCACCGGGCGGGCCCATAGCAGCCATGAGCAACGTATTCTGCACATAGATCTTCTGTTGATTGCGACGATTAAACCAGTACTTATAATCTATCCACTGTCGGATAAGTTCGAGAGGAGGCTGCGATCCGTAAGTATCCTTGGCAGGCATATTGAAGTCATCCATGAAGCAAATCATACGTTTGCCGCCAATCGGGACGTAAAAGGTTTTGGTACGTTTCTCAGTGCGATTCTCTATTGATTCTTGTAACCCGGCGGCTGTTGTCTATGATCGATAAAAGGAAAGAGATTAGCAGAAATTTTGTGAGGCGAGCTAACTTTAGCTGTGTCAATAGTACTGAATTACCTGCGCGGATATATTGATCGAAAGCACTGTGTACTTGGTTTTATCGCAGGAATCCATTACGCTGACTGCAGTGGAGGTCTTACCGGTGCCCACATTACCAACCAACATGACCGGATGCTCTTCTTGCAGCAGTTTGGATACAAGATATTCATAGCGCACAGTGTCCACGGTGGGGACAATAATTTTATAAAATGGAACACTGTAATAGGAAAAAATGGAAAGAATTTGAATCAGTGTTGCTAGCTTTAACGTTAAATTGTAAAAATTAACTAAAAAGCGTATATTTTGCTGGTTGCATATTTAAATAAACGAAGGCGTACGTCGTTTGCAGATGATGTACAGTGTGATGTTTCGACAAGGTAGCAGGAAAAAATTATTCTCTCAGGTTTTTGGTCATTGAATGTAAGCAAATAAATAACGTAAACTTTTGTTAAATGCTTTTTAGAAAAATATTCACATTCAAAGCCTTTCAGTTTAATGAAAAAATATTCTAAATGCGAAGAAAGTTTAGTACCAACTTATTAAAAGGTTATTTTTCTTCAAGTTGCTTCAAGTAAATACAGTTCAAAATGTGTGATAAAATACGAACAATTTTTTTAGTATTATGGCACAAAAAAAAAAAAATAAAAAAAATTAAAAGGTAAACGCTAATCACTTTCAGAAGCATTTTTAGTTTTACTGAATAATTCGTGGCGATTTCGTCCTTTTGAGCTGTTTATTTGCCATTTTCCTAATAAATTCAGTACTTCAGGAGTAATTTTGTGTCGTTTGGTCTTGGGGCAAAATGAGTAGTATATGGAATAAGTCGGCGTTGATATGAATTCTGAATGTTTTTTGCGTAAATAATTATCGGTACTGTTATCAACAGGGTTTTGCAATCTACCTCGACCTCTATTTGGCGGGAAAGGTTGTGAGTGCTTGGGCCACAGTGACCTTGAACATGAAGCGATCACAAATCGGCACGTTACACTTGGCTGGATACAAGGCAAAAGGTTCCAATACTTACTTCCATTGAGTTATTTACTATTTCTAAAAAGAACTTGGGGGTCTTAACCATTATATCAAATAAAGTCTGTTGTAGAGCCATTTCCATTTTAGCACGAATATTTCCAAAGCATGAAAATAAACGCCAGGCTTTTCTGTCGAGTTGTATAGTGGACGAATCCAGATTTTTGCCGAATCTTTATGATATTTGTTAGGCTGCCGTACCGAATGGATTGGTGCGTGACTACTATTGGGTAGTGCCCAGAAAAAAAATATATATAGGGTGGGCCATGTAAAATTTTCTTTTTGAATCGGCTATAAAAAAAGCTAATCAATATTTTTTCAAACTTTTTTTTTTATTTTGAACATTGTTATTTATGAATAAAAAATAATATCGCACATTTAAGCACATTTTCGATTGTTTCGGCTCCAATTTTATGAATGACAACTTCGATTTCGTGTTTTAAAACATCAATCGTCTCTTGATGGTTCGCATAGCATTTGTCCTTAACGGCTCCCCACCAAAAAAATTCCAACGGGCTTAAATCACAGCGCCGAGGCGGCCAATTGATATCGGAATTCCGGCTGATTATTCGGTTTTCAAAAACGGTAGCCAAAAGTTCGAGTGTAACTTTGGCAGTGTGACAAGTTGCACCGTCCTGTTGAAACCAAATGTCGTCCATGTCATCCTCTTCAATTTTTGGAAACAAAAACTCTTTGAGCATGTCACGGTAACGCTCGCCATATACTGTAACCGCGGAAGAAGAAGAAGACTCACCACTTTGGAAATAGATTTTCAATATTTTCCAATTTTATTCAAGCTTAAGCGCCCCATTTCGTAAATGTCAGACCTTTAAGTAAATTATGAACACATTTGACCTGTCATTTCTGTTACCACTCTCAAAAAAATAGGTGGTTCAAAAAGCGAACGCTATATGGCCCACCCGTATAAAAGAAAATATTTAGTTAGAAAAGGTTTTTTCTAATATCTGTCACCCCTCGGCAAGCAAATGTTAGCCTCCGATTATATTTCTGCCATGAGAAAGCTTCGCCGTTATATGTACTGTGTACTCTCTTTTAAACGGACACCCAAGGGACTGAACAATTTGCCCTCTAATGGAAAGTGTCCGTTTATGAGAAAGGCTTAAAAAAAGTTAAAATAATTACTTAGTTAGTTTTATTTCCCAAAATCAGAACAGATATACACATAAATATTTGACAAATTAATGAGAAATTTCATTACTGTTCAGAAATATGAGAAATGTAAAAAAGTTTGCTATGCAAGACATTCAAACTCATTTAAAAAGGTCAGGAATTTTAACTCCCCGAGTTTTTCCTTTAATTTCAATATTTTTGAGGTGTACGAGTACTTGAAGATCAGTAAGCAATTCAAGGTCTTTGAAGCCACTGTGATATACGCAATATAAGGAAATAACGTTTAGTTTGCTCGTTGCTAAATAAGCCTCTTTATAACAAGTTAACTGGCCGGGTATCTCATTTTCTAGTTCATCTTCCGAAGAGTTGACCAGCGAGAGTTGCCACTTCAATATTAATATTTTTTGCCTCTTCATCATTTACAAATACTTGATAACATAAATTAAGACAGTGATTTGGGAAATTTGCGCTCTCAAAATCAGCTTTCCCTAAACTATTTTTCACTGTCTGTAGGCTCAGTTGCCCCCACGCTTTGTGAATGAAATAACAAAATTTTTTGACTTGGACAACTTCAAGGCAGAGTTTGGAAGCTGTCCGCTTATGAGAGATCTAAAATATAATATGTTGGTGAGGGGAAAAAATGTCTGCGTTTTTTTATGGAGGGTTGTCCGTTCAAAAAAGTAAACATTTTAGAAATCCCTAAGGAGTTTTGCGGTACTGAAGAAAGTGGCCGCTTATGGGAGGGGTCCGCTTAAGACAGGTGTTCGTTAGAAGAGAGTACACTGTATATAAAATGAATATTTATATTTTCAGAATTTCCACCAAGAACAATGTTTTATGCGATGACGAAATACTCTCTTATCAGATGTTATCGAGAATAAACTACATCGCTTTTCAAAGAAAATGATGAAGTAATTTTTTCAATATTTGATCAATAATGATCACATGGCTGCCTCAAAAAAGTACGTGGATATGAATTTGAAATTTACAAAAAGCTAATCGAAATACACTAACAATTCTCATATAAAACATTGTATTTTAATTGTATACATTGTATACAAAAAAATCGAAAAACATTTTTCTAATATAATAGCGGTCGCCCCTCTGCAGGCAATGGCAAACCTCGGAGTGTATTTCTGCCATGAAAAAGCTCCTCATAAAAAATATCTGCCATTCGGAGTCGGCTTGAAACCGTAGGTCCCTCCATTTGTGGAACAACATCAAGACGCACACCACAAATAGGAGGAGAAGCTCGGCCAAACACCCAAAAAGGGTGGACGCGCCAATTATTTATTTTATTTATTTATATGAAAAAAATCATTTAGGAAATATTTTTTCATGTTATTTTGTCCACCTAGTTTGTTGAAATATTCCACTGTGCACTGCATTGCCCTCCTTCGTATGTAAAGCGTATCCGGTGGCAGAATTAGGAATTAAAAGCTAAATAAAAAAATAATTACTAATTATAAGCGTATCAATAAAGTTTCAATAACTATTACAGAGAAGGCAAGTGCGGATTTTATTTTGTTTTTAATTATTTCCTCTAATTGTTGATCGTTACATGTAATCAGATACATTCTTGGAATCAGGCCTCCGCACTCCGCGCCACTCGCTGAAGATATGATATCGGAATGCCATTAATCTCTCAAACAATACTTTCTTTTAGTGCTGAGATGCTTGTAGGGGTTTGTTTCACGGACTTTACTTTTTGTTACCTCGTGCTATGGACGGCACGATTTAGCATCCTGTTAAGCCTGGATATGTTATCGAAACGGCCTATCAGTTTATTAGGGAAGAAATTTCGCAGTATCGCCATACTCTCTCTGGTCGTACAAACATGTGGCGACGAGCTCAATATTTTCATTTGTTCTCGATGTCCGGCTGGGCCCCGGCCGTGGGCTGTTTGCATCCATGAAAGACTCAAATCTTCGCTTGAGGCATCACATGAACAACGAATATTGTAACTTGAACAAAATTTACGACGAGCAGTTGCACAAGTAACATTGGCTTTGAAATATGCTTCAATTGCGAACCCGCGCACTGCAACATCGTGACCTAAATAATCCGAATAACGCAGCTAATGTGGTCTCCTCCCCACTCATAGCTCAGCGATTAGGGAGAAATTTTAAATTTAAAACCTAATTCTGCCACCGGACACCCTGCACATTAGGCCGGGTCGATTTGTGGGGAGGCAAAAAAATCGCCCATTGCTCTGTGAAAATCATATTCTAGGGATCAAACAAAGAAACTTTGCCGAAGGAACCATACCTCTAAAACGAATTCTGATGTCCCCCAATTTGGGTCGAACTTTTAGTGTCTTTTGTGGGGAGGCAAAAAAATCGCCCATTGCTTTGTGAAAATCATATTCTAGGGATCAAACAAAGAAACTTTGCCGAAGGAACCATACTTCTAAAACGAATTCTGGCGTTCCCCAATTTGGGTCGAACTTTTTAGTTTCTTTTCTCTTGCAAAGGTCAAAAATTGTGATATTTTGAAATGATTGTATGGGGAACCCCCCAGTGGAGTTCCAGGGGGTGTACCACTGACATGGGTGGATCGGCCGTCCAAAATTAGTGGGGGTCGGTCATACATTTGGACTCGATTGGAGCACTCTAAATGGGTCAAAGTGGGATTTTTCGTTCGACCCAAATTGGGGGACATCAGAATTCGTTTTAGAGGTATAGTTCCTTCGGCAAAGTTTCTTATTTTGATCCCTAGAATACGATTTTCAAAGAGCAATGAGCGATTTTTAAATCGACCCGCCCTACTGTACATGCATACTTATGTATTCACAATCAAGCTGATCGCTCAGTAGGGCGAAGCCAGCGCACAAAATTTATCATTTTAATGAAACAATTGAATTTTATTTGCGTTGAAAACGAAAAGATAATTATTTTGATGTCTGTCTGAACGATAATTAGCCTCTGTAGCAGAAAGAGTTACCGTTTAGAGACAACTTTAAATGGTAGTGCTCTCTGTTTGCTGAGAAACAAAATGGCAGAGAAGTTTGTTCTAATTTATAACTCTAATACCTAAACTTTGTTCTAATTCTTATTAAGATATTATATATTGGCACTTACTTCTCGTCATACTTCCAAGAGTCCGAAAGCAAGCTCTCCCATGGCATTAGAGTTCCTTGTGCCGGATCAACGTAATAGTCGTAAACAGTATCTTTGATGGGGAAGGAACTGTCAATCTCTCTTATGTAGGAATCAATGCGCAAGCGACTATCTTCATCAACCGATGCGCACACAGACCAAATGAGCGAGAAAAGAAACCACAATTTACTCATTGTCTCCAATTGTTCAAGATTTCCAGGAACGATACCATTCTGTTTTGTGGAAAAGGCCTCGAGCAATTTGCACATTGACATAACCACATTCAATTGATTTGTCTTAACGATTTCCTTACAACGCTGTCGTTTGAATTCCAATACCTTATCCAAATAGTAGTCGAAATATTCGCGTAATAGTTTCACATGTTCCGGTAATTTTTGGCGAGCCACCCACGAGTTCACATATGGGCGCCAACCCCAGTCGTTGTAATCATTGTAGACCATACCGCAGCGCGAGACTGTCGCCGGTGAGGCTACTGCCAGGTCGGCAACTTCGAATAACAGCGAAACTTGCGCTGGCATAGTTATGCGTTCGCTATTCACCAATGTTAAAATTTTGTTATCATCCATAACTGAATTCATGTTCTCAATCCAAACTGCGTCAACGGGTCCATCGAAGAGCAGCCACTTCTGCGTAGGGTCTTCATCGGCGCATATCACACGCATAATCGCGCTGAGTACACCATCTAACCACTCGCCGGTCGCTAAATTGTATTCGCCGTATAGTTCGGCTAAATTAAGAGCTTTTGGATTGACTGGATGCACAATGACCGCCTCCCAGCCAGGATGTTTATTCGCGTTCATACGTCCAAAGGCACCTTGTAGGCATTTCCATGTTACCGATTTTGCGGTGCCCGTATTGCCGATGATCATTGAGGAATGCCGAGAGTTTTTCGTCTCATATAATTCTATTATTTTTTTAATGGCGATCGGTATGAGCTGTAAGCCGTTACTACGTAGCTCATCCTCAATTGCGGTCTTGAAATCGCTATAGTCAATAACTGGAAGTGTAACGCCTGGAAAGATATCGGACATGATGCCATTGAATAGTGGCAAATCGTTGGCGGTTAAACGGGCCACATTCATATCGCGCATAGCCAAGTATACAATTTCCTCTTCATTGGTATTTGGCAGCTGGCGTCGTTTGCGTCCGGCATAACGCAACAAGGCCACCATGGAGCGCAGTCCAAAATCATAGTGATATTGCTTCGACAATTGCTGTTTGGCCAGTTCGTAGAGCGTAAATACTTTGCGCGCCAGACTACGCGTGTTTGTGAAGCCATCGGAGAAGAGCAGGTTCTCGGCTATGATTGCGTTGTCCGGCACCATCATTGCTATCGGTCGAAACATGGATTTTAGGTTGTCGGGCAGTTCTGTGCGGCCAGCATAGCCAGGATTCATGGTAATAAAGAGCCCCACAGTATGCTTAAGCTTGATTACACAACCTTCGAAGTTGAACTCGGTGAGTTTGGCGGAGAGCGCCGCCATGATGGACATAATTTGTTGTGCAACTACGGATAACACTTCGATATTAATGCGGTTGAACTCATCGAAACAGCCCCAAGCGCCAGTTTGCGCCAAGCCAGAAAAATTTTTGCCAATGCTCTTGTAGTCCAAACCCTCAGAGCAATTCGTTACGATCACCCACATACCCAATGCTTTACCTAAGTCTTTAACAGTCTCAGTTTTGCCAGTACCAGCTGGTCCTTTGGGACTGCCACCACGATGCAAATTTAGTGCCGTTGTTAAAGTTATATAGCAACGATCAGTGAGCGGAGTGATCACAAGTCGGCCAGAGTTGCCTGTGTACTCATACGCATACCAATGCTCCGTGTTGGTTTGCCGTATGACGCAGAGCTCGGACTCGCGATGCCAATAGAAGCGTAGCTGCGAGAACCACTCAAAGTGATTGACATCTTTGCAGTTAACCTTGTACATTCGTTCTATAACATCACGCCCATGTATCTCAATGGTGATCAGGGTATTTACCTTGAGGCGCATGATTTTCGCAAGATCTTTGCGACTCAGTTCGGATAATTTGGCCAAAACCTTGTTCTGTTTGCGCTTTAGTTTGCGCAGCGGTTTCTTCTGATCGATCATTTTGCAATGGATGAGACTGCGTGTGCATTCGGTTGTCCATTGGATTTGACATGTAGTAAGTAACATTTGGCCTGGCCATAGCGAGAGCCATTGTTCGCGATTGCCAATAAGCTTCTTGAGTGAGGCACGCGTTAGCTTAAGTTTTTCCTTCATAACGGCTAACATAAAACTCTCGACTACATTTAACCACTTTTCAGAAGGACCTTCAATGTAAAGCACATTGAGAAATTCCACATACTCGCCATCGTCCGAGTACATGCCCATTGCCTGAAAACGACTCATCGTCTTTCCAACACGTTTTAATTCTAACTTGTACAAGTTATCAAATAATTTCTTCAGATGAGGCTGTACTAAGTCAGGGCGTTTGGCATTGCCCAAAATCTCCAGCAAATCATCGTTCGAAATGAAATAAAAGCGTGGAAACAATTGTCGCTTGGACTCCAAATAGATTTCTAGTGCACGTTGTATAAGCTCCAAACGTTCGTCCATTTTATTGAAACGCTCAAGCAGAAACGGTGCCTTACGTAGATGTGTCGCGCGCACAGCGGACTTAGCATTAAACATTTTTGAACTAATCATACGAAATTCGTCGGTGAGTTCGGTAAAGCGATTCGCCTCATTCGGCAATTGCTTACGTATATCTTCGCCGGTAAAGATATTCTCCAAATATAACCACTGACGTTGGACGTTCAACGCCATTTCTAGAGTCTCTGCAATATACGAGAGGGTCTTCTCCCAGTAGTCGACAACTTCGCTGAAAGGCTCCACAAAACGAGTAGACTTCATTGCCGATATTTGAACCATATGTTCTTCGAGCAACTGCATGCAATCTTCCACGTTCTTTATTCGATATATACCATCTCTATAGAATGCCATTTCGAATGATTGTTTACGCCAAATACTTGCAATATTCTTGATACCGTTTTCGATTTGCAATTCCATTGTGGCGGCATTTGAAGTATCCTGAATCTCTTCGGAATAAGCTTGAAAGTCCAAATTAATAATCAGTTCCAAAGTAAACTTTTTAGAGTTCTCATCAAAGTCTCTAAATTGGAAGAAATGTTTTACAGTAGAGTTTTCCAGAGAGGAATTAGAGGGTAAATCATATTGAAGATTTCGAAGTAATCGCATGGCTACGGAATATGTTCTCTATTTTCTAGTCGTCTAAGGTAATTTCTAACAATTACGCTACACAAAGTGAGTTGGTGGTATAGTTTCAAAATCCAGCGAGTAGCATCCGAAATGGGTGCAGAGTGGAGTAGATGAAAATGAAAAAATCTTGCAATAAAGTTCTCGTTTTTGGCACGATATATTGACAAGATTAAAAAGTTTCAAACTTTGTGCAAGATTCGTGAAAGTTCGATAAATTTTCATAAAAATTTCAAAGTTTGTAATCAAAATTTTTTAAATAAATTTGGGTATGCAGTTTTATAGCCCATTGAATTTTAGTGCAGTTTCAAAGCACTCAAAACTATCGATGAGTTTTGATAAACTTTTTCCCTGCCGATGTTTCGCATTTGGCCCGTATAACAAAATGTCGTGTATTCGATATATGGAGAAATTGCATCAAGTAAAAAATTGTCAGAAATTACAAGGAATTGTGAGCCACTTCTAATTTGCACTTTATTATGGCAGAATTAAATAGGTAATAAGGTTACAGAGCTGCATACCCAGAATATACTGGGTATGGGTATAAGTGAGGTGTCTCTGCTGATACTATTTTTGTGTTCGCTCTAGTAATATACTGGTGATTTGAAGGGGTATATGTGAGATCTCGACGGTAATATGATAGTTGACATTCGTTTGAAGCGTAAAGATCCCTTTTTATCTGACGTCAAAAATGTCTATGTTCGTTCCGAAAAAACAGTATTTGCGGGAAGTCATACTTTAGCATTACCTTTAAAAAAAAAGTACAGTTGAAACGTGTCGTATATTGATCAATATTTACGGTAAGCACGCTCCGTAAAGAGTGGTTTCGACGCTTCCAAAGTGGCAAGTGACAATTTCGACGTGAGTGATATAGATCGCGAAGGGGCACCGAAAAAATTCGAAGATACTCAACTACAACAATTATTGAATGAAAACGCATGTCGAACCTTTGATGATATGTCCAAAGAGATGGGAATGAGCCAGAGAGCAGCTAAGTGTGTGCCACATCAATTGATAGAGACGGATAACGAGAGACGTTTGTTGACGTGTGAGATGCTTCTTGAACGGCGGAAAAGAAAAGGTTTCCTGCATCGCATCGTCACTGGCGATGAGGCGATGAAAAATAGATATATTATAATAACCTTAAGCGTCGAAAATGTTGGAGCCTGCCAGGTGAACCAGGTCCATCGACAGTGAAAAAAAATATTCATGCTTCAAAGGTTATGCTGTGCATCTGATGGGATCAGAGGGCAGAGTGCAAGAGTCTTTCCAATCAGAAACGTTTTTTTGGTAAAAATTTATGCGATGAAATCTGTAGGTAAAAGATGGGTCGTAAAACCACGCATTGTACACTGGTGGTACACTGCGGTTATGAGGCCCATCCTCTCTCTCTACGGTACCTTTGGTGACCCACATTAGAAAATATTACAGGGGCACTGCCTTCTACCCCAAACAAAGACTCTTGCAATTCTATTAGACCTCCTCCCCATAGTTATCTACCTAAAATGTTAAGCTAATTGCAACATAATCATAGTGAATGCGTGCCTACCTAAGAAATATTTCGGATTTGGGCGTTCAAAAGTTCCCGGAACTCTTCCGGGTACTTATAGGGAGCTATACTACACTGCTGCATAATTCATGATGTGAATGGGATAAAGTTAAGGATCTTGACCCACCCAGTACCTATATTCACTGACTCAAGACTAAATAGTAAGATCGGGAGTGTGACTTTCGCTCTGAAGTGCTAGAACTGAACTTAAGTCTACGGCTACCTGACTACCTGACTACTGCAGAGTATTTTAAGTTGATTTAATAGCTATAAAGGAGGCTGCGTTGTGGGTCAAGAACTTGCAGTACAACCGATCACTATTTACACTGAGAGTCAAGCTACCATATAATCTCTACATTTCAATAATACTTCTTCCGAAGCAATAGTTGAATTTAGAGATTTTCTTAATGAGCTGGTTAAGCGGTGTACCACGAACGCTGGTTGGATGCTTGGACACAGAGACCTTCCTGAAAATTGCATCGCTAGGAGGGGAACTGTTCTCAAATCAGTCAATTCTGCCCTATACGCAGGGCATCCTTTTATGCTTTAAACCGGATCTGGATCAGGTCGGTCTACATCACGAAATCCAAGAGTAGATGGGCGACGGAGTTCGCTTGTGAGGTAACTAGACAGGTTTAATCTAGAAGGAATTCGTCCCTCATCAATCTAGACTGGCCTGTAATTAGTGCAGTAATTGGTATAATCACTGGACTCTGCTTAATGGGTACACGTAAGAAACGCAAATGACTTCTGTTGCAGTTGCAAGAACGAGGTGGAGAGTATTGAATACATCCTTTGCCACTACCCCATTCTTGCTTCGAATCGGCAACTATCGACAATATTTTATCCTTTCTTCGAGGAATAAAATGGTTTCTGAATTAGAAGGGAAACAGGGAAACTTGAGTCCAAACTAGTGGTATCGCCATGGGATCCCAGGCCTAAATGAGAGCCGCAACCACGATAATCTAACCTAATTTATGCGATGAAATACCCACGTAAAAAAATATGTGCAATAATATTTCCGCATGCGATGAAATTGACAGTTCGTATGTGTTAGCTCAGCGCAAATGGAGATGTGAGGTACTGTGGAACTATACTTTTCATACGCTTTTGTACGACGCGGTATCCCGCAAAGTTTTATATATCGTACAATAACGCGCTATATGGCACTTAATGTGTTAAACAAGTCATAATTGGATAACCGTAGAAGAATTTTCTCCTTCAATATGATTCCACTCTTAAATATAATGCCCTTGTCGATTATTTACACGCCAACAGTTCCTCGCACGGCATCCCAGTGCCGTTTCCTCATGCATGGATTCTTGAGTGCCGTTATTAAGGGTAACGTACGCCGAAAACTATCCACATTTTTCGTGGTCACCTGCAACATATCCCAATTGCGCTCCATATAACGTTTATTTAATATATTGAATTCCTTATACAAATTGATGGCCGTATCTTCCATTTCGTCAATGTTGGTTTGCCAAAAGTTGGAGGCACGCCATTCATCCCATGCCGTTTGCCACTCCATTATAAGCTCCCAAATACCTCTAATTACTTCTAATTCATTCTGTAATTTTTTCAAATCCATATTTTCGGGTTGATTGATATGAAAGGTACCTAAATCGTCAATTAAACTCTTCTGGAATTTGAAGCAATCTTGTACTTTATTATCAATAATTCTCAAATATTTGAGTGCAGTTTTTGGTTTGCTATGGAGAAATGTGAGAAGGGAGAAAAGGAAATGGAAATGGAATGAAAGGGAATAAATAATGTCTAAAAGCTACATAAGATTGGCATATTAGAGAAAAACCCTAGAAATTAAAAATTAAGTAAATTAAAAATTTTACGTTTGCGAAGAGGTCGGTAGTTTGACCAAGAAATCGGCTAGAAACTCCTTCATGACTGTCTTGAATTTGTCAGCTTGTCGCAGTAATACCTTCTTAAATTCTTCTCGTGTCGTATCTAGCATATCGCCGGAATCTAACAAAATTTTCAAATATGCATCCCACTCAGCTTCAAATTTATTCACCAGCTTGCGTGTTGTATTGGGTATTTCAACCAAGAAACGATCGAGCAATTTGAAAAGATCGAACATTGCAGGGAATTCCGCTTGTTTGCGTGGGGCATCATTGAAGAGGAATTCATAAAGTTCCATGGCTTCACGGGCCTCTTTTAGATTACGTGGTACTATTTGAATGCGCTCGCCATTTTTCCGCATGTAACGGTATACACCTTGAAATAGAAAAATAAATGAAAAAAATACGGTCAAAATTGGTATTGAATAGTATTTGCAAATGTTTAATTGTGGCTTAAAGCCTAAAGACAAAAGTCAAATACAGTTAGTAACAGAAGTGAATATACACCGAATACGTTTTCACTTTTCCCCTAATCGATGCCTTTAAACAACCTAAGTTATAACAAAATTGTGTTTTATTTACATGAATGAAATACAAAAATCATATTTAATCCAAATAATGACAACATTTTAAAAAGGAACAAAATTATAGCTTTTTATATTAAACTTTATAAAAATTCATGTCTCAAAAGTAAGTATACAGTTCATCATATTATTAATTTGTGAAATCAAAAACATAATTAAAATCAAATTTTAGTCTTTGGTAGGATAACCATTAGACTTTACAATCGCTTTAAGTCGTGATGGCATTAATTTCACCAAGTTTTCAGTTATAGCTGGTGGTATTTTGGGCATAGGCCCTATGAAAATTAGATTGTAGGGTTTCTGATGTAAAAAATTATTTACGTCTGCCTTGTACGCATGATATTCTGGGTTTCGGTAATGCATAGAGCATTAACTCAAAAGTAGAAATTTGCAAATTCATAATTCCATCTTAAAGAGGATGATATGATATACAGTTAGTAACAAAAATAAGTATACAGGAGCCTGATTTATGGAATTGTTTAGCGCTAACGCGTTCCTTAATATGTCATCAAAATATTTTACACATGGTAATTGAGTACTGGGATAAGCTTTCATATGCGCTTTAATTAAGCTGTAAATTTTAGGTACCGTTATCCACGCTTTGCTTTGTCTTTGATGCCAGCGAAATTTATGTCACAAAAGTTAGTATACAGCAAACGATTGTTCAGTTAGCATAACATTTATTTTTACGTATTGATTAAAAAAGTTAAACCTATTAAAATGAAATAATTAAAGTGAGTATAAAAATTTAGGGAAGTACGTTTTGTATTAATTTTTTTATTTTTATCTAAAAAATAATCGACCGAATGAGTCGACTTGATGAAAATGAATGAATGATGAAAAAGTCAGTGATGATACTGGTTCTATTCCGGATAGAAAAAGGACGGGCTTTAAAACAATATCTAGGCCCATCCTTTGAAGAGTAGAGCCGGTGCAAAAAGAATTTTTCCAATATTGCTTATCGTAAATTAAATTTGATTTCAAGAGGCAAACTCTTCAAAACAAAGTAATTATCTCATTTATTTGATTCATTGTCATTTAGTATTGGAATTAATAAAAGTTAAAGTACCCGATAAAAAATCTGCGGTGACTCAATATATGTTTCATTGACACCTATGAAACCAATTATATCCTGAATGGGTCTATCACATGGACTCTCATTGAATGTAATAACTATGGGTGATTTTTTAAGATCTATAGGAAAGTTTTTCAAAAAAACACAGGCAAAATTCAGAAAAATGCATGAATTTTTTTTTAAATCGATAGTACAGAGCATATAATTCAAAGCTTGAAGATTATTTCATGCAAATGTTGACCGCGACTGCGCTTTAAATGGTCCATCCGCTTAGTCTAATTTTGGCATACTCTTTCCAATGTTTCGGCCGGTATCTCACATATAAATGCTTTAATGTTGTCTTGCAATGCGTTAATTGAAGCAGGCTTATCTGAATAGATATGAGCTTTAACATAGCCCCACAAAAGATAATCTAAGGGCGTTATATCGCACGATCTGGGTGGCCAATTGACAGGTCCCGAACGTGAAATAAAATGTTCACCGAACTCGCCTCTCAACAAGTCCATTGTTACGCGTGCTGTGTGGCATGTGGCACCGTCTTGCTGAAACCACATCTCATGCAAGTCAAGCTCTTGCATTTTGAACAAAAAAAAGTTGGATATCATTTCACGGTAGCGCTCACCAGTCACAGTTACGTTACGATTCGCAGCATCTTTGAAGAAGTACGGTCCAATGATACCTCCAGCCCATAAACCGCACCAAACTGTGACCTTTTCTGGATACATTAGTAGCTCTTGCAATTCTTCTGGCTGATCTTCACTCCAAAATCGAGAATTCTGCTTATTTACGTACCCATGGATCCAAAAATGAGCTTCGTTGCTGAACACAACTTTTCGACTTTAAACTTTCTTAACAGAACACGAAGTTTTTATAATAAAATTCAATGATTTGCAAGAGTTGTTCGTTTGTAAGACGATTCATGGTTAAATTATAGACCAAACTGAAGATGTTTGACAGTGAAACAAAACTCGAAACATGCGTTAGCTGTTTAAACCAACTGTTTAAAAAGATAATAACTAAAAAATCACCCGTTATAATAACTGTGATAAACAAATTGACCAAATAAATTTATATTCAAACGCAAATTAAAATCTATGTAATTTTTAAATGGCTCAAAGCTGGTGTTGATTTTTGATAGTTTTTGAAGTGAACACTTCTTTAGAATCGTTGGGAGTGATTTGAGACTCGATGAAACGAAAAAGCGACACTACGAAGCGTTATATGTTGATATACGTACATGTGTGGTTGCGTACTGCTGAGCCACGCTAGTATAGTGAGTATTGTAGTATGTATACTACACTGCCTATTACTTGCTTTGGTATTTAGACCAAGCGTTCTACGAATGTTTGTATGTATGTTAGTACGTCTGTGTAATATACGCGTTACGACGCTCATAATAGCAACCGCGTGTGCTGTATTGCGTCCGTATTTTTATATTCGTAAATATTTTCATTTTTAAATATTTACCGCAATTATGCCGAAAAATAATGCAGAAAAGTGTCGTGAATATCGACAGAAAAAAAACAAAAGACTGAATCGACAACACGATCAAAAAGTATTTCAAAGATATGTTGACAACATCGAAACCAAAGCATTTGTATCATATTTTAGCTATTATAAGCCACTCGTATCATTTTTTGAAATTGAAAACAATGAGGATGAATAATAATAAAATGAAGAAAATAAAATATGAGCTTTATAGCAATGTTATAAAGAACCTATAATTATCCCGCTCCTAATGCTGCTTTCGTCTCATTCTCTCTCAGTTTGTTTTACGAAAGGTTTCACTTCTATCGTGTCTAACCGTTAGACTGGTAGTTTTTTTTATTCACGGTGTTATGCATTTTCATGCGTATAAAAAATGTTCCAAATTCGGGCTGATATTATACTGACCGTCACTATGTACATGTATGTGTGCATATCTTATGAGTGAACACCACTTACCATTTATTTTGGTGGTTGCACGTCGTAGCAACAATTTAACATTCAACATTTGCCATTTCTCTATATAGTCCATTACAGTGTTCTTAAGAAAGTTCTGATTCACCAAGATAAAGTACACATTTACTATGGAGTCCTTAATACCAATTTCATCAGCCAAAACGCTATAATATTCAATACTCTGTTCGAAAACACGAGCGCTTTGATTCGTTGCCAGTATGGACTTTGTAAATTCAACATCCGTTTTCTCCCAGACATCGTGATAATAACGCCAGCCTTTCAAAAACGTTTCGATCTCTTCTTCATTGTATTTCGATTCATATTCCAGTGAAGATTGTATTTCTTTCGATTCCGTATCATTTGCAAAAGTTATGGAAAACAATGGTTGTTGATACTCTTTTGGCAATTTAAGTTTCGCTGTTAGCCTAGGGAAAATCGCCAAACTTGTGCTAACGCGCTCGGACATTTCCGAAAAGAGTTTAATGATATCTTTAATGGGTGGATACAGATGTATCTAAGCAAAAAGAAAGCATGAGTGAACATAATTGCGGTATTAAAAATATATTAAGTTTAAGCACATATGTACTCGTATGTATGTATTCACGTATGCACAGCATTTGTTAACTTTTACCTTGCCATCCACAATATCGACCTTTACAATGAGTATGGGCGATGGAAGTATATCACCTTGAGAGCATACTAGATTGTATACGTTTATCAAAGAGTTGCGGGCACTGCACAATAGTGCCGCATTCAGCATATTATCGAATTGGGTGACATATCCATACCACTCAGTTTCCATCTTAGAAGAATAACGAAAAGAAAGTTCAGGATGTGATAAATGGAATAACAATGTTTTAAAAGCATACACTAATAAAATGGTCGAATAAACAAAAATGAAATTCTCCACTGGCTAAAATTACTATAGCATAGGGACTTACTGATAAGATTCAAAAATAATTTTTTTTTAAGAAAATATAGGTCATTTCCATAAAAAACTATGTAAATCTAAGTTTCAAACTTTGTAAAACTAAACAAAAAAAAATCAAAATATTCGAAAATTTTTAAGCAGAATATTTATAGAAAACTTTGGATATGCAGTTTTATAAAAAAAAAAAAACAAAAAAAAAAAAACACTTCTACGTACATTTCTATTATGTGTTTTGCCGAGCTCCTCCTCATATTTGTGGGGTGCGTCTTGATGTGGAGACACCTACAGTTTTAAGCCGACTCCGACGGCAAATGGTTTTTTAAGTAGCTTTTTCATGACATAAACGCACTCGGAGGTTTGCCATTGCCCACCGAGGGCTGACCGCTATCAGAAAAAACTTTTTCTATAAAAACTTTTTTTCTATGCTCCCGAATGGTAGTCCGCACCAACCCATTCGGTTACGGCGATCGACGCAGTTTTATAGACCACTGAGTTGTGGTATATGAAGCGTAAATTTCCGGGCACTCAAAACTCGCATTGATATTTGACAATTTTTTTGATGACGATGCTTTGGGTGTTCTCTTTCATATAAAAAAGTGTCGAACAATCGTTATATTGAACAAACGCATAAGACTTCAAACCAATTCGTTACATTGAACAAACGCATAAGACTCTAAAAACCAAAAACAACTAAAAAAAATAATTTTTATAAAAGTATTATAGCTTATTTATTATACCTACTTTACTGTACCAAAATTCAATGGGCTATAAAAATGTATATCCGAAATTTTTCTAAAAAATTCTGATTTAAAGTTTGAAATTTTGATGAACATTTTTTGAGTTTTTTTAATTTTTTCAAGTTCAAAGCTGGGATTTATTTAGTTTTTCTTGGAGAAATAACTGACTTATGTTGTTCATAAAATATTGAAATTACGTATTGTAGAAAATGAATGAATTGCCAATACCTGCCAATATTTTCAAATGAAATAGTTATTTAACGCAGTATAAGTGTAAGTATTTCAGATTCTTTTTTACGAGCTTTTTGTGTACTTCAAATTTATTGTGAATAAAATACTGCCATAGTATTAAGAAGGTAATAATTGCCTTTTTTTAACGTAAGGTTTTTTTTTTTGCAGTGCAACTATTTCGCAGCACAGATGACTAGTCATGGAATCAATAAAAACGCGCTCACTTGTAGGTGTAGATAAGTATAGGGTGGGCCATGTAAAATTTGCTTTTTGAATCGGCTATAAACAAAAAACTTATCAATATTTTTTCAAACTTTTTTTTTTAATTTTGAAGATTGAACATTGCCATTTATGAATGAAAAACAATATCGTTCAAATGACTGCCACGACTGGCTTTACAGTAGGCCATTCGATCAACCCAATATTTAAGCACATTTTCGATTGTTTGGGCTCCAATTTCATGAATGGCAACTTCGATTTCGTGTTTTAAAGCATCAATCGTCTCTGGATGGTTCGCATAGCATTTGTCCTTAACGATTATTGGTTTTCAAAAACGGTAGCCAAAAGTTCGAGTGTAACTTTGGCAGTGTGACAAGTTGCACCGTCCTGTTGAAACCAATTGTCGTTCATGTCATCGTCTTCAATTTTTGGAAACAAAAACTCGTTGAGCATGTCACGGTAACGCTCGCCATTTACTGTAACCGCGGCTCCTCGCTCATTTTCGAAAAAAATGGCCCGATGATGCCGCCAGACCAAAAACCGCACCAAACAGTGACTCGTTGTGGATGCATTTGGTTTCTACAGTAACGTGTGGATTTTCTGAGCCCCAAATCCGACAATTTTACTTATTGAAATAGCCACCGATGTGAAAATCAGAAAAGAAGAAGAAGACTCACCACTTTGGAAATAGGTTTTCAATATTTCTCAATTTTGTTCAATCGTATAGCGTCCCATTTCGTAAATGTCAGACCTTTAAGTAAATTATGAACATATTCGACATGTCATTTGTGTTACCATTCTCAAAAAAATAGGTGGTTCAAAAAGCAAACGCTATATGGCCCACCCTGTAGATAGCATAACAAATGTAGATACTCCTCAAGAGATATAGAACCATATCGGTCCTAAAAACAGCCGTGAAGAAGGTAAATTTTAGAATATATTAGTTTGGGGAGAAAGAAATCCATTATTTTTGCGTAAAATGTTTGCGCAGATGGCTTAAAACTGTTTATGGTCAATTTTTAGCTCCTGGGCGATGCTACGAGTTCGCTCAACTTCGATTATTTCTGTGATTTTATGGACATTTTGTTTAACATCAAAAAAAGCTTAAACGGAATAGGTGGATTAGGTATCACACTATCGGCACTACAAACACCATACACAATTTCAGCGGCCTGACTGGCCTTTATCAAAGGATAACTTTAAAATGTACGGACTTTTCTCTTTGCTGACTATATTTTAAAAATAATCATTGTACGCAGACTTCGGCTGTTGGGTATATGCAAGTCCATATACGCTATGAGTCTTGCTTCTGAGTCAAGGATTCTTATGAATATCTTTTTTCTATGTGAATTCAAACTCTGCTGAATTCAAACAAAACACATCATTTACACAAAAATATGATTCTGAGCTAAATCATACTTTTTAAGCACAATATCCAATTATTTAACTCTCTTAAAAATCATAATTTCAAATTATAATAAATAAAAATTATAATTCAACAAGCAAATTTCAGACATAATTAACATATTAAGTTGGGGAATAAGTTCGTAGCGTTTTTACCGAAGACTTTTATTTAAACAAAAACAACAATTATATCAATAATTTAACCAATTATATATTTGCCGTTGGTGTTTACAACCTTCTCCCACCTCTCGACCAATTTGTTGATGCCGTTCCGCCAAAACCGCCTGGTCTGGTGTTAAAGAAGTTGTTGAGCCAGTTTTTAAGGACCTCTTTGTTATCATATGGTTTGACAGGGAGCGGAAAAGATGATAATCGGTCGGTGCAAGGTCCGGAGTATATGGCGAATGCTGAGGGACATCCCATTCGAGCTTTTGGAGTGCGGCTTTGACGACTTGTGCAAAATGGGACCTGGCGTTGTCGTGAAGTAGTATGGTTTGACCCTGTCGATCAGGTTTTTTCAGTCGAATAGTCTCATTCACGCAGTGTAGCATTCTGTTTGAGCATTTTCCAGTGGACCATGCCCTCCTATTTCCACCAAAAACATATAATGATCTTCTTTAGATGACGACCCGACTTGACTATCGGCTTTGGCATATCTTTTTTCCCACTCCCACTCCTTTCTTTGCTTCACATTGATGTGTAGGCACCATTTCTCATCTCTCGTGACGATTTGGTACAAAAAGCGCTGTTTATCACCGCGTGTTGCTCGATGGCGTGCGAGATGTTGAGAAGCATTTTGAAGGCGACTTTCTTTGTTTTGTTCGTTGAGTTTGTGAGGCCCCCAGGCTCTAAATTTTTCGGTAAATCCCATTGAATGAAGGTGATTGAGAATCGTTTTATGATCGCAGCTCATTTTTGCCGTCTATTCACGACCGTTTTCCCTCAAAAGTGACTTCAGACGTTCTTCATCGAATTCAGAAGGCCTTCCGCTGCGGGACGTGTCATCGATGTCAAAGTCGCCATTTTTGAGCTTTGGAAACTGTTTTCATGCTGTAGACTCGTCTATGACACCTTCTCCATAGACGTCGCAAATGTAACGGTCGCAAATTTTGACCTCGATGAAAAGCAAAGAAGTCGATAATGTTGATTTTTGCTTCCTGGGCATTTCATTTCTAACCCTTAAAGCTAATAAAAAATTAAATATGTATCTCAAAAATATAATTAACATAGTTTTTTAAGGCAGAAAGAGTTCTATCGAATTAATACTTATCCTTTGTCAAACAGCAAACAAATCATCGTAAAATAAAAGAAAATATAAAAACGCTATGAACTTATTCCCCAACCCAATATATAAATACTTAGAAAACTCTAGGATTTATTTGCAAAAAAAAAAAAACATGTACTCACCTCATCTAAAACCGGTTGAAATTCAGTGAATACGGCAAAGAGTAGATCCACAATTGTATCGTAGTGGTCCATAATAGCGTTCGTCGCTTTACGAATAGCAGACTCCAGTGTTAACTCGAATACTGGCAATTCCAGCGCTCCGCTTAAAGCTATCTTTATCAAGGGTGTGTCACAGATTTTCTCACATGTCTTCGCAATTTGGCGATTGGCACGTTTGTAAATGTCCAATGAGTCCTGTAGTTTCTTCGTATGCTTTGCACAGTCCGCTATATAAGCATCGCTCAATTCACCACTCCAAGTGAGCTTAAATAGGCCGGGTGATATTTTCCGATCGCATGCATGTATTAGTGCACGAAATAGATTTCTCTCTTCTTCCGAAAGAGCGGCCAGTATGCGATTGTAGTCCAAACACACCGTAACGACACTATTATAGACAAATTGTAATGTGTTGTAGCGATCGTAAACTTTACGAATTAGCGCTGGTATTTGAAAGCCAAGCTTATCGAAATGTCGCGCTTGTTCACATATGCTCAACACCGTACGATCCATATTACATTCGAGTAGGCCACGTTTTACCTTGCTGCGCACGAGCAGCGTACGTTCCAAACGATTTTCTAGGGTGCTACTACTGCAATTTGTTACCCATTCATCGAATGCTTTTCGGATTTCTTTCGTAAAGTCCTTTTTGAGATTTTCAAATTTTTCGAGCACAATTTTCGCCTCGGGCACCACCGGCAGCCAGTCAGAAGTGTTGAGTCGATCGCGTAGCCATTGAAGACGCTCGAGATTAACGCGATAGCCAATGGCACGGGAAACATAATATGGGATCCAAGATTCGTGCACCTTTATACGTTCTATTAACATTTTCGTTGTGTCTGACATTTCTTTGTCGAACATTAGCCAGACATCACTCACTTGACGTAGGTAAGTTTTGCGTATACTGGCGCGATAGGAGTAAAAGAGTGTTACATTGAGTACCTCGAGACCCTCCTCGATATTGCAGATACGTTGAAAAACATTCGACATGAGGCGTTGTATGGTCTCTTCAAAGCTTAATACAGTGCGGCGATATTTTAAGACCTCTTCATACCTGTCAGGAAGTGAGAAAAACATTAATGTGTTGAGAATTTTATTTAATAAAAATAAAAAAATAAGGTAATGCAAGGCGGCCGCCATAGCCGAATGGGTTGGTGTATGACTACGATTCGGAAGTGCGTAGGTTCGAATCTCTGTGCATGAACATCACAAAGAAAATGTTTTTTCTAATACCGGTCGCCCCTCGGTAGGCAATGGCAAACCTCCAAATGTATTTCTGCCATGAAAAAGCTTCTCATAAAAAAACATTTGCCGTTCGGAGTCGGCTTAAAACTGTAGGCCCCTCTATTTGTCAAACAACACTAAGCCGCAGAAGGAGGAGCTCGGTCAAACACATAACAGAAGTGTACGCGTCAGTTATTTATGCCTTAGTATCGCATGAAATGTTTTTACGAAATTTTGTGAACCGTTCGTTATGAAATCTTCTGTTCAGACTAGGTTTTGAAGTAATATTTGTGTCTTTCAGATACATTGCTCTGAAACTTCTGAGGACGACACAATGACCTGGGTTGTTTTGTTCATTGCACTTTAACATACAAAAACTCCTCCTTTGTTATACATATGTATCTAAACGGGGTCCCAAATCCTGATATCTGCCACTAGATCTATACATCAGTCATAAGGTGTATTCTCGTGTATGGAATAACTTTATAACTCGAGTAAGACAGTAAACGGTATTTATTCACCAAAGTGCAAAGGTTTGCGGGATTGTAGATTATATGATAAGTGAAGGGAGGCTTTTAATGTTATTTTGTAAATCTTTTTTGACGATAGACCTGACACAGCCCGTGTACCTCTCTTTGAGAGAGACTTTGCCTTGGAAACCTGAAACTTCCGAGCACTTTGCTTATTCAAAAAGTTTGCCTTTCTTCAGAGCAGCATAGCTCATTGTACTCTTATCTCGTTTCCAGAAAGCTACACAAGAATGTCAATCAGCGAAATGTAGAGGGGAATTTAAACACTTCATCTGGTAGCGTAGCTCTTTATACAAACAGATCAAAACTTGATAATTATATAGGAGATGGTATCTTCTCGTAAATTCCATCTTGAAGTCTCTCATTCCTATTGCTTGATTACTGCAGTATATTCCAGTCTAATGAAATTGAGATTATAGATCATCTCTGAACTGGGCCATTAGGAGCAAATGTTTTATTCCTTAGCTTTATTTGGAGCTCCCCTCTTTAGAGATTTTTCAAACTTATTTAGATCGCAGACTTATTTAGATTTAAGATTAGTTCTAAGCTTGCGCGAGACCACTCAAGATGGCTAAACAGAACATGCTCCACACCATTTATAAAGCAGGTCTTAGAAAACTGTCAGCCAAATAAGCCTATAAGGTTCTTGGTTATCCAAGTTTATCTTTCTGGAAAATAATTCATTGGTAAACTGTTTCTTAGAGAATTCTATATAGACAAGCTGGTGAGTGATGGAATCAATGTACGACTTGTAAGCTGAAATTGTGCACGAAGCGTGTACTCTCTGAGAAGGTTAACTACTCTGTTGTTGCAGTGCTAATATGGAATGTTTAAAGAAAACTATTCTTCATCTTTTATGTAACTAAAAGGTATTGTACAAAAGCCGGCGATCATCGTAACCGAATAGGTTTGTACGTCACTACCATTTGGTAGGCCCCTGCTTTGGAAACCTTCTATGGGCATGAAACACATGAATGATGGAAAGGTTTTTCCTAATAACGGCTGAACTCTATTTGTGGAACAACATCGAGACGCACGCCACAAATAGGAGGAGGAGCTCGGCCAAACACCCAAAAAGGGTGTACGAGCCAATTATATATATATATGCCACCCTAATAGAACATTGTTGAAAATAAACTATTCCTCATTTACTATGCAACTGTATAGTACGGTGCGAAAGCAGGCTACGGTATTTGGAGACACCTTTTCTGCCCACGGTGTCACTTTAAAATGCTTGATTAGATTCATCAGGCACTCAGCTTAGTTCAGAACGAAGGAAGAAATAATCTATCTCTCACTATGATCTCAGTATAGATCTTTATTTTTGGTCCTAGGTATGCTGCCGTAGCCGAATGGGTTGGTGCGTGATTACCACTCGGAATTCACCGAGAGAACGTTGGTTCGAATCTCGGTGAAACACCAAAATTAAGAAAAACATTTTTCTAATAGCGGTCGCCCCTCGGTAGGCAATGGCAAACCTCCGAGTGTATTTCTGCCATGAAAAAGCTCTTCATAAAAATATCTGCCGTTCGGAATCGGCTTGAAACTGTAGGGCCCTTCATTTGTGGAACGGGTGTGCGCAACAATAATATATATTATATAATATAAATATATACATATGCTGCTTATCCCAGCTTTAATCACTTTCATATACCTACCTATATCAACCTTCGTCTATAGTGTGGTGTAAATACATTTTTATCTCATATGAGTTCGGTTTTCACTTACCACTCATTTTTGTTGACATTCAATATTAGCTCTTTGGAATCGTGTTCCAAAGCATCCAGTAATATCTTAAACTGCTTCTCAACACCTTCCGCAGTTCTTTCAAACTCCTCGCCGTTCGTTCCGCCAAACGTTGGTTTTGGTATTGCCTCGGTTTCATCCAAACGTCCAAACACAATCATCGATTCACAGATGTCAATTAGATCATTGAGACGTTCAATAAAGGCGTCGACATGATTGAAGATCATAGCGTTTTCTAAATCCCAACCAATTGCGGGTTCTCGCGCAGCATGCTTCTTGGACATTAACTCATAAATGGCTTTATATGACAGACAACAATCGATTGCCATATTTGCCATACGTATGCCAAAACGTGAATTGCCTTGCAACACCAGATCAACATTGACTTGATCGAGACAAAACTTAACAATCTGATTGCTGAGATTCCGAAAAAGGTCAGTAATGAGATCGCGACGCTGGTAGAATTCAGAGTTCAACCAAATATAGCGAATGATATTTACAATGCGTGGTATTAGTGCCGGTACGGCAGCAGGTGATTCGGCTTTGTCAATAAGTGAGCAAGGCTCTATGAGCAAATAGAGATATTTAATATTTGATTTAGCTTCTTCCATTTCATTGTGGCATTCTTGAATAAGCTCATCCACTTGTTTAATATAAACAGAATGAGAAATACGTAGCACTTGAATGATTTGTTGTACGTCTTCGTGTTGTAGCTGATTGTCCAACCCTTGAAGTACTTCAACTGCAGATAAAAAATACAAAAAAATTATATATACAAATGAGTGTAAAACGTTTTCATTTGCTCACATCGATACAGCCAAAACTCGTACTCCTCCGGTGGCACTACGAAATCATGCTGAGCCACAAGTGTCTTATCATTCAATAATGTGCGTATCTGTGTCGTCCAATAAACCACAATCGATTCCAGATTTTTGACGAACTCGCGATCATGTTGCACGCCTGGACGTGAGACTTGCTTCACCACATAAGGCACATACAAAACTGTCAAACCCGCCATTTTGTAATGCAAGCTGGTGAGGTAGCAGAGAAATTTATCCATTGCTCTACAAAAGCGACTCTTAATATTGTCGTTCCAGTCTTTATAATTCCGAAATATTGGCTGATATACATATTGCATAATCTTCAACAAACAGCCGTCAACGTCCTCTTGCAAGGAACCAAAATAAATCTCATCGTGGAAACCATCTACAGTGAAGATTTGGTTAGGCTTGCGCACATAGTAATTAATATCGGCCACCGGTGCCAGCGGAAATCCCAAACACACACTAATTACATTGCGATCGTAGAAGATCGTCATTAGCGGGTGATTCACCTCCATAAACCAACGTTTGATGCCATTGAGCGTTTCCTCAGTCCAATCGCGATGATCCAAACCGAACAGCATTGTCATGCGTTTCACATACATGACGAGCTTATTCAGGTCCTCTTCGCTATATTCTGGCACTGGGATGACGGGCGCAGTTGGCAGTAGGTCCTTTTTCTTTTTATCGGCAGCCTCTGTATCGAATAAAATAATTGGATGGCGTGTGAAAAACATAAAATTGGTGAACGTTCCGCAAATTGCAAAATACCTTGTTCATCCATCGAGGAACTACTGGACATGCTAAGTGCATCTCCTGCGGCACCTTTGTCCATATCCTTATTCGCAGATTTGTCTTTCGTGGACATTTTGTTGATTGTAAGTAACGTCTGTTCGCCTCAAAAGTTCATTTAGATATGTGAAAATTTTTGAAAGTTATCTGGCACATATGCAACAGTTTCCATGAGGCCATGATTTTGTTGTTAAAGCAAAGTTATGTTGCTATTGTCAAATCGAAAGGAGAGTTTGTTTATTCAGGTTGCTTAGCAGCGCTATTTGAGGGTAATTTGTTTGTAAACAATATATGGTAAATAAACATTGTAAATTCTGTTTCCAAGAGCAACACACACAGCTGATATAGTTTTTGCTTTGATTTTGAATTTCTAAACAAAATTTCAAAATAATTATTTTCATCTATTCAACTTTATTTGAAAATATGTTTTATTTTTGAATTCATAACTAAATTTTATAAACTGCTTGCCATTGTTTAAAAACTGTTATCAATGTTTTATCGTAAGTTTTTCTGTTTGTAAAAATGTATTTGGTTCTTCTTTGGTGTATTTTTATTTTTTAAATGTTCCGAAATCTTCGTTTCATAATCCACGAAAGTAAGTTAAGTAGAAGTGGCAGTCGGTCTTTAAGCTAACTCACTTAGACCATTGTCGCTCCATTATGATACCACAGTAGCACTTTATCTGCTACTCCTCGTTAAACCATTTTGTTTTAAATGCAAACCCATTGATCGGGCTGACACGTATGTCCCTAAGGTCATCGGTATCATTCAAGAACGATGAGCCAAAGTATCTAAACCTTCTGGCATACCACGCAGAATACTGATAAGGAAGATGTCTGACATACTCTTGCTCCTCCGCATTCTCGATGCATCTGCAATAGTCGAAATGAGGTATGTTTAATTTTGAACATATCGATCCAGGAGGCCGTGGCTTGCGATCAAAGCAACTAACATAGAGACGTTTTTCTTTGGCCGATTCTTGACATCACATTCTGCCTAAATTCTTTTTGTAGCGTTACATGTCAGACTATTAACCAATTTCGTGCTGGCTGAAGTGCCAATGCTACACTACGCAGTTTGAAGGTTGAGAAGGATATTGTCACATAATCCAATAAGGGTCAAAAGGGTTTCTTATGGAAAATAATGAATAAATTAAAAAATATACTTATAATTTCGCTTACACGCACGTTAGGTGAGATTAAGCGAGGTTCTACTCCACGTTAATTTTGTCCTACAAATGAGGGGGCCTGAAGGTACCAAATAGTTTCTTTTGAGTAGCTCGTAAACCACTGCTTACATCAAACATCAAATTACAGAAAAATGAAGGATTATAGTGACGTCACACTGGTGTAGTTGCATGAGAAAAATGTGATAATGAGAATAAGAACGTTAGAAGAAAAAGAATAAATTACAAAAGCAACGCTGAGCCAAGTGAGACGAATAAATACACAAAAGAGACGTCACACACACACCAATTCTGTCAAATTTCACTGAGAGCGGATTAATGGAACGAGATGTACATACATACATACTCAGTTCTTACATAAGTTCTGTTATAAGTTAAGTCTGTTATAGAGATGAAATTATAAGACTTTTTTATTAAGTAAATATAAAAAAAATGTTTAATTTTCATTCGAAATGATCACCATTTGCTTTTACACAAACCTTCAAACGATTAGGTAATGCAGCATTGTAGCACTCACGGTTTCTATGCATATCGACGTCGCTGCTCCAACTAAAGATTGTTCGAGACTCTCCAAATTTCTGTGAGGCTGTCGAAGACTTCATGTTCTCCAATTCTGACCACAAACTGTAGTCCAATGGATTCAGATCTGGAATTTTAGAAGTCCAACCGTCTACGGCTATGAACACAGGAATACTGTTTTTAGCCACTACTGGGTGGTTTTTGCATCACGAGGTGGAGCTGAATCTTCCTGGAAGATCCAACGCTTCCATTGAAGAGAGCACTATTCAACTGCTTCACCACACCTTCTAAGACATCCTCCTGGTACACTTTTGCCCCGGTCTTAGCCACTTTTTCGCAGATATGAAGAGATCTAACGCCTTTACAAGACGCTCCCCACCATCACGGAAGCTGATTGGTGGCCCCCTTAAACCCTTGGAACAACATTTTTTGCGTCTAAAAAAGTTTTAGCATAGATTTTGTAATTTTGTTTATTAAAAATGTGTTCAAAAGTGAAAATTTTCTCATCTGTGAAAATAATATTTTCAGGGCTGTTGGCCGCGTGCCACCGAAGAAGCTGCTTGCATCTTTCGAGCCTACTTTTCTTCAAGCGCTTTATCAAAACATGACCAGTTGAATGACGGAAGGAGTTCATGTGGAGATCATCTCTGATTAGTCTTAACATAAATCTGGTCGATACATTCATTTCCCTGGACATGATTTTCTGCTTTCTAAGGGGATTTCAGCGAATTCTTTCTTGAACGACTTTTATGCCTATACTGGTTCGAACCACTCGAGGACTACCACTTCGTTTTCTGCCTGCCACTTCAGACGTTTGGGAAAAACGATTGATCGTTCGGTAAACCATGTTATCGAAAATATTAAGTTTTTTCAGCAATTCGAAAGTCTGACTTACACTTTTACCAGACTTTTGTAATGCAATCACTGCAATGAGTATAATTTATGATTAGACAATGCAAAGGACAAAATCAAAAATAACGGTACTTTTTTCTGCGAATTTGTTCTCGCCGTATACATTTGTAACAGAATTTGTGGCAGGACTAAATATGTAGTGAAAAAAAGTGTTTCCTGTTATTATTGCTGTAATGCCAAAAAACATTCATGTTGTTGTTGTAGCGGCACGAACATTTCTCGTAAATGTACGGGGAATGCTGCTAGAGTGACAGTCCTTGGTCGGAGATAAATCCGGGTCGTTCCGGTAATGTAGCACCGACTGCCGTGAATGTCTTCGTTCATTCTTATGAAAGGCTGCTGTTGCCTCGATAAAATTTCTCATAAAAACAACGTGCCATTCAGAAGTGGCAGTAAATTGAGGGTTCCTTCATTTGTGTAAGAAAGAATGCTCCACGAATTGAAGGAGAAATTCAGTTAAAACACTTAACAAAGACTTTATGCGCGATTTACATATTAGGTGAAGTAAAAAGCTCTAAACATTTGTTCGTCTTATTTCGACAAGGAAATGTACGTGGTTAGAATTATTCTTATGCAGTAATCAATGGAGTATATGTAGATTCTGCTTGACGATTTCTATAATTTTGTCAATATTTCGATAGTTGGCCTACCAGTACTCAATTGCTGGAATCACCTCTTTGCTGTCGCTTTCGCTACTGAATGGGGAGAATAAACTGTACAAATATAGTTGGCCGTTTAACCAGATTTTTTACCTTGGGCGTGGTGGTACTGAAGAATGTGTACAATTTTCTCTTCCGCTCATTTTCATGTGGGAACGATGCATCATCAAATAGGAAACTGTCCAAAACCTTTTTGAAATTTAATGCAACAACCTTTAAATTACCTACAAGTATAGAGTGAGCTAATACAACATTCCATACATCGTGAGATATGATTCACTCAAGACATTTGACGCAAAACGTTGAGAACTTTTCACTTAATATTACATAATATAAGGGGTTAGAGGTAGTCAGAATTTTCAAAAAATTTGATTTGTTTTATCTCAAAAATATTGTGAAAAGTGAATCCGGCAAATACGAGTTATTTAACAATTAAAAAAAATGCGCTCAGGCGCTCCGGAAAGTTCGAGATTAAGTAGCTGAATGCTGCACGTATGAAAGTGGCAGATAAGCGCGCTAACGATAACACCGAGAATGTATGTAGAATGCTACGTAGGCCACAGCAAATCGATATTTTGGAAGCTGCTATGAGGGCTGAAGAACTATTATATGGCCCAGGAATAGGTATATGACACAGTGTAAGTAATTAAATAATTCGTATAACTCTAAATAAATCGATAGCAAAACTTTCACTGAGTTTTTCTCAAAACTATGTTTCTTGAACTGGTGGATTTCAATAAAATTTTTGCTGATTTTGAGAAATATAAAAAACTCGTGCCTGATCGAAGCACTTTTTTTAAAAATTTCGATTTTTTTTAAACAATTAATTGTCGGTTTTTGTCTAAAAAATCAGAAAAATATTTCCTCAGGCCGCGATATGTTTAATTTTGAAAAAAAGCTTCGATCAGGCGCAAGATTAGCTATTAATAAAACTAATTTCTCTTGTCCGATTGATTTTAGATGAATTTCCAAGGACATGTGATGATCACCGCAAGGGACTTCTGGAAAAATGAGCTCCACACAAACAGCGATAACTTTTACAATTATAATTTTTTTTTTTTTTGAAATTTTGCAAAAGTCAAGTCGAAACATAATGTTTTAATGCTATGCTTTTATTTTTTTTAAATAAAGCAATTGACTAGCAAAAAAAATTTATTGAAAATCATACTACCCTTAACTCGTTAATAACGTTCAATTTTTCGGCATTTGATGGCCAACGCTGTCTTTGCGCTTCATAAAAATTATGACACCTTTTGATTAGCAAAATCCATAAATATGTAGAATCATATACCGGACAGAAATAGGGAACCTTCTTTTCATCGGATAGATGCTTTGCAGGGGTTTAGAGTCTGTATCTTTAAGGACCTTCTTATCAATGTTGTCTTCGTTTAAGCTTCTGTGCTAAGCAATAAGGACTTGATGAGGGGCTTATAAAGTACGTTTTTTGTTCATCGATAGAGCGCATAATTGCTCACTTACCTCCTTAGTTCAAAGTAGCCCTTGATATAAAGAGAGTTTATCAATTGGATTGGAATTTTTCAGTGGTTGCAAAGCTCTTCTGGTGAAAAATTATGAATATTGAAACCTGCCGAAGTCGTGAGTTACGATATATTGCCATTCGACTGGGTAAATTGCAGTAGTTGACTTGCAAGTATTCACTTGCTTGCTTTGCCATTTTATTGCTAATTTTGCCATTTTGTTGCTATAAAAATTTAAAGACCGAAACTTGAAGATTTCTACTACAAATGGCTTGCTATATTCCTGTAATTTTTCATTCCAAGCGTAATATTTGTTAAAAGCAGTAGTAAAGATTGGTAACATTTAGCCAATAGTTTTGGAAATGATGGCAAATCGTGGCAAAAGGATTGTCGGGAGACAAAAAACTCGCTCTAATTCTGTGCCCGGTGTTAAGAGCAAATGTCGGTTGAAGCAAAATCAAGATCAGACTGATGCGCGAGATGATGTCACAGCAATTATGAGACTCGTGACTAACTCTAGTGGTGTACAGATCGAAACTAATATTCAATTACGCCCAAGGCTCATGCTGTTTATGTTTGATCCGACTATCTGTACGTGACCTCGGCTCGTGATATTCACGTTTGGCCCGACGATCTATGTATTCATTCATGATTGGGCTAAAATTTTCATCACGAGTCAGACTCGTTAAAGCACGCCAAGTGGTTAAACTGTTCATCTCTGTTTACAGATTTTGATATTCTGGAGACGAAAAGCACAAACAAGGTACATTACTCGTATTGCTTTAGCTCTACTGCTGCTATCCGTTTAAGGCAAGTTGATGGGACTACTGTCGTGTGACTTTAGTTAATTCGTTCATGGAATTTTATATGCAAGCGATTTTACATGCAATTCGAGTCATTATTACTCTGATGTATTCATTATTCACGTTTGAGGTTATGTATCACCGCGATTTATATAAAAAATTTATGTAGCATATTAAACTACATATCTTTTTCTTTAGAATTCGTTAACAATTTTCATGGTTGTACTAAAGGGTGATTTTTTAACTATTATCTTTTTAAACAGTTGTTTAAACAGCTGACGCACGTTTCGTGTTTTGTTTCACTGTCAAACGTCTTCAGTTTGGTCTATAATTTAACCATGAATCGTCTCACAAACGAACAACGCTTGCAAATAATTGAATTTTATTATAAATACTTCGTGTTCTGTTAAGAAAGTTTGAAGTCGAAAAATTGTGTTCAGCGACGAAGCTCATTTTTGGATCAATGGGTACGTAAATAAGCAGAATTGTCGATTTTGGAGTGAAGATCAGCCAGGAGAATTGCAAGAGCTACCAATGTATCCAGAAAAGGTCACAGTTTGGTTCGGTTTATGGGCTGGAGGTATCATTGGACCGTACTTCTTCAAAGATGTTGCGAATCTTAACGCAACTGTGAATGGTGAGCGCTACCGTGAAATGATATCGAACTTTTTTTTGCACAAAATGCCAGAGCTTGACTTGCATGACATGTGGTTTCAGCAAGACGGTGCCACATGCCACACAACACGCATTACAATGGACTTGTTGAGAGGCGAGTTCGGTGGACATTTTATTTCACGTTCGGGATCTGTCAATTGGCCACTCAGATCGTGCGATATAACGCCTTTAGATTATTTTTTGTGGGGCTATGTTAAAGCTCATGTCTATTCAGACAAGCCTGCTTCAATTAACGCGGTGAAAGACAACATTAAAGCATTTATATGTGAGATACCGGCCGAAACATTGGAAAGAGTATGCCAAAATTAGACTAAGCGGATGGGCCATTTGAAGCGCAGTCGCGGTCAACATTTGCATGAAATAATCTTCAAACATTAAATTATATGGACTGTACTATCGATTTAAATAAAAATTTCACACATTTTTCTGAATTTTACCTGTTTTTTTTATTAACTTTCCTATAGCTCTTAAAAAATCCTATTTTCTGTGAAGATGCGCGAAGTTAGTAGTCTACACCGATAATCGGAAGCCAATACACCAGCTCGGAACCAACATTGGCCGCATTTTTGCAGAAATATTGTTTTATATGGCCTGTGCTACCCGAAAAAGTGGTCGACTTCCAGGCTGCGTTTGATTGCGAGTGAAATAATTCTCAAGTACTAATGACATAAAATAATGTTTCCAATACAGCCAAAGTCATGGCCGTTAGTAAATATATACCTAAAAAAAAAAAAAAAAAATTTGCTTTTGGATAACTTTTCATTGAAAGATTACTTTGAAGTAGTAAAATAAGATTTTCAAATTTATAAAGGATAATTCGTTTTACTCTCGAGTTGTCTTCAAATATCGTACCCGCCCTATCACTACATATTATAAAACAAAGTCGCTTTTTCTGTCCCTATGTCCCCGTAAACGCTTAAATCTTTAAAACTACGCAACGGATTTTGATGCGGTTTTTTTTAAAGATAGATTGATTGAAGAGGAAGGTTTATATCTATATAATGTGAAGAAATATATAAAGGGGCCGTGGCAATCGGTCAAAATGTGGCAAAAAAACATAATTTTTTTGTTTTCACGGCCATAAATCATAAACGAATCAACCAATTAAAATGAAACTTTCTTAGAGTTTAACTTTGAAATATTTACTTTCGTTCTGCATCAAAAAAAAAATTGATATATTTGTTATTTAACCAAAATTGTTTAAACAAAAGCAGCTCTTTTTCCAAAAAAAGCTGTTTGTGTGTTTGTTCGCTGTCAACCGAATGCAGCAACAGCGTTAAGCGATAATCTCACCACACCTCATTAATGTTGAATTACATCGTATGGTGACGTATGTATGTACATATGTATTTACGAATCGCTCGCATTATTTCATTTCGGACGTATGTACATATGTATCTATGTATGTACTGAATTCCATGTAATTATATGCACATACAATTTTACAGCGAAATAAAACGCTATTTTCACGTTCTATATTAGTAATTCCCACATAATTAACACGTTCCCTGTCTGCTGAGCCACATATGGTTCAGGAAACGTGCGCCTGATAAGCACTGATACGTTCCTGAGCCATATGTGCGTCAGGGGGTATATAAACCACATGTGTTTCATGAACGTGCAGAAGCAAAAATGTCCCTCTACGCTCATGGACCATATGCGTTTCAGGTAGAAATACCCTACATCTGTTTTTTTTAATTATTAGTTTTACAGCGAAATAAAACGCTATTTTCACGTTCTATATTAGTAAATCTCACATAATTAACACGTTCCCTGTCCGCTGAGCCACATATGGTTCAGGAAACGTGCGCCTGATAAGCACTGATACGTTCCTGAGCCATATGTGCGTCAGGGGGTATATAAACCACATGTGTTTCATGAACGTGCAGAAGCAAAAATGTCCCTCTACGCTCATGGATCATATGTGTTTCAGGTAGAAATACCCTACATCCGTTTTTTTTAATTATTATCTATACTATTATTATAAAGAGGAAAACTTCGTTTGTTTGTTTGTTTGTTTGTAATGAATAGGCTCAAAAACTACTGGACCGATTTTAAAAATTCTTTCACCATTCGAAAGCTACATCATCCACGAGTAACATGGATTATATTTTATTTTGGAAATAGGGCTCGAGGTATAGGTCAAAACGTGGACCCTAGAATGTGTTTGTACAATATGGATATCAAATAGAAGCTGTTGGTGAATGCTTTAGTACAGAGTATTTTTCATGCCGCTCCGTGACTAGGGTCTCGAGATATAGGTCAAAACGTGGACCCGGGTAACCTTTGGTTGTGTATGTACAATATGGGTATCAAATGGAAGCTGTTGGTGAATGCTTTAGTTCAGAGCATTTCCATCCGCTCCGTGACTAGGGTCTCGAGATAGAAACCAAAACGTGGACCCTAGAATGTGTTTGTACAATATGGGTATCAAATGAAAGCTGTTGATAAGTGCTTTAATACGGGGTAATTTTCATACCTATTGATGACTAGGGTCTCGAAATATATGCCAAAACGTGGACCCGCTGTGTCTTTGCACCGAATTAAACCAAACTTACGCACATTGTTAAGTAAGTATTGAAAATGGGTTTCGTAAAGTTTGGTTGTAATTCGGAGCAGTGGCAACGGCTACAGCGTTCTTTTGAACCAGCCATAATGTCGCTTACTTTTTTAACGCTTGGGGCGGAACTGAACTGTCAAATTGACAGTGTGAGTTACAATGTGTCAATATTTCTTTCTGATTTGGATGCCATAAGGAAAAAACGTAAGTGCAACATGTAAAAATTGTTTGTGAATTTTTTTGGAGTGGATTTCGGAACAGTGAATAATTTCTTACGAAATTTGAGAATTTAATGTGAAATCCGAATGAAATTATGTGTTCGTGGAAAAAAAATTTTTTTTTCGTTTTTTTTTTTTGAAAAATATAAATGGATAATGGTTAAAAAAGCTCCAATGCTTAATAAAACATATAAATTGAAACGAAAAACTCAAGGATGATCAGGAAAAAAGACGATTGTTTATTCATATGCGATGATTTGAAATTTAAAAACAATCTTCTTTTTTCCTGATTTTCAATTTATATTTTATATTTACTCAAAAACAAATAGAAAAACAAAAAATATTGTTTATGCCAAAGCGCTTGAATAAAGAATAAAGAAATAAATAATATGAAAATCATATATGTTCTGTTCTAAACCATATCTATTCTATTTTAGTGTGCCCAGCGAAGGGGGCCGGGTTTTCTAGTATAATAATATAAACTTATTTGCCACTGTAAATATCAAATCAAAATAATAGCAGTACGATACATTGCAGAGCTTTGACTATATATTTATAATTCATGTAATCTTGTAATTCATTTAATTTTAAATAAATAGTAACAATTTTTTAATTTTTATTTTTATTTTTAGAAATCCCAGGTATGCAGTTTTGTATCCCATTCAATTTTGATATTACACTGCCCAAATTTAAAGTGGTTGAATATTTTCATTGATTTAAAAAAAAAATTTCTTGAGTCCATTTTTTAGCATTTTACAAAGTTTGAAACGTTAAACTACATGGTTTTGTTGTAGTATAAAAGACATTTTTATATATTAAATTAAAAAATATTTATTGCCGGGCATTGAAAGAAAAACGGTCGGAAACGGTAAAAAGGCACGACAAGGTTATTTTGCAACATGACAACGCTCGGCCGCATGTTGCTCAACCTGTCAAAAAATACTTTGGAACGCTTGGCTGGGAAGTGTTACCCCACCCGCCGTATAGTCCAGACATAGCTCCCTCCGATTATCATTTGTTCCGGAATATGAGTATCGATTTGGCGGACTAGCGGTTCTCCTCGTACGAGGCTACCAAAATATGGGTTGAGTCATGGATAGCCAAGCAGCGGCCAGAATTTTGGAGAAACGGCATCCGGAAATTGCCCGAAAGATGGGCGAAAGTTGTAGCTAGCGATGGCCAATACTTCAAATAAAATATTTTGTACCGTTTTTTCACAATAAAACCCCAAATCTTCGAAAAAAACCCTTAAAACTAATTCAACCTCCCAATACCTTGGAACGCTTGGCTGGGAAGTGTTACCCCACCCGCCGTATAGTCCAGACATAGCTCCCTCCGATTATCATTTGTTCCGGAATATGAGTCTCGATTTGGCGGACCAGCGGTTCTCCTCGTACGAGGCTACCAAAATATAGGTTGAGTCATAGATAGCCAAGCAGCGGCCAGAATTTTGGAGAAACGGCATCCGGAAATTGCCCGAAAGATGGGCGAAAGTTGTAGCTAGCGATGGCCAATACTTCAAATAAAATATTTTGTACCGTTTTTTCACAATAAAGCCCCAAATCTTCGTTTTACCCAATATTTGACTACTTTTCCAATGAATCTAAATACAAATCGAAATTTCGGCGGCTTCTTCAACACTTCGCGAACACATTTATTTATTTTTTTTCATAGTTCATTTCCATCATTTGGAAGCATTGTTCTGGCGTTAATCGATTCATAATGACTTGCCAGGTTGCAATTCTTAGCTGTCAAACCACAGTTAACGATATCGATAGTACTCATGCAGCTAAAAAAACACCCGTTACTATTAACGTCCCATTCACAGTGCGGGATATTCTAAATTCAAATTATGTTCGCCACCTTTAATCGATGCTTATCAAACGATGCCGCAATGCAAACAAACAGAAAAGCCCACCGTCGCGCCTTTATCCACCGGCACAATTTCACACTCCCGCAATACTTCGTCTAGCCATGCCCATGTTTGGTTACTTGCTCTGCGAATTGGGCATCTCATCGGTGGCAAGCGCAACAAAGTGCAGCATTGCAGTGGCAACATGCCAACAAGTTAATTACAATAATTTTATACTTTTCGCCTGCAGTAGCAATCGATCAATGGCAAATCCCTCAATTGTGCTTTCTTAATTTGCGGAAATTTTCGACATTTCATCACCAGGCATCCAGCCAACCGGCCAACAAGTCAACCAGCCGACAGGACAGCATGTATCAGTACACAGAGAGCGACAGCAAAGGGAATTACATTAAATAATAAATTACAATAATTAAGCGCAATACACCAGTGCAAAAGGGTGTAATTCACACACGGCTCACTCGAGTGTTGGCACCCTCTTAAATTTAAACATAGGTTTGCAGCAGCAGCGCGCCGACATTGCGTCTTCGGAGAGTAAGCAAAAGAGAGAACACTTGACGATCAAACAACATGAACAGAAAAGATGAAGAAAAAGCTGCAATAGTGGTAGTTGCTACGTAGAATCGCTAAAAATACTGCCAGTTGTTGTGCTTGTTGCAGTATTTGAATTGATGTTGTTGTGTTGCTGCTGCAGCCTGTCACACCCTCGATTGCTGTCTGCAAGGAGTCTGTTGCTGGGGAAACCACCAGCGCTTGTCGTCAGTCAGGCACCAAAGCATTGGCAATGGGTAATGATGAGGTTGAGCGGTATCAAAGCGTTTTGCAGGCGGTACATGAGCATCCAGATGCGGACAGGTAGACTGTGCCGATAGTTGCGCAAAACAAAAAAATATATTATAAATAAAAAGGAGTTGAAGGAATGATTTTGCGATGGTGGTCGTGTCGTTCAACATTGTTTTTGGCCGATTGCCGATTTGATGAGAAAGTTGAGTGGCATACGAGAAATTGAAGCAATGAAAATATTGAAGCCTTGAAAAGGTCAAATTAAGTCTGATTTCGAATGACAGAGTTGCCAAACCATCAAAATATAATAAGAACATGATCTTTATATGTATGTATATAATTGGCACTTGATGTTGTTCCTCAAATGAAGGGACCTACAGCTTTAAGCTGAATCCGAATGGCGAAATATAGCATACTCGGAGGTGTGCCATTGCCTGCCGAGGGTCAACCGCTCTTAAAAAAAATTGTTCTATCATTTGGTGTTTCTTGCACGGACATTCGAACCTGTCCACTTCCGAATGATAGTCACGCACCAACCCATTTGGCTACGGCGGTCACCGGTGAATATTCAATAAAAATTGAGATGATAATTTCAGCCGTATACTCGTATTTTCACTATGGTGAAGAATACGAACGAGCAGTGTTTGTAAAGTATTCAAATCACACGAAATTCTGGATAGCTACTCGCAACAATCAGTGACGAAGCGCCTTTTTGGCTTAATGGTTTTGTTAAGCCAACAGAAAACCGACAAACGATCCATTTCATCCACAAAAAGGGACTGTGTGGTGTGGAGTTCACTCTCAGATGATTATTTTTGGACAGAATATATTGATGCTAGTGATATGTGGTATCAATAAGATATTCCAGATCAAAGTATGTTCAAACAATTAATCTGTAGAAATGGTCTAGTCGAATAGTCACATCGCTTCTGCGTTTTAACGATCATGAATTTACTTATATGCACAAGATATGTCATCGCCTTTTCCAAAAAGAGGATCACAGAAAAAATATCGAATACGATATTTTTAATGCTTCGACCGATATGTTCGGTAGAAAATTAGAAAATTATCGCGTCAGTGGTTCGATTGAGGTGAACGCGAATTCATTAAACCTTATATGCCTAAGAAAACGATAACATCGCCGGATATAGTTCGGAAATGAAAAAATGGCTTTAGCGCAATCAAAGAACTAAAGACATCGGATCGAAACACACGAAGCATACTCAAAAACGAGCTTAAGGTCAAGCCTTGTTCCAAAAAAACACACGTCCTTACAAATAGCAAAAAAAAAAAAGATCGCCTTGAAAGACACAGCCAAAAGCACTGTTGAGGGCATGAGTTAAGATTTGATCGACCTAAACGTCAGTAAAAGTCAATGAGTAAACAGTCGTCGTTTAAAATAGCCATCACCAATCCAGCCGTTACACCTACAGCAACTAATTATAATATTCGCTTTTATTTATAATATATTTCAATGCAATTTTTATCTGCCTCGGAATTTGCATGGAACATTCTCTTAAGTTTTTTGAAATACATAGGTACATATGTGAAATAGGTATTCGCAACTTTTACATTTAACTACAACATTTAAATGAAAATGTTGGCATTAAGTCTTTCTTGTGATTGCACTACAAATGTACAATAAGCCAAAGTTTAAACTTTGAACTTTAAAGGCTTAAGCAAGAACAAAAATCTTATGAAATTAAATAAATTAATAAGAAACTAAATAAATAAAACTGTTATTAAATGACTTTCTGGACCTCTGTAGACAGGTGATATACCACCGAGTCCGTAAAACTTCCTGCCCTGTTTGCATATAGATTTGAATGCAGATGTGGTATTCGCCAAGTGGTAGATCTTGACTTCATTGTCAATAATCTTCTCTGTCTTGGCCAGTGAGTAGTACTTTTTTCCTATTTTTGGTATGAAAGTAGTTGTTGCGCTTGCTCGAAGAGGGCATTTTTCCAACACTGCGTTCTCTGATGAGAAAAAAAGTTGAATAGTATGTACATAAATTCACAAAATAATCGGGAAAATATTTTTGAAATTAATGGTTAGTACGGACACTTTGAATAAGTATTCTTGTTTGTTTAAATCTTTGCTGTTTATGATGTTCGAGTGAAAACACTTAGCTAGCGGAAAATTTTGTAATCAACGAAGTCTTCTTTAATGCTGAACTAATATAAATCCTTATTAAACTTCGTTAATGCGTACTTAAAATTCATTGAGGTTTTCTAATTTTCAAAGAAGGGTATTGTAATTTTTTTTGTTTTGTATATTTAAATACCTATATGACTTTGATGAAAGAAACGTGTAAAATAAAAGAAAGGTAAATTGTTTAAAATTCAGCTGATTAACTTATTTAACTGTTAAACTTCAATAAGATGTTTATTTATTTATTCATTTACTTATTATTACTAAATCTAGAAATACAGAATTTCTTGCAGAATACAATAAAAAAACTTAACGATAATAGCTCATACTTATCTATATAGTTCATTCACTGACAATTTCAAAGTTTGTTTAAAGGAAGAAAAATCAGAAACCAAAGAGGTATGAACCATTCTCACTCGCTCGGCAGGTTTTTGTGGAATGTAAAAATAAATACGCTTTAAAAGAAGAGGACAGTCAATTACACCACAGACAATATCAAAGCTAAAGCAAAGAGAAAGAATGATTCTTCTATTTTGTAAAGACTTCAAAATTCATTAAGGCACATCTTGCAACATGCGAAGGATCAAGAAATGTAAGCGATCTGAGAGCAAAACGAAGAAAATTCTTTTCAATTCATTCAAGTCTATTTATGTAAAGACAGCATAACCTAGCTTAGATCGTTCAAGCGAGGCAAATACTAGCTTAATAGTGTATGGATCAATAAACTCTGAAAAAAGCGCCGGAAAAAGGCAAGTGTAGAATATGACTAGGAAATTATATAATTTACATTATAAATTATTATAAATCAGAAATATAATAACTAATAATCATAAATAGGAATTACGAATAAAAAATTAATCCAGATCCAAAACTTTATTCACAATAGTAAGACGCGATACCTTAATTAAATATGAGGTAGCAAATATGTAGCTACCTAAACTTTGAAACATTTCCGGAAATTAGATGAAGACGATTTTTATAACACCAAGCCACGACATTATTGAGATCTGACTGGAGTTTACATTAGTCGGAAAGATTTGAAATTGATTTAAACATTTTAAATCATCTGTATATAAAAGATACTTCGTTAATATCATATTAATATCGTTAATAAAGATGATGAATAGTAATCAAATACTGCCCTGTGGGTTACTAGAAGAGGCAACGAAAGAATGAGAAGAAACATTATCAACAATACCAAATTTGAATGTTTATATGAATGTTTAATGCGTTTCATATAGCAAATGGAGTTATTGGCAAGTTCTGACAATTTACTCGATTCTTCTTAAACTTTAATAATTTTGTATGAAAATTTTATTAATTTTGCTACTAAAACCATATAAATCCATGATTAAATGATTAAAGGTTTGCTCATTTGTGACATTAATCGGGATTACCTTCAGAGACTTTCTAACCGGTCACCGGCATCCCCCTGACAGTTGTTAAAGGGGAAAGATGGAGCTCCATTTCTTCATGTGCCAAGAGTTAGTATGTGGAGAATAGATGAAGCAACTGGTATAAAGGAACACATATTGGCAACGCTGGCATACAGCATATTTTCATTCAAAAACGATGCAAAAAGTGCATTTTAGAACTAACCAAGTCCGATTGTGCCTTAAAATGTCAATGTAATTTTTAGGTCGCGTGTTGCTGGATAACAAGTCTTGTATAAGGCGGCGCAAATTAATCAATCACATTTGTTTTTGGATAAATAACAGAATAAAAAAAATATTTTGAGAGGAAATCTGTATTTTGACTTTTACGCGCTCCAGTGATAGTCTATTTGTATACTGCAGCTGACTAGACACGAGTATAAAATATGACTGACGTACGGCACCACTTGCAAAAATTATAAGTTTTCCAATAGGATGACTAATTTTGCGCCACTTTGTATAAACAACTCGAGAAAGCAAAAACAGTTGCTCATAACAGACTTTGTTACAACGAAAAAACCAACAGAAGCCATTAATAACGCGTATAAACACGGGCTAGACATATCTGACATAGTAGCTGATAGTAATGACAGAATTTCGAGCACGATTCTTATGAAGTAGCGATGAATGTTGCAAAATTGATTTGATTCTTATGGATTGAATTTTCACTGTACACTAATTATAATTTTTTTTTGTAATAAAAATTAATTATTTTTATTTATATTTATGTAATACGGATTTCATTATTACTTCTTTCCACGGTTTTTTGGATAAATATTTAGAGTTTCTTCATCTCATTTTTTCATTTTTCCCCAAATTCCCCCATGAATTTTTTATACAATTTTTTCGAAGGAAGGTATCTCCCATATAAAAATATTGTTGGGTGTAATCACATATTATTCAATGAGTTCTTCTTAGTTACTTAAATATTAAGTAATTGGCTCTTACACTTCTGTTGGGTGTTTGACCGAGCTCCTCCTACTATTTGTAGTGTGCGTCTTCATGCTGCTCCCCAGTTTCAAGCCGATCCCGAACGGCAAATGGTTCTACAGGGTTTGATTGAAAAGTAATGCGCCTTTTTTAAGCAGTTTTATTAAACCTTTTGGCTTATATAACTAATATTCCTTAAAATAGGATCCTTGAGCGTCGATACACCGCTGGTAGCGGTCCTTCCAGTGCAGAAAACATTTTTTAACTCATCCGCCGGAATCGCGTTCAATTCGGCTGTCACAGTTTTTTGGATCGCCTCGATGGAGTCGAAACGCCTCCCTTTCAGCTTTCTTTTCAGGCGTGGGAACAAGAAGAAGTCCGGAGGGGACAGGTCTAGGCTGTAGGGAGGGTGGGGAAGCACCGGAATACTCATCTTGGCCAATGCAGAGGTGCAGAGGAAGGCGGTGTGCGCCGGCACATTGTCGTGATGAAGGGCCCAATTGTTGACGAGGCTGGCCGAACCCGGATGACGCGGTTTTTCAGCCGAAGGAGCACTTCTTTATAAAATACCGCATTTACAGTGCTTCCTGGAGGTAAAAACTGTTTAGCTTTACGCAAAATTTGATCGAGTAACGTTGCTCCGGCGATCGCTGCATTTTCGCCACTGCAAAATCCTAACACACTTTCACGCGCGGAGTAATGTTGACTGCGCCGCTGTTGCCAGCGAACTGGGACCGGTTTCTAGTGGAAGGGGAAGGTCCAACGATCATTTTCCCCCACCAACCAATTCGGTTGAGCTCCGCGCGGGAAGGCTCATTACTTTTCAATCAAACCCTGGGGAGCTTTTTCATGGCAGAAATATACTCGTAGGCTTGCCAATACCTGCCGAGGAGCAACCGCTACTAGAAAAAACTTTTTCAATTGTTTATTATTATTGTTTATTACTATTTATTTATTTAAGTCTATGAATTACAATCCTTACAGACATGTTACAAAAGTTGCGTAGATTAAACTACTGATATATTACATGTATTTAAAAACATCTACAACATGGAATTCAAAAGATTTAAAAATGCTACTCTCGAAAGCGAAAAATCAAGAACAAAATCATTATGAATGGTGTTTAATTCCCGTAAAGCACGAGTAAGTGGAGTATTACCGGCATACTTAGTTTTAAAGTTGTCCCCATAAAAAGGGTAGAGGTTCCTAAGAGATCGCTGGGGAACACTAAATCGAATATTTTCCAACAAGTAGGCATAATCAATTACTCCAGTAATAAGATTATGAGTAAAAGACAGATACAGTATAGACCTCCGAATTTCTAAGGACTTGAGACTTATAAGCAAAAGACGAGCAGAATATTGATGGAATCAATGAAATTCAGTCGTTGTGTTACCGCTGACTAAGTCAGACCTGCTTTTGCATCTGTGACTAAACAAAATAGTATATAAACAAATATAGCAATAAAAGAAAAAAAAAAAAAAAAAAAAAATTGCTAAGCGAGTTGCGCTAGATCACGATGAAGATGCAATGTCTTCTCGCAAGCAGAGTAAAATTATGGACACTAAAATTCCAAGTGTGAGTGATAAAAACATTAATAGGAAAAACTTCTGGACACCTCTACAGGCGCTAGAAGGTGATGAAAGTGACATGGAATGCAGTGTGACTTCACAACAAAATAAAGCTACAAAAGAAGTGCTTCCGCCTATTAAGGTTCTCGCGCAAAATAGTGACTTTATTAAGAACCTTTTAGTACAAAAAGCCATAATCGATTTTTTCATAAAAAAAATTTCCATCGGTATGAAAATAATAAGTGAATCATCCATTTCGTTTAATAAAATTAAAGACGTTTTAAAGACAAACTCTTGCCAATTCTATACGCATGATAATAAAAATCAAAGGGCGCTTAAAGCTGTCCTTTACGGACTTGAAAACAAAACAACGGACGAAGTGAAAAATGAACTAATCTCCCTTGGTTTGAAGTGCAAAGAGGTTAAAATAGTTACAAAAACATTCGAAGGCTACAAAGACACTCTTTACATTGTATACTTTGAACGTGGCTCAGTTAAGCTGCACGATCTCAAACGTGACGTAAAATCGCTTTTTCGCATTATTATACGATGGGACTTCCAGCGTAAAATAAAAAACAAATTATTGCAATGTCGAAACTGCCAAATGTTCGGGCATGGAGAGCGCGGCTGCTATGTGAGGCCGAACTGCGGTAACTGTGCTGGTAAGCACAAAACCCCCGACTGCATTGTCCCCGACAGAGTCAAATGTGCAAACTGCAATGACAATCACAAGTCGAATGATATTGCTTGTCCCAATCGAGCTGCGTATCTACGCATCAAAGAGAAATATAATCGACAAAGTACTCGCCCATCTCTTTCACCGTCTTCGCCTAATATGCATACACAACCGAACTTGGACTTTGGTCTCACGCAGTTTCCACCTCTTCCTTCGAATCGTACGAATAACGTAGACAATACAAGAGCGGTAGAATCTGGAAAAGTGCTGACGTGGCGCTCCCCAATCGCTCGCACCGCTGAGCCAATGTGTGACAGCAGCAATTTGTTCACTGAAAGGGAAATCACTGAACTAACTTTTGAATTAATACAAAAACTAAAAGAATGTAGAAGTAAACATGATCAATTTAACGCTATCGCACAATTAGCAATTAAGTTTCTATACTCTAGTAATAAGTAATGTCTGTATCTCAGCTTAAAATAACTTTCTGGAACTGTCGCAGTATCCGAAATAAGTTTATGGAACTTTTTGATTTTTTAACCAAAACTAATGTTGATGTATGTATGCTCTCGGAAACGTGGCTAAAACATACTGATAAATTGTATCATCCCAATTATGTATGTGTGCGTAAAGATAGGGAAATTGGAGTAGGTGGTGGTGTTGCCATATTAGTTAAAAAGTCTATGCAATTCAATATCATAAATATTAATACAGAAATAGTTGAAAATATTGGAATTAAAATAACCTCCTCTGACCATAAATCATTCAAGCTTTTTAGTACTTACTTTCCAGGTGGAACAAATACCTCGGAGCTTCGGAATAGTTACAAAAAAGACTTAAGAAAACTTTTCAATTTGAATGGGTCGTATATTTTTTGCGCGGATTTTAATAGCAAGCCTCGCAACTGGGGTTGTTCTAGAGCAAATACTTGGGGAAATATACTCAATGAATTTACCACATTTTTCCCCATAACCGTTTCCTACTCAAACGATCCAACATATATACCTTCGTCTAGTAGGTTTTCCCCATCCAATATTGACTTGGTACTCTCGAATATACCCACGTATATATCTCAGCCTTTAACGATAAACAAATTTGATTCCGATCACCTACCGGTAAAATTTGATCTCAATTTAAATTTCAAGCATATCGACAACTTTATAATGGATTACGATAAGACAAACTGGAAGATTTATCGATCCTCATTAAAAAATTCTTTATGTACTTGGTCAACCAACCTTGATTTAATTGATTCCACGGAGGATATTGATAAAAACGTAATAATGTTCAGTGAAAAAATAATAGCAGCAGTACGAAGTTCAGTCCCACTTAAAACTTTAAAGACCAATTTTCTCAAACTACCCGAATACATTTTAAATTTAATAAAAACTAGAAACTATTGTATTTTCGTAGACAATGGAGTCATTACAGACAGCTTTCTGACGACGAAGCAGTAAAACATTACTCTGTGCAAATCCGCAAACAGATCTTTCAGTATAGAAATGCCAGCTGGAATAAGAAACTTAGTTCAATTGAAAAGAGAAGTAAGCCATTCTGGAACATTTGTAAAATAATGCGAAGAAAACATTCAGAAATCCCACCTCTGCGTGAGTCAAATAAGACATTAATCTTAAGTCACGAAAAAGCAAATTTGTTTGCATATAACTTTTTAGAAAATCATAAGGTGTCCAATCAACTAGGATCTCCACACGTCTCAAATTTAGTTGATACAGCTATAAACCAACTAAATTCGCAAGAAGTAGACACTCCACTAACTGAATACGTGGATTCAGATTATGTTCAGGATCTTCTGCATGATGCACCACTGAGGAAATCTGCAGGGCATGATGAAATAAAAAATATTATGCTCAGACACCTACCCAAAGAGGCCGTGATATATTTTACTTTTTTGATAAACTCTTGCATCAAATTGCAATATTTCCCTAATGCGTATTTCCCTAACTGCTAAAATAATTCCAATTCGCAAGCCGGGCAAGCCAGCAAACGCAGCTGATAGCTACCGCCCTATTAGTCTTCTAAGCAGCTTAAGCAAGGTTTTTGAAAAAATTATCAAAAATAAAATATCCCTGTTCCTAGACACCCATAAGATTATACCAAACGCGCAATTTGGATTTAGACAACATCATAGTACGACTCATCAGATTAAACGAATCTATAATCACGTAAAATCTAACTTCGATCACAAGAAATCAACCGGTTTAATGCTTCTTGACGTTGAGAAAGCTTTTGATTCGATATGGCATGATGGTCTTATTTACAAATTGATAAATTTAAAATTTCCGTGACCACTAGTAAAATTCATAAATTGCTTTTTAAAAAATCGTTACTTTTGCGTGTCTCTGAATGACGAATACTCTGACATGATCGAATTACCCGCTGGGGTTCCCCAGGGATCGGTACTTGGTCCTTTACTGTACATTATTTATTGCTCTGATTTTCCCAAATTAGCCAATTGTTCATATGCCATGTATGCAGACGACATTGGCATATTTTATTCGCATGCGTTTGGTAACCAAATCGTAACCAAACTTCAAGATGCACTACAAAACATGGCAGACTACTTGTGTACTTGGAAAATAAAATTAAACATTGGTAAGACGCAAGCTATCTTTTTCACTAGAAAAAGAAGTCATTGCTTTATACCAAGTACAGGTTTGAAATTAGGTAGTTATGATATCCCGTGGGCCAATACCGTACGATATCTGGGGGTGATTTTTGATAAAAAAGTATCTTTTTGCGATCATGTAAAGTACATACAGGAGAAAGTAAATATGGCGATTAAAATGTTATATCCCCTAATAAATAGACGCTCAGGCTTAAGTGATGAAAATAAGCTAATAATTTATAAGTCTATATTTCAGCCAATAATATTATATGCCTGTCCAGCCTGGAGTAATATCGCAAAGTCACATGTTAAGAAACTGCAAATCTGCCAAAATAAGGTACTCAAAATGATGCTACGACTCCCATGGCATTTCTCCACCAGAAAGCTTCATGATGAATCAAAAACAAAGATTTTGTCAGATCAAATACAAAATTTGACTAAAAGATTTAAAATTCGTTCCAGTTTTTCGGACAATCTCCTAATAACTGAACTTTCTTAATGTTCAATTAGGCCCTGGTACTTAAATGCGTATAGATTAACCCTAGCTTGTAAGATGTATAGCAGAGGTTTTTCATAGTAGTTTTTTCCTTCGAAAAAAAGAAAAAATCGTTTAAAAAACCAAACCTGTGATAAATATACAAATATAATGATGTAGAATTAAGATTTATATCATATTCTGTAAATTGTGCGATAACATAAATATTGTAACGTTTTTCTACTTAATAAACTCTTATCTTATCAATGAAATTCAGAGACCGAAGGGCATATTTGAGAAAAATTTTTTGCACACGTTCGATTCTATTGGTAGCTTGCTGACTACAAGGTCTCCAAATAAAAACAACATATCCTAAATGAGACTTAACAAAAGATGTATAGAGTTACTTAATGGGTAGGGTTCAGAGAACTTAGTGGCGTTACGTCTAACGAGGCCCAACATCGAGAAAGATTTTGAAGTTATATAATTTATATGGTTTTTAAAAGAAAATTTCTTATCAAAGATAACGCCAAGGCCCTTCAACTCACTAACACACTGCAGGACACATGTCGAGATACTGTACTTAGTGCACAAAATGTTAGATGTAAGTAAGATGATAGAGTAAAATATTTGAAAGCACTTAGATAAGTTCAGCGAAAGACCTGAATTCTGGATGGTAGTTATGCGCCAACCCATTCGGCTGCGGCTGTAGTTTTAAAGCAAAACAAATATTTTTTTAATACATATATTTTTAATTTTATAAAATTTTTTTTATAAAATACATTTATGTTGTTTTTATAGAAGTTTTTTATAAGGCTTTTTTAATTAAATGGGGAACAAATATTTTGCCAAAAGTACTAGTGCTTTAACGTAATGCATTCTAGTGCTTACCAATGTATGTATGTATGGTGAATAATCATTTATTTAGAGAAATATAATAAAGTACTGTTATCGATTTATGAAATTTAAAGACATTGTTTTCACATTCCTTTCCTTTATATATACTCCAACATATACTTACATGCATAAGTATAGATACATACATACATATGTGTTTTTTGTAGTTGTTGTCTTGGTCTGTTGTTTTGCTTTTTCTTATTCAATTCTAGTATTATGATGTCGTTGCTTAAATAGCGGCTGTGGTTGTTCTTGCAATTGTTGTTGTGATCGGTGTCATTATGCGTTTGTTGGCCGCCTGACTGCGACCCACTTCAATTTGATTTACGATTCATGGACACGCCTATAGCTAACAATTGCGCTCGCCCCCCCACTATAAACACCGCATACTCCAACTCAGCACCCTGCCCACCGTTATAGTTGAAATCCTACATAAGACTATATATTATAAGACAATGTTGTTGGCTTAAACATACACATAAGCCTACAGATACATGAAATATTTCAAGATATATATATATATATATATATACATAAGTACTCATACATACATATGTGTGTAAGTGCAAAGTATTCGAAGTTGAAACTGGTAGTTTTACTTAACCATAACAACAATAACAAGAATACAATCAACATTTTTGCTAGAGCTTTTTTATTGTCAAGAATGTCTAGCAGTTATACTTTCATTTCCACTCCTTACTCTCTTGTCAAATATACACACAAATATAGGTACATACATTCCACTATGTATGCATACTGTGGCACACGAATTGGAATTCATGAGGCGTTCGAGGGTGCAATGTTGGGCTTAATGCTTCTACATAGTAAATTTTCTTTTGTCGTTGTTGTTGTTTTGTTCAACAATTTTTTGTCTCTTCCTGGTTGTTGCGATAACTCGATGACTGACCGAGCTAGTGTATGGGCTTGCTTGCCGGCGAGCCGGTGTTTGTTGGTTGTTGGTTGTTGGGTCGTTGGTACTTCGGTGCTTTGGTTTGTATTTCATTGAATTTTGATATCCGGAAAATAGCCTCAAGTATTTCGGTAGTCTTTGTGGTTTTTATTGTTTAGTTGCAGTTGTCTTGTCTTTCCTTGCCCACAGGGGCTCTTTTCACGCACCCTCCCCTCTACCAACAGCTATTGTTTGTTGAACTCTGTTCCTTGCAAACTCTATCGATATTTCTATTTACTGGATTTACTGGATACGCTGCCGCTGCTGCTCTTAAATAACCAACATATCTGCCGGTTTGCCTGTCTGCGTTTGCCAATTCCTTTATACTCGTACTAAATGTGTACAGCTAGTTTTTGCTGTTGTTGTACACTTTCGTTTTTATTTAGCAGCACTTAATTGCACAAAATCCACTCGCATCGCAATATCTATTAGGGTGCATTACGGCCAGATGATCGAGTTTCAGTTACTACACTCAGAGGTATTAGTGTTTCATACTTAGTTACTTATTGCTTGCAATGGGGTAACTGGGCAGACAGTGATTTGTGATTCCTTTATGCGCTTATGTGTGCTTATGTGTATTAAGTGTTTGCTGAATTTAATGAAATCATTTACGTGAATGGACTTTAATGTGTAAACTCAATGCAGATGGTGGGGTTGATCTTTGTGGTTAACGCGGTGGACATTGAATAAAATTTTCACAAAAATATTAAACTTTTTAATAAGAACTTATAGAAAAGGTTATTAATTTAAGAGTAATATTGGGTAAGTTTGAAATGACTCAAAGATGGCGTTGACTTTTGACAATTTTCTTTTGATGGCGGTCTTGTTCACTTTCTTCATATAAAAAAAAAATTGAACATTCGTTATATGAAAGAAAATGTAAAACACCGTCACAAAAACAAAAATATATATATATACAAAATCACTTGAATTTGGAGCCACTTTAAACTGACACAATATTATACTAAAATTGAATGAGCTACAAAACTACATATTGGACATCTAATTCCCTTTTTACACGAATTTTTTGGGGACGTACATATCTATCGTGTAAGAGAATTAGGTGAAAAAATTATTTTTAGCGTTCATTTAATTATTCGTGCTTATACATTTTAATTCATTACATACTATATATTATAAGAAATATTGAGCGGCCGCCGTAGCCAAATGGGTTTGTGCGTGACTACTATTCGGAATTCACAGAGAGAACGTATGCTCGTATCTCGGTGAAACTCCAAAATTAAGAAAAACATTCTTCTAATAGCGGTCGCCCCTCGGCAGACAATGGCAAACCTCCGAGTGTATTTCTGCCATGAAAAAGCTCCTCATAAAAATATCTGCCGTTCGGAGTCGGCTTGAAACTGTAGGTCCCTCCATTTGCGAAACAACATCAAGACGCACATCACAAATAGGAGGAGGAGCTCGGCCAAACACCCGAAAAGGATGTGCGCGCCAATTACATATGTATGTACATATAAGAAATAAAATATAAAACAGCGAGAGCAAAATCTACCGAGTCGCAGAGACTTTTCCTGAGACTAATTTAAACGCTTCGTACATGCAATTCAGATACAGATTCAAAAAAAATTTATAAAATACTGAAAATCGTGTAGAAATAAAAAAAAATCGTGCAAAAGAATATTTTTTCTTCTTTTTAACTAATACAAAAAATATTCGTGTAGAAAAGTAATTAGGTGTACTCAGAATTTTACTAAAGATTCCAACTAAGAAGTTTGAAATTGTGACGGAAATTTGTTGATGTTTTTACATTTTGGGGAAAAATAAATCCATTATTTTTGCGTAAATTTGTTGCGTTAATGACTTAAACTGTTTCATGGTCCATCATTAGCTCCTGTGCGATACTACGACTACTAACATGCCGATCTACTTTATTTTCTTATTTCTGTGATTTTATCGATATTTTTTTAACATAAAAATGCCTAAACGGAAGCGACGAAAATAAAATTGCACGTAATTAGCTGTTACAGTATCAGCTCTATAAACAGCATTCACAATTTCAGCGGCCTGGTTTGCATTTTCGTCTTTACCAAAGAAAAGCTTTAAAGTATACCGAATTTTCTCTTTGATGACTTCCATTGTTAAGACACTGTAACTCGCAACTGAATGGAACGAACAAAAAACAGCAAAAAAATGGTTATAGTGTGAAATATCGCCTTGACAACGAGCGTACACTTTAAATTGTTTGAACAATACTTCACGAGATATCGATCACTGCAACTTCTACCGAAATATAAATGGATTTTTTTATCCCCAAAATATACATTTGGCCGCCTCAAAAACAAAAAAGTGGAAGTTTTTCCACCGCTATTATGGAATTTACTGTATTATCAGATTTACCCCAAAATGTTTCGGAAAATTATAAAGATTTACTTGAGCTGGACCAATTTGAAAGTACCTCCAAAAATTCGAATATTGTATGAATAGAAAAAGTTTGTAAAACTATTGTATGTTTCGCAAAAAGTCACCTCACATGATGATAGAGAAGTCTAAGCTTAAAAACTCTGCACAAAATGTTTAAACATTTTATCAACGGAACAAAGGTCTGTTGAGATTTGCAAAAAAAAAAAAGAAAATTGGCATATGCATGGCTTAATTTTTCAAGAAATTAAAAGAGTGAAAATGTAAATACCAACTAAAATTTGGCTGAGTTATTTTAGTTTCTCTTCAGGCATTTAAGCTTGAACTCTTATCATTGGAGGAGATTTTTTGGAAAACATGGAAATTAATTTAATTTGTAAGAAAAACTCGATTTTTGGAGCTACTTATAAATGAATAAATATTGTCAATAAATAAACAAATAAATAAATAGCTAAATAATAAATTTCACAATTTTGATGGAAAAGCAGTACGAAAAGCAGTATTTTTTCGTATGGGGAGTGATGCGCCCTCATGTTTATTTATATATTATTTATTGAGGCAAAAATTAGTTAACAATGTTGAAGATGAAGATGTTTTAACAAAAAATACAATAATAATAATCTTAATCCTAATAACTAAAAAGAAAATGTCACAAAACATTCTAAATCAATTATTTATAAGCATAATTGGGAAATTTAATGAAAGATCGTTTAGACGAAGCAATGTCAAATCAAAAGATTTGTAGATAGTTGAATTCTATCATAATGGTTGTATTCCTTGCATACAGAATTCTTATAAAGCCAATATGGAAGAAATCTAAATAACGAAGCACTCTAAATAGATTCGCTCCAGGAGGGAGGGGCAATTCACAAAGCCTTGAATAATATCAAAGACAAAACAGATCGCCGATACTACAGATATTTCAAATTGAATAATATGAGGCCATGGGGTTATGAAAACGAAAGGAATTTAGAACAAAGTCAATGAAAACTTTTTGGATGCATTCCAGTCGAGTTATATGATAAGGTCTCCAGTTCAACTATACTTACCACCGGAACCAAAGATCCTGAAATAAACGCCAGGTGACGCTCTAAGTCAACTGATTTGAGTCCTGTTTCTTTGTTAGTTTTAACAAAACATTCATTTTAACATTCCTATTAAAAGTGTGTCGCCCTGGTTTGACATTTGTGAAAGTTACGCTATCTTGAGTAAATTTACCTCTGCACGTGTTTTATATTTTTTACAGTTTTAAAATAATGAGAAATAATAGAAATGTTGGGCAACTATTTCGATAATGATACTCTACACGAGTGACATGAACGCTTCAGAAGAGATCGTGAATCCATCGAGGATGAAAACTGATGAAAACACCAGTAAAGTGAAAGAATAGTTGATCAGTTACCGCAAATTAATCATCAGAGAGCTGGCAGAAAACTTGAACATTGCTTAGGGATCTGTTCGGGGCAATATAAAGGGGTTTTCAATTGGCGCGTGTCGATTTTGGCGCCCTGTGGCAGCCATTTTGTTTTGATGACATCTGTTAGTTATTTTGTTTATTATTCAGTTGTTTATGCCAAATCATCATGGCAAGTTACACGATTGAACAGCACGTTTAAATGATAAAACTTTATTATCAAAATGAGTGTTCATTAACGCAAACGTTGCGCGCATTGCGCCCACTTTTCAGTAGACGTGGTGACCCTTCCAATTTTTCATGGCCCATATGGAACCATATGGACCTAGACGACATGTAGTTCCAGCAGGACGGCGCTACGTGCCACACAGCAAACGCCATTTTATTCCATTTCAACATCTACCCGCCCTTATTGAAAAACCCTTTAGTTAAAGATTTAGGTTAGCGCCGTGTTGCCGTAAAGTTGATCCCAAAAGACCTGAATTTCATGCAAAAGAGGGACCGTAGTGATATCTAAAAGACATGATTTCCTAGGGTGAAAATTACCCAATATTTATCAAATCCATCCTTACGAGACATGGGCTTATGAGTACGACCCAGATATCAGGCAAGTTAGTGGAGAGCTCCAAATGAACCAACACCAAAGAAATAAAACACGTTGTTTTCAGGCTAAAAAGAAAAGAGAAGCTCAAAATTTGTATGGATTACAACGATTTTTTGCTAGAAGGTCAGACAGTTAATAAGGACTATTACTTGTCCATTATGGGACATTTACGTAAAGCAAATAGCCAAAGAAAAAAGATTTGAGGGTTTTGCACTCTGATAACGTACCATCGCACGGTGCCATCATTAACCGTGAATTTTCGCAAAAAATGGAACGAATAACATCTAACAGCCATTGAATTCCCCTGGTATAGCTCCCTGCGATTTTTTTCAGTTTGATCGAGTCAAAAAAAACACTATGAAGGACGCGTTTTAACAGCCCAAATGAAGGATTGGAAAAATAGAAGACGTCTCTGCTGATTGCACAGAAAATAATATAGAGTTCCAGAAATGTTTCGAGAGATAGATCAAACGCTGTCATGAGTGCGTTGCCGTTGATGGGAAGTACTGCGTAAATCACTTTTGAGGAATAACCTTGTATTTTGAAATTTCTGAGTATATTCCGGGAACTTTTTGATCAAGGGGTAATTAATATGATTTTGCATCAAAAATAACTCCTAAGTCCAAAAGTTCAGGCAAATTGTTCGACTAAAGAACATGACTGATGATTGTCTACAACAATCGCACACCCTCGATTCAAGAGATAGGACTTCAACCAACGAAGAGATATGGAACAAAAGCCAAAGTATGCTAATTTCTTAACAAGGATTTAATGCAACAATCTGTTAAAAGGCTTAGAGAAATCCGCACATACAACATCGACCTGTAAGCCTTTCTGAAATGGTGATATGCAATCTTCTGAGAAAGCAGTCAAATGTGAAACGGTCGATCTACTAAGATTGAAGCTGTGCTTTTGGGACAAATTGTCTTCATTCAACCAACTTTTGACCGCAAAGAATATATCCCCTTGAAGAATGCATTCAAATATTTATTGTTCAACGTCTCTCATTCTTAATTCGTACGATACGCAATTTTCTTGCTTGCGAATTCTCTCTAGTACTCGTAATTTAAAATTCTTTGGAAATGGCTTACTGTGTAACTGCCAGTGAATTCGCAAATTCTTCTTGCATGTGACATGAAAATATGGTCTTTATCAAGTAATGCCTTCAGTTCCTAGCATTATATTCTTTTTTAACTTAAAATTGCGCTTAATAATAAATAGTACTTTTCTGTGAAGATGAATGGATAGATATATGAAACACAAAATTTGCAGATGTGAAAGTGAGCAGAAGTTTTTACGTTGTGCTTCCAGTACAAGAAATGCATTTGTTTTTACAAATAAATAATACATTCACTTATAACTTTTGCAGCATTGGAACAACTTTATTGTCATTCGCATATATGTACATAAGTATACAGAGTTCAAGCCCGATAAGTGCAGAGTTGGATATATCGGGTGACTTTTTGTTTAGCTGCATGAGAACTATTAACATCGATAACTATGGTTTGACAGCTGAGAATGGCAAACTGTGTTGACATTTCTGTACAGTACAGTACAGGTCATCATGAATTGTTTAAAGAGAGAACAGCTGTTCAAAATTGTGGAAATTTACTGTGAAAAAAATATATATGTTCGCGAAGTTCATAGAGTACTGACTATCGGTCCTTATTTCTTTTGAAATGCGGAAGGAGCTGCCATGACGTCAAAAACTTTAGTAGTTAAAAGTACAGAAGGCAATGACAGACATTAAAAAAATATTAAATTTACTAATAAAAAATTAGCTTGCTGATTTATAAAAGCTTTTTGATTTCTCATTCTTTGTAAGCGTTTCTCGCCCTAGGTTAATCCAAATTAAATTCAATAAATGCATTTGCTTCGATTTCTATTAGTCGCTATTACCGAGTTCGTAGTGTAGGTATATAATTAATAATAATGATTTTATTTGCAGAAGTAGCTGACTGTCACGAAAAACCCTTCAATTAATCGCATTTATGAAGCCATTAAGCTGAGAATCAACAGACCGTTTGAATGACTGAACGGCATAATGAAGCCATTTCGAAGCGCTGCCACGCCCACTACCCCAACTTGAGCACCAACAGCCAGCAGCAGCCCCACAAGTACCGTACTAGCAATTTTGCAATTACCATTTGTCGCGTTTTTCGCAACAAAACTTTGAACGATTTAATTAAAAAGCGCAATAAAATAAATTCAATTAAAATTTTACTTAATTAAACATTCCAGTGGGACAATAACTGCGACAATTATAGTAATCATGATGATTAAAAGGTAGCGTGCCGTTGGAAATATCCAAGTCAATAATGGAATGGAGCTCACGACTGAAATGTTGCTGGTACTCGTAAAAGGCGCCTGGCTCATTTTACTTGACAAATGACAGTGTTACAACTTTTATGTAATTAAAATATTCAAAATGGCTGGCAATAAATGCGACTATGCGCCCGAATTGCGAGTTGAGCAAGTTGAGTGCTTAACGATGAATGTAGCTGATAAGTGGCAATGAGCAGGCGGTGATGGGTTCGAAGTGAAGGATAAAGAAAGTGGGTGGGGGCATTTTGCATGAGGAGCTTTCTATGGCGAACTTTGCCAAGTGAGGCAATAGAGAGTGTGTAGGTGCAGGTGGTGTAGACATGGCCACATCTTATCAACTACAAGTGCTTAAATTTGAATGAGAAAATTGAATAGAATCAATAGTTTCTTAAAATGTTATACCGATCCACGTTATAGAATTTTTTGCAAAATTTTAAGAACTATAAAGTTGAAGGCAAAGTTATTAAAATTATTATACCAAATATTTTACGATCTTTTAGTTTTGTTCTGAAATAAGCATTTAACTTTAAAGAATCCAACTGCAAGAAATCAGATTCACTAATTTTTTTATTAGTATAGCTTAGCTTGTTCTATTTATATAATAGTTCAAAGAAAATTCCAATTTCGTAGAAAAGTGTTTAACAACCTGCAAATTTTGTGTCAATAAAGGCCATTAATGCACTATATGCAGGTAAAAGGAAGTTGGGAGTTATATGGGGTCTATCTCTTTCTATAATGTATTGGTGCTATTCAGGTGAAGTAAAACCAATATTACTCTACGGAGCTTTAGCTATGGAAAGTATTCAGTGGTTGGTGCACTTTGCACTACAGGGGCAATGAGAACTACTCCATCAGCAGCGCTATGAAGAATACTCAACTTGTGACCGAATGTGGCAGAATGTCTAGCAAATAAATCTGCCATAAGACTTAGCACAACGGGTGCATTTAGCTTTAAAATATTCCCGCATAGCTTAATAGGCTATAGGGCCAATAGAGAATATGTAACTTCCTTGGTGGAATAGAGAGCTCCAGACGCTGAGGCGTGAGTCGAGAAAGCTTCTAAGCCGGGCCCTCAAGACTAACCTTGTTGAGAACTGGGAACGATACTGTGATGTTCAGAAGAACTACAAGAGGCTTATTCGGGAATCGAAAAGAGCCTCATATAGGGAATTCTGCAGTGGTATTGAATCTCTGAGTGACACGGCGAGATTGGTTAGGATCCTGAAAAGCGACCTAACTGCAAAGCTGGGGTCACTTAGGAAATCTGATGGTTCCTTCACGGGGCGGCAAAGTGAGACACTCAGCTTGCTGATGGAATCTCACTTTTCTGGTAATCAGATAAGCGTCAGCCGGAAACAGCCCTTATTGAGAGAGGCGGTTGTCAGAGCTGTTACACCTTCTCGGCATGACTGGTTTGTTGCCAGATCTGTTCCTGAGTTACTTATATCGCTCTTTATTCCAAGTGCGATTTTTTTGTGGCAATCGCTTGAGCTTTTATATATTTTTATATTGCTTTAAACTGCCATATATTTGGTAAGATTTAGTGGCGACTTTTCGTAGGCTTTAATAACTTCATAACTACACAACTACATATAATACATAAGCGGAAATAGCGACGTCTAACGCTCAGCATAAACTCAAAAACCGGTGATGCAATTGACCCAAACTAACGGTAAACACATGTAACATTATTGTGATCTCTTTACGCCTTCCTACGTTGATTGTGTCTGTGGCTGTGGTGGCGACGGCAGGGAGTCAATATTTAATTTTATGCATTGCAATCGCATAGAAAAGTGCAATCGAATGATGGGCGTGTGCATATTGGCAAGCAAAAGGCCACTTGCGGACAACAATGACCCAGCCAACGACGCCTTCCACATCCACTTTCACTACCAACAAAAATGTATGTATGCATATCGAAGAAAACAACGGGGAATAAGAAGCAAAAAATGATATTTGTATGTAATGGACTGAATAGAACTTAACTGCATTGAATTGAAATCATTTCAATTGTTTTGTGGTGCCACACTTATACACATTTCTACTACATTCTTACAAACACGGGTTAATGCCACCACAATGCTGTGACACACCCATTGGTAACACCCCATTTGCGGGCTAATCGAATGAATGGGTTGGCGCCTACTGGAGTGGACACTTTGACTATTTGGCCCGCAGAAGAAGAAATGCTGAGACATTGAAAGCTGGGGAATGTGTTGGAAAAGTGCGTGCTTGGAATTCATAAAATACTGAAATGTATGAATGAAGTGGAAAAAATTAAAACACGCATGCAAACACACGCACATCGCACGCGTTGGATTAGCTATGTGAAAAGGGGTCGGCGCGTCGCCCACTGCGCTGCGCCCAGCTGCGGCTCTGGTTGCTCACTTAAGCGTTTTAGCATACATACTTGTATATCAAAGAAAATGCAATAAGAAATTGGCAACTCCCACTTTGACAATAATAATAATGGTTGAAGTTAAAACCACAGTAAGTATCTTTAGGTATTTAACATTAGGGTGGCTCGTAAATGTTGACCTTTAAAGTTTTACCTTAAAGTTCTTGATGCTAAGATTTTCTCGCTTAACAGGAGAACAGGAATTTTTTCTTGCAGAAGTGATGAGTTTACATATTTCGAAAGGGAAATTCATGTTTAAAAATATTATAATTGAATGTTGGGCTTTGGATCTGTCTGTGTGGAATCAAAAAGGCTCTGGATGGTAGACCTCCGAGTGTATCTCTGCTGCAAAAGATGTAAAAACCGATCGAAAAGGCTGCTTGCTGTATACGTTTTTGAGTCAGCATCGCATTCCGATTTAATGTCCACTCGTATGAATGTAGATATAGCCAAATTCCATCGTTTTCTGATATATATATTGATATGGAATTTGCTATTCTGAGAGAGCGAAAAGGTTAGATTACGAAGTGCTGGCTGATCTGTAAAAATATCTCACTTAGAACTCTAGGGCCCATCGTTTTGCCAGTTCTATGCATCTGGAGTCGAATACATCATTTTATATAGTTCATAATGCACGTCCTCGCGTGTTTTAACAAACCATTCAGCCTTTTGTCGGCAATATCCCTGAAGGATGAAAAAGATGTAGATCCTAGACACATTTGTCGAGTCCTACAAAGAGCAGGGCAGTGCCAAAGTAGGTGTTCCAAAGTGTATGTATTATACGCATCGCTCTGGGTTAATCCCATTTTGCCTTCATGATGTGGGGTGAGACAGTGTTCCATCAGTACTACAAGCAATAGTTTGCAAAGTTTGTAGTTTTCGTATTTTGACAGTTTTGTATGAGTTTGAGCGTTTCCATATCGACTGCGTTTCCAAAGATGCAGTACCTCATTTAGTTCCGTGAGAGTGTGATGGATATATTTCTCACGTACTCAATCTCTTCAAGCGCATACCTGCCTAAGCGAACTCATCGGCTCTCTAATTTCCTTTTATTCCTATGTGTCCTGGTATCCAATAAATAGTGACCTGCCCATAGCTCATTCATTTTGGTTCTACATTGTTCAACATATTCTGATTTAGTCCAAGGATCCCTAATTGCTTTAAAAGTTGAGGCTTAGTCATCAATGATGGTTATCAATGAAAATGTGTGTCCGAGTATTATAGAAGAGTTAATTCCAGAGCCAGTTCAGCTGCTTTTATTGTGTCATAGATTTCAGCTGGAAATACACTACAGTAATAAGTGAGTCTAAAAGATTTTTTGGGGATAAAATTGCAGACAAAAGATAGCCGCTCCTACTCCCTCCGCCATTTTGGGCTCATCTGTAAAGAAATTGTATGAATGGTATGTGGATTCTACACCTTTCTGCCATCCATTTTGCTCTAGAATGTCGTTAGGTTTTCTGCCAAATTTAAGTCCTGGAATTACGTAGTATGACCCTCCGTTTGGATCCAGAATGCTGCTGTGACCAGAAAACCTCTGTGAGTATTGTTTTGTCTTCTTCACTCCAAGAACCGATCCTTTGGCTGAGTTTAGTACTACTTGTTTGATTGGTTGCCAGTCGAGAAGTTTTTCTACTGCCGCTGTTGGAGTTCTGCTCATAGCGCCGGTACACCTGCAATCCTTTACACACTTTCTAATCTTTTAACGTAGGTCACTTTAACGCACGCAGCCTACCCTACTAGCAAGCCATAGATCATTATTGGTCTAATTAAGGTCATGTATATCCGATGTGTGAGTCGAGGAGATAAGACCAAACCCTACCGAGCGTTCTTCTGCATGCTTTTAAGGCATTGAGGCTTTCTTTGCTCTTACTTCCACACTTAATCTCCTTGGCAGTTTACTATCCAAAACAATACCTATATAACTAGTCGCTGTCTTTGGTGTCGACACTACTCCTCAAAACCTCAGAGGTGAGCAGTTTGGAATCATGTACCTCTTAGTAAAGAGTACTAAGTCTGTCTTGTCTGGATTTACTTCTAGTTCAACCATTTCCGTCCACTTGTAGATCTCTTTATTGTCGGTATGAAAACATTGAATAACTTTGGAAAAAAAACTGATATGTAAAAGTGAAGTATTTTTATTTGGTTTGGTTATTTACAATTTATTAAAACTATTTTTTGAATACAACAACAATCAAGTGGCCACCTTTATTAGCAATCACAAACTGCGATCTTTTTTATGCGTTTGCCATCACCTTGTCAAGGGGTTCCGGGTTTATAGCGTCGATTTCGGCACGAATGTTTACCTTATGTTGGTCGATAGTCTGCGGCTTCTTGGCGTAAACCTTACTTTTCAGATAATCACACAAAAAGAAGTCCGGGGGTAAATTCAGGAGATCTGGGGGGCCAGTCGATGTCGCCTCTTTTTGACACTAGACGTCCCAGGAATTTTCGTTGCAGAAATTCAATTGTTCCATTCGCAGTGTGGCATGGCGCACCGTCTTGTTGAAACCAGCAACCGTCTAAACCTTTCTCACGCATTTGCGGGCAGACATAATGAGCCAATATCCATCGATATCGGTTTTCAACGACCGTTTCGTTTGCTCGGTAAAAATATGGCCCAATGATGGTTTTGGCGCAAATGCCGGCCCAAACAGTTACTTTCCGGTCATGCAATGGCGTTTCATGGATCTCGTGTGGATTCTCAGTTCCTCAAATGCGGCAAGTTTGTTTATTCACGTTGCCAGAGAGGTTAAAATGTGCCTCGTCAGTCATTAAAATTTGCTTCCAAATATTGGGCTCAGTGTCAACCATCCGAGCGACAAACAAGCCGTATTCCAAGCGACGTGAATGGTCTGTCGGGAATATTCTTTGTGTCAATTGCACTTTATACGGAAACAAATTTATATCATCCTTTAAATGCGCCGTATTGTTTGGTTTCACTGACGCCAAAATGCTGAGCGCGTCGACGATACGACACTGTTGGCTCCTGGGCAACGCTCTTCCTCACTGCTTCACGCAAGTTCATTGGAACGGCATGTTGAAGATCTCCTACTGTCCCGTGCTCAAAAAAATTCGACACCAAACGACGAATAGTATTGTCAGACGGGGCCTGTTTGCCGTGATACTTTTTACGATATGCGCGTTGAGTTAGAACAATAGAACGACTAGTTTCGATGTATAGCGTCACTTTTTAAGCGCGTTGTTTCGGTGTAAAGCGATCCATGGTTGAAATTGTACTCAATTGACGTATCGAAAACATGCATGTTGAAGTCGATTGGTTGATAAATAACAAAGTTATTCAGCGTTTACGTACCGACATAAAAGATGGCGTACCCTGTATGTACCTCTTATGACATCTCGCCCCGACCGCATCAAAATTTTGTTGCGTCTCATTTAAGTGGCCTGAGCGCGACGGGCGATTCAGCATCTGAAAATTCTCGCACATAATTGCGCTCTTGCGGTTTTTGTAATAGTACAAAAACAACAAAAAAAGCATGTACGCTTTTTTCAGGTAAATCTATCATCCATCAGAGTCGCTCAAAAGTTCTAGCAACTGTTTTTTCCTCTTCCAGCTGAATTTTTTCACCCGTGGCATGCCACATGCCAAAATCGCGCGTGCACTACAATACATTAGCTGCAATGGCATTCAAGAATAACAACAACAAAATAGCTAAGCCATAGCAAATAACAGTCCCAGCGGAGAATTCTAGCGGGCACGCAAACTACGCCCACTTGGCCAACCTCAACCTGTAGGTACTGTGGGAGCGAGCGCGCGCACGCTTGTCCATGTATACTACATACATATATATGTGTGTATACATAGGTACATGCAAAAGTGTGGAATTTCGCTCTGGGGGCGGCCGCGGCCTTGCCTGGCATTTTCGTCCCTGCTCAGCAGCCCATTCAATTCGTCTGAGCAGGCAGGCGTTGGTAGCTGGGATAGAGATGGTGATGGTGATGTTGATGGCAATGGTTGTGGTTGTGGTTATGGCGATAGCAATTTTGCTGGAGGTGGAGGCAAAGGAGTGGCAGTTGGGCGTAGTTGTGTTGGTTTGGGGGTGCTGCGCTGGCGCTACACGTCTAACCTTACATATACGCGAGTTCTTCTATTCATGCTGGCGGCGCTGTCGTGCGTTGTGAGTGAGTAGGGAGTGAGTGAGTTCCTCAGCTGCCAAGTGTCATACTTTCAATGGTACTGTTATGGGGAGTGGAGTTGAATGAGATGATGCTTTGAGCGGTTTACAATGGCTTATTGGATTGATTGCTCGTAATTTGCCCCGAAAACACTTTCGTTAATTTTTTGCGTTTACCTTCACTGCATCAGTCGGGCTTCTCATTCCAAGTCATTGAACAAATCATGTTTTGTCAATTTGCCAAGTCGATAATTCGATGCTTTTGATGCGTGAAAATTCGCGAGCTTGCAGCTTTTGGGAAAATTCTTTTTTTAAGTGTAATAATTCCCAATGGAAGAAAAATTAAAAGTTAGTATACAAATCAATCATTAAATTTTGTTTTTGATTAACTTTTTTACTATAAGTAAAATGATTTTGGGTTAAGGAAGTCTTTATTTTGACCTTTACGAGCTCCATTTCTTGTATATTTGTGTACTGCAGTTGTCTATTTCACAAATGTCAAATATGATTGACGTACGAAACCTTTTGCCAAAATTATAGATTTTCGATGGGGTGATTAATTTTGTGCCACCTCGTGCATACCTATATATTTTTGCGTAACAAAAAGGCACTAGCGGCCTATATAAACTATACGCATACCCGTACTATCTGGGCAACATAAAAAATCTATAATCTTGGATTACTACTAAACTAAATTAGCATTTTGCCACCATTTCTAGAGGATCTGCACATGAGTAGATCACGAAACATATGGCTGACGCAGTGGATTGCGACTAAATTTTACACAGGCTTTATCAGATTGCCATCAAAAATAACTCCCAATACTGCGTGAATCGGTAGGTGTTGAAGGGCATCCGTGAGGCCATTGGGAAGACAAATCAGATGAATGCAATTAACGTTAAATTTTGAGCTGATTAACGTGAGTTAATAGACATGTAGACATGACAAGTAGCGAACACTTAAATCTCTAAGATTTGCCCGCAAAGTAGACTCTGTGCCATACCAGAACATTATCGAGACTATAGAAGTATGAATCAACATCGATGCCGAAAGTACAACCAGACTGACACTGCTGATAACCCGAGCTGCTATAATTGAAGGACGTCACGTATACTGTACTAAATAACTAATAGGCCTGCCACAATGTGGTCCGTTCCGGCAACAGTTTTGACTGAGAGCAAAATAGGTTATGTGTTACTCCATGTGCGGCACGTATGTGGCGCCTTTGACTCAAGTACACATAATCTATTTTGCTCTCAGTTAATTTAGTTGCCGCAACGGACGCAACGGACCCATTGTGACAGACCTGCAAAGAAAAAGGACTTATTGCCAAGCTTTAACAACTTATTTGTCTTTTATTTAATTTTAATACTTTTTTTATGAAATTATAGTTCATTTTCTTGTAAAACCAGACAAATCAAAATTTCGGACATTGTGCAAAATAATTAAAATAAAAAATCATCAAATTTTCATCAAGATTTCAAAATTTTTAATCGGAATCTTTAGAAAAATTTCGAGTATGCAGTTTTAAATTCCACTAAATTTCATTTTATTAAAGTGTAAGTTTCAAGTGACTCAAAATTCACCCTGATTCTTATAATTTTTTTTTTGTTGGCGTCTTGTACATTTTCCCATAAAACGAATGCTTGAAATTTATTTTATACGGATGAAAATACCCAACACCTAACCCGTGTGATTGTGCTCTTCCTAAATTACGCGCAATATAAGACCGGACTACCAAACTGCAACTCTGTGAAGCGTAGCGTCAGTAGTTCAAGAAAAAAAATGTCTGGTTCGACACTGAGACTTATCGTTAAGAAAGAAATTAAGAAAGAAATTAGGAATAAGTTAAAAAAAAACGTATAGAAAAAAAACTGGAAAATGTTGTAAAAAAGTTTATAATAAGACAACACAAAAATACTGTTTTGACGAAAACTAATTAAACCCATATTACAATGGAACAATTTAAGATATTTAGTCGCATGAAATAAAATAAAATATAAACTATACTTTTATTCCTAGTCGACGCTTGTTTTCAGCAATTTTTTCTAAAACTATATATATGTTTAGTCTTGCCATAAATTCTGTGACAAATTTTACAAGCATACTGCGAGAAAAAATTCACAGAAAAAAGGTCCGTTATTTTTGATTTTGCCCTTTGTATTGTCTACTCATAAATTATACTCAGTTTCGCTGATTAACAATGAAGTTGGGAGCTAAGGAAAATCGCCTTGCCGTGATTGCATTACACAAGTTGCATGAAAAAACTTAATATTTCGAGAATTTTTATTTACTGAACGATCATTGGTTTTCCCAAAAGTCTGAAGTGGCAGACAGAAAAAGAAGTGATTGTCCTCGCGTGATTCGAACCAGTGCAGCCCTAAAAGACGTTCGAGAAAGAAATCGTAGAAATCCACTTATATATATATATATATAATTGGCGCGTACACCCGTTTTGGGTGTTTGGCCGAGCTCCTCCTTCTATTTGTGGTGTGCGTCTTGATGTTGTTCCACAAATGGAGGAGCCTACAGTTTCAAGCCGACTCTGAAAGGCATATATTTTTATGAGGAGCTTTTTTATGGCAGAAATACACTCTGAGGTTTGCCATTGCCTGCCGAGGGGCGACCGCTATTAGAAAAATGTTTTTTTTTTAATTTTTGGTGTTTTACCGAGATTCGAACCAACGTTCCATCGGTGAATTCTGAATGGTAATCACGCACCAACCCATTCGGCCACGGCGGCCGCAAATCTGCTTAGAAAACAGAAAATCATGTCCAGGGGAATGAATGTATCGACCAGATCCGTGTCAAGACTAATTAGAGATTTTCTCAATATGAAGGCCTTTCGTCGCTTAACTGGTCATCTTTTGACAACGCGCTTGAAGGAAATTGAACTCGACAGATGCAACAGCTTCTTTGGTGGACTGCGGCCAACTGCCATGAATATATTCTTTTCACAGATAAGAAAATGTTCACTGTTGAAGACTCTTTTAATAAGCAATACAATAAAATCTATGCAAAAGCTTCTAAAGACGCAAAAATGTTGTTCCAAGGGTTCAGCGTGGCCACATCCCAGCCTCCGTAATGGTTTGGTGGGGAGTGTCTAGTAAAGGTCACATCTCTTCATGGCTGAGAAAAAGGGGTTAAGACTGGTGCAAAATTGTAACAGGTCGATGTTTTAGAAGGTAGGTAGAAGGCAGTTGAGGAGGAGTTGAATGGAGACCGTTCGATCTTCCAGCAAGACTCCAATCCAGCCCAGCAGTGTCTGAAAAATAATATTCCTGGGTTCATAGCCGCAGAAGATTTGTCTTCTGGAAGTCCAGATCTGAATCCATTGTACTACAGTTTGGGGTCAGAATTGGAGACATGGCCTGTCGAAGATCTCACTGAAATTTGGAGAGGCTCAAACAATCTTTGGTTCGCGCACCTCTGTTATTGAGATTCCTGTACAGATGTGCTGCTCCATTCATTCGCTCATGTGATGTCGTACTTTTTCTTCTTATAGTATTCATTCTATCTGAACTCCTCAAAAGCTTCTTCAGATTTTTATAGTGGTGACTTACTATAAAATATATGACTTTTTGTTTTAATTTCTATTTACTTTACTGGCCGAGTTTAACAAAGCGCGCTAGTCGTTTATTTCACGTGCTAACCGACACCAATTTGAAGTGTCAAGTAAAGCCAAGCCCAAAACTCCCTCCTGGTTAAGCGCATGACACCTTGTAATTGCACTTTGAATTGTGATGTGTGCCTTCCCGAATCACTTGGCTCTTTAAATACAATTTAAAATATCTTAATATTATGTTTTAGTAGTATTAAATTCGTGATTTTTTAAATCCGTTTATCTTATTTCAAGATATTTAAACACTTTTAGTTATGAATTTTCACTAATTTAAAAAATTTATGTAAAAAAATATCCTAAAACTCCGAAAACCCGAAAAATTGTGTCCCTAAGAAGACATTACAAGAACCAAAATGTGAAATGTAAATATGAAAAGGTTCGGAATTGGCTAAATTTCGACAAACGAGGTTTATTAAAAAAATACGGTGAGTTTTCAAATTTCGCGGGCTACGTACATTCGGCTTTCATTAATATTTTTTTATGTTGGTACACTCGTCTCGAAGATTAGTTGTCGGTTTTAGCAATATGGCATATTTACTGTGTTTGTGGGAGGCATAAATGCATAAATAAGACAAGTGCTTTGCCTGTTTGGCGATTTTCTGCTATCGACTCTTGGTTCTCCTGAACTCTTCCATTGAGACGATTGGGCTTTGGTTTCGATGACATAACCAAACGAGTATACCCATGTTTCGTCACCAGTTATGACCGTTTCGGCACGGATATAGGTACCTCTGTTTTCACTGACGGATCCAAAATGGAATATGGAGTGAGAGCGGGGGTTTTCTCTAAATCAGCCAGCATTTCGGTCTCCTTTAAACTGTCGGAAACGAGCAGCGTTTTTCAAGCAGAGGTCTTCGCGATCCTGCAGGCATGCAAAATGCTTCAAGATCGCTGTTGGGAGGGAGACATTAATATTGTTTCCGATAGCCAAGCAGCGATCAAGGCTTTGTCGTCACCGTATTGCAGCTCTCTTCTGTTGAACTCCTGTAAGGAGGAACTCAAACATCTCGATCGAGCAGGAAACATCTCCCTTATCTGGGTTCCTGGGCACAGGAATATAGAGGGAAATGAAATTGCTGACGAGCTTGCCAGGAAGGGTTCGACAGAAACGGTTTCAGCTGTCCCCCTCTCAGACATCGGTCTCCCTTTGACCGTTGTTAAAGCGAAACTACACAATTTCTTTCTAAAAAAAGCGCAAGACAGATGGAGGTCTGTCTCATCGTGTGCTATTTCGAAAACACTATGGCCTCAATACGATAGAAACAGAACGCTTAAGGTGATGAGAATCCCCCACCATTCAATTTCCAAACTCATTGCAGTGTTCACTGGTCACTGGGTGATCGGTACTCATGCGGAGAAGCTTGAAATTCCGTACAACCCCTATTGCAGAAGCTGTGGGGATTCTACAGAGAAAGAGACTGTTGAATATTTTCTCTGAAAATGTCCGGCTTTGACGGCTAGGCGCTTGATCCCTTTTCTCTCCTCCACTATATCAACAGTACTGGATGGCTGTAGAAGGTTTTCTCTTCCCAATAATTTTTCTTTGCACAGGTAATGGTCTACATTATGGTATCAAAACGACATGTAAGTGCTACTTGAAGTGTGCCTGTGGCACTCTTGCCATTTTACCTACCTACCTACCTATGACCCTTTTAAGCAAATCTGGATCATCGTTGACGTCATTCAAAAATTCCTTAGCGATGCTCAGGCGACGTTGTTTTTGGTCAACATTCAGCAAGTTTGGAACGAATTGCGCTGTCACACGTTTCATGTGAAAATTTTCCGACCGATATGCCGATATCCTCAGCAACTTCTCTAATTCGTATTTGACGATTCTCTATAATAATTTTCTTCATTTTTTCAACATTTCAACGGTTGTTGACGTGCTGGAGTGTCCAGAGCGAGCGTTGTTATTCATATCTTCTCGACCTTCTGCTTTGTATCACTTGTAAACAGTTTTTGACTCAGGATACTCTCACCGTAGGCCACTGTCAACATTTCAAGTGATTTTGAACATTTAGTTCCACTTTTACACAAAATTGATGGAACTTCTTTGATCAATTTTTCTAAAAAATAGAAATTTTAAATTTGAATATTAAAAGCGGCGAAATTTGTTGCATTTCGACATAGTTTAATCCCCCCAATTGTGGAAGGATACAGTACACGCAAAAGTTGGATTCGCACGTTTCTCATTGATAAAGTACTAAAATGCGGAATCTTAAGTTATTGTATATGGCATTGCAACTGTACGTAAACAACTGTTTATTAACAGTATTTCTACTTTTATGAAAGACAACCAGACCAGCTAATCAAAGCTTTCAGCGTATTTTAGGCCTTTTAAAAACCAGGTATTTCTTATCAAAAAGTTTTCAATAAATTTATAGCAATGCAATTTCTCACTTTCACGCGTCTAAGTCTCGTGTATGTAGATACATGTATGTAGATACACACACATATGCGCTCATTCAATATCTGATTACTTCTACAACAGTATTACAAGGATTTTATGACATTAGCCAACAGGTGTGGGCACCAACAAATGAGCGTATAAATATACATATATACATATATTCATATATATGTATACATATGTGTGTACATTTAAGAGCCTTACAATTTTGATATACCTTCTTGCGCCACAATTATTTTCGTTAATTTTCATTTTCCGAAAGCCTAAAGTCACCCTTTCATTGCAAATTCCTTTTACTTCAATTCGAATAATTTATCGTAACAATGACCTTGCTTTCCAAAGAAAATGACAATATAGGAATACGAATATATTGTCAAAACGAAAAGAAGTGGGCAAGCACTGGATGTAGGAGTGCAAAAGTCGCCGAATCTCGATTAGAACGATATTATATTGATCCAACTCAAACCATTGTTGTAAGTGCTAAAGCACATAAATAAAATAGTTGAGTATAGTCGTATAAAAAAAAGAGAGTAAACAAAACAAATTGCTTAGTAGAAATCAATACAAAAACGAGGTTTAATTTCCAGGATACGATAATCTATAGTAGTAAAAGGCAGAAGTACTGAGGAACAGAGTATATATACATATTTATGTAGTGTGCGCTGAATAAAATACTGAAACTGAGCAAGAAATGAGAGAGAGAGAGCACGAGTTACGGTCGGCCCAAGTAAAACACTAATACGAGTATGCCCTCTAATGTTGTTGCTTTATTTTTAGCCATAATGTGTTGAAGTGCCAACACTAGTGCACCTCACCTATTTGCCATCCCTTGTGCGCAGCGGCCATCGCACTAATTATAGGTTATCGCTAAGCTTCAATAAAACAAGCAGTCAATTGGTGGAGCGCGCAAAGAATGGGGCGTCGTAGGTCAAATGGAGTATGCGCAAATGAGATGGAAAGCAAAGGAAAGATAACTTTAGCTGCACTATACCATTAAAGTGAGCAAGAAAGAGAGTGCGTATATTTGATATTATTAGTGTGTGTGTGCACATTGCCACCACCAAATGCTCACACACACTTGCACGTTAGCAGTGTTTGGAGGGGAAATGAATGAAGATGGGTTTTTTGAGATTTTATGAATGAAGGCGAGCATGAGCAAAACTTTTGAGTGTAGTTATTTGATGTGCTCGTATGTAAATATGTATATGTGTGTGTGTAGTTTTTGGGCCAGCATAAAGGATGTCATGTGAAAAACTGGTTGAGAGAGAATTTGAGGGATATCGTGAGAATCAAATTTAAAGTTGTGTAGCTTAGCTAAAAGCTGATTTTGTATTAATTAATTTTTGTAATGTATGCAAACATACATACGTACGTACATATACATATATATAGTTACAACATACATGTATACTTTTTACATGGTATTTTTTTAAATGATTTTGTATTTTCAAAAAATTTCCAACAAATATGAATCTCAAAAATAAAAATAAAAACAACAACATTGTATGCTAAGCAATAAGAATCAAAAAAGGGAAGCCTTATGAATTCAATATTTTTTACGTAACACATTAGAGAACAGCCGCACCCACGTAAATAGTAATAAAAACCACAGAATTTTTAAAAATCTACTATTTTTATTAAAAACAACATTGTAAACAATGTGCAGAAGTTGCAGTTACATTAATTTCAGTTCATAACATATTCTTATCTTGTAAAATTAACAAAAAAAAAAAATATTTATATATATGCGCATGTACTAGTTATTTGACACTCATACTGATAAAAACTATTTTGCACCCCCTACTTATCACACTTTCACCCTCTACTTATCATAACACCTCTTCCAAACCCAGTTCCCTCAATAAACCGAGGAGGGAGCTGGTAGGGATGAGCGTATGAACCTTTCTTTTGGCCGTATTAGGCCGAGATATCTCCTACTTCTCCCAATGTAGAAATAATAGTTTAATGGCATTTTCACCTTGCGAGCGGCAACGTCAGTTGGTATAGAGCCTACAGTCCACAGCTTGCTAGCTATCATATCGTTATCATGAAAATCCGAAAGGCAGCTGTGAATTTTATGTCAGGCAATAATACTAATTAAGAAATGATTGGCTAAGGTGCGGATTTTTTCTTTGCGAAACCGAATAGAACTTTTGCGGCCGAACTTGACGGAAATCAAAGCCGAAGTTCGGTAGTTCACTGTTGTACATACACATTTTCCTTGAAACGATGCGAAAAAGTAAATTTTAGAAGATCTGCATTTTTTACTTATGACTGACATCGTGTATGGATATGAGAAATTGTATCGGAAATTTTAGTTAATAACAAATTTGCAACCAGGGAAAGAAATGCAGAAGTCATTAATAACGAATTAAAATTTTAATTTGAATCAAACCCGATATATGGGCTGGACGTATCGGATATTTTACATATCACTTTTAATGCAGCAGATAAATAACTTCCACCCTTGCCATGATTTTTATTCCTATTTTCGATATAGACTTGTGTATGTTGTATGTATTTATGGCCACCGTAGCTGAATGATTTGGTGCGTAACTACCATTCAGTAGTACGTACATACGTGCGAATATTCGTGCATGAAACACCAAAACAAAGAAAAACATTTTTCTAATAGTGGTCGCCACTCGGTAGGCAATGGCAAACCTCCAAGTGTATTTCTGCCATGAAAAAGCTCCTCATAAAAATATCTGCCGTTCGGAGTCGGTTTAAAACTCTAGGTCCCTCCATTTGTAGAACAACATCAAGACGCACGCCACAAATAGGAGGAGGAGTTCGGCCGAACACCTAAAAAGGGTGTAAGAGCCAATTTTATATAATATATATATATATATTATATATATATAACGGAAGATTTATAATTTGTAAATAATGTCAAAATAAAGATTTCCATCATCCCAAAGTTACTTTCTTTATTTAGTAGGAAAGTTATCTAAGAACCAGATTAGACAATTAATTTTGCGCCGTACGGCGTATATTTTTATATGTTTTTGTTTTGTCAAAAGATAACGAATTTTAATAGATTTTGGCTATTTTCCTGCCGCTCCATATTTATCAAATTAAACTATAGGTATATGTACACTAACGGGTGATTTTTTAAGAACTTGAGTACTAAAAATGATAATACAAAACAGAAATATGTTGAAATGAATTTTTTTGTGCTATAATCTCGAAGATAATTTCATGGAATGTATTTTTTGAATATGATAACCGACATGCATACATCCGCCGCAGCTATGAGTTACATGGTGGCCTGTTCAATCAGTCCAATTTTGAGTGCTTTTTCCAATAAATTTGAATAAGAAATCGAAATAAGCCCAATCAGCAAAAATGCGACACACGCGATGATCATTTGCCTTCAATTCTTACACGAGCTGTATTTTATAGGCACCTAAGCGAAGGTCCTAGACAGAAGGTCGCGTTAACCGGGATTAGGCACTTAATTCGCATTTATCTTAGGAATTAAGTACAACAAAAGCGGATAGACAACTGGACTTAATTCTCATAATTTAAGCGAATTAGCGGAATTTTCGATGGCAACTTTGCCGAAAAATGACGGTTAATATTTTCTGTGAATGAAAAATAATGAAGTTTTTAAAGAGAAGAACAAGAAAGACTGGATGTAATGCTAGTTTGCACTAACATGTTCGAAATCACTTTCATTTCTTTGATATTTTCGAGCACTTTCAGAAATTGCAATTTAAGATTTTTTTTATAAATTATTTTTTTTTAATAATTATTTTTTAGTACCTGTGCAGTTAATATCCGTATTTGTTGCCTGCGGTCCATCTTTTACTAACAAAGCTATCCTATAAGCCAATCAGCTGTTCACTAATCCGCGTAACAACCGTCTGTCACACTACAACATTAATCAGAATTAACAGCGGCGGTTATTCTGTTTAACGCCGGCGTCTGTCTAGGCTATTATGTAAAATTTTTCACTCAGTCGAAGGACAAAGGCAAATTGACATTTTAGCGCTTTCTTCAATACTTCGCTCTATGAACTTCGTGAACAGATTTGTTTTTTTTTTTTTCAGAGTAAATTTTCACAATACGGCAGCGTTGTTTTGGCGTTAAACCATTCATGATGGCTTGCCAAACCTTAGTGAACAGACATTTCAACACAGTTTGCCATTCTTAGCTGTCAAACCATAGTTATCGATATCGATAGTTTCCATGCAGCTGAAAAAACGCCCGATAGTATTTTTCAAGTAATCCTCCTCATAAACCTGAAAACCTTAACAATTTACTTACTTAGCGTCGGCATTATTTCTTGCTTTAACAATGTGGCTTGGGCCATAGGAAGTATTAGCATAGCGATTTTCGAATTTATAAAAATTTTTGTATACTCATGATTTTATTAAATATTATGCCATAAATGATTTAGTTACTACGTAGGTGGCCTCGCGCGCTCTATCCTTATCAGGTTTAGTCACTTTTTTGAGCTCTTAATGCGCATTTTAACTTTCAGCCCCTCACTAAAAAATTTCGGCTGTATATGGGGAGTGTATAGAATATTTTATTATGTCTCAATGACCTCAAACTTGTTGCTATACTATGCTATTTCGAATGCTATTTGACCATGAAAATTGAAATGATTCACATTTATTTTTTAATTGGACTAGTTCCATTTCCGAATGTTATTCAACTATTTCTCATTTTCACAGTGGCTCAAGAAAAGTAAGTGCTGTATATGGGTACGCAATATTAAAATATATGTATATGCGTAATTAATGGGTTACGTTTTAATGCATGAATTCGTCTGCCATCTTATTTTACAATATCCGTTCAACGTAATATATTTATACTTGTAATAGAATGTAATGGATTTGTGGATGGGTAGAAATCTTTCCCAAACATCCAAGCAATATTGTCCATTGCTCTTAGGGCCAAGAAACAGGACTTAAATGATCGGGTAGGGCAGATCGGGTCGGAATTCATTACTACGTAACGTAAAGGGTCTTTTAAAAGACGCGCCCAGATGTTGTTTTACAATAAAACATATAACAATTTAGATTATATATTATATTGTATGTATTATACGAGGGCGGGTCAATAAGTCCGTGACTTTTTGTATTCCTATATCAGATTACCCAGTAATTTGAGGAGAAAGTGGAAAAACTGAATTTCGTGTGCTTATTAAGCCGATTCACCCTTAGAAACCCACTGTTTCGACTGTTGTTTGGTCTCTGGTGTGTGGTGATGGATCCGTGTTTCGTCCACGGTTACAAAACGGCGTAAAAACTCCTCCATATTGCGATTAAACAACGCCAAACCTTCCTGTGAAGTTGTTACACGATTGCGCTTGTGGTCGACTGTGAATTACTGGGTAGTCTGATAAAGGTAGCTGTAAAACACAAACTAACTGACGCAACACGTTCAAATTTTGACAGGAGTCAACTGACAGATGGCTGTTGACAGGAGCAGTATTTCTTTTTCAGTAAAGAGGTCAGAAATACAAAAAGTCACGGACTTATTGACCCGCCCTCGTATGTAAAAAAATACATCATTTAAATGTCCACCATGAGCACGTCTACAGGTGAAATCTGCCAAACGGTCGATTCATTAATTCCTAATTGTTAGGAACGCCGATATATCGATTCTGAAGGTTCTTCAGCAACACTTTGACCTACAATACTCAAATACCTTCTTAACAGAAGGCCTAGTTTTCGATCTGGAAGCCCTTTTTCTAGCCTCGACAAAAGCAGTTGCTTGAAATTTTCTCTACAACTTTTGAATTGTCGACTCATTCGGTTGATTATTTCCACCGAAAAAATTCCGAATCTTGCGATATGTTGTTCTTAAAGTTCAACCATTTTCATAAAAATTTTCAATAATTTTAACGCGTTGCGCTATTGTGTAAAATTATACATTTCAAGTGAACAAATGTCAAAGATGACATTGAAAAAAAAAACATTATCTACGAATTATTCACTACTGACATCTAGGAGTCAATTTTGAAAAGCCCTTTAGGTCAGGTTAGGTTGACCTGGCTGGCTGAAAGTCATCACATAGACCTATTGATCCTTAGTGGTACCAGATGGAGCTAGACGTTTACGTTTCTTTGTAGTAGACTTCTTGAATTTAAGTAAGCCCTGTAAGACTTTTTACTTGAAATATATTTTCCCTCCCTTATTATGTGAGTAAAATAATTATTTATAATTGTTACTCTTTTAAGTGACAGATACCAATAAACGGCCATATTTTCCCTGATTTTCATTAAAATTATTTAAAATGAAGAAGTCAATATATTTTTTTCAAAATTGGCATACAGTTTATTTATACATTAAAATAATAAACATTTTTTTTTTTATTTTAATCATTTAAAACATAGAAAGTAATATCATAAAAGAGATGTGTGCAAAATTTCAGGGAGATCGGTCAATAACTTTTCGAGTTATCGTATACGTCAGTTCGAAAAATATAATATAGTTTTGAGAAAAACGCGCCTAAAGTGTGAAAACAACGTAACTATACCTCTCCCAGTGCTCGAACGCAAAGAATAGACTCGCCACGGTTGACGATCTATAATATAAGAAATACTTAAATTTACGTTCTAAAAATTTGTTGACATATTCTTAAAGGATTTAATTAATATTTTATGAAAAAAAAACCAAAATTTTCGAAATTTTACAGGTATAGGTAAAAATAGTTTTCCCCATAATAGTAGGGGAAAATGGGGAGTTGTGAGACATTGTTACCTTTCGGCATTATTCATTTGTTTACATTCGATTTTAAGTGTCAACAAGTGTTCTCGATGCGATCTCACTTTTCAGCTAGCATTGGTCATATTTACACGCATTCGACGCGTCTCTTCAGTTACGGTGTTTTGGAACTTCTCGGTAAGTTTTTTTCATCATTTGTTTTGCGATACATTCGATCAGTTGTTGAAGCAAATTGCAAATGTTAATATAGACAAATTATTAAATTGTCCTATTAGCTTTGAATTTACACATTCACTTGGGCATGAACGTTCGATGTGTTTATGACTTCGCGGCCATTTATAAAAAAACGATTTGGGGAGTTGTAAGACAACAAATGAGGGGAGTTGTGAGACACCATTTTTTTCGACGTTTTAACGCATCTTTCATAAGTACCTCGCAATATTCATGCATTGTTTGTATATATATCATGAAATTTTTGGTTAAATTTGAGTTTTTATTGTTTTTCCGCCGAAAAAGTTAAGCAGAAACAACTCCATTCATTGCAATGTATGCGATCGAGCTATGCACCTAAAGTGCGCCAATTTACGAACTGGTATATTATATTATTGTTCTCACTGCGAATCACCAGATTGATGGCATTGCATTTTTTATGCACTTTTTTATAACAATTGTCTTTTCTTTTTTATTTTTCATCTTAATAAAGAACTAACAACTAAAATAAGTCATTTTTATTGATTTAAACCATGGTGTCTCACAACTCTCCACATTTTTGTATTTTGTATTATATTTTATATTATTATATACAATTTTAATTTTAAGGAAAATTGTAGTATTGTTAAATAGGCCATACCAATAGCTTCCAGTATTCATTGACTAAAGATTCCATCGTTGACATATGCAGAATATTAAGATTTTGAGTAATACGGGTCCAAAAACAAAACCCGTCTCACAACTCCCCATTCTCCCCTATATTTTTTATGATCTCTTGCCAAAAGAATGCGCATAGCTCTTGAATACTTATTATAAAATGAATGAAGTTATTTATATTAATCCATGTAATTTATATAATTTTTTAGTATTCTTAAAATCACATTTCGTACAATATTTGAATAAATCCTTTTACCAAGTAATATTGCGAATAATTTTTGTGCTCTCTATGCGAGCGTGCGCTCTCTCTCAACAGTGGCGCCCACCATCATGCCACCTCAACAGACAACAAATATTAATAACAACGACAAAGCAAGCACACACTTCGTTCTTCTCCATGTGTCTCAATATGCATGTGTGCGTGTCTTTTTCCTTTGTGTGCTGATGAATGGTTGGATGCGTCCCAACCACTTTTGCCAGCCAGCGGGCTGTCTGCCATGCTTCACCAAACACCACCACCACCACCACCATCAGCTATATCTATCTCCTAAATTTTTTTCCGTTAAGCCTGTATGAGTGTGCCTTGCTTGACTGGTCGAAGTGGTTGTATTGTGTAGTTCGACAGTAGTTGGCACCGGTTTCTTGGTAGCTCTGTGCAGCATTCAAATCCGATACGCGCTGGCACAATACGCACATATGTAGTAGAGCGTAGAGCGTAGAGCGCATAGCGAGCGAGCGACAAGCGTAACCATCAACAATGACTGTTTGTTGTATGCCCTAGCCGTAAATTCACAAAGCTAGGAAAAAAGTATACAACAAAAAAACAAAAAAAACAAAAAAAACTCTCAACACTCAACACATACATATGCATATCAGTAGTTTGTGTGGTTTGGTTGGCTCATTGGTGTTAGCTGCAGCATTTGTTGTTTCATTTGCGCAACATTCATTCGTTGGGGTGCCAGTGTATGATGCCTCGACGGCATTGTTACAAAGTGTGTGTTTATTTATGTGCATGGTTTACTGTGTTTTTTAGCTGTATTGGTGTTTGTGCTTGTGAGAGCTTTTTTCGCTTGTGCCGCAGCGGGCAGAACAGTCACCAGCATTTGTACGTACAGAAACGACGACCGTTCATATTTGCGCGGATTCTTTTTGCAAATTAGCAACGCGCAAGTGGATTTCCAACAACTTATCTCCGATTAAGGCGTAAACAAGAAGAACAACAACAATAACATAACAGACAAAATAAAAAAGTTGAAAGAAAACAAAAAGAAGAAATTTTGTAAAAGCTGCGCCCTACGTCCATAGTGGGCCGGCCAAAATAGACAGTTGGTATACGCGTTCGAACGGCAGCCGCAGCAGTGCTAGTGACAGTTGTTGGAACGGCTTGAGCACACCAAGCGAGTAGCGAGCTGCGTGCGAATTTAGCGAAAGAATCAGTGATCGATAACGCGATAAAGGAATTATTAGTGTTTGAAATAAAAATACAATTTCGAACTCGAAAAACAATATTTAGCAAATATTAGCAACGCAAAAACTTTGTAGGTTTTGTTTTGTAACTCACTCGCCTCGATATCGGAAATCGCCAACAAATCGCCTGTGAAGATCCTGCGCCGATACGTTAAACACAAAAGGCATTCACACGCATTAAATAAAGCCACTTTTGTGGCAGCAGGCGCCACGCTGCGCACCTTTATTCAACTACCTGTCAACGCTTTGGCACTTTCTGACAGATTAAGAAACGGATAGGGAATACAACAAAGCGGCATTACCAGATAGTGAGCGGAGCGGAGGTCTCAGCAGGCGAATAAGGATCTTTTTCGTAATGGGAAAAGATTATTAGAGAACATAAAAATGGCAACTGCCTAGAGCAGCAAAAATAAAAAACAAAAACAAACAACACCAGAAAAAAAGAACAGAAAAGTAAAACAAAAAATACAAAACATACTTTCTGTAGTTGTTGTCGGTAGTATTCCTTTTTCGCATTGTTGCAAAATTCACCATAAAATAAATTCAATTAGTGCTGTGTAATTGTGCGCCGGCTTTGGAAGCAGTCAGCAAACAAAAGGCCAAAGAAACGGGCAACAGATGTAACGAACCGGTATGAAAAAAAACGAACAAAATTACGTTTGAGGAAGAATTAAAAAAAAGAAACAAAGAGCAGAATAAAGGAAATAATAGACAAAAAAGTAGTTATGCAAAAACATCAATAAAAGTATACAAATTAGCGCAAATCACGGCGAAATTGTAATACTTAGCGAACACGTGCGCGCCTCAATACTCAAACAATATTCAAAATAAAGTGACAAAGTGACAAGTTTCGCAAACAAAAGGATCTAAAAATATAATCGCAGATCCTGTGTGCTTATACATACATACACACGCATACATACATAAATACGGGCATACATATGCATGATTGATTGCTATGCCGCCGGCGCGATTTTCAATCACTCATGACATGTGACAACTTACTTAACTCTCCTACAAATGACAGATTTCCAAAACTATTGTTTCATTTGCTTGTTGTAAGCCCCGCCAAGCGTACTCGTAATTCTACGCAACTGTAGTGCAAAGCAAACAAATTTGTCATAATTAAATTTTGCATTTGAGTGAACGCTGCAAAGCAGGAAAAAATAAATAAACAAAAAAAAACAACGAAATAAAACTTGAAAATAATTGTCAGCAGTCATCGTTACGTTTAGCAGACAGCCGCTAAAATGCTAACGGATATGACACCGACGGCCGGACAATTGTACGGCTCACAAATACCCGCTATGGGAATGAATATCGGTAATATCGCTACGCATCTGCAGAAGCCGCAAGTTAATCCGGTAAGTTGTTAGAGCCACTTAGCAAAGATTCTTTGATAGAAAAATCGAATAAATATAGAATTACATATAGAAAAAAATTCAATCTATGTTTATATTCGTATGCCATGCTGAAGTAATGAGAGTCCTTTCTATACAGTGTGTCGCAGGCCTGCCAGCATTTTGAAGAGAGTTTGCTCGTCTATCTGAGAGAGGTAGTGACTAAGCTTCACTTCTAAATGTTAGTTGAAACATAGTCCATATTTTACAGAAATGTGTTATGTAAATATGGCGGCCGTGGTAGCTGAATGGGTTGGTGCGTGACTACCATTCGGAATTCACAGAGAGAACGTAGGTTCGAATCTCGATGAAACACCAAAATTAAGAAAAAAAATTTTCTAATAGCGATCGCCCCTCGGCAGGTAATAGCAAACCCCCGAGTGAATTTCTGCCATGAAAATCTCCTCATAAAAATATCTGCCGTTCGGAGTCGGCTTGAAACTGTAGGTCCCTCCATTTGTGGAACAACATCAAGACGCACACCACAAATAGGAGGAGGAGCTCGGGCAAACACCCAAAAAGGATGTACACGCCAATTATATATATATATAGGGTTGTTCAATAGGTGCGCTTCAGCTTTTTTCCGATAGGGAGGGCGAACGACGCAATACTTTTTATTTTTCGCTTGTCATTTGTAAACTTCATTAGTATACATTTCATCATGGAACGCTACACACTTAAGCAACGATTGCAAATCGTGCAAATTTTTTATGAAAATAATCGTTCTGTTGCTGCTACTTTAAGAGCATTACGGCCATTTTACGGTCCATTTAACAAGCCATCCCGTTTTGGGGTTATATGAAGTCATTAGACTACAGCAACAAACCGACGACGATTTGTGAGCTCAGCGCCAATATTGAACGCGAAATTGCTGGAATTTCGGCCGATTTATGCAAAAGAGTGGTCGAAAATTGGGTTCAACGATTGGACTTCGTAAAACGTGCACGCGGTGGCCATGCAAAAGAAATCGAATTTCATACTTAAATGTATATGTTCAAACTCGATAATAAAAAAAAAAATTAGTTAAAAAAGTCAAACCGTTTGTGTTTTATTCAAAAACGTTCAAAAGTTGAAGCGCTCTTACTGAAAAACCCCATATATATATATAAGTTAAATTACACTACTATTGGGGGCTTGACTTCTTTTCGTGCATAAAAAAGACATTTTGAGTTTGTATCAATAAAAATCGAATCAAAAGAAAAAAATACCGTACATTTGACCGCCTCGACATACCCGGATGGCTTTGTACGTGACTCCCATTTCGAAGAGCCCGAGTTCGAAACTCACTGAAGACATGAGAAACCAAATGCAGGTTGTTTTTAATAGCGGTTGTCCCTCGACAGACCATGGTAAGCCTCTGAGCATATGAAAAAGACAAAAAAGAGAAATAACATACAAATATTTAAAATTCATGCAGCAATTTAATTTCTCTACAATGAAGCTGCATAATTGCTTTGAGTAATATTAATTGACTTTTTTCAATGTACATATATAAATAAAAATTAAAGGAAAAAAATTTAATATATTTTCAAATTTTTGCAATAGGCTTCAAATATAAGGTGGCGCAAAATTAGTCACCCCATTGGCAGATATATCATTTTTGCAAATGGCCTTATATGTCAATCATATTTGACACTTGTGAACTAGCAAACACATAAGCAATGGAGCGCGTAAAGGTCAAGGTAAAGATTTCAAGATAATTCTTTTTTTATTTATTCAAAAACAAAATTGGATGATTAATTTTTCGCCACATTCAATAGAAATACCTAAGAGTAGTTTTGGTCTCACGCTTTTGCATCTTCCGGATAGCACTAAGGCACTTTCGATAGTGTCGCACGAGAGTCAGTTTGGCCGTTACACTTATGGGGAACATTTTAAGCCGAAGGCAGATAGTAAGACTATAGAAAAGCAATTACGCGATGAAATTCAACTTATTGCAGTTCATTTGTCGCCACTTCCGCGACAGTAGATGTTGGCTGGGATGCTAGCAGAAAGCAACTAAATATTCTTACATACATATCTTACAACTGTATTCTCATCAGAATTTGTAGCACTCTCTTTTCTGGAAAAAAAATTGTGAATTTTTATTATATGGCAGCATTCGAAAAATGTTTCCATACACCTTGCGAAAATGTTGTATATTTCATATGAGAAAAGCACAGGAAAAATTCCATTCTTTCGCAAATTATATGTTGAATATAATAAAATTGAGTGATTTGCATGCATAAATTTCTTCATACCTAACAATGAAAGTTTTCGCTCAACTATTTTCACGAACTTATGTATATAGAAAAATTAAAATCATCTGTACAACGCTCATACTCCCACTCCCACAGTTTCTTGTATGTAAATAGAGTAAAAACTGCTGTCCTTTTGCACCCCGTTAGAGTGAAATATGTTAAGAAAAGAACACGAACACTTCACAGCCTTGGCATGAAGTGCAGTGAATGCGACTTTATTACCCGAAAGGAAATGCTTTATATTCCAATTGAGAGCTAATCATCAGTAGTTATGTAAAATACTGAATATGAAGAATGGAAATATGGATGTCAAGAATGTTATAAGCAACTTGAGAAACCAAAAAAAGAAACAAAAACAGTCGCTAATAGCAGACTTTGCAACAACAGAAAGCCAATAGAGGCCGTTTATAATCCCTTTCTGTTGTTGCAAAGTCTGCTATTAGCGACTGTTTTTGTTTCTGTTTTTGGTTTTTCAAGTTGCTTATAACATTCTTGACATCCATTTACACAAGACCTAAGATAATGTTGAAATTTGGGTGCACGTTCCATGTCAGAAAATGTTACTCCAGTCGGAATGTACTAATTGCATATGTACAAGGTGGTGCAAAACTAATCATCCAATTTGTTTATAAGTAACTTTTTTACTAAATAAGAAACAAAATTGCTTTTGATGATTTAAAAATAAAAAGATTAGTGATGGAAATCTTTATTTTGTCCTTTAGGCGCTGTATTGATTGTTCATTTGTATAATAAAGGATTTGCAAATATCATAAATTTTCCGATAGGCTGATTAATTTTACGCCAACTTGTATTACTAAAAAAAATCTTTACCAAATAAGACATTCTTTTAGGGTTTATGTTTTTGTAGAATACTATCTTTACCTTTAGATTTTTTAGTATTTTTAGAACAAAAATGTATTGGGTAAAAAAGTTTCAAGTGTACTGTATTCTTGAAATACCTTAGTCAATAAAGTAAATTTATTTCATCGCATAACGAAAAAAAAACAGTAAATTTCCCTTTATCGAGATGTCACATAGAAAATTCTGACTGTCTTGAAAACCCTGAAACTTTTCAAGATCTGCACAAGAACTGTCGAAATTCATATGAAAATTACTTTTCGGCATCCTCAAAATCTTTCGAGGCAAATTGTTCGCGAAATTATCCCCGAAATAGTCTTTCGTTTGTTTCAATGCTGCGCTAAACCTCCTAACGGCCCAAAAGATCGCACTTATTAAAAAAAAACTCTAAAAACACTCTAATTGAAAAAATAAATAAAAAATATTCATATAAATTACTATAGTTTAACTTTCACTCTGTTTATGACACACTCTTCTCCGATAGAAGTTAAAGGAAAAAATTAAAAATAAATTTCACACTGTTTGTGTGCATTTTTATTATTATGCCCACATACTACATCACTGAACTCAAAGTCAAGTTAACATTTCACTGACTTGTTGAATTTCTGATTTTCGCAATTATTTACAAGGTTGCAGCAGGATGCGCCTAAAATATGCTTTGAAAAAATTCGAGGATTACAAGTTGTATACCTTTCGTTTCAGGGCATCCTCTAATTTAAAAGAAACCTCCAATCCTTCATTGGAGGAAAAATGTGAAGCTAAAAAAAAAACTAAATTTATTTATTGAATAGCAAGAAATATATAATATATGTAAGTTATATAAGGTAGAGTTTAGTCAGAGTTATAGAGGCTGGAGGCCGCTGAAGAAAGTTTACCGATGGAAATGACTTTGATTATTGTGAAAAAGGAAACAAATCTGCTAAGGCTGAGTAGAACATTAAAAGTGGGTGTAAATGGAGCGGCTGGTCAAATGCGGCTGGGAAAATTATCCAGCTAAGATGAAAATAGTCTCTCTAGTTTACATCCGATGCTGAGGTATGTATATTTCTAGCATCGTCCATGAAATGGTAAGGCTTTAAAATCTTTATGACATCCAGAACGCGAATTACAAATGGAAATAGAAGACCGTATACAAAATTGTAATTTATAGTTAAATCTGTGAACTGGGTAACATTGGTTGCAGCCGTTATGACATTCAGCTGACGCCGTGGAAGGCATATTTGGCAACAAAAATTATTGAAAGGGGATTTTACATTTAAAGGGATTTTTTTACACCGTTAACGATACACAAATTATTGGAATCCATCAAAGAATAATATTTATATCTTACATAATGAATAGTTCATTGTGCTCACTCGTACTGCACTAATCCAAGAATGTTAGAGTACAAGATCGCGTCCATCAGAGAGCCCTCATAGCGATTTTGTCAAATTCGCTGAGAGCAAAGTAGCGGTACCACTATCAGCGCCACCTTATTACAATATTTTCTCCATCGTGCTATCAATCAAAATCTTGCTCGTGTACACATCTTTTTAGTATTCGAAAAATTTCTTAATGTCAGATTTTTTTGCATATCATATAATATAATTTCACGTTTGCCTTTTGGTAACATTTTTGAAGGATTTCAGTTTTCAGATCCAAATTTGGCCTCGGTCTCTCTTAAAGCAAGAGGGTAAAGCTTTTAGGAACGCAAAAAAAAAATATATTCATGTATTATACTTATACAACATATGCATAAGATGGCGCAAAATTAATCATCCGATTTTGGTTTTGAATAACTTTTCTATTTAAAAAAAAGATTTTTAGTGGTGCAAATCTTAATTTTAATCTTTACGCGCTTCATTGCTTGCCTATCTGTACGAGGTGTGTTCAAAAAGTATCGCGAATTTTGAATTTTCGCAGACTACGTATATTCGAATTTCGATTTTTTTGTGGCGATATGTGGTACTCTCGCCCCTCACTCAAAACGACGAGATCGTCCATTTTGAATATTCAGTTAATTGTTGACAGCTGCTTTGCTTGCACGTGTTTTGGCTCGCCTTCGTTTTTAACTATTCAAAAAGATGGATCAAAGAACCTGTATCAAATTTTGTGTGAAAACCGAAATTAAGTGCGCGGATGCATTTCGAATTTTGACTGGATGAACATTGCTAATGAGATGTTGGACTTTGTCCGCGACTACCCAAATTTGCTCCAGAGGGTCATAACTGGTGAGGAATCGTGGGTTTATGGTTATGACGTGGACACCAAAGCTCAATCATCTCATTGGAAGCTGCCGCCCGAACCAAGACCGTAAAAAGCGCGCCAAGTTCGGTCGAATGTAAAAGTTTTGCTTACCGTTTTCTTCGATTGCAGGGGCGTTGTGCATCATGAGTTCTTGCTACAGTGTAAAACGGTCAATAAGGAATATTACCTGCAAGTTATGCGCAATTTGCGCGAAGCAATCCGCCATAAACGCCCGGATTTGTGGAAGAACAAAATTTAGCTCTTGCATCACGATAACGCCGCTGCTCCCACATCGTTGCTTGTGCGCAACTTTTTGGCCAGAAACAGCACACTAATGATGCCACAGCCATCCCAGATCTGCGATCTGTGACTTTTTCTTGTTCCCGAAACTGAAGAGACCCATGAAAGGACGACGCTAGGCTACGATTGACGAGATAAAGACGACATCGAAGCAGGAGCTGAACAAGATAAATAAAAAAGATTTTTTGAAGTGCTTCGAAGATTGGAAAAAACGTTGGCACAAGTGCATAATATCTCATGGGGATTACTTTGAAGGGGACAAAATAGATATTAATGAATAAATAAATAATTTTTCAAAAAAACACAAAATTCGCGATACTTTTTGAGCACACCTCGTATACTGCAGCTTTCTAATTCACAAATGTCAAATTTGATTGACGTACGACGCCAGTTGCAAAAATTATAAACCTTCCGATAGGGTGATTCATTTTGTGCGACTTGTGTGAATGTTACTTTTTACAATTACTCGTAAAAAATTTATTGTGAACTCTTTCCGAATTTGCGGAACATTTTTACGAAGTCGATTTTTAATTTTTTATTTGGTAATTTTCGTAAATTTTGTTTTTGAAATTTTACCAAGAATGCCTGGTATTACTGCGCGAAAGTTTGATGTGGAGTTCTTTTGCCTTAAGGCAACACTACGTTTTATGTTCCCGCTAAAGTTCTGTCGGTTAAAGAAGTCATTAAATTTAAGCAGCGCGATTCATTTCAAGTAATGCCGCACATTTTCTGCTAATGCTAGGTTTCGGAGTGGTGTGCTCTGATTTTCTGTGAAAATCCATAACTCATAAACTCTTTAAGCCATAAGGATGTAAAATATGCACGCGAAAATGAGGAAACATACAATATTATTAAATATAGACCTCACACTTGCGGATCGCTTTAATTAAAGCGTTGAATATACATAAGTAAATTAACAAATCGATTAGCGAAATTGTAGTTTAAGCTTTGCGGAAATTTTTGGAAATGTAAGTATTTAGAAGTAACATACATTAATTGTGAGTTCACTGCCGCCGGCTGGCTAATGACAGCCGAAACACTTACGCAATCTGCGTTTAAAGCTGCTACAGGGATTTGTATATAAATGAGGAGAGTGGAAGCTGAAAGAAGGCAGAGAAACTATAACACCAATAAGTCATGATTATCATGCAAGACGGTACTAATAGACAAGCCAGGCGCAGCGAAGCAACTAAAGCGGCAAAAAACCAATATTAATAGCATTTATGACAACGGACTAATTAAATTTTAAATATGACTTCAAAGCAAAGAAGTAAAGCAACTTACAAAAATAAAACAAAAAAGTATAAAAAAGACATTTAAAGTAACGATATTTAGTTGGAAAATGCCAAAACATCGAAAAAGTAAGAAGTAGAGCCGCAAACGGGCTACTTTGAAAATACGTAGCATAGCCGCCAGATGCTCTAATGCTAACACGCAAGTAGCGGGTATGCAAATTAGCAGCGTATTGCCAGCTTACAGAGGCAGCAAAGGTACAGCATATACACGCGTGTATGTATGTGTATGTAAGTACTCGTACAAATGCGGCAGCCGTCTTGCCGCTTACTAGGTGCAAGAAGTTAGGTAAACGGCGACCGGCGCGCGGCGGCTGGAACTGAACCAAATCATGTGTAAAAGGCCTGCAGGCGTTGTACGCTCTGCTAAAAGACTTGTAAGCTTCTAGCCAAGTTGTGGCGAAAATACTTTTAACTAGAAACACTTTACAAAAAGTGGCCTACTAGTGGCACACAAATGCACAAACAGACACCACATATACATATGTACGAGCATATATTAGCTTAGTGGAGAGTTACATGCATATAAAGTAAGCGAGGCGGAGTGTTTGTTGTTGGTGCGGCGGCATATATACGAGTATATTAAAATTAATACCACATCAATCATTTAGCAATCGAGGCGGTCAAGTTCAAAGCAACACAAGCTTTTGACTAGGATCAAGCCACGCTAACAAAGGCAACAAAAAATATTTGTGTAAGAAAAAGTCTGAAAATTATAAGCAAAACCAAAAAAAATACATAGCTGGAAGACACAAAAATTAAACACAGCTTATATCGAATGGAGTTACACATGCGCATTGGTTTTAATTAAAGCGTTTAACCGCGCCAACAAACGAATCGGCCCAGAAAGCAGATATACTTATAACAACAATAAACACCAGCTATAGGTATGCATACATATTTATATGACTGATGACTGAATTCGAATTCGAAGTTGAAGATTTAGTTGTTGTGTTTGTTGGTGGCATGTTTGGATGATTTAATTTTTTCTCATCATTTGTCTTTCGTGTGTGCGTGTGTGGTGTTTTACATATGTATGTGTGTGCATTTAAGAAAATATAGAGAGTTGGCGGTACGAGCTTAATCGCAGGCAAAATGAAATGATAAATTACCAAGCCAAACTGAAATTAACATTTTTTGTTGCAATGAAGAAAAAAAAATCGCACAAGAAGCAAGAAAAAGTGGCACATTAATATTTTGGAATATTTTGGTCGAAGGCGTGGATAGTAAATGCTACGAAAATTTGGAAAGTTATGGCAACGGAACTGCAAAATTTTCATAATCAAATTCTTTTTTCTGCTTCAAAGCAAAGATTCTTATACTGGTTGGAATTTTTGGATATATTCCGTTTTGGATGAGTGACAGTACAAAAACGTACATCATTGTGACAGTTGGAGTTTTTGGATATATTCCGTTTCGGATGAGGGGCAGTATAAAAACGTAAATCGTTGTAACAGTCACTTTTTAAACAACGCTAAAAATTTTGGTTTCAAAATATGCATAGAAGCTAATCAACTGCAGACAGCAACTGGATAAGCGATAAAGGATACATTTTCAAACTTTCTACTAAAAATTGAAAGGAAAGACGTTCGGTTGATGGTCGGTATTATTACAGGATACAACGCATGGGGTCAGCATATGACCATCATGGGAATCACTGAGGGCCCGATGTGTCTGTCTTCCTTGGAGCAGGCAGATAGCACTGATCACTTTCTCTGTGAGTGTCCTGCCTTTGCTGGAGCACGGCTACGAGTTTTGGGTTCCGATGTCGTGAGAAAGTGTAGTATTCGTTCTCTAAAACTGGAGGATATTCACAGATTTGCCATAGATTCTGGAAAATTCTCACAGGACTAACTACTTTTATCTCTGTCTCTATTCTTTCCTATCTCTTTCTCTGATACTTTTCTCCGGCCCTTCTTGACTATCTACACTCTTTCAGAGCTCTAAATACAATGGGCTTTTTAGCCTGAGTGTTTTAGGAGCCGCCAAGTCTCTTGGTGCTCCTCGGTTCGACCTATTCGAATTTCAATTTTCAAAGTCAAGATGGAGTAATTGTGTGATCCTATAATTTTGAAAATTGTAAGGCTTCTAACTGCAGTCAAATGGGATAAGTGAGAAAATTACACAAGTAAGAGTTACAGTACCTAATTTTAATCATCGTAAATTTAATAGGCCGCCGTACCCGAATGGGTTGGTGCGTGACTATCCTTCAGAGGAGCACAGTTTCGAAATTTCCTTACATGGAACACCAAATAATAGAAAACGTTTTTCCTAACGGCTGTCATCCCTCGGCAGGCATTGGTAAACCTTCGGTTGTATTTCTTCCATGAAAAGCAACTCATAAAAAAATCATTTGCCATTTGGAGTCGGCTTAAAACTGTAGATCCCCCTAACACCTGATTTTAAAAAGTTTTTTATTTCTATATCTTCAAGTTCCTTATGTTTCTACTTTCTTTCAATTTCTTTCACTCGTGAATTTTTCATAATTCTTCCTAGTTTTTTCACACTCCTTCAGAAATGATATATTACAAGATTGCGACATCCATGAGCGCATTTCTGGCTGTGGCGTATTACAATAATTGAATTAACAACAAAGAGAACGGCGCTGTAAAGCAAATTCGCCCATGAATAGCAATAAAAATAAAAAAGAAAAAACAATAGAATTAATAAAAATATAAATTTATATAATATTATTACGTCGAAAATTCAGCGGATTCTGTCAAACTCACTCAGATTCTGCTCGTGCCGTGCTTTCTTCAACCATATGCAATCGGTAGCCAGATATGCCAGTCAAGTAAGCCGCTGTTTCTTTTAATTCTTTTCCGAATTGACTGTTACATATTCTTGCGCCGGACAGAGAAAGGCTTCGGAAACTAGCCAAGTTGGAAAACGAACCTTTTATTAGATCGGATTGTTTTCTTGATTTGTAGAACTGAATCTAAATAAAAGATATTTCAGAGAGTATTCGTTTTTACGCCGATATCTAAATTTAGTAGATCCAACAAACATATTTTTTTTTGTTTTCTTTTATTAATACTCATTAATTTTAAGAGGTGTTGTACGGTGTAATGGAACATATCGCACTCTAAATACAAAAGGGTCACAACTCAAAATGCACTTCTGCTCAAATATGAACGAGACGTTATCAATAAAACGCTCCGCGGATGACATATGGCAAAAATAAATTTTTTGTTTTTTGGTAGGACTGTTATAAGCTTACATGGCAAATTTCAGCGTGATATGTCACATAGTTTGTTTTCTGTGCTACTGTAAACAAGTCAAGCTCGAGTGTGGAAAATTTTGAGTTGTGCCCCTTTTGTATTTAGGTTGGGATATGATTTGTCTTATTAATATGACACAAATGACTAAAATCTAAGAACCCTTTTTCCACTTTTTTTTAATGTCTAATGTGTCTCATCAAGACCTGATCACTTTGAGCTCCTTGTAACTCCGAAAAAACTGAGGTAAATTTTAAAATGCGATTATCTCGGAGACTGAAGCCAACTTGATAAAACGAAGAGACGCCTTTGAAAGGGGAAAAGGTCTCAATTAAGTGAAATAGGTTATTAAACCTCTGCTCAAATCTTGAGCTTGTGCAGTGTTATCAGCAAAAATTATTTGGTACTTATTAACGGTGTCTCGAGCCGGGGCACTAACGATATTCGACTATGGCGGCTACCTTCGGTATTAAACAAGTAAAACTAGTCGACATGCGTTTTTATGTATGTAAGAACATCAAAAAATTGCGAAATGGCTATAAGATTTTGTTAATTTATCTACCTAATATCAATACTTGTCCAATCTATTTGCCAACCTGATATACATACACTCATGATCAAAATAATATATACGTGGTAGTTTGACCAGTTTTCGCTACTTTTCTTGCGTTTTTTTAAACTTCATAAATTTTTTTATACAAATATAGTTTATTCTGCAGCAAATATCATATAAATCAAAATTTCGAGCTTTGTACAAGATTTATAAAAATTCGACAAATTTTCAAACTTTTTAATCAGAATTAAAAAAAGTGCGTGCATTTGCCAATAGAGTTTTGAAAACGGAAAGAACTAATACAATAACTTTGTTGGGAAAAGAAATAAAATTCATAAATAATTTGTTCACATTATACAAGGTGTCGAAAAAGTAGTCACCCTATAATTTTTTTAAATGACGCTGTACGTCAATCATATTTAACTCTTGTGAATTATTTATTTATTTATTCATTAATGTCTAACAAAATTCAGAAAAGACATTTAAGATATGAATTCAGAACTAAAATACAAATTTACTATATTTAATATTAAGAAGTGTAGTAAAATTAGATTATCAACATAAGAAACCATTAAATTGATAAAATTGTATACAAGTTTTAATTGAATTTTAACGAAATTAGTAATTATAAAACCAAAATAACATGTATACACAAGGAACTATTTTGATTTCTTACATAGAAAGTGATTTTTTAATTGCATTTGAAATACTTTTTAGCCCTAGAGAGGTTCAAATCCAAAAAGGTTGAGAGATAATTAAGTTCAGACAACGATCTAACGAGTGGCCCATTGGCACTATACCTATAATGTCCCACTAAAGTCTACGCAAAAAATCTAGCAACGGCGAGAATTTCTGCAAGGAAGATTGAACTGTATTCTTTCTAGATGGACCGGGCAGTCAATTTTGCCATTAATGAGATCCGAGATAAATGATACTGCCTTTAAAGTACCTCTGTCCCTTAATGGAAAGAGACTAATCAAACGACAGCGGGATTCGTATGATGGTTTCGAGTCTGAGAAATTGAGTGAATGTAGTGCGAAACGCACACAAAGTTTTTGAAATCTATCAACTCGATTTACATATGTGGACTGCATGCTAAGGTCTCCAAATAAAAGCAGCATAATCTAATTTGGATTGAACAAACGCAGAGTAAAATATCTTACGAGTATATGGGTCAGTGAAGTCCGATGTGTGACGTCTAACAAAAGCGAGCGTAGCAAGTGAAGTGGGGATGGCATAATTTAAATGCGTGATAAAATTAAGCTTTGTATCAGAGAAAACCACTAAATCGTTTATCATGTTGGACGAAGCCAGATATGTACATAATTAATATGATAAGAGGTATTAAGGCGGCTTCGAAGATTAAAAAATGTGATTATATGACATTTTTCAATATTAAGAAATAGACGATTCATAAGGCATCAGGAAAATAAATTATTCAACTCGGACTGTAGAACGGCTGAATCACTAGAATTTCTAATTTCAGCATGCACTTTTAGATCATCTGCATAGAGAAGAAAATTAGCAAAAGAAAAACACGAACAAATATCATTAATAAACAAAAGAAATAACAAAGGTCCTAAAACACTACCCTGAGGTATGGTAGTACTGAACTGTGGTTAGTTGCAGTATACAAATAGAAAAGCAATGGAGTATGTAAAAGTCAAAATCATCACTCAAAATCAGTTCTCTTTATTCAGTAATCAGCAAAAAAAACTGTTGGGAAAAAATGCCGTTCAAGCAAAGTAATGCCTTGAAAAGTGTTATGCGGACTCCGCTCCATCAGAAACAACAATAAAACGATGATTTGCTGGTTCCGAACGTGGTCGTGGAGACACCGATGAGGCACAACGCAGTGGACGTCCATATGAGGCGGTAACACCCGAAAACACCAAAAAAATCCAGAAAATCGTTTTGAATGATGGAAAAGTGAAGTTGCGTGAGTTCGCTGACATCGTGAAGATATCAAAAGAATAAGTTGGCTTCATATTACTTGCGCATTTAACTATGAGAAAGCTTTTTTCAAAGTGTGTACCACGTTTGCGCATTGTTTTGTTTCATCAAGACAACGCACCGTATCACAATTCAATCAAAACAATGACAGAACGACATGAATTGAACTTCGTATTAACCAGATTTGGCTCCGAGCGACTACTGGCTGCTCGCAGACCTAAAAAATGGTCGCCGGTAAGAAATTTCGCTCGAATGACATGGTTATCGCTGAAACTGAGGCCTTTTTTGAGGCAAAAGATAAATCGTTCTACAAAAATGGTTCTGAACTGTTAGAGCGTCGTTTGAATGACTGCCTTATTCTTGATGGAAATTACGTTCATGAATAAAGTTATTTTGAACAAAAAAAAACGTGTTTTCTTTGTTAAGCGCGGGACTTTTCAACCCGTGTGACTTATAGTATAGTTAAATTTTGAAGCTTATGCATATGGACCCTTGAATTTCGGATTCGAAGATTGATAACCTAAAAGAACCTAGTCCAGTGGTGTGTTGGTACTTCAATGTGAACTGTGAAGTTTGAAACATTAGGTGATACAAAAAGCTTTTAATAGCAGTTGCGCGCAGAAGGTAATGAAAAATCTCTGCACATAAAATTCTGGCATGCAAAAAGATTGCCATAAAAACCATCTGCTGCCCTTCGGAAACAACATAACATTTTAGTTTCTTGCAGTCTTATTTGAAGCACGAGACCAAGAAGCAAGCAAATTGGAGCAGAATAGCAGCTAACATCTAGTAGTGGATGTGCGCGCCAAGAGAAGGAAATACAAAAGTCTACTCGTAAAAGGCATTGGAGTATGAAGAAAGGATAATCAAGAAGACTCACTCTAAAAAACATCTCATAATAATCACGCCAATTACGAGAAGACGGTATTGACAGAAAGGAAATAAATATAATCCAAAACATATATTTACATATATTTTTGGTAGTATTAGTACTCAATAGTAATATTGAGAGCCTTAGATTAAATATGACAAATCATGCCCAAGCGGCATATAAAATACAAATGTGCAGTTGGCAGATGCCAACAACATTACCTGCGCTACGATATTTTCTCATAATCATCATTCAAAAAATGAATAAAAAATATGAAAATTGAAAAAAAAATAAAAATAACAAAAAAGCAATAGGATTGCGGTACCCGCTTGGCGTCGGCATAATCAGCATAACAAAAGAAATTAAGAAATGAAATAATAATAAACATTCCAAAAGTGTAAGCAAATCGGGAAAAAGTAGAAAAAATTGGAAACGCATAATGCCACAATGTTTTGGGTAGACTCCATTGATCGTACAACATACGCGAGCTGGTCGACCGCCGAGTGCTTAACGCTGCGTTGGCGGCGGTTACATAACAAAGGCTAAATTATCGCGTCATTTATTAATTTCATGATTAATGCAACGAAAAATTGGAAATTAATAAAATACCTACTATAAAAATGAAAATCATGTAAATTATCCAGAAAGAGGATGCATCGGCAATTGTATTTGCGCACTAAATTGGGAGCCACTGGTGCGCCTCCTAAAAACGAGAGCGAGTGATGATGGTCAGGTGTGCGCAGCAGGGAGTAAACTTGTAAGTAGAGTAAGCGCCAGTAGCCAGTCACAGCGAACGCTTAGAACGACCGCCATAGTTACAATCAGCGCTAAAGACGACGTATTGATCTTCGCCCGCAATCGCCCTTGTCCTCACCTTGGCGCGCTAACTGCAGGTGGTGCTTGGGAGCTACAAGCAATCGCCGCTACAGTGGCGACTGGGCGTATGCGGCTTCTTTGTTATCAAACTATTATTTAATACCTTTTAATGAGTTTCCTATATATTTAATGCAGCGCTCAGCGCACCGAAGAATGTTTATAACCTTACAAAGTACAAAGAGAACGCGCGCTTCCGTAGCGGCTGGCGCTTTGCAAGAAACCTTTGAGGCGGCGCATTCAATGATTTTCACTTAAGCGTTTGCGTAGTAGCGCCACAGACGCTTTTTTCACCAATAATAAATGAAATTAGTTATCATGACTTGCCTAAATATCGGGCAATTGCCGCGCTTAATTGAAAACTCCAGCGGCGCGGTGCGGAGTATAATGGAGTATAATACTCGTATAGAGAAAAAAGTGAAATGTGTTGTACGCATTTGGCCGACACTATCATGGTTTCCCATATTTTTAATTCAACTTTTTGTTGCCTTGTCTACTGAAAGTCAACAGCCAGTCAGTCAGCTTCATTTAGTCTGTCATTCAGCTACGCATTCATCCACCAACTATTTACCATAGTATGGCCGCCATCGCGCGCATGCGCATCACTTCGGTGCGTTCGAAATGCGTCGCTGACTTGCAATTTTTTCTTGAGAGGCATTCAGCAAAAACGTTGATGTGTCGGGGGAAATTATTATACTTTTATACATATGAATGTATGTATGTATATTATCAGGAAAGTCATAAAACAATAAGGAAGAAGAAGATAAAAAGTCACATTGGATACTTTTTTTGTTGCTTGTAGCTTAACTTTTTTCTGATTTGATGTTTTTCTTATACTTAGTAGTTATATATTTGTTGTTGTTGTAGTTGTAGCTGTCGCTGCTTTATTGCAGTCATTATTATGAATGGCTATTGTTATTGGAGAGTTTTTATTATGCGTTTAACCGTTTGATTTTTTGTAATTCCTTTTTTTTTGTGCCGTAAATATGCTTTTTTTTATTTGTGTTGGTTTTTTACGTTTTTATGGCTGATCATTGTTTAATTACAGCAATCGTGCTACTGATTGTCGTGATTATTGTGTATTTTATTTATATTAACACTTTTTATGGCACTCAAGTGGCATAAAGTTACTACATCGAAGGTAGCAGTAGGAAAATTAAATAACTTTAACTCTGCTGGGAATGAGAACCCATTTGCTAATGGTAAAAACCCATTTGTTGATAAAATCAAATATCTTGATAAAAGTACTATTTTGTTAGGATCGTACCTAGGTTTTGAGGAGGCTACTTTGATTGAATATCAAATTTAGTAGATTAGTGAGCTTTTCTTTTCAAATTACCTAGGTTTTTGGGCTTAAGGGCCTAAATTTTAGTGAAAATTTTGCCTCATGGGACAGCGTATTGAGATATCAAAACTTGCACTGCAATTGGCAAAACTATTGGGCTACAGACCTGATCAGCACAAAGTAACTGCAAAATAAACTTTAAGTAAAATCATATCGTATATCTCTCCTAAGGTGTTTTCTAAAAGCGGCCGCCCCTAGGCAGGCATCCGAGTGCATTTTTGCCATGGAAAAGCTTCTCATAAAAAACCATTTGCCGTTCGGAGTCGGCTTCACCTTTTCGCGATATTGTTGCCATATGGCAACAGTAAACTTTAAAAGGCCGTCAACACTCTCTTGTAAAAAATATCAACTTTTTTGTTACATATTTTCAAAAATTGAAGTTTAATGGTTAAACAGAAATAAAATAAATAATAACCGCCCATTATATATCGGTAATACAACATTTTTAAAGAAAGCCTTCTGGCATATAGCACTTCACTCTGAATTTGTATTTTGCATTTTTAGATTTTTGTGGCATTTTGGGCAAATGTTTTCAACAATTTTTGAATAAAGTATATAGAAAAATGTTCAATCCGTCATTTGGCATATAAATATTTTTTTGCTAGCAGCTTTAAAAGCTGTGCTAATTTTTAAAACTAAGCTTGTTGCCATATGACAACAAATTTCTCGTAAGGTGTTAACTTGCATTAGATTGCAGAAGAAGTTTATTTGTGATTGAAACGAATACACAACATTTGTTGCCGTATGGCAACATTAAAAAAAAATCACTTAACAAAAAAAAAAAAAAAAAAATATTTGTATTGTTATTGGGCCTAAAATAAATACTCAGACAAAAATTTGGATTTTTTGGATGACAGGAATATTGTTGGAATGAATATTTTTTTATTATAATCTGGTAGATAATTTCAAGCGATTTATTTTTTCAATACGATATCCGACATACATATGGTATGCCCGCGGCTACGAGCGGCTTTACGAATGGACCCTCGATCAGTCTAATGTTTGACTACTTTTTCCAATAAATCTGGTCGTATGGCGTCAATGGTGGCTTGAATATTGCAATAAATCCATTGTTAAGCGCACTGTAAGGCAAGTTCTGCCGTCTTGTTGGAACTAAATGTCGTCGATGTTAATTTTTGAAAACAAAATTGCTGTCAGTATGGCTTGCTAGCGCTCGTCATATACCGTAAAGGCCACCATCCGCATTTCGAAAGAACTTAGAACCGATGACGCCGCCAATGTGTAAACAAAACCAAACAGTCCATTTTAAGGGATGTGATGGTGACTCGTTGTCCTATTATTTTCGCGAACATATTTATTTGTACAAAGCAAATTTTCGCAATTTGGAAGCGGAAGATTCATGATTTAACACAGTTTGCCATTCTCAGCTGTTAAACCATATATAGACACCATAAAACATCCGATACTTTACTCAAATGTTTGAGAAAACTTTCGTAGGCGGCACGGCCTATTTCATTTGATATTTCGTTCAAAATTTTTAACAGTTGGTTTTTGAAATTATCCAGAAATTATTGTTTAAGTTCCCAAGTTTGCTAAGTATACATCCCCAAATGGTATATTATAACCCGATGGGTTTAAGTCTGGTGCTTGCGCAGATATGGTTACCTTAAGTTGTAGCGGTTGCCCACTATGAGATACACCCAGGCTAATAGTTCATTGTGATGCCGCGTGTGGAACTTGTCCTTATCAGTCCTAAACCAATGTGAACTTCTCAAATTACTTAGAAGATCTCTGATTTCCAAAGTACTCAGATATGTAAACTAATATGAAACTTGGAAAACGTTGCAAAATTCCAGCTTTGTGTGCAGGAGCAGAATCTTGTAAGAAACCAAATGGTCTATTTGAAAGCATCAACATTGCGTGAGATTTCAAATGCTCCATTAGAACATTGTTTAGATAATATTGCGCATTTATTTTGACGCCTTTATCACTAACTTACCACTTATATATATTGCGCCGTATACCATCACTAAATAATCATTTTGGAACCATTATCCACTTTTCTTGACGCTAAGAATGGCGGTAATTGTAGTTGTATAATCACGATCATTTTAAGAATTGTGAGGCTGTTTTAATACAAAATAGCTTTTTGTAAAAAAATTGATTTCTGGTTCTGCTTGCCTCCTTAGTATGTCCATAAGTAAGTCCATAATTTTTTTTTCTTATAAGCCTTAAGATTAAGAGGCCTTCAGATAAGTGGCTTTTATACCCTTTGTTGGGGGGTCTTTAATTTGTCTTGAGGCTTTTCCTTGCCCAGGGTAGATGGGTTTTTATAAGAAGAAATACACTCTCGGAGTGATACCATTTAAAATAATTTATTACACTTTTCCAAACCTAATTTTTAAAGTAATTGTAAAAGATGTTGGTTCATACAAATTAGTAAATAAAATAAAGTACAACCAAAACTATTGAGAGAAAAGGATTTTTTAGCAATCACTTTTCCTCGAACATAGTTAAATTATTGGCAAAAACGATGACTTTTGGACGACTCTAAAAAGAAATTTGACTCAAAAAGAAAAACGAAAATATTTAGCCATTTAGACAAATGAGACGGAGTATATTTTAGAAGGAGTACGAAGCCACAAGAGCAGCTGAATAATGCAGCACATCCTTATATCTATAGAGAATTATGTAACGCGCAGGGCGGAAAGAGTTACAGAAAAACTTGCTAAAAATAAGCGACGAGTCGAAATCAATTTATAGTTTTTTTTTCTTTATTTTCATGCGACTAGAAGTATTTAGTGGTATGAATTTAATTTTACATGGATTTAATTTGTTTTCATTAAAAATATGTTATTTTTATAATAATTTTTTAACAAAATTGAGGGAATTTCAAACAAAACTCAGAGCACATAACTCTTGACGAGGGTGAAGAGTGTACCCTCTGTGCACACTCTTTTTGTTTTGTTGATTGATTTATCAAGAGTTATGTGCTCTGAGTTTTGATTTTGCATACCACACAAGGATGATAGATTACTAGGTTTGGCCATCCAAAGCAAACTCGTGAGAGCAACTTCGACTATACGCCATCGGGGATTCAGTAGTGAAATTATGTCGTATTCCCACACTCATTATATACAATCTCAGTTTTTTCGTTATAATCCTGGTAACGTCAGCAAATTAGTTGGTTTCTTCAAATTCGCTAAGAGCCGGTTAAAGGTCTGTTGTTGACCACTCCGCTGCATGCTCTAAATCGGTCAACTCAGAAGAGAGAGAGAAGATATATTAGATATTAAATAAGAGATATATTAGATACAAATTATTTGCCTTTATCACAAGCATGGCAGCAATTTAGCTTCTCTTTAAAGAGATACAAAGTTTTAGAAAATTTTTTTCCGTCATAAAAAACTATTACGGTTTCAAAAAACGATGTATTGAATAACAAATTTACGAATTTTTTGTGTCAATTAGCCACGCATTTTTAAGGATGTCATAAATTTAAGGGATTGGAGGCATTGATCCACTCTGGATTGTAATGCCAATATGATGATGATGCTGGTGGTGATAGCTTTAATAAAATCAAAAGGTTAAGAAAATCTATGCCAGATAATGGAAACGGTGTGATAGGTAATTTCACAAAAATAAGTAAAACCAAGTTGTCGATAGTAATCGTTGTTTTTTTTGTTTTTCTTTTTAATATTGCAATATTTTAGGAAAAAAGTATTCAATAAAAACACCAAACAAATGTATGAGGTATTAAATGTAATATAAATAAAAATCGTGAATGCTGCATTCCGTAAAAAAAAAAAAATTTAAAAACATAAAACAATTTAAAATCACAAAAAAGGAAACAATAAAAACTCTTTCAAGTCTCAGGGTACTGCGCAGCATCGCACAGCATGCAGAACAAGCTTTTGAAGCGCATACAGAAATATCGATTGCAATTTCAAAAATTAAATTTCTTTGCACGTTGCGCGATCTTTTGGTATGATTATCACAATTATCTGTAATTCAGACGATAAATCATTTTTGCCGTTTGCTGTTGAGTTGTTGCTGTTGTTATTTTTAGCATGCAGTTTGCTTCGTTTTATATGTATGTGTACATTTGTATGTAGATATTCGTATATATATATATTGTTTTTGTAATACCATTTCATGTTTTGTTGTTATTATTGTTATTATTATTATTACTACTTTTTATATATTGTCTGCCATTGTAAAAAATTGCAAGCAGAAAATGTTCAAGCAACGAAGGGGGCCAAAGTAAAAAAAAAAACAAAAATCAAAAACTGTATAAATACAAACATACACATGAAAGTATGTATGCATATATGAGTATAGAAACTGTTATAACATATATGTACGTGTGTGCGTTCTTTAAGGAATTTGAGTTGTGAAGTGCTTTCATCTGCCTGTGTGCGAGTACGAACGATCGAGCAATCAAACGCTACCTAAACTGGGTGAAACTATTGATTTAATTTATTAATAGGACTATCAATAAGTTCGTGCGGTTTTACAACAGATGGCGTAACTTGATTATTATTCCATCGATCCACATTTCCAAACATTCATTGGAGAGCTACTGTCGTAAGGCACAAACGTCAGTATAAGTTTTTTATTTGAAGCGTAAACAACAATATTTTTACCACACTTGAAAATGTCGAATTTCGTGCCAAATAATGTGTTTTTGCGGGGAATTCTTCTTCATTATTTTAATATGAAGAAAAAAGCAGCCGAAAGTCATCGTATCTTGGTGGAAGTTTATGGTGAGCATGCTCTATCTGAGCGAACGTGCCAGAAGTGGTTTGCACGCTTTAAAAGTGGTGATTTTGGCTTGGAAGACGAAGAACGCGAGGGTGCGCCGCCAAAGTTCATGGATACCGAATTGGAGGAATTGCTCGATCAAGATCCGGCTCAAACGCAAGAAGAGGTTGCAAAAACTTTGGGAGTTGATCAATCAACCATTTCCAAACGTTTAAAAGCCATGGGAATGATCCGAAAGGTAGGCCATTGGGTGCCGTATGAATTGAAGCCAAGAGACGTTGAACGCCGTTTTATGGCATGCGAACAACTGCTTCAACGGCACAAAAGAAAGGGTTTTTTGCATCGAATTGTGACTGGCGATGAAAAGTGGGTCCATTACGACAATCCAAAACGTCGGGCAACGTATGGATACCCTGGCCATGCTTCAACATCGACGTCGGCGCAGAATATTCATGGCCTGAAGGTTATGCTGTGTATCTGGTGGGACCAGCTGGGTGTTGTGTATTATGAGCTACTGAAACCGAATGAAACGATTACGGGGGATGTCTACCGACGACAATTGATGCGTTTGAGCCGAGCACTGCGAGAAAAACGGCCGCAATACGCCGATAGACACGACAAAGTTATTTTGCAACATGACAATGCTCGGCCACATGTTGCACAAGTGGTCAAAACATACTTAGAAACGCTCAAATGGGATGTCCTACCCCACCCGCCGTATAGTCCAGACCTTGCGCCATCCGATTACTATCTCTTCCGATCGATGCAACATGGCCTGGCTGACCAGCACTTCCGTAATTACGATGAAGTCAAAAAATGGATCGATTCGTGGATTGCGGCAAAACCGACCGAATTTTTCACAAAGGGAATCCGTGAATTGCCAGAAAGATGGGAAAAAGTAGTAGTAAGCGATGGACAATATTTTGAATATTAAATTTGTAACCATTTTACGTCAATAAAGTTTCAAATTTCGAAAAAAAACCGCACGAACTTATTGATAGTCCTATTATATTTTTTCAAAATTGAAAGTGGCTGAGAAACTCAGATCAGGCTTTTATTTATATTTTATTCTTTATAATATAACTATAAGTAGAACGCGAGGTCAAACTTGACCTTAAAAACTTTCTACGCAAATTTTTTTTGTTTAATGGAATATGAAAATTAGCAACTCATTCCTCATTCTATCTATAGCTTTTGAATACGCTGAATCCGAGTCTGGCAGCCTTATATGAATGTAGAGGAAGGGAGCGCAAATCTCGTTTTTAGGCATTTAGAGAAATTTGTACGAAGTAAATCAGACGTGCTGAGAAGTTAGTCAGACTCGGCTTTTGGCAGAAGCGATGCCGAAAAAGTGCCAAAAAATCCTAAAATATCTGAAGGTTAAATATAGAGGTCAAAAAAATTTGTATAGCTAGACCCAGACTCAGCGTGCAAAATGTACTAGAAATGTCTTGCCAATTTCAAAACAACAGAGGAAAAAATTGTAGAGCGGTAAAGGATAGGATAGGAAAATAATTGGTATATTTTGTAATGAGCATCACTTTTGTCAATATAAGGTGGCGCAAAATTAAGCATCCAATTTTGTTTTCTAACAACTTGTTTACTAAATATTTCGAAAAATCGTTTTTTGATGGAAAACTTTATTTTGAACTTTATGCGCTCCATTGGTTGTCTGTTTGTATATTGCAGGTGTTTAGTTTACGTACGATGACATTTGCATAAACTATGAAACTTCCGATTTATTTTGCGCCACCCTGTATTCGTTATATTTTGGTATTCACATGATTTTCGTTAATACATATGTATATGGGTCAATGTATGTCTTTATAATGCTCCAAGCTTTGGCCCGTCCCTTACTGTGGAGTATTACGTAGCCTACTGCGCTTATACTAACATTATTTTAATTAATATAGTTTTAAGTACGTTTATTTTATACTCGGTAAGAATTTATTGTTCAATTGATTGAATAAATAAATAAACAATATTTTTCATATGTTTCTTACAATAATATAGTTCATTCTACAACAAATATCATACAAATCAAAGTTTAGAACTTTGCATAAAATTTCTAAAACTTCGAAATATTTTCATCAAAATTTTCAACTTTTTAATAAGAAAAAAAAAATTAGGTCCATAGTTTTATAGCCCAGTAAATTTAATTATCATAAAGTGAAAGTTTGGAGTAGCTCAAAATTCTCCTTGATATGTTTTCTCCGGCTGAGGTGCGCAGTTTTCCCGGCCCGATATCGACCAGGAAAAAAAATGTTCAGAAACTAAAGATAATTTTGACGTAATTAAAACTTGTAATTTACTATAATTGAAGGGGCCATAAAACTCCGTACATAATGTTTTTTTTTTAGTTTTTATTTAAAAGTAAAATTTTTAAATTTAAAATTTTTCGAATTGTTATAAATCTTGTTCACAGTTTTGGAATCTGATTTATAAGATACTTATTGCAGAATGAGTTACATTTTTAAGGAGCAAGAGAAAAGTAGCTTAAACTGGTAAAAATACGAAGAATGTACAATATTTATAATTTTGACCATTGTTTATAAAACCATATCATTTAAATTTATGTGTTTTTATTATTTTAACCGAAATGCCAACATTTAAATGGTTTGTCAGTGCTTTCCATGACGTTCTGGGCACGTTGGACGTAACTTTTCAAATTGATTTGCTTTCCAGTTACAGTCGGACCATGCAAATTCAATTTTCGGAACTGATTGCAGAAAAATTGGAAATAGCTTTATCAATTTACTTTCTGGTTATTCATGAATAAAATAAAAAAAACATTTTTGGACTGGCTAAATAAGTGAGGAAAGAGCTTTTCTTGTCATATTCGACTGCACACCTTTGGGAGGTTTGCTTACAAAAAATTTGATTTTTCAAAATTCGCGCTAGGAACATTCAGTTTTTGAATTTTTTTGTTATGTTGACATTAGCGGCCATTTTGTATTTTTTGGTTTTTTTTTTTAATAGATATAAAGGCTCGAATTGTTAATTGATGTGCTTGGCGATTGTTTTTCCTGTAACTTTTTCTGTTCCTTAAACTGAAAAAAACCATGACAATGGAAAATTTGTACGATTCAGGAGACAGGGAACGCATAGCTGGAATGGCGCAGGCCCAAAACAAAAAAAGCATATCCCAAGTGATTCAGGGATTGGAAAAAGTGCTGGCAAAAGTGGCTGAAAGAGCACTTTGGAGGTGACTAGTTAAATATTGGTAAATAAGAAATATTTTTGGATAAAAATAAATAGGTTCCTTTGTTTGAACGAACTCAGTGTGTAGAGAATTTCATAGGAACCACCAATTACTACTACGTAGTAACCCCAGCAGAGTGTAATGTCGCCATATAAGCTGTGGTCAAAAATAATTTTGCTGCACTTGCTTAAAAAAGATTTAAGTACACAGCCTACCCCCTTTTTGGGCCGCCATTTGAAATGTTATCCGATTTTGATGAAAATGTCACTTTGAAAATGTCAAGCAATTCGTATGAAGAGACCGCTAAAACAATGATCATAAGAAGTAAAGGGGCAAAAATAGTAAAAAAACAACAATTTTAAGTTTTAATATGCACACTATTTGTTGTTAAACTTAAAAAAAATTCGCGTACCATTCGAACAATTTTATATTTTTCTACCAACACTTTACAATTGGTGTCTTTTGGTTATTTTCGCGTATGATTCTCTTTTACTTAACGGTACTTTCGAACTGTCCAGCTTAGGAGAACGAAATGAAAAGTATCCTTTAGAAAATGTTTCAAGCTTTCAGAAAAGTGTCACCATAAGCAAATAAACAAAATTACTGTTTGCTATCAAATAAATATATAAATTTTTTTTAGAAAATATTTTTGATAAAATATAAAATATAAGTAATTATTACAGAACAGCACGGCCCACTTTAATTGTCTCTTTTTTAATATATTTTATAAACAATTTTTAGAAGATTTAATAAACTCGTAAACATTCGAAGTTGTATACTTTTTCAGATATATTTATGAATTTAAGAAATCTATTCTGGCATTCTAACAATAACTTATGATTTGTGTCATAATTCTAGAATTATTTAGTATTTTAAAATTTTTTTTTTTTTCACAAACTTTTGGAAATTTACACTGCATAGCACTAGAATTACTTTTTAGTTTTTTGTTTTTCAACTATCACAAATATTTAAATTTTTTTTTCATCCGTGGGATTCTAACAATAAATTGAGATTTTTGTCATAATTCGACAATTAGTATTTGTAATTTTTTTTGAATGTTTCACAAACATTTGAGAATTTTGGAAATGTACACTGCATAGCTTCAGAATTACTCTTGTTTTTTCTATTATCGCAAATATTCAAAAATTTAGGTAATTTAAAGTGGAATTCTAACAGTAACCAGTGATTGTTGTCGCTATTCTAATTTTTTTTAATTTTTCTCAAGTATTTATGAATGTAAGAAATTTATCCTGGAATGGTTGCCATAACATCAGAACTAGTATTTCTACATTTTTTTGTTTTTCACAAATATTTAAGAGTTTAAGAAATTTGACCTGCGGTTTTTGTCGTATTAATAATTCGAGAATTAGTATTTTTAATTTTTTTCCCCCCAAATATTACAGAATTTTGGAAATTTAAACAGCATATCTCCAGAATTAGTTTTTAGTTTTTTTGCAAATTTCACAAATATGTATATAAAAATTTAAACTGGGATTCTAACAGTAACCAGTGATTGTTGTCGCTATTCTAGAATTAGTATATTTCAATTTTTTTTAAATTTTTCTCAAGTATTTATGAATGTAAGAAATTTGTCCAGTTATTTAAGAATTTATGAAATTTATTTTATTTTTTTTAGCTGTAACTAGTCATTGTTGCAAGAATTATGGATTAGTATTTCTTTTTTAATTTTTCATGAAAGTATCCTGAGATTCTAACAGTAACTAATAATTGTAGCCAGAATTTGTAAGTTTAAGCCATGGCAAGCGCTACCAAACCTGATTTTCCACTTATGGCTGAAGTAGAGACCGATTCCATTGACTAATATCGCATTCGGATAATAGTAAAGTATCAGGGCATGAATTACTAATGTTTTATGATCAATTCAACTCTTTAATTGCACCCAATGTGGTTGCTTTATCTAATATTTATCTACCTAGTTGTTACATATTTATTATTTTATTGCTGTACTTTGCAACGAACGTAATTTCTTCCTTTTAAAGAAAATTGCTTATGAGCAATGCTTGTTCTCTTAATTATAATATACAACTTCTACTATTATTTAAATGATTTAATATTGAATACCTTTCAACACCCTGACATGATTTTTCAGTTATGCAATCGCTATAAGCATTTTGTAATTAAGTAGTTGAATTAAAATGCTCTTATATCATGTACATATGTATGTATGTAAATGTGCAAGTAAACAAATATGCATACATATACACACATACTTTATGAATTGCTCCATGGAAGTTTTTGCATTACATTTTTATTAAATTTTTATTGTTGTTGCCTTAATTAGCTAGAGATATTCGTACCTTCGCTGTTGCTGCGATCGTTTTTGTTGCTGTTGTTGTACATGTTTTTGTCAACATGTCGACTTTTGGCACATGGCGTTGCCAGCCAATCCAAACCAATTTGTTGTTAGCAGTTTCATAATGCCTTTCCTGCAACCTCTTCTCCTCCTTGCTCTCCTTTCCAACGCCAATTTACTCGCACTCACCAGCTCCGTTTGACTATGTTGCCTGCCTGGCTGATTGTGTCGGCGTATTAAATTTCACTCGACCACCGCACCATACCTCCTTGTTGGTCGCTAATGAGCATAATTACACTTTGAATTTTTTTCTTCCTCTCATTTAGCGTATTTTTCCGTGCAGCATAGCACAGAGCACCTTCCACTTCACTACCCACACTCGCTCCTGATTCTTTAGCTGATGATGGTCTGTGCGGTTACTTATTAGCTCGTCTGTACGTACATATATGTTTCGATAGATATTTTTTGTTCGTATACCCTCATTTGGCGTTTTGTACTGTCAACCCTCAATTGAGCAGTACTCGTTAATGGGAGCATCAAATGCTAACTATAGGCGCACATACACATATACACATTAGCGCCATATGCATGAATTTGTAGATGGTTTTCGTTATTTTTATTATAAGTATATTTATTTTTTCACTAATTTGACGTGTTTGCACTAAGTTTGTTTAGCTAAGAAGATAGCGAGCCAACAGCAACGAAACCAGAACAAGGTGACAACCGCTGACATACGCCAATTGGGTGTGGCGACTTATACGCATAGACATGAAACGCGTGTGCTGCGTGGTATTTAGGCTGATTTGTTTTCCCTTCGATCCCTTTAGTGGTTTAATAAGTTCACAAAACTGGAGTTGCCGTTGTGCTCATAAAATGATATAAGTTTTAAAACTGTCGTGAGGAAATTAATACTGGAACTTTAGCATTTGAATTTCGCATTTTGAAATTTTGCTTAGATAGAATGCAAGAGTGCTCAGATTGTAGTAAAAAAATGTGTGTGGCTTTGCCTTAACATTATTTATATTTTATTGTGCCATAGTGCACTGTGATCTATGGCATCTCTAATGTAGTTTATTGTGTTTGATGGCGAGCCTATAATTGCTTAGCTTTATGTTCTATGGATTTGGATTCCCACCAGCTTCTTCTTAGAAAAGTTACACATCCGTTTGGTAGATTCTCATTGGGCCATTGATCTGCTAGTCATAGTTTCTCGAAATAATAGCGATAACTATCTAGCTTCAGGAACCCAATTTGTGCTGTTCTGAAAAGAAGGATAAACTGTTTTAACTTTCAATCTAGTGTCGTATAAATTCCGTGCCCGCCAATCGTAGATAAATCCCTATAAGTGGGCATTGGCAAGCTCAAAAACAGCCTCTGGAAATTAGAATTTTAATGTTAGGCTTAGTTTCGCTAGGTAGTTTGGCTATTCATAGCCGTCAACGTACCCAGCCTAGCAAGACCGTGTTTCTTGCGCCCGAGGCATTGAGGACGGTGAATCATTCCTCAACGAGTTTGGAAATTGTTATAAGATACAGAACATAGAAGCAAATGCTGTTCGAAGTTATATCACTTCGAAGGCTTTCTCTGACACACATTTGCATGGATCATCGCTTGAAAGACTGTAGGATCATTGGAACCAATCTTTCAAAGTTTGTTCCAAAGACACCTGCACCAGTTCTACTTTGAACCATCCGTGTATCCCGACAGTACACCCTGAGATGTGTGAGAGAAATAAGAAGACTTAATGGAAAGAAAAAGTTGTTTATAAATAGAAAAATGTGAATAAAACGCAACAGCTCCTATAGCAGGGAATTCTACAATAGTTGGGGGTTGTAAGACAAAATCGTGGTATTGAATTAAACGGTGGCGGTAAGACCTTTGATCCGGCGTTAGGGTGGTGGAAAAAGAAAACACAAATATCAGGGAAGTGGATGAAGTTCAGCAACTTAACCGCTTTCAGAAAGGAGAACGCGAATTCGGTCAACGGTGGGCGCTATAGAGGCCCACATGTGGCCTTTTAATTTCAGCAGGAGGGCACGCCATGTCACACAGCTCACGGAATAATCGATATTTTTCGCACCAAGTTCGCTAATCCTCTAATGAACCGTTTCGGCTATGTTAATTGACCACGTCGGAGCTGCGATTTAACGCTGTAAGACGTCTGCTTCTGGGGAGCCGTGTTCCATAGATGATAGGAATGTTTACTCTTTCGAACTAACTGATAATTATTTAAATTTTTTTCAATTTTTAGGAGAAACGACTTCTTCTTCTTAATTGGCGCGATAACCGTTTACGCGATTTTTGGCCGAGTTTAACAAAGCGCGACAGTCGTTTCTTTCTCGTGCTAACCGGCGCCAATTGGACACACCAAGTGAAGCCAAGTCCTTCTCCTCCTGATCTTTCCAACGCAGAGGAGATCTTCCTCTTCCTCTGCTACCACCAGCTGGTACCGCATCGAATACTTTCAAAGCCGGAGTGTTTGTATCCATTCGGACGACATGACCCAGCCAACGTAGCCGCTGGATCTTTATTCGCTGCGCTATGTCTATGTCGTCGTAAAGCTCATACAGCTCATCGTTCCATCGTCTGCGATATTCGCCGTTGCCAACGTACAAAGGTCCAGAATCTTACGCAGAATCTTTCTCACGAACACTCCAAGCGTCGCTTCATCGGATGTTGTCATCGTCCAAGCTTCTGCGCCATACGTTAGGACGGGCATGATGAGAGTCTTGTAGAGTGTTAGTTTTGTTCGTCGAGAGAAGACTTTACTACTCAGTTGCCTAATTAGTCCAAAGTAGCATTTGTTGGCAAGAGAGATTCTACGTTGGATTTCCAGGCTGACATTGTTATCGGTGTTAATGCTGGTTCCTAAATACTCGAAGTCTTTTACAACCTCGAAATCACAACTGTCAACCTTGACGTGGGTGCCGATACGCGAGTGCGCCTACTGTTTGTTTGGTTACAGGAGGTACTTCGATTTGACTATTTGGACTGACGCTAGGTATCTTGCTTTCAGAAAATTCCAGAAAAAGTATTTTTTATTGTATTTAAATTGAACTTGGACTCAAACTATTGTCCACATGTGACACGTTTTTAAGAAAGTTAAAATGGAGTTTCATTTGCTTACAATTTTAGAAGACCTCAAGGCCACGCTTCTGTTTTTCCATTAACATTTTCTGGAGTACAAATATACGCATATTTCTATACATTAATCAAAAGCAATGATGCTGGAATATTGAAGCACAATAACTTTGTCTCCTTGATAAAAGAACTCTTTTGTATGCATTTGTCAATTTAGCATAGCATTGCACATCCTTTTGCCATTTCTCCAACGAGCGCAGATGAAAAGCAAAAAGCCGCCCGAAGTTTGGGGAGTCCATGACGCGCTAAATATGCGCTGCTGTGCCAACTTCTCACTAGTAAGTGAATTATATTTACATACGCGTGCGCATGTGTGTGTATGTGTGTGATTCCGATTAACGAGCGCATCATTAAACTCACTTGCAACGACTTCATTTAATGCTTTAACACTTTATGCGCCACATAGTGTTGATTATGGGCAATAAAAGTGGTTCGAAAGCAATAAAAATGTAAAAACAGCAAAAATAGGAGAACAAGGCGCATTCATATGCATACATATATGTATGTATGTACATATTTTCATGATGCGTTGACAGCTACTTACAAGTGATATGCAACTAAGTGCATACATACATACATATGTGTATGTATGTAGAAATGTTTGTTGTAAACGAAATGCAGCACTGCTACGCCAACTTGGCCGTATTGGGGTCGCATTCAGGCAAGCGTAACGCGTTCAGTATCAAAGTAAAAATAAATCACTGCCTAAATGGCGTAAATGAGCAGACGTAAATCATTTCACAGCTCGCGGAAATTTATGGAACTGATTTTCCCAAAGTGTCAGTAGATTGCAGTGAAAAAAATATTATTGAAACAAAATTATTTTGGTCGTCAGAAATGTGTAGACGAGCGTTGTTGACTTTAAATGTGCTTGTCAACTGTTGTCGTTGCTATTTGTTGTAATGGTGTCTTCTCGACTGCCGTTGGTTTGATATTTTTGTGGTACGCTTACTAATATTTTTTTTATTTTGTTTTGTGTTTCCTGGCATATTTACGATGCAATAAAATGTTGACAGACGCGCATCATCGATGAGTGTTTTGGCATTCATATTCTTAATATATTATTTTGTCACTTATCATAATGTGGGTGGCGACTTGTGACACTAGCAGAAGCGTACAAATGAAAAAAACTGTGTAAACATTTAACAACCTGTAAACCAAGCTAATTAAAACAGATTTTTACAACCCGTCAAAGGCGTTTCCGCTTCCTTTGCCATACACATACGTATGTATGTGTGAATATAGGCAGAGGGTATATAATATATTATTTTAATGCAGAATAGTTACAGTCAATGAAAATTAAGTATTTTTTTAATCACTTTACGGTTGGAAAATTGTCTACATCGCTAACGCGCCATCGTTATTTCAGGAGCAAATTAAAAAATTTCGACTTGAAATATCTGTTAAATAGCTAACTAAAATAAGTTAGTTTGAATGATTGGTCTGAACATATCAAAAAAGTACAGGGAAATAAAATAATAAATAATTACTTATTCATCAAAAGTTATTTTGTCGCCTTTAAAATAGCCTCCATTAGAAGCAATACACACACTTGGTCAAAAAAGTACCGAGAATCGTTCAATAAAATGCAAAATAATTGTTTAATCATCAAAATTTATTTTGTCGCCTACCAAATAGGCTAAAGCAATGCACACATGCCACCGATTAGTCCAGTCATCGAAGCACCTTTTAAACGCGTTTGAAGAGATCTTTTTCAGCTCCTTCAGCGATTTCTCCTTAATGACCCCTATCGACTCAAAGCGGCATCCGCGGAGTGGCAATTTAAGTTCTGAGAGAAGGAAAAAGCCACAGGGGGATAAATCCGGTGAATACGGCGGTTGTTCGATGACATGTGTCGAGTTTTTGGTCAAAAAAGTGTTCACAATATGAGCCTTGTGATACGGTGCGTTATCATGGTGCAAGATCCATGAGTTTTCTTTCCACAAATTGGGCCGTTTCCTACGCACATTCTCTCTCAAACATCGCATAACTTCCAAATAATATTCTTTATTTACAGTAGAAAAATTTGGAACGAATTCTGAATGCACAACACCAAGATAATCAAAGAAAACGAGTAGCATGACTTTCACTTCTGACCGACTTTGAAGTGGTTTTTTGGGTTTCGACTCATGTGGATAGCGCCATTTAACCGCCTGTTAACTGGTTTGCATGTCAAACTCATATACCCACCTATTATGATGCCTGGATAAACGTTGGACCCGATATCACTTGCTCAAGCATGCCTTCAGCCACCATCTTCCGATGAATTTTTTTTTTTTTAAATTCAATTTTCTTGGAATGAATCGAGCAGCCACGTGTCTCATGCCCAAACTAATAGACGGATCACGCTCTGCGACACTATAGAGGACAGTTGTTTTAACATTCCAGCAAAAAAATTTATACATACTTGTATGTGTAACGCGCGCTTTTTAAATGGTCAATTCCCGATGTTTTTTTTTATAAAATGTATACGATATATAAGAACATAGGGCCTGAATAAAAAAAGTTACAGTTACGTTTACTCAATGCAAGAAATTTGATTTGTGGCCATTAACGGCCTGCTTGAAGCGCTTCTGTTTCAACTAATCGCCTCCACGTATTGGATAGTCTCCCGCGCCTGCGACTTCCTTGTGGGCACCAGGTTAAGTCTGCTTTTGCAATATCTCCATCAGGCTTCCAAAGTATAGCCCAATCCATTTCCATTTTTAGCGCCGAATATCCAGATATATTAAAAAGGAGCCTGCTTCGTCAAACTCCAGAGGTCAGTGTTGAAGATGGTGTTTGCACAGAAAACGAGCACAATCCTTCGGAGGTAACAATTGATGAATGAATGATGGTCTGAACATAGATTAAGGATTTTGGTTGCATGCTTCGTTCGTAGTTTTAATACCGTATAAGGATTTTTGTGTGGTTTTTCAAGAGCTCTGGCAAGCTAATTGTACCAACTAGTTTACAAATGAGGCCAGGGTCGAGGTTCGAGAGATTTCGCGGTTTGAGTGTAAACCTTCACAAAACAAATTAAGTATTGTTTTCGAGGAAATATAAAAGTCCACAATTTGTGAAGCCATCATTTAGTGGTATAAGGCTAGATGTAGGAGATAGCGCCAAATATTCAGGTGTAATTCTCGAGGAGAAACTAACTTGGAGCATGAATGTAGAGGACAGGGTAAGGACGCAGGTGGGGTCTTTCTTCGAAGAACACTCACTGGCTGTATAGGAACGTTATCAGACCTTTCCACCTTAACGGGATTATAGTCTGTTGAACGGCAAGACTACGTTTAAAAACAGTCTTCAGAAAATTCAACATAAGACGCCTGTATGTATTAGCAACGCTCTTCGAACCACACCGTATGCAGTTTATGCTACAGTGCAACAATTTTTGAATTTCTTAGTGCCCGTAATCATTACACATCACGTTCCTAAGTAGCCGTGCCGAAAGCAAGTCCATTTCCATTTAGTTAATTAAATATACAAAAATAATACCCACTAGAAAAAGAAATCACTACTGACAAAAGTAAGCGAGTTAGTAGTTGCGGGGCAAGAAATAACGAAATTTCTTTTTAAAGTCGAAAGATATTTTGTTCTTGTGTATATAAAATTCCTGTGAGTCTTTAATACATACAATTGATCGACTCATATCCGTGGGTATGCGAGTACTTCAGTTCTAAATTTCGTGGGACATCGCTGTGTTAAAATTTTCAGACGAATCGAGCGGTAAGGCATTTGTCTTGGCTCTTTGCAACACATTTCCTAGCTGCTACCTTTTGCTACTTGGTGTATTGTACAAGCATACTCGTATGTATGTGTGCGTTTCAGTTTCGCATGCAGAGACAAACATTAACTACTTAACCAGAAGAGCAAGAAAATCAGCAACAAATGCATTTTGTGGCTGCCTGTAGAGCACACCAACAAAAGGCTAACCGAGTGTCCTTTTCTGCAGCTTCAGTATCATCCACAGCCTGTGAAATGTCCTTTCAACGCACACGCCGCACAGTTATTTTCAGCTCTATACCACCGGCTATTGTGACTACCTTTTGTTCCAAAACTGCTGTGCCTTTGTACTATTCTGCTATGTGGCTGTGCAGGCCGTTGACTTGACAACACTCAACCTCAAGCCGAACTCAACGCATCGCTGACCCTCTGTTTTTCTGCTGTTCTACTGTTCTCTTTTTCTGCCAAACGAGTACAGTTCATTTGTGATTTAGTGCGCTGTTTTTAGGTGCATTGTAGCTCAGCTGACTGCCAGTGTCAATGTAAACGAACAGTTTTCAAAATGGCAACGTTTCACAGACAATAGCCCAATCACTTAAGAATATTGTTTGTGTTGTGTCCTTAGGTGTTTTGGTTTATGTTTTGTATGTTATGTACATTTGTATTCATATTTTTTCTTTTATATTACTTTCGATTCGCCAGATTAATTTGCACTACAAAATTGTTTTAAGTTTAAGTTAACAATGGCGAAATCCGCTTATCCATTTTTACTTGTGTTTTCTCACTTTTGTTGGAAAAATAGCCAGATTGAAAGCATTGTTGATTTATACATACACAACTACATACTTACAAATGTATGCCCATCTGTTTTTTTTTATTTTTTGCATGAATTATAAGTACCAAGAGGGAAATTTGCTATTTCAAGCTGTGTCAAAGAAGGTTTTGAAGTGTTGAAAAAAGGAAAAATGTGTATGTTTGTCGATTTGAAAATGAGCAAAAAATGCTGTAGTAAAATTTTGTTGTTAAATGTAAATCGTCTTTGGTAACTCCATAATTATTTTCGAGATTAAATGACATGATCTGAGTATCGAACATTGACTCGAACTTTTATCTTGCATAAATCAGCAATTCACACAATGCTCTGTGCAGCAATAAAGGATGTTAAAAAATCTGGAAATTTATTTGATATACATACATAGATATGTACATATATTTTTCGAGTTAAATGGAGCACCTTAGAATATTTCCAAAATTAATTTTAGAACTAGATTTTCATCCAATGAATACAGTTAAGGTTGTATCAGTAGCACAGCTGATTTGATTTTTGTTTTATTTGTTCTGGCTTAGTGATTTTCAAAATGAGATGTTTATTTGCTTTTACATTATGTGTGCTTACTTATTAACTTCAAAACTCTGTTCTATTATAGCGATCTTCGATACAATAGGAGCCTTCGATTCGCTATTTCTCTGCCCGCTATCGCTGGGCCTTGCTCACCGGACGAAAAATTGACAAATGAAAGCAACAACTAATTTATCAAGTAAGATTTGCGGCTAGCGAGTATGGCTATACCTCATTAAACTGGTATAACTCATCATTTGTCAATACTGTCCAACTCTCTTTCAAGAGAGTTTTATTAGACCGTGTTCAGATAGGGAGATGTTTGTTGTTTCACCCTTCCGAATTCTCTTTTGATATGCCAATCGTATTTACACATATTGCAATTATTAGTTTTCATCTATTCGCCACTTCTCTCCTAACTAGCTCGCTGCTCGACTAACTTGACGAAAAATTTACACATAAAAGCAACAACAACGTTATCAAGTAAGATTTGCCGCTTGCGAGTATGGCTATGCCTCATTAAACTGGTATAACTCACTATTTTACAAACAAATGTAATTTAAGGCAGCTCTATTCCAGTATTGCCAAGATATGTTTAATTATACTAGTCGCTTCATCTATTCGCCACTGTAAACACTTAGCGAATCGAAAAGGTTTAAGTCATTTGCAAATAGCCGCGGTATGATTCATCGGCCGCGGCATGTCTTCTTTGCATCCATTTGCGTTAAAAAAAATGCATTAGAGCTATTAAAACCTAATCACGATTTTCTTTGTATTTTTCAATCCAACCGTCGACAACTCTCCGAAAATCAATTATTTTTGTCAAAGGGAATTCATCCACCTTAGACATAATGAGCCTGCTTTGGCACTCTGAAAGCTAAAAGAAAGCACAAAATATATGAAAATTTTGTTTTTGTACTAAGTACTGTTACCACCGTGAGTAGATTTGTTCTGAATACAGTTTTGAGTCAAATATTTAAACGAAAATACCATTTTTGCTTTTTTCTTAAGAGTCTTAACAATGCGATTCTCTTACCGCATCGAGTCAATAACGACAATTTATTGTATAAACTTCCTGATAGGGTCTTTAAAAAGTATTCAATATTCTTATGTTAAAGAAAATCAAAACATCAAAACCACATTTCACGGATTCGACTTCAGTTCTCGCGCCAAATTTTCGTTTATGTCTTCTATCGACTGGTATTGGGTTCCTCAAAGACGTAACTTGAGTTGTTAGAAGGGAAGAAAGTCAGCAGGAACTCTAATGGACGATTATCGCGGTTGTTCTCTAACGCGTTTAAGTTCTTGGACCAGATTTGTGAAGTGGCGCATTATTCTGGTACAATCATTTTTCACAAATTTGATTTTTTCTGTGTATTTGCTCTTTCAAATACCGCAATATGCCTCAATCATATTTTGTTTTTATGTTCGTACCGTCGCTACCTCCTTCTGTACGGTGCAATAATACTTCTTCCAAAGTAGTAATTGAATGTAGAGCTATTCTAAATGAGCTGACTAAGCGGTGTAACGCGAAGGTTTTCTGGGTACCAGGACACAAAAACATTTCTGATAGCTCTGCCAGTTTGTGGGCCGTATGAGGGCAGGCGATATCGCGCAGGCCAACAATAGTTGGAACACGGAGTCCACCTTTGATTTAACTAAACAGGTTTAGTCTAGAATGAATGAAAACCGAGCCAGATCCCTCATCAATCTCGACCGAACTGCCATCGTACTTGGAAGTCACCGGATATCGCCGAATGAGAACACATGGGAACTATATGGGGTTTCCTTCCAGTGATTTTTGTTGCAGCTGCAGAAAGAAGAAGAAAATGCAGAGCACTGAATTCTTTCTCTGCTACTGTTCCGCTGTTGTCAGAATGGGACCTCATTATTTAAGGCCTCACTTTTTGTATATGTACATATTTGGTAGATTTGAAATCCGCAACACATTACAATATTTCATCGTTTGTTATAGAGACTAAATGGCTTCACCACGTTGTGTATTAGAGGGCGAGACTTGAGTTCAAACAAGTGTTATCAAAATGGGTTTCCAGACTCAAGTGGACCCCTCTACACCCTCATGTAGGTTGGCAACTACCATATTTAAGTTAACCTTATACTGTCTTATCTTGTTGTTTATGTATTTTATACTTTTTTATATTTTTGTAAATCTGTTTAAACGGGCATTGAAAATTATCGATTCGTGGTGCTTTAGTGTTATAAGCTTAAGGAGAGTTAGGACGAGGTAGAGAGTAGTGAAGGAGTACAGTATCTCTAGAGGGTTACAATTACATATAACCTTTATGTTACAAATTGCTAGTATTTATCCAGTTTAGATAGGATCCCCATGGTAAGTCTATGCCCTTGATTAGCTTGATATGAGTGTTAGATATTAACCGCATTTCATATGAAATCATAGTGTATGATGCGTGTGTGTATAATCATAAATTGAGCGATCCTTTTACCCGAAAACTTTGTCGGACGAGTTTAGCCTTTATTTATTATTTGTAGTATTCACTGGGTGTCATAATAAGCAAAGACATACCTTCTAACACCTCAGCATCTGAGTGCGGCGTTGTCTATTTCAATGTTTTTCTTAGGTAGACTTCCACTGAAAATGCGGCTTATGCGACTGTCTCTATATACTGAATAATCTATACTTCATTATTAATATTGAGGAAGGCAAGGTATGATTAGTTTGCGCTTTTTCGTTTGGTGAGGGGAGGCGTGGTGTTATGGATTATTTTTATAAATTCTCTATTAATGTTACTCTTGCTGACTACGGTGTATTCATATTGAATGTTTTCGTCTATTATCCTACATATACACCTAAGAGGGTTGCTCTTTAGATTTCTGGCTTTGGGCACTTTCAGTGCTGTCAGGCGTCATCTGACGTTTGCACTGGCAAGTTTGACATATTTTACAGGGTGGGCCATGTAAAATTTGCTTTTTGAATCGGCTATACAAAAAAAACTAATCAATATTTTTGCAAACTTTTTCTTTTATTTTGAAGATTGAATATTGTCATTTATGAATGAAAAATAATATTGTTCAAATGACTGCCACGACTGGCCAATTTTATGAACGGCAACTTCGATTTCGTGTTTTAAAGCATCAATCGTCTCTGGATGGTTCGCATAGCATTTGTCCTTAACGATTATTGGTTTTCAAAAACGGTAGCCAAAAGTTCCAGTGTAACTTTGGCAGTGTGACAAGTTGCACCGTCCTGTTGAAACCAAATGTCGTCCATGTCATCCTCTTCAATTTTTGGAAACAACTCGTTGAGCATGTCACGGTAACGCTCGCCATTTACTGTAACCGCGGCTCCTCGCTCATTTTCGAAAAAAAATGGCCCGATGATGCCGCCAGACCAAAAACCGCACCAAACAGTGACTCGTTGTGGACGCATTTGCTTCTCCACATTAACGTGTGGATTTTCTGAGCCCCAAATCCGACAATTTTGCTTATTGAAATAGCCACCGATGTAAAAATCAGAAAAGAACCAATTTGGAAATAGGTTTTCAACATTTCCCAATTTTGTTCAAGCGTATAGCGTCCCATTTCGTAAATGTCAAACCTTTAAGTAAATTATGAACACATTTGATATGTCATTTGTGTTACCATTCTCGAAAAAATAGGTGGTTCACAAATCACACGCTATATGGCCCACCCTATACAATAAACGTACTCAGAATATTTTAATGTGTGACCCGTAATAGTGTTGTTTACATGGTTTTCAAACTTAAACTCGTCAAAAAATTTAATTAAACAGCGAACAGTTTCATCACACATTATTCGTCGAACATTATTTTCCACAATTTCTGATCTGAGTTAACAAGTCAAGAATACATCGGTGAACTAACATCAATATGTGGGGAGTAGGCACCATCTTAAAAAACTGGTTCAATAAATTTTCCCGTGATCACTGTTCGCTCACCGACGAACCCCGGTAGGGTTATTCAAAATCATTTGTTGTGTCAGAAAATATCGAATGATTGAGTAGGTTCGTCATCTTACATACCGTAAGATTGAGGCATCTTGGGGCATTACGACAAGTAGTTGTGGTAAAAAGAATGCTCACGTTGGATCTCAAACAATTTTTAAAAAACACTCTGAAAACACGACTGGACAAAGTGCTTTAAAAATTGGTTCAAACGAATGGAGAAGTGTATTGACCATCATGGAGAATATTTTAAAAAACAATAAAACATTTTTCCACCACCATTGTTTAGTTTTCCATTTTTAGGCTAGAAATATAAATAGCAATCCTCGTGTATGCTAATTCTGCGTATTTTAATGCTGTGCACTTCATTTTATTTTATGAGTTCACGCTAAGGCTTTTAGAAGTTCTTTACAAATGTAAGGCTTACCCAAAAAGTCGGACTATGCTAACCAAAAGCAGTAAATCTGCACTTGGGCGCTATTTGAAAGGCGTAGGATTATGATATAAATGTCCTTGGATATGGTTTTTGTAGAACGGAGTCGTGTGTCGCATTGACCTGCCTGCCATTAACACATATTTTCATTTTTTCATATAGGAATTGCAGAATATGTCAAGCTCCAGCACAAAAATAATTAAATAATAATACCGAACTCATTTTTTGATTTCTTTCGTACTCGAACGTTTCTTACATTTCCTGTTCTTTATGCCCGCGGGTGCTTCTGAATCCAGCTACTATGCGGAAGTGAAATTCCTTGAAGTCTTTTGTGTGAAAGAAAAACATCAAATGCAATGATTTGTCAAAGGTCAACGCGATTTTTAAGTGAGTTCAAAGTGCCACTTTGTTATTCCTAAATTGAATGGGCTATTAAACTGCACACCCAGACATTTTCTAAAGGCTCTGATGAAAAGTTGAAAATTTTTTGAAATTTGTTAAATTTAGGAAGTTAGGAACTTTCAGTTATACGATTTTTATTATACAATGAACTATGTTTTTATAAAAAACTAACAAACAAATTTTGCATAAAAAAATGCGAATATTGTAATAAGATAAAGTGACTTAATTATGTGAGCCCAAGTGTAAATATATCACACACACTCGGCTAAGATGACTGTTTGCTTGTCAATTTAAGGTAAGCTTCAAGATTAATAAATTTTTTGGGCCCCTGTAAAGAGCAAAATCTGAAAGTAAATAAAATTTTTTTGCATAAAATAATCATGTCACAGGCTAGAAAGTGCACAACAATCACTTCAACTCTTCACTGTGTGATGATCCATTGGCTGCCAGCAAAGCGCCGTTTTATTTTCCATTTCGTATTGCATCTATGCGCTTATGCATATACATCTGTACTTCTATTTTTTATGCTGTTTATAAAAAATATTAAATAAATGGAAAATATTCGTTGGCGCTGACTGCGATCCAAGAGGTCACAACAGGCGCTTCCAACAACTTTAGTAAAATCATTTGTTCAAAAACTGCTAATGTTTCTGCTGCTCCTTTTACATGAATAAATTTTGCTGCAAGCGCCGCTGTGCTAAAAATGAATATAAAATATACAAAAAACAAAAACAATAAAAAAATGAAAACTGCAACGAATGCAGGATATTTGTAGACTAAAAAAAAAGACGAAATAAAATAAAATACTTGTTTAAATATGCAAAAAAATGGCAAATGAACAACAAAGCCTACACATTGGCGCGCATATCGCGTTGCTTGTCCCAGCCTACAAACAGCTGCTTGGTAAGTTACCATTGGACGCCTCGGAACGTCAAAATTGCCTGGAAGGCGCCCAAAATGCAAAACGTACGCTCACACAGATTAACGATTACGCCGTGCTGCCGCGCGTCGCTCCACGCCACATAACTGGTGATGGTGTATTTAAGCATTTTGCATGGCTGGTGGTTCTACTGATCGTTTGGTTGTTTGCTGGTGGCATGATCGTGTTGCACGGACCGCATGTGCTCGCTGTTGTTACCTGTTGTTGGTATACATCTGTATATACAGTAAAGCACAAGTGATCTTGTCAGTTGCCGATTCGAGAACCTCTGTGGCTGGCGCTTCGCAGACGTGTTGTCTTTTCCGAAATTGCCCGATTGACATTCTAATGCGATTCGTTTTGAAGTTTTTATCTTGCAACGTGCTACATTATGAAATTGTTCTTGCATTCATCAAAGGATTGTTTTTGGCATTACATGGCGTAGGTGATGCACGAAATGAAAACCTTTGTGGCAGAGCAAAACTTCTTGCAACAGATAATGCATAAAGCTCTGCGGCGAAAGCTGAAAGTGATTTAGCGCAGTTTATGCGTGCATACACACACACTTACGTACATTTGGTTTGTTTTCATAAGTTTGAACAACCATTCGAGTTTTTTTATCCACTTCTTTTATCAACCGTTGTAAAATCCACGTATTCTGTTAAAGCTGTGTTGCTTGTTGTTGTTTGTTTGGTTTTTTTTATTTCTCAGTTGATGGTTTGCTGGGTATGTTGCCCGCTGTCTGATCTTCATCTGGTTTGCTTTCATCAACCTCTTTGTTGTTGTAGCGCATTGTCGCTGATTATCCTGCAACGTTGGCGCACCAAATTGATTGATTTGCCATGGTCGCATGTTTTCAACACAACGGTTAAGCTGGCGATTTGAAGTGATTCGACGCTTCAACAAATATGGCCAGAAGCACGGTAGTATCGCAAAAAGCTAAAAAGCTAAGGGGCACTAACAGGTTTCAATTTGCCTTTGAAAATATTTACAAGAAAATTTGATTGCGTTAAAGAAAGTTGTATGAGTTGAAATGAATTAAGAAAAGGTTTGGAAAGAAAAAAAATATATATTTATAATAAATTCCGAAATAAAAAATTGCGTACCTCCTACGAAACATTAAGAGCACTCTGCACAAAAATTCATATTATGGACAGAAGACCTTAGAGATTTTATATGGAAAGCCTTAATATTTTTGGAAATTTTGTTGCAGCTTTAAAAACGTGGACGCGTTGGTTCGCGATATTTATTTTGCTGTCTTTTTGATTATGATAATGTCAGTAATTTTTGTGTTTGGAAACACCACCACACTGACATCAGTTTGGCCGAAACAAATTTTGTTCGCTGTGTGAGAATCGCCGAGCTCTCTCTCTCTCTCTGCGTGTTCGTTGAAACAACAAGAGCACACAATTAGCAAACAAAATTTCAGCGCCCCATTACTTTGCCACTGAGATTAATTGTAACACTCGTATATAACTTTAAACAAACGACAGCCCGAATCAAGCCATTTATCAGCATCAACAGTGCTCCTAGGTTGAAGTTAGCAAGAGACCAAATAATTAGGGATGTGAACTTCTGGAGCAGCATAATTTTTGCATACAAAAGCAAACTTAATCTTTTCAGACTAGACGGAAAAAGTCTTGTTCGGAAAAATCAAAATTTGCGCAGCACAGTTTAATACTGTGGACACAGGTGTGCCCTACGAAGTTTTGAAATCTGAAAGAAGAATCCGTTTCAAAGAGTCACAAAATTAAAAAAATCAAGATAATGTTTGCTTCTTCAGGATAATGACACGAAGCGTAATACGGCGATTGTACAAAATTGGTGCATTTGAGATTGTCGGCAAATTGTTCAAACAACAGCACAATAGGCAGACTTGAATGTTATTAAAAACCTGTGACCAGTTCTAGATCATTAGATTCGAAAACAGGAAATTCGAAACAAAGCTTGACGCCAGCGTTAAAAGAGGAAGTGCAAAGAATGGAGGGAATACCACGAGATTACAACGAGGAGTTAAGCTGCATTCTTCTGGTCGATGGCCTAGCGATGAAAAAAAGATTTAATAATGCCAATGGAGAACAAGGAACAAGCCTTTCATAAACTCATCGAACGCGCTAAAAGACCAGAACATGGCTTTTTATAGCCTAGGAAAATTGCCAGGCACTTGGAAAATGTTGTATCAAGTTAGTTTAGACGAAATGTATACTTCCAGTCTGAGGAAATAACATCGATTGGGATTGTTATTGGGCTTCTAATGGTAGAAAAAATTATCATATTATGATGATGATGCATGCATTAGCCCTACAGCTCGGTGTGAGCCTTAGCATTCTCCACAATTTTCCTCCATGCATCCCCGTCCATAGCCATACTACGGTAGTTGGTTGCTCCTATGCTTCTTAGATCGCCCTCAACGTCCTCTAACTATCTTCTCCGCGATCGTCCTATTCGTTTTTCACCATACATGCGTGCATCCTAAACTTTGCGAGGTATTCTTTCAACTAACATTCTCCAAACATGTCACAAGCATCGAATGCACGGCGATTTAACAAATCGCGAGGCGTTTCCACTTTGTAAGAGTTCCTCTAGCTCATTATTATATCTGAAGCGATGGAGGTCATTTACTCCTCGTACTGGATAAAGATAATCAAAGATAAGCCTAATACATGAATACAGTTCCAACTGCCGTTTTTCCCGCTCACCCTCATCGGTGACCGCTGTTGTAGTCAAATGATAAAAACTACTATAGAAAGGAAGTGTCTTCTAATAGCGGCCAGTTCCTGACATGCTGATGATAAATCTTCTAGTGCATTTTTGCTCAAGAATGTACATGCATCTGTGTGATATATGTACATGTACTCAAGTTCAGTCGATCAGAATAAATCGAAAAATCCTATAATGACATCGACATTTTTTCTGCTTTTTGATTTTAAATTAAGACATAGAGGCAATTATTCTAATACAAGTACAAAATTTAGAGTCTCTGATATACTTCACGACTAACCTCTGCCGTATTTGGGGAAGTTTGCGCTACTTCTTGTATGCTTCTTAACAAACCTTTTTCTGAAAGTGTCAATGTCAGCTGCATTAAATTTGAAAAAATTTATAGAGTCCACTTGATTAACGTTTGAAGAAGATTCGAGTGGAATTACAATGGTAACTCTTCCAAGTGTATTGACACTATTTTATTCTGCTATATCGCTGACATCAAATTAGGCAATTGGAAATGTGCACTTGCTTTTTCAATGATTCTTGCTAACTTTTTCCTCGACATATCAATTAAACAAACAGCTGCAAATAAAGTGGGAAGACTTCTAATTGATACTGAAACCGACTTTGTTTAAAAATCTTAACGAATGATTGCTTCATTTAAGTTTGAGGATATGGCCAAGCGCCAAAATCTTAATTTCTGGCATTTCGTGAAACATTTTGCGTTCAAAAATATTACATATTGAGAACAAGGATAGGCCAATTATTGCACTAAATAAAATGTATGTTAATAATAAAAAAAATAAAATAAAATAAAAACATAATATAATAAAATATATAACATATTGGGATGGGGGAAAAGAAATGTCGTATTTGTGATCGAAATTTGACGCTTTATTTAACGTACTTAGAATTAGCCGATTCAAGTCAAATATGCCCCGTTTTGTTCGCAAACTTGTTGCCATTTAGAAGGCAACTTCAATATGCCCCCTTTATAAAACCCACCCTCCTTATTTGCAAAAAACTCAGACAACCAGTTTCCGCAAGCCTCTTTTGAGGCCAACTTTGTTATCACCAAGGGCGTTTTGCATGGATCGGAAGAGATGATAGTCACTTGGTGCCAGGTACGGACAATATGGTGGGTTCGTTAGGACACCCCATCCGAGCTCCCGTAGCTTCTGGCGGGTCATCAAAGATGTGTGAGTGCGAGCGTTGTCCTGGTGGAAAACAACACCATTCCTATTGAATAATTCTGGCCGCTTCTGGTCAATCGCCTGCTTCAAGCGGTCAAGTTGCTCACAGTAGAGGGCCGAATTAAGGGTCTGGCGATAGTTGAGCAGCTCTTAGTGTATAATTCCCTTCCAATCCCACCAAACACACAGCAAAACCTTCCTGGCGGTCAATCCGGGCTTGGCTATGGTTTGGGCCGGCTCGCCGCTTCTCGACCACGATCTTTTTCGCTTGGCGTTGTCGTACGTGACCCACTTTTCATCGCCAGTCACCATCCGCTTCAAAAAAGGGTCAAGTTCGTTCCGTTTTAGCAGAGAATCGCAAGCGTTGATTCGGTCCAAGAGATTTTTTTGCGTCAACATGTGTGGCACCCAGACATTCAGCTTTTTTTGGAATCCAATCTTCTGCAAATGGTTCCAAACGATTTTGTGGTCTACACCTAGTTCCTGACTAATCGAGCGAATGCTTACATGCCGGTCTCTTTGGATAATTTCAACGATTTTCTCTACGACGATTGGCCTACCAGGACGGAGTGCATCTTCGACATCTACTACACCAGAACGAAATCGATCGAACCAACGCTGCGCTGTGCGAATCGTTACAATATCAATTTTTGCCGCCGCCTTCGTTGCATTTTTACCTCTAAGGTAGTAAAAACGTGAAATATGACGAATTTCTTGCTTGGTGGACTCCATCTTTGACGCGCTATAACTTAAGACTGAAACGTACCATCACAACACTGTCAAAGACACACTTGTAGTGCAGATGGTCATCTTCAAATCGCCGTTTAGTGTGACCCGATGCAATAAGTACAACGCAAGATATGTTTAAATGTCACGCTCAATTGATAAAATACGAGAATACTTTTTCCCCAACCCAATATAAAATATAAAACGTATCCAATAGTTAAAGACTTTACCTGAATTTCATGCAAAAGAGGGGCGTATTGATATCCCAAAAACATGATTTCCTAGGCTGAATGGGTACGAGGCGTGGGCTTATGAGTGCGACCCAGACATCAGGTAAGTTCGAGGAGAGCTCCGAATGAACCAATACCAAACAAACCTGGTTGTTTTCAGTCTAAAATGGAAATTGATGCTTAGGTTTTTTATGGATTATAACGGTATTGTACACCACAACTTTTACCAGAGGGTGAGACAGCTAATACGGACTATTATTTGGGTATTATGGGCCATTTACGTAAAGCAATTTGCCAAAAAAGAAGAGATACCATCATTAACCGCGAATTTTTGACGAAGAATGAAACGAATAACCTCCAAGAGCCATCGAATTCACTTGGTATAGCTCCCTGCAATTTTTTTTCTGTTAGATCGAGTCAGAAAACCATTGAAGGGAATGCGTTTCAACAGCCGAAAGGAAGTAATGGAAAATCAAAAACGACTCTGATGACTGCACAGAAAATAGAGTTCGAGAAATGTTTCGAGGGATGGAGCAAACGCTGTCATAAGTGCCTTGTAGTTGATGGCAAGTACTGCGTAAATCACTTTTGAGAAATAACCTTCTTATGACTTTTCTGAATATATTCCGGGAACTTTTTGATCAAGGGAGTAATTAATATGATTTTGCAACAAAAATAATCATCATCAATAAACTCCTGTCCCAAAGTTCATTGACAGATCTTAGCCAACAATTAGAGATAAATTAAAATATCTTCAAAAGAGAAAAATACTAGGCGAAAGTAATGCGGTAGCATTGCAATATATTTAAAAACAGTTGATTACTAGAAGACCAAGAAAGAACTTTATTAAGCTTATTTTGGAGCATTTGTGAATCAAATAAGTTTCTTACAACCGAATAGATTTGAAGGTCGCCAGCATAAAGTAAGAACTTGGCATATGAAAAACAGTTTAAGTGACTGATAGCACAATTGTCTTGTGGCAGTCCAGATGGTTCGACTAAAGAATATGACTGATGATTGTCAACAACAACCGCACACCCACGATTCAAGAGATAGGACTTCAATAAAATATATAAAAATTAGTAAACAAATAATTTGAGTTTGAAAATCATTTGCCATTTATTATAACTAATTAATTAATTATATTTTAATATATGAAATATATGAAGTGTGGCATGAAAATTTGTAGCACGAAGTGAATACAATGAATATTTCATATGACTTGAAAGAATGCTCACAAAATCGTGATATTTGTACAAAAATCTTTAAACAAACGGCTGTTTGGTGAAACCAAACCCACCACCAGACAACTTAAAAGCCTCAAACGAGCATAAATTCGCATACATACACACTACTTACCACTGTTAATATGTACACACATATGTGTGTGTGTGCTTTTGAATAGCATTCGTGTAACCCAACCAAATACAAATGTAGCAAAAATATTCGTGAGCACAAAAATAGAGATGAATATCAGAAGGGGCAAACTACGTACAAATGGGCGTTGACCAAAAAATATTTTATTGCCAGCGAGCGCAAAAAAAAAAAACAAATTGAAGAAATTGAAATGGTGAATAATTCGTATATGCTTGTGTTTGTGTGAGTATGGCGGCACTAAAATGCCACTGACGCCGTGTCACAGCGAATAGCGAATCGTGTTGCACATACTACATACATACATATATATAAATAAATACATCTATTCAGAGTTACGTGCAAACATATTTACATATAAAGTCACATTTTGAACAAAACAAAAAAAAAAACAAAAAAAAAAAACAGCTTATGACTTGCACTGGAAATCGTTGCTTTGTAATTTTTCAAATTTTTCTGCATTAATACGTGCACATGCAACTTCTGGTAGCACTGCTAATGTTTGGCTCGCACACAAAATTTGAACAGAAAAATTTAAAAGGTAAGAGTAAAGCAAAAAGAAACAAACCAAATGTGAGATCGTCCAAAGCGGAAAATTTACATAATTTTTTTTGTGTGTATCTATTCGAATTTACTCTACCAGATACTCGACACGAGCTGCTTTTCTCGGTTTTCTTTTGGTGAGGCACGCCAATTGAAGTAGCATGCAACACTCACACATGCATACACACATACATACATACAAACCTACATTGCTGTGAATCAGTGATTGAAGAAAAATGAAAGAAGTAGAAGAAATTCCAATGCACAGTAGTCTCACAAAAAAAGTACGCTGCAATTGAAACGAATCGAAATTTGTGTAAGGAGCACGCCCACTTTGCAACGCTATGTAGCATATGAAAGAATGCCACGCACGGCGACATTTTGCTGACAAGCAACGCAACAGTGGCAGCAACAAAGAGACGAAAGCCAGAAGAAAGGAAGCACAAAAGTCCAAGAAAAGAAAAACTTTGCCGGTGTTTTTTTTTTTTACTTTTTCACATTTTTACTACATTTCACTTTTGTTTTCTACGTGTACACCAAATATGGGTACAGCAAATTGGCCGCATTGCATCAAATGACAAATTTATTGCATGCAACTTTGTGTTCTTGAAATAATTAAATAAGTTTATTCCAGTGAATTGAATTCCACTCCAGTTTCCATTCAATCGATGAATGGACGCGCTTCTTGGCCATACTTGCAACGTGCAACTTCATTCAGAAAATCCGCAGTTGCAACATTGCTTCGTGTCGCATTGCGTTTGATGAACTTTCGAACTGCAGGCTGTTTGTCAGCTGTCAGTTGTTGACGTCCGGAAGACGTGACAAATTTGTGTGCCAGCACATGCTTAAGAATATATCCACCAACTTGTGTTAATACATATTTACATACATATATGTACATGTTGTATAACATGCAATATGCATACATACAGGGTGCAAGTTACAAATGTACATTAAGTACTGCAAGTAAGTAACATGTACGGATTTCGAACACGCTAAAGTTAACAGTAAGTCAATGCTTTTGTTGTACATATTTTGCTGTTTTTTTTTTTTGTTTTATAAAAATTCTTTATGTAAAGGTTAAGGGTTAATTTCGTTAGTGTGCATTGAAGAAATAGCTTCCACTACTGTACATACCATATATGTATAAGTTATGGTATACATTTTCTGTTTTGACTGATTTCTGACGTTTAAGCTGAGTTTAGAGTTTTGGTGTATTTGGGGTCTTACTATAGAATTCTCTGACAAGTACCCTTGTAGTACATTTTTAACCTCTGTGTCTCTCTGTTATGTGTACTTTTGACAATTCCCAACAAAAGGGCCAAAAATACCCTTCCATTGAGGAGTTAGAGGGTTAAAATAATCCACAGAAATGTTCCCCTTTTTTCTGCTTTTTCATACAGCTGCCAGTCTGATCATATAAGAATCACAGAGTTTCCTATGCCGATTTATCATAAGAATGCGCAAAAGGTGGAGCATTTTATTCATTAATTAATTAACTGAATGCGTTAAAATTTAATGGGCCATATAAAAGACTATATTCCTAAAAAACCATCCCATTTTAAAACAATTACTTAAAATATTTGATTTGTCGATATCTCTGTGGTACTTTCGTAAATTTTGTGACTTTGAGTTAAGCCGTTTTTGTTAGCAGATTAACCCACATTTTTTAAATAATATATGAGCCGTTTTCTTTGAAATTGTTTAAGACCATTTTCACAAAAAATTAGTTGATGATGCAAATTTATACAATTTTCTATGAACTTTTTCCAAAATGATCTGGTAAAATGTTCATTGTTTTAATCATTGCAAATTTTCACAGTTAATGAAGTTTCCACACAGTGTGGACCTACACCATTTTCGAAATAATTATATTTGTAACTTCACTCAGAACGTCTTTTTTGAATTTACTTTGCGATCTTTGAATTGTTCTAAACCTACGCCATCTTATAATTCTTGCTTGCTTCTAATAAGCCTTAATACCTTAGAATCTAGGAGAACTGTACCCTCACTATCCTTTATGTTTGATGTTGTTCATGGCTCTTTAGATATTTCTTTTTTTATTAGATCGCATCAATTTTAATATTCTCCGAAAAAGCCTCCCTTTTTATGTTGCTTATTGGAAAGCTGTGTATGCACGCCATGCCCTAATTGCGTGTGCACTTAGTGAATTAAATAAAATTTCGAGTTCTATATCCATCGATTTTTCTATAGCATGTCAATATGAATTTGCTAATACTTTGAACTCTTATTTTTAATCTTTTACTTTCTTAAGTTTTCATAATTTGTAATTTTTAGTGCTTTAAGTACAGGTCAGTCCATAAGTTCGCGCGTATTTTACCCATAACTTCACTTTTGTACGATTTTTGCATACAAAAAATTATTCGCAGAATATAACGAAGCTATTTATATTTTCTTTGATATATTGTGCATTCAACAAGCGGATATAAGCACTTGTTGTTAAAAAATAAAATGGAATCTTCCAACGCGTATAAGAGGCATATTTTGCATTTTTTTTTATAAAAGTGATAAAAATGCAGAGACTTCTGCTGCAGAAATAAACAACGTTCACGGAGAGGATACCGTGAGTGTAAGGACTGCGCAAAAGTGGTTTTCAAAATTCCGAAGTGGTAACTGCGACGTGGAGGATGCCCCGTGCGCTGGTCGTCCTGAAGTCTTTAACTCCGACGCCTTGCTCGAACTCGTGGAAGCTGAGCCAAATTTGACAGTCGATATGATAGCTCAGAGGTTAAATTCATCGCATGGAACAGTTCATGGGCACTTGGGTCAGTTGGGAAAGGTTTCTAAGCTGGGAAAATGGGTTCCGCATAGACTTTCCGTCGCCTACCTTCAGCAGAGAGTGAATGTGTGTTCTCAGCTGCTGCAACGGCTTGAAAATGAACCGTATATTTACTGGTGATGAAAAATTGGCCCTTTACAATACTCCTGTCGCAAACGCCTAACCATAAAGATGAAACACCAGAACCGACACCTAGAGATGGCCTTCACCCCAAGAAGATTATCCTGTCTACTTGGTGGGATATGACCGGTATTGTTTATTATGAACTTTTGGAACCAAACCGGACGATACCTGCTGATTATTTTTCCTATCAGCTATCAAACTTGAATGAGGCACTTAAAAAGAATCGACCGTCTTTAGTGAATAGTTTTGTTTCACCACGACAATACTTTGATAAAGTATGGTATGAGGGACTAATCCATAAACTTCAAGCAGTTCTACCAACCCAGTACTCAAACATTTTAAAATCCTACTTAACGAGCAGATACTTTAGAATAAAGTAAGCAGATGTCTATTCAGAACTGAAAGATATTAATGCAGGTGTCCCGCAAGGCAGTGTACTCGGGCCAGTTTTGTATCTTTTGTATGCTAACGATATACCCACATTCAGCAATACAACAACTGCAACATTTGCCGATGACACTGCAGTATTAGCAACTGATGAAAAACACTTAGAAGCAATTCAGAAGTTACAAGCATCAGTAAATGCAATTCAAAATTGGACCAAAAAATGGGGTGTCAAGTTAAAATCAAGTCTGTGCATGTTGACTTCACTAATAGAAATAGAAATTGTACACTAATATTTACCAATAATACGGCAATACCGCATGCAAATACGGCAAAATATCTAGGGATGACCTTAGATGCTAAGCTGAGATGGAAAGCACATGTCAAGAAAAGACACGAGGAGTTAATTCTTAAATACAAGAAAATGTATTGGCTGTAAGGCCGACATTTTAAACTCTCTATTTATAACAAAATACTTTTATACAACCAAATACTGAAAGCAGTGTGGTCATATGGCATACAGCTCTGGGGAACAAAAACATCATTCAACGATTCCAAAACAAAGTATAATATTACGCGACATCGTTAGAGCGCCGTGGTACATTCGTGGTACAAACTACTTGAAACTGATGACCTCACGAGAAGATTAAAAAGGACGAAACCGCATGATCTCTTTTCATACAATTTTTTCTTTGCTTGAGATGTTTTAATTTAATTAAATATATGTAAAATGAATTGCTTATTAGTTTTGTTAACTAGATTGCAATAGTAATAAAATAAAAAAAAAAACGACAACACAAGACCTCATACCGCAAGGCAAACATTAGGCAAGCTGAACGAGCTCGGATGGGAGCTAATGCCGCATTCACCATACTCTCCAGATATTGCAGCTTGTGAATATCACCTTTTCCGTGGAGTAACAAGAACTACTCCTTAAAAGAAGCTTTGGCTCTAAGGACAAACAATTTTTTGAGGAGGGAAGACATTGTAGATAATGAAGGAAAATATATTATTGATTAATAAATACTTTAAACATCTTTTTTATTAATTCTATGACCCCCTTTAAAAAACGCACGAACTTATGGACTGACCTGATAATAAACTTTTTATTTGTTTATAGTCTGTGAGAAACTTATAATTTCATACACTAAATTTATATATGCATCAATATGAATATATTAGAAATACCTTATTGGTATATTTTGTTTAATTGTGAACACTAAATAAAAGGTTTTTCAAAAGGCGCGAAAAATTTAGATTCTTTCAGGTTTCACTATTTTTATTCAAAATTTGCGCTACAGCAGCAATATTCTCAACACAACGTCTAGTTTTGGTTTGCCATTTTTTCATTTTCTTTAGAAGCAGTTGCTTGACATTTTTTCTACAATTTGTGAATTCTCGACTCATTCGGCAGATTATTTCCACCAAAGAAATCACGAATTTTGCCATATGTTATTCCTAAAGATCGACCATTTTCATAATAAGTTTTAATGCATTGTGCTTCTGTGAAAAATTGTGCATCTATCAAAGATGGCATAAAAAAAGGAGCCCACTAGGAAATATTTATATATATTTCTTTGAAATGAAATCTTAAATTTTTTCAGAAATTAATTGGAGTCTGTAAAATATTTTTAAAATTTTGGGTTTATTTTTTGTATTTGCAAGTCTACAAATGTTCGCAACACCCATTCCAGAAACGCATGTTGAAAATGTTTGTTGCATGCAACACTCATTCAGACAAATTTAAAATAAAAACAAGACAAATTAAGCTGGCAATAAACTTATTAAATTTACAAGCTGGCGCTTACCGGGGATGAAAACGTAAAACAAAAAACAACACAACAACATCTCGTTCCTAATATTACAAAGTTGCATGCACAATAGTACCTTGCAACACTGTTTACGCCTCAAAAGGTTTGCTTTTTAACGCCCTCACTCAACGCCAATTGCATCGCCATCCTTGCGCACAAGCGCAAACCCAATCGCTTCTTCCTTCCATTCATCAACGGCGCGTTATAAAAACGTCCAAATATATCAGCGCATTTTATGGCGCCGACAATGACGGCGGCCGACCAACATATGTGTACGAGTATACCTGTACTCTGTCCATCAAGTGTCTGGCCGAATGTCCGAAATGTACCCGGTTGACCTGTCGGTCGTTGGCCAATCTTTTCAGTTCTTTCAAAAGACGGTTTTTATTGCCGCGCAAATTTCGTAAAATCATAAAAAATCCTTTGTATAATTTTTTTTTTTTTTTTGTGATTTGGCCAGCTCACACATTGTATTCCATTGCAGCAGTTTTCCATAATACGAAATTGTGTAAAAAATTTGCGTCTTCTTCTGTTTCTTGATGAGTTTTAAATGAGCTGGCGTGCATTTTGGCGCCTGCCGCCTGACTTTTTACTTCTTCAAGAAATCATCAATTCATTCAGATGCATACATATAATATTTACTGTGTCGCGGCAGTGGCGGTGGTGGTGGTAATTATCATTATGCGGCGCATAATCGGTCAATGTCAGTGTAGGCTTCGAGGCATCTTCATAAATTTTGCATTTACTATCCTAAAGCTTGTTGCCTTGAAAATGCCAAGAGCTTTAAATATTTCAGTTGGAGTGAAAAGATATACATATAAAACCGAGCTTAATATAAATATTAAAAATTAATGTGGATAATTTTATTTATTTGGATGTGCATTAATTTCTTATGAAGTGACGGGCTGGAATAAGTTTAGTTAAAATAATTAAGGAATTACCGCTTTTCCAATATTTCACTATCCAATAAGCTACACCTCCTAACTAAAGTAATGGTCTGCACACCAGATTCAAGTCAATTGTCGAAAATGAAGTAAGGTTAGGATATTTATAAGTATATTGGAGAGTGGATAAGTATATTGGAAGTTGAAGAGCAAACTAAAGTGATTTAAAGTGAACATCTCAACTGATTATGCCTGACTATGACTCAGAAAAGACAGACCCGTTATATACCATTAGATCGTTTGGCTTTCTTTATCCAGGCGGCAGTCGTAGCCGAATGCTTTGATGCCTGACTACCATTCGGGAGTGTGTAGGCTGGAATCTCCGTGCATGAAAATCAAACAATAAAATATATTTTTTTTACAATAATAGCGGCATCTCCCCGGCAGGCAATGGCAAACCTCTCCCCGTATTTCTGCTATGAAAAAGTTCTTCATAAAAAATAAGTCCCTCACAGAAGTGTATACGCCAATTATTTATTTATTTTATTTTTTAACAGAGCAGAAAGGTAAAAGTCAAAATCAAGAATACATAGGTTAAGTTAGGTTAGATGGCTGCTTTGAAAAAGGTGTGGGTATCATTAAAGCCTTGCCCGGCGAGAAAAAAGAAAATGCACAAAATATTTAGTGAAGATGACTGGGATTTTGGATGGAGTACCTAACCATGGGCAAATAGGAAAATTCCCAATTGGCTAATACCAACGTGATAGTTCCTCAGTTATACGTAAAAAGTAAGCGTTAAGATGCATGTCTTCCGAAGATGTATATTGTGAAAATCTGGGGATCTCTTAGTTTTCGGCTTCCCTACTACTGTAGTGCCTTTCAGACTGAACTGATGGCAATAATGAAAGCCGTGACACTGGTACAGTGTGATGTGATACTTGCAGATGATATCTACATTTTCACTGATAACCAGGCGGCGATAAAATCCCTCACAAAACAGTCGACAACCTCCAAGGTAGCCACGAAATACTGCACATTTCTTAACGAGATGCCTGAGTCATTTTACCCAATGATAACATGAGTTCCTGGCTATTGTGACATTGAGGGGAACTGCAGAGCCGATGAGCTAGCGAAAATCGGCACCAAATTGACTAATGAATACAAGAATGATATAGGTATACCCTTGCAAACATGTAAATTGCTTGCTTTCGAGAAAATTGTACGTAGCAGCGAATGAAAGATGGCGTAATGAAGTCACATGCAAAATCGCCCGACAGCTGTGGCCAATTCTCAATGCTAAGCGCACGGAACATCTACTAAGATGAAATGAAGATTGCGCCCAGAGAATGGGTGTGCAAACGCATTACTTCTACAGAAGTTGTCTAGATGAGCAAGAGGAAGAGACGATCGCGCACCTTTTGCTCTATCCAGGCGTAGACTCACTATTTTGGGTAGACAATCCTTTAATGAATTGGAAAATCTAGGATATCATAAAAATTTGTAAAAGTACACACTGGTTTTAGGAGCGATAAGGATAAGTTCCCTATGCGGCATCACAATGGGATATGAGCCTGAGTGTGTCTCATAGTGGAAAATCGCTTCAACCTAACCTAACCTAAGGCGCCTGTATCTTAGTCTACTGAAGGTAGGGGTGGTTAGTTGCATACTCTTGAGTTGAAAGGAATTTTTTTTACTTACATTTTTGATGATTTCTGTTCGAAAGCAATCTGCTGGTAGCCAAAAAAACCCTACTTTTAATGCATGTAAGTACTCGTACTACCCCAAGCATGCGCTGAGGCGAGGAATACATACTTGTACATATGTAAAATGAGTTGAAATTAGCTTTATCGGTAGACATGTCAGTCATAATCCGATTTAGCGAAGAACTTTGCTGTAATTCAAAGTAATCTAAAAACCAAAAAGACATAAGCACTTGGAAGATGTCAACCTAGGAAAATATGGCTCTTGAATTGTTCAAGCGAAAGGCTTGTTGGCGAGCTCCGCAGAACTAAATAGTCTAGATAATTTTATATGCGCTTTACATTGGCATAGGTGTTCCAATATATACACATATATAGTAATTTTTTAACCATATACCGACAGCTCTTTTCCACTGGAGATTTCGAGAGAAAGCCAGTACCATATCTCCGCGGAACGAAATTAATCGTTTTACGTTCGAACAAAGATAGGAAATAGTGCGCTGCAGGGGCGTTGTAAAAGTTTATTTGCTGACGAAAATTGAAGGCATGGACTTGAACGATCTTTCAAGCCACTGAATTCATGTCGCAATTAATATTTTACGCTTGGACTTGGGAATCGGGCTATCAGCCGTATTGGTGATACCAATTGACAACCTCAGAGCTGAGATTTGACGCCGTACGATTTTGTTTGTGGTGTGCCGTGAATGATCGATGTTATGCAAACAACTCATTAACGATGCAGGCCCTTAAGATGAATATAAGGCATGCAATTCGTGAGGTGGCACCAAAAAACGTTGAAAACCCAAGTTAGTAGAGTGCGGAGCCAGCCACATGAATGAAATCGTATTCTACAAATTCTGGGAATGTTTGGTTTGTCAAATAAATCAATAAGTAGTGTTTATTTTTTGAATTTTGAAACAGAAATCCGTGCATATTAGAAGTCTGCATCGGTGCTATCAGAATACTCGAACAAATTTGATTTGTGTTTATATTTTTTTTTTAAGGTCACCCTGTAGTTTGACTTTAGCCACTCAAGACATTACGTTATTTCAAGTGAAAAGCATTGGTGACAGTAGTGACATGGTTTCTTCTATTGTTTTTAATTGGCGTCGATTTACCAGTCCTTTATGCACAGTTTCGAACTCACCCAAGATTCGCGTAGGCGATGCAAATTTCATATAAGCGAAAGAAAAAGAAAAGGAACCAGGCAGCTTGAATTTTTGTGTGCGTAGTAGGGCCAGAATAGTTGACTGTCATTGCACTGCAAGTAGGTCTTCAGTTCGTTTCTCATTGTACTCATAAAATAATAAAATGAGGACCCTCCTAGCCAATTTTCACCAAGAAATTGCTTCTATTTCAAAATAATCTGCCTTTCGGAGCCACGAAAAATTATATATTTTTTCAACATCTAGACACATATGACGGCTCGGAGGGGAGCTTTGGGACCAAACATCTATCGAGGATCTGTGAGGTACACTATTAGATAAATAGGATGGTGTATGCCTTTAGCTGTAGTCGGGCATTTAGATTTTTCAAACATTGTGTAATTGCATAGATTTATCATGAAAAATATCAAGACGCACGCCTCAAATAGGAGGAGGAGCTCGGCTAAACACCCAGAAGAAGAAGAAGAGTGTACACGCCAGTTATATATGTATAATAATAATAATAAAATCTATATTTGTCTTGACCATTTTTCATTACATTTCTACTACAAGACTAACTTTATTTATATTAAAAACCGTTTCTTTATCTTTAATAACTTCATTTAATTTTCAACTAAATATTTCCTTTATTTGAGCTATTAAAGACTATAATTATGCCAATATTTCCTGCAATAAAAATAAACGCACATACATACATGGATATTAATAGCGAATATAACTATCACTATCATAAGAAAAATAATCACACACGCTAAATTATGATCATTTAGTTTAAATTGTCACTTGATTTTTCAACGAAGTTTTTGCATCGACTAACGAAAAAACGCAACTGCTTCATTAAGAAATAATTAAGCTCATACGCGTTAAAAAAATATCGACGCAATTAAATGTGCGAGCTACAAAACGGAGGTTGTTCGGGGGGAGCACAGAGCGAAGTAAGGATTTGCGAGGTTAGTAAATGTGAGCCAAATTTCAGGCCACCTTTTGTTGTACAATTGCACGGTTGCCCAGTTAGTTAGTAAACCTGGTAAATTTTGCGGTATTTGAATGAGTATAAAAACCGCAAGCAAAAATATTTGCAATTGTACGCAGACGAGGTGAACTGCAAGTCAAAAATGCCTGCCAGCCAGCCCACTTTAAGTGGGGGCAATTTGAATGACAGGCGTTTGCTGTTGGCGAACAGTGATTGTGCACAGGCGCAGATGCAAGGCAATATTTACACATACATACATACGTATACAATGTTGTAAGCAACCACACGTGTACCTGTACATACATATATAATATGCAGTGTGTTTGAGTGCCCGTGCAGAAAAATCAACTAGCCGTGAACTGATGTGCCTCTGCTGAATTTAGAACCATTAGAGGTATGCCATTTTTCCATGTAAGCAATTGAAGAATTTTTTCATTACAGCTATATTTTCGCAAGCGTCTTTAGATATGTATGTGCATATAATTCGCGCTTTTTGGATTTAATAGCTTCTCCTCCTACTCGTATTTGTGGTGCGTGTGTTGATGTTTTCCACAAATGAAGGGACCTCTAGTTTTATGCCACCTATGTGGCTGTAATACACTCGGTAGAAATACGCTTGCCTACCGAGAGGAAACTGTTGTTAAAAAACACCTTTTCTAACATTTGGGGCTTCGATTTTTCGTAAAGAATAAGACCTGTAACAGTGAGTAAAAATATGTGTAATCTCTCTTCTTCTTCCCAATAGGTAGTTAGGGGATTTTTAAATAGTAGAAGAACAGTAGAACTTTCTAAAAAATTAGCACTTAAATACAAAAATTTAAATTAAAATTATTTTAGAGAACGATCCGAACTTTGGTAGAACAATTCTGTAAAATAGTTAGTTCAAAAATTTTAACGTTTTTCGTTTTTGTAATACTTTATGGCCGTAGCCGAATGGGTTGATGCGTGACTTCCATTCGGAATTCACAGAGAGAATGTAGGTTCGAATCTCGGTGAAACACCAAAATAAAGAAAAAGATTTCTAATAGCGGTCGCCACTCAGTAGGCAATGGCAAATCTCCGAGTGTATTTCTGCCATGAAAAAAAAATCATAAAAATATTTGCCGTTCGGAGTCAGCTTGAAACTTTAGGTCCCTCCATTTGTGGAACAACATCAAGACGCACGCCACAAATAGGATGTACGCGGCAATTATATATATGTATGTATATATATTTAAGAGGAACAAGTGTGTTTCTCCATTTGATATTTTCCTGCAGGGGTATTTTCAGATTGAACGAATCGACTTTTGAATTCGTGCACACCCATACACGTAAAAAGCCCAAATGGCAAGGCTGTTCGGTAAGCTAACGAAACTGTGTAAGCGAAATGCGGCTTTGTACAGTGCGCCAAGACAATAAAATAAAGCTATAAATTAAGTTTCCGTTAATGTAAATAAAAATTGCAAAAAGATAAAGAAGTTATTTATTTTTATTTCACATTGCGCGATATAGAATATCATAATAAAGTACCAGTACCATAATAAAGAAGTGTCCAGACAGGTTGCTGTAGAGTTTTCTCAATTTGTTGGGCTCCAAATGGAAAATGAGCGAAATTAATTCAGATACTATGGTAGTTATTGCCTCGCTGAGAACATTTACTAATACAAAAAAAAAAATGCATCGAGCATTTTAAAGTTTAGATTGCGTTAGAAGTTGGATCTAGCCATTAAATTTTTAAAACATTAGGACCACTCCTTTCTTACCTCTTTAAATTTATAAGATTAAATATATAAAATTAGAAAAAAAATATTTTAAAATAAATAAAAATATTCTTCTCCACGTCTCTTGATATGATAGCCCACTGTGCGTCGAATCAAAAGACTAATGAAACGAACGCGACTCTCTTTTCGACCTCTACGTATTCTTCGTATGTGATTATAATTGGATATGCAAATCAATTTGCGCAATGAAGCTTCGGCTGTGGTGAGATGAAGTGCGGTGTGACGCAATATGGCGCAGTGAGGAAGTCGGTCGTTTGGCTGTTCGAGTGAAGTTAGAGACGATGGCGTCAGCCACAACGAACGCGGCGTGCGATGATAAATTGCGCGCTTAGTCAAGCGCACAAAATGATGCGCACAAGCACTGCAATTCTGCTCCTGCAATCATTGCACATGCGCGCATTTAACATCACAACCGTTTGCACATTTGTGCATTTGCTTTCCCATCGCTTGAGCATTTAAATCGAAGTGCATTGTGCGCTTGACTTATGACTTTAGTAGCGCAACCGCGCAATTGCGTCAACAACAACAATGATGGAGTACTAGCAACTGGTAGCGCAGGAAACAGTGGCAACAGCAATCAGTGTTGCTCATTTAAATTAGTGATATTCGATTTGTATTTTCCATTCATGCGCATTCGCTTGCGCCTGTTTCTGCGCCACTCAAGCACACATCTAACCAGCAGTAAATTGAATGCTTGCATACATATGTGACTTCATGCTTTGTGCGCCTGGCCAACGTCCAGGCCTGCCGTCCGTACAAATCTCCAGCTGTGCGCACCGCTGTGTCCATGTCCGCGCGCATTTATTTAGCCCCTTTGGAAGCGTCAACTACAGACGTGAATATCGCTACTTTTTCATGTTTTGCTATTGCCAATGTTTGCGGCTGTGAATGTTGTTGCTGTCGCTGTTGTTGATGTTCTTGCTGTTGTTGTTGTTGTTAAGATGCTCATTTTGCATATGTGTTTATTAGCTGTTCTCGGTTTGCGGTTCGCACTGTCGCTTCCCTCTTTCATCGTCAGTCAGGCAGTCAGCTAGCTGGAAGCGTGTGTAGCTTATGGCTGCTAGCGGCCACAGTTGGTGTCAGTTTTGACTTTTGCTGTCGCACATATAGTTTGTGTGTATTTACACTACGCTCAGTCAAACGTTTATTATTGTTGTTGTTTTTATTGCAGTTAATTTTGTGGCATTTTATACGTTTTGTCAGCCACACTTGAAATACCGGTAGCCGATTGCTTGGCAGTTAAGGCTGTACCAATTCGTATAATAATAATAAATAATTCTACGCTCTAAAAAACTCCTACCCGACATCTGGCGTTGTTGGCGTAGAAGCGTGTTGAGCGCATTTAAGCTATGCCAATTTGTTGGCGCATCGCTTCCAGCTTTTTTACGAGCTCATATGTATGTATGCATTATACATTTGGCATTACTGTGCACAGAGGAATGTATGTGGTTCACTTTGACATATTGATTTCTTTATTGTGGGCGTCGCCAACAAATTTGCTATGCCTGTCTGTGGATATAAACAGTAGCCAAAACAGTCAATAGAGTTATTTTTATAATCAATATTAGCTAGGAGTTCTTATTGATGCTAATACTGGACATTTATTTTCTAATAATACAATATTTCTCTTCTTCTATTTACAGGTAAGTAAAGGATATTAAATGCAGCGTTTTGTATGTTGGCAATGGGGTAAGCGCTTATTTTAGATAAATATCGGATGTGGCGTCGGGAAATTAGAGGGCTCTTAAAAGTTGAGCTTAGTGAAAAAAATAAAACAAAGTTACATTTACATCCACTCAACCAGATGGCGCTGTAGCATGTTCCATAAATTGGAGCTCAGTTTCCTTATAATGCCACAAAAGTTAGGTACTTTTTTGTAAAAAAATTATTTTAAAGATTATTGAGGGATATCGGCTAGTCTTCTTTTAAGAAAGTGCAAGCCTGCCATTTATTTGCGGTCGCTTTGGCTGGATCGACGGGCTACTTACTGATCCTTTCAACCCTATTTTTCAGCACATTTTCGATGGTTTCGCCACCTGTTTCATCAATAGCTGTAACAATATTTTAATTAAATGACTAAATCATTTCAGGATTCTTGGCATAAAAAGCTAAGGAACACCGTTGCTCTCAGCCTCGTGGAGGTCAATCAACATAACTAAAACGATTTATTATAGAATTACCAAACTTGGTGAACAAAAAATCGACTGCTGGACGCCTCGATCTGAATGATCTCATAAAATGGTTAAAATAAAGCTTACTCATGTCCATCTAATTTTTTAATGTGCTGCAAACAAAATTGTAGTCATCTTTTTTTAACTGTCTGTAGTGGTGAAAATGCGCCTATTCGGAAATACGATTTTTTGAGCAGAATCACCGTACTTGTAGCTCTTTCAATGTTTATGATAAAAGCTATGATTTGACATTTAATTTCTGAGTTAACAGAACATTTTAAGCGAAGTATTTGTAAAGAAGCCCATACCATGTGATCCAAGCATTTTGAACATTGTCGTCAAATCTTCGAAAAATCGGTTTATTAGTAAGCTTGAGTATAATAAAAAGTAATAAAAAAAATTAAAGATAAAATTTAATAAATAAATTTAGCATCTAAAGACTCTTTTTAAAATCAAATATCTTCGTTTTTTTACATTTTTATAATTTTTAATTTTTTTAACTATTTTTTTTTAAGGTAAAACATAAAACTAAATAAATAATTGACGCATACACTTCTATTAGGTGTTTGGGTGAGCTTTTCGTTCTATTTGTGTTTTTATGCAGTTTCAAAAATGAAGGGAGTGAAGAGGTCGCCGAACGGCAAATGGTTTCTTATAAGGATCTTTTTCACGGCAGAAACACACTCGGAGGTTTGCCATTGCCTGCCGAGGGGCGACTGCTATTAGAAAAAAAATCTTTACTAATCATTTTGCTGTTTCATGGACGGAGATTCGAACCTATGTACTCTCGAATGGTAGTCATGCACCAAGCTATTCGACTACGGCGGCCTAAACATATGTACATAATAAATAATTGATTAAAAAAAATTTTTTTTGTGCAAAAAAATTAAATATACATTTCTTTAATTTTTGGGGAAAAATGGTTTTTGTAATTTTTGAAAACAATTATCTTCAGATTTTTTAAGTATTGTTTCATTATTTATCAGAGATTATACTATGCATTTATTGCAAGTTTCTTTATGGGATTCCTATAGCTTTTCGAGTTAGATTCAAATACGTACAGCGAACCAGTCAAAAACACAGTCGATTAGCTTCGATCGATTTGCAAACGGGCATAATAAACGAGTTTATATACCAGCGTATACCAGCCACTAAAGCGAAAATTTTTGAACACAAAAATGTATAATATATTTTTCCAAAATTTTTGTTTAGTATAATATATTTTATCCTAATAAGTAAAAAAACGTCAGAAGTGAGTAAACTTTTTCTTACCTTTTATGGTTTTCATAATTTTAGATTAATGGGTGACAGTACAAATATTTTAACTTGAGCTTTGGATGTTAAAGTTTTCGTGCTTAATTGGAAAATTCTGGTACCCCCATTTTCATACCCTATTTACTTGCGAAATGTTTTACCTACTGAAGAATGGAAAATAATGAATTTGCCAGTACATGAGGAAATGTTTTTCTACCGTATATACCGGGTCTCCGGTGGTCTAGAAATTTAAAAAAATCATTTTTTTTTTGTTTTTTCGATATCTCAAAAGTATAGTATCTTAAGAATATACTGTGAAATGAAATATATTTCGTGCGGAAATTCCCAATATTATAGCTTCTACAGTCCATTTATCTCGAAACGACTTTTTTCGACCGACCTGGTGTTGTCAAAAAAAAAAAAAAAGCAATCAACCGAATCGTGTGAAATTTTAATATTTTCCAGGTCCAATTTTTTGGGAGGGTTAACTTCAGCACCATTTTTAAAATTATTAAAATTTAACAAAAAAACACTCATTTTTGTATGTAAAAGAAGTGAAATGAAAAGCCTAAAAAATTTAAATATAGTTTTTTATTTTTTTAATGCAAAAAAAATTTCTGAAAATACGCTAAATTTTCGAGCTCTAGACCACCTGAACCCCTTAAATAATCGCCTGATTAGATACCCGTTTTTTAATATTCAATGATTTTCAAATCAAGTTTTCTTCTTCAGCTTCTTTGAGCAATGGAATTCAAAAGGAGACAAGTTTTAAAATAAATAGTTGATACCCGTTTTTTAATACTCCATGATTTTCAAATCAAGTTTTCTTCTTCAGCTTCTTTGAGCAATGAAATTCAAAAGGAGACAAGTTTTAAAACAAATAGTTGGCAAACAAGGCAAATTCGCCGAATCTAAAAGAGCATATGTTCTGCTTTCAGGCAAATCCAAAAGCATTTCAACTGATAACTGATCTGAGAATATTTTTAACAACGCACGAGCCAAAGTACCGGCCGAACATAAACTATGCAACTCCAATTTAGCGTCAGGCTTAACAAGCAGCAGCTTGTGTTTCTGTTGTCGTGATCCAGACACTTCTTTCTGTGTTAAATGACACGCATCCATTATATGGAGTTGGGCATCGTCACCAGCAAAAAAAAAAGAAATTAACACTATTTTTGAATCACTTGAAATTCACTGGGTTATAAAATTGCATACCGGAAAATTTTCTGAAAATTCTGATGAAAAGTGTGAAATTATGATACTTTTTGTTTTTAATTTGCGCAAAGTTCGAAATTTGGACTTATTTTGTTTTTGCAGGATAATGAACTATATAAACTATATTTTCATAAAAAAAAAACGTATTGCCATTAAATGAGAAGCAAATAAGTTGTGAAAACTTGGCAATAAGTCCCTGTGTTCATACATAGCATACATTGTTGGATGTTTACAGCAGAGTTTTCACGTTTAGTTACGGGGTATGTATGGTCTGTCAATCATTCGAGCTGGCGGACTAACAAAATGCATCCATTCACTCCCGATGAATTAGCATTTTTACAAACTTTATTAGATACCCAACCAACACCTATCGGATAAGAAGAACTCGAGTCGACCCTCTCGAAACGACTCAGTAGCAGTTTTACCACAACAACAAAAAGTGATAAATATGCGAAACTCTCGCAAAACCTACTTTAAAGTAAATTCCATATTTTCTTAAGATCAACCGGAATGTAACATAGCTAATAAGCTATCAGTTTCACTAACTATTTCATGCAAATTTGCACAAACTTAATTTATGTGCGCGCGTCAAAAGTTTTTGAAGTGATTAATGTTGTGTTTAACACATCAAAACTACAAAAAAAAAACTATTTACGTCAAAGCTGGATCTGAGAGCTTAAGTTGAGTTGTCAAAATAAGAAAATTAAAATATTGATTTGCTCAACAACTTAGGGCGATAGCTTATGAGAGTGTGTGCGCAGCTGACAACTTGTCGCCATTAGGTATGTGGCTCTCAAAGATCTAATCAATGATTTATTGAATAGTTTGATTGCTTGAGTGATGTTTGTATGCAGGACGGTACAAGTTTTTCTTGTTTTTGCGCAATGTAAATAAAGACAAGACACTTATTCAACCAATCCTAACGTATGTTTGTGAGGTATAGAGCAGATTGCTAGCATGACCCAATAAAAATGGATGATGGTACCTACAGAATTCGATTGAACTCTGAACTGAACGATCTAACTCAGAACGAGACAGCTATACGTTTTATTAAAGCGTAGCGCATAAGATGGTTAGTTCATGTGATCCGTATGCCTGCTGACTGTACCGTGACAGGCAAGCTAATGGGCGTGAAGGGCAAATGCAGACCGAGGAACAGTTGGATAGACGCAGTGGAACGCGATCTTAGAAGTTGGTAATACGCTACCACGAAGCAACAATTCAAGATAGACCGCTTTGGAGGAGCATTTTGAAGGAAGCTTTGACGTACCGCGTGTTGGAACGCTATGAAAGAAGAAGAAGGTAGAGGAAACGAATGGATATTTTTCTTGCTACCTTATTCTCAGATCAATTTTGTATCGCAGAATAACGTCCAGCGAATCAAAGTACAAGGTGGCGCAAAATTAATTACTGCTGCAATATACAAGCAAACGAAAATGGCGGCGCGTAAAGATCAAAATGAAGATTTCCATTAAACAAAATGGGATGATTAATTTTGCGCCACCTTGTACAGAAATCATTTTATTTCACCAAAATGAATAGTGGGCCGCGATACTCGACTATAAAATAAATCTTGGCATAGCAAAATCTAGGTCGAGTAATCTGCAGATAATATTTAATTCAGGAAGAGCCCTCGTAATAGGGCAGTTTTTACTTTAAATGGATAGTAAAATCGTACAGTTTTGTGACAAACATTGAACCCAATCTGTTCAAGAGCTTCGGAATAGCCAACATATCTACAAATAACATCAAAAACAAGCACCAAGGACTGAAGAGTACGTCTGCTGGCATACGAGCCCAGATTTATTAGCATGCCTCGAGCATTATAGAGTGGTATTGGATCAGAGAAATTAAGGGATTGGCTAGCGAATCGCATAAAAGTTCGTTATATCATTTCCATTTTTTTAGAAGATATGAAATTGATTCCAAACCAAAGCCGCATACTCGAGCTTAGAACGAACTAGGGAGTTATATAAAATTTTTCTAGTAAGGGGCCTTTAAAATCCCTCAGCGTTAAATATATATAAAAATGTGGATTTTGTAGATCAGTGTAATTTACCCCACATTCCACGTAACTAATGAAATTTCTACCACAGCGGAAGCTTTTGCAAGAAAGGTTTCCTGAAGATGGAAAGCATAAAAAATTAAATGATTTATCGGAGCGATAACAGGGGTTCTTGTTGCTTTTATGGGACTACTTTTTCATTTTTTTGCTTAAAAACCTTTCTTGCTGCAAAAACAAAAACAAAATTAAATATTTTTTAATTTTTAATTATTATTTTGCTAATGAACCATGAATTTAAGTTACGAAATATCAACTTTCGTATATTAACAAAATTTAATTAGCGCTTCTAGTCCGTGACTTTCAGTCGAATCATTGGGTAATGAAGGCAATCAATTTAAAAAAAAATAACAACAAATATAGAAATGTGTGATATACTATGTATGAATACGATACAGGCAGATTAGAGAAACCACTGCTAAAAATACGTACATGGATGTGTAAATGCATTTGTTTATGTATGGAAATAAAGGGTCTTGCAAAAGACGCGCCTAGATTTTATTTTAAAATAAAACAAGTATTATAAAAATTTAACTTCTTTCAGTTTTCAGTAATTTTATTCAAAAAGCCGCTCTTAGGAATTATACGTGAAAAATTATATCATTTAAATGCCCACCTGAAAACTTCTCCAAGCTGACATATGAAAATTAAAATTTTCAAGCATTAGCTCACACATTATTGCATTCAGCAAAGCCGACCTGGATGGTTCGTTTAGCTCTGGAATCGTTGTTGGCTTATTCACATAGATGTACTTTTCAAAAAACCCCACAAAAGTCAGCGTTAGTGGAGTTAGAGTGCATGATCGAGGTGGGCTGTTTATATCACCATTACATGACCTCAATCGACCCGGAAACTTAGATTGCAATAATGGAACGTTTTCCAGTGTTGTGTGGCTTGAACCTGTTGAAAATAAAAATCTTCCATGTCTATTCTTTCAAGCTCAGGCCACAAAAAATCTTCAAGCAGTTGTCTATAGCGATGTTCATGGACAATAACAGCTTTTTCATTTTCGAAGAAAAGCGGGCGAATTATGCCAGCAGTCCAAAAACTACACCAACCGGCATCAGGCTCAAAGAACCAATTCACGAAATCTCTGACATGATAATGATCTGTTGGCTTTAATTCTTGGTTGAGTTGAGTTTGTAAGGATGCTTACAGATCTTACTGTCAGATATACCACCAACTGTCAGAGCGGTGCACACTGTTCTCGATGCCGGTTGACAATGGGGTGCCTGTCGTTAGCTTCGGAAGGAAGTATGATGTTTTGATCCCAGATAGAGATCAATGGTTAAGTCCAGAGAACCTATTAGTGGGATATCAGCACACTTTCTACGCCAACGGATCCAAAACTAGTGATGAAAGCGGATCTGGATGATACTAAGACGAAGACACTAAGTACTCCTATGCCACAGGACAGATGGTCGGGGTATTCCTTACGGAAGTCTATGCCATCTTAAATGTGGCGTACTGCCTAATTGAGAAAAAGTGGTGGGGTAACAGTATTGGAATTGGTAGTGACATTCAAGCTGCACTGAAAGCCCTTGCTAACCCACGCTGCTCGTCGAAGTTAGTCTGTGAATGTAAGACAAATGTTGCAAAACACAACAAAGTTAGTCTTATTTGGGTGCCTGTACATTGTGGTATTGCAGGGAACGAGTTAGCTGATAAATTGGCAAATGAAGGATCTGCAAGTATGCCACTAGGCCCTGAACCCTTTCTAGGTATCAATCCCGCATCGATACAACTATGGATAGAGGACTTCATGAGGTCTACCCACAGAGGCCGTTGGTCTGAGTTGAACTCGTGCAGAGTTGCTAAGTGCTTTGTGAAAGAACCAAATAGAAAAACAGCGACCTTTCTCCTAAAACTAAGCAGGAAGGTCCTGAGAGTACTGGTAGGTGTAATCACAGGACACAACGTCTGTGGTCAGCATATGGCTATCATGAGGGACGTGGATAGCCCGATATGCTTATCCTGTCTTGAAGATGACGACACTGTAGAGAATTTTCTCTGTAGCTCTCCTGCAGTTTCCAGAATCAGACTTAGGATATTGGGTTGCGATACACTGAGTATGGACAAAGTTCATACTCTTCCTCTTCCGGATCTCTTAAAATTCATCAATGAATCCAAGAGATTTGCGGAAGAGTGACCTCAAACTAATTTATTCGTTTTTACCATCCACCTTTTATCTTTTCTATCTCTATTCTTTCTACTGATATCTATCCGGGTGTAGTATAATGGTCTACTGACTGAGTGCTTGGACTTGTCCAGCCCCCACAAATCTAATCTAATCTAATCTAATCTAAGGATGCTTATGTAAAATTCTTCTTGAGAACGTCGAGAGATCGATGTTGAAGGCAACACTTTCTACAGCAACACTATGTGCTACAGCAGCAATACTCTCAAAGAACGTTCAGTTTTTGGACTGTTAGTCCTTTTTCTATCCGCGGCAGACCCAGTTTCTTGAAACTTGTTCACGAACCTTTGAATTGTCCACTCATTCGGTCGATTATTTACACCAAAAAAATCACGAACTTTGCGACCTTTAAAAATCGACCATTTCATAATAAGTTTCAATAATTTTAACGCGTTGTATAAAATTATACATCTGTCTACTTGACAAATGGCAAAGTTGGCATAAAAAACATACCGTCTAGGAATTATTCACTACTGGCATCTAGACGAGACTTTTGAAAGACCCTCTATGGAATACGTTTCAGCTTAATCAACATTAATTCTTTTGAATTTGTGATTTTCAGTCATATAATTAAGTAATGAACGTAATTAGTTTATAAATAATAACAGCTAAACTAAATATGTGTATATGTAAGCAATTAAAATATACGTGTAAATTAATTACCCTATAGGAAGATTTATAATTAATTCCAAATGGTGGCGTAAGTCAATCATATTTGACACTTGTGAACTAGGCAGCTGCAGTATACAAACAGTCAAGCAATGGAGCACGTAAAGGTCAAAATAAAATTTGCATCACAAAACTCTTTTATTGTTTTTATTTCGTCGTTACATGCTTAATTTTGCGTCACCTTGTATTTAAAAAGAAATTTCTATTAAAAGCACATGTCATTTAATTAAAAAATTTGAACCATTTTGTTGACTAATTTCCTAGTAGAAAACATTATTCATATGTGTACATAAATATGCATATACTCAATACTGTATAAGTACATACATCCATGAGTGCAGCCACAAACAGTTGTGTGAGTGAGTGATTATTGCTCGACAAAGCTAAGTACGATCTAATGATGGAGTGATCTACTGATCGGCGGTGTGCGCTCGACGATCGAGTAGGGCGGCATTTAATGAGAGTTGTGATTATCGGGTAAATAATCTTGAAAATTACATTAGGCGCAAAGGGGAAAATTATATTTTAAGCGCGTTGGAGAATTTTGGTTGCTGTAAGTACATACGCATGCATATACATACCTCTACAGCGCATATGAACATAGTTTGAGTTGGCGAAATTGTTGAGGTAGACACGTCTAGACCAGCTACATGACTCAAGTACGACGACTAAATAGATAATTTTAGTTGTACATATAAAAACAACGGCAATAACGACAACGGCGACAGCGACATTGACAGCTCCGACTTCTATCTTTAAAAATTGTTTGAAAATTGCGCGCATATTTTTTGTTTGCTTAAACTCGTCAAATCGATTTGCACGTTTTTCCTAGTTATTAATATAAACGAGTATCTATGCATGTTTATGTGTACAAGTACTCCGTTTTACTATTTGATACTTACTGCATAGCCGGCGGTCACTTTCCACGAACGAACTACTCGACCACTGTGCAACAATCTTTCGTCAACAACTTTTCATAAACGATCATCGCTTCGATCGTGGTGTGTTGTGCTGTCTCCAGAGAGTCAGCCAGCTAGCCAGTAAGTCAGTTAGTCAGCCAGTCAGTCAGTGCCAAAGCCATTGACCATTGAAAGGTGACTACAGTCACATTGGCTAGCGAGTTAAAAGAGTTCGTGACGAATGCGGGAACACACGCTCGTCGCAAATGAGTGACGCGTTGCTTCGAAAAGTGGGTAACAACTTGGGATTATTGGATAGACGCCTGCAGCATATTTAAAGCGGTTGGTTGGCCAACAGGCAAGGAGGATCAGCCATTTGTTGAACGAGTGAAGCTATCCGTGAATAAAGGTGAGGCCATGAAAATGCTGCGAACACTGAAAATGATCGCATGATCATTACACGTTCAAAGCTGCACCTTCATACTCGTGAAAAAATTACAAAGAAAAAGAAACACGTAGAATGAAATAAAAAAAAAAAAGATCTTAAAGCAGTTGATGATCTGCTGCAGCCAATGCATTCTTTTTGTTTTTTTTTGTTGGTGGCAGAAAAGAGTTAGAAAATGATGGAATGTGTTTAGTTGCCCACAAATCGGAGGTCGTGGCGTCTCACCTGTTTTTCGATCGATTGTAGTAGGTGATCGCCGAAACGCGGACATGAATAGTTAGCTCACGGACGGAAAAGACGAATGACGAGTCAAACGCTTTCAATGACTAGCTGATTGACTGACTGGTCGAATGCTGCTAATGCTGAGCCGTATGCAACTGAATGAACGCCTGATTGACTGCTTGCTTTGCGTTGCGGTTGGGATGTTTGTGATGTGGCAGTTAACTTGGCGTCTATTACCAACTCATTGCTTTTTTCGTTGTTTTTTTTGTGTGTCTATCTGCTCGTCTGTGCCACTGTCTGTCTAACCGTTTCTACTCGTACTACTAACAATTGTTATTGTTTTGTTCCTTGATATTTTTTTTTCTGCTTGAAACTGATTAATGACTCTCAAATTGTTTGATGTGTGGCTTTAGTTAATCGAAGATTGTTGGTTAGCTGGTGGTTTGTTTCGTATTATTTTCGATTTATGTACCTCTTTAATATGTTGTTATAAATTTGTTGTTATTACTCGTATTATTGATGCAGCGAAATTGAATACCAAGCATTGCTTGAGAACGATATTTAATTAAAAGTGAAGGAAAGGAAAAGTGTAGAAGTATTTGGGTAAATGTATGTGTAAATTTATGTGGCATCTATTGAGTTAGAAGGTTGCTAGACATTCTCTGGGAATTTTCAATGCTGTGAAGGCCTCATAAAATATGTAGGTATATAGTACAATGCATGATACTTGTTTGATAGAGGTCGCGAAAAAAAATTTATGAGATAAGTTATTCGTCCCCAAGTTATGGAAAGTTATTCAGAGTTGTAGAGTTTAACATCCTCAAGTTTCCTTCGAAGACGATAACACTGTACCACACAAAAACAGCAACAAAGTACCGACAAGGAATTCTGGGAGAGGGTTGCAAGAAAATACAGTGCCGCTCAACTGAATAGGTTTGACTTCTCTTTAGAACATAATATCTTCATAACGAGCACTCGGATTTAAAATAAATAAATTTTGTTAAGTAAAGCGATCAATTATTTATAAAATCCAAAAGTTCTTTCTTTTTTGGTTTGGTTTTTATATTTTTTTTATTATATTTTCAAAAACATAGCTGAAAATCTACATTATTTTTGGCTCAAGTGAATAGGTTTGACCAACAAAACTATAAAAAAAAAAAAATTATTCACAGCAATATTTCATGGCACTGGGTAACTTAAATAATAAAAGACACTATTTATGGATTATTTAATATTTAGTATGGCCACCCTTATTCTTAATTATTTCAAACATTCGAGTTGATAAGGAATCGTAATATTTTTCAATTTCACTCAGTGAAATAGTTGACCAGGCTTTTTTAATCGCTTCAACCAGGGTCGCCGAGTCTTGAAATTGTCTTCCTCCTTCATACACTCTCATGGATAAAAGTCCCCAAATGTTCTCGATAATATTTATGACTGGGGAGTAAGGCGGCCACTCGAGCAAGTTGACATTCTGGTTCTTAATCCACTGTTTTGTAACCCTTAATAACTGTTTTGTACGTCCATTGAATAGGTGCAAAAATATCGGAAAACTGGGGAAAAGCCTTTTGGAGCAGAGTCTTGTAGACATTTGCATTCCTCTTTGAAGAAACAAACTGCAGCTCGCAAGTTCCATAAAACGATATGGCTCCCCAAACCATTACGCCTCCTGTACAGGAGTGATGACGACTCAAAAAGCATTCCTCTTTTCACATATCGGGAAAATAATAGTTGTAGCCATCCGGTCCCTCGAGATTTAACTTTTTTCGTCGAAGAAGACCACAGCCTTCCACTCATTGTTGCATGTCATGTGATCCCGCGCAAATCGAAGTCGCGCTTCCTTCCGTGCATCATTGAGAGGAGGTTTTTTTTTATTTTTAACTCTTTAAGTGTTTAGCACTCCGAATAACTCGTTTTACCGTTGCCAAACTAGCATTTGCACCGCATTCATCCCTGATTTTACTGGCAGAGAGGTGGGAATTCGAAGCAGTTCAAAGGATTAGTCGCCTCTCTGATGCCGTTGTAGCATATTTTTTCCTCCTTTCATTTTTTTCCCGTAATCGGCTTCATTACGAAGAAAATTGCTTACCACGTTTTGGCTTCGGCCAATCTTCTTTGCTATTTCATTATGTTTTAGGCCAGATTCGATATAGCCTTTAATTTGACCTTTTTCAAAATCGGTTAAAGATTTTCCTGATCCATATTAATAAAAAAAATGGTAGCAATTACTTTAAATTTAAGTAGACCAAAGAAATTATATGTTTTCAATCACGCTGTCAATCAAAAACTGAAGTCAAAGTTGTCAAACTTAATCAGATGAGCCAAAAATAGACCACACATTTAGCGAATTTCACGATGAAAGCAAAATTCTGATTTACCGTTGCATAGAACCCGTTACATTTCTTTGTCATACATATTATGAGTAAACAAATGTTCAAAATAAAAAAGAAAGAAGGAAAAAATGCCATAGGAACAAACAGAGAAGAAAAAATAGAAGAAATAATTTTCAAACCTATTCAGTTGAGCGGCACTGTGTACGTGTATACGTGATTTCAACGTGTAAGTCAGAATTTTATTTAAGATGGTAAATCGGTTTCGTGAACTACGTAAACTATGTGACCCTTATATTTCAAATCCATGATGTGCTTAGCAGTTCTCTGGCCAAACAACAGAGAACATTCCTCTGAAGCATTTTATTTCTTCAACTCCTTAATTAATGAATCCGTTGTCTCTTTTGCGAAAAAGCACCAAAAATACTGGCATTAGAGGAATTTACTACCTTGATTAAAAATTTCCTGGAACAATCGTCAGAGGGCGCTCTAAGTCAACTGATCTAATTAGGCTGCCATATTTGTGATTGACATTTCTAAAAGTTACGCCGTCTTGAGTAAATCTACCTCCGCACGTGTTTTCGATTTTTTACAGTTTCTAAAATAAATTTGAATTTGTTGCAAGGAGTTTGTATTAACTTTTACGTTAAAAAAGGACTCAATGGTACGAAAACTTTAGAAATTGTTTCGCTAATGATGCACTAAAAAAACAGCCGCTTACGAGTGACATGCACGCTTCAGAAGAGATCGTGAGTCCATCGAGATTGACGAACATAGTTTCAGGCCGTCGAAATCGAAAAGAGAAATTGATCAATAGCCGCAAATTAATTATTAAAGAGCAGGCAAAGGGCTTTTGCATTGTTTATACGTTCGTTCAGGACTTTGTAGTGGAGGTTTTCGGTTTGCGCCGTGTTGCTGCAAAGTTGGTCCCAAAGGACCTAAATTTCATGCAAAAAAGAGACAATATCGCCAAAAACATATTTTCCCAGGCAGTATCCGACCCAACATTCATCAAACGCTTCATTAGTGGAGAGTAGACGTGGATACGAAACGCAATGCAGACATTAGGCGGATGAGTGGAGTGCTTTGAATGAACTAATACCAAAAAGCCATGGCGTTTTCGGTCCAAAAGAAAGTGACTCGCACGTTTTTTTTGGATTAAAACGGTATTGTGCACCCCGATCTTTCGCCAGAAGGTCAGAGAGTTAACAATTTGCTAAAAAAAAAGAAAGGACTTTGGGGAAATCAACTCGTGGATTTTGCACCATAATAAGGCACCGTCGTTCAATGCCATCATTGTCCGTGAATTTTAGACCAAGAACGAAACGAATACTATTTATCAGCCATTGAATCTACCTCATGTTATTTTAATTATCAATCGTAGGATGCAATAAAGAAGAAAACTAAAAGGGAAGTCTTGCTGAATAGCTTTTTGCCACTCTGGCTGTAAACTGGTATCCATATAGCAGGCCAATTGGCCTTAACACACACTTCCAAAATCAAAAGTATGTCTTACTAAAAATTGGATGGCAAAAGATTTTATCAATCTTTATGAAATTTTCCAAGAACTTGGATCTTACAAGCAATTCTCTGAACTCTTAAAGGAAACTTTCTCATGGGAGCGTTAGGTGGCGCCTGACAACACTAGAAGTGCCTAATGCCAGATTTATAAATGGAAACCGTCCTATTAGTTTTTGTTGTGAAATGTCAGTGCATTTTGACAAGCTTTGACTTTTAACTGATTTACTGATGATGATTAAGCATTTTTTAATTTCAATTTATTTTTACAAAAAATTTTTTAATTCTTGAATAATCCAACTTTCATATTTTCTGTAGGATGTATAAAACTATAAAAAATTTCATAATAAATACATATGTATATATAAGCATACATAAATAAAGTATACTGATTGCACGAAATGTTTTTTATGTGGAAAAATTACGAAACATCGTGAAGGGAAAAATTATGAAAAATCAACCAGAATTTAGATCGAATTCAAATTAGCACTTTGTTGTACTAAAATTTAATGGGCTATAAAACTACGTACCCAATTCTTTTTATTTAACTCTGACTAAAATTTTGCAATTTTTATAAAATGTTATCGAATTTGAATATCAGTATATTCTACACCCAGATTCGAACCTACGGTCTCTCTCAATTCCAGATGGTAGTCACGCACCAACCCATTCGGCTAATAGCGGTCGCCCCTCGGCAGGCAATGGCAAACCTCCGAGTGTATTTCTGCCACGAAAAAGCTTCTCATAAAAATAAAAAAATATATACATAGGTATATCTGCCGTTCGGAGTCGGTTTGAGACTGTAGGTCCCTTCATTTTTGGAACAACATCAAGAAGCACGCCACAAATAGGAGGCGGAGCTCGGTCAAACAGCTAAAAAGGGCTTACGCACCAGTTATATATATATTTATATATCTTCTACAAAGTTTGATACTTAGATTATTCTGGTATTTGTTATATAATGAACTAATAGTCAAAACTGGCTAATATGTGATGCCTCTATAATAATTCGCTGGGGTATTTTTCTTTCAGATACAAACTAAAAAACAGAGGTTGTCTGTAAAGTCGGTTTGCTGACGATAGTGTAACGTGACAACGTTACGTTTAGTTTTATTTGTTTGATCGATATTTTGTATGGATATAGAGAAGGAGGTAAATGGAATAGCAATGGAATAGGTCAAGTTACATTTACACAAACGTGAAAAATGACGAAACATTTATCAAATTCATGAAAGATATCTTCAATTTGGATTGTGCATCAGACGTTAATAAGTCAACAACACAAAGACGCAACATCATCGATTTGCCTATTTCAAGACACTTTACACTCGAAACACTCCCTTTCATTTCCTACTTTTCCTATCATCGTCCTATTCTCAACAGAGAAATGGTTCATCACCATGCACACATGAAGAAGGCATATGCAAATACAAATATGTGAATTTATATATATATGCGCATATACATACATACATACTCGCAAATATATGCTCACTCAAGTAAAAGAGAGCCAGATGTCGAACGTTGCCGAACGCAGTGGCCGATTGTGCCTCTTTGTTGTTCGTTCCGCGCTCTGCTTGCAGTTCAAGCAAGGTAACGACGCATGAGCAACATAACGACGCATTTTTGTGTTACATCGGCTATATCGAATTATAAGTTGTTATCACGACACTTCTGAAACCCCGCAGCCTATGGATTGACCTTTCTAGTCTTCACGAAAACCATTTGTAAAATGAGAACTTTATTAATTATGCCTTTTCATATAAGTTGTACTTATATATATATTATATATATGTATCTTCAATATATTTCTCTCTTTTATTTCTAGCCTTGCATCCAATTCAACCAACATACAAAAGTCTTTCTCCCAAGCCGATAATTTACACTACAATTAAAATAACATTCGCAGTTTTGCAATAACAAAAGAACTTAACTGAAAAACGTCTGATTTAACAAAAGGCGATTCCTAATATAAAAGGAACAAAAAAATCTATTTAAAAAGTACAAATGCAATTTATTAAAATGACCATTTCATATATCATTCCAATCTGAATGTGAATTCCTTAGGGGACACACGACACTGCCATTGGAACTTCGAGCGAGCAAATGCTTCTATAGGCACATACTTGCATGGATATGCATATACCTCCCCATGTACATATAAAAATATATGTCTGTGGCGTTTCGGAATTTTCTGTACCGCTTTGGTTATAATAAAAAGTGTTTTATTGTTGGAGTTCCATTAATAAATAAAAATAACACATACTCAGCAATTATTGACACGCAAATAGTGCGCTGACGTAGACGTGGCAACTGACGATGGTGGTCATAATGACGACGAGTTCAGTGGATGATGTTGTTCTGCGTTTTGGTCGCCGATAGCGATGTAGGATAATGATTGCGATGGATGGAGATGATAATATGAATATAGCAGACGATATTTTTTTATTTAAAGTGTATAAGAATTAAGATTATGGTGATGATGACTGCTATATTAATCATTTTGGGTATCATGATGTTAGTGGCACTCTTTGTTTTTTCTCGAGTGAATTACGAATTTGCTTAACTATTTCGTCGGTTAAATGCAAAGTCATTTTTATATTTTTAAACTGAAAAAAATGGATATGTCAAAAGTCACGCAAACTTTTTGCGGTCACAATAGTAATGCAATAAAAAAAAACAACTGCTACTGTATTCAAAGTACCGTTGCTTTTGTCTGGAAATTTCTGCATAATATGTATATATTAGCGCTAGCTGAGCACCGAAGGAATTGGTCAGTCGAATTGGTCAGTGAAAGACATTACTTTTTAGTTATTTAAAGCAAAAAGGCAGAAAAATTTATTTGTGTAGTAAAATTTTATTTGAAATTGTGTAGATTTTAGCTTAAGCTTATATAAATATATAATACATGTATACATGTATACATTAGGCCGGGTCGATTTGTGGGGAGGCAAAAAAATCGCCCATTGCTCTGTGAAAATCATATTCTAGGGATCAAAATAAGAAACTTTGCCGAAGGAACCATATCTCTAAAACGAATTCATTTACATATGTTCTGACTAAATAAATTTTTTTAGGAGAAAAAATAGATATTATTATAAATAAATAATAAATATTATTATAAATAAATAAAAATAAAGAAACAACATATCCATTTAGCTGATTTTTTCATGTAAAGGCCAAAAATGGTGATATTTTGAAATTGGGGGACATCAGAATTCGTTTTAGAGGTATGGTTCCTTCGGTAAAGTTTTTTATTTTGATCCCTAGAATACGATTTTTAAATCGACCCGCCCTAATATACATATATAATAAAAATTGTATTTTTTATATAGTACCTAAATTTTCAATTTGTAGACACTTCGCTGCTCTCGACTATATAAATTCAACTAGAAACTAAAACAAAGATAAAAAGATTAAAATTTCTCTGTTTTATAACTAAAGTCATTTTTTTAAAGACTTTAGTAAGCTATAAACAAGCAAAACAGAAGTGTATGAAGATGCTTAGGAATGGAAAAATGAACATTGCTTGTTAAAAACGGGTTTACGATTTTCAAAATATTCTCCATGATAGTTAAAACCCTTTCGCATTCGTTCGAACCAATTTTCAAAACACTTTGTCAAGTCGCATTTCCAAAGTATTTTTCAAATAGTGTGGAATCACAGTCGAATATACCTTTTTTACCATAAGGTGATCATTCAAAAGCTTATTGATACTCGTCATACTAATGTCCAAGGATGCCTCAATCTCATGGTATGTGACGGACAATCTTCCCCAATCCTTTGCCACACTTCGTCGACATTTTCTGCCACAACAATTGATTTTGGACGATCTTCTCGAAATTCGTCGATGAGCGAACAGCGACCTGGAAGAAATGCAATGTTACCAGCTTTCCACGGTGCTAAAGAATGGCGCTTGCCCGACGTATAACAATTTTAGTTCATTTATGCTTTCTTATATTGTTAATTCACGTCGAAAATTTTGAAAAATAAATTCACGAAAATGTTTACAGTTTAATTCCATTTTTTGCTGAGATGAATTTTTTAAACCACACTAATATGTCTCACACATCAATGGAAACGCCAGATGGCACGTGACAATACTAGAAGTTCCCAAGGCTGGTAATATAAATATCAACCCTCCTCAAATGACTTACATTTCTGATTTTGCAGTCTGAATAGCAACGTTATGCCTTCTGATGTCACCTTTCCGTACAGAAGAATGACACCATTGTTCAGCAAGTGTGTAGTTTCAACAGGGCGCCTGCTGCAGACTGCAACTCCTCGGCCAGTTAGAACCAATCTGATCCAAATCACTTAAGAGATTTAAATGAATATCAAACATCCATTGGACAGGATGTCAATAATGACAGGCCCTTAACGACATTTAGCGAAAGTTCATTATCACCTTCACGAACTCTCACTTCCTGAACGGCGTTAACGGAGTCTAACTACCACCAATTACATTCGGAATACTGAAGTAGGTTGAACTTCCACTCATCCAGAAATAACCCTGACATGTACAACATATGTTCGGCATGTCAAGATACCCGTCATTACGCTATCCACCTCTTCACATACACGTTTAAACTTATTCATCTAACAACACTCCCGCTTTGGCTCCACCTTGGCGAAACTGCCCGATTGCTGAGCCTTTTTATTCTTCTTAGCACCAGAGTCCTTGGTGAACCATTGCTTCATTCACCACCTTTCGCCACCCGTCTCTATCTAAGGCTACTTTCTTCCACCGCCGCACGTTCAGCTTTGCAAGGTCATCTTCAACGTCTTCGAGCCATATTTTTCTGGGGCGTCCTCTTCTTTGCCCTTCAACAGGGCATAACTCAACTGCCTTTCTAGTTGTTCTCTCCTTGGGCGTTCTAGACACATGTCCAAGCCATCTTATCCTCTGTGATTTTATTAATCTAATCACAGTTTCGTGTTTTGCTAAAAGTCGATGATTATATCTTATCTTGCTTGCTGAATCTAACGTTCGAAAATATTGACGAATGAATGGTTACGCCGCTCTAACCTGGTGATTGTAAACTGCTAGGGCAACAACAACTTTCTATTTCTCTATCAAAATTAATTCGATTCACGTATTTTTAAAAATTTTTAGAAGCTTAAGTACAAAATTTCAACATAGAGTTTTCCTAAAACCCCCAAGCCATAGTCTCACTTCTCAGTTCTAAAAATAAACAAGTCGACAGTCATAACTACATTTACGCATTTTAACGACCTGCTCGTTTTGATATACTTTTTTATCTACTAAGTCTAAGTCTGTGTCGAATTGAGGCTAGTAAATAACGAGACTAGCGCGAAAAAATTTATCTTGTCTTATAAAAAAAATAGAAGTCGCCTGGACCAAGATGCGCCGAATACGGTAGATGGTTAGAAAAATTTAGAGATTTTAGTTTTTTAAGTTTTAGTCTTACGTAAATGGAGATCAGTGAGAGAATCGGGCTTGCCAAATCTTCGATTTTAGAATTCTTAACAGTAAATGTATGCACAAGGTGGCGCAAAATTAAACATTCAGTTTTGTTTTTGAATACTTTTTTTACTAAGTACGACGTCACTTGTAAAAAGTATGGTTCTTCCGATAGAGTGATTACCACCACGATTTCGACAAATGATTCCAAGCTCTCGTATAAGACTTCGGTACAATATCAAAGCTGAAACCTAGGTAGATAGGTAGGTGTGGTGGCTGTCGCAATGACACACTTAGACCTTTCATAGGTCCATTGTGATACCACTGGAACTTATCCTTACCCTATGGGTTCCTTTTCAAACCATCAGGTAACTTGAATAAACAAGCAAAGTTTCGTTAGTTTTAGATGTGCTATGTCCGCTATATCAGTTAAAAATACCGTATCAAGAGTGCGGAGCCTGCTTGCAGCTAAATTTTCACACTCACATAAAAGGTGTCTGATTGTTTCCTCTTCTTCTGTATTAAGACAGATTCTACAGAAATCGAATTACGGGAGTCCCAACCTTCTAGCGTGGCTGCCTATTAAACAATGACCAGTTAATAACCTATCATTTTTCTTATAGCTTCTCTGTTAAATCTTAACAAGCTTTTTGATCGACCGCTGTTCCATTTCGACCAAGTCTGTCTGCTTGGGTTGCATCTTGTGAGGTTTTGCAATCTTGTATTTACCTTGTTGATTGGTTTCCTATCTATATATAAGTAGTTTACAAGTGGCTATAGGCATAAGTATTAGCGTCTTATCCACTGGGAGGTCAAGCGTTGTACAGGTTCGAGCAAGTTCATCTGCTTTGCAGTTCCCCGCTATATTCCTGTGGTTTGGCATCCAAATAAGGTGTACTTTGTATAATAGTAAATATTTAGATACGTCATTTACCATAGAAGTTTAAAACATTATACTAGTATGACTGTTTTCGGCGAGTGTGTTTTAGATTCCAGCGCTTTTATTGCTGCTTGACTGTCTAAGTATATCAAGGCTTCATTTGTGGATAATACTCTCGTTTTTATTACCGTAAGTCCCTCATTTATGGCAGTGACTTCCGCCTGAAATCGACTGCAATGATCAGGTAGGCGAAATGATTGGCTGAAACCTAACGGAAGCAAAATTTGCAATTTAGACTGAAATTAAAACTAAGCTAAATCTCAAATAAACATAAAATATTATTAATTACTTAAAACATTTAAAAAAAAATTAAAATTTTCCCTCGAAGGTGTAATCGTCCTTGAATAAAAAGTTAACAAAATCTAACTTGTTTTTTTTTTAATAAAAAAAACACGCACCCAGCTGCTGCAGGAAGAACTGTGTTTTTTTTTTTTGTAAGTGCCGTCTTAGTATTTGCCAAAAAGGACTCCTCGTCTCCCTGCTCGTCCTTCCCGCTGCGTTAATTTGCCTCATTTAGTGCCTGCGAAATGTTAATGGACTACGGAAATGCAACGCAGTCACTGCCCTTGCTGTTGTTGAGTCGTTGCTACTCCCAGCGCACTTATTTTGTTACAAATCTCACTTTATTTTTTACCAGCCGCATTGTTGCATTTTAATAGCACAGTGGGGGAGGGGGTAATAGGGTCAGAGTGGTAGCGCATGAATGAGGTTGAGCGGCGACGGCAACGGATGAAAGCAAAAAAGGAGCATTTTTTGCCACTGCTCATTTACCGCCTGCCAGGCTAGAAATAACTTTTTTCACTGGTCTTAATGTATATTTGTTAATGCTTACTTTGTTATTGTTGTTTTTAATGTTTCTTTTCTTTTGATTTGTTACTATTACCGCAGTTTTGTAGTGTTTGGGGTAAATGAATAATGATTAGGCTCTGCGCGCACTTTCTTTGCCATGCCAGAATATCCCGCTTTGCCGCACACTGCCACCATTAGCGTACAACTTGTCGACAATTGACAGTTCGTTGCTCGCTTAGCTGTCTTTTCGGCTGATTACCGTGCGCTGTACCGAAGTGATCCTTGAGGCATGCAACAATTTGAATGAATTAACGCAAATCAAGCAAAGATTTGCGTCAGAGTGGAAGGGGCCTAACAGCAGCGCAAGTGATGGCAGGTTAGTTGGTAAAAAGAGAGCGGAAAGACGGTAGAGTGAGAAGATGTGAGTTTTGTGATTGCACCGCTGTGCCAATTATCACTGCAGGATGGTTACACTCGCATTAAAAGTGTTTGCAACATAGCATACATATATATATTGCTTGCAACAGTGGATTTGAAAGGCTGGCTTATCCGCTTTGTGTATTTAGCGTTAATCCGCTTTTAGCTGATTTGTTTTTTGGCATATTCATGTTTTATGGTGTTGCCCAAACTCAGTATTTCGAGTGTCACTTTATGACATACAATCACGCATGCACACACTTCCATACGCACATATAAACACATCGAGTAAAAAAATATGCTGAAATTTGCAGTTATATGCATTCAATGCTGCTCTACTGCTCGCTTTGCATTTCTCGTTTGCAGCCTTCTCATAGCAAAAAAGCAAAAATACTGAACAATGTTATGATTGTCTATTGTTTGCATTGTTCTTGTATTTTAACCTCTACTTTTCTCTTTTCGAGTGTTTACTTTACTCATAAGCGTGACAACGAAACAAGCCCAACACAAAGGTGCTCTTCAGGAACTAGTTCAATCTCTCACTGTTTGTGAAATTTGCGGTACTATAGTAGTCTGGTAAATCCTTGCCCTAATGGCTCGAAATCCTTGTACTTAGTACATTTAAGTATTTTCGGCATACAATTCCTTTTGAAATTTGCTGTATTTTGTATTAATGTTTTCCTAACTATTTTGTTGTCTTTCCACTTTTGTTGGTCATTATTGCAATGAAATTCCTATTCTACAAACCGCCTTTCTCTCACTTCAAGTACCCATTGTGAGTACTCTTTTTGTTAGTCCAGTGTTTAGTGCTTCAATCTCTAAACTATTCTGTGCGTATTTTGTATTTTGGTAGATTTGGCTTAACATTTTTGTTGAACACAATAAAGAAACCTGCAACGTAGCTATTTTTGCATTATGTGGTTTGTTTTCGTTTGTCATTTTTGTTTTTTGGAAAAATAGGTACTTGATTCGTATTCTGTTTAGCACTGCTTGGAAAATAAAGATCCATGATCCTCCTTTTCTAATATGAATGGAACTTGAATTTTGTATTATTTCGGCGCTAAGTACTTGGAACTGAAGAGGGATAAAATTCACACAATGTGAAAAATTCACGAAATGGTGACTAGTTATGCACTGATGCTTAAACAAGTAACCCTCTGAAAGTATCACCAATGAAAAAACCAAAACCTGAAAGGTCATTCTCAAAAGAATAAGGGGCTTATTGGAATAACGATAAGGAACATATAGTATATAGTATTTAAATATTTGTACATTTTCGATTATTTCGATTGATACCTAATCCTTGTTACATATAAATATTAAATTTAAGGGGGTTGCTCCCCAGTTTAATCTTTTTTTTTATTTTTCAAGAATAAACTGTATTTTCAAATATAATATTATATATACATACAATTATTTTGAAGGGGTGTCCAATAAAAGCGCTTGAACCATCCAGCGGATAATTTCCACCTTTCAAGTACTAATGTCACAAACATACATATATTTTTATATACAAGGTGGCGCAAAATTAATCATCCAATTTTGTTTTTCAATAACTTGTATACTAAATAAATAAAAAAATTATTTTGAGTGATGGAAATCTTGATTTACAACCTTTACACGTTCCATTGCGTATGTTTGTATACTGCAGCTGTCTAGTTCAAAAGTGTCAAATATGATTGACGTACGACGCCATTTGTCAAAATTATAAATCTTCCGAAAGGATGATTAATTTTGCGGCCTCTGTATATACATTTGTGCTCACATACATAATTAATTCACTGTATCTTTTTACAATATTCGCAATATTTTTCATGCTAAAATTTGTTTCGTTAATTTTTTCTAAAAATATATTTCATTGTATAAAAAATTTCTTAAAATCAAAGCTCCAAACTTTGATTAAAATTCAACAAATTTTCATAAAAGCTTTCAACTTTTTAACCCAAATCTTTCTGGAACTTTTCTGGGTATAAAGTTCTATAGCCCATTGAAGTTTAGTATAACAAAATGCATATTTTAAGTGACTAAGAAATACCGGACGTAGCCCGCACCGGATTAGTTGTTCGGCCGATAATATCGTGACTGTGGCTGCCGATGACGCTGAGAACGAAGAAAGATGAGCCCAACAACGGATCCTGCAATTGGCCATCACCAGACGGATGATGCCTACAGCGAGTTTTAGTGAAAGACTTCCACATGTTCCTATTCAAAGTGCATCAGTTAATGCCTGCTGACTGTCAGTCGCGTGAGAATTACGCTCAAGCCATCCTCAGTCTCAATAACAAAGAGGACGATTTTGTGTCGAATATCAGCATGAGTGACGAGGCGATTCATTTTGAAGCATTGAAAATCCGCATGTATTGACCATCAGGATGAAACTTCTATACAGAGGATTTACTTTATTTACTTCATTAAGGATTTGAGCAATTTTGAACATTTTTAATCGACTATGTGCCTATTATTTCATTGCCCTACCACCCATAATTGAAATCTGTATAAGGCTCATGAAGTGATTTAGTAACCTAATTCGTATGCACTTGCGAACCTGACACAGATTGTTACATTAAATATGTTGTTTTATTTTATGCGACAATTTTATGTCAGAGATATAGGCCCTTCAATGGAAAAAATCAGCTTTTTTTAATTGTTTTCATTCGACTTGTCTGAAAAATTTTGAACAAACAAAATGCCCAACACCGTCAATAAAAAAAAATATTTATAATCAAGGCAATTAGCCTTGCCACGTCAAGTTGGTGCAATATTATTTCAAAATTATCCCTTAACAGCCGAAAGGCCAGCTTTGTACATCCCTGGTTTGTTAATCATACACTGACAAGAAACATTTACCGTAATATAACGTTTTAAGGCGTAAATATTATGGAATATTTATAAGAGATCTGTCGCATTGATATTCAGTGTAGTTTGCGATTTAGAAGCTTACAACGGGCAAATATACAATAATAAATTGGCGTTTTCGAACTTTCGAGTATTTATATTATAATAAGGTTTAATTTATTTTTATTTTAAAAATAAATAAAGAAAATAAAAATTTCAAATAATAGATCTTGGAAAAAAACAAGAAGACGAAGATTATGAAAATAACAGTAGTGAAGACGAGTGGATGTTTGATTTACGAAATATAGGTATGAAAAGTGTTTGTGAAGAATTTCCTCGATTTGAATATAAAAAAAAATAAATAATTGGCGCGTACACTTCTGTTAGGGGTTTGGCCGAGCTCCTCCTCCTATTTGTGGTGTGCGTCTTGATGTTATTCCACAAATGGAAATTTGAATATAAATCTGATGATAATAGCAGTTCTGATAGTGATGTGGAGCAAGCTAAAAGGAAAAAACTTCGATGCCTTTCAAGTAGTAGTGAAGAAAACAACAATATTTTCAATGAAGATCTCAGTCCGGATGATGACGATTGGATGGATGTTACAGAAAACGACCCCAAAACAACAGAAATACTTTTTGGAATATCTTCCAAGGCACCAGCCCCCCAAATTCCCCAAGCGGTAATAGAAGCATTTTTTTCAGTTATTTTTTACCGATGAGCTAATAAACAATAAATGAAGGAAACAAACGAGTATGCAAATAATGAAATAAGTGCGAATGTATTATACTAAATATCTCTGTGGAGTACGTGGAAAAATGTCGGTAAAGAAAAATATCATGCTTTCATAGAAATCATTTTGAATATGGGTACTATACCTTTACGCAATATACCATTGATCCACTACTGAATCAAGTCATATTCCATTTTATGCAAATACCTTTACAAGACATCGATTCTTTCAAATTTTTTGGTTCCTTCACTTAAAACAAAAACCAACCGCTGCCAAATCTTTGAGAACGCGCTTGCAGAAAGTTAGTCTTTATCTACAATATTTAGATGACAAATTTTCCATTTATTTTATACCAAATCAGCATATCAGTGTCGACAAATCTGTCGTAAAATTTAACGGCAAACAACAAAATTCATTACTTACGATATAATCCCCTTATATAACGGCCGAGAGTTAATGGTTAAATTGGCTACCATACTTTAATTTTTTTAGAAAAATTCTGCATGAATTAGCCTAATGACTAATTTTAGCACTGAAGGCCCTAGTAGCCAGTGTGCTTATTAAGTTAGGGTTAGTTTGTATATATCCCCTATAAATAATAATAATAATACATTTTTTTTTTTCAATTGTAAATTCGCAAACAATATTTTATTAAAAAGGGGGGAAAAAAAATTGTAAATTGTGAACACAGATGTAGATAAAGATAAAGTTATGGTTGACAAAAATAAAAGTACATTAGTGGTATTATTTATGAACAAAATTATTATTTTATAAAGCAAATAAGACTCTGTTATTTTCAAAATAAAAGCTAAACATATCAACATCTTAAAAGCCGTTAAAAAAAATCTGCAATAAAACATAAACTAACTAACATTCTCATTAAGGCCTTAAGCTCAATTCCGTTTAAGACTCGCTTGCCTTTGTCCAAGTTTGGACTAAAAAGTTAATTGATAAGATCTCCCCTCGTTTTTAGAAAGTTTCCCATTTCGTTCGCATACTCAAATATTTAGTTACAAACAAAAAACTTTGTTAAAACTATTTAAATTTGCAAAATTGTACTTCACATTTTAGTTTCAACGAACTTTTGCGCATTGCCGAGTTTTTACAACAATAACAAAATTACAAATTGGCATAGAAAATTACAATGCAGCGTAACTTTTTGGCGCTGAACCAACAAATGGGTGGACAAGTGAAATTGAAGTGTGCAAGAATGTCCACCTACTTCGGGCGAGGGGGCACAAAGTTGGAAAATGCACTTATTTAGTTGCTACTGTTTGCGAATTTGAGTGCATATGTGCATTTTCTGATGGAACAACCCAATTGGTTTTGTTTTTGGTGCACCTGAGCGCCAAAGTGTAAAGTAATTGCAAAACTTTTCAAGTGTTTTATCTGCTACCGAACTTTATTTAGTAAACACTAGCAAAATACACACAGCAAAAGCAACTGAATAATACAAAGTTTCATCGAAAGTGAAGATAATTAAAGCGATTTCAATGCGTCAGATCGAAAGCGCTCTAAAGTGGCGCCGCACACACCTCAAAATTGGAATAGAATAATTTGTATCTACGAGTAATATGAATGTAGGTGTAATTGGCACTTACCGTTAAACACTTGGATATGACAGATGGCCAGGGAGCCAAATAGATAGCAGCGCACGAATAGGGAACCAAGCGAACTAACGAAACTCTGGAAAATAAGTTGATGCAATATACGTAGGTATGTAAGTATGTATGCATGTATGAACATGTATAGTAGGAAAAGACGTGCATACCTCTTAACATATAGTATGTACGTTTGTATGTATGAGTAGATAGGTTGGGGCGCGAGCGTTTGATGGTGTTATCAAAATGCGGTTGGCGCTTAATTAAAACTGACGAGTGCTTAATAACCGGGAAGTGCACCAGTGAGTACGAACATACCTATGCATGAGCATACACCTGCTTACACGCTTATATATGTATGTATACATAAACACACATGGGAGTGCACTGCACTAAAATGTTTTGCTAATTGCAGCAACATTTTCTGCACGTAAAAGAGCTTCTGTTGTGCGATGATATTGGATTTAGTTACTAACATATTTACACATATTGTTGTTGTTGCTATTTGTAGTTGCGGTTGTTAGTGTTGAATTATGGCAGCTTTTAAGTGTTGGCTGTCTACGCTGTTTGACTTTAAATGCAATTTGATGAAATGCATTTTATAATTGCCACACGCTTAAGCGCACGCACACACCTATAAATATATTTACATGCATGCATATGACTATCTTAAAGTGTGTTAAAATACGCGTGTATATTTATTTCAATTACAAATCTTATTATTTATACAAAAGCAATTAAATTAATGGCCGTTAGAGTAGGAAAAATATTCAAACTATTAAATGGATAATAAAATGTGAATAAAAATTGACGACCGTCGTAGCAGAGTGCGGCTGTGAAGGACATAACTGTAGTAATTTCTGAGTTCAAACAAAGCAAAACAGTGTTTGTTTTAATACAGTGCTTTTTAGTTATATTGCCATAGCCGAATTGATAGGTGCTTGACTATCATTTGGTAGGGCGCGGGTTCGAAACTCGTTGTGGGCATGAAATACCAAAATGATAGAAAAATATTTTCTACCAGCGGTCGCCCCTCGGAGGCAAAATGCTCCATTGAAAAAAAAATCATCTGTGTTCGAAGTCGGCTTAAAACTGCTGGTATCTTTAATAGTGGAAAATATCACGAAAAAATAGCATCCGGTGTGCACCACAAATAAGAGGAGGAGGAGAAGGAGTTCGACCAAATATTGTACCTAACAAGGAATGGAAGTGCCAATTATACATACATACATATATACAGTGCACAGCATAAATCTTCATATCCTACCATTTGTAAGCATAATTGAAAGAAATTTCACACACTATTATAGATTCTGAAAAACTTTATTAATATATGAATAATACACTTTGAACTCATTCGTAATCAACACAAAAAAAAAGAAAGATGCAACTTTCTCTACTGCATCAAAAACGACAAGCAAAAATGTAACTGTAAATAAGAAATTCGTACAGCAAAAGTGTTGATACGGTCGCACTTTGAAGTAGCCAATGCGTGTAATAAAGGTAGTTTTGATTAGCGATGCTTCGAATTATAACATTTGTTGAGAGGCTATTTGCAGTATAACTAATGAATCTCATTTATTCGCTGCAAGCGATTTTAACGGTCCTCCTATTTGCCAAATCTACAAAAAAACGCCACATTATGTGCACCGATAGACTTTCTGTATTTGAAGGCGTCAGAAACCTTACCAAAACCAGTGATCCTACTGGCCTTCACAGCAAATGCTAATCGAGCTATGCAAGAACGTGAAACTAATATGGTTACCAGGCCATGTTCGAAGATGCAGTTGAAGCCGCGAAATCAGCCACGAAATCTCCTATTCACACTTTTATGAGTTTCTCCAGTAGAAAAGTATCAAAAGTCCCCTCCTGCCTTGCTACCAATAGAACAATGTCACTTTGGTTTAACTAAAATTATCTGTATAAAAATATTCACACTAACTGCTCGCTTGTAAAATTTCTTCTTCGACTTCTGCTGCAATGAACAAATGCTTTGTTAGGACACTCCATCATCACACATGCACATCTGCTAAGCAATGCGCCAGAACCATCATGCCAATTTAACTGTACAGCCGCACTTACGATTTCTCATATCCTTTTGGAAAGTCCCCAATAAGCCACGCATAGACCTTTTGGTCCCCAGCGATACCAGATGGAGACCGACTTCTATAAATACCGAAAGTAGACATCATGTAGGATGTCAGCGCTTTGGCGAATCTAAGCAGAGCTGGGAAATCCGCTTTTGAGACGTCCTCCAGACCCTTAAACAATGGAGCTCCCAGGTATTTTAAACGCGTTTTTAATAATGCCGGACAAACGCACAGAAGGTGTTCTAAAGTTTACTCAACATCCTCTCTGCATTTCCTACATTTGTCCGTGTTAGCAATCCCTAGCTTGTACGCATGCGCAGCCAATAGATTATGACCTGTTAGCATACCTATGATAGTGCTGCAGTCTTTTCGCGCGAGCGTAAGTACGAATTGAGCCAGTTTTTTGTCGTTAGTTCTACACATGACTTTTGATGTTCTGCATGTGGTTAGATTAGTCCGCCTAGCTTCCACTCGCCTTTTCATGTAGTCGTCCATTTTATTGTATATTGTATTTAGCGGTTTTGGTATGTCGTTCTGTTCCTCAAAAGGTAGTCTAACAGCACTTCTTGCTATCTCACCTACTATTTCGTTCCCCATAATGCCTTTGTGACCAGGTACCCAATAGATATGCAGTCTTCTGTTTGCGGCTAGCCTTTCTATGACCTCCCTGTTCCATCGAACATTTTCGAACTTACTTGTCCCCTCCTTACTCGATCTAGAAATATTTTTTCCATCGCCAAAATCTCTTAAACTTTTTGAAAGAACCAACAATCGATAACATTAAAGACATATATATATATATAATTTTCTAAAATATAACTGTATACACAATTTAATCAAATCTTTTGTAACAAATCCGATAGCTCCGGCAACTAGAGATTTTTAAATTGTAATTAATTATAATGAATAAAATTTAAAAAATAATCATTTATTCGCATCTGTGTTTATTTTTTTACGTGCCCAATAATGTCTTGAAAAGAATTGACATTAGAAAAAAATTGTTGTACGCATGCATAAAGATGGAAAATCATGCTCAGAAGTCGCCAGGAGTAAAGCAACAGTGCAAAAGGTAATACAAAGATTCAAAAAGGAGAAAAAGATCGAAAAGAAGCAGAGATCAGACCGCTCTAGGAAGTTAACTGAGAGAGATGAACGCCTTATCAAGAAAACAATGATTATTGGAAAAAAATTGCAGTAAAAATATATTCTTACTGATTGATGAAAGAAATTGTAGTCAAAATATTTTTTTACTGATTACTAAAAAAAATAAATAAATTGATTGTTTTACTGATTACGGAAAAAAATCGCACAAAAATATTTTTTTACTGATTTCTGAAAGAAAATTTGAGAAAAATTGTAGTAAAAATATTTTTTTACTGATTGATGAAAAAATAATGAAATTTATTTATTTACTGATTACGGAAAAAACCGCAGAAAAATATTTTTTATCGATTACTAAAAGGAAATCAAGATATTTAGTTTTTTACTGATTATGGATAAAATCGCACAAAAATATTTGTTTACTGATTATTGGAAGAAAATTGCAGAAAAATATTTTTTTACTGATTACTGAAAGAAAATGCAGAAATTTATTTTTTTACTGATTACGAAAAAAAATTGCAGAAATATATTTTTTTTTTCATTTTTGAAAGAAAATTGCAGAAAAATATTTTTTTATTGATTTCTGAAAGAAAATTTTGGAAAAATTGTATCAAAAATATTTTTTTACCGATTACTGAAAGAAAATGCAGAAATTTATTTTTTACTGATTACGAAAAAAATTTGCAGAAATATATTTTTTATTGATTTTTGAAAGAAAATTGCAGAAAAGTATTCTTTTACTGATTTCGGAAAGATATTGCAGTAAAAATATTTTTTTTACTGATTACTGAAAGAAAATTGCAGAAAAATATTTTTTTACCGATTACTGAAAGAAAATGAAGAAATTTGTTTTTTTACTGATTACGGAAAAAAATTGCAGAAAAATATATTACTTTTTTATTGACTTCTGAAAGAAAATTGCAGAAAAATACTTTTTTACTGATTTCTGAAAGATATTGCAATAAAAATATGTTTTTACTGATTACTCAAAGAAAATTGCAGAAGAATATTTTTTTACTGATTACGGAAAAAAATCGCAGAAAAATATTTTTTTACTGATTGCTGAAAAAAAATTTAGTAAAAATATTGATAATATTGTAATTATTTTAATAATTGTACAATATTTTAGAAAAACTTTTTAAATAGCATGGTGTTTATTAAACAATTTGTTTTTTCATTTCATTCGGCCCCTTTTTTTTGAATCTTTGCTGAATATTTTCAGTTTTAAGGTATGAATCTTTTGTATTTAGTGTGCCATAGAACTTTTCTTTTTCTGAAGAAAAGAAGATGAGCCTAAGCAAAAAATATTTATTGAGTGCATAAACGATTTAATTTCGCTGATGAGTGGGTATTACATATTGACTATCGATAAACAGTAAGTGTCCTTCTTAGGACGCCGTCTTGGATCTCTACATCGAAGCAATGCGGAAGCAGTCTCCAGGTGGAGGGAAGAATCCAAAAGAAGAAGAGGGATATGTTTAGTGGAGTCACACACGTAGTAGTGACGGTTGATATACGGTGCGAAGGCGTTTTTAACCGCCAAAAAAAAACTACATCAATAAACAGTTAACATTTCACTGCAAATGCAAATTCAATTATAAAAAATATTATCAGTATTTTTACTGCGATTTCTTTTAGTAATCAGTAAAAAATATTTTTACTGCAATTTTTTTCAGTCATACGACAGTATGACTGTCATACGACAGCTGATTCTTAACGATAATACAAAATGGAAACGAAGACACAAACGTAAAAAACCTCTAGATTTAAACTAATAAATAAATAAAAATCAGTTAAAAGTATGAATTGTATTTTGCTGAGCATTAACTCAAATTATTTGTTGTAACAAACCTCCACAAAAATTGCTCGTTAGTATATATATGTAATGTTATACTAGTTGCAATGAAAATACTAATAATAAAAAAAAAACAAAAAAAGTCATACGACAAAGTTTAGTTGTTAATAGAAATTAGGTAGAATATCAAGAATTTTGTAATGCAGTAAATATCTAATGCAATGTCTCATCGATGGTAGTTATCGCTTGTGTCAGCAGATATATTAAAAAAGTACGCAGTTGCCTAGTATTGTAAAAACTACTCTGCTTTTCAGCACTTCCTTAATGACCGTAATTTTGTTGAAAACTGCTAAGACGCACATGTCAATAGCAATAATAACAACTATAATTACAGAAATATAAAGCTAAAGACATACGAGTAGTAATACAAGTAGATATGCATTTAAATACCCGCACTTATTTGTATCTGCATATGTTTATAGGCATTCAATTACGCTCGACTATTATTAGGCTTGACTTAATGGCCATATTTATGGCAAAAGATATTTAGTTATGCAACCATGAAACGGAAATATTACAACAGACACACATACAAACATAAGAGAGTGTATGCAAATAGAAAAATGCAATACTTTCATTACTTAGCAGAATTGCTGACATTATTGTTATTACCGTTAGACGGTTTTAGTTAGCTTGTGTTTTTGTTGGATATGCATTACATAGTACGAGTATTTTGTGGGCTTTTATTACCCAGTTGGTTGCTTGGATTATAGTGATTTGGTTGAAATGCTTTATGCATATATTTACACATATATATTTTTTATTTAACAACCCAACATTTTGCCTTTGATTTTTATTTTTCGCCTATTTTACATATGTATGTAGATATGCATATGTATATTTTTCTTTATCATTGTGAACGTTTAAAAATTTTCCATTTCATTTTCATGACTTGCTACTTACTTTTAGTTGTTGTAGTAAGTACTGATGGGCGTGGTAGCTACTTACTTGGGCTTTTATGTGTCTGCTTTCTCTCTCTGACCCCACTTGCTATGCCATACTTATATGTAGGAATACGTATGTATGTATTGCAAATATGTGCATAGTCTGGAAAATAATGTGTGTTCATACCCCAAATGCAAATATTGCATTTCACTAATGTGCCAACAGGATTTTTACGACTTAATGACTTGCAATAAAAGTTTTGTGCATGATTGTTTTACGACCGGTAGTTAATAAATGCAATTTCTAGTTAACACATTTTATGAACTTCTGTAGAAATTCTGTAGCTCAAGCGAAATGGCCTCTAGCATCATTATGGCAAAGGATAATTGGAAGCCATTTCGTCCTGTGTGGCTTGAGCATGAATGGGTCATTTCTATTAGGTTTTAATTTTATTTTTTATTTTTAAGTAGAGTTTTAACGCCGAGTGCAAATTTTTAGAAATATTTCTAGTTTTTTTAAAAGTGGAAGAAATACAAAAAAAAAAAAAAAAAAAATTGTTACGAGTATGCCGAGCTATAATACAAAAAAGAAGGTAGTTTCTTTCAATGACATTAGCAGCCATGCTAGCCATTTGACTTTTTTCTGGTACTATGACGTTTTCATCGAAATCTAGCTGCCAGATTAAAATTTGTAACTTAATTTTTTCCATCGGTCTTTGAAGTCATTCGATTCATAAATTAAATTTAACAAAATAATGAAAAGAAAAAAGGAATTGCGCATTTGCAAGCCGCAAAAATAACGAGCTACCAGTGCACAGCCGTATTAGTTTTGCGGCGATACCTAATCAAGACGTTGCGGCATAGAGGCATCTCCTTTTCGAGCTGTTCAATGCGGCTCTAAAATTCACGAAAAAATGGTATGCGTCGATTATCCTTTTAAGAATCTTTTCCTTGGCGAATTGTGAATATCTGGCCAACAGTGGACTTGTCAGGTCTAAAGTCACACTAATAAGTTTGTTGTGGCTGCTGTGGTAGTTCATCAGCGTTGAAGTCGTCGAGATCAGCGAATGGTTGGCCCTAGAAAATGATGTTGCGATGGGGTGCGTCCAAAGGAGGAAGGGTATTAGGCGAGTTGGTTTAAAGGGTCACTTGAATAAGTGGTAGGTGTCGGACGGAGGTGTTTGCGCGCCAGACATTTGCTGAGCATGTCGGGATCGATTCTGATTAGGTAGGAGTTTAACTTGCGAGTTGGGCCAACATGACATGGTTGTAAGGAGTCAGTTGAAGCTCCTCATCTGCGATGGGTGGTTGGACTTCAATGATGGCAAACGGAGGGCGGGAGCTTAGGAAGGTGGTAAGAGGATTCCGAGGTCTGTTACTGGACCTATCTGTCTATAAACGGGTAAATCCAGTAAGGGTTGTGTAAAGTCCCGGATCTCGTCAGTTAAGTCGAAACTTGAGAGGTGGCTTAGACCCCAGTAAGTGCCAAAAGACGTGGCTCCTGCGGTAACATCTCAGCAGAATGTTAGAGACACAATAATATTCACATTATTGCCGAAATAGAGAGTAACCGCCGGGAATGTGTTGCAGAATTGCATTTACAAAATAAGCTTCCACAGAAAGGCTTATTCTTTGTAAATAACCAAAAAAAAAGGCAAATATTGGTGTGTGCGTTTATAACATTTGTAATTATTATCTAGGCGATATTTCAGCCTTTAAAATGTAATACCTTATCACTTAAAGTTTCAAGACACGAGGTGAGAGATCACTAAAGGTCGAGAAATGCAGCCAGAAAAACCTAATTGGTGTTTAAAGTGTCTACTTGGAGTTCATTGAAGTCATTTTAACTCAATTTAACCTTTCGTTAGCGACCAATGTAACAATCGTCCAATTGTAAACAACTCGAAGTTTTAAATATTTATTTTTGCTCAAATAAGCTAAAAGAGTTCAGCGCATGGCGCCAGTCACCACATAAAATTCTACCAGATATATTCGAACACAAAAATCAGCAAATAATTTGCAAGGCGGCCAGACAATCCCTCAAATGTTTGCATTATGTACATTCGTTTTCGCAAGGCCGCTTTCGGTACTTCCGTCTGGGTGTGCGCAGGCCAACTGCCCAATGTCCGTCCATCCATCGGGCAATTTCATTGGCAATTAAAAAGTTCATTGGTTATTGTGTTCATTTAATATGCCAGCCAAGCCCACAAGCGCAACCGCAAAGTGCTCCTGCCGCTGTTGCTACTGTTGAAAGCTCATGGCATGGCATGGAAGTGTTGCTACAATTGTTGTTGGTGGCGTTGGTGGAGTGTTGCCGCAGGAGTTGAGTGGCGTAGCTACTAAACTTTCGTTTGATGGCACAGCGCTGGGGCGGCCCTTCATTGTAAGTCTCTTGAGTGCTGCGTTATTGCTGTATTATTTCATTATTTTTGTTGTGGTTGTATTTTTTCTTTGCGGTGGGTAACTGGTAACTGGTAACTGGCTTGGCATTAGCATATGAAGTGTAAACTAATGGGTGCAAACTGCAAAATTCCAAACGCTTCAACACCAACGTGCAGTAAGAGCGAAAATGCGGCAAACAAAAAGTTGCTACAACAGCAGTACAACAATAATAAAAGCAAAGCATTTTGGCCACTAAACAAAGCGTGGGAACAATCGTTGCCACTTATGTGTGTGCATATGTATGTGTTAGTGGTGGTAGCTGCCACGGTTATATCAGAGTTCTGGTCAGCTCCAATATTAGCCATTGTTTTTTGTGTTATGCTGTTATTGTTGTTGCACTGCTAGCAAAGCTGACGACAAAGCAAACTTAATTTACTGCAAGCAAAAATTCATTTACTCGTAGCCAAGCCGTTGTTGAGCCGCTTTGAGTTTGAAAATTTATTAAAAATATATAAAATGGAATATGAACAAGCCAACTAAAAGCAACAACAACAATAGAAGCAGAAGTAGCAATACAATCTCGCATATCATGCTAACTAAATAAAAATAAAATATCGAGAATACATCCATGTGTGTCTGTGTGTGAGTGTGCAAAGAGGGTCCGTCCAATCTAGGCATCGCCTTCAATGCCGCGCGGTACCTTGGATTTTTTAATTTTCAACATTTCAGTGCATACGCGTTGGCTTTTCGGGGCTTCCTTGGAAAAATGTATTTAAGTTAAATGATTGCGAGAGTTGAAAGTGTGAGTATGTGGCTGTTAACTGATGGATATAGTGCAAACACACACATACAAATTCAAATGCATGTATTATTTAAGAAGAGCAGAGGGTGTGCGTCTTATGGTCAGTTGGCTGGATACTCACTTTGTAGGCTCTGGCCGTTGATATCACAGTGAAGCGGAGGGGTGCGGCGTGTGTTGCGCGAAAAACTCATTAAGCTTGAGTGGTGCGTGGTACGACTGAAATTCGCGAAATAGCAACAACAACAAAAGCAGCCACAACAACACACATCCAAATACATACTGGACAGCCGGAGCGGCTGCGTGTAGTAGCTGGTATCAGCCATTTAACAGCTTTGGCCATAAAACAATATACAAAAGTTCCACTTTTCAGCCGCCACAACTACCATAGATGGAAAAAAATTGAGTAAGCTACAGAAATTAATGAAAATGACGGCAACAAAATTTTGGGGTCTTCGTAGGATGTGAAGTTTCGTCCTCAATTGCCACTATGTATGTACATATATACATACATACTCCACAGTCACTTTGGTTGTTTGTGCGTTAATTCGTTACGCGTCGGGACAACATAAATTTTTTTTGTTTACCCTCATTCGCCTTTATTAATCATACATACAGTGTTTTCATATATGCATGTAAGTATGTGGGTTCATACACCCCTGCAGGAAAGAGATTGGTAGAGATTTAACGAAAAGTTGTTCGGACAACAAAAAGATAATGTGGGTGTTTCTTTAGCAATTTTAATTTTCCGAAAAGCCATCATGAAAGTAAGCACATCTAGCGAAAAAATAAGCTTAAGAATTAATATGCCTCACTTGAAGAATGCAGCCGATTAACTTTACCAGTATCCAGACTTTTGTAACCACGGAAGTAATAAGCTTAGATTTAGGTATATTCGAGGTTACCGGAAAACTCGCCCTACATACTTGAGTGCATTATTATTTAGGTAATTTCTACTTGATTTGCTTAACGACATGAGGTCTAAAAACCATTTCCGAGATATTCGATATTAAAGATTATTAAAAAAAAAATAATTTTTTCTGCTCTATGCCCACTTCTCTTGTGTAAGAGTCCGACTTTTGTGTTAACAATTTTCTGTTGCAAGTTTTCGAGTTGAAGGGTACGTCAATAATGAAAATCAGCGGTTAAAAATGGCTGCTTGATACAATTTTGGATTTACCAGTTTTCACTGTTTCGCATTTGGCATCACAGAAAAATTTTATTTTATTTTATTTTGCCAATTATTTAAATCCTTTTAGCTAGTATTAAAATATATTTTTCAAATAATATTTAAAATCGTATATAATAAGTTTTGTGCAGCCTGTGGTTTTATCAAATTCATCAAAAATTACCCAAATAATAATGTCACTAAGGAAAATAGTCTTAAATTTCGTAATGTAATATGCTTATTTGTAATTAATAATTAATAATTAAATTTAATAGTAAAAAATTAATTTCCTTAAGTGTTTAGGACGATTTTCGCAATACGCCGGCATGTAATATATATTTTAAATAATTTTTGAAAACTAGTCTCAATATAGTACGCAAAGTGAGCGCACAGTGATATAAAACACATATAAGTATTCGGCTTTAGAATCGTCAAACTGTTAAGTGCTTAGACGGCCATTAAGCTTCGGTCTAAAGATAAATCCACCCAACAAAGAATGTAGCTAAAGATGCTGAATGTTTTTGGGAAAAGTAGCGTTCAGCTGCCGAAAGGTAGCACATAATTCCCCTAAATCTCTAATCGAAAGGGAGCTTGAAAAAGTGAAAACTTCAATAAAAATATCTAAGAGGTTGTTAAATAAGTTTAGCGGTTTGATAAGAAAAATACAATTTTATGGTTTGAAATACACTCCATTATTCAGTATAGTCTCCCTCAATACAGTTGTTCCGGCGAGATACCAATAAATTGAGATTCTGGAAGGGCTGCAAAATACGCTTCCACAGCTCTAATTACTTATCATTTGATGAAAAATGCATTCCACGCATGAATTTTTGTAGGCCTGGAAACAGATGGAAGTCGCTAGAGGCCAAGCCTAATAAATATAGTGGATGCTCCAACAAATCGCACTCTAATTCATAGATTTTAGCCATTCTTATATGAAAACCTTTTCTTTTCTTTTGCAAACTGGGTCTTTTTTCACGGTTTTTTTCCTCTAGCTGATCTCAAGTATTCAGAATTTATTATTTTCCCAGTTTGCAAGTAGTCCACAAGCAAAATATTCCTTTCGCATCCCAACAAACTGATGCTAACACCTTCTTGGCCGATTTCTGAACATGAACTCGCACCACTCTTTAGCCCCTTGTTTTGATGCAGAATCCTGATGACAGACCCAAGTCTCATCCATAGTGATAAGTCGACGTACAAAATCAACTTTATCCTTTTGAAAACGCTCCGCACGTTGCTGAGAAAGTTGCATTAGAATGCGCTTTTATTCCACTGTTAGCGAATACGGCACCCATTATGTACACAGCTTTCTGAAATCTAATGCTTCAGTCAAAATATTGCTTACACTCCCCAACGAAATGTCTATGGCTTCTACTAAATATATTTTCTTGACTCGACCATTTCCCATGATATCATTGTATTTTGTCTGTGGTTTCTGGTGCAGTTGCTGTTTTTGGACGTCCTTGGCGTGGATCGTCTTCAAGGCTTGTACGACCACGTTTGAATTCATTAACCTATATTTCTACTGTTCTATTTGATTCCGAAAAGTTCTTATACACTTTCAACATGCGTTGATAAATTTCCTTTGCTTTTAGAACTTGCAAAAATATGGACAATGGCTTTTTTTAGAGCCTCGGGACTGGTGAATCTTTCAGTTCGGACCTTACTCTCTAATATGGATCCCGTCTGATGAATTTGAGAGCCATTGCGTGGACGTTATGAAGTTCGGAACTTTGTTTTCTTAGCCACCCTTGGTTCACTCGAGCTTTGTGAGAGGGTGCCGAGTCCTGTTGAAACGTCCATGGTCTGCCACCGAAATGTTTGTCTGTCCACGGCTTCAAAGCAATATCCGAAATACTTTCCCGATAATATTTCGCATTTACCTTGACGTCAGGCTCGATGACAACGATTGACCGCTTTCGGTCAAGCGAAGCAACTCCTTCGCTCTCGCATGTCTGACTTGATGCTGCTTTTGGATCTTGTAAGGCTTCACTTTGAGATTATTTTTCAGTATGCGGCGGGTGTTACGGTCAGATATTTTCAGTTCTTTCGCCATTTGATAAGCACTTCGTCGGGGATTTCGCTCAAGTCGCTTCTTCACTTTTTGAACCACGAACAATCGCTGGTTGTGATTTTCCAGCCAAATATAATGCAGTCACATTATTACGTTTGAAATCCATTACTAATCTTCTTTTTTCGCCTTTACTCTCGGGAAAATGCTTTCGCGCGCTAGTAAACAGTACTGGACTGTCATTTAACCAACTAACATAGAGCTGATGCCGTGCATCAGCTGCGCGAGCGGTCTGAACTTTGTTATACTTCGAGTGTCGGACTCTATATTCTCGAAGAATTCATTTTAGATTAACAATACCAAATACATGCATACCTTGAATCCCATTTGTTTGAATTTTGCTATTTAATATTTCGAATGATATAAAAAAAAAGTAGTACATCTAAAGTTCAGAAATTTTCCTACAGGGACACCACAAAGCAGCAAACAGCACCAAGAACGATATTCCCGAATTCGATCTTCGGCAAAGTTAACAGTTAATTATGCGTCGCTTTTCAGTTCATAAGCTTAGGACTGTGTAGTCTGCTCTAAGTGTCTTTTATGTGCCACGTTAATGGATTTAATTTACGAAATTACAAAACGCACACATAAACGATGCTCACACATACATATATGTAATATATAAATACACAAGTATATGTATACGCATGTAAGAAAGCATGCACATGAGTATAATTTTTTTATGAAAGTTTGAGTTTGAAATTTGAATAATTATGGAGCAATTATCGACAACAAAATCATTATCGGCCAGTGCATTATCACTTTGGCTTTATTGGTGTAAAGTTCGCCTGGCTAATGAGAAGTTTTGTTCTCATTAATGTCCATTTACATTTTTGAAACATTATATGTCCTATTATTATATGTATGCAGATATGTACATATATGTTGTGGTATCGGGGAGATGCAAAATAAGTACATAAAGCTGGCAGTAACAAGACCCAAATGTCTTTATAACAAAATTACATGCACATTTCGAGGCATCTGCTATATTTTCATTCGAAAGAGTGTCATGAAGGATATAAGACATTTAAGGCAGTGAGGGGGGCTGACAATTAAAAAAAATGAGTTTTTGCTGAAAATTAGCTATAAAAAGTGCGCACTTATAATCTTACAGGGTTTTCATCTTCTTAAAAATGTTTCCATTATAACGGAGCAGAGACATGATATTTTAATTTTGTTTCTAGATTATCAATATGAAAACATCATTCATTGTATAATATAATTGGTAATCTCGCGAATGTAACATTAAAAAAAGAACAAAAGAGAAAAATTTCTAGCAAAATTCTGAGCTAGTGAATAAGTTCGAGTCAATGATTTCCCTATGAATTATGTGTAAGGATCTTGGCGTATATCCCAACGAGAGCATCATTATAGCTAAACTGCTTGCTGGATAGACGTCTAGTCTATTTCTTCTGGCTTAGGTCAACCTTAATCCTCTCTCTTGAACTTCAAGTCACTCTAGGGGTATTTTTTTATTTTTTTGTTTTAAACCAAGTAAGACAATTTACGACGTCAATTAACTATTTCGATCTTTATGCCAATATTTCAACTCTCATTCTTCCACTTTGCATATATCGGACTCGCTTTTCACTCATAAGAAAATGAAGTTATCCTCGCCAAATAAATGATTGACGAGGGTATCCCTCTAGTTTTTTATTCAGCTAATGAACTCTTATAAAAATAAATTATCCGTATATCACGCGAACTGCGGCCTTCATGTGTGATGTGTGGGTGAAACTCAATCGCTTGACTTATTGTTTCCAAAATAATAGGTCTATTTTTAAGTTCGTGCGGTTTTACAACAGATGGCGTAACTTGATTATTATTCCATCGATCCACATTTCCAAACATTCATTGGAGAGCTACTGTCGTAAGGCACAAACGTCAGTATAAGTTTTTTATTTGAAGCGTAAACAACAATATTTTTACCACACTTGAAAATGTCGAATTTCGTGCCAAATAATGTGTTTTTGCGGGGAATTCTTCTTCATTATTTTAATATGAAGAAAAAAGCAGCCGAAAGTCATCGTATCTTGGTGGAAGTTTATGGTGAGCATGCTCTATCTGAGCGAACGTGCCAGAAGTGGTTTGCACGCTTTAAAAGTGGTGATTTTGGCTTGGAAGACGAAGAACGCGAGGGTGCGCCGCCAAAGTTCATGGATACCGAATTGGAGGAATTGCTCGATCAAGATCCGGCTCAAACGCAAGAAGAGGTTGCAAAAACTTTGGGAGTTGATCAATCAACCATTTCCAAACGTTTAAAAGCCATGGGAATGATCCGAAAGGTAGGCCATTGGGTGCCGTATGAATTGAAGCCAAGAGACGTTGAACGCCGTTTTATGGCATGCGAACAACTGCTTCAACGGCACAAAAGAAAGGGTTTTTTGCATCGAATTGTGACTGGCGATGAAAAGTGGGTCCATTACGACAATCCAAAACGTCGGGCAACGTATGGATACCCTGGCCATGCTTCAACATCGACGTCGGCGCAGAATATTCATGGCCTGAAGGTTATGCTGTGCATCTGGTGGGACCAGCTGGGTGTTGTGTATTATGAGCTACTGAAACCGAATGAAACGATTACGGGGGATGTCTACCGACGACAATTGATGCGTTTGAGCCGAGCACTGCGAGAAAAACGGCCGCAATACGCCGATAGACACGACAAAGTTATTTTGCAACATGACAATGCTCGGCCACATGTTGCACAAGTGGTCAAAACATACTTAGAAACGCTCAAATGGGATGTCCTACCCCACCCGCCGTATAGTCCAGACCTTGCGCCATCCGATTACTATCTCTTCCGATCGATGCAACATGGCCTGGCTGACCAGCACTTCCGTAATTACGATGAAGTCAAAAAATGGATCGATTCGTGGATTGCGGCAAAACCGACCGAATTTTTCACAAAGGGAATCCGTGAATTGCCAGAAAGATGGGAAAAAGTAGTAGTAAGCGATGGACAATATTTTGAATATTAAATTTGTAACCATTTTACGTCAATAAAGTTTCAAATTTCGAAAAAAAACCGCACGAACTTATTCATAGTCCTATTAACTTGCGAAGTGAACCCGACTCCGACTAGGACACACAAATATCACTCACTAACACCTTTTAAAAGGCATTTCTGTCCCAATTTGCTCAGCAGGTAATTGACCATTGTCCATTATTCACATGATAGACAACTGCACCAAGCACAACAACTGAAGAAAAAATATCTTTAAAGGCAGGAAACTTTCAGATTTATTAAAAGAGATTTCTCTAGACATTATGGCAAATATTTATGATTTTACATATCAAAGTGGACTAGTTTATTTTTATAAATAGTTTATCTTTGTTTATTGATTTCCTATGAAATTTTATTTAATTCTAAACACTTTTTATAATTAAGTAAACATCTATATCTCGAAAGTCTAAGATTTTAGTGTCTTTCGTAATGTAATATAATTATTCGTAATTAGATTTCTAATAAATACATAAATAAATGAATTTAAGAATTGGGTATTTTAAAAAGTCGAAACTTCCTCGATCTCGAGTCTAAGCTTATTTCTTGTCACTTATTTATAAAAAATATTTCGGGTATATTACTGGAATATCTCCAATGACATCACACCAATTCCTGCTCAGCGTTATTTAAGAATTACTCTCTAGCTGCAGATATAATCTCCATTCTCCTCTATAATCCATTTTATTCGAGGGAGTCTGTGTATACCTACCGTTTTTGATCATCTTAAGACCATAAATGTTTTTTTTAATTTTTCCTATTTTCACGATCTTTTTTTGCCATTAAAAACAAACAAGCAGGATATTTCAACTTTTCGTGTTTAACTAAACCTATTGAGCATACAAACATTTTTTGTTTTTATTTTAAAAACAATATTTATTATTATAAAAATGCCGCTGAAGATGGCCCTCTCGAAAAATCGGACACGGACGGTGTATGTAATTTCACGCAAACAATTATTTGAACACTCGTAGAGTACCCAAAAACCAAAAAAAAAAGAAATCTTTATATAACTCCTTAACCTTTATAAAATATATTAGAGCTCTAGATACCGGGGTATCCACCGCTCCAATGTTTGTTCGATATTTAGGCGATTTTGAACAATTTGATCATCGAAACAAAAAATATCGATCGCCGTGACTACTATTCCGAGTACGTAGGTTCGAATCTCCGTGCATGAAACACCAAAATGAAGAGCAAGTTTTTTCTAATAGCTGTCGCCCCTGGTTTGGCAATGGAGAACCTCCGGGTGTATTTCTGAATCCTCATAAAAAATATCTGCCGTTTGGAGTCGGCTTAAAAATGTAGGTCCCTCCATTTGTAGAACAACATGAAAATGCGCGGCACTAATAGGAGGGGGAGCTCGGTAAACACCTGACAGAAGTGTATGTGCCAATTATTTATTTATTTCTTATTTAATTTTATTTGTCAGCATTTCTTTAGTCTTCCAATGATAAATAATTTGTGAAATTAAAAAAGTGCTGACAAAAAAGTTAATATGATTAACCCCTGATGACGAGAGGTACTCGTATTATGGTTCACAGTAAAGAAAATAAATACGTTGAACGTTTTTCATTTCTACTTGACGAAGTAATGCCGTCATCTTCCGTATATTCAAAGTAATATTTATCATCTCTAGATCTCTTTAGATCGCTTAGCCATCGTGCGTAGGATAAAATATGAAATATATAAAAAGCCTGCTGATTCCTCTGGTAGTTAAATTCGTTCTGACTCTACCGTCGTCTCACATCGTAAGTTTACATTATAAAGAAGATAAGACTTCATCGCAAATGGCCTCTAATATCTTTGAATTAAAACGCGACTCTTTTACTATTATGCGTATCCTATCGCTCAAAACGACAGACGTCGGGAGCTTTGCAGCTACGAACTAATTTGGGCGGCTATATGCCGACACTCGTCCTCAAAGGGTTAAAAGTACTCGAACTCATCTCCGAAAGATTTTAAGTAATGAGCGTCGAACAAGTTTGCGATTATCGTTGCTCATTGTGTCAACAAAATCGGGAACTATAGTATCAGGGTTGGGCATTTGTGATAGAGGAAAACCACAATTTCACCATCAGTAAAGGAGACGATAGTGAGTACGATAAGTTTAATACAGTGCACTCGCGATAACTCGAACTAATTAAAACAGGCGCTGTTCGATTTATCGAATTTGTTCGACTTATCAATTGAGTGTGCTATGTTAAAAAAACAGTCATCGATATCGATTTTTCGATCGATTGTTGAAAATGGAAGCCAGTAGAAAATTTCTGTAGTATAGTTTCGTTATACGAATTACATTTTGGTCCATTGGCTGGATCAATGGTGTCACATTCGGCGGCATAAACATAGTTAAAATTAAACCATCCTCGGACTTTAATTCGATTTCGTTGGGATGTGATGGGGCATTATCAATTAGAAGAAGAGCCTTCTCAGGTAGTACCCATCTTTCAAATTTTTTCTTACCTAAATATTAAAGTAGTTTAACTTGGTTAAAACAATTGTTTTAATGAATCTGGATTTTACCTGCGGCACGAACGAATTATGAAACCAGTCTTTGAAAATCGGCGAAGTCATCCAGGCTGATTTGGAATTTTTGTACTCCACCGGACAGTTAAAATTTTTGAAAACTCGAGGATTTCTTGCTTTGTCAATAACGAGAAGTTTAAGCTTATGGTTGCCGGTAGCGTTAGTGCAAGCCATAAATTGCCTTATTTTTCTTTTTTATAAGACTTATGGTGGACTTGGCTACCCCATATTCCTTCGCTAGAGAAGTAACACTACGTCCACGTTTAATTTTGTTAAGGACTTCAGCCCTCTCTTTTAATGTTAAACACTTCAACCTTTTACGATCCATTACTCACGTGCACTGATATACTACAAATGACAAATTTAAAGCAATTTGGTCAATGCAAGATGTTGTTCCCAGAAAACTAACGGGATATTAACGCCGAAATATTCATATGGACAATACACTAGTATACATATAATTTATATACATATACTATTACATATGTATCTATGTATAAAATATACATGTTTGAAAAGAATGTGTGTACAAATAAATTTGTTTTTTTGTTCGAGTTATAGCGCTTTTTTATTGTTCGAGTTACAAAGAAGTCAATAGGGGAAAAAATGTATTCGAGTTAGCACGTCGTTCGACTTAGCGGCTATTCGAGTTACCGCGAGTGCACTGTAATACTCTAAAGAATTTAATGGTGAACTTTTGCCCTTTATCACATACTATTTTTACCTGAAAATACCCCTACTGAAATTTTACGAAGAATTTTTTTTTTTAACTTAAGGGGGCCACTTCTCCAAAAAACAAGTTTCTCAATCATTTTTTGCGAAAATCTGAGAGTATTTATTATCTTAAAATAAGTTACGTATTAATACTCATGCTTAAATGAATATACACAATTTTTTTTAAATAAAAAAAGCTAAGATAGCGGCACTATAGCTGCTCTAACGTGGTGCTTTTAATTGCGCCGTGGCATGTACAGCCTTGTCATCAACTGAAATCAACCAGACAAAAAATGTTCATTAAAATATGTTCCCTCGCTTTGCCCTTACCTAGAAAAAAGAAAATTCGAAGTGAAAAAGAAAAAAATTCCATTTAACAAATTGATCAAAGCAATATTTTTAGTGATAATTAATAGAAAATTTGAGGTATATGCAAAGGCCAATATGTTAAAGAATATCCCTACAAAATTTAAAGTTGATATCTTGTTTACTTTTTGTGTTATATTCGGCAGCGCGGAAAAAAACGTATTTCGAGAAAAACGCGATTAAAGTTTCTTTCTAGTCATCTTTCGTTTGACGCTCATCACTTCACTGACTTTGTAAGGACTTAAGACTTTCTATAGGGGTTTTCAGTAAGAGCGCTTCAACTTTTGAACTTTTTTGAATAAAACACAAACGGTTTGACTTTTTTAACTAATTTTTTTTTTTTTATTATCGAGTTTGAACATATACATTTAAGTATGAAATTCGATTTCTTTTGCATGACCACCGCGTGCACGTTTTACGAAGTCCAATCGTTGAACCCAATTTTCGGCCGAAATTCCAGCAATTTCGCGTTCAATATTGGCTCTGAGCTCACAAATCGTCGCCGGCTTGTTACTGTAGACCAATGACTTCACATAACCCCAAAACGGGACGGCTTGTTAAATGGACCGTAAAATGGCCGTAATGCTCTTAAAGTAGCAGCAACAGAACGATTATTTTCATAAAAAATTTGCACGATTTGCAATCGTTGCTCAAGTGTGTAGCGTTCCATGATGAAATGTATACTAATGAAGTTTACAAATGACAAGCGAAAAATAAAAAATATTGCGTCGTTCGCCCTCCCTATCGGAAAAAAGTTGAGGCGCACCTATTGAACAACCCATTATTAAGCATAAAACATTGAAAAGATATTCTTTATATTGTAAATTAATTTTAAACCAAAAAAAAAATGTAAAATTTGAAAGAGCTGGAGGAGCTGCCACCCTTAATATGGTTCATCGACCCTACGAACTTAATACTTTCCAGACTTTAAAAAATGGGAGTCAAAATTACTTACACGGTATTTCTTATATTTTGTTAAAATATTCCAGAAAAATATGTGCTATTAAATTTTATTATACATTTTTAAAGACTTTACTGGTGGTACATGTAGTTTTGCACGAGTTTTTTTTCAAATAATTTAGGTCGACTTAAGCCAAGTAAGGAAAACTTGAACACACTGGAAAAATGTTGTGACGTTTAAAGACAAAACGGCAAGTGGTCCAATATCTTACATCACTTATTTTTTCATAATTACTATGCCACGTGTTTGATTGTTTGTCCAATTGTGTAGCACAGTGTAATGAGCTTTGATTATTTTAACCCATTTTTAATTATATAACTATATTTATTCAGAGTTTTGTTAGAGATTCGTGTTACCAATTAGCAATAATTTCCTCAACAACTGTTGTAATTTTGATTTGATTTATCATTTTGCTATGAATATTTATTGTAGTTTTTTTTAAGTGTATTGTAGTCTTTCTAATTTGGTCTCATTCAAAAAACAAAAAAAAAATAATCAAAAATTTAGTCTTCAAGAAAGCAATAAAATTGAATAGCGCATATTTTTGAGGAACATTCCAACCCAATATTTCCTGTCCATTTGGGTTACTTTGACACTTTTTCGCTAAAAATCTTAAAAATATTAAGCTTGTGGGATCAATGGAGAAGTTTGTGATTTACTTTGCGCCACTTTCTATGTGTACATACAATACCTTACACTCATCTGTATTAGATTGTCCTTCTGCCATAGCCACTTTGAGTTCGGCAAGTGTCATTATTGATGTTAAAATCCCCAAGCTTGCTAAGCAACGAACTTGGTGTGAATACCCTTAATATTATATTTATTAGGTAAGATGGTTTTTAGTGGATGCATTTACTAACTCATTTTTTACAAGTCATTATATAAATAACGGGATTATGGATTGCCATTGAACAGGTCTCCCTAGATTTATAATACGTTTTTGGCGGAGTGATAATTTTCTTGAAGCTAATTCCTTAATTTCCTTATGATTACGAATTGTTTTCTGGTTTACAGTAAATTAGATGAATTTTCTCTTTTCAATCATCAACACTCCCATCAGCTGTCAAGATTAATTTTTTGCGCTTATTTTGGAATAGCAAAACATAATTCATTTTAAGCTGCTTAGAAACGATGTGCACAGACCCTAAGTACGCTACAATCTATCTTAGATCTAAGATTTTGTAACAAGTATTTAAATATATAAATTTATGTATGTGCGTACAGTATTGTGCATAACATGAGCAACAGCTGTGATATTTATTTCAATCAACGTATTTGTATTATTTTTTCCCTCACAAATATGTATTTAGCTAGTATTGAAAAAAAAACGAGAAAAAGAATGTGAGATATTCAAGAACTTCTCGTGTAATAAAATTACCAATAAGGCCATAAAATATATATAAGTGTACATACTAAGCCCTGCCATAAGTTCAGTTTCAAGATAAGTCCGTTATAGATATGAAATTATAATACTTTTCTTAATGAAGTTAGTTTTATTTAGTCTTGTAGGTATTACAAACAAAAATGTAATTCTCTTTCGAAATGATCACCATTTGCTTGTACACAAGCCTTCCAACGATTAGGTCATTCAGCTCTTGCAGGACGCACGGTTTCCTTGGATATTGGCATTGCTGCTCGAACCAAAGTTGGTTTGAAGCTCTCCAAATTTCTGTGGGATCTTTGACAGACAATGTTCTTGAATTCTGACCATGAACTTTAGTCCAATGGATTCAGATCTTGATTTCCAGACCACCAATCTTCTGCGGTTAAGAATCCAGGAATATGGTTTTTTACCCACTATTGGGTGGTTTTTGCCTTATGGGATGGAGCGGAATCTTGCAGGAAGATCCAACACTCTCCATTGAAGAGAGTACTGCTCAGCTGCTTCACCACGCCTTCTAAGATATCCTCCTAGTAAACTTTTGCATCGGTCTTAACACCTTTTTCGCAGAAATGATGTAAAGCCTTTACTAAATACTCCCCACCAAACTATGACAGAGGCTGAATGGTGGCCATCCTAAACCCTTTGAACGACATGTTTTGCGTCTTAAGAAGTTTTAGCATAGATTTTGTCGTTTTGCTTATTAAAAATGTCTTCAACAGTGAACATTTTCTCATCTGTGAAGGGAATATTTTCACGGCCGTTGATCGCATGCCACCGAAGAATCTGTCAATTCTAATTTCCTTCAAGGGCGTTGTCAAAAGATGACTAGTTGAGCGACGAAAGCTTTCATGTGGAGATCATCTCTAATAAGTCTTGACATAGATCTGATCAATACATTCATTTCCCTGGTCATGATTTTCTACTTTCTAAGGGATTTCTGCGAAACCATTCACCGGAGACATATCATTTATTCTAATAGACTTCTGTTTTTGCTTGACTACTCAAACTTTCAATTTTGCATGTTGTTCTTAAAACAAAAATTTGGCATAATTTATTTTTATGCTCTGGATTAGAAAACTAACAAATTATTATTTAAACAAAAAAATGCATGCAAAATTTACATGTCTTTCGTATTTCAAATAAGATTTTTTTATGCAAATCGCGAAGAAAGAGTTTCGACTGGTTAAAATATAGCGTCCATAAAAAATTTCGCTGGCCGGTATATTGCTTCAATAATTTCCCAGAGAAAAAACGAACGCTTGGTTCAAAGTGGGTTAATATTAATAAAATTTCAAACAAACTACTAATAAAAGAGATTGTGAATCTTCTACAGGCGCTTATCTTACTGCCTTTGCGACATAGTGATCATCCCAATAACGCGTGCCATAACACTTTTGGAACAGAAAAGCGATTAGGGAATTCCCAAAGTATATAGCGAGTAGGCAATTTTTGCACAATAGAAAAAAATATAGTCTACCACGTCGCTATTTTTATTTTAGAGTGTACCAAAGGCTCCAAATTTGTTCGGATGGTAGAAATCTTTATACTCGTATTACCTGAAAATGTGTTATAGCTGATTTTTGAGAGAAATATTATTGTCAATGTTTTGTAGAAAACTTTCATGAGAATTTTATACACAGAAGATTTTAACCCCTTAACTTCCCTTTTCACGGGCCAATTTGACTCCTATTTTAAGAAAAGTCCGAGTAGTCATTTGAAATTGGACATTTGAGGGCCAATTTGATCTTTGAAAAAAAAAATGTACCACTGTCATGGCCATTCATCAGGACCATATTTCGAGATTACGCGACTACCGAACCTTTTCCTTCAAAAGGGCGATTGTTTTAACGATTGTGGTGTTTGGTGCCATAATCTTAGAGGTATAAAGGTTGTCAAAAAAGTCTTGCAGTATTTCCGCAAGCTTGTCTTTGCAAGCGCGTAGTTCTAGTTGTATTCGTCGCATCGGTTCACGCTAGAGCTTTTTGGAAACCTCTTTTCACGTGCTAACACGTGTTTGATTAATTGTTGTTTGATTTTAGTCGTTCGTGAGTTATAGCGTCGCAAACATGGAGCAAAATAAAGAGAAAATAAGGCATATTTTACAGTACTACTACGATAAAGGCAAAAATGCATCTCATGCTGTCAATAAAATTTGTGCAGTTTATGGACCCGATACAGTTTCCATTTCCATTTCCGGGAGCTCAGATGGGAGGTTCTTTTGCATCCACCGTATAGTTCGGATCTCGCACCAAGTGATTACCACCTATTTCTGTCCATGGCGAACGAGCTTGGTAGTCGGAAGTTGTCCACAAAAGAGTCCTGTGAAAATTGGCTCTCCGAGTTTTTTGACAAAAGAAAAGCGAGCTTCTATAAGAGGGGCATTATGAAGTTGGCATCTCGTTGGGAATTCGTCATCGAACAAAACGGCGCATATTTGACTAAAATCTCATTATTATAACCAATTTTATGATCAATTGAAAATTCAATAAAAATACCGCAAGACTTTTTTGACAACCTCATATCTCACTATTGGTCAATATTCACCCCATTTCGACCGAAAAATAGTCTTTCAACATATCTTCACTAGTGAACTTCATTCACTGAAAAATGGCGAAAATGTTCATCGCTAACTTTTTGTGAATACTTTGTAGTTTCTTGAAGTATGCGGGGTGTTGTTGCTGTTCAATAGATTCCCCATTCCTGTAAAAAGCGTGAAATACATTGATTTGGCACACTTTGAACTTCGGTTTGCTAACCAAAAATTGCTTAAATTTTGCACAATACTGTATATGGTAGCTCTTTTTTGATGGTGGTGCATGACATGGGCATAACTTATTTCAACTGCGGAGTAGAATCCGCACAAATCCCTTTACTGTGTCATAAGTGCCTGGAAAGCAATAAATTGCAATGCTCATGAAACGTATTAGTAAACACAATAACGCAATCAGGTGTATGTAACGAGCACCTAACCACATTTGTATGTAGGTATGTATATACATATGCGCGCTATTCAACCATATCAGTGTTGCACGGCATGTTCGCCACGTTTACGAGATAGCGGCAACAAGTTGCACATCAATAGGCGGTGTCATAATTTTCACAGCAGGTGCCACAGCTAATGATTTAGTGCGCAGCAGCAGCAGCTACAGCAGCAGCTACAGCAGCAGTAACAGCACCAACAATACAAATGCACAAATGAACAAAGAACAAACGAGCCATGTAGAATCGTGTAGTAACAAATGTCAAAGTGACAGCTATGAGAGCCGAAAGGAAAGATACCTGTGTCATCCTGCCAGCATTTAGGGTACCACACTTGTTGTTGCTGCGAACGAACATTTTAATGAGCAATAAAAAGTGAAAAATCTAAATTCAATGTGGCACTTAAGCGCGCCACACAATCAGATACTCGTTGATTGCTAGATAAGTTGCCACTGCTGTTGTTGTACAAATGTATTTAGTTATTGTTACCTATGGAGGGGCGAACCTTTGATCTGTTGCGCTGTGATTTGGGTGTGATGATATGAGTTGGCGGACAAATTCAAACGGTTCGAATGCAAGTTAAGCCGAGAACGCACAGTAAGTGGGCAATGTGTTTGGCATAGCACAGCACAGCACAGTAGTGTAATGCGCGTTTGTATGGTTTGTTAGCTGCATCTTGTTTTCAAGCATAATTTGCTGTTGTACTGTATTTTTTTCAATAATTTTTATAGGCAGCGAAACCGTGGCAAATTGCTAGACAATAGAGGTATTGTTAATAAATGAAAAGAAATTAGTGCGCAGACAATTTAGCGACGTCCGTGTGGCGCCAGAGTTAGTGAAGAATAAAAAGAAATTACAGAAGAAAAATTAAAATACAGGAATGTTATAAAAAGAAAGCGCCACTTTCTGCTTGCTCACTCCCTTACTTTCTAGCGCCGTACACTTTGCGGCATAACCCAAATTGGCTTGCTGTTGATGGCGACCCGGTGAGCTGATGACGGGCCGAATTTTGAAAGCATGTCGATCGCAGAGATAAGCCATGGGCAGGGCATAGTGCGGTGCAGTAACGCACTTCGTGCTTGTATTGCACATGTGGCACAATTACATACGTACATACCTGCCATCCACACTTGTTCCATACTTAGTTGCGCTCGTACTCGTAATAAACCGCAGGTCGTCAATTAATCGATTAATCAAATTGAATCGCAGTCAATTGGAGTGCAGTAATTTTGTTGTTTTTTTTTTCGATAAGCGCACTTGCATGCTCGATGCACATGCATTTGTAAGTGTGCGAATACTGATTTCATAGTTTTATTTGCCATATTAAACCTCCACTGTAATTGCCTCAATTAAGCCAAAGTCGAAGTTGCAGTTGCAGAATACATCTGCGTGTATACATTTGCGATGAGTGTGTGTCAGTTCATATGCACGAGTATGTGTTCGAAGCGTTGCTCAATCACTGTTGTGGGCAAGAGAACGCGGCTATCATGGGACTTCGTTCCGTGGAATTGTTTATGTGCACCTAAACGGAATTATTCTTAATTTTATTTTGCAGTTAAAGTATTACACTTAGAAAATTATAAGATGCACTTACAAAGCATCAACTCGTAACTATAAACAAATTAAAATCTGGTTTCGATGACTCAAATTGTGTTTTAGAATAAACAACTTTTTAGCTCTGCTACATTCAATTTAATAAAACGTATATGTATATCTTAAACGACGAGAAGTATCATCGTATCAATATCTATGTACCCTAATAACTATGCACAGAATATTCCGATTTGTACAGGGTTCTTTGCGTTTTGAAGCTGGTTTCTCGTGAAAGATATTTTCTGTCATAAATTGCATAAAATTGCCTCTAAGCGTGCCTCTAAGCCAAAATGTGGTAAAAAGACATAAAATTATTTTTTTAACAGCAATAAATCAATCATGACCCAATCGATTGGAGTACTGTTTCTTTGCTATACAAATCTGAAACGCTTACTATCGCTCTGCAATATTCAAATTTATCACTAATTTCCAATTACTATTAGAATTTTAATAACAAAAGAGCCTTCTTGCAGAAAATTGTTGTTTGCGTGTATTTACGCAAGTTTGGAGCAGTACAGAATTCTAGATGTTGTTGTTGTTGTTGAGGTGGTTGAACATTTCTTAGCTGAAATGCTCCTAATTAGTGACCAGCACCGTTTTACTACCACTATCTCGTGAAATGATGAGATGTTTTTTTTTTTTTGTTGTTTCCAAGTCAGATCCATTTAGTGAGGTCCAAGTATAGGAGCAAATCCTTTATCTCGATGACTGAGATCTCCTTAATTTGCTGTAGGAAGGGCTTACCGAAGGATCGGAGTCGTGCCCTGGCTAGTTCCGGACATTCACATAAATAGTGGAACAGACTTTCCTTCGCCCCTTCCGCTTGACAGCTTCTACAGATAGGATTGAAGGGTAGATTGAGTCTAGCTGCATGATCCCCTACTTTCCAATATCCTGTAAGGGTTGCAGTGATACATGAAATGTTTGGCCGAGAACATCCTAACAGGTCATTCGTCCTTTGGATTTTATATGACGGCCATGTGTTTTTTGTTGTAATACATGTAGGTATTTGCTTCCATCTTCTTTCGGCTAAAGCATGATAGTGTGAAGCAATAGATGCTTTTAGTGTGTTCAGTGGGGTGGAAACTGCCACCGCCTCTGCCATGTCTAGTGTTGAGCCCTTTCTTGCTAGCTCATCCGCTATCTCATTGCCTCGTATGTTCCTATGACCGGGAACCCATATCAGAGTAATTTCAAGCCAATGGCTTAGCAGTTTCAGCTCCTCTCTACACTGTAGGGCCAGTTTGGATGAAATGTAGTTGGAGTCTAAGGCCTTAATAGCTGCTTGACTGTCTGAGAAGATAGCTACTCTTGCACCAACTACCTTGTAGAGTTCTAGGGATTTGCATGCTTCTCTGATCGCTAAAAGTTCTGCCTGGAACACGGTGGCATAATCAGGAAGACGAATTGATTGAGATAGGTTGAGTGGCTCCGAATGGAAGCCAGCTCCCACACCACAGTTCATCTTAGAACCATCGGTATAAATTTCGATATCGTGTCTTCCAATCACCTCTCCTTTGCTCCACTCGGCTCTCGGTGGAAAACGTACCGTAAAGCCTTTCTTGAAGTTGAGGTCGGGGACTGTGCAGTCTGATCCGTTTTTGAGCAGCGGGGGTCCCTGTAGAAGGATCTTGCTGTGACCGTACGGCCTTGTTGTCCAGCTTCCTATGTCTCTGAGTCTCACCGCGCTGCAAGTAGCTATTGTTTTAATGTGTAAATCTAATGGCAATAGATGTGTTAGTACATTGAGCGCTTCAGTAGGACTGGTGCTAAGCGCTCCTGTAGTTAAGATACACGCTGTTCTTTGTATCTTGTTCAGCCTAGTTTTGTTGTATTTCCTTTCTGTTGCAGGCCACCAAACTAGTGCCGCATATGTTAGTATTGGCCTTACAATGGCTGTGTAGGACTAGTTGGATAATTTTGGTTGGAGACCCCATTTTTCCCCCAACATTCTCTTACACGTGTAAAGTGCTATATTCGTTTTCTTTACTTCCAGCTGAGTTTGGGGTCCAGGATAACCCCTAGGTATTTTGCCTGTTTGGATAGCGTGAGGCAAACGCCGTTTAGTTTTGGGAGATTAAAGTTTGGCACCTTGGCTTTCTTGGTGAATAGCATCAGTTCAGTTTTACTCGGGTTTACACTTAAGCCACAGTCCGTGGCCCAATTGCTGAGTAATACCAGAGCTCCTTCCATAATCTCACTGATTGTGGTTGGAAACATTCCTGAAACCATAAGCACTATGTCGTCCGCGTACGCCACCACTTTAATTCCCTTTTGGTTAAATTTGGTGAGGATGTTGTTGGCGACTAGTAACCATATCAGAGGGGATAAGACTCCTCCCTGAGGGGTTCCCCTGTTGACAGAGCGTTTTATCGTGCTGCTGCCTACCTCACCGATGATTATTCTAGTTTTGAGCATGTTCTCTATCCATTCATTGAGACCTATGTCTATGCCTAACATGTTAAGAGTCTCAATTATAGATCTTGTGGTAACATTGTTGACGGCCCCCTCTATGTCTAGAAAAGCGACTAGTGAGTATTGCTTGTATTCTATGCTCCTCTCAATCTCACTTACAACCTCATGAAGAGCTGTCTCTGTGGATTTTCCTTTGAGATAGGCATGTTGAGATGGTGAAATCGTTGAGTCTGTAATCTTTTCCCTGAGATATACATCCAACAATCGCTCAAGAGTTTTGAGGATGAAGGAGGATAGGCTGATGGGTCTGAAATCTTTCGCTGTACCATGACCGCGTCTACCAGCTTTAGGGATAAAGATTACCTTAACCCTCCTCCAGCTTTTTGGTATGTGCCCCAGCATAAGGCTTTTCCTGAAAAAGACCTCCAGCCAAGGAATCGTCGTTTCTCGAGTGTTCCACAGCATGGCTGGGAGTATCCCATCTGGACCGGCTGCCTTATATGGTTCAAAGTTTTTTATCGCCCATAATATTCTATCTTGGGATACGATGTGGTTGATTATAATGGGTGATATTTTGGATGTTTGAACACTGTCAGTATTGTTCTCAATGTATTCTGTGTTGCCTGGGAAGTGTGTATTTACAAGATGTTCTAGTGTGTCGGCCGATGATTTTGCCCACTCTCCGGTATCTTTCTTCAAGAAGGAAGGGCAGGAGTGTTCCTTGGATAAAAGCTTGCCTAGTCTGGCCGTATCTTTGGCCGATTCTATGGAACTACAAAAATCTCTCCAAGCCTCTGTCCGAGCCTCTTTGATTGCTTTCTTGTATTCCCTAAGGCAGTCTTTGTAGGGTTTGAAGTATTTGTGTTTGTAGCAGATGTTGAAGATTTCTCTTGTCATTTTCCTGAGTTGACTTAGATCTTCATTCCACCGGTAGGATAAGTTGTTTTGCCATATGTGGCAGGGCATGAAGCTTCAAGTCCTTTCATCAACGAAGTTTCGAAAGCTCTTACTTTCTCATCTAGGTCTTCCCTTGACGTTATGGTTCTGTTTAAGTGTTGAAGTTTAGACTGGGTCACTCTACGGAATGTGTGCCAGTTTGTTCTTCTAGGATTTCTATATGGGACAGGTTTCTCAAGCTTGAGATTAATATCGAAGAGAGTCCAGCTGTGGTCCGAGAAGGATCTCTTATCGGATACCCTCCAATTTGTGACTATTTGGGAATTATTGTTTGTGCATAGGGTAACGTCTAAGACCTCTTCCCAGCCAGGAAAGTTTGCCGAGCTCTGAAAAGTGAAGGTTGGGGTGGTCCCTACATTACATATGTCTAGGTTGGTGTTTAATAGGAATTCAAAAAGTGACTCACCTCTTTCATTCGTCTCTGAACTGCCCCAGAGCACATTTCTAGCGTTTGCGTCACAGCCCATCAATAGTTTGTCTGTGTTGTTTAGTGTTGACAGGAATCGAGCCACTTCGTCTGGCGGCGCCGGTTTCTCATGTGGCATATACACCGATGCCAGGTATATCGCCGATTTCTGCAGCTCCACTTTCACCACCCTAAAATCAGGAGTACTAAAATTAGAACACAGAAAAGCTTTTAGGTGTTTTTTGGTGATTATGCATGACCGTGGCTTACCGTCTGCTTTGTTGTTTAAAATGTTGATGCTCTTGTTGTTTTGGAACCCCTTAATATCGTTGTCTCTGACCCAGGGCTCCTGTATGAAACCGATGTCGATGTCCCCTTCCCTGAGGAAGACATCCAAGTTCTCTGTAGCACATTTCGAGTGCTGCAGATTCACCTGTATGGCTCTAGGCATCCGATTTATTGTCGTCTTCAGCTAGGTCCAGCTTTTCTAGCCTTTCTAGCTGTATGTTGTTGTCGACCTCATCTGGGTCTTCCTCATTTTCATTGCTGTCTGCTTTGAAAATTTTCAGTTTGACCTTTCTTAGACCAAACCGCATTTTGTTGTCTTGTTGTTTTAGTATTGGCAGGCACTCATCGTTGATCTGCAGAACGAATGACATGCTGCTCTTTTGCGGTTTTTCTGCCTTCACGATTGCCCAGTCGTCCATCGGCACCGCAGGGTTGTGTGACTTGAGGTATTTCAGCACTTCTGCACCGCTCAAGTCCATCACTGGTAGCCAAATGCGAGCGCGAGGAGGGCAAGGGATGTCCTTGGCCGGAATTAGCTTAAGTTTTAAGCCGTCCAGTGTGCTGCTGATCTCAGCAACACACCTTCCTAGGACAGCCCTTGACCAGTCGTCGTCGCACTTGATAACCCTGCAGACGCGAAGTGCTCCTGCAGAATCGAAGGAAGGGAGAGTTCCGCCCTGTGCTCCAACCACATGCTTGTCTAGCACGAGCTTGGACAGTTTGGCCTCCACTTGCCCCCACTTCTGCAGGACCACTTTGCCACTGTTTGTGGTTTCATCGATTAGTGCATAGAGGAGGTTATCCTTAACCACCTCACTGAACGGTCGTTGCTTCGTTTCTTCGATGCTGCTGGACACCTTAGGTCTCTTCGGTGCCTGATCGATCACGTCCTGTGACCTGTTTCTCTTCAACGCATCGCCTTTTTCTTGTCGTCTTCTTTAGGTTTTTTGGATAAGAAGTCTTCGTACTCCTTAACCACCTGCTGGTATTTTAATTTGTCGGCCGCGTCGCGCTCGTCAGTCGCTCCAGCGAGTACATTTTTGGCAATCTTGCTTAGAATGAACCTCACCTTCGTGTAACGAGACTTCATGAGAGCACCCTCGGATTTGTGTTTTCTAGCGACCTGACCTCTAGATGATTGCTTTCCCTGACGTGTGTGCAATACCTCTACATAAAAAAAAAATACATTTTCAGTTCAATTTATTCGCCTATGACATAAATTATTCTTACAACCTGAATGCGTAAAGTATACTGAAACTTATTAATGTTCGACTTTTACATATCCCCTGATGAATAATGATTTTGCCTTCGATTTTAATGCTTTTGATTAAAATTGATATTTGTGATTTGATCTTTATTTCTACACCTAACAATGCAACAAGTGCATATTTTTATATTGTAAATGTAGTGTTATGAAACAGAAAAAAAATTAGCAAAAACTAAAGAAAATTTTGAGCCCCTTGAAGCTTACACTTTACTGTATTAAAATTCAATGTAGTATAAAACTGCATATCCATTTTTATAAAAATGTGTTCAATTTGTGCAAAGAAAAGTAGTCAAAACTGATCAAATTGCTGTGGAAGTATAGTTTTTTCCCTGCCTGTGTCTGTGATCGCAAGACATAGTAGCGTAAGATTGTTTAGTTTTTGTGCTAGATTTTTCCAGTAAATAATCTTTGCATTAAATTTTTCTATAAGCCTGCTTAAAAATTTGGGGTATTTTCAGGATTTCTGTTTTACGATAAAAAAAATGAAAAATCGTATTTAAAATGTTTAGCCTTTTTACTTAACTTTTTTTACATAAAAAAATAAAAAAAAACTGTTTAACTGTTAGGTAGGTAGGTAAGATGGCAAGAGTACCCCAGGTACGCTACAAGTAGCACTTACGTGCCGTTTTGATACCATAAAGTGGACCACTACCTGTGAAAGGATTAAGGGAGGAGATAAGACCATCTACAGCCATCCAGTGCTGTTGATGTAGCGGAGGAGAGAAAAGGGATCTAGGCTGGAGAATTTCATCAAGTCATCTCCAAAGGGGACGCTGAGGAATCTCAAGCGCTTAGCCGCCAAAGCCGGACATCTGCAGAGAAAGTGTTCCACAGTCTCTTTCTCTGTAGGATCCCCACAGCTTCTGCAATGGGGGTTGTATGGAATTCCAAGCTTCTCCGCGTGAGTGCCGATCACCCAGTGGCCAGTGATCACCGCAATGAGTTTGGAAATTGAATGGCGGGGGGTTCCCATCACCTTAAGCGTTCTGTTTATATCGTATTGAGGCCATAGTGCTTTTGAAATGTCACACGATGAGACAGACCTCCATCTGTCTTGCGCTTTTCTTAGAAAGAAGTTGTGTAGTTTCCCTTTAACGACGGCCACGGGGATACCGATGTCTGAGAAGAGGGCAGCTGGATTCGGTTCTGCCGCCCCCTTCCTGGCAAGCTCATCGGCAATTTCATTTCCCTCTATATTCCTGTACCCAGGAACCCAGATGAGGGAAATGTTTCCTGCACGTTCGATGCGTTTAAGTTCCTCCTTACAGGAGTTCACGAGAAGAGAGCTGCAATACGGCGACGACAGTGCCTTGATTGCAGCTTGGCTATCGGAAAAAATATTAATGTCTCCCTCCCAACAGCGATCCCGAAGCATTTTGCAAAGATGCTGCTTGTCTCCGGCAGTTTATAGGAGACCGAAATGCTGGCTGATTTGGAGTTTAACTGTTAATTTTAATAATTTAAAAAATTGCCCTGAAGTTGAGTCTCCCGAAAAATTGGACCTGGACGGTGTTGTCCATTTTATCTCTTCTACCTGTATTTTTCTGAAGCTTCCGTAAAAACACAAAAACCAGAAAAATTATTAATCAGTATGATTGTAGCTATGCCCGTACTACAATAAAAAAAAAATTTACAAAATGATGCGGTTTTGAATTTGATACTCTAAAACCGGGGGTTTTTCAGTTATTTAATAAAAAAAAAACGCTATAATTATAATAATAATATGATTCTAGTATGGGCGATAGCCATTGATGTTGTGAACAAAATATTAAAATTTCAGACGATTCGGTTGAATAGTTTTTTTTTTGTTTTTTGTCAACACCAGACCGAAAAAAGTCGTTTCGAGATAAATGAGTTTAAAGTTTAAGATACAGAAGCGCGCGGACCGCCCTCTCCCTACTTAATGGACTGTAGAAGCTATAATATTGGGAATTTCCGCATGAAAATTTCACAGTACATTCTTAAGATACTATACTTTCGAAAGATCGAAAAAATAAAAATCGATGTTTTGAAATATCTGTACCACCGGGTCCCCTTTCATTTTTTCCTTAAGTCCATTTCAACTACTTTGGTGCACGACCAAAAATAAATATAAACTGGAGCAATATCGTTTCCGACAAAAAGTTTTAGCACTTTCAGTTTTTGCAACTGATTTCAACAAATAGCAATGATCGGTGATCTCTCGCGTTTTTCACCGTGCATTTAATTTTATTTTATTATTAAATTCACTGTCATTATGTTGCGAGAATACTGGGTTAACGATACAAGTCAAGCCTTTCTGGTTCACCTTGATGCTAACGTGCCTGGGTAGATGCGATATTTACTCGCAAGTATTTTCTTGTTGAGTCGGTGGTGGGTTGGTACATACCACAATACGATTGCACTTACATACATACGAGTATTATGCTTGTGAGCGCGAGTACAAGTCACTAATCAGTGTGGTCTGCGCATGTGCGAGCGCCCACTGAACTCGGCTATAGGAGTAGTACACCACCGCGTCGATGTGTGAGTTGAACAAGTTGAATTGCCTTGAAGATTGTGCGTTTAAACGTGGGCAATTTCTTTTAATTTAACATTTTTACAAAGAAAATCAGACAAACAAAAAACAAGAAGGGAAAAAGCTCAACGTGCAAGCAAACAGATAACTGCAAATCGAAATACTCGCACATTTATATAGGTACATATGAATAGTAGACTGAACAAGGCAAAAAACGTATGAAGGTGGAAAGCGAAATTTTCTAGCTCCAGTTGACTTGTGACTTCTGCGCCTTTTGCCACTGGAATCGCTGTGGTTGCTGCTGAGCCGCAACACGCAATTATCTACAAAATAGAAGCTTCCGCAAAAATTCTACTTATATCTGCCACTCGTACTCCATTAGAGCAGCTGACTTGTTATTGCCTTTTTGTATTTTTTCTTTTGTTTTTGTTGATTGCTCTTACTATCAAAGCATTCGTACTTGTTTTTTACTTTTATTTTTGTGCAGCAATTGCTAGCCAATCTTGTTGGATTGCGCGCTAAATGTTGCAGCAATTGCTGAGTAGCAGCTGGCAAAGCAAGTGGGAACGGCTGCATGGTGTAACCAACTACACGAGGGTGTGCAGGAGCGGCACTATAGCTCTTTCATTGCTCTTAATCCCTAGTTTTTTTGGGTGTTTAGTGCGGTAGCTGAAAATTGTGGCAGTCTTCCAAATACGTTTTGGTTTTTCTGTGATTAGCTGAAGCAGGCATGGTTGGCAGCAAAATTAGCAATTGGCAATGGCGCCTATTTGGCCAATGAAAAGTACGCGACTACTGTTCGGTTGATTTTGTGTAGTTTCTTGCTTTCTTTAGTTGTTTTCTGTAGCGGTAGCAATTGCAATTAATGCAATTACCCAACAATCAAGTGCTCAGCCGGCAGAAGACCAGTCAGCCAACAGTCAGTAGTCAGCAGTCAGCAATTTTCCGCCTTAACCGAACTGAACTTGAACCGTTGCCACCGAATTAAAATAAATGCGATTATAGTCGCAATTTCGCGCCTGCCACAGTTGACCGTTAGCGCATGTTACAAATGGCTAAATGCTGAACGCCTTTTTGCACGCGAGGCGAGGCAGCCCGCAATAGATTGTAATTTAGTCGTTGGCATTGCAGTTATTTGTAATTTATATAAACGAATACCTTAAACGGCGATATGAATGAATGAATGAATGAATGAGTGCCTGCGCACATTTTTCAACGAATTTGATTTATTTGGACATTTGTGTCATTTGTAATCCATTTTAATTTGGGTTTAGCGCTCTACCCAAAGCAAAGGTGGAGCTGATTTTCGATTTGTTATTTTTGCCACATTTTTCAAATGCAAATTAATTATTCGGCGTGACATTTTTTTTGTCGTCTTTGAAAGCAGTCGTCTGGAGGCGTTATTTAGCTGTGAAGTCAAAGCTCTTACACAACTACTTACATAACTTTGCACACACACATACATACTTATATGTGTTTTTCAAATGTCTCGCCGCCATCACCCCGCCTTTCAGGCATACAGCTTTAGCATAGCTGTGCGCTCGTTGCCTTCAGCTGCGTTTCTGCAGTTCCATATTGACATTTATGAGTACATATGTATGTATGTTGTAGCCAATATATTATAATTTGGCTTAGCTGCAAAACAACTTTCAATAATTTTACGTAAACTTTATTGCTTCTATTAATGCATACTTTTTTCCTGTCATGTTCAATAGCTATGAGCATTTACCGTTTAGCGGCAAGTGTTGAAGGCTTTATTGGTTAATTTAAATTGTTTGCAATTTTTAAATAAGTGTAAAGCTTGGAAATTCATAAATATGATGATGTAATAATATTTAATTATTTAGAAAATATGGAAGGCAACGTTATTCACCGTTCAACGTTATTTTGTTCGCAGATATTCGAACGGCCCGGGCAAACAAGCAACGAGTTCCCGCACACCTGTTCGACGTTCATTACTCGAAAATTGCGAGTATAGTGAATTTATTCGAGCAATACTTTTATTATTTTGGCTTTTCTGTCAGCACTAAAGAAATGCTGATGAAATTGACAACTTTCCTTTAGCTGAGTTTTGAGCGAGTATCGAGCTACTGGATACCCGGATATCCGAAAAAATCCATAATTGTCTCGATAGATGACTGTAGTGATCGATATCTCGTAGAGTATAGATCAAACAATTCAAAGTTTATGCTCGTTGTCAAGGTGACATTTTACACTAAAGAATTCATTTGCTGTTTTTTTGTTTGTTCCATTCTCTTGTGAGTTACAGGGTGTTAAAAATGGAAGCCAACAAAGAGAAAATTCGGTACATTTTACAGGTTTTCTTTGATGAAGGCGAAAATGTAAGCCAGGCCGCTGAAATTGTGAATGGTGCCGATACTTTAACAAATAATTCCGTGCAATTTACGTTTCGACGATTCCGTTGAGACATTTGTGATGTTAAAGAAATCAATAATCTCGAAAATGTCGTTAAAATCACAGAAATAATCAAAGTTGACAGGGGTGTTAGTAGTTTTAGATCGAACTATAGATCAACCACAAAACAATTTGAAATCATATGCGCAAAAATTTGGCGCAAACATAATGGATTTCTTTTCCCCCAAACTAATATATAATTATTTGTACAGGGTCTTTCAAGTTCACGTTTTTTCCGTTCAAATTAATTATACCAGTAAATTTTGAATGAAAATTCATTAAATATATCTATATATAATTGCCGCGTACACCCTTTTTGGGTATTCATTCAAATTCATTAAATACTTGTTCTAATATGTAGCAGAGGGTCAGCAGCACTACTTAACAAAAAACAAAACCCAAAAAAAGGGTTCGTTTCTCAAACTGCCACCGTTTTTTGCTTATGTAGTTAGATCTCTTTACTATGTACGAAAATAAAAAAAAGAAATAAAATTGAAATATTGAAATTTAAAACTAAAAATAAATGTGTGCTGACAAATTTACTGCTTGTAACTCCTTTTATTCAAGAAAAAGGTGAGAGATCTTAAAGAAACTCAGTATTTGTGTTACTTTTGGAACAGGAATGCTTGGAATTAAAAATGTTTAAATAATTACAATTATTTTATTAAAATTAGATAATAACCATGCGTACCTTCCATGTAACTATAAAACTAATATATAATTTCAAAACAATGCAAAAAATGTGATTTCCTTGCAATTAATTAATGGGCTGTTGAGCAAAAATTTAAAAGCAATAATGTAAAAAAAAATATATATATATTAAGCCTGGTCGATTTGTGGGGAGGCAAAAAAATCGCCCGTTTCTGTGAAAATCATATTCTAGCGATCAAAATAAGAAACTATGCCGAAGGAACCATACCTCTAAAACGAGAGCGCTCCAATCGAGTCCAAATGTATGACCGACCCCCACTAACTTTGGACGGCCGATCCACCCATGCCAGTGGCACACCCCCTGGAGCTCCCCTGGGGGTTCCCCATATAATAATTTCAAAATATCACCATTTTTGGCCTTTACATGAGAAAAGAAACTAAAAAGCTAAAATCCCCCAAATTGGGGGACATCAGAATTCGTTTCTTCATCTGAGAAAAAAAAAATGATTTTTAAGCTTCCTCCAGCTACGCCCTTTAAAAATTAATTAAAAAAAATGCATTTAACTTTTTAGTCAACAAGAATAAAAGTGAGTTTCAGGCTACCACAGTGTCTCTATTCTATACAAAATGTGAGCAGCAATAGGCAGTTTTGTCTGAAAATTTGCAGTTTAGTAAACTTGGGATTTATTTATGAATATTGCCTATGTGCTTTTCAAAATCGACTTTAAGTTGACGCTGTGTGCAAGGACTTTTCAAAAGCATTTGACAATGTTATTTACTTGGCGCGATGCGCCTCATAGTGGGCTTTTAAGCAAACAATAATAATAATCACTCGGTTTTAATTTCTAAATTGAGAGCTAGGGGATTTCACTATGAAAATATGTAGTTAATGTTGAAGGTGCGTCAACTATTTCCTATATTGCGTGCTCTGATGTTCCCCAGGGAATTGTACTGAGTCCTTTATTTTTTATAATTTTTGTTAATGGTTATTCCAGTTATTGTAATATCGAAAATTTTCTCTTGTTTGCTGATAATTTAAATATATACTGGGTGATTGCAAGTACAGCAGATCTATGCATCTTCATCTAATTTATGTAACGACGTTGCTTGGTTCAAAAATAAATAAATTAAATTTAAATATATGCAAGTTTTTTTATGTATCTTATCCTAAATCTTGTTCTCTTGGCGGTTCTAGATTGTTCAATCCAAGTTTTTGGACTGGATGCTTTTATATCTCTTTCCTACCACATAGATGGTTCTAGATTATCCAATCCAAGCTAAATTTTTGATGTTAGTGCGGTATTTGACTATAGATGCTCTTTTCAGAAACATTTGAATTGCACCATTTCAAGGTCACATTCCGTATTTGGTTTTATTCGACGTTTTAGTTCAGACTTTGCTGATCCATACACTCTAAAGCTGTTATATACCTTTCGTGTGCGTTTAAATCTAGTCTTTATTTGGAGACCATAATCTAATTAGTAGGCTTTAACGTTTCGAGAAAGACTTTGTCCGTCACGATTTGCATTCTGGCATTTCACTGATCCAACTTCACCCTATGAAAGTCGGTGCTTCCTTCTCTAACCTAAAATCAGTAGAAGGTATATTCTCTCTTCTATTTATTATTTGATAAGTGGGGCGATTGACTCCCCATCGCTACTCGGAAAAAAATTATTTCAATATTCCCCAACGGAACTTACGAAATCTTGATATTTTCTGATCAAGAATAATTAGAGCTAATAATGATTCCAATGCTCCGATTTGTAGAACTCTAATAAGTTTAATTCGCTTTCAAGTCTTATTGGCTTAGATTTTTCTTTCACAAAATACTACTTCAAAATGTTACTAAATGAATCGTTTTACTATATTTATATACTTTAATTCTAAATATACATGCATATACATATATTGTATTGGTGCTTACACCCTTTTTGGGTGTTTGGCCGAGCTTCTCCTCCTATTTGTGGCGAGCGTGTTCCATAAATGTAGGGACCAACCATTACCAAGTTTGCTATTACCTGCCGAGGGGCTACTCTTTCTTAATTTTGTTGCTACACGGAGATTCGAGCTAAATTCTAACTATTTTCTAATAATCTTTCCCTGTAAACTGTAAGGAATGTGACATTTTCTTCATTAAGCTCCAATAGGTTTACCATGGAAAAGTTTAATTTAATTTTGTTTAAGTTGTTGAGTATTAATCTATTTTTCATAGACTGCAAAAAATACTGCATTTCTAGATTAGTAATTAAAAAAAAACCTAAATAAATAAGAACGACGATAATTAAGTATGATTTTTGGGCACTATATGCAATTTTTTTCAAATCAGTTTGTTAATTTTTTTCTTTTAGCTTTAGGTACCTATACTTATGCTTAAGACAGGAAAACAAAATTCCAAGTGGATTGCGAGAAACATATTTCCAAGTCAAAAAATGCATATTCTTTAGAAAACGTACCTGAAAAAAATGTTTAGGACAATATTCAGGAGGCGGTAAAATCCGTATTGAAATACTGATTTGGTTTTGTTTACGCGGATAAATACTTTTCCAAACTGAAGACCAAACTCAGTCAGCATTGGATTACCTCGATAATGGTGCGCTGTGTGTTCGTATGTTGATTTTCCAATATTGAATGGAAGGAATGAATTAATTGAAATGATGAAAAAGCTACAAAAATTGAACAACAATTAAGAAGAAAAACGTCATGAAATGGCAATATTTTATTTGTACGTTGATTTTTGAAATAGAAAATCTCTTGTAGGCTCTATCATTCCTCTATTATAGATTTGTATGTATTTGTATAAGCAAATGCATACATATAATCTAATAACTACCACATAAACACTTCTAATGCAAAAGTCATTCATCAAACACATTGAGAATCCTTCGGTCTTCGACGTTTTGATTAAAGCAAACCGAATAAAAAAATTTATTAGTTGTATTTCGGCGCCAAACAAAAAAACTAAGTACTAAGAAACCGAAACAAGTGTCAGGATTTACGATCTTTTGTTACGCTTCACAAGTGTAGCAAAGCGGAGAAGTCAAAATTGTATTTCCTTTTTTCATTCTTTCATTCTCCGGTGTTTTTTTGTTTTCAAATTCGATGCTATTTGGGATCATAATGACTTCCTCTAACTGAATGATTGAGGATTCTTGTGGTGAGAATGTTAAAATAGTTTGTTTTTGTACACGAACAGCTATCGGTGGCCGCTTTTCGGAACAGGATAAATCAAAATTTCGGCGTAGATTGAAGTATGAATGGATAATTGTTTGGGCAGATGCACGATGAGTAGCTGCTACTAACGCTGTTTCTTTTGTTGTACGAGCAGTTGGTTGCAGAGAGGAAATTGAGTTGGAGTAGTGGTCAAATTAGATTTTGTACACAAATCAAATTTATTGTACATAATTTTTACCTGCAGTTCTCGTAGAAAACACCGTGTGAGACCATTTTTGGTTGGTGTGGCGTTGTGAAGCTTTTTGTTGTTGCATATTGAACACAGCCAATTTGTATTCAGATTATTTTGGAATTGGCTTGCAATTCGTAGAATATTCTCACGCTTTCCAAGTAAATTTATTTGAATTTTGATTACGTTTACCTCGCAAAGTAGTTTACATAAATTTGGGATTCTTATTAGCATTAGATATATATTTTTTTGTTATTCTGGTTTTCTATTGCATCACCTTTCCAGGCTTTCATGATTTAGATGTAATTATTTTTCTTTCCACATATAAGTAATACTCTTTTTCGCGCTTCATTTCAGGATCATCCCAGTCTACGTGGCACACCACTCGCAATGCTGGCGGCGCAATGCAACAAATTATCTAGTAAATCGCCTCCTCCTTTGGCAGACGCAGCTGTAGGCAAAGGTTTCCATCCTTGGAAGAAAAGTCCTACATCGCCGTCGAGCGGTGGTGGCAGTAGTGGCGCATCGAGTGGCTCGCTTTCCGGCGTTGCTGGTGGTCAGCATTCGCCCTGTACCATCTCTTCCGCTTCGTCGTCCTCCGGTTCCGGCTCGTCGGCTAGCAGTTTAGGTTTGGGTGGCACTTCATCTGCCACGTCATCGCGTAGTCTGCCCTCATCCAGCATCAATACAATGGTCAACATCACGGCTAGGTAAGCATTTAAATGTGTACCTTCACTGCCTCCCTGCTGCCATCCATATTCCAAAACCAACCCGAAAATTGAGTAACAAGACTTATAACTGAGAATAATTTCAGCATTTATCCTTACAGTCGTCCGATTTCGTCGTCCTGTGCTGCAGTCAGCAATCCCTCGGCTTACGGCAGCGATCTTTACTTCCCGAATACGAGCGGTGCCAGTGGCGGCATGGTCGCTGATAACCATCATATGCATCAGGGTCTGTTGGGTAAAGTGGAGGGTGCTACATTCGGCTCGGTCTACTCACGCCATCCATATGATTGGCCATTCAATGCTGTTACGGCGTCCGCGCATAAAGCGGCCGAGGCAGCTAGCGTTAACTCAGGCTGGTGGGATATGCATAGTGCTGGCAGCTGGCTAGATATGGGAGGCGCCGGCATGCACTCAACAATGGCAAATTATGCTACGGCAGCCGGTTCCGATTACTCGTCCGCATTGTCGCATTCGCTCTCCAACACCGCTCATCTGCTGGGCTCCGGACAACATCTGCTGCAGGACACCTACAAGAGCATGTTACCCGGTCAAGGTGTGGGTGGCTTCTCGCTGCCGCATAGTTCGCCGTCGGCTGCTTCAACTGCAGCCTCGCCACAAGCATCTACGCCATCAACACCATCGCCGCGTTCACAAAGACGCTATGCCGGTCGTGCTACATGCGATTGTCCCAACTGTCAGGAAGCCGAACGGCTCGGTCCAGCTGGCGTGCACTTGCGCAAGAAGAACATACACTCGTGCCACATACCTGGTTGTGGTAAAGTGTACGGCAAGACTTCGCATCTGAAGGCGCATCTACGTTGGCACACCGGCGAGCGACCATTTGTATGTAATTGGCTCTTCTGTGGCAAACGTTTCACACGCTCCGATGAGTTGCAACGACATCTGCGCACACATACGGGCGAAAAACGTTTCGCTTGTCCCATCTGCAACAAGCGCTTCATGCGCAGCGATCACTTGGCTAAGCATGTGAAGACACACAATGCCACCGGCCAGGGTGGCAGCATGAAGAAGGGTTCATCGGAGTCGTGCAGCGATTCGGAAGAGCCTGGTAATCAGTCCGGCGAGTCGAATGGACTATCGTCTGGTAATGGACAGCAAAGCGGTGGTGGCAGTCACCCGGGTACGCCCAATTCACATCAATCAGGCGGTCCGGGAAATACAACACCAACGGGTGGGCTGTTGGGTAGCAACATGCACCTATCATCGGCGCACAACATGTCCGGTGGTTCACCAGTAATGCTGCACGCCCAACAACAACACCATCAACAGCAGCAACAACAGGCGCATGCGCAAGCGCAGGCACAGGCACAAGCACAGGCGCAACTGCAACACCATCAACAACAGCAACAAGCACATGCGCATGCGCACTTGCATCATCACCACCATCATCATTTGGTAGGCAATTCGGCGCCCAGCCCTGGGCTAGATCATCACAGCACATTGGTGGATATTAAGCCGCCGATGGTTTGAGGGTCGTTGGGACCCTTTCTATTTACCAACTGAGGTGAAATCGAGAACGGGTCCTATGATGAACTACTTTCACAGCTGATGAGTGGAGCGAAAGACGGACGAATGTGGGAGCGATGGGATGTGTAATGCATGAGAGCGATTGAAGAAGGGGAGCGAGGGGACAGCGAATTGAAATACAAAACGAATTGTAAATAATGCTTGTAACAATGTGTTGTTGTAAAATGTAAAACAATCAAAAATGCTTAACTAAGTGTACAACTAAAGAAAGAAGATGCAAATCACTAAGAAATACAAAATGGCAAATACGATTTTACTCAGAATTTCTTGTAAAAAATTATCATAAAAAATAAATCGATTCATTTTATTTTTCAGATAGTGGATGGAAAAATACAAACATGCATGTGTTTGTATGCATGTATAAGTATATGAAATAAAATAACTGAAAATGAATTTCTCAAACAAAAAATTTGCTTATTAATTTTCAAAGTTAAATATCACTGTAGCAGCGGATAATGGATAAAATAAAAATAAAAATTCTAGTCCAATTAAAAAAATTAAAAGTAAAATTAAGAAAAGCAAAATAAAATAAGTGACAATTTAAATCAGCTTGAATTTGCTTGTGAAAATACTAAGCCTCTAACCTTTAAGCCTTTGAGCCACCTTTTTGTTAGTGTGTGCTTCTTGATTTTAATAAATATAAAAATATTTAAGAATTCTTAAATAAAATTACGGTCAAATGCAAAATGTCTAAACTAATGGTGTAATCTGTTTTCTATAAATAAAATCGAAAATCTTACAAACACATGAAAAATAAACCACACACACACATTGACACAAATGAAAATATATTACTTTAGTGTATAGCTAGTTTTTGAATAAAACTAAAAAAAATTAATAAAAATTAAATAAGCATTGTTGATTTTTAGCTAAACGGAAACTTAAATAAATAATAAAATTAATAAATTAAACAAACGAGTGCAGCAGCGAGCAAAGAAATACTAAATATATTGACTAAATACATTAGTGAATAAAATTACTGTAGCTTGCATAGTTTTTAAATACCAAAATATTTAAATTTTAATTTTAATGCTTTCGAAATGCAAAAGAAGGCGTGTATTTTATGAAAATATCTATTTTAATATTATGAATATGGAATGAAAATACACATTTCTGTAATATTAAAAGTATCAAGTGGGCGAAGAGTTGACTAAGATCTTTGGAAATACTTGTTAAAAAATGTATGGACATTTCATTTTTTTTTTTTTATCAGAAATATTTTTGTGTTTTAGAAATTTCCAAATCTCAGCGAAGCGTTAAAAAGTACACAAAGCTTTGCTGGAAGTAAAAATTCTTAGCTTTCATTGCAAATTTGATACTTTTAATATTTCACAGATGTGCGAGACATTTGTAAATTATTTTTAAATATTGCAAATAAAACTATTAATATGAATATGATTATTACAAATAAATGTGTGCATCAACATTTTAAACAATGTGTTTATTTTTAATTAATGGTTTAGGGAAATATTTTATACAGGCACGAGGTGAATTATAATGAAAATACAATAGACATATAGATAGGTATATGAATGAGGTTTTCACTTCGGTCTCATGGGCTTTTGTGCCCTCTACTCATTACAGTACCTCATCCAAGCCCAGGCCCCTTGTTAAACTCAGGAAAGAGCTGGGTTCGATTCGACGCATGTGCCTTTTCTCTGGCTGCAGTTGGCCAAGATGAAAACACAATAATTAAATCACAGTCAAATAGTAATGACAATGGATTTATTGCTTTTCAAAAAATGCTCCTTGTTATTCGAAACAAACTTCTGCATTCGCTTGAAACAATTTTCAAAGCACTTTTGCCACTCATGCCGAGCAGCTTCTTCAGACGTTGAAAAACGTTTACCTCTCATTTAATTTTTGATTTTCGAGAACAAAAAAAAGTCATTAGGTGCCTAAGCAGTGGTGCAAATCGGGAGACCCATTAGTTCGATCTTTTGAGTGGTCAAAAACTCGTTGTGTGAGAGTTCGCATTGCCTTGGTGAAGAACAAGTCATTCGTCTTCGACGGTTGGTTTTCCTTAATTCTCCGAAAACTTCTGATAAAAAAACGGTTGTGCACCACTTAGAATTGACTGTTTTAAGCTTCTCTAGTGATATAGTGGCGATATGATCAGATTTTCTAAAAAACAAAAAACAGACAACCATTTGCTTTGAGGTGCGTCTTCCGCGTACAACTTTTGTTGAATTAAGCTCGTTCTGGAACACTCGTACTGTCCATTGCTGCTTTGTTTATGGCTCACATTCATAGATCTAAGACTCACCACCTGTTAGGATATCATAGACGTGCTTTAAACCGTCGCGTCTCACTTTCTTCAACATTTCTTTACACCAATCGACACGAGTACGTTTTTGGGGAAATGTCAAATCTGTGGTTTCTAAGAAGAACAAATTTTTTTGACGACCAAATTCATGCAATATGCAATATGTAAGCTGGTCCCACCAATGCCCAAGAATGTTTCTATATCCCAATTTGTCACATGATGATCTTGCGTCATCAATTGACGCACAGCATCGAGTTTTTCTGGCACTAGAACCGTTATTGGACGGCCTTCATGAAATTCATTCTGCAGGGTTCGACGACCACGTTGGAGTTCATTGTACCAGCGCTTCGCTGTGGTTAAGTATAGCGCTTTAACGCCAAAAGTCAATCAATGCATTCCTATATCGATAAGCCACGGCATCGTATATCGTAATAAATCATGGCACGTAAATGTTCCCCGAGTTAAATTCATCTTTTGGGCGAGATTAATTTTTCAACTCACTGAAAAAAGAAAATAAATAAATCTCTTAAGTGAAAACGGTATTTGCAAATGTATACCAAAAATGCTAGACCTTTCGAATAAGATATTGAAATAGAGCTTCTTACATGTAGTGTTACAAAGGCGCAAACTGTACAAGTCAGCCCTCGCTCAAGAGTGGAGTGAATGAGTGATAAGTAGCATTTTGGACCACTGAAAACCAAACCAATTCACAGTTCGAAAGAAAGGAGCAAATGCCTTTAACACTTTCACATATATTTCTTGATTCACTTCTCGAAAATACTAACAAAATACATTGGCAAATCAACTTCAAATGGCTTGTAAACAAAGAAGGGTCGATAGATCGAAATTATGATAATTCCTTCCGTGTTGCAACGAAAGATGAGGTATAGCCCGCGACAAACATAGCAGTTAACCAGTTTTTTCTATTCTGTTTTTTTAATTATTCATTAATTTATTTATAAAAGTGTAGCCCATTGTCCATTAATCGAATTCAATTCAAATTTCTGGCACGCTGTTTTAGAACTTATTAAATTTTATTTTAATAGAGTGCAAGTTTTAAGTAGAGTCTTGGATCAGAGTATGGGACAATAAGTGAAAAAGACCAAGACAAGCTCCAAGTATTCGATAGAAAAATCTTCGGTGCAGTCAAAGACAATGACGAGTGGCTTATAAGATGGAACCATGAACTGGACTAACTTATAAGAGGGAAAAAATGTTGTGCGGCTCATCAAAGCTCAAAGGCAAAGATGGCTAGGCCATACCATGAGAATGGACCATACGAGAGCTCAACGAAAAGTAATTAACGCTAAAACATTTCCAACGAAAGCAAGAGGCAGACCAAGATCACGATGGATTGACCAAATAGAAGACGACATAGGGAAACTCAAGGTCATCAATTGGAGGGAAACAACCAAGGATCAAGTCAAATGGAGACATTTTGGGCAGCAGGTCAAAGCTCACACAGGGCTGTACCGCCAAATGATGATGATGATAAGGTTTGAAGTAGTTTAAAAATAACGTTGATTTTTTGTAACTTTTTCTCTGACGGTATTGCGAATTTTCGTCATACATATAACAAATGCATGACATTAAAAAGCTTCCGGAGCGTTTTTCAAAACTAGATACATATATGAATGTAGCAGAGCTTGGTTTGGTGGATTTTCGATTTAAAACTCCTCTTCGCTGTAGACTGGCATTTTGGGATTAAGGTCCTTGGCTGGTAGTAACTAATTCGAAATGTGGCGCATTTTTAATTTGTATTGACCCTGGGACCTGTTGACGTTCTGAGAATTCAGAAAGCATAGGAGGTGTGCAAGGAAGGGTGTGCTACAGGAATTGGGGAATAAAATCCAAGCACATGAGGTGCTCTTCACGGAGGAAAGACATTAGGATATTAGCTACACATGACCACCAGGCACAGACTCCCATATAATGATTTCAGGGGAGGCTGTAGTTATGAAGAATAACCAGAATCTTCCCAAAAGTTTCTATAAGAAAGCCTTCGAAAAATTTATAAAAAATATTCTATGAATACTGGATGAGGTCGATGGATGCAATGCTGAACATATTGGAGCTGCGACCAACGAGAGAAAGCCCTAGCACTTTGATATCGAAAAATTCATCGTGGTCATATTTCAGAATTAAGTAACTTGCACCGGATTGGCCCAGTATTTGTTTGCATCAGGTAAATTCTCCTCACTCTACAAAAGCAGCTTTTCTGTAAGCCGAGCTCCAGAGCCTTCGGACAATCTAGTGAGGTGGGTGCTCGGCGAGAGGTTGATTACTACATAACACACTCTCCCCCCAATTTTTTCCTTCAAGATATTGATATTGTAATGAGGGAAGTTATAGTAAAATAAAAGAGGGATAGCTCTACATAAAATCAATAGGAGCAAATGGACAGATAGACAAATACTTATTTTTTTGCAATAATCAGGCGGGTGGGTGATGCAGCTTAAACCGAATGTGTCAATGCTAATAAGGAGTGAAGAAAGTGAGTAGCTAAGGGGGGACCGAAGATAGGAGGAATATTGGTTGAGCATTGAGCCTGTGAGCTTGTTTCTATACTTCTTTATTTTTTCAGCTGAATAGCTCGTAAGACCTATTAGCGCAAACCAGTGTGATGCAGCCAAACACCTTTTGATAAATTTATTGAACCTTACGGCTCGGAATCTTGGAGAGAGTCGCTCTTCTCGGTGTAAAGCTCTGGTGCATTACATGGTTGAATACAAGCAGTGCACGCTTTGAAGCTACCATTTCACAAAAGCCTTGATGAGAGATGAAGGATTTGCTCGACAAATTAATTAATAAACTAAAAGCGCTACTTGGGCAGGAAACTTAGCGGATCTCATTTAAATAGTTGTGAAGGAATGAATGCACACAAGCCAAAAGGCTTTTTATTTACAATATGCATATTCGCTTCATCGTTCCTTGTTGAAAAGATTTTTATAAAATATTCGATGAAAATTCCTGCAAGACGTTGTGAATTTTTAAGAAAAATGTGGGTGCGCAGTTTTATAGTCCACTATATTTTAATCCAACAAAGTAGAAGCTTGAGTAATACTACTCAGAACAAAATTTTTATTTAAGTTCTCATGTGAGTTTTATATGAAATTTCAATTGACTATTTTTGAGAGATTCCCACTTCCTATAAATTTCCTTCTACTTTGTTGGATTAAAATATAATGGATTATAAAACTGCGCACCCACATTTTTCTTAAATATTCTGGTTAAAAACGATGAAATTTTAATGACAATTTGCCCGAACTTTTATAAATTTTGTACAAAGTTTGAAACTTGAGTTATTATAGTCTTTGTTATAGAATGAATGATATTTTTATAAAAAAATAATTGAAATTAAAATATAAATAAGTTAATAAGTCAATAGTCACAAGTTGTCAATTTGTAGTGCCTTTATAATAATTTCGGGCGCTTATATGGGGTAGCCCATTAAAAGCGCTCTGAGAAGATCGCGGAATTTATTTGAAAAATTCTGATGTTTTTATTATGTTTATATTATAAATGCACGCTTTGGGGTTATAACGGGTGACTTTTTAGCTATTATCTTTTTAAACAGTTGTTTAAACAGCTGACGAACGTTTCGTGTTTTGTTTCACTGTCAAACATCTTCAGTTTGGCCTATAATTTAACCATGAATCGTCTTGTAAACGAACAACGATTGCAAATCATTGCATTTTATTATAAAAATGCGTGTTGTGTTAAAAAAGTTATCGCGCGCTTCTTCCATTTTATGGTCAGTTTAATCGACCCACTGAAGCGGCTATTCGAGCTATTGTGACTAAATTTAGAACCAACTTTACATTATTGGACACCAAACCACCAACACGCTTACTGGGCCTCAGTTATTCAACAACGTGGAAAATTTTGCGAAGGGATTTAGGTGCGGCCTTTCAAAATAGAGCTGGTGCAAGAATTAAAGCCGAATGACCTACCGCAACGCAGAATTTTTGGTGAATGGGCTCTTGGAAAGTTGGCCGAAGATCCACTTTTTTATCGAAAAATTGTACTCAGCGACGAAGCTCATTTTTGGATCAATGGGTACGTAAATAAGCAAAATTGTCGATTTTGGAGTGACGATCACCCAGAAGAATTGCAAGAGCTACCAATGTATCCAGAAAAGGTCACAGTTTGGTGCAGTTTATATGCTGGAGGTGGCATTGGACCGTACTTCTTCAAAAATGCTGCGAATCGTAACGTAACTGTGAATCGTGAGCGCTTCCGTGAAATGATATCCAACTTTTTTTTGCCCAAAATGCAAGAGCTTGACTTGCACGACATGTGCTTTCAGCAAGACGGTGCCACATGCCACACAGCACGCGTAACAATGGACTTGTTGAGAGGCGAGTTCGGGGAACATTTTATTTGACGTTCGGAACCTATAACACCCTTAGATTATTTTTTGTGGGGCTATGTTAAAGCTCATGTCTATTAAAACAAACCTGCTTCAATTAACGCATTGGAAGACAACATTAAAGCATTTATATGTGAGATACCGGCCGAAAAATTGGGAAGAGTATGCCAAAATCGGTTAGTCCGTATAGCCCATTTGAAGCGCAGTCGCGGTCAACATTTGCATGAAATAATTTTCAAACTTTAAATTATATGGACGGTACTATCGATTTAATAAAAAATTTCATGCATTTTTTTGAATTTTACGTGTGTTTTTTTGAAAAACTTTCCTATATCTTTTAAAGAATCACCCTTTAGAATGCAATAAACGAAATGGTGGTCTCGAGAAGTAAGTTTCTTCTTTCAATTTGGCATAATCCCTACCCAACTTAATCAATAATGCACAGAAACCCATCTTTCAATTTAGGATTTAGTTTTGAGTTACTTCAATTTAAAAGTGCTAAAGAAAAATTCATACAGCGCCACAACGCACGATTTTACTTAGACAATTCGTATTACTGCGGCGATATACAGGGTGGCGCACGAATCGTGCTACAAAAACAAAACGTAATAACTTTTTTTCTAATCAATGTATTTAACTTTTTGTTTTTTTATTGTATAGATAATTCAATTTTATTTTATGTAACTAATTAGTTTTGAAAATAATAGAACGTAAATGACCTCCATGCTCATTCACGCATATGCGACACCTGATGAGAAAATTGTTCATTGCGCACTGAAGGGTTGAAGTCGGGATCGCCTCAATTATTGTTGTGATGGACTGCTTCAATTCAGTCAAATTACTTGGTTTTGCTTTATACACCTCTTGTTTGAGATAACCCCATAAAAAAAAATCTGGTGCAGTGAGGTCAGGTGACCTTGGGGGCCAGCGAAATGTGGAATTTCTGGATATCAATTTATTTCTAAATTTTCGTTGGAGCTCCTCCATAACCGGTCTGGCTATATGTGCAGTTGCTCCATCTTGCTGGAACCAAATGCTGTTAAAAGGGATACGTCTTCGCCGCAGTTCTGGATTAAAAAACTCCTTCAACATGTTTAAATAACGGTCCCCATTTACAGTCGCTGTTACACCGTTTTCTTCGAAGAAGTATGGCCCGACAATGCACCTTGATGAAACTGCGCACCACACTGTGACTCGTTCTGGGTGCAGTTCCATCTCATGGAGTATTTGCGGATTTGATTGACTCCATATACGGCAATTTTGCTTGTTTACATTGCCGTTTAGATCAAAATGGGCCTCATCAGACATAAACAAGCAATTTATGAAGTTGTTGTCTTCTTCGGCCATTTCAATAATTTTTTGGCAAAATTCCAGGCGAATAGGCAAATCCAGAGGGTTTAATTTGCTTGTGATTTGAACTTTGTACGGAAACAAGTTTAAGTCATCATGAACTATCCGCTGCAATGACCGTCTGCTAACTCCAATTTGCGCCGACAAGTTATGAGTCGAAACTCTTGGATTTGCCTGAATTGACGATGCTACAGCCGCGATTGTGGCTTCGACCCGAACATGGGGATCTCGATGGTACGGTCTGCGTGCGATGCTTCCAGATTCAGCAAACATGTTCACCAGCCTCATAATGGTCCATCTGCTCGGGGGAGTGCCGCCAAACTCCCGCTTAAATTCCCTTTGGACGGAAATGATGGACTGCAAAGCATGGTACCGCTGCACTATCCAAATCCTCTTTTCGGTATCCCAAGCCTCCATTTTTTGTAAATCTAAATACTAATCTGCAAAATAAAAAAAAAAAAGTGTGAGTAATCGACACAGAAAAAAAGTTATTACGTTTTGTTTTTGTAGCACGATTCGTGCGCCACCCTGTACAACAAATTCTTCGACCACTCTTCTGCAAATCTCTCAGTCAAGACATTGGAACCAAGCATAGAACATCTCAAAACTGAAGTAATGGCATAATGCTTTAGAAATCAGATTTGTAACAACCAAGTTTTAATAAAAAAATTATTTCGGCGGTTTTAAGAAGGATTGCAAAAGAAAAATTGATATGTTATAAAGGTCGCCTTTCCAATTTTTTTTCGTATAGCGATCAATCTGGTCTACTGGACATCAAATTTGTATTCTCTGTTTTTCTCTACTTTGTTCAACGAAAAATATGCGACAACTATTCTTAATTAATTCTAATTGTAGATTCGTATACATACCTACACGCATACATAAAAGGTTTCCAAAAAAGCCATTTAAAGTTTTATAGTTTGAACTAAAAGCAATTATTTCTAATTGATTTGAACTCATTAGGCCGCTGAAAAGATAATAATTTCCAATTAATTTCAATAACTGCTCAATGATCCTTTACACTCCTTGCAGTCGACCCTCCACTCCACGAAAGCAATAAACGCCGCTTAAATGTTGGACCCACCCAAAGGGCAGTTTTGTCCGCCATTAACAACATTTAAACGTGCTGGCATTTGAGTGGGGAAGGAAGACATAGGAAGGAAAGATGTTGAAATAAACATAAAAATTGCAAAGCTCAATCGTACCACCCATTTGCCACCCACTATTACGAAATAAAAATACCGAAATAAATAAATAAATTCGTTAATCCCCTCGTCACTACTTCATGGGACTCCAAATCACGTCTAAATATTTGAAAATGTGGGTGGTAAATGAAATTCGACAACAACAACAAAACCAAAGTGGTACAACTGGTACAACAAGGAAAACAGCAGCGAAAACAGTTACGGCTAGACATCAACAGGATAAACAGGATAACAGCCAAATTGCACTTGAAAATTGTATGCCTCCACAGCAGCGTTTGAAGGGCATACAACAAACAGTGGAGTGGTGTGCTGTGATATGGTGCGGGAAGTTGTAGGAAGTTGAATTGCAGCGGTTCATAACCATAAAATATGTTTTGGTTCAAGTCACATTAAGCGACCTTTAATCGCTTTGGAAAAACTTCCTCTCCCCGGTTTATGGTTGCGATTTTGTTTTTTTTTGTTTTGTGCGGCAACTAGGATATGCTGTCGTCATAGAGGATGTGCAGGATTCGAGGGTGAATTCAAAATGAGTCAAATGTTAACGTTGTTTGTATGTACTGGCGGGGGAGCATTGTTGATGGTGATTGCGGCAGTTTATTTAACGTTTTTATTCACCATTGACAATCCAGTGCTATAAGGAAAATAAAGAGAATGTGGATGAGGACGAGGATGATGATGTAGCTTTTGTAGCTTTTGTGCTCGTATAACGCAGATGATGTTTGTTGTGTTTGTGTTATTCAATGTTTGTGGGGAGAAGTGATTTAAATTTTATTAACGCGGATTTGTTGTGCATTTATTAGGGATTTGTATTCGAAATGCTGAACAGATTGAAAATTAAATACATTGAAATGAAGTGGATAAATGGATGATTGGTTAGAATAATTAATGTACATACGTGCCTTTGGTGGTAAATGGTTAGGAGAGTTTGTAGATGGAGAATTTTACATTCATTGGCAAAGGAAAACACAGAACATTCAAATGAACATTTCGGTAAATTTGAACTATTTCGATTTTTTTAAGATAAAAACAAATAAAACACGAAATATCGGAACTACCCAGAAATATGTATTTGAGACTAAACTGAATTCTTATTATTTCAATCTTATGATCTTCTTCTCCTTCTTCTTATTTGGCGCGACAACCGCTTCCGCGATTTTGGCCGAAGTTAACAAAGCGCGTCAGTCGTTTCTTTCTCGGCTAACCGGCGACATTTAGACATACCAAGTGAAGCAAAGTCCTTCTCCACCTGATCTTTCCAACGCTGAGGAGGTCTTCCTCTGCTAACACCAGCTGGTACCCTATCGAATACTTTCAGAGCCGGAGAATTTGTATCCATTCGGACGACGTAACCCAGCCAACGTAGTAGCTAGATCTTTATTCTGTGCCGTGGGTGCCGATACCCGAGTGCGCCGACTGTTTGTTTGATGACAGGACGTACTTCGTTTTGTCCTCGTTCACCGCCAGACTCATTCGCTTTGTCCCTTTATCCGATTTAGAAAGGCAATCTTATGAACAAAAATCGAAAATACGGCTGTTGATAACTACTTTTTGAGATATAAATGACCATGAGTAGGAGGAGCAAATCTTCAATAAACGTAATCTCTAATCTAACAACTTTCGGATATATCGCAACAACAGTCAACTCGGACATTATCGTCTCATGGTTTGACATTTTTATTTTTATTGTTACTCGAAACGTTTTGCGTTTTTTTTGGTTCTTCCATTTTTCAGGTAGTTGAAACATTGATCAAAAATGGAATTAAATCGTGAAATAAATTAACAAAAGTGTACCGATAAACTTACTTTGACTTTTGAGGACGTAGCGCCATTTCGAGCCACCGGTTAAAAAACTCGAGTTATTTATTACTCCGCAACATCTCTTTTACTGTAGCGAGTAAACTTTTTGAAATTTTGATACTGTGGTGGTTTTGTACAGAGTTTAAGGCTTTTTATTGAGGGAGCCATTGCATCGTAACTATGCGTTTACGAATCTTGAACTTCTGGTAACTATCCTATTAGAAGACCCAAGTGAAACGCCTTTCTTTCTCTGTATAAAGGTGAGACTGATATGATGCACTTCCGTTCTCCAAGGCGGTTTTTCGGCAGAACCTCAAGCACTTAAAAAAGCATATTAAACCCTTCAACAATCTGTTGTTTCAAGTACTTCATCTCTTGTAAACCATACTAACGTCCTCGGGAGCTTTCAACCTATAGTACTTTAAATACTCTTTACGGAATAAAGAAATTTTGTTGGTTTTAGAAACTCGCTATGCCTTAACTTTTGCTGCGATTTAGCGATTTCTCTGCTATTGCAAATTGTTTGCAATCAATGCAATGAAATAATTTGTGGAAAGCGCACCCGGCTCCCAGCTTATAATCATACTAACTGTAATGGAGTTAACGACTTGGAGCAAGAATTTTTTCATAAAGTCCCCAAGATGCAAGGCTAAAATATTTTTTAATAAATTATAATTTCTTTAAAAATTCAATTTCCGGACTTATAGCTATAATTCTCACCCGGTTTATGGAATATTTTGACTTGATGTGGGTTCGCAAACCTAGTGGCCTCATCTCTGATCGCTGGTTGTATGCCTCGCTGACTGCCATGTGCAGGTGATAAGCTGAATGTTTATTATCGACTATACTCAGTCTTCGAATCAGCTGATCTAGACACTTTGCAGCAAAACACCATCCCAGCTATTAAGTTCAAATAAATACTTTCTATAGCTTCAGTACTCAAAAAATATACTCCGGTAAATAGGAAATAATGAAATACCAACATACCTCCCTTACTACCACCTCCACTCTTTAATCGGCCTCCCACTAAGGTTATCCTAGACACACGCGGTGTTTCAGATACATGACGCATGATGTGGACATTATTGCAACAATTTGGAGACAGAATGTGGTGTCATCTCATAAAAAGTAAACCTGCCGCAATTATTACTGCTCGAGCTCACCTTATCTCACATCTACAATATCAGTTCATCATCATCGACTTTTTCTGGCACAATAACGGATTTTGCACGACCTTAATGAAATTCGTGTGAGGTGTAATCACGATTGCTTGGAGATGCAAATTCGAAGGCTGTGTTCCAGATCTAATTTAATAATTTTGTATTTTCTAACAATCATTTAGGCAACCGCTTACCACAAGACATGCTGGCATTAAACCTAAATAGTCTTTGTTTCTGAAATTGATATGCGACTTGTACTCTGATACCAAATTTCACGCAGAATCATGTACGAGTTTCGTTCGAAAAGTACGTGCGAAAATAAGAACTACTTAGTTTTTGGGGTAAAGCTTTTTTATTTTTCCAGAAAGTGTACTCTTAGGCTTATACACTTCGTCCAAAGCTGATCTAGTTTCTTGATCTCTTCCGAATAATAGGAAAATAGCCATCCGTTTCTGCAATCACCTCCTCGTTTGAATAAAATCTTTTCCACGCCAGTCATTCAATAAATTGGGGAGCAAATAGTAGTCCAAGAGATTTAGGGTGAGCCAAGTCTGGGTGATAGGGGGATGTGATTGGAACCCTATTTCCATTAATTTTGCGACACCAACTGCTGAGGCGTAAACTGGTGCGTTGTTGAGATGGAAAAAGAAAATCACTCGACTTTCTCGATTCAAACAAATGCCAAACTCTTGGTGTGAGAGATGCTACCAACTAACATAACTTCGATACGCGTCAGTAGTGCCATCTCTCTGAGCATAGACTTTTCAAACGACCCTCGTACAAGTAATGAACAAAGGTTGCAAACGTATCAATAGCTGGTGAGTGCATACTAATATACATTCTGTCAAAAAAATATCGGGAATTGTTCATTTAAAAAGCGGGCGATTTACGTATGTATTTATCCTGATGGAATATTGTACAACTCACCTCTATGGTATAGTGTCGCAGACTTTGAGAGTGATTTGTCAATTAGCTTGTTTTTGGCATTTAATTATATCAGTCAACAGCAGGTGTGCCCTGCAATTTTCGCTATGGAGAAAAATATCGAACAAAGAATTTGTCTTAAATTTTGTGTTTGGAATGGGATTTCGTACGCTGAAGCATTGGAAATGTTGCAGAAAGCTTGTGACGAATATGCTTTATCAAAAATACGAGTGTACGAGTGGTATAGGGATATTGCAGACGGCTGATAAGCAGTGGAAGATTTGCCCCGATCTGGTCGCCCATCAACGTCTTCAACGGATGAAACCGCCGACAAAGCTAAGGAAATCGTGCTGGAAAACCATCATTTAGTTTGAGAGAGGTAGCTCGTGACTTTACCGTGTCTCACGAATCAATTCGGAACATTTTACACCATCAATTGGGCATGAGACGCGTGGCTGCTCGACTCGTACCAAGAGAGTAGAATTTCTTTCACAAAATTCATCGGAAGAAGGTGGCTGAAGACATGCTTGAGCAAGTGAACTCGGACCCAACGTTTATCCAGCGCTTAATAACCGGTGATGAGACGTGGGTGTATAAGTTTGACATACAAAGCAATCAACAGACGGCTGAATGGCGCTATCCACATGAGCCGAAACCCAAAAACCCACGTCAAAGTCGGTCAAAAGGGAAAGTCATACTACTTCTTTTCTTTGATTATCCTGGAGTTTTGCACTCGGAATTCGTTCCAAATGGTTCTACGGTAAATAAAGAATATTATTTGGAAGCTATGCGACGCTTGAGAGAGAATGTGCGTAGGAAACGGCCCAGTTTTGGAAAGAAGTCTCATGGATCTTGCAACACGATAACGCACCGCCCCACAAGGCTCATATTGTGGGCACTTTTTTTACCAAAAACTCTACACATATCATCGAAGAACCACCGTATTCACCGGATTTATCATCCTGTGACTTTTTCCTTTTCCCAAAACTTAAATGGCCACTCCGCGGACGTTTTTGTTTTTTTTTTTTTTTTTTTTTTTTTTGGTGGGGGAGGTAGGGTTCAAAATGCCTTCGCACTTACAGCGACCGTCGTCTAATGCATCGTGTGATGTTGGCACTACAACAATCCGTCCTCTCCTTCTGGGAGACACCCGTCCCGGAACTGCTTTCTATATTATGATACTTCGTGAGGGCCCAGAACGGCATCCATAAAGGACCAATTCTATTCACCCACGTCTGGGTCCATCATTTTTTGTAGCCAGCTTTCATACTATAGGCTCGTCTTCTTGTGTCTCTATCTGTGCTGCTGCACTTTGCTGGACTGTGTCGAGGTCGATCTTTTTTTCCGTAGTGCGATCTTTTTTTTCTTTACCGCGTTCCAGCTGCCCTCGTGTTCGAGCAATTTGGTGACTATGTTACCCGTGCTATGTCGCCAATCTGCTCCCTTAGAGCATTTCTTTCCACGAGCCCTCTATTACAACTAAAAAATGTGTGTTCAGTGTCATCGCTCAGCGCCTCGCAGTTATGGACTTGGAATCGGTTACCTTGCCCATACGGTATAGGTATCTCCAGAAGTATCCGTGGCCCGATAGTGTTTCTTCTTGGAGTCCCACGCATCCATTCGTTCCCGGGCCATGAGGGCGACGGGTATCTGCTCGCTGATCACAAAAAAAATTGCTGCACCTTAAACAGTGCGGTAGGCTGAGACAACTCTAAGTGCAGCTGTTCGTTGCACAGCCTCCAGTGCTTTGAGCTTCGCTTTGCAGTTTAGCACAATGCCCCATACTTCGCTGCCGTACAGGAGAATTGAGCTTGTGGCCGCCATAATTAGCTTTCTTTTGCTCTGTGTTGGCATACCCTTGTTGTTAGCATACCCGTGACCTTTGTTGCTTTGGTAGCCGCGTGCCGTATCTGAGCTCAGAAAGTAAGCCTGCAGTCAAGTTGAATACTTAGGGTATTTCACTACTTTTTGGATCACTAAGTACGTGTCGCTTATTTGCATGCTGACCTGGAGTGGCATGTGACCTCGTGTCATAAGGATGACTTCGGTTTAACGTTTGGCGAGTTCCAGGCCGTGGTCTTCAAGCCATATTTGGGTCCTTATCATGACTTGGTTCAGCTTCCTTCTAGCGTCCTCAGTGTCCCGAGCTGGAATGACCGCCACTATATCGTCCGCGTATTCTACTAGATATGTATCTTCGGGCATTTCTATGCTCAATATCTCATCGTAGCTCAGGGTCCAGAGATCGGGGCCGAGAATAGATCCTTAAGCTACGCCAGACGTTATCGCTTTTGTTTTCTGGCCATCTGGTGTGTCGTACAGCAGTTCAAGCTCACGCAGGTAGCTCTGGAGAATCCTTAGCAGGTATGCAGAATCCTTAGCAGGTATGCAGAATCCTTAGCAGTATGCTGAAGGAGCTGAAGAAGATCTCTTCAAACGCGTTTAAAAAGTGCTTTGATGACTGGACTAATCGTTGGCATATGTGTATTGCTTCGAATGGAGCCTATTTTGAAGGCGACAAAATAGATTTTCATGATTAAATAATAATATTGCGCTTTATTGAACATTTCGCGGTACTTTTTTCACAGAATATGCATACAGTACGTACAATAGCATTAAATATTATATAAAAAGATGCAAGCGTACAAATGACAGTGAAACGTTTAATGAGATTAAAAGACGCTACGGGGTGTCAATGAAATTGTTACGAATGAAATACGCAATGTTCACCGCAAAATTATGGCTCAGCATGCTTAGCAGGGAGCATATCAAAAGCAACAAAAAAGGCGTCAAGAATAAATGCAATAGAAATACAAATGTAAACATTGAAAAAAAAAACGCAAAAAAAGTGCCAAAAATAATGAAATATGCATGAGCGCTAAGTTAGAGTAAATGCTTGTGGTTTTTTGTAAATTTTTCATTTGCATATATGTATATATTTTTTTCCCCTCAAAACATTTCTGAAATATTGATATTCGTTCCCTCGCGTTTCTGGCAATTAATTACGCTCGCTCTGTAGACAACACGACGAAAATATGTGCATAAATCACGACAATAAATTAGTTGTTTTTAATTACGATTATTACGGCGATAATGGTGTATTTAACGCGCGATAAACATAAATAATCATGTCACACAAATTCAAAAGCTAAGAAAAAACAAGCAAGAAGTGATAAATAAAATCACAAGGAAACGTAAAGCAATACCATATGAGTGCCTGAGTGCCACAAACCCAATTCACAGCCAAAGTGGCGTACAAATGATGGCATACACATACATACGTACAGATGGAATATTATATATACACATGTGAAATTACACGCATTTCATTAATGAAAGCAATGTGTGAACAAGAAAATGCCAGCAAATCCCATTAAAAAATTCCAAAAACGAAAATTCCACAAAAGTGTTGAAGTGCGACCAGTCAGTGCGCCGTGGAGCGAAGGCGCCCAGCGCAGAGATTGAGTCGCTTACTACAAACTTATTTACATACATATAAACGGTCTTTGCATCCACACATGTACACTTTGAATGAAATGAGTTGCGTCCGCGTACTTAGAGACGCTTAGCTCGTTCATGGTCCCAAAGTGCTTAATCATTTCCAGGACATCCCTTAGCTCGGCCACAAACGCTGTAGCTGACACTTTTGTCGCTGCATCACTACTTGTACACCAACTTCACCATGCATATCCCCAACTGTCAGCGCGCGTTCCTCTGTAACGAGATTACTTCATTAGTTGTCTTGTCGCAGTGGTTTGTTAATTATTTAATTTGTGGCGCCATCATTCGCGCTCAACCGCCTCCGCGCACCATTGTGGTTGTCGTCAACTGGTAATTGAAGGTTGATAATAAAATTTTGTGTTATGAAAAAAAAAAAACAACTGCTGCTACCCGAGAAAAGTGAATAAATATGGAAATGATTTTCTTGTAAAAATATGAAAATTAAGCAAAACTACATTCATTAATCAAAAACATGTCCTTGCCATATCCTGATGGTGCTCGCGCCATGTAAAGTTGGCATGCTGCGTTCACATCCATAAGGGAAATATTCATTCAATGCATACTGAAAGTAGAAGTTCTCTATTTATCTCTGTATTTTTAACAAGAAACGTACATATGTATGTATGTATGCATGCGAACGAGTAATAAAAAATATGTGTATGTATTGCACTTTCCTCGTTAGTGCCATAAAACAAAACTCTATGCTACCGCCACAGCGGATTCGACACTTTCTACTGCTATTATTTTAATTTACAACTTGTTTTGTTGTCATTGTTGTCACTTCGTTTGTATTTGTTGTTATTTTTGTAGTCGTACTGCTCCTTTGAAATTTGAATACATATGCGCATACTGCGAGTAAACGAGCATTTATTCCCCTTAGCAATGTACGAGTGAGAGTGCTCCGAACAGCAGGAGTCTGTATGCTCATATTCATGCATGGCGGCATGCTTTTTCAGACACACAATTCTACGTACGAGTATGTGCATACACTCATACAAGCAAGTATCTATATTTTATAAACACCCACATTAATGCTTTCTTTGTGTGCACTTGGGTTCACACGACGGGTGTCGCGTACTCATTTGACACTTTGCCTTGGTCAAACATCGGCTTGTTCACACATTTGGGTATGGTGAATTTTTCGTCGTTTCAGATTACCATTTAATTAAGCATTTTATCGATTTGCGAAAAGAAGATACAAATTTTGGTAAAAAAAACTCTTAATTCAAGTTTACACTAGAGACGAACTGAATTAGAGAGCTAACATTAGTTGGAGCTGCTCTAGGCTTTTGCTATATAATTACTTTACTATATAATTTACTTACATGTCCTACGGTATGCCCTACCGGAACTTCACAGTAGTACGTACGGAGTAGTACGTCAGAAGGCCGCTCTGTTCTGTACATTGCGTTAAGGAGCTCTTTCTAGAGATCTACGCATTTTGAAGGTTCTTTATGATATTTGCGGCCACTACACATGCCATTTTCCAGTTTTTTCGTTTTCGCACATATGTGGGATAAGATTTGTCTCACTTATGTTTTCACCAAACGCTCTCTCAAGCATATTTCGCTCATTAATGAACCGCGGGCATGGAAACAAGCGTTTTCCATTTCGTGTTCCTCGGGGCACTGCGAGCAGTACGGGCTGTTTTCAAGATGGAACCTGTGAAGGTATGCTTTGTAGCCACCATGTCCAGTAAGCAATTGCGTAATACAGAAACCGATTTCTCCGTATTTTTGTTCAAGCCTTTTGGCAATGCTTGGAATAAATTCAAAGGTCCACCTACCGTTCTCGGATTGCTCCCACCGTATCTGCCATTCTTCAATTGTTCGAAGCCTTTCTTCTTAGCCGCGCTCGACGGTCTATGCCCAATGGTGTTATGTAACTCCCTTGCGAGTTCCAGTCCAGTGCCATTCTCGTGGTGCTATCTAGTGGTTTTCTCAATGTGTGACCTATCCATCGCCACTTTCTGCGTTTGATTTGCCTAAGGATGGGTTCCTCGTTCGTTAATCTCCACAGTGCGACGTTACTGATGGTGTTTGGCCAGAATATTCTGTAGATGATGCGGAAGCATTTGTTGATGAAGGATTGTAGCGTGTGTGAGATGGTGATACAGACCAGTCATGTTTCGCTTCCGTACAACAATACGGACTTCACGCATGAGACATATATTCGTAGTTTAGTGCGCCTGGAGATTTGCGAACTCCGATCGATATTATATAGAAATACAAAAATGATGTAAACTTCAAAACTATTGGCCGCACTTTTTCTGTGATAGAGGCAAAAACTGTGAAGAAACTAATCTGCACGTTGTCATTTTCTAATGAAATAAAAGTCATTGAAAAATATAATTTTTATAACCGATTTGTTTTCCAAAAAATTGATTTACTATCAGCTTCGAACTTTCTTGAACAAATGGAACTATTTTTTAACAACTTTATTTTGTTTTTGAACATAGTTGAAATTTGATAATTTGTGTAAACAGATACTTGTCTGTGCTATATTTTCAACCCTTCTATTAATAATATCATCAAAGGGAAAATGTTTACTCCTATATTACAATCAGTGGGTGAATTACAAAAAATTCCTGAATTTCACATCAATAATTTATATAATAACTTAATTCGGCTAAATGCCTCCAAATTTTGTATTCAACGCATCTGTTTAATGAGGTCGTTTACAACCGCGCCATATTATATTCCACCCAATATTGTAACTTATAATTTGACTACAAAGAAATATAAAAAAATACATATATCCATAGCCATATATATTTTACTTATACATACATATATGTAAGAAAGGTAAATAAAAGGGTTATTTGAAAATGTGGTTTTTCATTGCGTTCCATTTAAAATAGTCGCGGTTGGTTAAATACAAATAATATGACTCGCATATAAATATAGTGCTTGTACGCATGTATGCTCGCATGTATGAATGTATGTACGTATTAAACAAAATGAAATGAATCGCAATTAATGAGAATTTAATTTAAAGGTACTATATATTTATGTAGATATGTATGTACTTGTTTGTAACTAGATGAATGCTTCTGCTGTGGTAAGTGCACGCACCTGTACTCGTATTCAGTCATGACCATAGATGTGGTGTACATATGTACATATGTATCTACTCGTATTAACAAAAGTACAAACGTAAGTACAAATATTTCAATATGCAAAGTAGGCACGCAATGTAAATATATGTGGGCCAGGGAATGAAAAATGGAGAAAAATTGTATTATAACGTCACAAAATAAAAATAAAAATATATATAGAAAATGTCTCCGGAAACTCCTCTCACAAACTTCGTATTTAATTTAAGGCGGTATTCTTGTCTAGAGGCCCGAACTTCAAGCATTTTTTTACGGTGAATAAACAAAAGCTATTGATATTTTTACTATCCATTTTTTATCATTTATTTATTTATATACAATATTAAAAGCACACAAAACGAATTAAAAAAAAAAAAAAATTTCATGAAATTATGCGTCCTTGAAGTGGAAGGGGAAAACAAAAGGCAGAGTCCTCGTCGTCAAGATTGCTACCTTTGTGGTCATTTAAAAAAAAGATGACAAATTCTTAATTAATATGAATTTCATTATCGCATGACGCAGAAAAAAAGGGGAACAGTTTTTTTTCATAAAATGGCGGCTACTTAAAAATTTAGGTCGATTTTTCCCTAATTTTTAAGCTTTCTCGAATTGTTTACACATATTAAAAAATTTAAATTTCCCGTTTTTCGTGCGTCATGTGATAGAGTTATATTTAAAGAATATTCATGATAAACTTCAAGCAAATCGGTTGATTAGAACTTGAGATATCGTGTCGACCGTATCGAAAGAAGTAGTTTCGAGAAAAACACGTTTGAAGTTCGCCGTCCGCTCAAGCCAGTCTAGCTGTCGCGTCACTAAAATAGTTGTAACTCCGAAAATAATTCGAATTTTGAAAAATACTTTTAGGGAGATATTTTTAAATACTTAGGGGAAAATGGGGAGTTGTGAGACACAGGGAGTTGTGAGACATTGTTACCTTTCGGCATTATTCATTTGTTTACATTCGATTTTAAGTGTCAACAAGTGTTCTCGATGCGATCTCTCTTTTCAGCTAGCATTGGTCATATTTACACGCATTCGACGCGTCTCTCCAGTTACTGTGTTTTGGAACTTCTCTGTAAGTTTTTTTCATCATTTGTTTTGCGATACATTCGATCAGTTGTTGAAGCGAATTGCAAATGTTAATATATACAAATTATTAATTGTCCTATTAGCTTTGAATTTACACATTCACTTGGGCATGAACGTTCGATGTGTTTATGACTACGCGGCCATTTATAAAAAAAACGATTTGGGGAGTTGTAAGACAACAAATGTTGGGAGTTGTGAGACACCATTTTTTTCGACGTTTTAACGGATCTTTCATAAGTACCTCGCAATATTCATGCATTGTTTGTATATATATCATGAAATTTTTGGTTAAATTTGAGTTTTTATTGTTTTAAGTTAAGCAGAAACAACTCCAGTCATTGCAATGTATGCGATCGAGCTGTGCACCTAAAGCGCGCCAATTTACGAACTGGTTATTATACATGTTCTCACTGCGAATCATCAGATTGATGGCATTGCATTTTTTATACACTTTTTTATAACAATTGTCTTTTCTTTTTTATTTTTCATCTTATCAAAGAACTAACAACTAAAATAAGTCATTTTTATTGACTTAAACCATGGTGGCTCACAACTCCCCACATTTTTGTATTTTGTATTATATTTTATATGATTATATACAATTTTAATTTTAAGGAAAATTGTAGTTTTGTTAAATAGGCCATACCAATAGCTTCCAGTATTCATTGACTAAAGATTCCATCGTTGAGATATGCAGAATATTAAGATTTTGAGTAATACGGGTCCAAAAACAAAACCCGTCTCAAAACTCCCCATTCTCCCTTATACTATAGAATTTAAAAAAAAAATTCAATTTTTTCAAATTTCTAAACTAGAATACAACCTTAAAGGGATTCCATATCAACTGAACCAAATATTTTGGACACTTTCGTCGATTTCTCTGAAAATTCGTTTAACTGTAGGTTTGAGTAAAGGAAGTAAACTGGAGTAATTTCGAAAAAATGAATAATTTTGAGATTTATTCAATGTTCAAAATTTTTGTATAGAATATTTTAACTTTTTAGCATTTTTTTTTTTAATTTTCTTATGGTAAAATATACCTTTAATGAAAAAATTTTTTAAATTTATTATTATTGTTCAAAGTTTTTGGGAACAAGTTTATTTTTTGGTTTTGAAGAGCATCCCCATAATAGCTTTTTCGGTTTTTTCTCCTTAATGACTGAGACTAGACCCAGCAATCTCTTAAATTTTCACAGTGGGATGCTCAAAACTTATATTCAAGTACATACAGCGGTCCAGTGAAGAATCAGTGCAAATTTCTGGGCCTATCGAAGCACTCGAATATGTGCTCGTCCGTACGTACGCCCGCTTGCAAATCCATAGAAACGTGATATGGCATTTTTGACTTCTTCTTCTTCTTGATTGGCGGCGCGCCAATTTCTTTCTTGTGCTAACCGGCAGTTTTGACTGGTTCACCAGAACTTGCAACATTAAATAAATATTAAAATTATTATTCTATCCAGTTTAGTTTATACTCAACCTTGGTTGGTTGGTTGGTTATAGTGGTGATTCTTCCAGAATCCAACTAGCGCTTCCGCACCATTTTGTTGCCACATCCTCATTACCAACTTGTTTACCAGTTATTTACGACATGACTACACCCAGTCTGTGCGGTTTAAGAACCGTATAAGGTTGTTGACATCTAAGCCAGACAGTTGTTCGAGAATCTCAAACAGCGGCCTGCCCAGGATTAACATTCTGTCATTCCATAGGGCAGGGCATTCACAGAGGAAGTGGAAGATTGTTTCCTTTTTCTCCGGTTGTTTACAACTGTGACAGTATTGACGATTGTTTGAGGTTGTAAGTCTGCCATAACGCTCTGCTGATTTTGCATTTCGTCTGGTCTCTCCATCTACAATCCGGGATTCGAAGGTATTTTAGGGAAATTGTATTCTTGACTGCACCTAATGGTTTGAATACCGATTCTGCAAGAGCATTATTCATGGCAGACCTCCTTCTTGCCAGTTCATCTGCTTTTTCTTTATCTTCAATATTTCGATGTACCGCGACCCAGATTAAGGTAACTTTATGGTTTACACTAAAGGTGGTGTGTCTATTCCTACTTTGTTCCACCACCATAGAGTTTGTAGTAGCTGAATCCAGTGCCATATATACTTCATGGTCACCAAGCAATAATTAAATGTAATGTAAGAAATCTACTTTTCACCCTGTGTCGGCCATCTTGAACTACTTCATAAATCCGTGATTGCTTCCTGGAAAAGCGGCTACTTATTTCAGAGCGAATTCTAAGAAAAAGATACTCAGAAGCATAGAAATGAAAACTTTTGGTAAAGACAATACCGTTGTGCCTATTCGGTTTTGTTTTGACTTGAAAAAATTAGGATTGATATTTTATATTTAGATACTTCTTTACTTTTCGATCAAACATGCTATGCTCACCCAGCAACATAAAAAAAGGTTTCTGTGTTCATAGATGTTCTGCATTTGTTAAGAAACCATCTCATCGACACCGACTACTTAGACAAATGCTCTTAACGGCAAAACTTAACGTTCAGATATGTATGTGCTTGCGTATACGTCATTGTCCGACGGATCTGCATTTAATCGATCACCAAAGGGTGAAGTTAGCAGCGCAGTTAATTTCGCACATCACATCAAGTGCAATTCGAAGATGTTATACATTGGGGCTCCACATGGAAACGGCAGAGTTTATTGACACGTTGAAGGATTGGTACGATGTTTTCAATAAAAAGTTTTCTAATTTTCCAACTGTTGCGACAAAAAACGCCCTATGGGATGGAATGTACTGGAGCTTTTTTTCGGGGCGATGCATGTCAAAGACGGTCTGCATAACAATATTAGCCCCATGGAATCAAATTATAAATTACGAAAATATTTATTAGATGACTGAATGCAGTGATTTAACAGTTTATTTTAGCAGCACGAAACAATTGAATCATAGTTGATCGTGGCAATGCAGAGGCCAATGAAACTGAGTGGTTCCGCCTCAATGATACTTCTTTAGAAACTCTACAAAGTTTCGTAACAAAAGATGAGGTAGTTTCCGTCGGCTCTCTATTCGTCAACGACGCATTAAATGAGAACGTCGACTTTGATAGCCTACACTAAGATGTCCTTGAGTACATTGCCGGATACATAATATGAAAATTCAAGTTGTTCTCTTGGGTAGACACTTTATATACGCTCGGGGTATGGTTAAACCAAAGGTTTCCATTTAAAAAAAAAAATTTATAAATAATTGGCGCGTACACTTCTGTTAGGTGCTTGGCCGAGCTCCTCCTCCTATTTGTGGTGTGCGTGTTGATGTTGTTCCACAAATGGAGGGTTTGCATTTACCTTTTTTCAATGTCTTACTACCTTTGCCCCTTTTTCTCTTACTTACAAATTGTTTAAATGGAGTAAGTAGCATCCAAAATCAAGACTTTAGGGTAAGACTCCGTCAGAAAATATGAGATTTGCAAGTGGTCTTTCGATTTCTTTGAAACTTTGGGAAATATTAGTTCTAGATAAGATACATTCGAGCCTAAAAGGATTTTGAAATATTTTCAAAATTGAGTCATCTACGCCATGTTGAAAATCGGGACCGTGTTTTTTTCAAAAATCAATATTTCTTGAACCGTTGGATGGATTTCAATGCAATTTACAGACAATATAGAAACAAATAAGTAGTTTAAATTAGTATTATGTTAAAAAAAAAATTTCGAAATTTTGACCAAAAAAAAGTCAAAAAAATTTTTTGAATCAATTTTTAGTTGATTTGGCCAGTTTTTTAGATTTTCTGTTATACACGTAACGATTCCTTGTGATTTAACCTTTATTTTGGAAAAAAAAATTTTATGGTGTCTATAATAGTTCTCGAGATATTGCGATTTTAGTGGAAGCGACCTTTCATACGAGAATTTGACTCATCGATTGGCCACCGGGTGGTAGCACTCGCCACACGTAATGGGTTGGGGTGCTGTAACCACAGATCCGCACTCTCCAATCGTTCTTATCGAGCCTGGCGTCAAGGTAAGTGCGAAATATTATGGGGAAAGTATTCTGGAGGTTGCTTTGAAGCCGGGCAGCAGACAAATATTTCGGTGGCGGACCATGGACGTTTCAATAGGACTCGGCACAGTCTCACAAAGCTCCAGTGATCTAAGAATGGCTAAAAAACAACGTTCCCATCTTCATAACGTCCACACATTGGCTCTCAAATTCGCAAAACGCGAATCCGATAGATTATTTTCTTTGGATAATTTTAGAGAGCAAGGCCCAAACTAAAGATTTACCAGTCTCGAGTCGCTGAAAAACCCATTGCCCGCGAGTGAGCCAAAATACCTGCAAGTCACATTCGGGCAGCTTGTGGTTCGTTTCTGGACCGTCTCAAGGCCATAGTCAAGGGAAAAGATGGTCATATCGAGCAAAAGTAAATTGATTCTTAATTTTGTTTGATATTCGTGCTCATGGTGAGTATCGAGTTCATGCCGTAATCCGGAACGATTGCTAATCAAGCACAAATCCATTCGGTTACGATGATGCACCACTTTGATACTGATGAATGTTAATCAACGATTCTGATCTGCGTATATCAACACTAGAGTTATGGTAGTTTGAAGATCATCTCTAATTCAAATAAAAGCTTTTCTTTACTGTTTGTTCTTCTTTCGAAATAAGGGTGCTAGAAAATACATAAAATTGCTGAGTGGCTTTCTGATAATTTTTAAAATTATAGGAGATATTAAAGGGTTTTCCCCTAGGTCGTTTTGGTTTGATCGTTTTTGTCTAGGCTTGCGCTAGGAAAATTTCCCAAAATCTCATTGACTCCATACACACAGCAGGAAATTTAGAAAAGAATTGGAAAACCTATTGATTTCCAAATTATATTTTATTTAAATCTTTCCAAACGCCCATCGAAACTGAAAACTCTTGTGAATCAACAGTTTTTGATGTATCGAGAGCTGTGCGTAAAGAGATATTAAAAAATAATAGGAAGAAGAAACCAACAGCGAATATCTCCTTCAGGAAATTTGACAGAAATAAATAATTTCAATTTCGTAAATTTTCTAAGCTAATATCCGATTTCAAAAGATCATAATAGACAACTATGCACATGCACATCCATGTTATGCAACCTGTCACATTTCTACATGTAATGCCTCAGCGCATCCACAATTTGCTCAACCCACCTTTAATCCTTTTAATCCTTCCTGCAAACACATTTCCTGCATCTGGTGAGGTGTCAGCTGAAATTGTTGCCTTGAGTAGACTAGGCCGATAATGCAGAATGAAAAATGCATGCAGCTCACGTAACACGCAAGGATAGTATGACAACAATAACAATTATGAAGTATATAACAAGTGGAAGAGTTAAGTAGTACTCGAATGGCAAACAGCAGCCGCAGCGCAGGCAGAGGATCCACAACAGCGCTCAATTATAATAAAAAGAAAACCAATGAAGTATGAAAATCGCAGGTTCCTTAACCTCAACTTATGGCCAGCAAATGAATGAAATAAATGCGTGCCGTACACACACACTCACATGCACACACACTTTCAAACGCAATAGCAGACACAATGGTGCATGGCCTTGCTTGCTTTAGGAAAAGGACACTCAATGTCAGCGTCAAGTAGACAATTACCTCACCTTATGTTTTTTTGCTTTTTTTTTGTTTGCCATTCTTCGGCGTTTCATTTCAGCCTCTTTATGCATGCTTAAGTTTTTGGGCTTACTGCTACGGTGCGGAGGACATTGGAACTTTTTGAATCAAGATGATTATCTGCTCTTGGTGCCTTAGACATTCTGTTGCTTACTTATTGTTGTCTTGTTGCTTTGTTGCTGCTGGTGTTCGAGTTAAATTTGATACCGTCTATTAGCTGCGTTATTATCCTTTATTTCTGCGTGGCCATATCGAATGACTCAAAGTGCTGCGTCTACACTTGTTTGTGTCAAGCACCCAAAAAATCCAATTGCGTATCCTGTATCCCTACAAATGTATAAAAATACATACATATGGACATGTGCACGGTGCTTGTATGGGTGCGTGTGTGTTCATTCGCCCAGCGTGCTCATTCTTTGCGGCAATTCTCCCACGTTTGCTTGTGCGAAAAAATAGTTGCAGCCAAATAGAAAATGAAAAGAACAAAAAGTCGTCATTTGGCAATTGGTTTTTCCCCATTCATTCAAGAAATGTGAGTCCTTGCCTTTATTTTCGATTGCGACAGGAAGTGTGAGAATTTATATTGCATTCGCCGACAATAGTAATGTATTGTACATACATACGAATGCATTTGAATTGTTCGGCCGCGCATGTTATCGCTAAGAATCGCAATTTTTAAAATATTTGCCCTTATTCGACGGCTAATAAAAGTTTTTGGTTTCATTTTTGTGCATTTGTACACATTTTTACGCTATGCACCTCGGCATCTTGACACTGTTCTAATTCACATATGAATTCTATAGCTTATTTTGTTTTTTGGTTTTTGTACATACATACATTAGTTGCACCTGTGTCCTTTGGGTGCATTGTCCTTGCGATGCATTAGAATGCTTGCATATGTACGGCAGAATGTCAGGATATCCTGTATTTTAGATCGTTTGGATTAGGAGGCAATTATTATCAGATAATGAGAAATTTAGTTTCATAAAATGCAATAATATATTTAATATAAATTATATGTAGAATAGAAAATTAAAAAAAAAATATGTTGGATGTCTTATTACTAAATGGCTTTCCCCCTTTTGGTAGGTATGTATTTTTGCACACAAATAATTGAAATTTTTATAGCAAAATAAACATATTTATAAATTTTATTTGTATATCTATATTTAATATAATTGGCGCTCACTCCTTTATTGGGTATTTGGCCGAGCTCCTCCACCTATTTGTGTTGTGCGTGTTGATTTTTTTTTTTTTTTCAAAAATGGAGGAGCCTACAGTTTCCGAACGGTAGATGATTTTTCATAGTCACAGGGTAAACATGGTAAATTTCTGAAAGAAGTTTCATCATTTTTGGCGGGGCAAGTTATACTCCATGAAGGCTAACAACATATTGGCAAACACGAGATAATCTCCCTTTTAGCGCATTACTCCCCAATCTATAATTAAAGAAGCAGATTAGCCACAAAAAATGTCTGGCTTGGTAATTGTTACTAGGATTAAAAACTTATCTTATGATGTTTTCTTTTCTCGTCATAATGCAGCATTTATTCTGCTCTGCGCCAGGGGTCGCAGTTTTTCGTATTTTTTTCTCTTCTTAGATCCATTTGAAACTTGTAATGTGTAGGCTCTCCAGCGCAACATGCTTACCTGAAAAGGAAATCCACGGAATCAGTCTTTGACGAGATTGTAGGGACTGTGGAAAAATCTCCAGAAGGCATACAATTTACTTTGACGGCTTTCATAGATATAGAGGGCGATTTTAATAACATTAGGGCGGAGTCAATTGTCACTGCATTCAATCGACTAGAGGTGCAAAACCCTGTCTGTCTCTGGATCTCGTCCTTGCTTGGCTGCAGGGAAGTTAATGCGATGGCAAAAGGGGCTAAAGTCACCAGATTCATGCACAGGGGACGCCGCAGGGGCGTGTTCTTTCGCCCCTACTTTGGCTAGTTGCTATTGATGAAGTTCTGAAAATGTTAAATAAGGGTGTGGTTAAGGTAGTCACATACGCCAATGATTTGGTTCTAATGGTATCGGGACCGTTTCCCTCAGTTATGGCTGAGATTTTGGAAATGTGCGTCCTCCGAGTCAACTCGGACAAAACGGAGCTGGTACTATTTAGCTAAAAATGTGAAGCTCCGCCTTTTAGACTTCCCAAATTAAAAAGCCACGTTCTCCCGCTTTCATCGAAAGTTAAGTATCTTGCATTGATGCTTGACTCCAAACTTGGCTGGAATCTACACATTGAGAACTGGGTAAAGAACGCCAGTATAGCCTGATATTGCTGCAAATCTATGTTCGGCAAAAAATGGGGGCTCAAGCGACAGGTCGTGCTGGGGATGCACAACGTAGTGGTTTTGCCAATTTTAATGTAGTGATGCGTGGTCTGGTTGGAAGCTCTTCGAAAAGGCTATAACACCAATAAACTGGGAACTAAAATCATATGTAAAAATTGCTCCGGTGCTGTCCTGGATGTCGTTTTGCACTTAGTTCTCATCGACTTTTACGTTATTTGTGCCAGGACAATCTTTCCAAATAGGCAGGATTGGACCGAGGAAAAAGTCTGCACCGAAGCTTGCACCTCTGTCTCCACTGACGACTCCAAGACAGAATCGGGAGTCGAAGCATGGGTTTTCTCTAAATCAGTCATTTTATCTACTTTCTTAAAATTGCCGAATACTAACAAGGGCTCTGACGACGTGATGGTGCAGAACCAAACTAGTAAGCTCCTATAAGGAGGAGATCAAATATCTTGGATGTGAAGGCAACATTTCTCTGATCTGGGTTTCAGGACATAGGAACATAAAGGGAAATGAAATTGCTGATGAGCTTGCTTGTCATCGGCATCCCCCTGACTATTGTTAAAGGGGAATTGCACAACTTATATCTCAACTTATTTGAAAACCCTTTGGACCCAGTACAATAGAAGGAAGGCTCTGAAAGTCTTGCCTACTACACGCTATTCAGTTTTCAAACTCGTAGCTGTATTTACCGGTCATTGGACGATCGCAACACCCGCGGAAAAGCTAGGTTTATCATTTAACCTTCCTTGGGGACCTTTTAGAGAAGGAGGCTATTGAACACTTTCTCAGTAAATGTCGGAATTTGGTGGATGACTGGGTGCTCCTTTCTTCGATGGCCAACCTAAATCCTATCAATCTTCTGCATTATTTCAACAGCTCAGGCTAGCTGTAGATATCTTCCCGTTGGAGATCTCATAATGGTATCAAAATGGTGCTTTAGTGCTACTTGGGGAGTGCCAGTCTAGTACTTCAATCATTTCACCTGCCTAGGCTACAAAACTGCGTACCCAGAATTTCTCTAAACATTTTAAATAAAAAATTAGAGCTACGACGCATTTTTTTATTTAAAAAAATGTTTGTGAATTTTATATAACGTTTTGAGCTTTGATTTATAATGTTTTTATTACAGGAACATGAACTACATTTAAAAAAAAAATTGCATGAAAAATACTGATAAAAATCTGAACTTAGAGTAACATGGTTTTCGTATAAAAACAAAACTATCTCGATAACCCCAGTCCGTAAACTGCAATTCGCATATCAAAATGGGAAATCCACAGTTACAGCACTACACACAATTGTTCGCGATTAAGAAAAGGTCCTTAACCTAAATGAAATAGCCTTCAGTGCTTTTATGGACATTAAGCGTTCATATGATAAAGTGAACGTTCAAGCAATAGAACTGGCACTCTCCAATAGGGGAGCCGATCCAGCAATTGTTAAATGGGTAAGCAACATGCTAAACCAATGGATAATCACAGCCCCTCTGGGGCAAGTTAACCTAAGTGTTGCCGCCGCGAAAGGATGTCCACGAGGGGGGTACTATCGCCATTGCTCTGGTCTATCCTGTCTGATGATTTGGTACAAATTCTTAACAATAAAGGGTATAAAACAATAGGGTATGCAGATGAAGAAGGTTCATCAAAAAGAAGGATTATCAATCAACCCTTCCGAAACTATTATCCCATTTACCAGAAAAAGGGTTCTAAATATACCCATCCTGGGGTCTTAAACCTAAATTGACCTTCTGGATCTACACGCAAATGGTAAGACCTATCGTACTATATGGGGCTTTGGTATGGTGGGTTAAAACAACTCAAACTACTGCTATATCAAAACTGTGTAAACTACAAAGTCTGACGTGCCTGAGCATAACAGGGGCCATGTGAACTACCCCAACTGCTGGCATGGAAGCGCTTTTAAATTTACCACCGCCAGATTTAGCAATACAAGAGGAAACTACTACGCAAGCACTCACTTTTCATATGAAAGAAAAACTTAAACCAGGAGATCTTACTCGACACCTCAATATCTTGAACAGGGTTCAACATGGAGTATGCATAACCTAGGCGAATGACCACACGGAACCCGTACTCAATTTTATAAAGAAATAAAAGGTTATCTTCCCGTCTAGGGAGGAGTGGAACACTATACAAACATGGTTATATGATGACTCACAAAAATGGTACACAAATGGTTCCAAAACGCTAGAAGGAGGAGGAGCAGGAATAGTGGAGCCTAGAGCACACAAATCTCTAACACTAAATACAGATTCCATGGTTTTACATGCGGAGCTCTTTCCCATAATGGTAATAGTGGAAATCATATCTAAAAGAGGATTCGAGAAAGTAAAAATTAAAATACTTTCGGACAGCCAATTGGTTCTCAAAGCTTTGAATAGCTTCACATTCAAGTCAAAAGTCCTAATAGAGTGTAACAATGCACTCAACAAACTGGCCACTCATAATCAAGTCTCACTAATTTGGGTACCAAGACATGAAATACACGAAGGAAACGAGAAGGCAGACTTTTATGCCAAAACAGGGGAGAAGGCAGACTTTTACGGCAAAACGGCTTTAACAAAAAAAAAAAAATAAAAAAAAAAATAAAACAGGAAACCAAAAAATGGATCCAAACTAAAATCAGGGAACACTGGAACGACATAAGCGGCCATAATCACAAAAGAGTTTTCGAACTTCAATGCCAACAGAGCGAAATTTGCTCTAACTCCAGATAAAAAGAGCCTCAGATTATTCTGTAGAGCACTTACAGGTCACTTTGCTTGTAATAAGAACTTTAGCACAATAGTGTTATCTAGTACAGGATCATGCAGGTTCTACTGTGATGAAGAAGCGTCTATGAAACACTTAATCACCAACTGCGAGGCATTAGGCCATAGGAGACACAGAATCCTGGACTCGTACCTACTAGAGAGGGAAGACCTACAATTGCTCCGTCCTAAGGAGCTGGTTTGATTCTTCGGTATACTAAATAATTATAATTAATTAATTAGGGGCCCACAATAGATCAATCTGGTCGCAGTGCATAAAGGCCGTAGCCTCACCCGTACAACCATTACCATTATGATCCTCAATGAATTAGTTTCATAAACTAGTTTCGGTACTAAGATTTTTGCAATCGCTTGCAAGCAAATTTCTTAAAAAATCATTGCTAATAAATTTATTACTAACATTTTTCTAATTTACCATATTTTTATAAATTGGTAAAATAAAAGTAGATATTCTTTGTGAATTTCATTTTGAAACTTTTCACCGAGAACCAAAGCACGTAGTAAAAAATCTGTGAAATGAGTCTACGAAAGAACTTAATGATGACCCTTTACGAATGTAGAATTTACGACGACCATTTGAATTCACTGATGACTACAATAGAAGTGCCCAAGGCCAGAATTATAAATAGCAACCCTGCCACTACGATGGATTCAGTGACAATGCTGAATATGTGTCAACGTGTTAGAGCCATAAGGCAATTAGGTGTACATACATATATTGTAGCAAGAATAGCTAATACATACAAGAGCATAAACTTGGCATGGGTTGATGAAAGTGTAGACATGAAATCAGCAAAGTGTAGATCCAACGAGATGAGCTGTCCCTATGAAACTTCTTACGATTGACTGGTTGTCATGCTTGCATCCTCATTTACAATTGTGTGTGCATATGAACAAATTATTCCAAGTGAATGCACTTTGACAAATGACTTGCATCACAGAGCGCCTGAGCAGTGAAATATTTCAAAATTGGAAGCTTCGGTAAATTCGGCAGCGGCTTCATTACCAACAAAACCAACATAAATATGACATATGCCAGTTGACTTACACACATAATAAGCAAAATAGGCTTATTATCTTCGGAGAGTGTGTGTATGTGAGCGCGCGTGCATGTGCACATACTCAAGAGTCGAGTTACAGCAGGCGCGCCTGAGATTTCCAGCAAATGTTTCAAATTCTCAAAATACGCGTATACTACTCAGCGTTGTTACGCACTTTCGCCTGCCAAGTTCAGCGATGGATTGATGGGTGGCTGTGTATGTATTTACTCGAATATATGGAAGTGTGTGTGTGCGTATTGTAGCCTGTTGAGAATTTTGATTTATTCTCACATCCATTCACACTTTCCATATAATGCCTAGTGGGAAGCTTAGAAATTGCTGCCAAATTGTGGGCGTTTATTTTGATTTTAAATTTTCTGCATGGTTGAGGGTGTCTGACAGCAAAATTTTGGATTCTTGCTTTTTGTGTTGTTGGTGGTGTATGTATATACGAGTATGTGTGTATCTTGCTAGCATTTCAACAAATTGGCAGGGAAGTTCTAATATGGCACAAGCATATTTAGTAGCCTAAGTAATAATAATGACAGTAACGAACAACAACACATATGCTGCTATTGTATAAGTATATATCACATGCAACAACAATTGCACAGGAGTAATAATAACGGACGACAATTGCTGCTGTGTGGAAGCGTGTGGAAATTTCGCACCCATAAATTAGTGCAGCTGGAGGGTGTAATTTATTAGAAGTAGTCGCATGTGTGCAGTTTACCAGAAATCAGGATTGTGGAAGGCAGCAAAGGAGAATATGTGCATATGAAATAAAGAGCGAAATATTTACATAAATATATTAAGTAGGTATGTATTTATTTATGAGTAAATCGAAGAATCTGAACATGTGACAGGACTAGTTTATGACTACCCCTTCTGTGAATGCACTCAAACTAGTCTACCGTTATTAATTTTTTTTTTATTTATTAATTTCAAATCTTCTATTTGTGGCATTCATCTTGATGTTGTTCCACAAGTGGAGGGACTTGCAGTTTAAGGCCGATTCCGAACGGCAAATGGTTTTTTATGACGAACTTTTTCTTGATAGAAATACACTCGGAGGCTTCCAAGTGCTTGCCATAGCGGCTTGGAAATTGAGAATAGTACATTGGGCGTGTGCGACTCAGTCCTGAAACAACAATTCTACATTTCACTTAAACGCCTCCTGTGAATTTTTAACGAAGTCCCCACCATATTCGATTACAAAATCCAATTGAAGATACATGCTTTATTATCGCTTCGGGCTTTGAGCCTCGAAATAGGCAATGATATTGCGCGAAACATCACTTTTTTTGACGAAGCGCATTTTGATTTCGGCGGCTATGTTAACAAGCAAAACTACCGTATCTGTGGAACAGAAAACTTGTACCTGATCATCGAGAAGCTAATGCATCCTCAGAGAGTGAATTTTTGGGTTCAGATTTTGGAGCGGTCGCATCACTGCACCATTTTTCTTTGAAAATGCTGCTGGAAATGTCATTTCGGACAACGGTAAGTGCAACAGAGGTATGATTAAAGATATTTTGCAGCAGAAAGTTGAAGACATCGATTTGGACGATCTTTGACCTACATAGTCAATGCCACAATCGATCTTTTGCTCACGAAGTTCCGTAATCGCGTTAGCAGCCCTTTCTGTGATCACGATTGGTTATCTCAGAGGTGTGATTTGACGCCGATACATTTTTTTTTTGTGGAGTGCCGAGAATAGACCGATGCTATGCGATCATTAACGATCGGCCGATGCTGAATATCGAGCAAGCCATTCGTGAGATAGAGCCAGAAAGATAAAAGAGATATCGAAATGGTTACAACGAGAAAAATGTATTTTATTAATAAAAAATGTTGCATATTTCCTATTTAACTTTACTTGCATATTTTCTTTATTGTTTGACATGATTTCCCAAATTGAATAAATTGATTTCTTTGGTGAAAGAAATCTTTTTAAAAACTCTGCTTCGAATAGAGAGAAACCCCACTATCAGCAGAAATAACACGAGGGTTGGCTTTTAATAGGGCCTTTGCGATACAGCCTTTGCGACACTTTGTGTAAAGGGCTCTATTCCGATATTTTTTCTCGAGAATTCTGGTATTTTTTAGTATAAAGTTGCATATACATAACCTTTGCAGTTACGAGCTGCATTTGTTCAATTTTCATTGTAGTAAAACATGCAACTCGTGAACATTTTCGTGAGATAATTTCTTACAATTTTCGACAATAATTATCGAGGAAGATTTACTTCGACTTTTTGCTGTCGACCCAACGTGGCCGTCGATCCTTGTAAGATGAACTTCGTGAAGGCCGTCCAAAACCGCTTGATGGGCGTCAATTGACAACGCAATTTAGTCGTGTGGCATACCGCAAGATAGAATCATATTTGGGTATTGATAGGACTCGCTTACATTCAATATTGCATGAACATGCGAACGTCAAGAAGATTTGTTCCCGTTCGATACCGCATAATTTGACAATTGTCCAAAAAAGGACTCGTTTCCAGTGGTGTAAAGAAATATTTAAGAACTTTAGCCACGGTCGTTCAAAGCATCGTAACAGGTGAAGAATCTGGGATCTATGCACATGAGCCGGAAACGAAACTGCAATCGACAGTGAGGGTGAGCTTAATTCAATAAATGCGAAGCAGAATAAGCACCTCAAAGCAAATGGTTGGCTCTTTTTCGCATAAACTAGAAAAGATGGTTATGTCGCAGCAATACCTCAAAAACAAATTTAAAATAATAAATTCTGGATGGTACTCGTACACAACCATTTGAGTGCCTGAAGTTTTCGGAGAATTAAAGGAACCCAACCGCCGAAGATGAATCATCCTTCACGAATACAGTGCAAGCTCTCACACAAGAGAGTTTTTGAGCACTCAAAACGCCTTATAGTTAGTTCTAATTTGGAACCTAATGATTTCTTTTTGTTCCCGAGCACCAAAAACACCAAAAATAAAATGATAAGTTAACTTTTTAACCCCTTAAAAAGCTGATGATAAAAGTGCATTCAAAATTGGTTCAAGCGAATGCAGAGGTGTACTGACTTTCAAGGAGAATATTAAAAAAAAAATCGAGTAATTTTCAACAACAAGTTTCAAATAATTGAGGAAGTTTGTTCGAAACAAGTGAAAAAATTTTTGTATTTTTTTGTATCTAAAATTTATATTTATTATTAGAAAGTCACGTTTCAGAACACAGTTGGAAGCTCTTTTACTGCTTCAGCGCAAGAGATATGGCGAAGTAGCAAATTACAATTCTTGGCCACTTTTAAAGAAATTTTTCAGGTACATTTTGAGATGTTGAGTGTTCATTCCCCTCACACGAGAATAAGTTGTGCATACAAGGTGAAGTCCAAAATAAACAAGACTGGCGTCATAAAAATGTTTTTGATGCCGCCATCTTTTTAATGAGTTAGTGCGTTGGAAGTTACATCCCTAGCTGATTTCCAGTAAAAGCTTGGTGACATTCGGTTCAGTGGAAGCCGAGTTTCTGTGTTTAAAGTGTCAGTATGTTTGTGTCATCGGTAAAAAAATTAGTTTCGAACAAAGAGCTAATTTCAAATTTTGTTTTAAAATCGGTAAAACGTTTACCGAAACATTTGAATTGACGAAAAAAGTTGATGACAATGATTGTCTATCTCGTGCCAGAGTTCATGAGTGGTTTACACATTTCAGTGGAACGCCCAAAATCAGTAATCACCGAAAACTCCATCGAAATTGTTTGCAAGTTTATCAAAAATGAACCGAAATCATCGTTGAAATTCGTGGAATCGGAGTTAAATATCTCCAAAACATCGATGTATCGCATTTTAACTGATAAATTGGGCTTACGAAAGGTCTGTGCACGTTTCATTCCGCACAAGTTAATTGTGGACCAAAAAATTGCGCAGAATTCAACATTGACGAGAAAAGACGAGAACTTCCTTTACAACATTGTAACTGGGGATGAAACGTGGTATTTCCAACATAACCCGGAACTAAGCTTCAAAGTGCCGAACAGAAGGCCCCAGACGAGCCACCACCCAAAAAATCGCGTTTGGATAAGTCAAAAATCAAATCGATGCTCATTTGTTTTTACGATTCCAATGGAATTGCCAACAAAGAATTCGTGCCAACAGGCCAAATCGTCAATGCAATTTTCTATCTTGACGTTTTGAAGCGTTTGTTCAATCGCATTCGTCGAATTCGCCCTGAATACCGCGAAGGAGGAAACTGGCGCAAATTGCAGGATAATGCACCATCTCACCGATTCACTCTTCTGACTGATTTTTTGACTAGAAATCGCAATTGAACCATAAATCACTCACCGTGTTCACCTGATATGGCTCCCTGTGACTTCTAACTATTGCTTTGGCCATGAAAAGAAAACGTTTTGTGTCCGTAGAGGCTTGTACCGAGATCCTGAAGGACATTCCGGTCAATGACCTGAAACATTCTTTCGAAAAGCTTTTAAATCGCGCGAAACAGTGTATCGAGGCCAGAGTGGACTATTTTGAATAAATAAACTTGAAGTTATCAGAATAAATCTCCTGTCGTTTCTATTTTAGCTCAGTCTTGTTTGCTTTGGACTTCACCTTGTAAATTGTAGACAAAGTCACAAAATAAGTTGTGAGTTAATAAAAAGATCGGTAGTAATAATATTACCGAAAAAATTGGTTTTTGTACAATTTTTTTAATTTTCCAGAAAATAATACCTTATATGGAGCACCATGTATAAAAGTAGTTCATTTCATGCCAACTAATGTATAAAAATGAATTAAATTAAATAATTTAAAGAATTTAAAGAAAAAGTAAAATTAGTTAAAATCTTATAGGCCCACCCAAAATAGGACTAGTACTACTCCGAAGCTAATAGAGTTTGTCGTACAATGTTACATAAATGCATATTTAGTGCCTGTACTCATATACTCACCACTATTTATTCCTCATCCTTAATTACTCGTATCATTCTCCCAAAGGCTTTTGCATACTTTATTTTCCCACTGAACTATTGACAACCAGAAATCAGGAACTTTGTTGGCCATGTGTGAAATAAAAATTTCAAAACTTTCAAAACTTTCATAGTTATACGTTACACGCAAAGTGATTTATTTTCTTTTTTTTTCTTTGTAGTAAATAATGAAGTACCGCTCTAAATTGCCTCCTCGCTGCATACGCGTACTAACAAGCCATCTGTCGACCACAGCCGGAATCCTCAGCTGGTGCAACCACAAATCGGCGCATTGAATTCCCATTGACAGTTGCTGTCAATAAGCCCCATTATCAATAAAAATAAATGGAATATTAAAAATGAAAAAAGTCTGCACAAACACAATTCTATGCTTGCATTTATTATTCTAGACATACATACGTATGTATGTTTTTAAAAAACTTTCAGTACCTGCAGTTGACGAATAGTAGACCAGTTGAGGCATTGAATAATTGATGTCCCTTGCATGTCAATGTTTTTAACAAGCTCCATGAAAGGTGCCAGCAAGATGTGTTTTTTTTTTTTTGTTTTGTTTTTGGTTTTCAGTTTTTCTAGAAACCGCAGAGGTTTTATCACTTCTTGTTTGGGAGTATGTAGATGCGTTTTGTTTTGAAAACATCAATTATTGATATGCATACCTACATATTTACTACTCACATACATTCATATGGACTTAAATATGCTCAAAGTCAAACACATTTTTCTATATCGCCTTGCTCGAACTCGTTTTTTGAAGCGAAACTTTTCATTTGTTATTATTATTTTTTTTTAAGAAGCGTTGTCTATTCTTTCTTTTGCTACAATTACGTGCCATTCAGTCCATCAAATTATATGTTAGACCCTATACTTTTTAGTATAATTGTTTTAATTTTTTTCTAGCTTGAGTATATCAACAGTTATACGCTTTACTGGATTTTGAGTGCATTTTCGCAGTCTGTGGTCTAGTTAAAGAAAAAATTTACAAAAAAATACTGCTTCTACAATTGTATGTGCAAAATTATCTTAGAATATAATATTGAATCAACTCTATTGGAATACGCCTGTGTATCTATGTATATTAACTATATATTTTCCTACCTCCTTAGCTGAGTGAGAATGGCAGCCGGTTGCAAGCAGGGTAACGAGGAATTAATAAGAAATTTATTAATGAGTTGTTTACGCGTTTGTGCTAATTTTTATTTGCATATAAAATTATTATAAATCATTCTACATATAAAGGGTGGTTAAGTTTCAAGGGCCGGTGTTGATTTTTAATATATATTAATACAATTTTTTTAGGAAATTATTGTTACTTCTATTTATTATGATAATATTGGTACAGCTTAATAACGCACGGAATAAAATATTGGCCAAATGGCCGCCGCGGCCTCGGCGGCACACCTCCATACGATGGACAAATTTTCCATGACGCTGAGGCATAATTGAGGTTCTATGCATCCCGTTTTCATAACAAGCCTGAATAACTTTAACACGTTGCTCGATTATGTTTCTTTCCATAGTTCGAATTGAATTAATCTGAAATTGAAAAATGTCAAATAAAATGCAGAAAAAAACGTACCATATAGGTGTGGTTCACATTCAACATAGGCCCTTGAAATTTAACCACCCTTTATTTAATTTTATTAGAGGTTTGCTATAGCGTTTCATTCAAAGAGAAGGCATGTTGGAGTCTCGGAGAATTAGTTATACATAGAAACGACAAGAGTCAGTGAACCATATCCCGATCATCTGCAGATTAATACGCAGTCTGTCAGTCAACTCGTGAGCATTTTTAGTTTATCCTTGGGAAGAATTATGAGTTTTTAAACCTCTTTTGGTTCCCTCTAAAACCTCTATCCTGCCATGCGAATGAGGACACTGGAGAGCATTTTCTCTGTAGCAGCGTTCTCTAGAATCAAACTTAGGCTATTGGGGTGCGATGTTCTGAATATACAGTACATCAAAAAAATATTGGCACACTCGAAAAATCAAAGTTCTCAGTGCTATAACTTTTGTTCTAATGAAAGTATAAAAAATAGAAAACGGTATTTTCTAAATGTATTTATTTATTACGTATCTGAACAAAAAAAATTAATATCGACATAGGTTTACAAGCTCAACCTTGAAAGGTAAAATAAGGCACAAATTCATATCAGAAAAGTATTGGCACATTCTTTATTTTAGCTTATGCTTTTTGGTGTCGTAACAGTAAACTCCCATTATTTTCACTTTTGCTTTTTACTTATTCATACGTTTTAGGAATTGGAAATCACTTTTGATCGCGATTGCAACGGACATAAACCAAAATGGGTCGTGATGCTGAAATTTCGCTAAAACTACGTCAATTAAAGATAAAACTGTATTTAGAAAAAAATCGTATCGCAAAATTTGCAAAGTTCAAATATTTGGGTCAGATGGAGCACAAAAGATTCGGCGAAAGCCAAATAAAGAGCTTCAAGAGAACAACCTGCTCAAAACAGTTAAGCACGATTGAGGAAATGTGATGGTTTGGGGATCTTTCGCGGTATCTGGTGTTGGAAAGCTCGTATTCATAGATCGCGACATTCTTAAAGAAATTTGAAGACCAAGGGCCGTAATGAGACAACTTTGCAATTTCAACAAGATAATTACCCAAAACATTCGTCTTATCTTGTGCAGGAGTGGTTGAAATACCATTGCAAACAGTTTTAAATCACCCCATAATCGCCGGACTTAAATTCTATTGAGCATGTGTGGCACCTTCTGGAACGGAAGATACGATCTCACCACATGACGTCAAAGGATTCTCAAAAAGAGGCAATAATTGCTGAATGGAATAAAATAACACCTTCCGAAACTTCAAATCCGGTAAATAGTATGAAGGTTTGAAGGTATGAATAGTGTGAATAGTTTGAAGGCCGTTATTCAGTCCAAAGGAGGACCCTCAAAGTATTAGCGCGTTACAGCTGCAATGGAGCAAACTGAACACGCTACTTGTGCCAACACTTTTTTGATGTGAATTTGTGCCTTATTTTACCTTTCAAGGTTGAGCTTGTAAATCTAAGTCAAAATAAATTTTTTTTGTTTAGATACTTTCATTAGAAGAAATAGTAATAGCACTGAGAACTTTGATTTTTCGAGTGTGCCAATACGTTTTTGACTCACCGTAGATAAAGTTTATACTCGTCCTCTTCCGAATCTCTCAAGACTCATCAATGAGTCCAAAAGATTCGCGGAAGAGTGACCTGAAGTCGATTTTTCCGTCTTACAGTCCGTAAAATATCTATTCTGTCTCTCTATTCCTTCCGCTGTAATCTATCCGGGTGTAGTACAATGGTCTTCCTGACTGAATACTTGTATCTGTTCAACCCCTAACAAATCTAATCTAATCTAACCTCTCCAGTAAGGATTTCGCCTAGCGTAGTCTCATAGTTTGGTGCCAGCTAACCTCCCTTAGCCTTATTCTTCACTCATAAGCTTCTCCATGATGTTGTGTTGACTCATAGCAAGGACGGGCTCGGGGCCTATTAATGACGAAGCCGCAGCTTCTCTAGCCAATGCGTCCGCTACTTCGTACCCAGTTATACCCCTGTGTCTTGGGAGCCAAATTAGAACCCAGATGCGATGGTGTGTATCTAACAGTTTCAGTTGCTCGATACACTCAAGGACCAATGAGGACATAATCTCACAGGATGACAAAGCGTTCAGTTTCGCCTGACTGTCGCTCAGAATGGCAATTCTCTCACTCTGGAAGTTCTGTCTAATATAATCTCTGCACATGGCAGATGGCTGTTTGTCAGATGCTTGGAAAAGTACCCATCGGCAAAGAACGCTTGGTTTTAAGGCCATATATTCCAACTCCTATGCGCTGGTTTTTTCTCGCCATTTGTGTACCAACGCAGGGACACTCCTGGAGTTTCCTTTCAAACGCTGGTGTACTCCAATTTACCTTGTCGTCCAGTTCAATTCTGAACTTCTTTTCGAATTTGATGACTTTAGTTAAGTCATTTCTGGGTAGCTGGGTAAGTGGAAGCTGCGGCCACCGCAATTCCATATTATTCCGGACTACTCTTACATATGCACGGAAGTGTGAAATCCACCTCAAAACTAACCTTTGGTTGCGCACATTTATGAGGTATTTCTAAGAAATATAAATCGAAAAACGTTAAATTTTTAGCTACCATTTCAACAGCATTAGCTTAAATGCTTTTACCAATGTAAAAGAGGTTTTTTTCTCCTTTACCAAATAGTACCATAAGCCTTAGAAAAGAATCATTCGCATGGCATTCGAAGCTTGATATTGATAGTATTTCTCGTTTGTGCCACATATAGAGCCGTTGAAAATTTCTTAAGAACAATACCGAGTTCCTTCCATTTGAGACTTTTTTCAATAAAATCATTCAAATATTTTGCATATTTGGTTTTCTTTTATAAATTAAAAATATTTTCAATCTGTAACAGTCTATTTGTCTAAGAAAAACATTTTGTTTCTTTATGTATAAGTACAAAAGTTAATGCAATGCGAAATTCTTTAACGAAAAATACTTCAGAATGAAGTAAAATAATAGTCACAGCATTGACATTATGAAACCTCTACAGCGTTCAACGGGAATGAATTCTCATGCTGCCTTGGCCTTTTCAAATAACTGAACCAAATTTGTGATATTCTGCATACTGAGTGCATTTTTTACGTTATTCCAAAAATGTGCTATTGGATTTATGTCAGCGCTCGAATATGCCCAATCTAGAGCAGTGATCGAATTGTCTTCGAAAAATTTGTTTGCTAGTCGAAAAGTGTTACATTACATTTCGAAGTCTGTGAACGTACTTGACCGCATGCATATTACCTACAATACCATGAATTGGTCTGACACCGTTCCATGAAAAGCAGCATAAAACCATTATTCCTTAATTCATTAAGGCACATTTTGGCCGCCGGACGTACGTCCTACAAACTACTTATTTTTGTTTCATTGCCGAATAAAATATAATGCCACTGATTTTGAGCCAAATATTTGTTCTCTCGCGCAAATTTAATTCAATATGGCAAAACCTAACGACATGGCCGAAACTCTACAGTGGTCGTTTAAAATGTCTGCTAAAACTCAGCAGAGAGAATACAAGGTGTATTAACCGGTTCCATACCACGATTATTGTAGAAGCTGATGCACTACTGAAGAGTAGGAAACTATTAGATACCTCCTTTCAGAGTGTGAACGATTAGCTAGAAAAAGACTTTTCACGCTTTATAGTGCATTTTTAATAGACGTAGCAGTTATAGCGCATTTTAAACTAACGAAGTTAAGCTCGTTTATGAAAGCCACAGGATAATTTAAAAACGATTCCATAGAGCAAGGGAAAAGTTCCAGTGGTATCACAACAGACCTACGATATATCTAAGTGAGTCATATTGGTAGTCACCAGACCTCCTACCAATGGCTTCTTCCATGCCAGTCGACCGTGAAGCCCTGCTTCTGCCAATCGAAGTGCAACTACTATTTTCGTTATTGGCTTTCCAGGGGCACAAAGATTTTTCGAAGGATGTCAGCAGCACTCAATCTGGTTAGTAGTCTTTCGCTTTTTCTTTTTTCTGCGAAGGTTTTCTGGTGTTTTATACTGAAAAAAAAAATTCAAAGCATTAAAAATCATAATCTTTCAAACGTTCAATTGTGTTGAATTAGCACTTTGCAATAATATGGTTTTTTTTAAACACCATGATTGCTTTTCGAAGAGATGCGGTGTAATTTTTCCTTTGTGACATTATTGAATCTTTTCAATTAAACTAAAATGCTGTAGAAATACTTCAGATACTTTATTTTTTACTCACGCAAGAAATCAATACAAATCGCATGATTTTTATGATACGATGTTTTAATGGGTTCCCAAAACTAATTCATAATAAAGGTCTTCAAGGAACTTCTATCCCATATGAACGATTCTTATAGACACTTTACGTAATAGATTGTCACCAGCTTTTCTCGTTCCTCACAGGCTTTTTTTCTTGTTGTTTTTCCAAAAATAACTGTATTTCGTCCCTTTTCAATTGAAAGTCATCCACATAGAGACTTAGCGGTATCGTTAAGTATGTGTGTAATTCATATGGGCAACTAATTTTAAAAATTTTCACTTCACACACTTCAGACGATTTGTCATAGCAACAATAAAACCCATACAAATTAGCAGCATGACATTTACGCAATTTGACATAATCCATTTAACATTAATCATTTTGAAAACAAAAACTTTGTAAACCGGCATACCCATAGTGGAAGGAGATTTTGGGGTAGCGGCACAAGGCGGTAAATGAGAGGGCAGTGAGGCACATAAATGGAAAGGCGCAAATGCTGCGATGAAGGTAAGTGGCTACAAAGGTATGAACGAATGTGGAAATGGTAGGTAGGACCACAAATAGGGAAGTTGGTAGGTAGGCAAGGAGGTAAGCAAACAAACAAACCCCTGGTGTTGCAGAAATTCCCTGGTGATTTCAATGCTCATAGGGATAACAAAAAAAAAGGTAAATTTGTAAATTGTATGCCTTATCGTCTTGTTTGTCATGGCAATTGTCACCTTTCAACTTGAATGATTTTCTGTGTAGAGCTAAGTAAACGAAAATTGTTTAAGGAATTTATGTACCTCCTTGTCGAAATTTTCAAAAATTTTTATTCGAATGTCACAGGTTTTCGGCTATTGATATTTATTTATTAGTATTGTTTTTATTTATTAATAAAAGGTGATCAATTTAGAGGTATCCGATTTTAAATTGAAATAAAACAACGCAAATTCAACTTGATTGGGCAATTATTTTTGTGTAGAACCATTTATGAAATTTATTTTTTAAAGATAGTCCCTTTCAAATATTGGTTGCAACTGCGCCGTAACGTAACCGCAATGACTCACTGGAGGGCTTCGGTCGGTATCTCGTGAATAACTTTAGTAATATTGGCTTCCAATATTTCTATCGAAGCGTCTTTATCCACCAAATAAAAGTCCAAAGGTGTGATATCACTCGATCTTGATGGCCAATTCACTGGTACAGAGACAAGAGATGAATTGCTTACCGAAACCACGACGCAGTAAATCCATTGTTTCACGGGCTGTACGGCAAGTAGCGCCGTCTTGTTGAAATCAAGGACTAGTCTAGTCAAATAATAATTTTTTAAAGATATTTTTAAGGAATTGTTTTTTAAGAAAATAAAATGCGATCGTTTTGATTTTATAGTATATTATTATTGACAGCAAATAGTATTACAAATTTTTTGTTTTTTTACATATTTTTTGTAGTAATGTGTCACCAAAGTAAGCGTCTTAAAACAGAGATAGGTGGCTTGTCAACAGGATTTTGGCTCTTCAGAACATCTGAAACGAAATAGTGAAAGTGATTATTATTTTGTAAGCTTGTCATTCTGGCAGGTGCTACAATCGGAATTTTTTTTTGAAAAATAACAAAATGGCGGACTTTTGAAAACCCGGGTATGATTTTCCATCACATTTAATTTTCTTAAAAAAAAATCAGACTACCTCAATTGTTGTGAAGAGCCGCAATTGCGTTCGCCATTCACTGTTAAATTGGCGCCTGGTGAGGCTGAAGAAGAAATATGGGCCGTTGATTTCTCTAGCCTATAGGCCGCACCAAACGGTTGTTTTCAATGGATGTAATAGTTGTTCTTGAATGGCTTCGGGTTGCTCTTTAGCCCAAATCGGCAATTTCGGCCTAATCGTTGAGCAAAATAAAGTATGATAAGTTGGCCTGAGCTCTCGATGAACACTTTTCACAGAGCGTCGATTTTCGAAATACAACTGTACGATTTGTAAATGCTGTTAAGGCGTCTTTCCATGATGAAATGTCAATGAATACTGAAACAAATTTTGTATTTAGTTTGACAGTAGTCAGTCATGATCTGTCAAAAAAATTATATTCGAAAAAGTACCTCCAATCTGATCACCCTTTGTTTATTAGTATTATATTTTGTATCCATTCTTATTTTATTATGTTAGGCAAATTATAATAGAGCAATGTGCACTTGGGCTCATATAATCAGGTCCATTTATCTCTCTACAATATTCGCAAATATTTTTCATCTTACAGTTTTTTCAAAATATAATAATAATATATTAGTAGTTAATATACAGTGGCCGACAGAAGTCTACATACACCCCTCCCTTTCGTTGTTTACAAAGTACAAACACTTTGCTTAAAAATGTGTTAATACAATTACGTTTGAAATCTTTTTCTAATCGACTTAACTAAAACAAATCCATTCTTTAACGTAAAACAACACAGTTATGCTAAAAAAACGCAAAAGCAGTGTTGTCAAAAGTGTACATACAGAACCGGTTTCCTAGCTTGTACTCTGATATCTTATGTTGTGATAACGGTAAAATACCGTTTGTCTATTTCATTCCTTTTCTTCTGTTTGTTTCTTTGCTAATATTGATTTTAGTTGTAATTTGAATACTTAAGCATCTACAGTGGCTCCTCGAAAAGAAATATCAGTTGGCGTTAGAAATTTAGTTATTCAGCACAGGAAAGAAAAACAATCATATGGCGAAATGTCAAAAATCTTAAACTTAAGTCGTGCAACTGTCCAGACCATTGTAAAAAACTTTAAAGATAGTGGTTCCACCGAAAATAAGCCGCGCAGTGGCCGCCCGAGCAAACTATCTCGCAGAGATCAGCTTGAGTCTAAAAGAAGTGGACAAAAATCCAAAAGTTTCTGCTCCGAAATTGACCGAGCTCATCCAGCAAGTGTGTTCATCCAAGAGCAATTCAAAGAGCTCTGAACAAAAACGGCTTTCATAGCCTCTTATTTCTGAAAAAAAAAACCGTAATCTTTGCCTGGTTTTCGCCAAAGCACAGAGGGAAAAGGGGATGGATTTTTGGCAAAAGGTTTTGTTTACAGATGAGTCGAAGTTCAATATATTCGGTAGCGATTAAAGAGCAAAAGTGTGGAGGAAAAAATACTGCACTGAGTCCGAAGAATTTGGTATCAACAGTGAAGCATGGTGGCGGCAATGTAATGGTTTGGGGAGCTGTTGCTGTATCTGGAGTTGGAAGATTAGTATTTATTGAAGGTAATATGGATCGTTATAAATACAAATCACTATTGGAAGTCAATCTGAAATCTTCGGTGGATGATTTGGAGCTTGGTCCAGGTTGGGTCTTTCAACAGGAGAACGATCCAAAGCACATAGCACACATTGTGAAGGATTGGCTGCATTACCATGCTTCAAGGCAATTAAGTTCACCACGGCAAAGCCCAGATTTGAATATTATTGAACATGTCTGGGAAATTTTAGATCGAAAACTTAGAAAAATGCGATTTCAAGCGCTTCAGTACTCAAAGAACGACTAATATATAGAAGCTTGGAACAATATTACTTCTGCAGAGTTAACAAATTTAGTCACCTCGACGCCACGACGCCTTCAAGCTGTAACTGATGCTAATGGTGAGCCAACTAAAACTAAGAAGCAATATTACTTAGAATTAAGTGAAGTTTTTCACACTGGTGTAAGATATTTGTGTACTCTATGTAGATTTTTGTCAACGTTGGGTTTTGGTTTTTTGCCATAGCTTTGCTATTTCATGATAATTTATGGATTTTTAAAGTTTATAATGATTAGAAAAACCTTTCAAATAAAACTGTGTAAACACATTTTTCAGTAAAGTTTTTGAACTTTCAATCCAGAGGAAACGGGGGTGTATATAGACTTTTGTCGGTCACTGTAGTTCTTTGAATAGCGAAAATTTTGTAAATCAAAGTTTCAAACTTAGTATAAAATTAGCAAAAATTAAGCAAATATAATAGGACTATGAATAAGTTCGTGCGGTTTTTTTTCGAAATTTGAAACTTTATTGACGTAAAATGGTTACAAATTTAATATTCAAAATATTGTCCATCGCTTACTACTACTTTTTCCCATCTTTCTGGCAATTCACGGATTCCCTTTGTGAAAAATTCGGTCGGTTTTGCCGCAATCCACGAATCGATCCATTTTTTGACTTCATCGTAATTACGGAAGTGCTGGTCAGCCAGGCCATGTTGCATCGATCGGAAGAGATAGTAATCGGATGGCGCAAGGTCTGGACTATACGGCGGGTGGGGTAGGACATCCCATTTGAGCGTTTCTAAGTATGTTTTGACCACTTGTGCAACATGTGGCCGAGCATTGTCATGTTGCAAAATAACTTTGTCGTGTCTATCGGCGTATTGCGGCCGTTTTTCTCGCAGTGCTCGGCTCAAACGCATCAATTGTCGTCGGTAGACATCCCCGTAATCGTTTCATTCGGTTTCAGTAGCTCATAATACACAACACCCAGCTGGTCCCACCAGATACACAGCATAACCTTCAGGCCATGAATATTCTGCGCCGACGTCGATGTTGAAGCATGGCCAGGGTATCCATACGTTGCCCGACGTTTTGGATTGTCGTAATGGACCCACTTTTCATCGCCAGTCACAATTCGATGCAAAAAACCCTTTCTTTTGTGCCGTTGAAGCAGTTGTTCGCATGCCATAAAACGGCGTTCAACGTCTCTTGGCTTCAATTCATACGGCACCCAATGGCCTACCTTTCGGATCATTCCCATGGCTTTTAAACGTTTGGAAATGGTTGATTGATCAACTCCCAAAGTTTTTGCAACCTCTTCTTGCGTTTGAGCCGGATCTTGATCGAGCAATTCCTCCAATTCGGTATCCATGAACTTTGGCGGCGCACCCTCGCGTTCTTCGTCTTCCAAGCCAAAATCACCACTTTTAAAGCGTGCAAACCACTTCTGGCACGTTCGCTCAGATAGAGCATGCTCACCATAAACTTCCACCAAGATACGATGACTTTCGGCTGCTTTTTTCTTCATATTAAAATAATGAAGAAGAATTCCCCGCAAAAACACATTATTTGGCACGAAATTCGACATTTTCAAGTGTGGTAAAAATATTGTTGTTTACGCTTCAAATAAAAAACTTATACTGACGTTTGTGCCTTACGACAGTAGCTCTCCAATGAATGTTTGGAAATGTGGATCGATGGAATAATAATCAAGTTACGCCATCTGTTGTAAAACCGCACGAACTTATAAATAGACCTATTATGAAAATGTTAATGAAATCTTTAATTTCTTATTCAAAATATAGAGTTGTTCAATAGGTGCGCCTCAACTTTTTTCCGATAGGGAGGGCGAACGACGCAATATTTTTTATTTTTCGATTGTCATTTGTAAACTTCATTAGTATACATTTCATCATGGAACGCTACACACTTGAGCAACGATTGCAAATCGTGCAAATTTTTTATGAAAATAATCGTTCTGTTGCTGCTACTTTAAGAGCATTACGGCCAATTTGCGGTCCATTTAACAAGCCGTCCCGTTTTGGGGTTATGTGAAGTCATTGGTCTACAGTAACAAGCCGGCGACGATTTGTGAGCTCAGAGCCAATATTGAACGCGAAATTGCTAGAATTTCGGCCGATTTATGCAAAAGAGTGGTCGAAAATTGGGTTCAACGATTGGACTTCGTAAAACGTGCACGCGGTGGTCATGCAAAAGAAATCGAATTTCATACTTAAATGTATATGTTCAAACTCGATAATAAAAAAAAAATTAGTTAAAAAAGTCAAAACGTTTGTGTTTTATTCAAAAAAAGTTCAAAAGTTGAAGCGCTCTTACTGAAAACCCCATTATTTAGAAAAATTCTGGGTATGTAGTTTAAAAGCCCATTAAATTTTAGTGTGGTAAAGTTAAAGTTAAAAGTCATTAAAAATTGGGTTGATTTTCGATTTTTTTTTTTTTTGCACCTGGTCGGATGTCTTTTACACAGAAAAAATTGTGAAAAATCGACGAGAACTTTAAAATACATAGAAATTGCACTTTGTTATACTAATATTAAATGGACTATAAAACTGGATACCTAGAATCTTTTAGATTATCTTTCTGATTAGAAAATGGAAAATTTTGATAACAATTTTTGTAAATTTCATACAAAGTTTGGAGCTTTGAGATATACAGTTTTTGTAATACAATAATTTTTTTTTATAAAATACGAACGAAAAATGTTAGCATAAAAAGTACTACCAATACTTACAAAGAAAAATTGACTTAATTATGTAAGCCTAAGTGCATGTGAGGACAAATGTACGTTCAGTTTACCATTTCGATATCAATTTCGCCCCAGATGAAACATGAAATGGCAGAAAAAGTTTTTTTTAAAGTCCTGCAAAAGGTTAGCAATGGCAAATCAACGATTGCATTTCTGCCAGAAAAAGCTTCTCATAGAAACCTAACCAATTTAAATTATAACAATTTGCATTTCCAAAATGCACTGGCTTGTCAGGCTGTGGTTTCTCTCTCGGCGAGTTTTTAACTAAAACTGGCAACATTTGACATATTGGACACTTGCCACATAATGATAGTGGAATGCTCAGTTATAAATATAATATTTCCTTTGTAACTGATAGACGAAAAAATTTAATTACAACTTTGCTGCACCGCACATTAATTATTGAACCAATAAACCACTCCAAACCTCATAGTAATACTAGGAAAGGACATTAGTTATAGGAGGCCATAGCGGAATACGCTGAATATCATTCTATGACTGGAAATACTCATAGGCATTTAAATGAAGAAATGTGCGAATGGCGCAATTGTTGCCTGCTATTGGTTAGCTGTATATTTTATTTATTAAGTACGCATTCATATGCTAGCCGACAAGTGTTGAAAGTGCCAGATGGGCTGCTTAAAGCTCAATTGTATAATGAAGGGTTATTTGTTGTAATTCTATATATGGGTGTGTATTTAATATTTCTACATTTTGTATGTATATACTTACATGTATGCACATATTTACATATCTTGAGTTAGTTGGGAACCCATACATGCAGTGGAATACACGTATGATGAACGCTTGATTAAATAGAATTTCAAGTGTACGTGCCCATACATACAGCCATGTGCATTTGTACTCATACATGTATATAAAAGCGTACATACTTAAATCGCCACCCATTTGTGGTCTGAATTAATTTAATGATTTAATTAGAAAATTACATTTGATTGTCTTTCAATGAAAGCAAATTTCTTTAAATATCTGGAATCGTATCGAGTATACATTAAGCATTTAAGGCGTTAATTAAATGTTAAGGGTGATAAAAATAGCGGTGGGCTTAGTCATTTGTATATATTTTATATCGAGGCTGATTGGTAAATGTGAAGCTAACGTTGCCAATAGCAAAACGGTATCACCTCACTCGCGACAAAAAAGACCGCCTTGTAAGAATCAACGCAATAGCGTTCTTCTGCTTTCAGACGAGTTTGCAGTGGATGTTGTGTGAATACGAGGTTTGTTAAAAAAATAAGGTGAATTTTTATTGTATTTTTCTCAAAAATATTTATTTATTCGTCAATTTCCATATTATCTCCTTTAAAGTAGTCCCCCCTCAGGTATAATACACTTGTGCCAATGTTTTTTTCCATTCCTCGAAACTGTTTCGGTATACACTTTTCAAGGATATACCAGAACCCTCTCAGCGATTCGGTTTTATCTCCTCCTTCATCACAAAACGCCGTCCTTTTATGGGTTCAATCTTGCGAACAGGAAAAAGTGGCAGGGGGCAGGTTAGGTTAGGTTATGGTGGTAGTCGGTCTGCACGACCAACTCTCTTAGACCTACGGGTCCGTTATGATACCACTGTGCTACACGGGAACCTCATTTACCTTCTTTCGTGGAACCATTTTGTGGCTCTTATGAAACGTAGTATTTATTCCAACCCCACGCCAGACAGCTCTGTTAGAGAATAAAAAAAAGTATTTACCTAGACAACCTGCTCTGATTTTAGCTAGGGCTAGACAATTGCAAAGAAGTGCTCAACTGTTTCTTCCTCTTCCTCATCTCTGCAACTTCTGCAATATTCATGGGAGAAAACTCCTAGTTTCGAGGAATGCCTGTCAAATAGCCAGTGACCGGTTAAACAAACCGCGACCTTAGAGATATTGTCTCTTAAGAGACTAAGCAATTCCTTTGATCTTTTCTTGTTTATTTGCGGCCCTAGTAGCCTAGCTGTTAGACACGTATCTTCATTTCTCCATGACCTATTGGCCTTTTGTATAATGTTGTTTTTTATTATTAGTTTACTTGTGGCCATGGGTATTCCAATGATTTCTGGCTAGCTCATCAGCTTTACAGTTCCCCTCAATATCTCTATGTCCCGGAACCCAAATAAGGCTGACCTTGAATACGTCTCTAATATCATTTGGAGCCGCCCGGCATTCCTGTGCAATATTCGATCTTAGTATAGCCGCATTCATTCATTTGATGACCGCCTGGCTATCCGGGAACATATCATATTTATAGTCGTTTTTGTTACGGCGTGCGTATTTAGGTATGTAGCCACTTCTTTTATAGCTAGAACCTCTGCCTGATAGACGCTGCAGTAGTCTAGTAGTCGAACGGATAGTTCCAGTCCTAATTCCTTCGAGAAAGCTCCGTAGCCAACCTTATCGTCTAGCTTGGAACCATCTGTGTAAAAATTTAATTTCTCCCTTCTCATTGGCCTTGGTGTCTACCACTCCCTACTTGACGGTATACTAGAGCCTTTCAATGGTGAGTCTAGGAGTCTATTTCTTGTTTGTGACTATTCAGAGAGTGTCGCAGGGGGCCAAATCTGATGTGGGTTAGCGCCAAATAATCTCTCACAAGCAAAGACGAGTGAGCAGGTGGCTCATTATAACTCACCATACTATTCATCAAGTATGTTAGAGGAAATAATTTCTATCTTTAAAATAATTAAATCATGCAATCATGCGGTTGACAATATGTTCTTTAACTCGAAATGATCAGAAAAAATGTCAGAATACATTTTTTCCTAGTATACTGTGGTAGTTGGCTCTAAAGTAAAATTAAGAAGATGGAATTTGTCTTAATTGATACTGAAGCATTTCTAAAGGCAAAAAATGGTAAGCTAGGGCCGAGCTGTCCCAAAAAAACCAGGGTTGTAAGGCCTGGCTGTGTGTCACCTCAATTTGAAATTTTATTGTGGTAATTTTTCGAGATTTCATTCTTGAAAAGTTCTCTCAAGAAAAAAGGTTGCGAACTTCACCACTAAGAAAAAAGCTTGTAAACTTTGACCCGAAGTGTGGAATATGGAAAATCCATTTTATTAACAAACGAACTGAGATTAAAAATTGCTTTATACAGCATTATTGGCTCCACGGATGACAATCAAAGTTATTACATAATAAATACATAAATACATTAGGACTATAATAGTGCCATTCTGGAATTATGACATAGAAAGTTGTGGAAACGCATGCAAATCCAGCCTCCAGATATTACAAAGGGTCTGCTCGAACATCCTTCGGACAACGCAAAGAATTATATATGTATGTATATAGTGACTGAAAGATTGACACTGGCCCCCATTATGAGCTGGATTCGATCTTCGATATTCGCTGGTTGTCAAAGTCCCTTTGCACTGACCAAATGTGTTACAAAACTAAAAAAGCTTAGAAAACATAGTTTTAAATCATATACTTTGACCTAGATGTCCTATAAGACAACAACAAACAGCTTATCAAATTTACAGCAATGCTAACGCTGTACTCTATGATCAGAAAGTACCGGGAATGTTTAAATAAAACAAAACAGAATTAAATTTCAGGTAAATTTATTTCATCTCCTTCAAAATATGACCCGTCTGAAGCAACACACATGCGCCAATGTGTAACCCAGTCTTCCATGCACCCCAGGTAGGCCGACGAAGGGATGACCTTCAGCTCCTTCGTCGCATTCTCTTTGATCTCCTCTATCGACTCAAATCTCTTTTCATGAAGTGGTAACTTCAACTTGGGAAAGAAAAAGAAGTCGCACGGGGCCATATCAGGTGAATACGGTGCTTGCTCGATGGTATTTACTTGGTGTTTGGTCAAGTGATCCAGCACAATTTGGGCTCGGTGCGATATCGCATTGTCTTCATGCAAAATCCAAGAATTGTTTGCCCAAATTTCCGGCCGTTTGCGACGTACAGCATTTCTCAAACGCTTCAAAACTGGATAAATAGTATTCTTTATTGACTGTCTGGCTCGATGGAAGGTACGAAAACAGTCAACATCGTCTTTCCCGGTACTATTTGATCATAGGGTATAGTACATTAAGTTTGCCTGGGTTAATCTATTCTGATTTTTTACTTGGTAAATATTATATGGAAATATCGAATTTTTTTCGCATTCATAAAGATATTTAACGATTTTTTCCTACACCACAGCAACAATTCCAAAAAAAAAAAAAAACGTTTTTTATGACTTTGAATTAGCCGAAAAATTATTATGAAAAAAAGGAGAAAAATAAAAACAGACAGCAAAGTAAATCAACGAATACTACCTAAAACCAGTATCGATGTACACAATGGCCAATGATGAGGAAGCTGGAGTTGTTAAATTACTGCTACTGTGTACGAGTATATGCTATTTATTACAGTGTTCTTTTTTTGTTGATTCCTTTTGGAAAAATGAAAAATAATGCAGAAAAAAATCGAAAGTGCGCGCAGGGGTGAATTTATTGTTTGCCTCAGCAATTGATACCAACCAAAGTGACAATCGAACTGTAACAAAAGAGATGCGGCAATGCGGTAATGTGTAATGCATTTTTTTTTATTTTTGACTCTTGTCAATGGTCAATTTCCGCTGCGAAATTTTTATATGCATTGTGCTAACAAATGCACACAGACACAATAGAATTATTTCATGGTATCATTTAGTGCGAGGGTATCGATGGTATCGGTTGGCCAAAGTGCTACGTGTCAGTGACGCAGCGGGCTATTTGAGAAATTTGCCAATTGTGCTATTTGCTACTAAAAATGTTACGATTACATTCAGGCATGCGTGTGAACCTATTGGTTACGGGGGAAATGTATGAGTATTCGGTTTTTTTAATAAATAAAATATTGTAAAGGGTATTTAAGGGCATTTTTTCCCTTAATATCGGGAATGCTGGCGTGTAAAATAAATGTTTAAATTAATAAAATTTTAATTCTCCAATATTTGTGTACTTCACAGTCAACCATATCCTAATTAATACGAGAAGAGTAATAGAGAATATACTGTATTAGTTTTAGTAACGCTTTAAAAAGCAATCTTCAATATTGCCCAAAGGAAAATTAGGAAGAGGAGTTACCCTCCGACGAATTGTGGAATATAGATTCGTTCGAATTGCTGCCCTATAGAAGATCATTCCGCTAATAAAGTTTTTTAAGGCAAACTAAAGTCCAATATTGCAGAATCACAGCTTCATGGATGCCAAATAGCATCACAAAAACGCTGATTATACAATTATTGAACTTAGGAAACTAAGATCGATTGTTGGACTGCTTACAAGCAGGGATCGTAATCATTATAAGTTTTATAAAAACAATAATATAATAATAATAATATGAAATTATCAATAATAATAACAAATTTCTAAGTTTTTGTGTGTTGTTTAGAAAATATATTCATATATCGAGTTATATTACCTTGACCAAATGAAGTTATGATTACAGGGTCCAGCACTCGAAGTGTAACCCACTTCAGACCGCAGCCCGTGCATCAGCTGTCTATTAGTTGGCTGAATATCAGTCCAGAACATTGTTTACAATCGCGCGATAAAAGAAAATTAGAGAACGAACTGAAAATATCTGACCGTAGCATCCGCCGCATACTGACAAATAATCTCAAAGTCAAACCTCACAGTATCATAAAGGCGCATGATCTCACACCAAAGCAGCAACAAGTCAGACTTGAAAGAGCGAAGGAGTAGCTTCGATTGGCCGAAACCGATCAATTTTCGAACATTGTGTTTTCTGATAAGAAAATATTTCAAATTGAGCAACTCGTAAACTCCCAAAACGATAGGGTTTATTTGACCGACCGTTCATAGGAGAATTTGAGTCATCGATTGGCCTCCAGGAGGCAGCACCCACCACAGGTAATGGGTTGGACCGCTCTAACCGCAGATGAGCGCTCTCCAATCGTTTTCATCGAGTCTGGCGTCAAGGTAAATGCGAAATATTCTAGAGGTTGCTTTGAACCCGTGGGCGGAGAAACATTTCGGTGGCAGACCATAGACGTTTCAACAGGATTCGGCATCGTCTAACAAAGCTCGAGTGAACCAAGAATGGTTAAAAAACAACGTTCCGAACTTCATAACGTCCACACAGGGGCTCTCAAATTCACAAAACGTAAATCCGATGGATTATTCTCTTTGGATCATTTTGGAGAGCAATGTTCGAACTAAATGATTCACCAGTCTCTCAAAGTTTTTAAAACTAGAAAAGGTCGAAGAAAAAAAGTCCAAAAAACATATTTTATTTTATTATGAAATATTTATGAATTTTGTTATGTTTTTTTATAATTTTCATGATTTTACTGAAATTAATTTTCTACTTCTAAAGTAGCATACAGGTATAATCTCACTCATCCGATTAACCGGTTCTCATTACGAATTTTGTTTGTCACCAAATCCATAATGTTCCGAGTAATCTATCACACTTCTACTCGATTTATTTACGGCAATTGACAAATTGACTTTGCAAATGTTTACGAATATACTTGTGTGCGTGTATGGGAATATGAATGCGTGTGAATGCTCGCCTATATCTGTTTTTGTTGTTGCGGGGTGACAATTGAGCGGCACAAATGTGGCACGGACATAAATATCAATTTGGTAATAGACAAGAATGCTCAGTTGAAGCTTCACATATATATTTAATGCAAACATACATACATACATACATAGGCAATCACACATCCCATAAAGCAAGTAGTTGCGTGAATTTTCGGAATGACTTCGAAAAATGCTGCCGCTTTTTTCTGCTCGCTCCCTTTGCTGGGAAAACTGAATGGGATCAGAACACAATTGTGTCTGTACCTTGTCGATTTAACGTCTAATAACGCGCAAAATTTTCTTTTTACACAAATTTTTATTGAACTCACAAACAATTAAAAATGAATGCATAACAAACACATGCATACGAATGAGAAGCGATGGCAGGCAGGATCTGGCAGCCAGGACATGTGGTGGATAAATGACAGGGCAACGCACGCAGGAGAAAAGTAGAGCGGAGCAAAATGCTAAGTTCACGGCAGAGCTTCGTTCTTCGTTCGACGTTTCCTTGCGGCGGTATTTTGTGGTTTGTTGTCAACGTGAGCTCAACTATTGTTGTTATTGTTATTGGTGTTGGTTAATTTTTGACATCTGCAACAGCGTTGAATATAGCTGATTGCAGTAGACAAAGACACTGCATGTGGCATGTGGCACACGTGGTTACGTTGCTAAAACTGCTGCAATGCATTGAGTTTACCGCTTCGATTTTCATTTTCAATAATTTTAATAGGTTGATTAATTATTTTTACTGTTGTTGCTACGGAGGCACACTTACTAGAATTTTGTGCAGCTTTTGTGTTTTTTTTTTTGTTTGTTTGGTATACTGCAAATTAAAAATCACGCTCGATGTGTTCGTATGTTAATTTACCTATTGATTGGTGGTTTTCTGAACGTTTTCTAAAACAAAAAATTAATTGCTGTCGACCGGCCGCTGTTGTTGTTGACCAACAAAAGTTGTTGCTGACACTTTGTCAATGGGTTGAAATTAGTGCGTCTGAATGCATTTGAATGCTGCTTGTAAATGCATTAGTGACACCTGAGTGAACAACAAAAATGCCGTTAATTTTATTTTGATTAAACAATACTTGCGCCAATTATAATTACAATCGAATGGGAACCTAAATACTCTCAGTAGCTAACCAAAATTGGAAAGATTTTTAAATGGGTAAAATAGGTTTAACATTTTTATTCATTGATTTATTTTTGAGATAGAGCCACCAATGAAAATTATCTCATCTCTCTGTTTCTTTCTTACTCGCTAATCAACTCCTGCCAAATAGTAGCAAATTAATTTTTTTCCTAATATATTTAGATGTTGACGAAAGTGCATAGACGCCACGGGATCTCTAATAGAGAATTGTAAAACTTACCTGTATTGGTTTTAATAAAATTTTCAGCTTCTGATTACTTATAATGTTACTTGACAGCTTTATTTATAGGTCTCGAAATCGAGATTAGAAAAAAGGTTTCCCGTGCGCGCTACAATGACGTCATCAGCAATCGTAGGGATCAAAATAATGACTTAGGTCGATTAAGTTATACATTCTGGCATTAAAGTACTCGAAAATGATAATTTTAAAATCCCTTGTCTGTAAAGTCGGTTTACTGAAGATAGTTTAACGTGACAACGTCATAAGAAAATATTGATGGAATGGTTGCATTTCTCAAAAGAAAATTTTAATTTTATTTGTTTGATAGATATTTTGTATGGATATAGAGAAGGAGGTAAATGGAAACGCAATGGAATTGATCAAGTTACATTTACACAAACGTGAAAAATGACGAAACATTTATCAAATTCATGAAAGATATGTTCAATTTCGATGGTGCATCAAACTTTAATAAGTCAACAACACTAAGAGGCACCATCATCGATTTGACTTTTTCAAAACACATTACACTCGAAACACTCCCTTTCATTTCATAATTTTCTTTTCAGATCATATCGTAGATAATAGATTCGTACATTTGATATGTCCATATGATTTGTATGCATCTTTACATATAGATTTGTTCTTTTTGTTTGAAAATTGCGCGAAATTGTATTTACATATGAATGGTTATATGTGTTGGCATAGGACATATGTATATTAGACTATGAAAATTGCATAACATAACATAACATAACATAACATAACATAACATAACATAACATAACATAACATAACACAACATAACATAACATAACATAACATAACATAACATAACATAACATAACATAACATAACATAACATAACATAACATAACATAACATAACATAACATAACATAACATAACATAACATAACATAACATAACATAACATAACATAACATAACATAACATAACATAACATAACATAACATAACATAACATAACATAACATAACATAACATAACATAACATAACATAACATAACATAACATAACATAACATAACGTAACATAACATAACGTAACATAACATAACATAACATAACATAACATAACGTAACATAACATAACATAACATAACATAACATAACATAACATAATATAACATAACATAACATAACGAACATAACATAACATAACATAACGTAACATAACATAACATAACATAACATAACATAACATAACATAACATAACATAACATAACATAACATAACATAACATAACATAACATAACATAACATAACATAACATAACATAACTTAAAGCATACTTAAAGAAAACGACGCATGATCAAAATAACGCCTCGTTGTTTGGTGCGTGCAGCCGGCTAAATCGAATTATAAGACCTTATCACGTCAAACACTCTTGATTTCGATGGCTATCACGCGCTATCTTAAATTATCTTCATTGGACCATTTGTTATAAAGCGATGTATATTTTTATAAAAAATGAACGAAAAAAAATTCACATGAAAAATATTACGAATACACCACACGAAAAAATTATAAGGCCAACTAAATTTCTTACAATATATTTTTATAATTATTATATGAAAGGGCTAACAATTTATTTTTTTTATAGTTAAACTTTTAATGATTAGCAATATCCAGATTGCTTTAAAAATATCCACAAATAAGCACACATTTCGCGAAAATTAAATTAAAAGTAAAATCTACAGTACGAAAAAAGTATAAGACCAATGTTATTATTTTTAAAATAAACAAATATAATTCTAGGGGTTAATTTATAATTTGGAGCTTTGTGATTTATGTAGAATTCTCCTTTCATCATAACTTGTTGAAGGGCTTTTGTGAGCTTTCTGCCCTTTTCTAGAGCTTTTTGCGCTATCAAACTGTTTTCCATTATTGAAAACCGATTGAGAAAGTATTGCCCATACATTTTCGATTGGGTTAAGGTCAGGGCTGCAGTCAGACCCTTCTAAAATTGGTATTTTTTTCATTGCCAAAAACTCTTTTCTTGCTTTGGAAGCATGAAAGGTTGCATTGTCATGCTGAAAAATCTATTCCTCATTGAAATTAACCTCAAAGCCTGCCTATTACATGGCACTTCGCGTGGAAGTTCTATATACTTGACACTCTTCATTTTTGTGGATATACAATTTATAGGCGTTTTGCCTTTGACACTAAAGGTTGCGCAAACTAATACTTTTTTGCAGATGTCAATCTGGCCTGTTTGTGTCGTGTGATTAACTTAGGTTTAAGAACCTGTTTTTTTTATTGACACTTGGTGCTGTGCGAATGGGCTATCGGCAGATCCCACCAAAACTGTTATTGTCATCTTTACAAGAAGGAGGAAGCTTGATGGACTCGTTTTGCCTAAGCTAAAAGGAGTCACAATTCGGCTATCCAAGGAAATTAAACATTTCGGAGTAGTCCTCTATTGTAAACTTCTCTGGAAATCACACAACAAAGATATCTAAAGCTCTGATAGCCTTCTGGCAGTGCAAGAGTGGTTTTGGGAAAACGTAGGGTCTTTTTCCTAGCAAGGTCCTATGGATCTACACGGCTATGGTAAGACTAATTATCAGTGGAATGAACTCCCACGAGAAGGAGTCTACTCATCCATTTTTCGTGGGAGTCAGGTGGACCTTATTGAGAGCACAACGCATTGTGGTCATTTGTTTAGTCGGAGCTTTTCCGATTACTTAAGGTCCGGCATCAGAGGCTCCGATTGGTCTACCACCCTTTGATGTTTTCATCCAAGGAGAGGCCTTGAAGGCCATCTGCAGGCTGAAATACAATGGGAAATTGTACGGCCCCTATCCGGCATTGAATAACAGATTAGGCATGGACTTCCATCTAACGATTCTCGCCATTCCTCTTGTCTCCATGTCTTCCAGAGTCGTGCTTGACAAGAGATACAGTGTGGTGCTGCCAGAGGCTCAACTATGGTCAAACTCAGAAAATGAGCCTGGTAAACACTGTTTTTGCATTTTCACGGATGGCTCAGGGGTCTACGTGGAGTCCAGCGGGACAAAAATGCACTTTGCTCTTGGAATGCATGGATCTGTGATCAAGCGGGGGTATATGCTGTTCAAGAAGCGATGAACTTTGTTTTGGAAAACAGAAGGAGAGGCAGATTTATATGTGTCTGCTGCGACAGCCAAGCTGCGCTCCTGGCTTAGACAGCCCCCCAACCACTTCAAGGGTAGTCGAGTGCGGTAAATCCAGCCCCAACTATGTCGGTTGACATAATAGCCTGACGCTAACATGGGTCCCGGGACACGTGGATATCGCGGGTAACGAGATCTCTGACTCTTTAGCCAGAATGGGCTCTGAGGCCAACTTTCTTGGCCACTCCCTTCTGCAGCCATCAAAGCCACGGTTAGCACACAGGTTACTCTAACCCACAAGCGAGTTTGGCAAACTGGGAGAGGCTGCAGATGGACAAAACTGATGTTACCTGTCATGTCCGATCGACTGTCGCAATTCCTTCTGTCATTAAGCAGAGGGGAGTGCAGACGGCTGGTTGGACTGCTGACGAGCCACTTTCTATAGGCGAAGCACATGGAAAAGGTAGGCATCTCACAGAGTGAAATCTGCCCAGCAAGTGGAGAGGAAAATGAGAAGGCGGACCACTTTCTGTGCGTCTGCGCAGCCTTCGCTCGAATCAGACTTGAGGTCTTTGGCACCTTGGCTCCTTGGCACTATAAGATCTACTCAGATTTCTTCGGAAGTCGGTTGGATTTAAAGAAAATTAAAAAAGGAAATTCGAATGCAGTACAATGGACTTAATTGTGTCTGAGTGCTTTACTTGCTAGTCTATCCCGGCAAAAAACAAAAAAAAAACACTTACAAAAAAAATAACCCGTTTTACATATTCTAGACTAGGTGTATTAACTTCCAAATTAAGAGGGCTATTTTATTTGTTTGTAGCTAAACGTTTGATTTCTCGAACATCTCTACCGCTAAGTGTAAATTTTCTTCCACTTCTCATTCGTACTTTTCTTTCAAATGGAAGTAATGTAAAACCACAGTTTTGCTTGCTTTTAATTTTGAAGCAATACATTTGTCACATTGTTAGGCCACTCTCTTTGTCCTAGCTCAAATTTAAACAAAATTTTCTCCAAATCAAAATAGCCACATAGATATGAAAACAAGATAAAGCGACTTAAAGCACTTATAATATAATTATTTTAAGGCAATAACTTACATAGTAAACAATTTTTTCGTGCGGGGTATTGCAAAAAGATAAAGCGACTTGATTGTTTGAGCACAAGTGTATAATTTCAGACAAGAACATCATTAAATTTGCCGTTCAAAAAAGGTTATATTTTGCGTAAGTTTAACAACGAAGGCGATGAAAATTGTGGTAGACGGCATTGAGAGAACTGGGAAGGCCAGTATACATTTCACAAATTACACATTAAAAAATCATAATACGAAAATTAATCAAAGCTCATTAAATTTCCCACGCAAGCATTCCAAAACAATTGTCACAAACTTTTTTTTTACCCGCCCATTGTTGGAGGATTATTCCACACGCCCACTGTTGTCTGAATGAGCCAAATAACAGGTTTTGCAAGTTGTCAAACAAAACGCTCAACTAGGAGGCGTTTCTTTACAAAAATATATGTTAGGTTTACACTACGCTTACTTCTATTTTTAGTAAAATTATTACACTTTTAAATCATACATAACTAGATATTATTAATAAATACAATATATGTGTATGCATGTATGTATGTGTGTATATAAGTAGATATAAATAGTAGAAATTAAAAGTTGTATGAAACAGTAATCAAATGTAAATAATATTGAATGTCAGCATTTTAATATACAATACGTACATTTGTAATTGTTTGTGCTTATATAAAAAAAAAAATCATAACAAAAACAAAATGGAGAATACGTATACGTGTATGTACTTATTTCAACAATGCGAATGTGTGCCGCTCATTGGCAGTGGCCGCCAGGGCGGAGATGCTTCTGCTGAATTTGCGCTATTCCCAGCGCACTTGTAGGTGTGTACAAGTGCATATGCACTTACATACATGTATGTATTGATGCATGCAAATACTCACACATATAATGTCATTGTTATGGGATTGTGTACTTATATATGTAGTATAGTTGCCTGCGTAATTATGTGGTTAAGTTAATAATATGTTAAAAAGCTTGACAAGCAGCATTTTTGCCATTGGCTCAATTGGCTTTTAGAGGGCGTTCTAGGCATTGGCTTTGCAAAACGACTTTCACAAAAAAATGCGTCAAATAGATAAGGTTTTCAAACTTGGCATACATATACATACATATATAAGGGCGGGTAAATTTGTTTGCTGTTGTTCTTAACAGATTCGGATACTACGTAGAATTCTAAGAAGAAAATACCATTAGAAGAAAAGTCCATGGCTCTAAAACCAATTTCGAGCGCTCCACTTTTTACAGAAGACTATCTTCAATTATGTTAAAGCAAGATTAATAAATACAAATATACAAATATACTTGGGGATTGTTTGATTCGAATTATCTATTTGCGTTTGATATACATTTTTTATTTAAAGTACCCCATTAAGGCGCTGCAAAGAAGTTACATAAAACTTTTTAATATTGTAATCGGAAAATTGATTGCATGCAATTTTTTTATATGTTAATCAAACTAAAACTTCAAAAAAAAAAACCAAAGCAATTATGTTAAAATATTAAATAAAATTCATTCCTAACAATTTTTCCCATTCAATAATTTTTATTTTGTATACAATTAACAACGCATTAACAATTACTTTGGTTGTCAATTTCAACAGATTTTGCTTATAGATTTTAACAGATTCTACTTTATATAAGTATAACTTTTTTTAAATTATTATTATTCGCTTTTTACAATTAACAAAGTATTTACAATTATTTTGATTAACATCCTCTTTACATTCAACAGGTGTAGGTGTAGTTTTTGTACTTTTTATATACATTGTAATAACTTCCTCTCAAAAACACAATTGGTGCGCCAAGGAATGTCACACTACCGCAGAAAGCAAAGATGCTGCCTATAGAACCACACTGCGATCGGGCGCACCGCGAGCCATGTGGGAGCGCTACCGAGAGCTAAGAAACGAAGAGAGACGTATTATCCGAAAGAAGAAACGAGAGGCCGTGAGTGCGAGGAGCTTGAGATGCTGGCCAATAGGAACAACGCCCGAAAATTTTACCGGAAAGTTCGGCGGCTAACAGAAGGTTTTAAGACCGGGGCGTTTTCCTGTAAGAACAAAGACGTGGATCTGGTGACTGATAGCCAGAGCATACATAAATTATGAAGGGAACATTTTTCGGACCTATTAAATAGTGATAGCTGCGCATGTCACAGGGAATGTGAAGAGCCCGATACCCCAACCGTTGACGACGGAACTGTCGTTCCGCTACCCGGCCATGGCGAGGTGAGAATATCGATAACGCGTCTAAAGAACAACAAAGCCGCGGGTGCCCACGGACTGATAGCTGAGCTATTCAAACATGGCGGCGAAGAGTATTGTGTGAAAGGCTGAAGCCTACCGTCAACCAACTGATTGGACCTTATCAGCGTGGTTTTAGACCTGGAAAGTCTACCATCGACCAAATATTTACAATACGCCAACTCTTGGAAAAGACCCATGAAAGGAGAATCGACACACACCATCTTTTCGTCGACTTCAAAGCTGCATTCGACAGTACGAAAAGGAGTTTCCTGTATGCCGCGATGTCTGAATTTGGTATCCCCGCAAAACTAATACGGCTATGCTAGATGACGTTGCTCAATACCAGTAGCGCCGTGAGAATTGGGGGGGACCTCTCCGAACCGTTTGACTTCTTTAACCTGATGTTGGAGAGGATCGTACGAGCCGCAGAACTTAACCGTTCAGGCACATTTTTTTATAACAGCGTACAATTGTTGGCGTGTGCCGATGATATTGACATCATCGGGAATAACACCCGCGCTGTTAGTTGCGCCTTTTCCAAACTGGATAAAGAGGCAAAGCGAATGGGTCTAGTGGTGAACGAGGACAAAATGAAGTACCTCCTGCTATCAAACAAACAGTCGGCGCACTCGCGAATCGGCACCCACGTCATTGTTGACAGTCATGATTTCGATATTGTAAAAGACTTGGTATATTTAGGAACCAGCATTAACACTTATAATAATGTCAGCTGCAAATCCAACTTAGAATCTCTCTTGCCAACAAGTGCTACTTTGGACTAAGTAGGCAACTGAGCATTAAAGTCCTCTCTCGACGAACAAAACTAACAATCTACAAGGCTCTCATCATGCCCGTCCTAACGTATGGCGCAGAAGCGTGGGCGATGACAACATCCGATGAAGCGACGCTTGGAGTGTTTAAGAGAAAGATTCTGCGCAAAATTTGTAAACCTTTGTACGGTGGCGACGGCGAATATCGCAGGCGATGGAACGATGAGCTGTATGAGCTTTACGACGACATAGACATAGCGCAGCGAATAAAGATCCAGCGGCTACGTTGGCTGAGTCATGCCGTCCGAATGGATACAAACGCCCCGGATCTGAAAGTATTCGATGGCGGTACCAGCTGGTTGTAGTAGAGGAAAGGGAAGGCCTCCTCTGCGTTCGAAAGATCAGGTAGAGAAGGGCTTGACTTCACTTTATGTGCCCAACTGGCGCCGGTTAGCACGAGAAAGAAACGATTGGCGCACTTTGTTAAACTCGGCCAAATCGCGTAAGCGGTTATCACGCCAATTAAGAAGAAAAATAAGAAGTTTTGGTCACAGAATTTTTTCCATAGAACGAATGCTAAGCATTGCTTTATATGAAATAAAACGTCCAACGCAATCAGCAGAAAACAAACATAAACAACTTGATTTTTGAGTCACTTGTAACTTGCAGTTTATTATGCCAAAATTCAATTCCCAATTGCATAGTTGTCATTATGCAAGGTGGCGTAAAATTAATCACCCTATCGGAAGATTTATAATTTTGGCAAATGACGTCGTCAATCATATTTGACTTTTGCAGACAGCTGCAGTATACAAACAGATAAGATTTCCATACTCAAAACTATTTTTTTATTTAATGAAAAAGTTATTCAAAGAACTAATAATATAGCAAAATCAAAATTCGGTAGTATCGTGGGAAATTGGTACAACCAAGTTTTTTTGAAAGTCTGGGTTGCAATAATCTCTTTTTTAATCTTTTTTTTCTTTGAATTTGAAGTTGCAGATGGCACAGGAATATTTGTTTTTTTTTTTTGTCAGGACAACTAGCAAGTGCAGCACTCAGACACAATTACGTCCATTATACTTCACTCGGATTCCCTTTTAATTTTCTTTAAATCTACCTGATCTCCGAAGAAATCTGAGATCTTATGGTGCCAAGCAGCCAAGGTGGTCGCTTCTTAACACATCAGTGCCGAAGACCTCAAACCTGATTCGAGCGAAGGCTCGCGGGAAGTGGTCCGCCGTCTCATCTTCCTCTTCACAAGCTGGGCAGAATGCACTGTCTGAGATGCCTCCCTTTTCCATGTGCTTCTCCAACAGAAAGTGGTCCGTCATCAGTCCAACCAGCTGTCTGAAGTCCCTTCTGTTTTAAGACGGAAGATTTGCGACAATCGATCGGGCATGACAGGTAATATAAATTTAGTCCATCTGCAGCCTCTCTCAGCCTGCCAAGCTGGCTTGCGGGTTAGATTAACCCATTTGCTAACCGTGGCTTTGATGGCTGTAGAAGGGAGTGGCAGGACGGGCTCTGGGCCAAAGAAGTTAGCCTCAGAGCCCGCACAGGAATATTAAAAAAACTAAAATTATTTTAAAAGCAAATATTTTTACAATTCAAAGATGTTTCTGCGGATTTTCAGGTACGAGTCATCTGAATCGGCAATTTATTTCTGCCGAAAAGGTCGCTAGAAAATGCTTTGCTGCCAAATGGTTTTTTGGGATAAGAAGATAAAAAAATCAGATCAAGAATACTGCTCTGAGCAACAGCAAATAAAATACGCTTAAAGTCTCGAGTCTGGGAAAACAGAGAAATCACTTTTTTATATGCAACCCATACCTTCAAAAAAATTGGTTTCTTCTTCCTCAATTCTGCAGAAAAAAAACTAAAAATGTTCTGTAGTGTAATGGAAGAGAACCATGGGATATAGCTGTACGTCGATATTCAGTCAATCAGAGGTATTAGTTCCATTTGCACTGCCAATATATTGCATGACCTTGCAGTAATTTGGCAAAAGTTCTAAAACGATTGATTGATTCGTAAGTCATCTATACTATAAAGGTGAATGTCTGTACGTTGTCAGCGCATCACTACGAAACGACAGCACCAAATAACGTAAAAATTTTTATACATTCATATTTTCACCCAATGAAGGTTATAGACATGTTTTTATGATGGAACTCCCTTCCCACAGCCTCCAGGCCGCGCCACCACTCTCTAAAAAATCTCAGTTTTTCCTATTTCCAACTATTTATAGCACACTCTAGACTTCATAATCCGCATAAGCTGTTCAACTATGACCCAAACGCAAAGTTCAAAAACGGTTTGAGATAGAAAATTAATAAAAATAATTTTGCTTGATATTTTTCTGATTGGTTGTTCTGATTTTCTTCAATGAGTTATAGCAACGGATGCCGGGTATTGTAAATAATATTATGGTTATTAATAAAAAATTAAATATTTTCTATGAAATTATTGTTTGTAATTCTTTTATATACATATCCGAAGTCCCTCAAAACTACTCCTACGCGAGCGGGGCCGCGGTTTAAAGCTGGTATTTAATATTAGGAGAGCAGTCGAATCATGGGTCTATGCGTATTTTATGCGCTTTCAAATTTTTTCCTATTATATAGGGTGCTTTTTTAGCTACATGAGATCTATCGATATCGATAACTATGATTTGACAGCAGAGAATGGGAAACGGAGTTGGCTTAAAACTGTAGGCCGCTTCATTTGTGGAACAACATCAAGATGACCGCCACACATAGGAGGAGGAGCTCAGTCAAACACCCAACAGAAGTGTACGCGTCAATTATTTATTTATTTTTTTTGAGGTTTAACAAGTCATTATAAGTCGTTTAACGCCAGACAATGCTTCCAGATTGTGGAAATTTGCTTTGAAAAAAAAAAATAATAATAATTAAATCTGTCCTTCGACTACGTGGAAAAATTTATGTAGGGATCTTAACTTACGTGTCTATAAAATATACATAGTTCGTGCAAAAATGGAGGCCAAATGACCATCGCTAACTTCGCATTGCTGAATTGGCTCATTTAGATTCGTTATTCCGATTTTTTGAGAAAAGTAGTTAAAAGTTGGACTGATCGAATGGACCATGTAACTCATAGCTGCGGCGGACCTATACAGGATATCATATTGAAAAGATAAATGCCATGAGTATATCTACCAGATTATAAAAAAAAGAATTTATTCCAACAATATTTCTGTTTTACGTAATTTTAAGTTCTCAAGTTCTTAAAGAAAAACACCCGATAATTAAAATAAAAATAGTGCCCTCGTAAAACTTTTCACTAGCATACATAGCCAACCAAAGGGCACACAATGCTGTAAGAGCAACAAAAAATTACCATTCCGCTCAGCAGCATTTGTGTAACAATGGGTGTATTTTTTTCTCTTTTTTTTGTGTGGCTATTACTTACTAAATAATATTCTACACAATTTTTTGCATGGATATATTCAATAATTTTTTCGTGCGTCAGTTGCAGTTGAGTTTTGGTTTTTGTTTATGTATAATTTGTCACGGTATTTGATACGTATATGTGGATGTATGTGTGTATTTTGCGGTCTATGTATTATTGCGTTTGCCGGCTGTTTGTCGCATTCACTGAGTTGCACGCATCATAGCCATTTGCAGCAATGTAAAAAAAAGTATCTCATAGATACTTTCATATACGATAGTCGTTTTTTTTTATAGAAACATGGAAATGCGTGCAGTTTGTGGGTTGCGCGAGACAGACTTGCTAACCTGGTATTTAGCTGACAATCGAGTGGCATTGTGTAGTTAATAATAATATTTTCCAAACTCTTTTCATGAAATGTATTTTTTTTTAATATCTCATTCCCACGTCAACCATTGTGACTTTTGCCACAATTTGCTGCAATTGACGCACGACTATGCAGCTGACAACTGAAATATTAAGGTTGGAGTTGTGTGTTTGACACATTTGAATTTTTTTTTTAATGCAAAAGGAGTTATATCATCATACTATTATCAAATTTACAAGTGCTCGATGTGGAATTAGACGTCCATGAATTTTCAAGTACATATTTCATCGAACGCATTATGCTGTGTATGCAGTGTACACGCGGCATACTTTGCTTAACCTTCGGAAGACGCAACTATTTTTTTCACGCAAACTATACGCTGGGCTAAGTTTCACCCCAATTCATGCAGAGTTGAAGTTTTTACTTACACTTTTTTTTGTAAGTATTTATATATATATTATATATAATTGGCACGTACACCCTTTCTGGGTGTTTGGCCGAGCTCCTCCTCCTATTTGTGGTGTGCGTCTTGATGTTGTTCCACAAATGGAGGGACCTACATTTTTAAGCCGACTTCGAATGGCAGATATATTTTATGAGGAGCTTTTTCATCTCAGAAATGCACTCGGAGGTTTGCCATTGCCTGCCGAGGGGCTACCTCTATAAAAAAAATGTTTTTCTTAATTTTGATGTTTCACCGAGATTCGAACCTACATTCTCAATGTGAATTCCGAATGGTAGTTACGCACCAACCCATCCGGCTACGGCGGCCGAAGTAAGTAAGTATTTAGATAAAATAAATTTAAAATGAATTGTTAAATTTAATTTGTTCAAATATATTAGATAATACAATAACAAGCTTGGATTTTATTCTTCTCTTCTTAATTGGCGCGATAACCGCTTACGCAATTTGGGCCGAGCTTAACAAAGCGCGCCAGTCGTTTCTTCCTCGTGCTAACCGGCGCCAGTTGTATTTAACGGATTCGAGAAGTGTTCCCCCCATATTTTAAGATTGCTCTGGATGTCAGTGACCAGATCGCCGTCTTTATTCTTATAGGAAAACGTCCCGGTCTTAAAACCTTCTGTTAGCCACCGAACTTTCCGGTAAAATTTTCGGGCGTTGTTCCTATTGGCCAGCATCTCAAGCTTATCGCACTCACGTACTGCGGCCTCTCGTTTCTTCTTTTGCATAATACGTCTCTCTTCCTTTCTTAGCTCCCGGTAGCGATTCCACATGGCTCGCGCTGCGCCCTATGGCAGCGTAGCTCTATAGGCGGCATCCTTTCTTTCTGCGGCAACATGACATTCCTCGTCGTACCAATTGTTTTTTCGGGCTTGCCGGAATCCGATTTCTTCTTCGGCAGCGGTACGTAGAGAACGAGAAATGTTGCTCCATTGCTCGTGCATGCCGGTGTGTTGGACAGTACTCTCTGAGAGCAGGAGTGAGAGTCGAGTGGTGAATCTTCTGGCTGTCTGTTGTGATTGCAGCCTTTCGATGTCGAATGCGTCTTTGCGTTATTAGATGTTCGTTTTTTGCTGCACAGAGACGTGTGCGTAGTTTGGCGGCAACAAGGTGATAATCCGCGTCGATGTTGGGTCCTCGGATCGTACGTACAACTAAAAAACTAGAAGCGTGTCTTCCATCTCTCACAGCATGATCCATCTGGTTTCGCGTTTTCCGATCAGGAGATAGCCACGTTTCTGGGTGTATTTTCTTTTGGTCCAGCCTCTGTCCGTTACCGGATGTTTCGTTGCGCAGGCTGAATTTTCCGACTGTGGGACTAAAAATTCCCTCCTTGCCCACGCTGGCTTCGAAGTCGCCAAGCACGATTTTTATGTCGTGGTGGGGGTAGCACTCATAGGAACGTTCCAGACGTTCATAGAATGAATCTTTGGTCGCATCGTCCTTCTCTTCCGTCGGGGCGTGGGCGAAAATGAGCGAGATTTAAAAAAAATCGCTCTTTGATGCGGATTATGGCGAGGCGCTCGTCCACCGGCGTGAACGACATTACTTGGCGACGAAGTCTCTCTACCACAATAAAGCCGGCACCGAATTTCCGCTCCTTCACATGGCAGCTGTAGTAGAAGGTCCTATGGTTTACTTACCTTGTCCCGTCCACCGCATCTTTTGAATGGCAGTGATGTCAGCCTTTACTCTCACGAGGACATTAGGCAGCCAGGCAGAGGCACCTTTCCCATTAAGGGACCGGACATTCCAGGTACATGCCCTTAAATCGTAGTCCTTAGTTCGTTTGCAGGGGTCGTCATCAGTGTAGGAAGTTCTCATCCGAGGCTATGTGCATGTTTTCATTGCAATTGTTTCTATATGAAGTCACTTGTGTAAGTAATGGCGAACATTCTGAACCCAGAATCATTAAAATCGGTTGATTTTTGACTGAGTTATAAGCAATTAAAAAAATGTTTTTATAATAGGACTATGAATAAGTTCGTGCGGTTTTTTTCGAAATTTGAAACTTTATTGACGTAAAATGGTTACAAATTTAATATTCAAAATATTGTCCATCGCTTACTACTACTTTTTCCCATCTTTCTGGCAATTCACGGATTCCCTTTGTGAAAAATTCGGTCGGTTTTGCCGCAATCCACGAATCGATCCATTTTTTGACTTCATCGTAATTACGGAAGTGCTGGTCAGCCAGGCCATGTTGCATCGATCGGAAGAGATAGTAATCGGATGGCGCAAGGTCTGGACTATACGGCGGGTGGGGTAGGACATCCCATTTGAGCGTTTCTAAGTATGTTTTGACCACTTGTGCAACATGTGGCCGAGCATTGTCATGTTGCAAAATAACTTTGTCGTGTCTATCGGCGTATTGCGGCCGTTTTTCTCGCAGTGCTCGGCTCAAACGCATCAATTGTCGTCGGTAGACATCCCCCGTAATCGTTTCATTCGGTTTCAGTAGCTCATAATACACAACACCCAGCTGGTCCCACCAGATACACAGCATAACCTTCAGGCCATGAATATTCTGCGCCGACGTCGATGTTGAAGCATGGCCAGGGTATCCATACGTTGCCCGACGTTTTGGATTGTCGTAATGGACCCACTTTTCATCGCCAGTCACAATTCGATGCAAAAAACCCTTTCTTTTGTGCCGTTGAAGCAGTTGTTCGCATGCCATAAAACGGCGTTCAACGTCTCTTGGCTTCAATTCATACGGCACCCAATGGCCTACCTTTCGGATCATTCCCATGGCTTTTAAACGTTTGGAAATGGTTGATTGATCAACTCCCAAAGTTTTTGCAACCTCTTCTTGCGTTTGAGCCGGATCTTGATCGAGCAATTCCTCCAATTCGGTATCCATGAACTTTGGCGGCGCACCCTCGCGTTCTTCGTCTTCCAAGCCAAAATCACCACTTTTAAAGCGTGCAAACCACTTCTGGCACGTTCGCTCAGATAGAGCATGCTCACCATAAACTTCCACCAAGATACGATGACTTTCGGCTGCTTTTTTCTTCATATTAAAATAATGAAGAAGAATTCCCCGCAAAAACACATTATTTGGCACGAAATTCGACATTTTCAAGTGTGGTAAAAATATTGTTGTTTACGCTTCAAATAAAAAACTTATACTGACGTTTGTGCCTTACGACAGTAGCTCTCCAATGAATGTTTGGAAATGTGGATCGATGGAATAATAATCAAGTTACGCCATCTGTTGTAAAACCGAAACGAACTTATTCATAGTCCTATTATAATTAAAAAAAATTTTCTTATATATATTAATAAAAAACGATCGATTTTGAGCCAAAAAAAATTGCCGATAAGTCTTGAAAAAAATTTTTTTCGGGCGAACAAAAAACAACGTCTCATTATTTTGACCAGAGAGCAACATATTTGAGTGACATCGAAATCGAAGAACATGTCCCGAATAGCCCGGTTGAATTGAAATGCAAAGCATCTTCTATGTTTTGTCTTTGAAGCACCCACTTTATAAATATTTGTCACCTTTAGGTCCGCCCTACCCCTTTATATTATTTTTCAATCAGGTTTGATCGTTAAGTTCCCCTCTTAGTTTGAAGCCCTCTGGCAAACATCCCAGTCGGGATTTTTAGTGGGTCCCAAAAGGGTGGTTAAAGTTCGTGGAAGCGAAGATACTTAGGTCACCCGAGCTGACCCTTTTCTTTAATTCTCCTGAACAAAACCGTCACCATGATGATCGGGAGGTGTGTGAGGGTCAGCAGAGTAAAAACGTCTTAAGGCCGAAATATAAATTGCCATATTCAAAATTTATTTGACAGAACGAAGTCTGTCGGGTCCGCTAGTCAACTATAAAACTGTATTCCAAATATTTTTTTAGAAATTCTAATTAAAAATCATGGAATCGAGATGCGGTTTTTGTTGTAGTATAAACTGTGTTTTTATGAAAGAATAATTGAATTAAAAATAAATACCGTTTAGGTCAAAAAATGTCAATATATGGTAAAATTCCTCTTATCAAGGAAGCATAGTAAGCACTAGAAGATTGAGAAAAATTTATTATTAAATTTTAAATTAAGTTTAATTTTTTTAATTCTTCGAATTAGTTCTTAAAATTAGTTTTAAACAATTCACTCAAATCCTTTCTGAGCAATTTTTCCAATCAACCAATTCTTAATCGGTTAGAAATTTTCCTTTTTTTTTTTTGCAAAACAAAAAGCGTTTGCTTTACCAAATAAATTATTTGTAAAGAGAAATTAAACTGCATAGAAGCGCATTCTCTAGAAATTATTACCCTTTTTGGAAGGGCATTGAAAAATGCAGAAGAGATTAAATTTCCACTCCAGATGTTGGGCACTTGAGCAGGAAATGCATAAAATTATCAACTCCTCCAGAAAAGTGTTACCATATACTCGCATACTGCATTATTCAACAATTCAATGGGCCTAATCAGCTTCGAATAATGCAAGTAATGCATTTGCCTTGCCGCACGTTCCATAGCGCAAATTCTGATGTGCATACCAGTATAAACAATCACTCATCAAATAGCAAAAACAAAAACTAAAAACTACAAAAAAATTCGCCATCAATGGATACGACAGTTGCGCGCATGCGTACACACCTCCTACGGCAAAAAAAAAAATTATTTAAAGGCTGGCCGAGAGGCGGGCAATGAAGGCAGAACGGTAGGTCGACTGGTTGGTTGGTTGGATGGATGGCTTGTTGGCTGGCTGACAAACTGACTGGGCGAGAGAGTTGCGCACGCGCGCGCAACTTATATGTACAAATAAATTTGTATGTGTGCTGTGTACTAGCTAGCTGTCAGGAGACGCCCAGTAGCGCGTTATATTGCTAGGCGCTGGCCGGCTGCTTAGTTGCCTTTAACCGTTGCGCAGAGTGTATGCAGCCTTCTGCTTACAAATATGAAACTGAACACCAGCATACGCGCACACATACACATATACATAGGTATTTATGCACATAGATCGCACAGGACATCATTTACTAAATACAACAATTCGATTAACAAAGCGCTCATATAGAGAATGAGTGCAAGAAAATAGGAATGCATTTGAAAGGAGAAAAATTGCCATAAAACAAGATTATTATTAAAGGATCTCGCACCTCACTATTTTCGCTGTGATTTCATTTTTAAGTGGGCGTGCATCATACAACGCCCACCGAACAGGGGTCCGACATTGTGTTTGGGGTGTGCGCTGATATGTACATATGTATGTGCTTATGTTCTTTAACGGCCGTTAGTAGCGTAATGAAAATAACAAAAATGCGAATAATGTCCTTTATTTGCTTGCGGCCTTTTTTCGTTCGCTCAAGAGCAGAATTTTTTGTCACATGTCAAACCGGAAGCATTGCTATTGTGCATAGGCAATTGTGAGTGTGTGAGTCTATTCGTATGTGGGTTACGCTTATAAACAAACCAAAGGAAAGTTAAGTAAGTAGGAGGGAGGTCAGCATAAAGGGCAGGCGCACATGGTTGAGCATAAATGTGAAAGCGATTCGGTGTAATTTTTCCGAAAATCACATCTACAAATATATATGCATATATATAAAGGGTTCTGCAATAAGGGCGCGTCAAACTGGAGTGAAATAAGAGATAGTAGCTTGACTGCTGTTTTATTCGAATAGTCTTTGTATGCTTATATGCTTGAAATATGACATCGTTTAAATGCCTGCCATGGATTCGCTCGCTGGCACGCATCCTAAAAGTTCAATTTTCAATGCTCTGCTGCATAGTGCCGACTGAAATCAAGCAATTGCTTGGGTTATGTTGATTTTGAGCGCGTCGGTCGTTTGTTGCTTATTGGTCGCTTCGGGCTGTGACTTCAAAAAATCTTAGAACATAGTTAAAAAATATAGTTTCCTTAAAACATTTTCGTAATGACCGCCGTAACCGAATGGGTTGTTGCGTGACTGCTAGTCGGAATATAGAGAGAAATCTTAGAAATCGAATCTTAGTGAAAAACCAAAAAAAGAAGAAAGTCGCCCCTCGGCGGGCAATGACAAGCCTCCGAGTGTATTTCTGCCTTGAAAAAGTTCGGCTTGAAACTATAGGTCCCTCCATTCGTGAGACAATATCAAGGCGCACACCACAAATAAGAGGAGGAGCTCAGCCAAACACCCAAAATGGGTGTACGCTCGAATTATATATATGTATACATATATAAGTAGAAAATATCTTATTAGGTGTCCTTGTTTAAGATAACGATCCTCCGGAAGTTTTTTTAACCTTTGCACCGTAGCGACGGCGAGTATCGTAGGTGATGGAACAATGAGCTGTAAGAGCTTTACGACGCCATAGACATACCTAAATGAAAAAAATCATTGACGCGAACACTTCTTAGGTGTTTGATGAGCTCCTCCTTCTATTTGTGGTGTGCGCCTTGATGTTGATCCACTAATGCAGGGACCTACAATTTAGAGCCGACTCCGAAAGGCAAATGATTTCCGGGGCCTTTTCATGGCAAAAATATATTGGGAGGCCTGTCATTGCTTGCCAGGGGGCGGCCGCTATTAGAAAAAATGTTTTGAATCATTTTGCTGCACTCGGTTACGGCGGCGTATTCGAAGCGGTAACAGCAGGAGGTAGCAAAGGATGAGGAAGTTCTTAGGGCTTGGTTAACAGAAAGCGCTAAATATCTGGGACTTGTACTGGATAAGAAGCTAAATTGGGAGCTCACAGTCGCAGATAGAGTACGCAAAGCTACGACGGCACTCATTGGGAAAAATGGGTTTTGAAACTCAAGAATGATACCGGTTGTATACAGCAGTAATTAGACCAATTCTCTACTACGGTATTGCAATATGGTGAAATTCCCTGGAGGAGGGCTTAAACATTAAAAGAGTTGACAGGGTCCAAAGACTTGCATCTGTTCTTATAACCGGTGCAATGTCAACCACACCCTCGAAAGCACTGTATGCACACTTCCTTCCGGTAGACCCACAGGCAAAGTATTTGCACGTAGTGCGACAATAAGGCTGAGCACTTTAAGTAAGTGGCCAAACACTGACTATGGCCCCGGTGCAATCGTGGATGGTACATTGGGGGTTCCCGGACAGGTGGACTATACAGTCCCGCCTATACTTGTTACTATAACGTTCGAAACCCTCCGAGAAGAGTGGGAACGGGACGTTGTAAGGCAAGGCGAGTCCATCCATGTATACACATATGGCTCAAAGCTCGATGGCAGGATGGGCGGAGGTGTATATTTCGAGCATCTGGGAATCTCCTTCAGTTTTCGGCTTCCCGACTACTGTAGTGTCTTTCAGGCTGAACTGATGGCAATAATGAAAGCACTGGTACAGTGTGATGCGATACCTGGAGATGATACCTACATTTTCCCTGATAGCCAGGTGGCGGTAAAATCCCTCAAAAAACAGTCGACAACCTCCACGGTAGCCATGAAATAGCGCACATCTCTTAACGAGATGGCTGAGTCATTTCACCGAATGATAAGGGATAATTAAGAAGGATAAGGGATTGTTCCCCGCGCGGCATCACATGGGGACATGAGCCTGAGTGTGCCCTACAATAACCGCTTCAATCTAACCTAACCTAACCTTGTACCAAGATGTAATAGCTAGCGTAGAACATGCCCAGGCGGCTAATCGATACTCCAAACGCTTAGTATTACTAGCCACACTGGATATTAGAAATGCTTTCAACAGTTTAAGCTGGAACGACGTAATTGAAGCCTTAAAGGTAACATTCAAGATCCCGAATAATCTATTGAAGATTATTCGTAGCTATCTCAGCAATCGCGTGCTCTTATACGAAACGCGAGAAGGGTGTAAGACTAAACAAATAACAGCAGGTGCGGCTCAAGGATCAATACTTGGACCTGAACTCTGGAATATAAGCTACGATGAAATCTTTCGAATAGAGATGCCTGAGGATGTGCATTTAGTGGGATACGCAGATGACATTGCTGCTGTAATAATCGCCCGAAACACCGACGAAGCCAAAAGAAAGTTAAATCAGGTGATGATCCGAGTCCAGACATGGCTAGAAGATCATGGATTAATGCTGGCCACGGAGAAAACAGAGCTAATCCTTCTAACGAACAGACGTATCCCATTAGAAGTAGACATACAAGTACTTGATGCCACTTTATCCACAAAAAGAGTGGTCAAGTACCTAGGAGTGCAATTAGACACAAGGCTAACCTACTGGGCGCATATAAACCATGCTGCCACAAGAACTGCCAAGGTAAGCGGCATGTTAAGTAAGCTCATGGCAAACCTTGGAGGTCCAACGCAGAACAAGCGCAAACTTTTAATGGACACGACGAACTCGATTCTCTTATACGGATGCGAAATATGGGCAGATTTGCTTAAGGTGCAATGCCGGCGGAAAATTCTGGCAAAAAACACAGGAATCCCAGTACCATACTTCTCCGATAATAGAGTTCAAACACTCACACTTTGGCAGGCAAGATGGAACTCTGAAAGGTATGGTAGATGGACAGCGAGTGCCAAAACAAAAAAACAAAAAAAACCTAGAGCTTCGTTAAATTTTTATTAGTAGGCATACCCTTTAACTGAAAACTGGAAAACGTGGTATTTTGAATTAACACTTAGAAAAAGTGGGCGTAGAAGGAAAAAAAAAATATTTTTTTAACTAACGTAAAAAATCGCATAACTTGAAAATGATAAAATTTTGGACATCATGTCATATGATCAAATTAACCAGAAATTACCTAAATAGCACTGCGCATAAGTATCTGGGACGACTTTCACAGTAACCCTGTATACTTGTATGCAATCCCATGTATATACATACAAACATATATATACATTTACTTAGATTTGCACAAAAAAAGGGTGCATGTAGGTAACTCTGTGTGAGTATACGCACGGCACTTACATAGGAATTTGTGTTTTCCAGATTAGTGACAGATAACACACATATGTACATATGTATGTGCTTGAAGGCGTGCAAATGTGATTACGATTAATTTCCAAGCCGTAGTACTAGAAATAATTTATCGGCAACTCTTTTGGATTTTTCAGTTACAAACCCGTTTTTGGTATTGGTATGTGTAAATGCCGCTCAACTTACCTTTTTCCCCGGCATTCCTCTATCGAATGACAACAGCTTGTATTTAAAAATAATTCGTTCTTATATTTCGCATTTTTTCCATTGAAAATAAATCTTAATATAATTATAGCCTTCACAGCCGACCGGAAGTCCTTTCATATTGGACCAAAGCACATACGTAAATGTATGTATGTACGCATAAATATATGTGCGTTCAGTTTTTGCACCCATTTTATTCCAATTATATTATTTATTGTAATTACTACTCACATATTCCCTTTTTACAACAAATCAGCGTTGCTCGCTAAGGGTGCCTATGTACCTAGTAAATCCTTTACGACCTGCGTTGATTAAATAGGAAAAAAATTAAAAAGCCTAAAACTCGAAACTGAAGACTATGCAGCGCGGGTATTTATTTGTCAACTCGTTTGCTGCTATTGCCAAAAAACGCACAAAGAAACGCGCTGGTCTTGTCGTTATGTACAGCATTTACCAATCTCGATCCTTTGTCGCTGAGCGGAAGTGCTGCTGATGGATGCGTTTCTGATTTCGCTGTGAATCCATTTTTAGCTGTGAGTTGTCGCTGTTCAACAATCAGTACAATTCATCATTTTGCATTGCGCAATTGAATTAATTCATACACATGCACGTATATAGGAGTTTATGAACATACATAAATACATACATTTAAGAGTGCCATATAATTATAGTTTGGGTGCTCTAGCGGACTTCACTGCATGTTGCATGTTGCGTAGTATCAACTTTCATGCAGCTAACATCCTCTGAGCGCTTAGCAGATGTAGAAATATGGTACTTGGCTCGCGCCATTTGTGATTCTTGTGTAATAAATGTGTTCTTGTAAATGAAAATATAATATAATACATACATACTCATACAACTGAAGCAAGCTCGCGCTCATATAAAAGTTCAAAAGTTCAATTATGTAGTGGTTCAGTACAAGTTTTCTTCACAGTCGTGTTTTGCTTTTACATCTGCCATAGTTTGATGACATCTTTTTGGCAGTTATTATATCTATAATTTACTACAATGATTTCGATCTAGAACTGCATACAAATTATTGAAATCCATTAAAGAAAATGGTGCATCTGTGAAAATTGCATTTCATAGCAGGCCCAAAAGTGGAGAAAATTTTTCGAAAGCAACAGCTGACCTTAGTTAAATGGACTAGTTTTTTCAGTTGTACTTCAGAAGCCGCAAAAAGTACTTCAGATTAGTCAATTGTGCCTCAGAAAATTTATATACGGTAGGATTTATTTATATATTTTATATAAGTAGCGCTTACGCCCTTCTTGGGTGTTTGGCCGAGATCTTCCTCTTATTTGTGGCGTACACATTGATGTTGCTATACAAATTGAGGGGCCTACAACTTTAAGCCGACTCCAAAAGGCAGACATTTTTTATGAGGAGCTTTTTCATGACAGAAATGCAATCGGAGGCGGCCACCTCATTTTCGCGAAAGAATGCACTTGTCACGAGTCAGCTCTTAACCATTGCTATGTTTTAGTTTAATTGATAATTAATAATAGTTTAGAAGTCCCAGATAATTCCATAATTTTTCAGATTAGTAAGAAACAAAAAGCTATCTCTTTATGTGTACATAATCCTCCTTTTGTCATGCGAATATATCGAGGGAGATATTAGAATTAAATAATTACTAATGATATCAATATTTTCAAACTAATTAGGTTTGTGACAAAAAAAATATACTATTCTGAAGTAAACTTTTGCAGATTTCTGCAAAATAGTTGACGCTGTCCAAAATGCGTTTGGAAAATGTCTAGACTATCCTATTACATATAAATAAAAGTACATTAGGACCAAATTTCAACTAAATTTAATCAATGTTTCATTGCTGGCAAATACTGAAACTCTTTGGAAATCAGCGTCAGGTTTTTTCTTTGCAATTATAAATTTAATTACTAGGTGGCGCAAAGTTTATTACCCTATCAGAAGATTTATAATTTTTGCAAATGGTGTCGCACGTCAATCATATTTGATACTTGTGATTTAGACAACTGCAGTATACAAACAGAAAAAGCAATGGAGCTCGTGAAGGTCAAAATAAAGCTTTCCATCTCTAAAAATCATTTTTTATTTAGTACAAAATTATTCAAAAACGAAATTAGATAATCTTGTATAACCGATCTAGCCACTCATTATCCTCAAAACTATACCAATTTTTAAAATTCTAGTGATTTTAACTTAAACTGATTCCCATTCTTAGATAAATAATTTAAAAATGTGGCACTTGACATTCTACTAAGTAGACATTAACCTCCTTTAACTACTATATTGAAAGGACTCTAAGGTTAATTTGTTACTTAGAGTATACACTACAAGGCATTTCTGTCACTTTTTGCCAGTTTTTGGATTCCCATCCAACATTTTTTTTGTGCTAATTAAAAATTTGAGGTCAGTTTTAATTGGTTTGAAACATCTACAGTTCACCTACAATAGATTCCAGAGACCAGCACGATGAGGTTGTAGTACTATTTTTAGACCTGTTTTACTTTTATTTTACAATTTTTTAAAGTTGGTGGCCGCCGTAGCCGAATGGGTTGGTGCGTGATTACCATTCGGAATTCACTGAGAGGTCGTTGGTTCGAATCTCGGTGAAAGCAAAATTAATAAAAAACATTTTTCTAATAGCGGTTGCCCCTCGGTAGGCAATGGCAAACCTCCGAGTGTATTTCTGCCATGAAAAAGCTCCTCATAAAAATATCTGCCGTTCGGAATCGACTTGAAACTGTAGGTCCCTCCATTTGTGGAACAACATCAAGACGCACACCACAAATAGGAGGAGGAGCTCGGCCAAACACCTAACAGAAGTGTACGCGCCAATTATTTATTTATTTTTAAACTTTTTTCATTTTTTAAATTTAAATTTTGTAATTTTTGGTTTTTTAAATAAAATTTTTTTTCTTTTAATTTTGAATGATTTTTTTTAAAATATTGTAATTTTTATTTTTTTTTTTATTTTGTAAATTTTTTAATTTTAATTTTAATTTTAGTTATATTTTTTTCAATTTTATTTTTAAATAAATTTGAATAAATAAATATTTATTATAAATTTTTTAATTTATTTTATCTTTTTTTATATATTTTTTTATATCGACCCCTATCTCGATAAGCTCAAAATCAATTAATTAATTTTCTGATTGGTCTTCAAAGTAATAAGAATAATTGCCTTTATATTATGTGTCGATGCATCGTGTTTTCGCATTGCCAATTTTTTATTCATATTACTGAATATAATATTTAAATTAAGGCAGCAGCTTAACTGAAAGCGCTGTTTCCACGAGCCGAACTAAACCCTTCATCGGGTCATGGACGCATGCCCTATACCAAGTTTCATTAAAATCGGTTGATTATTTTTAAAAGTCGTTCCCCATATTGGATATTCAATTTTGAATATTAAGAAACGAATCAACGACTTCAAAAGCTTCTCTATTATTTTTTAAATTTGTTCGCCATATTGAATACTAAATTCTGAATGTTGAAATGCTAATCTCAAAAGCCGCACCATGCCGAGTTTAATTGCAATCGGGTGATTATTATTCAAAGTTGTGTGCCATATTGAATCCGCCGTTTTTAAATTTCAGAAATTAACTTCAAATTCGGAAACTCTGATAGCCGTTTACGTTTACGTGAAGTTTAATTAGAATCGGATGATTATTTTTAAAAATGTACCCGAAAAGTTTCATTAAAATCAACCCGTTGGCATGGTATTTCCCCCATTTTGAAGTGCTTCTAAACCATAGTGTGCTGTAAGCAGGCCCCGTCCTATACACAATATTTACTTCCGACATGCCAATAACAGAAGAAAAGGAAGTGGCTACTTTCGCTGACGATACAGCCTTCATAGCTACTAGCGATTCACCTGCAAAAGCATCCTCTTTGCTGCAAAACCAACTAAATATTTTAGAAATTTCGCTTGATAAATGGAGGATCAAAGTTAACTCCGACAAGTCTACCCATGTCACCTTTACGTTAAGAAAAGATAACTGCCCTAGAATATTTTTAAATAATGCTGTAATACCAACGAATACCAAGGAATGCATTTAGATCGACGCCTTACTTGGAAATCCCATATTAAGGCCAAACAAGAGCAGCTTAAAAATAAAACCAAGGCTGATTGGTCGCAAATCTCAGCTTAGTTTAGAAAACAAAATAAGACTATATTAAGCTATTTTAAAGCCTGTATGAACCTACGGTATACAGCTTTGGGGAACTGCTAGCAAATCGAATATAGAAATCCTGCAACGCTACCAATCAAAAACTTTGCGTGCTCTTGTTAACGCCCCTTGGTTTATCACAAATGAAGCAATACACAAGGACTTAGATATCCACTTTGTAAAGAGTGAAATTCCAAACTTTTCTAATAGATATCTTGCACGGCTGTCAAACCATGTAAATACGAATGCTATATGCTTATTAGACTCAAGTAATGAAACAATATGACTGAAGCGTAATCATATCTTAGGCTTGCCATTTCTCTAATTTTGCTGAATTAAATTATTTATTCAACACTAAATAAAAAACAAAATACATAAGTTCCTATATGAAAATAAGCAACTCATTAGTACAAATGAAATTTAATACATTTAAGATCAAATCTTAGAACAAATATCGTAATTTTATATGTAGTTTTTGCATTAGTGCAAATACTACCGCTGCTATTAGATTATAAGACCTAATTTGCTGAGTATCATTGTATTAAGATAGATTGCAAATAAAATATTTACACAAAAAAAAAACTTCATTCTGTAGAACATTTGCCATCAAGGCCTCTAAGTTTAGTTAATTTTAAAAATTTTCTGTGGGACTATATCAAAAGTATACTTTGTGTGAATGAACCAGAAACCAGACAAATCTCAGTGAGAAATTGTCGATATAGGAACGCAATGCTGTTTACATTTTATTAAACATTTCACGAAAGAGTGGGCGGCGAATGAATTTCTTTTGTATGTTTAATTTGGAAAAAGAAACTCGAACTTCAGTGGGCCGCTATATGTTCTACATTTATTAGCTAAGTTGTTAAAAAGCCAATTTAATGAAAATGGCGTGGAAAGGGAATGCAGGAGCTCTTCAACTTAAGTTTGTTGCTTAAGTCTTTTGTATTCTAAAGGCTTCTGTACTCTATAGGCCTTCTTCAAACCTAGCGAATGCTATCCTCATATTGGACATTATATAAGATTTGTTGGGGGCTGGACAAGTCAGTAGACCGTTGTACTTCACCTGGAGGTGGGCATATAAATGAAAGAAACGTAGATTAAGTGATTATTCAACTCCCGGCAAATAAGAGAAAACGGCTGGCTAAAGCCCAGCAAGACTACACTTAGTATTTGAAGTTTTTGTTTGAAACGAAATCTTCGACTTTGAAGAGAACAGAGTGGCAATATGAAAGATATAGTGTATCAAAAACTTTCAACAATGTATGTTATCATATTATTATTATCAGAAGCATATGTACAAAAGACTGCAAATATTGGTTGGAGTACTAACGGGACACCGTCTCACCCCGCATCTAGCAGCCAAAATGGGATTAGTCCCTGGTGAGGCGTGTAACACAAGCAACGAAGCGAATGCTAGGGGTAATTTAAAACACCTACTTTGCCACTGTTCTGCTCTTTGTAGGACTTGACAAATGTGCCCAGGATCAGCATATTTTTCACCCTTGAAGGATAATGCCGACAAAAGGCTGAACGGTTTGCAAAAACTCGCGAAAACGTACATCACGAGCTGCATAACGTAATAATTCAACTCCAAACACATAGTATTGGCAGCACAATCCTAGAGGTCTAAGTGAGATCTATTTACAGATCAACCAGCACTACTTAACCCTTTTACAACTTAAGGGGACCCGGTGGTCTAGAAATTAAAAAAAAAAAGATTTTTGTTTTTTCGATATTTCGAAGGTATAATATCTTAAGAATATGCTGTGAAATTTATATGCGGAAATTCCCAATATTATAACTTCTACAGCCCATTAACTAGGGAGAGAGCGATTCGCGCTCTCCTGTACCTCAAACTTTAAACTCATTTATCTCGAAACGACTTTTTTCGGCCTGGTATTGTCAAAATAACAAAAAAACTATTCAACCGAATCATCTGAAATTTTAATATGTTGTCCACGACATCAATGGCTATAGCGTGCTAGAATCATATTATTATTTGAATTATTTCGTTTTGTTTTTTATTAAAATACTGAAAAACCTCGATTTTTAGAGTGCCAAATTCAAAACCGCGCCATTTTATCAATTTTTTTTTTTGTAATTCTAGTTGCTACAGTCATACTGATTAATAGTTGTTTTGGTTTTTGTGTTCCAGATAAATAAAAGAGCGGACAACACCGTCCAGGTCCAATTTTTCGTGAGGGTCCACTTCGGCGTCATTTTTCAAATTATTAAAATTAAAAATTTTTTTTTTTCCATATTTCTTTGTAAAAGAAACTAAATAAAAAACCGAAACAATTAAATATCGTTTTTAATTTTTTTTATTGTAAAAAAAAATCCTAAAAATACCCTAATTTTTCGAGCTCTAGGCCACCGAGACCTCTTAACGTACGTAATTTTATCACACACCGTCCACCATAGCGAAGCATAGAGTATAATTGGTCAAATAACCGCCATCTATATCCAATATGTGTGGTCGAGGAGATACGTCCCAGGCCTTACCGAGCTTTTTCTTGCATGCGTATAAGACATTAGAAGCTTTCTTTGTCGATGTTTGAAGTGTTAATTCAACTCATCCAAGTATCGGTGGTGACCAGTTGGGAATGCACGGGGTTAACAAAGAGGTAAGCCACGATTAATGGATGTGGTTGTGATTGAATTGTTAGTATTTCTCTGTCTCTCTAATTTCTACTATTAAACCTAGTTTAACCTGTATGTTCCTATTTGTGTGTCTGACTATTTTTATATTTATCTCTAAGTTGAATTATAATTATACATACATATATATAGCTAAATTTACCGTTATTTTCTAAATTGTTAGTTTTAAGTTTACTGTATTATAAAGTACTAAAAGGTAGAGAGACAGCATCATTTCTTAAATAAATAATTCTGTGCCGAACGTGGGAAAGTTAGCTAAACAAGCCTTTAAAACTTGGACAGTGTCAGTCGGTCTCTCTTGGTTATATTATTTGAATTAGAAATCGACTAATTGCGCCCAAGAACGTAAAGGCCCAAACTAACAAGCCAAGCACCTGTACATCACAATTTCCGTAGCGTATGACTATATAATTAGAGGGGTGTTTATAGTTAGTTCCATAGGTGAAGGCAACTACTAATCATATCAGCAGTAGTCAACCTGCATTTCATTTGCTATTGAATGAATAAGTCGAGAATATACAGTTAGATAGACTTCGTTCCCCATATTCCTCGAAAACACACAGCTGGCTTTAACAACAACCTATTCCGTGGCAAGTGATTTTTTTTTTTTCTCAATTAATAATACTCCAGCTATGAATACTTCAAATTCGTAATAGTAAATTTCTGCGGAAAATTAACTATGCCAACAATAGTCTATAATTTTCGCATGGCTACTTGAAGTTGGAAAGGTGCAAGTACACAGTAAGTTGAATGTAACTTGCGCAGATCGCTTTGCTAATCAGCAGCGGCCAATTGGTAGCGTAAATTGGCGCAACTAACGAATTGCTGACTGCGCTGGACCACAACAATGCAATAGCAACAAAGCAACAATAGATCAAAAGCATTGCAATTACTACCCCAGAAGGTTGCGCCAAATTGTGAGCAGCAGTGGCAAGCCATGCAGTACACGCATCAAGTGCAGAGTTCGCTTCCTGCAACAAATGGCGAACGGAAACCAAAGCGGCTCGCTGAATGCAAAAGGCAATAGAAGAGCGCGGGAGGCTGAACTGCTGTAACTGGTAGCAGCAAAGACAATTATCATCGAAAGAAACTGCAATTTTAATGAAATGCAACAACAGCGATTACTTTGTGTATGTCTTTTTTCACTTGTTTTTTCCTGTTGGTTGCTGCTGCTTAAAGAGTAACGACAGAAGTCACTCGACGAGCTGTGCAGCGCCCATCGCGAACCACGCATCTCTGTTTGCGCATTCACATTCGCACATTGCATTGTATGATGGCAATGAATGAATGTGCCACTTGTAGTCGTATGGCAAGTACCTGGTTTCTTGCAACAAGCTCCAAGTTGCAGCTCGTGCAACCAGTTTGCATTGTTTTTGTATTGCGCTTGTTTACTTATTTGCACAGTCCGCAAGCATTGTGAAGTGTGTATAGCGTCATCGCTGTAGCGTGGCATTAGCGGCCAATGCTCGAGAATCAAGTAAGTATATGCTCGTCCAAGTAGAATGGCCTGTGGGACTGCATCGACACCGATGGCACTAGTAGCACCGAAGATGTTGCAAAAGCACGTTTCAGCGAACGTTTCATTATTGCGGCGACCGCTATCAACTACCAAGAAATGCGAACATTAAATATAATTTGCTTGGACAGCGCAAAAAAGTCGTAACTATACAAAAATAAATACCGCAGAAAGAAATTGCGGACAAAAATGAATGCAAGAAAAATGAATTAGTTTGAAAGATGTATGGAAATATGGAGGATGGCATGCCTGTGGCAAATAATAACACACACGCACATTGGACAACAACAGCCCGAAACAGCAACAATAACATGGTAAACGGCATAGTATCCGCCATCACCAGCGTTGCTATCAGCCACCACCACCACCACCGCCTTCTGCGGTCTGTTTTACCATTTCTGCTGCTACTGCTGGTGCTGCAAAAGCGGCAGCCATTGCGCTGGCAAAAACTTCTTGAAAAAGTTGCCCGTCTGACTGCTTCACTACCAGCGAAAATGCAATGGCGCTGAATGTTGCCGGTTGCTAGTCGCTGCCCGTTGGTGTTGGCAATGGCGGTGGCGTGCCAGCAGGCAATAAAGCAACAATGTAGGCGTTGCTCGTCTGTAAGCTAGCAACGTCCATCATTCACCGCTTCTCAACAATTCGACTTAAGCCTCTCCAATCGCATTTCTTTGCTTTGCTAAACAAATTTTTATTTTTATTTTTTAACTTTTTTTGTTTTTGCCTTTGTTTATACAACTTTCGCATTTTTTTCTCTTTGCTTTTTTCTGCATAATTTTTCCTGCGTCTGCGCACTGTGCTGCATTTATGAATGTGCTTTCTTATTTGGTTTCTGTTGCTTTTTTTGGCGTTCGCTTTGTAGGCAGCGTCGATTGTTGCCATTTTGTGGCGCAACGTATCAACAACAATCAACTTCAATTTGCATTGCATCGTGGCTCAGCTGGTTTTTGCGCAGTTTTTATATTTTGAACGTTTGCGGGCTTTTCGCTGCACTTACTGTACTTATGGGGAATTAATTTATGCGGCATGTTATGTGTAGTTACTTCGGAGTAGTGGCAACTTGTTGTGCATGTGTCGGTGCATGCATTTATAATTTTCTTAGAATAATACGTTGATACGATTGAAGCAAGTGTTGGTACAGTAAAGCGAGATTGGGAAATATTTGATCACAAATATTATATTAGGTGAAGTTAAAAGTTTCGAATGCTTTCCGCTAGATATGTTCAGTAAGTCATGCATATCTCAAGATATATGGCTTGTAACGGGTCATACTATACAATGATTTTATGCTGATATAACATTTCAAACAAAAAAAATATTTGAGAGTTTGAAGTTAGATAGAGAAAATTCGATACACTTTTCAGTATCGATATGACCGAGGTAAAATTCGAAGCTGACCACTATTTTGCTGCTTATGGACCCCGGCCGCCGTAGACGAATGGACTGCCATTCGGAAGTGCGAAGGTTCGAATTTCCGTGCATGCACCACCAAAGGACAGAAACAGTATTTCTGCTGTTCGGAGTCGGTTTAAAACCGTAGGTCCCTCCATTTGTGGAACAATATCGAGACGCACCCCACAAATAGAAGAATGAGCTCGGATAAATACCTAACAGAAGTGTACGTGCCAATTATTATTATTATTATATCGAAAATTTGAAGAAGACCTCGCCCAGATACCCAAAAAAGGTTGGAAGGGCTAATTATACTGGGTTACGTGACTTTAGGACCTTATTACTTAGATCATTTCTATTCCATTTTGTTGCATGACATGATGCCCAGAAACCTAAGAATTTTCGAGATATTCGATTTTAATACAAATTCCCTTTTACTTTACTTTACTCTTTAATTACCTTTCACGAGGTTTGTTCTTAGATGCTGCCTCATTTTGCCAGCCGTGACAAGTATCTTTTGTTTTAGGAGATCCACATTACCGATCACTAAACGTGAAGATCCAACGGCGTTAAATCTCCGTTTTACGATGGTCATGGTAATCGCCTACCTCCTCCACTCCCTTCATTGGGTTCAATTAGCGGCGAGTCATGCTCGAACACTTCTGCTGTAGTGAGCTGTAGTTCCTAAAATAGTGAACAAAAAGTTAAAGATTTGATGCTGTTTTTAAAACTAAACAACCGACTGCCGATTAATATCAAAATACTAGGTTGTTCAATAAGTTTTTGCTGTTCGATGAGAGAGTGAGTTGCTACTAACCTAAATTTGTTTTTGTTATGTTTCATTTCATATGCCATTTAGTACACAGTATTTTCTACAATCACAAAAAAGATTCAGCAAAAAATCAGGTATCGTGCAGTGATTAAATTTCTATTTTTATGATGTTTAAAAGCAAAGGATTTTTATAAACCAATGTTGAAAGTGTATAAGGACTTTTCGCCTTCAATTAGTATGTATGGTAGAAAGATGGGTGGCTAAATTTAAAAGTGGTGATACAAGTGTTGAAGACGATCCACGTCAAAGACATCCAAAAACAGCAACAACACCAGAAATCGTACAAAAAATACATACAGCATATCGTATTGGAAAATCATCAAGTCACTAATAGAAATTTAGTAGAAGCCCTAGGCATCTCAATGGGGAGTATATGGAATATTTCGACCGAAGTATTGTATTTCAGAAAACACATTCCAATGCAATTTTCTCAGCAACATTTAGAGCGTTTTTGAAAGGATAAAGTAGTTTTTGTGCGTCGATTCATTACTATGGATGAAATTTGGGCTATCACCATAATCATACATCAAAACGAGAAGCTAAAGAATGGTGTAAACCTAGTTCTTCGGCTCCGAAACGAGATCGTGTACAAAAATCTTTTCAAAAATAGCATCCGTATTTTGAGATACGAGAAGAATTTCTTTTTGTGGATTTCTTGCAAATTGGTAAAACAATAAACTCTGAATATTATTGTAACTTCTTAGACCAGCTGGAGGAAGAAAGACTCAGTTCGCAAAAGATAATAAATTTCCATTAGAACAATACACGGTGTCACAAAAGTAGTTTGGCAATGTCTAAAATCCATGAATTAAATTTCGAATTGTTGGATCATTGACCGAATTCACCACATTTGGCCCTTAGCGACCTCCCTCTGTTTTCCATACAGCTGTTTCATAACAGCCGTGGAACTGTATTTTGTATAGAATCCATAAATCGGAATCTCGTTGGAGCAGTTGTATTGATGTTCAGGGAGACTATACTTAATAATAAATATTTTTGTTTTTATTTTTCTTCTCAATACTGTTCTGCAGCTTTTTTAGATGTTCAACAGGCATTCGACAGAGTATGGCACGTGGGACTTCTATACAAAATTAAAAAACTCCCGCCAGCACATTTCTATTTGATCCTTAAATCCTATCTGAGTGAAAGGCACTTTTATGTTAGACACCGAGATGCGTCTTCAGAAATATACAATATTAGCGCTGGTGTGGCCCAGGGTAGTGTGTGGGGCCCCGACCTATTCACAATATTTACTTCCGACATGCCAATAACAGAAGAAGTGGAAGTGGCTACTTACGCTGACGATACAGCCTTCATAGCTTCTAGCGATTCACCAGCATCCTCTTTGCTGCAAAACCAATTAAATATTTTAGAAATTTGGCTTGATAAATGGAGGATCAAAGTTAACTCCGACAAGTCTACCCATATCACCTTTACGTTAAGAAAAGATAACTGCCCTAGAATATTTTTGAATAATGGTGTAATACCAACGAATACCAAGGTGACATATTTAGGAATGCATTTAGATCGACGCCTTACTTGGAAATCCCATATTAAGGCCAAACAAGAGCAGCTTAAAAATAAAACCAAGCGAATTCACTGGCTGCTTGGTCGCAAATCTCAGCTTAGTTTTGAAAACAAAATAAGACTATGTAAAGCTATTTTAAAGCCTGTTTGGACCTACGGTATACAGCTTTGGGGAACTGCTAGCAAATCGAATATAGAAATCCTGCAACGCTACCAATCAAAAACTTTGCGTGTTCTTGTTAACGCCCCTTGGTTTGTCACAAATGAAGCAATACACAAGGACTTAGATATCCCATTTGTAAAGAGTGAAATTCCAAACTTTTCTAGCAGATATCTTGCACGGCTGTCAAACCAAGTAAATACGAATGCTATATGCTTATTAGACTCAAGTAATGAAACAATATGACTGAAGCGTAATCATATCTTAGACTTGCCATTTCTCTAATTTTGCTGAATTAAATTATTTATTCAACACTAAATAAAAAACAAAATACATAAGTTCCTATATGAAGATAAGCAACTCATTAGTACAAATGAAATTTAATACATTTAAGATCAAATCTTAGAACAAATATCGTAATTTTATATGTAGTTTTGCATTTGTGCAAATACTACCGCTGCTATTAGATTATAAGACCTAATTTGCTGAATATCATTATATTAAGATAGATTGCAAATAAAATATTTACACAAAAGAAAAAAAAATGTTTCTCGCTCGTTTTAAGTGTTTGGTAACAGAAAAAACAATTTTGAACGTTATCTCGTTGTTATCTTTATCGGATTTCAAATTAGAAGATTCTACATAGAAAGATAAAGTCTTTTTGGACACATCTTCATAGCGGGGCCAGATAAATTTAAGAATACATAAAAGCGCGCCATCTCTAGCGCGCTTGAGTTGGACCCCACAACTAAGATCTCTTTCGTCATGAAATGGACCACAGAATATAACCTTGAAGTCGTTAAGTATTCTATGCGGTATCAGCTGGTCGTAGAAGAGGTTGAGAAATACCGCCTATGCATTGGAAAGGTCAGATGGGAAGGACTTGGCTTCACTTCGTGTGTCCAACTAGCACCAGTTAGAATGAAAAAGAAACGATTGGTTAAGCAGTTATTGCGCCAATCAAGAACAATAAAGAGAAGAGAACCTTAAAACCTTTTCAGTCGATAACAAAATACTCTTTTCACTCTGGTCAATATTTACGATTTCGGATAATTTATTAAAAAACAAAAGAAACTAATTGATTATATAAAGCATAAGACGTCGTTTGTTGTGAAGTTGCACCTCTTATACTATATATAATATATAATTAGCGCTCACCCCCTTTATGGGTGTTTGGCCCAACTCCCCCTCCTGTTCGTGGTGTGCGTCTTGGAGGGCGTTTAGTTTAATGCTGCCTCCGAACGGCAGATGGTTTTACCAGGTATATACCTATGAAGTGAGACTTTCAGCTATTAGTCCATAGATGTCGGTAGGAGTGTTTTTAAACCTTCCCAAATGTCTTCTTTTTTTCGTCTGTCATCTGTTAACAATATTCAGTTCAATGTTTGTTACGTTTCATACAACAATGCATTTTTGTTGCTCTTAAAAATGTCGAATTTCGTGCCTTCGAACTACGATTTGCGGACATCGTAAAACCACTTGGGAAATGCTGCTCTCCCGGTTCAAAAGGAAGTCTTTTTTGCATCGAATCGTTACGGGACTGAAAAATGGGTGTATTTCTCCAATCCCATGCGTAAAGGATCGTATAGTCCGCCCGGCCACAAGCCAAAAACAACGGCCAAACCAAATCGCTTCGGCCGCAAGGCAATGCTGTGTGTTTTCAGGGATCAGCGTGGTATGATTTGGTACGAGCTATTAAAACCAGGAGAATCAGTTGACGGTGCATGCTACCAACGACAATTGGCCGATTTGAACAGCGCTATACAGCGCCCAGAATATGCCGATCGGCGTCACAAAGTAATTTTTCTTGATGACAAAGCACCGCCACATCGAACAAGAGCGACCCGGGAATTGGCGAAGACGTACGATTGGGAACCGCTGGTGCAAGCGGCTTACTCACCAGACTTGGCGCCTTCCGATTATCATTTGTTTGCATCGATGGGCCACGCACTTTCCGAGCAGCGGAGAATCCAAAAAATGGCTCGATGATTGGTTTGTAGCCAAAGATGGCCAAATTTTTTGGCGCAGCATCCACAAATTGCCTGAGAGATGGGAAAAATATGTCGCTAGCGAGGGCTATTATTTTGAAGATTAAATTTGTAACCATTTTTTTTTTGTTAATAAACGTTTGAAATTGAAAAAAGTCTCATTTCATAGGTATACGCCGGTATGAGGGGCTTTTTCACAGGGCATTTCCGACTGATAGTCGCGCACTAACCCTTTCGGCTATAGTGGCCTCTTCCTTCTTCGAAATTTCGGCAGCAAGTCCACGTTTATTCGCCAGCTTGGTTGCCAAAATGGACGCTCCTCCGTATTTGTGGCAGATTGCCAAATCTCCCCTCATGTGAATATATATGCATTTGGGCCATCAAAATAGCGAAAAAAATTTGATCACCAATGCTGTAATTAGCAATGACTTTTTTGTTGTACTAATAATTTCATTTTAATAAATAATTTGAGAGTGCGTGCTGAATCATCATCACGATATACCTATTATATGCAAGCATGTGAGTGTGTGTATGTGTAGCAATTACATTAATAGAAACTAGCACTGCAGAGGCACTTCTACATTTCTTATGTAAATACACTTTTCATACAGTTATTTGTAAATAAATAATTTTTTATTGCTACTTCTCGCCTGTTCATTATTCAACTGGGCTCAAATGAGCGCATTCAAATGGTATATTTAATGTCTAACAAACAGCATTTCCCTACATTTCACATGCGAGCAAATTACATATTTTCATCATGCAAACAAAATGGCCGCACAAAAACAAAAAAATTAAATAAAATAAAAAACATGAAATTTACTTCTGCAATACGATTTCTAAGAAGTTAATTACCACTGCGCCAAGTGTGGCACAAAGAAATGAAAAACAAAAAATGCTAAACTGGCCGACATTAAATGTTACAAAAACAACAGCACAGGCATCTGCAATTTGTGTGTGTGTGAGAAAATACTGCGCCAGTTTCAATTTTTTCTACTTATATGGTACGAGCACTGCTACCGGTTTTGCGCCACAATCCGCCATTGAATTTTAACGTCTTTTTAGCAGTTTTTCTTTTGTTATTCTCTTCGTTGTTTTTTCGCACTGTTTTAACGCAAATTACTGGTCAGTTTAATGGCGGATACTTGGCATCCGTTGCAGGCGGCATTGCAGCGCCAAATCGAGTCTCCCCATCAACGGCAGCGTGCAACCTCACTACTCGTATATTGGTGCAGTGAATCGTTGTTGGTGGACTAGAATGGCTATCAGATGTGACCGGTTTTTTCTTGTGTCTTGGGTGTTGGGACCAGTAGCCAGTTCGTCAAACGTTGAACCCACCTATTGAGTGAGTTGTGGCATTGCTGCTATTCGAATTTGCAACAACGTCACTCCTCTCGGCCGCCCCTTGCCGCCCCGCCGCTCTGCCACCTAGCAATTATGGTTGTTTTGCGCGTAATAATTTCACTTCTGCATTAAATGGATTTAATGAATGTGGTCCTATTAATTTTTGCCTTCACAGCGCCAGCCACCGTCAAATGACCAACTGACAGTTACTTTTTTCCAACCACCGCAAACCTTTCGATGGCAATGTTTTCCAGCCGTGGTTATTGTTACTACTTTTAAAACCTGTTTGTTGTTGTTGTTGTTATTATTAGAAATAATTGGTTGCAGCACACAATTTGGCTACTGATTTTATTTTGCCATTGCAGCAGTTGTTGTTATGTTGTAAGGCAATATTTCTATGCGTTGTTTGCGTATTCTTGCACAAATGAACTTTTTCTCTATTTTTTACAATATTTTTTTTTTTCACTATTCGCAACCAAATTGTGAAAATTGGCGGAAATCGTATAATGTAATTTTTATTTAAATTTTTCATTGAAAGCAATTATTTGGCGCTGTCTTGCGTTGGTTGATTGATGATTGGTGGTGCGCAAGTGGAGCAGCAACGTACAGCAGCAATGGGTTGTAATTGTGGCAATTGATTTTTCTATTGCAATTATTTACGGCAGCTGTCTTAGTTGATAAGATCAAACTCACGAGCCGCGAATGGGAAAAGTAGGTGAGCCAATCGATTTTGTAGTCAAAATTATTCACAGTTATTGGGGCTTATCTTTCTCTTGAACCATAGTCGTTTTGAATAACATTACAATTACAAATGTTGGGTTTGCTTTCCATATTCCGTTTAATGTATCCAAATGCGTGGACTGAGTCACTCACAATGCTCAACTCTCTGTTTAAAATATAGATAATATTTCCTATTGACTAACTATGTCCTATATCATGATTCAATAATAAAAGGTTTGCTCAGTAATCAGCTTTCTCATTCCCTCTTGACAAATCGGCTCCCTTAGCAAGACACTGGGTTGCTGACTCTAGAAATTTTTAGTGAAAGTGGACGAAAAGTAAAATTTCTTGGGAAAACATTTCGTTTTCAAAGGGTGTATAAGGACTTGCTCGGTATGTCCATAACCAAAACGATATGGAAAACATCCTGACATAGAGCTTAAATCAGGATATCATAGAACATATTTTCGGGGCAATGAATGTGAAAGATGGACGTTTTGACAATTTGAACCCGATGGCTTTCAAATACAGGTTGGGGGAGTACTTACTAGGTTACCTCAGAGATACATAAGTTACCAACAAGAGCTCATTTAGCAATATGTAACTAATCACAGCCTCCTGATGGCAGATAGTTTTTTATGAGGATTTTTTTCATGACAGAAATACACTCGGAGGTGTATCATTCATTGCCTGCCGAGAAGCCTCCGGTATTACAAACAACATTTTCTATCATTTTGTGATTCATACCCGGGGTAGTTTGTCAAGTAGTTAGGAATGTAAAAATAATGGTGACTTGGGGGTCAAAACTCCAAACTTACATGGGCATGGCATAGTAAAGCAAGGCGTGAGTATGTTCACAGCTTGTTGTTAGTCAACTAAATTTATGATGAGTTCGCTTCTCTGCCCTAATGAAAGGGCCATAACACTTAAGAAATATAATAGCGTCATATTGGCATGCTCAGTTTTCAATTTAAAAATTAGTTCACAAACTATCAACCTGGGTTTAACTTAATAACCTTATTTTTTAATATCATTCCTGGCAATTTCTATTTGTACCATTTATAATTTAAGTAAAAACAAAACATTTCTTGCTACCATTTTTACCCAAAAAGTATTTTATATTATTTTTCGCCCTTCTTAAATGCTACCTTTTGTAAGGAAGTATCAGAATTCTAATATCACAAGTGAGCAAACCTTTAATAATTCAATCATGGGACTATATCACATTTCTATGTTAAAATTAATAATGTACGAAAGCATAAAAATACAAATTTTTAAATATATTCATTAGGGTGCCTCTGATTCGACAAAACATTTTTTTTTTCACCTGTCATACTTATAACGTTTAAGTAAGTTCGTAGCGTTTTTACTGAAGATTTTTATTTAAACAAAAAATAATAATTATATCAATAAGTTAATCAATTAGATATTTGCCGTTGCTGTTTGCAACCTCTTTCCACGTCTCGACCAATTTGTTAATGCCGCTACGCCAAAAGTCGTCTGGCCTGGTGTCAAAGAAGTTGTTGAACCAGGTTTTGTGGACCTCTTTATTATCGAAGGTAACGCCCTTCATATGGTTTGACAGGGAGCCGAAAAAGTGGTAATCGGTTGGTGCAAGGTCCGGAGAATACGGTGGATGCTGAAGGACATCCCATTGGAGCTCTTGGAGTGGTTGTCGTGAAGTAGTATGGTTTGACCATGTCGATCAGGTCTTTTCAGTCGAATAGCCTCATATTCACGTATTCACGTGGTGTTGCTGGACAATGTAGAGTTCCCTGTTGGCCGTGGCAATCTTTTCGAGCATTCCCTAGTGCACTATGCCCCACCAGTCCCACCAAACACATATCACATCTTCTTTGGAGGAAGATCCGTCTTGACTCTTGACTTTGGCGTATCTCCTGGAACCACCCAGTCCTGTCTTTGCTTCATATTGATGTATAGGCACCATTTTTCATCTCCCGTCACGATTCGGTAAAAGAAGCACTGTTAATGACCGCGTGTTGCTCGATGGCGGCACCCACGCTCCCAATTTTTCGGTAAATCCCATTGAGTTAAGGTGATTGAGAATCGTTTTATGATCGCAGTTCGTTTTTCCCGCGATTCATGACTGATTTGGCCACCGTTCTCCTTCAAAAGTGATTTAAGACCTTCTTCATCGAATTCAGAAGCGTCTTCCGCTGCGGGACGTGTCAAGGACGTCAAAGTCGCCATTTTTGAACTTTGCAAACCACTTCTGTGCTTGATACCTTCTCGCCTTGACATCTTCTCCATACACGTCGCAAATGTCCCAGTCTGCTTCGGCAGCTTTTTGACCTCGAAGAAAACCAAAGAAGGAGAAGTGTTGAAAATGTTGATTTTTGCCTCCTGGGTATTCCATTTCTAGGCTTCAAAACTAATAAAAAACTAAATGACTGAAAAATATTTAACTTAGTTTTGCAGAGCAGTCAGAGTTCTATCGAAAGAATACTTACACTTTGCCAAACAGCAAACAACAAAAGAATATAAAAACGCTATGAACTTATTCCCCAAACCAATATTTAAGTTGGTCACCCAGCGGCTAGAATGCCTTCAATCGGTTCATAACATTTCCTTTTTATGATATGTATGTTATTTCTCCCATTTGTGGAACAACATCAAGACGAGCGCCGCAAATAGGAGGAGGAGCTCGGCCAAACACCCAGAAGAAGGTGTACACCCCAATTATATATACATATGTAATTTCGCAAATATATAATTGTAAAACCACTTCATTGCAAATATATATATGATGAATAATATATCGATGATAAAACATAAAAATATATCTATGTATGAGGTGGTCCACATACAAGAAGTGCGCACTTTTTTTTATTATCCGTACGACTCTCAGTATAAAAATTACATATTTTTTTTAATACAGAATTTTGAAATACATACATCATTTCGCAATAAAGAATTCTATCAACTATTGTAGAATTTTACAAGACAAAGTTGTAAAACCTGAATTTTTAATACAAAATATTGGACCATACAGATTTCATACCTAACCTCCCCTAAGTTAACCTCCCGCAAAGACCTAAAGATTCTAACGAAATGCAAAGTCGTCTGAGGAATTCCCAATTCCAATTCAATGATATTCACAGACGACTTATTACTTTTATGGGCACATTATCACACACGTGTTCGATATTTTTTGGGGATAATCTACTCTACGACCGACTGGGTCCTCCATCATCAATATTGAAGTCGCTTGATCCGCTCGTGAATTTGCTTACAGGATAAACGTTCCCCTTATGCCAGATGTATGAATGCGAAAATTTTCCAGTTTTGAGTTTATGGGTTGATTTGGATGTTCTATGTTGTACCAAAACCCTGAATATCTTGCGTGCAAGGAATCCACAAGTAATTTTTTATATCAGAAAGCAAAACTTCTGATTTTCATAGCGCAAAAAACTTTCAAACTTGATTCCACAACATTTTTATTTTTATACAAAAACATGCATCATTTTGGTAAAAGATTTACGAAGTTTAACACCTAAGTCAACCGCAGGTCCCATTTTCCTACCGCAGGGCAAAACGTCCTAACACAGATGTCAAAATAAGTAAAGTTATTTTACAGTGAGTCAATGTGGAACTGCTATTGTTCATCGAATTCAATATTTTTCTAAAGTATGGCACCATAATTTCTTTTTATTCGTAAAAAGTTCGGTTTTTGTGGAAAATTTATTAATTAATTAATTTATTTATTTAAACTACCAGGCTCAGCCTTCACATATCAGATTGCATTTCATTGTCTTATAATAAGTTACCGCAGATACAAGGAATTAATTTAAATTTGAGGCTATATATATCGACCTCAGCAATATTATAAATGGAATTATGCGCTAGGTGCGCAACTAAGTTATTTTGATGAAAATACAACTTTATTCTGAAAAAATGGTTACAAGTGAATCATTGCCCATCGCTGGGTACTCCTTTTCCCCACCTTTCTGGTAGATCTCGTATACCGTCGCAGTAAAACTGTTCATCTTTTGAGGCTATCCACGGATCAAGACATTTTCTGATGTCTTCATATGAATGGAACTGCTGGTCAGCTAGACCATTTGACATCAATCGGATCAGGTGGTAATCGGACGGCGCAATATCTGGAGAATATGGCGGGTGGGGTAGAATTTCCCATTGTAGTGCTTCCAGGTAGGTTTTAACGGCTTTGGCAACGTAAGGCCGAGCGTTGTCCTGCTGTAGAATCACTTTTTTATGTCTCTCCGCGTGTTGCGACCGGTTCTCGCGAAGTGCTCGGCTCAATCGCATCAATTGAAGTCGATACCGATCCCCAGTGATGGTTTCGCTTGGTTTTAACAGTTCATAATAAATAGGACCAACTTGGTCCCACCAAATACATAGCATAACCTTCGCAGCGTGAGTATTCGGCTGAGCTGACGACGTAGAAGCATGACCGCTCAGTCCCGTAGACTTTCTTTCCTTTGGATTAACGTAATTAATCCATTTTTCATCACTTGTCACGATGCGATGAAGAAAACCCTTCCTTTTTTTGACGCTGTAGCAGTTGTTCACAGGCGAAAAAACGACGTTCAACATCCCTTGGTTTTAACTCATAAGGAACCCAAGTCCCCTGTTTCTGAATCATTACCAAAGCATGCAATCGGTGGAAAGGGCTTGGCGGGTAACTCCTAATACTGAAGCAAACTCTTCTTGCGTTTGACACGGATCCTCATTGAGCAATGCCTCCAATTCAGCGTCTGCGAAGGTTTTTGGACTTTCTTCACGCGGACGGTCGTCAATTTTAAAATCACCGCCTTTGAAGCGACGGAACCAATCCCGGCACGTTGTTTCACTTAAAGCAGCATCTCCATAAACTTTTTGTAGCTCTCGATGCGCTTCAGCCGCCGTTTTTTTTCGAATCAAAGAGGAAAATCAACACTTCCCAAACACTTCAAATTACGATTATTCGGCACAAAATCAGACATTTTCACATAACCAAAAGTATATGATATCAAAACAAAATCTCGAATGTGTCGAATGTATTTGTTTACCATATGTCTAAGCTTGGTTTATGACGTTTAGGTTATGTTAGAATCGACTAACACACCCTGCTGGCGGCATCTATTGACAAACAGCGGGAACTTAGTTGCGCACCTTATAATAGCAAATATTCCGTCCTCTTAGTAGCCTTCCGGGTAAGGCGAGTCGATTTTGCTGCCGCGAGTGTCTTTTATAAAAAGGATTTCATTAATTTTTTTTCTACTTGCAAGTCAAATAATCTCAGTGTTTTCAATATTGCCTTCCATTTCTCTGAAAATTGGTTTATTTGTAGCTTGAGCAAAAGAAGAAATAAACTGAAAAAAATTTGAAAAAAATTAATAATTTTGAGATTTATTTATTCTGTTGCAGAGTTATTTAAAGTTCTTTTTAACATTTTTATATTTTTTTTTGGATACACTATACTCGTACTTAAAAAAATATGTTTAAAAAAAAGATAACAATTTTTTAGTTCAGAATTTTTGGGAAGACATTTTCTTCTTCAATTTCAAAACACACTCCTACCTCAAATTGTTTCTTAATTCTGTCATTAACACTATGATTAGTAATCTCTGAAAGTTTCATAGTAGGATTCCTATAACTTTTCGAGTTATATTGCGAAACTTGCTTACTATTTATTGTACTCGTAAGTATGTATGATACGACGCCTCGGTCGACTTGCAAACGGATGTAACATACGAGAATATGTGAGCTAGCGCTTCGCTTGAGTTTGCCGAAGATATCATATAGGTATAGCCTCTGGAAGTCCAAATGTACATTACAAAATTCTGATAAAAAGTTTCAAATTTTGATAGAAGTTTGCAGAATTTTCATAATTTTTGCACAAACGATTTATTTGTTTGAATATACGACTTATATGTTTTTATTTTTTTTTTTTTTTCTGATTAATGAGTTACAAAAAAAATGTTCCAAATACCCCATACCTATTAAATTTTCTTTTTTTTGGACATCATCTCTCTTGGTTTTCCACACGCACATATAAGAACCAATTTGATTTCAATGACTTTTTTCCTCGCTGTATAAGAGTTGAACGTAGCCGAATACTTTCTATATATAATATTTATTCATTTACAAAATCTTTTAAACATCCATAATTTTTTTGATTTTCCTAGAAACCCCTTAATAAACGGTATTTTCTACCCTTGTCGCCAATATAAAATTGAAGCACTAATTTTCCCGCGCCATAAACTCATCATTGTTAGCTGTGCCATTAATAAGGTCGTGGCACTACAATTTTTCTTTATCCATCGCACGAGCTGTAAATTAAGTGATTATCACCATGGGATAGCGACAATGACGATGATTACAAGTACATATCGTAGATACATACGATCATAGCCACATAGGCGGCGGCGCTGATCCAGTGAAGAATTTGCAATATGTATGTATGTATGAATGAATGTCGCGCCATGGAGGCCAACACAACGACCACATCGCCACATGCGGAACGCTTAAAATTACAAATAATAAAGAATTTAATATAAAATTATATACAGCAAGCCTGTGGCAGGCATGCTTTGCGAAAAGTGGCAGGAGCATAAAAGGCGCCTAGGGAGCGCGGCATGGATAATAATAATTTGGCGCACTTGGCTTATTGTTAAGAGGACAATTACCTATATGTTTGTACTGCTTATAGCTTATAGGATATTTGGTACTCACAAAAAATAACTGCATATCAAATGGTTACTTACCGCATTAAACATGCGCCTGGTATGTATAAGTACATTTTATGCATCTACTTGTACAAAACACATGAAAGTACATATCGATACTATTGGTATATTAAAACTATAGTACCGTTGTGTCTGCTCATAATACTACCAGCAAAAAAATTAAAATGATGTTGGGAGTATAACAGAATATCCTAAAATATTTCTAAACATTTTTTCTGTAGAATTGTCCGCTTAAACGCGGTTATCTCCGATGCAGGTGAACCAAATTCGACGGGAGTTTAATTGATATAGCCCGCGATAAATGATAGCACATCTACTTGTAAAGGGGTTTTTAATAAGAAGTGCTATTTTGATATTCAAAGAAAAGTGCTATTTTTTAATACAAATGATAGGATGTTTATTTCATTATAAAGAGGAAGATATGCCGTTAATAGTGGAAAAGGCAAATGACCACCACGACCACGCTTACAGGACAATATTCTTTTCATGAAATTTTCCATAACCAAATTGCAAAGTGGCTTCCATCTTTGAGGTCTTGAACCGACCCTGGGCGGTTGGTGTAGACCTTTTCTTTCACGTGGTCCCAAGGAAAAAAGTCACAAGGTGTTAAATCTCAAGATCTCGGTAGCCAATTGTGATCACCTCTTCGAGAGATAACGCGGTCCGGAAACTTTTCCCGTAAAATATCAATGGTTTCATTGCTTGTGTGGCACGTAGCGCCGTCTTGTTGAAAATAAACGTTGTCCAGATCAATACCATCCAATTCCAGCCATAAAAAATCGTTAATCATCTCTCGATAGCGCAATCCATCCTGTAACACCTGTTATTGGAAAACCCTTTTATCAAATTCGACTATTTTTCTTTTTTTATTGTTAATTATTTGTGTACGTAAAACATTATTCATTGCCTAACAAAAACCATATAAATCAAAAATTTAAATTTTATATAAAAACTAGAAAAATCTACAAACAATTCATCCCAATTCTACGGTCTTTAATTAGAATTTCTAGAAAAACTCAGTCGGAATTTTATAGCTTATTAAATATTAATATTAAAACGGCAAATTTGAAGCTGCAGAAAAATCTCGTTGATTTTTTTTATATTTTTCCCCTGGCGATGTTGCTCATTTTCTCCATATAACAAATGCACGGCGATGGGAATCCCGCCGGTTTCAGTATATTTCCACATTTTATAGCGAAGGAATTAAAAAAATGGATAATCAAATTTAATATTGCGAACTCTTGGCCACTCAACATTTGGCACTGAATTCAAGCCAATTTTTTCTTTTATTTTTTCAGCCAAAAAAAAAGTCGAATAACATAAAAGGCGCTTTATAAAGAGCATAAATAAAGAATGTTTTTTCACAGTATTATTATGCAGATATACAGTAAAATTATTATCATACAAAAAACTGAGCAACATCTATATTCTCCGTGCGTTATTAGCTTATTAATTCTTATTATTTATGGAACATGGCTTTACTCATGTGGCAGCCTCGGCTGGCTTCGCAGTAGCGCATCCTGCTAACCCCGTTTTCCAAAGGCCTTGTTGATGATTTCAGGATCTGTCTCACGATTGGTTTGCTCGATATGCGCCCTAAGGGTCAGAATCGTTAATGAATTGATCGCATAGCATCGGTCTTTCACCGCACAAAAAGCAAGACTAACGGCGTCAAACCACAGGTACGAAGCGGCCAATTGATATCGCCGAGACGGGTGATAACACGCAAGAGATCGGCTGTGAGATGGCCCACCGTCCTGCAAAAACCAAAGTTCGCCCAAGTCAACGTCTTCAAGTGACGAAATGGCGTATAAAGCAGCATTTTCCATGAGAGATGATTAGAGAGATTCGAGAGATTTAGAGTTTTGCATTTTAAAGGATTAAAAAATATTTTTTTTTTGTAGTGCCAGCAAACTTATTTTGATTGTAAAATTTATAACCATTTTTAAAAGGAAATGTGGCTTTGAAAGGTTGCATTGACTTATACCACTTTCAAAATTAACGGAATGGCTTTATAAATGACTTATACCATCAAGAAAACATTTTATTCAAACTCATTTCATTGTAACTAAGTAAATTATTTATTAGTATTTAGGGAAATAAAGTATTTGTGAAACATTGCTGAGATATAGGGTAGTAATGATGGATTTACTTTACGTTTACTTTATCTTTACGTTTTCCTTCTGTTATTGGTCTAATGGTTATGTATAATGCAAGCACATAAATATTTTTATATATTCTAGGTCTTCCTCTTTTAGGTGGGAGGCCTAATACTTTGAATTCGGATTTGTCATCCAAGGAAGTTTTATAAAACATCTTATGTGGAGCATTTTTTAGAAATCTCATCCATTGTATTATATTTTTAGCCAAGGCACAGCTTCTCCATTGGTGTTTTTCTTTCGATTAATCGTTGATTCTTTAAGTTGTTTTGTCGAAATGAAATCTTTCAGAGCCATTTGTACTACCAAAAATGAGTTTTTCTTTTTACATACTATAATTAAATTAAAATTAAAAATACTATTAAATTATAATAATGCTCAGGTATGTATAAATAATTCAATTTTTCAATTTTAGTTTCTATCAAACCAAAATAACGAGCATTTGGAAAAAAAGAATAACAGGATACCCGCGACTGAACAATTTTTAACCAAATTAAAACTATGTTAATGATGCCTCCTGAGCAGGCATCACTGTAAGTATGACATGCTTTTGAGTGGTAATGTCCCGAATGTGCTTTAAGGTGCAGGAAGCATAAATTTTAGCATGAATCAGCCATTTTGCCACGACCATCCGTTCCAGATGTTTTAGCATTTAAGACACGGCTTAATCTTCCATTAGATAACGAAGGTTTCGATTTGCTGGAGAGTGGCTTTGAAGAAAACGGGAACCACTTTCTAACAATTTCGTATTTTTAAGCAAGTCTAATGTTATTGGATAATGATAAAACTAACAAAATATTTCTTTATTTATAGATAAACAAATAAAATCTATTTTACGAAATTGTAAAATACATATAATATTGGGTGAAGCAGAACGAGGGATCACTGTGACATAAAATATACCTTGTATCCCTAACGAAGAAAAAGATGTATTTTTTATCTCATAAAAACGTTCATGGCCCTGTTAAGCAACTTCGGCTCGCTAATGAAAGCTGTCCCAGTGACAACCTCCAACTTCTGTTAGCACAAAACACAGTTATGGTGTGCTGAATGTTTTACCACTGCGCGATCGCGCTGGAAAAGGGAGTATAGACAAATTCTTCTTAGGGCCGGAACCATTCCTTGGCTTTAATTGGTAATTTTCAAAACTAATTTCCAATCATTAAGTGGGTAAACTATCATAATAGCAAAATAAGTTGACGGGAATGAACTGAGATCTTGGAAAAGCAAAGCTGCCGCGACTAGCGTTAAAGACGTACTAAATACTCACCCTTTAGATAGCTAAAAATGCATTCTAGTTTTGATGATGTGAGGTAGGAAACAGTGAAAACTCATAAATTAAAAATGTAATCAATTTTTAACTTTCCAAGTTTGGAAAAGCAAAGCTGCCGCGACTAGCGTTAAAGACGTACTAAATACTCACCCTTTAGATAGCTAAAAATGCATTCTAGTTTTGATGATGTGAGGTAGGAAACAGTGAAAACTCATAAATTAAAAATGTAATCAATTTTTAACTTTCCAAGTATTGGCTAAAATTTTATTGATGACTTTTATTAATTAACACACCCTTTAACTAAAAAAATAAAAACATTGGACCATTGAACTAACATTTTAAAAAAGTGGACGTACATAAAAAACAAAAACAAATAAAGGGTGCGTATGGTAAACCAGGGGATTAAGTTCTGGAAAGTTAGGCGGGCATAAATTCCGGGCTATGTGGTCATGTAAACTTTCAGCCAATTTTGGATTGGTAGGATATATACCAGAGATTTCCGTGGAGAACTCGAAGGATAAGACCCTCGGAAATATTAAACTCCCTCACAAAGTGTCTCATTGATTTTGAAGGCCCCTCGTCAATGATCGCTTGCACTTGTTGAATAAATTCTGTAGATCGGACAGTGTCAGAACGTCTCTTGTATGCTTTGCGTTTTGCAACAGAGAGAATGTGATCGAACAATCACCGTATTCACCGGATTTAGCCCTCTGTGACTTTTTCCTTTTCACAAAACTCAAATAAGGAAAATTCGCTGAAGGAGCTGAAGATGATCTCTTCAAATGCGTTTAATAGGTGCTTTGATGACTGGGCTAATCGTTGGCATATGTGTATTGCTTCGAATGAAGTCTATTTTGAAGCCGACAAAATAAATTTTGATGATTAAACATTTATTTAGTGTTTTATTGAACAATTCGCGGTACTTTTTTGACAGAATATACATCTTCCGATAACTGATTAATTTTGTGCCACCTTTTACAACCAACCATGTCGATGTCAATTCACAGCTACTATTTTCAACTGGCTGAGTTTTGCCGTATTTTTAATGAATAAAATGTTGTTTTACTACTACTATGAGACATTTTATTTATACATAAAATATGAATATATTATATTAGTTTGGGGAAACGAAATCCATAATTTTCTCGGTAGATGGCGGCTGTGTTTCATATCTCGTAAAGTATCGACCAAACAATTTAAAGTTTATGCTTCTTTCAGACTTAAAATAATCTTTCGCTGTTTCTGTTTGTTCCATTCAGTTGTAAGTTGCAGGGTGTTAACAAAGGAAGTCAGGAAGGAAGTTTCATAAAGACGAAAATGCAAGCCAGGCCACTGAAATTGTGAATGGTGTTTATGGTGTTCATGGTGCCGATACTGTAACAGCTAATTCGTGCAATTTTGGTTTCGTCGATTCAGGCAGTTCAGGCAGTTTCGATGTTAAAGATGCACCTCGCACAGGACTGCCTGTCGTCGAAAATCACAGAAATAATCGAAGTTGACCAGCATGTTAGTAGTCATAGCAGCGCTCACGAGTTAAAGATCGACCATAAAACAATTTTAAACCATTTGCTCAAAATAAATAAATAAAAATAATGTATTTTCTTTTCACCAAACTATTATTTTTATGGCTGCTGTATCGGAAAATACCTCTTTGCTATTTCAAATTCAATCAAATATTTCCAAACCGTACCTCCAACACGTGCGTCTTTCTGGTTGAGGGTGATCGTGTGAAAAAAACGCAAGAAGACTGTTTCCTATCACAAAAAACAAAAAATTGACATGCACTTTTAACTGCATCAAACTGCTGGTGGTTGCATGCCACATGCAGTATGAGGCATAAAATATATTGTGGTAAAAACTATATTTAATGATTTAACGCTTCCTCCAAGCGATTATCCCGTTGTAATGTTACACACCTTATATGCACACATTCACACATATGTGTCTGTATGTGAAAGGGATATATATATGTTTATATGACCTAGTTGTCTTTATGCATGTGTAAATGTTGCACACCTTTGCTATTTATCATATAATTCGTTTACAGCATATCCAATAATAATAATGATAATATTTAATGATATGAAACATAAAAAAATGACAAGCTGCCCTGCGTAGACGCTCTGCTAAGGGGTAGTTCCTGTTTCCACACTCTAAGCTGTACAGCCTCAGTCATTTTTATCTATAGCGTACATGTACATATGTATATATGATTTTTTGTTTCACATTGTTTGCATGAAAAATTATACGCCATTGCACCCTCTGAAATGTGAAACAAAAGCAGCGACGGAACGCGACGCGAGACGGAAATAAACAAAAAAATATTTAAAAAAAAGAATATCGAAAATGGATAAAGGTGAAAATATGAACTGCAGGATGTGAATGTTAGCCATGACAGTTAAATAGGAGGCGGTTAACGCCTACTTTAGGGATACGCTTCGATATGCATATAAGGCATACATACACATATGTACATATGTATATCCTATTAAATGCGTACGTATATATGTATGTATGTACTTACAATACGAGAAGCGTACAAAATCATATTCCACTGTGCTATACGAAGCCGTTTTAGCTTAAATACATACATACATATATACATATTAATGTATAATACTCTACATATTCTGTCGGCAAAATACTTTGTCCCCTTGTCTGGAATGGAGTTGTATTTGAATAGGTAATCGTTTGAGAATCAAAATATAAATAAAAATGCAGTGTCTGCTTTTAGTTTACAAATAAAGGTTTTTAAGCGCATACGATTATTCTTTGCTCGTAAAAAAAAACTAAACAAGCGTCTTTAAGTATTTTTGTTTTTTTTTTGCTTCTGTCTGAGGGCTTCCCCTTTTGTCTCTTTGCTTGGCTGAACTCATTTTGACGAGACTTTTGCTGACAATAATTCTACATATACTACTTATAGACAATTTTTCTTCCCACAATTTTACCTACTAGGTGGCGCTGTTATTGAGATATCTCAGAAAATCTATTTATTGCACTACTTTATTTCTTATTTCATATTAAGATAATATCGCAACAGATATCAGACCATGGACGTTTCAACAAGACTCGGCACAGTCTCACAAAGCTCGAGTGAACCAAGAATGGCTAAAAAACAACGTTTCGAACTTTATAACGACCACACAATGGCTCCCAAATTCACCAGGTCAGAACTAAAAGATTCACCAATCTCGAGGCGCTAAAAAAAGCCATTGCCCGTGAATGGGCCAAAATACATTCTGACAGCTTGTGATTCGTTTCTGGACCGTCTCAAGCCAGTCAATAGTCAAGGCAAAAGGTGATCATATCGAATAAAAGTAAATTAATTCTTAATTTTGTATTATTTTCACACATTTTTTACTTTGACTTGAATAAAAGTAATTTTCCAAACTAAATTTATGACCTTTTTAATTTGTTACACTTCTAGTGCCGCACCTTGTATATTCGACTTGATCATAGCCAGAAATTTGACATATTGGAAGTTACAACACTTCCAATCTCATAGAGCGATTAATACCTATCATATAAATGCCGCGTGAATATAAATATTTTGGGGAAAAATGGATAGTAAATATTTGTGGTAGAAATGAAGGTTGAGGTATATAAAAACTTAATATTGAGACACATTAAGGCTTAGCGCCATTCCATTAGTATTTTTAGGCCGAAGTAAAATAAAATCGTATCCAATATTCTCATATAGTCCATCGTATACATTTTATCTTTCAAATATATCGAAAATATTAGACCAACTCTTTCCTCCGCCATTATGGATTCGCCAACGTGCTTTACTGTTTTGGTTTTTCGTATATCCGGGATCAAATGTTATATTTTTAGGTCATCGAACATTTTGTTTATCCTCAGACCCAAATATACTATATTTTTGTTTCATCCATTCATAGCACAATTTTCCAGTATCGACGGAAAATGATTTTTCTTGCAAATTGAAGCCTTTTGTTTTGTTTTGTAAACTCAACAACGGTACTCTTCTGGGTATTCTTGCTATAAGTCTTGCTTCAACCAATCAATATCGAACTGTCCGAATTATAACTTGCAAATTTAGCTCAATTTGAAGCTAACTTTTAAAATTTGTTGCTATCACCAAACCGTTACCGTTTCGTTTTTTTTTTTTTCAAAGCACAAAACTCAAGTGTTTTCTCAAGTGGGTCCACAATAAGAATGAGGACTCAAATGGAAGATGAAATGTCATACCAAACAAAATAGGGGTTAAACAACGGATCATATATTGTGCACAAAGTTAACAAAAATAATTTGAAAATAATTAATACAGTAAATTCGAAAAATTGAAGTACACTGTTTCTATTATATTTCCAAACAGCGTACGAGAATCGTTTGAAAAGTTCGTACAAAGTCAGAGAGATAGCACTAATGGCGCGTATCGACGTTATGTTAAGTTAGTAGCATCTCTTAGAAGAACACACTCCAAGTTTCAGCCAGATCGGTTTATTAGTTCGTGTTTGGCATTCGTTTGAAGCGAGGAAGTCGGTGTGATTTCCCTTTTCCATCACGACAACACACCAGCTCATTTCTCAGCAGCTGTGGTAGCAAAGTGGATGAAAATAGGGCAAGAACTCATTTCATATCCCCCCTATTCTCCAGACTTGGCTCCCTCGGACTACTATTTGTTCGTTAACCTGAAGAAATAGCTGGCGGGAAAAAGATTTTATTCAAACGAGGAGGTGATTGCCATTCGTTTCGGCACTACTTTTCAGACTTGGACAAATCCTATTACATGAACTCGAACAGCGTTGGACGAAGTGTATAGACCTAAAGCGGACTATGTCGAAAAGTAAAAAAGGCTTAGCCCAAACAATTAAGTAGTTTTTATAAATATTTGCACGAACTTTTCAAATGACCCTCGTATATACAATAATCAAATTATATATCAATAAAGTAATACAATTGTATACTACGTAAACCAAATTTCTCTGTGTCATAAATTCTTATATCGCTTAAATTTGGCATACATTAGACTCGAGGTCTTATTATTTTTTTGTGGAGTTAAATTTTTATAGACCACAATACTGTGAAATCATTTGCTTATAACTCAAAAACTGTGTAGATGGTTGTTTTTTTTTAATAATTATGACAGCAAGAATATTTGCCTTTTTATTTGTGAGAAATGAAATATACGCTTAATAATAATAAAGAAGTAGGCTATAGTTGATTCTTTTTCTTTTCTACAGCATTCACCATTCCGTTTCGTAAATTTATTTAATTAAAGGCTACTGCAATGGTGAAAACACTAAATATTAACCCACAGGGGAATTAGTACTGCCACAAGAAAACAAAAATTAGGTAATTTGCATAATTCATCCATCGAATTGGAATAAATGGCGCAAAGCAGCCAAATTAAATGAGCCAACGTTATAATTAGCAGCAATAAATTTTTCGTGTAGCACAAACAAACAAATGTATGCAATTAAATTTTCATTTAATTTTCTACTATTCCATTTCATATTTTCATTAATTGGTAGTAGTAGAAGAGAAAAAAGTTTTTTGTTTAGAAAATACAACTAGAATTCATTGAAAGTCCACCTGCTTAGCGAGTATGCCACACCCAAAATTATACCAAGTAGCCAGCCACAATTGGACTTGGCGATTCAAATGCCACGAACATTGCCGACATCCACCATTTGCAGCGAATTTATTTCACTGCAAGTAATTCTACACATAACTGGTAGATATTAAGTTTTTGTTGTTGTTATTATTATATCATGAGATTAGCAGCTGTTGGTGTTGGTAAAATGAATTAATTTATGAATACACAGGCAAACTTTTTTATGGAGAAATATGATTGTATGTATGTGTGTAGGTATTTTAATAAAACATCTATGCTTAGCTAATTGTTAGTTGCAAATGTAGCAATGTATGTAAATAGCTTTCATCCGAAGTAGAATAAGTACAAAGCTTATAAAGTTAAATGGAAATGCCAATGCCAAATGGAAAATAGAGAGAAACGCTCGACAGTTGATGCGCGCGTGAATGGTGTGAACAACAGCGCTACAATTGGTATGATCGAGTTGCATGTGAAATGTGAATAAAGTGGTGCGTTGGGTCTGCCAATTGACGGTGGAATTAATTAATAAATTGGAGCAATAAAATGCCGCATTCGCATAATTAAGGTAATTAAGTGCACAAAGGCTGCTCATTAATAATTGTATATCTTGAATTATTTTGAGCTTACTTCTTATCTTTCATTTGTGCAAAGAGCGGGTGGGTGCATCAGAAGAGAAAATAATTTTAAAATGCTACTATTTAAATGAGTGAACAAGTAAACTTTTCTAAAATGATATTAAGTAAAACTTTGTGAAAGGCTATTTCGTAATGCGGCGATTGAAAAAATTCTCATTTATATTGGTAAACAGCCTGAGAACACATTTAAAATTTTATAATTTTTTTATTTAATATTGGGTAGTCGAAAACGTCTTTTCGTATTTTGTCAATAGATGTCGTTGGAAGCATCTATCTCCAGTGCTACCAATCACATTGTGTCATATCATATGGTGTTAAAAATGTGACATTTTAAGCTTCATTTAACCAAAAAAAAATTAAATTCGGAGAAGATGAAAAAAAATTATAGCTGTTCAAGAATGAGTGAAAATAATGAAGAAATTCGCTATATTTTGAAATTTTTGTATAAAAAAGGGAAGAATCCCACGCAAGCCACCAATGAAATTTGTGAAGTTTACGGAGACGATGCTGTATCAGTTCGTGTAGCACAACAATGGTTCGCTCGCTTCCCTTCTGGAAATTTCGATGTGAAAGATGCACCTCGCTCCGGTCGACCTATCGTTGAAAAAGTCGATGAAATTATGGAAAAGATTGACCAGGACCGTGACAAAAGCTGCCATGATATCGCCAAGGCACTAAACATTCATCATCAAACGGTTTTGAACTATTTAAAAAAGGCTGGTTACAAAAAGAAGCTCGATGTTTGGGTGCCAATTGTCTGTGAAAAATTTATTGAACCGAATTAACATCTGCGATTCTTTGCTGAAACGAAATGGAATCGAACCATTTCTGAAGCGAATGGTAACAGGAGACGAAAAATGGATCAAATACGATAATAATGTGCGAAAAAGATCATGGAGCAAGGGTGGTGAAGCTCAACAAATGGTCGCAAAGCCAGGATTGACGCCTCAAAAGGTTATGCTGTGTGTTTGATGGGATTGGAAAGGAATCATCCACTATGAGCTGCTCCAGCCTGCTCTAACGATTGATCCTACACTTTACTGTCAACAACTGATGAGATTGAAGCAAGCAATCGAAAAAAAAACGGCCAGAACTGATTAGCAGAAAGGGCGTCGTCTTCCATCAGGACAACGCTAGGCCACACACATCTTTGATGACTCGACAAAAACTGGGAGAGCTTAACTGAGAAGTTTTGATGCATCCACCATATAGCCCTGACCTTGCACCATCGGACTACCATTTGTTTCTGTCAATACAGAACTCCCTTAATGGAGTAAAGTTGGCTTCAAGAGAAATCTGTGAAAATTACTTGTCGTAGTTTTTCGCCGAGAAACCACAAAAGTTTTACACTAATGGAATAATGTCTCTAGAAGAAAAATGGCAAAAGGTGGTCGACCAAAATGGTACATATTTGGTTTAATAAAGTTCATTATAAATATAAAAAAATGAGTTGAAGTTTGATTAGAAATATGAAAAGACTTTTTCGACTACCCAATATTTAATAATCTCGAAATGCAGTATTTTTTACATTTTATGAAAAATAGATTAATGCTTAACAATTCAATCAAAAATAATAATAAATTAATAAAAACAATAAAAATTATTTCATCTTAATGTAATTTTATAATTTACAGAGAAAGAATGCAGGAGAATACTTAGAATCTATTTAAACAATTAATTTAGTAACATTAGTAGGAAGTAGGAGTAGGAAGGAAGTAGTAAGTCGAAAAATCTAGGCCAATATGATTTGAAAGCATACTAAATGTTCTCAAAGTTCTAGAAATCGGATCATTGCAATCACATTTAATACTGATCGTCCCTAAAAAAATATATCACGAGTGAGTTTCACTGAGGAATATTGGAATCAATTGTCTATAGTAGCGATGAGAAGTCAATCGCCCTGCTTATCAAATCGAAAACGAAGGTGAGGGAGAGAATTGTGCTTCTAATATCTGGTGGTTTTATATAATAAGTAAGCACCAGTTTTATAGGATGGGATTGAATCAGTGATATGTAAAGAATGCAAAACATAACGGAAAAATATTTTCTGGATACTAATATGCATATAAAGGGTGGTTAAACTTCAAGGGCCGATGTTGAATGTGAACCACACCTAAACGTCAAGTTATTTTTCTGCATTTCATTTGACATTTTTCAATTTAGATTATTGACATTTTTCAATTTGAAGTATGGAAAGATACACAATCAAACAACGTGTTAAAGTTATTCAGGCTTATTATGAAAACGGGCGTTCAAATCAAAATGCATATCGCGCACTTCGTGATTCAGTGATGAGGCACATTTTCACCTCAGTGGATTCGTCAATAAGCAGAATTGCCGCATTTGGGCGAATGATAATCCAAGAGTGATTGCCGAAAAACCAATGCACCCACAAAGAGTGACTGTTTGGTGCGGTTTATGGGCCGGCGGCAGCATTGGGCCGTATTTTTTCCAAAATGAGGCCAGTCAGGCAATTACTGTGAATAGTATTCGCTATCGTGAGATGATAACGAACTTTTTATGGCCCGAATTGGAAGATATGGATGTGAACGATATGTGGTTTCAACAGGACGGCGCCACTTGTCACACAGCTAAAGAAACAATGGCTCCTTTGCGCGAAAAATTTGATGGCCGAATAATCTAACGTTGCGGCGATGTCAATTGACCGCCAAGATCATGTGATTTGACACCGTTGGACTTCTTTCTTTGGGGTTATTTGAAAGAAAAGGTGTACGTCGATAAGCCAGCAACAATTCAAGAGCTAAAGGATGAGATAATTCGGCACATTAACGGCATAGAACCTCAATTATGCCTCAGCGTCATCGAAAATTTAGGCCATCGGATGGAGGTGTGCCGCCGAGATCGCGGCAGCTATTTGGCCGATATTTTGCTCCATACCGATATTATCATAATATAGAAAAATGACAATAATTTCTTAAAATAATTGTATTTATTCAAAATCAACACCGGCCCTTGAAACTTAACCATCCTATACAATAAAAAAATTCAAAATTATAGCTCAATAGTTTAAAAAAATAAATTGGAAAGAAATTTGTCGCTTCACGCAATGCTGCATGCGATTAATTTATTCTTACACGCTTTCACTGGTTTTCTTTTACTAGTTTATTAACGACAATACATTGTGTGTATTTGCCACAGATGTATCATACATAACTGACCTTTCTCATTTTATTTAACTTCATTGTCAAGTCAAACCAAACAAACCAAACAAAAGACTTCAGCTCCGAACTTGCTGCACGCAACACATACGCATTGAAGCGTCTCAATTTAATTAAATATGAACTACCGTGTAACCGAAACCGCAAACAACAATGCCCTATGTTGCTATCTGCATCATTGAGCGACAACGTTTAGGGTTGTAAATTGCGATTGACCGCATAATTGTTTCTTAGCCACAGCTTGTTTCAACAACGACGGGCAAGTGTTGTTTGGCTGGCGGTCAAAACTATTCGACAGGTCAGTGGCGGTTAGCATGCTTGGGTGAGACATATGTGTGGAATGTCCTTGGAGTAATTTTCATGTGGTTAGAACATTTTGTAATGCGTTAAATGAATATTAATAAAAATAAAACCACAAGTCCCAGGGGCAGCGTTCATTGTTGACCAGTTCCTGGTTGACTGGTAGAGTGATGTTGTGGAATAATGTTGTTAAAATGCTATTAAAAACACATCTTTGTAGAAACCACAATATTTTTGAGCATAGCTTTTATTTTATTTTTCATACAATACAAAATATACGCACCTATAATACATTTTTGTTGTAGTAACCGTTATGCAGTTAATAATATCTAATCAAAAGCACATAAAATATTTTAGAAAAATGTAAAACCAGCGAAATACGAGTTCAAATAAGCAGGGAATACACCTATGTTTAAGTGTATGGTATATATACATACATACATAGTTATGCATATACACATAGTGCAAAACACATATATTTTTGCTAATTCGTGTACAGCTATAACTATCGCCACAGCTATTTGGCAGCAATTATTATGCGAAAATTATGCCATAACGCAGAAAATTGCTGCTACGTGATGCACCTTTTCGTTCATCCTAACTACACATTTGATGGGACAACCAGACTGCGCCAGTTTGTGCGACAGCTCCCACATAGGGTACACACGCACATACACACATAGAATAGTCGTCTTTTCGCATGGAATGCTTTAACTTAAATAGTATATCTAATTAACATCGTCTTTCATCCCCAATCTTCAGAGAGAAAAAGTAGGTATCTTAAGAATAATCATAATAAAATGCGCAACGTGATTGGAAAATGTTAGCCAAACAGCATCGAGACCAGCAATATTGCATCCCAACGTCAGCAAACATACACATGGAAGATAGAGAGATAAGTGTGTGTTCATATAGCATTTGGGGCTCTAAAGTAAATCACTTGCCTTAAATCGCCGATAATGATCAATTAATAACGGTTTAAGTGATTTGACCTTAACATTCTTTATAACTGCCTCTCTACAGTGAGATTTGGTGCTTTATTATTCCTCGCAGTTAACATACAACAATAAAAATACAAACATACATTGAGAGGTATGTGCATACAGAGAGAGGTATGTTACCTAGTTTACAATAAATAGCAATGGAACTTTACTCTGCAGTTTTACTTGCGGAAGCCTCTACCGAAATTGTGAGAGTGTTGCGTATATGGCATAGCTGCGTTGAATTTATTTCTGTGATTTTTTTAAGGGGAAGATGTATTCCAATAATGGTAGAACAATTGCTAAAATGAAAGATACATTAAATACGAGGCATGTTCAAAAAGTATCGCGAATTTTGACTTTTCGCAGATTACGTATATTCGAATTTCGATTGTTTTGTGGCGATATGTTGGTACTCATGTCTCTCACTCATGCCGATGAGTTCGGCTATTTTGAATGTTCAGTTAATTGTTGACAGCTGCTTTGCTTGCACATGTTTCGATTCGTCTTCGATTTTTACCTATTCAAAAAGATGGATCAAAGAACCTGTATCAAATTTTGTGTGAAAAACGAAATTAAGTGCGCGGATGCATTCCGAATGTTGACTGTGTCATACGGAGAAGCTACTTTGGACCAAAGCAACGTTTATCGGTGGTACAAAATGTTCTCAGAAGGGCGCGAAAATGTGAACGACGAATAGCGTGCCGGCGTTCCGGACGCCCGAGCACTTACACAACAGACGAAAAAATTGATGAAGTGAAGAAAATGGTATTTTCCAAACGTCGAATCACCGTTAGAGAAGTTGCTGAGGACCTAGACATATCGATAGGCTCGTGCCATTCGTTTTTTTCAATGATTTGGGTACGCCGCGAAATGCGTACCAAAACTGCTCAATTTCGACCAAAAGCATCATCGCATGCACAATGGTGTCTGCGACTACTCCAGAGGGTAATAACTGGTGACGAATCGTGGGTTTTTTTGGTTATGACGTGGAAACCAAAGCTCACTTATCTCAATGGAAGCTGCTGATCGAACCAAGACCGAAAAAAAGCGCGTCATGCTCGGTCGAATGTACTTATGATAAAAGGTTTGCTTACCGTTTTCTTCGATTACTACGCCCCTGGGCGTAGTGCATCATGAGTTCTTGTCACAGGGTAAAATAAGGAATATTACCTGCAAGTTATGCGCAATTTGCGCCAAGCAACCCGCCAGAAACGCCCAGATTTGTGGAAGAACAAAAATTGTCTCTTGCATAACGATAACGCCCCTGCTCACACATCGTTGCTTGTGCGCGACTTTTTGGCCAAAAACAACACACTAATGATGCCTCAGCCACCGTATTCCCCAGATATGGCTGTGACTTTTTCTTTTTCCTGAAACAGAAGAGGCCCATGAAAGGACGACGCTACGCTACGATTGACGAGATAAAGACGGCATAGAATGATTTTTGAAGTGCTGCGAAGATTCGAAAAAACGTTGGCACAAGTGCATATTGTCTCATGGGGACTACTTTGAAGGGACAAAGTAGATATTAATGAATAAATAATTATTTAATTTTTGAAAAACACAAAATTCGCGATACTTTTTGAACACACCTCGTATGATTATCGCAAATTTCTTCTTAAAGGCCCGACGTCACGAAATTACTATTTATGGGATAGGAGAATTATACAAAGTGGCACATAATTAAAAATCCTATCGGAAGATGTCGTACGCCAATCATATTTGACACTTGCGACCTATACAGTTGCGGTAATCCAAACAGACAAGCAATGGCGCGCTATATATACATAAGTAGTCCTAGACTTTTCCAGAGCGAAACAGGTATTTAATACCCAATTAAAAAATTTCTTCCTTTGTAAGAATTCTAAATAATTATCTAATATATTCTGTTAATTTAGTTTAATAAGCTTTAATTTTGTCAACTACTTCTATATAAATACTCTTAGTTCTATGTAGTTAGTAAGAAACTCTGTATTTCTTGACTTACTAAAATGAATTAATCCTCTTTGTAAGTTATAAGAAATTTTATCTTTTTCTTTTACTCATTACAATTGAAGCTGGTTAATTATAAGTTTAGTTTACTTTGATTAATTAATTTAGCATTAATCTGTTTTCATAGTCTGTAAGAAATACTGTATTTTTAGACTATTAATTGAATTGAATTAAATTAAATGAATTAAATAAGGGATTTCATCACTCAAAATTATTATTTTTTTTTTGTTTAATAAAAAGATATTTAACAACAACGCCATCTTGTATAAATGATCTATATGGCTATAATTTTTATTGCAATGAAACATTCGCATTTTTTAAATTATTAGTGTAATTTTTTTAAGTTTAAAATTGGCGGCCTTAATAGAACACCCTTAATAGTATAATTTTTGATGAAAATGTTTGTGAAAATTTTAAAAATTTTCATTAGAGAACATTGCGGCTTAGATTACATAAAAATTGTATTGCTTACACGAATGATGCGGAATGCTTTACTGTGGTTAGTTTCTGTTCTAAAAAAACCGATATCAAAAATACACCTGATTCGAAAATTTAATGAAATAGAAAACATAGCGTATGCTAGGAACATTGCTACGAATCCAAACAACAAACAACCACAAAAAGCTTCGAACATTTGAAAACAGCTGTTTACAAAAAAGCCCGATATCTTAGTGCCACGAGAATTTGTTGGAACAGAGTGCAATATCTGCTCTTCTTAAGTACAGTTCTTTCCATTCTAACCCATATTTTGATATGTAGAAGGTTTTTATATGTCGCTAAGATATCGTATGTTGAATTTACAGTGCTTGACAAAAAAGCAATTCGTTAAATCCTTTGAAAGGAATCTGTGGTAATTCTGACGTCAGATTTGTATTCAGAACGACAAAAACCTATCGGAGAACTATGGTATGTTTCTTGGTTTTGAAGATAAATCAAATATATTCGACCAGTCTAATCTTAGTAATCACTTCCATTGCTTTCCTTAATATTTCAATAAAAAAGAATTACGAAATCACTCAAGTCATCCCTGTTACATGTTGCAACCTTTCAAAGTTCGTTGAAGTATTACATATCCGTAACACTACTGGAGACTATTTGCAGTATTGACTCTCAAAGAGAAAATTGCCCCAAACAATATAAAAATGAAAAAAATTTCAATAACAGCTGATTATTTTAAGGAATCGACGTATTTTAGCTAGACTTTTTTCTTTTTACTGGACTCTAAAAAAAACTTCATTCTTATTATTCATTAGAATGGTTGGCATTGATTTGCGGTGTATACCGGCCGCGTCTTTCAGCTTCTTGTGAAGGTTAAATCGTCGTGTAACCTCTGTAGTCTCTCAATTTCCTTACATTGATTATTCATCCATCCGGATTTGTGTTGCTGTGAGTCCGTCGCTCTCGCATTAGCGTAGCTATTTCGTCCATCATCCACTTGCTTTTGGTAGATGAAAAAGAATAAAAAAGCCGGTCAATCAAAAGGGAAACAATTTTGTAATGTTATTTATTACTTATAGAAAAAATTAAAAAAAAAAGCGTAATTAAAGCAAAGCCGGTATCGGTACATAGTACAGAGGTAAGAGAAAAAATATATATAAAGCAAAATTTTAATATATTTCTTTCATGTTCCCTAGGGTTCTATATAAAGGTGAGTCACTCCGATGGGGTGGTGGGCGGTGGCACGGCTGCTAGAGCCTGCGAAAACTCGTTTCTAGTAATAATAGTGCTGCCGTTGGCCACTGTAGAATTAGGTTCTTTTTTTTTTTTTGTTTTTTGGTAAGATTTTGCACGGCGTTGGAATACTTTGTGGTCATAGTGGGAAGTTTAGTCTAAAAATAAATCTTGGAGAAACAAGCTGAAACTTCTAAAAAGAAACAAAGTAAGGATTTTGACTGTATGTTTAGTGGGAGTGTTATGGAATAGTTAGTATATTATGAGCTGTTGCTCGTAGTGACCTCCAGAGGTAAGCCATATTAGCATCAACTTGGCATACCAAATTTCCTATAATACTGATGCCTTACATAAATTCTGTTTCAGGAAGTGTTCTAGAGGCAATTAATTCAGGTGAACAACACTTCTCTATCTAAATAAAATATTCTTATTTGACTATCAGGTCAGTCCATAAGTTCGTGCGTATTTTAACTATCATTTCACTTTTGTACGATTTTTGCATACCAAAAATTATTCGCGGAATATAACGGAACTATTTATATTTTTTTTTGATATATTGTGCATTCAACAAGTGATTTTAATCGCGGATAGAAGAACGTTTTGTTAAAAAATAAAATGGAACCTTCGAACGCGTATAACAGGCATATTTTGCATTTTTTTTATAAAAGTGGTAAAAATGCATCAACTGCTGCTGCAGAAATAAACACTGTTCACGGAGAAGATACCGTGAGTCTAAGGACTGCGCAAAAGTGGTTTTCAAAATTCCGAAGTGGTAACTGCGACCCGAGCGCTGGTCGTCCTGAAGTCTTTAACTTCGACGCCTTGCTCGAACTCGTGGAAGCTGAGCCAAATATGACAGTTGATATGATAGCTCAGACGTTAAATTCATCGCATGGAACAGTTCACAGGCACCTGGTTCAGTTGGGAAAGGTTTCAAAGCTGGGAAAATGGGTTCCGCATAGACTTTCCGTCGCCAATGTGTGTTCTCAGCTGCTGTAACGGCTTGAAAGTTTTTTTAACCGTATCGTCACTGGTGATGAAAAATTGGTCCGTTATAATAATCCTGTTCGGAAACGCCAATGGTTAGATAAAGATGAAACACCAGAGCCGACCCTTAGAGATGGCCTTCATCCCAAGAAGATTCTCCTGTCTATTTGGGGGGATATGGCCGGTATTGTTTATTATGAACTTCTGGAACCAAACCAGATGATAACTACTGATTATTATCCCCATCAGCTATCAAACCTGAATGAGGCTCTTAAAAAAATCGACCGTCTTTAGTGAATAGACGCAAAGTTTTATTCCACCACGACAACGCAAGACCTCATACCGCAAGGCAAACATAAGGCAAGCTGAACGAGCTTAGATGGGAGCTAATGTCGCATCCACCATACTCTCCGGATATTGCACCGTGTGATTATCACCTTTCCCGTGGGCTTCAATCCCACATGTGTAACAAGAACTACTCCTCAAAAGAAGCTATAAAAAGGGATATCGAAGCGTATTTTGGCTACCAGGACAACAAATGTTTTGAACAGGGAATTAAAAATTTGTCTAAACGTTGGGAAGACATTGTGAGTAATGAAGGAAAATATATTATTGATTTATAAATACTTTAAACATCTATTTTATTAATTTTAAAACTACCTTTAAAAAACGCACGAACTTGTGGGCTGACCTTATATTTTACATCATAAGAATGTGTGCATGATATTTAGCACGTATTTAGCTAGTTACCAAAAAGCATACAATTGAGAAGAATAACTTTAAAAGACATTTTTCGCATATTATTCTCTAACGAACTTTTCCGATTTTACTTTTCATTGTGAATGTTTTCGTTTTTCTATTGCAAATATTCACAGTAGTAACCAGTGACAGCTTCGCATGTTTTACAATTGACGTTTCTTTCCGTGAATGTGTGCGTTCGTATTGATTGATTCATTGCCGGCTGGGAAGCAAAAGCAAAGTAATTTTTAAGTGATTTATTGGTTTTGAATTATAATAAACCTTTATTTTTTATTTATAACTCAGTTTTACTGCGCCAACATACATCTACACTTTGAAAAATACCTAAAGGTAATTTCCTATACATGTTGAGGTTATGTTCAGGAAGCAACAACAGCAGCCGTTTGCAAATGCTGCTGCCAACGATACAATTACTTACCAAAAATAGACAAAATTCGTTTACAAACACAAAGCATGGTTGCACTACTAATTCATCTTCTCTTATTTTCCAGACACGTAAAACAAAGCAATGCCACCAAAAAAGCATGAAGAACCCGAACGTAAACCGTTGATTGGTCGTATTGGCACAAATCTACGTATTGGTATCGTTGGAGTGCCCAATGTGGGCAAGTCGACGTTCTTTAACGTACTGACCAAAAGTGCGGCACCAGCGGAGAACTTCCCTTTCTGCACCATCGATCCAAATGAGAATAAGTATCCCAATTATCTGTTATGCCTAGAACCGTTGAGCATTTGTCTGCTTCTCTTATTGAGTCGTGCGGAACATACATAGGTTTTTTTATATTTGTTATTATAATAATTTGCTTATAACTTAAAGTGAGCCACTTAAATGAAGAAAATAGGAATAATATGTTACGTAGATTGCTGCAAGCACAAGCAGTGCTGTAAGGTCATATGAAGGTGTGCCTTATTCAGCTCGTCAAATACCTTTTTTTTTTATCTACGTTGGCCACTCCTTAGTTTTAGCAACTCCTTTTCATAGATTTCCGCCATGTCATAGTCAAAAGCAGCTTGAAATTATTGTAATTTTCTGAAAATTATTCTGCTGCATAGAGCCTGCGAAAACTCGTTTCTAGGAAAAATAGTGCTGCCGTTGGCCACTGTAGAAGTAGGTTCCTCCCAGTTCTTTTTTTTTTTTTTTTGTTGTAAAATTTTGCTTCACTGCAAAAAATGTGAAATAAGTAAAAGAAGCCATAATGGGCGTTGGTAATTTCATATGCAAATTGCTTCGCGGCCGCTTGTGCTAAAATTTCAAAGATTTCATTTGTGTCTGCAAGCTGGCAGAAGTAGTGGGAACGTAAAAAAAAACAGTAAATTGCTTCGAAAATGCTCTGATGATTATTCGACAGCGCGCAGATAACCTAAAGCAGTCTATTGGGTTGGCTGGTGTATGCTAAAAGGTGATTGGCTCTTAAGCGAAACGGCTATCAATGCCGGAGGACATTTTAAAATTACAGGAAATTATAGAAAATTGTAATGATTGGCTGCATTGAAGTGCATTATCATATCGCCTGCGCTATAGTCGCATCAGAAAAACAAGTTTTGACTAACCAACATAGAAAATCAAGATTTTGTACTAGGCTCGTTATTATTTAAGTTGTTCAATTATGATAAACTTAAGTAAATGTTATATTTAAGCATATCGAAGTTGCAGAAATAAATTGATGCCACTTGTTGAACTTCGCGTTAATTTGATTTTCTTTTTTATTTCTTTACGTAGGGTACCAGTGCCTGATGAGCGCTACGATTTCCTATGTGATTATCATAAGCCAGCCTCGTGAGTTCAATTAAAATTTGTACAAAATGTATTTTTTTAATATTACCATTTATTTGAACATTTCAGGAGGGTGCCTGCCTACCTCAATGTTGTTGATATTGCCGGTCTGGTGAAGGGTGCGTCTGAAGGTCAAGGTCTTGGCAATGCCTTCTTATCGCATATTAGCGCTTGTGATGCCATTTTCCACTTGTGTCGTGCTTTTGAGGATCCTGATGTCACGCATGTGGAAGGTGAAGTGAATCCCGTACGTGATTTAGATATAATTTCGGAAGAATTACGCCTTAAGGATGAAGAGAAGTTGCTGCAGAATTTAGATAAGTTAGAAAAAGTGGTGGCGCGTGGTGGTGACAAGAAGCTTAAACCCGAATATGATTCAATGGTAAAAATTAAGGGCATCTTGGTAGATGAAAAAAAGCACTTACGATTTGCCGACTGGAATGCTCATGATGTATGTGGCGTAAATATTTATATACTACTTGTTCTTTGAATTAATACTCGACATCTTTTTTAACAGATTGAAACACTCAATAAATATCTATTCCTTACATCGAAACCAGTGATTTATCTGGTGAATTTATCGGACAAGGATTTCATACGTAAGAAGAACAAGTGGTTGCCGAAAATTAAGGAATGGGTTGATAAGTATGATCCGGGCGCAGTTATTATTCCATTTTCTGGTGCTTTTGAGCACACATTACTGGAGAAAGATGATTTAGAACAAAAGCAGTACGAAGAGGAAGTAAAATGCAAAAGTCAGTTGGATAAAATAATTGTGACAGGTTATAAAGCATTGCAACTGGAGTACTTCTTCACCGCTGGAGCAGATGAAGTCAAAGCATGGACGATTCAGGTATACAAGATTCAGCTAGCATAAAAAAATGTATATAATTCCAGCATGAGTTTTACTTTTGTGTTACCAGAAAGGTACCAAGGCACCACAGGCCGCTGGCCGCATTCACACTGATTTCGAGAAAGGTTTTATTATGGCTGAAGTAATGCATTTCCATGACTTCAAAGAGGAGGGCTCAGAAGCTGCTGCAAAAGCAGCTGGAAAATATCGCCAACAGGGACGTAATTATGTCGTTGAAGACGGCGATATAATATTCTTCAAGTTCAACGCCGGTGCCGGTTTAAAAGATGCTAAGAAGAAATGATACGGTGTAATTATGGTACTATTTGCAATGTTTTATATAAATTTGATTTTGTATTCTGAAAGTTTTCTATCGACTTGAATATGTATTTTTGGCTCATCTTATTCATAAAAGTACATATGAGATATGTTACAAATTTGAATGTAGTGGTTGTTTTGTTTGATGCTATAAAACTCCTATTAAACTCCCATCTTTAATTAACACTAGGAATTGAACTGATCTAACCCCACATTAATAAATCATGTATTCCGAGTGCACACAATATTTTATTTTATTTGCATTTGTATACGTTCGCGGTCACCATTTAAAACTTAGTGCTGCCGTACCGTAACTATAACCGTCACCATAGCAATCAGCTGTTCTGATCAAACATATGGGCATCACTGTGCCTCACCATAATAGTCCAGTCAAAAGAGACAAAAAAAAATAGCCAACTAAGTAATTTTAGGAGTATGCGAGTTTATAGTTTTATTATGTAAAACCCATCACTGTGAACTTAAATTTGAGTTTTCGGGGTCGGGGGTTGTGTCCCGCGGCCGCCAACTTGGAAATATGGGTGCAACTGGTTTTTTGCGATTATCACGCGAATTTCGAAAGTTACGAAAATTTTGTAAAATACTTTTTTGGAGATAATAATATTATCTACAACTTTCATTCAAAACTTTTTATTGTAAAATTAATCATAAAAAAGTTATAAACAAAATTACGCGAAAAATTAAGGGATGAATTTTTTTCAAGCGTAATATCTTTTTTTTATTGATTTTATGGAAAATATACATCAGAGCTTTTTTATAGAGCATTCTTTTGTGAACATTTTTGTCCATAAGTTTTTTTCGCTATCTTTATTTAGTCTTATGAGCTGCTAAGCGGAGCAACCAATACATTAGCGAAGCGCGTACATGATTACATAGGCCGACAAAATTTAACCAACATTCAGACCCAGAAGCCAGACTATATATTTCCGAAGGTTTATGATGCGTGGAATCCAAATCTTGCCTCAGAATTGCTCTGGTTTTCGAGATATCCTAACCTAAAAGTGCAAAAAACACCATATTTGCCCTTATTTGAGGTTATGTAGCCTTGCAGATGTTTTCTTTCACCAAAATTAAAGGATGGCATCTTTAAATACAAGCCTTCTTTTTTCAAATGGCGTTTTGTTTGCTCAAATATCATTTTTTTTCGCTGAGATATCGCATTTTGAAATTTTCATGTTTCTAAATTTTCCTACACCTGAAAATAGATTGAGATAACATAGACATGATATAGTCGATTACTAATTTTCTTGGGTTTGAGGGCCTGAAATATATGGATTAATGGTATGTAAATTTTGAGTTTGTGGGTAAAAAAAAAAGTTATTACGCTTGAAAAAAATTCATCCCTTAATTTTTCGCGTAATTTTGTTTTTAACTTTTTTATGATTAATTTTACAATAAAAAGTTTTGAATGAAAGTTGTAGATAATATTATTATCTACAAAAAAGTATTTTACAAAATTTTCGTAACTTTCGAAATTCGCGAGATAATCGCAAAAAACCAGTTGCACCCTCATTTCCAAGATGGCGGCCGCGGGACACAACCCCCGACCCCGAAAACTGAAATTTAAGTTCACAGTGATGGGCTTTACATAATAAAACCATAAACTCGCATACTCCTAAAATTACTAAGTTAAATCCTCTTTTGACTGGACTATAATGCCAATTACAACTGTAGCGTAATGTATCCACTGAATTTTGGGTTTTCCCGTAACCATAATCAGCTGTAAAATACTTCACATTTGTTCTGATATTTCCGATAAAAATTGGAATATTATGAATGAACGATGAAAAATTAATTGATTTAGTGGAAAATTATTCATGTTTTTATGAACAAATGCAAATGTTGTCATTAATTCTACTTCAATATCAGCTGTTTGTGGTTATGGGATGACTAATAGACAAATACTGTAATGTTGCAGCTGTGGCTATGGCGTTATGGTGCGGCACAACTAATTGCAGCTTTACTTTTTATAAGTTGGCATTACGTTTTGTCACAAAATTTCTGCAACCATTCCAAGGCGCATTCATTAAAGGTGGTGGCACTAGACTAACAACAATGTGCTGTACGTTTGATTGCCAAAGCAAAGTATTGGGAAACTAGCAAACAAATAATGAATTCGCCTTGTTTAATTCTGAGCTGACAGGCACATGGACACGGCGAAAGAAAAAAACAAATCAGCTGATTTACCAACACCACCTTCAATAGATTTGCCTCAAACCATGCCAACGTCACGCATTCTCTCGTAAAATGTTCACAATCTGATCATCACTAGCTAATCAAGGGCAATATTAAAGTCTTCACTGTGGAGAAAAAGTAAATTTTTATATGATAAATACTACTTTGAAGTTTAATATTGTTTATTTATTGTTTTTAGCGCATAATTAAGTTCAAATGATACGGAGCTATTGGTCCATATTTCTAAACAACACGTTCGGCGCGATATATCATCTTCAATATTTCGACAGCTAATCAGCCGAGTATTAGGAAGAGGGCAGAGGTGCAATATCGGCTTCGGATAAGAAGTAGTACCCAAAATACATACATATATTGAATTTAACAAAGTGTGATTGAATTTGGCAGTGCTCTCATAAGGAATATTATAACGTCACTTTTTTCTTTAAGTAGTAATAATAGCTGGATGGTTTTATTAAAAAGTGGCTGTTCCCACGGCAGTCGGTTCTACGTAACCAGAACGACCCGGATTCATATCCGGCGCAGGACTGTCACTTCAGCAGCATTCCTCGTATGTGCATAGGGAATGTTTACGCTGCTACAACAACAACTAGAAAGTTATTTATAAAAAAATTTTCATTTGCTTAAAACAAAAGATTGTTATCAATTTCCATTAAAACTATATTTTTCCTGGTTAGCTTAGATTATTATAAAGGTACTCGAATACCGAATTGGGTAATTTTTCGATATATAGGATACATGGAAAAATATATCAAAAAAGTCAAGGGGGTACCAATAAATGCATATTAGCAATCGCCCATTATTAATAATCTGAAGTAGCGAAATAATGGCTGTGTTCGTAAATGCGACATGACTTGCAGCATAAGCATCAGTGGCAACACTGCAAGTTTGACATTTGATACTTCTTATACAATTTTTGACAATTTGCAAATACGTTTGTTTGCATTTTTGAACGCGTATAATACTAAAATGGAAATTTTGCTGAATCTAACACTAGACGAAATTTGTGAGCAAAGAAAAGATAGATTTTCTTTAAATTTAAGAAAAAGAAGGCTATTGAAGTCAAAGAGAAAAATGTTTAGGTACAAATGTTTGTCTTTAAAAAGAAAAATACCTAAAAACAAATCGTTTATTAAAACAATAAAGTCGTTTCCCGAGGACATTTTCTATTCCCATTTCCGAATGAAATGGGCCACTTTTAAAGTAAGGTTTTATAAGTTTTATGAAAATTAATAATTTATAGTTTCACTTTAATTAGGCTTTGGAAAAGGCTTTGACTCCACACTGGGTAACTGCAAGGCTTGACCGTGATGGTCATTCGTTAGAGAACTGTCTGTACATGACATTATGGAAGCTATGCAATAGCAGGGTGCCGTTCCAACAGCTTTCGGATCGCTTCAACATTGCAAAAGGAACATCACACCGTGTATTTAATAAAACAATCCAAGCCATTTGTAATCTTAAAAGCGAAATAGAATGGCCTTCTGTTGACCGTCAGCAAGAGGTCATGACAAATTTTGAAAATAGCAGAGAAAGTCCCTTTCCTTTTGTTATAGGATGTTTAGATGGAGCGCATTTTAACATACCTACCCCAAGTGAAGATGCGATTAGTTATTATGATCACAACTTTCTTCCACAATACATTTTTTTTCCTTCTACCCGATTTAAACTCGTCCTCCATATTCAACCGTACTCTTAGCAATAACTGTGTCTCCGAATTACTGAGATTTTCACTAAAAATAATAATTTATACAATTATTATTAACATAATTTAACTAAATTTCAATACAAAAATCAAAATAAAACAGTTTTGCACTTACTTTTCATCAGACATCGTAGTTAAATGCAGTAAACAATTTTTTGATAGAAATTATGAGTGACAACTGATAGAATTGTTGTCTTTTTGAACGCTTGATTATTACAGTGCTGCCATATTGGCATTTCTGAACGTTCTGTTTGTTATGCAATTGTAGTTTGCGCGTCATGTTGCATTTACGAACACAGCCAATTTTTTTCACGGGTCAGAAATTATTAACCAAAAACACTTTTATACTGTTGCCCTTCTTGCGTGTCTTCTATCACTAAAGACACGGAAGTATACGAGTTCACACTTGGGTTAGTTTTTCTTTACACATATTAATATATTTTAATTGTACTTCCCTAAGAAATTCCGTAAATACTGGCAATAAAATAAATATACTGATAAAAAAATTATATAAAAATGTATTACGTTTTAGTTCGGTACTTGAACATTGCATACATTTTTATGAACATCCTATTTGAATTATTGCCAATATTTGCCGAGTTCTTGTAGAAAATATTGTAAAAATGTATTAAAATCGGGTTTGTAATAATGTAACATGGGATATTTTAGGTAAAGTGTAATGATTTATTTAATGAAAATTGTAATAGTTTTGTATTTAATTGGCTTCAAAGTGCCCTCGGGAACTTCACTATATTTCGGCACTTTATAATAAACCTTTTTCTAAACTTCACTTAAATTCACAAAATATACAGTCACACGCGTGTTTTTGCTTATTTTTAAACTTGTATTGAACGTATTTTAATGAAAATAAAATTCAAACGGATTTACCACCATCATCACTTTCCAATTTTAAACGAGAATAACAATTCATTGGAATTGACAACAGTATAGTGTTGCCGGATGCCTGCAAATGAAAATAAAAATATGAACAAAAACGAAGTATTTCGATTTATGCTGAAAACAGTGCAGCCCGTAAACGCAATTCCGACTCAGCTGTTTCGATCAAACTATTGAGAACCCCATCCTCCTTCCTTCCGTATCGTAGTACCGTAGATTTTATTTCACGATTATTAAAAAAATTCCGTAATTCCGACCCAGCTGATTGATTGCTCTCTCAGCACACAGTGTTGCCAAGCAGTACATTTCGAAATCATTTACAAAATAAACTTAGAAAAATGATAATTTTTGTTAAAATAGCTTAAAAATACTGTTGAATAATGTGAATTATAGATAAATGAACTTTTGCATTCGTTGGTTTTTGGCTTTGGTTTATTAAACAATGAAAAATTGTAACCGATAACGCGGATGTGTGAAAAAGTGTGTAAGCAAAAATATCAATGGCAACATTGTGTCGATACAAGCACATGCATATGCATATATATTCACAAATTTGTGTACAAACATATTAAACGCGGAAATGGCGCTGAACGACGAGCATCTCGTATCGCTAGTACAAGACAAAAAGGAACTCTACGACAAGAGCAATCCTCTATATAAGTTCCAGGGAAGGAAAACGTTGATATGGGAATAGATCCGAAAGGAGCTGCGCACAAGTGGTGAGTGGGAGCTATATTTACTAGTATTTCAGGTTTCATAACAAAGTTATTTTAAAGGTGAGGTATGCAGACGGAGGTGGTTAGCTCTTCGCGATCGGTATGGCAGAGAAGCCAGAAAATCAGAAACACCATCAGGCAGTGGAGCAGAATACCAGAGGCCGTGGTATCTGCTTGAAAGCATGTCATTTTTAAGGCCGCATGTTATTCCTCGACCGTAAGTATAGTTGGAATATTTTTATAAAGCGATGACTAATAATGTTTTCTTAAAAAATTAGGTGCTCACAAAATGTGTGCCCAGAAGTAGCTTCGCTTACACCTTCAATTGCTACTTCTATGCCCTCACCGTTGCCATCAATAGTGCCACCAGAAGAGTTTTTTGATGATGTAGATTCACCATTGCCATCAACATCAGCGTCATCTCCGTCACTTGCTCCACTCCAGTCAAAGCGACCTAGCGGAAAAAAACGGATAAAACCTTCTGCACTTTTTTGGTCCTTGTATTTTTTATATATAATATATATGTATGTAGTTGAAATAAATTAAGAAATAAGTCGCAAATTTCGATGTCTTCTTCATCCATTTTGTCACCGATGTATTTTGTAAATATAGTTTGTATGTATGTAACCAACTAAAACAGCTTTTATCTACGGGAAATAGTTTTGCTCAGTTTTGTGCACGGTAAGGGGCTGCGGTAAGAGAATTCCGTGCGGTCTTCACTGTTTTCAGCATTAGAGTTGATGGTGGGAATGGGAGTTATAAGCCCGTCACAATGGGCCCGTTGCGGCAACGCATTCGTCAGGCAGCAAAGTAGAATATGTGCATTTGAATCGGAGTCGATGGCGCTTTTACGACGACATGTGGCACCACGAAGGCAAGTTTTAAGTGTATTTAACAATTATTAAAATAATAAAAATAAATTACATTTTGTGTTATATCTACTGCATCTTTATAGCAGGACATTTTGTAACAAAAGCTCCGATAGCAACACCCAAATATAGGATGCCGTGTTACATTCGCTGCCGATTATTGAGGTTTACTCTGATGAAGGGTATGAGCATCAGCGACCCCTCGTTGAATTCTCGCCATCCGTCTCGGAAAACTTGCCATTGGCAATAATTCATGCAGAACAAGAAACCGCTTCCAGCACAACTACGAGCAGAAGCAAAAGGGGAAGGGACGAATATCGTCTGAATACGCTGTGCGGTGCTATTAGCGAGTAGTTAAAGAATGATGCATCTTTAGCATCAGTAAGTCGCAAAACTGATTTTTTAAAGTGTTCAACCTTATAAAGCATTCGGAAGATGCCCAAGACCGGCTAAAAACTCAAATTTTAAATTTAGTTTGGAGTGGTGGGCAAAATGCGTGAATAGGTTTGCCTTCTTATTTGTTTAACAATGGAATGTAAATGCATGTACATATATATGTATGATTGTGAAGCCTTTGTTTTTTTTTTTTAATTTGTTTATGTGAAAGGTATAAATTAATGAATTGCTATTTTGAGTTTTAGATTTCATTACATATTTTTAAGTATTTTTTTAAATAAGTTTATAATGAAAATATCGCCTTGAAATGATTGTAGTCTTAAATTAATAACTTGATGAACATAAAATGAAGTTTTAAAAGAAAAAAAGTCTTTTGCTAATGTCTTTTGAATGGTGAACAAATCAATTCGTCCCTTCACATTATTAATGCTGGGGCCAATACGCATTGACTTTTGCCGAATGCTTGCTTATTTACGGTATAAATATTTCTATTGTAAAGTAATTGTCGGAACAAATGTATATTATATGACATCGTCATTGGAAAACTTTCACACATTTGGACAAGAAAATACAACACAAAAACAAATGAAAAATGCTGTTCTGTAGAAGTCATCTTTGCGTACGCTAACTGGTTCTCTAGACTTTCACTGGTATAAATAAACCTAAGTAAGAATTTCAACCGATTTGAATGTGAACTTGCACTCTTTGATTCCAACGCTTTATATTCACAATAGCAAATTAGTTTTCAACAAAAAGAGTTCAGTGGTAGTTGGCGCTCTCGTCGCCACGGCCTTTCGTATGTGTGAATATGAACAACAGATGGCGCCATGCGCAGTTAGATTCATTAGATGAGTAGCAGTGCTGTGTTACTGTTTATGTTTTTTTCCATGAATCCCGAAAAAACCAGGGCGTGAAATAATGCCTTATTGGTATTCACATCAGCTTGTTGGCTGAGGTGCTCGTAAGGTGGATGTTATTCAATGATATTTCGCCGTAGCTGATTTATAGCAGGTAGACAAATTTAAAAGAAAAACTAGCGAGAAAGTGAATATGAAAAAGGCAGACAAAAAACTTTTTTTCTGATTTTCTGTTTTGTTGCAGAATTTCTAATCCATTCTTAGCTTTTGAAGTTCACTTTTGACAATTTTGCAAATGAGAAATTCCAAAGCATATTCACTTCCGCACTTTATTTTTTATTATTTTTTATTTTTGTGGTAGTACTAATCATAATTTTTGTTGGTCAGCAAATTCAGGTAGGCGTAAGAATTTGCTTCACCGTTGACTACAAGGTCTTAGGCAGGGCTTAAGTAAGTTGTCTAACTCACTCGCTCTCTAACTGGTAAAATTGGCTAGATTTTCAAAAGCACTGCTTAACTCTCTCTCTACTGGGACAAGTCGGTCAGTTTGACGAGGCTCAGATAATATTCGGTTTTGTTTATCTACATTGCTTTTGCATTTATAATACAACAGGAGCTTATGGGGGAGTTTTTTTATAGTCCTGGTTCAAAACGTCAATGGGTTGTAAAGTCAAATAAAAATGAGAAAAGTAAAATTTCTAAGGGTGCGGCCAGAGTGAACGCTGATGCCGAGCCGAGCCGAGCTTATTGACGCTTATTTTCATGCGAGAAGAAAATTTGTATATAACACAGTGAATGCGAGAATCAGCGCTGAAATTTTGTTTATTCTATGTGTTTTGCTCTTATGTCATTTAATTTTGTTGTTCATTTGTGTTTATAAAATTGCTGTACACGGTAATGGATTCATCTGATGAAGAGTATTTTGCTTCTCCTAGTGTGATTAATGCAATTATTAACACAAAAGAGTTTGGAAAACATCCAATTACACTAAAAAGGAATGAATTTGGTGAATTTCATCATTTATATAATGATTTATCTTATATTTATTTCGTGGAGGGAGCCTGAGAAACGGCTACCCCACTCCATTGGCCAGTTTTTTTTCGATTTTCGTGGTGTGGTGCACTATGGATTCCTTCCACCTGGCCAAACTGTTAATAAGGAATATTGTTTAAGCGTTATACGTCGTTTACGTGAAGCAATTCATCTAAAAAGACCAGAATTATGGGCCAACAACTCTTGGTTTTTGCATCACGATAATGCACCGTCTCACACTGCACTCGTTCTTCGTGACCATTTCGCCAAAAATTCCACGCATATCGTTCCGCAACCACCGTATTCGGCTGATTTAGCTCCGTGTGACTTCTGGCTATTCCCAAAACTCAAGAGACCACTCCGGGGAACGCGTTTCGAGTCGATTGAGGAGATGGATGCTGAATCGAAGAAGGTGCTGATGGCTATACCAGAAATGGACTATTTGGCATGTTTCGGGGATTGGAAAAATCGTTGGCATAGGTGTATTTTATCGAGAGGGATTATTTTGAAGGGGATGAAATTGCTTTACAAGAATAAATAAAGATTTTTCATTTTACAACCAAATTCACCTTACTTTTTGCCCACAGGTAAAAAAAGAAAATATTAATCCTGGCAATCCTAATAAGGATAATGGAAAACTTTTATCAAATTATTGCATTGTCATCGGTCCTTGATAGGTGTGCAAAATTTCAAGCCGATCAGATTTTTAGAAGCCAGTGAAAATTAAGCTCAAAGATTCCGTTACATACATACATACATACATACATACATACATACATACAACCCGACCTAATAAAAGTGTGTTAAAAACACAACTGCACTCTAAAAAGTAAACATCAACAATCCAAAAAAGCGAGCAAAACGCTTTGAAACTGTTTTCTCGCACTCATCGGCTTTGCTCTCTGCTCTTGTCGGCGCTCACTGTGTTATACACAAGCTTATTTGTATTGACTTGTATGTAACCAGTTTTATCGCACTGACAATCTTTATCGCACTGACAATCTCGGCTCGGCTTTCAGCGTTCACTCTGGCCGCACCCTAAGCGTTTGAAAATCCAATTATCGAGTAGCTTTTAGAAATTATTAGGGAAACCGCAGGTATTTTCGGCAACTAGGGAATACAAATGAAATTCTAGGCCGTAGGTGGTGCCATTGATCTGATATACCTAATCTTCTATCAATCTATCTATCTATCAATCCATCTAATATATCATTTCATTTTAATTTATAGTAGACGTGCCGCCACATGCTGAGCCATCACGATTTTGGCGGATTGATGGCCTCCGTTTCCTTTTTCAGTATCCGCACCACAGACTTGAAGGAAATCGGAGTATCTTAACTTTCATAAGATTTGATGCAGAAGTAGAAGTATATTATTCTAGTTTTAATAATGGCCTCATTTTGGTTAAAAATGCGAAGGAAGCTTAAGTTGCTGATCGAAAGAAATTCATCAACGAAGTAGTTTTTAGAATTCTTTAGAAAGGCTGAAGTTATTTGAAGTTAACTGGGGCTAGAAATATTTTACTGAGATACAAAATTACAATTTTTAAGTAACATTAGGTCTATCTATCTATTAAACTGTATATGCGTACATTATTTACCATTTCTTATTCAGACTCCAAGAACATTCCAATGAAGTTCACTGACATTCTGAAATCGTACATATCAAATAGGCACTTCAGAGTAAAGCAGAAACGGGCATATTCGGAATAAGAGAAATATCGGGCGGAGTACCACAAGGCAGTATACTCGGACTAGTACTGCACTTACTCTATACCTCAGACTTGCCAGTAACAAAAACGTGCAAAGCAGCCACGCAGCCATATGCTGACGATACTTGCATCTTAGCTGTTGGATCAACCGAAAGCGCATCCATCATGAAATTACCGACGAGTCCATTGGCGAAGTTGTTAGGTTAGGTTAGTATGGTTGCCCAGGACGTGAGCACACTTGGACGAAGAAGGAGTCGTCCTTTGTGATACCATTGTCAAGGAAGTGAGGAGAGGGGAAGGACCGATGAGGTGCAGGGAGAGGGCGGGGAGAGGTGGTGATGGAAAGGTTAGGAGCGTGCGGATTATGAACGATGACTATGTTTGCGTCAACCGCTTTGTGCTGCTGATGAAACTCATCAGATTTTTAATGTCAGCGCCAGCTATATCAGCAGGAGTGGCAAAGAAGTAAGAGCCAAGATGCCTGAATCTTAGCCCCGCCAGAGCAGGGCAGCTAAGGAGAAGGTGCTGAAATGATTCCACCTCATCCTCCATACATCAAGCACAGAAAGGACTCGAGGTGATTCCAAGTCTCACATCATGCATTCCTCGCGTATTGTGTCCTGTGAGAGAACTCACTAGATTGGAGAGCTGAAGGCGAAGTTGTTACATGTACTAAAAATTGGAATATGAAATTGAATGAAACCAATTCTGTTACGTGGACTTCACAAACAAGTTAGTTTTATATAAATCTGTATATATTCTGTCGGCGATATGCCAAGAGTGCCAAGCATCTAGGCGCGACTTTGGTTTTAAAGCTCAAAAGGAAAGAGCTCATAAACTCTTGAAATGAACTCAACTCTCTTGAACTCAATTTAAATACAGCGCACGCTCGATAACGTGAACTTATTCAAACCAAGGCAGTTCACGTTAACAAAAGTGTTCACGTTTCACATTTAAATTCACATTTTATTCTTGTTTTCGTTACATATTAATTGAAAATTAAATATACGATGGTTTTATTTAAAGCAATCAGTCATCTTTTTTTGTATCTTCTGTTTTTTTGAAACTTGAATCACAGCTTTCTCCCTTAATCGTCTTAGCACACTCATATCAGTTTGATCGACGTCTTCATGACGTCTTCATGACCACATTAACGCCTTGTTGAAAATTTCAACTGTTTCAGTCGGCTTAATTTTCTTCAGTTGTTCTGATACGCTGTCATCATCGGACTCGTCCTCTTGTTGATGATCGTCATCTGCATTGCCCTCCTCAATATCTTTGTTCCATTCATTAATGGCTGGTAACGTGAATTCAAAAAATTTAAAAAGAAAAACAGTTTTTTCTATAACCCACATATCTACATATCTTTGAGCATATCTGCGAACACGAACGAATCTCAGGATATAAACTACTAAAGAGATCGACGGTGTTGCTCATCAAGGTGCGAAGATCAGCTTCCCATTTTTCTTTTAAAATCGCCAACGGAACATTATCTTCGGGATCATCATTGCTTACCGAAAAATTTAAAATACTATTCCAGCACTTAGCTAATGTTGCTTCACCAACACGAAACCAAGCCGCATACAAAAGATTTATAGCTGTTTTTAAGTTAATTTTTTTCAACGACTCGAGCAAATCAGACTTTGTCGCTGCTATTCAAGCAAGAAGGCTGTTTCTGTAATGCAACTTAGTGATCTTTATTGCATTCTGATCCATCGGTTGAATGAGGGGAGTAACGTTTGGTGGCATAAACATTGCCTAAATTCCCCGTTGTCAGTTGAGCTTCATTTGGGTGAGAAGGAGCGTTGTCGATTACGAGGAGAGCTTTAATTGGTCAGGTTTTCTCCTTTAAAAACGATGTAACCTGAAAAAACAACCAGTTAACCTTAAAAATCGGACAAAACTTAAAAGGAATATTCACCTGTGGAACAAATGACTCTTATAGTCGGTGGGACACTGAAAGTTTTTAAAGCAGCGTGGATTCTTCGCCTTTGCAATTACCAAAAGCTTAAGCTTGTGGGATCCAGTGGCGTTTGAACAGCATAAAAACGTGATTCGCTGCTTCTCGAACTCTACCCCTGGGCCTCTCTTCTCCAAACTTGAGCGTATGTTTTCTCGGGCAAAAGTCTCCAGAATAACACCGACTCATCAGCATTATATAACTGATCGTTGCACAACTCCAATTAGGCCATTTTAGCTTTCAGTTTTTCTTTAAACGGATCCACCAGCTGAGGTTGCGAAGACAGTTCTTCGCCTGATATTTTAAGAAGACGAATACTGTACGTGTTCTTGAATCCTTGGAGCCATCCATCACTAGCGAAGAATGTTGCTTCATTTTCTTTAAATTTTGCATGCAGTGTTTTCGTCTTTTCTTTCAACATTAGAGCACTTACTGGCCAGTTTTTATCTCGTATTCGGATAAACGAACGATAAAGAGCTCTCTCCATTTAGGGCAACTCTGAAGAACGCAGTGATTTTTTATTTCCAGGTCGACCTTTTGTTTTAATGTCAAGCACACGGGTTTTTAGAACTAATTTTCACCAGAAAACATAAGACGAAACACTCTTTGCAAAACCAAAACCGGTACTGAAATATTTAACTCCTTACATGCAGTTACGAATAAAATGCCTATTTTATAATTAGGGGATTCCCCAATTTCAGAATCACTTGAGATCAATGTTATCTACTTTCAAATAATTGTAACGTTTGTTGTTCATGTAATAGAGTAGTCAATGCACAAAAATGTCTGTTCACGTTTTGGGGTGTTCACGCTTTAGAGCGTTCACGTTATCGAGCGTGCGCTGTATGCAAAAGATTCAATGGTGAATTGGCAAAAATTCTGAGCTGCCAGCTCAAAAAAAGCTGCTCATTTGCAACTTTAGCACAGATGTGGGGATGTATCGCAAAGACCAACATTGATGCTATAATCGTACTTCTTCTTCTTCTGCATCTTCATTTAGGATTATTCTCCTGTTTCTAACAAAAGCTTATATACAATGTTGTTAATGATCGGATGTTGGTCCCGATGTGCAGCACACTTTCCATCTTTTTGGTGGTCTGCTTCGCGAGCGTGCAGTGTTTGGTTTCTCGGTCATCACCAGTTTTATCAAGCAGTCGTCGATCATTCTGAGGACAGATTCCTTCGAGTCTCGTCTTCTTTTGCAGCTCCATTTTACTATGTAGGTATATCGAGTATTGCGCATATTTTTCTCATGCTTTCATTTCTCATAAGATCTCGTAGAGTATGACCGGTATGCGGCTCTAGGAGTTTGCACTTCGTCAGTTGAGATAGCGCGTTCTGCAGCTTTTATGTCTGCGCCTGTCTCAATGACCATACGCCATTAGTGGTCGTACTCAAGTTTTATAAACCCTTACTTTGCTTTTTGTGCTCATTACTTTGTTTCGCCATATGACGTCTTGCAAACAACTAGAGACAGGAGCTGCTATTTAGCACTGACTTCAAACTTTATTCATCAAGATTTATGAAGATCTCATCTTTGCTCTCAACTAATTAAACTCCATAACTTGTTCGATACTTTGGTTATATGCAGAATGCGATTTCGTCTTTGGTACGGAAAAACTCGTACATTTTATCTACTTGATGCTTTTTCTTATCTTCTGAATCTGTGATAAATACGGCGTTGCCTGCATAACAAATTATCTTTATTTCCGTGTTTGATAATTTATATCCCCTGAAAACATTTGGCTTATTATTTCATCCATGATGAAACTATCGTTTTGACGAATACCAGTTTGAACTTGTATATTTGTACTTAATTGTGCGTTTGATGTAAGCCCTGTCAGTGGAGTGTATATCACGGGTCGTCTTCATCTAACTCATCTAAAGGTAGGTCTAGGAAACTTGCTGCTTCAATACGTTGGGTCCTGAGGGAGAGGAATGTTAGAAGAGTGGGTAAGTACGGCATGTGACAAGGTGGTTAGTGTTGTACGGGGTGTCTTTACATGTAGGACATATTTTTAGTATGTCGGGGTTAGTAGATGTCTGGTCTAGTAGAAGTCTGTGGGTTTTGTCCTGGATCTCGTCGGCGTAATTGAGGAGGTGTCTCCTGATGTGCCTGGGAGGTATTTCTGGCTCAAGCAGGTGTTTGCAAGGGTGAAACCTGCTATAGCATCTAAGCAGAAACTGTTTGCTCAGAAGTTTATTGTGCTCCTTTACCGGAAGCATCCGTGGCTGAATAGTTCCAGGCGATCAGACAGGCGCAGCGTAGTTTAGAACCGGCCGGCCGTTTGCCTTAAATGTCGATAGCAACATTTCTTTGTCTTTGCCTCATGTGCTGCCGGCAAGCGATTTGAAGACCTTGTTGCGATTTTGGACTCTCTACATGGCTTATTGACCTCTTGAAGAATATTATTTTTTAACCTTAACTTCCAAGTTGCCACAGGAATTCCAGTATTGCCTCTGTTTTCAAGCAGTGGAAGATTAGTACCCTTTCTGGGCAGCTCATCGGCCTTGCAATTGCCTTGAATATCTCTATGTCCCGGCACACATGTAAGACGGACCTTGAAGGCGGTGCTAATATCATTTAGAGCCGCCAGGCATTCCTGAAGAACCTTTGATCTTAGTCTGCCTCCATTGACTTGATGGCCGCCTGTCTGCCTAAGAAGATATTTACCTATGTTGGATTGTTTGAATTCAGTTCGGCGATAGCCGCAATTATGCTGCTGACAATAGTTGTCAATGTTGCATGATTTGAACTTAACTTTTGTTAATTGAAAAGTACTTATTAGTCGATGTAATGTTATGGATGTTATTTATACTTAAAGCATTTCAGTAAGTAAACAAAAAAGTCTTATTCAAACCACACGAACATTCTTGAGTTAGATTTACTGGCATAAGTTGACAGATTCAAGTACTGACATTAACATAAACAGTCAGCACTCCGAGAATGAGGCAAACAAGTGCAACAGCCATACAAACAATTGTGGCTGGAAAGTAAAATAGCAATAAGAAAATGCATTTTCAAATGCAATGCACGTATATACCTAACTGCACATGAAAATGTGTCTTGGTAGCTTGGCGCTCATATGTTTACAACACGTCGGCTTCGAAATTGCCAAGCACTCCAAACAGGTTGCAATCCACCTGGCTTATTAATATGTATTTATTTATTTTAATTTCAAGTTCTGCGTGCAATTTGATTTATTTTTCTTTAGTTGCTTGCTGCTTTAGTAAACTTTCTTACTGTTTTGCCTGATGCAAACATGATGCAAATGAAATTTTCTAAGGTTTCTTGTATTTAACTTTCGCACACCACCCTGGCGTATGAGTGATACCAATGCAAATTGTGCAAAGTTTTTAATCAGGCAGCGGCTATATGAGTGCATGCAAACGCAAGTACGGTGAATATGCACATTATTAACTATCTACTTATATGTATGTATGTTTGTAAATGCACATATATATATATATATATATATATATACGTTTCTTGTTTGCTGCTTGTTTGTCTTGCGACATCTCCTGCAGCCAAATGTTTGCTCTGGTTTTGTTGGCTTCATTATCGTTTGTTATGTGCCATAATATCTCAATAATGAGTGTTGCCAACATCTTCATGTAAAACTCTTGATTACGTCTACACTTCATACACTTTCATATGACAATTTCATTTCGAATAGTTCACCACGCTCTTTTTTATAGGTACTGAAATGGAAAACATCAAGTGTCCTTTGATGCTGCGATACATATTTCGCCCCAAGTTACGAGATTTTTCAGTTCCGCTTGGCGCTCATTAAATGCTTTAGTGAATTGAAATAGCTGTAGTGTTAATGGTGAATTAATGCTTTCTACAGCTGCTAAAAGCAAGTTGTTTATGTTTGCGTTTTTTTTTCGTTTTGTTATTTGCTTGTTTATTTTGTTTAAGTTGATTGTTTTTTTTTTGTTTTTGCTTAAATTTGCGCCATTGCCAGGTAGCTTCGCAACTACTAGTATACTATCTGCACTGTGTAATGCCACAGGCATTAATGGTTGCCGTTATAGCTACTGTTATTGCTGTTGGTGTCAGCAAGTGATTGTTGATTTTCCTTGTTTTACCTCGTATTCTGTTTTACTTATCCTCTGGCTCCATCAGTGATAAATATTGCCAAACGACGTTTTTAGAAATTTAATTTTAAGCACGTCTTCCAAAACCTTTTATAGATTGATAAACTTGACTACTTGACTACAAATACTCATTCCTTCAGCGTTCACTGCGAAAAAAAAGAGTAGCGAAAGTGAAAACGCTATAATAAACTATAGCGGCTTTTCTGGTTAGGACTGCGCGTAAAGGGTGGATGACCAGTAAAAATAGCCCGCAGGTTGTTCGAAGTGTAAATAAATTGAGCCAGAGCGCGTGAAAGTGGAGTGCAGGTGCTATTGGAGAACGGAATGGGTAGTTTTGAAGACATGAACTTATCCTGTATTTAGAGGGCTAAGAAACTGACAGGTAACTAAATACTTTTCACTGGAATGGCAATATTCCACCTTAGATTGGCAAAATAGGGAAGATGTAAACTCAAAGCCTAATAATTATTTCGTTTTGTAAAAAACGCTACCTTGACATGATCAATTGATATTTTTAATAATTTTTTTGGCATCTGAGCGATTCCACGTCAAGTGTTGCAAGTGTTTTGGATATTGTTGTCAATTTCTTTGAAAGTTGGTTTATTTGTAGGATTAAGTATATTAAAAAATATGCTAAAACGATTTTGAAAAAAATTTAATAATTTTTGGAATTCTTTAATGCTGAACAATTTTTATTCTTATTTGTAGGCTTGAGCCTAGTAAAAAGTGAATTGAAAAAATGTTGAAAAAAATTTTATAATTTTCAGATTTATTTAATGTTGAAAATTTGCTATATAGTTTTTTGAAGTAAAATATCTTGGGTTTTGTTTAAAAATTTTGTTTCTCTTTCATTTTTTTGGATACAAAAATTTATGAACAAAAATTTTAAATTTAAAAGGGTTGATTATTCTTGCTTTGAAAATTTTTTGTAAAACTTTGAATAGAGTTGCATAATTTTGAAATTTTTTAATGTTGAAAATTATAGCAAATTTTTTTTACCTATAAAGTTTTTTCAAGTGAAATATCTTGGGTTTTGTATAAAACTTTTTTTCTCTTTAATTTTTTTTGGATAAAAAAAAATATAAAAAAAAATTTTAATTTAAAAAGGATGATTTGCTTTCAAAATGTTTGGTATAACTTTGAATAAAATTGCATAGTTTTGAGATTTTTTTAATGTTGAACATTTTGCGGCATAGTCTTTTGAAATAAAATATCTTGGGGTTTCTTTAAAAACTGTTTTCTTCCTAATTTTTTAGGATAAAAAAATATAAAAAAAATTTAAATTTAAAAAAGATAACTTTTTTTTCAAAATTTTTGGTAAACTTTTTTTTTTGGATTTTTTGATTTAGAATTTTTGAAACACATGCTAAATATTTTCATAAATTTTTTATGAAGATATAGTTCATTGCCAACCAAAAAACTTATAAATGAAAGTTGCAATCTTTGTACAAAATTCTCAAAAGCTTAACAAATATCAAAAAATTGTAAACAAAATTTTCTATTTTTAATCAGGATCTTTAGAAAACGTTTAATGCAGTTTTATGCCCTATAGTAAAATAAAGTGTAAGTTTGAAGTCGTGTTGAGTTTTGAAACATTTTTTTTAATACAAATATGTGTTTAAATAACATGTTGATAACTTCTTCTGCTTCTCCCTGATTGGCGCGATAACTGCTTACGCGATTTTTGCCGAGTTTACAAAAGCGCGAAAATTGTTTCTTTCTCCTCGCCAGTTGGACACACCAGGTGAAGCCAAGTCCTTATCCACCTGATCTTTCCTTCCTCTTCCTCTGCTACCACCAGCTGGTACCGCCATCGAATACTTTCAGAGCCGGAGCGTTTGTATCTATTTGGACGACATGACCCAGCTAACGAAGTCGCTGGATCTTTATTTGCTGCGTCATGTCTATGTCGGCAACTTAGTCGTTATACCAGTTCGTTGCCCCGATGCAGCCAACTCAGATAGTGTTTGCAAGCCATTGCTGGCGGTGTTGGACTGCGATGGATTGCGGAATTCAGTCACTTCTAACGAACGATTGTGAGACATTGATGCAATAATGCTGGCAGCAAAGTATGCTTGCTCGGAATCGGTCCGATCAGTGCTATTCTTTTTGAGAGATCCTGAAAATCTATCTGATTCGCAGCGAAACTGTTCCACTGGCGATAACTCGTAAGCATTCAACTTTAATCCACGATTTGGGTTCATCCCCTGATAGCGGATCAATGTACACCATCGCTTAGTCTAAGCGGAACATTCTCCATTCACATTCCAGCAAGGGAAGAGTGGATGTTGTGCAACACTTGGATACAGAGAATCTGGTGAACCTCTTCACGGATGCCTTGAAGTTGGAAGCAGACTCCAGTTCAGGTTACCAAATCACTGCAGTATGTAGCCGCAAGCAGAAGTAGCCGCAACCAAAGAATCAGCTGATTGGCTACCCACTTGTGTAATAACTGCCAAGAAAGTAAATATTTACTTCAATAGCCAAGCCGTAATAAGAGCCCTGGACAAAATGACGGTGCTTTCGAAACTAGTCAGGGAATGCCTGGCTTCACTTTTGATCGCATCCACATTCTTTGACATAGGGCTCATCTGGGTGTATTGTCATTAGCGACATTACGGGAAACTGCGAGGTGGACAAGAGACCTGTCAGGTAATTTCTCTCCGGAAGGAGAGGATTGGGATGCCCGTGACAACCTGCGTTCTGCTCCCGGAAAGATGGGTATCGCCTTAAATCAGTGAGGGCTAGACAAGTACACAAACCTGTAAGGCCACGAAATTCTTCTGCTCACGTGTAGATCGGAGGCGTACGAGGAATATTCTGAGGTTGAGAAAATTTTAGCTTTCGAATTTCGTGGGTGTCCTCATAGGACACTTTCCACTGTATGGGGGATGAGGTGGAATTATCTTAACTTCACTTCTTTGCTACGCCTGCTACTATTGCATGCCTTGATATTAAAAATCGGATGAATTTTATCATCAGTATAAAGTGGTTAACACAACCGTAACTCAGAGGATCCTTGCTTATCACACAGTTCAATTATTTTAGAAAAATATTACTCAACAAATGCTAGTAATTATGAAAGAGGACCAATTTTGCCGAAGACGGTACTAATATTGAAACTCGGATTTTTTTCACTATTAGTTCGAAAGTGAAATTGATTTGTGTATATTTTAAGCATCTTACTACTTAGTAGGTAGGTAGGTGAAATGATTGATACACCACTATCGCACTCGCCAACAAGTACTAAAGCGCCGTTTTGATGCCAATGAGACCTCCAACAGGCACATACCTACATCCAGCCAGAGCTGTTAATGTAATGGAGAAAATTGATGGGATTTAGGTTGGCACACTGCCCCAGGCTGTCGAAGAAAGGAGCACCCAGTGACCTTAATCGTCTGCAAATCTGCCAAACTCGGACATGTACTGAGAAAGTGATTAATAGTCTCCGTCTTTGAAAGGTCCCCAATGGGGGTTAAATGGTAAACCAAGCTTTTCCGCGTGTGTGCCGATCGTTAAATGACCGGTAAACACAGCTACAAGTTTGGAAATTGAATGGCGTGGAGTCCCAGCACTTTCTGAGTCCTCCGTGTATTATACTGAACCCAAAGGCTTTCGAAATAGCACCCAAAGAAATTAAGTTCTATCTCTTAAGCGTTTTCCTGAGAAATAAGTTGTGCTATCCCCCTTTAACAACGGGTGATGCCAATACATGCCCTTGCATTAGGCATCCATACGTTAAGATTGGCAAAACCCTATGTTGTACATTCAAAGCACGGCCTGCGACTTAAGTTACCATTTTTTGCCGAACATTTCCAGGAGTAGAAAGCTATATTGGCCTTCATTACTCTGTTTTCAAAATGTAGTTCTCAATGGATTTTGGAGTCAAGCCTAACTCTAAGATACCTACAGAGTCCGGCACTCGAAGTGTAACCAACTTCAGACCGCTCGCGCAGCCGTCTGCATAGTCATCAGCTGTCTGGCTAAATGACAGTCCAGTATTGTTTACAAGCGCTCGGGAGCTTTTTGCAGAGAGTAAATGCGAAAAAAGAAAATCAGTAATGGATTTTAAACGTAATAATGTGATTGCATTATATTTGGCTGGAAAATCCCAACCAGCGATTGTTCGTGAGCTCGAGCACCTTAAAGTAAATAAAGTTTTTGTTTATCGCACCATTATTCGTTTCAATGATACTAGTACCACCGCGAAACGTCACCGAGTCATGGGTCGTCAAAAGACTGCAACTTCACGTGAAATGATTCTAAAAGTGAAAAAGCGGCTTGAGTGAAATCCCCGACGAAGTGCCAATCAAATGGTGAATGAACTGAAAATATCTGACCGTAGCATCCGCCGATCTCAAAGTCAAGCCTTACAAGATCCAAAAGGCGCATAATATCACACCAAAGCAGCACAAAGTCCGACTTCAGAGAGCGCAGGAGTTGTTTTCTCTTGGCCGAAAACGGTCAATTTCCGAGCATTGTGTTTTCTGACGGCCACCAGGAGGCAGCACCCGCCACAGTTAATGGTTTCGGCTGCTGTAACCGCAAATGAGCGCTTTCCAATCGTTTTCATCGACCCTGGCGTCAAGTTAAATGCGAAATATTATCGAGAAAATTCTGAAGCTTGCCTTGAATCCGTGGGTAGACAAACATTTCGGTGGCAGACTATGGACGTTTCAATAGGACTCGGCACCCTCTCACAAAGCTCGAGTGAACCAAGAATGGCTAAAAAACAACGTTCCGAACTTCATAACGTCCACCCAATGGCTCTTAAATTCACTAAATGCGAATTCAATGGATTATTCTCTTTAGGCCATTTTAGAGAGCAAGGTCCGAACTAAAAGATTCACCAGTCTCGAGGCGCTGCAAAAGTCCATTGCCCGCGAGTGGGTCTGGAAGTCACATTCGGGCTGCTTGTAATTCATTTCTGAGCCATCTCTAGGCCATATTCAAGGCCAAAGATGGTCTTATCGAGCAAAAGTAAATTGGTTTTTAATTTTCTATTAATTCCACACATTTTTACCTTGAAGTGAATAAAAGTAGTTTTCCAAACTAAATTTATGGCCTTTTTAATTGGTGACGCTTCAAGTGCCGTACCCTGTAACTACCGATGAAAACGGGAAAAAGGGGTTGTTTAATTTGAGAAGTCTAAAGTTTGTCTTACTACTATTATAATGGGCCTTTTTCTCTCGATCTGAAAATAGCTGCAATGAAATAGTTAAACAAAATAACTCAGATTCAATATGAAGGTAAAGAGGGTTCCGTACCTACCATTAAGCTTTTATAGAGTAAAAATTAGCACTTTTTGATTTTTTCCAGCGATGAAGGCTTATGCAGCATCTGGATTTCACTATGGTGCAGAATGCACATTTTGGGGTGTGCGAGGTTTATTCGATTAGAGGTTGAGCCAGCATGCTGGTAGTGTAATTATTGCATTTGGTAACGTAATCATCTTGGTTAAGAGATTTTTGACCAGGATATATCCATGCAACCTGAATTTACGAAGATCTATTCGCTGAAATTTATTTCCAATTGCAGTTGAGAAATGGGCGTAGACCCTCCTTTTTCAATACAATATAATGTGATTTCTTAGAAGATTCTAATTATTTTAAATATTTACTTTACTACCTCCTTCTATGGTTAGTGACACCAACCACTATTTAGCGACTGACTTAATGACTAAACGTTACGTGTGTGCAAATACTTCTCATTGCCATCCATTGCTGGTTACTCCAAAGAATTTTTATTGCTCACTGTTTTTGTTGTAAACTATAGTGACATTCAGGTGTGTGCTGACGTGGCAAGCTCCTGTGGGTGTGTACTTTACACGTAGCTGTGGCCTTGTGGAATTGTCCATGCGATTACAAGTATGTATGTGTGTGTGCAAATTCAGCGAATTGCCAATGCATGTCATCAAATAAGAACGTAACTTTGTATGTGCGTACGTAAGTATGTTTGTATGTGAGTGCGCCTTTTCGTGCGATTGTCTATTCATTTCGCCTCCAACGATAAAGCCGTGTTATTTAATCCTTCCGAAAATCGCAGGATTTCACCACACACACCAACGGAAGCCATAGCTCAGTACACGCAGAGCCAGAGGTTAAGTAAAAGCATTAAGTTAAATACCAGTTTCAGTAAACGCTGACTAAATTGCTGACATATTGACTAACTGGCTGACTGACTATGCGACTCAATATTTGTTTAGTAGTGTGAGTGTCATTAATATAGTGCAATGTATTGTATTCACGTCGTTGTTGTTGTTGTTGCTTTTATTCTTGTCCACTTGCTGTTGTATTGACTGCTCAACCCCGTGCGTATTGTGGCTTTATTTTCCGAATACTCCACAATTGCCAACAGCATTTCAAAGTGTTTGTCGTAACTGTACACAATTCATTTGTTGTTGCATGGAAACGCATGCTGTTTTTGCTATTGTTGGCATTTCCATTACTCAGGTGGAAGTTTAGTGTGTGTTCGCCGGCGACAAATGCCAATCTGGTGATTTATATGATCGTCACGTTTCCGTTGTCGTGGTGGCATCGTGTTAATCGGGTGATATACCCGCATGCCAAAGCTAATAGCCAACAGCTGAAAGCAATAACTGCTAAACAATAACAACAACTTTTCAAAAAGTCGTAGTTGTTATGCTGCTTTTGCTAAGCTATAGAGATGTGTGGTGGACTGTCGTTTCTAATGCCGCACGTTGTATGCTTTCCACCAGTTGCTATTGGCTTGCGATAGTCCAAGTAGAGTGGGTTGTTGTAGTTGGAATTTTATGCACATTCAATTGTCAGTTGAAAATTACCAAACTAAATTACTAAGTACGGGGTAAGTGAAGCCTACTTCGAAATCAGCTCAGCGCAAATCATGTAAGTATTTACCGAATGGGGGAGAATTACTCCTGTTGAGGTATGGTAGTTTTTAGTTCATTACAAAAACAAAACAATACTTTTTAGAATTAATGGGTAGCGATGCTCTTTACGATTATTTTTAACTATTGCGCTTACATTATCGAAGGTGTTAAGGGGGGAGCCTGCTTTAGAGGCTTCAAAAAATCGATTTTTTTGTTTTTTGCGAAGGAAAGAAATATTCGATTGAAACGAAGCTTTCAGGTTTCATTTTTATATATTTCAGTAGTCTTTTCACATTTTGTCGTTAAAATATATGCCATTTTATGCCTGGTACAAGCATTTTGCTGAGGCGCCTCGAGTGTGTATGTTTCGTGCGGCGGGAAAGATGTAGGTCGCAATTTTCATCAGAAACCAAAATTTATTTTAGTATAGTATAGCTTCTAGTTAAACCAAGAAAATTAAACAAAAAGTGAGAAATTCAACAAATTTTCACTAATTAAAAAAAAAATTCATTTGTTTGGAAAAACAAATTCACTTTAGATTGTTTAAAAAGTGGGTTAATCATAACTTACTTAAGATTTTTTAGGTTTAACTAGAAGAGAATTTAATTACAAATACAATCAATGTTATCTCGTTTCGATAGGACGTTTAACTTTTTTCCTATCTTTTCCGCCAATTAGGAAAACTCGTAAAAATAAAAAACCGAGAAATCGCACTTCGAGCGATCCGGCCGCTCGTATTTCTTCTAACGGGTGATCAATTAAGAGGAGTTTTTTTCATTTGCGTTTTTTTTACAGATCGCGCGCGAGTTGTGGCAAACTGTCATCGTGGATTTGTTGAACAGCGTTTGGCATTTCATCATGGAAAGACTCACACCGCAACAACGTCTACAAATTGTTCAACTGTATTATGAAAATCAGCGTTCTGTGACAAATGTTTTTCGTGCGCTTAGACCGCATTATGGTCAACATAATCGGCCTGCCTTAAACACTATTCGACATACCATCAACAAATTTGAATCCGAATATTCATTGGTGGATAATTCTCGACCGAATAGACCACGTCCAGCAAGAAGCATTGAGAATATAGCGGCAGTAGCAGAGAGTGTACGTGAAAACCGCGATAAATCGATTCGGCACCGTTCTCAGCAACTTGGACTGTCGTATGGAACAACTTGGTCAATTTTACGGAAGGATCTTCATTTAAAAGCATACAAAATACAGCTCGTACAAAAACTAAAGCCAAATGACCTTCCTGCACGTCACCGTTTTGCTGATTGGGCTCTTGAAAAGATTGAAGAAGATCCGCTGTTTTCGAGCAAAATTTTGTTCAGCGATGAGGCGCATTTCTAGCTCAATGGTTACGTCAATAAGCAAAATTGCCGTATTTGGGATGAAGAGCAACCAGAACAGGTTCAAGAGCTACCTTTACACCCAGAGAAAACAACGGTCTGGTGTGGTTTATGGGCTGGTGGAATCATCGGTCCATATTTTTTCAAAAATGATGATGGCCGCAACGTAACTGTGAATGGTGCTCGCTACCGTACCATGATATCGGACCTTTTGCTACCTGAAATTGAATCTAATGATCTCTACGACATTTGGTTTCAACAAGACGGAGCCACTTGCCATACAGCTCGTGAAACAATGACTTTATTGAGAAGTCATTTCGGAGAGCAGCTGATTTCACGTTTAGGACCTGTGAGTTGGCCACCAAGATCTTGTGATATCACACCTTTGGACTTTTTTCTTTGGGGATTTGTGAAGTCCAAGGTCTATGCTGATAAACCAGCTACGATTGAAGCTCTGGAAGCCAACATTACGCGTGTTATTCACGACATACCAGTCGAAATGCTCGAACGAGTGATTGAAAATTGGACCTTCAGAATGGACCACCTTAAGCGTAGTTGCGGCCAACATTTGAATGAAGTCATATTCAAAAAGTAAATGTCAAAGAATGTCCTTTCAAATGATCAATAAAGGTTTTGAACATAATTTACATTTTTGTTTTTTTAACTATTGAAAAAAGCACCTCATGATTGATCACCCGTTATAACTCCGAAAATATTTTGAATTAGCTTCTGAAATTTTGAGGACACATTCTTGGATAGTTTGGGAAGACATTTATGGAAAAAAATCGATTTTTTGAAGCCTCTAAAGCAGGCTTCCCCCTTAAATATTTTCTAAGAACACTGCGGTCCATACGTGGCCACTTCTAGCCAAGCAGGCCAATCTAAACTAACTCAACATGAAAATATACGCGAATGGGTAAAGAACTAACTGGAAAAAAATCTTTTTCAAAGAATTATATTACGAGCTCCTTCCATCAATTTTTTCCTGCAGAAATTCTCTGCTTGAAAAAAGTTTTCCGCTCTTTTTCACTAGCAGTACTCGTAGCAGAGTGTGACATTCTTCATTCAATTAAATGACAAATTACAAGTGAGTAAGTGAGTTTATTGAAAAAGGAGATTTCTTAATTTTAAACTTCAATTTAACTTTTGCTCTTCGCTGTCATTTGTGTTGACGCACAATTGAATGTGCCTGCTTACACACAAAAAAGGAGGAGCTTTCTTCCGTACTAGAGATTTGATTTACGTGGCGTATGAGCAACCATTAACAACAATTGAGTGCGTTGAGGATGGCTTGCTGCAGAAGAGTGCACATACACTTACAGGGTGTATAAACGTTGCATTTGCTGCAAATAGCATTGCGTTATGAAGCGATTGATATCCTGTGACAGCAAAACAATTTGAACTGTAAAAGTGTGCTGATGGACTGCACAGTGCGGTGGAGGGGATAAACTGAAAGGCGGCGACGGAAATGACTTCAGTTACTGCGGCGGCATCTGTAAATGAGTAATGATGCAATTCTGAAATTTCAATTCAATTTTTACTCGCCTTCATTTATGTCTGCCGCTTTGTTGTTTGCCTGCTGGTTGGGTATGTGTGGGGTATGTAGGTGTGCTTGGGTGTGTGCGGACTAGTAAAATGAGTTGCTTTGTTTGTCTGTTTGCGCGCTTTCTCATTAATTTATGACAGCCATTTTTAACGCTTTGCCGCTATGCCGTGTAACTTGCGTAAGCATCTACAAGCATACACACTTACATACATACGTACGTACTTACATGCATTCATATTCACTTCAATGGTTCGCTTACAAATGATCTCTTGCAGTGCTTGCTATTTCCACTGCGTTTTGCTGTCATTTGCAGTCATGCGCTCGAAAACTGGTTGTTGCTACAGTTTGTTGTTATTGGTTTTCTATCACGTCAAAATCGAAGTTTTAGCTTACAATTGAAAATTTTAACTATGAGTGATTTGTGGTATTTTTCAAAAGGCATACTCATGCACGAACATACATATCTACATACTATACGTACATATGAACAGTTATTTATCTCTATGACGTTGAAGCTTTTGGCAGTATTCTGTGGCAAGTGAATTTATGCAGCTAAAGGTTATGCAATTAGCGTATCATAAAATGCAACAAGAATAGGAAAATGAATATTCCATTACAAAATTTCGCGCAATAAAGAGTGATAATGAAAATTTCCCTATCTTTAGCGACTTGAGTGGTTTCTTGAGCGTTGCTAAGTGGATTTCCTCGTGCCTACATCCGTTTGGTGTGTACGGACGTGAAGAGATACAATTACGAAAAAAGTTCTTAAAAAACACCGGTCGCATTTCGCAAGCAATGGAAAACAGGTGAGTGCATTTCTGTGATCTGTAGTTCTGAGGCAGCTTAAAACAGTAGGACAATACGAAGGCGCATAAAGACACATAGTAAAAATGTACAGAAATCGGAAAATTATCTCCAAATTGGTTCGACTCGTAGTCCACTCAGGTGGTCCATCTAGCGTTTGTGATTTAATTTAATCTGACTATAAATATAAGATGCATGAATATGTTTCAACGATTTTTTTCGACAGAGTAAAGCTTGCTATTAAACATTATTCAAGTCATTTAAACGGCTGGTAGCTCATCCTGTCAATTAAATTTTTGTGAGTTTCGGCACATATCTCATCAATGGCAACTTTGATTTAATTTTGATACTCTTAAATGAGCTCTGGATGGTTAGCGTTACATTTACCGTTAACAGTGTCTCACAAAACTGTGACTAAGAAATTCAAATCGCAGCATTTGGGTGGCCAATGGTTATTGGTGTTTCGGCTGTTTATTTGATTTGCGAATGTTTTTGAAATTTCCCAACTTTATTAAACTGAATGCCGATCTGTTTTGTAAACGTCTAACCACTAACTGGATTTTTGACATATGACGTAATAATATTATTTTAGCTGCCAGAATATTAAAAATAATCGGTAGCACAAATTTCATCATCATCATTTCTTCTTCTCGACCCCCCCCCCCTAACCCAAGGTGTGATGCGACCCGTGCCTATTGGGTGGTTTGCAGTCAGGGGTTTTTCTGTCCGACTGTATTTCTACGGAGCTACCTCGATACCGGGCCACCTTGGGGTATAACCATGACCTTGCCGTGGTATGGGGCGCTGCCACGGTCGACCATTATGTTTCCCCTTCCTTTTAATAAGATCACCATGTCTGCCACGGTGATCGTACGATACAGATGGAGTCCTTCAAACAAAAAATCTCTATGGACAAGCAGTCCTTAAATGCAAAGGAAGCTATAGCTTCCACCCCCAAATCTGGATCAAACCAGATGTCTTCTAGTACGGCGGAAGCTGGGATACTCAAGCCTAGTGGAAGTGTCAGTACATCCAAGCCCTTCACGGCTAGCCCATTTCGTACGGCGGAAGCTGCCACTGAGGACAAACCTGGCAACAGCAGAAGTGGCGGTACTTACAACAAACCTCTGGCCAAGAAGTCAACTTCCTGTACCACCAATACCGGGACTAGCCCTGGTAAAGGTGGTAAAACTGAGTCTGAAACGACTGATTCCTCCGCAGTAGCAGAGCCTGCACGGCATGGCTACAAGGAGAGACGTGCTGCCTTCAGGCTACTGGAGCGCTTGAAAACGATTCCAGAGGGGGAGTGGTCTGTTAAACAGAAGCTCTCTTTTAGCTGGGCGACAAGGGTAACGGAGGAGTCCGCTCGGGGTTCTGAATCGAACCCAAAACGTCAGTTGCCGGAAGACCAACCCAGCAACCCCAGCACGTTGAAGAAGCCCCGAAACACCAATACTTCTCCAGCTACATCCAGCGCAGCTGTCAGAGGCCAATAGCTATGGGCGGTGGTTGACAAAAGCAACCCTGTCGGCACTATTTCGCCTGACAACTGGAAGAAAGTGGAAGCCAGCCTCTCAATCGTTGAAGCTTATCGCCTGTGCCGATCAGAGATCAACTGATCTTTATAATATAGCCATTTCAAGGATCGGCTAAGCATGGCCTGGGTCTAAACTCGAGGTAATTTCAAGGGATGACATCCCCAGTTTACCAAGAGCTAGGGCCTGGTTACCAGCGGAGCCATCAGACCCTCAGAGGATCCTTGAAATGCTTCGGGTATGTAATCCAGAGCTTCCTCCATCGTCGTGGAAGGTCACAAAGCTGGACGATCGCAAAGTCGAGTACCGAAGCGCTACTTTCGTAGTCTGCAAGGACTCGGTGGACGCACTGGCGCGATCTGACGGTGTCATAAGCTATGGGTTTTCGTCCATAACACTGAGGGTCTATAACAAGGACAAGACGTCTAATTTAAAGGACCGGTTGGAGCTGAGATAGCCCCCACGGCGGCATCTGGCTTCGGTCCTAATACTGTTACAGCGCTAAGAAAGGCATCTGCTGACGGGAGTATCTCTTCCTTGTTAGATAGCCACGCCAGCCTTGTAACCTTGTTAGTTTGTTTATTACTGTTTACTATGTTGTGCAATTCTCCGAGAGTCTAGTAGACTACTGCACCGAAGAAAAATTTAAGTCTGACTACATTCATGTAGATTCATCGCAGTAAGTTTGGTGTTCTTCCTCACCTTTTCTCTGCAATCGTTTTACACGTCATGAATACTCTAATGACCTTTTTCGCCAGCTCTTCTATGTGCGCCTTCCATACTAAATTTTGGTCAAATAAATATTATACCCAAGAATTTTACTTCCTTTTACATTTTTATACCAATTTCATCGGAGCAGATTGGTTTAAGATGTTTGAGTTTGTATTTCCTTGTGAATGTTCCGATGAACGATTTTGTTGGATTTATGTTTAGCTCCATCTTAAAACACCACCTTCTAGTTAGCTTTAAACCTAATTGATTATGCTGTTCTCCTTGATTGGCGCGATAAGCGATTTTGAATTCTGTTACTTCTTCGAATTTTCCTCCACAGCATATCCATAAACACTTGCTGTGTAATTCCATCAAGTTCCACATTTGTGGTGATAGAGCACCACCTTGCGGGCACCTTTCTCGTACTTCGTAAATTGTCCACCCATTGAGCAAGAGTATTATTTATATCTCATGTGAGGTGTTATCAAAGGCACCTTCTTTATTCAAGAAGGTTTACATTGCAGTTTCCTTCGTTTATATGGTGCCTCGAAGCTCATTGGTTAGTTAAGGCTTCTTTTTTTTTAATGAGCTAAGCTCATTAGCTTCAAAGTTCAAAGCACTTAAATTGATGATTCTAGGCCCCGAATCGCTACGGAATATCAGGATTTTGTTTTTTCTGGGAGTTTCGTTCATAACAAATTGATTGTCACATTGTCCCATTTCATCAATTTTCAATCAACAATAGGCCGAAAACTTTTTTAGCATATTTCGATATACTGTGAGCGCTGTTCCGTTGACAAATCTGTACAATCTTCAATTCTTATCTTTACAGCAGCAGCATTGAATGGACGGGACGAATGTTTTTGCGTATCCTGCACTGAGCCAGTTGACCCAAATTGTATTATTAACTGTTTTTTTGTAACCCTCTGCTGAATGATTATAGCGACCGCAAATTTTGCGAAATGCAGTTCTCACCGACACCAACAATTTCATAGCGGATTTTAACTTGTAGTTCCCTAGCGAAATCGAACTAATGTTTGTAAGCTGTAGATTTTTTGCTTAACATCAGTCAATAGAGTAGTCTTGACATTAGAAAAAAATAAAAAAAAACAGTAACAAATCTGCTAAGTACTAGGTACACAAATGAAAATAAATAAAAATGACCCATAGACATATTTATGAATACTTGAACATATCAGTGTTTGTCGTGGATTAAAACTCGTCATACCCTAGCGTACGTGCTGCCATTCTGTGCTTTACAAATTTACGAGAGTGGCACTTTATTCCCACACGAGTGCAGTACGGCACATCCCAAAGCGGCACTTTATCCGCTTATGCGAGCGTAGTGCCAAGCAGTCGTCTGTATGTACGCACATAAATGTAAACGAATTATGGACAGCGAAAGAGAACTGTGAACAAACAAAACAGCCTGCCATTACAAACACGAGGTATTTACGTACTTTTCTATGCACAAACATAGTACATTAGTATAGGGGTTTCTAATAGGAATGTGGCGATGGCAACAAGCTCTGGCGGCAATGTTGTTTTGGGCGATGTCTGTCAAAACTGTTGGTTATAATCAGTGGTAGAAAAAATAATATAATAAAGAAGTAGAAATGCCCTCAATTTTGTTGTAAAATAAGAATCTAAATATGAAATTTGCACAACTTTCTCAAAAGCTTGATTTACGATTAATCTCCAACTTAGTTAATTATCAACCGAAAAAGAAACTTGAACCTATCGAATGGTACATAGATTAGGCTTTGTGGTTCCCACTTTCCACGAGGGTGTAGAGGGGCCCACCTATGTCTGGAGGCATATTATGATAAGGTAGGTAGATAGGTAGGTAGGTAAAATGGTTCAAGTGCACCTGGCACTCCTCAAGTAGAACTAAAGCGCCGTTTTGATACCATTATGAGAAGTCCAACAGGTAGATATCTACAGCCAGCCAGAGCTGTTGATATAATGGAGAAGATTGATTGGATTTAGCTTGGCGCACTGCCCGAGACTGTCGAAGAAAGGAGCTTCCAGTGACCTTAGTCGCCTAGCTGCCGAACCCGGACATTTACAGAGAAACTGCTCAACAGTCTCCTTCTCTGAAATGTACCCAAAGCTTCTGCAATGGGGATTAAATGGTAACCCTAGATTTTCCGCGTGTGCCGATCGTCCAGTGACCACAGCTACGAGTTTGGAAATTGAATGGCGAGGAGTCCAAAGATCTTTCTGAATTCTTCTTCTATCGTATTGAGGCCAAAGGGGTTTAGAAATAGCACATGAAGAAATGGAGCTCCATCTTTTCTGCGCCGATGACCGGGTAAGAGGTCTCTAAGGCCAATTTAGTCCCTTTCTGGCAAGCTCATCAGCGACTTCATTTCCCTCTATGTTCCTATGTCCTGGAACCCAGATCAGAGAAATGTTAAATGCACACTAAAGAGATTTGATCTCTTCTTTACAGGAGTTTAATAATTTCGTTCTGCACCATGTAGTCGTCAGAGCCTTAATTGCGGCTTGACTATCGGAGAAAATGTTAATATCTCCCTCGCTCCCACGTTCCCTAAGCATTTTGCATGCCTGCATGCAAAGACTAAACACTAGCAGTGTTTGGCAGTTTAAAAAAGATAGATAAATTTGCTGATTTAGAGAAAATCCCCGCTCTGACTCCTGATTTCATCTTGGAACCGCCAGTGAAGACAGAGGTGCAAGCTTCGGTGCAGATTTTCCCCTCGATCCAATCCTGCCTATTTGGAAAGATTGCTGTAGCACGACCATCAAACTCTACTTTGCGGATTGAGTGATCTGTTCGAAGTTCTGAGAAATACGGTGTTAACTGCCCGAAAATGCTACCATGTCCCTTGAGAGATTGTCTCCAGAGGACAATCTGCTTTAACCTGATTACACTTTAAGCTGCGATGGAAATTACGGAAAAGTCGATGGGAAGTAAGTGCAAAAGCACATTCAGGGCAACACTGGGGAAAGTTTTACATGCTCCGGCGATGCCAATACGTGCAGTCCTTTGCACCCTCCCCAGTTTAGTAATATTATAGCCCTTCCGAAGAGCTTCTCACCAAACCAGGCATCCATACGTTAAAATTGGCAAAGCCACTGCGTTGTACATCCACAGCACAGCACGACCTGTGGCTTGAGTCCCTATTTTTTACCGAACATAGATTTGCAGAAGTACAAGGCTATACTGGCCTTCTTTATCCGATTTTCAATGTGTAGGTTCCAATGGAGTTTGGAGTCTAGTATCACTCCAAGATACCTAATTTCCGATGAGAGCGGGAAAACGTGGTTGTTTAATTTGGGAAGTCAAAAAGGTGGAGGTTTATATTTTCTGGTAAATAGCAACAGGTAGACAGAGTTGACTTGGAGGCCACAAGTGGCAGCCCAGTGACTGAGTACAGCCAGACCTTCCCAAAATCTCAGCCATGACTGCGGGAAACGGTCCCGATACCATCAGGACCAAGTCATCGGCGTATGCTCCTACGTTAACTCCACCCTTATTTAGCATTATCAGAACTTCGTCAATTGCAAATGGCCAAAGTAGGGGCGAAAGGGCACCTGATAAGGTGCAGTATCCAAAAAAGTTCCCAGCATAACGGCCAGGTGACGAAACCTTAGATGTGCTGGAAATTCGTTTTGGTAATGATACTCCAATGAAAACAGTCGTTTACGTCACGCTTGAGAAGAGATTTTATGTCCATCGGGAATAACGTAGTGGTAGACCATCGATATCGAAAAATGATGAAAAAATCAACAAAGTGAAAGAAAAGTTCATCAATAACAGCAAATTAACCATCAGAGAGCCAGCAGAGGACTTGATAATTGCTTATTGATTCGTCCAAGTTATTGATTTGGGTTTGCGCCGTGTTGGACGCGCTTGAATTCCTGAATTTCATGGAAAAAGATACCGCGTTGATATTGTCAAAGACATGATTTCCAAAGCTGAATCGGACTCAACATTCATCGAACGCATTATTACTGGAGTCGACACGTGGGCTTATGAGTACGACATGCAATCCAGACATCAGACGAGTGAGAGAAGGCCTCCGTATGAACCAATATCAAAAACACCGCGTCGATTTCAATCAAAAAGAAAGGGATTATCGCGATTTTTATGAAATACAACGGTATTGTATACCATGAATTTTTGCTAGAAGGAATTTTTTTTTTAAAGAAAAGTTGAATAACTTAGAATTGGATTTTTCTACATTCGGATTTCGATTTTTTCAATGCTCTCAATACCAACATAAACCAGGCCATTGCTCGAATTCGGTTAGATATTTGAAAAATCATTGAAAATTAGATTTCTCGTTTACCTGCAGCTGTGCAAAGCAGCGACGGGTACATGAACGATGCCATATTCTATAAAGAGTGGCATGCATGGGCATGTAAAAAAGAAAACTTTTATATGTACAATGTGGCGTAAAATTAATCCTCCAATTTTGTTTTTGAATAACTTTTTTACTAAGAAAAAAAGTGTTTTTGAGTGATGGTAATCTTTATTTCGAATTTTACGCGTTCTATTGCTTGTTTTTACACTGTAGCTGCCTAGTTCCCAAGTATCAAATATGATTAACGTACGTCGCCATTTGCGTCTTCCGTTAAGATTATTGACTTTGCACCATCTTGTTTTTTGTCTCTCACACACAGCTTATTTTATTCCATTTCAGTTCGCCCGTATTGGAAAACCCTAAACACGTGCGATTTTATAGGATTCTAGGTAAAAGTCTACAAGTACATTTGTGTGCGAGTCACTGCTGAATGCCTTCATTTAATTTCGAAAATGTTGCCCATGACGATTTATGGCGATTAAAAATGAAAAGAAAGCGCTTGAAAATGCTGGAAGCAGACAAGGTAGCAGAGAAATGAATTGCTAAAAAGGAGTGTAGCAAAAAAGCGAGTTTCTGGCATATTTACAAAGAAAAATGATGCCCTGAATGGCAAACAATGAACAAAAAATTTGCGAGCGGGAAGCGATAGGTGGCAGTAAATTGCTTCAATACAGAAGCGAGGCGGCTGCAGTTAATGTTGCTTTTCTGCTGTTGCATTGACGATGACGGTGATGATGATGACATTTTCGTACCACATACTTAGCTGCATATGTGTGTATGTATGTATGTAGGAACTTTTTATGACAGCGGCACATATCTAAGTACATACATATGCTTGTGTTGTTTATTATGTTGTTAGCTATGCATGTAACGGGTATTTTTTAGGAGCTTGAGAACTTAAAATGATATTGGTTGGATGGTTGATATAAGTGGTGATTCTTCCAGACTCCAACTAGCGCTTCCGCACCATTTTGTTGCCACATCCTCATTACCAACTTGTTTAACGGTTATTTATGGCATGACTATATCTAGTCTGTGCGGTTTAAGAACCTTATTAGCCAGACAGCTGCTCCAGACTCTCGAACAGCGGTTGACCCAGGGTTAACAGGGAAGGGCATTCACAGTGGAAATGGAAGATTGTTTCCTTTTTCTCCGGTTGTTTACAATTGTGACAGTACGTGTTGTATGTGTTGTATGTGAGGGTTGCCCATTTTGGCTTCTTGTTCTCCGATAGACCAGAAGCCAGTTATGACTGCCGTAAGTCTACAGGTGTCCCGTCGTTTCATGTTTATTAATGTCAACGATTGCTTGAGGTTGTAGGTGGGCCATAACGTTCTGCTAATTTTGCATTTCGTCTGGTCTTTCCAACTACAATCCGCGATTCGGAGGTATTTTAGGGAAATTGCACTCTTGACTGCACCTAATGGTGTGAATACCGATTTTGCCAGATCGTTACTCATAGCAGATCCCCCTCTTGCCAAATCATCTTATTTTTCCTTACCTTCAATGCTCCGATGTCCTGGGACCCGGACTAAGGTTTCTCTATGGCTCTCACTCAAGGCGGTAAAGCTATTCCTACTTTGTTCCACCAGCTTAGAGGTCGTTTTAGCTAAATCCAGTGCCTGGATTGCAGCTTGGCTATCCGAAAGAATAGCGTTTTTGCCCTCAAAAGAGAAAACTGCGATTAGTAGCCTAGAAGCTTCCCCCAACGCCAGTACTTCCGCTTGAAAGACACTGCTGATATTTGGGAGACGCACAGATTTTTCAATTTTAAGTCTACGAGAATATATACGACCTCCAACACCACAATCCTTTTTACTGCCATCTGTATAGACTGTAATGTCGAAGTTTTTAAGTGAGAATCCCTTACTCCATTCCACCCGAGATTGAAGTCTTTACTATTGAAAGTTATCTCCGAGGTGCACTGGGCTTGTCGCAGAAATATACAGGCATGGCAAGTTTTTTCTTTCCAGCGACTCCATCTTCTTGATATGTATGTAGATCTACCGAAATAACGTATGTTAGTGGGTTAAGAGTCTCCTTAGGACATGATCTGATTGCACCGACTGCTATTGCACAGGCTGATATTTGTATTCTGCCGAGTAATTTGATGTTGTATTCTCTCTCTAGAGCTTTCCACCAAACCAACGAGCCATGGGATTAAATTGATCGTATATGCTTAGGTTGAAGACCCCATCTTCTTCCTAGCATACGTTTACGGGCATATAAAGCAATTTCTGTCTTCTTTACCTGTTCTTCATTTAATTTTCAGCTAAGTTTGGAGTCCAAAATTACCCCTAAGTACTTTGCACTCGTTGAAAGAGAGAGTTTGTTCGTTAATACTTGGTAGGGTACCTTATATGTATATGATGGTAAATAGCATAAGTTCTGCTTTACGCGCGTTTGAACTTAGGCCACCACAGCCTGTGGCCCAAGAGTTAAGCTCACCTAGCGCCCTTCGAATGATCCCACTAATCGTGTAGGGACACAGTCCTGAGGCCTCATCATCAGCGTACGCAATCACTTTTAACCCACCTCCATTAAGTTTTATTAAGATTTTGCTAATCACACATAACCAAAGAAGTGGAGATAATACTCTCCCCTGTGGAGTACTCCTGTGGACTTTCTTAGTTATGTTGATATTACCCATGTTAGCTCTGATGATCCTGGTTTCTATCATAGAGATGATCCGATTGCTGATACAATTTTCCACCCCTAAGTCTATTAAGGCCCGTTGGATAGCATCAATGCTAACGTTATTAAAGGCGCCTTCTATGTCTAGAAAAGCTGCCATGGTATACTGTTTGTTTATTAGAGACCTCTCCATTGTTGGGATTACCTCGTGAAGCGCTGTCTCTATAGATTCTCCTTTGAGGTAAGCCTGTTGTGCAATAAAATGAAATTACAAAACAGAAATTTGGTTTGAATGTTTTTTTATATGTTTCATAAAGGGTGGTTAAGTTTTAAGGGCCGGTGCTGATTTTGAATAAAATAAAATTTTTTAGGAAATTGTTGTCATTTCTCTTTATTATGATAATATTGGTATGGCTCAATTATGCATAGAATAAAATATTGGCTAAATGGCCGCAGCTGCCCACCTCCATCCCATGGTCCAAATTTTCGATGACGCTGAGGCATAATTGAGGTTCTATGCCGTTAATGTGCCAAATTATCTCATCCTTTAACTTTCGAATTGTTGCTGACTTATTGACGTACACCTTTTCTTTCAAATAACCTCAAAGAAATAAGTCCAACGGTGTCAAATCACATGATCTTGGCGGCCAATTAACATCGCCACAACGTGAGATTATTCGGCCATCAAATTTTTCGCGCAAAAGAGCCATTGCTTCGTTAGGTGTGTGACAAGTGGCACCGACCTGTTGAAACCACATATTTTCCACATCCATATCTTCCAATTCAGGCCATAAAAAGTTCGTTGTCATCTCACGATAGCGAACACTATTCACAGTAACTGCCTGACCGGCCTCATTTTGGAAAAAATACGCCCCAATGATGCCGCCGGCCCATAAACCGCACCAAAGAGTCACTCTTTGTAGGTGCATTGGTTTTTCGGCAATCACTCTTGTATTATCATTCGCCCAAATGCGGCAATTCTGTTTATTGACGAACCCACTGAGGTGAAAATGTGCCTCGTCACTGAAGATGATTTTCTTCGAAAATTGGTCATTCACTGTTGCCATTTCCTGTCACCATTCTGACCATTGATGACGCTTGAAATGGTCAAGAGGCTTTAGTTCTTGAGTCAATTGTACCTTGTAAGCGGGTAAATGCAAGTCTTTATGCATAATGTTCATCAACGACGAGCGTGAGAGGTGCAATTGTTGGGCCGACGACGAGTTGAGGTGGACGGCTCTTCAACCACACTATCACGAACAGCAGCAATATTTTCTGCAGTACGAGCTGTATGAGCATGCACTGGTGTTTTCACATCTCCTACAGACCCAGTTTGCTCAAAGTTTTGCACAATTTTTCCGATTGTACGCACTTTTCGACGATTAAATTGACCGAAAAAATTACGAATTGCGCGATATGCATTTTGATTTGAACGCCCGTTTTCATAATAGACCTGAATAACTTTAACGCATTGCTCAATTGTATGTCTTACCATGGTTCAAATTGAGTTGGTCTGAAATTGAAAAATGTCAAATGAAATGCACAAAAGAACTTGATGTTTAGGTGTGGTTTACATTCAACATCGGGCCTTAAAATTTAACCATCCTTTATATTATTATGCAATGCGTTTTCTGAATGTTCTGATGCCCGGCATATAGTGCGCCGCAGATACGAGATATGGCGTCAATGGTGACTTGAATATTATGGCAAGTTGCACCGTCTTTTTAGAACCAAATATCGTTTATGTTTAAATGAATAGTTTTTGGAAAATAAAAATTCAGTCGGCACCCCTCGATAGCGCTGGACGGTGATGTCGCCAGTGCTAATTTTTCCAAGTGAATTTCAACAATTTAGAAGCGTTGTTCTGGCGCCAAATGATTCATGCTGACTTGACAAACTTTATTGAACAGAAATGGCAATACAGTTTGCTATTCTCAGCTATCGATAACGATAGCTCTCATGCAGCTAAAAAAACACCCTATACATATGTAGGCACATTCAATTGTGTGGGCATTTGGTCGATGTAATCTAGCAAATAAGTTTGTGGCAAATACATATGTACATATGTGTGCAAGTACATAGTTAGGTATATTTGAGCACTCCTTTGCTAGTAAAAGACATCTGCGGCTCACCGAACTTAATTACATTTTAAATTAAAATGCATTTAATCGTCGCCTCAATCCGTGCTGGTAGAAAGGTACCCACATCCATACATATTTACGTGTTACGGGAATCACACTTGAGTGTAGAGAATGTGCAGAAAAAAATGCAAGCATTTACGTCTGTTTGTTTGCATGAATACTTAAGTGAAATAATGAATTTTTCACATGTTGCTCATATCTGCGGCTGGAGGATGAGTGTGATTCTTTGAGTTGAATGCATGAAATTAAAATTGTAAAATTATAATGAAGATTACGAGTATTAAGTATGTCGGCAGTACACAAACACAGGCTGAGCTTTTAGAGCATTATCAACTGGTGTGTGCATGGGTTGCGAGTAGCATTTTCAAATTTTAATCTGTAATACTTGTAATCTGTTTATTAATCATAATTTCATACATACATATGTACATACGTATATGTACAGCTTTCAAAATTCTTAGCAACTCAATTTAATTTACTAATATTACGTAAACAGCTGATAATTTAATTGCCATCAAAGTGCTGATGTTTTTGTGAAAAGAAAATATGATATTTTTAAATGCAAAATTAAGTGTACACCTTTGTTTGCTTTATTTATATACTTTACAATATGGTTTCAAGGCATATATCATGATTTTTTTTTTATTTTAATAAATTCCCTAATAACTAACAGAACACAGTTTGATTTGGTTCCCAACAACAAGAGCGATACAACAAAAACAAAAAATACTGCACCGACTTAATTTTCTACTTTTGCCTTTGAGTTGAATTTATCAATGATTTTATTGGCTGTATCAAACAAATGAAATTTTTTTTAAGCCCAATAAAAAATGATAATTTTCGTGAATATTTAGCTTTTGGTAGGTCTCTTTTAAGTTTCCAGCAATAATCTGCTAACATTCCTGGACTCCATTTCCCTTGGTAGCGCTTTTCCATTAAGGAAATGTCCTGATGAAATCTCTCGCCTTGTTCATCACTCACAGCACCTAAATTAGCTGGAAAGAAATCCAAATAAGAGTCCAGCATATGTATTTTTAAAGGCATATAACACCCTAAAGCTTTATATGACATTAAAAGCTCATTTATTAATTCTTTGTAATTTTCCGCTTTCTAGTTTCCTAGAAAATTTTGAACAACGTTCACAAAACTTTTCCAGGCAAGTTTTTCTTGATCATTCAATTTTTCTTCAAAATCCTTATCTTTTAACAGTTCCCGTATTTGTGGGCCTACGATAACTCCCTCTATAAGTTTTGCTTCGCTGAGTTTGGGGAATTTTTCTTTTAGGTATGAAAATCCACTGCCTTCTTTGGGCATGGTAGGTAGATAGGTAAGATGGCAAGAGTACCCCATAATGTGGACCACTACCTGTGAAAAGATTTAGGGAAGGGAAAAACCGTCTACAGCCATCCAGTGCTGTTGATGTAGTGGAGGAGAGAAAAGGGATCTAGGCTGGAGAATTTCTTCAAATCATCCCCAAAGGGCACGCTAAGGAATCTCAAGCGTCTAGCCGCCAGAGCCGCACATTTGCAGAGAAAGTGTTCAACAGTCTCTTTCTCTGCAGGATCCCCACAGCTTCTGTAATAGGGGTTGTGCAGAATTCCAAACTTCTCCGCATGAGTACCGATCACCCAGTGAACACCGAAATGAGTTTGGAAATTGAAAGGCGGGGGATTCTCATCACCTTAAGCGTTCTGCTTCTATCGTATTGAGGCCATAGTGTTTTCGAAATAGCACACGATGAGACGGACCTCCATCTGTCTTGCGCTTTTCTTAGAAAGAAGTTGTGTAGTTTCCCTTTAACGACGGTCAAGGGGACACCGATGTCTGAAAGGTGGACAGCTGAAACCGGTTCTGTCGACCCCTTCCTGGCAAGCTCATCGGCAATTTCATTTCCATCTATATTCTTATGCCCAGGAACCCAGATAAGAGAAATGTTTCCTGCACGTTCGAGACGTTTGAGTTCCTCCTTACAGGACCTCTAAAAAACAGACCTCAAAAAAAAAAAACGCTCGGCGGTAAGAAATTTCGCTCGAATGAAGAGGTTGTCGCTGAAACTGAGGTCCATTTTGAGGCGAAATAAAATTTATCTACAAAAGTGGTATTGAAATGTTAGATCGGCGCTGGAATGATTGCGTTGTTCCTAATGGAAATTACGTTGATGAGTAAAGCTAATTTTGAACAAAAAAACGTGTTTTCTTTGTTAGGCCCTGGGCTTTTCAGCCTATGTTTTACTTTGGCTCATCGTTCTAGAATGAATCAGATGACCTTAGGGATATAAGGGCCAGCCAGATTAATAGGTTTGCAATTAAAACAAAATAGTTTAACGAGGAGCAGCAGGTAAACTACTACTGTGGTTTCACAATGGATCCTGACAACGGTCTACAGGGTTTGATTGAAAAGTAATGAGCCTTCCCGCGCGGAGCGTCTGCCAAGCGATCAACCGAATCGGCTAGTGGGGAAAAATGATCATTGGACCTTCCCCTTCCACTAGAAACCGGTCCTAGTTCGCTGCCAACAGCGGTGCAGTCAACATCGCTCCGCGCGTGAAAGCTGTTTTAAAAGTGTGTTAGGATTTTGCAGTGCCGAAAATGCAGCGATCGTTGGAGCAACGTTACTCGATCAAATTTTGCGTAAAGCCAAACAAAACGAGTACCGAAACCATTGGGCTACTCAAGGAGGCTTACGGGGACCAATCTCTGTCCAGTGCCCAGGTAAAACGATGGCACAAGTCGTTCAAGGAAGTCCGGGAGGACGTCGAAGACGAACAGAGATCGACTCTCAAGGCATCGTCCAAGGAGTTTGTATCTCCACGAAGCACTGCAAACGCGGCATTTTACAAAGAAGTGCTCCTTTGGCTGAAAAACCGCGTCGACCGGGTTCGGCCCGACCTCATCAACAATTTGACCCTTCATCACGACAATACATCGGCGCACACCGCCTTCCTCTGCCCCTCTGCATTGGCCAAGATGGGGGTTCCGGTGCTTCCTCACCCTCCGGACTTCTTCTTGTTCCCGCGCTTGAAAAGAAAGCTGAAGAGGTGGCGTTTCGACTCCATCGAGGCGATCCAAAAAACTGTGACAGCCGAATTGAACGCGATTCCGGCGCATGAGTTTAAAAAATGTTTCCTGCAGTCGAAGGACCGGTATCAGCGGTGTATTGACGCTCAAGGGTCCTATTTTGAAGAATATTAGTTGTATAAGCCAAAAGGTTTAATAAAACTGCTTAAAAAAGGCGCATTACTTTTCAATCAAACCCTGTAAGTGAGTTGGTTTAAAGACCGACCTGCCTATCATGGGCGGTGTGTATGATTATTGTCAAAGTTATGGCGAAATCGATTTCCTACATCATTCTGAGCATTTTGGTATATTAAAAGTTTACATCTATTTCGATTACTCTTTGCTGTTTCATACAACCGTTATGTTAACGAAATTATATATTAGTATAATACATAATAAAGCAACCAAAACTCTGCTTATTTTATTGAATTCAAATAAATCCTTTTTAAGACTTTCCCTTACAAAATTAATCTACAGCACAAATTTACAAAAATGAAAACCACTTAATGAACTTATGGTATTGCGCACTACAATTCCAGTTGAGAACATAAAAGTGGTTAAACCGTACTAAGCACTGCAAACACCGTTCTCATTATTATACTCCCTTTCAATTGCATGTAATTATGAGCCGAGCGCAACGAAGGACACTTCATACCGCTAAGTGTTTAAAACTCGGCCAAATGGTTACACAAGTGTTAATGAGATTACATTTCGAATGCTGCCAAGTGACAAATCCACAATTTCACAATTCCACAATTACACAAACCCGCAAATACTCATGTGCTTATGTGGATTAAACCAACAGGTACATACAAACAAATAATTCCTCTTGCAACACTGCGCCCAAAGCCTACAAAAATCTTAAGAATTTTGCGCTGGAAAAAAGGGCTGTACACAAACAAAAACAAAAAAAACCTTGTGCTATTAAAAAGTGGGAAAAGTATGCGGCACTACTGTTGGCAAGCTTTTCAACAGGGCTGTGTATAATTTCCATGCACCACTATTTCCAACCACTGTATGTGGTGGCTGTACTGACTGTGTGGCACTGAAGACCTACACTTATGTACACAATCAAGCAAAGAAAGCAAAGCAAATAAAGAATGAAAACAAAAAAAACAAAGATTGCAGAAAAGTGCATACATGGTTATTAAGAAAACATCACTGTGTGCTCATGGGTTGGATAATAATGGGAGATTACACGTGTGGCATGAGTGGCATTTCCCAAAGGCAAGTATGCAGTGATGAGCAACAAGAAAGCACATTACACGCTAGGCGTATGAAACTTGCATGTCAGTGTGGAAGTGGTGCTGCAGAATAGCGACAAATGGTCAGTAAAGTGCGAAGTAAAACTACAAGGAAAAATACAAAAAAATATGCAAAAAATATTTGTATAAATAAATAAACCGTAGCTTACATTATATGAGCACTTTTGGGACACAACCGCAAAATCGCAATGAAATCATAAAAACAAAAACGAACAAAAAAACCAAAAACACAACGGCCGACGAGGTGATGGAGAAAAGCTTTTTCGCGAATTAAAATGAAATTAAAAATGCTTTAAAATGACATTACGAATTGTTGCTGCCAAGCGATGTATAAACGTAGTTAATGTTTTGTGGTACTTTCTTATTTAATTTATTTATGCAATTTTTACTGCGTTTCTAGTTGTACATTTTTATGCTTGTATGAGCTTAGGATAAATACTCGGTTAGTTATAAAACTCTAAGACCGAATTTCGAGTACTTCTGTGATTAGAAAGCATTATTCAGACTTTCGTATGTTATACACCCCACCTATTAAAAAACCCTCACTATTTACTTATTTAATTTTGATTCTATTGGGTTGGGGCGGCCGCCGTAGCCGAATGGGTTGGTGCGTGACTACTATTCGGAATTCAGAGAGAACGTAGGTTCGAATCTCGGTGAAACACCAAAATAAAGAAAACGTTTTTTTTCTAATAGCGGTCGCCCCTCGGCAGGCAATGCCAAACCTCCGAGTGTATTTCTGTCATGAAAAACCTCCTCATAAAAAATATCTGCCGTTCGGAGTGGGCTTGAAACTGTGGGTCCCTCCTTTTGTGGAACAACATCAAGAAGCGCGCCACAAATAGGAGGAGGAGCTCGGCCAAACACCCAAAAAAGGTGTACGCGTATATATTGGGTTGGGGAATAAGTTCATAGCGTTTTTATATGTATTTTTATTTTAAAACCATTTGTATGCTGTTTGGCAAAAGGTAGAACTCTTTCGGCTCTACAAAACTTAATTGTATTTTTCAGTTATTTAATTTTTTAATAATTTTTAGGCATAGAAATGGAATACCTAGTAGGCAAAAATCAACATTTTCGACACCTGCTTTTCTTTGTATTTCATCGAGATCAAAAAGCTGCCGAAGTAGTCCGGTACATTTGCGATGTGTATGGAGAGGGACGAAAATGATTTGTTCAAAAATTGTGACTTTGACGTCGATGACACGTCCCGCAGCGGAAGGCCTTCTGAATTCGATGAAGAGCGTCTCATATCACTTTTGAAAAAGAACGTACGCCAAACCAGTCGTGAATTGGAGGAAAAAATTAACTGCGATCATAAAAAGATTCTCAATCACCTTCATTCAATGGGATTTACCGAAAAATTGGGAGCCTGTGTGCCTCACGAGCTCAACGACAAAAACAAAGAAAATCGCCTTCAAATTGCTTCTCAGCATCTCGCCCGCCATCGAGCGAAACGCGGTCATAAACAACGCTTTTTGCATCGAATCGTGACTGGAAATGAGAAATGGTGCCTATACATACATCAATATGAAGCAAAGAAAGGAGTGGGTGGCTCCAGGCGATACGCCAAAGCCGAGAGTCAAGCTGGATCTTCATCCAAAGAAGATCATGATGTGTGTGTGGTGGCACTGCCACGACATGCTGTACTGGAAAATGATCGAAAAGAATGCTACGGTCAACAAAAAGCTCTACATTGCCTATCTACACCACGTGAATACGTGAATATGAGGCTATTTGACTGGCCAAATCATACTACTTCACGACAACTCCAGGCCCCATGTTACACAAATCGTCAAAGCCGCACTTCAACAGCTCAGCATCCGCCGTATTTTCCGGAACTTGCACCGACCGATTACCACCTTTTCCACTCCCTGTCAAACCATATGAAGGGCGTTACCTTCGATAACAAAGAGGTCCTTGAAAACTGGCTCAAGAAATTCTTTGACACCAGACCTGGCGATTTTTGGCGGAACATCTTCAATAAATTGGTCAAGATGTGGGAAGAGATTGTAAACAGCAACGGCGAACACATAACTGATTAACTTATTGATATAATAATTGTTTTTTGTATAAATAAAAGTCTTCGGTAAAAACGCTACAAACTTATTCGCCAACCAAATACTTATTTTTTTTTATAAAAAAATATAGACCAATGTTAACACAATGTTCACAATAATCCAAGTTTCCAGCTTTTTACAAGATTTACAAAAATTCGAAAAATTTCTAATCACATTTTTTTTTAATTTCGGCACGCAATTCATAGCCCATTAAGCTTTAGTGTAACAAAGTACAAATTTGAAATAGCTTGAAAGTGGAACTGATTTTTGATAATTTTTTCAGCTGAAAATCTTGCACAGTTGCTCCATATAACGAGTTCGAGAAATTTGGTTTATACGGAGGAAATGCGAAATACCGTCAGAAGAAAAAATGACCAGAAATCAATAAAACTTGGAGCGACTTCAAGCTTGCACTTTTTTCACAAAAAGTTAAATGGCTATGAAGCTGCGTACCCAAATTAAAAAGAACTACATTTTTGACGGAAATTTTTCAAATTGTTCGAATTCTTGTTCAAAGTTTAAGACATGGAGTAATGTGGCCTTTAATAAAGAATGAACAATATTTTTTATAATATAAAAAAAAAACATAAATAGTCCAAACTTGTGGGTTGACTTTATAAAAATTTCGGGGGTGCATTTATTTTATCCTAGCTAATAGCAATCTTTGAGTTCGAAGAGTGCTACTCAAAGTTAACGCATTGTTCTAAGCACATCTTGAAAATAACATAATTTAACATTTTTTTTAACAAAAAAAAGTAGTGAATATGCTGAACTTAATCATTGGTACACTAATTTTGTCCGGGCATGGGAGACAGCTCTCTATATGATTGATATACTCGCCTTATAGAAGCCTTTTTGAACCTAAAGTTACTTGGGACAGTCACGAAGAAGCGTATTTGTTAAGTTTTGGTCCACATTTTTTTTTAAATCGATTTTTTGTATCAAATAAAGCTTTACAAATATAGGAGAATCCATAAGGAAGTCTCATAAGTTTGAAGAGATGTACAAAATACCCTATGATCAGAAAGTACCGGGAATGTTTAAATAAAACACAACAGAATTACATTTCAGGCAAATTTATTTTATCTCCTACAAAATATGACCCGTCTGAAGCAACACACCAACACGCCAACGTTTAACCCAGTCTTCCATGCATCCCTGGTAGGCCGACAAAGGGATGGCCTGCAGCTCCTTCGTCGCATTCTCTTTGATATCCTCTATCGACTGAAATCTCTTTCCAAGAAGTAGTAACTTCAACTTGGGAAACAAAAAGAAGTCGCACGGGGCCATATCAGGTGAATACGGCGCTTGCACAACGGTATTTACTTGGTATTTGGTCAAATAATCCAGCACAATTTGGGCTAGGTGCGATAGTGCGTTGGCATCATGCAAAATCCAAGAATTTTTTGCCCACATTTCCGACCGTTTGCGACGTACAGCATCTCTAAAACGCTTCAAAACGGATAAATAATATTCTTTATTGGTTGTATGACCCGATGGAAGGTGTTCATGGTGCACTACGCCTTGGCATTCGAAGAAAACAGTTCATTACAGTCTGCTATAAAATTAAAATTATTTAGTACTAATTGATAATTAATAATATTTCCTCTCGCCTCTGTGAAGGATTGTATGTGTCTAGCATACGCACTGTTTGATACTTTATTTTATTTTTGGGTTGCGCTGTCAAACATGACTTAGCATTTCTATTAGTCTTATCTCAGTGGCTATCAATGGTGTGGCCTTGCTGATCTCGCACAGATTTTCAATTAGGTCCATGTCTGGCGAAATGCTAGGACTGGGTAAAATTGGATTCATGTGGTGTTCTACAAGTTTGTTAGCACTTCTGGCTTTATATCTTTGGGCTGAGTCATGTATGAATTTCTTACCATCAGTGAACCACTTCTTAAGTGTGAGTAATAGTTTAGTTTGTAAAATTTCTCTATATTGGTTAGAGTGATGTGACTCGTATGAGCTCCGAAGAGCTGCCGATTGTGATGTTAATTCGTTGCATTACGTGAGTTGGAGACCGTAGAACCATTTCTTATGTGTCTTAAGGCCTAAGCAGGTCGGGTCCTAAGGCCGCACCACCCGCCACACCGATGCAGAGTTTGGGTGATGCCGTCTTTGGCAAACGCAGCAGAAATGAACTTCTCAATGGCAGTGCTAAAGATAAGAATTGGGAGCAGTCTTTCTGCATGGAGCTGTTCTAGTGACGATAAACGACAAGTTAGATTCAGCACACTAGACAGGGCTTGTTTACTGGAGCGACTGTCCTTGGTCGGTAAAACCCAAGTCACTCTGCTCCGTAGAACCAGCTGTCATGGAAATGTCTCTATGTTGGTATTGCTTCATCGTTGCCTGAAAGATATGGATGCACCCAACTCCCTTAGGCTTATGACTGATTACAGGAATGTTTTGACGCGATGTGTCACCTTCTCGACGATACAGTGGGGATGGTATTTCCCACTTGGTCGTCGTTTGATAAAGCTACTACTGTTGGCTAGAATTTCAAATCTTGACTTATCACAGGAAAAAATCTGAAAAAGTGTGTTTTATATAATTTTTTAAAGATATTTATAATTTTTAGAAAATACTGGTTAAAAAAATAGTATGATAATAAAGCAAGTTGACCGTATTCCAACCCATAACCGTCATACCATTTGTGGAACAACATAAATATGCACACCACAAATAGGAGGAGAGCACGGCCAAACTAACAATAAAGGGTTTAAGAATTTTTTCTGAGGAAACTTTTAAATTTATTGACCTAAACATTTTTACACATATTATGTTATCTTTTAACTGAATTTTAAGACTTAGTATTAGTAAAAATATTTGTTTGGAAAGGAGCTACAGCTGATCTCCAGGACCTCCTTTCAAAACAGACGTTGTGATTTCGTTAAAGTAAAGTTAATAGGTCTATTTATAAGTTCGTGCGGTTTTACAACAGATGGCGTAACTTGATTATTATTCCATCGATCCACATTTCCAAACATTCATTGGAGAGCTACTGTCGTAAGGCACAAACGTCAGTATAAGTTTTTTATTTGAAGCGTAAACAACAATATTTTTACCACACTTGAAAATGTCGAATTTCGTGCCAAATAATGTGTTTTTGCGGGGAATTCTTCTTCATTATTTTAATATGAAGAAAAAAGCAGCCGAAAGTCATCGTATCTTGGTGGAAGTTTATGGTGAGCATGCTCTATCTGAGCGAACGTGCCAGAAGTGGTTTGCACGCTTTAAAAGTGGTGATTTTGGCTTGGAAGACGAAGAACGCGAGGGTGCGCCGCCAAAGTTCATGGATACCGAATTGGAGGAATTGCTCGATCAAGATCCGGCTCAAACGCAAGAAGAGGTTGCAAAAACTTTGGGAGTTGATCAATCAACCATTTCCAAACGTTTAAAAGCCATGGGAATGATCCGAAAGGTAGGCCATTGGGTGCCGTATGAATTGAAGCCAAGAGACGTTGAACGCCGTTTTATGGCATGCGAACAACTGCTTCAACGGCACAAAAGAAAGGGTTTTTTGCATCGAATTGTGACTGGCGATGAAAAGTGGGTCCATTACGACAATCCAAAACGTCGGGCAACGTATGGATACCCTGGCCATGCTTCAACATCGACGTCGGCGCAGAATATTCATGGCCTGAAGGTTATGCTGTGTATCTGGTGGGACCAGCTGGGTGTTGTGTATTATGAGCTACTGAAACCGAATGAAACGATTACGGGGGATGTCTACCGACGACAATTGATGCGTTTGAGCCGAGCACTGCGAGAAAAACGGCCGCAATACGCCGATAGACACGACAAAGTTATTTTGCAACATGACAATGCTCGGCCACATGTTGCACAAGTGGTCAAAACATACTTAGAAACGCTCAAATGGGATGTCCTACCCCACCCGCCGTATAGTCCAGACCTTGCGCCATCCGATTACTATCTCTTCCGATCGATGCAACATGGCCTGGCTGACCAGCACTTCCGTAATTACGATGAAGTCAAAAAATGGATCGATTCGTGGATTGCGGCAAAACCGACCGAATTTTTCACAAAGGGAATCCGTGAATTGCCAGAAAGATGGGAAAAAGTAGTAGTAAGCGATGGACAATATTTTGAATATTAAATTTGTAACCATTTTACGTCAATAAAGTTGCAAATTTCGAAAAAAAACCGCACGAACTTATTCATAGTCCTATTAAATCTAGTAATTAATCGAAGGAATAAGCAAAATAAATTATATTGACAAAATAGTGGTTTCTCAAAAAAAAAAAAATTGATTTTTGACTAAAATTTCGGCCTTAAATTTTTTATAAAAAAAATATTTATCGCTGAGAAAAACTCTTCGATTAATTACTAAAAATATATTTTAGAAGTTCATGTTAAATTTTGAGACTAATCGGCTTAGCCGTTTTCATGTTTTGAAAGTAAAATTTTTTGAATTTTTTTTTAAAATGCCACTTATATACGTACACCCAACTCTCTTTTTACTCGGTATTTTTTGCACGTTTCGAAATAACTCGTTTCAGGAATACATTTTTTTACATGAAATTTTCGTTCTTGCAGGAATTTCAAAACAAGAAATGTTTTACTGAACAAAATATTATATAAGTCGTGAAAGGTTGTCCTATTGAGTAAAAATTGTTCGTGTAAGAGCAACCAGTACACTTTAGAACCAACAAAGTCCAATTGTGCATTCAAATTTCAACAAAAACTTTAGGTCGCGTCTAAAGGTGGTGCAAAATGAATCATTAAATCTTGTTTTTGAATTATTTATTTACTGCATAAAAAAAATATTTTCAATGTTTAGACATTTCAGAAATGTCATAGCCTTTTTGGTGGCATGGAATCGGTTTCGATCCTTGCTGCTTGAAAACTTTAAACGTTTTTTTCGAAACTACATTTTTCAAAACGTTCGACGTGATATCTCAAGTTTTACCGAACCGATTCACTTGAAATTTGGTGCAAGTTTCCCTAATACACATCTCTATCGTACAAGCTATTATTTTAACTAAATAACATTTTTTACTGTTTTTAAAAAATTCAGAAATGTCCAAAAAAGTAGGAAAAATGTATTCTTTTTTCGGACAGCCTTAATTTAGCAAAACAAGTTTTTTCCCACTTTTTCTGAAGTAGTACGATATTCATCTAAATTAATAATATTTTTAATTTTTTTCTTTGAGATCATTCGAAAGCTTGCAATCATGACAAGTTTAGCGCGCGATTTTTTTTGGACCCTCTATTTCAACAGATTATAAAAATTTCAGTTTTCAATTTTTTGACTTTTTTATGTATTGTTAAAAGATTAATAAATATCTGGTAAAAAAATGGAAGGTAAAAATATTTTTCGTTTATATTTTATAGCACCCGTAAAACCAAATCAAATTCATGCCTCTACACTAGAATACCCTCCTAAATGAAGAGCTAGTCTACTGTTGATAGCGCCTACCGTTCCGGCTGAAGCAACCCTATTTCTCCGCCGAACAGTTAAAACATTAACTATGGTAAAACGCTGGTCGGCGAGGTTACTTTCTTTCAAAGTTATTAATAAAAAACTACTCTAAATTCAGAAGCGAGAGCAAAAGGAAAGAATCAGCCGAGTCTATCCAAAGGTAAAACTTTAATTAGATCAAAATTACATATACCTATGTACATATACTTTAATACACTTCCTTCTGCTCAAATATGAACGAGACGTTATCAATAAAACGGTCCGCGGATGACATATGACAAAAATAATTTTTTTTTTGTTTTTTGGTAGGACTGTTATAAGCTTACATGGTAAATTTCAGTGTGATATGTCACATAGTTTGTCTTCTGTTCTACTGTAAACAAGTCAAGCTCGAGTGTGTTCTTCGAATTCTCTTTTATGACTTCAATTGTCTCAAAATGTTTTCCACGGAGCGGCAACTTGAGCTTGGGAAACAGGAAAAAGTCACATGGAGCCATATCAGGCGAATACGGTGCTTGCGGAACGATATTAACATTATTTTTGTTCAAATAATCGCGAACAAGACGTGATGTGTGAGCTGGTGCATTATCGTGATGCAAGAACCATGACTTGTTGTCCCACAATTCCTTCCTTTTAAAACGTCTAAATAATATTCAGCGTTAACCGATTTTGCGATTTGTGCAATTTTCAAGCACATTTTCTTTTACTTTTCTGATGTTTTCGTCGTTTACTGATGTTGCTGGACGACGTTTATGAGGCAAGTTTTCAACCGATGTACGGCCCTCTTTGAACGATTTGTACCACTGGAAAACACGTGCACGCGATAGAGCAGAGTCCCCATAGGTTGTCTGCAACATTTTTAAGGCGTCTGAAGACGAAATTTTGTTGGAATAACAAAATTTCAAACAAATTCTTTGTTCAATTTGAATTTCCTTCGTTAAATTCGAAGAACACACTCGAGCTTGACTTGTTTACAGTAGCACAGAAAACAAACTATGTGACATATCAACCTGAAATTTGCCATGTAAGCTTATAATAGTCCTACCAAAAAACAAAAAAATTATTTTTGCCATACGTCATCCGCGGACCGTTTTATTGATAAAGTCTCGTTCATATTTGAGCAGAGGTATATTAATAAAAAATAAAGTGCTGATAGCACAATAACGAATATATTTTTTATATTTTAAATCAAACATCATCATCACCTTTGAACAACTTATTGAATATGGATTTCATTATTACTTCTTTTGCACGGTTTTTTTGGGAAAAAGAAGTCCATTATTTTTGCGCAAATGGCTTAAAACTTTTTTATCGTTGATCTTGCTCCTGGGCGATGCTACGACTAGTAACATGCCGGTCAACTTCGATTATTGCTATTTAAATTGTTTCATCGTTACTTTACGAGATATCGATCACTATAGCCGTCTACAGAGAAAATAATTAATTTCTTTTTCACCAAATTAATATTTAGAATTTTTTCCTCTTACACGATGTTTTTAAGTTAAGGAATCTATGCCCAAATTTATCACTTGCCGCATGTATTTTTTACATGATATTTTATGCACGCATTTCTAAGAATTTATACCGTGTAAAAATAGAGTTGGGTGTGAACGCAGGCAAGTCGCCTTTTCTTCATTGCTTCAGTCAACCGAGGCTTTTTTGACAGGTTGATGACCTGTCAAGCTTTCCTCTGTCAATCTTCGCTACACTTGGAAACTGGTATACCTACAGTAGTGTTAAGTTAACTGAGTCAACAGTTCAGTACTTTTTTGGTAACAATGAATTTCTCGGTCCTAGCAAGCCTAGGTGAACTTTCAATTTTATTATGCCAAGTCTATGTTGCTAGCAAGTCTTGAATTAAAAAAAAAAATCATCAAAATTTAGGTACATTGTGATATTTATTACACAGCAGCTGGAGTCACCTAATTAATGAAAAAACTTGCACTCTCTTCAGTAAGACTCAGAGTAGTTCCATAAATTGCTTTGTATTGTGTTGCAGTCGATTGTAGCCACAATATATTATGCAACATGAAAATTGTATAAAATGCAAACGCGAATTTAATTTTCATTGAATAACAACTGACGATTAACTTACCCCTTGAAATAAATAATTAATTGACAGTAAAGACCAACGTAAAATAAAATATGTTTGCATAACTTGAATATTTCTTTTATTCTCGACTCATTCGAAGCGCTTATGTATATTTCCATATAAAAAATAATAATTTTTTTTTTAAAGTAATGCTTGAAATTATTACCAAACTGAAGCAGTACACTATTAAATACATACGCTGTGGCTTGCATAACTGTAAACGTTCGTTTAAAAAGTATTTACGTATATAATATTTTCCACTTTTTTATATTTTTCTATACACATAACAGATAATATACTGGGTTTTTGTGCCACATTATCCATTGTGCTCATTTACTTTTATTTCAATGGATTGCATGCTGTTTTTTATTTATTTATTTTTTTATTCATCACTGTTGATTGTCATTTCTCGGTGGCATGAAGGTCCCATGTGAGGACGTAAGCGCGACGTTGCCATCCTCATCACCGTTGTTAGAGTTTTCGTCGTCATCGTCCACGTCACCCATGGTGGGAAGCCGGAAAATGTGTTCATTTCCGGTGTCAGTGTCATCGCGCCATGAACAATGGGGACAACGGGACAACAGCCAAGTGTAAGTTAAAAAACGAGCATTGCAGCAGCAATAGCAAAAGGACTGAAATGCCGATCGTAGTTCATAATGTTGCACGCTTACACGTTAAGCAATTTGTCTGAAATGTGTGTATGTATGCCATTTTAACCTTTTGTAGTCCAACATATGAAATATGTTTGTTTGCAGGAGTTTTTTGCAAAAAAAAAAAAAACAAAACAGAAAACGCCAAGAAATAAATGAATGAATGAAGAATATAAATAAAAAGTATAAATGACACAAAAACACACATGAACTGTTGGCTTGATGTGCAGATATACTCGTAATAGGACAAACCTTCCTATTCAGGTGGACTCCTATTGCACTTGTGTGGATGTGTGGTGGTGCGTGTATGTGTGGATAAAAATGTGTATCATGATTTGGCTGGTGTGCAACGGCTTACGATCTGTAGCAACCCTGCAGGGAAAAATACTAATTGTGTACTAAAATACTATCGGTTCACTTTTCGGTTCAATGAGTTCGTGTTCTATCTCTTTTCTATTTGAGCAAGTGGTATTGGTAACGCCTCGGTAGTCTAGCGTAAGTGCACTAACTTGCTATCTCAGAGGTTGTGGGTTCGAGTCCCAAACCCCACGTAAAGCACGGCACTCACACTTTTTCAAATTTTCCTACTTTACCTGTTTCTAAACAAAAAAAAAAATCTTATTCCTCGGACCCAAAACCTTACGCATTATTTGCATTTTGGCGGCAAGCATAACCAAAAAAACCACACAGCTACTCCTTGCATAAGTGGCGCCAGCAAGAAGAAGCAGGCCACCGCGTGAACTAAAATTAGCGAAGTCCTCAACCATCTGTGTTATCCTCCTGGCAGAAAAATGAGAAACACAGGTGGCGCTCCAAGCAGTAAGAAGACGTTGTTCCTAAGCAACGACAGGTGGGCATTCCCACTATTTAGGACTGGTAGCGGCAGGCTAATCATCTACACTGTCAGAAAATCAAATAGATTTACGAAGCCAATTGCAAGACAAGTCTTGTCGAAGCCCTATGCTGCCGAGAGGAGTAAGCAAGGAAAAAAAATCTGTAACACACCGATGCCAATTGTTTGGCTATGAATAAACAAAATACCAGTTAAAATACCAGTTTATATATTAGTATTAAAAAAATGTCTTGTCCAACATGTTTCTAAAGTACTCACTTTTGGATCAGTTAAATTCCATTCCATTCCAAGGTTTCAAAATATTAAAAGTATATGCAGAATTATTTTTTATACAAAATTGAACTCTATTCGTTGATTCAAAATTCAAAATTGGGTCACACTTACACTTTTATTATATCCTAAATAAAATAAATAAGTATTTCAAGCAAAAATCGAATAAATAAATAAAATTTAAGGTATTCAGTTTAATCTCGGACTAATATTTTATGTGTCCGGCTGCTGTGAAGATTATTCCGCAATGAACCTTTTTTGAAAAAAAACCGCTTTTATTCAATTGAAGTGTTTTTTTAATTGCATTTCTGGTACATCGGTGCTGGTAAAGCTAATTTTAAAAATAAATAAATATGAAACTTCTTTACCTCAAACAACCGCATAGAATTTTTTACGTTTCTTAGGCTTTTTGTAGAAATCTGCCAAAAATAGGTATACTTAAAACTTCACACTCGGTATTTTTTTGGGATCAAAAATAACACATACCATCAGAGTATTGTTCTTCTGTACCATCTTTTCATTCTTCTTAATTAACCCTCGGTTGGGCATCTTTTTTATGGCACCTTCAGTTGGACATCCGGGTCTGGCCTGACCCCTATGTAAAGGGCTTTCCAATAACAGGTGTTATGAAAGAATGTATTGCGCTATCGAAAGATTACTATTTTTTATGGCCGGAATGGGATGGTATTGATCTGGACAACGTTTATTTTCAACAAGACAGCGCTACGTGCCACACAAGCAACGAAGCCATTGATCTTTTACGGGGAAAGTTTCCGGACCGCGTTATCTCTCGAAGAGGTGATCACAATTGGCCACCGAGATCTTGTGATTTAACACCTTGTGACTTTTTTCAGTGGGGCCACGTGAAAGAGAAGGTCTACGCCAACAGCTCAGGGTCGATTCAAGACCTCAAATATGAAGTTCGAGAGGCTATCGAGGACATAGGGCAGCCACTTTGGAATTCGGTTATGGAAATTTTCATGAAAAGGATATTGTCCTGTAAGCGTGGTCGTGGTGGTCTTTTGCCTGACGTTATTTTCCACTATTAACGGCATATCTTCCTCTTTATAATGACATAAACGTCCGAACATTTATATTAAAAAATAGCATTTTTCTTTGAATATCAAAATAACACCTCTTATTGGAAAACTCTTTATTTACATGCATTTACATAGGAATAAGGGGCATATTTACAACTAATTTTTAAATATCGTAGGTATATATTTTTAATTTCTTAACTTTCTCATTGGTTTTAGCATGCAGAAGTAATCCTACAAATCCTATCCTATTTGGGTTTGTGAAAAAAAGGGTTTTTTGGTTTGTTCTATATTTTGACTCATTTCGAAGTTGGTTGGAGAAAAAAGTTGATTAGAATGAAATTTATAGTAAAATATAAAGCCATATTTATTTATGTATTCGGTGGAAGGGAAACAAAACATGCATACGAGTTTTTCGACGAAGCTTTTCGCCTCCTTGTGGACAAAGAGGACAATCCCTCATTGCTGTAAGTGTATCGGCTTCGGTTGGTTGGTTGACTACAATATTCCCAGGGATAGTAATTAGTTAGTTGAAACACGAGTAATGAATTGAGAAATAACGGCTTAGTTATTCATACGATTTTTGATGTTTGCAAGGATCAATGCGTTTGATAAAGTCATCAAATAATTTCGTCTCCCATCACTTTTTCTGAGCCCATCAACTTCCTTGCAAATACAAAACGTTGCCAATGCCGTGGCATCCAAAATGTTGCAAGAGAAAGCAACCATCAACCAGTTGGCCATTTTGAAGTGAAATGTGAAATTTGACCATTTAATCCATGCAAGCGACGCCAGTTTTATGTGCATAATAATAAATAATGGACGATGTTTTTTGCTTTGCCTTCACAATCTTTGGTATAATGAACGCTGGAAAGTAAATTAACCGCCCTATTATTTTTTGGTGTACAGCTGCTGATTGTAACAAGGTTTTCATGGAAATCAAATCAAATCAAATCAATAACGAAAGCACTGGGCGGCAATTTTTTAGTTTAATTTCTGGTGGAATGCAGCGTTTGTTGGATTGTATGGTGCCAACTAATGCAAGCCTTATAGCAGCGAAGCGCTTAGCTCCATTCAATGTGTCGAAAAAGTTATCGGCTATTATTGTACAGCCACTGTTTGCATATTGGTTTGTCAAGCCGAATAAGTAATCGGCTATCATAATTATCCTTAAGGTTTTCATTCAATAAATTCCATATATCACGAATGGGCGCAGCTTTATCGGTCTTTTGGCGAAGTTCACGTGTTCGACGATGGGTCATTGGGCAAAGCATCCGAACGCCACAAAACCTCCGCTTTCTGCATATTAGTGTGTGTTACATCCATGGTCAAAAGAATACCAATAAATGTGTCAATCTCAGTGCTAGTCAGTTCAGTCCAAAATATTAGGTTTGCATCTGGATGTGCTTCGTTCCATTTTTGAATGGCTTCACTTGATTTGTGTTCGATTTGTTTCCGAAATGATAATGAATGAAATATTGGGTGTAAGAAATTTCTTGGAACGCATAATAGTCTTTCACTTTGTTCCATCTCTGCTGTGGAAAAACTGATCGTCAGTACTGGTTTGGGCTCATTCTATAAATCGTTCCCAATTTTTTCATCGCTGTCACGTATTTCTTTTGGCTCGATAATTTCTTCCCGTTCAAAATCTGGATCATCTTCCTCAGGCAAATAACCAACATCTCGATCATCATCATCATCACCACTAAGTGGATCCACTTCATCATCGTTATCTTCATGTGTTCTTCTACAACGAATATCTTGTTCGAGGGTCCCTTTTAAAAGGTTATATCCATAAATCAATAGAAATTAAATTTAAGGAATTCTCTGAAAGCTCAAGTGGTATATAATATAGAAATATGCCAGATTCACGTACAAAGTGGGGAAAAGATGGAAAAATTGAAAATAGCCTTTTGTGGAGTTCGGCCCTGAATCTTGCCAAACCATACATTGGTGCGTCTGTAGATGAGTCTTCATCTAATGCAGACAAATCGTTATTTTGCTACTGCTGCTATTATAGGCAGTGGCAAACTGATGTGATTTCTTCTATTAAGGGGTCTCGCTGGTCTAAAGCTCGAAAATTAAGGATATTTTCAGGACTCTTTTGTTTAACTTCTTTTATCATACAAAAATACAATTATAATTTTAATAATTTTAAAAATGATACTGAAGTTGACTCTCCCGAAAAGTTGGACCAGGACGGTATTGCCCATTTTGTCTCTTTTATTTATCTAAAACACAAAAACAAAAAAAAAATTATTAATCAGTATGATTGTAGCTATGTCCCGCTATTAGAATACAAAAAAATTCACAAAGTGGCGCGGTTTTGAATTTGACACTCTAAAAATTGGCGTTGTTTTAGTTTTTTAATCAAAAAAATACGAAATAATTGAAATAATAATATGATTCTAGTACGGGCGGTGGCCATTGATGTTGTGAATAACATATTAAAATTTCAGACGATTCGGTTGAATAGTTCTTTTTTGAGTCGTTTCGAGATAAATGAATTTAAAGTTTGAGGTTCAGGAGCGCGAGGACCGCTTTCTACCTAGTTAATGGACTGTAGAAGCTATAATATTAGGAATTTGGAAATGACATTTTCATAGTATATTCTTAAGATGCTATACTTTCGAAATATCAAAAAAAGAAAAAAAATTGATTTTTTGAAATTTCTGGGCCACCGCGTCACCTTAAATACTAATATCTCTCTACTTCTAGTTTGGCTTTTCCTGTAGGGAAGCAAGTATGCCAACTAAGCATTGGCGTAAATGCTTTTGTTTTTATGTCGCTCGTCCGCGTATGTGTTCCGCGTATGTGTGCGTGCGTTATTTATATCAACCTACAGCCTTGCTGAGCTTTGAGAGTAAATAACAACGAATACTTTACAATGTATTCTAAGCAGTGTATTTCTTTTAATTTCCTGCTAAGGAAGGCTCCCAGCTTCGCTTTTCGCTTTATTTCTACTTCATTTCTACTTTATTTGTGTATGTTTTTGTATTTAGTTCAAAAACGTGCAATCCGTGTTGGTGGGTAAGATAAAAAAGCACAGATTTGTGAAAGCTGATTAAAGCTGAAAGCTTTAAAGTAGTTTCTGTTTCAGAAAAAATAAATAAAAACACGAGGCCTTTTGTATTTTATGCCTTTGCAACACAACGTCTGATGGGCTATAATTCGATATTTCTATCGAAAAGTATGTTATTTTTTCACATAAACTTACATAAAACGTTTTCACTTATGAGCTTTATTTGTTCTCATTTCAGTGAGTTGAAAAATTCATCTCACGCAAAATATGGGATGAACTCGTGAACATTTTCATGCGATGATTTATTAAGATTTGCGACGTGGATTGTCGAGATAGAACAGACTCCTCTACTTACTTCGGCTTTTGGCGTGGATGCACCCACCACACTTATCCACTATGAAACACTGTTACAACGAGTTCGAATGTAGCCGCCGTTTTGCATTGCAGGATGAGTTTTGTGAAGACCGATCGATACTGTTTGTAAATTGATAACGCAAAATCGTTATGTGACATATCGCGAGATAACGGTAAGCTTGGATATTAATGAGGTCAGGATACTCAATATAATAAAACTATGAACCTACCCAATTAACCTCAGTGACAATCGAACGATGACTGAGCTACGGTTGTGTTAACCGCTTACGTCAAGGCCTGCTATATCAGCAGGCATAGCCAATATGCCTAAATTTTAGACCCACGAGAGCAGGACTGCCAAGAAGAAGGTGTTGAGATGATTCCATCACCTCATGTAATGAAATGTTTTTAAGCTTCCTGTTCTGTTTTAGCTAAATGTATCCACTTTTAAGTAAAAGTTATCGAAATTTGTAACTTAATCTAATCCAACGGTGCTAATTCTTCTTGCACATGCCACCTACCTCAAATTCCAAAATTCAGCAAATTAAAAAAAAATTATATTGTTTTTGACCTTGCTTAAGAGTCATAAATACAAAAAAATAAGAAAAAAGTGTGTTGGCGATTCAAAATGACCGATAAAGAAAAAAGGTAAGTAAAATTAATGCTTTTAGACATTTTTATCAAAAATCGTTCTTTCATGAAAAGCCACTAAGTATTGAAGAAGTACACCAAATTATGAATGTCATTGCAGGTGATATTTTGGATGACAGTGATATAGATGAAAATGTCTTACCCATACTTTTTTTCATACCGTTGATATAATTTTTAAACATTTCTATGCAGACCTTCTAGGTCTTAACTCTTTTGCCATCTGAGGTGAATTATAATAAAAAAATGATAATAATTTTTAAAAGCAAAATTTATTTAAAAAAATCGCTTTTTGGAGGTATAACATTTTCAAATCAATACAACTCATGTAAATCCTAATATTTTTCCGAATAATTTTTGGCGGAAGTTGTAAAATATTATACGTTTTATAATTCATGTAGAAAGAGGCAACGTAATCTATATATTATACTACCTTGATCAAAAACTTCCCAAAACAACCGCCAGGTGACGCTCTAAGTCAACTGATTTGAGTTATGTTTTCTTGTTAGGTTGCCAGATCTGTGATTATTATTCCTAAAAAATTGTTTCGCCATTACTTAACACCTGTAAAAGTTACGCCGTATTGATTAAATCTACCTCTGCATCTGTTTTCGATTCTTACTGTTTTAAAAATGAATTTGAATTTGCACCAACGAATTTGTATTAACTTTTACATTAAAAATGGATTAAATTGTGCGAAAACCTTAAAAATGTTGCAAATTACCAATCAGAGGGCTGGGCAGAGGACTTGAACCTTGCTTATGGATCCGTTCAGGGCATAAGGGCTCAGAGAAGTACTCAGAAGGGGGCACAAACAATCTTTCAGGTCGCAGTGCAAGATCTTGTCATAGTATTAATGTTCCGTTGTTGTTGTTGTTGCAGCTGTGATACAAGCCCTGTCAATGGAGTGTATATCACCAGTCGTCTTCGTCTAACTCATCTAAGGGCAGATCCAGAAAACTTGCTGTTTCGACAGGTTGGGTCCAGAGGGAGAGGGGTGTTAGATGAATGAGTTTTGAGGGGCATGTGAAAAGGTCGTTAGTGTCGCGCGGGGTACCTTCACTTGCAGGACATATGTTTGGTATGTGAGTGGCGATTCTGCTTACCTGGTTAACCTGCTACAATATCCAGAACCTAATTGTGCCAGTGTTACGCGGTGCTCACGGGGAAGCTGGAGCTCTTCATCTGCTGTAGGTGGTGGTTGGACTCCGATTACGGCATTCGGTGGTAGGGAGCTTAAGAAGGTGGTGATGGTCTCCCGATGAATGTCGTTTATTGTCTGTCTTAACACTGTCTGGTCTAGTAGATGTCTGTTCGTTTGTATGTAATAATGCACCGTATTTTTCACAGCTTCCCTGTACGTATTTGAAAATAGCTCGGAAATATTTTGGAAATTTCACTAAGAGACTTTCAAGAATTAGTGAGCATATTAACTAAAACATAAGAACAAAATTTAAGGGATTTATATCCGGCCAAGGACTGTCGCTTCAGCAGCATTCCTCGTATATACGTGGGGATAATTATGCTGCTACAACAACAACAACAAAAATAACAAAATTTAAGGGATTGCTTTTCAAAAATTTCAAAAAAATTTTCTAAAAATCTTGAACAAAAGAATCCATTTTTTGAGAACAAATTCTCTTTTTTAAGTATTTATAAAATTTTTCTTACTTAATTTTTACTAACTTTTTTGAAAAGCATGTTTTAACTTAAAAAAAAGTTGTATAAAATTTATATTTTCTAAAAAAAAAAAAAAATTTTCTATAAGTATTAAAAAGAGATATTTGACTCTAAGAAACTTCATGCCAATATTTTCAACACTGCGTAAATCCTAAGCTGATAAATTTTTTGAAGAATTATTGAAGAGACAGAGCGAAGAAGTACTATAAATTTGTTAAAAGAGTTATTGGAAATGGGAGAAGTTATTTGGTACTATGCTAATATACATGTGTACATTTATATGAGGTGCCGCAAATTAGTCATTCAATTTTGGTTATGAATAACTTTGTATTCAATTGAAGTGATTATTAATTTGAGTGATAGAAATCTTTATTTTGACTTTGACATGATCCACTCTTTGCCTGTTTTTACACTTCAGCTGTTTAGTTAGCAAGTATCAATTATGTTTGACGTGCGACACCAATGGCAAAAATTATAAATCTTCCGATAGAGTGATTAATTTTGCGCCATGGTGTATATACATATATTGTATATGGAGACGAACTACTCACACGGGGTGAACACGAACTGCCAAGTCTGCAATAGTATACCGATTGCTTCAATTGTAGGATGATTCGTTTATTACATACTAATTTTAAAATTTACTTGTCAGTTATATTTCATTTGTGTGTATATCAAGAAAAGGAAAAGAGAAATAAATATGAAATTCAACATAGCTCAGAGTTGCATTAATCAGGATGACTCCTAGGATACACTATGGGAAATCTCGTCCTGCAGTCGGCCAATCCTGATTACTGGAGACGCCCTCAGCTCCTTGGCTGTCGTCAATAAACCCTTTGAAATTTGGCGAACCACACCATGGTTTCAATTTGTCGGATGAATATATCGATAAGTAGTACCGCTGCTTTCTACTCGACCCTGTCACTTCTTCGATCAAGTAACATCATTTCCAATTACTTTCTTTATAATTAAAGGCCCTTTATAACGAGGTTCTAATTTGCGTGAAGACCCCGTTCCGGCGGGATCATTTTCTGCGAGTACTAAATTACCGACAGTATACTGTGTTGGGCTGTTACGCTTGTTGTCGAAACTCTTCTTTGCTTTAATACGCTGATTATTAACACGTTCTGCTGCCATTTTTTGTATATCATGCAATTTTTCATTTGCTATAACTTCATCTCGGTGTAGTGATAATATAAGTTTGTTCTGCAATATGTCTCTCGGTGTAAAGTTAAATAGTAATTCTTGTGGTGTTCGATCTGTAGTTTTGTTCTTTGTAAAGGGTGGTTAAGTTTCAAGGGCCGGTATTGATTTTGAATAAAATACAATTTTTTCGATGACGCTGAAGCATAACTGAGGTTCTATGCCGTTAATGCGCCGAATCATCTCATCCTTTAGCTCTTGAATTATTGCTGGCTTGTCGACGTACACCTTTTCTTTCAAATAGAAAGAAGTCCAACGGTGCCAAGTCACATGATATTGGCGGCCAATTGACATCGCCGCGACGTGAGATTATTCGGCCATCAAATTTTTCGCACAATCACTCTTGGATCATCATTCGCCCAAATGCGGCAATTCTGCTTATTGACGAATCCACTGAGGTGAAAATGTGCCTCATCACTGAAAATGATTTTCTTCGAAAATTGGTCATTCACTGTTGCCATTTCCTACCACCATTCTGACCATTGACGACGCTTGAAATGGTCAAGAGACTTTAGTTCTTGAGTCAATTGCACCTTGTAAGAGTGTAAATGCAGTCTTTATGCATAATGTTCATCAACGACGAGTGTGAGAGGTGCAGTACGAGCTGTACGAGCATGCACTGGTGTTTTCACATCTCCTACAGACCCGGTTTGCTCACACTTTTGCACAATTTTTCCTTTTAACAGCCTTGATAATCGTAAACTTTGTAAATGAGTCTACAAAAACTAGGACATGCTCATTTTGCTTCTTACTCTTCGGAAACGGGCTGAAGTGTTCCATATGAATTGTCTTAAAAGGTACGGTATTGTCTTGTCGACCGCCTCGCTGCATATTATACGCACACTCTAAACATGACTTTATAAAAGATTTGACAAAATTGCGCATACTTGGTAACCAAACAGATTTTTGTGCTTCTTCAAGTGTCTTTTCAGTGCTTAGGTGCTTTACCTTTTCGAGAACACTCTGTATTATCTTATAACTCATCGTATTAGGTATTACCTATAGGTTTTTGCCTTTCTCCTTACGATAAAGACGACTATTTCCTACAGTATACTCTTCACCTAAAGTTTTGTCACCACTTGTAACTTTCTCAATAATATCTCCTATCTTGTCATCTTGATGCTGCATTGTATAAACCCAATCATTCGCCTTAAAAGATATCTTCGCTACCTTTACCGATACTGTGTCAAGTTCTGCACTATCTTCGTTAGGCATTCCACTCAGAAAATCGACATGCTCCATACGCTTTCCTGGTCGATGTTCGAATGTTATATCAAAATTCGTAGCCACCAACGTGCTATTCTAGGTATAAGCTCTCTTTTATTCATTTTAACCGACACCGCACTGCAATCAGTAACAATCACAACATTCTCGCCCTGAACATAATATTTGAAACGCCTCAAGTTCGTAGCTACGGAATTTTCTCTCTGAATCTGTAGTAGATCTACTATAATATGCGACTGGCTTCCAATCACCATTGTCGTTCTGCATTAATACTCCTGCAATTCCCACGGAACTTGCATCAATATGGGTCTGATGATCTGCCTCAAATGTTTACTCTCTCATTACCGGTTTCGATGCTAGAGGTGCTTTTAGCTCACAAACAGGCGCCTCTTCCTGCTCAGTCCAATCAAATGATTGATTCTTGCGCAACAATCTTCTTAATGATTCGCTAATTATGGAATATCCCATAAAAAATCCCATTTGGGTACAGGGAAACACTCAATCGCTGCTGTCTTCGCCCTACCTGGACTAATACCACCTGGATGTAGTTCATGTCCTAAAAACTCAATAGTTTGTTTAAGAAATTCGCATTTGTTACTGTTCAATGTTAACTTTAATTTTCGCAGTGCCTCCAAAACTCGTGCTAATTTCTCATGCATTTCTTCCATACTATTGCTGCCTACTAAAATATAGTCCATATAATGAACCATATCTCTAGGTTTTGTTCTATCCGCAATGTTCTGCACCAACCTCTGAAATACAGCGGGCGCATTCTTGAGCCCAAACGGCATCCTCTGGAATTCATATAGACCCTCAGTGGTTATAAATGCCGTGAGCTTTCTACAAACCTCCTGAATTTGTACCCGATAATATCCGCTGTTGAGGTCTAGTACTGAAAAATACTTAAACTTCATAGCTTCGCTCAAACGTTCCTCGATATTCCTCGGTGTAGGGCATATTTCTTTAGCAGCACATTTATTCAATCGTCTCTAATCTAGACGCAAAGACGTTTACCGACACTTTCCTTTGCTGCTAAAACAACTGGGCTTGCGCATTCTGAATGAGACTTCGTAATTATATCACACTCAAGAAGTTCGTTTATCATTTTTGCTATGACACATTTCTTCGGCTCTTGTATCCTGTATGGCTTTTGTGCAATTGGTTCTTTTGTTGTCAATTCGATGATTAGATTAGTTTAGAAAAGTGCTCTCAGAATAGATTATTTCTTTGTTTTTGTTTTTCTCCCACATTGGGGTTTCTACGATGATTCCCTTCAGATAGGGCTTTGGTGGGCCAGTCTTCAAAAGTGTCGATAAAATCATGAAAATCGTTAAGTCGGACCAGGATGTGAGCACTTCTTCTATTATGCAGGTTGTGAAAATGAACAGATAGATTTTTTACCAGAAGGGACGAGAACTTGTTTAGTCGTGAAATTACGAAATCGCCTTCAAAAGTTATCGAACAAAACGGCACGTATTGGATCCAGATCGATCAATATTAGCTATACTAATTTTAATGTCGGAATAAAGCAAAAAAAAAAATTGCTCAGATCTATTTACTTGACCTCTGCAGAGTACAGTGTTGCATTCTTTTTTATACCAATTAAGGGCGCTTTTCCCCTACCAAATGAATGTACTTTCAAATGAATATTTATATCCTTCATCTAACTTCTCGAAAAGTCCACTATTATTTAAACTCACCTACTGAAGTCACAGTGGCGCAGCGCAATTGCACTTCTGCGCACTCCATCTCCTCCAACATGTCAGCGAGTATTGTCGCGGGTCAAATGCATTTTAATATAAAATGCATATGTATGTGTATGTTGTTAACGTCATGGATGCCAACACCATCATCCCCATTGACATCGCTAACTGCTATTTACTGCACACATTAAAGTGTCCTATGCTTCGACATTCCAGCAACAAAAACTTGGTATAAAAAATAACAACAAAAATGAAATAAAATTACTAGAAAATTTTTTCAATAACAGCAATAAATCAGGCGTATGAACGCTAGGGGAGCGGCTATAAATTACCGACGCTCAGCTTAGACTATGAGTGCCGGTGTTATTTGCCAGTGACCCTTCCGTGTTTGCTGTTGTAGCTGTAAGGTCAGCTTTTGTTATTGGAGTTTCTTGATGGCTCTCGCTAGTACGAGTATTCGAGTAGTCGTGCTAGGGCTGGGAAGCCTACACTCCTATTCAATTCATTCGCCTTTTTTCAAGCGAGATATTTGTGCACCGGGAATAGACTCAAGTGAAGGTTTCAACACATACGTGCTTGCATGTATTAGTATTTACCCAGAAGAGTGTATAAGTATATGTGAGTAGTTCTAATAGAAGAATTTAATACGTACGGGTACATACAAACGATAGATTGGCGAAAAATTGTTGAAAATAAAAACGTTGAACTCTTGTATAAGCGTGTGTTTGTATTCTCACATGAACTCCCTTATATTTTTACGTACGTAGAGCATAAGCTTTAGATATGCTTTATTTGGTAATCTCTTGAGACATAGATGTTTCTTTTAAACTGTGCTATGGAACACAGGCAACGGTCAGAACTAATTAACTCAACTGAAGAGGGCTTAGTGTCATACTTTCGTTGAGCGGCGAATAGTTACGGTGTGTGAAGATGATTTCACAAAATGTTATACTAATATATACTCATACTGTGGGCAAAAAGTAAGGTGAATTTATTTGTCAAACTTCGCGTGATTAAAATTTCGCTCTAGTTATTTTTTTCATGAGTTGGCAGCACTGTTAATAACATCTGGACCAACTTTATCATTATCAGTAATATATTTACGCTTGTGTTTACCAAACGACCAATAGTGCATTTTTCGATTTTTACAATGTCTGCCTTGATTGAGCAGAGAAGTGCCATCAAATTTTGTTTGCGGAATGAAATTTCGGCTGCGGAAACGTTTAGCATGTTGCCGAAGGCATTTGGTGATTCGACCATGTCGCAGAAAAATGTTTATAAGTGGTACAAAGACTTCAAAGATGACCAACACGTCAATAAAGTGAAGGAGTTAGTGCTCAAAAATCGTCGGTTGACTGTTAAAGACCTTCAGATATGATCGGAATATCAGAAGGATCTGTGAAAACCATTTTGAAAGACCATTTGGGCCTACGAAAATTCAAATCTCGTTTGGTACCGAAAACTCTCAATTTCTTGGAAAAAAGTCATCGCGTTGATGTGTGTGGAACAATGCTTTCAGACTATCAGGACAAGCTCAAATGCATCATTACGGGAGATGAGACTTGGATTTATGCTTACGACCCTGAAACAACCGACCAATCAAGCGAATATCGTGCTGAAGGCGAGGCCAGACCGAAAAGAGCACGTCAAAGTCGTTCAAAAATAAAGGTCATGATGACAGTTTTTTTCGATTTTCGTGGTGTGGTGCACTATGAATTCCTTCCACCTGGCCAAACTGTTAATAAGGAATATTATTTGAGCGTTATGCGTCGTTTACGTGAAGCAATTCGTCTAAAAAGACCAGAATTATGGGCCAACAACTCTTGGTTTTTGCATCACGATAATGCACCGTCTCACACTGCACTCGTTCTTCGTGACCATTTCGCCAAAAATTCCACGCATATCGTTCCGCAACCACTGTATTCGCCTGATTTGGCTCCGTGTGACTTCTGGCTATTCCCAAAACTCAAGAGACCACTCCGGGGAACGCGTTTGGAGTCGATTGAGGAGATAAAAGCTGAATCGAAGAAGGTGCTGATGGCTATACCGGAAATGGACTATTTGGCATGTTTCGGGGATTGGAAAAATCGCTGGCATAAGTGTATTTCATCGAGAGGGGATTATAAAGATTTTTACATTTTACATTTTACAACCAAATTCACCTTACTTTTTGCCCAATCATTGCTGTAACAGAACTTATTATTATTATTTAGTGACTGGTATGAATACCAGTACTAAAATTATCTTTGAGCACTGGCTGCAGAGGCCATCAGCTCTGTAACAGAACTTAATCATCCTCTCCCATATGTAGAATAAAACAATCGGTTTGAAATTTAAATATTGAATTCCTTCGAAGTTAAATTTTAACTTCATCATAAAATAATTTTTTGGAAGTCAAGCGTAAAGGCCAGCAGACGTCAGCTGACGCACGGTGCCCGCACATTTACTCGATGTGCGATTCATGCCCGTATGTATGAAAGTGTACATGCGAGCATATGCATACAAGAAAAAACCAAAGCAAGTAGCTTACGTTAATACATATATGTATATATGTATATGTATGCACGAACATCAACTTGTCTTGAAGTCGATATTAAACTCATGTAAGTCTTTTAATATTATTTAATATGGCGTCGAAGTTGGCGGCGTTATGCGCTTGTTGAACAAGCAGGTGCCGCCAAAGATGGCGTACAATGAAGATTTCATTTTGGTGAATGAAGCAAAAACAACACGAGGCGATAACAACAACTGTAAGTGATATTAAACCATAACGTCTGCAGGCAAATGGCAGGGAAAAATAAAAAAAACACACAAATACACTGGAAAACATGTGAAGATCCAATGTGAAAGAATGTTGAAAAAGTGAGACATAACGGTAAAAGCTTTCTTGGAAACTTAGATTTATACTCAAGTATATTTAAATGTACAAATATAGAGTGCAAAGTACAAAAAGTTTAATGAAAATTGCGTTGATGCTGTTTTATTTGAAATCTTTTCCCAGTCAAAGTAAACTAGAAAAAAAAATCTTTCTTAAACATAAATAATAGGGGGAAAACGTATAAACAAAAATAACTTCCCTTGGTGCGAAAGCTTTACTTAACCCTCTTTTGGGCACCCAGGTCTGGCCCAACCTTCTTCGACTTTGGACGTGAGTTTAACATATTTCTATTATAGCTAACGACTTGAGCTCTGCGTAACTTTTTAAAATTTAATTTTCTATCGATTTATATAACCCTTCAAAAAGGAACTTCAAACAGAACGAAAACAACTATTTAAAAAGTTATACCTTCGGTTGAGTATCTCGGGTCAGCCTGGACACTATATATTTACATGCATTCGTGGGGAATATGTGTCAAATAAGCCACATTTTTAATTCATTATTAAGAATCTCAGTTACATATTTTTAATTTCTTAACTTTTTCATTGGTTTTGGCATAGATTGAGCTACAGAAGCAAAACAAATCGCTGAAAATATTTCGGTTTGTGGAAAAAAGAAGAAGGTTGAAGAAAAAAAGTTAATTAGAATGAAATTTATAGTAAAATATAAAACGATATTCATTTATATATTCGGTGGAAGGGAAGCAAAACATGTGCACGAGTTTTTGGACAAAGCTTTTCGTCTCCTTGTGAACAAATACGACAATTTCTCTTCGCAGTGGGTGTATCGGCTCCGGTTGGTTCGTTGACTACAATATTCTCAGGGATAATAATCGGTTTGTTGAAAAATTATTCCATAGCCGAACGAGTAGTGACTTGTGAAATGACGGTTGGATTATTCCAATGTGTACGTCATCAAAAAATTTCATCTTGCATCACTTTTTCCGGGCCCATCAGCTTCCTTGCAACTACAAGACGGCATTGGGCCATAATATCCCAAATCTTGCAAAAGAAAGCAAAGGTCTATCAACTTGTTGGTCGTTTCGAAGTGAAATGTGTGACCATTTGATCCATGCAATTCGCGTCCAAGCCCGGGTGCCCAACCGAAGGCTTAAAAAAATGTGTGCCACGGAGGGCTAATGCTAGATGCGGTTGCTTTTCGGTAATTAATTGGCCCACCGTTAGCCTTAACAACCACTTGGAGCCGACATGGCACCGAGGCAACTAAATTTGCCAGCTTTGTTGTTGTCATATTGCCAAACTTCTATTATGCGCTCTTTATATTTTTCTAATTATGTGTTCGAAACTTTCCCATAAATATTCAACATTTCTAATATTTAAATTTGGGCTCTGCGCTGGTGTATTTAATTGTCTTGGTGCATAGTAAAGCATCCAATCCTGAATAATGTGTGTCGTAGATCGGTGTTTGATCGTTGAAAATAACCAACCCTCATTAATCTTGAAAATTGAGAATATTACGCGGTTTTGAATTTGACACTCCAAAAATGGGGGTTTCTTCAGTTTTTTAATAAAAAAAAAAAATACGAAATAATAATATGTTTCTAGTACGGCCGATATCCATTGTAAACAACATATTAAAATTTCAGACGATTCGGTTGAATAGTTCTTTGTTTTGATAACACCATTTGAGTTTAAAGTTTTGACCATTTAAATGCGACCATAAATGCGACCATTGACGCTGCCGCGTGACGAATCTGACTCTACCTGCTAAAACGGCTGTATAATCGAAAAAACAGGGAATATCATTCCAAAAATTTAACAGTACGTTCTTAAAAGCCTATACTTTCGAAATATAAAATGGGATCGATTTTTTGAAAGTTCTACACCACCGGGACCCATTAACGACATTATTGTTTAGCTAATTTCTGATTTACTTGGTATAACCAGGATTTCGTACAGCCATAATTTCCAAGCCTTAACAGGTTTTGAGACATTCGATTTGAAAGATTACTTTAAAAATATATTTTTTTTGCCGTATGCACTTTTTTAAATGTAAGTCCAAGTGTCTACTATTTTTATGTTTTTAGTTAAAGGGTATGTCCGTTAATAAAAAGCATAAATAAAATTGAATTAAGCCCTGAGAGTAAAAAATGGCTGCTCCATAAACTTTTGAGTTAACAACTTCTTACTACTCTTTCCAACTTGACATCATTAAAAAAATTTTTGCAGGTTATTTTAGACTTGGTGCGCCGGATATATTTTTCATTTATGCTCCAAGGGGTTGGAACTAGATAAAACAAAGACTAAAGCAAACGGTGAACTATACAGACTGCAAAGAAGTGTACGGTTATGCATTACGGGAGCCATGAGTACAACCTCCGGCGATACTCTAAATGCAATGCTTGATTTGCTCCCCTTGGATCTTAAGATACAACAGGAAGCCATAAAGCAATATGTACACTCTATAAATATAGTTTCTGGCATGAAGACGGAACTTCGAGACACATATAAACCTTTAAGATGGTACCGGAGCAGTATCCACCTGATACTCAGAGTTTCATTTGGATGGAAATTTGATGTCAGATTTCCATTGCGTGAGCAATGGAGCAATCAAGAACGCTTTCAGGGCGGTTTGACGAATATTTTCTTTACTGATGGGTCCAAGAATGATATACTGTCTGGAGCCGGATGGTACTTAAACGATAGTAATAAGTACCACTATGCTAAGGGGGAAATGGCAACTGTTTTCTAAACGGAAATTTTTGCCATTCCGAAAGTACCCGAATTTATAATTGAGAGGAAATGCAGCGGGAAGCAGATTGTCTTTAGAGACACTCAAGCTGCAGGAGGCTCTGGATAATGCCAAGCAAACCCCATTATGCAAGCTTAATTCTGTTGCAAGACAGACAGCGGTTATCCCAAAGTAACCAGAGCCAATAATCGGAATCAGTTCTGTAGGAATCATGAAGTGGATCAGCGATTATATATGCAATCCGGTCTAGAAAGTTCCAGAATCGAAAAGTGTTTTTCAATAAGCCCGAACAGAAAATTGTAGAACTTTTTTCTAAAACTTGGAAGAAAAGGCGTTGGGTTGATAGTCGGTAGTATTACAGAACACAATCTATGGGGTCAACATATGACCACCTTTGGAATCTTTGAGAACTCGATTTTCCTGGCGGATAGCACTGATCATTTTATCTATAAGTATCCTGCATTTGCTAGAGCAAGGCTGCAAATTTTGGGTTCCGATGTCAGGAGAATGAGTAAAATGCGTTCTCTCAAACTGGAGCATATTTTCAGATTTACTAAAGAATCTGGAAATTTTTCACAGGTCGAGCTACCTATGTACATATATGTCTTCTTATTCTATCTTATCTCTTCCCTTCTGCTACTTATCTCCTGTGATCCTTGACTATCTACGTTTTCTTTTTTTCAGATTTTTAAATACAATGGGCTTTTTAATAGGACTATGAATAAGTTCGTGCGGTTTTACAACAGATGGCGTAACTTGATTATTATTCCATCGATCCACATTTCCAAACATTCATTGGAGAGCTACTGTCGTAAGGCACAAACGTCAGTATAAGTTTTTTATTTGAAGCGTAAACAACAATATTTTTACCACACTTGAAAATGTCGAATTTCGTGCCAAATAATGTGTTTTGCGGGGAATTCTTCTTCATTATTTTAATATGAAGAAAAAAGCAGCCGAAAGTCATCGTATCTTGGTGGAAGTTTATGGTGAGCATGCTCTATCTGAGCGAACGTGCCAGAAGTGGTTTGCACGCTTTAAAAGTGGTGATTTTGGCTTGGAAGACGAAGAACGCGAGGGTGCGCCGCCAAAGTTCATGGATACCGAATTGGAGGAATTGCTCGATCAAGATCCGGCTCAAACGCAAGAAGAGGTTGCAAAAACTTTGGGAGTTGATCAATCAACCATTTCCAAACGTTTAAAAGCCATGGGAATGATCCGAAAGGTAGGCCATTGGGTGCCGTATGAATTGAAGCCAAGAGACGTTGAACGCCGTTTTATGGCATGCGAACAACTGCTTCAACGGCACAAAAGAAAGAAAGGGTTTTTTGCATCGAATTGTGACTGGCGATGAAAAGTGGGTCCATTACGACAATCCAAAACGTCGGGCAACGTATGGATACCCTGGCCATGCTTCAACATCGACGTCGGCGCAGAATATTCATGGCCTGAAGGTTATGCTGTGTATCTGGTGGGACCAGCTGGGTGTTGTGTATTATGAGCTACTGAAACCGAATGAAACGATTACGGGGGATGTCTACCGACGACAATTGATGCGTTTGAGCCGAGCACTGCGAGAAAAACGGCCGCAATACGCCGATAGACACGACAAAGTTATTTTGCAACATGACAATGCTCGGCCACATGTTGCACAAGTGGTCAAAACATACTTAGAAACGCTCAAATGGGATGTCCTACCCCTCCCGCCGTATAGTCCAGACCTTGCGCCATCCGATTACTATCTCTTCCGATCGATGCAACATGGCCTGGCTGACCAGCACTTCCGTAATTACGATGAAGTCAAAAAATGGATCGATTCGTGGATTGCGGCAAAACCGACCGAATTTTTCACAAAGGGAATCCGTGAATTGCCAGAAAGATGGGAAAAAGTAGTAGTAAGCGATGGACAATATTTTGAATATTAAATTTGTAACCATTTTACGTCAATAAAGTTTCAAATTTCGAAAAAAAACCGCACGAACTTATTCATAGTCCTATTAGCTTGAGTTTTTTGTCGATTCTTCTTGATTCGACTTTTCAAATTTCAAAAAAGAATTTCAAGGCTAAGGATAGCAAAAAAAAAAAAAAATAATTTGTTTAAAATTTTGCTAATAGTTAGTTTTTTCTTTAGTTAGTCTAGTTAGCGGACGCCGTAGCAGACCATTCGTGAGTGCGCAGGCTCAAATCTCCGTGCATAAAACATTAAAATTGTAGGATTTTTTTACTAATGGCGGTCGCCCTTTAATAGGCTTTGGCAAACCTCCGGGTGTATTTCGGCTTATTCCGTTTTGGTTTTCGATTTGTGGAGCAACAGCAAGACGCACACCACACGTAGGAGAAGGAGCTCGGCCAAACACCCAAAAAGGGTGTATGTAACTACAGAAAAGAAACTACTTCCAATGCACAAGAAAACCCAAGAGTGTTGCTTATCACGGTCCAAATAGACAAATAGTTCGTGCAATTTAGGTTTTGAATAATTGTTTTACTAAGAAAAAAAGTGATTGTGAATGATGGAAATCTTTATTTTGATATTTACGAGTTGTATTGCTTGTCTGTTTGTTATACTGCAGCTGAATAGTTCACAAATGTTAAATATTATTGATGTACTACGTCATTTGCAAAAATTATAAATCTTTCGATAGGGTGATTAATTTTACGACATCTTGTACAAGAACGAATTTGTGAAGATGTGTCTTGGATGTGGCGCCGCTTGAAATAAAAAAAATTTTGATATACCTAAAGCCTCGTGAGAATCTTTTTTTGAAGTGAAACTTCTGGAGAATGGAGAGTAAAGTTTCATGACCATGCAACGTTTTGGGCATTTTCGTTCCGCGAGAGAGAAAAAAGATATAACATAGAGGAAAAGGAGAGAGAGAGCTATACCTTATAAATATCTTAGATACACTTTAGACTATTTTTCCTGGGTTTTCCCTTGTGTTTGCTAATTTCTAGTGAGAAATAACACTGCCTACTTTTTGGTGCTTGTTTGTTGAAGCAAACTTGTAGGAAATATATTTTTGGTGCCTACTTTTTCGCGTTTTATTTCCTTGGTACCTTGGGCTTGGGGCGCTTTTTGGTGCCTACTTTTTTGCGCTTATTTCCGTTTCCTGGCTAGTACTTGTGCGTACTATAAAGTGCTATCCATTCCGGCGTCGGATTTATTGGTATTGCTTTGCAGTAATTTGTGCCGTTGCTGCGGTCCTGGAATCGCTGAGTTTGTGCGGGTGATAAACGCTAGGAGTAGTGCGCGTTGTTGCCATGGTTTGTGTCCGGCGTTTACCTACACCGGTCGACCCTTCTCCCTTTTTTGTAAATTTTGTCTATTTGTATTCTCTGCAAATGTTGTGAATTTATTTAAAAATACATTCTTTCTCTCTCTCATTCTCTCTCGGGTCTCTCCCTCTTTTTTGTCTGCCTTGAAAGTTTCACTTCTGTTATGTGTACTACGCTACACGTACTTTTTTATTCCGAAGAACAGTTTGCAAAGTTTCTACATTTAAAATTTGGATTTTGAGAAATAAAAACCAGCCTAATTCTTGTTTGGTCGGCTTTGGTCGCCTAGTGCCGAAACAAATGCTTGCGAATGTTGTCTACTTCTCGCTTTCGTCTTAATCTGAATCCATGAGAGAGATTCGTTAAATTCTAAAAATTCCTCAGTAAGCCTAATTGCACACCCTATATCAGCAACCGTGGGTTTTGCGCGAATTATGCAGTTGGCTTATCATTAACGCGCCGCCACTCAGTTGCATTATCTATTCACAGGCCTCAGTCAGTTTGGTTGGCTCATTCGGCGAGTATAAATACAATTTTGAAATTCCCTGCATAATTATAATTTTGAAAAAAAAACTTTGAATGATTAAATTATTTCATTAGAAATGACTCAAGTACCAGTTGATAAATTGCTGATGGCGCTAAGTGTTTTACTAACATCACCCGACAACTACATACAACTAAACTCTCAATATGTGAATGTAGCCAGATTTGGTGCTAATGATGTGCGTACCATACAGATATATAAATAAAAGGTGGCGCCAAATAATCATCAAATTTTGTTTTTGAATAATCGTTTACTAAATAAAAAAATAGTTTTGAGTGTTGGAAATCTTTATTTTGAACTTTGATTTGATTGTATACTCGTACCACAGCTGTCTAGTTGATAAGTGTTGCATAAGATTGATGGGTGATTAATTTTGCGCCACCTTATATGGGCTCTGGTTAATTGGTTAAATACTTTGATTGTTTCTGTTCTATTTTTGTTCTAGAATGCAGCGGGAGTCTGCAAGTTGCAAGAAATGAGGAACCTGAGCAGCGTGTACGTCTTGAGCAACAAAATATAACTACAATTTTCTTAAATATTATTTTCGTTGCAGCATAGATGCAGCGATGGGCAATCAATTGGAAATAGACGAAAGAGTGAATAATATTTTGGTAGATCTACAAACAATTATAAATCGGTTAAGGTATGAATTTTAAATTTAATCTGTGAAAACCAATGTGTTTATAACAAATACACATTATCTAATTTAATCAAATCAGTACCACCGAGGTGATTGACTGTGAGAGATATCGAGCCAATGAAATCATCATTAAGTTACCCAACTTGGAAACTGCTTTTACTATGTTGAACGTGTCTAGTATGTTTGGCGAAAATTGGCTATTGATAGCTCATCGAAAAGCTAATAGCCAATTGTTTTTGAATACAAAAACAGAATTACTTGAAAACAGTATCGGTGAACTGAAATCTGAATATTTCATTGGCTTTGAAAAGTTGCGCGCCATAACCGAAAGTCATCTGTGCGAGTTGCTTTTCATTGAGTCCCGTAATTCATGTGATCTCTGGTTCTACGATTATTATAAAGCTGTTGCTTTTAGTGCTGATAATAAAGTGAAAATGCTTGGTAACTATAGAACTAATCGCTTAGAGGCATATAAGAACTTAACGGCCCATTTGCAAGCGGTTAATGAGAGATTGGCATTAAAATCGGATTCTCACGTTAGAATATTTTTGAGAATAAGATCATTAGATACAGAGCCTGATCTATTTTGAATCATAGTTCAGCATTAAGTGATGTATTTGGTATATGTTTGGAGATAAGTAAGAATCTCAACTCTCCAAACTGAGTGTAACATTTCAGTTTTAGTTAAATTTCTTGTATATGTATATTAGATTTTATGTAAAAAAGTAAATAAATAAAAAGATTGTAACTAAATTACTTTAAGAAAATTTTGCTATAAAAGAGTTTTTATTGAGTAAGAATTTTACTTACACCCAAAATCTATTTTTTAGCATTCTCCTTGGCACCATGATGGAAAGAATAATGAGATGGCGCCTATCCCGTTACTTTGCTCTCAGCGAATTTGACAACGACTTACGTGATTTTAGCACCAGTATGGCCAGATTACCATTTTTGTAATTTGATTTAGCATTTTTTTGTTATTTAGTCTCGGAGTTTTAGTTCTTTCGTCATGACATTTTTCTAGCCTGTTCTAAATAAAATGTAATGTTTATAATTTTGTAAAATATACATTTTTTAATAATTAGTTAAATAATTCACTCAGTTTTATTCAGCTTTACTTTTTTTTTAACATCTGGTGGCATTGCCCGCGATTGCTGTTGTTTTTGGTGTTCTTCTGCTTTCAGCAGTCAAATCTCTCTCTCGCTACTGCAGTGTTGCCTAGCTTTGTGTAAAAAAACGCACTAAAATGCCCATTTAAAGAAAATAAAATACCGAATTTTTATTGAATCACTTAAAGAACTTTGTATGCGTGACAAATTGTCTGTAAAATGTGCGCTTTTTTATATAAATGTGTTATGGTTATGTCCAATTTAATTTATGAGTTTTTTTTTTTAAGCGAGACTCTTTTGTTAAGGGAACGACTTATTTGCTGTATTTGAGGTTACGTAACTAGATAAGGTACTCTTTTTGTAAAAATGTTAGTATGGTTTCTTTAGTATTTTCTGGTATTTTCTGGCTTATTTTTATAATGAATACACCTCTTGATGCCGTTTGCCCCACTAAGGGTTGATGGCCGGAAGAAACGATTGCACCTCTTTGGTTCTAATCCGCATTCAGTAAATTCAAACGCCTTTTAAAATGTGTAAAAAGGTATTCAATCTTACGAAGATTTGAGTTCTTGCATAACCTTAAAAGGAGCAAAAAATTAAATTTACACTTTCAAATATCAAGTATGTAAGGACTTCGCCTGACGTAGCCCTATAATTTGGTGCCAGCCACTTCTCCTATCCTTAGCTCTTCACTTCTAAGCTCCTTCTTGATGCTGTGTTGGCCCGTGGCAAGCAACTATTTAGAATAATGCATATCAGGTTATGTAGTTACACTTAAATGAAACACTTGCCTACCCGTTAAACTCAATAATGTAATCATTCCCCAAAATAATGTTACAAAATATTTTGGCCTGCACCTCGACAGCAAGCCTACATGGAAAACGCATATTTTCACCAAACGGAAAGCACTTGGAATTTGTTCATCTTCTTCTTAATTGGCGCGATAACCACTTACGCGATTTTGGCTGAGTTTAGCAAAGCACGCCAGTCGTTTCTTTCTCGTGCTAACCGGCGCCAATTGAACACACCAAGTGAAACCAAGTCCTTCTCCATCTGACCTTTCCAACGCAGAGGAGGCCTTTCTCTTCCTCTACTACCACCACCTGGTACCGCATCGAATACTTTCAGAGCCGAAGCGTTTGTATCCATTCGGACGACATGAATTGGAATTGATTACTTAATCGAAATTCTCTCGTATCTCTCAAAAGTAAGCATTGACTCTGCTCAGCCATCTTAAATCCAATATGGATCTATGACATATAACTCTGGGGCATTGCAGTTAACTCTTACATCGAAATACTCCAAAGATGCCAGTCGAAAACCCTAAGAAAGATTATAAATGCACCATATTTTCTACTTCACGTGCCAAAGTACATCGACATCTAACAATTCTCACAATAGCTGGAAAAATAAAAAAAAAATTCCTCATTTCACAATAAAATATTTCAATCCACACAAACCGCTTAATCACAGAAATAACTCTCTATCACATCTCCTTGAACAGACTGAAAGGGAAGTCAACAATGGATATGGAAGGTAAGCGAAAATTTTAGAAATAGTTGCACCAGTTTGCTTCAGTTTTAAGAACAAATATTGCTGAATGTTAGAAAACAGATTGGAATAAATAAACGGATTAAAAAAACAAATGTAGTTGAAAATTATTACTAATGAGAAGGTTAAATAAAAAAAACAATAATTAATAATGATTTACTACGAATACACAATTTTTTGTACAATAGTTAGACGGGAAATACTCTTACAAAAAAACTTAGACACCACTTTTTTGATTGAAATTTAAGTAGAAAATTTTAGTAGATTACTAATTCTCTTATCTGTGTTGTCTCTCAACGAGGAGACTAACGCAAAACTAAGGCAGCTTAGGTCTTCTTCTTCTTGGATGGAGCGCTAACCGCTGAACTGTTTTGTGCTGAGTATACCAAAGCGCGCCAGTCGTGCTAACTGGCACCTGTTGGAGGTACGAAGCGAAGCCAGGTCCTTCTCCACATGATTTTTGATACGCAAATGAGGTCTTCCTCTTCCTTTGCTACTACAAGTTAGCACCGCATCGAATACTTTCTGAGGATCTTTATTCGCTGCACTATGTCTACGTCGTCCTAAAGCTCATACAGCTCATTGTTCCATCGCCTACGATACTCGCCATCGCAAACGTGCAAATGTTCAAAAATCTTTTGCAAAATCTTTCCCTCAAACACTCCAAAGGACGCCTCATCGGATATTGTCATCGGCCAACTGGGATTCTTGGCTGATGAAGTCAGTGTCCTCGGCATAAGCCAACAATTGAACGCTCTTATAATAAATTGGCGTATACCATTTATGTACAGAATACAACGGTTTCAACCCTTCCAGTCAGTTTAGATCTATCCAGGAAGAAATTGCAGATATGACAATGAAACCGAAATGCCTTGCCTCCAACCGTCTTGCTTTATTATTAGATGTGACGCTTTCTAAAATTAGTTCGAAGAATAATGCAGTTTAAGGAGTCGTTTCAATCATCGTTTATTACTTTGGCGAACGTCTGTTGTGTGAATTGTTCTGTTACTCTTATTAAGACACGCTAAACGGTTTTTATGAGAAGTTCTTTTCTTAGAGTAATTCTTATTGGAATAAACTCGGAGGTGTGCCATTTTCTGCCAGCCGAGGTGCGAACGCATTGACATTCGGGGGGTTTTTTTTGCTATTTGAAGCTTTCACAATGAATTCAATACCGCTCGAAAATCACAGAAAAATAATAAAAACCGCTATGAAAATGGTGAAACTGAAAAAATACATTGGCCTATTGATCCTTAGTGTTACCAGATGGAGCTAGACCCCTACGTTTCTTTGTAGTAGACGTCTTTTGCGAATCTAAATAAACTTTGGAGCTCTATCCCCGAGAGGTACTCTTACTTCTCATATTCTAAAGCTCCTAAGCATTTTAATCTGGTTCTAGCTAATGCAGAGCTGGAATATAGAAGGTGTTCTAGCGTTTCACTCTCCTTTGGTTCATTGCAAAATCTGCAGCCATCGTTGTTTGTAATTCCTTTCTTGTATGCGTGCGCCGCTAGCAAATTTGTGGCCTGTCAGCATACCTACAATAGTTCTGCTTTATTTTCTAGACAGAGCTAGTACGAATCGGACGTATTTATCTGCACTCCGTATACACATGATTTTCGCGGTTCTGCAAGTGGCTAGTTTAATCCACCTCCTATCTATCCATATTTTCATGTCCGCAGCGATGTCTTTGTATACCGTATTTAAAGGTTTCAGTATGACGTTTTCTTGTACGAATTGTCTGCGAACAGCGCTTTTGGCAATCTCATCTACAATTTCGTTTCCTGCAATGCTCTTATGCCCGGCTACCCAATAGATATGCAACCGTCTGTCTGCGGGTAATCTCCCTATGGCTTCTCTGCTTCTTAGAACATTTTTAGGTGAAATTTCATATGAGTTTATTGCTTTTGTCGCAGCTTGGCTGTCAGCGTATATATTTATTCTGGAGTTGCTTGATGTCATTGCGAATGCTATTTCCGCAGCCTTACCTACAGCCAAGACTTCTGCTTGAAAGATACTGCAGTGGTCAGGAAGCTTAAATGGCTGCCCGATCCTAGCTCTGCGCAGTAGATCTCTGTCCCTACTCCGTCTAACATCTTCGAGCCATCAGTAAATATATTAAGAGTATTTGGGTTAGGTTTCATTCCTTTTTTCCATCCCTCTTTTTCTATTGTTGCTCGGAATTTCTTCACCCAATTGCATTTCGTAGTCATATAGTCCGTTTGGACCCTATAACTAATACCTATTCAGCTAAGTCCGAATGTTTTACAGGTAAATTCGCCTGTCGCGCTGAGTCTTTCGGCGGATTTAGCTGCTAGGCATTCCGCCACAATATCAATCGGTGAGAAGTTGAGTCTTCTTTCAAGCGCTGCCGTTGGAGTAGTTCTCAATGCACCTGTTATGCAGAGTGTACCTAGACGTTAAATACATTTCGTTAAATTCGTGGTATTTTCGGTCAACATAACCGTCCTGCTGGGACCGCTATTAAGAATTGGTCGATAAATTTGTGTGGATTAGATTTTGGGCCATTTTTTGCAAAAATTCGGCTGGAAATGTGGTTACGGTCAGCGGATTTAACTATTGAGCGATGTTAGTAACTGACAAAATAGATGTTTGTTTCAACATGAAGTCGCTTGTGAAGTAATGACGATCATTTTGAACCCAGAATCATTAAAATCGGTTCATTTTTGACTAAGTTATGAGCATTTAAAGAAACATTTTTCTTATATTATATAATTAAAAAAAATCGATTTTGAGCCGAAAAACAAAATTGCCGATAAATCTAGAAAACAATTTTTTTCAGGCGAACAAAAAAATACGTGTCTCATTATTTTGACCAGAGAGCAACATATTTGAGTTACATCGAAATCGAAGAACCTGACCCGAATAGCCCGGTTGAATTGAAATGGAAAGCATCTGTTACCTTAACTACTCGCATGTTAACCATTTGTAAGCCGGTATATAGAGGAACTCGGCGCGCTCATGCAGTGGCTCGATATCACTGTAGTTTGGATTCCAGGCCGAAGAAACATCGAGCATAACGACAAGGCAGATGAGCTTGCTCGGTTAAGATCCTCCTTAAGCTCGACTGAAGTGAGGCTAATAGAAATTCCCCTAAGCCAGATTAAGGCAGAACTAGAGTCTCACAATTACAGAATTGCAGGCAGACGATAGAAAGGCCTACCAACCTATGCGATGTCCAGGAAGACTTGGTCTGACACATCGAAGACCAAACATTTATTTGGGTATGTTTAACGCGACATGTAAAGGTTAACCGCGGTTCCCACAGAACGCTGGAAGGTAGTGGGGCACGTGGCGAGGTGAAGCATTCCATACAGCAACATATTTTGATGACGAAAAATGGCGATTTTGACTGTCCACCGCGTTCGCCCAATTAACGCCACCTGACTTCGTCGTGTGGGGATATTTAAAATCAAAGGTTTATATTAATAAGCCAAAGACCATAGAAGAGCTCAAGAACAACATCCGTGAGGAAATAGCCGTTATTCCAGCCGGTTTGCTAGCTAAAACTATAGAAAATGCTGCAAAACGGGCACAATACGCCGTACAGGCTCAAGGCGGCCATTTGAGAGATATCATATTCAAAAAGTGATGTCAACAAATCTACTTGAAACGAATAAAATGATTATTATCGTCAACATCAAAAAAATTGTGTTTTTCTTTGATTTAAAAGAAAAAAAAAACACATGGGTCCGTCGAATATGGGCAACCCAGTATAAGAAATAGCAAACGTGAAAATTCCCTCATCACAATAGCAGAAGATTGTGGTAATAAAACGACTCTTATTAAGCCACTCAAACAGCAATGCCATATATTTAGAATACAGGTACCTCACAGCCGGCCAATTAGTATCAAATTACTCATAATTTTTTCTAAGCATACTTACATATGCAAAGCTTGTTAGGAGAATAATGAATGTTTCACACTCGCTCTTGTCTACACACACGCGGTGCCTGATAGATGCGCTTATCGCGCTTGGAAGTACATTCGCATCACTTACACACTCGTATGCACTTAAAATAACAAACTCGCTGACCTGTCGATCAGTACATTTTGCAAGAGCAAGCGTGCAGTACGATTTTATTATTGTGTTGCTTTTATAGCGGAAACAACAAAATGCAACAAATCAATTCTTTGGAAAGAGCATTTACAGTACTTACTTATTTTTTATCATCAAAGGAATTCTCACACATTGACAATCAAAAGGTATACGAATAAAATGTGCGAAATTAAATAAAAATATGCCTCACACAAATATAAAAAAATAACAGTATTTTGTATTTATTGAACAGTTTTGCAATGAATTAGATGGACCTTTAATTGAGTAAGTATGTGGTAGTCAAATATTTAAAATTGAAATGTAAATGAAATTCTGTTCTTCTACTTTTCTTTGTGCAAATGTATGGACAGGAACATAGATAATCTTATATTACTGGGAAATAAACACGAGCAAACACTTGGTGGTATAGCCGACAGTCTATTGCAAATTGAAAACGATCTCAGGTATAATACACACATACATAGATATGAACATATAGTGAGCTCCAAAGCCTACTTTAGAGGCTTCAAAAAATAGATTTTTTCGTGGTTTTTTTTTTGGGAAGGAAAGAAATATTCGATTGAAACGAAACTTTCAGGTTTTATTGCTATATATTGGGTAGTCGAAAAAGTCTTTTCGTATTTTGTCACTAGATGTCGTTGGAGGCATCTATCTCCAGTGCTACCAATCACATTGTGTCCTATCATATTGTGTTAGAAAGGTGACATTTTAAGCTTCATTTAACAAAAAAAAAAATTAAATTCAGAGAAGTTGAAAAAAAGTTATAGCTGTTCAAAAATGAGTGGAAATAATGAAAAAAATCGCTATACTTTGAAATTTTTGTATAAAAAAGGGAAGAATCCCACGCAAGCCACCAATGAAATTTGTGAAGTTTACGGAGACGATGCTGTATCAATTCGTGCAGCACAACAATGGTTCGCTCGCTTCTGTTCTGGAAATTTAGAAGTGAAAGATGCACCTCGCTCCGGTTGACCTATCGTTGAAAAAGTCGATGAAATTATGGAAAACATTGACCAGGACCGTCACATAAGCTGCCATGCATCGCAAAGGCACTAAACATTCACCATCAAACGGTTTTGAACCATTTAAAAAAAGCTGGTTACAAAAAGAAGCTCGACGTTTGGGTACCACATGAATTGTCTGTGAAAAATTTAATGGACCGAATTAACATCTGCGATTCTTTGCTGAAACGAAATGAAATCGAACCATTCCTGCAGCGAATGGCAACAGGAGACGAAAAGTGGATCAAATACGACAATAATGTGCGAAAAAGATCATGGTACAAGGGTGGTGAAGCTCCACAAATGGTCGCAAAGCCAGAATTGACGCCTCGAAAGGTTATGCTGTGTGTTTGGTGGGATTGGAAAGGAATCATCCACTATGAGCTGCTCCAGCCTGCTCGAACGATTGATTCTACACTTTACTGTCAACAACTGATGAGAGTGAAGCAAGCAATCGAGAAGAAACGGCCAGAACTGATCTGTAAAAAGGGCGTCGTCTTCCATCAGGACAACGTTAGGCCACACACATCTTTGATGACTCGGCAAAAACTGTGAGAGCTTGGCTGGGAAGTTTTGATGCATCCACCATATAGCCCTGACCTTGCACCATCGGACTACCATTTGTTTCGGTCAATGCAGAACTCCCTTAATGGAGTAAAATTGGCTTTAAGAGAAGCCTGTGAAAATTATTTGTTGCAGTTTTTCGCCGAGAAACCACAAAAGTTTTACACTGATGGAATAATGTCTCTGGAAGAAAAATGGCAAAAGGTGGTCGACCAAAATGGTACATATTTGGTTTAATAAAGTTCATTATAAATATAAAAAAATGAGTTGAAGTTTGATTAGAAATACGAAAAAACTTTTTCGATTACCCAATATTTCAGTCTTCTCAAATTTTATCATTAAAATATATGTCATGTTATGCCTGGTACAAGCATTTTGCCGAGGCGTCTCGAGTGTGCATGTGTCGTGCCGCGGGAAATATGCAGGTCGCAATTTTCATCTGAAACCAAAAACCCAAACAGTTTTTTATTTTAGTATTGTATAGTTAAACCAAGAAAATTAAACAAAAAGTGAGAAATTCAACAATTTTTCACTAATTAAAAAAAAAAATTAATTTGTTTGGAAAAACAAATTCCCTTTAGATTGTTTAAAAAGTGGGTTAATCATAACTTTCTTAAGGTTTTTTAGGTTCAACTAGAAGAGAATTTAATTCCGAATACAATCAAGGTAATCTCGTTTCGATAGGACGTTAAACTTTTTCCCTATCTTTCCCGCCAATTAGGGAAAATCGTAAAAATAAAAAACCGAGAAATCGCACTTCGAGCGATCCGGCCGCTCGTATTTCTTCTGTAACTCCGAAAATATTTTGAATTTGCTTCAGAAATTTTAAGGACACATTCTTGGATGGTTTGGGAAGACATTTATGCAAAAAAAAAAAAAATCGATTTTTTGAAGCTTCTAAAGCAGGCTCCCCCCTCAATATTACAAAGTAAAATATTTGCAGAGTGCCTGAGCAGCAGAAACCAATACTAGGACAGCCATATAATTGCAGTGATAAAGTGTCCGGTATACAATTTTGTGAGGACAACAGATATTCAAAAAACCTGCTTTTAATAGGAAGGGGTAAAAGATGGCATTTATTCGAATCTGTTGAACAATTGCGCAAGGGCATGGTCTGCACAGAAGATTGCATAAAATATAGTAGTCAGTTTTTCATTGGCCTGAATGAAATGGAGAAGTTGTTTAGTGCAAATTCATATGGTTTTCTCCTTGTTTTCATAGATGAAGATGATATAGAGCATTTTGTTTATGTTTCGGATGCCAATGTGGATGAAAAAAAACTTGTGGCTACGGATATTCAAAGTAGTATGACGAATTTTAACTTGCCCGATTTGGCAAAGAGGAATACACTTACGGCACAGAGGATTAAGAGTTGGAAAATATTTTTGAAAAAGAAGTACTAAACAAAATGCGCTTGCTCAGTTTGTCATGGAAATTTAAGTAATCAATTGTTTATTAAATGAAATATTGAATTAACTAAAATGTTGATTATCCAAAACTATCAATGCTTGAATAATTTCAAAAGAGGGCGGTAAAATACAAAAAAATATAATTTAAACTTGCTTTGGAAAATGTGTAAAGAATATTTATTTAATTTCAAAAAATTAGTGAACAGGGTCCAAAGGTACTCATATAATAAAGGCTTAAAATATCAAAAAACTTAAAGTTAATAATTATAACTTTTCTTTTATTTCAAGGGCCGGTGTTGATTTTGAATAAAATACAATTTTTTTAAGAAATTATTGTCATTTCTCTTTATTATGATAATACTAGTATGACTCAACTACGTGTGGAACCAAATATCGGCCAAATAGCAACCGAGGCCTCGGCGGCACACATCCATCCGATGGTCCAAATTTTCGATGACGCTGAGGCATAATTGAGGTTCTATGCCGTTAATGTGCCGAATTATCTCATCCTTTAGCTTTTGAATTGTTGCTGGCTTATCGACGTACACCTTTTCTTTCAAATAACCCCAAAGAAAGAAGTCCAGCGGTGTCGTTGACGTTTAGGTGTGGTTCACATTCAACATCGGCCCTTGAAATTTAACCACCCTTTATAATAAATATAAAAGTTAACTGAGTAATGCTAAAAATAAATAAATAATATGAATATTGTGACTTATTAGTAGGTTATTAAAAACTAGCGTACAGGAAGAGAAATGAAACTCCGAAGCGAATAAGCTATAAATTGAAATAGCACACTCCTGAAGGGACTATTCTTACAATACACATTTTTAGCTTTGCCCTCATAAAACAATTCATTGCAGCGAAGAGCGTGAATCGCGAGCCAAAAAAAAGGTGAGAGGGCGTTAATTCCAACTTTCATAGGAAGGCACAGACAATCAATAGAAGCCGAGATGATATCACAAGCAAAACACATAAAAGAGTACATCTGGTGAGTGACAGTGAGTGCTGTACGGCAGTACAGAATCTGTGAATTTCATTGAGCGAAAAGCAAAACGTGCCAAAACGCTTTCTACAGTCTCTAATTTATTACAATATATAAGTCGCGGAAGCGTTTTCATGCTCCCAAAGAAATACAGTGTACTGCCATAAGTTCCGTTACAAGTTAAGCCGGGAAATTATAATACTTTTTGTAATGAAGTTAGTTTTATTTAAGGGGTTATACGCAGTTATGAAGCAATTAAAAGACGGGTTGTCAAGGATTTATCCTGAAGAAACTTCAGAATATTTTAATTTGAAAATTTTTGGCGGTTATAAAAGCATCCTTCAAGAACGTAACAAAATTTTTTATTTATGAAAATGTTGATTATAGAGCGCGCTGCAGGCGATTTCTGGAACCTCCTTTAAAAAAAGACGATTTACGGTGTATATCGTAACTCAGGATTGGATTATCTGAAATCAAAAAACCAAACAAATTTTGTTAATATATTAGATTATCTAGTAATTAATCGTTCGGCTAATCAAAATAGTGAATTTTCACAAAATAGCAGCTTTTAAAAGAAATGATTTCGATTTTTACGTTAAAATTTGGCCGTAAATTGATTATAAAATGGAAAATAAGTATCAGATTTACAAAAGGAACGATTAATTGCTAGAAAATGTATCTTTAAAGATTGGGTTAAAACGGTTGACCGATCAAACAAGCCGTTTTCGAGATATCGTGTACACCGACTTGAAAAATGCCGTTTTGAAAAAAAACACGTTTAAAGTTGCAATACCTACCTTAAAACGTGCCGAGGCATCTCTACATATTTAGGTATAACTCCGAAAGTATTGCTTAGATCTACTTCAAATTTCGTGCGTATACTTTTGAATATATATACATTACAAAAATGCCATAAAAAAATCGATTTTTTTGAAAGTCACAACTGCGTATAACCCCTTAATCACGTAAATATTAAAGAAACAAATTTTAAATTTTTATGCAAAACGGTCACCATTTGCTTTTACACAGGCCTTCAAACGATTCAGCTCTTGCAGCACGCACGGTTTCCATGGATATTGACGCCGCTGCTCAAACCACAGATTGTTTGAGAGACTACCCAAATTTCTGTGAGGCCTTCGACAGGCCATGTTCTCCAATTCTGAGCACAAAATTCTGACCACGATTGGGCTACAGAATCGATTCAGATCTGGACTTCCAGACGGCCAATCTTCTGGACGGCTATGAACCCAGGAATATGGTTTTCTAGCAACTGCTGGGTGGTTCTTGCCTATAAGCTAGAGCGGAAACTTGTTGGCAGATCCAACGTGCTCCATTGATGTGAGTATTGCTCAACTGCTTCTCACTTCTACTTTGACCACACTTTTGTTGAGCTGCCGAATTTTCAACGATAGGGACGATAACATTTGTTATTTTATGATATATCAAAGATTTTGTAAATATTAATACTATCGCACCAAACTCATTTAGTTCTTTCACCACCATTGACAACGATTTTTCGTATTCCGATTTGGACTTCCAGACGGCCAATCTTCTGCGACTATGAATCCAGGAATATTGTTTTTTAGCCGCTGCTGGGTGGTTTTTACCTAATTCCAAGTCAGATGATGACCCACTTCTTTATTAGGAGGTATTTACAGGTACTACATTGAACATTTTTGTCTCTGAACTTTATTTATGCCATGCCATCATATTCTGCTCGTCTCATGCTTATAAGTCTCAAGTCCCTGGAAATTCGTAAGTCTATAATGTGTCTGTCCTTTACTCACAATATTATTATTGGAATCATTGATTGTCCCTACTTGATGGAAACGATTCGATTTAATGTTCCCCCGCGATCTTTTAGGAACCTCTATCCTTTTTATGAGGAAAACTTTAAAACGAAGTATGCCAGAAATACTTCCATTAATAATGATGTTGTTCTTGATTTTTCGCTCTCAGTTGAGTTTTTAAATCTTTTGAATTTTATATTAAGTTATTATGTTAGTTTAAACTAAGTTACTTTTGTATCATAGTCAGTAAGGATTGTAATTCATAATGTCGTAGTTATAAAATATTTGATGGCGATTACGTTGCTCCCAAAAAAGTTTGCCTTTGCATTACTTTTTACTTCTATGACGAGAAAATTCAATTCAATTCATTCAATTCCCAAAATGCCACATTCAACGAAGGTAAAGGAGGAAAATTTTCTTCCTTGAGAAGTGGTAACAAAGAAGTTGGTTGCTTTGAATGATTTGACTACATAAGGCGTTCATTTCAAGAAATTGTTGCACCGGATAATATATACATAATATATAGATAGATACAGTGTTTTGTGTTCTTCTCTGAGGTAGTAAAGAACATGCTCTTGTACAGGGTTGGGCGCGACATTAAACTATTTTTACACTGTGGAAGGGTCACATTTTTTCGTAGAAACTAAATCACTATTATTTCTTATTTGCTTACATATTTTGTTCAAGGTGACGGGATTTACAGACGAGTCTTTTGAATCTTTTGAGAATAAAATGGACAGAAATTTTCAATCTGTGAAAAAAAACCTAAATAAAATATTTCTTTTATTTTTCATAGACTTAGAAGATGTGATGTATTTTAACAATGAATAGTGTTTTTCAACGAATCAGATTCTATTCTCATAAATTTATGTACATAGATACGATATAACGACAGTTCTGTGTGCTGGAGTGCACTTGCTAAGCAGTTCAGAGTTATTCTGTGTATGCTCCATAAAGAGCTTCAGGCTTTACTAAGCCACATTTGAGGTTAAACATTCTCCCTTGCATTGCTACTTCATTGTTGCTTTATCAAAACAAGTCCTACACAATTTACCAACAATTGGGCAATATCCAAAACACAGGAATACGAGAGGTACCAAGTTTTTATGATTGTCAATTGTGCTCGTTTTGGTCGTCCATCTACTGGCATCATTACTAGTGACAAGGCAAAGTCTTTGAATGCGATACGGGAGTAAATCGGTAATCGTTCGAAAGGCGGAACTACCTAACACATAAGGATCACGTCAAATTGGATTCAAAATTAAGGGATGATTGTGGGGATGAACGGTAATTCGCAGATGGAGCAATAAGGAAGGTTTATGAAAAGTGTATTGAAGATAGTGAGAAGTGTTGGTATATACCTATGTTACATACCATATGTGCGTAAAGCGGTCGCCGTAGTTGTTGTTGTAGCAGCATAAACATTTCCTATACATGTACGAGGAATGCTGCTGAAGTGACAGTCCTTGGCCGGATATAACTCCGGATCATTCCGGTTACGTAGAACCGACTGTCGTGGGAACGCGTAGTCGAATGGGTTGGCGGTCGCCCCTCGGCAAGCAATGGCAAACCGTCGAGTGTATTTTTGCTATGAAATAGTTTATTTTAAGAACCATTTGTAGGTTCTTTCTACTGTGGGATGACATCAAAGCACATATCACAAATTTGAGAAAGAAATTCAATAGAGAATATACGTGTTATTTTTATATATTATATACACCCAACTTTCTTCTTACATGTTCTTGTTTTACATGATTTTGAAATAACACGGTTCACGGTTAAATTATTTTACTCGAAATGTTCGTTGTTTCAAGAAATACCCAAATATACCATAGATAAATGTTCCTTCAAAACCAATGCAATAGTTACATTTTAGAACTAATCAGGCCCTACTTTGCAAACAAATTTCAACGTAATCTTTAAGTTCCGCGTAGACGGATAACAGGTATTTGTAGAAGGTGGCTCAAAACTAATCATGCAATTTTGTTGAATGAAATACAAAAATTTGAGTGATGGAACTCTTTATAAAGATACAAGATAGGTCATAATCCATAATGTCGATGCTAAAATTATGTTGTGTGCTAAGATTATTTGCTCATGGCAGTTACCAACAAACTGTGGGGAATGAATTTCAATTCACAGTTTTGCTTATTTCAAAGGAGATACCACCCATTTTGGAAGGTGAAATTTGCAGTGCCTCGATAAGCACAGAAATGACCGAACAAGATCAGGAATACCAAATGTGATTGGATGCGTTGATGGAACGCATACTACGATTTATGCTCCTACTGTCCCTAGAAGACAAACAGCTGATGCTCTGTTGTGGGATGAGTTATTGAATAAATTCAAAATAATTTACCTTATTTCATTTAAAACTTTTGAATTCTACATCAAATACAAGTGAAATTAAAAATTATTCTATGTTCATAAAAAATAAATAAAAATCCCAAATTAAATTCTTTCACTTCATAAAATATTAAACTAAAAATTACTTCACACATTCGGTTACTTGTAATTTCATTCTCATTAACTGTGGTTCTTCATTTTAAACCTATGTTTCGTATTTGAGGTGCAGCTTCTTTTGCTTCATTTCCATCTTTTCTTTGTGTAATTTTTATTTCTAAATTATCTTTCACTTTCCTTTCTTCTTTAATTACCAACCATTTTAACTCCAGCTTTTTTAGCTCGTACATTTTTGTAGTATATAAACCATTTTTGAAATTACTAAATTATTTTGAAATATTAAATAGAATATTTACATAAGATTAAAGTGGACTTACGCTAATTTTATTTTTAATGCGAACAGAATAAGCAATAGCCAAATTTTGAGAGTAATGGTGAAGCGAATGTAGTTTTTTCGCCAATCGCAATACAAAAATTTCACTTTCCACGCTCCTTTGCCATTTTGTGGCGAATCCGCTGGCGATTCGCATCTCTCAATTCGAGACTGCTAAATTCGATTATACAAGGTGGCGCAAAAGTAACCTTGCGATGTTTTTTGGCTGTAATTTAAAAAAAAGGGAAACTTTGATTCTTCTTGTGGATTATTTTTATTTGGTTTTTTGATTTTTTTTACATCAAGTCGAGAATATGATGTCATGTAAATGGCCGCCGCTACAGTTGATTGCCATTTGAGCCCTTTTTATGGCATTTTCCATCACTTTGGCCAAAACTTCCGGCGATAGGTTCTCACATTCTTGACGGATATTGCTTTAAGAGCTGCAAGAGTCTGAGGTTTGTTGACATAAGCCCGCGACTTCAAAAAGCCCCACAAAAAGAAGTCTGGAGCGGTCAAATCAGGCGACCTTGCTGGCCAGTGCAAATCGCCAAAACGGGAGATTAGGCGCCCGGGAAATGCATCCTTCAGCATATCGGTTGTGGCACGTGTGGTGTGTGCCGTTGCACCGTCCTGTTGGAACCACATGTTTTCCAATACCAATTCATCAAGTTGCGGCAGCGCTCACCATTCACAGTAACCGTTTGGCCCGCGACGTCTTCGAAGAAAAAAGGTCCGATGACCCCTCCAGCGAAAACTGCACACCATACAGTGACTTTGAGCGGGTGTAATGGCTCTTCGTGGGTTACACGCGGATTTTCAGTGCCCCAGAAGCGTAAATTTTGCTTATTTACGTACCCGCTAAGATGGAAATGGGCCTCATCACTCATGATTATTTTTGATGAAAAATCATCTTCCTCTTGGTGGTGATTAAGGATGGCTTGAGCGTATGTTAGACGCGATTGGCGGCCAGCAGCTAACAGCTGATGCACCGTTTGGACTTTGTACAGAAACATCTTCAAATCTTGTACCAAAATTCGCTGTAAAGACCGTCGACTGATACCCATTTGCGTGGCACGTCGTCTGGTGGATGTCGACGGCGCTTCCGTGACATCCTCGGCTACAGCAGCAATATTCTCTGCAGAACGGCTACTCCGGGGTCTGCTACGCCTGGCAGCATCTCGTGTTGTGCCAGTCTCTTCGAGGCGAGCGGCTAAACGTCGCAGTTTTTCACCAGTAGGCGTTGGAGGGCGAGGAAATCTGCGACAAAATTCACGTTGTGCCAAAGTCACCGACCGATTATTGGTCAAATAAATAGTCAGCAATATTCCGCGTTCTGGAGCAGTGTAGCATAACATTGTTTATTAACGAGTATTTCGCATGTGTTTACTACAAAAATGTCAAAACAGAACTGACATTAGGGGCCAATCGCAAAATTTATAGCATTTTCTGATAGGAGGATTACTTTAGCGCCACCTGTTGTTTTCATTCTCTTCGCAAGTGACAATACTAGCCTTAATTACTTTGTCCCTTTACAGTATTAGTAAGAAATCAAAACTTTCAATTTTTTAATTAGAATTTTCAGAAAAGTTCCGGGTATGCAGCTTTATATTAAATTTTAAGTGTAAGTTTGAAATCGCTCAAAAGTCATGTTGATCTCATGCGATGTTGAGAATTCTCTACCGTATAAAGCACATACCTGGAAGTATTTTATGTTAGCACAAGTGAATGTGTATATGTATATGTGTTTCTGTGCTCATGAGTCGCACTAAATTATGATGGGAAAATCATTGTGAGTTGAATACGTACATACATACAAAATATTTTAATAAAATCTGTGCATAATAAATTCATCTGACAGTTTGTCACATGCATTTCAAGAGTAAAGTGCACACGTCTGATCGGAAGTATTATGCCTTTGGAACATATTGTCACGGCAATGTCTTGCTTGCTCTCGACATGCGGTAATAGCAACAGTACTGCCTTGATGATGAATTCGGTGGTATCAAAACCGCTCGATGTCGTTTGGGGCGTGGGCTGCAAGAGACAAGCAGTGGACCTTACTAACAAACTGTGAGTATGTTATCAGTTATAGGTATTTTGTATAAGTACGAGCATGTGTTTGTGCGTAATTATAAATCTGTCTATTTTTAGCAATACCTTGCTAAGCAATCAAGAGAAAGTAAACGATATACTGAATAAACTTGAAAGTAGCGTCAAGCAATTAGAAAGCATAATGGCACCGAATGGGTTAGAGGAGAGACGCGCCAAACGTGAGTTAGCAGACGCTTTCAATATGCTAACATTTCCGAGATTTGATTGCAATAGCTCTACTGAAAGCACACAAAATATGGAAATCAACAACGATATGCGATCATATTTAGTTGGCTGTGGAAATAATTACTACGGGGAAGGTTGGGTACCGATTGCCTCTTTAAATGCACCACATGGAAAGCGTTTGAACGAAAAGTCACCGAATGAGTTGATTAATGGCTTTGGAGACTTCGTAATCGGCAATAGTGTGAGCGAGTACTTTATCGGCCTGGAGAAGTTGCATGTGATGACAACCAGAAATGGAGTTTGTGAGTTGCTGATATTAATGCACGATGAGCAGGAGATGGATCGCATCGAAACGAAGGCTACTCGACATTTTATGCACTACAAGACATTCGTTGTGGCTGATGCTGTTAATGACTACAGAATACTAAAGTTAGATGGCTATAAAGGCGATATTGTTGATCCGTTGCAGATGTTGCTGGGGCAGCCATTTTCACTGTGAGTTCAAATTGGATCATTAAACAAAATTTATACACTAAATTGATGATATTCCTATTTTGTTTTAGTGCTCAGTTAGATTTGGAAGATGCGAGCCAAATTACAATGTTTGTGAGAAGTGTAAATACTTTATACAAAATTTTCTGATGAAGTGCAATTAAAAGTTAGGTGTACGGTTTTCATTGCTTTTGACATTTTTTTTAACATGCGAGCGAAATTAATAAATCTCGAAATAGAATAAAACTTTCAGTTTCATTACACCTACCTGTGATTTTTTCATATTTTCTTAAACGGAAAAAAGTTTCGTGTATTGCACTTATGTGTGGAAGGCCTAAACTTCAGCTCCGTGTGGCACTTTTGTGAGTAATCCGATCATTTCCACTTCGCGCATGAACGTTACAGTTTTTTCTAATACTTAGTAGTAATTCTAATGCAGGCTGTTATCCAAGTAGCATCCATTTAACCGATAAAGTTTTATGATAATACTCGTATGCCAGTATTTGTCCGTGGTGTAACGATTTTTAATGGTATGGCCACTATCAGATCCTTAGCCGGCTCTGAGCGAATTTGATAGAATCGGACGTTGGGTTGACGTAGCAGGAGCTACAAATCGGTTTGTTTACAAAAAAACTAAGAATGTGTTAATGATATAGGAAAAAATTAACACAATGTCCCTTCGTTGCCATCGGAACGACGATTGATTGGACGAATGTGTGAATATGTGTGAAATTGTCGTGCAGATTTCGGCTGGCGAATCATCCCCGTGACGTGGCAGCTGAAGTTCCTCTCACAATTTTGTTTTTCACCATAGCTTTTGGGGAAATTTAGTAATCTATCATCCTTAATATTTGCCTGTATCCGCTTGTCCAGGGTGGACAAGTGCTTTGAAATTACCCATGCTTTCAGAGAGTACTGCTGAACAAATTGACGCAGGCGATTTATATATGAATATTTCTCGTTATTTGCAACGTCATCTGCCATACAATTACCCTATATGCCTTTATATTGCGCCACTTAAGTGGGGTGGAGTTCACTCCGCTTGTAATAGGACTATGAATAAGTTCGTGCGGTTTTACAACAGATGGCGTAACTTGATTATTATTCCATCGATCCACATTTCCAAACATTCATTGGAGAGCTACTGTCGTAAGGAACAAACGTCAGTATAAGTTTTTTATTTGAAGCGTAAACAACAATATTTTTACCACACTTGAAAATGTCGAATTTCGTGCCAAATAATGTGTTTTTGCGGGGAATTCTTCTTCATTATTTTAATATGAAGAAAAAAGCAGCCGAAAGTCATCGTATCTTGGTGGAAGTTTATGGTGAGCATGCTCTATCTGAGCGAACGTGCCAGAAGTGGTTTGCACGCTTTAAAAGTGGTGATTTTGGCTTGGAAGACGAAGAACGCGAGGGTGCGCCGCCAAAGTTCATGGATACCGAATTGGAGGAATTGCTCGATCAAGATCCGGCTCAAACGCAAGAAGAGGTTGCAAAAACTTTGGGAGTTGATCAATCAACCATTTCCAAACGTTTAAAAGCCATGGGAATGATCCGAAAGGTAGGCCATTGGGTGCCGTATGAATTGAAGCCAAGAGACGTTGAACGCCGTTTTATGGCATGCGAACAACTGCTTCAACGGCACAAAAGAAAGGGTTTTTTGCATCGAATTGTGACTGGCGATGAAAAGTGGGTCCATTACGACAATCCAAAACGTCGGGCAACGTATGGATACCCTGGCCATGCTTCAACATCGACGTCGGCGCAGAATATTCATGGCCTGAAGGTTATGCTGTGTATCTGGTGGGACCAGCTGGGTGTTGTGTATTATGAGCTACTGAAACCGAATGAAACGATTACGGGGGATGTCTACCGACGACAATTGATGCGTTTGAGCCGAGCACTGCGAGAAAAACGGCCGCAATACGCCGATAGACACGACAAAGTTATTTTGCAACATGACAATGCTCGGCCACATGTTGCACAAGTGGTCAAAACATACTTAGAAACGCTCAAATGGGATGTCCTACCCCACCCGCCGTATAGTCCAGACCTTGCGCCATCCGATTACTATCTCTTCCGATCGATGCAACATGGCCTGGCTGACCAGCACTTCCGTAATTACGATGAAGTCAAAAAATGGATCGATTCGTGGATTGCGGCAAAACCGACCGAATTTTTCACAAAGGGAATCCGTGAATTGCCAGAAAGATGGGAAAAAGTAGTAGTAAGCGATGGACAATATTTTGAATATTAGATTTGTAACCATTTTACGTCAATAAAGTTTCAAATTTCGAAAAAAAACCCGCACGAACTTATTCATAGTCCTATTACGTATCCTACAAATATTAACAAAAGTCTAGTTCAAGTTTAAAAGTGTAATTTATAGAGCTCAGAGTTCTAATTCTTACCAGAAATTCGGTTTTGAGCTACTCCATAGAGCTACCCATTATACTGCGCTCATGTTTAGAACTAATCATACATATTGATGAATAGGTTCTCATATGGCGGACAGTACTCACTCTTTCTCTCCTACCTGGTAGAGATTTTTTTGTTGAGTGCGGTAGAGTCTCATATATTGGCTGTGGTGTGAGAAGCTGCCATCTGTTACCATGCTAACTTTAGGGACAGGCGATTAGTACTGCACTAAGCACACCACTTTGAAGATCATACTAGATCTTTGTACCTTGGAAAAGAGGTTGCCGCCGTTAAGCGACCATCCCTTTTATGGGATTAAATCTAAAAATCTAGCTGCAAGTAGCCCTTGGGTTCTTTTGGACGCACGGTTATCATTACAAGTCTGCTCGATTCTCTGAGTTGCGTTTTCCTTTTCTGCGAGGCGTACACGGATGCTGTTTAGTTTTAGGTGAGTGAGTAATAACATTAAGTCACTAACTCATTCTTCTTTTTGTTTGCTCGTTAACCGATTAAACTTAGTTAGTTTCCGTATCAAATATTTTGAGATCTGAAGTGTTTTGTATTTATTCGGACGAAATGATCTAGCCACCAGATTTGCTTAATCTTTATTCGCTGCACTATGTATGTATATATTCATTTGTGGAACAACACAAAGACGCACGTCACAAATAGGATGAGGAGCTCGGCCAAATACCTAACAGAAGTGTACGCGCCAATCATTTTTTATTTTTATTATTAGTTTATGTCTTGTGTTCGTGAGCTCGTGGTGCTGTTTTTGTAATAGCATAATCATTTCCCATAAACGTTTGAAGAATGCTGCTGGAGTGACAAGCTTTGTCTGGATATAAATACGGCTATTTCCGGTATCGTAGAACTGACTGTATTGAAGTTCATATCGCTTATCACTAAGTCGTCTGAGATATTCACCTCTGCTAACGCGGAAATATTCGAAAGTCTTCCGCGGGATCTTTCTCTCAAATACTCCAAGTGCCGTCTAATCGAATGTTGTTGTCTTAATGAGAAACTCAAACTCACTTTTGTTCGTCGAGAGCGGGCTTTACTACACAATTGCGTACTTCGTCCAAAGTAGCGCTCGTTGGTAAAAGAGATTATCCGAGGCTGGCATTTCAATAGCAATGGCAAACCTCCGATTGTATTTCTGCCATGAAAAAGCTCCTCATAAAAAACTATCTGCCGTACGAAGGCGACGTAAATACAAATAACAGCCCATCACAAACTGGAGGGGAAGCACGGCCAAACACGAAATAAAGGGTGTATTCGGCAATCATATATACATATATGTATATTGTGAGATCCCAAATTACCGAAGTCCCTTACCACCTTGTAATTATAACTGTTTACAATGACGTAGCTCCAGGAGGTGCTCTGTCTGCGTCACTAACTCTTTCTGGAAATTGTCTTTGTACAGGATTACAAGAATACAGATATATGCATACATTGCTCTCTCGCAAGTTCTTTCTTCAAGTAATTGCTTCCAGCTTAACCCGAGTTGATTCTCTGGGGATCAACAGTTCTTTTACAGGCTCTTTTGCCCTTCAGGCGCTCTTCTTCTCGCTGTGAGTATGCTCCATTCCATTGTCTTCTTCGCTATGTTTACGTCTTCTTTGCGTAAAGTGTGACCAATCCACTTCCATTTAGGTGTTTTAATACAAATGTTTAGCAGCTCCATGTTTGCTTTTTCGAGCAATTCCTTGTTTGACATTCTTTTAGGCCAGAAAATTCGGAATATAATCCTTAGGTAGTGATTAACAAAATCTTGTAAGCGACTGGTTATAGCAGTTGTGATTTTCCAGGTAGAGCTACTGTACAGCAGTATCGATTGCTAATTCGACTTGAAGAGCTTAACCTTTAAACTGGAACTCAGAACTCAAGTTACTGCTTTGCCATGCAGAGTACAACATCCGTAATGCTCCTCTGGCTTTTTCAATTCGGGAGCAAATGTCTACTTCCGTGCCACCGTCGGGGCAACTTTGCTGCTAAGGTAAGTAAATTCCTCCATTGTATCGATAGAGTCACTCATCTTATTTGCCAAACTTTGAAACTTTGAAACAAAAATTGATTTTACAGCCGGCATACCTATGAAGCGAGCAACCCATTTCTTTAAGTTCAGTTAGGCAATGTGCCAGGAGGTATAAATATGCCGTCAGCGTTATCGATGTGTTGTAGCGTGCTAGTCATCGTCAATTTAAGACTGCAGTTGTGAAGTGTGCTTAAGGTTGCTTCGACGATGTCTCCTGTTACTAAGAGGAATAACACGAGCCATAGAATACATCCTTGGCGAACTCTATTTCGAACTTCGCTCCTAGCACCGTCAAGAGTTATTTTAATTATTTAATTAATTAATTTTTTCGAAATGCTTCGGCCACGCAGGATAAATCACAGCCAGTTTCTCTACACGCTGTCGAAAGCTTTCTCAAAATCGTTGAACATCTAATTAAAGTCAGCTCTAAACTCTCTGAACAGCATTTATATGGGCGCAGTTGGTTGTGGTATGGAGGTGATCCCTTAGTCGATCCAAGATGATCTGTGCTATAATATTAGATACCGCGGGCAGCACGCAGCTCCCTCACTAATTATCATAATCTCTCAGGTTATCTTTTTTGGGGATTTTGATAATAATATCATCAGTCCTTTTAGACGGGCTTTGCTGATGGGAGGGTGCTTATGGCATATGGAGTGATTTATAGTATTATTTTAAAACATGGCGCTTATTCTGACTAAACTACAATATGTACAGATATGAAATATATTAATTATATATCAAAAGAAAGGTTTTGATGAGCATATTTCCGGAAAATTATAAAAATTAAAATTGGTTATTGTAATTTGTTCATGAAATATTTGCGTGTAAAGTTATCAAAATTTTCATATTGATAACAGCGATGTCTATGCAAAGCGGGATGACACACAAATATACGCATATATATGAGTACGTTTGCTTTGTTTAGCTCTCTTTCTAATGAGCACAGCATTGTATGGGCAAAGAACTCTTTAATCTTTAGCGCGATATTCACCAAAATGAGACGCCTTTGGGTGGGAAAATTATTATTCTGGGTGGAGACTTTAGGCAAGTTTCGCCTGTGGTACCGAGAAGTACGCGAACTGGCATAGTTGGTAATTGTTTAAAGCGTTGCTCTTTGTGGAAATCATTTAAGCTCACAATCAATATGCGTAGTCAAGAACCCGACTATTGTAATTTTCTTTTGCGCATAGGACACGGCGAAGGGCAAGACAATGCATCAAGAGTAAAAAATCCTGATCAAATTCTTTTAAAATACGGAAACCTTATTGACTGGGTTTTCCAACCAAATAATGGAATAATAGAAATCGATAATTTAAAAGACCGAGCCATATTATGTCCAAAAAATGATCAATGTGCCATCATATACTCGAGTATAGTCGATATGCTACCTGGTCAAGAGCGCACATATCTCAGCGCTGATACGATTGTTTCACAAGATTCACAAGATCAGGTAAGATTCCCTGTGGAATTTTTACACTCCCTCAATTTTAGTGGAGCTCCGCCGCATAAACTTCAATTGAAAATTGGAACAGTGATAATGTTGATTCGCAATTTAAGCTCAGCAGAAGGATTGGTGAATGGCACACGACTTATCATAAAACAAATGCATCCGAATTTTTTGCACGCGGAAGTGTTATGCGGAGAGGCTCAGGGAAGGCGATTTCTATTGCCTCGTATAAATTTGCAGCCGAGCGAAACCACACCACAACAGGAGGAGGAGCTCGGCCAAACAGCCAAAAAGGTGTAAGTGCTTTCAGTATCTAGGAAAACTGTAAGAAAATAATCCACTCAAAAAGTGTGTTAGGGACTAGGTATTTACTATTCATTCAAATGCAAAGAACGGGAGTCTGATGGGTCTAAAAACGTAAAAATCAACCGACGCCTTATTCCCAGCCACCGGAATGTACATAATTAAATAAAAATCGGGTTAAAAAATAAATAAGTAAAGGGGTGGGATATAATAAATATTTCATACAGAAAAATTGTCTTAGTAAAACAGCAATGGAAGTCAGATATTAACTAATAAAAAGTAAAAATATTGAAGAAAAGTCCCATGCCGCTAAAAGAATCTCCGTTATATTTGCTTGTATATGTGAGAGAATTGTCGACAGTGTCGTCATGTACTGCTATTGTATTTATTATCTACTTGAGGGTGAATAACGATGTATTATTTTTTCTAATGCATACTCAAGTGAATGCATTATTTCCAATAGAACGCATCACGTTGCAAGTTGTTGCGCTGTAGCTTGCTACAAGGAGTCACGCCGCGGCGTTCTGCATTCAAGCAAACAATGCAGCGTGGTGACACGAGGAAGCAACCACCGTCGATTGTGTTTATGTCAAATGAAAAAAAAGAAAAGTGTACTAAAATCAGAACTGAGAAAAAATATTGTAAAAAACGCGCGTTGCATGTAAATGCATGTTGCTTGCTTTCTGCCACATGTGGCTTTGCGGCGAACACCGGGTGCTTTCATTATGTATGTACACACATTCTTTGAACGAAGCTCTTCAATATTTTATATGTAAGCGCTTCTTGCAATTTTGTGTGCTCCTTTTTGCTTAATTTCTACTTTTATCACTTTTTCCCTAATCTTATATTTGTTAGTTGATGATTCGATGTTTATTTAAGCGAAAGCGATTACTTAAATCCGACACATGAGAAATACTAAATATTTACATGTATGTGTATATGTATATGTGTATGATATTTATGTACCTATACATAAGTATATGTTTAAAAGCCACAGAAAGCACTGCTAGTGGTAAACTTTTATTTAGATGTTTTCATCTGGTGTGCCATTTTTGTTTTTGTTGCAGTAGAATAAATATACCCTTTACATGCACAGGGAATGCTGCTGGAGTGACAGTCTTTGGAGGTGTCCGTGTCGTTCCGGTAACATACAACCGACTGTCGTGGGATCTTATAGTACGCCGTCTTTTATTTCGGCTACTCTTAAAACCAGCCGTTAGCTGCTAAGAGGGTTGGAGAGTCGGTGCTTATTAAGCCACTATACAGGGCGATGATATTTTTCTGCCGCTAAAATTCATAATTTTCGGTGATCATGAATCAATTATACTACAATTTAGTATGTTTTTACGACACCAAACAAACTCGTTGTATTGCAGTGCCTTAAATGCAATATACAATATTTTTTAATTTGAATTGTGTTAACATTCCGCAGAGTGATCTTGAACGGTTCTAGATAAGCCGTTGTTTTCCAATATTTGTATGGCTGAGCTCCGTTGATTTATTCCCTCTCCGCCTTCGCCCCTCCTTGTGCAAATCAGTTCCGTGAGCCAAACAAAAAAATCACTGATAAGAGCGTATTTAAGCAACAAACATTGCCAATTGCGACCGTTGAACTTGCCGAAGTCAAAGCGCTTAAGTAACGAATTTTTTCGCTATTAGTATAATAAGTATTTATGACAAGAATTTGTCACTAATCAAGATGAGATTCGCAAACCACACACCAAAACCTAATTCTCTCACAAACCTACTCCGGAATTTAGTTAAAGTGTCTTAGAGCAAAGTAAGGGCATTTTAGTTCAAGCTTCAACTTTGTCAATTTCCTACTTACGCTGATGACTGAAATATTTGCAAACAGCACTGATTTACGCAACTCAGCTAACCTGCAATCCTGGAATGGTGCTGCAAAAATCAGTGGACGTTTAATATCAATAAATGTTTTCGTGTAACTTATAGTGGGACCACGAACACTTTGCATACTTCTTATGGTGTGCGAGCTCTGTCTTACTATCTGTGACACAAATAAAGGACCTTGCCGTTGTATTTGATTCCAAGGTGACATATAATAGTCATGTCGAATATATTCTTTCTTAATGCTGGTTCTTATGCGCCGAACCTGTTAAGCATTATTTGTTATTGATTTTGAGGGCCCATTCAAAATTCAACGCATTTAACCTGGGAAAGAGTATATTAAGGAAATTATATTTTGTCGCACGGTGCATTATTATTTCCTTTTAATTCTGTTCAACTTACATATTGACATACAGTGGCTCAATAAAGAACTCGGACATACATAGCATGCAACTTCAAATTCAAAATTTTTCGAAGAAATGCTAGTTAGTTTTTATTTTTATATTTTTCTATTGGGTATTCAAAAGAAAAAGTCAAAGAAGAAATCGGACATCTGGCATTATTGCGATTGTTTGACACTTTGAAACGGGGAATCTACAAATAATTTGCCTTTGGTAGAACAGTGCAAAGAAAAAAGCGAGAAACGTAATAAATTAAAATAAAATTTCAGTCGCGTTTTGTTGAATAAAAGTCCAAATTATAAACTTGGGTATACAGCGTGGGCAAAGCTCAATTCAAGTCAGAAATTTAATTATTAGTCATCATGAAAAGGGTAAAACCGTTCAGGAAATCGCAGAAAGAGTGCAGTTCAAAGAATCAAAATCCGTGGAAAATAAGAAGAAATCGGGACGACCAAAACTGTTTTCGGATGTAGATGAACGGTGGATAGAGCAACAAATTGAGACAAATCCAAATTTGAGCGCTTCGAAGCTCGCAACAGAAGTCGTCCAACACCTTAATATAATATATATGCATTAACTGCAACCCCGAAAGTATACGTATAGTTTTGCGAGAGAATAATTATAATGGGAAAAACTTTTCATCAACGAGATTAACCGAGACAAGAGAATAAAACTCACGAAGCGTCATGGGGATACGGATTTCGACTTCTGGAAGCACGTTTTATTTGCAGATGAAAACATGTTTAACATATTTGAGTCCGATAAACAATCATATGTGTGGAGAAGACCTAATGAAGAGCTGTTGGGAAAAAACTTACGTCCTACAGTTACACATGGGGGTGGGTCGGTAATGGTATGAAGTTGTGTGTTCGCTGCTGGCACTGGAAATTTGTGCTTTATTAACGGCAATATAGACCACAATGAATGAAAATTTGGTTCAAAGTGCTGAGAAGTTGAGAATTAAGGACAATTTCCCGTACTATCAAGACAATGATAGGCACTTGATGTCCGTTGATGCCGAATGTACATCAGCCCTAAAGTACTAGAAACTCCTCCACAATCTCCAGACATCAATGTAACTGAACATCTGTGGCCTCATTTGGAAAACCAAGTGAAAAAGCATGTTATTAGAAACAAGAAAGACCTACAAGATGGGGGAAAATATATCCTTTGACATGCAATAAGCTTGTCGAACCCATGGCAAGAAGTCCGAATGCTGTGATAAAAAATAAAGGCTTGCCGACTACATATCAATTATATTGTTTTTTTTTAATACTATTTATCTAACTCTTCTTCTTCTTAATTGGCGCGATAACAGCTTACGCGATTTTGGTCGAGTTTAACAAAGCGCGCCAGTCGTTTCTTTCTTTTGCTAACCGGCACCAATTGGACACACCAAGTGAATCCAAGTCCTTCTCCACCTTATCTTTCCAACGCAGAGGAGACCTTCCTTTTCCTTTGCTACCACAAGCTGGTACCGCATCGAATACTTTCAGAGCCGGAGCGTTTGTATCCATTCGGACGACATGACCCAGTCAGCGGAGCCGCTGGATCTCTATTCTCTGCGCTATGTCTGTGTCGTGTTAAAGCTCATACAGCTCATCGTTCCATCGCCTGCGATATTTGTCGTTACCATCGTGCAAAGGTCCAAAATTCTTGCGCAGAATCTTTCTCTCAAACATTCCAAGCGTCGCTTCATCGGATGTTGCCATCGTCCACGCTTCTGCGCCATACGTTAGAACGGGCATGCCTTGTAGAGTGTTAGTTTTGTTCGTCGAGAGAGTACTTTACTGCTCAGTCGCCTACTTAGTCCAAAGTAGCACTTGTTGGCAAGAGAGATTCTACGTTGGATTTCAAGGCTGACATTGTTTTCGGTGTTAGTGCTGGTTCCTAAGTATAGGAAGTCTTTCACAACCTCGAAATCGTAACTGTCAACAGTGACGTGAGTGCCGATACGCGAGTGCGCCGATTGTTTGTTTGATGACAGGAGGTACTTCGTTTTGTCCTCGTTCAGCACCAGACCCATTCACTTTGCCTCTTTATCCAGTTTGGAGAAGGCAGAGCTAACAGCGCGGTTGTTAAGGCCGATGATGTCGATATCATCGGCATACGCCAACAATTGTACGCTCTTAAAAAAAAATTGTGCCTGAGCGATTTGCCTAACTTTAAAAAAAAAAACAAATAATTGGCGCGTACACTTCTGTTAGGTGTTTGGCCGAGCTCCTCCTCCTATTTGTGGTGTGCCTCTTGATGTTGTTCCACAAATGGAGGGACCTACAGTTTCAAGCCGACTCCGAACGTCGGATGATTTTTTATGAGGAGCTGTTTTATGGCAGAAATACACTCGGAGGTTTGCCATTGCTTGCCGAGGGGCGACCGCTATTGGAAAAATATTTTTATTAATTTTGCGTTCACCGAGATTCGAACCAACGATCTCTCTGTGAATTCCGAATGGTAATCACGCACCAACCCATTCGGCTACGGCGGCCTCCTAACTTTTGCCTAACTTTACTGCATATAAATGTCCGAGATCTTTTTTGTCATGGAAGTTTGTTAATATATTTTGTAGTTTTGAAAAATACGCTTGAAGAACGAAAATAAATGTGACACAAAAAATCGCTAGATTTGCATTTTATTATTTATTTTTTGATTTAAAACCATATCACTTGGGTGTCCGAGTTGCTTATTGAGCCACCGTATTAAAAACAAAAATGTTTTTGCCTTTACAATAAGGTTTGAACAAATTTTCTACACCGCTTACTTAAGTAAGTAAATATTTGTTTGCAATCATTAAAAATACAGTTTGGTGAAAAATGAATCCATTATTTTTGGGTAAAATTTTTGCGCAAATGATTTAAAACTGCTACGACTACTAGCATGCCGGCCAACATAACACAATATAAGTTTAACCGTTTGAGTGCGATTCGTCGATATAGCGACGATAACTAATTACTCCAAATTTGCGGCGCGTCGCTATAGCGACGATTGCATCACTGTGCATTTGGCGTTCGGCTAGGAACGTGTTGAATATTATTTTGCGATATTTATCAAAAATGTATGTCATATAAAAGTATAAATTAGTTGAGACCGTTAAAAACAATTTTTATTTTTCGTTCAATATCGATATTTTGAAAATAATTCCTGACCATGTCTAGTAGTGAAGAATTTACTGAAGTGGAAGATACGATACCGGATTCCGACAATGAAATGGACTATGATAGTGATTCGAGTTTAAGTGAAATTAGAGTGTTTACTACCCGGAGGATGCGCATTTTTAGTGATAGTTCCGACGAAGACGAGAATAACATGGGGGATGACCTTGAAAATAACATATTTACTACTATATCCTCTATATCTTCGCAATTTTCGTATGTATTAAAGAAAATCGCTTAGGACTCAAACGGTTAAGCCAACATAATTCTGTGATAATATCGAAATTTTCAACATTTTTTTTAACATGAAAAATGCCTGAAAGGAATCCAGAAATCCAAAATAGCACTTGTAATTAGCATCAGCCCCTTAAACACCATTCACAGTTTTAGCGGCCAGGCGTGCATTTTCGCCGCTATCAAAGAAAAACTGTAAAGTTTTCTGTTTGTTGATTTCATGTTTGTTCCTGCAATTCACAACTGAATGGCATAAACAAAAAAAACATCAAAATAATTTTTTTAGTGTGAAATGGCATCTTGACAACGAGCATGAACTTTAATTTGTTTGATCGATACTTTACGAGATATCGATCACTACAGCCATCTACCAAGGAAATTATGTATTTCTTTTACCTCAAACTAATACAAATTGAACGCTGTGCCTGCATTTTATTTTAAGAGTATTTTTTCAGAAATTTAAAATCTCAAAATTTTAATATACTTATAGCAACATATTATTGTATGTCTGTATGTCTTGTATATCTGTTAGCATTTTTCAGTTTTCATTCCCCAGCGCTAACCAACCAGCACATCGGTCCTATGACATGTGGACAACACTGGCATGTTGACAGTCTTTGTATGAGCAGCAACATGTGTGACAGCAATACACATACAACAAGCGGCAACATTAAGAATAGCAACAATAAAAACAACAATAAAAATACAACAATATCACTTTAACTGTTGTTATCTATGCGCTCAACTTTAGTCCTTTACGTTTGTTTTTTCTTTTTTTATTGTTGTTGTTATAGGAAAATATTGTTACACATGTATTTTTTGTTATTACTATCATTTTTGCTGCTCCTTGCCAACCATTTGGACTATCCGTTACATAAGTATGTACACCAGTATATATGTACGCATGTACATGTGTTGCAGTTTAAGTGACTTGGAATTGCAATTTATTGTTTCGTGTGTCCGCTATTTGGCAAGTGTTGTCAGACATCCACTTGCACAGAGTACCAAATTAAAGTAGTATAAAATATAATATAAAGAATGTACATATATGGACTATATACAATACATACTTATGTACGTATAATAAATTTTATTGCATCACAAAATGTCACATTCATCTTAATAATAACAAATATTCATTTTATTCAGTTTGTTATTTATGGCGTACATGGTTAACTAGTTGAGTTGTCCTGCTCATTTTCATTCACTGCTCTCAGCATATAACATGCATGCGCTCGCTATATCTCCACAAAATCCACAAAATGTGCATTCTTCTCCAAGCTCAAATACCCTTTCATACTCACGGCAACCTGATGTTGGTTTCGAACAGCGTTACTGCTTTTGAGTTGTAATTCAGCTTAGACATTGCGTGATCAGCTGAAGTGTGACATAAGAGTTTGTAGAGACCTTGACCGTTGTTCGTCTTCCATAGTTTGATCCACTACTTTCACATACATATAAACGGTAGAACGGATATTGAGCTCAAAATTTTAATGTTGGGTCTACATATTGCTCATTTGCTGCTAGAGTGTTATGGTTAAGAAAAAAATGTCGAGAAAAACAGTTTCAAATTTTAAATTCCTTTAATTTTCGTTTAATATGTAGAGACCCAGCGATCCTGGTGAAAAGTGATATCCTCTAAGAACATGGAGTTTGTGGGCCTGCAGCTGCTACTTGCAAGCAAACCAGTGACGAAATCACTGGAGTTATTACAATTCAAAAGAAGTTCAGAATTGAACTCGGCAATAGAGTAAACTGGAGTATACCTACACTTGAAATGAATCTCAAGCGTGGAACTTGAATTGATATACAGATGGCGCGATGACGCCAGAAGGCATAGGCGGTGGAATATACAGGGTTGCCAATATTCGACGGACCCATCTGGGAAGCCTGTATCTTTTGACAGAGACGTCAGATCGCTTAATGACATACCGCGTTGGAAGCGTCAGTCCAAGCAAATTTTTACCATGGAACAATACACGCCACGCGAGTGCTCCGAAATTGTTGAAATTCAAATTCAACATAAGAAGTCAATTGTGAAAACTCAACGTGCGTATAAAAAATTAAATAATGTGAAAAGTGCGCATTCTAAGAACACCATTAAACGTTTGTACGAAAGGTTTTTGACTGGTGATGCTCTTTCTAATCCAAAGAGGCCAAATCAAAACCGACCAAGGCGACGAATTATCCGCATTGATTTGCATTTATTCCCGTATAAGATTCAATTGACGCAAAGATTGTTGCCTACGGACAAGCCTCGTCGATTGAAATGGGCCCAAAGAGTCATCGAAATCCGTCGGGTCTGTCGAATATGGACAACCCTGTATGTGGCAGTCCCGCACTATAAAAAAAGGAATAAGCTTTCTTCTGCGATGACACACACGAGATCGCGGTAATCGGTATTAATATTAATATAATTGTGTTATAACATTTCAATAAAAACTAAATTTTTGCTTTTACTTAAGCGGTTAATATTTTTTAATTAATAATTTTTATAATTCGCTACATATATAGCCCCAAAATAAAACGTGCCGATCGATAGTTTTTACAGCACCTTCCGAGCGGAAGTCTAAGCTATCTATCTATGCGCAGAGATTAGCTAAGACAGAAACTTCCATTCTGAGTGACAGTTATGCGGCATTCAAGGCGTTATCATGCTGTCAGATTAGGTACTCATTCCTTGAGTCTCAAGACCTTAAGTACATCGAGAAATCGAACTTGCTAGGAATGGAAAATACCATCCGTTACATATGGGTACAAGGGCACACGAATATAACTGGGAACAAAGTAGCGTATGCATTGATTAGAGAGGCTGCGGCCTCTGTATTAATAGGACCCGATCCCTTCCTCACTATGGATAACATACCATCAAGGAGAAGCTTATAAGTGAAGAGCTAAGGCTACTAAACGTTAGCTGACACCAAATTATGACGCCATGCCGGTGAAGTCCTTATTGGGGATATAATCAAAGGAGATTCAGAAAACTCATAACCTTTTCAAAGGACAAGCCGAGTATGCTCACGGGCTTTATCACAGGTCTCAACACATTGCATAGTTATCTGCATAAGATTGGGATATCGTCCATTTGTACCTGTCGCTTTTGCGACCGGGCTCCAGAACAACTTCTTCTCTAATGTGACATTACAGCGCGAAGAAAGTGGACACATCTCGGCCAGAAGATAGGCACACGCGCATAACACATCCCAGATCTATCCTATGTTCATTAAGGGAATTGGCCGCAAAAGACTATGAGGGTGAAGTATAAACCTCATTTTCAATTCATTCATTGCTCATTTATTTATTCAAACGTCGCGCATTGAAAAAAAATAAAATTATAGTAAAATGTATACAGCTATATTGAGTTCTGTCCGCACTGAATTTAGCACTTCTTTAAGTCATCGCTTGGTGCGCTTTATGGATAGGTGGAATAACTGACCAACTCGTGAGATTTAAGGGAGTCACATTGCTTTCTGTGACAAAATGTTAAGTTGCCAACGAATAAACAAAATTGAGCAATTGGAAGACAATACTCGATGCGTTATTGCCGAAATATAGGCTGATTTGGAAATTGGACCCTAAGATTATTCATGACGAGTGCATTCCTTGTGATATAAATCACGAAGTGCTCTAGGGTATTAAGATAGATTCGCTTCAGAAGAGAGGGTCAATCTACAACCCCTTGAATAGTATGAAAGACTACAGATAAGGACAAATTAGATCGCGCCTGACTGCAGAGATTTCAAATTGATTAGCACGCCAACATAAATTAAAAACATGGTATATGAAAAACATTTTCTTATGTATTTGATAAACGAGAAAAATAGCAAATGATCCAAAATACTACCTTTGACACTTCAGATGACACAATGCAATAATATGACTGATGATTGTCAACAACAACCACACATATACGATTCAAGAGATATGACTCCAACCAACGAAGTAATACGCAATGGAAGCCAAGTTGTGCTGATTTCTAACAAAATATTATATAAACGCGAAACCTTCGGGAACCGTAGGTACAACATAGGCCTGGAAGCCTTTCTGATAAACTACTATACCTACAATATTCTGAGAAAACAGCCAATTTAAAACAATCGCTCTGCCGGGGTTGTAGTCCCGCTTCTTCTTTTCCTGATTGGCGTAATAATCGCATACGCGATTTTGGCCGAGTTTAACATAACGCGCCGGCCGTCCCTTTTTATTGCTAACCGCCACCAGTTGGCAACATTTAATGAAGCCAAGTCCTTTTTCACCTGATCATTCCAACGTAGAAGAGGCCTTCTTCTTCCTCTGCTACCACCAGCTGGCACCGCATCGAAGACTTTCAGAGCCGGGGTGTTTGTATCCATTCGGACGACATGACGCAAACCTGTTGCTTGTGAAAAATTAAACTTTTACAAGTAATTAAATAAATATTTAGTTGACACTGAGGAATGTTGTAATGCTGCTTATAGTCATGAGAGAATATTTCGAGTGTGAGGTTAATAGGGATATAAATACGATGTGAAGGAGTAACTCATTACCAACAGCAATTGGAGATACATTTTTTCATTAGCTGCATTCTCGCACGTGCATTATCTAATCGCATGACTGCAAATGATTTTCCTAAAAATTATCTTTGAATCAAAGATAACCTTTTCACGTGTAATAATATTGGCACAGTTTTTACGTAGAACTCGAACATTTTGTAGCCCATAAATATGTGTTTGTACATATTTACAAGTATGACCCCTCGAAGTTAGAAAACTACTTCTTTCTCCTTTTTATCGCATCCACAATGATACGACATTATTTTTAAACACCCGCAGTGTGACCACAAAACAAGTACTTTTAAATTTATTTGCTCTTTTTTGGTTGATTACACCGCCTGGAGCAGCTGTCAATTTCTAGCTTCTTAGCTTATTTATGGGCATTTGCCAACATTTGACACAGAGTCATTATATTTTATGCGTCAATGTAAATGTGTTTATTTGTCAAACCAATTGAAAAGTTTATTTCGGACTGCCGGGCATAACCAAGAACTTTGGGCGCTTGTTAATTTAACCGAAACCAGAAGAAGTGAAAGGACAAACGGCACAAAATTGCAGGGCAGCAGAAGCTTTTTGAAATGATGCTCAACGCTGCTGTAATTCAGAGTTTCTGTTAGTTTATTTAACAGTTTCTCCACCACAGGGCTATACAAAATAACAGCTACTACTGCTGCTGCTCTTGTCCTATTGTTTTGTATTTGTATTGTAACAATAACGCATAACTGCTAACTTATCGGCTCCGCTGAGCACAAACTTTATTTTTGTTACTCTGTTTATACGTATTTGTTGGTGTTCTTTTTGTTGGCACTTTAGTTATTTTAGGCCTAACACAAAGGAAGCGACCAAAACAGTTTTTCGTTTCTGTTAGACAAAAAAACTTTGATTTGTTTTGTATGAGGAATCACCGCTGTTCCCATGGTTTGTGGAAATTGTGTCATGAATAAAGAAAAATATGTTGGTGTGAAAATAGGTGTCACACTGCCCCACTTGACGGTGGAGTGTGAGATAATGTGCTGCAAAGTATTTGCAATTTTGCAAGTTTGAATTAACGAAAACTTTTTACAACTTCCCTTTTATATGTGTGTGTATGTATAAGTGTAACTGAAGCGGTTGGTCAAATGACAATAATAACAAAGAAGATAAACTGACAATAAATATAAAAAGAGCTCAGGGAGCTTATGAAAAATCAAAGCCAAGGAGGAGAAAATAACATTTGTCGCCTGCTGTTGCGGCCACATTTGCATGGGTCAAAGTGACCGCAGTGATTTGCTAGTGAAATCCAGATGAGCAAATTATTTATGGGACAAATGCCTGAGTTTAGCAGAAAGTCAAAAGCATGGATATACGTTAGGGTGACACGTTTTTTTTTTCGTTAATTGAACTTAAGGGATTAGCTATTATCTTTTTAAACAGTTGGTTTAAACAGCGGACGCACGTTTCGTGTTTTGTTTCACTGTCAAACATCTTCAGTTTGGTCTATAATTTAATCATGAATCGTCTTACAAACGAACAACGCTTGCAAATAATTGAATTTCATTATAAAAGTGCGTGTTCTGTTAAGAAAGTTTATCGCGCGCTTTTTCCATTTTATGGTCAGTTTAATCGACCCACTGAAGCGGCTATTCGAGCTATTGTGACTAAATTTAAAACCAAATTTACATTATTGGACATGAAACCACCAACACGCTTACGTAGAGCGCGAACTGAAGAAAATATCGCAGCTGTATCGGCCAGTGTTAAGGATGACCATCAATTATCGATTCGTCGCCGTTCAAAGCAATTGGGCCTCTGTTAATCAACAGCGTGGAAAATTCTGTGAAAGGATTTAGGTGTGAAGCCTTTCAAAATACAGCTGGTGCAAGAATTGAAGGCGAACGACCTACCGCAACGCAGAATTTTTGGTGAATGGGCTCTTGGAAAGTTGGCCGAAGATCCACTTTTTTATCGGAAAATTGTGATCAGCGACGAAGCTCATTTTTGGATCAATGATCAATTGGAAGATCAGCCAGAATAATTGCAAGAGCTACCAATGCATCCAGGAAAGGTCACAGTTTGATGCGGTTTATGGGCTGGAGATATCATTGGACCGTACTTCTTCAAAGATGCTGCGAATCGTAACGTAACTGTGAATGGTGAGCGCTACCGTGAAATGATATCCAACTTTTTTTTGTCCAAAATGCAAGAGCTTGACTTGCATGACATGTGGTTTCAGCATCACGGTGCCACATGCCACATAGCACGCGTAACAATAGACTTGTTGAGAGACGAGTTCGATGAACATTTTATTTCACGTCCGGGAACTGTCGATTGACCACCCAGATCGTGCGATATAATGCCTTTAGACTATTTTTTGTGGGGCTATGGGGCCTGCTTCAATTAACGCATTGGAAGACAACATTAAAGCATTTATATGTGAGACACCGGCCGAAACATTGGAAAGAGTATGCCAAAATTGGACTAAGCGGATGGACCATTTGAAGTGCAGTCGCGGTCAACATTTGCATGAAATAATCTTCAAACATTAAACTATATGGACTGTACTATCGATTTAAATAAAAATTACATGGATTTTTCTGAATTTTATGTGTGTTTTTTTGAAAGACTTTGCTATAGCTCTTAAAAAATCGTCCTTTATATATAATTGCAGTCAATTATCAGTCAGGAGACAACAGCGGTGCATTTAAGTCAGAACTAAGCGTAATCTTTGAAGCTCTCAACCTTCAATACCCAAAGTATTACTACATATTAGCAGGCGATCTCAATAGTAAACACTCGGACTGAGGAAACAGTCAAAACGATACTAAAGGCAACGCTTAAAAAGATTGGCTTACCTCAATGCTATAGAATTTAGATGTAATATGTCTGTCTCCCGTTACCCCATCTTATGAAAGGGCCCACTTCTTTCTAGATATTTGTATTGCTGATCATAGAATATATATTCAGAAGGTTAACAACTCAATCAAATGTTTAAAATAGCCTTTTCTGATAAGTTTCTATACTATAACGATCAAGTCAAGAAGACCGCTATAGCTTTGACAAACGCCAAAAACGAGCATTAGAAGAACTTATAAAATAAAAAAATGAAATTTCACACAACTAATGATGCAGAAATCTTATACTTATAATTGTCTTCCTTTATGTGATACATGCATTACATATTAAACAGTTACATTTTTGGAGATATTATTTGAACAGCGAAAAAACAGCAGCAGCCCCTCACTCTACTAAAATAATAATCATCGCAATCTTTCGAAGCGTGGCTTATTTTCTGGATATGCTTACTATGCTACAACATTCGATTGCTATTCATGTTTGAAAGATAGTAAATATCCCTTGTAACTGTTCAATTATTTATTTAATATAATATAAATGAATTACTAGGTTGTTCAACAAGTTTTGCGGTTCGATAAGAAAGGGTATTGCTATTAGGCTAATTATTATTTTCCTGTTAAGTTGGTACACTCTTCATATGGACGTATGCGAAGTTTCATTTCAATCTGTCAATTCATTCATTGTTTACAAGCCATTCAGTATCGACGTGTCGCAGTATTTGTAAAATGAACAAAAAAAAATCAAGTATCGTGTAGTGATTGAATTTTTATTTTTGGAAGGCTTAAAAGCAACGAAAATGTATGAATGAATGATGAAAGTGTATAGGGACATTTTCGCCATCAATTAGAACATTGAGAGATGGGTTGCTGAGTTTAAACCTGGTTGTACAAGTCATGAAGACAATCCACGTCAAAGCCGTCCAAAAACAGCAACTATACCAGAAATTGTAAAAAAAATTAAGGATGTCGTATTTGAAAATCATCCAGAGACTGAAATAGATTTAGCAGAAGCCCTAGGCACCGCATTGGGCAGTGTTAGCAATATTTTCACTGAAGTATTGGGTTTCAGAAAGCTGAGTGCAGCATTCGCTAACAATAGAACAAAAATACATTCAAATGTAACTTTCTCAGCAACATTTAGATAGTTTTCGAAAGGATTTTGTGCAATGATTCATCACTACCGATGAGAATTGGGTATATCACCATGATTAAAAATCAGAAGAAGAGGCTAAAGGATAGTGTGAATCTGGCTCTTCGGCTCCGAAATGATTTGGTTTTGTAATGGCTAAGAAGGTATTAGCATAAGTTGTTTGGGATTTTGTTTCTGGATTATTTGCCAAATCATAAAATAATGAATTTTGGATATTAATATAACCTATCGAAAGAAATTCGTGAAAAAATACCCAGTTTGCAAAAGAAAAAAAATATTTTTCATCAGGACAAATGCACCGTGTCACAAAAACCTTTTTTCAATGGCTAAAATCCATCAATTTAAATAACATTTAAAAAAACCATCATTAATAAAAACATTTTTCTAATAGCGGTCGCCCCTCAGCAGGCAATGGCAAACCTCCGAGTGTATTTCTGCCATGGAAAAGCTCCTCATAAAAATATCTGCCGTTTGGAGTCGGTTTGAAACTGTAGGTCCCTCCATTTGTGGAACAACATCAAGACACACACCACAAAGAGAAGGAGGAGCTCGGCCAAACCCCCAAAAAGGGTGTACGCGCCTTATATATTGTATATTATATAAAATTGTATATAATTATATAAATCAATTAAAATTCGAATTGTTGGAGCATCCACTTCATGCAGCAGATTTGACGCCTAGTGACTTTCATCTGTTTCTAGCCCTAAAAAAATGCATGCGGGGAAAACGATTTTCATCAAATGATGAGGTCATAGCAGCTGTGAAAGCGTGTTTTGCAGCCCTTCCAGATTCTCAATTCAGGTGATGGAATCCATAAATTGGAATCTCGTTGGAATAAGTGTATTGATGTTCAGGGATATAATACTGAATAATAACCATAAAACTGTGTTTTTCTTATCGAACCGCAAAGCTTATTGATCAACTTGATATTTTATGCAGAAGATACAATTTTTAAGAAAGTAAAAAAATAACAGATTCATGATAGAAAGTTACGAAATGATTTCAATTTGCGGGTAAAACTTGGAAAAATATTTATGTAATTTTTCGAGAAACCCACCTGCAAGCAAAATCTTTGGCTTTTGATTTTTCCGACGAATGCGGCATTGACATAGGTTTATCGATAAACGATAGGAAAGATAAAAAAAACCAAAAAAAAAAAAAATTTCAACCATGAACGCTTCACCCTAATGTACAAACACGACGAACATACTTGGAATGCTGAGCTTATTGCATTAGGCCTGCTGGTGCTGTGACAAGCGTATTTATTTGGGAGTAATGGGTTTTGGCTTGTTTTGATTCCACTTTCATTATTTATTAGCAGCAAATAAGCATTTCATAAAATATGCAAAGGTTTCAGGCCGATTGTGGCCGCTGTAACTTTAGTTCAGCTAATATTCGAATACAATATTTTACATAGAAATTTTCTTGCTCTCACTAAATAAGAAAATAAAAATTACTCTCAATACGAATTATATGTCAATAAATAATTTGTTTAACAAAAATACTATACAAAAAAACTAGCAGCTATTGTGGAAAAAATGCATGTATGTATGTTCACTCTTTAGGGTGTGAAAAAATTTGACTATTTACTACTTCCCTAACTAACTCAACAAATATTACACAATACCCATTTAAACATTTTCATTAACCAGATCAACCAGGCAATTTAATTTGAAAAGGCAAAAATGTTGTTCTCTGCCTTTTTACCTTTTTAACGACTCAATACCTCCGGTATTTGCACATTTTAATACACAAAACAAATTTACAAATAAATTCAACCCAAATTCAATACAAATGTACGAGTGTGTATTTGTGGACGTGTGTGTTCATACCTACGACCGAAAGTTTAACAAACCATACGAAATGAAATGAAGCGATATATCAACAGGATGTTGACAAAAATTTACCAATTTGTGTTGTTGTTGTGCACTTGAGTATGTTTATATTTGATTTTCTCTTAATATTCTGTATATTTTTAACATCAAAAGCACCAAGAATCACGTCTTGAAAGGAGAATACCGTTAGGAAAGTGGTTGATGAACTTCTGACAGTTTTGTCGTGTCTTTGTAGCCTAGGAAGTAAATTTTGAGGTACGCACGGTAAATAAACACAGAGTTAAACAATATAGTTTTAGGACTTCTTGACAAGTTTTGAACATTTATTTGTTTCTCATTAAATTTTAATATTGTAAGTTAAAATTCTTAGAAAAATTTCGAGTAGGCAATTTTATGGCCCATTAAATTTCGGTCTCATTAAGAACAAGTTTGAAGTGATTCAAAAATCACGTTGATAGTTGACATTCTTTACTTATAAAGAAACTCCCGATGAATGTGTTTTGATGTCTGTCTGTATACCCTCCGATCCAATAGCTGCAGTTGTATTTCATCCTGAAACTTGTCGGTGTAGTTGAGGAGATGTTTCCTGACTCGCCTGGGAGGTGGCTCAAGGTCTAACAAGTGTCTGCAGGGGAGATTCCTACGGTAACACCCAAGCAGGAATTGCATTTTACTGTGCTGATTGACGGGGAGCATGGAAGCCTTTTTGTGAAAAGGTTGCAGGGAAGGCATCAGGAAGCATTCCGTGGCTGCCCTGATGGCAGTATTTTGACATGTCTGGATCATTGATGTGGCATCCACTTTTGCCTTCAAACTGCAGCTTCCTTCGTTCAGATGGTAAGAAAGGTCGCCGTGAAGTTAGTGGGTGAAAGCTGAAGGTTCCTTCCAGTGAAAAAGCGAGAAAGGCTGACAAGGCAAACGTTCACTTTGTTCGTTATCGAGCTTTCGTAAGCATATGCGAACAGTGCAACCCCCTATGGTCGTTGGGGGAGGCTCGAATTGTAGAATTTGAAAATATTGATTGTCAATGAACTGACAGTACTGCACAATGTTACCACAAATGACGCATTTGTTGAGCTGATTTTACTATTTAGTTTTGACTAAATTAATTCCACTTTATTCTGAGTTCACCTGGGTTTTTTTTTCCTTGTTCACTCCTCTCGGGAGCATAGCGCCTCGACAAGACTCAGTCTTGCCCTGGTTTCGTTAATTTGTTTTTGGATTTCTGACAGGGGTGGCCGCCGCCGTAGCCGAATGGGTTGGTGCGTGACTACCATTCGGAATTCACAGAGAGAACGTTGGTTCGAATCTCGGTGGAAACACCAAAATTATGAAAAACATTTTTCTCCTCCGAGTGTATTTCTGCCATGAAAAAGCTCCTCATAAAAATATCTGCCGTTCGGAGTCGGCTTCAAACTGTAGGTCCCTCCATTTGTGGAAAAACATCAAGACGCACACCACAAATAGGAGGAGGAGCTCGGCCAAACACCCAAAAAGGGCGTACGCGCCAATTATATATATACATTTCTGACAGGGTAGGGGATTAGCCTGCCGCTACCAGTCCTAAGTAGTGGGAATGCCCACCTGTCGTTGCTTAGGAACAACACCTTCTTACTGCTTGGAGCGCCATCTGTGTCTCACATTTTTCTGGCAAAAGGATCGCACAGATGGTTGAGGACTTCGCTAAATTTCGTGTGTCTGCTGTATTACCGTGGTCGCTCGCTTCCTTTTGCTGGCGCCACTTGGTTTTTTGCTTGTTTAATGCGCAGACTATTGTGCGGGAGTATGGATGGAAAGCATAAGTTTTTGGGGTTGAGGAATGGAGGATTTATTTATTTTTTGTTATTTTTTTTAATTTTGTTTTATAAACAGAAAAAGTACTTACATTTTGAAAGTGCGAGGACCGTGGGATTCGAACCCACAACCTCTGGGATGCCCGGCTAGTACACTTACGCTAGACTACCCAGTTAACCGGGGTACTTTCATCAAAATCGAAATAAGATTCCTATGTATTTATTTTCTTGCTTTTAACTTAAAGGTCTAGTATTCGTAACTTGGTACGCAAATTAAATAAGCAAGAAAGAGAACGACGTTCTAGGGGTAATTTGCTTGCGAAAAAAAATAAGAGTGAATAACAATGCAACAATAAAATGATTACAAATATAATATTGTCAAGTCAGCAAATCAGCTGATACTGCAAAATTTATAGGGAGCTGGTTCGGAGGTGTCGCCACCTTCTGTATTCCTTTCTAAAATACATACATATCCTTTCGAAGTTTAATCGAAATCTTTAAATGCCTTAAAATTTCTAAAATTAGATATCAAAAAAATTCTCTTTATTAATACAATAGTATCTTTTAAGCTGCGATGTAAACTCTCTGTATGTAATGAAATGAGTGGACATGTTTTTGTAATTTATGTTGAGAAATGAAGTAGAACAAAATAAATGAAATATCTGTATACTCTGTTTTTCCATTCTTGCAAAATATTATGAAATATAGAACACTTTACGAAAAAATCGTACTTGTATCAAATGAGGTATGAGTGACTGTAGGTATATATGTATTTCATCCAGAACCTTTGCTCGTTGAGTTTTATGGCGACATTGACATAATGCAGGTAATAATGATTCACTGGCTCCCGTGGCTATCTCATCTGAATCGCTACAAACGCTCCAGCTATAAAATTATTCGGTGCTGGTGGTAGCAAAGGAAGACGAAAACTGCCTGCCTGCATTGGAAAAATCATCATTTGGAGAAGGACTTCGCTCCACTTGATGTGGCCAAATGGCGTTGTTTAGAATGCAGAAAAAATGACTGTCGCGCGTTGTCAAATTCAGCCAAAATCGGTTGAGGTATGAATATAATTTTTCGGAACACATCGTTATCAGTGCCGTCTACCATGTCAACGTGTAAAAAAATTTAGGTTGAAAAAATATATTCTGAGTATGAACCAAATCGGAGCACAAATAAAGTTTTTCGGATTATATCGACTCCAGCGATCCCCAGTGGATCCATTTTGCCAAAGCTCTTTTTTTTAGGTATATAATAAAGTAACATTCGGTAGTGCCGGGAGAGGTCTTGAAACATCAAATGATAGAAAGAGTTTTTTCTCTGTCATTCTGGCAGGTGCTACAATTGGATAGTTCTTTGAAAAATAGCAAAATGGCGGACTTTTGAAAAAAAGGTTTGTTTTTATGTGGAAAGCTAGGGTTCAAAAGAAACGAAAGTAGCGCCTACCTGAATGAAAAGCCTACAGAATACTAATCAGCTTAACTTTTTCGTTTCAGATGTCCTGAAGAGCCGAGATCCTGTTGACAAGCGACCTATCTCTTTTTTAAGACGCTTACTTTGGTGCCACACTACTACAAAAAAATATGTAAAAAAAATGTTTTTGTATACTATTTGATGTCAATAATAACATACTATAAAATTGAAACGATCGCATTTTATTTTCTTTAAAAAAAAAAACAACAGAAGTTTGAAATTTTGAAGTACATTTTTTTTTCTTAATTTCCATTAAGTTTGAAACTTGGATGGATGGTGTGGGATGTTTTCCTCCATATTAAAAAATTACGACCGATTGTATTGTATGTCATCAAACAAACAGTCGACGCACTCGATTATCGGCACCCACGTCACTGTTGACAGTTATGATTTCGAGGTTGTAAAAGACTTCGTTTTAATATTGGGTTTCCCAAACAGAAGTGCTATTTTGATATTCAAAGAAAAATGCTATTTTTTAATATAAATGATCGGATGTTTATTTCATTATAAAGAGGAAGGTATGCCATTAATAGTGGAAAATAACATCAGGCAAATGACCACCACGACCACGCTTACAGGACAATATCCTTTTCATGAAATTTTCCATAACCGAATTGCAAAGTGGGTGCTTTATCTCTTCGATAGCCTCACGAATTCCACCTTTGAGGTCTTAAATCGACCCTGGGCTGTTGGCGTAGACCTTCTCTTTCACGTGACTTCAAAGAAAAAAGTCACAAGGTGTTAAATCCAGATCTTGGTGGCCAATTGTTAGGTGGTCATTCGAGGTGATGATTCGAGAAATAACACGGTCCCGTAAAAGAACAATAGTTTAGTTGCTTATGTGGCACGTAGCGCCGTCTTGTTGAAAATAAAGGTTGTCCAGATCAATACCATCCAATTCCGGCCATAAAAAATCGTTAATCTCGATAGCGCAATCCATTCACCTGTAACACCTGTTATTGGAAAACCCCTTAGCTTGGTAAATTGTTTTGAATAATGGCTACGCCGTGAAACAATGATTTGCTGCGTCGTCGTTTCGGTGAGCAATTTATCTCTCGTCTCGACCACTGAATTGGTCACCAAGAACGTGCGATATCACACCTTTGGACTTTGTTTTTGATGGGGAATGCAAAGTCTAAATCCAGCTTTGATTGAGGTATTGGAAGTCAACATTACTAAAATTATTCAGGAGATACCGACCGAAGTTCCCAGCGAGTCACTCAAAATTGGTGTTTACGGAATTCAGCCAGAATTACGGCGAAGTTGCCAACATTTGAAAGGTATTATCTTTAAAAAATAAATGACCAAGATAAAGATTGTTCACTAAATTTGAATTTTCATTGTTTTATTTCAATTTAAAATCCGATATCTCTAAATTCAACACCTTTACAAATGGGTTTTTAATTAAAATTACAATAAATAAGAACTAAAAAAAATTGTAAAAACTTGTCAATGAGTCCATCTGCTATAGTTATGAAACGCATTTTATATGTCTGATAATAATCACTGCATATTTCCTATTGGACCACTTACTTACACATGCACATATACACGTTCCAAAATGCCCTAAACTCTTTCTGACACCTCTTGATTTCTTCAGTTTCCCATTCTATCAGAACTCATCAACCAGTTTGTGTGGCAATTGAAGGTCGCTCACAGGTCATTCGCAGTCTATACAAAGCCATCAATTGTACGGATATTTAGTTGCTGAAAATGTCTGTTGTAAAATTTAAAAGCTTAAGGGAAATAAAAATAACTGGGAATTGAACAAAAGCACATTTACAGCAACTACTCTGGTGAAGGGAAAAGTTAATAGCAACCATAAACCAATACAATATGTATGCATGTGTGCGTGTCAGTATGTTAGTGAAGCTAGCACCGAGTTGTAGGAATGCCATGGTTACCCCATGATTGTGAATAACAGGAATATAAAAGACGAGATAAGTGCCACTGAAGAATGTTAACAAATTGAAACGATGATCCCTCTGGGATAGTGCATAGCGCGCTGTGCGGGGTTTCAACAATAAGTACTCGTACATAAGTTAACACTTGCTCTTTGTGTGCATGTGTGTGTGTGTGTGAGTACGCATGCATACGTACTCCTAAGTGTATTTGCATTGCGTAAGTTTATGGGGTTAAGTGTTCAGAAGAAGCCAAATATGTTTACTGTTATTTTTTGTCGCATTCTACGGACTTATCTGCTATGAGTTCAAAATATTTATTTCAACCTTTCAGAAATTTAAATGCATCTCTTTGGAAGTATTATATTTATTATTTTTAAATATAATCTTTATTTTTTAAACACATTTTAAAACAAAAAATTTGAAAACAAAATAAAATAAATTTTAAGAGGTTTGTATGTGGATTACTATTTTGAAACTGCTGTTTCATATACGAAAAAGTAGGCGTTGGAAGAGTACTCAATTGATTGGCGTCACTAATTCTATAATATTTGGCATCTCTGAGCTGATATGAGCTCATTGTATGTAAATGTAAAAGCAGGTGTTGAAGTGAATTCAATAAAGCTGGCTTTGCTGAATCTGTTCGTGGTGATATGACCATTAAATGGGGAGAGGGTCGAGTTCAGCTCACGTGCATTGGAACATTGAGCGTAAATGTTGAAGATATTAGGGCAATTCACAATTAAGTGAAAACAGCATTTGGAGAATTGGTAAACACAACAACAAAATGTAACTTTACATTTGCCACCTTTATTTACATATCCCGTGATGCCAGGCCAATTGCAATTATTTATGTTTTTCTTATTCTAAAATGCTCCTATGAATCCAAGCAAAAGAGTTGTGGTAATCTTCTTTCAATTAGTTTATAAAAATCTGTTTATCTTTATTTTAAAAATTTAAGAAATATTAAATAATTTATGAGAATTTCAGCCAAAATACATATTCTATAATTTGTGCTTAAGAAAAACAAAATGTGAGCCGTCACGGGATGCCTGGCAGATGTGAAACATCGTGTGTGTACAAGTAATATGCATAAAAAATAATATTATTACAGGAATTAAATACATATAGACTAATGAAAAAATGAAGTATTACGAATTTCGTACAGAAAATGGTAACTTTATTTAATAAACATTTATTTACATCCGATATCAAAATTCGATATTAATATCAAGCCACAATTTAAGTATTTTCATCTGTGACTTCAGTAATAGTTATATTCGATATTTCCTCTGCCGGTATTACTGTGACGATTGGTCGATGATAACTAAAGTACGTTACAAAAGTATTGGATGAAATATTATCAAGATATCTCACAAATACAGCATCTATTGTTGTTCCATATTTGGTAGTAGATTCTCTTGGATTGTTGTTGATTTGCAATTGAAATTCTTTTTTAAGTGTGCTTTGAGTGCTGAAATTTTTTGACGTTTCTGGTGGCGCAAAATTAGTTATCCAGTTTTGTATATTATTTGAAAATTATTAAATAAAATTAAAAAAATATTAAATAAAAAATGATTTTGAGCGATGGAATTTTTGAATTTTCAGGTGGCGCAAAATTAATCATCCAGATTTGTATTTGAAAATTATTAAATAAAATTAAAAAAATAATAAATAAAGAAAATATATTGAGTGATGACTTTTGACCTTTGCGCCCGCCATTGCTTGTCTGTTTTTATACAGCAGCTCTACACTTCACAAATTTCAATTATGATTGACGTACTGCACTATTTGTAAAAAATGTAAATAATCCGATAGCATGACTAATTTTGTGTCACTTTGTATGATAATCAAAATGTGTATTTAAAATATGCCGCCCTCCATAGGCTTGAACTTTTAATTCAATTTCAACTTTTCCTCATTACGAGCGGGCATATCTCGAATTTGCTATTAAATAAGTTTGCACTTTTCATTTCGAATTAATAAAGCAATAAATTTGGCATTGCAAAATAGTTCCACTTGGTTTAAATAATTGAGTAATGAAACTTTTTTCTGCTGTGGCTCTGCTTTCAGTGACCTTTTGATACTGACCTTCGTCATTTCTTCGCACAGAGAGTGCGCCTCAAAGGTGCCCACTCTAGCCAGCCTTCCAGTTTCCCATGAATTCTCTGTAATCGAATTCCTATTTTCTACATAGCAAATTACCGAACACATTTAAAAACACATAACGCACCAACATTTACTAAGCACTCACGAGCATCCAACTTGCCGCTCTTTAGCAACTCTACATTTGTCTCTCTAACATGGCAGTTGTTCCTTTGAAATTGGCTTATCACTTCTCATACTACTACACATAAAATATATATATGTATGTATACCTTAGTACAGCGTGGCGACCCGTCGCCACAGCAAGCGTCGCCACGTCAACAAGTGAGCCTAGAGATGTTTCACATCAAAAATATTTGTTTGGAAATTGCCGTATAGTAATTTTAAACGTTTCTAACTTCTGAATACTTTTACTTCAAAATCTTGTATATGGCAGATTTTTTTGAAAATAAATAATAAATAAATTAATTTTTTAGAAAATTCATTTATAATACATTTTTTCTTCAAACAAACTTATATATCATATACATAAATTATATAATGTATATTAAAATATATATGGATTTGATTTAATTAAAAGTTCAGTATATTCCTTTTAGAGCGCGTAAATGGGATTTTTTTACCATAAATTTATTTCTTATTTCTTAGTTTGTTCAATCGATTTGAATTCAAAAATATATACCGCACATTCTTATATTCCGTGGATTCCGATTATGTACAGGATCCGGCCTCCGCACTTTGTACAGAGTCCAGTACTCGAAGTGTAATCAACTTCAGACCGCTCGCGCAGCTGATGCATGGGCATCACCTATCTGTTAGTTGGCTAAATAACAGTCCAGAGTATTATTTACATGCGCGCGGGAGCATTTTGCCAAGAGTAAACGGGAAAAAATAAAATCAGTAATGAATTCCAAACGTAATAGTTTGATTGCATTATATTTGGCTGGAAAATCACAACCAGCGATTTTTCGTGAGCTCGAGCACCTTAAAGTAAATTAAGTTTTTGTTTATCGCACCATAACTCGTTACAATGATACTGGTACCACCGCGAAACGTCATGGAGGTGATCATCAAAAGACTGCAACGACACGTGAAGTGGTTCAAAAAGTGAAGAAACGACTTGAGCGAAATCTCCGACGAAGTGCCAATCAAATGGCGAAAGAACTGAAAACATTAATCCATAGCATCCGATACATGCTAAGAAATAATCTAAAAGTCAAGCCTTACAAGATCCAAAAGGCGCTTGATCTCACACCATAGCAGCAACAAGTCAGACTTCAAAGAGCGAAGGAGTTGCTTCGCTTGGCCGAAACCAGTAAATTTCTGAACATTGTGTTTTCTGACGAGAATAATTTTCAAAGTGAGCAATTCGTAAACTCCCAAAACGATAGGGTTTATTTGGCCGATCGTTCACAGGAGAATTTGAGTCATCGATTGGCCATCAGGAGGCAGCATACTCCACGGGTACTGGTTTGGGTCTCCAGTCGTTTTCATCGAGCCTGGTGTCAAGGTAAATGCGAAATATTATCGGGAAAGTATTCTAGAGGTTGTTTTGAGGCCGTGGGCAGACAACGATTTCAGTGGCAGAAATGGATGTTTCAACAGGACTAGGCACCGTCTCACAAAGCTCGAGTGAACCAAGAATGGCTAAAAATCTTCAATACGTGCACATAATGGCTCTCAAATTCACCAGACGCAAATCCGATAGATTATTCTCTTTGGGCCATTTTGGAGAGCAAGATCCGAACTAAAAGATGCACCAGTCTCGAGGGGCTGAAAGAAGCCATTGTACGCGAGTAGGTCAAAATAGCTGCAAGTCACATTCGGACAGCTTGCGATTTTCACACATTTTTTACTTTAAATTGAAAAAAAGTAATTTTCTAAACTAAATGTATGGCATTTTTAATTGGTTACACTTCCAGTGAATCATAAATACCACATCATAATTCAGTCCAAAAATACGTGTTTTTCAAATAGTTCGACTCTTGCGCCACCCAGCGGATTACTTCGTTCTTCTCATTGCTTTGCCATCTGATTCTTAGCTACTATAAATTTAGAGTTTCAATTCTCTCGGTCATCGGGAAGTTGGTTAAAAATTGATTGCAAGATTCCACCCTAATGAACATGCATACAGTGAGGTCCAATAAAGCAGGAAACTACCATGCTACATAACCTCAACTACAGTCCAAAAATGCGTTTTTGAACTTTTAGATTCAACTATCTCGGCTATGGCGACTATGACGGTTGCCGTAGTCGAATGCGTTGGTGCGTGACTACCATTCGGGTATTTCAAAAGTGACGCTTAGATGTCAGTAGAGAATAATTCCTAGACGACACGTTATAGAACAAACGTTGAAATTTTTTAAACTTATTAGGAAAATAATCAATCTTTAAAAACAAGTTAGCCTGAATTTCGTGATTGTTTTGGAGGAAATAATCCTCGGAATGAGTCGAGAATTCAAAGGTTGGTGAAAACAATGCAAGAAACCGGTTTTGTTGAGGGTAGAAAAAATATAATAGAAAAAGGGCAGGCAGACCAAGAACTGGACAGTCTATGGCAGCCGGTTCTACATATTGGAATTACTCTAAGTTTTCCTCAATTAGAAACTATACCTGTCTAGTGCGCTGAACCTCACCAAAAACGGGACGTTCTTTTGAGAAAATTCTTGCTGCAGTGCAAGGTGTTGTTGAACCACCTTCAATATTTCAACGTTCACAACAATTAAAGATTTAAAAACCGACTTTTTGGCGTATTTTACTTGTAGACGTACTCATGTTGAACATTTAATTATTAAGAGCCGTATTTTTCATAAGAGTAGTAAAACCTGAAAAAATCAAAATTTTTACAAGTTTTATGATAAAAAACATCTAGACGCGTCTTTTGAACAACCCTTTTTATATTATAATAATATAGTTTTGGGGGAAAATAAATGCATTGTTTTTTGGTCGACGCTAAGACTACCACACTTTATCGACATTTTCTTTAACATGGAATTATTGAACATAAGCAAACATCAAAAATGTCTGAACGGAATCGACGAAACCGATATTGCACGTAACTAGCTGTTACAGCTCGGCACCGTAAGCCTCGAATTATCTCTCTGTTGACTTCCATTGTTAACACCCTGTAACTCACAACTGAATGAAACAAACAAAAAACAGCGCACTAATTTTTAAGAGTGTAATGTCATCTTGACAACGAGCATACGCTTTAAATTGTTTGATCGATACTTTACGAGATATCGATCACTACATCCGTCTACTAAGAAAATTATGTACATATTTATTTTTCCTCAAATTAACAATGGGTTTTTCAGTAAGAGCGCTTCAACTTTTTTTTTGAATAAAACACAAGTTTGAACACATACATTTAAGTATGAAATTCGATTTCTTTTGCATGACCACCGCGTGCACGTTTTACGAAGTACAATCGTTGAACCCAATTTTCGACCACTCTTTTGCATAAATCGGCCGAAATTTCAGCAATTTCGCGTTCAATATTGGCTCTTAGCTCACAAATCGTCGCCGGCTTGTTACTGTAGACCAATGATTTCACATAACCCCAAAACGGGACGGCTTGTTAAATGGACCGTAAAATGGCCGTAATGCTCTTAAAGTAGCAGCAACAGAACGATTATTTTCATAAAAAATTTGCACGATTTGCAATCGTTGCTCAAGTGTGTAGCGTTCCATGATGAAATGTTTACTAATGGAGTTTACAAATGACAAGCGAAAAATAAAAAATATTGCGTCGTTCGCCCTCCCTATCGGAAAAAAGTTGAACCGCACCTATTGAACAACCCTATATATACTTATATATATTTATTCAGTGCTAAATTCGAATACTCTTTTAGAAGTCCATTGGCACATACACTCTTTTTGGGTGTTTGGCCGAACTCCTCCTCCTATTTGTGGCGCGCATCTTGATGTTGTTCCACAATTGGAGGGACCTACAGTTTCAAGCCGACTACGAAGGGCAGATATGTTTTTTATGAAGAGGTTTTTCATGGCGGAAATACACACGAAGGTTTGCTATTGCCTACCGAGAGCCGCCGGTATTAGAAAAAACTTTTTCTTAATATTGGTGTTTCACCGAGATTCGAACCTACGTTCTTTCTGAATTCCGAATGGTCGTCACGCACCAACCTATTTGGCCACAGCGGCCGCCTGTAAGCTCTTATGAAATATAGTGCCTTAGCGGTAAGTTCTGTGGTTGGAACAATTGTTTTCAGCATAACTTTAAATAACATAAGTCAAACGATATTGAGTCACCCTGTCTGAAGCCTCGTTTGGTATCAAACGTCGCGGAGAAGTTCTTTTAATATTTACAACTCGTTACCCTGAACCTTGAGCTTAAATTCTCTTCATATGGCATTAACGTTGTTAAGTTTAAACGCTATAAACGGTTAAGATAATGCCAAAACACAATATCAAACGCTTTCGTAAATTGGACACAAATAAAACGGCTATTGACACACTTTGTCAAAATGTTGATTGACTTGAGTTCTTAGCCTGCACTCACTCTTTCACCGCATAACAAACATGTATATGTACGTATGTATATGTGCTCTTGTACAATAGGCTGTTTGCTTTTCTTCCAGTTTATTTATTTTCTCCCCTTGTGCAGATCTGCTACTTTGCGGCTGCTGAGTTGATCGAAAAAAGGCCTGCAGCACTTTTGGGATTTGCTGTGTTGAGGAGCCAACTGAAAAAAGTTAAATCCACACAAAAGCCTACAGTAGCCAGATTGATAAGCAGCATAATAACAAGGGAAAAAGAAATGCTCAATAACAGGAGGAGACACCAATCGCAGATTGAGGTACATATAAAAACAATAACAAAGCTGGTGTTTCTTATTGACAATGATGAAGTGTTGACAAATGTGTTAAGGGATTTGCGGTTGGCCGGTTGTCTGTTGCAATAAGTGAGTAAGCAATTGTATGATTTAACTTACTTGACCGGTTGAAAGCTTTGTGGGTTATCAAAAGGAATTTGGTTGGGTGTCTTATTGGTTTATTCCACTTCTTATTATTGACATTTGCTTTATTTATTTGGGTGATTTCACAAATATAAAGGAATAAGTGAGCCTTAAAATTGTTTGCCCGTATGTTGAAAAATGTCTACAGAGTTTCCGCCCTTTTACGATATTACTAATATTTAAGGTGCTGGTATCAAGTGATGCCAAGTGATGGCTTACATTTCACTTGGTGTACACCTTTATCATGAAAACTCGAAAATTGGTCTTAACTTATCAAGTCTGCGCTACCCGCAATACGCGATGGTGTAAAGATAACAAAGCCAAAATAAAGGAACACATATTTTGAATAAAATAATCCTTTTTTCAATATGGTCGTCCCCATTTTCGTTGTACTTATTAACATATCAATCCGAAAGCTATGCAAAATATCCTCCTCAGCTTTTAGGTGAATTATCATCGAAAGTTGCACTAAATTAAACATTTTCGTCAAAAGTTTCTCCTTTTTAATTACATAGAATCTTTAGAAAACTTCTGGGCATGTAGTTTTATGGTCCACTCAATTTTATTATACAGGGTGGGCCACATAGCGTTTGCTTTTTGAATCACCTATGTTTTTGAGAATTGTAGCACAAATGACATGTCAAATGTGTTCATAATTTACTTAAAGGTTTGACATTTACGAAATGGGACGCTATATGCTTGAGCAAAATTGGGAAATATTGAAAACCTATTTCCAAAGTGGTGAGTCTTCTTCTTCTTCCGCGGTTACAGTAAATGGCGAGCGTTACCGTGACATGCTCAACGAGTTTTTGTTTCCAAAAATTGAAGAGGATGACATGGATGACATTTAGTTTCAACAGGACGGTGCAACTTGTCACACTGCCAAAGTAACACTCGAACTTTTGGCTACCATTTTTGAAAACCGAATAATCAGCCGAAATTCCGATATCAATTGGCCGCCCCGGAGGTGTGATTTAGGCCCGTTGGACTATTTTTTGTGGCGAGCCGTTAAGGACAAATGCTATGCGAACCATCCAGAGGCGATTGATGCTTTAAAACACGAAATCGAAGTTGCCATTCATGAAATTGGAGCCCAAACAATCGAAAATGTGCTAAAAAATTTGAAGTACTGTACCTGTCCCGTTTTGCCTGAAGTTCTTATACTTATAGATGGTATTTGGCCAATCGAGTTTGGATAATTGCCCAGGATGATGACGACTAAGCCACTTTTACTCGACATACTGCCGATCCAATGGCGATTACTCCTTAATACCGATTTTAAGCAATCCGAACAGACAATATAGAGATAACGCGCTATCCCGGCAATGCAAACTGCCAACAACTTTACATCTTGACAAGACACAATACAGACAAAAATTAAAGTTCGATCTAAAGCAGTTTTTCCTTCTATGCACTAAAAACATTGGCAGAGGATTGATAGAATTAGCTTAATTTATTTATTCATTTATTACATCTAGAACTAACAGTGCTTGGCATTTGGAAGCATGCGAAAATGTATGCGCTTTAAGAGTAAAGGCGAGTCAACTTATAATAATATCGAAAAGAAAGCAGAGTGAAGCATAATGGTTGGTTAATGGTTGTAAAGGGTTAAGGTGTGGCCCTTTAGCACTGCGACCATATTGATCTATTGTGCACCCTATGCTGTCTATTGACTGTTAAGTATGCTTAGGAATTGTACCAGTTCCTTCTGAGGGAGTGATTGAGGGTTCATCTGTAAGCATGAATTTGTTTAAAAACCTTTTCCTTCTATGCGTGAACCCCGGACATTCGATAATGAGATGTTCTATAGACTCCTCATCTTCGCAGCAGAATCTGCAGGTGCTGGTGTTAGTTATGCCTAATTTATGTAAGTGTTTGTTGCAGGTGAAGTGACCCGTGAGGGCGCCTGTGAGAGTGCGAATGCTCTTTTTGTTTAACGTGAGGGCCATGTTAGCTCTTTTAGCGTTGAAACTTAGGAACTTTTTGGAGTGTCTAAGACCCTCTACGTTGTTCCAATGCTGATTTAATAGAGTTTTGACCCAGTATTTTACTTTTTGTTTCAGGTTGTTTTTGTTGAATCCGAACATAGGACTAGATCCGATGAAGTTTTCATCTGCCCCTTTTTTGGCTTGAAAGTCTGCCTTTTCGTTGCCGTCATATCCCTCATGTCCCGGTACCCAAATTAATGAAAAATTGTTTTTGGATGCCAGATTAGTGAGTGCCTTGTGGCATTCTAAGAGGGTTTTTGAGTTGTAGGTATAGCTATCTAAAGCTTTTAGAACTGATTGGCTGTCCGAGAGTATTTTGGTCTTTACTCTCTTGTGGTTTTTGCGTTGCATGATGTTTACTGCTTCCATTATTGCGTATAGTTCCGCTTGGAAGATAGTGGTGTCCCTGGTGAGAGTGTATGATTTGTGGATTCTGGGCCCCACTACACCTGCTCCTACACCATAAGGTGTTTTTGATCCATCAGTGTACCAGTTTTGTGAATCATCATTCATCCATTTCGGGTTTGTTTTTCACTCGATCCTCTCAGGAAAGGTAACTGTGTATCCTTTTGTGAAACAGAGGATTGGGTCGATGTGGTCTGAAACTTGAGCCATGCTTATGGTGTTTTTGATTTTATTTAGGATATTTAGGTGACCGGTGAGGTTGCCCAATTTGAAATTTACTTTCATGTGTAGCATGAGTGCTTGCGTAGCTGCTTCCTCTTGGATTGCTATATGAAGTGGTGGGAGATTAAGGAGTGCTTCCATGCCAGCTGTTGGGGTAGTTCTCATAGCCCCTGTGATGCAAAGGCAAGCAAGCCTTTGTATTTTTCCCAGTTTGGTTATCGCTGTTTGCTGGATAGATTTGCTCCACCATACTAGTGCCCCATACAGTATGATTGGTCTAACCATTTGGGTGTATATCCAGAGGGCCATACTAGAGCTGAGGCCCCAGGATCTCCCTAGTAGTTGTTTGGTTGTCCACAAGGATTTCGTGGCTTTTTTTGTTAATATATATTATTTATATGTGATTCCCAAGTGAGTTTTTTATCTAAGGTTAAACCTAGATATTTGACCTCTTCCTTTAGTTCTATCACTATTTCATTTATTTTCAATGCAGGAAACTCTAACTTTCTTTTTCTTGTGAAGGGGATTATTGTGGTTTTGTTAGGGTTGATCGACAGCCCCTCCTTTTTACACCATTCCCATGTTGCGTTCAAGGCATTTTGCATTAAGTCTGTTAGTGTCCTTTCATGGTTGCCTTTTATTATAACAGATATGTCATCTGCATAACCAATGGTGGTTTAGGTGCTACACCAAGTCATCAACTAGTAGGGACCATAGCAGTGGAGAATGAACTCCTCCTTGCGGACATCCCTTTACTGTTGTGACATTAAGTTCAGCTTGGCCTAACGAGGCTTTAATAATCATCTGATTAAGCATTTGGCTTATCCAATGTGTTAATATTGGGTTTGCACCTCTTTTTTCGAGTGCTGTTTCCATGGATTTGTATTTGTAATTTGCGTTGTCGAAGGCTCCCTCTATGTCCATAAAGGAACATAGGGCTATTTCTTTTTGGTTTAGAGCCTTTTCTATGTTGAGTGTGTGCAGTGCTGTGACTGTGGATTTCCCTTTTTGGTAAGCAAATTGCAGCTTATGGAGGGGTTTTTTGAAGATTACTTCTTCTCTTAGATGGTATTCAAGTAGTTTTTCCATTGTCTTTAACATGAACGACGATAGACTGATTGGTCTGTAAGATTTTGGAGAATCAGGGGGTTTGTTACCTCCCTTAGGAATAAATATTACCTTTACTTTCTTCCATATCTTTGGAATGTATTCCAATATTAGACTAGCTCTGAAGATTTTCACCATGACTCGGATTAGTTCCACAGTACCTTTGGATAGAAGTGCTGGGAATATTCCATCCGGCCCTGGTGATTTAAAGAGTTTAAAGGAGTTAATTGCCCACTCTACCCTTTCGAAATTTATGATTTTATTGACAAATGAGACCGTCGATCTCCGTTGATGGTGAGTTACCATGTCTAGACTATTGTCGATTGATGGGTCATGACTTTTACAATCTGGGAAGTGAGTCTTTAGAAGAAGCTCTATTGTTTCTACGAATGTGTTGGTAATAGTTCCGTTTGGACCTTTTAGTGTGCCTATGGGACTTGAGTCACCTTTGGAAAGTGATTTTTGGATTCTAGCTGTTGCTGGAGTATCTTTTAGATCCTCGCAGAAGTTTTTCCAAGAGTTACGTCCTTAGTTCTTTGTTATAGTTAGTTAGGGATTTCCTATATTCGTCCCATTTGTTTGTTTTCTTTGCAGTGTTGAATAGTTTTCTCGTTGCTTTCCGAAGTTTGTCAAGTTCGTTGTTCCACCAGGGGACCCTCTTCGTGGAGGATTTCATTTTTAGTGGACAACAATCTTGATATGAGGCCATGATTGAGTCAGTCATTTCTGTTACTGCCTCTTCTAGTTCCTCTGTTGATGTTATTTTGCTTACGCTGTTATTAAGCTTAGCTGAAAGACAATCATTGTATCTTTTCCAGTTTGCTGTTTTTGGGCTTCTGTAAAATGTGGAGAACTTTACCACCCCATTTAGGTCAAAGAGTATGTGTTTGTGGTCAGACATTGAGTCCTCATCCGAGACTCTCCAGTTATTGATCATATTCAAAGATTTGTTAGTAATTAGAGTTAAATCGAGTACCTCTTGTCGTATTGCGTTTACAAAAGTGGGTTTATTACCCCTGTTTACTACTGTTATATTACTACTGATACCTCCGGCAAGTCTTCTGCTAAGCTCAGTGGTAGCAGCCTTAGCATGGTGAAGATTTGCCTGGAGACACCTCAGTAGGTTGGTTTTCGGAGTCTTTGGGAGGACTTTCATCCTCTTCTTGTAACTCCACTGCCTCCATTTGGTCAACTAACTTTTCGGTCGTTATGTTTTCAGATTTCCGCCTGAGGGTCACTTGGATGAAACGGTAGTTTACTCTACCATTGTACTCCATCAGGCTGGTGGCTGATTTTTGGTTCACCGCTACGACTAGCGTTACGTTAGAGCCTCTTTCGGCTCTTTTTAGCAGGCGCCAGGAATCAACAGTGAAGCATAAGTCTTCTACTTGATTTTGAGACGATTTTAAATTTAGTAATGTACACCTTGCATTGTATGAATGAATTGGATCAGTGAAGTTTAAAGATCTGATTGCAAAACGAAGAAATTTCTTTTGGTGGCTTTCAAGCGTACTGATATGGTATTGATGATATGGCTTACAAATAAGGACGGCATAACCCAGCTTAGACCTTACGAGCGAAGCAAATTATGACTGTAAAACGTATGCATCCATAAAACCAGAAGAAAAACGCCGAATTAAGGCTAGAGTAGAATACGATTTGGCAATGCCAAAATTCAAATGACTAAGAAACTGAAGAGTGGAGCCAAAAATTACTCCTAAGCCAGTAATTTCATTAAGAATATTTAGACGCGAGTTCTTTATAAAATATGAGGTAGAGATTAAATGCTTAAATTTAGAAAATGTCACATGAGATTATTTCATAATATTTACTTCAAGTATATTAGATTTCTAACACACCATCCCACGAGGTTGTTAAGGTCTCATTGACGATTGCACGAATCAGACAGGCTTAATACAGTTTTAACCATTTTTAAGTGCCTAAAATGTTGCCCTGAGAGGCATCAGAAGAGCCATTAAAAGAATATGAAAATGCGTTATCGACAACAACTACATATTTGTGATCGAAAAGGTTCGACTTCATCTATTTAAGGAAAATAGGGTGAAAGTCAAGACTCATTCGTTCTGAGTGTGAGGTTGAGTAGCAGCTGTTTTTGTTCCCAGCTTTGAATAAAAGTGTGATAGAAGTAAATTTGCAAGCATCTATGAATTGTTCACAAGCTAATGATTTATTAAGGAACAGGAGCAGAACAGTTTTTGACAAAATAAGATGAGCATCCATCAACAGCCACTTACCTTGAACTTTTGATGTGCTCCATTCCAAACATCATCAACAGTTAGCAGGAGAGAACCAAAATTTACAAAGGAAGTAGTTTTCCCTTTATCATATCTCATTTATTTTGACGCAGGTTCAAAATTCAAAGTTCGCAAAAAAGTCAACAGCCTTCTTGGTAGAAGAAGCACCCAAGGGAATACTAAATCAGGACTTCTTGGCTTTTACATAAGGCAACAATGCTTTTGGATTCGTTTTAATTTCATCCTTAAATTCTCGCACATAAATATACGGTAGACTTTACTTAAGTATTTAAATTTTTTAGCAAAGCGCAAATATTTATTCCTATGAACTTAGGCCTTAGATAGCTTAAATTTCTTAAAAAACTTCTTTCTCAAATTCTCAAATTTTTTTTTTAACTTTAGTGTACACCAAGGAATTTTATAGCTCTTTTTATTTTAAAAATATCAGAGCAAGTTGGCGGATTAACTCCAGCAAACAGTGAGTCCCAATTCAAAATCGAAATTTCAGTATTACCAATGTTAAAATTTTAAAGCAAACATTTTTGAGTATTTTGTCAGCACTAAGACTCCTATACCTATAGAATTCTAAGCGACTAACAAGCGGTATATGATGGTTGCTAGCATACGATGTTGGATCAAAACATTCACTAAGTGCGAAAGTCAAATAATGCATAATGCACAAAAATTTAAACGCAGATACCCAGTTATGCCAGAAGAAAAAACATCCAGTGAAAGCTTGGTGGCATGCGGTTCAGTGGAAAAGAAGTTATTACGTCTAAAGTGTCAGTATGTTTGTGTCATCGGTACAAAAACGAGTTTCGAACAAAGAGCTAATTTCAAATTTTGTTTTAAATCGGTAAAACGTTTACCGAAGCATTTGAATAATGAAAAAAGTTTACACGTTTCAGAGATGCTTATGAGCACATAACTGACAATGAACATACGTGCCGCCCAAAATCAGAAATCACCGAAAAACTCCATCGGAATTCTTCGTATATTTATATAAAATGAAACGAAATCATCGTTGAAATACATGGAATCAAAGTTGAATACCTCATAAACATCCATTCGATTACATCGATTTACATTTTAACTAATAATTTGGGCTGTTCATGTTTCGTTCCGCACAAGTTAATTGTGGGCCAATAATTGCTCAGAATTCAACATTCGAAGGACCTCATTAAAAAGACGAGAAAATACGAGAACTTCTTTTATAACACTGTAACTGGTGATGAAACGTGGTTTATCCAACATGAACCTGAAACTAAGTGTCAAAGTATCAAATGAAAGGCCCCAGATGAGTCACCACCATAAAAATCGCGTTTGGAGAAGTCAAAAATCAAGTCGATGCTCATTTGTTTTTACGATTCCAAGAGAATTGTCTACAAGGAGATCGTACCAATGGGCCAAACCGTCAATGCAATTCTCTATCTTGACGTTTGTTGCATCGCATTTGTCGAATTCGCCCTGAATGCCGCGAAGAAGGAAGCTGGCGCTTATTGCATGATAATGCACCATCTCATCGATCCACTCTTGTGACTGATTTTTTGACTAGAAATCGCATTTTAACTATCAATCACTTATCGTATGGTCCTCTGTCACTTCTACCTATCTAGAAAATTGCATTTGCCCATGAAAGGAAAACGTTTTGCGTCGGTAGAGGCCATCCAAAGGACTTGTACCGACATCCGCATGTACATTTCGGTCCATAACCTGAAATACTCTTTCGCGCAAAACAGTGTATCGAGGCCAGAGGGGAATATTTTGAATAAATAAACTCGAAGTTATTAGAACAAAGTTCCTGTCGTTTCTATTTTAGCTCAGTCTTGTTTATTTTGGACTTCACCGCGTACTTGATTTAAAGTTGAGTAATTTAGATCACGGCAAAATATCAAAATAATTAAAAAAAAATCCCGCAATTTCTTTTAAATTATTTTTATAATTTTTCTGGGTCATGTTTTATCGAGATTATGCGCATTCGGAAACTCACCGTGTCCGGATAGTGCCTTTCGGGAATCTGTATTTAGAGGTTATGTGAACTCCTGTCAATGCTATTACAGAAATTCTGTGGGTAATCATTTTGGCTACGCTGATCTTCTTCGCATATACATACTTATGAATAGATGTTATCTAAACCTGTAAGATATACTTAGGATTAATTCGTATTTTACGAACGAGGATCAGATGGGCTGATTTTCGAAATGGGATCTATAAGTTCCACCACTTTGCATTTATTGCTGTTACGATTTTCTAAGAAGAAATCTACTGGCCTTGAAGTCCTAAAGAAGGTATTCATAATGTTATAAATTCTAAATACTTTGGTGATAGGCAGGGTTACCGGAAAAGTCATAATAAATACTTAAGGCATTGCTATTTAAGGCATGGGCTCCTTTGTATATATGCATAACGATCTGTCGGTGAAGAAGGTTGCCAACATTATACTTGTCTTTGCTATAAAGCATGAGAAATGGCAGGAAGAGTACACAAACCTGGAAGCTTTCGCATTTAGAGAAGCCATATACACAAGAAGACTATGAAGAACTAAGCCGCGAGACTTAGTGGCCAACGCGCTATAGTCATGTTGTAAAATTTTAATTGTTTGTATGCTATCAATTAATTATACCGAAAAATATTACGTGTTAGCTTTGCTAAGTGTAATACTATGAAATGTAAAATAGCAATTTTTTTATGGTTCAGTAAAAAAAAATATTATTATTTAGGTAATTTCTAATTAATTTTGTTATGTAACATGATACAGAAACTTCATGAGTTATCAAGTTTTCAAAAATTATTAAAAAAAAAAGATTTTTTTACGTACGCGCAATTTTTTTAATTCTTAATACAAGGGTGGAATTGTTTTCTTCGTTTTTAGTTAAAGGGTACGCCAGTTAATAAAAATCATCTACAAAATTGACCGTTAAAAATAGCTACTTAATTAAATTTTTAATCTACATACTATCGGCATCAACGCTTGTTTAGTTCCTCAAATAATTTAAAAAATTGAAAAGGTTGGGTTAGAATTTTTTAGCAGTAGAGGATCATAGAGGGTCTGAGTGCATGCTTCATTGTTTTTAATCGGTTTTGTTTTACTTCTGTCTGTTCATGCGACTCTGTATATATATTTATTTAATTACATGCACACCAATTCACATTTGCCTCTCTATCGCCTATTAAATTGAATAGTACGAGGAATTTAATTTCAAACCAATGTGGCTTTTAAAATGCTAAAGCGCTTCACCGCCCACTCTGTCTTATTTGCCTTTGAGTATCTCCGCTAATTTCCACTTTTGCCACACACTTTAAGCAACGACTTCAAAGGTCGCCGTACAGTGTTTATTGAATTTGTGGCACTTGCGGTGAAATTCATAACAACCAGGCATGCAATTGAAAGTTTTAGTTGATGTAATCATTGAAAATATGAATAAAATTTTTGGCGCAACCAAAAGTTTGCTCGAATCGTTCGACTGCCTTGCGCGCCACAATATTTATTTGATGATGCACGGTGCGGCGGCGATGGCAGTGGCGGCGGCGGCGTATACGTAACATTGAATTTAATGAAATGCCACGAATTTGCTTGGTCTAATAAAACAATGCAAAATCATTCATTGGTGAAAATTGCAATTTTTGAGAAATTCCATAATGTAGCATAACGTAGGGGTAGCATAGCAGAGAGGTAAGTGACCGTTAAAAGTTATGCCTTTGATAAATGGTTGGCTGTGTTAAAGGTGTGTGCGGCATAGATAATGTAACAAATGGCGGTTGCGTAAAGATACGACTTGAAGTATGTTAAAAGAGTGAAAAGTATTTAAAAAATAAAAAATAAACTAAAATTATCCATATCGTTTTCATTTCAAGAGTGGCAATTGCTTCGTTCGGTCTTATTGCGCGCCTATGTAAACACAATTGAAAATAATTTCGCTTCGACGTTCCTGAAACCCTGAAAATATTTCATTTAATTTGGATTTTTTTTGTATTTGTTTTGCATAGAATAGAATATATCATTTATTATCAAAGGTTTGCTGCTTGTTTGTATGTATGTATGTATGTATGTAACAAAAACAGCATGCAAATTAAAGTAGGTATGAGTGAATTTCTTTGCTCTTGCCAATCTCTGTTAACCGACTATGCCATCTCAACACCATTTCACCTTTTCGGCTTTGTTGGCGGCAACAGTCGCATCCGCGATGACCGAAATCACTGAAACTAATAACTTTTTGGGGCATTTTGTTTATTCATGAGCCCAGCGCCTGATCCATTTCGGGCTGTTGCATCGCGTCGCTTCGTTTTGCACTCTTTCTTGGCCAGCCATCTTCTATTTGCATTTCTCTGCCCAGTTTGTTTCTTACAATTTTGGGCTTTCGATGTACGTATATCTACATATAAGTGTGTGTGTGTGCGTGTGGCTTCACTCTTATCACTGCTGGTTATTTTGGTTTACGTTTGCATTCGCATCAATTCGCTTTCTGTTTGCTTCATCGTTTGTTGTTGTTATTGTTTTCGGTTAGCTGGGTTGCTCTTTGTGTGCTTGACACGCCCCCACTCTAAGTTTATGCCATCATCACCTTTCGCCTGGCTCCCCTTTATTGTCGACATTATTGTGGCTGTTGTTGTTGTTGGCATTGCCTAACCGCAAACCGCCACCACAAAACATTTGAATCCATTCAAATATTCAAAGCCTGTTCGTTTGCATGCCGATTCATCGCCGCTGTGTGCGGTTGCTTTTGCGCGCGTAACAAAAACATTGCCATCGTCTACTGATTTATTTTGTATTTTTCTCTTGACTTGTGAATATTTCGCAAAGCTGGTACAATAATCATATGAAACTTTCATAACTCTACAGTTTTGTATACAGGGTGGGCTAAATAAGACCTACTAATGTTAAGCACAAATAAATAACTTTTTTATTTTTGACATATTTATTTTTCTCGTTTTGTAGGTCATAATTGAATTGTTGGAAATTTATTATGGAACCCTACAGTACAGCACAACGCTTTCAAATTATCGAGTTTTTCTATTCTTACACAATTAGCCACACAAATTGATTTTTTAAATATTGCTTTGATGTCGGATGAAGCGCATTTCCATTTAACTGGTTATGTCAACAAACAAAACTGTAGATTGTGGGGCTCTGAAAATCCAAGAGTAACACACCAACATCAGTTGCACCCATCTAAATGTACTGTTTGGTGCGGTGTTATGGCCACTAGAGTTATCGGTCCATATTTCTTCGAAAATGAGGATGAAACGCCGGAATCGATTTCACGAGCTTCTTACGGAACATTGATTGAAAACTTTTTGTGGCCAATGGCGGAGTAGTATCCTAATTTGTAGTTTCAACAAGATGGAACAAGTGCGCATACTACTAGGCAGTAGTCTTTGGTCATTAGTAGGTCTTATTTGGCCCGCCCTGTACTATTGGGAGTTTACCTAATTTTTAAATTATTATTTTTTATTGGTCTTGAAATCCTTCAGTAAGCTGACAACTTTTTGCAGTGGAATGCATACTTTTTGGCATTATCTAATATGTCCTGAACAGTTATACCTGCTCTCTCTTTTAACTGCGTTAAAAAATTGTAGCGCTAGGACTTATTGACAGGTTTTGACAATCTTTTTAGCTCTTCTTTAATTAAATTTTTTTTTTCCAATGAAAATATAGCTCATATTCCTCGAAAGCCGTTAAAAGTGCAAGTTTCACACCTTGTGCAAATAAAAAAAATCACATTTTTTAATCAGAGTCTTTAAAATAGTTTGGGGTATGCCGCTTTATAGCCCACTGAATTTAGTTATAACACGGTTTAAGTTTAAAATGGCTAAAAAATCGTGTTAATTTATGATTTTTTTTTTCTAAGTTGCGAGTGCGCTGACTTTTTGTGTGATGACAGGAGGTACTTCCTTTTGCGTGTTACCTGCAGTCAGTTTACCAACCAAGTCAATGTGAGGTAAGAGGAAAAGAATATTCAGAACATCAGAGAATGTGGTTCTAAGAGCGCCGCTGATACTTGAACTTTTAGTTTCTAATCACGTTCTTGTCGAAAGCCATCCAACAGATTATTCACAGATTATTCTATTCTATTCTATTCTATTCTATTCTATTCTATTCTATTCTATTCTATTCTATTCTATTCTATTCTATTCTATTCTATTCTATTCTATTCTATTCTATTCTATTCTATTCTATTCTATTCTATTCTATTCTATTCTATTCTATTCTATTCTATTCTATTCTATTCTATTCTATTCTATTCTATTCTATTCTATTCTATTCTATTCTATTCTATTCTATTCTATTCTATTCTATTCTATTCTATTCTATTCTATTCTATTCTATTCTATTCTATTCTATTCTATTCTATTCTATTCTATTCTATTCTATTCTATTCTATTCTATTCTATTCTATTCTATTCTATTCCATTCTATTCTATTCTATTCCATTCTATTCTATTCTATTCTATTCTATTCTATTCTATTCTATTCTATTCTATTCTATTCCATTCTATTCTATTCTATTCTATTTATTCCAATAACGATAACGGTCCTATACAGCCAGTGAGTGTGAATTTTTCTTCGAAATTTAAAGCTTGGACTTACACCCCACGACAAAAAGATAGCACATTAACATTTCGATTAGTTGTGATGATCTTTTTCCCCTATACTGTCCTATATTTTTCTATAAAATTATGGATTTTTAAAGAAAAGGCAGATAAATCTAATTCTCAAGCCAATGAGCGATATTTTGCTTATATCGAGAAAATGCGCACCACCATCCCGAAAAACAGTTATGAAAAACCAACTCTGCTTAAAATATATTGTACTAAAATTTAATGAACAATGAAACTTCAACTATGAGTTATTAAAAACCAAAGTTGTTTTTACAAATTCTAATTAAAACCCGTTTAATTGGGATACAAAGTTTGTGAAATGTTTCTTATTTCCGAATAAGCTTTGAAACTTAGATTTATACATGGAATGTCTAGATTGGATTTTTTATATTCTTTATTATGACATAAACACTATAATAATTTATTAAAAGCTATCAAATTGCAAAAAAATAATTAATTAAATTCCAAATTATTCTGAAAAATACTATCGCCCAAAATAAATATATTGTCTTGAGTACCTGGAATTTTCTATTTGAATGAAGTCTTGAAGTTGTTTTTGTTTTATTTATTTCTATTTTTGTTTTTTGTTGTCTTGCTACAAGCTTATCAGTTTTCTCTAGCCTACATAGCGCCCGTCCCATTATGTACAGAAGACGCTAGTTGATGATGCTAAATTTGCGGCCAGTAGACGCGATTTAGCCGCATTATCAGAAGATCCGATAAGAGCAGAAAACTTAGTCGACTTCACGCTGACTTCAAAGTATTTGTAGCGATAGACCACATGCACTAAAGCACCTAGAAGTCAGTGAGGCTACAAGATCAACGTCAACTAAACAGTTCATTCCGGTATGGAGGGAAGGGGCGCCCAGCCTCAACTGGGGGGATTTCTGCAGTGCAATACAAAAAAAAAAAAAAAACCAACAGAGAGAAGAGTAAAGTCCATACAAATTTCCACGGACTGCATGTGAATAGTAAGTAACTGATGTAGAGCCTCAGAGTATCCCAATAGCCTTCCACGGATGTTTGTACTTAACCCGCCTTCCCTCGCGCTATTTTTCTTCCGTTATGCATTGCGTGGGTTGCTTTATGATCCAAATTTAAATTAATTACATTTAAAATATTTTCGGTTTTATTATTAACTTTCTTTAACACAAATTTGCATACATTTTAAATAAAAACACGTTCAGTTACTTATTTAAGAAAACACATTTATTCAGGTTTAAAGTAAATTTACGAAAGAGTTCTTAAATTATGTAAAATTTTTGATTGTTTTAGTAAATTAAGAGGGTATATCTAGTGGTAAAGAAGTATTAAAAACAAAAAATTTTGGATGAAGCAACATTAAATATATTACAAAAATTCCATAGCCCAAATTGAATATTTTTACTCGACGCTGGTACCTCTGTCTTCACTGCCGGCTCCAACATGGAGCAGGGGTTTTCTCTAAATCAGTCAATTTATTTATTTCCCTAGAATTACCGAATACTGCATGTGTTTTTCAGGCAGAAGTTGCAGGCATTAGAATGCTTAGGGAACGCGAGAGCGAGGGAGATATTAACGTTCTCTCCGAAAGACAAGCCGCGATCAAGGGGACCCCATGGTGTAAATCCAAACTGGTCAACTCCTGTAAGGAGGATATAAAATCTCGCAAGAGTGCATGTAGCATTTCTCTGATCTGGATCCCAGGACATAGGAACATAGAGGGAAATGAAAGTGCTGATGAGCTTGTCAGGAAGAGGTCCAATTAATTGTTCTCAGAGACCTCCTAGCCGGTCATCGGCCTCCCCTGACTGTTGTTAAAAGAGAATCGCACAACTTATTTCCCAGGAAAGCGCAGAAGAGACGGAGTTCCATTCATTCGAGCTGTGCTTACCGGTCATTGGATGATCGGCACACACGCGGAAATGCTAGGTTTACCATATAATCTTCATTGCAGACATTACGGGGAGCTTTTAGAGAAGAAGGCAGTTGAGCACTTTCTCTCTAAATGTTCGGGCAGCTAGACGATTAAGCCCACTAGGTCTCCTTTCTTCGACAGCTTGGGGCAGAGTACCAACCTAAATCCGTTCAATCTTCTACACTATATCAACAGCTCTGGTTGGTTGTAGATATCTGCCTGTTGGAGGTCTAATAATGGTCTCTTAAAACAGCGTTCCTGGGAGTTCCAAACTGGTACTTCCACCATTTTGCCTACTTACCTACTCTACGTATACCATGAAAATTGTTGGACCATAAGTTCGTTTTCCTTCATTATTTACAATGCCTTCCCAACGTTTAGGTAAATTTTTAGTTCCCTGCTCAAAAAATTTGTTGTCCTTGGAGCCAAAATACGCTTCGATATCTCTTTTTACAGCTTCTTTTGAGGAGTAGTTCTTGTTACTCATATGAGATTGAAGTCCACGGTTAAGGTGATAATCACAAGGTGTAATATCCGGAGAGTATGGTGGATGCGGCATTAGCTCCCATCCGAGCACGTTCAGCTTACCTTGCGTTGTCGTGGTGAAACAAAACTTCGCCTCTATTCACTAAAGACGGTCGATTTTTTTTAAGTGCCTCATTCAGGTTTGATAGCTGATGGGAATAATAATCAGCAGTTATAGCCTGGTTTGCTTCCAGAAGTTCATAATAAACAATACCGCCCATATCCCACCAAATAGACAGGAGAATCTTCTTATGGTGAAGGCCATCTCAAGGGGTCGGTTCTGGTGGTTCATCTTAATCTAACCATTGGCGTTTGCGAACACGATTATTGTAAAGAACCCATTTTTCATCACCAGCAACGATACGGTTCAAAAAACTTTCATTTTCAATCCGTTGCAGCAGCTGAGAACACACATTCGCTCTGTGCTGAAGGTGGGCCACGGAAAGTCTATATGGAACCCATTTTCCCAGCTTTGAAACCTTTCCCAACTGAACCAGGTGCCCATGAACTGTTCCATGCGATGAATTTAACTTCTGAGCTATCATATCGACTGTCAAATTTGGCTCAGCTTCCACGAGTTCGAGCAAGGCGTCGGATTTAAAGACTTCAGGACGACCAGCGCGCGGGGCATCCTCCAGGTCGCAGCTACCACTTCGGAATTTTGAAAACCACTTTTGCGCAGTCCTTACACTCACAGGTATCCTTTCCGTGGACGTTGTTTATTTCTGCAGAAGCAGTTGTTGCATTTTTACCATTTTTATAAAACAAAAATACAAAATATGCCTCTTATACGCGTTCGAAGATTCTTGTTGACTGCTCAATATATCAAAGAAAGTATAAATAGTTCCGTTATATTCCGCGAATAATTTTTTGTATGCAAAAATCGTACAAAAGTGAAATTATGGGTAAAATACGCACGAACTTATGGACTGACCTGATAGGAGTATATTTTCGAGCACAGAACTCATATTTGCGCTTTTTTCGTTTTAGTTCTGGACTATTTTCTTATTCGTTGGAGCATTGTGTAAAACGCTGAATGAGAAACCGCAGCTCGCGAGGCAATTTTTTGATTGTGCTTCGACAATCAAGATGAGTTTCAATTACGAAAAATGCCAAAGACTTGATGAAATCTTTGCGTTTTATATTCTGCTTCATAGGCAAAGTGCTAAATTTTATAAGAGCATTTATTTGTTCAGTCAATAGTCGAGCAGTGAGAAAATTAAACGAAATGGCTAGCTTGAGCAAGAGCGGACTACTGAATAGTTAGATTCCAGTTTATTGAGAACGACCACACCACCTTTAGTAAGATTGTAAAATTTAATAATTTCTGGAAGTTTGTTGTTATTGCATTGTTTTAAGTTCAGAGTAGCGGTCAGGGAATTTTCGCTGCACTTTCTACGAAAAAAAAAAAATATGAAATACCTTAAATTGCCTGCTAAAAGCTTTCGGTGCTTCTTCCTTGTAAAAAAAGCTGATTGTTATGAATATTTGTTTATGTTTCACAACAGTAAATTCGCAGTGCTTATCACAGTTTTTTTTGCTTATAAAATATAGTGGAATCAGCACTTGTTTTACGCTTTTCGACGTTTCCACTGAAATGTACAATAATCGAGCTTTTTTTTTAATAATACTCATTTCAAAGAATCACTGCCGTATATTTGTATATTTGCATTGCGTGCGTGATATATAATCACATTTGCATAATAAAGAAATCCGCTTAACTAGGAAATGTTGCAACCAACCGATGGGGCGGCTATTTGTGACTATGCAAATAAGCGATTGTCAATAAATTTCTACGACCACATATACACATGTACGTACATACGGGCACTGAGTTTTGCATAGTATGCATATAAGTGAGGACACAGATTTTTCATGCGAATAGATGGAGTGAAAGGAAAGAAATGTATCAGCAAAAGCGCACAAACAACTACGAGTGACTGGTGAAATTCAGGCGTAATAGAGACGTTCAATTTCATTGGGCGCTTGCGGTCGCCTTTGGCATCACAATGTCTTTGCATCACAATATTCTTATGCTAATGCTGTGGGCTCATTGAGAGACTGTGCCCTATACACATACATATACACATATGCTTGGAAGATAAATTGTTTGCACACATGCCTATGTGTATGTATGTTGGTATGAATGTTGGTTGAATTACTTGTCGAAGTAACGTTATCAATTTGGCGATAATAGGTTTATCGTTACACAACGCACGGATAAAACGCTTTAAAATATACACATGTAAAGATTTGTCAGGATATGTAAAATATTTGCACACATATGCATATGCTTTCTAAAGTACAAGCAAACCCAAATATGTATGTATGTACGTGTGCCTTAATGTTTAGTTAAATTGTTATGCATATAAATAGCTGTAAATACAAATACGGCTATGCAGGAGATTACAGGTGAACTCAAGTAGTGCTGTAGGTAACTGTAGGGTTAAGGTGTGCTGACACAGGTTTTTAAATGCAATGAATTACATATTTACATCGGGTGTTTTTTTAAAAACTTCAGAACTTAAGGGGCCTCTTAACAGTCGGCTTCAAAAAATTGATTTTTTTTTACTGCAATCGATAGATATACCTATTATAGGAGAATATTCCCTTAAAATTTGATAGCGGAATTCAAAGTGATCTCGGAGTTACAGGCCTGTGTACCAAGTGCTCCCAATGATAAATATAAGACATTTGTCCATTAGTTACATATGGTGAGTAACAAAATTATGCAAATAACTTCAGCTGCCACGTTATCGAATACTCGCAAGGATGATAGATTTCCAAGGTTTTTTCTTTAATCGTGGTGAAAAAGAAAATTGTGAGAGGAACTTCTGCTTGCACGTCATTTGGGAGATTCGGCAGCCTTATTATGCACGATCACTTCACATGTGTTCACGCGCATCGAAACCAGACTATCTGGTTCCTAAGATAGATCTGAAAAGATAGTATAAAATACGAATACCTGACAGAAAGGATTGCCAGACCAGAGCCATATCACATGATAGTGGCTACCATATTTATACTGACGGCTCAAAGATGGTAAATAGAATTGGATCAGGAGTTTACTCGAAACAATTATCTACAAATTGCTCCTTAAGACTCCCAGACTGGTGTAGCGTCTTCCAAACCGAGATGGACGCTATAGATCAAGCAGCAAAAAACGATAAGACTGATGGACTTATCTCCTTCATTCCCTTTAAAATAATCCCCTCTCGATGAAATACACTTATGCCAACGATTTTTCCAATCCCCGAATAGTCCATTTCCGGTATAGCCATCAGCACCTTCTTCGATTCAGCTTTTATCCCCTCAATCGACTCTTCAGTTTTGGGAATAGCCAGAAGTCACACGGAGCGAAATCAGGCAAATACGGTGGTTGCGGAACGATATGCGTGGAATTTTTGGCGAAATGGTCACGAAGAACGAGTGCAGTGTGAGACGGTGCATTATCGTGATGCAAAAACCAAGAGTTGTTGGCCCATAATTCTGGTCTTTTTAGATGAAATGCTTCACGTAAACGACGCATAACGCTCAAATAATTGTTTCACACACATCAACGCGACGACTTTTTTCCAAGAAATTGGGAGTTCTCGCTACCAAACGAGATTTGACTTTTCGTAGGCCCAAATGGTTTTTCAAAATGGTTTTCACAGATCCTTCTGATATTCCGATCATATCAGTAAGGTCTTTAACAGTCAACCGACGAGTTTTGAGCACAACTCCTTCACTTTATTCACTTTATTGACGTATTGGTCATCTGTTGACGTCGATCGTCGTCGGGAGCGCTCCAAGTCGTCAACACGTTCTCGACCCTCTTTGAAGTCTTTGTACCACTTATAAACATTTTTCTGCGACATGGCCGAATCACAAAATGCCTTCTGCAACATGCTAAACGTTTCCGCAGCCGAAATTTCATTCCGCAAACAAAATTTGATGGCACTTCTCTGCTCAATCAAATCAGACATTATAAAAATCGAAAAATGCACTCTTGGTCGTTTGGTAAACACCAGCGTAAATATATTACTGATAATGACATTCACATGAAAGTTGGCCCAGATGTTATTAACAGTGCTGCCAACTCATGAAAAAAATAACTAGAGCGAAATTTTAATCCCGCGAAGTTTGACAAATTAATTCACCTTACTTTTTGCCCGGTCATGCTTCTATTCGACAGACTGTACATATAGCCTTGGTCTGGGCGAGAGCCAAATTAATGCAAACTAATCCATCTTGGAAATAACTTTTGGTGCGAGATCTTCCGAAATTTAATTACCTTGATTTGCAGCATACTTTGCAGAGAGATCCTAGTACCGAACTAGTTCACTTCTAGTTAATTTTGAACCAATACTGGTGCGAAAAGTCTTCCTCTGCATCCCTTTTTCCACGAGCTATTGATAAATTCAATGGGTAAGATCTAAGTCCTTCGGCAATTCTTTATCGATAATTACGAACCAAAGGCAAATTGGATAAAGTTTTAAATTATTAAATTAATAGGACTATGAATAAGTTCGTGCGGTTTTTTTCGAAATTTGAAACTTTATTGACGTAAAATGGTTACAAATTTAATATTCAAAATATTGTCCATCGCTTACTACTACTTTTTCCCATCTTTCTGGCAATTCACGGATTCCCTTTGTGAAAAATTCGGTCGGTTTTGCCGCAATCCACGAATCGATCCATTTTTTGACTTCATCGTAATTACGGAAGTGCTGGTCAGCCAGGCCATGTTGCATCGATCGGAAGAGATAGTAATCGGATGGCGCAAGGTCTGGACTATACGGCGGGTGGGGTAGGACATCCCATTTGAGCGTTTCTAAGTATGTTTTGACCACTTGTGCAACATGTGGCCGAGCATTGTCATGTTGCAAAATAACTTTGTCGTGTCTATCGGCGTATTGCGGCCGTTTTTCTCGCAGTGCTCGGCTCAAACGCATCAATTGTCGTCGGTAGACATCCCCCGTAATCGTTTCATTCGGTTTCAGTAGCTCATTATACACAACACCCAGCTGGTCCCACCAGATACACAGCATAACCTTCAGGCCATGAATATTCTGCGCCGACGTCGATGTTGAAGCATGGCCAGGGTATCCATACGTTGCCCGACGTTTTGGATTGTCGTAATGGACCCACTTTTCATCGCCAGTCACAATTCGATGCAAAAAACCCTTTCTTTTGTGCCGTTGAAGCAGTTGTTCGCATGCCATAAAACGGCGTTCAACGTCTCTTGGCTTCAATTCATACGGCACCCAATGGCCTACCTTTCGGATCATTCCCATGGCTTTTAAACGTTTGGAAATGGTTGATTGATCAACTCCCAAAGTTTTTGCAACCTCTTCTTGCGTTTGAGCCGGATCTTGATCGAGCAATTCCTCCAATTCGGTATCCATGAACTTTGGCGGCGCACCCTCGCGTTCTTCGTCTTCCAAGCCAAAATCACCACTTTTAAAGCGTGCAAACCACTTCTGGCACGTTCGCTCAGATAGAGCATGCTCACCATAAACTTCCACCAAGATACGATGACTTTCGGCTGCTTTTTTCTTCATATTAAAATAATGAAGAAGAATTCCCCGCAAAAACACATTATTTGGCACGAAATTCGACATTTTCAAGTGTGGTAAAAATATTGTTGTTTACGCTTCAAATAAAAAACTTATACTGACGTTTGTGCCTTACGACAGTAGCTCTCCAATGAATGTTTGGAAATGTGGATCGATGGAATAATAATCAAGTTACGCCATCTGTTGTAAAACCGCACGAACTTATTCATAGTCCTATTATTTATTTTTGCTTTGGAAATTTGAAGGCAGTGTTAACTCTCATGGGATGTGAAGACGGCCTAGAAATGTATTTCACACTAATTCAAGTATTCCCCGCAGGGTGATTTAAATCAGCCACATGTCTCATTTGATTCTGGTTGAATATGATACATTCGTACATCTCGTACATGTATGCGTATATACAGATACGCGTAGCTTTGCAGATGTACTAGATAAATATAAGAATTTTGCTTATTTATTTGCGACACAGTGAAAACAACAGCTGACGACAATGACTCTGGCAGTGACATTGACAGGTGCAGCTTGAATTTGTATTGTATGAACTGCTACAATCTACTAGTGTTCCTCTATTGAACTTGTAACCATATGTAGTTAAAGGGCTCCTTTTTGCACACTCGAAATTTGAAATGAAGGCTACCATATTCTGTTTACATTATAAAGTGTTCCATACTTCTTTTCATTGGCGATGCAATTTTTTCGAAGTAAGTTTCTTGATCGCTCTTGATGTTTCACTAGTCGAGTAATATTTGGCGGCGAGGAAATCGCAGAGCTGCCTGATTTCCTGATTTAAAAGTAAGTTCAGCCCATTCTTTCAATTATGTGCAAGGGGTCTGAAAAGAGGGTGATTATGACTCGTCAGGCGGGGCAATAATAAGTCAATGACTTAGGATGCAGAATCATAAATTTGTTAAGTTTCCCTCTTACCTTTCCTGGCCGTGAAGTGATGTGCTTAAAGTGCTTAAAGTACGTACATACATACATATATAAAATTTTTCCACGGCGAGGAGTGGTCTGATGAGAACAAATGGGTCGGGTTCAGATATTCCACATTTCATATTCATAGGATGCCGGAGGTTACATTTACGATTTGGTATTCCTTGATGGGTTCGACAGCGTCTATTTCGTAATTAGATACCGTATTTAGTTCTATCAAGGTATGGTAGCTTTTTTGTTTTTTTTTTTTTTGTCGGGACAACTAGCAAGTGCAGCACTCAGACATTAATTGAGTCCATTGTACTACACTCGTATTCTCTTTTAATTTTCTTTAAATCTACCCGATCTCCTAAGACATCTGAGTAGATCTTGTGGTGCCAAGGAGCCAAGATGGTCGCTTCTTAACACATCAGTGCCAAAGACCTCAAACCTGATTCGAGCGAAGGCGGGGCAGACACACAGGAAGTGGTCCGCCGTCTCATCCTCCTCTTCACAAGCTGGGCAGAGTCCACTGTCTGAGATGCCCAACCTATCCATGTGCTTTGCCCACAGAAAGTGGCCCGTCATCAGTCCAACCAGCCGTCTGCACTCCCCTCTGCTTAATGACAGAAGGGTTTGCGACAGTCGATCGGACATGACAGATAACATCAGTTTTGTCCATCTGCAGCCTCTCTCAGCCTGCCAAGCTCGCTTGTGGGTGGTAGTTACCCATTGGCCTCAGAGCCCATCTTAGCTAAGGAGTCTGAGGTCTCGTTACCCGCGATACCCACGTGCCCCGGGACCCATGTTAGCATCAGGCTATTATGTCTACCATAGTAGCTTACTTCTCCTCTGTCTGAGAAGGAATTTTGCTATCGTCTTTACAGGTCTTTTTAAGGAATGCTTGGTTGTTTTGCAGGTCTAAGTACTGCACCTAACTTTCTTCTCTGAAATTAATTACTGAGAGCCGAAATTTATTACTGTTATCACTTGACTTGATTCCAAAATTAGTTTCCACCCAATTATACCCTCCAAGTAACCGCAGTTCGCCAATTTATCTGCCAGTTCATTGCCTTTAGCCTCGCAGTGTACCGGCAACCACATAAGTTTAATCTCATTCCACCTTGCAGCAGAGTTTCGCCTCAACTTACATTCCTGCACAATTTTTGAAGACGTGCGAACCATTTCCATCACTATAGACACTAATTTTAATTTCGCGCTATCTTTCGGCAATTACCCAGTCTGCTATTTTAGGCATTGCAAAGACTTTTGATTCGAAAACAGTTTTAACATTAGTAAAGCAGTAAAGCATCGGAAGTTATTATCCAAATGCCATTCCGCTTCAGTACCACTTTTATTCTTAAAGCCGTTGGTGTAGAAAGTTCTTACCGAGCTTCCCAAGAGAGTGTCTGGATCTCTCTATTACTCCCTTTTAATAAAACTTTCAAAATGGAGTCTAGTTACCAGTTTGTCATTAGGTGCCTCAAACAGAGTCTACTGCTCAGATTACCTTTTAAACACCTCCCTTTGTTCGTGACTCCGATCGTAGTACCAAAATCCATAAGTTTGCAGTCGGCACATTATTCTCATGGCCCGTTTTGAAGCGTTATGTCCAGGTATAGCAAATCCGACAAATCATTAAGAGCCGTTTCTGACGTTGTGCTCATGGTGAGACACACATTCCCTGTAGCCCATTTAACATAGAAACCTGGGACTTGATCATGGTTCACCTCCACCATCCTTTAGCGGAAGACTTGCCTAAAGCTATGAATATCCAGAATACCATAGCCGTTCTTACCAAAATATCTCCTATACTGTCCGAAATATTTCAGAGCTGGGTTTATCTTCAGCTAAATGTGAGCTTTTCATATCAGCTTCATATCAAGAGTTGCTCACTTCCACGGAACTACTTAAGTTTATGCTTTTTAGCAGCGTAAAGCTGAAACCTTCCAGTTTCCATTTTGCTGTATTTTTGTTAATGCAGCTGCTTAGAAAAGAATATAAGATTTGGAGGTTTCCACTTCGACTCTTTTGTGCACTCATCGAAATACCTCATCCAAACCCAGTTTCCTAAGTAGAGCTAATAGGGAGTTGGTTTGGGCGGAGTGTATGCGCCTTTCTTCTGGTCGTCCGAGACCGATATGTCTTTTTGTTCTTCTTGGTATGGCATCACATTCCCATGACAGTCGGTTCTCCGTTATAGGAATGTTCTAGATTGGGGGGGATTGATCTCAAAAACAATAGGTGTCGGTGAATCACGTCCGTAGCCTATGCGCCGTGACCAGTGAGAATGCCAGGGAGCATTGTCTATAGGGATGTTTATGAGATGCATGAATCTCTTCTGTTTGTACCCTCCCAATAAGTACTTCACCTGACGTAGCCCCATTGTTGGGTTCCAACTTATATCTCTTAGTTCTTTCCTTTTAAGCTCTTCTTTGATGGTATGTTGTCCCAAGGCAAGGACTGGCTCTTGTCCCATTACTAGCGCGGTCGCAGCCTTTTTAGCCAATTCATCAGGACGAGTATTAAGAAACTATGCTTTAGAGTGTAGCATGTTTTATGACACAACTTGTCCCAGATGGAAAACGGAAGAGGTCTTTGACGGCGGCCTTTAGAAATTCATACTGGATACTTAAAGGGTAGTTCGCTATCCTACCGTAGGTTAATCAGAAAAGCAAAAGAAAACAAAAAGACAAACAAGAAAACATGATTTTTATGACAGGCTTTGTTATGGCAGAAATGGTGAAAATATTTTTTCCAGCATTCAATATTTTATGTCCACAGTGACCATCGGAACAACCGAATGATGGTAGCCACGCATATTTCACTCATCTCTGGTGGTCTTTACTTAAATTTTTTTTGTTTTGTTTTTCACTATATTTTAAATTGTGGCAAATGGATTCACTACCGAACTGTTCACCTGCTCAGGCCTTGGCTGCAAAGGATTTGTAAATAAACACATACATACGCAGAAATATACATAATAGACGTATGTATTTCAGTTTTACTATAAATACCGTGTGCGATGAAATGAATCCCTTGAGCCATTGACATAATTGACATTCATTGGATTTCCTAGATGTGCAAAAATTGCACATTTTCACCTGGTGCCAAATAAAAGTTTTGGCAAAAACGCCGTCGTATGTATGCATAAATATTCAGGTGTGTGGTTTAAACAGAAGCTATGAGGCTGCCTTTTGTGGCACAATGAAGTAAGGATGTATGCACACATTTATATGCAGTATATCTGGCGAGTACCCAAATCGAAGCACAGCTAAATTGAACTTAGCTTGAAAAATGTAAACAAAAAAATCCGTTACGAAAATCCTTTAAGAAAAAATATTACTATGGACAAAATATTAACTGGTATTCAGAAAAAATAAATTTTAATATAAAGTTCTATTAACTGGAACTAAATGAAGATCTGTTTGTTTCTCAATTATTTTAAATATTCTTTTGCTGATGGTGCTAGATGTTTTCGTCCATATACAAAATGTTGAACATTCGTGGAGAAAATGCATAAGACCGCCAGAAAAAAAAAAAATTTCAAAAATCAACGATATTTTGTAGTCACTTGAAACTTTCACTTTGTTGCATTAAAATTTAATGGACTATAAAATTGCTTACTCAGAAAAAATATGGTTAAAATATTAAATGTGTTAAATATAAAAAAAAGGAAATGTTGTACAAAGCTTGAAACTTTGGGTCATACGGCAACTTTACCGCGAAACACACAGCATGGGGTTCAAGGTTCATCAGAACAAAAATATGAGAATTTTATAAAGCTATATAGCGTGATAGAAAAAGTGGTGGCCCCTCGACAGGCAAACCACTGAGCGTATTTCTGCCATGAAAAGCTTCTCATAAAAATCCATCTGCCATTCGGAGCCGACTTGAAACTGTAGGTCCCTCCATTTGTGGTACAAAATTCTCCCCAAATAGAAGGAGGAGCTCGGCCAAACGCCTAACAGATGGGTACGCGTCAATTATTTATTTACTGTTTTGCAGCATTCAGGTTGTAATTCAATATTGACTGGTAAACCGTCTTACTGTTCATCAGATACGAGAAAATTCCGGACTTAATTGGGCTTCTTCGTCTACAAAAACTTTCAGAGAGCCCATTTGTCTGTTACTGGAGGTTTTGACTTGAGTCTGGATCAACCACTGTTATACCTAGTAATATCGAAAGCTGCAGCACGATGGCATTTTTAACGAAGACTTTTATTTAAACCAAAAATAATAATTATATCAATAAGTTAATCAATTATATGTTCCTCGTTGCTGTTTACAATCTCTTCCCACATCTTGACCAATTTGTTGATGCCTTTCCGCCAAAAACCGCATGGTCTGGAGGGAAAGAAGTTCTTGAGCCAGTTTTTAAGAACCTCTTTGTTATCAAATGATTTGACAGCGAGCGAAAAAGTTGGTAATCGGTCGGTGCGAGGTCCGTAGAATACGGCGGATGCTTGAAAACATCCCATTCGAGCTCTTGGATTATGGTTTGGAAGGAGTATGGTTTGGCTATATCGGTCAAGTCTTTTCTGAAATATCTTCATTCACGCGGTGTAGCTGGGTAATCTAGAGCTCCTTGTTGCATGTGGCATTCTTTTCAAGAATTTCCCAGTGCACTATCCCTCCTTGTCCCACCAAACACATATGAAGATCTTTTTTGGCTGAGGATCCGGCTTGACTCTCGGCTTTGGCGTATCCCCTAGAGCTACAGAAAGGAGTAGTTTCTGCTTCATATTAATGTCAAAGCACCCTTTCCCCTCTCCCGTGACGATTCGGTACAAAAAGCTGAGAAGCAATTTGAAGGCGACATTCTGTGTTTATTCGTTGAGCTCGTTAAGCACCCAGGCTCATAATTCTTCGGTTAATCCCATTGAATGAAGATAATTGAGAATCATTTTATGATCACAGTTAATTTTTTCCGCCAGTTCACGACTGGTTTGGCTACTGTTCTCATTCAAAAGTGATTTGAGCAGTTCGTCATCGATTTCAGGAGGCCTTCCGCTGCGGAACGTGTCATCGACGTTAGAGTCGACATTGTGAGTAGTGGCAACTGTACAACGTTTCTGAAAAATTTCTAAGAATCGTTATTAGCAAAAAAAACAATGTTTGTTTCGTGACCTATATTTTTATAGGTGTGCATATATTTTTCCAGTACATTGGAAATAGATACACAATTTTATTTAAGGAAAACCACATTTAACGAAAGTTAAAAATGTATTTTATATTATGATAGCCATTCATAGCTATTGATACCATACTGCTCGAGGTTGCATTTCAACTCAACCAACTTACATAGTCGGTTCACCACAGGGCATTAATTCATTCACTCTTCCATTTCGAACTACTACAAGTGAATTGGGAAAAATTGCATTAGAGTCAACTTCCCCCCACCCATCATTGGGCGAATTCTACGCTGTGTCACACAACATCGTAACTGGCTGGTCAACATTAAATTATTGCCGCCACAGCCAACAGGTGCTGCCACCGAAACATTATTAACCGAAAGGCCACAAATGAGTTTAATCGACTTTACATGTGGTTCACCGCCTGGGATGGGCTGGTTAGCCAAGCACCAATATCGGCCATTCAGTCAGTGGGTGCTGAAGTGTAAAGCGTTGCTGCAATGAAGCCGTTGACGGATAGAGATTCAATTTTAAAATATTCGTTTCTATATATAAGTACACTAGGGCGGGTCAATTTGATAGGAAAATAGCAGATTCGGATTCTACATACAGTTATAATAAAAACAAATCGGCTGTGTTCGTAAATGCGACATGACTTGCAGCATAAGCATCAGTGGCAATACTGCAAGTTTGACATTTGATACTTCTTAGACAATTTTTGACAATTTGCAAATAAGTTTGTTTGCATTTTTGAACGCGTATAATACTAAAATGGAAATTTTGCTGAATCTAACACTAGACGAAATTTGTGAGCAAAGAAAAGATAGATTTTCTTTAAATTTAAGAAAAAGAAGGCTATTGAAGTCAAAGAGAAAAATGTTTAGGTACAAATGTTTGTCTTTAAAAGGAAAAATACCTAAAAACAAATCGTTTATTAAAACAATAAAGTCGTTTCCCGAGGACATTTTCTATTCCCATTTCCGAATGAATTGGGCCACTTTTAAAGTAAGGTTTTATAAGTTTTATAAAAATTAATAATTTATAGTTTCACTTTAATTAGGCTTTGGAAAAGGCTTTGACTCCACACTGGGTAACTGCAAGGCTTGGCCGTGATGGTCATTCGTTAGAGAACTGTCTGTACATGACATTATGGAAGCTATGCAATAGCAGGGTGACGTTCCGACAACTTTCGGATCGCTTCAAGATTGCAAAAGGAACATCACACCGTGTATTTAACAAAACAATCCAAGCCATTTGTAATCTTAAAAGCGAAATAGAATGGCCGTCTGTTGACCGTCAGCAAGAGGTCATGACAAATTTTGAAAATAGCAGAGAAAGTCCCTTTCCTTTTCTTAATGCGCTTTTTCCTAATGCGCTTGTACGTTACCAAGAGATTTAAGAATTTTCTCTGCGCTGTGGTGCTGTCCAGTCTTATATTGGGATTTACATTTTTAACTTCGGTCACAATTCGTAAACAATTTTTTGATAGAAATTATGAGTGACAACTGATAGAATTGTTGTCTTTTTGAACGCTTGATTATTGCAGTGCTGCCATATAGCTGCTGAACGTTCTGTTTGTTATGCAATTGTAGTTTGCGCGTCATGTTGCATTTACGAACACCGCCTTCATTTGAGCAGAGTTAAATTAGTTTTGAGTCCCTCAAATATTCAGAGAAGATAACGTTAACTTGTATGAGAATAGAGTGAGGATTTAAGCTACGAAGGGAAAATACATCTCGTGTTGAATGTAAAAAGTTTTTAAAACCCAAATAATTGCAAATAAGTTGCTAATTTAAACAATTTTTTAATGATTAGAAAATAAGTAGTAACAATATTTTTTTTGTTTTTGGATTTTCTGCAAGTTTTAGTTTAAAACAGTCTCATTTCATAATATAATATTAAAAAAATAAATATAATTGGCTTTGTTGCGCCATCTTGTGATTCTTTAAATAAAAAATATATATCAAAAATAAATTTTTCCTACCGAAAAATCAAAAAGTAAAGGTTTGCATGAAAAAAATTAAAAACAATTACATTCAATATAATGGAATGGACTATGAATAAGTTCGTGCGGTTTTTTTCGAAATTTGAAACTTTATTGACGTAAAATGGTTACAAATTTAATATTCAAAATATTGTCCATCGCTTACTACTACTTTTTCCCATCTTTCTGGCAATTCACGGATTCCCTTTGTGAAAAATTCGGTCGGTTTTGCCGCAATCCACGAATCGATCCATTTTTTGACTTCATCGTAATTACGGAAGTGCTGGTCAGCCAGGCCATGTTGCATCGATCGGAAGAGATAGTAATCGGATGGCGCAAGGTCTGGACTATACGGCGGGTGGGGTAGGACATCCCATTTGAGCGTTTCTAAGTATGTTTTGACCACTTGTGCAACATGTGGCCGAGCATTGTCATGTTGCAAAATAACTTTGTCGTGTCTATCGGCGTATTGCGGCCGTTTTTCTCGCAGTGCTCGGCTCAAACGCATCAATTGTCGTCGGTAGACATCCCCCGTAATCGTTTCATTCGGTTTCAGTAGCTCATAATACACAACACCCAGCTGGTCCCACCAGATACACAGCATAACCTTCAGGCCATGAATATTCTGCGCCGACGTCGATGTTGAAGCATGGCCAGGGTATCCATACGTTGCCCGACGTTTTGGATTGTCGTAATGGACCCACTTTTCATCGCCAGTCACAATTCGATGCAAAAAACCCTTTCTTTTGTGCCGTTGAAGCAGTTGTTCGCATGCCATAAAACGGCGTTCAACGTCTCTTGGCTTCAATTCATACGGCACCCAATGGCCTACCTTTCGGATCATTCCCATGGCTTTTAAACGTTTGGAAATGGTTGATTGATCAACTCCCAAAGTTTTTGCAACCTCTTCTTGCGTTTGAGCCGGATCTTGATCGAGCAATTCCTCCAATTCGGTATCCATGAACTTTGGCGGCGCACCCTCGCGTTCTTCGTCTTCCAAGCCAAAATCACCACTTTTAAAGCGTGCAAACCACTTCTGGCACGTTCGCTCAGATAGAGCATGCTCACCATAAACTTCCACCAAGATACGATGACTTTCGGCTGCTTTTTTCTTCATATTAAAATAATGAAGAAGAATTCCCCGCAAAAACACATTATTTGGCACGAAATTCGACATTTTCAAGTGTGGTAAAAATATTGTTGTTTACGCTTCAAATAAAAAACTTATACTGACGTTTGTGCCTTACGACAGTAGCTCTCCAATGAATGTTTGGAAATGTGGATCGATGGAATAATAATCAAGTTACGCCATCTGTTGTAAAACCGCACGAACTTATTCATAGTCCTATTACTTTGGCCAATATAATCTTCATTAACTTCAAAACATTAATTAAAAATAGCATCCTTAAAAATTTGGGTAGCTCTAAATTGACTCTAGCTGTCGTTTTTCTTAAAATTTAATGTGGGTTCTGATTCCGCTGGGAAGAATGTCGAAAAAAAATTGATCCGCCCTAATGCACACAAATTTATTCTCATATATGTATGTATGTATGCAATGCACGGTATTTGTGTTCGTATATTTTTTGCCACGAAATTTTATGGTACCAATATTTTCGAATGCGATTTTGATGAAGTTATACAATTGCAGACAGAAGTTCATGCATATTTTCCCTCATACAAGAACATACCGCAGGGTTCATTGCCAGCTCAAGTTACAATAAGAACGCTTGGAATCTGAATATTCAGGTGAAAAGGCAAAAAATGTTGAACAATCGATATACTCGTATACCTATATCATAATTGCCTCTAAAACTTTAGTTGAGCCTTATTCAGGTATTCCGCAAGGAACTCACAGTAGCTCATTGTTATTCATTATTTTTATAAATTAATATACTTACTTAATCATTTTAAATTTGCCAACTGCCTAAAACTTCTGCGTGAAGTACGCAAACCAGCTGACAGCAATAATTTGCTCCAGATATAGGTATGTGCGTTTGAGCAATGGTGGACAATAAACCATTTACAGTAGATTCTGTTTTTATGCGGTAGATACGTTCCGCAAGAAACAGCATAAAAAAAAACAGCATAAAAAAAGCTACCAGTTCTATAGTAAAACTATAGATACGTTTCAAATGCTAAAACCGCATAAATCGGAAATAATTAAATAAAATCGCATAAAAAAGGGCACTAGTCTCATATTATTACTATAGATACGTTCCATAGACCGCATGAATCTGAAATAATTAAATAAAATCGCACAAACAAAATATTGTATTTTTGAAAATTATATCTTTACTTAAGAAACGTCAGAATCGAAAAATAAATTTACGTCAGAAATAGAATCAGACAATACCCACATGTTGCGCATTCGTTTAGGATTTGGCGTAAAATCACTTTCGTCACTTGAGGAAATGTACACGTCTGATCTAGATAGTTATGCAGGCGGTTCCATACTTGTAGGGTTAGCTTTTCTGATGTAATCTGTGATGAGTTTTTGCTTAGCTGGTTTAGAATCTTGTTTATATGTAAGTACAATTTCCGATAGGTCGACATGCATTTTTTAATTAAAAAAAAACCGCACTATTTCAAAACCGCATAAAAAAAAGCCGCATAAAAACAGAACCTACTGTATATTGCAATATAAAAAAATGTATGATGATAGCATTTACCAGGAAACTTACCAGGAAAATTTTTATTTATTGAAGGATAAATTAAATCATTGCGTATTAAGTTGCCATTATGAAATGAAAGATCTGGGTTTTATTTTTGATGTAAATTTATCATAATTGATTTTACTGTGTCCAAAGTATTCGGAAAGATCGGTTACAATAGAAGAAACACCAGTAACTAACCTCAAAGATCCTCAGGCATTGAAGTCGCTCTACGTTGCTCTAGTGAGAAAACGCCCCACATAATACCTTGTTAGTATGGAATCTTTACTATGGAAATCATTCCAAAAAAATTGAAAAAACATAAAACAGTTTTGTCAAATCGCTTCGAATAAAATGAATTGGCCAAATTTTCCTTTCCATTATATAAGTTGATGGAAATTGTTAGGGCTCCTGTCATTGTCTGATAGAATAATCTGCTTCTCACTAATTCTAGTTTAATTGTATCAATGGCAACATTAACTGCAATGTGTTGACCTATCTCTTCCAAGCACATATCTCGCTTCATACTTTTAGAAATAATCATTTGTTTATTCATTCAACTGACAAAACCAATTATTCGATATATGAGCCTCTTATGGGATGTGCTCGGACCCGGTGGCCTAGAAATTTCAAAAAATCGATTTTTTGTTTTTTTCCATATTTCGAAAGTATAATATCTTAAAAAAATACTGTGAAATTTTCTTGCGGAAATTCCTAATATTATAGTTTCTACAGCCTATTAACTAGGTAGAGAGTGATCCGGGCTGTATCTGTACCTCAAACTTTAAACTCGTTTGTCTCGAAACGACTTTTTTCGGCCTGATGTTGTCAAAAAAAAAAAAACTATTCAACCGAATCGTCTGAAATTTTAATATGTTGTTCATAATGGCTATCGCCCGTACTAGAATCATATTATTATTTCAATTATTTCTTATTTTTTTATTAAAAAACTAAAATAAACCGGCTTTTTAAAGAGTCAAATTCAAAACCGCGCCATTTTGTAAAAAATTTTTATTTTTATTTTAGTATGGGTGATAGCTACAGTTATACTGATTCACAATTTTTTTGGTTTTTGTGTTTCAGATAAATAGAAGAGCCCAAATGGACAACACCAGGCAGGTCTAATTTTTTGGGAGGGTAAACTTCGCGCAATTTTTTAAATTAAAAGAAATTTTAAAAGGAGTTAAATAAAAAACCTTAAAAATTTAAATATCGTTTTTTCATTTTTTCTATTGTAAAAAAGATTCCTGAAAATACCCTACATTTTCAAGCTCTAGATCTTTACCAATGCTCGACATTTTTGTAGATATATTTTGTAAATTCATAAGACCGGCAGCTATAAAAAATTGTCACAAATTAACCCAATTTTTGAAGTATTTTAAGCTTGCACCTTAAAACCCAAAATGTGAAATGAAATTTTTTAAATTAAAGAATAGAAACTTTTAAAAAATATTTTGTGCAAAAAATTATGAAGACAGTCGAGCTCAAATAAAGTCTGGCTTGTAACATTTCTGACGATATTTTAAAAAATTATTAAAATTTAAACGGAACATTTTTTTTTCATTTTTATATGTGAAAGTAGTTACATAAAAAGTCTAAACAATTTAAATATCGTTTTCCAATTTTTTTTATTGAAAAAAAAAAAATTCCGGAAAATACCCTAAATTTTTGAGCTCTAGACCACCGGGACCCCTAATTATTAAGAAATTTAAACTTAATCTTTTTGTAAAATTTAAATAATTGTATTAATTTGTAAGACATTTTTCTGTAGACAGATTCATTTATTTAAATTTGAGTAGAGAATTTGAAATTAATTTAACATCTCCTCTTTAATTGAAATGTAGGTATATGTTATATTTACTTTGAAAATGTTTGAGACAAAATATACTAGACAAAATAAAAAGAAATTACTTTCATGCATGACGTTACTCATATCCGGAGTCAAATAATGGAAATGAGTTAGGAGAAAGAGAAGACAACTTTATTTTCGATATGGGCTTTTCAAATTCAGCCAGCACTTAATAGAAAATAATAATGCTAAAAACAATAATAAATATAATAGACCACATAATGATAGGGTGTATTTGCATTTCCTGGTAAATAGCATCAACTCGGTTTTGTCAGAGTTGATTCTGAGACCGCAACTGGCAGCCCATCTGCTATGTATAGCCAATGCACTTTCCAAAATTTCAGCCATTACTGATGGGAAGGGTCCTGAGACCATTAGGATCAAGACATCGGTATATGCTACCACCTTTACCACATCACTGTTTAAACGAGTTAAAGCTGCGTCAATAGCTACTAGCCAAAGGAGAGGCAAGAGGAAGCCGCGGTGTACTCGTATGCCGGGATCTAGTGATTCTAGCTCCTCCTGGCACAGCTTTTATTTCCCTACCGCCAAGCAGGGACGAGATCCAGAGGTAGATAGGTCTTTCTACCCCTAGCCTATTTAGTGCAGTGGCAATTTACTTAGCCGTAACATTATTAAGTGCGCCTTGTATATCTATAAAGTCCACCAAAGTGAATTGTTTTCCCTCCAAAGATTTCTCTACTGTCCTTACTAATTCATATAAGGCTGTCTCGGTAGATTTCCCTTTCAGGTAAGCACGTTGAGCTAGAGATAATCTGGTATCAAAGTCCTCTCGAATGTGATTGTCGATCACTCTCTCGAACACCTTCAGAATCAAGGAGATAAGCCTTACGGGTCTAAAGTCCTCGGCCAAGACTTTGCCCCTTCTTCCTGCCTTAGGAGTGAAGACCACCTTGGTTTTCTTCCAGCTAGCAGGAACGTGGTTTAACGAGATACACGCCAAAAAGACTTATGCACGACGAAAACCACCAAGATTTTAGTCTTCTGAAGCATCACTGGCATGATACTATCGATACCTGGAGATTTGAAAAAGGGAAAAGCCATTGATTGCCCAGTTTATTCTGTTGATGGACTCGCGCCTTCGCTAAAGACTGAAATAATAGAATTTTCCGAGAAATGGGCATCAACAAGGATTTTTAAAGATTCGCCGGCAGATGCAGCCCTCTCTCCATTCTCTCTTTTGACAAGAGTTGTATATGAGTGGTCCTTGGAGAGAATCTTGCTGAGTCTGGACGAGTCTTTCACGGATTCAATGGATTTGCAGTACTCTTTCCATGAGTTGCACTTCATCATCTCTAATGGCTCTCTTTCAAAATTACTCGGTAAGCTTGAAAATTTCTTATTTGATTGCATTTAATGAAGACCCGCTTAACCTTCTCTTTTAAGTCGGTCAGCGTCTTGCTCCACCAGGGCGGAGAAAGTCTTTCTTGCTAAAGGATACTGGACAGACCACTTTAAAGGCAGTCTGATCGGACCTCTCTAAGTGTCTAACTTGCACATCCAGTTGTTCCTTAGTGGAACAAATAAACATAATAAGTAATAATTAAAAAGAGAAGTGAGATATCCGAGAAATACAAAAGTATATTTTTTAAATCTACATAAAATAAAACAATAAAATAAAACACTAAACACTGAACACTAAACACAAAATTGCCAGCACGATTTGCAGCCCGAAGCTGCCGCCGTACTTGGTGAAAATGGATCTCGCCTCGCGCGTGGGATAATAATAATAATTGCAAATGTCAATTATTTCAAATTTCATCCACATTTTTCTGTACTGTATTAAATTGACACAGAAATGGCATTTCCGTAAGTTTTTGCTAATGACAAGTGCGTTTTAAAAAATCCCTGAATGTGGGTACATATATTCTTTTGTAAAAGTTTATGTTGTATGCATATTTTAAAATTATATTTCATTGTTCTTATATCATTCAAAATAAAGTATAGTTAACTTCTATAAGGGAAATTCTTAGATCAATATGATCCTATATTCTGCCTTTTTCATAAAACTAGAGATATTTGTGGTATAGTTGGCATTTCACCAGCTGCTTTTAAAAGAAGGACGTCGAGGTAGGTCCGGAAAATGCTAAGGAGGCCTATGCAGATAAAGGGACATATTTCTAATTTATCGTTTTCTAATTGATATTTAGTGCCCCCAAGACACCGTGAAATACAAAAATGTAGAAAAAGTTTTTTCTAATAGCGGTCGTCCCTCGGCAGGCGATGGCATATAGTATATCCGAGTGTATTTCTGCCATGAAAAAGTTCCTCATTAAAAATGTCTGCCGTTCGGAGTCGGTTTAAAACTTAAGGTCCCGCCTTTTGTGAAACCACATCAAGACGCACTCCACAAATACGAGGAGGAGCTCGGCCAAGCATATAAAAAGGGTGTAAGCGCCAGGGTGGAGGTTATATAACCCCGTATATATTCTAAAAGTGCTACATACACATGCTCCACAAAGTGTGCGTTCACCCGAATAGCCTTCTTAAATTTATTAAAAACAAAATAGAATATTATGATTAAATTGAAATCTTTACAATTTGTTTATTCATTACATTCCCAGCTTTTAAGGGCAAAAAAAAAACAAGATTCCTCAATTCACTTTTTAGATAACGGGAAAATAATTTCAGCAGCATCTAAATGTGTCACCAAAAAGTCTGCGTTCAGCCGGTTTATTTTAATGATACCGCTAATTTTAAGATATTTTTCCTCGTTTATATTAATTTCTGATTGAGCATTACTTCGACTGAATGTTAACAAAGCTTAGTTGAACATTTTATTTATAACTGGAGATAATTAAAGAACATGGAAGGAAAGGGGGGAAAATAAGCGTTTCTGAGATGAAAATAATTATAAAAATGTGGAAAGACGGAAAAAGTTTCCGAAATATTGGAAAATCTATTGGGAGAACATATTCCTCTATTCAGTGAGTTGTAACAAATATTCGGCAAACTGGAATTTTTACATCTAAGCCCAGGTAAGGGCGTCCGAAAAAATTATCGACCCGGGAAGAGCGTTCTATAATCAACTTGGCAAAGGTTAACCCCCGGATTACATCCTCAAAATTAGTTGAAAACATAAATCAGACATTTAAAAAAAGTATTTGCGCTGAAACTGCCAGAAAAGTTCTACGTCAAACTGGATGCCGTGGGAGAGTCGCCCGAAGAAAGCCTTTAATTTCTCTTGTGAACATACGTAAACGCATTCAGTTTGCTATGAGTACATAAATAAGCCTCCCGGGTTCTGGAAAAAGTTATATTTTCAGACGAAAGTAAATTTTGTATATTCTGAATAAAAGGCCATCAAATTGTTTGGCGAAAACCTGGAACTGCTCTTGAAAAGCAAAATCTTGTTGGCACGGTTAAGCACGGAGGTGGCGGGGTTATGGTTTGGGGCTGCATGGCGGCAAATGGGGTGGGTCAGTTAGAATTTATTGATTCGACGATGGATAAATGGGGATACTTGAACATACTAAAACCAAATTTAAAGCCAAGGGCAGAAAATCTCGGCTTATCAAGAACATTTTGGTTTCAATAAGATAACGACCCACACAGCACACAGCCGAGATCGATAAGCACACAGCCGAGATCGTTAAGCTTTGGCTCTTGTACAACGCCCCAAAACAGCTTAAAACACCGCCACAGTCCCCAGATCTTAACCCCATCGAACATCTGTGAGATCTATTGGAAAACAGAATTCGTCAGCAAGTGCTTACTAGTAAAGAGGTTTTGCGGAGTTATGCAGGCAGAATGGAGGACGATAACAGCAGAGGAAACAGAGAATGTAGTAAGTTCAATGCCAAATAGGCTGAATGAAGTCCTGAAGCAACGTGGATATCCAACTAAATATTAGATTTAATTTTTACATATAGCATATCATGTTTTTGTATTAGACTCTAAGACTGAACGCGGACTTTATGGTCGCTTTATTTACTTGTTACAGCCATTATTCACCGTTATCTAAAAACTTATGTGAGGAATCTTGAAATTTATTTTTGTTTTTAAAACTTAAACACATAATAAACATATAAATATATACAAATTTATAAAAATTATAAAATCAGTTTGTGTGTTTCATTCACTAAAAAGCTATTGTAGGGTGAACGCAGACTTTGTGGGGCATGTGTATTTACAAGTTTTGACTATTATTTTTTTTTTTTTCAAAAATATATGTAGCTCATTCGAAAAAATTACGTCAAAATTTAAAGAATTTTAATCAGAGTTTTCTTTCTAGTTTGGATACGCATTTATCTTCTTTTTCTTTCTTAGCATGCTAGGCCTGGGTGGATCCGGTGGACTACTTTCGCATGAACTTTAACTTTTGCGCTGGTTTGAATCGTGGGGTTCGATTATTAATCCGAGTCTGTTGTTGCGATTTCGCGACAATTAGTTTCGGAACTGAGGTTGTCGGCCTCGAGTCTCTAATCCGTCTCCGGATGGTGTTTACCTTGCTTTGTTCTTTTACTCTATTTATTCCCTTACTTTTCATTGGAATTTTTCATGCGATGATGGCTTACACAGTCTCGAGTAAAGGTTAACATTAACACCACAAACGTGAAGGAAAAGTAAGGAGATTGATTGTGAGTGGTGAGAAGCATCATTTCGTAGGATCAGTTGTCAAGTTGCACATCACTACCCTTTTGTGGTATCAAAAATATGAATTTTAATACAAGAAAGTACGAGTTAGAAGTCGCTCAAAATTTTCGTTAATTTTTGACAATTTTTTCACTGACAATGTTTCGCATTTTGTCCATACAAAAAACCAAAACTCGTTCATTTGTTATATGGAGAAAGACCGCAGCACCTTGAGGGGGATAAATTTTCAAAAATCAACGAGAATTTTGAGCTACTCTGTTGCGCCTTTCTAATAATTTCGAGGGGCGTATTGAATAACTTTCAACTGTGACGTGTGCACGCTCTCATTATATTATACCAAGATGCGTGCAAATGTATTTATATTTGAGTACGCATGCATTAGTCTTACTTTTCCGCTTAAAGCTCCGGATTTACCGCGAATGCCCTGTACATCTCCTTCGATCCTCTTTTTGACACCAAAAACAAATGTCATCCTACTTCGGCACCCCATTTTAAAGCAAATATACATTTAAATGCATAAATGTGTATGTGCGTATATGCACGAGTATCGCTTCAGCTTTCAACGCCAGCAATTCGATGTGCATAGTTGTTGCTTTTGCAGAGCCCTTGCCAGCTGACCAAATAGAATTTACATGCCATTTAACTAAAGCTCACTTAAGATTTATTTTATATGCTCTGTGTAGGTGTTTGTAATATTACATTAAAGGTATAATGCGTGTGTGTGTATGTGTACTTTGCTTGTGTGCAACAGCGTGTATTCACTTTATTTAAACAACATACATACATATGTATGTATGCATTTAAATCTCTCGCATATTTCAACGTCCGCGCAAGTAGCTGCGAATATGTTAATTCATGCTGACAACGCCCTTCCCTCGCTACCAAAGTACCCACACTATAAAGTGTGGGTGAGTGCTGTGTTTTCCCTCCAAGTCCTTTGGCAGTGTGTTGATATAATAATTTGCTTTGTTAATATGCTGGCATTTTATGGATGCTAATACATTAGTGCGCATTGTTGTTGGTTTATTTGTGTGGTATGTGGCAAATTGTTTGCATTTTATCTTGCCACAGATAGTGAGAGTTTTTGCCACAAGGTAATTTGTGTGCGCACTTGTCACTTGGGAATAGGTCGCGTGGTTGGTTGTGGGTATACTCCACACAACATTTGACTAAATCTGTTTAAGCTTTGTTTTAAATTTACTTTGTTTTCTTAAAAGAAATTAACAAGTGGCTCGTAATTATAAGAGTTTTCGTATGGGAATTTAATATGGGTGGAAATTAACTATGTGGACGCATTTTCGGGCTCTGATTGAACAACTGAATTTCAATGCGACTTTTAAGTGACATGAAAATTAGACTTTATTCTACTCGTATACGTACTATATGTATATTTAATTGGCCTGTCTATTGTGGTGTGGGTCTTGTTGTTGTTCTACATATAAATTAATCCACATAAACTACACTTTATTCTATTAATATTAAAAAGGCTATAAAACTGCATACCCAAAAGTTTTCTAAAGACTCTGATTAAAAATTTGAAAATTTTGTTGACAATTTTTTGGTTAAATTACTGTGAGTTTTGTAAAAAGTTTTAAACTTTAATTCATATGGTTTTTGTTAAAAAAAAACATATTTTATAAAAACTATATTTTAATAAAAAATTAGCTCAAAAATAGTGGAATAAAAAAAATTTCGAATATTCTGAAAAGATAAAATAAGTCAATTATGTGAGCAAAAGTGGTTTAAGTGTTTGAGGACATAAGGGGTCCCGGTGGTCTAGAGCTCAAAAAATAGAGAGAAAGTTTGTTTTACAATAAAAAAATTTAAACCGATAATTAAATTTTTTAAGCTTTTAATTTAACTTCTTTTTCATACAAAAATGAGAAACAAACAATTTTTTTTAATATTAATAATTTAAAAAATGCCGCTAAAGGGGGAAGCCTGGTTTATAAGGTCAAAAAACTCAATTTTTTTTTTTTCGTTTTAAGCGATTCCTAATATATTTCAGAATATCCACACAAAGTTACAGAGCTTAATTCTCAATATTTCCGTAGATACAAAGCCAAAGGTAGGCGAGCGTTAGGTAGTTACGCTGTGACCGGACAGCTGTAGTACAAACTTTATCTTCTTTTCTCGACTTTTCCTTTTTATGATTTCTTTGAATTAGCGTACATGAATGAAAAAAAACTAATGAACCTTTTGAAATGAATCATAGCTTGTTCCCTTCAGTATTAAATTCTCTTCTATTTGAACTAACAAAATAGATAAAAAAAGAATTGTTCAAGATTTTTATACCAAGTTGAAGTAAATTTTTTTTTATAGAAAGGCATTTTTTTTTTTTAAACCTCCAAAAAGTTGAAATTTTGGAATTTCTCTCAGTTTTCTTAGTTCATCTAGAATAAAAAATTATGATAATTATTAATCCATTTGAATTTTTTGCTTAGATAATAATTACGAGCTGTATCTTGTATGCCAGTTGGAAACTCCAGCGTTGCAGCGCTCTACTAATTTCTATGTTAAACATTTTTTTCAACTTATTTTAAACAGTACAAAAATTTTTTATACTTTTTAAATGTTGATTAAAAGATAGAAAAAACTTTGCAGTGCTAAATTAAACCAGGCTCCCACCTGAAGTTGACCATCCCGAAAATTTGGACTTGGCCGGTGTTGTCCATTTTGGCTCTTCTTTTTATCTGAAGTACAAAAACCAAAAAAATGATTAATCAGTATGACTGTAGCTATGCCCCGTACTAGAATAAAGAAAATAGTTAACAAAATGGCGTGATTTTGATTTTGACACTCTAAAAATCGTGTTTTCTTCAGTTTTTTAATAAAATAAAAAATACCAAATATAAAAATTTAAATAATAATATGATTCTAGTACGGGCGATAGCCATTGAAGTTGTGAACGACATATGAAAACTTCAGACGATTCGGTTTTTTTTGAGTCGCTTCGAGATATGTAAATGAGTTTAAAGTTTTAGGTATAGGAGCGCGCGGACCGATCTCTACCTAATTAATAGGCTGTAGAAGCTATAATATTAGGAATTTCCTCTTGAAAGTTTCACAGTATATTCTTAAGATATTCTTCTTCTTCTTAATTGGCGCGATAACCGCTTACGCGATTTTGGCCGAGATTAACAAAGCGCGCCAATCGTTTCTCTCTCGTGCTAACCGGCGCCAATTGGACACACCAAGTGAAGCCAAGTCCTTCTCCACCTGATCTTTCCAACGCAGAGGAGGCCTTCCTCTTCCTCTGCTACCACCAGCTGGTACCGCATCGAATATTTTCAAAGCCGGAGCGTTTGTATCCATTCGGACGACATGACCCAGCCAACGAAGCCGCTGGATCTTTATTCGCTGCGCTATGTCTATGTCGTCGTAAAGCTCATACAGCTCATCGTTCCATCGTCTACGATATTCGCCATTGCCAACGTGCAAAGGTCCAAAAATCTTACGCAGAATCTTTCTCTCGAACACTCCAAGCGTCGCTTCATCGGATGTTGTCATCGTCCAAGCTTCTGCGCCATACGTTAGGACGGGCATGATGAGAGTCTTGTAGAGTGTTAGTTTTGTTCGTCGAGAGAGGACTTTACTGCTCAATTGCCTACTTAGTCCAAAGTAGCACTTGTTGGCAAGAGAGATTCTACGTTGGATTTCAAGGCTGACATTGTTATCGGTGTTAATGCTGGTTCCTAAATACACGAAGTTTTTTACAACCTCAAAATTATAACTGTCAACAGTGACGTGGGTGCCGATACGCGAGTGCGCCGACTGTTTGTTTGAAGACAGGAGGTACTTCGTTTTGTCCTCGTTCACCACCAAACCCATTCGCTTTGCCTCTTTATCCAGTTTGGAGAAGGCAGAACTAACAGCGCGGTTGTTAAGGCCGATGATGTCAATATCATCGGCATACGCCAGCAATTGTACGCTCTTATAAAAAATTGTGCCTGAGCGATTAAGTTCTGCGGCTCGTACGATGCTCTCCAACATCAGGTTAAAGAAGTCACACGACAGCGAGTCACCCTGTCTGAAACCTCGTTTGGTATCAAACGGCTCGGAGAGGTCCTTCCCAATTCTGACGGCGCTGCTGGTGTTGAGCAACGTCATCTTACATAGCCGTATTAGTTTTGCGGGGATACCAAATTCAGACATCGCGGCATACAGGTAACTCCTTTCCGTACTGTCGAATGCAGCTTTGAAGTCGACGAAAAGGTGGTGTGTGTCGATTCTCCTTTCATGGGTCTTTTCCAAGATTTGGCGTATTGAGAATATTTGGTCAATGGTGGACTTTCCAGGTCTGAAGCCACACTGATAAGGTCCAATCAGTTGGTTGACGGTGGGCTTCAGCCTTTCACACAATACGCTCGCTAGAACCTTATAGGCGATATTTAGAAGACTAATCCCGCGGTAATTGGCACAAATTGCAGGATCGCCCTTCTTATGGATTGGGCAGAGCACACTTAAATTCCAATCGGCAGGCATGCTTTCATCCGACCATATTTTGCATAGGAGCTGATGCATGCACCTTACCAGCTCCTCGCCGCCATGTTTGAATAGCTCAGCCGGCAGTCCGTCGGCGCCCGCGGCTTTGTTGTTTTTTAGCCGTGATATTGCTATTCTCACCTCGTCATGGTCGGGTAACGGAACGACAATTCCGTCGTCAACGATTGGGGTATCGGGATCTTCACATTCTCTATGACATGCGCAGCTGTCACTGTTTAACAGGTTCGAGAAGTGTTCCCTCCATAATTTAAGATTACTCTGTACGTCAGTCACCAGATCGCCGTCTTTGTTCTTACAGGAAAACGCCCCGGTCTTGAAACCTTCTGTAAGCCGCCGAACTTTCTGGTAAAATTTTCGGGCGTTGTTCCTGTTGGCCAGCATCTCAAGCTCCTCGCACTCACGTATTTCGGCCTCTCGTTTCTTCTGTCGGATAATACGTCTCTCTTCCTTTTTCAGCTCTCTGTAGCGATCCCACATGGCTCGCGTTGCGCCCGATCGCAGCGTGGCTCTATAGGCGGCATCCTTTCTTTCTGCGGCAGCATGACATTCCTCGTCGTACCAATTGTTTTTTCGGGCTCGCCGGAATCCGATTTCTTCTTCGGCGGCGGTACGTAGTGAACGAGAAATGTTGCTCCATTGCTCGCGCATGCCGGTTTGTTGGGCAGTGCTCTCCGAGAGCAGGAGTGAGAGTCGAGTGGCGAATCTTCTGGCTGTCTGTTGTGATTGCAGCTTTTCGATGTCGAACATTCTTTGCGTAGGTAGATGTACGTTTTTTGCTGCACAGAGGCGGGTGCGCAGCTTGGCTGCAACAAGGTAATGATCCGAGTCGATGTTGGGCCCTCGGATCGTACGTACATCTAATACACTAGAAGCGTGTCTTCCATCTATCACAACATGATCGATCTGGTTTCGCGTTTTTCGATCAGGAGACAGCCAGGTAGCTTGGTGTATCTTTTTATGCTGGAATCTGGTGCTGCAGACTACCATGTTTCGGGCCCCGGCGAAGTCGATCAGCCTCTGTCCGTTACCGGATGTTTCGTTGTGCAGGCTGAATTTTCCGACTGTGGGACCAAAAATTCCCTCCTTGCCCACCCTGGCGTTGAAGTCGCCAAGCACGATTTTTATGTCGTGGCGGGGGCAGCGCTCATAGGAACGTTCCAAGCGCTCATAGAAGGAATCTTTGGTCGCATCGTCCTTCTCTTCCGTCGGGGCGTGGGCGCAAATTAGCGAGATGTTAAAAAATCGCGCTTTGATGCGGATTATTGCGAGACGCTCGTCCACCGGAGTGAACGACAGTACTTGGCGACGAAGTCTCTCTCCCACAACAAATCCGACACCGAATTTGCGCTCCTTTACATGGCAGCTGTAGTAGACGTCGCAAGGTCCTATGGTTTTCTTACCTTGCCCCGTCCATCGCATCTCTTGGATGGCAGTGATGTCAGCCTTTACTCTCACGAGGACATCAACCAGCCGGGCAGAGGCACCTTCCCCATTAAGGGACCGGACATTCCAGGTGCATGCCCTCAAATCATATTCCTTATTTCGTTTGCAGGGGTCGTCATCAGTAAAGGCAGTTCTCATCCGAGGCTTTGTAATTCTTTTCATTGGGGGGGATTTTTAAGTGGCGGGTCCCAAACCCAGCGCACAACCAGCTATCCTGGAATGCTTCGCCTTCTCACTTTAGCTCACTCCCGAACGGGTGTTCGGGAGCTACCCAGAGGATACGTGGGCTAATCCCGGCCGTTGTGAGCTGCTTGAACCATATGTAGAAGAATCGTCCTGGCCACTCCCAAGTGAATGGCGATCAGTAACTTTCCCCACTTTCGTGGACTTCTACACATGGAACCATCCTCCATTCTTAAGATATTATGCTTTCAAAATATTGAAAAAACAAAAAATCGGTGTTTTGAAATTTCTAGACCACCGGGTCTCCTTATTCTAGTATTCTAGTGTAGAGGCATGAATTTGAGGTGTTTTTTAACAATGCATAAAAAAAGTTAAAAAATGAAAAACTGAAAGTTATATAAACTGTTGAAATGAGGTGTCCAAAAAAAGGGGCGCGCTAAACTTGTCTTGATTGCAAGCTTTCTAATGATGAAAAAAGATTATTAAATTACATGAATGCCACTATCGTAGTAACAAAGAAAAAGTTGCAATGTCTTTTTTTTTGCTAAATTACGGCTGTCCGAAAAAGTAGTACATTTTTCTTCTACTTTTCTGGACATTTTTGAACTTTTTTTTTTGTTAAAATATTAGTTTGCGCGATAGAGATGTGTAGTGAGAAGACTCACACAGAATTTCAATTGAATCGGTTCAGTAAATCTTGATATATCATATCAAACGTTTTGACAAATGTAGTTTCGAGAAAAACGCGTTTAAATGTTCGGGTAAAATTATGCCCAGTGTAAATTTATGAGCTTGTTTTGAAGTCGTGTCACTAAAACGGCTATATCTCTCGAAATAATTAAAATTTTGACGAATCCTTTTGACAGAATGTTCTTAAAAGGCTTAGCCTGAAAAAATATCGATTTTTTCTAATATCTTCACTAGAATACCCCTTAGAATGATAATACGAAGCAGTAATTTGCTTAAATGATTTTTTTAATATATTATAATCAGGTAGACCATTTTATGGGATGCATTTTTTGAATATTATACCAGCATATGTCCGCCGCGGCTACGAGTTGCAGGGTTCATTCGATCAGTCTAATTTTGGCCGTATGGCGTCAATGGTGGCTTGAATATTAATTAATCGATTGTTAAGCGCGCTGTATTTCAAGTTGTACCATCCTGTTGGAACCAAATGTCGTCGGTGTTTAGCTAAACCATTTTTGGCATCCATAAACTAAGTCAGTATATTTACCATAACGGCAGCTCCTTCCAAATTTCGAAAAAAAAAAAATTTAAATTATGCCAAATACATTTCAAATAATAGTGATAACCTATTGTATAATCAAAAGAAAAATAAGTTTTAAACTCCTAGATAAATACAAATGTATATTAGGATAATGCTAAATAATCTAATTTTATCATAACTTTGTAAACTCCTATGTTAAAATGATTTTGGGCAATAAATGAAATGAAATGAAAGAAATATGAAACGATGATGCCACCAGTGCTCTAAGAACTAAGAAGCAGATTATTTATTTATTTTTTTTCAAAGTCCACTTCAAGTCAAATTTCCACAATTTGGAAGCGTTGTTCTGGCGTTAAACGCTTCATGATGACTTGTCAAACCTTAGTGAACGGAAATGTCAACACACTTTGCCATTCTCAGCTGTAAAACCATAGTTATCTATATCGATAGTTCTCATTTAGCTAAATAACATCCGATACTAGCAAATACCCGACATACACCGCTCCTTCGTTGAGTCAAAATCAGAAAAGTTATAGGACTATGAATAAGTTCGTGCGGTTTTACAACAGATGGCGTAACTTGATTATTATTCTATCGATCCACATTTCCAAACATTCATTGGAGAGCTACTGTCGTAAGGCACAAACGTCAGTATAAGTTTTTTATTTGAAGCGTAAACAACAATATTTTTACCACACTTGAAAATGTCGAATTTCGTGCCAAATAATGTGTTTTTGCGGGGAATTCTTCTTCATTATTTTAATATGAAGAAAAAAGCAGCCGAAAGTCATCGTATCTTGGTGGAAGTTTATGGTGAGCATGCTCTATCTGAGCGAACGTGCCAGAAGTGGTTTGCACGCTTTAAAAGTGGTGATTTTGGCTTGGAAGACGAAGAACGCGAGGGTGCGCCGCCAAAGTTCATGGATACCGAATTGGAGGAATTGCTCGATCAAGATCCGGCTCAAACGCAAGAAGAGGTTGCAAAAACTTTGGGAGTTGATCAATCAACCATTTCCAAACGTTTAAAAGCCATGGGAATGATCCGAAAGGTAGGCCATTGGGTGCCGTATGAATTGAAGCCAAGAGACGTTGAACGCCGTTTTATGGCATGCGAACAACTGCTTCAACGGCACAAAAGAAAGGGTTTTTTGCATCGAATTGTGACTGGCGATGAAAAGTGGGTCCATTACGACAATCCAAAACGTCGGGCAACGTATGGATACCCTGGCCATGCTTCAACATCGACGTCGGCGCAGAATATTCATGGCCTGAAGGTTATGCTGTGTATCTGGTGGGACCAGCTGGGTGTTGTGTATTATGAGCTACTGAAACCGAATGAAACGATTACGGGGGATGTCTACCGACGACAATTGATGCGTTTGAGCCGAGCACTGCGAGAAAAACGGCCGCAATACGCCGATAGACACGACAAAGTTATTTTGCAACATGACAATGCTCGGCCACATGTTGCACAAGTGGTCAAAACATACTTAGAAACGCTCAAATGGGATGTCCTACCCCACCCGCCGTATAGTCCAGACCTTGCGCCATCCGATTACTATCTCTTCCGATCGATGCAACATGGCCTGGCTGACCAGCACTTCCGTAATTACGATGAAGTCAAAAAATGGATCGATTCGTGGATTGCGGCAAAACCGACCGAATTTTTCACAAAGGGAATCCGTGAATTGCCAGAAAGATGGGAAAAAGTAGTAGTAAGCGATGGACAATATTTTGAATATTAAATTTGTAACCATTTTACGTCAATAAAGTTTCAAATTTCGAAAAAAACCCGCACGAACTTATTCATAGTCCTATTAATTTTTCATATTTGCTTTGCCTGCTTAGTGAAGTTTAGCACATAACGCAAGGCGAATCTATTAAAAGTATTGGAAGGTTGAATTAGTTTTAAAGGTGACACACAGATGGCGCTATTTATCACTTTATCGCGTTGGCAATACTGAATATATATTCATGACAAAGCCTCATCCCTAGGCTTTGTTTATCAGTATCTGTCATTTCGCTGAAGTATAAACAACGCAGTGTTTTCGTGCTCCGAGTATGTGGACTTTCGTGCCGTCGAAACGCAATTTGCGGGAAGCTTTGCTTTTCTGCTTCAATTTGAAAAAAAAATACAGCCCAAGCCCGTGAATTGCTGCAGGAGGCCTACCCAGACCATACTCCGTCGATTTCAACATGTGAGTACTGGTTTCGACGATTCAAAAGTGGTGATTTTCACACCGAAGACAAGGAGCGTCTTGGCCAGCCCAAAAAGTTCGAGGACGCGGAATTGGGGGAATTGGTAAACGAGGACTCGTGCCAAACCCAAGAAGAGCTTGCTGAATCATTGGGCGTTGATAAATCAACCGTTTGCAAGCGTCTAAAAGCGATGGGAATGATCCAAAAGCAAGGACATTGGGTCCCGTACGAGTTGAAGCTGCGCGACGTCGAACGGCGACTTTTTACGTGCGAATTGCTGATCGAGCGACAAAATCGGAGGGGTTTTTTGCATCGGGTGGTGACTGGCGACGAAAAATGGATCCACTACGATAACCCAAAACGCACAAAATCATGGGGTTTGCCCGGCCACGCATCAACGTCGACGGACAAGCAGAATATTCACGGCAAGAAAATCATGCTCTGCATTTGGTGGGATCAGGTCGGCGTCGTATATTTTGAGCTGCTCCAACCGGGCGAAACAATCACGGGGGATCGTTACCGACTGCAATTGATGCGTTTAAGCCGGGCATTGAAAGAAAAACGGCCGGAAGCGGTAAAAAGGCACGACAAGGTTATTTTGCAACATGACAACGATCGGCCGCATGTTGCTCAACCTGTCAAAAAATACCTTGGAACGCTTGGCTGGGAAGTGTTACCCCACCCGCCGTATAGTCCAGACATAGCTCCCTCCGATTATCATTTGTTCCGGCATATGAGTCTCGATTTGGCGGACCAGCGGTTCTCCTCGTACGAGGCTACCAAAATATGGGTTGAGTCATGGATAGCCAAGCAGCGGCCAGAATTTTGGAGAAACGGCATCCGGAAATTGCCCGAAAGATGGGCGAAAGTTGTAGCTAGCTTCAAATAAAATATTTTGTACCGTTTTTTCACAATAAAGCCCCAAATCTTCGAAAAAAACCTTTAAAACTAATTCAACCTCCCAATAGTATCGGTAAATCAGCTGATTTGTTTTTTTTTTCTTCTATGTTATGTCCATCCGGAGGCCAGCATAAAATGAAATGATGAAAAGCCGTCACATTCGCACTATCGTCGTACGCCGCTAGCTCCAACTTCATAGCATCTGTGCAACATAGTTCGTCGTTTCTTTTTCTTTTCAACTTTCTTTTGTCGTGATATTCCAATTTGAAAAACCTTTTTTGGTCTAGTGTCACCTCCTTTAATGAACGCGCATTGCAACGGCGTACATATTCACACACAGAAATTTTTTGAGAAAAACTTAGTTTTATTTTCTAATAATAATAAAGAATATTTTTTTAATAATAATGAAAAATAATTGAAATTTTGATGAATGCAGTTAAAAGGCGGTAATAATTGAATAAACGAAGGGTAGGTTAGGCCGCAATTGAGATATCTCGAGATGATATCGACATTTTCAGTGTTAGCCAAGTGGCGATAAACTTCTACACAAAATAGTCGACAACCTTTAAGGCAGCTATCAAATCCCGCACAACTCTTAACGAAGAGGCTGTGTGATTTTCTACCTTGGGTTCCTGGCCTTTGCGACATCGAAGAGATCTGTAGAGCAGATCAACTAGCTAGACCAAACTGACTGTAAAGAAGATTACATAGGCACACCTTAAAAGCATGTAAGCTAAGTCTCTTTGAAAAAATTGTAAGAATAGCGAACAAGAGAAGACATGACTTCTGCAGAAGCTGTCCAGATGAGGAAGAGGAAGAACTGATTTTGTACCTTCTGAGCCGCTGCCCTGCTCCATCCAAACGTAGATTCACCAATTTAGGTAAATATTTTTTTAAGGAGTTGAAAGATTTCAGCACGCTAGAAATCAGGAAGCCTCTAAGGTTTCTAAACCAGGAACATTAGTTTAAAGAGATATAAGGACAAGTTCGCCATGCGGCCTCATCGGCTATGAGTTTGAGTACCTATGTCTCGTAGTAACTTGTTAGCTGATAAATAATTTTAGTTGGAAACTTTTATATTTTCATGAAATATGCCATTAAGGTGACCAAATAAAGTTTAATTTAAATTTTTTGTTTGCCTTTGGCGTAGATCACTGGGAATTTATCTGAAAAATTTCTTAGAGTCGTTTTTGAGATCTATTTAATGGGCAAATTAATATAATATTCTTCAAAGCCTCCTACTCCCGAGAGAAATTAAGCGTAGAGCTTCCTGGAAATTTATACTCATACACTATCTCACCCTCGTACCAGGCGGGCACACTAAATTCGTTACTCTTAATGCCTTTCTCGACACATTAGAAATCATTATTTTGGTTGGCGAGCCAACAAAAAACAAAAGAAAAGAATAAAAGCTGCTGTTTTGCTGTTGTCAGCACGACGGAATGGTGTTGAATTCCCACACAAATTACAACAACGCTAACATTATATTCACATCATTTAATTTAATGAGGGTGTATTTTCGGCTACGCTGAGCACGCGTACATAACCACACACATACCTGGTAGCAAATATAATTTCTTACATACAAATTAAAGCAGAAACCATTTTGTTAACAGCTAATAAATGACGTAAGTGAGGGCTGTACACAACAGGCTAAGCGCTCTAAGAAAAAGAGGGGAAAAGGTAACGACAGGGTGTAAAAGTAATGATAATTGAGGAAGGAGCGGAAGCTGTTGCTCATGCATAGGGGAATGCCCTGTGGTTTCGATGCGCACCCAACTACATACATTTAGTAATATTAACTGTTTAGGGCGAATACGAATATTTGTGAATGTTGGCGAGAAGCTATTTGCATTCTTGCCGTGGGTGGTAAGGTGTGCTGGAAAGCTTTGCGGCTTGGAGGCCTTGTAGTTGGTTAAACAATAATAACAACAATATACGACTTGCTTGCCGTTGGATGTGCCAACACGTTTTTGACCCTCATGAACTGCGCACCTAGATAGCAAGTTTGGAAACTGTAATTATTTTAAAGATTCTTTACGCTAAATACCGTTACAGACAAAGAAAAGGTGATGAACGTGATTTATGTAGTGCGATTAGGTCGGTAGGTAGGTTAAGCAAGCAGGAATGGCGAAGAGGTCTCCGTATATTTAGAGCAGTGGCGTCAACGCGTTCAGTGATTTTTTTTGTGCAGCATATCCCAAAGCAGCAGTAGCGGAGTAAATATACACGAGTATATATTAGGGTGCCCCTTAAATTTCAAGTTCAAAAGTTATGTAAGAACCCTATATTGCCTAAAAAAAATATTAGCTCGATTTATAAATGATAACCCGTGTCGATTTGAGATTTAAACTTGTCCATACAAGTTGCATGAGTACTGCGCTGTCACCTGCAATTACATGTTTTATTTGTCATTCTATACGTGATTTTTGAGATTATTATAATAGCGGTCGCCCCTCGGCAGGTAATGGCAAACCTCCGAGTGTATTTCTGCCATGAAAAAGCTCCTCATAAAAATATCTGCCGTTCGGAGTCGGCTTGAAACTGTAGGTCCCTCCATTTGTGGAACAACATCAAGACGCACACCACAAATAGAAGGAGGAGCTCGGCCAAACACCCAAAAAGGGTGTATGCACCAATTATGTATGTGTATGTATCATATAAAATGAAATGTTTTTAATGAAATAGAAAGAGAACCAGGTTGCCCGGTATGCTTAGGTGGTGTAAACAAAAGAAAACTAGGGTCTGTCAGACTCACGCACGGTAGAAGTGAAACTTCTAAGTTGGTTGTTCCATGCATGGGAGCCCCGGTTTAGATCTCTCCCCCGTCTCTCGTGTTAAATTCAGGTTTTAATTTTTTTTTTTCTATATCACTCCACATAAATTTGTACTATTTATTTTTGTCCTTATTAGCTTCAAATTTGACACTTGGGTGCAGTGTTGCACTTGACGCTGACATTTCTTTGCACTTCCAATGGTATTTTTTGCCTACTTTTGGCGCGTTAATCAATTTGCTTTGATCACCGAAACGGTTGAAATGTCATTTTACAACCTTCTACTACAACTATCGTCACTCGTTTGGCAAACGCACTCATTGTATCGCTTCGTCTCCTCCATACCTACCATCTATTTACTTCACAGCAGTTTCTTATTGCTTTCCCGCTTACACACATTCAATCGGCGCTTTATCTGATACTCACACACAGCACTCATTTGCACGGGCTATGGCTATCTATAATACCCGTTGTCGGTTGTCGATTGTCGGTTGCCTGCATGTCGCCAGTCTACTTCAATGCTTACTTGTGTGCTATATACATTTCAGTTCATATTATTTCGCTTCGTTCAGTGCGAATCACAGGTCAACGCAATATCCTAACCTCGCTTCACACTTACTGAACGGCTGATGCACGGCGTGGGTCGTTTGCTATAGAGCAAACGGGAGAGAGAGAAAGGCATTCGAGAGAGAAGGGGAGAGACGGCGTGTCTCGGTGGCTTCCTCACATCGTTCAGCGCTTGCGATGCGAGAGAGCGAATAGGCGAGAGTGGGAAGGAGCAGCTGCTCCTTGGCCCCGCCCATTTGACGGATTTCGGTAACGCTCCGAACTTACCGTTTCACTCGCCTATTTTCAATCTGCCTTGGGGCCCCCGACGCTCCTAAAAAAGTTTCACTTCAAAAAGAAAACGATCTGGCGGAAAACGAAGTAAGATCTGGACGACGACGACTAGGAGAAAAGGCTGCAATCACTACCTGTTGCATCTATCATACTTCCTCCACAAATAATTTCGTAAGTGTAGAAGATTCAGACCAAGAACAGATATTGAATTCTGAACTCACCTTGTCGGATGTTCACTACCATGAACAAAGTTCAAAAAGAGGTACAAACAATCTCCTAACACCGAAACTAGTTGCAGCTTTAGATCGGTGCTACTTAAGCATGAAAGACTCCGTTTACATTCTTAATGCGGTGGTAGAAGCGCTTGGGCAGAGAAGCCATGACTTCCCTATTATAAAATCCTCGATTAAGCGAATGCCTACTGAAATTAGAAAATCAAAGGCAGAATCAATAAAATCCAACTTTTAAAACAATGTACCCGAAGTAGTCACAGTCCATTGGGATGAAAACTATTACACGGGTTCGATGTACGAATTTCACGTAAAGAACGCATTTATTGTTTCGTTTGACGATAGAGAACAGCTTCTTGCAATGACAAAACTATAGAGTTCTTCTGGAAAATATTAAGCTAAGGTCGACTCAACAGCTCACTCTGAATGAAACCTTCACGATAAAGAACAAATAATGTGCTGCAGCACAACCTCGATTTTAGTAACACTGAACCATTTCTTAGTTTTATAAAAGAACGTATCGCCAAGACATTTAAGATTTGTTAATATTTTATAAGGCACAATTAGACAAAGGTTTTGTAAGAGATGATTATAGCGAATTGGTCGAACTGTGCGTAAAAAAAAAAATAAAAATCAAAACTATGCCTCTGAATCTATTCTTTAAAAATATGTTTACTTCAGTCACAATACAGAGTGACTGCGAAGGACAAAAAGGCTCTACAAAATGTTAAATAAGCAAACATTTTGTAGAGCCTTTTTCGTGATGTTGTATGTAAAAGCTTGGCTCGAATGCAAAGTGGCGACCAAAGCACCTAACCAAGATTTGCGCATCTTGAAGATGTTAAAAGAGTATGAAAAAGTTGACGCAACAATTTCTAAAGCTTCTATAAGCAAGTCATCACTTGTGGTATTTATGTGAAGAGACACTCATTCTGTCAATGAAGTTGATAACCAAACTAAAAAGAAAATGATTGCCAACTTCAACAGGGACAAGACCTCAGATTTTAACAAACGCTATCACCTACCCAAGGAAGAACTGACTCAAAAGTCTTTTGGTACGTTAAATTGACTTTTTGTGATATTTTTAAATCTTTTCTTGATATTTTTGTTGTATAACTTATTTTTCTTTTTTTCAGACCAATTGTAATTGTACTCATTGTACGGGTTAGGCTAAGGCCTTTATGCACTGCGCTCAGATTGATCCACTGTGCGCCCCTAATTACTTAATTATAATTATTTAGTATACCGAAGAATCGAACCAGCTATTTACGAGGGAGCTATTGTAGGTCTTCCTCCTCTGGTAGGTTCGAGTCCAGAATTCTGTGTCTCCTGTGGCCTAATGCCTCACAGTTGGTGCTTAAGTGTCTCATGGTGATTAAGTGTCTCCTCATCATCACAGCAGAACCGGGATGATCTTTTAATACATAACTCTATTGCGTTAAAGTGTTTATTACAGGCAAAGTGACCTGTAAGTGCGCCACAGAGTAATCTGAGGCCCTTTTTATCTAGGGTTCGCGTTCGAATTTGCTCTGTTGGCATTGAAGTTCAAAAACTTTTTGGAGGGATTAAGGTCGCTTGTGCCATTCCAGTGTTCCCTGATTTGTTTGGATCCATTTTGGGTTTCCTGTGTTATATTATTTTTGTTGAAGGTGAAAAATGGGGTTGGTCCAATAAATAGCCGTTCTGCCTCTTTCTTGGCATAAAAGTCAGCCTTCTCGTCTCATTCGTGTCCCTCATGTCCTGGTACCCAAATCAGTGAAACCTGATTATGAGTGGCCAGTTTGTTGAGTGCATTTTTGCACTCTATTAGGACTTTTGACTTCAATGTGAAGCTATTCAAAGCTTTGAGAACCGATTGGCTGTCCGAAAGTATTTTAATTTTTACTTTCTCGAACCCTTGTTTGGATAAGATTTCCACTGTTTTCATTATGGTGAAGATCTCCGCATGAAAAATAGTGGCTCTAGGCTCCACTATTCCTGCTCCTACTCCTTGGAGCGTTTTGAAACCATTTGTGTACCATTTTTGTGAATCATCATTTAGCCATGTTGGCTTAGTGTTGCACTCTTCCTTTCTCTCTTTATAAAATTTTGGTGTGGTCATTTGCCTAGGTTATGCATACTGCATGTTGAACCCTGTTCAAGATATTGAGGTGCCCAGTAAGATCTCCTGGTTTAAGTTTTTCTTTCTTATGAAAAGAGAGTGCTTGCATAGTAGCTTCCACTTCCATGCAAAAGGTTTTTTGTTGCCTTTTTTATTACTGAGTGGAAGTGGGCCTCCCAAGTGAGGTTTTTATCAAAGATAATTCCTAGATATTTAACCTCTTCCTTTAGAGGTACCTTTATTCCATATATTCCTAGGGGGGGCATATTTAGAACCCTTTTCCTGGTAAATGGGATAATAGTGGTTTTTGCAGGGTTGATTGATAATCCCTCTTTTCCACACCATTTCTAGGTTATATTATATTTAAGGGATCCTGCATTAAGTCCTTTATGGTACTTTCGTGGTTGCCTTTGTTATTACAGAAATGTCATCTGCATACCCTATTGTTTTATACCCTTTTTTGTTAAGGATTTTTACTAAATCGTCAGCCAGGATATAGCAGACCAATGGTCCACCCCTTGTGGACATTCTTTCGCGGCTGTTACACATAGGGTAATTTGCCCCAGAGAGGCTGTGCTTATCCTTTGGTTTATCATGTTGCTTACCCATTTAACAATTGCTGGATCGGCTCCCCTATTGGAGAGTGCCAGTTCTATTTCTTGAAAGTTCACATTATCAAATGCACCCTCAATGCCCATAAAAGCATAGAGTGTTATTTCCTTTAGATCAAGGGCCTTTTCTATATTGCGAACAATTGTAGTGTAGTGCTGTAACTGTGCTGTAACTGTGGATTCCCCTTTTTGATATGTAAATTGCAGTTTATGGACTCTTAGGTAACAGTCCAGTAGCTTTTTGTTGGTTTTCAACATGAAAAACGTAAAACTGATTGGCCTATATAAATTGGGAGGAATAATACCTTGACCTTTCGCCAAATCTCAGGGACATAACCTAAACTAAGACTTGATCTGAATATTTGTACACGAATTTATATTAATCTCACAGTGCCCTTGGACAGTAGGACTAGAAAAATACCACCTGGTCCAGGTGATTTGTAGGGCTTGAACGAGTTGATTGCCTACTCTACCCTTTCGTAGTTTACTATTCTGAAGATAGTAGGTTTTTTTGACCTGAACAGAGTGTGCACTGGTACTCCTTGATCAGAGTCACGGGTTGCGTTAAGCCTACAGTCAGGAAAGTGAGTTCTGAGAAGAAGCTCTAGTGTTCCGTCGAAACTACTTGTAAAAGTATCATCCGGTGTTTTTATTGTGCCAATTCAATTTCTCGGCTGCCGCCGTAGCCGAATGGGTTGGTGCGTGATTAACATTCGGAATTCACAGAGAGGTCGTTGGTTCGAATCTCGGTGAAAGCAAAATTTATAAAAACAGTTTTCTAATAGCGGTCGCCCCTCGGCAGACAATGGCAAACCTCCGAGTGTATTCCTGCCATGAAAAAGCTCCTCATAAAAATATCTGTAAACTGTAGGTCCCTCCATTTGTGGAACAACATCAAGACGCACACCACACATAGGAGGAGGAGCTCGGCCAAACACCTAACCGAAGTGTACGCGCCAATTATTATTTTTTTTTTTTGACGTGATAACGTTTTATAATTCGATTTAACAGGCTGCAGGCACGAAAAAATGTGTCGTTACCCTGCTCATTAGTGTTACCTTGCTCATTTGTCGTTACCTTGCTTATTTATCGTTACCTTGCTCATTTGTCGTTACCTTGCTCATATGTCGTTACCTTGCTCACTGCCGTTACCTTGCTCATTGCATTGAATGAACTGCAAGCGAAAGCGCGGAACGAACGACAAAGCAAACAAAGCAAACGAACGGCAACGTTCGACATCTTGCTCTCTCCTACTTAAGTGAGCGTATATATGTATGTATATGCGCATATGTACATATATAAATTCACGTATTTGTATTTGCATATGCCTTCTTATTGATTATTATTAATTTGATTCACTTGAAGAATTTAAAATAAAACCAAGTTTGTTAATAATACCTGTTGTTTTAATGTTATTATTATTAATTTTTTATTATATATGAAGGAAAAAATGTGTGGTAATAATTACCATATACCTTATAAGATATGTTGTATACTAATATATGTATATAAACATGCATATACATATACAATTTCGCGCAATTTTCAAAAAGAATAAATCTATATCTAAATATGCATACAAATCATATGGACAAATATCGATTCCGTACGCAAGCAAATGTAAGCTAATGTGCTTGAACTGCAAGCGTGAGCGCGGAACGAACGACAAAGAGCACAATCGGCCCCCGCGTTCGGCAACGTTCGACATCTGGCTCTGTCCTACTTGAGTGAGCATATATATGTATGTATATGCGCATATGTAGGTATATAAATTCACATACTTGTATTGCATATGCCTTCTTCCTGTGTGCATGGTAATGAACCAATTCTCTGTTGAGAATAAACGATGATAGGAAAAATAGGAAATGAAAGGGAGTGTTTCAAGTGTAATGTGTCTTGAGAAAGTCAAATCGAGGATGATGCCTCTTAGGGTTGTTGACTTATTAACGTCTGATGCACAATCGAAATTGAAGATACCTTTCATGAATTTGATAAATGTTTCGTCATTTTTCACGTTTGTGTAAATGTAACTTGACCTATTCCATTGCAATTCCATTTACCTCCTCCTCTATATCCATACAAAATATCTATCAAACAAATAAAATTAAAATTTTTTTTTGAAAATTGCAACCATTCCATCAATATTTTCTTATGACGTTGCCACGTTAAACTATCGTCAGTAAACCGACTTTACAGACAACCTCTTTTTTAATTCAAGTTCTCACAGCTTTAGTCAGTGATTTTTGTTTTTTCAGACCCAGCACTGGATGATTTCGTATCGGAGAAGAGCAAACAGTTTCTGTCATGACTGCAGATCGACGACAGTTTTCTAAACGAAGGTGTATCTTCTTGGGATAATAATGCCGTTTTTCTGGAAACTAAAAGAAGAAGAAGGAAGAAGAATGAGAGTTTTGAATGATACTGCTGAAAGGGCTGTTAAATTAATAAACGATTTTAATGGAATCATCACGGCTGAAGAAGAACAAAAACGTTGTGTCCAGGAACATACAAAATTATATGCGGATTGTAAAAAAAACTGTTCTGAAAAGAAGTTGCCCTGGCTGATTGCTATTAATTCATGTTTTTAAATAAATATTAGTGTTCATCTCATTTACTTTTTACTTTCATTCCCTTAATTTATGGCATTTATAGTGATTTTATAGAAGACCAAAATATTGGTCCAAAACACGATTTTTACTAAACTTTGAAGCTCGGTCGCCACTGGTTGCAATTATGCTGGAAAGATGAAATTCTATATTTGACATATACATTACTAAAAAATTTAGGGGGTATGCATTTCGAATTAGAAAAAAACATTTTTTTGTCATATAAGGAACACCCTAGTATACATACACACATAAACATACATGAATGCATTGTGGGTTGCGGCTGTGTTTTTTGTACGTCAGGTGAATAATTACTTTTTAATAGAGTGTAACATTTTGAGATTTTAATAAACACCCAGACACAAATAAATATTATATGAGCCTCACTAAATAATTAAAAACATTGAAAATACGTAAATAAATCTTCAAAGCTTAAAATATCAAATAACGTTGCTTATTATGCATTTTATATTGATATCACTGGAAAAGCTGAATGCTTAAAGGTATTAATTTCGGGTCATATCCATTTATTGCTTTCATTATTGTTACTTTTGCTTAAATTAAACAAATATTAATGTAATGTGTGCGCCGCATTTGTTAGGAACTTATTAAATCCATATTTAATCCACAAAGTTGCAAAACGTTGCACGTAGCAAATCATTAATCTTTCGAGATATGGGGTAAAGTTCACTGGTTACTAAAAGCATATGATTCCATAGAAGCATGCCAAAGTGAGTAGGCCAAAGAAAATGAAAACAAATAAAACGAAAATCTTCATATATGAGAAAATTGATGAATTAATAGAACGGAATTGAAAGGTTGAGGACTCCATTGAATGTGAATGACTTCATAGTAGCCAAAGTGGCTAGGTAAGTTGTGAAGTGAAAGTTGAAATAGTCAAATGGTCAAATGTCAGCATGCCTAATACTCGTAAAAGTCAAAAAGTGGCAAAGGAAGGGGAAAAAGTGAAATTGATGTAGAAGCAAAGCTTGCGTTGTGGCTGGCTGTGAACGGAAAATACAGGGTAGTGCTCAAAAATTAACTAAAAAGAAAAAAAGTCAGTACTTTTTGGTGTATTATCGAATATTACCGACATTAGTTGCGTTTAAAGGACAAGCATATTGAAATGTGTTGACTTCCCTAGCAGAATGATTCCATGTGCAGAAGTCCACGCAAGTGGGGAAAGACCCTAATCGCCATTAACAGTTCACAACTTCTCGGCTTCGACGAAGTATGTGAGATGGCGGAGCAACCCAGAATAACAAGCCTAGGATAACTGGTTTGGGACCCACCACAGGAAAACTCCCCCAATGAAAAATCGAAAACAACCTCGGATAAGGGTCTCCATTAGCGATTACGACACCCGCAAACAAAAAAAGTTCAACGATCTAAGAATATGCACCTGGAACGTACACGAACACTCTTTACAGACCGGGTGCCACATTCTAACTGGTGATACTATCGGAGCAGGAATGCTCCAAAAAGTCTACCTATGATATCTACTACAGCTGCCATGGGGCGAAGAACGAATTCAGATTTGGCTTTTGGACAGAGAACTCGGCACTTGTCACCGCATTCACACCAGCGGACGAACGTCTATCATACACCAAATCCAGGCTCGGTTGCACAATCTTAGTCTAAATTGCATGCACGCCCTGACGAACGAGAAGGACGACCAGACCAAAGACAGCTTCTACGAACTCTTCGAATAAGCCTACGACCGCTGTAGGTACAAAAATCGTGTTTGGCGACTTCAATGCGAGGGTAGGCAAGAAGGGCGTCTTTGATCGTCAAGATCGGAAAGCACCTCTCCGAGCCGTTCGATACCAAGCAATTTTTCAGCCAAAGCGATTCCCTTTCGTGTGATTTCTTTAATCCCCAACTGGAAAAAATTATTCGTGCTGTTGAGTTGAATCGCTTTGGCTCTATCTACTAGAAACGTGTCATGGTATTGGCGTAAGCTGACGCTATTGATATTGTCGGCCGGAACTACTTCGCCGTATGTTCAGCATACTCCAGTCTGGAGAAGGAACCACAAAAAGTGGGTCTTGCGGTGAACGAGAGTAAAGCAAAGTACCTGCTGTCAACATGCAAAGAGTCCTCGCGTCTTAGACAAGACGTCACTATTGGCAACCCCGAATTTGAAGTGGTGAAAGGCTTTGTTTATCTAGAAACCAGTGTTAACAGCCACAACGACGTCAGTCTAGAGATTAAACGAAGGGTAACTCTTGCCAACTGGTATTACTTTGGGCTCAGTAGGTAATTGAGGCTCAGTAGGCATCCCCGCCTAAAGCCTAATTATCCTCGTCCTTGTATATGGCGTAGAAGCTTGGACGATGACAACAACTGACGAGAGAGCACTGGGAGCGTTCGAGAGGAAGAAGAATACCTAATCTACGTTGGAGAAATCAAGTTAGGCATAACCTGGCAGCACTCGGTATTACCAACTGACGCCAGCAAGCAGCGAACCGAGCTAGATGGCACAATGTTTTAGATTCGGCCAAAACCGGTTGTATTGCTATCTAAGTAAGTTCTAAATATTCTTATGTATTCTCGTAATGAAAAAAAAATGCCCCGAGTGAAACAGTTCAAGCCGAAGTGTTATCATTCAAAGCATTTGTTGGAAATACAGCGCTAGCTCACCATAATTCTTAGCTGGAAATAAATTTGCAAGCTTCTATTTGTTTGCATAAAGATTTTGAGTGTGAAAACTGTTCAATGTCAAAATAAAATATGACTATAAAATATAATTGTATTTGGGTCACCCTGTACATGGAAAAAGTTATTTTTTACATTTCGTGATTGGATAGCCATATTGAAGATGGGGTCACAGTAAGTTTGCTTAAGCTAAGACTATTCATTTATATTAATTTTTGACTGACGATTTGTGTGTTCTGTGCAAATGCAACAGTAAGGAAAATCAGGACTCCTTTTACAATCGAATTTTTAGGGCACTAAGAAACAATGCTGCAATGATAAGGTTTTATATTTGAATTCAGGGCAATTGAAGTAGTCGAATGAGGTTGGGCGTGACTACTATTCGGAAGACCCGGGCTTGAAACCTACTGTGGACATAATTTAGAAATTAGCAAGGCACATGCCACAAATAGGAGTAATTCTACTAAACAGCCAATAAAACATATAAGAGTCAATTATAATTATTTAATAGGACTATGAATAAGTTCGTGCGGTTTTTTTTCGAAATTTGAAACTTTATTGACGTAAAATGGTTACAAATTTAATATTCAAAATATTGTCCATCGCTTACTACTACTTTTTCCCATCTTTCTGGCAATTCACGGATTCCCTTTGTGAAAAATTCGGTCGGTTTTGCCGCAATCCACGAATCGATCCATTTTTTGACTTCATCGTAATTACGGAAGTGCTGGTCAGCCAGGCCATGTTGCATCGATCGGAAGAGATAGTAATCGGATGGCGCAAGGTCTGGACTATACGGCGGGTGGGGTAGGACATCCCATTTGAGCGTTTCTAAGTATGTTTTGACCACTTGTGCAACATGTGGCCGAGCATTGTCATGTTGCAAAATAACTTTGTCGTGTCTATCGGCGTATTGCGGCCGTTTTTCTCGCAGTGCTCGGCTCAAACGCATCAATTGTCGTCGGTAGACATCCCCCGTAATCGTTTCATTCGGTTTCAGTAGCTCATAATACACAACACCCAGCTGGTCCCACCAGATACACAGCATAACCTTCAGGCCATGAATATTCTGCGCCGACGTCGATGTTGAAGCATGGCCAGGATATCCATACGTTGCCCGACGTTTTGGATTGTCGTAATGGACCCACTTTTCATCGCCAGTCACAATTCGATGCAAAAAACCCTTTCTTTTGTGCCGTTGAAGCAGTTGTTCGCATGCCATAAAACGGCGTTCAACGTCTCTTGGCTTCAATTCATACGGCACCCAATGGCCTACCTTTCGGATCATTCCCATGGCTTTTAAACGTTTGGAAATGGTTGATTGATCAACTCCCAAAGTTTTTGCAACCTCTTCTTGCGTTTGAGCAGGATCTTGATCGAGCAATTCCTCCAATTCGGTATCCATGAACTTTGGCGGCGCACCCTCGCGTTCTTCGTCTTCCAAGCCAAAATCACCACTTTTAAAGCGTGCAAACCACTTCTGGCACGTTCGCTCAGATAGAGCATGCTCACCATAAACTTCCACCAAGATACGATGACTTTCGGCTGCTTTTTTCTTCATATTAAAATAATGAAGAAGAATTCCCCGCAAAAACACATTATTTGGCACGAAATTCGACATTTTCAAGTGTGGTAAAAATATTGTTGTTTACGCTTCAAATAAAAAACTTATACTGACGTTTGTGCCTTACGACAGTAGCTCTCCAATGAATGTTTGGAAATGTGGATCGATGGAATAATAATCAAGTTACGCCATCTGTTGTAAAACCGCACGAACTTATAAATAGACCTATTATATACTTTGAAAAAACTTTCTTCTTTAATATTTTTTTGTTACAAATTTTTAGTCATTTTTGGAAAATACCCTCTCTGAGTTTTTCCTTAGTTTTGTTTACTAATAATTGAAACTATGCCCAATAATCCTTTAAAATTCCATAGTTAGATTCCCATAATCACTGGAGTTATAGTCAAATATGTACAGCAAAGATATGTAGGGAGATATGGGAGGAGGAGCTTGGATAAATACCCAATCATAATAAAGTATGTTTTTATTGCAGCAATAAGAAATAAATCGTATTTCAAGGGGAAGTAGTAGGGAACTTCTCTAATTTGTGGCGTGCGAGTTTCACTTTTTTCTTAGAATTTGTATCTTTTTGAGTTGTAAACCATCCAATAATTCTTGTAGTTGAGTATCTTCGAAGCTGTCAGTGCCCCTTCGTGATCTTTATCACTCACGTCGAAAAAACCACTCTTTACAAGTTGTATTTGATGAAGCGGGATTACCGTAAATACTTATTAATATAAGACTCGTTTTAGCTGCAATTTTCTTTAAAAGGTAAAGGTTTTCGGGACGAACGTAGACATTTTTGTCGTCAGATAAAAAAGGATCTTTACGTATCCTTCAAAACAGTGCGACGCCATGACGTTTTAGGCCTTTCCTTTTACGGCTGCCCTGGGGATTCCAGTCATGTGCGTAGCGACACGGGAGGTTTCCGTAAAGTTTGCCCAATCCAACCGCATTTACGCCTTTTTATTATTATAGCGACTGGCTCGATGTTATAGCGTTGGTATAATGGCGAGTTGCTTATAGTGTTGGGCCACCAAAATATGAGAATACGACCTAGTCCTCTATTTATCAAGGCTTGTAACTTGTTTGTAAGGTTGTCGCTAACAAGTCATGTCTCACACACATATAAAAGAACTGTGAGGACATTGAATTTGTACAAGTTCAATTTTGTCTTCACTAATAAACTGGTTGAGTTCCAGATTTTGACGTGATAACGTCTTATAATTCGATTTAACAGGCTGCACGCACGAAAAAATGTGTCGTTACCTTGCTCATATGTAGTTACCTTGCTCATTAGTGTTACCTTGCTCATATGTATTTACCTTGCTCATTAGTGTTACCTTGCTCATATTAGTGTTACCTTGCTCATTGCCGTTACCTTGCTCATTGCATTGAATGAACTGCAAGCGAAAGGGCGGAACGAACGACAAAGCAAACAAGGCAAACGAACGGCAACGTTCGACATCTTGCTCTCTCCTACTTAAGTGAGCGTATATATGTATGTATGTATATGCGCAAATGTACATATATAAATTCACGTATTTGTATTTGCATATGCCTTCTTATTGATTATTATTAATTTGATTCACTTGAAGAATTTAAAATAAAACCAAGTTTGTTAATAATACCTGTTGTTTTAATGTTATAATTATTAATTTTTTTATTATATATGAAGGAAAAAATGTATGGTAATATTTGCCATATACTTTATAAGATATGTTGTCTATACTAATATTATAAAGAGGAAAACTTTGTTTGTTTGTAATGAATAGGCTCAAAACTACTGGACCGATTTTAAAAATTCTTTCACCATTCGAAAGCTACATCATCCACGAGTAACATGGATTATATTTTATTTTGGAAATAGGGCTCGAGATATAGGTCAAAACGTGGACCCGGGTAACCTTCGGATGTGTATGTACAATATGGGTATCAAATGGAAGCTGTTGGTGAATGCTTTAGTCCAGAGTATTTTTCATGCTGCTCCGTGACTAGGGTCTCGAGATAGAGACCAAAACGTGGACCCTAGAATGTGTTTGTACAATATGGATATCAAATTGAAGCTGTTGGTGAATGCTTTAGTACAGAGTATTTTTCATGCCGCTCCGTGACTGGGGTCTCGAGATATAGGTCAAAACGTGGACCCGGGTAACCTTTGGTTGTGTATGTACAATATGGGTATCAAATGAAAGCTGTTGATAAGTGCTTTAATACGGGGTGGGTTTCATACCTATTGATGACTAGGGTCTCGAAATATATGCCAAAACGTGGACCCGCCGTGTCTTTGAACCTAATTAAACCAAACTTACACACATTGTTAAGTAGGTATTGAAGATGATTTCCGTATAGTTTGAATACCTATTGGTAGATAGGGTCTCAAGATATAGGTCAAAACGTGGACCCGGGTAACCTTCGGACGTGTATGTACAATACGGGTATCAAATGAAAGCTGTTGGTGAATGCTTTAGTACAGAGTATTTTTCATGCCGCTCCGTGACTGGGGTCTCGAGGTATAGGTCAAAACGTGGACCCGGCTAACCTTTGGTTGTGTATGTACAATATGGGTATCAAATGAAAGCTGTTGATAAGTGCTTTAATACGGGGTAATTTGTTATGCTATGTAATGTAATGTTATGTTATGTTATGTTATGTTATGTTATGTTATGTTATGTTATGTTTTGTTATGTTATGTTATGTTATGTTATGTTTTGTTATGTTATGTTATGTTATATTATATTATGTTATGTTATGTTATGTTATGTTATGTTATGTTATGTTATGTTATGTTATGTTTTGTTATGTTATGTTATGTTTTGTTATGTTATGTTATGTTATGTTATGTTATGTTATGTTATGTTATGTTATGTTATGTTATGTTATGTTATGTTATGTTATGTTATGTTATGTTATGTTATGTTATGTTATGTTATGTTATGTTATGTTATGTTATGTTATGTTATGTTATGTTATGTTATGTTATGTTATGTTATGTTATGTTATGTTATGTTATGTTATGTTATGTTATGTTATGTTATGTTATGTTATGTTATGTTATGTTATGTTATGTTATGTTATGTTATGTTATGTTATGTTATGTTATGTTATGTTATGTTATGTTATGTTATGTTATGTTATGTTATGTTATGTTATGTTATGTTATGTTATGTTATGTTATGTTATGTTATGTTATGTTATGTTATGTTATGTTATGTTATGTTATGTTATGTTATGTTATGTTATGTTATGTTATGTTATGTTATGTTATGTTATGTTATGTTATGTTATGTTATGTTATGTTATGTTATGTTATGTTATGTTATGTTATGTTATGTTATGTTATGTTATGTTATGTTATGTTGTGTTGTGTTGTGTTGTGTTGTGTTATGTTATGTTATGTTATGTTATGTTATGTTATGTTATGTTAGGTTAAAGTATATTATGTTATGTTAATGTTAACTCATTCTCTATATCCATACAAAATATCTATCAAACAAATAAAATTAAAATTTTCTTTTGAAAATGCAACCATTCAATCAGTATTTTCTTATGACGTTATCACGTTAAACTATCGTCAGTAAACCGACTTTACAGACAACCTCTTTTTTTTTCGTAAGCTGGTGAAAGCTCCAACGCTTTTTGGCAATCTGGATTCTATATCTTTCTTTGCGTCACCGTTCATCGTAATCTCAGTTCCATAGTATTGAAAGGAGTCGACAAATTCAATTTTCTCTCCTTCAATAACAAAATTTGATGATATATTGGCATTTTTTTCATTGCCTTTTGATTGTTTATAGTGCGGCTTCGTTGAAGTAAACATATAATATATCCTCATCTCGAGGATGCTCCGACAAAGTCCATTGGATGCCGCCGAGTTTCCGATCGAGAGATTTATGCAAAACTTTGTCGAGGACTAGCAGGAAAAGTATAGGCTGCCTGATCCTTGCCTGACGCCAGTGTTGCTTTTGAATGGCACTGATAAGTGGCTGTTGCGTAACACTCTATAGCTAAAGTTTTGGTAATGGGCTTAAATCAAAGCAATAAGCTTTGGTGGGATTTTACAATTTGCAAGTGCTTTCCAGAAGCAGTTGCGTCGGATGCTCGGATCGAAAGCCGTATAGAAGTCAATAAAAGCCAATTGTAGTGGAGTTTGCTCAATTATAATCCGCAGAGTATTGATTTGGTCGATGCATGAGCAATCGACTCTGAAGCCCGCTTGCTGGTTGCGGATGGCTGCATCTGGTGTTTGATTGATGCGGCAGAAAATTATTTTTGACAAAGTTTTTGATGGAATTCATAGTAGCCTAATACCTCTGTAGTTTGAGCACAAGCTTCGATTACCTTTCTTTGGTATTTTTATTATGATGCCTTCCTACCAATCTTTAGGAAGTTTTAAGTCGCGCCAAATAGCATCTACAGTGGATAGTGGTTTCCGGAGAAGCTTTTAATACTTCTGGTGGAATACCATCATAGCCTGACGTCTTGCCGCTTTTAAGATCTTTTGGATAAAATGTATCGCAAAATAAATCGTTGTTTCAATTAGAAGAAGAACTTTCCGCATCAAGATCCATCTGGAATACCATCTAGAAAAGTCCTGAAAGTTCTAGTATAAGAAAATCTTGCTAAATAGATTTTTGTAATAGAAATAAAACTATGAATATATTGTTGGTTGTTAAAAAACATGTGGGTGGTAAATATACATTGAAAAAAAATTAAAGCAAGTGAACATCAAGTGAAGCTTTAATATTCCAAAACTCTCAGATTTTAAAGATCATTGATTTAAACCACATTTTCTGTAGATTCTGAGGTACAATATTTCGAAGGCTGGAATCGAGTAGTGAAAATTACAGCAAAGTTTTGAGTTAGTTGTTTGCTTAACCCCCTTGACTATAACCAACTTTTTCCATATTGTTCTATAACCGGGGTATCCGGGTACCCACCTTATATAAAATGCGTATATGCGTATTTAGTGATACCCACGGTTTTTTTTATTGCTAATATATGTATAATTGAAAGATCTGTAGCTGTTTGAACAAGTACAGTATTTTTCAGATATTTTTTCTTTGCATTTCCCCAGGTCTATTCGTATAACGTACCGGCTTTACAGGTAGTCGCACGCTCCCCAGCAAATGGTAGGCAGGCCCGAGCTCTATGACGTCAAGAACTGACGGCATGAGGTCCCTGGGTTGTAATGTGATCACGTCTTTGGCGTCTATTTTATTTAGTATTCGCTGAGTAGTTGAGAAGTGTAAACGACTTCAGTGTGATTCAAAAAAAAAAACCTAATTGAAAAGAAAATGGAAGAACTATCTAATCAAGAAATCGCAAGGTAAACTTATATACAATTAGTATTTCGGTATAAATTTACGATCTTGATGAAAGTAAAAAAAAATGTTCTGTTATATATTGCATTATTAGGTTGACTGCTGTAGAGAGGTTAGCATATTTGGCTGCGTTACTGGGAGATGAGTCAGGCCCTGAGAGTTCCATGTCAGATAGTGAGGATGAAGCGTGGTTTCCATTAGCGAGAGAACAGTCACAACGTCAGACTGAAATTTCTGGCAGTGAAGAGATGCCAGGTGACCGTGATAGCGAAGTTGAGCAAGAGGAAGATGACGACGAGCCTACTGAAGTGGACACATCACATGAATCGGAGCCTTATTTTCTTGTGGCCAAGAACGGTACAAGATGAAATAAAACACCAACTTCCATTCAACGTCAAACTGCTGCTCGAAATATGATATAATTCACGGAGATATTGTCAATCTTGGCCACTTTCGAATTGATTGTCACGAATGAAATGGTTGATATCATTATACGGCAAACATGGAGTACTAGAAGTATAATGAAGCATATCCTGAAGAAACGCCTACAGAGATGTACGCAATCTTAGGAATTCTCCTCATGGGTGGTGTAAATAATTCAAACGTAGACCATGCCCGTGGTCATGTGGAAAGTAAGTGCTTATCCATTATATAGAGCAACAATTTGAATCAATAGTTTTTGGAATATTTTACCATTCATTCGTTTTGATGACGCTCACACTAGAGATGCCCGGATAAATCATGACAAAGTTGCACCAATACGTGATATTTGGACGATGCTAAACACAAATTTATCAGAACTTTACAGACTATCTGAGTGTTTGATGATCGACGAGCAATTATATCTATACCGAGGAAGGAAAAGATTCACGCAATACCTTCCATCGAAATCCTCCAAAAATAGAATAAAGGTTTATGGATTTGCGACTCCGATACTTTATGTCCACTTCATGGACAGATTTATACGGGGGAAATCAGCAGAGGGTCGTGAGAAGAATCAAGGCGAACGAATAGTGAAGGACTTAGCCGTCGTTTACAGAGGGTCCAATAGGAACATCACAATATGTTATAAAGGTGAATTTAGAAAGGGGAAAACCCGAAAATCGTGCTCAGAATGTAATAAGCCTGTTTGTGACGAGCATTCAAAATCTATTTGTAAATGTCTTGAGTGTTTTAATGCTCAATAAATATTTTTCACACATTATCAATAATAATGATTTGTATGCAAATCCAGATACCCTTTCTCCAATTTAACACTTTCAATATTGATTTTATTACAATTACTTCGTGCAATACACTGGAATCAAGTGGGTACCCGGGTACCCTGGTTATTGAACAAGCGCGTTAATTAGTTTGAGCCCCAGGAATCAAATGCTATTTTCATGAAAAAAAGTTGAAAGCACAGATCGATGTAAAATTGACCAAATAACGAGGATCCGGGCGGAAAAAATTGTTATCAAGCAGTGTTTGAATTGCACTATCTCAAAGATGCAAAGGGTACCCGGGTACCGTTTATTGATATAAGGGTTAAACGCTTATATTGACGAATTTTGTGTCTTCGGTAACCTTCACGGCATTTTCTAACAAATATTTTATAAAAATATGTACCCAAATGTCCTGTTTGTAAGCACAAGTAAGGCTTTTCTTAAAAAGGGGTAAAATTTATTCGTAAAAAGTGTGACTAGGATGTGATTCTGGTGAATTTACATATCAGAGCTTACACATAATATACAGATTTTTGAGATCAAAATTTGAGGCTCGTGGCAAATATTAAAAATATATATAATTTAGTCAACAAAAGTGATTTACTAATAAGGCAGCTTCAGGAATACTCATTCGTTTTATATGACTTATATTTATTTAATATAATATAATATAATTTTATTTAATTTTTTCATTACTTTTCATTTAATCTCCTTTCATTTCACTCCATTTTATATCTTATAATTTTTTCATTTCATTTAATATCCCTTCCTTCAATTTTAAGTTTCTTTTCATTTAAGTTCCTTTCATTTCATACATTTTATTTAATTACTTAGCATTTAATTTCATACCTGTTTTTATATCACCTGTTTTCATATGATTTGATATCGTTTCATATCTTTCATTTCAAATCATTTCATTTCACTTCATTCAATTTCACTTCATTCCATTCATTCATTCCATTTCATACTAATTCATAGCATTTTATATCATTTCATATTATTAATATACTTTTCATATAACTGCCTTTCATACCATTTCATGATATTTCACTTCTTTTGACTTCAAATCATTTCATCCATTTCCTTTTACTTAATTTCATTTCATTTAAGCACATTTAATTTGCTTTCACGTCTCAGGTGCTCAGTTTTAAGAGCCAAAAATCCAATAATCCTAGATGTGACTAACTTGACGCATATCCCTTACTGGGATTAATAAATAAGTTACGAGGAGTTCAATGTCAAACAAACAATACTTATTAATTCGCACAGACATATGGCTAACCTCACTCGTAAGAGAAAAATTTGTTATTTAGACGTATCTGCAGTGATATACAAGGAAGTGTGGTGCCTTTCTATTGTTTTTACGCCACAAATAATCAAAAAAGTTTTATTTGTTTGGAAAAATAAAAGTACGAAAACTTTTTATTGCTTCATTGAAGTTGACGAGGTTTTTTTTTGGGAATGTGGTGAACAGGAGTGGTAAGATAGTTTTTATTTCTTTTTACACTGACAATGATCACACACTAACATTGAAATAAATGTATGTACGTGTATGCGTGCTAACGTAAATATGTTGACCACATTAATTGGCTCATTTTCACGCTGAGTTTAGTTTTACGAGTAATAAGGGAAGAAAATATCACTTACGGTTGTTGAGCCTCTATTCTATACAGATGGTGTATATAGGTAAGTATATTGCATACGTCATTGCTAAGAAGAAGATAAAATTTTACAAGGCATTTGCTAAATAAATAATATTTTCTAGTATGGAAGAAAAATATTCAATCGAATGTTCTATTTGAAAGATTGATTGTTCCCTGAAAATAACGTTTCTGTCACCCATTTCCTCTATCGAGAGCACTAAAAGCCGTTTCCTATCTGTCTATCAAATAGCCAATTCGTAATATGTGTAATTAACAAAGATTTTCAAATAAAAACTACTTGAGAGATCCAGTAAAATCCTTTATAAAACATTTGGTTTGCTAACTTTGTACTATGCAAGTGAAACCTGGACACAGAGGGAAAAGGGTAGGATGAAATTGTAAGAAAACTTCTTGGAAAAAATTCGGCGCAGCCTCAAATGGCCAAGACGAATGATATGTAAAATGGGCTGATGAAACAAATAAAACAGCTTGAGCATTTGCTGCGGCGTGAAATTTCTGAATTTTTTGTTTTTTATTTTTTATTTTGTTTTTTTTATTACAATGAAATGAGTGGACACTGTTTTGCATTTGATGTTGTTTTATGAAATAAAAGAAAATAAATAAGATGTCTGCAAAATATTGTGAAATATAGAACACTTTACAAAAAAAGCGTATCTGTATCAAATAAGGTGTGAGTTACTGTATATATTATATATAAATAATTAGCGCTATGTCATTGTGGATATTTGGCCGAGCTTCTCCTGCTATTTAGGGATAGCATCTTGATGCTCTTTTCTTCTATCCTTTGATGTCCCTTGCCCGGGTTTTCGAACCTACGCACTACCGAATAGTAGTCACGCACCAGCCCATTTCGCCATGGCGGCCACCCGCTTAGTACCAGAAAATTGTATGTACCCTTTGATCAGAAAGTACCGGCAATGCTTAATTTAAACCAACCGCGCACGTGGGAATCGGTCCATATTTTGTCCTTATGTTGGTAGGACTGTAAGACACACTTCTGTCACTTTTTAGCCCCATCGAAAATGTGGGCAAACAATTCTTGGATTTTACATGATGACAACACGCCATCTCACCGAGTCCAAATTGTGCTGGATTATTTGACCAAATACCAAGTAAATACCAACGCGCAAGCATCGTATTCACCTCGCCCCGTGCGACTTCTTTTTGTTTTCCAAGTTGAAGTTATCACTTCGTGGAAGAAGATTTCAGTCGATAGAGGAGAACAAAGAGAATGTGACGAAGGAGCTGCAGGCCATCCCTTCGTCGGCCTACCAGGGGTACATGGAGGACTGGGTTAAACGTTGGCACATGTGTTTTGCTTCAGACGGGTCATATTTTGAAGGAGATGAAATAAATTTGTCTGAAATTCAACTCTGTTTTTTTTTTATTTAAACATTCCCGGTACTGTCAGATCATAGGGTACTACCACCCCTGCAAACCTGTTATTTTGGAATTGATTAAAAACTTTCATTTATGCGTAATATCACAGAGGTAATAAAGCCACTTCTAACTTTTTTTCTACAAAATATCGTGATCTGCCGCTTCAAGTACCTTTCTGCATAGAAACAAAAGACGCGCTCCCTACGTAAAATAAATATTTAATTAATTATACTCCTATATATTATGATAAGTGATTATAAAGCTCTGTAAAAGTTCTTATCTAGCTGCCTCAAATTCATTCTTAATGAGCTCTCGTAATCTTTTTGTTATTTGTTGTGTATTGATTATTTATATTTTAAGTTTAGGATTAGCTTCTGAATAAGTATTGTTGAAGAAAACAAAAAAATTACTATACCAAAATAATATTTTTATTTATTATACCCCTGACTGATAACTTGAAGTGATAACAAATATTTTTGTGGTACACTTTAATCCGTTATATACACGCTTTTATTACGATTTTTGACCATTTCTACCCAAAAGGGACAAAACAGACTCATCCATTGAGAAGTTAGAGGGTTAGAATGTTCCACAAAATAGTTCCCCGTTATTTTTTTTTCTATGATTGCTGAGCACAACATATATACAAAGAGACGCCCAAAATAAACGGGACTAGTTTTTGATGACAGAGTTCATGAGTGGTTGTAAGGACATAAATAACAATGAACATACGGGCTGCCCAAAAACAGTAGTCACCGATAACTCCAACGAAATTGTTCGTAAATTTATCAAAAATGAAAAGACATCATCGTTGAAATTATTGGAATCAGAGTTGAATATTTCCAAAACATCGATTAATCGCATTTTAACTGATCATTTGAGCTTACACTAGTTAACTGGGCTTACACTAGTTAACAAAAAAATTGCTCAGAATTCAACATTCGAAAGAAATCCTCATTAAAGAGGCGAGAAAAGACGATAACTTCTTTCACGACATTGTAACTGGTGATGTGGTGTTTCCAAGATGAACCTGAATCTAACCGTCAAAGTGCAGAATAGAAGGCTCCAGATGAGCCACCATCGAAAAGCTCGCGTTTGGAGCGGTCAAAAATCGACTCCACAAGGAGTTCGAGCCAATGGACCAAACCCTAAATGCCACCTTGGCGTTTTGAAGCGTTTGTAGCATCGCATTCGTCAAATTCGCCCTGAATAATGCAAAGGGGGAAGCTGGCGATTATTGCATGATAACGCACCATCTCATTGATCCACTCGGTTGACTGATTTTTTGACTAGAAATCGCATTTTAACTATCAATCACTTACCGTATCGGTCCAGTGTGACTTCTACCACCTGTCGTCTATATTTCAGCTCAGTCTTGTCTGTTTTGGACTTGACCTTTTACATCTGAAATATATTGATATGTAAGGATCACTTAGTTTCCTGTGCCAATTTAAGTTAAGAATGTGCAAATGGTGAAAATTTTTACCCCCCACCCCTCAAATAAATTCAGTCGTAAATTTCCAATTCGCCAATACGCGTTCGTTTTATTGCCCTCACTACCAACACCCTTTGTCGGAACCTTATTATTTTAGAAAAAGTTTGATTTTGTCGTACAGTGTAATAAAGGAGTTTTAACCAAGTCGGTATTACGTATATTTACAACTTTATCCAATAAGCACAAATATAAAAAATTGTGCACATTATTCAGGTGGGAGACAAAAAGTTACTGCTTCCAAGCAGATGTTCTTAGTGGCCTCACAAATGAAAAAAATTGCTATCCTGCCCTTACCCTACTCTACAAATATTTATTTTGTTTATCAAAGTTTGCTCTAGCTTTTTGTTTTATTTTTAATTTCCACTTTTTCTGTAATCTGTCGCTTCAATAAAGTGGTGTCATTTGTTTTAGAATAAAAATATTATATTAGTCTCATGCGACACTTTGGCAAGCCAACTAAATATTTACTGTCGATGGGAAATGTTACAAATTTTAATGGGCTGTCAAGGAAGGAGTCCAACGCCAAATGTAGAAGAGAATGTAATCGATCAAATTGATATATGCTCTGAAATTTTGAAAAATGCATTTACGATGAAGCGAAATTTCAAAAGCAGATTCGGTTGTCCTTTCAAATATTAAGCAAAAGACAGAGAGAAATGTAAATAGTGTTGGTGAAGTTCGCGCTGCCAAAGTAAGTATAGCATAAAACCGCAAACCAATAGCCAAATACGCAACTGCCAACGGACATTGAGAAATCTGAGCGTATGCGAAGCTCTTGGTTTTTTATATCCAGTCTAAGGACAAAAGTTATTTGCAAACGAGTACACATATCAGTTGCCAGCAACGCAGCCTTACTTTGAGGATGAAAAACAAAGCACACATATCCATACATACATACAACGAGAGGCTTTGGATGAATTGACTTTGCGGTTGACTTGAGTGAAATTGAATGCACGCGCACGAAACTGTGACAGATCGAAAGATATCACAAAAGAAGGAGGAAGGCATCAAGCGTCGCTTGCATCGCATCGGCTCATAGAAAGCCTGTGTAATGGCATGTTTGTGGCAGATGCTGCTGGTTGGCAACTAACACAATAGTGGTTGCATATTTGTGCGCTTGGCAGCCTGACCGCAGCGAAGTGTCAGTGCATGGCGATTGCCTCTTTGGTAACTATTTTGATATTTATGCGCTGGAACTATTTGGAGTAGCAACAAAATTTGTAGATTTTAGCAAAACAAATAGGTTTAACGATTTGTAGTTAGAGCATAGAGAGGAAATACTTGTAAAATACTCACAGAAAAGTTGGGAAAACGAGTTCACGGGAAGTTAGAAAAAAGCAAATTAAAAGATATTCCGCCATTGTGAAGGAAAATAATAGGCGTATTCTTTAGTAGTTCAATTCAAGTTAATCAAGGGGTAGCCGCTGAAGCCAATGCCACACTTACACCAGAGGTGTACTCGTAGTTCCTTTGTGATAGGACTACGGCTGTTCAACTATTCCCCCTTGAACCATTAAGTGTTGCTGACGTATCTCATTAGTGCCCATTAGGAATCTCAAGTAATCATCAACATACCTTCTGCTCAAATATGAACGAGACTAATTTAATGAAACACAAACGGTTAATTATTGTTCAATTTTTATTTTATCTCCTTTAAAGTAATCACCATTGGAGGCGATACACATATGCCAACGTTTTTTCCAATCATCATAGCATTTCTGGAAGGCCGATTTCGGTATGGATTTCAGTTCCTTCTTCAAATTCTCTTTTATGACTTCAATTGTCTCAAAATGTTTTCCACGGAGCGGCAACTTGAGCTTGGGAAACAGGAAAAAGTCACATGGAGCCATATCAGGCGAATACGGTGCTTGCGGAACGATATTAACATTATTTTTGTTCAAATAATCGCGAACAAGACGTGATGTGTGAGCTGGTGCATTATCGTGATGCAAGAACCATGACTTGTTGTCCCACAATTCCTTCCTTTTAAGACGAATGTTCTCGTGCAAACGCTTTAAAACGTCTAAATACAATAATATTCAGCGTTAACCGATCGGTCACACGGCGATTTTCAAGCATAATTTCCTTTACTTTTCCGATGTTTTCGTAGTTTACTGAAGTTGCTGGACGACGTTCATGAGGCAAGTTTTCAACCGATGTACGGCCCTCTTTGAACGATTTGTACCACTGGAAAACACGTGCACGCGATAGAGCAGAGTCCCCATAGGTTGTCTGCAACATTTTTAAGGCGTCTGAAGACGAAATTTTGTTGGAATAACAAAATTTCAAACAAATTCTTTGTTCAATTTGAATTTCCTTCGTTAAATTCGAAGAACACACTCGAGCTTGACTTGTTTACAGTAGCACAGAAAACAAACTATGTGACATATCACGCTGAAATTTGCTCTGTAAGCTTATAACAGTCCTACCATCCAACAAAAAATTTATTTTTGCCATATGTCATCCGCGGACCGTTTTATTGATAAAGTCTCGTTCATATTTGAGCAGAAGTACATAACCTTATCAGGAGTCGCGAAATCAGAGTCACGAGTTTAGGTTTGAGATACGGTAACACTGTGGAACAAATTCAGGTTAGCAAAAATTAGGTCCATTCTGAGAGTGGCGGGTGAAAATAGAGGCGAAATTAGAAGACCCGTATCGCGTCGTTTTTTTATGTTAGTTCGAATTTTTTTTTAATCGGTATTCGAAGTTCGAAATCGGAGCAAAATTGTTTATATGGTTTTTTGGCTATAACTCGTCGACTAATTGATATTTTTTCAATCTGTAAGAGCCAAATTATTGCTAGAGACCTGTGCAACAATTACAATTTTTGAAAAAATTGATTTCGAAAATTTTTGTTGTACTTATGAAACAATATACCGAAAATCGGCTCCGATTTCGAACTTCGAAGGCCGTTTAAAAAAAATTTGAACTAACAGAAAAAAACGGCGCGATACGGGTCTTCTAATTTCGCCTCTATTTTCACCCGCCACTCTCAGAATGGACCTAATTTTTGCTAACCTGAATTTGTTGCACAGTGTAATAGAAGATCATTTCTTGGTCCTTATTGTTACTGCCGCAGGATCTCCGAAAAGGCGCACTCAACATTTATGCGCGCTTGCTTGTTAAACCGCGGCTAGTCGGTACTCTAATGACACTAAATACTATCTCTCTTTTTAGAGAGTAAACACCTCGGGTTCTTTTCCGACGCAGTTTCAGCAACGTCTGCCTTGAAATAAAGCAAGTTGCGCTTTGTTCCTATCTTTCATCAATTTGAACTGAGTACTATTTTGCCATGATGTGCACATGATATACATACAATTGGATAGATGTTGACAGTTATTATATTTCAGGGGAAACACAAATAGTATTAAGTTCAAAGTATTAAGTTTTAGCGTAGCTTGCTAACTTTCAACTCCCAACAGGCTTCGGAAAAAATGATAGCTATGCCATGTGCTTGGAAACGATAAGGTGGCTCTGCTCAAGATCAAAGAGGCCTCCTTCAACACAGAGCCATTAATTGCTAACAACTCAAACAATAATCAAAATCACTCCAAAACTCAGATTAGCTCTCCTCGCTCTGTAAGAGCAATTAGTCACTTTACTCAAAGCAAAACAACATGTGTATGAAATATAATAAGCCAGCAGCTCTAGAACCCAACATAGCGAAGTAAGTATGATGAAAGCAATAACAATTATGTTGCTTTCAGTGCCCCCGACATCAGCGCCAAATTTCAATATAACGCACAGTAAGGCAACTATCATTCAACTTACTTTTTAACCCCAGCTGGTGCTTTCTTCCAATCCAACATCTTGGCATCCGTCTAGGTAGTCATTCACTAACACCCACACACACACTCCCACATTATCATTTAAAATGTTGAAATTGCACTTGGCAAGAGATCAAGAAGCTTCTGCACCACTTACCGACAAACACACTCACATACATACATACCTCCATATGTATGAGTATATATATAACGTACCATGGCAATGCGCGTTAGATAAATGTGTGTGTGTGTATTTTTGTGCGGTATGCCACAATGTGACCGCGATAGAGTATGCCACATTTTCTTCACTTTCAACAAACTACTTTCTTCCATTATTATTTTTTTTTTGTGCACAACTTCTGCGCAACATTGTTTTCTTCATATTCTGTTGCCAACAATTTTTTATCGGAATGCCTGCAATTTTTCGCCACTCTAACATTACAGTCGCCGTGAGTGGCACCTGCTTTCCGGTTGAGCGCCTACACTCAAAAACACAAACATATACCCGTTTATACCAGCAGCCAAGGAAAAATGTATTAGCGCACGTATACGAGTAGACCCCGGGGTAAGAGTAGACAACCACAATGTGAAACGACCAACCAAGCCTGGTCTGGTACCACATTACATTTTTTTCTCGAATCTCAATATTTACATACTTATATTCTTCTCCTCACAGCTTGTATTTAATATGCTTTTGCACTGACGTTGCGCTTGATTTCTTGGATTTGCCTTTCATGTTCCATAGGGATTTCAAAATTGCTGAGTTACCGACTTGCCACTTGAAGTTTACATTGTACAGGTGTGCATACGCAGTTATCTACATATGTATGTGTATGGACAAGTATACATTGGTCGTGGTCACACCGTCTTTATAGTGGGGGGACTATTGCTAACAAAACACACGCCCTTCTCCCACTACAACAGCTCGGCTTTGGCACGCGACTACTTACCGCCACAGCTGCCTGCCATTGACATTTATCTTCCATTCATCTAAACGGCATTTCTGTGCTTCGACTTCACAGACACTTACTTACATGTATATACATACATATCTATATTTTCTTTTCCATAAAACTCGTCGACAATATTTTTCTTCACAATGCATATCATTTATCAGCCTTGACGCCAAATTTGTCATTCCAAAATCTGTCAATTCCTGCTTTATTAATATTATGCCGCACCCAGATTTCTAGCTGCCCGACCATTTGCTGGACTACGCAAAATTCGTATACTTCTTTTGCTTACCCTGTGTATAGTATGTACAAATACGAATAAATGTACATATATTTTATATTGATACGAAGGTTTGTTTGGATGCGGCGCTTATACAAACATTTATTCTATGGCGGCTGATTTAACATTTTAAGAGTCAATTTATCGTATGCCTGAGTAAATATTGTTTGGTTGTTCCTCACGTTCATACACACACTCACTCAAACACTCATTTCTAAGTCGCGTCAATTTGATATTCGTTCGACTTCATGCCGACAATAGAGGTTAGTGAGGTCACTTAAGTGATTGAGGGTAAATAAGCTTTGGTAATTCTTTACAAGGGCACTGTGGGCTGCAATGATCAATTTTATGCTCAAACATACACGCTATTCAATTCTAAGCTTTATTATTCACGAAACGATTCAGTGAAAATGGAATATTCTTGATGAATTGCCGGTTTGGCAGCTCTATGTACTTAGTCCTGCCATAAGTTCTGTTACAAGTTAAGCCCGTTATAGATATAAAATTATAATACTTTTTGACTGAATTTAGTTTCATTTAATCATATATCACAAAAAGGTGTAATTGTCTTTCGAAGTGGTCACCATTTTCTTGTGCACAAGCCTTCCTTAGGTCATTTAGCTTTTGCAGCACGCACGGTTTCCATGGCTATTGGCGTCGCTGCTCGAACCAAAGATTGTTTGAAGCTCTCCAAATTTTTGTAATGTCTTCGACAAGCCATGTTTTCCGATTCTGATCACAAACTGTAGTCCAATGCATTCAGATGTGGACTTTCACATCCAGGCTAACCCAGTCTTCTGCGGCTATGAACCCAGAAATATTGTTTTTTAACCACTACTGGGTCGTTTTTGCCTTATGGTCTGGAGCGGAATCTTGCTGGAAGATACAGCACTCTCCATTGAAGAAAGTGCTGCTCAACTGCTTCACCGAGCCTTCGAAAACATCCTCCTTTTGTTCCGATCTTAACCACTTCTTCACAGAAATTAAGAGATGTAACGCCTTTACAAAACACTCCACACCAAACCATTACGGAGGCTGGATGGTGGCTGCACTGAACCCTTGGAACAACATTTTTTGCGTCTTTAGAAGTTTAAGCATAGATTTTGCCGTTTTGCTTAATAAAAATTTCTTCAACAGTGAAAATTTTCTCGTCTTTGAAAATAATATTTTCATGGCCGTTGACTGCCTGCCAACGAAGAAGCTACTTACATCTGTCGAGTCTAGTTTTCTTCACGCGTGTTGTCAAAAGGTGATCAGTTGAGCGACGGAAGGCTTTTATGTGGAGATCATCTCTAATTAGTCTTGACATGGATCTTGTCGATACATTCAGTTCCCTGGACATAATTTTTTTCCGTTGTATCGGCTTTTATCGTTTCGAAGATGATCACTTCTTTTTCTGCCTGTCAGAAAACGATTGATCGTGCGGTATACCAACATTCTCGAAACATTAGGTTTTTCAGCAATTCGTAAATCTCACGCACTGCGTTACCAAAACGAACTTTTTTTCTGTCCTATGAACGAAATATACTTTTTCGGAAATGGGAGAAAAAATAAAAATAAACGTGTATCGGCGATTTTCATGTACACGTCAACATTTTTTTTTATGTATAAAATATAGAGCTCGTAGTCCGCCTGTGTGAAAAACTTTGGACCAATTTTTAACCCTTTTTCCGTGATCCAATCGCGCTGAATTTCTGCAGGCAGACTCGTGGAAATGTTTTTATTATGTAAAATTAAAAAAAAAAAAAAATTTATCAATTCTCAGATTTTCTTGAATTTTTTTTTCTAAAAAAAAATTGTTTCTAAATTTTCGGCATAACTTGAAGGGACTCCAAATTTTTAAGCAACTTATTAACCTATAATTTATTGTTTCATACAACACACTCTGTGCCGTTTGTGTGTTTGTTACAGTTCCGGAAGATCCGATCATTTGACAGTTGCGCTACTAGGAGACGTATACTTTGACAATTGTTTTATATTTGTATATTTCATCTTACGAAAAATGCAGTGCCCGACTCGAAATAACTTTTGTTACGTTTGTGGCTTATTCGCACCAAGTAAAAATTTTAAAAATATTACGAAAACAGTGGTTACTTCGTTTTTTTGTGGTTAATTGCTTTAGAAAATATTCAAGACTGCTTATGTTCCTTACTAGTGGTATACTCCGGAAGTCATGTGCGACTATTGCTATAGAAATTTATGCAAGTTTACTGATGGAAGGTCAAAAATAAAGTACTCTGTACCAACAATTTGGATACCACGTACGGAGAACTGCAGTGAACTGTGCTACTTTTGCGTAACTTTTACTCAAACTAAAGGGTACCAATACTTTCGCCGCAACAAAATTCGCTACGCTAATGTAGAATCGGTTATTCCAGCGGTTCTGTACTCACCAGAAGAACGTATAGCGGCTTCAATGGAGATTTTTGATGATGTTCCCGAATTAAGGGATGGAGAACCAACAGTAGCACCAACAACACCACCCAGTGAACTTGGGACTGCAGTGCCGCATTTAGTAACGCAAGCCGACTTCAATGACCTTGTACGAGAAGGAAATTTGTCTAAGAGAACAGCCGAACTCTTTGCATTACGCTTTAAGCAATGGAATATAGTGGCGGCTGATTTTAAAATAACGGAAAAATAAAAGGCCTAAGTTTCTTTAAAAGCATTAAGATGTTTAATGTAACAATTTTTAATTTTAATATAATAAAGTTAATTCAAAAATTCGGGGTTTTATATCTCTATTGTAATGCGGAGTGAAATACCTTTCTTTTGATACCCACATTGGCATATTTCATGCAATTTTTTTTTTTTTAATTTCGAACAGGTGGCAACCCTGTGAAATATTGTCAGTGGCAGCATCTAGGTGAAAAGTCTAGAAATATGATACACTATCTGTGTGCCCAATTTCATTTAAATCCGTTAAGCTAATCCTGAGATCGTGTGGCTATACAGATATGCATACAAGAATTGCTCGTTTAAAGTTATAAAATGCAAAAAAGAAAAAAATTGTGACGTGTACATGAAAATCGTATATTTCGTTCATAGGACAGAATGTGTGCAACGCGGTTTTATATTGAAGCCGCCTTAGAAATGGTGAAAAGTTTGTTGTTTTATGTCGCTTCCGACCGCAGATTAATGATTTCAGGAGTAAATTTTCCTATATTTTAACCATTCATGTTTCAAGCTCGGTCTGAACCCGTGTGTCTTTCTGATTGTAATAACGTACAAATTCACTTGGTTATGCCGGCCCCTGCATGAAGATATCGCATTAAGCGTTGTCAGACACTGAGAAGAAAAAAAATAGAGGTGACCTCCTCAATACATCCAAGGATGATAGAATACATGGTTGCGCCTTTCGAATTCGCTCCGTCGTCAGAGCCTATGCGTAAACGAATAAAAGGAAGGGGAATTATTTGTTTGTGAAGAGAAGGCGCCACCTATTGTACTAAAATCGACTCATAGCATATCAGTATGGTTCACTAGACAGCTTCATATTCCATAATTGCTGTGAATTTCATAAAAAGGTGAATCGTAGCTTTAGCTGACTTTGGGAGTTGGCAAAGACACGCCCTTTTATTTGTAGCGTAAGGAATTGCCTCGGTTATCGTAGTTAACAATACTTATTCATCTTGTTTACTACAAATGAATAAAATGTAAGCTACAGGAGTGATGGAAAAAAGTAGTCATATTTCATAATTTTTCTCAGTTTACTTGAAATAAATTTAATTCGAAAGTTTTGCAACCCCGAATTTTCCTGATGGGTGTGATTCTGTGACGGTCAAGAAACATGGGAAAAAGTTCTAAAATCCTTGGTAGAAAACTTTCGAATTAAACTTGATTTAAGCACACCGTGTTTTCTGCAAAAATTCTATATAAATAGTAGAGGTTCCTCTATACGGCTTCCATGCAATAAGTATCCGCCAATTCTTATTTAAGCAAACCCTGCTTGAGATATTGCCAACAAAATATGTCCAACTTTTCTTTAATCTCTTCGTCCCTGAATTAAAATTTGGCTCCCTTAAAAATAGTTTGCCATAATGTCCAGACATAGGTAACTCCTTATCTCCTATCTTTACTTTCCTACATTTTCCTTTTTTATTCTGAGGGGACGAAATTGTACACATTCGTCCAAGTGGAACTTCGCGTATGCCTAACCTAATCTAAAAATAGTAAAGTTTAGATATTATATAAAATTATATTAGTATTATTATATAATATTATATATAAGAAAGAAGAAAACAGGGCTATGGGGAAGGAGGTATTGAGGTACAGGTTTTCCCAAGTAACTGGCCAGGATCCAAATAGCACGTAGAAATGCACTTCTTATGGATCCTGTTACCGTAACCTGTCTAGTCGAATTATTTCAACCCATTTATAAATCTATCGAGATCGCCTTTTGTGGCACCTGGCCAGTCTTTTAGCTCACATATTACATATGTGCTTGCTAGGGACGCGAGTGCTGAGGATTTGCATAGAAAATGTTTTCTCGCAGTCGTCCAAAGGTTCTTTTGTAGAGTAGGCCGATTATCATCTACCAGAGCCTAGGAGTACTCGTAGAGGCTAAAAACTTATCAAAATATTTCTTTGTTTTATCTTATTGTTAGAGTATATATTATATATATTGTATATATTATATATATTTCTTTTTTTTTACAATAACCTTTACACAAATGCACTTTACATTTTTCATAAATGGTATTTATTGTTGTTTGAGCTTTCGTTACATTCTCCAAAGTGAAAGGCCGGAGCTTAATAAATATGTGCTGTTTATGGATAGAGTTTCGAATGCAGCTGCGCAACAGTGGTTAAAAGGATTCAGTGTCAAAAATATCGATAAAATTAAGGAAATCGAGGAGTCGAACCGGCATATGAGAACTTATTCCATAACTTAAGAACTAAAGATTAGCCAGAAAATCATTTGAGATCATTAAGTTTGGTCTCAGGGAAAAACTCTTTGCTCTTCTTTGCTGAAAAATAACGAATATTTTAATAAACGGATGGTAACTGGCGACGAAATAGAGGCCACATATGAATACAACGGCTCAAAGGAATCGCAGTCAAATAGCAGCAGATGGCCCAAACGATCGCTTAGCGTGGATTAGGAAGGATTTTTTTGTGTATTTGGAGGGATTGGAAGAACTGCTCCCCTCAAGCTAAATACTCAATTCAGACATTGAATGGCTACTACTGACCAGATTGACGTAGAGATGTTAGCGAAAGGCGAGAGTGTTTTATTCCATCAAAGCAACGTCAGGCGGTAAATATTTTTAATGACCTATGTACACCAAAAGCGTTGACAGAAAGGAAGGAGAGTTGTGTTGTATCTGCAGTATAGTTTGGACCTATTCTACGCGCTTGAAACATTTTCAAGTTTTCCGGTCACGATTTCCCGCACATTGTAATAATGGTTAATGGTTAATGGTTGTTAAGGGTTAAGGTATGGCCCTTTAGCACTGCGACCATATTGATCTATTGTGCACCCTATGCTGTCTATTGACTGTTAAGTATGCTTATGAATTGTACCAGCTCCTTCTGAGGGAGTGATTGAAGGTCTTCATCTGTAAGCATGGACTTGTTTAAAAACCTTTTCCTTCTATGCGTCAACCCCGGACATGCGAGCATCTTTGCAGCCAAATCTGCAGGTGCTGGTGTTAGTTGTGCCTAATTTATGTAAGTGTCTGTTGCAGGTGAAGGGACCCGTGAGGGCACCTGTGAGAGTGCGAATGCTCTTTTTGTTTAACGTGAGGGTCATGTTAGCTCTTTTAGCGTTGAAACTCAGGAACTTTTTGGAGTGTCTAAGACCCTCTACGTTGTTCCAATGCTGATTTAATAGAGTTTTGGCCCAGTATTTTACATTTTGTTTTAGGTTGTTTTTGTTGAATCCGAACATGGGACTAGGTCCGATGAAGTTTACATCTGCCCCTTTTTTGGCTTGAAAGTCTGCCTTTTCGTTGCCGTCATATCCCTCATGTTCTGGTACCCAATGCCAGGTTATTGAGTGCCTTGTGGCATTCTAAGACAGTTTGAGTTGTAGGTATAGCTATCTAAAGCTTTTAGAACTGATTGGCTGTCCGAGAGTATTTTAACCTTTACTCTCTTTTGATTTCTACGTCGCATGATGTTTGCTGCTTCCATTATTGCGTATAGTTCCGCTTGGAAGATGGTGATGTCCCTGGTGAGAGTGAATGATTTGTGGTTTCTGGGCCACACTACTCCTGCTCCTACACCATAAGGTGTTTTTGATGCCTCAGTGTACCATTTTTGTGAATTATCATGAGGTTGCCCAATTTGAAATTTTCTTTCATGTGTAGCATGAGTGCTTACGTAGCTGCTTCCTCTTGGATTGCTATATGAAGTGGTGGGAGATTAAGGAGTGCTTCCATGCCAGCTGTTGGGTAGTTCTCATAGCCCCTGTGTTGCATAGGCAAGCAAGCCTTTGTACTTTTCCCAGTTTGGTTATAGCTGTTAACGTGACAATTAACGTTGCTAACAATTGACAATCTTTCAGTACTCTCGGACCTGAAAATCGAATCTCTCATCAAATTTTCGAAACGAATTAATATCTTTGACCAAAATCTACAATAAAAATCTCGGTTAGGTGGGGAAATCATTTAAAATAATGAGCTCTAGGGCAACACAACGGACCCACCTTGCGGTCTATGTGGCACTCCGATGCGGGGTCACCCTTAAACCAACCAACCCAACCAACGTTGCTCCAGCGGCTACGTTGGCTGAGTCATGTCGTCCGAATGGATACAAACGTTCCGGCTCTGATAGTATTCGATGTGGTACCAGCTGGTGGTAGCAGAGGAAGAGGAAGGCCTGCTCTGCGTTGGAAAGATCAGGCGGAGAAGGGATTGGCCTCACTTGATGTGTCCAACTGGCGCGGGTTAGCACGAGAAAGAAACAACTGACGCGCTTTGTTAAATTTGGCCAAAATCACGTAAGTGGTTATCGCGCCAATTAAGAAGAAGAAGAATTCTAGCGATTCAAATGCAATACCTTTCAAGGAAATATGAATTGAAATTCGGTTCATTAATGCATTTCAATTCCGAGCAAATTTTGATGTGTTGGAATACTGTACAGGTTTGATGATCATAATCATTTGGAAATAATTTAAAAAATTTCACACTTGCTATTAGCAATAAACTTTTATGAAGTAACAATTGTGTTGAAAAAAAATTTATACATATGTTGTCTTGAGCAATGAAACACACTGTGCTTCACATGTGCGCAATCCAATCAAGCGAATATAATCGAAACAGAAAAAATGCGAAAGTGTCAACCAGATTGTAATCGCAAGCATTCTATCTAACCCCACCGACAAAAAATAAATAAAAATAAAAAAATAAGAAAATAAAAAAGTCACTCACTTTCATCAACCTATCAAAGCGCTTGCTACTTATGCGTGTATTTACTTATGCATGCACACACGTACATACCCTTTTTATTGCTTCGGTTTCACAACATTTGTTGGTTGCCCTTTTAGTTATTGTTGATGATGCTTATGTTATTTTATAGATGACATAATTTCACCAAAATACAGGTGACATTGTCCACACCTTAGCTGTTGCAGACACAGACACGTACTCGTGGGTAAGCAAATATTTTTCGCCATTCAAAGAGTGCACACATGCGTATGCGTTTGTGTGAGTCGTTCGTGTGTGTCAGTGTTTCGTTCTTATCTTCATGAATATATCAGCTGCACCTTAGCACTTTTTAAGGAGCGAAATTTTATTGATGATATAAATAAGAAAGGGACAAGCTAGCGTAAATATATACTCTCATAAATTTGACTCACACACACACAGGCGCACTTAAAATGTACTTATACTTCCAGCCATATTCGCATGCATATGCTTTCACGCATAAAATGTTGTCAACGAAATGGCAGGACATGAAAATAAAGCAAATACATACGCATACGCATCTCGCATACAAAATAATAAGGGCCACCCGCTTATCCTCTTCCCATGAGACGAGCGGAGGCGAACGTGGCCATAACATTGCTTTTACGAGATTACTTATGTTGCACTAATGAAATGATGTCCTTCCTGCCAAATTTTTTTTTGCTTCACGCATCTTCTTAGTACGAGTGTGTGTGTGTCTAGATCTTTTTGACTTTTATGATATTCTTAAAATTTTATTTTTATTTTGTGAATTCTCGGTGTTGGGGAATGTGTATTCAGGCGCGTGATAAGTTTCTGTTTACCGCTGCTTGGCAAAAGCCATTCAAGCGTACGAATTGATTTTGGGGCAAAAGCTCGATAGCCGAAAGATAGTGTTCGCAGTGTTGGTGGTGGTGGTGAAAAATTTGATGATGCTGATGACTTTTGTACGCACAACATTGCAGACAATATGTTGCAGCTATTCATGCTGCGAAAGAGCAAATGCGTGATGGTAGTGTAATTTAATGATAAGAACCATTTTCCCGCTTGGTGGGGTGTTTGTCTAACGTTTGCGTATCAGATGTCCTTCGAATGAACACGCTTTTCACTTTGAGCACACAGAAATATCTAATAGATAGTAATAAAAAAAATCTTAAACTGATGAGCATCTCAGCATGCCCGTCTCAGCTATCAATATTCGAATTATGTTCTTGCATAAACCAATCAAATGATAATTCTATGAATTTTTATTGGCGAATTATGTAAAAGTGTTTTGAATGAGGCGTAGTCAACTATGTGTGTACGTACAGAGGTAGGTTAGTAGGTAGGTAAGACAAAATATAACAATAGAAGTTGTAAGAAATATCTACCGTGAAAAAATATGAAATGCACGCTACGTGGTCAAGTGCGGATTCAGTGTAATAAATGTGGGTGCAGGCAGATAAGTATGTCTGCATGAGAGGGCGCTAAATATGGGCGCTAAAATATGTGGAACACTCCATGCACTAGAACAGTCCATGCACTAGAATTTGTTGGAAGTGATATAAGATTTTTGTATATGAATTTCGTAAAACAGTTTAAAAGCAAATTTTTGAGAAATTATCAAGTACTTGAAACTGATGAAACAAGAAAGATCTCTCAGACTAGTACAATTCCTAGCAACTGACCCGATTATGCGAAAATGGGTTTGGAGCTCAAATAAAATAGTGACGAAATATACAAAACTATGCAAAATAATCATAGACGAAATATCAAAACATGCAATCACCCTACTGGAATATTTTTAAGTTTTTCTAGTGGCGTTGCACATCAATCATATTTGACACTTGTGAAATAAACAGCTGCGGTATAGGAACAGTCAAGCAATGGAGGTCCGAATAAGCATTTCCATCACACAAAATCATTTTTTTTTTCATTAAGTAAAAGAGTTATTCGAAAAAAAATTAGATGATCAATTTTGCATACAACTCTTGACGGCTGGAATAATGACATTGAAAATCGAATAACAAATGTTTTTGAAAATCCGATAACTAAAAACCAAGTCATACTAAAAAAAACATTTCGGCGGGTTTATAATTATCAAAAAAATGTGTAGATAATTCCGCAATCCTTTCAACAAGGGTGAAATTTTTCATCTATTTTTTCTATGGCGACCGACTACGTCTAATGTACTCGTGTGCTCGTAATAATAGCAGCGCGACAGATTGCAAAGCTTTGACTATTTGTTTTATTTTTATTTTTTATTAACATTTAACATAAAAAAATAGTCCAAACTAAAACAAAACCAATGTAACTCAAGTTTCAAACTTTGTACTAAATTCAAGGGATCCGGCAGTCTCAAATTTCAAAAAATCGTTTTGTTTGTTTTTTCGATATTTCGAAAGTTTAGTATCTTAAGAGTATATTGTGAAAATTTTATGCGGAAACTCCCAATATTATAGCTTCTACAGACCATAAACTAGGTAGGGAGCCGTCCGCGCGCTCCTGTACCTCACATTTTAAACTCATTTATCTCGAAACGACTTTTTCCGGCCTGTTGTTGTCAAAAAACAAAAAAAAACTATTTAACCGAATCGTCTGCAATTTTTAATAGATATGTTTTATCGCTCATATTAGAATCATATTATAATTTCAACTATTTCGTATTTTTTTGATTAAAAAACTAAAAAAAACCAGATTTAAAAAAAAAATCGCGCCATTTTGTAAATTTTTTTATTTTTATTTTAGTATGGGTCATAGCTACAGTCAAACTGATTCATAATTTTTTTGGTTTTTGCGTTTCAGATAAATAGGAGAGCCAAAATGGACAACACCGTCCAGGTCCAATTTTCCGGAGGGTCAACTTTAGCGCCATTTTTTAAATTATTAATAACAAAATTTTATTTTTTTTTCATTTTTGTATGTAAAAGAAGTGGAATATCGAGATTAAATATTGTTTTTCATTTTTTTTGTTGTAAAAAAAAAATTTCTGAAAACACCCTAAATTTTCGAGCTCGAGACCTTAACGAATACTCGACATTTTTTTATATGGAGAAAATTCATCAGACCGTCAGCTATAAAAAATTGCCAAAAATCAACGCAATTTTTGAGCTACTTCAAGCTTGCACCCTAAAACCCAAAATGTGGAATGAAATTTTCAAAATTAAAGAGTAGAAGCTTTTAAAAAAATATTTTGTGGAAAAAATAATGAAGGCAATCGAGCTCAAATAAAGTCTGGCTTGTAACATTTCTGACGATATCCAATTTGTGCACATCGCATTAAAAAATTTAGACTTATATAAGATTTTAATACCTTTTGTTAAGGTCTTTTTGATATGTACCATCACCATAACTTCTGTGTAAAAATATCAAAATTTATGTAAAAATATATGAAATGCTTTTATAGTCCTGAAGTTCTTTCAACAGCAACAGCCCTAACTATTTATTTGTTTTTTATTTATTTTTTGCATTTGTATAAAAAGTTAGCAGCCTCACCTCAAAACTCAAAATATGAACTGGAAATATTCAGAGTTAGCAAATAGTAACTCTTAAAAAAATTGTAAAAAAAAATTTGAAGATAATCAAATAAAATTCAGACTTATAAGGGTGGTTAAGTTTTAAGGGCCGGTGTTGACTTTGAATAAAATACAATTTTTTTAAGAAATTATTCTCATTTATCTTTATTTTGATAATATTGGTATGGCTTAACTACGTATGAAACAAAATATCGGCCAAATGCTATACCTCCATCCAATGGTTCAAATTTTCGATGACGCTGAGGCATAATTGAGGTTCTATGCCGTTAATGTGCCGAATTATCTCATCCTTAAGCTTTTGAATTGTTGCTGGCTTATCGATGTACACCTTTTCTTTCAAATAATACCAAAGAAAGAAGTCCAACGGTGTTAAGTCACATGATCTTGGCGGCCATTTGACATCGCCGCGGCGTGAGATTATTCGGCCATAAAATTTTTCGCGCAAAAGAGCCATTGTTCCGTTAGTTGTTGAAACCATATATCGTCCACATTCATATCTTCGGGCCATAAAAAGTTTGTTATCATCTCACGATAGCGAACACTATTCATAGTAACTGCCTGACCGGCCTCATTTTGGAAAAAATACAGCCCAATGATGCCGCCGGCTCATAAAGCGCACCAAACAGTCACTCTTTGTGGGTGCATTATAAGGTTTTATTACCTGCTGTTAGGAACTTCTTTAATTTGTACCATCTGCATAAATTCTGTGTAAAAAATGTCAAAATTTGCTTAAGTTCGTCTCCATCAGTTTGAGCATTAGCAACATTTTAGTAACACTGATGTCAGTGTTGCAGGTGTTCCCACGCCAGTCGGTTCTATGCTGCCAGAGCGACCCGGATTTATATCTAACCAAAGACTGTAACTTTAGCAGCATTCCCCCGACGCATTATGCAGAAAATCACCACTTTTCGTTAATGATTAAATGTTTGTACTAAGCTCCACTTTTTGCCTGTAAATATTTATACGTTGCATTAGACAAGAAAATGCATGGCGCCGAACACGGCAAATCCGCCACTGACTACCGCGACCTAATGCATGTTGGTCGCTACTAAAATGCGCTGCCAGTCGCGATGAGCAGCAACACCTGCTGCCTTCGCAAAAAGTCGTACCGTATATTCATGCTTCGATACAATCGACAAATCGGCAAGGGCAATGGAAGTTGGCAGCAATAAAATACTTGACTTCAAATTAATATTAGCATAACGTTGGACTTTTTGTGCGACGCCCACTCCATGCAGCTAAGACGCGCCGCACACAAATTCAACTATGATGAGGCAAAGACACGAAAGGATGTAAAAATGCAGGAAAATATGTAGACAGCAGTTGGCAAGAGTATTACTCCCGTGTAGAATTACAGTTTAAAAATGCAATTCCAGCTGTGCGTTGCAACTATGAAATTGAAAAGAGCTTTCGCTAGTTTCTTTTTTCACATACGAATGTATTTCTGACAGGTGTTTACACATGCATGCGCATATATGTATATGTATATGAATATTTGTATGTATTTGAAATATGCCAAAAAGTACTCAGTTTATTCAAATCCAAAAAAAAAAAAAAGAATATTTTTGTGGTTACATCTTAATTATACTTTTGGCTTACACAGTCCCCGTTCGTCAGTTGACGGTTGACCTGACCCAGATATGAAGCAGCAGCTAAAACAATTCGTCTGTATGTTCAAAATTAAAAGTTACCATATGTACATATATTGAAATATAAAATGCAATTGCTATAAACAAAGCGCTGTTGTGGCCACCGGAGTTGGATGCATGTGCATGTGTTCTATCTTCATGCGGGGCTTGTCAGAATGGATGCACACACCAGACACTACCGCACATTGAAGGTGCATGCATCTGTATGCGTAGGTAAAAGAAGAAACCTATTCTAATCAAAAACCTCAAATTGAGGTACGTTGAGGGTGTCCCAAGTTCGAGGTTCTTTTTTATTTCAAATTGAGAATAGAGAAAATAATGCACATACAGAGCGATTCCAAATCAAGTGTTCCAAGTATAGGGTTGTTCAATAGGTGCGCTTCAACTTTCTTCCGATAGGGAGGACGAACGACGCAATATTTTTTATTTTTCGCTTGTCATTTATTAACTTCATTAGTATACATTTCATCATGGAACGCTACACACTTGAGCAACGATTGCAAATCGTGCAAATTTTTTATGAAAATAATCGTTCTTCGTTTTTTTATTTTTAATCGTTCTGTTGCTGCTACTTTAAGGGCATTACGGCCATTTTACGGTCCATTTAACAAACCGTCCCGTTTTGGGGTTATGTGAAGTCATTGGTCTACAGTAACAAGCCGGCGACGATTTGTGAGCTCAGAGCCAATATTGAACGCGAAATTGCTGGAATTTCGGCCGATTTATGCAAAAGAGTGGTCGAAAATTGGGTTCAACGATTGGACTTCGTAAAACGTGCACGCGGTGGTCATGCAAAAGAAATCGAATTTTATACTTAAATGTATATGTTCAAACTCGATAATAAAAAAAAATATATTAGTTAAAAAAGTCAAACCGTTTGTGTTTTATTCAAAAAAGTTCAAAAGTTGAAGCGCTCTTACTGAAAAACCCTATATCTAAGATAAAATAAGAAGTAAACAGAAACATTATCGTAAATGGAAAGTTGTGGTATAAGGTTTTCATAAGTTGAAATATCTAAATTTTTATAATTTTTTTTTATTTTTTTAGAATCAAATTTGTTTTTTTTTTCAGTATTCAAAATTTTGGTATAAAGTTTTATAAAGTTGAAATATCTACATTTTTATACATTTTTTTTAAATTTTTAGAACAAAATTTGTTTTGTTTTGAAAAAAAAAATTATTCTTTTTTTAATTTTCGTGAAAGTCTTTTCTGGTTATTCGAAATTTTTTGAATGTTGAAAATTTTGGAAAAGAGTTACTTAAGGGGAAATATCTACATTTTTATAATTTTTTTTTTAATGTTTAGGATTAAATTGGATTTAATGTTTTCTAAAGTTGAAATATCTACATTTTTATAAATTTCTTTATCATTTTTTTGGTAAGTAGGTGAAATGGTTGAAGTGCACCTGGCACTCCTCAAGTAGAACTAAAGCGCCGTTTTGATACCATTTTGAGACCTCCAACAGGCAGATATCTACAGCCAGCCAGAGCTGTTGATATAATAAAGAAGATTGATTGGATTTAGGTTGGCGCACTGCCCCAGGCTGTCGAAGAAAGGAGCACCCAGTGACCTTAATAGTCTAGCTGCCAACCCCGGATATTTACAAAGAAACTACTCTACAGTCTCCTTCTCTGAAAGGTCCACACTTCTTCTGAAATGAGGGTTAAATGGTAACCCTATTTTTTCTGCGTGCGCCGATCATCCAGTGCCCACAGCTACGAGTTTGGAAATTTAATGGCGAGGAGTTCAAAGAACTTTCTGGGTCCTTCATATATCGTATTGGGGCCAGAGGTTTTCGAAATAGCACATGAAGAAATGGAGCTCCATCTTTTCTGCGCTTTCCTGAGAAATAATTGGTGCAGTCCCCCTTTAACAACTGTCAAGTGGATGCCGATGACCGGGTAGGAGGTCTCTGAGGCCAATTCAATCGCTCAAGTCACTTCTTCACCCGTAGTTTTTTACATAGAACTGCTGAATACAACATATGGATGCATGTAAATGTAAGGATCACTTAGCTTGCTGTGCCAGTTTACCATAATAATACGCAAAAAGGTGACATATTGTCATCTATTTTGAAATATGATACAATTTAGACGCAAACACGCATATTTTTTCGGTCCTTCTCTCTGCGAGAATCTACTGTCAGAATTTTATTATGTTGAAAAAAATTTTTTTTGTCATATTTTTAGGTCTTACACTTAGCCAGTATACAGTTATTATTTTTTTATATTGTAATATCCCAATTCCAGACTCGGTACGATGCACATAATCTCACCACTGAAACTATTGTTCTATAACTTAATTTTAAGGATTTTCTGAGTGAATTTGAAGCTTTATTATTAAAATTTAGTACAATATATTTTATTCAAAGTAATGTCCATCGTTAGCCACTACTTTTTCCCATCTTTCTGGTAATTTGTGGATACCGTCCCAAAAGAATTGCGCCGGCTTGACTGCCAAGAAGGAATCGAGCCAATTTTTGATACCCTCAACTGAAGTGTATCGTATTCCAGTGAGTGCGTTCTGCATCGGCCGGAACAAATGGTAGTCGGACGGGGCAATGTCTGGGCTATAAGGCGGGTGAGGTAAAATTTCCCATCCACTGTTTTCCAAATATGTTTTGGGCGGTTGAGCAACATGCGGCCGAGCGTTATCATGTTGTAAAATTATGGCCTCGTGCCTGGTCGCATATTCCGGCCGTTTTTCGGCGATTGCTCTCTTCAAACGAATCAATTGTGTTCGGTAGAGGTCCCCTGTGATCGTCTGGGTCGATTTCAACAGTTCATACTAGATCACACCTTTCTGATCCCACCAAATACAGAGCATTACCTTGGCGCAATGAATATTCTTCTTCGGCGTCGGTTTCGCTGGTTGGCCGGTCTTCACGTATGATATTTTGCGTTTAGGGTTGTCATAATGGATCCATTTTTCATCCCCAGTCACAACCCGATGCAAAAACGACTTCAATTTGTGGCGTTCAAGCAGCAATTCGGCCATGCATTTTCGCCTTTCAACGTCTCTCGGCTTCAGTTCATGGGGAACCCAATTTCCAAGCTTCTGAATGAATCCGGCTGCTTTTAAACGTTTTGAAATGGCTGCTTGAGTGACTCCCAATGATTTTGCTAGTTCTTCTTGAGTTTGACAGCAATCTTCATCGAGTAATGCCTCTAATTCTTCATTTTCAAACTTTTTTGGATGTCCTGGACGTTCCTTGTCTTCCAAGTCAAAATGTAATGCTTCCCGCAAATTGCGTTTTATTGGCACAAAAGTTGACATGCTGATGGCTACAAAAAAACTATTGTTTACACTTTAACGGAATGACACATACTGAAAAATAAAGCGCAATAATAACGCTTCACAATGACGTTAGTTAATGTATGACCTGTTTCGATTTTATATTGGTAACGCCATCTCTCAGAAAATCCTTAAAATTAAGTTATAGAACCCAGAATTTTCACAGCGTTTGGTGCCTGAGCATTGCTCATTGGAACCTAGTCATTGTTTTAACCATACATCTTTGTTCTCGTCAACCTTATATTTCCATGATGTGTAATGGTTAACTGTGCTTTTGCTCAGTCCAAGTGAGGATTTTTATGTCTTAGTAGACAATATTTCTGTTTTACTAAAATTTAGCAAAGAATAGTGTTTTTAAATAGGTGTCACACCTTGTCCAGTAATGCCAGTATGGAGTTATGGTGCGCAGCTATGGGGGTGCGCCAGTCAAAGTACGAAAACCCAAATCCAACATTTCCAAAATAAGGTCCTTAGGTTCATTGCCAAAGCATCATGGTAATGCAGAAGTTCCGACATTGAGCGCGACCTTAAAATAAACTCCGTCAACACTGAAATCGCAAAGATTGCAGTTGCCCATAAAGAAAGACTAATAAACCACATCAATGAAGAAACACTTAATTTAATTGAGACCAACGGATTAATACGAAGGCTTGGACGCACTAAACCTAGCGATTTCATACCTCCATAGAAATGCTTTATGTCATGTAGAGTGAAAATTGTGTAATGTTATCATAATTAAGTTGCTTGTTAGTAATTTGTAAATATTTATGAACTAGTTGCAATAAAAATGAAAATTAAACAAAAATAATAATAAAATATAAACGGTAATAAAATTGTCCCCGCGTGCCCACAATTTTTTTTTTCTCAGTTCTAAAAGTATGCACTGCAAAAACAGGTTTCTTGGCGAAAATCACTTGTTCTCACTTTTATGACAATTTTTTTTTTAAATTTTTCAATTGTAATGCTTTTACTTTATTTTTAACAGGGGCCCAGAAAACTGTCTTGCGAATAACCCGACGTGAATTACATAATATTCTGAATGAATTTAAAGGTATAAAAATAGAAGAAAAATTTAATTTGATGGAAGAACGAGTTGTGTGCAATTGCCTTCTTGTCCCAGAAACCTCTTCTCGGATCACTGGAATTAATCAAGAGCTTATTGAGCGATTAAGAGTTATTTTAGAAGTTGTTTCAATTGGCTACGATGTAGATTCTGTTAAGTTTGATAGATATATACAAATTACAGCAAAACTTTACACAGACTTGTATGACTGGCACCCAATGTCTCCTACACGCCATAAGGTATTAATATACGGTGCCATGGTGATCACTCATGCCATTTTATCAATTGGACAGCTATCAGAAGAGGCAGACGAGGCCAGAAATAAACACTTCCGAAAATACCGCCTGGATTTTGCCCGAAAATTTTCTAGAGTAGAGTGCAACAGAGATATTCTGAACAGGTTGTTACTAACATCTGACCCATTCTTGAGCTGCACTAGCAAAAAGAAAAATAAAAGAAGAGAAAAGCCGTTTTCTGAATAGGCAAAGAAACTCCTGATACCGGGTACACCGACAACGGACGAAGAATAAGTCACAGCTTATTCAAGTACTAGAAAAAAAAAAATCATAAACCATTAATTATATGCCATTTATCAATAACTTACAAAGTAAGTGTGGAATAGATATATTGTTTATTTAACATATAATTTTTATTTAATTTTGTTTTATTATTGTGAAATATATCGCCATTATGATTTATAAACGTGTTTTATTAATGAATGTATTTGAGAAGCACTGAATAATTTTGACCGTTTTTTGCGAATTATACTCGCACTTACAGAGATCTGCCCCTTACGTTGTCCGTTTTTATATTACTTTTAATTTGATCCTGAGCGCAATTGAACACATCTTAGTAATTTTCAGATCTTCTACTTTACTTATCAAAGCATAAGCTATCGTTTTGTGTCAGTTATCAAAGGAAAATACTGTTGAAAAAGTAACGCGAACCTTAGCGACCCTGTACTACAAAGCATACACTTCTGTAGTCTATCTGAAATGGGTTTAATTAAAATCTTTATACCAGCAATTTTATATGGTTAAAAAAAAAAAACATGAAAAAAATTGAGGAAAATTTCCAAAATAGAGTGAGTTCAGACCTTTCATATTGACAAAAATAGTTTTGAATGGCAAATATACAGTATTAAGCTGGAAACTACTATTTCTGGCAAAGTATCGAAGCCATGACAAACAAGTGGGAGCAAAATACTCGTTCGGATTTTTTATGACAAAAATGCGGCACATAGTCACTCAAAGTATATAATAAATTCTTTAAAGTCACAGTATGGATTTCATTAATATAAGAACCGTTTTCTTTGAAATTTTCATCACAAATTTTCGTAGTTAATGAAGTTACAAATAAATTATTTTAAAGATGGCGTAAGTCCGCTTTCCTAGGACACACACATTTAGTTAAAAATTATTTTATATGAGTGACAACATTTTAAGCGACATACACCATGTGCTTTGCGCATAGAAAGTGGCACGTCATGAGACCAACTAGCCTCCAGCAGTCCCCTCTGCTTAATGACAGGAGGAACTGTCACATCAGTTTTGTACATCTGCAGCCTCTCTCAGCCTGCCAACTCGCTTGTGGGTTAGAGTAACTAACCGTGGATTTGATGATTGCCGAAGGGAGTGGCAGAACGGCACCCGGCCAAAGAAGTTGGCCTCAGAGCCCATCCTATCTAAGGAGTCTGAGGTCTCGTTACCCACTACACCCACGTGCCCCGGGACCTACTATATGTTAGCATCAGGCTGTTATGTCTACCGGCATAGTTCAGTCTGGATTTACAGGACTCGACTACGCTTGAAGTGGTTGGGGGCTGTTTAAGGCCATGACCGCAGCTTGGCTGCCACTGCCTCTCCATCTGTTTTCCACAACACAGTTCATCGCTTCTTGAACAGGGCACACCTCCTCTTGAAACGTAGATGCATGCTTTCCTAGATTCATTCCCCATAGTCGGAGCCGTGCTCGGGCCTGGAGCCATCCTTGAAAATGCGAAAACAGTGTTTGCCGGGTTCATTTTCTGAGTTTGACCACCGTTGAGCCTCTGGCAGCACCACACTATATCTCTTGTCAAGCACCACTCTGGATGGCATGGAGTCAAGAGGCATGGCCAGGAAAGTTGGATCGAAGTCCATGCCTGCTCTGTTGTCCAATGCCGTACAGGGGCCGTACCAGGGCCGTTCCCATTGTGCTTCAGCCTGCAGATGGCCTTCAAGGCCTCTCCTTGGATACATCTAATGCCGGGCTTGAAGTAGTCGGAAAATCTTCGGCGCAACAGTGCGTTGTAGTCTCGATAAGGTCCTCCTGACTTCCACGAGAGGGAGTCCACTCATTCAGACCACTGATGCATAGGTGAAGAGACGTGTTATTACGTTTAAAACTATTAAGCGTTAAGTTGTTAATAAGTGTGCACTTCATATTATATAATTATTAAAATGGAAAATGCCAATTTAGAATCGGACAGTAATTCAGGTGAGTATTTTCAGAATAATTTCCTTTATTGATACAAGTTATTCTAAATTTTATTTAATTTTAATGGTGAATTATTCCGCCAATATGGAAATCGTCCCAATGGATATAAAAATTATTGTACAGACATACCTTCTGCTCAAATATGAACGAGACTTTATCAATAAAACGGTCCCCGGATGACATATGGCAAAAGTAAATTTTTTGTTGGATGATAGGACTGTTATAAGCTTACATGGCAAATTTCAGCGTGATGTGTCACATAGTTTGTTTTCTGTGCTACTGTAAACAAGTCAAGCTCGAGTGTGTTCTTCGAGTTTAACAATGGAAATTTAAGTTGAACAAAGAATTTGTTTGAAATTTTGTTATTCCAACAAAATTTCGGCTTCAGACGCCTTAAAAATGTTGCAGACAACCTATGGGGACTCTGCTGTATCGCGTGCACGTGTTTTCCAGTGGTACAAATCGTTCAAAGAGGGCCGTACATCGGTTGAAAACTTGCCTCATGAACGTCGTCCAGCAACATCAGTAAACGACGAAAACATCGGAAAAGTAAAGGAAATAGTGCTTGAAAATCGCACAAATCGCAAAATCGGTTAACGCTGAATATTATTTAGACGTTTTAAAGCGTTTGCGCGAGAACATTCGTCTTAAAAGGAAGGAATTGTGGGACAACAAGTCATGGTTCTTGCATCACGACAATGCACCAGCTCACACATCACGTCTTGTTCGCGATTATTTGAACAAAAATAATGTTAATATCGTTCCGCAAGCACCGTATTCGCCTGATATGGCTCCATGTGACTTTTTCCTGTTTCCCAAACTCAAGTTGCCGCTCCGTGGAAAACATTTTGAGACAATTGAAGTCATAAAAGAGAATTCGAAGAACACACTCGAGCTTGACTTGTTTACAGTAGCACAGAAAACAAACTATGTGATATATCACGCTGAAATTTGCCATGTAAGCTTATAACAGTCCTACCAAAAAACAAAAAATTTATTTTTGCCTTGTTAGTGAAACTGACCGAGCAAAAGTTTGATCTTTTTTGGAACCTGGAAGGTTTTAAGAAGGAAAATTTATTTGTCTTCAAATATGTTTAATATAAAAAGAAGATACCAAAAAGCTACAAAAGAACTATCGAGAGTACCTTAAGAAAAAAAGATTTATTGTATATTAATATATCTCTAAAGATTATTATAATGTCTTAAATCAATGCCGAAAATATAAACCGTTTATTTTGCATGAAATGAAACATGCTGATTTTGTTTCTACAAAGACTTAGAAGGGGCAATTCTAGGAAGTAAAGTTTGATAAAGGTTTTAAAAACCAAACGATATATCGTGCAATGCTTTATTTAGTGAGAACGAGAATTTTTTATAGCTTAATTTATAAATAGTATTAGCCTCACGATGAAGGACACAGAACTTTTTAAATACAGTACTAATATTTCAGGATACCAAACCCATGATTGATTTTAAGAGAAGTTTTTTAATGAGAGATAAAAGCTCAGGGGTTTTGAATTGCCTGCCGAGGTGCCACTGTTGTTAGAAAAATCTCTTTCTAAGGGTGGACTTTAAAACCACTGCGTGACGTTTTCGAAATAAGAGGGGCTGAGACCTCTAACTTTGCGCTTACACAAGACAATGCTCTGAGGGAAATTGAAAATACGCATTAGCTGTCAAAAAAGAGAAAAACTGTTGGCGTTACCTATGCGTTCAGATGCCAATAGAAATAATTTAGTTTTAAGTAATTGCCGTTATTATGCCTCAGCGTCATCGAAAATTTGGACCATCGGATGGAGGTGTGCCGCCGAGGCCGTGGCGGCCATTTGGCCGATATTTTGGTTTATCTGTAATTGAGCCATATCAATATTATCATAATAAAGAGAAATGACAATAATTTCCTAAAAAAATTCAATTTCATTCAAAATCAGCACCGGCCCTTGAAACGAAACAATCAAGACGCATTTATTAAAGGTCGTGGCACTTGACCAACAACAATATTTTGCACGTATGATTGTCACAGCAAAGTATTGGAAAAGTAAAAAAACAAAAAAATTAATTCGCCTTATTTTATTCTGTGTTGACTGCCACATGGACAAACCGAAAGAAAAAAAAATCAGCTGATTTACCAACACCACCTTTTAATAGATTCGCCTTGGGTACAATGAAATAGAAATTAAATTCATTTTTAAATAACGATGAGTATTTTCAAATATCTGCCCTTTGAAAATTTGTGCTCCAAATGCTCACAAACTTACAAAATACAATTGCAAACTTTTATAGACGTCACTATTTATGCGTGAAATTTTAATAAACTTCTCCATCCAGGCCGTAGTTGGGGGGGCATTAGCCACTGCAAGTTGAAAAGTAATAATAAAGTGAAATTATTCATGTTGCAAATTTGTAATAAAGTGAAATATTCCTCTACTTTTACATCATATGAATGAACTTACATACTCGAATACATACAACGTAAATGCGCCTGACCGACACATAAACATATGTGCGATTACAGTGCTATCTGGATATTTGTAACTAATAAAGGAGGATATATTTTTTTAATTAGGATACGCCTGGCAAAATGAAGACACATAAATATAACGGACTACCGGGTTATCTTTTTGGAGAGCTAAAATATGTACTCGTTTTCGAAAAAATTTCCTGAATAGTTTCCATATGTATTTTTTTTATAAACAGTGCAAAATCCTAAGCTCAAGTTTTCAAGGTTTATTTCACTAAGGTGTCACGCCCTTTCAAGTGCAAAGTTCAAGTTGACGTACAATTAATCACCAAGCAACGAAGCACGTAAAGGTTAAAATAAAGATTTCCATACATTTCATACAAATATATAGGTATATTTTTTTTTATTTAGTAAAAAAAATATTCAAAAACAAATTTTCACAAATTTTCGTATATAGAAGAAAGAGACTAGCACCATCAACAAAAAAATTAACAGTAATTTTTGGTCAACTTAAAATTTTTCGTGTAAAAATTCATCTAAAAAATTCTGGTTAAAAAGTTGAAAATTTTGACGAAAATTTAAAAATTTTGTACAAAGTTTGAGAATTAGCGTTTTATGGTTTTTGTTGTAGTATGAACCAAGAAGAAGATAGTTCCATTTAATGACATTCGCAGATTTTTTGACTTTTGACTTTTACTGGTGGTATGACATTTTCATCGAATATAGCTAAGAGATTGAAAATTGTAATTATTAAGTCATTTAATATTAATTAGTAAATTTTTAAACTGCCTTCAATTTAATTTAAATTTAACTTTATAAAATATCAAAAACGAAAAAAATTAAATGCGCTTTTCCAAGCTGCAAAAATATGCGCACGTGGCGCCAATGCAAGGAATAAAACACTACAATATGTTTTTAACTTTTTACAATATGGCAACACTGTTAGCAATATGAATAAAATTATAAAATTGACGATTAAAAAATCTCTGTATCCGTCAGAAAATGTTAAGCGAAAGTACCTTGTTTTTCAAGTGAAACTTCTTAGGCGGCGATGGACGAGCGAGAATGGAGAGTAAAATTTCAAGGTCAAGCAACGTTTTGGCATTTTCGTTCCGCGAGAATGAAAAATATATAATGTAGAGAAAAAGGAGAGAGGGAGCTATACCTTATAAATATCTTAGATACACTTTAGGCTATCTTTCCAGAGGTCTTCGTTGTGGTTGCTAATTTCTAGGGAGAAATAACACTGCCTACTTTTTGGCTCTTGTTTGTTGATGCAAACTTGTAGGAAATATATTTTTGGTGCCTAATTTTTGGCGTCATAATTACTTGGTGCCTCTTTTTTTTGGCGTTTGTTGGTCCCAATTTTTTTGGCGTTTTTTTTCGGAGCCTACTTTTTGGTGCTTGTTTCCGTTTCCTGAATAGTGCTTGTGCATACCATAAAGTGCTATCCATTCCGGCGTCGGATTTATTGGTGTTGCCTTGCGGTAATTTGTGCCGTTGCTGCGGTCCTGGAATAGGTGCGTTTGTGCGGGTGATAAACGCTCGGAGTAGTGCGCGTTGTTGCCACGGTTTGTGTCCGGCGTTTACCTACACCGGTCGACCCTTCTCCGATTTTGTAAATTTTGTCTATTTGTATTTTCTGCAAATGTTGTGAATTTATTTAGATATGCAATCTTTTTCTCTGTCTCTCTGTCTCTCTCTCTCATTCTCTCTCGAATCTCTCCCTCTTTTTTTGTCTGCCTTGAAAATTTCACTTCTGTTATGTGTACTACGCTACACGCACTTTTTTTATTTGTATCACGGTATGAAAAATAGTGGGGTATTTATAATTTTGTTGAGGTTTGCGCCACTTTTGGTAAGCATCCCAAGTGACGCGGAATTCAAAATTCCTCTCAAAATTTCTCTTTTTCACCATACCTATCGAATAAGCCTTGAAATCTATCATCCTTGGATCAGGCCCATGTGGAAAAGAATCGACTAATGTGGCCTATAACAGACCGTTTCCGGCTCTCAGTGAATTCCACAGAATCAGTTGATTAGTTAACGTAACAGGGGTCATAAAGCTATTTGTTTGCGAAAAAACTAAGATTTGCTGCTTAGTTACAAACGAGCGATTGGAAGAGTGTGTGAATACATGTGAATGACGTGCCAGCCGAAGTTTCTCTCACAATTTTCTAGTTCACCAATGGACATGGACTAAACCCAACCTTTGAAATCTTTTCAGCATACTTCCCCTGACACTAACTCACCACACTTGAACTCTCCTTATACATACACGCAAACGAGTATATACATAAATTGCTTTCAAAAACTCTAACCCAGGCACTCATTGACATGTTTTGGCAGTTTATTTGTTTTTTTATATAATATGAATAAATTTTTATTATAAAAACATAGTTCATTCTGCAGCAAAAAAGGATGTAAATCCAAGTTTAAAACTGTGTGCAATTTTAAAAAGGATTCATCATCTTAATCTGGAAATTGAATGGAATAATTCAATAAATGTGACAGTTCCCAATCGATTAACGTTTTTACTTTGCTTTATTTTTATTTATCTATTCAATACATTTTCAGCCGTATATCGGTATACATATATCGCAAAATACGCCGTATAACATCATTCCGAGGTTTTATCTTCTGAGTCACATCATTCATGAACTAGCCCTGCCGAGCTCAAAGTGAACGGTGCTTGCTCTAAAAACCATGTCTGGACCACTTTTTTCAAATTGCGGATAACAGACAATAGCGATCGATATCGGTAGATGTGGGCAAACTTTTTATTACCGCAAATGCACGCAAAAGTATGGAAGAGTTATGGATCTAATAAAACTTGGCATACTATGGACATTTCTCAACGCCAGTTTCTGGGACTGCGGTGTCAAGAAAGGGCGATATTGATTACAAAGGCCTTTGGTTTTGACTCTATCGGATTTAAGTTTGCCGAAATTTTTAAAGGATTAACGATTATGCTAACAAGTCGAAGACCATACAAGAGCTCAAAACCAAAATTCGAGCAAGAGTACTGTCATAGTAATATCGTCATAGGCGCGGGAAAGTGTATGAAGAATGGCAAAACAAAAAACTCACTTTTGTCTTACTAATAACCCACTTGACCACTTCGTCGATATTATTTAAAAAAAATAATTGAGACAAATTGTAAAAGAGTAAGCTGAAAACACAACTATTTTAAATCCATTGATCGCTATATTTCCATGATTTCAGATGAGAGTGACGCACAAAATATATTCGCCTTTATAAAATTTAAAAAATTCGAAATCACATTTGCGGATGTTGTAATGGAAAAATGTTGATGGTTATTGGAATTGAGTTTTCATAATAACTGATAGTCCCGCCTATCAAGGAAAGACTGTAGATGAACTTCGTTAACACTACGCTATTTTTTGTCTGATGCACCCGCAATGACCACCAAGGCGGCGAAAAAATGCACTTCAATGGACTTCATTAATGGCAAATGAATGCACGGCTAATACATATGGACTCATATATGTACATACATATATGGATATGCATTCGAGTATATGGTTGGGAACCTAATAACAGGATACATCATCCCGTGCACGGATAGTCACATGCTTTTTACTACCCACTGAACTAACGGACTCAGGCTTACGGGATCCCGATTTTCATACGTAGGTTTTTCTTTAAAGCCAAGTAGGTAAATTTTTCGGTAAATAATTAAGCTTAAGTCTTGATTTGGAATATTTTAAACTGCATACAAGAAACTCTCGGTGTCAAATGAAGCAATATTTGGTTAACGACAAGCATCAAGAAACAGACATAACTATAAGATTTTTTGAAAGAGGGATGAAAATTAGAGCCGATGATGGAAAAGTAACCTTCGAAAATTCTATGGCGCCACGTACTACTTTGCACGTGAGGTGATAGCGCCATTTTCGTATTTTTCTTATTCCCAAAGATGAGTTCATTATGTCGGCATACAAAAGGTGAATGAAGCTCCAACTAGGCTGCTGGAAAGACTTAATTTCGAGGTGATGCTTTGAATTGTGGTCTAAGGTTGAAACCTTTTTGTATAGTAGTTAGAGGGAGAAGTTCGACAATAAAATTCTGCTTCAGTTTTATTGACAAGTTCTCGGGAATTAACTGCCAAACTTCGTACGCTTACTGAAAGCCAGACAAATGCCTTCGAAGATGCTATAAAACTTAGCCGGAGGAAGAGACAACTTTTCATCTAATTGGATAATATTCTGCACTGGGTAGAAAGAAGAAGGTTTCGGTACCTTTCTTAGTTACTCTGGATTAGTTGAGATATTGATAATGATCTAAAAAACCTAGTGAAATTAATTGATAATACCGGTTGGTCCATCAAGTGTGAGTATTCCTTTGAACTCTGGAATTACTATATATAAGTCTATTAATACGCCTTGGCGCCGGCCTATTGAAAGAAAGCCTAGTAATAAGGCAGAAATACGAGTTTTTGTTTTTACTTCACGCTATTTGGTGACTCAATACAACTACAAACATTAATTCCCAGTGAAATCGGTTCATGGATCTTTCAAACATCGCCGGCTAAACAACTCAATCAGAAAGATATTTCAATTATGGAATCAATTCAATTTTTTTATGAAACTAAGTTTTTCATCAAGCGAGAAGAAAAACCGAAAGACGTTATCGAAAAAGTCGATAAATTCATTCGGGAAGACTTACGTTCGGAAAAGAGGAAAAGTGGTTGTACAGGGTATGAAGCGTTACCTATTCAAAACACCATAACTTTATTGTGTGAAATTATGTAGTTTTTATTGATTTCAAAGACAAAATTGTTCCGAAATGATTACAATTTTAATATATATTCACTTTAGCTCGATATGACCACCTTTTGCCTTGACTATAGCCTTCAAACGGTCAAAAATGAGTTGTATGCTGCACGAATGTGATCTTGAGGTATTTTGGCCCATTCTCGTATAATCGCTGTTTTCAGCGCATCCATACTGGCATATTTTTTAGTCCTCCCCTTGCTCTCCAAAATGGACCAGATGGAATAGTCCATCGGTTTTGCGTCTGGCGAATTCGAAAGCCATTGTGTGGACGAAATGAAGTGTGGAACATGATTTTTTAACCATTCTTGGTTCACACGAGCTTTATGAGATGGTGCCGAGTCCTGTTGGAACGTCCATGGTCTACGACCGAAATGTTTGCGTGTCCATGGCTCTAAAGCAGCTTCTAAAACATTTTCCCTACAATAAATCGCATTCACTTTGACACCAGGCTTGATAAAAACGATTGCAGAGCGTCATCAGCGGTCACTGCGGCCCAAACCTTTACTTGCGATGGGTAATTGCTTCGAGTGGCCATACGTAGGTTCAAATTCTCGTATGAGCGTTCGGTCAAGTAAACACGATCGTTTAGAGTGTTTATGAACTGCTCAATTGGGAAATTTTTTTGATCAGAAAACATAATGTTAGGAAAATGGCCACGTTCGTGCAAGCGCAACAACTTCATTGCTCTTTCTCACCGAACTTTTTTTTGCTGGGATGAAAGATCGTGGGCTTTTTGGAACTTTTGAGCCTTGACCTTGAGCTCATTTCTCAATATACGTCGAGTACTGTCTTGAGATATTTTTAGTTCTTTGGCCATTTTTTTCCACTTCGAGGTGGATTTCGTTCAAGTCGAGCCTTCATTTTCTGAACCATTTCTGGCGTTGCTGCGGTTTTTTTTGGTCCACCTCCATAGAGACGCAAATGCTTTTGATGGCTTATAAACAATATATTGAACTGACATTAGACCAATTTTGACGTTGATGTCATGAGTTGTTTTACAGATACAAGCAGTTTGAAGTTGGTAACACCTCATATCGTTCATATCATCGCCACCAATTTTGCTTAGAGAATTCATGCGAGTTTTTGAAACTGCGTAGTTAGAAGAGGGGGTTGCATTTATAAACCAAATTGGTACTGGTGACAAATTTTTAATTTATCACTATGAATTTAAGTCAAAGTTGGCATATGTGAAGTGATACAAGAAAGATGCGGAACCATCTAAGAAGTTCAATGCATCAGAATCGGAGGGGCGATGGCTGTTGTTTTTGAAATTAAAAGACATCTTATTTTAGTCGACTAAAACTAAAAAAGATATCAATATTACAAAAATTAAAAAAAAAGAAAAAGAACGAGAAATGGACTCTTGGTTAAAGCAGTCAAACTATCGATAGTGGTTTCTTTCGATATTTTGGATGCTTAGTACGAAAAAAATCGTAGTATCGTTAAAATTTTCAGACTTCAAAGTTACCTTTCAAATTAATGAATAAGTAAAGGGAAAACAAAAAAAATGTATTCATTTAAATGCTAAACATAACAATTTATGCTATTGTGGGATCCAATTCGACTGTTACTGATAATTAGCATTCGTTCAGTGGATGCATGTCGCCGGGATACAAAGGATTTTTTTCTCACACTTGTTGGGATCGATCAAGAACTAACATCAATGAAAATTGAAATAAAATAAATTATTCTATGAAACTTTATTGGTTTATTTTGAACAGTTTGCTTACTCAAATTTTAGTTCCCAAGCCAAGCGTTTTACGCCAATACAAATGATGTATATATATTATAATGAAAAAAAAAAATCGGTAAGAATAGTCGATAGTAAATAAAAACTATCGATAAAAAGTAAAAATGGATTTATATGTCGATGGTGCTGTCAATAGCTTGCCAGCTCTAATTTGGGTCGCTTGATAACGCGCTCATCGGCAGGAGTCATATTGACCTGGCTGTACTACATAAGTGTGTCTTCGAAACACTTAACTACCCTACTTATGAACCATATTTAGTCCTTCCAGACCTTTAATTATTTCCAAAAATATTAAAAAGACCTTCGAGGAAAGAAAAACTGATCAATGTTAAAGTGAAGTGGGATATTTTGAAGACCAAGACAAACATTTTTTTTTCATTGCACAATAAACTTTTGTAAAATATTTGAGTAGTGCATTAGATCTAAAATAGAATAAATCGAAAAAAAATCATATTTAAATTCACTCCCTTTCCTCTATATTTTCTGGGAAAACTCTAGTCTTACTTCGTAGTCAGGCGAATGTGTTTTTTAAATTGGTTGGAATAAAATTAATCTTCTAGCACCCACGAAGATCCAAATCAAATATTTCCGCTCGAAAGATGTTAATGCCATATCTTTTAAATGTTCCGACATCCCGAAATTGTCATTTTCAAACCCCGAAATTAAGGGATTTACAAAGCGGCTCAGTATTGAATATGACGACCTCACCAGTAAGTATATATGCACGTGAATATTTTTATGAGCTTTTATTTTCGTGTAACAAAAGTACAAATATCGGGTGCCGAATGGAGCAGCAAACATTTAAATTATGAGCCACCGTAATGGCGAGCACCAAGGCACGCCAGAGTTGCCATGCTGCAACAGCATATCTGTGTGTGCGAAAGTATTTAAAAAAAAAAAAAAAATTGACAACGCTTTTAAGGCCGCACACAAAAGATGAGCTGTGAGAAAACTCACAAAAATGCGGTGGTCATACATATGTACGATATACACTCAGACAAAGCACATAACATAAAAAGAATGGGATTAAGAATAGCACTTAAATATGTATCTGAGGTTACTGGCGCACTTTTGTTGCATTGCAATTGCAACATTGACATGCGGATGTACAGTTGAACGGCAAAAAGTATAAGCGTATAAATATAGATACTCATATGCGGGCATAAAAATCCAGACATATCTACGTACCTACACTCAAACATAAAGCACGAAAATGCTTGAAACGAGCGCACAAAGGAAGTGTAGTAAATGTTTGAACTGGTGAGAAAAATTTTATATAATATATTTTTCCAATATTAGTTCAGAAAGTTTTAAATTTTCTTCTGAATTACCCTTTATAGTTGCTGAAGGTATCTCTAGCCCATATCTAACTTCTAATACACTAGTAAAGGGTGATCCATTTAGAGGCATCTGATTTTAAATTGAAATAAAACAACGAAAATTCAAATTGATTGACAATCTTTATTATTTTCGTATAGAACTATTCCTGACATTTATTTTTGAAAGAAAATACCTTTCAAATGTTGGCTGCAAATGCGCCGTAATTCGACCATTCGTAAAGACCAATTTTGAATCATTTGCTGAAGGACTTCGGTCGGTATCTCGTGCATAACTTTAGCGATGTGGACTTCCAATGCCTTAATCGAAGCTGGTTTATTCAACAAGTGCAAGAGATCATTGAAAAGTAATGAGGACTCTTGCGAGGGAGCCTAATGTTTCTGAGAGTCTTATCCGTCAAATTGCCCTTGAAGATTTCTTATATAAATCCAAGCAAAATAACAGCGGGTTGTTCGATCAAGACACATTCTAAATAAAATAACAAAACTGGAGCTCCTGAGAGGTTTGACCATATCATCCAGTCCTATACAGTTATGGCTTTAGGTTTTGGGAGCAACAAAATATTTACATGTCATGCTCTCACAATTCTTTACTCAAGGATTTCGATTGGAATATTTTGCATATATCGAGGTTCTAGATACAGTAGTGAAACCCTAGATTGATTACGTACGCGGTGATAGCCCATACCCTCTGCTCTGCTCATTCATGCAAAGCGATGACGACACAAGATTGGATGACTACATAACACTGAACATATGTCCGCCTAACTTCACAAACCGTACCCCCCTGGATTTCTACGTATGGGACATAGTTGAGCGTGAAACCAGTAAACATCCTCAGAACATCATTTCTTCTCTGAAGCCTGCAATTAATGCCGTTATGGTCTATATGAATAAAGAGCAATTGATACAATTGTTTTTGGACCCGGATTGAGAAGTTTATTGCAGCTAATGGACATTTCATTGAATTATTTTGTAGATATATAATAAGTTAATGCGGTTTTCATTCAATTTTGTTCAAAATAAAACTTAATTAGTTGTACTCTCAAGTTGTCCTCAAAAACGCTTTCTGAAACACTTTTAACTATTCTGAATTATGTTTAACGAGCTCTGAATTGTTATATGAGAAGTCAAGATCATATGGGTAAAAAATAGAACAACGTTGAATGGCTTTGCCACAATCACCACCAACAACTTTGGCTTATGTGTTGTTAATAAATTGCTCCAAGTACGGGACCCTTTGCTCGAAGACTTCACCAAATGTAGCAGCAATGCCAATATTTGTCTTAAAGTACATAGACAATTGTACCTGAAGTACATTTTACAATTTATTCTTCTTGATTGGCGCTATAACCGCTTACGCGATTTTGACCGAGCTTAACAAAGCGCGTCAGTTGTTTCTTTTTCATGCTAACCGACGCCAATTGGAAACACTAAGTGAAGCGAACTCCTTCAAGGACGCTTTTCTCTTCCTCTGCTACCGGAGCGGAGTACGATGTACTCTTATTAAATACATTTTACGGTTTCTAAAGTGTATTTGCTGCTTTCTAAAGTACTCTTGGAGAACGTGTGCACCCGTTCTTTCACATTTGAAGATTATGTTGAGAGGACTTCGACACAATACAATTTTTATGTTTCTGAAAATCGCCCAAATGTTTTTTTATTTTATTCCATTCCCATTATTCTCATCTTGAGGAATTCTGTGTTTAGGTGTTATATAATTTTGAGCTTCGAAGTCGTTTTCACATAGTTCGCTCAGTTACCCAAAATTGTAACAACTTAGGGGGGAACGCCACTGTGATGATTTAAAAAAAAAATCGATTTTTTGTTTTGCATAAATTGTTAGTAAAGGGTGTTTTTTTTAGAGGTTAGGTTTTCAAGTTGGCACTACTTTTTTCGTAGATGGTCTTTTTGACAGCTGTCACTTGATTTATGCTCAGTTTGGTTTGCCATTTCATAATGAATAGACTTACACCTGAACAACGTTTGCAAATCGTGCAAATTTATTACGAAAATAATGGTTCGGTTCGCGCGACGCATCGCGCGCTGCGTCCAATATTCGGTCGACATAATCGTCCATCAGAGTCACTAATTCGATTAACCATGGATCGGTTTCGCACCACGTTTGCTCTAGTGGATAATACGCATCCTCAGAGACGTCGTACAGTGCGCACCGAAGACGCTATTGCTGCTGTGGAGCAGAGTATCGAAGAAGACCCGAATGAGTCCATCCGCCATCGCGCGCAGCAATTGGACATGTGCCCATCCACTTTACTGGAAGATTTTGCGGAAGGATCTTGGTTTGCGGGCTTACAAAATCCAACTCGTGCAAGAATTGAAGCCGAACGACCATCAAGCGCGTCGCACGTTCGGTGAATGGGCCCAAAACGAGATGACCACCGATTCCGATTTTCACAAGAAAATTTTGTTCAGCGATGAAGCTCACTTTTGGTTGAATGGGTATATCAATAAGCAAAATTGTCACATTTGGAGTGAACATAATCCACAAGCCATTGCTGAGACGCCGTTACATCCTCAAAAAGTCACTGTTTGGTGTGCTCTATGGGCAGAGGGAATCATTGGTCCATATTTCTTTAAAAATGAAGCCGGCCATAATGTTACAGTCAATGGAGAGTGCTATGGAGCCATGATTAATGACTTTTTCGTGCCTGAATTGGACGATGTTGATGTGGACGGCCTTTGGTTCCAACAAGACGGCGCTGCATGCCATACAGCCAACGCAACAATCGATTTATTGAAGGAAACTTTTGGTGAGCGCATTATCTCACGTCGTGGACCTGTGGCGTGGCCTCCAAGATCGTGCGATATAACACCGCTGGACTATTTCTTGTGGGGCTATGTGAAGTCGCTTGTCTACGCAGATAAGCCCGAGACGATTGACGTCTTGGAAGAGAATATTCGGCGCGTTATTATGTCAGCAATTGCTGCAAAAAGTGGTCGAAAATTGGGCCTCTCGGCTGGAATTTATTCGAGCCAGCCGCGGCGGCCACTTGCCCGAAATCATTTTTAAAACATAATGGCAAACCCTTATCTTTATAATAAAGCTAAATTCTTGGCCATAACATTAAATTATATACGTTTTATTTCATCTTGAAAACCTAACCTCTAAAAAAACACCCTTTATAACTACATACTCAAGAAAATGTGGTACAAATTTTAAAGCGAAATTCGCTTTATCCCCGATTCTATGTGCACTTAAGTGAACACCCGTCAGTTCGGCCCCGTAGCGCTTACGATACGATGCTTATTTCAAACGCGTTTTTCTCGAAGCGACTTGTTTTGATACGGTGGCAACGATTTCTTGAGGACTAATGAACTGATTTTAATTTTCTTTTTTTAAAAATTTTTGCTATCGCATTGGCTATCGTTGTACGTAGCCGATTTTCAAAATTTTGAAAATAACTATTTTTTTGGGCCTGTTTAAAATCAAAAAAATGGTGAAAACCACAAATCGAAATTCAAATCACCACCATTTTGTGAAAAAAAAAAATAATAAAAAAGGCTACGTACAATACAATTTTTGGGTTTTTGATTTCAGATGATTATTCATTGGTGTATCGCTGTCACCAGATGACATCATTTTTTTTTTAATTGATTAAGTGATCTTTAAAATTTATTAAAATGGATAACTGGGACACGCAAACAAGAATTTGGAAAGTCCGCCGCTATCACGCACTGGAGTCCGTAGTTTTGGTACAGAGAGAGTACAGGCGGATGTTTGGCGGCGATCCCCCGAGCAGATGGACCATAATGAGACTGGTGAATAATTTTGCTGAGCAAGGAACAGTCGCAAGAAGGCCTTATCATCGAAACCCACCAGTTCGGACGGAGGAAACGATCGCTGCTGTAGCCGCAGCTATACAAAGCAATCGAAGGGTTTCAACAAGAAGCTTATCTGCTCAACTTGGTGTCAGCCGACAGTCTTTGCAAAAAATAATGCAAATGGTTAACAAACTGAATGCAGCAGACTTGCCGGTTCGCTTGGAATTTTGCCAGAAGATCCTGCAAATGGTGGAAGAAGACCAAAACATGTTAAACTGCCTTTTCATGTCTGATGAGGCCCATTTCGATTTAAACGGCAATGTGAACAAACAAAATTGTCGAATATGGAGTACTTCTAACCCACAGATACTCCACGAGACGGAATTGCATCCTCTTCGCGTGACAGTGTGGTGTGCGGTTTCTTCACGCTGTATTGTCGGGCCTTATTTTTTTGAAGAAAATGGTTACGGTTACTGGAGACCGTTATTTGAAAATGCTGAAAGAATTTTTCTATCCAGAACTACGCCGAAAGAGAATTCCTTTCAACTCTGTGTGGTTTCAACAAGATGGGGCAACGTCTCACATAGCCCAGACTGTTATGACAGAGTTGCGGCGAAAATTTCCCAATAAACTGATTTCAAGAAACTCCGAATTTCGTTGGCCCCCCAGGTCGCCTGACCTTACTGCACCTGACTTTTTCTTGTGAGGTTTATGTAAACAAGAAGTTTATAAAACAAAGCCAACAAATTTGGATGAACTAAAACAATCCATTCGGGCAACAATTGCGGCTATTCCTGTCGCAACTCTCAAAGCAGCAATGAACAACTTTTTACTAAGATGCCGCACTTGTGTCAACGAGCATTTAAATTCAATTATTTTTAAAACTAGTTAAGCTACATTTAATAAAATTTAATGACCTTCAACTTGAAAAAAAAATAAATGAATTCCATACACTAACAAAAAAGTTATTTGAGTTTCTTAATGTAGCAAAATTCATCAGCCACCCTGTACTTTAAAAGTTATATATTTCTACTATAATTTCAATTTAGTGGAAAATAAAAGCCGGGATAGTTTTGCATTCGAGTTCCCAAAAGCTCAAGTTTTCCTACATGGTGAGCTAATGCGCATATGTATGCACTATATGCTGAGTGCCCATGAACACATATGTCTGTTCATGTGTAAGTCTGCGCAGGACTCGGTCAAATGGCTTTTGTGTGGTTTTCAACAACTTCCATGAACTGGTATTTCTACTCCCTTTTCCACTATTTCGAAATGTTTACATATTTTGCTTTGGCATTTTTATTTTGTACTTTCGACTGTATGCCTCCTATTTAAGGTATATCCGATGCGTATGTTGAAGGTTTGTTGGTGAGCAGCGGCGCTTAAAAAATTTTTAATTTTATGGTTTCTGGATAATGTTCATCCGCCTTTGGGCGCAGCACAAAAGTAAGCACACCTACAATTCAACTTTTTTGTCTCTTCCTTTTTTCAGATAACACACTGTAATTGCTGTCTGTTTGGCTTTGTAACTATTTATGTGTGAGTGGTTAGCCGCTACAGTAGTACCTCTTTGGTGGGTGGGTGCACTATAATGGACTATTCGGTCTTAATTTACACTACTAATAATCACTTTTTGCGCACTTGTTATGACTGCAACTTTTTTCTCCGGAATATTATTTCCGTTTCTGTTTAATATTCTTTTTTTTTACACAGCGTATTTCAAAAGTTTTTATGGGTATGGTATGGTATTTCCTATAATATTATATAGTATTGTATATAGGGAAAACCATATGAAGTATACCGCCTACAAACTTCATTGTTTCGATTTTGATGGATTTTCGTGAAGATACTCAAATATAAAGTAGTATAAATTGTGGAAAAGCCGGGAAAGAAATATTGAGTGGTTATCGAGATAAAATAGTTCAAAATTGATTTTTTTTTTGTGAAGGTCTTTTTCTTTGAATTGTACATCTAAGAGAAAATCAAACTAATGTTTTCATTAGAAGATATTCTTAACTTTTATTTAAAAAATAAAAAAATCAGGATTTCTTTATTTTTGTATTTAAATTTTTTTTTGCAATATATGTTTACAAATTTCGACATTTTAGATTTTTTTATTACACTGTAATGAAAGCTTTGAATTTTTCATTTAAAATGATACCTAATTTGGTACGGCGAGTCAAAATTTCAGATATGCATTTTGATCTTGAACGCAAACCTCCGCAACGGAAAGGTGCAATCAATCAGCGTACAAATCAAGGTATATTTTTTTCTCTTTTCTGTTTTCTTTAAGTATGTCAATAAAATATGGGACATATCTTAACATCAACTAGAGGCTTAACCATACATACAAACTTATGGTAGTAGTCCGGTGTAACGACCGAAACTTCGACGTTTTTTCATGAATCTTTTTTAAAAAGAAAATAAAATGCGATCGTTTTAAAGTTTTTACATGTTTTTATTGGTGTTTTGTAGTATATAAAAAAAATTTTTTGCAAGTTTATTTTATATTAATTTGTTTAAAATTTTTGACGTTAAAGTGGAGTCCTTAAAAAAAGATGAGTTGGTTCGGGAGAAAACATAGCCTTCCAAAGTCATCTGAAATAAAAAATTCAAAGGGATTATTATTCTGTAGACTTTATTTTAGGTCCCGAACCTAAAATATATACAATATAAAAATAAAAAAACACAAATAAAATGGCGGACTTGTGAAAAAAGTTCTCAAAATCTAATTTTTTTCTTCATAAATTGTTTAAATTAAATAGTTTATTATTAAAAAATTAAATCTTTGAAAGGTCCGGAGTCTAGATATGTGTGTCTAAAATAACGGGTTAAATTTTTAGCCAAATCGGTTGAATAGTTTTGAGTCAGTGATTCCCCGAAATTTCGAAAACATGGTTTTGAGAAAAGCGCGTTTCAAGTTTCGACAACAGCTGCTGCTGGCGTGTCACACGCTTTCATACACACTACTCTTTTATTTTAGCTATAACTTTAAAAATAATTAAAATTTCTGTCTGAAATTTTTATAGTATTTTTTAAGATGTTTTTCTTTCGAAAAATGCAAAACAAAAAAATTCGATTTTTTGAACCCGTCACACCGGGCTACTACCTTACAGGGTCCGACACTTGAAGTGTAACTAATTAAAAGGCCATATATTTAGTTTGGACAATTTCTTTCAGTCACGGCTCTAAACAGGCTAGGGGTAGAAACACCTATCTACCGCTGGATCTCGTCCCTACTTGGTGGTAGGGAAATAAATGCGGTGGCAGGAGGGGCTAGAATCACCAAATTCGTACATAGGGCACACCGCAGGGCGGCGTCCTCTCGCCCCTCCTTTGGCTAGTAGCTGTAGATGAAGCCTTAACTCGTTTAAACAGGGGGGGGGGGGGGGGGGGGGTAAAGGTGGTAGCATATGATGACTTGGTCCTGATGGTCTCAGGACCCTTCCCATCAGTAATGGCTGAAATTTTGGAAGGTGCACTGGCTACACTCAGCAGGTGGGCCGCCAGTAGCGGTCTCAGAGTCAACTCTGACAAAACGGATGCTATTCACCAGAAAATACAAGCCTCCGCCGTTTAAGCTTCCTAGACTTAACAACCAGTGTCTTACACTTTCATCGGAAGTCAAGTATCTTGGTGTAATACTTGACCCCAAGCTCCACTGGAAGCTGCACATAGAAAATCGAGTTAAGAAGGCTAATATAGCCTTCTATGCCTGTAAATCTATGTTCGGCAAAAAATGGGGCCTCAAGCCACGTGTCGTACTCTGGATGTACAACTTAGTGGTTCTGCCAATTTTGACATACGGTTGCCTAGTTTGGTGGTTAGCTCTTCAGAAGGGCTACAACTTCACTAAATTAGAGAGAGTGCAGAGAACTGCATGTGTGGGCATCACTGGTGCCTGCAGAACATGTCCCACCGCTACGCTCAACGTTATACTCCACATAATTCCTGTGGATCTGCAGGTTAAATCCATTGCTGCTCAGAGTGCTATCAGACTGAGGGAGTTTGGCCTTTGGAGACAACTCCCTGTTGGGCACAGCAGCATCTTGAAGCAGATCTCCCCTTCCTTCTCTGATATTCGCACCGACCTCTCCATCCGCAAACTGTGCTTTGAGGGTTGTGCTAGGGCCATCTTTCCGAGCAGGCAAGATTGGAAAGAGGGGAGAGTTGTTGCGGATATAGAGGCCTCTGTTTTCACTGACGGATCCAAAATGGAGTCTGGAGTGGGAGCGGGGGTCTACTCCAAATCAGCCAACATCTCGGTCTCCTATAAACTGCCGGAGACAAGCAGCGTCTTTCAAGCAGAGGTCTTCGCGATCCTGCAGGCATGCAAAATGCTTCGGGATCGCTGTTGGGAGGGAGACATAAATATTTTCTCCGATAGCCAAGCTGCAATCAAGGCACTGTCATCGCCGCATTGCAGCTCTCTTCTCGTAAACTCCTGTAAGGAGGAACTTAAACGCCTCGAACGGGCAGGAAGCATCTCCCTCATCTGGGTTCCTGGGCACAGGAATATAGAGGGAAATGAAATTGCCGATGAGCTTGCCAGGAAGGGGGCGGCAGAACCGAGTCCAGCTGCCCTCTTCTCAGACATCGGTATCCCCTTGGCCGTCGTTAAAGGGAAACCACACAACTTCTTTCTAAGAAAAGCGCAAGACAGATGGAGGTCTGTCTCATCGTGTGCCATTTCAAAAGCACTATGGCCTCAATACGACATAAACAGAACGCTTAAGGTGATGGGAACCCCCCGCCATTCAATTTCCAAACTCATCGCAGTGTTCACTGGTCACTGGGTGATCGGCACTCACGCGGAGAAGCTTGGAATTCCGTACAACCCCCATTGCAGAAGCTGTGGGGATCCTACAGAGAAAGAGACTGTGGAACACTTTCTCTGCAGATGTCCGGCTTTGTCGGCTAGGCGCTTGAGATTCCTCAGCGTCCCCTTTGGGGATGACTTGATGAAATTCTCCAGCCTAGATCCCTTTTCTCTCCTCCGTTACATCAACAGCACTGGATGGCTGTAGACGGTCTTATCTCCTCCCTTAATCCTTTCACAGGTAGTGGCCCACTCTATGGTATCAAAACGGCACGTAAGTGCTACTTGTAGCGTACCTGGGGTACTCTTGCCATCTTACCTACCTACCTACCTACCTTCTTTCATTCAATTTAAAGTAAAAAATGTGTGAAAATAATACAAAATTAAGAATCGATTTACTTTTGCTGGATATGACCACCTTGTGCCTTGACTATGGAGTTGAGATGGTCCAGAAACGAATCGAAAGCTGCCCGGATGTGATCTTCAGTTATTTTGGCCCACTCACGGACAATGGCTTTTTTCAGCGCCTCGAGACTGGTGAATCTTTTAGTTCGAACTTTGTTCTCCAAAATGGCCCAAAGAAAATAATCCATCGGATTTGCGCCTGGTGAATTTGAGAGCCATTGTATGGACGTGATGAAGTTCGCAACGTTGTTTTTTAGCCATTCTTGGTTCACTTGAGCTTTGTGAGACGGTGCTGAGTTCTGTTGACACGTCCGTGGTCTGCCACCGAAATGATTGTCTGCCCGTGCATCTTCTTCGAGTGCCGGACCCTGTACTGTTTCATCGTAAAAAGAGTACATATGGTAAACCTTGGAAAATGAGTTCATTGGAATCTCGTATGAGTATTTTATAACAAAGCAGTCGATATCGAAGGAGCATCAATTAGAATGCCACTAATGTCTTTCCCTCTGCTTGTTATTACAATACATCTCTATATGCGATGTACAAAATTGCTTCAGAATCATATAAAAAAAAGAAAAAGAAAAATCAAAGGCTAAAAACATATTGCGACGAGGTTAGGGACATCTTTAGATATGCGAGAATTGGAAATAGTTTTCTCATAAGGTGAGGAAAACTGTTGTGTATTATTCAGCTAACGGTGCGAAATGAAACTTATTACTCATTAATGTTATTATTAAATATTAGTTTAAACTAATTTGAATTTCCGAAAAAATATTCACTAAAAAGTTAGCTGAGAAATTGTCGTTTACTTTCTATATCCAGTAAAGCCGCCATGGGGGAAGTCCTTTAGTTTTTGGAATTCAATTTAATTTGGCTTAAAAAAATACTCCTGAATACATTGATATTTCGACCAGGCACAGCTAAGGGCTCCTGAAATATGGATAAGTAAACAAAACAAACAAACAAAAGTAATAATTTAATTTGTTGTTTTATTGTCAATACGTCATTGAGCTCACAAAAAGTAAAAATACGAAAACTATATATTTATAGGACAGTAAAACAGGTAAACATGTCGATAATTAAAAAAAAAAAAACAATATCTATCTATAAATTCATTCAATTGACTGCCCTAGCTAATGTCACAGTAGTTAATTTTTCTGTACTTCTACCTAAAGTATTTTGAAAAGTTTCCTCTGTGGAACCAAAATATGTACAGTACATACTTTATTTCAAAATTCAAAAATGCTTAAGTGCCCTTGTTGATACTCTACCAAAATAATTCATGAAATGAACACCTACACTGCTTCAAGAATATATTTTATATTTCGGGATTTGGCAGCCCTGGTGTTGCAATCTGGCAACTGACAGCTGTATCGCAAAGTTTGACATTTTTTTGACGTACTCAGAACGTTTTGAAATACCAGCGCTATTTGTGTTGTTCACAGTAACTTAAAAGATTCATCTCGGTCCAAAAATGGAATTAAATCGTGAACATTTTCGTGCGATTATTTTTTACAACTTTCGACGTGGATCAACTGAGCAACATTGCATGGATGAACTTAATTAATTTTTTGGCGATGAAGCTCCATCAAGGACCAGTGTTTATCGCTGGTATGGTGAATTCAATCGTGGTCCTAGTTCACTCCAAGACGAATTTCGTGAAGGTCGTCTAAAATCAGTTGCTGTTCCGAAAACCATTGATGCTGTGCGCGAAATGATATTGCAAGATCGTCATGTGACCTATCGTGAGATTGAAACAATCTTAGGCATTAGTGGGACCAACATACATTCAATATTGCATAAACATTTGACTGTCAAAAAAATTTGTTCGCGTTGGATCCCACACAATTTGTCAATCGCTCAAAAAAAGGCTCGTGCCGTGTCGATTGGTCGAAGGAAATGCTCAAAAAATACGATCGCGGGGCTTCGAAACACGTCTATGACATCGTGACAGGTGATGAATCATGTCTTACGCGTATGAGCCCGAAAGTAAACAGCAGTCGACTGTATGGGTGTTTCAAGATGAGCCAAATCCAACAAAAGTTGTTCGCGCACGAAGCACTTCCAAGCAAATGATCGCCTGTTTTTTCGGAAAAACTGGACATGTCGCAACCGTACCACTAGAACAACGCAGAACAGTAAATTCTGAGTGGTATACAACCATTTGTTTGCCAGTTGTCTTCCAAGAAACTAGGAAAACCAATCGCCAAAGACGGATCACTCTTCACCAGGACAATGCGAGCTCTCACACATCGGCTCAAACAACTGCATTTTTGAGCATCCAAAACATCGAATTAATGGGTCATCCACCGTATAGTCCTGACTTGGCACCGTACGTAAAAAACAAACTGAGAGGTCAACGTTTTTCGACACCTGAAGAAGTGGTTGCGGCATTCAGAATGCATGTTTTGGAGGTACCTCATTCAGAGTGGCAAAAGTGCTTCGACAATTGGTTCAAACGCATGCAAAAGTGTATAGATCTTCATGGAGAATATTTTGAAAAACAATAAAGTGATTTTCGATGATTAAAATTTGTTTTTGTTCTCTAATCTCGAAATATAAGACGCACCCCTCGTAATTAGAATGACTTCAGCGGTTATCTTTCAGCTGTTTGTTTTGTGAACTAAAATTTTTGGGTACATTTTCGTGAGTTTTGGCACTTATCTCACCAGTGGAAACTCTGATTTCATGTTTCAACTCCTAAATCGCCTTTGGGTGGTTATCACAATTATTGCTCTCAACGGCCCGCGGCAAGAAATAGTTTAATGGGGTCAAATTGCAACTTTTGGGCGGTCAATAGACATCACTCTTTCGAGTAATTTTTGTTTGTTTGAAGATTTGCTAAAAGTTTTCACTATTTCTCAGCTTTGTTGAACCAAAAGGCGGTCCATTTATGAACTTCTAAGCATAAATTACACTGTGCGACAATTTTCAGGCTATCGGCTCTGTCTCAAACCAAACCAATTGCAAATGAAAGTACTTATGTAGAATAGTAAAAAGCCCCAACTGGGGTTTGGTCTACCGCGTCTCAATTTTTGTTTACAGTGTATTAAATTTTTGTTTACAGTGTATTAAAGTTTCGCAATATTGATCAAATGCCAAATATGGTAAATCCAGTACATATATTGATTTTTCTTAAATTTCGTCTTAGAAGACTTTTAGTAAAATTCAATGATACATTTTCTTGTAGAGCATTTTAACCCGTTAAATCCCACCGTTATGTGACTATTTAGCCCATCTTTTCAAAAGTTGTTCAAAAGCTCTCTTAAACTGGGTATTAAAGGGTTAATATGTTCTACAAAAAAATTCCTTTAATACACTGTTCAAAAAAAAAATTGAGACCCGGTAGACTAAAACCCAGTTGAAGTTTCACTATTCTACATGAGTACCTTCATTTGCAATTGTTTGGTTTGGGCCCGAAAATTGCTGTCGCACCGTGTTATAATATATATTTGACACATCGCGGATGTTTTTACCGTTGCCAAATTGAAAGGGTTTGATAGTTTAAATTCCAAATGCTGTTTAGGCTACGCCATACCAATGCATAAATGCAAAGGAGACCCATTGTTAAATGTACGGTATGATGGATTCCAGGAACTCATAGTCCATACTAGAGTTGCTTTCGGAAGTGGGATTGAAAGTTATTATCTAAATCCAGGATGGAGATACAGCGTCTAGTGTACGTTGATCAGCGCCCCAAAAATGCAAAAAGCACTTAAGGTACCAATTGGCAGTGTGGCATGGACACACTAACAACCTTGGTAGGGCTCGAGGCCTACCCATACCTCTGCCGTTCTGAAGGTCCCGGCACCTGGTTACAATGCAACTCTACATCGAGCCAAAGGCTCTACCCGCGCTTTAGGTCTCAACCACAGCCACCACGAAAACCTTCCCGAAGGGCCCTTCCCAAGAACAGGTCAGAGCGAACTCTGAGGGCTCCTGTTCGCCGTGGTACCGAGTTATGGTCTCCGATAAGACATCGTACCCGAAGACACTGCCAGTTGAGCACCCATACTACTCAGGCACTGGTAAACCTAGATTTTAGTCGCCTTTCACGACAGGCATACCTTACCTCGGCCATATTCTAACCTCTGCACCGCTGGGGGGAGGATGGAGATACAGTAGATTTTATGGTCACAGTGCTCTATTCCCAGCATAATACGATAATAATAATAATAAGCAAGACTAAGCCACAGCAAAGCGCAGCCGGATATAGCTAGTATTGAGAAAAAGGAAGTCCTTTTAAAAATCCACATTATTTTATTTTAAATGTCTAACTTTTCAACAAACCAGTGAAAACCATATTATGGCTCACTTTCGTCCCTGGTTTATCCACTTATTTAATTTAACTTTAAAACACTTCCTTGTCTAACTTTAAAAATTTATCGCATCGATTGATGATTTCCTATATAAATCAGTATTCCCCATTCTCAGAGGGGAAATCTACCAGAAGCTTAAGGATGTCAAAGAAAAGTTGAAAAGTTGTCAAATTTCCAGGTCTATTTAATACACTTTTCCAGCAAATACCTCATTTACGATCTCAACCATATATTTATTACATTTATGATACTAAAATTACCCCGCAGTTACGCCCACCTGAAAATCTACAAAGGTTTATTTAAATGCAAGTATCGCGTTTATTTTGAAAATTTTAAGTAAATCAATATACCAACAAATATACATATATTACATACATACATATATATTTTACCAAGTTTGCTCATGATCCCTCTGCGTTCCCCAGTTAATATTCTCTGCATTTGTAAATTTTACAGTAACTGCTGCAATGAACTTTGAAAATGAATAATGAACTTTCTATTGAGATTACACAAATCGAACTTTTTTGCCAATTGAAGTGGCGTCTGAGCGTCCGCAAGCAAGCAGGCCACCAGGCAAGCATACTTTTAGGGATTAGGATGAATTTCAAATGCTTCACACAAAAACAACGGATAACTAAATAAATTGTGAAAGTTTCAACAAATATGGCTTGGAAGAGAAAACGCGATTATGATACTCATAAAACTATGATGATGTACAAAATGGAAAGAAGGTGGACGCTGATGCTGACGCAATCTGCATATTTATTTGAGTAGTATTTGTGGTTCGCAAGGTAGGGTTTGACGAGGAAGCAAAGGGCTTACCGCTCGCTTACAGACGAAAAGGAAATATCTACCCTATTTGAATGAATTATTATTTCCTTTGCCGCAGTGCAGCTGATTGCTGTCAGCGATTATAGGCGCAGTGGTCAAATGGCATTGCTAGTGATACTCAAGCGAAAGAAAAAAGGAAAACAAGAAAGTTGTTGGTAGTTGTACAAACATACGTACATGCGTTTCGGTTTTAAAGGAATGCGAATTTACATACATATGTGAGCACAAGTTCATCTGCACAAAGTTTACATTTTATATCGTGCATTTGTCTTATTTATGGTACCAAGGGAATGTCATTGCGTTGGGCGGCTTCTATTTAGATTGCTTTGCCAATGTTTTCTTATTTGTTATTGGAATGCTATGACTAGGGATTTGTAGGCGATTACTGCCCATGAAATGCATTTGTAAATGCGTTGAGACTCCATCGAATTTTGTTGCAAGTATGTTGCACGAGTGAAGCAATGGCAAAAATTTCCAATCAAAATCAGGCACAGCAAAGACAGAAAGTTTAGAAAACCAACAGCTTCAATTGCATGCAGCAGCAGCAAGAATCGATGCAGAAACAATTGCGGCTTTAGTGGCAAACGTATGTATATCTGTGCCGTTTCCATATATTTTAGCAGCCAGAACTTTTTCTTTACACTCCAGGGCCCTTTTGGTGCTGTTGGACCTACACACCAGTGTATTTATCGGCAATTGCTAGAATATTGGAAAACAGATAGCGAATTCCAGAGCTAGCAATACTTTTTGGATCCCAATTTGAGTTATGCTTTGCTTATTTGTTGTTGCGTTATTTGAATCTATGCATTCGTGTGATTGTAGATTTGTGTGCGTATTGGTATAATAGGAGAAAACCAATTATGAAGTGATAAACGCGTCTCTTCATTTTAGAAACGAGCATTGAATGGTTCACAAATTAACTGCAACACCTTTTCTTTGCATAGGTGTGTGGGTAAAAAGTTCGTGTTTAAGTAATGGGTTGCCCATAATCGACGGACCCATGTGTTTTTTCTTAAATGATTATTATCGTCAACATCAAAAAAATTGTGTTTTTCTTTGATTTAAAAAAAACACATGGGTCCGTCGATATGGGCAACCCTGTACATAGTACATTCATACAAAAACGTATCGGGAATTGTTCAATAAATCACAAAATAATTGTTTAATCATCGACATTTATTTTGTCGCCTTCAAAATAGGCTCCATTCGAGGCAAAACACATATGCTAAAGATTAGTCCAGTCATCAAAGCACCTTTTAAACGCGCTTGAAGATATCTTCTTCGGCTCCTTTAGCGAATTCTCCTTAATGACCTCTATCGACTCAAAGCGACGTCCGCGGGGTGACAATTTAAGTTGTGGGAAAAGAAAAAGTCACAGTTGCTCTATCCGGTGAATACGGTGGTTGTTCGTTGTCATTTGTCGAGTTTTTAGTCAAAAAAGTGTTCACAATATGAGTCTTGTGAGACGGTGCGGTATAATGTTGCAAGATCCATGAGTTTTCTTTCCACAATTTGGGCCATTTCCTACGCACATTCACTCTCAAACGTCGCATAACTTCCAAATACTATTCACTATTTACCGAAGAACGATTTGGAAAGAATTCTGAGTGCACCACACGATGATAATCAAAGAAACCGAGTAGCAAGACTTTCCCTTTTGAACGACTTTGACGTGTTTGTTTTGGTTTCGGTTCATGTGGATAGCGCCATTCAGCCGCCTGTTGACTGGTTTGCATGTCAAACTCATATACCTACGTCTCGTTACCTGTTATGATGCGCTAGATAAACGTTGGGTTCGAATTCACTTGCTCAAGCATGTCTTCAGCCACCTTCTTCCGATGAATTTTGTGAAAGAAATTCAATTCTCTTGGAACGAGTCGAGCAGCCATGGTGTAAAATGATGCGCATTGATTCGTAAGACAAGCCAAGGTCACGAGCTACCTCCCTCATACTTAAGTGATGGTTTTCCAGCACCATTTCCCTGACTTTGTCGACCTTTTCATCTGTTGAAGACGTTGATGGGCGACCAGATGGGGGCGAATCTTCCTCTCTACAAAAGCCCTACACCACTCATAGATCAGTGTTATTTCTAAAGCACACTCATAGACTTTCTGCAGCATTTTCAATGATTCGGCAAACGAAATCCCGTTCAAAATACAAAATTTAAGACAAAATTTTTCTTCGATATTTATATCCATAGTGAAAATCGTGGACCACACCTGCGGTTAACTGATATAACTCAATGCCAAAAAACAAGCTAATTCACAGATCACGGGCACACTCTGCGACACAATGGAGGCCAGTTGTACCAACATTCCAGCAAAAACAATTGAGGCGATTGTGTAACGCGCGCTTTTTAAATGAACAATCCCCGATATTTTTTTGACAGAATTTACATACAAATATTTTTGTGTGCCAGATTCGTTTGCTAGTTCATAGCTAAATTGGGCTGTATAGGGTGTTCGAATAAGGGTGGGTTGAAATGTGCTAAAACAAGCCATGTGAGAGGTATCAATAAAATTTCTGTTTAAAAAATAAAAATATATAATTGGCGCGTACACTTATTTTAGGTATTTGGCCGAGCTCCTCCTCCTATTTACGATGTGCATCCTCATGTTGTTCCACAAGTGGAGGAACATACGGTTTTAAGCTTACTCCGAACGGCAGGTATTTGTTTTTATGAAAAGCTTTTTCATGGCAGAAATACACTCGGAGGCTCGTCATTGTCAGCCTTTGCCTTTTGTGCTATTTGATGCTCATGCACAGAGATTTGAACCACCGCACGCCAGAATGGTATTCACGCACCCACCCATTCGGCTACGGTGGCCTAACATTTTTTTTTTATTTGAAAGCCCCATGTATGCCGCTATGTATGGCATGTAACATGGTTCTAATGATTGCCGCGGTTTCGTATGATGACTCGATTCCCTGAGCTCCAATTTCTGATTATCCGCCTGAATTTGAGCAATAAAATGGGTTATGCTCAGTTTTGAATCATGAAGCATTGCGATTTATTGTCATATACCTTTGACTCCGAAAAACTCCGGCGGAGAATTAACTACAGGGTTCGGCACTCGAAGTGTAATCAACTTCAAACCGCTCGCGCAGCTGATGCACGGGTATTAGCTATCTGTTAGCAGAAGCATTTTGCTGAGAGTAAACGCAAAAAAAGAAAATCAGTAATGGATTTCAAACATAATAGTGTGCATCAATATTTGGCTGGAAAATCATAAAAGATCCCAAAGGCGCTTGATCTCACACCAAAGCAGCAATAAGTCACACTTGAGTGAGCGAAGAAGAAGCTTCGCTTGGCCGAAGCCAAAAGCGGTCAGTTGCCGTTCATACGAGAATTTGAGTCATCGATTGGCCACCAGGAGCTAGCACCCACCACAGATAAGGGTTTGAGTCGCTCTAACTGCAGATGGGCGCCCTCTAATCGTTTTCATCGAGCCTGACGTCAAGGTAAATGCGAAATATTATCGGCAAAGTGTTCTGGAGGTTGCTTTGAAGCCGTGGGCAGACAACGATTTAGGTGGCAAGCTATGGACTTTTCAACAGGACTCGGCACCGCCGCCACAAAACTCGAGTGAACTAAGAATGGCTAAAAAACAACGTTCCGAATTTCATAACGTCCACACAATGGCTATCAAATTCACCAGACGCCAAAATACCTACAAGTCACATTCGGGTAGCTTGCGGTTCGTTTCTGGACCACCTCAAGGCTATAGTCAAGGCAAAAGGTGGTCATATCGAGCAAAAGAAAATTGATTCTTAATTTTGTGTTATTTTCACACATTTTTTATTTTGAATTGAATAAAACTAATTTTCCAAACTAAATTTATAGCCGCTTCAATTTGTGACGCTTCAAGTGGCAGGTCCTGCAATCATCCAAATATAATTTTAAATAACTTTTTAAAAAATAAAAGAATGCAATATGAGTGGAATTCTTTCCTTTCTGTTTTTATTAGTAACATTTGCAAAAACTTTAACGTTCCAATAGGGTGTTTAATTTTGTGCGTTGTACCTCTTAGGATCTGAACCTACCAGGAACGCTTTCGAAGAAAAGCTGACGCGCCCTAATGTAAAGGGTGATTTTGAAGCTATTATCTTTTTAAGTAGTTGGTTTAAACAGCTGACGCACGTTTCGTGTTTTATTTCACTGTCAAACATCTTCAGTTTGGTCTATAATTTAACCATGAATCGTCTTACAAACGAACAACGCTTGCAAATCATTGAATTTTATTATAAAAATGCGTGTTCCGTTAAGAAAGTTTATCGCGCGCTTCTTCTATTTCATGACCAGTTTAATCGACCCACTGAAGCGGCTATTCGAGCTATTGTGACTAAATTTAGAACCAAATTTACATTATTGGACATCAAACCACCAACACGTTTCCGTAGAGTGCGAACTGAAGAAAATATCGCAGCTGTATCGGCCAGTGTTAATGATGACCATCAATTATCGATTCGTCGCCGTTCGCAGCAATTGGGACTCTGTTACTCAACAACGTGGAAAATTTCGCGAAAGTATTTAGGCTGGTGCAAGAATTGAAGGCGAACGACCTACCGCAACGCAGAATATTTGGTGAATGGGCTCTTGGAAAGTTAGCCGAAGATCCACTTTTTTATCGAAAAATTGTGTTCAGCGACGAAGCTCATTTTTGGATCAATGGGTACGTAAATAAGCAGAATTGTCGAGTTTGGAGTGACGATCACCCAGAAGAATTGGAAGAGCTGCCAATGTATCCAGGAAAGGTCACAGTTTGGTGCGGTTTATGGGCTGGAGGTATCATTGGACCGTACTTCTTCAAAGATGCTGCGAATCGTAACGTAACTGTGAGTGGTGAGCGCTACCGTGAAATGATATCCAACTTTTTTTTACCCAAAATGCAAGGGCTTGACTTGCATGACATGTGGTTTCAGGAAGACGGTGCCACATGCCACATAGCACGCGTAACAATAGACTTGTTGAGAGGGGAGTTCGGTGAACATTTTATTTCACGTTCGGGACCTGTCGATTGACCACCCAGATCGTGCGATATATCGCCTTTAGATTATTGTTTGTGGGGCTATGTTAAAGCTCATGTCTATTCAGACAAGCCTGCTTCAATTAACGCATTGGAAGACAACATTAAGGCATTTATATGTGAGATACCGGCCGAAACATTGGAAAGAGTATGCCAAAATTGGACTAAGCGGATGGACCATTTGAAGCGCAGTCGCGGTCAACATTTGCATGAAATAATCTTCATACATTAAATTATATGGACTGTACTAGCGATTTAAATAAAAATTTCATGCATTTTTCTGAATTTTTTCGAGTGTTTTTTTGAATAACTTTCCTATAGCTGTTAAAAATCACCCTTTATACATATGAATGCCTGTATTGAAGTAGATTAGTGTATGCTGTTACATTCAACCACAGTTGCACATTCGGTTCCATCCCAAAGTGATTGACACTAGTGACGACGACACAGCCTGTTAACAGCGACTCGCCTCTATTAATACGAAATAAGCATATTTTGAAAACAATTAAATAAATCGAAATTCTAATAAACATTTTTTTTTTTTTTGCAAAGGTACCTATAACTGCGCCAAAATTCAATATAGAACTACTTAGGAAAGTAACTTCTAAAGTATATTAGGGCATATTCTATATAGAAAAAGAACTTTGTTTTTCATTTTCTATCGATTAACCACTTAAGATAGACAATAAGAAATTTCAAGAATGCTCTTCTTCGGCCATTAAAGAAATATTGTTGATTAAAATATATTTATATGAATGTAAATGAATGAGTATAACTGATTTATATTGAATACACCTTGCAGGTAACCATTTAATCACACTGCAACCATTATCACTGTATTATTTTTGCAATAAATTTGAATTTTCTGAACTTTGTTAAAATTGAAGTATCATTGAACTTTCTAGTTTATGCAGGCAATTAAATTAAAGTACACTCACTTATATGCTTTAATCATTCTTATCCTTTAAGTTTAGATGTATCTGCGATTTATAAGAAATTGTTTAATATAAATAAATACTCAAAGGTATGTATGTATATATATATATATTAAATATATGTATTTGTGCATGTAAATCAAATTTCAGTGAGCTTACAAATCTACGCACAAAATATTTAATTTAAATTACGTCAGCAATTTCTGAAAATAAATGATGATGGTAATGGGCATATTTTGGTTTAGTTTGTGGAATTGCAATCACATAAATAAAATAAATAATAAACAGAATTGCAAAATTGCTGATACAGCTTAACAAGTTCGATTTGTTGCAATAAAACGTGAATACAACAATTTCTGGTAGAACTACATAGTTTTTCTCAGTATATTATTGAATGAAAATAATGAAATCAAGCGACCACTGCTGAATTTGTCTGCGAAGTATCGCCCATCAGTAGCAGTGTCTGTTTAAGCTTTTTTCTTATAAAGGCATGAAGATCTACGAAATTTTCAGTGATTGCTCTTAATAAAAGTCTTGCAAAAGTGACGCCTAGATGTCAAAAGTGAATAATTCCCAGACGGAACCTTTTTTATGACATTATTGAAATTTGCCGTAAAATTGTATTTTTAAAATGTAGATATCATCTCCAGGCATCGCATCATAATATTGGGTAGTCGAAAAAGTCTTTTCGTATTTCTAATCAAACTTCAACTAATTTTTTTATATTTATAATAAACTTTATTAAACCAAATATGTGCCATTTTGGTCGACCACCTTTTGCCATGTTTCTTCTAGAGACATTATTTCATCAGTGTAAAACATTTGTGGTTTCTCGGCGAAAAACTGCAACAAGTAATTTTCACAGGCTTCTCTTGAAGCCAACTTTACTCCATTCAAGGAGTTCTGCATTGACCGAAACAAATGGTAGTCCGATGGTGTAAGGTCAGGGCTATATGGTGGATGCTTCAAACCTTCCCAACCAAGCTCTCCCAGTTTTTGCCGAGTCATCAAAGATGTGTGTGGCCTAGCGTTGTCCTGATGGAAGACGACGCCCTTTCTGCTGATCAGTTCTGGCCGTTTTTTTTTCGATTGCTTGCTTCAATCTCATCAGTTGTCGACAGTAAAGTGTAGAATAAATCGTTCAAGCAAGCTTGAGGAGCTCATAGTGGATGATTCCTTTCCAATCCCACCAAACACACAGCGTAACCTTTCGAGGCGTCAATCCTGGCTTTGCGACCATTTCTTGAGCTTCACCACCCTTGCACCATGACCTTTTTCGCACATTATTGTCGTATTTGATCCACTTTTCGTCTCCTGTTACCAGAAATGGTTCGATTTCATTTCGTTTCAGCAAAGAATCGCAGATGTTAATCCGGTCCATTAAATTTTTAACACACAATTCATGTGGTACCCAAACATCGAGCTTCTTTTTGTAACCAGCCTTTTTTGAATGGTTCAAAACCATTTGATGATAAATGTTTAGTGCCTTGGCGATGTCATGGCAGCTTATGTGACGTTCCTGGTCAATCTTTTCCATAATTTCATCGACTTTTTCAACGATATCTCGACCGGAGCGAGGTGCATCTTTCACATCGAAATTTCCAGAACAGAAGCGAGCGAACCATTGTTGTGCTGCACGAACTGATATAGCATCGTCTCCGTAAACTTCACAAACTTCATTGGTGGCTTGCGTGGCATTCTTCCCTTTTTTATACAAAAGTTTCAAAATATAGCGAAATTCTTCATTATTTTCACTCATTATTGAACAGCTATAACTTTTTTCCAACTTCTCCGAATTCAATTTTTTTTGGTTAAATGAAGCTTAAAATGTCACCTTTCTAACACCATATGATAGGACACAATGTGATTGGTAGCACTGGAGATAGATGCCTTCAACGACATCTATTGACAAAATACGAAAAGAGTTTTCCAATAACAGCTGTTATTTTGAATAACCCGCTATTTCGGTAGATGTCAGTTTGAATCTGTCATTTCTTGATATTTGACAAGTAAAAACTACACCATTAATAAAAATGGAACGATACACGCTTAGACAACGCATTGAAATGATTAAAATTCACTATAAAAATCGTGAAAATTTGGCAGAGATGGTTCGTAAAACTCGAACATTTTAGGGTAATCGTGAAGCACCTTGTCAGACCGCAATACAGAAATTGGTGAAAAAATTCGAGCTGTTGGGACAAGTTAGTGATGTGAAGAATAAAACCCATGCACGTCGCCCTAGAACAGCCGAGAATATTGCTGTTGTAGCCGTAAGTGTTGAAGAAAATCCAGGTTTGTCCATTGCTGGTCGTTCTTTGGAATTAGGCATTCTACAAACGTCATTATTTTATTTATATTTTATTTTATCTTTATAATTTATAAAGATTTGAGTCTTAAGGATTATAAAGCCCAGTTAACGCAAGAACTCAAGTCAGCCGATCATCAAAAATGTCGTATCTTTGCTGATTGGGTCGTTGAAATGCGTGAAAATCATCCGGAATTCCATCGAAAAATTATCAGCAGTGATGAGGCCCATTTCCACCTCGGTGGCTTCGTCAACAAGCAAAATTATCGCATCTGGGGCTCAGAAAATCCAAGAGTTATGGTTGAAAAGTCTCTCTATCCTCAACGTGTGTCTGTTTGGTGAGGTTTATGGTCCGGCGGAGTCATTGGACCTTACTTTTTCGAAAATGAAGCTGGAGCAACAGTTACGGTGAATGGATTGCGCTATCGAGAGATGATTAACGATTTTTTATGGCCGGAATTGGATGGTATTGATCTGGATGACATTTATTTTCAACAAAACGGCGCTACGTGTCACACAAGCAACGAAACCATTGATTCTTTTGCGAAAATAACACCTCTTATTGGAAAACCCTTTACTATGTAGTATCAGTGCTTTTATTATTGACATGAGTTTAGCCTGAAAAGCACTCCAGTAGTCGAGAAGCCGAAAGCTGAGAGATGACCCCAGATTTTCGGAATATATACCTCCACCCACCCTGCCGTCGAGATTTGCGCCATGTGTGCCTATATATGATATATCATAGATGGACTCGCACTGTCTTACATTTTCGCGCTTCCACTCTTTCCTTGTATTCCAAATCCTAGGCCACCAGTTTAGGATCTCCATCCTTGGTTGACCACTTACTTATTGATACACTGCTACCTATTTTGCCTGAAGATCTACTGGAGGGAGGTTTGGCATATATGGCAATGGTTTCGAGCGCATGGTTGACGTTATACCGATTATGAGAACAGATGAGAGACTTTGGAGTTTGTCAGTATTTTAATGTTCAAACACTTCTTAAGGGCATTCGACCAAAATTAATATAGCATTGGCGCCAGCCCTAGCTGTATGGGTTAGTACGTGACTACCATTTGGAAGTAAATAGGTTCAAATTTCATCAATCATGAAATTCCAAAATGAAACATCTTTTTTTTGAATAACGGTCGCCCTCAGTAAACCTCAGAGTGCATCTCTGCCATGAAAAAACTCCGCATGAAAAACCCATTTGACATTCGAAAACTGTAGATTCCTAAATTTGTGGATCAACATCAAGACACACACCACAAATAGATGGAGGAGTTCGGCCAAACACCCAAAAAGGGTGTAAAGGACGTAGTTATATATAGTTATATATATTGGCTTAAAAGTCGCTGTAATATTCTTGGTTCCATCTCCATTTTTTTATCAATTGACCTTCTGCAGGAGTACAATGGCATCATTGCTTTGTGTAGTCTATCTGCAACTGTAAGTTCCCAATTTTGCTTCCTATCTAATACAAGGCATCGATATTCAGCCCTTTCTGTTACTCTAAGGGGTTTCCACCTAGGAGTATTTGTTGAAGAGCAAGTGTTTCATGTTTCCGGCTGAACAGTATTATTTCCGTGTTTTCAAGATTTACACCTAGTCTTCAACTGCTACACCAGAGCGACAATTTATTGAGGGATCTTCGTTGTAGATCACAACAAATTAGAAGGTGTTAATCCTCGTATTCAGTTATCTTTCCTCCAATATTTTCACGTTTCTGGAGATGACTATCGACAGCCAGGTTCCACTGAGGTGGGACGATTACGCCACCCTGAAGTGTACTGCTGAGGCAGACCTTCTCGCTATTTCAGAAACCGGCCGTTGACAGATGGAGTGGCACGGATACTTGCAAAATAACTATACAAACGTGGCCAAATTTCAACAAATCCCGAACTTACGAGTTGTTAAGAAAGCCACGAGCAAACATATTCAGAATTACATCAACAATAACCACTGTTCTTTGGGAGACTATGCCAGGAAGATGGGGTGGACGTACAACGATAAATGTAGAAGCTGCAATCAAAAAGAATGTAAAGAAACAGTCTTTCATTATTTGTGAGGGTGCCCAAATCAGGTTGCTCTACGTCATAGAATGTTGGGGGAATTCTCAACGGTGAACTTGAAAGAAATTTCAGAAAAGGAAATAGACGACATAGGCAGATTCTTAGTCAAATCAAAATGGTTCGACAAATAAAAAGCAAAGGTTCAACGAGTGGGGTAACAAAATGGCATTTTTGTGCTAATTGGGTCTGGGATGTGCCACCCAGATAACACCTTCACAATCACCGCCTCCCCTGGCCGCGAATTTCTTATCAGATGATTTTTCTAATTCTCAGCTTATCGTCCGCCCTATTGATTTTCGTTCCACAAACGAGACTAGCGCACTGTTTACTCTCATCTCCTAGATATGAGCGACATTGTAATTAATTTCGGATACATGCTATTGAAAGCACCCTCGACGTCAAAAAGGCAGCGACATAACGATGCTCATGATCCACCTTTGGGAGCAAACACCAATATGACCGAAGCCCACTTCTTATGAATATGATTAAGTGGATTACCGCTTCAGAAATAGACGCGAGTGTAGGTGCAGAGGTGAGTCTAGGTGGTAGAATAGCGGCGATAATTCCATCCGGCCCCGCCTATTTCAAGAATGAAAAGCTGTCAACGCCGAGTTTTATGTTGTCCTTCGTTAGAATATCTATTAGGTGATTTCCATTGTGAACTAAAAGCCGAGTTCTGCTGTCGCCGTTACAAATGCAACTCGAAAAGTATGTTTGCTTTAGTGAGTTTCATCGCTGTTAATTCTCCAAATGCCATCTTCTTTCATAAGATAGCTAAGGTTATAAGAGCTCATTGATAAAACTTTCCGGAACCCGCTGGTCTTGAAGTCTCTTCTTTCTTTTGACAAAAGTCTGTCCACTACGATGATTTTATTCCCCTTACATATTGTATATATAGGGTGCGTACACCATTTTTGGGTTTTTGGCCGAACTCCTCCTCCTATTTGTGGCGGGCATCTTGATGTTGTTCTACAAATTGAGTGACCTACAATTTTAAGCCGACTCCGAACGACAGATATTTTTTATGAGGAGCTTTTCCCTGGCAGAAATACACTCGGAGCTTTGCCATTGCCTGCCGAGAAGCAACCGCTATTAGAAAAAACTTTTTCTTAAGTTTGGTATCTCACCGAGATTCGAACCTACGCTCTCTCCCTGAATTTCGAATGGTAGTCATGCACCAATCCATTCAGCTGCGGTGGTTGCCCTTATGATTCACTTAAATGAACGTTTGCAGTCTTTATATCTTTCCCAAGAGCTGGACCTCCTCGCTACATTCATATCTATATATATGAATATTTATGCGAAATGGTAAATAAATAGCCAAAATAACAGAATTATATAAAATAATGGACAAGATTTCTACAATAAAAACTCCGAAAAGAAGAAATATTGCAGGAAGCTGTGAAAAAGTGTCACGGATGCGTAAAAGTTGTCACCACAAAAAAATCAACAGCCACGAGGAGAGCCACTTTCGCAACAAAAATTCGGCGGAAAATGGGAAAGGCCACGAATGAATTGCAGGAAAAACAATAAAAGTTATAGCTTTAAAGTACTGGAGTGCATCAGTAACGGCAGGAAAAACACTACTTCTCAAAATTGTATACAAGTAAATAAATATTTGTATACGAGTATATCCAAGTGCACGGGAATTGGAAAAAATAAAGAATGAATGGTATGTATGTATGTAATATATATACAAGTATGTATGTATATCAATACATATCTATAAAGAAATAAATGAGAAATGAAGGTATAAAGTGGTTTAACGCGCATATTTACGGAAGTAAGAAGTGGAAAGTTGTATGCCGTCAATACAACATTGGAAAAGCGAATTTAACAAACGAGAGAAAATAGTTCGATTTTTGAAAAATATTTTTGTACCCATTATTGTTCGTACATGTGCTGATTGAATTAACTACTATATTTATAAACATACTTATTTATACAAGGTACATACAATATAAGTATTACACACAACAGCGTAAGTATTCCGAAAGGGAACTCTTATGCGAAAGCAAAGAAGACCCAGACATAACGCTAACAGCTGATGCATCTTCTACAGATAAACCTTCATCATTGTAAAGAAGCCTGCCTTGCCCTCCTGGAGCGTCTGGCAGAGACCAGCCGGACGTAGTCCTCATCCAGGAACCCTGGGTACGGAATGGCGAAATCTGCGGTCTGAGGACATCAGGGTATAAAGTATACAAGACCAATTGTGAAGGTACTAAAAGAGCATGCATAATGGCAAAAGCACATCTTAATATATTTATGATTCAAAAGTTCAGTAACGCAGATACTACGACGGTTAGCTGGGAAGTGAGCGGAAGCAACATCTGGCTAACCTCGTTCTATTTTGCCGGAGACGACACAGGTCCACTGCCGTCGCCGCTAATAAGAAGCCTTGTGGAAGACTGCAAAGCACACAACCGCAAACTAGCCCTAGGAGGAGATGCCAATGCCCACCATACCGTATGGGGGAGCTCGGATACAAACGAACGAGGTGAGTCCCTCTTTAATTATATTATATGTAGCAAGCTTTTAGTGTGTAACAAAGGCAACGAACCTACATTTATTACGCGCAATAGACAAGAAGTTCTTGATATTACGCTAGTTTGTCAAACCCTCTACGGAAAGATGACGCAGTGGAGGGTTCTGAATGAACACTCTTACTCCGATCTTCGCTATATAGAAATAAAATTTGGGGGAAACAACTCACGGGCCCCGCCCGCCAGCAGGAACTTGAAAAAGACCAACTGGCATATATATAAACGGGAACTTAAGGAAAGACTTCCAAATTCCCAAAATATTACTATTGAAGACAAAGAATCATTGAACGAACACGTACAAATCCTTACGGAGGTCTGTAGAACTGCGCTAAACAAGGCTTGCCCCTTAATTAAGTATAAGGGGAAGAAAAAGCCGCCCTGGTGGTCAGAAGACCTGTCTACACTAAGAAACGACAGCAGAAGACAGCTTAATAGAGCGAAAGCGACACGAGAGAGTAAAGACTGGGACTGCTACTACACTAAGCTAAAAATTTACAAAAAAGAAGTTAGGAAAGCGAAAAGGTTTGGTTGGAGAACGTTCTGTGGAGAAATCGAAGGAACCAAAGAGGCCTCCAGACTGCGTAAAATCCTTTCAAAAAAACACTATACCACCGGATACCTCCAAAAACCGGACAGGAGTTGGACTACTTCGAGTGACGAAACTCTGAAGTTGCTAGTGGACACACACTTTCCCAGCAACGAATCATCTAACGTGTTAATCAACAATGGTACAGAAAGTCCAAACTCTGACATTGAAGAAATAATCACTGAAACTAGGATAACCTGGGCAGTGCACACGTTCAAACCATTTAAATCACCGGGCCCAGATGGATTATTCCCGGCCCAAATACAATATTCACTCAACTACATCATGAAGTGGCTGATGGCCATATTTAAGGCTGCTCTGAAACTGAAAAGTGTCCCATCAGTATGGAAAGAGGTAAAAGTGGTCTTTATCCCTAAAGCGGGAAAAAGTTCACACACAACACCTAAGGATCAGGCCAATTAGCCTATCCTCCTTTCTGCTAAAAACATTAGAAAGAATTTTAGAAGAGCATATTAAGGCTAACATCAGCCCTAATAAGCTCAGCATCTCACAACATGCGTACTGTAAAGGGAAATCAACAGAAACAGCACTTAACTCACTTGTTACAGAAATCGAGAAGTCAATGTATAATAAAGAATTCACACTGGTAGCCTTTCTAGATATCGAGGGCGCATTCAACAACATCCTACCGGATACCATAATAAAGGCACTGACGGATTTCGGGATCTCTGGCGCTCTGGTTGAGTTCATCAAAAACATGCTCTTGAGCAGATTTGTGATCGCAACCCTAGGGGCCTCAGAGATCAAGAAAAAAGTTAGCAGAGGAACACCTCAAGGCGGTGTGCTGTCCCCTCTCCTATGGGTGCTGGCACTAAACTCATTGCTAAAGAGCCTAGAGGAGAGAGGAGAACACGTCGTAGCATATGCGGACGATGTTGCAATGGTAGTAAGGGGGAAATTCCCCAATACACTAGAGAAGTCATGCAAGATTTACTAAACATGGTTGAAAACTGGTCAAAAGCAAATGGGCTAAGAGTCAACCCCAATAAAACTGAACTCATCCTATTTACCAGGAAGCATACAATTCCAAATATAGCTCCTCCGACCCTAGGTGGAACGGCACTGTCATTTAATGATGAGGCCCGCTACTTAGGTCTAATACTAGACCGAAAGCTAACTTGGAAGGTAAATGTCGAAGATAGAGTAAAAAGGGCGACAATAGCACTATACTCTTGTAAACAGCTAATAGGACTAAGTTGGGGTCTCTCCCCATCTATCGTATACTGGCTGTACACGGCAATTGTCAGACCTATCCTAACATACGGCATATTAGTATGGTGGCCAGCTTTAGATAAATTGTACATCAAAAGAACCATGGCACACGTACAAAGAATGGCCAGTCTGTGCATCTGCGGGGCCCTCAGAACCACACATGCTTAACATTTTACCAATAGAGCAATTCGGTAAGCAAACAGCTGCCAAAGCAACTCTCAGACTAAGAGAAATCGGCCTACTCAGAACGTACCAAAGAGGGCACTCCTCAATTTTAGAACAATTCCCCTGCATTCCCAGCACAACGGATTTCTGTAGGACCAAGGACATCAATTTCGATAAATCCTTTGTCACAGTATTTCCTTCCAAAGAGGAATGGGATAACGGGCTCATTGTCAAGATAAATGACTTAAACATCTACACAGATGGCTCAAAACTGGACAACCAAGTAGGTGGAGGGGTCTACTCCGACAAACTCGGAGTATGCCAATCATTTCGCTTACCTGATCATTGCAGTGTATTTCAGGCGGAAGTCACTGCCATAAAAGAGGGACTTAAAGAAATAAAAACGAGAGTATTATCTACAAATGAAGTCTTCATTTACTCGGACAGTCAAGCAGCAATAAAAGCGCTTGATCCAAAAATGCACTCGTCAAAAACAGTTCTAGAATGTTTTAAACTACTAGATGACGTATCTAAGTGCTACAAGGTGCACCTTATCTGGGTACCAGGCCACAGGAATATTGCAGGAAACTGTAAGGCGGATGAACTTGCACGAACCGGTACAACGCTCGATCTTGAACCGGATAAGGCGCTGATACCCATGCCCATAGCCACTTGTAAATTACTTAGATATAGACAGGGAAACCATCAAAAAGGTAAATACAATCTGGCAAAACCTCACAACATGCGAACTAAGCAGACAGACATGGCCGAACTGGAACAGCGGTCGATCGAAGATCTTGCTAAGATTCAACAGAGAATCTATAAGAAAAATGATAGGTGTTTTAACTGGTCATTGTTTAATAGGCAGCCACGCTAGAAGGTTAGGACTCCCTTACTTCGATTTCTGTAGAAGCTGTCTTAATACAGAAGAAGAGGAAACAGTCAGACACCTTTTATGTGAGTGTGAAAGCCTAGCTATGAGAAGGCTGCGCACTCTTGACATAGCATTTCTAATCGATGTAGCGGACATAGCCCATCTAAAACTAACGAAGCGCTGCTCGTTTATTAAAGCAACCGGATGGTTTGAAAAGGAACACGTAGAGTAAGGATAAGTTCCAATGGTATCACAATGGACCTGCCGAAGGTCTAAGTGTGTCTTAATCTAAAAGTTTCCAGAATGTATTTAGATAATTCAAAACACCAGTTTATTCCTCAAAAGTGATACTATCCCCCTCAAAGTACTTCCCTCACTTATGTCAGCGTTTGATCCATCCCTAGAAACATTTGAGGAACTACGTATTTATTATATTTTCAGTCTAAAGTAAAGTCTATGAAACAAACCATGCGACCATCTCAGCACTGAAAGAAAATATCGTTCGCGAGGTTAATGACATCCCGATAACGAGATGACAGATTTAAAGGAGGTATCCGACGTAACGTTAACATATTGAGGAAGAAGTTTCAATAAATTAAATCCGCATTTGTTTTCTTTGTAATAGATATGTAAGTATGTATATATGCATATAATCAAATATGTGGCTAATTCCATACGAACAAATTATTCCCGTAAATGGCAATAGAAGCCAAAAATAGAGTAAGGAAAAGTTTTCGGAAGGAATTTGATAAAACCACTTAGGCTAGGTTTATTTAGGGGCTCACTAGGCCAAAAATTAAAATCTGTCCACTGTGAGACCGTACAGGGTGAGGAGAAAGGAAAAGAAGAAGTGAAAGAACCAGACGGGTGGAAGAAAAAGCTTCTACAGAAAGGTTTGGAATCAATCTTTAGCCTCACCGCATGGACACCTAACGGACAATGTCTGGTAAGGATACTTACCAAATTCGATAGCCGCGGCTTTGTTTGTCTTAGAAGTTCTCTCGAGCGCCCCGATCTATCCGTGGCCAGACGGATCTCGCGACTTTGCATGCTTGCGCACTAGCCCAGCGCTCATTGAGTTAACACGAGGCCCATCTTTCCAATAGCAAAGCACAGGTTCTCAAGGGAATTCCAATCCTCTAATTTTGCTATGAATCCATCTCCAGGGTCCCCTGTCTACCCAACTCATCGGCCCCGCAGTTTCCCTTTATGCCGCTGTGACCGGGAACCCAAATGAGCTTAATATCGAAGTATTCCGATGAGATCGAGAGAGAAGTCAGGCATTCGCCGACTTATTTCGAACGCACAAGCAACGAACCCAAGGCATTAGTTGCAGCTTGGCTTTCGTAGTAGATTCTTACCTCTTTTACAGTAATTACAGAAGCGAGTAACCAGTCCACTGCTTCTTAATTGCGCCTACTTCCGCATGGAAAACACCACAGTGGTCCGGAAGCCTAAATTAGAGCTTCAAGGAGAGCTCTTCGCAAAATGCTCCAGCGCCCACTCTTCCCTTGGAGGAATAGGAATGGAATGAGTTCCGATCGGACCTAGCGTGGGTGTACAATAAAACCACTTAGGTCACCAATGGATTTATATCGCTGGGTGGATTTGGTAATAGCTTGTTATATCCTCCTTCAATTTATATCCACACTAGTATCCCACAGTTCGGGCTCTGAGGCTAACTTCTTTCGCTCGGAGCCCGTTCTGCCACTCCGTTCTGCAGCCATCAAATCCACGGTTAGCAAACGGGTTACTCTAACCCACAAGCGAGCTCGGCAGGCTGAGAGAAGCTGCAGATAGACTAAACTGATGTTACCTGTCATGTCCGACCGACTGTCGCAGTTCCTCCTGTCACTAAGCGGAGGGGACTGTAGGAGGCTGGTTGGACGGATGACGGGCCACTTTCTATGGGCAGAGAAATCCGCCCAGCTTGTGGAGAGGAGCATGACACGGCGGACCAATTTCTGTGCGTCTGCCCCGCCTTCGCTCGAATCAGGCTTGAGGTCTTGGCTTCTTGGCATCACAAGATCTACTCAGATTTCTTCGGAGGTCGAGTAGACTTAAAGAAGTTTAAAAAGGGAATCCGAGTGCAGTACAATGGATTTAATTGTGTCTGAGTGGTGCACTTGCTAGTCTGTCCCGATAAAAACAAAAAAAAAAAAAAAGTATCACACAGTGAGTACAATGACTCAATCGGAAGATTTATAGTTTTTACAAATGTTGTTGTACGTCTGTCATAGTTGACACTTGTGACTAAACAGCTGAAGTACACAAACAGACAAGAAATGGAATCCCTAACGGTCAAAATAAAGTTTTCCATCGCCCAAAATATTTTTTTTTATTTATTACAACTGGATTTATTTATACAACTTTATATTTAGCTTTGTGTCTCCTTGTATATAAAACAAAATTTTTGAAAATTTAAATTTGAAATTTCTTTAAAAAAATGTATATGGTGAGAAAATGGAAAAAGTAAGTAAGCAACATACAAGTTTTAGACCAATCAGTTTGACATCGTTCGTGTTGAAAAGTCTGGAACGAGTGGTGGAGAAACATATTCGAGTGGGGGTATTGCCGAGAAGTCCACTTAGTACAAATCAACACGCTTATCAGAGTGGAAAATCATGTGAATCAGCCGTACCCGATCTTGTTAGCAAGATTGAAGCAGGGTTGTAAGCTGACGAGTACACAATGGTCGTGTTCGTGGACATTGAGGGGTCTTTTGATAATGCCACTTCGGCTCGATATGTTATTCTGTCAAACGACACGGAGTTAATCAAACCATTGTAAAATGGATATATTCTATGCTCTCTGAGAGGCTGTTAACCGCTGGTGGGAGCGACGACGAACAAATCACAGTCAGGGCCAAGCAAGGATGTCCCCAAGGGGGTGTTCTTTCTCCGCTGCTGTGGTGCTTCGTCGTAGACTCCCTATTAGCGGAGATGCAGGAACTCGGCTTTCACGTCCAAGCATATGCGGACGACGTCTGTGCGCTAACATCGGATAAATCCCTAAGAAGGCTTTGCACGAAAGTGCAGAGGATTCTGGACAAACTCGATGACTGGTGCATGAGACAAGGTCTTTCCGTTAATCCGAACAAAACAACCATAGTCTTTTTTACGGAAAAACGGAAACTGGTTGGACTCAGTCTTCCAACACTGAAAGGTGTGACACATGGTCCTTCCGACGAAGTTAAATATCTAGGAGTAATCTTGGATAAGAAGCTGTCTTGGGAGACACACGTTTCACTGAAGGTGAATCGCGCATTGAGGATTTTTCAGCAATGCCGTAGAGCCTTTGGTAAAACCTGGGGAGTGAAACCTGCTGTGGTCCCATGGATATACACGGCACTTATCAGACCAATCATCACTTACGCTTCTGTGGTATGGTGGCGACGGAGCATGGTTAAGTTCACAATCCGGGAACTATACAGGCTGCAAAGAAGTGTATGCTTATGCATCACGGGTGCCATGAATACAACCTCTGGTGATGCCCTAAATGGATCTTGAGATACAACAGGAAGCAATAAAAGCAATGTGTAGACTCCATAAATATGGTTTCCGACACGAAGACGGAACTTCGGGACACAGAGAAATCTTTAAGTTGCTATCTGAGCTGTATCCACAGTTTTTGGCACCTAAAGACGACCACAGTTTCATTTGGAAGGAAATTTGATGTCAGATTTCTTTCGCACGAACAATGGTGTAATCCAAAATGCATGCAGGGGGCTTTGACGGATATTTTCTTTACCGATGGGTCCAAGAATGAAATAGGGTCTGGAGCCGGATGGTACTTAAACGATAGTAATAAGTATCACTATGCTATGGGGGGAATGGCAATTGTTTTCCGAACGGAAGTTTTTGCCACCCTGAAAGTAGCCGAATGGATAGTCGAGAGGAGATGGAGCGGGAAACAGATTGGAGTTTTCAGTGACAGTCAAGCTGCACTGAAGGCCCTGGAGAACACGAAGCTAACCTCAAAGATTGTTCAAGAATATAAGAAGAAGCTCAATTCTGTCGCAAGACAAAACAGGCTTGTACTTATATGGGTTCCGGTACACTCCGGTGTTCAAGGAAACAAAATTACCGACGAATTGGCCAACCCTGCGTCAGCGGTTCCCCCACAAGGACCAGAGCCAATAATCGGAATCAGTTCCGCAGGAATCATGAATTGCATCAGCGATTCTGTAGGCAATCTGCATAAAGATCAATGGTCCGGTCCAGAACGCTGCAGAACTGCAAAGTGTTTTGTGACAAGTCCGAACAGAAAACTGTCACACTTTCTACTAAAACTTAGAAGGAAAGACGTTCGGTTGAGGGTCGGTATCATTACAGGACACAACCCATGGGGTCAGCATATGACCACCATTGGAATTATTGAGGACCCAATGTGTCTGTCATGCTTGGAGGAGGCGGATAGCACTGAGCACTTTCTCTGTGAGTGTCCTGCGTTTGCTAGAGCACGGCAACGAGTTTTGGGTCCCGATGTCATGAGAATGAGTAATATTCGTTCTCTAAAACTGGAGGATATTTACAGATTTGCCAAAGAATCCGGAAAATTCTCACAGGACTAACTATCTCTATCTCTATCTCTGTCTCTATTCTTTCCTATCTCTTTCTCTGATACTTTTCTCCTTCCCTCCTTGACTATCTACCTCCTTTTGAGAGCTTTAAATACAATGGGCTTTTTAGTTTGAGTGTTTTAGGAGCTACCAAACCTCCTGGTGCTCCTTGGCTCGACCTTTTCAAATTTCAAGCAACATTATGATATAAAATCTATGGTTTCATGTGAATATAAATATAATTTTTTCTGGGTAATAAAAAAAAAATATATTTTTGTTGCACAGTGTAATAATATAAAATTTGAAATGAATATTTTTTGTGGATGCTCTTTAGGACAGGATACTTTGAAAACCGCCGTAAAAATCGATAGACCAGAAGCATTCCCCCCAAAAATGTGTACCCATCTCGTACTTTTAGTAACCAGAAATCGCTGAGTAACATACTAAATCATATATCTACATACATACACACGCATATAATAAATGCGTGTGTGTAAAATGGGAATACGAAGTGAATTTATTTGTACAGTATGCGCACAACAGAGCAACCAAATGACACATAGCTCCAGGCGAAGCAGTGAACGGAAAATGAAAATAGGTTGCGCGCTTCCCCACATAACGGCTTTACTTCCATACAAGCAAATGCATCCGGCCAAAGTACATATAGTGCTTTAATTGCTACTACGCCAACGGCAACAAAAATTTTTAACAATAATAATAAGAAAATATAATTTACACATTGGTGGCGTTGATCTGGAAATTTGATTACAATTCTTATATACACGTACACGCACGTACACACTCACATTTATAGACTTAATAGCAGCAATGCGACTCCTTATATGAAGAGCTTAAATTTTATTCCCGAAAATGTTACTTTTCCAATTAGCCAAAAGTTTTAGCCTGCACTCATTTGTTCAACTTTTTTGGATAACAATTTTTGCAATAAATTTTGTGGCCACACGTAGAAAATAGTGCATATAAATTCATGAATATGCAAGTGAGTGGTGGTTTGCATAACAAATACTAAGTAGATGTGAATAAACAAAAACGCAACAATTGCATGCAAAATTAATTTACAAAGTAACCGCAAAACTGCACGCAGCTACCTTTATATGTATATCCCTTATTCCCTACCTCTACACGGTGTTGGTACTGCGGGGAACACCTGCAGTCGCAGCCATCAACAGACGGCCATCAAAATTTTATATTTGTGGTTGCTCACTCATTTTCTTTCAACTCTCTTATTTCAACGCTATTGTACTTTATTTATTTATTTTGTCCTTTTCCCGTTGCTTTATTTATTTATGAAAGCCACCAGTAAGACATTACAGTCCATTCGCTCTCCACTAACTCTCCACTCATTCCATTATTTACCACCGACAAACCGGAAGTTATCCGGCTTCTCGGTAGTTTGGCCCTTTGCCAAGTTTATGATAATTAATTAAAGATGCAATTGTTGCAGCGCATCGAAGGGGAACATAGGTAGGCGGAGGGTGAGTGAGAATAAGAAATGTAAGAAAGTTTCCGTGCAAATAATAACTGGCATCCGTGCTTAACGCGGAGGCAGGGAGAGTGGGTAATACTTTGTGAGGAGCTTAATTTTCTTAATACGACAGTCGAATGCTCAGCTAATTTGAATTTGAATTGGTTCGGTGATAAGTGATAAGTTCGCAAAATAAAAAAAAGTGGCGTTGTATGGAAAGAGTTTATAATAGTAGTTTGAAGTTATAAAATTTATATGAAAGTAAGCGACTTTTCGATTGTTTTCAAATAGACTTGCGAAGTCTTATGTATGAATATTTAATCAATATACGATATTTTTTTTTGATATGGAAACAATGCCCAACACCGCCAGGAGAAAAAATTGTAAAAAATGAACACGTCTAACAACCATAATACTACAATTATTAAGAAAATTTTTCGAATTTTTTAAATTTTTTACAAAGTTTGGAAACATGTCAATTCCGAAAACGTTTTCCACCATTCATTGTTTTACTGAATTTTAGAGCATAATAAAGATAATAAAGAATGAAGAGAATCAAAATTGTATTCCATTGTTTCGCAAATATACGTTTAAATAAAATTTAAAACTTCTTCCACAAAAGAATACAGGGTCGGGCACTCGAAGTGTAACCAATTAAAAAGGCCATAAATTTAGTTTGGAAAATTACTTTTATTCACTTCAAAGTAAGAAATGTGTGAAAATAATACAAAATTAAAAATCAATTTACTTTTGCTCGATTTGACCGCCTTTTGCCTTGACTATGGTCTTGAAATGGTCCAGAAAACAGTCGAAAGCTGCCCGAATGTGACTTGTAGATATTTTGGCCAACTCAAGGACAATGGACTTTTTCAGCACCTCGAGTCTGGTGAATCATTTAGTTCGGTCCTTGTTCTCCAAAATGGCCCAAAGAGAATAATAAGTTGAATTTGACAGCCATTGTGTGGACGCTATGAAGTTCGGAACGTTGATTTTTAGCGATTCTTGATTCACTCGAGCTTTGTGAGACGATGGCGAATCCTGTTGAAACTTCTATTATCTGCATCTAAAATGCTTGTCTGCCAACGGCTTGAAAGCAACCTCCAGAATACTCTTCCGATAATATTTCGCATTCCCCTTGACGATGAAACAATTGCCTCGATGAAAACGCTTGGAGAGTGCCCATCTGTGGTTACAGTAGCCCAAACCATTACCTGTGGCGGGTGGCCAATCGATTACTCAAATTCTCGTATGAACGGTCGGTCAAATAAACCCTATCGTTTTGGGAGTTTACGAATTGGTCAATTTGAAAAATGTTGTCGTCAGAAAACAGAATGTTCGGAAATTGACTGCTTTCGGCCAATCGAAGCAACTCCTTCGGTCTCTCAAGTCTAACTTGTTGCTGCTTTGGTGTGAGATCAAGAGCTTTTTAGATCTTGTAAGGTTTGACTTTGAGATAAATTTTCAGTATGCAGCGGATGGTTGGCACTTTGCAGGGGATTTCGCTTAAGACGGTTCTTCACTTTTTGAACCATTTCACGTGACGTTGCAGTCTTTTGATGACCACCTCCATGACGTTTCGCGATGCTACCAGTATCATAGTAACGAGTAATGCTGCGATAAACAAAAATTGTATTTACTTTAAGGTGCTCTGGTGATGCCCTAAATGCCATGCTTGATTTGCTCCACCTGGATCCTAAAATTCAACAGAAAGCAATAAAAGCAATGTGTAGACTCTATAAATATGGTTTCTGATACGAAGACGGAACTTCGGGACACAGAGAAATCTTTAAGTTGCTATCTGAGCAGTATCCACTGTTTGTTGCACCTAAAGACGACCTGATACCCACAATTTCATTTGGAAGGAAATTTGATGTCCGATTCGCGTTGATTCTTAATTTTGTATTATTTTCACATATTTTCTACTTTGAGTTGAATAAAAGTAATTTTTCAAACTAAATTCATGGCCTTTTTAATTGGTTACACTTCGAGTACGGGACCGTGTACGAGGGGTGCCTTTTATACGTCGGGATTTGGCAACCCTGGTGTTGCAATCTGGTAACTGACAGCTGTATCGCAAAGTTTGACAATTTTTGGCTTTTACGTACTCAGCACGTTTTGATATACCAGCGCTATTTGTGTTGTTTACAGTAACTTAAAACAGTCAACGGTCAAAAATGGAATTAAATCGTGAACATTTTCGTGCGATTATTTTTACAACTTTCGACGTGGATCAACTCAGCAACATTGCATGGATGAACTTAATTAATTTTTTGGCGATGAAGTTCCATCAAGGACCAGTGTTTATCGATGGTATGGAGAATTCAATCGTGGTGTAGTTCACTCCAAGACGAATTTCGTGAAGGTCATCCAATATCAGTTGTTGTTCCGAAAACCATTGATGCTGTGCGCGAACTGATATTGCAAGATCGTCATGTGACCTATCGTGAGACTGAGACCATCTTAGGGATTAGTGGGACCAGCATACATTCAATATTGCATAAACATTTGACTGTCAAAAAAATTTGTTCGCGTTGGATCCCACACAATTTGTCAATCGCTCAAAAAAGGCTCGTGTCGATTGGTCGAAGGAAATGCTCAAAAATTACGATCGCGGGGCTTCGAAACACGTCTATGACATCGTGACAGGTGATGGATGAATCATGGATTTACGCGTATGAGCCCGAAAGTAAACAGCAGTCGACTGTATGGGTGTTTCAAGATGAGCCAAATCCAACAAAAGGTGTTCGCGCACGAAGCACTTCCAAGCAAATGGTCGCCTGTTTTTTCGGAAAAACTGGACATGTCGCAACCGTACCACTAGAACAACGCAGAACAGTAAATTCTGAGTGGTACACAACCATTTGTTTGCCAGTTGTCTTCCAAGAAATTAGGAAAACCAATCGCCAAAGACGGATCACTCTTCACCAGGACAATGCGAGCTCTCACACATCGGCTCAAACAACTGCATTTTTGAGCATCCAAAACATCGAATTAATGGGTCATCCGCCGTATAGTCCTGACTTGGCACCGAATGACTTCTTTTTATTCCCGTACGTAAAAAACAAACTGAGAGGTCAACGTTTTTCGACACCTGAAGAAGCGGTTGCGGCATTCAGAATGCATGTTTTGGAGGTATCTCATTCAGAGTGGCAAAAGTGCTTCGACAATTGGTTCAAACGCATGCAAAAGTGTATAGATCTTGTTCCCTAATCCCGACATATAAAAGGCATCCCTCGTAGTAAACGAATGTATTGATAGCGCTTCGCTTATTTGCTACACGTATTTGAATATAGCCTCAAAGGTTATGCGAGTTACTATGTTTGCAGAGATTACTGAGCATTGTCTCAGCTATTCATGAAAAAAATAAGGAATAGATCTGAATGGACGATATTTTTCATATATGACCCAACTTTTTTTTAATTACGAAAGAGAATTATTTAAAAATATTTAAAAATTATTTAAAAAAATATCTATATTATAAATTTTTTTTCTTATGTATATTTTATCCTGAAATTAAAAAAAAGACTTTTTATACTTTATACAAAAGAAATTATAAAAAGGTTTTAAAGAACCGAATTTATTTCACTTTGGAAAACTTTATACCAAAATTTTCAAGATTGAATAAATCTGAAAATAATAGGTCTATTTATAAGTTCGTGCGGTTTTACAACAGATGTCGTAACTTGATTATTATTCCATCGATCCACATTTCCAAACATTCATTGGAGAGCTACTGTCGTAAGGCACAAACGTCAGTATAAGTTTTTTATTTGAAGCGTAAACAACAATATTTTTACCACACTTGAAAATGTCGAATTTCGTGCCAAATAATGTGTTTTTGCGGGGAATTCTTCTTCATTATTTTAATATGAAGAAAAAAGCAGCCGAAAGTCATCGTATCTTGGTGGAAGTTTATGGTGAGCATGCTCTATCTGAGCGAACGTGCCAGAAGTGGTTTGCACGCTTTAAAAGTGGTGATTTTGGCTTGGAAGACGAAGAACGCGAGGGTGCGCCGCCAAAGTTCATGGATACCGAATTGGAGGAATTGCTCGATCAAGATCCGGCTCAAACGCAAGAAGAGGTTGCAAAAACTTTGGGAGTTGATCAATCAACCATTTCCAAACGTTTAAAAGCCATGGGAATGATCCGAAAGGTAGGCCATTGGGTGCCGTATGAATTGAAGCCAAGAGACGTTGAACGCCGTTTTATGGCATGCGAACAACTGCTTCAACGGCACAAAAGAAAGGGTTTTTTGCATCGAATTGTGACTGGCGATGAAAAGTGGGTCCATTACGACAATCCAAAACGTCGGGCAACGTATGGATACCCTGGCCATGCTTCAACATCGACGTCGGCGCAGAATATTCATGGCCTGAAGGTTATGCTGTGTATCTGGTGGGACCAGCTGGGTGTTGTGTATTATGAGCTACTGAAACCGAATGAAACGATTACGGGGGATGTCTACCGACGACAATTGATGCGTTTGAGCCGAGCACTGCGAGAAAAACGGCCGCAATACGCCGATAGACACGACAAAGTTATTTTGCAACATGACAATGCTCGGCCACATGTTGCACAAGTGGTCAAAACATACTTAGAAACGCTCAAATGGGATGTCCTACCCCACCCGCCGTATAGTCCAGACCTTGCGCCATCCGATTACTATCTCTTCCGATCGATGCAACATGGCCTGGCTGACCAGCACTTCCGTAATTACGATGAAGTCAAAAAATGGATCGATTCGTGGATTGCGGCAAAACCGACCGAATTTTTCACAAAGGGAATCCGTGAATTGCCAGAAAGATGGGAAAAAGTAGTAGTAAGCGATGGACAATATTTTGAATATTAAATTTGTAACCATTTTACGTCAATAAAGTTTGAAATTTCGAAAAAAAACCGCACGAACTTATTCATAGTCCTATTAATTAGATTTGTTTTCAAAAGTTTTGAGTTTGCTTTTTATTATTTTCAACTTTACAAATACCGCAATTTCTAAAAAGTTAGCGAGAATGTTCAAAGCACTTGAACCACCTGAGAGGATTACGTCATGCTTATTTTCCAAATAGCGCCTCCGAACTGCATATAGTTTTATTAGAAGTTTTGAGACTCGGTAGCTACTACAAAAACTTGTTTGCTATTCGTACTAACTTCAAGAGCAAGGCTACGAATAGCCATCATCAAGCTTACTGGCTTACTGCAGACTATTTGGAGCTTTGAGTAAATAAATATGTAACTTGTCTTTCCTTGTTGGACTACGTCAAGCCGCATTCTGAAATTGGAGCGGAATGCCGCCAAAAATTGATCAACTCGTCTACATTCCTCGATTGAAGGCAACTTACTTCATTAAAGTGATCCCATGCACGTGGAATCGAAAATTTGGCAAAATCTTTGGCATGCACGGCTGTGTTGCAAGAAGTGCATAATAGTTGCTGCCACTACAATTTCAAACGCCATGGAAGTCCAAAATGCTTTGTTTCTCCATAACTGCAAATGATTTTCGAAATGATATTCCTGTCGCAAATGCATTCTTTGTTATTTTTTAAAACACCAACAACAGAAAAAGTTGCACGCACAATGTGACATTATTGGTGGCACTGAATGCTGCATTTGTGGCTGTTTTGGCTGCTGTTGCACGATGCCGTAGAGTAAGTGTGCAAGAGTGTATGTGCGAGGTAAGGCAATGTGAACGTAACGCTTTCGACAATGGCAATGCAATCGACGAAGTTCGACACATGCGTTGCATGAGGCACATCCGTTTTGTCTGGGAGGACACAAACTAGCATGCGCTCATACACACATATCTACGTGCGTGCGTATATGTAAGTCAGGACAGAGCGCATCTAGGAAGCCGGAAGAAAGATGAATTGAATAGTTAACCGCAACGCACAAAACAATCCACGGTCATGGGCCAAAAGCAAAAGAATATATATGTACATGTGTACATATATGCTCGCATGTATTTATGAGAGGGAAATGGTAAAGATGAATGGGTGACAGGCATTCAAAGCATGCTGACACGGGCGAGCAAGTCCAGACCGCAGATGCAAATTCTTGCATTTACTCAATCGCCTTTGGAAACTGTATAGGGTTTGCATATGTATGTGTAAGTGTGTATTCTTTTGCCGTCACTTTCGCCATACTTCTTCATCCTTGTCGTTCTCCCAACTCCGTGCTGCAATTCCTGGATGAAAATGAAAATGAAGTTGTCAATTGTGGCAGTCGTGCAGTGACGATTTATGTGCTTCCTTCGATGAAATTGATGTTGATGCTCGCAAATGCGAATGGATATCGGTACCTACGACTATGTATGCACATATGCGTGTGTATGCTATGCATGCAAGTTGATGGATAAGTGATGCATGATTGTTCGTTCGTATGTGGGTGTAAATATCACATTGCTGTCCTTTGTGGTCCATTTATATTATGCCGTAGGCGTTGGTAAATCACTGTGTAATTTATGTATAGGTGCCTGCAGGCAGTACAAATCGAAATTGTCATTCATTTACTACCACATTTGGAGCGATCTTCGATAGAATGGTTGAACAGGGTATAGTAAATTTCAATAATAAACAAGCCACGTTCAAATATGAAATCCATAAATTATGGAAGCGGCTATGGAAGTGAGCTTGCACTTGAATACCAAACAGTAAGGCGAAGCCCAAAGTTTTGCGTCCCACTGTAATCGGAAACGTAAAAATTTATAATATACGGCGTTAAATAACGGTAGCACTAGGATATATGTATTAACAAGTTTTTGAAATTTACTTTTTTTTTATTTAATTTTAATTATTTTTCTTATGTGAAAATATCTCCTATGCAAGACATATAATTTCAACTTTCAAACTTTGTGTAATTTAAAAAAAAAAATTCAATAAACTTTTATCAAAATTGCGCGTATGCTGTTTTATAACCCACTAAGAAATTTTTTTTACATAAAAAAACACCTAACACCGTCAGCAAACAAATTGTAAAAAATTGTTGAGTGTTTTGAAACTCGCTTTTTAGGATAAGTTAGGTTGCCCAGAGAATGGGCCCACTTGGACGAAAGAAGTTTGGTTCATCCTTTGTGATACCATTGAAAGAGGGGAAAAAGTGGTGAAGGAAAAACGGACGAAAGGGAAAGAGATGGGAAAGGTTGAGTGTTTGTTGACTACGAACGGTGACTAGTCTGCGGTGTGTTAACCTCTTTATGCTGCTGATGAAGCTTATCAGATATTTGTTTTCAAGACCCGCTATATCAGCAGGCGCAGAAAAGAAGTGAGAACCAAGATGCTTGAATCTTAGTCCCGCGAGAGCTGGACAGCTGAGGAGCAGGTGCTGAGATGATTCCACCTCATCCTCCATACAGCTGACGCAAAAAGGACTCGCAGTAATTCCGAGTCTCACGGCATATATACCCCGCGGACAGTGCCCCCTGAGGATGCCCACGAAATTTGAGAGATGAGATTTTGTCATTCTCAGAATATCCTCGAAGGACTTCGCGGCCTTACACGTTCGTGTACTTGCCCAGCGCTCTCTGAGTTGGTGCACAGCCCATCCTTCCAGGAGTAGAGCGCAGGTTGTCAAGGGGATCCCGATCCCCTCCTTTCGCGGGCACGCTACCTCACAGGTTCCTTGTCTGGCCAGCTCGTCGGCTTCGCAGTTTCCAGTAATGTGACCAGGTACCCAAATTAACTCGCACTTTACTAAACCAGAATTCAATGGGCTCTAAGCTGCGTACTCGAATTTTGCTCGAGTTTGCTCATGAGCCTTTTGAGTTTTGGTAACAAGAAAAATTCGCAGGTTATGGTATTGTTTATGACCAAAAGAACAACGAATATCCAGTGACGCTTATTTCCGTTGCGAATTACCTATGGCGGATTATTTCACAATTCACATAAAAGCCGCATAACTTAGAAGATAATATTCTTTATTGATCCTATGATTTTCTGGCATGAATTATTTATACTCCACGCCACACAGTGGTGTTTTGGTGGCAAAGGTGAATTTCTCGATAATTGAATTCAAAAGCAAAACGAATGATGCGCAATCAGGTTAAAGTAGGTTGGCCTCTGGAAGCAATCTCTCAGGGGACATGGTAGCATTTTCAGGCAGTTAACACCGCATTTCTCCGAACTTCGAACAGACCTCTCTCTCTCTATCCGCAAACTAGAGTTTGAGGGTCGTGCTAGAGCAATCTTTCCAAAAAGGTAGGATTGGATCGAAGGAAACATTTGCGTCGAAGCTTGCATCTCTGTTTTCTCTGCCGGAATCGGGAGTCGGAGCAGGGATTTTCTCTAAATCAGCCAATTTATCTATTTCCTTAAAACTGCTGAATATTGCTAGTGTTTTTCAAGCAGAAGTCTTTGCGATCTTGTAGGCATGCAAAATACTTAGGGAACGCGGGAGATATTAACAGTTTCTCCGATGGTCAAGCCGCGATCAAGGCTCTAACGACGTCATGGTGCAGAACGAAATTAGTAAACTACTGTAAGGAGGAGATCAAATGTCTTGGGTGTGCAGGTAGCATTTCTCTGATCGGTGTTCCAGGACATAGGAACATAGAGCATACCAGGAAGGGGACTGAATTGGCCTCAGAGACCTCCTACCTGGTCATCGGCATCCCCCTGACAGTTGTTAAAGGGGAACTTCACAAATTATTTCTCATAAAAGCACAGAAAAGATGGAGCTCCATTTATTCATGTGATATTTTGAAAACCCTTTGGTCCCAATACGATATACGAAGGACTCAGAAAGTCATTTGGACTCCTCGCCATTCAATTTTCACACTCGTAGCTGTGTTTACCGGTCACTGGACGATCGGCACACACGCGGAAAAGCTAGGGTTACCATTTAACCCCCATTGCAGAAGCTGTGGGGATCTTTCAGAGAAGGAGGCTGTGGAGGACTTTCTCTGTAAATGTCCGGGTTTGGCAGCTAGACGATTAAGGTCACTCCTAAGGTGCTCCTTTCTTCGACAGCCTGGGGCAGGGCTATTCTATACTATACTAAATCCTATCAACCTTCTCTATTATATCAACAGCTCTGGCTGGCTATAGATATCTGCCTGTTGGAGGTCTCAGCCAGACTGGCACTTCAACCATTTCACCTACCTACCTTTATCAAAATATACTACGTATTTCGAGGCTTAAAATTTGTTTTTGAGGATGATATGATAACAATTTATCAGCAATTTATCAATTTTACGCGACGAAAGAAGACGACAATGACTAGACTTCTTCAAATGTTTTGCTGCAGATACATACATAATAAATGGCATAATTTTGAAAACTAAACATGAACACATATTTTAATATTTAAATAAAAATGTGATTTCAAGCACCGAGAATATAATTCATCTAGTTCGGATTGGAGTTTTATCATATCGGACTGAATAAATCTTAAGATCAATGGCATATAAGAGAAATTTGGGGAACAAAAAGCAAGAACCAATAACATTTATAAGCAGAATAAACAGCAATGGGCCCAGACTGCTCCTTTGGGCTACGCCAGAAAGGTTCAGATAAATATCATCAAGTGTGACAACTCACCGCCTTCGATTTAAACAGGGTTTAAGCCATTGCAGAAAAGCAAAAAAGAAAACCCAAGTAAGCGAACCTGTCGATCAAAATCGGGAAACTTTGACAAAGGCTTCAGAATGGACGGTGTAAATGGAATCAACTTGGCAGCCAGACGATAATGTTGAGATTCAATTCTCTCTAAAGACAACCAAATTTGTAAATGTAGAACGACCCGATACAAATCAGTGTTGTTTCGGGCAAACTGAACTCTTAACTGAGAAATTTATTTTATCTTTTATGACGCTTCCAAAGAGCTTAGATATGTTAGTGAGCTTCGAGATAGGTCTATAATGACCTACATCACTCTTATTATATATATATAATTGGCGCGTATACCCTTTTTGGGTGTTTGGCCAAGCTCCTCCTCCTATTTGTAGCGTGCGTCTTGATGTTGTTCCAGAAATACACCTTAAGTTTCAAGCAGATATTTTTATGAGGAAGTTTTTCATGGGAGAAATACACTCGGAGCTTTGCCATTGCCCGCCGAGGGGCGACCGATATTAGAAAAAAAAATTTCTTAGTTTTGGTGTTTCACAGAGATTCGAACCTACGTTCTCTCTGTGAATTCCGAATGGTAGTCACGCACCAACCCATTCGACTACGGCGGTCGCCAATATTATTGCCGTGTTTGAATAATCATCAGGGAATTTTCCAACAGCTGAAAAATCATTTTCAATGAAACCACCGGAATGGGGCAACTTTTGAATAAAATAGCCGAGCATGCATCAAAGTCAGTTCAGGAGGAGTTTTTGAGTATTGAGATCCCAGTAATTATAATTTCAGTTAAAAGAGAAAGTGATTCAACACTGATTGATGTATCATGATAAAATGAAAAAATAGGTAAATAAGTTAGCTGCGTTAATAACTGGTGTTATTTGTAGAACACGCAGATTTTTCGTTGAAGAAGACTGATTATGGAACTTTGCTGTGAAAAACAGATGGCAGAGGCAGATCTTAATGTGCCTGCAATGACAGCCAAGCTGTGCTCATGGCCTTACACAGCAACCCCCCCCCACCCCCCCAACCACATCAGGGGTAGTCGAGTCCTGTAAATCCAGACTGTACTATGTCGGTATACATAATAGCCTGATGCTAACATGAGTCCCGGGACACGTGAGCATATTGGGTAACGAGACCTCTCACTCCTTAACTAGGAGCCCGTTTGGCCACTCCCTTCTGCAGCCATCAAATCCACGGTTAGCAAATGGGTTACTACAACCCACAAGCGAGCTTGGCACACTGAGAGAGGCTGCAGATGGACTAAACTGATGTTACCTGTCATGTCCGATGGACTGTCGCAAATCCTTCTGTCATTAAGCAGAAGGGACTGCAGATAGCTGGTTGGACTGATGACGGGCCACTTTCTGTGGGCGAAGCACATGAAAAAGGTAGGCATCCCAGGCTTAAATTTATCTACACTGTCCATCTTTGTTTATACATTTTGAAATTTTAAAGACCAAAAGCAAAAACATAAAACATTGCTCTTCTTTTTTTCTCTATTGCTACTACCTGTTCAAGTTATTTCGACTAGGGGTGTATTAAAAAAAAAAAAATTAATAAAAAAACCAATAATAATTCAAAAATGGAACATCACATGTACGTAGCCAGCAAAATTTGAAAAGTCACCTTTTATTAACACACCTCTTTTGTTAATCGAACTCCCAAAATCCAAAAATCTTAAATCAGACGATAACGTGATTTTTAGTTCCACAAAGCAACTTTCAATGCACGTTTTCCATTTTTTTTTTTTAGACTCATTCGCCGGTACTCTCCAGGTAATATAACTTTGTGTATACAAGTATAACGGTTTTTCAGTATCACTTTCTGGCATACACTTAAATTAAGTCTCCATATTTTTATCAAACTTTCGTATGTTATATTTTTGTTAATGTGATAATACGTGTTACATCCATTCGATAATGAGACTTAAAAACAAAACATAAGAACAAAATACAAAAAAAAAACGAAAACTTAAAAATGGGTAAGAACTTTTAACAACATTATTTCGTAATGTAACTTTTGTTCACTCGCTTAATTTACAATTTGAATTTGATGGCACGAAGGATGGGATATTTGTCGCCTGTACAAGCACCACGGAAATCATCGAATGACAAATCTATCAAAGCCACGCCGCCTAAACCTCTGGACTTCACAAAGGCCGCCTTATTGGCAGCAGTGTCGGGATCATCATAACCCACCCAAATGCCATTTTCGCCATTGTCATCGGCCGAGCGGTAGGCATAGCTGCCGAAACGCTTAGTTGGATCGCCCACCTTGCGCAATGGACCGTCGGCGCCCTTCAAATGCTGATTGGCTGGGTTTGGCAATTTGCCGCATACCTCAGGCCAGCTAAGCAAGCCGGGTTTCTGAGTCTGTGTGCCTGCTGGTGCAACGCCATCGGTTTCAACCACTGGTGGCAAACCAGTGAGGCCAGAGTCTTTAGTCATTTTCCAGGCACGACCATAGGCGGCAATACCGACATTAATTTTAGTGGCAGGGCAATGATTATTTAACCAATATTGAACTTGGAAATTTACATTCGCTTCAGGATTACGCTCATTCAGTTCATAGATGGGTGCAGGGAAGTCAGCTATTTCAGGATCACGTTCTGGTGTTTTGAAGTCATAGGCATGTAAATTGACGTAATCCAAATTGTTCACAATGGCTGGCACATCGTAGAAAACTGTAACAGAATTGAGTTGAATAAGTTAACTAATTAGGCTAAATGGCAAACAAACGCAAAATCAAAACTTACGCGAAGAGTTTACATTGGGCAAGACAGACAGACCCAACAAAAAGCCATCTGGACGGAAAGCATTTTTCAGCTCACGCACAAGTGCTGTAAATTCCTCTTTATGCTCCTCAGCTTTCTCGTCAACCACAAAGTCTCCAGTGAAAATTTTCTTGAAACCCTTCCAAAATTTGCCAATACCGCTATGAACCTTCTTAGGCTTGTTCTTGGGGAACTGCCAGGCCAAGTCGAGACCATCGAAACCATAAGTCTTCACCAACGAGTGAGCGCTATTTATGAATGGTATGCGTGCGTTGGAACTCTCCAGGAGTGTCAAATACTTGTTGTTATCAGGATCTACTTCGTCCTTGTCGCCGCCAATGCTCAACAAAACCTTTAAATGGGGAAACTTCTTCTTGAAACCAGTTACGGTGCGATACAGGCCCGAGCCGATGTCCAGATCAAGTTTCTCATTACTGCTGACAAGTTTGTTTGACGTCGGACTGATGCTGGCATAACCGTAGACGAGGTGAGAACAAAATTGCAGTGCCGGTTCTAAATCATTGGTAGTGAGCTTGGAGAGACCTGCGATGAAATGAAATAAAATCAAAAGGGTGGTGAATTGAGTTTTGAAAGAGACTAAGCGTAGAACAGGTTTTGACGTAACTTGAAAGTTGCTAAAATGTATAATTTTGCAATACTCTACGAATTTATAAATAAGTTATGACTAAGTGTAGCTCGTTTATTAAGTTCAGAAGTAATGTAAATGGCAAGTACTCGTAAAGTGACTTAAAAGTGTGCACGGACGATGTAAATTGGTGTTATTATAACTGTTGCAGCAAAAACCCTAAAAAAAAAGAAATCATAAAAAATGTGCGAAATCTGAAAAAAGTTACTCGCGGTTGCAAAACTTTGTAAACAAAGAAAAAAACAGAAAATGTTGTATTTGCTTTTCCCTGCCAACTTTGCTTTTTTTATTTTTTGTTTTTTGCTTAAACAATTAACATCTGCTTATATGCTTACTGAATACGAATTAGGGGCACTCAAGCTTTATGTCTCAAATGACAACAAAGAGGTATTTTTCGTTTGAAACGAGTAATCAAACGTGATGCGGTTTGGCATGCGGCTTTGGGGATTTTAGCACTTGATTTGCAATTTTATCGGGTATTATCAATGCCGGGTTTGTCTACCTCAAAAGGTGGCGAGGCTGCGAACTGTAAGCGCATACGTGTGTGTGTTTATTAATTTTTGGCTGTTAATATTCATAATATCAATTTGTTGCAGGAACATGTAAAATGAACAAATGAATGCCTGACTGTGGCTTAGACATAAAAATTTGATTACAATATATGTAAGTATGCCAATTGCATATATACTCGTACGTGTACATGAAGAGGTGTGGCATATCACATGCCTATTGGGTGTGGGAAGGCATTAAGATATTTGCCTTTAAACAACAAATAAAATAAAAATTATTTTAATACTTTTTAAGAAGATTGAAATGTTCAGCAACAAAATTGATTAGCTTAATTTTTAGTGAAAAAAATACGACTTAAGCTCTATAAAAATTTTTTGTTTTTGATACAAAATATGGAAATTAATATGTTAAGCAAAAAAATTGTTCTTTTGAAAAATCTTAATTTTGTGTGAAAAAAATATGACTGAAGCTTTATAAAAATGCTTTTACAATTTTTAATAAAAATGTAAATTTTTAACTAAGTGAAAGAAAAAAAATTGTTGTATAAAAATTGTCATTATAAGCAAAATTATTATTTTTCCATTATTTTCTTAAAATAAACACTGTATCTTTCACATTTTGTGAAACTAATATATTAGAGGTGTATCAGCTCACATACCTACAGAACACATACCTATATTAGGGTTGCCTTTAAGCAATAAGCAAAATAAAATTAAGATTTTTAGCAAAATATTAATTTTTTATAGAACCAAATATTTATGAAAAGCCAGCAACAATTCAAGAGCTAAAGGATGAGATAATTCGGCACATTAACGGCATAGAACCTCAATTATGCCTCAGCGTCATCGGAAATTTGGACCATCGGATGGAGGTGTGCAGCCGAGGCTGCGGCGGTCGTTTGGCCGATATTTTGTTTCATGCATAATTGAACCATATCAGTATTATCATAATAAAGAGAAATGACAATAGTTTTCTAAAAAAATTGTATTTTATTCAAAATCAATACCGGCCCTTGAAACTTAACCACCCTTATATTGTATATAGAGGTGTTTGCGCTTGCCTACTGGGTGTGGTGATGGTATTAGGATCATTGGCTTCAAACAACAAGTACAAAGAAAATTGGAATAAAATTAAATAAAGATTAAAATTTTTGGCACATATTTTTGATTTTAAATTTTGAGCAAAATATAAAAATATTGCCTTATAATTTTTCTTTATATAAACAGAATGAAAAAATATTTTTAAATAAAAATTTACATATTCTGCCAAATATTTTTTTCTTATTTTCTTTAACTTTTTTTTCTTTTTTTGAAATGAAAAAATATTTGTAAGTAAAAATTTACATTCAGCAAAGTATTTTTTTCTTATTTTCTAAAATTTTTTTTTTCTTTTTTTCTGAAACTCATTTATTAGAGGTTTGGTAGATCATATGTCTATTGAGTGTGGCGAGTGCAGTAGGCCCATTGCCTTTAAACAACAAATAAAAATAAAAAAATGTTATTGTAAAACATTTTTTATATAAAATTTTATGCAAAAATATTTTTGTTTTGTAAAAATTTTAATTTTTAGCAAATTAAAAAATATTGTTTTATATAAATGAAAATTTTTATGAAAATTAATGGTTTTTTATAAAAATAGAAATTTTTACCAAAATGTAAAATTATTTTTAAATAAAAATGTAAATTTACATTTCTAGCAAATTAAAAAAAATTTTAAAAATTTTCAATTTTTATTTTTCTTATTTTCCCCAAACAATTTGACTTTTTATTTTTCTCATTCTCAAATCAAAAATTATGAAATCAACTCAAATTTATTTCGCTCATTGCTCCAAAGTCGCAATAAATCATTCTCCAATTGGCTGGCTGGATTTGACATGCAGCGTCATCTCATCTACCATACGGCAATTTTTGTTATTTGTATTGTGGGGGATTGCCAGCAATGCCGACAATAACAGATTGACTTGTTTACGCCGCCCTTGTAATATGAAAACAAGTTGGAATTTTTCTCGGAAACAATTCAATTGCAGGTAATTGATCTTGTGCTGAATGCCACCACTTATAAAATAAATTGAAACAAAAATTTAATTCAATTAGAAGAATCTAATAACACTATAAAAAAATAAATAATAAAAAAGATTACGTAAACAAACTTGTGCGTTGAACTGAATGTAAATCAACTAGCATTTGTTAAATAAATATCAATTAGTTTTTATTGAAAGATGATAACAAACAAAGAAGCAAGCAATTGGAGAAAGTAACTTAGTCAGTTAACTAACTTAGTCATAAATGCTTACACATACATACTTACATACACACGAGTGCATATGTATGTAAAAGAAGCTTACTAGAATTTTCTTGTTTTTTGAAACTAATTCATTAGAGGTATGGCGAAGCACATGTCCGTTAGGTGTGGCGCATACATTAAGATCATTGCTGCCTTCAAATAATAAGCAATGCTTAACCCTTTTTATTGTAAAATGTTTTTTTTATACAAATTTTATTCTTTAGCAAAATAAAAAATTAGTTTTTATAAAAATTGTTTAATATAAATTTTTTCGCAAAATAAAATTTATTTTTATAAAAATTTTAATCTTTGGGAAAACAAATTATTTTCTTTATTAAAATAGAATTCTTACGACTTTATTTTATAACAAATTTTTATATAAAAATTTTAATTTTTCGCAAAACAACAAATAATTTTTATAAAAATTTAAAATTTTAGTTTAAAATTTTCGCAAAAAAAAAAATTATTTTTTATAAAAACTTTAATTTTTAGGAACACAAATTATTTTCTTTATTGAAATAGAATTTTTTATGATTTTTTCATAAAAATTTGGAGTTTTTAGCAAAATAAAAAGATATTTTTTTATAAAAATTAAAAAAAAATTTAGTTATTGTTTTAAATTTTTCGCAAAATAAAAAAAATATTTTTTATAAAAATTTTTATTGTTTATAAAAATTTTAATTTTTGGGAAAGTAATTTTTTTTATTAAAATAATTTTTTATTATAAAAAACTAACATTTTGAGCAAAAAAAGAATTCTGTTACTTTAGTATTGGCTAAAAGTAAATTTAAGGCAAAACTCACAGGTTATTAAACCTTTTTCGATGAAGGCAGAGTGGTTTTTAATTTTTGTATAATACGAAACTATTCCAATGGTGTGGATGCCTCTGTAACACATTTTTTAAAAATACTAAAGATCATCAACAACATGGTTGTAAACTTTTGCGCAATTGCAATAATACAGTATTATTGGAGATAAACAATTTTGCATAAAGATGACTAATTTTCGCATGATTATTTTTAATTTTCGCTATTGACGTCAATTTCTCACTCCAGTTTTCAAAAACATGAGTGAAAATTTGTTTAAATATCACTGATTAGTGTGAAAAATTGAAGGCCAATTGTATTTAACAGAAATTCAAGCAATGATATCTTACAATGAACTACTTATTAATTTGCTCTTCATCCAAATTCACAAATAATTAAACCAGACTTTAATTTCTCTGCGACTGTGTTTGTATGTGTAAAACATTTCTTGATGCTTCGCTTGCCAACGCACGTCTACCCTGCAGGGAAAAGCCAAAGTACATAGCATGGAAATATTTTGGTTCAGATACTGCTTTTTTATTAAAAAGAGAAATTATGTGAGTTCCTCATTGACTAGATTGGTGCCAGTAGTAAAATGATCAATTTGTCTGCAAACTAGTTGATTTAAGGTACGAAAATTTAAGTTTAGAGAAAAAAGTATACACTGATAAAAAACTAAGTATATCAATTAAAGGTAACACTTTAATAATATCAGCATGGAATTCCTTCACTTTATTCTCGTAGGTAGCCTCGCACCACAAAGTTAGTAAGATTAGAGAAGCGGATTTATAATGAAGTCACATGAATTCAGATTAAGAAAGACAAAATTGTTTCACCCGATTTGTGTATGAACTCTTTATATAGACCTATATAACAATGTAATATTTACAACTTTGCCACTACTAAAGTTTTTCTCGCCAGCCATCGATGGAGTTTTATTCCCTACTCATTCGCAGAAAAATGCTCGTAGCAACCGGGCACTGCAATATGAATCCGAATTTTAACATAACTAGCATTAATTTGATTAATGTTAATAAAGGACATACCTTAAATTGTATTTATCTTTTTGGCTAAGGAATTTGTTTTAATTTTTTAGAATTACTTTTAATGTAAGTTTGAAACAATTTGTGATTACTTCAGAGAAATTTCATTTATTTGCAAGAAAAACACAGTACGCATCACTTTAATATGAAATATAATACTTATTTTAATACGTTGGAACTGATGGTTATTCTGCATTTTAACTGGTATTAAACTGACTATTTTAGAAACTTATGGGACCTGATTTTTTTGTCTAGTATGAATTGGTATTTTAACTGGTACATATTTTGCTAATGCATGGCCGCACAATTGACATTTCGTAGAACTTTGCCGCATTAAAAAACCACTCGCTAATATGGAAAAAGGACAGAACACGAACTGTTTGAACTGAAAAGTGAACTGGTAGTATTCTAGTTCACAACTGGTATTTTTTCCTTCAGGGTAAATACACATACCGATACAAGTACAAAAGTATGCAACTTATTAAACATTTTCTAAACAACTTGTCACTCATAATTAGTCTACTTTTCATCTTTATCGTTTGCTTAATAAGCACATGAACGTTGGCAAGAATTAAAGAGTAAGTATACGTGTACATAATTTCAAATCTCGAAATTTTATATGTACACATTTTTCTATATCAAACTGGTCACACCAAAGGTTATCGCTCTGTATTTGTGACACATTTTATACTTAAGTAACAATTAAAGTGTTTTCTAAGTATGCAAAGATGACATAAATAGGAATATCTCTACAGTTACTTGAAGGTTTGTATGTGCTTGGTTTAATTGCTGTCTACTTCTTAATCAGCTTTGAGATGGATTTTAGCATTAGCAAACTCAACCACTTCATTGGCAAGTCTGCGTTTAGTTTTTTCAAATGGAAGATGTTTGTCAACCCTTTGTCTAAAAAAAAAATAACTTTTTATAAATAAATAGATATAAATTATGGATTCCTAAAGAACATCAATAGTTGTGTTAGATAAGACAAACATTTTTAGCAGTTATTACTAATTTTTGCAAGTAGGCGTGCAATAAAGCCACATAAAAATTGAGAGAGCAAAGTGTCAATAGGATCCTGGAGGGACGTTTATTTTGTGCTGGAGAATTTAGCCATTAAAAACATGTGATCTGAGAGCATATGACTGAACTTTTAGTAAGCAAACAAATTTATTTTTTGTTTAATATGATATTTTGTTACTTTTGCCCTTGCGCTGGTTTGAGGCTTTCAGTTTAAAGTCAGATATGATGAAATGGAAAATTCAACACAAAAATTTATAAAAAAAAAAACAATCAGCTGATATATCTTCTTCTACTGGTTTTTGGAAGAGATGGCAAATTTTGCGATCGTTAACTTTTTCTACTCTTTGGCAATTTTGTTTTTCAGCGCAAACTCGATTTTTTTAATTATACAAGAAAAATTTTTTTTTAAATGCTCATAACTTAGTCAAAAATGAACCGATTTTAATAATTTTGTGTTCAAAATGATCGTCATTACTTACACGAGCGATTTCATGTAGAACCAGTTGCAAAAAAGTAGTTGAAAATTTTTTATTGCCGATAACTCTTGAAAAAAAAATTTTCGGGCAAACAAAAAAATACGTGTCTCATTATTTTGACCAGAGAGCAACATATTTCAGTTACATCGAAATCGAAGAACATGACCCGAATAGCCCGGTTGAATTGAAATGGAAAGCATCAGATACAGTCGCATCTGTATATAGAGAACACTTCGATTTAGTGAACGTTGAACGTCGTACGTGGAATACTAAAAATGAATAATCGAAAACTTTAAAATACTGAACAAAATTTAAATAAAAAACAACTCCAAGCAAAAAGCAAAAACAAAAAATTCCAAAAAGAGTCAGAGATTAAAACAGTTATTCCTTTCAATTGTACTTCGGCAGTTGATTGCTGAAAAGCAGCTATTATTTGAACCTATCGCTTGATGTTCGTTTTTATTGAGTGAAAGTGTGCTGTTGTTTATCTATTCAAAAGTCTCTGAAAGCTAATAAATTGATAGTACCCGAATGTCTTCGAGAAAATTTGATTCATTAAAGAAAAAACCTGAAATTATTAGCAACATCAGAACAGACGTTAGTGTTTCATCTTTGGTAAAAATATGTATAGTAGATAAATCAAGAATAAACAAATAAAGAGGAATAAAAATTACTATTATCTCCCACCAAACAATTTTAGCATTTAAGAGGAAGATTCTTAGAAAAGCAGTGTATTCATTCTAATGGTCTTACGCAAATAAAGTAAGCTTTTGAATAAAAAATATTAACCTGGTTATTATGAGCAGGCCTTGCAATAATCAGTTCATCTAATCCAGACACGACTGTAGCTTTTTTTCTTTTCCAACGAAGAAAGAAAGTATCGACTAAAGCATAGATCTCTACTAAATATAAAACAGCTGGAATATGCTTAGTATGAAGAAACTCATAGCTAAGAGTTAAGTCTGAATGATAAAAAATACCAGGTTATATCAAGTACCTTGGAACATTTTTAACAATAGGAGAAACATACTAATAAATCGATGAAGCCGGAAATGCCCATGGTTTGGCAGGAAGAAAAGAAAGTGTATCGATGTGCTTTATTTCTCTTTAACCAGTGTTGTGGTCCTTTGTACAGGCTTTATGCTTCACGGGGAGATCAGGAAAGCAGTAAGTAGGTAAGTAAGTAATGTTGTGGATACCAACAAAACCGATTGCCCGAAATGGCATTATTCTAAGGCTTCGTCGACTGGAAGATCCATTCCAAATTCAGAAGTTATAACGGTGTCCGAAATTCAGGAATATATAAAGTATATATATATATATACATATATCAACATTCTCAGCGCCGGTAATAAAATGTGGGGATGAGGTCAGACTCTCAGAAGAAGCATAGATGTCATATTATGGCGAAAAGTCAGCAAGTCCCTAAACCTGACTCATAATGTTAGCTTTAAGGCTAAAAAAATACCGCGATGTGAAAATTCCAACGCATTGAGCTAGAATATTCAACTCTTTGCCTATTTTCATTCACAAAAATTTAGGATATTGCAATAATGCAAACAGATTACTAAAATTCATAAGTTTGGAAATCTAACAGGAAGACGGCTGGTGTCTATTGATTAAGAGTAACAAATGAAGTATGAAATCTTCTGGAAAAGGTTAGTAACTATGCTTAGTTGCTCAATATTTCAGCTCTTTCAGGAGTAAATTTATCATTCATATTACTTCACAGCCTTGTCATTCATTTCCTTCATAGTCTGGGAGACTTAAACGAAGATGAGAGAGAAACACAAAAAAAGTGGAAAATGGTAGCCACGAGAGGTGTTATGCTCATATGATGGCAGAATTTTGCTGGGGTTTGGGCCAGTCGAAAAAACAAGGGAACGTCACCGAAAAACAGCTATCTATAGACGCCAACAATAATGTTGGCTTTACTTAAAAGTAGTTTTTGCACCTATATCCAGATTAAGAGCTTAAGAAACCAAAAAAAAAAAAAAAAAAAAAAAATAACTTTGAGATCCTAATATTCAACCATATTCAAAATAAGAAATGCATTTTGACCAGGTTCGACTACGCTTCTTTTGTGTTTTTAGTTTTTATAAATTTTTTCAAAAATATAGTTCATTTTATATAAAGGGTTTCAAGGGACGATGTTGAATGTGAACCACACCTAAGCGTCAAGTTTTTTTCTGCATTTCATTTGAAATTTTTCAGTTTCAAACTAACTCAATTTGAACCATGGAAAGATACACAATCGAGCAGCGCGTTAAAGTTATTCAGGCTTATTATGACAACGGGCGTTCAAATCAAAATGCATATCGCGCACTTCGTCTTCAGTGATGAGGCACACAGTGGCTGTTTGGTATTTTTTCCAAAATGAGGTCGGTCAGGCAGTTACTGTGAATAGTGTTCGCTATTGTGAGATGATAACGAGCTTTTTATGGCCCGAATTGGAAGATATGGATGTAGACGATATGTGATTTCAACAGGACGGTGACACTTGTCACACAGCGAACAAAACAATGGCTATTTTGCGCGAAAAATTTGATGGCCGAATAATCTCACGTCGCGTTGATTTCAATTGGCCGCCAAGAGCATGTGATTTGACCCCGTTGAACTTCTTTCTTTGGGATTATTTGAAAGAAAAGGTGTACGTCGACAAGCCAGCAACAATACAAGAGCTATAGGATGAAATAATTCGGCATATTAACGAGGCCGCGGCAACCATTTGGCCGATATTTTGTTCCATACGTAATTGAGCCCTACCAGTATTATCATAATAAAGAGAAATGACAATAAGTTTCTAAGAAAATTGAATTTTATTCAAAATCAACACCGGTCCTTGAAACTTAACCACCCTTTGTTAGTCTAAAAAAGTTCCTTTCAAAGTATATATGTATATAAAATAATTAAAAAAAATTCTCTGTACTACAAAAGGACGAAAAATATTATAAAAAAGAAGGAAATAAAATTACGCTTTTTTTTAATTTTTTAAAACGTTTGAAATTTTGAAAAAATATGTTGACTATTTTGTCGCCTATTTCGACTACCTGTTTGTCGTGCTCTGTAATATACTTAAAATCTGCGATGTTGCATACAAATACATGCATCACCAGAAAAAATATTCCATATTACCGCAATATATACTCTCCAATCATTTTTTTTTTCCTTTTTCTTTAAATGTATAACATGGAAAGAAAATGAAAAATCAATGTTTCATAAACCTTGGGGTTGAAAAACTGATTTTAACAATTTTTAAAATTGGTTATGAGTACCAGTTTTATAAATTTTAAAACTGTTTATTTCCTTTTATGAAGTCATAAATCCACTCGCAGTCCTATAAATAAGAAGTAAATTCAATTAACAAAATTTTACTACTTTTATTTCCCAGGATTTTGAAAGTTTTTGAAAACCGTTTGACCTGTTAACATTTCTTTATGTTACTACAGATTTGGAAATTTCTAATAAAAACTTGAGCACTTCATGCCAACTTTGATAGAATTGAAAATTGTTGATTCTTTGTTAAATGCATAATTCTTTCGTGCATTTAAAGCATGAATTTATTTATATCTTTACTGATAGCGTTAAAAAAAATCTGTGAATACCCTTAAAAAGTGATATTTTGAAGGAAAAAATAAAAAATATATATTGAACTCAAACCGGCAACTGCATAATTTGATAAAATTATAATAAAAAGCACACAATGTAGTAGATCCTCCGATCTCTAATTGAGAGCCATAAGGCAAGTTCATAAAATTTACGCCTAACTGTTAATAATATCAGCTGGCATACTTCACTAATTTTATAAATGAAGCTGACTAGGAGCACCGGTTATCACTTCTATTTCGAATACCAGTACGAGATAATAAACAAAACTTGCCCTGAAACGGCGTTTGATAACCTTTGGCTCAAGCTATGTGTGATTTACACGTACATATGTTTGTTTGTAGGTATGCATATAAGTATACATACGAGTATAAGTAAATATATGCATATGTGAGTCTAAGATTCTTTATGTGGGAATGAGAACAGAAAAAAATGTTTGTAGCGATCCATATATGGTTTTTTTTTCTTCTCTAATCGTTCATAGGAAATGACTAAAATTTTTTCCAGAATATTCAAGTTAAGCGAAATTTGAAGGTGATACACTTTCGCTTTCAGTTATAACACGCTTGAGAACGTGTGTATATATTTACAAGTAACTGTAGATTGCAAAAATACTCGTTACGTGCTTGAGTGCATTTACGAATCGTTCGTGGTTTTGGTATAAAATTTCAATAATTACTAAATTTTTATTGTTTTCTTCACAGCTTTTAAATCCTTCACTGTATTCGGTGTTGTTATTGTTTGGTTGCTTACCTTCACGCACATAACTATTGCCATCGTAGTAGCAAACAAGATGTGTGTTGCTCGCATGCTGAGCGTTGGCCAACGCGGCTAGCGACAAAGCCAACAAAATGACAAATTTCATTTTCTCAGAAAAGACGAAACACTCGAACTGCTTAAATTTTGTACAAACAAATATTGTGTTTTTTTATTTATTTTTTTTTGCGTAAGTCACTGCTCAGTTGATATGAACTAATCGCCTCCGAAGTAAAACTGAAACTGCCAACTGATCTCGAAAGGTGTTTTAAGTTAATGCCGGGGCGCCGTCGCGAATAGCCGGTCGATGGTGGTTCGGTTGATTGGCTGTTAAGTCGGGTACGCTGATCGAGCAAAAGCATCAAAGCAAACAAAGGCAGACGTAATACAAAAAACAAAAAAAATACAACCGGATGAGTAGAGAGAGCCGAGAGGGGTGGTTATGTGAATGATCAGAGAAATCGAAATGAAAAGGAAATTGATAATTGAACCACAATGAATATTTACACTATGTATGAGTATTTAGTTAGATTGTTGGTTATAAATCCAGTGCAATATACACACTTAAGTATGCATGAAAGCTTTATTTTATGTTAGCTAGGAATTTTTTTTGTAATTTTTTTTATTATTTTTAATTTAAGGGACATCACGTGTGTTTACTGTAGAATAGGTAGGTAAAATAATTTTCCAATATTCGCATTCTTTGGATACTTACAGCTTACAGAATTGCATTTTATTAAAGAAACATAATTTTTTAATTTAGTTGCTATCATAACTCGAAAATAATTCAACGGCTTCCTCTCAAACATATTGCACATACCTTGTACTCAACTACGCATGCAGCCATTAGATGGGCATGGGATGGGATCGTGCAATCGTTTCAGAGGAGTCAAGTATTGGGCGTCCAAAAAGTGCAACAGCATCAAAAATCATTGAGAATGTCTAGTTATTGCCTGTGGATATCTAAGGTTGACTAAACGTGGAATTGGTGATACCTTAGTCATCTTAGATCAACGAGTGCTTCTTTACATAATAGTAACAAATGGAATAGCTGCTTGGAAAGTGAGTGCCGCATTCATTAAGAATTCAACAAATAGCTGTGGAAAAATATTTAAAAAATAAAAATTTATAAAATTTGTAGACCTTCCATAAAATCAGTATAAACAAAATCAGTAAAAACAATATAAGGCATGGTGTTATCGAGAAGGAGTATGATTTGATCATTTCGAGCAGGTCTTTTCACTCGAATAGCCTCATTCACGCAGTGTAGCTGGATAATGTAGAACTCGTTCTTGACCGTTGCATTCTTTTCAAGCATTTCGCAGCGCACCATATAATCTTTGGATGAAGATCCATCTTGACTCTCGACTTTGGCATATCTCCTGGAGCCATCAACTCCTTTTTTTTATTCATATTGACGTATGTATAGACACTATTTCTCCTCTCCTCTAAGCGTTGTTTATGATTGCGTTTTGCTCGATGGCGGGCGAGATGCTGAGAAACAATTTGAAGGCGACTTTGTTTGTTTATTTCATTGAGCTCGTGAGGCTCCCATGCTCCCAATTTTTCGGTAAATTCCATTGAATGAAGGTGATTGACAATAGTTTTATTATTGCTGTTCAATTTTTACGCCAATTCATGGCTGGTTTGGCGACCGTTCTCCTTTAAAAGTGATTGGAGACGTTTTTCATCGATTTCAGAAGGCCTTCCGCTGCGGGACGTATCATCGACGTCAAAGACGCCATTTTTGAACTATGCAAACCATTTCCGTGGTGTAAACTCGCCAATAACACCTTCTCCGTACAAGTCGGAATTGTCCCGAGCTGCTTCGGTAAGTTTTTGTCCTCGATGAAAAGCAAAAAAGAGTAGGTGTCGAAAATGTTGATTTTTGCCTCCTGGGTATTCCGTTTCTAAGCCTAAAAACTAAAAAAAAAAATAATTAACTTAAAAATATAATTAACATAGTTTTGTAGGGCAGTCACACTTCTACCTCTTGCCAAACAGTAAACAAATCGTTGTAAAAAAAAATAAAAATAAAAACGCTGTGAAATTATTCCCCACCCCAAAATATTCAAGGTGGCGTGAAATTAGTCATCCAATTTTGTTTTTGAATAATTTTTTTACTAAATAAAAAACAGTTATTATTTTTATTTTGACAATTATTCTTCTGCGGACGTTTAGATTATATCCAAATTCATCATTATCAGCCACAGACAACCGAAAGATATGTTGGAAGGAAGGGATAAAATTTAAATGAAATAGTAAAGATCCATCTTTACTTTGGAGTAAATAGGAGATCGGTATTTTCTAGCGCTCATTGTGGCGAGAGTTTACACCAACGCCAATGAAAAGTAGCTTAAAAAGTAAGCTTAACCCTCCGTTGGGCACCGTTTTTTAAATCTACGGTTAGGCACCCGGGTCTGGCCTTTTTTCGTCCTGTTCCAGAAACCCTTTTAAAAGGTTGCATCCATAAATCGATAGAAAATTAAATTTTAGGAAGCTACCTGGAAGCTCAAATCGTTAGCTATAATAGAAATATGTTGAATTCACGCCAAAAATCGAGAAGGTCTCGTCAGAAAAGTCTGGCTGGACCCGAGTGTCCAAAGGAAGAATAAACAAAAGTTGGGAATTGTTTGAAAAATTCAACAAATACTAGTGTAATTATTTTTAAAATGTATGTATGCAAGCATTTTAGATTCTGTAGTATTACCGATACTAGAAAAAGCCAATAAAGTGGTATTTATTAGTAGTAATACATATACATATATTTATTTTTCAGAAATTCAAAAAATTCAATTCATTTTGGTTATAATATATTGTAAAAATAGACATATGTTCATACTTCATGACAATTTGTCATCTGTGATTTTCCTTATATAAATATGAAAAAAAGCCAAATTTTTCTAAATTTACATTGTTTTCTCCGTTTAATGCGCCTATAACTTCCTTTTCTGTTAATCTTGATTTTTCTATATTAAATAAATATTTCAAAATTCAGCGAGTGCAGGACACCTTCCAATAGAAGCTTCACATTTTCTGCTTTCTTTATATTCATATAAAGTTTTAAAAATATACAGTATTTCAAGTGAAGGTCCAATGTAAAGGGTGGTTAAGTTCCAAAAGCCGGTGTTGATTTGGAATAAAATACAATTTTTTTTAGGAAATTATTGTCATGTCTCTTTATTTTGATAATATTAGCATGGCTCAATTACGTATAGAACAAAATATTGGCCAAACGGCCGCCACGGCCTCGACGGCATACCTCCATCTGATGGTCCAAATTTTCGATGACGCGGAGGCATAATTGAGGTTCTATGCCGTTAATGTGCCGAATTATCTCATCCTTTAGCTCTTGAATTGTTGCTGGCTTATCAACGTGCACCTTTTCTGTCAAGTAACCCCAAAGAAAGAAGTCCAACGGTGTCGTTGACGTTTAGATGTGGTTCACATTGAACATCGGCCCTTGAAATTTAAGCACCCTTTATAAAAATGGCTTTCTTCAGCTGCGGTTTTAGCAAAATTACATAGTTTTGCGTGAAGTCTGGTATCCTTAGGATCAGTTTTATGAAATATCTTTGCAGTTGGTCGACCTCATTCGAAAAAGTGTAGCCCCACACTTGGACAGCATAAGATTGCATGGATCTACAGACAACTTGAAAAAGTTTCCATTTATTTTTTAACGATATTGACGATTTAGCAAGAAATTCCTTCCAGGTGCAATTAATACCTTCCTTCGCTGCATTGTTTCTGGCTTCCAAATCGCTTCGGAACCTTAGGGCTAAGATCAAAGTGTAGCCAATAAATTCTGCTCTTTTAAAAGACATCTTTAGATGTTGTTTTAAAATAAAACATGTAAAAATGTAGACTCTTTAGGTTTCACTATTTTTATTCAAAATAAAATTATATAGGAAGAATACCATCATTTGAACGTCCACCATAACGCACAGGTAAATTCCGCCAAACAGTCGATTCATGAATGCCTAATTGCTGAGAACGTCAAGATATCGATGTTGAAGGTTGTTGAGTTTTCGGTCTGCCAGCTCTTTTTCTATATTTTTTCTATTCCCGACAGAGCCAGTATCTTGACATTTTTTCACCAACCTTTGAATAGTCGATTCATTGGGACGATTACTTTCACCAAACCAAAAAACGAGTTTTGCGATAAGTTGTTATGTTGTTCTTAATTTCAATAATTTGTTATTGTTGTTCTATCGTGTAAAATTGTACAGATACCCTTATATCTCGTATATTCAGAATAAAAACGAATAAATTAATTAATTCTTAATTAATAATTAATTCATTAAGTTTGCCAGAGTAATAGGGCGTTAAACACAAATAAACGGCCAAAGAATTTTTCGAAGAAGCAGCTTCAAATCTTAACTGGATCCTCTCTCATTTCTAATTTCAAAATGAATAGCTTAACCCAACGCCTTAAAAAATGTTTCCAGGTGTCTACTCCGCTTTTAACATAACCTCGCTTCTGCGTTCATTGTAAAACCACACAAAACACAAAAACAAAACATAAAAAAACACCAGAAAGCAAAAATACGTAAAACTGCTTTATGAATATTAAATATTGTTTTAGTTTCTTTTTCGTTGCCTTTGTTTTGATTTTGTCTACCGCTTCGTACCGGGCGAGCTCACACAGGTAACTACTCGTACATTGAGTTGTTGTTGCTGCTGTTGTTGTTTGTTGTGCTGCTGCTGGTAATTATGTGACAGTGCCAGTTAATGAAGTTGTTGTTTTGTGGTTGATGTCTCATTGCTGATGTCATCACTGCGCGTACTGATTTTTAAGTACGTGAGGTGATATTATTTTTTCCTTCGCCTTCATTTTTTCCGGTAAACACTTATTTCTGAACGAGTAATTTTTTATAAATATTTATACTGTACAAATATGTGTACATACATACATACATTTGTATTTATTTTTGTGCCTAATGCATGAATGGGTTGGGCTACTAACGTCTTGGCCAAATGTAACGGTATTTTTTCACAGTCAAAAATAATTGATGAGGGCGACGAGATGTTTCAAAACTCGTATATGTGACTGTGTACAATAAGTATGTCTTTGCATGCCATATAAACGTAGGTTCAGAAATTGCTGCGTACATCTAAACAGGAAATCATTTATAAAATAAACCGAGATATAGACTACACTTTTCCAAAAAAATTTTAGGTACTGAATGCAAATCTGAACTCTGAATAGCCCAAGCACACCATGTTTTCGAGATATTTGAGGTTCAACGTGCAACAATTAAATTTTTTTTGCCATATCCGATTATTGATGGTTTAATTTGTTCACTCTGTAGAGCACTTGGCTTAACATTGCACCAAAATAGATTTTTTTAAGAGATCGAGTCAGAGAGAAAACAATTTCTCCCTTTTTCGAAGTTAGCCTCTGAAGTCAAGATATGGGACTTGAAAGATATAACAGATCTTCGAAAAATTAAAAAGATTGTTTGTAAAGGGTGATCAATTTAGAGGTATCGGATTTTAAATTTAAAGAAAACAACGAAAATTCAAATTGATCTTTATTATTTTTGTGTAGAACTATTCATAAAATTTATTTATTGAATATAATCCCTTTCATATATTGGCCACAACTGCGCCGTAATTCGGACATCCAACACCAATTTTGAATGACTAGCTGGAGAACTTCGGTCGGTATCTCGTGAATAACTTTAGTAATGTTGGCTTCCAATGTCTCAATCGAAACTGGTTTATTCACAAAGTTTTTATTTTTACGCACCTCCACAAATAAGAGTCCAAAGGTGTGATATCACACGATCTTGGTGGCCAATCCACTGATCTTAGAGGACGCAGTAAATCCATTGTTCAACGGGCTGTATGGCAAGTAGCACCGTCTTGTTGGAACCAAATGTTATGGAGATCACGGCCTTCAATTTCTGCCATCAAAAAGTCGTTTATCATGGCGTTGCATGATACATTGGAGCCAATCGTTAACACCAATTTGAATGACTCGCTGGAGAACTTCGGTCGGTATCTCGTGAATAAATTTAGTAATGTTGGCTTCGAATGCCGCAATAGAAGCTGGTTTATCCACACAATCTTCTTGCGGAATCCACTGGTCCGAGACGACTGATAAATTACGCACCGAAATGGCAACGCAGTGAATCGTTTCACGGGCTGTATGGCAAATAGCGTAGCGTAGCGCCCGGTGTTACATATCAAAAAAACGACCCAACCCGGTAGACTAACAAGGAATTAAATTAGATTAAGATTCAAAAACTATCTGTAAGGTTTAATTTTACTTCTAAGCGAATCAGTAAATAAAATCATGGTGTCAAAAATATGTTTAAGAAATCGGGGCGCAACCAAACCCATCTCAAATTTAGGTACGTATTTCAAATTTAGTTCCAGTAAAATAAGCCTAAATATAGTAGCGGCTCGTTTATATTGTCGCTGTATTTTATAAACTTCCAATAGAGGATGCAAAAGAAAATCTTTGACTGCTTTATTTTAACCCAATTTTTTATTGTTCAGTAAATCTTTCATATTTCTAAAAATACAATAGTAAATGTAAAATAAAGGTTTCAACAAAAATGTTGTTTAGTAGTTATCAGATGAGGTAAGACTGAACACTTTAAATAAGTGGTCAAACTGTAGTTACGGTCACGGAATAGTTCTGACTGATATTTCGAAGCCCTTCAAAATGATGGCCTATGTACTCCCGCCTACAAGTGCTATCACAACGTTTACGACTTTCTTACCCTCAAAGGAAGAGTGGAAACAGAACTTTGTAACTTGGCGAGCTCATCCATTTGTACACAGAATGCTCAAAGGACAAAGTGGGAGGTGTGTATTCCAGCATCTGACGATCTAGAAATAAGGATCTGATAAATTAGCAACGTGATACTGGTATATTAGGGTGCGCTGCCTGAAGATGGTATTTTCCTTTTTACTGATCAACGATAAAATCCCTCACCAAACAGTCGACAACATCCAAGGTAGCAATGAAATGAATCATTTTGCCCAAATGTAATATGAGTTCTTGGTCACTGTGACATTGAGGGGAATTGTAGGGCCAACTCCGCAACAAATTGACTAAGGAGTATACAGATAATTATATAGATATCCCTTTACATGTACGCCACTTATCTTTGAGAAATTTTTTAAAAACATCTAAAGAAATATAGATTTTCAAATCCACCTGCAGAATCGCTCAATAATTGTGGACCACTCTCTCTCTTGCACAAAATGTCTAAATGAGGAAAAGAAAGAGACAAACTAGCAGTTTTTGTGCCATTTTCCTGCTCTATCGAGAGTAAGATTCACCACTTTAGGTCGACAATTTTGTAATCAGTTAGAAGATCTCTGTACTGTGGAATTCAGGTTTCTAAATGGTTCACATTAGTTTTAGAAAAGATCGGCACAAGTTCCCCATGCAGAATCGGAAGAGACTATGAGCCTACATCGTCGAAAATATTGAATACAAGCACACATATGCACTGGGTATAATTAAATCGTTTGCACCCAAATTTGAATTTCTCTATTTATATTTTACGATCAGCTGACAATGAGCTGGCGTTCGCTATGTCGATTCAGCCACCTTTCCATTTACTTTGGCATGAAGCTAAAGAAAATCTAGAATGAGAAAAAAAATTCCGCTCTCCGCCTGATTTTCTGTTTCTCATATCTATGTGTGAATGAATAATAAAATCGCTTGTATTTTCAGTCGTTCACTTTATAAGAGACTAAGCTGAATACTTTAAATATTTTATTAACTTTTATTTGTTTACCGCTGGAGGTCAGTAAATATTCACTTAGTGATCCATAGAACAAATGTTTTCCTTCTTATCATCTCTTCTTCTTCCCTGCCTCTTACATTTGCTTGGAAGTAAGTATGCGTGTAAGTAATTTAACTGGGCTATTCATTTGCTTTGGTTGGTCATTTACTTGAAGGAAACGGCAGCAATTTTCTTGTACTTGTTTTTTTTTTAAATTAAAGTGTTTACGTATTTAGTCTCTTCAATCAGGCGTAAGTGAGTCACTATTTTATAAATATTGGTTGCATATAATTGCTTAGTCGCACCGGGGGTACTTCGCTTTCAAATCCATCTCGCAGTAAGGCATATAACTACAGTATATCATTACCTTCAAATGCTTGAAAAATGAGAAATCCCGCCAGTAGACCGGAGTTCCATCTGCTTAATAAGGGTAGACACCTAGACCCTCTTACACAGGGGCACCATGAGTTTAGCGCACAATGCAGTCCCTCGAAACCGCTCAATATACTTGGTGAATCATTCATTTATTTTCAGGTGGGGGATTTTTATCGCCGAAGAAGGAAGTAATGTCACTGTTTGTGAGCCGTATAGTCTGATGAGGAGCTGCTAAACTGAATTATGTAAGTCACTGATTGATGCTGTGATTAAGCTGGAGCTCAGTCCATACAGTGTAGTGGTTTCTTTTAAACCTTTAGATGATCTTCAAGGTGTCTCTATATGTAACGACCCAATGTGAGGAATAGTTTCAGAAAGCGGTTGTCCAACACTGTATAACTTTGTTCGGAAATAGCACTTTGGCTACGAGTGTTACTGAATGGGCTTTTCGTGCTGATACGTTAAATTTGTTGTATCGGGAAGTGAATTTTTTCTAAGTTTTCTCATCCATAATAATTATAATTAGCGCTTACTCCCTTTGTTGGGTCTCTGGCTGACCTTCTCTTCCCATTTTTGCAGTCCATGTTTCCTACAAGCGACTTATAACCTATCTATAGTCGTCTCCGAACGGTAGAAGGTTTTTCATGAGGAGGTTTTTCATGGCAAAAATGCTTTAGGAAATTTGACATTGCTTGCCGAGGGGCGATCGTTACTAGAAAAAAATGTTTGTATCATTTGGAGATTCGATCCCGAGTCTACTGGCAAAAGTAAGGCAGAGTTTCTTGTACATTTTCTTTGCTGCTTTGATAGCAACAAAGCCTCGATTGAAAGACCATTCTGATGACCGATTCTAATGTTGAGCCAAGCCAACTGAGAATCCAATCACTTGATATGGTTGAGCTTAAATTGGAAATTACAGTGAACATGATATTTGAAAATTAAAATACAACGATTACTACGAACTGCGGGCAACATTTTGATTTCCAAGGTTGTTCGGTAAGTTTTACACTTCGATAAGAAAAACATACTTTTATGGTTCGACAAACACTTTTTTATTCAGTATAGTCTCCCTGAACATCAATACACTTGTTCCAGCGAGATTCCAATTATAAGTATTCTATCCCTGAAGTGAAAATCTTGAAGGGCTGCAAAATACGCTTCCACAGTTAGTATGAATCCATCATCTGATAAGAAATGTTTCCCACGAATGCATTTGTTTACGTCTGGAAACAGATGGAAGTCGCTAGGGGTCAATACGGGGGATACTCCAACAAGTCGAACTTTAATTCATGCTTTTTAGCCATTGTCCTGATGATTTTTTTTTTCTTTTGCAAGCAGGGTATTTTTTCATGAATTTTTCCCTTCAGCTGGTCTAACAGGTTACACAAATTTTCAGATTTTCTTACTTTACCAGTTTGCAAGTCTTCTGCTTAATTGGCGCGATAACCGCTTACGCGATTTTTGCCAGTTTGCAAATATGATAATATACAAATAAAATTCCTTTCGCATCCGAAAAAACTAATGCTAACACCTTCTTGGCCGATTTCTGGACACGAACTCGTTTCGGAACCAAAGAACCAGATTCACACAACTCTTCAGCATCTTATTTTGATTTAGGCTCATGCTGATAGAACCAAGTCACATCCATTGTGATGAATCGACGCACCAAATCCACTTTATGCTTAAAATGTTGCTGAGAAAGTCGCATTCGATTGTGTTTTTGTTCCATTTTTAACGAATGTGGTACCCATTGTGCACACAGATTTCTGAAACCCAACACTTCAGTCAAAATATTGTTTACACTGCCCAATGAAATGCCTAAGTCTTCTACTAAATCTCTTTCAGTCACTCGAGTATTTTCCAATACGACATCTTGTATTTTTTCTACGACTTCTGATGTTGTTGCTGTTTGAATTTCTTTCACGTAGATCGTAATGCCTTCTCTTATCGAACAAGCTAGTATGCAGAGAAAATGCGTTGCACTGTCAGGAAAAAAATTATAAAAATCAACAGAAGTTTTTAGCAATTTTAAACTTGTACTACTACATATAATTTAATAAGCTACAAAACTGTGTACTCACAAGTGCTACTTTAGACTATGTAGGCCAGTTCCTCTCCCGGCGAACAAAACTAACACTCTACAAGGCTTACATTATGCCTGTCCTAATGTATGGCGCAGAAGCTTGTGCGATGACAATATCCGATGAGGCGACGTTTGGAGTGTTTAGAGAAAGATTCTGCGGAAGGTTTTTGGACCCTTGCACGTTGGTGACGGCAAATGTCGCAGGTGATGGAACAATGAACTGTGTTAGTTTTACGACGACATAGACATAGTGCAGCGAATAAAGATCCACGGGGTACGTTAGCTGGGTCATGTCGTCCGAATGGATACAAACGCTCCGGCTCTGAAAGTATTCGATGCGGTACCAGCTGGTGCTAGTAGAGGAAGAGGAAGGCCTCGTCTGCGTTAGAAACATCATGTCGAGAAGAACTTGGATTCACTTGGTGTATCTAACTGGTGCCGGTTAGCACGAGAAAGAGACAAGTGACACGCTTTGTTAGACTCGGTCAAATTCGCGTAAGCGGTTATCGCGCAATTACATTGCCTTGTGTGCATTTTTACTTCAAAGTACTCACAAACAGTTTAGTTTTTACCTAAAAGTCCACATACCTATATTAAATTTCTCAAAACAAAAACGAGACAAAATGTGCCTACAAACAACTTTATTGTTCCACTAAATGTCTGAAAGCTATTAGCGACTAAATCTTTGGCAAATAGTTATTTAATGAATTAGCAAGAATTTTGTGTTGAAAATAAATAATACAGTTGGATTTTCACTTTGGTTAGCTTACTGACATTTTTAAAATTGTGGTTTTCAATAAAGCAACACACTACCAATGCTTCATTTACTTTGCACAAATGCATGAGCATATATACTCGTACATATGCATTTAAATATATGTGTTTATTAGGGCGGCCTACTTTGTTTCGCTGACTGAAGTGTTTTACTAGGAATTTTGCGCAGAAAGTTCCATAAAAGCATGGGTCTAAAATGGACCTTGAGCCTACTTATTTTTAATTTTAGTGAATAACCCCAATCAGTACGGTTTGTTTTTTATTTTGCTTAATTTTTTGGAAAAAAATATATTTGCGATTGGGCATTGTCGGCGTTTATTTTGCTCAAAACACCCTGCTAGAGAAGACACTTCAATAAATGTAATGGTAAGTACACTGTGCAACAATAAAAGATATAAGATTCTGGTACAGGCGGAAAAAGTATCGAACGCATATCGGCGATTTCAAAGTTCGCATCTGAATTTTATTTCATGTGAACCACATTCATACATTTCAGATTTCATACATGATGGTTTCGCTGTTCTGTTAAAAATAACGCAAAAGATTTTTGAGAAACATATTTACTCTCTAACTACTGAATAGATGCACTATTTTTGTTGCTAACGAAATTATTCAGTAAACGCATTTTCCGTTTTGACTTATTTTTGGCGTTTGAGTTGAATTTTATTCTTTGGTGTACAGGTAACCCCGTATAACATGGCACTTCTATAGCACGGATTCACCCAAACAGGTAAATACCCGTACAACAGCTTTTTGTACTAAAAAACCACTTATACACTTTTTTTCAAGAAAATTTTAACAAAATTAAAGCTAAAATTAAGGAGGAGCCGGCTTTAGAGGCTTCAAAAATCGATATTTTCGTGGCTTTTGGGAAGGAAAGAAATATTCGATTTAAACGAAACTTTCAGGTTTTATTGTTATATATTTCAATAGTCTCCTCAAATTTTTTCATTAAAATATATGCCATGTTATACCTGGTACAAGCATTTTGCCGAGGCGCCTCGAGTGTGCATGTGTCGTGCGGCGGGAAAGATGCAGGTCGCAATTTTCATCTGAAACCAAAACCCAAAAAAAATTTGTATTTAAGTATTGTATAGCTTCTAGTTAAACCAAGAAAATTAAACAAAAAGTGAGAAATTCAACAATTTTTCGCTAATTAAAAAAAAATTAATTTGTTTGGAGAAACAAATTCACTTTAGATTGTTTAAAAAGTGGGTTAATCATAACTATCTTAAGTTTTTTTAGATTCAACTAGAAGAGAATTTAATTACGAATACAATCAATGTTATCTCGTTTCGATAGGACGTTTAACTTTTTGCCTATCTTTTCCGCCAATTAGGAAAAATCGTAAAAAAAATAAAAAACCGAGAAATCGCACTTCGAGCGATCCGGCCGCTCGTATACCTGCTCGACGCTTGCTCACAATTTCTTCTGTAACTCCGAAAATATTTCGAATTTGCTTTTGAAATTTTGAGGACACATTCTTGGATAGTTTGGGAAGACATGTATGCAAAAAAGATTTTTTGAAGCCTCTAAAGCAGGCTCCCCCCTTAAGGAAACTCGAAACCCAATATATTTTGTTGAATTGTTAGTATAAGACTTCAGTGACTGAAACAAAGTTAGTTATATTTTGGAAGAACAAATAGAGCCGTCCTAATGCACATACATAGATATATAAGGGAAATCACGTTTATTTCTCGTCAAAATAAATTCAACACAAAAAAATTTCAACAATTTATTTCGTACAATTCACATGAAATAAATCTAGATAGTCCATGGTTAACCTAAAAATATCAAATCAAAGAAAACAACAACAACAACAATAATAATAGTAGTTTTAACAACAAAAAATATTAATTTATAAATACTTTTTGGATGAATTAAAATAACCACAAATTATAAGTATACATAAATCCTTGTATTGGTATTATTATTGGCTTTACGATTGAACTTAAATTTATTTTAATATAATTATGGCGCGCAGACAGCTTATGGCTGTAAATTGATTATCTGTTTAAAATCATTAAAATTAATTAAATATGGAAAATCGTTTAACGAAATAAATCATGACTAATAGTAAGGCATTAAGCACACTATCTGTATGTATAGATACACCCCCAAATATACATGAACGATATACGAATACGTGTCGAAGTTATATAGTAGTGTGAATTTTTCGTAACGTAATTAGCAAAATATGGCAAATTTTATAGCAAAAAATATTACTATTATAATTGAGTCGGAAATAAATCAGCAATGCAATGCTCAAAGCGCTACTGGTGGTTTGAAAATAGAGATTTGTAAAAATGTTTATTCGCTGCAATTAAAACATTGCTTAAAGATTTGATGTCGGAGTGAAAGTAGAATATTTATTTAGCAATATTTTTATAAATAAAGGAAACGGCAGCATTGAGTCAACAATTTGATTCACTTTTCCACCGTTCATCAGTAAGTGGTATGCTGGCCAACAAAGCATCTATAAGTGGCGCTTTGTGTCCCTATTTTATTTCGACAAAAGCTTCGTATAGAGTAAAAATTATGTAAAATATTGGATTCCACTTGCTTACATTCTGTTGCCAAATTATATTATAAAAACAAAACAGTTTTTACCATTTTTTTTTTAATTTGAATTATTTTTTTAAATTTATCATAAGGTAAGGTAAGGCAAGGTTGCCCCCTGTCGCCCCTTCTCTTCGCCATTGTTCCTGATGACGTCATGAGCCGACTGACCCTGCACAAAAAAACCATCGTATGCAGTGTCAGCAGACATCTTGAGGATCTGGACTTCGCCGATGACATCTGCCTCTTCTCTCACAAACTCTCCGACATGCAAGCGAAGGCGGACAAACTAGTCTCGCTGGCACGCACTGTCGGACTGGAGGTTAACATCGCTAAGACCAAGGCCATGAGAGCTAACCACAATAACGCAAGGCAGATATTGGTTGACGGACGCCCGGTGGAATTCGTTGAAAACTTCTGCTACCTCGGCTGCATCATCACGGCAGATGGTGGTGCAGATGAAGATGTCAACTGCAAGATAAACAAAGTAAGGGCGGCATTCGGGCGAATGCATACGGTGTGGGCGCAAATCTCCAGGCGCACTAAGCTACAAATATTCGGCTCATGTGTAAAGGCAGTATTGTTGTACAGAAGTAAAACATGGCTGGTCTCTAACACCATCACACAGAGGCTACAATCCTTCATCAACAAATGCCTCCGCATCATCTGTAGAATATTCTGGCCAAACACCATCAGTAACGACTTAACGAAAGAGGAACCCATTCTTAGGCAAATCAATCACAAAAAGTGGCGATGGATAGGTCACACACTGAGAACACCACTGAGATAGCAACATGAGGACTGGAACCCGCGAGGGAGCAGAGGTCGCCGTCGACCAAAAAACACTTGGAGAAGGTCGATGCCGATATCTCATGGGACGTTGCAAAAACAACAGCACAGAACCGTGTACGATGGAAGAGTCTTGTCGAAGCCCTATGCTCCCGAGAGGAGTGAACAAGGAAAAAAAATAATATAAAATAATACAATATAACTATATGTGCAGATATTTGGTTTATTTTTTTTTTTTTTTTAATTTCTCAACATGGCACGACAGTTATAATTTATAGGTTGTAAAGGACTTAGTTTATTTAGAAACCAGCATTAACACCGATAACAATTTCAGCCTCGACATCCAACGTAGAATCTCTCTTGCCAACAAGTGCTATTTTGGACTAAGTAGGCAACTGAGCAGTAAAGTCCTCTCTCGACGAACAAAACTAACACTCTACAAGACTCTCATCATGCCCGTCCTAACGTATGGCGCAGTAGCTTGGACGATGACAACATCCGATGAAGCGACGCTTGGATTGTTTGAGAGAAAGATTCTGGCCAAGATTTTTGGGCCTTTGCACGTTGACAACGGCGAATATCGCAGACGATGGAACGATGAGCTGTGTGAGCTTTACAACGACATAGACATAGCGCAGCGAATAAAGATCCAGCGGCTTCGTTGGCTGGGTCATGTCGTCCGAATGGATATAAACGCTCCGACTCTGAAAGTATTCAATGCGGTACCAGCTGGTGGTAGCAGAGGAAGAGGACGGCCTCCTCTGCGTTGGAAAGATCAGGTGGAGAAGGACTTGGCTTCACTTGGTGTGACCAATTGGCGCCGGTTAGCACGAGAAAGGAACGACTGGCGCGCTTTGTTAAACTCGGCCAAAATCGCGTAAGCGGTTATAGCGCCAATTAAGAAGAAGAAGAAGTAAGAACCGGACGTATCAAAGTGATAAAACCTTTGATCTGAACAATTTTTTATAATAAAGTGCGAATTTTAAATAGTGCAAAATTCGCATTAATTTTTTGACAACTTTTTTTTCTGCTTTTCTTCCGTATGAAAAAAAATGTCTAGCATTCGTTATGTCTTGTCATAGTTATTTAACGAACTGTATATCGACCCCGGCACCAACTAGTTGGCCATTTTGAACAAAGGTTTGTTTGTCTTTGGAATGCCAATTCCGCCAATTGTAAAAAAGAGAATGGAACAGATTTGCTTACCATTAATTGTGCTCGTCATATGAAATATTTCTGTTCGGCACATCATTCATACTGTGTAAATAAAGTTGGACTCAAGATACCATATAAATTCACAAAAAACATCAAATCAGCTGCTCTACTACTACTGGTCCCTATTCAATATGCCTAGGACATAATTGAAAATTATATTTCTTGACTTTTACGGCAAGTGCGGTAATACACCCAAGGGACTTATCAGAATTTTTTTTTTACAGAAAAATGAGCTCACATGCCTTTAATTGGCTGCTAGCAATTGTTCGTCATCCTCACTATTTGGTCAGCAGAATATTTTTGTTGATCGCGGTGAAGTCTCCAATCACTGGCATCATATGAGTTATAAATATAAGGTGTACTTGAGGATATGAATACAAAACTAGCTATGAGTTTCATTCAAAAGGCAGGTACATAATTTATCGAAAGGAATTTATATTTGGAGCAGATGTCCAAAGTAAAAAATTTAAAATACATTTAAAATTAATTGTTTAGCAATATTTTGTACCGGAACTGATCCCCCCTTTTATACTTAAACTTCACCGTACGCCAGTATTTTGATACATATGTGTGTATCTATGTGCCATAGGTTAATTTAGGTTAAAGTGGTTATCCACTGGACACACTCAGGCTATGAGCCAATTGTGATGCCGCATGGCGAACTTGCCCTTACCTCTCTTAAAACCAGTGTGTATTTTTCAAAAATTTTATAAGATCCCTAATTCCGACAGAGCTGAGGTCTTCCAATTCATTAAACGATTATCTACCCAAAATGGCGAGCCTATGTCTGGGTAGAGCAGGACAGTGACACAGAAGGTGCGAGATCATATCTTCCTCGTCTAGACAACTTCTGGAGAAGTTATGCGTTTGCACACCCATCCTCTGGCCATTCGATTAGGCAAGGCCCCGATGTAACTGAAATCAGTGTGTTGGCCGCAGCTGTCGGGCGATTTTGCAAGTGACTTCATTACGCCATCTTTCATTCATACTCTTACAATTTCTTCAAAGATAAGTAGTTTACATGTTTTCAAGGGTATACATATATCATTGTCTATCGGCTCTGTAATTCCCCTCAATGTCACAATGGCTAGGAACCCATGTTATCACTAGGTGAAATGGCACAGTAATCTCGTTAAGAGATGTGCAGCATTTCATGGCTACCTTGGAGGTTATCGACTGCTTTGTGAGGAATTCTATTACCGCCTGACTATCAGTCAAAATGTAGATATCATCTCCAGGAATCGCATCACACTGTACCATTGTCACGGCTTTCATTATTGCAATCAGTTTAGTCTGAAAGACACTACAGTAGTCGGGAGGTCTAAAACTGAAAGAGACCCCAAATGTTCGCAGTATACACCTCCGTCCACCCTGCCTTCGAGCTTTGAGCCATCTGTGTATATATGGATTGACTCGCCCTGTCTTGCCTTGTCCTTTTCCCACTCTTTCCTCGCGGCCGGGAATGTATTCAGGAAGTTGCTTTGAAGGCGCGACAGAGAAACATTTCGGTGGCAGACCATGGACGTTTCAACAGTACTGGGCACCGTGTCACAAGGCTCGAGTGAACCAAGAATGTCTAAAAACCACGTTCCGAACTTCATAACGTCCACACAATGGCTACCAAATTCACCAGTCTCGAAGCGCTGAAGAAAACCATTGCCTACGAGTGCGCCAAAAAACCTGCAAGTCACATTCGGAGAGCTTGCAATTCGTTTCTGGACTGTCTCAAGGCCAAAGTCAAAGCAAAATGCAGTCATATCGAGCAAAAGTAAATTGATTTTTAATTTTGTATTATTTTCACACCTTTTTACTTTCAATTAAATAAAAGTAGTTTTCCAAACAAAATGTATGGCCTTTTTAATTGATTACACTTCGAGTGCCGGACCCTGTAAAATATTTATTATACCTTGAAATTCATATTTTATATAAAATATATAAAATTGTGTACATTGAGAATGGACAATTTTTAAAGTTAATACTGAGATTTAAAAGCTTTTAACTCTGTTTTAGTTTGTTGATGAAAATATTCACTTCCTTTAAAATACAGTAGGTTCTGTTTTTATGCGGCTTTTTTTTATGCGGTTTTGAAATAATGCTGTTTTTTTTTAAATTACAAAATGCATGTCGACCTATCGGGAATTGTACATATAAACAAGATTCTAAACCAGCTAAGCAAAAACTCATCACAGATTACATCAGAAATGCTAACCCTACAAGTATGGAACCGCCTGCATATTTATCTAGATCAGACGTGTACATTTCCTCAAGTGACGAAAGTGATTTTACGCCAAATCCTAAACGAACGCGCAACAAGTGGGTATTGTGTGATTCTATTTCTGACTTAAATTTATTTTTTGATTCTGACGTTTCTTAAATAAAGATATAATTTTCAAAAATACAATATTTTGTTTATGCGATTTTATTTAATTAATTCAGATTCATGCGGTCTATGGAACGTATCTATAGTTATAATGTGGGACTAGTGCCCTTTTTTATTCGATTTTATTACATTATTTCAGATTTGTGCGGTTTTAGCATTTGAAAAGTATCTATAGTTTTACTATAGAATTAGTAGCTTTTTTTATGCTGTTTTTTTTTATGCTGTTTCTTGTGGAACGTATCTACCGCATAAAAACAGAACCTACTGTACATGAATAAGTAAGTAAATCTAAGAGTAGCATTGAAAGTGTTCACTGGGTGTTTAAGCTAAGATTTGCTTTAAAGTGTTTTGCATAATTTTAGGCTGAAACTTGGTATGTAGTACCAAGAAAGCTTATGATGAGTGTGCATACTACACATTTTGTACTTTTCTAGTCATATTCAATTTAGAGGCGTCTCTATACCAGTCAAATTTTCTTAACAAAAACTTAAAATAATGAAAACAAATAAAGAAAATTTCGAGCTTCATTTATTTTTTGTAACACTTAACTTAATTTAATTTAAGTTGATAAATTGGATGCCAAAGGTGTTGGATAGATGGATTGCTAATGATGTTGGAATCAGTTTATTCTCCTTCTCTTTGCTTGTTTGAAACGTTGAAGCCTGACTTTAATACTTTTCACGCCAGACAGTACGTAGTGAGAAGTTAATAAAAATGTGTGCGCACGTAATTTAAAAATACTGTCACTTGAAAAGCCTCCTGCATAAAAGCAACAGTATTAAAAAGTTATTATTAGTAATAATTTCCACGAATAAGATTTGGTTTTGCTATGTTGCGATTGAATGCCACCTTTCTTCGTTTAACTCTGCTGTGACTTTATCTTCACAATTTCAAGCGGCTCAGTCATAGCACAGTTTAAAATTTTTAATTTCTTCGAAAAAACTGTGGCACACAGCAAGCTCTAAAAAAATACTTACATATGTGTACATTAGTTGGAACTTTGAAACCTTTAAAAATATATCAGAATTATTACCTACTCCACCTAAACAACATCTGCGGCTATCTGGTAATACAAAAGCAAAATAATAGCAGTTACGATAGCAAAAAAAAAAAAATACGGGAATATCCGCAGCAAAAATTTCGAAATCGCCGTCGCTATGCTGCTGTGCTATAACAAACTTCACAGCAAAGCGACATCACAGCTTTGGTTTTTCGGTATTACTTAGCTTTCGCTGTGGCAGCCTCAAATTTCGCAGCCAACGCGAATGAAATGAAAAGCTGAAAGAAATTTCAAACGCTGAAAAATATCTATATTATCTACACGTTCATGAAAAAGTTTTAAAATTTCGTATCTATGGAAATCAGCTGGAGTTAATCTGAAGCCTAAACTCAGTGACGCAATGTATAGAATCAGTGGCATAAGTTTGCATCTAGTTTGAGTTTTTCAAAGCATAATTCAAGATTGGCAGGATCGTAAGAGTATTTGGCTTAAGGGGACAGATACCTGTAAACGGCCATATTTTCCCTGATTTTCATTAAAATTATTTAAAATGAAGAAATCAAGATATTTTTTTCAAAATTGGCATACAGTTTATTTATACATTAAAATAATCTTTTTTTTTATTTTAATCATTTAAAATGGCGGATGTACACTCAATTCTTCCAGGAAGGTCGCAGCGGGGTTTCTCAATCGGCGGGCATTGTAGAATCTACGTCAGTGACCTGAATACAAAAAACCAAAATTTTTTTTTATTTATTAATGTCATAATTTCTATATGAATTGAACAAAAATAGGGGCAAAAAATTCGCGGAATAAAATGCTTAAAAAAATGAATTTTGAGGCGAATTTTCCTACTATTTTTGCTTGGAAAAAATTATTTTTTCGAAAAAATTTCGAAATCTTGTAAATTCACATAGAAAGTAATTTCATGAAAAAGATGTGTGCAAAATTTCTTTTCGAGTTATCGTGTACGCCAATTTGAAAAATATAGTTTTGAGAAAAACGCGTCTAAAGTTTGAATACAACGTAACTATACAACTCCCAGTGCCCGAACGCAAAGAATAGAGTCGTCACGGTTGACGATCTATAATATAAAAAATGCTTAAATTTACGTTCTAAAATTTTTTTGACATATTCTTAAGGGGGTATTCTAGTCTAGAGGCCCGAATTTCGAGCATTTTTTGACGATGAATAAAAAAAAAGCTATTGATATTTTTACGATACATTTTTTTATCATTTATTTATTCATATATTAGGAGCACACAAAATAAATTTGAAAAAAAAAAATGAATTTTCATGGAGTTATGCGTCCTTGAAGTGGAAGGGGGAAAAAAAAGGCAGTGCCCCCGTCGTCACGATTTCTACCCTTGTGGTCATCTAAAAAAAAAAAAAATATAAATTCTTAATTAATATGAATGTCATTATCGTATGAACCAGAAAAAACGGGAAAAAAATTTTTTCCGTATCGAACGAAGTAGTTTCGAGAAACACGCGTTTGAATTTCGCCGTCCGCTCAAACCAGTCTAGCTGTCGCGTCACTAAAATAGTTGTAATTTCGAAAATAATTCGAATTTTGCAAAATCCTTTTAGGGAGATATTTTTGAATACCTAAACTATCGAATTTTAAAAAAAAAAATTTTCGATTTTTTCAAATTTCTAGACTAGAATACCCCCTTAAAGGTTTATATTAACCTTTTATGACAAAAAAAATTTTTTTTTTGAAATTTTACAAGTAAATGTCCCCTAAGGAAATTTTACTGCGATGGAAAAATGTCCTCAATTGCACGTCTTAAACCTTATTGAAAACCTTTTCTATTGCAACATCCATAGTATGATACAAAGTTGAACTGAGTACTAAACAGCTCTGGTTTTGCAAACAAATATTAATGAAAAAGTCTACAATTTTTTTTCCCCTTTTTTATTTATTTCTAGTTTTACTTTTTAGCGAAGTTTTCGTTTAAAATGCACGAGGGTCGCAGTCGCATTACCTGCGGATCAGCTTGGTTTTGCCGTCGGGTCAAGAAAGACAAGAGTTTGAAAACCATTAAGACCTAAGAGTTTCAGTTACAGAAAAAATCTTTAGTTGAATACAAATTTAGAGAAGAGAGATATTGAAAAAAAAATGGAATTCGTTGGAAAAATCTATATGACTGATTGCCGAGAGCATACCATATATACCATATATACATATGTATGTATGCTTTCGACATTCATTCATATAGATTTAAAGAAAAATAAATTTTTTTTTTTAAATATGTTTTTAACTGTTTAAAATACACATATGTGGCAGAAAGTCTGTTCCATTACAGTTGCTTCTTCAAGCGTTCACTTCATGCCTACATGTAGCACATTTCAAAATTTTCAAAATAATTTTCTCCAAATTTTATTTTTCAAAACTGCACGCAGCATAAGTCCAACAATTGCCAAACTTTTTATTTGAAAATTTAACCACAACTTTTAATCTTATGGACAGATTTCTATTAGTCAACTTAAAGAATATTTATTAACAAATGACTATTTTCTTTGTTTTTTGGGAAATTGTACAGGGCCTGACACTCGAAGTAGAACTTATTAAAAAGGCCAAAAATTTTCTTTCAAAAATTTATTGTATTCAATTCAATTTAAAAAATGTGTGAAAATAATACAAAATTAAGAATCAATTTACCTTTGCTCAATATAACCACCTTTTGCCTTGACTATGGCCTTGAGACGGTCTAAAAACAAATCGTAAGCTGCCCGAATGTGACTTGCAGATATGTTGGTCCACTCGCGGGCAATGGCTCTTTTCAGTGCCTCGATACTGGCGAATCTTTTAGTTCGGACCTGGTGAATTTGAGAGCCATTGTGTAGACGTTATGAAGTTCGGAAAGTTTTTTAGCCATTCTTGGTTCACTCGAGCCTTGTGAGACGTTGCCGAGTCTTGTTGAAACGTCTATGGTCTACCATCGAAATGTTTGTCTGCCCACGGCTTCAAAGTGACCTCCAGAATATTTTCCTGATAATATTTCGCATTCACATTGACGCCAGGTTCGATGAAAATGATTGGAGAATGCCCATCTGCGGCTACAGCGGCCCAAACCATTAACTGTGGCGGGTGCTGCCTCCTGGTGGCCAATCGATGACTCAAATTCTCGTATGAACGGTCGGTCAAATAAACCCCTTCGTTTTGGGAGTTTACGAATTGCTCAATTTGAAAAACTTTCTCTTCAGAAAATACAATGTTCGGAAACTGACCGCTTTCGGCTTCTCCGCATGGCCTCTCAAGTTTGACTTGTTGCTGCTTTGGTGAGAGATCATGCGCCTTTTGGATCTTGTAAGGCTTGACTTTGAAATCATTTTTCAGTATGCGATGGATGCTACTGTCAGATATTTTAAGTTCCTTCACCATTTCCTTGACACTTCGTCGAGAAAATCGCTTCTTCACTTTTTGAACCATTTCACGTGACTTTGCAGTCCTTTGAAGACCACCTCCATGGCGTTTCGCAATGCTACCAATATCATTGTAACGAGTAATGGTGCGATAAACAAAACTGGATTTGCTTTAAGATGCTTGAGCTCACGAATAATCGCTGGTTTGTGATTTTCAAGCCAAATATAACGCAATCACACTATTACGTTTGAAATCCATTAATGATTTTCGTCCTTTGCGTTTACTCTCAGCAAAATTTTCCACGTGGTTGTAAACAATGCTTTGGATTGTCATTTAGCCAACTAACAGACAGCTGCGCGAGCGGTCTGAAGTTGGTTACACTTCGAGTGCCGGACCCACATTTAAGTTGTGTCAGTTTCTGTATGCCACTATTGTGTAACATTTTCCCGCATAATTTTTTTGTAATATAGTTAAATATATACTCAATTATGCCACAATTATTACATCCCTTTTACCTTCCACCCAAAAAAATGTACCAAACAACGTTTTCGTTTAGACCGTTGCGGCGGTGTTACCCTTTAAAGGTCAAAAAGAAAGTTGTATGTATCAAAGTGACTGAAATGAGAATTACATATAACCTTGACATATGACCTGAAATGGCTTGCACAGTTCGTAATTTTCTGTATATTTTTTAAGAAAAGAGGCCTATATTGCCTTGAGGTAACATTTCGTTAGAAAAGAACACGCCAGAAATCGAGTCTGATTAATGTTTCTAAAAAAGTTGAATAATACTTCAGTTTAGCTATTAAATAAGTAAATTTTTTTTTCATTGACATCCATAAAGCAACCGAGGTAGTAAGCGCACTTGTAGCGCGCTGGGTATAAAAGCACCTGGGTTTACACCTTCACAAGAACGAATCAGTTGCGTTTGTGCCGCACATTCACCACATTTGTGCATACATTTATATATACACGCACACAAACAAGCTCCAATGCATGCCGCTTGAACATATTTCTTGAGTTATTTCATAGAAATATCGGGCAATTTCTCCACTATGACCTTTATTAAGTTGCGTGACCAGCTTTGCGAAAATATATACATACATAAGTTCATATATATATTTTTTCTGTTTTTTTTCAAATACATTTTTCCGGTCAGTTTGGCTTTTTTATTCTTCAATACATATTTTCTGCATTTTTGCTAAAGGTTTCCATGGCCTTGAGCGGAAAAAACCGATGCATAACAAAAATGCAAATTGCAAGCGCAATATTTTCCAAGAATCCTGGCTACTTCATGAACTAATAGATAACAGGTTTTTTGCAAAGGCGTGCATATATGCAGCAAACGCATAGTTTCTTATACAAGGTGTGGCTGTTATAAAGTTAAACTGACTCTGCTAGATTTAGAAATGCCAGTGACGCGTTAAATCAGTGTAAATATGAACCTTCCTTGGAATTAATTTTTTTATTTTTTCAATATTCAGTTAAATCCTAGGAAACTACATACCGATCAAATATCGCAATCTATGTACCCAATAAGTTTAAATTATGTATATAGAAAATCACCATTCCATTTGATCGCAAAAGTATTTACATGTTTTGCGTTGAACCTGTATCAATTTAGCCTCTCGGGGTGCCTTAAGCTGCATTTAAAAAGGCATGAGACTCTGTTCTATGAGTGTAACACATGGGCTGGAAAGTTCCGGACCTAACACATTAGTTTCATTGCCTTCATCTCTTTTTCAGTTAGGACTAACCCTAAAAACACAGCTTTTAAAATTTCATCATATTCTCTTCATTAGTACGTGAGTTATTGTGCTAAGACTGACGCTACTTTTGTTCTTTCCAGAACAATGGATCAAAAATAGTTTCCTCCTTTAATTTTACTTGTTTCTTGGTGGGAAAAAATCTGTTCAAGCGAAGTAATGGCTTGAAAAATGTTATCAGTACTCCGTTCCATCATAAACAACAATAATACGAGGGTTTGCTGGCTTAAAACGTGGTCGTAGAGACACCGATGATGCACAACGCAGTGGACGTGCAAATGTGGCGGTAACACCAGAAAATATCAAAAAAAATCCACAAAATCATATTGAATGATCGAAAAGTGCAGTTGCGCCGGTTTGCTGACATCGTAAAGGTATCCAAAGAACGTATTGGACTTATATTGCATGAACATTTGACAATGAAAATTATCTCTTCAAAGTGGGCGCCGCGTTGATCAAAAACAAGACGAACTGTGTCACAAGTGAATGAAAACCTTGGCAAAACTACATAATTTTACTCCGAGCGTTTGGCTGTTCGCAGACCTAAAAAAAATGCTCACCGGAAAGAAACTTCGCTCGAATAAAGAGGTTATCGCGAAGACTGAGGTCGAGTTTGTGGCAAGTGATAAATCGCTGAATGACTGCGCTGTTCTAGATGGAAATTACGTTGATGAATAAAGCTAATTTTGAAAAAAAAAACGTGTTTCCTTTGTTATGTAGTGACTTCCTAATAATATCGGAGAAAAGTGCGCTTGTGATTGCAGAGCTGTGTCGCTTGAAGGTATTGGCGTGAGAGATATTTTCTAAGTATCCGATTCAGGTTTTTTTTTGTGCTCCGCCAAAAAAATTTTAAGATAAGATCTTAAGCGGGATAAGATCATAAGTGGAATGATTTTGCATTTTCTATCGACAGCTTTTTAGCAATGTATATTACAACTTTCCAGTGTTAGATAGCGTGCATTTTATTTGTGGGATTTCACGCTTCTTCTATCTGCTTTGATGTAACCTGCGTAAAGAAAAAAAATTTCCCCTGAAGCTGGGAAGACTTTTAGCACTGTTAGAAACAATGAAAGATTCTATTGAATCGTTGTAGGGATCGAAGTTGGGTGCAAGTTGAAGGTGAAATATGATAACTACGGCACCTGAATAAATTGGTAAATTAAATTAAATGAATTAACTTCAAAATAATATATTTTGGGAAAACATTTTCTTATTTATTTTTTACCAGTTCATATTTTTGTAAAATAAAAGCAATAAGAAAATGAAAGGTACCTAAGTCCTTTTTTAAGAGCTTTAAAAAGAAAAATTATTAAATTATTCAATCAAAAAATATATTGTTGTAACTGTTGCTGTATATAAAAAACAATTCCCTAAATTTTTTAACAGGATCCCGTGTCTATTGTCACAGTAAACACTCTTGAGTATCGAAACTGTTCTTTCAAAGTTCACAGACGTAACAGGCTCATATTTGAAGATCCCAATGCAAGGGCTTGTGTATTTGAAATTTGGCATGAAGTGGTTTTTCCTGCCATCTGGTCAGCTTTTTATTTCAATGTAGATTTTGTTTGTCAACAACGTTCAGCAGAGCTTTTCTTCTACTTCCATACATGCAACTCTGTTAATAATTTAATTTATTTTTTTTTTTTCAATCTGCCATCAAATCCAAATAAGCTCTAAATGGAAGATCAATAGTTTCCAGCTTTTTTATGGAATCCACAAAAAAACCGAAATTAGGATCTATAAATATTATCCCTCCCTGAACAGCTACACCTACAAATAACATTTGTGCATTTTTAAGAAATTCAATATCATTTAAATCTAATAAACGGCAGTTTGTCTTGAATATTTTCAAAATATTAAATATAATAATTAATTACTTGCAACCATATTCTGCTCTATAAAACTATGTTAATTGCATTTAAGATGCATTTAATTTTTTATTAGTTTTCAGGCTTAGAAATGGAATACCCAGGAGGAAAAAATCAACATTTTCGACTCCTACTTTTCTTTCCTTTCATCGAGGTCAAAAAGCTGCCGGAGGAGCCCGAGACATTTGCAACGCGTTTGGACGTGTATATCATAGGCGAGTTTACAGCACGGAAAAGGTTTGCAAAGTTCAAAAATGGTGACTTTGATATCAATGAATTCGTTGAAAAACGTCTCAAATCACTTTTAAAACAGAACGGTTGCCAAACCAGTCTTGAATTGGCGGAAAATTTAAACTGCAACCATAAAATGTTTCTCAATTAACTTCATTCAATGGGATCTACAGAGAAATTGTGCGCCTGTCTGCCTTACAAGCTCAACGAAAAAAACAAAGAAAGTCGTCTTCAACTTGCTCCTCAGTATCTCGCCCGCCATCGAGCAACATGCGGTCATAAACAGCGGTTTTTGTACCGAATCCTCACGGTAGATGAGAAATGGTGCCTATACATTAATATGAAGCAAAAAAAAGGGAGTGGATGGCTCCAGGAGATACGCCAAAGCCGAGAGTCAAACTGGATCTTCAGCCAAAAAAGATCTTGCTATGTGTTTGGTGGGACTGGGATGGCATGGTTCACTGGAAAATGCTCAAAAGTTATGACACGGTTAACAAGTAGCTCTACATTGTACAGGTACACCGCGTGAATGAGGTTGTTTGAATGAAAGGCCCTGATCGAAATGGTCAAACCATACTCCTTCAGGCTAACGCCAGGCCTCATGTTGCACAAGTCGTTAAAACCGCGCTCCTACAACTCGAAAGGGAGGTTCTTCAGCATCCGCCGTATTCGCGGGACTTTACATCAACCGTTTACTATCTTTTCCGCTCCCTGTGAAATCACATGAAAGACGTTACCTTCGATAACAACGAGGTACTTAAAAAAGGGGTTCAACAACTTCGCCAAACTATGCGATTTTTGGCGGAACGTCATCAACAAATTGGTCGAGGGTCCACCTCTTTGAGGTTGTAAACAGCAACGGCGAATAGATAATTTATTGGTCTCTATAATTATTGGTTTTTGTTTAAATAAAAGTCTTCGATAAAAACGCCACGAACTTTTTCCCGAACCTAATATATGTATATTTATATTACTCAAAAAATTCTTAAAATGATTGCTCCATTGCGCTTTGCACAAATGCATGGTGAGCAATCCGGTAATCGAACCGGAATAAAAGTTGAGAAGTGATTGATAAATCGGCAAACCAATAACAATGAGAAGGAATATTTTTGCTGAATTTCTCAGTTATTATTGAAAACGACATATAGTAAATTGGCATTTTTGATTACTTACTTATTAGGCCTGATCACGGAACACAACCCGTTACCGGATTGAGCTGACTGGCATTTATTATGAATTTGGCAAATTGTTGGGTTTAATAAATATAGCTTAAAAAGTTTAAAATTTTATAAACGCTTTCTCAACGTGAGGGCAGCTGCTATAGCCGAATAGTTGGTTCGTGACTACCATTCGGGAGTGCGAATCTCTTTGTATGAAACAGCAAAAGGGTAGAAAACGTTTTCTTCTAATAGCGGTCGCACCTCGGCAGTCAATGGGAAATCTCCGAGTATATTTCTGCCATGAAAAAGCTCCTCATAAAAAATATCTGTCGTTCGGAGTCGGCTTGAAACTGTATGTCCCTCCATTTGTGAAACCACATCAAGACGCGTGCGACAAATAGGAGCAGGAGCTCAACCAAACACCTAACAGAAGTGTACGCGCGAATTATTTACTTATTGCTTTTTTACCTCAGCGTAAGTATTGTACCAAAGCTGCAATAATAAAATCTTGTTTAGCTATTTGTTCGTTGCGCTTATAATAACTAAAGTCTAGTTCTAACTTCGGAGCTTTGAAATGTTGCTGCCAACCGTGGATGTCAAATTAGAAGAAACGCCTCGGGAAGCAATTGACAAAATTTGGTAAGAAAAGTGTTTTTAAACAAATTGTTTACCAATAATTATATTGACAAAAAAATTTAAGAATACCTACTTACACTCAGGCACTTCACTCGCAAACGAATTCTCAGTTTTGGCTCAATTTTAAATGACATCAGCATTTTAAAAAGGTGTGAAAAGATGTAATTGCTGGAACTTTTATGGATTTTTACAGCCATATTAAGTGAAACGCGAACTTAGTATGCACTATGCTTAAATATATAAAAAATCAAAATAGAGTGTTTTACAACATTAGTCGCATTAACTCAAAGCTATCCCTCGTATGTATGTCTATATAACAGGTGGCGCTAAAGTAATCCTCCTATCAGAAAATGCTGTAAATTTTGCGATTGGCCCCTAATGTCAGTTCTGTTTTGACATTTGTGTAGTAAACACATGCGAAATACACGTTAATAAACAATGTTACGCTACACTGCTTCAAAACGCGGAATATTGCTGACTATTTATTTGACCAATAATCGGTCGGTGACTTTGGCACAACGTGAATTTCGTCGCAGATTTCCTCGCCGTCCAACGCCTACTGGTGAAACACTGCGACGTTTGGCCGCTCGCCTCGAAGAGACTGGCACAACACGAGATGCTGCCAGGCGTGGCAGACCCCGGAGTAGCCGTTCTGCAGAGAATATTGCTGCTGTAGCCGAGGATGTCATGGAAGCGCCGTCGACATCGACCAGACGACGTGCCACGCAAATGGGTATCAGTCGACGGTCTTTACAGCGAATTTTGGTACAAGATTTGAAGATGTTTCCGTAATAAGTCCAGACGGTGCATTAGCTGTTAGTTGCTGACCGCCAATCGCGTCTAACATACGCTCAAGCCATCCTTAATCCCCACCAAGAGGAAGATGATTTTTCATCAAAAATAATCATGAGTGATGAGGCCCATTTCCATCTTAGCGGGTACGTAAATAAGCAAAATTTACTCTTCTGGGGCACTGAAAATCCGCGTGTAACCCACGAAGAGCCATTACACCTAGTCAAAGTCACTGTATGGTGTGCTGTTTTCGCTGGAGGAGTCATCGGACCTATTTTCTTCAAAGACGTCGCGGGCCAAACGGTTACTGTGAATGGTGAGCGCTACAGAGCAATGATCAACGAGTTCTTTTTGCCGCAACTTGATGAATTGGGATTGGAAAACATGTGGAGGTGCAACGGCAAACACTGCACGTGCCACAACCGATATGCTGAAGGATGCATTTCCCGGGCGCCTAATCTCCCGTTTTGGCGATTTACACTGGCCAGCAAGATCGCAAGATGATTTGACCGCTCCAGACTTCTTTTTGTGGGGCTTTTTGAAGTCGTGGGCTTATGTCAACAAGCCTCAGACTCTTGCAGCTCTTAAAGACGATATCCGTTAAGAATGTAAAGACCTTTCGCCGGAAATTTTGGCCAAAGTGATGGAAAATGCCATAAAAAGAGCTCAGATGGCAATCAACTGTGGCGGCGGCCATTTACATGACATCATATTCTCGACTTGATGTAAAAAAAAATTAAAAAACCAAATAAAAATAATCCACAAGAAGAATCAAAGTTTTTCATTTTTTTTTTTTAAATTACAGCCAAAAAACATCGCAAGGTTACTTTTGCGCCACCTTGTATTTTAGCTAGAAAATGTAGTTGTAGATAGATATGCCTTTCCTGGTATTTGCCTCGACCACAAGACTGAAATCCTTTTGATATAAAATTACTGCATGATAGAGCACATAAAACCGTGAATTCTTTATTATTGAGTTGGTATCCTTGCACTGCACGAATTCCTATTTTTTCAATATTTTATTTTATTAACTGCCTAGCATAGCAATACTTTTAATTCTTCTTTTTTCACTAGCGCGAGCCATATCGGAATCAAAACGCATTGGAGCATTTAACCAGACGCCCTCGATATTGCGTGCGGCAGTGCAAATATGCGTGAACTTTATTTGCATGTGGCATGTCACAGTACACGAGCATACACGTACATACCTGCAAGTAATATGGGCTTTTTAGTAGTCTCATACTTGTATTTTACATGGTATCTATATGTGTATGTGGCATTGGAACCTGCCCAGAACTAACATGCAATATGACAGGCAACATACTGCACAAAAAAAAAAAAAAGAAATGCGAGAAGGCAGAGGTTGATGCGAAGCATGAATTGTGTATTTTTCTCTATAGTCATTTGGCTTACTGATTGCCATAGTATCCTTGCGTTTTCACGAATAGACATGCATGAGTGTGTGCGTGTGCGTTTGAATGAGTTTTTAGTTACCTCAAATTGCTGCGTTGAAAGTTGAATTGGCTGGTTATAGCGCCAAAGTCGCATTGGATTTGTGCGCGGATTTTGTTAGTTGCTGCGCAAACATATCTATCTGTATCCTTGTGTGCTGTTGTTTGCATGAAGTTCAGCGAATTGTTTGTGTTAGTTGTATGCGCGCGTTTAATTGCTTCAAATTATGTGTAAATAGTTTAATTACAATGCATCACCCCATTTTTCATTCTATATTTTGCACACGGCGGCAGCACTCTGATTTGCAATTTAAATAGCTTTTTCCAAGTATTTGTACCAATTATAAGCGCACATCAACACATACATTAATGTGTGTGTGTGTGTAGGAATGTATGTTTGCAAAGGTTCCCCATTTTTTCTCCTTTTTTGTCTCGGTCTCATTACATATTTGTTGGTCGCTGTTTGTACTGATTGTTTGCTTTGTATATCCGCAATCACCGATATTTGCATTTGTCAATTTGCAAGCGGGCATTTGAAGAGGAACTGCAAACTCAAATACCCACCGTATAGTGAGGAGCATAAAAAGGGCATTGTTAGTATCACAATTATGGAATACAGTGGACTTTTCATAAAGAAATGAGGTGAATTTGTTGGAGGGCTGTGTTTCAATCGATACAAATCCTTCGCAGCTTGGCGATAGGGTTACAAAGATTAGGAAAACTCAAAAAGGTGAAATGTTACTCTAACTAAAAACAAAGGGCGAGGCTGACAGCGCGCAGTACCAGGGCTTGATAGAGAAAGTTCTGAGCAATAAAGCCGAAATCACGCATGAGTTAACAATACAGTGTAAGGATCTCGATGAAGTATCTACAAGGGAAGATGTAGTTCAAGCTATAGTAGACCAATTTAATATACCAAGCACCAGCGTAGCGGTAGTGAAAAGTCTGCGTAAAGCGTACGGGAACACTCGAATAGCGACAATAAATTTTTTATTAAGCGCCGCAACTTTGCTCCTTTCTAAAGGAAAATTGAAAATTGGTTGGGTCGTTTGCCGCCTCCGAAAGGTAATTCAACCAACGCGTTGTTTCCGTTACCTAGATTTTGGCCATATAGCGAAAATCTGTACAGATTGCGTTAGATCCAAACTGTGTAGGAGATGCGAAAATGAAAGACATGTGGCAAAGGATTTTGCAAATGCGGCAAAATGCTTTCTATGTCAGCGGGTGAATGAATAGTCCTCCGAGCATATATGTATGTGGTAGTATCAGGTGTCCAGATTACAAAATAGCACTAGCCAGATTTACTGAATCAGACGGTGTTTTACATGAAGGTTGACGTGGTAATAATCTTAGTGATAGTCTTACAAGATTTCTTCGTGCAATGATTGGGTGGTAGATATGACCCAAAAAACAGCAATATGGGCATGTGGTTCCCATCCGTTTTAGGACGCATATCCAGTGGATGCGAGGAAGGGCTTCGTTTAGGCCCTCATCAAAAATTGCCATATTTGCAGCTGCTATGCTTCCTCCAGCTGGATAACCCAAGAGCTCCTTGACCATATTTTAGAGACCTCGAGTGGCTGTTACCCGATAGAAGAACAAACGCCAGGGGGTGCGGCTTTATTTGAGGCTTTCGATCCCCTTGATTTGGTCGTAGCCAACGATGGAAAAAGAGCAACCTTTCGTCGAGATAAAAAATAATCCATCATTGATATCACTCTTTCGAGTAGCTTCTTGGCAAGATGAGTGAAATGGAAAATCAGCGAGCACTATACCCACAGCGATCATCAGGCGATAGTTATAGACATAGCATTAAAAAAATTAGGCAAAAAGTACGTTTTCTCTAGTAAACCAAGTATGGAGATAAAAAACCCTCGACATACCTCTATTCAAATTTGTTTTAAATTAGGTCAGTAGGGATCGAACAGCAACAAAGGCAGCAAACAGGCTTGTGGAAAACATGGCAATAGCCTGTGAAGCGTTGATGGCTCGTAAAATAAAATGGTGTCATCGGAAGCAAGTGTACTGGTGGAATGATATCATCAAGGCAAAGTGCATCAGTGGGAGAGGGATCTGCCAACGGCTTCGGAATACTAAAAATGGAGATCCAGCGAAGTAAAACAGCCTCATTTAATCAGCGCTGCGACGAGGCAGACAAAAATATATGGGGTAATGCATACAAAGTAGTGATGTCAAAAGTTGCTAAGGCACCGCAAGTAAAATGCCCAAACTTGCTAAATGAAATAGTTCGGACCTTGTTTCCTCACCGCTATATGTCACACATGCTAGCATCTATAAGTGACATCGAAGATATAACAGGTGAAGAAGTTGTGCAAGTAGCAAAAATGATTGGAGATCGCAACAGCCATCCTAGAACTTCAATAATCATTTACTTGGGTGATGCATTTGTGTTTTGAGCAAAGTGTGTTCCCGAATCTCTGGAAGAAACAAATACTTGTGTTGCTCCCGAAGACAGGCAAACCACCGGGTATACCAGGATCCTACCACACTCTTTGCTTCCTTGACACGATGGGAAAACGTCTTATTAACAACAGATTACAACCGAGGCGGAGACCATACGAGGCGTTGTACTGACTTTGCGCACAGAGGGTAATAAGAGCATACAAAACCACCTCGAATCATGGCGCCCATCGATATATTGGCAGAAGAGCAAGCAAGAGTGCACGCGCTAAAAGAACAGGGTCAAACTAGCATAGCAACGATCATGAAAACAGAAAAGACTATATCAAGTGGCAGGAGCGTTGGGAAAACTCTACAAAGGGAAGGTGAACCAATACGCTAATCCCAAACATCGAAAAAGGGCTAAATCGAAGCTATGGTGAGCTTAACTTCCCCCTAACACAATTCTTGGCCAATCATGGTTGCTATCAGAAGTACCAACATCGTCTTAGGATACGTGACTCGCCTTTATGTCCAGTATGCCATGAGGTGGAAGATCCAAGACATGTGTTTTTTGTATGCCCACGATGTGCAATTATCAGAGGCAATTTAGGTGCACTATCAAAAGATCCGGTACTATACCAGGAAACATAGTCGACATCATGATGCCTTCAAAGTACAAAGAAACGGATTCCGAAGTCAAAGTGTGATAAATATGGTGGGAGGGGGTGGACAGGACCAACTGGGGTGGCTTCCTTCAAAAATAAACAAAACTAGGGAAGTATTAAAGTGCATGCAACTTTGGACTGCATGCGAAGAGTAACTGACGTGGAGCCTAGTGCCCAACCGCCTTCCCGACGATTTACTTAACGGTAGTGCTTGGAAGGCATCGGTATTTTAACGGTAAGAGGTCTCGTTTGGGCTAAACCCCTACAATGACGGGATAAAGGCTTTTGATGTTTCCTCCTCGTAAAAGAAAAAAAAGAAGCAAATAGAGAAGATTGCGTTGGAAGTTAGCCATTTTTCGTTCGATAATAACCCATCGATAGTATCCACATTAGGCCGGGTCGATTTGTGGGGAGGCAAAAAAAATCGCCCATTGCTCTGTGAAAATCATATTCTAGGGATTAAAATAAGAAACTTTGCCGAAGGAACCATACCTCTAAAACGAATTCTCCTCCTTCCTCATTTCGAAATAAATAAGAACCGATGATGCCGCCAGGACTCTATGAACTTCTCCAACATATTTCTATTTTTCGAAGCAAATTTCCGCGATCGGTGCTAAATGATTCATGATGACTTGCCGAACCTTAGTGAACAGATGTATTATATATAAAAACACAGTTAGCTATTCTTAGCTATTGAACCATAGTTATCGATATCGATAGCTCTCATGCAGTTAAAAACACATTTTACTACAAGGAAATATTGAAAGAGGACGTGGCAAGCGAAGAAAGAAGTTTTTACGGGTGCGGATTATACGTCAATGGATTGTAGTTCAAAATATTGGTAAAAATATTGGACAGACCATATCTCCAACTCTGAAGCACTTCGAAGTGTAAATATTGAAAGAGAGCTTCTAAGATGCACTAAACGCAGAAAAATAGACCACCAATTTATTGTATAAGTATAATCTCCTACAACTTTAGCATAGAGAACTTAAATAGTTTGAGAACTAAAAATTATGCAAAACAAAAAAATATTGTTGGAATGAGGACGATCATTGCTGTGGAATATACGTCAATGGATTGGCGTTCAAAATATTGGCCATCTTTTGGAGTTAGCCACAGATACTTTTAAAAATATTGCATAAAAATTAGACATTTATATGTACACGTTTTATTCTAAAGATTCATTTTATTTTATGCTCTGGATTTTATGCAATTTATTTTATAATATTAGAGCTCACATTCGCTATTAAAACATTGCAAATGAAGAAGAAGAAGTATCCACATACTTTTCTACTTTATGTGAGTCTACATTTCTGTTAACTTTATTTGAAATAAATATTTTAATTTTAATATTTTATTTATTATTAATACAACCTAGTGCTAACATTCTTCCTTTCTGTTATAAGTAATAGAGTGTCTTCATCTTCGTGCACGGATTTCAATTGAAAAATGAAAAATAAAGTATAGAGCAGTGTCTTAGCCCGTCTGTGTTTGGGTTCGATGGATATACTCTGTCTGTGACGTCCACCTTCGTACCATATTATTGAAGGCATCAACCAGTACGCCCGACACGGTCTTATATGTTTTGCTATTTGTTGTCAACAGAACCTTATTCGCGTACCTGGCAAAACGTTAGCTTAGACCATTTTTTCTAAAAACATCTATTTGAATGGAAGATGCAAGAAAAGTAAACAAAAATTGAAGTTGGAAAAATTAAAGTTGAGCATATATGAAACGGCGTGACATCACAGCGTAAAAAGTTGTCAAAAATCAAACATACTATATGGCCACTTAAAACTTGCACCTAGTCGCGCAAAACTAACCATCCAATTTTGTTTTTGAATAATTTTTTCTACTAAATAAAAATTAATTACTCAAAGCACCTTTTAAACACGTTTGAAGAGATCTTCTTCAGTTCCTTCAGCGAATTCTCTTTAATGGGCTCTATCGACTCAAAGCGACGTCCGTGGAGTGGCAATTTAAGTTGTGGGAAAACGAAAAGGTAACATGGGGATAAATCCGGTGAATACGGTGGTTGTTCGGTGATATTTGTCGAGTTTTTGGTCAAAAAAGTGTTCACAATATGAGCCTTGTGAGACGGTGTGTTGTCATGGTACAAGATCCATGAGTTTTCTTTCCACAAATTGGGCCGTTTCCTACGCAAACTCTCTGTCAAACGTCTCATAACTTCCAAATAATATTCTTTATTTATCGTAACACCCTTTTGCATGAAATCCGAGTGCACAACACCATAATAATCAAAGAAAACGAGTAGCATGACTTTCACTTTTGATCGACTTTGACGTTTTTTTTGGGTTTCGACTCATGTGGATAGCGCCATTCAGCCACTTGTTGACTGGTTTGCATGTCAAACTCATATACCCACGCCTCGTCACCTGTTACGATGCGCTGGATATACGTTGTGTCCGATTTCACTCAAGCATGTCTTAAGCCACCTTCTTCAGATACTTTTTTTGAAAGAAATTCAAATCTCTTGGAACAAGTCGAACAGCCACGCGTTTCATGCACAATTGATTGTGTAAAATATTGCGAATTGATTTGTGACACACGTTAAGGCCACGAGCTACATCTCTCAAACTTAAATGATAGTTTTCCAGCACCATTTTCTTGACTTGGTCGACGTTTTCATCCGTTGAAGGCGTTGATGGGCGACCAGATGGGTGCTAATCTTTCACGACTTCTCGGTCCTCTACAAAAGTCTTATACCACTCGTGGATCCGTGTTTTTTATAAAGCACACTCGCCATATGCTTTCTGCAACATTCTCAATGATTCGGCACACGAAACCCCGTTCAAAACACAAAATTTAAGACAAATTCTTTGTTGGATATTTTTATCCATAGGGAAAATCGCGGAGCATACCTGCGGTCGACTGATATAATTAAATGCCAAAAACAGCCTAATTCACAGATCGCGCTCAAACTCTGTAACTCTATAGAGAACAGTTGCACCAACATTCCAGCAAAAAAAAAAAATAGATATTTTCTTGACAGAATGTATGTTTGTATACTGCAGTGCTCTAGTTCACAAGTGTCAAATATGATTAATAGGGTGATTAATTTTTCACCAAATTGGACTAAACTTCAACGAGTTATAAAACTATGTACCTAGAAAAATTCTAAAAATTCTCGTTAAAAAGTTGAAATATTTGATGATTTGTACAAAGTTTGAATCTTTGTATTATATGGATTTTGTTGTATATATATTTATATAAAAAAATAGTGTGTTTATAATTTTGCAAAGGGGCTTAATACATGGACTGAAAAGTCCCGGGCCTAACAAAGAAAAAACGTTGGCTTTATTCACCAACATAATTTCCAATCATTCCAGCACCGCTCTAACATACCACTCTTGTAGAATGATTTATCTTTTGCCCCAAAATATGCCTCAGTTTATCGCTTACTCGAGCGATATTTCTTACCGGCGAACATTTTTTTAGGTCTACGAACAACCAGTAGTCACTGGGTGCCAAATCTGGCGAATACAGTGGATGTGAGAGGAATTCGAAGTTGAATTCATGTAGTTTTGCCATTGCTCAGAATCATCAAGACGTTCTTGTTTTTGCTCAACAGCCAGCAAACCAGCCGGCAGCCATTTTGAACAGAGTTTTCTCATAGTCAAATGTTCATGCAATATAAAGGGTGATTTTTTAAGAGTTATAGGAAAGTTTTTCAAAAAACCACACATAAAATTCAGAAAAATGCATGAAATTTTTATTTAAATCGATAGTACAGTCCATATAATTTAATATTTGAAGATTATTTCACGCAAATGTTGACCGCGACTGCGCTTCAAATGGTCCATCCGCTTAGTCCAATTTTGGCATACTCTTTCCAATGTTTCGGCCGGTATCTCCATATAAATGCTTTAATGTTGTCTTTCAATGCGTTGATTGAAGCAGGCTTGTCTGAATAGACATGAGCTTTAACATAGCCCCACAAAAAATAATCCGGACGTGAAATAAAATGTTCACCGAACTGCCTCTGAACAAGTCCAAGCTTTCTTAACAGAACACGCATTTTTAAAATAAAATTCAGTGATTTGCAAGCGTTGTGCGTTTGTAAGACGATTAATGGTTAAATTATAGACCAAACTGAAGATGTTTGACAGTGAAACAAAACACGAAACGTGCGTCAGCTGTTTAAACCAACTGTTTAAAAGATAATGGCTAAAAAATCATCCGTTATATAAATCCAATACATTCTTTTGCCATCTTTACGATGTCAGCGAACTCGCGCAACTTCACTTTTCGATCATTCAAAATGATTTTATAGATTTTTTTGATGTTTTCTGGTGTTACCGCCTCATTTGTTCATCCACTGCGTTGTGCATCATTGGCGCCTCTACGACCGCGTTTGTGGTCAGTAAACCATCGTTTTATAGTTGTTTCTGATAGAGCGGAGTCACCCTTACTCTTTTCAAGTCATTGCTTCGCTTGAACAGTTTTTTCTCCATCAGAAGCACGTGAACTTAAAACATAAAATTCTAATTGATCCCTTTTTTTGAAAATAACAAAGGGAGCATCACTCTTAGCATAATAACTCAAATATCATAAAATTTTAACAGCTGTCTTCTTAACCCTTTCGGTACGGAAAGCCGCTAACGGAAATACAAATTATTTTATATGTTTAATAGTTACAATGGGTGAAATAAAAGTATTTTGTCCCATCAAAATTGTATTCGGTTAAAAAGGGGCGGTGGGAGGGGCTGGGACATATATGTCCCCTCAGTATTTTTATGGACGCATTTGTCCCATTTAGTATTTTATGATCCAATATCGTTTTATATAAAACTTTGTTTTATTATGAATTCAACATATATTTAGTTTCAGTAAAGTGAAAAGAAGAAAACAATGAGCAAGTAATACAGTATAAAAAATTGGTTTTTACTTATGGTAAGGAGCAAACAAGAATACTGATAGGACACATACGTCCCACCAGGATAAAAATGCCAGTAATTTTTTATTTAACACAAAAACTTTTACTTACTTACCTCAATATAATAATAGAGCACTAGCACAATAAATAAATACATTTTCAGTAAACTTTGAAGAAACCACGAAAAATCGCAAAAAAACCTACCACTTGCAAAATTCGCGTCCACTTTTGCGTTTGTTTTTTGACTAATGAACACGTGTTTACCATTTAACTTCAAATAACGGAAGGAAATACCGTTAAGAATGGCATTAACTCTGAAATGGGATAAATAAAGTCCATTAAATTCGCTTAATTTCCAGGCTAGGTATCTTCAAACATGTGCCGGGACATATAAGTCCCGTTCGGACCGAAAGGGTTAAGGTAAGTACTAACTGAAAAAGAGGTGAATGCATTTAAACTATTGCCATCTATGTTTTAGACCCGTGGCTTTTTAGCCCGTGTGTTATATGGGAGGAAACCATAGTAGTACGAATTAATATTGGCTAGGGAAAGTTCATTTAATTCGATGTCACAGAAGATAGCTCAATATTGTGAACTAGTTCGCTCACATTTGATGAGCATCGCCGACTGTTGATATCGTCAACCCAAGCATGGCGTCATGATTGCGGCATTATTCATATTAGGTTTTTTATAAACCCGTGCAAGATTGGGTATGTAAGCTGTTACGGGCATTTACTGGAGGAAAGATGATTGCACCTATACAGGCTTGTAGAGAATCTGGTACATTTTTCTCAATAATGAAAAACGATGTTAGAAAACTTCTTAATACTTCCATTAAGGCAGACTGTGATGGTCAGACTAACACTTACACACGTTCGCAAATTCAATTCTAATGATTGATGCACATAATTTCCAATTAATCGTATTAACTCTCTCAATACTGTAGATGCACATTTCTTTAATATTTAATTACATGCGAATGCATACAAATTAACATGTCTGGTTGCCGTTTCCTTGCAAAATTGTGTGAGGCTCTATGTTATTTAATTTCCAACGCTTTTTTTTGTGTCATAACTTAATAAATGCAATTAAATTAATTTACACTCAATTGTTTGCACATTTCTTGTTTTTATATATAAATGCACATGGAACGAGCCTTATATGTACATGCATATCTACATATACTCGTATACTTATGCTTATGTACTATGGCAGCATCCCTGCGATTAAAAGCCAAACTACTTCTAGGTCATGAACTGGTATTTTAGCGAATGAGTAGACTAGCTCGAGCGTGACGAGAATTGCACTGGTTACAAAATAACAAATTAAAGGTGTATGCAAAAAAAATAAAATCTATTAAATAAGAATGCGTCGCGAATGGTACACGTTATAAGGATTAGACGAATAAAAATGTTGATAAAGTTAAACATTTGCACAGTAAATCCTAAGAATCCAATTAGTGTATATTTTAATGACTAAATAATGTGGACCAAAACTTATAACTTACTTATGCGCACATATAAATATATATTTATGTGTATACACACAGGGAATCATATGTATGGAAGCTTGGTATAGTTAAAATGAATGCATTCAATATTTTTATCGATTTATTTGTGACATTTTTTCAAGTACGCTTAACCCATAGGTGATCAATATCTTTGACAACCCCTAGTGAAACTTTCCAAGGAATCTTTTTGTAGAGCATATTAATCCTTTAATACCCAGTTTAAGAGGGCTTTTGAACAATTTTTGAAAAAAGGGTTAAATAGCCACATAAGGGTAGGATTCAAAGGGTTAAAATGTTCGACAAAAAAATGTATCATTGAATTTTACTAAGAGTCTTCTAAAATGAAATTTAAGAAAAATCAATATTTGTACTGGATTTACCATATAATACAATATGGCATTTGATCAATATTGCGAAACTTTAATGTGATACATTGTAAACAAAATTTTGACCCGGTAGACCAAAACCCAGTTGGGGCTTTTACCATTCTACATAAGTACTTTCACTTGCAATTGGTTTGATTTGGACCCGAAAATTGCTGTCGCACAGTGTAATAAGACAGTTAAGAACCAGTAGGTTTGACTGCGGGGTACAGGGTTAAATGCTGTACCTTTATACTACATAGTATGCACACATACATATGCATGAGTAAAATCAATAGTTCACTTGAGGGATATGAATTTAATGTGTTATTAAATTTAAGTTCTTTGCACTTACATATGTAGGTAGATGTACTTATATAAATACATATATTTCGATTTATAATACATTTACCGTTGACTGCACTCCAAGCATTTACCAAAGAAGAATTTCAGGTATTTCAATGAGATAAAAATTAAATAAAATCTGTAATACTCAAATATTATGTACTTGTGCTTGCAGCATTTGTGTTTACTTTATACATATATGCACTGCGGAGTATACACCACGTTCAGAAACTGATATAAAAATACTTTTATGTACATAAAGCGTTTTTCAATAGGTGCGCTTCAACTTTTTTCCGGTAGGGAGGGCGAACGACGCAATATTTTTTATTTTTCGCTTGTTATTTGTAAACTTCATTAGTATACATTTCATCATGGAACTCTACACACTTGAGCAACGCTTCCAAATCATTGAATTTTATTATAAAAATGCGTGTTCTGTTAAGAAAGTTTAAAGTCGAAAAATCATCTTCAGTGATGAAGCTCACTTTTGGCTCAATGGCTTTGTCAATAATCAAAATATACGTTACTGGGCAGAAAGCAATCCACACGTGATTCATGAGGCACCGTTGCATCCCAAAAAAATCACTGTTTGGTGCGGTTTACATGCCGGCGGCGTAATTGGCCCTTATTTTTTCATTGACGAGAACGATCGCCACGTTACCGCGACATGATAAACGATTATTTTTGGCCGCAATTGAATGGTATGGACTGATACGACAGGTGGTTTCGACAGGACGGGGCCACAAGCCACACAGCACACGCTACAATTGATTTGTTGAAGAGTAAGTTCGATGAGCGCATTATTTCCAGAAATGGACCGGTCGAATGGCCGCCGCGCTCGTGTGATTTGACGCCTCTAGACTATTTTCTATGGGGTTATGTGAAGTCATTGGTCTACAGTAACAAGCCGGCGACGATTTGTGAGCTCAGAGCCAATATTGAACGCGAAATTGCTGGAATTTCGGCCGATTTATGCAAAAGAGTGGTCGAAAATTGGGTTCAACGATTGGACTTCGTAAAACGTGCACGCGGTGGTCATGCAAAAGAAATCGAATTTCATACTTAAATGTATATGTTCAAACTCAATAATAAAAAAAAATTAATTAAAAAAGTCAAACCGTTTGTGTTTTATTAAAAAAAAAAAGTTGAAGCGGTCTTACTGAAAAACGCTTTACATGCAAGAATAGGACTGTTCACGAAGCCAATAGTTTGTAACAATTATTACAAATTATCACGTTTTGGTGTTCATTCACCCAAAACTCTTGCAAAGTAGGGGAAAGTGAGAGAGTAAAGCGACATTTTATTTTGAGGAGAAGTTGCAAGTTTTTACTGGATCAATTTTTACTTGTAAGAATTCGCAAGTGAGAAAAACAGCTGATCGCAAAATAAAAATAAACATGAATTAGAATTTGTGAATTGCAATTACTAATGGATTATTCTTCATCTGACAGCGATGATGAAAAGGAACAAATTATTGTGGACAAAATGAAATCATGGTATTCCGAAGCTCGTTATTTTGCATTTTATTTGCTTTATTTTTTTTTTTTTATTTTAATATTAGATGGCTCAAGTGAACATTTTTTTAATTTTTTGTGATTTTTCCTGCAAATATATTAATTTAATCAGCTGTTCGTAAAACTTACAAATTGCTACTGGTCCATGTAATTTTTTTGATATTTTTCTCTTTGAAACAGAATTAAGAAATTAAGCTCCTGACAAGTTGCTGGATAATTTTTACATAAACAGACCTAATGATAGAGAAGAAGATTGTGCCTTCCGAATTTGCCGTGTCGTAAGAGAACATCTATAAACAAACTAAAGAAAGAGGAACTACTTATTTGTGAAGAAGAAGAGTAGGCAAAGCAATCGAAATAACCAAGCACAAGAAATTATACGCGCACACACATACTTTCTAGCCACGACGTCTTCCGCAGAAAAATGCAAAAAACTGCATTTGGAGGCTTTATATTCACTTGTGCTTTAACAATTTAACACGCGGCACTTCCTTTGCATTAGTTTGTTTAGGTTTAATCTCACAAATCAAAATATTACTAAGCTAATCACTAAATTTAAAAAAATTCACAATTTTGTTACTTTTATTTGTTTTGTTCGTTTGTTTTGTATTGCGAAGGTAGCTGACGTCAGATTTGTGAAAATCCCGAGAAATAAATGGTGCCACCTCCACTACTCAATTCGCCTTGATATACATATATGCATGTACAAGCTGAGGTGAGACATACCAATTGCTGAAACACTTTTAACTAGCCCCTTTTTTGTTAAGGAATCAGCGAAACACTTGTAAACTGATTTATAAGTTGTAGTTATGTGGACCACTATCTCGAATGAGAGAATTCAGAGGGTGTAACCAATATCAGACCGTCAACCAGCTTTTAGCGATTTTGAAGGAATCAGCTTATTTGCTGATGTAACAGGTCATGTGACAGCGGTTTGTTGATTGCAAAACTGATTTTGTGTAAGATTGTATTAGAAACAATGAGCGTAGCCACTATTCATGTCAATTCTTTGCCTAAATTGGAAGCTCATAAGACCAAGAGGTTGTACTTGCTCATTACCACGCTGTACAGAATACACGAGGTGGCACCTTTCGAAAATCGCTACTTTATTTTTCGCGATTTCGACAACCGGATAACGTTGGAGTTTGTAAATATTCAGTGGATAAAGGAATATGTAAATTCATTTATTCAGGGAATAGCTTTTTAATATTTAAAGATTTGTTATTTTTAAATTAAACAAACTAATAATATTGAAGTATGGCGTGTTAAATTGAGAAACACGAATTATAAAAAATACCTTCAAATGCCATTTTTTTGCGTTTTTTTTGCCGATGACGTCGTCACAAGAAAATGCTACAACGCAGTGCCTGTTGGCCAAATATGATTTGATTCACGACAAAAACGTCGAGGGTATACCCATTGACGCAAGCTTCAACACGAGTATTCGGTGCGATACTTTGTCAAAAGCTTTAGAGAAGTCTGTATAAATTGTGATCTTGAGATCTGTTCTGGAAGGCTGAAATGCAGTAATCATTGAAAACAGACAAATTAGTGACAGTGGAGCGACTTGCAACGAAACCAGGCTGGTTGGTAGATATTAGGGCTTCGACAGCAAAATATAACTTATCATTTACAGTTATCTCAAAAAGTTTTGAGACAGACGAAAGCTTCGAAATCGGTCTGTAATTGCTAACATCGCTTTTATTTCCACTCTTAAATATAGGCGTAATGAAAGTAAATTTCCAGCCGTCAACAAAGATGTCGAAGGACAACCATTTATTAAATATAATTGTAAGAGGCTCAGCGAGACACAAGCAGTTCTTCAGCAATAGCAAAAAAGTAGTTGAAATTTTTTATTTTGCAAAAAACAAAAAGTACGAAACAGGTTTTTTACTCAAAAAAAAAAAACTGATTTTAGCTACTGGGCATTTTTCTACACATCAATAGTTCTGGCGGGTACTAGATTTAATTTATTCCTCAACTTTCCATTTTTTAGTCCGATTTCTACTTTAAAAAAAGGCAATTTTCTTACGAAGTCCGCCATTTTGTTATTTTTTGGCAAAATCATTTAATCTTACTACCCGCCAGAACGACAAGCACACTGATTAATAAGCAATTTGTTTTTTCTGTTTCAGATGACCACAAGTGACGAAATCACGCCGGCCAGCCACTGTACCACTTTTTTTTGCCGCTTGCTGCAGTGTACAAAAATAATATCAAAACATTAAAAAAAAAAAAAATTTTTTTTTGTACACCTTCTGATACCTTTAATAACATATCAGAAAATCAAACCGATTGAATTTTATTTTCCCTTCCAAAAAATGTCCCAAACATGGCCTCAAAAAACGTATAAGTTAGCAGACTACTACCTTAATTTCGAGAAAATTTCGCACTTTTTGGTTTTTGCAAAATAAAAAATGTTCAACTACTTTTGAGCTATTGTTTATATTATTTATCAAGTCGCTCGTGCAAGTAATGACGATCATTTTGAACCCAGAATCATTAAAATCGGTTGATTTCTGACTGAGTTATGAATATTTAAAAAAAAATTTTTCTTATATATATAATTAAAAAAATCGGTTTAGAGCCGAAAAACAAAATTGCCGATAAATCGTGAAACAATTTTTTTTCGGGCGAACAAAAAAATACGTGTTTCATTATTTTGACCAGAGAGCAACATATTTGAGTTACATCGAAATCGAAAAACATGACCCGAATAGCCCGGTTGAATTGAAATGAAAAGCATCTTATAATATATGTATCAAACAACCGCGCTGTTGGTTCTGTCTTTTCTAAGTTTGATCGAGACGCAAAGTGGGTGGGTCTGGTGGTGAAAGAGGGTAAGATGAAGTAACTCCTGTCATCAAACAAGCAGTCGGCGCACTCGCTTCTTGGTAGCCACGCTACTATTGTCAGTTATAATTTTGTAGTAGAAAGAGTCTTCGTTTCTTTAGGAACCAACATCAACACCGATAACCTTGAAATTCAATCTTCTTTTGCAAACCAGTGCTAAAATCATCTCTTGACGAACAAACCTTACACTTTACAAGGCTCTCATCATGCCCGGCTTATTGTATGGCGCAGAAGCTTGGACGATGACTAACCGATGATGCGTCCCTTGGAGTGTTTGAGTGAATGATTCTGCGGAAGATTTTTGGACCTTCGCACGTAGGGGACAGTGAATATCGCAGGCGATAGACCAATGTCGTTTTAAGGCGACATAGATTGTATCGCTCGAATGGATACAAATTCTCCGGCTCTGAAAGTATTCGATGCGGTACCAGCTGGTAGTAGCAGATAAAGAGGAAGACCTCCTTTGTGTAGGAAAGATCGGCTGGAGAAGGATGTGGTTTCACTTGGTGTTTCCAACTGGCACCGGTTTTCATGAGAAAGAAATTACCAAAATCGTTTAGATGGTTATCGCGCCTAGAAGAAGAAAAAACTATGAACTTGGACCATACCTTAGAAAAGAATTTATGTCAATTCACAAGAATAATATATTGTTTAATTTAAATATATATATATTTATATATATATATAAATGGATAAGACGGTATATATATATATTTATAATTGGCGCGTACACCCTTTTTGGGTATTTGGACGAGCTCTCCTCCTATTTGTGGTGTGCGTCTTGATGTGGTTGCTGGAGGGACCTACAGTTTCAAGCTGACTCCGAACGGCAGATATTTTTTATGAGGAGGTTTCTCATGGCAGAAATACATTCGAAGGTTTGTCATTACCTGCCGAGGGGCGACCGCCATTAGAAAAAAACTTTTCTTAATTTTCGTGTTTTAACGAGATTTGAACCTACCATCTCTCTGAATTCCGAATGGCAGTCCTGCACCAACCCATTCGGCTACGGCGGCCACCGTCATATAATTTATTATATGAAATTAACTACACTGAATAATTGACTATGCATATTTGATAAAATTTGGGAAAATGTTAAGTTAGTTATGATGTGTTAGTTGTTTTCTGTTGGGACTTAGTTTCTAACAGCAGAAATTTTGAAACCCAAAGAAGAAAAAAAAAAAACTAAAAATGAGAATTAAACCAAAACGGCAGTACGGTAACAATAAAGGTGAATGCATAAGAACACTTAAAAAGTCATGTTAGCATTGCCATTAGATAAATGACTTCTGTTCGTTGATTCAGCAATTGCAAGTGTTCATTGTTAGAGCTTCACCGCAAGTGCTCAATGACGTTGCACTAACTATCTACTAAAAGATGAACACAAGCGTATTCACTATAACTGATAGGACAACGTACACAAGCGGTTGCACATATGGAAAACTGACAAAATCGCATGAGCAGCTGCAAACGCAATATATGTAAATGATAATGGCTGCCCTGTAGGACAATTTATTAGTGTCGAAATTGATTCATTACTATGTGGCGTTCGCGCCTTTTTTCAAATATGCAGCTGATGACTTTTGCGAGTTTAACAAATCGCGCCAGTCGTTTCGTTCTCATGCTAACCGGCGCCAGTTGGATGCACCAAGTGAATCCAAGATCTCCTTCACCTGATCTTTCCAACGTAGAGGAGACCTTCTTCTCCCTCTGTTACCACCAGCCGGTACTGCATCGAATACTTTCAGAGTCGGAGCGTTTGTATCCATTCGGATGACTTAACTCAGCCAACGTAGCCGTTTGTTCGCTGCGCTATGTCTATGTCGTCGTAAAGCTCATACAGCTCATTGTTCCATCGCCTACGATATTCGCCGTTACCAACGTGCAACTATCAAAAAATCTTCCGCAGAATAGTTCTCTCAAACACTTCAAGGGGCGCCTCATCGGATATTGCCATCGTCCAAACTTCTGCGTCGTGCCTAGCATTACAGTACCGAAAATTGTTAATTGTTTCGCGTTGCGTGCTTTTTCAATAGTTTAGGGCCATAAATAAGTGCGAGGGGGAGATTTATAACGCTCTGTATCTATGCTCAATTGTTCTGAATTAGTCTTAGTCTTTTGTTGGCGAATTTTTCTTGAGCCTACTAAATGCATGTTTGCTTAGCGGGCGTCTGTCTGATTTTGAAAGGTATTTCGCGGAACACACGCATAGAGCACAGCTGAACACCTAGGTTCGAACGAACAGGGTTTGATTGAAAAGTAATGAGCCTTATTTTTTTAAACAGTTTTATTAAACCGTTTGGCTTATACAACTAATATTCTTCAAAATAGTACCCTTGAGCGTCAATACACCGCTGGTAGCGGTCCTTCCACTGCAGGAAGCACATTTTAAACTCATCCGCTGGAATCGCGTTCAATTCGGCTAACACAGTTTTTTGGATCGCCTCGATGGAGTCGAAACGCCTCCCTTTCAGCTTTCTTTTCAGACGCGGGAACAAAAAGAAGTCCATAGGGGACAGGTCTGGGCTTTAGGGAGGGTGGGGAAGCACCGGAACCCCCATCTTGGCCAGTGCAGAAGTGCAGAGGAAGGCGGTGTGCGCCGGCGCATTGTCTGATGAACGGTCCAATTTTTGACGAGGTCGGGCCGAACCCGGGCACTTGAACGACTTGTGCCACCGTTTTACCTAGGCACTGGAGAGAGATTGGTCCCCGTAAGCCTCCTTGAGTAGCCCAATGGTTTCGGTACTCGTTTTGTTTAGCTTTACGCAAAATTTGATCGAGTAACGTTGCTCCAACGATCGCTGCATTTTCGCCACTGCAAAATCCTAACACACTTTTAAAACAACTTTCACGCGCGGAGCAATGTTGACTGCACCGCCGTTGCCAGCGAACTGGGACCGATTTCTAGTGGAAGGGGAAGGTCCAACGATCATTTTCCCTCACCAGCCGATTCGGTTGATCGCTTGGCAAACGCTCCGCGCGGGAAGGCTCATTACTTTTCAATCAAACGCTGTACAACTCATCACTGAAAAACTCATATTTCGTTAGCGTTCTGCATTTTGCAAGTTTTACGCTTTTTATGAACTGTCATTGGTTCATAAAATTAATTTTGTGCGCTTGCAAAAGTTGGCAAATTGATTGGTACTATTGTAATAAAAAGTAAGATTTCGAGGCTGACTTACTTCTGACACCACGGCAAACAGAGCCCGTTAGAGCTTAAGAGTTCATTGCAATCCTTTCTGTATACAGAATCTGGTTTTGGGTCAGGTTGATGTGGAGTTACCGTGCAGTAGCATGCTGGGCCCAATGTTACTGGTTTTAGATGGGTTACGAACCTTACCAAGGTGGTTAATGTGTCCATTCTGCACGGCCAATTAATACCAAAAATGTTTCCTTTTCAAAGCGCTGATCCATGGATTGGCTCCTGATCTCGTGTGCGTTTGAGCAGCATGAATTAAGGCTGGCATCATTACTGTTTGTTTGACTGCTAGTAAGAAAATCTTTTAGGAAAAAAGTAAAATATTTATAAAATTACACCCTCTGTAAAGACCTCCGACTTGTTAGGCATTTAATATTTCATATATCACCAATTTATTCAAATTTAAAATAAACAACGTTGCAGGCTGAATCGAGTCAAAACTTTTCTTTTTCAGATGCTGCAGCCATCAACACTTTTTGGCCAAGAAATTATCACTCTCTGAAGATACTTGCCATTGCTACTGCCGAACTAGAAAATTATTACATCCATATAGATTTTTCCTACAGGATAGCACAAGCTTGCGTATATGCACACACAGCCAAGAACTAGTATGTGTGTAGGTATGTGTTGAATGAACAAGCTCCCAGTAACTATTTTCGGCTGAATACTCCCATAAGTGTCGTAAACATTTCCTCCGAGCTTGTATACGTGCAGTCACCTCTGACTACTTCTGCTGCCTCTGGTACCACTTGCAGGCAATAAACTGAACGCTCACACTTGCCTTCAGCAATAGCACTCGTAGTACATGAGTCGCACTTAGCCGTGTGCTCAGGTACTCATAGTTATTGAATTTCAAATGTACGAGTATTTCCAACTACTACAAATGCTAGTGCATTGCAAGAGCAGAACACCAAACCATTAGTGTTATCGCAACCAATTGCTAAAAGGAACATATTTATTTGTATGAGATCAGTAGCTATTAACTGTTGTATGCTCTACGTGTATGCGGGTACATATAACTAATATTTAAGTCTTGCCCCTATGAGTCAAAAACGTAACCAGCTTTTTGCTTAAAACTGCCACCTCAAGCTAGCATACCACTGCGGTGAAAAACCAAACTACTCAGCAAAGATTCTACATCACGAACTGGTATTTGACGGGACGATGTAATACTGATTCGAGAGTGACTAGAATTGTACCAGTTCGAAAATGGTCTGTTACAGGTGTATGCAAAACAAAATATTTCTCTATTATTACTAATAAGAACGCTTAAAACTTTAAGGGTGTACGATTTGAGAATCGGATAAACATAAATGTGGTTGAATTCAATTATTTGCTTTTTTGCTCATTATGGACTAGTTCATTTACTGGTATAAAACTGGTTAGAGGTACCAATTTCGGGATGCCGTAATCCCTTTGATTTTCAGATCCCTGAAATCTCGGTATTAGCTTGTATTAGTCCCGGCACACCAAAAAAATGAAAATTTAGAATTAAAAGGTGTAAACATTTTTTTACGTACTACAAAATTTTACTACATAACAGCCATTCAATTTCCAAGAAACTCCTTGAATTTAGTTATGAGCGATTCAATGTCTGTTGATTCAGCTACCAGGTCCGTCCATAAGTTCGTGCGTTTTTAAAAAGAGGGTTTAAAATTAATAAACAAGATGTTTAAAGTATTTATTAATAAATTATATATTTTCCTTCACTATTTACAATGTCTTCCCAACGTTTAGGTAAATTTTTAATTCCCTGCTTAAAAAATTGTTTGTCCTTGGAGCCAAAATACGCTTCGATATCCCTTTTTATAGCTTCTTTTGAGGAGTAGTTCTTGTTACTCATATGGGATTGAAGTCCACGGAAAAGCTGATAATCACAAGGTGCAATATCCGGAGAGTATGGTGGATGCGGCATTAGCTCGTTCACCTTGCCTAATGTTTACCTTGCGGTATGAGGTCTTGCGTTAGCGTGGTGGAGCAAAACTTCGCCTCTATTCACTAAAGACGGTCGATTTTTTTTAAGTGCCTCATTCAGGTTTGATAGCTGATGGGAATAATAATCAGCAGTTGTCGTCTGGTTTGCTTCCAGAAGTTCATAATAAACAATACCGCCCATATCCCACCAAATAGACAGGAGAATCTTCTTGTGGTGAAGGCCATCTCAAGGGGTCGGTTCTGGTGTTTCATCTTTATCTAACCATTGGCGTTTGCGAACAGAATTATTGTAAGGGACCCATTTTTCATCACCAGTAACGATACGGTTCAAAAAACTTTAATTTTCAAGCCGTTGAAGCAGCTGAGAACACACATTCACTCTCTGCTGAAGGTTGGCGACGGAAAGTCTAAAAATTCCAATTGGTGTCATCGAAAAAGAAAGAAAAAGAACTACATTCTTAAACTAGTGGGTTTAGCTGTACTTTGCAACTGGTTCAATTCTAGTCACTCTGAAACTAGTACTACTTCTTCCATCAAATATCAGTTAATGAAATAGAATGTTCGCTGAGTAGCTTGGCTTTTCACTGCAGGGGCGTCTTCTAAGCGTATGAATGGTGGTGAATGTATTTTTGGTGCTGTTGGTGCGTTTATGTACATTGCTCCGTGGGGGTCACTTGGATTCATTGGAAGTGCGTGCTGTACTTGCAGAAAAATGCTATTTAGATTGTTTTTGCTTTTATTGGTGTTTTTGTGAGTTGCACAGCAAATATTTAAAAAATTTTTTTTTTGGTTAGCTTCACAAAAACCTTACTAGTTCTAAAACTAATTTAGCTCTGTACGACTCTTTGTTTGAGTTTTGCTTTTCTTTTCACCTTTGATGAATTCCTGCCTTAAATGATTTCAGTTGCTGCTTAAACCTGTGGCTATATTTCTAGAAATGCATGAGTTTGCTCGTGAGTGATAATAAAAATAATTACAGAGTTGAAGTGTTGCTCCCTTTTTAATCCGAGCGCATAGTTCTTATTAGGGATTTGTTTATAATTCGCTACAAACCAGAAAACAAGATTTGAATGAGTTTTTAAGGCAAGCCGCTGCACTTTAAATGCATTCAATGTCTACCAGGTGGTCAAAATGCAAGTCTCCTTTCCAATCATAAGTTACTTCGCTACTGAGAGTTTATTTTTCGCAGCTCCATGGATAAAATTAAGGGGAGAGCTGTGTTATAAAAATTCTGCATTTACTGAAAAGTAGTGTAATGAAGTATTTACCTGCACCTTGCATACCGAGGAGAATGGGACTGCTGTGGCCAAGAATGTGCAACCTACCCTCGGCTTTTGAAGATTTCATACAACAGAAGAAGAGATTTCGTATTATTCGTCTACCAGGGTTAGTTGATTTAGAAAGTGAAGACAAACGATTAACCGCTAAGATTGAGAGTTTTTGTCTTCGAACAGCTCGATTTAGCCCAAAAAATATATATTTCTGATGTAGACTGCGTTGATTTCAGCGAATATGGCATTAAGAAAAAACAAACCCAACTTGAGAAAAGAAAATGAAATCTGTAAGTTAATGCATGCACTGCGATGGGGTGTTTGTTGCGAATTTGGGCTTTATATATACTTGGATTACTCTGTATTATGTATCTTTGCCAAGGTTATGTTGGGTTAGGTTGAAGCGGTTGTCCACTGTGGGATACACTCATGGCCCATTGTGATGCCGCGTGAGGAACTAGCCCTTAAAGTAGGTGAAGGAGAAAACCGATGGGATGAAAGAAGAAGGCGAGGAGAGGTGGTGGTAGGATGATTAGGAGGATGGGTTTAGAGCGTGTGGATTACGAACGACGACTGTGATGCATTTGCGTCAACCGCTTTATGCTGCTGATGAAATCCAAAGCAGGGCAGCTAAGGAGAAAGTGCTGAGATGCTCCACCTCATTCTCCATACATCCGACGCAAAAAGGGAGTCGAGGCAATTCCAAGTCTCACAGCATGCACCTTCGCGCTTAGTGTCATGTAAGAAAAGCCACGAGGTTCGAAAGCTGAGATTTTTTCAGCCTCAGATGCTCTCCCCAGCGCCCCCAATCCAAGCTGAAATGCTAGCTAAAACTATGGAAAATGCTGCAAAACGGGCACAATACGCCGTACAGACTCAAGGCGGTCATTTGAGAGATATCATATTCAAAAAGTGATGTCAACAAATCTACTTGAACCAAATAAAATGATTATTATAGTCAACATCAAAAAAAAAATTGAGCTTTTCTTTGATTAAAAAAAACACACATGGGTCCGTCGAATATGGGCAGCCCAGTATTTAAAATTTTAACAGTGTGATAAATTTAAAATTTATTGATAAAATCGGACTTAATTTGCCTGTGGGGCTAATACTGTTTTTTGCGCGAATCAGGAATTGAGGAATGATGTGTTAGTTTAAATGAGCTTAGTTACCCTAACCACTAATACCCCTATCATTTCTTCTCATGTACACCCCGTTGTAAAAGACAAACACAAATCAACTTTTTCTGTAAAAAAAATAGTTCACACTATTATTATATATTATTAATTTATACTCAAAAAGAAAAAAAACAACATTTAACGCAAAGTTTCAACTTTAGTACAAAATTAAAAAACTCTTATTATAACAAAGTGCAAGTTTCAAGGGACTAGAAAATAATTTTGGATTTTCACTTTTTTCATTTTCTCTAATTTTTAATAGTGGTTACGGGCAGTACAGAAACAAATTAGCATAATTCTTGTGGACTCAAAAATATTAAAACTGAACGTTCTCAAAAAAGGCACCAATTTTCGCCTAAAAAGAGCTATGAGGTTTTAGCTATGAAGTCCAGCTTAAAAAACTACAAACAAATTTTCATTTGAAACACATATCTTATTTATAGATTTTTTAGCCCATTGATTTCTAGTACTAGGTGCCTCAAAATTAATCACCCCGTCGGAAGATTTATGATTTTTGCAAATAACGTCGTCCGTCAATCATATTTGAGATTTATGAACTAGACAGCTACAGTATGCAAACAGACAATCAATATGTGGATGATGGATTTCTAACACTTAAGGGGTTATTTACGTCCAGAATTTTCAAAAAATCGGCTCCTTTCCAATATTTCGAAACTATAGTATCTTAAGAATATACTGTGAAGTTTTCATGCGAAAATTCCTAATATTATAGCTTCTACAGCCCATTAACTACCTAGGTAGAGAGCGGTCCGCGCGCTCCTGTACCTCAAATTTTAAACTCGTTTTCCTTGAAAATACTTTTTCCGGCTCAGTCTGCATGATAACTATTGCAGTTTTTAATATTTTTTGATGCGGTGTTCTTTAAGTTTTCGAGAGTGTTTATTACAGAATTTATTAAACAATTTTACAAACATAATTAAAGTGTGACATTTATGTCGTAAACGCATACTTTTTTTTACACGCCGTAAATTGCAAAATTTTTCGAAATTCACAAATCCGGCTCGACGAACTTAACTAAAATTTTATTTTACAAGAATTTTTTACTTTTAACAGAGCCATTAACATTTCAAGGCGAAACGATGCAGACCGTGGAGCAACTTTTTTTTCATTATATGATACTTTGGGTCTCGTGATTTTTTATATACATAATAATTTTTCTAAAGAAAAATTATAATACACTTTTTTATAAAGTTTAAGTACAAATAAACAGTGTATAATTTTTTTTGTATATTTATTTCTATTATTATCCCTTCTAAAAACCATTTTTCTTTTTGCGCATTTTTGCGCTGCTGGACTTATGCATGTAACTCCTTAAAATTATTATTTTTTATTAAAAAAAAAAATTATTCAAAAATTTGATAAATAATTTTGCGCCAACTTTTACTGCATCGAAATTCTCAAGTTCCTTTTTAAAGTAAGCTCTCACTTTATTCAACTATCTTGAAACCGAAATGGATATATGGCATTCAACATTGGGGCAGTGCAGCTATATCAAATATCGAAATACTTCAAAGATTCCAGTCAAAAACCCTCAAAAAGATCTCAAACGCCGCTTAAGCACAAATTCATCGTGATCTCAAAGTATACGCAGAAATTGAAGAATAAGAAAATATGCCACATTACACAACACTCGACTCCAATCGCACTCAAGCCCTCTTGTCACAGAAATAATTTCAAGTGCCATAAACTTCACCAGACTCAAGAGAAAGTCTACAACAGACCTCATAACACAATAAATTAGTCTATCTTGCTATTTATCATAAAATTAGGGAATGGTTGCAGCACGAGATGCATTCCATAAATATCTCTTGAATGAATTAAATAGCTTTTATTAAAAATATCGCTTAATGTTTAAAAAACAGATCGCATTATCGCCATAAAGAAATGGATTAAGAAAACCTTGCTCAATGTTCAATGGCAAATGCTCTACACCATCGCTAGTTCACCAAATTAATTATATTTCTTTATTGGTTTAAAAGAAACTCGCTTTTATCTATCTTTACATTACACAAAACCCAAAACCTTGTTTTCTATGTAAAAGAAAGATATGTAGATTGATAAGTACACACCTTTCTGAAATTTTCGAATATGCATACATACCTCATTGCATAAATTTCTGCTCCAAACTGCCTAAAAATTATTAGCAGAGCACTATAATAAGATTATCTGATCGTACTGACATTTGACACACCAAACATAAAGTTATCAAGTCAAGCCATCAAAGCCAAATCCTGCCACAGAAGGACCAACAAATTTTGTATCTAACTGCTGACGTATATACAAATGCATATATGTTTGTGTGCAAAGTCAAAGGTCAAAAGAGATATTAATGCAAAATGTTAATTAAGAAATGAATGTCAGGCAATAGAGGAACATTGCCGAAATGTGTAAATGGAATTGAACGCTAAATCTTATCAATTCATTAATCTGCAAATAGACGGCTGAGAAGTCTGCTTCAATGATGTAAATTAGCAGTAAGATATGAGGCCATGATAACGTGCGACTTACCCTTAACACACCCACATTTTTATTGTCGAAAAAGAAATCTTTGTTGACCGAGGAGGACACACGCTCGTATACACCTACTGACATATACCGTTGTACAAAGAACTGGCAAGGCGGACACTCGCCCATTTTCGAGCAAATAAAATTGACAGCATACCGAAGCCTATCTGTGCCTTATGTCTGTTCGTTATTTCGTGTGGTGTTAGTAGCATTTTAATGCGTAAATCATAAAGAAGACAAAAGTAACGAGGCGTTGCCAGAAGGAAGACAACAAATAATTAGAGGAAGATGCCAAATACTCATATATAAGTATAGCAATAAAGAACAGCAGAGCATTTCGAGGAAATGCGGCGATTGTGGAGTGGCGGATACTTGTAAGACAAATATTCTTTAGCAGTAGTGCAACATATGTGTTAAATTGGCGAATATAAGTGGGTTCAAATGTGGAGATGTGCGCAATAAAAAATTGTCGAAAATGAGTGGATGAATAGTAAGAAGTTGGCAAAAGTAAGACAATAAAAAAAAAAACGAAGAAAATAATGATTACTGTGCATATGGTGGAAAAATGATGCAGCGCGGTGGCTATAACAAAAGCACTGATTATTAATGCTTGACAGGAAGCAACCGACGCGGTGCTATGAAGGCTACTGTTCAGCAACTTCTTGCTTGGTAAGTGGCTAAGCCCTTAGATAGTCATATGGGCATCAAGTTTACTGCTCGGCGAAAATTTGGTTGCTTGCCTCACACTACTCTTGAATGTATGCAGTATTGAGTTGGCCATTTAATTGCCTTCATTTCCCCTTAAACTTTGATTACCCTAACTGCTTGAGCGTGACCGACTTAGCGTGGTAAATAAATCAAAATTGTATGGGTTTGTAGGCGGAAATAGTAGCAGAAGAAAAACAATAATACCAAACAAAAATACTTAGCATCAAAACTGATGAAATATCGTTTTTATTTATTTCACTAGCCTGATATTTATGCTGCCCTCATTGTTGTCTTGTATTTGACGGGCGAATACTTTTTTGTTTTACTTCACTGAATTTACTTTTGTTTCCCACTTCACTCATCCAAGTGTTTTTGTAGTGAATTATTTTATTTTCCGCCCTTCGTATTATTTTGTATCTAATTTTGCCCTAAGATCATGTACGGTCAATGTTTATACAACACCTTGTAATATCCGTTGCAAGTTGAAGTGACGGCAGTGAATGTCGTGTGTTGCTTGTGTAGAGTGTGCGGGGAACAGTGTTGCCAGTTAATGTTAATGCAATTTGCTAAACTTTCAACATATTTGCTACAATTTGATTTTTCACAATTTTTTTTTTTCGCTAACGGTCTTGTGGCTTTTCTCCATGCGACATTTCTTCAAAGAATTCTCGAAAATTTTTTATTTGAAAGAAAATACCCAACATCGGCAGCAAATGAAAAGAAAATGTCTGAATCAATGCAATTTTCGAGTCTCTTGAAAATTGTACCTTAATACACCAACATTCAAATTTTGATTAAAACCTTTGAAATTTTAATAAAAATTTGTCGGATTTTGTTAAATTTTGCGCATAGTTTGAAACTGAGATTTATATGGTTTTTGTATGAGAGTGAACTTTATTTATATTAAAAAATTTTAAAATTAAATAAGAGACAAATAAATTGTCAAAATTGTCAATAAGTCCTAGTGCTATTGTTACTTAACGCAGTATGCATTTTCTGAGGAAGGTAAGCGAACGTAGCCCCACGATTGCCACTACTGGAGAAACTGTTTTCTATCATTTTGATGTTTTATATCTATAAAAGATCTGAACAGTAGACACGCTAATCACAAAAAAAACATGGTAACAGGGCTTACCACCGGTAGCCGCTTATTAGTCTGTAATTTTTTTCAATGCAATTTTCACAATCCATGCCATCATTTTAGTTGAGCTTCTGCCGACAAATTCTCAAAATTTTAAAAGAAGCTACAACTTTACTCCATCCTTTAGGCAACATACGGATTTCTCTGCCTGAAAATTCGAGTTCTTTCGACTTGATCCATTCAGTGAGCCAGTTTGCGATGCTCTCGTAAGAAGTGAACCGTTCTGCAATAAGGGCTGACTGCATTGATCGGAAGAGACGGTAATCCGAATGTCCAATTCAGTCCCTCTAAATATTTCTGGACCAATTTAGCAACGTGTGATCTAGCGTTGTCATGCAGCAAAATCAGTTTGATATGTCTATAGTCCCATTCCGGTCACTTTTCTTTGAGAGCTCGATTCAAACGCATTAGCTGCTGTCGGTAACGATCGCCAGTGATGGCTTCAGATGGTTTAAGGAGTTCATAATAAATGATACCCTTCTGATCCCACCAGATGCAAAATATAACCTTTGAAGCATGAGCCTTGTTTTTTCGCTGTCGATGGGGCTGGTTCACCTGGCAAGCTCCAACATGCGATTTTCTTTTCTGCCGTTCAAGACGCATCTCACACGTCACCAATCGTCTCTCGATAACTCTCTCCTTCTATTGATGTACTCCTGCTTTCTGAACCATTACCGTCACGTGCAAACGATTACCGACGGTTGATCTGTCAACATCCAACTCTTTAGACATATCATCAAGGGTTCGACATGCGTCTTCATCCAATAGTTGTTGGTGCGAATTTTTTCGGTGCCTCTTCACGATCTTTAGCACTCACGTCGAAATTGCCACTTTTTACGAGTTGTATTTGATGGAGCGTGATTAGCGTAAATATTGATCAATAAACAAGTACGGTACGTTTCAGCGGCACTTTTCTTTAAAAGGTAGTAATGAAGCATGACTTCCCGCAAATATTTTTTCTTCGAACGAAGATATTTTTGACGTCAGATAAAAAAGAATCTTTACGCTTCAAACGAATGTCAACTACTGCGATCGAGACCCCACATATACATCTTCAAATCACCAGTATATTACTAGAGGGAACAGAAAAAAATCTCTTTTACGAGGCGGAAACTTATTCCCATACCCAATAATTTTTAAAATCAAAGAAAACTTATTCTACAAAACCATTGACTGCTTTCGTTAAAGACAAGTTTGTGTCCTCTCTTCATGATGTTGTTAATTTATTTTTTAACTGTTTCAAATCTAACTTCGTTGCTATTAGCGATAACTTCTCATTTAGTTACGGTTCATAGGAAATTTCTAAAGATAATACAGCCAACAACAAAGCTTTTGTATCACCAAATTTTTAACAGTTTTAATTACTTCTTTTTGTTCTTTTTGTAAAAGCGTGGTTTATTTTTGAGTGAATTTCATATAAATTAAAGCTTTAGACTTTGCACAAAATTTATAAGTATTGGAAAAATCTTTATACAATTTTCAACTTATAAAAAAAAATTTTATTAAATAATTTGTGTATGTAATTTTATAGCCCATTAAATTTTACTTCAATAAATTGCATGCTTAAAGAGGCTCAAAATTCTCATTGATTTTTGGACAATTTTTTCTCCTGCCGGTGTTACGCATTTTCTCCATATAACGAATAAACAAAAATGCATCTGACTTACTTGCTCGAAAATTGTAAAAGTCTGGACGATAATACGGAAATAAATATTTTAATTATTGCTTCTTAGGTTGGAAAAACGCAAGTACTCTTAATATATGTACTTTTCGATCCTACATATTTCCAATCGACTGTCAATGAAAACCAATTAGGGTATGCTTCGGTGAAGCATGAAAGTTTGAAGACACAAATTCTCAGTGAATAGTCACACTAAATGCAAGAAGAGCATGCAGAATAGCTGAGCATGACACGAGTAGCAAAGTGATCAACATATGAGTTAGATACCCACGGAACATCGGAAGTCGTTTGTGCATGTTAAAAGTACTTCTTGAATGCCCCAGAAAAAAGACTTTTCTGCATCGAGCGGTAGCTAGAGATGAAAAGTGGCTTCATTGCAATCATACAGGGCTGTCTAGGTAAATCCGGAAAACATTTCGAAAGCTCAGGAGCAGTAGCGTTAAGTCTAAAACGGCTGATAAAGGGACATATTTTTAGTGTATTGTTTCCTGATTGACCTTGAAGTGCCGGAGTAAGTGCTAGTGAAACGATGAGTCGAGAGCAGGACAGAAGAGCTGTGATACTAGAGTCACTTCGCGCCGGAAAAAGCCCTTAAGAGATAATTGAGTGGTTTGGCTACAAAAAAAACGCAACCTTGGATGGAATATGTACTTCAGCAGGACTCCGCACCTGCTCACAAGGCAAAGAAGATTCAGGTTTGGCTCCAGAACAACCTACCCTACCACTGGTCACCAGATTTTTGGCCACCTTCAGGCCCAGACTGCAATCCTCTTGATTATTACGTGTGGGGCACAGTTGAAGCAAAAATTAATGCGAAGCCTCATAACACTAAGGACGCTCTGAAGACAACCATCGAGGAAGTGATGACCACAATGGACAAAGATTAGGTAGCTCACGCATGTGGGCGCTTCAGGTCCCGGCTGGAGCAGGTAATTTCACGAGATGGAGGTTACATTGAATAATTTTCAACTATGATATGTGTACTCACATTATACAAAGTTAAGTGCAAATAAAATTATTTTTGAGTAAATATCCAATAGTTTTGTTTTTAAGTTCAACATTCCGGATTTACCTCGACGGCCCTGTATATAGAGTTCAGCCTAACACATCGACTCTGCAGCCAAATATTTGTGTTTCTGGTTGGTCCCAAAGGTCGGTTAATATTACAGTCGATGAATTTTGGGATCTTTGGCCTTAAATATATCAAAATATGAGTAGTTTTTCACTGTATAAAGTAAACTGAAGTAAATAATGATCATCATCTTCATCATGTCAATGCTTAGCTTCGTGTTGTTGGATGGTGTCAAAGCAATTTACGAAACTGTTGTTGGAAAGCTTTATCACTCCCACTGAGGACATCCCATCAAAACTTGGTTTGAATTCTCGTGGTTTTATTTTCATCATCTCTTTTTCTTTGTAAATGCTCTTTTGGACAAATATTTATAAACTACTAGAGAGATGGCAAAAAGTTATAGACTACCACAGGCGAATCGAATCAGCAAATTAAAGAAAAAAGAGAACGATGAAAAATCATTGAAGCATGCACACAGAGAGGGCCTCTCGATCGCAGCAAAATTTTCACCTCATCTTTTTCGATTGTTTAAATTACGTGAAGTACTAAATATTTCGTGTTTCGAATTAATGTCTCGTTATGTTGCTCTACCTGCTGAGCCTATTCAATTATATTATTTTTAGAACATTATACCTTTTTATAGCCTATCATCAGAAAGTACCGCGAATGTCTAAGTAAATCAAAACAGAGTTCAATTTCAGACAAATTTATTTTTTCTCTTTCAAAATATGACCCGTCTGAAGCGACACACATGTGCCAATGATTAACCTATTCGCCCATGCACCCCTGTAGGTCGACGAAGGGATGACCTTCAGCTACTTCGTTGAATTCTCTCTGATCTCCTCTATCGACTGAAATCTCCTTCCACGAAGTGGTAACTTCAACTTGGGAAACCAAGATAAGGCGCACGAGCCCATATCATGTGAATACGGTGTTTGCATGATGGTATTTACTTGGTGTTTGGTCAAATAATCCAGCATAATTTGGGCTCGGTGCGATGGTGCGTTATCATCATGCAAAATCCCAGAATTGTTTGCCCACATTTCTGGCCGTTTTCGACGTGCAGCATCTCTCAAACGTTTCAAAACGGACAAATAATATTCTTTATTGACTGTCTGGCCCGATTTAAGGTACTCATGGTGCACTACGCCTTGGCAATCGAAGAGAACGGTCAATTAAACATTCCCGGTACTTTTTGATCATTAGTGAAAAAGACATATTAGTTTTTAAAATAATTTTCAGAATAGTTTCCACACAAAATTTATTTTATATTTTTTGTTTTTTAATATGTGAAGTGGGGAGCTTTTAGTGAAAAATTGTCAACTGATCAAACAGAAATTTTTTACTGTTGGAGCTTCTTTAAAATTTTATAGGTATATGCATGCCCTTTTAACAAAAAGTAAAAAAGCTTGGACCCTTGAACTAACATTAAAAAAGTGGATGTACAAGAAAATTAATATAGTGCGTTTTTAAATAATAATACAACATAATAATGTTAATCTTATTGTGAAAATTGTTACTTGTTGTAACTAGAAATAATAATTAAAGGATTTACCCTTGCTATGTTAGAATTGCAACACTAAACGGTTAAGTTTTGAGCATCATCTCCTATAACCAAATTAATCAAAAATAACCTAAATAATAATATCCTTAGTCCATGTGAATATCCATGTGAAATTTGGAATTTGTAAAGTCGAAGAAGCACCGAAAGATTTGGTAACTCCTAAAACACTCAGGTTAAAAAGCCCATTGTATTTAAAGCTCTGGAAAGAGGAATTATAGATAGTCAAGTACGAAAGGCGAGAAGTAACAGAAGGAAAAATAGAGAAATAGAGGTAGTTAGACCTGTGAGAATTTTCCAGCTTCTTTGGTAAATCTGAGAATATTCTCTAGTTTGAGAGAACGAATTTTACTCGTTTTTATGACATCGGAACGAAAATATCACTGAATTTAAATACTTGGGTTTTAAACTATCAGCAGATAAAGATTCGGCGATAGCTATTAACGACAGAATCCAAGCTGCAAATAACGCCTACTACGTTAACATAAAACTATTTAAATCAAAAGATTTGTCCAGAGCACAGAAAATAAGAATGTACAAAGTACTGATACGACCCGTCCTTACATATGGTGCAGAAATATGGACGCTGAAAACAAATGATATTCATCAGCTGATGTGCTTCGAAAGACGTATCATAAGGAAAATATATGGTCCGGTTGCAACAATAGATGGCAGCTACCGCATTCGCTAAAATAATGAAATCGAAGAAATCGTTCAAGGACAAAATATAATACGTTTTATCAAAGCCCAACGAATTAGATGGATTGGGCACGTACTGCGCATGCCGAAAGAGCGAAATGCTAGGAAAGCTTTTATTTTAACACCAATTGGAGGAAGAAAAAGAGGACGCCCACGAAAGCGATGGTTAGATGACGTCGAATCAGATCTTAAGCAAATGAACGTACACAACTGGAGAGATGTAGCCATGGATAGAATAAAGTGGAGAAAAATTGTTGATGAAGCTATGGTCCACCACGGACTGTGAGGCTAAGAAGAAGAAGAAGGAACCTAAAATTCGCAGGCTTGCTCTAGCAAATACAGAACACTTACAGAGAAAATACTCAGTGCTATCCGCCTCCTTTAAGCAAGACAGGCAAATCTAGTTCTCAGTGATGCCAATGTTGCCCATATTTTGACCCCATGGGTTGTGTCTTGTAATAATACCGTCGATCAACCGAACGTCTTTTCTACGAAGTTTTAGAAGAAAGTCCGACAGTTTTCTGTTCGAACTTAACACAAAATTCTTTGCAGCTCTGTAGCATTCTAGATTGTTCCTTATGTAAGAGGACGTACAGTGACCCTGTATACTTTTTGATTTATAATCAAAATAAAATCAATTTTTTACGAAACTAACTATCATTCTCAAGTTATAGACCCAATTTATCATATGATGTTTTACTTCTATTATTTTATTGGACTACAATCATTTGCTTTATTACAATCTTGAAGACATTCCCTTTAAATAGTTGCGGCTCAGAAAAATTCATTGGCATCACTGATGCAGATCTAAAATTTTTTTATTTATTTTGATTGAGCTACTCACACTTCGATTGTGATTTTTTGTTTGCTTATTATTTTTGTTGCTTGCCATTGACTAGTTGTCTTAAGTGAGGAAGCTGCCGCTTTTTCTACTTTAGCCTGTGACTTTTGCAGCAGACAACTGAACATGACTTATGACCACTACGTGACGCAACATAAAAATGCCATTATATACATATACATTCACAATTACAAACATTTGTATTGCATTTGTTTGCACTACACATCGAACGTGCATGAAATACTAGTTTCTCTCCACCAGTAAATATCAACGTATGGAACTGTCTATAACAGCAGCACAAATGTGGGCATACATGACGTATGAGTAACGCACGTTTCACAATCCACAGCTATCACAGCTACAGACCGACACATTGGCCAACTTGAAATAAATGCTTTATTAGCTAGCAATGCCAGAGATTTTATAAATATTTGCTAGCAGTCACTTTAATAAATTTTCACTCAAAATACTTCACTTTAATAAAAACTAAACTCAACACAACTCAATTCCCAACTCTGCAAAGTGTATATTTCTTCATTAGACGGCAAATAACTAAAAGCAAACTTTCTATTGTTTATTAGCACCAACGAAAGTGGCTGCAAAAAATTTACTGCTGGTCTGCTGGTAGTGGGCAAAGTTTAAAGTTTGTATATTTGTGTGACAATAGCCAGTGCCATAGCACTTTTCGAACGATTCCCATCTAAAGGTGCAAATTGCTGCATAAAAGCAGTCATTGTTTTACTGCTCTTAGAGTTTTTTTTTTCGTGTTGTAGAAAATTTACTTGACTAAAAGTTTCTGATTCTTATTTTGGGTAATCAACACGCTTTGCACCGTGAATGACTTTGTTGGTTGATTAGAGGCCGAAGTTTTGTGTTTGTTTGGTGTGAATACTTTTTTTTATTACTTATTTGGTTGGCAGTTTGGCTTGAAAACTACCGTTATTGTTTAATGAGTTTAGTGGCATGCCAGAGTTTGTGGTCGTGCTTTTTTTAGTTTATTTTGTGAAATTTCTATTACCACAGAGATGAAGTGAAAGTGGCAATGAGAGTAGTTGTTGTTTTTAACATTTTGTTGGACTTTTTATATAACGCATTAATATTTATTATACAATTAGGTTTACTAATTCAAGATAAAATGATAAGTTTCGTTTCTAAATTTGTGAAACTTATGCTTTCGTCTTCTTGTGTTTCTGATGAAAAAAGTCAATATTAAAGAAATCTATTTCTAAACTCTTGTTAGTTTTTGTTTCAATAAGAATAGCGCATATTTTACGCTTTACAAAAATTATACAAACAAATTTAAATTCAAATATTAAATTGATAAACTGAAATACGCTTGCCCATTAATTAGTAATTTTTGTTTGAAACTTTAACTTCTCCTCCAACCCTAAAACTATACCAAAGGTAAAATATTTATTTCGAATCGTTGATGTGCTGAATTCAAATTTGTAATCTTTTTTAAGAAATTGGATATAGAGGATCCAACATGGCGACTATTTAAGAAAGCAGAAATCCGTTGCTTCTTGCCACTTTATATACTTTATTTGTTTTTTTTTTTGGCGGTGAGGTTGGGTTAAAAATGGCTTCGCACCATATAGTAACCGTCGCCACTACGTGTGTGGAGATTCCACTAAAAATATCACTCGTCTTCTCTCGGATTTTTCCCTCCAGCCCGGAACTGCTTCCGCATTGCTTCGAGGTAGAGTACCAAGACGGCGTCCTAAGAAGGACACTACTTACTTACCCTGCATCCAGGGTCGCTTGTTTTGAGAAACCTATGCTAAATGCTCTTCAGAATAATTTTCCATTTCACGGTTCTTCTTTCGGATAATATCCTCCATTTTTCTTCGTATATCATCATTTTCTTGATAATTGCTTCAGGTGTAAATACACCAATAGCTCGTGTGAGCGTTTGAACTACAATATTAGAGAAGCATGGTACTGGGATTCCTGTGTTTTTTTGCCTCCCACCTCCGTTTGCGCTCTTGTGCTAGAATATCTATAGGGATGGTTCCGGTGATAACTAAAACCGCTGCTTCAGATACTGTTCTGTATGACGAAGCCACTCTGAGAGTGCAGGTGCGTTGCACAGATAGCAGAGTTTTCCGTCGGCATTACACCCTCATCCAATCTGTCCATATTTCACATTCGTATAAGAAAATCGAGTTCGTCGTGTCCATTAAAAGTTTTCGCTTGTTCTGCGTTGGACCTCCAAAGTTTGCTATGACCTTACATAGCATAATCACCTGATTTACCTTCCTTTTGGCTTCGTCAGTGTTTTGATCGATTATTACAACTGCAATGCCATCTACGTATCCCACTAAATGCACATCCTAAGGTATCTCTATTCGAAGGATTTAATCCTAGCTTATGTTCCAAAGTTCCGGTCCGAGTATTCATCCTTGGGCCGCACCTGCTGTTATTTATTTAGTCTAACATCCTTCTCGGGTTTCGTATAAGAGCACGAGACTTCAAAGGCGCCACCCCATATTAAACTGTTGAAAGCGTTTCTAATATCCAGTGTGGCTAGTAATACTAAGCGTTTGGAGTATGGATTACCTGCCTAAGCATGTTCTATGCTAGCTATTACATCTTGGATGACTCATAAGGTAGATCTGCAATTTCTACAACTATGCAGCCTGTCAGACAGACCGCCACCGTTCTCTACGGCTTCGCTTAGCCTACGCTTAAGGTTTTGCTTCGCTACCCAGCATACATAGTGGTCTATCAGCGGACGCTAATGTTGGGTATCCCTTTCCCTGATTAATATTAGTTTTTGTTTTTTCCATCTTTCTGGAAAAATTCCTTCTTTTAGGCATACGTTGTATATGTTTAGCAGCAAAAGAGGGAGTTCGATTGCCAATAGTTTCAATATTTCTGCAACTATGCCATCAGGTCCTGGCGCTTTATTGCATTTCATTGCTTTTTGTAGCATCCATAAGTTCTTCTTCTGTGAATGGGACAGGTTCCGTTGCTTCATACTCGAGTTCTTCACTCTCAGCATAATGTGTTGGAAAGAGTGTGTCGACGATTTTGCTTAGCACTTCGATTTCCATATCATCAGCAGGGGATTTGGCTCCTGGATTTTTCATAACGATTGTGTAGCCCAATCCCCAAGGGATATTGTTTAGATCGTTTCTTAGCTCTTCCCATTTGTGTTTTTTGCTTTGGCTTATAGCTTTCCTCAATTCTTTTCTGCTCTTTTTGTATTCTTCGGATTCCGTTATCGCCGGACCCAATTTTCAGGCTCTAGTATATTATACTTTCTACGCTTATGGATGCACATATACTTTATATACTTTGGACTTTTCGAGGCTGCTGATAATGAATATAAATTCAAATTTTTAAAATTCAAAATGACGGAAAAAAATTTAAAAACTATCACCACTATCGAGTACTTACTAAAAATAAAAAAGAGTAAACAACTACTCCTGAGATGGCATTTTAGAATTGTTCGAAAGTCCGTTCCTTTGACTAATTTTTATCTACTGACTTCAGAGTTTTAGTCGATTGTTGTTGTTAATTAAATTTGTAAATTTAACTGCTCATTCCCTTGAGAGATTTAAAAAAAATTACACATTTTTTTTATGTACCTACATATAGTACAACTATTTAGAACAATACAATAAATAAATTTTTGTTTCTCCTTATTATGCCGAGTTTCTCCAACCTTCCACAAAATTATAAGCCCAAGTGGAAAATAACACCCCTTATTTGATCGAGTTATAAACAGATTTATACGTGGAATATATACGCTACAGGGCGCATACAGAGTTAAGTTGTTAAAACATTCTAGAATATTAAAAAAGAGCCTAATTGTAGGATTAAAAGTTTATTTGTTAATTAGTATTACTATTTATAGTTATTATTATAATGAGCACTTCAAGTATTGTATTAAATAATAAATAAATAAATTTAAGTATGTTTCTTTTTTATTTCTTTTATCTTATGGTAGCACCTGTTAACCCAGGTGTTTGTCCGGCTTATAGGTCAGCGTGTGAATGGTACGAGCACATGTTTGGCGGTTTCACCTTTCGAGTTTCTTCAACGTCTCGAGCTCACTGTCAAGTCGCCGATTGCCTCACTTTTGTGAGCTAACCACCCGAAGTCTATAATGACCTTTGTTTTTGGCACTTCTTCAGCTATCGTTACCGTTACGTCATCTAGTATTTTCATCACAGTGTTGACGTTAGCTTGTTTTTGCCTGCTTTTTAGCCTAAGCCTTCTGCAACTACTTTGGGTGCTGTTACTTCTTTTGACGCTTCTACCACAGCTTCTCTATTACTGTATCATTTGTGTAAGTGGACGGAAATTGTGTCGAATTTGTAGGATATTCTTCAGTTGCTCTCCCTGATTGTTTTATTGACTGGCCGGACGTGCCTATTGTTCATAATTTCCCAGTTTTCAGCTCCTTGCTGCTGATCGCCCTCCACAAGTGTTTGCACTGATATTTCTTCTGAGTGATAACGAAGTTCCGAAGCTTCTTTGTTTCAACGCCAGCTGCTCATAGTAGGTACACAGTTATTGAGTGCACACTCGGTACATAGCCCACATCACATGTGCCGAACTTTGGACTTTCCCAACCGAACGGCTTTGACGCTCTTTCACGCAACCAATTGGCAGCTTTCTCGGTTGCACAATCGACTAGTATTTAGCCTGGTCGAAAATGAACACCTTCGAAAGTAAGTTCGGAATAGCATCCTTTATACGTCTCCTCCACGAGGAGTCCCTCAACCATTTCCCTGCTTCTCCCGAGACAGTATTTGCTTAGGTGAAGATTTGGGTAGAACAGCTATTATTCAGTCCATAACGATGGTAGTGTAACTAAACCAGGTGCTTACTACAACTGTCAAATTACATTTGAATGTACCCACAAAAAAAAAAAAACCGCGACAAAACTAAGGCACATAAAGATTTTGATGTTTTGACTTTTTTTAATTTTCCTTTGAAAAGGTAATTATTTATGTAGATATTGCATGTATTGTACATATTTATATTTTTATCGAGTGCATGCGTTGGCCATAACCGAGTAAAGATAAAACACGAAAATGTTGCAAAATTATGATAATTAATGCACAACAACAATAATTGTCCTGTTTGCATTTGGATGTAGAGGCGTATGAGTGTTAACAAAAGATACACCTGCTGAAATAAATTACATAACTACGTGCAATATCTGCCCAGTGTAGAAATTAATTTTATATATATTAAATAAAACCTTTTCTTAAATACAATCCAAGCGGCCAACCAAGAAATATTCATACGATCGGATACCAGGTTTCCTTTATGTTCAGTAGTTCCAAGAAAAAAATTGCACAGGACAGATGGTCACGGTATTCTTTACGGAAGTCTATGCCATTTTGAACGTGGCATACAGGATAATTGAGAAAAAGTGGCGGTATTGGAATTTGTAGTGAGAGTCACGCTGCACTGAAAGTCCTTCCTAATCCACGCTGCTCTTCGAAATTAGTTGGTGAATGTAGAACAAAACTGAACAGTGGAGCAAAACACAACACAACAAAGTTAGTCTTATTTGGTTGCCTGGACATTGTGGTATTACAGGGCACGATTCAGCTGATAAACTGGCTAATGTAGGCTCTGCAAGTATGCCATTAGGTCCTGAAGCCTTTCTAGGTGTCAACTCTGCACTTCATGAGGTCTACTTATAGAGGACGTTGGTCTGGGTTGAGCTCGTGTAGAGTAGCCGAATGCTTTGTGAAAAAACCAAACAGGAAAATACTAACCTTTCTCCTAAAACTCAGCGGAAAAAACCTGATGGGTGGGTGTGATCGCAGGGCACAACGCCTGTGGTCAGCATATGGCTGCCATGGCGGTCGTCGACAGCCCGAAATGCCTATTCTGTTTTGAGAATGACGACACTGCAGAGCATTTTCTCTGTAGCTGTCCGGCGTTTGCCAGAATCAGACTTAAGATGTTGGGTTGCCATATACTGAGTATGGATAAACTTCATACTCTTCCTCTTCCGGATCTCTTAAGATTCATCATTGAATCCAAGAGATTTGTGGGCGAGTAACCTCAAACTAATTTTTTCGTCTTACCACCCACATTTTATCTTTTCTATCTCAATTTTTTCTACTGAATCTATCCGGGTGCAGTACAATGGTCTCCTAACTGAGTGTTTGAACTTGTCTAACCCCTCACAAATCTTATCTAACCTATGCCCCAACACGGATTCCGCGTCGAAAAACTTCTCGTGTTTTGAGGCGATTCAAATTTTTCCCTATTTTTAGTCTTTTCATGTAAACAGAAATACTATGCAGCCCAGGCTGTAGAATGTTGAATAACAAACGGCCAGTATTATATTACAAAATAGTAGTTAATTTTAGACATTGGAAAATAAAACAGATTTGCGTTTTGCATTGAAACCAAAAACGAGTTAAGTAACTTTAAAATTCGGAAAAAATTTTTCTGCTGAGAAATGACTTTACTAATTTTTCAATCTACTATTCGGATTGAGCCAATCATGACACATTTCAAGAGAATCTCAGCCATGTCAGCAACTTATGTATATACAGGGTGGACCAATTAGACCTACTAATGTTACTTTTTGTAGGTTATAATTGAATTGTTGGAAATTTATTATGGAACCCTGCCGCAAGACCACCAACAACGACTACAATACGCTATTCGTATAAAATATATTCAATGTATAAAAACAATTAACCAAAATAAATGATTATTGCAAAAGTTATTTGTGTTTAACATTAGTAGGCCTTATTTGGCCCTCCCTGTACTTATATATGCAAGTTTATGTAGGTATGCAATTATATGCTAATACCTTCAAAGTGGATTGCAGCAAATAGTCAAAGCAATTATGTTTTCGAAAGTACTATTAGAAAGTATTTTATAATATTAGCAAACTTCTATGCCCATTGAAGTTACATTTTTTCTAAGTCCCTCAATTAGATAAAATATTCCACTTTGTGCGACAAAATTCATAGTAACTAACATAAAATAACGCAGTAAGAGTGCACACATGTCGGCATATGTTATCTGTGTGTTTGTACGATATTTACAAAATCTCCTAAATAACAAAATTGTCAACCGACGACGCTCAATTAAGTTATTCAAATTGAAATCCTAGCCATACACCCACTTGTTGAGTTTTTTCATTTTGCATTTAGTTGCCATATGTTTAGTTTCATAAAGCTTTAGAATAACTAATTAACCAACTTCAGCATAATTGACATAATTGTTTCAATTTTAATTGCTCATGACAAAAAAAATATAATTTCAAATGAACAAAGATAATGAAGTAATGAGTGGCGCACAGGCATATAAGGACTTCCATAAACATAAACGTACGTGTGTATGTATGAGTTAGCAATTTAATGATATTTCTCAATCTCTGTACATATGCATATGTGTGAGTGTGTGTGATTTTGTTATTTGGTTTTGTTAAAGCACACAAGTGCGAATAATGACAAGTTGTCTCTTCTTTCCCCTTTTAAACTGCCGGCGCCGAGCATAAGGGACAAGTGCTTAAACACAAAGAGGCATTAAACACAAAGCCAACTTAATTAAATAAATTTTATTTGATGAACTTTTTCAATTTTCATATGTAGTGGTGTGTATTTTTGTATTTAGTGAAAGTTACAAATACGTATAGGAATGTGTGGTATGTTTGTGACTCGATGCCTAATTCAGAAATTCATTGGAAGTTTGCAACCAAAGACCTGTAGGAAAAATTGTAAAAATATAAAAAAAAAACACAAAAAACAAATTGTATGAAATGAAATGAAATATCTTTAAAAAACTATCTAAAACACTTTATTAAAATAAATAACATAAATTAAAACAAAAAATGGTACATGAAAAATAAAAAATAAGTTAACTTTAATGAAATAAAATGAAGTCAAACAAACATTAAGAGGAATCAAGTAAAAAGAAGGAATTAAATAAACTTTTACAATAATTTGGCCCTTTGCTCCTTAATAGATTAACAAAGCCGGGTAAAGATTATGATAGAAATAAAAATAACTAAACTTGTCAAACTAAAATGAAATATTAAAAAAAAATTTAAATAAATAAAATTAAAAAAAAAACATTAAATATAATAAATAATAAAAAATAAAATACTGTAATAAAATAAAACGATATAAAATAAAATATATAAACAAATACATTTTAATAAAATAAAACTAAATAAAAATATATTTAAAAATAAATAAACTGTATCTAAATAAAACGCAATAAAATTAAATATACAAATAAATTAATTTAAAAAAATAAAATAAAACTAAATTAAATTGAATAAACTAAAATAAAAGTTAAATTCAACAAAATAAAATAGAAAACAAAAACAAAAAAAAACAAATAAATTTACTTTAATAAAATAAAACAACATAAGAAGCATATACAAAAATTAAATAGATTAACTTTCGAAATTAAAATTAGATAACATAGATAGATAAAAGAAAAAATCAAATAAAAAGGAAAATATAGAAAATAGAATTTAGTAAAATAAAACGAAATAAATTAAATAAAAAAAAAAAAAAATGAATAAAACAAAATGAAATGAAAATAACACATCAATAACCTTGAATAAAAAAAATTAAACAAACCAAAACAAGACGGCAAAGTGGGATTTGGAATCTTTTCCAATTCCCCTCACATCAATCTATCATTTAGATTACCCGACTACTGTAGTGTATTCTAAGCGGAAGTATGCGCTATCTGGTATGCTGCGAAAACTCTCTTAGAAAATAGAATATCACTTGAGGATATCCGCTTTTTCACCGACAGTCAAGCCCCCGTTCGAGCACTCAGCTCCTCTTATACCCACTCAGATGTGGTTCGATCCTGTCTCTTATCTCTTAATGAGATAAGTGTTCAGAATTCTGTCCAAGTTACCTGGATACCGGGCCACAGTGGATTCGAAGGTAACTGCAAAGCTGATGAGCTCGCGAGAGCTGTAGCTGCGCAATCAAATATTAGTAACTTACCCACAATCCACATTCCGCTCTCAACATGTAAAATGCTCATTGATCGAGAATTTCACAGCATTGCTGATCGGAGGTGGCGAGTGGAAACTACTTGCGTTACGACCAGACAAATCTGGCCATCCTACAATCTGAAACAGACAAAAACCCTTATAAGTCTTTCGAAACACGAACTAAGGCATATAATATATCTTATCACCGGCCATTGCCTTTTGGGCACTCACGCACGTCGGCTCGGGGTTCCTCAAAACGACCTGTGCAGATACTGCGAGGATGAAGATGAGGAAGTATCGAGTAGGCATTTGCTGTGCAGTTGTCCCGGTCTAGCTGGAAGTCGACTCACTCTTCTAGGCTCTCCAACAATTGACAATCTTTCAGTACTCTCGAACCTGAAAATCGAATCTCTTATTAAATTCTCGAAACGAATTAATATCTTTGACCAAAACCTACAATAAAAATCTCGGTTAGGTGGGGAAATCATATAACATAATGAGCTCTAGGGCAACACAACGGACCCAACTTGCGGTCTATGTGGCACTCCGATGCGGGGTCACCCTTAAACCAACCAACGAACTAACCAAAATATAAATAAAATAATAAAAATAAATAAACTCTAATAAAATAAAATATAAGTATTTTTAAATGAAATAATACAATTTTTTAAAGTAAACTGAAGTAAAAGGTAAAAAGGTGAATTCATTTTAATGAAATAAAACAACATAAAAAACAAAGGGTGGTTGAATTTTAAGGGCCGATGTTGAATGTGAACCACACCTAAACGTCAAGCTTTTTTCTGCATTTGGTATGATATTTTTTAATCTCAAACTAATTCAATTAGAACTATGGTAAGATACATAATCGAGCAACGCGGCTCATTTGAAAATCAGGCTAATTATGAAAACGGGCGTTCAAATCAAAATGCATATCGCGCACTTCATCTTCGTGAAGAAAATCATCTTCAGTGATGAGGCACATTTTCACCTCAATGGATTCGTCAATAAGCAGAATTGCCACATTTGGGCCAATGATAATCCAAGAGTGATTGCCGGAAAACCAATGCACTCACAAAGAGTGACTGTTTGGTGCGGTTTATGGGCCAGCGGCATCATTGGGCCGTATTTTTTCCAAAATGAGGCCGGTCAGGCAGTTACTGTGAACAGTGTTCGTGAGATGATAACGAAATTTTTATGGCCTGAATTGGAAGATATGTATGTGGACGATATGTGGTTTCAACAGGATGGTGCCACTTGTCACACAGCTAAAGAAACAATGGCTCTTTTGCGTGTAAAATTTGATTTATATTCACTTTAGCAAAATAAAAAAAATGCATATAGCCATGAGAGAGTCATGGATCACGATGCAGAGACTGCTTACGTCAGAAGCCTGTTAGAAATAACGTAGAAATCATCCCGAAAGACATTATTACCACGAAAAAAATAGAATGGGCAATAATCACTTTTGATCCATTTACATCACCAGGTTTAGACGGAATTTTTCCAGCTATGCTTCAGAAGGTTTAACTATGTGCCAATACTCTGGAGAGAAGGGTTGTCTTTATACTGAAAGTAAGTAAAAGCAAACCAACACTCTCAAAGGAATATAGGCCCATCAGTTTGACCTCATTCCTTTGGAAAACAATTGAGAAAATCCTCGACGCACATATCAGAGGAAATAGGATGCCAGTCTTTATGTCTAATACGCATATACTAAAGGAAGATCCACAGAGACTGCGTTACAGTCACTAGTGTTAGTTATAGAGAAAGCTCTAGAGTACAAGGAATATGCCTTAGGAGTATTTGTAGACATTAGTGGAGCATTCAACAATGTGTCGAGAGAAGCCATTTTAAAAAAAGATTAAAAAAAAAACTAATATAAATATTTGAAGCAGCTCATATATAGGCGTACTGTAGTGAGTCAATAAAAACTTAGGTAAGCGGAAGATTTGAATGAGTTGAAAACAAAAAAATTAAAATTCGTTCTTTAAAATTTCACGTTACTTAAAGTCGAAATCGTACGAATTTATTCTTGGATGCAATTTTCTCTACAAGGTATTTAGCAAATAAATTTAAATGGAAAAATAAAGACAAAAGCGTAATATTAAAAGTGGCATGTATGCGGTATACAAACCCAAATGAATTTTTGAACTAAATAAATGCAGATGTTGCACAGATCTATTACACATATGAGCGTACTTCTTCTTCTATACGAAATGCAAATACATACTTCTATACACTGTAAAACATGCGACATATGGTATGTGAGTGAAATTGAAAAAGCGTACAACAATGTGGACCCTAAGCCATTTTGTTTGTAATGATGTTGTGGAGATTTTGGCAAAAATTCGGTGATGCCGCATGAGTATCCTGGTCACATTGAAATTATTGCTATGTGGCATATCAATGAATTAAGTACGAAACCGGTGGTATAATTAGATGCATAATAATTAGGATGGCCTAAACACAAAAAAAAAACAGTTCTCGTGCAATCCCCTAAATTTGTTCTCTGACCAAGAAATATTCCTTTATTTCATCCTTCCTTCCAGCCGCTTCATCTTTTAAGCTACTATTCAACTCTTATGTGAAAAATGCATTCTTCTCTAAATTTAGTATAAAATGTTTAAATACATAAATAAATAATGGGTGCGTACACTTCTGTTCGGTGCTTGGCCGAGCTCATTCTCCTGTTTGTGGCGTGCGTCTTGAAGTTGTTCCAGAAATGAAGGGACCTACAGTTTTAAGCTTGACATATGAAAAAGAGTTTTTTATGTAATTGATAAATAAGGCAAATAGCAAAGAGCTCAAAACACTACCCTATGAGACTTCAGATGACACAATAAAATAATATCACTGATTGTCAACCACAGTCACACGCCTCCGATTCAAGAGATAGGGCTCCAAACCACGGAGAAATATGGAAAGCCAAGGCATGCTAATTTCTCAGCGAGGATTGAATGCGAAACCCCGTCTAAGGTATTAGAGAAATATGGCATTAGAAAAAGACCTGAAAACCATTAAAGAAAGCTGATATGCAATCTTCTGTGAAAATAGCCAAATTTGAAACAGTCGATCTACCAGCGATGAAGCCAGGCTGGTTGGGACGAGAGTTGCATCTGAAAACATCTTGTCTTTTACAAGGCATTCAGGCAACTTAGATGTAGTCGAAAGCTTGGAAATAGGTCTATAATTAAACACATTACTCTTGTTTTCGCTTTTAAAAATTAGTCTGATAAAAATCAATTTCCGTTCAATATTATTTTTTCTCTTCTTCTAGATGGGCGCGATAACCACTGCACGATTTTGGTCGAGTTTAACACAGCGTGCCAGTCGTTTATTTATCGTGCTAACCGGCGCAAGTTGGAAACACTAAGCGAAATCAAGTTATTTTTCAACTATCTTTCTAACACAGAAGAGGTCTCCATCTTCCTCTACTACCACCAGCTAGTACCACATCGAGTACTTTCAGAGTCGGATTTTATTCGTTGCGCTATGTCTATGCCGTCGTAAACCTCATACAGCTCATCGTTCCATCGCCTACGATACTCACCGTCAGCGGAGTGTCATCGGATATTGTCATCGCCGAAGCTTCTGCGCAATAAGTTAGGACGGGCATGATGAGAACCACTCAACATTACCTGTGTGATCTGTTGAAGATCAACTGTAGAGGAGAGGAAAGCAAAACACGGAACGAATTTTTAAGCAGACCAGCCCAAAGACCATCAACATCAGTTTATTTAGTTTGGCAATACCTTCACGAATATCATCCGAAGATAACAAGATAAAGCCAAAGTCAACATACGGATTCGCATCATAAGCAAACACCCAATTACTAACAGACGGAGGTACAAAATTGGGTTTCCACTTCATTAGCAGAATTCACACTTTTATCATTGGAAAATAATTCAGATTAGCATTAGTTTTTATATTGACTTCATAATTCAATATGAAGTGGTTATGTAAGAACTTAACTAGACAGTTACATTTTTTTTTTAACTTAAGAAAATTAGTGTACATATTCTTTGTTTTTTTTTGAATTTATGAAAGCATTTGTTTCTTAGTTTCTTTAATTAAGTTTAATTAATTTTTCAATACGACATGGCAAGTTTAAACCCGCGTGAAACAGAACTTATGCTTTTTAACATTAGATATAAGCACCAATCTTTGCCCTACCAAATATTAACGGACAATCTCTTCCACTATCACCCACAGGAGTCAATGGAACACTTAATCAACAATTGTGAGGCATTAGGCCACAGGAGACACAGAATCCTGGGCTCCTACCTACTAGAGGAGAAGTACCTACAATTGCTCCCTCCTAAAGAGCTGGATCGATTCCTCGGTATACTAAATAATTATAATTAAATAATAGGGGCGCACAATAGATCAATCTGGTTGCAGTGCGTAAAGGCCATAGCCTATTCTGCACAATCATTACCATTACCATTCACCCAGTGAAAAGTTGTTAGTACCTTTGGACTCCAAACTTAGCTGGAAATTAAACGTCGAAGAATGAGTAAGGAAAGCAGAAATTGATTAATATGCCTGTAAAAGTATGCTTAGAAGAAGATGGGGTCTTCAACCTAAGCATACATTATAGTTGTGTAAGGCGGTTATGCGACCAATTTTATCGTATGGTTAGGTAGTGTGGTGTAAAGCTCTAGTGAGAGATTACAACACCAAATTACTCGCCAGAATACAAAGATCAGATTGTGCAATAACAGTTGGTGCAATCAGATCATGTCCAAGGGAGGCTCTCAATGCACTGACACACATTATTCCAATAGACCTACATAATAAAAGATGGCAACCATGAGTGCATTTAGGTTAAATGAAGCGGGTCGCTGGAAAGAAAAAACGTATGGTCAGGCCAGTCTGTTATTGCGACAAAGTCAGTTAATCTCGGAGAGGACTAACTACATCTCAGCTCAATGAGAATTTCGCCACCCTCTTTCCATCTAAAGAGGAATGGAATAAGAGATTCTCACTCAAGAACTTCGACACTACAGTCTATACAGATGGCAGTAAAATGGATTGTGGTGTTGGAGCTGGTATATATTCTCATAGACTTAAAATTGAAAAATCTGTGCGCTTCCCTAATGCTTGAAGTGTCTTCCAGACGGAAGTACTTGCAATTTTGGAAGGTCGCATACTTCTCTTTTAAGGTCAATATAGCTATTCCTTCGGATAGCCAAGCTGCAATCCAAGCACTATATTCAGCTACAACAACCTCTATGTTGGTGGAACACAGTAGGAGTAGCCTTTCCACCTTGAGTGAAAACCATAAAGTTACCTTAATTTGGATCCCGTTACACCGGAACATTGAAGGTAACGAAAAAGCAAATGAAATGGCAAGAGGGGAATCTGCCATAAATAACGCTCTTACAGAATCGGTATTCACACCATTAGGTGGCGGATTATAGATGGAGAGACCAGAAGAAATGCAAAATTAGCAGAGCGTTATGGCCCACCTACAAGCTCAAACAATCGCCAACATTGTTGAACATGATTCGACGGGACGCTTGTAGGCTAACGACAATCAGAACTGGCTTTTGGTCTGTCACAGAACAAGCATCCAAAATGGGCATCCCTCTCAACACATACTGTCATAGTTGTAAACAACCGAAGAAAAAGAAAATAATCTTCCATTTCTTCTGTAAATACTCTGCTCTATGGAAGGACAGAATGTCTACCCAGGGTCAACCGCTCTTCGAGAGTCTTGATCAACTGTCTGGCTTAGATGTCAACCTGATAAGGTTCCTGAACGGCACAGACTGGATAGAGGCATGCTGTGAATAACTGGTAAACAAGGTGGTAACGAGGATGTGGCAACAAAATGATTTGAAGCGCTAGTTGCATTTTGGATGAATCCCCAATCTAACCAACCACTGTATTTTATATTGCCTCTTTATTTTCAGTGAAATATTTACGAGAGCAATATCAGCAACTTTTGGTGCAAATATCTTAGGCGGACCGGAAAATAATGTTTTTGCAGTAAATTTGAATAAATAAATTTCTTACACCTTTTTCTTTTAAGTCACTGATCGTTAGCAACAACCTTTTGCCATCTATATCCATGTTTCAATGCCGGATCGATAGCAACTAATAGGTTCTTCAGTAAAATATCTGGAAATGGCATTCTTCATATCAACCAAAGTTTGAAATTTTTTGCTTGATAAGAAGGGCTGCAATGAACGGAATAAATTGAAATCCGATGGCGCAACTAATGCAATATGCGGTATCCAGTCTGTGTCAGGAAAAGGGAACCGCGATTATTCATCTAATATGTATATAAAAATGAATGTTTGTCTGTATGTCATCGATGAACTCAAAAACTACTGGCCCGATTATTATACAGATTGGTATATATATGTATTTTTCCACGGAGAAGGTTTGTAGAATATGATCATTGATGCCACTCGTCACCAGGTGGCGCTGCAGAGTAGCAACTTCTGCCCCGTTCAACCGATTGTCATAAAAATTGGTAGGACCATGTATTTTTACACAGAGGAAACGAACTCGTATCTGATATACTTGATACCCGTGCGAAGTCGGGGCGGGTCGCTTGTGAAGTATAAAAGATATGTATTTAACAATTTTTACATGAAAGTATGTACAAAACTACAATTCGCAATTACTCAATAAGCCGTGTTCTTCATCGTTCTCGAGTATAGCCTGGTATCTTCTTCATGCTTTGAACCAGCTTTTCTGCGTAGCTCGTCGACAAACAGGACTAGATTTTGTGAACTTGACGCATGAGTTGCTTTAAATCATGAATTGCCCTTTGGACAAGATGCGATTTCATAGTTCCCAACACATTTTTAATCGGGTTAGCGTCTGGGAATTGGGAAGGCCAGTCCAATACTGTGACGCCATTTTCTTGTTTTGTTGTTTCTCAATGTGTTTTTCTGAGAGCAGTGATTTTGATAATGTGGGACGGTAGGATATGTGCGCCTCCTTCAGTCGACGTTCGATGGCGTTGATACTCACATCTGTTCCCTTTTTAGCAAGAACTGATCGTGCTTGGTGTAGTCGCAAAAAGGGTCTCGTTTCAAAAGAAAGAATTCGTAGGATTTCATTTTAAGAAAAATGGAAGAGTATAGTTCATATTATTGCTTAAAACTATAAGATTTAAGATTCCGTTAAGCTTATTTAAAATGTTATTAATATGTTTGAGATCCAAGCTCAAAAATCTATCAATAATACAAATTTCATTACTATATTTTTTTTTACAAATTTATCTTTGCGAGGCAGCTGAGGAGACCACTTTAAATTTAAGAATACCTCATCGGCTGTATTAGTAGTGATCAATTTATTGATTTCTTAACTATTAGTTAGTGAACTCCTGCTGTATTGTTTATATCTCAAAACATCGAAGAGCTTACATTAACATTACTCCCAAATTAATGATGAGAAATGCCCTGAATCACATGACGTGACTTTTACTATTTCTCGTTCCCAGAAATAACATAGTTTCAAAAATAAACTCCGCCAAGCCATTTAGGACTGAAAACTTTGTAAAATTTTGTTTGCAAATGTATATGTAAGTAAAAGCATATTGCTTTCATTTCATCGCCTGTGCCACCGTGTACATACGTACTTGTGTCCTTGTGTTGGCACTATAGTTTACACTTGTTAAATATTTTGTTTTGATGTTTACACACACGCTTACACCTGCTGCCACATATTAGCAAACAAAAAACCTTCAGAAAGTTACCCTCTAAAACATTTTGCGAGGGCTTTGGTACATTTTTAGTGCATACCTATGTATATTTGGTATGTGCTTGTGTAAGTGTGTGTAAGTTTGAACGCGTCGCTAACTAATTTGTAATTTGGAAATCCTTGCTTTGCTGGTAATCGGCACGTACGCGCTCTTACTACTATCCTCACAAGTTCACTTAAATATTTGTACGCTGACACAGTCACAGTCATATGTACATATATAACCGATGGATAAAATTTGCACAACCTTATTAAAGGACTAGTTCCGCATTTAAACTTTCGTGCAAGTCCTTAAAGTATTTTTTGAAACGCATGCAGCGTCTGACCACTAAGAAACGATTAATTAATTTACTTTAGTTTAATTCAAGAATTAAGACAATTGAGGCCATTTGTTAAGCAATAAGCAAATGGTCTAGTACCGTTCCAAAAAATCTTGGTATTACCTTTGAGAACGAGTTTCAATTACTGCAGGGCTAAAAAATACTCAATCAACCGCATACTCACGCAAAACAGTTCACACATTTTACCACCTAACACCAAATAAGTTTAAAATACCATTCGCATCGTTTTAGCGTGTGTCAGTCTGGCTGACGTTTGGTTGCTTCGTGCTTACAATTTTTTGTTTCCAATTTTTTCTGCGAATGTTTACACACAAAACTTTGAACTCTTGACGCCACACAACTCAGCATTTCATACATTCCACACCATTTTTGTTTAGTTGTTCTGGGTATTGTTGTTAGTTTTTTTGTGTGGTATTACTTTGCATGTGTGGCTTATTTTCATGTATGTGTGGGTGTGTACGGGTTTTACAAGGAACCCTGCTGGGAAAAACTAAACTTGAATGTAAATATTCTAGTTCAGATACTGGCATTTAGTAGAAGAAGTCATACTACATAGTTCGCCACCGACTAGAATAGTGCCAGTAGTAAAATCATCAATTTGTCTACAAATAAAGATCCAGCGGCTACGTTGGCTGTATCATGTCGTCCGAATGGATACAAACGCTCCGACTCTGAAAGTATTCGATGCGGTACCAGCTGGTGGTAGTAGAGGAAGAGGATGGCCTCCTCTGCGTTGGAAAGATCAGGTGGAGAAGGACTTGGCTTCACTTGGTGCGTCCAATTGGCGCCGGTTAGCACGAGAAAGAAACGACTGGCGCGCTTTGTTAAACTCGGCCAAAATCGCGTAAGCGGTTATATCGCCAATTAAGAAGAAGAATTATCTTAAAAACAGAGACCGAAAATAGTTATTATTTTTAAAATTCTCAATCAAAATAATCTAAAGTTTCCAAATATCGCAGATCTATCTCGAACATACAGAGTCTTTTGAAAGTTATGTCTCGTTGTCAGTAGTGAATAGTTCCTAGACGGTAAATTTTTCACGTCATCTTTGACATTTGTCAAGTAGACAGATGCACAATTTTAACCATAGAACAACTCGTTAAAATTATTGAAACTTATTATGAAAATGGTCGATCTTTAAGAACAAGATATCGCAAAGTTTCCTGATATTTTTGGTGGAAATAATCGTTCGAATAAATCGACAATTCAAATTTCAAAAAACTGATTCTGTTGAGAACAGAAAAAGGCGGTTAGGATGGCAGACCAAAACTGGACGTTCTGTTGAAAATATTGCTGCTGTAGCGCGAAGTGTTTATGTATGACCTTCAAAATTCGATATCTCGATGTACTCAACAACTAAATTATGCACTTTTTCACAAACAATTGTTACGACCCATATGATTTATTTTAAACAACATCAGTTACGCCTTTTGAAAGACCCTATGAAAAGGGACGCACATAGTTTTTGATGTTCTTTGTGAATCTTTTACGATTTGAAAATTGTTGAGCGATATCCATAAAAATTGTTATTAAAAATCACATTTCGATTTTTAATTAATCGCTCACAGAATAAAATCATACATTGAGTTATATTTTGTATATCAAAAGTAAAACTCATTTTTAGAGTGTAATTTTTTCGCTTTGAAATAATAATCATTCTGTAAATTTTATTTGGTTGATTAAAAAGAATCAATATTTTTCAAGAATTTAATTGGTTTGATCGAAAATAAAACTCATTTCTTCAGCAATATTTTTTCCTCAGAAATAATCAATGTTTTTCGAGTTTGATTTTGTTAAGCGAAAATGAAACTCATTTCTTGAGTGATATTTTTTCTCAGAAATTCGAAATAATTTTCGAGAAGACTCAAAACGCCGCACTTCATCTAAACTCACCAGAACTCCCCTCCATTTACCTTAACTTACCACACCTCACTTCGCTGAGGTGAGATGGCGTGAGTTAAGATGAGTTGGGGCTTCCCCTCAGCTCAAGTGACGTTTTTACATTTTAACTGGTCTAGAACTGTTTATTTTAGAAACATATAGGACTAAATTTATTTTTGAGTAGTATGAACAGCTACTTTGCTAATGCACAGCCGGAAAACGTACATTTCGTATGATATCTCAGTGTTAAAAATCCCGCTTGTTAGTATGAAAAAAGAAAACTGAACACAAGCCGCTTGAGCTGAAGAACGAACTGGTAGAGTACTAGTTCACAAGAAGTATTTTTCCCTGCAGGGACTATGCATACGTGAGTTCATGTATGTGTGTGTGGTTGCATGCTTGTGTAATCCTTCTCAAACATGCTTGTTGGCGTAACTCTTCGTTTGGCTCTGGTTGTTATTTTTAGTTGTGTTGTCATTAATCGCCTCGGTGTTGACTACAAATCTGTAACTTTGCAAATAAACGTAAAATCGCTAGCTTTGAAGGCATTATTTTTGGACTTCTGTAGTTTTGGTTTAATATTTTTAAATTTTCACCTATACCAATAATTGGCGGGCAAGGAATGCAATTAATTTGGAAAATGCAGGAAGGTAATGCAATTCACTTCCTAGTGAATTTCTATGCAGTTATCAGGACATTTCAACGAAATTGACTCGGAAGTAAACCGGGAAGAGAACCTGTATATGCTATTTTGTTGCGGTCCCGCGTTGGTACTCGTAGTAATGGGTGGTTAAATTTCAAGGGCCGATGAAAAATGTGAACCACACCTGAATGTAATTTTGTCGCGGTTACGTTTTGATATTATAAACATTGAAAATGAAGTACGCTCTGGTGCTCTAAGAACTTATTCCATTACTGAGAAACTGAAAATTATCAAGAAAATCATTTGGAAATGGCCCTACCAATCACTAAGGCTGAATCAGTAGCCTAGAACCCTTCGCTGTGTGTCTGATGGATTTAGAAGTTAATGTTTCACTATGAGCTACTTCCTTCAAGCAAAAAACTCCTTCAATGTAGATACGACACCTCCTATTTGAATATTGATATGTGCATACTCTTACGTTAAAAGAAAAATAAAATAAAATACAAGAGAAATTAATATTCGTACAATTAAACTTTTATTGATTTAAATCGTTTCTTAATTTAGCACCAGTTTGTTTTAATAACAATGCCTTATAACTATCCGTATTAAAAATTTTGAAAACCATGACCACATTTTCTTTTATAATACAGAAATTTAACAGTCAGCATTTTTAATACAGAATATTGGTCTTTGGTCTTACCTTTTGATTTTAAAACACAATTATAAAGCCAATTTTGCTGTACGGTGGAACTTGTCTGGTGGAACTCACTGGTAAAAATGACATCAGTTAAGAAGCTGGAGAGGGTCCAAAGGGCTACCCTCATTGGATCCAATGGGGAGCTTCGGGCCACTCCTACTCTAGTACTCGACGCTGTGTTGAATGTGGCACCCGTGGACATTGCAGGAAAAACTGCTGCTGCAAGCGTCGTAATCAGATTAAGGTATTTAGGTAATAAGTAGACCTAAGTTACGGACACTCCATCATTATTAAAATTTTTGAGTTCATCTGCATGGTACTGTATCATTGTACGGAATTTTATTCACTCATATTCCCTCAAGGGATGAGTGGGCGGGGTGTAATATTTGGCGGCAAGGCATGGCAAATATGTTCTCGGATGGCTCGAAGTTGCCCGGAAGGGTTAGTGGGCGAGTACATATACTGCGAGAATCTCTCTATCAAGCTCAAATTTAGTCTTCCGGACCACTGTCGAGTTTTCCAAGCTACGAAAGTCGCCAAATCATACATACACCGATTTGGAACCCTGTTTGGCTCTCTCCACGTCTCGTCTTCGGTTGAGAAATCAAGGGGCACACAAGCTTTTGAAACCTATTGACATTTAATTCGATTAATAAACCAAATATTTTTAAGTAGCGGAGCAAGAATTTCATTTCTATGACTTTCATTTCCACGCTAAAATAATTATACCAGCCGTAGGTTGAGGGTTCCTCTCAACGTTTGGAGTTTTATTGTGACTAGTACAGAACAAATATTCATATAGTTATTAAAATTCATATTTTAAAAAATAATTTTTATAATCATAAAGAACCCGCTTTATTCGGTGTTAAACAAATGAGCTGAGTTAAGGCCTCTCAACTTTAGCTGCTTAACTATTTTGGAAGGAAGGTGAAAAAAAATTTGGTACCAAAGGCAAAACGAAAATTATTTCTTATGGAAATTCCATTCTAAACTCGATTTTCAATTAATTAATAGTTAATGCTTGCAGGTGATGCTTTCCTAAACCGAATTTGTGAGTATTTAATTATATTGAATCTGACTGCTCTCCGTCACTAAGTATCAAATAATTTTCTGTTCCTTATTCATTGGTTGTTTTCATGAGTCCAATGAATTTATAGATGCATACTGGCTACTTCAAATTCTCTAATGTACCTGTTTATATAAAAGGGCTACAAAAAGAAAAAAAAATGATACAGGGCACTAAAACTGTCACTCACGTCGACAGTGGATTGTAAGCAAAGAAGTTGCTTAAAATAGCTGGCATCAGTAAACAGTGACTATGATTTATGCAACAACAACTGGAAAAGTAAATAAATAAAATAAATAAACGCTAAGAAAAACGGCGAAAATAGCTACAACAAACAATATTCCATAGCACTCGTAGAATGTGCGCTTGTGAGTGAAGCATTGAATTGCATAGCTAAAAAGTCATCAGTATTTGGAATTGGTGAGGTATCGAGTATCATAGAATACAATTTTAGTCAGCAGTACAGTCAGTCAGCAAGCAGCAAGCAGCAACAACACTCAACATACGCTGCAGTAATTCAGTAAATTGCCAGCAATCGATATAAATGCCAATAGGAATGCGAATTTCGAACAGTGAATGAATGAATGCGAGCAAATGTGAAAAGTCGACTGAGCAGTAAGTGCTGGGAAATGTTATGGCTGCCACCAAACGACCGACAGCAATGGCACACGCCTCCTGCAACTGGCGACAGTGCGAGTGAATGCTTGCCTGTTTTTTTTTTGTTTTGTATTTTTTTGTAGTGGCGTTAAATGCCACAACTGCCAACGCGCGCAATTCCTGCTGGCAAATGATATCAATGATGATGCCACCATGCTGCCATTGACATTGTCACATTGCGTGGCAGAGTCGGTCACCAACGTTAAGTGGCCATATTGCTTTCGTGGTGTGTGTGTGTGTGTGTGGGTATGGTCGCGTGTGGCACTGTGTTTGACTGTTGGTGCTGCAATTGCCATGCCTTTTGTTGTCATTTTACTGGCAGCGCTGTCAATAGTTTCGACGTTGTGTGTTCTTGTTTTTGTTTCTATTTTTTTATTTATGCGCCTTTGTTCATCGTCGTTTCAGTTCAGGCGGTTACTTGCTTGTGTGCGTGTTATTGTTGCCCGGCACGGAGTTGACATTGATGATGATTATTGGGCGTAAATAGAATCGAAAATGCGAAAAAGTCAATGATGAGAGTAAAAGTCAATTGCCTGAAATAGCGAATGGCATAAAAAGTGGGCAGAAGTGAGTGAAATGGAGAAGGGTGCCAATGCCACATGCAGCACGTTACGACAAGTAGACAGTAGCACGCAAACCAATGCTCTAACGGAATGTGAAAGCATGTATGCACAGAAGGTTAACAAATACATAAATTGATAAAGGGGGGCACATACAGACACACATACATACAAACATACATTTAAACACACCTATGTATATGGAAATACATGTACGGATGTATGAGTGCTCGTCGAACGAACTCATTTGTGTGCTTGAGAGCATTCATGATGAGCCTGAATTGAGGTGAAGTGCGCTCAAATAAATTGCAAAATCAATTGAGCGGTAAAATAGGCAAACAATCAAGGAATGCTAGACAATTCAGCTGATGATACAAAAAGTAATAGGTCTATTTATAAGTTCGTGCGGTTTTACAACAGATGGCGTAACTTGATTATTATTCCATCGATCCACATTTCCAAACATTCATTGGAGAGCTACTGTCGTAAGGCACAAACGTCAGTATAAGTTTTTTATTTGAAGCGTAAACAACAATATTTTTACCACACTTGAAAATGTCGAATTTCGTGCCAAATAATGTGTTTTTGCGGGGAATTCTTCTTCATTATTTTAATATGAAGAAAAAAGCAGCCGAAAGTCATCGTATCTTGGTGGAAGTTTATGGTGAGCATGCTCTATCTGAGCGAACGTGCCAGAAGTGGTTTGCACGCTTTAAAAGTGGTGATTTTGGCTTGGAAGACGAAGAACGCGAGGGTGCGCCGCCAAAGTTCATGGATACCGAATTGGAGGAATTGCTCGATCAAGATCCGGCTCAAACGCAAGAAGAGGTTGCAAAAACTTTGGGAGTTGATCAATCAACCATTTCCAAACGTTTAAAAGCCATGGGAATGATCCGAAAGGTAGGCCATTGGGTGCCGTATGAATTGAAGCCAAGAGACGTTGAACGCCGTTTTATGGCATGCGAACAACTGCTTCAACGGCACAAAAGAAAGGGTTTTTTGCATCGAATTGTGACTGGCGATGAAAAGTGGGTCCATTACGACAATCCAAAACGTCGGGCAACGTATGGATACCCTGGCCATGCTTCAACATCGACGTCGGCGCAGAATATTCATGGCCTGAAGGTTATGCTGTGTATCTGGTGGGACCAGCTGGGTGTTGTGTATTATGAGCTACTGAAACCGAATGAAACGATTACGGGGGATGTCTACCGACGACAATTGATGCGTTTGAGCCGAGCACTGCGAGAAAAACGGCCGCAATACGCCGATAGACACGACAAAGTTATTTTGCAACATGACAATGCTCGGCCACATGTTGCACAAGTGGTCAAAACATACTTAGAAACGCTCAAATGGGATGTCCTACCCCACCCGCTGTATAGTCCAGACCTTGCGCCATCCGATTACTATCTCTTCCGATCGATGCAACATGGCCTGGCTGACCAGCACTTCCGTAATTACGATGAAGTCAAAAAATGGATCGATTCGTGGATTGCGGCAAAACCGACCGAATTTTTCACAAAGGGAATCCGTGAATTGCCAGAAAGATGGGAAAAAGTAGTAGTAAGTGATGGACAATATTTTGAATATTAAATTTGTAACCATTTTACGTCAATAAAGTTTCAAATTTCGAAAAAAAAACCGCACGAACTTATTCATAGTCCTATTAACACAATATATTAGTAACGAGTTAAATATAACGAGCTGTTAAGAAGAAATAAAGAAGGAGAGAGGTAAAAAGAAAATTCTCAGGGCACTTCCTATATATTCGTCAAGTCAGCTTTCGGGTAAAATCGTATATGGGGGCCGTAACCAATATGAGTTTTATCAAAGAAATTTATATTTAATCATTATTTTGAGAATTTCCGATCCATTATAAAAATAAATGTCTGAATTTTATTGTCGAACAAAACCGACATATATTTTTTGGTAAAAAATAAAACTTATTTTTTCGAGTCTAATTATCTCGATCTGAAGTAACGATTATTTCGTTTGTTGCTATGCTTTTGATACTTACGACTACGATACGACTATTTGCTTAGTTTTATTTCTTTGATCGAAAATAAAGCTAATTCCTAGAGAGTTTATTATTGTTTATTTATTAAGAATTATAAATATATACATATATATATATATGGAAGAGAATAATATTTGTGGCGTGAGTCTTGATGTTCTTCCGCAAATGGATGAACCAACAGTTTTATGCCGCCTCCGAACGGCAGTTGGCTTCTTTCGAGGAGATTTTTCTGTTGCTAGACTGTTTGATAAAAAAATCAAGTGTAATTTTTCGTTCTGGAATAATGATTATTTTATGAGTTGTTTAATCATAAATAATGACAATTTTTTTAGTTTTATTTCTTTACTTATTTGTTTATTTATTAACAACTAATGTAATTGAATTTTTTCAAGACTTGGCAAATTTTGAATATGTCTCGCAAAGTATTCCGTCTGTGTTCTTACAGGATAATTATAATATATATAAAAACTTGTATATAATAATAATTAAAGAAAAGCGACTTTTATTCCCCACACCTATAAGAGAAAAAGTTTTTAGTTTGGGAAAACCGTAAATGTTTATTACTGCTTCCTGGATATTCCATTTCTAAGTCTCAGAACTAATAAATAATTAAGTAGAGTAGGAAGAGTTTTATGGGAATGAATACTTACCCTTTTCAAACAGCAAACAAATCATTGTAAAATGAAAGAAAATATAAAAACGCCATGAAATTATTGCCCAACCACAGCAATCTTAGATATAAATAGGACTGGCGTACAAAAAATTGGAGTTCTGTTGACAATTTGCTGCTGTAACGTAAAGAGTTGCTTAAAAACCGACATCACGACGTTCTCAACATTTAGGCAGTCAGGAATAGATTTTTTGGCTGACTTTACCTGTAGACGTGCTCTTCATGATTGAATTTCATTGATACAATTTTTCACATATAAATGTTAAGAGCCGTATTTTATGTGAAAAATAGTAAAATCAAAAAGAAACTAAATATTTACATGCTTTATTTTAAAACATGTAGATACGGGTTGTGAGAAACCATCTAGTACTTTAATATTTAGTGAACTAATCTATAAGTAAATTATAAAAAATTTCCAGATTTAATTAAATGTACGAGTATGCAGATAGGAAGGGGAAGGATAAAATCGTATTGATTGATTTAAGTTGAAAGCTGCATCATCAATATTTACAATTAAATCAACTCATTCAGTAGTATTAGGTAAGTTTTTGTATACGTTTTTGTTGTCAAGGTCCTTCAAGGCGTATTGAGTAGGTGGCGCCATTAAAAAACAGTTACTTTATTTTTCGCAATTTTGACAAGTCTGACGTCAGCTCCCTTCGCAATACAAAACAAACGAACAAAACAAACAAAAGTATGGAAAATTAGATGTTTGTGAAGATTCAGTGAATGGCTTGGTAGTATTCTGATTTGTGAGACTTAAACTAATCAAACTAGTGAAAATGAAGTGCCGTGCGTTAAATTGTGAAAGCACAGATTAATATAAAGCCTTTAAATGTAGTTTTTTCGCGTTTTTATGCGCAAGACGCCGTGGCAAGAAAGTATATGAGGCTCAAATTTCCAGTACAGCAGCGGACATAGAACCCCATACCATTACCGACCCACACCTACATATGTTTAACTCTTGGGCGTAAGTTTTTTTTCAGCAACTCTTTATTATGTCTTCTCCACACATATGATTGTCCACCTAGCCTAAATATGTTAAACTTGCTTTCTTCTGCACAGAAAACGTGCTTCCAGAACTCCTTAGTCCAATGACGGGTTTTATCGGTTAATCTCGTTGATTATTTTTTTTGTTTCCCCAAAGTAACGTATTTGTCATTTAATTAACAATTATACTTTTTATTAGAGTCTTATTATCAATAAAATTTGGTTTATGATTTATATAAGGTTGATCGGTCGCTTGCGTCGGAGTCGGCGGGCTCGCAAGAGTTCTTGTGTAGGAAATACATTTACTTCGTTGTTGCAGTGCGTTTCTATCGTTGCATGGTATTTTTTGCTGACCTTTTTTATTTCTTCTTTGATTGTGTTTTTTTTTCGTGCAACACTTCCGTTATAATGATTCTTTCGCAACACTATACGTATAGTTTCGGGGCTGCAGTTAATATTAAGGTGTTCGGCGACTTCTGTTGCGAGATTATAAGCGATCACGGATTTTGTTTCTTTTAAACGTTTTATCTCGACGCATACAGTGGAACGGGGTCTATCCACTACTTCTGAGAACGATTTTACCCTTTTCATGACGACTAATAATTCAATTTCTGGCTTCAATTGAGCTTTGTTCACGCTTTCTAACCATTTATATAATTTGGACTTTTATTCAATAAAACACGACTGAAATTTCATTTAAATTCATTACGTTTGGTTCTTTCTTTGCACTGCTCTAACGAGAATAAATTAATTGTGGTTTCCCCCTTTTAAAGTGCGAAACAATCGCAATAATGCCAGATGCCCAACTTCGTTTTTGACATAAATTTTGCATGATAAATTTTTTATAACAAGTAAGATAATGGATTTGTAAATTAGTGTTACTATTTTTAAAATCCTATTTGAATACCCAATAGAAAAATATAAAAATAAAAATATAAAAATATTAAATATAAATATAAATACAAATATTTAACTTGCCTTTCTTACAAAAATTTTGACTTTGAAGCTACATGCTATGTATGTCAGAATTCTTTATTGAGCCACTGTATAAATCTCGAAATCGCGCGACAAAACAATTTCCCCATTATTGGCACACCTAGTGAAAACCCTGTCTTTAACGTTTATATTTTTTTCGGGAGGTTAAAAGTGCTCAGTTGATCGGCTAAAACTCTAACTGACATCAGGCTGTGCTAAGTATGGTATAAAAATGAAGCTGATACGAAATTAAGAAATGTCTGTATGATAAGCAAAACAATTTTGTACGTGCTATGCACATACATTTAAACATATGCTACATGCACACATAAAGGTACAACGCCAAATACATTTCCAGAAATGATGATTGAAATGGCTGAAATTTGAGGACATAAGTGAACAAAGGAGTTAAACTTAACCGGAAGGAAAATGAAGCGTACATAGACTTGAGATAACGACCAGCATGAAGCGCCACCATCTGGCCTAGGATAATTTGGAGGAAGTAGTTTGCAACTAACAGATATGCAGGCATTTGCATATAACTGTGTGAGTACTTCTACTTAGGAAGCTACAGTAACTTATCGTACGCCAAGGCATTATATTGCAAATAAAGGCGGGTCTCATTGCACATACGACGTCATTTGTAAGGCAGTTAGGGAAATGAAGTAGATACCCGTAATAGTGAAAGAGGCAAAAATGAAAATGAATACATGAAGTATAAAATGAAATCATTTGAAAAACTTTACAAAACTTTCAGTTTATAATACAATAATAAAGCAGCTGGTGGTACATACAAACATACATTTTAGAGTAGATGTCAAGGTGGTGAAAGAAAGGTTTGTGGAATTTCTCTAGAGCCAAATACACACACATAATCACACACTGCAACAGCATTGACACTCACAAATGAAACAAACCTATGCAAAAGTAACTTTGATACTCTGCTTAATAAGTACTGCTGTGTCGTGGTATGTCTCCCTCGGAGAGGTGTAACTCAACTGTCAGTGCAAAGTATCAAATAGACATACAAACAGACTGAGTTCACGACAAGTTTGCTTGGCACACTGTTATTAAAATAAAGACATTCCCACAATACGCGCTCATGTTTCACTGCACACATATACACCGACATACCTGCACAAATGCTCGTAAACAATTTTACATGCGTATGTGTGCTTCTGCAAACCTGTAGCCGTATAAATGAGTGTTCATAAGGAGCATTTATTGTACATACATACATACTCGTATATATTTAATAGATGTAGCGGTATGAGTAAAAAAGGAGCAATACAAGCAAGACAACCTTTCGACACAAACATATTCGTAACTGCTGGAGAAATAAAAATGTTTATGCTTATTTGAAGGCGGCAAAGTTTGAAAATTATTTTCTTATGTTGATGCGTAACTGCACATAGCAGACGAGAAGCTGCCATTGTTCATATGTCATTTGACTTCGCTTGGTTTAGTCAGTTTCATCATTAACATTATCATCATCAATAGGTTCAACGGCGTTGTCATTGCATTAGGGTGCATAGCAATGTGAGATGGTTGAAATGCCGCTGATGATGAGAATTGCTTTGAAAATACATAGTATGTATGTATGTATGTATACAGGAAGCAGTATTGCTTATTAGCATATGGGCCAATTATTGCATAATGAAGCGGATGATGTCACTAAGGATATGGCAAATTCCAGGTCTTCGTTGTTGTTGCTGCTATTGAATATTTGCATGAATTTTTAAATTGCTGTTAATTAAAGAAAATCAAAGTTTTGCTCTTCCCATATTCTCTAAAAACTAAAGTTTTAATAAATTCTGAATTGAAATTTTCTTAAGCACAAATTTCTGATATTTATTTGCCAATCACAAATCACGTTTGGGCTACCTTAAGGGGTTATATACACTTGTAAGGCTGAAAAATCAAGTTTTTTTGAGAAGGTTTTACAAAGAACGATATTATTAAACAAATACAATTTTTAATTTTTCAAATAATGGCTACTTTAAAGTTAATTATAGTACGTAAGTTAGTGAAAATATTGAAGTGCACGGCTCCTGCAGATGATCTCCCAATCTTCCAAAAGAACAAGCGTTCGACGATGGACAAAATATCTTCTGTTTGGATTATCTGAAATCAAAAAAACCAATTAGATTCTTTTTTTTTGGATCGATAAAGCTAGGTACTAATAGAAGGAATAGTCAAAATTTTAATTTTTGATAAAATGGCGGCTATAGAAAAAACTCGAGTTTTCTACCAAAATTTTCGCGAAAAATTGCCTAAAAAAAGTAGAAAAGAATTATCAGAATTCTTATTCCTGCAATTATTACCTGGGGAATATATCTGAAAAGGTTGTGTTAAAATTTCAAGACGACCGCTTCGTTACGTTAAGAACTAATTCTATAAGTTGCGAGATGAGTATTGGCAAGCCAAGTTAACACAACATTACTGGCGTCACTAACGAGTTTGATCAGTCTATTTACTAACAAAATATTTACAAATTGACTATCAGTGTGCTACATAAAGGGTGGTTAAGTTTCAAGGGCCGGTGTTGATTTCGAATAAAATACAATTTTTTTAAGAAATTATTATCATTTCTCTTTATTATGATAATATTGGTATGGTTCAATTACGTATGGGACAAAATATCGGCCAAATGGCTGCCGCGGCCTCGGCGGCACACCTCCATCCGATGGTCCGAATTTTCGATGACGCTGAGACATAATTGAGGTTCTATGCCGTTAATGTGCCGAATTATCTCATCCTTTAGCTCTTGAATTGTTGCTGGCTTATCGACGTACAACTTTTCTTTCAAATAACCCTAAAGAAAGAAGTCTAACGGTGTCGTTGACGTTTAGGTGTGGTTCCCATTCAACATCGGCCTTTGAAATTTAACCACCCTTTATTACTAATGTAAATCTGAGCTTGTCATAATATTCCTCTCATGACGGTAAGTTGTTTTTCTGGTATTTTATCACGATTTTGTGACTCAGCAAATTTAACATCTTCATTCTTAAGCAGCAGCAAAATTTAATCAGTAAGTATTTACCGTTGTACTGTCTACACAAACAATGAATGAATTGGATCATAGGCAGTATAATGGCGCAAAAAGAGGTGGAATAATATTTGTGGAAAGCTTAGGAATTCCCCTAGAAAAGAATGGGCAACAAACCATAAGTGGTCAAGTAGCATTTTTAAGCAGTATTTTGAATAGTATATTGAATTGCCCGCAGATGTTATCGAATAATTACTGTTTATTTACTTATGTATGTATATATGTTGCCGCAATTACAATAAGAGCGCCCTTAAGAAATCCAAGCACATGGCTTTCTGGCAGTTTTTGTTTAAACCAGCAACTTTAAATTTTCGTTTCTAAGTGGCTCTATGGAATGATTTAAAAATGAGCACCATGAGAATTAAAATGATAGATATACACCGTGGCCGCTTAATCATACGTACCTACTTACTGTTCAATATTAAAACAGATTTTCGGAATATTAAACATGCCTGGTCGTCAGACTTTCTATGGACTTACAAAAGGTCACGTTAATGAGTTTTGTTGGAATTTGCTGGCGAAATTCTATCAGTCAGCGATAAGCGAAAAAATTCTTAACGATGGGCAGAAAAAGTTCTGATATGCTACTTGCGCTCAGCAGGATAGACAAAATACTTTTAACTGGTTAATTCACAGACCACTATAGCCTAAAATGGCTTTAACAAAATTGGTATCTTTGAGACCATCATCTGTCAGTTCTGTGAAATTGTCACTTAAAATTCAGAACATGAATTCTTGAACAATAAATCACAGAATGCGCTAAAGCTTCCTCCTTCGCGGTATTCGGGGCGAATCCGACGAATGCGACGCTACAAACGGTTCAAAACGCCAAATAGCATTGAAGGTTTGATCCGTTGGCCCGAACTCCTTGTGGAGTTGTAAAAACAAATGAGCATCAACTTGATTTTTTGGCTTCTCCAAGCGCGATCTTTTGGATGGTCGCTCGCCTGGGATCTTCCATTCGGCACTTTGACGCTTAGTTTCTGGTTCATGTTGGAAACACCACGTTTCATCACCAGTTACAATGCTGTAAAGGAAGTTCTCGTCTTTTCTCGCCTCGTCTTTCGAATGTTGAATTCTGCGAAATTTTTTGGTCCACAGTTAACTTGTGGGGAATGAAATGTGCACAGACCTTTTCTAAGCCCAAATGATGACTTTAAATGCGATAAATCGATGTTTTTGAGATATTCGGTTCATTTCTGATAAATTTACGAACAATTTCGGTGGAGCTTTCGGTGATTACTGATTTTGGGCCGTTCATTGTCATTTATGTCCTCACAACCATGTCTGAAACGTTTAAACCACTCATGAACTCTGGTATGAGATAACCAATTATCGCCACTAACTCAATAAAAAGATGGCGGCATTAAAAACATTTTTATAACACCTGTCTTGCTTATTTAGGACTTCTCCTTGTACTTTGGCCTTTATTAGATGTACTCAATTATATTGAGATCAGGAGAGTGAGTGGTTGTTTGATTAGCTGGGTAGTTATAGATGATCCGTATCTTGGCAACCGTAGAGGAGTGATTCGGGTCGTTATTCTGATAGAAAGAAAAACTGTGGATGTTCAGAAATTTTGATCCATAGTAATTACTTTCATCTACTTAAAAATTATTTCCGACATCTGCGCCCCCATACTGCCTCAGAACCATTTCCATGTTTTACAATATCCCTTGTATTCGACTCAAATTCAGTATCTCTACACATTAAATTGCACTTGATTTCATCAGTGTATCCTTAAAATAATAGAGTAAGTAAAAATGTGGTAATTTAGTTATGTTTTAGTGGCAAATTTCATTCGGAAGTTCTTCTTTTCGGTTATGTTTTTTCAAACTTTTCGTACGGTTTCATGACAAAATCCGTTACTAATATTTGCATTAAACATTTTATTGAGCTCTGCGATTAATACAAAGGGGTTTCTGTGCGCGTTTCATGTACCATAATTCGATTTGACATGAATTCTTCGCATTCGTACCTTCTGCTCAAATATGAACGAGACGTTATCAATAAAACGGTCCGCGGATGACATATGTTCAAAATAATTTTTTTGTTTTTTGGTAGGACTGTTATAAGCTTACATGGCAAATTTCAGCGTGATATATCACATAGTTTGTTTTCTGTGCTACTGTAAACAAGTCAAGCTCGAGTGTGTTCTTCGAATTTAACGATGGAAATTCAAGTTGAACAAAGAATTTGTTTGAAATTTTGTTATTCCAAAAAAAATTTCGGCTTCAGACGCCTTAAAAATGTTGCAGAAATCGCAAAATCGGTTAACGCTGAATATTATTTAGACGTTTTAAAGCGTTTGCGCGAGAACATTCGTCTTAAAAGGAAGGAATTGTGGGACAACAAGTCATGGTTCTTGCATCACGATAATGCACCAGCTCACACATCACGTCTTGTTCGCGATTATTTGAACAAAAATAATGTTAATATCGTTCCGCAAGCGGTTACCGTACACTTTTCCTAATCCATTTTTCCCAAAAGTCATTTTTCCCAAAACTTTTGTTCCCAATAAAATAACTCCCAAACCAATTTTCCCAAAAACAATTTTCCCAATTCAATTAAAATCCTATTTTTCCCAAACTTGTTTTTTTTTTGCGTAGAACTCCTTTTCCCGTGGGCGGCCTTCGGCCGCGCTTCAAAAAAATAACCCTCATCAGTCCAACTCCGGCTATGCAATCCACCGTATTTTTGCGTAGAACAAAAGTTTTGGGAAAAATGACTTTTGGGAAAAAAGTCTTGGGAAAAACAGTTTGGATGAAAAAATTTGGGAACATTTGCCTTTGGGAAAAGTAAGCATTGGGAAAAAAGTTTTGGGAAGAATCGATTGGGAAAACTGGTCGGCAACGTCCGCAAGCACCGTATTCACCTGATATGGCTCCATGTGACTTTTTCCTGTTTCCCAAGCTCAAGTTGCCGCTCCGTGGAAAACATTTTGAGACAATTGAAGTCATAAAAGGGAATTCGAAGAACACACTCGAGCTTGACTTGTTTACAGTAGTACAGAAAACAAACTATGTGATATATCACGCTGAAATTTACCATGTAAGCTTATAACAGTCCTACCAAAAAATAAAAAAATTATTTTTGCCATATGTCATCCGCGGACCGTTTTATTAATAACGTCTCGTTCATATTTGAGCAGAAGGTATATATTTTTAAGAGTTTTTAAAGTGAAATACTTTCGGTTCTTTTTAAATTTTTAAACAATTTTTTTTTAAGTTTTTGTGATATAATTTCTATAAAAAACATTTTTATAGAAAAAATAATTTTTGTTTTCCATTTCTGTGAAAATTTTTTTTTTGCAATTTTTGAAAAACATTACCTCTAAGATTTGTTTCATTCTTCTTTATTAATAGCTGAGACTATGTTCAGTAATCCCGAAAGGTTTCATAGTAAGATTCCCATAAATTTTCAAGTTAAATTCAAAATCGTCTATCTGCTTTCTAATGTACATAGCTAAAAACTTAAAAAATATATATATATATCTATATAAAAATTTTAAAAGTACATTCTGTCAAAGAAAACATCGAGGATTATTCATTTAAAAAGTGCACGTTACACGTATGACTAATTTTTTTTGCTGGAGAGTTGTTACAACTGTCCTTTATAGTGTCGCAGAGTTTTCCCGCGATCTGTAAATTAGCTTGTTTTTGGCACTTAATTACATCAGTCAATTGTGTTTTGAATGGCATTTCGTGTGCCGAGTCGTTGAAAATGTTGCAGAAAGATTATGACGAGTGTGCTTTATCAAAAACACGGATTTACGAGCGGTAAAAGGTTTTTACAGACGGTCGAGAAGTCGTGGAAAATTTGCCCCGATCTGATCGCCCATCAACGTCTTCAACGGAAGAAAACGTGGACAAAGTCAAGGAAATGGTGCTGGAAAACCATCACTGAAGTACGAGGGAGGTAGCTCGTGACCTTAGCTTGTCTCCCGAATCAATGCGCCGCATTTTACACCATCAATTGGGCATGAAACGCGTGACTGCTCGACTCGTTCCAAGCGAGTTGAATTTCTTTAAAAAAATGTATCGGAAGAAGGTGGCTGAAGACATGCTTGAGCAACTGAATGCGAACCCAACATTTACCCAACGCATCATAACAGGCGATGAAATGTGGGTATATGAGTTTGACATGCAAACCAGTCAACAGGCGGCTGAATGGCGCTATTCACATGAGCCGAAACCCAAAAAACCACGTCAAAGTCGGTAAAAAGTGAAAGTCATGCCACTCGCTTTCTTTGATTAGCATGGTGTTATGCACTCGGAATTTCGGAATTCCTTCGAAATAGTTCTAGCGTAAATAAGGAATATTATTTGGAATTTGTGCGACGTTTGAGAGAGAATGTGCGTTGGAACTGGTCCAATTTGTGGAAAGACAACTCATGGAACTTGACCATAATAACGCACCATCACACGTTAAAATAAAATGGATGTCGCCATAGAAAGCAGGTTTTGAGACATAATTCTAATAAAATTGTTGTTATAATACCTAACCTAAGTATTTTAATATATAACAGCGTGTGTCCATAAACATATGTCCTCTTATTACTTATTAAAAAATATAATATCGAATTTCGAAATTTTTTGAAACCTCGTTTACGGATTTCCTCCATCTGTTTAGCAATCTATTACGCAATTAAATTAGCTATTCCTTCTCCTTGTCTTTTCGTCATAACGGTAATAAATAAACGAACCAAAAACACCGAAATATTTCACCAATATAATTTCATTATTCGTTTTCATTTCAAATTAAACCTTTCACAACAGTGACAGCTGATTGTTAATTTTCTAGGTAATCTGCTAATATATATCTGGATAGAATAATTTTGTGGATTTATTGGTAACTAATGCATATGTGTACGTACTTTAAGTGTCAAGTCACGAATCAATTTGAATTTTCGTTGTTTTATTTCAATTTAAAATCCGATACCTCTATATTGACCACCCTTTATTTTAAGAAGCATAATTTTGATTGACCCTTATTTATTAGTGGGTCGCAAGAACGAAGGTTTTTGACTTTTTTGAAATAAATGAATACATAAATAAATTCCCCTTTATTCCGTCTGACATTTCTACGTAGCGGCATAAAGCAAAATGAAGAAACCGAATTGATGGTATTTCAAATTTAAGCAAATACTTGTGTAAGAACTCAACAGGCACAGCATAGCACAGGTAATTTGTTTCGCCTCTCTTTTGTTAATCTTCTTTTGGTCTCGAATTCATTCAAAATTAAAACAAAAAATTTTTAGATGGGCCCTTTGGGTGTTCGATTTCTTAATTTGCTTAATTAATCTTCAGCGCTATTGTTTTATGTATATTTACACATAATTAACTACGTTATACATATAGATATTATGGGTATGAATTATAGATACCATGCAGTAAAAGCTACTAGTTCTGAACTACATACTTACTTACGTACTTACTTGCTTTTCAGCTAAAGTTATATTTTTAACACTGGATCATATTACTTAACGAACTGGACAGCATTTGCAGGTGGAATTACATTTAATATACCATTTTATACCAGTTAATCACAGGTACCAGGTAAGTCATAATCGACAAAAAGGCATATAATTGATTCGATCAATGATTATACTCGCCTAATACTCATTGTGTGTAGCCAACACCGCCTTATAATTTGATAATAGCCGAAATTATTATCAGCCCTATTATCACGAATATCACGCCCTGTATTACAAGTGAACTCTCGGCAGAAGTTCGGAGCATTTTCGTGCTTAGTGTTGCCAACCACTTAAATAACTGGTCAATTGTGCACTGAAATACGTACTTGATGTGGAGGAGCATGCACTTGGTCCAAGCCATAAATGTGGTTCGACAGCACTAGGCCTCGCAGTGAGCACTCTGCGGCTTCTAACAGAGCTGCCTAACAATTTCATTACTTATTTTTTATAAAAATATGTAAATGAATTAATTTTAATTCATTCCGGCCCTTTTGTCAGCATAATAGTTACCCTCCCGTATTGACCGAACACTTTTGCTCTCTTTAACTATATAACATTAACTTAAAAACATTTTAATTATTTTTATTTAGTTTATGTTTTCTTATACCGATATCAAACGCTCCTTAAGATCCGAGAAAGCTGGTTTTCGCCCTCCCCGAAGCTGTGCTGACCAAGCCAACACACTTCAGATTATAGTAGAACAATCAGTTGAGTGGCGCTCCTCGGTCTACATACTGTTCGTATACTTTAAGAAGGAATTCGACACTATCACATGCAATATGGCTGGCACTGAGTAAAAAGGGAGTTTCCGCCAAGATAATCCGCCTCATCAAAACCCTTTACGAGTACTCCGAACTGGCAGTGCTTCACAAAGGCGATGTCAGCGATGTATTCATTACCAACGCAGGCGTAAGGCAGGTTGTCCCCTGTCGCCCCTTTTCTTCGTCATCGTCCTAGATGACGTCCTGAGCCAACTAACCCTGCACAAAAAAGGCATCGTATGAAGCTTCACCAAATATCTTGAGGATCTGGTCTTCGCCGCTGACTTCTGCTTCCTCTCTCACAAACTCTCTGACATGTAAGCGAAGGCGGACAGACTAGTCGCGTTGGCACGCACTGTCGGACTGGAGGTCAAAATCACTAAGATCAAGACCATGAGAGCTAACCACAATAATGCAAGACAGATATTGGTTGACGGATGCCCGGTGGAATTCGTTGAAAGCTTCTGCTACCTCGGCTGCATCATCACAGCAGATGGTGGAGCAGATGAAGATGTCAACTGCAGGCTAAAAAAAGCAAGGGCGGCATTCGGGCGTATGCATACAGTATGGGCCAAAACAGCTGTCCAAACAACAGCAGTAACGACGCACTATGGAGATTAATGAAAGAGAAACCCATCCTTAAGCAAATCAAACGCAGAAAGTGGCGATGAATAGGTCACACATTGAGAAAACCACCAGATAGCATCACGAGAATGGCACTGGACTGGAACCCGCAAGGGAGCAGAGGTCGCGGTCGACAAAAAAACACTTGGAGGAGGTCGATGCTGCGCGAACTAGTAGATGCCGACATCTCATGGGACGGTGCAAGAACAACAGCACAGAACCATGTGCAATGGAAAAGTCTTTTCGAGGTCCTATGCTTGTCTGGTGGAACTCGCTAGAAAGGATGGTATCAGTTAAGAAGCTGGGGAGGGTACAAAGGTCTGCCCTCATTGGAATCAGTGGGACTCTCCGTACCACTCCTACTATAGCGCTTAATGCTATGCTGAATGTGGCGCCCGTGGACATTGTAGTCAAAACTACCGCTGTTCGCGCCGCAATCAGATTAAGGTGTTCGGGCCATAGGCTAGACTTAAGTTAGCATTCTCAAAAACTTTGAGTTCATTCCTATTGTGCTGGACCACTGTACACCCACGCTAGGTCCGAGCGGACCTTTTTCTACTCACATTCCTCAAGGATTGAGTGAGCGGGGTGCAACATTCGGCGGCAAGGCATGGCAAACATGTTCACGGATGGCTCGAAGTTGGACGGAAGGGTTGGTGGGGGAGTATTCTGTAAGAAGCCTCCCATCAAACTTAAATTTAGGCTCCCGGACCACTGTAGTGTTTTCCAAGCGGAGGTATCCGCAATTAAGGAAGCGGTGGACTGGTTGCTTACTTCGGTAATTACCGTTAAGGAAGTAAATATCTACTCCGATAGCCAATCGGCAATAAGGGCTTTGGGCTCGCTGTTTGTGCGCTCGAGATTGGTCGGGGAATGTCTGGCTTCTCTCTCGATCGCATCCGAATACTTCATAATCAGGCTCATTTGGGTTCCCGGGCACAGCGGCATAGAGGGAAACTGCTGGGCTGATGAGCTGGCTAGACAGGGAACTTTAGAGACGGTCTCGTCGCCAAATGAGAGAATTGGGATTCCCCTGAGAACCTGTGGTCTGCTCCTGGAAAGATGGGCCTAGAGTCAACTCAGCAAGCGCTGGGCTAGTGCGCAAACGTGCAAGGTCGCGAGATCCTTCTGGCCACGGGTAGATTGGAGACGCTCAAGGAAACTCCTAAGGCTAACAAAGCCCCAGCTCTCAAATTTGGTGGGCATCCTTACCGGACATTGTCCGTTAGGTGTTCACGCCGTAAGACTTGGGATTGTCTCAAGTCCGTTCTGCAGAAACTGTCTGGAGGACGAGGTGGAATCATCTCAACACCTTCTTCTCAGCTGCCCTGCTCTCGTCTGGCAAAGACTTAGAAATCTGGGCTCTCACTTTTTCGCTACGCCTGCGGATATAGCCGGTGTAGATATCATAAATTTGGTGAAGTTCATTAGTAGCTTGTTACGGCTAACTACGAACGCAAATCAGCCCCCGTCGGCGCCGTCGTAAAAATGTATGGTCATCATCGTTTCTAATCCCAAAGCTCCTTATTCCTTCCCATCTCCTTCCTCCTCTACCATGTATGGTACCACAACGGACGAATTTCCTAACATTTGTCCAAGTGAGCCCTTTAGCTAGGGCAGCCATTTAACCTAACCTAAACCTAACCTATGCTCCCGAGAGGAGTAAACAAGGAAAAAAAATATTTTCTTCCGCCAAAGTAAAGCGTTGGCATAAATTTTTCACGAAAACTGTCATCTTTGTGCCATTAGGAATTAATAAGGACGATAAAACAAATTTCGAAAATTCGGAAATTTCGGATTTAATAATAATCCTGTAGAAAAAAATGTCGGCGCATTCGTTATATGGCGAAAATGCGCAATACCTTCAAGGGAAAACATTACAAAATTGAAGTTTATTAAACTAAAATTTAATGAGCTTCAAAAACACAAGGTTTTTTTTAATTTTGATTGAAAAATTTTAAATTTGAAAACAAGTTTTTCGAATTTTCATAAATCCTCTTAGTTTCGGATCTGGATTATTAGGTCTTTTTGGTCTTTTTGGTAGAATTAGCTATACTTTTATAAAATAATAGTTGAAACTAAGAAGGGAATAAGTAAATAGTCAAAACTTATCAATATGTTGCGCCATTATAATAATTTCGTATTAAAGAATATATGCTTTGCGCACATCTCTAATTGACCTTTTTCAACTGGTAGAATTCTAGTCTTTTTTGAACTAGTATAACTTTTTCCATCAAATAGTACTTCACGATCTAGAATGGTTGCTGTGTAGTTTGATTTTTTACTATATAGTATTTTTTTTTCTGCGGCGAATGCGCCTGCGCGCAAGCTTTCGTGATAAAAATAATTTTATTTTATTTTGCTTTCATTTCTTTTAATACAAGTTTTGTTGGGAAGCTAATGCGATGTGGTTTCCGCCCCACTGCAACACTTTCGCTTGTAAAAATATTCGATAAAATACGTGCTCACACACACACACACATAGCTATCAACACAATGAATGCTTTAACACTTGTAGACTAACGGATTACAACAACTTTGTCTCGCTCTATTATGGATAAGAATTTACTCAGCTCAGGCCAGAAGATCTCTTATACAAATATATCTACTTGCTTACATTCACGTTATGTTGTTGCTTTACACCTTTATACATTTTTCTATGTTTTATCTATCTACCTTGGAAATGGGTCTTCTTGAACTCTCTTCTAACAGCTGCCCCACCGGCTATCGCTTTGGAGCGTATCACCAACGTTGGATAGTAGCGCTGTGACTACGGCTTTGTACAGATCAATCGATTGGCAGACATCACGATGAGCGGGAAAACGCATAAGATTCGATATTACAACTCATCAGTTCTATGCCATAGGGCATCACAAACAGTTTGGCGTTGAAAATTGTGAGTTGCGCGGCCGAGCGGTGTGTTTCTTAGATGTTGTAAACTTCTTGTAACGGTTAAATGTGAAAAAGAGTGTGTTGTTTTATTACACGAAATTTCTATCAAAAGTGAAACGACGCGTTATTTAAGTAAAAAAAAAATTGTGTTAATTGTTTCACACGCTTTTAATTGCTTAGTGAATTTCTTTTGCTTGCCCCATTAATTATACAATTTGTTATTGAAGTTGGTTCGCATTCCGAATGCAGTCGACGCGTTATTTGATTTTTCTATTTGGTGGACTGCTTTTCCTGACACTACCCCAAATTTATGGCACCACATTTTTGTCCCATCACATGCACAAATGGAAAGCGTTCATGAGTTCGATGCGTTACATTCAGGAAACAATGCTGCGCACCAGCTTGAATCGGGCAGCACCAAATCACGGGATCGTCTTTGAGTGTCGTACACTGTATGTAGGCTATTTACATACGGACATACTCGTATATAATATATTTATCTGGTTTACACATTGAGTTTTCTGTTGCTAATTATGTGTTTCTATAAAAGCGCGCATGTGAAAGATAAAATATTTGCATAAGTTTATATTCTCCAAAGTGCGTGCGAGATAAATTTCATACGAAAATATGCCAAAAACAAGCATCGAGATATGTTTTTTTTTTTTAATAAACTAAAATTAGCCGAAAAAGAAAGCAAAAGAGCGTTAGTAGTAATAGTAATAGTTTGAGACCTACACACATATTGAGAGAGGTTAAGAATGTAATGAGCTTCAACTATGCGCATCATTTGTGCGTATCGTGTTTTTTCGCACTGTCTGTTGAGCGGCAACTGCTACTGCAAACATACGCTACCATTTTTATGATTTGTTGATTGTTTGATTGGTACACAGCTAAGTGTATTAAAGAAGGTGAAATCTATATATAAAAATGAAATGATGTTCGTTTGTACGCATATTTTTAGGCCGATACGAGGCCAATTTTATTCGTTCTTTTTTCATATTATAGGGATCCACTAGGGGAAGGTTTTTAGCAAAAAGCAATTTTTTTTTAATATTTTCCTAATGTTTAAGTCCTGACCAAATTGTTAAACAACATACTTAATGTCAATGGACAGATGTATAAAATAAATGGGGGAAAAAAATATTTTCTTCATATAAAAAAAAGAAAAAATCAAAACTTTTGTACAAATTGTGTTTTTAGTGAAAATTGCCGCAGAACTTGCTCGATTAGATTAAGTTTCGAATTAACATTCGTTTTATGTGTACAACTTTTTTTGAATAAATATACGAATTTTTCGTTATTGTGAAATGCGACAAGCTTGCTAAGTTTCAAATTTTTTTCGACGGAGAGTAAACATAAACACAGAGGTTTGTACGCTCTTTATGAAGAGAAATGCTTCAGTACACATACACGAACGCCAAACTACTGATTTGTGAGAAGCATATTGGCAGATTTAAATAAAGTTCTGGATTTATTTACCGAAGGGGATGAACACATGAATACACAAAATTCAGATAACTCCAACGATATGAGCGTGTTTGAAGACATGGGAATTCGGATCTATGAGGACAATGTGATTGTTCAACGAACATTCAACGAACAACGAGTCAAAGACGGAAATTGTTCATCACGAAAACACAATCCGAAGTTCTCAATCGAGAACTGGAGCGTGAATGCCATTATGATTGTAATGAACTGAACACATTTGCAACATCAAATTTAACGAAATTGAATGACCAACAGCAACATGTTTATGATACAATCATGAATAATGTTAGCCATGGAACTGGTGGATTGTTTTTCTTTTTGACCATTGGCACTCGCTTCTTCCGGAATTGCGGCTACATTACTGGAAGGCGGTCGCACAGCACATTCTGCATTAAAGTTGCCTTTGAATATGCAGGTAAATGAAACACCAACATGTAATATTTCGAAAACATCTGGAAAGGCAAAAGTTCTTAAAGTATGTAAGCTCATCGTATGGGGCGAGTGTACTATGGCACACAAGAAACCATTGGAAGCACTTGATAGAACTTTGAAAGATCTACTAGGAAGCCAAACAGTCTTTGGAGGTGCCATGATTTTATTGGCTGGAGACTTCAGGCAAACATTACCTGTGATCCCAAAATCTACGGCTGCAGATGAAATCAATGCATGCTTAAAATCATCGTATTTATGGAGACATGTAAACACGCTTACACTTGCTACAAACGTACGTGTTCAACTACAAAGCGATCCGTCAGCAGCTGAATTTTTACACCAATTACTGAAAATCGGAAATGGCCAAATGTCTGTCGATCCAACAGGAATGATTACATTGCCTAACAATTTCTGCACTTTTGCACAGTCTAAAGAGGCATTGATGCAGAGTGTATTTCCAAACATAGTCCAACATTACAAAAACCATGATTGGCTCTGCGAAAGAGCAATTTTAGCTGGGAAAAATAAGGACGTCAATGATATAAATGCAGCTATTTTAGATCAAATACCTGGTGACATAGTTGCATATAAGTAAGTCAATGGGCACTATTACTGATCAAGATGATGTCGTAAATTATCCAACTGAATTCTTAAACTCATTCGATTTGCCAGGCCTACCACCTCATAATTTACGATTAAAAATTGGAGCACCGATTATTATGCTGCGCAACATTAATGTGCCCGACTTTGCAACGGTACCAGACTCGCTGTGAAGAAGCTAATGGGTAACGTTATCGAAGCAACAATTTTGAAAGGGAAGTACCAAGGAGAAGACGTTTTGATACTCAGAATTCCACTGATTCCGGCGGATTTACCATTCGATTTCAAACGTTTGCAGTTCCCTATTCGCCTTGCCTTCGCTATGACAATTAATAAAGCGCAAGGACAGTCTCTACAAATGTGCGGTATTAATTTAGAATTCCCAATTTTTTCTCATGGTCAATTGTATGTATGTAGCTGCTCACGAGTAGGCAAACCATCGTCATTATTCATTTACGCGAAAGATGGAAAAACCAAAAACGATGTATACCAAAAAGTGTTACAATAAAGTTCGAATGAAATTTTATCAAATAATTTGCTTTGCTTCGTGTTAATTGTATTCTCTTTCAGCAAATCATTGAATTTATCGCCTAGCGAAGCGGGCGAGGGTACGCTAGTTATTTATAAAATATAATATTTCGCTATATTTATTTGGCAAGTATCCACGTTGTCATTAGCTTGCCCCGTTTTTACTTTATTTTTACTTACTATGTTTTTTCAATCAAAAAATTCAATCTTGAAATTGAAAAATAATTAAACTTTAAAACGAGAAAAGCAATTATTTGGGGGGGGAAAAATAATGTCGCACACTTGTTGAAATAATTATAACGTTGAGAGTGAAGGTATTGTTTGTCGCTGTTTAAGGTGCTTTTGCATTAGTTTGGGGAAAAAGAAATTCATTATTTTCTCGGTAGATGACTATAGTGATTGATATCACGTAAAATATAGATCAGACAATTTAAATTTTATGCTCGCTGTCAAGGTGACATTTCACTCTAAAAAAAATCTTTTGTTGTTTTTTGCTTGTTTCATTCAGTTATCAGTTACAGGGTGTTAACAATGGCAGTCAACAAAGAAAAAATTCTTGATAAACACGAAAATGCAAGCCAGGTCGCTGAAATTGTGAATGTTGCTTATGGTAGCGATATTGTAATACTCGTAGTTAACCTTCCTACGGTCTTCAAATTAACTGACGCGGACGGACTTCGGGTCAAATTTGACCCAATACTATATTTTCAAGGTTTATACTTGGTTTTTGATTATTTTTACTGTTAGGTTTTTTTCCATTAAATGGGTATCTTAAATAAAAATGAAAATCCAAATATATTTATTCCATTATCATATTTTTTTATTAATATATTTATGAAAATTTTTATTTAATTTTTATGTGAATAATACAAACTTTAACAAAAAGATATTCATGAATAACGAAAACTTTAAATAAAAAGTGTATTTAATAATGAAGGAAAAAAGAAATAAATTATTTCAGACAGTTTGTACACAAAGTAATAGTTTTAGAATGTTGTTTACATATATAATTATTACAAATGTCGCAAACTAATCCTGTTTTGTTATCAGTTTTTGGGCATAGTTGACATCGACTTCTTTTAGTTATTTTCTTTTCCGACGTGTTTCCAAATTGACCTGATGATGATGGTTGTGCATCCAGTTGAGAATCCTTTCGTATTTTTTTGGCAATTTCAAGTGAAAAATGTGCTCGTGGTGAAGTTTGTCGCTTTTTTATATAGGGTGTTTCGAGCTGCATACCAAGGTTTTCCAAGTAAAAACGGCGCTTTGTAAGACAGACCTCTTTCCAGGTATGGTTGGCGGATTTGAATAAAACGAAAGCGTTATAAGCTGAAATGTCGATTATGTTACTAAACACTACTTGAGGCCACCGTTTTGTCATTCGTTTGCAAGTGTAACCGCTTACAGCTTTGTCCAATGTGTCTACACCACCTTTACATTTATTGTAGTCCAGTATTATTTCTGGCTTTTTATCCCGACGATTACTAATTTTTGAATCATGGTGTAGAGTGCTAAGTAGAATCACAGCTCTATTCTTCTTAGGTATGTATGTACGAAACGAGAGTTGTTTGTTCGGTAAAAGCGAAGATTGATGAATTTAGTGGTCTTCTTTTTATGTTCACTAAGTCTGGTGGTAGTTCGGGCTTGTTTTTGCGTATTGTTCCTACTATCGTAATACGTTTCTTCAATAATTTTTGTGCCAATTGATAAGACGTGAAAAAATTGTCGGTTGTGAGGTTTTGTCCTTTTAGCCCTTCAATCAAATCAAGAACAACACGCATGCCTTGATTTTTTTTCGGGGGTTCTTTCGATTGCCTTGCCAGGTTGGATGTTCTAAACATAGCTCGTTGTTGAATCACAAAGTACCCAAAATTTGATTCCATGCTTTGCAGGCTTTGCTGGCATGTACTTGCGGAATGGACATCTTCCTCTGAAAGCTTCTAATTGTTCATCGATGGTACCGTTTTCCGTTGGATTGTAAAGCTTAGATAATATCTCAACCCTTTAATTCCACAAATCACGTATAGGAGCAAATTTATCCTACGATCTTCGTTCACTTCGAGTTTCTCTGTTGTCGAACCTAATCACTCTCGATATTTCTTTGAAAGTCTTCAAAGGCATAGTTGTAGCGAATATTGGTCTTCCGGTTTCAGGGTTCCAAAGACTTTCACAGTTTTCGTTATTTGATCGAAAAACGTCAGCTAATATTAGCAATCCAATAAATGCAAATAGTTCGATGTTTTCAATATTCAGCCATTCTTCACCGTATATTCGTTTTCCCTCAATGTTTGTGTAGGTCAATATCGTACGTATCAAAGGAGGTGGAAAAAATAGTTCAAAGCTAGAAATTTCTTTTTCGGTAATTCATGAGCACGAGTAACGCGTTAGTCCAGGAACCAAGCTGATAATATTTTCTCTTGAAGCTCTTCCGGCACTTGTTACAAGAGGGGTTTTTGAAAAGTTTATTTGACCATTTTTTGGCGACATCATTTCAGAAGGCACAAGAGAATTTTCGTCATCACTAAAATCACTGTCGGAAGAATCTGCAACCTCAACATGATCTTCGAATTCAGAACATGATTCCTCATCATCCGAAAACGCGGCCAAACAGAATTCACTTTCACTATCACTCATCGTTACGAAATACATAGTAGAATAACCAAACAAAGCACGTGCTTTTAAATTTATGTTTACTGTGAACTCAATAAAAGCAGATTAAATAATACAATGCAACCGCTGAGCCGAAAATTTGCTATTAGCAAATAAATTTAATTCAAATAACGTCTGATTTATACGTTGGGTCAAATTTGACCCGAGGGTCGTAGATGTATAAAAATTTCTACGCGACAGAGCCTAAATTTTTTTTTTTTAATTTTACGCTAATTATATAAAATATAATAAATTAGAAAAAGTCACGAAACATCAAGTCCTGAAAAAATTTGGTTCTTGAAAAAACTTAATTTTTTTCCTGAAATGGGTCAAAAATGACCCGAAGACCGTACTGACTGCCACGACTGGCTTTACAGTAGGCCATTCGATCAACCCAAATTTTAAGCACATTTTCGATTGTTTGGGCTTCAATTTCATGAATGGCAACTTCGATTTCGTGTTTTAAAGCCTCGTCTCTGGATGGTTCGCATAGCATTTGTCCTTAACGGCTCCCCACAAAAAATAGTCCAACGGGCTTAAATCACAGCTCCGAGGCGGCCAATTGATATCGGAATTTCGGCTGATTATTCGGTTTTCAAAGACGGTAGCCAAAAGTTCGAGTATAACTTTGGCAGTGTGATAAGTTGCACCGTCCTGTTCAAACCAAATGTCGTCCATGTCATCCCCTTCAATTTTTGGAAACAACTCGTTGAGCATGTCACGGTAACGCTCGCCATTTACTGTAACCGCGGAAGAAGAAGAAGACTCACCACTTTGGAAATAGGTTTTCAATATTTCCCAATTATGTTCAAGCGTATACCGTCCCATCTCGTAAATGTCAAACCTTTAAGTAAATTAAGACCACATTTGACATGTCGTTTGTTTTACCATTCTCAAAAAAATAGGTGGTTCAAAAAGCAAACGCTATATGACCCACCCTGTAATTGAAGTTCACCGGCATATTATTAGTCGTAGCTTCGCCGAGGAGCTGAAGTTTGACCATGAAATAGTTTTATACTAACCAATATTTTACACAAAAACAGAGGATTTCTTTTGCCCCAATGCATATTTATGGGGTCCCGGTGGTTTAGAGCTCGAATATCAGAGCTCGTATTTTCAAGAATTTGTATTGTAATAAAAAATGAAACACGGTATTTAAATTTGTTAGGCTTTTTGTATAATTTCTTTTATGCATACAAAAATTAACAAAATTGTTTTTTTTAATTTTAATAATTTTAAAAATGGCACTGAAGGGTCAACCTTCCGAAAAATTGGACCTGGTTGGTGTTGTCCATTTTGGCTCTCCTATGTATCTGAAATACAAAAACCAAACTAATTATTAAACAGTATGACTGTAGCTATGTTCCGTACTGTAAAAAAAATAAATTGATAAAATGGCGCGGTTTTGAATTTGACACTCTATTGACAAAAATCGGTTTTTTCTTTAGTTCTTTAATCAAAAAAAATAAGAAATAATTAAAATAAAACTAGGATTCTAGTACGGGCTATAGCCATTGGTGTTGTGAAAAACATATCAAAATTTTAGACGATTCGGTTCAATAGTTTTTTTTTTTTTTTTTTGACAACACCAGACCGAACAAAATGGTTTCGAGACAAATGAGTTCAAGTTTGAGGTACAGGAGCGCGCTAGAAACTATTTTAATAATTTTTTTTATTATATGAAATAACTTTTTGTTCAAGTAGTAGTATTTGTGCTGTTTAGTGTTCATGTAGTAATACAAAATTTTTTAAGCAATGGAATACTTTACGAGTATATGCCACCACACCATTCAAATAATAAGTTCTTTTCACCACACCTACTTCGTGTTGTAGTAATCTTATAAAGTATTTATTTTGCAGGTCGAATATGAATTTGGGAGATGAGGCTCACTTTGAGCTACAATTGGGTGATATGCGTGGCTTTCATCGTCTGGATCCGCGCAGAAAGTTGGCACTATTCCTGCATGGCTGGAACGACGAAGGCAGCAAGGAATGGGTACAGGATATGTTAAAATGTAAACCAAAAAAATATTATTTTTCTCACCAATTTAAATATCCATGCTAGGCTAACTTTTTGTTTTCTTTTTGAAATAGTCTGGACTCATTTCGATCCAAATTATAGCGTTTGCGTTGTCGATTGGGGTAATCTGTCGCAGGGGGACTACAAGACCGTTTCAATGTCGATATTCGACGTTGGTCTCACCGTAGCTGGCATTATTATGTCCATGGAGAATTTACGTCCAAACCGTTTCACGCGTCGTAACGTCACATTGGCCGGTTACAGTTTGGGTGCGCATGCAGCTGGCTATGCTGGCGCTATTCTCAATGGCGAAGTTGAACAAATCATTGGCCTTGATCCTGCGGGGCCGCTCTTCACATTGCCCGCTGCGGTATCACCGGATTTTCGTCTAGATCGCACTGACGCACAATTCGTACAAGTATTACACACATCTGGCGGCACATTGGGCACCAGCATTAAATCGGGGCATGCAGACTTTTATCCAAATGGTGGGAAGGCACCGCAACGACATTGTCAAGTTTTAGTTTCAAATATACAAAACAGTAAGTGTGTATTTGTGTGCCTGTCGGGCAGGCACAATTTGAATTCCACGTGCAGCGCATTGACAGTCTACTATTTAAAAATTCATTTGTTTCTTCTCCCTTCTTTCCGTTCACACAGATGCGGTGGCGTGCAGCCACAGCTCATCGGCTGTGTTTTTCAAGCAATCCATGAATCCGGCATTTCCGTTCGTCGGTTACCATTGCAGCAGCTATGAGAAGTTTGCACTTGGTCAGTGCGCGCAAAACCATCGCGGGCGTTTCGGCATCCATTCGCAACGACGCAGTCATGGCGATTTCTACTTCGACACAGAATCACAAGCGCCTTTCGTGCAACGCAGACAGTGGCAAAGGCGGCGGCGTCACAAGCAACAGCAGCGGTGGCGTCGACGACAGCATGCTGATGCCTTGGCCACTTTGGGAAAGAACGCTTTCGCGGTAGCAGCGGAGCCGACAGCGGCAGAAGCAGTAGTACAGCCGTGGCAACGTATTTGGCGACGTCGGCGCATACATTAATGGTGAATTTGTTGATTGCGCGTTGACGGGATGCACGCACATTGAGCAGCATAACTGCTATGGAATGACAACCGATGGTATTTTCATTGAAATAAATGCATTGTTACTGAAAGGATAACAAAGTTAATCGTTGTGTGTGTGCGTGTGTGGGTGATTGAGTGCTCTGACAGCTTGGAATGTGAGGGTGCGCATGTAAGTACGTATGCTTTGCTCTGGAGGCCGGTATGCGCTTGTACGCGCGTGTTACGCTGTGGAATTTAATTCCGAATTCAGCTTGAGCTTCGCAGCATTTGCACGTTAACATGCATGATGGTCGAGTGATGGTGTTGGCAATGACTCTGGCAGTTCTGAATTGTGGTTGCGAAATGCCATAAACGGTAGAGAACGGAGCAGCGCTGCGCTGTACCGGGTGGACAATGGCCGGGTGTGGCATTTGGCGTTGTTTTGCGGTTGCAACAGCATTTACGTAATTATGTGGAGCTGCTTGCGTACTTACATATTACATAGCACTTAGTCGTGTGGGCACATATTAGGGGGGGTCAATTTTTTTTCGACATTGTTCAAGTAGATTCAGATTCTAAAATTAGGAAAAAAATCGTAAAATAGCGTGTATCTTAAATTTATTTCGAGCCCCCGAATTAAAACAATAACGTATTTTAAATGCATGCGAAGATTAATATTTACTTCAGCACTATAAATGTTATTTTTTTTTTATTTCAAAGTTACACTCAATAATATTTTGGTACGAAGAATTAATTTTCGATGGAAATTTTTCGTTTATCGAATCCTAGGGTGGTGCTACAATGTAAATTACTTGTATTGTATTTTTTTAATAATGTTGCAGGAAAATTGACTGCTTTTAACTTTTTTTACATGTAAATCAAACTAAAATTAACAAAATATTTATTACTTTTTAATTTTTTATCGAATTATTCATTTTGTTTGTTACATTAAACGAAGTATTTACGAATTATTGGTTTAAGGTATTTCCTCCTTTTAACATGAGGCGTATTTTTCTACTTTCTTTTTTCATAAACAAAACTCTCTCTTTATTTGCATATTAACTAAAAAACGCAGCGTCCCTTAAAATTATGAGGTCTCGAAATCTACTTTTAAGAGGACTCTAATGGAATTTTTTTCTTATAATAATATACAGAATCTGAATCTGTCCGGAACACAATCGATGAAAATCATTACATACAAGTCGACCCGCCCTAGTATACATATACATGTTTATGTGCGTGTGTAAGACCGCCACAGCGCGCGGCTTGAGTTGTGGTGGTGTTAACTACATATCAGCGCCAACCTTCAGTAATCACAGTGCTGATAAATATTTAAGCATTGCTTTGTAAGTTCATGTAAGTACATACAATACATACCTACATAGAAACATACATACATAGGTACATACATACAAACATATTAACAAAGATATCTTTGTGTGTTAACAAATGTGTGTTAATTCCTTTTTTCGGTCAATGCTGAAAATGTTGCTATGTCTGGCATTCGAACACAATTTGTTAGCGCTCAAACGGGTGTACAACTGTTCGTTTATTGCTACTACAGCCAGCAATTGGAACAGCATAGCATTGGAATTCCACTGCAGCACACCGCACTGCATCGCACACCTGAAACAATAGAGATTTGCTCACTTGTTTGAGCTATGCAAATAGCTAACTGGTATGGGCTTGACCTCACTTGGCTTTTGGTTATTGTTCTAGTATTGGTGCTGAGTCTGACTTTGGCATGTGCGCACACGAATGCCTTTGGTAGGCTCGTTCTGACTTCTGCAATTGAACATTGGTATTTGTGCATTTGTTTGTAGCGCTCTAACTTTCCGTGGTGGTAATTTACATTCATTGGTATTTTAACTTAATTCTACACTGCAGAAGATATTTACGCGTATGTGTGTGTGTGCGCTGAAAGTGAAACTTAGGCTTTGCTTCGCCGAATACTCGAAACTAATTGGATTGTTTCACAATAAAAAAATCAGATATTTACTTCTGTGGGCTTATATTGCTTTACGGTAGTAGGTTGGTAACTTATTTTGAAAATTTCGAATTTCGGTTTTTTACATATTTTGAAAGTGCGATATATTGGTAATATACTGTACAAATTTTAGACCGAAATTCGAAATATTGACGAAATTATAGCACATACATGAGAGCGGCTCGTACTTGCGCGCTATCGATTACGCTGAACTATACAATAGACATCGGGTCTCGAAGGCGAACAAAGATGCAGCTCGTGCCTCTAAAACTGCCCGGATGAGTCGCAGGTTAGATAAACTAGCTGAGAATGCGGCCTATGAAGAAACAGAAAGTTTATTCTATGCAGCAGAGATAGATGATTAGTGTAAGTATGGTTTTTCTATAAATAATCAATTGCTAAAACTTCAAACACGTTTTTTTCAACGTTTCAAAACAACGTTTTTCCGGATGGCCGTCGTGAAAACAAATTTTCTATCTAACGGATTGAGCTGAAATTTAGATATGTCTTTCTACACATCAATAGTTCTGGCGGGTAGTAGATTTAATTTATTTTGTCCTTATATTTCCAGTTTAAAAAAAAGGCAATTTTCTTACGAAGTCCGCCATTTTGTTATTTTTTGTCAAAATCATTTGATCTTACTACCCGCCAGAACGACAAGCACACTGATTAATAAGCAATTTGTTTTTTCTGTTTCAGATGGCCACAAGTGACGAAATCACGCCGGCCAGCCGCTGTACCTCTTTTTCTTGCCGCTTGCTGCAGTGTACAAAAATAGTATCAAAACATTAAAAAAAAAAAAAAAATTGTACACCTTCTGATACCTTTAATAACATATCAGAAAATCAAACCGATTGAATTTTATTTTCCCTTCGAAGAAATGTCCCAAACATGGCCTCAAAAAACGTGTAAGTTACCAGACTACTACCTTAATATACGGCAATGGCAAGCCTCTGAGTGCTTTCTCCATTATTTTTACAGTAGAAGGCTATATCTCTCGCTGTCTAAATACGATCGAGCCACGCTAGATGCAGTTATTATTTTTATTATTACTATGATGAAATTTTGCACTGCGATCTGAAAGATTTATCGTGTTCACTTCATGGATTCATAATATTTCTTTGAGCTCAACTTCCGGAATAAGTTTTATTATTTGTCCTATTTTATTGAGTTTTAATTATAGATGCCATTGGAAATATAAGATTTCCTACTGAAATACTTTTTGATACAGGTTTGTGACTCCTTGCCTGAGTATTGTTTGGCCGAAAATTGACACAAGCAAATAAGCATATCTTACAGTTTTCATTTAATAAGGTCAGAAATGTAGGTCAGTCGGCTGAAAACATGAAATTTATTTTGATGTCAAAGATGCTCCATGCTCTGGAGGCCAATCGTCGCAAATTTAGATCAAATAAAAGAAATCATGTAGTTCGATCATCACGTAACACCTAGGGTTAAATATTGCGGAAAAATGGCTTGGAACCACTTGAACTAGACTTTGTACAAAAAGAAGCTTCAGTCACAACGAGCAGTGAATGAAAGTGATTATGAATTGTCTCTTATGACAATCGCAAGCGAGAACGATCATGATTGAGTCGCGGTGAGCAAGCCAAGCAAGTATGCTACTGTCTGTTTGATGTATATTAAGTAGCAGTTAATTATCCATGTGCTGTGAGCTGTCACCTATATCTTAACGCTTAGTTCAGATCAATTCTCTAAAAAATTGAACCGCCTGAAGGAAGCAATCATTTAGAAGTGAAGGCTTTGCTGGGTTTTTAGTAGGATTGGAAAGTAATCATCCACTAAGAGCTGCTCCCATAAAATTAAGCACTCAATCAGAAATAAAATATTTTCTACTATTTTTTAATAGAAAACCTACATCCCTTTATCTCGGAATTCCGAGATCATGAATACTCCTTCATTAATTTCTTAGTAAAAATTTGAGCCGTACAGCCGTCAAATATAAATTTTACAAACAACATTTTCGTTTGCACATAACTTTAGTTCATTACCCACTCAATAGGATTAAGTGAGCTTGTAAAAAACTTTTAATTGTACTGATATCTTTATGTCTAGACGATAGTAAATTATTTATAGTTTTAGTGTAAAACACCAAACGGATACTTGCAACCATTTTGTTATTTATGAATATTTGTGCGTATGTAGGTGCGTCTTTGGTATGCATAAAATAACTTCCTTGCAAACACCCGCAGTGCCAAGCACTCAGCCACTGGCTGCAAAAACAACACTCAACTACTAAGGCCATACACAAAGTAGTTACAAAAGCTATAATTAAATCTTACTAATTTCAATTTTACCCCACTGAGGCCGGAAGAACTCCTGACGTTTACGATGTTCAAGCAACAATAACATCAACAACAACGGAATTAATAACATGTATGAAAGAAAACATGTACATAAACAAAACAGAGCAAGTGGAAAAATAATAACAATAAACGAATACTAGTCGTACATGAGCAGCTTGAAAAACATAAATAATAAAAAGTTGACTTATGGGGAAAAGAAAGCATTCAACACTACCAATGCGACGAAAGGAGTGTGCTTGGTTAAGTTGTTATTGTTTTGTTGCAGTGGCAGTAGTTGTTGCTATTCTTGTTCTTGTTATTATTATTGTTGCTGTTCGTCGAAAAACAACGCCTAGCAGAACTTGCACAACATAACTCATGCATGCCGCAGACTAAGTAATAAATTTTGTAATAAAAACAACAACAGACAGGTGCAGCAATAAATGCACGCTGCGCACAAATAACCAAAAAAAGAATCATCGAACAAATTCAGAGAACGCCGTTCAAAGTCCTGGGCGGCCAGTTGGTCAAGTGAATTTGCTATTGAATTCTAGTGAACTGAATTGAGCCAAAGGAGCACTAAAATTATGTTTTGCAATGCGAAAATTGAATTCAATGTATTTGTGCGAGCGTATGTGTGTGTATGTGCACAAGAACGCGGTGAGAATAAGCAAATGACTGACCAGTCAACAGAGCAGCCAAACAGCGCAACAGGAGTATGGGTGGGGCGTATACGTAACAGGGAATGTGCAAATGTTTGTTAAGTCAGCGATGTCAGCAGGTGTGTAGGGAATGCATATATTTGTATGTGTATGTATGGAAATAATTTATACGCTCTCCTTGAACATTTATCTACTATAAAAAACTTCTAGTAAGATGCACGCATACACATTCACTAACACACATAAATAGTTAAGTATTGCAAATGCGGCCATTGGTGGTGCTATGGTCGTTCAAGTGGCTTGATGGACAGAACTACAAGGTGGTATTTTTTAGTAGTCAACGGCTTTTTGTGCCTGTTTTTGGCAAGAAGCACAGTGTTTTCTGAGTGAGCAAATATCAAGAATTTTGTTGCATCATATATGGACTACGAAAAAGCATTTAGCACTATTAAGCATGACAATTTTTCAATATTTTATGAATTTGAAATCTCGGTGAAAAAGAAATCTAAGGAATTGAGAATGTATATATTCCATGAAGCTTTAGAAAATATTGAGGATAGTTGAAAGTACATACAGGGTTTGATTGAAAAGAAATGATTCTTATTTTTTTAAGCAGTTTTATTAAACCTTTTGGCTTATACAACTAATACTCTTCAAAATAGGACTCTCAATACACCGCTGGTAGCGGTCCTTCCACTGCAGGAAGCATTTTTTAAACTCATCCGCCGGAATCGTGTTCAATTCGGCTGTCACAGTTTTTCTGGATCGCCTCGATGGAGTCGAAACGCCTCCCCTTTAGCTTTCTTTTCAGGCGCGGGAACAGGAAGAAGTCCGGAGGGGACATGTCTGGGCTGTAGAGAGGGTGGGGTAGCACCGGAACCCCCATCTTGGCCAATGCAGACGTGCAGAGGAAGGCGGTGTGCGCCGGCGCATTGTCGTGATGAAGGGTCCAATTGTTGACGAGGTCGGCCCGAACACGGGCGACGCGGTTTCTCAGCCGAAGGAGCACTTCTTTGTAAAATGCCGCGTTTACAGTGCTTCCTGGAAGTACAAACTTCTTGTGGACGATGACTCGAGGGTCGAAAAAGATGATCAGCATGGTTTTGACCTTGGATTTCGACATGTGCGCCTTCTTAGGTCGTGGCGAGTGGCTTTATCTCTTGCCCTCAGGATTGTACTCAAAGCACCAGGTTTCATCTCTTATTATACAATTGTCTAAAGTATTATCCTGTTCGTCACTTTTCGATACTTCGCGACTCTTTTCCACACGCAATTGCTTTTGTTCATCAGTCAAGACCTTTGGAACCACTTTGGCACACATTTTGCGCATTTCAAGTTTTCCGGTCACGATTTGCCGCACATTATAATAAGTTAAATTTAACTCTTCACTGATCTCACGTCGACTAGCACAACGGTCAATGTTCAAAAATTCACGAACCCGGTTCACATCTTCGTCAGTTTGCGTTGTCGAAGGCCTTCCAGATCGCTGTTCGTCTTCGACGTACTCCCGGCCGTCCTTGAACGACTTGTGCCACCGTTTTACCTGGGTACTGGACAGAGATTGGTCCCCGTAAGCCTCCTTGAGTAGCCCAATGGTTTCGGTACTCGTTTTGTTTAGCTTTACGCAAAATTTGATCGAGTAACGTTGCTTCAACGATAGCTGCATTTTCGCCATTGCAAAATCCTAACACACTTTTAAAACAGCTTTCACGCGTGGAGCGATTTTGACTGCACCGCTGTTGCCAGCGAACTGGGGCCGGTTTCTAGTGGAAGGGGAAGGTCCAACGATCATTATCCCATTAGTTTTCGGGTTCACCGTATTGTAAGTCATTAAAGAATAAATATTTAGCTACATTCATAAATTTTCCTATTTTGCCTACCTGTTATATGGAGCTGCAGCACTGTGAGACGCCGCTTTGTCTGTTTTTATGGTTTTAGGAGTCTTTCAGTTAGACAGCCAAAAGAAGTCAAGCAGAAAAACCCACAAACAAACGAAAAAAAATTGGAGAGGCTTTAAAGCGGGTGTGCTAAATTTTTGTATACACATACACACAAGGTGGCGCAAATAAATCATTGAAATTTTGTTTTTGAATAAAATTTATAATTAAAAGAGAAAACTATTTCCAGTGGTGGAATCATTATTTTGCGTTGCATTGCTTGTATGCAGCTGCTGTCTGGTTCATAAGTGTCCAATATGTTTTCCGTGCTATGTAATTTGCAAAAATTATAAATCTTCCGATAGGTTGGCTCTTTTTTGCACCACCTTGTTAATGGTCTGTGCGTATGCAAAAGAAATATGTTTTTAAAAACCCCACCGATATTTGAAAACTTATGCGGAGTGTATCTCGGAACATCTAATAAAATAATTTGCTTAGTCTACTTCTCTGTACAAGATTTCACTAGTGAAATATGATTTCAGCGAAGAATAACATTTTGGATTGAAAAAATAAACTTTAGCTACCATTGAACTCTTTGAGCTTTCAAGTAGGACTCATTTTTGGGAATTATTTTTTCGACCTACTCTAATATGTATGCTCTTCAACTTGTATGAATGTATGCAGTGGTGGTCTTTGCAGGGTTGATTTTCTGAGGCCTCTTCCCTTACGAGCTCAGGGACTGTGGAAAGTATGAATCAAATAGGTGGAGAAACATATTCGAGTGGGGGTATTGGCGAGAAGTCCACTTAGTAGAAACCAACACGTTTACCAGAGTGGTAAATCATGTGAATCAGCTTTAAACGATTGAAATAGTGATACTTGATGATGTGGGGGAAATGGCAACTGTTTTCCAAACAAAAGTTTTTGCCATCCTGAAAGTAGCCGAATGGATAATCGAAATGAGATGGAGCGGGAAACATATTGGAGTTTTCAGTGATAATCAGGCTGCACTGAAGGCCCTGGAGAACACGAACAAACCTCAAAGATTGTTCAAGAATGTAAGAAGAAGCTCAATTCTGTCGCAAGACGAAACAGGCTTGTACTTATATGGGTTCCTTGACACTCCGGTGTTCAAGGAAAAGAAATTGACGACGAGTTGGCCAACCGTTGATCAGCAGTGCCCCCACAAGGGCCAGAGCCAATAATCGGAATCAGTGCCGCAGGAATCATGAACTGGATCAGCGATTATGTAGGCAATCTACATAAAGAGCGATGGTCCGGTCTAGAGCGCTGCAGGACTGCAAAGTGTTTTGTGGGAAGTCCGAACAAAAAACTGTCAAACTTTCTACTAAAACTTAGAAGGAAAGACGTTCGGTTGATGGTCGGTATCATTACAGGGCGCAACCCATGGGGTCGGCATATGGAATCATTGAGGAGCCAGTGTGCTTGCTATGCTTGGAGGAGGCAGATATCACTGAGCACTTTCTCTGTGAGTGTCCTGCCTTTGCTAGAGCACGGCTACGAGTTTTGGGTTCCGATGTCAAGAGAATGAAAATATTCGTTCTCTAAAACTGGAGGATATTTACAGATTTGCCAAAGAATCTGGAAAATTCTCACAGGACTAACTATGTCTGTCTCTATTCTTTCCTATATCTTTCTCTGATACTTTTCTCCTTCCCTCCTTGACTATTAACCCCCTTTCCAGAGCTTTAAATACAATGGGCTTTTTAGCCTGAGTGTTTTAGAAGCCACCAAATCCCCTGGTGCTCCTTGGCTCGGCCTTTTCAAATTTCAATTTCAATTTCATGAATCAAATGCTGGTAAATCATCTAGACCTTTTCTGTTTCTAAAAATAAAGACTTCAAAAATTTCACACACGCTATGATTTTTTCGTTTTTGTTTTTACAAAGCAGCAAGAAGAACAAAGTTGAAATAATACAAAAATGTGCAGACTTGTTACTTCTCAATCGCGTTGATTTTTTGGCTTTTTTTCGTAGCAGTCATGTGCGTTTCTGCATACAAAAAAATTCTATCCTTTGTTATGGGGAAGAAAACAAAAAGAAAAAAATAATCTACCTTTCATGTGCATAAGGCATTTCCCTACAATTCACAATTTTTAGAAAAGATGTTAATTTATTTCAAACTAATTATAACTGGCAGAAACCTCATAGAACAAGGTTTCTTTCCAATAGCATTTTTTTCCATAACATCTAAAAATTTCTCAAAACAAGATTTGGATTACAATTTCGTGAAATGCCGTATTTGTAACTTTCATGGATACGCATAAGGCACGAAAGGTATGTATTAGGCACAAAATTGGTAAAAAATTCAATGATCTATAAAACTGTATACTCCAAATTTATAAGGTTTCATAGTCATATGATTGTCAAATGATTGTAGTTGAAGTATGAACTACATTTAGATAAAATAAAAAATAAAGAAATAGAAAGAAACTTTCCAATATTATTTCGCGCTGCTATTATTGCCAACACAATAGTAACAAATTTATTCAATTTTGTCAAATAATATTTTAGCTGTTCTTAAATCATATGCCTTTTCTTAAACATCGTGCATTTTTACAAGATTTAGGCCAAATATTTCTGTAAGTCATAAATGTTGAAACAGGTAAGATTAGTAAGACTTGTTTCATACATTCCTACGCGTAGCGCTATGGAATTCTAGACTAAATACGAGTCAATCAGAATTCATTGTCATTGAGAGAAATACTTACTTGAAATTGACGGCACAGTAAAAAGGTTTATTAGACGGTCCATTTAAACTCCTAAAGCAGGTTTTGATTTAGTGGAAATAAAATATTAATACTTGAACGTTTACTTCCCTTCCTAAAAGTAGTTTTAGTACAACGACTTTCAATGTGTCAAATATTCGACGCAAGACGTAGTTTTCCTTCTTCTATTCCACATGAAAATAATAAACATTTCTTTTTTGGTACGATAGCTTTGAATAAAATGATTTTGTATTTTTGAATGTGAAAATATCTTTTCAGTTTGGGGCACGTAAATCACTCGTAGGTCTACGCCAAAAGATAAAGCGCACCGAATGAGAACGGTTACATGTCAAATGATCCAAATGATTTTGGACATTGTCGCCAATTCTTCCACAAATTAGTTTATTTGTTGACTTGAGTAGAGTAAGACGTAAACTGAAAGCTAAAATTAAAATCAATGAGAATTATTCAAAACGTAATCATATAGTAAGAGTTTTTGAACATTTTTACAATTTTGTTTTTAATTTTTCTAAGGGTAAAATATTACTATTATTAATCCATACCCTTTTAGGAGCTTAAGGATTCAACAAACGTTTTCCAAGCATTTCTATTTCTATACATAACTCTCAGTTCATTAAACGATTTTCCACTTTCATTGCGGATAGTCCTTTGCCAAGTCATCTTCTCGATCCTTGCGGGTTCCAAGTTAAGGCGGTATGCGATATTTCCTCATAAGGCTTTATTTATTTATTTATTTCACTGTTGATGCTGTTTTGGTGTGTAATTCTCCAGAGCTCGTTATTTTTTATAACTTTTGGTCACCATACGCAGACCATACTTTAATTATAAATGCTTGGAGCTTTGATATCCGTACAGCAGCACGAACTTAACGCAAGCGTTAAAAATTTTACCCTTTGTGCAAGTTGTGATTGTTGTGTGCGATTGCTGGAGGGCCATATTTATTCGGTTGTAAATCTAACTTTTTTCACCACCGCATATGGAGGACATACTTCCCAAATAGTAAAAACTGTCAACGTCTGCAATGGTTTCCTCACCAAATGTAAACGGCGCAGCATTGTTAGCTTTGATATGTATAGATCCGTTGTTTTAATATTATATTAATTTTGAGTCCTCCTCTTGTGGCTCCTGCTGAGGCAAGTTTAATTTCATCTGCATGTGTTGATGCGAATCCGAAAGTGAAACAGCTTCATCAGCATATTCCAGACTTTCGAGACTGGTGTTCATTCTCCAGACAATTCCACGGTTTACAGAGTTAAATATTTGAAACATCTAGTCCACTTCAACGATAAATAACAACTTTTGGCAGAGTCAAATACCTTTTTATAATCACCGAATGTCATACCATATATATTGCTCAATTATCATTTGCATAGTGTTGATGTTGTCAATGTAGGAACGGTTTTGCCGGAATCCGGGTTGTTGTTTACGCAGCTTACTAAAGGGTTTCTCAATTGGCGCGGGTTGATTTTGGCGCCCTGCGGCAGCCATTTTGTTTTGGTGACATCTGTCAAATCTTTTGTTTATTATTCAGTTGTTTATGCCAAGTCATCATGGCAAGTTACACGATTGAACAGCACGTTCAAATGATAAAACTTTATTATCAAAATGATTGTTCATTAACGCAAACGTTGCGCGCATTGCGCCCATTTTTCGGTAGACGTGGTGACCCTTCAAAGTCGACTCTTCAACGTTTGGTGGCTAAATTTGAGACGACCGGGTCAGTACGTTCAAGGAACGCAAGATCAGCCGAGAGCATTGCCGCGGTCCGTGAAAGTGTACAGCAGAACCAGAGGCAGTCTATTCCTCGCCGTGCACAAGAACGTGGCCTTTCGCAGACTTCAACTTGGCGCATTTTGCGTCGGGACTTGGGCCTACACCCGTACACAATCCAACTGACCCAGGAGCTCAAAGTTGATGACCATAGACAACGCCGTTTGTTCGCGGACTGGGCTTCGAATCGTTCGGAAGAGAACCCCAGTTTTGGGCGAAAAATCATCTTTAGTGACGAGGCGCATTTTTGGATGAATGGCTGTGTTAACAAACAAAATTGCCGTATATGGGACGACACCACACAAGGTTCACCAGGTGATAATGCATCCTCAAAAAGTTGCCGTTTGGTGTGGATTTTGGGCCGGCGGATCCGTACTTTTTTGAAAACGACGTTGGTGAGGCGGTCATCGTCAACAGCGAGCGCTACACAACGATGATAACCAATTTCTTATGGCCCATATTGAACCATATGGACCTAGACGACATGTGGTTCCAGCAGGATGGCGCTACGTGCCACACAGTAAACGCCACGATTGACAATCTCAACATCTACCCGCCCTTATTGAAAAACCCTTTATTGGCTAAACAATGCGGTCTAAAATGATTTTATTAAACTTTTTTTCCAACTGCCGGGAACAGTGCCATACCCCTCCAGTTGTTATAAAATAGGTACTTATTAAAAATGCTATTTGAGAAAATAAATATATACTGTTGCAAACATTTTTTGGAAAGTAAAATTTTTTTTGGTTAATTTTGAAAAACACCCGTTTTTAAGATGTAAGTTTTCTCACCTTTTTGGTTACAGTGCAACGTAATAACGTTCATTCTGTTCTTATTTCTCACTGACTGATGTGCTTTACATATTTAGCTATATCGAAAAATTATAAAAATCCTATTAAAAACCTTGTGTAGATTACTAAACATAGTCTAAGCTATTATTGAAAATGTAAGAAAATATCTGAACAAAACGACGAAAGGGAAAATGAGCAGAATAATTATTTTTTTTTTTATTTTACATTAAAAGTCAAGTTTTTCCTCTGATATTTTTTTAGGATATACTAAAAAGATATACTAAAAAGATAAAAAAAATCCTTCATAAATGTTAGAACTGATCGAAGGTATTTCATTTTCAAAAGTAAGTACCTTAATTTTTAGTACTGAAAAAATTTCAAATGTATATTTTTTTTTCAAATATTATTTTTATATTTTATTATTATTATACCATATTTTTCAGAAAAATGTACGTCAAATGTAATTGGAGCTCGCCTGACTGCCCATATGCGCTACCTCTTAGGTTGTGTGGAAATTGATATTAAACTGTATCTATTGAAAAAATATTTGTTCTCCGTCATCAGTTGCTTGCAAGCCGAAATTGTTTTGTAAAAAAGTTTCAATAGCCGTTGGGCAATACTCACATTTCAAATGCACTCCAAAATACAAAAACAAAAACTTTTAACTAGTAAAAAAAACTGAAATTAAAATGTTACGAATGGCAAACTTCCGAGTGTGTTTCTGCCAGGTCCCTCCATTTGTGGAACAACATCAAGGAGGAGGAGCTTGGTCAAACAGGGTGTAGGCGCCAACTGTATACAATTTTTCAGTATCTATAAGTACAATCTTATTGCTGTGCAGTTACTTCAACTTCTGAGCGAAATGTTTTATTTTACAAAATTTCCCCTTGCTAAATTTTAATTCACTCAAAAAGCAAAAAAATGAGGTATGGATATTTGAAATAAAATAAATTTGACAAATATATATATTTAAAAAATAAGAAAAAAACTGACTTTTTGCTTACAATTAAAAATGTTTTAACATTCTACATTTTTTTCTCCTATGAAAATAATTGAAGCCATGCACCCCCAAAAGTGAGTTGCTGTAGCCACCTTCGCATCTACACACACACATCCATATATTTCTTTATAGGTATGAATGTGTCTGAACAAAATGTGATTTATTTATTGGTTGTTGGCTAGATGATAAAGTGATTGTCTGTGGGAAGAGTGTGAATGAGTGGAATGCATGTCATTTGGTAACAGGTTCAAGCTGGGACGGTTGATGTGGTGGTGCAATTTCCGAGCTCAAAATGGTACTTGAACCACATACAGTGGCTTCGGAGAGTATTAAGTATGAAGAGCACAATCAAAATGCTAATTTACCAAAGTGCTCTAAAACGCTGTTGCTTGAAGATGCTATTTACAGAGATTGTAGACATTTCGGGTTGATATTGGCATGAGCAGCAAAAATTAAAGTGCTAGCAGAGTAGTCATAAAACATATCGACCAGTGTTGAAGAGAATATGCAGTAATTCTTTAGATTTATTGGGCTGGTGAATACTTTAGCTTAGGTTAAAAAAAAATAGGGTGAAAAAAGAGATAGGGTGATTAAATTTGCGCCATCAACAGCTCAACAGCTATCATTTAAAGGCTACCTTCACCATCACACATGGCTTCGACTTAACCATCATATTTCCTTTATTATTTATGCTTAACACCCGGATAAACCTCTTTATTTACCGTCCAACCAATAACCACTTTTTTTCGGTTTCGGCTTCGACAATCCCCATAAATCACGGGTATATATTTAGTGGCGCTCACAGGGATTACTCACTAAGTTCACACGCTGAGGCAGCAGCAGGGATCTGGAGTTAACACCTCAAAATTTGAACTAGTCATTTTCACCAGCAAGCACAGCTGCCCTGCAATGGGGAGTAGAATATTGCCCTGAACAGGACCAAGTCAAGTAATATATATTAGACACGAAATTAAATTGGGAACCCAACGTAGATGAAAGGGTGCGCAAATCTGCAATAACCATATTTCTACAGTAGATCAACCAGAAAGATTAGAAACTTGGAGCTCAAGAACCATGCATGAATTTACTAAGCGGTGATAAGAACTTTCCATGGAGCAGTAGTGCGTTCGGTTAATCTTAAGAAACGGCTAACGCACAGGATATATACGTGATGAGAACCACAACATGAACCACTGAAGTAATTGATCTCCCTATACAAATCGACTAGTCCGTTCTACGAATGCTAAATTCACGAGCTGATTCCCTGGATGAGTGGAGAGTTGCTGCGGTTAGAGAGAGTGGATTCATCGACGTACAAGCATATGGCTACAAGCTCGTTAGCAGTTTTGGAGGTGGTGTATAATCGAAAGACTTAGCCATATCACTTTCTTCTCGCCTGCCTGAATATGCTGAAGTATATCTGGCAGAGCTGATGGCTATTCCAAAGACTGCATTACTAGTACCAAGTAATTCAATTACTCCTTTTACATTTTTACATTTTACAATGATAGATAGGTCATGAAGTCATAGTGTAAGACGTCGCTAATCCCAAAATGACCAGGGAAATTACGCAGATCTCTTAACGAGATGATTGAAACCCTTTTGAGTTCAAGCCCCTTGCGACATACAAGGTGAAGTCTAAAAGAAACAAGACTGGCGTCATAAAAATGTTTTTGATGGCGCCATCTTCTTAATAAGTTAGTGCGTTGGAAGTTCCATCCCTATCTGATTTCTAATGTAAGCTTGGTGACATTCGGTTCAGTAAAAGCGGAGTTATTGCATCTAAAGTGTCAGTATGTCAAATGAGTTACGAACAAAGAGCTAACATTAAACGTTCACCGAAACATGTGGGTTGATGAAAACAGTTTATGGCGATGATTGTCCATTCATGAGTGGCTTAAACGTTTCAGAGATGGCTGTGAGAACATAAATGTCATTGAACATACGGACCGCCCAAAATTAGTAATCATCAAAAACTCGCATTTTAACTGAGCATTTGGGCTTACGAAAGGTCTGTACACGTTTCATTCCGCACAAGTTAACTGAGGACCAAAAATTGCTCAAATTCAACTTTCGAAAAACCTCATTAAGGAGTCGAGAAAAAACGAGAACTTCCTTTACAACATTGTAACTGGTGATGAAACGCGGTGTTTCCAACATGTACCTGAAACTAAGGGTCAAAAAATGGAGAATTCAAAAGGAGAAGCCAAAAATCAAGTTGATGCTCATTTGTTTTTACGGGAATTGTCATTAAGGGAATTGTCCACAAGAAATTCGTGCCAATGGGCCAAACCGTCAATGCAATATTCTATCTTGGCGTTTTGAAGCGTTTGCTTCATCGCATTCGTCGAATTCGCCCTGAATACCGCGGAGGTGGAAGTTGGCGCTTATTGCATGATAATGCACCATCTCATCGATCCACTGTTGTGACTGATTTTTTGATAAACAAAATCGCATTTTAACCATCAATCACTCACCCTATTCGCCTGATATGGCTCCTTGTGGTTTCTACCTATTCGGAAAACTGCATTTGGCCATGAAAGGAAAGCATCATCCTTGAGGACATTCCGGTCAAAGACCTGAAACACTTTCGAAAAGCTTTTAGATTGCGCAGAACAGTGTATCGAGGCCAGATGAGACTGTTTTGAATAAATAAACTCGTAGTTATCACAACAAAGCTAGTGTCGTTTCTATTATAGCTCAGTCTTGTTTATTTTGGACTTTACCTTGTAGATGGTAACTGTAAGGTCAGAAAATGAATTTTTATACATACGTGTTTGCCCGAGCTCCTCCTCCTATTTGTGCCGTGCGTCTTGTTGTTATTCCATTAAAAAAAAAATTAAACAAATAAAAATATGTAGTTAAAACTTTGCAATATGTTTCGCAGTTATTGTGAATATGTACAAGACGGCGCTTAATTAATTAATTTGAATGAATTTTTTACTAAATAAGAAAAAGAAAACATGAGTTTGAGTGATGGAAATATTTATTTTGACTTTTACTCGCTCCATGGCTTGTCTGTTTGTATAGTGCATCTGTCTAGTTCACAAGTGTCAAATATGATGCACATATGATACCAAAAAATATAAATTTTCCGATAGTGTGATTAATTTTGCACAACCTTGTAGCACATGTATATCGAAGTGAGGTTAGCATAAGCTTGTAAGAAACAAGTGAATCACTATTAAGAAAGCAATGAGCGATGTATCATCATCATCATTCAAACCTTTACAACGCGGGGTGCGTCAAAGCTTTCTTCACAAAACTCCCCCAAAGTGTTCTATCGCTTGCTTTTCCTTCGTAGTTGCGAATTCCCATTGCTGTGAGATCGCTTCCTACTGCGACTATCCATCTGTTTCTCGGTCTTCCCTTCGCCTTCTCACCAATTATCTTTCCAGTCATGGCTTTCCTTACAGCGCATTCAGCAGGCATACGGAGCACGTGACCTAGCCACCGCATACGCTGCGCCTCACAGTGCGGCCGATTCTCGAAAAGCTGGCCAAAACTCAAAAAATTAAGTAATTGATTCAAAATTTCTTACTCGGTTGTCGGGGTCGCTGATTACTAATTTGATCTTAAAATTTTGAAAATTCACCCCCTTCCACCCCTATTGGCCACCCCCTCACGTGAAATAGCGTATATTCAAGAACATTTATATGTTTTCGGGGTCGCAAGGTAGCAAGTGGTAGCAGCTGAATCTTGTTTTATTCAGTAACCATTACTTTTTTGAGTAACCTTTAATAGGTTTCAAAGCAGCATATGACGGCGTTGTATTACTATACAGTTTGAAAACTCAAATTTTATAAAAAAAATTGCAAAAAATGTATCAACGTATTGCTGCAGCTAAAAATTTTGTGTCGAGGTATTGATATGTACTAAAGATTTCTCGTATTTTACTAACCTTCCGAAGATGATTCCATTTGGTTTTGTTCAATTTACTCCATTACAAAATCTTTCAAATGTGTACAACTTTCACTATTCATCGACAGTAATACGATGCTCAAACGAAGGCCACGTTGCGACTGAAAATACAGAGGACACTTAGGGTACAGGACGTTGCTATGAACGGTTTTCACTACTCAAGGCATTACTGTAGCCAACCCAAAGACAAAAGAACTCTATCTAGAAACTTTTTTTTTCGACTTTTGGCCAGCTTTTTGGGAATCGGCCGCACTGTGCGCCTTTACCTAATTCTGTAGCTGCCATCTTTATTTTTAATGGGTCCGAACACTTTCCTTAAAATGTTCCTTTCGAAGTTAGCAATAAGCGCACTGTCATTAATTTTTATAGTCCACATCTCGCAACCATATGTCAAAATTGGTCGTATAAGAGTTTTATACATGGTCAGCTTCGTAGATCTAGATAAAAGAGGTGACTTGAACAAACTGAGATGTGAATAGTACGCTCTATTGACGGCGTTGACGCGATCTTTCATTGCGGGTGTTGAGTTGCCGCTACAAGTGAACATAACACCTAGATATTTAAATTGTTGCACCGCTTCAAAAGTATATGTATGCACCTACATGAAGATTCTGTGCATTTGTGTGCCGTCTTGATTGCAGGATGTATTTCGTTTTACACTCGTTAACGAAGAGGCCAATATCGTTGGCAATTTTGTCAATTTTTAAAAAGGTTTCATTCAAGTCGTTCGTGTTCCTCGAAAAATGGCGATATCGTCTGCATAGGCACATATTTGCGTTGTTTTAATTAGTAATGTACCACCTTTGTTGACTTCTTTTACAACAAAATGCAGCATCAGATTGAATATGGCAGGGGATAGTGCATCACCTTGTTTGACACTAGATTCAATTGCGAATGACTCTGTGAGCTTCCCTTGGATGATTACTTTTGCTTTTGTATCCGTGAGAGTAACGATGATTAGCCTTATGAGTTCTGCTGGAATTCCTAGGCTAATGAGGTGTGCATAGTTGAGCAAAAACAATGGTACCTCTTTCCTTAAAAAAAAATCATACTACTTATATATGCATTCACGGTGGCTATGGTAGCCGAATGAGTTTCTACGGTTGCTCCGATCTCGAAACTTACAGTATACATGAAATATTTAAGGATGCTAAAAGTTGTTCCTGTTAGCGCTCGCCCTTCTACCATGAAAAACTTTTTTACAAAAAAATATGTATCATTCAGAAAAGGCATAGAACTTAAAGTTCTTCAACCCTTAGAAAAATATCAAGAAACAGACCACTAATAGGGGAAGAAGCTTGACAAAACATTATATTGGATCTAGAAATAAAACACCTTAACATTGAATCGGCTGAAATGCTAAAATTGCTATCTTTAAAAGTCAATATTGCAAATAGCATTTGCAAGATTTGCTCCAGTGAAATTTGGATTTGCACTTAATGAATTTGGACTGTCGCAGTTATTAAACGAAAACTTAATTTTTCATGCATAAAAAATATTTTAATTTTACTATCTGCACTTCAGCAGCTTCCGCAACTTCCGCAACTTCAAGCCGAAATAAAAACAATACCGAGTAACTTCTTCATTATGCATACAAATCATCAACTATAGTATGTATGCGCGGTATATACGGCGTAGTACAAAAGGAATGTAAGTATATTTGCGATTGAGGTGCCTACTTATCGGCTGGCACTTCTTATACAAATACATACACTTTATTCGTACCAGAGATGTCAATCTGGTCCTCCCGAATTTCGGTATTTCCTAAATTTTTGTAATTCTTGCGGAGACAATAAAATATCCTTTTAAAAAAATCAGCACTGACTTCGACTTTTAAATATTAAAATTATGGATATACCTTAAAATGTTTGCTTTTGTTTTCTTTTTAATATAAATATCAATATGTACATATGTATGTATGCCTCTATTGTAGAAATCAAGACTGACTTACTCATTTTTTTATTTATTGCCATTTAGTTCAACTTTCTAAATTGAAACAGAAATAGTTGGTCACACAAGACGCAATAAAAAAAATTGAAACACTTGCGTAGTCAATATATGAGGGAGCTACGTTTCCGCTTGTTCCGCTTAAATTGCGCGAGATCTAAAAATATTACATATGAACTTTTTGCAGTGTTTCGACATGCATACTTTAAGTTACTTTATCAGATATGTACACGCTGAAGTGATATTAAATACGCATACATTGAACTTTTGTCTTTTATGTTGTTACTAATAAATAGTTTTCACTTTAACCCCCGGTTGGGCACCCAGGTCTGGCCAGACCTTTTCGATTTTGGACGTGAACTTAACATATTTCCTTAACAGTTAACGACTTGAGCTTCCAGGAAGCTTCCTAAAACTATACAGTGGGGAGCAAAACTGAGTACAAGTTCGAAGACTTTGCACAAAAATGCCCACAGAATGAAAACGATCAAAGCAAATGAAATAATTTTTTTATTCTTTATTCAATAACAAATAATTAACAAAATTTCATAATTAAAGAGAAAAAAGAATATTCCATAAACCGTACAAAAATAAAAAATTAATTGTACTCGTATGTACTCAGTTTTGCACTTTTTGTAAGTGCAATTTTATTGGCTTTTTTTTAATACTTGGTCCATAGACCTTTATTTTTTATTACTGAAAGAATACGTCTAGGCATACTTTCTACCAAATTATGCAAAATGTCGCCGGGGATTTGCTTCCATTCATAGTTTATTCTTTGCCATAACATGTCGAGGTTAGTGGGAGGAGTATCATATTGTCCCAACCGTCGCTTCACTATTGACCACAAGTTCTCAATCGGATTGAGGTCGGGACTTTGTGGGGGCCACTCCATCAACTTAAAACTTTGAGTCATAAGCCATTCCTTAACCACCTTTGCTGTATGCTTGGGGTCTCCGTCCTGCTGAAATGTAAGTTCAGCTGACTGATATGCGCATACGTTCACAAAGCTGGTAAGATGGGTTTGAAGAATTCTCAGGTAGTCCTCCTTTTTCATTATGCCATCTATTTTTACTAAGGGACCAAGCTTCCACCACGTAAAGCAACCCCACGCCATAACATTGCCGCCTCCGTGCTTGACGGTTTTCTTTATATGGCGTCTTTGCAATGATTCGCCTGGACGCTTCCAGCAATATTGCTTCCCCCCCAAATAACTTTTTTTCCAGTCGTCTATGGTCCAGTCTCGGTGTTTTTTGGCAAATTTTAAACGAGCTTGAATATTTTTTTTAGATAATGCCGACTTTTTCTTTTTGATCTCAGCCATGTATCCGATTTTTTGAAGGGCTCTCCTTGTTGTCCATCGACTAACATTTTTGCCAATAGCAGCCGCAGCATCTTTTGGTGTTAGCTGAGGGTCTCTCTTCAAGTTTGTGACTATGAGCCTTGCGTCACCATCTTTTAAAAGTCGTGGGCGTCCACCAGAATTTTTTTTAGAGGCAACTCCACACCTTTTCTGTACTCTAATTACCACTGACCGACTAATATTTAAAGCCATTGCAATATTTCGAGACGAAGAGCCTTGTTCTGTTAGGGACTTGATATTATTCTCAATGTCAAAAGGAATTTTTTTCATTTTTGTTAAATTTTAGGAACACTTCAAATATTAATGCAATTGATTGCACTGATCTCACCGAAAGACTAAAATAAAATAAATTACATATTTCTTTCTTTTTGGGATGATTTTGCTGCTTGATAACTGTAAATCAAGATGCATTCGGCGATAACAGAGCTAAAAATAGGAATGTGCAAAACTGAGTACGTGTGAGTTGTTTTTGTTTTTCATTTTCTTTTTCATCATTCTTTTGATTTTTTATTTCTCTTTCACTGAAATGTATTCTGAATTGATACAGCAAAATTAAAAATAAAATTGTTTCATTTGCTTTGATCGTTTTCATTCTGTGGGCATTTTTGTACAAAGTCTTCGAACATTTACTCAGTTTTGCTCCCCACTGTATTTTCTATCGATTTCTGGATAAAACGCTTTAAAAAGTATCCCCGAACAGGACAAAAACAAGGATTTAGAAAGTTACACATTCGGTTGGGCATTTCGGTCTGGCTGTATTGTACAATATTTACATGCATTTGTATGGGAATATGTGCAAATGCTTCCTATTTATAATTCATTTTTAAGTATCGCTGGTACATAATTTTAATTTCCTAGCTTTTTCATGAGTTTTGGCATGCATTGAGCTGCAGAAGCGAATATAATAGCAGAAAATATTTTGGTTTGCGAAAAAACGGATTTTTTTGTTTTGCTCTTTATTTTGACTCATTGTGAAGAAAGTTGAAGAAAAAAAGTTGATGGCAATCAAATTAATGTAAAATATGGGAGGCAAAACATATTTAAAAGATTGTGAGATTAAGTACTAATGACATACTATATTCTTACATACAATACAATAGAAATGAGTTTTTCAACGAAGCTTTTCGCCTCCTTATAGGCAAAGAGGCATCTGAGTTTCAAGCGGAGGTGTATGCAGTTCAAGAAGCGATGAACTTTGTTGTGGAAAAGCGATGGAGAGGCAGATCTATGTGTGTCTGCAGCGACAGCAAAGCTGCGCTCATGGCTTTGACAGCCCCCCAATCACATCAGGAATAGTCGAGTCCTGTAAATCCAGGCAATATGTCGTCAGTTTTATTTATTTGTTTTATTTAATATTTTTCTTATATTTTTTAGATTTTCTTTGTTTTTTTCAAAATGTTCGATAAAGTCATGAAAAAATTTCCTGTCGCATCACTTTTTCCAAGTCCATCAACTAACTTGCATATACAAAACGGAGTGCTCCTCAATTGGTGATACAATTTTTTAGTGTAAGTCGCTTCGAAATAAGAAATATGAAAATTTTCGGCGTTAAAACCAGAATCCCGACATTGTATTAACAAGATTCCGAAAATCTCGTGAACGTAAAAATCGAACAAATTCACATACCTAGTACGTGCATACATCCGCTACCTATCTACTTATACTTATTATTTTCCATTCTACTCATTTCAGTGCTATTCCATTCAATTCAATTTGAAACAAAATTATCATTTAAAGTTGAGGAAACTAACGATGAGAATGCTGAGTACTTGGCAACTTCGAGGCTTGGTAGCTCAGCAGACTTCATGAGCTGGCTACATTACTTTTTGGCTGGTATGCTGGCCCGCTGTCTGACTGGCGTGCGGAGCTCACCTGCAACTTTTCGGCCCTCTTTGGTGCTACAAGTGCTTTTCGCTAAGTTGCTGTAGTATATTTGTATACACCTATTGTGGGTACGTGTGTTCATGTGATTGTGTGATATTAATGCAAACAGCAAACAATGGCTATGACTGAAAAAAGTTCCCAATGAAAACAAAACAAAAAAAAAAACACACAAAAAGAAAAAGAAATTGATAAAAACCAGGGTTTTACGTATAGCGTGAAATTTCCATAAAAATCATTTTCCAGCGAATCGATCGAATAGTCAGTCGCTTGTTTGCTTCCTGCGCTGATGATTCTTTCTCTTTTTGTTACAATTTGGTAACACTTGTTTGTTTGTTTATATATAAATATATGTATAGATAGATATATATATATATGTATATGTATGCACTACATTGTTTTGGATGTTCGTGTATTTTACTTTGCTGTGAGCAAACGCTTCAGGGTGCGAATAAAAAATACCGCTTTACAAAAAATGATGAGTAAAAAGTAAAAAAAAACTGCAAAACAACAAAAACAAAAGCGTGTACAAATTTGTTAATGCTCAGCGACCAAATTGCGGTAGTCCTGGGGTGTCGGTTTTTCTTGCATCAAATGCTGAACTTCAACAGTGCCACACAAACATATTCAAAGTTTTAAATAGGAAGCGAGTAAGCTTGGTTTATGGTTGTTTTCCTCCACTTTAAGTTATTACGGAAATACGTACATGGGAATACCACTTCGGAGAATCCATCATAAGGTTATTAGGCGCACAACCTCTCTGCATGAAAGACAAACCCCCAGAAACTTCAATACCTGAAATCTTATCGTACACATACAGGTCACTAGCCTTAAGGAATAAATACTTATTAATTTCGGATTCGGTAAAGTAGTGCGATTTAAACAGCATTAAGCCGAATGCAATTTCGACGAGATCTTATGAGTGTAGGCCTTCATTCACAATTTGCGACACTCGTGTACAAAATGCTGGCACACTGCATTCCCGAGCAGACGCCACGGAAGTTTCACTAAGTAGTAGCGAGTTCTATCGGAAGTATCAGTAATCAGTAATGGAGTAAGAAGTCTTCGTGTTACCGCATATACAAACGATTCTGCCCTGGTCATAAACGGGAATTTGCCACATTCCCCATGCCTCACAAGATTAGTAATATTGAAGAAGATCGAGACGTGAATGAATAAAAATTGACTGCGAGTTAATCATAGTAAAATAATAATAAAAAGTGTAAGATTCCCCCTTGAAAATACCGTTATAAGCCAAAACTACGCTTAAGGGAAGCAAATCGGCAAAAATATATCTCAGAATAAATCTTCATAAAATAATGTCCCAATGCGTTTCATAACTAGACTAAATTGAGTTGTAGATGTAGCAACTATACTCACCTAATTTTTTGCCCTATAAATTACAATGCAATTCAATTGTTTCGTTAAGCTAATGACAATCAATCGGTTAGTTCTGGCAACTGTTCGTTTAGTTTTGACAACTCGAATCAGCTGTTAGTTGTATGCGCGAGATTCTTACACGATTAAGAATTTTAAAATATTGGAGTGGGAGTTTGTGTCAGTGGATTTGTGTATTTATAATGGGCTTATCCGTAATGCTAAAGCTACGTTAGGACGCATTCAAGCGAAACTACCAAAACAAAAAAAAAAAATTATCCCTTCCATTTCCACACTCCCGCATAATAGTCTGGGCATTATTTGCATTGTGGCTGGTTACTCATTGCATCAGTGTCGCCAGCAAGAGAAAGCGGGCGATTTTGGCAATAGCACACACATACGAAATTTAGCGAAGACCTCAACCATCTGTGTGATCCTTCTACCAGAAAAATGTGAGACACACATGGCGCTGAAGCAGTAAGAAGCCGTTGTTCCTAAGCAACGACAGGTGGGTATTTCTACTACTTACGACTGGTAGCGGCAGGCTGCTCCCTATCCTGTCAGACATACAAAAAATATTTACAGATAATTAACAGACAAACCAACGCAAGAATGAGTCTTGTCGAGACCCTAAGCTCTCGAGAGGAGTGACCAAAAAAAAAAATTCACTAAAATTATTTTTGTGTTTGACCTTGCTGCCGAAGGGCGACCGCTATTAGAAAAAACTTTTTCTTCATTTTTGTGTTTCACGGCGATTCAAACCTACGTCTTCTGAATGATAGTCACGCACCAACCATTCGGCTACGGCGGCCGCCGAAAATTAAAATTATACGGGTATTTTAATTTCACTTTAAAGATTTTTTTATTGTCTCTACAAAACAGTTTGTGTAAATATGAATTCTAACGGATCATTTTTTAGCTGTTATCTCTCTGCCTCTGTTACTCAACAACGTGGAAAATTTTGCGAAAGGATTTAGGTGTGAAGCCTTTCAAAATACAGCTGGTGCAAGAATTGAAGCCGAACGACCTACCGCAACGCACGATTTTTGGTGAATGGGCTCTTGGAAAGTTGGCCGAAGATCCACTTTTTTATCGAAAAATTGTGTTCAGCGCCGCAGCTCATTTTTGGATCAGTGGGTACGTAAATAAGCACAATTGTCGATTTTGGAGTCAAACCAGAAGAATTGTAAGAGCTACCAATGTTTCCAGAAAAGGTCACAGTTTGGTGCGGTTTATGGGCTGGAGGTATCATTGGACCGTACTTCTCCAAAGATGCTGCGAATCGTAACGTAACTGTGAATGGTGAGCGCTACCGTGAAATGATATCCAACTTTCTTTTGCCCAAAATCCTAGAACTTGACTTGCATGACATGTGGTTTCAGCAAGACGGTGCCACATGCCACATGGCACGCGTAACAATGGACTTGTTGAGAGACGAGTTCGATGAACATTTTATTTCACGTTCTGGAACTGTCGATTGACCACCCAGATCGTGCGATATAATGCCTTTATACTATTTTTTGTGGGGCTATGGGGCCTGCTTCAATTAACGCATTGGAAGACAACATTAAAGCATTTATATGTGAGACACCGGCCGAAACATTGGAAAGAGTATGCCAAAATTGGACTAAGCGGATGGACCATTTGAAGTGCAGTCGCGGTCAACATTTACATGAAATAATCTTCAAACGTTAATTTATATGGACTGTACTATCGATTTAAATAAAAATTTCATGAATTTTTCTGAATTTTACGTGTGTTTTATTGAAAAACTTTCCTATAGCTCTTAAAAAATCACCCTTTACTATGTTTGCAAAATGCACCAATTTGAAGTTGGTTGCTTTTTCTAACAGTAAGCCGGTTTTTGTTTAGTATTTTGCAAGAGCTTTGGTTTTTATAGCAAAATTAAACAAATAACTTTGAAGAGAATTATTGAAGTTTTCATTATAGCGAGTTTTTTTAAGAATATGTAACTTAAACTGATAATACAAAATAGAAATATTATAGGAATCTATTTTTTGATTATAATCTGGTAGATAATTTTTTGACATTTATTTTTTGGAGATGACATCCAGCATTTGTCAGAGTTACATGGCTCATTCAAACAAATCAGGCTGAATAGCGTCAATGGGGGCTTGAATATTTCAATGAATGAGTTCTGGCAAGTTGTGCCATCCTGTTGGAACGAAATGTCGTCTATGTTTAGCTGATAATTTTTTAGAGACAAAAATTCAGTCATCGTGGCTCGATAAAGCTCGCCCTTCGCTGTAAGGGCAGCTTCTTCGTCATTTCGAAAGAAATAAGCACTGATGCTGCTCTATGAGTTTCGCTAAGAGATTTATTTTTTCAAAGTAAATTTCCATAAATTGGAGGAATTTTTTTGGCCTTAAACAAGTCATGATGACCTGCCAAAGCTTACTGAACAAAAATGTCAACACAATTTGCCATTCTCAGCCGTCAAGCCATAGGTATGGATATCGATAATTCAAAACACAAATACCCAATACCCTTTATAAGAAAAAGTAAGAAAGTTGAAAACAGCCTGGCCGCATCGCCACCGAGAGCTTTGCACCGTGATGAATAAGCTTAAATTGAGTCGTTTGCTGATTGACTATCGAAACAGGAAAAGCAACAAAGGGGACAATTTTGTCAACTGAAGAACTGCTAATGGGTACAAATTCGTGAACGGTAGTGGTAAAACTCTTTCGGTAGAAACGTGTGAAACTGGCAGCATCGAAACTAAGAATTTTTAAACCTACGGAAAAATTACTTTTAGAATAAAGATACAGTAATAAATTTAATATTCCCTTGTTTTATTTAAGCCGGGTTCAGAAGTCTTAGTTTATTGCCAACAGCAAAATGATATCGAACAGATCCCACCACGACCACAGTACAGATGTCGAATCTTTCATAAACATTTTAATCACTTTTTTGGCAATTTTCGTTAATTAATTTTGGAGTTTTAAGGCTACATTCAATTCGTTTGGGTCCGCATAGACTCTATCGTTAACATAGTTCCACAAAAGACCACCACTGGACTGGTGTTAAATCGCATGATCGGGGCGGCCAATTAGCAGCTGAAATTCCCGAACGTGAAATAAAATGTTCACCGAACTCGCCTCTCAACAAGTCCATTATTACGCGCGCTGTGTGGCACGTGGCACCGTCTTGCTGAAACCACATATCATGCAAGTCAAGTTCTAGGATTTTGGGCAAAAGAAAGTTGGATATCATTTCACGGTAGCGCTCACCATTCACAGTTACGTTACGATTCGCAGCATCGGTCCAATGATACCTCCAGCCCATAAACCGCACCAAACTGTGACCTTTTCTGGATACATTGGTAGCTCTTGCAATTCTTCTGGTTGATCTTCGCTCCAAAATCGACAACTCTGCCTATTTACGTACCCACTGATCCAAAAATGAGCTTCGTCGCTGAACACAATTTTTCGACTTTAAACTTTCTTAACAGAACACGCATTTTTATAATGAAATTCAATGATTTGCAAGCGTTGTTCTTTTGGAAGACGATTCATGGATAAATTATAGACCAAACTGAAGATGTTGAACAGTGAAACAAAACACGAAACGTGCGTCAGCTGTTTAAATCAACTGTTTAAAAAGATAATAACTAAAAAATCACCCTTTATCAGTAATAATGATTTCAACATCAGTAACAGACTCGAATTCAGTGGTCAATATCTCTGGATAGAGTAATCCCTTGACCGTAGCCGCATTTCCAGTCGAATTAGCGAAAAAAATATAGCCCAATTATTCCTACCAACCACATAGCGCACCAAACAGCGACACGTGGAGCGTGCGAAGACTTCTCAACAATCGCTCTTGGGTTTTCAGAAGCTCAACTGCCAGTTTGCTTGTTGACGTACCCAGACAAATGCAAATGCGCTTCAATTGAAGAAATGCTTTTTTAAGAAAAAAAAAACAGCAAAATATTGCTTTCACAGATCTGCCATTGTCATAGCGGAGTTTTTTTAGTTTAATGAGATTTTTTTGAAAATTTAAATGCATTGTAACAATTGCCAAAGCTGCTACTGCATACGAATCCATGTAAAATATTAAATATTAAAACTGCAAATTAGGCGTAAAGTCTAATATTTCCGCCTATTGAAGAACAAAATTCTTGTTGAACACCTCATGCAAATAGTACTTGACGGCTCTCCGTACAATCTTCGCACACACTGTGGGCAAATTTGCCGTTCATTGTCCCTTCTGCCGTTGCTATTGTTTCACTAACATATTTTGTTTTTGTTTTTGCAGTTCAATATTTTTTAGTTGCTGCCTTATCGCTGTTCTTGCCATTGTTATCTCTATACCCGTCGCGTTAACTTCAGCATTACACAGCACACAACAAACACATACTTAAAAAATTAACAAAAACAAAAATAAGTAAATCGGCACACTTCGCACTTTAACGCGCGCAAAAATGTACTCGCATACGCACACATGCGCGTAGGTTAACGCCTTCTGCTACTGCTGCTTACGGTCTTCTCCCTGAAGCGCTTGAATGACCTGTTTTTTTTAAATATGCAAAACTCTCGCCCACAATGCTTGGCTACAATCTGCAATACATCCTAAATATATACACACTTATACTTGTATATCTACACACACACATACATAAAAGCAAATATCGACAAGGCGTTGTAAAAAAGCTTGTTGAACATTTTTGTTAATTTTTAACAGAATTTTCAATTACAGGAAGCACCAACAAAAACATAATACAGCCAAATAGCAAAAATTGAAATATAAAAAAAATAAAATAATTAAAAAAAATGCAAGCAACGCTAAACAAAAACAAGGCAAACTCATTGAGTGAGTTGAGCGCGCGGTGTTTATGCGGTGCCCGAGTGTTGCGCGGTTTTATAGAGGAGGAACCGTTAGTAAACGCATTTGGCGCCTTGTGGCAAGTAGGTATCGCAAGTGGCTTGTCTGGGGTTGTAAAGTGTCTGCGGCAAATGATGATAACAATAACAATGGATTTTGTGGCCGCCACTGCTACTGTTGCTACTTGTATTACTTTTGCTATTGCTCTCATTATTATTATTATTATCATCGTTTTTATTGGTGTTGTATGCGCTGGTACGTATAGCGTCTTTTGTTGCCGCCAACGCGTTGTTGGCAATGCCGATGATTACGTCTGATGAGGATGATGTTGGCTACATTGCTCTGCAGCAGTGATGAGTGCGCTATTAATGTTGATTTCGTTTTAGTTTCTAGTTATATTTGTTGTTGCTATTGTTGTAGATGTTGGCGTTGATTGCGTTGATGACATCGCTGTTCCCATTTGAGCTGCTGCTCGCCAAAGCGAGGTGACTGGCATTTTGAAGTGAGCTTTCATCCGCTTTTGTGGTCATCGCTTCAACCCTTCGTCAACTTTTCGCTTCTTCCGCCCCCAATCATCGCTGCCATTCGTTTCACCGCGACTGCAGTATAAACTTTGTACGGTTTTAGTTACGTCATACTGACGTTGGTGTTGTTAGCTAACTCTTATTGCTACGTGGCTGCTGCAATTGTTGCGGCTTTGGCTGCCTCGCCGTCAGTCAACGCTTCTGGTTCAGTTTGCACTTACTTGGGTTATTAGTTTTCGGCCACCAAAGTTGTTAATGCTTTTATTTGTTTTTGTTGTTTTTTTTTTTTTGTTTTTGTTTGTTCTTAGCGACTTTTCTTCCATTTGTTTCCTTAATGTTTTAGAAAGTTTGAACGCAAACGCGCGCAAAGTGGCCAGCGTAGGTGACACGAACTAGCGGCGACGCGTAAATTTCTTCGTTTCGATCTATTCTGATGCTGCGGGGCGAGGAATAGAGCAAAAGTCGGTGAAGAATATGTAATGGTTGACGTTCAAGTTTCAAGACATTTAGCACAAATATTAAGACGTTGTTGGCCAACTGTTTGACTGCTTTGAACTTTTGGTTTCCCAGTGGTTACCTTGTCTTCTTTGTGTCCTACTCGTATCCCCATCATAATACGTTTTGTACTTAAAAATTTGTACTTACTATTAGTAATTGTATTTTAATTTTTTTTAAGTCTAACTAATTATGAGCAGCAATTGTCTATGCATATTTTTACAAGGCACAAATTAGCAAGAATTAGCTGATCTGTACTCAGCTGCGCTACTAGCAGCCTAAAGGTATGCATCACTCATTGCTCAAATCCTTAGAGAGGGAAGTGCTAATTTACGCAGGCTTAAGAATCATATTAGCTTACGATTTGATGAATTATTTATTAACGTAGTGCAGTGGTGCCACACAATTTTATATTTTCAATTGTAGAGTGTAATGAGTCTACATGAGGGATGTCAATCTCGATTGGGATAGGTTAGTTTACCATAGGACAAGGAATCAAATTCGTCCATTGTTATACTTTACAGCGGAAAATAGAAGGTGAAATAATACTACAGAGAGGAAAAGGAAGAGGCTTTGTATTAGAGGAGGAATCCAACCAAACGGTGGTAATTATTAGGTTTGGGAATAAGTTCGTAGCATTTTTACCGAAGATTTTTATTTAAACAAAAAGCAATAATTATATCAATAAGTTGATCAATTATATATTCGCCGTTGCTGTGTACAACTTCTTCCTACCTCTTGACCAATTTGTTGATGGCGCCCCGCCAAAAATCGCCTGCTCTGGTGTCAAAGAAGAGTTGAGCCAGCTTTTAATCATATCTTTGTTGTCGAGGGTAAGGTCCTTCATATGGCTTGACAGGGAGTGGAAAAGGTTGTAATCGGTCGGTGCAAGATCCAGAGAATACGGCGGTTGCTGTAGGACCCCACATTCGATCTCCTGGAGCGTGGCTTTGACGACTTATACATCGTGAGGCCTGGCATTGTCGTAAAGGAGTATGGCTTGACCAAGTCGATTAGGTATTTTCAGTCGAATAGCCTCGTTCAGCTCGGTGTAGCTGTGAAATGTAGAGCTCCTTGTTGATCTTGACATTCTTCTCGAGCATTTCCCACTGTACCATACCCTCCCAGTCCCACGACACACATATAATGATCCTCTTTAGATGAATATCCGGCTTGACTCTCGACTTTGACGTATTTCCTGGAACCACACGCTCCTTTTTTTACTTCATGTTGATATTTAAGCACCATTTCTCATCTCCCGTGACGATTCGGTACAAAAACCCTCAAATCTAATTAGAAATTAAATAATTCAAAAATACAATTAACACAGTTTTGTAGAGCAGAAAGAGTTCTATCGAAAAAAAACGTATGCTTTGCCAAACAAATCGTTTTAAAATAAAAAAAAAATACAATATATATAAAAACGCTATGAACCTATTCCTCAACTCAATATCTTAATAACATTAACCGCTTCAAGTTACTGTTATCTTAACCAGCTATATGCGCAGGTGTACCAAAAAAGTGAGAGCCTAAATCTCTGAACGTTAGTCCGGTGAGAGCAGAACAGCTGAAGAGAAGGTGCCAAGATGATTCGCCCTCATCCTTCAGATATCTGCTGCAGAAAGCCTTAAAACAATACCTGAGACTCACCGCATGAATACCTAACGGACACTGACAATGCCCAGTAACGATATTTATAAATTTCAAGACTGCGGCTTTGTTAGCCTTAGAAACTCCTTCGAGCGCCTTCGATCTACCTATGACCAGAGGGATCTCGCGATTTTCCACATTTGCGCACAAATTCAACGCTCACTGAGTTGACGTCATACCCGGAATCCCGTAATGTTTTGAGTTCCGAAAATCTCGAGACTTTCGCGATTTCAATAAAGCGCGTCAGTCGTTTCTTTCTCGTGTTAACCGGCGACCATTAGACACACCAAGTCCTTCTTGACTTGACACAAGCCAAAATGCCTGACGCCTTCCTCTTCTTTTACTGCCATCAGCTGGAACCGCATCAAATACTTTTTAATCAGAATCGTTTGTGTCCGTTCGGGCGGAGCGCAGCCGCTGGCTATTTATTCGCTGTATTATGTCTATGGTGCTGCGAAGCTCTTAAAACTCATTCTTCAACCGCCGTCGTTAACGTAGAAAGGTTCGAAAAGCTTCCGCAGAATCTTTCTGTCAAAAACTTCAAGGGAAATCTCACCGATATTGTCATCGTGCAAACTTTTGCGCCACTTTCTGAGTTCGTATTAGGGCCAAAGGGTTTTCGAAATAGCACATGAAGAAATGGAGCTCAGCGACTGAGTACAGCCAGTGACCTTTCAAAAATCTCAGCCATGACTGAGGAAAACGGTCCCGATACCATCGGCGTATGCTACTACCTTAAGCCCACCCTTATTTAGCATTATCAGAACTTCATCAATACTCGTAGCAACCCTGTGAACGAATTTAGCGACTTTAGCTCCTCTTGCGACCGCATTAACTTCCCCGCCTCATTTGGACGTCCAGTGCGCTATGCTTCATCGGTGTCTCTACGACCGCGTTTGAAGCCAGCAAACCCTCGTATTATTCTTGTTTATGATGGAACGGAGTACCGATAACATTTTTCAAGCCATTACTTCACTTGAACGGTATTTTTTTCCATGAAGAAGCAATTAGAAATGAAACCTGAAATTCTTTTTGGTCCATTGTTTTGAATATAACAAAAGCAGCATCACTCTTAGCGTAGTAACTAACGAACTATGGAATGGAATATCATGAAATTTTAACAGCTGTCTTTTTAGTACTAACTGAACTACGCGTAATAAATTTATTGCCATCTATGTATTAAGCCCGGGACTTTTCAGCCCATGTGTTATTTACATAGTGACGTGTACCTGCTAGTTGTGTGCAGCCCTACCAATTCCCATTCCATACCCGTTTCAGTGACGCATTTCAAATGACCGATTCTCAAATAAAATTACCATATTCTAAGTACCACAAACCACCAAATTAATAACACAGTCCTGCGAGGGTGAGTTTCTAGAATGGCTGTACTTGTTTCTTGTAGTTTTTTATGCGCTGAAAACGAATCTGACCTTCAAAATGCTCCATCACGTCAGGATTTTTGGTAAATGAAGCCTAAAAGGTCAAAAAATGGCCATTTTAGCCATTTTTGATAATTTTTTTTGGGATAGAAAATAGTACAACTCTTTAGCTTTAAAATCCATTTTTTTAAATTATTGTACGATTTTTTAAAAAAACGTTATGACATTTTGAAATTAACAGTTTCAGTTACGCCAATAGACGTTATACCCAACGTATACGTCAGTTCTTTTCTAACCCTCCTACGAACTCACCTAATTCATTCACCATAACCGACTACAATCCACGACCCATCCACAGGTGTTAACCGCGAAAAGTGCTAATGTGAGAATGTGAGAATGACTTGCATCAAATGTCAGCGCGGCCACTTTTCGCCATTTTTAAACACGTTCAACCTAAAAAATATGAGATTACGGGGCACACAAAAAGCATAAATCGGCGCAAAGAACAGTTGAGGAAGAGTGTGAAAATTGTATGCGAGTGTACTCATAGTGAAGGCATGCCAGAAGAAACTTACCACAAATTAATGTATCCCGGCCACTTGCCTAGCGCTTTGGCGTTTCCTTTGCTACCCCACATTCTGCTCTTTCTCTACATCTACTCGTACATTTATCCTGCTGTGCCATCTGCCGTCCAAGCGTTTGGGTTAACCTCTACTAGATGAGATCGCATACGCCCACAAAGCGAAAAGTTAAGTGTTTCTTCAAGTTATAACGGAACCATTTTACCTTACAACAAGTACTGCAGCGTCGCTCTCCAACCGCCCACGCGCCTAGTACGCCACTTGCAACTAATTCCAGCGTTAAGACTTCCGGTCGATGGTTTTAAACGGCCGCTTGTGGCAGTAAATAACACACAGCAGGTGCAAGGCCCGCATGCGGGTGAGAATGCGAAAGTGAATGAGTCAAAGGGCAAAGCAGAGTCGCAGTATAGTAGTTGTTCAGTGGTAGTCTAAGGTGTTGCGCTCGGCAGCAAAAGGCATTCCTGTCAGAGGTGAGAATGATGTGGATTTGAAAAAGTTATGCTGTTGCACTATAAGAAATGAAAGTGGAAAAGTGAAGAAGTGGCAAAAAAGTGCTAAGGAATTTGCCTCAAAACGATAGAAGCTGGCAGCTTTCAGCATATTAAAGTGTATGTGTGTATGCGTGGTGTTATAAGTGAATGGTTGTACACCGCAAATGAGCCTGCTGGATGAAATATTAAGCGGCGACCACTCATTTTCAAAATGCAATTTTCGTAAGAGCCATTTTGCCTCTTGGCGCTCAGCAAGTGACTCGACAAAACCAAGACTACGCGGCGCTAACACACAAACATAAATATATGTAAGTATATTTACAAACAGCAAAAACTACAAAGAAATTACTTGAATTGGTGTTGGTATCTTGGAATTTCTAATTCAACTGCAATGGCGTTCGGTGGAGGTGCCTATTCTATGTAAAATTCATTTTCTTCTGACGCCTATAAAAAATGTGGTATTGTTGTTCACTTTGCTGGAATTTTTTTTTTTTTCTTTCATATTTACTTGTTTGAAAACTTTCTCGCAGTAAGCAAAGAGTAATTGCTGTTACTTCTTAAAAATATCTTTCAGCTATTCACTGTTTTTCTTATTCGCATGAAATGGAAAATAATGACATTTTGGTTTCGTAGACTGAAGGGAATTGCCATAGCTGCACTTTTTTCAGTAAACCGACTAATCGGGTAGTATTTGAATGAAAATTATTACTTCTGATGCTTTTATTTCAAACAATTTTAATATAATAAATCCTCTAAGTGTGGATTGATGTTAAAACGGAATAAGACGAGCGTGCGGAGCTCCCTTTCTAACTGAAGGTCCTATTCATGCTATTAGATATGGAATATGGAATCGTTGAGAGGACCAATTTTCATTGCCTCTGTTGCAGGTTAGTAGATCTGAGTGATTTTGAGCAATGTCGTGGGTTAAACAGACATAGGAGGGCATCGGTTCATTTTGTCTTGGGATGCGGAAAGCTTCACTAAAAATATTCTAGTGGCATTAAATCGCACAATCTATGCCACCTCCACGAGAGATAGCCATATCCAGCCACATACAGAATATAGATCGTGACATTTCTGCTAGAACTACATGTCGAACTGTACTACTCTCGACCTATAGTACTCGCCTTTAATGGTGATGATCTCACCAACGTCGTTTTCAAAGAAGTATGGTTCAATGATGTCACCGGTTTAAAATCTAGACCACTGCATTGTGGTGTTAAAGTCGTCAAATGTCATACATAGTCACTCATTAAAAATTTAGAAAAATATTGTGAAAATGGAATATGGAGGTGAATCTTGCAAAGTCGGAGGAAATGAAAAAAATTTGGTAGTACGTGGGAAAAGAAATAATCGTCGTAAATGAGTATTGCTACTTAGGGGTGCTATTTAAACCAAAAATGTACTTCAAAAAACAATACGAAAATAAAAAAAACGCAATAGTAGCAAGTATAAATAGCTTATGAACTAGTTTTTTTGGAACAAATAAAATAGATCTAAGTGCTAAGCGGAAGATATTCCAGACTGTCTGTCGAGCCATTCAAAGTTATGCGGTTTAGGTGTGGGGGCATGGATTATTTGAAGATGTGGGTGAATAACATCTGCATTTTATAAATAATCTTTTACCTGACTGCGCATACTCTAACGCTATTTATCTTGGCACAGGGTTAGAACAAGGACACATTTATAATCTATCACTATACTTGAAATATATACATAAGACTTTATTCGAATACAAGAATGAAAGACTGCCGCATATACTGTGAAAAGTGATTTTAAAACGAAAAATTTTCTGGAATGGAAATTGGAATGATAAATGCGAAATAATGCTGAATAGCATTAAAACACCCAACAAAGCTTTTAAGATCATAATATAGGACATAATTACCCATAGGCATTCGAATTCCGTTGATTTTTTAAACGAGGAGTGGTTGAATTATGCAAAACGGGCTATATAAGAAAAACTGCTCCATCCGTACATGAAATTGAAACAATTCTGGGAAGATGCCCCATATTAAAATGTTATTGAGACGCAGCTTTTGGGAAATACCAATCTGAAATTGTAAAAATTCTGAACGGTAATCGATGATCCAAATTGGAGAAATCCTACGAGCTTTGTTATTTGTGCTTCACAATGTAGGCAATTTATATTAGATGAATAATATTGATCTTTTTGCCGGCAAACGACTTAATATTTCAATGCTGACTGTTTATTTTGAATGTAATATAGCTTTTGAAATTTACTATTTTCTATATGTTATTGGGTATGGGAAAAAGTTTCCGTCCTTTCTTAGCCAAAGTTACGAATTATTTAAAAAATTAAATAAAACACGATATTATGTGAAGTATGGGCCAGTGGAAGCTACAACTTTACTCCATCTTTCCAAGCAGTCCCTCTAAATATTTCTGGACCTATTTAGTAACGTGCGGTCTGGCGTTGCCATGCAACAAAATCAGTTTGTCATGTCTACCGTCCAATTCCGACCGATGTTCTTTCAGAGCTTGATTTAAAACATGAGCTGCAGTCGGTAACGATCGCCAGTGATGGGTTCAGATGGTTTAAGGGGTTCATAATAAATGAAACCCTTCGGATCCTATAACATAACCTTTGCAGCAGGAATATTTTTTTCGCTGTCGATGGACCTGGTTCACCTGGTAGGCTCCAACATTTTCGACGCTTAGGGTTATCATAATAGATAAATTTTTCATCGCAAGTGACAATGCAATGCAGAAAACGTTTTCTTTTCTGCCGTTCAAGAAGCGCCTCACACGTGACCAAACATCTCTCGATATCCCTCTCCTTCAATTGATGTGGCAGCCAGTTTCTGGACCATTCCCATCGCGTACAAATATTTTCCGACGGTTGGTCTGTCAACATCCAACTCTTTAGACATATCATCAAGGGATCATCCAATAATTGTTGTAGTTGAGTATTTTGGAATTTTTTCGGTGCCCCTTTGCGATCTTTATCACTCATATCGAAATTGGCGCTTTGGAAGCGTCGAAACGACTATTTAGGAGTTGTATTTGATGGAGCGTGATTACCGTAAATATTGATCGTGCAAAAATACGTTTTCTTATGTTTAATTGATTACGAAAAGGCATTTGATAATATGCAGCATGAAAAGCTCGTCAACATTTTGAGGGCATTACATCTTAAAGAAAAGGACATACAATTGATACAAAACTTATATTGGAATCAAACTGCACACATTGTTATTGACGGTGAAAAAACGAATGATGTACCCATTTCCAAGGGAGTACGGCAAGGATGTATTCTTTCTCCACTTCTATTTAACATCTATTCAGAAGCAATTTTCCAAGAAGCCTTAGAAAACACTGAGGACGGTATTAAAGTTAATGGCGTATATATAAACAACATAAGATACGCTGATGGCACAACTTTATTATCGGACAGCATGGAAGGACTCCAACGATTGGTCGATAGTGTGACAAGACAAAGCCAAATATATGGTTTGAAAATCAATGTCAATAAGACAAAATTTATGTCAATCAGTCGTAAGAATGTCTACAATAAGCGCACACTGACAAGTAATCACATGTCGATTGAACGGGTTAATAAATTTAAGTACCTTGGCCGATATATTAATGACACATATGATGATTCAATGGAAATTAAATCCCGCATAGAAATGGCTAGAGCTGCTTTTTATAAATACAGCAGCGTTCTAAAAAACCATAATTTTAATTTAAACTTAAAAATACGTTTTGTTAGATGTTATGTTCTGTCAGTTTTGTTGTATGGCATGGAAACTTGGACGATGAAAGTTTCTGATATGAATCGCATAGAAGCATTCGAAATGTGGATACTAAGAAGAATACTTAAAATTCCCTGAACCGACCGTGTCTCAAACTCTGAAGTGCTTCGAAGAGTAAATAGCGAAAGAGAGCTTCTAAGATGCATTAAACGCAGAAAGACAGCCTACCTGGGTCATATATGTCGAAATCATAAGTATAATCTTCTGCAACTTATACTGCAAGGAAAAATTGAAGGAAGACGAGGCATCGGAAGAAAAAGATTATCCTGGTTGCGAAATATACGTCAATGGATCGGAGTCCAAAATATCGGTCATCTTTTGGAATTAGCTCGAAACAGAGACGCTTTTTCAAATACGAGGGGTGCCTTTTATACGTCGGGATTTGGCAACCCTGGTGTTGCAATCTGCTAACTGAAATACCAGCGCTATTTGTGTTGTTTACAGTAACTTAAAACAGTCAACGGTCAAAAATGGAATTAAATCGTGAACATTTTCTTGCGATTATTTTTTACAACTTTCGACGTGGATTAACTCAGCAACATTGCATGGATGAACTTAATTCATTTTTTGGCGATGAAGCTCCATCAAGGACCAGTGTTTATCGATGGTATGGTGAATTCAATCGTGGGGTAGTTCACTCCAAGCCGAATTTCGTGAAGGTCGTCCAAAATCAGTTGTTGTTCCGAAAACCATTGATGCTGTGCGCGAACTGATATTGCAAGATCGTCATGTGACCTATCGAGAGATTGAGACAATCTTGGGCATTAGTGGGACCAGCATACATTCAATATTGCATAAACATTTGACTGTCAAAAAAATTTGTTCGCGTTGGAGCCCACACAATTTGTCAATCGCTCAAAAAAAGGCTCGTGCCGTGTCGATTGGTCGAAGGAAATGCTCAAAAAATACGATCGCGAGGCTTCGAAACACGTCTATGACATCGAGACAGGTGATGAATCATGGATTTACGCGTATGAGTCCGAAAGTAAACAGCAGTCGACTGTATGGGTGTTTCAAGATGGGCCAAATTCGACAAAAGTTGTTCGCGCACGAAGCATTTTCAAGCAAATGGTCGCCTGTTTTTTCGGAAAAACTGGACTTGTCGCAACCGTACCACTAAAACAACGCAGAACAGTAAATTCTGAGTGGTACACAACCATTTGTTTGCCAGTTGTCTTCCAAGAAATTAATGGGTCATCCGCCGTATAGTCCTGACTTGGCACCGAATGACTTCTTTTTATTCCCGTACGTAAAAAACAAACTGAGAGGTCAACGTTTTTCGACACCTGAAGAAGCGGTTGCGGCATTCAGAGTGCATGTTTTGGAGGTACCTCATTCAGAGTGGCAAAAGTGCTTCGACAATTGGTTCAAACGCATGCAAAAGTGTATAGATCTTCATGGAGAATATTTTGAAAAACAATAAAGTGATTTTCGATGATTAAAATTTGTTTTGTTCTCTAATCCCGAAATATAAAAGGCACCCCTCGTATTATAAAAGAAATTATAAAAATGTTTTTATTTTTGTGAGCATATTTGTTAAGCTTTGTTGTATTCATTAAATTTTTTATGCATAGAATTTTATAGTTGCATTATATTTTATACATGATCGTTTGTAGTCGGTAACGAATTGCAAATAAAGAAGAAGATTGATCAATATACGACACGTTTCAGCTGCACTTTTCTTTCAGAGGTTATAATGAAGCAGGACATTTTTGAAGTTAGATAAAAAATTATCTTTACATTTCAAACGAATATCAACTACTGCAATCGAGACCTCACATAGACATATCGTCCCCTTAGTATTAAAATAGCCTATAAATTTTTTGATGTTTTGAGAAAATGAATTTCAAACTTTTTGTCGAAAGTAGCTCTCACTCAAATCTCGTTATGTCTGTAAATATTTATTATTTTTGACTGACGTTTTGACCCACTTTGTGGAACTAGAATTTGACCAAATTTTGACCACATATAAAATCGACGATGGAGAATCCAAAAATTCAATAAAAAAAAAAGTCTATGAGCACATAGGCTATTGTTATACTAAGGGGACGATATAATATTAAAAAACTATAAAAAATATACCAAATTTTTGATAGCTTATTGCGTACCTCCATTTAAGCAAAAATCAAATGGTATCCAACGAGATAACGCTTTTTTAAGGAAAGCAAAACTTTCATATAAGTACACCAGCTCCACGTCAACGCTTAAACAAAATGGATTGCCACAAATCTGTTTAGCAAAAAATGCATAAATTCAGCTTCAAGTATAAACTCTTATGTGCGTATGTGTGCTTAAGTATTGAAGCACAACTTATAACTCCTTAGTCTTTCTTTCTTTAAGTACATCTTTCCAACAGAACTGGCTTCTTAATAAATTTGTAGTGATAAAAATAGGAAGTATATTACAAAAATGGTTTGCGCAAGAAAGTGCACTCCTTTGTAGAACCAGTAGTGGCAGTAGTTGTTGTCGTTCTTGTTGTTGTTGTATTTGTATTTGTTGTTGATGCTGCCACTATGCTTAACGTGCTTAACGTGCTTTGTAACAAAATGCCATAAAATTGTGCGTTCATTTCCTTTCGTTAGGCCTTCGAGCAACTTGTAATACTACACGTTGATGATATGTCAGCAAAGGAGCGTTGCAGAGCGCACAAACTCCAACACTAACCTACACTTATATCTACATACATATATACCTATACATATGTATGTATTTAGTAGTATGCATGCAAAGAAATATTTTTACAAATACGTGTGTATGTATGTATGTATAAGTATGCACAAAAGCGTTTTACGAGCAGCTTCCTTTAGTAGGCGGAAAGCAGGTTTCATGCGTTTTTGCTTCTTGGTCTTGGTTTCTAAAATATCCAACAGGCTAAGATTTTTCATACAAAAAGAAGTAAAAAAAAAAATACTAAAATTGAAGAAGGGTGAACTTCGCTGCGGCTGCTTGTGAAGTCAGTGCTAAGCGGCAAATTGCATGACACTACTGATATTACCAAAGAACGAGCCGTTATTAGGCGTGTAGCAACATTATTGTCGTTGTTGGGGAGGGTTCCGCGTTAGCAACCGGAAGGACTCATAAAAATAAGCAACAAATTTCATTGTTTATTGCTTTGTTTGTTGGTGTTGTATGTTTTTTTTGTGTTTGGTGTTTTTGTTTTTTTTTTTTGGTTTATAGCGGGTTAGCGTTTTTCTTCTGCTGCTTAATGGGGATTTCCGGAGATTCCGCCACCGTCATAGAAAGTAACTGTAGTTGTGTTAGTGTCGTTTAGCATAATTTATAAGTACAGGAAATACATATTAATGTAACGGGTAATTTTTTTAGGGTGCAGATTATTTTTATTATTAAGTATGTATGGCGGACGCCGTAGCCGAATGGGTTGTTGCGTGACTTTTTCAATCTAAAATTTCACAGACATGTTCAATAATATTCAAATCTGGGCTTTGCGGTGGTGTATTTAATTGCCTTGGAACATGGTAAAGCTGCCAATCCTTCACAATTTGTGCTGTGTGCTTTGGATCGTTATCCTGTTGAAAGACCCAACCTGGATCAAGCTCCAAATCATCCACCGAAGATTTCAGGTTGACCTCCAATAGTGATTTGTATTTATAACAATCCACATTACCTTCTATAGATACTAATCTTCCAACTTCAGATGCAGCAACAGCTCCCAAACCATTACATTGCCGCCACCATGCTTCACTGTTCATACCAAATTCTTCGGACTCAGTGCAGTATTTTTTCCTCCACACTTTTTCCCTACCGCTCTTCCATCCCTACCGAATATATTAAACTTCGACTCATCTGTAAACAAAACTTTTTGCCAAAAATCCATGCCCTTTTCCTCGTGTGCTTTGGCGAACTCTAGGCGAAGTTTACGGTTTTTTTTCAGAAATAAGAGGCTTTTTTCGTGGTGTTCTACTATGAAAGCCGTTTTTGTTCAGAGCTCTTTGAATTGTTCTTGGATGAACACACTTGTTGCATGAGCTTGGTATATCCTCGGCCAATTTTGGAGCAGAAACTTTGGATTTTTGTCCACTTCTTTGAGAATCAAGCTGACGTTTTTGCGACATAGCTTGCATGGGCGGCCACTGCGCTGCTTATTTTCGGTGGAACCACTATTTTTAGAGTTTTTTACAATGGTCTGGACTGTTGCACGACTTAAGTTTAAGATTTTTGAAATTTAGCCATATGATTTTTTTTCTTTCCTGTGCTGAATAACTAAATTTCTAACGTCAACTGATATTTCTTTTCGAGGAGCCATTGTAGATGCTTAAGTAAGAGCAATTGCCTTTACTTAGTTTGAATAGCTCGATAATTTCATAGTAATTAGTGTTTATAAAAACCTGCCCCGACTGCTTCTTAAAAATATCATGCGATCATGCGATCATACGTGCTTTGTGCCTGGTTCTCTTTTTGCTTACAAAATTAGTCGCCAACCCTAATTGCTTTAACAGTGATCGAAGGCACTCCACACAAATTAGGTGAAAATAGTCAAATTATTGTACATCGCTTGGGCAGCTAACTGTTAGGCCCATTTCTTAGATGTTTCGGTCATCAAAAGTTACTTGCTGCGATAATTTAGCACCTAGGAGTATAGTATTGACATGCGAAACTGAAAATTTGTGAATCATTCGCCTGATACACTGATGACTACGAAAAGCAAAACATACCGAACAGTGCATTTGTCTGGATACATTCGCAGTTAATGTCCCATCTTTGGTCTCATATCACTTGTCATAATTGATGATGATGACGAAGGCACTGACCACAATTTTCAGCCAGAAACTGAACTTTTAGAAAACGATGAAGTTTGAAACGATGAAGCAGATGAAGAACTTATTGTTTCAAGTCAAGTCAGGTCCATCGCTGAACAACAACGTACTTACAATCAAGAAATGAATGCTGACACAAAAAAACCAGTTATGATGGCAGTTTTCCAAATACCAATGGATATGATTGGTATTATAGCTTTGTTTTGAACCAAATGTGTTCAGACAGTGATGATAAAATGAGAAAATAACTTTTTTACTCAATCTGGCAAGAGAATTGGCGTTAGATCACATGAAATTTCTGGTGTATAATGAAAGATTGCCAAGAGAACTAAAAATGACGATAAACAGGGTTCTCGGTAAAGATCTTCCCCCTCCCCCACCAACCATTCGATCTATCTCATCGAGTGGAAGAAAACTTTGCACTATTTGTCCGCCAAAAACAAAAAGAATAACTAGATATTGTAGCTGCAATTGCTTAAAGCCAATTTTTCTCCAATGCTCTAAGCCACTTTGTGTGACCTGCCAACAAAATTTGGAACTTTTTATTACACGATTCATATGATCTCTTTTTACTAAACTGATAAGTTTAAGCTTAATATAGAAAGAAACAATTTTTTTTAATGAATGAATGAATGGAATATTGTTTTTTTTTAAATGCATAACTTCTGGAGGACGAATTTTTAAGTAATGTTCAACATGAAATTATTTCTGACTTAACCACTGAATTTATCTTTTTTCGTAATATATCGTTGAGTTTAAGTTTAAATAAAAGTAAATGTAAAACATTTGTTGAAAACAGTAATATATGGAATATTTTTCGTTGTTTTTGTATAGATATAAGTTTTAAGGTTTAATTTGTGAAATGAGAACAGAGCCTATTTAACATAAACTGCCATTTTCAATTCAATAAATATGTTAATAAATAAAAATATAAGTCTTCAAGCAAAAAGTTAAATAGTTTCACCACCTTTACAAACCGGAACTTGGTAAAGGCAAGTCGTCGAAATGGTGTCTGATATACTACTATGTCAGTGGAATTGTGAAAATTAAGTCACGTTAGTCGCAGAGGGTTAATATCAATTTTAAGGAATCAACTTGTATTTTGAATAATTCTGAATATATTCCAGAAACTTTTGGATCAAGATATAATAATTGCATATAAAATAAAAATGAGCTGACTTTTGAACTTAACATTATTCAAAACAATTGAAACATATTAAAGGGTTATACTATAATTATGGACCAAACTTTATTTCTGAAATACATTTTCCAGATTTATAAACTTTTTTTTATAACCTTTTTTCTAAATATTTTGTTAATTAGTTGGCGTATATCGACAGATGTCCATATCGCAACACCCTTTATAAGCTTATTTGTATTTTTGCACAAGTATATAAATATGCACACATACGTGTGTATGCTTAACCAATTTACTTTCGCTTTATTTAAACTTATTGGATATTTCTGGGATTTTATGAATATTCTGGCTGGAGCATAGGCAGTTTTTCTCGTTCATTGCACATTGAGCGTCTTGTACTTGTATACTGAATTTTTCTTTGTTTACTTTTGCCTTATTATTTTGTGATAGTTTGCTTTCGACACGCTTGCTACACTTTAGCAGTTTTTTTTTAATTTTTTTTTATAGGTACTCGTATATGGAACGAAAATATTTAGAGAACGCAGTAAATCGTCCGAAATCTAGTGGCGTTTTCTATTTAGACGAGCCCTTGCTTGCTGTTAACTTCAGGTATTGTTGTTGTTGTGGCAGCACAAAACCATTTTCGTGCATACTTATACATTTTTACTTATTCTAATGTAACCTTGATTTTGGAAGTACAATTTTGTGGAAAACTGCTTAAGTGATAGTCCTTAGCTTACGTGATAACCCTTAAAAGGAACGAATCCGTTGAAAAAAATTTCGTGGTAACGTGAACTTTAATAAATATTAATATAATAGGTCTATTTATAAGTTCGTGCGGTTTTACAACAGATGGCGTAACTTGATTATTATTCCATCGATCCACATTTCCAAACATTCATTGGAGAGCTACTGTCGTAAGGCACAAACCTCAGTATAAGTTTTTTATTTGAAGCGTAAACAACAATATTTTTACCACACTTGAAAATGTCGAATTTCGTGCCAAATAATGTGTTTTTGCGGGGAATTCTTCTTCATTATTTTAATATGAAGAAAAAAGCAGCCGAAAGTCATCGTATCTTGGTGGAAGTTTATGGTGAGCATGCTCTATCTGAGCGAACGTGCCAGAAGTGGTTTGCACGCTTTAAAAGTGGTGATTTTGGCTTGGAAGACGAAGAACGCGAGGGTGCGCCGCCAAAGTTCATGGATACCGAATTGGAGGAATTGCTCGATCAAGATCCGGCTCAAACGCAAGAAGAGGTTGCAAAAACTTTGGGAGTTGATCAATCAACCATTTCCAAACGTTTAAAAGCCATGGGAATGATCCGAAAGGTAGGCCATTGGGTGCCGTATGAATTGAAGCCAAGAGACGTTGAACGCCGTTTTATGGCATGCGAACAACTGCTTCAACGGCACAAAAGAAAGGGTTTTTTGCATCGAATTGTGACTGGCGATGAAAAGTGAGTCCATTACGACAATCCAAAACGTCGGGCAACGTATGGATACCCTGGCCATGCTTCAACATCGACGTCGGCGCAGAATATTCATGGCCTGAAGGTTATGCTGTGCATCTGGTGGGACCAGCTGGGTGGTGTGTATTATGAGCTACTGAAACCGAATGAAACGATTACGGGGGATGTCTACCGACGACAATTGATGCGTTTGAGCCGAGCACTGCGAGAAAAACGGCCGCAATACGCCGATAGACACGACAAAGTTATTTTGCAACATGACAATGCTCGGCCACATGTTGCACAAGTGGTCAAAACATACTTAGAAACGCTCAAATGGGATGTCCTACCCCACCCGCCGTATAGTCCAGACCTTGCGCCATCCGATTACTATCTCTTCCGATCGATGCAACATGGCCTGGCTGACCAGCACTTCCGTAATTACGATGAAGTCAAAAAATGGATCGATTCGTGGATTGCGGCAAAACCGACCGAATTTTTCACAAAGGGAATCCGTGAATTGCCAGAAAGATGGGAAAAAGTAGTAGTAAGCGATGGACAATATTTTGAATATTAAATTTGTAACCATTTTACGTCAATAAAGTTTCAAATTTCGAAAAAAACCGCACGAACTTATTCATAGTCCTATTAATATAGTATTAAATATTTTGTAAGTTATATCTTGTAAAACATTCTTATAAAGTATGATAATTTTAATAATTGAGTTTATTTGTTTAAATTAAAAAAAGTTCATTCAGCTTCTCTCTGAATACTCATCTCCATTCAATACTATGTTTTGAAACAACAGGCTCATAAGCTGCTACTTCCTGCTGTTGTTGCTTTCCTTATAAAATTTCATACAAATTCTGATTTTGGAGAAGTTTTTGTAAACAGCTTTTGTGTGTTTTCTTCTATATAAAAATCGAGTAATCGTTATATGGAAAAAACTTGAAGAAAAATTATTGGGATTTGCTCTTTATAATGTCAAAATTCAATGAGCAATAAAACTGCATATTTAAAAATGTTCTAAAAACCTTGGAATTTTGGGAAAATTTGTTGAATTTGCTCTCAAATTTACGTTAAGTTTCAAACTTGGGCTTACTAGATTTTTGTTGGAGAATTAACATTTTAATAAAAACATTAAATTATTAATTATGAAAGGTTTAGGTACCAATTATTATAGAGTTGGACATCTTTATCAAATTTCATGAAAATCGAAGCGAAGACATTTTTATGTGAGCTTTGCTCGATATTCTGATTTTCTAGACGTGTAGATAGCTCACCGTACGACGTCGACAGTACGGAAAGGAGTTACCTGTATGCCGCGATGTCTGAATTTGGTATACCCGCAAAACTAATACGGCTATGTAAGATGACGTTGTTCAACACCAGCAGCGCCGTCAGAATTGGGAAGGACCTCTCCGAGCCGTTTGATACCAAACGAGGTTTCAGACAGGGTGACTCCCTGTCGTGTGACTTCTTTAACCTGATGTGGGAGAGGATCGTAATAGCCGCAGAGCTTAGTTGCTCAGACACAATTTTGTATAAGAGCGTACAATTGTTGGCGTATGCCGATGATATTAACATCATCGGCCTTAACAACCGCGCTGTTAGTTCTGCCTTCTCCAAACTGGATAAAGAGGCAAAGGGGATGGGTCTGGTGGGGAACGAGGACAAAACGAAGTACCTCCTGCCATCAAACAAATATCTCTCTTACCAACAAGTGCTACTTTGGGCTAAGTAGGCAACTGAGCAGTGAAGTCCTCTCTCGACGAACAAAACTAACACTCTATAAGACTCTCATCACGCCCGTCCTAACGTATGGCGCAGAAGCTTGGAAGATGACAACATCCGATGAAGCGACGCTTGAAGTGTTTGAGAGGAAGATTCTGCGGAAGATTTTTGGACCTCTGCACGTTGGCAATGGCTAATATCGCAGGCGATGGAACGATGAGCTTTCCGACGGCAAAGACATAGTGCAGCGAATAAAGATCCAGCGGCTACGTTGGCTGGGTCATGTCGTCCGAATGGATACAAACGCTCCGGCTTTGAAAGTATTCGATGCGGTACCAGCTGGTGGTAGCAGAGGAAGAGGGCGGCCTCCTCTGCGTTGGAAAGATCAGGTGGAGAAGGACTTGGCTTCACTTGGTGTGTCCAACTGGCGCCGGTTAGCACGAGAAAGAAACGACTGGCGCGCTTCGTTAAACTCGGCCAAAATCGCGTAAGCGGCTATAGCGCCAATTAAGAAGAAGAGAAGATAGCTCACCGAATATATTATATATCAAATTAGCTGCAACGCACTGTACCGTCGATCCAATTATTAAGAACTACTTAAATTTCATGGTGAGTGAAAATATCCCGAACGGCTTAGTCATTCTTTGCATTAAATCAGATTTACCTAAACGCGTGCATTGTGATGATTTAATTATTCGGAAATGTGCACCTGCAGTTTCTGAACCATAATTTTCTACATTTTTAACTCTAAAGCCCCAAAATACTGTCCTATGCGTATTAACTCATCCATATTAAAATCGCTTTCGGCTATAAATGAATCAATTTATTTATTCAAATTAACTATTTCCAAACTTTTTTTAGCTGCTGTGTCATTTTTTAACTTTTCTGATGGCGTCTAAATATCCAGTAATAAAAGCGTTCAGTGTTCTTCGAAAGACGAAAATATATTTCTCTTCTTCTTTGCCACACTCGCGGTAAGCGCTTTAACCCTTTTTTGCGCCCCCTAAGAAATCACAATAGTCATACATTTATTCTATTTTGTGTGAGCCAACTTTATTCTTGCTAATGTGCAAAGCTTTACGCATCACTCTAAGGCACCCAGTTTGAGACTTGATGACACCTTGTGCGATTTGGCTTTACTTTTGGAAACAGTTCGGTTTCACTCTGGTAAAAAGTAAAAAGCAAACTGAAGCAATGCCATGTGCGTGCCTCGTACTGAAGTGCGCTTGTTGAAGCATTCGCTCCATATATGACAACCTCAAATCTACTTATTTACATAAGTACATACATATGTACGTATGCAGAAAGTAGAGATTTTACTCTACATACCTACGCGTGTGAGATTTTACTCTACATATCTACCTATATAAATCGTGCACACCCCGTCTGCACGTTAAATTTTTTATTAATTCGGAAAATACCAAAGAAAAAAATCATCAGCAGCAAAGTCTACAAAGCGTGAAATTAAATTTCACTTATATTAACTTCCAATATTCCTAGTTTATTGTTAGTGTCTAAGCTTGTGTGCAAGGATATGAGGTAATAGCCGTTGTTGTTATTGTAGCAAGTTTCCTTTTGTGTCTAGGCACGCAATAGTTTCTTTATGGGTTTTGTTTTCTTTCTATCCTCCTCCATTTTATCGCATTTTTTTTTTTTTTTTTGTTTTTTGGTTTTTTTTATCTATGATTACGTTCTTCATCTGCAATGCTGTGGGCGGGATTTATGATTTAAGTTGATGTGCTGTAATGATACGTTCCTTACACATTTTTATGATTAGGTACTCCTATAACTTTCGAAATAAATGAAAAGTTTTATATTTAGTGCGTATAAAGGAAGTGATTTCCAGAAATGAGCTTTTAGATTAAAAAATGGTATTTTTCGAATCTCATTTCCACATATTCAAATAGGAAAAGTTTTTTTCTATCCACTTCTTACCATCATTTGCTAAATCATGAGTAGTTGTATAAATAGTCTGTGTGTCCGTTTGTCTAATAACTAATTTCACCTGTGTTAAAGCAAATTTTGTGGGAGGTTGTGGAACATTCGCATACATATAATTGGTTCAGCGACTATTATTTCAAGGTAAACATATTTACATATATATATTAATTTGAAATTCGAAAGTCTCAATGGTTCAGAAAACATTACATAGACTGTATTTCTGGAATAACCCTTCAGGACAAAACTTAAACTAAAAACTACAACTTTTTTTTCATAAATTGTTAAAATAATCCTTTAAGAATATGTCAAAAAATTTTTAGAACGCAGATTTAACGGCATAGAACCTCAATTATGCCTCAGCGTCATCGAAAATTTGGACCATCGGTATTCAAACTTTAGACGCGTTTTGCTCAAAACTATATTTTTCGAATTGGAATTTTTTAGAAGCAAGGAAAATTCGCCCCAGAATTTATTTTTTTTGTTAGGGATTTTTATTCCGTGAATTTTTTTTCCATTTATTGTTAATTCATATAGAAATTATGACATTAATAAACAAAAAAATTTTTGGTTTTTTGTATTCAGGTCACTGTCGCCGATGCTACAATGCCCGCCGATTGAGAAGCCCCGCTGCGACCTTCCTGGAAGAATTGCGTGTACATCCGCCATTTTAAATGATTAAAATAAAAAAAAAATTTTATATTATTTTAATGTATAAATAATCTGTATACCAATTGTAAAAAAAAATACTGACTTCTTCATTTTAAATAATTTTAATAAAAATCAGGAAAAATGTGGCCGTTTACAGGTATCTGTCCCCTTAATGGTCTCTAATCTTATTCGGGCAAGTTGTAAGCTCTTAAGTGCACACGCCTAAACACAAAGTGTACTCCGCGGTGGTAGATGGTTACAATAGCATATCAGGGTACACAAGGTAGTGCAAAATTAATCACCCTATTAGAAAATTTAGAGTTTTTGCAAATGGCGTCGTCTTCAATCGTATTTGAAACTTATGAACGAGCTGCAGTATTCAAATAGACAAGCAATGGAGCGCGTAAAGCTCCTAATAGAGATTTTCATTACTCAAAATCAATTATTTTTATTTAGTAAAAAATTGTTCAAAAACTTCAGAAATTAAGACTAAGATGACTCTTAAGGTATATGATAAATATTAGCTTGTCTGAGCATAACGGGATCAATGCGAAATTGTCTCAGAACGGCGTTAGGTATGGTCACTGGACTCATTCCACTCCGCTCGGCAACTAGTGTAGTCCTAAGGCTTCCTAATTGATTCTATCTTAAAGAAGGTAATCTTACAGGGCATGTCAGATTCCTGGGTTCAATTCTGAACTCTCCGTACCTAACGGTCAAGATGGAAAGGAAAGTAGAGTTTTCCAAGAATTTCAAGGTGGTCATCAGTGATCGCTCAACGTGGAGAAATAATGAAATATCTTTAAAACAGGGCGCATCATAGCAGGGTGGTTTACTGATGTATCCAAAATGGAAGACGACAGTGCCGGGGCTAGAATTGTCAGACCACACTTCAAAAAGGCAATTAAAACGGGGAAAACGACATCCCTTTTTCAGGCAGAGGTCCACGCCTTAGATCTGTGTGCCAGGGAATGTCTTCGTTGAGCCACGCATGGTGCCAATATCAAAAGTCTCTGTGAGAGTCAAGCAGCTCTAAAACCGATAGATTGCTCCCCATTTCAATCAAGGTTCGCCTGGGAAGGTTTTAAAACTCTCGAACTCTGCAATCAAGAAACTTTGTTACTTTGATGAGAGCACCGGAACATGAGGGGCACAAAAGAAATGAAATTCCGGACACTTTAGCGGAAACGGGTGCAAACATTCATTCCCTTTATTGGCCCTGAACCTTTACGCGGCATAAACAACAACTTCAAAAGAGCCTTTTACGTGTGCGGGAGCAATGAGAATTAGTCGAATACTGGAGAGCCCTAATGGGCATGCGAATAGAAAAAAAAATTAACCAGAACGTGTAAAAGTAGATGCAATCCTTATCGTCAGCAGAAAAAACATAAAACGCTACACTGAACTACTAACAGGACATGGTAAACTCAATTACCACATAAAAAAAATTGGTGAGGCAGAAAATGATTCTTGTAGATTCTGTAAAGAGGCACGAGAAACAACAAAACATTTTCTATGCGACTGCCCAGCAGTGATTTGTAGTTATATTCACAAACAAAATTTGATGATTTATTTTGCGAAACCTTGTACTGGGTGTTCTCTTTCCAATATCGGTATCGATAACTATGGATTAACAGTTGGGAATGGTAGTGTGTTGACATTTCTATTCAGTAAGGTGTGGCAAGCCATCATGAATTGTTGAAAGTCAAAATTACAATTACTATCTAAGTTCTTACGACTTTTGGCAGACTTAGACCTGGGCTCAAACAAAGGTATCAAAATGGGTTTCTGTGCCTAAGTGGGCCCCTCTATACCCGGCCTAAGTGGGTCCCTCTACACTCTTTACCAAACCAAACATAGTGTACCATAAAGGCCCGCCTACATGCATACTTCGCCTCGCTTTGACGTAACGCGAGAAACTCGGGTGCTTGCTACTGTGAGCGCTTCGATAACGAAAGCTTAAAATTATTTATTATTTTTAGAATAATAACTGCATTTACCAAATAATTACCTATTTAAATTTAGCTCCGGCTTAATTTGCTTGGATTAATTTTATTTGCTTGCCTCTAATGATTGTCGACGCTTGCGATAGGCACGAGAGTCACCCATCTTTACGCATTATTTTGGCGTTGGCGTTGCTCAGCTTTGGCTTTATGAACGTCTTCATATAAATTTACGTATGCCTGCATAGTCAACTGTTGAAGCGACGTCACTGACAGCGCGCCACCAAAGTTCTTTGACGACGGGCCTTGGTCTTTCTGCGTGAAAGCAAATATTTAGTTTTGAGAGCATCAGTAAGTTACTTGCAATGAAAACAGTTGAAGGAACTTCTATTACAATGAGGTTTCTAAACCAAAATAACCAATAAAGAGGGCAAAAAACTTAGAAGTTCTTCATTTACCAAAGAAAACAGGTAGATTTACAGATATTTAAAAAAATTTTTAAACTTAAGTCAAATTGTGTGGATTTGTAAGCGGGAAATCATTATTATATTGTAATATATTTAGTTCGATATTTCGAGTATAAATTTATACGTATCTAAGAAAAGAAAAAAACAAAAAATTTAAACCTTAGCAACGTACAACCATATCATCCAAAATGATGGACATAACTGAATTTCAGATATCTTTGTTGCTAATTCAAACCACTGTTTGCTACTTATCCCGAAATATTACGAATTTTAACGATTCTGCGCAGTGAGGGCAGTATGGTGAGTTTCCCAAAGGAAGAGAGAGAGAAAACATCAGAGTGTAAATAAGTTAAATGAGATAAAATGGCTTGTGCAACAGGTGTTTGCTGGAAAACGCCGAAGTCTCAATTTAAATATTTCCAGTCGCTCTAATCCTCATTCCGATTTGCCGCTTCATTCAGTCTCGTGCTTTGTTTACATTACGAATTGCATTGCTTTACTCGCCCACACACACCAAAGGCGCACACATACTGACCAATGTACGTACGGTTGGTTTGCATTGCAACTCAATTTGTTATGTATTGCCACAGTGTAAGGCAACTACATACAAATATATATGCATATATATGCAAAGTGTTAGACAGTTGAAAAATTTACATTTGTATGGGTGGTTATATAAAATTCATATCTATGAAAAGTTCTGTTTGGCAAAAGTTACAATGGCTGGGAACACTGCATATTTCCGCTGTCTTTTTTAATATAAATTAAATATGCAACACATTTTTTTCTGGAGTGCGTATGTTAATGTGCATATGTTGTGTTAGTTTTGTTAAACAAAAAAACACTGCCGTCCATAGCCATGTATGATTGTCCGCAACACTGATGCAGCGGAAGTGGACAGCTAAACAGGAAAAAGGTTACATATGCAATCATTTGGGTCCCATAGCGGCGGAAGTTTACCAAGTGAAAGTTTTTTTAATTTAGTCCACTTTTTTTTAATACACTTTAATACATTTTTGTAAACATACTCCTTTATGGTAAATATTTATGAATTTAAATGTATTTAAAAATGTTTTCACTTATCGTATTGAACTTTTATATATCTAAATTACTTTATAAATAAATTCTGAATTATTTATTTATTTATGAAAAGTAAATGTCTTTTGTAGTTGCAATTTACTTGCAGCTCCATTCACAAAGCACTGCACAACGAAATACTTCTCATCAAATTTTGTTTCTGAATGACTTAAAAGAACAAAAACAAATAAATATTGAGTGACGGAAATCTTTAATGTAACCTTCACGTGCACCATTGCGCGTTTGCTTGAATACTACAGCTATTTAGTTTACATGTCCGGCATGTAACTGGCGCTTACCCATTTTTTGTGTGGTTGGCCGAGCGTGGTGTGCGTCTTGATGTTGTTCCACAAATGGAGGACCTACAGGTTCAAGCCGACCCCGAACGGCAGATACTTTTTTTTATTTTTTGAGGAGCTTTTCTATGGCAGAAATACACTCGGAGGGTTGCCATTGCCTGCAGAGGAGCGACCGCTATTAGAAACAACTTTTTCTTCATTTTGGTGTTTCATGGAGGCTCGAACCACGTCCTCTCCGAATCCCGAATGGTAGTAAAGCCCCAAGCCATTCGGCTATGACGGTAGCTATTTAGCTTACAAGTGTCAAATATTACTGACGTACGACGCCATTTGCAAAAATATAAATAATATTAATTTTGTGTCACACTCTGATGTAAATAAATCCATTATGAGTATCCTTGGAGTCAAGCTCATAAACAGATTATGAATTCATAATATTCTCTCTCCGACTAAGTAATTGGATTTCTCTTGCTTACGTAGGAAATAAAATTTTGCGCTAACCCACGTAGACTGAGTTCCATTTCTTCTTCTTCTTAATTGGCGCGATAACCGCTTACGCGATTTTGGACGAGTTTGACAAAGCGCGCCAGTCGTACCTTCTTCGAGCTAACCGGCACGAGTTGGAAACACTAAGTTAAACCAAGTCCTTCTCCACCTGATCCTTTTAACGCAGAGGAGGTCTTCCTCTTCCTCTGCCACACCAGCTGGTACCGCATCGAATACTTTCAGAGCCGGAACGTTTATATCCATTCGGACGACATATCCCAGCCAACGTAGCCGCTGGATCTTTATTCGCTGCACTATGTCTATGTCGTCGTAAAGCTCATACACTTCATCGTTCCATCCCCTGCGATATTCGCCGTTGCCAACGTGCAAAGGTCCAAAAATCTTCCGCAGAATCTTTCTCTCGAACACTCCAACGGACGCTTCATCGGATGTCGTCATCGTCCAAGCTTTTGCGACATACGTTAGGACGGGCAGTCAGCCATTCCACGCTACTAGATGATATTTTTCTGGACAAATGAGGTCAAACTGCCTCTTAAGGTAAAAGTCCGACGGTAAACAATCCCAAAATTTTGGGTGTAACCCTTGACAGTTTGCTCTCCTTCTCTGCGCACACAACCGCAATTGTCACTTAAGTCCAAAATCGTAACAAGGTCCTCAAATCGCTTGCGGGCAGCACTTGAGGCAAAGAAACAGAACTATTGCTATCGACATTTAAGGCAATTGGCCGGCCGGTTCTAAACTATGCTGCGCTGTTCTGGTCATCTGGAACTAGTGACACGCAGTGGATAAAGCTTAGGGCATGCCAAAACACTGCCATTCGTATAGCGACGGGTTGCCTCCTGATGTCCCAATTACAACACCTTCGTAACGAGGCCAATATGCTACCTCTCAAGGAGCATAACAACTGCTCAGAAAGCAGTTCCTGTTAGGGTGCTACCGTAGGTTTCACCCTTGCAGACACCTGCTTGAGCCAGATCCGCCTCTCAGGCACGTCGGGATACACCTATTACACTACGTCGACGAGATCCAGGGCATAACAAACAGAGACCTACTGGAACACCCATTACAGATGAAGAGCTCCCCATTCTCAGTGAGACCCGCGTAACACTGGTACAATTACGTTCTGGATATTGTAGCAGGTTAAACTCCTACTTATCCAGAATTGACCCCGACATACCTAACTTTTGTCCGGCATGTAAAGACACCCCGGACGACACTAACCTCCTTTTCACATGCCCCTTAAAACTCCCTCATCTAACACCCCTTTCCCACAGGGCGCACAAAACTATGTTAATAGCGGTCTCGGTAGTCTAGCATAGTGCATTAGCCTGTCGTCCCAGAGGTTGTGCGTTCGAATACCTCGTAAAGCGCGGTCCTCGCACTTATTCCTCAACCCCAAAAACGTATCCTTTTCATCCTTACTCCCGCACAATAGTCTGCGCATTATTTGCATTGTGGCTGCTAAAACGAGCAAAACACAAAGAAAAACACACAGTTATACATTGCATCAGTGGCGCCAACAAGAGGAATTGGGCGATCGCTGTAATAGCGCAGACACACGAAATTTAGCGAAGTCCCCAACCATCTGTGTGATCCTTCTGGAAAAAAATGCCACACACAGATGGCGCTTCAAGCAGTAAGAAGGGGTTGTTCCTAAGCAACGACAGGTGGGTATTCCCACTACTTTGAACTATTAGCAGGCTAATCATCTACTCTGTCAGAAATCAAAATAGATTAACGAAACCAATGCAAGACTGAGTCTTGTCGAGGCCCTACGCTCCCGAGAAGAGTGAACAAGGAAACAAAAATGTTGATAATTTGCAATTGAATGATGTCCTCAAAGTCCTCTCGAATTTAGCAACAGTTTTATTCAAAGTTGATCCACACGGCATAGTGTCAACACGAGCAGCCGCGGTGAGTAATCAAACGATACTGTATTTCATAAATAATGGAATATATTAGCTTTTAAACATATTTTCACATAATACATCTTCGTCTCATTCTGCTCATGAGACCTTATTTGAAAACCCTACACCCTACACAAATTGCTTCCAGATCTTCAAAGCGCTTAAAGTGTTTTAAAATTGTGAAGAAAAAATATAATTTCATCTTCAATCGAGTTTATACTCGTACACTACTACGACGGCCAACATAGCCGATTAGGTTGATGCTTGACTATTATTCGGAAGCCTATGCACGCTTGACACTTAGGGCATGAAATACCAATTATTAGTAAACGTTTTTTCTAATGCCGGTAGCTCTTCGGCAGATAATGGCAAGCCTCCGAGTTTATTTCTGCCAATAAAAAGCTCCTCATTAAAAACAAATAGCCGTCTGGAATCGGCTTTAAACTGTAAGTTCTTCCATTTATGGAGCATCAAGATGCACGCCTCCTTTCCTGCTTCTTCATAGCAGAGAAATGCAATCGGAAGTTTGCCATTGCCTGTCGAGGGGCGACCGCTTTGCATTCTTGGCAATTTTTTGAGAAAAAATAAAGAAAAAAATCGAATCGGTTTGGTGATGAACTGTGTTTATGCAAATTAGTTGATTAAAAAAAAATGCTGTATATACCGAAGTTGGAGCTTTTGTTGATGTTTTTTTTCAAATACCTGTAATATAATTAGTGAGCAGACTCAATTGTGTGTATGATAAAAACTATTGTTAGTTACACTTTTGTGCAGGTGTTGTTTTACATGTCTGTAAATTAGGTGATTAAATACAGTTTCGGTTGAGGTAAGTGTAGATAAATTGTATTGCAATAGCCTAAGGAGAGGATTTAATTGCGTGCATGCGAGAATATACGAAAATGACTATATCTGTCTGTACATACTTATTCACCTGCATACATGAAAATGAGACTAGGTATTATTAGACATTATTGTTGCTTCGATAAGTGGGTTTCTAAAAGAGGAGGTTTTCTATTCATTTGGCATAAACAAACAAAATTCATTCAGCTTTGGGGTACACAATTCTGGTACACAGCACCATACCAAAGCCAGTCACGTGTGGGTATGAACTATGCAACGCTCACAACAGCAATGTCGGAATAGTTCAACAAGCGAAATCAAAATTTAAACAATCACTGGAGAATCGTAGTATATTAGAAACGAGAACGCTCACAAAGACCTGAGGTCAACAATGAAAGCTGAAATAATGCAAAAATTTCAAGATATTAAACTAAGCTGTGTAAATAATGTAACCAGCTTATAAAATCTCTTCTAAAGGTATCAGGTAAGACTTGATTATGTAGATAGGCCTTAACAGCTGAATATGGAAAAGATGTGAGGTCTAATTGTAAGTATCTAAGTTATAAGAAAGATTCAATAATATAGTAAAGGAATGCATTAAAAGAAATTTTAAGGAGTTATAATTTTCAAATTGATCTTTCACAAACTGTTTCTCATACCTGAGCAAAATTTTAGAATTCAGACTTTCTGTGTGTAGGTGTTGTCGAAAATGGGCATTCAAGGTTTGAAAACTTACAAGGGTGGGTTAAAGGAGTCCTCCCATATAATGTAATATTAAAAGTAGTCACCTTCATTATAATCCAGACTTAGCTATTCCAAGTATTATTCAATTATAAAAAGGAAAAAAGAAAATCAAAGAAGAAATGTGTGTGATGGTAATGAGATGATGAAGTAAAAATTACTATTTCTGCCTATCTCGAAGGTCTAGAAAAACATTTCTTTAATGAAGTAAATATGCTTGTGTTAGAATTAAAGGAGATATATGTAAAGAAAAGTAGTTTCACATTTAATTTTACACACTTTCCTCTTCATTCAGAGAAAGTTTTGTCCTCGCTCTTTTCCACGATCTCCTACAATTTCGCACTCATCCTCTTCTTTCAAGAAAAAGTTGGTGCTCCCTCTCTTCCACGACAGCAGTTCTGCACTAGCGGAGTGACTCGTAATTATCTGTGAAAGGATCGTCTCTTTGGTAGTATTTATCAAACATTTATGAAGAATATTTGCGGTGTTACAACTTTCTCTTATGCGCCACTAAAAGAAATTTAATTCAGATTTTATGCCAAGGCATACAGTGCTTTGGCCAAGCGATAGACGATCTACCCTTTCTGAGATTCAAGTGACTCTTTAATACCTGACAGGAATTAGATGAATATATTTGCGCACTACCAACCACCCAAACGTTGCAACCGCCGCAAGCTGTTGATTACGTATACGCAGCGCTGACCGCTAAGCCCGACCAGGCGGGGGGAACTCGATGGCGTATTACGATTAGCCGAGTAATTTGCGTATTTGATTTATGTGCTATAGTAAAGAAAATCCTTTCATTTATGATAGAATTGAATGAATTTATCGGAATTATCTCAAAATATGCTTTTTAGTGCTTTCAAGCGTACAACTTTATATTTCAAATTTGCATTTAGTAGAAAAAATTTACTGAAAAATGCTGATTTTTTTATAAATAATAAGTAAATAAAAAATAATAAATAAATCGGCATTTTTCTTCATCTTCTTCTTTATCTTTTATTATAAGCTTTGCCTGTTTTTCTTTATAATATACAACAATTAGGATGTATACATGTTTATGCAATAAAGTTTACATATATACATTGATACATAAATACATTTCAATAGTTAGGGATATTAAACATAGATTGTTGTACTATAACATACATTCCTGCACAATATATTGCATCCATTTCATATCATTGTTGGGGTTGATTTTCTGCTGAGCTAGATATCCAACTTTCTGTCCATCGTTTTGGTGGTCTTCCTGGTCGTCTTCTTCCTTCTGGTATCCCATCTCGAGTTATTTTTATCAACCGATTGCTAGCGGCTCTTGTCACATGCTCGTTTCATGCTCGTCTTCTGGTCCTTATGAATTTTACAATGTCGGTCACCCCTGGCTGTCCCCACGTTTATTATAGGTCTAGTCTTGTTTTTCCAGCTATGACCCTAAGAGCATGCATTTCAGCAGTCCGCAACAGCTGTTTCGTTTTCATGTTTTCTGCACGAGCTTCTGCTCCATAAGTCAATATCGGTGTTGCAATTGTTTTATATGTAGATTCGAGTTTAATTTTTTTTCACGGTTCATGATTTCGGTGATAGTGAAATAGACGTTTGAGAATTGGTATTATTGAATGCGTTCGAGCCTTAATAACTGAGACGTGGCTACCTTTTATCAGACAATCTCATTTTCTTTCCGTAAATTCTGGCATCGTCGCGCATTCAATCAGCAAAATAGTGTCGACAGGTTGGACATCGCTAGCTAAAAACACGGATTTACCTATATCCGACCAAGGACTGTCACTTCAGCAGCATTCTCCGCATATGTATGGAGAATGCTTATGCTGCTACAACAACAACAATAACACGCACGTTTTTTTAATATTGGAAACTTTTTCGAGTTGAAATTTTATTAATTTTTTATTATGGTTCATTTTTTTAACCAAAAGTCATATAAAACAAATTTACAAACTTTGTACAAAATTTAGAAAGCTAAGCTAAATTTTTAGAAAACTCTCGAGTATGCAGTTTTATAGTCTACTGAATTCAAGTAAACTTATGGTAAAACACAAACTCTTTTGTGCAGTCTCTTTCTTTCACATAACAAGTCCAATTTATAGAAACTGGAGCTGATTATTTTTATTTATTTTTTTATTTTTCAAATGGGCTTGCGCATTTGTCTTACAAAAGAAATTCATTTTAATGGACCAATACGTGAATAGTCAGAAAACTGAAAGGAGTCATTTGCAATAAGAAAGTCGTTGGGTTTCATCGTTAAGAAAATATAAAGAACTCAGAACGCTTCGGTGCAAACTATGGACCTGACCATGTGAAATTTTCTATTATAGGCTTTAGAAACATCTATTCGATTTTAAGCAAATTTACGGCATTCTAAAATCTTGTATCGGTGCTGAAATAAGTGCGATGGAATTCTGTTAAAGTAGATACCTTCAAACCTTGGATATCAGAAAAAAGTTACTCTTAGAAATGTAAAAAATGTAATACTTCTTCAGAGGTTGTTACATCCATTCATGCTACGACCATTACCGGATATAAAGTACTGACTTCAAAGTATCCATAGCTTTTTCCAGAATGCTTGCATGCCAGAAATGCTACGACCAAATATTTCAAGGCAGGTTACTTTTTTTTCCAGTCGAAGGTTTTCATTTAGTTTTTATTCTCACTCTTTACTTTACCCACACACGAAAGCAACCCTCCGTCACCTGCCATAAGAATTGAAGGCGATAAATTTCTAGTGTTTTTCAAAATGCACTTTTAGGATTTTGTTCTATTTTCTAGTTGCAAGTTGCAAGTTGCATTTCCAACAAAAGTTGTTTGGGGGAAAAAGTTTTAGAATGCAGAAAAACTCGTTTAAATGTTTTGACTTTTAATTTTTATCCCATCAAAAACTTTACATTGGCAGAAGCGTTGCTAATTGGCCATGAAGAGTGTACAAATGATCGGCAGGTGAATGAATGCAGACGAGTGCAAATTTACGAGTGTAGTATGTGTGTGCATGAGAGCAAATGTCTGGTAATCTGCATATGTATGTGTGAAGTGTCGGTTAAACGTTAGTGGGAGGGAAGGTAATGATTAGAGGGCGTCCATTAAATAATTAAATGGCCCTTTCTCCACGTGGTGAAATTTTATGCATTTTCATGTACGGCACCACTTACACCTACATGAGGTTTACCTCAGCTGGGTTAGGTGATTGTGGCCATCTTCATATATGCCCATTTAGAAGGCACCCTTAGGCCCAAAGGGGCCTTTCTTTTAAAAAATAAAGCTAATAAAATTAAATATATTTTGGAGTAAAACAACAAAATTAGGGACTGTTTTGAAAAACAAACAAATATTAATACTAATATTATAAATTAAAAAAGAAATAATAGAAACAAATCTAGGGTGGGTTTTTTTTCTCCAAAATTTTTTTGAACCAACAATAGAATTTTCACATTAACATTAATTTAACTATGATTAATAACATGCCCGCTGCGGAAGTGAAAATACGGACAGACAGATTCGCCAGATTCGTGTTAGCCCTGTCTATAAAGGAAAGCAGAACTATCGTAGGTATACTGACAGGCCACAATTTGTTAGCGGCACACACATACAAGATGGGAATTGCAAACAATGATAGCTGAAGATTTTGCAATGAACCAGAAGAGAGAGAAGCTCTTAAACACCTTCTATATTCTTGTCCAACATTAGCTAGAACACGAATGAAATGTTAGGGGCTCTACAATATGAGAGGTTAGAAAGTCTCCCGAGGTTAGAGCTTCAGAGCTTACTTAGATTCGCAAAAGATGCAGGCTTATTACAAGAAGCCTACTACAAGGAAAGGAGGGTCAAGCTCCATCTGGTACCACTAAGCACCAATAGGTCTATGTTATGGCTTTCAGCCAGCCAGGTCAACCTATCCGAACTTAACATTAAATAAATCTCCAAATTATCAATTTTGTTTTAAAATTGTTTCAGTTTTCTTTTTATTATACTCAATCCAATAAATACATTTTTTTTTAAGAGTTCATGGCAATGCCCAAAATGACATGGATCACTTAGCGTAGAATCGCTAAATAATTTTTGTGTAATTTTCCAATTAAGCTGCAATTTTCTCAGATGCCGATCTGACTCAATGGTTTTTATGAATTAAGGGGTTCCGGTGGTCTAGAGCTTGAAAATTTAAGGTATCTTCAGGAATTTTTTTCATAATAAAAAAAAAAAAATATAAAACGAAATTTAAATTTTTTGGCTTTTTATCTAACATCTTTTATATACAAAAATAAAAAAAAAATTTTTTTTTTGTAACTTTAATGATTTTAAAAATGGCGCTGAAGTTGACCATCCCGAAAAATTGGACCTGACCGGTGTTGTCCATTTTGACTCTTCTATTTATCTGAAACACAAAAATCAAAAAAATGATTAATCAGTATGACTGTAGCTATGTCCCGTACTAGAACAAAAAAAAAAATTTCAGAAAATGGCGCGGTTTTGAATTTGACACTCTAAAAATCGGTAATTTTTCAGTTTTTTAATCAAAACTTCGAAATAATAATATGCTAGTACGACCGATAGCTATTGATGTTGTGAACAACTTATTAAAGTTTCAGAGGATTCGGTTGAATACTTTTGTTTCTTTTTTTTTTTTTTTTTTTGATAACACCAGGTCGAAAAAAGTAGTTTTGAGATAATTGTGTTTAAAGTTTAGAGAGTGACCGCGGGACGAATCTGACTCTGCCTGCTAAAACGGCTGTTGAATCGAAAATACTGGGAATATCCTTCTAAAAATTTGACAGTATATTCTTAAAAGCCTATACTTTCGAAATGTCCACAAAAAAAATCGATTTTTTGAGAATTTTAGATCACCGGGACCCCTTAATCGCATATTCCTCGGTTGAGTTACCAGAACATATTTTTTGAATCGACTGCTTTATTGCCTTGTCCCATAAACAGCACAAATTATTTTGGCCTCCTGCTCCGACCTCTAACCATGATCGATGGTGATACTGAAAATTGTATCGAATTTTCTGTTTTTCATCTTTATTTTAGAAAGCTGTAGCACTCAACAGAACGACGAAAAATAAGTCAAAACATAACACAGGATTATATTGATATTATATACCACTCGTCGGGTTCAAGGTTCTTATAAATCATAACTCCTTATTTTGTTTATGAATGTGGTGATGTCATTAATCACAAACGATTGCTGCAATTTTTGCTGGCCTACGCTTTTTAACTATTAAGTCTCCAGCTGAATCGTCCGCTGCCCTTTAAATCATGCGAAACTGTATATGCTGGGTTTTCGTTTAAAAAGCTTAATCTAACGGAATCTCTGTTGAGTAATATATAATTTATAACAGCAACTTGTCTGCTCCCTTATGCCGTTAGAATGTTTGCTGTATGGAAGCGTGCCACAGATTTATTGCCAGCACTTAATACAGTTATTATCCTTCAAAGTGTTGTCGCGTTTTTTAATTCGCTTTGTTAATATGTAATAATAAGCTTCTGAGCTTCTGGGTGTACAAGTCACTTTGTCGTGATGACAATTTTGTTATTGTTGTAGCTATTGCACGTAAGCAACAAATATAAACACTTACAAAGCTGCTTATGGTGAGTAGCGCGACCACACATGTATACGGGTTTAAAAGCATTTACACACATACATGCACACCAAAAGCACACACACACATATACATACAATCTCCATCACACTGTTGGGTTACTGCGGTTTGTATTCTGATGCAGTATGGTATGTGGTGGTATTTTGCATGCGGGCCACAAAACAATGTTGGTATTTACGTAATAATCGCTTTAATTGAAACGTTTTGTCAAATGTGGTACGCAAGCTTGTATTTATATGAGTGTGTATGCATGTATGTTTTATGTGTTAAACACGCGACTCGTCAACAGTGATTGTAGGTATGCATTTATGTGCATATTAAATCGTATGTATGTAAGTACGAGTACAAGCAGGGTATATACATTTTTGTAGTAAATCGGGGCATCTCCAGATTAGCGTGGAAGTAGTCCATTTGGGAAATTAATATACATCAGTTTATGTTCAAACCACAACAATTTTTTGAGTGCTTACTTTTAGTTGGCGATTGTGGCGACTGCTCCATTTTATATATATAGGGACTAGTTATATACTAGTCCCAAAATATATTTTTCATCTTTTATGAAAGCTTTGTTCATATGACGATTGTCTGTAATACCTTAGTGAAATATTTAAATATATGGCTACCAAAATGGACTAGTTAATACTTTTCCATAAATCTTAGAGGGCAAGGTTTCTAATAACTTTTTCCTAAATTTATTTTCTCAATTTTTTTTTAATTTTCTTGTTTTTAATATTACAGTTTTGTTCTCCTAACAGTTGGTTGAAAGAGTTTACGCTCATTTCAAAATTCCAAAACGTTTCTATTTACTATTTACTGCAAAAGTGTCTTAATATTATATTAAATTGTTTTCTTTTAAGATAAATATACAGAAATGTTCACAAACTCCCTTCTTCTCTTATGCTTCAAATTCAAAAATGCATGGCGAGATCTATGAACAATATCTCAATATCACAACAGTATCTCACAAACTGAACAACCTAGGTTTTCACACTCAGGGTTGCGCTGACGACCTACTAGTTTATATATTAGGCTGGCATGACGAAACGATTTCGTATCACATGCAGCATGCCTTTATAATAATAAATAAATGGTGCACGGAAAAAGGGCTTTCCATTAACCCATCCAAAACAGCGCTTGAACCGTTTACTAGGAGAAAGAACATAAATCTCAAATGTCCGATCTTTAACGGAACAACAATTCAACTCTCGACAGAAGCGAACTATCTTGGCTCACTTGGAATTCCCATATTGAGATAGTTACTTCAAAAGCCACAAGGGCATTCTTTGCCTGCACAAGGCTTTTTGGTAACGCATGGAGACTTAGCCCTATGGCAGAAATACACTTAGAGGCTTGCCATTACCTGCCGCGGGGCGGACGTTAATAGAAAAATCCGTGTCTTTCAATTTGCTGCTTCCTGCACGGATATTCGAACCTTGGTACTCCCGAATTATAGGGCCCTTACACTCTCAAATTACTTTTTACTTACTTAGTTCGCTCTAGATTAGAATATGCAATATTTATCTGGAGGCCTTGCCACAAATTTGCTAATGAGAGAATTGAACGTATACAGAAGGTGTATAAGTAAATAAGTTCTCAGGTTATTAAAATTCTCAAATCCGATGCCTTCCTATAATTTCTTTAATTAACTTAAAGTATCTAGAGAGTAGAAGGTCTATATTCTCACTGCTTTCTGTTTCTAGTGTAACTAAATTTATTATCCATTCCTCTTACAGAGCATTCACTTCCATATCACCACTAGATCTTGACACTATTGGCCACGGACTAAGAGAATTCAATGAGATCTCGAGATATTTTCTTATTAAGTTACTCTAAATATTTCTGGACCGAATTAGAAGCGGGCGGAATGGCGTTATCGTACAACAAAATCAGTTTGTCATGTCTACCTTCCCATTACGGCGGCTTTTCTTTGAGAGCTCGATTCAAACGCACTAACTCCAGGCGGTAACGATCGCCAGTGATGGCTTCAGATGGTTTAAGGAGTTCATAATAGATAACACACTTCTGATCCCACCAAACGCATTATACCTATAACCTTTGAAGGATGAATATTTTTTTCGCTGTCGATGGACATGGTTTACCTGGCAGACTCCAACTTTTTCCGTGCTTAGAATTATTATAATAGATCCATTTTTCGCCAGTGATGATGCGATACAGAAAACCTTTTCTGTTTTGTTTTCTGTTGTTCAAGAAGCATCTCACACGTTACCAAACGTCTCTCGATAACTCTTTCCTTCAATTGATGTGACTCCCTGCTGCCTTACCTGTTTTCTGGACCATTCCCATCGCATGCAAACATTTACCGACGGTTGATCTGTCAACATCTAACTCTTTAGACATGCCATCAAGGGTTCGACATGCGTGTTTATCCAATAATTGTCGAAGTTGAGTATCATCGAAGTTTTTCGGTGCCCCTTCACGATCTTTATTACCCACGACGAAAACACTCTTTATAAGTTGTATTTGATGAAGCGTGATTAACGTAAATATTGATTTCTGCTGCACTTTTCTTTAAAAGGTAATAATGAAGCATGAATTCCCGCAAATGCTGTTTTTCGTGACGAACGTAGACAGTTTTGACGTCAAAAAGTAAATTATTCAACGACTACAATCAAAAATACTCAGAACTATAACCAATGCACCTTGGTACGTCCCAAACGAAAATATTCATCGTAACCTCAACATCGATACAGTAGCAGAAATCAACCGCAAACGCAGCACAGTCATATTGTCCGTTTAATGAACCATACAAATACTGACATGCGAAAACTCCCATCAACAGAAAGGGTAAACTCCAGGCGGCTCAAACGACTAACCCCAACTCAGCTGATAACTAGAATAATTTAAGGCTTTGTACAAACACTTGTAAACTGACACAAAAACTTAACCAAAATATAATATTGATAATGATTAATGTTATGAAATCCAAGCTGTAGAAAGAATTACTTAGTGTCATATGACAGTTGTAATTCATAAAGGAGGCAAAAAATAAATAAAAAGGGATCTTTACGCCTCAAACGAATGTTAACTACTGCGATACCTCACATAAAGGTATAGGTACACCTTCAAATCTCCAGTACATGTATTACTAGAGCGAACACAAAATTAGTATCAGCAGCGACACCATTTTTACGAGGGCGGATACTTATCCCCATGCTCAATTATTTACTTATTTAGTTATATGTAGTAATTTAAGCTCATATTAGCTATAAATGGTGTAAAAAAATTGTTATATAATAATTACATTTTATGCTTGAAGTAAACGAAATAAATTAAATTGCGTTCAGAAGTTACCTTGAATAAAAATATGAATGCTTCAAACGTGGTCTAAGATAATCAATAGTGAAAATAGAAACTGAAATAGTTAATACTGTATTAGCGGTAACTTTTAAAATAGTAAAAAAATCAATAACTAAAAAAGACAAATTTTTGAGGTGTTATAAAAACAGACATCGCTTATCGCGTCGATTGTGTACCCAGAAAACTCCTGGTTTAGTGAATCGATTTGATCAAATCTAGGAACCAGTGAGAAAAAAGGAGGATATACCTCAAGTTAAAGTAAAAGTCCTGCTTTGGCAGTTTAGCGACATTTTTTATGTAAAATAAACAATTAAAAATGGTCTTGATTATCTTCCGTAGATGTACAATATAGACCTTAAAGTTACATGTGGAGATGCAAGCTTAAAGGCCCCAATAAATTTATTTTCAAATCGTGTAAGAATTAGAATTCTAATCTATAAGAAAAAATAGTATTCAAACAAAAATAGACGATTATATGAAAGTAGACGTGTCACAGGGGTTTTTCACCAATTTTATTCGACCTCACATAAAATAGGACAGCTCACACCAATTTATAGTATTTTAAATCTCATCTAAATCAGCATGTGATCTCATAAGGGCGATCTTCGTTTGGTAAAATATTTTGTACTACCTATAGTATCTATATATATATATATATATAATTGACGCGTACACCCTTTTTGGGTGTTTGGCCGAGCTCCTCCTCCTATTTGTGGCCTGCGTCCTGATGATGTTCCATAAAATAGAGGGACCTACAGTTTCAAGCCGACTCCGAACGGCAGATATTTTTATGAGGAGCTTTTTCATGGCAGAAATACACCCGGAGGTTTGCCATTGCCTGCCGAGGGGCGACCGGTATTAGAAAAAACTGTTTTTTTAATTTAAGTATTTCACGGAGATTCCAACCTACGCACTTCCGAATGGTAGTCACGCACCAACCCATTCGGCTACGGCGGCCGCCTACCTACCTTCTACTACTGATTTAACATATTACATTATCGAACCACCATCAAAACTATATCAAATCAATAAATATCAATTATATGATGGAATCATGTAATAAATTTATAATCCGATAAAATCATATGATGTGATCACATGATGAGATCATATGATATAATCACATGATGGCATCATACGATGAGACGAAACGTTTATTTCTACAATTTCCAGCCAAGCACCTTTCTTAATTGAGCTTGTGTAGAATATTAATTACCATCATCTTCTTCAGTATACCTTAGATATATTTTATAGGAGCGAGTAGTGAGTGAGACTTGAGTAAGAGTGACTTATCACCGACACCGACTGGTTTTATTTTGCACTACTTCGACTACAGCTTCGAAGTGGGTATCTTATGTAAAGCTATCTCAATTTTTACTACAGAGATTATATAAATGAATGTATGTACATATATATGCACATATTGGCACTTGTCAGTTTTTCGCTTAGCAGCACACAATTGTTGTATCAAAATCAGTAAATAAAAAAAAATCGCATGTAATAAAAAATTATTATTAAATCCAATGAAGAACAAAACGATATTATATATAGCACATATGCATACATGCATACTTACATACATGCATACATACATACTTACATACATGCATACATACATACATGTGTCAAGAGGTATATGTGTGGTAAAATATGCTACATTGTTTATTGTGAGGATATAATTTTTTAATGAGTCGTTTAAATATTATGCAATTAACAATAAATTACATGTGACACATATTGCTAACATTAATACACATACACACAAAAATTCAACATACAAAATTGTATTATAACGTGATTGTAAGTTGTTTTTGTTAACATCATCCGTAAATTGCCACGTTCCGTTTAGCTTTGTCGTCATTACGTCGCTTTGACGGTGGTGTGGGTGGTGCTCAAACACAAAAGCAAAGTCATTTGCCAGTTGCCAGCTGCCAACTGCCAAGCGCCAACGGCTGCTGGTTGCCACTACTGTTACTGACAGTCATTGTATGCCGGCGAGATAAGCGACGCTCAACGCAACATGACTCGAATGCGTATTAAATAATTTCCAACACTTTACGGTCGTTGACGTCGAAAGAGGAGAGTTAAACGTGTGGGTTAATTGTGGATGTACGCCATGCAGAGCCAGAGAGGAGATTTAGCATTTTATGTCATTTCGCTTTGTTAATATTCCATTTACATTGTCTAATTAATATCGATTACAGCGACAATTGAATACTTCATGAATTAAAATGATTAACGGAATCTGATTAAATGATTTAATGCAATAATTTTACTTTTTTATTCGGTGTTAATTTATCATTCAAAAAAATCAAATTTAAATTATACACTTGTGTATTCTCTCATTCGCAGTAATTAAATTCGGAGATGTTGCAGTTGAGTGTGCACGTGCCTGCTGTACGGAATTTTAGATTGAAAGGTTTTAGTTCAAGCAGGAAACAGCAAAATGTTTAAAACAAAAACCATTTTAACAACAACGTCAATGTACAATAATAAACCTCTGAGTGAATATTCACTACGAAAAAAGAGTTTCATGAAAAATATCTGCCACTCGGAAGCGCATGAAACGTTAAGAAATTCAAACGATTTATTATTATAATGAAATCTTTTGCGTTGGAATATCAGCTGGAGTCAGAAGGACTCGACTTCACTTGGTGTCTCCAACTGACGAGAAAGAAACGACTGGCACGCTTTGTTGAACTCGGCCAAAATCGCGTAAACGGTTATAGCGCCAAATAAGAAGAAGAAGATTTACTGCATAGACGACCGGTTCTTTCATTATCACTAAATGTTACTTCGCTTCTGCCACTTATAAGTTTTTCGTGCGGCATAACCGATCATCACCACATATCTTTCAAGCCTTTGCTGAGTTTTGGTAAACAAAATTAACAAGTTTAGCAAAAATATTGGTGACAGATCTTCGTTAGAAACTCATTTTTCTACCGCATTACAAAACGTACCAGCAAGAATTTTACAGTATGGAATGATATTAATATTAAGTCGAAAATTTTATATACGATAACTATAAATTCTTTTCATTAAAAAAAACCTTCTTTTGTTTTTGGAAATCGAGAGTAAGACGCTATAAGTTCTCGCTTATTTGTATGCAATGAGAAAGGGAGTTGTATGGAATAATCTACACTGAATGAAATAAAGGGTCTTCCAATAACAGGAGTTATTTTGAAAGTGATTGCGCTATCGAGAGATGATTCATTAATTTCTTATGGCCGGAATTGCCTGGTATTAATCTGGCCAACGTTTATTTTCAACAAGACGGCGCTAAGTGCCACACAAGCAACGAAACCATTGATCTTTTACGGGAAAAGTTTCCCGACCGTGTTATCTCTCGAAGAGGCGATCACAATTGACCACTGAGATCTTGTGATCTAACAGCTTGTGTCTTCTTTTTTTGGGGCCACGTGAAAGAGAAGGTCTACACCAACAGCGCAGGGTCGATTCAATACCTCAAATATGGAATTGTAGGCTATCGAGGACATAGGGCAGCTACTTTGCAATTCGGTTATTGAAAATTTCATGGAAAGTATTGTATTTTGTTCTGTAAGCGTGGTCGTGGTGGTCATTAGCCTGATGTTATTTTCCACTATTAACGGCATACCTTCCTCTTTATAATAAAATAAACATCCGATGATTTATTTAAAAAAATAGTATTTTTCTTTGAATATCAAAATAACACCTCTTATTGGAAAACCCTTTATTTGACACAGTGACAATTTTTTCTCGTTTTTGATTAAAAAAACCTTCATACAAGCACCTTTTTAATTATGAAGAGATGCTTCTTATAATATAATGTAGTATATTATAAAAAGTTTGAAGAAAAAGAAATCCATTATTTTTGCGTAAGATTTTTGCGCAATTTATTTAATACTCTTTTGTGGTAAATTTTTAGCTGCTGGGCGATGCTACGACTACTAACAGGCCAGTCAACTTCGATTATTTCTGTGATTTTATTAGCATTTTCGACATTATCGGTATTTTCTCTAACGTAAAAATGCTCTAACGGGACCGAGGAAACCAAAATTGCACCTAATTAGCTGTCACAGCATCGGCCCCATAAACATCATTCACAATTTCAGCGGTCTGGTTTGCATTTTCAAATTTATCAAAGAAAAACTGTAAAATGTATTGAATTTTCTTTTCCACGGTTAACACACTGAATGGAACAAACAAAAAACAACAAAATAATTTTTTTAATGTGAAATTCGACCTTGACAACTAATATAGCATAAACTTTAAATTGTTTTAATGTTTTTTAATCGAGAAAATAATGGATATTTTTTATCAAGCTATTATAATATATAAATTTCCGAGCCATTTCAGATTTTTTGGCATGGCACTGTACGATGGAAGTAGAATCGCAAAAATTGTCGGCGTCGCATATGACGCGTTTTTTTTTGCAATTTTGTTAAATATTGGTTTACTTTGTGTTTATTCGATTTTACTTTGGTTTTTATTTTTACTTTTCTTTATTGTTTTTTGTTTTTGTTTCAATTTTACAAATTTATTTGTATGGTAATTTAAAAATTGCGGAGGAAGAACTTAAAATAAGGGAAATATTTAAAATTTTGAAGGTGAGTGATGATAATTTTTCGAGCGGTGACTCTTTGACTGATTAAAATTGGCTACGAGCTGATTCGAGTACTGACTCTACAGATTCTAATATTACTCTTGACGATACTGAATACGATTAGGATATATGTAGATGAAGACGGACCCACAACAACAAGCCTATCACACAATAGAGTTTTCAGAACAGAGCGACATTTGAACTGAGTTATTAACGCGTCAGAATTCCTTCACATTCACAGGGAGATCAGGCTTGCAACAAAGTATTCCAATGGGTATTTCTTATTTTCATGCATACCTTCTATTCATTGATAATGAAGATTTAATTGGCGCAGAACCAAATAAATTTGTGTTATAATATCAATTAGAAATCAATGCACTGATACTAGATTTTTACCAAAAAAGCGTTGCAATTGAAATGAAGAAGATCTTCGGACTTCTTCTGGGAATGTTATTATTGATAGATGGATCTATTAGAGACTATTGGTCTAAAGATTTTCTGTAAACTATTAAAATTCAGGGAAGAACAATGCCGTGAAACCGGTTTCAATGAGTTTTAGTTTCATACACTTCTCAGTCAACAATTAGCTTTTAGCAGGCGGTCTACTTGGTAAAATACAAAATTCAAAGAGTTTACATACCAGGTGAAAAAATATGCCAAGACAGGCCAACTTTCCGATAATATATACCAAAAAAAGTTCATCCCTATGATATAAGGCTTTTTAAACTCTGCTCTACCGAAACATTTACCGTATCAACTAAAATATACCACCTTGATCAAGCAGTTCTCGGAACAACCGCCAAGTTACGCTTTAAGTCACCAAACTTGATTTCTGTTTTTTTTTTTTTTGGTTAAGTTGCCGCATCTATGATTAACCTTACTGCTAAATTTTATCGCCAACAAGTTTGTATTAAATTCTTTGTTAAAAATGGATTCAATGGTCCCAAAAAAATGAGAAATGTTGGGAAACTGTTTCGGTAATGATACTCTAAAGAAAACAGTCGTTTACGAGTGGCATTAACGATTCAGAAGAGATCGTGAGTCCATTGAAGATGACGAACATAGTGGCAGGCCGTCGACATCGAAAACTGATGAAAACATCAATAAGATAAAAGAAAAGTTGATCAATAACCGTAAATTAGCCATAAGAGATTTGGCAGAAGATTTGAACATTGCTTATGGATCCGTTGAAATTAAGGTTAATTAAATTGAGGTGACGCGTGGTCCATTTTTCCCGGAGTTGAACACAGGTTCTGAAGAAAACTCCAATCTTCTCATTTCACTGGGAAATTATCTCCAAGGTCCCCTGTCTATCCAAATCATCAACCTAGCAATTTCCCGCTGACCGATGAACGAAAACCCACATGAGCCTAGTGTCGAATGTTCAAATGAAAAGAAATCAGTCATCCCCCGCCTAATTTTAATCGCACAAATAACGAGCCCAGGACCCTAATTGCCGGGTACCTAGCTGTCAAAATTTATATTTACCACCCTTAACGAATTGCAGAAGTAACCAATCGCACCTTTAATTGCGGCTACCTCCGCTTCGTCGGAAGCCTAAATTTGAGCTTCCTGGTGATCTGCTCACAAAATACTTCCGCACTAACCATTCCGTCCAACTTCCAGCCATCCGTAACCAACCGTAACCATAGCCATGCCCTATCTCCAAATCTTGCACAATTGAGGGAATATGCATGGAAAAAGTACCGCTCCGATCCAGCGAGGGTATACATTGATCAAACATCATGGGGATGAACTCTAACTATCTAAAAATAGCTTAAGTCCAGCTTGTGGGTTTTACATATTTTTTTATTGTAAAGAAATAACTTATATGTTTTTAGTTTTTTTTGTCTTTTTATATTTTTAGTTCAACGAAAACATTGGGGATGACATGAAACTGCTGTGATTAAACTACCAAATTTTTATGAGCAAAAATAAATTTTAATGAAGTCAAAATAAAGCCAGGTGTAAAAATCTTAAAAAAACGAATTTTTAGAAATTTATTGAAGTGAAACTTCTTAGGCGTCGATGGACGAGCGAGAATGGAGAGTAAAATTTCAAGGCCATGCAACGTTTTGAGCATTTTCGTTCCGCGAAAGAGAAAAAGATATAACGTAGAGGAAATGGAGAGAGAGAGCTATACCTTATATATATCTTAAATACTCTTTAGGCTATTTTTCCTGAGTTTTTCGTTTTGGTTGTTAGTTTCTACTGAGAAATAACATTTTTTTGGGTTTTTTTTTGTCCCTACTTTTTGGCGCTGATTTCCGTATGCTGGCTAGTGCTTGTGCATACTATAAAGTGCTATTCATTCTGGCGCCGGATTTATTGGTATTGCCTTGCGATAATTTGTGCTGTTTGTGCGAGTGATAAGCGCTGGGAGTAGTGCGCGTTGTTGCCACGGTTTGTGTCGTTGTGCGTTTACCTACACCGGTCGACCCTTCTCCGTTTTTGTAAATTTTGTCTATTTGTATTCTCTGCAAATGTTGTGAATTTACTTAGATATATATTCTTTCTCTCTCTCTCATTCTCTCTCGGGTTTCTCCCTCTTTCTTTGTCTGCCTTGAAAGTTTCACGTTTGTTATGTGTACTACGCTACACGCACTTTTTTATTTATATTACATTTTATCGACTAGTTTTTTTCAACATACAAGTACAGGTACATAGGCTTTCATTTCAGTTGCTTTTTATTTGTACATTTTATAGTATACATTTTCTCAAAACATAAGTTAAAAAATTGTTAAATTGGCTTACTGAAAAATTTGCTTGCATCCCCAAAAACAAACCAAAAAATCTAAAACAGATACCAATTCAAACACTTTTTCGTTCAGTGTATGTAACTATTAGCAGATCACTCTTGGGCTCAAGGTCAAACATCACATTTACTCACCAATATGGATCAGTTATGCTTTAGTGCGGATGAATGCTTCCAACTAAAAGCGAATAAGCGCTAAAAAGCAACGCGCACAAATCCACGCATGCGCAGTGTCAATGAAGCAGAAACCAGTCGGTGCAATACTTGTACAAAAAAGGTATATTTAATTGTTTTTACGGCGTGAAAACCGACTGTAAGCCCTTAATTCGTAGAAAAGTTTGTGCGTAGGGAGAAAAAAATGGCAGGTGGGTAATTCAATAGCTACGACGTCATCGCTGACACCACTCACTGCATTTCGACAAAATGAAGAAAAGACATAAAACCAAAAAGCAACAACAATAGCACTGATAATTGTTGATTTGCATTACGCAACAGCTATGCCAGTTAGTCAACAACAGCATGCAAGTTGCACGTTGCAATCGCCGTACAAAAAACCCAGTTTTACTACAGTCTCGTTGCATGCATTTCAAATTGGCTGACCAACTCTTTGGGCAGTTGATTGTTTGGCTGCTGTAGCAACTGTCTGGCTGACGTCTGAGTGACCTAGTCTGGCATCAGCTGCGATCTTTATGATTGTATTGAGCAAACGATTGCAGCAGAGCAGAGCGCCAGTGCTCACCTACTCGATTGGCATGGGGGGCCTTCTTGAGCATGTGCACTTTTTGAGCAACGGAGCAACTCCACACACACACGCACATACACATACACACAACAGCACCTCGCGTTTGGATTCACTCTCTCCCCTAACACTCTGAACTCGACTCAATTGAGCTCAGCTCAACCACCGCCAGTTACTCAATATCTCAACCTAGTTTAGTACCGCTATACACAAGCTTACATTCATATGCAGCCAAGTAATACTCAAATAGTACTTTGTACTTCGCTGCATATTGCGCCAAGCTTATAAGCGTTTGCTGTATTTTGAATTTTTAAAATTTTAGTTTGCTGATCGTGAGCGCATTTTTTATGTGGAATTTAGTGAAGAATTTTGTTAGTTTAAATTTTTTCACGTTGGTGCATACGCGCGTTTTTCGGTGTGCCTTCCACGGACTGCTTTAGTACGCGAATTGTGAAGTGTGGTGAATTTTCCTTTAATATCTAACGTAGGTATGAGGTTCTATGAAAATACTGATTTATGTGAATGTGCCTTAGTAATTGATGCAATTTTGTTGGGCTCTGAAAGTGATTTAAATTTCAAAATTGCGCTTTCCAACAATGAATAGTGAATAGCTGATGTGTTTTTAAATTGTTTTTAAGAATTAAGTAAAAAAAAATCCAAACCTTAAATGATGGAGTGCTTTTAAAACACTTGTATACCGTATGTAAATATGTAAATATATGTAAATAATTCCTGCAATTTATGTTGGTAAATGCATGTGCGTGTGCTCTGTGAATACAAGTACATACATCTATATGTTTCCGCTAGCAAAGTAAAATATGATATTTAAATAAATAAAAAAAAAAAATTATTTGAAAAGTGAACTAAAATACATCTGAATATACATATATGCGGATATTCTTAAAAGGCCCACTTAGAAGGTCAATTAATTGCTTTAAGTAATTAATATTCGTAAATGGAGAAGCATTGTTTAATTTAGGTGAATCAAAAAACATTTATATGCCAAATATATCAAATTTATATACCAGATTTCTTTCTAAGCCTGCCTTACAAATAAATAAGTAAATATGCCCATTTACGCATGCAAAAGGTCTTTCAAAAGTTACGCCTAAATGTCATTAGTGAATAATTCCCAGACGGTACCCTTTTTCTATGTCATCTTTGACGCTTGTCAAGTAGACAGATGTACAATTTTACACAATACAACAACACGTTAAAATTATTGAAACTTATTATGAAAATGATCGATCTTTAAGAGCAAAATATCGCAAAATTGCTGATTTTTTATGAAAATAATTGTCCGCATGAGCCGACAATTCAAAGGTTTGTGTAAAATTAAAAAAAAAAAAAACTATTTCTGTCGAGGATAGAAAGAAGACTGGCAGACCAAAAACTGTACGTTCTGTTGAGAATATAGCTGCTGTTGCGTAAATTGTTGCTGAACAACGTTAAACATCGATATATCGACGTTCACAATATTTAGACACTCATAAATCGACTGCTTGGGCTATTTTACTCGTAGACTTGATAATATTGGACAATTATGGTAAATGGTGTAATTTTTCACATATAATTGTTCAGAGTCGTAATTTGAGCAAAAATAATGAAACCTGAAAGACCCTAAATTTTTACATGTTTTATTTGAAATACCCTTTATGTTGTTGGCTTACATTAGAATAACACAAAATGCTGACATTTTAGGAACGAATTATTAGGAGAAGTAGAAAGTTTTCAAAGTGAAGGTTGGGGAATAAGTTCATAGCGTTTTTACGGAAGACTTTTATGTAAACAAAAGACAATAATTATATCAGTAAGTAAATCAATTAAATATTCGCCGTTGCTACTTACAACTTCTTCCCACCTCTAGCGCAAATTTGTTGATGAGTTTCCGCCAAAAATCACCTGCTCTGGTGTCAAAGAAGTTGTTGAGACAGTTTTTAAGGACCTCTTTGTTATCCAAGATAACGCCCTTCATATGGCTTAACAGGGAACGGAAAAGATTTTAGTCGGTCCGTGCAAGGTCCGGAGAACACGGCGGATATTGAAGGACCTCCCATTCGAGCTCTTTGAGTTTGGATTTGACGACTAGTGCAACTTGGGGCCTGACGTTGTCTTGAAGGAGTATGGTTTGACCATGTCGATCAGGTCCTTTCAGTCATACATGCGGTGTAGCTCCTTGTTTACTGTGGCATTGAGCATTTTCCAGTGCACCATGCCTTCCCAGTCTCACTAAATACATATCATGATCTTCTTTGGAAGAAGATCCGGCTTGACTCTCGGCTTTGGCGTATCCTCCGGAGCCACCCACTCCTTTTCATATTGATGCATAGTAGGCCGGGTCGATTTGTGGGGAGGCAAAAAAATCGCCCATTGCTCTATGAAAATCATATTCTAGGGATCAAAATAAGAAACTTTGCCGAAGGAACCATACCTCTAAAACGAATTCTGATGTCCCCCAATTTGGGTCGAACTTTTTAGTTTCTTTTCTCATGTAAAGGCCAAAAATGGTGATATTTTGAAAAGATTGTATGGGGAACCTCCCAGGGGAGTTCCAGGGGGTGTGCCACTGGAATGGGTGGATCCGCCGTACAAAGTTAGTGGGGGTCGGTCATACATTTGGACTCGTTTGGAGCACTCTAAATGGGTCAAAGTGGGATTTTTCGTTCGACCCAAATTGGGGGACATCAGAATTCGTTTTAGAGGTATGGTTCCTTTGGCAAAGTTTCTTATTTTGATCCCTAGAATACGATTTTCACAGAGCAATGAGCGAGTTTTAAATCGACCCGCCCTAATGTACATACATACATATAACTCCAAAGTGTTATTGAATAATACTTCAAAATGTATAATTTTATTCTACACTAATATGCGTCTCCTGCTGCCAATTATAACTAGCATTCAAACTCTGGAAAATTCGATTGCATAAAATTTCCATAAATAATACTTAACTACAAATATATGCGGGCTGAGTTAAAACTCACAAAACTTCGACTTGTACAAAGTATCCTCCATGTAGCCACCTACGTACTATTCGAACTCCACTCATATTCAATGAAATCGTTCTCACCAATCACCTTACGCACCTTCTACTAAAATGTCGTGGAACTTTGGTCCCATAAATATATGTGTGCGTATTATGTCATTGGTATTTAGCCTTCGGCGACCTAAGTTCTACGTCCGATCATTTGATTAGCACATTTGAAGGTAATCATGTTTCGGTTGTGCACTTTGCATGCTTTGTGAATTTCATAGCTATAAACGCACATTTGTACATATTTACACATCTATGTATGTATATTTTGTTAAGAAATAATTTGTTTGCAATGCATTAGCCGAGGTGCCTCGGTGAGCGCTCAGCGATAATTGGGTCAACGAATTCAGTCAAGCGTCAATCAAAACATACGAAAGATGTTATTGAAGAGTCGCAAAAGCAGTTGAAAAAGTCAAAGATTTTGCTTTCAAAGACAATAAAAGTAGGTATACATGCACATACATACATGTATTTATGGTACATTTGTATGAAAGCATCTTTATGGTGAAGTGAAGATGTTAGAAATTTGTTTTGCCATTTAGTTTCAAGTCAATCTGCAATACAAATGCGCCGGTTTATTTGGTAAGCTTATAGGGATTGGATCGACTTAGGCAAAGTGCCTATGTGAAAAGTTTGAAACTTGTAAAGTACATTTCACTTGTCTTCCCATTGTGTCATTTGTCGCAAGAAAAGTTGTACTATAATATCGTGTTTACTGAGAGTTAAACTCAATAAGCCTTATGCCAATAGCGAGTTTAGACTTATGAACTGTAGAATCTTTACTAACAGCCTGAAAACTGATTATATTGATCGACCAAGATGAACTTTTAGTCTGTCATGTCCACATTTTGGGTATTTTTTACTCTATTTTGACTCTCTAACGTGAAAATCAAATATGGAAAAAATTTTATACAAATATAGGAACTTCATATCGGGAATTTTTTTAGCTGCAAGAGAACTATCGATATCGATAACTATGGTTTGACAGTTGGTAATGGCAAAGTGTGGGCATTTCTGCACGGTAAAGTTTGGCAAGTCAACGCTTCCAAATTTTGGAAAATTACTTTGAAAAAAAATTAATCTTTTCGCGTAGTTCATGGAGCACTGGGGCCATCATTTGTTCTTATTTCTTCCGTAATTTGTTTTGAAAAATTAATCATCTAAATATCGACGACACTTGGTTCCATGAAGACGGCACTCTGGCAGTACAGCGCGCTAACACTCCATATATTGCCATATCACCATTGATGCCACACGGCCAGATTTATTAGAAAGAGTAGTAAAAGTTGATATTGTATTCAAAAAATAAATGCCATGAACATATCTATAAGATTATACATTCTGTCGAAAAAATATTGGGAACTGTTTATTTAAAAAGTGCGCGTTACAAATATGTCTAAATTTTATTTGCTGAAATGTTGGTACAACTGCCCCCTATAGTGCCGCAGAGTTTGACGGTGATCTATCAATTAGCTTGTTTTTAGCATTTAATTATATCAGTCAACCGCAGGTGTGCTCTGCGATTTTCACTATGGATAAAAATATCGAACAAAGAATTTGTCTTAAATCTTGTGTTTTGGAAGGGTTTCGTGAGCCGAATCGTTGAAAATATTGTAGAAAGCCTATGGCGATTGTATTTTATCGGGTCTACGAGTGGTATAAGGCGCTTGCAGAAGGCCGAAAGTTGTGGAAGAATTAATCCAATCGGTCACCCATCAACGTCTTCAACGTATAAAAACGTTGACAAAGTCAAGGAAATGGTGCTAGAAAACCATCATTTAAGTTTGAGTAAGGTAGCTCGTGACCTTAGCGTGTCTTACGAATCAATACGTAACATTTTACGCCATCAATGGGGCATTAGACGCGTGGCTGCTCAACTCGTTCCAAGATATTAGAATTTCTTTCACAAAACTCACCGGAAGAAGGTGGCTGTCGTGAATTCGGACCCAACGGTCATCCAGCGCATCGTAACAGGTGACGAGGCGTGGGTATATGAGTTTGACATGCAAACCAGTCAACAACTGCCTGAATGGCGCTATCCACATGAGCCGAAACCCAACAGCCCCCTCCGCGGACGTCGCTTGGAGTCGATAGAGGCCATTAAGGAGAATGCGCAGAAGGAGCTGAAGAAAATCTCTTCAAACGCATTTAAAATGTGCTTTGATGACTAGACTAATCATTGGCATATGTATACTGCTTCGAATGGAGCCTACTTTGAAGGTGACAAATAAATGTTAGTGTTTAAACAATTTTTTTGCGTTTCATTGAATAATTTCCGGTAGTTTTTTGACAGAATGTAATAAAGAAAAATTAGTCCCAACAATATTTTTCTTTTGTATTATCATTTTCAATTTTTTATTACATTTTTAAATTGATTATCGTAACGGAAGATTTAAAATTTTTTCAAATGGATTTCCATCACTCAGAATCATTTATCTATTTACTAAACAAATGTATTTCTTTATTTATTTATATGATAACTAATTTATATTAATTAATCCACTAAAGATAAGCGCTTGCTACTAGGGTCATCGGATAAAAAGTTATTCAAAAACAAATTTGAATTATTAATTTTGCGCCACCTTGTATATTATAAAAAAACGGACACTTTACTTGAAAATATGTTCTCAAAAACTAGAAATTATGACTTTCTGGATTATTTAACAACAAAAAACTCTCAATATGGATCGTGAATTTTATCTTCAATTTCACTAAATAAAAGGAAAGTCGATGACATTATTTGCTCCGTCATGTGATTGATTTGGCATTGCGTTTAAGTATAGGAACTTCAGCACTAACCACAATGAATTATCAATTTTCAGAATGTATATTTCGATATTTTACAATACGAGTATATTTTTGCGCCATATTCGTTTTATTTATGTTGCGGAAGCATAAGTGGATATAAGGCACGTGTTCTACAGACTTTGTTCAAATCACGGGTTTTCCGAAAGCCATAAATCGCGTTCGTTTTAACCAACTTATAGGATTCTTTACTCATGCCATAGATTAGATTATATTCTCTACGAGATTTCGACCTCATGGTATTTTGTGCACTCTACTCATGACAGTACCTCATCCAGACCCAGTTCCCTTATTAACTCATGATAAAGCTGGGTTGCATTGATTCTAAGTGCATTTCATGTCTTACATCACACACAGGGCGTCCAATCCTTATTTTGATCAGGAACAGAGAAATCAAAATATCCTCAATAACACTGCTCCACCAGTTTAGTCAAATTTCCTCGCTGACTTTAATATTAACCGAAAATACAGTAAAATCGTAAATATGTAGCTGCTACATCAAATCTGTAAGTGTAAGAAAAAAGAATTTCTGTTTAACTTCACCAGCAATTTTATATGTTATGACAAATTTTACTATTCACTTATTTGCTTATTTATCTCTTAATTTCAAATTTTTTTTTTTATAAAATTAACTATATTCTCTAACTTGGTTCAAGAAGTCAAGAAAACATAATTTCTTTTTAGTAGAACTAAAAAAAATAATGAAAATATATATAACTACATAATTCAATTACAAACTTATATCTAACTAAACAAAAAGATAGAGTTTAATAATATAGAAAATTCCTTCGAAAAAGAATGAGAAATCTTGCAAATTAGAATTGTAGATCACATTAAAATCACGAAAAAGTACGTTCAATAGGAGCATTGTGAGCATAACTTGTTTTGAACTTATTTAAATAGAAAGGATGAGCGTTACGAAGATTTCGGGAAGATGTAAGAAAACTAATACTTTGAAGCAGAAATGGGCAATCAGTGTCGCCTATAATAGAATCGATCTTCTACTTTCTAAATACTTCAAGATGACATCACGTTTGCTTATGTGTATGATGGGATAGAATCAAACAATTTTATAGATCTTAGTACAAATTTCAGAAACAACTTTTGTACAAAATCGATCCTATCGATTAGAAATTTATGGTATGGCCTTCAAAAAAAGGCAGTGTATTATCACTTACAACGAACGTACATATACAGTAAACAACAATTTCAGGGTACAAGAATTCGTAATTGAGGTATTCCATCGTACAAATTCTTGACAGAATATGATCTTGATAAGATGCAATTAATGCGATTATTAATTTAAAAACGACTGTCGAAAATTGCCCAATCTTTAGATTCTTGAACAGTTTGAAGAAAAGTACTAGATATGCTACAGGGTGGCTGATGAATTTTGCTACATTAAGAAACTCAAATAATTTTTGACGTGATAACGTCTTATAATTCGATTTAACAGGCTGAACGCACGAAAAAATGTGTCGTTACCTTGCTCATTAGTGTTACCTTTCTCATATGTCGTTACCTTGCTCATTGCCGTTACCTTGCTCATTGCCGTTACCTTGAATGAACTGCAAGCGAAAGCGCGTAACGAACAAAGCAAACGAACGGCAACGTTCGACATCTTGCTCTCTCCTACTTAAGTGAGCGTATATATGTATGTATATGCGCATATGTACATATATAAATTCACGTATTTGTATTTGCATATGCCTTCTTATTGATTATTATTAATTTGATTTACTTGAAGAATTTAAAATAAAACCAAGTTTGTTAATAATACCTGTTGTTTTAATGTTATTATTATTAATTTTTTTATTATATATGAAGGAAAAAATGTATGGTAATATTTACCATATACCTTATAAGATATGTTGTATACTAATATATGTATATAAACATGCATTCCAATACCAACCACTAATCAGATCAAGTAGTTTGGTTCTCTTTAGCTTTTTTGTTATGTTTGCTCCATCACTACGTACGGCACCTTATTGGTTTACATACATGTGTTTGCAACCTTTGTGCGTGTTTAAGCGCAGACAGACCAGTTGTTTCGGCAACCATTTTTACCTCTTAACGCAAATTCTCGTTTCGTACGTACCAGGGCGCATTTAGAATGGTTCTGATAACCTTGTTCTGGAATAGGTGCGACATGATTGTTGTCCTGTGGGACACACTCAGGCTCATATCCCATTGTGATGCCGCTTGGGGAACTTTCCCTATCTGTCCTAAAACCAGTGTGTGGTTTTCAAAAATTTTCCAATTCGTTAAAAAGTTGTCTGCCTAGAATAGTAAATCCCCGTCTGGATAGAGCAGGACAATGGCACAGAAGGTGCAAGATTGTCTCTTCCTCATAAAGACAACTTTTACAAAAGTCAGTGCCTCGTTATGACAGAAATCAGTGTGTTAAGACTGTGTTTATTTTGGCTTAGCAGAGATTCTATGCGTTAAGCATTGAGAGTCGGCCACAGTTGACGGGCGATTTTGCAGGTGGCTTCATTACGCCATCTTTCGTTTGCTTTCCTTATGATTTCTTCAAGGATGAATAGATTATATGTTTGTAAGGGTATGCCTATGTCATTGTCTATGTACTCATCGGTCAACTTGGTTGGTCAACTCGCTAGTTTATCGGCTCTGCAGTTACCCCCAATGTTGCGATGGCCAGGAACCCATATTATCCTTTAGATAATGATTCAGCTATCTCGTTAAGAGATATGCGGTATTCTATGGCCATATTGGAGGTTGTCGGCTGTTTTGTAAGGTTTTTGATCGCCGCCTGGCTGTCAGTGAAAATGTAGATGACATTTCCAGAGTTCGCATCACACTGTACCAGTGTCGCGGCATTCGTTATTGCCATCAGTTCAGTGTGAAAAACACAGTTATAAGAACAGATTCTAGTTTTCCGGAATCTAGACTCTTTTCAATTCTTTTGATGTTCACACCCTTCTCAAAGGCATTCCACTATATTACAATACCATAGTAGAGAATAGGCCTAACCACTTCTGTGTACAGCAAGGACTAATACAAATTCTAAAACTCTTCATAAAAATTCAAAAATTTTGAATCAGAAGTTATTAAAATAATTTGGTTAAAAAAAATATTGAAATTAAAAAAAATATATATATAAATCGTCAAAGCTGTGCAAATGCTTATGTTTTGCCAATATTAATTAGTAGTGTTTACGTAAATTATGTTAAATTTACGCCTGGAGCAATTACACTATTATCGTTCATCAACATTCACTTCGTAGCCTACTTCCGTCCTACTTACTCCTCTAACGTGAGAACTAATTATAATTATTCATCTAAAGCTGCTATCGCTCCATCTATTCGTAAATTTAATGCTATCAATTATACTCGTATTGTCTCCCGTGATTTTTCTGTTTCAAGGGCATCTTCTTTTATTCTTTTGAACTCCGGTTTTTAGTTTTTGAAATTATTATTCTAATTTTTTTATTCTAATTTATTAGTTTTTAGATATTTTGTGTTGTTCGCAGTCTGTAAATTCTTAGACTAAATAAATAAATAGAAGGAAAAAAATACTCTTTCATACAGACCAGTGGCAGCAAAGTATTAACACAAGTTTGAAGGGAAGAATACTTGCGGAACCTTATTTATATATTGGTGGCATTAAATCCTTTGGTGGCGATGTACAGCTTGCGAAATACCTGTAATAACTCCAGCGATGAAAGCAGGACCTTTGAAGTAAAAATTCTTATTCGAGAAATAGAAAGCGAATCAACTGTAGTTCAGTGGCAAAAATGGGAGCAATGAGATCGCAGTCTACCTTAGGAAGTACGATTGAGTTTTAAGTAATATTCGATAGTTGGTTAATAGGTTTCAGTGCTTCCAGGCAAAACTTCGAATATGCGCAGTTCATTCTACTAAAAAATTAGGCGCATAGCATAATAAAATTTGGAAGCTCTGATGTTCGAGACATCCAGTGTGGATTTCGTTTCAGTTAATAAGTGTAGAGCCAAGGATTTTCATACATGCATGGATTGGTACTTAAGATAAAGGCAAGAGGTGAAGTGAGTGTGAGTTTCGCAGGGATACAAAATTTGGTAATGGCGCCGTACAACTCTTTCACGGGCATCGATTTAAAATTTGAACTGTATAATAGTGGCATAGTTGAAATGTTAAGTTCATGGATTTTTTGTTCCCATAAGTGTCTGCCACATTGGCCAATATGCTCTTCAATTTTATTAAAATTTCTTTTATTTCAACAGCTATCAGTCAACCACAAACATTTTTTTTATAAACACTCACTATTTTGATACTCTTTTCTTAGTGCTCTCATATACGCCATCCACATTTACTTCTACGCAATATTGGATTCCATCATTCTTGGCACTACTGTTGATATAAACTCAAGAGCGATAATGATGAAGCTCATCCCGCGGTAATTGGCGCAAAAGGCACCTTCTCATAGATTTCTAAGGGTATTCCAAGATTCACATCTCTGGCCATGCACTCATCCGATCTTATAACACTTACAAATAGTAGCAGTTGCACTGTAGCAACTCTTCACAACCGGCTTTGAATAGTGAAAAAGGTCGTCCTTAGGGCTCAGTTGATAGGAACACGGAAAAGCATACAATTACTTAGTCTAGGAATATATACATCTTTAGTTGCTTTAATATTTATTACACACAAACAGAAAGGGCGAGCGAATTCATTCATTTAAAACGCCAATATCGCTTTCGTGAAACATTTTAGCTACTAACTCTTTCTGAGACATTCCTATATATCTTTGTTGGCTTATTTCTCATTTGGTTCCGTTTGTGTGATATTTTGGTCGCTTATGAAGGTCGCTCAGCTGTGACGCAGTGAACACCAGCAACCAGTTCATAGACCGAAAACCGTGCAGATTTAAGACTTAAAACATACAGGCTTGCCCAGAGGCATAAAAACATATGTACACAAAAGCCACGTATTTATATATTATTTTTGGGCATACGCAATCATAAAGTGGTGTGCGTGTATGTGTATAGATTAACCTTGCGGTCTCATAAAATACCAGAACAAAATGCAAATTTTGAGTTTATATAAACTTTGGCCATATTTCATATTCATATGTATTCACATTCACATTCACTTTTTTGGTGGTTCACATTTTTTATGCCAGCATATTTGCTTATTTTTATTAACATTTCGTTTTTACAAAAAACGATTTACTGATAAAGGATATTAGTTGAAATGCTATAAATAAATTTTGTGGTAAATTTTTAATATTGGAAAAACAGAAGAAGGCGCAATAAGCATAAAATACAAATGTGACTATTTGTGTGCGTTTATGTACACAAATGCTTGCGAATTTTTTCCACATATTTTTTTGTTTTAATTTGCTGTGCTTTGTTTTTCATTTGTGACACGGATGTTGCACTGGGATTCGCTTTGTTTTTTGCGCCATTTTTTATGCGGTGCAATTTCCATCCATGCTTTCTATTTCAGCGTATCGTATTGTTTACTTTTATGTGTTTTTTAGGAAAATCATACGCTTTTGTTATTTTTAAATCGTTTTTGCAAAATTTCGTACACCACTCGAGTCGTTTGTGTAGTCAACTAATTGAGCTTTAAACAAAGCGGCTGGTCAATTTGGTTAGTTTTTTAGTTAATTTTTTTTTTTGTTGTTTTGGCTTTTGTTTATTTTTATTTTTTGTTATACTCGTTTTTTGGCGATTCGATGAGTGTCTGGCGAAGTGGCTTTGTGCCAGTCTGGCATAGGCCATTTGTCTTTCACGCTGCAGGTGTTGCATGCTTATGAAGCGACCCAATGGGCTTGCCATTTTCTTTTTCAAATAATACCGAAATGCATTTCAGCAAACAGCGTGTTAGTATTATTCAGTAGAGAAATTTTGATTAACATACAAATAATGCACCAGAGTAAGAAAATATGTAAATCAATTGCCTTCAACGGCATGGAATTTCAAAAGGTTGATCAAAAGGGAAATTAAGTTACTCACGCATGAATTATTCATTACCCCTTAAATAAATTAAATTGAAACGCATGCAGCTTTCCTAAATACGTGACGTCTTGCCCGTCCAAAGTTTAGGGCCACTAAATTTACTTGGAGAGAGTTTTATTAACTTCAGATTGACCGAAAATTATGCCGTGGAGAGTAATATTTTTGGTGGTATTGGAGGGAAGAATAACTAAAGAATGATCAAAATTTAAAAAAAGGGATTAGCCGGCATTTTAGAGCGCAGATTTGTCGAAAGAGGCTACATATTTTTGAATAACCCTTTTGAGTTTTCACCATTAATATACTCCGCCTGATGAAATACTTCTACATAATTAGAGCCTGGAATCTAGAATGTAAAGGTCAAGATAGGTTGAATGACAAGAGCACCACGGAGCTACTTGTATCACTCGATTGCCGTTTTTATACCATAAGGAAAAGTTACGAAACTTAAAGGAAGAAATCCCATCTCCAGTCATCCAGTGCTGTTAATGTAGTGGAGGAGAGAAAATGAATCTAAGCTGTAGAACTACCTCAGGCTATCCCCAAAAGGTACAACTGAAAAACCTGGCCGCCAAACCTGGCCATTTCAAAGAAAATATTCAGCAGTTCTTTCTCTGCAGGATCCCACAGCTTCGGCAATGGGGGTTGTAAGGAAGTCCAAGCATCGTACGAACGTAGATAGAAACTTAGAAAAAAAATTGTTTGTTCATGCTTTCCAAAACCTTCGTTTGGTACTAGGGTTGCTGATATTAGCGGAAAATTTTGTTCCCAGCTTTTTGGGATATTTCCAAATTAATAGCATAGTTCCGGAATTATTATAAACTAATCTCAGGATTTTCAGAACTCGAAAATTAGCAGGATCCGGGGATTTTGGGGTAATTCTAAAGTAACCGCGGGATATCGGAACTAATACAAGCCATTACTCTGACTTACATAACTTTAACTATCAATGGAATTTCCTAATTTCTGGATCCCGGAATTGACCTCACCATTTGGCACCCATTTTATACCATGTTTTAAAAATTTTTTCTTATTCTATTGAAAAATATTTTTAAATGAAAGATTTGCCCAACTCTTCTTTTGATATCCATATCGTGACACTTTGTTTTCTATTGTGTCGAAAAATACGCTATTTAGGTTGTCTGGGATCATATTTTAGCCTATATTTTGATTGGTGGTAATGCCAAAATGAAGCACTCGTATAGCTCGAACCATTTCTCCCATAGCAGTAATTATTTCATCTACATATAAATGAAAAAAATCGACTGAGTAGTTTTTATTAAGCAGGTTAATTTTTATTTTTAATGCGGCCTCGATAGTCTAGCGTAAATGTGCTAGCCTGCCCACCCAGAGGTTGTGGGTTCGAGTCCCTTCGCCTTTTTCCAAATTTACCTACTTACCTAACAAAAAAAAATTCATTCTTCAACCCAAAACCTTATCCTTTCCATTCTTAAAGCCTCACTCCCGCACAATAGTCTGCGCATTATTTCCATAGTGGCGGTTGAAAAAAGCAAAAACAAAGAAAATCACACAGTTACACATTGCGTCAAGTGGCGCCAGCAAGAAGAAGCAGGCAGCCGCGGTAATAGCGCAGACACACGAAATTTAGCGAATCTGTGCGATCCTTCTGCCACAGGTGAGACACAGGAGGCGCTCCAAGCAGTAAGAAGATGTTGTTCTTATGCAACGACAGGTGGGCATTCCCACTATTTAGGACTGGTAACGGCAGGCTATTCATCTACCCTGTCCGAAATCAAAAAAAGATAAACGAAACCAACGCAAGACTGAGTCTTGTGCAGGCCCTATGTTCCCGAACAAGAAAAAAAAAATTAAAAAAAATTGACATTACCTTTTTAAACAACAAATAAATTTATTGAAAAATTTAATGGGTTTAAACTCAACACTAACGGGAACAAGTATATATTTTTGTTGACTCAGGTATTACAGGTATTATCTTTAGTTTCCATCTTAATTTCACCTTTTACCCGCTCTACTGCTTGTCTGTTTGTATAATGAAGCTGTCTAGTTCACAAGTGTCAAATATGATTTACGTACAAAGTAATTTGCAAAAATTAGAGAACTTTCGATAGGATGATTAATTTTGCGCTACCTTATATATTGCCCTCCCTATCGCCAGAAAAAAATATTTAAAACTAAAAATTTTGGGAAATCAAGTTTGAACGTCTTTTTGCTTCATGACAAATGAAAGGTGTGGTTTCTTGGATATATTATATAAAATAAATATTTTTGATTTTCTTATTGGCACTGTATCCTGGGTTTCGGTGAAGCATAGAAAATACAAAGGTGAATCAAATCTATTCATTAACTCAAATTGGAAAATTTGCATATTTATCCTTTTGCAATAAAGGGGAACACATGTTACCTGTTTATCGATGGTGCTCACTTATACTGTACGTCCGGTGTCGAGAATGAGAAATACTTTAAGGGGTTCGTCGGGTAAAAAAAGGCCCATTTTCAATATTTTTTTTCTATGTAAAAAATTATTTACTTAATCCAAACTTTTTTGCTGTCTTATAGATATATATTTAAAGAATAATTTCTGAAATTTTCAAAAAAAAAATTAAAACTCCTACATTGTGACGTCATTTCCGGTGACCCCTCGAAAAAAAGGTACGACCGCGTTGTCAGCATAACTCCTGACAGGATCATCAAAAATGAAAAAAAAATAATAGTTTTAGTTAAGACAATAAACTCGTGCTTGAACGAAGGAAAGAAAAACGAAGTAAAAATTGGAATTTTGGCAGACATTTTTCCAAAAAAATGAAAATTTCGGTCAAATTTGCTTGACATTTTGTTTTTTTTAAATAGTTGTAATTGAAAAAAAAAAACAGAATCCTTCGTTCAAGCACGAGTAAATTGTATCTCGAATACCTATGTAACATTTCACCAAGATCGGGTGAGTAGTTTTCGAGAACATTTGACAACCGACTTTGAAAACACGGTTCCGAGAAAAACGCGTTTAAAGTTTTGAGTAACAATAAAAGCGGCTTGGAGCGCACACCTTGCAAAGGCTGTATCTCCGAAACTATTGTATTATTCGGATCGACTTGAAAATTTAGGATAATATTTTCGAGATTCTGTAGAAATTAATAAGCTAAAAAAAATCGATTGTTTGAACCCACCAAATCCATGTAACCCCTTAATAGCTAAGGGAGTAATTACTTTTATGCAAAATTTTACCAATACTTTAATGCAAGAAAATATCAAATAATCTCGGAATGCATCTCAAGTAAACCATATATTTTTGATACTTAAAAAATGCAGACGTTACAAATCCCAAAAAAATGGATCCCGGGATTAGCACCCCTAATGCCCATTCTACTAAACATTACTGTTGTAAATTTTAGCCAATGCTAAGCCACATAGTTTTAATTTCGCAAGCTCAAAATAAGAGCACCTTAAACGTGTGTCTGCATACATATCTACTCTATGTATGCGAAAAATATTTATTAGGAATGTCTATTAGCCTTCCCCTTATAAAGGGTTTCGATTTTGTCACATCTCACTGTCACTGTCATTATTGGCTCATTGAAATGCGCCACACCGGTAGGTGTAAATTTTGCAACTGATATAAACAACCAAATGTTTGTAAACAAAAAAAGACGTTGACACTCACCCACACACACACGTAGTCAGACTAATCGTCTATTGGCATTTGCTTTGAATGGCAACTGAGCTAGTGAATGCTGACAGACGTCATTGTAAACTCATTGACTTTGCTCAACTCACTTAAATTGTTATTGTGTTTATCATTATATGAGTATGTAGATGTGTAAATACTCGTACGTCACAAATCCGTCTTTGGCAATACGGCGTCTAAAAAGGCAATCCACACGCTTTGAAGTTTCTCTCAGCCCTCACTTTGCGGACATGTTATCAATATTAACCAATTTGTCGTTTACTTTGCGTTACTCTTCAATGTTGGTTTTATTGTAATTACTTTCAGTTATGGCGGCAACACCTCTTTGCCAACGCATAAAAGTTAAAAACTCTGCTCGCTTATAAGAGTACATCTGTTTGTGTGATTGTGCGCGAGCTCACTTTGTTTGACTTTGAAATTTTATGCAAATGTACTGGAGCTCTCGCACAATTTGATTTCCATGTTACAACAAAAACAACAACAACAACAAAAATAAGCCAACACACGAAACGCATTGAACATTTGATGGCGCAGAAATAAAACTTGGCTTGAACTTCAAACAATGCAGACGATCACACACAGTACGCAGTACATATGTATGTATGTATATACTAGGGTGGGTTAATGTATATGAAAATCTTTTTTCGACATTGTTCCCAGTAGATTCGGTTGCTAAATAAAGTTGTAAGAAAAAGAGCTCATTAGAGCATAGCTCTGGGCCAGTTTTGGGCCAGCCAAATTTTAAAAGAAAAGAAAAGAAAAATCTATAATAAATACGAAAATTAAGAGGGAATTATGAAGGTATGAAGGCAGATATTAGGAAAAGAGACACCTCGTGTTTAAAGTAAAAAGATTATGAAATAAAAATCTGTGTACAAACATACTTTTTATTTGTTAAAGATGAAAAATTAATAATTAGAAAAAAATAAAAAAAACATTTGTAATGTTTTAGAATTCAATTGCTTCTTGTTTTTTTTTTTTGTTTTTTGTTTGAAGGTTCAGTTAGTTTGCATTAGAAAAAATTAAATACGGTCACTTTTCTTAATACAAAATTAAAAATTTGCATTTTTTTTGCTTTATAGCGCCATTTTGGATTTCTTTAAATAATAATTTGTTAACAAAAATAAAAATACAATAGTTTCGGCAAAAAAATAATCAAGTACAAATTTGTAAAAAAAAAACAATAACGTTGATAATACTTTGGCCAATATTAATTTTCACATTAAAGTCGTATTAATTAAAGATAAGGCCTCATCTATTCGCCACTTCTCTGCTCGCTACACTCTGCTCGGCGCACTTGACGTAAAATTAGCATGTGAAAGCAACAACAAAGTTATCGAGCAAGATACGCCACTAGCGAACATGGCTCTATTTGATAAAACCGGTATAACACACTATTCTACAAACAAATGTAATTTTAGGCAGCTCTATTCCAGCGTTGCTAAGATATGTTTATTTAAATCAGTTGCTTCATCTATTCTCCACTCGCCAAGGCTTGGCGAAAGGAAGAGGCCTAACTTTTTTTTAAAGTTTGTTCGGCTCGAAATTGACTTTACATCTATGCTCTAATCGATTTTTTCTCTTAGAAATTGATGTAGGGCCCAAATTTGCTAGTAACAATGTCGAAAATAAATTCAGCCGCCCTAGTATATACTTATACATACATATGTACAAGTATGTACACGCATTCAATCATGTTCAGCAGTATGTGAACGCGTCACCACACATTCGTGTCAGAAAGAAACATAAATGTATGAGCGAAAACTTGAGGCAACTAAATAGTTTACGACAAAAACAAAAAGTCGTTTGAAAAATTTAACAAATTTTAAGAAAGTCAAGGGCAACGTAAACGTTGAATTTCGCATGTGTGCAATAACAACAAACATATGTATGTACGTATATAATTGCTCTTTTATTTACATATCTATGAGCACTGCTTCTTCTCATCTTTTAATTCAAACTGCGCGTCGCATTTACATATACATTTTACTTATAGTTCAGTCCGTTATCGAAAGCAATGTCAATAAAAGGTGACTTGAATACATTTAGTTTATTATCTAAATTCATGCATAGCCTTTAAACTTAATGGTCTTCAACTGCTAACGGTCGTAAGTTCTTCAAGGGCTAGTAAAACATTCAAGTATTTGTTATGACCTTGACTTTACAAATTATTCTCAGTAAGCTTTGGCTCATGAAGGTGCTAGTTTATGATGGAATTTTTTAGTACACAAAATCTAAGGGAATATTTACATATAGTTGGACCGTACACCTCTGGATAAGTGTTTGACCGAGCTCCTTCTCCAATTTGTAGGCGCATGAATTGATTTGATTGATTTTTTCCCGCAAATGATGGGGCCTACAGGATTATGCCGCCTGCGAACGGCAGATGATTATTTTATAGGGAACTTTTTCATGGCATGTCAGGCTGGATAGTGACAGACAAGATGTCTGAAATACTCTTCCTCGGCCTCATTCTTGCAGCTTGTGCAATAACCGAAAAGAAGTAAATTCAATCTTTGAGCATGTGGACCTGGGGAGAGTGGCCGGTGATTAAAGCAACTAACATAGAGACGTTTCTCCTTGACGGATTAAGTAGCGCATTTGCGCACCTGACGCCTCATCAAACTATCTCAGCAGACGATCAACACATCTCGTGTTGGCTGAAGTGACAATACTACTTGTACCATGCAGTTTCTAGGTTGAGAGGGGTATACCTACATTCTCCGTATCAAGAACGAGGCGAGTGATAGTGCCCTCTCTCGCTAATTTGCCTGCCTTACAATTCCCTGGTTTGTCATTATGGACTGGCAATCAAGTGGATGCGAAAATATTCCATCATCTCATTAAGAGATGCCCGGCATTTGCAAGGAATGATGGAATTACACAGGCCGACAAAATTTAACCAACATTCAGACCCAGAAACCAGACTATATATTTCCGAAGGTTTATGATGCGCTGAATCCAAATCTGGCCTCAGAATTGCTCTATTAGTTTGAGTTTTCGAGATATCCTAACCTAAAAGTGCAAAAAACCCCATTTTTGCCCATATTTGAGGTTATGTAGCCTTGCAGATGTTTTCTTTCACCAAAATTAAAGGATGGCATCTTTAAATACAAGCCTTCTTTTTTCAAATGGCGTTTTGTTTGCTCAAATATCATTTTTTTCGCAGAGATATCGCATTTTGAAATTTTCATGTTTCGAAATTTTCCTACACCTGAAAATCGATTAAGATAACATAGACATGATATAGTCGCTTACTAATTTTCTTGGGTTTGAGGGCCTGAAATATATGGATTAATAGTATGTAAATTTGGAGTTTGTGGGTAAGCCTGCTTGCGGCATGATAGGGGTGGTTACTAGGGGTTAGGGCTGTGTGTGACTCGGTACCCAAAGGTTAGATAGTGTAGGGGTGTGGTGAGTCAGCACACTTATGGTGTGAGACAAAATTTTAAGAAAAATAAGACTCAATTCAAGAAAATTAGTAATCGACTATATCATGTCTATGTTATCTTAATCGATTTTCAGGTGTAGGAAAATTTCGAAACATGAAAATTTCAAAATGCGATATCTCTGCGAAAAAAAATTATATTTGAGCAAACAAAACGCCATTTGAAAAAAGAAGGATTGTATTTAAAGATGCCATCCTTTAATTTTGGTGAAAGAAAACATCTGCAAGGCTACATAACCTCAAATATAGGCAAAAATGGTGTTTTTTGCACTTTTAGGTTAGGATATATCGAAAACTCAAACTAATAAATTAATTTTAGTTATCAATCCGAATTTTGCATGGACAGAGAAGCAGATATTAGTTTAAATTATTTCGGATACTTTTCCTTGTAGACTAGTGTTATTAACATACCCGCGAAGATATTTAATCGGCTATCAGAGTAAATATATACCTCACTAAAGTTAGCCACATTGTTGCCTAGCCAGACAGCTATCGCATTAATGGCTACAATTTCAGCCTGGAATATACTAAAAAGCAGGTTGTGATATCTGAGTTTCTTGGACGTATCAGAATATTGAAATCCTGTTCTTTTAATCTTCGATATTCTACAAAATTTGTTTCACATGTAAGTTTCTTTCAATTGCTCTCGTGGCTTGTGGATGGCTTAAACTTTGAATAGAAAAATATTCGCAAAAAATTTAACTTAATTCCTCACTCACAAGTAACGAAGTTACGGTTCTTAAAAGTGTAATCAAAAATTGTGTCTTAAATTATAGTTTCTATAAATATTTTATATGTACTTATTCTTGCATATCTAAGTTAACAATGGTTGCCCTCCTCTTGGAAAGTTTGACAAAATGTGGTATGCTATCCAAAATGTTATTTGCCTGAACCAGCACGATTTTATTAAAAGAAGACTAATGCCTCAACTCTCATTATTTTTAACGAATATTGCATTGCGAATTTTGAAGCAGTCGATACTGCATATACCGAGTTCCATAATTCATTTGATACTGATTACTAAATTAACCAGGTCACTCCGGTTTTATTTCAAATTCTTTGATTGGATTAGCTCTTGCCTCCGCGAAAGATACTGCGCTGTTTAAAATACGTCAAAATACGTTTCTCCCATTTATTTCATGCAAGCTATAGCACCTCAAGGTAGTATTCATGTCCCACTTTTGTTTACTATTTTGGAAAGCCAAATGGTATAGACGTTTCTCAGTGTTTTCTACAATGGAAAATATCAAGTATCGTGCAGTGTTTGAATTTCTATTTTTGGAAGGTTTAAAAGCAAATGAAATTTTTGTATAAGGTTTTTTCCTTATTAATTATTATTGCTAAATTTAAACGTGGTCGTACCAGTCTTAAAGACAATCCACGTCAGAGATGGTCGAAAACAGCAACAATAGCAGACATTATTGAAGATATACGGATAAAAGGATATCGTATTGGAATATCATCGAGGGAATAAAAGAGATGTTGTAAAAGCCGTATGCATCTCATTGGGCAGTGTAAGTAATATTTTGGTTGGAGTATTGGGTTTTAGAAAGCTGTGTGCACAATGGGTGCAAAATTCGCTAACAATGGATCAAAAATACATTCAAATGCGACTTTCTCAGCAACATTTAGAACATTTTTGTAAGGATAAAGTAGATTTTGGGCGTCGATTCACCATTCATTCAGAAATCGGCCAAGAAGGTGTTAGCATCAGTTTTTCTGGTAAAACAATAAACTCTGAATATTATTGCAATCTTTTAGACCCGCTGGAGGGAAAAATTCGTGAAAAAATACCCAGGTTGTAAAAGAAAAAAAATTTTCATCAGGACAATGCACCGTGTCACAAGAGCATTTTAACAATGGTTAAAATCCATCAATTAGGGATTTAATTGTTGGAGCATCCACCACGTTAACCAGATTTGGCACTTATCGACTTCCATCTCTTTCCAGATCTAAAAAAACTTCATGCGTGGAAAGCGTTTTTAATCAAATGATTAGCTGATAACAGATGAGGGAGCTTCTTTTGCAGCCCTTCCAGATTCTCACTTCATGGATGGAATTTATAAATTGGAATCTCGTTGGAACAAATGGGTTGGTGTTCAGGGAAACCATGCGGAATAATTAAATATATTTCATACTTATTGAAAAACCAACATACACACATGCAGACGATCTTGAAGTTAACGCATAATGATCGCAAAATTAATCATGGAAGATGTACGATCGTTTTTGATCACTTTCATCACTCAAAATTAGTTTCTCTTATTTAGAAAAAAGTTATTCAAAACAAACTTCCATGATTAATTTTGTGCCACCCAGCATATGTATGCGGCATTGTTGTTGTAGTTTTTTTTACAATTTTAGCTATACATCTTGCAAAATCCGAAAAGTGGTATTAAAAATATGAATATTTTTATGTAAAGCAAATATGAGTAGAGGTCGCCGTAGTTGAATGCACGGCCTCGAAGCCTTCCAAATGGTAGAATATGAACGCCCCTAAGCTTCGCAAAAACAAAAAAAAAAAACAAATAGGAGAACGAGCTCAGCCAAACAGTTAAATAAGGATTTGTATATATACAGTCTGTGTCAGAAAAAAGGAGCCAAGATTATTTTTGAAGTATAAAAGATATATATTTAAATTTTTTTTTTTACTTGAAAGTATGTACAAAACTACGAGTCGCATTTACTCAATAAGGCGTGCAGCCTCCTTCGTTATCGAGTATAGCCTGCCATCTTCTTTGTGCTTTAAACCAGCTTTTCTGCGTAGCTCGTCGATAAACAGGACTAGATTTTGCGAACTTGACGCACGAGTTCTTTAAATCATGGACTAGCCTTCGGGTAAGACGCGTTTTCATTCACATATTTTTAATAATGGTTGGCGTCTGGGAACTGGGAAGGCCTGTCCAATACTGTGACGCCAATTTCTTGTTTTGTTGTTTCTCGAGGCGTTTTGGCATCAATGATGCACGCTACCTCCAATGAAAAATTTATGAAACCCTCCAGAACGTGTTAAAATCCAAACATTTTGGAGGTGACATCCGACTACTCGAGTTAAATTTTGCTGTTTCAAATAATAATAATTAAATGAAAATTGTACGCTAAATTGCAGTACTTACTCGTATGTATGTACAGTAGCAACGTAGGGCAATATTTTAATGAAATTATGATTAAATGGACCAAATATGAAATGTGACTGAATTAAATTAGTATTTATTAATAGATAATGCATCGCTTACGTGAGAATTTCATAGATTTCGCCTCATTCATAACAGACTTAAGAAATAGCCATACTTAGATCTCTACATATATGTTTATATTTGTTGGTGCATAGCACAGTCAAATAAATAAATGAGTAGGTAATATAAATAAATGTTTTCCCGGGACATATGACAATCACGCACGTTGCTTATGGCAGCACATACATGTGCACGTAGAGCTGGAATTTTGACAAGTTTGTTTTTTCACACCAACACGAGGACAGGTAAAAATTCCGACAGTGCTACAATGCATATACGAGCATGTAGATGTACAATTGATTGTTGTGGAGTCAGTGCAACTGACTTAACAGCGTCTTTTCCACCAAAGACTAATTTTGACGGTGTCGCTTTTCCCATGTAAGACAGCCATTCATTTGTCTAATCTTGACTGCAACGTTGCCATCTCCTACTGGGCGATTCTTATTTGTCTGAATGTTTTGTGCGAGTGTATGTGCGGTTCAACTTGTGTAGTTGTTTGCTAACGCCGCTGTGTGTGTTCACTGTTGTCAAATGCTCGTGTGCATGAAAAACCATTTGTCCTTCTGATCACGTACATTCGCCATTATTGTAATAATATTAATGTAAATGTTAACAATTAAATATGTTCGTGTGGCGTTTGAGGACTGTCAAATTTTTGTGCGTCGAATATCAATAGACTGACGCATACAACCTGCAAAGATCATTATTCCAAGCTTTTCCATTAATTTGTGGTGTGCGCCTTCACGATGTACCAAAAAATTTACGCATCTTCAGTTCTAAGCTACCTTCGAATGGTTGGTGCTTTTTTTAGGAGAAAGTGTCAGAAATGCACTCGAAGATTTGTCAGCCGCCGCTAGGCTGGCATAGTTTTATATTATTTAATATTCGCAATATGTCACGCTCAAACACAAAGGTCCTTACGGCCGTCAAAAGTACGTTAAAAGTAATAACCCATTTTTGTAGTGTGCACATAATTTAACAATCCAAATATTTTATAAAAATAACATAAGTAACCACCGCAGCTGGATGGGTTGGTGCATGACTACCATTCGAGAGTGCGTAGGTTCTAATCTCCGTGCATAAAACAGCAAAATGATAGAAACAGTTTTTTTCAATAGCGGTCGCCCCTCGCTAGGCAATGAGAAATCTTTGAGTGTATTTCTGCCACGAAAAAGCTCCTCATAAAAGACCGTTGCCGTTCGGAGTCGGCTTGAAACTGTAGGTCCCTCGATTTGTGAAACAACATCAATCACGCCACTGATAGGAGGATGAGCTAATTTGTATTAAGCTAAGCTGGCTGCATAGAGTGGATAGTAATTACTGATCTCTATTAGCCTGTGACTACCTGCGGTCTGCTCCTGGAAAGATGGACTTTGCACCAACTGGGCAAGTACACTAACTTGTTAGGTCGCGAAATCCTTCTGGCCACGTATTAATCGGGATCGCTCGAGCGAGCTTCTGAGGTTGACAAAATCTCCCCTCTCTAACTTCGTTTGTTTTTTCACAGGACATTATGCGAGAGGAGTGTATGCTGTCAGATTTGGAATTGCCTTGCTTCCTTTTTGCGTCGGATGAATGGAGAGTGAGGTGGAATCCTCTCAGCACCTTCCCCTTAGCGGCCCTCCTCCCGCACGGCTAAGATTAGGCATCTTGGTGCTTACTCGTTCTTCGTCCAAGTATACCCACTCCCGGGGCAACCATTTTAACCTAACCTAGCCTAACCTACCGGAGACCTTCATGGATAACCCGACAGAAGAGACCCTCAGAAACATAAGGCTCCCTCACATGGGCTCTTCTTGATTTTAAAGGGGAATAAAACAGCCATTTTATTTGTTTAATAATATGTATACACCACCAATCCTTTCAATTGCTTATGTACTTCAAAAATTTAATCATAGGAATTTTATCTTTATTTTCTATTCTCATAATCTTTTACTTTCATTAAGGCAGGTTGTTATGGGAGAGTTGCAAGAATAGTTAATAAATTATATGTAGATACTCGGCAGTGTATCCTTTTGACACATTTCTATAGACTTTGTTTTATTTTTGACCTTTCTTCGGCCTTCATATTGAACCAAAAAATAAATACAAATTAACCCTTTATCGTACGTGGTATTGCAGTTTTGATCCAATTTTATTTCCAAATTAAGTAATATAAAACAATTCAAAACAATTTTCAATCAAATATATATTAAGCAATATTAAAATTGTCTATGATTTTATGAAATTTCGAAATAACCTTTGAAAAAACACTTTTGTGCAAGGGGGTGAAAGCGCAGAAATGCAGCGCGAGAGATTCATTTTCAAAAAACGACAACAGAGTAAAATATATAGTCAGTACTTTTTGACAAAAAAAAATATTTCCATTGAGTCTGTGTTTTTCTATACTTCACAACTAGTTATACATATGGTTCAGTAAAAAAAAAAATGTAAGCCTTACTCATTATTTTTCTTTAAAAAAAATAATTATTTTTCAAAAGTGAAATAATTATTTTTCAACTCTTTATTAATTCATTCAGTAAAGGGTCTAAAAATGTTAATTTTTGATGGTCAAAGTTGCGGTTATATCGTGTGTGAAGCAGCCCTCAAATTCCGCGTGTTTCGCAAAGAAAGTGAATGTGTTTATTTTACGTAAGAGTTCTGCCAAGAATGATAGAAAGAAGATTGCGCCAATCAGAGAGTACGTGACGTCACGATTTTCCAAGTTGTGCAGTATTGCCAACCATTTGCTCTTCGCAATATGTTTAGTGCTTTTTTATATCGAAAATTTTGAAGTTTCGTGTTTGTTTCTTTTTTTTAATTTAAAGCTACCGAAACTTTAAGTTAAGGGGGTAGTATGGTTAATTCGATGTAAAACAAGCATATTTTTCGAAATTTTTTTTGTCGACACAATTGATTTATTCAAAATTTTAAAATTACTTCATTATAAAGTCATATTTAAAGAATATTGTGTGAAATTTTCATTGATTTTTATGAAGAAATGAGTTGGTGGCAGCGAATCTTCGCGGACGTCTCATAAAAAAGTTTTATTGCGGTGTCCCTCAGAACTCATTACTGGATCAACTAAAATCAAAAAACCAAATTGATTTCATCAGCTAATAAAGTTTCGCAATTAACAACGTCGAATTTTTTTTTTTTATTTTTTTTTTAATTTTTTAAAGCGCTTTGAAGTCAAAACACAAAGTCATAAAAAAAACTTGAAAACTTTGTTGTTTTAAAATATGACAAAATTTAAAAAAAAAAAAAAACTCGACGTCATTACCTCGTGAATAAAGTAAAGAAACAAAAAAACCAAATTTGAAAAGAATCGGTGCAGTAGATATGAATCTACAGTGGACACCGACCGTAAAAAAGGCAAGTGTGAGAAAAACGCGTTTAAAGATTTGTGAAGATTTTTACAGCGTGAAATCCGGTTGGAGAGGTAGATACTTAATCCTTTGTGTCTTTGTCAATTTTACTCTAATACACTTCAAACTTTCACACAATAATCTTAAGATGTTATAGAATAATTTAAAAAAAAAAAAAAAAAATGAAAAAAAAAAAAAATACCATACTACCCCCTTAAAACAAAACTGTATTATTATACAAAAGAAGGTTAAAAAAGGCCACTCAGAGAAGATTTTAGTGCTAATGAAAATTAGTTAGTTCTTATAAAATTTGATATTTTGAAAGTGTGAATTTAATTTTTTGCTTCATGCAAGAATATTAAATGTCCCTCTCTCAACACTTCTGAACCAGATTACTGAATGCGGATTAAAACCATTGAAGTGCAATCGTTCCTCCCGGCCATTAATCCTTAGTGGGACATAGGGCATCAATAGATGTATTCATTGTAAAAATAAGCCACAAAATACCAGAAAATACTGCAAAAAACATAACGACATTTTTACAATTACCTCACCTTGTTACATGACCTCAAATATAGCAAGAAAGTCGTTCCCTTGACAATATAGTCTCGCTTAACAAAAAAAAACTGATAAATTAAATTGTACATAAGAATAACACATTTATCAAAAAAACAAACGCATATTTTAAAGACAATTTGTCACGCATACAAAGTTCTTTAAGTGATTCAATAAAAATTTGTTGGGTTATTTTCTTTGAATGGGCATTTTAGTGCGTTTTTATATCCACAGCTAGGCAACACTGCAGTAGCGAGAGAGAGATTTGACTGCCGAAAGCAGAAGAACACCAACAACACCTGCAATCGCGGGCAATGCCACCAGATGTTAAAAAAAAGTAAAGCCAAATAAAACTGAGTGAATTATTTAACTAATTATTAAAAAATGTATATTTTACAAAATTATAAACATAACATTTTAATAAGAACTCCGAGACTAAATAACAAAAAAAGCTAAATCAAGTTACGAAAATGGTAATCTGGCCATACTGGAGCTAAAATCACGTAACTCGTTGTCAAATTCGCTGAGAGCCAAGTAACGGTACCACGATAGGCGCCATTTCAGTATTCTTTCCATCATGAGTTCTGCTTCATCTATGAAGATTTTCACTTATAAAACCTTTGATCCAAATATTTCATTAATTGGTTGCGAAATTACTTTCCTTTTGCCAGCAATTAAAAGTGCCATATCGACCAATTTGAGGTATCAATCTTATTTATATTATTGTTACTGGATACGTTCCTCATTTGCATGCAGAAAATTATTAAAAGTGGCGAAGAGCTGTAGGTTCATATAATCAATGCATTTTTTGAACACTAATGAATAAATTTTTACTGAAAGCCTCAAAATAGGGCACCTTACGCTATTTTAGGTTCCTATTTCGTGGGAAGAAATTTATGTGGTAGTAAATCACCATCACCGTCAGTGTAGTAACTGGTGGCAGCTTCAAATGCTCTTCTGATATATTTCAAGGGATTCCTAAATCCCTTGCGCTAGTATATATTTTTTAGGCATTTTTTAGGCGTAATGCCGAATAGCTAAACCCCCATAATTTCCTTTTATAGAAAATTGCGCAGGCTTTGTTCCGTAAGCGAAAGCATTGACAGAACTGAATTTATTTTTCATATTGGTATTGTAGTTGGTCACCACCGCCATTTTTGGATGTCATAACTCAAAAATATGCGCCAAGAAAAGCAATTTTCCGCTCCACTCTACGTGTACAAAAGTGCGCCCGCAATCATCTAAGTATTGCGTCAACTATATGACACACACGTGTATGTACGTACATATGTACGCATATATATGAATATCCTATTCACATTGCTAGAAGGCAATTGTGCTTGTGTGTGTGTGTGTGTGTTGCTATAAAATAAATCACATATCAGTCTGGTCAGAGGTGAACGGTACTAGCTGACGGAAATTGCGGGAGCGAGCGAAAAGGCTAATGGCCAAGAGCGCAAAGGTGGCAAGACAAATATTATTGTTCGCACATACACGACTTGAGAGGAGTACCTATATAAGGTTGCGTGAAAATGTGTGCGTGTGTGTGTGTGCGACTATTATGAATGGCAACCCATTCACTTAATAGAAGATTTTGTTGTTTAATGCTTGGCAAATTCTGGCGTACAAAAAACAAACATAAATCGGTGAGGTACTTCGTTTATATACAAAGCACGAATACTTGTACATACCTATGTATATTTGTATATTTTTATTAACACGACACCACCTTCCAATCGCATGTATGTATGTATGTATAAGCAGCAGCAGGACACGCGCCAAATGCATGCATTCCAGCTAAGCTGCACAGTTGCTCATAAAGCTTATTAACATTTATTATTCAGCACTCCCATGTTTTTGCGCACACATTTCTAACGCACAGGCAGCCAGATGGACGCAAAAAAAAATCAAAAACGTACATGTGTACTCATGTAATCATAAATTCCCTATTCTCCGCCCTGCTTTGGCTTTTGCATTGACTTGTACGCAATTTACCTTTACTATACTAGCCAGAGGTATTTTTCTCTTTACTCGATTTTTTTTTTCGAATCGCCGTACTTTATCAAAATGGCCAACGGTAGCTAATATTTGCACAAACGTATCACAACACAGGCATAGATGCACATACGCGTAGTTATACGATAGCCACTCATTCGCCCCATCGCACACTCACTTTATCATTCCTGCTGGCAATTATGCTCTCCTCGACGTCTTTCCCATGTCCTATGTGCCACGCTGGCTGGCATTCACGTTGGCATGTCAATTTTCCACAACTAATGAGGTGCATGTATGACATAAACAATATTCCAGTCATCTAACCAGCGGTTTAGCTATGTACAGGATGCTTGGTAAGTAAGCTTTGGCATCCATCTGTAATATTTCAGGAATGCTCCAGACATACATACGTGCGTACCAAGCCGATTAAGCGGCCGATTTGAAATACGCAAAGGTTCCTTTGACATCTGTTTTGGTGCATCATCGTGTTTAAAACTTAGTATTTTATTTAATATTTTTATTTTTATTATTGTTTATAGGAGATATATACAATATAACCCTAACTTAATTAGAACACTGGCTACTAGGGCCTTCAGTACTTAATGACGATTACAAAATGACTTATTTCTTACTGTGCAATTTAGTGTCTGATATATAATAATACATTTCAGATAATTGTATACTTCAACCACATTTTCGAAAGTAACATTATTTAATACAGTTGATGGTACCATAGTTCCAAATGCAGTAGTCTGTTTGGTGGTTAGTGTTGGACAGAGCTCTAGGATGTGTTGGATTGAGAGGTGCTCTCCACAAAACTGTCAAGTCCGGGAAGGAGAGCCGAGGAGAAGATGTTCGTGTGTCAGTTTAGTACGACCGAGTCTCAGACGTATGAAAGTTGTGATCTGTTGTTTGGAAAGGGAAGTTGGAAATATGGATTTTTTGCAATCAGGGTTTACAAGGGTATATGGATGATTAAATCGATACCATTACACCTTTTTCAAGTGGGAAGAATGGTGGTTGATATTTTTAAGGTTTTTAAGTTTATGAACTTCTCCACAAACTGAATAACCTAGGATTTCACTCTCAGGGTTACGCTGGTGACCTAGTAGTTTATGTATTAGGCTGGCATGAGGAAACCATTTCGGAGCGCATGCAGCAAGCCCTTACAATAATAAAGAAATGGTGCACGGAAAAAGAGCTCTCCATCAACCCATCCAAAACAACACTTGTACCGTTTACTAGGAGAAGGAACATAAATCTCAAATGTCCGACCCTTAAGGGGTTAGGGGTAGTCAGAATTTTCAAAAAATCGATTTTTTTTTTTTGCATTTTCTTAAAGTATAATGTTTTAAAAATATTGTGTAAAAATTTGAAGTGAATCCGACAAATACTTTTCAAGTTATTCAACAATTAACAAAGGGCGCTCGGCCGCTCCGGAGCCGATAGCAAAACTTTAAATGCGTTTTTCTCAAAACTATGTTTTTCAAACTGGTGAACACTGTAACTTAAAAACCCCTACGTAGATTTCAATAAAATTTATACAGCTTTTGAAAAACATAAAAAACTTGTGCCTGATCGAAGGATTTTTTTTTTTTCAAAAATTTCGATTTTTTTTTTAACAATTAACTGTTGGTTTTTTCCCGAAAATCTGAAAAATATTTCCTGAGGCCGCCATTTTGTTCATTTTGAAAAAAAAACAAGCTTCGATCCGGCTCGAGATTATCTATCAATAAAAATAATTTTTCTCATCCGATTGGTTTTAGATGAATCTGCAAGGACTTGTGATGTTCACCGCAAGGGACTTCTGGAGAAACGGGCTTCACACAAACAGCGATAACTTTTGCAATTATTAATTTTTTTTTTTGAAATTTTGGTGAAGTCAAGTTAAAACATGATGTTTTTATGCTATGTTTTTATTTTTGTTAAATAAATTAATTAAGTAGCAAAAAAAAATTCGTGAAAATCATCATTTTTTCGGGCCTCTGACTACCCCTAACCCCTTAATGGAACAACACTTCAGCTCTCGACAGAAGCGAACTATCTTGGCGTCAGTCTTGACAAAACGCTTACGTGGAATACCCATATTGAGATAGTTACTTCAAGAGTCACAAGTGCATTCTTTGCCTGTACAAGGCTTTTTGGAAAGACATAGGGACTAAACCCTAAAATGACCTTCTGGACATTCACCACAGTTGTGAAACTCATAGTCACTTATGCATCCTTAGCATGGTGGCCCAGGGTCAAGCAAAGAAAGGCAGCAAACGAATTAAGCAAACTGCATCGCCTGATATGTGTTGGTATTACAGGGGCTATGAAAACATGTCCCACGGATGCGTTGGGAGTGCTCCTGAACATACCACCGCTTCCAATTCTAATTGAAAGGGAAGCTCGCTCGAGTGCCTTAAGATTAAAAGGTATATCTGAACTTAAAAGTGGGGATATGAAAGGACATTTAAAGATCTTGGAAGATTTCCTACATAGTCCCATTCTTCATAGGGATGATATACTATCACCCAAACCAATACTCTTCAGGAACTTCCAAGTTATAATTAATGAACGAACAGACTGGAGAACTAACTCTATCACTTTCAAACCTGGCTTCCAGCTATGGTTTACTGATGGGTCCAAATTGGAAAATGGTAGAGCAGGGGCAGGAATCAATGGGCCCAAATTCAAAAAATCGATTCCGATGGGATCCTACACAACAACATTCCAGGCAGAAATACATGCCATTGGAATATGTGTGAGAGAATGCCTTAGCAGGAAAATGAGAGGTACTCACATCTACATACTTTCAGATAACCAAGCCCTTCTATCAACAACTATCACCTCTAAATTGGTAAATGATTGCCTAAACCTTCTCAACACGTTAGGAAACCTCAACATAGTAACACTATGCTGGAGCAAAGGAGCGTAGGCCACATTAATGAATTCCTTAGGAAATGGGAAGAAAGAAAACTTGCCGCACACTGGCTAAACTGGGCCGGTCAGCGTCAAGCCAAACTATTCCTAAGTCCCAACAAAGGAATATCTGACAAACTTCTCTCACTAAACAAAGTAGATCTGCGTCTTTTAACAGGATACCTTATAGGTCACTGCAGCCTAAGGTACCATCTAAATAATATTGGTCTATCTGAGACCAATGTCTGCCGCTTTTGCGAAATGGACATAGAGAGCTCAGAACATGTGATTTGTGAATGTCCTGCGTTGGGCAGACAGAGACTTCATCACCTTGGTGGTATCGTAGTATCTCCATGCAATATTCGGAACAACAAACCTAAAGGAGTGAAAATTCGGTGTTGGATTTGTTGTGGGAGAGAGACTTCGTCGCCAAGCACTGTCGATTACTCCGATGGACGAGCGTGTTGCAATAATGCGCATCAAAGCGAGATTTTTCAATATCTCGCTTATTTGCGCCCACGCCCTGACGGAAGAGTAAGAAGATGCGACTTAAAATTCATTCTATGAACACCTGGAACATTCCTATGAGGCTGCCCTTGCCACGACATAAAAATCGTGCTTGGCGACTTCAATGCCAGGGTGGACAGGCAGGGAATTTTTGATCCCACAGTCGGGAAATTCAGCCTGCACAACAAAACATCCGGTAACGGCCAGAGGCTGATCGACTTCACCGGGGCCCGAAACATGGTACTCTGCAGCTCCACATTCCAGCATAAGAAGATACATCAAGTGGCTGTCTCCTGATCGAAAAACGCGAAACCAGATCGATCATGTTGTGATAGATGGAAGGTATGCTTCTAGTGTTTTAGGTGTACGTACGATCCGAGGACCCAACAACGACTCGGATCATTACTTTGCTGCACCCAAATTACGCAGACACCCGTGTGCAACAAAAAATGTACATCTATATACCTACGCAAAGAATGTTCGACATTGGAAAGCTGCAATCGCAACAGACAGCCAGAAGATTCACCACTCGGCTCTCACTCCTGCTCTCAGAAAGGCTGCTACCCATGGAATCACGCTGCGATTGAACGCAACACGAGCTATGTGGGCTTTCTACCGGGAGCTCGTAAGCAATTGTTCTTTCTCGTCGAACTAAACTTATACTTTATAAGTCTTTCATCATGCCCTCCCTATCGTAGAGCGGACAAGCTTTGAAGATGACAACATCCCATGAGGCGTCCCTTTAGTGCTTGAGAGAAAGATTTTGCGAACCATTTTTGGATCTTTACATATCACCGACAGCTGTAGACCAGGTCTAGAAGGACTTGGCTTCGCTTGGTATGCCCACCTGGCGCCGGCTAGCACGAAAAAGAAACGACTGACGCGTTTTGTTACACTCGGCCAAAAGCGTTTAACGTGTCAATCAAGAAGAAGAGGTTGTTCGTTTTGAGATATCTTTGAAGGTTATTGGTACATAATTATCTCGGTGCAACACTTTTTTTAATTTTTTTTCTATCTCCCTCAATTATATTTGGAGTAATGTAAGTCTTAAGTTTATTTTCAACATTTAGTAGTACAAAGTAATACAAATTTAGAGGAATATACAAATTGAAGAATTTTACTCCATAACTGTTCAGCTTCATACATATTTAGTTTCTCAGTGAGCTAACTGGAATAGAAAGCACTACACAACGACATACTGTATATACGAGTATATATTTTTATGTAGATATGTATTTATGTATATTGTATGAAGGCATTCAGCTACGTAATCCAGCTTGTAACTGTCACAAATACCGACAATTGGCCACAAAATGCGTTCTTCAAAAACTTAAAAACAACAACGGTATACATATGCGACAACAATATTCAATAACCACAAATCAAATCGATTTTCACCACTAAAACACGATGTGGATACAATCGAATTAAATTGAATTGAATTGTAATAAAGAGAAGTAGAGCAAAGGGAAATTTAGTTGAGCAGGATTGTGGCGCAAATGTTGCATGTCAAGCGACAATTGCCAAATTTGCATGTAGATACTTGTGTTGGATGTACCCTTATATATAAAAGTATACATTTTTATATGCACGTATATGTATCGGGTGTTTTTTTTTAGCTGCATGAGAACTACCAATATCGATAATTATGGTTTGTTAGCTGAGAATGGCAAATTGTATTAACATTTCTGTTCAGTAAGGTTTGGCAAGTCATCACTTAATCGTGAAACGTGAAAAAACTGCTTACAAATAGTGGAAATTTATTTTGCAAAAATAAAAAATATATAATATCTGCGGCGCGAAATTCATAAAGCTCTGGTGGCATCAACGGTTCTTATTTCTTCCGATGAGAGAAGAGAGATGAATGGCGAGTGCTATCGAGCCATGCTAGCTCAATTTTTGATTCCAAAAATTAATCAGCTAAACATCGACGACATTTGGTTCCAACAAAGTGGCGTAACTTGCCTTACAGCGCGCTCAACAATCTATTCATTGCAATATTCAAGCCACCATTGACGACATACGGCCAAATTTCTTTTAAAAATTAGACAAAAATTGGACTTATCGAATGGACGATGTAGCTCGTAATCGCAGCGGACAGTTTATAATAAAAAAAAATCACTCAAACAATATTTCTGATTTGTGTTACCATTTTAAGTTCCCAAGCTGTTAAACCACACCTTTTTTTAAATATAGTGAAAGCTATCGAGAGATGATTAACGACTTTTTATGGCCGGAGTTGGATGGTATTGATCTGGACAACGTTTATTTTCAACAAGACGGTACTACGTGCCACACTAGCAACGAAACCATTAATCTTTTGCGGCAAATGTTTCCGGACCGTGTTATCTCCCGAAGAGGTGATCACAATTGGCCACCGAGATCTTGTGATTTAACACTTTCTGACTTTTTTCTTTGAGACCACGTGAAAGAGAAGGTCGACACCAACGATTCAAAACCTCAAAGATGGAATTCGTGAGGCTATCAAGGACATAGGGCAGCCACTTTGCAATTCGGTTATGGAAAATTTCATGAAAAGGATATTGTCCTGTAAGCCTGGGCGTGGTGGTCATTTGCCTGATATTATTTTCCACCATTAACGGCATACCCTCCTCTCTATAATGAAATAAACATCCGATGATTTATATTAAAGAAAAACATTTTTCTTTGAATATCAAAATAACACCTCTTATTTGAAAACCCATATTTATAATTTGTGTTTAGTTAGGGTATATACACCCATGTTCAAATTAATAAATACACGTTGTTTTGGGCAGCACTAACTACTCGTCTCTTGTTTTTGTTTTTAATTTTAATTCGTTTTTTTTTTTTATAAAAAATAGCTCATTTGATTCAAATATCAAATAAATCAACTTTTCAGACTGTATACAAGATTTGTAAAAATTTTACCAAAAATTTCAAACTTTTTAAAAAAGGAAACTGAGTACGCCGCTTTATAGCTTATAAAATTCTAGTATAACAAAGTGAAAGTTTTAAGTGTGTCAAAACCCTTTTTGATTTTTGATACTTTTTTTTACTGGCTTCTGTTTTTGATATAACGAATCCACGACATTTTTTTTTATATAGAGAAAAAAAAATGTAAAGGAAAAAAATTCTAACAATCAATGGGAGTTTTAAGCCCCTTCAAACTTGAACGATGTTATATTAGAATTAAATGGGCTTAAAATAATGAGCCCAACGTTTGGTTTTACAATCTGATTAAAAATTTTAAATTTTAATGAAAATTTGTCGAACTAATAAATAAATCTTGTACGAATTTTGAAGTTTGATTTATGTGATATTTGCTGTCGAGTTAAGTATATTTTTATAAGAAATTATTTAAAACTAATTAAAATTTAACAAAATGAAAGAAAATTAATCAAAACTGGCAAAGCCGTTGCCGAATCGGTTGGTGCGTGACTACCATTCGGAACTCAGAGAGAACGTAGGTTCGAATCTCGGTGAAAGACCAAAATGAAGAAAACGTTTTTCCAATAGCCCTTCGGCAGGCGATGTCAAACCTCCGAATGTGTTTGTGGCATGAAAAAGCTCCTTATAAAGGGTTAAATTTCAAGGGCGGATGTTGAATGTAAACCACACCTAAACGTCAATATTTTTTCTGCATTTCATTTGACATTTTTCAATATCAGACTAATTCAATTTGAACCAAGGAAATACACATAATCGAACTACGCGTTAAAGTTATTCAGGCCTATTATGAAAACGGGCGTTCAATTCAAAATGCATATCGCGCACTTCGTGAAGAAAATCATCTTCAGTGATGAGACACATTTTCACCACAGTGGATTCGTCAATAAGCAGAATTGCCGCATTTGGGCGAATGACAATCCAAGAGTGATTGCCGAAAAACCAATGCACCCACGAAGAGTAACTGTTTGTGCGGTTTATGGGTCGGCGGCATCATTGGGCCGTATTTTTTTCAAAATGAGGCCGGTCAGGCTGTTACTGTGAATAGTGTTCGCAATCGTGAGATAATAACGAACTTTCTATGGCCCTAATTGGAGGATATGGATGTGGATGATATGTGGTTTCAACAGGACGGTGCCACTTGTCACACAGCTAACGAAACAATGGCTCTTTTGCCCGAAAAATTTGATGGCCGAATAATCTCACGTCGCGGCGATGTCAATTGGCCCCCAAGATCATGAGATTTCACTCCGTTGGACATCTTTCTTTGGGGTTATTTGAAAGAAAAGGTGTACATCGATAAGCCAGCAACAATTCAAGAGCTAAAGGATAAGATAATTCGGCACATTAACGGCACAGAACCTCAATTATGCCTCTGCGTCATCGAAAATTTGGACCATTGGAGATGTGCCGCCGAGGCCGCGGCAGCTATTTGGCCGATATTTTGTAATTGAGCTATACCAATATTATCATAATAAAGAGAAAAGATAATAATTTCTAAAAAAAAATGTATTTGACCGGCCCTTAAAACTTAACCACCGTTTGAAATATATCTGTCCTTCGGAGTCGGCTTGAGACTGTAGGTCCCTGCATTTGTGGAGCAACACCAAGACGCACGCCAAAAATAGGAGGAGGAGCTCCGCCAAACGCGCAAAAGGGGTGTACGCGCCAATTATATATACATACAATCAAAACTGGCGAAGCCACACATGTTTTTTAGGGTGAAAATGCGCCAAATCGTCAGAGAATAATTTTTTTAAAAATTAACGAGAAAAATCATCAGAATTTAATTAAAACTAAATTAAAATTAAAGAAAATGAAAGAAAAGTGGTCAAACCTGGGAAAGACACAAGAGGAAACAAAATGTAAATCAACAAGAATTTTGTACCGCGTAAAATTTGCACTTTTTTAGTTTTAAATTTAACGGACTATTAAACTGCGTAGGTAGGTAAAGTAGCTGTCACAACGACACACTTAGGCCTTTCGTAGCTCCATTGTAATACCACTGGAGCTTATCCTTATCCTATGGGTTCCTTTTCCTTTCTGCATAACCATTTATTTAATTCTGATTTAAGTGTTACAAATTTCAATGCAAATTTAGCAAATTTTATAAATTTTGCACAAGGTTTGAAGTTTTGATTTTAATGTATTTATTGTCGAATCGACAGTTTTTTTCTACACAGTTAATTAAGATAAACACCAAAGAGCAAATAGTAAAAACTGATGAAAATATCGAGTAATCATTATTTTGTCCATGAGTGTGCATCTGGGTTGCGAAATATATCTGAGCTTGCCTAATAGAGTTGTAGACGTTCAAGTGCGTGCGTGCCTAAAGCGTGTCCAACATACATATTTATATATTTATGTAATAAAATATTTTTATGTATTGTATTTGTATGTATAAATATTTCGCAATACATTTAAGTATTGTTCAAGTATGCATGACACTCCAAAATATTGACAGCCGATAACTGCTTATCGATGCATATTATTTATGACACATTACCGTATTGTCAGCTTAAAGATATAAATCGTTTGTCGCAGTCGAATATTTATTTGTTGAACAACCGAAAGGATATTTACTGAAATGTCCTTAATTAGCTTAAGGCATGCAAAGGCGAAGTTGGTTGAAAATTACCAAATACGTGTGGAAAATAAGGCCATAAATTGAGAGATTAATCAAAATATACACACACATATACATACACACATATATATGCATATATATGCATATCTAATTGGAAAGAAAAACCAGCTCATAAGCTTATAAAAAAGTTCAAGTGACTGCAAAAAATGCATAAACGTTCGCACACATCTACTCGTAAGTAAATATAACTTTCGATTCGGGAGAAAAAGTACACACACACTAGCTAGCGCATACATACATACAAGTATGCGAGAATCAAGGGAAAGAAATTAAAATGTTAGTGGCAGTTAGCAAACGAATATTCGGCATTGATTGCTTAAGTTTTTAATTTCGAAAAGAACTGCGACCTCAAATGGGCAAGAAATCGGATGGAAACTGTAGAAGATGAATAAAAATTAGAATGCAGAGAAAATGCTCAAAGGGGGTGGTATGCTTGCAGAGGTGTGTCCAACGTAGATATCAAGCGAAATGGTAGCAAGCGGTAGTTATTCCAAAAGCAAAGGTAATAAAATAATCAAAGCTAAACGAAATGGCAAAAGTTCCACAACACAAACGAAGAACTTCACTTTCTTAAGAGCAACAAAGTGAAGTGAAGACCAAATGAAGATGAAATGAGGAACTAATCAGTGGCAAGAATTTAAAATGAAAATGCGAAAAAGAGAAATAAGAAAAAAAAGTGAAAAAGAAAAATAAGAAAAAGAAAGTGAAAAAGAAAAATGCAACCGAAAAAACGAGGTCACACACAACAAGCAAGTAAAATGGACAAATAAATGAAAGAGAAATTACTTAACGCAATCGCAGGACACTAATGAAGGAAAAGGCTACTTACTCGTTCGTACTTTGCCGGAACTACAGAGGAATGTGCCACTATTGGCATTTCTTTTCAACACTCTATACGCCACTTTCCACGCCCGTAGTTGCCCTTTTTGCCGCGATGTGTGTATGTACGAGTAGATATATATGTGCAATGTACGTCAAGATGGTCCGATAGGTGCAACTACTTGCATTATATGCCATTAGGGTATAATTAAAATTCTCAAGGAGCCAAAGTTTGCAGGCACACAATTGCAGTTTCTCGATAGTTGCAAGCGAATATAAATGAAGAAAAATATTTCGAAAATGAAAGGATGGTGGAATGTAAATAGGAAATGTTAGTAGATTCAAGTTGAGGACGGAGCCAGTCAAGCGGTCGAGTGAGTCGTTATAACTACGGTGGATTGAGTATTTCATATGGACTTGGCAGCGGCAACAAAATACATAAATGATTTCAGAGGTGTATATAACATTAGGGATGTCAAAATCGCAGTTTCTTAAATCTTCTTTTTAATAGTGCTGATGGAAATTTTTTTTTCATTAAATCTTGACTTAAAGGTCTCAATTAAAGGATCATGGAAAGTGCCGCTAGGGAAGTCAAATTTATTTATCGAGGTTTAAATTGTTTAGTTTAAGTCTCTTGCGTTAACGAATATGCCAGTGAAAGAATTTGTGTTGTTGTTCTTATTGTTATACAATAAATTGGTCTGAAGATTTAAATACATAGAGTCTTATGCATCTCATCGAATTTCGTAAGTGGAACAGAAGTTGAAGTCCATCAGGACACGTTTTAGAAATTAAAAGAGGGAAGGCCCTAAAATTATCATTTTTCGATCTTTCTGAAATATTTTATAGCTGAATCCTGGCATACTACATTCTAAAATTACTCGAAATTTAAGATCTATTTTAAATTTAATCAAGAACAGATGAAAACTAGAATTTTTGGGAACTCCGCTACCAAGTTGGTCAATTTTTTATATAAAACTACTCTGGGCATCAAATGAAGGAATAACTTTCACAGTGGCTATTTCAATGCCGCCTTATTAAAATAAACGAATATTCATTTACACCATATTATAGCATTTCTATAGGTTTCTGAATAACAGCAACATAAGAATATATCCTTTCCCCGAAGTCAAGCGAAAAAAATGTATTTTTTAATTTAAAAGAAAGGATTTTAGAACAAAAGACGTCAAATCGTTCAACCAATCGGATATTAACCCATTGGCGTCCCATCACTGAGAAAAATTACTGCAAATTTCTGCGGCTTGGAAGGGCTATAATATCACTAAACTGGGGAGGGTGCAAAGGATTGCATGTATTGGCATCACCAGCGCATGTAAAACTTACCCCAGTGTTGCCTTGAACGTCGGTTTGCTCTTACTTCCCATCGTGTTTTACATTATTTCCATTTTGTGGGCTATCTCTCGGGCGACATGGTAGCATTTTTGGGTAGTTAACACTGCATTTCTCTGAACTTCGGGCAGATCTCTCCATTCGCAAACTGTAGTTTGAGGGTTGTGCTAGGGCAATCTAGCCAAGTAGGCAGCACGGGAGATATTAACATTTTTTCTGATAGTCAAGCCGTGATCAAGGCTCTGACGACGCCATACAGCAGATCCCAACTGTTCAACTCCTACAAGGAGGAGCTCAAATCTCTTCGGTATGACGAGTGCACATTTCTCTAATTTGGGTTACATAGGAGCATAGAGGGAAATGAAATTGCTAATGAGCTTGCCAGGAAGGAGTCGACTACATTGGTCTAAGAGAGGAAGTTGTTACCTTCAAATCGGTGCATGTTTCATTGAAATTGGGCAGATGGTATAAAACAGTTTAAGTATTTTAGTGTGGCATATTTATATAATGATGATACTATTTCAACGCTAACACCATATGAAAAGTATATAAAAAAATTTCTATAGCTTGCTCAGGAAATCCCTTTACTTATCAGAAAAAGTTCCGTCAATTTCGGTTCATCCGTTTTGAAAATAAGCGTGCTTAAAAAGAGAAAAGGGCAGAAGATGTGTTAAAAAATAGGTTTACTTTATTCTGTTACTGTTTTTTTCTTTATTATGCAGTAAAACTTTTTTTTCGCCTATTTCGGCCTATAAGCAGACAGTAGCATGCAAACCTTGGAGAGTATTTCAGCCATGAAATAGCTCCTCATAAAAAAATACCTACCATTCGGAAGAGACATAAAATTGTGGATCCCTCCATTTGTGGAACAAGATCAGTTAAATCTGTTAAAGATATGAAATTATAAAACTTTTACGTACGTTACTTTTAGTTTTATTTAATCATGTAAATATTAAAAAATATTTTTTTTAATTTTCATTCGAAAAAGTCACAATTTGATTTGACCCAAGCTTTCAAACGACTAGGCCATTCAATTATTGCACCACGCACGGTTTCTATAGATATTGACGTTACAACTCGAACCAAAGATTCTTTAAGGCTCCCAAATTTCTGTGAAGCCTTCGACAGGCCATGTTCTCTAATTATGATTACAAACTGTAGTCCAATGAATTCAGATCTGGACTTTCAGACGGCCAATCTTCTGTGGCTATGAACACAGAAATATTGTTTTTCAGCCACTACTGGGTGGTTTTTGCCTTATGGTCTGGAGCAGAATCTTGCTGGAAGATCCAACGCTCTCCATTGAAGAAAATACTGCTCAACTGCTTCACCAAGCCTTTGAAGACATCCTCCTGGTACACTTTTTCCCCGGCGTTAACCGCTCTTCCACAGATATGAAGCGATGTAACGCCTTTACAAGACCAAACCCCTACAGAGGCTGGATGGTGGCCACGCTGAACCCTTGGAATAACATTATTTGTGTCTTTAGAAGTTTTAGCATACATTTAGCCGTTTTTTTTATTAAAAACTTCCTGCAAATTTTCTCATCTGTGAAAAGAATATTTTTATGGCCGTTGACCGCGCGCCACCAAAGAAGCTGGTTGCAGCTAAAGAAGTCTTCAAGCGCGTTGTCAAAAATTTACCAGTTCAACGACGTGGATATCATCTTTAATTAGTATGATTTTCTGCTTCGTCGGGGGATTTCAGTCAATTATTTCTCGAACGGCTTTTATAGCTGCAGTGATTCGAGCCACGCGAGGACGAGCACTTTTTTCTGTCCGTCACTTCAGAAGTTTAAGGAAAACGATTGATCCTGCAGTTTGTCACAGCAATTATGCCAAGACTAAGTGGATGGTCCCGTAATTATGAAATTGGTCTAAGTCAAAGTAACAGAAAAGTGAGTTTATCAGTTATTTCACACCACATCTAAACCAATTTACTCAATGTAACTCTTACGATATCGTCATAAATGAGCCATTAGATGGTATCATTCAAGTAGCATTGACATGGATGAAAACTGCTCACTCATCAAATAATAATATTGAAAAAATATACCGTACATTTTTGGTATAGGGTCATTCCCTTCTACCAAATAGCCGTCATTTTGGGTTGATAGAAATGAAAATAAAAAAAGCAAATTACTTATGCAACATTATAATACTTATAAGCATTATTATGAATTGATAGAAAAGTGTAGAAAAAGAAATACGACTTCGATAAAACGAATGTCACAGCCGGATTTTATTTCTATGAATTTAGACAAGACCAGTAACGGAAGAAAAACATAAAGTTATTATGTATTTACTACCATACATTAATCCAGTTTTTCAGGGACATTTTAAGAATCTTAAAACTCGAAATGATGAAAATGCATTCCTTTTTTTAAAATAGTTAATAAATATTTATGGATAATTTCATTAAAGTTATTGTTTCAAATAAAAGTCCAAGTTCCTTATTGCTTTCAGATTTATTATAGGACATTCAGTTAATTTTGAAAATATTCCAAGTCAATTCCAACTTTGAAAACAACATTTTCATATGAAATTAACACAAAATTTCATATTCATAATAAATTTCGGTGAATCAAAACTTATAAAATTCAAAATAAAAAAGACGCATAATGTAAAAATATTTCTTAATTTGTTCAAATGCAATTCATTAAATATCTCGAAAAGTATATGACTTAGGTCACTTTCATAATAATGGGCGCATATTTGTATGTACTTATGTATATTTGTAAATTTATATATAGACTTCACTGCTTTACTATGCTTGACTACCACTCAGTTCGCCCTAGTAAGAACGTTAGTAAAATTCCCTCTGATCCATTTTTTTAAATAAAATCCATCTTAATTAAGTATTTAGACTTGAAACTACCTTTTTCGTTTATTCTACATTACAACCAATTCAATGAAATACGCCTAATAAGTTATCCTGGCATTACAAATCTCGCTTATTTAGTGTTACAACTCGGCAAAAAGCTGAGTTATGGGGAGAGCACAGCAGCACTAGTCGTTAGAGTGGATTAAATTTAAGAGTAGCTTGCGCGAGACTTGGCGCTGAAGCGCAAATTAGTTACACTTAACTTTAAAACTATAATATATGTGTGTATATATGTATGCCTCCCAACGGTGCAGAATTCAACTCCAAGTTTATGCAGTCCTATTCGTTTGTCCCAGCAATAGTATATAGCAGCTAGTACTCATACCCTTCCTAATTAGTTTTAGAATTATATTGAATGTGGGAATAAGTCTCCCTCCTTTTTTAGCCAAAGTTACGAATTTTTGAAACAATTAAATAATAACTGACATTATGTGAAGTACTATATGTGCCATTGGAAGCTACAACTTTACTCCATCTTTCAGGCCTCGAATTGTTCGAGTTCCTTTAACTTGATTGAGCCAGTTTGCGATGCTCTCGTAAGAAGTGAACTGCTCTCCAATAAGGTCTGACTGCATTGATCGGAACAGATGGTAATCCAAAGGTGCAATGTCTGGGGAATACGGCGGGTGGGGCAAGATTTCCTAATTCAGTCCTTCTAAATATTTCCAGACCAATTTAGCAACGTGTGGCTTGGCGTTGTCATACAGCAAAATCAGTTTGTCATGTCTACTGTCCATTCCGGCGGCTTTTCTTTGAGAGCTCGATTCAAATGCATTAGCTGCAATCGGTAACGATCGCCAGTGATGGTTTCAGATGGTTTAAGGAGTTAATAATAGATGACTCCCTCGACGCTTAGGGTTATCATAGTAGACCGATAGAGACCTCACATATACACCTTCAAATTCCCAGTATGTTACTAGAGCGCACACATAAATAGTACCAGAAGTGACACCTCTTTTACGAGGGCGGAAACTTATTCCCATACCCAATTATTCGGCCGCCGTAGCCGAATGGGTTGGTGCGTGACTTTCATTCGGAACTTGGTTCGAATCTCAGTGAAACACCAAAATAAAGACATTTTTTTTTCTAATTCCAGTCGCCCGTCGTCAGGCAATGGCAAACCTCTGTGTATTTCTGCCTTAAAAAAGCTCCTCATAAAAAATATCTGCCGTTCGGAGTTGGCTGGAAACTGTGGAACAATATCAACACACATGCCAAAAATAGAGGAGGAGCTCGGTAAACCATCCAGAAAGGGTGAACGCGTTATACATACATACCAATTATACATACATACATACAATATATTACAACTAATTTTGGAGTTGGGAGTTTGTTTGGACGCAAAGTTCATTTTTCTAGTCATATTAATTCAAAACTCCTAGATCTTATGCTATATTAGCATTTGTAAGCCGCAATAGATTCTACAAGTCCTCATACTTTAAATAACTCTACACATCATTTGTGCATTCTAAAATGGAATATGAATCTTTCATCTGGAGACCTTATGATTCATTCGTTTTCATTGCCCATTCCTTCATTTTATTTGCAGGTGCCTGGAAATTTTAAATTTTCGTAATCTCGGCGATCGATTTTTCCTTTATCTGTTGTCTTTAACATTATTCAAAGTGTTGTGGATAAGAAGAGCTCTGTGAGGATAGACAGGTCACAATTTACTGGATAACAGGCCGCAAGAAAGTAGAGGGAAATGAGACAGTTGACGAGCATGCTAAGGCAGTGGCCCGTTTGCTTAGGATGAGCACGTCGAGTATATATATCTATCTATATATATATATATCTACTCTGGAAACAGGATTTCTAAAATAATGCTACGAACTTGCAACACAAAAGCAACCAACTTCATTAATTATATAACTTATAAGAAATAGTATGTAATTTACAAAAAATACGGCATTGACATAAGCCAACATAAAAAAGGCGTTTGCCAGAAAAATTATCGCAAGATTTCGCCAATTTGGACAATCTATACCATTGAGAATTTGTACAACTTCAGAATGTAAAATATTGATTGGAGTACTGACGGAACATCGTCTCACTCATTTTATCACGCAGCTAAAATGGGATTGGTTTGGAACGACGCGTGTAACTTATACGAAGAAGAAAGGGGTACATTAGAACATCTTCTTTAGAATTTTCATGCTCTAAGCAGCACTCGTTACCACTGCCTGGGCCTGGGGATATTGCTGACAAAAGTGTAAACTGTTTATTATAACTCGCCGAGATATGTATCATGAATTATGTTCAACAAGGCCCCGACAAAAGTGCACTAACACTAAGGGCCCTTGTGGCCTATGTGAAATCTATTCGGATCAGCCTGATATACCTAACCTAACCTTATAAGAACTCTTTTTGCAAGAAATACATCCATCATGAGAGCTCTGCTCGATCTCAATACTATTTGCAAATCTTTTGATACTGACTTTGCTTCTTCTAAACAAAGTTTTATTAAATTTCTTAAAACATTTTTTTAATGTTCTGTTATATCTTTTTCTTACTGATTAAGATTATAATAAATAATTGGCGCGTACACTTCTGTTAGGTCTTTGGCCGAGCCCTCCTCCTATTTGTGGTGTGCGTCTTGATGTTGTTCCACAAATGGATTAAGATTATAATTATATTTTAAGTTAAAACTGCTGGATTATTCTGTACGACTATTTATTTTTGTTGACTAAGTTTTACTTCAATAAATAATAAATGATAATAATATGTTATAGTATTTAACGGCATATGTATAAAAATATTCGCTCATCAAATTACTCCCATCAGCGCTTATTGGAGATGCTAAATCACTGAAAATGCAATACGCAAACGTAGTACTTTTACTAAAATACCTTCATTAAGCCAAACTTGTGCATATGCATACTAATTATTATACCTGTGAAAATTAATGAAATCTGTGCCCAATCGGCTCACGTGTGGAAGTCTATGTACGTGGAAAAAATATTAGAGTATCGGTTTGTTGGTATTAATAATAATATAAATAATTAATTATTTAACGCGTTACAGCGAATATGTAGCGTGTATAACTGCTCAGATAACATAAATACTATATGTGTTTGTCATATTTGGCATCACAGGCAGTCATATGTCTGCGATTTTTCACAACTAAGTTCGACAGATAAACACATGATATTGAATTTTTTTTTTGTATTTATGTTGTGTTATGTTATGTTGCGTTACATTATGTGCTGCTAGGTTTTTTTATGTATTTTTTGTACCATGCATTATATTTGTTTGTTCTACTATGTTATGTTGTGTTGTGTTATGTTATGTTTTGTTATGATGTGTTATATTATGTTGCGTTACGTTATATACTGCTGGTTTTTTTATGTATTTTTTGTACCATGCATTATATTTGTTTGTTCTACTATGTTATGTTGTGTTGTGTTATGTTATGTTTTGTTATGCTGTGTTATATTATGTTGCGTTACGTTATATACTGCTGGTTTTTTTATGTATTTTTTGTACCATGCATTATATTTCTTTGTTCTACTATGTTATGTTGTGTTGTGTTATGTTATGTTATGTTTTGTTATGCTTTACTATGTTTCTGTTATGTTTTGATTGTAATAAGTTATGTTATATTTTGTTTGTTACGTTATGCTATGTTTCTGTTATGTTTTTATATTATTGAGTTATCTTATATTTTATTTTTGTTACGTTATGCTATGTATCTGCTATCTTATATTTCATTGTGTTATGTTATGCTGTGTTATGTTATGTTGCGTTACGTTATGTACTGCTGGTTTTTTTATGTATTTTTTGTACCATGCATTATATTTGTTTGTTCTACTATGTTATGTTGTGTTGTGTTATGTTATGTTTTGTTATGCTTTACTATGTTTCTGTTATGTTTTGATTGTAATAAGTTATGTTATATTTTTTTTTGTTACGTTATGCTATGTTTCTGTTATGTTATGTTTTATTGTGTTATGTTATGTTTTGTTTTGGTTATGTTAAATTAAGTTTGGTATGTTATAATATTTTAATTCGGATTATTCTGTGCTATTACAGGCGGCCGCCGTAGCCGAATGGGTTGTTGCGTGAATTTTAATAAAAACATTTTTCTAATAGCGGCCGCCCCTCGGCAGGCAATGGCAAACCTCCGAGTGTATTTCTGCCATGAAAAAAGCTCCTCATAAAAATATCTCCCGTTCGGAGTCGGCTTGAAACTGTAGGTCCCTCCATTTGTAGAACAACATCAACACGCACACCACAAATAGGAGGAGGAGCTCGGCCAAGCACCTAACAGAAGTGTACGCGCCAATTATTGTTTTTTTGTTTTTTTACAGCTGAAGAATTTTAGACGTTGTAAAAAGCTCCTAGTCAAACTTGGTTGTAAATCCTCCAAAAACCGGCATTAAGAAGAATTCCTAACAATATTTCATTAAGAGATAATATTTAAAATCGAGCAAATCCTCGGACCACCGCGCTCTGGTAATAACAATAAAAATTTAGTATCAATTGGCATATGAATTAATAAAAAATTGTATATATTGTATATGTGAACAATGTTTAGCGAATTTGCAGACAGCTGCAACAGATGCACGGTGCTTGGCAGCTGTGTTGTGGAAATCTCGGATAAAATTAATTAACGTTTTTCAAAAGCATAAAAGCAAAAAGTACGTGTAGCTAAATTTGTATGTACACACATACTTGCATACACATATATACAAGTAGATAACGCTGAGCAAAAATCTGTGCCATACACTTGTTGTTGCTTTCAGACATACCTTTGCATGTATATTTTACGGGTGTGCGAATGCATGCTGACCTGCTTATTTTAGTGTATTTTGTTGCGTAAATTCTCAATTCCCAATTGATTTATCATTATAAAACTAATTACAAAGTATTTGCAAATTGCAGCCATGTGCAAATATTTTCAAGTTGCACTTTCAATTCCCAAACCAAAATTCCAACTCCAATTCAACCAGAAACTTCTAGTCGAACTAAGCGCAGATAAATAAAATAAAAAAAAAAAAAAAAACATTAACAAATATAAACAAAATGCGTGAGTACATTGCTATTGCTATGCTGGTATGCTACTGCCAACTGCTATCGTTGCGTTGCATATACACCAACATACGAGGACAAACTTTTAGCCATACATAGCTGTGCAAAAATATTTGCGATTTTTCATGCGCGAGTGCGTACTAATCAACTGGAGAATGGGCGTTCAGACTGCATGTCAGATCACAGATATTTATTTTTGGACTAAATTTGCATGCCCAAAAATGTGTACTCGTATAAAAGCGTCATTTATCACTCCTTTGATTGTAATGAAATCCTGCGCATTATCGAAAATGTTTTGCTTGCTGAGTTCCTCATCTCACTCTAAGGACACCTGCATCTTTATTAACCTCTCGAGCGTAGACCAGCTGAAATCACAAAACAGTTCAAATTTCGAAACAGTTTACATCCGATAAAATATATTTTCGGAATTAAGTACTCCATTATTCAAAATTATATTGGACTTCAACGTGATGATGAGGGTTAAGTTACGTTACTATTAATGGTTGCATCAAGGCTTAGATGCTGCTACATTGAAAATCATGACAACATCATAACATCAAATAATAAAAAGACCTCCCGCTTACTCTAAAAATTAAAAAAAAAAAAAACAAATGGAATTTGGGCTGGACAGAAACAAACGTCATTATTACCGCATTAACTCCATGAAATGAACAGCTGATCACAATCGAACTCCCAACATAATAAAAAATAATGGCACTTGAGATCTATTTCCATAAATCCGCAAATCCTTGGTAGTAAGAAGGGAATTTTATGTAGTAGGTTCATATTTCATCCTATAAGATGAGATTTCGTGCCATAGTAATAGGTTAAATCATCAAATAAATAGAGTATTGGATAGAACTCATCTGCCTACAGCACCAGCTTAAAGTAGAGTTTTGCTGTTCGAAGCTTAAGAGAGAAACCGAATAAAGAAAAGGGGAACTGATAATAGCGTCAACTTACGTGAAATCAAAAATATTTTTCTCCATTTAAAAAGCTCCCACTTGCGCTTTAGTGTTGGCAAATCTATCTTCTAATTTACTGTACAAGTATGTAACATCATTTTTTACTGTTGTATATAATTTTAGAATAACTTTATGTGTGTGCTACTTACAAAGAACTCTGTAACTCACTTTAATCTAGAGGAACACCTTCTTTGAAGCGTCAACACTTTCATTGCCTTCAATGACATAGTATTCCCCAATGGCAGCACCCTATAGTCATAGCCAAGCTTTCCTCAAAATCAACATTGGCTTACCTTTATGGTCATCTAACTGTCAAAGTAAAGGTTTGCTTTCCATTTAGGTGGATTGTTTTCCGATATTGGCTCTGCTACTTCCTCTCGGATTTCACCCTGAAATATACTGCAGTGTTGTGGCGGCCGCAAAAATAATCTGCTTCTCATCAGTTCGAAATAGAATATTGCCACACCTTTCCCATTTTTCTTCCTTGCCATCTTCTATCATTCTGCACCACCTTCCAGAGAACTTTCGAAGCTCAAGGTCAGTGTAACGTAGTCTGTACCACCCATCAATGTTGGTGCTGTACTCGTAGTACTATAAACTGTTCCAAGTAAAAATACGCGTTATAATTGGGAACACAATTTTTTTGGCTACTAAGTCCAACGATATCATGTGGAAATTTTGAATAAACTACCATATTCTTTTTTTTTTAAGGTAGGCCTTTTAAGTTACTCCCACCAACGGCAGCGCAACTGTTATTTGTGATTTCTGCAATTGTTTTTTATTAACACTTTCTGTAAATTAATGAAGAGGCTGCTCTTGGACTGAGGATATGTGTATTTCTGCCAAAGTTTCTAATAAAAACCATATGCTGACGACAAAAATAAGAAAATCGGAGAAGAAGCTCTGTCAAATACCTAATAAAGAATGTAAGCGTCAGTTATAAAGTGAAGCAAATCATCATCCTTCTTTAAATTGGTTTTAAGGAACATTTGTCGTCGTTATTATATCATTATCAGTAATATATTTACGCTTGTGTTTACCAAACGACCAAGAGTGCACTTTTCGATTTTTACAATGTCTGATTTGATTGAGCAGAGAAGTGCCATCAAATTTTGTTTACGGAAACGTTTAGCATGTTGCAGAAGGCATTTGGTGATTCGAAAATGTCGCAGAAAAATGTTTATAAGTGGTACAAAGACTTCAAAGAGGGTCGAGAACGTGTTGATGACTTGGAGCGCTCCGGACGACCATCGACGTCAACAGATGACCAACACGTCAATAAAGTGAAGGAGTTAGTGCTCAAAAATCGTCGGTTGACTGTTAAAGACCTTACTGATATGATCAGAATATCAGAAGGATCTGTGAAAATCATTTTGAAACACCATTTGGGCCTACGAAAAGTCAAATCTCGTTTGGTACCGAAAACTCTCAATTTCTTGGAAAAAAGTCGTCGCGTTGATGTGTGTGAAACAATGCTTCCAGACTATCAGGACAAACTCAAATGCATCATTACGGGAGATGAGACTTGGATTTATGCTTACGGCCCTGAAACAACCAACCAACGAACAATCAAGCGAATATCGTGCTGAAGGCGAGGCCAGACCGAAAAGAGCACATCAAAATCGTTCAAAAATAAAGGTCATGTTGACAGTTTTTTTCGATTTTCGTGGTGTGGGGCACTATGAATTCCTTCCACCTGGCCAAACAGTTATGCGTCGTTTACGTGAAGCAATTCGTCTAAAAATACCAGAATTATGGGCCAACAACTCTTGGTTTTTGCATCACGATAATGCACCGTCTCACACTGCACTCGTTCTTCGTGACGATTTCGCCAAAAATTCCACGCATATCGTTCCGCAACCACCGTATTCCCCTGAATTGGCTCCGTGCGACTTCTGGCTATTCCCAAAACTCAAGAGACCACTCCGGGGAACGCGTTTCGAGTCGATTGAGGAGATAAAAGCTGAATCGTAGAACGTGCTGATGGCTATACCGGAAATGGACTATTTGGCATGTTTCGGGGATAAGAAAAATCGTTAGCATAAGTGTATTTCATCGAGAGGGGATTATTTTGAAGGGGATGAAATTGATTTACAAGAATAAATAAAGATTTTTCATTTTACAACCAAATTAACCATACTTTTTGCCCACAGTGGTATACCTATGAGGTGAGACTTTCAGCTATAAGCTATAGATGTCGCTAGGAGTATTTTTAAACCTTCCCAAGTGTCTTGTTATTTTCGTTTTTCATCTGTCAATAATATTCAGTTCATTATTTGTTACGTTTCATGCAACAATGCTCCCCCAGTTCAAAAGGAAGTCTTTTTTGCATCGAATCCTTGCGAGTGATGAAAAATGGGTGTATTTCTCCAATCCCTATGCGTAAACGATCGTAGGGTCTAACCGGCCACAAGCCAAAAACAACGGCGAAACCAAATCGCTTCGGCCGCAAGACAATGCTATATGTTTTCTGGGATCTGCGTGGCCCCACAATGTGCCGATCGGCGTCACAAAGTAATTTTTCTGGATGACAATGCACCACCACATGCACCGCCACATCGAACAAGAGCGACCCGGGAATTGGTGGAGACGTACGATTGGGAACCGTTGGTGCATGCGGCTTACTCACTAGACTCGGCGCCTTCCGATTATCATTTGTTTGCATCGATGGGCCACGCACTTTCCGAGCAGCGCTTCAATTCTCACGAAGAAGCCAAAAAATGGCTCGATGATTGGTTTGCGGCCAAATACGGCCAATTGTTTTGGCGCGGCATTCACAAATTGCCTGAGAGATGGGAAAAATGTGTCGCTAGCGATGGCTATTATTTTGAAAATTAAATTTGTAACAATTTTTTGTTAATAAACGTTTCAAATTGAAACAAAAGTCTCATTTCATAGGTATATAGGTAATTTATTCTTCTTCTTCTTAATTGGCGCGATAACCGCTTACGCGATTTTGGCCGAGATTAACAAAGCGCGCCAGTCGTTTCTTTCTCGTGCTAACCGGCGCCAATTGGACACACCAAGTGAAGCCAAGTCCCTCTCCACCTGATCTTTCCAACGCAGAGGAGGCCGCCCTCTTCCTCTGCTACCACCAGCTGGTACCGCATCGAATACTTTCAAAGCCGGAGCGTTTGTATCCATTCGGACGACATGACCCAGCCAACGAAGCCGCTGGATCTTTATTCGCTGCGATATGTCTATGTCATCGTAAAGCTCATACAGCTCATCGTTCCATCGTCTACGATATTCGCCGTTGCCAACGTGCAAAGGTCCAAAAATCTTACGCAGAATCTTTCTCTCGAACACTCCAAGCGTCGCTTCATCGGATGTTGTCATCGTCCAAGCTTCTGCGCCATACGTTAGGACGGGCATGATGAGAGTCTTATAGAGTGTTAGTTTTGTTCGACGAGAGAGGACTTTACTGCTCAATTGCCTACTTAGTCCAAAGTAGCACTTGTTGGCAAGAGAGATTCTACGTTGGATTTCAAGGCTGACATTGTTATCGGTGTTAATGCTGGTTCCTAAATACACGAAGTCTTTTACAACCTCAAAATTATAACTGTCAACAGTGACGTGGGTGCCGATACGCGAGTGCGCCGACTGTTTGTTTGAAGACAGGAGGTACTTCGTTTTGTCCTCGTTCACCACCAAACCCATTCGGTAATTTATTATCGAAGCAAATTACTAATTAGCACCCCCCTACATTTATTAGCCATAGCAGCGCTTTTATGATAATTAATAACTAACCGATCTGCTATTTTTTATTATTTAATTACAAATGCGCCCTTACATTTTTTTATGATCTGGCAATTCCCAAGCGTTACGATGATATCTTACACATATTTTCCTTTTTTTTTAATTTTAAGAATATCATAATTCTAGTTTAAGGTTTCATTAGTGAATGCACTTTTGGTCGTTCATTTAATGCGTAGTATTGATACTTGCTATTTTCACAACTCCATTTTATTACTGTCGATTAACAGATTTCGAAACTGGCTTGCAATATGTGTTAACATACAAATACACACACATACATATATGACAGCCAACATATTTTCATTACCACAGATATTGCCTGTGCGAATATTTCCATCTGTATGAGTGTGCTTGCGATTTGCAGTTTAATTAAATGTATAAATTTCACAGTTATTGCAACAATAAAATGCTTTTGAGCTTCTATATACGGGAATATTGTTGCATATTTGTGGGCGCGTGCCAGAAGAGTTAAAGTTCTAATGTGCAAAATAGAGCCGCCATCCATACCATATCTAACCCACTTAACAAATATTTCCAAAAAGTGGAAAACATTTGAACAATATTTAAATATTTGAATATTTTCGAGTTTGAAAATTTGCCATTTAAAAAAAAATACTACAAACAATGTATGAAATTCTCGACATAACTAAACTTGGATTACTTACGAATCGACCTGAAAATTAAGTTGAAGCTGTCTTAGTCAATGGGGACCGGTTTTGAGCTGCAAGTACGCTTACGTATTTTTTATTCTAAAAAGTGGACGAAGATTGTCAGAAAGACTATTGACATCAGCAGAATGGAGCCAAAAGAAATTTTGCACATTCAAACCGCCTCTCGACGAACTACTTGACGGTAGTACAGGGTGGATAGGTAATTTGACGGTAGGGGTTTTTGTTCGAGTTAAATGCCACACGGGGTTGGCTTCCTCCTCATATAAAAAAAGGACACTGGACCGTGACACCTTACGAAGAAGACAAGTTCGCCGTACACCACTGAGTTCAAAGCATTTTTGCAAGGTAGTGGGTATGGGAATAAGTTTCCGTCCTTTCTTAGCCAAAGTTACGAATTATATAAGCAATTAAATAATACATAAGTATGTGCCATTGGAAGCTACAACTTTACTCCATCTTTCAAGCAGAATACGAATTTCTCTGACGAAAAATTCGAGTTCTTTTGGCTTGGTCCATTCTTTGAGCCAGTTTGCGATGATCTCCAATCAGGTCTGGCTACATTGATCGAAACACATGGTAATTTGAAGGTGCAATGTCTGAGGAATATTGCGAGTGGGGCAAGATTTCCCAATCTCTAAGTTTTTCTAAATATTTTTGGACCGATTTAGTAACGTGTGGCCTAGCGTTGTCATACAGCAAAAGCAGTTTGTCATGTCTATTGTCCATTCCGGCGGCTTTTCTTTGAGAGCTCGTTTCAAACGCATTAGCTGCAGTCGGTAGCAATCGCCAGTGATGGTTTCAGATGGCTCAAAGAGTTCATAATAGATGACACCCTTCTGATCCCAGCAGATGCACAACATAACCTTTGAATATTTTATTTCGCTGTCGATGGATTTTGTTCACCTGGTAAGCTCCAACATTGTCGACGCTTAGGGTTATCATAATAGATCCATTTTTCATCGCCTCATCGCTAGTGACGATGCGATGCAGAAAACCTTTTCTTTTCTGCCGTTCACGAAGCATCTCACACGTCACCAAACGTCCTTCGATATCCCTCTCCTCCATTGATGTGGCAGCCAGTTACCTGCTTTCTGGACCGTTCCCATAGCGTGCAAATGTTTACCGTCGGTTGATCTGTCAACATCCAACTCTTTAGACATATCATCAAGGGTTCGACATGCGTCTTCATCCAATAATTCTTGTAGTTGAATATCTTCGAATTTTTTAGCTGCGCCTTCGCGGTCTTTATCCGTCACGTCGAAATTGCCATTTTGGAAGCGTCAAAACCACTCCTTACGAGCTGTATTTGCGTGATTATCGTAAATGTTCATCGTTTATTGATCACGTTTCAGCTGCACTTTTCCTTAAAAGGTAATAATGAAGCATGACTTCCGGCAAATCCTGTTTTTTCGGGACGAACGTAGACATCATCATTTTTGACGTCAGCTAAAACGGGATCTGTATGCTTCAACCGAATGTCGACTAGTGGGATCGGTACCTCACATATACACACCTTCAAATCACCAGTATATTACTAGAGCCAACTTAAAATTAATATCACCAGCTGCACCTCTTTTACGAGGGCGGTTACTTATTCCTATACCCAATAATTTAGAAAATTGTGTTTTTTGCTTTTTTGTCGAACGTAGGGGTAATTTTTTAATATTTTTTACCATAATTTCGAAATTTATAGTCGGACCTTAGCGCCAATATGACAATGTTTTTATGTCGAGAAGACAATTTGTTTCCAAAGCTCATTGATTTCAAATACCCCTTTGTAGTGCATACCCAACCATTCAGTTCCTCCCACACTAACGCGCCATCTTATGACAGAAAATTAAAGATCGTCGCCAAAAATCATTAAACTTTTGCTAATGAAATATTTCAATTATTTGAAGTGATGTATTTAAAAATAATAATTTATTATCTAACGCAGGGGTTGCCTTTTCAAAATTTTCGTCACAATTTCGGCGTTTGTAGTGATACCTATATGTGTGATCGATGTTTTTGTCCCGAGAGGTCAAGTTTTATTCATTCCAAAAGTTTTTGAGCTCAAGTTCAACGTTTTAGTCCCTCACCACGAGATGGAGATCAACCTCCATAGCGTAAAGTAAAAAATAAAAATAAAAACTCAAATAAAGATTGTTTCGTAGTGGATCGAATCGATTTTGATCTTAATTAATCGATCAAAATCCGACGGGATTCAAATTGGCTGTTTTTCTGGTGGTACTCGTGTTTGATGACGATTAGTGACGATGACCGCCGTGGCAGATTCATGAGCTCCATGAATATAAAGTTCGATGTTTTGAGAAAAATATTAATCTTAATAAGCTGTGAAAATAACTAAGGTTAATAAAGCAAACCATCGAATGAAGGTTTTCCCTTATGCCAACTTGATAATTCGTTTATTTCTGTTGAATATTGCATGGCATCTATTTGGTTTTGCAAGAAGAATTGCCAGCATGTCAGATCAGTCAATTCGAATTTTGTGCAATCGATTATATTGAAGTATTAGTCACACCCGAACTTTTCGAAATTATCTGTTTGTAGACCAGAAATTTGACTAATGTGTCCCGTTGCTCAACATTAACGAAATATTCACGGGTTGGAAAAAGTACGCGACATTTTTAATGAACGGACGGTCAGTATAAGAAACGTGTGCCGGCAACTGACGAATATAAGATATACATATATTTGAAAGCAGAGAACACAAATAGCAAAAGTAAATCTAAGTAATAGGGCAGTGGGGTAGTTTCAGACATCGTTCAATTACATTTTAATAAATTATATCTACTGACGTTAAGGTTTATAGAACAGGAATATGAAGGGTTAGTACTTAGATTTTAATTAGATTTGACTGTAAATGTCGAGGATATAAGGAAAATTGTGAAAAGTTATTTTCAAAATTTTCTTGCTAAAATACTTCAGACTCAGAGTACGCAGTATACGAATATTTTTTCGGTTTTAGCTCCTCCTCCTATTTGTGGATCATTTGACCAACCAAGATATCTGCCGACTATGACTTTGAGACGGTCCAAAAACGAGTCGCAAGCTGCCCGAATGTTACTGCAGGTATTTTGGCCCAGTCGCGGACCTTTTTCAACGCCTCGAGACTGGTGAATCTTTTAGTTCGCACCTTGCTCTCCAAAATGGCCCAAAGAGAATAATCATCGGATTCGCGTCTAGCGACCTTAAGAGCCATTGTGTGGACGTAATGAAGTTCGGAACATTGTTTTTTAGCCATTCTGCCACCGAAATGTTTGTCTAATCATGACTTTAAAGCAACCTCCAAAATACTTTCCCGATAATATACCGCATTTACTTGGACGCCAGGCTTGATGAAAACGATTGGAGAGCGCCCATCTGCGGTTATAGCTCCTCCTGGTGGCCAACTGATTGCTCAAATTCTCGTATGAACGGTCGGTCAAATAAACTTTATCGTTTTGGGAGTTTACGAATTGCACAATTTGAAAAATTTTGTCGTCAGAAAACACAATGTTTGGAAATGGACCCCTTTCGGCTTCGGCCAAGCGAGGCAACTCCTTCGCTCTCTCAAGTGTGAGTTGTTGCTGCTTTGGTATGACATCGTACGCCTTTTGGATCTTGTAATGCTTAACTAAGAGATCATTCCTCAGTATGCGGCGGATGCTACGGGCAGATATTTTCAGTTCTTTCGCCATTTGATTGCCAATTCGTCGGAGATTTTGCTCAAGTCGCTTCATCACTTGTTGTACCAATTCACGTGACGTTGCAGTCTTTTGATGACCACCTCCATGACGTTTCGCGATGCTACCAGTATCCTTGTAACGAGTAATGGTGCGATAAATAAACACTTTATTTACTTTAAGGTGCTCGAGCTCACGAACAATCGCTGGTTGTGATTTTCTAGCAAAAAATAATGCAATCACGTTACTAAGTTAGAAATCCATTACTGATTATCTTCACTTCTACACTTCGAGTGCCGGACCCTGAATATTTATTTCTAAACTAAAAAAAACTCTTCCAGGGGCGAAAAAATGTACGTTGAATGCTAAGGTTTCAACAGAAACTGAGTTCTGTTTTGCAGGTATGGACAAATCTTTTTGGCAAAGTTAACTAAATATTAGAGAACTGTTGGGTCATTGCTCTGAGTGGTAAACAAACTGAAGAATAAAAACGTTTTTTTTTTAATTTTTTTATAAACCAAGCGTTTTTGTATGATGGGTTGGCGAGTTAAAAGCACATTTGCAAATATATTAAATAATGCTTGTGAATGCGTTGAAATGTTCGGGCCAGCCACTTTTGTTCCCTTCATTGGCTACTGCACGGGAACATATGCAGAAATTTGCTGTTTATTAAATATGTATGTATAAGTTCGTGTGGGCAGAATAAAGTTTAGTTAGTTGCTGATATTTCGAATAATGTTGCCGGTTACTCATTAATTTAAATAAATTGTTTTGGATGAGAAAATGAAATGGCTTTACGTTAAATTATAAATAAATGTGCTGGTGGCGCACACAATGACAGCTCACTTATACATGTGCACATTTGCCTACTAGCTGCCAATTTATTGAATGAAATCGCTTTAAATGACTAAGCATTTTAGTTCGCCATCGAATTTATTTACATTTTAATTGTGCATATTTGTAAATAGTCACTCCTTTGCTGGTGTTTTTATTGCATGTAGCTATTCATCCACTAAATACCAGCTACATGGGTTAATTCACTGTATTTCCGGCTAATTCCTCTTAATTTTGGTTTCGTTTTGTTCATAACATTTGACCACCGGAAAAATATTATATGCAGTTAAATGCTGCTGAGTGGCCCTAAAGCTTCATTTGCAACTAATACTCGTAACAATTGCATCACATGCCACCAAAAAAATATACTTTTTTATGCGAATAAGAGACGGCTTGGTTAGGCTTTAGAAACAAAAGGAGTTCAAATATAGTACCTGAAAATAGCGCCTTTAGTAATTTTTGTAAAACTTTTAAGTTGATCGTTGCGAGTAAAATAAATAAAAGGTGGAAATTTTGCAGCTGTTCTAGCATAGTTTTAAGTTTTCTCGGTTTGCACGGCCTGCACTGCATATATGAAATCAAACACTGCAGAGCACTGGCAGCAGTAAAATCTAAAACTTGTGGTTTTTCAAAACACAAAGGGTGAAGCGGATTTCAACTAACTTTGAAGTAAATGTATTTGTTTTTGTGAAATAACAAAGTTCAAGTTTAAGTAAAAGGTGGCGCAAAATTAATCATCTATTTTTTTTGAATAATTTTTTATTGAGTAAAAAAATAATTTTAAGTGGTGGAAATCTTTATTCTGAACTTTATGCGCTCCACTGCTTGTGTGTTTGTATACGGTCAGTTCACTAGTGCCAAATATGATTGGAGATGCTATTTGCAAAGATTGTAAATCTTACTATAGGGTGATTAATTTTACGCCACCTTGTAGTGAAAAAATTGTGTGGACTTTAGATAATTTTTTTTTTGTCAGTTTTGGCTGTTTTGAGCCATATCAAAAAATTGTCAAAATTCAAACCAATTTCTGAGCTACCTCAAGCTAGCTCTTTATTGTATCAGAACTTAATGGGCTATCAGAACTTAATGGACTGATTTCTAACAGGGTAGGTGGTTAGCCTGCCGCTTTAAAATTACATGCCCAAAATTTGATTCTGATTGAATTTTTTTTAATTCTTTTTTTTTAATTTTCAACTTATTGTGGAATAATGAAGTAAAAAATTGTTGAAAAAAGTTCTAATTAAATAAAAAACAAATAAACTGTCAAAACTTTCCAATTCATTCTAGTGCTATAATTATTTAACGTAGTGTATAAGGTTCAGTAAAAGTTCACAATTTGTTGGCTGTCTTTAGTGAGCCACATCTCGTGACTTATCATTGCATCGGCTCATACTATATGTGGACTTAAAGGTGAGATAATTATTCGAAATTATTTGACAGTTTTTAGCTGGTTCGAGAAGATGCTCGATATATTAATGCTAAATAAATTTACATAAGTGAACCTTTTGAACCTACATAAATTGACGATTGCTATCACTTGCTGTAGTGTAACGAAATCAACCAATTTTTGATTCAGATCGTAACTAGCAATGAAAAGATGCTGACGAGAACAACCGCTGATAAGACTGTGGGAAAATAACTTTTAGGCACCCTAAATGATCAACTCGGACAAAGTTTCCACGACAGTCGGTTCTACGTTACCGAAACGACCCGGCTTTATATCCGGCCAAGGACTGTCACTCCAGCAGCATTCCCCATATGTAAGTATGGGGAATGTTTATGCTGCTACAACAACAACAATCAACTCGGACACTACATACTGTCAACTAATGACTAGAGTAAGCACATGATCGACTAGAAGTGTACTGAGCTGACAGCAGTAAATGGAGCGTCAGACTCTTCGAACACTTTAAAGGGTAGTTCTACTACACCCTATAATATATTACAGATCAGCCACCAAATGATTATCACCCAATGAGGACGAGGGCATTTTTATAATGTCGATTTATGAAATTGTCATCAAAATAGACGAAAGTTATCGAAAAACTGCTCATGCGAATATTGGGTCTAAACCGTTCTATGTTAATTTATCGACCAAATACTTCTAACCTGAAAAGCGCTAAGTGCCTGATTAAGAAAAAAACAACTTTCTTTGGTGGCACAGCAGACCACACAAGCGTACAAACATATATTTAAAATCGTACTTGTATGAACGAGTGATCTACGTATTTTGGAAGAGACTTCGATTTTATTGAAAATTGGTTTGTTAGTGGTTGGCTTAAATATATTAGAAAGAGGTAAACTGAAAAAATTCAAGATTTTGAGATTTATTCAATGTTGGAAATTTTGATACTATTTTATTCTATAAAAATAAAAAAAAATATATATAACTTTGTGATTTATTTAATGTTGGAAATTTTGGTATAGAATTTTTTAAAGTGAAATATCTTCGGTACTCTTAAGCATTTTTATAAGTCTTTTTTTAATTTTAAGGGGTTGGTCTACTCAAAAAAATGGTTTTGGTTCGGAAATATATTTTGCATGATTTTTCTCTGATTCTCCGTACGTATTTTAATACAACTCGAGGCCAACTCACATATCACAGTTCATCTTAGAACCATAAGTGTAGATTCCGACATCAAATCTATCAATCACTTTCCCTTTCCTCCATTCGGCTCTCGGTGGAAAACGTACAGTAAAGTCTTTCTTGAAGTTGAGGTCGAGGATTATGAAGTCTGATTTGTTTTTGAGCAGTGAGGGTCCCAGTAGAAGGATCTTCTTGCTGCGACGTTTTGACGATTGTATTTATGTTGAATAATCCATTTTTTCCCAGCATTCTCTTACACGTGCAAAGTGCTATACTAACTTTCCTCACCCAGTATTCTACATTGGGTCTCCGGCTTACTTTGGGATCAAGGATAACTCCTAAGTATTTTGCTTGTTTGGTTAATGTTATACTAACTCCGTTAAATTTTGGGAGATCAGAGTCTGAAATCTTGATTTTCTTAGTGAATAACATCAGCTCTGTTTTGCTTGGGTTTACCCTTAAACCGCAGTCCCAATTGCTGAGTAATCCCAAATCTCCTTCCGTAATGCCCTTGTGGGAAACATTCTTGAAACCATGATCACTATAATCCGCATCCGATCATGATTAACCGCATACGCCACTGCTTTAATTCCCTTTCGGTTGAACTTGGTAACTATTTTTCTGACAACTGTGAGTTCCCCTGTTGACAGAGCGTTTGGCTGTGCTGTCGCCCATCTCTCCCATTATTATTCCAGTTTTAAGCATGTTGTTTATCCAATCGCTGATGCCAATGTCCGTGCCTAACGTGTTAAGAGCCTCAGTAATGGAGCTTGTGTTAACGTTGTTGAAGGCACCCTCTATGTCGAGGCGACAAGTAAGTATTGTTTGTATTCTATGCTTCTCTCTATCGTACTTACAACTTCGTGAAGAGCTGTGTCTGTAGATTTTCCTTTGAGATAGACATGTTGTGATGTTGGAATTGTGGTGTTTGTGATCTTCTCTCTAAGATATGCATCTAGCAATCGATACAAGAGGATAGATTGATGGGTCTGAAGTATTTCGCTGTGTCAAGCCCGTGTCTACCAGCTTTGGGGATAAAAATATTAGAATATTAGATATGCCATAGCATCCAATAAAGACCTCTAGCCATGGAATCATCCTTTCTCGAATTATCCACAGCATGGCAGGGAATATCCTTTCCGGGCCGACTGCTTTGCATGCTTCGAAGTTTTTCAGCGCCCATTGAATTCTATCTTCGAGAGTATTTCTATCATGAGAAAACTCCGCATGAAAAAACTACCTGCTGATCGGTGACGGCATCAAACTCCCTCCATTTGAGGAAAACATCAAGGAGCACACCAGAAATAAAGTGAAGAGCTCAGCCAAACACCAGACAAATGATTTAAGCGCCTATTATTATTATTTTTCTATAGTTCAAAGAACCGACGTTGTTTCATTCAGAAAATTGCATAGCAAAATAAATCTCAAAATTTGTATATATTTATTTACTTTTTTCAACTTCTAAGTTTACTTCTTATTATGCCAAAGAAAAACAAAATTTTTAGAACAGCTGTCGACAATATTCAAAATACTTGGATCACTTGACATGATCTACAATTTTTTTCTGAGATGCGTTGGCCATCAACTACAACTCCATTTAAATAGTTTTAAATAGTTTCATTAAGCCTTAAGTCAAGTGAAGCAAATTTAAAATTCAAATTCTGTGTTGCCAGGTCTTTTATACACTCTGCTATAGTTGTGTGTGTGTTTTTTTCTTTTGTTTTTCAAATTGCGATATTCCATAAACGAAAAAAATGTCAGTCATTTTGGCAGCAAGTTTGTTGTTTTCTTTACTATGAAAGAGTAATAAACTTCTATGAAAGCTTCAAAAAAAAAAAAACGAATACCCCATCAGTTCCATTTTTATGTGATTGCTTTAAATTGAAATCCATTTTAAATATGAGACAGTTTTAAAATAATACACACTGCCTTTGGCTTCAAAACTACCAAATATATGCACATAAAATGGGAATTAAACAAAAGCTTGTCCAAATTGTCAAAACTACAAAAGCGTTTGCCATATTTTATACATATAAAGCGAAGTTAGAGGCGATTTGGAAAAATTAATTTAAAAAATGCCTGCAGACATATAGTGCACAAAAGCACTTTTATAATCAACATAGAGGGGAGGGCAAAAAGAGTTAAAACGGGAGTGCTTGTATAGAAATGCGACAGATAGGCAGCCTAGTTGGCAATTCAATGCAGGCCAGAGTAGCAGAAGCAAAAAAAAGGAATATGCAAAGAGTAAGCAAAAAGGGCATAAAACTGTCGGATGTAAAAATATAAAAGACAAACTTGGAAGTTTTTACAGTATTTTTTATCGAGCAGCGACCAACGATAGCGGCAACAACTGGCTATATGGCAGCAGATTGAATTTAGTGTGGCGACAAACTAAGCGTAGCGCGCTATTGAGGGTAGCGCTTACTCTTTAGCAACACCATTTTCGAGGTTTCTGCTTGTAATAAAATAATGCGTTAGAAATTACCATACTTTTAATGGAATAGGGCTTATTTAAGGGAATATTAAGGATGATTACATTTCTTCAAAAAAGGATTATTAGATTAGGTATAGCATATCGAGTGTTCTCGATCGGAATGCGACGCGATGGGCGGTTTGAAATGTGGGCCTCCACGGTCGCTCCGATGAAATATTTTATAAAGAAATGAAAGGCACAGTGTCAGTATATATTCTTTAAAGTTTATTGGCAGTATATACATAGATAGATATACATAGAAATATATATGCAATACGTTGCTTACGTATTATTGTACATATATTGATTATTATGTTAAGTATAATTAATAGTTTATATCATATTACTTACTGGTTGGCTGACACGTCCTGTTGCTCCTGATTGTACAATCGCAGTGAAAGTTATAGTTAAAATTAAAGTGAAAGTAACCTCGCCGAACAACGTTTAACACGGTAAACGTTTTAACTGTTCGGCGGGGAAATGCCAGGGTTAACGGCCTTCACGTTGCAGCGACTGGAAACGGTGGTTAGCAACAGTCGGAACGGTAGGCGCAGTTACCAATAGGGTGGCTAAAAATTTATATTTAATATTAGGGTGTGGCCTAAACATCGATCATTTTCCACCTTATTTCGATGATGAAATTAACATAGTTAGGATTATCTGAGAAAAGAGGTAGTCAGAGCCGTAACAGGTGAATGAGGAGTTTGTTGGGTAGTATTTATACTGCGTTAAATACCTATAGCGCTTTTGACAATTTATGTGTTTTTATTTCATTTTAAACATGTTTTTAAGAAAATATTGTTAAATCTCTTAAGAAAAATGTTGCTCAAACTTAAAAAAGAACTTGAATAAATTTTCATAAAAATGTCACACTTTTTAATCAGAATTTTTAGATGATTTTTCGAGAAGATTTTTCGAGCACGCAGTTTTATAGCCCATTGAATTTTGCTGTGATAAAATCTGAGTCCTATTCCAAGTTATTTAGTCATAAATAATTTACTACACCGTCAAAAAATTCTACTTGCGTCGATAAATAAAAGAATTTACTTATATACATATCTGGAAACTGTAACTCCTTCGAAGCCAGGCTGAGAAATATTATTTACTAACGGATCTCAAACCGATATCTGCAATTCATTTACAGTAAAAAAAAATGGGCAGCTCAACCTCTTTTGCCAATTCACTGATACATTTTTCAGCCAAAGCTGCTGCGTTAGTTGTATCTGTACGAGGGGTGCCTTTTATATGTCGGGATTAGAGAACAAAAACAAATTTTAATAATCGAAAATCACTTTATTGTTTTTCAAAATATTCTCCATGAAGATCTATACACTTTTGCATGCGTTTGAACCAATCGTCGAAGGTACCTCCAAAACATGCATTCTGAATGCCGCAACCGCTTCTTCAGGTGTCGAAAAATGTTGACCTCTCAGTTTGTTTTTTGCGTACGGGAATAAAAAGAAGTCATTCGGTGCCAAGTCAGGACTATACGGCGGATGACCCATTAATTCGATGTTTTCGGTGCTCAAAAATGCAGTTGTTTGAGCCGATGTGTGAGAGCTCGCACTGTCCTGGTGAAGAGTGATCCGTCTTAGGCGATTGATTTTCCTAATTTCTTGGAAGACAACTGGCAAACAACTGGTTGTGTACCACTCAGAATTTACTGTTCTGCGTTGTTCTAGTGGTACGGTTGCGACGTGTCCAGTTTTTCCGAAAAAACAGGCGACCATTTGCTTGGAAGTGCTTCGTGCGCGAAGAACTTTTGTTGGATTTGGCTCATCTTGAAACACCCATACAGTCGACTGCTGTTTACTTTCGGGCTCATACGCGTAAATCCATGATTCATCACCTGTCACGATGTCATAGACGTGTTTCGAAGCCCCGCGATTGTATTTTTTGAGAATTTCCTTCGACCAATCGACACGAGCCTTTTTTTGAGCGATTGACAAATTGTGTGGGATCCAACGCGAACAAATTTTTTTGACAGTCAAATGTTTATGCAATATTGAATGTATGCTGGTCCCACTAATCCCTAAGATGGTCTCAGTCTCACGATAGGTCACATGACGATCTTGCAATATCAGTTCGCGCACAGCATCAATGGTTTTCGGAACAACAACTGATTTTGGACGACCTTCACGAAATTCGTCTTGGAGTGAACTACGACCACGATTGAATTCACCATACCATCGATAAACACTGGTCCTTGATGGTGCTTCAGCGCCAAAAAATGAATTAAGTTCATCCATGCAATGTTGCCGAGTTAATCCATGTCGAAAGTTGTAAAAAATAATCGGAAGAAAATGTTCACGATTTAATTCCATTTTTGGACCGAGATGAATCTTTTAAGTTACTGTAAACAACACAAATAGCTTTGGAATTTCAAAACGTTCTGAGTACGTAGAAGCCAAAAAATGTCAAACTTTGCGATACAGGTGTCAGTTACCAGATTGCAACACCAGGGTTGCCAAATCCCGACAAATAAAAGGCACCCCTCGTACTCTTCGCTCGAAAAAAAAACATAAATACATAATTTGTAGTGATGGCAAACCAGCAATTGAGGTTATTCTGAGCCCAGTTAACAACTCGCCAGTAATCACAAAAGCCCATAACAGCAAACCAGTTTAGTCAAAATTATTAGGGGTTCCGGTCATAGCGACATCAAAGATAAGGAAGAGAGCCGTTATACATTTTCGAATACATTTTTGTAGAAGATATAAAAAAAAAGATTAAGATGAACGAATTATGAAACATCCCTGATCAAATGGAATGAGTACCAATATCACTGTAAACTCTTCAATCCTTCGAGGCTCAACAATCAATACTCGCCAATTTCATGATGCCGGAATATAAAGACCGTCGTTCGTCTGAGAATTGTGCATACAGCTTCACCCCACTCGTATTGACTAAACAGTTCGCCGAAATCATCGTTCCCGTTTTGCGAGTTCAATGTATCTCAAACTTTATGGATAAATTTAAACAGGCTTGCGGATGATATTCTTATTGCAATTTCGCAAACCTAAAATAACTGAAAAGAAAATAGCATTCCTGAAATGTTATACTCTAAACGCCTTCGAAAAGGAACATAGCGCAGTGAATAAAGATCCAGCGGCTACATTGGCTGGGTCATGTTGTCCAAATGGATACAAACGCTCCGGCTCTGAAAGTATTCGATGCGGTACCAGCTGGTGATAGCAGAGGAAGAAGAAGACCTACTCTGCGTTGGAAAGATCATTTGGAGAAGGACTTGGTTTCACTTGGTGTGTCCAACTGGTGCCGGTTAGCACGAGAAAGAAACGACTGGCGCGCTTTGTTAAGCTCGGCCAAAATCGCGTAAGCGGTTATCGCGCTAATTAAGAAAAAGAAGAAGATTATATCTTTTACTTACATATATTTCCAGTTTCTTGCAAACACATAGCATAACTCGAAATCTCCATAAGTTGAACATTGCCAAAACAAAATTAAAAAACAAAAAAACGCTTTGCATATACGGCAATTTTTGGTTTTTTGGCTCCGTTTGTGTCATGTTGCGGCTAACATCCAATAAAAACTGAACGAAAATCAGCAAATATTCAGTGCAAAGTTAATTTGATTTAATTAAATTTTGTCTATTTAATTTGCATAGATTAAATGTTAATTAATTTACTTTAAATGGAAAAATGATTTAAATTGAAAAAGATTCCCTTTTTCAAGGAATTTATTAATCTATAATTTTTTGCATGACTTTTCTTTGTGTACATGTACGTATATATACATACTTATGTTTGTATTTATACAAATTTGTACACTCAATTCTTAATCACTCTTAATTACGTGGAGCAAAGCACAGTTCAGATTCACTTTTTCATTAAAAGCGCGCTTTTTATTTCACTTTTAATTCAATTAGTATTTACAATAAGAGATGCTTATTTAAATTAGTTTTGTAATTGGCTAAATGGGAGTACGTGATTGTTTGTTTGTTTGTTTGTTTGTATGAATAGCGATTAATTATGCATTCAATTTGCGATGATGGTCAATAGTTTTGAAATGCCAGCCAATGCAGCAGTTACACTAAACGAACAGTCAAGTGCTTGGTAACGGGCGTTCACGCCCTTATAAGTGGGTAAGGATGTATGTGTGTGTATGTAGGCACAAACACGGCGCCTGCCTGAATGATTTTCGCCGATGCCTGGCATGTGGCACGTATTTAATAGCAGTTGCTTCTATGGCAAATATAACACAATATCAGTAGTTTCCCTTTTAAGCCGTATTAGGGTATGTATTAGTGTGTGTGTGTGTGTGTGTGTTTTCAATAATTACATGAAAGCAGGGTATTTCAAGTTCGAGGTTCTTCTAGTGATTTGTTTTGACAGCTGCTACAATTCGATCATGCTTCTAAAAATTTGTTTATCTTGAGTATAATAAGAAGTATACTAAAAAATGTTTTAAAGAATTCAAGAGATTTATTGGAAGTTGAAAATATTAGTGTGGATTTCTTTAAAGTGAAACTTTTACATTTCAATTTATTTTTTAATTTTGTAGGATACCTGTATTTTTTCGTTTACTTTGCTTTTGCTTTATGGTCAAATTATATGTTTGTACCCGGGAACTTAGGAATACAATTATTGTAGTTTTATTCACATAGCGGTTGTATGTACATAGCAGCATCAATTAATGAAAATAAAGGAATTTTTTAGCTATTCTCTTTTTAAACAGCTGACGCACGTTTCGTGTTTTGTTTCACTGTCAAACATCTTCAGTTTGGTCTATAATTTAACCATGAATCGTCTTACAAGCGAACAATGCTTGAAAATCATTGAATTTTATTATAAAAATGCGTGTTCTGTTAAGAAAATTTAAGATCCACTTCTTTATCGAAAAATTGTGTTCAGCGGCGAAGCTCATTTTTGGATCAATGGGTACATAAATAAGCAGAATTGTCGATTTCGGAGTGAAGATCAACCAGACGAATTGCAATAGCTACCAATGTATCCAGAAAAGGTCACAGTTTGGTGCAGTTTATGGAATGGAGGTATCATCGGACCGTACTTCTTCAAAGATGCTGCGAATCGTAACGTAACTGTGAATGGTGAGCGCTACCGTGAAATGATATCCAACTTTTTTTTGGCCAAAATGCAAGAGCTTGACTTGCAAGACATGTGGTTTCAGCAAGACCTTATCACATGCCACACAGCACGCGTAACAATGGACTTGTTGAGAGGCGAGTTCGATGAACATTTTTTTTCACGTTCGGGTCCTGTGAATTGGCCACCCAGATCGTGCGATATAACGCCTTTAGACTATTTTTTGTGGGGCTATGTTAAAACTCATGTCTATTCAGACAAGCCTGCTTAAACGCATTGGAAGACAACAGTAAAGCATTTATATGTGAGATACCGGCCGAAACATTGGAAAGAGTATGCCAAAATTGGATTAAGCGGATGGACCATTTGAAGCGCAGTCGCGGTCAACATTTGCATGAAATAATCTTCAAACATTAAATTAAATGGACTGTACTATCGGTTTAGATAAAAATGTCATGCAATTTTTTTAATTTACGTGTTTTACTTTCCTATAGCTCTTAAAAAATCACCCTTTAGTTATAAACATTTGTATACCGGCAGAATTGGGATACCCAACTTAAATATTATTGAATATTATCGGACAAAAGTTTTTTTCTTTGTTGAGACGAAATTTCTGTCCATTCATCTGATGCTGAAATTTGAAACTCTCATTGTCTACTTGTATTCATGTTTGATTCCAAAAATTAACAGCCGGCTAAACTTAATATCACTTTGACCTTCTTTATGTATATGTAATGACGGAAGCTACAGTTTTATGCCGCCCCGACATGAGGATTTTATGAGTTTTCGTGACAGAAATACACTTGGAGGTTTGTCTTTGGTTGCCGATGGGCTAGATTTAGGTTTAGGTTGGTATGGTTGCTCAAGGATTAAGCACACTTGGACGAAGAAAAAATGGATTCGTCCTTTGTGATACCATTATGAAGGAGATGAGGTGAAAGAGAAAGAGAGAAGGTGTTGAGATGATTCCACCTCATCCTCCATACATCCAGCGCAAAAAGGAATCGAAGTGATTCCAAGTCTCACATCATATATTCCTCGCGCATAGTGACCTGTGAGAAATCCCATGAGACTCGAGAGCTGTAATTTTGTCAGCCTCAGAAGCTCGCCCGAGCACCCAAGGTCCACACGTGGCCAGAAGGATTTCGCGACCTTACAACGCTCGCTGAGTTGGCACGATGCCCATCTTTCCAGGAGCAGACCGCTGGTAGTCAGGGGGATCCCAATTTTATCCCTTCGAAGGGAAATCACCTCACATGTCCCTTGTCTGGCCAGCTCATCCGCCTCACAGTTTCCCGCAACGTCGCTGTGACCAGGAACCCAGATGAGGCTAATGTCAAAGAATTCGGACGCAGTCGAAAGTGAGGTCAAACATTCCTTGACTAGTTTCGAATGCACCGTCATTGACCCGAGGGCCCTTATTGTCGCTTGGCTGTCGGAGTAAATATTTACTTTCTTGACTGTTAGTACGCATGTGAGCAGCCAATCAGCTGCCTCTTTGATTGCGGCTACCTCTGCCAGGAACACACTACAGTGGTTCGGTAACATGCATTTGAGTCTGATGGGGAGCTCCTCGCAGACGACTCCTCCGCCAACCTTTCCTACCAGACGAGGTGCTATCATCATCATCATTGTTAACTCAAAAACCCAGTTCGGATCTTTGCTTGCGGTAACATTTGTCCCCAGCTCGAGTTATCCCTCGCTTGAGTTCTTCAATAACGTATACTAAGTAGATCAGCGTTCCGATCTGCGCCATCCAACTATCGCAGTTTTAGTCTTTCTCTGCCTCTTTGCTTCCGCACGTACCCAATAGGATTTTCTTCATTGGGTATATTTCGGCTGCCCTTATATAGTGACCAAGCCATCGTAAACGGTTCAACTTTATTGTCGTGACAATATCCGGATATTTATACAGTCTTTGATGCTCAAGATTGAATGGTATTCTCCAAGTGCCGTTTTCATAAAGAGCACCAAATATTTTTCGTTGGATTTTACACTCAAAGCGTCGAGTTTTTGCTTCAAGTTTTTTGCTTCGACTTACATGTACACGCTAGAAGCACTGGTACGGTAATGGTACCATAAATTATTATTTTTCCGGGCTTCCAAGAATACGACGTTTTATGTCTTTTTGTAACGCAAAGTGACATCGTCTTTGTGGTAAGTATTATTTGATCAATTTCTGTCGTTTTTATTGTGCAGTTTTTATTGTCGACTTTTACACCGAGATATTTGATTTCCTGACCAATTTCGAAAATGTTAAGACCTATTTTAAGACGTTTGCCGATGTTTTGCACAGCTTGTTCTTTTGGTGATGGCACCATTGTCTTCGTCTTGCCGAGGGCGAATCACAATTAGAAAATACTTTTTCTATAAATTAGTGTTTCATGCCGGGGGTTTCGAGCCCGGGTACTTCCACTTAGTAGTCACCCACCAACCCATTCGGCTACGATGGTCTTTTTCACTTGTTAAAAAATGGCTAACACTATACTCAGTAGTCTCAGCAAAGTTAATAATGAGATTCCCATAACTTACCGGATTATATTCAAATATGGACAGCAAAACTTCAATATTTGTGGTACTATAATACTCCACATCTCATTCAATGCATCAATGTTTGGTGTCGCATTTCGGACCGAACTTTTTCGAAAACGATGTCGGTAACGGTGTGACGTTATCGTGATATGATAAAGAACTTTTTATGACCTGAATTAGTGAACTGAACAATATGTGGTTTCAACAGGACGGGGCCACTTGCCACACATCGCATGGAGGGATAGCTCTATTATAAATCCAGTTCTCAGTTTGCATCATCTCACGAATTTGATACCATTGCAGTTCCCTCGAGATTTTGAATTATATATTGCTTGATCTATGGCAAAGAATGTATTTTCTAATTTATTAAAACTGCAATAATTCAAAACTATTTGAGTGCTTTCTGCACTTTAATTGCAACTTGTATGCTTCTTATTAAGGACGCACTAATCAGTTCTGTAAATGAAAGATGGATTAGTGTCAATACCTGTGAAATTGCTAGGCAAACATGGTCAAGGCGAAATCTACACCTGTCCAAGAATATTATAAAATTGTATAGAGTTCAAATTGGGACCTTAGTAGGGGCCCTCACAGAACGACGACAGGGATATTAGGCGTTTACATGCATGATTTATGTCGTAGCTGCAGAAATGGGGAGGAGTTGGAAACAATTCAACACCTTTTTTGCACATACCCAGCTCTAGCTAGGAGCAGGAACCGATATTTAAGATCCTACTTCTGAACGAATATAGATAATCTATGCACTTTAGGTATCAACAACCTTTTACGCTTTGTCAAAAGCTCATAATGGTTCAATATGGAAAGAGAAATGTAGCCCAGTCCCTGCGGCTCACAACGGACCTATTTCATGGTCTAAGTGGCATCACTGTCTCTATGTGCGATGCGGCTGCCAAACCTAACCTAACCTGCGCTATAGTTCTAAATTATCGTTTTAGAACCTTCGTATAAATGGTTTATTGATTTTTTTTGCAAATAAGTAAAGAAAGTTTGGCCTATCTGCAGTAACTAAATTTTAGATTTTGCATAAAAATTAGGCATTTAAGCCTTACAAGATTCAGCTGGTGCAAAAGTTAAAGCCATATGATCATCGGTGGTGACGGCAACCATTTCTTAAATACTTGTAGATCTGAGTAAACCGAGGTGGTCTGTAAGAATATGGTATCAAACGAAACTTATTTCCATTTGAAAAGGTAGTTCTTGCACATTGACATATTTATAAGTCTTTATATTCCTCTCGTGCCACTGTTTAGTACTCATTGTGTTCTGGTAGCGAATTCTGATATTGAGATAACAACGTTTCCTATGTCACCTATTGTTAATGGTATGGCTAGTGGCGATATGTGACTAAAACAAAATGGTGCGGCATAACACACAGCCATTAATACCAAAAAATTTACTACCAAACTTCCCAGGGAGGATAATTGCCATACCTATATTCTGCAGTAATTTAGTCATCAAAATTCAGCGATTTCCACCTTTGGGCTATTCCTGGAGATGAAATTTTCAAAGTAGAGTTCCAAGAAGAGTGGAAGCTTTGAAAGTTAGCATTCGGTATACCGACAAAGTGCTGCAATGCCTGCGTCTAAGTGCATTCGAAAATGAAAATTTCAGAAAAAGATTCGCCGTCTGAAACAGGCTTGAGGGAAACATTTGGAAAATATTATTATTTACTTAGGTCTACAAAGGTCCCTTTTTTATTGATGGGACTGGATTTTTTTTGTTGCGTGCTGAACACAACATTCTGGGCTCCAAAAGTGGGCATTACATCATGTTTTGCGAAAATTTAAAATTTTTTTTCATTGTGGTCTCACGCCTTTTCTTTGGTACAAAGTACAAGTTTTTTCGTATATGGAAAAAATTTTAACATCGATAAAAAACAAAAATTGCTAAAAATCACTTGATACTTCTTATTGCTTAAACTAGAATTAAATTTGCTTAAATTGCGCACTCCAAAAAATTGTTTTAAATTCTTGTGAAAAAATGTTTGGGTATGGGAATAAGTTTCCGTCTTTTCTTAGTCAAAGTGACGAATTATTTAAACAATTAAATAAAACATGATATTATGTGAAGTACGTGCCATTGGAAGCTACAACTTTACTCCATTTTTCAGGCAGAATACGGATTCCTCTGATGAAAAATTCGAGTTCTTTTGACTTGATCCATTCATTGAGCCAGTTTGCGATGCTCTCCAATTAGGTCCGACTCGGAACACATGGTAGTCTGAAGGTGCAATGTCTGGGGAATATGGCGGGTGGGGCAAGATTTCCCAATTTAGTCTTTCTAAATATTTTTGGACCGATTTAGCAACGTATGGCCTGGCGTTGTCATACAGCAAAATCGGTTTGTCATGTCTATTGTCCATTCCGGCGGCTTTTCTTTGAGAGCTCGTATCAAACGCATTATCTGCAGTCGGTAACGATCACCAGTGATGGTTTCAGATGGTTTAAGGGGTTCATCATAGATGACACACTTCAGATCGCATCAGTTGCACAACATAACCTTTGAAGCATGAATATTTTTTTCGCTGTCGTTGTACCTGGTTCACCTGGCAGGCTCCAACATTTTCGACGCCCAGGGTTATCATAATAGGTTCATTTTTCTTCGCCTGCGATGCAGAAAACCTTTTCTTTACTGCCGTTCAAGACGCATCTCACACGCCACCAAACGTCTCTCGATATCCCTCTCCTTCAATTGATGTGGCACCCAGTTCCCAGTTCCTGCTTTCTGGACCATTCCCATCGCGTGCAAACGTTTACCAACGGTTGATATGTCAACATCCAACTCTTTAGACATATCATCAAAGGTTCGGCAAGCGTTTTCATTCAATAATTGTTGTAGTTGAGTATCCTCGAAATTTTTTTGGTGCCATTTCGCTATCTTGGCGTTATAGCTGACGTCGAAATTGCCACTTTGGAAGCGTCGAAACCACTCTTTGATGGAGCGTGATTACCGTAAATATTGATCCATATACGACACGTTTCAGCTGCACTTTCTTTTAAAAGGTAATAATGAAGCATGACTTCCCGCAAACGCTGCTTTTTCAGGACGAAGTTATACATTTTTTACGTCAGACAGAAAAGGATCTTTACGCTTCAAACGAATGTCAACTACTGCGATCGCGAACTCACATACGAGTATACACCTTCAAATCACCAGTATATTACTACAGCGAACACAAAAATAGTATCAGCAGCGACACTTTTTCTACGAGGGCGAAAACTTATTTCCAAATTTCTTTAAAGAAATTTCGAAAAGAATTCTAAAATTTCAATAGGCCATAAAACTGAGTACCCAAGAAAATTTTATTTATAAAGTTCAAAGTTTTGATGAAACTTAAAAACATGTTATACAAAGAGTGAAACTTTGCTTTATATGGTTTCTGTTGTTGTATCAACTATAATTAAAGAAAAAAATTGTGGAGTGCTTATAATTTTGCAATGGGGTATATGGGGTTAGGACAAGTTAATAACCATGTATGTGAATTGCAATTGGGGCTTTCCAAAAAACAAGAAACCCGGGATGTGTGTAGATCTGTGTTATTCATTATTAGAGACTTTCTGCTAAATACACAAAAACAAATATATTGAATACGCATAGGAAATTTTAATGCAAACTTTAACTTGAGAACCCCTTTACAAACACGCCAACTTTTTCATTTTGTATGCCTACCTACAGCATTGGTTTTTGCATGTTGCAAGTTTTAGCCAGCTTATTGCCATGGCTTTACATGTGCAAAGGGCAATATGACCAAGCGCAATGTCGTTCGGTGATAGTCAATTACTCGTACATAAACATAAATCTTCTGTTTATTCTGCTAGTTCCCGCACCCCCTCATGCTGCCTTAATCTGCATTGCCACTTACGTATGCATGTCAAATGCTAAAATAATGAGCCGCTCACGAAGGCGCATAATGCGCGAAAATAGCTTAGATTTTGAGCCAACCGCGCTGCTTTATGGAAAATTACACGGACAACGGGACTATCCCTGATAAACAAGCCCCACACAATGTACGCACGCACCGTAGCATCATGCCACATTAACTTTATCTAGCTTCTGATCAAGTGTTGTTGTTGGTTATTTGCTAACAATTTCGTTGTTAACGTTACAGTGTTGCCTTACGCATTATTTGGCTTGCCATTTACATAATGATTTTATTGATTAAATTCCTATTTTGCTTTGGACAACGAAGTACTGATTGTTGTTGTTGTTGAATTCACTCTTATTAAAAGTAATATCATAAATGTGTTTGCTATTGTCTTATTGCAGTATTTCTTGAATGCAGTCAAACAAAATGTCATCCCGTACAGTGTTTGGAGTCTGTCTTCTCTTAGTCTTCTTGACGACCATCGTACACTTCCCACAATTGGCTGAAGGGTTTGAGGATATTTCCTTTGATGATCATGAGACGAGCAAGATGAACATAGTAGCGCCAGAGGATGTTCCGAAATCACGCACGAAACGTGGCATATTTTGGGACTTCTTTCAGAAAATGGTGACTACGAAGAATCTAATTGTTGATGTAAGTAATAAAGAAATGATTTAATTTTATTAAAGAAATGCAAAGAAAATTACTACGGTAAAAAAATTGTATTTAATTCAAGTATGAGTAAATGTGAGCCATATTTTTGGAATAAAAAATAAAAAATTAATTTAAATATTTTCAGGTTTCACCATTTTTATTCAAATACGACTTTCAACCATTATATGTGAAGAATGCCATCATTTAAATGTCCACCACCCGCCAAACAGGCTAGTTATGAATGCCTAATTGCTGAAAAAGTCGAGATATCCATGTTGAAGGTTGTTTATCAACACTTTGCTACGTCCAGTTTTTGGCCTGCCAGTCCTTCTCCTATCCTCGACAGAACCAGTTTCTTGAAATTTTTTTAACTACCTTTGAATTATCGACTCTTTCGAACGATTATTGCTACCAAAAAAATTACGAATTTTACGATGTGTTGTTCTTAAAGGGTCATTAGGGTCACGTGAAAAGCTCGGAACATTTTTCCCCATTGTTTTGACGATATAATTGGTATTGTTAGAATTATCCCAATTACATAATTTTTTTTCTTCGTGCTTCTTCTTTAGAGCGGTATTATATAAATGTTCCAAACAGTTTTCTAACTAATCTTCAGTTCGTGGGCAATGATATACCTCCTTGATTAAAAAGCTCCCGGAATATATTCAGAAAATTCAAAATACAAGTTTATTCCGCACTAGTGATGATGGCGATATCATCTGTAATACGCTCATGCCAGCCTTTGATCCAGCTCTCGAAACATTTCTGGAACTTTGTTTTCGGTATATCTATCAGATCTGCCTTTGATTCTCCCTTTAACTTGGCTATTCGGCTGTTAAAACGCGCCTCTCGTAGTGGAATCAAACAGAAATAAATCGCAGGGAGTCATATCAGGGAAATTCGATGGCAGTTGGATGGTATTCGTTTCGATCTTGGTCGGATAATGATGATTTTGTCTGCGAGTTATTTTCCCCCAAATCGTTTCTTTTTTACGAAATTGCTTCACGTAAACATCTCATGCCCAAACAATAATGCCCAAATAACATTCCTTGTTAAGTCTGTGACCTTCTGGCAAAAAATCGTCGTGTACAATTCTCCTGTAATCCATAAAAACCGAGCGCATCGCTTTCTTTTTTGACTGAAAATAAGGTTTTTTTTATTTTTTACTGTTTGTGTCAGACAGGCTTGCAAGTACAGCACTCAAATCGAATTAAGTCCATTCTACTCCACTTGGGTACCCTTTTTAATTTTCTTTAAATCTACTCGACCTCCGAAGAAATCTGAGTAGATCTTGTAGTGCCAAGGACCCGAGGTGGTCGCTTCTTAACACATTAGTGCCAAAGACCTCAAGCCTTATTCAAGCGAAGGCTGGGCAGACGCACAGAAAGTGGTCCGTCGTCTCGTCCTCCTCTCCACATGCTGAGCAGAGTGCACTGTCTGAGATGCCCACCTTTTCCATGTGCTTTGCCTAAGGAAGTGGCCCGTAATCAGTCCAACCAGCTGCCTTCAGCCCCCTCTGCTTAGTAGTAACAGGAGGAACTGCGACAGTCAGTCGGACATGACAGGTAACATCAGTTTTGTCCATCTGCAGCCTCTCTCAGCCTGTCAAGCTCGCTTGTGGGTTAGAGTAACCAGTTTGGAAACCGTGGCTTTGATGGCTGCAGAAGGGAGTGGCAGAACGGGCTCATTCTGGGCCCATTCTGGTTAAAGAGTCAGAGATCTCGTTACCCGCGATACCCACGTGTCCCGGGACCCATGTTAGCATCAGGCTATTATGTCTACCGACATAGTTCAGCCTGGATTTACAGGACTCGACTTCCCTTGAAGTGGCTGGGGGGCTGTCTAAGGCCATGAGGGCAGTTTTGCTGTCGCTGATGATACATATAGATCTGCCTTTCCATCTGCTTTCCACAACAAAGTTTATTGCTTCTTGAACAGCATACAACTCCGCTTGAAACACAGGCGCATGCATTCCAAGAGCAAAGTGCAGTTTTGTCACGCTAGATTCCCCGTAGATCCCAGAGCCGGAGCCGTGCTCGGCCTGGAGCCATCCGTGAAAATGCGAAAACGGTGTTTCCCGGGCTCATTTTCTGAGTTTGACCACAGTAGAGCCACTGGCAACACCAGACTGTATCTCTTGTCAATCACGACTCTGGATGGCATGGAGTCAAGGAGCATGGCGAGGAAAGTTGGATCGAAGTCCATGGCTACTCTGTTGTCCAATGCCGGACAGGGGCCGTACAGTTTACTATCGAGGATTACTCCAAGATATTTAATTTCTTTTAGCTTAGGCAGAATGAGTCCATCAAGCTTTCTCCTTCAGGTGAAGATGACAATGCAAGTCTTGGTGGGGGTTTGCCGATAGCCTATTTGCACAGGACCAAGTGGCAATCATATCCAGAGTTGTCTGCACTTTCTTACAGATGTTCATAAGTGAAGGGCCTCCTGTTCCGAAACAGCAACGTCGTCCGTCGTTTTTTGGTCTTAGTTTATTCGGAGTTCTCTCTCTCTCTTGCCTGATATCTCGTCATCACCAATAGCGTCTTTAATGAATGTTCCGTCCGATTCAGCTTTGGAAATCATGTCTTTGGCGGTCCCTTGTTTGCATGAAATTCTGATCTTTTGGGACCAACTTTTGAATCAAAGTACACCTGTGTTCACATTAATAGCAGCTGAACATCATTCAAAGTTTTGACTATTTATTTATGTTTTGAGTAATAACCGTTTAAAGTTATCCATATAATTTAATTTAAGGTATAGTCATTGAATTTCTGTGTGATGAAGCGCAAAGTTGTTTTGTGGCTGCCTTATATATTTTGTCCATAGAAAAATGTCGGCCACTAGTTATATAAAAATGCTCAACACCGAACTTCAGCGAATATTGAACCATTTTAAACTGATATTGTACAATATAATGGGTTACAAAAACTGCATACCTTAGGAGTTTGTTTGCCAACCTCAATAACTGGACTGACTTAACAAAATTTTCTATTTGACACTATTCGAAACTGTGCGGAAGTCCTCTTCTGTTAGCTCCTCCAGGATACCTGCCGTTTTCTATTTCAAAGCTTCAACGGACTCAAGTCATGATCCGCTTAAAGCAGGAAGAAAGCATTTAGAAAATACGGCGCGCAAGATACGGCTACTAAGTCGGATACTCTAAAATAGGGATGCTGTACTTGCCTCATTATCACTTGACAGACGACGATACGAAATAAACCAGCAAGTTGCTTTAGCAAAAACCCCAGGCTTATTCACTCCCAAATCGGGTAATTTTCTCTGTACTCTTTCGCGGAGTTCAGTAAGAAAGTGCAGACCAATAGATCCCAACAATTCATTTCCCTGTTGCTCCACTTAACCTTTTTGCACCGGAACCAAACAAAAATTTAACAAATTTATGTGAATCCTTCATTCGCATTCATGGTATCTAAACAACAGGCACTGCATGCGAAAGAGAAGACTTCACGGTTAACAGCTGTCAGCCGCTAGCCATGCGTACTTATTTGATAGCAGCGCCAGTCTCATTCGTTAATAGCCACATTTCGTAGTCTTTAAATATTTTTTTCTTCCTGATCTCTGCTATAATCTTCTAATCGAACTTTTTATCGACGCTAAATTAAATGGTTTTTCTGTAGTTTAACGGTGATTCTTTTTTTTTATTACAGCAATACGTTGATACCAGAGATACATTGAGCGATGTTTACAATATGCTAAACGAAGGATTCAGTGATCCAGCTCCTCGGAAATCCACATTACGACCACCTACAAGTACAAAGGTAAGTTAGAAAGTATTTTTTCTGCAACGAAGCTCATATACAGCACTCGTAAATCATTTTGTACGGCACCTCTGAAATCCGAGGGGAATAAGTGGTCACAGAATTTCAACAAAAATGTTAAGTTTCGAAAATGTTCATCAGTCCTACTTCTATCCTCGACAGGACAAGTTTTTTGATATTTTTTCACCAACCTTTGAATTGTCGGCTCATTTGGTTGATTATCTCCACCAAAGAAATCACGAATTTTGCGATATATTGACTTCGATTCTTGATCGCCCATTTTCTTAATAAGTTTCATTAATTTTAACGCGTTTTCTTGGTGTAAATTTTACCTCGCTAAAATTTATTTGAAAGGGTCAAAGACGGCACAAAGAAAGCACAGTCTAGGAATTATTCACTACTGATATCCAGGCGTCACTTTTGAAGTACCTTTTAGAATTGGGCAGGATTTTTGTATCGCGTTTAAAAATAAAGTTCAAAACTGTCAAAACGAAAAGTTAAAAAAATAAAAATCATTCAATAAATTTGCAGAAAATAAACTCTGTAATATTGTATATCAAATATATCATTTTATTTTCAAGCCAATCGCTTAGGATTTGGTTGAGTGATGAGTTTATTTGACTTGGAAATTGTTGTTTCGGGAAAAACGCGCTAAAGTTATAATAGCGTGCAGTACACATGTGATTGAGAGGGGCTGCACTAAAATTTAAAATAGATTCACATATATTTATGTTTTTATTGTAAGAAATGAGGCTGCATCCGTAAGTCTTTTTAGGCTAAGTATTTAGATATTTTCGTTGGCGGCCGCTATAGGCGAATGGGTTAGTGCGTGACTACCATTTGGAAGACGTAGGTTCGAAACTTTGTGAAACACCAAAATGAAGAAAAAGTTGTTTCTAATAGCAGTCGCCCCTGTGCAGGCAATGGCAAACCTGCGAGTGTATTTCTGCCATGGAAAAGCTCCTGATAAAAATATTTGTCGTTCGGAGTCGGCAAAAAACTGTAAGTCCCTCCATTTGTAGAACAAAATCAATACGCACGCCACAAATAGGATAAGGAGCTCGGCCTAACACCCAAATAGGGCCAATTAAGCGCCTTTTAAGCCAAAAATAAACACATTTTTGACGTGATAATGTCTTATAATTCGATGTAGCCGGCTGCACGCACCAAAAAATGCGTCGTCATCTTGCTCATGCGTCGTTGCCTTGCTTGAACTGCAAGCGAGAACCCGGAACGAACGACAAAGAGGCACAATCGGCGCCCGCGTTCGGCAACGTTCGACATCTGGCTCTCTCCTTCTTTAGTGAGCATATATATGTATGTATATGCGCATATGTATGTAGGTATATAAATTCACATATTTGTATTTGCATATGTCTTCTTCCTGTGTGCATGGTAATGAACCATTTCTCTGTTGAGAATAGGACGATGATATGTAAATTAGAAAATGAAAGGGAGTGTCTCGAGTAAAAAGTGTCTTCAAAAAGGCAAATCGATGATGGTGCCTCTTAGTGTTGTTGACTTATTAACGTCTGATGCACAATCGAAATTGAAGATATCTTTCATGAATTTGCTAAATGTTTCGTCATTTTTCACGTTTGTGTAAATGTAACTTGACCTATTTCATTGCAATTCCATTATCTCCTCCTTTATATCCATACAAAATATCTATCAAACAAATAAAATTAAAATTTTCTTTCTGAAAAATGCAACCATTCCATCAGTATTTTCTTATGACGGTGCCACGTTAAACTATCGTCAGTAAACCGACTTTACAGACAACCTCTTTTTTTAATTTCCTTTTAATTTCTGCAATGATGTAATCTCTCTAAGCACATCAGCGCTAACTTTTTAATTTCTTTTATAAACTGTATTATTTTATTAGAAAACGAGTGATGAGGATCAGTCTGGCAGCGGCGAGATGTCCACTACAACTGAGCCTTATAGAATTTCACGCTACGAATTGGGACGTATTTTGGGACGAAACTTTCGAGGATTGCAGCGTTTAACAAAAATCGAATTTCAAGATGCTTTTAATGTAAGTCAAATATCTGCTGCAAAAGTTGTATTCATTGCTACATCTATGAACTTATTTTTATTTATCTGTGCGCAGCAATCACACTACAACATACAAGAATACAAAGAAGAAGCACGCAAGCAATTCGCCAATAGTGTGGGCGTGGAGAAGGTAAACCAAATAAAAGGACTCAAAGCGGCGCTGAGTGGTTGAGCTGAAGACGAACATATTTATAAATATATATAGTATACAGAGATGTATTTGTATGTATATATAGAAACATATACGTTTGTAAATAAATTACATCGTGTATGCATAAGTCGCAGAAGCTGTTATGTACATAGACTTGTATTTACTTAATTATAATTTTATATTTCACCAACGCAGAAGCTACGTAAACTTCTATAAAAACTATGTAATTTTTAGTTGTATATTATGTGTATAGATATACTTGTGTATATAGGTATAAGAAGTATTTTTTGTACATACTTTGTTAAAATGTAATATGAAGATGATATGAAAGAGAGACATGTTCTCCACTCAAATGCTCGCCACAAAATGTAATTTTTTTATGCCAATTAACACATACGAGTATATATGCAAGTATCAGCATTGTAAATATATATATATTTTGTAGTCATAACCATTTGTACGTTTATGTAAACAATTTTATATTTTACTATTTTATACTTTAGGTTACAATATTTAGGTGCCAATTGTCATCGCTGTGATAAGATTTTTTCATTAAATGCCAATCGATTAAAAGTTTGAATATTTTCTTGCCAGAGTTACAAAGATTTAGTCTCTCTTAATAACACTGGCTAAACTGTGCCGGTCAGCGTCAAGCCAAACTATTCCTAAGTCTCATCAAAGGAATATCTGACAAGCTACTCTCACTAAGCAGAGTAGATCTGCGTCTTTTAGCAGGATATCTTACAGGTCACTGCAGCCTGAGGTATCCTCTAAATAATATTGGTCTATGTGAGACCAATGTCTGACGCTTTTGTGAAATGGACATAGAAAGCTCAAAACATGTGCTTTGTGAATGTCCTGCGTTGGGCAGATAGAGACTTCATCACCTTGGTGGTATCGTAGTATCTCCATGCAATCTTTGGAACAACAAACCCAAAACTGTGCTAAAATTTTTAAAAAGCCTAAAACTCTAGGGTTACAAAATAGGCCTTTCACAATAGGTCAGCAGTGGTCGCAGTGCGTAATGGCCTTCTAATAATAATAATAATATATGTATATAAGTAGATATAGGTGTGGCGCAGAAGCGTGAACGATAACAATACTCAATGAAGCGTTGCTTGGAGTGTTTAAGAGAAAGATTCTGCGTAAGATTTTTGGGCCTTTGCAAGTTGGCAACGTCGAATATAGATACAAACGCTTCGGCTCTCAAAGTATGCGATGCGGTACCAGCTGGTGGTAGCAGAGGAAGAGTTAGGCCTTTTCTGCATTGGAAAGATCAGGTGAAGATGGACGACTGGCACGCTTTGTTAAACTCGGCCAAAAACGCGTAAGCGGTTCTCGCGCCAATTAAGAAGAAGAATTCCTTTAACTCCTTTTTGAAGCATAGGGCGTCAAAGGCAATGTAGTTGACGATTCGTGACAAGTCCAATATCAGTCAACTAGGTTGCTAGCCTATAGTAATAGATTTCTATCAGCACCTCCAAGTAGGTGTTTTGCTTGTTTTGGTCCCATTTTTTGCCTACACTGCATGTCTGCCGAATACTTCCCGATCCGCCACCGGGTGGGAGACAAGCAATTAATTCGATACCAGTTAAGAAGAAACTCGAAAAACCCGATATGGTCTGGATTTGCAGCCACACAGATTTTCAAGATAACGAGCACGGGTATTCGCCCGATAAAATGTGAATTTCACTCTCTCAATACCTCTCCCTCCCCTTACTACTAAAGAAACCGTTTAACTCAATACTTAAACTTAACTCTTAGTCCTGGGTCTTCGTTTTGCGGAGACCAACTAAATTTAGTACATACACATCCTTGATAGAACTTCCACTGGCACCACTTTACCCTCCTCACTAACAAAAGTTATTTTATTTATTTTTATAAAATTTATATAACGCAAATGTACCTATTAATGTAAATATGACCCTTTGTTCTTCCCTGGAACCATAGGAAATATTGTAATAATAATAATTATATAAATGCTTAAAACCGCAGCAGTGGCTAGGAGGCCTTCAACCGGTACTATTAAAATATATTTTTAAAAGAAAAAAAGAAATGGATCTACACAAAGCTACGTAAATTTTGCGGGACACAGGGCGCATCAAATGATAGAAAAGGTTTTTTTCCAATAGCGATCGTCCCTCGACAGCTGAAGGCATTTCTGCCATGAAAAATATCTCCATTTAGAAATCACGACACACATTAAAACTTAGAGAAGGAGCTCGACCAAACCACCATTTCAAATGGCTCCGGCTAACTTTGTTCTCTTTAGAAAACTCAAAATAACTACATCGGAATATCCGCTTTCAGTGGATTGAAGACATAAGGGGAGGTTCTGTAATCCACTAACGAGTGAGTTTCTGTGCATTTGCCAGAAAATTTCAATGAAATTCGATTTGCAGTGGCTTACAGTACCTGATTTCTCTACCCGCGCTTGCTTTTACTTAGATTAAAATAATAAAATAATACCGTAATTGAAAAAGGAAAACTGCACAATTTCTTTCTTAAAAAGTGCTACGCAGATGAAGTTCTATGTGGTTGTGCGCTAGCTCAAACACACTTTGGTACGACAGAAGCTGGACGCTTAAAGGGATGATGGGGATCTCCCGCCATTCAATTTTCTAAACGCAGAGCGGCGCTCACCGATGGGTGATCGGAACTTATGCGGAGAAACTTGGCCTTCCCTATTGCTGAGGCTGTGGAAATCCTACAGATAAAGAGACTGTTTGACACTTTCTATACAAATGACTGGGATTGGCGGCTAAGCGCTCGAGGTTCCATAGTTTGCCTTTTGGGGATAGCCTGAGACAATTCTCCAGCCTATATTCCTTTTCTCTCCTCTACTACCATATGTCAACACACTTGATGGTTTTTATTCCTTTAAGTTTTGTAATTTTGCGCAAGTAGTGGTCTACATTATATCAAAATGACACGCTAGAGCTACTTGCGTGATACTCTTAACTTGGTACTGTAATTTCCTCTAGCTGCGCATTTTTTCCTTAATTTGAAAGTAAGGTGTTTGTACTTTTATACTTCTGTGTTTTAAAGCCTCCGAAAATCATATTCTAATACATTTTCTAGGAAAATTTGTACGTACTAAATCTGATGTGCTGAGAACTTTACAAAATAGCCAATATAAAAATTCAGCCTTGTAGTTTACCACTGCATATCATAATTTCAAACATCAAAACAAATTAATTGTCTAACTTGATTTTTGACAGACGCCAAGCTCAATAATTATTTTCGAATTTCAAATTCGAATTACCGACCCCAAAATACTATAAGTCAGAAGTTGTAATCAAATAAAAAAAGTCGCCTAGATCTCACTTCAGTTTCATATTTAACGATCTCGAAAATCACTTGCTTTACTGGGCTCTTTATTATATTGCATGTGGGCATATTTTACCTCTGTAAGTATTCTAAGGATGCCGCCTATAGAGCCACGCTGCGATCGGGCGCAACGCGAGCCATGTGGGATCGCTACAGAGAGCTGAAAAAGGAAGAGAGACGTATTATCCGAAAGAAGAAACGAGAGGCCGAAATACGTGAGTGCGAAGAGCTTGAGATGCTGGCCAACAGGAAAAACGCCCGAAAATTCTACCAGAAAGTTCGGCGGCTTACAGAAGGTTTTAAGACCGGGGCGTTTTCCTGTAAGAACAAAGACGGCGAACTGGTGACTGACGTACAGAGCAATCTTAAATTATGGAGGGAACACTTCTCGAACTTATTAAACAGTGACAGCTGCGCATGTCACCGAGAAAGTGAAGATCCCGATACCCCCAATCGTTGACGACGGAATTGTCGTTCCGCTGCCCGACCATGACGAGGTGAGAATAGCGATAACGCGGCTAAAGAACAACAAAGCCGCGGGCGCCGACGGACTGCCGGCTGAGCTATTCAAACATGGCGGCGAGGAGCTGGTAAGGTGCATGCATCAGCTCCTATGCAAAATATGGTCGGATGAAAGCATGCCTGCCGATTGGAATTTAAGTGTGCTCTGCCCAATCCATAAGAAGGGCGATCCTGCAATTTGTGCCAATTACCGCGGGATTAGTCTTCTAAATATCGCCTATAAGGTTCTAGCGAGCGTATTGTGTGAAAGGCTGAAGCCCACCGTCAACCAACTGATTGGACCTTATCAGTGTGGCTTCAGACCTGGAAAGTCTACCATCGACCAAATATTCTCAATACGCCAAATCTTGGAAAAGACCCATGAAAGGAGAATCGACACACACCATCTTTTCGTCGACTTCAAAGCTGCATTCGACAGTACGGAAAGGAGTTACCTGTATGCCGCGATGTCTGAATTTGGTATCCCCGCAAAACTAGTACGGCTATGTAAGATGACGTTGCTCAACACCAGCAGCGCCGTCAGAATTGGGAAGGACCTCTCCGAGCCGTTTGATACCAAACGAGGTTTCAGACAGGGTGACTCCCTGTCGTGTGACTTCTTTAACCTGATGTGGGAGAGCATCGTACGAGCCGCAGAACTTAATCGCTCAGGCACAACTTTTTATAAGAGCGTACAATTGCTGGCGTATGCCGATGATATTGACATCATCGGCCTTAACAACCGCGCTGTTAGTTCTGCCTTCTCCAAACTGGACAAAAAGGCAAAGCGAATGGGTCTGGAGGTGAACGAGGACAAAACGAAGTACCTCCTGTCTTCAAACAAACAGTCGGCGCACTCGCGTATCGGCACCCACGTCACTGTAGACAGTTATAATTTCGGGGTTGTAAAAGACTTCGTCTATTTAGGAACCAGCATTAACACCGATAACAATGTCAGCCTTGAAATCCAACGTAGAATCTCTCTTGCCAACAAGTGCTACTTTGGACTAAGTAGGCAACTGAGCAGTAAAGTCCTCTCTCGACGAACAAAACTAACACTCTACAAGACTCTCATCATGCCCGTTCTAACGTATGGCGCAGAAGCTTGGACGATGACAACATCCGATGAAGCGACGCTTGGAGTGTTCGAGAGAAAGATTCTGCGTAAGATTTTTGGACCTTTGCACGTTGGCAATGGCGAATATCGCAGACGATGGAACGATGAGCTGTATGAGCTTTACGACGACATAGACATAGCGCAGGGAATAAAGATCCAGCGGCTACGTTGGCTGGGTCATGTCGTCCGAATGGATACAAACGCTCCGGCTTTGAAAGTATTCGATGCGGTACCAGCTGGTGGTAGCAGAGGAAGGAGGCGGCCTCCTCTGCGTTGGAAAGATCAGGTGGAGAAGGACTTGGCTTCACTTGGTGTGTCCAACTGGCGCCGGTTAGCACGAGAAAGAAACGACTGGCGCGCTTTGCTAAACTCGGCCAAAATCGCGTAAGCGGTTATAGCGCCAATTAAGAAGAAGAAGAAGTATTTTAAGGGCAAATAACAAAAAATACAAGATTATGTAATTAACCTTCAATCGTTAATTGTATCACTTTAAAACTATTTTCCTTTTCAGTTAATAGGTATGTATACTTTATTTTTTTATAAAGCACAACAAGATCTCTGATAGTGCCGTGAAACTTTCACTTTTTTGTAAAGGTTAATTTTTTTAATACATTTTCTACTAAATTGAAACCATTACAAACCTTTTGGAAGTTTCGATCAGTGTGTGCAACCACTCGTGCAAAAGGTTAGGTGTTAGATTCACACGTTGAGATTTGCTGTACAATATTTTCGTAGATATTTAGCTGTGTTTGAGTGTGAAAGAAACGAGCAACATGACAAATTTGATTATAATTTTGATTATAAGTGAAAATATAGAAAAGAAAAAAAAAATTGGAAAATAAAGATAAACGCCACTTCCTTGTTGAATCACACAAACAAGTTTTCAATTGTGAAACTTTTAGAAACATTCGAAATCGCAGGGCCCGTGAATACTAAAATTATATGCGCATAGTTGACAACAAATTTCAGCATATTTTGTAAAAATTAGTTGGCATTTTTTTCTTCACGCACATAATTGTAGCTCTCGCATAAATTTGTCTATTATCTTTCAGAATTTTTCATAGGTCATGCGGGGAATACTTCTAAATTTGAACTTTTCACCTTTATAGTTCCAGAGTCATGGCAAATTTCTATATTTCCATATTAAAATAGCCAATTACATGAAATTGTACGACATCTGTTCATACGTTGCGATTGTTCACATAACGCGGCAAAACAAAAATGGATGTTCAGTTGCACCGCAATTACAACTAAGCTACAAGTCGTTGCAACTTCCTGTAAAATCTATCCATATTGTACAACCAATCGCAATATCTGAGCGTACCTTTATGTTTCATTCGGACTTATGCAAACTTTATCGTGAACGAAATGCACGTCAAAACTTAAAAATTTGTACTGTGAAACAATTCTTGTTTAAAAAAAGTACCGTTGTTATAGCAAGTGACATAATTTTTTAAACTAGACTGACCTTTTCTTGTCACTTAGCTATCCACTTAATTCCTTATTTGCCAAGTAAGGACATTTTTTATGGTAGCACCCGCTCCTTCGTTCATTGAACCCGTTCGTGTGCAGCAGTGCCTTCCCTTTGCCTTAACCCATTGGCTGTCAAGAGTTAATGCAACTGTATTACAGTAGCATTTTTAATATGATGGTTAAGTGTTGCCACCTCTTAAACGAAGTTAAAATAAACTTTTAAAAATATGCTATAAAGTAAACCAAGTTTCCATACTTTAAAGTTTGTACCCAAGTAAGCCGGTGAATTCTCAGTAGCAGAGCATTAAAACCCAGAAGCGTAAACAGTTCTTAACAAAACTAAAAAAAACTCGTACCATTGCGTGCATATATTTGTAATGTTACATACAAACATGCATACATAGATACATAGGTACATTTAGTGGCAACACATCCAGCAGATAATAACACATCAAATTAAAAAGTTTATGTCAGAATTTTATTGATAAACTTTCTGTCGCAACAGTCGTCCTCATTGTTGTTGTCGTTGACGCTTGTCGCATGCCTTGTTGGCGGCATCATCATCGTAGCCGGCAACGCTGGTTCGGTTACCCCGTCTGGGACATGCCACTAGTCAAACAGTCAGCCAAGAAGAATTAAAACTTTAAAAACATAAAACCATACAACGAAGATGCAATGTGCGAAACCAACAACAAATACAACTACAGTAGCAGTGAAAATAGCAAAAACAACAACACGCAAATCAAATCACCAGTATTGGTTGTAAAAGTTTTGCGATTTTTTTAAAAACCACTAAAAGTGTCATAATTCGATACCCACGAGACGGCTGCTTTGCTGACTTTCTGACTGTGTGCGCTCTCATACTTTTGTATTTTTATCTTCTACGAGTGCCATTCCTTTCCACATTTTCAACTTGGTCTCATAACACACAGTGACCAATTGTAACCAAATAATTGGGGAGAGACATTCAGAAGGTTTTAAATGTACAGCACTGTAGTCAGCAAATCGATATTTTAAGTAAACTCTCTAATCGAGAATAAATTGACCTTGAACATAGACGTTTTTCATTTTGTAGAAATATAATTTACATAAAACAGGAAAGACGCGGAATCTACTTTAGTGTGAGTGCTATTAAAATTGGCATTAAAACCTATGGCATAACAAAAAAATGTATTTTCATGTACGAGGGCGGAGTGAAAAGTTTCCAGGCTAACTCAAAAATGGTGCCAGCAGGTCACAAATACTAATATAATTATTTAGTATTGGGTAGTCGAAAAAGTCTTTTTGTATTTCTAATCAAACTAATTTTTTTTATATTTATAATGAACTTTATTAAACCAAATATGTACCATTTTGGCCGACCACCTTTTGCCATTTTTCTTCTAGAGACATTATTCCATCAGTGTAAAACTTTTGTGGTTTCTCCTCGAAAAACTGCGACAAGTAATTTTCACAGGCTTCTCTTGAACCCAACTTTACTCCATTAAGGGAGTTCTGCATTGACCAAAACAAATGGTAGTCCGATGGTGCAAGGTCAGGGCTATATGGTGGATGCATCAAAACTTCCCAGCCAAGCTCTCCCAGTATTTGCCGAGTCATCAAAAATGTGTGTGGCCTAGCGTTGTCCTGATGGAAGACGACGCCCTTTCTGCTGATCAGTTCTGGCCGTTTTTTTGCCATTTTTCTTCTAGAGACATTATTCCATCAGTGTAAAACTTTTGTGGTTTCTCCTCGAAAAACTGCGACAAGTAATTTTCACAGGCCTCTCTTGAAGCCAACTTTACTCCATTAAGGGAGTTCTGCATTGACCGAAACAAATGGCAGTCCGATGGTGCAAGGACAGGGCTATATGGTGGATGCATCAAAACTTCCCAGCCAAGCTCTCCCAGATTTTGCCGAGTAATTAAAGATGTGTGTGGCCTAGCGTTGTCCTGATGGAAGACGACACCCTTTCTGCTGATCAGTTCTGGCCGTTTTTTTTTTTTCGATTTCTTGCTTCAATCTCATCAGTTGTTGACAGTAAAGTGTAGAATCAATCGCTCGAGCAGGCTGGAGCAGCTCATAGTGAATGATTCCTTTCCAATCCCACCAAACACACAGCATAACCTTTCGAGGCGTCAATCCTGGCTTTGCGACCATTTGTTGAGCTTCACCACCCTTGCTCCATAATCTTTTTCGCACATTATTGTCGTATTTGATCCATTTTTCGTCTCCTGTTACCATTCGCTTCAGAAATGGTTCGATTCCATTTCGTTTCAGCACAGAATCGCAGATGTTAATTCGGTCCATTAAATTTTTCACAGACAATTCTTGTGGTACCCAAACATCGAGCTTCTTTTTGTAACCAGCCTTTTTTAAATGGTTCAAAACCATTTGATGATAAATGTTTAGTGCCTTGGCGATGTCATGGCAGCTTATGTGACGGTCCTGGTCAATCTTTTCCATAATTTCATCGACTTTTTCAACGATAAGTCGACTGGAGCGAGGTGTACCTTTCACCTCGAAATTCCCGGAACGGAAGCGAGCGAACCATTGTTATGCTACACGAACTGATACAGCATCGTCTCCGTAAACTTCACAAATTTCATTGGTGGCATTCTTCCCTTTTTTATACAAAAATTTCAAAATATAGTGAATTTCTTCATTATTTTCACTCATTTTTGAACAGCTTTAACTTTTTTTCAACTTCTCCGTATTTACCTTTTTTTTGGTTAAATGAAGTTTAAAATGTCACCTTTCTAACACCATATGATAGAACATAATGTGATTGGTGGCACTAGAGATAGATGACTCCAACGACATCTATTGACAAAATTCGAAAAGACTTTTTCGACTACCCAATTTATCGACGAATCGAACCAGCTCCTTAGGAGGGAGCAATTGTAGGTTTTCCTCCTCTAGTAGGTACGAGCCCCGGATTATGTGTTTCCTGTGGCCTAATGCCTCACAGTTGGTGATTCAGTGTTCCATAGACTCCTCTTCATCACAGTAGAGCTTGCATGATGTTGTACTAGATAACCCTATTGTGTTAAAATGGTTATTACAGGCAAAGTGACCTTTAAGTGCTTCACAGAGTAATTTGAGGCCCTTTTTATCTAGGGTTAGAGCAGTTTTGCTCTGTTGGCAATGAAGTTCATAAACTTTTTGAATGATTAAGGCCGCTTGTGCCGTTCCAGAGTTCCCTGATTTTAGTTTGGATCAAGTTTTTGGTTTCCTGTTATATACTATTTTTGTTAAAGCCGAAAAATTGGGTTGTCCCAATAAATAGCACAGCTGACCCTTTTTTGGCATAAAAGTCTGCCTTCTCGTTTCCTTCGTGTCTCTCATGTCCTTATACACCCAAATCAGTGAGACTTAATTATGAGTGGCCAATTCGTTGAGTGCATTGTTGCACTCTATTAGGACTTTTAACTTGAATGTAAAGCTATTCAAGGCTTTGAGAACCGATTGGCTCTCCGAACGTATTGTAATTTTTACTTTCTCAAACTCTTTCGTGAATATGATTTCCACTGTTTCCATTATGGCCAAGAACTCCGCATGGAAAATTGTGGTATCTGTACTTAGTGTTAGGAATTTGTGTGATCAAGGCTCCACTATTCCTGCTCCTACTCCTTGGACCGTTTTATACCAGTTGTTTACCATTTTTGTGAATCATCATTTACCCATATTGGGTTAGTGTTCCACTCTTCTCTAGATGGAAAGATAACCTTGTATCTCTTCATAAAATTGTGTACGGATTCCATGTGGTCATTCGCCTGGGTTATGTATACTGCATGTTGAACCCTGTTCAAGATATTGAGGTGTCCAGTCAGATCTAAGTTATTAAATTATTCTTTCATATGAGACGAGAGTGCTCGCACAGTAGCTTTCTCCTTAGGTTAATCAAAGTAGATTACTTATAATGTATATTTAATGTATCGTTAGGCAAAATATAACAAAAAGAGAAAATCATCTTCAGATAATGAGAATTCAAGGCAGTTGAAATCGCAGACAATTATACGGAGGTATAGTGCTAGCAATATTCAAAGAACGGTGAAGAAATTTCAATAACACCTTTTGCACACATTCAAGTCTGTCTTTAGAAAACTGGGAATGGGGTCTCCTAATAAACGATATGTATCGTTCAGTCTAGTTCGAACAACAGTGGTTTTTAAGCATAAGGGTCTCCAAAATTTGCGCGGTTTCGACGAACAAAGCCTGAAATCGAATAAGATTCAGAAATAATAAAATTAAAAATAGGCGCATGAAAATTGATAATATCACAACAAAAGAAAAATTGGAATCGAATATAACCTCAAGGTATTTAGTTTCCTCAACGTCTATTGGAGACGGGTGGAAAAAAGATTAGAGGATGACGACCAACAGTGGCTAATTACTTCGAATTATCCGCTTCAAGCAACTGATGAAGTTCACTGCAATATTCGCAGGTGCAGCAAAAAACAAAACAAAAAACAAAAAAAAAAAGACAAAGATTTCACCAACTTTACCCATTTTAGAAAAGCAATTGCCCTTTATCTAATTTATATAATAACATATTATGAAAAACTCTATCGAACGCAAAATCTGTATAAGTGCAATGTACTTGAGACCCTGCTGAAAACGATTTTATACAAAATTCACGAAACACTGCTATATTAGAAACTTAATTTTATTCTTTAAAACTATTCTTTGTGATGAGCTGCTTAATATCTTTGGAGTAATATAGTTAGCTCTGGTTGTTTCCCATTGAAATTGGGTGTACTCATCCAGGCGGCTTTCTGAATTTCTTGGGTAAACCTATGAACTTCTTCTCCTATTTGATCTTTGGTGGCCACTAAGAAATCATTTTGCTGAATAGTTTGAAGAATTTTTGCAAAGGATTTCCAGTCAGTATTTTTATTATGGAGCGTCGTATCACTTTCTCTCTCGATTATTGTTTCACTGATAGTTAAAAGTATTGGTGAATGATCAGAATTGAGATCAGAACCTTCGTCTATTTGAATAAAATTCGTTGACAGTTTTTTTACAATGAAAAAGTCTATCAGGTCTGGAGTTGACATCAGTTGGCTAATATGTTGGTTTCGCCGTTGAAATGAAGTCACATCCAGTTTGTTGCGCTGCTTTATACAACTCTCGCCCGAACAGTGACTTTTGGAATTTAAAAAAGGTCGCACAAACTCTGTGGAGTACACCAAGGGCAAGAAGCCACTTTAATATCACAAAAAATAGGAAGAACATTTAAAGCGAATCAGGTACCTGAGATATTTTGAATGTTACATAAATGTGTACGTCAAAATTTGTGCACGAAGAAGTTCTGTACTAGATCGGTGCCACTTTTACTAATGGATCGATCCAAAATTGTACCGAAAACCACGCACACATGTCAGTCGTTGATTTAGCCAAAATAAAGGAATTGTAAAAATACCGAGCTCCAACGAACTCTACCGTCGGCTGCAACTCGAGCCGTGCGCGAAAACTAGCGGGAAAGAAGAAAAGAAGAGAGAAGCCTTTTCGGACGAAAAAAAGCGAGCAAGAAAGATACCAAAAAATTGTATCAGCAGATCAAGCGTTTGACCGAAGGTTACAAGCCTTAGAGTATCTTATTGTAAAGATGAAAATGGAAATCTGGTTACAGATACGAAGCTGATACTGAGATTATGGAGGGAACATTTCTCAAAATTACTAGCTGGTGATAGTTCTACTAATACCGCCGCTAGAGAAAAGAACCCGCTACCACCAATTAAAGTCGACGAGGTGGATATTCCCCCGATTGGACCTTATCAGTGTAGTTTTAGACCTGCAACGTCCACCATTGATCAGGTCTTCACACTACGCCAAATTCTGGACGATAACGACCTAACTCATCATCTCTTTGTCGATTATATGGTTGCTTTCGATAGCCCGATAAGGGATCTCCTACATGCCACAATGTCTAAGTTCGGTATTCCCGCAAAACTGATTTGACTTTGCAAAATATATTTCAGCAACACGTCCAGCTCTGTCAAGGGAGGAAAAGACTTATCCGAACCTTTCAATACCGAGCGAGGTTTCAGACAAGATGATCTGCTATCGTGGGACCTCTTCAACTTCTTCATGGAAGAACGAGTGTTCATCGAAATGGCACTATTTTCACCAAAAATGTCCAGCTCCTTGCATATGCTGATGACATTGACATTATAGAAACTGCAAGCGAGATATTAACGCAGCATTTTCTGCTATCGAAAGAGAGTCAAATAGAGTGGGTCTAGTGGTTAACGAGAGCAAGACGAAGTAAATGCTGTCCACTAGGGAAGATACGCGGCGTTTTGGATCCAGCATTTCAGCGAACAACTATGAAATCGTCAAAAAATTTATATATCTTGCCACCGCCGTCACAACAACAAACAATGCCAGTCTGGAGACAAACCGACGAATCACGCTTACTAATAGGTGTTACTATGGTCTCAGTAAACCAATGCATAGCAAAGACCTCTCCCGATCGACAAAACTAACACTCTACAAGACGCTCATCTTGCCCATACCACTCCATGGCGCTGAAGCATGGGTTGTGTCGCAGTTTGATACAGTATCTCTTGGGGTATCCGAGAGAGAGATTCTTCGGAAAATCTTCGTTCCTCTTATAACTACTACCGTCGAATGAACCACGACCTGTACGAACTCTACGTCGAGATGAACATAGTGAAGCGCATCAATATTCAGCGCTTGCGCTGTCTGGATCACGTCGAGCGTATGGATACAGAAGCTCGATCAATGAAGGTGTCTAATGGCAAGTTAGAGGACAACGACGCAGGGGAAGACCATGCCTACGATGGAAAGCTAAAGTTGAGGGAATCTTATCATCGCTCGGTGTAATAAATTGGAGAAGGCGCGCGCAAAGCAGAGACACCCGGCGAGACTTGTTACACTCGGCCTTAATCCGGTAACGGGTTGTGATCCTTGATCAGGTCATATAAGTAAGTAAGTATTTTTTTTTTTAAATTTGTTAAATTATTTTACAAGTTTTGCAAAAGCTTCCGTACTAAGTGACGAAGCAACTATTAGAAGAAGATTAAAGATAGGAGGACTTCAAGACTTAGTTGTCAACATTGTATTTGAACTTAAATTTTGTTAATTGAACTTTTTTTATTAGTTTTGTACTAGATGTAATGTGTCACGGCTGTTAATTACACTTCTAAAATTTCAATATAAAAAAAGAGATTGGCTTTGAGCTCGCAAGAATCACTCCCCTTTATTGTATTACTAATTCTTGGGGTCGCTTTTCAGGATGGATTTAGTTTGTATCAAAAAAATTGCTAAATCATTTATCAAAAGAAATTTTAGTTTCTTATACTTAATTTTTTTCATTTTTATTTTATTTTACCAAGCATTTGGTAAAGAAATACCCACTGTACAGGCAACTTAAGTGTGCGTTTACTCCATTCGCTGAAGTGAAACTTTTCACTACAAAACAAAAGAAACTCATGAAATGGGAAAACGTTTGTCAAGCGTCGAACAAAAGCACAAATGGACCAAACTTAAGCAAACGACAAACGAATCATTGCAACTGCAACTGCTGTTCAGTCTCGGCTGCGAAGTGAAATTGCATCTGCCGCTGTAACTGCAACTGTTATCCGAATTGTCGGTTGACTCGAGGCAACAACAGAAGCAAACGAATTGAAGCAACAATGACAGCGTCGGAAACAGCTCTGAGCTGCGTATGTGTGTGTAGTATTTACAAGCAGTTATATGTACAAGTTTGTATGGATGTATGAGCATTTTTGTGCAAGACAGTAAGTAGGTCCAACAAAAAGTTGTGCACTAAAAATTGACAAAATAAAATCAAACAAACTGCGGCAAAACCACTGCACGCGCAACAACAGAACGTTGAAGTGGCGATGTGCTCCTGCTTCACCAAACCAAGTTGTGCTATGCAATGCTATGTTGCGGTGTATTGACATTGTAAGTAGATTGTGTGGCGGCGATGTCGGTTGTTTTGGAAGTTCGAAAGTTCCCAAGTGACATGCGGCAGCGTGACGTTGCAACGCGCCATGATAAGCCGGCGTTGTGGTCTGTGAGAAAGAAATGAAAAAAAGCGAGGGAAGAGAAAAGAGGGATAAGGAGTATTTTTTTGTTCGTGAAGGAATGGAATGCAACATGCAGATGGCGCGCTTTTGTTAGTGTCTGCATACTATTATACATATTGTATATTATATATATGTACGAATCAAAGCAACATTGTGTAAAGCTTTTAGAATTGAATAAACTTATTCTTAAATACGTTTTTACCAAAATTCTGACGTTAGTTGTCCAATTAAGTGATTCGAAGCGTACACAATTTGGATTTGTGTTTCGCGTACATTTCTTCATTTCCTAGGTATAGTACATGATTGATAAAGCGGTTTTCAATAAGATTATTTTGATATTCAAAGAAAAATGCAAAGTATAATATTATTAAAAAATGATGAGTGTCATAGAATGCAATAAGAGTATTTTTACTGGTGGGGCTCCAAGCCTAAGAGCGCCCCTCTACACCCTCATGAACAACTACTGTAACCTTAACCTTAACTTAAGGGGGTATTCTATTTGAAAAAAATTTAATTTTGTTTTGCATATTTTCAAAGCTTAGACATTTAAGAATATCTCAATAAAGGGATTTTTTTTTTTAATTCCTATTATTTCATGAGTTAAAGCCTTTTTGCTGACACAAAAGGCTTTTTTCTCAAAACCACTTTTTTCGAGCTGGCGGTAAGGATATCTCGAGTTATAATGGAGCGATTTACTTCAAATTTGGGGAGGATGTTATTTATACATTTCTTCATCTGATGACCTCATCTTGAAACTATCACTTTTCATTTAAAAATTAAAAAAAATCGAAATTGTTGAAAAAATATGCAAAAAAAAAAAAACAAATTTTTTTAAACAGCCGGCATATTGTGAAAAGCATTTTGTTTTTAATTTTTCAAACAGCCGCCATATTCTAAAAAAATTTGTTTTTAATTTTTCAAACAGCCGCCATATTCTGAAAAAATTTGTTTTTGGCTTGTCCAAGGCTCACTCGATAGCGCCATCTATAGTAATTAAGGCTCCTTTTGATTTTTATTTTTCAGATCTCCAGGAGGGTTGGAATCATGCACGCCATGACACCCTCTTTGTTTTTGATCCCCTACTTAGACTGCGCATAATTTTGTCAATTTTAATTTTTTTTGGTTTAGCTTTAATCTTGTAATCTAATATTAATAATCAATAAACAAATGTTTCCTTTGTTTTCCGCTTCCGGACGAAACTCATATCTCCGCACTAGAATACCCCTTCAATCAACACTTCCTCATCAGCAATATTTTTTTTCACTGTTTCGATATTACACTGAGATATCAGAAAAAATAATTGCTGATATTCGTGCTTGCCTAAAAGTATGCAATATTTAAGTAAGAATGCTGTAAATACTTGAGTAGGTGCGCTTATATACCCAGTAGTGAAATCCACGCGTACTATACCGCAGAACTTCTAATTGATTTAGAACTGTGATACAGTCACAAAGCTTCGTTTTCATCGTAAGCTAATAGTAAATTTGCGCGGTGATACCCTGGCAAGAGTCAAATGTCACCGTGGCGTCCCTTTACCGATAGTTCAGAATTACTACTACTATAGAGTGTCTTTTTTTAAGATCTTAAAACGATAATACAAAACATAAATATTGTTGGAATGAATTCTCTTTATTATAATTTGGAAGATGACTCCTTCCAATAAATCTGGCCCTATGGTGTCAATGGGGGCTGGAATATTGCAATAAATCGGTTGTTAAGCGCGGAAGTTGTGGCAAGTTGCGCCATCTTGTTGGAACCAAATTCCGTCTATGTTTGGCTGATTAATTTTTGGAAAACAAATTCAGTCAGCATGGCTCGATAGCGCTCGCGATAAACAGTAGAGGCTTCCTCATTTCGAAAGATATACAGATACATTCTGTCAAAAAAATAGTATGCTTAAATCTTTTTTTCTGGAATGTTGGTACAACTGTCTTCTAAAGTGTCTCAGAGTTTGACCGCGATCTATCAATTAGGCTGTTATTGGCATTTAAATATATCAGTCAACCACAGCTGTGCTCTGCGATTTTCACTATGGATAAAAATATCGAACAAAGAATGTTTTTTAAATTTTGTATTTTGAACGGGTTCTCGTGAGCCGAATTAACGAAAATGTTTCATAAAGCCTATGGCTAGTCTTGAACGGATGGAAACGTCGACAAAGTTAAGGAAACGGTGCTGGAAAACCATATTTTAAGTTTGAGGTTATCCAGCGTATTATAACAGGTGATGAGAAATGGATATTTGAGTTTGACATGCAAACCAGTCAACAGGCGGCTGAATGGCGCTATCCACATGAGCCGAAACCTAAAACTCCACGTCAATGTTCGTCAAAAGTACAAGTCATCCCCCTCGTTTTCTTTGATTATCATGGTGTTGTGCACTCGGTATAAGGAATATTATTTGGAAGTTGGGCGACGTTTGAAAGAGAATTTGTGTAGGAAACAGCCCAATTTGTGAAAGAAAACTCATGGATCTTGCACTATGATGACGCACCGTCTCACTAGGCTCATAATATGAGCTCTTTTTTACCCAAAACTCGACAAATATCATCCAATAACCACCGTCTTTACCGGATTTCCCAAAACGGAAATTTCCTCTCCACGGAACCTGCATTGAGTCGATAGAGGCCATTAAGGAGAATTCGCTGAAGGAGATTTGATGACTGAACTAATCGTTGGCATATGTGTGTTGCTTCGAATGGAGCCTATTTTGAAGGCGAAAAATAAATTTTGACGACTTCGCGAACAGATTTTTTTTTCAAAGTAAGTTTCCATAATTTGAAAGCGTTGTTCTAGCGTTCAACAATCCATGATGACTTGCCAAGCCTTACTGAACATTCTCATCTCACAAACCATAGTTATCAATGTCGATAGTTCTCATGCAACTTTTAAACTTTTTGGCATTTAAAATTATCAAATTTTAATCAAAATTTCCTTCTCGCTAATCAGTCGAGCGTTAGTTACGTGGAGAAAATGCACAAGACTTTTAGCAAAAAAGGGTAAAAAAATCAACGCATTTATCGAATTTGTATCGAAATCCAATGGGCTATAAAACTGCATAGTCAACATTTTCTCTAAAGATTCTAATGAAAAAGTTTGGAATTTTGATGCTTTGATAAAGGCTCTTAGGCTATCGTATTGCAATAGTTGGGAGATAGAGCACTAGCGTAAATTGTGAATTATTTAAGAGTTCCTAGGTGGAGGCAAAACAACTTTCGGTTTCTTTTATTATTATTAGGATTTATTTTTAATAATTATATTAAAATTTTTGAACTAACATTTCTGTGAGATCCAAATGTGATACTTGGTTATATGTTGATTTTGAAGAAGGCACATCATATTCCACGTCAACTCAAACCAGAAACCTACTGCATCAGAATCCGAAGCCATCACTCGACGCTTCATACTCTGAAGGCAGATACCGCCACTTACAGCATGAGTAATGAAGTGCTTCGCAATTAACGAAATCGGGCTAATTCTCAACCAGACATTTCCACATTTTGCTAGTTCATGTTTTCTCTGCAGGGTGTAATCACGAAATATAAATCCTAAAAATAAATTTTAAACTCACCAGCAAACAAATAATTGCGCCAAATTTCGTGTTAATAGCAAAAAATTTAAGTTTTTTATTGGATATTTTAATTAAATTGTTTACTGAATATTTGCGCATTTATATTTGCGTCTTGTTTCGACTAATCAAGCTTTCGGTTTTTTCATGTAAAAAAATAATTATGTGAAGCACCTGTTTTTCGGAAATTTTTATCGAGCCATATTTTTTTAGAGACCCAGACCCACCAAATATTATATGTATCATAGCTGTAACAGTATCAGTGACAATGGCCAACCTCCGACTGTATTTCTGTCATGAAAAAGCTCCTTATAAAAAACCATTTGCTGTTCGAAGTCTGCTGTAGGTCCCTCCATTTGTCAATTGACACTTCTACAAAGTGAAGTCCAAAATAAACAAGTCTGAGCTAAAATAGAAAGATCTTTGTTCTGATAACTTCAAGTTTATTCATCAAAATAGTTCCCTCTGGCCTTGATACACTGTTTTGCGCGATATAAAAGCATTTCGAAAGAGTGTTTCAGCTCATTGACGGGAATGTCCTTCAGGATGTCGGTACAAGCCTTTTGGATGGCCCCTACGGACGCAAAACGTTTTCCTTTCATGGCCAAATGCAATTTTCTGAGTAGGTAGAAATTACAAGATGCCATATCAGGCAAATACGGTGAGCGATTTCTGGTCAAAAAATAAGTCACAAGAGTGAATCGGTGAGATCGTGCATTGTCATGCAGTAAGTGCCAGCTTCCTCCTTCGTCGTATTAGGGGCGAATTCGACGAATGCGATGCAACACACGCTTAAAAACGCCAAGATAGAAAATGGCATTGACGGTTTGACCTTTTGGCACGAACTCCTTATGGACAATTCCCTTGGAATCGTAACAACAAATATGCATCAACTTGATTATTGACTTCTCCGAACGCGATTTTTCGAGGGCCGTTTGGGGCCTTCCATTCGGAACTTTGACGCTTAGTTTCAGGTTCATATAGGAAATACCACGTTTCATCACCAATTACAATGGTGTAAAGGAAGTTCTCGTGTTTTCTCGCCTCTTTAATGAAGTCTTTCGAATGTTGAACTCTGTGCAATTTTTGGTCCTCAGTTAACTTGTGCGGAATGAAACGTACTCAGACCTTTCGTAAGCCCAAATGATCAGTTAAAATGCGATAAGTTGATGTTTTGGAGATATTCAACTCTAACTTCATGAATTTAAACGATGATTTTGAGATAGACAATCATCGCCATAAACTTTTTTCATCAATTCAAATTTTATGTTAGTTCTTTGTTTGAAACTCATTTTTGTACCGATGACACAAACATACTGAGACTTTAGTAGCAATAACTTCGCTTAAACTGAACCGAATGTTACCAAACTTTCATTGGAAGTCAGCTAAGGATGTAACTTCCAACGCACTAACTCATTAAAAAGATGGCGACAACAAAAAACACAATTTTATGAGGCCAGTCTTGTTTATTTTGGACTTCACCTTGTGTAGTTATTTCGCATTCGTGTAATGATTTTTGATGTTCTTGCGTTGTTAGGAGGTTCAGTGTGGTTCATCTTCAACGCTCTTATGAGGGCGTATACACTTTGCAACTTATTAATGCAGATAGGGTCAGATATAAAGAAGCAGATACCTTACACATTTTTGCAATTTTTTTGGGAATTAATATTGTTGATAAATTCTCCAAAGCTAGACTAGACAGCTGTAGTGTACAAACAGACAAGCAATGCAGTGCCTAAAGATCAAAATAAAGACTTCCATCATCCAAAATAATTTTTTATTTAGCAAAAAAGTTATTCACAAACAAAATTTTGCACCAACGTGTAAATACATTGACAGATCAACTTCAAATGGCTTGCAAGTAAATAGTGAATAGACCGTTCGAAGTGAAACTTTTTGTGTGTTCCAAAGAAAGATGAGTTATTACGAGTACAATGGCGTATAAATTTTAATTTCTCTGCTAATTAATAGGTTTTGCTTGCAGTGCTTTTCAACCAACTTATAGGAAAATGATGTGACCTAACAACCTCAGGCGTTAAGGGGACAGATACCGGTAAACGGCCATATTTTCCCTGATTTTCATTAAAATTATTTAAAATGAAGAAGTCAATACATTTTTTTCTAAATTGGCATATAGTTTGTTTATACATACATTAAAATAATTTATTTTTTTAATAAATTTTTTATTTTAATCATTTAAAATGGCGGATGTACACTCAATTCTTCCTGGAAGGTCGCTGCGGGGCTTCTCAATCGGCGCGCATTATGGCATCGGCGTCAGTGACCTGAAAACAAAAAACCAACATTTTTTTGTTTATTAATGTCATAACTTCTATATGAATTAAAAAAAATGGAAAAAAATTCGCGGAATAAAATGCTTAAAAAAATGAATTTTGGGGCGAATTTTTTTACTATTTTTGCTTCGAAAAAATTATTTTAAAACTTTTGAAAACTTGTAAATTCAAAGAGAAAGTAAATAATATCATAAAAACATGTGCCCAAAATGTCAAGGAGATCGCTCAATAACTTTTCGAGTTATCGTGTACGCCAATTCGAAAATTATAGTTTTGAGAAAAACGCGTCTAAAGTTTGAATACAACGTAACTATACCTCTCCCAGCGCTCGAACGCAAAGAATAGAGTCGTCACGGTTGACGATCTATAATATAAGGAATACTTAAATTTACGTAAAACATTTTTTTTTTTTTCATAATTTTACAGGTATTTGTCCCCTTAAGGGGGAAGTCTACTGTGACAAGGGAAAAAACAGGCTTATTTTCCGGATTTTATTTCTAACAAAATATTGCTCGTACATAAAATCTATTTAAACTCTTATCTTTATTATATATTTAAGTTTTTGAAAAAAAAATTTTAAGTCAAAATATTCAAAATGGCCGCTGTGGCACTTCTGCAAGCGCAGGTCCGCTTTTCTTAGGTGCCTAAACGGTGTACATGAAATCTTACGTTTCGGTGATCTAAAACAAAAAAACAAAATATTGTTATCATATACATATATTAGTATTGACTCTCGTCTGACGTAGGATTATGTCGATAAAAAATTTTGGCGTTGAAAAAAAAATTCTTGAAATTTTTTTCTTTTTTTTTGCCTAAAATTGAAGTTACTATTGTTTATAACAATTTAACAAATAACGATATCAAAAAAATCCTATGTCAGACGAGAGACACTATTACAGAGAATATATAATTAAATTTTTAAGCTGATTCATTTATCAGAACTCGAGATATCGTGTACACCGTATACAAAAACTTAGTTTCGAGAAAAATGCGTTTAAAGTTTCAGTATAGCAGGTACGCCCTTTGGAGCGCTTCGGGAAAAGGTCGAATTTTCAACGAAGAAAAATTTAGCCAGCTGTAACACATATTGTACCTTATTTAAGAGGGTTCAAAGTATTTTTTAAGCTAATAAAAAAAAAATCGATTTTTTGAAAAATTCACAGTAGACTTCCCCCTTAAGTGTTATTTTCGAAATAAAGCACATGAAATGTAGCTAAAGGGCACGCTGAAATCGAAATTTAAGAATATTATTTTATTTATTTATTTAATATTTTCTTATTTTTTCTATTTTATTTGAAAGCATATTGAATTTACTAAATTTATGGAAGCATATATCAGAGCACATTTTATAGTTTCAATGGGTCACTTTGATTATAATAATTTTCTCGTTTTTTACTTAATTATATATTGTCTGTAATTCCATTTTACGTTTCGTAGCCCATTAACTATACTATAAATGTTCATATGTACATATGTTTGTGACAGTTACACTATTTCTACCTCACTTGATGCGAAATTAGCGACGATTTGTTCGTCTAAGCAAAACACAAATTCTTTATATGCGTATACAAATGTGTATGTATGTGTGTGTATGTTGTTTATAGTGATAACCTTTTCGTGGCGTCCACAGCAAATGAGAACAAATGTCGTGTCGGCGGAGAAAACATTAATAAAAAGAGTGATAATCATACGAAATTAAATATTTTGTAGTCAAGTTTATATGTACACATTTTTGTAGTATGCATACAAACATATAAAAATACACATATTTTTAAAATCTGGCATTCGAGATAATCAATTCAATAACAAAGAGATTATTAAGCTTTTCTATTGGAAAGTAAATACAGATAATTTCAATTTCAATATAATTAACAACTGATTGATCTCAATGCTGGAATGTGCTTACTAATTATACAGCTTACTACTTAGTCATTCTCGAGTATTTTCAGTACACTGACTAAATGTTAACTGTAAAAACATATGCGCCCTCAAAGCTGCACTAAATAAAATGTTAAAATCACTTCCGACAGTCAGGTAATTATTTGCAATGAAGTTGTATTGTTGATATAAAAATTTAAATTGCGAATGCGCAGCTGCTTTAATTGCTTAGTACGTGAATACTTGCACACCTGCGCTCACAAAAAGAGTAGCGCGATATATTGCGAAGCTTTGACCACTTATTTCATTTTTTTATTTTGTCATAAAAATGTAGTGCAAATTACAACAAAAGTAGATTAACTTAAAGTTTCAAACTTTGCGCAAAATTTCAAAAAAATTCAACAAATTTCCATCAAAATTTCAAATTTTTTAAATTTTCAAATTCTTTTGAATTTTTCCTTAAAAAAATCCGTGCATGCAGTTCCATAGCTCATTGGATTTGAGCATGATTCAGTTATAAAAGATTTGCTCACTAGTAGCATTCGATTTTTGACGCTCCTTTACAAAAGGTTGTATTTAAGAAGGTGAGTAAAGGGGAACAAATTAAATCCTTTTTGGTAAAAATGGTATCAAAAAAAGTATTTAAGTATTATATAGTATTATAAAATTGCCAAGTTTGATATTAATCTTAATCCACTTAATCCAAGATTTTATTTTGTGAATTAATTTTAAAATTTAAAACCGATCGCGAAGTTGCAAAGTTTCGCCAATATGAAACTATTTCGTAAAAAATAAATAAATAATTGGCGCGTACAATTCTGTCAGGTGTTTGGCCAAGATCCTCCTCCTATTTGCAGCGCGCGTTTTGTAGTTGTTATAAGCCGAATCCGAAAGGCAGATGGTTTTTATGAGGAGCTTTTTCATGCTGTACTTCGCGGGCCTCCTCTGGACACTTCATCCATACATTGGAAACAAGTTCCGTGAATATCAACTTTCTTATAATGAAGTCTGCAATGTTATCGATTGCGTCGGCACTATCCCATTATTTTCCCTGTCGTAACTCTTTGGGAAATACTCTTTGCAAAACAATAATTCATTCTAAATCACCACATCATAAGATATAAAGCTTTTTAAATTCTCCACTTCTCGATCTCGAAATAAGCAGACCATTTTGAAAATGAAATGTTTTTCTACAAATTTTACGTTTCCTCTATTTTTACTCAACATTTTCTGGAGCTAGCAACCCAGTGTCTTGCTAAGGGAACTGATTTGTCGAGAGAGAAAGAAAAAGCCGCTTACTGAACAAACCCTTTATCATTGAATCATGGAATTTGAGTATAATTTCGTGCCAGTTCAAGTTACTTCAAAGTGACATTGATTTTTGACAATTTTTTTTGCTGATGGTGTTGGGTGTTTTCTTCCATATAAATAATTTCGAGCACTTGAAACTTGCACTAAGGTTAGGTTAGGTTTTTGTGGCAGTCGGTTTAGAATAGCGAACTCACTTAGGTCATGTAAGCCCGTTGTGATGCCACTGTGTAACACAAGAACCTGAGTGTTTATTCATCTTGGAACCATTTAAATGCTCTTATGAAGCGTAGTACAGATTTTATCCCCACACTGCATAGTTCCGTACGAGAGTCAAAATAGTATTTTCCAAGCAACCTCGCTCTACTCCTGGCTAAGGCTGAACAGCTACAGAGGATGTGTTCCACTGTTTCTTTCTCTTCCTCGACTGTACAACTTCTGCAGTAGTCATGAGTGAATACTCCTATCCTAGAAGAGTGCCTACCTAACAGGCACTGACTGGTAACACAAGCCACGACCTTCTAGATGTTCTCTCTTGAGAGGTTGAGCAATTCTCCGGACCTTTTCTTATCTTTTTGCGGCCAAATTAGCCTGGTTGTAACAAAAGTAGTGTCTTCTCTCCTTGACCTATTTGCCTCCTGGAGAATATTACTTTGTATCCTTTATTTGCAAGTTGCCATAGGAATTCCAATATTACATGTGTTTTCAAGCAGTGGAAGTCTAGCAGCCTTTCTGGTTAGCTCATCGGCCTTTCAATTTATTTCAATATCTCTATATCCCTCAACCCAAATAAGACTGAACTTGCAGACGATGCTAATATCATTTAGACCTACCAGGCATTCCTGAACAACCGCTGATCAACTGAACAACTGCCTCTATTGATTTGATGACCGTCTGGATATCCGAGAAGGCATTTATCGTAGTTTTTGTTACGGCGTGTGTGTTAAGGTACACAGTTACCTCCTTTTCTGCCAAGACTTCTGCCTGGTGAACGCTACAGTAGTCCGGAAGTCGGACAGATAATTATGGTTATAATTCTTTTGAAGAAACTCCATAGTCTACTTTATTTCCTAGCTTGGAGCCAACCCCGTAAAAATGTATTTCCTCTCTTCTCCAAGGTGCTTAGCTTTGCCCATCTCTTCTTTACGGAATGTTAGTTTTGAAGAGCCTTTTGAAGGTGGGTTTATGGTAAGAGTAGTCGATTCAATTATAATTGCTCATTGCATATAGTATAAAAGCGCAGCCGCACTGCTGGGTCCTCATAGCGCCATTAAGTGTCAGCGCTGAAGCGGCGGCCATATATTTTCCCGCCAGATTTAGAGCAGGTTAGTTGACTAGCACCTCGAGTGCTTTATTTGGAGTAGTCCTTAAGACGCAGGTGATGCATAGAAACGCAGTTCTTTGGACCTTGCTCAGCAGTTTCATATATGTTAATCCCTATTTGATTCCGACCGCTTTTTTGCATGTGTGCAAGGCAATGTTGGCCTTTTGAACTCTATTTGCAGAATGTAATGGGCTGGGAATGTACGGATGACCAAGGCACTCTTAGGTTATGGAGGAATCACTTCCATTCTAGTTGCTTGATAGTGGATGTAGCAGCGTAGATGGGGAAGTAGATTCAGATACTCTAGTCGCTGATGCACCCGATTTTGATGAAGTGCGCAAAACTAATACGGCAGTGTAAGATGACGTTGTGCGCTACCACAAGCACCGTCAGAATTGGAAGCAACCTCTTCGAGCCGTTCGATACCAAGGGAGGTTTCAGACCAGGCGATTCTCTATCTTGCGTCTTTTTCAATCTCTTGCTGAAAAAAATCTTTCGCTCTGCCGAGTTGAACCACACTGGTATTATCTTTCATAAGAATACCATGCTACTAGCATATGCCGACGACATCGATATTATCGACGAAACCAACCGCGTTGTATGCTCAGCATACTTCAGTTTAAGGAGAGAGACGATTAATGTGGGTCTTGTGGTGAATGGGGGTAAATCAAGGTACCTGCTGTCAACACACAGGGAATCTTCGCGTCTTGGATAATATGTCAGTGTTGACAACCAACAATTCGAAATTGTGAAGGAACTGTTTACCTTGGGACCAGTATTAATAACAGAAATGATGTCAGCCTAGAAATCAAAGGGAGAATAACTCTTGCCAACAGGTGTTACTTTGGGCTCAGTAGGCAACTGAGAAGTAGAGCTCTCTCTCTCTCGAAGGACTAAACTGGCACTCTACAAAACGCTCATCATTCCCGTCCTAATATATGGCGCAGAAACATGGACGATGTCAAAAGCGGATGAAAAAGTTTTGGGAGCCTTCGAGAGGGAAATTCTGCGTAAGATCTTTGGTCCCCTCTGCGTTAGTGAGGAGTACCGCGTACGGCGGCTAAGCTGGCTTGGCCATATCATCCGTATGAGAGAAGACACCCAGCAAGGCGAATTTACGAAACGGTACTCCAAAAAGGAAGGCGTGGAAGAGGAAGACCACATCTCCGTTGGAAAGACCAAGTGCTGCACGACCTGTCTTCAGTCGAGATATCCAACTGACACCAACGAGCGCAGGGCAGAAACAGCTGGCGCGCCATTTTGCATTCGGCCAAAACCGACACACGGTTGTAGCGCCACATAAGTAAGTAAGTATAATGGGCCATATGACAAAATACACAAAACTTGCAAGTATAAGAATCCTGATTAAAAAGTGTGAAACTTTGATGAAAATTCGTTGATTTTTTTAGTTTTGCACAAAGCTAGAAGCTTTGAATTATGTGGCTTTTATAAACCATAACATAAAAAGAAGGTAGTTACGCTCAAGGCACATTAAGGTAGGTAGTAGCAGTGGAGCAGCTTATTTGATTTTTTTCTCTATTTGGTCTGTAAACTGTCAATCTTTGTTTTTGGATTTTGACATAATAGAGCCCAAAAGCAAAAAAGAAAAAAAAGTAATCAAAATGATTTTTTTTTTAATTAGCAAAAAATTGTTGAATTTCTCACTTTTTGTTTAATTTTCTTGGTTTAACTAGAAGCTATACTATACTAAAATACAATTTTTTTGGGTTTTTGGTTTCAGTTGAAAATTGCGACCTGCATCTTTCCCGCCGCACGACACTTGCACACTCGAGACGCCTTGGCAAAATGCTTATACCAGGCATAATATGACATATATTTTAATGAAAAAATTTGAGAAGACTGTTGAAATATATAGCAATAAAATCTGAAAGTTTCGCTTAAATCGAATATATCTTTCCTTCCCAAAAAATCCATGAAAAAATCGATTTTTTGAAGCTTCTAAAGCAGGCTCCCCCCTTAAACTAACTCCATATTTGTATTATGGCATAAACCATACTTTTATAAAAACAAAAAAAAAATTAATTAAAAATAATTAAATGGGCGAAGTTTTGTCATACATATGTCGCGCTGCTATTATTGTGAACACAGGCGTATATACATACATACATAATTGTTTACTGGTGTCACCAACATTAGACTCCAGTAATAAAGGCGTCACTTGCGGTAATAAATGCTAATTTAATTACTCGAGATCATTTCGACGGGTATGAAGTATTTGCGTTGCATTTGTCAGTAATAAACATTTCTTAGTATACATTTTCGCTTTTTTACAAGATCAAGACGTCAATAGGAAAAAAACATACGAGTACATACATATGTATACAAGTAATAAAGTCAAGGAAATTCTCTTATTACACAGGTTGACAAATAATTAATCATGTTTTTACCCAAGAATTCAACTGTTGAATTCCTATGTGAAATAGTGAGCTGACTTCGAAAATCTACATAACATACAAAATAACGGTTATGGAAAGAAGAAAAATGGTTGATCACAAAAATGTCTAATATTTAGAGAATCAGTTGGGCCAACTGATATATTTAAATAAAGGCAATTAAATTTTCTACCCTTATTAATGTTTCAAGAAACCCCAATCTTTCAAGGTTGACAAAGTTAAAAAATTGTTTTTTTGCAAAACTTCCAAAGTTTTATATTTATACAGTAAGAAATATGTACAAAAATTCTTTTTTTAATTATGATGCAACTTTTTTTTAATCCATAACCGTTATTTGGCGATATCTTGAAAATTACATGACAGAAAAAAGGGGATTTCATATAGCAACTGAATTGTCTCATTCTAGGGTTTTTTGACTGTAAACTAGTGTAATTAATACAATTATACATTAAGTCGATGTGACTCACTGTTGAAATGCAGGATCTGCTTGTTGAGGTTAAAACTAGAGCGAGTCTGGTTAAAGCACAAAAATGCAATATAAAGGGTTTTCTAATAGCCATAGGTCGATGTTGGCAGGCAATGGCAGCCATACAATTTTTGCCGCGTCTGTCAAATTTGTTGGCTATTATTCATTTAGTTACACATGCCAAGTAAAGTTACATGAAAGAGCAACACATGCAGATGGTAAAACTTTATTTTCAACTCTATGAGAGTCAAATAGTTATATCTGGTAAAGGTGACGTGAATTGGCCTCCAAGATCTTGTGATTTCACTGCCTATTTCGTGTGGAGTTCTCAAAGCCACTGATCTATGCTAATAAACCATAATCGATTGCTGGCCTCAAAAACAAGATAGCCGAAATCACTGCTCAAATTCAACTGGATATATGCAGCAGAGTCATTGTAAACTGAATCTCTAGAACCTGTGCCACTGTGGGAAAAAGCTGCTAACATATCAAAGCTATCATAGGTATTTCATACAAAATGGCATACATGAAACTTCCATATACAAAATAATTTTCTTAAAATCTCACACAGCTTGTTTTAAGTAATTTTGGCCCCGCTCTAATTGGAAAACCTTACACTTATAATTAGTTATGACACTACTAGTCTTCCTTAAAGTACTCTCATATGCTGTATGCACTTTGCTCGCCTTCTTTTTATGGCTTTTAATGAAGTGATTTCATTTCATTCGCGGAACAAAGTATTGCCTAATCTACATAACGGGTTTCTCCACGGTGACATAACAAACTTATACAATATTTAAGATTTATATTTTAAATACAAATGCACTCATAAATTTATATATAATCTGGTAATATGAAAACTTTGCCCAATGTTTCAATTTTTATTGTAGCTCTTCTTAGCCAGTGCCAGTTTTTAAGTGGAATAATTATCTATAATTACTCATCTTCTCAATAAATAAATAATTAAAAATATATTTTAGAAAATATACGAGTGTAAGAAAAGTTTAGAAATTATTACAAAATACTATTGGGAGGTTGAATTAGTTTTAAAGGTGACACACAAATGGCGCTATTTATCACTTTATCGCGTTGGCAATACTAAATATATATTCATGACAAAGCCTCATCCCTAGGCTTTGTTTATCAGTATCTGTCATTTCGCTGAAGTATAAACAACGCAGTGTTTTCGTGCTCCGAGTATGTCAACTTTCGTGCCGTCGAAACGCAATTTGCGGGAAGCTTTGCTTTTCTGCTTCAATTTGAAAAAAAATACAGCCCAAGCCCGTGAATTGCTGCAGGAGGCCTACCCAGACCATACTCCGTCGATTTCAACATGTGAGTACTGGTTTCGACGATTCAAAAGTGGTGATTTTCACATCGAAGACAAGGAGCGTCTTGGCCAGCCCAAAAAGTTCGAGGACGCGGAATTGGGGGAATTGGTAAACGAGGACTCGTGCCAAACCCAAGAAGAGCTTGCTGAATCATTGGGCGTTGAGAAATCAACCGTTTGCAAGCGTCTAAAAGCGATGGGAATGATCCAAAAGCAAGGACATTGGGTCCCGTACGAGTTGAAGCTGCGCGACGTCGATCGGCGACTTTTTACGTGCGAATTGCTGATCGAGCGACAAAATCGGAAGGGTTTTTTGCATCGGGTGGTGACTGGCGACGAAAAATGGATCCACTACGATAACCCAAACCGCAAGAAATCATGGGGTTTGCCCGGCCACGCATCAACGTCGACGGCCAAGCAGAATATTCACGGCAAGAAAATCATGCTCTGCATTTGGTGGGATCAGGTCGGCGTCGTATATTTTGAGCTGCTCCAACCGGGCGAAACAATCACGGGGGATCGTTACCGACTGCAAGTGATGCGTTTAAGCCGGGCATTGAAAGAAAAACGGCCGGAAACGGTAAAAAGGCACGACAAGGTTATTTTGCAACATGACAACGCTCGGCCGCATGTTGCTCAACCTGTCAAAAAATACCTTGGAACGCTTGGCTGGGAAGTATAGTCGAGACATAGCTCCCTCCGATTATCATTTGTTACGGCATATGAGTCTCGACCCAAATTAGGGGACATCAGAATTCGTTTTAGAGGTATGGTTCCTTCGGCAAAGTTTCTTATTTTGATCCCTAGAATACGATTTTCACAGAGCAATGAGCGATTTTAAATATACTATTACAATTCTTTTACATAATATAACAAAATATAACTTCTATACTTATATACTTTTATACTTTTATACTTATATACTTATACACTTATATACTTATACACCTTTACACTTATACACTTATACATTTATACACTTATATACTTATATGCTTATATACTTATGTACTTAAATCTTTATATACTTGCATATTTATATCCTTATATACTTGTATACTTATGTACTTATATACACATGCTTATATACTTATATGCTTATATAGTCATACACCTACATACTTATACACTTCTATACTTATATATTTGCATTTTGAATTACTTAGACCTTTATAAACTAATGTACTTGAGTACTTATACACTTACACTCTTATATACCCAGTAGTTAACTTATATACTTATGTACTTATATACGTACATAATTAAAAACTTAAAACTTGCAGTAATGTCTAAACTCATCCTACACATTTTTTGCATGAAAATCATACCATAAACAAAACTTGTAAATTGCGCTAAATTCAATGCCAGCAATCATACAATACTGTGAATAATCCAAAACAAATTCACAGGCGGAAAAATAATAAAAAAGATAGAATTGAAAGCGAAAAGTAAATAATACCTTCATACCCAATTAAACCTTATATATTATAGTAAGTAAGGCATTCGCACATACATACATGGATATTGAAATCAAACACGTACAAGCGGTGAATACACCGTTCTCCTCCAAATCGAGGTGTATAAGTATTTGCAGTGCATAAAACAACCAAGGGAAAAACGGCAAAGAACTCTACAAATAACTTTAATTTCAGGAGTAATAAAACCCCTTGTGAAAAATAAATATTTCTAAACTCAAAACGCTCACAGCTCAACTCCTGAAAATGTCACCATCCATTCAGGAGCGAATGTGAGAAAATATGAAGGTGAATAATTCAAAGGAAAGGCCATTGCTCTTTACACTAACGGGTTCAAGGTAGACTTGGGTCATGATGGAAAGAATAATGAGATGGCGCCTATCGTGGCCCCGTTACTTTGTTCTCAGCAAATTTGACAATGATTTATGCCGTTTAAGCACCAGTATGGTCCGATTACCATTTTCGTAACTTGATTTAGGATTTTTTTTTTTGCTATTTAGTATCGGAGTCTTAGTTCTTTTTTCACAACATTTTTCCTGTTCTAATTAAATGTAATTTTTATAATTTTGTAAAATATACAGTTTTTTAAATTAGTTCAATAATTCACTCAGTTTTATTTAGCTTTACTTTTTTTAACACCTGGTCGCATTACCCGCGATTGCAGTGGTTGTTGGTGTTCTTCTGCTTTCAGCAGTCAAATCTCTCTCTCGCTGCTGCAGTGTTGCCTAGCTGTGGATATAAAAACGCACTAAAATGCCCATTTAAAGAAAATAAAGCACCAAATTTTTATTGAATTTAATAAATGTGTTATAGTTATGTATAATTTAATTTATGAGTTTTTTGTTAAGAGAACGACTTTTTTGCTACATTTGAGGTTATGTATATTAACAAGGTAAGGTACTCTGTTCGTAGAAATGTTGTTATACGTTCTACTCAAATATGAACGAGACGTTATCAATAAAACGGTCCGCGGATGACAACTTGAATTTCCATCGTTAAATTCGAAGAACACACTCGAGCTTGACTTGTTTACAGTAGCACAGAAAACAAACTATGTGACATATCACGCTGAAATTTGCCATGTAAGCTTATAACAGTCCTACCAAAAAACAAAAAAATTATTTTTGCCATATGTCATCCGCGGACCGTTTTATTGATAACGTCTCGTTCATATTTGAGCAGAAGGTAGTTTCTTCTGTATTTTCTGGTATTTTGTGGTTTATTTTTGCAATGAATACACCTCTTGATGCCATATGTCCCACTAAGGATTTAGGACCGGAAGGAACATTACACCTCTATGGTTTTAATTCGCATTCAGTAAATTCAAACGCTTTGTAATAAGGTTTTCAATGTTAAGAAGAGTTGAGAGAGGGGCATTTAATATTCTTGCGTTAACCTTAAAAGGAGCAAAAAATTAAATTTACTCTTTCAAAATATGAAATTTTAAAAGAAATAAAAATTTTCATTAACACTAACATCTTCCCAGAGTGACCTTTTTTAACATTCTTTTGTTTAATAATAAAGCTGTTTTTTTAACTTATAGTTTCGGTAGCTTTAAATTAAAAATAAGAAACAAACATCAACTTAAAAATTTTCGCATTTTGATATATAAAAAAGCACTAAATATATTGCGAAGAGCAAATGGTTGGCAACACTGCACATTTTGGCAAAAGTGACGTCACACCCTTTCTGATGGGCGCAATATTGTTTCTATCATTCTTGGACTTGGGTTGTATTTCCCGAGCAATTTGCTATATGTCGCTCAATCAATATGCAATGAAAACAGAAATTGCTTAGTTAATGGACCTCTCTCTTGTTCGAGCTCACGATTGTGAGAACAAGCATTATCTTATTTAGGTGAATCTGTGGCGGTGAGATAGAGATGCTTTCTAGGACTAGTTCACGGAGGAATTCAATTGCACTTTCGTAAACTGCCTAGGAACTATTAAAAAAGTAAAAGCTTATTTAGAATGGGCTATCCGGTAATACGATCAAAACTACTGCTTTATCCTTTAATGAAAGGGAAGGGTGGGAAGAGATCGTTTCACTTACACAATTATCATTTTCTTCAATGTAAAGTAGTTGGCAGTAGTCCTAGATTTCAAGCTCCATTATCAACCTCACGTTAAGCATAATACCTCTGAGATATTAAGTGCTTATAGGTTCCTTAATTCTCGTGGGAAGGAGAGTAAGCCTCGGCGGCTACGCGTAGATGTGCAAAAAAACTTCAGATCGTCGTGAAGAATATGTGAAGGGAAGTTCTGCTAAGCTGCACTTATGGAATTCATAACTATTTTAAGTGAAGTGCTTGGTGATACATATAACAAATTTACTCCGTATGTCAGGTTACAAAATAGTGCCTGGAAATAAGACATCTAACTCTACTTCGACTACCCAAGCCAGCATAAGCCAATGTGAGAATATTTGGGTCAGTGTATAAGATGCCCTAAAGTACTACGTACTCGTATATAGTATATATTTTTAATATTAGGTGCGCAACTAAGTTCCCGCTGTGTGTCCATAGATACCGCCAGCAGTGTATGCTAGTCGATTCTAACATAACCTAAATCTCATAAACCAAGCTTAGATATATGGTAAACAAACTGCTTCGACACATTAGTGATTTTGCTGTGGTATCATTTACTTTTGGTTTTGTGAAAATGTCTGATTTTGTGCCGAATAATCGTCATTTGCGGGAAATGTTGATTTTCCTCTTTCATTCGAAAAACACGGCGGCTGAAGCGTATCGGGAGCTACAAAAAGTTTATGGTGATGCTGCTTTAAGTGAAACAACGTGCCGAGATTAGTTCCGTCGCTTCAAAGACGGTGATTTTAATGTTGACAACCGTCCGCATGAAGGAGGGCCAAAACCTTCGAAGACGCTGTTGGTGTTATTTATTATGAGCTGTTAAAACCAAGCGAAACCATCACTGGGGATCGGTATCGACTTCAATTGATGCGATGGAGTCGAGCACTGCGCGAGAAGCGGCCGCAATACGCGGAGAGGCATGAAAAAGTGATTCTACAGCATGACAACGCTCGTCCTCACGTTGCCAAACACTGAAATGGGAAACACCGAAATGGGAAATCCTATCCCACCCGCCATATTCTCCAGATATTGCGCCGTTTGATTATCATATGTTCCGATCGATGGCACATGGTCTAGCTGACCAGCAGTTCCATTCATATGAAGACATCAAAAAACGGGTTGATCCGTGGATAGCCTCAAAAGATGAACAATTTTACTGCGACGGTATACGAGATTTACGAGAAAGATGGGAAAAAGTAGTAGCCAGTGATGGGCAATACTTTCAATGATTCACTTGTAACCATTTTTTCAGAATAAAGTTGTATTTTCATCAAAAGAACAGCGAGAACTTAGTTGCGCCCCTAATAGCATTCAATAGAGGGCAGTAGTCAACATCCGAGCTAAAAGGCTTCTCATAAACACTATCTACGGCTCTGAGATAGAATATAAGATCATTTGGGTCCTTCTATTCGAAGTGCTTCGAAGTTCATTACTTTTTGGTCAACGCATTTTGCTAGGTGCACTCATACTTTCTACTTAATATAATATAAATAGCATTCGAATTGGGGGATTTTTTAGTCTAAGTGTAGATTAAATTTGCTTTTTTTACTCTACTGGAAAACAGCCCAAGAAATGGAAATGAGTTACCTCCTCGTTTTTGAAAATCGCGGCTAAAAAAAGACGCCACAAAAAGCATATAAACTCGTTTTTATGCGGGAGCAATATTAAGTAGCCCCAGCGGCTTTTTCATGCGATCAATGCCAGTAGTACTTACTTGTACACACACACACATTCCCACAAGTGTTCGCAAACAAAAACAGACATGCCTGCATACGTATGTACGTGCATTTATCTAGAATGCGTGATCTCAACGTTCATAATATATTTGTGCGGTACGTACATACAACTATATATTGAACAATTATTATTAAGGTAGACTATTTATATTTGTTGTCATTTGAAATTACCGCTACGTATACAAGTCAATAGCCACTGATTCATAAAAAAGCAAAACTTCTTTATTAAACTTATTGTAAATATGGGCCGAAGATACAAATTCATGTGGCTTTTTTCTCTTTTTTTGGTAGATTCCAGCGAAGATTTATTGATTTTTATACAACAAAAAAAAACACACATGATTTTCGAGTGCTAATAAATTATTTTATTAAAGAAAAAATAAACAATGCAGAAATAACTGTATTTGAATATTAATAGTAATAAAAAAACTAATTAATGCTTCGCTGGCAGGCGTCTGCCGAAGTTCTCCTTTCATCTCCTTGAGAGCGCCTTGGAATTTGCACTTCTGCAAATTCGTAACCCAATAGGCTCACTTTGGAAATGGATTTTCCAAGCATCCATATTTTGTCAAAAATGGACTCCGACTTTTCCATTTAATGCGGATGATCCATTGTCAGTACAGAATTCAGCTTTCTGGCTCACGATCTGATCATAGGCAACGCAGGAGAGTTAAAACAAACAGCTTTTTACTTCCAGTTTTTACTTAGCCGGCTCCAATTTTTGCATTGCCTTATGATTAAATCCACATCCATAGACACCTAGTAATTACACATATCTATTGTTCATAAGCAATTTAATATTAACCGTTAATTTATATGTTGCTGTTAAGCAGTGAGTAGTCTTTATCATTCTATTGTATCATATCAAACATTCGGGTTTATTGTCAAATTTTGACTATTTATTATATATGTTTTTTATTTAATTTGAATATTTTTTTATGAAAATATAATTAATTCACCTATGAAACCCATATAAATCCAAGCAAGTGGCAAGTTTGAAGTGCCTCAAAAATTACGTTGTTTTTTCACACTTTGTTCTTACCGGCAATAATGTGCATGGGATTTTTTTATATGGAAGAAATCACTTAATGTGAGCTACCTCAAATTTGCTCTTCATTCCACTAAATACAATGGACTAAAAACTGCATACTCCAGAATTTTCTGATATGATTATAAAAATGAGATTGAGAATTTCTACGATATTTGCCTAATACTCGTATAATTAGTAAATTTATCTTTTTACAATTACTAAGGGAACTTTCACTTTGAACTTTCTTTGCTGCTTTCGCCATGGCTGGTAATAATAAGTATTAATGTATTTCAATTTTAATTTAAATATTGTTTAATTGACAAAAATATATTGAAATAAAAATATGTCGTAGTAAAAAAATTCATTCGCATGTTGCTAATTGCTTGATTACACACCGTAAATATATTCACAAACACTTTTATAGGCTGTTGACTCCCAACAAAGAAATTCACATAGTGGATATGTTGGTAGATTTTGTGTGAAAAGTATCGTAATCTTAGTGCTTGAAACTTTACTTGAAATTTACCGCAGAGTTAATCCAGATTTTGCGGCTGTTTGATTTGTGCATGACTCATATGCGCTTGACTCCATTTTCCATGCCCCCTGAGGACATAGATCAAGAAATTGTATAAATTCTATTTATTCTTTGTATTTTTTATAGATATTTTGCTCCATAATAAAAAGGAAATAAAGTAAAGAACATTTTTTAAGTGAATAGAAAAAAATTTTAAATCAAAAATATAAATTAAGAGAAAATTGAAAAATTAACAAATAATTGAAATATAAATAAATTAATAATAACAAAAAAAAGATAATAAAAAATTATTTTAAAAAATTAATTTAAAAAAATTTTAAAATTAATAAAAAAATAATTAAAAAAAAAACTTTTACATAGTTAAAAAAAACTAAAAAGACAAAATTGGAAAATAAACCTTTTCAAATAAGCTTATTTTTACAAAAAGTAAGAAAATAAATTAAAATTAAGGTTAAATTTTAAAAATTTTAAATTTAACTTAAAAAATTTTAAAATTATATTAATAAAAAATTAATTCAAAAATTAATAAAATGTTTTACATAGTTAAAAAAAAAATTAGAAATAAAAAATAAAAATTGTTCAATAATTCAAAATACTTAATTGGAAAATAAACCTTTTTCAATAAGCTTTATTTTCTAAAGAGTAAGAAAATATAAGATTTTTTTTTCAAAATTGATGAATGAAAATGAATTTTTCATACCAAAAAACCTGTTACAATATGTTTTTTATAGAAAATTTACTCTCTCATATTATCTACAGTACAACAAAATTAAGCGTTACTAGGGATATAAGTGTAACTATTGAAAGTGAAATTGAAACTTCTAAGCCTTGCTCGTATAATAAAAAAAGCCCTCTTACAGATGCTGATACTCCAAATTATGCGCCTTTGGTGTTTCCCCAAACCACTACATTTTTTTGTCAATGCTTAGCGTCACTCTAAGCTTTTCTATTGTCTGCATTCATTTCGACCAATCTGTCTTATTATTCTTAGTATGTAGCGAAAGTATACCGCGAACTGAATTTTAATCTATTGAGTTTGCTTTTCGCCCTATATGTGAAGGCTTTCCATAATTTTAGTGTGACGGGTAGATAAATCCTCAAATAGATAGCGCGTCACACTCGTCTAGGTCGCTAAAACAACACACGAATAGATCCGAAGTAACAGCGAAAAAAGAAGATGCTTCATACAATGACGGTGACAGTCCTTTGGTTCTGTCTGCCTAAGCTAAATAATTGGTTTGATGACTCCTACAATGAGACCACGAACTCTTCAGCTTGTCATTGTGCTGAAAATTATTATATATCCAGCGTTTGCACTTACAGCTGTGTACGTTCTTTTTTCAGTTCTCAGTAGTTATATTGAAACCTTTTCTTTTAAATAATTTCATTATCTTTATGTATTTATTCCAAAAAGGGATGGCTAAGCAGCCATGGAGGCACCTGTACGAGGTACCTCATTCAGAGTGGCAAAAGTGCTTCGACAATTGGCTCAAACGCATGCAAAAGTGTATAGATCTTCATGGAGAATATTTTGAAAAACAATAAAGTGATTTTCGATGATTAAAATTTGTTTTTGTTCTCTAATCCCGACATATGCAAGGCACCCCTCGTATTACAACGAATCTGTGTATCGATTACGCAGCCTCACTCGAATGTAAAGTTCATTGCAATAGTTTGAGTTTCTTACTACATATTGAAAAAACGTTACAAAAAATAAATTATAAATATTTATTAATGTAAAGTCAGTGGCTGAGAATAAAAGAGGGATAATAAAAAAGCTTTGTATATTCTTATTTTGATCACAAAATAAATTTATAGCTTGATATTTTTGCTTATTTTGGTGTTTTACAAACCAAAAAAAATTATATCACTTTTTAAAATAAACTGAAAATTTACTTTATATAGTTTTTCCAGGAAGTACTCGGGTCTGATAACTAAATATTTGGATTTACAGAGTTCGGATTTTGATTTTTTTTTTGTTTTTGTTAGAGATGACCCCATACCCTAAAAATGGTAATTTCTTGAATATTAAAAAAGTAATATGTCTAAATTCTTCTTTTTTAATTTTAGCGTATCAATTTTTAGTCAATGGCGTATGATGCCGTAAACTGTAAGCCCTTTTTTCTCGAAACTGCATTTTTTAATTCGGTTGTCCTCGTAACCCGAATAATTCTTGGTTGAGTGACTTGAAATTTTAACGGTATATTCATATTCTGTACATTATATATACTTTTAAATAATAATATTGTTTTTATACATAATATTACCTATTTTTTTTAAACCATTTCCTGTTAAAATGTTGTATTTTGAAATTTCTGAAAACAGTTTTTCTAATTTTTTTTAAGACACAATTTTTTTGTTTTTTAAAACGCGCCTGTTTTACAAAGAATCGACATATAAGAAAAGCTGCATACTTCTAAAATATTTCCCATACGTGTCTATACACTTGGGCTCAAAATAATAGGAGCACGATGAGTTACAAAGTTTTATAAAAGTAAAGTAATTTCTTTTATGGTTTTATAAAGTAATATCTCCTAATTTTGACAAGATCCACAAAAATTTAACCAATTAAAAAAAATTGTCATAACAAATTTTCAACTATTTAATCAGAATTTTTGGAAAACTTCGAGGTATGCTATTTTACAGTCCATTAAAGTTTAGTATAACAAAGCGTAAATTCCGTCAATTTAAAAATTGGTTTTTGCGTATGGCGCTGAGAATTTTCTTACACATGAAGTACACATTTTGAAGCCTTTTATATGGAAAAAATGCTTTACAGCTCAGCAAAAAATAAAATAAAATATTATAACAAAAATACGAAAATTCTGAGCCGCTTAAAACTTGCACTTTGTTATACTAATAATGAATGGGATGTGAAAATGCATATTCAAAACTTTTGAATAAATAGTAGGAAATTAAAAAGAATTTTTTTTATTTGCTAAAATTTTATGAATTTGTCCAAATTCAGAGCTTTGAATTATGTTTTATAAAATCATAAAAAAAAAAGTAAAATTGGGTAATTCGTCACGCTTCTATTATTTTGCACACAGGTACAATACATACTTATGTACCCTATGACCAAAAAGTACCAGGAATGTTTAATTTAGACGAGCCGCGCACGTGGGAACCGGTCCATATTTTTTTCTTAAGTTGGTAGGACTGTAAGATACACATATGTCACTTTTTAGCGCCATCGAATTATTAGTGTCTGCCTGGCCGGCCGGCAAACAATTCTTGGATTTGCATGATGATAACGCGCCGTCGCACCGAGCCCAAATTGTGCTGGATTATTTGACCAAGCACCAAGTAAATACCATCGTACAAGCACCGTATTCCCCTGATATGGCCCGAGTGACGTCCTCTTGTTTCTCAAAGTGAAGTTACCACTTCGTGGAAGGAAATTTCAGTCGATAGAGGAGATCAAAGAGAACGCGACGAAGGAGCTGAAGGCCATCCCTTCGTCAGTCTGCCAGGGGTGCATGGAGGACTGGGTTAAACGTTGGCACAAGTGTGTTGCTTCAGACGGGTCATATTTTGAAGGAGTTAAAATAAATGTGCCTCAAATTTAACTTGGTTTTGTTTTATTTAAACATTCCCGGTACTTTCTGATCATAGGGTATGTATGATGGATAAAAGTTTGCTCACCGTAAATTAAAACCTGCAGTTGGCCCGGCCAAGATCCCTTAGAAAAATTACTCTGCGAAGAAAATCTTTAAAAGCTGTGCTGCTACCTTTTATTTGAGTTTAGTTTGAGAAAGAAATAGTGAATTAAAGCCTGCAGCTGGTCCGGCCCAGATCCCTTAGAAAAATTCCTCTGCGAAGAAAATCTTTAAAAGCTGTGCTGCTACCTTTTATTTGTGTTTAGTTTGAGAAAGAAACAAAAGAAAATATATACATTTTAAAGCTCCTATAATACAGGGCATTTACGGAATTTAGTTTTTTTTTCTGCATACATATATATGCAGGTATTGTCCCGCTCAAAAAAAATTGCTAAAACATGTTTATTTTTTCCGCTGCTGTAGTGACCCCTTAACAAGACTTTTGAACGATGGACTGATGGATGCGTCTAATGTGATTTTAAATTGTAATTATTTCTGTACGTAGTAATTATTATCATTCCTGTAAGACGTCTGCCTTCAACGTACGAAGTTTGACCCAACGATTATAAAAAAAAAAAAAACACATTCCATTTAATGGTTACTCACACAATACATATACTCTCGTATGTATGGGAGTGTACGTGTATTTCCTCAAAAATTTACTGTAAATTTTTAACATCGGTTAGTCTAGCCAATTATTTATAAAAAATTTCATTGTTATATTTAAATATCGTATGTTAATTAGTTATGAATTATTTTTAATGGCAATAATGCCAATCATCTTATTGATTTGTCTTCCTGTCTGCACTAAAAATACTCCACTTAATTCTCTGCACTAAATTTGACATTATTCGTCACTTCGTTACACTTCCCTACGCCGCCTAACTAAATTAGCCAATTCGAAAATACATTAAACATTCGGACGACATTGGCGTAGATGGTCAAGTGTTTGTCCTCTGGGACATTCATGCGTCTGAAAGAGGAAACGATCATCAATACTTGAGGGCGTTACGGATTTTTCGTCGGCCTGCTCACCTTTGCCAGCCGCTACTACAGGCGCAGTTAAAGCTGGGTTACTGCCGGCAACCGGTGCGGCTTCACCGCTCAATGGAGCCAAAGGCACCTTCTCGGTGGGCGCATTTGCTACTACTGCGAATGGGGTTGATGGACCATTGGAATCGTTGTCGTCCGTTAATTTGTGCTTCAGTTCATCGTATTTCTGGGCAACCGTGTTACCGAACTCTTTGGCTGAAGCACCGATTTTGTCAGTCCACGGCTTGGTGTTCTCCTGCAGATTTTCGGCGCCCTTTTGAATTTTGCAGCCCAAATTCTTGAAGAACTGCTTCACCTCACCGTCATCGGAACTCTTTGACGAATCGTCATCACAATCGGCGTGCACAAACGCGACACAGAGTGCGAGAGCCAATATCACGACCAAAGCGAACGATTTCATTTTGTTATGTTTTCTTGTTTATTTTTTTTTATTACTGAAAGTTGGACGTTTCAAGTATTGCAATGTTTCCTTGTGTTTTGTTTGTTTTGAATTTTGCTTTTCTGCGTGTTTTGAAATAAAACGAACTGCTGTTGATAAAAGTCGCGGGACAACTGAATTTCTCACTTGCAGCTTTCAACCAACAAGCGTTTGGTTAAAGCGGTATCGCTGCTTGCCACAACAAGCTTTTCAAGCCAGCTGTATGGCTGGTGTGGTGGGGCATCCGATGAGATAACCAACCAAACTTGTTCCATTCTAGTCATTTGCAGTTGTCCGGGTGGCAGTGGTGGTCAAAAGTATTTATGAAGTATTCACGTTGAAGTGGCTTACCTCGCATGGTTACTCATTCACAATGGATTAGTAATATTTTTCCAAACTTGCGCCAAAAATTATGCAGCATATATGATGAGGTATATATATTAGGTGGTGCAAAAAGTAAGCCCTGCTTTCTTTATCTGTAGAATTCTAAGAAATCCTATTTCTTAGCGACATGTTTATTCAGCATTTTTTATATTTTGAAAATGATATTTGATATGTGGGCGATGTTGCATATTTTAATTTTCTATGCCAATTTCCATCAAGTTTGTCAAGATTTCCGCCTTGACATCTTCAAATTACATGTCAATGGCCATAAGTCTAGTAATTTGGGCATCGAAGATGAGGCACGCCCTGGTAGGCCAATAGTCAAGTCGGATCGGCATATGAGCATTTATTCCATTGCTCAGGAGGTGAAAAGTAATTAAAAAATCGTTGGGAATATTAGGGTTAGGCTGATCTGAACGAGAAGCTCGTTGTAAGTGCAAATCAGATATACACTACTTATGTACTCTATGATTAGAAAGTATCGGGAATGTTTAATTTAAACGAAACGCGCACGTGGGAACCGGCCCATATTTTTTTCTTTTGTTGGTAGGACTGTAAGACACACATCTGTCACTTTTTAGCGCCATCGAATCATTAGTGTCTGCTTGGCCGGCCGGAAATGTGGGCAAACAATTCTTGGATTTTGCATGATGACAACGCACCATCGCACCGAGCCCAAATTGTGCTGGGCTATTTCACCTTTTTTTTTTTTTTTAAAGTTTTTAATTTTTGTTAAAATTTTTTGGTAAATTTTTGAAAAGCAGTATTTTTTATTGGCCAGTATGAAATAATTAAAAAAAAAATTTGTTTGAAAATTTTATTTGGTAATTTATTTCGAAATTTACTTTTAGTTTTTTGTTAACATGTTTTGGTAAATTTTGGAAAAACAGTGTTTTTTTATTTTTAAGGATTAAATAATGAAAAAATATTGTTTGGAAAAAAGTAATTTTTTTGTTAAAATTTTAAATTTAATTTAATTTAAAAAATTTTTTTGTTAAATTTTTGAAAAGCAGTATTCTTTTATTTGTTAGTATGAAATAATTAAAAAAACAAAAAATTATTTGTAAATTTATTTCAAAATTTATTTTTAGTTTTTTGTTAAAATTTTTTGGTCAATTTTCGAAAAGCAGTGTTTTTTTTTATTTTTTAGGATAAAATAATGAAAAAAATTGTTTGGAAAAAAATATTTTTTTGTTAAAATTTGTTGGTAAACTTTTGTAAAACAGTGTTTTTTTTCAATTTTTTAGGATAATGTGATTTGAAAACAAATTAACAACAAATTTGTTTGGAAAAAAATTATTTTTTTCTTAAAATCTTTTGGTTAATTTTTAATAAGCACTTACCCAGAATGGTTTTATTATATGCTTTGTAATCCTTGAAAATTTCATAATGGGATTTCCATAACTTTTTGAGTTTTATTCAAATACATACAGCCAATTTACTTCTTATTATACTCAAAGCCAACAATTAAATAAATTTTCAGAAGAGTTTACGATAATGCCAAAAATTCTTGAATCACTTCATATGAAATTGCTGCTATAATTTGAATAGAATTTAGGTCTTTCGTTTTTCCATCCATTCCAGTGATATCAAGTTTCACCCATTTAGAGTGATGTTTCTAGTATTTGGAATTGAAGGGCAGCAACCCTTCGCAAAAAATTTCAAAGCGGTATCCAATGGATGAATTAAGTTAATGGACGAGGACCTGGCAAAGTTTAGTTTACCCCTATCGAGTTAACTAAGGCAACATTTATTTTAAAAAACTTTAAGGAAACACTTTTTTAACTTCCTATGATCACCATTACTTTTCCCACACAAAAAGAGTGATCAGATTGGAGGTACTTTTCCCAATAAGTTTTTTTTGATAGATCACGCGTGACTACTGTAAAACTAAATATATAATTTTTTACAGTATTCATAGACATTTTATCATGGAAAAACTTACGCCTGAGTAAGGTTTACAAGACGTACAATTGTATTACGAAAATCGACGCTCTGTGAAAAGTGTTCATCGAGCGCTCAGGCCAACTTATGGAGTTCAGTGATGGAACCCATTTTTGCCTTAATGGCTACGTCAATAAGCAAAATTGCCGTATTTGGACTGAAGACAAACCCGAAGCCGTTCAAGAACAGCAATTACATCCATTAAAAACAACCGTTTGGTGCGGTCTATGGGTTTGAGGAATCATCGGCACATATTTCTTCAAAGACGAGTCTGGCGTCAATGAAACAGTGCATGCCGAAAGCTATTGCGCCATGATAAACGACTTTTTGATGCCGGAAATTGAAGCCATAGATTTGCATAAGATTTGGTTTTAACCAAACGGCGCTACTTGCCATACAGCCTGTATAACAATGGATTTACTGCGTCCTTGTTTCGGTGAGCAATTTATCTCTCGTCTCGGACCAGTGGATTGGCCACCAAGATCGTATGACTTTTGGGCTTTTATTTGTGGGGGTATGCGAAGTTTTAATGATTTGCGTATAAACCAGCTTCCATTGAGGTATTGCAGGCCAACATTACTAAAATAATTCACGAGATACCGACCGAAGTCATCCAGCGGATAGCCGAATTACGGCGCAGTTACGGCCAATATTTTAAATGGATTATTTTTAAAAAATAAATTTCATAGAGCCACAAAAATAATAAAGATAGCCCAATCAATTTGAATTTCCGTTGCTTTATTTCAATCTAAAATCCGATACATCTAAATTGATCACCCTTTATATAGGGTGGTCATCAGGTTGGTCCAAAAAAGAAAATTTTTCACAAATTATCATTAGAGTCCAATGGGAAAAATTCACATTTCCCAAATTTTGGTTTAAAATCGTTATTAATTTGTCTCCTGCTTTTATCTGCCTTCATAACATTACTTTTGCGCCGAATAAATACATTTTTTTGTTGCTATTTAGTCTTTTATGAGCAATTGACAAATTCTCGGAACTTATTTGTCACATCTCGTACTTTCGTTTTCGCATGCAGGAGCGTAAGTTGTGTGGTTTATCTAATTTATTCAAGGAAATTCTATCAGGTCAGCGGGCCTTTCATTGAATTGCGTACCGCAACAATTTCTGCCGTTTTCTATTGGCTATGCTCAATTTGTTTTGTCATAATAAAATGTATGTTCCGGTAGAAATTTAATTAGACTACCGCCGGGCACTAAATTGATCTTCTTGATATGGGCAATTATCTGTGCTGTCTGCTTCGTTGAGTTAATTAAAAGTTATTAGCAAGACAACTAGTCTGCTTAAGACAAGTGTTAGCTTCTTATGCGCAATTGTGTAAATAAATATACGTACATATGTATATGTATGTATGTAATTAAAAAATTTTTTGAAGTTTTATTTTTACCAAAGCATTTAATATTATATATACAAGCACATTAGGGTGCCTCACCAAAACAATTGATGTTTTTCCAGCGGGATCTTAAAGTTTGTTATATTGGGTTGGGAAATAACTTCGTAGCGTTTTTACCGAAGACTTTTTCGTAAACAAAAAATAACAATTATATCAATAAGTTAATCAATTATATATTCACCGTTGCTGTTTACAATCTCTCCTCCCACCTCTCGACCAATTTGTTGATGCGATGGCGGGGCAGATGCTGAGGAGCAATTTGAAGGCAACTTTCTTTGTTTTTTTCGTTGAGCTCGGGAGGCACCCAGGCTCCAAATTTTTTGGTGAATCCCATTGAATGAAGGTGGTTGAGAATCGTTTTATGATCGTAGTTCATTTGAATGAAGGTGGTTGAGAATTGTTTTATGATAGCGGTTCATTTTTTCCGCCAATTCAGGACTGGTTGGCAACCGTTCTCTTTCAAAAGTGATTTGAGATAGTAGTCTGGTCAAATAGTTGAAAAACTTTTGAAAAAAAAAAGCCGGAATTTTTTTTGTTTTTTAATTTTCCCATTGTAGCACCTGTCGGAATCACAAGCCTACAGAATAATAATCAGTTTAACTATTTCGTTTCAGATGTACTGAAGAGCCCAAATCCTGTTGACAAGCCACCTAAGACGGTTACTTTGGTGCCACACTACTACAAAAAAATATGTAAAAAAAAATTGTTTTTGTATACTATTTGATGTCAGTAATAACATACTATAAAATCAAAACGAACGCATTTTATTTTCTTAAAAAACAAAATTCCTAAAAAATATCTATTATATAAAAAATGGGTATTGACCAGATTACTACCTTGAGGCGTTCTTTATCGACGTCAAAGTCGACGTTTTTTGAACTTTGCAACCCATTTTTGCGCTGTAGACATTATTTCTGCCATATAAAATTTGCTCATAAAAATCATCTGCCGTTCGGGGTCGGCGTAAAGCTGTAGGTTTCGTCATTTGAGGAAAACATTAAGACGCTCCCCACAAATAAGAAGAGGAGTTCAATGAAGCAAGCAAAAAGGGTGTTCGCTTTAAGCACATTAATAAAAATTGATAATCTTGTCTCATCCATTACCTCTAGTTGCGATATCCATTTTTGTTATGCACACAGCATAACACAAAACTTCGGTTATGGCAGTCGCCCTACTCAGGGCATTCAGGGTTTGTCACGTATTATTTGTGATGCCGGAGAACTATTAGGCTGCGGTGACAACAATACAAGCTTAAGTTATTTAAATTTTGTTCCAACAACTGGAAAAAATAAAATTCTTTATATTGTACAGGGTGGTCCATTTAGTAATTTAGAAATAAAAGACGCGTTAATATTTTTCTAATTTTTTTTACCAGAACTATACTAAGCCTTGCTATTGGAATATCATTTCATTCAATTGACTTCCATAATTAGTTTTGCCGTAGACTACTCAGACTCAGTCAAGCCAATTTTACTGTAGATTTTTCCTGATTTCAGCGCCTTTCTCAACAATAGCAAGTTCAATTTCACGTTCCAACTTCTTCGCAAAAAATAATTAATAATTTATCTTCCGATCACTCACCAGTACTCATAAATCAACTTGTGCGGCCGAAAATCATTGAGCCAATCACACAACTTACTACGTTTAGAGCCAATTGATTAAAATATAAAAAAATATATCAATAGTCACACCAATTCTTGCCTCTCCGTGTGATTGATAAATAAGTAGGTGTATTAGTTCATTGATATTCTGAGTAATGCAGCTGCATGCCTTAGCAATTTCAAAACAAAGCAACATGCAGAGCTAAATTGAAGTTAGTGACGAATAACGAAATGGGAAAGCTGTTAGTACAAAAAGATCGATTTTGATGTGGGTGCAGGGTCATCGTTCACCCGCCCCACAGCTACGATTAAAGAATATTGAAAAAGGTGATTTAAGAAGCGAAATACTACAATTTAAAGAGCTATGTGTTTTAACACAAGAGCTCCGCTCAAACTCTACACTGAGACACTGACTTTGGAAAGCAGAGAATCATTTTAAGCCAGTTGTAAAAACGAATATGTCAATTCGAGACGTAAAAGATAACTGGACTCGCAACGTTGAAGGAAACGCTCATTGTTTTGCAAAAGCCTTAAAAATGTCTTTACGAAAGATGCTAATGTACAATACAAGTAAATAATAAATTATATCTTAAGAAGTTTCAGGACCTATCTCACATAAGTCAGATTTTCTTGCCGATCGAAATAAAATTTTCAAAGTTATGAATATTTGAGTGTCCGTTGCTATTGAGCGGGTTTCTATACCTGCTGGACCCTGTAGCGTTTTTGCGAAACTTGTTTATTTTAAATCCTTGCTATCTGAACGCCATAACCCCATCTTCTTTTGGCATAGTATTTTTTTTACATAATTCAGCAGATATTCCGAGCTCAATTGGTTGGTTTTTTTTAATAATTCTCAGGTCAGCCCATAAGTTCGTGGGTATTTTAGCCATAATTTCATTTTTGTACGATTTCAACATACAACAAATTATTCGCGGAATATAACGAAACTATTCATATTTTCTTTGATATATTGTGCATTCAACAAATGATTTTAATCGCGGATAGAAGCACGTGTTGTTAGAAAATAAAATGGAATCTTCGAACGCGTATGAGAGGCATATTTTGTATTTTTTTTATAAAAGTGGTAAAAATGCAACAACTGCTGCTGCAGAAATAAACACTGTTCACGGAAAGGATACCGTGAGTGTAAGGACTGGGCAAAAGTGGTTTTCAAAATTCCGAAGTGGTAACTTTGACGTGGAGGATGCTCCGCGCGCTGGTCGTCCTGAAGTCTTTAACTCCGATGCCTTGCTCGAACTCGTGGAAGCTGAGCCAAATTTGACAGTCGATATGATAGCTCAGAGGTTAAATTCATCGCATGGAAGAGTTCACAGGCACCTGGTTCAGTTGGGAAAGGTTTCAAAGCTGGGAAAATGGGTTCCGCATAGACTTCAGCAAAGAGTCGCCAACCTTCAGCACAGAGTGAGTGTGTGTTCTCAGCTGCTGCAACGGCTTGTAAATGAAAGTTTTTTGAGCCGTATTGTTACTGGTGATGAAAAATGGGTCCTTTACAATAATCCTGTTCGCAAATGCCAATGGTTAGATAAAGACGAAACACCAGAACCGACTCCTAGAGATGGCCTTCACCTCAAGAAGATTCTCCTGTCTATTTGGTGGGATATGGCCGATATTGTTTATTATGAACTTCTGGAACCAAACCAGATGATAACTGCTGATTATTATTCCCATCAGCTATTAAACCAGAATGTGGCACTCAACAAAAATCGGCCGTCTTTAGTGAATAGACGCAAGCTTTGTTTCACCACGACGACGCAGGACCTCATACCGCATGGCAAACATTAGGCAAGCTGAACGAGCTCGGATGGCAGCTAATGCAGCATTCCACCATACTCTCCGGATATTACGCCTTGTGCTGATCAGCTTTCCCGTAGACTTTAATCCCATATGAGTAACAAGAATCCCTCAAAAGAAGCTATTAAAAGGGATATCGAAACGTATTTTGGCTCCAAGGACAAACAATTTTTTGAATAGGGAATTAAAAATTTGCCTAAACGTTGGGAAGACATTGTAAATAATGAAGAAAAATATATTATATTACTGATTAGTAAATACTTTAAATATCTTTTTTATTAATTCTGAAACGACCTTTAAAAAACGCACGAACATACGCACTGACCTGATATTAACCTTATAATAACGAATTCCGATTTCTCATTCTTGAAAATTGGGTTTCTGGCTTTCAAATGCTACGAAAAATCGAAAAAAATCCTACCTGTATTCCATGGAGTAGCATCTTCAGTAGTAAACGCACTTTAATTTTTTTTGGTTCTATGATTCTCTTGCATAATACACCGTAAAATAATTTTTTTTCTGAAGCACATCTATAGTAGAGCTCTAAATTTTTTTTGCACATTTTCGACGGCTGCCGTAGCCGAATGAGTTGATGTGTGACTACCGTTCGGAAGTGCGTAGATTCGAATCTCCGTGCATGAAGCACCAAAACGATAGAACAAATTGCTTCTAATAGCGCTCGTCCCTTGGCAGGCAATGGCAAACATCCGAATGTTTTGCATTTCTTTCATGAAAAAGCTCCTCATAAAAAACATTTGCCGTTTGGCTTAAGGTGTTATATACAGTTAGAATTTTCAAAAAATCTATTTTGTTTTTATTTTATTTTCTTAATGTATATAAGAATGCACACAGAAAATTTAATATCGTTCCGGTGAATATTTTTAAAGTTACACACAAATTTGAAAAGGCGTTCCAGAGAATTTTTACCCTATGTGCTTTTTAAACTTTAAACGCGTTTTCTTCAAAACCATATTTTCGAAGTCGGTGGTCACGATTTCTCAAAAACGGCTGAATCGATCGTCTTGAAATTTTAACACAACCTTCTCAGATATATTCTCCAAGTATAAATCAAAGGAATAAGAATTCTGATTATTTTTTTTCGGCAATTTTTCGCGAAAATTTTTGTAGAAAATTCGATTTTTTTTCTACAGCCGCCATTATATTAAAAAATTAAAATTTTGACTATTTCTTCGATTAGTACCTAGCTTTGTCTATCCACGAAAAGAATCTAATTGGTTTTTTGATTTCAGATAATCCGAACCGGAGATATTTTGTCCACCGCCGAACGCTCTTTTTTGGAGGACGCTTGGGAGATCATCTGCAAGAGCCTCAATATTTTCACTAACTTTACGTGCTTTAATTATCTATAAAGTAGACATTATTTCAATTATTAAAAATTGGATTTGTTTAATAAAATCGTTCTTTGCAAAAAATTCTCAAAAAACGTGATTTTTCAGCCTTACAATTGTATAAAACTCTAGTTCTCTCTATTTGTGGAACAACATCCAGACGCACACCACAAATAGGAGAAGGACCTCGGCCAAACACCCAACCAGGGTGAAACACCAATTACTGATTGATTGATTTTCGAACAGCCCAGGCAAATGAGTAACGAGTGCCCGTACACTTGGTCGATGCTCCTTACTTTTTGTCAGCATTTTTGGTTAAGTTTTTCAAGTTTATTTATACACAGTGCTATTGTCCTTGGATAGGTAAAACACTGACGCGAAAAATTTAAAATTTTGGTGCAGTTGTTAAAAATCTCGAAAATTTCGAACAACATTTGAGCAGTTGGGCAATGAACCAGTTTCGCGCGAGTATCGAGCTACTCGTATTGCTCGGTATCCGAGTATCTGGAGCTATACTCTATAGGTTCACTGCCACGCGCTCAAAGAAATTTGCAATTCAAATTTTGCATTGTTATATGGAAAGTTACGGAATAAATTAACACTATCTGTATTAGGCCGGGTCGATTTGTGGAGAGCCAATAAAATCGCCCATTACTCTGTGAAAATCATATTCTAGGGATCAAAATAAGAAACTTTGCCGAAGGAACCATACCTCTAAAACGAATTCTGATGTCCCCCAATTTGGGTCGAACTTTTTAGTTTCTTTTCTCATGTAAAGGCCAAAAATGGTGATATTTTGAAATGATTGTATGGGGAACCCCCCAGGGGAGTTCCAGGGGGTGTGCCACTGGCATGGGTGGATCGGCCGTCCAAAGTTAGTGGGGGTCGGTCATACATTTGGACTCGATTGGAACACTCTAAATGGGACAAAGTGGGATTTTTCGTTCGACCCAAATTGGAGGACATCAGAATTCGTTTTAGAGGTATGGTTCCTTCGGCAAAGTTTCATATTTTGATCCCTAGAATACGATTTTCACAGAGCAATGAGCGATTTTTAAATCGACCCGCCCTAATCTGTATTGTTCAAAAAATTTTTTCAAAACGTGTCTTATTTCACCAAATGAATTTTACTTCTCTCTTAAGGATAACTTGAAAAATTCATTTTGGTGAACAAAGTTTTCATGTGATGATTTTGCGTGACTTTAGATGTTCACTAAATCACCAACAGTGTGCTGATCAAGACGTTTCGATTTTTGATGACAAACGAGCATCTCGTGGAGCTCCCATATTTTACTAATTTTACTAATTTCGCAGGCTCAATCATGATCACTTTGCAACAAGACTAATTCAGTGGGGATCCTGAAAAATCGATGGCGTGCCAGAAGAAATCACTGCATAAACTGATATTGCAAAATCGCCAGCTGATCGTACCGTCAAATTGAGGAATGCTGGGGCGTTAACTTCTCTCGCTTCCATTCAATATTTCTGTAACATTTGACCGCCAGAGGGATTTATTCGCATTGCTTATCGCATAAGTTGACAAATCGACGCTACAATAGAGTACGATGATAGGTTTAAATGCATACAGAAGTTTATTGACCAAAACGAATTCATAGAAGGCGAGCTCGATAGAGCAGTAACAAAATGCACATGAAAACTGGTTTTGCAATTTGGCAGTTGGATTATAGAAATTTGAATGAGAATGTAAACAAACGAGTAAAACAACAATAAAGGAAAAGGGCTTTTAGATATTCCAACCAGCAATTCGTAGAAAATAGTGAAAAACAAGAGGAAAAACACAAATTAGCTGTTATTGCGAAGTCAACTAGTGCGGATTCGCTTTGGTATTGACCTTCATATGCAAAATATCTTGAAAAACCATAATGCTATTTTCCATTGTACTTATAAATATTTATTTTTACCAGCCGATCTTAAACCTAACCTCTCTAACCTTGTAGCGTTTGTGTTCCTAAAAGTAGCAAATGCCTGCTGCAGTTTAACCACAAGTCATGAGTGAAAAAACGGCATCCAGTAAATGTCATAACTACTAAATCATATCATATGAAGTAAAGTTGATTAGCATATTGAGTTAGATGCTCATGTAAAGAGTCTTTCAAAAGACGCGCCGCCATGTATTACAGTTAAAAAAAAGCATTTACAAATTTGGATTCTTTCAAGTTTCAGTATTTTTATTCAAAAACGACTCTTAACAATTATATGTGACCAAGGTATTATTTAAGAGTTCACCATGCGTCTACCAGCACATCTAGGGGTAAATCTGCCAAACAGTTGACTCATAAATGTCTAATTGCTGAGAACGGCAACATACGAGGTGTGTTCAAAAAGTATCACGATTTTTGTGTTTTTTCAAAAAAATTTTTTTATCTTGTTCATCTCCTCCTTCGATGCCGTCTTTATCTCGTCAATCGTAGCGTAGCGTCGTTCTTTCATGGGCCTCTTCAGTTTCGGGAACAAGAAAAACTGACAGGGGGCCAAATCTGGGGAATACGGTGGCTGTGGCATCAATAGTATGTTGTTTTTGGCCAAGAAGTTGCGCACAAGCAACGATGTGTGTGCAGGGGCGTTATCGTGATGCAAGAGCCGATTTTTGTTCTTCCACAAATCAGGATGTTTCTGGCGGATTGCTTCTCGCAAATTGCGCATAACTTACACGTAATATTCCTTATTGACCGTTTTACCCTGTGGAAAGAACTCATGATGCACAACGCCCCTGCAATCGAAGAAAACGGTAAGCAAAACTTTTACATTCGACCGAACTTGGCGCGCTTTTTTCGGTCTTGGTTCGTGCCGCAGCTTCTATTGAGATTATTGAGCTTTGGTTTCCACGTCACAACCATAAACCGACGATTCGTCACCAGTTATGAGCCTCTGGAGCAGATTTTGGTCGTCGCGGACAAAGTACAACATCTCATTAGCAATGTTCATGCGATGCTGCTTTTGGTCGAAATTGAGCAATTTTGGTACGAATTTTGCAGCGACCCGTCTCATGCCCAAATCATTGAAAAAATCGAATGGCACGAGCCAATCGATATGTCTAGGTCCTCAGTAATTTCACTAACGGTGATTCGATAACACGGTGTGACAAAAAAAAAAAAATTAAATATACTTTTATGGAGACCTAGCACAACTTGTAGGTATAGTAAAACTAAGAAACATGGTATAGGAGAAATTTCCAATACACCCCCAAAATCTCATTTTATGGCCATAAAACCGTTTTTCAGTAGGTTGATGTGAACAATCACTCCTAACTTCGCCAATTTCCATCCGATTTCGAATTTGTTTTTTTAGTTCGAAAGAACAAAAACAAGCCTTTTTGACAGTGTGTTGACAATTTTTCTGAAATGACAACTGACGAGACTGTAGACGGAAGTATTTGGATTTTTTTTATTTTTTCTCTATTTTTTCAACTTTGACATAATTTTTACGATATTATCCGTTAGTGAGGATTTTTTTTAGCACACTACTGTTATAGTAAATTTAATTTTGCGTCGAATGAGCTATATTTGACTGTAATTGAATTAAAATTAATGGAGTTGTGTGTGTTTTAAGATTTTTTTTTTTTTTTACTAATTTGGTATGTAGGTATAACTTACGCTAAATGGGAATAAGGACGTGTTTTGATGCGTTATTATAGATACGTAATATTTATTGGAGTATATATGTATACATAAGAGTACACTGTACTGCATACAACACAACTGGTTAGAACTTACGAAAATATCTGACATATTATAGCACTTTTTTTTTCCAATAGAAATATGAAAAAGCTCCTAAGTGTACCAAAGTTCACACTGTACATTGATTAACAAAAGAAGTTTGTTATTATAATTTAACCTTATTAAAACGTCAAAGTTTTATTGTTTGTTTCATTGAAATTCAAGAGATATAAATCAAAACGTTGCCAGAAAAGTCGAATTTCTCAATATTCTCCGATGATGTGGCATCATCAGCCTTATCATAAACCAGATGATTGTTATTTTTGTAAAACGGACGTAAACGGTCATCATTATAAAACTCGAAAGCACATAAAGTATGCTGATGTTGCAATTGTTAAGAACCCCGTAGTCTTGGACGATATGATTGACTCAACTGCAAGTCATGAACTGAAGGAAGTTCAACTCATTGCTGATGATGATCAAACTGATAACAATAAACCTGATGATGAAGAGTACTTTCCGTCTGGTTCTAAGTCTTCAGAACGACACATTGTATCAAATTCAGATTTTCAGGACCTTTCTCGTGATTTACTTCTATCGGGAAGACAATCTGAAATGCTCGCTTCTCGATTTAAACAATGGAATTTAGTTGATGACGACTTCAGATGAATGATGATGATCGAATTTCTTACAGAGAAGTATTCAAAACTGATGAAGAGAATGACAAGTGTACCGTACTATACTAAACTCCAAAGGGCCGTTTCCACTGCATTTTTAAGTTTGGAACCAGTTCCGCTGTGTACTGCACCGTACCGCACCGTACCATACCGTACAATGCTGCACTGCACAATACTCCAATAAATATTATGTGTTTGTAATGACACTTGTTATCATTTTCATGCTTCGATGCCTACATACCAAATTAGTACAAAATAAAAATAAAATCTTAAAACTCACACAACTCTATTAATTTTAATTCAATTACAGTCAAATATTGCTCATTCGACGCAAAATTAAATTTACTATAACAGTAGTGTACTAAAAAAAAATCCTCACTAACGGATAATATCGTAAAAATTATGTCAAAGTTGAAAAAATAGAGAAAAAATAAAAAAAATCCAAATACTTCCGTCTACAGTCTCGTCAGTTGTCATTTCAGAAAAATTGTCAACACACTGTCAAAAAGGCTTGTTTTTGTTCTTTCGAACTAAAAAAACAAATTCGAAATCGGATGGAAATTGACGAAGTTAGGAGTGATTGTTCACATCAACCTACTGAAAAACGGTTTTATGGCCATAAAATGAGATTTTGGGGGTGTATTGGAAATTTCTCCTATACCATGTTTCTTAGTTTTACTATACCTACAAGTTGTACTAGGTCTCTATAAAAGTATATTTTCACTGTCGCACAGTGTAATTGGTCAATACCATTTTCTTCACTTCATCAATTCTTTCGTCTGTTGTTGAAGTGCTCGGGCGTCCGGTACGCTTTTCGTCGTTCACATCTTCTCGGCCTTCTGAGAACATTTTGTACCACCGATAAACGTTGCTTTGGTCCAAAGTAGCTACTCCATATGACACTTCAACATTCGAAATGCATCCGCGCACTTAATTTCGTTTTTCACACAAAATTTTATACAAGTTCTTTGATCCATCTTTTTGAATAGGTAAAAATCGAAGACGAACCGACACACGTGCAAGCAAAACAGCTATCAACTATTAACTGAACATTCAAAATGGCCGAACTCATCGCCATGAGTGAGAGACATGAGTACCAACATATCGCCACAAAAAAATCGAAATTCGAATATACGTAACCTGCGAAAACTCAAAATTCGCGATACTTTTTGAACATACCTCGTATACATGATGAAGGTTGTTCAGTTTTTGGTATGCCAGTAATTTTTCTACCCTTTGCAGAACCAGTTTCTTGAAATTGTTTCACCAACGTTTGGATTGCTGACTTATTGGCACGATTATTTCCACCAAAAAAAGACACGGATTTTCCGATATTTTGTTCTCAAGATCGACAGTTTTCTTAATATATATATATATATAATTGGCGCTTACACCCTTTTTGGGTATTTGGCCGAGCTCCTCCTCTTATTTGTGGCGTGCATCTTGATGTTGATACACAAATGGAGATACCTACAATTTCAAGCCGACTCCGAACGGTAGATATTTTTTTTTTTTATGAGGAGCTTTTTCATGGCAGAAATACTCTCAGAGGTTTGCCATTTCCTGCCGGCTTTTTCTTCATTTTGGTGTTTTACGCAGAAACTTCTTAATAAGTTTCAATAATTTTAAGGCGTAGTTCTATCGTGTCAAAGATGATTTAAAAAAATGCTATCGTTGAGGAATTATTCACTACTGACATCTAGGCGTCACTTGTGAAGGTCCCTTTGTATTTCTCATCGAAGGCAAACAACACAACTGCGTTAAAAGTAGTTTATTTAATAATTAATTCATTCACATAATATTGAATACTTAATATTGTATTGTAATACAATACATACATACATTCGTAAAGTAAAATATTTGCTAAAGCCTATTAATTTTGTCCCACATTCCATTTGCTTATCACAAAACCAATTTAAAGCTTCGCCCTTTTTAATAAATAAATTATGTATGTAAATAATATTTCTCGAAAATTTCTCTGCCACCATTGACTTCATGTTTTTCCTCGCTGAGTGGTTATTGGTATTGCTCGCCGCCGTGGATTGTTTGCTATCGGTGTTGGTTTTGTTTCGAAAACTTTCGACTCAGCCAAATCAGTGAACTGCAGTGTGATGATGACTAAGATGCAGCAGGTGAACAGCGTGAGGTAACGGAGGTAGAAGCGCATCTTTGAAGCACAAGTTCTTAATTGATTTTCACGAAAAGCATTCGTTCTGGCGCCTGTCTAAGCATTCGAGCATTTGCTTGGTTTTTATTGCGGTCAATTGCTGCGAAAACTGGATTCCGTTAGTGTTGATTCACAAATGCAAATTATTAATTCATCGATTAATGGTGATGGCGACCTGTTGTGAACGTTGTGACTTCGCAAAGTGAACTGACAGATATTTGCTGGATACATTTAACTTAACGACTAATTGAAATTTTGGTGTCCATTGCACGGCACGCAGATAATAAATATGTACGTCACTAACCAGTCATCGAATCATATTGTTGTTTATATCAAACACAAAGTGTTCATAACCAATGGGCTGCGGTTGGTAAATAAACAAAACAGCTGATCAAATCTAGGCTTCTCATACACGCAGCTTTTCTAATTCATAAATTTTTAAGTGAAGAGCCAAGATTTATTGTGGTTCTTGTTCTGAACTTCTTCTTCTTGATTGGCTCGATAACCGCTTACGCGATTTTGGCCGAGTTTAATAAAGCGCACCAGTGACACACCAAGTGAAACCAAGTCCTTTTCCACTTGATTTTTGCAACGCAGAGCAGGTCTTCTTCTGCTACCACCAGCTGGTACCGTATGGAAGACGTTCAGAGCCGGAGCGTTTGTATCCATTCGGACGACATGATCTTTATTTGCTGCGCTATGTCTATATCACCGTAAAGCTAACACAATTGATTGTTCCGTTGCTTGCAATACTCGCCGTCGCCAACGTGCAAAGGTTCAAAAATCTTCCATAGAATCTTTCTTTTTCAAACACTCCAAGGGATACTTCATCGGACATTCTCATCACCAAGCTTCTGTGCCATGCATTAGGACAGGCATTATGACAGCCTTGTAGAGTGTCAGTTTTGTTTTTCGATATAGGACTTTACTACTCAATTGCTTACTTTGTCGAAAGTTCTTCGGTGGATTTCTCGCTCTGGACGTTTTAGCAAAAATATTACAATAGGTATTCCAAATTTTTTTAAAGTAAATTGTCTGCCATTTCCATTGCTGATATTTCGCCATTTTTGGTTTAGAACCATTATTAATACTATCACTGGCTTAAAAGCTATTTGATTTTAATTTCTGTTCATTAAACGAGTTCTTCAGAGTCCGAGTAAATGTTATTCTGAGGGAGTAAAACTGGGTGTATACGGTATTTGAGGACATACATACTTATATGTATATGTGGCTATAACTTCTCGAAACCATTAATTTTCTTTTTGCTCTTTTTCAAATAAGACATGGAGTACAGCAACTTAACTTAAGAAATGAAGAGACATGCAGTCATCGTCACTATATGTAACATCCCATATAGGAACATCAAAACGATTTAGATACCTCTATTTTTCTTAAGTGCGCCCGTTCATTCGATCATTAGGTTTGAAACGGAAACATCAGGCGGCGATGCTGAATATGTTGCAAAACGCAAAAAACAAGAGGAACGTTTTGACACCGTTCGATCTGCAGAATTTATACGAAAAGTATAAACGATCATTGAGGAGGACCCTTGAGAGTGAGTTTAATGTTTCTAAGGGCCTTATCCGTCGAGTTGTCCACGAAGATATACGGTATAAAACCTACGTTATGCGCGGAAGACAGTCTATGCATGTCGGAACAACAACGAGAACCGTGAGTTATCTGATAAAAACACCTGAGGTGTTATGTTTTTTTCTGATGAAAGACCAACCGCAGAAATGACAGATGCCTGTTGTCATGCACACGAAGTTTCCAGCTACTGTCATGATTTTAGGTGTTGTGAGCAACAAAGGACCTTTTATGCCGACACACTTCTTTGATCAAGGACTTCGAATGAATTCTGCTGCATACATCGCGATTCTAGAGACAGTAGTGAAACTTTGGATTAATGGTGTACGAGGTGACAGCGCTTACATCTGCCAACAATGTTCTGCTCCTTCACACCCAAAGCTATGGCGACACAAGATTGCATGGTCGAAAATTTATATGACCACATAACACCGAATTTATGGCCATCTCACTATCCTAAACTCACAACGTATGGGTCGTAGTTGAGCGTGAAACCTATGTATAAGCATCCTCATGATATCATTTCTTCTCTGAAGGCTGCAATTAATACCATTATGGTCAATATGAATAAGACGCAGTAGATCCGGGCATGTAATCGTTTCCGGACCCGGTTGGAGGAGGTTACTGCAGCTAATGGAAATTTTAGTCAATGATTTTATAGATGCAATGTATGTATGTAAAGGCTGGTTAAATTTCAAAGGCCGATACTGAATATGAACCACACCTAAACATCAAGTCTTTTTCTGCATTTCATTTGATATGTTTTTAATTCCAGACCAACTCAATTTGAACCATGGAAAGATATACAATCGAGCAACGCGTTAAAGTTATTCAGGCTTATTATGAAAACGGGCGTTCAAATCAAAATGCATATCACTCACTTCGTGATTTTTTCGGTCAATTTAATAGTCCAAATGTGCGTACAATCGGAAAAGTTGTGCAAAAGTTTGAGCGAACCGGGTCTCTAGGAGATGTGAAAACACCAGTGCATACTCGTACAGCTCATACTGCAGAAAATATGGCTGCTGTTCGCGATAGTGTGGTTGAAGAGCCGTCCACCTCAACTCGTCGTCGTGCCCAACAATTGCACCTCTCACGCTCGTCGTTGATGAACATTATGCATAAAGACTTGCATTTACACGCTTACAAGAACTAAAGCCTCTTGACCACCATTTCACTGGTGGCAGGAAATGGCAACAGTGAATGACCAATTTTCGAAGAAAATCATCTTCAGTGATGAGGCTCATTTTCCCCTCAGTGGATTCGTCAATAAGCAGAATTGCCGCATTTAGGCGAATGGTAATCCAAGAGTGGTTGCCTGAAAAACTAATGCACCCACAAAGAGTGACTGGTGCGGTTTACGGGCCGGCGACCTCATTGGGCCGTATTTTTTCCAAAATGAGGCCGGTCAGGCAGTTACTGTGAACAGTGTTCGTGAGATGATAACGAACTTTTTATGGCCTGAATTGGAAGATATGTATGTGGACGATATGTGGTTTCAACAGGATGGTGCCACTTGTCACACAGCTAAAGAAACAATGGCTCTTTTGCGCGTAAAATTTGATGACCGAATAATCTCACGTCGTGGCGATGTCAATTGGCCGCCAAGATCATGTGATTTGACACCGTTGGACTCCTTTCTTTGGAGTTATTTGAAAGAAAAGGTGTACGTCGATAAGCCAGCAACAATTCAAGAGCTAAAGAATGAGATAATTCGGCACATTAACGGCATAGAACCTCAATTATGCCTCAGCGTCATCGAAAATTTGAACCATCGGATGGAGATGGCGGCGGCTATTTGGCCGATATTTTGTTCTATACATAATTGAGCCATACCAATATTATCATAATAAAGAGAAATGACAACAACTTAAAAAAAAAGTATTTTATTCAAAATCAACACCGACCTTGAAATTTAACCATCCTTTATATGGTGATTGAATCAAAACTTCCCAGCTAAGCTTTTCGTATGTGACTTTGCGTTGTCTTGACAGAATGCACAACTCTTTTCGGTTATAAACTATCTGCGCTTTAATTGAATTGCTAGCTTGCGACTCATTAATTGTAGACAGAAGTGGCATTGAGGTTTCCTGTAATGTGAGTCAGTAATTTACATACGTTTCTTTTTCAAAGCCACGCACGGTTAGTATCTAAGTTTTCACTTTAGTCTAAAGAACTTTTTTCTTATTAAAATTTCCTTTACAAAGGAATATTGACATCAAATATTATTCTAACAAAAAAAAATTTTTTTCAATGCTACTCCTAGGCCATGATTCAATTATTAATGGTTTGCTCACTAGTGACATTCGAGTTTTGACACTCCCTTACAAAAGATCGTATTTAAGAAGGGGAATTAAGTGGAACAAATTAAATCCTTCTTGGTAAAAATGGTAGCAAAAAAGTATTTTCTTACTTAAATGGAAACAAACTGCGAACGGTTTAAAAAATTAATATTAATTAATATTTGCATGTAAAGAATGGTACAAATAGAAGTTATTAGCGGAAATTGCCAAATCTAATATTAAAACAAGAAATTATTTCGCTTAATCCAAGATTTTATTGTGTGAATTAATTACTAAATTTAAAACCGATCTCGAAATTACGAAGCTTTGCCAATATGAAACTATTTTGTTAAAAATAAATAAATAATTGGTAAGTACAATTCTGTTAGTTGTTTGGCCGAGATCCTCCCCCTATTTGCTCCACAAATGGAAGGACCTAGAGTTTTAAGCCGATTCAGGCAGATGGTTTTTTATGAGGAGCTTTTTTATGCTGGTACTGTGCTTTGCTAAGCCTCCTCTGGACACTTTATCCATCCATGGTAAGGTGGGCTCATTGGAAACAAGTTCCGTCAATCACAACTTTTTTATAATGAGGTATGCAATGGTATCGGTCGCGTCGGGGCTATCCAATTATTCTCCCTGTCGTAACTCTTTGGGAAATGCTAGCTCTTTGCAAAACATGAGTTCCGTCTAAATCACCACATAAAAAGAACTAAAGCTTTGTAAATTCTCCACTCATCGATCTCGGATTGTGTCAATAACTCTATCATGTCCTGACTTAAGTGGTATGTATTTCATGTCGAACTATCATAGTCCTGAACATTCCGATGAAAACTCTTTAGCGAGTTGTTGCTCGTAAGCAGACCATTTTGAAAATGAAATGTTTTTTCTTCAAATTTTACTTTTCCTCCACTTTTACTCAACATTTCTAGAGCAAGCAACCCAGTCTCTGGCTAAGGGAGCCGATTTGTCAAGAGAGAACGAGAAAGTTGCTTACTGAGCAATCCTTTTATCATTGAATAATGCTCCTAAACGAGTCTGCTTGAAATTTATTCTTTTAAAAAACGTTTGACAAGATATTGACAAATTTTGAAACTTTTTTGTATCTATAAATAATTATAACAAATTGTTAAATATTGATTAATAATATTAATAGTGATTCCTATAATTTCCTACGGGACAGGATTCTGTGAGAATGGCACGTCAAAGCCACCAGTAAAACAAAATATATTTTTATGTCTTTGAGATATTCTGGCTTAAAAGTGCAAAGAACAAGATTTTTGGCCATGTTAGAGGTTATGTAAAATCACGAGATCTTTTTAAGTGTCGTAACAGTATTTCGCGGCCGCCGCAGCCGAATGGGCTGGTGCGTGACTACCATTCGGAATTCACAGAGAGAACGTTGGTTCGAATCTCGGTGAAATACCAAAATCATGAAAAAAAAAAAAAATTTTTCTCATAGCGGTCGCCCCTCGGCCGGCAATGGCAAACCTCCGAGTGTATTTCTGCCATGAAAAAGCTCCTCATAAAAATATCTGCCGTTCGGAGTCGGCTTGAAACTGTATGTCCCTCCATTTGTGGCACAACATCAAGACGCATACCACAAATAGGAGGAGGAGCTCGGCCAAACACCCAAAAAAGGGTGCACGCGCCAATTATATATAAAAAAATATATAATATATAAAACAGTATTCCAAAGTAAAACTCATGCTCTTTTAAATCCATTTGTCTATGTTAAATATTATAGTTTTTATTTGTCTCTAAAATAACGATTTTTGTCCTTACAATATTAAATTTCTTGAGTGGTCACTTTAGACGAATATACAACTTGGAAAAGTATAGCCCAGGTTTTCACTTACAATTTTTGTCGGTCATTGTAATACACTATCTCAAAAAGTTATAATTTTGACCAAAAAACGCGACAAATTTCTTCACATTCAACTAACCCCGTCTGAGTTTTTTCTTTTTCGAGTTCTCAAACTACCATATGTCACCTAGTCACCTGTTTTCGGTGAGGCTGAGAATTGTAGTTGATTCCAGTCGAATGTCTTTGAAAAATATTCTGATGTCTGATGCTTCGTTGGCCTAAGTATACCACCACTTGCTTAGTAGACTACACAATAAATTTGAATAATAACTATTTTGTATTTTAGTGACTACTTTCCGCCACCTTTTAGACCGTAATTCGCGTACATTGAATTTCTCATTTTTAAGATGACACCTTTTATTTTGGATTTACACTAAATTATAACAGTTTACTTGATTAGGCTTAAACAATGCGTTGTAGTTGAGTTAAATGAATTGCATAAATATTGCGAATGATTTCTTTAATGAATGCTGAATTTCCCATTTAACAAGTAAATTGCGCTCATCGCTTATCATTTCAATTGTGATTGCGCAAACAGATGCCATTTACATCGGCCACAAAGCCGTCGGGACAAAGTGCGTTATCGTCTTGCTGTCCAGATATTTCATTCTCTGCATCATTGGCAGCGTCGGCGGCAGCGGCAACATCAGCCACACTTGGAGCCGCAATATCAGGCAACACTTCGGCAACAGTTGCTGCTGCGGTTGTGGCGGTGAAATCTGGGGTCTTGTCGTCTACATTTTCAGCATACGCTGGACTGGTTGTTGATATTCCGCCATTACTTGTTGGTTTCACGCCACCGTGGCCCACACCAATTAGCCTGTCCACAAAACTGCCAAGGCCGCGTATGACACCCTCCCCAAAGCGCTTAGCGGTTTCTTCTAATCGTTTGGCCTCCTTCTCAATTTCAACCACCCAAGGCTTCGCTTTCTCCAATGTATCCTGTACCGTTTGCAGGAACTGTGTAACTTGACTTTGGCCATGGTGACTGCCATTAACAGGGGCGCCCACATCGGTGTAGTTGTTGTGCACATCATAGTCAATCTCTGCTGCTTCATCATTGCCATTTACCACAGTTGTATTCCACTGCCGTTCATTGACTTTTCCGGTTGCTGCTTGCGTTTTGTCCAAAGATGACTCATCGACACAAATTACTGCGGCGGTTGTTAGAGCGACACAAGCGAACAGTGCAAGGAAGTGTAGTATGGAATTTTCAAGAAATCTCATTTTTTTTCTTGAGCTTCAAATCAATATTTTCAACAAGCAGGTGCGTTTGAAAGTAGTGCGCGTCTAATATATGTGTATGTGTGTGTGTGTTTGTGTAATTACGCGTTGACGAAGCGTGTTATCCGTAACGTTTGGTGTACAAATCTTGACTAAAACTTGTTTTCAGACACTGCAGTAGTTTGCCCCCAAACTTTGCTCAAGCTAAAAACTTATGCCATCCGGCTGCTTGGCTTGCTGAATTAGTTAGTTCAATTCGTCTGTTCGTTGTAGCTTAATGTGCCGCACGAGCAGCTCAGCTGGTGGCTCGTGGATTGAATATTTCAACCTCAACACTGCACTCGCCCGCCCATCGCACAACTACAATAATAGTGTATCTTGTTTTGGTGTCAATTGTTGTTGTGGTTTTTTTTTTTTTTGTTTTTACCTGCTTAATGTGTGGTAAAAGCTGCAATACTTCTTTCGTCTCTTTTATTATGCAGTGCATTTCTTGTAAGCCGCTACCACCGCTCTGGCTTCTGCTTTGTTTAGTTTTGTGTGCTTCATTGGTAAGGGCATCTGACTGGCAAACCTTTGGCATTTGGTCTTGTAATTGTTTTGAAAGTTGTCTGTTATTGTTTTGACATACATACACACTTATGCACAATAACCAGAATCTCTTAGTAATATACGAAAAGCACTGGCTTTTCTCTTGAAGACACGCGCGCATATTTTTTTGGTATTTTTTCGACAGTTTTGTGGTTCGCTTGTCACCATTCGCTGAAGGCATTCGAATTTACATTTCATGTTAAATTCTGTTGGAAAAGTAACCGACATTCGTTAACAAAAAGGAAGCGATTCAGTCATTCATAAAACTTACATTAGTTCCGTCAAAGTGATATCCATGGTAACCAATACGCAAATGGGGCAAAAATACGTGGGCAAAAAGTAAGGTGAATTTGGTTGTAAAATGAAAAATCTTTATTTATTGTTGTAAATCAATTTCATCCCCTTCAAAATAATCCCCTCGCGATGAAGTCCACTTATGCCAACGATTTTTCCAATCCCCGAAACATGCCAAATAGTCCATTTCCGGTATAGCCATCATCACCTTCTTCGATTCAGCTTTTATCTCGCGTTCCCCGGAGTGGTCTCTTGAGTTTTGGGAATAGCCAGAAGCCACACGGAGCCAAATGAGACGACTACGGTGGCTGCGGAACGATATGCGTGGAATTTTTGGCGAAATGGTCACGAAGAACGAGTGCAGTGTGAGACGGTGCATTATCGTGATGCAAAAACCAAGAGTTGTTGGCCCATAATTCTGGTATTTTTAGACGAATTGCTTCACGTAAACGACGCATAACAGTTTGGCCAGGTGGAAGGAATTCATAGTGCCCCACACCACGAAAATCGAAAAAAACTGTCAACATGACCTTTATTTTTGAACGACTTTGATGTGCTCTTTTCGGTCTGGCCTCGCCTTTAGCACGATATTCGCTTGATTGGTCGGATGTTTCAGGGCCGTAAGCATAAATCCAAGTCTCATCTCCCGTAATGATGCATTTGAGTTTGTCCTGATAGTCTGGAAGCATTGTTTCACACACATCAACGCGACGACTTTTTTCCAAAAAATTGAGAGTTTTCGGTACCAAACGAGATTTGACAATTCGTAGGTCCAAATGGTCTTTCGAAATGGTTTTCACAGATCCTTCTGATATTCCGATCATATCAGTAAGGCCTTTAACAGTCAACCGACGATTTTTGAGCACTTACTCCTTCACTTTATTGGCGTCGATGGTCGTCCGGAGCGTTCCAAGTCATCAACACGTTCTCGCCCTCTTTGAAGTCTTTGTACCACTTATGAGTCACCAAATGCCTTCTGCAACATGCTAAACGTTTCCGCAAACAAAATTTGATGGCACTTCTCTGCTCAATCAAATCAGACATTGTAAAAATCGAAAAATGCACTCTTGGCCGTTTGGTAAACTCAAGGGTAAATATATTACTGAAAATGACATTCACATGAAAGCTGGCCCAGATGTTATTAACAGTGCTGCCAACTCATGAAAAAAATAACTAGAGCGAAATTTTAATCCCGCAAAGGTTGACAAATAAATTCACCTTACTTTTTGCCCATAGTAGTATTTCAATGCTTCTTCAAATCCTCGAAATAATTTTTTTTAATTGTAAGCTCATTTTAGAATCACTTACAATTTTGGCTAGTGTTTCTGCGAATTCCTCTGTGTAACCCAAACACCTCAAACACCCCTTTTTTAAAGAGGTAACTTGAGTCGTGGGAGCAGGATCACACGTGGCCACGCGTGGATCATGTAGATCGGTATCAGTCTAATGGATATACATACAAATGTTTTTGATGGCGCCATGTGTTAAATGAGTTAGCGCATTGGAAGTTACATCCTTAGCTGACTTCCAGTGAAAGCTTGGCTTCATTCAGTTCCGTGGAAGCGAAGTTATTGCGTCTAGGGTCTCAGTATGTTTGTGTCATCGGTACAAAAATGAGTTTCGAAGAAAGAGCTAATATCAAATTTTGTTTTAAAATCGTTAATACTTTTACCGAAATATTTAAATTGATGAAAACAGTTTATGGCGATTATTGTCTATCTCGTCCCAGAGTTCAGAGGCGGCTGTGAGGATATAAATGACAATAAACATACGGGCCGCCCAAAATCAGTAATCACCGAAAGCTCCATCGAAATTTTTCGTAAATTCAACAAAAATAAACCGAAATCATCATTGAAATTCATAGAATTGGAGTTGTATATCGGTTTATCGCATTTTAACTGAGCATTTGGGCTTACGAAAGGTCTGTTCACGTTTCATTCCGCACAAGTTAACTGAGGACCAAAAATTGCTCAGAATTCAACATTCGAAAGACCTCATTAAAGAGGCGAGAAAAGACGAGAACTTCCTTTACAACATTGTAACTGGTGATGAAACATGGTGTGTCCAACATGAACCTAAAACTAAGCGTCAAAGTGCCGAATGGAGGGTCTCAGACGAGCCACTACCCAAAAAATCGCGTTTGGAGAAGTCAAAAATTAAGTCGATTTTCATTTGCTTTTACGATTCCAAGGGGATTGTCCAGAAGGAGTTCATGCCAACGGGCCAAACCGTCAATGCAATTTTTTGCCTTCGCATTTTTAAGCGTTCGCTGCATCGAATTCGTCGAATTCACCCTAAATACAGCGAAGGGGGAGGATGGCGGTTATTGCATGATAATGCAGCATCTCATCGATCCACTCTTGTGACTGAATTTTTGACTAGAAATCACATTTTAATCATCAATCACTCGCTATATTTGTCTGATATAGCTCCCTGTGACTTCTACCTTTTCCGAAAATGGCATTTGGTCATGAAAGGAAAACGTTTTGCGTCCGTAGAGGCCATCCAAACCGCTTGTACCGACATCCTGAAACACATTCTGGTCAATAACTTGAAACACTCTTTGGTAAAGCTTTTAGATGACGCAAAACAGTGCATCGAGTCCGGAAGGGATTATTTTGAATAAATGAACTCCAAGTTATCAGAACAAAGCTCCTGCCGTTTCTATTTTAGCTCAGTCTTGTTTATTTTGGACTTCACCTTGTACATAAGCCTATACGAGGAATTGCACATATGGAAACAAATTTACAGCACCAATATTAGTCTTGGATTGAACTTGGAGGACTAATGCCATTCTTTACTCGCAAATGCTAATTCTCAATCGATTCGACTGGATATTATTAACATAGATTTTTTGGTGCTTGCAAAAGTTTAATACGTTTTTATTTTTATTTCTTCTAAGTATAATAAAATAAAAGTAGTTTTCTCTTGTTATTACTTGCGTTATAAAAAAATAAGTTTATCAAAAATATTCTTGGGAGGACTTATTTTGGGATCAGGTGTAAGAAAAAGTAAATAAATGCATAAATAAAAAAAATTCACATTTACAAAATTCTGCACACTACTAATTATTGCAGACTTTAGTTTTGTGCTCTCCCATATGGTCCTATAGCATTTAAAATCGTCTGTTAAGCTAATCGTAATGTTCCTAAAAAGAGGGCTAAAAGCAACGTTCACATTAATTATTAGTCGAATCGACTTACGTTAGCTTCTTAACTACAACGCAACAACACAGCAATGATATTACTGCATACAGCAAGATAAGATTGCCAGTTGAGATTACCCGACACGAGTGATATAAATAATCAAAATAACAACTACAAAATAAAAACTATGTTATGTTCAAGGGTGATAGGTTTACCAGGTTTGGCCATTAGCTACGGTGAAAAACAAAATTTTGCGAGCAACTTCGGCTGCCATGTCACAGGGCCCTCGGCAGTCGATTTCTTTCTGCTCCTTTCACACCATTCATACACTTGTCCGATCAGTCGTTGTTCAGACGGCAACGCAGTAACATTCGTTATTACGTCAGCCCATTAGCTTATTCCATCAGATTCGCTGAGAATCGGTTAACACAATGCCATTTCGTTGACGTCTGAACAAAGACTTATTGGAAAGTAATGGGAAAATACATAAAATTATCGTGCAGATTCCGACTGGCGATAAGATTGTGTTAGAGATATACGAAAATAAAATCTACGCAGCTTTCGCTCATGCTGCTTTGTTGCTATCTGAATAACTCCTGATTGGACGAGTGTGTGAATATTCGTGAAATGATCGTGCAAAATTTGGCTGGCGAGTACCCCGTCGTGGCAGCCCCTCACAAATTCGTTTGTGTAAGAACTTCTTTCATTTGCATTGGCGTTGAGTTTTGAAATAATTTACGTAAAGATAGACTCCATCGTATCTCATTTCATATTCTATTGCATCTCTTCTGTGCTGAAACTAAAGGGTGGCTAAGATTCAAGGGCCGGTGTTGATTTTGAATAAAATACAATTTTTTTAGGAAATTATTGTCATTTCTATTTATTACGATAGTATTGGTATAGCTCAATTACTTATAGAACAAACATCTCCATCAGATGACCCAAATTTTCGATGATGCTGAGGCATAATTGAGGTTCTATGCCGTTAATGTGCCGATTTATCTCATCCTTTAGCTCTTGAATTGTTGCTGGCTTATCGACGTACACCTTTTGTTCAAATAACCCCAAAGAAAGAAGTCCAACGGTGTCGTTGACGTTTAGGTGTGGTTCACATTCAACATTGGCCCTTCAAATTTAACCACCCTTTAGATAAAGCCCAATTGATTTTTAAATTGATCAATATTGAAAGATCGCTTTGTTAGGTAAGATGTCGAAAGAAATCTAGCAGAGTTACTTTTGGACATATAGTACCTTCCGAAATAACTTCGATAAATTTGCAATCGCACCATTCAGGAAAAATCTAAAAACGGCCCAATACCATTTCCTGTCATGACCACGGTTTCGCTTGGGGCGAATTGAATAGTAAAGGTGGCGTTTTCCCGAAACAGTTACTTTATTTTTAGCAATTTTCACAAGTCTGACATGAGGCTCTTTACCAATACAAATCAAAAAAAGGAGGAGGAATTACATATTTAGGGAAACTCAGTGAATTACTTGGCGAGATTGTGATTTTTGTCATTTAAACTAAACAAAGTAATGAAAACGAAGTGTCACGTGTTTAATTATGGAAGCACAAATTAATATAAAGCATTCAAAGTCAACTTGTTTGTGGTTTTATGTGAATGACGTCGTGTCAAGAATGTGTGTCTGGTTTTACATAATTTCTTGTGTTTGGTACTTTCTATTGCTTTCGCGCTTACTCTTCCGCTTCACAAACAAATAATTCCTCTTCTCTTTATTTGTCTATTCATGGCGCCTGACGACACAGCGAATTCGGAAGGCGCAACCTTATATTTTATCATTCATGTGCTTCGCCAGCCAATCAGCTGTTTCTTTTAAAATGAGAGCTGGTTAACAATAGTTGCCGATCATACCTTTGGTAGAGTCTTGGTCTGCCAAGATCTGTCAAGATGTTTTCGATTTAGCAGTTTGTAGGGATTATTATTATTATCATCACCTCTAAATAAGATAATATATTATGTTTTTATTTAATTGCTTTAGAAGCACCATATTTTCTTCCTTTCAAGCCACTTAGAGGAGCATTTGTTAGTTTTAAATTTTGGAAGAATAAATGTATATATATTTTATTAATTTTTTAAAAGAAGTTTGACTCCAACTTTGTTGTACCTACTTTTAATCTTATGTTGAGGGTATCAATCTGAACGTTTACAAGCTAAGGTTTCATATTATTGTATACTTCATTGGTTCCTTCACCAATATTAGTGGGAATTTTTTCTTTTATATAATATTGAAAAAATATGAAATTTTTTACTTTCAACAAATTATGTTAATAGTGCGTGAAGTGCTGTGTCTATTTTTAATTTGCCCATCACTGAAATGTTTTTTATCAAAGTCCTCTAATAATTTCAAACTTTTAAAATAATAATAAAGAATAGAGTGCTGTATTCTGGAACTATGCCATAGCATATTTGTGACAGATAAACCTAAATCTTCGCTGGACTGAATTCCACATTTTCCTGAATACAAATCGCAGCACCAAATTTTTTTACCTTAGCGAATTGAGCTTTCTTATATGAACTGCTTCTAGGAAAGTGTACCAAAATAGGTCTTCATCGATTCGTCAACAGAAAATGGATTCAAATAGTGCTTTACCAGTTCTTTAAACTTCGGATTCAAATGATCAAAAGTTGACTGAACCTTGAATGCCTCAATAAGGCATTTAAATATCAGTTCGTGCATGATCGTTGAAATGAAGGCAACGATGCACCTTTTCAATTTTTACTCCTCGCCATGGAATCTGCTACTAAATTAGTGTATTCATACTTCATTCTCCATCTCACAGTACATTTGCGTGGCCAGAACCTTACAATTGAAAGGTAGTAAAAATATCACTTCACTCCCATAAAACTTCGTACTTACCATTTACCACGGTTCAATTAAATGCTAAATTCAAGGTACTTTTGGACAGAGGGTATATTTACATGACATATATTTTTTGTGGTTATTATCCCTTACTTTGTGGTTGGCCTTTCTCCTGGAGTCATAAAGTTTGTGTAACACTTTAAGTATAAAGTAGTTGACTCATTCGTGAAAAGTTGTAGGGAAATTATTAAGAATACCTATATGTATCATACATACCTATAGTATATTACAGGTTTGAGTGATGCAAATTTTGTATAGATCGCATTTTATCTTCTGTACTGGCCTAGACGCATAGAACTAAGGAAAATGGTATCTGCAATATGTCGGAGATAAATTTAATTTAAGATATATGTATGTTGAGTTATGCGTTGTACTATAAGTTCAAATATGCGTTAGAACATACATCTAGCGTTAAAATGATAACCAATCAACATTTCGACCAGTTTTTGGCATTTAGGATAATGCCAAATTATGTATTGATGCCAAACCTAAAACAAATTCAAAAGTTACACAGTTATTTTCTTTTTGTAAATATGTTTTGCATATACCGATTTTCTATATCGACTCAGTTTAATTGAGTTACATTTTTCATACGGATGGTAAACCTCTATGTTTTTTTTAAATTGAAGATTGCTTAAACATCTTAAACTATTAACTATTCCAAAAAATCGATTTTTTTTGCATAAGTAGTTAGTGTAACTACTCAAAAAAATGTGGTACAAATTTTAAAGCGTAATTCGCTTTAATCCCGATTCCATGTGCACTTAAGTGAGAGCCCGTCGGTTCGGCCCCGTAGCGCTTACGATACGATGCTTTATTTCAAACGCGTTTTTCTCGAAACGACTTTTTTTGATACGGTGCCAAAGATTTTTCGAAGACTAATTAAGCGATTTTAATTTTCTTCCGATTTCCAAAATTTTGAAAATAACTATTTGTTTGGGCCTGTTGAACATCAAAAAATTGGTGAAAAACACACATCGAAATTCAAATCACTACCATTTTGACAAAAAAAAAAAAAAAAAAAACAACGGCTACGTACAACGATAGCCACTATTATGCCACCAGATGACGTCATTTTTTGTAACTCGATACGTTTACTTACATAAATTAGTAAATTTTCAATATTTTTTAATAAACATTAAAATTTAGATAAATTGTACTTTAAAAGAACCATGGCACACGTACAAAGAATGGCCAGTCTTTGCATCTGTGGGGCCCTCAGAACCACACCCACAGATGCACTAAATATCATGCTTAACATTTTACCAATAGAGCAGTACGGTAAGCAAACAGCTGCCAAAGCAACTCTCAGACTAAGAGAAATCGGCCTACTCAGAACGAACCGAAGAGGACACTCCTCAATTTTAGAACAATTCCCCTGCATTCCCAACACAACGGATTTCTGTAGTCAATCTGTTTCTTCGTCACAGTATTTCCTTCCAAAGAGGAATGGGATAACGGGCTCATTGTTAAGATAAATGACTTAAACATCTACACAGATGGCTCAAAACTGGATAATAAAGTAGGTGGAGGGGTCTACTCCGACAAACTCGGAGTACGCCAGGCGGAAGTCACTGCCATAAAAGAGGGGCTTAAAGAAATAAAAACGAGAGTATTATCCACAAATGAAATCTTCATTTACTCGGACAGTCAATCAGCAATAAAAGCGCTGGAATCAAAAACGCACTCGTCAAAAATAGTTCTAGAATGTTTTAAACTACTAGATGACGTATCTAAGTGCTACAAGGTGCACCTTATCTGGGTACCAGGCCACAGGGACATCCCAGGAAATTGTAAGGCGGATGAACTTGCAAGAGCCGGTACAACGCTCGATCTCGAACCGGATAAGGCGCTGATACCCATGCCTATAGCCACTTGTAAATTACTTATAGACAGGGAAACCATCAAAAAGGTAAATACAATCTGGCAAAACCTCACAACATGCGAACTAAGCAGACAGACATGGCCGAACTGGAACAGCGGTCGATCGAAGATCTTGCTAAGATTCAACAGGGAATCTATAAGAAAAATGATAGGTGTATTAACAGGTCATTGTTTAATAGGCAGCCACGCTAGAAGGTTAGGACTACCTTACTTCGATTTCTGTAGAAGCTGTCTAAATACAGAAGAAGAGGAAACAGTCAGACACCTTTTATGTGAGTGTGAAAGCCTAGCTAGGAGAAGGCTGCGCACCCTCGATACAGCATTTCTAACCGATGTAGCGGATATAGCGCATCTAAAACTAACGAAGCTCTGCTCGTTTATTAAAGCAACCGGATGGTTTGAAAGGGAACACGTAGAGTAAGGATAAGCTCCAGTGGTATCACAATGGACCTGCCGAAGGTCTAAGTGTGTCTCACGACAACCACCCTACCTACCTACCTACCTAATAAACATTTACATCAACATAGTTTAATACATATATATAAATCCTCGAATAATCATTCCTACTTACAAAAAAAAAATCCCCAAAAGTCGCCTGGTTTTGGACCCCTCACATTGGCGTTCCCCCTTAAGTTACCTTATCGCCGTGAGTTTACCTCTGATTTTTTTGTAATTTCGACACATTATTAATTGCCGGCTTCAAATATCTCATTTGTTCCTTTACTTCCTTTCTCTTCCCTTTTCGCCATCTTCCTCTTCTTATTCCATATATTATTCTTATTTCTCAGCGCTTTTCCACTTATGCACATTTCCCAATCTGCGTCTTCGAGTATTTCTTTTGCTTCTTCCCTTTTCCCCTCTCCGCTTGTTTTTCTTCTTACAGATTTCCGTAGTAAAGGCCTAAATGATTTTGAGCGAGTTCATCATTTCCTAATCGTCGTCTTCGAATATCTCTTTTGCCTCTACCATTTCCCCTCTCCTCTTATTTCTCTTCTTACCGATTGCCACAGTAAGCGCCTAAATATTAAAATTTTGGACGAGTTCTGCTGATTGATGCCAATTTGAAGAGAAGTCAAGTCATTCTCTGCTTTCCAAAGCACAGAGTCCTCAAACAGTTGAGAGGGCGTGCCAATAGATATTGTTTTAGTTGAGGAAACTATCATTTTTAAGATTTATATAATTAAGCTTTGTTTGGAAAATTGTTTCCATGTATTGTAAAATAAAAACATCCGAATTTGAATGCTGCAGAAGCACGTTGCGTGCTAATGATATTTATTTTATTTTTATTTTTTTTTCCTTTGAATATATGTATTTATGCGCATTTTTTTTAGACTTATGCGTTTGAGTAACTTTGGTTGCAATGAATAATTTTTCGTAAACATAAGGCGTGTAACGTCGTAAGTATTATAATAATTTTAAAAAATATAGATGCAAAAAAAACTAAAATTACGAGTTTGCCAATTAAATATTTCTTTCGTTGTTTTTTTTTTTTGTTTAGAGTTTCAGTTGCACATCCTCACATCCAACTCATATTGACTAAGGTATGCATGACTTTTTAACTCAATCTCTTTGATATTTATATATGTATTTGTATATGCCTTGGCTTTGGAGTAATTTATATTTTCTTATCATATGTATGTAGGTAAATTCATAGTAACTTTCTTAATTTCACATTCTTTGGGATTACGCATCACTGCTGAGGAACCAAATTTAGGCTTTGATCAAACTTCTCAAACTCAAAATCATTTCCTCAATTTACTGCAATTGCCTAATGCATCCAAAATATGCCCATGACCGCATTGTTGCTCAGCCTTGAGCAGATCTGGATTTATGATTTCCACGTTGCGTAGTAGATCATGCGTTGCGCGCTCCTCTGCAGAGTCACTTGAAAATTTGTCCTTGAAGTCACCAAATTTATCCTTTATATCTGAGCCCAGATCTTTTGCCTTTTCACCAAACTTTTTGGCGCTCTGCTTCAGTTCGGTGCCCAACTTTTTTGCATGTTCGGAAACTTTTTCCGCACCCTTTTTTATTTGACAACCGACATTTTTGAAGAAATCGCGCACTTGATGCTCTGCACTATCCTCGGTGCTGGCCACCTTCGGTCCAATGATGGGCACATCGGACAGCGATGGCAAGATTTTCTCATTACAATCGAGCAGATCGCCACGTGCTGAGGTGGCGCAGAACAACAGCAGCGCTGCTGCGAAGATGAAAATTATGTTTTTCATTTTTATTTAATTATTGACACTTTCACTATTTGATCGTTTGCGCGAATTCGCGTTTTGCTCAACAGTTGACGTCGTCACAGCTTTCTAGCTGCGTGCGTGATCCGTTAACGAATACGCAATAACTAAGACTGTGTCTGCCTTCAGGCGATCACTACGGTTTTTATTTAATTGACAAATTTCAAAAGAATTTATTTAATCAAACAATTACGCGCAAACAGCGCTGCGTCATGAGTTGATAGTGTGCGTTTGTGTACCTTAGATCTACATGTATGTAAATGTATGTATGTATGTTTGTAAGATCAAGTGGATTTATACTCGTATCTCGTGGCTATTCGCTTGAATGCTCTTGCGTTGTGCGCATACTCTTCCTCTTGTTATTGTTGTTGGGCTTTTAATGAAAACAAGTATGGTGTGTACATACTTATTTTGGTACATGTGTGTGTGTGTGTGTTTGCACATGTTTATCCAAAACATTCGCTCACCATTTTTAGAATCCAGACTCTCAGACAGCTTTTGCGCTTTGTCTCTCCTACATAAAATTTCGCGCGTAATCCACTGAACAATTGCTCAGCCATAGCAGTAAATGCAAACAGTCATTTTGTTTGCACTTTTACAGAATTAGTTCAATGTGAATACAGCATGCGCACATATTTTGCGTATGTATTTGTAAAACTTCCAAATTTAGCCTTATCTTAACGTAATTGGCGTGAGTAATCCATTTATCCGGAAAATCTTATTTGTAATCGCACAATTTTGTGCTGATTTCTTTCTAATCAGAGACATATTTAGGAAAATATACGAGGTGTGACTATTAAATAGTACAATAAGATCGACGCTGCTGTAGAGAAATGACACATACAGTGGCTCAATAAAGAATTTGGACACCCAAGTGATATAGGTTTAAATCAAAAAATTTATATTGCAAGTCTAATGCGTTTATGTGTCGCATTTCTTTCGTTCTTCATGCGTATTTTTCAAAACTACAAAACACATAAAGCAAATTCAACTCATTCGTACACAGAAAATACAAACATGAAAACTTAGCCAAATACAGGGTGGACCATATAGCGTTTCCATTTGTGAACCATATATTTTTTGAGAATGGTAACACAAATGACATGTCAAATGTGTTCATAATTTACCTTAAGGTTTGACATTAACGAAATGGGACACTATACGCTTGAACAAAATTAGGAAATATTGAAAACTTATTTCCAAAGTGGTGAGTCTTCTTCTTCTTTTCTGATTTTCACATCGGTGGCTACGTCAATAAGCAAAATTGTCGGATTTGGGGCTCAGAAAATCCACACGTTACTGTAGAGAAGCAAATGCATCCACAACGAGTCACTGTTTGGTGCGGTTTTTGGTCTGGTGGCATCATCGGGCCATTTTTTTTTCGAAAATGAGCGAGGAGCCGCGGTTACAGTAAATGGCGAGCGTTACCGTGACATGCTCAACGAGTTTTTGTTTCCAAAACTTGAAGAGGATGACATGGACGACATTTGGTTTCTACAGGACGGTGCAACTTGTCACATTGCCAAAATTACACTCGAACTTTTGGCTACGGTTTTTGAAAACCGAATAATCAGCCGACATTCCGATATCAATTGGCCGCCTCGGAGCTGTGATTTAAGCCCGTTGGACTATTTTTTGTGGGGAGCTGTTAAGGACAAATGCTATGCGAACCATCCAGAGACGATTGATGCTTTAAAACACGAAATCGAAGTTGCCATTTATGAAATTGGAGCCCAAACAATCGAAAATGTGCTTAAAAATTGGGTTGATCGAATGGCCTACTGTAAAGCCAGTCGCGGCAGTCGTTTGAACGATATTATTTTTCATTCATAAATGACAATGTTCAATCTTTAAAATAGAAAAAAGTTTGAAAAAATATTCATTCGTTTTTTTTTTTTATAGCCGATTCAAAAAACAAATTTTACATGACCCACCCTATATTAGTCGCTCTTTGAGTACTGAAGCGCTTCAAATCGGATTTTTTCTAATTTTTCGATCTAAAACTTCACAGGCATGTTCAATAATATTCAAATCTGGGCTTTGCGGTGGTGTATTTAATTGCCCTGGAGCATGGTAAAGCAGCCAATCCATCACAATGTGTGCTGTGTGCTTTGGATCGTTATCCTATTGAAATACCCAACCTGGACCAAGCTCCAAATCATCCACCGAAGATTTCAGATTGACTTCCAATAGTGATTTATATTTATAACGATCCATATTACCTTCTATAGATACTAATCTTCCAACTCCAGATGCAGCAACAGCTTCCCAAACCATTACATTGCCGCCACCATGCTTCACTGTTGATATCAAATTTTTTGAACTCAGTGCAGTATTTTTTTCCTCCACACTTTTGTTCTTCCATCGCTACCGAATACATTAAACTTCGACTCATCTGCAAACAAAATTTTTTCCTTGTGTGCTTTGGCGAACTCTAGGCGAAGTTTATGGTTTTTTTTCAGAAATAAGAGGTTTTTTTCGTGGTGTTCTACTATGAAAGCCGTTTTTGTTCAGAGCTCTTTGAATTGTTCTTGGATGAACACACTTGTTGGATGAGCTTGCTATATCCTCGGCCAATTTCAGAGCAGAAACTTTTGGATTTTTGTCCACTTCTTTTAGAATCAAGCAGACCTCTCTGCGACATAGCTTGCTCGGGCGGCGACTGCGTGGCTTATTATCGGTGGAACCATTATTTTTCAAGTTTTTTACAATGATCTGGACTGTTGCACGACTTAAATTTAAGATTTTTGAAATTTCGCCATATAATTTTTTTTCTTTCCTGTGCTGAATAACTAAATTTCTAACGTCAACTGATATTTCTTTTCGAGGACCCATTGTAGATGCTTAAGTATTCAAATTGGAACTAAAATCGATATTATCAAAGCAAACAAACATAAGGAAAGGAAAGAAATAGACAAACGGTATTTTACCGTTATCACAACCTAGGATATCAGAGTACAAGCTAGGAAACCGGTGGTGTATGTACACTTTTCTCAACGCTGCGTTTTTTAGCATAACTGTGTTGTTTTATGTTAAAGAATGGATTTGCTTTAGTTAAGTTGATTAGAAAAAGATTTGAAATGAAATTGCATAATTACATTTTTAAGCAAAGTGTTTTTACTTTGTAAACAACGAAAGGGAAGGGTGTATGTAGACTTCTCTCGGCCAGTGTACGTAAACCCACAAATAATCCAATTTTCAAAAGATTTAAAATAAAGTTCCAAAATATTTGGATCGCTGAACATGGAATCGCTTATGTACTGATACTGCTCCCAAATTATCGAAATTATGCATTTCCACTTCATCATTACATCATTTACATTTCTCTTTCCCCAATCTTTTTTGTTGTTGTACTTGTAGTAGAAAATTTCTTTAAGTAAAACTTCCTATTATTCGAATAAGGAGACAAAAAACTTTAGGAAACAATCAACTTGTTTAGCCGTTTATAGCTTAAAAATATCCACACATGCGGCCACTAAAATAGATACGCTGCCTTCATCTATCGATTTCCTTGTGCCGCTCGGAAAAATTTACAGCTATTATTGAAATTTTGCTTTGTTTTTCAAATGACATCACTGCTTCGTTGTGAATTTGAAAGATATGTACGTTATAATAATTCGGTTAATTTCATAAAATATAATTTTGGGTGGCAACTATCAATTAATAAAATAGGTACTTTGCGGATAACTCTGACATTTTAACTAATAAGGTGAAAAATATTGAATGTAACGTAAGTAGAAATTTTTATGAATTTCTTTCATAGATGGGTCGTGCCCAACATTGTACAGTTGAGGACCGGAGGCTTGTTGTCAATCTTCAAAAACAAAAAGAATCGTACAAATTGTTCGCAGTCAATTGAACGGTCCAAAAAAATGTTATTGTAAATACTTTGAGCTCAAAAAAAAAACGAAAATTGCATCTTCTTCTAAGAGGGATCAAAAACCATTGCAGATGAATTCAACTACGTAGAATCAAAGAGAAGTGTACAATATGAACTTACCAGGCAAAAAAGCTCCTAAAGTGCCTCTGTTGAAATAGCAAATTTAAGGAAGATCACAAGGCATGGTGTGGACCACAGGGTATGAATAAATGATATAACATACACAAACCATCAAGTACGGTGGCAGCAACATAATGATTTGGGGATGCTTCTCTTGGTATGGAGTAGAACATATTCATTTGACAGCTAATAAACGGACAAACTTATTTACGATATGAAGTGTTACCTATTCAAAACACCATAACTTTTTTGTGTGAAATTAGTTTTTATTGATTTCAAAGACAAAATTGTTCAAAAATGATTACAATTTTAACATATGTTCACTTTAGCTCGATATGATCACCTTTTGCCTTGACTATAAACTTCAGACGGTCAAAAAATGAGTTCCATACTGCACGAATGTGATCTTGAGGTATTTTGGCCCATTCTCGTATAATCGCTTTCTTCAGCGCATCCATACTGGAATATTTTTTAGTCCTCACCTTGCTCTCCAAGCTGGACCTGATGGAATAGTCTATCGGACTTGCGTCTGGCGAATTCGAAAGTCATTGCGAGGACGAAATGAAGTGTGGAACATGATTTTTTAACCATTCTTGGTTCACCGTTCACACGAGCTTTATGAGACGGTGCCGAGTCCTGTTGGAACGTCCATGGTCTACGACCGAAATGTTTGCGTGTCCACGGCTCTAAAGCAACTTCTAAAACATTTACCCTATAATAAGTCGCATTCACTTTGACACCAGGCTCGATAAAAACGATTGGAGAGCGTCCATCAGCGGTCACTGCGGCCCAAACCATTACTTGCGATGGGAAATTACTTCGAGTGGCCATACGTAGGTTCAAATTCTCGTATGAGCGTTCGGTCAAATAAACACGATCGTTTTAAGTGTTTATGAACTGCGCAATTGGGAAATTTGTTTCATCAGAAAACACAATGTTAGGAAATTCGCCACGTTCGTGCAAGCGCAACAACTCCTTTGCTCTTTCGCACCGAACTTTTTTTTGGTGGGATGAAAGATCGTGTGCTTTTTGGAACTTTTGAGCCTTGACCTGGAGCTCGTTTTTCAATATCCGTCGAATGCTGTTTTGCGATATTTTCAGTTCTTTGGCCATTTTTCTTCCACTTCGACGTGAATTTCGTTCAAGTCGAGCCTTCACTTTCCGAACCATTTCTGCCGTTGTTGCGGTTTTTTTTGGTCCACTTCCATAGCATTTTGCAATGCTACCGGAATCGTTGTAACGTTTTATAGTGCGTTACACAAACACTTTATTCACTTTGATGTGACTGAGCTTACGAACAATGGCTGGTTGTGATTTTCCAGCCAAATTTAAAGCAATCACACTATTACGTTTGAATTCCATGACAGAAAAAAAAATGCAACAAAACTGAGACGCAAATCCTTTTGATTGCTTATGAACAATATATTGAACTATCATTAGAATAATTCTGACGTTGATGTCATGAGCTGTTTTACAGATACAAGCAGTGTGAAGTTGGTAACACTTCATATCGCTCACCCTGTAGAAGGATCATTTGCTGAGGAGTGGCATATTCTCTCGGTGACTTTTTAGGCAAGATAATGAAGCAAAACCCTAAAACACTACTTAATGTTTGTACGTGAAGGTTTTTTACAAAATAATGTTAAAGTTATGGATTGGCCAAGCCTGTCACCCGACCTAAGTCCCCTTGAAAACCTTTGGGGAGATTTAAGGAAGCGAATTGCTAAGAAAACATTAAAAAACAACATTAAAAAAATCAAAAAACTATGGTATTCTACTCCCACAGAAACCTGTCATTAACACCTGGATTATCAATTCTATGCCAAATTGAATACAAAAATCATTTACAATCACTTTGGACACAGTGGTTATTGGTTAGACTTCGATCATTTAAACAGCATTTTTAAATAATATCACTAAGTTTTCTTTGTATCGTCTCTATTTCTATCTCGTACCTATTTTAATCACGACATGTCTATTTCCTATTTCAATGACGTATAAACTCTGTATTTTTGGCGTATAAACTCTGTTAATAAATATTATTTCGCTTAATGAGCACAAATAAGGTAGCTCCCGATTGTGCTACTCAAACCAGATATTCGTCTTCTATCAAATTACATTAAGAACTTTCGGAACATATTATCAAGGCTATAGAATGTATTAGTTTATATGTACGTGTAAAATGATTTTCAATAATTCTTCAGGGCATGCGAACAAATCTAAACTTCGAGGTGGGGCGTATGAGTAACCAACCAACTACACCTACGAGTACGGTTTGGTACTAGTGAAGAATGGTATGTACTAAGCTTTCCTTTTATTGTATTACTCAAGGCCTGGTCTTCCAATGCAACTTCTTTTATCCATTTTTTTGTGATTTTCTAATTTTTGTGATATTTTAATATTTTATTCACAAAATCGCGAATGCACAAATGTTTTAAATTGAGATAATAAGTGTCAAATAATAAATGCAAAAACCAAAATTGTCACATAATTTCTCGTTACAATTAACTGCAAAAATCGTTAACTTTTTCAACGATGTACCTAACGAATTGAACAACATATCTTGTCGCTAAGCGTGTTTATGAAAATCACATTTGGTACTGCAAGCTACCAACGACGCTCATAAACAATAACGATTCTCGATCGCTAGTAATTCAAGAATCGCATTACAGATGCAGCTGCAGTCAAACTAGTTCGTTGGTGGTCAAATCGCCGAATAATACTGTGAAATTATTCTTACTGTGAATTCTTTTGTAATAAATTATGTTTTCTTGACTTCTTGAAATAAATAAATAAATCATAAAATTGATTGTTTCGTTAGTTGTGTGACATACATATCGCAAATTCTTGTTGGCCTTGTCTATATATAGTTGAAAAAACGTTGTTAACATGTTACGATATGCTGTGAACAGTATTCAACTAACAAATTTCGATTTTCCTACCTGGTGGTAGCGAAATTTTTTATCTAATAGCTGGAAAAATGCGCGATAGATCTTTTACGTTGCTTATCGTGCCAGTTGACTGAAGTTTTTCGATTATTTCCTGCATTTGTAAAGAGGCGAAATCAATTTGCTGTTGGTATCAAAACAATATACTGCTAAATAAATGTCCAAGCTGTGAGACTCTGTAGAACAACATCAAGGTGTTCTTTTGAAGAAACTGAGTCTGTAAAGGATGTTGGAAATTTTCGTCATTATCGATATTTTCTTTAGCAACAAAAATGACTGAACGTCACGACGAAACCAAATTTGCATGCAATTTGTTTTACCGTATCGGCACCATTAACATCATTCGCAGTTTCAGCGCCTTGACTTAAATTTTCGTCTTTATTAAAGAAAAACTATAAGCTGTATTGAATTCTCCATTGTTAACACCCTGTAACTCACCACTGAATGGAACAAACAAAAAAAAATAGGAAAATAATTTTTTAGTGTTAAATGTCACCTTGACAAATATTAAAAAAAAACAAATATTTATAGAATATCAAAACCTGGATACAATTGGCTTGCGATTTGCAGAATAATTCATTTTGACAACAACTATAACAAGACTGACGATGTCCACTCCATCACGTAGAGGCTCAAGTCAAGTATTCAAATTCGCTAGGTAGAAGCTTTTGAGTAGATAGTTCTTTATATAGAGGTTGGCGGGACTTTAACTTTCAAATTATTCCGAAGGTTTTCATGCTCAGAATCGCTTCGCTATTTCCAGGGAGCATTTTTGAAAGGAATTTTTCGCAATAAAAAGGATATTTTGGGGGACTCTGGAAAAATTTCTTTATATTGAGTTTTTTTTTTATCAAGGTACGTTATATCGCGGTTATACTATATAGAAAATTTCACAATATCGAGGTTTTTTCGGAGGACTCAGAAAATATTTTGTGATAGTACGAGAGTGGATTGATAAGTCTTTAGAATGAAAAACTAGACATTGGTTTTTAACAAAAAAGTGATTTATTTTTCAACATAATCTTCTTTTATGTCAATACATTTTTTCCAAGGCTTTTCTAACATATTTATTCCTTCTCTAAAATAAGTTTTTTCAAAACCTTCAAAATAAGCATTTGTTTCAGCTATAACTTCACTATTTGACATAAATCTTTTTCCGCCGAGCCATTCTTTCATATTTGGAAAAAGGAAAAAGTCGCTGGGAGCTAAATCTGGCGAATATGGCGGATGAGGGAGCAATTCATAGCCTAACTCATTTATTTTTTCCTGCGTTTTCCAAGATGAGTGTGAAGGAGCGTTATCATGATGAAAGAGGATTTTCTTCTTCTTGAAATGTGGCCGTTTTTGCTTAATATTTTGGCCCAATGTGTCCAACAAAGATGAATAATATTCAGGTTTTACCCTTTTCAAGATAATCTATGAAAATTATACCTTGTGCATCCCAAAAAATAGATGCCATAACCGTACCAGCTGAAGCAACGACCTTTGCCTTCTTTGGAGCACTTGAGCCACGTTCCACCTATTGTTTGGACTGTTCTTTAGACTCTGCTGTATAGTGGTGGATCCACGTTTCATCCATCGTTATGAAACGATGCAAAAATTCCGATGGATTTCTGTTACACATGTCTAAACCAACTTTTGAAGTCGACATTCGGTTCATTTTTTGCAGAGGAGTTAGCAAACGCGGCACCCATCTTGCTGAAAGCTTTTTCATACCCAATTCATCATGTATTATGTTATGCACACATTCATAACTAATGCTCACAATGTCAGCAATCTCTCTCAATTTAATTCTTCGATTTTGTGTGACAATTTTGTACACTTTTTCCACCGTTTCTGGAGTCGTTACCTCTTTTGGCCTCCCAGAGCGTGGCTCTTCTTTGGTGCTTATCCGACCACGTTTAAACTCGTTTACCCAATTGTAAACTGTTGCATTTGAGGGTGCATGTTCCCCTAATACTATTTGCAACTCCTCAATAATTTGTTTCTGGTTTAAACCTTTCAAATGAAAGTACTTTATAACAGCACGAAATTCATTTTTATCCATTTTTAATAAAAATACAATAGTGTTTTGCAAAAATAATTCTCAAAAAAGTACCGTTTGACCATATCTTATGAAATTTTGACAGCTCGATTTTGACAGTTCACTTTTAACGATCACAATAATTAAGTAAATTAATGACCGATAGATGTCGCAATTCTAAAGACCTATCAATCCACCCTCGTAAGTTTTTCGTTTTATCAATGTACGTTATATCGCGGGTTCACTGTATGTTGTAGGCACCCCGCTAGAGTTACACATTTTCTCGATATTCCATCGCACGTAATAAGGTTTTTGTTTTTTACTCGGAAGCACTTTTGTGGAATCTAATTTAATTCAAAGAAAATGAATTTATTTATTTTTTAGATGGATCCACCGTTTTACCATTGAGGCACACAATAACTTAATTTAATGAGTAATGCAGTACTTAAATTTCAGTAATAATAACTATCTGAATTTTCAGCATTCGCGTCCGCGGCATTCTGATTATATTCTTTATAAGCATAAACTTCTTCATCTAGCGGTTCAAGGTCTCCGGCTATATTATAGTTTGGTTGCGCATATTCTTCGATATCGGAGAGAGTTGTGCCACCCATTTCCGCATTTACTTTGACATCAAATTCATTCTCTTCAGAAATGTTTGGGAAAAATGGCAAGTAACTGTCTGTTATTGTTGGTGGTATGGTTATTGTAGGCACCATTGTTGTTGTTATTGTTACTGCTTCTGATGTGCTTGTTGTGCTAGTAATTGTTGTAGTAGGTCTAATAGTGGAAGTTGTACTTTGCGTGGGTTGACTTTTCACGGTGGACGCTTTTGTAGTTTTAGTTGTTGTAGTTGGCCGAATCGTTGGTGCTTCCGGTTTATTTACTTCACCTTTTCCTTCATATAGCTGTTGACCTGCATTATTTGTCAATATAGTCGATTAATATCACTTTCCTCTCAACCAAACAAATTATATAATCACTCACATTCACTAAGCGCTGGTTGAAAGTCACAACGTATCAACAGCTCCATCATTTCATCACTTAAACTCTCCACCTGCGGCACCAGATTGTGCAGTTTAAACGTTTCTAGTATTTCTTCTGCATACCAGTCGTCCGGTGACTCCAGCGGCAGGCGGCGCACATATTGGCTATACACCACTGGAAAAGCATCGGTGTTAAAATCAATATGGACTGGCAGGCTCTGTATTAATGGCAATACACATAGACTGAGCGAAAATGTAAATGAGATTTGCGCAAATAAATTGGAGCCGCATTGTCTGTTCATGTTGCGTCGAAAAACTGCACTAAACTGCTCAAAAAACTGTTTGTTTTTACTTGTATTACCTTAGAGAGAATTAATTCAAAAATACAAAAATAAAAAATATTTTTAAAACAGAAGTTTATACGTTTGTTAACTCTTCAAATAATGTGCAATACTCACTCAAAAGAAATTGTTTGTATTTCAAGCGCCATGCCAGTGATAACCCTGCTGATCTTGTATTCGCTTCAATGAGCAAATAAAAGTCTGCCGATTGATACCCTACGTATCGAACATTGCATGAGAACTTTCGGAGTCCAATAATTTGTCTAACTAATGCAAATAATAAATTCAACAAATGGGGTCCAGTTTTATTTCACCTCCAAAAGGTATATCTTACTTACGAACATCTTTCCATAAAAAATAGACTCTTAACAAGTCAAGAGACGTAGCAAGAAAAGTGCTTTTCGCAAGCTTGTCAAGCTGAAAATAGCCACACAGGCCATATGTGCATGAAAATTACTATTCGTAAGTAAGTTTATTTCTAAACAGTGATTAGCGGCTTGACTTGCTGAAACTACTTTGTGGCTGGTCACACTGCGATAGCCGAAACTTTTCTGCAGTACATTTTCGCCAGTGTAGGCAGGCGTTTTTTTGCCTATTTTTCTCCTATTACATCGTAAGATAAAAATAAAAACTATTTGTTATCTGAGAAAGATTTCACACGTACCTGAAGTTATAGACTTTATAGCAATAGTAGCAATGCTGTACGCTTAATTTTTCATTTTCTGATCAATTTAATTTTTTTAACGACTTTAATCTCTTTTTATTTTTTTTTATTTGATTATTTTTTAATCTTGCAAAAGGCTAACTATTCAGAAAATTGTTCTAAATATTTGTATTCACTCAATGATGTTAATATGAATATCAAATGAAGGGGTATATAACTGGTTTTTTGTGTAAGGTGGGCTCATTTGGCTTTAACTCGGTTTTCCGAGTCGTATTTACCAGGCACCTATTAAGGAATTTCTTTTAACTGGCCGCCGTAGCCGAATGGTTAGGTGCGTGACTACCATTTGGAATTTAGAGAGAACGTAGGTCCTAATCTCCGTGAAAACCCAAAATTAAGAAAATCATTTTTCTAATAGCGGTCGCCCCTCGGCAGGCATTGGCAAACCTCCGAGTGTATTTCTGCCATGAAGAAGCTCCTCATAAAAATATCTGCCGTTCGGAGTCGGCTTTAAACTGTCAGTCGCTCCATTTGTGGAACAACATCAAGACGCACACCACAAACAGTAGGAGGAGGAGCTCGGCCAAACACCCAAAAAGGGTGTACGCGCCAATTATATACATATATTGGGTAGCCGGAAAAGTCTTTTCGTATTTCTAATCAAACTTCAACTCATTTTTTTATATTTATAACGAACTTTATTAAACCAAATATGTACCATTTTGGCCGACCACCTTTTGCCATTTTTCTTCTAGAGACATTATTCCATCAGTGTAAAACTTTTGTGGTTTCTCCTCGAAAAACTGCGACAAGTAATTTTCACAGGCTTCTCTTGAACCCAACTTTACTCCATTAAGGGAGTTCTGCATTGACCAAAACAAATGGTAGTCCGATGGTGCAAGGTCAGGGCTATATAGTGGATGCATCAAAACTTCCCAGCCAAGTCATCAAAGATGTGTGTGTCCTAGCGTTGTCCTGATGGAAGACGACGCTCTTTCTGGTGATCAGTTCTGACCATTTTTTTCGATTGCTTGCTTCAATCTCATCAGTTGTTGACAGTAAAGTGTAGAATCAATCGTTCGAGCAGGCTGGAGCAGCTCATAGTGGATGATTCCTTTCCAATCCCACCAAACACACAGCATAACCTTTCGAGGCGTCAATCCTGGCTTTGCCGACATTTGTTGAGCTTCACCACCTTTGCACCATGATCTTTTTCGCACATTATTGTCCTATTTGATCCACTTTTCGACTCCTGTTACCATTCGCTTCAGAAATCGTTCGATTTCATTTCGTTTCAGCAAAGAATCGCAGATGTTAATTCGGTCCATTAAATTTTTCACAGACAATTCTGTGGTACCCAAACATCGAGCTTCTTTTTGTAACCAGACTTTTTTAAATGGTTCAAAACCGTTTGATGATGAATGTTTAGTGCCTTGCCGATGTCATGACAGCTTATGTGACGGTCCTGGTCAATCTTTTCCATAATTTCATCGACTTTTTCAACGATATCTCGACCGGAGCGAGGTGCATCTTTCACATCGAAATTTCCAGAACGGAAGCAAGCGAATCATTGTTGTGCTACACGAACTGATACAGCATCGTCTTATACAAAAATTTCAAAATATAGCGAATTTCTTCACTATTTTCACTCATTTTTGAACAGCTATAACTTTTTTTCAATTTCTCTGAATTTAATTTTTTTTTGGTAAAATGAAGCTTAAAATGCCACGTTTCTAACACCATATGATATGACACAATGTGATAGGTAGCACTGGAGATAGATAACTCCAACGACATCTATTGACAAAATACGAAAAGACTTTCTCGACTACCCAACATACTATATAAGATACTCAGAGGATGTGCTCAGGCTACAAACAGACCTTAATGAACGCAATTCTTAGTATACAAATTCATGCATTTCTATAAATATTAGAAAATGTTTTCAAGTCATCTACTCTAAATTTGTCATTCTACTCTATTCTAACAGGTTTTCCAAACGCCACGCATAGATATTGTTTTAAAGTAAAACATGTACAAGTTTAGATTATTACCGGTAAAACCCGCCAAGTAGTCGTTTTATGAATGCCCAACAGCTCAGAACGACGAGATATCGATGATGAAGTTTGTTCAGCAACACTGTGCACTACAACAGAACTATTCTCTCTTCTAATTTCGATTCGACTATTGTGTTTCGCCTCTGTAATAGTTGTTGGCTTTTTCATATAATTGGCTTATTCACACCCAATTCTGGCCTGCCAGTCCTTTTTGTATCCTGTATATAACCAGTTTATTGGGATTTGTACACAAACCTTTGAATTGTCAACTCATTTGGATGATGATTTCCAGCAAAACGATCATGAGTTTTGTAATATTTGTTCCTAGGGATCGACCATTTTCGTAATTAGTGTCAAAATGTTTAACACGTTGTTCTATAGGGTACAATTGTACATCTATCTGCTTGCATATATCAAAGATGACTTAAAAAAAGTATGGTTTTTTACTCAAATATTTCTTTCTCAAATCATATCAATTTTATTATCTTCGAATCATACTCGATCTTGGCTTCTGTTCGATCAAATAAATTAAGCTTCTCAGACCCTTGCACAATTAAATTAATGTTTATCGCGTTTTTTCTGTCTAGGTTGCAATATGCTTTTCTTATTTAGAAACATTATCGTTAATTTGCTGTCAGAAAAATGGAACGGCTACAAAAGGTGTTCCTTAAATTTGCCTTAAGGTCTTAAAATTTTTTCATCCCATTTTCCTCTTATAGCTCCCGATTGTTATTAATCAAATTAGAGACGCGCTTTTGAAATTTTTCCTGAAAAAGTTTCACAGTTGGACGTTGTTTCGAACAGTTGTTGAACTGTTTAATTATAAAAAAAGTAAAACTTTTAAGATATTATTATTATTATTGTTATTAGAAGGCCATTACGCACTGCGACCAGAGCTGATCTATTGTGAAAGGCCTATTTTTGTAACCTTAGAGTTTTAGGCTTTTTAAAAATTTTAGCACAATTTTAGGTTTGTTGTTTTAAAGATTGCATGGAGATACTACGATACCACCAAGGTGATGAAGTCTCTATCTGCCCAATGCAGGATATTCACAAAGCACATGTTTTGAGCTTTCTATGTCCATTTCACAATAGCGTCAGACATTGGTCTCAGATAGACCAATATTATTTAGATGATACCTCAGGCTGCAGTGACCTGTAAGATATCCTGCTAAAAGACGCAGATCTACTCTGCTTAGTGAGAATAGCTTGTCAGATATTCCTTTGTTGGCACTTAGGAATAGTTTGGCTTGACGCTGACTGGCACAGTTTAGCCAGCGTGCAGCAAATTTCCTTTCTTCCCATTTCCTAAGGAATTCATTAATGTGGCTTTTTGTGAGTCCACAGAATGGCTCAGGACCAGTAAGTTGCATACAGGGGTTGATTGAAAAGTAATGAGCCTTATGAGCAGTTTTATTTGCCTTATACAGAGGTGCAGAGGAAGGCGGTGTGCGCCGGCGCATTGTCGTGAGGAAGGGTTCAATTGTTGACGAGGTCGGGCCGAACCCGGGCGACGCGGTTTTTCAGCCGATGGAGCACTTCTTTGTAAAATACCGCGTTTACAGTGCTTCCTGGAGGTGCAAACTCCTTGTGGCCTCGAGAGTCGAAAAAGATGATCAGCATGGTTTTGATCTTGGATTTCGACATCCGCGCCTTCTTGGGCCGTGTTGACTGGCCACCGTTTTACCTGGACACTGGACAGAGATTGGTCCCCGCAAGCCTCCTTGAGTAGCCCAATGGTTTTGGTACTCGTTTTGTTTAGCTTTACGCAAAATTTGATCGAGTAACGTTGCTCCAACGATCGCTGCATTTTCGCCACTGCTAAATCCTAACACACTTTTAAAACAGCTTTCACGCGCGGAGCGATGTTGACTGCACCGCTGTTGCCAGCGAACTGGGTCCGGTTTCTAGTGGAAGGGGAAGGTCCAACGATCATTTTTGAAAATTCTATTGAACTTGTGAACTGAACTGCTGCAGCTTTTTATTTAGGAAAAAAGGTATTCAAAAACAAAATTGGTGATTAACTTCGCGCTACCTTGTATAAACCTTTCCTGCACCTTTCCATTGGAGCGCGGATTTGGACTTTCTAGTGCAATCTTATCATGTTGATGGTATCATACTTTATGAAATGATTTGAATTCGATTGATTCGATTTTGATACTAATAGATAAATAGAAAAGAGCTGTAGTGAGTGTGTTTGCACAAGGAAGTAAAAGAATTAAAAAAAATATGTAAATGTTTAAAAATTTCTTTCCTTGGCATTTCTTACTAAACCTTTAAGATGGATCGAGCTCTATGGGCAATTCCAAGTCACAACATACTTTAATATTTTAAAACAAAATTGTAAAACATAATGCCAATTGGTTGTAATACAGTTACGGCTAATAAATCGATCTCGGCGCTTTTATTTTCTTATTAAAAATACTTTAAAAAAATGCATACTTTTAGGCTTAATGTAGCTGATGAATAAGCATTAGGGTACCACTTTAGAAAAATACGTTTTTTCCATCGGAATTATTGTAAAGGGCTTTCCTATAAGAGGTGTTATTTTGATCAAAGATCAATGGTTTCGTTGCTGTCTGGCACGTAGCGCCGTCTTGTTGAAAATATACGATCAATACCAACCAATTCCGGCCATAAACAATCGTTAATCATCTCTCGATAGCGCAATCCATTCACCGCAACTGGTGCTCCTGCTTCATTTTCGAAAAAGTAAGGTCCAATGACTGCGCTGGACCATAAACCGCACCAAGCAGTCAGACGTTGAGGATAGACAGGCTTCTCAACAATAACTCTTGGATTATCTGAGCCCCAGATCCTACAATTTTGCTTGCTGACGAAGCCACCGAGGTGGAAATGGGCCTCATCACTCAAGATAATTTTTCAATGGAATTCCGGATCATTTTCATGCATTTCAACGACCCAATCAGCAAAGACACGACGTTGTTGACGATCGGCCGGCTTGAGTTCTTGTGTTAGCTGGACTTTATAAGCCTTAAGGGGGGATTCTACTGTAAAAATCAAATTTTCATGGATTTTGTTTTCATACTTGTATTAATTTAATTAGTAAAAAAAAGTTTAGGGTTACATAAACACAGGTCTTGAGTGTACAAACAAATTTTTTAAATTTATTTTCATTTCAAAATGGCAGCTGTACAGCCGCTCCCCCGAAACGCCTTTTGAAATCTGCCTACACTGTCGCGCATTTAAAAAAAATCTGAAATGAAAAAAACCAAATTTTTTTTATTATATATCATTATTTTTAGTTGTTAAGCCTATTACTTGCAAAAAAAAATTTTTTTGTAAAATTTTTGAAGTTTTTTAAAAAATCGACATTTTTTTGTTGTCATTTTGTTATTAAAAAAGGGGTTATAAATAATAAATTTTTTCCCACCATAGCTTTAAAAACTAGTAAATATTGTTAAAAATATACTATCAAAGTTTGAGCTTGATATGTTAATTTTTCACGGAGCTGTGATGTGGGCAATTCTGAAAACGTGGTTTCGAGAAAAACACGCTTATCTTATCTCTTGATCAAGCGCATATGACCGTAAACCGCTCGAGCGCTCAGTTTATACCTGCTTTGCTAAAACTTTTATAACTTGAAAACTATTCAAGATTTCTTTTTAAGATTTTCATGGAACATTCTGGAGTTGTTTCTGAGTATGTTTCAACAAAAAGTAAAAAATCGATTTTTTTTAAGTTTTACAGTAGAGGCCCCCCTTAAGACCCAAATCTTTATGCAAAATACGGTGTAATGACGTTTCCAAACAACGACGAGGAATGGACAAACCTGGGTTTTCTTCAACTCTTTCGGCTACAACGGCAATACTTTCGGCTGTTCTTCAGCGATGTGCACGGGTTTTATTCTTCAGATCACTAACTTGCCCCAACAGCTCGAATTTTTTTACCAATTTCTGTATTGCGGTCCGACAAAGTGCTCCACGATGACCCAAAAAAGTTCGAGTTTTACGAACTGTTTCTGCCAAATTTTCACCGTTTTTATAGTGAATTTTAATAATTTCAATGCGCTGCTTAAGCGTGTGTCGTTCAATTTTTATTACTGGCGTAGTTTCTAATATACTTGTCAAATATCAAAAAAATGACAGCTTCAAAAGTGACCTCTACTGAAATAGCGGGCTATTCAAAATAACACCTGTTATTGGAAAACCCTTTTTTTCTCAATAGCGGTCGCCCCTCGGCAGACAATGACAAACCTCTGAGTGTATTTCTGCCATAAAAAAGTTCGTCATAAAAATCATCTGCCGTTCGGGGTCGGCGTAAAGCTGTAGGTTTCGTCATTTGAGGAAAACTTTAAGACGCTCACCAAATTCTTATAAAACTCGGTCAAATACACAACAGATGATGTAAGAATTAATTAATTAATATTAATAGGGTTTTTTTTTCAAAAGTCGCAATATGGTTCAAAATGCAGCTCTTTTTCTTTAAAAACTGTTTGATAGGTAAAACAACGTTCATTGATCTCTAAAGAGTTATCAGAATTCTTGATTTGAATCATAGCAGATAAAGAAAATAATACAAAAGCTAGCAATTCAGCAGAAGATATCTCAAAGAAAAATAAGGCAAATCTATCAAAAGCCTTCGTAAAAGTGTGACCTGGTCTTTAGATCTGAATGTCAATAAAATTTTGTTAGCCTGGTTGGTTAACATTCGTAATGGCAACATGAGTTTGCACTTATTTCACAATCGTTGAATGTAGAAGAATACCTTGACATAGCTGTTTTATTGTCCAAACCATTCATATGGAATTTTCAAGAGTATTCCCCAAAGTATTTAAAAACTTTTAAATTTTGTTTTTATGTTTAAGGCTATTAAGAGATAAACAAAAATTATAAAATAATAAACACTTTGTTGTTGTTGTAGGAGCATACACATTCCCCATACATGCACCGGGAATACTGCTGAAGTGACAGCTCTTGGCCGGATAGAAATCCGGGTCGTTCCGGTAACGTAGTCGGTTCTGTGGTGGGAACGCTCGACTCTTTCAGTTTATATCTATGCGATTACCAACAAGGGTTGCCAGACATACTGATTTCAAGGTTTAGCCGAAGTCATTAAATTTTGCAAAAGAAAAAAAACCTTAAATTCAAGCTTTGCATTTCCACTTCCTAAAATTATGTATATACATACGTACAGTGGCTCAATAAAGAACTCGGACATACAGAGCATGCGGCTTCAAATTCAAAATTTTTGTAAGAAAGGTAAGTTAAATATTTTTATTTTTCTATTGCGTATCAAAAGGATTTTAAAAATGGTAACAATAATTTACAAAGTCATTACCTCCTTGTTATAAAAAATTGATCATGCAGCATTCGCTGGTGTCAGAAAAGAAGTCGGACATCTGACATTATTACGATTGTTCGGCAATTTAAAAGAGGAATCACACAATTAATTTACTCTCGGTAGAACAGTGTAAAGAAAAAACCAAACGTAATGAATTAAAATAAAATTTCAGTCGCGTTTTGTTGAATAAAAGTCCAAGTTATAAAAATGGGTAGAAAGCGTGAACAAAGCTCAATTGAAGTCAAAATTTAATTATTAGTCATCATGAAAAGAGTAACCGTTCGGCAAATCGCAGAAATAGTGGATAGACCCCCCTCCACTGTATACTACGTGATAAAATGTTTCAAAGAAACAAAATCCGTGAAAAATAAGAAGAAATCGGGACGAACAAAATTGTTTTCGTATGCAGATGAACGGTGGATAGTGCAACAAATTAAGAAAAATCCAAATTTAAGCGCTCCTAAGCTCACAATAGAAGTCTCCTAACACCTTCATATTAACTGTAACCTCGAAAGTATACGTATCTATAGTGTTGCGAAAGGATACTTATAATGGAAGTGTTGCGAGAAAAAAAACCTTTTACTAACGAGATTAACCGACGCTAGAGAATACAATTTGCAAAGCGTCATGGGGATAAGGATTTCGAGATCTGGAAGCACGTTTTCTGTGCAGATGAAAGCAATTTTAACATATTTAGGTCAGATGGACAATCATATGTGTGGAGAAGACCAATGAAGAGTTGCTCGAAAAAAACTTACGTCCGACAGTTAAACATGGGGGTGGGTCAGTAATGGTATGGGATGGTATGTCCGCTGCTGGTACTGGAAATTTGTGCCTCATTAAGGGAAATATGGACCACAAACAATACCTAGGAATTATGAAAGAAAATTTGGTCCAAAATGCTGAAAAGTTAGGAATTAAGGACAATTTCCAGTACCATGAAGACAACGATCGCAAGCTTAAACCGCTTGATGTCCGTCTATGGCTTATGTATAACTACCCTAAAGTACTTGAAACACCTCCACAATCCCACACATCTATGTAATTGAACATTTCGTTCCCTTAGTATTAAAATAGCCTATAAATTTTTTGATGTTTTGAGAAAATGAATTTCAAACTTTTTATCGAAAGTAGCTCTCACTCAAATCTCGTTATGTCTGTAAATATTTATTATTTTTCGACTGACGTTTTGACCCACTTTGTGGAACTAGAATTTGACAAAATTTTGACCACATATAAAATCGACGATGGAGAATCCAAAAATTCAATAAAAAGATAATAGCCTATGAGCACATAGGCTATTGTTATACTAAGGGGACGATTTGTGGGCTCGTTTGGAAAACCAACTTAAAAAGCTTGTTATTAGAAACAAGAAAAACCAAGAAGATGCTATTAAAGAAGAGTGGGGGAAATGGATTCTTTCACTTGCAAGAAGCTGGTCGAATCCATGCCAAGAAAACTGAAAATGATGTGAGAAAAAATAAAGTCTTGCTGACTAGGTTAGGTTAGTGACCTGTGAGAAAACCCACGAGATTTGAGAGCTGATACTTTGTCAACTCCAGAAGCACGCCCGATTTCGTGACCTTACAAGTTTGTGTACTTGCCCAACGCTCGCTGAGTAGGCGCAATGCCCGTCTTTCCAGGAGCAGATCACAGGGGATCCCAATTCTCTCCATTCGCGGGGAGATCACTTCACCTGTCCCTTGGGCCCTGAGGGCCCTTGCTGTCGCTTGACTGTCGGAGTAAATATTTACTTTCCTGACTGTTAGTATGCATGTGAGCAGCCAATCAGCTGCCTCCTTAATTGCGGCTACCTCTACCAAATTTTCGTTACTTAACTGGTTAAGTTTGTGGTTTATTAATTTATATAAATTTGTACTGAAAAGTGCTGATTTTGATGCATCAAAAAATCTCGATGTACTTATTCCTTTAGGAAAATCTGGCAACCTTATTACTAGAAAATAAATATTTTATTTATTTTCCTTTTCAACATTTCTATTAAGATTTCTTTGTATACAAAAAATAAAAAAAATATGATGTGCTGGAAAATATGTATTGTACTAAATACATCAACTTGATCAGCTCGCCAAAGATATCGAGCGTTCAGCATAAAATCTCTTGCGCTTTTCTCTTTGCTGTTGTACTAGTACTGCATAATGAACAAGAATATGCTGCCGAGCCAATCGTTGAACAAAGCCAAAATATGTGTCTACTTATAGCATATTTGCTATATGCCGCCCTCAAGGTTGGACCTGAGCACGGTCGATTAGAACCGCGAGGCTATCAAAACAGCTGAACTGAGTTGTCAAATTAAAGTTAAACAAAAAATCGAAATAGTTTTCAGGAGTCAGCAACCGTATATACATACATACATACCTATGTGAATAATAGGCGCGGTAATGAGAAATAGAGAAATTATGCGAGCGCGAGTGAATTGTGATATTGACGAAAAGGTGCTGAGTAATCGAAAGTGTTCGCAAAATTTTGGGAAATCGAGAAAGCATTTGTGAGATGCTGCGAACAACAGTGCGTTTGACTTGAGCAAGTATATGTGCGCGAGTGCCTACATACATACATACGAACAGAAGAACGTATATTTATTAGATTTTCTGTTTGTTTTCTGTGAATGGAAAATTGGCAGGAAAATCGCTCATATCAGCCGATTTTACAAACACTCACGACAGTGTGAAATTCTCCGCTGTGCGCAGCTGTTCGGGTGTGTGGAGCGAAAAATTGCGGAAATTCGATTATTGAATAATTACATACGTGCATGTAGTGCACTTATATGTATACATACATACATACATCTAGGATTGTCGCTTTGACGTTTGCAATAACGACGTGCGGAGACAAGTGTTTTGTTATTCGATTTGGTTTGTGATATCGGACAGCGCTGCCAGCCTGTTGCTTGTGCTGCTGCTGCCTGTTGCTGTGCGAATAAACAATAGATATTTTTGGTGTATGTGCAAATCTTATTTGTGTACGTAACTAATATTCATGTATGTCCGTATATGCATATATTCGATCAGAATTTTTTTGTTTTAACTGTGGACCTGCAAAGAAATTCTACCTAGCTGTATAACCTAAAAAATTTGACGATTGTATTTTTAAAAATACTGCAAATAGTATTAATAAAGTTAAATATGTATTAAAAGAAACACAAAGAAAAACAAGAAAATTCAAAAAAAATGTTTTTTATGCAGTCACAAAAAAGACCCAACATCAAAGCTAAATCATCAACTTGAAATGTGAAAAACAATAAATTTGAATAAAAAATGTTGACTTCAGTGACGGAGATGCGCGAAAAAAACAAAAGCAATATTTTCATATATTTTATATGTGAACTCTCATATACATACGTACGCACAGTCGTGATCAAAAATTTCAGGCATTGTCCGAAACTGATATAAAAGTATAGAAAAAATGAATGATGTGCAACGAATATTACTTTGAAATGAAAACCTATATAGACAAAGATACTGAGCAGAGGATTTCATCTATTCAAATGCATTAAATTAAATCCAAAATAACCAAATGCATTAAAGTAAATCGGTAGCTGAAATATTTGTCATATAGCGACAGCGGCCGTCCGCAATAGGGCTTATGCGTGACTACATTCAGTAGATCTGAGTTTAAAAGCCACTTTATTTTATAGCCCGTCTAATTTTAATATGATAAAGTGAAAACCTCAAGTAGCTCAAAATTTCTTAACTTCTCCTTAATCTCTGCGGCCCTCATGTGCAGAATTATGCACATAATGCTTAAAGCCTTATAATATTTTTATTTTTCTTTGTTGACAACACTTAGGACCTAATGTGCATAATTGTGCACATGCCGGAAATATCGGAAAACTTAATAAATATGTATGATTTTTCACATATTTGTTTTTATGATGCCCTTCTTACTAATAATTAGTAAAAATATAATTTTAATATCCATTAACAATAATTCAGGTCTGCAGGGGTTAAAAGAGCATTTGTTGTTTCTGTTCTCCTTTTCTCCATATAACGATCGCGCGAATTTTTTTTATACGGAGAAAATGTGAAACATCGTCAGGGACAAAATGATCTAAAACCATCAAAAATGTTGAGTGACTTTGGACTTGCACTTTGTTGTACCAAAATTTAAGAGGCTATAAAACTGCGTAACCAGATTTTTTAAGATCTACTTAAAAAAAATTTAATTTTGCTGAAAAACCTTCGAACTTTTATAAGTCTTGCACAAAGTTTGAAACTTTTTATTAATATTATTTTTTCTTTTGTTATAAAATAAACCAGATTTTCATGAAAAATAATCGAATTTAAAAAAATGAATAACTAAATAGTCGAAATTTGTCAATATGTTGTACTTTTATAATAATTTCGGTAAGTGTATGGGCCGGAATCCACTTAAAAGTGACGAAAATTAAGCAAAATCGAATTCTGATATTGGTTAATTGATTTGTATATATAAAAAAATAGGCAATTATAAAGGGTGGTTAAATTTCAAGGGCCGACGTTGTTGAATGTGAACCACACCTAAACGTCAACGACACCGTTGGACTTCTTTCTTTGGGGTTATTTGAACAAAAGGTGTTCGCTGATAAGCCAGCAACAATTCAAGAACTAAAGGATGAGATAATTCGGCGACATGGAACCTCAATTATGCCTCAGGGATATCGAAAATTTGGACCATCGGATGAAGGTATGCCGTCGAGGCCATTTTTGGCGATATTTTATTCCATGCGTAATTGAACCATACCAATATTATCATAATAAGGAGAAATGACAATAATTTCGTAAAAAAATTGTATTTTATTCAAAACCAATACCGGCCCTTGAAACTTAACCACCCTTTAGATAAGGAACTATTTGCATTTGGTGGTCTTTGGAGGTGTGCCGCCGAGGCCGCGGCGGCCATTTGGCCAATGTTTTATTCTATACGTAATTGAGCCATATTATCATAACACAGAAAGATGACAATAATTTCCCAAAAAAATTGTATATTAAGGATTCAAAATACACACCGGCCTTTAAAACTTAACCACCCTTTATATAAATAATGGTACATTAGACCCAAGCTGCAAGTGAATTGATTATATTTTTCATTGCTGGTAGATATTCAAACCTTGAAGCTCGTAAGGGATTACATTCCGCCTTCTTGCTTCTCAAATTATCATATTTTTTTAATTAATATACAAAAGTAATTTTTTGCCTTTTATCAATTTTTTTTTCCGCAGAAGAATTTTAATTTTTAATGTCAAACTTATAATTCTTACAATTTCTCGGGAGTGATGTTCTACCAAATATACAACAATCTCTTTCACCACGATACTGGAATGAATTTGGGGCGATTTTGTTCCTTAGAGTAGACACTATAAGAAATTTATGCCACTACATGCAACTTTTTAGATTCATGTCTACAATTTTGTCTTCAAAGTGTCTATTTAGTCTGTGGTAATGAACAACCTGACGCTACTTTAGTATGGCTTGTTATGCATGCAGTTCGTCTACAACAAAAGAAGTTTTCAGAATCTACTAGAGGAGGTTGTACTATTTTTGAACCCTTTTTTTTGGTAAATATTTTTTAGATTTTTATGATTTTTTTATTTTATTCTAATTTTTACTTTTTCAAATTTTATGAATTTTTTTTAAATTCTTAAATTTTTTTAAAATTATGTTTTTTGAGTATATTTCATATGCAGTTCGCCTACAGTAAATATAGTTTGCAGGGTCCACCATGTGGAGCTGACAATACTCTCCTTGGCTCATTTTTTGTATTATTTTTAATATATTAATAGGTCTATTTATAAGTTCGTGCGGTTTTACAACAGATGGCGTAACTTGATTATTATTCCATCGATCCACATTTCCAAACATTCATTGGAGAGCTACTGTCGTAAGGCACAAACGTCAGTATAAGTTTTTTATTTGAAGCGTAAACAACAATATTTTTACCACACTTGAAAATGTCGAATTTCGTGCCAAATAATGTGTTTTTGCGGGGAATTCTTCTTCATTATTTTAATATGAAGAAAAAAGCAGCCGAAAGTCATCGTATCTTGGTGGAAGTTTATGGTGAGCATGCTCTATCTGAGCGAACGTGCCAGAAGTGGTTTGCACGCTTTAAAAGTGGTGATTTTGGCTTGGAAGACGAAGAACGCGAGGGTGCGCCGCCAAAGTTCATGGATACCGAATTGGAGGAATTGCTCGATCAAGATCCGGCTCAAACGCAAGAAGAGGTTGCAAAAACTTTGGGAGTTGATCAATCAACCATTTCCAAACGTTTAAAAGCCATGGGAATGATCCGAAATTTAGGCCATTGGGTGCCGTATGAATTGAAGCCAAGAGACGTTGAACGCCGTTTTATGGCATGCGAACAACTGCTTCAACGGCACAAAAGAAAGGGTTTTTTGCATCGAATTGTGACTGGCGATGAAAAGTGGGTCCATTACGACAATCCAAAACGTCGGGCAACGTATGGATACCCTGGCCATGCTTCAACATCGACGTCGGCGCAGAATATTCATGGCCTGAAGGTTATGCTGTGTATCTGGTGGGACCAGCTGGGTGTTGTGTATTATGAGCTACTGAAACCGAATGAAACGATTACGGGGGATGTCTACCGACGACAATTGATGCGTTTGAGCCGAGCACTGCGAGAAAAACGGCCGCAATACGCCGATAGACACGACAAAGTTATTTTGCAACATGACAATGCTCGGCCACATGTTGCACAAGTGGTCAAAACATACTTAGAAACGCTCAAATGGGATGTCCTACCCCACCCGCCGTATAGTCCAGACCTTGCGCCATCCGATTACTATCTCTTCCGATCGATGCAACATGGCCTGGCTGACCAGCACTTCCGTAATTACGATGAAGTCAAAAAATGGATCGATTCGTGGATTGCGGCAAAACCGACCGAATTTTTCACAAAGGGAATCCGTGAATTGCCAGAAAGATGGGAAAAAGTAGTAGTAAGCGATGGACAATATTTTGAATATTAAATTTGTAACCATTTTACGTCAATAAAGTTTCAAATTTCGAAAAAAAACCGCACGAACTTATTCATAGTCCTATTAATAAAATTTGATTTTAATATATTTTTAATTTTTATAAAATTTTTATTACTATTTAGCTTTTCTCAATTTAAAATTTTTCTATCTTATTCTAATTTTTACTTTTTCAAATTTTATGAATTGTTTTTGTTTATTCTTTAAAGTTTTTTTTAATTATTATTAGTTTTTTTTTGAGTATTTCTCATATGCAGTTTGCCTACAATAAATGTAGTTTTCAGGGTTAAATAAAAAAATTATTTTGATATTTTGGTGCGCATTTTATATTTGATTGCCCATGTCGGTAGGCTCAAAATAATTTCATTAATTTTCTTTGAGCTTCCATGAACCACCATATGACCGTAGGTACAAACCATTTACGGAGTTTAATATAAAGCAGATGATTACTTTTGCCAGTTTCCCGCCATCCGCCTTTTTCAATTTTCAGAATGTTAGTTTCTGGTTCGTAATTAGTGACCGCTAAAACCACTCTTAGCAAAGTTTGATAGTTCAGCTGTTGCTCCTCAACCAGTGATGGTAAATGGTTTTTTGAAAAATCCCTACACAACCCAAAAAAATTCCCTACTTTTCCCTACGCTTACAACAAATTTTCCCTACGAAATTCCCTACAGTTTTGTCTCCTGTGTTTACACTATAATGAGGCAATTGCAAAGTCAAAATTGAATTTTTTGCTTAAGATTTTTTAAAAATTCCGTACAGAGCTTCTGCAGTGCATTCAGTTCTTATTTGAATTAGATCCAGCAGCTTAACCACAAGCCGCTCGCTTTCCTCGCCGAAAAATCTCACCATGAGACACATAAGCTTATTGAGTCCGATGTCTGTGCTCTCATCGATTATATGGAAAATTTGTTTACTTTTAATTTTTTAACTAAATTGTCATTTTCTTCTTTTGCCAATTCATTTTTTATTATGTTGGTGCACTTCTTTCTTCCGAGCTCAGAGTTTTTTATTATTTCAGAATCAGGCACAATTTCTTTTAAGAGTGGGATTAAATGGTCCACCACTTGCAGCGCAACAATATGCTCAGCGAAGAACATGCTAAGTCTTATTTCGAAATTTCTGGAACCATTTGGTTTACTCGCCTTTTCTAAAAAATGCTGTCTATTTTAGATGTCTTTTTAATTGCCTTCATATTTTTTGGTGCATTTTTGTTTCGGCGGGCTTCTGTTAATCAGACTTGCTCGTTAGCCACAGCTTCAAACTAGCCACTAAAATTTCGTCGTCAAGCCACTTGTTATTGAACTTTTGTTTCCGATACTTGCATTGTTTTTCCTGGTGTTCCTCCGAAGAGTCAGTCGAAGAGGAGGAGCTCATTTCTGTAAAATATATGCATTTTAAATATAAAAAAAGCCAAAACTAAAATAATTGTAAACTTACTTCAAAAGTGAAAAGCACCAGAAAACGTGGGACAACTAACAATTTCCGCGCAAAGAAAAAATCGTGCTAGCGTTAACGAAGAAAAAAACGGCAATGTTGCCATATTAACGCTTTTTAAAGTATGCTGCCATAAGGAAAAGAAGTCTGGCATGAAATCTTACTGCGGATTTTTATTTTAAATGAACTTTTTTAATTTTACCCCGCTATTTAAAAATTGTTTCTGTCCTTCTTGAAAATTCCCTACATTTACAGAATTTAAAAAAATCTGTCCTTCTTTTCCCTACACCCGCATTTTTCGACAAAAATCCCTACATGTAGGGAATTTTCCCTAAATTTACCATCACTGTCCTCAACAGCCAATGGCATTGAACCGCACTGCACAATTGTTCACTAAAACACTCGATTGAGGAGTATATAACAGAAAAAGTGGGCTTTGATACTCGTAACAGCATTGATAATAGTTTTGATAACTTTAGTGAGCGTAAACTTTTCTTGGCAGCCGATATGCCTTAAAATAAGAGTCCAATTCGTTGTTTAATGAAAAAAACGTTTTTTCAATAATATTCCTGCAAATTATTATTTATACTCAATTCTTTCTGAATAAATAATATTTCGGAAATATTTGGCGAAATTCGGTTTTTTTTTTCATTCTTTAGTTATAACCAGCTCACTGGCGTATATTAGTGAATATATGCCGGTAATAAATGTTAAATTATTTCTTCACAAAACTTCGACCATACAAATCTTAATTGATTATCACTTTTTCATCACATCTTCGACGCTGGCTGTGGACTGAAACTTTGTTGTTATTTAGGTGCATACGAGATATGTACGGCTAACACTGTTAACTTAACATTTTCTGTTAAATCACCAGAGTTGAGTCAATTCCGTTCGGAAGGCGAGTGTACGAGCTTCGAAATAACGACAACTGCTTGGAAATTTTTGATTTTTAAATCGCGGCTCATCTGTTAAGGCTGTTGAGAAATAAGTTCATATGACAAGTTCTTTCTAAGCTAAAATTAACTGGAGTTTTGCCATTGCCGTCCAATGTGCTATTAGAAGAACATTTTGCGAAATTTAAACTATTTTTAATAAATCAAATCCATTGCTTTTTCCTTGATAAATGACACTTCATTCTGTCTTATACAAAAAAAAAAATCCATATTCTTAATTTTCACATTTTTCTATCAGTATAAAGCAATATTGTACCATCAACTTTGGCGCCCACTGTATGAATAAGTATGCTCGTAGTTGCACCCAATTGTTTACTTGTAGATGTGAAAGAGAAAAAAAGAAAAAACGTATAAAAAATCTGCAAACCTCACAATTTTAAGCAAATTTTGAAGAGCTTTTCACCGCATTTCAAATAAAATTTCTGCTCTCTTCTGTCTCTTCATCTTACTTTGCCCTCATTGTTAAGTGTGATCTGAACACTTAAGCATTCGAATGTTTGATGAAGAATGCCCTTAACTGCATGCATGTGCGTGTATGTTTGTATGTAAATAAATTACAAAAGTGCACAAAATAAACAAATCGCGAAAGCAAAAATATTTACCTGTTGCTACGAATGCAATAGAGGCCGCTTAAAACAAAACTTATTACTTGTTCAAATAACAGTGCAAAATAATAATAAAACATAAAACAAACGTCCTTAAAATAAAATCAATAGCAACAACAACAACTCGACCGAGTTACATGTGCACATCAATGGTGCAATCGTGCGAGCAATAGTTCATTTGATTGGCGTTGAAATTTGTCACAAACGTTGCACAGTGGGTCGGTAATAGTAGAAAATGTGGGCAAGTTGTAGCTGGTTAATTTGATATCATTACATGCAAGCCTTAGAAAGTACACAAAAAGTTTATGGTAAACCAGAGGCAAGAAATGTAATAAGTTTTTTATTATCTTTAATGAGAAGCTCAAAACTATATAAGAATCAAATATTTATGTATGTCTGCGGTTAAGTTGTTGGTGGAAATAGGTTATTGGCTAATAGAAGACACAAGCTAATGTATACCAGAAAATATTGATTCTATACCCGTCAGGGATAAGATTTAGGAGTTCTGCAATACACTAAAAATGTATTTAATAATTTATTTGACGACCACTTACCTAACAACATATGAAATAGGTATATATAATATATGAAATGAAATTTTAAAATACCTGATAATGTTTCTTATTGCACATTCAACTCATTGAAAGAACATGGCTCAGATTATCTTCATCTTAATTGACCCGTTTACGTCATTTTGGCCGAGTTAAACAAAGCGCGCCAGTCATTTCTTTCTCGTGCTAGCCGGTGCCAGTTGGATACACCAAGTGAAGCCAAGTCTTTTTCCACCTGATCTTTCTAACGCAGAGGAGGTCTTCCTCTGCTACCACCATACTTTCAGAGCCGGAGCGTTTGTTTCCATTCGGACGACATGACCCAGCCAACGTAGCCACTGGATCTTTATTCGCTGCGCTATGTCTATGTCGTTGTAAAGCTTATACAGCTCATCGTTTCATCGCCTGCGATATTCGCCGTTGCCAACGTGCAAAGGTTCAAATATCTTACGCAGAATCTTTCTCTCAAACACTCCAAGCGTCGCTTCATCGGATGTTGTCATCATACAGACCAGTTGAAAATATAGTTTCTGTTATTTAGTTATTTAGCAAATTTTCAAAAACTACCAAAAAAGAAATTTTCATTCAAAAACCTGAAATGACGGAGCGTCTTTTAGCCCAGCTTCGTATTTAGGGCAAACAAATGAGTTCGGAAATATTAAGTCAGATACCTACGGTGGAAAAAAAATCTTTAATTTGCTGGTCTGAGTATTTTACACATCAAATGGTATAGTCATCAGAAGCCTTCGATCTGTGGTTCACATAGTCGTTAAAGTGCTAAGGAGATGCCAAATTATTTCTACTATTCAACATCATTCGAGGTACTAAATATGGACTATTTCAAATTATAATCAAAGGAAATGTGGAAGGAAAGCGTGGCATAGGACGGAAGTAGATGTCCCGATCCGGTAATATTTGCAAATGGACCGGACTGAGGACGGCTGGAGAGCGCATTTACATAGCATAAGCGTTTTAAATTATGTATATTACAAACTTGTTCTAGTTTAGTTTAAAATTATATGTGCGTGTATTTATGCGATGTTCATTTATATTTAGGTTCATTTAAATGTAAAATGAGTGCATGTATTTAAATTATGAAATGTGACGCTAACACTCAGCTATGGATGGAAAGCTGAAGAAAAAGAATATTCATCCGACGCATTCTTAAATTTATCTTAACCCTTTGACGGCTCTGGGAAATATATGACTCAGCTATAGAAATGATTAAAGCTTGATCAATTCAGTGAATCCATTTGAATTATTTTATACTTTTGTTCATATCTTTGGAGAAAGTTGTAAAAACTCGGAACGATATAGCAACATTTTTTTTAAATAAAGTATTTTTTTTAAATAAATACATGTTTTATAAATTAAGTGAAATTTTCCTGTTTAATTATATTTATTTTTAAATAAATTAAAGTTGTTTTGAAAACATTTAAACACGAAAAAATTGTGGTCTCAAGGTCATAAGTAAGAAGAGAATTCGAGTTATTCGGGTGAAGTACAGCTCACCATTTTTACACTGTCACATTTTATCTAATTTTTTTTAAATTTGTAATATCTCTTGAAAAGGGCGGCACCCACACCACCTCTCTAACACATTTTAAACAAGTCTCGGCGGTCGCCGTAGCCGAGTGGATAGGTGTGTGACTAACACACGGTAGCGCACGGGTTCGAAACTCCGAGTATGAAACATCAAATGAGAAAAATTGTTTTTTGTACTAGCGGTCGCCCCTCGGTAGGCAGTGGCAATCAGCCGAGGGTATTTCTGCCATAAAAAAAGCTGCTCATAAGAAACCATCTGCCATTCAGAGGCGGCGTAAAACTATAGATTAGTCCATTTGTAGAATAACATCAAGACGCACACTATAAATAGAAGGAGGAGCTTGGCCAAACACCCAACAAAGGGATGTGTGCACCAATTAAATATTCATATAAACCTAAATAATTTTGAAAATGTTTCCCGAAAACATGCCTGTTTTGATTTTATATTTCAGATTTTTCCCTTAAGTATCTAAATTCTTTCCTTCATACATAGTAAAATGAAAACATCTGGTGCCTTACTCAATTTCAAAGCACGCATCTTCAGCAAGCATCTGCCAATTTTCTGCAAATGAAAAATTTTAAGTTAATATTTGGAAATTGCCATGATGCTTTGCAAATTGTATTCTCTTGTGTCAGTTAATCTCGTTGAGGAAAACTTTTTTTTCATGCAACTCCTCCATTATAATTATTCTTTTGCAACACTGTACGTATACTTTCGGGGTTGCAGTTAATGTGAAGGTGTTAGGAGACCTCTATTGTGAGCTTATCCACCATTTGTTGCATTATCCACCATTCATCTGCATCCGAAAACAGTTTTGCTCGTTCCTTCTTATTATTCACGGATTTTGTTTCTTTGAAGTTCGTTTCTTTCGGAGTTCTTTATTGAGCCACTGTATGTATAACCCATATTATTTATTGAATTATCATATTCTTGGTTACGTATGTAAGTACGAAGTTGACTGTTTTGTTTTGTGCAATCTTTGTGATTTCTACTAAAAAATGTTAAATATATTTTGTTGTAAAATCTTATTAATTTAAATATTTATAACACACTCTTATAGCAAAGGTTATGGGTAATGTGGTATAGTATATCACATATATAGGTTTATCTTAAAAAAATTAAAATAATTGTAAAAAAAGTATACCTGTATGACAATTAATTCAACGCAATGATAAACATTAATGCAATTTAAGTTTGTCTATTTTTTTTATTTTTTTATTTTTGTAGTTTACGCAGTCATTAAAGGGATAAATTAACGCCAGTAGTTTTCAACCAAAACAATTTGTTGGCAGATGAGTAAACATAAATTTTAATAACCACTTGTGTGTGTCCCATGCACAAAAACATTTTAACACTCTCAACCCACTGTATGCCCCACTAGCGCTGGCGTCGGCGTCGATTGAAAATATATTCGCGGACGGCGCACGCATTCTATAAATAAACGCAAAGTAATGCGGGACGTTATGCGGGTGAAGGCAAATAATTGTGGCGGAGAACGCTTCAGTGTGCTTTTAGATAAAATATACAAGTATGTTTGTACGGATATGTGATATTATATGAAAATGTGAGTACGCGCGGCGGTCGTAAACAGAGAACTCACAACACACACATTTGTATGTATGCACGTACGCAGATGTTAATGGAGTTGGTGTAGTTGTTGTTATTATTGCTGTTATAATTTAAGCGCTGCATAAACATTCATATCATTATCTCTCTGTCAACGCAGAGCACCTGAAAGTATCAATACAAGGCAATAAAATGCAAAAAAGTGCAGAATGAAAACTAAACAATAAAAAATGAATAATCAAATAATAAAATACGCAGCCCACATGTAAGAAAAACCAATATAAATAGCTAATAAAGTATGAAAACAAAATTAACAAGTGCAAAAATAAAAAATTAAAAAAATTAAATTAAAAAAAGTCATGCATAGGGTGTACGCTTTCAAAATTCCGCATATAAATATTTTCTGATGATATACAAGTGTTTGTATACTCACTAGGCATGTTTGTTTTTTTCAGTCTCGAAAATTCCGGGATTGTGTGAAAATGCTCCCGAGATTTTCGGGACTTGTAATTTCTTACAAAGCATTGAAATGGTGCTAGAGCAACTTTAAAGCAAATATGGATATGTTTGAAAGTCTTCCTTTTTGCTTCCTTTCTGATATAAAAAGCAATATACTGGGTTGCCCATATTCGACGGACCCATGTGTTTTTTTTTTTTTAAATTAAAGAAACACACAATTTTTTTGATGTTGACGATAATAATCATTTTATTTGTTTGCTTTTTGAATATGATATCTCTCAAATGGCCGCCTTGAGCCTGTACGGTGTATTGTGCCCGTTTTGTAGCATTTTCCATAGTTTTAGCTAGCATTTCGGCTGGAATAGCAGCTATTTCCTCACGGATGTTGTTCTTGAGCTCTTCTATGGTCTTTGGCTTATTAATATAAACCTTTGATTTTAAATATCCCCACAAGAAGGTGGCGTTAAATGGCCAGTCAAAATCGCCATTTTTTGACATCAAACGACGAGGAACCAATTTCTTCAAAAACACGATTGTGGTGCGAGCTGTGTGGAACTGCCTCATACGCTTTCGACGAATAATTAGCATCACAAAAGTGGTTATCATATCGCGATAACGCTCCTGATTGACGGTAACAGCTTGACCATCTTAATTTTCGCAGAAAAGCGGCCTAATAATCATTTTTGCACTAACGCCGCACCAAACAGTGACTTTTTCGTCGTAAAGAGGTACCTCCTGAATTTCGTGAGGATTTTGAGTGACGTAAATATGGCAATTTTGCTTGTTTACCGTCCCATTCAATAAGAAATGAGCCTCATCGGACATGATGATTTTGTTCCAAAATTACTCGTCATCTTCAGCCATTTCGATGACTCTTTGGGCCCATTCCAATCGACAAGGCTTATCCGCAGGCAACAATCTTTGCGCCAATTGAAGCTTATATGGGAATAAATCCAAATCAATGCGGATAATTCGTTGTAAAGTGGTCCGAGCAATGTCAAACTGCTGAGAACGGCGATTTTGGGATGTCCTGGGCGACGTCTCAACACTGGCCCGTACAAGAGCAATATTCTCATCCGATCGCCTTGGTCGGTTTTGATTTGGCCTCTTTGGATTAGAAAGAGCATCACCAATCGAAAACCTTTCGTACAAACGTTTAATGGTGTTCTTAGAAGGCGCACTTTTCACATTATTTAATTTTTTATGCGCACGTTGAGTTTTCACAATTGCCTTATCTTGTTGAATGTAAATTTCATATTTTGAAAAATCAGTATTGGCACATATAGTTTTTTGCCATAGCAACTTTGAAAGCAACTCTGCTATCATTTTTGAAGTAATGAGACAGCGCGACGTATCAATTTTCAAACCATTTCACATTAACTGACAGTTTGCTTCACAAGTTTTGCATGAAACGTGTGCATGAAAATGGATATAAAGATTGGCGAAATTACCATTATTGAAAAATAAAATGATTTCGAGCTTGAGTTCTATTGGAAAATCAATTTCAGAAATTGGAAAAATTCTTGATATTACTGTCAGAAGTGTAAAACGATTTAAAGTAAAAAAAGATGTGGGAAACCGCAAGAGATCCAGCCGACTAAGAGAGTTGACGGAAAACAAGAGCACCACTTAATAAAAATGGTAAAAAAATCATCAAAGACTTCTTCATCTCAAATCAAGGCACATTCATTAAAGGTAGTGGCAATAGACCAACAACACTGTTCTGTACGTTTGATTGTCAAAGAAAAGTATTGAGAAACTAGAAAACAAATAATGAATTCGCCTTGTTTCATTTTGTGCTGACAGCCAAATCGACACCGCGAAAGAAAAAAAAATAACTCAGCTGATTTACCAACACCACCTTTAATAGATTCGCCTTATCTGAAATCGCAGCCAAACTTAAGAAAATTTCTGACATGGAATTGACCGCCAGTGCAACGCAAAGTATTTTGAGGAGAGCTGGATACAACGATGTGCTGTTTTCTGATGAAAGCTGTAGAAAATTTAATATGTATCGAAATGGTGGTCGTATTGTAACTTTTCCCGTAAAAGATCAACGGTTTCGTTGCTTATGTGGCACGCACAACGTAAACGTGGTCCAGATCAATACCATCCATTTCCGGCCATAAAAAATCGTTAATTATCTCTCGATAGCGATAGATAACACCTGTTATTGGATAACCCTTCAGTATGGCGAAAACCAAATATGGGGTTGGAAGAAAAAACATGATGGCACCAGTGAAGCACGTCAACGGTGCGGTTATGGTATAAGGATATATAGTGGCATCCCGCTTGGGAGAACTTGTTTCCATAGATTGAGTTTTAGGCAAGATGGTATACTTAAATATTTTGAAGCAGAATTAAAAATGCAGCGCTGAAAAAATGGGTCTGACCTCGAAATATTACTTCCACCAGGGCAATGATCCGAAAAATTCCGCTCACATTGCTGATGAATGGATCTTGTGCAATACTCCGCATGCTCTAAGTACTCCCCCATAATCCCCAGATATGAACCAATCGAGCAACTATCGGATGTGCTGTGAAAACTTATAGGAAACCATCATATTTCAAACAAATAACAACTGAAAGCAATAATAAAGGAAGAATGTTTTAGAATTGTACCGAATATTACCCAAAAACTGGGTTCCTCAATGCCAAATAGACTAGATGAAGTTATAATAAGGAAAGGACTATCAACAATCACTAAATATTACCGCAACAACTATTCAGTGCGCAACTAAGTTCCCGCTGTTTGTCAATAGATGCCACCAGCAGTGTGTGCTAGTCGATTCTAGCATAACCTAAACGTCATAAACCAAGCTCAGACATATGGTAAAAAAACTTCTACGACACATTGGTGATTTTGTTTTGGTGTCATATACTTTTGGTTTTGTGAAAATGTCTGATTTTGTGCCGAATAATCGTCGTTTGCGGGAAGTGTTGATTTTCCTCTTTCATTCGAGAAAAACGGCGGCTGAAGCGCGTCGAGAGCTACGAAAAGTTTATGGAGAGTCTGCTTTAAGTGAAACAACGTGCCGAGATTGGTTCCGTTGCTTCAAAGACGGTGATATTAATGTTGCCGACCGTTCGCGTGAAAGAAGGCCAAAAAAACGACGCTGAATTGGAGGCATTGCGCAATGAGGATCCGTATCAAACGCAAGGAGAGCTTGCTTCAGTATTAGAAGTTACCCGCCAATCCATTTCCAAGCTATTGCATGCTTTGGGAATGATTCAGAAACAGGGGACTTGGATTCCTTACGAGTTAAAACCAAGGGATGTTGAACGCCGTTTTTCTCGCCTGTGAACAACTGCTCCAGCGGCAAAAAAAGGAAGTGTTTTCTTCATCGCATCGTGACGGGTGATGAAAAATGGATTCATTACAGCAATCCAAAGAAAAGAAAGTCATGGGGACTACCCGGTCATGCTTCTACGTCGACGCCTCGGCCGAATATTCACGCTGCGAAGGTTATGCAATGTATTTGGTTGGACCAAGTTGGTCTTATTTATTATGAACTGTTAAAACCAATCGAAACCATCCCTGGGTTTCGGTATCGATTTCAATCGATGCGATTGAGTCGTGCACTGCGCGAGAAGCGGCCGCAATACGCGGAGAGGCATGAAATGTGATTCTACAGCATGACAATGCTCGACCTCACGTTGCCAAGCCCGTCAAAACGTACCTGGAAACACTGAAATGGGAAATCCTACCTCACCCGCCATATTCTCCAAATATTGCGCCATCCGATTATCACCTGTTCCGATCGATGGCCCATGGTCTAGCTGACCAGCAGTTCCATTCATAAGAAGACATCAAAACATGGCTTGATCCGTGGATAGCCTCAAAAGATGAACACTTTTACCGTGACGGTGTACGATATCTACTAGAAAGATATGAAAAAGTAGTAGCCAGCGATGGGCAACACTTTCAATGATTCACTTGTAACCATTTTTTTAGAATAAAGTTGTATTTTCATTAAAAAACAGCGAGAAAAAATTCATTTTCTTTGTGCCAACAATACTTTTTTCGCTGAAAAATATGTACCGGGTTTAAAATTTTCGTTTTTTTTTTTGAAACTTAATGCTTTAGATTTTGTTTGTATATGCAAAGAGTACCTTAAAAATTAAAATAGATTTTTTTTATCAAAGCAATTTACTCGTATAACCGTTTAAATGTTTTAGGTAGTACTGTGATAATACTTTTTTCGCTGCGTGTAGGCATATGGGTGTATGCAATTGCCTCTATTGGAAAAAGTTTCACTCACTAACTTGATTTTTGTTATTCCAATATACATATTACTTTTCACTTATCCCGCTTAAATTGTAAGAGCCTAAAAACTATATGAATTTCTTTCAATCGCAAAAAACATTCGTTTACTTTTCTTGTTTTTTTTTGTATCGATCTTTTATGCGACTTTATCAGAAATGGGTATAAATTTAACTACTGCCTTTTATTTTCCTACCAAAAAATAGTACTCTGATTCCATTTCAAGTGAAATAGGTGTCAAAATCCATACAAAGTTATTGGTTGTAAAATATGTGTAAAATTTTAAAATAATTTTAAGGTTGTTCAGAGCTCAAGCTGTGAAAAAGCTCAAAAAATGTTGCCAACATGACGCTGACAACACTTTTTCACCGCTGTTTAAGTTGCATTTGCTTTTGTGAAAAGTGACAGTTCGTAGAATAAAAAATCGTGTTCAAATTGAAATTCACCAAAAATTCCAAGACTCTACCTAAAAAATAGGTTTGTTTAAAGTATTTTAAACTTTGCTTTGCTTTAATGGAGGAATGGAAATAATAAAAATAATGGAAATACCCAAAACTCAAATAAGAGAAAGAAGGTGGTTTTCATCGCTTCAATCAATCACCAATACTGCATCCACTATGCAAGAAATTTCTTCCAAATATAGCATTTCTTTTTGTATATTTATTGAAAGAGAAACAATTATAAGTAACTAGCTGACCCGGCGAACTTTGTTCCGCCCTAGAGGCAATAAAAAAGCAAGTTTTTGGTTTTATTAAGTTAATTTTTTTATTAGTCAAGTTTTTCAATGAAACTTTAATAGATTGCACTCTTCAGTTAAGCACCTTGTGATACACGACATTTTTTGTTTTATTATCAGGTGCAAGAACACACAACGCAGATGGTTTTCCGACCCATGAACATGCCACATATAATTGACCATGTGAGAAACATTGATTTTCTAGATTCAGACCACAAACTTTCAAGGATTGGCATTGTGATTTGTTAATGGTCATAGCGAATGCAAGACGGATCGGTCATTGAAGACTTTTAAACTCAAACGGAAGATCGTTTGGGATCATCGGGATCCTCGGGATCCTCGAAATGAAAACTTCTTCACCTTCGAATTTTCCTTTGAGTATCGTCGCGTAAATCACATTGTTCATCAATTTATTCACCACCAAACGCGTACCGTTGCAAAGTTTTGGTGGGTTTATGTTTCGAAGCATGATTACTAAGGGGCCAACTTTTGGGCGTAAATTGTGCGGTGGTAAGCCAGGTACATCCAAGGAGTTTAAAAATTCAATTGGATAGTTGCGTTGGTGGCTTCATCTTCATTTGTTACACAGTCAATGGATTTGAATGAATGCATTGTTCCAATGATATCATTTTGAATTATGTAGTTTAGGTCATCTACATCTTTATGCTCAGCCGCCAAAATTGCTCGCTCACTCAACCATTCATTATTTTTGTTGTTATTAATGATGTTTGGGCAGGCAATAGCAAACCTCCGAGTGAATTTCTGCCATGAAAAAGCTCCTCATAAAAATATCTGCCGTTCGGAGTCGGCTTGAAACTGTAGGTCCCTCCATTTGTGGAACAACATACAGACGCACACCACAAATAGGAGGAGGAGCTCGGCCAAACATCTAACAGAAGTGTACGCGCCAATTATTTATTTTTTTTAATTTATTTTTAATGATGTTTGGGAATACTTTATTGATAAGTTCGTCTTTCGATGAGACAAATTTACAGAAATTCTGAGGAAATGAAATGAATCCACTCGATTCGTCTACACGTACTCGACCATTACCAATAGTCAGTAATTGGTCAGAGAAATCTTCAGTAGGTGTATAATTAAGTAATGCAACTCTCATGTTTGTTGTCAGCTGAAGTTTCTTCACATAGCGCCATAGATTCGATGATTTGAGGCAAGCGTTTATTTCGTCAGCAGCTGTTGATCTTGAAATTACTGGCAGTATTTGGTGGAATAATGGCAATATCACTCTTCCACTAAGACAGCACAATCCGGGCGTTCCTCTGGAAAAGTTTAATGCACTACAATACTCGCAAACAACGTTCATTGGCCCAATGCAAACGCTAGGATGCAAGCAGTAATCAGTGTTGCAATCATATCGAATCGCTGCTCGATTCAAGTCAGTACTTGATAATTATCTTCTCGTGCGTCGAAAATGATCTACTTGTTGATCTCTGTTATTCGCTCGACGACTTCGCATTGCCAACCGCGCCGTTTCACGGGCTACCTCGCTTTGCTCTTGTGATTGAGAAGCACGAAGTCGAGCCGTACTAACGCAGCGCTCTTCACGGGCAATTCCTTGTGCTTCTTCAGTCGTTTGATTCGCAATGTTTCGTATCCTTCTTGCATTACGGCTTTGTCGGGAAAGATTCGATCGGCTTGGTCGGGGCATTGATAATGATGATTCAAAGACAATCAAATTACTGTGATTATGTATTTCTGACAAAATTTATATTATGCAATTTTCTACTTAACCATAGACAAAATTATTGTACTTTTAGCTGTCATTTGCGTTTTGTTATTCCATATCAGATGCGTTTATACTACATTTTATAGCGACTTCACGGAACGCGTTCGAATGGGTTAAAAAGTATCCTATGTCCGTCTCCTGGTTCTAAGCTACCTCTCAATTTACAGCCAAATCGGTTCAGCCGTTCTCGAGTTATAAATGACTTTCTTTTGTATATATTGATTGCTACACTTAAATCTAAAACATTGGCTGGCAAGGCCGCCGGCTAGATTTTTTTTTTTTTATTGATATTTTGATATTGCCAAGAAATTTTCACGGCTGTGGACAGAGCACAAGTTGATTCAAAATAATTAATATCTAAATGCCGGAACTAGTCTCGGAAGTTCGGGATTATCGTAACGAGATCCCGAATATACCGGGATCGTAAAATACGAAAAATTAGCATCCCTAATATGCACATACTTACATACTTCATATATCAATTGTTTGTGCTAATTTTTTTGTTTTTTGCTTTTGGTATTTGGCACACAGCCAGCGGCTAAATGATGATCTTCATCTTCAGCTTTATCTGCAAAAGTATATTTAAATAAAAAACAATTTTATATTTTCATATGTACGAAATCATTTTTCTTGTTGGCGGTGTTGCTGCTTAGTGTTGGGGCAGCTGATGCAGCAACGGATGAGTACGCGCTAGGGCAGCTGTCGCTTGAGGAAGTATCGCTGAATACAATGAATGTTGTAAAAATTAACAAAGCGACAAATATGTATAAATAAAAATAAATACATATATATCTTTATAAATATAAATCAAAACAACAACAGGTGTGTACGTGTGTGCGCGCTGAATGCCGAAAACAATCTGAGTAAGCGAATAATATGTGCCATTTGTTGAGTGAAAACGACGAGCAGCTGAAAAATTGCAATTTTCATCGCCTACTCACCGCGTACTGCTAATCACTCATACGCCCCGTACACATTACCAGGGCATAATGTCAGATTTGTGTATGGACATGCATCAGCAGCGCACGGCTGCAACATTGGCAAATGCAAACGAAAATAATATTAAATTTACCAATAACATCAACAATTGTGGCTATGATATTTATAGCAATAACAAAAACAGTTTTAGTAGCTGTCGAACACCTGAAACGCTCTACTCAACACAAAGTCCAACAACAACTGGCGATATGCCTGCCTTCGACACTAGCGGCACAGTTGACGTCGACATCAATAACGAGCTCGCAAATGTGCTGAGCTTACAGCTGCGCAAACCAAAGCACTGGCGTTGGGAGCTGAGCACTTCACGCTCGTCTGCGAACATCGCGCTGCCACGCATTCTGCTGTACGATCACAAAGGTCAGCTATTGGTGGATGCGGATAGTCAATCGGAACAATGTTACAGTGGGCCAAAAGTGGAGTCATCACGAAAAGTGACGCGTCGAAAATCAACGCAGCTTATGACTGATGACGTTCAGCCTCGTACACGTAAGCGCGCCAGCAAGGCAGCCACCTCGAATTTGGCGCATACGATAAAACAAGCTTTGGATCGTCAATTTAGTGGGCTGCAAATACAAGAGGCCACACCCTCACCTGTACCTTCGAACAACTGTAGCACCGCAACTACTACTACACCCACAACTGAAAGGTCTACTGCGCTATCTTCAGCTATTGACTTTTACACCAATGAGCTGCCTGATTACAAGTTACAGCGGCGCGCCAATTCGCTAAAGGGTGTACGTTTTAAGGTCAACGATGAATTGGAAATAAACAATGATATTGCCACCATGAAGGACACACATAACTCGTTCAATCTAGCCAACTTGCCAACGCCACCATCTACTATCACCACCTCCACCACCAATACGCCCACCCATTCGTCATCGTCCGGACCGCGTGAAAAGCGTCGCTATCGACGTTCGCATAGCTCAGGCCGTTCGCCTGCAACTTCCGAATCGATATTGGAACGTTTCAGTTTCAACAAGGGACGCTTTTCTTCGCCTGAATATGCCGAAGAACATGAAGTGTACCATGCGCCACGCTATTTTCTACGCACCAGCAAAGCTGGTACTTTGATAGTGCAAGAGGAGAGTTTCAGCCGTTATCGTCGGCGGCGTCGGCCGCGTAACTCATCCACTGAGAATATACAAAGTTCGAAAAGTTCGCTAAAGTCGGATAGCGGGATGAAGCGCCAACAGAAAGCGCTCACTGTAAATGGTGTGGCAGAAGAGCGACCGGGTGGTAGCCTGTGCAATGTTAGTGAGCAACAAGCGCAGGGGGTGCGTAGAAAGGTGTATCCTGTGCGTCGCTATCTTAGCGATGGGAATATGCTGCTACAACAGCAATGCTCTAGCTCAGATGAAGAGCACGAGCAAGAGAGAGAGCGCGAGCACGACCATGCGAGTGCACAGCTGAGACCACGGAAAATTGCCAACCACAGAAAGCAGAGCAAAAGAGGTGAGAGTGTGCGTTGTCTAGTTTAATGCAAATACTTTTATTTGTAAATAATTAAGTTTTATTAGCATTAAAAATTTGTATTTGTTTATCTACTGGAAATCATTATTTTTAATGCTTTGCATGCTTATATAAAATTCTTTTCAGAACTGATTATGATAGATTCAGAGAATGGTGTGCGGCCTGGCGCTGTTACCCCGGAGTCAAGGTGATGGGCATTGCTTGCGTAGGGACAGTTGAGTTCATCTACCTCAACAATAGATATTTAGATACATATGCACTGAATTACAAGAAAAAAAAGCAAAAAATATGTTTGTATTTATGATTGTGTGATTTTTTATTTATTTAAGCTAACGAAAATGGAGAACAGTAAAATCGTATGTATGTATGTTTCTACATATTTAAAATAATTTGTTAGCTTTTAACGTTAATTGTGATTACTTGTGAAACTTACTTGTAGGATTAATACGCTATTTGAAAAATAAATTTAAAAATTTCTGAATTTAAATGCAATGCTATTAGTTGAACTGTTACTGTTTAAGAGACTTTATAAATGAAACTAGAATAAATCTTGATTGAAAAATACTCACAATTAAAATGAAATAAATGTTAGAGATTTATGCATTGTTAGTTTATTAAATCAATTTTGGTATAATAACGCTGCATTTTGAGCAAAACTTTTTTTTTGTTTCTTGTCAAGACAATTAGGAAGTGCAGCACTCAAACGCAATTAAGTCCTTTGTACTAGAATTGGATTCCTTTTAATTTTCTTTAAAGCTACCCGATCTCGGAAGCAACTCAGCTTTCTGATCTTGTGGTGCCAAGGAGCCAAGATGGTCGCTTTTTAACAAATCAGTGCCAAAGACCTCAAAACTGATTCGAGCGAAGGCGGGGCAGACGCACAGAAAGTGGTCCGCCGTCTCATGCTCCTCTTCGCAAGCTGGGCAGAGTGCACTGTGTGAGATGCCCAACCTTTCCATGTGCTTCGCCCACAAAAAGTGGCCCGTCATCAGTCCAACCAGCTGTCTGCATTCCATTCTGCTTAATGACAGAAGGGTTTGCGACAGTCGATCGGACATGACAGGTAACATCAATTTAGTCATCTGCAGCTCATCCAGGCTCGCTTATGGGTTGTAGTAACCTATTTGCTAACCGTGGCTTTGATGGCCATAGAAGGGACTGACAAAACGGGTTCTGGGCCAAAGAAGTAGGCCTCAGAGCCCATCTTAGCTAAGGAGTCGGCGGTTTCGTCACCCACGATGTCCACGTGTCCCGGCTCCCATGTTAGCATCAGGCTGTTATGTCTACCGACAGAGTTCAGTCTGGATTTACAGGACTCGAGTACCCTAGATGTGGTTGGGGGGCTGTTTCAGGCCATAAGCGCAGCTTGGCTGTCGCTGCAGACACATATAGATATGCCTCTCCATCGGTTTTCCTCAACAAAGTTCATCGCTTCTTGAACTGCCTATACCTCTGCTTGAAACACAGATGCATGCATTCCAGGAGCAAATTGCAGTTTTGTCCTTCTGGATTCCACGTAGAACCCAGAGCCGGAGCCGTGCTCGGTCCTGGAGCCATCCGTGAAAATGCAAAAACAGTGTTTGCCGGGCTCATTTTCAGAGTTTGACACCACAATGGAGCCTCTGGCAGTACTACACTATATCTCTTTTCAAGTACGACTCTTGGTGGCATGGAGCCAAGGGGCACGGAGACAATCTTTGGATCGAAGTTCATGCCTTCTCTGTTTTCTAATGCCGGATAGGAGCGCTACCAGTTCCCATTGTGTTTCAGCCTGCTTTACATAATTTTTATTGTAATCTCCGGAGGAGTCCCGAAAAAACGATCTTTTGAGGAGTAAAATCAGAACTCGCTACAGAATTATGGAAAACAAAAAAATTCGAAATGCATTTGCTCAAAGAGATTTTTCTCGGAGTATCACTGGTAAGATTTTTTCCTTTGAACTTTCGGCACTGCGTATCACTTCGGATTCAAAAACCCCTTTTCGCTAAAAAACAGCTAATTTGTTATTGTAAGATTATTAATAATAAAAACTAAAAACAGAAAGCTCCCAAGATTACCTGGTAAATCACATGAAAAGGATACTATACAAAGTTTTAAAAGTGTGAGCTCAGTCGATTTGAAGATCTAGCGTACATGGACTTCAAAAACACCAGAGCTTGGGAAAAGTGCTTTAGAGTCGAGCAGGTAAGGAAAGCCGGCCTGGAGCAATGGACGCTTAATTACACATCGCTTGTCAAATTTTGCTTCGATCGGCTTGAACATTCTTGAGCTGTTATTTCGTTCATTCATTAAAAAAGAAATGTAGAAAAAAGGTGAACACCTATCGTCTCCAAGCAAGTCAGGTGTGGCGATTAAACTCCAGGAATTTAATCCTAACCCGAAAACTCATAACACACAAGTCGTTCGAAAAGATACGTGTTGAAAGGAAGGACTTGCATTCAGTCGAAGCTTGAAGTCGGTGGTCTGGAGTGGAATTGAAATGCGCTTCATTCAAGCCAGTTCGAAGTTTTTCAATACATAAAGTCAACAGTTTGCTGCTATTTTATTGTATCTGTTTTTATTTTAAAATTGTTTAACCGTCCGTTGTGTGATGTGGCCTACGCAGGCCATTCCGAATTTTAGAGGGGTATATCTTTTTTTTTTTTTTTTACATTTTTCTAATAGCGGTCGCCCCTCGGCAGTCAATGGCAAACCTCCGAGTGTATTTCTGCCATGAAAAAGCTCCTCATAAAAATATCTGCCGTTCGGAGTCGGCTTGAAACTGTAGGTCCCTCCATTTGTGGAACAACATCAAGACGCACACCACAAATAGGAGGAGGAGCTCGGCCAAACACCTAACAGAAGTGTACGCGCCAATTATTTATTTTTTTTATATCTTTTTGTTTCGTTAAGTTTTCAAAAAACGGCGAAAATATACCATACAGGTCTGTTAGATGAATCTTCTGAAAACTTTGTAACCATTTCCAACGAAGTGATCATAAAAAAATACATTTTACACAAAAACTTCATATGTTAGGGTAAATGGCCTGCACAGGCCACCACTGCAATTTTAGTATAGTCATGCACCGCACTTGGTCTTCTGACTAATTAGAGTACACGAAAGAGTGAATACGGTTCTCTCTCACTCAGAAAAAAAAAGAAACACCAGAACAGGCGCCAGATATATGCCGTTAGAATTGAATTTTGTTCTATTTATTACAGGTGCACATTTTATTGTGTATGATTGATTTTGCTTTTTGCAATCATTTTTGTTTGAGTGGGGAAAAGTACGTATTTATTAACAATTGAAATGGTGATCTGTATTATTCATAAAGTGTTTTGTGCCGGAACAGAAATGTCACTTTCAAACGAAGTAGATAGGGCTCTATTAGCTATCCGTAGAAGAAGTAATCGTCTATCAAGTGAGCAAATGCGCCATCACGAGGAAGTGTTGAGCAAATTTATTGCAGCGGAGGATGAGGAAGATGATCCGTTTGTCACCGACGACGATAATGATGAGGATTATGTTCCTGTTGATGACGGAGAGTTGTCTGATATTGAGAATGAGCTTGAGGTTGAAGAAGAATTGCCTGAAAACGAAGAAATTTATGAAGTTGAATGGGATGAAGTAATCGAACCAGAGCCTAGTGTCTCAAATCTTGCCAGTGGAGTGAATCGATTACAAGGTTAAAAAGAGCAATGTTACGAGTGCAATATTGACAATATGTTTTGGAAAAAGGAACCGCCAGCACCTAGAGCACGCCATTGGAAAATTTGTTCCTCTATGCTGAATAAAAAGACAAGGCCGTATAAAAAGTTTCGGCCTCTATATCAGACTTTGTTTGCTTTCCTGGATGAAAATGTATCTATGTTATCATACGTTGCCAAAGTAGACAAATATGTGCTAGTATTGTCGACACAAAATTACACGCAAGCCACAGAAACTTCAAAGAAATATAAACCTGCAGCTGTCTTAGACTACAATGAAAATAAGTCTGGGGTTGATACAATGGACAAAATGCTTTCTGGCTACAGTTGCAAACGCGCAACAAACTGGTGGCCATTGGCCATTTTTTTTAATATGCTTGACATTACTGGCTTGGCTTCTTATATTATATACAAGCATTTGCGACCAAGCAAGAAGTCAGACCAACGAAGGGATTTTATATTAGAATTGGCTGAACAACTGTCAATCCCCCTTATGGAAACACGTGCAGCAAATCCCAGGGTATATGGTAGACCAGGAATTCAATAGCAATGCAAAAGATCAATGTATTTTATACAATTATTTATACAAATATCCGAATTCGTACTGAAATATATTATATAGTTAATTTAAATAATGTATCTCTCACAGGATCCACCATCAACTTCGACGGTCCCATCACAAAAAACTGCATCAAAGCCCGTAAGCTCACAGTACCGGCCATTGTGAAATCTATGTACCAAACTGGATAAGTTTAAAAGAAAAACCCGATTTACTTGCTATGTCTAGCTGCAGTAACTACGTCAACTTCATAAGCAACTTTTAAAATTTTATATTGTATTTTTATTTATTTATTTATAAATTGAAATTTTCAAATAATTTTTAAAAAACAGTAAGAAGGATGAACCTTGATAAATAAATTTCTTTAACACTAATCAATCTGTTTTTTTATTAATCGGTATTACACTTAAATTGATTACAGACATAATTTTCGTACCAGCCTATAATAAAGCACGTGTTCTCATAGGTGGCCTGGCCAGGCCATTTTAAACAACGAAAGAATATAAAACTTTCACACAACGGACGGTTAAGTATATCTCCTAAGATATTCTTCAGTTGCAACACATTTTTACATGTTCCGAACTGCACCGACAACATATTTCTGTTTGCTAAGAATGCTCAGTTCAGAACTTTGCAGATCGCCAGTTCTATGATATTTGCTAATAAATTATAATTTTTTATATACAATTTTACAGCCTCTACTTCTTATATGTTAATAAATAAAATAACAAAAATTACATCAAATGCTTATTATACATTTTGGGAACTAATTGAGAATAAAATAAACTAATAACAATAAAATAAATTAACAAAATCAATTTTCTCTCATATTTTTAAATTTTATCTTTGCTTAAAATTAATTCATTATTTCAACTAAACATTTGTCGGTTATAATCTTGCTCTCTGTGCTTTCAAAAATTCTTCAACAAAGTTTGCATCCGGGTTTTTATCTCTCCATGCCCTGTTTCCCGTTCCTTCGTTTGGGTCGGATAGCGCCACCTTCCGCAGTAGTGGCTTTCTTACGAGATGATAGCTCTGGACGAATACCAAAGCTGTGAGGAAAACCATGACCAGAAATTGTAACTTCGAACTTTGTAAAAATTTCATCCTGAATCACACAGAAAATGCAGTACTTAGGTTAATTAAATTAAATTGAAAAAAAAAATGTCAACTTTTAACTTCAGTTCCTCTTTCTTAACTGAATGTGTGGTGTCCAGTGTAAGCCCCTTTTATAGGCATTTATTTGGATTGCTGCTTAATTTTAGTTAGTAGATTGCGTAAGTATATTTTTTAAGTGTAAAAGTTCTCTAACCGCATGAATGAAAAACCCGATGGTTTTTAGTTAAACTTTGTGTGTGACGTATATTTTCATTGTTGAAGTAACTAAAAATAATTAACAGTCACCACGCAGCAAAGAACTTTGACCTATTACAAAATAAAAATAATACAGAATTACCTTTTTTGGTTCGTACATTTTTTTTAAACAATTTGGATCAAATTGTGAGATTTTACGAAATTCGTTTAATTCAAATCAGATGTAGAATATATGTGAAATAAAAGTAAAGACAAACCTTTTCTTTTTCAGCGCTGAAAAATATGATAAATTGATCATCTCCGCCTTCGATTCATCACTTCTCTGCCCGCTAGAGAACTCCGCTGATCGCCAAGAGAAAAATTTATATGTGAAAGCAGCATGAAATTTGAAGGGCTATGCTTTGAAAAGCAATGATATTAGATAACAGTTTTTTAATACGAAAATGATGCTGTGTTGCTAAATCTTATGCAACGCTGGTAGGTAGGTAGGTAAGATGGCAAGAGTACCCCAGGTACACTACAAGTAGCACTTACGTGCCGTTTTGATACCATAATGTGGACCACTACCTGTGAAAGGATTAAGGGAGGAGATAAAACCCTCTACAGCCATCCAGTCCTGTTGATGTAGCGGAGGAGAGAAAAGGGGTCTAGGCTGGAGAATTTCATCAAGTTATTCATCAAGCGCCTAGCCGCCAGAGCCGGACATTTGCAGATAAAGTGTTCCACAGTCTCTTTCTCTGCAGGATCCCCACAGCTTCTGCAATGGGGGTTGTACGGGATTCCAAGCTTCTCCGCATGAGTGCCGATCACCCAGTGACCAGAGATCACGGCAATGAGTTTGGAAATTGAACGGCGGGGGGTTCCCATCACCTTAAGCGTTCTGTTTATATCGTATTGAGGCCACAGTGCTTTTGAAATGGTACACGATGAGACAGACCTCCATCTGTCTTGCGCTTTTCTTAGAAAGAAGTTGTGTAGTTTCCCTTTAAAGACGGCCAAGGGGAGACCGATGTCTGCAACGCTGGATTCATAGCAAATTTTTTGTTTTATGTACCACATACTAGGTGGTGAGTGAATCGAAAACAGCTATAATAGGAATTATTAAAGTCCAGTGTTGGAAAAGCGGCAAAAGTGATCCAAGGATATTGAGATAATTTCATCTCATCCAATGAAAAAAATAAGCCTACTTTCGCCTCGTTTTCCACTATACGATTGCGAAGATTAAAAATCAGTTAGACCTAATTTGGAAATAAAGAAGACGATAGACTGAAAAAATTTGCAGTAAACACACTAACACTAATGACCTGCAGTAAATGCGACCTACTACAGATAAGAAGGGATTGACTCACCCCTTCCAGTGATGCTGTTAACAGCTGACTTCAATCTACTGAATGAGCAACATGTTGGTTAACAACGAAATGCATTTTTATGCCGAGCTGCTAAAATTTTATTTCGTCGTAGTTCGATCACCACATCAGCAAAATCAGTAAACAATTTTGAACAACTTTTCACTAAAGGAAGTGTTGGAACCTAAACACCTTGTCTATCGATTATCTATCGACATGCATACTGTTCGATACACGGTTTAAGCCGATTCCGATTGGCAGCTGGCTTTTCATAAGCAGCTCTTTTCATCGCAGAAATATTCTCGGCGGTTTGCTATTGTCTGCTGAGGAGCCACTGTTAGAAAAAACTGTTCCTATCATTAGGTTAGGGATTTGAGCCCGTACGCTTCCGAATGGTAGTCACGTATCAACCGATTCGGCCACGGTTCCAGCCTAGCACTAATACGAGGGTAGTTTTAAAAATCCTTGCAAAATTATTTAATTATTTGCAAAAATAAAAACTACTACACCTTTTAGGTTTATGCACTTCGTCCTGCGCTGTACTAGTTTATTAATACCTTCTGAATAATAGGATTTGTCGAAGTCTGAAAAATATCCATTGGTTTTTTCAATTGCCTCTTTGCTCAAATTAAATCCTCTTCCCGCCAATTACATCTTGAAAATGGGGATGCGAGGAAACTAGGCTTATTTCCATTCCATTTATATTTCTATGTTGAGGCCTATTTCCATTCCATTTATATTTCTATGCTGAGACGTTGCGTTGCATCGTCGTGATGAAAAAGGAAAATCACTCAAATTCCTCGATTCAAGCGTATGCCAAACACAAAGAAACAAACCGATCTGGCTGAAACCTAGTATGTGTTCTTCCAAGGCATGGAAGAACATCTCTACTAATTAAACATAACCTCGATATGTGCCGGTAGAGAAATCTGTCTGATTTTGCCCGAACTTTTCAAACGAGCCTCGTGTTTAATGATAATGGGCCTTATGCATAATAAGTGAGCATTTGCTCGAGTAGAGTCTGGCGAGATCTATCTCAAGTAGGTGAGTTCGAGCAAACCGACCGAGCTCGTGCTCAATTTGGTATGCATAAAAATGAGATAGAGCAAATACCTTGAACTCGAGTTAGCTGAGATCAAACCGCTTGTTTGATTAGTTGCAAAAATGAGTTTAGATAGTGAAAGTATAAGTGAAAATTTACATTTTGATGCTAATGAGAATTTATCAATTTTCATAGTTGGATACTTAAAAAAATATAAGACTTTATTAGAGAAAACTTTGTGGCGAATATAAAGAAAAAAACTGGTGGGAAATAAGCGAGAAAAATGTAATGAAGAAAATTGCTAATATGAAGTGCCGAGTAAAGTCAAAAAGTGACAAAAATAAAACGGGAAACCAAAAAATTTATTTAAAAAAATGGGAACATGAATTATTTGAATTACTTTCTGCTGAATCGAATCCAGCTATCGGAAAAGTTACCAGTAAGCCTGCCGTTATAATGCGTGGCTTTTTTTGGTGATAATAAATTGTTTTTGTTTTTTTATTTTACTTTTTCCACTGGAGGCAATTTTTCGGTAGGCGTTAATGCTAATGAGAGTTCCAGCAGCAACTTAGAGAGTGCTGTGGGCATTAATAATGACAGCTCCACCAGCAGCGCGGCAGTACAGAACACACCCGTAGATATCCCATCTGTGCCACAACAACAAACATCAAAAAGAAAGCTAAATGATATTCGGCCGGTAACTCTTCGTTAGGCTAAAGAGCATAGAGCTACAAAAGTCCCTTAGTTGAGCCGTTTTTGTTGTATTATTTCTTGATTAGCAAAAACAAAGTATAAGTACAAAAACTATTTGTTACATAAAGCTTTTAAATAAAACCCTAGGTATAGGAGTAAGAATAAGTTATAATTTAGAGTACTCTTAAAATAAAAACCAACTTTATTATTATGGAACTGCATTAAGACGTAGGATTAACACCGCTAATATGATTGCTTAAATCTGATAACTTAATTTAATTACAGGCCAAAGGAATTTTCGATGAGTATGAGACATAGGAAACAAAAAGTTTAAACTTTCAACAATTGCAAAAACTTGTTTTGTTGAAGCAAAATAAAGTTCTTTCATTGAAATTAAAAGTTTTAGAATATTGTGTTGCAGAAAAGGAGCTAAATTTGGTCGAATATTAAAACATAAAACTCATTATACTTATTTTTACTGAATATCTGTTTTTTTTAACTAACACTAAAACTTAAAAGTAACATAACAACTACGACCCAATTCCATTTTGGAAGCCCGGATCGGCCCAAAACCTTCAAAATATACACATCTTTTCCCTGTTGGGAATCCCGCCACCCTTTCTTTCACTACTTTCACCAAGGAAATAGTTTGTCAGCCAGTCTACGTGCTCAAAATCAAACCGGTACATTTTTTTTATATTCACTTTGAATAGCGGTTTTTCTTGATTTATAAGTTTTTTTTGTCTAAGAGGAACAAAATATTCGGCCATCTTCATACTTGTAAACACGCGAGTCAACTAAAAGGCAGTCTCACCGTTTTGTGAGATCGATCTCAAAAAAGTGAGCAACTTCTTGCTGTTATGCATACCAAAGTGAGCTCTAACTCACGAACATTTCATGGCTTGAGTTCAAACTCGACATGTGAGATCTATCTCACGCACCGAGTAAAAGCAAGCGAGTTCAACAATTTTTATGCATACCAAACCTACCTTTTACTCCAAACCTCGAGTCTGAGCAAATGCTCGCTTATTATGCATAAGGCCCAATATTTTATCCGTTGCTTGAGCGGGCATAATTAGGGTGACCCAACATATATGTACATACGAGTAGGTACATTCATGAAAGTAAGAAAGAAAGAAGTTATCTTATTATTGGTATGTTTTCGTAAAAATACTACCCCTAAATCAATAACGTGTGCACTGAGGATGGCATATAATACCAGTTGTATAGATTATAATTTTTACTATGTTAGTGCTTGCATCGAAATCTACTCGAAAAACATTGAGAAGATTTTAATATTCATTTAATATTTAGTCTTTGTGGAAAATATTTAGCTTTAATGGAGAGATTGTTCAAAGCAAAACTGCACTAAGAGCTTCTACAAGTGGCAGCAGCAAACGTTATTATATTATGAACAAAGTAAAGAAGAATTAATTATTTGCGTTATTTGGCGAGGTGGATTGCGTCGTGGAGAAAAAGTAGAAATAGAATTGTGGAAAAAGGATAATTAAAAAGGAAAATACTATTTCTTAATTGAAATTTTCTTTCGTTAATCAGTGACCTCTTGAAAATTGAAAGAGGCTTATCCATAGGCATGTGGAGTATGAAAGCAGGCACATACATACATATAGCTTACTTAAATACTTATGTATTTTATATTGCCTTGACTGTTTCGTATTGTTTTACTGCATAGGATCAAGAAATCGCTGTACACGCACAAGAATAACGCCTAAAAATATGCCGAAGCTACAGCACACTTAATAGGTAATATCAATAGAGCAGCTGATTTGCTTTTGTGCTATTTAATTAGTCTCTTAATTGTCAAATTTTGTTTCAATTTCTCTGAACTGTAAATTTTTTTTATAGATTTGGTCAAACAAAATACATGCCACTTGGCGAACAAGGTTGCTGGGCTGTTGCCTTGACAGTTATCTGTCTGATAGGAATGGTATATTTATATACAAACTTACATTGTTCATGTTACCTCCTTATTTGTTAAAGAAGTTTATACCAGTAAGTTGTCGCAGACGCAACAAATTCATTGATCCCACATTTAATTACCTAAGTAGGTAGGTAGGTGAGGTGGCTGTCTCAATGATACGCTTAGACCTTTCATAGGTCCATTGTGATACCACTGGCAGTTATCCTTAACCCATGGGTTCCTTTTCCAAACCATTCGGCAGCTTTAATAAGCGAGCAAAAATTCGTTAATTTTAGATGAGCTATCTCCGCTACATCAGTTAAAAAAGGAATATCAAGAATGCGGAGCCTCCTTGTAGCTAAGCTTCCTCTTCTGCTGTATTAAGGCAGCTTCTACAAAAATCGAAGTACGGGAGTCCTAACCTTCTAGCGTGGCTGCCTATTAGAAAATTACCAGTTAATACGCCTATCATTTTTCTTAAATCTTAACAAGATTTTTGATCGACCGCTGTTCCATTTCGGCCATGTCTGTCTGCTTAGTTCGCATGGTGAGAGGGTTTGCCAACTTGTATTTACCTCATTGATGGTTTCCCTATCTATAAGTAGTTAACAAGTGGCTAAAGGCATAGGTATCAGGTAGGGTTATCCACTTGGAGGTCAAGCATTGTACCGGTTCGAGCAAGTTCATCTGCCTTGCAGTTCCCTGCTATATTCCTGTTGCCTAGCACCCAAATAAGGTGTACTTTGTAGTATTTAGATACGTCCTTTAGAAGTTTAAAACATTCTATGACTGTTTTTGACGAGTGTGTTTTAGATTCTAGCGCTTTTATTGCCGCTTGACTGTCCGAGTATATGAATACTTCATTTGTGGGTAATACTCTCGTTTTAATTACCGTAATTGCCTCTTTTATAGCAGAGACTTCCGCCTGAAATACACTGCAATGATCAGGTAGGCGAAATGATTGGCTAACTCAGAGTTTATCGGAGTAAATCTCTCCACCTACTCTGTTGTCTAGTTTTGAGCCATCTGTATACATGTTTATATCATTTTCTCTAACCATAAGCCCGTTGTCCTATTCTTCCTTGGAAGGAAATACTGTGACGAAGGATTTATCTAAGATGATATCCTTGGTCCTACAGAAATCTGTTGTAATAGGAATGCAGGAGATTTTTTCTAAAATTGAAGAGCGTTTGCTCTGGTTTGTTCTGAGTAGACTGATTTCTCTTCATCGGAGTGCTGCTTTGGTAGCTGTTTGCTTGAAGAATTGCTCTATTATTCGTCATTAATACTGTTAGAGTGTGGAACTCATTACCATGTGTATATGATTACTTTAAAAGTGTTTGATTGCATTGAATTAGGGCATTAAATATCTCTCTTTATTCTTAATTACTACCTTTTCCTAAATCCTCCTATTCTTTTCCTACTACCACAGATTTTCTTCTTATTATTATAGTTAAGTTACATACATCTATGGATTGATTTGTTAATGAACTGGTGTAAAAATTTAAATTAAGAGACTTTCATGTTAAAATCTTTCCAGTTGTACGAGAATATACTAATGTTGAAGTACTATTAAAAGGCCTTAGTCTTACTCTGTTCTATTGATATAAATAAATAAGTAAATGAAATAAATAAATATATTTATTTTGCTCTACTGCTATTATCTAAATTTCTACTACTACTCTCTAAACAACTTCGATACCACAGTCTATACAGGTGGCAGTAAAATGGATTGTGGTGTTGGAGCTGGTATATACACTCGTAGACTTGGAATTGAAAAATCTGTTCGTCTTCCTAATACCAGCAGCGTCTTGCAAGCGGAAGTACTAGCAATTGGGGAAGCCTGTAGGTTACAAATCGCAGATTTCTCTTTTAAGGGCAATATCGCTATTCTTTCGGACAGCCAAGCCGCAATCCAGGCACTGGACGCGACTATAACAACCTCTTATGTGGTGGAGCAAAGTAGGAATAGTCTCACCAACTTGAGTGAAAACCATAGAGTAACCTTAGTTTGGGTCCCGGGACACCGGAACATAGAAGGTAACGGAAAAGCTGATGAACTGTCAAGAGGGGGATCTGCCATGAATAGTACTCTTGCAGTACCAGTATTCACTCCATTAGGTGCGGTTAAGAATGCAATTTCCCTAAAATACCTTCGAGTTGCAGATTGTAGATGGAGAGACCAGACGAAATGCAAAATCAGCAGAACGCTATGGCCCACCTACAATCTCAAGCAATCGTTGACATTAATAAGCATGAAACGACGGGACACCTGTAGACTTATCGGAGAACAAGCCGCCAAAATGGGCATCCCTCACAACACATACTGTCATAGTTGTAAACAACCGGAGAAAAAAGAAACAATCTTCCATTTTCCCTGTGAATGCCCTGCCCTATGGAAGGACAGAATGTTAACCATGGGCAAACCGCTGTTCGAGAGTCTCCAACAACTTTCTGGCTTAGACGTGAACAACCTAATAAGGTTCCTAAACCGCACAGACTGGATATAGTCCTGCTACAAATAACTGTTAAACAATTTGGTAACGAGGATGTGGCAACAAAATGGTGCGGAAGCGCTAGTAGGATTCTGGATGAATCACCACTCTAACCGACCGACCGACTGCTATTATCAAATGCATGTGCCTTTGCCAAAATACTTCTTCCATTACGAAAACCCAAACATGCGTATGGAATAACACCCGTATCAGTACCCGTCGTATAATGAGTAACTAACCATTTTTCTAACCCAAAAGAAATGCATGGGAGCAGAGCTCAAATCATTTCTTACTATTTGTAATACCGTAGCTATATCTTTTATGCCCCAGTTGCTATTTATATTTCATTTAAATAAATAAATAAAATGTTTCGTGTTGAGCATAACTAAGTGCATTGTGATTTTTTTTCCTACTATCTGCAATGTGCGTTTTTGGAATTTTTTAGGAAACCGATAATATCATATAAAGCAAACTTCCGAACTTTATACAAAATCTACATGTTTTAACTAAATTTTGAACTAGTTTTGGAAAATTTTTGGCCATGCGGTAACCTAGCTCTTGATATTTTAATAAAACAAGTGCAAGCTTTATGCTGTTAAAAAATTACATTTTAGTAATTGTTTTTTATTTTTTACTGATGTATTTTTATTTATTTATTTAATTTATTACATCCATAAATATGTTACTTACAGAAAAAATGGGCAGATTTGCTTACAAAAAATAATAAATATCAAGAGCCGACAGACTCTTTTCTTCGAATGAAAGTGAAGTACCTTTAAGCAGATAAGTAATTGAAATGTGAATTAGTATTTAAACAAATAGAGGAAAATGGCAATTAAGACGCCGTAGCCGAGTAGATGACTACCATACGGAGGTGCTCGAGTCCGAAACCCACACAAAATGAGAGAAACAGGAGATTTTTCTGATAGCCGTTCCCTCTCAACTGGCGAGACCAGCAAACAGGAAAATATGTTTGTGAGACTGCAGAAAAGAAAATCAATACCATTAAAGGCACGGTAAAATATACTTTTAATATATTACAATTTCTTATTTGTATTTGTCATACATATTTTTATGTACCTACTTATCTTTCAGTTTAATATTCATTGGATAGGCAAATGCTTATAAACTTTGAATTTAAAATTAAATTAAATACTGTTGAATTGAAATCAAGATATTTTATTTGAAGTAGCGATGTGCTTCAAACACAGCCATTAATGAGGCGATCGGTTTTTTGGATCTGTAAAAGTATACAGTGAAATGCCAATAATGTGTTTGTTAGTATGAAATTCTTTGCTTAAAAATAATAGCGAAGTGTCTGACGAATGGTAATGCAGAGGGAGGCAATTCTCTTCCTCCTAGGAGGAAATTCGCCAGTTGATTGCAACAAAAAGGGATTGATGCAGGGCCTAGTGATGAAGATCGAAGAGTAATGAAATCGCTAGGTCAGAACTAAACGCAATCGCTGCTGGGTAGCAACTCAAACAGCTTAGTGGTTGGCAGTTCTGCTACGAGTACTAGTGACCACAAGGTGTGTTGCATATTCAAAGGCGCTCGTATGAGCAATACAAAAACGAGAAAAAGTTTTAATATTACAGTAGCTTCTTTATCCCGCTTCTTTCATTAAGTACGTAATTCAAATTATACCTTATTTTTAATTTTTTGTTTTCTTTTTGCTATAAAACTGGTTGAAGTGATTTTATATATTCTAATATTTTGTAGCCGAATTTCACTGTAAATTCCGATAACAATGAAATCTTCTAATATTTCCTAATGTACACAACAGGTAATAATCGATAATGTGAACGGGAAGTTTTTTACTAATGAAGATCAAAACCTAAGACAGAAATCTCCACATTTTGTCTGAATTACGCATTTTAAAATTAATTTTTTTTTAGAAAGGAATATAGAATATAGAAATAAACTTAGTAAAAAATGTTAAATTAGGCAAAAATTCTTTCAATACAATTCACACAAAAAACTAATTACATCAGTTATTTCTATGCTTCTTACTTTCCAAATACTACTTCAAAAGTAATGGGTGGTTAAATTTCAATTTAGGATGGAGGTGTGCCGTCGATACTGCGGCGGCTATTTGGCCGATATTTTCTTTCATCCGCAATTGAGCCATACCAATATTATCATAGTAAAGAGAAATGATAAGAATTTCTCAAAAAATTGTATTTTATTCAAAATCAATACCGGCCCTTGAAACTTAACCACCCTTAAGTAAACTTATAGGCCAAGTTTTGTTTCGCATTTAACCTTCCGTTGGGCAGACAATTTTTTTCGATAACTTTTGTCTGTTTTGAAAAAAATTTCATAATTTTGCGATTTGAAATGCCTTCTCCTCAACTGGCAAAAAGCAGAGAACTTTACTGGCGCATTCTCACAAGTCACTCTTGGGTCAGTTTTATACTAACAAGAAAATTTCGTAAATGCTTAAAACGGTGATAATCGCTTGCTTTTGGTTCAGGAATACACGATGGATGCGATAGAAATTTCCCCTCAGATTCTCGCCGCCTTTAGCACTTCATTAATGATACGAGAGTTGTCTTATCTTGCGGTATCAAGTGATTTACAGCATTGATTGTTCCAGACACTACAACTGTTTTGGACAACCTTTACGAAATTCCTCCTACAACGACCGACAGCCCCATTGAACTGGTTGTATCAGCGTTGGACAATGACTAAGTGTGTTGCTTCAGTAAACTAAGTTGATGAATCTCGAAAATCGTAATAAATCATCACATGGAAATTATCAGGAGCTACTTCCATATTATATATATACGAGGTGTGTTCAAAAATTATCGCGAATTTTGTGTTTTTTCAAAAATTATTTATTTATTGATTAATATCCACCTTGTCCCTTTCAAAGTAATTCCCATGAGATATAATGCACTTGTGCCAATGTTTTCTCCAATCTTCGAAGCACTTCAAAAAATAATTTTTTTTTATCTTGTTCAGCTCCTCCTTCGATGCCGTCTTTATCTCGTCAATCGTAGCGTAGCGTTGTCCTTTCATGGGCCTCTTCAGTTTCGGGAACAAAAAAAGTCACATTACTGTATTGTTTTTAACCAAAAAGTGGCGCGCAAGCAACGATGTGTGAGCAGGGGCGTTATCGTGATGCAAGAGCCAATTTTTGTTCTTCCACAAATCCGGGCGTTTCTGGCGGATTGCTTCTCGCAAATTGCGCATAACTTTCAGGTAATATTCCTTATTGACGGTTTTACCCTGTGGCAAGAACTCTTGATGCACAACGCCCCTGCAACCGAAGAAAAACGGTAAGCAAAACTTTTACATTCGACCGAACTTGGCGCGCTTTTTTCGGTCTTGGTTCGTGCGGCAGCTTCCATTGAGATAATTGAGCTTTGGTTTCCACGTCGTCACCAGTTATGACCCCCTGGAGCAAATTTGGGTCGTCGTGAACACAGTCCAACATCTCATTAGCAATGTTCATGCGACCCGTCATATACCCAAATCATGGAAAAAATCGAATGGCACGAGCCAATCGATATGACTAAGTTCTCAGCAACTTCTCTAACGGTGATTCGACAATTGGCCAATACCATTTTCTTCACTTGTACCACCGATAAACGTTGCTTTGGTCCAAAGTAGCTTCTCCGTATGGCACAGTCACCATTCGGAAGGTATCCACGCACTTCATTTCGTTTTTCACATAAAATTTGACCCAGGTTCTTTGATCCATCTTTTTGAATGGGTAAAAATCGAAGACGAGTCGAAACACGTGCGAACAAAGCAGCTCTCAACAATTAACTGAACATTCAAAATGACCGAACTCGTCCGCATGACTGAGAGACATGAGTACCAACATATCGCCACAAAAAAATCGAAATTCGAATGTACGTAACCGGCGAAAATTCAAAATTCGCGATACGTTTTGAACACACCTCGTATACATATATATGTATCATTGTCGCGTGCACCCTTTTTGAGTATTTGGCCGAGCTCATCCTTCTATTTGCGGTGTACGTGTTGATGTTGTTCCACAAATGGAAGGACCTACAATTTCAAACCGACACCGAACGGAAGATATTTTTATGAGGAGCTTTTTCATGACAGAAATTCACTCGGAGGTTTGCCATTGCCTGCCGAGGGGCGACCGCTATTAGGAAAACCTTTTTCATTGTGGTCTTTCACAGAGATTAGAGCCTACGTTCTCGTTGAATTGCGAATAGCAGTCACGAACTAACCCAGCTACGGCGGCTTTCCATCTTATGGGGTGGTGAATTTTTCAACGCACTGAAAAAACAATTGTAATTCGACGATTCTTCATTACAATTTTCTTCACTTTCTCAACATTTTTATAGTTTGTTAATGTACTCGGGCGTCCAAAGCGAACGTCGTTATTCAAATCTTCTCGACCTTCTGTGAAAAGCTTATACCACCTGTAAATATTCTGAACATACCTTTGAGGTGTGTGTACCAACATAAAAAAAAATAATAAGTGAAAGTGCTATGTACGTACCCCGCGAAATACACCTCGTAAGGAAGTTTGTACTAAAAAATACTAAACTTTTTGATGCAAATGTCGAATTACAGAATTAAAATTGCCAAGGACTCGCTCACATATTATCGCATTGAGTTCAGCAATCTCGATAACCCAAAAACCACACCAAGCAGCACATTTTGTGGATGTAAACATTTTTTTGAAATTACCTCAGGATTTTCTTCTCCCCAAATGCGTGAATTTTGTTTGTTGATAAATCCATCCAGCGTGAAATTAACCAATTAACGAGATTTATGCTGGGATAAAGATCTGTTGGCTTCAATTCTTGTGTTAATTGAATTTCGTACAGATGCATATGCAAATGTGAGTCACGAACTTTTAACAATATGTCATTCATAAAAATCCCCCATTTTCAAAGTAAAACCAAGTAATTGGAGCGTACACTTCTGGTAGGTGTTTGGCCGAGCTCTTCCTTCTATTTGTGGTGTGAATCTTGATGTTGTTCTACAAAAGGAGGGACCTACAATCTTATACCGACACCGAATGGCAAATGGTTTTTAGGAGGAGCTTTTTTTCGTAGAAATACACTCGAGAGTTTGCCATTGCCTGCCGAGGGGCGATCACTATTAGAAAAAACTTCTTTTATTATTTTTTATGTTCAATAGCGGAGATTTAAACTTTTGCACTTCCGAATGGTAATCACGCACCAACTCATTTGGCTACGGCAGCCGAAAATAAGTTTCAATAATTTTAACGCATTGTTCTATCATGTAAAATTTTACATCTGCCTACTAGAAAAATACTAAATATGGTTCAAAAAAGGTACCGTCTAGGAATTATTTTCTACTGACATCTGTGCGTCACTTTTGAAGACGCTTTATAAATAGATAGAAAAATCACGCATTTCTTACGCAAATCTTCATTTGAAAATTAGTTTGAAATTTCTGTTGCCTGACAATCAGCTGTTTCGAAATCAACTTCGAACCTCATTGAAATCGTGTATGAAAGAAAACGTGTGTGATTTTAATATAAATACACATATTTACAATATTTAAGTATGTAAACAAAAGTGTAACGCAAAAACACAACGTCTTATCAATGCTAATATAGAGAGTTCGCTACTTGTTGGTATTAAATGTGAAGGAGTAAGTACTTACGAATAAGCTTTCAGATTATTAAATACATAAAACAAAAGAGCACCATGTCACGCTGATAAGGTTTACCGAGCGGTCAGTTTAAAAAGGCAAGGGCCTCACAACTCAGTTGTGGTTTAAATATAATTGAATAAACAACTTAAAATAACGCGAATACTAAAAATGATATAAAAAGTACATTTTTACACTATAAACAAATAACAGTACTAAAACCAAAAACAAACCGAAACAAAAACAGAAATTCTTAGCTTTGAACACAAACAAAATAAGAATTATGAAATTGCTTTATTACATATTTGGCCTCCTTGCAATTTGCCTCGTTGGCATTGTGCAGTTGCAGCCCCCAATGGTCAATGGAAAGGTGATATTCTACACTAAAAAAAATGAGACCGAGACAAGCAGCATTTTTGCAATACATCGACGCCGATGTCGATATGTCATGGATCATTTGGGTCGTTGTCGCAATGTAAGCTAGTGCCAGTGTGTCGGTAGTGAGAAAAATAAATTAAAAACTAACTTGTCTTCCCATTCATTCCTATTTACAGTTTGCATAAACGTGCGTTGGTCTCGAGACCGGATGTTATATCCAGTTGGTGTAATATGGTTCAATACAACGCCAAACTGAACTATTTACATTAAGTGAAGTAATATTAAATTAAATGTGAATAATCCTATTGTAAATATCGAGTTATGGGCGCTGCTGAAATGCGAGTAGCAGACAGCTGAAATAAATGCCTGAGCTCACTTATATCGAGTTTTGTGAAATTGTGTTATACGTCATGAGATAAATAAACAGCACTGGTGGAATGTGTCTGGCAGCAAGATACCACCAAGCAAGATGCGGCCTATGGTAAATTCCAAGTAACGAAAATATTGCGCACAGTTTCTGACTCACTTGCGTCGACGGAATTTCACCGGTCTACGAAATGGGTATACAGAAAGAGGAAAGGGACGGTATTGGTTTACGTCCAATTATACAATAGCAGAAAATGATAGCGCGCTTTATTTGAGAAAAATTTACATATATACGTGTATAGGAATGCGCTATTTACTTTTCTCATTAATTTGTTCTATTTTTGTTAAGTAAATAACCCCTTTGGCGTCAAGCGCCACTGCATCAGCAACACCAATGAACGCTGCTTAAGTATTAGCCAAGAAAACTTAGCCCGCTAGTATCTAAAGCTGGAATCACACGATTTGTACATGCGGCTAAAAAAAATTGTCACATTCATAAACAAGCAAAGTGGCTGCTAAATTTCAAATATTTAACATATTTTGGAGCATTCGTTAGATTTTTTATTATGGAAAAAAAGTTGTATGGAAGAAACCACCTAACATCATCAAGAAAAAAAAATTGCCAGAAATCAACGCGATTTATTTTATAAATATTTCGTGTGCTATAAAACGGGCCCATCTAAAATTTTTGTACAGATTTTGTTTACCGCTTTTCAAATTTTCATGCACATTTTTTGAATTATTTTAAAATTTGCACAAAGTTTCATAGATGGATTTATATGGCAATTGTAAGGGAATGAATTATACAAGGTGGCACCAAATTAATCACCCCACGTCGTATGTCACTTAGATATATTTGACGCTTGTGAACTGGACAGCTATAAAAGAAAAAATATAAATAATTGGTCCTTATACCCTTTTTGGTCCTCCTCCTATTTGTGACATGCGTTCTGATGTCGTTCCACAAATGGAGGGACCTACAGTTCTAAGCCGACTCCGAACGGCAAATGTTTTATGAGGAACTTTTTCGTGGCAGAAATACACTCGGAAGTTTGCCATTGCCGACCAAGGGACGACCGCTATTAGGAAAAGTGTTTTCTAACATTTGGCGTTTCATGCACGGAGATTCGAACCTGCGTACTTCCGAATGGTAGTCACTCACCAACCTTTTCAGCTACTAAACAGGTATTAAAGGTCAAAATAAAGATTTCCATTGCTTAAAACCATTTTGTTTTATTTGTTTGTTGTAAAAAGTTATTCAAAAACAAAATTTGTGATTAATTTGGACCCTTTATTCTTCTTCTTAATTGGCGCGATAACCGCTTACGCGATTTTGGCCGAGTTTAACAAAACGCGTTAGTCGTTTCTTTCTCGTGCTAACCGGCGCCAGTTGGACACATCAAGTGAAGCCAAGTCCCTCTCCACCTGCTCTTTCCAACGCAGTGGTCAGCGAGTCACCCTGTCTGAAACCTCGTTTGGTATTAAATGGCTAGGAGAGGTCCTTCCCAATTATGACGGCACTGCTGGTATTCAGCTACATCATCTTACAAAGCCGTATTAGTTCAGAGATACCAAATTCAGACATCGCGGCATAAGGGAAACTCCTTTTCGTACTCCTTTTCAAATGCAGCTTTGAAATCAACGAAAAGATGGTGTGTGTAAATTCTCCTTTCATGGGTCCTTTCCAAGATTTGGCGTATTGTAAATATTTGGTCGATGGTAGACTTTCCAGGTCTAAAGCCACACTGATAAGGTTCCATCAGTTGGTTCACGGTGGGCTTCAGCCTTTCACACAATACGCTCGCTACAACCTTATAGGCGATATTTGGTAGACTAATCCCGCGGTAATTGGCACAAATTGCAGGATCGCCCTTCTTATGTATTGGGCAGAGTACACTTAAATTCCAATCGGCAGGCATGCTTTCATCCGACCATATTTTGCATAGAAGCTGATGCATGCACCTTACCAGCTCCTCGCCGCCATGTTTGAATAGCTCACCCGGCAGTCCGTCGGCGCCCGCGGCTTTGTTGTTCTTTAGCCGCGTTATCGCTATTCTCACCTCGTCATGATCGGGTAGCGGAACGACAATTCTGTCGTCACATTCTCGGTGACATGCGCAGCTATCACTGTTTAATAGGTTCGAGAAGTGTTCCCTCCATAATTTAAGATTATTCTGTATGTCAGTCACCAGATCGCCGTCTTTGTTCTTACAGGAAAACGCCCCGGTCTTAAAACCTTCTGTAAGCCGCCGAACTTTCTGGTAGAATTTTCGGGCGTTGTTCCTTTTGGCCAGCATCTCAAGCTCCTCGCACTCATGTATTTCGGCCTCTCGTTTCTTCTGCAGGCTGAATTTTCCGACTGTGGCGGGGGCAGCGCTCATAGGAACGTTCCAGGCGCTCATAGAAGGAATCTTTGGTCGCATCGTCCTTCTCTTCCATCGGGGCGTGGGCGCAAATTAGCGACATGTTGAAAAAACGGGATTTGATGCGGATTGTTGCGAGACGCTCGCCCACGGAGTGAACGACAGTACTTGGCGACGAAGTCTCTCTCCCACAACAAATCCGACACCGAATTTGCGCTCCTTTACATGACCGCTGTAGTAGACGTCTCAAGGTCCTATGGTTTTCTATCCTTGCCCCGTCCATCGCATCTCTTGGATGGCAGTGATGTCAGCCTTTACTCTCACGAGGACATCAACCAGCCGGGCAGAGGCACCTTCCCCATTAAGGGACCGGACATTCCAGGTGCATGCCCTCAAATCATAATCCTTAGTTCGTTTGCCTGGGTCGTCATCAGTATAGGGAGGTCTCATCCAAGGGTTTTTTAAACTTTTCATTGGAGGCGATTTTTAAGTGGCGGGTCCCAAACCCAACGCACAACCAGCTATCCTGGAATGTTTCGCCTTCTCACGTTAGCTCACTCCCGAACGGATGTTCGGAAGCTACCCAGAGGATACGTGGGCTAATCCCGGCCGTTGTGAGCTGCTTGAACCATATGCAGAAGAATCGTCCTGGCCATTCCCAAGTGAATGGCGATCAGTAATCAATTTGTTATACTAAAACATAAAATTAAAAAAAAAAGTACAAAGTTTTAAACTTTTCGTTATATGGTTTTTATTGTAGTACAAACTATGTTTTTTATAAAAAAAATAGAGATGTGTTTACAATTTTGCAAAACGGAGCAATAGAAGAAATAAGAGAGTTACGAATTAATAGTGGTTGGGGCAAGTTTGATATATTGCCTTCATTAAAAAATATTTAACGCAATTTCAAAGTTCAAATATTCTACACATAATTTTTATTTATTCCATTATTTTGAAATTTATTTATGTCGCTATTTACATAGAACGCCTTTTCATATCTATACCTTATTATGATGTCATGAAATCATGAAATTCTCAACAAACCCAGTATTCCCCAACAGCGGTTATCACTCACTCATTACGTCTACCATAGCCTGCCCATAAGTTAAGCCTAGCCGGCTACTCTACAGTCATGTACGTGATGTTCAGGAAGTCACATTTTCGTGACAAATCTCATATAATTCACCAACACTCACTATGGTTTCCCCTAGTTGATCACATTTTTTTACTAACGCGTTGCTATCAGATCGGTTTGACTTTTGGTTTTTTGAAAGATCATTAATTCTTAACTTTACTGATAACAATCGCGTCGAAGCCTGAGTGCATTTATTATCCAGTATATTTTCGGCTCTATTCTCTTTCTCTGAGAGCGTTAGAGATTAGAAAGTTGTGCGCTCTCTGTTTAAAGAATCATTGAAAAATGATCACAAAGTGGTGTGCCCTCTTGTCTTAGGCTACAATTGCAATGTGTGTGCATAGATAAGTACCTGAGAATATTTGTTTTGTTATTTAAGCAGCTGTCTATTTCGAAGCAGAGAGCTAAAGTTTTTAAATAACACTACTCTAGGAAGACAGCAATTAACAAGCAATTTGCATATAGTCACATACAAAGAGAATGCCGAATAGCAAGCAAAACATGCAAGTAATCTTTGTGAGGGGTAAACCGGGCCATTTAAAAATAAATATTTTAATGTTAGTATAAATATTTTTAGTATCAGGCAGTTAGCTAGCAGCTGTTATATTAATATTTTAATAATTTATGTAATATATATAATTTAAAATTTATTCAAAGTTTTCACCCTTTCGTACATTCTTGTTGTAAATCTACATAGAAAACTAGCTGATTCTTACATTTTAGATGTATCGGTTGTTTTTGGTTTTAAAGCTTGAGAACTTTAACTGATAATACAAAACAGAAATATTTTTGAGATGAATCTTTTTATCAACATTTTTGTCTACCAGGACAATTTCATTATGTTTATTTCTTGAATATGAAAAGCGGCATACACTCGCCGCGGCTACGAGTTAAATGATGAATTCGATTAATCCAATTTTTGAATAGTTTTTCCAGTGCATCTGAGAAATAAATCTAAAATCCCAATCAGCAAAAATGCGAAACAAACGATGTTCATTTGGCTTCAATTCTTCCACGAGCTGTGTTTTATATGCACGTACGCCCAGATCCTTGCGTAAAATATTCCACGTAGTCGAAAGACAAAGGTCAAAAGTCAAAAAGCAAAGCGATTCATGATAACTTTACAAACCTTACTGAACAGAAATGTCAACACAGTTTGCCATTCAGTAGTTCTATGTGAAAAATGAGGGGAACACTTTTCTGGAACATATTAAGTCATTAACGCCTCAATAGAGGGGCAATTTTTGTCTCTTTTGTAGTAAAGGGGAGAAAATATTCACAATATTCAGATAAGGGATTCAGAGGGATAACAAAAATTCCATTGTATATAATTCTTTTCATACACCAAAGCTGAAAGTTCAACCTAAAACCCAGAAATAAGTCAAAATAGAAAATGAATAAGGGTTAATTTCATTAGTGCGTATTGAAAAACTTATTAGACGTAGATTTTTGTGAAAAAATGGAAGTGATGCTGAAATTTAGATATTGAAAAAAAAATCCAATTTTTATATCGAACGAGGTCGCTTATTATAAGGCATAAATAAAATGAAAAGAAAAAATTTACAAAAACATAGGCCAGCCTTTAATAGTCAAATGACCCTTAATTTAAAAGAAAATCATATGCTGAAATGAAAACAATAAAATTTGAATAGAAAAAGAATTTTAACTATAAATTACCCTTTAGTTATTTCAATTAAAAACGTATGCATTTTCCATTCTGAATATATGCAGTTATCCAAAACAACTTGTGCAAAGCTGAATAAAGTAGAAGAGGTAAAAGGTAAGAGAAAAGAGCCTCTTTGGATTGTTTAGATTTCGATGAAATTTCAAAGTCTTCGCTTTTTATAGATATAAGGAAGGGACGCTGGTATATATTGCCATAGTAAAAGACGAATAGAAAAAGAGGCGTGCATGAACAATCGAATTTTAATATTTTAGATATCCATAGATAGGAGGCAAACACTTTATTTATATTTTCATGACTTTTTTTTATTCCAAATTGAATTTTTATTATTTTATTAATATAAATATACCTATAAATTTTTATTTCAAATATATACATTTTTACATTTTGATCTGTATATTTATATTTCATACACTTTCAATACTTTTTTAATAATTTTTTTTTTATCGGGACAGACCAGCAAGTACAGCACTCAGACACAATTAAGTCCGTTGTACTGCACTCGGATTCCTTGTTTAATTTTCTTTAAATCTACTCGACGCCCGAAGAAATCTGAGTAGATCTTGGGGTACCAGGGAGCCAAGGTGGCCGATCTGCTTAATAAATTTACTGCAGAAAGATACGAGGTACGTTCAAAAAGTATCGGCCTTCTGAGAACATTTTGTACCATCAATAAACGTTGCTTTGGTCCAAAGTAGCTCTCCGTATGACACAGTGACATTCGGAATGCATCAATCTTTTTGAATAGGTAAAAATCGAAGACGAGCCGAAACACGTGCAAGCAAAGCAGCTATCAACAATTAACTGAATATTCAAAACGGCCGAACTTGTCAGCATGAGTGAGAGACATGAGTACTAACATATCGCCACAAAAAATTGGAATTCCATTACCTGTAACTTGCGAAAATTCAAAATTCGCTATACTTTTTGAACACACCTCGTATTTGTATAAAAACATCTTGCCAAGGAATGTGGGGACTCAAACAATTTTAATTTCTTCTTATTATAAAATATTTTTAACTCCCATGAAAAACTATCTGCAAAGAAATTTAAAAACACCAATTAAGTTACTTGATCGTTTTTGAGAGCTGAGTGAATAAGCTCGCTAGAAAAAAACTTTTTGATAGTTTGCGAAGCAGAAAGCGCGTGGACTACCTGGCTGTTTGTTAAGCACAATTTACCTTAATTTTACGTGAATTCATTCTATTTCATTTTGTTCGTGCGCGTATAAAAATTTGGACGTGGCGTATACGCAATATTTTTCACTCTCTGGTTAATGAGGAGAAGTCGTTGTTCTGTGGGTATACAGTAATTAAAAAAACATGGGCATAGTGTCTAAACTTAATTCTAAATGTGATATAGCGCTCTTTTTTCTTTTTTGGTAGTTAATTTATTAATCGATGACATTTGGCTGGCTTGATGTGCAATAAACTCTGATCACCGTTAGAAGAATCAATTCAAATAGTTTAAGTATTTGTGGTTGTACTTTTTAAATGTAGTTAGACATAATTTCTATTTTTTTTATTGTCGAATTGAAGTGTTTTTACGAAAAAGAAATTTTAAGAGCCACTCGAAAATTCTTCTATCTGACCGATGTTTGCAAAACCTCAGCTTAAATGAATTTGTTATAAAATATGTATTAATCTAAGAGCTAGTTCCTGACTTAAGAAATGTTTTTATTTGTGTTGCTTCGAATTATTTAAATACAATAATAAATGTATGTTTAGACTATTTCAATTTTAATTTTCAGCAGATTTTTTGAACGTCATACGTAGAATAACTTATTCCAATATTGAAATGGTTATAAAATAGATTTAAAATACACGCACGGTATTAACCTCCTATTTACATGCCCTATCAAACCTGCTCCCCTAACACCTTTCTCCCTCTGGATACAATCTGTCGAAAGACTTTGTTTTCTAGGCCTACCGTTAGATGAGATAGACAAAGATGATCGGTGTTTACACCACACTGGCAAAGTTTAGTAAACTGTGACAACAACAAAATCCGGAAAACATTTAAAGGGGAATGAAGCAGTGGCATTGGGCTCACAATTGCTTGAAAAAAGGATATATTTATTGCTTGTTGCTTCTTAATTGTGAGTCTGATGTGACAGTATGTGGTAATGCAACGATAATTCGATACCAGGGTAGAAGAGTGGCGATGTTGGAATTACTTCGCGCACTATGAAAGCACTAAGATGTTACACCAAACATTTTTATAACAGCACCACAATTTTTACAAGTTTTGACTACTCACATATTTATTTTTTAATTCCAATAAAAAAATTTTCTAATAAAAATATGGTATAGGTATTCTATAACAAGCACCATAATAGTCCAAGTTTCAAACGTTGTAGATGATTTATAAATTTAAATTTTAATCAATTGTACCGCAAGGTAGTGTCCTTGGGCCGCTTCTTTACCTTCTTTACACAGCTGATATCCCTACACCGGCAACTAAGAATTCTCTAATAGCAACATTTGCAGACGACACTGTCTTGTTAGCATCAGACAAAGATCCAAGAACGGCTGCTTATAAACTTCAGGAATTACTTGACAACACCACTCAATGGTTCGAGAGATGGGGAATCAAAATAAACGAAGATAAAACCGCCCATGACACATACACTAACAAGAGAAAAAAACAATACAATCCAATATTCATAAAGAATAAACAAATCCACCACGACACAAGGGCAAAATACTTGGGTATGATTATTGACAATAAATTTAACTGGAAGTTACACATTGGACAAAAACGACGCGTAATCAAGACTAGGTTTAAACAACTACATTAATACTAGAAAATAAGATACTAATATACAAAGTAATTATGACACCAATATGGAAATATGGCTCAGAGCTCTGGGGAACTGCGAGCAGAACAAATATAAAAATTATTCAACAAACGCAAAATAAGATACTCCGTATAATATCAAAAGCAGAGTGATAATATCCGTCGGGAACTTAAAGTAAAAACAGTCCATGAAGAAATACGCAACAACAGCTTAAGACACACAAACCGACTACTAGAACATTCTAACAGGGAAATTCGGCAACTTCCATTAAAAGAGGAAACCGAGACGAGGAGACTTAAGCGCAAACGACCAACTGACCTGCAGATGTAAATGGTGTCACAATTTTATGAATATATTTATTCATTAAATAATTAAATTAATTAAATAACGAGTTAATTTTTGTTTTTTTCTTAGATAAATGTATATAGTGGTATTGGCTTCTAAATACTGTTGAAACCCAAAAAGAAAGAAAAATTGTAAATATTTTAAGTTGAAATAGAAACAATAATAAAGGGTAAAAAAAAAAAAAAAAATCAATTTAAAAAATTTTAATTAGAGTTTTATACAAAATTTTGGATATGCACTTTTGGATTTTCGTTGATTTGTGATAATCTTTCGTGAAATTTCTTCATATAATGAATGCACGAAGTTTTGTGGCCACTGTCAAGCCTGGAGAGCAATTGTCTTACTTATTATGTGTGGGGGGAAGTTGAAACAAAGATTAAAGCAACGTTTCGTGATACTCTCGAGACCACTTTCTTGGATGAGACTCAAGCAAGTAGACTATTTAAATGATGGCTAGAGTTGACGGATGTTGTATTAATAACCTTAAACTATAGTATGACATCTGTACTTTTACTGCACTCAATCGTGTGAATATAAGATACTTAATATATAATTATTTTTGAGTAGATATCCATTACTTTTATTTTTAAATTCAATATTACTTGTGCTCACTAAAATAACCTATTTTTTTGGTATTTATGGTATAAAAAAATAGAGATATATAGATATAGGTATAGTGGTTGTCGTTTGACACACCTAGTCTTGCTATAGGCCCATTGTGATACCACCGGGGCTGTCCCCTCTCCTCACTCTACATTGACCTCATTGAACCAACCTGTGGCTTTGATATACCTAACAAGACTTGTTATTTTTATATTGGCTACTTCTGCCAAGTTATTCAGGGAACTTTTTCCTAAAATATTGAACCTTCTTCTCTCCAGAGCCATACACCCGCATAGAAAGTGTTCTATAGTCTCTTTTTCTTCAATGTCGTTAGAGCTTCTGCAATAGTCGTTATAGGGCGCTCCCAGTCTAGTGGCATGCCTACCAATCAGACAATGCCCGGTTAGGACCCCGAGAAGATTTCTCATATTTTTCCTGTTTATTTTCAACAGTCGCTTTGTGCGGCCCATATTGCATTCCGGCTACGTCATTCTATATACTAGTTGCACAGGTCAGAGACTAAGACCATAGCCTGTTGGCAGCACGGATTGTGTGTTTCTCTATGAGCATTTTACCTTTAGCTGAGCCTATACCTTTAGCTGGTTGGTTCGCTTTATCTGGTTGGATTGGTAATGTGGTACCCAATCTCACCAGATCATCTGCTTTGCAGTTGCCTTCTATGTCTCTATGACCCGGCACCCAGAGCAGGTTTATTACAAAGTACTGTGATTGTTCTGTCAAAAGATCGATACATTCTTTTACTGCCTTCGACTTAATATTAGGCGATTTTAAAGCTCTCAGGGCCGATTGGCTATCTGAATATATGTTTATATCTCTTGTTGTGAGCACACTTTTATTTAGGGCTAGCAGGCCTTCTCTGATAGCCAATATTTCAGCTTGAAATACACTGCAGTGATCCGGTAAGCGGAACGAGATGTTGGCATTCATTCCTTCAGAATGAAGGTCTCCGCCTACTTGATCATTTAACTTGGAACCATCAGTACAGATGCTTATTCCGCTTTTAATTTCCATTAAACCGTTGTCCCAATCTTCTCTCGTTGGGAAAGTTGTGGTAAAGGATGTAGTTAAATGCAACTCTACTGAGCTACAAAGGTCTGCCGTTTGATGTAGGAAGGGGTTTTCGTCTAGTATTTTTGCGTGACCTCTTCTTTTAGTGGCTAAGTTAGAAGATTCTCCTAACCTGAGTACCGATTTCACCGCCAGCTGTTTTCTGTAGGCCTCAATCGGTAATAGGTGCAGCATGACGCCCATCGCTGCCGTGGAACGGGTATTTTGTATTTTCTGGTGATTATGATTAGTTCTGTTTTGTTGCGATTTATCCCAAGACCACTCAATGCAGCACACCGGCTTACATCGTCCAAATCATTTTGCATTATGTTGCAGAAGGTATCTGGGAATTTCCCTCTTATTAATATTGCAACATCGTCTGCGTAGGCCACTGCGTGTATCCTCCTTTCCTCCAGACTCTTCCACAATTGGTTCATTGCCAAACTTCACAGCAGAGGAGAAAGTACACAGCCCTGAGGGGTGCCCCTCTTGATGGATCTGCGTATCGTCGAGGAGCCTAACGTCGAAATTAGATATCGTCCCTTAATTTATGGGGACCCGGTGGTCTAAAAATTTAAAAAAATCGATTGTTTGGTTTTTCGGTATTTCGAAAGTATAGTATCTTAAGAATATTATAACTTCTACAGCCCAATAACTAGGTAGAGAGCGGTCCTGTACAGGAGCCCTCAAACTTCAAACTCATTTGTCACGAAACGACTTTTTTCGCCCGATGTTATCAAAAAAAAAAAAAAAAACTATTCAACCGAATCATCTGAAATTTTAATATGTTTTATCGCCCGTACTAGAATCATATTATTATTTGCATTATTTCGTTTTTTTTTTTATTAAAGAAGTAAAAAAAGCCAATTTTTGGAGTGCCAAATTCAAAAACGGCGCCATTTTGTAAATTTTTTTTATTCTAGTACATAGGGACATAGCTACCAGTCATACTGATAAACAATTTTTTTGATTTTTGTGTTTCAGATAAATAAAAGAGAGAAAATGGGTAACACCGTCCAGGTCCCATTTTTTGGGAGGGTCAACTTCAGCGCCATTTTTTTAATTATTAAAATTAAAAAATTTTATTTTTCATTTTTGTATGTAAAAGAAGTTAAATAAAAAGCCTAAGAAATTTAAATATCGTTTTAAATATTTTTATTGTAAACAAGTTTCTGAAAATACCATAAATTTTCGAGCTCTAGACCACCGGAACCCCTTAAGTATGAGGTACATTTAAGAATTAAGGTAGCATACGCTATATTCTGTAAGGTGAAACCTTACGCTTAGAAAACCATCACATAGCACCACAAGAATGGCACGGGAACCCGCAAGGGAGCAGAGGTTGCAGTCGGCCAAAGAGTACTTGGAGAAGGTCGATATTATGCTAGTTAGTAGATACCAACATCCCATGGGACTGCGCAAAAACAACAGCCCAGAACCATGTATGATGTAAAAGCTTTATTTAGGTCCTATAAAGGCTCCCCAGCGGAGTGAACAAGGAATAAAAAACCCCGTATTTTGTAAGTTGAGCTTAGCGAAATTTATTTTGTAAAATTTTTACTACTTAGTTTGTAAATAAAAATTGTATTTTATGTGCTTTCTAAATCAATTTTAAATTATCAATTTTATATAAAATTCTACAGAAACTTCCAAACTAACCTCTTTCAAGCATTTGACTGGTCACGATACAACTCTTACACCCTGTGAATGTGCCATCTATTTCTTATAGGCACAATTACCAAAAAAAAAAAAAACGAAAACCGAAGCACAGATAATGAAAAAAAATCTTATCAATATGTGTCGATATACAAGGTTGCCAAGGCAAAAGATATCAATTCAATGCTCTCGAATAGACTTCGTTAGATACGAACTGCAGCTGTGTGTATTGATGTTGGCAAACAACAATGCAGCCACCTTCGTTCCGCTATCACAGCCATTCACTCAAAAGAGGGCGTCTTAAGTAGCGCCGCGAGGAATCGTTTATAATCAGTTTCACACCGGCATTCGCTGAGAAACAGTTAAATTACTTTGTGTAATAGTGAAAATCTAAATAAATACTTATCACGCGTCTTAAAGGGTGAGAAAATAGGTAATACAAGAAGTATCTACCTGCACAAGTGTTCAGTTTACTTAAAAAGTGAGATAAAAAATTCCCGAGTATTCCCTGAACTTAGTGCAACTCCAGGCACATTTCATAAAACATAAGTGCAAAATGGTTTCGAAGCTGATGCAATTTTCTACTTGTACTTTGTTCGTCTGCGCACTGTTGGTGTTTAGCATACCCTCTGAGACGGAGAGCCGGCGTGTGATCTTCTATGCGCCCCAACGCATACAAATTTTTACGTCACAGATTTTATCGTCGCGAGCAAAAGAAAAGCCTTGTGCGAAGTGTCATATGCGAGATCATCGGGGGATTTGCCGGCGCGTTTTATCATTCAATAGCAGTAAGTGTGTGATTTCGCATAATTTTGTTATTTTTTTTATACTTGCACACATACATACACTCCGCGTCAAAACGATAGCATAATAATATTGGAATAGGTTTTGACTGTTTCTTTTTGGTTTTTTTGAATATTCATTATATTTTTTTTATAAAAGTTTAGCTCATTGTCTAACAAAATCCATATATGTTAAATCCAATTTTCAGATTTTATACAAAAATTAGAAAAATTCCACAAACTTTTCATCACAATCCCACGGCTTCTAATTAGAATTTTTACAAATATTTTTTGAATATAAATAAAAGTATCATACAAAATAGCATTGATGGTTTGAATCATTGGCTCGAACTCTTTGTGGAGCTGTAAAAACAAATGAGCAACGACTTGATGTTTGACTCCAAACGTGATTTTTTGAGCGCTGGCTCGTCTGGCACCTTCCATTCGGCACTTTGACGCTTAGTTTCAGGTTCATGGTCATGGAAACACCACGTTTCATCACCAGTTGCAATGTTGTAAAGGAAGTACTCGTATTTTCTCGCCTCTCCAATGAGGTCTTTCGAATGTTGAATTCTGAGCAAGTTTTGGTCCTCAGTTAACTTGTGCGGAATGAAACGTGTGCAGACCTTTTCTAAGCCCAAATGATCAGTTTAAATGCGATAAATCGATGTTTTGAAGATATTCAATCCCGATTTCATGAATTTCGACGATCATTCGGTTCAGTTTTGATAAATTTACGACAAACAATTTCGTTGGAGTTTTCGGTGATTACTGATTTTCGGCCGCTCATTGTCATTTATGTCCTCACAACCATTTCTGAAATGAGGGAACCACTCATGAACTCTGGCATGAGATAGACATTTATCGCCACTACCTCATTAAAAAGATGGCGGCATAAAAAACATTTTTATGACACCTGTCTTGTTTATTTTGGACTTCACCTTGTACTTTGGCCTTTATTACTATTCGTTTGATTTCCCAAATACCTAATTTTTAGTTTTCTGGACATTTCCTGCCAGATGTACTCAATTAGATTGAGATCAGGCGAGTGATTAGCTGGATAATTATATCATAGTTTACTCGAACAAAGTACAAGTTTCAGGTTAATGATTTCTTTAACTTTTTTCCTTGATTATGTACAAAAAAATGCCATGCATTTGTTACAAATAAATTCGCAACACCTTCAGGGGGGAAAATAATGAAAATTAGAAAGATTTTTTAACGAATTCAAATTTGCACCTTATGACAGCGAAATCTAATAGACCATAAAATTACATACCAAGAATTGTTTCATCAATTCTAATTAAAAACCTTGGAATTGTGATGTAAATCTTATATAATTTTGTTAATTTTTGTATAAAGTTTAAAACTTGGTTATACAAGAATTTCATTAGACATTGAAATATGATTTTATAAAAAAATAGTAAACAAAAAAACAAAAAAAAAACAAGTTGTTCGAAGCTGCCGAAAATGCTGATATACTATCATTTGCCGCGGCTTGTATATTACTGACTGAGTATTAACTGAGTATTCCCCGGCAGCTAACATTTGCGCCTATCGTCAAGCAAAATAAAAGTATTTTAGTACCATATCAAACAGAGTATTTCTAATCTCTTGGGGACTTTGCCTTTCTTATTGAGTTTTGTTCTTGTTTTCTTGCTTTGCAGATGGTATTAAATGTTGAATTATTGCTGTGACAAAATCGCTGCATCTCTACCTGGAATCTCTACCTGTTGTGCCCTATGCCCGAATGAGTAAGCAATTAGGATTTGGTGTTTGAGCGAGCGGTTTTATGACATTAGCAAATTTTATTTATAATTTGTTACGTTTACTAATTTATTGTAGTTTTAAGTGGTGCCAAATGAAATATTATAGAAAATATTTTAACAATTCCGCAGTATTAATAAAATACATATTTATTTAAACAAAACCACATTTGTATTACAAGTTAAGTATCACAAAAAAATTTCTTAAGTTAAAAATGGCATACAAATTCGATAGCCATAGATCTTAAGAAAAGTATTGCGCACAATTTTACGCAAAGTAAAAAGTTTATTTGTATGTAATAAAATTTTGAAGGGTTGTTGCTCTTTAATTAATCTACAAACAATGAAATGCTTTATGGGAATTCTATACCATTTCAGATATCAAATACTCCATAAAAATGATAAAAAAACAGGTAACAGGGGGGAAATTTAGTAAGTATAGCCATCTACATGGGCGTTATTAAGTTGGGCGGTCTTCTCGCAAGGCCTACCTTTTTTAGTTGCCGGATCAGTGAGGCTAAAAGCTGAAGTATGAACTATCAGGTCAGTCCATAAGTTCATGCGTTTTTTAAAGGTGGTTTTAAAATTAATAAAAAAGATGTTTAAAGTATTTATTAATCAATAATATATTTTCCTTCATAATTTACAATGTCTTCTCAACGTTTAGGCACATTTTTAATTCCCTGCTCCAAAAATTTGTTGTCCTTGGAGCCAAAATACGCTTCCATATCTCTTTTTATAGCTTCTTTTGAGGAGTAGTTCTTGTTACTCATATGGGATTGAAGTCCACGGAAAAGGTGATAATCACAAGGTGCAATATCCGGAGAGTATGGTGGATGCGCCATTAACTCCCATCCGAGCTCATTCAGCTTGCCTAATGTTTACCATGCGGTATGAGGTCTTGCATTGTCGTGGTGAAACAAACCTTTTCGTCTATTCACTAAAGACGATCGATTTTTGTTAAGTGCCTCATTCAGGTTTGATAGCTGATGGGAATAATAATTAGCAGTTATCGTCTGGTTTGGTTCCAGAAGTTCATAATAAACAATACCGGTCATATCCCACCAAATAGACAGGAGAATCTTCTTAGGGTGAAGGCCACCTCTAGGGGTCGGTTCTGGTGTTTCATCTTTATCTAAACATTGGCGTTTCCGAACAGGATTTTACATCACCAGTAACGATACGGTTAAAAAAACTTTCATTTTCAAGCCGTTGCAGCAGCTGAGAACACACATTAATTCTCTGCTGAAGGTTGGCGACTCTCTGCTGAAGTCTATGCGGAACCCATTTTCCCAGCTTTGAAACCTTTCTCAACTGAACCAGGTGACTGTGAACTGTTCCATGCGATGAATTTAACCTCTGAGCTATCATATCGATTGTCAAATTTGGCTCAGCTTCCACGAGTTCGACCAAAGCGTCGGAGTTGAAGACTTCAGGGGCATCCTCCACGTCGCAGTTACCACTTCGGAATTTTGAAAACTACTTTTGCGCAGTCTTTACACTCGCGGTATCCTAACCGTGAACAGTGTTTATTTCTGCAGCAGCAGTTGTTGCATTTTTACCACTTTTATAAAAAAAATAAAAAATATGCCTCTTATACGTGTTCGAAGAATCCATTTTATTTTTTAACAACACGTGCCTCTATCCGCGATTAAAATCACTTGTTGAATGCACAATATATCAAGGAAAATATGAATAGTTACGCTATATTCCGCGATAATTTTTTGTTTGCAAAAATCGTACAAAAGTGAAATTATGGGTAAAATACGCACGAACTTATGGACTGACCTGATATTATGGACTTTTGAGAAAATATATATTCATATTTATATATGTTTTAGAAATAGTTAATACTAGTCCTTTTGACTGACACAACTAGAGTTGCCATAAATATATTTTCTCAGGTTCTATTTAACCTAAGTCTATTTTGCCTAAGGCTGAAAATTGGTTGAAAACCAAATTCTTTCAATAAATGTTCCGCCTTGAGGACAAATTTCAGAATATTTGCAGCAGAAGCATTCGTAATTCTATTCGGATCCATTTGATCTCTATGAAATGAAGATGAAATATTTGTTAAGCATACAGTTGCGGTTCCATTACATTCCAGACAGAATCTACAGTCTGTCTCATTCCTAATGTGAATTATGAAAGCTATAGAGTAGACCCGAACATTTAAGAAGATGTGTATGTGTATGTGTATTTATATTTAGTACCAGTCAGGTGGCGAAAAGAGTGCTGGGCTTTGAGGCTTTCAATGATAAAGTTATGTTGGACCTCGTCAGGAGATGGCTAAACAGAAAATACTTTACCGCACTTGGGACTCAGATCATAGACACATAAAGAGAAACTGCTTATAAAACAGGATACGACCAGGCAGATTCTTCCTGAAAAAAAATCGAATTGATATTTCTTATAATACTTCTAAACTACACCTTAGAAAATTATCTCGTAAGCAAACTATTGAAAGATGAGAACAACTGCGGCTTGACCTGTTTCATAGCAGACGTTATAGTCTCAATAGAAGTGGAAACGAACACGAAGTGTGAGAATTGTCTGAAAAGAGAACATAAGTACCTAAGTACAAAGCAAGGGCAAAATTAATTACCCTATTGCAAGATTTATAATTTTAGCGCGCCATGATAAAAGACCCTTTGATGCCGGAAATTGAAGCCTCTGATCTCCATAACAATTGGTTTCAAGCGCTACATGTCATACAGCATGAAATAATGGATCTACTGCCTCGTCATTTCGGTGAGCAATTTATCTTTCGTCTCGGACCAGTGGATTTGCTACCAAAGTCGTGTAATATCACACTTTGAACGCTTATTTGTGGGGCTATGTAAAATCCAAATACTTTGTCGATTAACCAGTTTCGATTGAGGCATTGGAAGCCATTATTGCTAAAGTTATTCACGAGATACGGACCGAAGTCCACCAGCGAGTCATTCAAATTTGGTGTTTAGTGATGGCCAAATTACGGTGCAGTTGCGGCTAACAATTGAAGGGGATTATCTTTCAAAAATAAATGTCACAAAAGTAATAAAGATTGAGTTGTTTTATTTAAATTTAAAATCTGATCCCTCAAAATTGGTCACTCTTTATTTATGTAGTGTTTAATTAAATAAAACATGATATTACTTGGAATATGTGTCATTGGAACTTCAAACTTTACTTCCTCCTTCAAGTAGCATACGGATTCCTCTGACGAAAAATTCGGGTTTTTTTGACTTGATCCATTCATTGAGCCAGTTTGCGATGCTCTCGTAAGAAGAGAACCGCTCTTCAATAATTGCTGACTGCATTGCTCGGAGCAGATGGTAGTCCGAAGGTGCTATGTTTGGGGAATACGGCGGGTGGGGGCAAGATTTCTCAATTCAGTCTCTCTAAATATTTCTGTACCGATTTAGCAACGTGTAGATTTGCGTTGTCATGCAACAAAATCAGTTTGTCATATCTACCGTCCTGTTCCGGCCGCTTTTCTTTGCGAGCTCGATTTAAACGCATTAGCTGCAGTCGGTAACAATCGCCAGTGACGGTTTCAGATGGTTTAAGGGGTTCATCATAGATGACACACTTCAGATCGCATCAGTTGCACAACATAACCTTTGAAGCATGAATATTTTTTTCGCTGTCAGTGGACGTAGTTCACCTAGCAGCCTCCAACATTTTTGACGCTTAGGGTTATCATAATAGATCCATTTTTCATCACCAGTGACGATGCGATGCATAATAGATGACACCCTTCTGATCCCACCACATGCACAACATAACCTTTGAAGCATGAATATTTTTTTCATTGTCGATGGACCTGGTTCACCTGGTAGGCTCCAATATTCTCTTAATAGATCCACTTTCCAACACCAGTGATGATGCGATGCAGAAAACCTTTTATTTTCTGTCATTCAAGAAACATCTCACACGTCACCGAACGTTTTTCGATATCCCTCTCCTTCAGTTGATGAGGCAAACAGTTACCTGCTTTCTGGGCCATTCCCATTGCGTGCAAACATTTAGCTTATTGGTCTGTTAATCTGTTCAGATCCAACTCTTTAGATATCTCATCAAGAGTTCGACATGCGTCTTCATCCAATAATTGTTGTAATTGAGCATCTTCGAATTTTTTCGGTTCCCCTTCGCGAACTTTATCCCTCACGTCGAAATTGTCACTTTGGAAGGGTCGAAACCACTCTTTACAAGTTGTATTTGATGGAGCGTGATTACCGTAAATATTGATCAATATACGATACGTTTCAGCTGCACTTTTCTTTCAAAGGTGATAATGAAGTATGACTGTTTGGTGACCGCTAATGCTGTTGGGACGGTCGTCGTTCATTTCTGACATGAGATGAGAAAGAATCTTTACGCTTCAAACGAAAGTCAACTACTGCAATCGACACCTCACATATACACCTTCAAATCACAAGTGCATGACTAGAACGAACACAAAAGTAGTATCAGCAGCAGCACCTCTTTTACGAGGGCGGAATCTTATTTCCATACCCAATATTATATAAATGATAAATTGCGCTCCATTCGTCTCGGTTAATGATATGGCTTCTTCTTGCGTTCAGGCTTCGCAGGTCGTCTTCCAAATAATCTGCTCAGCTTTTTTGTGGCCGTCCGCATTTTCTGCTACCCTAAACTCGAAAGATAAGAGTCTTATTTGAAATTTCGTGTCATCCATTCGAGGTACGTGCCCTAGCCATCGAAGACGTTGCGCCTTCGCAAAGCGTCCATTTACAAATTCTTCGATCTCATTGATATGTTCTATTTTATAACACCCCATCAGGTTCTCGTATAGGACCAAAAAGTCTCCTCAAAATTTTATGTCCTCACATGAGTTTCACATCCATATGGCTTATTGTGATCCTATAGATGTGTAACTTACATGTCCATGACAAGAGTTTGTTTCTAAAAAATTTGCGGTGTGCGCTATAGCTTTTATTTGCAGCCTGCTGTCTGTCGTTAATGTAGATGGCGGGTTTACTGTACTGTATGACTTTACTATCTACTTGCTTTCGACCTTTTCAAATACGTCGCGCCCGACCTTCCATCTAAGGCTTTTTTGGAATGATGAAAACTCTGTATGCCATTACGGAGCTAAGTTACTAAAGTACCAAAACATTTAGCAAACTTTGACTCGTTTTACTTTATTCTTTCATTTATATTAATTTCTTATAGTTTATTCTACAATAAGCAATGCTTAAACTAAAATCTCAAACTTTCAAACCTTTTAAGTTCTGTTACAAGCTAAGTCCATTTTAGATATGAAATTATAATGAAGTTAGTTTTACTTAATCATGTAAATATTAAAAACAATATTTTTAATTTTCATTCGAAATGGTCACCATTTGTTTTTACATAAGCCTTTAAACGATTAGGCTATTCCGCTATTGCATCACAGACGGTTTCCATGGATATTGATGTCGTTGCTCGCACCAAAGTTTGTTTGAGACTCTCCAAATTTCTGTGAGGTCTTCGACAGCCCATGTTTTCCAATTTCGACCACCCAGGAATATTGTTTTTAGCCATTGCTGGCCGGTTTTAGCATTATGGGCTGGAGTTGAATCTTGATGGAAGAAGTGAGAATGGTTGAAGTGAGTACTGCTCAACTGCTTTAACACGCTTTTTCAGACACCACTGGTACACTTTTGCCCCGGTCTTAATCCCTTTTTCGCAGAAAGATAGAGATGTAACGGCTTTACAAGAAATTCCCCACCAAACCGTTACGGAGGCTGGATGTTGGCCACGCTGAACCCTTGGAACAACATTTTTCGCGTCTTTAGAAGTTTTAGCATAGATTTTGTCATTTTGTTTATTAAAAACTTCTCCAACAGTGAAAGTTTTCTCATCAGTGAAAATAATAATATATTTTCATGGCCGTTGATTGCGTGCCACCGAAGAAGACGCTTGCATCGGCGGAGTCTAATTTTCCTCAAAGGAGTTGTGAAAAGATGACCCGTTGACCGACGGAAGGTTTTCATGTGGAGATCATCTCTAATAAGTCTTAATATGGATTTGGTTGATACATTCACTTTCTTGGACATGTTTTTTTGTTTTCTCGAATGGCTTTTACGGCTGCACTGTTTCGAACCACGCGAGGACCACTACTTCTTTTTCTGTCTGTCACTTCAGACGTTTGGGAAAAACGATTGATTTTGCGTTGAACAAACATTCTCGAAATATTAAGTTTTTTCAGCAATTCATCAATCTCACTTGCATTTTTACCACACTTTTGCAATGCAATCACTGCAATGCGATTTTCCTTTCGCATATCTCAGATATGGTGGTCTGATGGACCGAAATTAAAATATAGTAGGAATAGGGGCGGCAATCAATAGGCCTAAATTAAAGAAATCCATTCTAATGGATCTTTAACCAACAATATTCCAGGCAGAAATACATATATAATTGGCGCGTATACCCTTTTTCGGTGTTTGGTCGAGCTCCTCCTCCTATTTGGGGCGTGCATCTTGTTGTTGTTTCATAAATGGAGGGACCTGCAGTTTCAAGCCGACTCCGAACGGCAGATATTTTTTTATGAAGAGCTTTTTCATGGCAGAAATACACTCGGAGGTTTACCATTGCCTGTCGTGGTTCGAGCGCTATTAGAAAAAAACTTTTTCGACATTTAGGTGTTTTATCGAGTTTCGAACTTACGTTCTTTCTGAATTTCCAATTGTAGTCACGCACCAACCCATTTGCCTACAGCGGTCACAGAAATGCATGCCATAGTGATATATGTGAGAAAATGTCTCCATAGGAAAATGAGAGGAAACCACAATTACTTACATACTTTAGATAGTCAGGCAGCTTTGCAAGCCCTTCTCTCAACTTCAAGTCACCTCAAAAATATTACTTAACTGCCTGAATCTTCTCAAAATTCTAGGGAGAGAACTTCATCACATTATTATAAGGTTGGGTTCCCGAACACGAGGGATGTGAGGAAAATGAAATAGTGGACCATTTAGTTAAAAAAGGCGTAAACATGCCCCTAATTGGTTCTGAGCCTTTCTGTGGACTTACAAACGGCCACGGAATTTCTGATAAGCTACTTTCACTCAGTAGAGTAGACCTAAGATTTCTGGTTACTTTACAGGGCACTGTAGCCCGAGATACTACTTAAACAAAATTTGTTTCTTTCAGACCATCATCTGCCGATTTCGTGAAATTGTCACTAAACATTCAGAAAACATCCTTTGTAAATGTCCTGCACTAGGCAGAAAACGGCTACGTTTGTTGTTAAGTCATATGAACTAGCAGATCAACAATTAACATGACAAATCGAGCTGTAATACTTTCATAAAATTTCGCTTTTAACAAATCAATGTTTTCATGTGCTGTATGGACCACAGCTCCATCCTGTTGGAATCACATTTCGTCTGGGTCAATATTTTCTGTGATTTAAAACAAAAAACCTTTGATCATGGTTCGTCCACCTATTCCGTTTACCATAGTCTTGTTTTAGCAGCATTTTTGAATTAATAAACTCTAACGATATCACCAGCATGCCAACCACACCAAAAATTTACTTTTCATGGCTTTCTTTACAAAGCCTTGAATTTTGTTAGTTAGCGAAATCATTCAGCTAAAAATAAGCTTGACCGCTGAACACAGCTTATCGATAGAAAAAGATTTTCTTTTAACTTTTCCAGCGCAAAATTAGCAAACGTACGCTGATTTAAATAACCTTGAGGCTTTAATTCCTGCACCACCAGATTTTTATATGGATGGAGGCCAAGATCTTTCTACCACATTTTCCATGTTTTGGACCAATAAAGTCCACACCAATCCGCCGTCTTCTTGATAACTCTTCGGATCTGCATTTACACTTTTACGTATACGGGATATTGTGTATCAGTATGAGCATTTCTTTGATGAGTTGGCATAAAGAATAGTAGATGTGGTACACAATTTATTGACAGTACAATGAGTTGCTTGCTCGGTTCGTTCGATTATACGAGTATAAGTAAATTATACGTAATTTTTTATTTCCAAAAAAAATTCCAAAATGCGTGGCTCCTTATATACACGGTAGGCAGGAAGCATCGATAGGTTACACAAAAATGTCGACAAAAACTGCAAGCTGGGTTGTATTTGTTGATGATTAAAGGTGTAAAATCCGTTGGAATTGAAATCCTACCTGCTCCTTTTCAAAAGTTATTCATATTTTTATATTTCAGGTTGGGACAATTTGGAATAAATATCAAAAGTTATTTTCTAAATAGATATGTAAAAGTGTTGTATACTCAATACATGGTATATAATACGTATATCAATATTATGTAGCTATATTATATATAATAGTTACGATAAATGCCGCTAGGTGGCAGAGGGCAGTCGAGTGCTTCCCGCAATAAAAAAGTACAGTTTAAACTATTAATATTAGTGTTTTCTGGCAAATGTATTTTCTAGTTTTAGAAATTCTTATATGAGAAGATTAATTAATAATGAATAGTCAGCTGAATAGTCGGGTGAATAGTCAGCATCCGCTTTATAAATGCGATCATGAAGAAAATCGCACAAAAGTATGCGCTCTTTGTGGGAAAAAAATTATTTTCCAAAATAAACCTTTCATTTCTTGCTATCTTAAAAACATATTGAAGTCATAAAAAAGCACATTAATGGTGAATTTAATATTTATAATAGTAAATTCCCAAAAAGTTTATGTAGCTCTTGCCGACTAACTATAGATGAATATGGAAATGATATTTTCAAAAGACCTTGTCCAACTATGCCCAATTACGAGGATCTTAAATTATCAAAAGAAACAAGAACGATGGGTTGTAATTGTTACATCTGTCTAACAGCACGAGTTACGAGTCATAAAGAACAAAAAAAAGGTAGAGGTCAAATTAGGGATTTCTCTACAAATATTGACGTAAACAAGTGTTTTGATCATACTTCGCAACAAAAAGATTTACTTTTTAAAAATGAGGCAAAGGCAACTAAACCGAGAACTTCTACTGAGTTATGTAACAGTTGTTTTCAACAAATAGGTAAAGGCATATCACATTCTTGCAGAGGTCCTTCTACTTTTAATGCTCGTAAGAATTTTTTGAATATAGTACAAAAGTTACCCGAGAAACAGCAGAACCAAATAATAACTAAAATTTTGAAAAAAAAAAAAATATCCAACAATGATAACGAAGATAAAGATGAGCTCGTGTTAAATACTCTGGGATCGAAGGTTCGGGTAACTGTTAATAAAAAAAGGAAAAGAATTAAGATTTTCTGCCGAAAGATTAGACAATTTCCAAGCTAATACTGGATCGTCTACAAATGATATGAAAAAATTGGCTAACTTCATTCGTAGTTCTGCTGGTAGAAACTCAGTTCCCAAGAATTACAATCAACATTTGTATGAAAAATCTAATATCCTGGAACACATTTATAAAGAAGGTTTCTACGAATTCGAAACATCCCAAGATGGTTTTAAACAGAGACCAGTTGTGTATGCTACTGCATCAGAACTCGTAGACTTTGTCTTTGAAAATCGAAACTTTGAACATATTGAACAATCAAATATAAATGTAATGGCAGATGGAGGACAAGATTTCTTCAAAGTTTCTCTTTCAATATCAATTCCAGAAGACGACTTGAAAGAAAATGACTTGGATAAAAGTAAAAATGTTTCAACTTACTCTACTGGTGGAAGTATGGCAAATAAACGTAAGTTGACTAGTGTATTTAAATTGCTTTTATTAGGCATAGTGCCTCGGATGAAAGAGACCAATGATAATTTTAAAATTTTGGTTGAATTGACGAAACTCAATGAGATACCATTTAAATTTGTTGGAGATTTAAAGCTCGTTCTATTGGTCAATGGGCAGCAAACTGCAACGGCTTTCTACCCTTGCCCTTATTGCTTCGTCACATTAAATGAATTAAAAAGTTATAATAAAATGATTGAGGAAAATTATATAAGCAGTGATGACAAAAATCTTGATCTAAAGACCTACAAGCATTTAAAAGATGACTACTTTAAATTCAAGAGCTTGGGTAATGACAAAAAAAGTCTAAAGAATGTCGCAGTACAGTAAATCACCCTTTATTCATTGAATACGGCACTACTGAAGATGATAACTTGTACGTACTTCAGAAGTGCATTCCTCCTGAACTACACCTATTACAAGGGTTTGTCAACCATCTTTTCTGGGACGGTATAGTTAAAATTGAGGAAATTGGAAAATATAGAGCGTTATTGTGGCCGAATAAATTAGGTATATCTCATAAGAGCTATCAAGGAGATATGTTTGAAAGCAATCAATGTCGAAAATTACTTAAAGAGGCCGATAAATTGCAGGATCCTGAAATTTACGAGCTTGCAGGACCATTTCGTTTACAGCCTTATATTGCTGCATTTAAAGCTATGAATAAAATTGTTGAAAAGTGCTTTGCTGCCAAAAAAGCTGATCTTACTGACTTTAACAAAAATTTAAAAGAACTCCGTGAAGCCTTAAAAAATACTGAAATTTCTCAAACACTAAAAATTCATATTATCCTGGAGCATTTGGAGGAAGCAATCATATTCTTGAATAATGATGGCTTAGGTTTATGGTCCGAGCAGGCTGGACAATCAGTTCATAGCGAGTTCAATAAATATTGGAATAGATTTAAAATAAATTTGCTAGATGAACCATTTTTTATAAGTCGCTTAAAGAAAGCTGTCGTTACATATTCATCACAGCATGTTTAAATTTACAAACTTAAGTTTACAAATTCTAAATAATATATACAGAAATAGTAACACATCTTAATATCTAAAAATAAAAAAAAATCTAAAAAAACAAAAAAATCTCAAAAAAAAACAAAAAACTGAAAAAACATAAAAAAAATAGAAAAAAAGGTACAAAGTAAGTTACCTCCACGTGGTGTACCTTGGAAATGATTAAAATCGGCTAAAAACTTACGTAAGATTCTTAATTATTCTCTTGCATAATACAAATTCAAACGAGATTATACTTTTGATATTGATTCCAAATTGTACCAACATGAAATATAAAAATATGAATAACTTTTGAAAAGGAGCAGGTAGGATTTCAATTCCAACGGATTTTGCACCTATAATCATCAACAAATACAACCCAGCTTGCAGTTTTTGTCGACATTTTTGTGCAACCTATCGATGCTTCCTGCCTACCGTGTATAATGAAATACTAACAATTATGAATAAAAATAATTATCTGTGACACATCACCCCAAACAAGTAAGCCCCAAAAAATTGTATTATTTATTATACGGCAAATACGGTAGCCAGGTGGCAAGTCACTCTATTCAAGATGAGTTTGCATTTACACAGCTGGAACATTGCTCTGTAATTTATTTTCAAGTTACGGGGATTAATAGAACGAAATTTTTAGAATTTATGTTACAATTAGAAATGTTAAGACGCTTGTGACTATGGATTCCGAAGTATAATTGATTTCATTGTTAGCTCAAATACTTAAAATAAATGCAAATCATGCAACAGGCCCAAAATATAAGCAAGTCATGCAACAGGCATTTTTAGAACACAACAAAAGAATTAATGAAATGTTTAAATGTTGTAAATTAATGTTAGAAGCACAATCAATTAGTAGCTATAGATATTTTTAGTTATTATTTATTATATTGGTAGCTACCTTAGCCGAATGGGTTGGTGTGTGACTACCATTCGGGATTCAGAGAGAACGTAGGTTCGAATCTCGATGAAAGAACAAAATAAAGTCTATTTCTGCCCTTTTCCTACGCTCATAAAAAATATCTGCCGTTCGGAGCCGTTTTAAAACTGTAGGTCCCTCCATTTGTGAAACAACATCAAAATGCTCGCCATAAATAAGAGGAAGAGCTCGACCAAAAACCCAATCATTTGTAATATTTTGAAATCAAACAACCAACTAGCATGAAAATTGTATAAATCTTTACCAATCACTTTGGTTTTTTTTTTCGGATCACAACAGTGTGTTCCAAGCAGAGGTGGCCGCAATCAAAGGAGCAGCTGATTGGCTATTTACGTGCGAAATAACTGTTAAGAAGGAAAATATCCACTTTGATAGCCAAGCGGCAGTGAAGGCCCTGGGCTCTATTATCGTGCATTCGAAACTGGTCTGGTTTCACTTTCGATTGCATCCGAACTCTTTGACATAAGGCTAACCTGGGTACCTGGTCATAGTGACTTTGCAGGAAACTGCGAAGCGGACGAGATGGCCAGACACCGACCTGTGAGGTAGTGTGCCCGCGAAAGGAGAGAAACGGGATCCCCTTGACAACCTGCGCTCTACTCTTGAAAAAATGGGCTTCGATGACAAAATCTTAGCTCTCAAATTTAGTGGGCACTATCCGCGGGATATACATGCGGTGAGACTCGGGAATTACTTCGAGTCCTTTTTGTTGCAGCTGTATAGAGGATGAAGTGGAATCATATCAGCACTTGCTGCTTAGCTGCTTCGCTCTCGCGGAACTAAGATTTGGTTCTCAGTTGTTTTCTACACCTGCTGGCATAGGCAGGCCTGGATATCAGACATCTGATGAATTTCATCAGCAGCATAAAACGGCTAACACAGTCGCAACTTAGTCACTGTTCGTAATCCACAAATTCCTCCGTTCTCACCCTCTCCTTTCGTCCTATCGGTTTTTGCTTCACCGCTTTTCTCCCTGCAATGGTATTACAAAATGTGAACTAAACTTCTTCGTCCAAGTGAGCCCACTTTCTGGGCAACCATGACGTCAACAGTGACGTGGGTGCCGATACGCGAATGCGCCGACTGTTTGTTGGAAGACAGATACCTCGTTCACCACTAGACCCATTCGTTTGCCTCTTTATTTAGTTTGGATAACGCAGAACTAACAGCGCGGTTGTTAAGGCCGATGATGTCAATATCATCGGCATACGCCAGCAATTGTACGCTCTTATAAAAAATTGTGCCTGAGCGATTGAGTTCTGCTGCTCCTACGAGCCTCTCCAACATCAGGTTAAAGAAGTCGCACGACAGCGAGTCACGCTGTCTAAAAGCTCGTTTGTTTTGAAACGGCTCGGATAGGTTCTTCCCAATTCTGATGGCGCTGCTGGTATTGAGCAACGTTCATTCATATTCAGTTAAGGCAAAAAGGGGCGCTAAATATTTACTTCGGCAGCCATGCGGGAATTAGGGTCCTGGGCCTAATGATATTACATTGAAATTGATTGGGGATTGCCTGTATTCTCTTTCGAATGCATTATATCGGAATTCTAAAAAATTATACCGAACCGATACCTAATCGCAGGGACATCGCGCAAAACTGCCGGTCAATTGAGCTATCTAGACAGTCGATCCGTAAGGTTTTCTTCAACTCATTGAGCACTGAACAAGTGCATCAACTTGCAAGTTGGGGGGTTCTACTGTCTACGTGTGAATTGAAAGCAAATAATAGAGCTCTTAAGGTTAATAAAACTGCAGCTCTCAAGTTTTGTTGCACTGGACATTCTCGGCTATGAATGAAACTCGGCATTATTTTTAGTCCCGCTTGTAATAGCTGTCAAGTGGATGAGATGGAATCATCTGCGCCTTTTGCTAAGCTGTCTTGCTCTTACGGTGCGAAGATTTATGGATCCTGTTCTGAGTTTAATACGTTGTTCGTGATACGCTTGTGGATATAATATATTAAGCAGTATATATTTTAAACAATTTTTTGAAATCCGCTTTTAAATATATATTTAATTGGCGCTTACACACTTCTTTTGGGTGTTTGGCCGAGCTCCTCCTCCTATTTGTGGCGTGCGTTTTGATGTTGTTCCAACGGCAAATGGTTTTTTATGAGGAGCTTTTTTATTGCAGAAATTCACTTGGAGGTTTGCCATTACCTGCCGAGGGCCGTTCGCTATTAGAAAGAACTTTTTCTTCTTTTTGATGTTTCACTGAGATTTGAACCTACGTCCTCTCCGAATTCCGAATGGTAGTACTGTCCCATTTTTACTTCTGAGAAAAAGATATTTTGAGTGATAACTTCAGAACTCAGCTAAGAAGCTTTAAAAAGATTACGACCACGGTCGCATTTTTTTTTAATATACAGATGGTTGCCGAATGAGCACTTGATAAGAAAATTCCGGCTAGAGGAAATCGGTAGCCAATTTTTGTATCTTATATACAAACATACAGACATATATTTTTTTAAGTCAAAAATGACATTTTCACATCACGCTTCCGAAATAATGCTGTAAACTGCTTAAGTTGAGAATATGGTTGGAATGGAACGGAAGGGAATTTTTCCAAGCACTCTAGCCATCTGTAGATGTATAGATTCATTACCCTTAGCAAACTTCCCACACCCTTTTATGAATCGTAACCGTTTTTCAAGTGAAAGATAATGTAGCCTTTCCATTCTCAACACTTTGGTCCGAAAATTCACCATCTCAGCTTGGCAAACGCCGGTTAGCGGCAGAGAAAACGCTCTACAATATCTTTATCTTCTAAACAATCGACTGTGTACGATTATCGATGGTGCCAGGAGTGATCTGAGAAGAAATTTCTCCACCGCCTTTTTTGAAAACACTTGGTTGTTTTGAAGACGTGTTACTAAGAGCCTTGTTGTATCCGATTGCTCCGTGTATGGTCCTAAAATTGGCGCGATCTAATTAGTCAGCTACAGCCAATACATCAGCTACTGCGCTGCCTTGAACACCACAGTGACCGGACACCTACATATGTAAGTTGAAGCCGATGCCGCGCTGTAACACAGTTTAGTCTCAACTTACATGCCTAAACAATTTTTGAAAAGATGCGAGCATTTTCTATGACTTTAGAGCGCCTTGGCTATCCCTACAGGCCTAAATGTGGTAAATTCGGCAGCTGATAAACTAAAATGAAAGTATATACCTCTCGTGCCATGTATTGACATTATTTCGGAAGGAGCCTATTTACAAGGCGATACAATAAAGTGAATGAATAATAAGCAGTTTGCGTTTTATTAACAAATTCCCGTTGCTTGTGGTTTAGAGTTTCTTTATACAAACCTTCTTAATGAAGACTTCTTTTAAATTAATATAGAAAGTGTAAATTGCTAAGCTGATATAAATCAACTTTCTTGGTCCAATCGCTTTGATTTATTTATATATGGGTTTATCCAATTTTGATTTACATGTAACACATATCTGTCAATTAATTGGAATGATTAAATGAGTGTCCCAGTAAAGTACCAAATTGCGTATGCATTGAGTCACTTCATTATTTATAAATTGATTTTGTAAAATATCTTGCACATGCCAACAGAAATCTTACGTATCAACCCCTTTCAATGCGGAAAGCAGCTGTGATGTGAATGACTAAACATCACTTTTGCTATATAAATAATAGAAGACCCACCTCCTGTGCATATTTTTAGGCTGCATAACCACAATCGCATATTAATGCCCCTCACGGTTTTAGGAAACATTTTGCTATCAACAAAAGTTTTTAATTATATATTTATAGACATTGGGGTGGGCCGATTTGTGTAGAAATTTTTTCTTTAACATCGTTCCTAGTAGATTTGGACTCTACTAAAAGTTATAAGAAAAAAGTCTACTTCAGCATATCTCTAAAGTCCATTTCGAGCACGCTAAATTTTAAGAAAATCTTCTCTTGTGTTGACATAATTAAGTCACTTAATATGTTTACAATGTACGCAATATTTTTCATGCTACATTTTTTCCCTTAATTTTTTCATAAAAATAAAGCTCATTATATAATAAAAACCGTATAGATCAAAGTTATGAACTTTGTAAAAAATACACAAAAATTTAAAATTTTCAACAAAAATCTTTAGAGAACTTTGGGCATTCAATTTTATAGCCCAGTCAATTTTAATACAGAAAAGTGATGATTTCAAGTCGTTTAAAGCTCGCGCTAATTTTTAACAAATTTTTGATGGAAGCTTTTTTCCATATAAATGATCAACATTGTATGGAAAAGAAAAAAAAAAATAGCTAGGATAAGTTGCGGTGTCCATGCGAGGGGCCTACTTGGACAAATAAGCAAAATTCGTCCGTTGCTATTGAAAAGAACCAAGGTTAGATTAGGTTAGGTTGAAGCGGTTGTCCTGTGGGACACACTCAGGCTCATAGCCCATTGTGATGCCGCGTGGGGAACTTGTCCCTGTATCTCCTAAAACCAGTGTGTGTTTTTCAAAAATTTTAAAATATCTCTGATTTCTACAGAACTGAGGTCTTCTAACTCATTAAATAATTGTCTACCCAGAATAGTAAACCTGCGTCTGGATAGAGCAGGGCAGTGGCACAGTAGGTGTGAGATTGTCTCTTCCTCGTCCTCATCTAGACAACTTCTACAGAAGTCATTTGTTTGCACACCCATCCTTTGGGCGTGTCTACCTATTAGGCAATGTCCCGTTATGACTGAAATCAGTGTGCTAAGACTGTGTTTATTTTGGCTTAGCAGAGAATCTGTGCGTTTAGCATTTAGAGTCGGCCAAAGTTGATGGGCGATTTTGCAGATTGCTTCATTTCGCCATCTTTCGTTTGCTTTCTTTACAATTTCTTCAAGGATGTGTAGCTTACATGTTTGTAAGGGTATCCCTATATCGTTATCTATGTGCTCGTCAGATAATTTAGTGCCGAGTCTTGCTAGTTCATCGGCTCTACAGTTACCCTCAATGTCGCGATGGCCAGGAACCCATGTTACCTTTAGGTGAAATGACGCAGCCATCTCGTTAAGGGCCTGCCAAATGATCGTAGGGGACAGCTATTGGCAGAGCAGATAGACGATTCGACGTTCAGCACTGTAAACGACGACGCCCCCACTAGGGTAGTGGGCAATTGTAGCAGCTCGCCTGACATAACAATTGCTAGCGCTGGACTGATAAATAGCATAACTTGGCGACCTATGCTATCGCTTGCATCAGACCACTTGCCCATTATCATCTCGATCGAGAGACCCGCCGATTTTGTTTCCGCGGATCACCGGTCATATATCAACTTTAACAAAGCTGATTGGACCAGATTCGCGGAATTTACTGAGAACATCTTCGCAGCCCTACCCACTCCCACCGATGTGCGCGCAGGCGAACGCGCACTCCGCAAGGCGATTATAGCCGCCGCGGCTCGCTTCATACCTGCTGGACAGATCCGGGAATTACGTCCCAATTTCCCAGCCGAAGCAGCCGTTATGGCAAACGAGCGTGACCGTCTACGCCAGGCCGATCCCGGGGATCCTCGTATAAAGGATCTCAATTTGGAGATCCGGCAACTGGTCACCCAACATAAGCGGACCAAATGGGTAGAGCATCTGAAGTCCTGTAACTTCACCTCTGGTGTGAGCAAGCTCTGGTCCACCGTAAGGTCCCTGTCGAACCCGACGAAGCACAACGACAAGGTGGATATCACCTTCAACGGTCGTACTTCGTCGGACCCGAAGAGATGCGCGAGCTACTTTAGCCGGCAATTTATATTGCATCCTCCGGTCGACAGATCCAAACGTTGTGCCACCAGACGGCTGCACAAACTGCCCTACAACAGTGCACCGCTTACTTTCACCAGCGACGAGGTTCAGGGGACCATCAGACACATGAAACCATCAAAAGCCATTGGCCCCGACGGACTAAACATGCTGATGCTGAAAAAGCTGGGTCCATTGGGAGTAGAATATCTCACAAAGGTCTTCAACCTGTCTATGGCCACTCTCATCATTCCTGATAAGTGGAAATTAGGGAGAGTGGTCCCACTGCTGAAGCCTGGGAAACCCGCCAACCAAGGGGAGTCTTATCGTCCGATAACTCTCCTTTCCCCAGTAGTGAAGACACTTGAGGCCCTTCTACTCCCACTCCTCACTCAACACCTGACTCCAGCCCCACACCAGCATGGTTTCCATAGAGTGCACAATACCACCACGGCACTCACCGTCATAAACACCCAGGTAAACCGCGGCCTTAACCAAAACCGCCCCTGCGAGAGGACTGTCCTAGTAGCGTTGGACCTACAAAAGGCTTTCGACACAGTCAGCCACGCCTCGCTACTAGATGACATTTTACAGTCGACACTCTCGCCAGGGCTGAAGAGGTGGACCGCGAACTACCTGAGTGGTCGTCACTCGTCGGTAGTATTTCGAGACCAAACCTCAAAACAGAGAAAAATAAAGCAAGGAGTACCGCAGGGTGGTGTCCTTTCACCCTTGCTTTTTAATTTCTATATTTCGAAACTCCCCCAGCCACCAGAGGGAGTCTCACTGGTCTCATATGCCGACGACTGCACGATAATGGCGTCGGGCAATGACATTGATGGCCTATGCTCAAAAGTAAACGACTACCTCGCCAGCCTTTCTCGCTTCTTCACTGCGAGAAACTTAAAACTTTCTCCCACTAAATCCACGGCGACCCTATTTACCACCTGGACAAAGGAGGTCAAGCTGCCACTTCAGGTACACGTCGACGATACCCCAATTCCGACGATAAACAACCCCAGAATTTTGGGAGTCACCTTTGACAGCTTGCTCTCCTTTTCGGCGCACACAACCGCTATTGCAACGAGAGTACAGAATCGCAACAAGGTCCTCAAGTCGCTTGCCGGCAGCACTTGGGGCAAAGACAAAGAAATGTTGCTGTCGACTTTCAAAGCAATAGGCCGACCGGTTCTGAACTATGCCGCGCCTGTCTGGTCGCCTGGAACCAGTGATACGCAGTGGACGAAGCTTCAGACCTGCCAGAATACTGCCATCAGGACCGCGACAGGATGTCTCCTGATGTCCCCTATCCACCATTTACATGACGAGGCGCACATGCTCCCGGTTAAGGAGCATAACAAAATGCTCGGCAAGCAGTTTCTGCTTGGGTGTCACCGTAGGCCTCACCCATGCAGACACCTGCTCGAGCCTGAGCCACCTCCCAGGCACATCAGGAGACACTTCCTCAACTACGTGGACGAGATCCAGGACAAAACGGACAGACCTCTCCAGGATAGGACAGTATACATACAGGCTATAAACGACATTCATTGGGAGACACTTACCACCTTCCTAAGCTCCCGACCCCCGAATGTCGTTATCGGAGTCCAACCACCACCTATCGCAGACGAAGAGCTCCAGCTTCCTCGAGAGTCCCGCGTAATCTTGGCACAACTACGTTCTGGATATTGTAGCAGGTTAAACTCCTACCTATCCAGAATCGACCCCGACATACTAAACATATGTCCTGCATGTGAAGGTACCCCACACGACACTAACCACCTCTTCACATGCCCCATCAAACCCACTCATCTAACACCTCTCTCCCTCTGGACCCAACCCGTCGAAACTGCCAGTTTCCTGGGCCTACCGTTAGATGAGCTAGACGAAGACGACCGGTAATTTACACTACACTGACAGGGCGAAGATACTGCTACAACAACAACAACAGGCATGACTAATTTCGACTGACTAACTTCGAACGCAGAAACAGCGAGCTCAAGGCGCTAATTGCCGCTTGGCTGTCGGAGTATGTAAATATTGTATTTTGACAGCTATTTTTTATTAGCTTTTTGGACATTGTACCTGTATTAGGAAGACTGTATGTGAGTTTCTTTTTGTGTACATCGAACTATAGCTTGCAAAAAAAAAAATAATAAATGCATTTTCTAAATTTGGCAGCATTTTTTCGTTCTACCTCCTCAAGGAATTGTTATCTTGCCGCTATGAGGAGGCTAACACTTAATAAGTGTAATGATCTTGAAAGCGATGTTGCCGGTGGAGTAGCTACTGGTAGGGCCTTCTAAGCCGGTAAGGACGATGGTGAGCGTGCATCTAGAAAGAGTCCACCTTGTAGTGTTCACAGGTTAGTGGCGGGTACAACGGGCGTTCGAGTAGCATGAAACGGTTCGGGATATAAACGTATTACTAGGGTACGTCTATGTGCCTTACAAACGTAGCGTGCAATTAACCTGGCGATGGAGAGAAATGCAATGCACGACGACTTGTTATCTGCTCTAGGCTGGTAATGACGTGCAATGTCATTGTAGAAAAGCCTCTTGTTCATTTCGAAAAGTAAAAAAAGTCTTAAGTTCTAAGAAATATTAATTTAAAAATTTCGGCTGATCTTGCAAAAGAAATTCTACAAAATTTTAATATTCCTGAATACCCAATCCGCGGAAAGACTTCTTTACATTACACATCATTGCGTTTTTTGGCAAAACTGTGAGGAGATTTGCCAAGAAAAATTCCTTCTACACAAAGTAAACAAAAGCGTCAAGGAAGATGTGAAGTATGCGCTGAACACAGTAAACGCAGTGAGACTGTATGGGAATATAAGGAATGTTTTGTTGCACTGATTGTTTTGAAATATATCGTACCGTACAAAATTACTAATACAATTCTTTAAAATATTATTAATTTTATTTATATTCTTTTAAATATTGTGACTATATGCATTTGTTGCACTTGCTCTACTAAAAGCTTTGATAGAAATTATTCCAAGCAAGAGCTCGTTATAAATTGGTTTACACGGTACAGTCACCGGCTTTTGGAAATTAATTTCCAGCGCCAGAGGTTGAAGACCTGAAGAGGTTGAACTAGAAAACGAAATGCCAGGACGGAAACTTATTACAGAAACCACTATATATAGTATATATAGATTTTATTCAGACTATCTCCACACATATATATATATATATTGCGTTTCTTCAACTGAAATCTGAATATAAGGAATTACCAAATTACGAACCAAAAAATTCCCAAGAACCAGTTTGTATTAAAACAAATAGCATTCATAGCATTTACAGTCTAAGTTAATATATATTAGAAAAAAGGAACCGCAATTATTCAAGAAGATATGTATTCAAAAATTTTTTTAAATGAGAGTATGTACAAAACTCCGAGTCGCAATTACTCAATAAGCCGTGTAGTCTTCATCGTTCTCGAGTATAGCCTGGCATCTTCTCGGCATGCGTTGAAATAGCTTTTCTGCGTAGCTCGTCGACAAACAGGACTAGATTTTGCGAACTTGACGCACGAGTTGCTTTATGACATGGACTGGCCTTCCTGCAAGATGCGTTTTCATAGTTCTCCACACATTTTCAATGGGGTTGGCATCTGGGGACTGGGAACGCCAGTCCAATACTGAGACGTCATTTTCTTGTTTTGTTGTTTCTCAATGTGTTTTTCTGAGAGCAGTGGTTTTAATGATGTGGAACGGTAGGGTATGCTCGCCTCCTTCAGTCGATGTTCGGTGGTGTTGATACTCATGTCTAATACCTTTTTAGCAGGAACTGGTCATGATTGGCGTAGTCATAAAGAAGGGTCTCCCTTAAAAAGTTAGACGATCACTTTATCCTGCTTTTTAGGCATCACTTGCTTCAAGCCGCTCTTGGAAAAGTCATCACCATTTTTATACATCTTGTACCGCTGATTCCACATCACAACAAACTTTTTTGATTCTTTAATTACTTTTGCAGCTAAGATAATTTCGCCCCTTTCGAATGCGTGCATAAAAATACCGCCTTGAAACGCTTCGCTACTTCTCACTCATTTTTGTTTGGTTGCGTTTACGGCAAAGTTTCGAACGAACCTGAGTTAGCATTGGCGTCGTAGCCCTTTAGTGGGACTCTTATGCAGCAAAAAGCAGAATGAAATATATCTTGAAGTTACTAGAAAAAAACTGGTTCTTTTCTTCTTTCTGACACAGGCAGTAAGTCAATAAAAATCCTTAAATTATAGGGTACAGCAGGCTTTGTAAAATAGATCTCTTTTGGCCGCAGTGGGCAGTACAGTATATATATAAGGTTGTCAAAAAGGTCTTGCGGTATTTCCGCAAGCTTGTCTTTGCAAGCGCGTAGTTCTAGTTGTATTCGTCGCATCGGTTCACGCTAGAGCTTTTTGGAAAGCTCTTTTCACGTGCGAACACGTGTTTGATTAATTGTTGTTTGCTTTTAGTCGTTCGTGAGTTATAGCGTCGCAAACATGGAGCAAAATAAAGAAAAAATACGGCATATTTTACAGTACTACTACGATAAAGGCAAAAATGCATCTCATGGCATTTATTTTCATGAGGAGCTTTTTCATGGCAGAAACACTCGGAGGTTTGCCATTGCCTGCCGAGGGGCGACCGCTTTAGAAAAATGTTTTTCTTAATTTTGGTGTTTCAGCGAGCTCCGAACCGACGTTCTCTCTGTGAATTGCGAATGGTAGTCACGCACGATCCCATTCGGCTATGGCGGCCGCCAGTAAGTAAAAATTAATTTTCATATTCAATTCGCAATATTTAAAGCAAGCTCTTTTTAAAATTAGGCCGACTCAAAATTGACTTTAGGAACTTTTTTTCTTATAATTTTATGTAGAGGCCGAATCTGCTGGGAATGAACCCGAAAAAAATGCATCCGCCCTAATATAGATACACATACGTATACATATGTATATGGTATGTTCATGACGTTATGGGAACTTCGGACCAACTAATTTTAAGTGTCGTTTAGCGATAAAAATATCAACGTCATCGGCTGCGGCTGCGGCCGTCGTCAAGCGCTACTTTCAAATCAACATCCAACCAATTCCTTTGCGGAAATAATATTTTTTCAACACATGCGCAAATAAATACGTTACTTATTGACATTATATATGTGAATGTACATGAGTAAGTACCTTTCAAGAGACTGAACACCTACAACAATGTACGCTTATATATGCACGAGTATGCATACATCGACTTCATTGAAATTCCTAAGATATTATGTCATACCCATAAGTCGGTGGAAATTCAATTGCGCTTGTATTTGTGCTTCTATATGTGACTTGTTTGTATTTAATAACGGCAATGCTGTTTGCTTAATCTGATCTAATACTTCTCAATTGTTTTGGTATGCGTGATGTGGGCTACGTCATAATAGCTGTAAATTACATTCCTTTGATACCGAAAAACTGCATGACAGAGTAGTGCTCTTTTATTCAGACTATCTCAATTTATACAACGGATATTAATTGTATGTAGTAACGACCAGAAATAGCGGTATGTAAGCAAGTACCTTCAATAAAATGTTATCTTAAGAATTTTATTTTTTAGATAAGTTTCAGAACAGGTTTTACAAGTACAAAGCAGAGGCGTCTTAAAAAAGTGTTAGAAGGTTTTAAATTTATGTTTGATTGAATTTTTTAAGTGTGGTTGATTTGAAATACAAAATTATTATATAAATAATAACAATAAAATAATAATAAAAATTAATGCTGATTTATAATAAGAAAATTTCAAAGTAGACAAAATTTAATAAAATAATTTCCCATCGGATCTCACAGATTCTTAATCGCGGAATCAGAAAATGCGCTGTGTGTGATTATTAGTTTTCAATAGATTTAAAAATACTTATAAGGCTTAACATTACACCTCTTAACAGTGAAATAAACTTGAAGTGCTACAGAATATACAAATCTGCTTAGCTTAGAGAGAGTAGGAGGGCCGAGTATAGAATCCAGAGCAGTGGGAACAAATGAATCTCGAAAAAAGCTCGTGTATTACTTTATTTACTTGCGCTAAGTTCATAACTCGACTGGCTTGTTGGCGCATAGTAATATGGGAGTGCTAATTTTATTATTATTATCTTTTTAATTTACTCAGCTTTGTGGCACGAGGACTCTCGTAGGAAGCGGCGCTTATAGTCAAGAGCTTGATGAAATTAGCATAATTGTGAGACAGATTCTGCCATAAATTTCCTATTTCATAAGCCGTCTAAGAGGTGCAGGGAAAATCAGCTTGCTGAATGAAATTACAGTATGTATCACAAGAAAACACCCGGTTTTTTTCTTTTAACTTCAAGATATATTTCCTTATGCTATTACTAGTCCCACTAAAGGGCTACGACGCCAGTGTTAACCCAGGTTAGTGTCTTTCGAAACTTTCCCGCAAGCGCAACTGAACAAAAATGAGTGAGAAGTACGCGAAGCGTTTCGGGACCGTATTTTTATACACGCATTCGAAAGGGCCAAAATTATCTTACGCCGCGGCTGCAAAAGTGATTAAAAAATCAAAGAAGTTTGGTGTGTTGATGACTTTTTTGGGCGCTGCTTGAAGCGAGTAACCATAAAAAGCAGGATAAAGTAATCGTCCAACTTTTTAAGCGAAACCCTGAGTAACAACACCTTCGAGCGTCGACTGAAGTAAGCGAGACTATCCTAGCATCTCACATCATCAAAACAACTGCTCTAAAAAAAAAACACATTGAAAAACAACAAAACAAGGAAATGGTGTCACAGTATTGGACTGGCCTTTCCAGTTCCCAGACTCCAACCTCATTGAAAATGTGTGGGAAACTATGAAAACGCATCTTGCCAGAAGCCAAGCCCATGATTTGAAGTAATTTGTGTGTCAAGTTTGCAAAATCTAGTCCTGCTTGTCGCCGTTTAATAACGGCAATGCTGTTTGCTTAATCTGATCTAATACTTCTCAATTGTTTTGGTATGCGTGATGTGGGCTACGTCATAATAGCTGTAAATTACATTCCTTTGATACCGAAAAACTGCATGACAGAGTAGTGCTCTTTTATTCAGACTATCTCAATTTATACAACGGATATTAATTGTATGTAGTAACGACCAGAAATAGCGGTATGTAAGCAAGTACCTTCAATAAAATGTTATCTTAAGAATTTTATTTTTTAGATAAGTTTCAGAACAGGTTTTACAAGTACAAAGCAGAGGCGTCTTAAAAAAGTGTTAGAAGGTTTTAAATTTATGTTTGATTGAATTTTTTAAGTGTGGTTGATTTGAAATACAAAATTATTATATAAATAATAACAATAAAATAATAATAAAAATTAATGCTGATTTATAATAAGAAAATTTCAAAGTAGACAAAATTTAATAAAATAATTTCCCATCGGATCTCACAGATTCTTAATCGCGGAATCAGAAAATGCGCTGTGTGTGATTATTAGTTTTCAATAGATTTAAAAATACTTATAAGGCTTAACATTACACCTCTTAACAGTGAAATAAACTTGAAGTGCTACAGAATATACAAATCTGCTTAGCTTAGAGAGAGTAGGAGGGCCGAGTATAGAATCCAGAGCAGTGGGAACAAATGAATCTCGAAAAAAGCTCGTGTATTACTTTATTTACTTGCGCTAAGTTCATAACTCGACTGGCTTGTTGGCGCATAGTAATATGGGAGTGCTAATTTTATTATTATTATCTTTTTAATTTACTCAGCTTTGTGGCACGAGGACTCTCGTAGGAAGCGGCGCTTATAGTCAAGAGCTTGATGAAATTAGCATAATTGTGAGACAGATTCTGCCATAAATTTCCTATTTCATAAGCCGTCTAAGAGGTGCAGGGAAAATCAGCTTGCTGAATGAAATTACAGTATGTATCACAAGAAAACACCCGGTTTTTTTCTTTTAACTTCAAGATATATTTCCTTATGCTATTACTAGTCCCACTAAAGGGCTACGACGCCAGTGTTAACCCAGGTTAGTGTCTTTCGAAACTTTCCCGCAAGCGCAACTGAACAAAAATGAGTGAGAAGTACGCGAAGCGTTTCGGGACCGTATTTTTATACACGCATTCGAAAGGGCCAAAATTATCTTACGCCGCGGCTGCAAAAGTGATTAAAAAATCAAAGAAGTTTGGTGTGTTGATGACTTTTTTGGGCGCTGCTTGAAGCGAGTAACCATAAAAAGCAGGATAAAGTAATCGTCCAACTTTTTAAGCGAAACCCTGAGTAACAACACCTTCGAGCGTCGACTGAAGTAAGCGAGACTATCCTAGCATCTCACATCATCAAAACAACTGCTCTAAAAAAAAAACACATTGAAAAACAACAAAACAAGGAAATGGTGTCACAGTATTGGACTGGCCTTTCCAGTTCCCAGACTCCAACCTCATTGAAAATGTGTGGGAAACTATGAAAACGCATCTTGCCAGAAGCCAAGCCCATGATTTGAAGTAATTTGTGTGTCAAGTTTGCAAAATCTAGTCCTGCTTGTCGACGAGCTACGCAGAAAAGCTGGTTCAAAGAATGAAGAAGATGCCAGGCTATACTCGGCAACGATGAAGACTACACGGCTTATTGAATAATTGCGACTCGAAGTTTTGTACATACTTTTGTGTAAAAAAAAATGAAATATATATCTTTTATACTTCAAGAATAATCGCGGTTCCTTTTTTCTGACACAGACTTTATATGCTAAAGGTGAACCAAACTACGTACATATAAACGAAAAAAATATCAAGCTCAATTCGCTTAAACAATTCAGTATAGAGTGAGTGAAGGCAGGGGAAAAGAAAGCGAGACAGATTGTTCTTGTCACTGTTGTATCAGTTTATCAGGCCCTGCCATTACCGGTCGTCATCGTCGATCTAATCTAAAGGTACCCACAAGAAAAATGCTGTTTCGTCGGATTAGGTTCAAAGAGAGAGGGTTTCTGGGAGAAAGAGTTTAAGAGGGTATGTGGATAGGTGGTTAATATCGTCCGGTTGAACCCAATTGTGCCAAGATGTTGCGGTTTTCACGAGACAGCTGTATTCTGCATCCGCGATGAGTGCTGGTGGAACTGCGGTAGCGGCATTCGGGGGCACGAGTTTAAGAAGATGGCGCGAGTCTCTGAATGAATGCCTGTGTACGCACTATTTGGCCCAATAGTTGTGACCAGGACCAAGATCTTACCAGTGTTGTTAAAGAGATGCCTTCTGCTGTACCTGAAAGGTGGCTCAGTCTGCAGACAATGCCTGCAGGGGTAGTTCCCATCAGAAATTGATTGTTAAGCGTCTTACTATGCTCCCATCTACTTAAAGCTTCCTTAACTTATTTTTTCTACAATGAGAAGGAGCTCCCTTAACTGGGAGCATTGTAGCCTCGCTGTGGAGACGCTGTAGAGGAGACATCAGCAAGCAATCTGTGTTTTGGCAAATTTGGAGCTTCCTCCACTAAGTATCACTACTGCCAGGTAACGGAGTTTCACAATGTTCTGTAATTTTAATACTTAGTGCTAATACTTTTGAAACTATGTATTTTTAACTTTTTTATGTCACAAAGGGGTATACTAAAACTGATTGTGATTGAAATTCCCACAGAAAGGGGTTAAAATTTAATTTTCTTTAAGTTTTAGGTAATAATTCTGGAATTTTTCATTCAAATATCATAATTTTCTGCTGATAAATCTAAGAAATCCGAACTGATGCGTTCAAGTAAATTAATAATAATGGCTAGTTACACGCTACGCTTTCTTTATTAGATCGGGACAAGCCAACATTTCGAAGTCCTTGTGCCTTGTATGAGGGTCCCTATTTATATTTCTGGCCATGGAAATTTTAGGTGTTGTTCGGCGCTTTCTGACATTTCTATTCAAAGTTTGATATATTTTACCACAAACGCACGCAGAACGGTTTTGGGCTCTGAGCCATATTAGTGTTGCTTATAAAATTCATCTCGGCAAAAGAATGAAATTAAACCATGCGCATTTTCGTGCTACTATTTTTCCTACTTTTTGACATGAAGGAACAGAATAAGAATGCATCGATAGACTAAAATCATTAGACGGCAAAAAAGCACCATTCCTTAGGACCGTAAAAAATTTATGCAATGAATTTTCTCGCGAGCGCTGTTGGCTCACCGTTGAAAAGTGGGAAGTGCGTTACAAATCAGTTGTTATGCCTGAAAATGTCGTTGCTGTTTGCAAAATGATTGAGCAAGATCGTTATGTCACATAATGTAGGATTGAGACATTATTGGGTATAAAGAACTTCAATTAGATTTTGCATGATCGCATTGTGGTAGAAATACTGTTATTGCTTTGGATCCAACGTTTTTTAACGCCCTTGTAATACGGTTGGCAGCAGAAGATACTCGCAAAATTTTGTCTCGGATTACCATCCTTTTAATTTACTATCCTTGCGCCACTACAATACCACTTTCAATTTTGACAATCTCTGGTTAATTGTATCAAGGATCTTCAAATGGTTGCTTAGTGTAAAAAGTACAATATTACCCTCATAAATATGTGACCTGATGCTTTTAGTTACGCTATTGAATTACTTCTCAATTGTTATTAAGAACAACTAATGGAAACTCTTCTATGTAGCCCAGGTTGCGGCTAAGTTTTCTAATAAAAATATCAAAAATAGTTAGGAGAGACATGAACAACGCGCTAAGGGAGGAGATGGATATTCTATAGAACAAATTTTTTTTTAAGGGAATACATTTTTTGCTTAAATTAAAATTTCTTTATAGCTATTATCAATTTTTTGTGTGCATAGTTTTACAGTGGTAATTCGTCTTAATTGGATTTTCGTTTTACATATGGTATAAATGCTAAAGTAGCTACGAAATTCCATAGAGCAATTTTTTTTGGTCACTAAATTTTTAGTTGGCTCAAAGCATCTTTAAAGCTACCAAAAATAATAGTTTTAATAATTTTTCAGCGTTTTTTTTAGTTACCTGTGATTTATTCAAAGGTTTTGCAAAATAAATGACAAAATACAATAGTTTTGGCATTTCATGGAGGAAAGTTTTTTCAAGGACAAAATATTTTGCTTCAAGTTTCATAAGGTTCTAAGCATAGTTGAAGCCATTAACAACTTATTTTTTCTACAATGATATTTCATCTACGAAATCGCTTAATATAAATTGAATAATAGTTTTAGGCTTGAAGCTATTGTATGTTTTATAAACTGCGTGAACTGCGTTTGGTAAAAGTAAATAAAAAATTGAGAAAAATGGCAAGGGGAAAGCCAAAAAAAAAAAATACCAGTCTAACGGTTAGACGCGATAGAAGTGAAACCTTCCGTAAAACAAACTGAGAGAGAATGGGACGAAAACAGCATTAGGAGCGGGATAATTATAGGCTCATTATAATATTGCTATAAAGTTCATATTTTATTTTCTTCATTTTATTATTATTCATCCTCAATGTTTTCGATTTCAACAAATGATACGAGTGGCTTATGATAGCTAAAATATGATACAAATGCTTTGGTTTCGATGTTTCTAACATATCTTTGTTTTTTTCTGTCGATATTTACGACACTTTTCTGCATTATTTTTCGGCATAATAGCGGTAAATATTTAAAAATGAAAATATTTACGAATATAAAAATACGGATGCAATACAGCACACGCGGTTGCTATTATGAGCGTCGTAACGCGTATATTACACATACGTACTAACATTCACACAAACATTCGTAGGACGCTTGGTCTAAGCAAGTATTAGGTAATGTAGTATAGGTATACATAATGCCTTCTCGCTCACCGTAGCTCCGTAATACGCAGGCGCGCACACATACGTACTAGCATACATACAAACATACATACGTATGACGCTTGAACTAAACACCAAAGCAAGTAATAGGCAGTGTAATACATACATACTATAATACTCACTATACTAGCGTGGCTCAGCCGTACGCAGCCACACACATATACATACGTATATCAACATATAACGCTTCGTTGCCAAGAGTGGGAGGCTACGAAGCACTGCATAAAGAGGAGACGGAGAATAGGGAACGCTGTATAACTGTGTTCTATCTCATTCTCTCGCAGGCTATATACTATAAGATCTATATGTATGTCTCTTAGTGTCGCTTTTTCGTTTCATCGAGTCTCAAATCACTCCCAAAGATTCTAAAGAAGTTTTCACTTCAAAAAATAAGTAAAAGCGATAGGAGTTGAATGGTTGTCGAGTCATCATTGAGTTTTAGTGAGTTTTGGAGTGCTTTTAGAGCCTTTAGCCAAACCCTGATGTACTGTGATTAAAGCGATTTCTAGTTCGGATCTAGTAACCTAAATAACATGAAGTATATAGGTAGGTAGGTAGGTAGATAAGGCGGCTGTCGCAACGACACACATAGACCTTTCGTACCTATGTGATACTACTGGAGCCCATCCTTACCCTATGGGTTCCTTTTCAAACCATCCGGTAGCTTTAATAAATGAGCAAAGGTTCGTTAGTTTTAGATGACCTATCTCCGCGACATCAGTTAAAAATGCCATATCGAGAGTGTGCAGCTTTCTCATAGCTAGGCTTTCACACTCACATAAAATGTGTCTGACTGTTTCCTCTTCTTCTGTATTAAGACAGCTTCTACAGAAATCGAAGTACAGGAGTCCTAACCTTCTAGCGTGTCTGCCTATTAATTACTGACCAGTTAATACCCGTATCCTTTTTCTTATAGTTTCTTTGTTAAGTCCTGACAAGCTTTTTGATCGACCGCTGTTCCATTTCGCATATGCCTGTCTGCTTACTTCGCATATTGTTAGGTTGTTAGGTTAGGTATAATATTTACCTTGTTGATGGTTTCCCTATGGATAAGTAGTTTAGAAGTGGCTACAGGCATAGGTGTCAGCGTCTTATCCAGTTGAAGATCAAGAGTTGTACCGATTCGAGCAAGTTCACCTGCGTTGCTGTTCCCTGCTGTATTCCTGTGGCCTGGCACCCAAATAAGGTGTACTTTGTAGTATTTCGATACGTCATTTAGAAATTTAAAATATTCTATGACTGTTTTTTAGAATTACATAAGTACATGGTCAGATATCCAGGCCAGAAACAAATTTTTTTGTATGACTGTGTTTTCAAAATGTTAAACTAAACTATTTACCTCTAGAAATATATTAAATGTAAAATGTAAACTATTTTAATTTTTATGCTGAAAGAAAAAGTAAATGTATTTAAAAATATTATTTTTACTTTCAGTCCAAAATAATTCTCCCGATTTAGTTTATGTCGCGCCACTGCCTGCATATGCAATCTTATCGGCACATTGTTGTCAGTGATAAACGTGTTCGGCAGTCGGCGATATGCAGTAAGACATACAAATAGCAAAATTATTTGAAGGCAGCAATCAATATAAGACGACGCGTGCACATTACGAACACGTCGCGAAAAGTATCGGCTTCGACGCCAACGCCACTATCGCTTTATCTTTCCACACCTTCGAATATTCAAACATCAGAGCAAAGCGTGCACACTCGACCACCGGTGATTAACTGTGTATTTAATAACGATAGGAATTTTCAGTTTTAAAAGTTTCGCTTTAAAATTCACAAAGTTCATAGTTAATTCAAAATGAATACAAAAGTGGTGTTTTCAATATTTTTGACGCTTGTCATAATTTTGGCCGATTTGTGTACATCGATCGAGTCCCGTAAAGTGATATTCTACAATGGCCAACATACGGTACAGAAAAGTCAATTGCTTTCCACACAAATAATGTCGAAGCCATGTCCAGTCGGTAGAATGCGAGATCATCGTAATCGTTGTAGGCGAGCCATTATATTTAGTAGAAGTGAGTAGATAAGAAATACCCAAAAATGACTACAATAAATTTGGTGCTTAATTAAAATGTCTAAATGGTCAACGTTTTTTCCATTGGTTGTTTGAAAATAAAATACGTCTTAGTGCAGAATGATATGTACAGCTGTGTTCACGATAATAGCGGTGCGATTTATTGTTAAGTTTTGGCTATTAAATAAAAAAAAAATTGTTTTTTATACAAATATAGCTCATTTTACGACAAAAACCATGTAACTCAAAATTTCAAACTATGTGCTAATTAAAAAAAATCAAAAAATTTTCATTAAAATTTCAAAAACTTCAGTCAGAAGTTTTAGAAAAATTTCGGGTTGCAGGACTACACCCCATTGCATTTCAGGGTTGGGTATAGCATAATTAGTTCAATAAACGGATAGCTAAACACTGAAAAACTGAAGATTTAGTGATAATGAAACCCTTATTTTAAGTGACTAAAAAAGTAGTGGTAGTGCTATTTAGTAGTAGCGCAAAATGCTCAACCCTGTTGAATTATAACTATAGTAAAATGCCTGTGTATAATAAAATGCAAGTTTAAAGTGACTTGAGTATTGCGTTGACTTTTGACAATTATTTTTGCTGGCAGTCTTGTCCATATAAAAAAAAATTAGGTATTCATATAAAGAGTGGTTAAATTTCAAGGGCCGATGCTGAATGTAAGCCACACGTAAGCGTCAACAACACCGTTCTTTCTTTGGCGTTATTTGAAAAAAAGATGTACGTCGATAAGCCAACAACAATTCAAGAGCTAAAGGATGAGATAAGTCGGTACATTAACGGCATAGAACCTCAATTATGCCTCAGCGTCATCGAAAATTTGGACCATCGGATGGAGGTGTGCCGACGAGACCGCGGCGGTCATTTCGCTGATATTTTGTTTTATACGTAATTGAACTGTACCATTATTATCATAATGAAGAAAAATGACAATATTTTCTCAAAAACAAATATGTATTTTATTCAAAACCAATACCGGCCCTTGAAACTTAACCACCCTTTATAAAAGGTATTGTAAATATGTATCTTTCTTCAGCTTAATGTGACGATTTAATCCAAATTATGTTGGATTGATTTTATGCTGAGAATATAATTAAAGTTCAATAACATAATATATAATATATAGTGGACGATTCCTCGTCGATCTCACTGAACTTTCTTGGATGTTAGGCTGGGCTCGGTAATTTGACCACAACCTTCTTCAACTGCTGTTCTCGTACGTGACATATTTTTCAACGCTAGTCACAATCCAGTTTAAAAATGAGACAGCTTCGATTGGTTTCAGCAACAAACCACAAAAGTTTGTTTAACCCAAAAAGTGTGTTCACACCAATTCGAGTGGCTTTTATTAAGAGCATCCTTATATAAACGGTCTTCTGACAAATTTTCAGTTCCTGGGCAATGTAGAAAGTGCACACCACCCAATAAAGTTCCCTGATTTTCATGATTCCGTCAATATTTACGAAGATAAGCCAATTAGAGCGCACATCCGCTTTGATGCCGGTATTACCAGAGCGCAATAGAGTGAATCTCGACATTTCTGGTGGCCACCAGAGCGGAATTGGTTGGTGCGTGACTACCACTTAGTTTTGTGCGGATTCGAAACCCGCTGTGTGCACGAAACACTAAAATTATATAAAATGTTTTCTCTAATCGCGATTGCCCGTCGGTAGGCAATCTCAAAGCTCCGAGTTTATTTCTGTTCTTAAAAAGTTTTTCATACAAAACTATCCGCCGTTGCCATTCGGAGGGGGCGAAAACCTGTAGGTTACTCCATTTATGAAACAACGTCGAGATACGCATTCCAAAAATTGGACAAAGAGCTCTGCCAAAAAACCAATACATTCTCCCTTGCATCGCATTTCTTTTGCATTTAATACCTTCTCAACACGAGTACAATTGGATACACTTTTACCAGCTTGGGGTATGCCGATAGGGCATACAAGTAGTAGGTACTAGGATGTGAAACATTAAAATTTGGTTTGCCATTTTCACTCGATATCCAGTGAGCTATCGCAGAATGCCACTCTTTATTCTTCAATATAGCTTTTTTTCTGGCATTTTTTATTATTATTCGTCTTTTGATGCTATGCATACAAATCACTTAGTTTTCTTTCAAAATTGTTACCATATTACTGCATCATTGCTACGCCTGCCTCTTTAGGGTAGACTCTACAATTTTCGATTAGCTTTAAGTCTTGAGAACCCCCGAGCCGTGGCAGCACTTCTATACCTACATAGCTTGCTGAAGCGATGAATGCCCAATTAAAAAGGGGCACGATTTTATATGGATATGTTTGAAGATTTTTTCAAGCACCAGTTCTTTGAGCAGCACCGAAATCTATTTGTCCTTTGTGTATGATTCCTTCTAGGTGATGTACTTACCCTGGACTTTCACGGGAAATAATTTGTGACCTTCATCGAGTTTAACGACTTGACGCTCGAGTTTTTTTTCACAAAAAGGTAACCAAGAATATCAGATTTTTTTATTTTGTTTTTTCTTTTTTTTAAATTTGTGTGCTTAACCCATCTTCGGCCGCTACAAGAATTCGACATAATTTTTCCATTTCCTTTTTAGTCAGTGCTTATGGGACCATAATCAAGAAAAATTAAAAAAAAAAAAAATTCTGACCATCGGTGTTTTAGATATGGACTGGTCGAAAAATCGACCGCTGGCCAAAAACCGTCAAATATATTAGAAAAAAAAATACAACATTTATGAAAAAAATTTAGCACACGAAGTCAATTTATTTCATTTTATTTCAAATACAAATATTTTTTTGTTGTTTTATTGATAGAAAAGTCAGCTTACAAATTTTTATGATAATCATCAAAACATTTAGTATGTAAATGAATATTGCATTTTTTGCAAGTAAAAATAGTATGTTTCTTGCGAAATTTACACCGCCGAAATTTGTTTTCAATGTTTCTCATGACGTGTACCCTTTCATTGATCCGAGGAAGGTTCGATGGACCTTCATCTCCATGTTCGTTTTCATACTCGTCCTCGTCCTTGTCGTAATTCAATAATTCTGTTGTGACTTTGGAACGAAAATCAATTTGTGACAGTGGTTTTATCTTTTCAATTTTTGCCATTATACAATGAAGTTTCCATGCATTGACCATTGCGTTACCAAGAGCATTTGTCCATATTGGCCACCACCATTTTTTTCCTCTCATACATATTCTATAATTTGCCACCGCATTATCATGGAGATCCACACCACCCATGCCATGATTATACTCTTGAATAACTTTTGGCTGCGGGATAGTGATAGTTTGTTTTTTCTTCCGACAATATCTTTTAGTGCTAATAATTGGATTGACTGTGGAGTTATTAGTTATAACATTGACTACAGCATTATCATTCCACCGAACAGTCAATATTTCTTGCTGATGATCAAATAGTTGGTCAAATGTTCCTCGTATTTCTTTTTTTAAATTTTTCAAAGGAGAATCGCCCATTCTATTTTCGCTTATAGTACCAGAAGGCACATTAGATGGTATGAAGAGAAAAAATTATCAAAGAAAATGATGTGGCACTCAGGGTCCGATACGTTGTCAAGCAAGTCTAAGACTGTTTGTGCGCCTAGACCAATCGTTTTATCCTGAGGGGTTGCTGCTCCCCCGTACAATGAACTAGAAAATAGGTATCCACTTTCAGAGCATAAGCACCATGTTTTAAACCGAAACCGGATTGGCTTTCCCTTGATAAACATTTTGCAGGAGTGGCGTCCAAAGTATGGAATCATCTGTTCGTCTATAGAGAGATTATGGCTAAAGACTCCAAACTGCATAAACTTTTTGTTGAGAGCGTCAGTAATAGGACGAACCTTCGCAAAACGGTCTGCTGCGTTTAAATTCGTGTTGTCAGCGAGATGGAAAAACTGCTTAATTTCTTAAACCGATTACGACTCATAGCCTGCTTCACAATTGGAACCCCCATGTCCGGTCCAACAGACCAGTAGTGGTCAATGTGTGGCAAAGTCGGGGTACCATACCATAGGAACAATATTCCAATAAACCCTTTTAGGATAGTTCCGCCCTAGTTCGATATTAGACGAATGAGTACTAGTTCGATTTGTAGGTATTTTCTAATAGTCCCGTACCATCCAATATAGGACAGGTTCGATTTTGGAGGTAAGGTACTAGTGCTGAACTAGAATTTTGGTTCACTAGTTGTGATTTTCCCAGCAGGGGTAGTACTTTTCCCATACCACAAAGATACTTACTTCCATCTCTTTCAATAAGAAAAAAATATTGCTAGATTTTGTTCTATCCTACATGACAGTTCCTGGCCAGCGGTCGATTTCTCGACCACTAAAGTTTACGTCCATGAAACAGTAAAAATTATTGCAATATCGATATGATACTTTTTTGATTCTCTTAATTTCATCTTTTCTCTTCACAATAAATTAGTAACAATTATTTGTTTTTTTGCTTTTTATTATTTTTTCATCTGCACAAAAAACACGTAAAAATAGTGATAATTTCATTCTTTTACAAAAATCTGCCCTGAACCTTTTTTTCTTAAAAAATTATGCTCTTGAAATTAACTAAGCTCCAAATTTAAAACTTGTGAAAACTGATCAATAAATTTACATTTAGTTTCTGAGATATTGGAGTCCGAAGTTGGTGGTCGAAAAATCGACCAGCTGCCGAAAATGGGTTAAAAATAAAAATAGCAAATGACAAGTAGTGATTGGCAAGCACGATTCGTTCATATGTCGTATGTAATATAAACGTATCGAAACTTGCGAGCAGCACTCGGGTTGGTGCCTTACAGTATGCCCACATGTCCATCGCACGCGAGCGCTGCCCCTCAAAATCATTAAGTGAGTTCAAAGTAGTGCATTCGTCACTAAAAGCGATATTTACCATATAAAAGTATTGAATTCCTAATTGATTTTAATAGAAAGACGCATGAAAATATTTTCCAACAATCTTATGATGTGTTGTAAAAGTTTGTCTCAGGCCCGTGCGCACGGAGGTTTTAAAAAAATTTTTGACATGAATCGATATGAAAAAAAAGCACTGAACAAAAGTTGGAACCCCCGCTAAATCTGAAGGCCTGCGCACGGGCCTGGTTTGTCTATAAATCTAAAGAAAATCAAGTAACGAAGAAAATTTATCAAGATTTTCGATTTTCACAGTAGTTTCTCTCTAAATCTATAGGGTTATTCCAACGGTGCTGAGAATGCATTTGGTAGCCCTGCAAAGTTAACCCGTTCAGTACTATTGCTCTGTAGCTTTCGCGGTGTCACTGTTATAGCTTCACTTGAGGTGTCACTTCATTCCGAAAAATAAAAAAATAAGAAAAATTCGCATAGGTCGATATTAGGACTATTCATTGGAGAGCAATTTTTTCTCTACAAACTCCTGCAACGAGAAATATGCAGCCGCCTTGTTTTAATATAACTTACAATTGTTCTTGACGATTTCGTGCCGCTCATCTCCAGTGACTACCTGATTCATTCAAACCATGGGCTCACATTGAAGCTGGAACTCGAGAAAAGGCGATGTGGCACTAAGCATTTAATTTAGCAAGAAAATTCTATAGCTGTTTGATATGGCGTTTTACAAGTAGCTTCAATGTGACAAAAAATTCCTTGAAACACCTTGAATGTCACAAAAGATTCTAGCGAATTGCTTTGTTATGTGAGTGACTCATTTTCAAGAAGCCACGAAAATTTGGGTTCGAAAAATTATCTAAGATGTTATCAACTTCAAACTTCTGCCGAGACTTAAGTAAGCTTCCCTCTATGTGAATTTTTAGGACTAACATTGTATTTGTCAGTTACCTACTAGAACGAAATCGTTAGAATCAAGGCTTTGCAACTATTGTATATTACATTCCATCCATAGGCAGCGAAAATGTTTTGGGTGCCTTTTGCGATTTTCCTTCATGCTAGTGGTGGTAGTGAAATACAGTGGCCGGCATAACTATGAATACCCCTTGAAGAAATATTTTGTTATGGAAATAAGTCCGTACGCTGCTCCTCGAATTTAAGATTGTACACATTATTTTTCTAAGTGTGAGCTGGCAAACCAGCGCCGTTAAAAATGTGCCGTTATCTTTTCATATGGCAGAACAATTTTCACTAATTGCGTCTCAGTTGCTTTTCGGATTCGACAAAAGTGTGCATACCGCTAAAATATCCGCGTGTGTTGTCCTTCGTTTTAAATATTTCCCAAATTCGTAGTGAAAAGGTAATGGAAACAATCTTTTGGTGTTTATTTTACCTTGCATTTTACAACAAATATACTTTTAGCATATTGTAATGCCTAAGTCGAAGGAAATAAGCATTGATTTAAGAAAACTAATTGTTCAGGCCCACAAAAATGGAATGGAGTATGGCAAAATTGCTAAAACATATAATAGATGCAAGTCAACAATCCAGAGAGTTATAAAAAGTTTCAAAAAAAAATTGCGGCTTTGCGAGCGCTCCAAGAACAGGTCGGCCCAGGGTAACCAATTCTCGCGATGACACCCAAATAGTAAGGGAAATTAAGAAAGATCCGACAACTTCGGCAATGTTTATTAAAGAAAGTCGTCAAATTAATGTAAGCGAGCGAACAATTCAGCGGAGAATTCGTGAAGAGGGGTTCACTAGTCATCACAAGATCAGGAAACCTTTCATCAGCAATAAAAACATGAAAGCGCGACTAGCATTTGTCAAAAAGTAGATGAGAGTAAGTTTGAGTTTAAAAATACAAGAAGAATCTGGGGATGTTTTTCCTATAGCGGTATATCAGATCTGGTACATATTGAAGGAAAAATGGCTGGGGAGTCCTACGTCAATATGCTAAGCACATTCCTAGAGCCCTCGGCACGAAGAATGGGTCTTGGACACAATTTTATCTATCAACAAGACAACGACCCCAAACATACCAGTCGCGTAGCAAAGAAATACTTTAGACGCTTTTAGAATGGCCCGCTTAAAGCCCAGACTTAAATCCTATCGAGCACTTATGGCAATATTTAGACGAAAAAATCGATCGATCAAGTTGCTGCTCGAAGAAAGCAGAATTTTTTCAGAAACTGCAAGTGACCTGGAATAAAGTACCTGAAGAGCTTCTTAAGAGATTAGCTCACAGTATGCCACGCCGCTTTTTGGCTGTAATTAACGCAAAAGGCGGCAACACTAAGTATTGAGTCATTTGCATAACGTTATTACTTTTATTATTACTAGTAGGGTACAAAGGTATGCAAATTTTGTTGCTACATGTTTCTGGGCATTTATAAAAAAATATGAAAATAATATTTAGTTTTTGGAATTGAAATATTTTGATTTGTGTTTTTATAATGTTACTATATTGTAAATAAATTAATAAGTTAATCGAAATTTGAATGATATAATAGAAAAAAATATTTGTGTTTGAATTTTCCTTTAGGTAGGGTATGCATTAGGCCGGGTCGATTTGTGGGGAGGCAAAAAAATCGCCCATTGCTCTGTGAAAATCATATTCTAGGGATCAAAATAAGAGACATTGCCGAAGGAACCATACCTCTAAAACGAATTCTGATGCCCCCCAATTTGGATCGAACTTTTTAGTTTCTTTTCTATAACTCACTTAAATTAATTTTTTCATTTACATATGTTATGACTAAATAAATTTCTTAAGAGAAAAATTAGATATTATTATAAATAAATAATAAATATTACTATAAATAAATAAAAATAAAGAAGAAACATAGCCATTTAGCTGATTTTTTTCATGTAAATGGCAAAAATGGTGATATTTTTAATGCCCTAGTATGAATAGTTATGTCGGCCACAGTATATACCGAATTTTCTGTTTTTTTTTCTCGATTTAGAACATTATAGTACAAGGTGGAGCAATATTAACCACCCTATAAAAACATTTATAATTTTTGCAATTGGCGGCGTACGTCGATCATATTTGCCACTTCTGAACCAGACAAATATTATATAAATTAATAAAATAAAGTTTTTGATTACGCGAAATATTTTTTTTTTTAGTATTTAGTAAAAAATGTAATTCAAAATAAAATTGGTTGATTAATTTTGCGCTACTTTGTACAAAGCTGACTCCAGCAAACACAGAACCACCAAATTATTTCTTTTGAAATGCAATACCTCCTCTACACCGCCATATATAAGTAGTATTACCCGATCCAATGTGCATACATACAGGTATTTATATTCTTAGACATTTCTCATTTGAGGCACCTAGCGGAAAACATTCACAACTTTTACTTCACCTAATACTCGTATAACCAGCGTAAAGAATATCTATTTGTTGCGTTATCTTAAAGATATCGAATGAATGCCATGTCCCGCCATTTAAGCACCAATAAAGGATGTTTCCATTGAAACCTAGCCGTAATAACTAAATTTAGAAATTCTAAAATTAATTTTTATTTCTTTTAATTTTTTTGCAGAACCGAAATAGCAAAAGGGCGTCTCGTACACTCACTGTTGAGTTATTTATCAGCGAGTGATTTCGTATCGAATTCTTCGAACAGCCGTTGTTTAATGGTTTTGCCTCTTTGGGGACCTGATAAACCAATGGGGAAGACTTTTATCAGCTGTAGTATTGCAGCTTTATTGTAATAATGTTTTATTACTTTTGCATATATACATATATATATATATATATATATTTATAAGTTCACGCATTGTACAATAATTTTATCAATTTTATTACAAATTATGAAAAATAAAAAACTTCCTGCGTACGTTAGACTTTGCGTGTATGTGTGTGTGCGAGTAGTCGACTGTATTTATCGGTGTGAATGTTGAGAACTAAGCTTAGTAAGTAAGTGGTAAACACTAAGACACTAAACCTATTATTATTAGCTGCACGATTTCGTTTATGTAAATATAAGTCGAATTTTTTGTAAATTCTTATCAAATGAATAAAAAAATAAAAATACAAAATAAACAATAAGTTAAAATTTATCAGTTTACAAATATTTATGGTGTTATAAATATGATACATTACATTTTTGTTATGTTTTTTAGGTTTTCATTTTTTTTGTTCATTTTTTTTCTTTGTCGAATTCGGCGTGAAGCACGTTCGCTCATATTCGTCACAGCAATGGGCATCGTGATAAGCTGTTGAGTTCACATTTTTCAGGCTTCGTTTTGTGCGATGTATACTTCAAATCAGAGACCTTAATTATAATAAACAAAAGAAAAAGTTAACATTTAGTAACACATGGGCTGAAAAGTCCCGGACCTAACTAGTTTTATATTGCATTCACATCTTTTTCAGTTAGCACTAACCTTAAAAAGACAACTGTTCAATTTTCAGGATATGCTATTCATTAGTTTGTGAGTTATTGTGTTAAAAGGGATACTACATTTGTAATTTTCAAAAAAAATGGATGCAAAAGAACTTCGTGTTTTAAGTTTATACTGCTTCTTGATGGGAAAAATATCGTTCAAGCGAAGCAATGGCTAGAAAGGTGTTATAGGTGCCCCCTTCCATCATAAAAAACAATAAAACGATGGTTTGCTGACTACAAACGTGGTCGTCGAGACACCGATGATGCACAATGCAGTAAACGCCCAAATAAGGCGGTAACACCAGCAAACATAAAAAATAATCCTCAGAAACGTTTTGAATGATTGAAAAGTTAGTTGCGTGAGTTCGTTGACATCGTAAAGATATCAAAAGAATGTATTGGATATACTAATATTGCATGAGCATTTGACTATGAGAAAACTCTAATCAAAGTGGGTGCCGCGTTTGCTCACTGTTGACCAACAACAACAACATTTTGACGATTCTGAGCAATGACAGAACTACTTAAATTGAACTTCGAATTATCCCAAATCCACCACATATGCCAGATTTGGCTCCTAGCGACTACTGGCTGTTCGCAGACCTAAAAAAAATTGTCGATGGTAAGAAATTTCGCTCGAATGAAGAGGTTATCGCTGAAACTGAGGCCTATTTTGAGGCAGAAGATAAATCGTTCGACTAAAGTGGTATTGAAATGTCGATGGAAATTGCGTTGTTGAATAAAGCTAATTATGAACAAAATAAAAAACGTGCCCGGGACTTTTCAGCCCCTTCTTGAGTCTTATTTTGATAAAATATGAAGAAAATAAGAATTAATATTTTTATTATATTATTTATATTTATTTTACGAACTATATCTATAGACAAATGCAAAATCAGCAGAACGTTATGGCCCACCTACAACCTGAAACATCCGCCAATATTGTTAAACATGAAACAACCGGACGCCTGGAGACTAACGGCAGTCATAACTGGCTTTTGGACTGTCGGAGAACAAGCAGCCAAAATGGGCATCCCTCACAATACATACTGTCACAGTTGCAAACAACCGGAGAAGAAGAAAACAATCATCCACTTCCTCTGTGAATGCCCTGCCCTATGGAAGGACATAATGTCAACCCTGGGCATATCGCTGTTCGAGAGTCTCGTACAACTATCTGGCTTACATGCCAACAACCTAATAAGGTACTTAAACCGCACAGACTGGATATAGTTATGCCGGAAATAACTGGTACACAAGTTGGTAACGAGGATGTGGCAACAAAATTGTGCGGAAGCGCTAGTTGGATTCTGGAAGAATCACCACTCAGACCAACCAACCAATATTGAGTTTTATTCAGACTTACACAGTAATTAACTCTTTTACAATTTCGAAAAAGGGGCAGACACTTTCACCATGAAATTTTTCTTCATCTTAATTAGCGCGACTTTGGCCGAGTTTAACAAAGCGCGACAATCGTTTCTTTCTCGTTCTAACCGGCGCCAATTGGCCACATCAAGTGCAACCAAGCCCTTCCCCACCTGATCTTTCCAACACAGAGGAAGCCTTCATCTTCCTCTGCTACCACCAGCTGGTACCGCATCGAATACTTTCAAAGCCGGAGCGTTTGTATCCATTCGGACCACATGACCCAGCCAACGTAGCCGCTGGATCTTTATTAGCTGCGCTATGTCTATGTCGTCGTAAAGCTCATACAGCTCATTGTTCCATCGCCTACGATAATCGCCGGGCAGGGGCCCGAAAATCTTCCGCAGAATCTTTCTCTCGAAGCGTCGCTTCATCGGATGTTGCCATTGTCCAAGTTTCTGCGCCATACGTTAGAACGGGCATGATGAGAGTAATGTAGAGTGTTAGCTTTGTGCGTCGAGAGAGGACCTTACTGCTCAGTTGCCTACTTAGTCCAAAGTAGCACTTGTTGGCAAGAGAGATTCTACGTTGGATTTCAAGGCTGACATTGTTATAGGTGTTAATGCTGGTCCCTAAATAAACGAAGTCTTTTACAACTTCGAAATTATAACTGTCTACAGTGACGTGGGTGCCGCTACGCGAGTGCGCCGACTGTTTGTTTGAAGACAGGAGGTACATCGTTTTGTCCTCATTTACCACCGAACCCATTCGCTTTCCCTCTTTATCCAGTTTGGAGAAGGCAGAACTAACAGCGCGGTTGTTAAGGCCGATGATATCGATATCATCGGCATACGCCAACAATTGTACGCTACTATAAAATATTGTGCCTGAGCGATTAAGTTCTGCGGCTCGTACGATGCTCTCCAACATCAGGTTAAAGAAGTCACACGACAGCGAGTCACCCTGTCTGAAACCTCGTTTGGTATCAAACGGCTCGGAGAGGTCCTTCCCAATTCTGACGGCGCTGCTGGTGTTGAGCAACGTCATCTTACATAGCCGTATTAGTTTTGCGGGGATACCAAATTCAGACATTCCGGCATACAGGTAACTCCTTTCCGTACTGTAGAATGCAGCTTTGAAATCGACGAAAAGATGGTGTGGGTCGATTCTCCTTTCGTGGGTCTTTTCCAAGATTTGGCGTATTGTAAATATTTGGTCGATCGTAGACTTTCCAGGTCTAAAGCCACACTGATAAGGTCCAATCAGTTGGTTGATGGTGGGCTTCAGCCTTTCACACAATACGCTCGCTAGAACCTTATAGGCGATATTTAGAATACTAATCCCGCGGTAATTGGCACAAATTGCAGGATCGCCCTTCTTATGGATTGGGCAGAGCACACTTAAATTCCAATCGGCAGGCATGCTTTCCTCTGACCATATTTTGCATAGAAGCTGATGCATGCACCTTATCAGCTCCTCGCCGCCATGTTTGAATAGCTCAGCCGGCAGTCCGTCGGCGCCCGCGACTTTGCTGTTCTTTAGCCGTGATATTGCTATTCTCCCCTCGTCATGGTCGGGTAGCGGAACGACAATTCCGTCGTCAACGATTGGGGTATCGGGAGCTTCACATCCTCTGTGACATGCGCAGCTGTCACTGTTTAACTGGTGCGAGAATTGTTCCCTCCATAATTTAAGATTGATCTGTATGTCAGTCACCAGTTCGCCGTCTTAGTTCTTACAGGAAAACGCCCCGGTCTTAAAACCTTCTGTAAACCGCCGAACTTTCTGGTAGAATTTTCGGGCGTTGTTCCTGTTGGCCAGCATCTCAAGCTCTTCGCCCTCACGTATTTCGGCTTCTCGTTTCTTCTTTCGGATAATATGTCTCTCTTCCTTTTTCAGCTCTCTGTAGCGATCCCACATGGCTTGCGTTGCGCCCGATCGCAGCGTGGCTCTATAGGCGGCATCCTTTCTTTCTACGGCAGCATGACATTCCTCGTCGTACCAATTATTTTTTCGGGCTCGCCGGAATCCGATTTCTTCTTGGGCGGCGGTACGTAGAGAACGAGAAATGTTGCTCCATTGCTCATGCATGCCGGTTTGTTGGGCAGTACTCTCTGAGAGCAGGAGTGAGAGTCGAGTGCCGAATTTTCTGGCTGTCTGTTGTGATTGCAGCTTTTCGATGTCGAACATTCTTGGCGTAGGTAGATGTACGTTTTTTGCTGCACAGAGGCGTGTGCGCAGTTTGGCTGCAACAAGGTAATGATCCGAGACGATGTTGCGTCCTCGGATCGTACGTACATCTAATACACTAGAAGCGTGTCTTCCATCTATCACAACATGAGCGATCTGGTTTCGTGTTTTTCGATCAGGAGACAGCCAGGTGGCTTGGTGTATCTTTTTATGCTGGAATCTGGTGCTGCAGACTACCATGTTTCGGGCCCCGGCGAAGTCGATCAGCCTCTGTCCGTTACCGAATGTTTCGTTGTGCAGGCTGAATTTTCCGACTGTGGGACCAAAAATTCCCTCCTTGCCCACCCTGGCGTTGAAGTCGCCAAGAATAATTTTTATGTCGTGACAGAGGCAACGCTCATAGGAACGTTCCAAGCGCGCATAGAAGGAATCTTTGATCGGATCGTCCTTCTCTTCCGTCGGGGCGTGGGCGCAAATTAGTGAGATGTTAAAAAATCGCGCTTTGATGCGGATTATTGCGAGACGCTCGTCCACCGGAGTGAACGACAGTACTTGGCGACGAAGTCTCTCTCCCACAACAAATCCGACACCGAATTTGCGCTCCTTTACATGGCAGTTGTAGTAGACGTCGCAAGGTCCTATGTTTTTCAAATTATATTCCTTATTTCGTTTGCAGGGGTCGTCATCAGTAAAGGCAGTTCTTTTCATTGGGGGGGGATTTTTGAGTGGCGGGTCCCAAACCCAGCGCACAACCAGCTATCCTGGAATGCTTTGCCTTCTCACTTTAGGTCACTCCCGAACGGGTGTCCGGAAGCTACCCAGAGGATACGTGGCCTAATCCCGGACGTTGTGGGCTTCTTGAACCATATGCAGAAGAATCGTCCTGGCCACTCCCAAGTGAATGGCAATCAGTAACTTTCCCCACTTGCATTATACATAACGAAATTTGCCAGAAAGTCTGACAGTCAAATAATTATGAAATATTTTGAAATTATTAAATTTTCAAAAAAATAATTTTAAATGCTCGTACTTAAATTTTCTACACATATTTGATTAAACTATTCAGATAATGATTCTTCTAGCAACTGAACACAACAACGATGTTTGATAGCAGGTTACCGAAGCCATAGTATAAGGACAAAGTTCCAGTTGTATCACAATGGACTCACGACAGGTCTAAGCGTGCCATTTTGGCAGCCACTAGGCATACCTACCAAAGCTGAGTGTTCAATTATTTATTTTCTCTCCGATTTGTTGAGGAGTTAAAATTTAATATTAACTGATCGGATTATATTATTTTCACTATGAGCCACCATATCTTAAATTTTTTTTATAAAGTCTTAAAAGTAGTAGTAAAACTTGCGTTCTCAGCAATTTCTTCACTACTATTTCTTTTATGGAAACAATTATTATGTATGCATTTATACGGACTTCCGCCATAGGCACATAGGTAAAACGAGAATGTGACAAGAATATTCAATAAAGTTATCAGCCCGCACATTAAAATTGTCTCCAAAGGAAAACAGAGCAAAGCTATTTAGAGCTTGAGTTGAGTTGAGTTGATTTGAGTAGATTTGCGTTTCAATGTGATTAGTTGCTCAACACCTGGCGAACTTAATCTTTACGCTTAAACGCACAACGCAAAGGCACAACGGCGTAAATCATGCAGATAAGCCGCATAAAGCGCTGCGATTCACATGTACACGTTCGCGTGTATGTGTATGTACAATTTAGTCGCAACCAGGCTCTTTACTGCTAATCACTGCGGAAAAGGAAATGCGATTATTTCTCGCTTTACCTTTACCATCAGCGCATCAAGCGCTTAACTTCGGTATATCACACACTTACTCATACACACATATACACATATTCACATATACTCATATACACACATATACACATATTCACATATACATATTTACATACAAATTCTCACACATACGTTTACCAGAGAGCAACCTAACGTTCGGAGCCATAAAGCTGCCGGGGCATATTTAATGTCTGCTCTGCGTATAATCGAAATCCCAAATTGATTTTATTTTGACACGCAAAAGCCAAATACGACTGCAATTTCTCAGGCTCGCATACGAATGTGTGCTTTAAGTTTATACAAAGATTGGAGCACAAATGACAGCGAGTGCTTCTGACAGTGAGGAATATTCACTGTGGCAATTTAATGAGGCTAAATTTATTTGCAAGTGGAGTAGGAAGTGAAAACTTAGCGAAAATCGCACACAATGTTTTCTTAGAAAATTTAGTATTTAAAATTGGCTGCTAAACTTTGGTTTTCTGATTCACAATTCAACAAAATTACAATGACTAGTCGGGTATGCTCCATTAGGAAAGACTAGCGTGATGAGTGCTTGGCTACTCAGTGACACAAGAGTGCAACTGACATGCTTCATTGGATAGCGTTTGTTTCCAATAATCATGGACTCCTAGATTCTCTCTACTGTCATGCACCTCAAAATTAGTTTTGATGGCTTTTTTTTCTTTATTGGCAGAGTAATCGCCTAACCGCCTTTGATGAAGTTTAACAAAGCGTGTCAGTCGTTTTTTTTTTCGTGCTCATCAACCTCAATTAGAAACACCAAGTAAAGCCATGACCTTCGCCACTTGGTTCTGCCAACGCAGTATAGGCCTTCTTCTCCCTCTGCTACCACCCTGGGCCATCGAATCGAATAGATTAAGAGTCGAAACGTTTGAGTCCATTCGCACGGCATGCCCTAGGCAGCGACTTGAAATATGCTTTAACAAGTAGTGGAGTGTTGTTTGCTCTGACGGCCTTGCCCTGATAATTTTGTCTCCCCACTAATATTTTGGCTTCACTGTGATCCGAGTTTCTTTTGAGTAGACTACTGAACTTTGGAAACATTGCCTGCTAACTTTTTATTCCACGAGGATTAATACTCAAGGATTGAGATCGAAAATAAAAAATAAATGTACAACTGTGCAGAACTATCACCAGTGGAGATCCTTTAAGAACTTTGAATACAATCCCAAGCAAGGAGGACTGTCATAAGAACAAACCAAAGCCATCATTAGCCCAGGCTTTCATAAAAATTACAAGAAGTTTGCTTTGCTTACTGAATTAAAACCAGCAAGAGAATTCGATCGACGCCTCAGGTGGCCCCGAAGTGATCCCACACATTCCACCAATTGATTTATGTATATGTTAAAGCGATAGCGGTCAAATCTTCTTCCTGCTGGATCAAAGCAGAAGGCATACTAAAAGAAAACACGCACGATCATACATCAGTTCTACTATCTGTGGAACACTTGTAAGACGCGTCGAAAACAGACTACCTGGTTCCCAAGATAAATCTGAGCAAAGACTATAAAATACGATGCCTGACAGGAGGGATTGGCAGACCTGAGTAATTACCTGAGTAATTTCAGAGGATAGTGGTCAGTATATTTATACTGACAGCTCAAAGATGGACAATGGCACTGGGTCGGGAGTGTACTCGAAATAATTATTCTTAATTTGTTCCTTTAGACTCCCAGACCGGTGTAGCGTCTTCCAAGCGGTGATCAACGCTATAAACAAAGCAGCAAAAATGATAAGACTAATGGACTTACTTCCGGTAAACCTTACCAACTCTGTTGATAGTCAAGCAACGAGTGTGCAAGAAAAAACTCTGACCTGGACCGCCAGCGAGTGGTAGACAACTCTGTCCTCTAAACAAACTGTACAATGCGATTGACTTGAGCGTAATTGCGGTAACCAGTAAATGGTGGTCTCTAACTACTAACTGCAGAGTTTCCAAAACGCTCTGGCTAAACCTGAATTTTAAAAGGACAAAATGTCTGGTTGGATTCAAAAGATAAGCTACCAGCCCACTTACAGATGTTATAAAGCGTCACTGCTTAAATTGAGTCGGTGATTTTTTAACAGCTCGGAAATTTGCAAAATGTCTCGCTGGAGTGACAAGTTACATTCTTAAAGAGATTCATGCTGCTTAAAATCTTAGTCAGAGGATGAAAATCAAATGCAGGTATCACAATGGGCCTTAGGGCCACCGTGTGCCTTGTCTTAGACAAGCAACCTAGAACATGATAACATGGTATACGAGCCTGCCGACCGAGGAAGAGATACTCGGAAGTGCTAGACTAGATTACAAATATATTTCAAGCGAAAGTCAACAAAGTAGAAAGATGCACTCACTTTAACCTTGAAAAAAACTATAACATCAGATGCATAGCTATCGGGCCTGACAGCCAAACAACAATCAAGGCACCAAACTCTTTAGTGGTTATATAAAAACAGTTGCTGGAATATCTTGATAAGCTGAATATCTTAGACCTTCCTTCCCTTGGTTTTCCCTTTTGTTGTCTTGCAAAGTGTAATTTCTCCTCTCTTATGCAGAAGGTAGCGGAAAGGCAAAGAAAATCCTTCACAATCAGTGATAGGTATTGCTAACCTAAACTCATTTAAGGACTTGGTGTTTGCAACTGTCGCCGGTTAGCACGAGAAATAAATAACTGGCGCGCTTTGTTAAACTCGGCCAAAATCGCATAAGCGGTTGTCGCCTCCAATTAAGAAGACGATTTAAGGATTACATGGAATTAAGTAAGACAAATTTTAGAATCATCTCAGTAAATTTAACAAGGCAGTGCAGACTGAATTATCATCTTATTAAACTGGCAAACTACTCCGAAGGAACGTTTAGGTTCTGTAGAGAATTTGATGAAACCACCACACACGTGCTGGCTTCGCGTCCAGCACAGATGCATGAGCCCGACAAATAGGACAAATACTAGCATTTATTGAGGAAGAAGGGGCTCAGAAATATATTGGGAACTCATGAAGGGGGTACCATAGATCTTTCAGGTCACAGTGATAAATTCCCTTATAAAAATAATAATAAAGAATTACCAGGAATCGTCCTAGATACTTAAGGCCGGCGGGCCAATTAGATGTCCTAAATTCAGTAGTTTTCGCGAAGCGTTGTAGGATGAGAAAAAAAACAACTAGGCAAATGAAGTTTTGGGGATAATTTAATATATATTTGAACTAAAAAAAAAAAATTTGTACAATCTCCAACAATATATTGTAAGCCGAGTTATCAATAGATTTCCAGAGCGCTTGTATCCAACTTCTGTACAAGATACAACTTGCAATTTTCATCTGAAAACAAAAAAAAAAGATTATTAATTTTGATGTAATTATCTTCGATGTGAACTAGAAAACATCCAAAAACTTTTTTAAGCGACTTTTTTACCCAGTTGAAGAATTTTTTTTTCCTTGAAAAACCACTTTTTTTCTACCTTCCCCAAAAATTCGAATTTTACGTGTTTCTTAGTTCACATAGAAGATAATTACATCAAAATTAATAATCTTTTTTTTTTTTTGTTTTCAGATGAAAATTGCAAGTTGTATCTTGTACAGAAGTTGGATACAAGCGCTCTGGGAATCTATTGATAACTCGGCTTACAATATATTGTTGGAGATTGTACAAATTTTTTTTGTTTAGTTCAAATATATATTAAACTATCCCCAAAACCTCATTTGCCTAATTGTTTTTTTTCTCATCGTACACCGCTTCGCGAAAACTACTGAATTTAGGACATCTAATTGGCCCGCCGGCCTTAAGGACATTATTATTTAGCTCATTTCTGATCAATTTGTTCGATGTACGATTTTAAAAATTATGTAAAAAATACAAATTGTATAATATGGGAGCATATTGGAATGCCAAGCGATTGTATGATGCCAATGATCTTCGTGTGCTCACGCGTTGTCTCAATCGGGCATTTTTTCTTAATACATATAAATATTTTGTCTTTCTCGCTTAAGTTTTGTGAATTCACTTGTTGCTGGCTTGCATGTCTTGTGCGGCGGCCGATGTTCGCACGTCGTCCTCTCGGCATTTTGGACTATGGACAGACTGGTGAATTTAACCTCAAATGCACGATCCACATAATTTACACAGTTCAACTTACCTCCTTAAGGACAAATGCCTGCTGTTGAAGGTGAATAAAAATTTGCACAATACACCTGATTGATTTGGTGATTTCCAATTGAACTGTTAGGAAATGAATAACTTTAACCTTAATTTCACAATTTCACAGTGAACACAATACCGATTTTAAGTTAGCGTTTGAAAGAACGTGCGCATAATAAATCTCCTGTGAAATTAACTGAGCAGAGTACATGCTACAAACCTCACGGGGCCCAAGACCTTTCCAACGAATGCAAAACCGTGGAAATCGGTTCATGCGTTCTGGAGTTATAGCGTCAGGAAGGAAACCCGACTTATTTTTATATTATAGATTACAATATTGTTTTCATTACGCCCACATTTCTTACATATTATCTCGAAATAGACATTAATTTCTAAAATAACTTTTAGTTTCTATCCAAATTTTTTTTCTTAAGAGGTCCCGGTGGTCTAGAATTTTCAAGAAATTTAATATTTTGAAAGTAGGGGCTTTTACGAATATACTGCCAAATTTTTGGAAATATATTCCCAGTATTTTCGTTTCCACAATCGTTTCAGCAGGTAGAGTTAGATTCGTCACGCATCCACTTTCAAAACTTTAAACTCAATTATCTCAAAACTATTTTTTTCGGCCTGGTATTGTCAAAACAAAAACTATTTAACTGAATCGACTGATTGTTGTTCACAGCATCAATGGCCATCGACCGTACTGGAATCATATTATTTTTTCAGTTATTTCGTATTTTTTTGATTAAAAACTGAAAAAAAAAACAGTGAAAAATCGTAAACTTAAATTTTTTATCAGGCAGCCATTTTTTACTGTCAGGGCTGCGCTAAAATTTGTTAGATGTTTTTTATTAATGGACATACCCTTTAACTAAAAATATAAAAAAAAATCGGAAAGAGAACTAAAATGTACAACAAAAGTGGAGGCAGAAGCAAGAAATTCATAAAATAATCTTTAAAATCAAATATCTCGAAAAGGGATAAGTTTAGGGCATAATTTTCTATAATCAAATTAATCGCACGTGACCTAAATAATAGCGTCGTTAAGTATCAAGGACGAAGGGTAGCCATGTGTAGAGATCGATTAAATGATTAATTTGTTGCCAATAGACATTGCCGCGGTACGTCATAACGAGATAAGAATGCTAATAATGACGGTTGAATCTTCGCAAAACACTCACCATTTCGATGTGGAATTTTTTTTGTGCGTCTGTGATGTTCTGCATGACTAATATTGTTCACACTTGATACGCAAAACCGACAAAAGGTTAAAGAAGGCTAGAATATTCTTTTCCAGTTGAACAAATTTCTTGTGTTTTTATTTTTATTTTTATTTTTATTTTTGTTTTTATTTTCTATAATACAGTTTATATTTTTACAAACAATTTTTCAGTCTTTACATCTTACATACTAACCAATCATATAACTAAAATCACATAAAATAATATATTTGCTAACACAGCTTTAACATTTTGTAAAACTAATTACAAAATAAATTGATTGCTATTAGAACTAAAAATTTTAACTTTGCTTACAATTAACTCTTCATTTAAACTAAACATTTGTCGGTTATAATCTTGCTTTCTGTGCTTTTAAAAATTCTTCAACAAAGTTTGCATCCGGGTTTTTATCTCTCCACACCCTGTTCCCCGTTCCTTCGTTTGGGTCGGATAGCGCCACCTTCCGCAGTAGTGGCTTTCTTACGACGTGGTAGCTCTGAACGAATACCAAAGCTGTGAGGAAAGCCATGACCAGAAATTGTAACTTCGAACTTTGTAAAAATTTCATCTTGAATCACACAGAAAATGCAGTACTCAGGTTAATTAATTAAACTGAAATAAAATTTCAACTTTTAAATTCACTCCCTCTTTCTTAACTAAATGTGTGGTATCCAGTGTAAGCCCCTTTTATAGGCATTTATTTGCATTGCTGCTTAATTTTAGTTAGTAGATTGCGTAACTATATTTTTTAAGTGTAAGAGTTCTCTAACCGCATGAATGAAAAACCAGACGGGTTTTACTTAACATTTGTGTGTGACGTATATTTTCATTGTTGAAGTAACTATAAATAATTAACAGTCACCACGTCGATTCCATGCGCTGACAAAAAATACAGAACTTGTACAAAAAAATATATTACAGAACACCTTTTTCATACTTCATCAATTCTCTATTTCGTTTCTGTTTATTGATTTTCATCACCGATGTAATTATAATACAGTCGACTCTCGTCGATTCGAAATTCGAGGGACTCTTAAAATACTACGATTTATCGAGTGTTTGAAATATTAATAAATTGTACGAAATTTTTGAGAGAAAATATATGAAATTTCGAATTATCAAGTGTTTTTATTTAACTGCTAATGTTTTACATATTCATAACGTGAATCTTTGAAAATAATTTATTTATGCAGGTTTGCTGCGAAGCACATTGCTGCTGCTCAGACTTTTCAATAATTTTTTTGAAATTAAGGAGAAAAAGTGCCTCATATCATGTTTCATCAGTTTGGTTTTGTAGATAAAAGCTTTGTAAGTTATAGAATGAAGCTTTTGCTACCTTAACTGACACCTCTGTCAAAGGTTCTGATATATCCTCTTCATCTTCATCGTAGCTCTTTTCATTCGTATCTGTCGCAGATAAAATTTCGTCATCGGTTAATGAGCCTGATACAGCATTATCTTTTTCCACTTGAACATAGTCAGAAAAACTGAAACCGCTGATGTCAACTACTGATACCATTGATTGAGTAGACGCGAACTCTTTTGCTTTTTCCTTTAACATAGTTCCGCTAATAGATAACACAGGCCGACAGCATCTCAGACCCAGAAACCGGACTATATATTTTCGAAGGATTTTGATGCGATGAATCCAAATCTGTCCTCGGAATTGCTCTATCAGCTCTGGTTTTCGAGATATCCTAACCTAAAAGTGCAAAAAACACCATTTTTGCCCATATTTTAGGTTATGTAGCCTTGCAGATGTTTTCTTTTACCAAAATTAAAGGATGGCATCTTTAAATACAAGCCTTCTTTTTTCAAATGGCGTTGAGTTTGCTCAAATATCATTTTTTTTTCGCAGAGATATCGCATTTTGAAATTTTCATGTTTCTAAATTCTGATACAAGTTTTTAATGAGGCCGCAAATCCCACGGAGCATGCACATATTTTATACGGGAAAAATGCCTTTTGATGAAACAATGAAATTTTAAGCTGAATTTTTCTCTTATTTATTGAAATTGTAAGTACAGGTTGAGCCAAATAAGTCCTACTAATGTTAAGCTCAAATAACCTTTTTTATTTTTTGACATATTTATTTTTCTCTTTTTGTAGGTTATAATTGAATTGTTGGAAATATATTATGGAACCCTACAGTACAACACAACGCGTTAAAATTATCGAGTTTTTCTATTCTTACACAATTACCAACACAAATTGATTTTCTAGATAATGTTTTGATGTCGGATTAAGCGCATTTCCATTTAAATGGTTATGTCAACAAACAAAACTGAAGATTGTGGGGCTCTCAAAATCCAAGGGCAACACACCAACATCAGTTGCACCAATCTAAATGTACTGTTTGGTGAGGTGTTATGGCCACAAGAGTTATCGGTCCATATTTCTTCGAAAATGAGGATGAAACGCCGGAATCGGTTTCAGGAGCTTCTTATAGAACATTGATTGAAAACTTTTTGCGGCCAATGGCGGAGCAGTATCCTAATTTGTGGTTTCAACAAGATGGAGCAACTGCGCATAGTGCTAGGCAGTAGTCTTTAGTCATTAGTAGGTCTTATTTGGCCCACCCTATAGAAACTCTGTTAACAAACAAGTCCATCTATGGGTTTACTTTAGGTTAGGTTAGCATAAATGGCTGCCCAAATGAGGGCACACTGGGGTCGCAAAAATTGTGCAAAAGTGTAGAGATGTGAAAGTTTTTTTGTGTATTGTTATAAATTCCTGAAGCGCTCATCTGCTTGCAGTGAAATAAAGTCCCAAAATATGTAAACACTTAGGCTAATTAAGCGGAAAATGCTCCGATCTGCACGAGGTTTTTTGTATTTTAAAGACAATCTCTTCGGAAAGGTCCTTCTTTGACATAAAAGACATTTCTTTAAGCAGAGTTGTGTAAAAAATTCATAAAATTAAAATTTTGAAACTGCAACAAAGCAAAAATTCCTCAATCGATTTGTCTACTATTTTTTGCTACACAACTTTGATGTGCTCCTTACCACTCTGCATTAAAAAAATTTATCAATTATTTCCTATTCATATTAAAGTTTTAAAAACAGAAAGTATGCTTTTCAATAAATTTGCTGTTTGTGCACATGTTCGCCGTAAGCCAAACATATGTAATCGACCCACCTTTAACTCCTTTAACACCTTAACAAGTAGCCAACTTAGCTTGAAGATGTCAATTCCCGTTTCAATAGCTGTCTATATTATGCAGAACTACTAACTTAGTAGAACATTAAAGGGGTATACCCACGATTAGGCTGTTTCTTTGAAGTTAAATACGAGAGGACTACAATTGTAATCCACGCGCCTAATAACGTAACACTTTTCACAGGGCGCACAATTAAAAAGTTTGTCTGTTGGAACACCTAGGTAAGTTATATTATTCCAAAAATAGAATTATTTATAAATCTTAGTATTTTCATATTTAGAAATTATCCACTGCAAGAAATATTTCAGTACAGAAAGTAGTATTTTTGTTTTATATAGAGATTGAAATGCCTGATGCAAAAAAAATTCGTTTGGAACATAGCACAGATCCTGCTGTTGAACGAAATGGTTAGATGAGCTTTTTAGCGAAGAGGAAGGTTCAATAGATGAAGCAAATGAAGATGAACTAGAGGACAACGTCGTAAAAAGTAGCGATTATCAAACAGACTCTGAACAACTAGTATAGAGCCAGAAGCCTACGCAGAGAGAAAATCAGATGTCAATGAAGATGAAAAAAAAGTTTTAAGATCTGATTTTATTGAAATGATTGCTTGGAAGCTAATAACACCTCAAATTGAAGAACGATCAACCATTCCAAACGTGTCAAAAGAAGTGCGGCGCCGAATCGGGCACTTACTTGGTTTAGAATACCGCTTACCGCCTCCACAACCCGAGGTAAATTGTATTCAGCGATGCTATATTTGCTCAAGGAGTCGTAATAAGTCCACCAGAAGAATTCGCCAAAAATGTAGTAAATATGCATGCAAAGAACATATGAGAGATGTGTGCACCGCCAGTTTGGCAGAATGAAATATGCTCTATATTTGAACTATGTTTACTATTTTGTATACCCTTATATTTTTTACTGGTCAGTTTGTATTAGATATACGTTTTGTTTATTATTATAAAAATAAATTTGATTGATTTTTTTTATTAAACACTTTAATTCTGCAAACATTTTAAAAACTTGCCATTAAACAGCTTAAAAGAACATGAATTAACTGTTTTGATTTCTTTTATAACGAAAGTTAAGTAAAAGTAAGTGTAAGCATATTTTAGGTGTTTAAAATAATATAAATAAATTTTTATCAGCAAAAAAAGAATTTTTTTTTTATAAAATATTACAACAGAAAAACAGGTTGGACTACGAACGTAATCCACGCGCCTAATGGAGGGTTAAAGCTGTTAATGTGTTGCTCACTACACGTGTTGCCGCAACATGGGAAGGAGTTCATTGCAATCAGTGATTCATATAAAATACCAGTGCGTTGTCAAATGTCTAAAACATAATCATGACTATTATTACAACTCAATTGCTGCATTTGCCTTTGGGCCCTTATTTGTACTCAAACGGTGAGTAATTTGGACATTTATTCATCACATCGGCTTTACTTTTGTTTTCTGTTACATTTTTTCATTGCGAAATTCAATTCTCACGCGTGTATGTAATTTTAACCATTAACCACTAAAAGTCGACCGTATGGGTGCATTTGTTCGCATACAAAATCCTATTTAAAAACAATTATTTTATGTGTCAGCATCAGTCGCCACTATAAGCTCGCTTCGAAGGCATACTACCAGTATTACAGTAGTGGTTCTATCATACTTTATTTGCTTCAAAATACACATCGATTTTTTAGAAAGCATTTGAATTACATAAAACTTACAAGTTTTTAAAATAGTCAACACCTGCAAGGATAATTTTTCCAGACGTGTATTTTACCAATTAAGAATGAAGTGTTCAATGCGAATTACTTTGCTTTTTATCGCGATACTCTTAACCTTAACTGCTGGTGATTCTAATAGCAAAGTTGTTGGTGGCGTCCTAAAACCCGTAGCTAACACCGCACCAACTCCTCCATGGAGAAAGAATAATGCTGATGAAACGAGAACGCTTAAGCAAATAAGATGCGAATTTCTACATAACTATGCGATATTTCCTGATGAGTGCAATGAAAATATGTAGTTCATAGCTATAAACGCATCTGAAACATGCAGCTAACAAATGTAACGCACAAAGAATTGTGATTATTAAAAAAACAACAATTTTAGTAATGTAAATAAGACTAACTTATACAACGTAATTGTCAATAAATATTTTATTTTACAAATCTGTCAGCTTATGTTTTGTTTAAAACCCATATAAATTTAAATTTCAAATTCTCTATAAAAATTTGAAAAACTAAAAAAAACTTTTTTTCGCAATATCATCGGTTTATAATAAGAATTTCTGGATAAATTTTTGGCAAGCGATTTATAGCAAGAAAGCTTGAGTTGTTTTATACTTTCTAAGTAGACTAAATACGAACCAATTAGATATCGATGATGTTTTTGTCTTTAAGACACTCATGGGATTCAAAAATTAAATGGTAGTGAGAGGGTCAACAAAAAAACTTTGCAATAATGCAAACCCCCTATTTGTGTCGAACACACCAAAATACTAACGAAATGCAATAATTCCCAAAAAAAAAAAAAAAAAATATGTACTCCTATATGTTTTACTCATAGTCGTTATTTATTTGTTTATGACTAACAACGTTGAACTAAGTAGTCAATTTTCCTAAAATATTGCATCATTTACGAATCTGAAGGGACAGGCGATAAAAGGAAAAGATTAAAAAAACAAGCACAACTAGCAAACATTTGGATTTGTTTCTTATTTTCGGAAGGAAAACGAAACTTTCGCTACTGACATAAAATAATTTTAAGTGGCGCAAAATTAATCACCCTATCGTAAGATTTATAATTTTAGGAAATGGCGTCGTACGTTCAATACGTATTAATCCAGGGGATTAATGTCTGGGAAGTTAGGTGGCCATAAGTTCGGTGTTATGTGATCATGGAAATTTTCAGCCATCAGATTCTGTGTCTCCATCGCTTTGTGTGAAGAACCAGAGGAGCGGAATCTTGCTGAAAGATATATGGGCACCTAAAACCATAAGAGTGGCTGGAAAGTTTGTGTGCATGATATCAGCAACCTCTGTAGGAGTGGAATAGAGTCATCGGTCATTCTGGTAATTTTTGTGGCTGGTATTTTGATTTTGCTCAACATCTCAGGCGCTTCAGGTTAATTAAATTTTCTTCAGAAAGCGTTTTGATTGGCTAACTCACTGTTCTCGTATTTGCGTGAACATAAACTGCCTTCTGCTCATAACGTAGGACTTATACAGGAGGTATTCATGAACAAATCGACGGATAAGACCCTCAGAAATATTAAACTTAAATATTAAATATTAATATTAAGGGGTCCTCTTCAATGATCGTTTGCACTTGTTAAGTAAATTCTGCAGATTAAACAGTATCAGAATGTTCTTGTACTTGAATTTTTTCATTTGCAACAGATTCTGGTCGCCTCTAGTTTTATTTACTTTTTAACTATTCCAAATAAATTCACAAAAGCCTGCGTCATCGAAATCTTTGTTTAACTGCTTGCAAAGGAAAGCTTCAGATTTATAGTATAATTCAGACATTCACATATTTACTCACACTCGACTTAAATTTTGTCTTTAATAATTCCAATTCTCTACCTTTGATTGGCAACCACAAATACATTTTGGATTACTGTGCAGCGCAAGTAGAACTCAAAGGGCGGACATAGCCGAAAATTGAGAATTCAAAATACGAAATTTCCAATATCGATTTACGTACAACAAGAAAAATACAAATAAAAATAGTACGGAGAGTGTAAAAGTAGAAACTGTTGAGAAAAAAGCAACAAAAATGGAACAAAAATGGTTAAGGGTCATAGAAAAAACAGCGTTGCAATTTTACAAATAACACACACACACACAACAAATGAAAATATGGAGACTACATATTTCAGTGCCTGTTAAAGGGTGCTTAATTCGTAGCTGGAGATTTATTTTTGTTTTTGTTTTCATTGAAAATAATTCACCAACTTCATTTCCTCTGTACCGAGTTGGTTTAAGAGAGGGAGCCTGGTAACATTTATGTGACGATGTTAATATATTTCTTAAGTCTATTTAAAAGAAAATAAGAACAACAAAGTTAATACGAAAAATAATACATATAATAATATAAAATGAGATTTAAAAATGAAAAGAGATATATTAGATTTATTTATTTATGTAGTAAATCTAGAAATACAAGTTTTATTTAGTAAATCTTGAAAACTACAAAGAACTAACAGTATTTGTAACAATTATATGTATGTACATGTGTCGCAATCCCACGCAAAGCACGGTCCTCGCACTTTCCCAAATTCACCTACTTTCCCTGTTTCTAAAAACAAAAAAAAAAGCAGTGACAGTTACACATTGCATCAGTGACGCCAGGAAGCGGGCGGCCGCGGTAATAGCGCAGGAACACGAAATTTAGCGAGGCCCTCAACCATCTGTGCGATCCTTCTGCCAGAAAAATGTGAGACACAGATGGCGCTCCAAGCAATAAGAAGCCGTTGTTCCTAAGCCACGATAGGTGGGCATTCCCACCGCGACCCTATGCTCCTGAGAGGAGTGAACAAGGAAAAAAAATGTCACAACCATTTAAAAACATTATTGAGTGAAAATTCAAAATTTCATTTAGCGATAAATCAAAAGCCAGCGAATCTGAAATCTGGTTAAACTAACTGAATATTCCAATCAAAAGTGCTTTCGATGCAAAAAGAGTACTAACGCGCTCTGGGCAGAGTAAGTCATGTACCCGACATTTTGGTATATGAAATTGAATGCGCTTAAGAGTTAAGGCGAGTCAACTGTTGTCCTATTTATAATATGAAAAATAAAGCACAGTGAAAGTATGCTTCTTCTAATTTGTAACTTTTTTTAATTTAATAACAAACACCTTGCGTTGCATGAAGGATACGGATCAGTGAAGTTTAAAGATATGAGTGCAAAACAAAGAAATTTCCTTTGAATGCGTGCAAGTCTATTTACGGGACACTCATGATATGGCCTCCAAATAAGGACGGCATACCCCAGTTTAGACCTCACTAGCGAAATAAATAGTGACTTTAAAATGTATGGACTCGTAAAATCGGAAGTAAAACGCCGAATGAAGAGGCAAGTGTAGAATACGGTTTGGCAATCACAAAATTCGAATGACTTTGAAACTGAAAAGGAGAATTAAAGATTACCGATAATTAAGAAATTTCAATAAGAGTATTTAGACGCGAGTTCTTTATAAAATATCAGGCAGAGATTAAATACTTAGACTAGAAATTGAATTTGTTAATATTTAAGTAGATTCTTATCACACCATGTCACGACGTTGTTAAAGCCTGATTGAAGATGGGAAATTGTAAGAATCCAACAGGTAGGTATGTGAATTGGTTGAACTGCCAGACTGGCACTCCCCAAGTAGCACTAAAGCACCGTTTTGTTACCGTTTTGAGACCTCCAACGGGCAGATATCTATAGCCAAAGCTGTTGATGTAACGGAGAAGATGGATAGGTTTTAGGTTGGAGCACTGCCCTCTGACTGCCTTACAGAGAAAGTACTCCTTCCCTGAAAGGTCCCCGCAGCTTCAGCAATGGTGATTAAATGGTACACACAGCTATCTTACATGAGTGTCGATCATCTAATGACCGGTAAACACAGCTTTAGGGAAATTTAGTGGCGTGGAGTCCCCAGGCCTATCTGCCTCCTGCGTCTATTGTACTGGGGCCATGGGATTTTCGAAATAGCACACGAAGAAATAGAGCTCCATCTGATCTGTGCTTTCCTGAGAAATAAGTTTTGTAATCTCTCATCAGCAATTACATTTCCTGCAATGTTTCTATGTCGTCGACCCCAGATCAGAGAAATGTTACCTGCACACCCAAAGCAAATGATCTCCTCCCTACAGGAGTTGACCAGTTTGGATCTACACCATGACATCGTCAGAGCTTTGATCTCAGTTTGACTATTGGAAAAATGTCGAAATCTCCCTCATTCCTGCGTTTCCTATGCATGTAGAATGCTGGATCGCAAAAACTTCTGTCTGAAAAATAACTGTATTCAAAAGTTTTAAGGGAATAAATAAATTGGCTGGTTTAGAGAAAACTTCTGCTCCGACCCCCGATTCAGTCTTCGAGCCGTGAAGACCGAGGTACATTTTTTCCTTATTCTAATCTTACCTACTTGAAATGATTGCCCTGACACGACCCTCATAGTATAGTTTGCGGATGGAGAGATCTATCCGAAGTTCAAAGAAATGAGGTGTTAACTGTCCAAAAATGCTACCATGTCCCTTGAGAGATTGCCTCTAGAGACCAACCTCCATTTACCTGATTGCAGTCCTTTGCAACCTCCCCAATTTATGCTATAGCGCAACACATTCCCTGTTGGAAAGATACGACTTTACATATTTAAGGAAAATGGAGTGAACTCCAAAAGGTGTTAGTTTTGAGAGCTTGACTGCTTTGAATTACCTAGGCTATGTTTTTAATTTGTTGCAACCTTCACATATAAATTTATTGTTGTTTTCGATGCAATTACCTCTCATTTAAATTGTGTTTCAAATCAATTGCCTTTCAATTTGTAAATATAATCAACTATGAAAGCAAGCATGCCTCTTTAGTGCAGTGTGGTGAGGTACGCTCTTACTCTTTGTTTACAAACCTTTTCGCTCAGATACTGACTTTAAGATTAGTGGCTTAAAACGCCAAATGAAAGCAAAAAACTGTTCAGGGGTTTATTCTTGATTGCTGCGTTCACCGCTCACGTGATTTTAGCCGAGTTTAACAAAGCGCGTCAGTCGTTTCTTTTTCGGACTAAAGCCCTTCTCCACTTGATCTTTCCAACGCAGAGAAGGCCTTCCTCTTCCCTTGCTACCACCAGCTAGTGGTTTGTATCCATTTCGACGACATGACTCAGCCATCGAAACCATTGGATTTTACATTTCATACAGCTCATTGTTCCATACCCTACGATACTCGCCCTCGCCAACATGCAAAGGTCCAAAAATCTTGCGCAGAATCTTTCTCTCAAACACTCTAAGCTTCGGTTCATCGGATGTTGTAATCGTCCACGCTTCTACGCCATACGTTAGGACCGACACGATGAGAGCCTTTTAGAGTGTTAGTTTTGTTCGTCCATAGAGGATTTAACTACTCAATTGCCTACTTAGTCTAAAGTAGCACATGTTGGCAAGAGAGATTCCTCTTTGGATTTTCAGGTTGACATTGTTCTCGGTGTTAAAGCTGGTTTGTAAATACACTTTTGGTAATAAACCTACAGTTCATCCACCGCTTTTCAGTGGTTTTTTTGTAAATTTTACCGCGCTTGTACTTCGCTACAGGATCAATTCTGAGAAGATCGTTCAAAATCAGTTGCTATATTATAACGAATTGATACTGAGTGACTTAACCAGATCTTCATGTGATATAACCGTGAGGTTAAGGCATGCTTGGTCATTAGTTTCACTCAGATACTGATTTTCAGAAATAATAGCGAAGAAATAGTATAGTATTCTGCGATAGTTCGTTAGCCCTTTCTATCTAGATTTAAGAGCCTATTTAAAGGTTCTCTAGAAGGGAGAATAAATAGTTTTGCCTGCCTCTGTCTCAAATTTTCCATTCAGTGTCATCTGCTCTATTCAGTTTTGTGTTCTCCCAGTCGTTGATAATCTATAGTAATTCATATGGGATTTGGTAAGCCCAAAGGCCAAAGATACCCGCACCAGTCCTGCCATTCGCAAACTTACATCTTACATCCACGAAATCGTAACAGTCACCAGTGACTCGGGTGCCGATACGCAGAAGTAAAATAAATATTTTTATGATCTGCTAAAATTTACCGCATGCTGCTCGAAAACTATAACCCTTTGTTTCTGTATACCTTTATTACATACCTTTTGCTGCTAGTAGTATACCCTTTAGCAAAAACCCCAGATCAACGTTAAAAAAGTAAACTCGGTTTTCGTGTATTTCAGGTGCAGCGCAAATAGCATAAAGCTAAAGTCGGGCAAAAGTAGGAAGGAAAAACAAATAAACAAAAAGAAAAAAACACACACACATTTTAAAATCGAAATTGGAAAATCGAAAATGCAAACAACAAATCCTATCCCCGAAAATCGCTTCACCACTTTGCCTCCACACTCCTCTGCAACTGGCTTAGACGGATACGGAAGTGAATGGCCGTTTTCGGGGAAATATTTGCTGTGCACCATTTTCAGTTGCTCTGCTGTACCATCAACCCACCGCACCTGCCCGTCTCCCTTTCCCTCTCAATAACTCACTGCCATCGCGATGTTGATTTGCTACACTTGCTTTTGTACTTGTAGATGTTGTTATTGTTGGCTTTGTCGTTTGCTGCATTCCATTTTTTTTTGTTTTCGCTGCCATTTAGAAGTTTCGATTATGTTGTTGCCATCGTGCTTGTTGCTGTCGCTAGATACGATATTGGTGATGTTGGTGAGCAAGCGAGGTGCGCCGCTTTGTTAACGTCACCACAATCTACGACCACCCCGCACTGAGCTGTCGAACAAAAGGAAATTAAAATATTCCAGCGCGCAATCGTGCGTTTAGGATATCGGACTGGTGATACCGCAAACTGCACTGCAGACGGTAATAGAGCGTCATTTATCCACCCGCTTGGCAATGTAAGTCACTAAACATTTTACCGCTGTTGTTGGCAATGCATGCACATTCAAGGCAATGAGTATATGTGTGTGCTTTATTTATATTAAGTTTTTTTGCTTGTTTTTCGATTACTTTTGGTTTGGGGGGAAATTAGCGCCAGTAGTTGCATTTCAGTATCGTTTTCATTTTGAATGTTATATTTCGGCTATTGTTTCTAGTTCCCTTTCTGCCAATGCAAAATTGTAACCGCATATGTTAATATCTATTGAATAATATATTTGAATGGACAAAGGTGTGGACAGAGCTAGCCGACATTTAAATAGAATTTGCAATCTAAATAAATTGTTTAACCTGCTTCCGGCCAGCATACGTTTATTTTTAGGTAGCTGAAACTTTGTAATATCTCCAATTTTTTAATTTAAATGTAAATTCCATTTTAAAAAATAAAATAAAAGTACCACTTTCTATTTGGGGGACATTTTTCGATAGGGCTTACATTGCAAGGCAGAAGTATCATATTTGCTAAAATAGGTTGCTACTTAGGTTATATGGATGGCTCGAGGTTGGACGGTAGAGTTGGAAGAGGAGTATTCTGCAAAGAGCTCCCCATCAAACTCAAATGCAGGTTACCGGATCACTGCAGTGTGTTTCAAGCAGAGGTGGCCGCAATCAAAGCAGCAGCTGAAGGTAAATATTTACTCCGATAGCTAAGCGGCAATTAGAGCCCTAGGCTCTCTCGATTGCATCAGAATTCTTCGACATAAGGATAACTTGGGTACCTGGTCGTAGCGACATTGCTGGAAGCTGCGAAGCCGACGAGCTGACCAGGCAAGGGTCCTGTGAGGTAGTGTGCCCGCGAAAGGAGAGGATCGGGATCCCCTTGACAACCTGCGCTCTACTCCTGGAAGGATGGGCTTTGCACCAACTCAGCGAGCGCTGGGCAAGCACACGATCGTGTAAGGTCGCGTAATCCTTCTGGCCACGTTTGGATAGGAGGCGTTCGAGGAATATTCTGAGGACGACAAAATCTCATCTCTCAAATTTTGTGGGCATCCTCACGGGACACTATCCACGGGGTATACATGACGTGAGAATCGGAATTACTTCGAGTCCTTTTTGCTTCAGCTGTATGGAGGATGAGGTTGAGTCATCTCAGCACCTGCTCCTTAGCTGTCCAGCTCTCGCAGGAATAAGATTCAAGCATCTTGGTTCTCATTTATTTTCTGCGTCTGCTGATATAGCAAGTTTTGATATCAAAAATCTGATAAACTTCATCAGCAGTATAAAGAGGCTAACAGAATCGGAAATTAGTCACCGTTCATAGTCTACAAGCACTCAACCCTTCCACCTCTCTCCTTTTCGCCCTATCGTTTTTTTTTCACCTTTTTTCCCCTCTTGCAATGGTATCACAAAGGATGAACCAAATTTCTTTCGTCCAAGTGGGCCCACTTTCTGGGCAACCATTGCTACCTAACCTAACCTAACCTAGGTTATATGGGAACACTAGTGTGAATGTGTAAACTTAACGCTACCATCGGAAAGTTTCGAATTTTAATAATAACTTTAAACCTACCGTTTAAGGGTGACCCCGTTGTGTTGCTCTAGAGCACATTATATTGTATGATTTCCCCACTGCACAGCAAATGCCTGCTCGATAGATCCTCGCCTTCGTCATCGCAGTATCTGCACAGGTCGTTTTGAGGAACCCCGAGCCGACGTGCATGAGTACCCAAAAGGCAGTGGCCGGTGATAAGAGATATTATATGCCTTAGTTCGTGTTTCGAAAGACTTATAAGGGTTTTTGTCTGTTTCAGATTGCAGGATGGCCAGATTTATCCGGTTGTAACGCCACCTCCGATCAGCAATCTGTAAAATTCTCGATCAATCATAACCTTACCCAGAACGCTTTGTCTTAGGAAAGCTATTTTTATTATTTATACAGCTACTTTAAATATTCTTTATGGAAAAATAAATTAGCTAAATCATGAAAATTTTCTGACATTAATTGTCGAATACTTTAAACGTTCATAGAGCTTAGACTTTTGGTAATAAACCTGCATTTCCATCCACTGCTTTTCACTGGTTTTTTGCAAATTTTAACGCGCTTGCACTTGGCTACCGAAACAATTCTGAGAAGATCGTTCAAAATCGATTGCTATGCTATAACGAATCTAAACTGATTGGTTTCACCAGACCATACCGAGATACACACCATGAGGTTAAGGCATGTTCGGCCATTAGTTTCACTCGGATACTGGTTTTCAGCAATTATAACGAAGATTATAGTGTCTACGAATAGTATAGTATTCTGCGATAGTTCGTTAGCCCTTTCTATCTAGATTTAAGAGCCTATTTAAAGGTTCTCTAGAAGGGAGAATAAATAGTTTTGCCTGCCTCTGTCTCAGATTTTCCATCCAGTGTCATCTGCGCTATCCAGTTTTGTGTTCTCCCAGTCGTTGATAATCTAATTCATGTGGGATTTGGTAAGCCCAAAGGCCAAAGATACCCGCACCAGTACTGCCATTCGGAAACTTTGACCCACCTGCTTACCAGATTGTCGTGTTAAATTCAATGAATGGATTAACTGTTTCTCAGAGTGCAAGACCTAAAATAGGTAGGTAGGTAGGTGAAATGGTTGAAGGGCGGTCTGGCACTCCTCAAGAAGCACTAAAGCGATGTTTTGATATCATTATGAGACCTTCAACAGGTAGATATATACAACCAGCCAGAGCTGTTGATGTAATGGAGAAGATTGCTCGGATTTAGGTTGGCGCACTGCTCCAGGCTGTCGAAGAAAGGAGCGCCCAGTGATCTTAGTCGTCTAGTTGCCAAACCCGGACTTTTGCGGAAAAAATGCTCTACAGTCTCATTCTCTGAAAGGTCCCCACAGCTTCTGCAATGGGGGTTAAATGGTAACCCAAGCTTTTCCGCGTGTGTGCCGATGGTCCAGTGACCGGTAAACACAGCTACGAGTTTGGAGATTGAATGGCGATGAGTGCAAAGGACTTTCTGAGTCCTTCGTATATCGTATTGGGGCCAAAGGATTTTCGAAATAGCGCATGAAGAAACGGAGCTCCATCTTTTCTTTGTGCAATTCCCCTTTAACAACTGTCAGGAGGATGCCGATGACCGGGTAGGAGGCCTCTGAGACCAATTCAGTCCCCTTCCTGGCAAGCTCCTCAGCAATTTCATTTCCCTCTATGTTCCTATGCCCTAGAGCCCAGATCAGAGAAATGTTACCTGCACTTCCAAGAGATTTGATCTCCTCCTTACAGGAATTTACTAGTTTCGTTCTGCCCCATGGCGTCGCAGAGCCTTAATCGCGGCTTCACTATCGGAAAAATGTTAATATCTCCCTCGCTCCCGCGTTCCATAAGTATTTTGCATGCCTAAATGTCGCAAAGACTTCTGCTCGAAAACACTAGCAGTGTTCGGCAGTTTAAAGGATATAGATAAATTGGCTGATTTAGAGAAAATCCCTGCTCCGACTTCCGATTCCATAGTGGAACCGTCAGTGAAGACAGAGGTGCAGGTTTTGGTGCAGATTTTACCCTCGATCCAATCCTGCCTATTTAGAAAGATTGCCCTAGCTCGACCCTCAAACTCTAGTTTGCGGATACAGAGATATGTTCGAAGTTTGGAGAAATGCGGTGTTAACTGCCCGAAAATGCTACCATGTCTCGCAAGAGCTTGCTCCAGAAGCCAATCTCCTTTAGCCTAATTGCACTTAGAGCTGCGATGGTAATGATGGAGAAGTCGATGTGAAGTAAGTGCAAAAGGAGATTCAGGGCAGCTCTGGGGCAAGTTTTGCATGCTCCTGTGATGCCAGTGCATGCACTCCTTTGCACGCTCCTCTGTTTAGTGTTAGTATATCCTTTCCGAAGAGCTTCCCGCCAAACTACCCGGATTTATTGAGGGTCCGTTATTAACGTTCAGATTTATAATGTTCCGTTATTATATTCAGATTTACCTCTTTAATGTGCTGGTCCAGGATTTTCTCCATACTTTTAAGGTATGGGTCAGTAGTATGAAGGCATTTGCCTTTGGTAAGAATACTACTTATAACTACTAACCTCTGTACACCCTCTGGCTATGTAACCCAGCAGAAGAGATATTATATGTACTTCTATATAGTTTAGACAGAACTGAGACTATATATTTGATGATACCAGAGTAGACAGCTGTATATCCTATTAGGTCCTGCTGATTTATATGCACAGATATAGCTCAACGTACTTGTTCTGCCGTGGTAAGCTTAGTTGCAAAGAAGTATCGCTATTGAAAGGTTGAGGTGATTCTCCCGCGGTGTTCCCTCCAGGTAGCCTTCGTGAATCTCAATAACTATTGTTGAGTTCCCAATTACCCGTAGAATTTGTTCAATTGAACAGTCTTCTAGATTGACATCTTCGTTGTGCAAGTTTCTTCTTTTATCAAGGAACAAACGTTTCCTTGTTAAAATATCTGAGCGGCCTCAAGCTTTTCCTCCTTCCAGTTGGGTAAGCTCAAACTATTCCTACATATCGCAATAGTAAAGTGAACGAATTTCCAGTTTCTTTTTCAGGTATTTGTGAAAACTCGTTTGGATTCTTCATGCAACAACACAACAACACTCTGCAGTGGAGGGAAATGATAGAGCGGCAGAGTGTGGAATGAAAGGCTCTGAGCTGGACCTTCAACGAGTGGTAAAGGGCATAACAATTCCTCTAAATGAACTGTTCACTGCGATTGACTTGCGTGATATCGGACTAATAACTGCAGTTAGTCTGCAAAACTGAGTCTTAAATGAAAAAAATGTCTACTTGGACTCACCACATCAACTACCAGCGTAATTATAGGTGTTATGTCGGGTCATTGCGCTATTGCCACCTTAGCCAGTAGAATAGGTGTACCACACAATGACCTCTGCAGGAGCTGTGGAAATAAAAAAGAAATTGAGTTTGCCTGCTCTCTGAATCTCCTGCACTTCAAAGAAACTGTGACAAATATCTTGGCGATTTTCTTTTTTTTTTTTTTGAAAAATTGGAAAAGTAATAAATTTCAATCACAACGAATTAAAAAGCATTAGCGACTACTCCATCAGCTTGGCGATTATTTTTTTGAAGACCTGGGAAATTCGTAAAATGTCTAACTATAGGCACTAGTTATCTTCTTAAAAAGATTCAAGTGGTTTGAAGAACTTAGTTAGGGGATAGAAATCAAATGCAGGTATCACAATGAACCCTAGGACTACCGAGTGTCTTTTCTTAGACAAGCAACCTGCCTAACCTAACCTAACCTCACCTTTATGCTAATATCAGAAAGTTTTTCTAACTTTAATATCCTTTTGTTTTAATTTTTTTCATTCTGATATTCCGCCAAATTTTTGATAATGGCTATTCTTCCGATTTTTCAGTTTTTCAGTCATTGGAAGTCTCAGTATGCTTCAATGTGCATCTCTTCTATCTATACTAATATTATAAAGAGGAAAATTTTGTTTGTTTGTAATGAATAGGCTCAAAAACTACTGGACCGATTTTAAAAATTCTTTCACCATTCGAAAGCTACATCATCCACAAGTAACATGGATTATATCTTATTTTGGAAATAGGGCTCGAGATATAGGTCAAAACGTGGACCCGGGTAACCTTCGGATGTGAATGTACAATATGGGTATCAAATGGAAGCTGTTGGTGAATGCTTTAGTACAAAGTACTTTTCATGCCGCTCCGTCACTGGGGTCTCAAGATATAGGTCAAAACGTGGACCCGGGTAACCTTCCGACGTGTATGTACAATATGGGTATCAAATGAAAGCTGTTGGTGAATGCTTTATCTCCAGAGTATTTTTCATGCCGCTCCGTGACTAGGGTCTCGAGATAGAGACCAAAACGTGGACCCTAGAATGTGTTTGTACAATATGGATATCAAATTGAAGCTGTTGGTGAATGCTTTAGTACAGAGTATTTTTCATGCCGCTCCGTGACTGGGGTCTCGAGATATAGGTCAAAACGTGGACCCGGGTAACCTTTGGTTGTGTATGTACAATATGGGTCTCAAATGAAAGCTGTTGATAAGTGCTTTAATACGGGGTAATTTTCATACCTGTTGATGACTAGGGTCTGGAAATATATGCCAAAACGTGGACCCGCCGTGTCTTTGCACCGAATTAAACCAAACTTACACACATTGTTAAGGAGGTATTGAAGATGGTTTCCGTATAGTTTGCATATCTATTGGTAGATAGGGTCTCGAGATATAGGTCAAAACGTGGACCCGGGTAACCTTCGGATGTGTATGTACAATATGGGTATCAAATGGAAGCTGTTGGTGAATGCTTTAGTTCAGAGTATTTCCATCCGCTCCGTGACTAGGGTCTCGAGATAGAGACCAAAACGTGGACCCTAGAATGTGTTTGTACAATATGGATATCAAATGAAAGCTGTTGATAAGTGCTTTAATACGGGGTAATTTTCATACCTATTGATGACTAGGGTCTCGAAATATATGCCAAAACGTGGACCCGCCGTGTCTTTGAACCGAATTAAACCAAACTTACGCACATTGTTAAGTAAGTATTGAAAATGGGTTTCGTAAAGTTTGGTTGTAATTTGGAGCACTGGCAACGGGTACAGCGTTCTTTTGAACCAGCCATAATATCGCTTACTTTTTTAACGCTTGGGGGGGAACTGAACTGTCAAATTGACAGTGTGAGTTACAATATGTCAATATTTCTTTCTGATTTGGATGCCATAAGGAAAAAACGTAAGTGCAACATGTAAAAATTTTTTGGGGATTTTTTTTGGATTGGATTTTGGAACAGTGAATAATTTCTTACGAAATTTGAGAATTTAATGTGAAATCCGAATGAAATTATGTGTTCGTGGAAAAAAATTTTTTTTCGTTTTTGTTTTTGAAAAATATAAATGGATAATGGTTAAAAAAGCTCCAATGCTTAATAAAACATATAAATTGAAATGAAAAATTCCTGGATGATCAGAAAAAAAGACGATTGTTTATTCATATGCGTTGATTTGAAATTTAAAAACAATCTTTTTTTTTCCTGATTTTCAATTTATATTTTATATTTACTCAAAAACAAATAGAAAAACAAAAAATATTGTTTATGCCAAAGCGCTTGAATAAAGAATAAAGAAATAAATAATATGAAAATCATATATTTTCTGTTCTAAACCATATCTATTCTATTTTAGTGTGCCCAGCGATGGGGGCCGGGTTTGCTAGTTCCTAATAATTTTGAAAATGAAACTTCTAGATATCCGAATTTGGTACTAGTAATCTGAGTTTGCATTTTTATTGATTTTTTTGTACGACTCATCAACTTTTATTTACGATTATGCGATGTGGGATGGAAATCGATTGAAGTCCCGGAAACTGTTGCTACTCATTGAGCACATTACATTATATGTATTTGTATATCCCCGCCTGCATTTGTCGTTGTTCTCAATGTCATTGTTGACTAGAACATAAATACGTGCAAGTGTGTGTAGTGCAATGGGTATATGTTTTACAACTGTGTGTGTGCATATATTTTACGGGCAATCAGTAATAGCACCCTTCCGCATATAGACACTCCTCGCTTCTTCAATTGCTAGATGTCTGTACGTATTGCTAGTGTATATAGTATAAGTGGTTGACTTTCCTCTTCCAACGCTATTTTGTTGCTTTACTTAAATTTTTTTCTTGGCTTGCTTGTTGTGTAAAACATAATAACGTTAAGTAACACCAACCTGGGCTATGCCATGCAACGTAACGTATACATAGGTGGCAAAGGTGAAAAAGTAGGATGACAAACGAAGCTCAGCTCGCTTATCTCATATTGCTGACACTCGGCACACAAAAGCTGGCAAATGAAGGCGAAGAAAGTCAAAGGTGTGCTGCCAGACAACCGCTGCCACTCAGCTACCCCCTATTCTTCTAAAAAAAAAAGAGTACAAGTTGTTTCATTCCCTATTTCAGCTGCAGGAGGGCGTTAGCTGGAGGCCGCAAATATCCGCACGGTGTGCAGCGTCGACATTCAGGTGAAATACGCAGATGGTTGGTGCCAACGGTGTTTTCATGATTTATGGCGCTGAAATATTAGTTTCTGCTTATTTCGTACGAGCGTGCGCCAACACATGCACAGATGAGTTTATTCATGGATGTATGTGTGGTGTGCATGTGTAGTGCAAGCACAAGAGGTCACAGGAGAGAAGTGGCATGCTTTAAGTAAAATTGAAGGGCTTCTCAATTGTGCGCTTTGGTTTTAAATATTTTTTTTTATTATTTACATTAAATGTACATGTATATATGAAGTTTTCCTAAACTTCGCAAAATATTAACGACAATTACTGTAGTGCGCATTAAAGACCGAAATTTCATTAAAAATATGAAACTGTGGAAGGGCAAACTGGAAGTCTCGGTATGCTTTAAAAATTCTAAACCTCCTGGGCCCACCCAGCTCTGACCAGACAAATTTGAAGTTGGAATTTACTTTTAGTAAAATTAATAATAAATTAGCGAATATCCCATTCCTTGACATACTCAAGTGATCCGTTTTTAAATACAAAAATAGGGAAATGTTATGTATTTGCATCAAATCTGGAATTTTGTAATACATTTTTTACTCCTTAATTGAATTATGTCCGTATATTTTCATATAAATTTAAAGGCTAGTTTGGATATTTTTAAGTTTTTGGTGTAAATATTGTGGAATTGATAAATTTATGTTATTATTTGACTTATTTTCTGATTAAAATACTATGCTAATGTACAGTGTAAACAATTAAGAGATACAATAAATTTCTTAAATTTTAGAGATTTTTTAAATAGATGCATCTAAATTGCGCCCAAGTTTTTAAAATATAAATGTGAAACGTTACGCCTCTTATTTTGAGCTCTTTATTTGAGAACTTTGGCACAAAATTTTTACAAATTCGACAAATTTTCATAAAAATTGAAAAAAATATATCAGAATTAAAAAAAAAATGTGTACACAGTTTCATAGTCGTTTAAATTTTGGTACACATTTTTCGCACAAAGTATGAAATTTGGATTTACTTGGTTATTGTTAGACAATTGGCTATGCTTTTCTAAAAAAATAAGAAAAAACATAAAACCAAAAAAGGAATATTTTTAAAACCGGTCAAAATGTTAAGATGCTATTAAATTCGCTTCGTTAAATTCGAAGAACACACTCGAGCTTGACTTGTTTACAGTAGCACAGAAAACAAACTATGTGACATATCACGCTGAAATTTGCCATGTAAGCTTATAACAGTCCTACCAAAAAACAAAAAATTTATTTTTTCCATATGTCATCCGCGGACCGTTTTATTGATAACGTCTCGTTCATATTTGAGCGGAAGGTATGTATAAATAGAACTGAAATAGAAACGCGCACATTGGAATTAAGTTGCATAGCTCACTTACTAAGTATGACTGGCGCGCATTTGAATTTTTTTGTTGCAGAATAGCCGAAATTGATTTTTGTATTTAAAGTTATTCTGGAACAGTGACAGTATTAGAGTAGCAGCCTTTGTTGTTCATATTGCACGTAAAAGCAAAAACTTGTACTTCCTTTGTATAAGCAGATTGAATAAATTTGCAAAAATAAATAACTTTATACCTTCTGCTATAATATTGTAATTTGTATTTATGTAGGTAGGTAGGTGTGGTGGCTGCCAAAAACGACACACTGAAATTTATATTAAGAGATCATACAAAAATATCACTATGCCCAATTTGGTGGAAGGACATTACGAGTATTTCTTTAGTGTACCAGATCCGTCGAAAAAGTTCGCACACGGGTACAATGTTTAGAAATTTGGCAGGTCTGACGTTAGGCTGCTTTCCAATACAAAACAAACAAAAGGAGGAGAAACTATATGCTTGAGAAAATTTAGGGAATGGCTTGATAATATTGTGATATGTGAGATTTGAGTTAAACAAAGTAGTGAAATAGCATTGTCGCGCGGTAAATTGTAAACGCACAAATGCATATGAAGCCTCCAAATGCAGTTTTTTGTGTATTTATACGGATGACAACGTGGCAAGAATGTTCGTGTGTAAGTGTATACAATTTCTTGTGTTTTGTAGTTCTAATGCATTCATCTTGCATATCTTCATAAGCAAGTAATTCCGCTTCCTTTTACTTATTTATTCATGGAGCCTGACGACACAGCGAATTCGGAATGCGCAATCTTGTATTTTATCATTCTTGAATCACGCGGAAGAGCACGTCTGGCGATATTACTCAAATCGCTCATTTGCACAAAATAATCCCCGTGATGATATGTGCGAGCATTTATTATAGTAGCCCGGTGTGACGGGTTAAAAAATCGAATTTTTTTGTTTTACATTTTCCGGAAGAAAAACATCTTAAAAATATACTATAAAAATTTCAGACAGAAATTTTAATTATTTTTAAAGTTATAGCTAAAATAAGAGAGCGCGCCGTAGTGTGTATGAAAGCGTGTGACACGTCAGCAGCAGCTGTTGTCGAAACTTCAAACGCGTTTTTCTTAAAACCATGTTTTCGAAATTTCGGAGAATCACTGACTCAAAACTGTTCAACCGATTTGGCTAATAATGTAACCCGTCATTCTAGACACACATATCTAGATCCCGGACCTTTACATTTAATTTTTTAATAGTAAACTGTTTAATTTAAACCATTTATGAAGAAAAAAAATTAGATTTTGACAACTTTTTTCACAAGTCCGCCATTTGGTTTTGGTTTTTTTATTTTTATGTATATTTTAGGTTCGGAAGCTAAAATAAAATCTACAGAATAATAATCTCTTTGAATTTTTTATTTCAGATGACTTTGGAAGGCTGTGTGTTTCCCCGAACCAACTCATCTTTTTTTTAAAGACTCCACTTTGACGTCAACAATTTTAAACAAATTAATATAAAATTAACTTAAAAAAACTTTTTTTATATTATATACTTCAAAACACCAATAAAAACATGTTAAAACTTTAAAACTATCGCATTTTATTTTCTTTTTAAAAAAGATTCATGAAAAAACGACGAATTTTCGATTTTCTGACATAGCTGAGAGGCTGGTAGAAATGGATATGCTCGTCATAAATGAACTGTTAACCATCCTGCTACTGTAGTACCCCTAACGAATACGAAACATTTAGAGTTGCACTTGACACGCCCGAAAAACTGCCGAGATTTGAAAAGCTGTAAGTAAAATTAATAAAGGAGTTCAAAGCACCAAACAAAATGAAGTAGCAGCCCCCGACGGCGTTTTGTGTGTGAACAGAAGTAACCCAAATGAGATCGGAAGTCGACCACCAAACAGAGATTGCGCAGATCAACAGAAACCAGCTTTCAGAAACGCTTGTCACACATACGGAAATATAGGCCACAAAACAAGGGATTGTGAATCCAAAAATTTCATTCACGGAAAGCCACAACAGAGGCAAAAACAAAACCATTCGATGTTCAAAGTTGAAGAGATCGTTTTAGATGCAAACAAGTAAAACATGAGTGGCAGATGGTGTCTAGACATGTGTGTGTTACGAGAAAAATTTCGATATTTTGAAGCATTCGTTTTCAAACCGTTAGCGTTAATGAATGATAGCTTTACGAAAATAGAAGGGAAATCAAATCGAATACAGGCTGTAATGTTAGACTTGACGAAATGTTATATGTACCAGACCTTAGAACAAATTTGTTGTCAATGCCGAAAATGATGTAAATAGTAGTAGATGTAGTAACATACGGTTGTGCTGTGGGACCACTTTCTAGATAAATAGATTTGGATGCAGGTAAACTGACGATACCGGACATAGAAACTTGCCTTCCTATGGTATGGACAGATACATGGTGGGTGGGGGAGTACTGTTATAACAGTGGTGGCTATCTCATCAAATGACCTAAACAGTGGGTGGTAACGAGCTGCTGCTACTTTCGACGTACTGCATCAGGACAATAACGGACGGTGAGTTTAGTGCTCAAACCACCTCCCAACGAATACTTAACGCTTGTACCGGAGGGATCGGTACTTTGACGGTAGCAGGTTTAGTTCGGGTTAAGGTCCCACACGCGGTTAGGCTTTCGATGCTTCCCCCTCGTAAAAAAAACAAAAAAAAAAAATGACTCAGCATAGTCTTGAAACAAAGTTATTCTAAAAAATGCTTGAGCAGACGTTTTTTGTCTTGTAGAGCGAAAAAATAATCTGTATTATGCTGAGGAAGCGCTTGAATTTACAGCGGTCACCAACACGAAACCAACATCACTTCAAGATTGGCTTTGGCCACTTAAACGAAAAAGATCTAAATGTCTGTAATGGGATTTCCAATAATAGGTGTTATTGATGTTATTTTCCCCTATTAACGGCCTACCTTCCTCTTTACAATGAAATAAACATCCGATCATTTATATTAAAAAATAGCATTTTTCTTTGAATATCCTCTTATTGGAAGACCCTAAGGGTATTCACAAAACCATTTCAAAAGTCAACTCAGGAAGTCATGGATGTTTTAGAGTTAGTACACAGCAAAGGAGGCTGGCTAATGGAAGGACAATCTTTTGCTGGCTCACGTTACTTTTTCACATAAATTGTTGACAAGAGTCGATAGTGTGAAATTTACTTTCTAAAGCACAGAAGCGAATTTTTAGAGAAATCCAGAGAATATAAACACTTAATGTAAAATCAATCTGGTAAGAAAATAAAACGTATGCGGAGCCCTAATGGCACTGAATACACATGTAAAGCCATGAGAAATTTCCTCAAAGCCGAGGGTATACCACAAGAGAATCGACCACAGCAGAATCGTCAACACAAATGAAAATGCATCGAAATACATCCGCAGCAGGAACAAACGAATGCAAAGGCACAGGTACACTATTTTGATCTGAAAAACTTATAAGCACCCAAGCACCTTCATTGCGTCAAAAATTTCGGAATGAAAGCAATTTAAATTAATAATTCGATAACATGAATCTCGAATTGAATATTAGTTGAACCCACTTGCGAATAATAGCATACATTTACAAGCAATGACAGATGTGAAGGAAAGTGTTAAAATAAATGATCCATCAGCAAGTGTCTCACTCTGCTTCTCCGTGAAGGAGCCATCAGATTTTCTAAATGACCCCAGCTTTGCGTTTGAATCCCTTTCCAGGATCCTAACCAATTTCGCCGAGTCACTTAGAGATTCAATACCGCCGTAGAATTCGCTAAATAAAACCCTTTTCGACTCCCGAATTAGCTTCTTGTAGTTCTTTTGAACATGACGGTATCGCTCCCAGTTCTCAGCAAGATTAGTCTTGAGGGTCCAGTTTAGAAATCTTCTCGACTCACGCCTCAATGCTTGGAGCTCTCGATTCCACCACGGAACGGCAGTCCGACAAGGAAAGGTCGAATTGGAGAGGCTGACTCAAAACAGCCACCTCAATACCCTGTTCTTTCCGGAGTCTTGGTAATGTCTCTTCAGAGCCCTGCAACGCCCCCTTAAACTTCTGCCAATCTGTTTTTTTGGGGTTTCTAGAGGGCAATGGTATTTGTGCCTCCTCACCATACTGAAACTCAACGTACCTGTGGTCTGAGCACGAATCTTCGACAAGGACTCTCCAGTTCCTGATTGACCAGCCAATTGTTGAATTTGATAAAGTGAGATCAATCACTTCCTGCCTTCTAGCAGTTACAAATCCATGAGGATTTCTCCCGCATGAGCTTCGCTAGCCGTATTCTCCTCCTCTCCTCGTCTTTCTATTCAGTTTCCCAGCTTCCTTGGGAGGTCGTGCCGCCACCACAGTGACTTCATAACGCAAGCCCTCCGAAACCAGAGAACGATTCCCCGTCTCTGAAAGAGACTCCCCCAGGATGCGCTCTCACTCATAAAAGCTAGAGACAAGTTTTTATATCAGTTTCCAGCTGACGCGTGCTGCTCCTGTTTTTACTTACCGATAGATGAATACCAATTTTAATTCAATAAAAGCTTTTAAATTTTTACTATTTTCGTTATTGTTTTATTTGATAGTTGCTATTTTTTCAGATTCTTTATATAAGTACCTTTACTTGCTAATAGCTTCAGAAAACATTTTGTAGGCGCATATAAAGCATATTTTAGTTAATACAATTTTTTGGTTGATTCATTGGCAGCGTTCACTACTTCTTTGTACAGTGTGTGTGTGTGTGTGTGTGTGTGTGTGTGTGTGTTTGTTTCTTTTGCCTTTGTTTTTGCTGAAAATATTGTAACATAGACTATTCTAAATGTCTACAAGTAGGCTTTTTTATAATCCTCTTTAATCTTTTATATTTTTATACATTTTTGTTATTTCATTTTATTTCACACATTACTCGTATAAACTTTATAGCTCATATGTGTCAGACCTTTATTACACATTTCTACTTATAAGTACATACATAGTAATTTTATATAAATACCAGTTTAGTTTACACTTTTATATGTATAAATATCTGCATTCACTAAATATGTTTTCTGTATTGTATTGGTGTAGCTGTTTTCTGTTTACAGCCCATATTTAGGTTTTTACATGCGGATTATTTCAGATATTTATCCTGTATTTACACGGATTTTGTGAATATAAGACTTATGTACGTATATATATTTTTCTATTTATTTACTAATAATTTGCGATATCAAAGTTTTAAGCCAGCACCAATATTTTTTGCCGTACCTACATACATTCGTATCTGCAAATGTGCTTTCGACAGTGTCTAATATTCTATGTTATTATATACAGCAATATATTTACATGCGTTTATTTGCATGGGTGTGGCGGATATGTTTATTGGAATTTGCACGCCCGTGAGTGCATCTGTATACGTGCATGTGTACGTAGTAATCTATTGTAATAATAAATTAAAAAAAAGTAAATAATTTGAACGTCTTAAATTTCAATTCCAAGCACTAGCCGTAAAAAGCCTTACAGGTATGTTAAGAATAAAATACAGGGTGGCTGATGAAAGCCGCTACCAAAAAAAAATTCAATAACTTTTTTTCTTTTTAAGTTATCTGTTCCATTTTTGTTTTAATTTGCAGATTGATCTTTAAAATTTATTAAAATGGATAACTGGAACCCGCAAACAAGAATTTGGATAGTCCGCCGCTATCACGCACTGGAGTCCGTAGTTTTGGTACAGAGAGAGTACAGGCGGATGTTTGGCGGCGATCCCCCGAGCAGATGGACCATAATGAGACTGGTGAATAATTTTGCTGAGCAAGGAACAGTCGCAAGAAGGCCTTATCATCGAAACCCACCAGTTCGGACGGAGGAAACGATCGCTGCTGTAGCTGCAGCTATACAAAGCAATCCAAGGGTTTCAACAAGAAGCTTATCTGCTCAACTTGGTGTCAGCCGACAGTCTTTGCAAACAATAATGCACAAAGATTTAGACTTATTTCCCTACAAAATTCAAATGGTTAACAAACTGAATGCAGCAGACTTGCCGATTCGCTTGGAATTTTGCCAGAAGATCCTGCAAATGGTGGAAGAAGACCAAAACATGTTAAACTGCCTTTTCATGTCTGATGAGGCCCATTTCGATTTAAACGGCAATGTGTACAAACAAAATTGTCGAATATGGAGTACTTCTAACCCACAGATACTCCACGAGACGGAATTGCATCCTCTTCGCGGTTCTTCACGCTGCATTGTCGGGCCTTATTTTTTTGAAGAAAATGGTCACACCGTTACGGTTACTGGAGACCGTTATTTGAAAATGCTGAAAGAACTTTTCTATCCAGAACTACGACGAAAGAGAATTCCTTTCAACTCTGTGTGGTTTCAACAAGAAGGGGCAACGTCTCACATAGCCCAGACTGTTATGACAGAGTTGCGACGAAAATTTCCCAATAAACTGATTTCAAGAAACTCCGAATTTCGTTGGCCCCCCAGGTCGCCTGACCTTACTGCAACTGACTTTTTCTTGTGAGGTTTATGTAAACAAGAAGTTTATAAAACAAAGCCAACAAATTTGGATGAACTAAAACAATCCATTCGGGCAACAATTGCGGCTATTCCTGTCGCAACTCTCAAAGCAGCAATGAACAACTTTTTACCAAGATGCCGCACTTGTGTCAACGAGCATGGGGGGCATTTAAATTCAATTATTTTTAAAACTAGTTAAGCTACATTTAATAAAATTTAATGACCTTCAACTTGAAAAAAAAAATAAATGAATTCCATACACTAAAAAAAAAGTTATTTGAGTTTCTTAATGTAGCAAAATTCATCAGCCACCCTGTATTTTTATTTCGCTGCTGGGAGAATGAAGGGTATAGTTTCGCGTACTCGGATCTGCGCAATACTTTAAGAAAAAATGTCTTAGAGCATAGCCGTATAAAGTCAATTTGGAAGCTTTAGTTTGGGGAAAAATTAGTCCCTTTTTTTTGCGTAAAATTTTTGCGCAACTGGTTTCAAAATGTTACATGGTCGATCTCCTGGGCAATGCTGCGATTACTACCAAGCCGATGAACCTCGATTATTTCTGTGATTTTATTGACTTTTTTGGCATTTTCTTTAACATCAAAAATATCTGAATGGAATAGTCGAAACCAAACTTGCACTAAATCAGCTGTTATAGTATCGGCACCGTAAACACCATTCACACTTTCAGCGGCCTGACTTGCTTTTTCGCCTTTATCAAAGACAGGTACCGAATTTTCTCTTTGTTGACTTCCATTGTTAGCACCTGTAACTTTCTATTAAATGGAACACACAAAAAATAGCAAAAGAAACAGAGCTTTAACTTTAAATTGTTTGATTGATACTTGACGAGGTATCGATTACTACAACCATCTACTGAGAAAATAATGCATTTCTTTTTCCCCAAACTAATATTTAACGAAATGGTTGATGCTAACGCAGGGTTCTAAAAAGGGCACAGGTAGGTAGGTAGGTAAAATGGCAAGTGTGCCATAGGCACACTTCAAGGAGCAGGTTTTGATACAATAATGTGGATCATTACCTGTGCAGAGAGAAATTGTTGGGAAGAGAAAACCTTCTACAGCCATCCAGTGCTGCTGATGTAGTGGAGGGGTGAAAAGGGATCTAGGCTGGAGAATTTATTCAAATCATACCCAAAGGGCACGCTAAGGAATCTCAAGCACCTAGCCGCCAGAGCCGGACATTTGCGGAGAAAATATTCAACAGTCTCTTTCTCTGTAGGATCGCCACAGCTTCTGCAATAGGGAAGGCCAAGTTTCTCCGCATGAGTTCCGATCACCCAGTGACCAGTGAACACCGCAATGAGTTTGGAAATTGAATGGCGGGCGATTCCCATCACATTAAGCGTTCTGTTTCTATCGTACTGGAGCCATAGTGTTTTCGAAATAGCATACGATGAGACAGACCTCCATCTGTCTCGCGATTTTTTTAGAAAGAAATTGTGTAGTTTCCCTTTAACAACCGACAAGGAGATACCGTTGTCTGAGATGGCGACAATTGTAACCGGTTCTGTCGACCCCTTCCTGGCAAGCTCGTCGGCAATTTCATTTCCCTCTATATTCCTGTGCCCAGGAACACATATAAGGGAGATGTTTCCTGCTCGATCGAGATGTTTGAGTTCCTCCTTAGAGGAGTTCACCAGAAGAGAGTTGTAATACGGCAACGACAGTGCTTTGATCGCAGCTTGGCTATCGGAAAAAGTATTAATGTCTCCCTTCCAACAAAGGACACACAATAATAAATAAAAATAAAAATAAGAAAATTAGTTGTTCTTACAGTTTCAGCTATATCAACAATACTTGGAGGTTTCGTCTCGAACTTGAATTCTAAGCTTCGAAATGAGAAACAGGTTCAGCTACATTTTGAGTTCTGCAAATGTTAGCACTTATCCTATTACTCATTATTTGACTTGGAACTATATACATTAAAAACAAGATATATCCGCATAATAAGTGAAATGAGAATTGAGAAATATGTTATAAAAATATGCTTTAAAAATAACACAAAAATATTTTCTTTAATATTAAAAAAAAAAATATCCCACTTTGACCCATTTAGAGTGCTCCAATCGAGTCCAAATGTATGACCGACCCCCACTAACTTTGGACGGCCGATCCACCCATACCAGTGGCAAACCCCCTGGAACTCCCCTGGGGGGTTTCCCATACAATCATTTCAAAATATCACCATTTTTGGCCTTTACGACCCAAATTGGGGGACATAAGAATTCGTTTTAGAGGTATGGTTCCTTCGGCAAAGTTTCTTATTTTGATCCCTAGAATATGATTTTCACAGAGCAATGGGCGATTTTTTTGCCTCCCCACAAATCGACCCGGCCTAATATATATATAAGTAATCCTTAACATTTTCGTCTCCCGAGTTTGGTTTATAATTTGGGTTAATTCAAGTAGAAAAAAACTGTATATACCGAATTTTGAATTGACCCCTAAAGTCTGAGTTGATGGTCGAGAAACCATTTTTCATAGGTTAAAACATTTACATACATACTCATCCATTGCTTTATATTTATTTACTCATAAGATTATTGTTCGGTTACGCAGCCGAAGCGAACAAGTGCAAGCAACGCTTTAACTCAATGGCTTCGCTCTCAGCTGCATACATATGCTAATATCTGCATACATGCCTACATGCATATTGTTACTTGCTCTGCGAAGCAAACAGAAATAATAAGACATTTTAGTATTACGCATTTATTTTTATTGTAGCCTTCTCGCCTTTCGCTCTATGCGTGCGAGCTGGCAAGTCTCTCCCATTTGCATCTCATAATTTTAAGGGGGCAGCTTGCTTTAGAGGCTTAAAAAAATCGATTTTTTCGTGGATTTTTTTGGGAAGGAAAGAAATATTCGATTGAAACGAAGCTTTCAGGTTTTATTATCATATATTTCAACAGTCTTCTCAAATTTTTTCATTAAAATATATGCCATATTATGCCTGGCACAAGCATTTTACCGAGTCACTTCGAGTGTGCATGTGTCGAGCGGCGGGAAAGATGCAGGTTGAATTTCCATCAAAAACTAAAACCCCAAAAAAAATTTTATTTTAGTATAGTATAGCTTCTAGTTAAACCAAGAAAATTAAACAAAAAGTGAGAAATTCAACAATTTTTCGCTAATTAAAAAAAAATGAATTTTTTTGGAAAATCAAATTCATTTCAGATTGTTTAAAAAGTGGGTCAGTCATAACTTTCTTAAGGTTTTTTAGGTTCAACTAGAAGAGAATTTAATTGCGAGTACAATCAATGTTATCTCGTGTTGATAGGACGTTTAACTTTTTCCCTATCTTTCCCGCCAAAATCGTAAAAATAAAAAACCGAGAAATCGCACGTCGAGCAATCCGGCCGCTCGTATACCTGCTCGACGCTTGCTCACAATTTCTTCTGTAACTCTGAAAATATTTTGAATTTGTTTCTGAAATTTGGAGGACACATTCTTGGATAGTTTGGGAAGACATTTATGCAAAAAACAAAAATCGATTTTCTGAAGCCTCTAAAGCCTTTAAAAGCTGCTTTTAACGGTGTATAAAATAATAGAGTATCACAAGGAATGCCGTACTAAGAAAGTAAAGCCAATTTAAAATTTTTGTAAATTTTTGCACTATAAAAAATTTGCCAATTCCCATTTTTTTATATTTTTACGAATTTTTTCAATGTTCCTCCTAACTATTTATGGGAATTTTTTACGATAAAATGAATAGATCAAATGACTTAGCTGAGCCTGAGCTGAATTTTTTAAATTCATAGATGGTTGAAAACAGTTTTAAAAACAGTTTGTTCCTATATATGTATTTACATATGAACACAGTAAAGCAATTCAAGCATTTAAAACGCTATACAAAATAAAAAAAACTATACAAAGCTTTAAAATTAAACAAAATCGAGTTGATTTTTAATACTTTTTTGGCTGCGGGTTACGTGAATTTTTTCCATACTTCAAATGCACAACATTTTTTTCTAAACGAGTATGGACGAAAGCACCGAATACCGTCAAAAAAACGAATTCCAAGGAATCAATGAAATTTTTGGGCGACTTATAACTTCAACTTATGGGCTATAAAATTGCATACCTGAAATTTTTCTAGAAATTCTCATTAAAATGTTTGAAATTTTTATGCAAGTTTAATGAGTTTTTGTTAACTTTTCCGAGTGTGAAACTTGTTTAAATTATTTAATTAAAATAAGAAATAAATAAATTGCAGGATATTTACAAATATTTGCGAACATGAGTACGCAACAGCCATGGTATACCCACATATCTATATATTACACCTGCATTTGCATAGGCGAATGGGAGCAGGTGATTACAAAATAATGCTGACCTCCACACCGAAAATGTCTGCCACAGACACACACACCATTACATTTGCTTTGCCTATTAAGTGTACAGGTAAAGTCAGCAGTTACATTTTTACTTACAAGCGTTAATGCGACGCCTAACCAACGTTGGCCAGTTTGGTTACACGACCATTAAATACGCTTTAAAATTCCATGAATGGAAGTGAATAGGAAGAAGCTGTTTAAGAGATGGCGAGTGTACTGTGCAGGTAAAGGTAATGTGGCCTATAGCATGGCTAACAAATTGAATATTTATTAGCTCCATTGTGTGGCATGCTACTATGTATGTACATACATAATGCCGGCAATGTTGCGCAACAAAATGTGGCATGTTATTGTTTTCATTTACAGTTTTTGTTGCTATTGTTGATGCTCGCTTGTAAAGCGTTTCTTGTGTGAAATATTGACTTTAACGTCACATGGTCATTCTCAATTGCTGCCAATGTTGCCAATTTTGTGCATAATATATGTGCCTATGTGTTTGTGTTAGTGAAAATTAACCTCTGAATTAACCTGCATGTGTCAAAGTTGCAAGTTAATTGGGATTGTGTGCAACTGATGTTTGTTGTTCATTGTTGTTGTTGCATTATCTGTATTTACTCAATACATGTACATGTGCATACATGTGTATGTGTATGTGCATAAACATGTATATGGGTAGCGCGGCTAGGTGTTACTGTAATTGATTGCCTGCCTTGTCGTCAGTCAACAACAAATATTTCATAGCTACATTCATGCGTGCGTTTAACATACAACAATTGCCACTGTAAATGCATAAATAATATTGAGTATGCATGTACGAGTACACCCAGTAGATTATTTTAGAAAAGTTCAACAAAATGTGTGACTTCAAATTGGCGCATAAGAGACACAAAGTCTCGTTCCCACGACAGTCGGTTCTATGTTACCGGAACGACCCGGATTTATATCCGGCCAAGGACTGTCACTTTAGTAGCAATCCCCATACATGTATGTATGTATAGTATGTATGGGGAATAATTATGCTACTACAACAACAACAACAAGAACAGACACAAAGTCTGGCAGTTCTGACTCGCCTATTGAGCGATTCTATGTCAAGTGAGTCAAGTATTTTGAACATTCTTGTAAATTTTTCTGAAAATTAGCTTGTCTATAGGCTTTACATGGTATAACAATCAGCAAAATTAAAATTTTTTGAAAAATATTTTATAACTTTCAGATTTAGTTAATGTTGGAGATTTTGGTACAGAGTTTTTTTTATAATATTTTCGTTTAAAATATAATTTGTTTTGTTTTCAAGAAAAAACTTTTATTTTTTTGGGAAAACTTTTGATATTTTTGATGTTTGAAAGAAAACTATAAGTTTTTGCTCGTTAATATCTGAAAACATGTTAAGCTGAACACTGATATCTTTCAACCTTCGCTATTCTTAGAAACTAAATAAGAAAATGTCTTTGGTCTTTAATGACCGACAACTAAAGACTAATGACTTTTTGAATAATACATTGGATAAACTGGCAAAAGAGAGATAGCAGAGGACGTAGATGGTAGAAATATTACCTTTTATGTACATTTTATATTTCTCTAGCCCCTGAAAGAATTAAATACTAGTTTTGGTTGCGTATACGCAGTGCGGACCAAATAGCAGATGAACGGTCGCATTGCAGTTGTTTTCAAATGAGTCTTGGAGGATTTAATGAACAAAAACTCCTACTAAACTTAAAAAAAACTTGCTGAATTTGCGGAAGTAACTAGGAAAGCCATTTCATTATGCCTAAAGAATATGGTTGTGCTCCAGAATATGGAAAATTTGGTTTGCATGTCTAAAATGCAAATGAAAACCTTTTTTCAGCGTATCATTATTGAAATAACCGTAAAATTAAAACAAGCAGAAGAGCGCAAAGCATCCAACTGCGAGATGAGTAGCAGTTAAGGGGGGAAACCAGTTTAGGAGGCCGACATTTTTGTGTTTTTCGTGAATTTTTCTAAGAAGGAAGGAATAATCGGAAATTGTGGAAACTTAGAGGGTATTTAATTAATATTTTTAAGTACACTCTTAAATTTTTTCAAGCTATTTCCGCCGGAAATAGTGGCGTTAAAGCATGCTTTTCATGTACGATCGTCATCCGAGTATTTGGCTGGTGAGCATTCCTGAAGTTGTAATTCTTCTCTACAACAACAGCAATATTTTTTTTTCATTCACAACATGTTTCCTAGGAATACGAACCTAATTTGATAAAATAATATTGAAAATTGCATGTTTTTGACGAGCTTGAACACAATGTCATTATTTCATACCATATTTTTTCATCTATTTTGCTGAAAAAAAATATTTTTAATGATAATATAATCCAAGAATTAGGTTCATATAAATTAGAATTAAATAAAGAACACTTCCCAACAATTTCATAACGATTGGTCGATAACTTTTTGAGCTAGAGTGCCCACCAGTTGAAAAAAGTCGTTTCGAGAAAAATGCCGTTCTACGGGTGGTCACCTAAGTGTTCATAGAATTGGGAATAATGCGAATTTACTTTTAAAATGTTTACCAAATATTCGTGAGTAGTTACACTAACAATTTATGCAATAAAATAATTCCGATTTTTTGATCAGTCTAAACCGGTTTCTCCCTTAAACAGACGATACCAGTTTTAAAAACGAACTCTCGAAGTTTACCTGAGACAAGTATGATAAGAGGTCTCTGACTGATGTGATTTCTAAAAGATTGGAAAGATCAAAATATTCATGTACACACAACCTTTTACGGAATGCTAATGTGTAATCCAGTATTCAAATCACTTTCCGACGATTTACTTAACGGTAGTATCGGGGTAGGATCGGTACATGGGCAGTAGGAGGTCTATATATATAATTGGCGCGTACTCTCGTTTTTGGGCGTTTATCCGAGTTTCTCCTTTTATTTATGACGTGCGTTTTTATGTTGTTCCCCAAATGGAGGAACCTACAGTTTTAAGCCGCCTCCGAACGGCAGATATTTTTTTATTACGAGCTTTTCTTATGGTAGAAATATACTCGGAGGTTTGCTATAGCCTGCCAAGAGGCGACCGCAATAAGAAATAACTTTTTCTTCATTTTGGTGTTTCACCGAGATTCGAACCTACGTTCTCTCTGAATTTCGAATTGGTAGTATCGCACCAACCCATTCAGCTACGGCGGCCGGTTTAGTTCGGGTTAAACTAAACAGAGTTGTATGCCTTCGATGTTTACTTCCTGTAGAAAAAAACTGAATGAAGAAAACCATATGTTATGCCATTCCCAAGTTCAAAACCGAATATCCACGGTTCGCAGATGGTGCTGTATATTTGGATGGATTAGAGGAGCCTCGTATTATGAGTTGCTGAAACCGGGTTGTGTCATTAACTCCTTAACCTACGATTTAGGCTCGAAGGTGTTGAGCCAAAATCGCATACAAGCTCGCGCATTTCTTTAAATCATCTGGTTTCAATTCACACAATGGCACACGTAATATTCACTTCTGGCCCGATCACCGTACGCGGGCTATGCCAATAATTGCAGCTCAAGAGATTAATAGAGAATCCTTCGGGCAACAAGTCATTAAAGTGAAGTGCGTATTGAACCAAAAAACAATCGAAATGGCAGACCAACTACGAATTTTGTGAAACCACCTAGATTTTCCATCACGAAGTTGCTTGGTCACATGCTGCGCAGCTCGCTAAAACTTACTTGGAAACCAGTGGATTGAAAGTACCATCCTACCCACTGTCTAGCTGAGACATTGTATTTTCTGACTATTACTTGGAATGCAGAATACCTTGCCTGGAATGGGCTACACTTTAATTAGAGTTATCAAAAATTTGAGTCTATGCTTCTTGTCCTGTAAAGATTATTTCTTCTATTGGGATAAATTAATAAGCACCATCAAAGTTGGGAAGAAGTATCACCGTCCAAGGGAAAGCCCTTTAAATAAAATATATTGTATTACCTTATTGAAAACACATAGAGCCGCAAGCCTGTACAACCAACCAATACATAGAGCCCAAGCTAGCTGAGCACCTAGTCAGCAAGCCTTATGAAAGCAGGTGTCGAGAGAAATATGCATCTCTATTGCACGGCAAACTGCTTTGAAACTAGTCGGTTTTTCTACATGGAAAGCATTTATGACAGAAACATGTATATATATATATATATACATATGTGTACATAAGTACATATGCATATAAGCATATTAGTATAAACAAATAAATATTTTTTCCATACAAATTCTTATGGGACTTATGCAACAATTTATGACTGTAAAATTGTAACTATTTCACTTTAATGATATATTAATTAAGTGTTTCATAATAGAGTTTATGCCCACGAACAATTGGAATTTAAATTGGAATGCAAAGCAAAAAACAAATGCGAACATTCACTGATTTTTCAATATGGCTGAGTGGCTTGGTGAGTTTTAAGGCATAAGTGGCTAAGTGGAATGAAAGTATTGTAGTGTAGAAAGTATGAATGTGTACTATAATATGTAATATATATATGAATTCGAAAGCATAATACCGATTTTTACATAGAATTTGTAATGCGAGGGTTGCTTATTATATTTCTGGTTTTGGCCATTTCTAGTAGTTTCAGACGTGATTTCATATTTACATTGTAAAGTTTGACAAATTTGATCATAAACGCACTCAGAACGTTTTAATGTGTGATCCGTATTAGTGCAGTTTACAGTGGCTTTAGAAATGTATCTGGACAAAAAATTGAATTAAACCGTGAAAATTTTTGTGCGATTACTTTTTCCAAATTTCGACGTGGATTAACAAGACAAGAATGCAGCGATGAACTAAACGCCTTATACACCGATAAGCACCATCCTTCAGCACTGTAAACAATTGGTGAAATGAGTTTTGTCTCGGTTGTACGATAAAAATCGCAGTTGTAATCGTAGTGGTAAGTGTCGTAATACAAAACACATAAAAAAAAAAAACAAAAAAATTCTCAGAAAATAAATCTATAATAAGACAAACAAAAAATTTAATGAAATAATATAAAATCGCAAATTAAATCCAAAGCACAAACCTGGATACAAAAACATTGCTTTACTCGAATATGCTATTGTGGCGCTTCTAAAAAGGGTACAAATTCTTTCACGATTACAAAAAAATAATTAAAAATTGGCTATTCCCTAAATTACATCTATCTCCACATCTGAAAGAATATCGAAGCTATCGAAGAAACAGCAGAGCTCAAACCGAAAAATTGCAACCTGCATTGAAATCTGTGAAAATAGACCACCTCATACGGCGAACTGAAGAGACTCTTAACCAACGCATAAAATGACAAGCACACTCCATTTCTATTTATGTTCGAATCAACAATTACATAGAGAAGGATATCAAAAATTCTGTAAGTAATTCATTTCATCACAATATTACCTAAATTGAAACGAGGAAATGAACTCTCACTATTAAAATATGCAACCTCAACAACATAGTAACAAATTAAATGCAAAGCTGCGATATCAACAAAGGTCTACGATGCGACTCAAACTGGACCCCTCAAGCTTAACACATGGACATCTCATAACAAACTATGCACTAGCTTTATGCCCTAATTGTTCTACCACCTTAACTGTTACAATGACACATTTAAAACAACCAAGCTCCTGCCAGCCATGGCAGCTCTTAATTACGGAGATACCAAGAAATTCCTTCCTCTAATTATACGGAAATTATTTCATTTAGGTAAAATTAAAAAAAAAAAACGTAATATATATAAAATAAGATAGGGTATAACATACAAATTAAAGAAATAAACATCTGTCAACACCCATGTCAATAACAAGGCAACCGCCTTAGTATTGTTGTAGCAGCATAAAAATTTCCCATGCATATACGAGGAATGCTCCTGAACTGACAGTCCTTGGCGGAATAACTACGAGAGTCCTTCCATTTGTGGGAAAACATCAAGACGCACACCACAAATTCGAAAAGGAGCTCGGTCAGACAATCAACAAAGGATGTAATATCCATAGTTTCCTTTATAAATATGTTCTTTTTAAATTTTATTTGCAACTAATTTTTAATAAATATATAAATAAAATCACATTGGAACATATAGAGACATTTAGTCCCAAGAAAAAAACTATAATAAAATTGGAATATTCGTTGTGCTGATACTAAAGGTTTTGACCCTGAAAGTCCGCAAACAGGCATGAACTCTCGCTTTTGCTGAAAGATAATCAATAATTATTGGGTATGGAAATAACTTTCCGTCCTTTTTAGCCAAAGTTACGAATTATTTAAATAACTAAATAGCACACGATATTATGTGAAGGACGTGCAATTGGAAGCTACAACTTTACTCCATCTTTCAGACAGCATACGAATTCTGCTGACGAAAAATTCGGGTTTTTTTTTACTTTATTCGTTCATGGAGTCAGTTTGCGATGCTCTCGTAAAAAGTGAACCGCTTTCCTACAAGGGCTGACTGAATTGATCGGAACGGATGGTAATTCGAAGGTGCAATGTCTGAGGATTATGGCGGGTGGGGCAAGATTTCCCAATTCAGTCCCTCTAAATGGGCCGATTTAGTACCGTGTGACCTGGCGTTGTCATGCAGGAAATCAATTTTTCATGCCCAGTTTCCCATTCCGGCCGATTTTCTTTGAGAGCTCTAGTCCAACGCATAAACTGCAGTCAATCGGTAACAATCGCCAGTGATGGTTTCAGAAGGTTTGAGGAGTTCGTAACAGATGACACCTTTCTGATCCCACCACATGCACAACATAACCTTTGAAGTATGAATACTGTTTTTCGCTGTTGATGAACCTGGTCCATTTTTCATCGCCAGTGACGATGCGATGCGGAAACCTTTTTTTTTTTTTCTGCCGTTCAAGAAGCATCTCATACCTCACCAAACGTTTCTCGATATCCTCTGATATCTCCTTCAATTGATGTGGCACCTGCTTTCTGGACCACTGCCATCGCGTGCAGACATTTACCAACAGCTGATATGTCCACACCCAACGCTTTAGACATATCATTAAGGGTTCATCCAATAATTGTTGTAGTTGAGTATCTTAGGATTTTTTCGGTGCCCCTTCGCAATCTTGACGTGATAACTCACGTCGAAGTTGCCACTTTGGAAGGGTCGAAACCATTCTTTACAAATTTTATTTTATGGTGCGTGATTAACGGAAATAGTGATTAATAGACGACACGTTTCAGCTGCACTTTTCTTTGAAAGGTAATATTGAAGCATGACTTCCCGCAAATGCTGTTTTTCGGGACTAACGTAGGCATCAACATTTCTGACGTCAGTTAAAAAAGGATATGTACGCTTCAAGCGAATGTGGGATCGGTACCTCACATGTGCACCTTTAAATGACCAGTATATTACTAGCGCGAACAGAAAAGTAGTATCAGCAGCGACACCTCTTTCACGAGGACGGGGAACTTATTCCCATACAAATAAATCAATTTTTGGTATTAGGGCAGGTAGATCGCTTTTACCATTCATCTTTATTTTCCCTAGGAAGAGGCACAGTCCGCTTCTCATGAAAGGATCACTTCCAGAATCGCTACTTCAGTTATTAGAAAGGACGGATTCACACTAATTTGTTTACCAAATGGTTCAAGCATTTCCTTGCAACAGGAAAATCTTCTGAATCAGCACCCGTGTTGCTTATTTCAGACGAGCATGCAAGCCAGGCAAGAAACACTGAAATCATGGATCAATACAGTTCAGTGGCTTTGAAATTTGTGTTTGGTCTCTTTTCAGACTTCGTATTGCGATGTATTTTAATGTGTTTTTTGTTTTTGCCGAACATTTTATTCTATCTGAACGCCCTCAAAATCTCCTATAAAATTATGAAATTTTTTTAATTTCGTACAACATTATCGTCAAGGCTCGACATATTATTGCGAAATACCACTTGATGGCGCGTATGTGCGCTATTAAATAATACAGTTTACTGGGTAAAAATAATACAAATTATAAACAGAACGTGGCAATCGTGTTGTGGTTTTGCAAGCTCATTGTACGGTTATCACTTAAATTAGTGTATCATTGTTGAACATATTTTTTCCATTCATTATTCGCTCAAGCGCTTTATTATGCAAACAATAACAAATCATAAAATTACGACCAAAAAAACGGTCGTGCATGTGTAAAAAAAAAAGAGTGAGCTTGTAAAAGAATGTGTCAGAAAATATGTCTGAAATATATTCGAAATATGGCGGCACTTTGATGTAATTTATATAAACTTCATAACAAATATTATATTTGTTAATTTCAACAGATTTGCTGTAATAAATTAAATATGTACACTTGTGACATTTTTCGCTTATGCCAGCAACATAAATTATTGTTACAATTAAAGGATTTTGTATGATATTTATGATTTTCCACTTCAAAAAAAGTTGCAATTTTTTCTAACTACTCACAACTTTTTCAGTTTTATTTTTATGTCTATTTATAGTTTTTTCGCAATTTTTTAGACTATTGATTATCGTGTTACAGCATAAATAATGTAAATTATTTAATTGAGTTTGGCCAAATATTCGGTGTGGTTACAATTGGAGTTTTTAGAAAGTTAAAGGTAAATTAAACAAATCAATTAAAAGTACACAAATTGAATTAAATCACGTGGCGAATGCAATTTCTATAGACAATTTTGATAAAACAGATTTTCCAATAACGCCCGTATTTCAATTGAGACGTATGCTAAATTGAGAGTGTACATATTTATGGGCACTACAGGCATTACGTGAAATTTATGGAAAGCAATCACAGATATTTCATACTAATTGAAAAAGAAGAAAAATATGTGAGTGTCAAACATTTTCTGTGAAAATCGAAGTGTTAAATTGTACAGGTTCAATTGAAAATTTAACACAAGTGCGTGTTCCGAAATTCACAGGATATATTTTCAAAATGAAATTGTAATTAGTTTATATTTTTTTACTTTGTGTAAGGGAACATATATTGGTGGAAGCGAGTGTTAATACGAGTATTGGCGCAATATACAGAATACAGATATGTGGCCGACATCAGACCGTTAACGGCGCTCAGCGATTTTGAAGGAATTAACTGATTTGTGGCATAATAAGGAATATGACAGCTACTTGTTTATAGGAAAAGGCGGCAAAAGCTGAGATTACATTGGTGATATATGAAAAGAAAAATCAATGTAGCCATTTATCGTGTTATTTCGTTGCTGTCTGAATGAGCGTAAAATTAGTGTAAAATGAGTGGGCAGAATTTTACTGCCGAGTCCCTGATGACGTGACAGCCGAAGTTACTCTCATAATTTGGCTCAGAGGGCCAAACATAATAGAGCCTTGTCTACATTCTGCCAAAAAAAATATCGAGAATTGTTCATTTAACCGTCGACCTACCGCAACGCAGAATTTTTGGTTGAATTTGAAGCGCAGTTGCGGTCAACATTTGCATGAAATAATCTTCAAACATTAAATTGTATGGACTGTGCTATCGATTTAAATAAAAATTGCATGCATTTTTCTAAATTTTACGTATGTTTTTTTGAAAAACTTTCCTATAGCTCTTAAAAAATCTTAATTGGTTTGTGCTGAAATGTAGGTACAACTCTCCTCTATAATGTCGCAGAGTTTGAGCGTCATCTGTCTATTAGCTTGTTTTTGGCATTTAATTATATCAGTCAACTGCAGGTATGCGCTGCGATTTTCACTATGGATAAAAATATCGAACGAAGAATTTGTCTTAAATTTTGTATGTTTGAACGGGGTTTCGTGTGCCGAATCGTTGAACATTTTGCGAAAAGACTATGGCGAGTGAGCTTTATCAAAAATATGGGTCTACGAGTGATATAAGGCTTTGGCAGAGGGTCCAGAGGTCGTGGAAGTTTTGCTCTGATTTGGTCGCCCATCAACGTCGTCAACGGATGAAAATGTCACCAAAGTCAAGGAAATGGTGCTGGAAAACCATCATTTAGGTTCGAGGGAGGTAGCTTATGTCTTTATCGTGTCTCACGAATCAATTTGCAGCATTTTACACCATCAACTGGGCATGAGACGCGTGTCTGCTCGATTCGCCCCAAGAGAGTTGAATTTCGTTCAAAAAATTCATCGGAAGAAGGTGGCTGAAGACATGCTTGAGCAGGTGAATTTGAACCCAACGTTTAGCCAACGCATCATAAGAGATGACGAGACGTGGTTATATGAGTTTGACATGCAAATCAGTCAACAGGCGGCTGAATGGCGCTATCCACGTGAGTTGAAACCCAATAAACCACGTCAAAGTCGGTCAAAAGTGAAAGTCATGCTACTCAGTTTCCTTGATTCTTATGGTGTTGTGCACTCGGAATTCGTTCCAAATGGTTCTACGCTAAATAAAGCATATTGCTTTAAAAGCTATGCGACATTTGAGAGAAAATGTGCATAGGAAATGACCCCATTTGTGGAAAGAAAACTCATGGATCTCGTACCATGATAACGCATCGTCTTACAAGGCTCATATTGTGAACACTTTTTTGACCAAAAACTCGACAAGCATCATCGAACAACCACCGTATTCGCCGTATTTAGCCCCTGTGACTGTTTCCTTTTCCCAAAACTTAGATTGCCACTCCGTGGACGCTGCTTTGAGTCGATAGAGGCCATTAAGGAGATGAAGAAGATTCCTTCAAACACGTTTAAAAGGTGCTTTGATGACTGGACTAATTGTCGGCATATGTGTATTACTTCGAATGGAGCCTATTTTGGAGACGACAAAATACATTTTGATGATTAAACAATTAGCTTGTGTTTCATTGAACAATTCCCGGTATTTTTTTGACAGAATGTATATCTATATGTATATATCTGCCGGTAAGACTTTTCTTCTACCAGTAACAGCATTTATTTTATTGAACAATTAAAGTTACAGAGAAGTTCGGTTGCACAATATAATATTATGGTAAGCGTTTTTACTGGTTAATGAAAATTAACCGAGTGACTCTTAGACTACATCATACTTCGCTTCAGTCCTCTGTTCGTTCTTATACTCCTGTGTTCGTCAGTTCGCTGTGTTGCATTTGGTTACGTTAAAGTGTTAAAAGGTGAGTCCGCTTCTCGTTGTCTTATGTCCGTCTGTCACTCCTACATATATATCCATAGTTAGCGCTTGTACCCGTTTTGGGGTTTTGGCCGAGCTCCTCCTACTAAATATTTATGGTGTGCGTCTTGTTTCAGAAATGGAGGGACATACAGTTTTAAGCTGATTCCAAACGGCAGATATTTTTTTTATGAGCCGCGCAGCAATCCATTTGGCTACGGCGGCGGCAATGCAATAATCACTGATAATAACAAATTAGTAAAAAATGGAGCGGCTTGCAACGAAACCATGCTGAATGGTGAAAATTATGCCTGGTGAATCGTGAAGCCTTTTTCATGATTTCTACTAACCTTTAAATATTAAATCATCCACTTAAAAATTAACGACGTTCCTCTATTGAGTTCTGACAATAGAATGATTTTATTGGTAAAACGAAAAATATGCATAAGCGAAGACGCTTATTATTTAATGGAAATATCCTGTTATTTCACCTTTAATCACTTATCGTGTGATTTCAGAAATAGCAGATAAAAGTGCAATAAGCGAAAATGGTCCGAAAAAATTATGCTAGGTTAGTTATAACAATAATGCATACAAGAAAGTGCAAAAACAGTGGGGATAGGTAAACGGGAGCGCCAATGGAGACCATAGCGACGTTGGCGACGGAAACAACAACTACACTGATGAGAGAACAAGAATGATAGAGAAACACATTACGCCTTCCGAATTCGCGGTGTCGTTAGAGCGGAAGGAAGGGGAATTACTTGTTTGTGCAGAAGAAGAGTAGTCGAAAGCAATGAAAACAACCAAGCACAAGAAATTATACACACATACATATACTTTCCTGCTACGGCATCCTCCGCTTAAACACGCAAACAAACTGCATTTAGAGGCTTTATATTAATTTGTGCTTTCACAATTTAATACACGGCACTTCGTTTTCATTACTTTGATTAGTTTAAATCTCACAAATCAGAATACTAGCAAGCCATTCACTGAATTTTCACAAACATGTAATTTGCCCTACTTTTGTTTGGTTTGTATTGCGAATTCAGCTGGCGTCGGACTTGTCAAAATAGCGAAAAATAAAGTAACTGTTTTTTAATGGCGCAACCATAGTACTCGATTCGCCTTGATGAGAGAAAGACTTGGAATTCGAATATTCGATAATTGTAACGACAACTTCAGGTGAACAAGGCCCTTTACAGCAAAATAAATATATATTTTTCCAAATATTGTAATTCTTTAAGAAATGTCAAAGGAATTTAAAGATACACTTTTCAAAGGACAATGTTTTACTAATATATATTTGTACAGGAAAAAATCGAGCGATATTTTTTTTTCCATTTCGTACTCCTACTAATAGTATTAATATTCCTTCGCTTAATATCAATTTAAATATCATAAAACGACTATATATACTTAAAACCATTTTTGAAAATTTGATTGTTTGTAAGTTCAAAGAACTTCAAAAAGTTCAGTAGATGATAAAATTAAAAACTGAATGCGCATATTTTATAAAATAAGATCCATAGTTTCAGATGCATGTGAGTTTTATTTCTGGATAACTTTTACTGACGCATCTTGATACGAGTACCATGAGTCATCACAGAAAATTACTGCATGCACTGTGGGCAAAAGTAAGGTGAATTTATTTGTCAAACTTCGCGGGATTAAAATTTCGCTCTAGTTATTTTTTTCATGAGTTGGCAGCACTGTTAATAACATCTGGGTAATATATTTACGCTTGTGTTTACCAAACGACCAAGAGTGCATTTTTCGATTTTTACAATGTCTGATTTGATTGAGCAGAGAAGTGCCATCAAATTTTGTTTGCGGAATGAAATTTCGGCTGCGGAAACGTTTAGCATGTTGCAGAAGGCATTTGGTGATTCGACCATGTCGCAGAAAAATGTTTATAAGTGGTACAAAGACTTCAAAGAGGGTCGAGAACGTGTTGATGACTTGGAGCGCTCCGGACGACCATCGACGTCAACAGATGACCAACACGCCAATAAAGTCAAGGAATTAGTGCTCAAAAATCGTCGGTTGACTGTTAAAGACCTTACTGATATGATCGAAATATCAGAAGGATCTGTGAAAACCATTTTGAAAGACCATTTGGGCCTACGAAAAGTCAAATCTCGTTTGGTACCGAAAACTCTCAATTTCTTGGAAAAAAGTCGTCGCGTTGATGTGTGTGAAACAATGCTTTCATATCGTGCTAAAGGCGAGGCCAGACCGAAAAGAGCACGTCAAAGTGGTTCAAAAATAAAGGTCATGATGACAGTTTTTTTCGATTTTCGTGGTGTGGTGCACTATGAATTCCTTCAACTTGGCCAAACTGTTAATAAGTAATATTATTTGAGCGTTATGCTTCGTTTACGTGAAGCAATTCGTCTAAAACGACCAGAATTATGGGCCAACAACTCTTGGTTTTTGCATCACGATAATGCACCGTCTCACACTGCACTCGTTCTTCGTGACCATTTCGCCAAAAATTCCACGCATATCGTTCCGCAACCACCGTATTCGCCTGATTTGGCTCCGTGTGACTTCTGGCTATTCCAAAAACTCAAGAGACCGCTCCGGGGAACGCGTTTCGAGTCGATTGAGGAGATAAAAGCTGAATCGAAGAAGGTGCTGATGACTATACCGGAAATGGACTATTTGGCTTGTTTCGGGGATTGGAAAAAGGCATAAGTGTATTTCTTCGAGAGGGGATTATTATTATTATTTGAAGGGGATGAAATTGATTTACAAGAATAAATAAAGATTTTTCATTTTACAACCAAATTCACCTTACTTTTTGCCCACAGTAGTAATTCAAAAAAAAAAAACAATATTGAGTTTTTTTGCAATTTCGAAAATGTACACATCATAGTGTCCGATTTTAGCCGAAAATCACTATATCCTATTAGGCTCTCAGATGAATTCCCAGTTTGCTATGAATTGGAAAAATTATAAGTTGCGGGCTTACTTAAGAAGCCTACAGTAAGGGTTCTGCTCCTGGCGAAATTAAAAAGCTCCCCACTGAGTAACTGAATTTAGCAAAAGGCAGGGCTTAAATACAATTTTATGGATCTTAATAGTATACTTAATTCTACGCCACACCTCCTACAAATATTTGCATTTTCTTCCAACAGCTACAAAGGTACAGCTACAATATTTTTAATTTAGCTGAGTTTGTCTAGCTGATAACAGACATAATATACAGGGTACTATTTTTGCTTATAATTTTCCATTATCGTACATTATTTGTTTAATCTAATTATTCTTTGTTTTAATTTTTACTTAATTATAATTTTCATTTTATTAACATTTTTTCCCCCTTAATACTACCATAAAGTATTACAAGTTCTAATGCATATGTGTATAGTATGTATGTACTAACTATGTATACTTTTAAATTACTATTCAGTGGGCCTGGTTACAAAAATAAATTTTTAAAGTACTTGGGTACATATAGTACATACATATAAAACCAGGTAATCATATACGAATACGTGTTTTTGTGTGCTCTATCTCCATTTGCTCTTACTTAAAACCTTTTTTTTAACTTACATACCATCAAGTTTGTGTTATTGTGATCTGTTTAATTGAAACCCCCACTCAAGTGAAATGGTTCTATATTAACCTGTTCCTTGGAAAGTAGTTGAGAACTTACTTAACTGAGGGGCGCCAAATCTCGGGCACTGCGGACTCTATTATCACAGAAACTAAAACGCAGGTAAAACACAACTCAGCGATATGATAAGGTTTCTATAGCCTTCTACGTATGGAAAAGTATAGGTAAAGCAAAAAGAAAAGAGCCGTATGGGGTCTACGTTCCATTGCTATTTATATCTACATGACGGTTGTTAGGCATACGCTCCTATATGGGGTGGTCCTGTGATGACCTGTTCTGCACAGGACGCTTATATCAACTTTCTAATATGCAAATATCTAGTTCGATCTTCGTAAATGGCGCTCCGAACTACACCACTCGAGGCTTAATGTGCAGCTTTAAATTTCCGGTAGTTCGGTTCAGTAAACACAACTATTTACCTTTATCATATTTTCCACAGATCGGTTCATGCATGGCATGCCGCGCAAAACTGCAAAATTATCAAACTCATGTGATTTGAAAATAACCTTACAAGAATATATGTATTTATTGGTGAAACATAGGCCTGACGTTGCAAAACTCGTCGTCATTTTGTTTCCTGGTTTATTTGTACCTGGAACAAGGCCACAGGCATATATTACAATTATTATTTCAGAAGCAGCAAGTATGGTATGAGAACGGGCGACCGCCGTTATCGAATGGATTGGTGCGTGGCTACCTTTTGCAATATACGGAGAACGTAGATTCAAATCTCCGTGAAGCACCAAAATAAAGAAAAAGGTTTTTCCTATAAACGGTCGCCCATCAGCAGTCAATGGCAAACTTCAGAGTGTATTTCTGCCATGAAAAATCTCCACATAAAAGAATATCTGCCATTTGGAATCAGCTTAAAACTGTATGTCCCTCCATTTGTGGATCAAAGACGAGACACAACAAATTGCAGGAGGGGCTCGGCCAAACTCCCAAAAAAGGATGTAAAAGCAACAATTATATATATGTACATATATATAGGTTTGAATATGAAGAGGTCAAAGTGGAGCCCTCCTTGTGTAAAATTTCCATTTTAACAATTCAACAAAGACTAGTTTGGGAGCGCTTACAAACTTAAAGGAAGCAACTCTCCTGTGGTCGCCGTGGTCGAATGTGTTTGTGCGTGACTACCATCTAGGCAGTGGGAAGGCTTGAAACACGCCACGGTGGCTCCTCGGCATGCAATCCACGTAAAAAATAATCTGCCTTTCGGCGACGCCATAAAACTGGAGGCCTTTCCATTTGTAGAAAAAAGTCTCGACGCATATCGCAAATTTGAGGAGGTGCCGGCCAGACATCCGCCACCATTAATATGGTAATTTTAATGGTTGTACGTATTAGTGCCTTTATGCACTGCGACCAGATTGGTCTATTGTGCGCCCCTAAGGGCTTAACTTTAACTATTTAGTGTCGCGAGGAATAGAACCAGCTTCTTATCAGGAAGCATTAGTCTGTTTTCATCCTGTTGTAGGTACGAGCCCAGGCTTCTGTGTCTGTTGTGACCTAATGCGTCATTGTTGGTGATTAAGTGTTCCATGAACTCCTCTTCATCGCAGCAGAACCTGCTTAAACTAGTGCTAGATGGTCTTATTGTATTGAAATGCTTATTGTAGACAAAGTGGCCTGTATGTGCACACAAAGTAATCTCAGGCTCTTTGTATCTAAGGATATTGGTAACCTGTTTAAGGTTGTTTTTGTTAAAGTCGAAAAATGGGGTTAGTCCAATCCATTCCACCCTTTTTTGGCATAAAAGTCTGCCTTCTCGTTTCCTTCGTGTCCCTCATATCCTGATAACCAAATCAGGAAAACCTAATTGGGAGTCGCCAGTTTATTCAGGGTATTGTACGATTAGTATTAAAACAGGCATCCAGGGACTATGACACCCATATGGCACATCTTTAGCTGTCATCTAGGCGTTGGATCCCTTCGCTGCCATCTCAACCTAAGCCTGCTTATCTGAAAACATTGGTTAGAAGGAAATAAAATGCTGTGCCCAAATCTCTATGCCATCCCAGCTACAGTGAAATATGATTAGCTGAAGGCATCCATAGGGTGGACGCGCAAAGCCGAGACGAAAGTAAAGACAGTAGATGGAAGCAATAAGCTTTAAAACTGGATGCAATAATTTCGTATCAAATAGGACACAGTAGAAGCTAATCAGAGCTAAGAGCAAAGCTGATCAATGCGAGAAATTCAGTTTGACAATGTTTTTCGTCGTTACATCGCGCTGAAACGACTTATGCTACTCAGTCACTTTTCATAACAGTTGGTTATTAGGTATTTTGAGCAGAATAATAAATATTGGTATTTTCTTTAAAGAAGCTTTTTCGCACCCTGCTTTTTCTCACCCTGCATTTTAGTACCAGTAAAAATAAACTATCATAATTGAATTTTAGCCTTTGAAAATCAGTTGGAAGTGAAATTATTAGATACTTTCCAAATTATTTTCAATCTAAGACTTGGCTCAAAATATTCTTCATCTGACATATCCCATTTGACTTCATAACTCCTGCGAAAGCATACATAAATAAAGTTACGGACGCAAGATTCAGTGTTGATTCGTCACTCTGTGAGACCTAATTTTGATCAGCGCCGATCGGTAGCAGCTTTGCGCTTGACTCGAGCTTCAGTGTCCATTCTGCAGCCGCCTTCAGGGAAAGTCGGCGGGCGTGGAAAGAAGAGAAAGCAAAAGGAATTTACAAATTTATTATATTTTTTTGAGTTGTGTGTCATACAATTGTGGTGCGCGACTAGCTATTTTTTTTTTTAATTTATCGAGCCTCGGAAAACAAGAGATTTTAGTGAAAAGCCGCTCTTATAGGGAAGGGAATGATGCAGTTCACGGATAATGGATTACAAATTTTGAACATATGAAGCAAAATTGTGAGATTAATTTTAACTGCCATGCCATCGGGGATTCGGCAGCAGATTTGTGAACGTCCATTTTACACTTAATCACATACTTGCTAATCAGTCGTTGTACAGGAGGCATCGAATAACATGAGTGGTGGTTGGGTTGATTGTTTTTTTTTTATCACCAACACAGCCTCAGAGCGTACGTGACGTCACGTTTGCTGAGTTGTGCAGTATTACCAACCATTTGCTCTTCGCAATAAATTTAGTGCTTTTTTATACCGAAAATGCGAAAATTTTGAAGTTTCGAGTTTGTTTCTTTTTTTTAATTTAAAGCTACCGAAACTTTAGGTTAAAAAAAACTGTATTATTATACAAAAGAAGTTTAAAAAAGGCTACTCTGAGAAGATTTTAGTGCTAATGAAAGTTTTTTTACTCTTATAAAATTTGATAATTTGAAAGTGCAAATTTAATTTTTGGCTCCATTTAAGGTTATGCAAAAATATTAAATGCCCCTCTCTCAACTCTTCTTAAGATTGAAAACCTTTTTACACATTTTAAAAAGCCTTTGAATTTATTGAATGCGAATTAAAACCATAGAGGTGTAATCGTTTCTTCCGGTCATGAATCCTTAGTGAGACATAGGACATTAAGAGTTATATTCATTGTAAAAATAAACAACAAAACACCAGAAAATACTAAAAAAACCATACTGACATTTTTACAAAAAGAGTACCATATCTAGTTGCATAACCTCAAATATAGCAAATAAGTCGTTCCCTTAACAAAAGAGTCTCGCTTAACAAACAAAACTCATAAATTAAATTGTACATAAGCATAACACATTTATTTAAAAAAACGCACATTTTGAAGACAATTTGTCACGCATACAAAGTTCTTTAAGTGATTCAATAAAAATTTGTTGGGTTATTTTCTTTGAATGAGAATTTTAGTGCGTTTTTATATCGAAAGCTAGGCAACACTGCAGTAGCAGAGAGAGATTTGACTGCCGAAAGCAGAAGAACACCAACAACACCTGCAATCGCGGGCAATGCCACCAGATGTTAAAAAAAAGTAAAGCTAAATAAAACTCAGTGAATTATTTAAATAATTATTAAAAAATGTCTATTTTACAAAATTATTAACATGACATTTTAATTAGAACAGCTAGAAAAATGTCATGAAGAAAGAACTAAAACTCCGAGACTAAATAACAAAAAAAAAAATGCTAAATCAAGTTACGAAAATGGTAATCTGGCCATACTGGAGCTAAAATCACGTAACTAATTGTCAAATTCGCTGAGCGCAAAGTAACGGGACCACGATAGGCGTCATCTCATTATTCTCTCCATTGTGGTTGATACTTTCAAATTCGCTGAGAGGCGATTAGCGGTCTGATGTTGGCCACACTCTCTGAATACTTTTCTCCATGGATGAAGTTAGGCACTGCAGTAGTAGACTCAGAGTGTATGATTTAAGTCTACCATTCCATAAGCCATTGGAGAAGTACATATGTACATATGCTGGCAATGAAATACTTCGCCGAAAGCGCAGCTGGCTGCGTACTTATAGGCGAGGAAAATATTAAGCTCAACTTGCTTAAACAAATCGCAAGTCACACATTACCCGAAGTCGATTTAACTAGAAAAGCCCACATAAATACCACAAAGTAACAGGAAGTACAATTAAACAGCGCTGATGTACAATATTTACTTAATTTTTAATTAATTTAATCATACTTTACTTTTATTCTACAATATTTACTTCAGTACCGCTCAACTGCATTATAATTCAATTGCAGTTCAACTTTTCCCCCTCTGCATACTGAATATTTAACCCTTTATTTTCCTTGGTCCTAACATATTTATATGTGCGTATGTACATAATCTACATTAATACTTATACATTTGCCATTACAATACTCTCTATATGTATATGTACTATACTTCACAATTACAATCCTACTACAAGTTTAATTTAAGTTTAATGGAAGCTCCTGTTGCACGCCGATTTACGTGTACTTACGTACATATGTATGCATTTTATATGTGTGTGCAAATATACTTATATGTATAGATGAATTTATATGTATATGTTGGAGATGCAATGCCAATGGCTTTGATTGCTGCTGCTACTGCTGCTGCTGCCGCTGTGATTTACTGCCAAGCTACGCCTCAATGTTGTTTCCAACTTGTAGCTGCAATAAAGGGAAGTGAAAATAGAAGAAATGTTCTTTAAGTAAAAATGTGCAAGTCACTTAAACTACTACTTGTAGAAGCTTGTTGTGATATTCATTTGTGTTTATTAATATTAAATATTACAATATATTTGTACATCAAGATAATAAACTGCACACTTATAGAGACGGTGAATGAGAATAATCCAGTCCATATGGCCGAGAATATCTTAAAGTTTTGAATATTGGTTTTATATATTTTGAATTGATTTTTTTATAAGATAGACAGACGTTAATACTTTTCCGCATGCATTAATCTGCGGTGCTGTAGATTTACGACCAGATGGCAGAAAACAGTGTAGTTACAAAACAAAGTATGATATCAGCCCTGGGTCGTTTGACACCAACGACTTACCACTTATCATCTAATATAGTAATTTTAAATAAGTCTTTTTTAGAAAAGTAAGCCTGAGAAGTATTGCACCATACGTTTATCACAAAAAAAATGTGTCAACTTATCAAAAAATTTGTACTCTACAAGCACTTTGGATAAGTCGCTTAGATAAACTTTGTGCCGATAATTTCTTTTACTTTGTGAATCGGTAGATATCTTTTCCGGTTATGTGATTAGCTGAAACTATTAGTGTTTCTTAGCATTCACAATATATTTTAATAAGCATATTTAGTTTCTTTTCGATAATTTGCTTAAAAGTTAATAATAAGTCTGCAAATGATAATCCAGCGACCCTATAATGAAACGCGCTCTAGGACGACAATCGTCTTAAATGTCAAGAAAGTCAGGTAAGTCGTAATGTCGCACTGCTCGAATGCCGTTCTATGTATTACATTGCCCAGAAGATGAAGATTATCCAGAAAACAAAAAATATTAACCGAATGGTTCGAGCTATGTTAGCTTTATTATCCAAATAAAGAGAGTGTTGGTAGATTTTCTAAATTATTTCATTTATTTAAAAAAATGTGAACTATCATGAACTGATGTGGTTTCGCTGACAAATCTACCTACCGCAGATATGTGCATTCACAGGTACGGTCTATGTAGGTAACGTTTAATTTTCATGGGTCTGTCATAGATCATATGATCTAACTTGCGTAACTTAACTTAACTTAGCTTAATAAAATTACCTAATTTAACTTAATAAACTTGCGTAGCTTAACTTAACTTAGCTTAATAAACTAACGTAGTCAAACTTAACTTAACTTAAAAACTTGGGTAACTTAACTTAACTTAAGAAGCATACGTAACCAAACTTAACTTAACTTAACTTACCTAACCTAACATAACTTAACTATTTAAACTTGCGTAACTTAACTTAACTTTACTTAGTCAACTTACTTAACACTTAACTTAACTTAACTTAAAAAACTTACATAAATTTACTTAACTAAATAAACTTAACTTAACTCAACTTAAAAAACTTACATAACTTTACTTAACTTAACTAAATAAACTTAACATAACTTTACTTAAAAAACTTACATAACTTTACTTAACTAATATAAATAAACTTACGTAACTCAACTCAACTTAATATTTTGCCTAGCCTATGAAAAGCTGTGTCAACGGTTAATTAAACCTCATCTTAACTAAGAAACTTAAGATTATTTTAGATTCCTACGTAAATTGAGACCTGTTCGAGAATTGGTCTTGCCATATCTTCATTTCAATAATTCATAAAAATAAATGTTTGCAGGAATTATTTTTCAAAATAATATATTTAATGTTCAACTACCGTTCTTGTTCTTATGAATAAAAATTAGTGGTTTTCATATAAAATATAATAAACGGTGGTTAAATTTTAAGGGCCGATGTTGAATGTCAACCACATCTAAACATCAGGTTCTTTCTGCATTTGATTTGACATTTTCTAATCTCAGACTAATTCAATTTGATCCATGGAAAGATGCACAATTGAGCAACGCGTTAAAGTTATTCAGGCTTATTATGAAAACGGGCGTTCAAATCAAAATGCTTAGCGCCCACTCCGTAAAGAAAACCATCTTCAGTGATGAGGCACATTTTCACCTCGGGGGGTTCGTCAATAAGCAGAATTGCCGCATTTGGGCGAATGATAATCCAAGAGTGATTGCCGAAAAACCAATGCACCCACAAAGAGTGACTGTTTGGTGCGGTTTATGGGTCGGCGGTATCATTGGGCCGTATTTATTCCACTGCCGGTCAGGCAGCTACGGTGAATAGTGTTCGCTATCGTGAGATGATAACGAGCTTTTTATAGCCCGAATTGGAAGATATGGATGTGGACGATATGTGGTTTCAACAGGACGGTGCCACTTGTCACACAGCTAACGAAACAATGGCTCTTTTGCGTGAAAAATTTGATGGCCGAATAATCTCACGTCGCGGCGATGTCAATTGGCTGCCAAGATCATGTGATTTGACACCGTTGGACTTCTTTCTTTGGAGTTATTTGAAAGAAAAGGTGTACGTCGATAAGCCAGCAATAATTCAAGAGCTGAAGGATGAGATAATATGGCACATTAACGGCATAGAACCTCAATTATGCCTCAGCGCCATCGAAAATTTGGACCATGCGATGGAGGTGTGCCGCTGCGGCCGCCATTTGGCCGATATTTTGTTCCATACGTAATTGAGCCATACCAATGGTATCATAATAAAGAGAAATGCCAATAATTTCCCTTGAAATTTAACCACCCTTTATTTGCTAGGAAAACCTGTTTTACCGCTCGAGAACTAAACATAAGGGAAACAACACGGCAAGTGTACAAGCCCGTCGAAAAACTTCATCTCTTTGATTTTGATACAATTTGGTGGAGATGCTCTTCTATACAATATCTTAATTATGAAAAAGAGAGGGAAAATAAAATTGGGCGGTTGAAGAGATATACAGAGGTGTTAATTATTTATATATTTTTGAATTCTATTATTTGTCAAATAATTCTAGATTTAAGAGAAAATAAAATGGGTAATTTTTCTTCACTTTCCTAAAAGAAGTTAAGGGGACAGATACCTGTAAAATTTCGAAAAAAAAATTTTTTTTTCATAAAATGTTAATGTAATCCTTTAAGAATGTGCCAAAATATTTTTAGAACGTAAATTTAAGTATTTCTTATATTATAGATCGTCAACCATGACGACTCTATTCTTTGCGTTCGGGCGTTGGGAGAAAAATTCGCTCAAAATTCATTTTTTTAAGCATTTTATTCCGCGATTTTTTTCCATTTTTTTTAATTCATATAAAAATTATGGCATTAGTAAACAAAAAAATTTTTGTTTTTTTGTATTCAGGTCACTGACGCCGATGCTACAATGCCCACCGATAGAGAAGCCCAGCTGCGACCTTCCTGGAAGAATTGAGTGTACATCCGCCATTTTAAATGATTAAAAAACATTTTTTTTAATATTACTTTAATGTATAAATAAACTGTATGCCAATTTTAATGAAAATCAGGGAAAATATGGCCGTTTACAGGTATCTGTCTCCTTAAAGAAACAAAAATACGAGAATTTTTTTCGGAACCATTTTTTTTTGCTTTAAATATAAGCTAAATTAAAAAACATCCCTTAAATTTCGAAATCTCCAATTCTTTTCAAATATGCTTAAATGAAAGCTTGGAGCTTTTCCTTTAAAAGTATACTCTCTTTATGGGGAGACAAAATTGCATGTATGAATTCTGATCTTGAATGCACTATTCCGTCACGGCGCTAGAGATCACCTGCATTCACAACTCAAAACTTTTTTTGAGAACTAAGAAATTTAAGTTTTTCGGTGGGTTTCATAACCTAATTACCAGTACTTACAAAAATATATTTGCAGAAATACAAGGTGGCTCAAAATTAATCACCCTGTTGCAAGATGTAAAATTTTTGCAAAGGGCGTCGTCATCACTCAAAATCTTTTTGAATTCAGTAAAAGTTATTCCAAAATAAAATTGATGATTCATTTTGCGCCACCTTGTTTCTCATAAGTATATTCATCATTTCAGACCTCTTTAAACCCCATGCAATTCTTTGACAATAGACCACTTATTTCCTCTTTGATACTTTGCTTCTAACATAAGCATTCTTATTCTAAAGGGTGTTTTTTTTAGAGGTTAGGTTTTCAAGATGAAATAAAACGTATATAATTTAATGTTATGGCCCAGAATTTAGCTTTATTATAAAGATAAGGGTTTGCCATTATGTTTTAAAAATGATTTCGGGCAAGTGGCCGCCGCGGCTGGCTCGAATAAATTCCAGCCGAGAGGCCCAATTTTCGACCACTTTTTGCAGCAATTGGGGCCGTATGTCAGCAATAACGCGCCGAATATTCTCTTCCAAGACGTCAATCGTCTCGGGCTTATCTGCGTAGACAAGCGACTTCACATAGCCCCACAAGAAATAGTCCAGCGGTGTTATATCGCACGATCTTGGAGGCCACGCCACAGGTCCACGGCGCGAGATAATGCGCTCACCAAAAGTTTCCTTCAATAAATCGATTGTTGCGTTGGCTGTATGGCATGTAGCGCCGTCTTGTTGGAACCAAAGGTCGTCCAAATCAACATCGTCCAATTCAGGCACGAAAAAGTCATTAATCATGGCTCTATAGCGCTCTCCATTGACTGTAACATTATGGCCGGCTTCATTTTTAAAGAAATATGGACCAATGATTCCCTCTGCCCATAGAGCACACCAAACAGTGACTTTTTGAGGATGTAACGGCGTCTCAGCAATGGCTTGTGGATTATGTTCACTCCAAATGCGACAATTTTGCTTATTGACATACCCATTCAACCAAAAGTGAGCTTCATCGCTGAACAAAATTTTCTTGTGATGTGTCGCGCGAACCGAACCATTATTTTCGTAATAAATTTGCACGATTTGCAAACGTTGTTCAGGTGTAAGTATATTCATTATGAAATGGCAAACCAAATAAATGAGCATAAATCAAGTGACAGCTGTCAAAAAGACCATCTACGAAAAAAGTAGTGCCAACTTGAAAACCTAACCTCTAAAAAAAACATTTTTATATTGACTCCTACTCTTACCTTTATAGTATACCTCCCGGTACATGGTGGGACACGCAGCCTTGCCATTCACCTTGCTTGTTTTGAAGTCGATATTAGTGCGAATAGGCCGGTGCAGTAGCGGTTGCGGTGGTCGATAATTATTGCCAAGTGGTGCTTTGGGGTGATCGGGGCTGCCTTGCATAAGGCGACGGAGGGCGTGCAACTGTAAAAAGGGTAAAATGTTTATTCCGTATGAATGTTGTAGTAGCTGAATAAAAAAAATGTTAAATGTGTACAGTTTTTTTTTGCATATTTAACCACTTTCATATTTCTTCTTTCTAGTGCGAGGTACTTTATTGTACACATGCACGTAGTCTGTACTATAAAATTATGTGTATATAAAAGTATGCAAGCATGTAAGCGCAGAAGCATTTTATAAGTAAAAAATAACCGAAGTAATTATTTATTAATTACTTTTTCTCAAAGTCAATATACAAAACCACTCCTTTGGTTATTCACTAGCAATTTTCTAGTCTGTTGCATCGCAATGAATTCACGGCAAAGTTTAATAGCTTTCTAATCGCCAGACATCAATTATCGTAGCCATGTACGGCGCTAATAAGCTCAGTACGCCCGTATGCTCTATACTTTCTCATAGTTTTTTTCTTTGATTTTATTTTCATACATGTGATTATGGATATAATCTTGGCTCTTAGCCAGAGCTAACTCCACTTCAAGCCACTCAAACACCAGTCACTTTTCAATGCAATTTAATGCTTTGCCTTCAAAGTTTCAGCGAGTATGCAAAACCCATCTCTAAAATATCCAGCCATGCGCTCGAAATAAATAAATAGCAACAACTTTGAGGCTATCCATACTACAAGCAAATAGAAAAATGATGAAAATAGATACTTGTACAGTGAGTTTTTGAAATATTGCTACGCCTGTACATAAGGGGTCGTAGTCATATTTCACACTTTTGAACTAGACAGCTACAATATACAAACAGACAAGCAATGAAATGCATATTGGTCAAATAAGGTTTTCAAGAGCAAAATTTCATTAAAAAAAAATAAATACCAAAATTTTCCTCATAAATTTCAAAATAGTTAATTTATTAAGGTCGGCGCATTAGCAATTAAGTGACGTTAAGTTAACGTCCCTTAAGCTAAACCGTCTACTACTGAATCATATTTCTTGCAGACTCTATCATGAACAACTTTAAGAAATATCTCACAATATGGCTTATCAAGCTAAGGAGCTTAAAATCTTTGCATTCTTTGGTCGTTGAACTCTTTGAAAGGGCTATGAAAGTCAATTTTAACCACTCGTTTGGATACACTTCTGTGTTATAAATTGAATTAAATAAGTTCTCCACTAGACTTGTATTTTCCTCGCCGATTTGTATTATAATGCTTCTACTGACAGGTTGTCTGGGGCGACAGCTTTAATCGATTTTTATGATTTATTGTCCATGAAATTTCAGCATTTGCTATTTCTGCTCTCTCAAAAGAGAGTTAACCACAGTAGAGCTTTACATAGGAATATGGTATTAAAGAGGTTTACGTGATGCTTAAATATCGTTTTAAGTTTTAGTGTGACAGCAATATTCGTCCTGTAGCCTTGCGTTTCTTCTTTGAGCTCTTTCTGATGACACTTCGTTATTGAATTATTGAACATACTTACAAAAATAGGGATCAAACGAGGTACAGAGAACTTAACAACGAGATTTGAGGCAAAGTACGTCACGCAAAAATGAAGTGGATGAACAGCCCATCTGGAGAAATTATAGGATACAAAAACAACACGACGAGTCTAGCCTTCACCAAAAATTTAAAGAAACTACCGGAATTTACTCCAAAACTATGACAAATATTTTATTGAATGACAATAATTAGGTCGTGCTAGATCCTTGTGAATAGATAAAAGTCTGGAAAAAATATATTCATTCCCTTTTCTCTGACTATAATATCATAGATCTGCATATCAGGCAATACCTAATGAAAATTTAACGCGACCAGCTATAAAAAAAGACGAAATGAAACATATCATCAAACCATCCAAGGTTAATAAAGCAACAAGTCCCGATGAACCTTAGTCTGAAATTTCGAAATTAATAAAACCGGAAAACATTGAAAACCTCCAAATAATTGTCAACTACAACGACACGGAAAAGTATTCACAAGACTAGCTCAAATCTACTTTTATTGCATTACCAAAGAAGAAATGTGCAAAAAAATGCTGCGATTATAGACTTATAAACTTGATGAGTCATTTATTAAAAATAGTTTTGAAAATTATACCTAAAAGAATTTACAAGAAGTGTGAATCTCCAATGAGGGAAACTCAATTTGGGTGAAAGGAAGCATGAGAACACGTAAAGCTCTACTTCGCATTTATGTATTAGTTGAAAACTACAAAGACGTTCAAGAAAATTTGTTTATGTGTTTCATGGAAAATGAAAAAGCATTTCCCACTGTTCAACACGATAGAACTCATTGGGATTCTGCAAAATATGAATATCGATACATAAAAAATTAAATGTATTAAGAATCTCTATTGTGAGCAGACTCCAGAGGTAAATATAAACAATGAAACTACGGAAACAAAACCTATACTAAGAGAGGTTAGACAAGGATGTATTCTCTCGCCATTACTGCTTAGCATGTACTCTGAAAGAATCTTCCAATAAGCACTACTAGGGATTACAGATGGCTTAAGGTAAATGACATAAATATTAACAGCATCAGATACACTGACGATACAACCCTCTTAGCAGACAAATACCTTAGACTCTCTACTGGAACAAGTCAATGCTGTTACGCGCTGCAAAAAAATTTTCGGTTTAAATAAAACTAAATAAATATATATTCGTCAGAAGAAGGAACGTCTATACTGATACAAGCTTAACAATTAATGACAAGCCCTTAGAAAGATGGCAAAATTTCAATTTCAAATACTTAGGCTGTTGGATTAACGAAATTTTGGATCCTTTAAAACAACTAAAAGCTCGAATTAAGGGATTTTAGCGCAGCATTCATTAAGTACGAAAAGTCCTCATTAAGACTTCAATATAAAACTAAAAATCCGATTTGTTAAATGTTTTGTGTTGTCTGTATAACTGTAGGAGGTGTGTTCAAAAAGTATCGCGTATTTTGAATTTGCGCAGGTTAAGTATATTCGAATTTCGATTTTTTTGTGGTGATATGTTGGTACTCATGTCTCTCACTCATGCCGACGAGTTCGGCCATTTTGAATGTTCAGTTAATTGTTGACAGCTGCTATGCTTGCACGTGTTTCGGCTCGCTTTCGATTTTTACCTATTCAAAAAGATGGATCAAAGAGCCTATATCAAATTTTGTGTGAAAAACGAAATTAAGTGCGTTGATGCATTCCGAATGTTGACTGTGTCATACGGAGAAGCGTCTTTGGACCAAAGCAACGTTTATCGGTGGTACAAAATGTTCTCAGAAGGCTGAGAAGATGTGAACGACGAAAAGCGTGCCGGACGCCCGAGCACTTAAACAACAGACGAACAAATTTATGAAGTGAAAAAAAATGGTATTGGCCAATCGTCGAATCACCGTTAGAGAAGTTGCTGATGATCTAGGCATCCATGATTTGGGCAGTAGACGGGTCGCCGCAAGATTCGTATCCAAACTGTTCAATTTCGACCAAAAGCAGCATCACATGAACATTGCTAATTAGATGTTGGACTCTGTCCGCAACGACCAAAACCTGCTCCAGAGGCTCGTAACTGGTGACGAATCGTGGGTTTATGGCTATGATGTGGAAACCAAAGCTCAATCATCTCAATGGAAGCTGCCGCATGAACCAAGACCGAAAAAAGCGCACCAAGTTCGGTCAAATGTAAAAGTTTTGCTTACCGTTTTCTTCGATTGCAGGGGCGTTGTGCATCATGAGTTCTTGCCACAGGGTAAAACAGTCAGTAAGGAATATTACCTACAAGTTATGCGCAATTTGCGAGAAAGAATCTGCCAGAAAAGCTCGGATTTGTGGAAGAACAAAAATCGGCTCTTGCATCACAATAACGCCCCTGCTCACACATCGTTGCTTGTGCGCGACTTTTTGGCCAAAAACAACACACTTACGCTGCCATAGCCATCGTATTCCCCAGATCTGGTCCCTTGTGACTTTTCCTTGTTCCCGAAACTGAAGAGGCCCATGAAAGGACGACGCTACGCTAAGTTTGGCGAGATAAAGACGGCATCGAAGGAGGAGCTGAACAAGATAAAAAAATGATTTTTTGAAGAGCTTCGAAGATTGGAGAAAAAGTTGGCACAAGTACATAATATTTCATGGGGATTGCTTTGAAGGGGACAAAATAGATATTAATGAATAAATAAATAATTTTTGAAAAAACAAAAAATTTGCGATACTCTTTGAACACACCTCGTCTACTATGGAGACATGGACTATTAAATCCACTGACATAAATAAAATAGAAGCATTTGAGATGTGGATATATTGCAGACTTCTTCTTCTTCTGCGGCGTGGAATTCAACATGATCGTGAATTACTTAGTGAATTACGCTTTTACCGAGGACTTTTATTTTAACAAAAAACAATAATTTTATCAATAAGTTAATCAATTATTTGTTCGCCGTTGCTGTTTACAACCTCTCCCCACTTCTCGACCAATTTGTTGATGCCGTTCCGCCAAAAATCGCCTGGTCTGGTGTCAAAGGAGTTGTTGAGCCAGTTTTTTTAGGTCCTCTTTGTTATCAAAGGTAACGCCTTCTTACGGTTTGACAGGGAGCGGAGACAACCTCCCATTAGAACTCTTGGAGTGCGGCTTTGACGACTTGTGCAAGATGGGGCCTGGCGTGGTCGTGAAGGAATATGATTTGACCATGTCGATCAGGTCTTTGCAGTCGAATAGCCTCAATCACGCGGTGTAGCTGGGCAATGTAGAGCTCGTTGTTGACCGTGGCGTTCTTTTTGAGCATTTCCTACCAGTCCCACCAAACACATATCATGATATTCTTTGGATTTAGATCCGGCTTGAATTTCAGCTTGGGCGCATCTCCTGGACCCATTCACTCCTTGCTTTGCTTCATATTGATGTACTTCGTGATTCATATTCACAACTTCTCATCTCCTGTCATGATACGGTACAAAAAGCCCTGTTTATAACCGCGTGTTGCTCGATGGCGGGCGAGATGCTAAGTAGAAATTTGATGACGACTTTCTTTGTTTTTTTCGTTCAGCTCGTGAGGCACGCATGCTCCCAATTTTTCGATAGATCCCATTGAATGAATGTGATTCAGAATCGGTTCAATTTTTCCGCAATTCTCGACTGGTTTGGTGGCCGTCCTCCTTCAAAAGTGATTTGAGACGTTCTTCATCGAAAGAAGGCTTTCCGCTGCGGGACGTGTCATCGACGTCAAAGTCGACATTTTTGATCTGTGCAAACCATTTCCGTGCTGCAGACTCGCCTATGGCACCTGCTCCGCACACGCCGCAAATGCTGCGGGCTGCTTTTGGAGCTGTTTGACCTCGATGAAAGGAAAAAAAACAGGAGTCGAAAATGTTGATGGTTGCCTCCTGGGTATTCCATTTCTAAGCTTCAAAACTAACACAAACAATTATATTAGATAACTCAAAAATTGGAATTATCGGAACTAGAATTGGCAATATAAGAACTAGACTGCAGTCTGCGATAAATCGACATGTATATCATGAAATTGTGGCTAATATAATTAAAAATAACATATGTATGTATATAATGTGATATTTAAATGTAACAAAAATTTATGATCGCCAACATTTGAAATCGAATTGTCAAATAAAGACGAAGAAAGGTATATTCAGTCAAAAAACTAACGTTTAATGTACAGAGTGCAGGTAGTTGCATTGTTACAGAATACTCTTGTTTCATGGCGGCCGCCGTAGCCGAATGGGTTAGTGCGTGACCACCATTAGAAATTCAGAGAGAACGTAGCTTCGAATCTCGGTGAAAGATCAAAATGGAGGAAAAGTTCTTTCTAACAGCGGTCACCCCTCGGCAGGCAATGGCAAACCTCCGAGTGTATTTCTGCCATCAAAAAGCTCCTCATAAAAAATATTTGCCGTTCGGAGTCGGCTTGAAACTGCAGGTCGCTCCATTTGTGGAACAACATCAAGAACCACGCCACAAATATGAGGAGGAGCTCGGCTAAACTCGCAAAAATGGTGTACGTGCCATTTATATATATATATTATATATATATATATGTATGTGTACATGTATGTATATAGGTATACTCTTATTTCAAACATCACATCACTTAAAAAAATAATGGAAATGAGACTAGCCTCTCCCTTATATCATGCACATTAAAGCTCTTCATGATAAATAATTGTTTTAATCGTGATTGGGGTAAGTTATTATTTTATAGTGTGTATGAGAGATTCTTATTCTCTACCCACCAAAAATAAGAAACATGAATACTCAAGAAAATTCAACATTTTTAAATACTCAAATTTAAGTGCAGCCATGCAGAGCTTTAGAGTTTCTTTAAGCGACATATTGACTTATTGCTTCAAAAATTCCTCACAACTTTTACAGCCAGCACTGACATGATAACACGTGAGTTTCGCGCGTTATTATGCACACCAACGCGCACAAAAACTTCGGGATGTGCTTGAGTAAACGCGTACATAGATTTATATGTACATGAACACACACATGTGTACATATGCATGTAGTTGTAGGCAGGATGGCGTCGACTGTAGTGAACCTTAAATAAATGAACTACAAAAATGTAACGCAAATGTTAATTAAGCGAATGATGGCAGCCTGCAGCGGGTGGTCGAAAAGCAGGAGAGTAAAAAAAAAACACAAAACAAAAAACAAAAATACAAGAGAGGAGGAAACAGTGTAAAATGAAATGAAGAGAAAAAAATGCGAGAGAAAGCCAACCAAAGCAGATTGCGGTCTGCTGCATTTCAATGGTGCCCCTGAGACTTGATTATGTAGCACGCGGGCGAACCAACAACAACACAACGGCGTGCAAAATGACACTAGTAAAATACACACGCTCGCACGCTCCCTACATATATATAAGCATACTTACGAGTACAAATATGCGTACTCATATGCGTGTTGCTGTAAATCGGCGGGTGTACATTTGCTCATCCATATGCAAAGCAGACAAAAAGTGGACCAAAAGTAGACGGAAGTGAAGGCACGTGCGCGTATGCCACGGATTTGCTCTACGCGAAAGGATAAAGGCTGACTATACGGGCATATAGGTGTGAGAGTCCGAGAGTTGTATGTGTGTATGTGCGTGTATGAATGGGAGGCACAGCAAATGCGGAAATATTATCTGTTGTAAAGACAGAGAGCATTCTCTACAGCACTTCACTACGCTGCGGCAGATAATGCAGCAAATTAAAGCGCGCCGCAGTGGCACAAAGCCGTCGACTGACGGGAAATTACTAGTACGTACAACAATGAAATGGAAGCGTTAAAAAATCAACCGCCAAGGTAACAAAGTAAAAGTCTGTGAAAATGTGTACAATACAAACAAATATATGCATGAGTACAGCGCAGACTGGAGGCATTGAAAAATGAGAGGTAAAAAACATTTTTATGAAAAATGGCACTGACATTTAACGAACGGCTGCTGTTTTGTCGCTGCGGAGATCGCAATTAAAGCATAGGTATATGTGAGTACACTAGGGCGGGTCAATTTGAATAGAATTCTTTTATTTAATAAAGCTCGGGGCAGTTTCGAATTCTACCCAAAATTATAAGGAAAACAGTCAAAATTCAATTACTTGCACGACAAATTTTAGAAAGAGCTACTCTCGCGGCCGCCGTAGCCGAATGCATTGGTGCGTGACTACCATTCGTAAGCAAATCTGCGTGCATGCAACATCAAATGATAGAAAAAGTATTTCTAAAAGCGGTCGCTCCCCAGCAGGCAATAGCAAACCTCCAGTGTCTGCCTTGAAAAAGCGCCTCATAAAAGCCATTTGCAGTTCAGAGTCGTCTTAAGACTGTACACACTCCATTTGTGTTAAAATACTTTGCGTTTTATATCAAAAAAAAAAGTCGAAGCACCAATTTTTGTTCAAAATTCACAAAAATTAAAAAAATATTTGAAAGAATTATCAACAAAACTAAGAATTGTTTAATCAAAATCACAAAAATTAAAAAAGTTTCAAAATAAAAAATTTTAATAAAAACTTCTAGATTTTTAGCCCATTCGATTTTAGTGTTATATTCAAAATTTTAAGTTTTTCACCAATTTATTATTTCAAGCGATGTAAAGAATTGTCGTCCATATAAAGCAAGTTTTTATATGGACAAAAATGCTTATCCTCGCGTGCAAAAAAAATTATTTTTATTTACATATTTATATATATATTCTTTTCATTTAAACAATCGCAAGATGGCGCTTCAAAGCAAATTACAAAAATAAAAATGTCCGCGGCACAAGTTTGTAAAGGGTGGTTAAATTTCAAGGGCCGATGTGGAATGTGAAACATACCTAAGCGTCAACGACACAGTTGGACTTCTTTCTTTGGGGTTATTTGAAAGAAAAGGTGTACGTTGATAAGCCAGCAACAATTCAAGAGCTAAAGGATGAGATAGTTTGGCACATTAAGGGCTTAGAACCTCAATTATGCCTAAGCGTGATCGAAAACTTAGACCATCCGATGGAGGTCTGGGCCGATATTTTATTCCATACGTAATTGAGCTATACTAATATTATCACAATAAAAAGAAATGATAATAATTTCTTAAAACAATAGTATTTTATTCAAAATCAACCCCGGCCCGTAAAACTTAACCACCCTTTAGATAAGGAACTATTTGCATTTCGTGGTCTTCGGAGGTGTGCCGCCGAGGCCGTGGCAGTGATTTGACCAATGTTTTGTTTTACATGTAATTGAGTTATACCAGTATTATCATAATAAAGAGAAATGACAAGAATTTCCTAGAAAAATTGTATTTTATTCAAAATTGACTCCGGCCCTTGAAACTTAACCCCCCTTTATTAAAAAGAAAAATAATATTCAATAAAGATAATTTTTTTTTTATAAATTTAGGTGACTTGAAATTAACCTTAGAGCAACACTCTAATGGAGCTCTTTTCATAATTTGTATGTACAATAGAATCGGAATCCGCTAAGAACGATGTCGAAAAAAATGTTGCCTGCCCCAACATACATGTATATATAAGTGGGTATGTAGGTAGTCGAAATGCTGGTAGGTATGACGAAATGTGGCACATAAGTAGTGCGATGTTGGTTATCTTAAACTGTATGTACAGGGTGGGCCATATAGCGTTTGCTTTTTAAACCACCTATTTTCTTGAGAATGGTAACACAAATTACATGTCAAATGAGTTCACAATTTACTTAAAGGTTTGACATTTACGAAACGAGACACTATACGCTTGAACAAAATTGGGAAATATTGAAAACCTATTTCCCAAGTGGTGAGTCTTCTTCTTCTTTTCTGATGAAGCTCATTTTCACATCGGTGGCTACGTCAATAAGCAAAATTGTCGGATTTGGGGCTCAGAAAATCCACACGTTACTGTAGAGAAGCAAATGCATCCACAACGAGTCACTGCTTGGTGCGGTTTTTGGTCTGGCGGCATCATCGGACCATTTTTTTTCGAAAATGAGCGAGGAGCTGCGGTTACAGTAAATGGCGAGCGTTACCGTAACATGCTCAACGAGTTTTTGTTTCCAAAAATTGAAGAGGATGACACGGACGACATTTGGTTTCAACAGGACGGTGCAACTTGTCACACTGCCAAAGTTATACTCGAACTTTTGGGTACCGTTTTTGAAAACCGAATAATCAGCCGAAATTCCGATATCAATTGGCCGCTTCGGAGCTGTGATTTAAGCCCGTTGGATTATTTTTTGTGGGAAGCCGTTAAGGACAAATGCTATGCGAACCATCCAGAGACGATTGATGCTTTAAAACACGAAATCGAAGTGGCCATTCATGAAATTGGATCCCAAACAATCGAAAATGTGCTTAGAAATTGAGTTGATCGAATGGCCTACTGTAAAGCCAGTCGTGGCAGTCATTTGAACCATATTAATAGGACTATGAATAAGTTCGTTACGGTTTTACAACAGATGGCGTAACTTGATTATTATTCCATCGATCCACATTTCCAAACATTCATTGGAGAGCTACTGTCGTAAGGCACAAACGTCAGTATAAGTTTTTTATTTGAAGCGTAAACAACAATATTTTTACCACACTTGAAAATGTCGAATTTCGTGCCAAATAATGTGTTTTTGCGGGGAATTCTTCTTCATTATTTTAATATGAAGAAAAAAGCAGCCGAAAGTCATCGTATCTTGGTGGAAGTTTATGGTGAGCATGCTCTATCTGAGCGAACGTGCCAGAAGTGGTTTGCACGCTTTAAAAGTGGTGATTTTGGCTTGGAAGACGAAGAACGCGAGGGTGCGCCGCCAAAGTTCATGGATACCGAATTGGAGGAATTGCTCGATCAAGATCCGGCTCAAACGCAAGAAGAGGTTGCAAAAACTTTGGGAGTTGATCAATCAACCATTTCCAAACGTTTAAAAGCCATGGGAATGATCCGAAAGGTAGGCCATTGGGTGCCGTATGAATTGAAGCCAAGAGACGTTGAACGCCGTTTTATGGCATGCGAACAACTGCTTCAACGGCACAAAAGAAAGGGTTTTTTGCATCGAATTGTGACTGGCGATGAAAAGTGGGTCCATTACGACAATCCAAAACGTCGGGCAACGTATGGATACCCTGGCCATGCTTCAACATCGACGTCGGCGCAGAATATTCATGGCCTGAAGGTTATGCTGTGTATCTGGTGGGACCAGCTGGGTGTTGTGTATTATGAGCTACTGAAACCGAATGAAACGATTACGGGGGATGTCTACCGACGACAATTGATGCGTTTGAGCCGAGCACTGCGAGAAAAACGGCCGCAATACGCCGATAGACACGACAAAGTTATTTTGCAACATGACAATGCTCGGCCACATGTTGCACAAGTGGTCAAAACATACTTAGAAACGCTCAAATGGGATGTCCTACCCCACCCGCCGTATAGTCCAGACCTTGCGCCATCCGATTACTATCTCTTCCGATCGATGCAACATGGCCTGGCTGACCAGCACTTCCGTAATTACGATGAAGTCAAAAAATGGATCGATTCGTGGATTGCGGCAAAACCGACCGAATTTTTCACAAAGGGAATCCGTGAATTGCCAGAAAGATGGGAAAAAGTAGTAGTAAGCGATGGACAATATTTTGAATATTAAATTTGTAACCATTTTACGTCAATAAAGTTTGAAATTTCGAAAAAAAACCGCACGAACTTATTCATAGTCCTATTATTTTTTATTCATAAATGACAATGCTCAATCTTCAAAATAAAAGCAAAAGTTTGAAAAAATATTGATTAGTTTTTTTTATAGCCGATTCAAAATGCAAATTTTACATGGCTCACCCTATATAGGTATGCGTTTGCCTATAAGCAAAATTGATAATAACCACTGCTCCGCCTGGCGTAAAACAACTGGAGCTGACGTTTTTTTAATTAATCTAGAATCTTCCTTTTTTTGCTAATCTTTGGAGTAAACTTTTCAAATATTTATTTTAGTGTGAATGCGAAAATGATCAGTAGGACAACATAAATGCGATTTTCTTATAGTTAATTACAACTAAGTAGGCAGTTCTAAATATTTTTTTTTTCCAAATAGGCAAGCATTTCAATTTTTATCACTTTTTGGACTTCACAAATACTGAAATTCGCTTACCCTTACAACAATTTAAGATCAGTGCCTGCATATTTCCTAATTACCATTCGGAATTCACAGAGAGAACGTCGGCTCGAATCTCGGTGAAACACCAAAATTAAGAGAAACATTTTCCTAATAGCGGTCGCTCCTCGGCAAACCTCCGAGTGTATTTCTGCCATAAAAAAGCTCCTCATAAAAATATCTGCCGTTCAGAGTCGGCTTGAAACTGTAGGTCCCTCCATTTGTGGAACAACATCAAGACGCACACCACAAATAGGAGGAGGAGCTCGGCCAAACACCCAGAAAGGGTGTACTCGCCAATTATATGTATATACATATATATATTTCATGTTCTTCACATAAATCTTTGGTCTGAGACTACCCCTGGTGAAATTTTCCCTCAAATAATATTCTTGAACATTTTTACCTTCTACTGTCCTCAAAAATGCCATTTTAAGTGGAGTTTGTAAAATTGGCGGCTAAACGACTTTTTCGTGAGAGAGCTAAAGAATTAAAATGTTCTGCAAAATTTTTCATCATGAAATTTTACTATACGTAGTTTAAATAAAAAGTGCTCACCGATATGAATTTTATCCCTTTTTGCACCTATTCATAAAACACTCACACTCAGAAGCTAAAAATGGGTATACAAAAATTATATCTGTGCGTGGAGAAATATTTGGGTGTTTTACAATATGAGTTTAGCTCCCAGAAAAGCTGTTGCATAGTGGTATGAATTCAAATTTTGAAAAATTTCCGTAACACTGCCACCATAAACCCTTTTTATATGTGCCTGTATATAAATAGAGTACTTTTTTTGGCCACATTCATCAAGCTAGAAATGGAACTCGCAATTTTGTGCTTTTACGTGTTATAGCTCAAGGCGCATTTCATGAAGTTGTTACGCCCTAGTACAGGTGGTATTACAGAACTAAAATAGTGAACTTTCATAAATAGGAATATTAGTACGATTTCTACAGATTACGTTACGGCAGTGCCACTTATTGGGTGAAAACAAACTCGGAGTCATTTTTTTTTACAAACAGTTTCTTTTAGTTAGTTAATACAACTATACATATATTCCAAATATGACCTTATTTTAACGATTTTTTGTAATATATTAACCCCAGCGCCACTTAGTGGGGGTTAGTTTTTCCAGAAATTTTTTAAGTGGTTAAAATAATAGGACTATGAATAAGTTCGTGCGGTTTTTTTTCGAAATTTGAAACTTTATTGACGTAAAATGGTTACAAATTTAATATTCAAAATATTGTCCATCGCTTACTACTACTTTTTCCCATCTTTCTGGCAATTCACGGATTCCCTTTGTGAAAAATTCGGTCGGTTTTGCCGCAATCCACGAATCGATCCATTTTTTGACTTCATCGTAATTACGGAAGTGCTGGTCAGCCAGGCCATGTTGCATCGATCGGAAGAGATAGTAATCGGATGGCGCAAGGTCTGGACTATACGGCGGGTGGGGTAGGACATCCCATTTGAGCGTTTCTAAGTATGTTTTGACCACTTGTGCAACATGTGGCCGAGCATTGTCATGTTGCAAAATAACTTTGTCGTGTCTATCGGCGTATTGCGGCCGTTTTTCTCGCAGTGCTCGGCTCAAACGCATCAATTGTCGTCGGTAGACATCCCCCGTAATCGTTTCATTCGGTTTCAGTAGCTCATAATACACAACACCCAGCTGGTCCCACCAGATACACAGCATAACCTTCAGGCCATGAATATTCTGCGCCGACGTCGATGTTGAAGCATGGCCAGGGTATCCATACGTTGCCCGACGTTTTGGATTGTCGTAATGGACCCACTTTCATCGCCAGTCACAATTCGATGCAAAAAACCCTTTCTTTTGTGCCGTTGAAGCAGTTGTTCGCATGCCATAAAACGGCGTTCAACGTCTCTTGGCTTCAATTCATACGGCACCCAATGGCCTACCTTTCGGATCATTCCCATGGCTTTTAAACGTTTGGAAATGGTTGATTGATCAACTCCCAAAGTTTTTGCAACCTCTTCTTGCGTTTGAGCCGGATCTTGATCGAGCAATTCCTCCAATTCGGTATCCATGAACTTTGGCGGCGCACCCTCGCGTTCTTCGTCTTCCAAGCCAAAATCACCACTCTTAAAGCGTGCAAACCACTTCTGGCACGTTCGCTCAGATAGAGCATGCTCACCATAAACTTCCACCAAGATACGATGACTTTCGGCTGCTTTTTTCTTCATATTAAAATAATGAAGAAGAATTCCCCGCAAAAACACATTATTTGGCACGAAATTCGACATTTTCAAGTGTGGTAAAAATATTGTTGTTTACGCTTCAAATAAAAAACTTATACTGACGTTTGTGCCTTATGACAGTAGCTCTCCAATGAATGTTTGGAAATGTGGATCGATGGAATAATAATCAAGTTACGCCATCTGTTGTAAAACCGCACGAACTTATTCATAGTCCTATTATCATCCGAGTATGAAGCAAATCGGACCATAAATAAGCTTTTTTATGGTATCGCGATCTCTGCGCCACCTATCCCACCCAAACATTCTTTGACGTCCACGTGACAATTCATTAGTATATACCAGGCATTTGCTGCACTTGCCATGAAAATAACAAATCGAAGAGCATACATTCTTCAAATTTGTTGCGGCTGCTTACTCCCGCTTAGTGGAGTTTGGCACTTAGCGAAAATAAACACAAGCAGGAATTTTTTAAAAAAACCATTTTCAGAATTCTAATAGTAATAGGAAATAATTTATACATTTGATTAAGGGGTCCCGGTGGTCTAGAGCTCGAAAATTTAGGGTATTTTCAGGAATTTTTTTACAATAAAAAAAAAAATGAAAAACTATATTTAAATTTTTTAAGCTTTTCATTTAACTTCTTTTACATAAGAAAATGAAAAAAAATTGTTTTTAATATTAATAATCTAAAAATCACGCTGAAGTTGACGCTCCCGAAAAATTGGACTGGACGGTGTTGTCCATTTGGGCTCTTCTATTTATCTGAAACATAAAAGACAAAAAAATTATTAATCAGTATGACTGTAGCTATGTCCCTTTGTACTCGAATAAACAAAAAATTTTATAAAATGGCGCGGTTTTGAACGTGATACTCTAAAAATCGGGTTTTTTCCAAAGTTTTTTTAATCAAAAATATACAAAATAATGGAAATAATAATATAATTCTTGTACGGGCGATAGCATTGATATTGTGAACAACATAGTGTTCAGACGAGTTTTTTATGTCTTGACAATACCAGCCCGAAAAAAGTCGTTTTGAGATAAAAGAGTTTAAAGTTTGAGTTACAGGAGCGCGAGTTACGTACCATCACTCCACCACCCTATCTATTTATTTATCTTTTTTGAGTTGTGAGAGTATTGTCTTACATTTAATGAAATTGGAATCATGCACCAAACTATTTAAATGCTAAGATACTAAGATTTCACAAGTAAGGGTTCCCACCAAAAGATTTGCTTAGTATGTAATATTACACCGACACGTTTTTCGCTCAATGCAGTTATGCTCTCAATAAGCATAAACTACTGCATAAAGTGAGCGCAAAACAAGTGTTATCAGAATTAAGGAAATTATTTTAAGTCAGTCTGTAGATTCACAACAACCAAGAAGGTTGAGTTTGTTTAAAATAAAAATTGTGAAAGAAATTAGCTTTGGTGATTTAATTTAAGTCCAAAGACTTAAAACTTATAAGTAGATTCACATCAACCAAGAAGGTTGATTTTGTCTAAACAAAAATAGTGAAAAAAATAACTTTGGTGGTTTTAATATAAGTCCAAAGACTTAAAACTCATTAGTCGCGCGAACCGCTCTCTACCTAGTTAATGGGCTGTAGAAGCTATAATATTGGAAATTTTCGTATTCTTAAGATGCTATACTTTCGAAATATCGAAAAACAAAAAATTTTTTTTTTTAATTTCTGGACCACCGGGTCCCCTTAATGCAGAGTCATAGTAAACATTTACAAATTTTATAGGGAAAAAACTGTAACCCAACCTACTGAGTACTTTTTGATTTGTTTCAGTTTGAATACTTATTTCACGAATTTTTAACAAATTTTCTCTTACAGACACTTTTTTTTAAAAAGGTTATACAAGGAGAGATTGAAGGAGAGATTGTTTTAAAATATAAAAAAATTGTGCTAGTTGAAGCATGCTGCGCCTTGTTATTACCTTACATATGTACACATATTATGATTTTATTATTTTATAACATGCACAAATATGAGCTGAAAATAAAAATAGAGTTCACAGTTTTAGTTTTGCCCTGAAAAATTAATAGAGCTACCACCGGCTCTTATGCTGCCTCCCTCATTATGGTACTTGGTTTTTTTGAAAAGCTTATGACCGATCTGCCGAGAACAACCCTTTTTAATTAATTTTTCGTACTTCGTCCTAAAAGTGGGCATCGCACCCACAACTTCGAACTACCAGCCGATATATCTCACACATGCACACCCAGCGTGCCAGCGTGCAAGTGTACGTTAATATTTATTTAAACAATTTCCACTGCACTCAGCATCCATGCACCCACGTAATTTCATCTGTATGTGCGTCACAACGGAAGCGGAAGAGGATGCAAGTAAAGCCGCCTTGCGGAAACGACACCGACAATTTACAACAAATACCTATGCATACACAAATACCTATACTCGTACATGCAGGGCAGACATACGTACATAGTTACTCTAAGGAAGAATATTTTAAAGCAGATGAAGGAAAAGCCGCGGCTGCACAAGCAATTCGCCTTCGCTCTGGCTGGCAAGTCATTAACGTCAATTATTGCTATGGTCGCATATCAGGAAAGGCGAAAATCTCTGTGACATTGGCGCAAAAGCCACTTCAATAAACGAAAGGCATTGAAAAGCGGAATAATAAAATAGAATCGGAGAACAAAAACGAGGCGGGTGATTTCATATGAAAAGCAAGTGAAATACGTGTACCGACAACCAAATTATAAATAAATAAACGTAGTTCGCCTACTCTATCCAGTAAAAAGTGCATATGCACTACCGGTTATGCGCTGAAATAACTACCGTTTATGGCTCTAGGTCGATTTTTCCAGCTTTTTTGTCTTGCTGCTGAATCGATAATTGTGCAGGTAATCGATATGGTCACTGCCACGGGCATGCGGTCGCATGTTGTTGTTGCTTACGGTTTGTGCACATTGTTGGAGTTTTTTTTCGTTTTATTACAATATATTTTTTTGGTTTTGTTATTTCGTTTTTGCTTGTACATGTAGATTCCCTCTTCACTTTATTTAAATTTTTTTGGGGGAAAACAGCATTTTTAATATCTGATTCGCTGTACCACAAGAGCCCAGGGGATTTTAAAGTACGCACTATAAGAATTGTAATTTAGTAATAAATTAATGTAAAAAATTCAATATTGTTCTTCTTTTAAAACATCTATATTGGAGCTCTTTCATTCTTGTCTGTTCGGCATAAATGATGCAGTCGATTTCAAGCTAACTTTTTGATGATTGAAAGAAGAAGAGATTCGGTATTGCTCAGATCTCGAAGACATTTTTAATTCAAAATAGGAGATAATCCGTTTAAGATTGATAGTCCATCGGACTTTTTCGCAGTTGGGGGCAACATTTTAAAATTTTAATTGCAGCTCAATGATATTTGCCCACATATTAGTAAATTACCAAAAAAAAATCTAGAAAAGGTAATATAGCACCAATATAGGAGAGCTAATATACATCTCCAGGATCACCAGGTACTAACTTCTAAGCGGAGAGCATCAAAACTGACGGTGAGCAAAGATATCAAAGTAAGTACCTGACAAATTTGGGCTGACGTTACCTGACACTACGACCCGTGAAGTGACAGCAAAAAGTCAAAACTAAATCGGTATGTATAGTTATACGCAATACTTTTCTAAATATTCTTATTAAAAGCTTTCAAATTTTGATAGAAATTTTTAAATTTTCACACAGTTTCTTATAGTTTTGGAAAAAGAATTTATTCTAGACAAAACTTTATTAAAATTAAATAAGAAACAAACTAATTGTCAAGGCCTGTCGGTAATAATACGTTCACATATGCATTAATCACCTATACTTCTGCTCAAATATGAACGAGACGTTATCAATAAAACGGTCCGCGGATGACATGTGGCAAAAATAAATTTTTCGTTGGATGGTAGGACTGTTATAAGCTTACATGGAAAATTTCAGAGTGATATGTCACATAGTTTGTTTTCTGTGTTACTGTAAACAAGTCAAGCTCGAGTGTGTTCTTCGAATTTAACGATGGAAATTCAAGTTGAACAAAGAATTTGTTTGAAATTTTGTTATTCCAGCAAAATTTCGGCTTCAGACGCCTTAAAAATGTTGCAGATAACCTATGGGGACTCTGCTCTATCGCGTGCACGTGTTTTCCAGTGGTACAAATCGTTCAAAGAGGGCCGTACATCGGTTGAAAACTTGCCTCATGAACGTCGTCCAGCAACATCAGTAAACGATGAAAACATCGGAAAAGTAAAGGAAATTGTGCTTGAAAATCGCCGTGTGACCGAAAGAGAGATAGCTAGTGAGCTGAGCATATCAAATGGATCCGTTCATACTATTATTCATGATGTCTTGGGCATGAGACGAGTGTCCGCGCGTCTTGTTCCAAAATTGTTGAATTTTCTTCAAAAAGAACAACGCAAAACTGTCGCTAAGGTAATGCTCGCCATGACTGATACGGACATCTGGCACATCATAACTGGTGACGAGACTTGGGTTTATGAGTATGACGTCGAAACAGGCCAACAATCATCGGAATGGCGCTCCCCGGAGGAGCCGAAACCCAAAAAGCCACGCCAAATTCGCTCAAAAATTAAGGTTATGCTGACTGTTTTTCGATTACGAAGGTGTGGTGCACTCGGAGTTCCTTCCGAAAGGCCGATCGGTTAACGCTAAATATTACTTAGACGTTTTAAAGCGTTTGCGCGAGAACATTCGTCTTAAAAGGAAGGAATTGTGGGACAACAAGTCATGGTTCTTGCATCACGATAATGCACCAGCTCACACATCACGTCTTGTTCGCGATTATTTGAACAAAAATAATGTTAATATCGTTCCGCAAGCACTGTATTCGCCTGATATGGCTCCATGTGACTTTTCCCTGTTTCCCAAGCTCAAGTTGCCGCTCCGTGGAAAACATTTTGAGACAATTGAAGTCACAAAAGAGAATTCGAAGAAGGAACTGAAATCCATACCGAAATCGGCCTTCGAGAAATGCTATGATGATTGGAAAAAACGTTGGCATATGTGTATCGCCTCCAATGGTGATTACTTTGAAGGAGATAAAATAAAAATTGAACAATAATTAACCGGTTTGTGTTTTATTAAATCAGTCTCTTTCAAATTTGAGCAGAAAATTAATCTACCCGTTCACATACTCGTATGGTAGATTACCTGCAAAATTGACAATCAGCTGTCAATACTGCTTTGAGAGGTTTTTCTTCATAGAAATTACTTTGGTGGAATATTTCGGTGTTTTTGGTTTCTTTAATTATTGGGAGGTTGAATTAGTTTTAAAGGTGACACACAGATGGCGCTATTTATCACTTTATCGCGTTGGCAATACTGAATATATATTCATGACAAAGCCTCATCCCTAGGCTTTGTTTATCAGTATCTGTCATTTCGCTGAAGTATAAACAACGCAGTGTTTTCGTGCTCCGAGTATGTCAACTTTCGTGCCGTCGAAACGCAATTTGCGGGAAGCTTTGCTTTTCTGCTTCAATTTGAAAAAAAATACAGCCCAAGCCCGTGAATTGCTGCAGGAGGCCTACCCAGACCATACTCCGTCGATTTCAACATGTGAGTACTGGTTTCGACGATTCAAAAGTGGTGATTTTCACACCGAAGACAAGGAGCGTCTTGGCCAGCCCAAAAAGTTCGAGGACGCGGAATTGGGGGAATTGGTAAACGAGGACTCGTGCCAAACCCAAGAAGAGCTTGCTGAATCATTGGGCGTTGATAAATCAACCGTTTGCAAGCGTCTAAAAGCGATGGGAATGATCCAAAAGCAAGGACATTGGGTCCCGTACGAGTTGAAGCTGCGCGACGTCGAACGGCGATTTTTTACGTGCGAATTGCTGATCGAGCGACAAAATCGGAAGGGTTTTTTGCATCGGGTGGTGACTGGCGACGAAAAATGGATCCACTACGATAACCCAAAACGCAAAAAATCATGGGGTTTGCCCGGCCACGCATCAACGTCGACGGCCAAGCAGAATATTCACGGCAAGAAAATCATGCTCTGCATTTGGTGGGATCAGGTCGGCGTCGTATATTTTGAGCTGCTCCAACCGGGCGAAACAATCACGGGGGATCGTTACCAACTGCAAATGATGCGTTTAAGCCGGGCATTGAAAGAAAAACGGCCGGAAACGGTAAAAAGGCACGAGAAGGTTATTTTGCAACATGACAACGCTCGGCCGCATGCTGCTCAACCTGTCAAAAAATACCTTGGAACGCTTGGCTGGGAAGTGTTACCCCACCCGCCGTATAGTCCAGACATAGCTCCCTCCGATTATCATTTGTTCCGGCCTATGAGTCTCGATTTGGCGGACCAGCGGTTCTCCTCGTACGAGGCTACCAAAATATGGGTTGAGTCATGGATAGCCAAGCAGCGGCCAGAATTTTGGAGAAACGGCATCCGGAAATTGCCCGAAAGATGGGCGAAAGTTATAGCTAGCGATGGCCAATACTTCAAATAAAATATTTTGTACCGTTTTTATATTAATAATATTATTAACGATATGAAGAAAATACAAGGAGAAGGAATAGCTAATTTTATTGCGCAATTGCCTGCTAATAATAAACAGTTGGAGGAAATCCGTATGCGACGTTTACTGAGGTTGTAAAAAATTATGGCAGCATGCAAAATTAGATATTACATTGTATAAGAAGCAGGAACATGCCAAAGCGTTTACGTAAGTAATTGTGTTTGCTTTTGTTTTTATTAGTGAATATAATAAATAACGCGTGTCCGTGTATTCTAGGTGAGGCAAGGCAAGATCTGGGAGCTAGATATTCCTTGCAGCACCGACCAGTTTTTGAAGGAGTGCTTTAATGAGCAGGGATTCTTTTGCCGTTTTATGTAACGAAGTCATGTCCATTGCAAAAACTGATACAACGTATAGGAAATGCATCCCCTAAGACAAACGTGTCGCGATTGCTTTATATGCGCTTGGTTCTTCAGCTGAATACAGGACGATCGGCAGACTGTTCGGAGTATCAAAAGGAAGCTTATGCAGTATTTTACAGAATGTTTGTTGAGCAGTCTGGGATAAACTCGCTCCTTAGTATTTACCCAGCAGATTTCTTACCCAAGAGAAAATTGAAGAGTGTGAAAAGGGATTTTAGAAAATTGGGTTTCCACAATGTTTGGGTGCTATCGGTAAGTGTGTATATTTTACTTAATGCTCAAAGAGCTCATATAAGTTTAAATAACTTCAGATGGATGCCATATTGAAATAAGACCTTCAGCCAGTGATGCTGCAGACTATTATAACTATAAGGGTTGGACCTCAATGGTTTTACTAGCCCTCGTACCTGTAGTCAACGAGGGCTAGTAAAACCATTGAGTACCAACCCTGTTTATATTGTATATAAGTTCGATGAAAATACTGACCTCAATTTTTCATAGATATAGGTTTATATATATAAATGTTGGGGCACCCGGCCGCTTCAATGAATTTCAAATTTTCGAGCACTCATTATTAAAGCAAATTCTTCAAAGCCCTCTTCTCAGCGAGAATACGAAACCAATTTTTGGCACAAATGTTCCAGTCGTTGTGCTAGGAGACTCAGCGTTTCGCTTTACAGAGTTTCTAATGAAGCCTAACGCTTACAACTCATTGGCCGGATACAGCGAAAAGATTTTTAGTTACCAACTTTCCAAGTCTAGAAGAGTAGTAGAGAATGCTTTCGGTCACTTGAAAGCAAGGTTTAGAAGAATTGGTAAAGGCATTGATAATGACATCAAAAATGTATAGTCAATAATAAAATGTTGCTGTATTTTGCACAATTTTGTAAATTAACGTAATAATAGCATTAACAACAAATGGATCCAAAGCCAAACAATGTTCGAATTCGTAAATCAACGAGAGCAACCAGTACCTACGTACTATACTCAAGAACCCAACGTCAGCACAGAAAAAATTCGATAAACAAGCGCTTCGTTTTCATCTTCCTTTTAAATTTCATTTATTTGATATTTTTCTTTTTAAATTAATTTTTTCATTATTAAATTAATTAAACCTACTTAAAGTACTAAGAATTCCTTCTGTAAACTTAAAATAAAAATAATTCATTTATCACCTTGACGAGAACACAAAGCCTTTTGTCGCCATTTCCACGACCATGTCTGCATACACATGCGTATTTCTTTTGCAGCCTCGTAGTTGCGGCAGCTTCGCTTCGCACAACTCGAAAAGAAACTCGACCGCCTGTCTACACAAATGCGATCGCTTTTTTCTATAAAATGAATTCATAATTAATAATATTTAGCAAAAATTTTATTAGAACTATGTTTACAGACTTGATCTCTTTGCCGGCTTCCATTTCATTTAGTTTTTATTTTGCTGTTTCTCCTCACATTCGTAATAATAATTATCAATAACACAGAAAACACAGGGTTGTATGTCAAAAAGTATCGTTATTATCTAGCATTATTTTATAACCTAAGATTTTGGAAGAGAAATTTTGTATGGGAAATCGCGCTTTTTAATTACGGATTTTGAGTTAAGCTCGAAAAAGTTGATCATCTACTTATATGTGAACGTATTATAAGTCCTAGTGGTACATACAGATACTTATTTAACACATCAACGCATGCCACATCTTCTCGAAACCAAATATACACTCCAAGAGAATCTGGCAATCTTACAAAACTTTATATAAACGAATGAATTTTCCATGAACTATATAAAATTTAACGGACAGTATGAATGGCGCTGAAATCTGGACACTGAAAGTTAATGATATAAACCAGCTGTTGTGATTTGAAAGAATCATAGTGAGAAAAATCTACGGCCCTATTCGGCTTGAAAACGGCACGCATCGCAACCTGTACAAGAACGAAATTTAAAACCTTATTGGTGGTGCTTTTATTAAAGCGCAGCGGATTAGATGAATTGGCCTCATCATAAGAATTCCCAACGAAATAATCCAAAAAAGGTTGCCCAATTGGAGAAAGAAAGAGAGGCCGATAGTTTGATGACGTCGAGGCAGACTTAAGAGTGATGCATATTCGTAATTGGAGAATTGAGGCAAGAGAGCGATTGAATTGGAGGAGGATTGTTAATGAAGCTATAGTCCACCACAGACTGTGAAGATAAGAGAGAGAGAGAGGAAGAATGAATGAAAATTAATTAGAGCAGTAGAACTAGAGGTCATTAAGGTGCTTATCACTTTTCAATTTTCGAGAAGTAGCCGTATTAACTCGCCATTAGCTTCTATCACCTAAATAGGGAAGAGTTCTCTATTTTTTTTCTTTTTATAGAACAAGATTTAGGCGTCACTACCAAGTGTTAAAGTTCGAGAAAATGGATTGGAATTATTTGTGTAAAGTGCCTACGTTGCTAACGCAAAGTGCTTACATTTTTTTCTGCTTCTTTTAATCATGAAAATTAATCGTTTCCCAAATTTTTCATTTGCTGGTAGCGTCCTTCAAATAGCGACCTTCTTCACAAATTATTAGCACTTTTTATGTCTTACAATAGCATTAACGTATCACACATGGCAAGAACTACAAAAAAGACAAAAATTAAGAATAAAAATTAAATTAAAAATTAAATTTTAAGCAAATAATTTAAAGCTCAGAGCAAAAAATTTCTTTAAGGCTTAGCTTCGCTCGTCTCCCAAACTGCTGCTGACTTGCTACACTCTACAAAGCCCCAATTCAAATGCTTTATTCTGCTTGAACCACACTCTAATTGCCTTACCACATATCTTCATTATGCTAAGAACTTAATGTATTTATGTGCAGATGTAGTTGTTTATTTATTTAAAATTTGCGTGTCGACGTTAAAAATCATTAGAATTCATATTGTGACGACCGTGAAAAACATTGTAAATAATTAATTAAATGACATGATGAATTTGTCAGAAATTGTCTGCTTCAGGAGGCAAAGCTCATTGCTGCGCGGAGAAGACAAAAAACAAAAATATAAAAAACACAAAAATTAAAAAAAAGTGAGTAAAGCAGATAACAGTCAGCAAGGAATGAAAGAAACACGTAAAGAAGCCTACTTTTTTGCTCGGGTGCACTTAAGTAGACAGCAACAAGTACACGAGTACACACAAGTATGTAAGTACGGGCATCATGACACGCCTAAAACTGGCAGCCAAAATAAGCAAGAATGTTGAAGCCAGTTAGCGCGGAAGCGAGGCAAGGGCGCAGCGCACCCAAAAGGCACGAGCAACCTTCAACACAGGCAATTGAAAATGCGCGTGCTGGGAGCCATGCTGGGCGACACACCGAGTGCGATGTTCACATGCATACACACATACAAATATTTATGTTTACTTTTGTGTATATATATTTTGAGTCGCTCCTCTGAATATACATACATACACACACAAACACGCAACGCCAAGCATGCTCTTTCAAAAACCAAAACAATTCAAGTGGCTGAATAAGAAAAGGCTGAAAAATTGTGGTATGACCAAAATGTGTCAAGCAGCACATCAGTGTCACTCTGCCGGTGGTGCCGAAGATAGCTACAGATATGTTGACAGTGTTGTTCTTGCACAGTGTTTCGTAACCATTTCAGTGTAGAAACTAGAGAGTCCCGTTATAAAACGTATGCCCGGTTTCAGCCATTAATTTTTTTCAGACTGTTAAAATTTAAAATAGCAAAACTTCGAACTGAAATTGTACAACTTTAAGTTTTAACAGGTTGTTAATTTTGAGCTTGGTTGGGGAAGCCGGTAATGAAAGAAACAAATAGAAGTTGAATAAATTAAAAAATCTTACATAAACAATTTTGCTAAATAATATAAAAGATATAGAATATTTTCTTTTATCAAAAACAAATAATATAGCTTATTTTAATCAGAGCCCAATTCTAATGGTTTTTTTTTTTTGCATAGTGGCTCTTTGAAAAAGCTAACCAACATGATATCATCTTACAATAAATTGCTTTAGCTTGTCTACCCAAGGCTAATATAAGTAGTGCCATCATTGACGACTTTTTCTCCAAATGATCAAATAACTGAAGCTCAAACGTCCAGCTTTTCTGTGCCCATTTAAACACCGAAACATTTGCAAGGGAAACATTTTGTTCGGGGGAGAAGGACGGCCGCGGAAGAGAGAAGAGAATTTGCCTCCTGTACTGGCGACACGCTTTGCTCTTCTTATTCGTATTTGCAATCTTACAGCAATTTTTGACAGTTGCTTCATTTGTTTTCTTCTTTTCTGGAAGAAAGTTCTGAGTTATGTGTTGGTTTTCAATCAAACGGAAGATAACAACGATAACAAACATCCGAGCGCTGATTGGGAAATGCACTATTATTTTTGCTAGTAAAGCAGGTATAATTTAAAATAGTTATGGGACACGTTTATGTTGAATTCTAAATTTTCCCCACTTTTCTAGATACTCAAGTTAATTTTAGGTTAATTATTTATATATGAAGTATCTTCAATTTGATTTTTTTTTATTCAAGTACAACAATTTATAAATATGTACAATATATTTTAATAAAAAAACCAACTAATTATTTATTATTTAACCAGTTTGCATTCTTCATTGATATATTTAAGAAACTGTTGACGAACTTTTCATAGTCCGCACCTCGCGGACTGTGGTTGCGAGGTGTGGACTATGAAAATTAATGACAGTGCGCTTATTGCTAACTTCGAAAGAAAAATTTTAAGGAAAGTGTTCGGACCCATTCAAAATGAAGATGGTAGCTACATAATTAGGTACAACTTGGAATTGAACGAACTTATCCAAGACGAGACAGCTGTGCATTTTGTAAAGGCGCAGCGAATGCGGTGGCTAGGTCACGCGCTCCGTATGCCTGCTGAATCCGCTGTAAGGAAAGCCATGACTGGAAAGATAATTGGTGTGAAGGCGAAAGGAAGACCGAGGTACCGATGGATAGACGCAGTAGGAAGCGGTCTCACAGCAATGGAAATTCGCTACTACGAAGGAAAATCAAGCGATTGAACACTTTGGAGGAGTTTTGTGAAGGAAGCTTTGACGCACCCCGCATTGTAATGCTGTTAATGATGATGGTTGACGAACGTTTTCTCACTTACATGTTAGCGGGAGGTAGAGTATATTTGAACCAGAAGATGCTAAAGTAGTAAACGTCAAAATGTTGCTGAAAACAATTTTGCTGGTGTGACCGCGAATGAGACATGAAAAGAGAAATTCCAGTGTCTCCATTCCAGATGTCTCCGTGTGTAAATCCGGTGTTTTTGAGCACCTGGGGGATTTTCTTTGTAGTTGTAGTTGCCAATGAGACTTGAGACAGGTTTTTGCAATTCCAATTTATACGCTATAACACTTGAAAATATTTGTTTTTTTATTGTATTAAACAGTGTGAAGTGGGAGTATAGTTGCGTAGTAACCCTTTGACTTTAATTTCAAACTTTTGCAACTTATAATAGTCAGCAAAATATTGACAATATTGGAAATAAGAGAGCACACTTTATCCCAGCTTTACTTGCCCTGCTTATTACCCCTTATTCTGCCTTTCCCGTAAAGCAAACAAACGCACAAAATACAATTGTTTGAAAAATACAATATATTCCGTTTGTTAATTTTAAAATTTTACTAAATAATTCATAAAATTGATTAAAGCAGAGTTATAGTAAAAAGTTTGATGTTTTATTGCAAAGAAACAGTACTCCAATCGGTTGACTCATTTACCCACGCATATACTATATATACTTGTAAGCATAAACCTTAAATTATTACAGCTGCTCAAAAACTTTCCAATGTTATATCCATTTTTGTTACGGGTAGAGTAAAATTTAAACAGAAAAAATTTAAAATCAAGCAAACCAAATGTAAACAACACAAAAATTCTAATTGGGCAACACATGCAGCAAATACTCAAAATCTAGCCAATCTAAATCTAGCACACTCAAAAAATTTGAAAAGGTATTTTTATAAATTGGACAAACAGCTCTCATACAGCTCCAACAGCTTTTATCCTATTTCCATCGGTCCAGAAACAAACCGAATATGTTACGTCGACCTTGTTATTATTTACTGCAATGAAGTTTAAAAGTCCACGCCTAGCAAGAAAAACACATTTATCTGGTAGTTTATGCAGCATAACGAAAATAATATATGCTTTCTAAGTAAGCATTAAAATCAAAGCGCGTTTTTTATTTTTTCAATTACCAATGAAAGCTTCAAGTTATTTGTACCACTTTTCATCAAACACATGACACTGTCGTCACCACTATTATCTAACCCATCAACAAAATCAACGCTATTATCATCGTCATCATTAGTCAGTCAGTAAGTCAGTGAGTAAGTCATGCCGGCTGTTGAGTTTGCTGCTTGTATCGTTGTACCAAACATGTTGTTGTACCCATGTTGCTCATACGCCCTGATGAACCTCGTTTTCACATTAAAAAAGCATTGATTGTGAAAATCCTTTGAGAGTGCTTGGCATTAGAGTATTTCTTAAGGTTACATATTCTTCAAATGTTGATGTTGACATTTGCTTTGTAGCAAAAAGTCTTCAAAAAAACAGAAACATAATAATAACAACAAAAGAACAGGCAATAAAAACGTTCATGAAAAAAGCTGATGTTTTTTGCATTTAATAAAATGCATGGATTCAAAGTATGATTGTAATGTGAATCAGATCAGTTCATTTTAAAGAGTATACACAAACACATAAATATGTACCTTTTTTAATCAAAAAATATACTTAAGTGGTCACTGTCAGTAGATAACCAATGTGGCCTTGCAGTTTTTATTACACTTTCTTCTCTACCACTTACCTGTTGCTTTGTTATGTAGATGGGTTTATTCAACACAACCCATGTGACAGTCTCATGACAGGCAGGCGCTGTTGTTGAGCCATCATACGTCATATATTGATCTGTTTCCGGCAGTAAGCCGCGAATGGACAGACGTTTAACGAACGCTTCATCACCACCGAAACGTATGCGATCCAACTGATCGGTGAGCATACGCAATTCGGGATTGGAGAGATCACCAAGCTGAAATGATTATCAATTGGATAATTGGAAGATTAATTTAGAGGAATGATAAAGTTATATAAATGAAATTATGTTGAGTGTTAAGTAGTTATAAGACACCAGGAAAGCTTATTGGCGCTTGGCTTGCCTTTCGAGGCAATGCAGTAGATATTTATTTCGAGACAGAAGATAGATTAAGCCGAACACCTAAATTCTGAATCTTTCAGGGATTACTAACAACAGTCGCAGCTATTAATAACAAAAAATAAGAAAAAAATTTAGAGTAAATAATTTTTTTCAAAAAATAAAAAGAAAAAATATTTAAAAAAATGATAATGCAGGAAGAAATGTTTTTCCAAAACTTTTAACAAAAAAATACAATTTAAAACAAAAAAATTTCAAAAGTACATTTTATATATTAACAATTTTCCAAAAAAAAAAAAAATGCGGCCAACGTTTTTAAAAAAATTTCAGAAAATATTTTTTTTCAAGAATTAAAAAAAAATTAAAACAAGTACAATTTTTTTTGGAATAAAATTGGTGGGGTTTAGTTTTTAAAAACTTGCAAAACGGTTTTTTTTTTCAAATTTTTTTTAACAAAAAAATATAGTTTAAAGCAAAGAAATTTCAAAACTATATTATATGTATATATAATTTTCCAAAAAAAATGCGACCAAAGTTTTTAAAAAAATTTCAGAAAATGATTTTTTTCAAAATTAAAAAGAGTACAATTTAAAAAAAAAAAATTTAAAAAAAAAAATGGTGGGGTTTATTTTTTAGGAAATTGAAAAAAAATTATTTTCTGAAATTTTTTCAAAAACTTTGGTCGCAAAATTAAAAAAAAATTAAAAAGAGTATAATTTTTTTTTTTTTTTTTAAAGTGATGGGGTTTAGTTTTTAAAAACTTGCAAAAAAAATTTTTTTTTTTAAATTTTTATCAAAAAAATACGGTTTAAGACAAAAAAATGTGAGAAGTATATTTGATATATAAACAATTTTCCAAAAAAATTGCGACCATGTCCAGATACATGTTTCGATTGACTAGAAATCGCTTACATGACAATAAACAGAAAATTAGGCAAAGCCGTGTATCTCTTCTTCATAACTATAGATCCTATAAAAGTCATTTAAGGGACTGCGAATTTGGTAACCATTTGGCTTATAGTCCAGAACCCTGCTAGTACTTGCCTGAGAAGTTCACTAACTCATTAAAAAATAGTGGACTAGGCCTTGCTCATCTTTCCTCTGCTCTGAGCGCTGCCTGGTGGCCCGCAAAGATTCTTGTAGCCTGGTAGATTGTAGTTAGTATAGTAAGGGCTCTCTAGAATTATCAAACCTACACAAAAAGGTAATGCGTCAGTCAACATTAACTAATACAAAATTATACCAGATTCAAGTTTGTTTTTTTTAATTAAAATTTAGAAAAAAATACATAGTATGAGTTTACTGGGAAATTAGGGAGTGCAGAAATTTGATTTTTAAAGTGAAATGTCTTTGGTTTTTCTGAACATTAAACTTTTTTTTTAATTTTTTTGGAATAAAATATACGTTTTGAAAAATTTTTCTTTTAACTTTTTGGATTAAAATTTTTTTTATATTAAGGGGTTACATACATACGTCAAGAATTTGCAAAAATCGTTTATTTGTACAGATTACACAGGCCGACAGCATCTCAGACCCAGAAACCGGACTATATATTTCCAAAGGTTTATGATGCGCTGAATCCAAATCTGGCCTCAGAATTGCTCTATCAGCTCTGGTTTTCGAGATATCCTAGCCTAAAAGTGCAAAAAAAAACACCGTTTTTGCCCATATTTGAGGTTATGTAGCCTTGCAGATGTTTTCTTTCATCAAAATTAAAGGATGGCATCTTTAAACACAGGTCTTCTTCTTTCAAATGGCGTTTTGTTTGCTCAAATATCATTTTTTTTCGCAGAGATATCGCATTTTGAAATTTGCATGTTTCTAAATTTTCCTGATGCGCACAGGTAGCTGTCCTTTGTTTGAGGCAGCTAGCCATTACTTTCAGAGCCTTTCAACCTGTCGGTTCTTTTTTTATTCTAAAGTATGTATAGGGATATCTATAAAACAATTTGAGAGTATGGGTAGGGTCGATATCCTAAGGTTTATGAAACTAAAGGTTAGTTGTTTTTGATCATTTGAAGCGAACTAATGTAGTCAAGGTATTCGCAGAGTAGTTGAAATAGCTACTAATGTTGCTGTATCTACTTTTAATGACGGAGCAGAGAGTTTATCAAGAATTGAAAGATTACTTTGCCTCGTAAATAAATTCCAACGGAACGAAAGAGGGCAGAACTCTCGTCGACTGGAAAAGAAATAAACAACATTCATTGCTAACTGATCATGAGGAATACAATATGAACCTTGAATGGGAGATTAGACGTAAGTTAACAAAATAAATTAAAAAATTTGTTTTAAGTTCTTGATTTAAATACGCGCGTCCTCGAGCGAAATGCAAAGTTTATGCATAATAAGCAATGTAAGCAATTTTTTATATTTATTTTTATTGTTATCCCTTTTAAAGACTGTTTTTCTTTTAACGCATTTTGGCGCTGCTGGACGTATGTAACCCCTTAATTAATTTTTGCTCTCATTAATAGTTGAGACTCTGCTCACTATTCACTGTAAGTTTCATTGGGGGATTTCCATTTCTTTTGCAGTTATATTTAAATACGTTCTGTTAAGTGTTTGACCGAGCCCCTTCCCCTCCGTGCGTCTTCATATTGTTCCAGAAATGGAGTGACCTTCAGTTTTAAGCTGACTCCGAATGGAAGCTTTAGATTTTAAACTTGTTCATTAAGCTGTTTCATGCACGGATGCTCGAACCTACGCACTTCCGAATGCTTGTCAAGCACCAATCGATTCAGCCACGGCAGCGGCTGGGCAATTTTATTAACAGAAAATATAAACAAATTCGCGAAAAAGAGTTTTGTTTAAATCAACAATTTCATAGAAAATTTCAGTTGTTTTTATATGCTTTTCGAGCGAAATTGGACTTCTTTTGGTAAGTTGTAGATATTCTCCGCAGCATCCGTCAATGGAGGTGCCATAAAAATGTGATAATAAAAGACTGCTAAAACCAGAAATTAGTGTTTGAAATACATTTTTTTTTCCTTGTACACTCCTCTCGGGAGCATAGAGCATTGACGAGACTTGTCTTGAGTTGGTTTCGTTAATCTATTAGATTTCTGACAGGGTAGGTGATTAGTCTGCCGCTACCAGTCCTATGTAGTGGAAATGCCCACTAGGAACAACGCCTTCTTACTGTTGGGAGCGCCATCTGTTTGTCACATTTTTCTGGCAGAAGGATCGCACAGATGGTTGAGGACTTCACTAAATTTGGTGCATCTATTACCGCTTCCTCTTGCTGGCGCTACTGATGCAATCTGGACTGTTTGGTTTTTGCTTGTGACTATTGTGCGGGAGTAAGAATGGAAAGTATAAGTTTTTGGGTTTGAGGAATGAGATGTTTTTTTTTTTTTGTTTTTATTAGAAACAGGGAAAGTAATTAAGTAAGTATTAGGTAAATCGGAAATGTCCGGGAACCGTGCTTTATATGAGACTCGAACCCATAACCTCTGGGATGGCAGGCTAGAGCACTTACGCTAGACTACTGAGGCCGCATCGGTACTGAACATCTGCAGTATACAGAGACGCAAGCAAAAGAACGTTTAAAATCAAAGTAAAAACTTCCATCACTCAAAACCTTTCTTTTTTATTTAGTAAAAAAATTTTCAAAAAAAAAAAATTGGATGATTAATTTTGCGCCACTTTCTATCTTGTGTAACTTCAATCATTAACTGATCGTTCTCCACTCTACAATCGGTCTTAACTTTCCCCAGGTTAGACATATCGCATTCTTCTGCTCTCAATCGTATTCGCACTTTGTCCACTGACAGTTTCGTACGTATTTATATATTTATTTTTCCTTCATACGCCTATTACCTTAAGTTTCCTGCCTCGTAAGTTGCCGTTACTTAAATTGCCTTTCCCACAAAGCTTATCTTTGCTAAATACATTACTGCCAATTACTACCGATTTTTCTTGATATCCCAGATTTTAAACACAGCAGCAAATATTTACTCCTTTTAATAGTTTAGTGTTTTTAATTAATTTAAAAAATCTTAAATTTTAATTGAACAATACGTTTAATTTAAAGATTTAACTTGCAATCAGTGGTATACAAAAGGACATAATAAATTTACCTTTGCAACGATAGAGATATACAGTTAATGCAAAACTTTTGCGTAGCACAAACTCTGTGTAAAGTTTTCCTTTGCCAACACTAAACTCACCTGCAGCAAAATTGATACACCAACAATGCCTTGCGCTCGATTCAAAGCGTCCGAGAAGTTTGCATAGAGTTGTGAATTGTAGCCGAATATTTGAATCTGCAAGTAAATAGAAAGGAAGCCAATGGAATAATTGAGAACGAGAACGAGAAAGAGCAGAATTGTAAGAGGGTTACAGAGATAGTTTGTGGGATAAGCTATAACTGCCACGCAAACAAGAGAGCACACAAATATTTTCTATTTAGATGCAGAACTTCTATACATATGTATATATGCATATATATATATCATGAATATCCATATCTTTATATCATGCATATACACACACGCATATACATACATATTTACCACACGCATATGAATATGTGAATTTACCCTTTCATAGCCTTGTTTGAATTACAATTATATTGCTTTTTGTGGTGTTTTCCAAGCACTTTTAGTGGTGTCTAAATAAATTCCTTAGATTGCATGTGAAAAACTGTAAATGTGAACTTAATTTATTTTGCCACACTTGCTGGATTATACTCATGCACAGAGGTATAAAACGCGCCCGCTACATACATACACCTGTGGAGGAACGCGACGTATTCCCATGTTGTAACTATTCCTTTTTGGTTTATAGGTATTTAATTTGTTTATGTTTTGATAAAGGTCTGGTGCATTCTACAATAAAAATCATGTAGCTCCAGGCTCTAAACTTTGAACGGAATTTCAAAAAATTTATAAAAGTTCAAGAAAACACATCAAAGTTCAAAGTTTTTATTCAAAATTTTCGGAAAATTTTAAGATATGAAGTTTTATTAGATATTTATTTTAATTTTAATCTTTATATATATAATGTAAGTTTCAGCAGGTCAAAATTTTTGTTGGTTTTTCTAAATTTTTTTTTTCACTGAGGTGTTGAGTATTTATCTTCCATATAACTCAAACATCGTGTGAAAAAAAATTCACAATAATCAATGCGGTCTTTCAGCGACTTCTAATTTGCATCCTATTGTACTACAGAGTGGTTAAATTTTAAGGGCCGATATTGAATGTGAACCACATCTAAATGTCAAGTTTTTTTTTTGAATTTCATTTGACATTTTTCAATTTGAGACTAACTCCATTTGAACCATGGAAAGATACACAATTGAGCAAGGCGTTAAAGTTATTCAGGCTTATTATGAAAACGGGCGTTCAAATCAAAATGCATATCAAAGAAAATCATCTTCAGTCATGAGGCACATTTGCTCCTCAGTGCATTCATCAATAAGCAGATTTGCCGAAGAACCAATGCCCCCACAAAGAGTGACCGTTTGGTGGGCTTTATGGACTGGTGGCATCATTGGACCGTATTTTTTCCACTTCCGGTCTGGCAGTAACTGTGAATAGTGTTCGTTATCGTGAGATGATAACGAACTTTTTATGACCCGAATTGGAAGATATGGATGTGGACGATATGTGGTTTCAACAGGACGGTGCCACTTGTCACACAGCTAACGAAACAATGGCTCTTTTGCGCGAAAAATTTGATGGCCAAATAATCTCACGTCGCGGCGATGTCAATTGGCCGCCAAGATCATGTGATTTGACACCGTTGGATTTCCTTCTTTGAGGTTATTTGAAAGAAAAGATGTACGTCGATAAGTCAGCAAGAATTCAATAGCTAAAGAAGGAGATAGTTCGGCACATTAACGGCATAGAACCTCAAATATGCCTCAGCGTCATCGAAAATTTGGACCATCGGATGCAGGTATCCCGCCGAGGTGATGGCGGTCATTTGGCCAATATTTTATTCCACGCGTAATTGTTTAATTACTTAATTAATGATAATTATACTATTATTATCATAATAAGGAAATGTGGTAATGATTTTCAAAAAACATTTTATTTTATTCAAAATCAACTCGGGCCCTTAAAACTTAACCACCGTTCAGATAAGGAACTATTTGCATTTGGTGGTTTTTGGAGGTGTGCCGCCGAAGCCATTTGGCCAATATTTTGTCCCATGCGTAATTGAATCATACCAGTATTATCATAATAAAGAGAAATAACTATAATTTCTTAAAAATATTGTAGTTTTTTGAAAATCACTACCCGCCCTTAAAACTTAACCACTCTTTACAATAAAATTGAATGGGCTATAAAGCTGAGCATCCAGAAGCTTTATACAAATTTTGAATAAAAAGCTGAAAAGTTTAATTATAATTTTATGAAACTTTTTTATTTTTGCAAGTTTTGCACCAAATTTGAAACTTTGATTTATAAGATATTTGTTATATAAGGAACATTAGTTAAATTGTTCTGAATTTTGGACAAAGTTTGGAACTTTGAATATGGGTTTTGTTGTGCACATAACTACACTTGTATAAATAAATATAAAAGAATTTAAGCAAAAAAAACAAAAAAAAACTTGGAAACTATTCGCGCTCCTATTATTTTGCACACAGGTGTGTATGTGTTTACTTACTAGTACATATATCTCTGAGCTCATGAGAATATAAAAAAAAAATACACATCCACTTAAAATGGGCTACAGCAAATTACATTGGACACTTGAATTACAATTTTAAGTAGATATACAGGCTTAAATACATTAAGGTGCATAACTAAATACAAATAAAAAATTGATACTGTTTTTCTATTGATACCATAAAATCTATTTTATTTCCAACTTGAGGTTTCTGCGAGGTTATGCTTAAGACTTTAAGGATTCTTATACCAGGAAACGCTATATAATTTTCTAGTGAAGGCAAAGTTGAAATAAACCTTAGCAATTTGAAATCAAATTTATACTTTTTACCCCCAAAGGAAAGGACGGATTCAACGCAGCTTTGCGCGGTTTGCTCTGCAATCTCTTAATTTCAAAGATCCACGTCCTTCTTATGGGACCCGTTGTATGTAAGGGAATATAAATAACTGAATCTCTTAATGAAATTAATAGTGTTGCTCTTTATTTTATTATTACTGATATTTAAATAACTTTTAAGTCTTATCTTTAAATATTATATTTAACTCACTGCTATGCTAACTAAGGTTTGATACAATAGACTTTATAAATGAAAGGAAAGAAATTAAAAACTTCTGCTGAAATATTTAGGAAGAATATGCATTTCGCGAAAGCAGGACTGATTTGAAAGTATCTCCAAACATGTCCTTATTTCGATTACTTTGACAAAATTTTTAAACATTATTTTGCAGACATTTCAAACTTTCTATCATTTGAGGTGATTTGTTGGAATAAATACTTTTAAAAGTTATGCACATTTTTAGAGTTATTATCAAAACGGTAGAGTTATTCCAAAATGTGTTCCCAGCGTACGGGAGGTTGTCTGCTTAAGAGAAAAAAATTTAAAAAAAATTCTTAAAAGTTTATGGTATTTACGGGAAAAAAATGTCCGCTTATGAGGGATATCTGCTTAAAAGAGGCGTTCGTTAGGAGGAAAATTTCGAAATTTGTGTTAATTTAGAAATAATTTAACATATTTAAAACAACCAATTCAACAAATTCAGAATGAAAATGTTTCACTTTTTAATCAGAATTTGAAGAAAACGTACAGATAACAGTTTTATAGCCCCTTAAATTCCGGGTTAATACAGTTTAAGTTTGAAGCGGCAAAAAACTTGTTTCATTTTTGAAATTTTTTTCTTCTACCGGTCCTTTTCTGGTGGTCCTCCGTATAAACAGCGATCGACCATTTTGTTATATGGGAGAAAACACACAATTCCGTATGCAAAAAAAATTCAATAGACTATAAAACTGCATATCCAAAATTTTTTAAGAAATTCCGATTAAAAAATCTAAAATTTTAATGAATATTTTTTTTTATGTTTGCTTAAACTGGCAGCAATTTTGAAGCTTGGATTTGTAGGAGAATGAACTGTATTTTTAAACAACTTGTCAGTAAGTCTCTGAGCTCTAGTAAGTCGGTGCTAAATAGATTTTTTTCCATAAATTTGTTATAACATGGCGACGACCAGGTCAATCTCAGTAATTTCCTTTTTCAAAACTCAGTCACGGTAGGGGAGATTTCCCGAAAATTCTGTATATATATATAATAGGCCGGGTCGATTTATGGGGAGGCAAAAAAATTGCCCATTGCTCTGCGAAAATCGTATTCTAGGGATCAAAATAAGAAACTTTGCCGAAGGAACCATACCTCTAAAACGAATTCTGATGTCCCCCAATTTGGGTCGAACTTTTTAGTTTCTTTTCTCATGTAAAGGCCAAAAATGGTGATATTTTGAAATGATTGTATGGGGAACCCCCCCGGGGGAGTTCCAGGGGGTGTGCCACTGGCATGGGTGGATCGGCCGTCCAAAGTTAGTGGGGGTCGGTTATACATTTGGTTTCGATTGGAGCACTCTAAATGGGTCAAAGTGGGATTTTTCATTCCATATATAATTGGCGTGTACACCCATTTTGGGTGTTTGGCCGAGCTCGTCCTCATATTTCTCTTGATGTTGCTCCACAAATGGAGGGACCTGCAGTTTCAATCCGACTCCGAACGGCACATATTTTTTTTTAAGAGGAGCTTTTTCATGGCAGAAATACACGCGGAGGTTTGCCATTGCCTGCCGAGGGGCGACCGCTATTAGAAAAATGTGTTTGTTAATTTTGGTGTTTCACCGAGTTTCGAACCTACATTCTGTGAATTCCGAGTGGTAGTCACGCCCCAACCCATTCAGCTACGGCGGCCTACTTGTGGCAACCAATAAAAATTCGAATAATCTTTTCATATTCGACACGGTGACAGTGTCCCCCAGAAATTATTTCTTATACTCTCTTTTAAGTAAATTAATTAATTACACGCCTTAGGCTCAACTACGTAACTTCACTTATATAAAGATGATAGATAAATTTCACACACCTGCTTCACAACTTCGTAGTACATATATACAACCTTAACCCTTCTTTCCTAAAACTCATATCATATCCAGTTTATAGCGAAATTGTATATGTTGAAGTCTAGAGCTCGTCAGTTAAAAAAAAGGGGGTTAAAACCCTAAAAACAATGCTTTTATTGGCTTTCACTCTCAATTTTCTCAAAACTATGCCGTAAGTGGCACTTTTGGATCCCATAATCCGCGCAAAAAATAACTCGAAAATCAATCTCATGGCAAAACAAAAAACGACTATGGGAGCTTTGTTGTTAACGTGAAATTTATTGGTAACTTAATTAAAATATATATTTTTTAATGCACGATGCAATAATAATAAGTAAAATCTTCGGATAGTATATATGGTATTAAATTTTAGTGCAATAGTCTTCGATATTTATGCCCAAATATCAATAGTGAAAGATTTCAAGACGGTAGCTTTTTTTATGTCATCTTTGACATTTCTCAAATAGACAAGTGTACAATTTTAACCATGGATACTTACACGATAGAACAATGTGTTAAAGCTATTGAAACTTATTATGAAAATAGTCGATCCTTAAGAATGACATTTCGCAAAACTCATGATTTGCTTGGTGGAAGTAATCATCCGAATGAGTCGACAATTCAAAGGCTGGTGAAAAAACTTCTAGTAACTGGTTCTGTAGAGTATAGAAAAAGGACTGGCAGACTAAAAACTGGACACTATGTTGATAATATTGCCGCTGTAGGTCAAGCGTTGCTAAACAACCTTCAACATCGATAGCTCGACGTTGTAAACAATTAGTTATTCATGAACGGATTTTACCTGTAGACATGCTGGAGGACGCAAGATGTTCATTTCAATGATGTTAATTTTCACACATAATTGTTAAGAGCTGTAGTTTGTATAAAAATATATAGTGAAAGCTGAAAAAATCTAAACTTTTACATGTTTTATTTTAAAGCAAAATCTAGGCGCGTCGTTTGCAATACGCTATATATAGAAGGAATGGTACGCCCTAGTACAGATAAATTTCCAGGACTTGCAATTTGAGAGTAAAACAATTGCTTTTCCAACACTTCTTGCCCACTTTTGTCCGCAACACTAATATGTTTCCGTACCTTAGCACTATAGGTAGCATGTAAAACAATCCTGTTAATCCTTAATGCATGTAAAATCAATGCATTTATTTGTACACATAAATATTGGGTGCTTTAACAAGTTTGGTAACGAATTTGAGCAAAGTTGTAACATATATCGTTTTTGTGTCTTATTTTAATAAGGCTTTTCAAACCATTTGTGCAGTACTCATCCATAGTATTATATAATTTTTCACTACTATTTTTTCATCATTCGAAAATTTCTTAGACTTCCTTTCCTCATTTAATTCAACTTTCATTCTCCAATCAAAGATGGTTTGTTAAAGTTTTTCAATATAGATCAGTCAATGATAGATCAGTCAATGACATATGCTGTTTACATATGTTTTGGTATATGGAAGCATATATTGGCTAGAGAGCTCTCTCAGCTTCTGGTCGGCGATCAAAAATGTGCAGCGTTGTCACCATGCCCTTTCTGTTGATGATTTCAGTTATTTTAAAACTAGTATGTCTATCCGAAAACAATGTAATTTAATCTAAGCGTCCAGAAAATATTGGTTGCTCTGAGCAACCAAAAATTACCTGGTTTTGAGAGAGTTGCGGGAGAAATGCTAAAAGCCTGAGAATCTTGGAGTTGGAAAAATTACTAGATAATTGTATTTAAGGCATTTTAACCACGGTGCCGAAGATGAGTGACCTCAGCGAATGAAGAAATTACACAGAAATCATGCAGCTATTCATACCCACGAAAATACCATAACAAAGAAACTTCTCACCTTTATTAGCAAAAGTCTTGACATGACTATCCGCAAGCAATAAGCTGGGTCTAGGTCCCACCGCTCCTGTGTTGATCAAATTAATACACTTACAATTATCGTAGAACAATCAATAGAACAGGAAGCATTATATCTCGTTTTCGTCTACTTCGACAGCAGCCACATGGAGTGCGCCGAAGAGGTATATCGACGAATATCATCAGATTAGTCAAAGTTCAATATACTGGTTTAAAATGCAGAGTTCAATGTAATGACAGCCTATCCTCAACGATCACAAGTCTGGCAAGCGTGCCTAATCTCAACGGCTTTGTTTCTTATAGTCCAAAACTAAATTGGCGGATGGCTATCGTAGTGGTATAAATTGGAACTTCAGTGGCCATCTGGAGAATGTTTGTTATGATAACGATATACGTCTCATGCCATCGAAGTATTCGAATGGCAAAAATAAGACTGACGATTTAGTTCAGGAATCTAAAATGATTGAAAGATCAACGCGGGAAAAACGATATCACTAAAAGTGAAGTGAAGGTTCGTGGCAGCAATTTTTACGCGACAAATATCAGTATTGAAAATCTCGACAACTTCACTTACTTAGGAAGCATTATTTCTACAGATGGGGGTGCAGCAATTGACATTCAGTTTATAATCGAGACATTCAGTTTATAAGGCTCTTGGCGTGATTGGGCAACTTAACGAAGTTTGAAATACCTCAGCAATTTCCTATAAGTAAGTTACGAATTTTTAATTCCAACGCCAAATCGATTCCTTTGCTTGGCTGCGAAACATGGTTGATGACGTTCTTGCACGCTAACAAACTACAAGTTTTCATCAACAAGTGGCAACGCCTGCGGATTCTATGCTGAATAATCTGCGGTGCAATCTATCAGTGCTAGCAACTATCCATCCCACTGAGAAACAACTTAGAAAGTGGAAATGAATTAGGCATACTTTACGAAAAGATCCAACTGAAGTTTGCAGACTGGCACTAGAATGGAACCTGCAAGGTAGAAGACGGCAAGCCGAGCTTAGGTGTACAAGAAAGAGACACTTGAAAAGGAGATAAGTGTTACCGGAAAATCATTTAGGAAAATTAATGTCATGGTGAATGACCGTTTCGGAAAGGTTTTGCGGTGCCCTATATTCCATTTGTGACAAAAGGAATTACTGAATGTATTCAATTGCATTCCAAACATTCCCCCCTGTCAAGGGGACCCGGTCGTCTAGGGCACGAAAATTTCACCTATTTTCACGATCTTTTTTTTGCCACTAAAAATTAAAAAAAAAAAAAATATTCAACTTTTCGTGTTTACAGTAGTTATTGAGCATAAATTTCGGTAAATTTATTTTTTTTGATTAAAAAAAAATATTTATTATTATAAAAATGCCGCTGAAGATGAACCTCTCGAAAAATCGGACACGGACGGCATCGTTGATTTTGAGACTTCTACGCATCTGAAACACAAAATTCAAGAAGATTCTTAATCAGAAAGAGTGCAGTTATGGTCGGAACTAGAACAAATCGAAAAAATTAAAAGTTGACAAAATGGCACGCTTTTGAAAAAAGTTTGTAGAATCGGGTCTTTTTTCACTAGTTTTTTAGTATAAAAAATAGGAAATTATTTAAATAAAATTATGATTCCAGTTCCCACGATAGCCATACATGTTGCGAACAACATAGTCAAATTTCAAGTGATCCGGCAAAATATTTTTTTTATGCCCGCTGTGCCGAAACAAGTCGTTTCGAGATAAATGAGTTTAAAGTTTGAGGTGCAGATACAGCGCGGACCGTTTTCTGCCTAGTTGATGGGCTGTGGAAGCTACAATATTCGGAATTTCTGCATGAAAATTTCACAGTATATTCTTAAGATACTATACTTTCGAAATATGGAAAAAAATTAAAAATCGATTTTTTTCAAAATTCTAGACCACTGTGTCCCCTAAGTATCTGCCTTAATTTAAATAACCGAAATAGATCAAGCACACATTTTTTGTTTCAGGGGATCCTCTATGTGGGCGTAAAGCAAAGGAAAAATAATATTTGAAATCGAGTATTTAGAAAACAGTGAAGTTTTGGACCCATTTTCATATAAAAAAATTCAACAGAAATTACTTAAACAGTGATATGCTTAATTATTCTGTATGATTTTCCCGGTAATCCTCTATACAACACTTATATGGGAAGAGATACTTGAGCTAAAATTTCTCTGCCTCACTTTTAATCTTGAGCCACGGAGCACCAGGAGATTTGGTGGCTCCTAAAACACTCAGGCTAAGAAGCCCATTGTATTTAAAGCTCTGGAAAGGGGGTAGATAGTCAAGGAGGGAAGGAGAAAAGTATCAGAGAAAGAGATAGGAAACTTTTTAGCTTACCCAATATGAATTCTCCCAGAGGCCTACATGTATATGTAGGTATATGAGCACCTACGATAATAAATAGGCCGATGTGTGCATGTATGTAGGTGTGTTCCTTCATAAATAAGGCCGTTCAGTTTAAGCCGAAATAAAAATACGATAACTACGGCAGATGCATAAATGCAGTGCACAAGCACAAAAGCGGCAGTGGCTGTAGAATTGCACATAACTACACAAATGGTCTGTATGTCTGTATATTCGTACATATTTGCAAGTGCTAAGTGCGACTTGTTTTTGCTGAACTGTAGACCTGACCGCTTGTGTGATAGTATAGGTAAGTCTTATATACTACACACACACATACGCATATGTACGTGTAAATTTATGCAAAAGACGTGCAAGCATTTGCCCAAGTGCTCTTTGCAGCTTGCTACTCTTCTACCGTTACTCTGCTCTTGTAATTTTTTGTTTTTATATTTGTTCAGCTTGCAATTTTGTTGCCATTCGTCTGTCCTTTTGTTGAGATGTTATGGCACCTTGTCCATTTATTCATAGTTGTGCTGCCGCCTACAAACATACATATATTTATACCGATGTACACAGATACATGCATATGTATATGTGTCTGTACATGGAGTGTGAATCCGTTAGCATACTTTAACAAAGTTATTGCTGCTGCATATAAATTGCCACAAAATAATCCCAACCATCAACAAGATGCAGACAAATATACGAAAGCAGAAGATCAACAAACGGCTACAGCAGCACAAGCAACACGCAGTGCGCAGTGTAGTTGTAGTGGAGGAACAACAACGGTGTGACAAGATACTCCAATTGTAGCTACTGCAGAATCATGAAATATCATAGCAGATAATATGAACAGCATCACTTTACAGTAGGTTGAGTACCAATAACAACAAATGCAATCAAAAGTTACATAGAAGTGGAAAATTTTAGTAGAACGCTGGCTGGGCGATTAAGTACGAAAATAAGAAATCCATTTTCTTGTAATGTATGATACGTAGTTGAAGTGATTGAAGTTTAACCGTTTGTATCTTTAACACTACTGCATCTTTAACCATCGGTAAACACACCAATTTTTGTTTTTTTTTTTCTTGTACGCATGTGGAGCCAATATATTATGACCTGTTAGCATACCTTTGATAGTTCTGCAGTCCTTTCGCGAGAGCGTAAGTACAAATTGAGTCAGTTTTTTGTCGTTAGTTCTACACATGACTTTTGCTGTTTTGCATGTGCTCAGATTATTCCACCTAGCTTCCACTCGCCTTTTCATGTGGCCGTCCATTTCATTGTATATTGTGTTTAGCGGTTTTGGTATGTCGTTCTCTTGCTCAAAATGTAGTCTAACAGCACTTTTTGCTATCTCATCTACAATTTCGTTCCCCATAATGCCTTTGTGACCAGGTACCCAGTAGATATGCAGCCTACTGTTTGCAGCTAGCCTTTCTATGGCCTCTCTGCTCCGTCGAACATTTCTATACATAATACAATATGAGCATATTGCTTTTATTGCTGCTTCGCTGTCCACATATATATTAATTGCTGAGATCTTTCTTATTCTAGTGCAGGCTAGCTCCGCGGCTTTCCCCACACCAAAAATTTCCGCTTGGAAAATACTGCTGTGGTCTGGCAGCTTAATAGGCTGCCTTATCCCTAGTTTTGAAGCATAAAAAATATATATTTAATTCTTTTTTACATAAAAGTAAGTACTCAATAAGCTGTGCAGCCTGACATCTTCGTGGGTTTGATGATGTGGGAGACGGTACAATATGTTCGCCTCCTTCAGTCGACGTTCGATGGTGTTGATACTCATATCTACTTCCTTTTTAGCAAGAATTCTGCATTCTTGGCGTAGTCACAAAGAAGGGTCTCGCTTAAAAATTTTGACGATCACTTTATTCCGCTTTTTTGTCGTCACTCGTTTCAAGCCGCGCTCGGAATAATCGTCAAGACTCTTCTGATTCCACATCACAACAAACTTTTTTGATTTTTTAATTACTTTGAAGGCGCGGCATAAGATAATTTCAAAACACTTCTCCTACTTCTCACTCATTTTTGTTCGGCTGCGTTTACGAGAAAATTTCGAATTAGTGAATTTTCAGTTAGTTAGTGAGTTGCCTTATGCGGTTGTTGTGGTGGTATGAGCTATATTGTTATACAAATTTAATTAACATTAAAAAAATATATATATACAGGGTCCACCACATAACTTTGCGGAATTAAAAATGCTATAAAAAAGAAACTACTCAATATTTTTCCAAACCTTTCTTTTTATTTTGAAGTACAATCCTTCTGGTTAATGATGGAATACAACTTCATTCATATGATTGCCTCGGCTAGCCATGCACCATCCCATACGATCGGTCCAATTTTTCAACACATTTTCAGCTATGACATCGCGTATGTTGGTCTTCAGTGCATCAATTGTTGCTGGTTTGTTGGCATAACACTCGTCTTTGACGGCACCCCAAAGATAATAATCTAACGGCGTCAAATCGCAGCTCCGAGGCGGCCAAACGATATCAGAATTTCGGCTGATAATGCGATCTTCAAAGACAGTGCGCAAAAGATTGATCGTAGCATTCGCTGTGTGGCAAGTAGCGCCATCTTGTTGGAACCAAATGCCACCAATATCCTCCTCTTCAATTTCTCACAACAAAAATTCGTTCAACATGGCCCGGTAACGCTCTCCATTGACGGTTACGGCCACTCCTCGCTCATTTTCGAAGAAAAATGGTCCAATGATGCCTCTCGACCAAAATCCGCACCAAACAGTGACTCGTTGTGAATGCATCGGCTTTTCTTCGAGTGCGTGCTGGTTTTCTGAGCCCCAAATGTGGCAATTTTGTTTGTTAACATACCCGCCGTGATGGAAATGAGCTTCATCCGAAAAGAAGATTTTTCGGTAAAAGTCTTCATCTTCTTCAAGTCGATCCCAAGCCCATGAAGCGAAACGAAAACGCAATATTTCCCAGCGTTCTTTGAGCGTATACACAACCATTTTCATTCAGCGGAAGAATAAAATTAATTTTCTACCAAATCAGATGACAGCTAAGTGTTACCATTCTTCAAATAATACCTAGTTCAAATCCGTAACGATAGATGGCGGGCCCTGTATATATAGTCAAAACAAATCAAAATGTGGTTTACACTTTGCTTTGATGCTGGCAGTATTTACGTTCATATATATTACTATATTGGAATTAGCTTAGTTTTGTCAAAGGTAAATTTTTAACTTTTTTAATTCCATTTCTAACAGGAGTGATATTTTTTTAGAGGAATAATGATAATGTGGTTGAAAGTCGACCTAAAATAAAGGTGGAAAATTTTGTAGATGTTAGAAATCAACAATTTTGTAGGGTGACTCACACCCAGGTGTGTCCACCGAAGGTTCAGAAAAACTTACACATTATTTGTTAAGGTCATGAAATGATATTTAAGTTCGAAGGTTTGAAGGTATGATTTAAAAATTATTGAATTTACTTATTCACTAAACTCATTCCAATTAAAAAGTCAATAATTTAAAGCAACAAAAATTTCACTTAAATATTATTGGGTATGATTTTGGCAATAAGTGGGTTGAAACTGACACCACAGTTAGCCTCGAACGGGCACACTGCAAGATCATATACTACACACTGTTCGAAGGTTGTTCGACGTTTTCCAGTTCTGATAGTTGGACGATTTCCAGTTCTGTTTTAGGCTTTTGTCTAAGCCCAAAGCTATGATATGTCCTTATTTTCTTTTTGAATGTGCATTTGTCGACACCTTTTCCAAATAAATTTGGAAACTCAGAGAACACTTTGTGCTGGCATCAGTCACTATCCAAGATTTTAAACCATATTTGAGAGATTTATAGCCTATACAGACGGCGGCGTTAATCGTGATTACCGGCGCAGTTAATTCTGATTAAAATCGTAGTGTGACAGTCGGTTGTTACGCGAATTAGTAAATAGCTGATTAGCTTATTAGATACTTTTGCTAGTAAATTATAGACCGCAGGCAACAAATACGGGTATTAGTGGCCTTGACTCTAAGAAATAATTATTTATCAAAATCAAAAAAAACATTGCATCCAGTCTTTCTTCCTCTTATCTTTATTTACTTCTATTTACTTCTCTTTTCACTATTTTTCATTCTAGTTTTCTTCTAATTCTAGTTTTTCTTAGGACTATATTTTCTTTTTAACCAATTGCTATATTCAAATCATTCATAGACTGAATGCACAGCTGACATTTGTCGCGGCGCAAAATGAAATTAAGTTTGTGTTTCAGGTGGCTCTTACGGTTATGAATAACAGTTGATTCAAAAAACTTTGGCTAATCAAACAATTGTCTTCCTCGCAAGTATTGTGGAACTACACAGAATGTTTTTTATAGGCAAATGAAATTGCTGATGAGCTTGCTACGAAGAAGACTGAATTGGTCTCAGAGGTATCTCACCCGGTCATCACCATCCCCCTGACTGCTGTTAAAGGGGAATTTCGAAACTTATTTCTGATTAGATAGAGCTCCATTTCACCATGTGCTATTTCGAAAACTCTATGTGCCCAGTACAATAGACGTAGTCATTGGATGATCGGAATACACGCAGAAAAGCGAGGTTTACCATTGAACTCCCATTGCAGAAGCTGTGGGGACGTTACGGAGAAGGAGACTGTTGACCACTATCTCTGTAAATGTCCGAGTTGGGCAGCTAGATGATTAAGTTCATTGGGTGCTCCTTCATTCGGCAGCCTGGGGCAGTGGGCAAAACACTTAAAACTCTTACCTTTGTATACAATTACTGAATAGCTTAAGACTTTCATTGCTGATTAGTAAAAAAAGCTGTACTAGTAATATGAGTAGCCCATTAATTGAATAGCCGACGCAAATAAGTCGACGAGCTCTTGAAATGTTTGGAAATGTCTTTGAAAAATGTATACCTCTTTAAATATTTATATTTGGTTTTCGAAATATATTTGCTCAGTCAGATATTTTTGTGAAATTTAAATCTTTCACCTGGAGGTCGAAACCTTTCTGAATTTGACAAAGTCAATGGCCCATATTGTAGGCAAAAATGGTTCGCGGAGGACTGTTAAGTCATAATGTGAGCCTATTATGCTCGCTAATTTCTTCAAAGCATATTTTGGCCAAGTTTGACGTTTGCCTTTCGAAACTGTATACCCGGAGTATTACTTTTGGTTTATTGATCAACCATAGTTGTTGGTTATTATTAGCGGCCTTCACGCCGAACTTGTTGCTCTGTTGCTTAGCAATTTTAAATAAATATATTTAGCTTTTGTCAATCCAAGCATCAAGTAACGAAGCACCGCTGTGTGAAGCTTGGCTGTGTGATCGATAGTTGACAAAGGAGCAACCAGCTATTTAAATATCAAAAGTGAAGCAAAAAGGAAACAAAATTTGATATGTCGAAGATATATCCCTCCAGTTGCTGAAACGAAGCTGATTTGTAAGCGCCAAAAGTACCAAACAAATGGATGCCTATTTATCTTAAATCCAACTTAAACTTAGTCCCACTATTTTTTATTAATTGTTTAATATTTTTGATTTCACGCTATATTTCAGTATTTTTGTTTCTTGGTTTGAACAATGAAATTTCTATAAATCAGTTGGTGCGGAATAGTACTTATTACCAAACTAATAGAAATAAGCGAACAAGATCGTTCACAGCAAAACACATTTGGAAAACTGCCAACTAAAACCGGCAAAGCCAAGAAAATGGTGTAAGTAGCCCTATTGAGTTTTAAAGTGGCGCATTACTGATGGACAAAGTCGAGATTAGTCTCCCCATTAGACAGTTTTTGTTTAGCTTTTGAATAGCACATAAACGAGGTGCAATACCTAGAAAATGTAACGAGAGTGCATCTAATTAATAAATTTTTGTTTTCTCGAACCCCTGTACTCGTGCATGTAAAGTCACCTTTCCATTTACTGGGAAGCATTTTTTTTTCTTCTAATTTTGCATATTATTTATGATCACAGCGTATGAATTTGTATATAACTCCAAAAGTTATGAGAATCCCATTATGGATTATTGGGCATAATCGAAGCTTTTATTTACAACGAAATACGAAAAAAATCTTTTCCAAAATTACCAAACAATGTTTTTCTACAACTTTTCAACAAAAAATATTATGTTTTATCAAATAATTTTTTTTAAGTAAGAATATACAATTTTTTCTTTACTTGGTAGCCGAGCTCTTTCAGTGTCAGCTTTCTTAATTCCGCTTACGAAATAGCACCGAAAACATTTTTACGTCATGATACATACAAACATTTGTTGCTATTTCACTTATGTACTTTCCTTAAAGTAATGAAAAATAATGAGCCCTTAACTTATATCTGCGTTAAATAATCATAGCTCAGAGGCTTATTGATAAGTTTAGACAATTTGGTTCTTTGTTTATTACCTTCAATAATTTTTTTCATGAACATTTAGTACCATTTGTGGAACCACAAATAGGGGGAGGAGCTCGGCCAAACACTCAAAATGGGTGTATGCGTCAATTATGTATGTAAACATATATATAGTGGAATCTCTTACAAAACTTTTTAAATTTAAGCTTCAAACCTTTCGCAAATTAAAAAAACAACAAAAATTCAACAAATTTTATCAAAGTTTCACATTTCAGATTTCACAGAATTTTAGAAAAAACTCGGGTATGCAGTTTTATAGCCTATTAAATTTTGGGGTTGCAAAGTGTATACTTAAAAATTTGCTTCAAGTTTGAAACTTGAATTTATATGCTCTTTGAAGGGTATTGAACATTATTTTCACAAAATATTGCTTAAAATTCAACAAGAAATAAATAAATAAGAAAAAATAAATGCTTAGCCAATTAACGATGTATACTTTTATGGTATTCAGTGAGGTTACGTATACGCCACGACCAAAAGTGTAATCGTAAGATGGAAGCAAGTTTGATAATATTTTATTTCATATTATATATATATAATTGGCGTGGTTGGGCCAAGCTCCACCTCCTATTTGTGGCATGCGACTTGATGCTCTTCCACAAATGGAGTACAAATGGAACAATATTTCATATTAATTGGAAAGAATTCGAACGGCATTTTTGCGGTTTGTGTCTTATGCGTGACTATTTTTTGGTATAGTTCGAAATATACTGTGCAAATGACTTATAATATACAATGTTTCAAATAGTATATTCCTGATATCGGTGTCCTTTCGGCAAGCGTGAGTTTCTACCATTCAAAAGGTTCTCATAAAATCAAAAACAAATATTATCATATTTTTTTTGGGGAAGCACATCAAAACAAATTGTATTAATTGTGTAAGAATTTCGAAATAACTAACGACCTAACTTACCTGACTATGCCAGCGTGTTCCAGGCTCTCTGTTAGCGATCAGAGAAGCATGCAAATCACTAAAACTCTACAAGGAAGTTGGTGTAAGAATAGCTATCTTCTCAGACCGGCAAGCAGCTATAAAGGCCTTGGACTCCAACTCCATTTCATCCAAATTAGTCTTACAGTGTAGAGGGGAGCTGGAAATGCTTAGTTATTGGCTTGAAATCACTCCGATATGGGTTCCCGGTCACAGGAACATACGGGGTAATGAGATAGCGGATGAGCTAGCAAGAAAAGGTTCGACACTGAACTTAGCACAGGCGGTGGCAGTCTCCACCCAACTCAACACACTAAAAGCATCCATTGCTTCACACCATCATGATTTAGCCGAAAGAATATGGAAGCACCTAACTACATGCATTACAACAAAAAACACATGGCCGTCATACAAAATAAAAAGGACGAATGATCTGTTAAGATGCTCTCGCCCAAACATCTTACGCATCACTGCAACCCTTACCGGCCATTGGAAAGTAGGGGATCATGCAGCTAGACTCAATCAACCCTTCAATCCTATCTGCAGAAGCTGTCGAGCGGAAGGAGCGAAGGAATGTCTTTTCCACTACTTATGTGAATGTCCAGGGCTAGCTGGGGCACAACTCCGCTCCTTTGGTAAGCCTTTCTTGCGGCAAATTAATGAGATCTCAGACATCGAGATAAAGAATTTGCTGCTATACTTCGACCTCACTCAATGGATCTTTAGAACATTAAGCAACAAAAAAAACCATCATTATACGAGGACGGTGGGAGTAAAACGGTGCTGCTCACTAAGTGGGATTATTTCAGTGGAAATACTCAACCACTTCAACAACAACAAGAACGACCTTACAAAAGGTACTTGGTTGCCCTACATAAGCATAAATAGGTAAATCTATTATTACTACTAAAAATATATTCATATTCACACTTCAAAACTAAATTTACTTAAAAAATTATTCACATACCCCACTTATAAGCACCAACTGGTAGGTCCTTTACATCTACTTACATAGACCCTTTCCTATTTACGACAAACTAATGGTGACTCAATAACAAATCAATTCATGCAAAGCTCAGGCTCTGCAGTAAATAGCAAATATGTTTGTAAGTGCACAATGAATCATACAAAAACACATAATTACATACATTCTTGTTAGACACAAAGTGCAATTACCAGTTCGTATATACTGCAACAACACCAATGAAGTCATGTATCTTCAAACCTTGATTGTTTGTAAGTGAATTTGTCTACACACGAGTATGTGTGTGTGCGCTGTTGCTAGCGCTTGCATTTGTGTTGATAGCACAAGCAAGCTAATCAGATCAAATACATGTGCTCTTATAACTATGTGTAACCCTATTTGGTTGGCAATCTACATACGCTGAGCGAGGAGGCAAAGAGAAATAAGTGAACTGCATTACAAGCCAGTCAGCCAGTCAGCCAGCCAGCCAGCCAGTTGCGTAAAGTGGGCACTAAAGCTCAGTAAAAACAACAGCAGTGGCAACAGCTATGCTCTATTGACCCGAACAGCAGCATCGCACTTAAAACAAGCACACTTAATACAAACAAGTATACAAATACCACAATAAATAAGTGTGTGAGTTGGGGAATTTGCATATGCAAACTTACAAAAGCTTACATTCTTTTATGATCACAAAAATGCCCACTTGTAAATCTGTTCTACACACTCAGCTGACTGAGTACCGTTATACCGTCATTGGGATCTACATACTATTTACAACAACAACTATTAGTGAATGACAATCACTTCTGGTATGGCAGCTTGTAAATGTTGGCATACAAGAGTGTCTCTGTATATGCCCTTATGAGTATATGTATGTAAGTAGCTTAGGACGGATCGATTATGGTGGAAAAACAAAGAACAATATGTAATATAAGAGCGATTCCATGTCAAGTGATCCAAACATTTTGATCATTGCCGAAAATTGATCTGAAAATTGGTTTATTGGTAAACTTGAGTATAATAAGAAGTAGATGCTTTCCATTTCAATTCAACCGGGCATTCGAGTCATGTTTTTCGATTTCGATGTAACTCAAATATGTTGCTATCTGGTCAAAATGATGAGACACGTATTTTTTTGTTCGACCAACAAATTCTTTTTTAAGATTTGTCGGCAATTTTGTTCTTCAGCTCAAAATCGATTTTTTTTCATTATATAAGAATTATTTTTTTTTAAATGCTCATAACTTAGTCAAAAATGAACCGATTTTAATGATTCTGGGTTCAAAATAATTGTCATTACTTACACAAACGACTTCATGTAGAAACAATTGCAAATAACTAGTTGAAAATTTTTTATTTTGCAAAAAACAAAAAGTGCGAAACAGGTTTTTTACTCAAAAACAACTCATTTTAGCTACTGGGAATTCAGCTCAATTGAATTTTGAGGTGTCCTCTTGATTTGGAAAAAGTTATAAAAAAAAAATACACCTTTTGATATATTTAATTTCAAAAAAATTTCAATTTTTTTTCTTTTTTGCTAAATAAAAAATTTCAACAACTTTTTTGCAATTGTTTCTACATGAAGTCGCTCGAGTAAGTAATGACGATCATTTTGAACCCAGAATTATTAAAATCGGTAAGTTATTGGCATTTAAAAAAAAATTTTTGTTATATAATAAAAAAAAATCGATTTTGAGCTGAAAAACAAAATTGCCGATAACTCTTGAAAAAATTACGTGTCTCATTATTTTGACCAGAGAGCAACATATTTGAGTTACATCGAAATCGAAAAACATGACCCGAATAGTCCGGTTGAATTGAAATCGAAAGCATTTATTATTAGTTTTATTTTTATTTGGTATCACTGCTTTTATTTAATATCAAAGTCCCGGGTATGGAACTATCCTATCCTCATTGGTGGAGCAATGAGCTCTCAAAATTAAGGGAAGAAGCCAGATCAAATTTCAATCTCAGCTACTCAACAGGTAATTGGCAGTTGTATAGAGAAAGTCGGAGACAATACAAGAAGGCAATCAGGGCCGCCAAGAAAGAGAGCTGGAGAAATTTCTGTTCTTCTATTGAATCTACCAGAGATTCTGCGAGACTTAGCCGTATTTTGCCCAAAGAGCATTCAATGGCTCCTTAGGTCAAGAGGCCAGATGGTACTTGGATTTCTACGGCAGAAGAATATCTAGAATTTCTTTTAAATACTCATCATGACAGTGATGTTGGGAGAATCCAGCGGAGCCAATATGACCCACAGCTTCTTGTCGAGTAATAGTTACGAAAGAGAAGGTGGCATGGACAATCAAATCATTCTCACTTTTCAAATCAACAAACCCTGATGGGATATTTTCTAAGATGTTACAGGAAACTCTTGACAGTATTCTACCATGGCTAATGGAAATTTCCAAAGCGTGTCTAAACCTAGGTTATATTCCAAACAGCTGGAAACTTGTTAGAGTCTTCTTCATACCAAAGGCTGGTAGAAAAGAACATGAATCAGCGAAGGACTTTCGGGCAATCAGTCTGTCGTCCTTCCTGGTAAAAACTGTTGAACGGCTAGACATGCACATTAGAAGTTCGCTGGAGAGTTCTAGTATATCAACTGCACAACATGCTTACCTCAAAGGCAAATCGACGGAGACAGCGCTTCACGAGGTAATCCGAACAATAGAGGGGCAGCTTTTCTAGACATAGAAGGCGCATTTAATAACGTTAGCACTGATACTATCCAAAGGGCGTTAATAGACTTAGGGGTGGAAAATTGTACCAGCAATTGGATCATCTCTATGCTAGAAACTAGGATCATCAAAGCTAACATGGGTAATGTCAACATAACTAAGAGAGTCGGGGTACTTCACAGGGGAGAGTATTATATCCACTTCTTTGGTTAGATGTGATTAGCAAAATCTTAATAAAATTTAATGGAGGTGGGGTAAAAGCGTACGCTGACGATGTGGTGCTAATGGTGTCAAGACTGTGTCCTAACACGATCAGTGGGATCATTCAAAGGGCATTAGGCGACCTTAATTCTTGGGCCGCAGGCTGTGGCCTAAGTTTAAACGCGCGTAAAACAGAACTCATGCTTTTTATCACCAGATATAACGTACCAATCTTTATCCTACCACATACTAACTTTCACTCTTGCACTTGCACTCCAAGCTTAGCTGAAAATTAAACGTCGAGGAACGGGTAAGGAAAGCTGAAATTGCTTTATATGCCTGTAAACGTATGCTTGGAAGCAGATGGGGTCTTCAACCTAAGCATACATTATACGACCAATTTTATCGTATGGTTCGGTAGTTTGGTGGAAAACTCTAGGGTCATGCCAGTTTATTATTGCGACAAACTCATTTAACCTCGTTGAGAATTGATCACATCATCTCGACAGTAACATTCAATCCGAATTTCACCACTCTGTTCCCATATAAGGAGAAATGGAATAAGGGACTCTCACTAAACAACTTCGACACCACAGTCTATACAGATGGCAGTAAAATGGATTGTGGTGTTGGAGCTGGTCTATATTCTCATAGACTTGGAATTGAAAAATCTGTGTGTCTCCCTAATACCAGCAGTGTCTTCCAGGCGGAAGTATTAGCAATTGGGGAAGCTTGTAGACTACTAATCGCAGATCCCTCTTTTAAGGGCAATATCGCTATTCTTTCGGATAGCCAAGCTACAATCCAAGCACTGCGTTCAGCTACAACAACCTCTAAAGCGGTGGAACAAAGCAGGACTAGCCTTACCTCGAGCGAAAACCAGAAAGTTTCTTTAATCTGGATCCCGGGACATCGGAGCATCGAAGCTAATGAAAAAGCGGATGAACTGGCAAGAAGGGGATTTGCCATGAATAACGCTCTTGCAGAATCGGTATTCACACCACTACGTGCAGTCAAGAGTGCAATTTCCCTAAAATACCTCCGAATTGCAGATTGTAAATGGAGAGACCAGACGAAATGCAAAATTAGCAGAACGTTATGGCTCACCTACAACTTCAAACAATCGTCAATATTGTTATACATGAAACGACGGGACGCCTGGAGACTAACGGCAGTCATAACTGGCTTTTGGTCTGTCGGAGAACAAAATGGGCATCCCTCACAACACATACTGTCATAGTTGTAGACAACCGGAGAAAAGGCAAACAATCTTCCATATCCTGTGAAAGGACAGAATGTTATCCCTGGGCAAACCCCTGGGTTTCGAACAACGGGTATGGGGAATAGAACTGCAACTCAAAAAAAATGAATGAAAAAATGAAATATAATCACTTTTCCGTATATTTGGTATAAAATATATGCAGGTCGATATTACTCAATGTGCTCCTTTGATTTTCCTTCGCAAATATCCAAGAAAATATAGCCTATAGTTTATTAACAACACCAAAAAAAAAAAAAACCAACAAATATATTTACTTTCTTTTTTATGCGTGAAGACATTTTTTGTTTATAATGAATTTTTAAAATTTCTTAAACTTTGGAAGAAAGATTTTTGAAGGACTTAATATTCTACTGTACCTATTGCGTAAATCTTATTAAGGGGGGAGCCTCCGTTAGAGGCTTCAAAAAATCGATTTTTTCGTGGATTTTTTTGGGAAGGAAAGAAATATTCGATTGAAACGAAACTTTCAGGTTTTATTGCTATATATTTCAACAGTCTTCTAAAATTTTTTCATTAAAATAAATGTCATATTATGCCTAGTATAAGCATTTTGCCGAGGGGCCTCGAGTGTGCATGTGTCGTGCGGCGGGAAAGATGGAGGTCGCACTTTTCATTAGAAACTAAAAACCCAAAAACAATTTTATTTTAGTATAGTATAGCTTCTAGTTAAACCAAGAAAATTAAACAAAAAGTGAGAAATTCAACAATTTTTCGCTAATTAAAAAAAAATGAATTTTTTTGGAAAATCAAATTCACTTTAGATTGTTTAAAAAGTGGGTCAATCATAACTTTCTTAAGGTTTTTTAGGTTCAACTAGAAGAGAATTTAATTGCGAGTACAATCAATGTTATCTCATTTCGATAGGACGTTTAACTTTTTCCCTATCTTTCCCGCCAATTAGGGAAAATCGTAAAAATAAAAAACCGAGAAATCGCACTTCGAGCGATCCGGCCGCTCGTATACCTGCTCGACGCTTGCTCACAATTTCTTCTGTAACTCACAAAATATTTTGAATTTGCTTCTGAAATTTTGAGGACACATTCTTGGATTGTTTGGGAAGACACTTATGAAATCAGTTTTTTTAAGCCTCTAAAGCCCCCCCTTAAGCTAAAACAAAGTTTTGAATGAAAAATTATTGACTCTGCTTAAGTATTTAAATTTGGGTTAATGCAAATGATGAATTTTCCAAACTATTTTCTATTTTTGTTTATGTGGCACTTCAGTTAAGTAGTTACCATAGTATTTTCTTTCTTAATAATATATATATACTTATAAGCGGTGCTTACACCCCTTCTATTTGTAGACTGCGTCTTACTATTTTGCCTACAAATGGCTCCAAAATGGGACCTACAGCTTTTTGCCGTCGCCGAAAGGGGGCTGGTGTTTTCATGAGGGCCTTTTAACCGTAGATCAGCCCTACAAAAAACTTCACAATTCTATACCGTGTATCTTTTTTGATACATACTGAATTATTATTAAAAATGAAACAAACCAAAGTGTTTTTAACTAGATTTTCAGATAGTTATAAAATTAAGCTTTATTGACGCATTTTGTACAAATATTTTCCATATGCTTGTCTTTACAATAAGGTTTTTTGCATTTGCTGCAATATAAAGAGGTCCATTTGTTTTTATTTTCTCCGGAACTATACACATACAACATCTTGCTCAATTCTTTTTTTCCAAACTTTCCATTTTAGCCTTTTTTGGTGATCCAGCTTCGTTCTCGTCTGCACTCTTGACGACGCCAGTAAAGAAAATCGACGAAAGCATGCCATTTTGAGTACGTTGGGATTGTTTTTCAACATAAGGTTTAGCTAATGAAATGGCAAGTTCATGAAGAAAACACTTGCGTTTTGTGTGCTTCCTTGTAGACTTCCAGTTTGGATATATTTCATTATATATAAAATATGAGTTTAATGCTGAGATGTCAATCATATTGGAAAAAACTGTCATAGTCCAACGATTGTGTTTTCGCTTGCAACTGTAACAGGTTAACATTTTGTCCACCGTATCAACTCCTCCTTTCGTCGAATTATAAAAGGAAATTAATTCTGGCAATTTTTTTGAGTTACCTAGAACATTCGCGTCGTGGTGCATTATGCTCATAACAATTGTGCATTTGTTTTTATGGCTCATATACGAAACAAGAGTAGTGTCCGGAGTAAATGCAAAAGTTGAATTAAATCTAGGAATGTTTTTGCACTGAAGTAACTTTGGAGGAATGGATCTCTTATTTTTGCGCATTGTTCCAACCATTGTAAGATTTCGTTTTAAAAGTTTTTGACCCAAAGTATGCGACGAGGAAAAGTTGTCCATGGTAACGTTGTGACCTTTCAATCCTTCCACAAAATCAAGTACGACCCGCTCGCCTTGGTTGCGCTCTGGATCTCCAGTAATTCCTTTTCTCAAATAAGGCTGTATTTTCCAAACATAACATGTTTCGGAATCAACGGCCAACCAAAACTTTATACCGTACTTCTCGGGTTTCGACGGAATGTACTGGCGAAACTTACAGCGGCCGTGAAAACCCAATAATTGTGCGTCTACTGTGATGCAATCATGAAGATTATAGAACGTAGGGAGTAGTTTTACCGACCGTTCCCAAAGATCGCGAATTGGTGTTAATTTATCTTCACTTCTTCTCTCTCGTCGACTAGATGCGTTTCTTGTTACTCCTAAAAGAAGTAAGTCAGTATGTAAATTGAAAAATCGTAATATAAAGAAGCACAGTTAGTAACCTGGTCTCAAACGAATGACGTTTTCCGCCCTTGAACGACCGATGCTGTATGGCTCTGGATTCGATATGGTACCATCTTTTGCAGTATATAACGGATCAATATCAAAGTTGAGACCAATATTCTCAGAAAGATCTGATAAAAAACTTTCATTTGAGTCATTTTCTAACACATAGTCCTCCGCCTCAGTTTCTGAATTGGAGAAATTTCCATTTTCAGATTCATCGTTTGAACTGTTATCCAGAACTTCATTCACCAGCTCCTCTAGAGTTAAATATTGCGGACGCGACATTTTTGAACCAAACTTCACTAACAATCACTTATTCACAAAAAAACGTCCGAATAATGTGAAAACAAGGATGAAACTAAAACTATTCGCACGAAAAATCATTAAAAATTTCATATGTATCAAATATGATACAATGAGTTGAATTATGAAGTTTTCGTTTTTCTCGCGGCCTACTTGATTTTAAAATTTCAAACTCAGCTTAAAATGCTTATATCAACGGAACAAACAAAGTCATAAAAGTTGAGGTAAGTATTGTCAACGTGGACGAATTTATTGGCTTCTAAAATATGAAATGTATCATTTTTGATACAAAGAACGATCTACGGTTAATGACAGAAATACACTTGGAGGTTCGCTATTGCCTGTCGAGGGGCGATCGCTATCAGAATAAACGATTTTGCTATCATTTGCTGTTTCATGCCCGGGGTATCGCACTCGGGCGCTTCCGAATGATAGTGACGTACCAACCCATTTCCAATTTAGAGGAAATTAGCATTTGGCATCTTTTATTGTGAATATTCCGCACATTGCAATAAAATCTTGTCAAACGTAACCATGCACTCAAAGCTACAAGACTTGAACTAATATTTTACTATGGCCTTGAGATGGTTCAGAAACGAATTGCAAGCTGCCGGATCGCAGACAATGGCCTTTTTCAGCGCCTCGCCTCGAGACGTGGACGTTATGAAGTTTGGAACGTTGTTTTTTATGCATTTTTGGTTCACTCGAGCTTTGTCGGACGGTGCCGAGTCCTGTTGAAACGTCCATGGTCTGCCACCAAATTGTTTGTCTGCACACGGTTTCAAAGCAACCTCCAGAATACTTTTCCGATAATATTTCGCATTAACGTTGACGCCAGGCTCGATGAAAACGATTGGAGAGCACCCATCTGGGGTTATAGTGGCCCAAACCATTACCTGTGGATGGTGTTGCCTGATGCTTTGGTGTGAGATTGTTCGCCTTTTAGATCTTGTAAGGCTTGATTTTGGGATCATTCTTCAGTGTGCGGAGTATGCTACGGTCAGATATTTTCAGTTCTTTCGTCATTTCATTGGCACTTCGTCTTGAATTTCGCTCAAGTCGCTTCTTCACTTTTTAAACCAGGTGGTCGTTGTATTCTTTTGATGACCACCTCCATGACTTTTCGCGATGCTACCAATATCCTTGTAACGTGTAATGGTGCGGTAAATAACAATTTGAAGTACTTTAAGGTGTTCGAGCTCACGAGCAATTGTTGGTTGTGATGTTTCAGCCAAATATAACGCAATCACACTATTACGTTTGAGTTCCAGCGCAGAAAATAAAAAAATCAACAAAACTGAGACGCAAATGTTTTTGATGGCTTATAAACAATATTGAACTGTCATTAGAACAGTTTTGACGTTGATGTCATGAGCTGTTTTACAGATTAAAGCAGTGTGAAGTTGGTAGCACTTCATATCGTTAACCCTGAAGAATGGTTTTATCGAAATCAGCGTAAGCAAACCAATCTTTTTAGCATTTGAGTTCTTTTTCACTTCGTGAACTTAGAGTTAAAAAGCCTTAAATATAAATGCTTGGTTTAGCGAAATGTTTTTGGTAGACACCAACGATTAGGATTTCAAAATTTACGCTGCTAAATACGAAATACGAGGAATACGAATACGAATACGACAACAAATTATAATTACCACAAAGATATGTTCCACCGATCGTCATATTTGTACGGCTTACATTTATTCAGACTTACAAATTAACGAAAGTTCGTTGTACGAGTATTTTAATTGCATACTCCCAATTAACAAAATCTTTACTAAACTATATACCAATTTCCATAGAATGTCCCATATAACTCTCTATATGGACCACCTTGTATGAGTATATATGTATTCCTGAGCACCTCCATTAATGCGTACGAAAACTTGCAACCTCATGCGTTAGGTAAGCCGAACTAAACAAATGAAGCAAATTAGCTCAACAGCACAATGGGGGGGGGCTTGTAAGCGTACTCCAATGACTAGTGTAAGCAATTTTACTCGACTCTAATGGCTGCATGTAAACATACAAGCACACAAAATTTATATCGCTTGGTCAACTACAGCTACTAAGCTTGTCAGCCTACACATTTGTTTGTATGTATATTAGCAGGCATTTAGCCACTATCCAGTCCATCGTTTTGTCCGTAACAAATTACTACATATTGGTGTTGTTTTTGGTACTTGTAGGTGGTGTAGGTACCCTGCAGGGCAAAACCAAGCTAATGTGGTTGCGTTCTAGCTCAGATACTGATATTTAATGGAAGAAATCATATTAGTTCCTCATTGACTAGAACAATAGCTATTGCAAGAGGGGAAATTTATCTGTAAATTAATAGATTTGGTAGAATTGAAACGAGTGAAAGTATGCACCGAAGCTTGATGGAATCGGGAGTTGGAGCAGGGGTTTATTTAAATCAGCCAAATTATCTATTTCAATTTTTAAATCAGCCAAATTTTCTATTATAAAATTGCCGAATCCTACTAGTTTTTTTAAAGCAGAAGTTTTGACGATCCTACAGGCATGCAGAATTCTTAGGTAATGTGGGAAGGAGGAGATGTTGACATTCTTTCCGATAGTGAAGCTGCGATAAAGGTTCAGACGACGCTATGGTGCAGATTCAAACTTGTCAACTTCTCTCAGAAAGAGATTAAATCTTTTGGGTGTGAAAGTAACAATTCTCTGATCAGGGTTCCAAGACATAGAAGCCAGGAAGGGCTCAATTGAATTGATTTCAAAGGTCTTCCACCAGGTCATCGGCATCCACCTGACTGTTGTTAAAGGGGAATTGCTCAACTTAATTCTCAGGAAAGCAAAGGACAGATGGAACTTCATTTCTTCGTGTGCTATTTCGACAACCTTTTGGCCCCAGTGCAATAGGTGCGGGACGCAGAAAGTCCTGGGGCTTCCATGTCATTCAATTTCCTAACTCGTAGCTCTGTTAACCGATCGGCACACACGCAGAAAATCTTGGGGGCCATTTAATCCCCATTACAGAAGCTGTCTCTGTAAATGTTCGGACTTGGTAGTTGGACGATTAATGTCACTGAGCGCTCTCTCCATCGATGGCCTGGACAGTGCTCCAACCAAAATCCCATGAACCTTCTATGTTACATCAACAGCTCGGGTTGGTTGTAGATATCTGATATTGGAGGTCTCATATTGGTATCAAAACGGCGCTTTAGTGATATTTGGAGAGTGCCAGAATAATACTTGAATCATTTCACCTACCTATCGAAAGAACGTTGAGATTAATAGAATGGACTTTTTTCATATTTGAATTGGTCTAATACTGGTAATTTTAGAAACACCTTGCACAAATATAATTGACGTACGACGTCTTGTGTAAAAATTATAAATCTTCGGATAGGGTGATTAATTGTGTGGTACTTTATATAAACAGTTATTTTAACTGATATTTTGCTGATGCAGGACAGGACAATTGATATTTTGACGTAGGGCATCGTCGTGTTAGAAATATCATTTGGTAGTATAAAAAAATGGAACGCGAACTGGTTGAGCTGAAAAGTGAATTTGTTTTCCATTTTCTTTCTTTATTGAGTCTTTCTTGTATAAAAAAACTAATAATAAGTTATCAAATCTTATCAGTTTTTTTACCAGTGCTAAGAAACTAATTATTTGTTCAATGAGGTAGGTATATACATACGTACATATATGATTAAATCGGATGGAAGTGAATGAGAATGAATGGATGGAGCTAGAAAGGACGGGTTTCCAGTATCCGATTCTTCGTAGCCTAGTTCCGGAATGGCCTAGTTTCCGGTTCCCTTAAAGCTTCAGTTATCCCTCATGCTGATTGTTCAAGACTTTTATTCCGGGTGTGATAGATGTGCATGCAGGGAGCTAAAAAGAACGAGTTTCCAGTCTTCAATTTTTCGTAGCTGGGAGCCAGAAGGGCCTAGTTCCCAGTCTTCCTTTTTTTTGATGTGATGGGATTGGCCGTTCTAAAAGTCGGATTGCCCGGGATTTCTTTGCCTTCATGGGCGGGCTCTGTGAGATAATTAATATAGTGCAGACTTGAAGATGTGTTTTTTTCTGAATCGTGTGTGACCTTCATTTAGAAGTAGATTTCGGGCTAGTTTATTCGGATGCTCTTGAAGCTTTTGTAGTGAAAAGTGAACTGGCAGTATTTCACTCATAGTTCACACTAGCGTTCTTCACTACAGGGTATGCATAAGTATATGTTATATATGTGTGTATGTATATCGCCTTTTATTTGCATGCGTGTATTTGTGTGAGTCAGTGGCACTCTATCTTCTTTGTGGTGCATTTATAGCAATTTTAACTAATTGGAAATACCAAGCATTCACACACACATTTTGAGAAAATCACTTATAGTGTTTTTCTTTGCTGCCTTCGTGGCGACTTACCTACATACATATATCGATTTGCATACTTATGCACTTACATGCAAGCATTCATGCATACTTGTTTTGCTTTGTTTCTACTATTTGCTGTGTGCATTTATGCATTCACGAATATCTGTTTTCACTTTTGTCTAAAGTAAATCTCTGTCTATCAGAAAACCATTGATTTCTTGTTAATAGGAAATTGAAAGAAATATATTGGTTGGATGGAATTGTGCATCAGAATATTTGTTAGTTTCTATGCATTGGCAGATTACGTCATTCCATAACTGGGCTAAACTTTAAAGCGCAAACAAGTAAATCGAATAATCAATTGATTGTCGAAATCATTGAATTTGATATACATATATAAGTATCTGTCAATATATATACATATATGTATAGAGATATATAGATAATTGGCCTTTACACCCTTTCTGGGTGCTTGGCCGAGCACCTCCTTCTATTTGTGGTGCGCGTTAACTTTAAGCTAACTTTAAATGGCAGATGGTTTTCTTTTATGAGGAAGTTTTTCATGACAGATATACACAAGATTTACCATTGTCTGCCCTAATTTATTAATTTTCGTATATTTCTTGTATTGCTAATATCTCTGAAGGATGGGATGCGATATTTGAGAAAGGATATATTTTAGAGTGCAGTTACTTGTTAGAATCAACAAATTTGTATGTACGAGTATCTGACACTTTGTCTGCACATCTCTTAACTGCACATTTAATGGAGCCAAAAGTAAAGGGTGGTTAAGTTTTACGGGCCGGTGTTGATTTTGAATTAAGTACAATTTTTTTAAGAAATTATTGTCATTTATCTTTATTATGATAATAATGGTATAGTTCAATTACTTATGGATCAAAATATCGAACAAATAGCCGCCGCGGCCTCGGCGGTACACCTCCATCCGATGGTACAAATTTTCGATGGCGCTGAGGCATAATTGAGGTTCTATGCCGTTAATGTGCCGAATTATCTCATCCCTTAGCTCTTGAATTGTTGCTGGCTTATCGATGTACACCTTTTCTTTCAAATAACCACAAAGAAAGAAGTCCAACGGTGTCGTTGACGTTTAGGTGTGGTTCACATTCCACATCGGCACTTGAAATTTAACCACCCTTTATAATTTATGTTCATTTATATATAAAATAGCAGGTGGTTTAACAAAGATGTCACTTCATGCCCTATAGAATCCTCAGTTAGACAGATAAGTATGACTGCTTCTAAATATTGCACTTACAGGGGGAATTCACAATGAACAATTTTTTGCACTTTGTTTCATGTAAAAACTAGTTTCTTTAGTAAGGAAATTTGTTTGCAAAAACAAAAAAAAAAGGAATAAATTCCTGTTTTATAAATTGGATTTATTTTATGACGCAATAAATGTCACCTATTTTTCTGTTTTTAACACCGCAATTTTTTTGAAACTTTAAACTTACACCTTATAAACCTAAATTCTATGAGCTACAAGATTGCATACTCCAACCTTTTCTTAATTCAGTTTAAAAAGTTGAAAATTTGTTGATTTTTCTAAATTTTCTATAAAATGAGCAATAAAGAAAAAAAAATTTACTCCTGTTTGTAAATGTAAAAACAAAATATGCCTGCAGAAAATACCTGTCGTAATGGGATCGGTATTAGAAAAAAATATTTCTTGTTTGGATTGACTCTTTATTACATTGAAGCCTTTAAGAATATACCAGATGCATACCTTAAAATCAAAGGCACAGAGAAGCTATTTTGTGCATCAGATGTTGCCGGAAAGATGCGGATCCGTTAATGCCAAATCCGATTAGCTAATATTCTCGATATAGTTTCAGTAAACTATCATTCCCGCTCAAAGTGTGACTCTGATACTTCACATAGATTCCCATCCAAAGCTGTCATTGTGTACATAGTTGGGTTCGAAGTAAACTTCAGCTCTGGCACTCTAATTCTAAAAAATTTCGTTTCGTGATATCTTCAGTTCTCATTCCTTCTTGGTGGGAGCACTAATCTTTTTCAGACAGAAGTGTTCAGCTTATCCGTGACTGCTATGAAGCTTCTATAAAGGCGGCAAATGAGAAGTTAGGTACTCGTTTGCTGGGAAAATCAAGCAGTCATGAAAGCATGTTCTGTTGTACGGGTGTTTTTGAGGATTGCGCGCTAGCTCATACTAAAACATGGATGATACAATATCATTACACTCATGTGCCAGAGCATGAACATGTCAATGAGTGCAGCTCAACCACGCACTGAAGACTACATAAACCGACCTTTGTCACAGAAACGATATGACTATTCGCATAGTCTATACCGCCTGCTGGTAGTCTAAAGTGTTTGTTGCTCCACAGTGAGACAGGAAGAAACTCCTACTGATTAAAAGTAAGTTTAGATTGCCACAGAAAAAAAGGGCACTGGGCACACCTCAAGCGTGGGATTACTACAGGGATTGCTATCGGGAGTTGAGAAAGGAGAGTTACGTATTTAGCGAAAGATAAATGAGAGCCCGTAATATCTGAGTATGTAGAGTATTGAGATCCTAGGCGATAAGAAAAATGGCCGAATATTCTACCAGAAAGCTCAGGCGCTTATAGTATGTCCCAATCCCGGGGCGTTTTCCTATTAGAACAAAAGCAGCGAGCCGGTAAAGAGATAAAGATTCTGCAGAACATATTTGCACTTTCGCACATTGGCAACTGCAAATATTGCAGACGTGGTGGGCAATCAACTGGAAGCATCATAGACATATTTAGTACAGCGAATAATGACTCAGCTGCTCCGCTAGTAAAATCATATCGAACGAACTTTGAGAGCGTTTGTGTTACCAGCTCTGAAAGTATTCGATATAGTATCTGGTAGCAGATGAAGAAGAAGGCCTCTTATGCATTGGGATGACCAGGTGGAGAAGGACTTTGCTTCACTTGATGTGTCAAACTGGCGCCGGTTAGCATGCGAAAGAGACGACTGCTGCACTCTCTTTACCACCTGGACAAAGAAGGTCAAGCTGTCCCTTAAGGTAAAAGTCGACGACACACCAATTCCGACGGTAAACAACCCCAAAATTTTGGGTGTAACTTTTGACAGCTTGGTCTCCTTCTCTGCGCACACAACCGCAATTGCCACTAAAGTTCAAAATCGCAACAAGGTCCTCAAATCGCTTGCCGGTAGCATTTGGGGTAAAGACAAAGAACTGTTGCTTTCGACATTTAAGGCAATTGGTCGACCGGTTCTGAACTATGCTGTGCCTGTCTGGTCGCCTGGAACTAGTGACACGCAGTGGATAAAGCTACAGACATGTCAAAATTCCGCCATTCGGACAGCGTCCGGTTGCCTCCTGATGCCCCCCATTCAACACCTGCATAACGAGGCACAAATGCTCCCAGTAGTAAAGCACAACAAACTGCTCAGCAAGCAGTTCCTGCTTGGATGTTACCGCAGGTTTCACCCCTGCAGACACCTGCTTGAGCCTGAGCCGCCTCCCAGGCACGTCAGGAGGCACCTATATTACTACACTAGGCCGACGAGATCCAGGACATAACAAACAGAGACCTACTGGATCGGACAGTGTTTAAACAGATATTAAACGACATGCACCGAGAGACTGTTACCACCTTCATAAGCTTCCGTCCTGTGAATGCCGTAATCGGAGTCCAACCACCACCCATTGCAAATGAAGAGCTCCAGCTTCTCCGTGAGACCCGCGTAACACTAGCACAATTACGTTCTGGATATTGTAGCAGGTTAAACTCCTACATATCCAGAATTGACCCCGACATTCCAAACGCATGTCCGGCATGTGAAGGTACCCCGCACGACACTAACCACCTCTTCACATGCCCCCTAAAACCCACTCATCTAACACTCCTCTCCCTCTGGACCCAACCTGTCGAAACAGCATGTTTCCTGGGCCTACCCCTAGATGAGCTAGACGAAGACGACCGGTGATGTGGCCTACACTGACAGGGCTACCATTACTGTTAAAACAACAACAATAACAACGACTGCTGCAATTTCTTAAGCCCGACCAAAATCGTTTAAGCGCTTAACGCGCCAATCAAGAAAAAGAAGATGTTGATCTAGCCATGGGGTTTATTCTATTGAATGAATACCTCATCTGATTAACGGTATGATGAAGTAATGAAATCGAAATGAGAAAAAGACTCGATATGTTTTTTTGCTTTTTTGTTTTTTTGGAAATTATGTGGTATCATCTTTCGTATCCGTGGTAGCAATATATTTCCTGAAACGATGTCACAATTCAAAGGCAAAATTATGTCATGTACCATAACCACATCCGCGACCCTTTGAGACGTTCATTCCGACACACCATATTCACATAAACACATACAACCGAACGTCTTGTATGGGATTACTTAAAATGTTCATATTTTCTTGCATTACCTCCATACAATTTAACACCCTCAATGACCCAATCGAATATATCCAAACTTATATTGAATACTAACTCTCGATTGCACACACACACACACATAGCACACGTATATGTTATTCCCAAGAATACACATGCCATTTAGACGCTAATTTTCCAGTTAATTTCGCATGCATTTCACATCCAACGAATAACACTAATGCTGCGCAAATGTTAGCCATTTAGCATAACCGATTGGCCATCCCTTCTATTGCGTGATTATCCAACACCCACCCCACCGTAACCATAATCCTCTGGTCACACATCAATACTTCGAGTAGTCATATATTCACACATTCAAGCTAGCGCACACACACATGCCCAGTGTAATTGTAAAGCGTTAGTGCAGAAGGACCTCTTTGTTATTGTTTGCCGACTGTTATACTAATTCGCTTTAGCTGAAGACTAACTCTCTCCGTTGCTATATCCGTCTTGCTTTCATTCGCTTTAGTCTGCATCGATTTATTTTGTCTTTTGATGTCTTTTTTGAACCGATTACTCATCCTAATGCCAAATTAGTGTTTGTGTTTAATGATCGCTGACAGGATTGACCATTGATTTTATTGCCTCATTTACTTGTGCCACTCAGGCGCTCGAGTAGTGTAGCAGTGACCATTACATAAATACATAGATGTGTATTTATGCATACACTTAGGGAATACGAAATTGATAGACATTTGTGCCTGTATATTGTACTTTGTGACAGACAAGTGTATGTATGTATTTGTTTAAGGCAAGCGTTACGTATAAATGTAAATCAGTAATCTTGAGCCAAATAATGTGTACGTATTTAGTTGCATGTGTGCGTGCACTATTTGCCCTGTCTCAAACTGACTAGTTCTGCATTACCTAAATTTGAAATGGTCGAGCCAAAGAGCACCAAGAGTGGTGGCTCCTAAAATGCTCAGGCTAAAAAGCCCATTGTATTTAGTAGACCTGAAAAGAGGGCAGATAGTCAAGGCGGGAAGGAGAAAAGTATCAGAGAAAGAGATAGGAAATAATAGAGACAGAGTCAGAAGTACTTAGTCCTGTGAGAACTTTCCAGATTCTTTGGTAAATCTGTAAATATCCTCCAGTTTTAGAGAACGAATTTTACTCATTCTCACGACATCGGAACCCAAAACTCGCAGCCTTGCTCTAGCAAAGGCAGGACACTCACAGAGAAAGTGCTCAATGCTATCCGCCTCCTCCAAGCAAGGCAAGCACACTGGGCCCTCAATGATTCCTATGGTGGTCATATGCTGATCCCATGGGTTGTATCCTGTAATAATACCGAGCATCAACCGAACGTCTTTCCTTCCAAGTTTAAGTAGAAAGTTTGACAATTTTCTGTTCGGACTTGTGAACAGTTGAACAGGCAATTGCAGAATACAAATAGGCAAGCCAAGGGACGGCGTAAATGTCAAAATAAAGATTTACATTGGTTGGTTGGTTGGTTTAAGGGTGACCCCGCATCGGAGTGCCACATAGACTGCAAGTTGGGTCCGTCGTGTTGCCCTAGAGTTCATTATGTTATATGATTTCCCCACCTAACCGAGATTTTTATTGTAGACTTTGGTCAAAGATATTAATCCGTTTCGAGAATTTAATGAGAGATTCGATTTTCAGGTCCGAGAGTACTGAAAGATTGTCAATTGTTGGAGAGCCTAGAAGAGCGAGTCGACTTCTGGCTAGGCCGGGACAACTGCACAGCAAATGCCTGCTCCATACTTCCTCATCTTCGTCCTCGCAGTGTCTGCACAGGTCGTTTTGAGGAACCCGAGCCGATGTGCGTGAGTGCCCAAAAGGCAGTGGCCGGTGCCTTAGTTCGTGTTTTGATAGACTTATAAGGGTTTTTGTCTGTTTCAGATTGTAGGATGGCCAGATTTGTCTGGTCGCAACGCAAGTAGTTTCCACTCGCCACCTCCGATCAGCAATGCTGTGAAATTCTCGATCAATGATCATTTTACATGTTGTGAGCGAAATGTGGACTGTGGGTAAGTTACTAACATTTGATTGCGAAGCTCCAGCGGATATCCTTTAGTGATATTCTATTTTCTAAGAGAGTTTTCGCCAGATAGCGCATACTTCCGCTTGGAATACACTACAGTAGTCGGGTAATCTAAATGATAGGTTGATATGAGGGGAGTTGGAAAAGATTCCAAATCCCACTTTACCGTCTTGTTTTGAACCATCTGTATGTATATATAATCAGAGGGCCATCGATTTCGGTAAGATTTGTCTTCCATTCTTCCCTAGTTGGGAGTGAACAGGAGAATAGCAAGGGTGGTGATGGAAGACTTACATGATAGTCTATGTCGGAAGAGATAACAGTGTTCCTGTTCAGTATGGCCGAATGGCCAAGATACTTATTCCATTTCGATATAGCATTCATGCGTGTCGCTGCTTTCGCTGCAATCGCTTTGCCAGCCAGATCGATAGGGAACAAATGAAGCAACGTATTCAGAGCCTTAGTAGGTGTTGTACTTAAGCATCCTGTTATCAGGAGGCAGGCTGTTCTTTGGACTCGATCAATTGGGGCTACTCTAAATCGTTTTTCGAGTACTGTTCCCCATACAACCACACCGTAGAAGAGTATCGGTTTGATGATCGAGGTATATATCCAATAAATGATCAGAGGTGAAAAACCCCAGGTTTTGCCTATAGCTTTCTTACAAGTATAAAGAGCTATGAAAGCTTTTTTACATCTGTTTTCGATGTTTAATTTCCAACTCAACTTCCTATCTAGAATAACTCCTAGATATTTAGCTGAATCAGATAGAAGTAATGATTCCCCTTTTAAAGTTATTATTTGCAGTGGAGGAGATTGTTGTTTTTTTAGTAAAACAATTGTTTCAAAACTTAATTGGATGATTAGTTATGTGCAACAATAGCTTGTCTTTTTTCTTCCTTTAAAACTAACTGATACTTACACTTTTAACACGGCAATGCCGATAAATATCGGCCTATTCAGCCCTTGCATCAGTATAATACTATTGTAGTTAATGACAGGGTTGTACATTTTGCACCACCACAAAATTGCACTACCACTAATTTTTCAGTGGTAGTTAAAGTAAGGGTTTCATTATCACTACAGGGTTGCTCATATTCGACGGACCCATCTGGCAACCCTGTATCTTTGACTGAAATGTTTGATCGCTTAATGGCATACCGCGTTGGAAGCGTCAGTCCAAGCAGATTTTTGCCATGGAACAGTACACACCACGCGAGCGCTCCCAAATTGTTAAAATTTACATTCAACAAAAGAAGTCAAAAGAAGAAGAAGAACAACAAATGCATCATGTCCGATGAGGCTCATTTCTTATTGACTGGGACGGTAAACAAGCAAAATTCCCGTATTTACGCCACTGAAAATCCTCACGAAATTCAAGAGGTACCTCTTTACGACGAAAAAGTCACTGTTTGGCGTTAGTGCGAAAGCAATTATTGGCCCGTTTTTCTTCGACAATTAATATGGTCAAGCTGTTACCGTCAATCAGGAGCGTTATAGCGATATGATAATCACTTTTGTGATGCCAATTATTGGTCGAAAGCGTATGAGGCGGCGCTGCACCACACACAGCTCGCACCACAATCGATTTTTTGAATCCTCGCCGTTTGATGTCGAAAAATGGCGATTTTGACTGGTCACCGCGTTCGTCCGATTTAACGCCACCTGACTTCTTCTTGTGGGGATATTTAAAATCAAAGGTTTATATTAATCACCCAAAGACCATAGAAGAGCGCAAGAACAACATCCGTGAGGAAATAACCGCTATTCAAGCTGAAATGTTAGCTAAAACTATGGAAAATGCTGCTAAACGGGCACAATACGCCGTACAGGCTCAAGGCGGCCATTTGAGAGATATCATACTCAGAAAGTAATGTCAACAAAACTACTTGAACCAAATAAATGATTATTATCATCAGTGTCAAAAAAATTGTGTTTTTCTTTGATTAAAAAAAAAAACACAAAGGTCCGTCGAATATGGGCAACCCAGTAAAACTTCAAATCACCAAATCCGCTTATATGCCAAACCCCAGTCAGAAAGAATTAACGAACGGTCACATGAAATTCTGGTACAATTTGTGGCGAAAATCACCAGTTTTGAGGCAATATAAAATTGAAACAAAAATGTATGAATCAACATTTCAAAAATATTGTATTTTGAGTTAGTATCGTATGAGTAACCAAACTGCTTGGCACGTCCATACATCAGAATCAAATCAGTTGAACTGGTTCATAATAGAGGCACACAATTTTTGTCCAATTTGTGGTAAAAGTCAATAGTTTTTGCTGAATTGAAAAAGCATATAAAAGCTGATTGGTGGGAATTTGAAAACAATTATTTTTTTGATTCTGCATTGCTCCACTTGCTGAACTAACTTATAAGAGACACAAGGAATTCGAGTACAAATTGTGGTGAAAATCATTAGTTTCGGGCGAGTTGAAAAAGTAAAAAAAAAATCATAAATGAACTCTTTACAACATTAAAAATATTTTGTTTGAAACTCCACCATACCAGTTACTAAACTGGTTCATAAAAGAGACAAAAGGTGCTGGTCCAATTTTTGATGATAATTATCAGTTTTGGGGAGTTAAAAAAGAAAGTCAAATTCAATAACTAACGTTCCAATTTTTATTTGTTTTGAAGCAGCATCATACTAATTATTGGATTAGTTCATAAGAGACCAAAGAAATTCGATAAATCAACCCTTCAAAAATATTTCTAATTTGAATCAGCATCGTATCAGTTACCAAGCCAGTTCATAACAGACTCAAGAAATGCTGGTCCAATTTGCGATAAGAATCACCAATTTGGGCGACTTGAAAACTAAGCCTCAATTGATAGTTGAACGTTTTTTGCTCCACTTAAAACAAATTTATTTTAAAAAGTTACGAATTTCCAAATTTAAAAACTTCGTTTCTTTCAATCTAAGTGGAATCAACTTCAACTAAAAATGATAAAAGCAATACATCCGTTTAGCATACACCCTTGATTAGATATTTTGCAAGTGGTACAATTCTGGTTACTTTCAAACTAGTATGAATTTTCCTTTAAATGCCAGCTCACGAACTAAAACATCTTGTGAGTATTTTGGCTTCCCCCGGCAGGGTAAATAATCTTGAAGTGAGTGTCTGCATATGAGTTTATTTGTATGGCTGTGTGATTTATTTTGAATTGTGAAGTGATGCATATATGTATGTGTGTGTACCTGTTTGGTGCAATGGTAAGCCCCAGCTTCTTCATGGCATGCCAATTAATGACATTCTACCTCTCCTTGTATTGTAAGTTTACGCAGCCAGGATTTAAGTCAATGCTTCGCATGGGAAAATGAGTATTGGTGCAAGCTTTCGTGCCTGTTTCTGAGATTATCTACAAATGTACATACGAGTATATTCGCTTAACAGTCCATTTAGTAGCTTGGCTTTCTTTATTTCCTCTCAACTTACATCTGGATATGTAAGATGGATCAAAACACACACATGCAAGTGTATGTATGTATGTATTTTGAGTAATGTCTTCGTGCTGCTACAATCCACTGCATCGTGTACATATGAAAGTGTGTATGATTGGCTGCTTAAGTTTCTCACTGCAGGTTGATTAGCAATGATTCAGTGGCCAATCTGAAAGATATTAAATGATTTTCAAGGCAACAGAGTCCCTTCATTTACCAATGCCCACAAGAATTTGGTATGCGAACATGATTCCAAATTCTAAATTTTGAAGCTTAAAAGAATTTAAATGAGCGATGATGAAAGTTGCATACATTTCTTCTACTATAAAAAGTCTCTTTTCAAAAGACAGCTCATTTATTGTATACCTCCCAGTCCTGCATAAGCGTAAGTCATATTGAAATGAATGCTAAACAGGTACAGGTACATGAACTACAGTGTAAGAGGTACACCGCTTTTTATTCCTATCAAAAAATATTCGAAACAGGTATTTGCGGAGGAGGAGCTCTTGGCAGACTTCATATGAAAGTCGGTGATCCTTACGGTTATAGCACCACAATAAACAAAAAGTACCCATATCTGGGTATGACAACAATATATTCTTACATATCTTGATGCATTGTATTTGGATTAACGATTTGGATTAACTCTGACGTTCTAAGTTTATCCGTAATTCCAAAAACGCTTCAAATTCTCCAGAACAGCTGGTTTTTTACTTGAAAAATTATAAAGCGTTTTTCAAAAGTGGTGTCTAGAGCCAGCTGTTAATAATTCGTAGACGGTACCTTTTCTTATGTCATCTTTGATATTATTGAAGTACATACATATAATATTTATATGAACTTATACGTATAGGTACTAGAATTACTCGATTTGTAAACAGGTTTCTGAATCACAACAAAAGTTGTCTTTTGGTATTATTCTGATAGTTTTGTGTTAAGCCATTTATCAGTATCATATTGAAGAAGGTACTATTTTAAAATCTGCTTCAAACCTAAATTACAATAAAAAATTTAATTCAGCAGAAAAGCATAGCTTAGATAAAATAGCATTACAGGCATAACTTGTTCTGCATCTATTCAAATGAAATGTGTATTTATTACAGTCAAACTTCAATATTAAGCTTAAAAGCCAGTACCAAGTTCGATTTTCTACCTTCTAGCTGTTTAGAAGTAGGCGAGATTTATATGATGGGACAAGATCAGAGAAATTTATGGAAGAAAGCAGGCTTAAAAGATTTTTGAACTCGTCCCGTTCTGTCGATAAGCACGGCATATTCTAATGTAGAACGAACAAATGCTGTAAATTGTAACTTAAGAGTATAAGGGTCTGCAAAGTTCAAGCCATTCCCTCCTATACAACCAAGTATAGAAGAGTACTCTTTAGACAGAATAAAATCTATATGATTAAGAGACGTAAAACGTGTATAAAAAACAACCTCTAGATCTTTCATTTCTTCAATAGATTGGAGTATGTTATCGCCGATTTTATCAGAAGTAGGAATAATATTAGTTATTTTGGAAAACGAGACTTTAAAATATTTTCTTTATTTTCAGCGATAATCGAGAGACACTACACCAATTATCTAAACCGTTAACATCAGCCTGAAGTTTATGTATTGGGAATGGGAATAAGTTTTTGTCCTTTCTTAGCCAAAGTTACGAATTATTTAAACAATTACATAGCCCATGATATTATGCGAAGTATATGCCATTGGAAACTACTACTTTACTCCATCTTTCAGGTTCGTATGCTACCTGCTTTCCTTTGACGAAAACTTCGATTTCTTTTGACTTGAATCATTCATTGAGCCAGTTTGTGATGCTCTCGTCAGAACTGAACTGCTCTCCAAAAAGGGCTAACTTCATTGATCGGAACAGTTAGTTATTCAAAGATACAATGTCTGGGGAATACGTCGGGTGGGGCAAGATTTCCCATTCAGTCCCTCTATATATTCCTAGACCGATTTAGCAACGTGTGGCCTGGCGTTGTGATGGTTTCAGATGATTTAAGGAGTTCATAATAGATATTTTGGATTGCCCTGGTAATCATTAATCGCCTTTTCTTTAGGGGAAATAGGTCAACAGTGACAATTGTATCATCTTTTTTAAAGTTTTCATTAAACTTTTAATAAAATGCAGTCAAACGTGCATTCATAAGCAATATTTTCCAAAACGTTAACGGAAATGCAGACTTTATAAACTTCGTACAGATTATGAAATCTTTCCTCTAACTTTCTTCTTTAAATACTGCGAAGAAAATTCGTGAGCTCCTTGGTGATAAATTGAACTTAAGGACATTTTTTCAGCAGTGTCGTTAATTTCTTTGCACCAACTAAAAACTTAAATAGCAATGAGATCTATGCTCCAACAAAAACATCACATCAAAGTATAGAGTTGGCGCTTTGCTTTACTAGCAGCTCTCTTCACTATATTCGCTCTTATCGCAGCCTTCGCATTAAATCACTATTACGCTGATACTCGTATATGTGCCAGTGTACCAACAGGTTCGTAGTCATCCCCGAAATATGATAGAAGTAATTTTCATGCCTACAAATTTCATCTTGTGTAAGAAATCTCAACACTGGTTAAGCTCGGCTTATGGCGGACCCTATAGAGGAAGGACCTTTTAGAGCGTATTGAGGTTTGGGGCCTACAAGAACGTATTAATAGTCGCCGCTGTTTTCAAAGAGCACTGCGTATCCAGGATAGGAAATGGCACGCAATATTTTTGCAGTAGCTTCAACTTTATTGGAAAGGAAGAAAATTTAGAGCTTCTTCTGTATAGTTCAGCAGCATTTTGTAGAATTACAATGAAGTTCTTAGACTAACCTTATTTTTATAGTCTAACAGAAGTTATCTACGCTTTGAAAGAGTTTCTACTTAAATATATAGTCTCTAAATAAAGATTTGATTTTTACAAGAAATCTGGTAGGAGTTTTGTAAATTCGTTCTGCTCATAGAATTAAAAAACAAAAATTATAATCTTTCAAGCTGAAATTTGTACTAGCACTGTATGAAAGTTTTTGGCATACATGTGCCTCATTTTATGAGTACTCAATTTTGGTAAGTGCATAGATACCATCGCATAACTTTCCCTCTAAGCTCTGGATTTTGGCGTTTACTGCACAGACAGACATTTGGCAAATTGTTAGCAAAATGTTAATATGTACCATAAACCCGCTGCCGCCATATGCACATATCCACATCACAGCAACAAGCTGATACCACATAATTCCCCTCCTTGCCTCACTTCTCTTTGAGTCAAACATTCAACCCGGTTTTTGAAAACTTGACACTGCACGCAAACACCCCGTATATGGAGATGCAACAATGTTGCTATGAAACCGCAATGCAAATGTGTCCATGGGTAGGAGTACAGTATGTGTTCAACGAATTATGAATGGTAAGAGTTTGTTATGCATTTATCAATTACTAGATATAAGTACATGTGTATGAGTATAGCTTAGCCTTTTAAAAATTAAAGCCAAAATGAACGGATTTTATTCGACGAAGGCTTTAACATATAATGGACTCAACCACATTTATGAAAGAAGGTTAGAAAAGGAAAGTACTTTTATGTATCCTTGCATCAAAAGCAATAAATATTTTATTAATACTCGAAAAGGGCTTAAAAAGTTATGCAGAGAAGAAAAAGCGAACTATTTGTTACTATTTTTTCTTCAAAGATTAAAATTTTTACTTTCATTGATGACTTGAAGCTTTATTATCACAGATGGACCTGCTTTAGCTCATTTCGCTGAGAGAGAAAGCGCTTGGAAGCTTTAGTGCTGAAAAATGCTGTGGCCGTAGATTTAAGTTGCGTAGAGCAACCGATGGCGATTACATTTTCATGTAAGAATATGTACCCTGCCACTCAGCTAGGGTAGGTATTAATGGCCTCAACAAGCTAAGCGTATAAATATTGCTGCAAATTGAGAACTCACTAAACTAAAATACGATTGAAAACACAAGAAATTTGTACCAAAGTACTAAGTATGAGCAGAATCAATTACAAAATTAAGCCTATTGGTTGCAATGGGGGGAATGGCAACTGTTTTCCAAACAGAAGTTTTTGCCATCCTAAAAGTAGCCGAATGGATAATCGAGAGGAGATGGAGCGGGAAACAGATTGGAGTCTTCAGTGACAGTCAGGCTGCATTGAAGGCCCTGGAGAACGCGAAGCAAACCTCGAAGATTGTTCAAGAATGTAAGAAGAAGCTTAATTCTGTCGCAAGACAAAACAGGCTTGTACTTATATGGGTTCCGGGACACTCCGGTGTTCAAGGAAACGAAATTGTCGACGAATTGGCCAACCGTGGATCAGCGGTGCCCCCACAGGGGCCAGAGCCAATAATCGGAATCAGTCCCGCAGGAATCAAGAATTGGATCAACGATTATGTAGGCAATCTACATAAAGAGCGATGGTCCGGTCTAGAACGCTGCAGAACTGCAAAGTGTTTTGTGACAAGTCCGAACAGAAAACTGTCAAACTTTCTACTAAAACTTAGAAGGAAAGACATTCGGTTGATGGTCGGCATCATTACAGGACACAACCCATGGGGTCAGCATATGACCACCATTGGAATCATCGAGGACCCGGTATGCCTGTCATGCTTGGAGGAGGCGGATAGCACTGAGCACTTTCTCTGTGAGTGTCCTGCCTTTGCTAGAGCGCGACTACGGGTACTGGGTTCCGATGTCATGGGAATGAGTAATATTCGTTCTCTAAAACTGAAGGATATTTACAGATTTGCCAAAGAATCTGGAAAATTCTCACAGGACTAACTATCTCTATCTCTGTCTCTATTCTTTCCTATCTCTTTCTCTGATATTTTTCTCCCTCCCTCCTTGACTATCTACCCCCTTTCCAGAGCTTTAAATACAATGGGCTTTTTAGCCTGAGTGTTTTAGGAGCCACCAAATCTCCTGGTGCTCCTTGGCTCGACCTCTTCAAATTCAAATTCAAATTCAAGCCTATTGGTAGGAGAAGAGAAGAATACAGGGTCCAGTACGAGAAGAACATGGTCTTTATCGCATCAGATATGATAACATGCTAGAATATTTACTACAAGGGGAAAATGTCGGCGGAAAAGATGGTTAGACGACGTTGATGACGATCTAAGAAGATTAGGAGTGACCAACTAGCATAGTATGGCTGTGGCCCGAGATGCATGGAGAAAAATTGTGAATAAAGCTAAGGCTCACACCAATCTATGCATGATGATGACGACTAAGGATGAGTGAGGGAATGAGTACAAATTACAAAAAAAGTTCCCCACATATGTTCTTTGCTTTAGGCAGAAATACACCCGGAGGTTTGCCAATGCCTGCCGAGGAGCGACCGGCATTAGAAAAAACGTTTTCTATCATTTGGTGTTTCATATCTGGTGTTTCAAACCTGTGCACTTCCGAACGGTAGTCACGCACGAATCTATTGGGCTACAGTGGGTGTTCAAATGAACTATAAATTCTCAGTCAGAAGACTGACGTAAAACGGTTACCATCGTAAGGGACCAGAACAATCGATTTACCCAGTACAACATTAGAAATAAAAGTGAGAGCGAGAAATGCAAATCTACTTTGCTGAGACCTGATATTTAAATGCACCCAGCCCGATTCGTAGGAGGTCATCGGTTCACTAAAATTTAGAAACGTGATGGAAATTTAATTAATATTTTCTTGACTCTTTGTATCCGGCTTGTATATAAAGAATGGTACGATATCTAGATGAAAACTAGACAAGTATAAAGCGCCTTCAAGTTACAAGGATTGATAAAAGCAGAAGCATTACGTCGAATAAAGTGTATAAGATAGTGAAATAATATTCAAGCTGCGGCAAAACGATAGCACATCAACATTTTGGGCAGTTTAGAATATTTTTCTTTTCTTCTGGCAATAGCAGTGAAGGCGCCATTATGAGACTTCCAACGAACAGATATCAACAGCCAACCAGAGCTATTGATATAATGGAGAGAAATGATAGGACTTAGATTGGCGCACTGCCCTAGGCTATCCAAGAAAGAAGCACCCCGAGACCTTCATTATCTAGCTGTGAAACCCTGTCATTTACAGAGAAAGTGCTAAACAGACTCACTCTCTGAAAAGTCCTCACAGTTTCTGCAATGCGGATTCAATGGTAGTAGAAGTTTTTTTTTTTTTGATGAGTGTTAATTGACTAATGATCGGTAAGCACAGCTAGAAGCTTGGAAATTGAATGGCATAGAGTCTTCAAGACTATCTGCGTCCTGCGTCTATTGTACTGGGGCCATAGGATTTTCGAAATATCACACGAGGAAATGGAGTTCCATCTGATCTGTGCTCTCTTGAGAATTAAGTTGCGTAATTTCCTTTTGGCAACAGTCAGGGGCATGACGATGAACGGGTAAGAGACGTCTGGGATCAATTCAGTCGACCCCTTCATGGCAGGCTCATCAGCAATTTCCTTCTGTGTTTCTATGTCTGGGAACCCAGATAAAAGAAATGTTACCTGCACACCCCAAAGATTTGACTGAAAAATCCTGGTGATTTGTTTTTAATTTTTTCCTTAACGGTTTCGCCCATTTTCTTCACAGGTTACATAAGTACACAGAAAAAAAAAATATATTGTATATAAAAATCAAAGAGAGTTTTTTGTAACTTCAAACTTACACTTTTATGTACTAAAATTTAATAAGCTGTAAAACCGCATACTAAACCCTGTACTTGATTTAAAATTGGTAGAATTGTGATAAAATCTGTGTAGTATTTTTCCAATTTTTATAGACAATTTTAAAGTTCGATTTATAAGGTTTTTATTAGACAATGAAATATACTTTTTATACAAAAATAACAACACTAAAAAAAAAAAAAAAGTGTTAAAACTTATCGGAAAGTTTTGTTTTATGATTTGTCATGAAAGTAGACACTTAAACTCGTAACTTCAAAAACCAAATTAGGAAGAGCTCTTGAAATATTGTAATGTATAAAAAAGCGATTAAGCTTTCGTGTATACGTGGAATGAAAGTGTTTATTGATGTTCCACAATGGATTATTTCAGATGCACCAATCATATAGATTTGGACGCTGCAATCATTTAGATTTATTGCAGAGTATACTGTGAGATAGAAGAAATGTATATACCTTTATGATTAAAAACTGATCCCAATGTCAATAATGATCATAATAAATCGTTAAGGCCCCAAATTCTACCTCTAGGAAATTATAATTTATATTTTGAAGGGCTGAGAAAATATTGAGCCAAACAGTAAGCAAATTATTTCACACTGGCACACAGAAATTTTAGAACTTAACTACTTTAACAGACGCCCCATACTGTATTTTCAATTGCTAATCTATGTTGGAACTTGTAACATTTTCTTAACGTTCATAACTCATTGAACAAATACTGTATATCTTACTGCTTTTGTCTTCGATAGTTCATATGCTGCCGTGAGTGAGTATGGGAGTGTGCTTATGTGTGTTACGTGCGAATGGGTTGAAGGAAGAATGCCGCAATGAATTTGCTTGCGATGACAGTGTCGTTGGCAGTATTGTTGAATGAAATGCAATCTGATAGCACAGCAAGTTGCCGACTATGACAATTGCACAAATGTCATTGTTTTTGCTGGTCCTATTGGTGTTGATGTTTGTAGGTTGTGCAGAAGGAAAGCGGCATTGGCGGCAGAGTAGCGAAACAACACAAAGCCGTTGGCGGTTGAAAGATTTGTCATTTCATAAACCAGAAAACGAGTAGACTAACGACTCTGACACGCAAGTTGCCATAGACAAACGAGGACGGCGTTTAAACGAGCCGACAAACAACCAGATATAGCATAGATCACAGTACATATGCACATACATATATATGCAGAGAAAGTATTAGTGAAAGCGGATACTAAGTGTTGCGATGACAGGAAATGGTCATTGCAATATTTTGAGTAATGAGTGCTGGATGTGGTACAAAAAACTGTAGGAGCTGGAGTAATAAAAAATAGATTAATAGTAAGTACGAGCAAAAAGATAAGGATTGACCTAGAAATGCTACAATTTCGTGAACACTTTTTGACCTACTATAAAACGTTTTAATTTATTTTTATTTCTTTATTGTAAATTTAATCCTTTCTCCATCCTGCTCAGCGAAACTCAGCGAAATGTGCTTGATAACTGATTTTAGCCCCCGAACCTGTTTCAGGTGAATTGAATATTTTTTAGTTAAATTTTGTGCGCATGAATCCTTCAACCTCTAGTTTTAATCGTTTGCTTTGTAGGTAAGGAGAATTACGCATATTTTATTAACATTAAATGAAATAAAAGATACTGGGACGATGAAATTATCATAATGAAGAGCATTCGAATTAGTTGAGGTTCCGAAAATGCATACAAATGTACATATACGTATACTCGTATAGGGTAAAGTGGGGTACCTGTGACTATGGGACAGCATTGACTTTAACATTTTCGGTGTCAAAATGATTCAAAAACTTCGCAAATACAGAACTGTACGCAGCCTAATATAATAATACATGCTTATATGTAGTTTGGTACTTTTCCTTAAATGCTCAGCGGAGCAAGACGTGTTTCAGTGATTTTCAATTGGGTGATGTAATTTTTATGTATCGCTACGTAAGCATTTTTTTAAGTAAAAGCAATTGTTTTCTAAAGGCTAAAGTTATTAACTGGTGCTTCGAGATTTCAATTTTGAGAAAAAATCGGTAAGTAACAATAAGTTTTTAAGAATAAAATATCAAAACAATGAATGTGGATAAAGTCATTTGGGGCACATTTGACTTTTGAGTGTGGGGTGCTTTTGACGAATGTCAAGGGTGCCCCATGTTATAATTATGTTAATATGTTTGATAACTCAAAGTAATTTGGCTCATTTATATATGACTTTTGTAGAGTAATGGTACGAAACTATACGAAAAAGTCATCTGGAAAAGAAATAAATGAAGAAAATATTAAAAAAGCCATGAATGATGTAAAAAATGGAGATGAGACACAAACTTCGGCAGCAAAAAAATACAGCATCAAAAGAAAGATATTTATAATGCGAATGAAACGTCAAGGTCCACTTAAACTTACGGTACAGACTCTAGTAATAGTCATATCGCGTGAACTCTTCGCAAAGAAACTCGAAGAGGAGCTTGCTGACTATATAAAGAAATGTGCCTGTCATACCACACATTCAGAAAGTTTGTTTATGATCATGCTAAATAAAATCAGATCACCGTTCCAGTTGAATGGAATGTTACTAAGGAAGCAAGTAAGAACAGGCTTTTCTCAAAAAAAAAAAAAAAAACCCAACGAACCTTTGCGAAAGCCAGAGAAAGTAAGCCTGGCCAGACTTTCGGGCTTTACAAAATCAGCTGTAGAAGAATTTTACTCAAACCTCAGGGCAATTTATAAAAAATACTCCTTCAAAGGATATATATAACTTAGATGAAACTGTAGTAACTACGGTCTTAGAACCTCCTAAGGTAAGTATTTCAGTTCATCTGAGACAAGACACATAGTGCCTACCTAGACAATTTATTATATATCGGTTTCCTGTTTTTTTAAATAGACTCTTGCTCGAAAAGATCAGAGAACAGTGTCTCAAGCTACCTCAGCATAGCGTGGAAGCCTAGTCACCATGGTTGGAATTGTATGTGCCAGTGGAAACCATTTGCCCCAGGTGTATGTGTTTCCTCGTTTACGATTCAACGAAAGATTCACATATGGATCCTTTGCAGGTTCATTGGCTCTGAACTCAAAATCTGGCTGGATGGCTTCAGAACTCTTTATCGAAGAAATTGTTCAAAAGATAAGCCCATTCTCGTTTTACTAGATAACTATTCATCTCATTGTAGTCTCGAAAGCATTAACTTTTGCAGAGACAATGGAATTGTGATGCTATCTTTTCCACCTCATACCTTGCACCGTTTGCAGCCCGACGCAATGTTTTGTTTTTTGAAATAACGTCTTGTTTTTTACGTTACTGTAAGTATAAAATAAAGTAAAAAATACAATGGTCAAATGTGCCCCTTTAAAAGTCAAAGGTACCCCACCGGCGGGGCACATTTAACAAATTAGCTATTGTTTAAAAAGAGGCCGAATAAGGTATTTACACTGTTCTTTGTAACTCCAATGCCAGTTATATATTAAGATTAATTTCTAATAGTTACTATCAATTTTTAAAATCTACGTTTTTCTCAAAAAATATGCGAGAAATACGGCTTCGCAAAAAAGGTGTCACAGGTGCCCCACTTTCCCCTACATATAATTGGCGCTTATACTCCTTGCTCGGGTATTTAGCAGAGCCTCTGCTCTGATTCGTAGTGCCTGTCCTCATATTTTTTTGGAAATGAAGAGACCTACAGTTTTAAGGCCCCTCTAAAGGGCAGAAATACACTCTTAGATGTATCATTGTCTGTTGAGGAGTGACCACCATTAGAAAAAATGTTTCTATCATCCTTAGCGAGCCCGGCAAACATCGAATAATATTCACGCACCATCCCATTCGCCTACGACGGCCGAAAATATTCCTTACTTTAAAATTTTCAATGAAAAAAAGCGAAAGCTTCCGAATGCATAGAAAATTTCTTAGAAGAATTTACGAACAATTTTTGAGTGATATCTCTTAACAATATTTTTAAGAACCAAGACTAAATGCAAATTACATCGGTCAGAAAATACAACAATATCGAGTAACATATACATATTTTTTCGCGCTTGGAAATAACGATTTTTTTGTGAGTTTTTTTTTTTTTTTAATTTTTGTAAAATTATTTTTTAAAGTAATTTTTAAAACATCAAAATTACTTTTTAAGTTTTAAACTTTCCATCAAAAATAATAATTATTTTTTCAATTGATTTATTTTGAGCGTAATTAAAACACATTTCTTGAACGTTATTTCTTTCTCAGAATTTTTTTCTTGGCAGAATTGAGTTTTATCTCGTTTTTCAGTAGATTGAAAAACTCAAAACTATTTTCACCTCACCTCCAGTTACTAGATAAAATTTTCCAAACATTACAATAAAACTCAGAAATTATCATTTTTGACCGAAAATTATAAAAATATCAAAATAATATCTATATAATTGAAAAAAAAAATTATATTTTATAACATTTTGATTAAAAAAATATTTTTTGAATGGCGTTACCACTTTTTTTGAATTCAGAAAGTATAGATATTATCTACATAGATATATATATATATATATATATATATGCATATATATAATTGGCGCGTACACCTTTTTTGGGAGTTTAGCCAAGCTCCTCCTCCTATTTGTGGCGTGCGTCTTGATGCTGTTCCACAAATGGAGGGGCCTACAGTTTCAAGCCGACTCCGATTGACAGATATTTTTTTTATGAGGAGCTTTTTCATGGCAGAAATACTCTGGAAGGTTTGCCATTGGCTGCCGAGGGGCGACCGCTATTAGGAAAACGTTTTTCTTAATTTTGGTGTTTCACCGAGATTCGAACCTGTGTTCTCTCTGTGAATTCCGAATGGTAGACACGCACCAATCCATTCAGCTACGGCGGCCGCAACGGAGAAGAATATCTTTATTAAATATCTGAATGTGAATAAAAATTCGCATGAGACTGCTAGTCAATTCGAATGACATCTAGGTTTGAAAAGGCAATAAAGATGTCTGCTCCTGGTACTTCCACATTAATAAGTCAACGTGGAAAAGTAAGTAAGTAAGTAAGTTGCGTGGAAAAGGCAAATTCCTCGCGCGCTTCTTGTTATTTGTTTTTGCTAGACGAAAGCTTAAAGACAAGTTTGTTGTTTGGACAGCCTGTCTGCACATGTGAATTAGATCAGTTGTTGAACTCACACACGAATTTATCGGGTATTTTTTTAGGAGCTTAATAATTTAAATAGTCAGAAATATTGTTGAAATGGATTTTTTTATTAAAATCTAATCAATGATTTCATGGTAACTATTTTTTGATATGATATATGGCATATATGTATTTGCCGAGGCTACGAGTTACATGCTTCATTCGATTAGTTTAATTTTTGACTACCTTTTCTATATATCTACTATATCTCGACGAGCGGCTTGTCATTCATCGTAACGATAGCTCCTGCCTAATTATGAAAAAAATAAGATCGCTTGATCCCGCCTATGCACTATTTACTTCACGAACAGATTTGTGCTTTTTCCAAGTAAATTTCTAAAATTTCGAAACGTTATTCTGGTGCTAAATGATTCATGATGACTTGCCCAGCCTTAGTGAACAGAAATGCCAACACACTTTGTTATTCTCAATTGTCAAGTCATATTACATCTTTTTTATTTGTACGTTCGTTTTCAAACGTGAACGATCGTATAATTCAAGTTTCAATACAATTCAATTACAATTTACAATTTAAGTCTCTAAAAAATATTGTTTTTGACTGCGCTAAAAGCTTCTCTGTCTCGCCGCATTCCACAACTCTCTGATGATAGCTGATGCCTGCCCAGTCCAGTATCTAATATTATGCAACCATGATATTTGTTTTCTTCCAATACTTCGTCTTCCTCCTATTTTACCCTCCAGGATGAGTTGCAACATTTCGTACCTGCGATAGAATATGCCCTAAGTAAGCTTCACTGCCGTGAGAAGCCGCCTACTCCGGTTTATTTGGCAAAGAACTTCAATACTGGAAATGTGATCAGTCCATGAGATTTTCAACATTCGCCTATATATCCACACTTCAAAGGCTTCTAGCTTGTCAGTCACTTTAAGCGTCCATATCTCCATCACATACAAAAATACTGACCCTACGTAGCATTTAACCCTTTGAAGCACACATTTTACTTACCAACCGCTTTTATGATTGCATGTAATTTTAAGGGTTTCAGGGGTCGCTGATTACGAATCTGGGGTCAGATTTGAGAAATTCAATATGGCGGATACAAAATGGCGGACCTATTTTTTGAAAACTTGTTGGATACTCACCAAATTTGATATTAGGGGGTTTTTGGGGTCGCTGATTACGAACCTTGAGTCAGATTTGAGAAATTCAATATGGCGGATACAAAATGGCGGACATATTTTTTGAAAACTTGTTGGATACTCACCAAGTTTGATATTAGGGAGTTTTTGGGGTCGCTGATTACGAATTTTGGGTCAGATTTGAAAAATTCAAAATGGCGGATACAAAATGGCGGACATATTTTTTTTAATCAGCGACCCCAAAAACTCCCTAATATCAAACTTGGTGAGTATCCAACAAGAATTTCTCAAATCTGACCTCAGATTCGTAATCAGCAACCCCAAAAACCTTATAGTATCATGTCCCATCTTTATACATTATGTACTTTGTTGAAAAATGAATTTTTTCCTGAAAATAGACGATTTTTCAATTTGTTTATCTGTAATTGTTTATAAATTCACGCAAAACAATTTTCTTAGTTTCAGTTACATTCTTTGATATATGGATTATCATATAAATAAATTTTCTCGGTCCCATTTTCATAAATCTGAAATCTGTAGAGAAAAGTTGAGAAAAAAGAAGGTGGGAACCTGGCTTCCCACCATGCTCCTAAGGGTTAACGAAACGAATTTTTAATTGTATGCTAATTTCATGACCACAGAATACTGATCTTGCCATTTCTACTTGTTTCAATTTTTGTACAATAATTTCTTCCGTTCCCAGTTCTCATTAATCCAATATCCAATGGGTTCACCTTGCATCGATAAGGTTAAATTATTGCAAATATTATTTATATATATATATATATATATTATTTTTGTACATACAACCATGAATTTATTCTTAGTGACATTGGTCTTGAGGCCGTGTTTATTGTTGTATTCACCAACCTTATCTAAAAGGCTTTCCAAATCTTTCATACTGACCCCAACAAGTGACATGTCATCAGCATACCTGATGCAGTTATCATAATTATCAGATCTTTTACTTTTACGCCTTATTGTACATTATGAAGTGTTTCCTGAAATACTGATTCAGAGTAAATATTTCATAAAAGGGATGACAGTTTGCACCCCTGTCTAATGTTTTTCAATATTACAATTTCGTTTGTATTTTCGTTATTTATTCTAACCTCTGCGGTTTGGTTTCATAATGGATTTCTTATAGAGTGCAACACCTTTTCGTCGATGTCAAGTGGTTGTAATATAAAACATTAAATAGCTTGTCATCTTGCGCTGTATCAAAGGCTTTCTCATAATCTGCAAGGCAAATAAAAGCGTCTTTTTGCACATCTTGGGAATTACGAATGGTATTCAATTCGAAAAATTCTTTAAAGAGTGATTTATTAAGCCTAACCGATACTCATTGCATTTTACCCTATGAGGTTTTTTGGGCAAAGCGATAAAAACGCCAGTATCAAAAATGTGATTTTCCAATAAGAGGTGTTATTCCCGTAAAAGATCAATGGTTTCGTTGCTTGTGTGGCACGTAGCGCCGTCTTGTTGAAAATAAACGTTGTCCAGATCAATACCATCCAATTCCGGCCACAAAAAATCGTTAATCATCTGTCGATAGCGCAATCCATTCACCGTAACTGTTGCTCCAGCTGCATTTTCGAAAAAGTAAACTCCAATGACTCCGCCAGACCGGAAACCGCACCAAACAGTCGGACGTTAAGGATGGAGAGGCTTTTCAACAATAACTCTTGGATTTTCTGAGCCCCAGATCCGACAATTTTGCTTATTGACGAAGCCACCGAGGTGGAAATGGGCCTCATCACTCAAGATGATTTTCGATGGAGTTTCGGATCATTTTCTTGCATTTGAACGACTCAATCAGCAAAGACACGATGTTGTTGATGATCGACCGGTTTGAGTTCTTTTGTTAACTGTACTTAATATGCCTTAAGACCCAAATCTTTATGCAAAATACGTTGTAATGACGTTTGTGAAATGCCTAATCCCAAAGAACGACGAGGAATGGACAAACCTGGGTTTTATTCAACACTTTCGGCTACAACAGCAATATTTTCGGCTGTTCTTAAACACCTCGAATTTTTTCACCGATTTCTGTATTGCGGTCCGACAAAGTGCTTCACGATGGCCCAAAACTGTTCGAGTTTTACGAACCGTCTCTGCCAAATTTTCACCGTTTTTATATTTAATTTTTAGTATTAATTTTATTAAATTAATTAATAATTAATTTTAATAATTTCAATGCATTATTTAGGCGTATCGTTTCACTTTTATTGACGGCGTAGTTTCTACTTGTCAAATATCAAAAAATGACAGCTTCAAAAGTGACATCTACCGAAATAGCGGACTATTCAAAAAAAACCTTGTTATTGGAAAACCCCTTAGATTGAGATTATTTTCATCCATTAGTTTGATTAGTCTGGTCTTTTGACTTTAATGTCTTTGAAATGATTGATGTCTTTTGTTACTTCTTCTAACTGACGGCAGAAATATTAGAATTGGTGAGTGGTGAGTGGTGTATGCAATTTTCGGTTGTTGTGGAACAATTTACGTACATATTTTTCGAGTACCCGTTTTTTTCACTTGTTTGAGATGCTATTTCATAATTTCATTTGCGACCATTGTCGTTATTGATATCCATTGTTCTTATCCAGCTAAAAAAGCACCCGATACATATGTACTTATTAAAGATGTCAGTTTCAGGATTCCTGACCACGGTATTTCGGTGTTTTAAGTCCCGAAAATCCGGAGATTATTCGTCTACAATTCCGACATTTGCAGAATTTGAAAGTTCTTATGAAGCATATGAAGTCCAGGCAGAAAATTCCTTTTATAGCAAAAACAGAACATAGACCTTAACTTTTTAGCACATATGGATATATATCAACGCTTTTGTTTTCTTTTTGATATAGAAAGAAACATTTGCTTAGCAGGCAATGCAGAAATAAATAAATAAAATAAATACAGTATACTCTCTCTTAAGCGTACACCTAACGGACTGACAAATTTGTCCGCTTATGAGAGATGTTCGCTTATATGAAAAATATAAAAAGAGTTCATAAAAATGTGTAATAGATGTATATTTAAACAGTTTTATTTCCGAAACAAGAATATTAATACCTACAAACATATAAGACAAGGAAGAGATTTTCATCAAAATTTTTTTCGAGAATTAAAAAGCAATATTTATTACTTAGATTATAGAATAGATTACTAAGATATTCAAATTGGTTTAAAAAAGTCAAGAAATTTAGCTTGGCGAGTTTCTCCTTTAATTTCAATATCTTGAAGATGTGTTTGAAGATCAGTAAGAAGTTAAATACCCTTCAATACCCTTTAGAGAAAAATCATTTAGTTTTCTTATATTTAAATAAAAATTTTTATAGGAAATTAATTTGCCGTCAATCTCATTTTCTATTTCATCTTCAGACGAGATGGCCAACGATTCTGGGGAAACAGTTAACACTTCAGTATTAATATTCTCCAAATCTTCATCTTTAATCAAAATTTCATTATCTAAATTAAGATAGTCTTACATGTCAACTTGGATTTCGCTCTGAGCTTGATTAATAACGTTGGAGAACTGAGCAAGTGTTGATAGAGAAATCATCTTCTACGGTCCAATCGCTATCGTGGTTGGGCACATCTGTTTTCCCAAACCTAGCTTTATTGAGTCTGTGTATGATATAAACAACATTTAACAAATTGATTGATTTTGACAACGCCATAGCAGAATTTGTCTCTTCCATTCGAAACAAAATGTGTTCTCAAATTACGATTTATACATGAACTTAAAGTTCAAAGGCATTATAGTCTTGGTCAAGGAGCTGACAAAATGCAGTTGTGTTTTCTAGGAGATAAATAACTTTAACATTTCTGAATTTCAGATCGCGAGGATGGGAGGCCGCATTATTTACTCGTAGAAATAGGGCGACGCTCCGCTCTTGAAGTTGCATTTTTTAATCGAACTGCACAAGAAAATCCATCATCAAATCAGACGTCATCCAAGCCTCTTGGTTTGATCGTCATATAACAGGTAAATGGTTCAAATTTACGCTGCGAAATGCCTCAAGTTTTGCAAGTTTCCCAATAATAAAAATACACTAAAATCATCCTAATTGAGTTTCACTGAAATTTCTTTAGCTTTGCTCCTTGTAAGTGTGCCTGACAAAGGTATACCTTTATTTCGTGCCTTCACAAGCCCTTTGTGGCACAATTGATCAATATTAAGACCTTTGGGCTTTAGTAAACTTCTTGCTTTCTCCGGATTGAAATCAGTATTCCACAAACGCAAAATTTGGTCTGTGTCTTTGATTATGCAAGCAGCTTGAATTTTGCTGATCTCACATTTCTTTGCCAACTCGCGTTCACTAAAGTTTTCATTTTTATGAATTTCAATCACATTATCACGTATGCATGCAATAAGAAACTACGTGTATATGAATGTAAAAACATATTTATATTTTTATTGCATTAAAAACAAGTTTTTCGTATTTAGAGGATTCCCGTCCATACATATGACACAAGAGTTAGCAAGAGAGATAAGCAAGAGCTGTATGAATATGGCAGAAAGTAAACTTAAAAAAAATGTTGTGGGCTGTCCGGTTATGGGGAATGAAAATATCCTTTGGGGAGGAAAACAAATGTCCACGTTCTGTTATCAGAGGGTTGTCCACTCAAGATGGAAAAATTTTCAAAAACCCTTAAGAATTTTTTAGTACTGATAAAACTGTTCATTTATGGGAGGTGTGCGTTAGGAGAGAGTCCACCGTATATATTTATGCCTCTCTTGTAAACAGTTGCACTGAATCACTGAATTTTCTATTTTAACATAAATAAACGTGTAATAAAACCTACTATTTTATGTTTAAGTTGGACGAGATTAAAAAATAAATGAACTGCTTCCAACTCCAAAATTAATTCGTTTACTTTTAATTTGTTTTCGTTTTTTTTTTTTGCACCGATAATTTTTCGACACACCTTTAATTTACTTTATCTGTTATGTACAAGCATAAGGTAAAGCTGTAGGTCCTTTCATTTGTGGAACAACGTCAATACGCACGTCACAAATAGGAGGAGGAGCTCGCACAATCATCCAAAAAAAAAAAAAAATATACAGGGTTGCCCATATTCGACGGATCCGACGGATTTCGATGACTCTTTGGGCCCATTCCAATCGACGAGGCTTGCCCGCAGGCAATAATTTTTGCGCCAATTGAATCTTATACGGTAATAAATGCAAATCAATGCGGACAATTCATTGTAAAGTGGTCCGAGCAATGCCCAACTGCTGATAACGGCGATTTTGGGATGTCCTTGGCACCGCCTTGGTCGGTTTTGATTTGGCCTCTTTGGACTAGAAAGAGCATCACCAGCCGACAACCTTTCGTACAAACGTTTATTGGTGTTCTTAGAAGGCGCACTTTTCACATTATTAAATTTTTTATACGCACGTTGAGTTTTCACAATTGACTTCTTTTGTTGAATGAAAATTTCAACAATTTGGAGCATTTGCGTGGCATTTAATGTTCCATGGTAAAAATCTGCTGGATTGACGCTTCCAACGCGGTAGGTCATTAAGCGATCTGACGAGTCTGTCAAAAGATAAAGGGTTGCCAGATGGGTCCGTTGAACATTGGCATGTATATACAAGGTGAAGTCCAAAATAAACAACACTAAGCTAAAATAAAAACGAAGTTAACTTTGTTCTGATAACTTCGAGTTTATTTATTCAAAATAGTCCCCTCTGGCCCCTCTCCCACTGGCCCCTCTCCTCTCTGGCGATCTAAAAGCTTTTCGAAAGAGTGTTTCAGGTCATTGACCGAAATGTCCTTCAGGATGTCGGTACAGCCCTTTGGATGGCTTCCACATGAGCAAAACGTTGTCTTTTCATGGCCAAGGACAATTTTCCGAACAGTAGAAGTCGCAGGGACCCATATAAGGCGAATAAGGTGAGTGATTGATGGCTAAAAGGCGATTTCTAGTCAAAAAATCAGTCACAAGAGTGGATCGATGATATGGTGCATTATCATGCAATAAGCGCCAGCTTCCTCCTTTGCGGTATTCATGGTGAATTCGACGAATGCGGTGCAACAAACGCTTCAGAACGCCAAGACTGGAAATTGCATAGACGATTTGGCCCTTTGATATGAACTCCTTGTGGGCAATTCCCTTGGAATCGTAAAATCAAATGAACATCGACTTGGTTTTTGACTTCTTCAAACGCGATTTTTTGGGTTATGGCTCGTTTGGCGGCATCAAAAACAATTTTATGACACCAGTCTTGATTATTTTGGACTTCACCTTGTATATATAACTTCTGGAACTAATCCAACTATTCCCATACTTCCGGAATAAAATTTCGAAAATTTCGGGATCCCAAACATAAAAAAATACATCTCTAGTGTTTCAACATAAATAAGTACGTCTGTCTGGCAGTTTTGTGCTGTCGTCGACTACATTAGCACACGCATTCCCAACTCTACAGGTGCTTAATTAATCGAAATCCTCAATACCGCCTACAACATAACGCGTGAGTCAAACATATGCAACTCAATATAAATAGATAAATGCCAAGGAAAATATAATCGAAACATTTGGGCAAAAATCTAAGAAAGTAGACGAAGAAATCGGAACGTGTCAATGGAATGTTAAGTTGCCGCCAGACAAAAAGTACGTAATCACAAGCAAGCCGAAAAACCGAATATAAATAAAATTTCTAACCAACCATTAGAAGCAAAATACATATTAGAGGTAGACTTTTGGTAGTACACTGTTTGTCTGCTGCATGCAATTTTCTCTACTTTAATGAATTCTTAATTGGCAATTTTAATTAATCCTCATGAAATCCTTACAAGATGATTAAACATTGGCGGCGGTCGTTAAAAAAAAAAAACGGGAATGCGAAAACGGGTGGAAATGGGGGGCTCGGTTCAGCTGAAGCAATAGTTAATTCTGATGGTTGGGATATGAGTTAGCTTGTTTTTGCTTTGGATTCACTTTGAGCTTGGCATCAATTTGTTACGCTTTTTTTTAGTTGGCTTTGCTTTGGTGGTTGCCTTTGCTGCCTAGCGTTTTGCCATTTGTGTTGGGCTTTCCTTTGTCTTTGCGCTTCCACTGGATGTGGGTATTGGTTTGGTGGTCGTTTTGCTTTTAGTCAGTACATATGTATGTTTATCCTTATGCCAGTCTGTGTGCATAGCTGGATTTGTGTTAATCGCACTTGTACGTGTGTGGGTATTGTGTGTTGCGTGCAAATTTAATCACCGGCAAACATGCAGATGGTATTTTCGTAATAAAGCTAAACGAAACCTTAAATCCGACTGGTTATTATGTGCGTGTGTTGCTGGCTTCTGTGGCTAAATTACTAGCAGCTTTCATATTGTATATCGTGCATGTTTGTTAGTGTGAGCACTTTTTCGCATAATTTTGGCTGGTTGTTTGTTTGGGCGTTTGTTTCGGAATAATTAAAATTAATCCCGTATCGATTACAAATTGGATTACAATATTCGCTAAGCTTTATTCTCTTACCTTTTCTTTGCATTTTTCATGCGGCATCTTTTGAATATTGACTTTAATTCAAGCTTTTCCAAGTTTTGTGTTACATAAGACAATATCCACAACATTTTTTTTTATACTCTTTTACAAAAAAGTGGGGGTAAAAATTATAAAAAACTGAATACTACTTAATTGAGTAATAAACCAGCTCAAAGCTATATAATATGGAGTGATTAAGAAATAAAAATTACCAATGACCTTATAGTTAGAACAAAGTGCCACAATTTTTTTCAAAATTCAAAAAAATGTAGCCAATTTCCGAAAATTATCATCAAAAATTTCAACTTCTTAATTTGAAATCTTCTGTGTAAGCAGTTTTACAACTCATAAAATTTTATTTAGTTTTGAAAAGCGTCTCAAAAATCGAGCCAATTTTTAGTTTCTTGTTCTTTTTTTTACCTCCATTATATTACTTTTTTTATAAAAAATTTATAAAAAAAATTTAACACGAAAGTAAAAAGCACGAATATTACAAAAAGATAAATTGACCTAATTATATGAGCACAAGTGTACGTAAAATAAAATGAACAAACTCAAAAAATTAAAATGCCAACAATCAGCTTGCTGGCATCATCAAATCGGCATTTGTGTCACTTTAATGTTGATCAAATATTTATATTAATAAAATTTTACATCCTTTTAGTTGCGCATAAGCAAACTTCCGCTCGTTTATCTAAGTAAATAAACTCCTTAAATATGAAAAGCAAAAAAAAAATCAAAGAAAACGGGGCCAACGAGGCAAAAGAGTTGGAACATATCAGCCGGAAAGCAAACATGCCTACTTAGTAATATTTATTTGGCATAAGAATGGCAGAGGTTTTAGAAAAAGTGACGACAGCCAAGAAGCAAAGCAAGCAAAGTGCTTTGCCAACAGCTGCCGTTGTCGCCGTCTTCGATTGTCGCTGGATTCACTGAAGTGTAAGAATATTTTGTTAAAGTTACAGCAAACAAAGATTTATAGAAATAAACAAGCAACATGCCATGGAATACATATGTACTTATTTGGGGATGGAAAACGTGGGAACCCGTGATTTTTTGGGCGATAAATTAATAATACCGAAATTAATGGATACCGAAAATTAATAAATTATAATTTTTTTTTTCAAGCTAAGCGGGAAAACCGGTTTAGGAGGCCGACATTTTTGTGTTTTTCGTGAATTTTTTTAACAAAGAAGGAATAATCAGAAATTGTTTAAACCTAGAGGGTAGTTTATTAATATTTTTAAGTACACTCTTAAATTTTTTCAAGCTATTTCCGCCGGAAATAGTGGCGTTAAAGCGTGCTATTCATGGACGATCGTCATCCGAGTATCTGGTTGGTGGGCATTCCTGAAGTTGTAATTCTTCTCTGTAATCAACAGCAATTTTTTTTTTTATTCACAACATATTTCCTAAGAATATGAACCTAATTTTGATAAAATAGTATTGAAAATTCCATGTTTTTGAGGCACTTGAACACAATGTCATTTTTTCATACCATATTTTTTCATCTATTTTGCTTAAAAACCCATATTTTAAATAATAATATAATCCCAGAATTAGGTTCATATAGATTAGAATTGAATAAAGAAAAAATTCCGAAAAATTTTAGAACTAGTGGTCGATATCTCTTTGAGATAGGGTGCCCACCAGTTGAAAAAAGTCGTTTCGTGAAAAACGCCGTTCTAACTACCGCGCGCTACGGTGCGGAACCGACGGGCGGTCACTTAAGTGCTCATAGAATCGGGAATAATGCGAGTTTCGCTTTAAAATTTTTACCACATATTCTTGAGTAGTTATACTAACAATTTATGCAATAAAAAAATGTCGATTTTTTGATCAGTCTAAACTGGTGTCCCTCCTTAAAAAGTCGCATAGATTTAAAATAAAATGTTATTGAGAAAAAGTTCACATTTATTCAATTTGTAAAATTTTCTGATTCTGCCCCCCAAAAATGAGGCTCAATCAAAAAAATTTATTTTTTCCTAAAATCCTGAACTCCGTATTTACATCTGAGTTGGAATTTCGATCATAACTTTTTAAAATTTCCATGAGTTCGGCAAGCGTAAAACCATGCTGGTGGTATGGCAAAATGTACCAAATTTTTTTACAGCTGGATGGTGTTGCTAACTTTGAGGGCTGCTGATATATAATAATTTGAAAACTATACCTTTATTCTGGTCAACTTGCACAAAATTTGTTTACACTATCCAACATTTTTTGTAAGTCCTCAAAGTAGGCTTTTTATGGTCCATGAACTATTTAAGTGGTCGGCATTCGTCAGTCATTTTTCGAGATCAAAACTCAAAACAGAGGAGGATAATACAAGGTGTACTGCAGAGTCGAACCGCTTTCAATCACCAGAAGGAGTCATGCTGGTCTGCTATGCTGACGATTGTTCGATAATGGTGCCGGGCAATAACGCTTTTTCACTGCGAGGAATCTCCAACTTTTCCCAATAAATCCCTAATAGTTTGGGCGTCACCTTTGATAGTTTGCTGTTCTTTTCAGCGAACACAACGGCAATTGCTACAAAGGTCCAAAACGCAACAAAGTCTGCAAATCGCTTTTCCGGTAACACTTGGGGCAAAACAAAAAAAAAAAGGTTGCTGGCGACATTTAAATCAATTGGTCGGCCAGTTCTGAATTATGCTGCGCCCGTTTGATCACCTGTCTCCAGTGATACGCAGTGGGTAAAGATCTAGACATGTCAGAATACTGCGATCGGGATAGCCTTCTGATGCCCAGGGCAATACCTAAACAATGAGGTTTTTGGAATTTGCGAGTAAGGAATTTGGCAAAATGCTCAATAAGCTCACCGAAGGTATCACCACTGCAGACATTTGTTAGAGCCTGAACCACTTCTCAGGCACGTCAGGCGGCATCTCTTGATTTACACTGACGAGATCCAGGACAAAATATAACTACAACTACTGGCCCGGAAAGTAAACAGATAGACATTAAACGAAATTCATGGGAAGACCCTTCCAACTTCTTATACTTCCGAAAACCGTTATCGTAGTCCAGCCACAATCCACATATTACAGACGAAGAGCTTCAGCTGCCTCGCGAGATCTGCGTTTATTTGGCCCAGTTACGTTCTGGACATTGTAGTAGGTTAAAGTCTACTTAACCAGAATCGACCACAAGCTATCCAATACACATATGTCAAAAATGTGAAGGCACACCTCAAGGCACTAACCATCTATTCACATGGACCATCAAACCTACTTACCTAACACTCCTCTCCCTCTGGACCCAACCTGTGGAAACAGCACGTTTTCTGAGCCTACCTGTAGATGATTTAGACGGAAACAATCGATGACTACACCACACTGGCAAGGTTTAGTAAACTACTATAACAACAACAGCAACAGCTGACCTCACTTCATTATCATCAGTAAATTATTTTGCTCAAAGCTCCTTTTTTTCATTTTTAAAAATAAATAGCAATCCAAAGGGGCTAAATCTGTACCACGGAGAGGATGTCAAGTGTTTCACAGAAAAGGCCTGCCAATATAACTCGCGCTTTATGAACGGTGCTTTGTCGTGTCTATTCGTGCCTTCTGCCCATTTTCCGTTTCCTTTTTTCTTGCCTTCCATTTTCTTCATTCTTTGAACAGTGGATTATAGTTCCACTATCTATAATTTTTTTCTTTTTCCTCCTTAATTTATTTAAAATTCAAAAAAAAAAATAAATATTTGATGACCAAAAATTTTACGCCCCTTAAGACGTACGAAAAATTCTTGAAATCTTTGTAGCTGAAAGATTTAATAACATTTAACTACAAATATTGCCAATTTTACTTTATGATTTGCCTATGAGATACTTGTCACATAAACTCAAAACTAGCGTGAATACGCATTTGACTCTGAATCGTGTTGCACTGACTGTAGAAGAGGTAATGATGTTTCAATCCTTTTGAGAATTATTCATCTACAGGAGAACGTTTTTTGGCCACTAAATATTTTCTCAACATAATCGCTCGGTCGTCCTGAACGCTCGGTCGTCTTCAGTTAATTCCCTATTTTTTATTATTTTGGCAATAATCTCTGTTAGCAGATCATCATTTCCATGATAATCAATATTTTTTTTCAAATTTCCTCGCTGCACGCATTTAAGTGTCCATTAATTTTTTAAGCCGAAATAGAAATTAAAAAACTAGAAATCGAGGAGTTTTTTTTTTTGTTTTTTTTTTTTTGTTGTGATATAAGATGTTTTTTAATACCCTGCGTTAAAGCGCCATAGTACAGGCATTTATTGACAAGTATTGATAATTTATTAATTTTTTATTTATATTAGTTTTGAAAAAAATTGTATGCAAATAAATAGTTCATTCTCATACAAAAATCATGTAGATCCAAGTTTGAAAGTTTGTAAAAATTCAAAAAAAAAAACAAATTCACATCAAAATTTCTCACTTTTGAATCAGAATTTTCAGAAAAATTTCGAGTATGCCACTTTATAGCCCATTGAATTTTAGTGGAATAAAATGCAAGTTCCAACTGGCTGAAAAATCTTTTCGACTTTCGACAATTTTCTTTTTTTACTGACGGCTTTAATGGTTTTCTTCAATACAATTACAAAAAAATGACGTGCATTCGGTATGTGGTGAAAATGCAAAAGGCTGCCATGATAAAAAAAATCAAAAAGTAACGCGATGTGGTGCTACTTTGTGCTACAATAAAATATAATGGGCTATAAAATTGCGTACGCAAATTATTTTTAAGATCCTGATTAAAGAGTTTGAAATTTTTACAGAAATTTTTATTTTGGTTTTTTAATACAAACATATGGTTTTTGCAGATGAATGAACTGTATTTTAATTAAAAAAATAATAACAAAATTAAACATAAAAAAAGAAATTAGCAATTAACTTCCCAATAGGTCCCTGTACTGTTGTTATTTAAGGCTGAGCGTATAATTTGCTTCCTACTTGCCTTACTTAATTACGTGTGAAAGAGCATTTGTAACTTCAAAATCTATTCAAGCAAAAACTATATTGAAAACTAGTTCCTGCTTTGAGAATTTTTTATTTGTATTGTTTTGAACTTAATATATATAATACATATCTGTAATATTAAGAACCTACTTACCTTTAATTTTTGGGAATTTTTTTTTTTTGTTTTTTTTTTATTATTTTTTTACGTGATAACTGACTATATTACGCAATTGAGGTGACTATAGCATGTCGAAAATCCACCCTAAGCTTTAAATTCGTTAAAATGGCTTACAACTAATTATCTTGACAAATGTCAAGGAGCTCTTAGTCGGCTTGAATGTTCATTTAATACCACAACATGGCTTGTTGAAATGCTTCTACACTGAGACTTATTAAAATTCTACAGAATTAAGTCTTAGAGAGAAAAATGTATGCGTAAAATTGATGCGTGCGCTGGCGAAATGTTGCTCTCTGTTCCTAATTAGCTCAGAGCCGCCGCGATGCTTTTCGGGTATTGCATCTCAGTCATTGCGAGGACCTTTTGTTAGGCACATCTCTGTGATAAGTATTACCAGTTTAAAGATATAACATCTTCGTGAGTTAGCATGATTATCTTTTACGTACATATTTACGAAAGTCATATCCCAGTAAAAATTTTTTAATTTCCAAAGGAGTCCCGTAATCGCGGAGCTGCAGCGCAAATATCCCGGAATTCGGGCATCAAACATTACCACTAATATGCACATCCCTAGAACAAATATTTGAAAATTTTGTCAAGTAGGTACATACTTCCTTTTACACACTTCCTTTTATACACATACTCAAATGCGTAGATAAGTGCACTTGTGCGGCAAATGTCAAAAAAATTATTTTCGTACTGGCAAACGTCGACAAAGAACCAATTCAAGTTTGAATTGGCATTGAATTCGTGAAGGCATGTTTAGATTTTTTTTCTAGAAATTCTTGTCATACGCTGCTACTTACACTCGCTCGCACTCATATGCATACAAGTACGAGTATAAGGGAGTGCACCTACACACACATATACGAGTATGAATATGTGTATGTGCCATTTGCCAGTAGTCGTATGTGTATGTCACTTAGCAAACAAATGTCGCTTATAAAGTGAACAATTGAATTCGGCGAAGTGACACAATCTTTGCCATGTTTACATTTTTTCACATCGTTGCACGCGTCTAATACAATATCACAATTTTATAAATCTGAAAAGTGAAACTGTGTTTGATGTCTTGTTTATTCTGCCTGCCTGTCATACAATTTCTCTTCCTTTACATTTTACAATGAGTGACATATATTTCTACTTTTCTTTTCTATTGCCTTTTTTCTCCACATTATGATTCAGTTTCACTGGCTAAATGCAAGCAGAGCATGGTAAGAAATTTACATTTTGCGCACTTATATGGTATGTGCTCATATATGAAACCCCTCTACCGGCTGTACTTGATCTTGATAAAATTCAACTGATGTTGCATAGACATGGTTTTTCGAGATAATTATTTGTTTGAATCGTAAGGCTAGTACTAACTTCACAGCCATGAAATTTCGGCAGCAGCGTGCATTCTACTTGCCGTGAAATGTTGCTAGCAATATTCATTGAAAAGTGGGAAGAAGTGTCAAGCAATTGTCAAATTTTGGTAAGAAACGTGTTTTTAAACAAATTAATTCACATATACTTAGTTCTTTCCATAAGTCCTGTTACAAGTTAAGTGCGATATAGGTATGACATAATAATACTTTTTCAATGCAGTTAGTTTTATTTAATCTTTTAAATATTGAAAAAGGCGAATTTGAATCTTCATTCGAAATGGTCACCATTTGCTTTTACACAAGCCTTCAAATGATTAGGCCATTTACCAGGTATATACCTATGAAGTGAGACTTTCTGCTATTAGTCCATGGATGTCGCTAGGAGTATTTTTAAATCTTCCCAAATGTCTTGTTTTTTTCGTCTGTCATCTGTCAATAATATCCAGTTCATTGTTTGTTACGTTCCATACAACAATGCATTTTTGTCGCTCTTAAAAATGTCGAATTTCGTGCCTTCAAACTACGATTTGCGGACATCGTGAAACCACTTGTGAAATGCTACTCTCCCGGTTCAAAAGGTAGTCTGTTTTGCATCGAATAGTTACGGGTGATGAAAAATGGGTGTATTTCTCCAATCCCAAGCGTAAACGATCGTATGGACCGCCCGGCCACAAGCCAAAAACAAACCAAATCGCTTCGGCCGCAAAGCAATGCTGGGTGTTTTCTGGGATCAGCGTGATATGATTTGGTGCGAGCTATTAAAGCCAGGTGAAACAGTTGACGTTGCATGCTACCAACGACAATTGGCCGATTTGAATAGCGCTATAATCCGAAAACGCCCAGAATATGCCGATTGGCGTCACAAAGTAATTTTTCTTGATGACAATGCACCGCCACATCGAACAAGAACGACCCGGGAATTGATGAAGACCTACGATTAGGCACCGCTGGTGCATGCGGCTTTCTCACTAGACTTGGCGCCTGCCGATTATCATTTGTTTGCATCGATGGGCCACGCATTTTCCGAGCAGCGCTTCAATTCTCATCCCAAAAAATGGCTCGATGAATGGTTTGCGGCCAAAGACGGTCAATTTTTTTGGCGCGGCATCCACAAATTGGCTGAGAGATGGGAAAAATGTGTCACTAGCGATGGCTATTTTTTGAAGATTAAATTTGTAACCATTTTTTGTTAATAAACGTTTGAAATTGAAAAAAAGTCTCATTTCATAGGTATGCACCTGGTAGCTATTGCAGCACATACGGTTTCCATGGATATTGACGTCGTAGATCGCATAAAAGATTTTTTGAAACTCTCCAAATTTCTGTGAGGTCTTCGACAGTCCACGTTCTCCAATTTTTATCACAAACTGTAGTCCAATGGATTCAGGTCTGGACTTTCAGACATTCAATCTTCTGCGGCTATTAACCCAGGAATATTGTTTTCAAACCATTGCTGGGTTGTTTTTGTCTGGCTAGAAGGTCCAACGCTTTCCATTGATGATAGTACTGCTCAACTGCTTCACCACGCCTTCTAATATATGCTTCTGGTATACTTTTGTCCAGGTCTTATCACCTTTTCTGCAGAAATGAGTAGATGTAACGCCATCCAAGACTCTCCCCACCAAACCATTACGGAGGCTGGATGGTGGAAACGATGAACCCTTGGAACAACATTTTTCGCGTCTTTAGAAGTTTTAGCATAGATTTTGTCAGTTTGCTTATTAAAAACTTCTCCAACACTGAACATTTGCTCATCTGTGTAAATATTATTTTCATTGCTGTAGACGGCGTGCCACCGAAGAAGCTGCTTGCATCAGTCGAGTTTAATTTCCTTAAAGCGCGTTGTCAAAAGATAGCAGTTTAGTGACGGAAGGCTTTAATGTGGGGATGATCTCTAATAAGTCTTAACCTGGATTTGGTCGATACATTCAGTTCCCTGGACATGATTTTCTGCTTTCTATGCGGATTTCTGCGAATTCTTTCTCGAACAGCTGCACTGGTTCTGTCTCTCACTTCAGACGTTTGGAAAAAAACGTTTATTTTTTCGGTAAGCAAACATTCTCGAAATATTAAGTTTTTTCCAGCAATTCGTAAATCTTACTTGCACTTTTGCCACACTTCTGCAATGCGATTTTCTTTAGCTCCCTACTCCATTGTTAACAAGCGAAATTCTCCACGAAGCTGAGTATAATTTATGAGCAGACAATGCAAAAATAACGAAACTCTTTTCGGCGAATTTGTTCTCGCCGTATGCATTGTAAAATTCTTCACAGAATATAGGGCATGACTAAGTATGCACATGTTATGACATACAAAATTTAAAAAAATATTTAATAACACTCTTTGCGAAGACGTTACGCTTAAAAAAAGCCATATCTTCAGGGTATTCGAATTCAGGCACTTCACTCGCAAACGAACTGTCAGTCTTCGCTAAATTTTAAATCCTATATGTATTTAAATTTGTGTGAAAAATTGTTGCTGGCATGTTGCGTGTGAACTGTACTCCTCTTCCGTGAGACATGAAATTTCACGCATATTTCACGGATTTGCAATTTATACGGATTTTGATAACCATTCCACGCGAAAAGGGAACTTAGTACTATGCTTTACTCGAAATGACGTTAGAAATTAAGATTTTTTATTTCAAAATAATGAGTTTTCTTTTCAACATAATTTTGAGGTTACCCCATTTAGTTTCAATCCGAGGCATATAACTGGATAAGACTTTTCGTATCGTTTCACGAGTATGGAGTAGATCTCAGACTTGACCTGCTGTCACAGCTGTTGAAGTTCTTTGAAAATTTATTGATTTTATAAGTCAGCCGACAAATGTTTGATGTAGTTCAAGTCAAAATCTGAAGATTGCCAAACAGGACAATAACTAAGTTGTTCACTAAGAACTTCTTTGTTACCATTGCCAAAAGTTTAGGAATAGTATGTTTTGTTGTATGTTTGTAATTCTCTTTCTCCAAGCTAACATTTAATCCTCCAAAATCGCAGCATGTTACTTTTTTAGAGGATCGCCTTCATAAGAGTAGGGACGTACCATCATAAAATAAAAGCTCCACACATTTATCAATACTCCAACATGAGTTGCTTAGTCTCAACTATGACCTTCCTTTTCCAATATGGTATCTCTCTTACATACAGTTCTCATTACTCACATACAGTTCTCACTCATACATATGCACAACTATTTGTATTACGATTTATATATTAAAATATTTGTATAGCTTTTGACCAGTTATACAGAAAGTACTCTCGCTACTAGCAAAACAATACAGCAATTATCTACATATGTACTCACCTCCGCTGGGAATGTATACCCCTCCACGCTATGCTCCGAACCAAACTGATCGTGAAGTCCGTAGTGTATGTGAATTTCGTGAAATCGATATCTGTATGACAGAGGTCCCCCGGATATGTTAACTGGTGTTTGCATGCCATCATAATTCGCTACTGTCTCATTGCCAGCTGTGAAGATGACACTATGGCCGGTATTGCTGATCAAACCACTTATCTAAAAAAATGTATATATATATGCAGCAAAATAAATGTAAAAAGCTTTTCCTTAAGCTCAACTTAAGTTGAAATGGTTTAATTAGGCAACCGTTTTTACGATTTAGCAACACATACTCACCCTATGTTTGTCAATATGTAAGGGCCTCAGATTCGGATCGAATAGCAAACGCTGTGGTTCCAAGTTCACTGGCGATTGGCGCCGACCTTTATTACAAAGTGACCACTCCGGGTTGATGAGACCCCAAAAGGCAGGACCTGAAATGAGGCAGAGAAACAGTTGTGGTGAAAAAAGGAAAAGTTACAAAATCGAGCACATATACACAAGCATACATATGTATACACAATTTAGTTTAGCAGTTTTAATTTGTATTTATTAGCATAGTTTTGGACTTTAACCGCTGAATGATTTTAAAAGGACAACGCTCGCATGCAGTGACATACTTGAACGCACTAACTCGAGTGATGCCCGCACTCGACACGTTTGTTTTACATACGTCATTTGTACTTGCTTCAGTATATGGTTTCTTTTCTGATATTTTATAAAACTTTATAGAATTGTGTGTAAGTGTTATTTAAATTGACAAATCGTCACTTTTGATGCTCTGCAAAACCGCTCGCTAATGGTTAATGGTAGTCTTGTAATATCGGACTTTCATGAGCATTTTAAATCTTTGCTTTATCGTACAGGTAATGGAACCAGTGATGGTAAATGGTTTTTTGAAAAATCCCTACACAACCCAAAAAAATTCCCTACTTTTCCCTACGCTTACAACAAATTTTCCCTACGAAATTCCCTACATTTTTTTCTCCTGTGTTTACACTATAATAAGGCAATTGCAAAGTCAAAATTTAATTGTTTGCTTAAGATTTTTTAAAAATTCCGTACAGAGCTTTGCAGTGCATTCAGTTCTTATTGGAACTAGATCCAGCAGCTTAACCACAAGCCGCTCGCTTTCCTCGCCGAAAAATCTCACCATGAGACACATAAGCTTATTGAGTCCGATGTCTGTGCTCTCATCGATCATTATGGAAAATTTGTTTACTTTTAATTTTTTAACTAAATTGTCTTTTTCTTCTTTTGCCAATTCATTTTTTATTATGCTGGTGCACTTCTTTCTTCCGAGCTCAGAGTTTTTTATTATTTCAAAATCAGGCACGATTTATTTTAAGAGTGGGATTAAATGGTCCACCACTTGCAGCGCAACATTATGCTCAGCGAAGAACATGCTAAGTCTTATTTCGAAATTTCTGGAACCATTTGGTTTACTCGCCTTTTCTAAAAAATGCTGTCTATTTTAGATGTCTTTTTAATTGCCTTCATATTTTTTGGTGCATTTTTGTTTCGGCGGGCTTCTGTTAATCAGACTTGCTCGTTAGCCACAGCTTCAAACTAGCCACTTAAATTTCGTCGTCAAGCCACTTGTTATTGAACTTTTGTTTCCGATACTTGCATTGTTTTTCCTGGTGTTCCTCCGGAGAGTCAGTCGAAGAGGAGGAGCTCATTTCTGTAAAATATATGCATTTTAAATATAAAAAAAGCCAAAACTAAAATAATTGTAAGCTTACTTCAAAAGTGAAAAGTACCAGAAAACGTGGGACAACTAACAATTTCCGCGCAAAGAAAAAATCGTGCTAGCGTTAACGAAGAAAAAAACGGCAATGTTGCCATATTAACGCTTTTTAAAGTATGCTGCCATAAGGAAAAGAAGTCTGGCATGAAATCTTACTGCGGATTTTTATTTTAAATGAACTTTTTTAATTTTACCCCGCTATTTAAAAATTGTTTCTGTCCTTCTTGAAAATTCCCTACATTTACAGAATTTAAAAAAATCTGTCCTTCTTTTCCCTACACCCACATTTTTCGACAAAAATCCCTACATGCAGGGAATTTTCCCTACATTTACCATCACTGAATGGAACTTGTATACACTGTGCCTAGCCTACGTATGGTGGTAGACCCTTTTTTCGGCACAACGCGCGAATTGCAACTTGTACTCAAAAGGCTCACAGACGAAAAATCACCTGGCAAAGACCAGATTAACTACGAATTCCACAAGTACGCCCGGGGTCTTTTCTAACTGAGGTGCTGAGTTTATTTAATGTAGTTTTCCTTAGAAACCAGATCCCTAACGCATTTCGGTACGGCATTATTACCGGCCTGTTTAAGCAAGGTTATCCTTCCATGCCTTAAAATTTTCGGACTTTCATTGCTTGATACTAATTACACAATTTTTGCTGGCATTCGCGTTCTTTGCAGAGTTTTCATGTCCTTTGGACGCAGTTCCGCGTTATATGATTTTTTTATAAACTATCACGTATAAGCTTCTCCACCCATATAATTGATATTAGACTTTTTATTTATTGCGACACTACAAATCAGGTCCGCCATAACGGAACGCTCTCTGACCATTTTCTTGTTAGTCAAGGTGTACGACAAGGTTGTATGCTGAGTCCTACCCTCTTTTCCTTGTACCTCTATGACCTAAATGATAGTTTACAATGCGGTACTAAAGTTGCTGATACTACGGGCAAGGTACCTATTGCTGTACGCTGACGATATCGTTCTGCTTGCAGATTCAGTGACAGATCTCCAAAAAATGATTCCTGATCATTATGCTAATTGTACGCAGTGGGGTCTTAACGTAAACCTGACTAAACGAGGAAAAATATTTCCAAAAAATTCGCCAAACTGTATGATCCACCTAGAAACAGGATTGTTACCGCAGTTTTTTAATATTCTCTATACCCATATGACTTTTATTGTACGGTGCCTTAGTCTCCTGTTGGCGAACACCTTTTCTTTCACGTGGCCTCAAAGAAAAAAGTCACAACCTGTTAAATCACAAGATCTCGGTGGCCAATTGTGATCACCTCTTTGAGTGATAACACGGTCCGGAAACTTTTCCCATAAGAGATCAATGGTTTCGTTGCTTGTGTGGTACGTAGTGCCGTCTTAAAAAATCGCTAATCATCTCTCCTGTTTAACACCTAACACCTTTTATTGGAAAACCTTTTATACAATGGTTTACCTATATATGGATCTTTCCCTAAATTATTACCCCTGGTCTATTGAGATTAGCTTGCCCTTATTAATAGATAAATTGATTCAGAAGGAACTGAATTTATTTTAAGAGATCTCGGCGTATGGTATAAGCTGGATTTTTAGAGCTAGAGGCGACTTAAAAAAGCTTAACGCAAGAGCCTTTACCAATGCTCCATTGTCAACTTGTGGCTACTGTTTGAAATTTAAATGTTGTTGAAGATACGTTTCATTTTATCGGTGTGTGTCCTATTTGCTAGTGAAATATGACAATGAGTACAGGATGCGTGTAACCCTATTCCTTTGGAGAAACACCAAAAGTTAATATAATAGAAAGTTTACTTTACAGATTTGAAGAAATTTTAAAGAAATAATAATAAGGTAAGAAGTTAGTAAACAAATTTAACGAATTTAAAATAATTAATATTTTTTTTTCTTGCTAATTTTCCTTGTAATTGTATATTAGATATTGAACTATTATTTACTTCGAGTTTTTTTTTTCTTTGTTGACTAGCAAAAATGAGTAGATTTGTACAAAAATAACTTTTTCAATACGGCATCTAGTAAAAGTAATAACAACAACACAATATTGAATACATAAATGCATATTTTTTTTTCGCCACCTTCCTTATTGCAAATTTATATAACTAGCATTCTAAGTTAAATATTGCGTGATCGCTTACGGCAGCTGTTCTCATCTTGAAAACTCTGTTTGACTCCTGCCAATACCTATTAAGATAATTGTTGCTAATAAATCTGAGCAGCGGCTGAAAAGAAGACAAGAATGTGATATAGTAATAATGAAAGAGGAATTGCAGTAGTTTGGACTTCCTACCGTTTGGTACCTAAACGTCACAATTTATTTACAGTCTACTATTTTTTTCTTATTGAGTTTGAAGATGATCTAAATTATTTGAAAATGATTCTTATAAAACTACAAAATATTCCTTATTTTAAAATTTGTTTGTGCTTCTTCTACAAGAAGAAAATTAGTTACTCATACGCCCCGCAATTCGCTCCAGCCAGAATTTTGCATTTCAGTAAATCTACACCAACTTTAAGAAAAACAAGTTTATTTCAATTTATCTTTGCAAAATATGTACATACATATATATATCTATACAACAAAAAGAAATGCATAATAATAAAAACTAGGCACTTATTGTACGAAAACTGAGAAGCATACAATATAAAACTTTTGCAGTAAACAAATGAAAGTATAAGTAACTGAAACTTTCTGAATGCATCAAACAAATAAGAAAACCAAGTTAGGTAAATAAGTAAAGGTAAAAATGAAGAACAACAAACACACAAACAAAGAAAGTTGAAGTAAACGAAAACTAACGATTCGAAAAAAATAACTTAGAAAGATTTTGTAGAAATTGAAGCACAAAAAAAAGTGATTTGAAATAAGATGTTAACTGAAGTGAATTTTCTGCAAGTATAAAGTTTCTATGGAGAAAAGTAAATAAATGCAGTTCTGTTGTGTACCGAGAGTGAAGTATAAGGAAACAGGATTAATAAGTATGTAGCGAAAAATACGAAATGGATTTACAAGCAATGGTCTCTATAACATATACAAGACTATATATTAAATTTTTGGAGATATATTTGTGTTAAAATCTATTTGGCTATTAATTGTTTAGGTACTTGTATATTTAGAACGTGAATTTTAATGGCATAAAAGCTTTAGAGAGAGCAATCAGGCAACTTATAAGCAATATTATTTCTATTCGCAAAACTGAAGCCAGCAAACGGCTAGAAATACCATCGAATTCTGTGAAAACGAAAGGCTGGGGAATCAGCCGCCCTCGAGCTGCGCACCCACTTCAGGTTAATGTAGATACAATGGTAGCAATACTTTTTGACTGAAGTTTACACGAAGCGCGAAAATACTTATATCTGAAGCGCAGACTGCTTCGCAGAATACAACGCAGTAATACAAATCCAATAATCCAATTGTGCCCGATGATCGCACTAATTTAACCTTCTTCTTCGTTAATTTATCATCGTCCGTGGTAAGTTTGGTGGCCTCTGCCAGAGTAGAGTAGAAAGAAAAAACTGAATATATTCTTAAATTTTATACAATCGGTATGACCTTTTCGTGTTGTTTCACTCTAAGTACAATTTATATCTCAATATATGACTCGAAAGCTCGGCCGAATACCGTCGATATCTTTCCGGTAATGACATTTTTAACTTTAATCAGCTGAATGAAATTAGGGGAAGATCTGTCTAATTCATTTGCTGACCAAATGACAGTTTTATATTAACTTTTGTATGGTGTGATCTCATAATAGCAAAGTGAAAATTTACGCTGCCTACATGAAATAAATGGCTGAAATTCTGAATAAATTAAATGCGAAAATTCCCACAAATGCATTAGATAAAAACTTTATCTTGCATAGAGAAACAATAACAGTTCGTTATGCGATCTAAAGCCGGCACAGGTAAAAGAAAAAACTTTTAAGATTTCTGAGATTCCAAAAAGGAAAAGGCGTTGTTTTGGGGATCAAAGCGCCAAAATCTTACCAATTACAAGTGATATGCTGAAAAAGATCGGTCGGTATCTCACATATAAATGCTTTAATGTTGTCTTCCAATGCGTTATCTGAAGCAGGCTTGCCTAAATAGACATGAGCTTTAACATAGCCCCACAAAAAATAATCTGAAGTCGTTATATCGCACGATATGGGTGGCCAATTGACAGGTCCCGAACGTGAAATGAAATGTTCACCGAACTCCCCTCTCAACAAGTCCATTGTTACGCGTGCTGTGTGGCATGTGGCATGTGGCACCGTATTGCTGAAACCACATTTCATGCAAGTCAAGCTGTTGCTTTTTGGGCAAAAAAAAGTTGGATATTATTTCACGGTAGCTCTCACCATTCACACTTACGTTACAATTCGCAGCATCTTTGAAGAAGTACGGTCCAATGATACCTTCAGCTGGTAGCTCTTTCAATTCTTCTGGCTGATCTTCACTCCAAAATCGACAATTCTGCTTATTTACGTAACCATTGATCCAAAAATGAGCTTCGTCGCTGAACACAATTTTTCGATAAAAAAGTGGATCTTCGGCCAACATTCCAAGAGCCCATTCACCAAAAATTCTGCGTTGCGGTAGGTCGTTCGGCTTCAATTCTTGCTCCAGCTGTATTTTGAAAGGCTTCACACCTAAATCCTTTCGCAAAATTTTCCACGTTGTTGAGTAACAGAGGCCCAATTACTGCGAACGGCGACGAATCGATAATTGCTGGTCATCATTAACACTGGCCGATACCCCTACAGATGTTTGACAGTGAAACAAAACACGAAACGTGCGTCAGCTGTTTAAACCAACTGTTTAAAAAGATAATAGCTTAAAAATCACCCGTTATAATTGGCGCTTACATCCTTTATGGCTGCTTTGCTTCCACAAATGGAGGGACCTACAGTTTTAAGCCGGCTCCGAAAGGTAGATATTTGTTATGCGGAGCTTTTTCATGACAGAAATACATTCGGAGGTGCATATATATGTATTTATATGCCCATTCGCATGTACACATTTTCTAGTAATTTTTTTGCTGAAGTAGAATAAAATAATACTAAGCCGTGTAGTCCCATGTTTTTTTACCTGAAATAATTTCGACACTTAAATATTTTGAATAATTTATTAGCATAAGAAAATATTACTCTGATGAACAGTTCATAATAACTACACATATCATCACATTTAAACCCTGTCTTCCCATCGGCTGATAACAGAGAACAAAGTGTGGTGGTCAACATAGGTAACGACTATACCAAATATAACACAAAATATAATTGATATTTTTTGAAATGGAACGTATTGCAGTATTACATATATTATAAAGGGTGGTTAAGTTTCAAAGGCCGGTGTTGATTTTGAATAAAATACAATTTTTTTAGAAAATTGTTGTCATTTCTCTTTATTATGATAATACTGGTATGGCACAATTACGTATGAAACAAAATATTGGCCAAATGGCCGCCGCGACCTCGGCGGCACACCTCCATCCGATGGTCTAAATTTTCGATGACGCTGAGGCATAATTGAGCTTCTATGCTGTTAATGTGCCGAATTATCTCACTCTTTAGCTCTTAAATTGTTGCTGGCTTATCGACGTGCACCTTTTCTTTCAAATAATCCCAAAGAAAGAAGTCCAACGGTGTCGTTGACGTTTATGTGTGGTTCACATTCAACATCGGCCCTTGAAATTAACCACCCTTTATAACAGAGAAAATTCTGGGAAAGTAAACATTATCCTGAAATATATATAGGCATGTATATATAGGTGGCCACCTTTGCCATTCGGCAGTGCTCAGCTTCGAATCTGCGGGCATGAAACGTCAAATAATAGACAAAGTGTTTTCTAACAGCTGTGACTGCTGGTCAAGCAATGGTCTGGCGGCAGACACGTAGGCATATACCTTTGTAATGAGGAAGACGGAACGCCACTCTGAAGTCATGCGAAAGCGGTTCCAGGGTGGGCTACGGTTCGAAACTATGGGTAGTTTTTTAGCCTCCGGACATACCATTGATGGCAGCTTTGACGATGCGTTGGACAGTTTGAGCCCCCTCATCCGCAAAGAAACAAAAACAAAAAAAAAATAATAATTATAGATACATATGTGTATATTATTTCGTGCACTGTCCTGAACCTAGCTGCTCACACATTGATTAGCGAAATTGATATTCAATGTAAAATAGTAATCAGAAACCTCAATCAATAGCATTGGCTATATTTGACTTCATTCTAAGAATTTCCAAACGCGCTTAATGGCTTCATTTCATTAAAACATTGGAGAAACTTTTGATTAAAGCCTACTTACTGGTCCAGATTTCGGAAAATCCAATTTGTGATTATGGCAAGACTACTAAAAGGCTCATAAAATCAATTCGTGTCGGGTGGAACCTTTGCCACTAGGTTTGCCAAAAATATTGACATAATTACTGGCTGAATTAGCAGATTTTAACCCTCTGTTGGTAGGATTTTCTAGCCAGACTTTTTCGACTTTGCACGTGAATTTAACATACACATATTTCTATTATAACTAACGACTTGAGCGTCCAGATAGCTCCTTAAAGTTTAATTTTCTAACGATTTAGGGATATAACATTTTAAAAAGGTCTATAGTCTCTCTACCTTTTGTTTTTCGTGTAATTAAAGCCTAAATTGATTATTCATCCCTATTACGTTGCATTCACTTTCATATTCCTTCTAGGTCTCTGTGCAATACTTCCCATTTTATCTTAAATTTCTTATGACGTATTATGCGCGTAATGCTCCCATTGCCCGCGTTCTAAGAGAATTCAATGAGATCTCCAGTTCTATGCCGCTTGACTTTTCGGTTTCAAAGAATGAATTTTATAAATTTCTAAACTCATCTTTTTAATTTATTTAATAATTATCTATAGTAATTTAAGTTCATATTAGCTCTAAGTGGTCTGTAAAAACAATAATTATGTTTGAGACGTGAAATAATCGAAATAAATGAAACAGGATACTCGAATAGGACGAGAAAAGGTCAGACCAGGGTGTCCAATCGAAGGTCTTAAAAAAGGCGTCCACGAGAGAATTAAATCAGTTCGGATTTCGAAAGGAAAAGCTGACCAACGAACAGGCTCATCATATGACTAACATTTAGGTATATTAGCGCGCTTAAGCCCAAGGCCTTATAATTTTATTCACATAGCGGTCGGATGTGAGAGCACAAAGGATTCGAGATAGACATTCTTATTAACTTTTATAGTTTGCTTAAGCGCCGATTGTGTGGCACATAGTGCCCAAGTCCACGATTTCCACTTATTTACATATATCGTTTGCGTTTTGCCTCAATTGAGTCCAAGTAAAATCATTGCAGGTTATTTCGTCAAGCAGACTGCGTCGCCAGGGGCTTTTTGGTTTATCTCTGTCAGAGCCATTTCTATTTCTTGGGCTGGTTTTCTGAGGGTGTGCCCCATCCATGCCCACTTTCTCTTACGGACTTCGACCTCAATTGGAGTTTGATTGCATCTTCTGTGCAATACAGCGTTTGCTATGCAGTTTTCTGGTCACCAAGCGCGTTTTATTGTGCGGAGGGATCGATTTACAAAGGCTTGCAATTTAAAAGAATCCTCCATTGATGGACTCACAACGATACAATGAGACCGATTTAATGTTAGAATATAGGCATATGAATCCCAAAATACTCCGAGTGATGAGAGTAGTCGATTATCCATGTCTGTTCATTCATGCACTCAATATTTCAAGCTGAAATTAATATACTTCAATGAAATTTGGTACGCGTATTATTCTCTGACTAACGTACCGAAAATGTCTAAAATCAGCAAATATCCACATCTATAGGAGGAGAATTTTCAAAAATTATACGTGATAAGTCTGTTATAAATGAAGCAAAGTTACTAAAATTATAAATACGACGCTTGAAAAACAAGCCGGTAAATATTTATGCTGCACCATCTAAAGGGAATTATTAGAAGATTTTATTTATTGATAATTGATATCTTCATACACATATTACACATAGGAAAAGTGCCATCTGTTTCTTTTAATATATTGGGTGATTTTTAAAGCTTGCGAACTTAAAATGATAATACAAAACAGAAATATTGTTGGACTGTATTTTTTTTTTTTTTTGTTAAAATTTGGTTTGATTAATTTTTTGAATATGATATCCACATATGTCTGCAGTGGCTACCAGCTACATAGTCCATTCGAGCAGTCAAAAATTTGACTACAGGGTTGCCCATGATACAGGGTTGCCAGATGGGTCCGTCGAATATGGTCAACCCTGTACTTGTTCCAATAAATCTGGCCATATGGCGTCAGCGGTGGCTTTGCATATTGCATTAAATCGCTGTGTGGCAAGTTACGCAGTCTTGTTGGAGCGAAATTTCGTCGATATTTAGCTGATTAATTCAAAAAAAAAAAAATTCAGCCAGCATGGGTAGATAGCGTCATTCACCGTAACGGCAGCTCGTTTCACATTATTCCACAAAAGATATAAGAATCTATGATGCCGTCCGTGCCCTCTGAGCTTGGGGAACAGATTTGTTTTTCCTCCAAATAAATTTAAAGAATTTGGAAGCGTTATTCTGGTGTTAAACGATTCACGATGACTTGCCGAGTCTTAAAAAAATAAAAATAAATAATTATCGCGTACACTTCTGTTCGGTGTTTGGCCGAGCTCCTCCTCCTATTTGTGTTGTGCGTCTTGATGTTGTTCCACAAATGGAGGGACCTACAGTTTCAAGCCGCTTCCGAATGGTGGTGTGCGTATTGATGTTGTTCCACAAATAGAGGGACCTACAGTTTCAAGCCGCTTCCGAATGGCAGATGGCTTTTTATGAGGAGCTTTTTCATGGCAGAAATACAGTGGGAGGTTTGCCATTGCCTGCCGAGGGGCGACCGCTATTAGAAAAATGTTTTTTTTTTTTTTTTTTTCTATTAATTTTGCTTTCACCGAGATTCGAACCAACGATTTCTCTGTGAATTCCGAATGGTAATCACGCACCAACCCATTCGGCTACGGCGGCCGAGTCTTATTGAACAGAAATGTCAACAAGATTGCCATTTTCAGCTGTGAGACCATAGTTATTGATACCGATAGTTCTCATGCAACTACAGGAACACCTGGTATATTGAAATGCTCGCTTGCTTTCCCTCTTATAAAATATTGCACACGTTTATGTACATTGCCCCAAATATGCTTGCGTGTGTATGTCTGACGCCCAACTAATCTCTCACAAATTCTCTCAAATTTATTACAGTTCAACTTGCAACTGAAACTACAAGTAGAGCTATAGGCGACATCACCTAACCCAACTCCCGCCTATGTGCACCAGTTTGGTCAGCTCACCTCACAGCGCTTAAGCACACACACACACAGATTTAGTGCCTACATACACATCAGCAAAGTGTGAGAAATAATTATTGCTTTATCGTGTCACATTACCAAATACGCACCGAAAGATTTATGAACTAAAATTGTTGCCACCTTCTGGCAGGCGTAAGTAAATGGGGAGTGGACAAAGGAGTGGAGGATATTGCTTTCGTAACTTACAGCTACTGAAATGCCTGCAGTTACAGCAAACAAACTGCAAAATCACCGAAACATCGCATAAACAACTAACCGATTTTTGTTTTCTGTTGTTTTTAATTTAGTCGTGTTAGTCAAAATTGCTATCGCTTTTGCTTTGTAAATGCGTGTAAGTCAGTAGTTGGTGGCGGCTTGGTGACTACAATATTTACCTACACCTCTCACCACTATACTCTCATTGAAACTATGCTTGTAACAGTATAACGGATGTGCATATGCATATATAGAGCGATATACTGTGCGAAAGTGCCAAGGGGCAGCAGCAATAATAACCGTTGGAGAAGCAGCAACACACAGCAGATGAAGCAGTCGCGGTCGTGTCAGAACCGCAGTAAAATTTATGAGTTCAACGAAAGATTGAAAAACAAAACGTGCAATACAAATATAGGCATATATCATGCATGAGTGTGTGTGTGTATTTGTGTGTAGAATTCACAAACGGATGCATAGAAATGTAGATATCCATACGTACTGCTGCAGAGATAGCGCATTTGGCATGACAGCCACCTAACTAAACCATTTTGCATGCCACTGCCACCGAACACATAAACAAATTTAAGCTCATGAACATGCATATGTGTATGTACGTATGTGCGAATAGATGCTCCAACGCCTTCTAGCTGTGTACCACTGAAAACCACACATTTAATATCCAAAGGCGAACAAGTTCATTTCCTTTGCAAAATGAAGCGTTGGTGGTTAGTAAATTGGGAAAATATGAAAAAATATGCAAGTGTTGCTCCAACAGCAATAACAGCAAAAATAACTACAGGCTTGTATGTATGTATAATGAAAATAGCGAAACAAGAGCTAAGCCAAACAAACTTGCGGCAATGCGGCTATGTCCATTTATACTGTACGGCGCAAGAATATGGCCACAGGGACATAAACAAGGCGAATGAGATGGATACCGCAACAGCAGCAGCAGTAGCATGAGCAAAAGCAAAGGCAACAACAGCAGCAGTATGACCAATGGTCAGTGGTTGGCGAGTAAGTCAAACTGAGCACGCGAAGTTTTGCGGTCTGTGAAGTGCTGGCGCTTTTTTCCTTTCCTGGATGCTGTTTTTCTCCGAAATTTTTTTGGTTGTATTAAGCAAGTGTTGATAACACAAATTTGTTGTGAAACATTTTTTTAATTTTAGCTGCGAGCTGTCTATTTCCACTCACAGACATGTGCTACACATAGGCATTTTTTTAACCCTCTTACAAGTTTCTTAAATAACATATAAACAGGCCACTGTACTACGGAGCTGAACCGAAGCGAATCGATGCAGCAAGCTTTGAGGGATATATTTGTGTATCTTAGTTGACAAAAGCTATTAACTAATGTATTTAATAAAAAACCTAGAACCTTTTTAGCGCAGAAGAACTCACACACCAAAACAAGCTGAGGCAATAGTATTACAGTATTTTAGCTAGATCTACAGATTACCTTCCTTCATGTGTTGAGAGTCATCACCTAGTAAAACACGCCCTTATTGTTGGTAATACAAACACGAGAGGAACCACCATTGGGAGAGCTAAAATATTTTCTTCGAGAGACGAAAAGTTCTCATGCCCGTTTAAATCATATTTAAATGCTATAACATTAAGACGTGAGAAAGCCGTTTGTGGACTTAATATACTCGGGAAAAATTTTTCGAACTAAAATCAAATTACAAATATATGTATGTGACCTGGTCTATGAAAAGGTGCCTTGCGTGTCAAAAAGTCATTTTTCACTTTTTTGTTGATTCGAATAGTGTGTGAAAGGCTCTTTAAAATGGTGAAAACCAGAAAGTCATAATTTGTTTAAAAGTTTGTTAAAAGTAAAAAAAAAGAAAAGTACAAATACGAATATACAAAAGCTAACTTATTTTTTAAAACGATTTCTGCGATTTGCATTAACTTTTTCTTATTTATTTATATATAACAAAATGTTTTTCACTGCTTCTGTAATTTTATTGATACTGTGATCTATGCTGAAGAAAATAAGTCAAACCGGATTGAAAAATATTAATATTTAAAAAAGTTACAAGGGTTTTTAGAAGTTTAAACTTTAACTGCTGTTTTCTCGAAAACTTGTTTTCGCACGTAAGGTACCTTTTCGTAGACCTGGTCACATATATAAATATTAATGCATAGATAGTTGACTAGTTTTGGACATTTTAACTAATCTGTTCTTGGATATTTTTTTATTTAAATATGTATTGAATTGATCCAAAGTCAAACCAATACCTTTATGAGTCCAAAAATTCTGCAAAACAAAACAAATATGTGGTCCAAAATCTTTTTCAGCAGACTTTGCAGGTGTTTCTAAATCAGCTGTTAATGGCAAAAATATGAACTTACTTGAATCAAAATCAGCCCATTTCGGTTCAGAGAAAAGTCAGTGTGGAAGAAACCCCAAAAGTATAGAACATTGGACAAGGAAAACCCCGAAAATTTTCTTACAAAACCGAAAAAAGTTCTTCACTGTTTGCTCAGTTAGTTCAACAGTCTGGTATAGCAGTTTCCAAAAGAACGTGCAATGGAAATTATAATGAAAAAGGTGTGACAAGTCATCAACCTGTAAAAAAGCAACCTCGGTTGCCTGACGAAATAAAGAAAACGCAGCTGGGTTAGTGGGTTAGTGAAGACCGCCAGATGATGATTGTGGATTGGAATAAGGTTCAGTTATATTGTTTCTGCTGTTTAACCCCAATGTGTGGTATATAGATTCTTAACTGTTTTGGGTGACTGAAGTAGTCTACTAGTAAAAGATAGAGGCAAACAGTACGTAACAGATTTGCTCAATCATACACACAAGCCATCATAGAGCCGAAAGTGAATGTGGCTAAATATTGATTAGTACAGGGTGGGCCACATAAGACCTACTTATGACTAAAGACTACTGCCTAGCATTATGCGCAGTTGCTCCATCTTGCTGCAACCACAAATTAGGATCCTGCTCCGCCATTGGCCGCAAAAAGTTTTCAATCAATGTTCTGTAAGAAGCTCCTGAAATCGATTCCGGCGTTTCATCCTCATTTTCGAAGAAATACAGACCGATAACTCTAGTGGCCAGAACACCGCACCAAACAGTACATTTAGATGGGTGCAACTGATGTTGGTGTGTTGCCCTTCTGTGGCTAATTGTGTAGGAATAGAAAAACTCGATAATTTTAACGCGCTGTGTTGTACTAGAGGGTTCCATAATATATTTCCAACAATTCAATTATAACCTACAAAAAGAGAGAAATAAATATGTCGAAAAATAAAAGAAGTTATTTGTGCTTAACATTAGTAGGACTTATTTGGCCCACCCTGTATGTAGAAAATAATTTAAATTTGTATAGCAAAGTGTAAATTTGTTTATTTTTCTCGCGAAACTTCTATGTTTTTCTAATGATTTTTTTATATTCTAAAGATTTATTTGATAAAAGAAATTCGTTCTCCTTTTAACTTAATTAAGTCTAATTAACAATTTAAGTCTAATTATCTCGTGAATGTCCCAAGTACATTGGCGGCCCGTTGTATGTATTTGCGCTAATAACTATGCACCAAATGCTCCAATTTGTACTGAGTTTTAGAAGGATCTTCTTTGACGTAAAAAATCTAAACTTACTAAAAACCCGAAATGTGTTAAAAATTCGTAAAATTAACCCATTACTGCATAAAGTTTGTCCTTATACTTATAATGAATTTCTGTGAAAATTTCGGGTTATGGAGATCACATAAATCGAGTGGTGAAAGAAAAGTTACACATTTGTCTGTAGTTTGTTGTAAACAAGCCGTCCGATTTATCGAACGTTATGCATACCGGCACCTCAAGCTATCTCATGAGAAATAAAAAAAAACCGAATGCTTCTAGCAAAATTTATTTAAAATATTACTGAAAATGAAGAAATACAAGTAAATTAATTATATATAAAATATATTTAGGTATTGGGCTCTATATGATACTCCATGAAACACTTAGGTTGGAGGCCTACTTCACATTTTTGGCATTTGTATTTTGATTTCCCACCACACTTATTTTCACAACGGCGTTCGGAATTTATTGGAACAATCCAATGGTTGAGGCAATCAAACCGTGTAGTGGACAATGGTGTAGCTGGTTTTCGTCCTTGATGTGGGGGTGTTCCGTGTGTCACAAGCAGAGTTCGAGCCACATGCCTCCTAAATACAAACAAGGACTCAGTGTCCTTATTACAGCCAACTTTTTTCGCAAGTAACCATCCATTTACAATTGAAACATCAACGAAATAGGCAAAAATTGGCCACCACCATTTCCTTATCCGCACCCTTGTACGCAAATTTGCAATCGCCTGATCGCTTTTATCCACTCCACCCATATACTTATTATAGTTAGAAATTAAAGACGGTTGGGGGAGTGCAATTTTTGCTTTATTCACGTGTGACCACCGCGTGGCAGTTGTCATTGTCATGTTTTCAAAATTGGTTGCGGCCGTAACTGTATTGTTATCTTTCCAGCGATAGGTTGATTCAAACCTGTTCACCTTATATTTTCGGAAAGAAGTTTTGGAACATCGTTGTCTCTGGAAAAATAAAGTCGTTTATTTGGTAACTTAGCGTTTCCTGAAAGTATCATTCCTCCCAAAATGGCATAAATTTCATTTTCAGTAACAATCAGCTGTTTATTCTTCTGCCCAGCGTAAATATTACTTTGGTCCACAATTTGTTTGATCAATTCCTGATTGAAAAACAATTTAAAAAAGTCTGTAGGAGTATTACAGTTAAAAACCTCTTCTGATGGTATTCGTTGGCTGAATTCTGTGCAAGAAAAATTTGGAATTTTCATTGTTAATATTTCCATCATCGCTCTCCAAAAGGCTCAAAATTACATCTACAGTCAATCTAGAAAACGCAAAAAACCAAACCACTTAGAGCCTGCTATGCATAAGGTTCGATATATCGGACGCCACAACTAAATACTACAGTAAATGTTTGATAATGAAGCAAACTTCATAATTTTTTATGTTTTGCCTACTAAGACACGTATGCACTAATAAACACTTGTCACTAAAATTGTTTGCTAAAAATATACCAAAAAAATATAAAAAAATATTTTACCCTTTACGCGAAAAAGTCTGCTTGCAATCCGCCATACTGAAAAATTTAAAATAACGGGAACTCTTTGCGATGGGTCTACAAATGAAGGGTTGCCATTGTTGAAGAAATAGTTTTCTTTCGATTACAACCTTTAAGCCACCTTCACATCCCACTTGCTTGACACAAATTTAATTTAACTCGTGTCCGATATATCGAACGTTGTGCTGTAATGGGTTAATTTTAAAAATGAAATCGATATCTTTTACAAAATGAATTAGTCTATCGGATGATTTAGAATGTTTGCCCATGGCGTCGCATGGCAATCATATTTGACACTTGCGAATTAGGCAGCTGTGGTATACAAACATACAAGCAACGGAACGCGTTAAGGTCACTCAAACCAAATGTCACTCAAAACCATTTTTTTTATTTAATAAACAAATTATGCAACAACAAAATTGGAAGATTAATTTTCGCTATCCTCTATAAATAAATTACATTTTGTTAGAGGAAATAATTTTTTTGCGTTTTTCTAAATTACGTTAAAATATTGGTGCATAAAAAATTACATAAAAATCAAACCGTTATTATTTTTTCCACGACGAACACAGTCTGTCAGTACTGACAAGAGTTAACCCCTTAGACACATTTATTAAGAAAATAATTGCATGTGGAACGAATTCGATTTTTGGTTGCTTGGTGGAGTATGTGAAAGCAGTACATTTTACGAAAGAACTCATTTATTTCTAAAATATTAGTGGCGTATGTATAAGTAGTTTTAAGATGATGTCAGTCAATTAGAATTGCAAAATCAAAATAAATTAATCAAAACAAAATACGTCATTCGCTCTTAGGGCAAACAAGTGCCTCAGACGTGAAATATACGCAGGGGGTAATATAACATCTTTTGATATCTGTAAACCTGATATTATATAATTTTACAAGTAAAAGACAATCTGGCTTGAAAATATTTCTGTATAAGGACTGACAAAGAGATGGATTATATTTAATTATTCATATTGGAATATTCAATTTGTAAATAACTTAAACAAGAAAAACTAAAAAGTACTCGGTGGCTCCGGCATTAAACATAAGCAAAGTGGGCAAACTACTTACTTTATCTAAAAACTTTGTCCCACCCTAAAATTTACTGAAGAAAAACTGCGTATCTCTCGCTCAAGAAACTCCAATAGCGTTTTCTCTGCACCTGCATTTTGTTTATATTTTTCTCAACTCCACTTCATTCGATTTTGTCACGATATTTATGTGTGTGGCTTTCTCGACCACCTGTCCTTACATGTGCTGGCTTATGTAACTTTTCTCACCAACTTTTTGCGGAAGTTTACTCTATTAGCTGATATGAGCGATATACTAAAGTAACAAATATTACAACTAAACGTCGGAAAAAAAACAAAAATAAACAAGCGAATTAACTCAGAATAGAGTCGCTTTTCACAACTTACCCACAACTTGTAGCTTGAGCTTCTGTGCGCGGTTACAGTGTTGCAAATTCTATGGGTAAAAGCGATGAGCTGCAAAGTTGCACAGCTGAATAATGTAGAGAGGAACAAAAAAAGAATAATGTCACATGACGTATAATACCGACTGGAACCGGAGTGGAACTTCAATCGCTAGCAGCAGCTTTGTTTCATAATTGTGAGTTAGCGCTGGCGTCGGCAGTTTATGTGCCAGCATTTGCCATGAGCGAGTGTACATATATAATTTTATATGCGTGGGTGTTACGCTTACCGGTAAACTCATTAGGATTCTCCACGCATTTATATAGCACATTTCTATAGGAGTGCAAAGGCTTGTGTGTGTAAGCGCACTAGAAATAACTGTGAATGCTAAGATATACAGACAGTTTACGGTTTGCAACCCGTTGCATGGGATCGCCATGAAATATGAACCAGCGCGACAACTTATCTGATTGCACGTGTTCCACCAATGCATACATACTTACAGGGATACATACATACATACAGGGAAACATACATACATGCATATAAGTAGGTAGAATCCGCAAAGAAATGTGTGTGTGTGCTTTCGCAGCTATATGCCGGTATTCTCCTTGCTTAACTGTTTCACTGTTGCAACAGCAATGTGGTTTTTTGTGGCTGGTAGCAGAACTCGCATAGTGGAAGTTATGCGCGCCTGGTTTGGTGTCATTTCAGCCAACTTCGGCATCACCACACCGCAAATTTCTGGGTGTGCACAAATTCTGCTTAAGCCAATGCATAAGTAACCTGGAATGCTTTGAATTTTTAATTGGAATTTGTGTGTTACAACACACAAAGTTTCCTTTGAAATTTTACATTTTTTTTTGTTTTGCGATAGAAAGCTTAAGAATGTTAGCATTCAGTATAGATTTTCTTGAGCTCTTGTTGCACAGCTTTGTTCTCTTCCCGGTTTTTATTTGCCTGTTGGCTTTTTATTTCTTTCTATAGTTTTTGAGGTTATAATCGCATACTGCTATTTTTGGTGAAAGCATTTGTGGAGTGTCAACTATGATACTATTGGGAAGTGTAGTTAGAGACTCCTGCTAACTCATTACTTGCAGTACTTACGATTATCAAGATCTGCTTAATAGAGCTGCTCTGCGGTGCTTATGAGATTTCCGGTTCGAGACTAGTACTATTTCACCAGTTGGGAACCAGTGCGCCAGTTACCCGATTGTCTAATTTTCGAAGCTATCCGGAATGTAATATAATCAAATATAGTAATATTACTTTTATTACTTTTTTGCAAATAATATATTGGGTTGGCAACTAAGTAGTTGAGGATTTCACTCATAGATGGCTTCAGTTGAATTTTTAGGTTTGTAGACGTAGTAGAAATGTAAAACACATTTTGTTATTTGATATTTGGCAATTCAGCTGTCAAACAGTAAAAATCGGTTGCGTAGTTTTTGTTTGGCGTTCGTTGAAAAATGGAACATTTTCGTCATATTTTGCCTTTTTATTTTCGCAAAGGGAAAACCGCATCGCAAGCTTATAAAAAGTTATGTGCTGTTTATGGCTACGAAGCCTTAACAGAACGGTAGTGTCGAAATTCGTTTGTCAAATTGCATTCTGGTGATTTTGCACTCAAAGATGAAAAACGCTCTGGTCATCCAATTGAAGTTGCTGACGCCCTAATCAAAGCAATAATCGATTCGGATCGACACAGTACAACACGTGAGATTGCAGAAGCTTCATGTATCACATAAATGCATTGAAAATCACTTAAAACAACTTTGTTATGTTCAAAAACTCGATACATTGGTTCCTCATGAACGGAAAGAAACGCATTTAACGCAACGCATTAACAATTGCGATTTCCTAAAGAAACGTAATGAAAATTATCCACTTTTAAAACGACTGATAACTGGCGATAGAAAATGGGTTGTTTACAACAATATCAAGCGGAAAAGATCGTGGAGCAGACCAAGTGAACCAACTCAAACAACATCAAAAGCTGATATTAATCAAAGGAAGGTTTTGTTATCAGTTTGGTGCGATTACAAAGGAATTGTCTACTTTGAGCTCTTACCACCAACCGAACGATCAATTCTGATGTCTACATTGAACAACAAATGAAATTAAACAATGCAGTTGAAGAAAAGCGGCCCGAATTGGCAAATTGAAAAATATTGGATTCCATCATGACAATGCAAGGCCACACACATTTTTGGCCACTCAGAAAAAATTATTGGAGATTGGTTGGAATGTTTTGCCACATCCACCATATAGTCCTGTCTTTGCACCATCTGACTACTTTTTGTTTCGATCTTTACAAAACTCCTTGAATGGTGAACATTTCAATAACGATGATGACGTCAAATCGTACCTGATTCAGTTTTTTGCTAATAAAAAACAGAAGTTTTTCGAACGTGGGATTATGATGCTGCCTGAAAGATGGCAAAAGGTCATTGATCAAAATGGGTAATATATTATAGAATAAAGTTATTTAGTTCCATGAAAAAATTGTCTTTGATTTTCTAAAAAACTCCGCATTTACTAATTTGCGAACCCAATATTAATAGCAGTCCAGGTATATATATATATATAATTGGCGCTTACACCCTTTTTGGGTGTTCGGCCGGGCTCCTACAAATGGAGGGACCTACAGTTTCAAGCCGACTCCGAACGGCAGATATTTTTTATGAGGAGTTTTTTTGTGACAGAAATACACTCGGAGTTTTGCCATTGCCTGCCGAGCGGCGACCGCTATTAAAAAATGTTTTGGTGCTTCTCCGTATCGAAATACTAAACTGTGCATAATATTTACGTGGATAAACGACGGGTAATTCGATTAGCCTCAGTCTTATTCCATATGTTCTGGTGGTAGGTTATCTGTTCCTTTTGAGTTTTTTTGTGAATATATTTTGCAGTTAAACTTAATTTACTATTTTATGTGATTATTTCCAGTTCTCACATAATAATCCCAAGAAATAAGTTTTGAAATGATGCTGAAAAGAGCAAGATTAAAATTTTGAAAGAAAATGGTGCTTCAAATAGAGAAATTAGCAGTAAAATCAATCGATCGAAAGAATTCTAAGAAATTATTTAAAAGTAGGGCAGAGATATGCCATTTCTCCCATAAAATTTCAGAGGACTACAAAAATATTGGGACGCCAGTGCAATGTTATCAAAAAAGGCTCAACTAGAAATAGATTTAATGCATCACAAATAGTGAAAAAATTACAGCTTCCAGTAGGGAAACGAAGTGTTCAATTTTATCTTCAGACTAAAATATAAAATGGAAGAAACCTTTACAACGACGCAAACTTACTCAATCACATAAAGTGGCCAGACTCAAATTTGCAAAAGGGCACATGGGTTCTGCTGACAGCTAGCGCTATGTAATTTTTTGTCACATGATATATTGGCGGCCGACGTAGCCGAATGGATTGGTGCGTGACTACCAATCGGAATTCACAGAAAGAACGTTAGTTCGAATCTCGGTGAAACATCAAAATTAAGAAAAACATTTTTCTAATAGCGGTCGCCCCTCGGTAGGCAATAGAAAGCCACCGAGTGTATTTCTGCCATGAAAAAAGGCCCTCATAAAAATATCTGCCGTTCGGAGTCGGCTTGAAACTGTAGGTCCCTCCATTTATAATTTAATCAATTACATATTCGCCGTAGCCGTTTACAACTTCTTCTCACCTCTCCACCAATTTGTTGATGTTATTCCACCAAAAATTTCTTGGTCTGATGTGAAAGAAGATGTTGAGCCAGTTTTAAAGAATGTCTTTGTTATAGAAGGTCATGCCCTTCATATGGTTTGACAGGGAGCGGAAAAGATGGTAATCGGTCGGTGCAAGGTCCGGAGAATACGGCGGATGCTGAAGGACCTCCCATTCGAGCTTTCGTAGTGCGGCTTTGACGACATGTGCAACATTGGGCATGGCGTTGTTGTAAGGCAGCATGGTTTGACCATGTCGATTAGGTCTTTTCAGTCGAATAGCATCATTGACGCGGTGTATATGGGTAATGTAGAGCTCCTTGTGGACCGTGATATTCTTTTCGAGTATTTCCTAATGCACCAAGCCCTCCAAATCCCACCAAACAAATATCATGATCTTCTTTGGACGAAGATCAGGCTTTACTATCGGTTTTGGCGAATGTCTTGGAGCCACCCACTTCATTCTTTGCCTCGTATTCAACACAAAAATCACTATTTTTGACCGCGTATTGCTCGATAGCGGGCGAAATGCTAAGAAGGAGTTTGACAGCGACTTTCTTTGATTTTTGCGTTGAGCTCGTGAGGCAACAAGGCTCCCAATTTTCCGTAAATCCCATTGATTAAAGGTGACTGAGAATTGTTTTATTATCGCTTTTCATTTTTTCCGCCAAGTCATGACTGGTTTGGCGACCGTTCATCTTCAAAGGTGATTTGAGAGGTTCTTCATCGAATTCAGAAGGCCTTCCGCCGCGGGACGTGTCATCGACGTCACAGTCGTCATCTTTGAACTTTGTAAACTATTTTCGTGCTGTGGACTTTCCTATGACACCGCCTCCATACACGTCGCAAATGTTCCTGAATGCTTCGGCAGCTTTTTGACTTCGATGAAAAGCAAAGAATATAATTATCATAGTTTTATAGAGCAGAAAGAGTTCTATCAAATGAATACTTAAGCTTTACCAAACAGCGATCAAATCGTTGCAAAATGTAGAAGTAAAAAAGTAAATATAAAAACCCAATGAACTTATTCCCTAACCCAATAGTAGCTTGCTTGAAGCCGCACTTCCCAGTAGATTGACGACGCTGCATAATTTGGTGAATTCTTAATATATCAAAATGATCTCATAAAACACTTTTCTTTCTGTCCCGATATAGGGCTTTACTTGTATATGGATTAGATACCGTAGGTTGCACGAACACAGATACAAAAGTCAGGCTTGATTATGGTCGCACAACTGTAACTGCATAACCAGATGCATCACTCTGCGCCCTTGCATGTCGTTCTTCACAAATCGAATCTAAATCGAACTAAATATTTTAAATGGTGTGGCAGAACTTAAAACCTCTTTGCGAACAGATGCCAATATTCTTGCAATGGTTCTAATAAAAAAACTCCGCTCGATTTCGTAGGCTTTAAGGTTTTCTTAAACAAATCTTTATTTAATTTTACTGCTGCTTGAAAAACTCTTGTTATTTAAGGTACTTGACCACCTTATAAGTTTCAAAAAATTAAATTTTTTTTTTTTACATTTTTTCAATCCTTATACTTTTAAAAATCATCACCTGAAACTGTTTTTTTAAATTCGAATTCTAACAAAGTGAAATCAGTGAAAATGTGCAGGCGCATCCTGCACTCATTACTTGCTGACTCAGCTGAAAGAAAATAGCAAGTTTTAACTTTAAACGCGTTTTTCCAGAAATTACTTTTTTTCGAATGGCGGACACTTTATCTCCGAAACTGCTTAGCCGATTTTAATGATTTTGGTCTTGTTTTATTTGTTAAGATGTTTTGTATGCCAATTTACCACATTTTGCAAAAAAAAAGTTAATAAAGTATTGCTTTTTAAGCATAACATTGTGAAAAACAGGGGTGTTTTCTTAACTTTTTTTCAAACATCCGCCATTTTTTTATTATTTTTTTTTTTGTCAGTTTGTGGTAAATTCTCACGCAAGGAACCTTCCTTTTGAAAATTTTGTTTCTCTCTTTTGTTTTAGAATTACCATTTCTAAGATTAACTGTCCGCCGCAAGACATGATTTTCTTCAGGCCTCGACTTTGGCGCCTCCTGGATATATGTTAAAAAAAGAAATTTTAATAAATCAATTTTTTTTTGTATTATATAAGCTCTAAATAAAAATTTAAAAAAAATTTATTTTAATATATTATACAGAACATGAAAAAAAAATTATTGAATATGTTGTACTTTTTAGCTTTCCAAGGTGGTCAAGTACCTTAAGCATTTCCTTCCACATAAAAGAGTTTATCTTTTAATTGCCAATAACCAACGCAATTTTTGAGCGACTTCACGCAACTTTTCATCACACTAAAATTTAACTGCATACCCCAAAATTGTATCTAAATATTTTCTAAAGTTGAAAGTTTTAACGAAAATTTTTTAAAATTGTAGCTTGAAAAATATTGCGAAAATTTCAAAAAAAATTTCGACTGAAAATGGCTGAAGTTTGGTTCGGCCTTAAAACTCGATGTTCGGACGTTCTATACTATTAAGGAACCGATTTATTTTAGATCATTGGTCTCAGATTGGTCTACGAGTATATCATGGTAAAAGCACCTTAAAGACAACCAGCAGGACCAAACTGAGTTTTTAAGTAAAATCTTTTGTTGCTGGCGGATCTACTCTTTCCGGTCTTGCTACTTTGGTGAATATTGTTTGGAGTCTTTTTGGTCTGACTTTCAAAAAAATTGTACTTTTACAAACCTTCAACCGTCAAAAACCTTCGACAAAGTATCTCACAAATTATTAATTGCAAAGCTAGTCTATCTTGGCTTTCATTCGGCTTTCCGAAGATACTTGGACTCATACCTGCTTAAAAGAGATTATGTTGCATCAACTAATAGAGTGCCTCCACTTTCGGGGGTACCACAAGCTAGTGTCACTTCCCTTTATACTTTTTACTATATACTTTTTAGTAAGTATTTTTCATTTTCGAATATTTGGTTTTATGCGCATGATTTGAAAGGTTTCAAGACGATATTGTTAAGCTTCACGTAGCGCCGTCTTGTTGAAAATAAACGTTGTCCAGATCAATAACATCCAATTCCGGTCATAATAAATCGTTAATCATCTCTCGATAGCGCAATCCATTCACCAATCACACCTGTTATTCGAAAACCCTAATATATTAAGGAAATATAAAAATAAAATTAAATACATAAAAAAAGTGTCTTCCATATATCCCCGTGTGTAGAATTCTGCGGTCCTCGAACGAACATCAGCACCTTTTTTATGTTTTGAAATAAATATTTAAGCCTTTCAGCGTTCAACCCTTATGCGCGTTTGTATGTTTTCACCACCACTGAGCTTTATTTACACATTCTTCAGTTTTTTTTCTTGGTTTCGCATACCTACAACTATTTGGTACATTCAACCGCTTCGCCATGGTAAATACGCTGAAATCTGCAGACTTGTCGATGCTTATTCGCAAATCTCAACAGCGTAAACCGCATAACCGCATACACTTGTAGATGCTTAGATGCTATTGACTGATATATCGATAACTTTGTCAACATAATCAGCTCTCATAAATAGTTATCCCTAAAGCGTGCAACAATAATGCATGCACTGTAGCATAAACTTGCAACATTTTATAACAAAGCGTAAAATGTGTTTGCGAATATATGGATGTGTGTGCGCGTATGTGTGTGTGACGGTGTAGCAGAACTCGACAAACATCAGCGCGACGTGCTGCGATTGTCTGATTTTCCATACCGTGTTTCACCGTGCAACATCATTTCACGTTTTGTGTGCTCTTAACGATTTTTTTATTTTGTATTTTCTTAGCACTCTGTCGCTCATTGACTCACTTAATGTTGCAAACTGAATGAGTTTTCGTGTGCATACTTTCATTTCAAGTATTTACCAACAGAAAGTCAGCAAGTTGCAGCTAGTAAGCGGCACGTGGCATACAACCAGCAGTAGAGCTTACGGGCATTGTGGCATGCTGGTTATATTGGCGTCGCAACAGCGGACGCCTAATTTGTTTGTCACTATTATAGCATTTTCGTTGTTACCCATTTTTTGCTGCTTGCAACTGCAGCTGATACTATGCAGATGTAATCGCTATAACGCTTTTTTGTATGTATTAAAGCTGCTATCTAATTTTGCGTGTGTTCTTTGTTGTTATTGCCTGTCTTGTCTACTTAGATGCTTTGCTTTACTCTCGCTTTGGTTTGCAAATTTCTCGTTATAAGCAAGTAAGCTTGGGTCAATAGTCGCTGTATGTTGTCGAATGGATGTTGTAATCGTTTCAGTGTATCTGCCGTTATACGTGTCATATCGCCCTATCTATAACTGAATTTTCCTGATCTCAAGATAAATGAATGTTAATAAATTTTTGTGGAAGTCTGCAAAAATTTTTATAAACATATAAACTGCATTTCGTAACTATAGCAAGAGACTTCTTGACAAGTTTTGAGAATTTATTTGTTTCTTTTTTTAATTTCAATATCTGTTTTATGAAAATTTAGTTCTTTTTCTATGCATCAATCTTGGCGTGAATTGAAAGAAAATTCAACAAATTTTCATAGAAACTTCAAACTTTTGCATAAGAAAAAAATAAAAAAAAGAGGTTGTCTGTAAAGTCGGTTTACTGACGATAGTTTAACGTGATAACGTCATAAGAAAATACTGATTGAATGGTTGCATTTTTCAAAAGAAAATTTGAATTTTATTTGTTTGATAGATATTTTGTATGGATATAGAGAATGAGTTAACATTAACATAACATAATATACTTTAACATAACATAACATAACATAACATAACATAACATAACATAACATAACATAACATAACATAACATAACATAACATAACATAACATAACATAACATAACATAACATAACATAACATAACATAACATAACATAACATAACATAACATAACATAACATAACATAACATAACATAACATAACATAACATAACATAACATAACATAACATAACATAACATAACATAACATAACATAACATAACATAACATAACATAACATAACATAACATAACATAACATAACATAACATAACAAATTACCCCGTATTAAAGCACAGTCACGGAGCGGCATGAAAAATACTCTGTACTAAAGCATTCACCAACAGCTTTCATTTGATACCCATATTGTACATACACGTCCGAAGGTTACCCGGGTTCACGTTTTGACCTATATCTTGAGACCCTATCTACCAATAGGTATTCAAACTATACGGAAATCATCTTCAATACCTACTTAATAATGTGTGTAAGTTTGGTTTAATTCGGTGCAAAGACACGGCGGGTCCACGTTTTGGCATATATTTCGAGACCCTAGTCATCAATAGGTATGAAAATTACCCCGTATTAAAGCACTTATCAACAGCTTTCATTTGATATCCATATTGTACAAACACATTCTAGGGTCCACGTTTTGGTCTCTATCTCGAGACCCTAGTCACGGAGCGGATGGAAATACTCTGAACTAAAGCATTCACCAACAGCTTCCATTTGATACCCATATTGTACATACACATCCGAAGGTTACCCGGGTCCACGTTTTGACCTATATCTCGAGACCCTGTCTACCAATAGGTATCCAAACTATACGGAAACCATCTTCAATACCTCCTTAACAATGTGTGTAAGTTTGGTTTAATTCGGTGCAAAGACACGGCGGGTCCACGTTTTGGCATATATTTCCAGACCCTAGTCATCAATAGGTATGAAAATTACCCCGTATTAAAGCACTTATCAACAGCTTTCATTTGATACCCATATTGTACATACACAGCCAAAGGTTACCCGGGTCCACGTTTTGACCTATATCTCGAGACCCCAGTCACGGAGCGGCATGAAAAATACTCTGTATTAAAGCATTCACCAACAGCTTCAATTTGATATCCATATTGTACAAACACATTCTAGGGTCCACGTTTTGGTCTCTATCTCGAGACCCTAGTCACGGAGCGGCATGAAAAATACTCTGGAGATAAAGCATTCACCAACAGCTTTCATTTGCTACCCATATTGTACATACACGTCGGAAGGTTACCCGGGTCCACGTTTTGACCTATATCTTGAGACCCCAGTCACGGAGCGGCATGAAAAATACTTTGTGCTAAAGCATTCCCCAACAGCTTCCATTTGATACCCATATTGTACATACACGTCCGAAGGTTACCCGGGTCCACGTTTTGACCTATCTCTTGAGACCCTATCTACCAATAGGTATTCAAACTATACGGAAACCATCTTCAATACCTCCTTAACAATGTGTGTAAGTTTGGTTTAATTCGGTGCAAAGACACGGCGGGTCCACGTTTTGGCATATATTTCCAGACCCTAGTCATCAATAGGTATGAAAATTACCCCGTATTAAAGCACTTATCAACAGCTTTCATTTGATACCCATATTGTACATACACAGCCAAAGGTTACCCGGGTCCACGTTTTGACCTATATCTCGAGACCCCAGTCACGGAGCGGCATGAAAAATACTCTGTATTAAAGCATTCACCAACAGCTTCAATTTGATATCCATATTGTACAAACACATTCTAGGGTCCACGTTTTGGTCTCTATCTCGAGACCCTAGTCACGGAGCGGCATGAAAAATACTCTGGACTAAAGCATTCACCAACAGCTTCCATTTGATACCCATATTGTGCATACACATCCGAAGGTTACCCGGGTCCACGTTTTGACCTATATCTCGAGCCCTATTTCCAAAATAAAATATAATCCATGTTACTCGTGGAGGATGTAGCTTTCGAATGGTGAAAGAATTTGCAGTTCATTCAATGCAATGAGCAAGGTAACTACATATGAGCAAGGTAACACTAATGAGCAAGGTAACACTAATGAGCAAGGTAACACTAAAGAGCAAGGTAACACTAAAGAGCAAGGTAACACTAATGAGCAAGGTAACACTAAAGAGCAAGGTGACACTAAAGAGCAAGGTAACACTAATGAGCAAGGTAACTACATATGAGCAAGGTAACATTAATGAGCAAGGTGACACTAAAGAGCAAGGTAACACTAATGAGCAAGGTAACTACATATGAGCAAGGTAACACTAATGAGCAAGGTAACGACACATTTTTTCGTGCGTGCAGCCTGTTAAATCGAATTATAAGACGTTATCACGTCAAAAAATTGCTGCAAGGTGGCGCAGAATTAGTCATGCAATAGGAAGATTTATAATTTTTGCAAATGACGTCGTACGTCAATCATATTTGACACTTGCAAACTAGACAGTTGCAGTACACGAACAGACAAGCAATGGAGCGCGTAAAGGTCCATCACTCAAAATCAATTTTTGTATTTAGTAATATATTATTCAAAAACAAAACTGAATGATAAATTTTGCGCCATCGAGTTCACTTTTATCAACTTTTTGCTGACAGTTTTGGGTGGTTCTTTCCATATAAGGAAAATCTCGAGCAGCCCTGTGTGTAGCATATCGCAGCAGTATGAATATTATTTCATATTATATGTAAAAAAAAATCTTTTTTCTTCCAACAGATGGTATTTAATTAAAAATGCAATACCAAATAAGCAAGAGGAGAAAAGTTGTAGGGAGCCTCTTACGTTTTATTTCTCATCCTACTGCTAAATACATTAAAAAACACACCAAATTACTGCCACAATATAATGCTTAGAGAGAGGTCTAACTACCGAAATCAGAACCCACTTGGTATAAAGCCTATCTTCACAACAGACTGTTCTTTCCACGACATCAGGACGTTCACTCGTCTCACATTAGGCCACACGATAAGAAGTCACTGTCATATTCTAATCGGTACCGATCAGCCAAGTTGTCACAATTGCAACGATCATCTACTCAATCATTCACATATCGTCGACATATGCCCTATCTCAGATTTATCAAGGAAAACAGTATTTGGAAATCCATCTGAATTTTTCAAAATGATTAATTTCGACAACATCATCCCTGGTAGTCAGCGCTTCTTCCCCTAAATCTATTGGTTTTTATAATTAGTTATTTTAATAAAGGGTGGTTAAATTTCATCAGCCGATGTTGAATGTGAAACACACCTAAACGTCAACTTCTTTCTTTGGGGTTATTTGAAAAAAAAGGTGTACGCCGATTAGCCAGCAACAATTCAAGAGCTAAAGGACGAGATAATTCGGCACATTAACCAAGAACCTCAATTATGCCTCAGCGTCATTGAAAATTTGGACCATCGGATGGAGGTATGTTCTATGCGTAATTGAGCCATACCAGTATTATCATAATAAAGAGAAATGACAATAATTTCTTAAAAGAATTGTACTTTATTCAAAATCAAAACCGGCCCTTAAAACTTAACCACCCTTTAAATAAAATAGAATAATAAAAACGTTACTTGGCTTTTACAGAACAGAGTTGCCCACACTTTCAAAGCAGTTGAATATTAATATAATTCGGTGTATTATGCTGATGACACATAAAGCTTACCATTCCATCAATTGAAGTGTACCGTATTTGCCGAGAACAAAGCCTATCAGAGCCCACCATTAGACTGTACATTTTTCCCCTTTTTTGTAGTTCTTACAACTCCTGCAGCATCTTCGGAAAGACTCGAGTAGCCTGTAGTAGTTTGAGCTCCAGTGTCATTGGGCATATTCTCGCATCTTATAAAGCTACCGCTTCATGATGATTTCTGTTCCTACTTCAGCCACGTTTACATGGAAGTCTGACAGGTCGTTATTTTATTTCATATTTCACCAGCTTGACGATGTGAGTTTCTTTAAAAATTGTTCGCAACTAGTCGATGGAATAAATAAAGTTCAGATTACTTTCTGAAGGAAGCATACCATGCTACCGTAAACTCAGGAATCAGTGAAACTGAAGAGCCTCAACACTCTCTTGAACTTACTTCCACGCTGCATTCCCATGCTCCATGGCACGACAACTAAACTTCTGGAAAACGGAAAACATTTGGTCGAATTTTGGAATAAGAATTAATGCTAAGAGATATGTTTACTAACGGTATATTTCCCCAAAGACCATTTTTGACACAAATACATCATTTATTTTAGACGACTTGCCAAAATATTTCCCAACGAGCGACTCAAAGTAAAAAACGAACTAGTGCTGGATGGCAACTGGAAGAAAACTTCAGATTCTCTTATGACCTTGGTATTATATTATTAGAGCACTTTTACGTTAGGCGTTTTTTTTTTCAATCGGATATTTCCGTAATTCTCAAATGCAATGAAATGAGCAATTGAATGGGGATGGCTTAGATACCAAGTCAGAGTCTGGAATGACAGCTGAGTTTCCCCAAAGGCACAGGGAAATGTTCGCACTTCCTCAAAAATTATTCAGCAAAGTAAGCTGAGGCTAAATTGGGTCACTAAGATAACCAAGCTTGAACTTAAATACCGAGAAACTGTGTAGCTCAGGGCAATGAATTGGCTGATACATTTTCGAATTGTAGACTCATATTTATAAGCCTCAAACATTGCAATCTCAGTAGATTATTGGTTTATTTTTGTAGAGGCAGTAAGAAGGGAGTTGGTCTAGTTTCAACGTGACTGTCTGTGTTTTTGGAAAAAACCAAATAGGCCGGTAGCGAAATTATTTATTAAGCTATGCAGAAAGGAGCAATCATTGCTGTAATGGTCTCCTTAGTAATCACTGCCAGCCCAATAAGTGTCTTTTGACGGAGAGAGAACCGCATTTCACAGCACTTTTACGTTTCTTGTCGGGTTTTCTCTATTCTAAGGTTATGCATTGTTGGATCAGATGTGTCTTGCATGGAGCAAATAACTCCTTTCTTCCTTGACAAACTTCTCAGATTCATCCAGAGGTCAGAGAAAATTGAAGAAGAATTAACGTTTCAGTTTCCATTCTCTCTCCATGTTTTCCCTTTCAACAATTTCTTCTTACATATGTCTTAAATAAAACAAGCTTCCAAGTCTATTCAACTCTGCCTACTCATTCATCCATAGAGCTTAATAATCCAATCTCTTCGAGAAAGAATCTACTTCGCCTCACCTTGCGATGCAATTTAACCTGCCGTGCATTTTTCCTCTATACCTCATGACTTAAGATCCTAATAAGGTGGAATCTGTTCTTTTTACCAATCTCCTGCATAAATCGGTGACAGTCCGTCGCAAGAGCCTGAATGTCTTTTAATTATAGCCGGGCTATCTTTTATGATTAATGTATCTGGTTTCCCATGATGCTCTACCGCTTCCATTGTCAATAAAAGCCTAGCCTTAAAAACACTGCAATGATCTGGTAGTTGAAAATAGAGACGTGGGGTAGGAAGGTAGGTAGATTAGACAGCCAGTGTGCATAGGGTATTTTACAAGTACCAATAGAGTATTGTTTAGATACCATTCTGTGGACCGCTAACTGCAAAAAATTACAAAACTTAATCTAAGAAAGACCGTCTACAGCTATCCAGTGCCGTTGATGTATTGGATAAGAGAAAAGGGATCTAGTCTGGAGAACAGGTTATCCCCCGGAGGCACACTAAGGAGCCTTAAGCGTCAAGCCGCCAAACTCGAACATTTTCAAAGCCAGTGTTGAACAGTCTCTTTCTCTACATGATCCCTATGAGATGGGGACAACTAAAATCGTTTCGCTCGACCCCTTTGGCAAGCTCATCGGTAATTTCATTTCACTCTATCTGCCTCTGCCCTGAAACTCAGATAAGAGAAATGTTTCCTGTACATTCGAGACTTTTGATTTCCTCCCTACAGTAGGTAACCAGAGGAGAGCTGCAACATGGCGACGACAGGGCCTTGATCGCAGCCCGGCTATTAGAAAAGATATTTATGCCTCTCTCTCATAAACGGTTCTTTACGATTTTGCATACCTGCAGGATTGCAAAGATCTCTGCTTGAAAAACACTACTAATTTTAAACAGTTCAAAGGAGACTGAAATATGGGCTGGTTTAGAGAAAGACGTGGGATGGTCTTTAATAGAAGTTGCATGCCAAATATTCTTCTACATTGTGACCACCCCTTCCTCGATGCTTGTTTCCACAGTGTCTTTAGTGTGCGTATGAACATTTGCTTCAACTACCCACTAAGCAATCCTCTAGCGAATTGCATTCTAGGCATGTCCACAAATTAGACGAGCAGTGGTAGGAAGGATATCTGTTGAGATAACACTAGGTTTTCCCTAGTAAAGAAGTGCACAGCACTGTAGTTTTGCAGAAATATTTGGTAATGCCGTAAATTTGTTTTTATCTTTGTATGTAAATCCCTTAGTTATCTTCTTGGATTTTTTTCGGGGTGAAGCAAATCCAGTACTGCAGCTCTTTTGTCTGGCTCTCGATATTTGTGTTCTATATAGTAGAGTTCTATATGTCCAATATGATATATTTTAGAAAGGAGTTAAAACTGCACTAGTAAAGGCGAAGTACTTTATTTTGGCAAAGAAAACGTCGTCGCAAAACTTTTTACTACAAACAACAGAAATATTCGAGTGCTCAGTTGCTCAGTGGCCGACCGAGGAGTTTTATACTGCAACTAAAGTGAAAATGTTAGTTGAGTATATTCTGAATCGATGGCAAGCGTCTCAGGTGTCATAGCGCGAGTGATAGTGGATGACAATAAATGCCAACGCAACAGAAAATGAGTGTGAGGAAACAAACAGTATAAAGCAAAGGAAAAATAGAAATGAGCAAACTGAAGGCAAGTGAGGACACCTCACAATCGCATAGACATGCTACTCGAAACTGCACCCCAGGTGTAAGAATTCAATGCTTCAGCATTTCACACTTATAACTTTGGCACTAAACGCAGCAAACAACGGCAAAAAAGCTGACAAGTCACAATGGCAAAGGGACGTGAGAAGATGAAAAGTGCATTGCCAAGAGGTAGTTATGGCGTATGAATGGCCGCAGCGCTGTGAACGTGTCGTTGTCGCATTTTGTGCTGTCTTCAAAAGTTCATGCGAAAAAACCAACGTACGTATTAGACGAAAAAGAAGAAGAAGAAAAGAAAGTAATGGAATGACTGCAGTGCGTCCGTAAAATGTCCCAAATGGCGGCTATTATCGTACTATTTGATTTTGTTGGCGCTGTTGTTGTTGATTTTTTTTTTTTGGTTTTTTTTTTTTTGTTGATTTGGCTGTGCTATTATACCATTAACTTTTACTTTTTCACTGCCACTCTAGACTAGTTATCAATGAAAATGTTTTTTTTTTTTTTTGTTTTCTCTTCTTCATCTTGAAATGCACGTAAACAAAAAATTATTGAAAATAAACGTGCAAGAAAATCCAATGAATGTCAAAGCGTAAACGATGAATGCCGTTGGGGTAGTTGATACTAGCGCGCAGTTTTAAGCGGTATACGATATGTGGTTGACAGGAAAAATAATTGGTTTGAAGATAGCTATGAGAGTGGATTATAGTCTGGCTCGCGCAGGCATGGCAGTAACAGAGAAGTGAGTTAATAAAGCAGATCAGTACTTCATAAGATACTTTCTGCTAGTTTTTTCTTCAGTACAAAGTGTTTTAAACTGGTACATTTATATATAATCTGTAAAATATTCAGGTAAGTCCCCCAGAATAGCTTAAGATCGAAGATTTAATAGCTATTGCTCCAAAGACGTTGTAATTAGTGAGCTTTCTAAAGGTGGGTAACTAGCAGAACATAGTTTCATATGAGCGAAGGTCTTCGTTTGAACATCACATGACCTGGGGTGCTCATCTCTGACATTTTTGGATGGTGAAGCATATAGAGTGTAGTGGGGTTATGTCCAATGTTAATGATTTCTGGTGTACACATATGTGCATATGTATGTATGCAGACATTTAAGGGGTTACATGGGTTTCGTTGGTTCAAAAAATCGATTTATTATTTTTTTTGCTTATTAATTTCTACAACTTCTCAGGAATTTTATCCAAAATTTTCAAGTCGATCCGAATAATTAATTCGGAGATACAGCCTTTGGAATGTGTGCGCTCCAAGCCACTTTTATTGTTACTCAAAACTTTAAACGCGTTTTTCTCGGAACCGTGTTTTCAAAGTCGGTTGTCAAATGCTTTTGATGAAATTTTACACAGATGTTCGAAATAAAATTTACTCGTGCTTGAACGAAGGATTTTGTTTTTTTTTCAATTACAACTATTTAAAAAAAACAAAATGTCAAGCAAATTTGACCGAAATTTTAATTTTTTTGCAAAAATGTCTGCCAAAATTCTAATTTTTACTTTTTTTCTTTCCTTCGTTCAAGCACGAGTTTATGGTCTTAACTAAAACACTTATTTTTGTTTTTTTTTTCATTTTTGATGAGCCTGTCAGGAGTTATGCTGACAACGCGGACGCACCTTTTTTTCGAAGGGTCACCGAAAATGACGTCACAATGGGGGAGTTTTAATTTTGTTTTTTTTTAATTTCAGAAATTATTCTTTAAATATGTATCTATAAGACAGAAAAAAGTTTGAATTAAATAAATAATTTTTTACATAAAAAAAAAATATTGAAAATACGCCTTTTTTTATGAGACGAAACCCATGTAACGCCTTAAAAGAAACTCACACTCTCGCCTGTTTCTGTCAGCAGTTTCTTGTTTTTGTTGTATAGCATACGAGAATCAAGTAAAAATTTTTGCTCAAAAAATCATACCTAAACTCACATGAATATCACTATATATTAAATAACCATTTACAATACAAGAATTACCCACTTCCCAAGTTCTGACAATTTATTTCTTTCCCTATTAATTTTAGAAATTGGTTTTATAAGAATTATATTTCATTCTCCTAAAAAATCCTTTCAAATCTAAGTTTCAAACTTTGAGCAAACTTAAAACAAATTTAAGCTTTTTCATAAAAATTTTAGAGTCCTTTTAATTTTAATGCAATAAACTGCAAATATCAAATGGCTCAAAATCGCATTGATTTTCTACAATTTTTTTTGTTTTATTCCAATTAAAAAATTTCGAGCATTCATTATATGGATAAAATGAGCGAGAAGAGATCACAAAAAAAAATTTTTGAATTAATGGGATTTTCCTGTTACTTCATTCTTAAATTTTATTTGTAAACTTAAATTTTTACAGCACCGAAATTTAATGGGCTATAAAACTGCGTACTTTAAATTTTTCTAACGTTTCTAAGTTCGAAATTTTGATAACAATTAAGATAAGATAAGATTTTTTTAAATTTGCACAAGGTTTGATCTTTGGATTAATAAGGTTTTTCTAATGGAATTAAGCATATTTTTATAAAAAAAAATATTCATATATAAAACAAAGAAATTGTTAAAACTTGTAAATAAGTCCAAGTCCTAAAGTTTTTTATCGCAGTCTTTTTATATAGTGAAGAAAAAAGCACCCCTTTTCAACATGGTGCTGTAAAGATCATTTATAAGCTACTCAATAAAATCTATGTATATCACGATGTAGTGGAGTGCGTAGGTTCGAAACCCCGTGCATGAAATAGCGAAATGAAAAAGTGTTTCTAATAGCGGTCGCACCTCTGCCATATCAAAGTTCTTCACAAGAAACCATTTGCCGTTCCGATTTGGCGCACACCACAAATAGAAGAAGAAGCAAAGTGAAGTCTAAAATAAACAAGACTGCGCTTAAATAGAAACGACAGGAGCTTTGTTCTGATAACCACGAGTTTACTAAAAGCTTTCTGAAAGAGAGTTTCAGGTCATTGACCGGAATGACCTTCCGGATTTCGGTACAAGCCCTTTGAATTTTTGGACCTCTACGGACGCAAAACGTTGTTCTTTCATGGTCAAATGAAATTTTCCGAATAGGTAGAAGTCACAGCGAACCATGTCAGGCGAATACGGTGAGTGATTGATGGTTCAAAGGCGATTTCTAGACAAAAACTCAGTCACAAGAGTAGATCGCCAGCTTTCTCCTTCGCTGTATTCAGGGTGAATTCGACGAATGGGATGCAACAAACGCTTCAAACCGCCAAAATAGAAAATTGCATTGAATCGTAAAAACAAATGATCATCGACTTGATTTTTGACTTCTCCAAACGTGATTTTTTGGGTCGTGGCTCATCTGGACTTTCCATTCGGCACTTTGACGCTGAGTTTCAAGTTCATATTAGAAACACCACGTTTCATCGCTAGTTGCAATGTTGTAAAGAAAGCTCTCGTCTTTTCTGGCCTTTTTAATGAGGCCTTTCGAATGATGAATTCTGAGCAATTTCTTGTCCTCAGTTAACTCGTGCGGATTGAAATGTGCACAGACCTTTCGTAAGCCCAAATGACCAGTTAAAATGCGATAAATCGGTGTTTTTGGGATACTCAACTACGATTCTATGAATTTCAACTATGATTTCGGTTAATTTTTGAGAAATTTACGAACAATTTCGATGAAATTTTCGGTGATTAGGTACTGATTTTGGACGGCTCGCATGTTCGTTGTCATTTACTATATGTCCTCACAACCATCTCTGAAACGTGTAAACCACTCATGAACTCTGGCACGAGATAGGCAATCATCGCGATAGACTTTTTTAATAAATTCAAATGTTTCGGTAAACGTTTTAATGATTTTAAAACAAAATTTGATATTTGCTCTTTGTTCGAAACTCATTTTTGTACCGATGACCCAAACGTACTGACACTTTAGACGCAATAACTTTTTTTCCACTGAACCGAATGTCACCAAGCTTTCACTGGAAGTCAGCTAGGGATATAACTTCCAACGAACTAACTCATTAAAAAGATGACGCCCCATTTTTACGACACCAGTCTTGTTTATTTGTATGTAAATATGTACAAATATGGTGTTGGCTTTAAGTAAGTCTCACATTGATTATCGCCAATAAATTTTTAGATTCTCTGGGTACCAGGTAACATTATCATTCAAGGATATAAGATTGCTTACAAACACGCGAAGAAGGTAGCAATAATAAATATTATAGGTCCTGGACACTCGTGTTGTTTATTCAGGGCCACCATTACACTATTTTAGAACACTTTTCAAAACAAGAGTAAGAAGCACATGGGGAACTATACTAAAACAGGTTATCGAGCTTGAAGCACTCCAGATCACTTGTACGACCTTAAAACCGAATGTGTTGCAAAGATTACACGACTTTAACGAAGAATAATTGAGGAGTTATCGCGGAAATTTAGACGAGATACTGTAGTCAAAGTAATTACTTAGCTATACTGGGGAGTCTCTAGATCTTACGAGGGGTGCCTTTTATGTGTCGGGATTAGAGAACAAAAACAAATTTTAATCATCGATAATCACTTTATTGTTTTTCAAAATATTCTCCATGAAGATCTATACACTTTTGCATGCGTTTGAACCAATTGTCGAAGCACTTCTTCCACTCTGAATGAGGTACCTCCAAAACATGCATTCTGAATGCCGCAACCGCTTCTTCAGGTGTCGAAAAACGTTGACCTCTCAGTTTGTTTTTTACGTACGGGAATAAAAAGAAGTCATTCGGTGCCAAGTCAGGATTATGCGGCGGATGACCCATTAATTCGATGTTTTGGGTGCTCAAAAATGCAGTTGTTTGAGCCGATGTGAGAGAGCTCGCATTTTCCTGGTCAAGAGTGATCCGTCTTTGGCGATTGGTTTTCCTAATTTCTTGGAAGACAACTGGCAAACAAGTGGTTGTGTACCACTCAGAATTTACTGTTCTGCGTTGTTCTAGTGGTACGGTTGCGACATGTCCAGTTTTTCCGAAAAAATAGGCGACCATTTGCTTGGAAGTGTTTCGTGCGCGAACAACTTTTGTTGGATTTGGCTCATCTTGAAACACCCATACAGTCGACTGCTGTTTACTTTCGGACTCATACGCGTAAATCCATGATTCATCACCTGTCACGATGTCATAGACGTGTTTCGAAGTCTCGCGATCGTATGTTTTGAGCATTTCCTTCGACCAATCGACACGAGCCTTTTTTTGAGCGATTGACAAATTGTGTGGGATCCAACGCGAACAAATGTTTTGACAGTCAAATGTTTATGCAATATTGAACGTATGCTGGTCCCACTAATGCCTAAGATTGTCTCTATCTCACGATAGGTCACATGACGATCTTGCAATATCAGTTCGCGCACAGCATCAATGGTTTTGGGGACAACAACTGATTTTGGACGACCTTCACGAAATTGGTCTTGGAGTGAACTACGACCACGATTGAATTCAGCATACCATCGATAAACACTGGTCCTTGATGGAGCTTCATCACCAAAAAATGAATTAAGTTCATCCATGCAATGTTGCTGAGTTAATCCACGTCGACAGTTGTAAAAAATAATCGCACGAAAATGTTCACGATTTAATTCCATTTTTGGACCGAGATGAATCTTTTAAGTTACTGTAAACAACACAAATAACGTTGGTATTTCAAAACGTTCTGAGTACGTAAAAGCCAAAAAATGTCAAACTTTGCGATACAGCCGTCAGTTGCCAGATTGCAACACCAGGGTTGCCAAATCCCGACGTATAAAAGGCACCCCTCGTATAAAGTAGAAAATAAAAATTCGGAGCACTTACTTGAGTATTGTCCTCCACTGATGCACAAACGAAAAATAATTTTGGTGAAAATCTAATAGTCAGCCCCTTAGCCGAATGGGTTGGTGCGTAACTAATATTCGGTAGTGCACAGACCATAAACCTTGGGCACGAGACCTTACAATGATGGAACGCATTTTTTTGTAATAGCGGTCGCCTCTTGAACGGCAATGAAAAATGTTTTCATGCAAAACCATCTGCAATTCGGCAGCGGCATAAAACTGTGAGTCACTCCATTTGTGGAACAACATCAAGACGCACACCACAAATTGATGGAGAAATTCGGCCACACAGCCAATAAAGGGTATAAGCGTCAAATATGTAGATAAATACATATGCATACTCGTATAATAGATGATGAAGATAAGATGAAATTATGAATTATAAGTTCCGTTCTTGGAAGACATATTAATTCTTATTTATTTCTTATTTTTTTATAGGAAGAAGGCATAGAGCTTTTGGCTTCCTTTAGCTACTGTGAACATCAAGGCATTTAGCTGCGTATTCCATATCAAGAAACGCCTTCTTAAGTTAATGGGTAAAATAAACCCGCCGTCTGTGCTGAAGGTTAGTAAAGTCTCCGGCGAGATATTTCAAGTTTATTTTTCAATATGTCTACCCAGGTGGGCTTGCCTACGGCGCCGGTGCTGCATTCATAGCAAATAGATTTTAAGAAGTATCACAAACGTCAGCTCCCTTCCATGTATTTACATACACACACCTTCATGAAAGCTTATAGCCTGCAAGTGAGTATCAATGATAATGCGAAAATTCCTTGTGCTTCGCGTCAAAGATATCCTTGTCTCTGCAGACGTGAGACGGCTTTTCATGCATCCATACTACACACATACAAACGCGCATGTGTGTGTGTGTCGTTGCTGTCTACAGCTGTTCGTTTGCTTGTTACTGTCCGCTTTTAATGTTATCCGATTGCTGAATGCTGCTTGACAACTAAGATCAACAGTAAACAGTCAAGCAGACGAGTGTTGACATTTGCATTGTGTGATTGTTTGTGTGCACATCCATGCGTACATATACCTATATACATAAACATATATATATATATACATATATCGTATGTGCAAATCGAATCGAGATGTTGATGACGTTTGGATGACAGACAACATGACACTTAAGCTTTGCTGGCATCATCAGTGTAAAAGTAAACGGCAAGAATACAATTTATCTGTTTGTTTGCATGACTTGAATAAGCAAATCAATGTAAAATTGTATTTATTTTATTTGTAGCAATTGTGAAAAAAAGGTAAGAACACTAGTGGGAATATAGTTTGCTGTTAAACCTACATACTTGCGTAGACCAATTGAGGGAAGCGGAAAGTAAGAGCGCGAAAAAGCGTGCATGAAAGGAAAGCAACCGCGCTATGCAAATGTCATATTTATCACTTTTCAACCGGAAGTGACAGGAAATCTTTCACGCGTTTTCGTACAAACACACACAGACACGCATGCATGAATGCAAGTGCTGAAACACGGTACACCTATAAATAATCTACACACATAACAATAAAACCCGCACACGCTCGAACAGCAGCTCTTCACCTGCAAGCTTCAGCAAACATATAAGTACATATTAGGGTGGGTTATTTTTTATAGAACATTTTTTTTGAAATTCCTTCTAAATAGCAGACTCGCATTCCAGGAAAACCAGTAAGGAGACTAAACTCGTATCGGATCGAACTTTTTTATGTACCAGCGCACATTTTAATAAAATTTTATTTGGGTTGGCAGTTAATTTTTGGCACCAAAATAACTCCGGGTCATGCATAGCTGAACGTATAGGGCATAAAAAATGGATGGGCAGAAATTTAGGTGCAACATATAAAAAGTAGGCATGGAGTTTATCTGATCTCATTAATTATGTGAGCTCTAAGTGAAGTGGGGAGCAATACATGTACCAAGTTTGGCCGAGTTTTATGAAATCCTTATCGAGATACACGCATTTACCAAAAAGTGGGGGTAAGACCGTCCATTTCTAAAATTTTTATTTGCTTTTTCGAGTACATTATTTTTATCAAATTTGAGATATATATCTTTAGGCCTTTTATTTTTCGAAAATTACCGTGATTTGACAGCTGAGCGTGGTTGTTTACCGACTTCGCCCATTTTCAATACACAACTACCTTGGACAAAGAGTAATGTAAATACAAAGTTTCATTGAAATACATTAACTTCTGCTCGAGTTATCGTGCGCACAGATGGACGGGCAGACGGATTTACACTCACCGACGCGACGTTACCGTATACCCTATCTGTTGCCCGTGAGATCCACTTATTTGAGTAAGAATTTGGGCAAAACTTGTGCCCATAGAAAGAAGCTTATTTCGTTTGTTAAATATTTGCACAATACATGGGTTTGTGTGGGTTTGTGTTTGGTTGAATCGACTGAATGTTGACATTCATATTTTTACATGCATACTTATACACATATCTGCGTTGTTAGTTAGAATTTCTCTTTGTACGAGCATAAGAAACCAAAGTGAAAAACCAACAAATCAAAATAGTTTATTTTTTTATAACTAAAATTAATAAACATCATTTGTAAATTATTTTCATAAAAATTAAAATTTTTATAAATTTATATTGTTAATGATTTCGAAATGTACTGTTTGGCAACACTGCGTGGTAAGAGAGCAATCAGCTGACACGTTTTTGCAGAACAATGCAATATTTTTAATTTACCCACGTAAATTACGTTACAACAGATTATAACGCCCTTGGGCACAAGTGCGCAACTATGAACAACGGCACCGGTGTTGAATATAAACAGGATCTAAAATCAAAATAATTATAAAGACATTTTTAATTGTAAAACAAAATATTATTCGAAAAAAGCTAAACATAATCTTTGAAATATTGTAAAGTTAAATTCTATTTGGTTTTTTTGCAAGTTCTAGTTTGATTTATATATAAAAATATATATACAATATATGTAATCACTTTTTCTATTTCAATATATGGGGTCAGAAATAAATTCTTCCCACCGAAAAATCCTGAAGTGTATACAAGTTTGCATTATCATTACCATCATCATTGCCACTACAGTCTTATGCAGGTCTTTGATTTCACAATTACGGTTCTCCACTCCGATCGATCCCCTACTACGCCTTCCCAGTTTGTGATCCCCATTTTCCGCAGGTCATCTGCGACCTGATCAACCTACGTTTATTTGACAGCAGTCTCTCGGCAGGAAGGAAGAGAGGCGTATTATCCGAAAGAAGAAACGAGAGGGCGAAGTACGTGAGTGCGAGGAGCTTTAGATGTTGGCCAATAGGAACAACGGCCGAAAATTCGACCAGAAAGTTCGGCGGCTTACAGAAGGTAAGAACAGAGACGGCGAATTGGTGACTGACGTACAGAACAATCTTAAATTATGGAGGGAACACTTCTCGAACTTGTTAAACAGTGATAGCTGCGCATGTCATAGAGAATGTGAAGATCCCTATACCCCAATCGTCGACGACGGAATTCACGTTCCGCTACCTGACCATGACGAGGTGAGAATAGCGATAATGCGGCTAAAGAACAACAAAGCCGCGGGCGCCGACGAACTGCCGGCTGAGCTATTCAAACATGGCGGCGAGGAGCTGGTAAGGTGCATGCATCAGCTCCTATGCAAAATATGGTCGGATGAAAGCATGCTCTGCCCAATCCATAAAAAGGGCGATCTGTACCAATTACCGCGGGATTAGTCTTCTAAATATCGCCTATAAGGTTCTACCAACTGATTGGGCCTTATAGTGTGGCTTTAGACCTGGAAAGTCTACCATCGACCAAATATTTACAATACGCCAAATCTTGGAAAAGACCCAAGAAAGGGGAATCGACACACACCATATTTTCGTCGATTTCAATGCTGCATTCGACAGTACGGAAGGAGTTATCTGTATGCCGCGATGTTTGAATTTGGTATCCCCGCAAAACTAATATGGCTTTGAAAAATGATGATGCTCAATACCAGCAGCGTCGTCAGAATTGGGAAGTACCTCTACGAGCCGTTTGATACTAAACGAGGTTTTAGACAGAGTAACTCGCTGTCGTGTGACTTCTTTAATTTGATGTTGGAGAGGATCGTACGAGCCGCAGAACTTAATCGCTCACGCACAATTTTGTATAAGAGCGTACAATTGTTGGCGTGTGCCAATCATATTTACATTGTCGGCTTTAACAACCGCGCTGTTAGTTATGCCTTTTCCAAATTGGATACACAGGCAAGGCGAATGGACAAAACGAAGTACCTCCTGCCTTGAAAGAAACAGTCGGCACACTCGCGTATCGGCACCCACGACACTGTTGAAATTATAATTTCGAGGTTGTAAAAGGCTTCGTTTATTTAGGAACCAGCATTAACACCGATAACAATGTCAGCCTGGAAATCCAACGTAGAATCTCTCTTGCCAACAAGTGCTACTTTGGACTAAGTAGGCAACTGAGTAGTAAAGTCTTCTCTCGGCGAACAAAACTAACACTCTACAAGGCTCCCATCATGCCCGTCCTAACGTATGGCGCAGAAGCTTGGACGATAACAACATCCGATGAAGCGACGCTTGAAGTGTTTGAGAGAAAGATTCAGCGGAAGATTTTTGGACCTTTGCACGTTGGTAACGTCGAATATCGCAGACGATGGAACCATGAGCTGTGTGAGCTTTACGACATAGGCATAGACATAGCGCAGCGAATAAAGATCCAGCGGCTACGTTGGCTGGGTCATGTCGTCCGAATGGATACAAACGCTTCGGCTTTGAAAGTATTCGATGCGGTACCAGCTGGTGGTAGCAGAGGAAGAGGAAGACCTCCTCTGCGTTGGAAAGATCAGGTGGAGAAGGTGTGATATCACACGATCTTCGGGGCCAATCCACTGGTCCGAGACGAGAAATAAATCGCTCACCGAAACGACAACGCAGTAAATCCATTGTTTAACGGGCTCTATGACAAGTTGCGCCGTCTTGTTGGAAACAAATTTTGTGGAGATTGCGGGTCTCAATTTGCGACATCAAAAAGTCGTTCATCACGGCGCAATTCACAGTTCGCCATACAAAGTAACGCCACACATAACGCCAGTTACAGTGGCACCAGCCTCGCCTTTGAAGCTAAGAGTATATGTATATGCCGAAGATTTCTTCAGCTCGTAGGTAAGCCAAATGGTTGTTTTCAATAGGTAATTTTGTCAAAAATGGTGTCATCACTGTACGCCATAAGTTGGTCTGAGCACTTTTCACAGAACACCGTTTGTTGAGGCGTAAGACTTTCCATGATGAAGTGTTAATGAATACTGACAAAATTGTGCATTTAGTTTGAGAATAGTCCCGCGTGTTTTGTCAAAAAACAAAAACCCTTTAGGAAGAAGTACCTCCAATCTGATCACCCGTTACATTGCCATATTTTGACCTCTTGATAGCAATCGAGAGTTGAATAATTTTATGTGTGTAAACAATATTTTATTTACCACGCTGAGTCCGTCATTTATTGCGACGGAAGTGTCAGATACTGAGTACGAGTACTGCTGAGGAAAATATCTAAGTATTTAAATTTGTCGACTCTCTGTATGCATTCACCATCTATTTCAATGTGCATTATCACTCAGTCCCTTTGCGGAGTACATATATTTTGTTTTGTCTATGATTACACTTAGACCCCCTTTTACAGCTTAATTTATTAAATCAATAAAGAAAATAATAGTATTAACAATGCTTTAGGAAATATTAGTACTCATATTAACTTCGTTTTGATTACAGATAGCTTCTTAGGGGCCTCGAAATTGATTTCATGGCAATAGTCAAACAGACGTTTTTTTTCAGAATTTTCTGTGGAATCCAAATCTCTTAGAAAAGATTTCGAAAAAAATTGCCTGAATTGAATGGATATTTAATGGTGCTGCAAAGCCAATGAAGTTTTCTACGCACATTATTTATAAAATAAAAACTAATTTTTTTGCCAGCTTTTAATCAGAAATTGCAAAAACTTAATCTTTTTAATGACCAGCTATAAAAACTTAATAAATATTTAGTTCCTCGATATTTTGTGGACCACCCTAATGCATATAAACATATAAATATTTACATATACATATTTATTTTCGAACGAACGTGTGCAAGCCGGCGCGGCGTGCAGATTCATTTGAGTGAAATTTAAATGATAAAAAATAAATTACAAGTCTCGCAAATGTCTCGACTAGCTTTCGCTATTGGCCTCAACGCTTTCAAACCTCAAATAAAGAAAAAGTTATTAATAATAAAGTATATTACAGTTTTGGAAGCTTTACAGTTTTTGCAAATGGCATCGTACGTCAATGATATTTGACACTTGTGACTTAGACAACAATCGAGCGCGTAAGTGTTAAATAATAAATAACGAAATAGAGATTGGAAATGGGGCGCCTAAATTTCAAATAAAGAATGTCAAATGTTTTTTTTGCTTTTTATTTAGTAAAAAAATTATTCAAAAATAAAAATGCAAGATTCATTTACGCCACCTTGCATAAGAGATTTGGTAAAATGCAAAACCAAAAAAAAACAACAACAAAAAAAATTTTTTTTAAAAGACTTTTAAAATTTTTAGATCTGGTGTTTTGAGAAAAAATTTGGTATAGAGTTTTTTAACGTGAAATAACATAGGTTCTCTTTATTATTACGACTATTTTATAACTTGTTTTTTTTTTTTAATTTTTTAGTTTCCGTACTTTGTTAGCCAAAGATTCAATTTTTAAACAATTAAAAAATACAGGATATTATGAGAAGTATGGACCATTTGAAGGTACAACTTCACTCTACCTTTCAGGCAGCATACGGATACCTCTGTCTAAAAATTCGAGTTCTTTTGACTTTATCCATTCTTTGAGCCAGTTTGCGGTGCTCTCGTAAGAAGTGAACCGCTCACCAATAAGGGCTGACTGCATTGATCGGAACAGACGGTAATCCGAAGGTGCAATGTCTGGGCAATACGACGTGGGAGACAAGAATTTCCGATTGACTGCCGGTACTAGTTATAGTTAGAATAAAAACATAGTATCTTATACTTATACATTCTGAGCACTCAGAAAATAATTCAAAGGGATTTTATCTTAAAAACTTACCCGATATGCCATCATACGTCCACCATTCCTCCCAACTAACTGCCAGAAGCACTAAAAAGATAAAAATATAAATTGTTTTTAATAAAATTATGTTTACAACTTTTGACTTAATATTAACTTGAAATTTAATAAAATATTAAATGTTATAAAATTAATGAATAAATATCTGAAATCATTCGCTTATTCGTGACTTCTACAATCTTTAGAGCGTTTCTCAGTATCAACTCCTTCTAATATCATGCGAGTAAGGGTTACCAATGTAAACTAATGAACAAGAAAAGTCGTGCTGAACACCATGACTTTTTTGTGTGAAATTAGCTTTTATTGATTTCTGGCGAATTCGAAAGCCATTGTGTGGGCGAAATGAAGTGTGGAACATGATTTTTTAACCATTCTTGGTTCTCACGAGCTTTATGAGACGGTGCCGATACACAAATATTTTATTCACTTTGAGGTGACTGAGCTCTCGAACAATGGCTGGTTGTAATTTTTCAGCCAAAATCCATCACAGAAAAAAAAATTCAACAAAACTGAGACACAAATGCTTTTGATGGCTTATAAACAATATATTGAACTGCCATTAGAACAATTTTGACGTTGATGTCATGAGCAGATTCAAGCAGTGTGAAGTTGATAACACTTCATATCGTTCACCCTGTACAATACGATTACTAAAACCTCTTTGATGTTATTTTCCACTATTAACCGCATACCTTCCTCTTTATATTGAAATAAATGTCCGCTCATTTATATTAAAAAATTGCATTTTTCTTTGAATATCAAAGTAACACCTGTTATTGGGAAACCCTTTACTTATTTTTTATTTGAATTTTATTTATTTTTAATTCTAATTTCATTGTTGAGTTTTGTAATCTTCTTAATTCTTAAGGTGAATCAATGTAAAAATCTGTGTATATATAAAATCAGCCGTTTTTCGCGTTGTGATGAACTTTACGGAGAATGGTTTAACCGATTTTAACCAAACTTTGCCACATTGAAGAGACACATGTGGAGAAGGTTTGTGTTTTGAAATTTTAAGAATCGGATACCAGGGTATCGAGAAATAGGCCAAAACGTGGACCCGGGTAACCTTTGGTTGTGTATGTACAATATGGGTATCAAATGAAAGCTGTTGATGAGTGCTTTAATACGGGGTAATTTTTATACCTATAGATGAGTAGGGTCTCGAAATATATGCCAAAACGTGGACCCGCCGTGTTTTTGCACCGAATTAAACCAAACTTACACACATTGTTAAGTAAGTATTGAAAATGGGTTTCGTAAAGTTTGGTTGTAATTCGGAACACCGGCAACGCGTACAGCGTTCTTTTGAACCAGCCATAATTCCGTTTACTTTTTTAACGCTTGGGGCGGAACTGAACTGTCAAATTGACAGTGTGAGTTACAATGTGTCAATATTTCTTTCTGATTTGGACGCCATAAGGAGAAGACGTAAGTTCAAAATGTAAACATTTTTTGTGAATTTTTTTGGAGTGGATTATGGAACAGTGAATAATTTCTTCCGAAATTTGAGAATTTAATGTGAAATCCGAATGTTCAAATGAAATTATGTGTTGTGGATTTATTTTTTCGGTTCATATGCGATAAGCTACGATACACCATGAGTGAAAAAATGGTAAAAAAAAAATGAAAAAACAAAAGAAATTGTTAAAGGATGCAAAAGAAGTGCACGAAAATTGCGTAACTTTGATGAAAAAATTAATAGTCTTATCATGCAAATTGTCAACAATTTTCAGAAGAAAAGAGATGATTTAAGAAACTCACAACAAAATAAAATAATCCTGACCATGTGGACTTGGGCTTTTAAACACATATGCATCGAAAATATAATCCACAAAATTGAAAATAAAAACATGATTTAAAATCTCAGAATACCATAATTACAATCATGTTTATTACAGTACAAATGCCAAGACAATCACGTAATCATATTGGTCGTTCGACAAATAATAATACGCGCATGAGAAATGCCCGGAATAACGCGACATCAGAAGAATGTCAAGAACAAAATGAAGTAGTCAAACGATTGATGAATAATGTTATCCAAGCAACTATTTTAATTGGCAAATTCAAGAGCGAAGACGTTCTAATACCAAGAATTCCAATGATTCCACCTGAATTGCCATTTGAATTCAAGCGTTTGCAACTACCCATTCGTTAAGCATTTGCAATAACTATCAATAAATCACAAGGGCAAACTTTAGAAACATGCGGGATGAATTTAGAAGAACCAGTATTCACCCATGGTCAACTATACGTTGGCTGTTCACGTGTTGGTAAGCCAACAACATTATATATTTACTCAAAAACAAATAGAAAAACAAAAAATATTGTTTATGCCAAAGCGCTTGAATAAGGAATAAAAAAATAAATAATATGAAAACCATATCTTTTCTGTTCTAAACCATATCTATTCTATTTTAGTGTGCCCAGCGAAGCGGCCCGGGTTTGCTAGTAACCTATAAAATAAAAATTTTCAAAAATATCATTGTTAAGAGCTGTACTAGTATTTTGAATGAAAGTGGAGAGACCTGAAAAAAATCTAAATTTTTAAATAACTTCTAGACCCATCTTTTGACGCTTTATAAACGCAATGTACAAAACAAAATAATGTCCAAACAAACATGCAAAAAAAACAGGAAAAAAAACAACGATTCAAATGAAAAAGGTTACCATTCATACCAAAGTTAATGGAATCTATTGTTATTTGCTACGGATAACCATTCATTCCTCCTGGCTTAAATTAAATGAATATTAATTATTTATTTCAGATTAACTATCAGGTAACAACAAATTAAAAAAAAATCGGAACCGAATGAAAGTTCAAAATTCACATTCATTGAGATAAAAATATTGAATGCAATTGTATTCTAATTGAATGTAATGCATTTTCAAATAATTTCAACATTTTGCATATCACATTCAAGCCACGCAGTTCAATTTAAATGAAGCAGTGCAAATTTATTTGTTTACGACCAAATTACGTAAAATCCAATGCCAACACACACCTAACAAAATATCCATCCACATATGTTGAAAATTAACAAAAACTCATTTATATAATTCCCAACTAAAAATATGGTTACAATACACTTTAATGAAATAAGCCCGTAATACAAGTAAGTATGTATGCGTGTGTATGTGCAGCGCACATGCTTAAAAATGGTAGAGTTTTCACTATCATTAATTTCATTTTAAGTATTTAGTGAACTAAATGCATTATTTACCACTCACGAGATAACATTAGCTTACAACACTGACAGTAAAAATAGAAAATAAAAATGGAAATAAAAATGAAAATGAAAATAACAGCAATAGCAATAACCACTGCATGTAACAACAAATAACTAAACATAAAAGCATAACACCATTTACGACGACTATCGGACCAACTAACATTGCAACAAATAATAGTGAATAGCACAGAGGGTTATGAACAGGTCCGCCTCACTTTCCTCATCACGCAAAATCTGACAAAAATAAAAATCGCGCAACCGAACACGATCGTAAATGGTCTGCACCGATGTGGCACGCTCATACTTCAATGGCTTTCTACAATAACATTAAAAGGAAATTTAATACCAAAATCATCTCACTTTACAGCTATACATAAACATGCATACACATAGACACATACACTTCTTTAGGTTTGTACTCGTACTACGCCGAATATACTCACGAAAAACTACTAAACTGGTGAAAATGGCGAAAAGTGGTGAAAGGCTGCAGGAGGGTGAGCAAAGAGGAGTCAAATTTAAGTGGGGATATTGTAGTTAGAAGCGCCTCTACAGGGGTGTGAATGAGCATGAAAGTAGTGAAAACTATAAACGAGGAAGGGACAGAAAAGCGTAAAGTTGAATGCTACAGTTGTAGTACTCAGTAGTAGTAGGAGTAGTTATAGTTATAGTTGTAGTGGTAGTGGTAGTGGTAATACGAAATATGCAACGTAACAATTGCTACAGAACGAAATGGCCGTAAGAACGTAGTAGAGTAGCCAAAAACGTTCCGGAAAATGTTAGTTGAAACATTTAGAAATCCATTAATTTCAATCATTGCCCATGACTTTGCAATATTATTGTGCAATTTTCGCTCGTTTTAATATAATAAAATGGATGGTAACGAAATGTATAGTAGTACTGCATACCTCCGGCCATCTTTTCGTGCACATTGCTTACCCACACCAAATAGAATTCAACAAGACGGCACGCCAACTGGTGGCCAATATCAACAGCTACCCCAACAGCACTAACTGGGACTTGTGAGAAGCTCACGATAAAGCTGCAACGAAACGACTTCTGAATGGGGGGGGGGGGGGCTGAGCGTAGCTTGAATGGCAAGTGCATGCAAAAAGCACACCGAAAACTACACCCAAATACAAATATACGACCCTCTTAAATGAGTTGCAGTTATTGGGTTATGCTTTTTGGACTTTTGTTTATGGTGATGTGATTTGGGCCATTAAGGTGCATATTGGGAGTTGCAGTCGGAAACTTTTAGTTGAAACATTTAATTTCATTAAAACGTTTGGCTTTCACATCTCAAATTCTACTGCAAGCAAGGGACTGAGAAACATAGATATTAAAAATAATGGTATTTGTATTATTGAATGCAATAACTCACGAATTTGTGAATTTAATTTTTATATATGTTTATGAAAACACTGTACAATAATAATGTATATGATTTCTTTGATTTCCAAAATATTCTTCTTCAAAGTCTATAGATTTTTGTATTCGCTTTAACCACTTTTCAAAGAGCTTTTGCCACTCAGAAGTGGATAACTCAAAAACTAGCTGTTTAAAGACTTGAACAGCTTTTCAGATGGCGAAACATATGTTCCGGAACCAAAAGAAATAATTAGGTGTCAACTTAGAGGTGCAAAGTAGATGACCCCTTAATTTCATCTTTTGAGCGCTCAAAAACTCTCTTGAGTGAACCAATACGTGAGAGATCGCATTTTTCTGGAGAAGGACGCTTCGTCTTCGGCGGTATATATATATATATAATTGGCGCGTACACCCTTTTTGGGTGTTTGGCCGAGCTGCTCCTCCTATTTGTGGTGTGCGTCTTGATGTTGTTTCACAAATGGAGGGGCCTACAGTTTCAAGCCGACTCCGAACGGCAGATATTTTTATATTTTTCTGAGGAACTTTTTCATGGCAGAAATACACTCGGAGGTTTGCCATTGCCTACCGAGGGGCGACCGCTATTAGGAAAATGTTTTTCTTAATTTTGGTGTTTTCACCGAGATTCGAACCTATACTCTTTCTGTGAATTCCGAATGATAGTCATGCATCAACCCATTCGGCTACGGCGGCCGCAAGCTTTCCTTAATTCTCCGAAAACTTCTAGCAGAGCCTCAGAATTTATTGTTTAAAGTTTCTCTACTGGCACTGCTGCGATATGATCAAATTTTACGCAAAAACCAGCCACCACTTGCATTTAGGTGCTTCTTCCGCGAACAACTTTTATTGAAATAAACACGTCTTAGAATACCCTTACTTTTGATGCCTATTTTGCATCCGATTCATATGGACAGATCCAAGATTCGTCACCTATTATGATGTCATAGGCGTACTTTGAACCATCGCGGCTGAATTTCTTCAACATTGTTTCACACCAATCGACTCGAGCCCTTTTTTTTTGAGCAATTGTTAAATTATGCACTGTACAACTAGAACAAATCTTCTTCACGACGAAATTTTCATCCAACATTAAATGTATTCTGATCATACTTTTACCCAAGGGTTCCTCTACCTCGCGATATGTCATATAAGGCTATCAATTGACGCACAACATCGATTGCTTTTGAAACCCCAACAGTTTTGGACAGCCTTGACGAAGTTCCTGATGCAACGGTCGACGGCGCTCTGGCTCTGAAAGTATTCCATGTGGTACTAGCTGGTGGTAGCAGCGGTAGAGGAAGACCTTCTCTGCGTTGGAAAGATCAGGTAAAGAAGGACTTGGCTTCACTTGGTGTGTCAAACTGGCGCCGGTTAGCACGAGAGAGAAACGACTGGCGCGCTTTGTTAAACTCGGTCAAAATCGATAAGCGGTTAAAGCACCAATCAAGAAGAAGAAGAAGTGTTTTAAAGTGGCTGAATGAGGTGGGTACTTCAACACCAAAAGTTAAAGTCAGTAGATCAACAATCCAAGTCGAAAATATTAAAAGTAATACAGGGTTTGATTGAAAAGTAATGAGCTTTCCCGCGCGGTGCGTCTGCCAAGCGATCAACCGAATCGGCTGCTGAGGAAAAATGATTGTTGGACCTTCCCCTTCCACTAGAAACCTTCCCAGTTCGTTGGCAACAGCAGTGCAGTCAACATCGCTCCGCGCGTGAAAGCTGTTTTAAGAGTGTGCTAGGATTTTACAGTGGCGAAAATGCAGCGATCGTTGGAGCAACGTTACTCGATCCAATTTTGCGTAAAGCTAAACAGTTTGTACCTCCAGGAAGCACTGTAATCGCGGCATTTTACAAAGAAGTGCTCCTTCGGCTGAAAAACCGCGTCGCCCGGGATCGGCCCGACCTCGTCAACAATTGGACCCTTTATCACGACAATGCGCCGGCGCATACCGCCTTCCTCTGCACCTCTGCATTGGCCAAGATGGGGGTTCCGGTGCTTCCCCACCTCCTCCCTACAGCTCAGGCCTGTCCCCTCCGGACTTTCTCTTGTTCCCGCGCCTGAAAAGAAAGTTGAAGGGGAGGCGTTTCGACTCCATCGAGGCGATTCAAAAAACTGTGACAGCCGAATTGAACGCGATTCCGGTGGATGAGTTTAAAAAATGTTTCCTGCAGTGGAAGGACCGCTACCAGCGGTGTATTGACGCTCAAGAGTCCTATTTTGAAGAATATTAGTTATATAAGCCAAAAGGTTTAATAAAACTGCTTAAAAAAATAAGGCTCATTACTTTTCAATCAAACCCCGTAAATTACCGCACAAAAATGTTTGCTAGTTAGGTCCATCTTTCAGGCGATATGAGTTTTTCAACTCACTAAAAAAGGAACAAATAGGGCTCTAAAGCGAAAGGGTTATATATAAGTAAAAAACAAGCCTGGAATAACGAATACACGATATTTTTTTATAAGGAGAAAATGCGACGCATCGTCAAATTTGAATTTGATTATTCTAGAATTTTATGGGTCATACACAAATTTTTCGAAACGAATCATACTTCATCCAAACAATTCAAGCTTTTACGTATTGGCTCATACAAGAACGTTTTTGAGCACTCGAAAGATGGAATTAAGCGGTCATATAGAAAGTACTCCAGAGAGTAGTCCCGGGAGGGGAGTCTCCCCAGCCGAGGAGAGGGCATAGTTTTAGTGGCCACACCATTCGACGCTGTAGACGACGTTCGCTGTAAGTGCGAAGACATTTTGAACCCTACCGACCGCCTGAAAAAAGAGCTATCCGCCTTACAGCCCTTTAATATTTGGCACCTAAATATTTCTTTTTATTCCTCAACGTGAAAAATTAATCGCGAGACCAAAGTTTTTCAACTACTGAAGACACTGTTGAAATAGCTCGTTTTGGAGGTATCCACTTCTGAGTGGCAAAAGTGCTTTGAAAATTAGTTTAAGCAAATACGGAAGTCTAGTGACCTGCAAGGAGAATATTTTGAAAAACAATAAAATCATGATCACTACTGCTTTATTTGCATTATCTGGCGAAAAATATAAAAGGCAGTCCTCCTAACTTGAAACTGAGAAATTACGCACTTAAAAACCTCATGCATTTGTAGGCAGCGCCAACTGGCTTCGTAGGTGTACCTGCTCCTAGAATCCTAACACTTCACGTTATTCGTGATCAATGTGAAGACAAATGACATAGAAGACGTGCGAAAACTGCAGATAAAATTGGAATAAAAAATACTGCAAATAGTTCTCCTTATAAGCGATAGTTCAACAAAAAAACAAAAAATATCAAAGTTGCAGATGAGCGAAAAATCAATGCAAAATAGGAAAGCTAAATTTCGTAATATTACCTCCGCTACTAGAGCACGTTTTCTGGCGCATTCATTTCTCACTGACGCCACACCAATCGTTTCGTAATTTGTTAACTTCCGTTTCGGAAAACTATTTTTCTCTTCATTTGTAATTTAGCAGAGCAGTCATTGCTTTTGGTTTGCGTGCGAGCGTGTAAGCGGGTATGGCGCGCACGCGAGTTGGCTGCAATACATATTGACAGCAGCATTATTGGCTAACATCAGCTTTGGGATTGTTACTGCAGCAATATGCCAATAAGTTGAAAGGAAAGTAATAACACAGTTTGTAAAACTTTGATTTTATTTTTGCTTCGTTTTTTCTTTTTAGTTTTTGTATTTGCGTGCATTTCTTTCTACTTTCTTTCATTAATTTTTCGCCATAGTTTGAAGATTGCTTAAAATGAATCAGCATATTTTCCTTTTACAAGCGACGCACAAAACGTCAAGTAGACATAGTGAACAGCTTAAGAGAGGTAGGAGCACTAAGGTGTGGTGTGAGGTGTTGTTTTTTTTTACTTCCACCGTTTCTTCTTCTGCTTTTTCCATCCACAGATTTTATGGACTCCTTTCATGCTTTAACCGAGCAGATAATCTTTTTATGCCAATCGTGCGCCTGTCAAAAGGTGTCGAAAAGCTTGTCGGCGCTTGTCAAAGCGTATGAAATGCAATGAATTTTTGCTGACCGTTGTGTTGGCTGCCATTTTCCACTCCTTGCCGAATTTCGGGTTTTTTAATGTAGTTTTCTTTAGAATTTCGAGTTTGGTTTCAAGTTAGTTTCTTCAGAAGTTACAAATTAAATTTCTGCGTAAGCTCTTGAAACAAATCTTGAAAAGTAACTCTGCTTATTTGCAGTCAGACAACTTTCCGCCTCATTAAGTTGGTTACAGCAGAGCAAATGAAATGCAAATAAAGCATTTTACAGAAATAAGTTTGAAGCGTAGGAGGTAGGAAATTTAAAAATAAAACAGAAAGGAAAACCAAACTATGTGAAAAAATAAGCCTTTGCAAAAAAATGCGGTCAATAAAACACACTCAGCTCCATTCACTGTGCACTTAGATTTGCGCTGCCGAATCTCCCGCTTTGACTGCAGGCATCCATTCGCATTCGCAGTTAAACTCAATGTAAAATGAAAAAAAAACCAAATGGAAGTGAGTGGCCATCCACAGTAACATGGGTGCAAACGTCGACACTAACACAAAGCAAATATTTACATATAAGTATGCATGCATGTACAGGGTTGGCCATATAGCGTTTGCTTTTTGAACCACCTATTTTTTTGAGAATGGTAACACAAGTGACACGTCAAATGTGTTCATAATTTACTAAAAGGTTTGACATTTACGAAATGGGACGCTATACGCTTGAACGAAATTGGGAAATATTGAAAATCTATTTACAAAGTGGTGAGTCTTCTACTCAAACTGTGAGAAATTTGAAAAAAAAATTCCAAAAAAAAAAGATTTGCCAACAAGACAGTTTATGGATCAATGTGTTAATCGTGTTCGTGAAAGTGGATCGTTAATGGATAAAATAGCACGTGAACGTGCTTCTACAGAGCGTACACCCGAAAACATTGCTGCTGTAGCCGAAAATGTGCGGGAACATCCAACAACCTCAGCTCGTCATCGTTCTCAAGAATTGAACATTTCACGCACTTCTTTGAGAAGAATTTTGCATAAAGACCTCGGTATGAAGGCTTACAAAGTTCAATTGGTGCAAGAACTGTAGCCTAATGACCATCCAATGCGTTTTCGGTTCGCTCAATGGGCAGAAAATCGTTTGACCGAAGATGAGCATTTTTACCGAAAAATCATCATATCTGATGAAGCTCATTTTCACATCGGTGGCTACGTCAATAAGCAAAATTGTGGGATTTGGGCTCAGAAAATCCACACGTTACTGTAGAGAAGCAAATGCATCCACAACGAGTCACTGTTTGGTGCGGTTTTTGGTCTGGCGTTATCATCGGGCCATTTTTTTTCGCAAATGAGCGAGGAGCCGCGGTTACAGTAAATGGCGAGAGTTACCGTGACATGCTCAACGAGTTGTTTCCAAAAATTGAAGAGGATGACATGGACGACATTTGGTTTCAACAGGACGATGGAATTTGTCACACTGCAAAAGTTACACTCCAACTTTTGGCTACCGTTTTTGAAAATCGAATAATCAGCCGAAATTCCGATATCAATTGGCCGCCTCGGAACTGTGATTTAAGCCCGTTGGACTATGTTTTGTGGGGTGCCGTTAAGGACAAATGCTTTGCGAACCATCCAGAGAAGATTGATGCTTTAAAACACGAAATCGAAGTTGTCATTCATGAAATTGGAGCCCAAACAATCGGAAATGTGCTTAAAAATTGGGTTGATCGAATGGCTTACTGGAAAGCCAGTCGTGGCAGTCATTTGAACGATATTATTTTCCATTCATAAATGACAATGTTAAATCTTCAAAATAAAGAAAAAAGTTTGAAAAAATATGAATTAGTTTTGTTTTTTATAGCCGATTCAAAAAGCAAATTTTACATGGCCCACCCTATATATACAAGTGTGTACGCTGGAACCTCAGCACCAACACCACAACATCCGCCATTCAACAACCAAGCCAACCTCAGGCTTTTGCTACCAAAAGCACAGCTCAGCTTACTCACATTAAATGCCAGCGAAGTTGTTGTTGCGCCAAGGCGGCTGCCACTTCACCAAAGCAGCACTTAATTAAGTTAATTTACTGCGCCTGCACTCAAGCTCCCCACCAAGCAGTCCATGACACCTTGCACGCCGTACCGTCGAAGGCCTTCAAGCATATATTTATTCGTATATAAGCATACATATGTACATACACACAAACACATACAAACACGCGCTTTGGCGGCAAATGCAGACACTGCTTTAGTTGTGGGCATTTGCAGCTTAAGTGCGTTCCACCAAGTGCCATTCTGGACATTCAACATTTCGCTACACTTTTTCTTGACTTCTCATTTTCACTATCTCTGGCCTGCACTTTTTCTGCTTATCTTCCACTCTCTCCACTTACTCGTTATTTACTTTGCTTAATGTCAACACTTTTTCAGGATTCACTGTAAAGTGCAGGTGTAATGTTTTTGCCAATTGGCTGCTCGTGTAGTGGTATGCGTGGCGAAAGATATATTCTAACGCGCTGACAGCACTATTTTTGGTCGCTTTTGCCTACTCACAATTTTTTGTAAAATTTTTTCTCTGATTTTCGTTAATTTTCTGAAAATATCGTGGGAGTATTTTAAAGGTTTTTTTGTTTTCAAAGTAACTGAAGTCCTTTACTACTTCAAAGTTATAATTGTCAATAAAGAAGTGGGTATTGACTGTTTGTTTAAATGTTGAAAATTGCTTGCTTTATCCTTGTGCACCAATAGTGTCATTCGACTCGCTTTTTCATTCAGAAATGAGGAAACTGACAGCGCAATAGCTGATGCACAGAGCATAAAACGATATCATCAGCATGCGCCAGAAATTGTACGTTTTCATAACAGATTTTACAGACGATTCAGTTCTGAAGATCGAACCAGCTTTCCAGTAGACTAAAGAAAGCACACAAGAGCGAGTGAAGGTGTCTCAATTTTCATTTGATGCTAAAATACTTGGTGGAACCCTTGCCCATACCCGATGCCCAGGTAGTCGCATTACCTGAAGATGCTACCCTCATTGGATACGCAGACGACATTTGCGTTGGTGGTAGTGGGAAAGCATCTGGGCGTGTTGCAAGCGTTATGCAACGATGCAATTTTAAGAATTAGAAGATGGCTTAAAAATGTGAAGTTAGAACTGGCAGCTCAAGAAACTGAAGTCGTATTACTGAGAACACGACAGGTACGTGAAGAGTTAGTGATTACGGTAGCTGAACAAGATATAAGGTCGCAGCCATATATCAAATATCTGGGAGTACTCATTGACCCGAAAATGACTTTTAAGCATCATTTACAGTCAGCCAGTGAAAAAGCTGTAAGAATAAATAACTCGTTGACTAGACTAATGCGTAATATTGGCAATCTGGGCAAACACGAAACCATCGTACCTCCAACACATACGAGCCACATACAGACTTGGTGCCCTGCTAGTAGCCAGCGCCTATCGCACTGTCTCAGATGACGCAATCCATGTGATAACGGGAATGGTGCCTATCGACCTTTTCGCGGTTGAGATGCATAGGATACATAACAGCATTGGGCAGAAACCGTCGAACGTGACTAAAAAAGAAGAAAGGCTGCGAACCGAGAAAGATAGGTGGACCTTTGAACTGATTCCAAACATTGCGAGGTGGACTGAGCAAAAACACGGAGAAATTGATTTTTGTATCACACAGTTGCTTACTGGACACGGTTGCTTCAAAGCATACCTACACAGGTTGGTGGGTTAAAGTTCCACACCACGGCTTCGGCCATAGGCTTTTGATGCTTCCCCTCCTTCACAAAATACAAAAAAAAGGTACTCGCATTACTGAATGTCAGTATACACTTCTTTTAATGCAGTCATTCTTCCTGTGAACATCCTATGCTTGGGCCTAGACTTACCTTCAATTTTGCCTCGCAAGGATAAATATACAATGGATTCTGCTACCCCAATAACGCTTGGAATACGGCAAAATTCTCGCTCGAATGATTGACACTGAACCCTATTTTGGGAAGCAAATTTTAATGACTGTCGAGGCACATTTTATCTTCTCTGACAGCGTGAATAAACAAAATTGGCGCATTTGGGGAACTGAGAATCCACACAAGATCCACGAAACGCTATTGCATGATCCACGAAACGCTATTGCATTTTGGCATTTGCGCCAAAAGCATTATTGGGCCATATTTTTACTGAGAAAACGAAACGGTCGATGGAAACCGATATCGATGGGTGATGGCTCCCTATGTCTGCCCGCAAATGCGTGAGAAGGTTTAGACGGTTACTGGTTTGAACAAAACGGTGCGCCATGCCATACTGCGATTGCAACAATTGAATTTCCGCAACGAAAGTTCCCGAGACGTCTAGTGTCAAAAAGAGCCGACATCGACTGGCCCCCCGGATCACCTGACTTACCCCCACCCCCCCCCGGACTCCTTTTTTTGGGGTTATCTGAAAAGCAAGATTTACGCCAACAAGCCGCAGACTACTGACCAGCTTAAGGTGAACATTCGTGCCGAAATCGACGCTATAAAACTCGAAATGTTTGACCAGGTGATGGATGACAAACGCAGAAAAAAATCGCAGCTTGAGATTGCTAATAAAGGTGTCCTCTAAATTGATAATGTATTCAAAAAATTGTTTTAATAAATTGTAAATAACCAAACCGAATAAAAATACCTCACGTATACAAATCAGTTGTTTTTTTTTTCAAAGTTATTCAATGTTTTCATACCGACATAAAAGATGGCGCACCCTGTATTGCAACACCATCTGCGTAGTCCACCGCATGTATCCCCCGCTCTTCTAAATCCTTAAACAATCTATTCATTACATGAGGAGAAAGTATACCGCCCTGAGGAGTACCTATCCTGACGGATTTGCATATCTTCCAAAGACCCATCGTCGAAATTACGAACCTGCCTAGTAGCAATTTTACGATAAGTCCCTCGGCGATACCCAAATCAGTCATCGCATTTTTTGCGGCCCCCGCTAAGGTTTTGTTAAAAGCGCCTTCTATATTTAAGAACACTACCAGATAACGTGCTAAATTTAGTAATACTGTGTTGACCCGAAAATGTAAATATTCTAGTGAAATTAGGGCTGAAAGGCTTCTCATAATTTCGGCCTGAAGACTTTCATATATGTGTCTATAACCATTACTTTTCTTTTTACAGTCTAGTTGTCTAAGAAAATCTCCAATATAAAGCTTACGTTACGCGCAGAAGACAGTTTATGTCGGAGAAAGCACGAGAACAGCACATCATCCGATCAAAAGGTCTTCTAAATAAAATTAAACACCTTGAAACGCCTGAGATGTTATGGCTTGTTTCTGTATAATTGTTGGTATGTAATTTGATAGCCAATTTAGTTTTAATATTAAAAAGTGCAAGTTGCAAGGAGGTACAAAATACCGTTGATATTTGGCATTTTTCTTCTGTTGGCATGTTTCTGAAATTATTGTACTGGTGTGAGATCATTTATTGGTCTGTAGATCAACCAGCTTGCCATTGAAATGAGTCAAAAAGAAAAAATTCAAACTCTGCTGACTAACTTCGTTACCTCATCCTTCATTACTCACTCGAAAGCATAAATGTGTTCTATAAAATAGTGATAGTGAAATTTTTGAGCCGATTCTGAGATAAAGTTCCAAGTGCTGAAGAGTTTTCACAAAATGGATGAACCTATTTCTAGATTCTAACAATTTAACAACACCACCAATCAATACTTAATTACATTCATAAAACTGCACCCAGCATTTCTTAGTTTTACAGCCACAATTATCTATTACTCCTTTATCTAATAACTGCCAATAACGCTCAGTTGTTGCTAGATACAATTTGTAGCATATTTTCGCCCCGCAATCGAGAAATGCCATAAACTATAAAAGTTTCATTGTAGCAAAGTGTCATTTTAATTTCCTGCAATATGCGAAATGACAAATGTTGACAGCACAATGGCAAAACACACCTCTCCACAGACACACATCCACACAGCCACACAAACACACACAGACGCACGCCCATAAACGCCCTCAACAGATATAGTAACCACAACAAACATACAATAATCAAGTATACTAGCAATTTGCAGTAAGTGACAAAATATCACTGACAGAGAAACGTCGCAGTAAAAGGAAGTCCGCTATGGTTTGACATTACACTCGGCAAACAAAGAAAGCAACAAAATAACCAGTGCTCTCGGTAAGTAAACATATAAACATGTACACAATATACAGATAAATAAACATTTGGCACACCCACATTGACAGCTTGTGTGAGGCCAAGCATATGCGAGGACACAGGCGACAAAATATCACTGCTGACTGGCGCGACATACATCCGTATACTTATATACTTATATATACATATGTACACACCGACAAAGAAAATAAATAACAAATTTGATTATCTTTCGAGGGAGAAGTCGGCGAAAGTAAGAGGTAAAGGCGTGTGAAGCGAGTTGAAGGTTCATAGCGAAAGGCAGCACTATAAAGGTGTGGTGCTGCTGTCGCCTGGTGAATTGAAAAAAGTTAACCGTTTAAGTTGAAAAACAAAACATCGGGGAAACGGTTGTTGGCATAGTTGTGAAAGAAATTGCATGTTTTTAGGCGCGTCATTTAAGGCGACCGTCATAAAGTTGTTAGTAATTTGCGAAATATATGTAAAGCTAAATTTACTAAAGGGTATTCTGATAGGGGTCTGTGTGAAAGTGGCGGCCAGGTTCGTTTGGCGGCGTTTGTCAAAACGGTTATTCTTCTACTCACTTACTCAAACAAATCACACTAGTGAACTAAACAATTGAGCAACCTGTGCTAATGATAATTTTTTATTATGTAAGTGATGTTTGGCTCACCTTAAGAGGACAGATACCTGTAAACGGCCATATTTCACCTGATTTTCATTAAAATTATTTAAAATGAAGAAGGCGTCAGTGACCTGAATACAAGAAACCAATTTTTTTTTTTGTTTATTTATGTCCGCCGTAGCCGAATGGGTTCGTGCGTGACTACCATTCGCAATTCACAGGGAGAACGTCGGTTCGAATCTGGGTGAAAACACCAAAATTAAGAAAAACAATTTTTCTAATAGCGGTCGCCCCTCGGCAGGCAATGGCAAACCTCCGAGTGTATTTCTGCCTCATAAAAATATCTGCCGTTTGGCAACATCAAGACGCACGCCACAAATAGGGGGAGGTGTTCGGCCAAGCACCCAAAATGGTGTACGCGCCAATTATATATATACAGTTGTACCTCGGTTAACCGGGCCTCTACTAACCGGGTACATCTGTTAACCAGCATGCTGTGTGTTTGATTTTATATCTCTATTAACCGTGCTTTACCTCTATTATCCGTGCGGCGTATAATAACTTTTTTCAATTTAAGTGAATGTGCAAAGAAATAAAATTCGGGGATTCCCATTTTTTGTTTTTATGTAATAAATTTGTATCAAATTTCACTTTCATTCAGTCTGTAAGTGAAATTTGATCTCTTAACAGGTGCTTTTGTGACAATGGCTCCATCAATAAGTAAACTGACAAAAAGAGCAAGAAAAGTTCTTTCAATTAAAGAGAAAATAGAACTGATTAACGAATATCGCAAGAACCCATCCGTTCATTTTTTATCTGAAAAATATGGTGTCGGCAAACAAACTGTACGAGACTTAATAAAAAACAAAGAAAAAATTTTGAAATATGAATCGGAAAGTGATTCAATTCACGGTTTAAAAAATAGACATACTCTGAAAAAATCCGAAAATCCAAAGGTTGATTTTGCAATATATGAATGGTTTCGACAAGAAAGATTTAAGGGATGTCCCATTACAGGTAATATTACTCAAATCCAGACATCCACATAAACTGAAAATTTCCTGCAATTTCTAGGCGAAATGATTACTGAGAAGGCAAAATATTTTCATGGTAAATTAAACATAAATTCCGAGTGTAAGTATTCATCTGGTTGGCTGGAAAAATTCAAAAATCGGCATGGAATTCGTAGGCTGAAATCCACAGGAGAAAAGGAGTGTACTGATTATGTGTCTGCAACGATGTTTGTGGAAGACTTAAACGAATACATTAAAAATGAACAACTTACAACTGAACAAATTTATAATGCAGACGAAACCGGTCTATTTTGGAAGTGTTTGCCCCAAAATTCGTTGGCGAGTGGTGATGAATATTCTATTGAGGGGTACAAAGAGTCCAAGGAAAGAATCACAGCTTTACTTTGTGCAAATGCAGCTGGGACTCACAAGTGTAAATTGATGATAATAGGAAAAAGTGCTAATCCAAGATGTTTAAAAAATGTTAAATACATTCCTGTAGTTTATAAGTCTAATAAGAGAGCTTGGGTAACACAAGAGCTATTTCTGGAGTGGTTTAACAACAATTTTGTACCAGAGGTAAGAGAACATTTACAACGCATTGGTCTCGAAAAGAATTGCAAAGTTCTTTTGCTATTAGACAACTGTCCAGCACACCCGGATGTAAATGCAATGATATCTGATAATGTTACAGTAAAATATCTACCACCGAATTGTACATCTTTGATTCAGCCTATGGATCAAGGAGCCATTCGGAGTTTCAAATGCCAGTACCGTAAATTTATCGTGCAAAAACTTGTGGATTCTAATAGTCGACACGAATTTGTTAAATCTTTGAACATTAAGTCAGCTTTATGGACAGCAGCGACTTCGTGGGATTCTGTAACCCCACGTGTTTTAAATAAAGTTTGGAATAACTTACTATCTCAAGATGATGAAAATGATTCAACTTTTAGTATTGAGATACAATCAGATGTATTAATATAATACCACCTGGTTTTACAGCTGATGCTATCTCAAAGTGGATGGAGTGCGATATTGATGTCGCACCGTTTGCTATTGTATCTGATGATGAAATCGTTAACATGGTCAATCAAACAGAAGAATATGAGCTTGAGTCAAATTCAGAGGAATCAGATGGAGGTAATACGGTAGAAACCCCCACATTAGCTCAAGCAATAGAGGCTAGTAGTGTTTTGTTAAAGTTCTTAGAAAACTATACTGGTACAGGTATTTCAGAACCAGACAAAATACAAGTGTATCGCATACAAAGTCATTTACTTAAGGAACAAATGAATTCTAAAAGACAAACTACTTTAAACGAATATTTTAAATTAATATAAATATGCATTTATGTACCTATATGTATGCATATGAAAGTATATTATAAAAACAGTAATAAGATATGTATCTGTATTCATAAGTATGTTAATAGATGCAAATTTACATGTTCTTTTTAAAAATAAATAAAAATAATAAAATTTTTGAATATGTATTTCAAAAAACCTCTTTCAACCGTGTTTTCGATTATCCGTGCTGAGCCCGGTCCCGAGCAACCCGGTTAATCGAGGTACAACTGTATATATATAACTAGCAAACCCGGCCCGCTTCGCTGGGCACACTAAAATAGAATAGATATGGTTTAGAACAGAAGAGATATGGTTTCATATTATTTATTTCTTTATTCTTTATTCAAGCGCTTTGGCATAAACAATATTTTTTGTTTTTCTATTTGTTTTTGAGTAAATATATTGTATAATGTTGTTGGCTTCCCAGCACGTGAACAGCCCACGTATAGTTGACCATGGGTGAATACTGGTTCTTCTAAATTCATCCCACATATTTCTAAAGTTAGCCCTTGTGATTTATTGATAGTTATTGCAAATGCTAAACGAATGGGCAGTTGCAAACGCTTGAATTCAAATGGCAATTCAGGTAGAATCATTGGAATTCTTGGTATTAGAACGTCTTCGCTCTTGAATTTGCCAATTAAAATAGTTGCTTGGATAACATTATTTATCAATCGTTTGACTACTTCATTTTGTTCTTGACGTTCTTCTGATGTCGCGTTATTCCGGGCATTTCTCATGCGCCTATTATTATTTGTCGAACGACCAATATGATTACGTGATTGTCTTGGCATTTGTACTGTAATAAACATGATTGTAATTATGGCATTCTGAGATTTTAAAACATGTTTTTATTTTCAATTTTGTGGATTATATTTTCGATGCATATGTGTTTAAAAGCCCAAGTCCACATGGTCAGGATTATTTTATTTTGTTGTGAGTTTCTTAAATCATCTCTTTTCTTCTGAAAATTGTTGACAATTTGCATGATAAGACTATTAATTTTTTCATCAAAGTTACGCAATTTTCGTGCACTTCTTTTGCATCCTTTAACAATTTCTTTTGTTTTTTCATTTTTTTTTTACCATTTTTTTCACTCATGGTGTATCGTAGCTTATCGCATATGAACCGAAAAACTAAGTCCACAAAACATAATTTCATTTGAATATTCGGATTTCACATTAAATTCTCAAATTTCGTAAGAAATTATTCACCACTCCAAAAAAATTCACAAAGAATGTTTACACTTTACACTTAGGTCTTCTACTTTTTACAGGTATCTGTCCCCTTAAGTGCCATTGATGTTGTCCTTCATATGGAGGTAGCTACAGTTTTATGCGAAAAATTAAATAGCGGTCATTTATAGGGTAATTCAAAGGTGATACAGATTTCTGACAGGAATTATTTGTGATATTTAATTTTTTTTTTAAATTTTATTTCAAACAATTTGTGCTACCAATTTGGCAAACTTAGTCATGGAACGATAGACAATTGAAAAGCGCATAAAAGTTATTCAAACATTTTCTGGAAATGGTCGTTCTGCCTCATGCATATCTTCACAAACTATCGGATTTGCGGTACTGAAAAGCCATATGTAATTCACGAAAAAACTATGCACCCACAATGAGACATTATTTGAGATAATTTTCAGATGATCAGAGCTAATGAACGAAATCGTATGTGTTATAAATTATACAGCCCGAGCCGTTTCAAGAAAAGAAGCCTGCAGACGCGCTCCAGCCTCTTGATGGGAAATGTTTACACGCACATCATGTTGCCAACAGATTCATGGTGGGCATTTAATGAAAATTCTGTTTCATATTCACCCTGCAACTAGGAATTAGGTCTTAGAAGATAGATACTCACAGAGAGAAAGGAAAGAAAATTCGCTCTTTCAGAGTGGTGATATCTAAGCCGATTGAAAGAGAAGGTACTGAGTGCTACGTAATCAATAGTACCCTAGAATACAGGTACTAGGTATTATAATAAGGAGATATATTCTAGCAAAACTATTGACCATCTGAAAGAAAAAAAAGCAATAAACTAACCACTAGGATTCACAAACTCTGGGGACTTACATATCAACAATAATTATGTAAATTTTACATCAACTTTGAACCGTTTGAGAAAGTCAGGTCGGTTAGAAAATGAAAATGCGGTCAAACTCCATCGCAAGTCATGGTGAAAAGAATTTAGAAGATGTGGCCAACATCAGATTGTTAAGTGGCTGTCAGCGATTTTGACGAACCAGCTGATTTGCTAACGTAACGCAACCGGTGGTTTTGCGAAAAGAGTTGGCGAAAATTGAGATTGTGTTGGTGATATACGAAAAAATCAACGCGTCCGTTACTTAGGTATGTTACTCCGTTAACGTCTGAATAACGACTGATTGGACCAGCGTAGGAAAATGTATGATTCGGCAGAATCTCCAATAATGTGGAGGCCGAAGTTAATTTCCCAATTTTGCGTTGGATGCCAAAATCTTGTAATTTATCATCTTAAATCGCGAATCACTTACTAGATGCCACATTATCCTTATGTTGCGCAGTTATATCAGAGAGTAGACAAAAGCAAATACGGGAAAAATTAAAAAAGTCAATCACCATATTGTATCAGAGAATCAAATTGTCCCAAACATTAAATGGGCAGGATTGATGAGCTCGAAGAAAACTTGGAGAAAGATAATGAAAAAGGAAGAAAAATTAATCAATTTTTACGAATTATAGAACCCGATTCACAACTATGGAAATCGACCTCTTTTTGGTCTAATTGGCTATTAACAATAACGCAAATATTTATTAACTACAAAGCACAAAACCACTCAGTTTCTACTGATATGCTTTGAACACTACCCTGCGTTGTTCTATAAGCCCATAATTTTGTCTTCGAACTATGCTTTAAAGGGGCTCCGATATTGTAGGGATTTCAAAAATATCTAAAAAGTTACATAGTCAATTTATTAAAGTGTAAATTGTGTTTAAATACTTCAGCCCGAAGCGTACGATACCAAAAATTTTAAACTCTAAATTGTATTTTCCAAACCAGTCGGTCGAACCACTTTTTTTCATCATAGTTTTAAGCCTTTACAAATATTTAAGAATATATTGAGCCACCGTAGGCAAACGAATTGGAGCATGACTACCATTCGGTAGTGCACAAAATGATAGAAAAAGTTGTTTCTAAAGACAGTTACGCTACGACAGGCAATGGCAAATTTCGGGGTGTATTTCTGCCATGAAAAACTCCTCATAAAAACCATTTGTTGTTCGGAAGCGGCAAAACACTGTAGGTGCGCCATTTTAGAAAAATGTGCACACACAAATTGTAGGCTGATCTGAGCCAAACACCCAATATAGGGTGCAAACGTCAATTATTATTATTATTTTCTGTTGAATTTCCATATGAATTTTTTTCTCTTTGAAAATTCTAGATTATTTTCAGAAATTACTGGAAAGCCATTACAGGATATATAAGTAATACAAGAAAGTTCCAGGAGAAAAATTAATGAGAAAACTACTTTTTGAGAAAATCGGCTGTTAGGGTTAATTGAATCTGGTTACATCTCCACGTAAAATTTTTTAAATAAGTTTTTTAAGACAATAACAGCGTAAGAAATTTTGGTTTTCTTGCCTCCGTTACTGACTAGAATATCCAGAAAAATGTTTGATATGCAGTTTCATAGCTTATTAAATTTTGGTATAAAATAGTTCGAAGTTGTTAAAAAATTTCAAAAATTGTTTATAATTTTTTCTCCTGACGGTCTTATAAGAAGAAAAATGCACAATAGTTTATTTTATACAGAGAAAACCCCGATGCCTATATGCTATAAATCTGTGTACCAAATACTACATAGAAAATCTAACTGAATGCTATAGATTGAGATTTATGCGTATGATTTTTGTTAGACAATTAGCAATAATTTAATAGAAAAATAATGAACATTAAAAAGATAAGTAAAACTGGTCAAAATTGTGGTGCACTAACTTTTAATCCCGGGTGTATGTCACTGTAATGTAATTTCTGTATTTTTATTTAAAACCATCTGATAGTTTTAAATCTAGTAAATTGTGAAAAAATATTGTGATTTTCATTAGAACAAAGCTAGCGCCATTTTGAAGAGTTTTCAAAATCTTTTTAGATTTCAAAATGCCTCATAAAAGGCTACAATTCTTAGAGTTTCGAAAAAATATCGGAACCCCACATGCAATTTGCTTCTTCTTTTTACACTTCATGACTTTTAATGATATTACCAGGATCGTTTAAGAAGTCGAAGCAAAGTCAGAGAGATGGCACCACTGGCGCATATCGAAGTTATATTTAGTTTGTAGCATCCCAGATCGGTCTATTTTTGTGTGTTTAGCATTTGTTTTCTTCTCATAAGGTATGGGTTAATGAAACAAGAGTTCCAACTCCTTTCGCATCCCCCAATTCTCAGAATTGACTTTCTCGAATCCCTCGGACTACTATTTGTTCCCCAACTCGAAGAAGTGGAGGTGATTGCAGAAACCGAAAGGCTAATAGAACAGCGTTGGACGAAGTATATAAGCCTAAAAGAAGGTAGGTAGGTAAAATGGCAAGAGTGCCACAGGCACACTTCAAGTAGCACTTACGTGCCATATTGATACCATAATGTGGACCATTACCTATGCAAAGAAAAGTTTTTGGGAAGAGAAGCCTAAAAGGAGACTACGTCAAAAAATAAAAAAGGTTTACCCGAAACAATGAAGTAGTTTTTATTTTTGTACGGTTTTTTCAAATTACCTTTTTATATCTTTCAAGCAGATGTAGACGCAACCAATGAAGTAACTGATTGGCAGTTTGTTTGTGTAATAACTGTGATGGAAGTAAATATCTATTCTGACAGCCAGCAGCAATCAAGACCCTGAGCTCAATGATGGTGCAGTCGAAACTGGTAGGGTATATCAGACTTCACTTTCGATAGCATACGAATTCTTTGATATAAAGCTCAGCTGGTTAGACAAAAAGCCGATGAGGTGGTTTCCCCACGAAAGCAGCAGATTGGAATGCCCTTGACTATCTGCAATCTGCTCCTGGCAGGTTGGGCGCTCACGTAAACTCAGCGCGCACTGGGCAGATATACAAACTACTAATGTTGCGACATCTTTCTGGTCACATGTGGATCTGAGGCGCTCCAAGTATGTATATTTGAACGTTAACAAAATCTTAGCTTTCGAATTTCGTGTGCGCCCTTACAGGACGCTGTCCGCGAAGTATACATGCTGTGATACGCGGCACTACTTTGAGTCCTTTTCGCGTCAACTGTATGAAGTATGAGGCGAATCATCAGTACCCCTTCTTTCCTGCACTGCTTTCGCGAGGCTAAGACTTGGCTCTCATTTTTTTGCTGCGCTTGCTGATGTTAAGAACCTGATGAACTTTATCATAGAGCGGTCAGCACAACCATAACTCAGTCGGGTCGTCATCCACAAAAACTGGTAAATAATTTTTTAAGAGCTTAAGAGTTAAAATTTACTTATAAACACGCGATTTTTGAGCTATTTTCATATCAGTTCAGTTCACTTATATTTTAGTGATTTTTCGAAATATTTTGGCGAGTGATTTAAAACACAATAAGTTTCATAACTGCTGCAATTCCAGTTGCTGTGCCAGAGCCACATATTTATTTTACTTTGCTTCATTTTGTGGTAGAAATTCTTCTATTAATTTGCGGAGCCGATGTGAAGTTTAACTAAAATCAAAAATTGCGTAGACTTACATTTCACTGGGAATTAAGATTTCTATTATTTCTATTGCTGTGTGAAAAATTTGTACACTATATTTTTAGATCGAGTGGATTTGTTAATTTGATAAAAAAAAGCGTTTATGCATTTAAAGTGAGTAGAAATTAAGGAGAAGAGAAGGGAGTGTAAACATATCTTGGCAGGATGACACTGAACACATGACACTTTAGCATTTAAAATTAGTATATGTTCATATGTTAAGTGGCTATCTAGAGGAAACTTTAGTAATACAGCTTTTGCCACAGCTTGACGAATCCTAACGCAGCGGTTGGGGGTTATCATTAAAACATCATTTCCTCTTTATATGTCTGCGTGCTCTTATGCACATGATGACAATTTAGGTCTGTATGTAAATGTGTGTGCAATGTAATTTTTGTTGACAATTCGCTTGCCTTTATACACAGCCAGAGCTTTGTCTTCACAATTCACAGTTCACAATTCCATCAACTTTGCATTTGTAAGCAAGTCAACAAAGGGTAGAAAAATAAAAGATACCCGCTTGGGGAGGAAAAACTTGCAAGGACAAAAAATTCACGCAAATGAAACCTTCAATCAGTGTCAGCAACATGTTAGTTTCACGACATGCCTCACCTCGCCACACCTCGCCTCTCACCACACTTCACCTGGCCTGACCAAAGTAATAAATATGTACTCGTATGCGTACTTTTGTTTTCCATTCATTCTGTTGTTTGGGTCGTATAACGAATTCACTTGACGCCACACCTTATTTAACTGTCGAATACGTTGCAAGTTACAAACTTTTGTACATATGCAAATTTACGTATATGAAAATATGTGGTGAATACTCGTATACAGTGTCGGACAAAACATTTCGAACTGAAACAAAGTAATTTGAATACCGTCAATTGCAAAGGTATTGACTGTCTGTGACCTTTTCTTTCCATTTATATTTATTTCTTTCCAATTTATTACCTTATTAAGCAATTGAAGCTTGTTTATACGAGGGTTGCCCTTTGTATTTTGCGCCTTTGCAACACCACGTGGGATGAGCTATGCTTCGATATTTTTATAGAAAAGCTTGATAGTTTTTAATATAAATTTACAAATAACGATTTCACTCTCGAGCTTTATTTGTTCTTTTTAGGTTAGGTTAGGTTAGCCTGGTTGGCATTAAGCCACGCGTAGACCTTTTGGTCCCTAGTGATACCAGCTGGAGACCTCTATGAATACTGAAAGTAGACATAATGTACAGTTAGTAACAGAAGTAAGTATACACCGGACACATTTTCAATTTTCCCCCAATCGATCCCTTCAAACAACCTAAGTTATAAAAAAATTGTGTTTTATTTACATGAATGAAATACAAAAATCATATTTAATCCAAATAATGACAAAATTTGAAAAAGGAACAAAATTATAGCTTTTTATATTAAACTTCATAAAAATTCATGTCTCAAAAGTAAGTATGCAGTTCATCATATTATTAATTTGTGAAATCAAAAACATAAATAAAATCAAATCCTATTATTTGGTAGGCTAACCATTAGAGTTTACAATCGCTTTAAGTCGTGATGGCATTGATTTCACCAAGTATTCAGTTACAGCTGGTGGTATTTTATTCCATTCCTCTTGAAGGACGTTTTTCAGTTGTTCCTTATTTCTAATCGGATGTTTACGTATTTGCCGCTTTAAATGTTCCTATAAATGTTCGATGGGGTTGGTATCCGGGGACTGTGGTGGTGTTTTCAGCTGTTTTCGCACGTTGTATAACAGCCACTCTCGTACAATGTTGGATGTGTGCTTGGGATCATTATCCTCCTGGAAGATAACCGTTCCTCCAAGGCCCAATTTCGTAGGGCTTTCTTTTAAAATATTTAAATAACCATATTGGTTCATAATATTTTCGATAACCAAGTTTCCAACTCCGTTCACAGCTATACATCCCCAAACCATCACAGAGCCCCCTCTATGCTTCACAGTGCCGGTCATATTGTTTGGATCCAATTGAGCGTTAATTTTTCTCCAAACTTTTTCACGGCCATCAGATCCACAGAAACTGAACTTACACTCATCAGAAAATATGACTTGGTTCTAAAAAGTATGATCATATTTTTCATGATCTTTTGCGAAGAAAATCCGTTTGCGCCCATGATAACTAGCACTATGCAAAACTGGGTGAATAGTTTGGGTGCTAAATTGTTTTCCAGTCTCATTTTCAGCTTCAGATTTCAATTTGGGGGCACTCATTTTGGGGTTTGTCGTGATTTTCCGTACGACTAAGCTTTTTTCTCTGGGGCTTAAGAGTGGCGGACGGCCACAACGCTCTTTATTAGTGGTGCTTCCCGCACTTCTATATTTATTCACATATTCTTTTCAACTGTAGCAAAACTCCTATCTATCAAACGAGCGATTTCTCGCAATGATTTAAGTTCCTTGTGATATTTTATAATCAGTTCTTTTAAATCATCGGAAAGCTCTTTCCCTCTTGGTGCCATTACTAAAAATGTCGCAAAAATTAATACAAAACGTACTTCCATAAACTTTTATACTCACTTTAATTATTTCCTTTGAATAGTTTTAACTTTTTTAATCAATGCGTAAGAATAAATGTTATGCTAACTGAACATTTCGTTTGCTGTATACTAATTTTTGTGACATAAATTTCGCTGGCATCAAAGACAAAGCAAAGCGTGATAAAATTTACAGCTAAATTAAGGCGCATATGAAAGCTTATCCCAGTACACAATTACCATGTGTAAAATATTTTGATTACATATTAAGGAAAGCGTTATCGTCAAACAATTCCATAAATCAGGCTCCTGTATACTTATTTATGTTACTAACTGTAGGTTGTCAACGCTTTTGGCGAATCTAAGCAGAGCTGGGAGATCCGCTTTCGGGTCGTCCTCCAGAACTTTAAACGCATTTTTAATAATGCCGGACAACCGCACAGAAGGTATTCTAAAGTCTCATCAACATCCTCTCTGTATTTCCTTTATTTGTTCGTGTTAGCAATGCCTGTCTTTGTCCTCTCTACAGCGAGCTGAAAGATTCATCTAGCTCAAAAGCCGGAATTAACTCGTGAAGATGTTTGTGCGATAATTTATTATGATTTGGGACATGGACTATCGACACAAGAGTACATTGATTAACTTAGTTTAACTTTCGAATTAAAGTGACACACTCAGCCACTGTGAAATGCTGTTACAACCAGTTTCAACGTGGCCGTCGAGCCTTGCATGATGATTTTTGTGAAGGCCCTTTAAAAACAACCATTTGTTTTTCAAAAGTTCTCAGAGGAAAAAACTAAAGTGCCGAATATGAATAATACTTCACCAAGGCAATGCAAGCTCTCGCATATCGGACCAAACAAGAGAGTTTTTGAGCACTCAAAAGATCGCATTAATGGGCCATCCGCCTTACTGCCTTGACTTCGCATTTCATGTTTTCATTTATTCACGAACATCAAAAATAAAATACGTAGTACGTACCATCGCTTCCTTCAAAATTAAATTTGGACTCGTCGCTGGAAAGAACAATTTCCAACTCGCTTACCAGACGGTTTATATAATTTTTAGCGAATTGCAAACGTTTTTTTCTGACTGATATTTTTTCCGTTGATTTTTTTTGCAGTTCGGTTACTGAGGACATTAGCTTGACAACCTACGCTCTTTTACGAATTGTGGGACACTTTCAAATGGACATTTATTTGTCTCTCTCCCAACCGCAGTGCCAGTTTTATGGCTAGTTTTTTTGGTCGGGCCCCAGGATGTACTGGGGCTTTATTTTCTATAAAGCTGGAAATAATTCGTGAAAGTTTTTAACTTTTGAATGTTACATTTTATGTTTATATGGATGTGTCTTTTTGAGAAGTTACGTTAATATAACCAATCATTTTTTAAGGAAATAAATGCCTTTCTATCCGTTGTATAATTTCTTAGATTACCTGCACAAGTTCTTCTTTATACAATCCAGCTGCCTACTTTTAAGTGTAGGGCTTCAACTATGCTTGATGTCAATTTATGCGTTTTTAATGCGGATTTAATTCAATATATATTCGTAAGTCTTCTTGTCGTGTTGTAGCTTTCCATCTAAAGAGTGATTTTTTAGGAAAGTTTTTCAAAAAAACACAGATAAAATTCAGAAAAACGCATGAAATTTTTATTTAAATCGATAGTACAGTCCGTATAAATTAATGTTTGAAGATTATTTCATGTAAATGTTGACCGCGACTGCGCTTCAAATGGTCCATCCGCTTAGTCCAATTCTCTTTCCAATGTTTCGGCCGATATGTCACATATAAATGCTTTATTGTTGTCTTCCAATGCGTTAATTGAAGCAGGCTTGTTTGAATAGACATGAACTTTAACATATCCCCACAAAAGATAATCTAAAGGCATTATATCGCACGATCTGGGTGGCCAATTGACAGGTTCCGAACGTGAAATAAAGTATTCACCGAACGCGCCTCTCAACAAGTCCATTGTTACGCATGCTGTGTGACATGTGGCACCGTCTTGCTGAATCCACATATCATGCAAGTCAAGCTCTTGCATTTTGAGCAAAAACAAGTTGGATATCATTTCACGGTAGCGCTCACCATTCACAGTTACGTTACGATTTGCAGCATTTTTGAAAAAGTACGGTCCAATAATACCTCCAGCCCATAAACCGCATCAAACTGTGACCTTTTCTAGATACATTGGTAGCTCTTGCAATTCTTCTGGATGATGTTCACTCCAAAATCGACAATTCTGCTTATTAACGTACCCATTGATCCAAAAATGAGCTTCGTCGCTGAACACAATTTTTCGATAACAAAGTAGATCTTCGGCCAACTTTCTAAGAGCCCATTTACCAAAAATTCTGCGTTGCGGTAGGCCGTTCGGCTTCAATTCTGGCACCAGCTGTATTGTGAAATGCTTCACACCTAAATCCTTTCGCAAAATTTTCCACGTTGTTGAGTAACAGAGGCCCAATTGCTGCGAACGGCGACGAATCGATAATTGATGGTCATCATTAACACTGGCCGATACCCCTACAGCTGCGATATTTTCTTCAGTTCGCACTCTACGTAAGCGTGTTGGTGGTTTGATATCCAATAATGTAAATTTGGTTCTAAATTTAGTCACAATAGCTCGAATAGCCGCTTCAGTGGGTCGATTAAACTGACCATAACATGGAAGAAGCGCGCGAAAAACTTTCTTAACAGAGCACGCGGCAGTTCATGGTTAAATTATAGACTAAACTGAAAATGTTTTACAGTGAAACAAAACACGAAACGTGCGTTAGCTGTTTAAATCAAAAGATAATAGCTAAAAAATCAGCCGTTACTTACCGCGTCTAACCTGAACTTGCTTATTTTGTAAACAACTGTTGATTTGTTTCATGAATACCGAAAAAAATATTGGTACCTTCTGAGGTAAGTATTTCTTGTAGTCATAATAAATAGCTTTTAATTGATTTGAAACCATAACCACTTTTTTATTATATTTTTAAGGAAATCTTAAAAAATTTAAATTTGTTTCATAATCATGTACAAATAACGGTAATGCTATCATCAATTGCGACGAGTCTCTGTATTTTAACCGGAATTTTTATAATATAATTTCTGTTGGTGGGTTTTAAATTTGTAAAAAGAATAGTTTCAGATAGTATTGGATTATAAAGAGTGATTACTAAACTTAGCTTTCTTTAATTTGATTTGCTTTTTTTAAGTTATAACGTAATAAAAGTATACTAGTACTTAGTTGAATACATTTGGCCAACACTGTATCTACACTTACACACTCTTGATACTCACATTTTACAGAGTGCTTCCTGCATGTCACGCCTTTATTCCTCACTTGCTTTTCAGTAACATTTTTTTCGTCCTTTTTGTTTTTCCACTTTTAACTCTAACCCTGCTCAAATAGTTGCTTTCCCCCATTCCTCAAGTTATTTATCGCTAGTTTTTTTCTGTCATACTATCGTTTCTTATACAGGTCGTTTTGTTGGCTGAAATAATGGCATTTCAATTACTCAAATGCAAAGCTTTTCAACATTCAACACTCACCATTCAACTTGCCAATGCAGCAGCAGCAATAAGCGGCTGAAGAAACGAAGTAGAAGTTACGAAAGAAATAATAAAAATATAACAAGAAGCAAAAATCGAGATGTGCCCATAAAGTTGGCAGCGTACCTTTACACACACTCAGACACATACTCGCGCACACCCTCCCACATAAGTATGAATTTGCCAACATTAAATAGCAGTAATATGCAACAGCGCTTCCTCCTGTGGCAGTATCATGCAAGTTGCTTTCTTATATTGCTGTCTTTACTGCTCCCTATTACGTTATGGCAACATAACTGCACACATTCACTCATGCTCATACACACATGCTTACACAAACATACACAGCCATGCCAATAATTTTGGAGTATTTGAGTGTGGAAGAGCAGGAGTGCCTATAAAAGAAATTATGATCGCCTTAATGGTGCAGCGAACAAAAAACTTCAATACAAATTTAAGTTCAAGTCCGTTTTGCTTATCTTTTTATCGTTTTTTTTTTGGGGTTACTCGTGCTACAAGTAGATTTCGAGCGAGCAGCAAAAAATGAAAATGTTTGTTGCTCTGTCGTATGTTTTTTGTTTTTTTTGCAGTTGTTAAAATACGATTTGACATTTCCGGTTTTGTGTCGGTTTTTTCTGCAACTCAAATTTTGACTCAACTCCAAGTCTTTTTTATCGCCTATTCCATGTTTTTCTTCCACTTTGCGGATTTGTTTTCTGTGCTCCCTGCTTGCATGCTTACTTACCTACACATATACGAGTGTCTGGCAGTCATTCGCTCCCTGGTGAAAACTTATTTGTTTACTTCACGCCTCGCTCGCATTTTTATTTTCATGCCGTTGTTAGGTGACAGCTTTAGTGGGTATATTGGAAACCAAAGTTTTCGAAAAGCGTATAAATAAAATTGTATTTTTTCACGCGATTTATGTATTTATGAATGAATAAAGCGATATTTTGAAGGCTCAGTGTAATGTCATTTTGTAGTTGTATTCAAGAAGTAAGTTTGAAAACTCTTTATAAAAATTATAAAATAAAATAAGTTAAAAAATGTTTATTTTTTAAATTATATTAAAAGAAATTACCGTTATAGCTACAAAATTTCATATATGAAAGAAAGCAGATAGTTCCTCTTTCGGTCTATATTCATAGCATTTCTTGATTAATGTTTTTAAATTGAAAATGGTGAAGAGTTTTAATATTATTTAATCGAAATAACTCTGACGGCTGATCACAGCCCTTTTCTATTGCTTCTCTGCTTTACCTTCTGATTAGCTGGGACTGCTTTACACAGAGGGTTACTACCCTTCCGATACTATAAATACGAGGGCGGTTGAATAAGTACCCGTGTTTGATGGCAGATGGTGTTCCTGAGCGGAGTTGGTGATAGCGTCGTGTGCTGCCATCTATCAAATGACGGCAAAACAAATTTCAGACATATTGACACGTTAGTTTGGATTTGGCAGCTATTCGTGATTTTCGCTAAGATGGAAAAAGTGCAGTATGGTTCGATAATTCGCTTTTGGTTTTTGGATGGTAAAAAATGCAAGAAGATAAAAGCAAAGTTGGTTACTATTTATGGGGACGCTTCGCTATCTATGACCACGGTTAGATATTGGCTCAAGGAATTTAAATGCGGGCGAACATCTGTTTTTGATGAGGAGCGACCAGGACCCCAGGCAGACGTAGGTACCGAGGAAATCATTCACAAAGTCCACGAAATGATTCTCGCCAATCGACGAACGAAAGTGCGCGAAATAACAGCGGTCATATGTGTGTCGACTGGAACGGCAATTAATATTTTACATGATAAGTTGGCGATGAATAAATTGTTGGCCCTATGGGTGCGCGATTGCTCACAAGCAACAACAAGCGGATGCGGCTGTTAACTTTGAAACAGTGTTTGGAGCAATTTAAGCGAGATCCGAAGGAATTTTTGCGGTGAGTTGTTACCGTTGATGAAACCTGGGTACACTATACATCAGAAACTAAGAAACAGTCAAAACAATGAATTTCTCCCGGTAAATCTGCATGATTTTTTGTGATGCGAAAGGCGTCATCCTCATGGATTTTTTAGAAAAAGGAAGAACGATCACTAGATAACTTCGATACTGCAGTGAGTTATTGGACCGCCTTCACAAAAAAATTGAAGGAGACACGGCCGCATTTGGCGAAAAAGGGGGTTCTATTTCACCACGATAACGCACCAGCACTTTTATCCAGAGTTGTCGCCGCCAAATAGCATGAATTGCGTTATGAATTGCCGCCGCATCCCACGTATTCACCCGATCTGGCTCCCTACGACTCTTCCTTGTTCCCTAACATGAAGAAATGGGTCGAGGGAAAAAATGTAGGTCAAAGGAGGAAGTCCTTGCCGAGACAGAGGCGTATTTAGCAGGTTTTTTAATTTAAATTTTTCGTAGTTTATCCCACTAGTGCTCTAACTTATCCGACTGTGATCATCACTTAGATCATTACTATATTTGCCCATCGTGTTTTGCGCCCTCTAATGCGCCTACTGTGCTTGACTGCTCGTCTATAGTTCTTGGCATGACATTTTTGATAAAGCATTAACGATATTAAAAAAAAAAATAGTAAACAGAAAAAAATTAAAAATCGGTATGCTCGGCAGTGTAACTTTTCAATTCATTATTGGATTTTTAAAAAGAGAAAATAAGTTGAATAAATTTCGCTTTTTTACTTCCTTCCCAATGAAGTGCTCGTATGAAATTATATGACTTTTTATAAAATAGATGAAAAAATTGCAGCTATTAGAATGCATTTTTCTGATGGCGGAAATATTTGTATTTTTTTCAAGGATATTTGAAATAAATTTTCTAGTTTAATGAAAAAAAAAATGTTTCGCCGGAAAAGTATTATATGATATAACGTATAAAATTTATTCTATAAGCACCGTTTTTTATTTTGTTTGATACCCATATAATTATATTGTGTGAAGTTTACACAATTTTCTCGACTTTTTTATTGAAAGCATCTGAGAAATAGTAAGCATCGATTTTCTGGAAAATTCTAGGTAGTATTCATACAGATGGGTACTGATCAACTTAATAAGCTTGGTGTTAAATACAGAAGTTATTAGACCGTTGATATATTTTCCGACTACAACAGTGTAATTGGACGCTTCTTATGAATTGAAGCACTCCCTGAGTCTTTTTGTTCTACATCAGCAATAAATTTTGCGTAAATCACCTAGAGTGCGAATCTTCGAGAGGGCCTTCGAGATAGTATTTTTGCGAGAGCTAAATACGTGCAGAGTAGATATTCTGGCGTTTAATAGTTCAGCTCGTCACAACGATTAGCTTTTTCTCTTCAAATCCTAGTGTCAAATCCAGAAGTCAACGAAAATTAGAATTTCCTTCATAGTATTAAATGAGAGTTTGTAAGTCCTCTTTCCTTATGCTCTTTTAGAAGGCAGGATAAATGATTTTGTCTGCCTCTGTCCTGCACTCTCCATTCATTGTTGTATGAGTTCCGTGTCTTGCCAGTTAGATTTATTGGATGCTCGCACCTCGACGTCATGGTCTTTTGTGCCCCTAGTTGCTGATAAATTCCTTTTTATAAGCTTTGATAAGTCCCCAAAAGAGTTGTGGTCCATAGCATTGTGATGTAGCGCCTATTCGTCGGTGTCATGGCCTTCATGTCCTGGTATCCATCTCAGAAAGACGGTATTTCTTTTAGGCAGGGTATTGGGGAGAGTGAATTATGCCTCAACTAGTGTGGATGTTGACAGATTTGAATATTCTAAACGAGGTTTCTTAAGAGCCCTCATTTTAATTAGCAGTCAATGCGGTCAAGTGGATTACTCCGTTGGTGTTCTCAGAATAGGCCTGCGGTGTTGGAGTTTTTTTTGGGTATATTTTATTTATATGGCTCTGAAGTCCCATAAGGGGGTCTCACCTTGGACATTACGAGCGTAATATGGCAGATCACTACACCATTTTATTTGGAAGTCGCTGAAATTAATATTGTGTTGACTTACAAAATTCCATATTTATGGATTTTAGGATCCCAATAGGTTGTCACGGAAAATTTTTTATTTTTTTTCAATTATCTGAAATTGTCAAAACAAAATTAGCATCACTAGTGCTGTCAAACTATTCCACTAAAAATATGCACTTATTTATAAATTTTTTTTGGAAAGATGATTCATGTAAATTTATTTATCCAATTAGAATACTGTAAACTCATATTTCAAAAATATTTTCAAAAATTTTCACAAGAAAATATACAAAATTGAGCCGTTGACAGCAGATCTACGCAGACGTCTCGAAAAAAAGGCAATTTGCCGTGGACAGTTTTTCTCAGCATTGGATCATCTGAAATCAAAAAATCAAAGAGTTTTCATTAGGTAATCAATTGTCCGAGGTAACCCTGTCGAGTTTTTATTAAAAAAAATTTTTTTTTCAATTTTTTTTAATATTTGAAGTAGAAGTGCGATTTTTAGACGATAAATCGCATAATATTGTTTGTTGTAGAATAAATAAAAATTGAAAAAAAGAAAAAAACCTCCCAGGGTTACCTCGGTAATTATGTAGAGAAAGTGTGTACAAAATTTCAGGAAGATCGGTGGAGTAGATTCAGAGAAAAAGTGTCCACCGACTTGAAAAACGTCGTTTTCCAGAAAATCGATTTAAAGTTGTCTATAGCAGGGAGCCGAGTCGGAGCGGCCAACGGTTATAATGCTCTAACTTTGTGAGTTTTGCACCGATTGACTTAAAATTTGGACACAACATTTTTGAGATTATGTACATTCATTTTCTCAAATAAACCAAAATCGATTTTTTTTTACTCTAAAAACCCTACCCCCCCCTTAAACTACGCTCATTGTATTGTTAACTTTATGTTTAACTAGACAATAAAGGGCTTATATACCAAGCAATACCAAGCTTATAGACAAATATATACTAAGCAATACATAATCATCGTGTCCTATGGAGTTCAAATTTGGGGTTCAGCTTCAGAGTCAAACTTGGAAATCCTGTAGAGATTTCGGTCTATGGTGTTACGCATGTGTGCCAATGCGCCTTGGTTTGTAAGCAACGAGGTTTTACACCGTGACCTGAAAGTTTCAGCAATATAATATATAAAAAATCAGTGACATACGCTTTGCCAGACAGACGTTTCTTGAATGCCTTACGGTCAAAAATTTCAAAACATCGTTGTTGAAGATTGTTCGGCAACACTTTGTGCTAGTTTTTTGTTTCCCAGTCATTTTTCTGTCCTGAATAGAACCAGAATCTTGAAATTTTTCACTATTGTATACTCAATCCGATGATTATTTCCACTAAAAAAATTACGAACTTTTCGATTTGTCGTTTTTAAAGATCGATTATTTTCATAATATATATATATATATTTTTTTTCCCGAGACTCCTAGATGGAGCATAGGGCCTCAATAAACAAATTATTATTAATTTTATCTAAGGCTAAACATTTAATTTCGTTCCACGCACAGCCTGCTTTTCTTGCTTCTGACGCCTCCACGTATTGGCTGGTCTCCCACGTCTGCGGCTGCCTTGGGGATTCCAATCCAGTGCTGTTCTTGTTATGTCATCGTGGGGCTTTCTCAACGTGTGACCGATCCATTTCCACTTACGGCGTTGAATTTCTATGTGGACTGGTGTTTGCTTGGTCACGATCCATTTTCATAATAGGTTTCAATAATTTTAGCTAATTAATTTTTACATGTACATCTGCTTACTCAACAAATGTTAAAAAACACATAAAAAAGATATCGTCTAGGAATTATTTACTACCAACGTAGTGGCGTTACTTCCCCATGATCGTCTTCAAAGGGAAAACTTCATCAAATCTGATTGGTTTACATTTAGGCAAGCACTCTGTAGCACTTCGCGTAGGAAAGTATGAAACAACTATAGCTAGTAGCTATTCTTGCCCTTGCATGCATACGAGTTTTTTTGTTTGGAGCAAATACGCATCACCATCATGAAAAAAATTATAAAAAGTGAATGTCAAACTTGTTACAACTTACAACAGTTTACTAAGCTACAAAACTGTATACCAAATACCTTTTTTAGAAATTCTAATTAAAAAGCGTGGATTATTTATAAACGATTTTTAAATTTTTCAATTTTTCAGATTTGTATGCACAATTTCAAAATTGGATTTATGCGGTGTTTGTTAGACAATGAGCTGTACTTTAATATAAAAATAATGAACATTGCAAAAAAAAAAAGAAAAAACTGATCACATTACTGGTGTGCTATCGCTTCATCGTGGGATGTATATAATAATTTCGCCTAAGCCTTCTAAAAATACGAGACATCTAAGGAATACACATATGTCTTAGTAACAATTGGAATAATATTTGAACTAAATTTTACTTTTACTCGCACTCAAGATTTAACGTCCCCATATGTGTATGTAAATTGCGAAAACTCAGTGTATATGCACTAGGGTGCATGATACATAGATATTAACTTCAATTGGCCATCGGCACGTGTTCTTTTTGTTTAAATCCAAAAAGCAAAAATTTCCCCTTAGAGTCTCATCAAAAAGAAGGATTTTTTCAAGCAAAGATTTTCATTTTTAACGACCACCCTAATATGCTCATGTAAACAGTGTCAGCTTCTGTAATGAAAAGTTGATATCAAAGCTTAGACTTGCACTTTGCAACTTCGATATTATTAAAAAAAGCTCTTTTTTTGGTTTAATTCGAGTGTAGGTTTTTTTACTAGTACAAATCTAAGTTTAATTTTAACACACAATTAAATGCATTTACAGTCACTTCGCTACACTGTACGTCATTTACATACATACCCTTACCTATAACTAAAAAAAATGATAATAATAATCTCTAAGTTAGAAAATTTTTTTTTATAAATTTTTTTTCTTCAACAAATTCACTTAAAGCATGCGGCTAAGGAATATAAATTCATTTATTTATTTTCGCGTAAGAATCCTCGCTTTAACATTTACGTTCGTAAGCTCACTCAACCTGCTCACTCGGCAAATGTTTACTCCTTACTCCTCCAACGATAACACTCTCAGTGGCGTATTGTTACTAGAGCACCGAAATGCACAATACTTTTGATGCAACAACTAACCCACTTGTACTAATTAACTGTCGTCATTTTGTTCTATCCCATTGGATTACTGTTAAACCTGTATTGTTGCTCCCAGTCCGGTAATCTGTTGCAACAATGGGAATGTAACTGAGCATAAAAATCAAAAAGCATAGAAGGAGAAGAAGAATTTCATAAGAGCAGCAGGAAAATTATTTGTAGTACAAAACCCTTTTTCAATAAAAATACATACCATTTAATAATTTTGGTATTTAATGGACCAAGTACAAAAAAAACAAAAATAAAGAAAATGCGAAATAATGAGAGAAGGAAAAAATTATTAAAAATCAACGCGCTTTTTAGTAACTTCAAGCTTGTATTTTTTGTAGTAAAATTGAATAAAGTATAAAACTGCATACCAGAAAGTCTCCAAGAAACTCTAATTAAAGCTGTGAAATTGGCATACATATTTTATAAAATTTTAAAATTTAGTTTAAATGATTTTTGCTAGATAATGAACTATACTTTTATACAAAAATAATGAACATTCAACAAGAAAAATAGCCAAAACGTCTCATTTGGACTAGAATCCTGAATTCCTCCTCCGATTAATTGAAAGAGTGAAAACACGGAAATAGAAAAAGGAAAACGATATCCCGTTTTGACTGTGGTTTCGTGCTTATAATAAAATAACCAGCCGGTTAATAAAAGGTGGCGCTAAAGTAATCCTGCTATCAGAAAATGCTATAAATTTTGCGATTGCCCCCTAATGTCAGTTCTGTTTTGACATTTGTGTATGAAACACTTGCGAAATACACGTTAATAAACAATGTTACGCTACACTGCTCCAGAACGCGAAATATTGCTGACTATTTATTTGACCAATAATCGGTCGGTGACTTTGGCACAACGTGAATTTCGTCGCAGATTTCCTCGCCGTCCAACGCCTACTGGTGAAACACTGCGACGTTTAGCCGCTCGCCTCGAAGAGACTGGCACAACACGAGATGCTGCCAGGCGTGGCAGACCCCGGAGTATCAGTTCTGCAGAGAATATTGCTGCTGTAGCCGAGGATGTCATGGAAGCGCCGTCGACATCGATCAGACGACGTGCCACGCAAATGAGTATCAGTCGACGGTCTTTACAGCGAATTTGGTACAAGATTTGAAGATGTATCCGTACAAAGTCCAAACGGTGCATCAGCTGTTAGCTGCTGACCACCAATCGGGTCTAACATACGCTCAAGCCATCCTTAATCACCACCAAGAGGAAGATGATTTTTCATCAAAAATAATCATGAGTGATGAGGCCCATTTCCATCTTAGCGGGTACGTAAATAAGCAAAATTTACTCTTCTGGAGCACTGAAAATCCGCGTGTAACCCACGAAGAGCCATTACACCCACTCAAAGTCACTGTATGGTGTGCTGTTTTCGCTGGAGGAGTCATCGGACCTTTTTTCTTCGAATACGTCGCGGGCCAAACGGTTACTGTGAATGGTGAGCGCTACAGAGCAATGATCAACATGTCGTTCCAACTGGACGGTGCAATGGCACACACTGCACGTGCCACAACCGATATGCTGAAGGATGCATTTCCCGGGCGCCTAATCTCCCGTTTTGGCGATTTGTACTGGCCAGCAAGATCGCCTGATTTGATCGCTCGAGACTTCATTTTGTGGGGCTTTTTGAAGACGCGGGTTTATGTCAACAAGCCTCAGACTCTTGCAGCTCTTAAAGACAATATCCGTCAAGAATATGAGGACCTATCGCCGGAAGTTTTGGCCAAAGTGATGGAAAATGTCATAAAAAGGGCTCAAATGGCAATCAACTGTGGCGCGGCCATTTACATGACATCATATTCTCGACTTGATGTAAAAAAAACTAAAAGACCAAATAAAAATAATCCGCAAGAAGAACCAAAGTTTATCATTTTTTTTTTTTAATTACAGCCAAAAAACTTCGCAAGGTTACTTTTGCGCCACCTTGTATAATATGTACAATAAACAGGTCTAGTGTTTTCGCAGGCAAATAGCTTAAATCTTGGTACCGTGAAAGCAGGGCAGCTAGGATGATTCCATTTAATTATACAGATAGCTGGCAGAAATCTCTCTCCCATAACAATCGAGAGTTGAGGTTTTACCAGCCAGCAGTAAGTCGTGCTTCAAGCTTCTGCCATCCCCGTGGCCAGAATAGTCCGTTACCTTACAAGTTGGTGTACTTGCTCAACGGGATCTTACAGAAGCCGAATGTAGGTAGCCAATATAATCTCAATTCTCTTTGCACGTGACAACCATAATTGACGTCTTCTGCCTAGCCATCTCAACGACAACGCAGTTTCTTTATTCATCCCTTCAATTTTTATTTTTATAAATTTGGTGTAAATGTTTTACTGTGCAGAAGCATAAATTGTGCAAAAAGAGAGGGATTAAACATGAAGGTAGAGAGGATTTGCTTTTTGTTGTGCAAGACGTTTTTCTTTGAATTGCGAGTCAAATACGTTTCGGTGAAGAAAGCTTGCAAAAAACGAAAAAAAAAAATGATTACATAAAATTTGTTCCGCAATTTCCGATAAATATTTAGGAAAAATTCGAACAATTTTTATTAGCAAAAGTTCATTTCTAAAATAAGAAAAAACATTTTTAATTCTAACCTGTATTTTTTTATCTTGGAGTGTGTCCTTTAAAATCAGACTTAACTCTTTATTTCATCCATGAATTTTGACCTTGGAATCAGAATCTAGCTTATCTTCAGCTTCAGTATATAAACATTTAAATATTCACTATTCAGTACGAACAATAAATTAAATATACTAATATTTTGGGGAAAAACAATCCATTATTCTTATTTTTATTTTGCGCAAATGGTTTAAAAATATTTTATGGTCGATCTTTAGCTGCTGGACGATGCTACGACTAGTAACATGCTGGTCAACTTCGATTATTTCTGTGATTTTAGCGAGATTTTCTAATACGGGCTGCCTGTCCGAGGGAACTGACGAAACCAAAATTGCAAGCATAAACACCACTCACCAGTTCAGTGGCTTGGCTTGCGTTTTCGCCTTTATCAAAGAAAAACTGTAAAATGTACCGAATTTTCTCTTTGTTGATTTCCATTGTTAACACCCTGAGACCCACAACTGAATGGAATAAACAAAAAACAGCAAACGATTTTTTTAATGTGAAGTGTCACCTTGACATATTCTTTGATCGATACTTTACGAGATATCGATCACTACAGCCACCTACTGAGAAATTAAGGGAATTCTTTTTCCTCAAAGTAAAGGGTGTTTTTTTTAGAGGTTAGGTTTTACAGATGAAATAAGAATTTAGCTTTATTATAAAGATAAGGGTTTGCCATTATGTTTTAAAAATGATTTCGGGCAAGTCGCCGCCGCGGCTGGCTCGAATAAATTCCAGCCGAGAGGCCCAATTTTCGACCACTTTTTGCAGCAATTGGGGCCGTATGTCAGCAATAACGCGCCGAATATTCTCTTCCAAGACGTCAAACGTCTCGGGCTTATCTGCGTAGACAAGCGACTTCACATAGCCCCACAAGAAATAGTCCAGCGGTGTTATATCGCACGATCTTGGAGGCCACGCCAGAGGTCCACGGCGCGAGATAATGCGCTCACCAAAAGTTTCCTTCAATAAATCGATTGTTGCGTTGGCTGTATGGCATGTAGTGCCGTCTTGTTGGAACCAAAGGTCGTCCACATCAACATCGTCCAATTCAGGCACGAAAAAGTCATTAATCATGGCTCTATAGCGCTCTCCATTGACTGTAACATGATGGCCGGCTTCATTTTTAAAGGAATATGGACCAATGATTCCCTCTGCCCATAGAGCACACCAAACAGTGACTTTTTGAGGATGTAACGGCGTCTCAGCAATGGCTTGTGGATTATGTTCACTGCAAATGCGACAATTTTGCTTATTGACATACCCATTCAACCAAAAGTGAGCTTCATCGCTGAACAAAATTTTCTTCGATGCGTCGCGCGAACCGAACCATTATTTTCGTAATAAATTTGCACGATTTGCAAACGTTGTTCAGGTGTAAGTCTATTCATTATGAAATGGCAAACCAAATAAATTAGCATAAATCAAGTGACAGCTGTCAAAAAGACCATCTACGAAAAAAGTAGTGCCAACTTGAAAACCTAACCTCTAAAAAAAACACCCTTTATTATTAGAAAATATTGCTGAAGGCCGTTGAAATTTATTATTCGAGGGGTTGTTAAGGACGCATTAGTTCTGTCACTTTGAAGTTTTAAATTATAATGTCAGATTTGAATTGGGCGACCCCTAACAAGTTTCTTGTAAATTCAGAAAAATTGTAGTCTCATCGCCGGTATTGGATATAATATTTTGAACTTTGAAAAATCGGATGGCATGTATTATATGTGATAGGGTTACCAATAGTGACATATTTCAGGCGCATTCAGCACTTTTTTTATTTTCTCACAGATTGCGATTAAAAATAGACATAATGCGCTAAATTTTTAGCCTTACTACGTCTTTATCTTTCAAAATAAATTTTGGAGAATAGAAGGTATCGAACTGACTAAGAGTGGCCCACACATAATGTGCGTAAGTGGAGAGAAATTTTTTCACAAAATGAATCTACTAGAAGGCGAAAACTGAATTATAGTCCAATATGGCACTTATCTAAGTCTATGTATGATGATTTGTTAAATATATAACTAATGCAAGGACGATTACCAGGTTCGCCATCAGCTATGGTGAAAAACGAAATAGTGAGTGTAACTTCGGCTGGCACATTTTCTCCGTTCAATTCAGACGGCAACGAAGAAACATTGGAGAAGACTATGTTGATTTTTTTCGTATATCACCAACAGAATCTCGTTTTTCTTTGTAAAAAACCGTTGTCATGACCCCTGTTACGTCAGCCTTTCAAATTCGCTGAGAACCCGTGAACGGTCTGTTATTGGCCAAACTTTTAAAGATGTATCTAATAAATACTCTTCGACATTCTCAACGTTTCTCAACTTCATTATGATACGATTCGATAGGTGGCGCTCATTGTACGTTTTGAGAAGAAATTATTGCATAGATGATAGGCGAATATTGAAGGCATCACGAACCTCCTTTTTACTTCACTTCGCATGCACACGTTTATATATACAAACCCATAAAATATATTAACTAAGTATGCTGTGAACTTTTTTTATGATTTCTGTTTTCGCTCTTTGCACTCTAACAGTCGAAATTCGTCTCTTTAACTTCAGACTGCCATTTTATAACTCTTCATTCGAAAGACGCCTTTAGGATATCATGTCTGCTTTTGTATATATGCATGTCCAAAAGTCTGTCTGTCACCCAGATCATTGTTCATTCTCTCCAACTACATACTTTCCGCCCCTTCAATTTCTGTCCCGTTTGGGGGCTCCATTCAACTGGTTGTATCATTTCATTTTCACCTGCATTTTTAATCTTTGCTCGTTGTTTTATTTCTTACCATCATAAATATTGGGGTTTTGTTGTTGTTATCATCTTGTTGCTTCAACTATATTCGCGTTACTCTAACTATTCTGCACCACTTTTGTAGCTTGTTTCCCAGTTTTCCAGAAAATGTTGACCCGTATTCTTGCTTGTGATGCCTCGACCATTGTCTACTGTTGAAATGATACGGGTGACAAGTACAACAATAACAACGACGTTAACTGAACAACAAAAATAACAGCAATAACTGTTGGTTTGCTTTCGTTACAATAATGGCATACATACACAACATGCACGTCTACAGCCGTGTTCACAATAATAGCAGCGCGACGTATTGCATACTTTTGAAAAACTATTGAACATTTATTTGATTTGTTTTTTTTTTTTTATCTTTTATAAAAAATAGTTTATGCTACACCAGACATAATATAACTGCAAGTTTCATACCTGACATAAAATTAAAAAAAAAATTTTAAATTTTTCATAAATTTCGCAGTAAAAAAAATTTCATAAATTTTAATGCAGAAAAGGGCAAGCGTGAAGTTTTCTAGCCCATTCAATTTTAGTATTACAATCTTCTTTTAATTTATTTTTTGGCCGTATTGTGAATATTTTTACTTTTTCGTTATATACCGCCTTGATCAAAAAGCTTCTGGAATATATTCAGAAAATTGGAAATACAAGTTTATTCCTTAAAAGTTGTATTATCGCCTTCAAAGTACTTCAACGCATTATGCCAGCGCTTGATCCAGCTCCCGAAATTTTTCTGGAACTCTATTTTCGGCATAGCCATCCGAGACGTCTTCGATTTTTCCATATCTAGTAAATTTTATGGCTCTTGGATGGTATTCGTTTCATTCTTGGTCTTTTTGACCTGATGTATGAATTGCGTGTCAAACTCACTCAAAGCACGACTCGTTTCCAATAATGCTGCGTTTGTTGAGTATTGGGTCGCCTGATGAATGTTCAGCCTGGGACTCAGCCAAATTAAGGTCCTTTGGGAGCAACTTTGTAGCAACACGGTGCAAACCTAAATCATCACTACAATGTCCTGAGTGGATCAATGGGCAATGCTCAAGTCTTCTGTCAGCTTTCTGATGGTTAATTTGTGGCTATTGATCAACTTTCTTTCCCTTTATCGATGCTTTTACCAGTTTTCGATGCTGACGGCATGCCACATGCATCCCAGATGCACTCACGAACTCTTCTGAAGCTTTGATGCCACTCGTAAATGGCTGTTTTCTTTAGAAAATCATTACCGAAAGATTTTTTCAACATTTCTAAGGTTTTCGCACCACTGAATCCATTTTGAGCGCAAAATTTAATAAATTTTTACTGAACTCATTTTAAATTAAACAAACTCCTTGTAAATTCAAATCCATTTTTAATACTGTAATAAATCAAAAGCACGTGCAGAGGTAGATTTACTCAAGACGGTGTAACTTTAGAAATGTCAAGCAATGCCGATGAAATTGAGAAAGGAATGTTAAACACAAATGTGGCAACCTAACAAAAAAGAAAAAAGAAAACGAACTGAAATCAGTTGACTTAGAGCGTCACCTAGCGTTTGTTCCGGGAATTCAAGGTGCTAGACGATAAACACAAAAAAAATCATCAACGCAAACTTTGAGCTATTTTAAGCGCCCATAACATCATACAAGAATTGAATGCGCTACACAACTTCATATGCACGGTTTTTTTTTAAGATTCTAACAAAAAAGTTTAAAACTTGTACAGAGGTTTTTAAAAATTTTGTACAACGTTTGAAACTCTGAGTTATATGGTTATTGTTGTAATAGTATAAACTGTATTTTTATAAGAAAGAAAAAAAAATTAAATAAATAGTCGAAACTTTGCAAAACTTCACGCTGCTATTATTGTGAGCACAACTGTATGTAGTTCGAAAAGGAAAATGTTGGAAACTGCAGCAGGCAACGTAAACGGAAGCAACTTTGACAACAATCAACAATGACTGCAACAATAACAACGATGGCCTTAATAACAACAACATGCGTTCTTGTATGGCATAACAAGCGGCATGCGAACATACAGCCGCACACAATTAAATACAAGCAGACAAAAACAAAAACAAATCAAGGAAGCACAAACAAATCAATGTCAGTGAAAATTTACGCTTAATCCTGACATTCTCTGACTGTGGCTTGGCCAGTTGGTGTACATATTTTCTCCGTTCATGCCTTAGTATTGGATTACACAATTCCCTCATTTGTTATTGCAATAATTTCTATGCTCTCATTGTTATTGTAAATTACCCGGATTGTGACAAATTAGAGGAAGTGCAATTTAATGCAATCTCTTCCTTTACTTACTCAACTAACTTCAAGTTGTCTCGACTCGACGTCACTGCCCTCAACTCAGCTCAGCTCAACTCAGCTTAGCTTGAGAGCACAGAGCAGTCAGCATTTAACACTCGACACTGCAAACACTCAACTATAATCATTGTAAGTACTACATAGCAACAACAACAATATTACAATATCTGTAATTATGTTCACTAAGATTAAATGACAAAACGGCAAATGAAAACTGAGGGGAGGTAGAAGAAGCATAAAGCACAGCATTTAAAACGGAAAATGATAGTAGCCAAGTATTCGAAGATTTCATTGAGTTCTATGCAAAAGTTACGTGTAGAGAACAGAAAACTTTAATTCATTCTTAGGAAATTTTAAGATGAAATTGTTTTGCTGCAATTTCCGGGAAATTTATGAACAAATGAAAGATGATTAATGATTTTCGAAACATTGGCTTTTATTTTATATTCTACGACTACAATATCATGTGTTATTTTGTCAATAGCCACTTTATGTGTGCCCCATTCTTTTTTCTGTGGATGAGGGAGTTTAAAATGCTTACTGCATCATCAAAGCTGCCATTGCAGCAATGGCATGCCCGGAGACTAAAAAACAGTCACTCGGTTGGAACCCCCGCCCACCCAGAAACCGCTTTTGCCTTACTTCACAGTGACATTCCATCTTCCTCATTACAATTACAGGTCCCGACTTTTTCATCCGTAGAAACCTTTCTGCGAAACTACTGATGACATATAGGGTGGGCCATGTAAAATTTGCTTTTAGAATCGGCTATAAAAAAAAAAAAAATAATCAATATTTTTTCAAACTTTTTTTTTTTATTTTGGAGATTGAACAATGTCATTTATAAATGAAAAATAATATCGTTCAAATGACTGCCATGACTGGCTTTAATCCATTCGATCAACCCAATTTTTAAGCACATTCTCGATTGTTTGGGCTCCAATTTCATGAATGGCAATTTCGATTTCGTGTTTTAAAGCATCAATCGTCTCTGAATGGTTCGCATAGCATTTATCCTTAACGGCTCCCCACAAAAAATAGTCCAACGGGCTTAATCACAGCTCCGAGGTGGCCAATTGATATCGGAATTTCGGCTGATTATTCGGTTTTCAAAAACGGTAGCCAAAAGTTCGAGTGTAACTTTGGCAGTGTGACAGGACGGTGGAACTTTCCTGTTGAAACCAAATGTCGTCCATGTCATCCTCTTCAATTTTTGGAAACAACTCGTTGAGCATGTCACGGTAACGCTCGCCATTTACTGTAATCGTGGCTCCTCGCTCATTTTCGAAAAAAATGGCCCGATGATGCCGCCAGACCAAAAACCGCACCAACAGTGGCTCGTTGTGGATGCATTTGCTTCTCTACAGTAACGTGTGGATTTTCTGAGCCCCAAATCCGACAATTTTGCTTATTGACGTAGCCACCGATGTGAAAATCAGAAAAGAAGAAGAAGACTCACTACCTTGGAAACAGGTTTTCAATATTTCCCAATTTTGTTCAAGCGTATAGCGTCCCATTTCGTAAATATCAAACCTTTCAAAAAAATAGGTGGTTCAAAAAGCAAACGCTATATGGTCACCCTGTATAACGTTTCCTGGCTACTTAGCATATTGTCGATTATATTTTCAGTGGTTATGTGACGGATTGCATTCTCCAGCGTTCAACTACCATGGCTGCCATACGCAATTTGACTGGTATTCCTCGCCAAACCGTCGACTCACAAACGTCACACCGAGTGTCCACTCTAGAAGGAAAAAAATAGTAGTATAAGATTTGCGTTATTTTCTCGAAATTAGACTAAGGTAGGAAGCTATGGTTGTTCATATTTTAAAATGATGTGAACTAAGCTTTCTCCTAGCTCGATTCCTCAGACCACAGAACATTCGACAAATCTTTCTCCGTGAAATCTTAGTATCGGAGAACCCATTCTAAATGATTTTCCTGATTTTTTTCTGAAAGTCACGGCTTATTTCGGGGTTTGCATTCTTTTAAAGCTGCTCCACAATCCTTCTTCTAGCTGTTTGAGCACTAACGGACTTTTCAAGTTCTTCCGTCAGGGCAGCTGTAAAGACGGAAGAGGATTTTTTACGAACCTTGGGAGACTCGCGTATAAGTTTTCGGCCTTCCCGTGCACTAGTGAGATGTTTTCTCCCACTTTGTGATTTGTTATGGTGGGATGTTATCTCGTCAAATCGACTGCCCACCGCGAACAGCTCACCAAATTGTCAGCCACAACCTGAGATTTCCCTTCCTCACTTAAAACTTGGATTCTCTCTCTCTTGGATAACTTGGCACCAACAATTGTTGACACATTGACCACGAAATATAAAAAAATGTCAACATATTTTAAGTATACCTTTAAAAATGTAACTTTTTAGACTTTACGCACCAAGTTTGCTTTGGCTTTTCTCTTAATAGAATTTAACGTTCCAATCAAATTTGAAATTACTCGTATTTTAGTGGGGTGGCTAATACTTTTCTATATAGCACAGATACTTATTGACAAGTTTTAACAATTTATTTATTTCATATTTAATTTGATTAATTTTTTATGAACACAAAGTTCGTTCTACTACGAATTAAAGTTTCAAATAAAAAAACAAATTAATGCTTTTTGAGCATCTTTAGAAAAATTTTGAATATGTAGTTTTATGGCCCACTGTATTTGAAGTGACTCATAAATTGCGTTTAGTTTTGAGAACTATTTTTTTGTGTGGAGTTGGGTGTTTTCTTCTACATATACGTATAAAGAACATTTTGCGCTTTTGTTAGATGAATGATTTATGCAAGACCGCCCGCAAAAAAAAAATTGTCAAAACTCATTGCTATAACTTCATCTAATATATAAATTTCATTTAGTAGAATACAATAAAAAATAAGATATAATAAATCTGTATTGTTAGCATAATAAAAAAAAGTATATTGCTGTCGAAAAAAAATACCAAAAACCCTCATTTGATATGCCTCTGATACCCGAAACTCCATAATATTGCAAGTGCTGACAAGACAGAGTTATAGCTCTGTGCAAACCTATAGTTCCACTCTTTTGAATTAAAATTAAACATTCATAACTTTCAGTTGTCTCAACATCTCGGCCCTTGTCAGTCAATGGCAATCACATAAGAAAAGAAAACCTTTAGTGCCTTGATATCTTCAAGCAGACGCTCTCATATTGTATTTTCCCTGTAATCTGTCTACTGTGCACCCGAACTTCTAGCCAATATTCAAATCTTAATTCTAAGCTTAAATTTTCCCATTCACCTACATATGACCGCGCTTAAAAGCTAAGCATATATGCAATCTGCTCTATCTGGCTCCCAACACAGCCGGAAATTCCTATTTAAATACGTAAACAGAAGCGAAAGGCTAAACTCTATAGGTATGTGCAACTAAGCAATTGTGCGTATAAGCAACTTAGGCTCACTATATCCGAACACAAACACAAATAATAATGCTGGAAAAATCCGTAAATATATTTTCCCCACGCCAAGAACAACCCTTAGGCGTCAACAGCACACGTAACTGCACTTCACTATCGATGTTTCCGATTTGTTTGATTTTTCATGGCAAACAGCACAGGAAAAAAAAAACTAAACAAAACCCAAAAGCCAGTAATCGATTTAAAATTCACAGACGAACTAAGGCTAAACACAAATGTATGTATGTATGTACATGTATTTATCCGCATAGTACGTATGAGCGTGTGCAATACACCAGCTGATGGATCAGAGTATTAATCGATAGGGCTTGAGCCATTTTGCCGCGTGCGTGTTTTGTAAGTGAAATCAAATTGGTTTTGGGAACATCGAATGCAGACAAATCCGATACGAATGTGCCCTCACAACCGAACAAATACAAAAACAAAAAATGGATATGAACAAAACGATTCGAATTCTTCAGTAACATTTGATATTCCGGTAAGATGAAGCAAATCGTTACCTTATTTGCTGGCACACTTTGCTCGGTTATCGACATTGGCAATCACTCACACGCCATCAACCTTCATTACGTGCACCGCAGTAAGGTATGTCTAGTATGCAATACATACTTGTGTGAGTATGTAAATTTTACAAGGACTTGCTGTTTGTTTGTTTGTTTGTTTGTTTCTATCATCGACAATTCTTTACCATTTCTATGTTTTCTTGTTAACTTTTCACACACAATTCTATATTTTGCAAGAGGTAGCAAAAAATGGGGCACATATCTACACATTTACATCCACTTATATATATGTATGTATATATATTTTTTGCTACTGGCTTTTGCTAACTAATTGCTTTTGAATAATGATTGATTTTCTCAATTGTGGTCGCTGGAAATCAACCAAATGGATGGACAAATGCAAAGTACTCCAAAAGCACATCTGAAGTGATTTGCATTTCATTGCATTTTTTTCCAATTTCCTTTACTATTTTCATCTAACTCGATTTGTATGCAAATGTGAAATTTAGATTGAAGAATTAATGAAAAATCCGAATCGAAACCGGCAGGTTGGTACAAAATTGCAATATTTTGCAAATTTATTTTAAATTAACCCTTGGTGCGTAGTTGTAGAAACTTTACATAACTACAAACAATTTTAAAGCCTGAAAGCTTCTGTATTTCTGTATTTACTTTATTCTTTGGGTTCTAGGATTCTTAGTCTGTAGGAAACTTTTTAGCGCACGCACAGGTACAAAATTTAGCTACCTCTACACCTTTTATAATTTTCTTTCAGAAACATAACAGCTTTCTGTTTAACACATTTTTCATTTGGCTCAACATTTTTTACGGCTTCCATTTTGAGAAAAAAACAGAGATAGGTGTTCTAGATGATCTCCGTAGACGAGTTGGTTTGAGCGTGACTACTATTTGGTGAAGGGAGGTTCAAGCGCCATTGTGCGTTATAATGTGAATCGAAGTGGACATTAAACTGAAGGTCCCTCCATTTTGTAGGACAACATCAGGTTAAGTACCTCAATATACTTGAGTACAAAAAACTTTGTGTACCATTTTTCAAAACGTTTCATCATTTTTACCAGAAGTTTTAGCTTTATTAGTAAATATCTAGTTTCATAGTCGTTTCAGTTATCGCCAGGCTTTTGCTTCCATATACAAATTTTCGAGCATATACTTTGTATGGAAGGCAAGACGTGACACTTGTGGGAAAAAAATTATCAAAAATCAATTGTATATTAGATTCCCTTGAATCTTGCACTTTGTTGAATTAAAAATCAATTGGCTATAAAACTGCATGCACAGAAAATTTATAAAAAATTGGTATAGAAGTTTAACGTTTTTATGAAAATTTGAAAAATTTTGCACAAAACTTCAGGTTTGTGGGTAAGAAAATCTAATTTGGTTTTCTTTTTTTCCTGAAAAATATGTTAAATTTCGTAATTTCTGGCCTGGAAACTCATTTTTAAAAATTCCAACCTCCTGTTAATATTCGAGTTTGAAATTCTTTTGAACCTAAAAGAATAAGTTTTTGAAACAACCATATTTGTCACACAACATGAATAACAATTTCGTGCTCTAATAAAAAAATTTATAATATATATTAGGCCGGGTCGATTAGTTGGGAGGCAAAAAAATCGCCCATTGCTCTGTGAAAATCGTATTCTAGGGATCAAAATAAGAAACTTTGCCGAAGGAACCACGGGAACCAGGAACGGATTCTGATGTCCCCCAATTTGGGTCGAACTTTTTAGTTTCTTTTCTCATGTAAAGGCCAAAAATGGTGATATTTTGAAATGATTGTATGGGGAACCCCCCAGGGGAGTTCCAGGGGGTGTGTCACTGGCATGGGTGGATCGGCCGTCCAAAGTTAGTGGGGTCGGTCAAACATTTGGACTCGATTGGAGCACTCTAAATGGGTCAAAGTGGGATTTTTCGTTCGGCCTAAATTGGGGGACATCAGAATTCGTTTTAGAGGTATGGTTCCTTCGGCAAAGTTTCTTATTTTGATCCCTAGAATACGATTTTCATAGAGTAATGAGCGATTTTTAAATCGACCGGCCCTAATATATATTGATTTATAAGAATTGTGCCCACCTCCTGCGAATTTTTTGTATAACCGTTGTATTTCTTGTACGATTTTCTTTCGCAAAAATTATTGCACTGCTATAACTTATTTAGTATAGTTTACAAAAACGGTTAAGCTTGTTGAACTTGTACAAAATCTAAGAATATAACGTCTTGGGACGAGTCCCGTTATTCCTGGAATGCATTTAAATAAATGCGACTTTTGAATTTTTAAGGAATCTAAACAAATTATATATTTCCCGAAATCCCGATACAAAAGAACAAATAGTTTTCATAAACTACCGTACCGGGGCAAATATCGCAATTTCGGGACTACGTGCAACCATTCCAAAATCCCTTCAACTTCTTCAAAGTTTTATAAAAAATATAAGACTTATCGAATTTTTACCGAAACTACGTGTATTACGCCCCGGTGAGAGTCCTGGACTATGTTTAAAAATTTCGACATTTCGGTATCAAGATATTAAATCACTTCTAAGATTTTTTAAATATAAGGCTTATTGAAAATTTACTGAATCTAACAAAATTACGTCCCAGTATAAATCCCAGAGTTTCGGGATTAATTTGGTATATCCCGGAATCCCAATACCAACTTTGTTAAGTTATTCTTGGTTTTATAAAAGAAGCAATAAGCTTATTGAATTTTTAGTGAATCTATGAAAGTTACGTCGCAGGACAAATCTCGAAAAATCGGGGTATCATTAAAAATATCCTACTATGGTAAGTGTAATGGTCTTGTTCCGTGTGTTGGTGTAACTAAATTTTTGTCTGAGTGCCTCTTGTGCTTTTCCTCCAATTTTATTATATTATTAAATTAATATTTGGTTTCTACCAAAGAGAATAGGGGGAAAGAGAGCCATTGATAATTGTTTTGTTAAATAATTGAGGTAATCACAAATGGGTCATTAGTATTAGGGACCTACAGTTTCAAGCCGACTCCGAACGGCAGATATTTTTATGGGGAACTTTTTCATGGCAGAAATACACGGAGGTTTCCCATTGCCTGCCGAGAGGCCACCACTATTAGAAACAACTTTTTCTTAACTTTGGTGTTTCACCGGGACTCGAACCAACGTTCTCTCTGAATTCCGAATGGTCGTCACGCACCAACCTATTCGGCAACGGCGGCCGCTTAAAATAATATAGGTAGCTTAATATAATATATAAAAATTAGCCTGAAGGAGAAAGCCAAAAATTTGCTTTAACAACGTGCCAACTCCCATAACCTTGAAATGTTTAGCCAATGTTTAACTTCGGAACTATCTTTCACAATTTCGTTAGCGAAAAATCCAATTAAAATCTTGTTTTAAACTTAAATATCTGTTTTTGTGATAAGATTTATTTTTTTTTTACTTGTCTAGGACAAATTGAAAACGGTGTTCAGTATTAAAAATCCGTTACTCCCATTTCCTACTTCTCATTTTTCAATCCACATTTTTTGCTTTATTTGCTTACAAAACTTTAATGGAATACTGTTTGATCTCAAAACGCTCCTTTTCTTTATTTTTTTAATAATAAAAATTATTTTCATTCGAATTGTGTTTTTTTTTTGTTATTATTGTCATCGATGGGTGACAACAGTTTTGCTTAATGTGTTGCTATCTTACTATTTCATAGTTTCTATCTTTTCAGATTATCTTTGCATTTTTACACACTCTAGGTTTTCAATAAAAAAAAAACAAATTCAGTTGAGGTAACTATACATGCACTAGTTTAATTTAAGGTGGCCGAATCTTGACAACTGGTAGGTACCAATTTTGTAAAAAGTATTTTTTTTAATTACCTATCCACAATTTTTCACTTAGTGGAATCTCTGATTTTTATTATCGCAATGTGTAATCCAATATTTTTACAGTAATGCAAGAGAAAAATTAATAGCTGATATGAAGCTGTCATTTAATTAGCGACATGAAGAACTCGCACCGCATCAGTTTCTAAATTGTACTAATTTAAAAATCTCTACGTGCACTTATTATACAAAATTTGACTAAAAGATTCAAAATTCGTTCCAGTTTTTCGGACAATCTACTAATAACTGAACTTTCTTAATGTTCAATTAGGCCCTGGTACTTAAATGCGTACAGACAACCCTAGCTTGTAAGATTTATAGCGGAGGTTTTTCATAGTAGTTTTTTCCTTCGAAAAAAAGAAAAAATCGTTTAAAAAACCAAACCTGTGATAAATATACAAATATAATGATGTAGAATTAAGATTTATATCATATTCTGTAAATTGTGCGATAACATAAATATTGTAACGTTTTCTACTTAATAAACTCTTATCTTAAAACTCTTATCTACGTGCACTTATCCATATTAAAGAAATAATTAGTTGATTCAATGTAAATTCAAAATTAAATTATTAGTAATTTTTTTGCCTAAAACCAATCAAAAGCTTTACGTGCATTAATTCGTATGTAATTATAGAAAAAAGTTGAAATATTTAAAAAAAATAATAATAATTTTCGATTTAAAAATAAATCCTAAATTAAATCAACCCTAATTTCCATTATCTTCAAATAATCCAATGCAAATTTTCAGAATCATTGAGCCATTGAAAAACAACTAAATTTTTTAGTCAGCCAACTGCCTGCGCGCTATTTAGCAGCCAGGCAAAGATGTATGCCAATAATGAAGGGAAAAGCGCAAACAGAGAGTCTACAAAAAATAAGCCATATAAAAGTGGAAGTGCGCCCAATAGAGCACAACGTTTAACCCATCGATATTCTAGTATATATTATGTCAATAGGAGTTTCTACACCAGCGCAACTATTATATATTTTATGTGTGTTTGTGTGTCTACGTTTATACATACATATGTACGTGTGGATAAGTGTTGTAAGTTAGCGCTATTTGAGTGCTGCGCTCAATAATCTTGCCCCACAGACTCATCAAACAATGGCAGGGCATAACATAATTTCCAGCACTTCAAATTGGCCTCGGATCATTGGTATGAAGGAAAATTTATATCTATATTACTTATTTTGAGCAGACATACGCATACATATATGTATAATAGTAAATGCATGTGATTGTCTAAGGCGAGTGGCAAAGTGTCGGTGCGGCAATTTTACTGTCGAATAGCTACGGTCAGCAGCATCGAGCTCAACGACACCGATACCGAACAAGTCAACTTGGCGTCAAACGCTTTATGGTATACACCCACACAACCCATTCAACCCACTTTTCAATGTTCCATTCACGCTTCAACCGGCTTCAATTTCATTCTGTGCTCATCGCATTGCGCTTTTGTCTCTTTGATTCTCCATCGCCATCCTGTTGTGTATTGTACAAAAGGATGAAACCTTTTTGGCTACGTTAACTTCCTTCATAGCTGACGGACTCAACATTGTAAAAATGCAGTTTTACGCTTGAATTGTTCGGAGACTGATTTCAATCTGTTTTTCCTGTTTTTAAACAGTTTTTTACAGCTTTTGTTTTTCGCTAAATTCGGGCAGATTCGAAATGGTGGTGTTGCTCAATGACCAACTGTCAATTGGCATGCAAACTGTGGGCAGAGAGAGGGGGAGAGAAAAAGGTAGAGTATGTGTATTTTTGAATTTGTTCCTGAAGTGACATGCCCCACTGAGTAGGTGCCCGGAAGATCATCACATTCAATATTTGCCTTTCAATTTATGGCTAATGGCGTTGGAAAACACACCGATAAGGTCAAGCAATGAGGAAGAAATTCAATAAGAAAGTAGAATAAAGAAAATAAGAAAATAAGCAGTACCTTAGTAAAATTAGAATGGATTTTGTACTAAAGGCGAATCTGACTTAAAAAAGAGCTTTGAGGTGGCGCACAATTAAACAACCTACCGGAAGATTTGAAAAATAGAAAAACTGAATAAAGCTGCTGCATCATACAAACAGGCAAGCAATGGAATACGTAAATGTCTAAATAAAAATATGCATCATTCAAAATAATGATCTGCTTTTTTAAATAAAAAATATCATAAAAAATATCCTCGGCTTGAAACCATTTGTGGAACAGCATCAAGACACAAATAGGAGGAGGAGTTCAGCCAAACACCCAAAAAGGGTGCACGCGAGTATTATATAATATATATACCTTCTGCTCAAATATGAACGAGAAGTTATCAATAAAACGGTCCGCGGAAATGGCAAAAATAAATTTTTTTTTGCTTTTTGGTAGGACTGTTATAAGCTTACATGGCAAATTTCAGCGTGATATGTCACATAGTTTGTTTTCTGTGCTACTGTAAACAAGTCAAGCTCGAGTGTGTTCTTCGAATTTAACGAAGGAAATTCAAATTGAACAAAGAATTTGTTTGAAATTTTGTTATTCCAACAAAATTTCGTCTTCAGACGCCTTAAAAATGTTGCAGACAACCTATGGGGACTCTGCTCTATCGCGTGCACGGGTTTTCCAGTGGTACAAATCGTTCAAAGAGGGCCGTACATCGGTTGAAAACTTGCCTCATGAACGTCGTCCAGCAACATCAGTAAACGACGAAAACATCGGAAAAGTAAAGGAAATTGTGCTTGAAAATCGCACAAATCGCAAAATCGGTTAACGCTGAATATTACTTAGACGTTTTAAAGCGTTTGCGCGAGAACATTCGTCTTAAAAGGAAGGAATTGTGGGACAGCAAGTCATGGTTCTTGCATCACGATAATGCACCAGCTCACACATCACGTCTTGTTCGCGATTATTTGAACAAAAATAATGTTAATATCGTTCCGCAAGCACTGTATTCGCCTGATATGGCGCCGTGTGACTTTTTCCTGTTTCCCAAGCTCAAGTTGCCGCTCCGTGGAAAACATTTTGAGACAATTAAAGTCATAAAAGAGAATTCGAAAAACACACTCGAGCTTGACTTGTTTAGAGTAGCACAGAAAACAAACTATGTGATATATCACGCTAAAATTTGCCATGTAAGCTTATAACAGTTCTACCAAAAAACAAAAAATTTATTTTTGCCATATGTCATCCGCGGACCGTTTTATTGATAACGTCTCGTTCATATTTGAGCAGAAGGTATATAATAGTTGTATATATGATACATAAGTTGTATATACAACTTGAAACAACATATGCTTAATGGAGCCCCGCTGTCAGTTATGGAATTCAATTCGCTTTATTATCTTTTCAGCCATTTGACTAAAACCTGTAACCATATGAATTATCCCGCTTTTGGCATTATAAAAAAATTAGTTTGTGGCTAAAGGGGTTTTGAAATATAAAGGTGGACATTTCCATTTCATGCCACTGATTTAAGATCAGTTCCGCGCCTAGCCAAATCATCTGCGACGCAGATTCCAGAAACACATCTGTGTATAGGGACGCCTGCAACGTTCGTGGTACAGCAGTTAATCAGTTAATCAGCGTAGTCGGATCTTAAAGTAATATTCAGTAATATTCATCAATGTTTTTGTTTTCAGAAGGCATTTTTTATTCACTCGAATGGTCATTGATCCCAAGTAAAACATAAAGTATTTTTATATAATAAAAACTTAGTTCTCTCTCCAATCACACAATTTTAAAAAAGTGTCCAAGCTCGTACAAAATCTTAAAAAAATCGAAAAAATTTTAAACCTTTTGAACAGAATTTACAAATAGAGTTTGTGTTTCTAGTTTTATAACAGACCAAATTCTATTACAATAAAGTGCAAGTTTCAAGTGCTTGAAAATGTTTGTTGCTTTTTGATAATTTTTTCTTGACACACCAACAAGGCACGAGCCACTTTTTCTCAAAAAAAAAAAATCGAAAACACCAAACGGAAGCCGAATTATATCTTCAGCGAAAAAATAAAACACGAATCGTAATAATTATTGCTGATGAAAAATATAAAAATAAAATTAAGACAAAAATCAGTATTGATATGAATTTCCTTAACCCGTAATAATTACAGTCTCCGGTTTTAAAAAGACAATGCTGATTTGAGCAAATTAAATGCTTAATAAAGTGTATTCCAAAGTTACGCCTAGATATCAGTAGTGAATGCATACAGTATGGGAGAATGTCTACAGTATTGGGGAGTTCGCAAATCTCCAAGCGCACTAAACTACGAATATTCGGCTCATGCGTGAAATCCGTATTGTCGCACGGCAGCGAAACATTGCTCTAACTTCATCACACAGAGGCTACAATCCTTCACCAAAAAATGCCTCCGCATCATCTGCAGAATATTCTGGTCAAACACCATCAGTAACGACGCACTGTGGAGATTAACGAACGAGGAACCCATCCTTATGCAAACTAATCGATGAGGAAAATGGCGATGGATAGGTCACACATTGAGAAAACCACCAGACAGAATCACGAGAATGGCACTGGACTGAAACTCGCAAGGGAGCAGAGGTCGTGGTCGACCAAAAAAAAAAACAAACATGGAGAAAGTCGATACTACTTGTCGAGAACCTATGCTCCCGAGAGGAGTACACAAGAAAAAAAAATGAGTAGTAAATAGTTCGGAGATGGTACCCTTTATTTGTGTCCTCTTTGACACTTGTCAAGTAGGCAAACATACAATTTCACTGCATGGAGCAATGAGTTAAAATTATTGAAACTGATTATGAAAATGGGAGATTTTTTAGAACAACGTAGAAATTTGTGATTTTTTTGGGGAAAATAGATTGGTGAAAAAATTAAAAAAAAATGTTTCTGTAGCGGATTGCAGAAATACTGGCAGGCCAAAAACTAGATACTATGTTGCGAATATTGCTCCTGTAGCGCAAAGTGCTGCTGAAAAGCGTGCACCCAACAACGTCAATATCTCGACGCGTTTACTGTTTACGACAGTTTGGTAGATTTTCGTGCTCATGGTGGACCTTTAAGGGGGAAACTGGTTTAAATCGATCAAAAAATCGAAATTTTTTTATTGCACAAATCGTTAGTATAACTACTCAAGAATATGTGGTAAAAATTTTAAAGCGAAATTCGCATTATTCCCCATTCTATGAGCACTTAAGTGACTGCCCGTCGGTTCCGCACCGTAGCGCGCGTTAGTTAGACCGACGTTTTTCTCGAAACTACTTATTTTTAACTGGTCGGCACTTAAAATGTTATCGTATCGTATTTAATTCTAATTTATATGTACTTAATTCTGGGATTATATTATTATTTAAAATATGTTCTTTAAGCAAAATAGAAGAAAAAATATGGTATAAAAAACTACTTTGTGTTCAAGCGCCTCAAAAGCATGCAATTTTCAATATTTTTTTACCACAATTAGGTTCATATTCTTAGGAAATATGTTGTTAAAAAAAAAAAATTGCTTTTGATTTCAGCGAAAAATTGCAACTTCAGGAAAGACACTCGGTGATCGCCCATGGACAGCACGCTCTAACGCCACTATCTCCCGCGGAAATAGCTTAAAAAAAATATTAATAGAATATCCTCTAAACTTAAACAATTTCTGATTATACCATCTTTGTTCAAAAAATTCTCGAAAAACACCAAAATTTTGGCTTCCTAAACCGGTTTCCCCCCTTAAATGATGTTATTTTTGACATATAAATGTTAAGAGCTGCATTTTGAATTAAATTAGTGAAACCTGAAAGAACTTAAATTTTTGCAAGTTTTATTATAAAACAAAATTTGCAACAGACCTGTATAATATTGAAAAATAGTTTTTCTTTAACAATAAATTGAATGGATTTTGAAACAGTATTCCACTTTAATGCAGGCCTTCCTTGTAATTGTATTAAATGATGTTGTGAATGAATGTTCCTGAATCGAGTGTTGTAATTAAAGAAAAAAAAAACTCTTTTTGTTTGTTTGCCTTTGTTTAAGATTCATATGAACAAAGTGTAGAAAAATTAATTAAGAAATGTTGAAAATAAAAATTCCTTAAAATAAGAAAAAATAATTAAAACAAATATTTTTACACGCACTGTGGCATTTCGCTGCGATGATGCCGCTATTAAAATTGTTCTCCAAGCGAGTAGAATAATGAAAATTAGAATAGTTCGAGAAAAAAAATGGCATTAGTAAAGCGCAGATTAAGTGCTCAGTAAGTAGAGGAAATGGAGAGGAAAAGTAAGGAAAAAATATTGTCGTAAAACAATTTGCGTAATGAATGAATCGATTAATTACTAATGAACATTGAACAAATGAAGCATTGAAGCGAAAGAGAAATGGCAAGTGAACGAAAGGGATTTCATGTGGCACTACTATACGAGTACATATATTCCCGGAAGGAGCACCAAACACACGCGCAAAGTGGTATGTGCCATGCACAAGAAGTGCAGTCAAGTGGAGCAATTGCAAAAAGAAGAAAATCCGTGACGTCTCTACTGAGATTTGTCGCTGCAATAGAAAATTGTGAAATTTGTAAACTCAGCTCCTGTAACGCTTTGCGTTAAGTAGCTGAATGGGGGATGCAGAACACCGTAAACGAGAAAAATATTTATAAGAGAATATCTATCCACAAGCCAGAGCAAAAAAATCGTGTAAAAAATTATAGCGAAAGAAAAAAAATTATAAAGCAAACCGCGGACTTATGAAAAATGTGCGCCAATTAAGTTTTCCGCCAACAGTGGAATTTGCTAATAAATGAAGTAATTTTATTTGAATTATTCACCACTGGTGTGCATAGCATCAAAGCAAGTGAGTAAAGTGTTGGAAGTGTATGTATACATTGGTCCTAGCCATACAATACGCACAAATTTAGGTAGCAAAAGAGGAAGGAAAATAATGCTGCAGCTACTGATTCACAAGCAAACGGTGGTTTTAGTTTTGTTATTGTTTTATTTTTTTTTTATTTTTTTTATTTCATTTTATTTCATTTTTATTTGTAACAAAAATTGGCAAGTTTCATACTTTATATTCCACACATTTTACAGCCTTTTTTCTCTATTGTATGTCATGGGTTTGGCCTTTCTTGCCACAATGGATTGCGCATCCATATGCTGTCGATTATCTACAGTTCATTTGAACAACCACAAACTGTTTCATAAAACATAGAAAATCATAAATGTACTTAGCGACATACAAATAAATAGGCATTTGTTGTTGTTTGTGTGTTTATACATATAAATAACCTCGTAAGAAAAGCCTTTAGTAATAAACTGCTGCAGTTCGGGTGAGTTTAGAACCATGACTGGTTTGCGTACCTACTCTGTTCCATACAAGTAACTGGTGAATTATATGTGGTAATGTACCAGCCCATGCCAACTTTTCATCGTTTTTTTTTTAATTCGTTCAATACTAGTTAAAATTCGAGTCCGAATATGTGATACGCTTTGTACCCCTTTTCAATGGCTTCGAACCAGTGACGACTATTACTATGCTATAACTATTAAGAATAAAACTACACTGTTAAATTTTTTTATAAATTTTCACAAAATTTTAAACTTAGATTTATATGCATTTTGTAGAAGAATGAGTTAGTTTTCATAAAAAAATTATCAAGCAGCGCTGTGCATTTTTAGTCGCAATAGTCAGTATGATAGAGCCATCCATGATGTTAGAGGTTTCATTTTTTACAGTGTAAGGTAGAGGCAATGAGACGGTAGAACAGTGAAACAGCAGGTCCTTATAATGGGGTATTTCAAAAGTGACCCCTATATGCCAGTAGTGAATAACTTCGAGACGTTAACTTTTTCTTGTCACTTCTGACATTTGTCAAATAGACAGATGGATACTTGCACGATAAACCAATGCGTTAAAATTGTTCCATTCCGAAAATTGTCGATCTTTAAGAACTACATATCTCAAAATCATTTTTAGTGAGGAAGATCATTTCACGAGTAATTTCACGAAAATTACCACTAAAATGTACTGTTTCGTGTGGTTTTTGGGTTGGTGGAATAACTGATAATTTGTCTTCGAAGATGAAAAAAAGAGCTGTTACTCTCAAGAGATATTGCTATAGGTAACTAATTGCCCATTTTTTGTGGCCTGAGCTTGCTGGAATTGGCATAGACGATCTATGTTTTCACGAGGATGGAGTTACAAGTCGAACCACATGGAAATACATTGCATTATTCCGATCTAAGTTTTCTGGCCGATTAGTTTCGCGTAATGGGGACATAAACTGGCCACATAGATTATGTGATTTAACTCCACTAAAGTACCTTTGGGTGAGTTTTTTTAAAAGTAGAGTATCTGTGAATAAATCAACAATGAGCTGAAAAACAACATACGGATCGAGATTGATGAACTCAATGCGATAATGTGTGGGCGAGTCCCTGAAAATTTTAGTTCTGGTATGACATGGGGGATTTTTAACTGCTGTAACCTTTTACATTTAATTGAAATAGTGATTCCAGGTTCCTTAATTTTTACATGTTTTTTTAGTAAAAATTACATTTGGGTGAGTCTTTTGAAATGCGTTTATATGTAAGTTTGTTTGTGGTTTACCCGTATCTGATTGCATTGAAATCTTAGATGGAGATTGTTTATGAGTTTATTTATGTTAGATCATTTGAATGGCATTGCGGTTATTCATAGTTATTCATTCAAGTTACTCCATAAAGTCTTGTTTCTTATCTGATTAACTCATACCCAGAATATATAGGCTGACCAGTTAAGAAAGATGGAAAAAGAAAATTAAAGAATGCCAATCTAAATGGATACGAGTTTGGAAAAAGGGAATCGGTCATGTGGTGCTAGGATCAAAATGTTCCAAAGATCATAAAATGTACACCCGACAAAAAGAAAACCCACGCACTCCTTCTGATTATAATATTTGACATTAAGTTTTCTAAATTTAATCAAGTATACAGTTAAATTGCAACCGTCGAAGAAAACTGGGCATCATTTGTGATTATAAATTTTACATTTAATTTGTTTACATTTTTATATTGTACATTCAATTTCTTCAATATTTATTATTTATATAAAATTTTAAATATAAAGTTTCATAACCAGAATCTTTAAAAAACTCGGGAATAAACAGTTTTATAGCTTATTAAATGTCATTAAAACAAAGTGGGGTTTGAGGTGCCTCAAAATTCGCTTTGATTTGGGAACATTTTCCTTGTTCACGGTGTTGTTTATTTACTCCGTATAAAAAGCAAAAAATTAGTTTTTGAGGCACTTCTAAACTTTATTTTTAATATTTAACGTGAATAGGTCATGCGGTATACTCAAAAGTTTACTAAAAATTCTGTTAAAAAGCTGTAAATTTTGTTGCAAATTTTATGAATATTCCTGAATTTTGTACACAGTTTGGAAACTTGATGCATATGAATTTTGCTGAAGAATGAACTACGTTTTTATTAAAAATTAGTTAAAATTGAATTAAAAAAATAAATGTTTAAGTTTATAATCACAAGAAGTGCATGGAATTTTTTCGACAGGCGTACATTAACTACTTAAAAGAAAAGGGGACCTTTTGGTCCAGAAATTTCAAAAAATCGATTTTTTGTTTTTCAATATTTCGAAACTTTAGTATCTTAAAAATATACTGTGAAATTTTCATGCGGAAATTCCCAATATTATAGTTTGTACAGCCCATTAACTAGGAGAGAGCGGTCCGCGTGCTCCTGACCCTCTCACTTTGAACTAATTTATCCCGAAACGACTTTTTTCAGTCTAGCGTTTAAAAACAAAAAAAAAAACTATTCAACCGAATCGTCTGAAATTTCAATATGTTGTTCACAACATCAATGGCTCTCGCCCGTACTACAATCATATTATTATTTCAATTTATTTGTTTATTTTTTGATTAAAAATTAAAAATATTTGTTTGGAAAAAAAACCGATTTTTAAAGTGTCCAATGCAAAATCGCGCCATTTTGTCAAATTTTTTTATTATAGTACGGGGCATAGCTACAGTCATACTGATTAATAATGGTTTTCAGATAAATAATAGAAGAGCAATAATGGACAACACCGTCCAGGTCCAATTTTTCAGGAAGGTCAACTTCAGCGCCATTTTTTAAATTATTAAAATTAAGAAACATTTTTTTTTTCATTTTTGTATGTAAAAAAACTTAAATAAAAAGCCAAAAAAATTTAAATCTCGTTTTTCATATTTTATTATAAAAAAAAAATCCTGAAAATACCCTAAATTTTCGCTCTAGACCACTGGGACCCCTTAAAGCTGTGGTCGATACATACTGAAAATTTGATTGAATTTCAGATTTAGTGCATGCCCAGAATATGTATATTAGTAGCAAGCAAAACATAAATATTTTTGAAAAAAATTTAACCACTAGATGGAGCTGGAATTAAAATGTTTCGAGAAATCAAATTAGTAGTTCGATCTGGGCCATATTCAGAATATAGCTAATCCTAGCTTATAACTGCTTGCTTCACTCCATATTTTTGTATACGTTGCTTATTACTTTCCAAGAGAGGTGTCACACCCTTCTTCTGATATTTTCAATTATAATTCAACTACGTGGCATAGACAAAATACGAATTCCCCATCACATCCCAGAAGTATGTTGAAGGGAAATTTCACTTTTTTTGGAAAGTGTCAAGTCCAACAACTACAAATTTCCTACATATGTATGGGATTGGTGACATTTGTATGCCTTCGCATCAAATTTCAATGCTCTACCGCAAATATTTACAGAGATCTGAAGTATGAAAATTTGAGTTAGTTTGAGAAGTGACATGCCCTTTAAATATTTTAGCAATGGAAATCTTATGAAGAGTCCATATTCAAAATTTTAGAAAAATCGATACAGAATCACAAGTTTTACGAATAGACAAAAAAAAATTGGTTTGCAAAATATATTTCGTAAGAAGAAATATTTTCCCAGAAAATGGAGTTGCCAAATGCTCGAGATATTCATACAAATTGCGTTAGTATTCCAATACTTAAAGAGTAGATCCTATGTTCTTCATTGACTTTTTTACTTTTGCCAAGGATGCTTCAACACGGTCGCTTTATATATTATGTTATCAGCCAAGCGGCTGGTACCTTCTCTGCTAGAGTGTCACTGCTCTTCTAGCTAAATAGCAAGCATGTAGTCAAGAATTGTGCAGGTATATGCTCGTATTGTTCTTTTTTTCTTGTTTTTTTTGGTGTAAAAGTTCATTATTTTTTGTAAAAGTGTAGATCATTGCCTAAATCAAAGAATTCCACGTTTCAGACAAAAACATTTTAACAAAAATTAAAGAAATGCGTGAAACTTAAAAGAAATTGTGCAACACGGTCAAAGATATAAATTTGTTAAAAATCAATGGGATTTTTTAGCAACTTCAAACTTGCAAATTATAATCAAAATTCAATAAACCATAAAACTCCAAATCAAATTTATTTCTTAAATTGAAATAAAAAGAGAAATTTGTCTTATTTTCTTATAAAATTTGAGATTTTGATTTGCATGGCTTCTGTAAGCCAATGAACTATAGTTTTATACAAGAAGAGTTAATAGTTAGCGTTCACATAGTAAAAGGGAAATAGTCTGAACACATTATTGACGCACTATCGCTTTATTGCGGTGTGAATATGACTTTGAAAAGCTTTTCCTGAATGTACATTTTTTTAAGTTAGATAGTATTCCATTAGCTTCATACTATTTTATCCCTGTTTATTATTCAATCCAGTCTGTTAAAAGGTTATTTTATTTGAAAAGCTGTATGAATCAGCAGGGTATATTGACTATTTAAATACTGATCTCAGCTCGACACATTATTGAGTATCGAACCAAGGAGGTTACCCTGAGATAGCCTAAATATAGCTGATTTATACACAGAGACATTTGGAAGGCAGACACTGAAATTTCTCTTTTGATGTTTCATTCGCGTTCACATGACCACAATTGTTTTCGGCAACATTCGTTTACTTCTTTGGCATCTTCTGATTCCAATATATTCTACAACCCGCTTACATGTAAAGCGGAGAACGTTCGTCAACAGTTTTTTGAATATTTCAATGAAGAAAGCAAACTGGATCGGTTAAATAATAAATCTTTGTACTTGAATAAAAAAAATTAAATTAAAAATTCTACATATAATAATTATTTAACTTTAAATTAACTTGAGAATCTAGAAATGGGGGAAAAAATAGAATTTAAGATAAACATATCCCATAAGTTCTTCAAATAATACCTACTTTACTAGCAAAAATCATCCTGTATTTCTCGAGCAGCGTTCTAATGGTTGTGGTCGTCGATTTCTTCTATGTGCGTGAAAACCAACATACAACTCAGAACTTTCTCCCACAAAAGAAAAAATTTATTGGAGCCACGATTAATATTGGAAATATGAATTAGAGCACAAAGCGTATCGACAGTACAGGAGACAAAATCCCTCTCTCTCCGTCCTTCTCCCATGAACAAAATGTTTCCCTTCCAAATGTTTCCCGGAGTAAATGAGCACACTGAAATTGGTTTCAAACTTACAATTTCAATATGATAAATAATAAAAACACAAAGATATCTCTCTTATAAAGCTGCGCAGAACTCCAATCTTGTCAAGCTTTAACAAAATCAAAGAGTTGGCAACCTTACCAACCACTTTACTGCAACCTGTATATACAACATCAGGCTACAGACTAAAAACTGTCTATCTACCACCCGTCTTTTCACGCACAAAAGTATTTTCAGCACGCGCAAGCTACTTTAAAAATTCATTTCCAGCTTGAAATATTTTCATCAATTAAGGTCAAAAAAATTGTTCTGAGATTAGGTTGGATTAGAATAAGTGTAAAATTATCGAAAAAAATTATCTATCTAATAATAAGCCCAATTTAAGAACGGGTGCCAATCCATGTGCCCGTTGTTTCTAGATCATTTCTAGCCACTAGTTTTGTTTTTTCTGTTCACTTTATTATCATAAGCATTCTATGGTAAAATGTGTGTAGCTGAGTTAGTATGGCTTTTAGTAGATAATGACAAAACATGTGTACGGGTACATTTCGCCTATCATAATACTATATTTCATATTCAAATGAACTCAATGGCATATCTATTAATGGTAGTTGAGTTCAGTAAATATAAAATTCATAGACTGCTATTAACTAGGGAAGAGTTGTCGGCCACAGGTACCTAAACGGTGTGGTAGTTGATCACATTTTAATTGCGTGTTTATGTATCGAGCTGAGAGATGAAGACCATATGGTTTATATGCGCACACAAAGTTTGCTTTGATTTGGGAGTTCAAAGAGGGCCAATGAAATCGTAGGTTTGCCATTTCCTAGCGGAGAGCGTTTGCAATTATGTGGAAATCATACCAGCTGAATTTTGCGCAAATTTTGTTATGCTTGTATATAATATAAAATAATTTATTTCATACGTGCAAGAAATTCGGCATATTTTACGTTTTTACTACCTTAGAGGTAAAAATGCAACGAAGGCGGCGGCAAAAATTTGTGAAGTTTATGGGCCTGATACTGTAACGATTCGCACAGCACAGCGTTGGTTCGATCGATTTCGTTCTGATGTAGTAGATGTCGAAGGTACACCCCGTACTGGTAGGCCAATCGTCGTAGAGACTGATAAAATCGTTGAAATTATCCAAAGAGACCGGCATGTGAGCATTCGCTCGATTAGTCAGGAACTAGGTGTAGAGCACAAAACCATTTGGAACCATTTGCAGAAGATTGGATTCCAAAAAAAGTTGGATGTTTGGGTGCCACACGTGTTGACGCAAAAAAATCTCTTGGATCGAATCAATGCTTGCGATTCTCTGCTAAAACGGCACGAACTTGACCCATTTTTGAAGCGGATGGTGATTGGCGATAAAAAGTGGACAACGGACAACAAAGTATGACAACGCCAAGCAAAAAAGATCGTGGTCGTGAAGCAGTGAGCCGGCCGGATTAACCGCCAGGAAGGTTTTGCTGTGTGTTTGGTGGGATTGGAAGGGAATTATCCACTATGAGCTGCTCAACTATGGCCAGATCCTTAATTTGGTCCTCTACTGCGAGCCACTTGACCGTTTGAAGCAGGCAATTGACCAGAAGCGGCCAGAATTGGTCAATTGGAATGGTGTTGTGCTCCACCAGGACAAAGCTCGTCCTTACACATCTTTGATGACCCGCCAGAAGCTACGGGAGCTCGGATGGGATGTCCTATCGCACTCACCATGTAGTCCGGACCTGGCACCAAGTGACTAACATCTTTTCCGGTCCATGCAAAACGCCCTTGGTGATACCAAGTTGGCCTCAAAAGAGGCTTGCGAAAACTGGTTGTCTGAGTTTTTTGCAAAAAACGGGGGACGGGGAGCTTATAAAGGGGAGATAATGAAGTTAGCTTCTAAATGGCAACGAGTCTGCGAACAAAACGGGGCGTATTTGACTTGAATCGGATAATTCTAAGTACGTTAAATAAAGCGACAAATTTCGATCACCAATACGACATTTCTTTTACCCCAACCCGATATATTAGGGATGCATATTTTTCCTATTTTTACGATTTCGGGACTATCGACTAAATTTAAGTATAAATTTGTTTTCTTTGCAACTGTTGTTTGTTAAATGTTTTTCTATTTCCAAATGCAAAATTTAGGATTTCTTTTTTTTTTTAAATCCCGATAATGCCAATTTATTTATTAATATTTTTTTAATTTTTATTTAAACGTCGAAATAAAACTGGTCTTAGAAAACCATTTATCAAAAATTGTATCTTTATATAATTTAAATCCGGAAATTAATTATTGAAAAAGATATAATAATACGTACAGAAACTGTAAAACGTTTAGAAACTCGCCAAGCATATGCTTTTTTCAAATTGGAAATTATATGTAATTCGATTCCAAATGTTGACATTACATACAGGGTGGGCCATATAGCGTTTGCTTTTTGAACCACCTATTTTTTTGAGAATGGTAACACAAATGACATGTCAAATGTGTTCATAATTTACTTAAAGGTTTGACATCTACGAAATGGGACGCTATACGCTTCAAAAAAATTGGTAAATATTGAAAACCTATTTCCAAAGTGGTGAGACTTCTTCTTCTTTTCTGATTTTCACATCGGTGGCTACGTCAATAAGCAAAATTGTCGGATTTGGGGCTCAGGAAATCCACACGTTACTGTAGAGAAGCAAATGTATTCACAACGAGTCACTATTTGGTGGGGTTTTTGGAAATTGGAGCCCAAACAATCGAAAATGTGCTTAAAAATTGGGTTGATCAAATGGCCTACTGTAAAGCCAGTCGTGGCAGTCATTTGAACGATATTATTTTTCATTCATAAATGACAATGTTCAATCTTCAAAATAAAAAAAAAAGTTTGAAGAAATATTGATTAGTTTTTTTTTTTTAAAGTCGATTCGGAGAGCAAATCTACATGGCCCACCCTATACTTAGACTAAGAGGTATAGAGCTATAGATTTAGACTAGCGATGTAGTAAGGACCTTAACACACTTGATATGACCAATCAAGACTGGATTCTCTAAGTAGTGGACAACATTGGTATTAAAGGAGATGAGATTGTGGACAAACTCGTAAAGAAGGGACCAAAAACTACATTTATGCAAGTTGAAACAAAAGTTTCAAAAATACTTTTATTATTTATAAAAGTCATCATTTTCATCGAAAAGAGAAAGGGCACGAACTACAAGGTGGCGCAAAATTAATCCCCCTATCGGAAGATTTATACTTTTTGCAAATGGCTGTATACGTCAATCATATGAAACACTTGTGAACTCGACATCTGCAGTACACAAACTTACAAGCAATGGAGCTCGTAAAGGTCGAAAGAAAGATTTTCATCATTCAAAATCATTTTTTTTATTTAATAAACAAGTTATTCAAAAACTAAATTGGATGATTAATTTTGTGTCCTTAACCCACCTTGACAATATAAGAGGAAGAAGCTTCTGGGGAACTATATTAGGGTATTTAACCAGGTTTAAAGCACTCCACAGAATTTTTGGATTCTTAGAATTGAAACCACAGTCAGATTGCATGATTCTGCATCAGCAGAAATTGAGAATTCTCTCTAACCTGAAAACAATTGGGAAACCTGCAAATTTCGCAGGGCAGAGATCAAAACTCGGAATTCCACACTGTTGCCTTACACGGAGGCATAAATGCAAAAAAGTACTGGGTGACCATCTACCAATGGAAGGCATGACATATTCAAAGAGCTTAAAATGCACAATAAATTTCCTTGCGTAAGTAGAATTAAAATGATTTATGTAAATCCTGTAGGAAGAAGAAATATATATTGTATTATATTATGGTTGCAGAGTTCTATATTTCTATTCTTCTTGATTGGCGCAAGAACCACTTACGCGATTTTGGTAAAGTTTGACAAAGCACGCCAGTCGTTTCTTTTTCGCTAAATGAAGTCAATTCCTTTTACACCTGATCTTTCCAACGTAGATTTGGTCTTCCTCTTCCCCTGCTACCACCAGTTGACACCGCATCGAATGGTTTTAGAGCCGGGGCGTTTGTATCTATTCGGACGGCATGACCCAACCAACGTAGCCGCTGGATCTTTATTCGCTGCGCTATATCTATGTCGTCGTAAAGCTCATACAGTTCATTGCTCCATCGCCTACGATATTCGCCGTCACCAACGTGCACAGGTTCAAAAATCTGTCGCAGAAAATCTAACATAATAATAATATGAGAATCATCACATACAGCCGATTCTATAGCTGCTTTGTTTCATTATAGTAAATAAAGCATTTTTCAGCAAGAGCGCTTCAACTTTTTTTTTTTAATAAAACACAAACGGTTTGACTTTTTTAACTATTTTTACAAATAACAAGCGAAAAATAAAAAATATTGCGTCGCACCTATTGAAAAACGCCTTATATTTAGATTACATTTATTTACTAATATAAAAAATATTTCCTAAAAACATTTTTAACAATGCTTTTAATCAATTGTAAATATTTTTGTTTTTTGGAATAATTTTTAATTTTGTGTATGTTGTTTTCAACGAAAATTTACGCAGTTTGATTAAAAAACAAGTCTACAGAATGTTGTCACAAAAACTGTTGTAGCTCTTAGCAGGTGCTAAAACTTAATTTGGTTACCAATTTTATTTCTTCTGAGTTTATTTTATGTTCAAATGAAATTCACGCCAACAAACTTCTCCATATGAATTTGAGCATGTTGATTAACAATCCTTTATATCACCTAGCCGAAGCGCAACAGCTGCGGACTCGGAGCAAGCACGTAAATACACCACGTTTTAATTACAGTATCACACCTCAAAACAGCAGCACGTCATAAAGTCAGACAATTCAGTAGGCCTGCTCTAGCTATATTTGTGCAGACATGCCTACACACATCCACGCATAGCAACATTTGTATATGTCAACGAGGTGTCGCCGTCCACCGAATAGCCTCGTGGCGAGTGGAGTCGCGTGTTTATTTCACCAATAAATCGCTCCAAAATGAAAATAATAGTAAAACGTGTAAGTGCTGGGTTTATTTACATGTTTGCGGCACGTTTAGCTGGCGTGTGGACGTTATTTTATGTTCAGGTGACAAAATACAACAATATATGGTATTTAACTCTACACAAAAACAACAACCCAAACCACATTGTGAACAAATAATTATAAGGGTTACACCTGCCATTACACAACCGCTACTATCGATGGTGCACACATACACAAATGTACACATACATACATCGTACTTTTAAACTTGACTACTGATAACACGAGCAAATGGGCGTTTTAGTAAATGGTGCCACTTTAAAAATAGTTTAGTGGCAACAATATATTTATCACGTCATTAATGTACTATACTTTCTTTCACGATAAGCAAATGTGTGTATGTGTGTGCGTTGTATACCTGCAGTGAGGAAAATACTAGTTGTGATCTAGAATAATTGCGGTTCACTTTTCAGCTCCACCAGTTCATAATCTAAATATTTTTCATGTTAGCAATTGATATTTTTACACGGCGATATGGAACACGCTCCAGGCAGAACTGTTAGCGATCAGAGAAGCATGCAAATCACTAAAACTCTACAAGGAAGTTGGTGGAAGAGTAGCTATCTTCTCAGACAGTAAAGCAGCTATAAAGGACTTGGACTCCAACTCCATTTCATCCAAACTAGTCTAGCAGTGTAGAGAGAAGCTGGAAATGCTTAGTTATTGGCTTGAAATCACTCCGATATGGGTTCCCGGTCACAGGAACATACGGGGTAATGAGATAGCGGATGAGCTAGCAAGAAAAAGTTCGGCACTAGAATTGGCATAGGCCACGGCAGTCTCCACCCCACTCAACACATTAAAAGCATCCATTGCTTCACACTATCATTCTTTAGCCGAAAGAAGATGGAAGCAACTAACTAACAAAATCCAAGGACGAAAGATCTGTTAGGATGCTCTCGGCCAAACATCTCACGCATCACTGCAACCCTTACAGGCCATTGGAAAGTAGGAGTCTAGCTGCACAATCTACCCTTCAATCCTAACTGCAGAAGCTGTCAACCGAAAGGAGCGAAGGAAAGTCTTTTCCACTACTTATGTGAATGTCCAAGGCTGGCTGGGGCACGACTCCGCTCCTTTGGTAAGCCTTTCTTGCAGCAAATCAATGAGATCTCAGACATAGAGATAAATAATTTGCTGCTACACTTCGACCTCACTGAATGGATTTGACTTAGAACAACAACAAAAAAAAAACAACATCATTAGACGAGGTGGTAGTAAAACAGTGCTGGTCACTAATTAGGACAATTTCAGTGGAAATACTCCACCACTTCAACAACAAGAAAAACACGGCGATATCCTAAGAAATGTGAGCGAAATTCCATTCATACTAGCTAAAAGAAATTCTAGTCCAATATATATCTAAAACAACCCGTTTTAGACGAGTTAAAATGTAAAACGATTTATGATTTGACAAAAGAGGATACGTTTGTTCCTCAGTAAAAGACTTAATGCCATCACAAAAAGGTTGGGCAATCCTAATTAGTTCAACTCATTGAATACAACCTAACATCTTACGTTTGAAAAGGGTTAGAAAACCTGGGCTTATTACAACAAAAATTGCTAAATAAACTAGCAAAAGATAAAAGTGTTTCAATAAAAGCATTCCAATATTTTAAAAAATTTTATCTCATATCAAAAGTGTACACAAACAAAGATCTTATTTAAAATTAAATGAAGGTTCTTTCACGTCAAACATTCAAAAATTGGCTTAAACTTACACTATAACGAACTTCTAAAAAAATTTAAAACACATTTTTTAAAAACCTGATACATAAAAGCAATTTTTAATATTCAATTAAATTTCGGATGCATTTTTCTTTTTTTTTTTTGTGTTCGATTGCTGCGAAGATTTTTCGGCAAAGGCTTAGTTTTGGAAAACCCGTTCTACTAAATTGAAATGATTTTCTTAATTATTAAAGATTTCGAAATGAAATACTTTAATTGAAATAATTACATATTTAGATTTATTTATAATATTATATAAAAGTTCGTTAGGTAGATAGGTTAGATGGCAAAGGTAACACAGGTACACTTCAAGTAGCACTTACGTGCCTACATGCGAAAAAATTGAGTGAAGAGAAAACCATCTACAGCCATCCAGTGCTGTTGATGTAGTGGAGGAGAGAAAAGGGATCTAGGCATCCCCAAAGGGCACGCTAAGGAATCACAAGCGCCTAGCCGCCAGAGCCGGAAGAAGTGTTCAGAAAACCTCTTTCTCTGCAGGATCCCCACAGCTTCTGCAATAGGGATTGTACGGAAGTCCAAGCATCTCCGCATGAGTTTCGACCACCCGGAGAGTAGTGAACACCGCAATGAGTTTGGAAATTGAATGTATTCCTATGCCCTGTAACCCAGATAAGGAAAATGTTTCACCTTCCAAAATTTCAGCCATTTCTGATGAGAAGGGCTCTAAAGCTATTAGGACCAAGTCATCGGCATATGCTACCTCACCCCTGTTTAAACGAGATAAGGCTTTGACAAAAGCTACTAGCCAAAGGAGAGGCGACAGGACGCCGCCCTGTGGTGTACCCCTATGTACGTACCTAATGATTCTAGCCCCTCCTGACACTGCATTTATTTCCCTACAACCAAGCAAGGACAAGATCCAGAGGTAGATAAGCTCTACTCCTAGTCTATTTAGTGCAGTGACAATTGACTAAGCCGTAACATTATTAAAGGCGCCTTCTATGTCTATAAAGGCCGCCAAAGTAAATTTTTTTCCTTCCAGAAATTTCTCTACAGTCCCTACTACCTCATGTAAGGCTGTCTCGGTGATTTCCCTTTCAGGTAAGCGATACAGGCAAACAAAATCTTATGAAGAACGGTAAGCACCAAGGTTTTAGTCTTCCGAAGCATCACTTGCATGATGCCATCGATACCTGGAGGTAAAAGTTCGTTACTCAAAAAAAAAAAAAAAAAAAAAAAAAATTCGCAAAGTGGCAAGAGAATGATCCTTAAAGCTTTTATTTCGGTACTAAAAACGTTTTTAAAATGATGCTGAGAATTTGCCGAAACGGACTCCGTTTAGCAGAAATATGTCGAATATGAGCCCACCTTCTACAATAAACTTTAGTTTTTGTACTGTTGTATTAAGTTTTATTCCCTCGTCTAACATAATACATTTGACCAGATGTAAGTTAGTTAGACACAAAAACTAACCAAAAGGCTACAAATGATAAGACAAATAAATGATTATATTATAAGCATATTTTTGCCAATAACTGGCTAATGGCCACCGCAAATCATTAGTAATCTTATGCTAATAACATTACAGATACCTCAAAGGATTACTCTTCGCAAAATAGTGTATTTGGTATGGGCACTGGATTGATACAAATTTCAATTTATCACATTTAAATATAATATATAGTATAAGCAAATTTACTTTCCCTGATTTTATGTCCAAACGACGTCAACACTGACTAAGTGTTTACACTTATTATCAATTACCTTTGTGTAATTATTTATTCACATACTTAATTGAATCGAAGTATGATAGATGGAGAGTAGAAAATTTAATTTTGTATCACATTACACGATTCAACAATATACAGCGGCAATACAGACATAGGCAATTGCTAACTGTATTTATGTCTGTACGTACTTTCAATGAACACATGCACACAAGTATGTGTGTATGTATGTAGCTCAATGTATGCTTGTGGACATAAAAGTTTACTATGCCAGAGCTTTAATGACAAACGGTAAACATACAAAACAAATACTAACACAAACACAAACACAAAGGAGAGGAGTCTAGTGGCCTGGCCGCACTATAGCACCTGGCATAGAGTCAGCCATGGAAAGGAGGGTCAGCAATTGCAAGGTCAACATGGCGGTTGCAATAAAGCCCCTTGGTATTTTATGGCTTTGACGCGGGCGATAATATTACGTCGCTATAACAACAACGGCAATAATAATAACAACAGAACAGCACTAGGAAGAACGACAATGTGCGACTGCAATACTCATGACATGCAACACGGCACAAATAAGCGGAGAGCACAAAAGGCGAGGAAACAAAGATAAATAGTCAATTGACATTCCGTTGTTGTCAGTTAATAGGAATACAAATAATGCTTCACATTGCTGTATATCGCTTGTGGTGTATGTATACCTATGTGAATGCTTGACGCACGGTGGACTGATTAAAGTTGAAAATTTAATGAAAAATAAGTTTTCGAGATGTAAGCCCTGATAGGTAGCACTCTGTTTTTGGCAATTAGAAAGAAGCATTCGTGATAAATCTAATGGTAATAATTATAATAATAATTTTAATTTTCGACGTGAAGAAATCAGCTTTACTTACTATACCACTGTCATATATGGTATACCGAAACTTTTTACAGTAAACATTTTTTTGTTTGAAAAGTCGTTAATTATTTTGTATTTCTAATTGTAATATATTGCAACTGATATATTATGAACCTGCAGCTAAGCTGCCGCCAATTAATGGAAAATAATGTTTTATGTGTACATATATTTTCCGGTAGTGCCTAGGTCGAACAAGGGGCCTCAATAAACAAGCTAACACTCGTTTTTTTTAACGCTAAGAATTTGATTTAACGCCAAATGCGTCTAGCTTGTAGCGCTTCTGCTTCCACTAGTCGCCTCCACGTGTTAGATAGCCTAGCGTATCTCCCACTACCTTGCAGGTTCCTGTCTTGGGTTGCTTTTGTGATATCTGCATATTGTTGTCGAAGTGTGTGACAGATCCAGATGGACGGATTGCCGAATGGACGGGTATCTGCTTCGTCAATTCTTAGAGGTCGGTGTAAGTAATGGTATCAGACCAGAAAACATGTACAATTTTGCGAAGATTGCGATTGATAAATACTTGGAGTGCTTGTATATCATGAATTGTTGTATTTCATGCCTTCAACCCATGCAGAATAACAGACTTTACATTAGATTCAAAGTTCCTCAATTTCGTGCGCCTGGATATATGTGATGAATTCTACACTTTGACCAAAAAGCCAAACCCAGCGCGACCCTTCGACATTCGACTGCGAATGCTGACTGCTAAAGCCCCATTTTTGTTGATGACTCTTAAGAGATAGCAGAACTCATCTACTACTTCGAGTTTAGTGCCGTTTATCTTTGTCTTCGCAATATTGGCCCCCAGACTCCAGGATATGCCTTTGTTAGCCACGTATGATTGACGCTTTTCTAGGTCCAATACCAGGTAGAATAGGAGCGGGGAAAGCCCGCATCCCTTCAAACCTTTGCTCCGAAAAATTACATAGCTACCCAAAGTGAAACATTCTCTTCTGTGGTATGGAAATTTAAGCCACAGTGGCATCATATTTGTATGCTTCTGGCGATATTGAAATTGTGGTCCAAACAACTAGAGTAATAAGCAAACGATTTATCCAAATTAGATGAAGAAAATCTGCTGGTCTAGCGGTGCATCATCCAAATGAAGCACTTCCTGGTAACACCCAGAGTCCCGTGTATTTGGTTATATACTATTTTTGGTACTTATAACTGCAGGGCCATGAACTACTTTCTCCACTTAAGAACCATTTCGTAAGACTACCTACTTAGGCCAAGAAATGGTGTCTAAGCAATTAAGTTCTGGTCGCGAACAATCTATTACAGCATCAGGTTAAAGAAGTCACACGACAGAAAGTCATCCTATCTGAATCCTCGTGCGGTATGGAATGGATCGCAGAGCTTATTTCCAATTGTGACAGAGCTGCTGGTATTGTTGAAGGTGTAAGAGTCGTACTAGTTTCACAACGATATAAAATTTAGACACGACGACATATAGTGAATTCCATTTCGTTCTGTCGAAAGGACATTTAAAATAAACGAAAGGTTGATTCGATACTTCTTCCATGAGTCTTTTACAAGACTTAACGTATTGTGAATAACTGGTCCGTTGTGGATTCACCAAAGCTAGAGAGAGTTACACTGATAAGGTTCAATCTGTTGGTTGATGGAGAGTTTCAGTCATAACGTTTAAGAAGACTTTATATGAGATATTTAGAAAACCAATTCCACGTTAATTGGAGCAGATTGCAGCATCACCCTTTTTATGTATAAGGTAAAAGCATACTTATGGCATGGATTCATCTGACCATATTTTGCATAGGAGGTGTTGTTTTTTACCGCATTAAGGGGGGAGCCTCCTTTAGAGGCTTCAAAAAATCGATTTTTTCGTGTATTTTTTTGGGAAGGAAAGAAATATTCGATTGAAACGAAACTTTCTGGGTTTATTGTTATATATTTCAAGAGTCTTTTCAAATATTCTCATTAAAATGGCAAGCATTTTGCCGAGGCGCCTTGGGAGTGCATGTGTCGTGCGGAGGGAGAGATGCAGGTCGCAATTTTCATCTGAAACCAAAAACCCAAAAAGTTGTTATTTTGGTATAGTATATCTTCTAGTTAAACCAAGAAAATTAAACAAAAAGTGAGAAATTCAACAATTTTTCGCTAATTAAAAAAATATATATTTTTTTTTTGGAAAAACAAATTCACTTTAGATTGTTTAAAAAGTGGGTCAATCATAACTTTCAACTAGAAGAGAATTTAATTCGGAATACATTCAATGTTATCTCGTTTCAATAGGACGTTTAACTTTTTCCCAATCTTTCCCGCCAATTAGGAAAAATCGCAAAAATAAAAAGCCGAGAAATCGCTCTTCGAGCGATCCGGCCGCTCGTATATGTACCTGCTCGACGCTTGCTCACAATTTCTTCTGTAACTCCGAAAATATTTTCAATTTGCTTCTGAAATTTTGAGGACACATTCTTGGATAGTTTGGGAAGACATTTATAAAAAAATCGATTTTTTGAAGCCTCTAAAGCAGGCTGCCCCCTTAATGCTATTCGCACTTTTTGTTGGTCGAATAACTGAATTAACGATTTGAAAATCGGAGTCTTCATCTTCCCCTGTGACATCAGCTGGTGTAACGTTTCCGCATGTTGGAGAAGTATGCTTAAGTATGCTCTGGACGCCAGTCACCAGAGGTCCGTCTTTTTTCGTACGGAAAAATTCCTTGGTATTAAACCTTCTGGTATAATTTTCGAGAGTTTTTCATGTCGACTGGCATCTCAAGCTCGCCGCACTCACGTATTTCCGCCTCTCGTTTCATCTTTCAGAAAGTAAGTACTTTTCACTTCTTTTCTCAACCCCCTGTTGCAAAGTGGCCCCATAGATAGCAGTGTAAGTTTTACAAGAGATCAGTATTTGAAAGACTTTCGATAGGCAAGTACCAAAGGAGGTAAATATAATGACTTATTGTACTCTCATGAGTTTTATATTGATATAGACTTTGAAAAATATATAAAACTTCAGTTTCAACTGCATCAGCTTGTCTGTTTCATAACGCAGGAACTGAAAAGAAAATACTTTTTTTTTGTTCAATAATAACTTCCACCAGCAACTATACAATAAATCCAGCGCTGCTCTAACATTTCGATACGACATTTGCCGAACGATTTATCTTTTGCCTCAAAATAGGTCTCAGTTTCAGCGATAACCTCCTCTTCATTCGAGCGAAATATCTTACCGGCATTTTTTTAGACTTACGAATATCCAGTTTTCGCTAAAAACCTAATCTGGGGAATACGGTGGATGTGGGAGCAATTCGAAGTTCAATTCATGTAGTTTTGCCGTTGTTTTGATTGACTTGTGACACAGTCCGTTGACTTCATGAAACAAAACAGTGAGCAAATGTGGCACCCACTTTGAACAGAGTTTTCTCATAGTCAAATGCTCATGTAATGTAATGCGAATACGTTCTTCTGGTATCTTTATGGTATCAGTTAACTCACGCAACTTCACTTTTCGATCATTCAAACGATTTTCGCCGGATTTTGTGGATTATTTTTTTAATGTTTTCTGGCGCTACCGCCTCATTTGGAGGTCCACTGCGTTGTGCCTCATCGGTGACCGTGCGACTACGTTGGAAATCAGCGAACCGTCGTGTTATTGTTGTTTTTGATGAAGTGGAGTACCTATAACACTTTTCAAGCCATTGCCTCGCTTAAATGTTATTTTTTCTCATCAATAAGCAATGTAAAATTAAAACACGAAATTCTTTTGCATCTATTGTTTTTTTTTTTTTTGTATAACAAAAGTAGCGTCACTCTTACCTCAATAACTCACGAACTAATGAATAGCATATCATGAAATTTTAAGAGTTGTCTTTTTAATTTTAGTTCTAACTGAAAAAGAAGTTAATGCAATAAAAGTGCCATCGGGGCTTTTCAGCCCATCATAAAAAGGTATTTCGTTGCCACATGTGAGACAGTTAAAGATATGCCCATATTTAGTCGAAGAATAATATAATTGAATAGACTAGCAGGTAGTCCAACATATCGAAACATTGGTTCCAAACACTGTCTGTTTAGTACCTCGCACAATTTAAACAATCAAAAATAAAAAAATAATTAAAAATTAAGGAAAATAATTATACAAATGTATTAGGAATTAGGGCGCTTATGTTGAGAATGCATTATAATGAATCCAAATTTTTAAATTTTTTTGCTTTAGCCACATATTTTTAAAATAATTTCCATTGTATGAGGTTTTATTCTCCACTATTTGAGCCCACAATAAGCCTACTGGTTACTTCCTTGCTCAAACCATTATACCTCGTTGGATAGCTAAAAAACATGACAGTTTTTAAAATAATGTGCAAAATAGTTTCTATAAATTTTGTTTGCTTGTTTTTGTTTGTTTTTGAATGATTTGATATAAGAAACACTATTTCTAATTCAAAGCTTTATCAATCACCCTTTTTAGCTGTCCGAACTTGGTTGAAATTGTATTTATTATTTTTTAAATGACAACTAAAGACGAGAAAAAAATTGAGCTCTGGAATTAACATTTAAAAAAACGTACAAGCTAGAAAAACTATTTTTTAAAAATAATTTTAAAATAGAATATTTCGTAAGTGATAAAGTTTTGAACATCATGCCACATTAATCAGAAATATGCTTAAGTATCTAGGACGACTTTCCCAGTAATCGCGGATTTTTTGTAACCTATTTTTTTCTGATAAAATCAATCCATTCAATCACAAATCTGTTACAACTTGCTTATATATATCTTTGTTTACATGGCCCCCATCTGGGCTGTTTCACCGAACTCTTCTTCCAATTTGTGGAATGTGCCTTGTTGATTTCCCACAGATTGACGGACATGCACTTTTATGTCGCCACCGGATGTCAGGTGTTTTTTTATGAGGAACTTTTTCATGGCAGAAATGCAATCCGGAGATTTGCCATTTCCTAGTGAGGGGCGTTGGCTATAATAAAAATTTATTCTATCATTTGGTGTTTCAAGCCCAGGCACCACCGAACTAATACACTTAGCAAGCTCCTATTTTGTCCCATTGTACTATGGGATTGCTTATTATGTAATAAATGTAGTTATGTGTGCATGCGGCCTGAATTGACCGACGGCACCTAATTTCCAAGGGTTCCCTTGTCACTTGAACTCATTGCCAATCACGGTTGATGTTTTTGTATTTGTCTGTCACAATTTTTATTAGTTTTTAAATAAGCGGTGCAGGTAAGTAAGACTTCTATAGTAGCTAGAACCGAAAACAATGTGTCTAAGTCCTCCTATTCACATGACAAACTAAATGAATATACTCTTCCTAAGGATGTCTAATATTAAGTTTGTATGCATACACTTTAACATACAAGGGTACTAAGCGTACCTATGTATATCTACTATTGAGCATGCCACACAAAATATATGCACATACGTATATACACATATACGTATTTTACTACTACATTGACATGGACGTAGCGCCATTCTGTGACATTTATTAGCTCACTGCCCAAAAGTCGACTGTTCAATTGGCTGTGGGCCAAACATCTGACCGTTTGTCCAATTGTGGACATGACCTGTGTGTGCATGTGTGGTTTCCTTTCGTGTGTGCTTTTGTCGAAGGTTAATAGTGCATACATATGTAACCGTGTTCTGAGTTCACAAAGTCAAATGAGTTTAATGGTAATTGCGGATAAAACGAGTGATTAACCGACAAAGCTGACGCACAGCTTGACGTGAAGTAAATATACAATGGCAAAGGAATGGCATAGGAATGTACGTATACAACTGTGTATGTATGCATGTACTTGGAGTGAAGTGCATACAAAAATGGCAACTTTTGTGGCACATTGCGGGCACATTGCGGGCACAAACTGGTCAACCAGAGCCTCGATACGAATTTTCCAACCGACATAGTTTGGCAGCCAACTTCACTATTTTACATATGTACACACGTACGTTACGTATGTGCACACTTACATATGTACATATGTACCTACATAATGTTCTTTTGCCTGCAACAGAATGTGGCAAGTCTTCTACCGTCTCCCGTAAATGTCACCTGCTGTTGGTCACATCAATGCCAGCCACCAATTTTCTGCTACTGCCGAGCAAATGACTTTATTTTCACTTTTATTTTTTGGCCTTCTGGTTTTTATATCACCGTTTTTGCCTTTTCCATGGCAAGTTATTTGTCTGTTCTGCTGCAATGAAATTTCAGTATGCTCGTAATGATGGTTTTCGATTGTTTTCCATTTTCGGTTATGACCAATAACCCTTTAGCATTAATTTTGACAGTTATGCTGTGGCATGTCTGGGTTGTCTTTACAATTTCATGGGAATCATCAGAGTTTATGACCAAATTGATAAGAGCATCAGAAGTATGTATAGAGTTGTTAAGGATAGAGTAAAAACTGCTAGCTTAATTTTATATTATCTATGGTGTTCCAGAGTAGCCAAAATCTTAACCGTATAATTACTTAGTATTACTTAGCCCTTCCATAAGTTCTGCTGCTAGTTAAGTCTGTTACAGATATGAAATTATTATACTTTTCTTAATGAAGTTAGTTTTATTTAATCACGTAAACATAGAAAAAATTTAAATTTTCATTGGGTGGCTGTACCCCAGGAACAATATTTTTTGCGTAATGGATATCAAACGCAATAGTGTGATCGCATTATATTTGGCTGGAAAATCCCATTCAGCGATTGTTCGTGAGCTCAAGCACCTTAAAGCAAATAAAGTTTTTGTTTATCGCATCATTACTCGTTATAATGATACTGGAAGCAATGCGAAACGTCATGGAGGTGGTCATCAAAAGACTGCAAAGTCATGTGAAATGGTACAAAAAGTGAAGAAGCAAAATCCGCGACGAAGTCCCAGTCAAATGATGAAAGAACTGTAAATATCTGACCGTAGTATCCGCCGTATACTGAAGACTGATCTCAAAGTCAATCCTTACATAATCTAAACGGCGCATGATCTCACACCAAAGTAGCAACAAGTCAGACTGGAGAGAGCGAAAGAGTTGCTTCGCTTGGTCGAAAACGGTCAACGGCCGAATATTGTGTTTTCTGACGAGAAAATGTTTCAAATTGAGCAATTCGTAAACTCTCAAAACGATAGGTCAAATAGACCGACCGTTCGTACAAAAATTTGATTCATCGATTGGCCACCAGGTGGCAGCCCCGCACATGCAATGGTTTGGGCCGCTGTAACCGCAGATAGGCGCTCTCCAATCGTTTGCATCGAGCCTGGCGTCAAGGTAAATGCGAAATACTATCGTAACAGTATTCTGGAGATTGCTTTGAAGACGTGGGCAGACAAACATTTCGGTGGCAGACCCCGGATGTTTCAACAAGACTCGGCACCGTCTCACAAAGCTCGTGTGAACCTAGAAAATCGAAAGAACAACGATCCGAACTTCATAACGTCCACACAATGGTTCTCAAGAGCACCAGACGCGAATACGATGATTATTCTCTTTGAGCCATTTTAGAGGGCAAGGTCCGAGCTAAAAGATTTACCGGTCTCGAGGCGCTGAAAAAAGCCATTGTCTGCGAGTGGGCCAAAATATCTGCAAGTCATATTCGGGCAGCTTTCGATTCGTTTCTGGACTGTCTCAACGCCATAGTCAAGGCAAAAGATTGTCATATCGAGCAAAAGTAAACTGATTCTTAATTTTGTATTATTTTCAAATATTTTTTACTTTGAATTGAATAAAAGAAAATTTCCAAATTAAATGTATAGCCTTTTAATTGGTTGCACGTCGAATACCGGACTCTCTCTTATTACATTATTATTTTTAATTTATTTTTTTTTTCCATTCATCAAATCGGGCCAAATCGGCTAGCCTTTCAACTCAAATATATTTCAGCACACATACGAGAGTAAATGCAAAAATTTCCACCACCTGATCATAAAACATTTGAGAATATGCTCATACTCGCTTGAGAGATTCATGAATAGAGCTGTAAATTTAAAATTTTAATCACCACACCTGTTCTAAAATCATTCGAATTTATGCGAGCATCAATAAATCTCCAAATACCCCAAACTATTGATTTACGCCCGAAATGTTCACAAACATAAACACGTACGTGTATTTATATTTTCGTTTCAACCACAAATCATTGTCTTTGCAAACTAAGCAAATATGTATAATTAAAATTGCAGAGTTACCTAGTTCTGATTTTTGAAGGCGGGTAACACAAGTACACACAAGCTGTCTATGCATAAGTTGGCATGGTAAGTACAATAAATTTGTACCTGATAACTATGAATCGATAAATTAGACCAATTTATTCATCAAATTTTATATCTCCAATTATTCTAAGAATATGAGGCAAAATATGAGCATCGAAGAGACTAGTCAACTCATTGCAGTTAATGTGTGCATTGATGAAAATGAAAACAAAAGTAAAGAAAAAAAGGAAAAGTAAATTTTTCTATCAGACAATGAGTGTCGGCCTCACAATCACCATCTGCCCATATAATGAGGAGAACCATTTGACCAATCATTCCAGGCGAACTTGATGAGAAATATTGTTCGTGGTGTGGATTCCATAGTGGGATGCGTGTTGATGTTCTTCCACAAATGGAGGGACCTACAGTTCTAAGCCGATTTCGAATGACAGATAATCTCCATGAGAAGCTTTTTCAGGGCAAAAATACACTCGGAGGTTTGTCATTGCTTGCCGAGGGGCGACCTCTATTAGAAAAAACTTTTTCCTTATTTTGGTATTTCACGGAGATTCGAACCTACGTTCTCCGAATATTCCGAATGATAGTATCGTACGAATCCATTCGATTAAAGCGGTCGCCTAATATACTTGGTCGGGTTTAAAATATACCTTGTCGAAAAAATTGCTTGGATTTCTTTACTGACTGGCTCAAAGCTAGACCATAAGGTTGACATTGGCGTCTACTGTAAGAAACTAAAAATAATCCTAATCACTGTAGTGTATATCAGCCCAGCATTCCAGCCCTTAATGAGGTAGATGTCTAGTTAATTAAAAATGTGCCTACCTTTAGAAAAGTCTATATTTAGAGTAATAGCCAAGCACCGATTAAATCTTTTGGAGCGATTGTCCGTAATTCCATCATCGCAAATGCTGGGTATATCTTAACAAGATGGCAGACTATTTCCGCATCTATTTTCTAGGCAGATTAACTAGGCACTACCACTCACCTTCCTCTTGGTATAGAATTTATAGTGTATATTGCGTGGTACAAGTAGAATTGCGTCAACTAACACGAGATGAGTTGAAAGTCTGACATTTAAAGAACCGAGAAGTTCATCCACATGGATGGTGACCATCTGAAGGATTGAACGTACCTCATTTCGACTATTGAGGAGGAGAAAGAGTCCGTTAGACACTTTCTCTGTCATTGTCCTGCGTGGCATGTCGGCTCATTCTTCTAGAATGATATTGATGACTTTAGAGGTATAAGTGTCAGCCAGACTAATGGGTTTAGATTGAAACAAAATGGCTTAATGAGGTGTAGCAAATAGATTGCTACTGCGGTATCACAATGGATCAGTAACGGTTTAAGTGAGTGGATTTAGAGATCGACTAACACTTCAACCAACCTACCTATTGTCTGAGGATTCTAGTGTTTCTTTTAATGAAACCAATCATTCCGAATGACTTGGGTACAATGAAATCAATACGATTTCAGAGTGATGCCTTGGCGTCAAAAATGACACTCAAATCTTTCATTTCGTAACGGCGACTATTATGCAGTGATTTAATAAAATAAATAAAAGTTAAACTTCCTGGTAAGTCTTACCACTACGCATTTGATCTCACTGCGGATCGTTGCAGTCAGATGATTAGTGTGCCTCAAGTAGGAATTTTACATCATCTGCAAACTTTAGCCAGTTGGCAAACTTAAAATAATGCGTCATTTTTAAAAGAAATGAACAAGAATGGGGCATGTTTGAACTTAAGGAATTGAGCGATCAACTTTGTCAAATGTCTTTGAGAAGTGTGAATATAAGTATTACATCGAGCTAGGCGTAGTTATTAAATGCGTTCATTATTCTATGAGAGCTTAGAATTAGATTAGAATAAGCTAACCAAAGGGAAATGAAACCAAGTTGGATGTTACATAGTAAAAGTACGTAATTGTACGACAATAAATACACTCTTTAGGAAATAAAATTGCATAACTTCTTAAAAATTACTAAAAACTGCTATTTAATAACTTTTTATGTAAACGATGTGCATACTTTTCATTTGATGTGATAGTTTAATAATAGTTAGGACCCACCGGCACTAGTATATTCATGAACACAGCTATAGATGTATGCATATCTTTGATTTAAACTAAGTTAGAATCATACACTCACACATAAATTATCTTTAACAGACGATGTGTGATGCAATCAAAGTTCGGGCCTACGTGTTGTATACGTAACAAGTTAGTTAGTCCTTAGCTTTCTTCACTACTTGTATGGTGCGAATGGTATACCTCGATTTGACACAACATCCTTACGTGTTTAAAGACATACATGCATGCGTATGTTTATATTAATTTTCATATATGTACTTTAGGGCGACCACCAAGGCCGAGTGGGTTTGTGCGTTGTCATATGAGAACGCACTGGTTCGAATCTTCGGACATGAAACACCCAATTATAGAAAAATATGCTTCTAATAGAGGTCGCCCCTCGGCTGGAAATAGCACACCTGTGAGTGTATTTTCGCCCTAAAACAGATTTTCATAAAGAAAAATCATTTGTGGGTCAGAGTCAGCCTAAAAGGGAATGTCCCTCCATTTGTGGAACAACATCAAGACGCATGCCACAAATAGGAGAAGGAGATCAGCTAAATACCCAATAAATGGCATACGCACAAAATATATAATTTTATATATTGATCGGCTTGATCAACTCCTTTCCTGAATTTATTCTAATCGAAAATGCAAGCTGGTTTTTTGATGGTTTCCGGAAATTTTTTTTTTTTGCCGTACTTTCCAACATTTTGGCATTACGAATACTTGACACCATCTTGAAATTTCTTCTGCCAATATTTTGTACTTGTGATAGAATGTTACTATTAGGTTTGAAAATGGTTTCGTATTCTTATAGTTTCGAAGGTTTTAGGCTCTTAGGTTGGCCTCTATTTTGTCTTGCGGTGTCGCACACCCTAAGTATATTTTTCTGAAGTAACTTCGATATCTCTATATTAAATGGTGACCAATTTAGGGCGTGAATTTTCATAATACAATTGTACGATTTGTAATCGTTGTTGAGGTGCAAGTTTTTTATAACGAAATCTCAATAAATTCTGAAAAAAATTTCACAGTGGGCACACTTGTTTTGCATTTTCCTCATTATTAGATAAGTGCCAAGCTTGCAAGATTTGCCTGAAGGGAAAACTCTTGACATAGTTTTCGCAAGAAAGGTGTCTGCAAAGTAAGACCCAATGACCAGTTAGCGTCCAAGATGTTATTGCAGTCTTGTGCCATTAAAAGAATCAGGCCTTTACATTTTTTTATTTGAGCAACAGTTAAATCAGTCCATTTTATTAATGTTTTGATTTCGGTCTTCCGTAAATTGGAAATTTGACTCTGGTGCCGATTCTATTCTATCACCATATACTCGAACAGATCACTTTCAGTGGAATTTGGCATACCTTTTCTCATTTTCCCAAGCATTCCTCCAAAAGGTTCCGCAACGGGCTTCATGTAAGTGTCATCTTCAGAATCACTATTGTATAATTTTCAGTGTATATTGCAGTGGATACAATCGTGGGTGCCTCGTTATAACAATATCACTATCAATGCCACTATTTTCAATGTTATCACTGGAATCACAATCAGATCTGCGCATATTTCTTTTTCGTTCAGCATTTTAGAGGTACTTTACAATTTTATTTCCATTAAAGAAGATTGTACGTCTGGAAGTCCAGATCTGTATCCATTGGACTAAAATTCGTGGTCAAAATTGGAGTACATGGTCTGCCGAAAGCCTCACAGAAATTATGAGAGTCTCAAACAATCTTTGGTTCGAGCAAGGGCGTCAATCTCCATGGAAACCGTGCGTGCTGCAATAGCTTAATGGTCTTATCATTTGAAGGTTTGTGTTAAAGCAAATGCTGACCATTTGGAAGGAAAATTAATTTTTTGTTTTTTTATATTTACATGATTAAATAAAACTAACTTCATTAGAAACAGTTTTAAAATTGCATACCTATAACGGATTTAACTTGTAACAGGACTTATGGCAGGAAAATTGAAATTTGAAAGGTCGAGCCAAGAAGCACCAAGAGATTTGGTAACTCCTAAAAACTCAGGCTATAAAGTCCGTTGTACTTAAAGCTCTGGAAAGTGAAAGGGTAAATAGTCAAGGAGGAAAGGAGAGAAATAACATAAGTAAAAAGATGGGATAGAGTAGAGGAATAGAGGTATTAGACCTGTGAGAATTTTCTAGATTCTTTGACAAATTTGAAAATATCCTCCAGTTTGAGAGAACGAATTTTACTTGCTCTTATGACATCGGAACCCAAAATGCGTAACATTGCTTTAGCAAAGGCAGGACACTCACAGAGAAAGTGCTCAGTGCCACCAACCGAACGCCTCTTCCAAGCAAGACAGACAAATCGGATCCTCGACGATTCTAATGAGGGTTATATGATGACCCCATCCATTGTGTCCTATAGTAATACCGACCAGCAACCGAACGTCCTTTTTTCTAAGTTTTTGGAGAAAGTCCGACAATTTTCTGTTCGGGCTTGTCGCAAAACACTTTGCAGGCCTGCAGCGTTTAAGACCGGACCATCGCTCTTTATGTAAACTGCATACATAATCGCTGATCCACTTCTTGATTCCTGTAGAACTGATTCCGATTGTTAACTCTCGTCCCTGGGAGGAACCGCTGATTCACAGTTAGCCAATTTATCGGCCATTTCATTCCCTTGAGCTCCAAAGTGTCCTGGAACCCACATAAATACGAGCTTATTCTGTCTTGCAACAGAATTAAGCTTCTTCCTACATTCTTGAACAATCTTTGAGGATTGTTTTGCGTTCTCCAGCGCCTTTAGCGCGGCCTGACTGTCACTAAAGACTCCAATCTGTTTCCCGCTCCATCTCATCTCAATTATACATTCTGCTACTTTCAGAATGGCAAAAATTTCCACTTGAAAAACAATTGCCTTTTCCCCCATTGCATAGTGATGCCTATTACTATGGTTTAAGTACCAACCGGCTTCAGAACCTATTTCATTCTCGAACCCATCAGTAAAGAAAATATCCGTCAGACCTCTTGTAATGCACCCTGGATTACTCTATTGCATGACATATTGATATCAAATATCCTTCCAAATAAAACTAATAATAGATACCTATATAGCGTTTTTCAATAGGTGCGCTTCAACTTTTTTTCCGATAGGGAGGGCGAACGACGTAATATCTTTTATTTTTCGCTTGTCATTTGTAAACTTCATTAGTATACATTTCATAATAGAACGCTACACACTTGAGCAACCATTGCAAATCGTGCAAATTTTTTATGAAAATAATCGTTCTGTTGCTGCTACTTTAAGAGCATTACGGCCATTTTACGGTCCATTTAACAAGCCGTCCCGTTTTGGGGTTATGTGAAGTCATTGGTCTACAGTAACAAGCCGGCGACGATTTGTGAACTCAGAGCCAATATTGAACGCGAAATTGCTGGAATTTCGGCCGATTTATGCAAAAGAGTGGTCGAAAATTGGATTCAACGATTGGACTTCGTAAAACGTGCACGCGGTGGTCATGCAAAAGAAATCGAATCGATAATAAAAAAAAATTAGTTAAAAAAGTCAAACCGTTTGCGTTTTATTCAAAAAAGTTCAAAAGTTGAAGCGCTCTTACTGAAAAACGCTTTATAATGGCATCTTAAAGATTTCTCTGCGTCCCACAGGTCCGACTTCGTGCAGGAGCCTCTATAGCAGAACGAAGTAATACTTATTTAGTTATTCTTTTCTAATCATACAGTTTTTTGTTTGCTTGCAATTATTTTGATTTTATATATTATATACCTTGAAGAGAAGGTGCCTTTTTCCACTTTCTGTCTTCACTGTCTTCATAACTCTACCTCAATTTTTGTGTCAATTACAAACCGCTTGTTTTAAAATTTGAAGGTCTCAAAACTGACTTTAGAGCTATGCTGTAGTGGGCGTTTTTTTGTTTTATAATTTAATGTAGAGTATCCAAACCAGCTAAGAGCGCCGTCGACAAAAATCGATAGTGCGATAAAAATTTACCCACCTTAATGTACTAGTTTGTGGAACAACATCAAGGCTCACACCGAAAAGGTTGTAAGCGCTAATTATATACATATATACATAGTAAAATGTACTCATACAGCCGCATACGTATAGGTGTAAACTGCAATCCTCTGCACTAGCATTTGCTTGTTATAATAGTCAGCTATTCAAAGCTTTGCACGCAACGCATGCAAACAAATGCATAATAATATATGTGTGTACTTGCACATGTATATGTATATGTATATGTATATATATATATATATATATATATATATATATATATATATTTAAATTATGTGTGCTCTGCAGAGTTGCTTAGTCTCAGCAAAATATTCAACATAACCTATTTATGGCCGCATGCTGCACACGGTTCCCGAACGCATACATATTCATGTAGTATACATGTATGAGTATATATGAAGCTTAACAGTGTGTGCATATAAGTATGCTAACACATTGTTTATTTATTTATTGAAACTTTTATGCGGACCATTTTAAATTTGTTTCGATAACCTAATTTCAAGCAATTTGCGTAGCATCGTTGCCAAACCCAATGGGCTATCATGTGTTGCAGTAAGTCTTCCTCTCTCTCTCTCTCTTTGTCACGCGCTTCCCGAAGCAGCTGCAGTTTCTAACTCCTTACGACCAGTATTCAGCACTTGACTTTCATTTCATTGCTTCCAATTTTTCTTAGTTCTTTGATTTTACAATTATTCGCAACTTTCTTGGTATCTTTCCCGTTCTGAGTATTACATTTACTTCAATTCATTGCTGCTGCATTTTGTTGTCATGGTCTTTTTCTGCATTTGTGTGTTGTCTTCTCTGCTGTTTTCCTCGCTTTTGTAGCATTCCCTTTGCCACCTATCCACTGGTTTCACTGCAAAGTTAACAAGTTGAAATTAAAACGAATGGCAATGAGCTTTACTTATTTGTAGTTTTTCGTTTAAGGAATCTGTTTTCAAATTTGCCAAACTTAACTTTCCAAGAAAATGCAATGCATATTTAATGGCGCCACTGCAAGAGGAAGAGAATTTCACAAAATATGCAAAAGAAAATAAAAACTAATAGTTCACATTTGGTTTTGTTGTTTTGTGGTTCTGTGGCAAACTACAACTAATGCTGCGAAGGATTTTTAATGTTTTCAAATAAAACTACATTATGTGGTAAATGAAACTGGATTACGCTTGATTTTTTTTTTGCATTTTTTTGTAAAGATCTTGAACAAGTGCAGTTGAAATATTTAAAAAACAATATTGCATTGAAAATTCTGCAATGCACTGGAGTTCTCTTCTTTGTTAGAGTAGTATCGGGCAAAGCGTGGCAATAATTTTTCCCCCCCTTACCAATTGACGCCAGTGAGACTCTCTCCACTTGATATTTTTTATTTATTTATTCAAATATCCAGCGCAATGGGATTGGCGCCATGGTCTGACGACTACTATTTGTTGGCCAAAAGTCGAGGAGTAACCAAATTGCTTGGAAACTTGGTGTTTGGGGGACTTCGCGGTCTCTGTTTTTGAATTTGATATCAGTTTCTTGAATTTCAAAATATCAGATCCAATATGGTGAATAAATTCTAGCCGTCTTCGTTTCGCCTTGCATATGTGGGCAGCACTAGAAAAGAGCCGGCAAGAATTAGTACGTTAGTATTTATTAGTAAGGCTGCGTTTAGGCAGGGTAACATTTATTACTTTGATTTTGCGAATTCGCTTTTGGTGGTGCCCAGCGTGTTTCAACACGGCAACTCTGTTGTCTAGATTTGTTTTATTTGTTAGCCTATAGCAAATAGCAACATTGAGAACCGTGTAGACCTAGTACGAGCAACTCGGAGGCCCTTCCATCTCCGTGTTCCCTTCTCTCTCACAAGTGATGAGTTTCGTTTGCTTTTACGCCTCTTTTTAATTGTTATTCAAGAATCCATTTTTTTATATCAACTATTGTAAATCATCAAGAAATTTACAATCAAGCCCTGACAGTTAAAAGTAGTTGCTTGATAAGTAGCAAATTAAGTGATTTTTCATTAACTTCAAATCATAAAAAAATTTTGTATGGAAATTATAGGCAAGATTATTTCAAAAACTATAATGTATTTTTAGCTATCGAAAAAGGCGTTACGTACGACTTTCCGGGTAACCCTACAAATGCATAAACAATTTTATTCTTCTGGCCGATAAAGCTCAAGTTATATCAAAAATTATTTTATAAAATTTGTGCGCCCTAGTACAGATCTGTATGTAACTTCAAACTCTTGCTCTTAGTATAAGTAAGAGTAAAATTGGAAAAGGATTATACCTTAGCTTTTTGAAAATATATAGATCATGTCTGAATATGTTGAGGAATCGGACCACAATTTTTTCTATAAGTGGCGGCCGCCGTAGCCGATGATGTTGTTTCACAAATGGAGGGACCTATAGTTTCAAGCCGACCCCGAACGGCAGATATTTTTATGAGGAGCTTTTTCATGGCAGAAATGCACTCGGAGGTTTGCCATTGCCTGCCGAGGGGCGACCGCTATTAGAAAAAACTTTTTCTTAATTTTTAATCTTACACCAAGACCCCAACCGACGTTCTCTCTCTGAATTCCGAATGGTAGTCACGCACCAACTCATTCGGCCACGGCGGCCATCAATTAGTATAGCAGAAATATGGGTTACTTAATTTTAACGTAGTCATACAAGCTTTGAAGATAATCCACGTCAAGGACATCCAAAGACCACAATATAGCCGGAAATCGTAGCAAAAATGCAGGATATCCCATTGGAAATTCGTCGAGTGACTGAAAGAAATTTAGGAGAAGTCGTAGACATCTCATTTGTGCAGTGTAAGTAATATTTTGACTAAAGTATTGGATTTGAGAAAGCTGTGATCACAACGGGTGCCGCATTCGATAACAAAGAAAAAAAAAACACTTTCGAAGTCGACTTTCTCAGCAACATTTAGAGCATTCTCGAAAGGATGCAGTGGATTTTGAGCATCAATTCGCCACTATGGATGAGACGGATCAAAACAAAAGCCTGAATAGTGGTATGAATCTGGTTATTCGGCTCCGAAACGAGTTTGTCTGAAGAAATCGCCCAAGAACTTATTAACATTAGTTTTTTGAGATGCGAAAGGAATTTTGTTTGTGTGTTACTCGCAAACTGGTAAAACAATAAATTTTGAATATTATTGTAACCTTTTAGACCAGGTGAAGAAAAAAATGTGTGCAAGAGGCCTAGTTTGCTAAAGAAAAAAATTATTTTTCATTAGGACAGATTCAATCCATGAATTATGGGAACATCCACCATATTTACGCGATTTGGTCTCTGGCAACTTCCAGCTGCGTTTCTCATCAAACAGATGAGAAAACGTATTTTGCAGCCTATCCAAACTCTCACTTCAGGGATGGAAATCATAAATTGGAATCTCATTGGAACAAGTGTATTGTTGTTCAGGGAGGCTATGCTGAATAATAAAATGTATTTCCAATCATAAAATTGTGTTTTTCATATCGAACCGTAAAACTTATTGAACAACCTAGTATTTTGTCTTAGTATATGAACGAGTACATATTATTAAGATTATTTGCCCTCCAGTGCCAACAGTCCCATAATTGCCAAAAACATTTAAGAATGTGAAAATGTGAATGTCAATAAGAAAACATTTACGATATTTTTGGAAATATCGACCCAATTATATTGATCTGTTTAATAGCTGCTGAAATATACCAATTGAAAGAAATATCATTGCTATCTGACCAGCCTAACAAAAAATATATGGACCAATTAGACTGCAAAACGGCACCTTTCGAATTAGATACATACATATAATCGTCAACTGGAACTACGAGGGGTGCCTTTTATATTTCGGGATTTGGAAACCCTGGTGTTGCAATCTGGCAACTGATAGTTGTATCGAAAAGTTTGACATTTTTTGGCTTTTACGTACTCAGAACGTTTTGAAATACCAGCGCTATTTGTGTTGTTTACAGTAACTTAAAAGATTCATCTCGGTCCAAAAATGGAATTAAATCGTAAACATTTTCGTGCGATTATTTTTTACAACTTTCGCAACTCAGCAACATTGCATGGATGAACTTAATTCATTTTTTGGCAATGAAGTTCCATCAAGGACCAGTGTTTATCGATGGTATAGTGAATTCAATCGTGGTCGTAGTACACTCCAAGACGAATTTCGTGAAGGTCGTCCAAAATCAGTTGTTGTTCCGAAAACCATTGATGCTGTGCGCGAACTGATATTGCAAGATCGTCATGTGACCCATCGTGAGATAGAGACAATCTTAGGCATTAGTGGGACCAGCATACGTTCAATATTGCATAAACATTTGACTGTCAAAATTTGTTCGCGTTGGATCCCACACAATTTGTCAATCGCTCAAAAAAAGGCTCGTGTCGATTGGTCGAAGGAAATGCTCAAAACATACGATCGCGGGACTTCGAAACACGTCTATGACATCGTGACAGGTGATGAATCATGGATTTATGCGTATGAGCCCGAAAGTAAACAGCAGTCGACTGTATGGGTGTTTCAAGATGAGCCAAATCCAACAAAAGTTGTTCGCGCACGAAACACTTCCAAGCAAATGGTCGCCTATTTTTTCGGAAAAACTGGACATGTCGCAACCGTACCACTAGAACAACGCAGAACAGTAAATTCTGAGTGGTACACAACCACTTGTTTGCCAGTTGTCTTCCAAGAAATTAGGAAAACCAATCGCCAAAGGCGGATCACTCTTCACCAGGACAATGCGAGCTCTCTCACATCGGCTGAAACAACTGCATTTTTGAGCACCCAAAACATCGAATTAATGGGTAATCCGCCGTATAGTCCTGACTTGGCACCGAATGACTTCTTTCTATTCCCGTACGTAAAAAACAAACTGAGAGGTCAACGTTTTTCGACACCTGAAGAAGCGGTTGCGGCATTCAGAATGCATGTTTTGGAGGTACCTCATTCAGAGTGGAAGAAGTGCTTCGACAATTGGTTCAAACGCATGCAAAAGTGTATAGATCTTCATGGAGAATATTTTGAAAAACAACAAAGTGATTATCGATGATTAAAATTTGTTTTTCTTCCCTAATCCCGAAATAGAAAACGCACCCCTCGTATTAGCAAAAACCAAAACTGTGATAAGATTTATAAAATCTTAGAGGCCCTGTTGGAGGCCAAAGAAGAGGACGCCCCGTAAAAAGATAGCTCGAAGTCGTTGAAGTTTTAAAAAGTTAAACGTGCGGCGGAAAGACGTGGCCTTAGATAGAGCCATATGGCGTAAGGTTGTAAATGAAGCAATGTTTCACCAAGGACTGTGATGCTAAGAAGAAGATTTGGTCAGCCTTTACATAAGGTGGTGACTCCCGAAAAAGAACTAAGGGTATGTATGACCTTTTGTCAAACACTGTATTTAATTAATGCCTATATTAAAACTTCGCCTGTTTTTAGGCTGAGTTTCTCCTCCAATTTGAGATATGAGTCTCGATGATATCGTAAATGAAACTAATTAAAATAACTTTCACTTTTCGAGCATATCCTCTTCTCCGCTATATTTCCATATATTTCTACTTTTATTTCTAAGGCTGTATATTTAGTTTATTTATGAACTCCAAACGAATTGCTAATCTGGATTGAACTCATTCCGTTTATTTCGTTCACTAAGACCGTGAGATTTGAAATTGATTAAAAAATTGTATTCAGAAAGGAAATTCGAAGCTTAATATTTACTTGGTATTTCGTTAGAGTGCCATTTACCTTGTGATACGTTCATATGCTTATGCACACTCTACACTCTCGCTATGTACAAATATTTACACGAACGCTACATATAGGTATATGTTTTCTATTAGAGCGAGAATACAGTTGCCCAAAGTATTGATCGAATGCAACGATATTTTCAAAAACGCTTCGTATACTTCTTATATTGCAGCGAATGTGCTTATGTATATATAACTAGCGGACCCTCTGCCTGCTTCGCTAGGCATATCAAAATTAGAAATGAATAATGAACACTCGGTTTAAATTCACTCTATGTGTATTTATTCTATTTTTACAATACAAAATTAATGTTAATTTTAAACTTAAACTAACGCAAAGCCTTTTCGTAAACTACATTTTTTGTTTTGCCCTGAGTTGTGGTATAAATAAACAGAACTGATGGCTTTCCTACACGTGAACATGATACATATAATTGACTGTGGGAGAAGCATGGACATTCTAAATCAATTCCGCATAATTCCAGCGATTGTCATTGTGCTTTGTTTATTGTCATTGCAAATGCAAGACGTATTGGAAATTGCAATCTTTTGAAGTCAAAAGCTAAATCTGGTGGAATCAGCGGAATACGCGGAATCAATACGTCTTCACCTTTGAATTTTTCTTTTAAAATTGTTGCTTCAATAAGGTTATTCATGACCTTTTTGACTGCTAATCTTGTTCCGTGACACAATCGTGGCTGATTTAAATTTCTAAGTAAAAAAATTGGTGCACCAACTTTCAATTGTAAGCGATGAGCCGGCAGTCCAGGTAAATCCAAGGAATTTAAAAATTCTGTTGGATAATTTACAGCGTCATCTTGATTTATAACTGTATCAATTGATTTAAATGTTACAATCTCACCAGGCACACCATTTAAAATATTCGCATTCAATTGACAAACATCCTTATTTTTTGCAGCCAGTATTGCTCTTTCAGCTAACCAATTGTGATTTTGATAATTTTGCGCAATATTTGGAAAAACATTTGAAACTAATTCTTATTTTGTGTGTGCGAAATTACAAAAATTATCTGGCAAAGTGATTAAGCCAGTAGCAGCATCAATAGGAATTTGTCCATTTCCTATCTTCAGAAGTTGTCCTGAAAATTCGTCAGCCGATGCATAATTTTGCAAATAAACTCGCAGATTTGTTTTCAAAGTCAAAGTTTTTACGTGCCTCCATAAATGGGCCTCCAGACAATAATATTAAAGCGCTACCAAATATTTCTTGATTATTACGTAAATCTTTCAAAGTTCTATCCAATGCTTCCACTGATTTTTTATGTGCTATTGTACATTCATCCCACACAATTAATTTGCATTGTTACAAAACTCTTCGCATTCCAGAATTTTTTGAAATGTTACATGATGGATTTTCATTAATTTGCATATTCAATGGTAATTTAAGTGCGGAATGCGCTGTACGGCCACCATCTAATAATTCCAGACGATGCAAGCGCTAATGCTATAATGTTTTGTGATCTTAGACTTTCACCACAAAAAAATTACGCAAACCCATGAACAAAGTTATACTAATAGAAACCTGATCTTTATACTCGAGCTACCATCAAATTAACACATTTTATTTTTTAAAAGAACATTTAGGGCGACTGTCGATCCATATTGATGGATTTCAAAAAATGTATGGATTCAACCGCTGAATAATTTCGTATATTTTAAATCCATATAAACTTTTACATTTGCGCATTTATATATATGTATTTAACATTTAATTTAAGTAAACGGTTCAATATTTGTCCATGGTTATTAATGGAATCAAATATATCTAACGAATTTTTATTTTATCTAAATCATAAAACGTTCAAATGAAGCTCAAAATATTTTTCCAGTTTAAAAAAAAGCAATGTGCTTTGATGTCGTGTCACGCATGCATAAACAGGAAAGAATAGAGAGGGCAACTATTGCGTTACGAATAATACAGTCGCATACGTCACTCGACATCGAAACAATGTTATGCATGTCTGTGTATATTATATTTTATTCATTTGCGTGTATTCTCATTCCGTATACGTAATGTCCGTATAAGGGAAACACGCAAATATTGTATTTTTCACACTTACACAACGCACGCATACTTTTACCGATTTCTTTAAAACTTCACATAAACCATCTATGGACCAATACCAATGATCAGTGAAAGTTTGATTGAAATCGGTGAATGCGTTTAGGCGTGAATCGGCGACTAACGAACACAAAAAAACGTCTCCATTTTTATATATAAGATATGTGGTTTATGTACAGTTAAGTTCGATTTTTTTTTTACTTTTAAAATATTCGTTGAGTTTTCTAACATCCTTGAATTGATTCGGCCATTGACCACAACACCTTACTTACTCGATTGTTTATTTTTTTCAATAGCAGTGTGTGAAGTGGCATAAAGGAATGAGTGAAAATTCCCTTGCTGTGAAAAGTCTAGTTTAAATTTCAACTAATATTATGTTTTACAGGTCAGTACATTTTATTTTCCTACCTTCAACGTCGAAGGAAGCATTTTACAAATTTTATAGAGAATAATTAGACAAATAAAGCAAGGTGAGTGTGATACTGCAGCCAAAAACAAAAACTCAGATTAAGTAAAAATAGAAAAATGTTCGATGAAATCTGTCGAGCATTAATCCACTATGGCGATATATATTACTCTAGTGAAAATTCGCAATAATGCATAAAAATTACTTCAAGAAAAACTTGATAATAATAATATGTTAGGATGGGACAAAACGCTCTTCACAAATTTAATGAGATCTCGAATTTCATTGCCTTAAATTTTTCAACTACTAAAAATCAATTCTCTTTTTCGTTGAATACGTCACTTTAATCACTAATATAGTTTTTGTGGTAGTACAATATTTTTGGACGTTGCTAAAGCATTTGCCAAAACGTGTTGCAAAGGCTTACTTCACAAAATAAAAACAATACCTCCTTTTGACGATTATCTCATCATGAAAAGATACCTAACTGACCGAAGTTTCTACACCAAATATGCCAATCATTCTTCAGATATTCATCAAATAACAGCTGAAGCTCCGGAAGGAAGTGTTCTGGCAGCACGTTTATAGGTGTTGTTCAACGCAGGCATACCACCTCCTCCCAATACACAAACGCAGTTAAAGAATGGTTTGATAACTGGAGCCTAAAAATAAATGGGAACAAAACCGTGCAGGTTATACTTACTACCAAAACAAAATTTACAAAATCTACAATCGAAGCTTCTTCGTATCACGACCATGTCTGACAGATACGCAAGAAATGGTGGTATTCATAGGACGTTTAAAGAGAACTAAGCGACCTAAAGAATGCTATAAAAGAATAAATATGTAAAAACAGTTAAGCTGTTATATGGTTTGCTCAATTGTAATTACATAAACTGATTATTATATTGAATATTATTTAAATTATTTGCATTTATTTTAATTTTATCCCTTTTGTCACTGGCCATTAAGCGATTTCCATAAAATCTTGGCCAAATTGTTAAATAGCATACTTAATGTGACATCTGATGGAGAGGGCACGCTTGCAGAATGTAAGATGAAAGAATGCCTCGCAAAATTCGAGATGCGCGCATACTTGGTGAAAAGCGAAGAGACCGGCCGCGGATGCGGTGGTTAGACGACGTTGAGGACGACCTCAGAAGAATAGGAGTGACCAACTATCGTAGTCTGACTATGGACCAAGATGAATGGAGAAAAATTGTGGAGGAAGCTAAGGCTCACAACGAGCTGTAATGCTATGAATGATGATATTTAATGTCGACAGATGCATACAATACAGTCTGTTACATAAGAGCTTGGTCACTGCTAAATAATAACAATAATTGAGTTTTCGAAAATTCGCAAATTTATTAATAATTTGTGCAAGCAAGTGCAATCTCCTGTATTGTCAATTATGGCCTGGCTCCATCGGGACATACTTTTCACTAGTTTTTCTGCATATTCTATCCGAAAAGAACTCCAAATTTTCCGAATTTGTTGAGAAAGTTGATCTAAATTAGATGGCTTGCGTCTGCGAAGCTGCTTTTTCATCAGAGCTTACACATTTTCTATGGGATTTGCATCCGGTGACTGAGATGGCCAATCTAAAGTGGCAACTCCGTTTTGCGCTTTCCACTCGTTACACGCTCGACTCAATTCATGTTTCGGATCGTTGTCCTCTTGAAGGATCCAGCTTTCGTTTTTCTTGATATACCATTGCTTGGCAGATGGTAACAAAGCCTTCTGATATATTTTATTCATTTCTTCGGCATTTAAATTCTCGGTAAATAAGAACAAAGTACCGAAACCTTTGTTTGAGAAGCACGCCCAAACATGGACCTTGACGGGGTGCTTAACAATTACGTTGCTCCAATCGCGGTCCAAGTTCTCCTCCCCCCATTTCCCTCGTTTTTCAACGTGTTTTGCACTCAACATTGGTTTTTCCAAAGTACTGCGATATTTCAGTTTATTGCCAAGCAAGTGCCTGCGAATCGTTCCGTGAGATATGTGAACACCTTTTGCTTTCAATTTCACAGCAGTTGCACGTAAAGTCAAAGTTGGATCTTTCGAGAACAATGTGAGAATCTTTATTCCGTCTTTTTTTGAAACTTTGCTTGCACTTCCGCGATCAGGAAAATCATCAACGTTACCGACCTTTTTATAGCGATTTATCCACTTGCTAACGAACTGCTTCGACTTTCCCATACAATTCGCAGCAGCAGTTTGCGTTAATTTGGTTCCTTTTTCATGCAAACATAGAAAAATTGCCTCAAAGCGAGAGGCATAAACAGCACTCATTTCGAAAAACCACTCTACTGAAGACTAAAATTGACAGACAGCTGACTTTTTACAAAAAGCATGAAGGACTGAGGTGCCCTCTATGGCATAGAAAAAGAAACAGGACGCTCTGATTTTTTATCTACGTGTAACAGTGACCCCGCTCTTATGTAACAGACTGTAAATGGAAAAAAATATATAATTTGTATTTCATTGATCAAATTGTACTTTGGCCTTCCTTCTTTTTATGATATTACATATATTAATTAAAAGTTTGTATAAGCACCAAGTTATTAGCCAGAAAGCACTTTTGTGGTTTTATAAATAAATAAAAAATAAAAAAAGGCGAGTGATTCCTTCGTACTCTAGGGAAGGGAATTAATTTAATGCCAATACAAGCAAATCGCTTATTCTATTTCGTAGACTATAGTCCCTGACCTTTATCAGGGACCTATTGACCAGGAGCTATCAAAGCAATAACATCAGTTCCATGACTTCCAGCAGGAATTAAACCACTTAATTTCTTCCAAATCCCTTTATTAAATACAATAGTTTTAATTTTGGAACGCTGAAGCTACGTGGGTATATGAGTTAGAATAGAGTCAGAAAATGTTTTTGAATAAGATTTTTACTAAATAAAAACAAATGATTTTGAGGGATTGAAATCGTTATTTTGACCTTCAAACGCTTCATCGCTGTATGCTGTCTAATTCACAAGTGTCACGTATGACGCCATTTGTAAAATTATACATTTTTTCGTTAGGTTGATTAAGCGGAACTTTCTCCACCCATATTCCATCAAGGGAGGAGTAGACCGGGGGCAACACTTGGGAACAGGGCCTGGTTAACCTGTTCACGGATGGCTCGAAGTTGGACGGTAGGGTTGGAGGAGAAGTATTCAGCAAAGAGCTCCCCATCAAACTCAAATTCAGGTTACCGGATCACTGCAGTGTGTTCCCAGCAGAGGTGGCCGCAATTAAAGAAGCAGCGACTGGCTACTTACTTGCGTAATAACTGTAAATATTTACTCCGACAGCCAAGCGGCAATTAGGGCCCTAGGCTCTATTATCGTGCATTCGAAACTGGTCAGGAAATGCCTGGTCTCTCTCTCGATTGCATCAGAATTCTTCGACATAAAGATAATTTGGGTACCTGGTCACAGTGACATTGCCGGAAACTGCGAAGTCGACGAGCTGGCCAGAGAAGGGACCTGTGAGGCGGTGTGCCTGCGGAAGGAGAGGATCGGGATCCCCTTGACAACCTGCGCTCTACTCCTGGAAGGATGGGCTTTGCACCAACTCAGCGAGCACTGGGCAAGTAGCCGAACGTGTAAGGTCGTGAAGTCCTTCTGGCCACGTTTGGATAGAAGGTGTTTGAGGAATATTCCGAGAATGACAAAATCTCATCTCTCGAATTTCGTGGGCATCCTCACGGGGCACTGGTCGCTGGGTACACATGCCGTGAGACTCGGAATTACTTCGAGTCCTTTTTGCGTCAGCTGTATGGAGGATGAGGTGGAATCATCTCAGCACCTGCTCCTTAGATGCCCAGCTCTCGCGGGACTAACACTCAAGCATCTTGGTTCTCAATTCTTTTCTGCGCCTGCTGATATAGCAGGTATTGAAAACAAAAGTCTGATAAACTTCATCAGAAGCATAAAGAGGTTAACATAACCGCAGACTACATACACACCGTTCGTAGTCCACAAATGACGCGACTTCGCCATATTGATTGGGAACGCAAAGCGTTTCAGCAACAGAGAAGGCGGACAGTCTCTGACGGACCGACAACAAGCACAGACGTTTGAGTGAAACCCTCAATACAGTATCATACAGAAGACAAGACGGTAGTGAATTAAGATAACACTACTGCAAGCTTTCCGATGCCTCCTTTACTTTGGACCACCTATAAACATAGTGGGAGTAATTGAGACTATCGACGGTGTATAGCCTTCATACGCCTACAGGAGAGAAACGCGGGTACCTGTTGTGTCTTCGGACATAAAAGCGGCTCTACCCAGAAGTTATACTTTTGTGGTCCCAGGGTAGAATTAGCCGAGGTGGAGGATTGTTATAGTATTAGTGGGAGCGTGCAGCACATACCATTGGTGTGACGGCATCTTCGAGATGTTTCTGACATTTTGATTTCAACCTCCATAAAAAAAAAAGTTCACAAACACTCAACCTTTCCCAGCCCTTTCCCCTTTCGTCCTTTTTTCCTTCAACTCTTTTTCCCCTCTTGCAATGGTATCACAAAGGATGAACCAAACTTCTTTCGTCCAAGTGGGACCACTTGAAGTTTGAAGTCAATTGCATATTTAGTTTGTATCTTAAGCGTCTTTAAAGCAAATTTGTTTTTTGTGATGTCATTAAAAGCTGAGTAGCTCATATCATAAGCCTTCGAAAACCCTAAGACACTTGTAAGTGATGTACGAAGATCAGTACAAAAATTGGCAAAGCAGTTCTAGGAGGGGCGTGAATCAATAGATAGAGAAGCTCTCGTTGCTAAACTAAAGATTTCTTAACAAACAGATGTAGATGGTCTTTCGGCTATTTTGCTTAAAAATGGTTTTTCGCTTACCTATCTTCTTCGGTTTATCTTCCACAGATCATTATCTATAAGTGATTTTATTGATGAGTAGAAATCGGGTCTTCTTACACCAATTTGTAAAAACGGAAACAAGAGTTGTGTGATCAGTCATAGACTTGCTATTTCGAAGCTCTCTACTACTTCTAAGTTGTTTGCATGCGTTATAAAAAATAAGATGATTTTTGCTTAATATGTTTAAACGAGCATGGTTTCATCCCTGCTATATCAAGTGTTTAGCTATTTTCTCAGAATATTACGAATTCGTTTTTCAGAAAGGTTTCCAGGTCAATGTTGCATGAACGGATTTCTCCAAGGTTTTTGACACATTCAATTTTGTTAAGAAATTATCGTGCCTTGCCTTTCATTCTATATTTCTCCATTAGTTGGAGTCCTAACTCTTCAATCGTAAAAATGTGGTTGTGGTTAACAATTCTCTGTAATATCCTTTTATTTAATCAATGACCTTTTAATTTATTCTGACTACCTTAAAATTTATTCTATTCTAAGTAGCTTATCCCATTCACAAATTATCTAAAATGAGGTTGATACATTTTTGTCCTGGTAAACTACTAATCAACTAATCTCAAATTATTCGAAATTCTACCACATTACTTTTACCAAGTGTTCGTCTCCTTTGAAAACATCTTATTTTATCTCAAATTGTTGTCTGAGATCTGCCAGTGATATATTACCCTTATTCGTAATTTTTGATGCAAAGTTCACTGTCACGTATTAGTTATATAATTTCGAAATCTTACGCCATATTAGCGTTTATAAAGCGAACGATATAGAATTTACAAGTCCCTATACTCATAGATTCCTCTATCCATCATTTGTTCGTTCTAAAGTAGAATATGCCTGCCACATGACTCGGATTGAACGTATTTAAAATGGCTTCATTGACTTTCCTCGATGTTCTCTTCGCTTTCATGACCCCGTACCTTTACACTATTCCAGATGCCTGCTTATCAATTTAAAATCTCTGGAGTATCAGCGTTTAGTTTGTCTTTATCTTTTGTGTTTGATATTATTCAAACTGTTGTGAATTTAATCTAATCTAGAATCCCTATATAGACCGTTTTGTAATTTTTGTTTTTTCTATATTAGCTTTATGAGAACTCTGTATGCAAGCAATGCACCCATCATGAGAGCTCTGATCGAGTTCAGTACTATTTACAAATCAATTGGGATTAACCCTGCTTCTTCTAAGCACTCTTTCTACGAAAAATATTTGGTTAAGAGCTTTACTAAAATGATATGATAATGATGAAATATATTTCAATAAAACTTGACTATTACTTTTGATTCCACATGTCTGCAATATGTCCGCATGCCACCAATATTCGATTAATACTTTGAGCAACTGTATCTGGGAGTATCAAATCGCAGCAAAACGTGTGAATGTGCATTGTAAATTCACTAACCGAAAATTAATGACAGCCTCATCTATCACTCTAACAAACAAGTACGCCACACACGTACACATAATACACACGCACAACTGCAGTAATTTCCGCGTGTGCCATTTTCACACGCTGGCAACCCAGTGAATGTTAAATGCGAGTATGCATTGTATGCAAAAGCGTTATTCATTGCAATAGGTGCTGCATGGCGTATACGTAATGCAATTGCCTCGAGACTTGTATTGTATGTAGTGTAGTAAGTTGCTTTGTGAACTTGAGCACGTTTTGCTTTTCCAAAACGATTGGTTTGCATGTTCATGATTGCACGTTTGTTTGTGTTTTTGTATATTTTTGGTGAAGTACAAAACTTTAGTAAATCGATTTCCAAAAACTTCCAATCAAAGCTAAAGTAATTTTTAAGTTTGACACCTTCTCCATAGGTGCATGACCACACCAGTGTAGCATACCAAGGTTTGGACATGGTTTTTTGACCAGCCGCAGCATTTACTAGGTCCGGTCACATTGGCATAGGAATTACATCCCCTAGAGGCGGTGGAAAATATGCATTATATGCACCTGTATAGTATTAGGCTGTTATTTTGTGGCGCCTTGTAAGTGTTGAAAGCGTGAAATTTAGTTTAAATTAACTTTCAACGTCAACTCTGCTTTCACTCGCCTGTATATGGTTTCCGTGTCCTTTCTTGCATCTTATTTAAAGTTTCTTTTACATTTCTTTCAAATGCTAAGGTAATTTTTCTTGTCGACATACTAACCGCAGTCTCAAGGTCTGCAACTATGTACATACTTTGTATGCCTTGGCGTAACGAGAAATTTGCATACACATGCTTTGCTTTTTAGGTGCTTAGAATTGGAAATGTGTGTGTGTGTACGTGGAAGGAGAGGGTTATATGTCAAAGAATGCGACTTTGCTTTTGTTTTTGAATGATGTAAGTGTTCCGTGTTCAGCTTTTCTCTGCAACTACCGCGTGCCATTTCTTATGCGCATAGAAAATTCTAAATCGGAACATGATTTCAATGCTGCCTGTACTCATTTCAATTATATAAGTATGCATATTTGTATGTACGTGCATTAGGACGAGCCAATTTTTTTCGCTATCGTTCTAAGAAAAAAAAAAAAAGACTTTACCACAGCATAGCTCTAAAGCCAATTACGAGCCCCCAAATTATAAAAGAAGCCATCTTTGATTGAAACGAAGTTTATATGAAGACTTTGACCGACCGAGGCTAGTATTGCCCGACTATTATTTATTTATATACAAACTTGTACTTGGTGATATTTTGATACGTACATAAAGTTTATTTCCAATGTCTATTTTTAGTTAAAGAAGTTCACGATGACGCAAAAAAGTAAATTAATATATATCTACGAGTATATTTTTAATATTATAATGGGAAAAGTGACTTTCTGTAATTTTGATATGTATAGGTAGGTATGTTAGATGGCAAGAGTACCCCACTAACGTGCCGTTTTGATACCATAATGTTGATCACTATCTGCGAAAAATTTAGGGAAGAGACACCATTTACACCCATGCAGTGCTGTTTATGTAATGGAGGAGAGAAAAGTAATCTAGGCTGGAGAATTTCCTCAGGCCATCCCCAAGGGGCACGCTAAGAAATCTCAAGCGCCTAGCCGCCAGAGTCGGACATTTGCAAAGAAAGTGTTCAATAGTTTCTTTCTCTGCAAAATCCCCACAGCTTCTGCAATAGCGGTTATACGGAAGTCCAAGCTTCTCCGCTTGAGTTAGAGATTTATAGGCGGGGAACTCCCACCACTTTAAGCGTCCTGTTTCCATCGTATTGAGGCCATAATGTTTTTGAGATAGCACACGATGAGATAGATTTCCATCTATCTTGTAATTGTGTACTTTCCCTTTAACAACGGTCCCAACAACAATCGGTATCTCCGATGTCTGAGATAGGGACAACTGAAACCGGTTCTGTTGACCTCCTGTTGGCCAGCTCATCAGTAATTTCTTTTCCAGCTATATTCTTGTGCCCAGGAACACAAATAAAGGAATATTTCCTGAACGTTCGAGACGTTGGAGTTCCTCCTAACAGGAGTTTACCGGAAGAGAGCTGCAATACGGCGACGACAGGGCCTTGATCGGAGCTTGTCTTTCAGAAAAATTATTAATAGTGATCCCTAAGCATTTTGCATGCTTACAAGTTCGCGAAGGCCTCTGCTTGAAAGACGCTTCCAGCAGTTTAAAGGATACTGAAATATTGGCTGACTTAGAAGAAACCCCGCCATTCCAGTTTCCACCTTTGACCCGTCAGTGAAATTCTATAACCGACTCTCCTCTCCTTTCTATTTCCCTTGTGTGTAAATCAGGCCAAAATTTGCGAAAAATCTAAAGCAATTTGTTGTTCCATTATTCCATTCCACATCCTGAGTTCTCACTCTATTGCCTTTCATCAATTCGAAGATCCTCGCTAACTTGCTCGCTCTTCGCTTATTTGTATTTTTCGTTACCATGACTTTGCTCATCGTCATTGCCATGCGCAAACCTTTTAGTACCAATTGCCTTGGCGTAATTTTCCCTCCACCTAGCACCAAGAGGGGAATAGCGTTGCAGAAAAATGTTGTAACAGGGATAATCCTATGGTGTTCAACAATTTTCATCAGCCGCCAACGCCAACGAAACATAATCTATTTTCTTAATTTAAATAAAGAACTTTTACTATGAAATTTTATTTTTTATACTTTGAATCAATTAGACTAGCCACTATCAATCACAATTAAATGTGGCAACTATTTATAATTAGTTTAATTTTAGATCTTCTAAGTTTCTTACCGAGGGCGCAGTAGTTTAGCGTAAGTGCACTAGCCTGCCATCCCAGTGGTTGTGGGTTCGAATCCCACGTAAAGCACGGCCCTCGTACTTTTCCAAATTTACCTACTTTCCTTGTTTGTAAAAATAAAATCCTCCAATTCCATTCCTCAACCCCAAAAACTTATCCTTTCCATCTTTACTCCCGCACAATACTCTGCGCCTTATTTGCATTGTGGCTGCTAAAACAAGCAAAAACAAACACAGTTACACATTGGATTAGTGGCGCCAGCAAGAGGAAGCGGGTGTCCGCGGTAATAGCGCACACACATGAAGTTTAGCGAAGTCCTCAACCATCTGTTCGATCCTTCTGCCAGAAAAATGTGAGACACAGATGGCGCTTCAAGCAGTAAGAAGGCGCTGTTCCTAAGTAACGACAGGTGGGCATTACCACTACTTAGCAGGGTTGATTTGACGGAGAAGTGCCATCTAAGGTTATTAATATTCTGTAGCGAAACTAAGCGAACCTACTGGCGTGAGCGAATAAGATACTAACACGAACATATGAATTCGCCTTTGCACTAGGTTACGAGGCAGAACTCGCCAGAAGAATTAGTTGCCAAATCTAGAAATTACGAGAGTTTTTAAGCACAGGAATGTAAAGAGAGGTGCATACGCACAACGCGATCAAACTTAAGTTAAGAGCCTGAACGTATAAACGAGAAAGAAGAGAGGCACTTGTGTTGCCATTAGTTTGTGATTTTTACTTGACTATCCAGCCGCCGTAGCCGAAAGGGTTCGTGCGCGACTACCATTCGGAATTCACAGAGAGAACGTCGGTTCGAATCTCGGTGGAAACACCAAAAATTAAGAAAAACATTTTTCTAATAGCGGTCGCTCCTCGGCAAACCTCCGAGTGTATTTCTGCCATGAAAAAACTCCTCATAAAAATATCTGCCGTTCGGAGTTGGCGTGAAACTGTAGGTCCCTCCATTTGTGGAACAACATCAAAGCGCACACCACAAATACGAGGAGGAGCTCGGCCAAACACAGAAAAAACGTGTTCACGCCAATTATATATATATATATTCTAGGGATCAAAATAACAAACTTTGCCGAACGAACCATACCTCTAAAACGGAATTCTTATGTCCCCCAATTTGGGTCGAACGAAAAATCCCACTTTGACCCATTTAGAGTGCTCCAATCGAGTCCAAATGTATGACCGACCCCCACTAACTTTGGACGGCCGATCCATCCATGCCAGTGGCACACCCCCTGGAACTCCCCTGGGGGGTTCCCCATACAATCATTTCAAAATATCACCATTTTTGGCCTTTACATGAGAAAAGAAACTAAAAAGTTCGACCGAGCAAAGGTTTGTTGTGATACGATTTATTTGAATAATAACATAACAATATTAGTAACAATGTATCATATTAAAAACTGGAATCAGCAGGTCTGTATAAAAAGCTGCTTTAGAATTGTAAGTACAGTCTGTTTCAGAAAAAAGTAATCACGATTATTCATGAAGTATAAAAGATATATATTTAAAATTTGTTTACATGAAAGTATGTATAAAACTACGAGTCGCAATTACTCAATAAGCCTTGGAGTCTTCATCGTTGTCGAGTATAGCCTGGCATCTTCTCGGCATGCGTTTAAACAGCTTTCCTGCGAAGTTCACGACAAACAGGACTAGATTTTGTGACCTTGACGCACGAGTTGCCTTAAATCATGAACTGGCCTTCCGGCAAGATGTGGTTTCATAGTTTCCCTCACATTTTCAATAGGGTTGGCATCTGCGGGCTGGGAAGGCCAGTCCAATACTGTGATGCCATTTTCTTTTTTTGTTGTTTCTCAATGTGTTTTTCAGAGAGCGATGGTTTTGATGTTGTGGGACGGTAGGTTATATGTTGATACTCACATCTATTCTCTTTTTAGCAAGAATTGTGTGTGCTTGGCGTAGTCACAAAGAAGGGTTCTGCTTAAAAAGTTGAGCGATCACTTTATCCTGCTTTTTTGTAGTCACTCGCTCCAGGCTGCGCTCTTTTCTTTTCTTTTCTTTTCTTTTCTTTTCTTTTCTTTTCTTTTCTTTTCTTTTCTTTTCTTTTCTTTTCTTTTCTTTTCTTTTCTTTTCTTTTCTTTTCTTTTCTTTTCTTTTCTTTTCTTTTCAATAAGGCACAATAGTTTATTATTTATTGCAATAATAATTGAAATAATTATATTTACGATTTTTGCAGTTACTTTGTTTTTCTTCGTATTCTTAGAGTTTTTTACAGCATTTTTGAAGATTTGTTTAACAGTAATAAAGCATTTACTAGAAGTGCTTAAGTAAGATTTTTAATGGATATTGTGCCTTGCCCTATTGATGAATAAATATGTATTTATGGAAAGAAATTTAAATGCACATTTTTTTTTAAATTACGTACAGAGAATTGCAGTGCTTCATTTTATTTAATTTTTGACCCATGACACATACACGGTAGGCCGCCTTAGATATTTCATACATCCAGCAGCGTTGTTAATTTTGTTATTTTATATTAGGAAACTTCTTATTATTTCCCAAAACTCCAGGCATCGCCTGCATTTACATTTATATGACACACTGAGCAGAGTATTTACAAATATGTATGTGTTACATACTATCTACATATACAAATCCATACATATACACATATATACATAATAAATATATTTTTGAGCATTGCCAGATCTGAAAGCAAATGCACACATAGTTTTCTTTTAAATTTTGTCAACAATGCGTGCCCGCTGAGGCAACTAACAAAACAGCCAGATACACCAAAAGCGTCAGGGCATTCGTCGTATGAATTGCAGTAGTTGGACACTACACTGACATCGAGCTGGACGTGCAGAGTCAGACATGGATACGGCGCCATTGAATGCAGATATGCATGTGACGGATGCGGGCACATGTTTTGCATGCAAAGTGCACAGCGTAGGTCGCGTTTGTTCAAAACAACCCCTTTTCACTTTGCCCACTTGCAGCTGTTACACTCGGGTTTCTTTAACAAAATGTTTCCCATTTGCCTACTCCTAGTTTTTGTTTTTGCTTTTCTTATTTCTTTATTGCCTTTTGCTTGGTCTCCATTTTCATAAAGAATTCTTGCAATGTGTCTACTTTTGTTTCAAGTTGCATAGTGTGCATGCGTGTGTGTGTGCTACTTTGGTTGTATTTGTACGTGTGCATTAGGGTAGTCTACAATTACATGGGATAGAAACTTAAAATGATTTATTCTCACCTCATAAGCTTTTTTTAAATTGAAAAAACAGCATTGTTTTTTCTTTTAATTTTTGAAACCGAAAAGAAGGCCTTTCTTTTCTTGGTATTAATATAGGAAGTGCCTATGATGTTTTCCGTATTTGTAGTATAAAAGTTTGGTAGATTTGGTATAGAATCCTGCGAACAAATTATTTTTTAGCTGCACTGTTCTGCTTCTCTTTACAAAATAACGCAGAATATCTTTTATTTGTTTGTTATGAACTACTTTTCATCCTCCAAAAGCCTCATAAGATGCAAGCATATGGAAAAATTGTAAATCCAATTATTAAGTTTATATACCATATGTTTCACCATAAAAGAGAGACACAGAGTAATACTGTTAAAATTCGATTTTTGCTTATTCATATTCTGTTCATCTGTGAAACAACTTCAAGAAGTACACCACCAATATGAGGAATAGCTCGTCCAAATAAAAGGTGAAAAGAGAGGGCACTCTTCAATTTAAAAAAAATTCCCCTGCATTCCTGATACAACGGATTTCTGTAAGACCAAGGATATCATCTTAAATAAATCCTTCGTCACAGTATTTCCTTCTAAATAGGAATGGGATAACGGGCTTATTGTTAAGAAAATTTATATAAATGATACAGATGGCTCAAAACTAGACAACAAAGTAGGTAGAGGGGTTTACTCCGATAAACTCGGAGTAAGCCAATAATTTCGCCTAGCTGATCATTGCAGTGTATACCAGGCGGAAGTCACTGCCATAAAAGATGGACTTACGGTAATAAAACCGAGAGTATTATCCACAAATGAAGTCTTCATATACTCGGACAGTCAAGCGGCAATAAAAGCACTGGAATCTAAAACACACTCGTCAAAAACAGTCTCACATTGTTTTAAACTTCTAAATGACGTATCTAAGTGCTACAAAGTGCATCATATTTGGGTGCCAGGCCACAGGAATGAAGCAGGGAACTGCAAGGCAGATGATCTTGCTCGATCTCCAACCCGATAAGACTATGATACCCATGCGGCAAAAATGGAGCAGCGATCGATCGAAAATCTTATTAAGATTTAACAGAGAAGCTATAAGAAAAATTATAGGTGTATTAACTGGTCATTGTTGAATAGGCAGCCACGTTAGAGGGTTAGAACTCCCGTACTTCGATTTCTGTAGAAGCTGTATTAATACAGAAGAAGAGGAAACAGTCAGACACCTTTTATCTGAGTGTGAAAGTTTAGTATTTTTAACCGATGTAGCAGACATAGCGCATCTAAAACTAACGAAGCTTTGCTCGTTTATTAAAGCTACCGGATGTTTTGAAAAGGAACACGTAGGGTAAGGATAAGCTCTAGTGGTGTCACAATTGACCTGCGAAAGGTCTAAGTGTGTCGTTACGACAACCACCAAACCCACCTACCTACCTAATTTGAAAGTTCACTTAGAAGAGGAGAAATCGAAAGTCAAAAAAATGTTTTTAAATTCTGTTAAATTTTTTCAATATTCTATGTATCGGAGCACACAGAAAGCATAAACCATTCTAACCCACTCCAGAAAGAATAAATTATTAATCCGCTGGAATTTTTGTGGAATGGAAAAAATGCGCTTTAAAAATAGAGGATAGTCGATTACACTGCTGGCTTTTAATCGACTTGTAAAATCTTCTTCTATTTTGTAAAGACTCCATATGTGTTAAGGTATATCTTGCAACATAAGAAGAAAAGGGATTGACCAGATAAAGCAATCCGGGAGCAAAACAAAACAATTTTTTTTTTTAATTTGAATTCTTAAAACACAACCAGATATCCCTGGCAGTTTTGTCATCTCACATTAGCACGCTCCAAAATGGGTGTTCGCAAGCTAGCCAGAGGATACATGAGCGAAGCCTGGCTTCTTTAACAAGCATTTTTTCGATTTATGAAAATTAGTTTCGCCCATGCTACTAATACGGCTTATAAAAATGCCCACTGCAAGTAGTAGATTTTATCCAATTCAATTGAACTACCCAATGCAACTATATAATCATCATAATGATAACCTTGCTAATAACCAATAAACTTTGTATAGGAGAGAGTTTGTTTGGGATTTCTGAGCTCAAAACGCAGTTTTTGAATTTTTCCTTTGATAAATGATTTGAAATATGGCAATTTTTGGTAGCCACCCATAGAAATTGGTTTAAGATTTTGAAGTTTCCGCTGATTGTTTTTTTTTTTGTACTCACGATAAAAGATTTAAGGAAGGTGCTACGCCTCCTATCTCAATACTAATTACTTTTCGTCTTAAGTACGGCAGTCGTAATTTATGTAAATGTACGAAATTTCAGTACCTTACCATAAGCGGTTCCAAAGAAACGCTATATGAAGGTTTCGGTTTGCATTGGAGGTGTCATGCCCCTTTCACAATAGCTATCACTTTTTGCTGTAAGGCAGGTATTGAAAATTTGTGTAACGTGTGTGCGTCAAGTTTCATTATCTTAGCTTCTGTAGTCCCGGAGAAAAGCAGTTTGGAAATTTCAGTTTATATGGGTGGTTCTACGCCCCTTTTCCCATACTTTCCAGTTTTCACCATAAGTTATTTATATACAATTTATACACTCGTGCAAAGTTCCAGTGCAGTTTCCTAGTTAAAGTCGTTTTAGGGATATATTGGATTTCATATTTTTGTCTATGTATCAGATGCCCAGGGTCCCTATATATCGGAGTTATTATCATTTGCACTAAAGAAAGTGTTTTTTCCTTCAAATCGTTGCATGTTTTGTTAAAATCGGACGAACGAAATACTCAAAGGAAGTGACTCAAATATTTTAGTGTGGCGTATTTCTATAATGATCATGATGATTCTAGAGGATGAGCGCTTCACATTTGCAACGATCTTTTTTTTTTTTTTTGCACCTCCCTAGTGTACATATAAGTGCTGCTATCCTTTTAAAGAAATTTGCATTTCATGTTGCCGCCTGCTGCTTGTTGACTTTTTCCTGTCACTTACTTTTCTTTTTGTATTACCATTTATTTCCTTATTGTTGCTGTTGTTGTTATACACTTAGGTAGTACACGTATAATGGCAGGATGCATTTAAGGAAAATGCTGTCACATGGTCTGTTGCCATTTTTGAGGCTAATGTCTGCATGCATTTCGGAAATTAGCTACAATTGCCCTCCGGCGAATGATTTAAATAGAAATATGACTTTATTAAATTTTCACCTCTCTTTGAAATAAATTTGAGACTCTCAACTGAAGGTGTTGAGTCAGCAAAATTCCTTAGAAGTTTGCTTTCATTTTGTTTTTTTTTTTTGGTTTTTGACTTTGAATTCACTTTAAATTCACCGTACCTTTAAATTTAAACGCATTTAGTGTCTACACAATGCATTTTATGATATCTTTTGTTTATGGATTGAAGTATTGGAAAAAAATCGCTGAACGCGCAAATGGAGATTTAGAAACACATTAAGGCAATTATCAATTTTGATACAGATTCCTCGAATGCACGTATTGCTGCATATGAATTAATTAATGACAAGGTAATGGAGAGCTTTTGCAAATTATTTTATTTTTATCGATTAGACTGAAGTAGTAGTTATTGCTATTGCTATGTGTTAATTCTTAACCTTCAGCAACTTATTTAAAACGGGTTTAATTAAAAAAGGCAATAGCAGTCCTCCAACCAAGTCTCTTCTTTTTCATTTCATTTTATTTATTAAATCTATGAATACAAAACCCAACAGGTTTTGTTACAAAAGAGGTACAAATAAGTTGAAATCAAGATTGAGACTATTAAGGGGTTAGGGGTAGTCAGAATATTAAAAAAAATTAATTTTTTTTTTTGCATTTTCTTAAAGTATAATATCTTTCAAATTTGAAGTGAGTCCGACAAATACTTTTCGAGTACTCGAATACTCATCGTATGCTGAAAAAATGGATGCTGCACGTATGGAACTGGCAGATAAGCGCGCTAACGATAACACTCGATAGCCTTGCTACGAAGGCAACTTCAAATCGATATTTTGGAAGCTGCTATGACGGCTGAAGAACTACTATGTGGCTCAGGAATGCAGATGACACAGTGTAAGTAATTAAATAATTCGCATAACTCTACATAAATCGATAGGAAAACTTTAAATGCGTTTTCCTCAAACTATGTTTTTTGAACTGGTCATCACTGTAACTTAAAAACCGCTTGGTAGATTCCAATAAAATGTATACTGATTTTGAAAAAGGATGTTTTTTTTTCAAAAATTTCGATTTTTTTTTAAACCATTAATTGTCGGTTTTTGACTCGAAAATCTTAAAATATTTCTTAAGGCCGCCATGTTGTTAATTTTGAAAACAAAAAGCTTCGATCAGGCACAAGCTTATCTATTACTAAAACTAATTACTCTTGTCCGATTGATTTTAGATGAATATTTAAGGACTTGTGATGATTACCCAAGGGACTTCTGGAGAAACGGGCTCCACACAAACAGCGACAACTTTTACAATTTTTTTTTTTTTTTTTGAAATTTTGCTAAAATCAAGTCAAAATATAATGTATTGGGTGGTCGAAAAAGTCTTTTCGTATTTCTAATCAAACTTCAACTCATTTTTTTATATTTATAACAAACTTTATTAAACCAAATATGTACCATTTTAATCGATCACCTTTTGCCATTTTTCTTCTAGAGACATTATTCCATCAGTGTAAAACTTGTGTGGTTTCTCGGCGAAAAACTGCGACAAGTAATTTTCATAGGCTTCTCTTGAAGCCAACTTTACTCCATTAAGGGAGTTCTGCATTCACCGAAACAAATGATAGTCCGATGGTGCAAGGTCAGGGCTATATGGTGGATGCAACAAAACTTCCCAGCCAAGCTCTCCCAGTTTTTGCCGAGTCATCAAAGATTTGTGTGACCTAGCGTTGTCTTGATGGAAGAGGACGCCCTTTCTGCTGATCAATTCTGGCCGTTTTTTTTTCGATTGCTTGATTCAATCTCATCAGTTGTTGTAGAAGTGTAGAATCAATCGTTCGAGCAGGCTGGATCAGCTCATAGTGGATGATTCCTTTCCATCCACACCAAACACACAGCATAACCTTTCAAGGCGTCAATCCTGGTTTGCGACCATTTGTTGAGCTTCACCACCCTTGCACCATGAACTTTTTCGCACATTATTGTCGTATTTGATCCACTTTTCGTCTCCTGTTACCATTCGCTTCAGAAATGGTTCGATTTCATTTCGTTTCAGCAAACAATCGCAGATGTTAATTCGGTCCATTACATTTTTCACAGACAATTCATGTGGTCCCCAAACATCGGGCTTCTTTTTGTAACCATCCTTTTTTAAATGGTTCAAAACCATTTGATGATGAATGTTTAGTGCCTTGGCGATGTCATGGCAGCTTATGTGATGGTCCTGGTCAATCTTTTCCATAATTTCACGACTTTTTCAACGATAGGACGACCGGAGCGAGGTGTATCTTTCACATCGAAATTTCCAGAACGGAAGTGAGCGAACCGTTGTTGTGCTACACGAACTGATGCAGCATCGTCTCCGTAAACTTCACAAATTTCATTGGTGGCTTGCGTGGCATTCTTCCCTTTTTTATACAAAAATTTCAAAATATAGCGAATTTCTTTATTATTTTCACTCATTTTTGAACAGCTATAACTTTTTTTCGACTTCTCCGAATTTAATTTTTATTTTGGTTAAATGAAGTTTAAAATGTCACCTTTCTAACACCATATGATATGACACAATGTGATTGGTAGCACTGGAGATAGATGACTCCAACGACATCTATTGACAAAATTCGAAAAGGCTTTTTCAACTATCCAATATTAATGCTATTTTTTTATTTTTGTAAAACAAAGTAATTGACTAGCAAAAAAAAAAATCATTTTTTCGGTCCTCTGACTACCCCTAACCACTTAAAGATTCTATATATTAATTTCATTAAGGGAAAGACTAATGAGTGCATAGTTCCCGAATGACTGCAATGTGTCCATCCTATGGAGTTAATAAAGTAGAGTATGTTATGTAGACTCTGATGGAAAAAATCGTATCTGCTTGTTTCACATAGCTTCCGCAGTAATCTCTATCTACTGCCGGGGTTGCCAGCCGGTCAACGTTAGTAAGAACAAGCCTCATACAGGGGTGTATCGATCCTCTTTTAACATTATTTTTGTATCACCTGACATTGGTGGTTTTGCAATCTATTACGAAGATTCATCTTTCACTAAAGATGGAGTAGCAATGCTTCTGTTTATTACTCCTCGCTTCAAGGCACTCTCTCTGGCTAAAAGTTTCAAAGAGCCCTTCGCGGTTAACTTATTCACACAGTTTTCGGAGATATTTCGGCGATAAATGCTGCAAATGATCCTTGAAGTTCCATTTTTGTATCATAGTAGAAGTCTGTTCCATGTGGAAAGAAATTTTTTTGGTTTTAATGAGTTTTTATCTTCATTAACGCATATGAAACTTCAAGGCTATAACAAAAACAAATCGAACATGCTGAAGAAAGTGAGGAAATGGCGCGTAGTAAAATTGCAGTCCTTTTTTGCATAATTTTTCACAATTTTTGTTATGTATTACTAAATTTCGTTATACTAAGCGGCCGCAGTAGCCGAATGGGTTGGTGCGTGATTACCATTTGGAATTGATAGAGAGAACGTTGGTTCGAATCTCGGTGAAACCAAAATTAATAACAACATTTTTCTAATAGCGATCGCCCCTCGGCAGGCAATGGCAAACCGAGTGGATTTCTGCTATGAAAAAGCTTCTCATAAAATATCTGCCGTTCGGAGTCGGCTTGAAACTGTAGGTCCCTCCATTTGTGGAACAACATCAAGATGCACACCACAAATAGTAGGAGGAGCTTGGCCAAGCACCCAAAAATGGTGTACGCGCCAATTATATATACAGGTATCCCTTGTATAACGCGGTCTTATACAACGCGGTTTCGATATAACGCGATTTGGAAGAATTAGGTTTCAGTACAACGGGAAATTTAGGCTTATATAATGCGAAGGGGAAAATACATAATTATAAAATCTGGTAACACTAATTTGCGTACCACATATTTATAATAGGTAATGTATTTTTAATGTAAACCGGGAATTACCCTTTTTTGCCTTAGATAGATAGAATAGATATTAATCTAGCACCTTATTACGAAATTGAAAAGGAGCTTAAAAAAACCACCCACCAAAAACTGATAACAGATTTTGCAATTATAAAACCAGTAGAAGAACCACAGGGTCCCAGAACGAGTTCCTTATCCAATAGCGAAAACTATGTTGAAGAAATATCTTCTGATGAAGCTATTGCTCCCCCAAAACGCCCACGTGCAAATATCTTTGAAGACAGTGAAACAGATTAATTACCATATGAAGTTTGAAGAATAACAATAAAGTTTTTAATAAACCTTTAATTTGTTTTAGTTTGTTTTCAAATTTTTTGTTTTGTGTTTTTAATTGTATTATAAAGTCTGAACTTTAGTATTGAGTTGAAATATATGTGCATCTGTTATTTTGTACGTATTTTATTTAAAAAAGAACCTATTGGAACATAACCCCCAAATTTATATGAAAACTATGTTTTAGATAACGCGGAATAACATAACGCGCAATTCTTCTGGAACGTAACTATCGCGTTATACGAGGGATACCTGTATATATAAATGTTTGGCGCAAAAGTTTGGACGATACCAGAATACGATGAGGCGTCGCTTGGGGGGTTTGAGAGACAGATTCTGTTGAAGATTCTTGAACCTGTAACCTGTTTTGAGTAATTGCGCTTTTCATGTAAAAAAATTTAAATATATATCTCTTTTACTTTATGAATAATCGCGATTCCTTTTTTCTGACAAAGACTGTAATCCGGCAATTATTTTAACAAAAAAATTAAAAAAACCAAATTTTATAAATCACATTAACCATAAGAAATGTTTTTATTTAAAGTTTATATATAAACACATTAAAAAATAAAATTATGAAAATTTTAAAAAGAATGGAAAATATTTCACATACTATAAAACCTCAACACCAAAATTTTCAATATTGAATGAATCTAAAATTATTAAATTTGTTTAAGTTTTAGTTTACTTTTTATCAGTCCCTTAGATACGTCCAACACAACTATGCGGTTTAATTTAAATGAAGATTTTCGATCGTTAATAATGGCTACTGTGAATTTTTTGTTATTACAAAGTCTGTTATTAACATAAGTTATTTTCTTCCATATAATAGTACACTTGTCGTTAAAGAATAAGTAATTAATTTACAAAGAGATGACAATGACAAATATGATTAGTTGGGTAGACTTTGGGTAGATTTCTCTTTATATGGGAGTCTTCTTACTATAGGATTTGTGTGCGTCAATATTATATTTATGTGTCTTCTCCTAGCGGTGCAGCAGTGCCTCTTCAATAGTATCGATTATAGTATATTTAGATTAATTTTTGCAGCACTGCCCCAAACCTCTGCTCCATATTTCTCATTCCTCAAACCCAAAAATGTATTCTTTCCATCCTTACTCCCGCACAATAGTCAGCGTATTATTTGCATTGTGGCTGCTAAAACAAGCAAAAAAACAAAGAAAAGCACACAGTTACACGTTGCATCAAGTAATGCCAGCCAGAGGAAGCGGGCAGCCAGGGTAATAGCGCAGATACACCCCTTTATCGAAGTCCTCAATCATCTGTGTGATCCTTCTGGTAGAAAAGTGTGACACACAGATGGCGCTACAAGCAGTAAGAAGGCGTTGTTCCTAAGCAACGATAGGTGGACACTCCCACTACTTAGGACTGATAGCGGCAGGCTAATCACCTACCCGGACAGAAATCAAATAAATTAATGAAACCAACGCAAGGAAAGTCTTGTCGAGGCCCCATGCTCACGAGAGGAGTGAACAAGGAAAAAACAAAATAGGTTCCATAGTTGTCCCTCGGTTTGCGTAATTTACATATATTGTCTTATCCGTGTTAATTTCGATGTTCCATTAGTTTAATGTCTCATTTCACTCGGTTTGTACTTAATGTTTTGAGAGTTCTGTCTCCTTATGAGATACCATTAGGTCTTTATCTGCCCAGCAATCTTCCTCCAATTAACACAATCCAGCGCAAGAGATTGCCAGTTTTTGATGACCAATTTTTTCAGATCTTCAGTTTCGTTATGCAGCCAAGTTGTTTTTGATCTTCCATGGGGTCTTGAGCAAAAATGATTGTAGTCCAGCAGAAGTTTTTGGGGCCTACCGTCATCCATGCGGATGATGTGATCTGTCCATCTGATGCGTTACGACTTGGCAAATGTTACAATATCTTCGCCATTGCAGAGACTTAGCAGCTCCTTATTGAGTCTGGTTCTGTACTTGCCATTTTCTTCGCGTAATGGACCAAATACTTTAGGCAATATTTTGCTCCTCGTCTGCAAGAGTTATGCACGAAATTTCTGCGCCGTAGGTCAGTACGGGTCGAATGAGCGATTTATAAATACCAAGTTTGCATCTACGTGAAAGAATATGTACTACTGTGGGCAAAAAGTAAGGTGAATTTGGTTGTAAAATGAAAAATCTTTATTTATTCTTGTAAATCAATTTCATCCCCTTCAAAATAATCCCCTCTCGATGAAATACACTTATGCCAACGATTTTTCCAATCCCCGAAACATGCCAAATAGTCCATTTCCGGTATAGCCATCAGCACAGTGTGAGACGGTGCATTATCGTGATGCAAAAACCAAGAGTTGTTGACCCATAATTCTGGTCTTTTTAGACGAATTGCTTCACGTAAACGACGCATAACGCTCAAATAATATTCCTTATTAACAGTTTGGCCAGGTGGAAGGAATTCATAGTGCACCACACCACGAAAATCGAAAAAAACTGTCATCATGACCTTTATTTTTGAACGACTTTGACGTGCTCTTTTCGGTCTGGTCTCGCCTTTAGTACAATATTCGCTTGATTGGTCGTTGGTTGGTTGTTTCAGGGTCGTAAGCATAAATCCAAGTCTCATCTCCCGTAATGATGCATTTGAGCTTGTCCTGATAGTCTGAAAGCATTGTTTCACACACATCAACGCGGCCGACTTTTTTCCAAGAAATTGAGAGATTTCGGTACCAAACGAGATTTGACTTTTCGTAGGCCCAAATGGTCTTTCAAAATAGTTTTCACAGATCCTTCTGATATTCCGATCATATCAGTAACGTCTTTAACAGTCAACCGACGATTTTTGAGCACTAACTCCTTCACTTTATTGACGTGTTGGTCATCTGTTGACATCGATGGTCGTCCGGAGCGCTCCAAGTCATCAACACGTTCTCGACCCTCTTTGAAGTCGTTGTACCACTTATAAACATTTTTCTGCGACATGGTCGAATCACCAAATGCCTTCGGCAACATTCTAAACGTTTCCGCAGCCGAAATTTCATTCCGCAAACAAAATTTGATGGCACTTCTCTGCTCAATCAAATCAGACATTGTAAAAATCGAAAAATGCACTCTTTGTCGTTTGGTAAACACAAGCGTAAATATATTACTGATAATGACATTCACATGAAAGTTGGCCCAGATGTTACTAACAGTGCTGCCAACTCATGAAAAAAATAACTTGAGCGAAATTTTATTCCCGCAAAGTTTGACAAATAAATTCACCTTACTTTTTGCCCACAGTGGTATATGCGTGTGTTTTATAAGAAAAATAAATGCTTCATAAGGCATTCTTTAAACAATTATATTTTATTTAGAAAATAATTATTAACTTTTTTTATTTATATATATTTTTTTTTTATGAGATTCGCTCAAGAATGAAAATTTTGTGTAAAAGAAATCATTGGTAGAAAAAATCATTGGTGGATCGTACTAATGGGAAAAATTATCAAATGATCGTGTAAAAAAAGAGTTGGGCCCATAATTGAATTTTCGGTGCACCTCGCTGTTACACCGATTTTTTCAAGCGCAAGATAAAGAAATTTTTTTTTAAATTGCACAATATAATATATATCGATCAAAATAGCGCCATATTTCATATAAATCACTTAATCATAATCACTAAATGTTAATTCCACCGTCGAAACAAACCGAACAATTTTCAGAATATTTTACCTGCCTGAATATTTATTCGCCGACCATTACTTACCAATAATACTAAAGTGTCAGTGCCCCAAAACTTTTCGTGTAAATTCAACTTTCGGCCAACTTCCCCACTGCATCAACACCAGTTCCATCCACTGCACTCGTGCTACTCCCCTGCTGAGAGGCCTAATATCCAGTACACTGTGTTAGCGAAATCATAAGAGTATAGTTTTTAGCTGCACTGCGCTGCATTCGGCCGCGTTGCGCTTTGATGCGCGGGGAATTTACTTTGGAAATTTTCGTATTTTTCTGCCGTGCGCAATTTTAAATCTCCCTTTCGTTGGCTTCCCAGAGTGTGCAATTTGTGTTTTTTTATTTGTATCCCTACCTTTGCTCTACAGGACATCACGCTACGTATTTTATTTGTATGAATTTTTTGTGGGAATTTTCGTAACCTAAATACACTTTCTGCTGCGCTTTCCGGCGCAATTTAAACTATAGTTTCCTATATGAAATGCTTTTCTATATACATAATACTTATATAAGTCTACAATTAAGCAGAAAGTGGTATAAATAGAGTAGTTTGTGTGTATGTGTGTGCACATATATTTGTATAAATATACTCGTTGGGAATGCATGCTGCGCTAAAATAACTAACAACAACAGCAAAATTGTACTGTTATGTGTATAGCAAAAAACCAGTAGTGCTATTAAGGATGAACGAGCTGGATAAGCTGCAGCCAACGACACCAACAAACAGCGTACAGCAGTAATAGCGAAATCGGCGAAAACGGAAGCTGGGATCTCAGTGTGCTAGACGCCAGGATATTTAAGTTTTACCATTTATTGTTCACGGTAAGCAGAACCAGACATTATCAGCGTGGAGAATTTTAAATTGCATGCTTCAGTAACACCCCGATTTCATGGCCTGTCGCCGCACACCTTGCCACCATTGTCATTCCAAAAAATTTTCCAGTGATCATCCTGGGCGCAACTATATTTGCACGTCTGTTGTCTGTCCGCTAGTGGCAGGAAAAAATAGGAGTGCTGTTGCATAGTGCAAGAAGCAAAATGCTTGGATTAAAGTTACCATAAATTTTATGGACAATAAATCAGCTGCAAGGTTGTCTTAGACTCCGGTGTATGCTGCACAATGTATGTAGAACTGTGTGAATGTAACGGGTGTTTTTTAAGGGCTTGAGAACTTTAAATGGTAATAAAAAATTCAATTATTGTTCGAATGAATGTTTTTTATTGTAAACAAAATGACATGGCATTTATGGCCAGTCCAATTTTTGACTAGTTTTTCTCATAGATCTGAATAATAAATCTAAATGAGCCGAATCAGTAAGAATGCAACGCAAACTATGGTCATTTCACGTCAGTTTTTGCACTGTATTTCTCGAGCTGTATTCTAAAGGCACGTAAGCCAAAATTCTTAGTTAAAATTTTCCACGTAAACGAAAGGCGCAAGCCAACAAGTGGAGAACGGCATCTGCTTGAGCACGCCGCTCTATGAACTTTGCGAACTGGTTTATTTATTTTTTTCTTTTCAAAGTAAATTTCCACATTTGAAAAGAAATTTTAACACAGTTAGCCATTGTCAGCTCGCAAGCAATGCTTATCGATATCGATAGTTCTCATGCAGATAAAAAACACCCGATACATACATGGCCCGCGTGGGTGGTAGGAAGTGCAGTGCAGGAAAGGCAAATTTCTTCAATAAATGCGCTTTTAAGAAATTAAAGTTCCACCAGTGAAGTGCTAATAAATAACTAAAATGCTAACGCAGTTAAAGCGCTGAACGTGGGAGAGGATTGCGCGTATGTAAGTGTGTACGCATGCACATGCGGCATGTTGCAAATAATCGAAAGTGCTTATTTATGCCCCGGCTGGTTAGATAAATGTTAAGCAATTTAAACTTCTGTTTTGAAATATTTGTGTGTTATAATATACAGCATTATGCATTACCTAAGAAAATGTGCCCCTCCAGCTTCTTTCTCTGATTTATTTTCCCGCTCATAGCTAACTTAGTATTTCGTGCTTAGTATCAGTTGAAAATTAAATAAATCATTGTGTAGACGTCAATAATTAAATTTCAAAAATATACCAAGAAGGATTATAAGAACTATGGATTGTAACTCGTAATCCCAAATCATCAGCTAAAATGTATTAATCAATTCAACTCCGATTCCACCATTCAATTCACAATGATTGCGGCCCATTTTTGATAAATTTACGAACAATTTCGTTGGAGTTTTCGGTGATTACTGATTTTGGGCGGCCCGCATGCTCGTTGTCATTATTGTCCTCACAACCATCTCTGAAACGTGTAAACCACTCATGAACTCTGGCACGAGATAGACAATCACCGCCATACACTTTTTTCATCAATTCAAATGTTTCGGTTTTACCGATATTAAAACAATATGTGACATTAGCTTTTTGTTCGAAACTCACTTTTAGTACCGATGGCACAAACATTCTGACACTTTTGATGCAATAACTTCGTTTCCACTGAACCGAATGTCACCAAGCTTTCACCAGAAGTCAGCTAGGGATGTAACTTCCAACGCACTAACTCATTAATAAGAATAACGCCTCCTTCAAAAACATTTTTATGACGACAGTCTTGGTTATTTTGGACTTCACCTTCTAAAGGGTGGTTAAGTTTCAAGGGCCGGTGTTAATTTTGAATAAAATACAATTTTTTTAAGAAATTATTATCATTTCTCTTTATTATGATAATGCTGATATGGCTCAATTACGTACGGAAGAAAATATTGGCCAAATAGCTGCCGTGGCACACCTCCATCCGATGGTCCAAATTTTCGATGACGCTGAGGCATAATTGAGGTTCTATGCCGTTAATGTGCCGAACTATCTCATCACTTAGCTCTTGAATTGTTGCTGGCTTATCGACGTACACCTTTTCTTTCAAATAACTCCAAAAAAAGAAGTCCAACGGTGTCAAATCACATGATCTTGGCGGCCAATTGACATCGCCGCGACTTGAGATTATTCGGCCATCAAATTTTTCGCGGAAAAGAGCTATGGTTTCGTTAGCTGTGTGATAAGTGGCACCGACTTGTTGAAACCACATATCGTTCACATCCATGTCTTCCAATTAGGGCCATAGAAAGTTCGTTATAATCTCACGATAGCGAACACTATTCACAGTAACAGCCTGACCGGCCTCATTTTGAAAAAAAATACGGCCCAATGATGCCGCCGGCCCATAAACCGCACCAAACAGCCACTCTTCGTGGGTGCATTGGTTTTTCGGCAATCACTCTTGGATTGTCATTCGCCCAAATGCGGCAATTCTGCTTATTGACGAATCCACTGAGGTGAAAATGTGCCTCATCACTGAAGATGATTTTCCTCACGAAGTGCGCCATATGCATTTTGATTTGAACGCCCGTTTTCATAATAAGCTTAAATAACTTTAATGTTTTGCTTGATTATATATCTTTCCATAGTTCAAATTGAATTAGTCTGAGATTGAAAAATATCAAATGAAATGTAAAGAGAAATTTGACGTTTAGGTATAGTTTACATTCAATATCGGCCCTTCTAATTCAACCACCCTTTATATTAAGTTAAAGTTTTTTCCTCTTTCTTATCAAAAATAAAACAATATTTCGAGTGTTAGGTTTTCGCTTTGTAGTAATGATGACTTTATGAGTTATTATTTTTTGGACTAGAAATAGTCATTATTTTTGCAGTTTTAAAATTTACATAAAAAACATTTGTTTCATGAACGTTATTTTGTCCCCCAAACAAAAATTAGTAAACTTTTCGTTAACCTCTTTTTTGTGCTGATCGAAACACTTGAACTGAAAGAAGGTGAAAATGCATATTGGAGATTGAAAACCATTTTATTGTTTTCCGAAATGTTCTTCGCGATGATAAGTAAGCTTTTGCATTCGTTTAAAACAATTTCTTATGTCCGGTCTGATTGAGACACATCTAAAACATGGATTTTGAATGCAACAATTACTTCTTCTGGCGACGAAAATTGTTTACCACATAGAATAATCATGATGTGAGGGAACAAAAATATACCTATAACTAGGTTTCAAATCAGGGTTGAGTGGTGTATGGAATATCAATTGGATATTTTCGTCGGTTCAAACTATTTTGTCGGCGTCGATGTGTCAGAACTCGTATTGCCTTGGTGAAGAATTATTTTGTTTTTTACTCCTTTTACGAATTTAACCAACCACTTGGGGCACTTCAATTATGGTATATCATGAAGAATTGGCCGCTTTGGGTTACTCTAATCCCATTTTATCCGTATGGCCATTAATACCAAACAACCAGGATACCAGTTGCTTCGATGTGCTTTGCGATCGAACAATTTTTTTTGGCTCATTTTGGAACACATCAAACAGATGATTGTTGTTTGTTTTCGGGATCGGGATTTCTATGATTCGTTAATTATGTATGTAGATTTCATTTATATTTAAATTGTAATTCTTCAGCATTTTCTTGCAATGATTGACAGTAACCTTTTTTTTGGGCGTTTTTGTTTTTTTAATTGTGTGTCATCCAACGCGAGCACATCCTTTTTACTATAAGTTGATCATGCAAACTCTTTTTGATGCTCGTCATATTATGGTCATATGTGCCTCAATCTCACATTATGCGACATCACACCTATTTTGCTCAATCATTTAATGCACAGTCTCGCCATTTCCTGGAACAAAGACTGATTTTAGACGACCTTTCTGAATTCGTCCGTGAGCGAACACCGGCCACGAGAAAATTCTTTTCACAAGTTTTTACGGTTCTAAAGCTAGGTGGTTCATCATAGTTTAATGATTTTTGCTCAGAGACGCATTCTAGACTTGTTAATACACTTCGAGAATTGAGAAAAACAAAATGGAGCGAAAATGTTGACAGTTTAATTCCATTCCTTTTCGAGATGAATTTATACAGCCACTGTAAACAGCACTAATAAGGGCCATACATCAAAACATTCGCAGTCCGTTTTTAATAAAAATATGTTAAACTTTCCAATGCAATCGTCAGAAGGCGCCTCTCAACACTAGAAGCGCCCATAGTTAAAAATATAAATAGTAACCCTCGTATAGCCACCCTTACATATATGCATTAACAATGACTTTCTGACAACAACTTATTTGACAATTTATTTGCTTCTTCTTAACTTAATAATTTATTTAATACATATGATAATTTAAAAACCACATAAATCCAAATTTTGAACTTTTTGAAAATTGAAAAAAAAATTGTTTTAAATTCATAAAATTTTCAAACTTTCGAAAATCGCGTTGGTTTTTTATCTTTTTTTTTTTTTTTTGCAAAATATCGAGCGTTTTTGTTTGATTTATGAAATGTCCGCCTTGATTCAATGACCCTGCTGTATATATCCAACTTGAGTTGTGCCTACTTTAGAGCATCAATTGATTGCGGTTTATTTATACAGACTTGCGGCTTCAGAAGACACCACAAAAAAGTGTAGCTTAATCAAATCGAACGGTTCTCCCGACTTCCTCGAGCAGTTTTCCCGTTTCCCTAAAAGATATGCAACACTTATTTTATGCTTTCATAGGCAATAACGTTCTTTTTTATTTATCTGAGATTTTAGATCTTAAGCGAGAATACCCCTTAACCAGTTAACTGTGGCGCTCCCATTTAAAAGTGCGCACAGTTTTGTGTCGCCAGAGTTGAGCTATGACGAGTATATTCGTCAATCACAGAGTAAGTTGCACTGGTAAGATATTGGATAAAAAAGAAGGGTTAATTTTATAAAATTAAAAATTTTATTTTCTTTGCTTCTTTGGTTGACATAAGCAATGTATGTAATATACATATTAAACTAAAAACGCAATAAATTCAATTAAATATTATACATATAAAAGTAAGAATTCAAATTCTTGCTGTGGAGTGATACTCAGCGAAACAGGGTATTATAAATAATGGGACTTTGCAAATCGAACACCAGTACTGGGATTCCTTCCCGATTTTTGACTTTTGCCTTTGCCCCTTTTAGTTTAACATCTAAAAAACGTTATCATCGCACATAAATAAATTCATTATGCGAACTGGTGAACTTTTTCAACCAGTGCATACGGGGAAGCATGACATCATCTCAAACTGTTTATATTTTCTATTTGTTTGTTTTATTCCGGCATAGCCTCAAAATATTCTAAACATCTTGAAATTTGAGAATATGTGTTGTTTTTCTCAAAAATTGTAATTTAAATAGCCAATGGTCACTAATTTATACGCGTGACGAGTATACTCGTCAATACACAAAATTTTGCCACTTATCCATGACGAGTATACTCGTCAATCACAGTTAACTGGTTAAGAAAATTTCCTAGTAATAATTTTCCGAAATATCTTAATTCTCCGGCGAACTTGCAAGTTCTATATTTTTGAAATTTCCTCAAAAATTGGTCAGAACGGTCCCATTTTTAGGGAGCTGTTGAGTTAGAATATGCCACAAAAATATTACTTTAAATTACCAAAAAAGATTTTCGTTCAGAGAAGTGATTAAAGGCTCAAATGGTAGACTTACTTTTTATCGGTAAAAATAGTCAATGAGTCAATCATTCGGAAGGAAACTTCCAATGTTGCACAATAAATAGAAATAATTGGTCCAAAGGGAAAGATTTTTATAATTTTTTTATTTACTTCGAAATAAAAAAAAACACGGAAATCAATTTGTCTGAATCCCGTAGCTTTCAAGGCATCTCTCGCAGCCCAAGTGGTGTGAACTCTGCACTGTTAATCGGTATTAGCGTCCGTACTAATTTTTTGCTTGTATAAATGCAAATCTGTAGTGCTTCTATTATCTGCCCCAATTCAATTTTTCTATAGGACCATATTAATTTTTCGAGCTTTCGGACATTTTCTTAGGGTCCTACATAACTAGTCGAGCCACAATTTTGTAACAAAACAATATTTTCTTTTTGAACACTGATTTTGTTTTTTTGTAAATATTAGTTTGGGGAAAAGAAATCCTTTTTTTCCGAAAAATTTTTTGAGCCAACGGTTCAAAACTATTTTATGGTTGATCCTGAATGATCCTACTACTACTGACATGCCGGCCAACTTCGATGATTTCAGTAATCTTATCGACATTTTCCTTAATCAAAAATATCTGAACGAAATCGACAAAAACGAAATTGCATGTAATTAGCTGTTACAGTATCGACAGCATAATCAAAATTCACAATTTCAACAGCCTGGCTTGCATTTTCGCCTTTAAAAAAAAAACTGCAAAATGTACAAAATTTTCTCTTCCATTGACTTCAATTGCAAACACCCAGTAACTCACAACTGAATGGAACAAATAAAAATCAGCAAAAGAATTTTTTAGTGTGAAATGCGACCTTAAGAACGAGCATACACTTTAAATTGTTTGATCGATACTTTACGAGATGTTGATCACTTCAACCGTCTACCGAAAAAGTAATGGATTTCTTTTTCCCAAACGAATATTAAAAAGAGGTCGTCTGTAAAGTCGGTTTACTGACAACGTCATAAGAAAATACTGATGGAATGGTTGCATTTTTCAAAAGAAAATTTAATTTTATTTGTTCGATAGATATTTTGTATGGATACAGAGAAGGGGGTAAATGGAATCGCAATGGAATAGGTCAAGTTACATTTACACAAACGTGAAAAATGACGAAACACTCATCAAATTCATGAAAGATATCTTCAATTTCGATTGTGCATCAGACGTTAATAAGTCAACAACACTAAGAGGCATCATCATCGATTTGCTTTTTTCAAGACACATTACACTCGAGACACCACCTTTCATTTCCTACTTTTTCTATCACCGTCTTATTCTCAGCAGAGAAATGGTTCATTACCATGCACACAAGAAGAAGGCATATGCAGATACAAGTATGTGAATTTATATACCTACATATGCGCATATACATACATATACATACATATACATACATATATATGCTCACTCAAGTAGGACAGAGCCAGATGTCGAACGTTGCCGAACGCGGAGACCGATTGTGCCTCTTTGTCGTTCGTTCTGCGCTCTCGTTTGCAGTTCAAGCAAGGTAACGACGCATGAGCAAGATAACACACATTTTTAGGTGCGTACAGCCGGCTACATCGAATTATAAGACGTTATCACGTCAAAAGACCGGAAAATATTTCACTTTAAAAACCTGCATACCAAAATTCTCAACATTGAGTAGGTAAATCCAAAAATTATAAAATTTCTTTTTAACTTTTCAGTGGGTATAATAAGACAAGCGCCTACAAATAAAACAATTTTCAGAAAAAAATCCGTCGATGCCCAAAATACTTGGTTCACTAGACATGGAATGTCTCAAGTGCCTTAAGTCGCAGCTAGTAAGCTGCCCTCACATGGTCACAAGTTGCCAGCAAATGACAGATGAGTGTTCACGAGCAAACCAAATTTTTAATTAGCTCACTGTTATTCAAATCTGGTAATATTGTAGGAAGTGCGAGAGAAAAATAAATTGAAACCAAAAATATAATTCCGAGAAAAATTGCAGAAAACTCGTTAGGCAAACATCTTGTCGCTAGCATTGCCAACTGCTGCAGAAGTAATTTCTTTAAATCATCAAATCTGCAAAATCTAAAGTGATATCTTATCAAAAGAATGAATTTTCATTGCTAAAATTCTGAAAATACAATATATTCGAGACACATTTGTGCATATACATTTTGATTTTTCCACTCACCTTGTGTCCTTGTGAAGAGCAATAGGCAAAAGTAGGAAAGCAACTCTGTCAGCTTCATTTTTCATTCGTATATGACGCTTTTGTTAAGTGTGCATATGTATGTGTGAGTGTGTTTACGTTTATTCGAGAAATGTAAAATGCACAAATGCGATTGTGCAACTATTTGTTTGTTTTGTGTTCTGTTTTTGTTTTTTGATTGTTGTTGTTTTGACGCTTTCACTTGCGGCTTTTGTTGTAACTACTGCTCTTGCTGTTGCTGTAATTGCTGCAGCTGCCTTTGTTTTCGACCGACTGCTCTCTAAGCCGCAACTACACTCGGCTTGTCAAGTGTTGCATTCCTCGAAAATTCCCATTTGCAGGAAATATTTTTAAGCTTTTTACTTTCAAGCAGCTTTTCATGGTCGTCGGTTGCAATTTTTGACTGTCTCTACACTTGATGAAATTTATTTGATTTTATTTTTGTTTACTATTCGCACTTCACTTGTACGTGTGGATAGGTGTGTGATATGTTTGAAACTTTTCATTTATTGTCGAGCGTAAAGTTGTTTCAATGCCACTGCAAAAATAATTGAAAATTCAAATTTAATTACGTTCATATCTACATATATGCATGTATATACTCGTATATATACAGGTATAACTTTGAGTGTGTCTACCGCTTTTACAGACTCGTATGCCAAATTTACATACCACAATATGTGGAAAAAATTCCCTTAACACTAGACAAAACTTTGAAATCCCTTCGCATTTATTAGCTACATTTGCGAAAATTTTTAAATGCTTGCCGCAATTAGAGTATTCTGAAAATTTACATCGAATGAAACCATCAAGAAATTAAGTGAAAAACTTGCTATGTATAACCTCTTATGTATGTAGACATGTGAGACAATCGTTTCCAAATTTATTTCCTCTTAATACGGAGAAGCCACTTTTGATCTTAAAAATATTTTAAATGGTTGTAAACTTATGACAAGAAAACCGAATAGCCAGCAATTTTTTAATTAAGTGTTTTGCCTCGAATATTCGATAAAACGTCATAGAGTGACAAGACATTGTGTCTAAACTCAATTTAATTTACACAAACTGCCCACAATGATTTGGACAAGAGCTGCCAGTTTTGGAAGTTGGTAAGAATACAAATATACGATATTTAATATTTTATTTAGATTTATTTATCGAAAGGATTTTATATGGGTAAATACATTCCCGCATGTGCACGTGTGTGTGTGTGCATGTGCGTTAGTTATGGCAAAAAGTTTTTCCCCTACCTTTGCTGTATTTGGAATGCGTGAAATTCGTTTCAATTGCTAGTAAGAATTCAGAGGAGACTATTTTCTGTTGAACAACTGTATTAAAAATGATGTACTGAAATCTATTAATCTATTTATTGTACTGATATGACAGACAGAACAAAGAGGACCTCTCGAATTTCATAATAAATTGGGTATGGGGAATTGCACTGCTTTACTAGTTTTCTAAGTTTCCAGTGCGTCTTCATACGAACTTTGTTTTTCTTTTTGGAATATTTTGCCTACAACAAACTTTTTCAAGTTTCTCCCCTATTTTTTGGTTTCTAACTACCATCTGACCGCCGTAGCCGAATGGGTTGGTGCGTGACTACCATTTGGAATTCGCAGAGAGAAGGTTGGTTCGAATATCGGCGAAACACCAACATTAAGAAAAAAAAACTTTTTTCTAATAGCGGTCGCCCCTCGTCAGGCAATGGCAAACCTCCGAGTGTATTTCTGCCATGAAAAAGCTTCTCATAAAATATCTGCCGTTTGGAGTCGGCTTCAAACTGTAGACCCCTCCATTTGTGGAACAACATCAAGACGCACGCCACAAATAGGAGGAGCAGCTCGGCCAAACACCCAAAAAGGGTGTACGCCCCAATTATATATATAAAGGGTGATTTTTTAGCTATTATCTTTTTAAACAGTTGGTTTCAACAGCTGACGCACGTTTCGATTTTGTTTCACTGTCAAACATCTTCAGTTTTGGGCTATAATTTAACCATGAATCGTCTTACAAACGAACAACGCTTGCAAATCATTGAATTTTTTTATAAAAATGCGTGTTCTGTTAAGAAAGTTTATCGCGCGCTTCTTCCATTTTATGGTCAGTTTAATCGAACCACTGAAGCGGCTATTCGAGCTATTGTGACTAAATTTAGAACCAAATTTACATTATTGGACATCAAGCCACCAATACGCTTACGTAGAGTGCCAACTGAAGAAAATATCGCCACTGTATCGGCCAGTGTTAATGATGACCATCAATTATCGATTCGTCGCCGTTCGCAGCAATTGGGCCTCTGTTACTCAACAACGTAGAAAGTTTTCCGAAAGGATTTAGGTGTGAAGCCTTTCAAAATACCAGCTGCAGCTGGTGCAAGAATTGAAGCCGAACGACCTACCGCAATGCAGAATTTTTGGTGAATGGGCTCTTGGAAAGATGGCCGAAGATCCACTTTTTTATCGAAAAAATGTATACAGCGACGAAGTTCATTTTTGGATCAATGGGTATGTAAATAAGCAGAATTGTCGATTTTGGAGTGAAGATCAGCCAGAAGAATAGCAAGAGCTTCCAATGTATCCAGAAATGGTCTCAGTTTGGTGCGGTTTATGGGCTGGAGGTATCATTGGACTGTAGTTCTTCAAAGATGCTGCGAATCGTAACGTAATTGTGAATGGTGACCGCTACCGTGAAATGATATCCAACTTTTTTTTTCCCAAAATGCAAGAACTTAACTTGGATGACATGTGGTTTCAGCATGACGATGCCACATGCCACACAGCATGCGTAACAATGGACTTGTTGAGAAGCGAGTTCGGTGAACATTTTATATCACGTTCGGGACCTTTAGATTATTTTTTGTGGGGCTATGTTAAAGCTCATGTCTATTCAGACAAGTCTGCTTCAATTAACCCATTGCAAGACAACATTAAAGCAATTATATGTGAGATACCGGCCGAAACATTGGAAAGAGTATGCCGAAATTGGACTATGCGGATGGACCATTTGAAGCGCAGTCGTGGTCAACATTTGCATGAAATAATCTTCAAACATTAAATTATATGGGCTGTACTATCGACTTAAATAAAAATTGCATGCATTTTTCTGAATTTTACGTGCGTTTTTTTGAAAAACTTTCCTATAGCTCTTAAAAAATCACCCTATAATATGTCTAAAAAAATTAAAAAATTAAAAAAAAACTGAAAATATTTAAATGTGAAGAACTTCGTACCAAAATTTGCAACTTTGAATAAATACCAAAGCATGAAATTTTTTTAAAAGGACAAACGAATTTAAAAGCCTCATTCTATATTACGACGATCATACACGTTTTTGTTTACCATTGTCCTTCTCTACGCTGTTATCCAACGCTACGATGTAGCAGAATGTGAGACGTGTGCGTAGTTACCACATGTAACTAATTTAAGTATTAAAAAAACAGTATTTTTACAAAGCTTTTATTTTTTTTAAGCCAACCCTGGCAGTGACTGTCTGCGTCGTTTGCATATTTATTTCTTGATATATATGAGGTTTGTTGGAATTTTCAAATTTCGCGGAGTACGTACATTCGACTTTCGATTATAATTATTTTTATGCCCAACACATTATTGTTGATAGTTTAGATGCTTGTGGACATCATGATGTTGTTGGTGGTGCTGTGATAGATGATGTTGTATTCCATTTCAAATATAGCACAACGATGGCAAAATTGTTTTCGTTTGAATTTGATATCACTCCTCATGGTTTTGCCTACTATTCGTCATAGGGAATGTTATTTTCTTACGTTATAGCCTCGACTGTTGTCATTTGATTTTATGTTCGAATTGCGGAATACAAACAGGTGAGCAATAGGACCCTGACACCCACAAATAAGCCAATTTTCAGAGAGGTTTAAGACGTCGCCCAAAATATATGAATCACTTGACATAAAATCGCTGTATATTAAAACGAATGCACTACTTACATATCACATATAATTTTTTATTGAAAACATCATCATATCAATTCGTTTCTCATTATTTCAATACACAAATTTCATTTCATTTGCATACTTGTTTGCCATACTTTTATACATGCAGACATTTAAGGCACATATATTTACATAGGTGTGCTTTATTTCAATATTTAGTATAACTGCTAGGTCACTCTATACGGAATCGCCATACTGCGCGGGTTCTTGGTTGGTGTTTCCTTTCGACGACGCATTCGAAATATTGAACCATTTGCAACAAATAATGACTGTTGCAGAAAAGTTACGCAGAATAAAAACGTCAACATATTTTGCAATAAAAGCATTGTGACAGACTAAAAAAAGAGACAGTTTTAGAACAAAAATTTAAAAAATTCATGCAACGATTCGTTTTGTTGCTTAAGTTATCAAAATTTGGAAATTAGTGCACACAAATTTGTATCACTATATTAGGTTTCAAACAGCATTAACTTGTGTATAGTTTAAGTGCTTAGAAACCGCACAACACAGAACGGCATGACTACGAAATGGTGACTGAAATGATACGAGTAAATGAAAATTTTGTTATTTGATCTAGAATAAAATTTTAATATGTAGCTTAAAACACATGTACATGTATATGTACATAGCAACACAGCTGTTTTAAAAGAGAAACTATAGAAAACAAAATGCAATTAATTGAAAACAAAACGTCTTTATTTGTATAATGAATAAGATGTCAATGACTAAATTTTAAAAAATTATTTTATTTTGGATACGTTAACGAAAACAAAATTAAAAGTTTATACGAAGGTCGTTATTCATATTATGAACCTAAACAACCCTAGGTAGTAGTTTTTTTAGTATTTTGGAGTATATTGTTGTTCAGAACCCTTAGCGTTTGAGCGGAATTTGGGCTATTTATAGTCACTCCTACCTAAAAGCTAGGTATTGGCAAAATAATTAAATACAAATCTTCTGAAAATTTGCGTGCGTATATTTAAAGGAATTTCTTGATTGAATTATCAACGCAAGGTTAGGTTGACCTGGCTGGCTGAAAGCAATCATATAGACCTATTGGTCCTTAGTGGTACCAGATGGAGCTTGACCCTTACTCTTCCTTGAAGTAGTAAACTTCTTGTAATAAGCTTACCTCTTTGCGAATCTAAGTAAGCTCTGAAGCTCTATGCCCGAGAGACATTCTAACCTTTCATATTGTAGAGCTCCTAAACATTTCATTCGGGTTCTAGCTAATGCAGGGCAAGAACATAGAAGGTGTTCAACAGTTTCCCTCTCTTCTAGTTCATTGCAAAGTCTGCAGCTACCGGTGTTTGTAATTCCCATCTTGTATGCGTATGCCGCTAACAAATTGTGGCCTGTCAGTATACAACGCTTTTGTCAATCTCATCTCCAATTTCATTTCCTGCAATGCCCTTATGCGGCCAGTCTCTCTATGGTTTCCCTGCTCTTAAGAACGTTTTTGGATGAAACTTCATATGAGTTTATTGCCCTTATTGCCGGTTGAGAGGCATACTTCCGAGTGTATTTCAGCCGTAAAAAAGCTCTTCATAAAAATATCTACCGTTCGGAATCGGTTTAAAACCGTAGGTCACCCATTTGTGGAACAACATCAAGACGCACGCCACAAATATGTTTGCTATTTCTTGGTGTAGGATTTGTGCGACTACATTATTCCTTTCTATACCGGCATGTATAGGACATCCTGTTACTATGTGATCTGTGATTTCTGCGAGTGATTGGCAGCTGGGGAATTTATCATCCGGCACTTTAGGACCTTTCAAAATTTAATTTTGATAATTTTTTGTGAGGATAACTTAATCCTGAATGGCGCTCGTAAATCCTTCAGTTTGAGCATACAGTTCTCCTTTTTGAAGCGAGGTGTAGCTGTTCTCCTGGTCAATATTTTAGTTCCGCTTTATGTCTGCCGTGTAACTCTTTCTGTGCCCAAATGGCTGTTTTTCATCTATTGTTGTTGACATTTTATTATGGTATAATATATGATTATATGGTCTGTGTTATAAAGGTTTCGTGGCGAAAAGTTTCTGTCTGGTATAACTATTGCTCTATGTAGATTAGTTCCGGAAAAATTGATTAAGTTTATTTACTCAATTGTTGTGTTTATTGTGCTTGTTGTAAGTGTCAATAACGCATCTTTCTCCTTCTGTTCTCGCATTGTAATTCACTGTGTGCATGCTTTTTGATGTATCTTTCTACATTTTTTGAACTGTTTTCTATTGCTATTTCTATGATGTTGAGATCTGTGTTAGACCAACGTATGATCCCAAGTGAGTATGATGATATGGGCACAGCTTAGTGCCTTGCCATAAATAGTGCTTTGATGAATTTTGGAATTCAGATATGTTTTTAGGATTCGTTTGAAGCGTTTTTCATAGCGTGCTGCAAGTTTTTTTTAATAGTTGTGCCGTCTAGTTTGTATGTTTGTTGGAAAGCCTAATATTTTCTGCCTAGTGCAAGACATTTACAAAGAATGTATTCTAAATGTTTAGTGTCTATTTCACAGAATCGGCAGATGATGGCCAACTTTGGTTAAATGACATCTCAGGGAAGTTGACATCTACAGTAGCCGGTAAAGTAACCATTTCATTTCCCTCATATCCAGAAACCCAACCTAATAGTACTGTGTTGACGTCCGTAAAATGTTAAGAAGGTACGGGCAGTCATATAGCATTTTTGAGGTAATTAGCAAGGATGGCAGTAGTAGAATAATAACTGGCGCTAACACCCTTTGTTGGGCATTTGGTCGAGTTCCTCCCCTTATTTGATAGTTGATTTAAAACACTTTCAAGTACGTCCCATTCTTTTCTCGTATTGTCAAGGGAAGATATATGTAAACATATTACAAAAGAAGCTATCACTCCTCAAACGTATGGCGTATATTTTATTATTATTAAGGGTTAGCTCTAGCTGAAAGGGCTGATTGGTTTCGGAGAAAAATCGAGATGGTTCAAGACTACAATAACAACAAAAAATGGAGTAACAAAAACTTTTTAAAAGTATTCCAACTAGACTAATCTAACTTGGAATAAAACAGCCCCTTGATCTAATATCTCCCCCCTACACTACGCCAATGAGCACCACAGTTACAATTAAAATAAACGACCACTCATGCAAACTCATTGTAAAAGCAATGCAGTTGAACTTCCGTTTCTGACTTCTCATTTTTTTCATTCACCTTTTACTTCAACTATAACAGACTTTCCATGAAAGAAAATGAAACTATATCTATATAAGTATATATAGAATTTTATAAAAAAGTTTCTGCTTTTAGTACGAAACAGAAAAGTCAAACAATAATGACGCCATTACAACAAAAATAGAATATAGAAGTTAACTGGGAAAAAAAGTTAACAAAGAAAAAGTGTGCAGCAAATAGAATGCAATGGAGGCAAGCAAAGCGATGGCTGAGCAACAAAATGGCAAAAAGGACATGAAAATGAATTGTTTTCGCTGTTTGTAATTAGCCACAAGGCAGTGCAAGGGGGTATGGAGTGCAACAAAGTGTAGGCAAACAAATGAACGTGCATATATGTTCTCATGCATATTTCTACATATACGTCTACATACATACAAACTCGTACAAACTGTATGAGACTGGCCTGAGTCAACAGACCACCAAGCAGAATGCCCACATTTTGCATTCGGCGACACGACCTCTTAGCATTCTCCTATGCGAGCCTTTTTAGCGGTAGGAAATTTCAATTACGCTCATGACATGACATAAAATGTAAATTAGTAAAGCGAATATGTGAATATGTAAATGTATATGTGTGTATGGTTGAGAACTAGTGAAGCGTAGCGGAGCTTGATTTGCGCAGACATAAGTGCCATAGCTGCGTTGTGGCTTGCCGTGGTAGCGTGTTTGCATATACACATACTTGCACAAATAGGCACGTATAACTGCACTTTGCGACTACTGCACTTTGTAGCCAATTTTAGCTGAAATTGTTTTTGTTGCATAATTGCCATTCTTACATAGTTCTTTCTACTTGATATGTCAAGTATCTGGTGACATTTTCTCAGTACTCCATTCCCGCCAACTGGCTGTTTTAATGTACCACCTTGGGCTACTTGGCCCGTACACTATTTACGTTCCTGTAAAAGATACCAATTTTTTCGATTTCTATGATCACAGATTTTTCGGGATCTTGATGCTATAGTCCCGGGTTTCCGATATTTACCTGCTCCCATATATTAAATAATAAATTATTGGGATTTTAATATATTTTTACTTAAAATGAAAATTAAAAGTCATAAGAAAATAGTTAAATTACAAGCATTAACTAATACTCGTACCTTAGCATGTACATATCAAAAACTAAGAGATCTTGTGAGCTGAAAACTAAGTATTGAAGAACGGTTAAGAAAAGCAGATCATGTTCTAGGGAGGCTCTTAATGCGTTTACACACGTTATTCTGATAGATTTGCCTAGAAAGAAGATAGCAACCATGAGCGCATTTAGGTTAAATAAAGGGGGGTCCCTGGACGGAAAAAATATACTGTCTATTATTGCGACAAACTAAGCTTACCTCAGAGAGGACTGATTACATCATCAATTTTGCCACTCTCTTTCGCTCTCGGGACGAATTGAGTAAGGGATTCTCACTAAACAACTTCAACACTACGCTACATACAGATGGCAAAATAGGTTGTGGTGTTGGAGCTAGTATATGTTCTCATAGACTAAAAATTTAAAAATCTGTACATCTCACTAATGCCTGCAGTGTATTCTGGGCGGAAAAACTAGCAGTTGAGGAAATTTATAGGTTACTTATTGCAAATTTCTCTTTTAGGGGCAATACCGCTAATCTTTCGGATAGCCAAGCTGCAATCCAGACACTAGATTCGACCACAGTAACCTCTAAAGTGAAGGACAAAAGTACGAATAGCCTTACCACCTTGAGTGAAAACCATAAAGTAACCTTAATCTACTACTGTGGGCAAAAAGTAAGGTGAATTTGGTTGTAAAATGAAAAATCTTTATTTATTCTTGTAAATCAATTGCATCCCCTTCAAAATAATCTCTCGATGAAATACACTTATGCCAACGATATTTCCAATCCCCGAAACATGCCAAATAGTCCATTTCCGGTATAGCCATCAGCACCTTCTTCGATTCAGCTTTTATTTCCTCAATCGACTCGAAACGCGTTCCCCGGAGTGGTCTCTTGAGTTTTGGGAATAGCCAGAAGTCAACGGAGCCAATTCAGGCGAATACGGTGATTGCGGAACGATATGCGTAGAATTTTTGGCGAAATGGTCACGAAGAACGAGTGCAGTGTGAGACGGTGCATTATCGTGATGCAAAAACCAAGAGTTACTGGCCCATAATTCTCGTCTTTTTAGACGAATTGCTTCACGTAAACGACGCATAACGCTCAAATAATATTCCTTATTAACAGTTTGGCCAGGTGGAAGGAATTCATAGTGCACCACACCACGAAAATCGAAAAAAACTGTCATCATGACCTTTATTTTTGAACGGCTTTGACGTGCTCTTTTCGGGCTGGCCTCGCCTTTAGCACGATATTCGCTTGATTGGTCGGTTGTTTCAGGGTCGTAAGCATAAATCCAAGTCTCATGTTGACGTCGATGCTCGTCCGGAGCGCTCCAAGTCATTCTCGACCCTCTTTGAGGTCTTTGTACCACTTATAAACATTTTTCGGCGACATGGTCGAATCACCAAATGCCTTCTGCATGCTAAACGTTTCCGCAGCCGAAGTTTCATTCCGCAAACAAAATTTGATGGCACTTCTCTTCTCAATCAAAATTGTAAAAATCGAAAAATGCACTCTTGGTCATTTGGTAAACACAAGCGTAAATATATTACTGATAATGACATTCACATGAAAGTTGGGCCATATGTTACCAACAGTGCTGCCAACTCACGAAAAAATAACTGGAGCGAAATTTTAATCCCGCGAAGTTTGACAAATAAATTCACCTTACTTTTTGCCCACAGGTAGATCCCGGGACATCGAAGCATTGAAGATAACGAAAAAGCAGATGAACTGGCACAAGGGGGATGTGCCATGAATAACGTTCTTACAGAATCGGTATTCACACCACTGGGTGCTATTCAAAATACCTCCGAATCGTGAATTGTATATGGAGCGACCAAACGAAATGCAAAATTAACAGAATGGCCCACCTACAACCTCAAACAAACGTGAACATTGATAAACGTGAGTGTACGGCCGCGTGAAGACTTTTCGCCTATCATGGAAAAAGCAGTCGAAATTGGCATCTCTCTCAAAACACACTGTCACAGTTGTAAACAACCGGAGAAAAGGGAAAGTATTTTCCATTTCCTTTGCGAATGACCTATCCTATGGAAAGAGAGAATGTCAAGCGACTTGGCAAACGACTGTTTGAGAGTCTCGAGGGTCTCGAACAGCTCCCTGGGTTAGATGTCAACAACCTAATAAGGTTCTTAAACAGACTTGATATAGTCATGCTGCAAATAGTCGTTAAGGAAGTTGGTAATGAGGATGTGGCAACAAAATGGTGTGGAAGCGCCAGTTGGAATCTGGATGAATCACCAACTCAACCAACCAACAGGTAATGGATGTCGCCTGAAATACATATGCTGCTTTAAGATATGCGAGTCTTCTTTAAGCCCAGTATGTCGTGAAGAAGAAGGTGAATGGGATAAGTTTTTTGTGTGTCTACGATTTGCGGCGAGCAGACGCGATTTAGCATTAGCATCAGAAGATGCGATAAAAAGTCGACATCAAAGTATGCGTTGCATAAGGTTTCGTCAAAAATTAGTCATTAAAGTAGGCATCCATCTACAAGCTCAGCTAAATGGACCATATTAGACATAGATACGGGCTCTTGAAGTCGATGTGAGACAAGTATGATAGGAAGGGGTGAAAAGGCCCACCTGTGTGGTTTCTTTTGGAAAAGAACCAAACTAAGGGGAGATTAAGTTAATGTAACTTTTTGCGGACTGCATGTGACAGATGTAAAGCCTTTTGCTTTAACCTCTCCCCGACATTTTACTTAAATGTAGTACTGGTAAGGGATCCGTACTTACACGGTAGCAGGTTTAGTTCGAGGTGAAGCCCAACACTGTGGGGGTAAAGGCTTTTTATGTTTCCTTCCTAAAATAACGGCGTCCGCCGCAGCCGAATGTGTTGCTGCATGACCACCATTCGGAATTCAGAGAAAACGTAGGTTCGAATCTCGGTGAAAGACTAATAATGGCAGGCAATGGCAAATCTGCAACTATATTTCTGCCATTAAAAAGCTCCTCAAAAAAAATATCTGCCGTTTAGAGTAGGCTTTCAACTTTAGAGGTACCTCCATTTGTTAAACAACATACATAGACATGTACAGTTTTTTGTATTGAAAAGAAAGCAAAAACGAATTTAGAGATATTCGTATGTGCTAAGAAGTTAGCCAGTGTTGCTTTGTTTGCTATTAAAAGGGAACTTTCTGCCTCCGTTTTATATATTTCGTAAGGAATTAAAAATCCCGAAAATCGCGGGATTATTTGCCTGCCTAGTAAATAGTTACTAGCAATAGTAATACAGAAAATTCTCATTCTCAAATTCTCCCGCGATTTTCGGGATTTAAAAAATATCGAAATCATGGTACCTCGGGATTCCGGCTTGCATATCCCTAGTATCTACGTATTTTCATGCAAATGTAATTGTGCAACACCTTGCGCAGTGTTAGTGGTTAAAGAAAGCAGCGATAATGCAAGACAAATTGTTGCACCGCTCAGCGGCGCCGCCTAACGTTTTAAGTTATTCAAGCACTTAGACTTCTTGTAGGTGGCGGCTGACCTTCACAAATGATTAATGCAACAATGTTGTTGACTAATGCATGGCTGGAATTGTACTAAGTTTTATATTTAACTTACGTATGCAAGTGACCTTTGAATTTTCATTACTTTAAAAGCTTTTTTTTTGCTTTTCAAGGAAGGTCTTGAACAAAAATATTGTCAATAAATTAAAGTTGAGTCAACGTGTTTAATTTTGCAAATGAGAAAACTACAGAGAAATGGAAGAAATGGCATTGGAGGAATATGAGAACAACTATTCGTGCATTAAAAAAAAATTAAAAATATTACTTTATTATTACGGTAGAGTAAAAAGCTAGAAATATTTACACTAATGTCAAGCATTTATTGCGAAAGGAAGGCATCGGTTATTTGATGGTAAAAAGCGAAGCTAATACATGAAAGTACTGAAATATGAATCAAAATTTTGACATAAAGATCGAAATGGTTCATTAAGTTCATCATTTGTTTTACATGGTGTTTTTTTAAGAGACCTAACGTGGGTGGATAATTGAGAAGGAATATAAAGAGTAATCATAAATATTATTAACTCGACCCGCAAGAGTGGGAGGATTGTTAAGCTTTAGATCACACAAGTATAGCGAATGCCGTTGAAAATCTCTTAAAGTGTAGGTAGGTCGGTAAGGGGTTCTAGTACTACACAGGCACTCCCCGAGTAGCACTAAAACGCCGCGTTGAGACCTGTTATACCGGCAATTGTCAGCCCAAAATTGACTCAATACTTTAGTCTCCTTTTCAATGAACTGAAATCTTTATTAAATTCAATTTATTTTTCAATCAATCAATTTAAGTTTTAAATATTTAATATGTAAAAACGAATCATTATAAAGAACTTTCATTTTGTTTTACTTGCCGTAAAGGTTCTTGAACAACATAGGCTCTTCAACAACCAGAAAAATAATGACAGAGAAATAACGTCAGCTGTGACACTTGTAATTTGCGAATGCGGGAGGAATGCGAAAACAGTGGAATTCGATGGTTGGCCATTTGCAACTTTTCGCAACAATACCATTATGAGACCAACAGCGAGCAGATATCTTTAGTTCAACCAGAGCTGTTGATGTAACGGTGATGGTTGATGAGATTTAGGTTGGAGCACTACACCAGACTGGCGAAAAAAGGAGCGCCCAGTGACCTTAATCATCTGACTACCAAGTCCGAACATTTACAAAGAAAAAGCTCAATATCCTACTCTGAAAGGTCCGCGCAGCTTTTGCAATTTGGATTTATTGGTAAACTTAGCTTTTTTACTATTCCATTGTTTCATAGATAGTTCCTAATAATCCTTTCCTTTTCCACTCATTCTAACTTCTATTACCATTCTTGAGTTATTTTTATTAAATTTCTTAAAAATACGAGAATAATTTTAATACTTGCAGTAATCATTTTTAATTATGAGTTCGAATTTTTACAATAATAAATAAATTAGCATCTACTTTTTATCTCCATTAAATTTTCGCGTAAAAATGTTTAAGAATATCATTCCACACTAGTGCGTAAATATGCCAACCGACGAAAGAGCTAACAAGCAAGGTGCAACATAAAGAAACAATCAACTGAGCAGCTGGTAAACGCATATTAAGTGCCTTATTATCCTACGATTCCCCAACGAAAACTTTAAAGCCAGTCATTCTTTGCATATTCGCATTTATGTAAATATTATTTTTATACGGAGGTAGTTATGTATCATAAAAAGTAAATATGGATAATAATTTTCTTCCATAAAATATCTTAAAATACACTCCAAACTGTTAATAAAGATAGTTGGTATGACTGCTGTTGAGTAGCCGCGCATTTCTGATGAAAAGAAAAGTATATTATAGTGCAATAAGGATTCTTGTTAGTGCTCATTATTTGGCTTTCAATTATGTCTTTTTATAAAGTGAATTGGATTATAGAAAAATTAGTGTACTTATTCAATCCTACCACAAATTTTAAGCAGACTACCTTCGTCTGATTTTGAACAGGGAGTAAAAGTCTCACACTTGATGCGTTCAACTTTTTTTGAAAATATGAGTTTTTTAGTGTTCATGCTGAATTTTTTATTATGCTTTTTATTACTCCTATTGCTTTTTTGGAGGAGCTCTCTCCCAGTGATACCACTATTTTCTTTAAATAACTCTAAATTCTTTACAAAATTTACTATAGAAATAACACAATTTTAAAAATATTCCCCTTAGGGCTGAATTTCTATGAATCTTTTCACTTTGATTGTCAAGTTGTACATATGATTCGATACCAAAACAAATTTTATCTCATAACGCTCGTCTTTTGTGACTTGCAGCAAAGTCTTAAATGACTCTGCTTCACTTAACTATCTTTTTCTGCGCACTTGGCATACCGAAACCTTTCAAGATTAAATTAGTAAAGATTAATTCTCGCCTTTCAAGTGATTTTGCGTCAACGGAATCCTCAACCCTGCTTGAGTTCTTCTAAGAGGTTCTGAAGTAATATATCTCACTAAAGTTGATATTGTGAGTAGGAGTGCAAGTGAATCGCTTGCTGTACTAATGCGAATTTTCATATTTGAGTAGAATTAAAATTACGGAAGTAAATGGAATGATTCAATAGAGTGAATTAACTAGTATTATTTATTATCATATTTTTATTAACATTTAAGTGTCTATTTTAAAATGTAACTAAAAGCTTTAGGGGGTTTTGCGCTTCCTCTGCCCTCTCTACGTAAGCCTTGCTTCTCTATTTATCCCTTTTTTCGCCATGCCTTTTTAGAGCTCCACTAGAGTAGATATTCCTCTCCGCACAGAGTACATACGTCATGAACTTTAACGATCCAACGTATTCACCAATAGCATTCTTCTTAAAAAATACATAACCTATATTGTGTTTGAGCAAATAGTTATAGGCAAAGTTCGTCTGCATCAATTTACATAAGCTACATACACATAAACCGAGCTCCTGTTTGAAATGAGATTTATGCAAATGGTTGTCTAGCTAATCTTTTGTTCTAAGGCAATGACAAATTCTCACATGCCAATACGGTTCCACGATTACCATGATTTTATCACTGCTTCATTCGATACTGTAGTGCGCCCATAAACAGCATACATCTTCTTCACCCCCTAGTCCAATATTTTGCCTTGGTTATAGAGATTTAAGGGGTTACATGGGTTTCGTTGGTTCAAAAAATCGATTTATTTTTTTTTTGGCTTATTAATTTCTACAACATCTCACGCATATTATCCTAAATTTTCAAGTCGATCCGAATAATAAATTCGGAGATACAGCCTTTGGAATGTGTGCGCTCCAAGCCACTTTTATTGTTACTCAAAACTTTAAACGCGTTTTTCTCGGAACCATGTTTTCAAAGTCGGTTGTCAAATGTTCTCGAAAACTACTCAACCGATCCTGATGAAATACACAGGTGTTCGAGATACAATTTACTCGTGCTTGAACGAAGGATTTTGTTATTTTTTTTTTCAATTACAACTATTTAAAAAAAAAAAATGTCAAGCAAATTTAACCGAAATTTTCATTTTTTTGGAAAAATGTCTGCCAAAATTCCAATTTTTACTTTTTTGTCTTTCCTTCGTTCAAGCACGAGTTTATGGTCTTAACTAAAACACTTATTTTTGTTTTTTCATCTTTGATGAGCCTGTCAGGAGTTATGCTGACAACGCGGGCGCACCTTTTTTTTCGAGGGGTCACCGGAAATGACGTCACAATGGAAGAGTTTTAATTTTTTTTCAAAATTTCCGAAATTATTCTTTAAATATGTATCTATAAGACAGAAAAAGTTTGAATTAAATAAATAATTTTTTACACAGAAAAAAAATATTGAAAATAGGCCTTTTTTTACCCGACGAAACCAATGTAACCCCTTAAAGATTTTAACGAACTACAACTACTTTTTTTTTTAAATACATCATACAAAAAGATATCACAGAACTCTTTTCGAGCATTTTTTCAGCTGAAGCCCAATTGTAAAATAATCAGTTTCAACTAGCACATATCACTTGTACCACCTACATTTCTTTCCTCTACTTAGAGTGACATGTCGTATAAGTAACATTTAACTTGCTTGGACAGTAATAGTAAACTTATACTAAGAGAAAGATTGTTTTATACTCCGCTCCAGAGTGAGGCATAGGGCCACAACAAAACTTGTCAATCTATACTATGGCATTATTTTTTTTTTCGTTCGAGTTCAATTCATTTAATATTACTTCCGTCTCTAGCTGTCTTCTTCAAGTATGCGCTGGAAGTTCCCTTCTGCATGTTGCCTGTGGGTTCCATTCGATGGTTTGCTTCGTAATATCTTGAGTAGGTTTCCTATGCATATGGCCGGTACAATTAAATTTTCTTTCGAGAATATTTGTTTTTATGACTGTATGGTTAGTCAATTCCCACAGGCTGTCGTTGGAAATAGTTTCTGGCCATCTTATCTTTCGTTCACGCTTAAGGCAACGATTTTTGAAAGATTGTATGTGTTGTATTAGCTGTTGGGCAGCATTTTATATTCTTTAAAACGGATATGACATTCGAATTCAATATTCGTAATTTAGTGCCACGCGACAGGAATGAGAAGCTCCAGATGATTTCCAATTGACCGAATGCTTGCTGTTACTTATTTATTCTCTTTTCGATGTCTTTGGCGCAGCCGCGAGAGGTTCAAATAATGCAACCTAGATAGCAGAAACTTTGAAGGTGTTGAGTTTAGTAGGAATGGACGGGTGGTATTTATATATATGCAAATGGCCTTTGGTTCAGAGACACTGATGTTGAGTCCCACTTTGGATGACATAGTCGATATTGATTCAAGTTTTTGTAACATGTCGTCCTAGTTGTGCGCAAGGATGCAAATATAGTCGGCGTAATCAAGGTCATTTAAGGATCCACGCAGACCCCATGTGATGCCTCTTTGATTACGTATTGAATATTATAACAATTATGGAATATTATGCCTTTTGAGGAAAGCTAAAAAGACATGAAATTTTTTGCCATAATTTGCAGAATAGTTTCCTTACAAACATTTTTTTTATTCATGTGAAGTAAGAAAAACTTAGCGAAAAATCGTAAAATCAAATATTTATCAAGCAGCTGTTCTTATCTCTCAGGTCTGGGTTCAATTTTTTTATTAGTGGACATACTCCTTAACTAAAAACAGAACAACAATTGGGCACATGAATTAATATTAAAAAAACAGATCTACCAGCAAAAAAAAAAATTTAATAATCTTAACAATTTTATATGTTGAAAACTGTTTTAAGTGAAGTTTAACACATCAGGCCACATAACCAATGAGAAATTCTCAACCATAAATGACCTAAATATATTAGTAATATCCCTAAGTATCTAGAACGACCCTCACGCTAACCCTGTAAACTTTTAACTCGTAACTTTCTCTAAACAAATTAAGGTGCCACAAGTGGTGTATCCTTTGACAGGCTACCATCTAAACTAGTTAACCTATAAACAAATTATGGCCATAAAATTCCACACGATTCCCATTATACTGATTTGTTTATATTTTTCATGCATCTCAGTGTCAACTTTATTGCGTTGCTTTTACGCCTATAAACTTTTATGGTGACGTTGTTATATCCACTCTTTTAATAGTCGTTCAGGATATGTTCATTTAAAAAATAATAATATTGAAATAACGTAGAGAAGCTGCATTTTTACGACTACAAATGCTACGTTGCACGTTTCGTTTTGCTGTCAGTACTCAGTTGTAATAGAGAATGTGCTACAACATTTGTAAAATACCTAACACGTGGCTAGCGTATATACAAACATACATACAAGCAAACATTCATACATATATATATATATATATATGTATATATATATATATATGTATACATACAGCCATTCATACATACATACATACATACAATAAAAGACTCTACAACTAACTCCAGTTCGCGTAATTCGTCTATTCTCATCTCACTGCATTTTACTGGTTCCTCTTTAAACTTTGTTTGTCAACCCACCCAATTTTTTGGTTTGGTAAAGCAAATAAAGAGTGTAAATTTTGTGCGCGAAAATTTACACATATACTTCGTTGCATAGCGCAAAATACATACATATACAAATATGTCAGTATGTATGCTATAAATTTTCCATTGTTTGTGCGGTTGGCGGGCAGTTGTAATTTCCGCTTTTCATCTTCGTGCATTTCTACCAACTCTTGCTGTCTTTTTTCACCTTTTAGCTCTGCACTTGCATACATACATGAATAGGTGTGCATGTATTTACGTTTTTGTTTCCACACTCCTGCACAAAAATGATGAATTCGTTATGACCACAGGAATAACGCTTTCGCTGCGCTGCCTGTCGACCTATCCACCAAAAGGCTTTATGGCCTAACTGCCCCCCCTTCCATTCATTCGCCCATCTGCTAGTCTACAGGTCACGTGTATTTATCCTGGAATGAATATTAAATCGGTTCTTCATTTTTCTCGCCATTCATTTTCACAATTCATTCATTTGCTTTTCAGCCATTTCAGCCGTTTCAGTCGATCAGTGATTAATTGCTTTTTTCCGCTTTGTATGAATGAAGTTGTTTATACCTTTATACAAATACTCAAATATACAAATATACAAATATACAGAAAAACACTCAATTGCTGTGGCGTCCACAATGCTATGACACTTGCCTGCATTGTATGAGTAATTATTCAATTCATTCATTGCTTTAATTTACCTTTTCAATTGTGTAGGTTTTCATGAGAATTGGTGAAAAATATGCCTTTTTTGTTTGCAATATTTTGTATTTGTTGTTATGTGTATATTACATAAGCCCTTTATCAGTGCAAATCGGTTTCAATTTTAGCACTATTCTGCATTGTATTATCGCTTTAGAGTTTATCTTTTTTGCGAATTAACTTTTTAGATTTGTGAATATTATTTATGAAAATGTTTTTAGATAATCTCCGGTATATTTGCGTGCGTAGTAGAAATTGTGAGCTTTTATGCTACTACGTTAAAAATTTTTAATGTCATAAAACAGATTATATACATACACACCATTTAAGCTCTAGTCATCCTAAAATATAGAGTATTACACATTCATGCTTATTTTTGGCAGGACTTATTTTCTTTTCTTGGTAGTTTTCAAAATTCGTTAGCTTCTATTTGGATATATGGTGAATAAAAAATCTACAGTTTACTGCATTGTCACATAGCTTTTATTTTCTGACTAATTTCTATTTTATGTCAAATTGCTCTTGTATATATATTCTCCAACCTATTATGTATACTGCAACTGTAGAAACATTACCTAAAAATTAATAATTTAGGTTTTCAACTCTAAGTGTGAATATGGCAAATAACTTAAGGGGTTATGTACCTTGTGAGCCCGAAAAAATGGATGATTGTTATAATTTTTTTAAATAATATATGTTTTAGAACTTTTATTCAAATGTGACATATATCATACTGAAGTGTAACACTTGATGAATACATTTTGGTGTTTTATTTTAAAAAATGTTATTATTTATTGGTGATATCGCCCCTCTCCCGAAACACCGTTTTTTAGAAGAGGCTTGCGGTGATCACGGTAGCGCATGAGGGGCTCAACTGAAATCAAAAAAATTAAATGTTTATTGTAGAAAAATGTTTTTTAGTGAATCTGAACGGTTTATTTACCCAAAACAATTTTTTCTCGATATGAAAACCGCTTACCTCCAAAAAAAAAACGATTTTTGAGGGTTTGAAAAATTCAAAAAAAAATTAGTTCCAGCGAACTATACAAATATTTATAAAAAGTGAACCATTCAGATTCACGAGGTTGTAACTTTGAATAAATTAAAAAAAAAAGTTTATGCAAATCGGTCAAATAATATAGTTTTTTATAAATAATGATTACCGCGACAGTTGTTTTCAAAAAACTCGACTTCGAGATTTTCGCGTCTAAAGTTTTGCGTGCACTTCATTTATGGATAAGGTTATGGAAACCCCCATAACACAACCACCAACCAAACCTCCAAGGTTACATATATAATAACTAAGTCAATGAACTAAATTAAAATCATAAGAATTATTGTTAAAGTATAGAATAAGCAATTTGTAATTTGAGTTCATAAGAATTACTATTAAAATACAGAATAAGCAATTTTACAATAAATTTATAAGCTTCATATTACCTATTGCCGAATTAACAAACACTTGTAAAATGCTAATTAAACAATATTAACATTATTGAGAAATTGATTTAGTTAGTATTAAATGCAGAATAAGCAATTTTGTAATTAAATTATAAGTTTCATTTTTAAACACTTTTAATAAAAGAATCAGTTGCAATTCAGTGGTGAAAGAAAGTAGTGCATTGTTTTTTTTTCTATCCTTTAAAAGATATGAACATAACTCGCGCGCTTCCACGGTCTGTAACTCTCGTTCTAATGCTCCGATCTTTATGAGTTTTTGAATTTATATTTCTAAGGTGATGTACTTTTAGAAAATGTCATACAAAAATTTTCGATTTTTTAGTCCAACACAAGGTATGTAACCCCTTAAGTTGGCCTCTTTTATTTAATTTTTCAAAACTCTTAAATTCCCTGCCCCATTTGAGCGCTCTAAGGATTCAAATTTTTTTAATGAAATTATCTTAACATATATCAGTCGCTTGTGCCAATTTGATAACGACATCGCCATATTTTAAAAAATGTGAAGCGTAATGGAGTTTTTTTATTTAGTATCTTTTGTTTCTTTCAATGAATCTTAATTTGTTTTCCATAACATGCCTTCTCTACTTTCTCGTTTTCTGTTGCACAATGTAATTTTTCTTTATTTTGAGTCAAACTGATATTTTTTGCCAGTGACTGGTACGTATTAATACCAATATTTTTTGTACAAAAATTATAAATTAAACCAAAAGTAATATAAAAAAAAATTGAAAAAATTGAAAATGTTCCTACTTTTTTTTTATTTCAACGCCTCTAACTCGAAAAGTGCTATTACGATTGAGGCAAAGGGTCAAAATATTTCTCTCGAATAATTTAAATATAAAGATTTCTAGGAATTACGGAAATATCCTGGGCAATATCCAGTAAAATTTCTTAGTCAAAATATTATTATTTTTTTTTTAATTTATGAAGCCCTTGCTTTCTATTTAACCAGTGGGTATTTAAATAAACATAATAAATTTTTGCGCAAAATGATTTAATGTTTTTTTTTTTTTTCTCTTTATTTTAGCTTATTTATTATTATTTATTTAGACTGAATTCCGAATACTTGATGTTCGTTTTTAAGAAACCATTTCATAAAAACCCATGTGAAGTTCGGAGGCGGCATAGAACAGTAAGTCCCACCAATTGTGAAAAAACATTAAGAGGGGCCGCTTATCAGTGGCTTCAAAAAAAGGTGTTTTTTCAATTTTTTTCTAGGCGAAGAAAGCGACACACAGGAATTATCTTTTGCATCTATTTGAAGGCATGATTGAAGAGTAATAAACAATTTTTTAACATAAATAAAAAAACAAAATGGCAGACATATGAGGGATCTCGCACAGCTTCTCCGTGCGCGCTAGTAAAACGGCGTGTAAGATTGCGGTCGTAGTTTTCACCTGAAACACAAAAGAAAAATATTGTCTTATTCTGAAGGCTTTCCCGCATATAATAGACTACTCTTGTGTAAAAATATGAAAATATCAACACACAATTAAGTATTAAAAAAAGTGCTTTTTTCGCTATTCTTTTTTCAAAAAAGGTGTTAAATAACATTAAAAAATGATTTTTTTTTTTGTATTTTGTTAGTTAATTAGTTGCGCATTTTAATTATCTTTATATCGATTATCGGCTCGAAACTTGTTTCAAAGTTTTCAGAAGGTAGGCAGTATACTCACACGAGGGACGGTACACTGGCCTGTATCTCCGAAATCACTTTGAATTCTGCTCTAAAATTTTGAGGGCATATTCTCCTATAATATATCTATCGATTGCAATAAAAAAAAATGATTTTTTGAAGCCGACTGATAAGAAGCCCCCTTAAGACGCCTCCTAAGGACTAGCTCGGTCAAACAATGGTAAAAGCTACAAGCATGAAATTTTTTAAGGCTGCTTAGATGGCCTTTTCAGGACTATCGTAAAGTTGTCCCAGATACTACTAACAAAAAAGGACAATCAAAACATACTAGCACGTACACACATAAGCGGTTTCCCAACTGCAAGAAAATGTTCACTCGACTTTTTTCGATTGTCTCAATTATGCCAGGTATTGAACAGATATTGTTTGTAATCGATATTACGTTATGTTGGATTACCAGCTAAATCTATTTATTCCCATTATGCTTTTTTTACCAATATTTTTAGTTTTTTTTTTCATTTTTTATATTTTTTTTAATGAAAAAGAAACCTAGTGAAAAATCGTTAATTGAAACTTGTATCATGCAGCCCGTTTAGTTGTCATAGATCGGTTAAATTTTATTGATGACTTTTATTAATTGATATACCATTTAACTAGACACGGAAAAAAACATCGGATTCTTTCTCTCTACCATTTAAAAAAATAGAGGTACAAGGAAAAAAAAAAAAATATATATATATATATATATATATTTCTAACTATTTTTATAAATTTGTATAATATATAGAAAATATTTATATGTTTTTCATAGTTTTTAACCGACATCCCGAGAACGCTAAAATTTTGTACTTAATGTCATATAACAAAAATACTACTACTTCAATAAAAATACTATCAAGGAGGACTTTCCAATTTCTGTTAAGAATTCTGGCCAATGAGATAATCAACCCGACCATAAAATCCATCGTAGAAAACCTACAAATATGAATGTCTAGTACGAATACGAAAAAATTGTAATCGTGGGTTCCATGTAAACACGAAAAAAGTGCTGCCAAACTCAAATGTCAAATTTTAATATTTCGACAACAGCTCACTTAAATGTAAAGAAGACAATTTGGCAAATAATCAAGTTAGCTGAATTTTCATATTAAAATGGCATGTGCGGTTGTGTTAATGGAGGAAGAGAGAAGTAAACGGAGTCTCAAAATTGAGCGAAAAATATTGAGAAATGCCAGCAACCCTCTCGATATGGAAGAACCATTGTAAGCGCTTGCCTTTTTGGCAAAGAAAAAGTTTACTTAAATTCGGCTTAAAATAGGTTTATCAAAAATTACCGATTAAATAAAGCTGCATTTACATACGTTTTGAGTTTCATTAAAGACAGCGCACGCTCAGCAAGGTCATTGTCCATAGCTCCGACTATCCTCTGTGGTACGGTTTCTTGCAGAGGGAGGCTATCAACACGGAGTTGGCAAAGATTTTAACATGCCAAAGGGGCATTCGACATTAAGCTATGTACTAAAAGACATATTGGTGTCACTACAAACACGAGTGTGTTCTCAGTGGGTAAATCTCGGCATGAGAGCCAATGACAAACGGCAAAGCTAGATGGTATTCTATCATAAATATGGATTTCCTGGCATCATTTTGTGTGTAGACAGGACGCACATAAAAATTATTTCCCCCACCAAAGGAAATTTTTCTCTACTACAACCGGAAGCGCTACTACAGGATCAGTGTCATGATTGATTTCTCCTTTAATAGCTCCAACAAAGTGGAATACTGTTACCGGGTTGTTCAACTTTACACCTGTGGAAGTCACATAAAAGTATGTACATATACTTCAAAAATTTCTTTTTATTTATAGTTTAGTTAATATGGATCTCACATTTTACAGCTTTTTTATTTGTTTCCTTTTAATGACTCTTTTTATTAATTGATCTAATTTTTGTCCGTTAGTCTAACGTCGTAGAAATATTGTACAAAACTCTAAGATTTGACGTTGTGAGTGTATTTGGTGAATGCTAATCTACGAATGTCGAATGTACGTTCGAATTGTATGCGTACAATTTCTTAGTTTCTACGAAAAACAGTCTACGATGGATTCTTTGATAGGGCTGAATAATATTTTACCTTTCCGAATATATGGAAGTAAGGAGGCACATATTTTTGATCTTTGTTTTCCTGTCTATTTTTGCACCCAGCTAACACAAACACAATTTTTTTTAAATGTTCTAATTATTTTTAAAATTTTATTAGAAAGTTTATTTAGTAAATTTTAATAATGTAGAGTCAGTTTGGATTTGTTGCAGTTTGTAAATGAATTTTATAAATTTTTAACACATTTTGGGAAATACGCACGCCTCATAGGTATATAAAATTTCCATTAACAGAAACTTTCCAGAAGACATTAGCTTCAAAATGCAAAAAACTCTTTGCAAGTCGGGACACTTTCTGTGCAATTATCAGCAAACACACATGCCACGCACTGCAACATGCGGTACACTGTCAAGCTCACACATTTTAATCATTAAAAAAAAAAAAATAATTGGCGCGTACACTTCTGTTAGGTGCTTGGACGAGCTCCTCCTCCTACTTATGGTGTGCGTGTTGATGTTGTTCCACAAATGGAGGGACCTACAGTTTCAAGCCGACTCCAACGGCAGATATTTTTATGATGAGCTTTTTCATGGCAGAAATACATTCGGAGGTTTGCCATGGCCTGCCGAGGGGCGACCGCTATTAGAAAAATGTTTTTATTAATTTTGCTTTCACCGAGATTCGAACCAACGTTCTCTCTGTGAATTCCGAATGGTAATCACGCACCAACCCCGCCATTATAATCATTATATATACATAATATTACCTCTTAAATTGTCCACAAATGGTTAATGACACACCGATTAAAAATAACGAAAAAATCTAATATAACTCGATCGAAACGAGTTTAACTGATGACGCGCCATTTGAGTAAAGTAAAGACATATATTGAGGCACATGCCTTTGGTAAGGCATGAAAAGATTAAATACAACAGCGTTAAGCTTTTGGATGCGTATACGCAGTGCAGGGCGAATATCTCGAAAAGAATGAGAAAATATTCAAATCCTATTAAGAGCAGCCTATCTAATATTTTGGACTTTTGCGTAATAGCAAAGATTACCTTCCGATTTCTAATAATAACAAAGGCCGTCAGATGTTAACGTTACAAATTTTCAAAAATAGCTAAACAAAACTACTTTTAAGGGTTTAACCCATTTTACTTCTTAAACATGACATGAAAGCAATTTTTCCGTATTAAGCAAGCCAAATCTACTCAAAACCACCAGTTGCCACTTTATTCGTTAAAAAATGCAGTTTCGCCGGATTGTGCTATATATGTTTGTATGCATGTGCAAAACATATGAAAGCAGACGTTCATATGTCACTAACAAATTGGTGGCTCAAGTTAAAAACCATTTTGAACTCATCAACTGCTGCTTCCTCCTCCGATGCTAATCGAGCGCTGCCTGCCATTGGCTTTCTGCAGATAATAAAAGCAATTCGTTTCATATTCCCGGTTACTCGTACGCCCCAGCAGATACCACAGAGGTAGACAACTTTGCAGCAGTAAGCCAAACTATGGTATGCGTTGCATACATTTAACTTGGTCGCTTAATTGCCTGCAATTTTTATAACACACGAAAATAAATGAATTAAAAAAACTGTTGTAAAACAGAATTAAATACGAGGGGGAGGAAAAGTTCAGCGCGACCCCAAACGATTAACATGAAAACGCGCCACGTTACCACAGCGTCCATGCGTCTGCTTGACTATCTGACTGCCTGGCTGTTAGTTAGTGCGGTGCCGCTTAAAACACCTGTACCAAGAATTATATCATATTTATATGCATATGTGCAGCCATGTGCGGTACACTATCAATTGTACACCAATATACATACAAATATGTATGTGTGTATATATTTAAATCGGCATGAGTGTCTGCCAGGCAAGGGTTTCCCATAGTTTATGCCATTTCGCCTCGCATTTTGTTTGGCAATTACTTGCTGGCGTCCTTTAAAGATGTAAGGGAGTTATCGCCACCTTGTGTGGCTATTAAAAAATTGCGCCCTTACTGCTGTAGTTCTAGTGCTCGCATACTCTACACTACGTAAACGCTTTTCCGTGGAGCAGTAACCTCGTAATCGGATTTTACGCCGTTCAAACACTAACAACAAAATGTTCTTACACACCCACCAAATAACGTTCTCATATTTATATATAATATTATTTTGCACTTTGGTATATACGTGCATATGTGCGTGTTTCATTCTAAGAATATTTCCTATGTACTCAGAAAAAGGGCGCCTGCTTTACAAGAAGTTATAAGACTACAGGTGGCAACGAACAAAAGACTTTTCACGCTGAGTGTTGTTGGTGAAATTTACGGTTTTAGCCATTTTTTATTGTTTGTCACACAATAACGCACTCGTGTAAATACGTTTGCTTTTATATACATATATGTGAAAACACCTACAGTTGCAAACAAAATATTGGTAGTATGGGCAAAGCAAAACTAAAAGAGCGTATTTATGTAACATTATTTTTTATGGATTTTTTTTCTAAATTATTTTAATAAGTTGAGTAAACTAAAAATCGGGTGCAAAGGTGTGTCAAAATAAAGATACTTTTATATGTACTTAGAATGCCTCATCAAAAAAGGCTGAAGTTGTTTTAATCGCAGTAAAGTATATAAAATATTTTAAAACCTCTGCCAAAATATTTCGTAAAAATATTAAAATGTACTGCAGTTGGATCGCTTTGATCATAACTTCAAAGCTCGCGTTTGTTTAGGAATAAAATTACTTTTGGTGGTGCAAAAATAATCACCCTATCGGATGATTTATATTTTTTTGCAAATGGCTTCGGACGTCGAACATATTTCAACTTTTGATTTAAACAGCTGCAGTATACAAACAGACCAGACCAACAATATAGCACGTAAACTTCAAAATAGAGACTTACATCACTCAAAAAATTTGTTTAGAGAATTTATTTAAAAACAAGAAGTTATTTCTGGTATTTCTGGTTCCTGGTAAAATATTTTTACTCAATTTTGCTAAAAACACCGAAGATTTTTCATTTTAAAAAACCTACAGCAAATTTTTCAGTATAGAAGAAGTTCCAAAATTTTTCAATTTCTTCAATACTTTTCCAGTTTTCTTTTTATTACACTCAAGACGGCAAACAAAACAATTTTCGGAAAAATTTGTGGCAACAACCAAAATACTCTGCTCACTTGACATGGAGTCGCTCTGTAATAATTTTAGTATTAACAATTATAAGTTGCGAAACTATTAATCACGTCTTTGTATTGAGTAAACTAATTGTTCATATCCTTCTGATAGTATGGCATTCCGAGTACTATGTCGCAAATTATTTGTTGGCATGAAATTATAGTTGTCTTTCTAAGGCTCACCACATATCTCCTATCGGATTAATCTTGTGATTCTCCACTTCACGGTGTGCCCTTAATTGCGTTGGTCATAAGCCACTTGGCATGGGTTATTGTGCCGTTCGATGGCTCAAACTAGTGACATTTCTCCAGGAGTACGTGTTTTGTTCGTAGATATGTCGGTGTAACGTTTCTTTAGTCCAATTAATTTTCCAATTCAAAACAAATTTAAAATTCACGCTCAAATGCATATAAAAACCATTTCACGTTTCATAGTTTTAATTTTATAATTTTTATGTTGAATAAAGAATGAAGTTTACGTAATTTGATTTAACTAATATTCTACTGTGCACTCGTAAGGTTTTTCAAAAAAAAAAGAGCGAACTAAAGCAGGTATTTATTTATTTATTAGAAATATAATTATAAATAACTATATTACATTACGAAAGGCACTAGTAGCTAGGACCATCGGCCTAAAATAATGCTAATAGATTTTTTACTTAATTAAAAAAAAAATATTAGAATAAAAATTTTTATGTGTAGGGAATTAATAAACAGAGTTATAAAAGATAAACTAGTCCAATTTGATATATAAAATCATAAATATTCGACATATTTTCTAGAGAAATCTCTTTCAGTAAATCGGAAGGTTTCCTGCCGTTAAAGATATTGTTTCTGCCATTGTTATACTTGGTGTAGTAGTCTATTATATGAATAATGGACAGTGGACAGTTACATGCTGAGCAAATCGGGGCAGGCATTCCTTTTAGAAGGAGTTGGTGAGTAATATTTGTGTGTCCTAGCCGGAGTCGGGTAAAGATTTTTGTCTGCTGCATTGTCGCTCCAGTTGGAATAATTGCTTTTAGTCGTTCTAGATTTATGGATTTGTAGCTGTGTTGGTATGTAAGCCATTTCTCCCTTACGGTTGAGTGATAGATACTATCGATTATCCTGAGAATGCCGGATTTAACGAAGGTTTCGAAACAGAATGTAGGGACATTACTGACATTTTTCGCTGCTTGATCAGCGTTTTCGTTGCCAAGAATTTCGCTGTGTCCAGGGATCCACATAACTTTTATTTTTGCCTTTTGCTGAGACAATTTATTTCGAATATTGTCAATTAAAGGTTCTCTGCTGTTTGCGCTCGACAGAGCTGCGATGGCAGATTTACTGTCTGTACAGATTATATATTTTCCTTTAGTTGAGGAGGCGTAGTCAATGGCGAAGTTAATAGCAATCGCCTCGGTAGTAAATATCGAGTTGTGTGGGAATAGAAGACCATTCCTAAGTATGCTTCCCTTATCAGATACCACAGCAAATGCAGTTGAGTCGGTTTCTTTAGAGCCGTCAGTGTAAATAAATTTCCAGCCTTTGGCATCCCAATAGTTCTTGATTTGAAAGAATAGCACTTGATAAACAAGTTTAGGGGTGTTTTGTTTTGAATACATCAGTAGGCTGGTGATGAAAATGGATGGAGGAAGTTCCCAGGGTGGGAATCTCGATTGAAAAGTTAACATGGGCTTTATGGAAATGTCGAATTTCGCGGTTTCTTCCACCGCCCTGTATATAGATGATTCAAGCTTCAATTTTGTGGTTCTTCTGATGGCACTTTTCAAGTCATTGTTTATAATTGGGTTACTGGAACAATATATCCTTGGAATTAAACGAAGTGTATTATACCTTACTCTATCACTCATTTCGGGAAGTCCAGCTTCGGCTAAAATATTTTTTGTCGGGGAGGTTGGAAAAGCTCGAAGACTTTTACGAACGGCTGAATGGTAGATTGCTGACATGTTCGCGAGGGTGCCTTTTGAACACTGCCCATATATTGGTAGACCGTAATCAATGCAATATACAATATTATTAATGATTTTGTTAGATTTATTAGAGAATTTTGGGTAACATTACTATATTTTGAAGCAAAGTATTTAATGAGATTTAATCTATTATTAGGTTTAAAATTAAAGCAGGCAATACTGGTTGTTTACGTATTATAGGCATTACTATTTCTTAACTCGCAACTGTGCATATTTGAATTTATGTAGGTGTTGAGGTACGAAACTGTACGCAATCTTTCATGACATTAACCGTGGGGCACACAAACGGACGCAGTCGTTTTAATGGTAAATTTCTATGTCAAACCGTCTGGTGCACAGTGTTCAGTTGTGGTATATTTATTTTATTTTTAGTTTTATTTTATGAAAGTTTACACCACAATACAATTATTATATAGGCTTAGAAAACTAGCGCAGCACTACTATCGACTACCTGGTTTTATTATTAATAAATTATTGATTGAACTAATTTTTATATTTGCTTTATTTAAAATAAATAACGGATAAAAAATAAGTATAAGTTAAAAAGTCATTCTTTCATATAAAAATCCCTTTATACCTATGAAGGTTGTTCAAAAATGTGAATTTTTATTATTTTATGCTCGAAAAAAATTACTAATTCCTCAACATCTACTTTGCCCTATACAGTGTAGTCCTTCATACAGATAACATACAGCTATACCAGTTTTTTCTTCAATTCTCGAAGCACTTCTAGTATTCGATTTTAGTTATCATCAGGAGTTCTTTCCTGGCATTCTTTAATTTTTGTTACAGTGCAAAGATCCAGAAGTACAAGTGAGGAGAGGCACGTGAATAAGGTGTCTAAGACAGAACTATGATTTTATTTTTGGCCAAAGCACACTATGATTCAGTACCAGATATAATAGGTTCCAGATATCGTTTTACTAATATGGGCATCCTAAAGACATGCTCTAATAAGCCAACCGGTAAAAATGTATAATATATAAAATTTTGAAACTGGCAGCATATGCGCACTTATTTCATTTGCTGGAACTGAAAACTGAATAGAAGCTTCCTACACTAGAGCCCATTAGATCATATTGACACCTGCGTTTCTTTGCTGAAAGGTAGCGAAATCGACCAATGCTCGAAGAGGAGGATAACTACAAATGATGAAGAGTTCACGTATGAACAACATCTGAAAGGATCGCGGTCAACATGCGGAGAGAAAGTTCATTAAGTCCGGCTTAACGCTTAAGACAGTTTTACTGGGTGATTTGAAGAAAATAATCTCCTATGATCTGTTTCTGACAATAATCAGCTATTACCTTTTCAAGCACTTATTTATTATTTTAATGCACAATAGGAACGAGGTCCTTTTCAAGTATTTATAAATTTTCCTTAATACAAAATATGCCTCTGGAGGGGCTTACAAATATGAGCTGGTCAAGTTTGTCAATAGAGATGCAAACTTCTTTTGCTTGAATTGCAAATACATAAATACCATCAAAACTTGAGGTTTAAACCTAATCTATTGAAGATTATTCGTAGCTATCTCAGCAATCGCGCGCTCTTATACGAAACGCGAGAAGGGTGTAAGACTAAACAAATAACAGCAGGTGCGGCTCAAGGATCAATACTTGGACCTGTACTCTGGAATATAAGCTACGACGAAATCGTTCGAATAGAGATGCCTGAGGATGTGCATTTAGTGGGATACGCAGATAACATTGCAGCTGTAATAATCGCCCGAAACACCGACGAAGCCAAAAGAAAGTTAAATGAGGTGATGATCCGAGTCCAGACATGGCTAGAAGACCATGGATTAAAGCTGGCCACAGAGAAAACAGAGCTAATCCTTCTAACGAACAGACGTATCCCATTAGAAGTAGACATACAAGTACTTGATGCCACTTTATCCACAAAAAGAGTGGTCAAGTACCTAGGAGTGCAATTAGACACAAGGCTAACCTACTGGGCGCATATAAACCATGCTGCCACAAGAGCTGCCAAGGTAAGCGGCATGTTAAGTAAGCTCATGGCAAACCTTGGAGGTCCAACGCAGAACAAGCGTAAACTTTTAATGGACACGACGAACTCCATTCTCTTATACGGATGCGAAATATGGGCAGATTCGCTTAAGGTGCAATGCCGGCGGAAAATTCTGCAATCTGTGCAACGCACCTGTGCTCTCAGAGTGGCTTCGTCATTCAGAACAGTATCTGAAGCAGCGGTGTTAGTTATCAGCGGAACCATCCCTATAGATATTCTAGCACAAGAGCGTAAACGGAGATGGGAGGCAAAAACCACAGGAATCCCAGTACCATACTTCTCCGATAATAGAGTTCAAACACTCACACTTTGGCAGGCGAGATGGAACTCTGAAAGGTATGGTAGATGGACAGCGAGACTAATACCCGATCTAAAAAAGTGGATAGAAAGAAAGCACGGTGAGGTTAACTATTACCTCACATAGTTTTTGTCCGGACATGGGTCCTTTCGTAAGTATCTGTGGCGAATGCTCAGTATGATGATGCGGAACACACCTTCTTTAAATGCGAGAGGTGGAACGTAGAGAGAACAGGTCTGCATCGAGCTATTGGTGTATTTACACCCGAAGAAATTATCGAGAAAATGATGATAGACGAAGAAAAATGGAATGCCGTGGCAAATTTTGTGGAGGATTATATCCGAAAAAAGAAGCGCGAAACGGAAAGCTATGCTGAAGAGCATTGAGCATAGGCTTCTCAAAACAGGCGACCCTGGACGCAGGGTGAGTAAGTAAGTGTCCTTTTTAGGACGCCGTCTTGGCCCTCTACCTCGAAGCAATGCGGAAGCAGTCCCGGGGTGGAGGGAAAAATCGAAGAGAAGAGGAGGAATATTTTTAGTGGAATCACCACACACGTAGTAGCGACGGTTACTATATGGTGCGAAGGCATTTTTAACCCAACCTCACCGCCAAAAACAAAAACAAAAAAAAAAAAAAAAAAAAAACCAGCTTTGGGGTGAACCAAATTTTATTTGAAGGGTGAAAACAGTAAAAAGTTCCTTATTTTTAAACACTGACATCTTATAAAGGAGTTTGGCAAATGGAGTATATCTAAAAATGGGGAAACTTCAAAACTAGGTTTTTTGATCTCATTTTCGAAACATTTCTCACTACTTCGCTTTGATTTAAAAACAAAAATATGCAGCTAATTTTTTAAACAAAGTTTTAATTATTATACTAATAGCAAATATGCGACATGCGCTGCTCTAAGTATAAGGCAAAGTAGAAACGAAGGAGTAGTGAGCAACACAATAACAAATCAGCAGGTATAGAAATCAGAGAATAAAATCTCTCATCTTTGCTTCGGCTGCTTACTAATGCGTATCCCACTTAGAGGAGTTTACCACACAGCGAACATGCAACTACACATAAATAGCAATATTTAAAAAAAATGTTCTATTTTTGTTTCAAAGTTCCAATAGTAAACAGAAATAATTGATAAATTCGATTAATACAGAGTGATAGTAAAAATCTCTGAATTGATTAGTAAACAATTTAGCACTAGAAAAGATGAAGTTATTTTGATTGGTTGTTGTTTGAAAATGATTTTATTTAATTTAAAATATTGCATTTATAAACTCTCTCTTTTATAAATTTATGCAATTTATGTCAAGAGAAAAGCATTCCAGAAGAGATTAGTTTAATAACAGAAAAAATTCAAATCGAAGCCTTTTATGCGTAGTTATTTGCATACAAATATATTTCGAAATGTTGTCTCCTAAAACGCAAAAATAGAGATGAATTGAAAATAAAAAAGTTTCTCGTTAAGAGGTAGAGATCTGGTAGAGATATTTAAAAAAAAATTATTTTTGATTTGTTTTGATTCAAGATTCAGAGCTTGTGCGCAAATAGCATTGTTTTTAATGTTTCTATAGTTGTCAAAATCTTAATAGTAAAAAAATAATTGATACATTTTACTCGTATTAATGCAGAATGGAAGTTAACATACCAAGGTTATATAGCGAACCAACATTACAGCAATCGGTTGAGAAATGTTTGATTTGTTGCAGTTTAATATTATTTTGTTTTTAATTTTTTAACACTTTGGCTTATAGACAAGGTTCTTTTGTAAGTGTATGCGCAAAAAATAAATAAATAAATGGAATATATATTCCGCATTTTATAGAACAAGGATGGCTCGAAATTGGACGGAAAAGTTAGTGGAAGAGTATCGTGCGAGGAGCTCCCCATCAAGCGCAAATTTGAGCTTCCCAACCAGTGTAGTATTTTTCAAGCAAAGGTAGCCGCAATTAAGAAAGCAGTGCATTGTTTGCATAACTTTGCAATTACTGTAAAAGACATAAATATCTGCTCCGACAGCCAAGCAACAATAAGGCTTTGGACTCGTTGTTTGTTCGTTCGAAATTAGTCGAGAAATGCTTAACATATTTCTCGACTGCATCCGAATAATTCAATATAAAGCTAATCTGGGTTCCTGATCATCGCGGCACAGAGGGAAACTGCTGGGGTGATAAACTGGCTAGACAAGAGACCCTAGAGACGTTTCATCGCAAAACGAGTGAACTTGAGTTCCCTTGAGAACCCGTGGTCTGCCCCTGGAAAGATGAGCCTCAACTCAAAGAGAGCTGGACTAATACGAAATGTGCAAAGTCGTACGACCTTTCTGGCCGCGGGCGCTCGAATTTGGTGTGTATCTTTCCCAGATATTATTCGTTAGGTGTACATGCGGTGAGACTTCGTATTGCTTCAAATTCTTTCTGCAGAAACTGCCTGGCGGTGGAATCACCTCAATACCTTCTTCACAGCTGCCCTGCTCTCGTCGGGTAAAGATTTACACATCTGGGTTCTCTTTTTTCTACTACACCTGCGGATATCGCGGATTTAAATGTCACACATCTGGTGAATTTCATCAGTAGCTTGAATCGGTAAATACAAACGTAATTAGCCACTGTTGGTCGTCATCCCCTGTTTAACAAAATTTTATGAGAGATTTATAAAAAAAAACAAAAATAATAATTGGCGCGTACATTTCTGTTAGGTGTTTGGCCGAGCTCCTCCTTCTATTTGTGGTGTGCGTCTTAATGTTGTTCCACAAATGGAGGGACCTACAGTTTCAAGCCGACTCCGAACGGCAGATATTTTTATGAGGAGCTTTTTCATGGAAGAAATACACTCGGAGGTTTGCCATTGTCTGCCGAGGGGCGACCGCTATTAGAAAAATGTTTTTATTAATTTTGCTTTTCACCGAGATTTGAACCAACGACCACTCCGAATGGTCATCACGCACCAACCCATTCGGCTACGGTGGCCGCCCATAAAAAGGGGAGCAAAAAAACTGGTATTCTCGCACATTAACCCTGTATTGTTGCATATAGGCTACATCTTCTTATTCACTGAGTTGATAGTCCAAGAGACGTTAGAAAAGTAATGAGATATATTACATTTGAATTATGCAATAACAAAATGCAAGTTAGTATATTTAATGCCGTTTTCTCAGCTATAACCAGTAAAGTGAGCTTTCCTAACTTATCCTATAAACTCCACTTAACTTCAAACTCTTCGTTTTCTCAACTACCTGACAAAGATAAATTTGCAAGTCTCGAAACAGCAGCAAGACTGAAATAAAAATCCGTTATATTCTTCGCACAGTTTTCAAGGCCGGTAGTCCGCTGAAGCAAAGTCATCATCTTAATAAATTTTATTCCACTTTACACCTAACTAAAAGTTCTATGAGGCGCGTCAACTATTCAAAATACACTGGTTAAAAATTTTAAGAGAGTTGACCCCTGTGAAACTTTCTTTTTTAGATTTTTTTTGTTTAATGTTTTAAAAACATCGTAAGAATTATGTCCGAAATGAAATGTTTAATAAGACGTATGTAGAATTATTAGGCCTCTTCGTTTCACCAATCGTTAGAGAGTGGCGAATAGAAGCAGCAACTGGTATAAATAAACCTATTTTGATAGCGCTGGAATAGAGCTACCTAAAATTACATTTGTTAGTAAAATAGTGAGTTAAGCCAGTCATATGAGATATAGCCATATTCGCTAGCGGCGAACTCCGATAACTTTGTTGTTGCTTTCACATGCATATTTTTCGTCAAGTGGGCAGAGCCGAAAGATAACGAGCAGAGAAGGGACGAATCGAAGAGGCCTTTTATTTTTGACTTGATTTGTGACTTAAGGGGATAGATATCTGTAAAATTTCGAAAAAAACATTTTTTTTTTTCATAAAATGTTAATATAATCCTTTAAGAACATGTCAAAAAAATTTTAGAATGTAAATTTAAGTATTTCGTATATTATAGATCGTCAACAGCGACAACTCTATTTTTTGCGTTCGAGCGTTGGGAGAGGTATAGTCATTTTAAATAATTTTAATTCAAATCAGGGAAAATATGGCCGTTTACAGGTATCTGTTCCCTTAACTACTTCAGAAGTAATCACGTTTTGCATATTTAAAAGCGTTATTCTCAAAATTATGTTTTTCAAACTGCAGAACACTATAACTCATACAACTTTTATCTGATCGACTAAAAATTTTACCTGTGTCATTTTGTACGATTGTTTTACGAGTTCTATGAACGCACAATTTTATGAACAAAAAAGAAAAAGAATCGTATCTATGTAAAATCTGTTCTATAAAAAGTCTGTCGGTGAGTATGAAAGTCTACATTTTTATTTCTATCATAAAATTCTCCAGATAGCACCAGGTTTTGAACTAAAGAAAAAAATATGGATTTTAAAAATGTCTAACATTAGAAGAATCCGGCTTTATTTTTATTCAAGTTAAACTTTTTGAAAGTATTTAAAAACAAAAAAAATAAATAATTGGCGCGTACACTTCTGTTAGGTATTTGGCCGAGCTCCTCCTCCTATTTGTGGTGTGCGTCTTGATGTTGTTCCACAAATGGAGGGACCTACAGTTTCAAGCCGACTCCGAACGAGAGATATTTTTATGAGGAGCTTTTTCATGGCAGAAATACACATTTGCCATTGCCTGCGAGGGTCAACCGCTATTAGAAAAATGTTTCTTATTAATTTTGCTTTCACCGAGATTCGAACCAACGACCTCTCTGTGAATTCCGAATGGTAATCACGCACCAACCCATTCGGCTACGGCGGCCGCTTGAAAGTATTTGCAAAGTAAAAAAAATAGTTTTCTGGCAAAAATACAATTCACATAATTAAGTTGCTTTATCCTTTTATAATATTCGTAAAATTTTACATATAAAATTATTATCGTTAATTCGTTATAAAAATATAATTCATTATCTTATAAAGGCTTTAAAACCCGAAGTTCAAAACTTTTTATAAAACTCTAAAAAAAAAATTTACAAATTTCAGAGTTGTCAGCAAAATTTTATTTTTTAATCTTTAAGCAGAATCTTTAGAAAATTTCTGCGTAAGTTGAGCATTCATTACAATGAAAAGACTTCCAATGATATACTTTACATGGATGAAAATTCTTGATCTCGTTTGCAAAAAAAAATTGTCAAAAATTAATGAGATCTGTATCTAAGAGGGTACAATTTACAAAACTGAATATCCGGAATTGTTCTAAAAATCCTTATTAAATGGTTAAAAATTGTCTTATTAAAAAGTTGGAAGTTTTGGAAACTTGTTAAATTTTTATGAATTTTAAACAACGGACCCATTTCGTGGTCTAAGTGGCATCGTTGTCTCTATGTGCGATGCGGCTGCCAAACCTAACCTAAACAAAGTTTGGCTCATAAAGTGTTTGTTATACGATAAACTGGGTTTTTTTATAAACAATTTAAGAAAAAACTGCTGCTTGGAAGAAATTCCAACATTTCAAAAAGATAAAATGGGTTAATTATATGAGCTCAAGTGTAAGTATAAGAAACCGATTTTCATCAACGGTTTTAAACATTGTAAATCGTTTTAGAAAAACGCAGGTATGTAAATGACAAAAAAAACTGTTTCGTTTGTTAGGAGCTCTTAAAATATAAAAAATTTACCGCCTCACTGACGGCCAACAAAAAAGTGTCTGCGCTCGATCTGTACTTATGACGCCTTTTTTGTATTGAAAACAAAAATATTTGCTTATACTTTATTATACGAGTATGCCTAATGAAGCGGTAGAGAAAACAAACAAGTTCCTGAGGAATTTGCAAATTGATTTCACTCCCCTCAACCTACTTGCGAGTGAAGAGAAATGAGTGTATCGGCATAATAAAGCGATTTGCTATATTGGACATGAGAAAATGGAAAACCTTGAGGTCAAATACAAAAACTTATGACATTTGAAAGCCAGGTCGTTTTTGGCTGCCCGAAGAATACATTTTGGACGGCTTAAGCGACACACTACCCTCTATTAATAATTAATATAATATAATAATAATAATAAGCTTTATATCTTGCAGATTGATATCATTCTCGCTTTTAGTACTACTTTGGAACTATCAAAAAATGGATGAGGATGCAACATTTCATGTATGGAATTTAATACCGTACTCTAGAACTGTTTTGTTTTTTGTTTGTTGTTTTTCATATTAAGGTCTCATTTATTCCACTCACTGTGTCTTCTTCTCCTTCTTATTCTGGTACTGATCAAATATAGGACATTCCATTCAGTATGCATTCACTGCGGCTTTGCACAAGAAACCCAGGCACTAAATATTTAACAATTCTACTGCAGCTTTTTTTGTGCTTTATTAATGGTGAATGGCGCTTCATTGTGGCTTAATGGTATAGATCTATGATTTCAGAAAACTTCACAACAAAAATTTGGCGCATCGTTTGAAACAGAATACAACAATGATATTTTTTGATATCTTGAGGTTGAAATATGGTTGAAATAAATCCCTATTGAGTGAATAACTCTACAGCTCGGGAACAATTGAAAAAGGTGTACGAAATGCAGCACATCTCATGTGTTGCATTGATTGCTAGTTTCGTAATACCGAAAACGAGTTGCGGCTGAGTCAGTTGATTCTTCACAAGTAGAGCTTAGTAGCTTAAAATTTACCAGCTACAGCATTTCTACTAGTAATTCCACTACTGAAAATCTACAACACTCACCTATCATTATATTCCTACTAAGTATGATGTTACTGAACTACAGTTAAGTTATTTATTAATTTGTTGTGTTTTTATTTTGTGAGTTCAAAGCTGGCCTCAGAGTAAAGCAACAATTGTAGTACTTCAGTTGGAAACTTCAGAAACTTTCGGTTGTACTTAGTCGATGTTGAGCTCACAAAATAAAAATGTGAAAACTAAATATTTATAGGCCATGGAAATACTGTCAATCAAGTTATTTATTTATACTAAAAAAATCATATAACATGGCAAATATTTTACCTAACTTATACGCGCACACTGCTGTCAAAGTTATTTCACTAACTTTTGTTGGGCAATAAAACACTGTGTCTCCGTGTCACCGTAATCGTTGCGCTTAATAAACTTTATAACTGTTTTGGTTTTATGAGCGTATGCGGCACACTTTGTCGCCTCGCTGTGATTTGCACTATTTCTTGTTTTCTATTTACGTTTTTCTACACACATTTATCGCTTAAGTGCATGAGTTTGCTGTTGTTGTTACCTTTGGTTTTTTTCTCCTTTCATTCCTTATTGTTCTCTCATATATTCTTGTTTTATTTATTCACTTTTTGTTGCCTTGCAACGCGCGCAAATTTTATTTTTTGTTTTTGTATGATTTACTTGCACTTCCGCATCCGGTTTTTTAACTGCCTCTCATTAAATACACACACAAAAAAAATAAAAAAAAAGAGTACATTTACATACGGACATGAGCCGAAGACAACTAAGCGCACAAAAGTGCGCTACAATGCGGCGAATAATTGCTAGCTAACAATCGGTGTGGGACCCCGCATGCAGATGTATGTGCGTGTGTATGTGTAATGCAGTAAATTAAGCTAATTCGTAGCTCCAAAGTAACTACATTCAGCGCGAATGACTTGAGGCTTATTTGTTTTTTTTTTGGCCTTTTTTTCCTTATTTTATTACTGTTGTTGTCGTCTACATATTAGCAGTTTTTTTTTGTTACGTTAGCAGCCAGTACTCGCATAATCGTTGCTCTGTTAAATGGTGCTTGGTATTTTATGTCTTTGGATTATTATTTTATATTATTTTTTCGCTAAATCATTTATACTGATATTTTACGCGCGTTGTTTTTTTTTTTTTGTTTTAGCAAATTACACTTTTCTCATTTCTTGGCTATTGTCTTAATGTGGGTGCGTAAGCCAACAGGCAGTGGGGGCGCTAGCGTAGCAGTAATGGCTGCGCTGAACTTCAAAGTTCATTGATGCCTGCAATTACAGTTTATTAATTTTGAGTGGCCTGTCATTTGTGGTCGTTACCGTTTGAGCTTCGAAATCGCGCGCCTGTCGCGTCGCTTAGCTTTTATGGCTGCCACCGCCTACGTCGTCATAAATTTCATGTTCATATTACGAGTTCCATTGTTTATACTTCTATTGTTGTGTTAATTGTTTTCTTTTTCGGTTTTTTATTTTTGCTGTCGGCGTAATAAATTTTGTTGTTTTGTCACCACATTTATTTCAATAAAAAATTACGGATAATATTCCGCTGGCACGAAAGTCGCGTTATTTATTTTCCGTTTGTTATATTGTACTATTCGTATGAAAAATTAGTTAGGTTAATGAATTTGTAGTAAGTGTCCTGCGATGTTTTATTAAATACTAGGTTTTCGCGCTTATTTTATTTTCGTGTGATTTTGCGGAGCAAGCATGCGAACACATGTTGATCAGTTGAAATTATAAGCAAATGAAATGCACAAGCGTCTCATTTTAGGTAAAAAATTTATTAAAAAAAATAACTCCCATTCAAATTATTGACCCTCTTGGGCATATATGTAGTATACACCGTTCATCTATAAGAAATACTATTTAAATATTTGACTTTTCGCACTGCCTATTTATCTATTTTTTAACAATAAAACGCTCTAAGCGTCCGCACGCGTCCGCTTTTCAAACGTAACTGCCACTTGTTATCCTTTCGTGTCTGTTCGTTTGCTATGCCAAGCACTGATTCGTTTGACACCGCTAGCGCTTATCCAACTCAAATCGTATTGCTGTCGTTGCTGTCATTGCTGTGCTAAGCGAGGAACACTACGAGTACGCATACATATGTACATACATACTTGTATGCTGCTGCTAAGGCGGCTGCTGTTGTTGCTGGTGCTTCTTCTGCATTTTTACTGTTGCTTTAAATTTATCACCGTTAGCATTGTTCATTGTCGTCATTCTCAGTGTAGTAGTAGTCATCGTTATTGTCTTTATTGTTGTTGTTGTTGTTGTTGTTTTCCTAAAGCATGTTATTGTTTGATTGTTGTTATACCGCACACTGCCTTTGGTTGGCTGTTAGCTTTGGCCGGCGCTTTGTGTCTTCGGGTATTCTGCTCGGCTGCCACAAATTCACCACTTTCACTTTAGCGCTCTAGTTTTTCGTTCATTCTCAGCCAACAATATTCTCTCAATTACAAATGCCGCACGCTCTCACTGTTCCACTGGAAACACGTGCTCGTTGTGCAGATTTGTTATGAATTTTTTAATTTCTTTTTCGGCTTCCTTCTTTCGATGGTAAGGGAGACCCTTTGTCTAAAGTCCAAAAATATGCACATTACAAGAAAAAAATTAAAGTCTTTCGTATTTTGCAATGGGTGTTTTTTTAAAATGGATAAAATAACTCAAAAAATGGGGAATATAGCTGCTTTACGTGTATATACATAGGACTATTGTTGTGTTTGCACATCGAAAATATTATAAAAAAAAATAGTGTATGTAATTTCAAAAATTTCCTCAATCTCCCTGAAAAATCTATTCTTGGGAACTGAAAAACAAATTTGACGAGACTTGCGTCTATAGGTGGAAGAATTTTCTGAGCAGGTTACTGACTACTTTTTTCTCTGAAAATATTTGTTTAGAGGTATCGTTGTGATCGAATAATTTCCAAAAATCCTGTTTGTGATTTCATTTAGTTGTTTACTAGTAAATAATATACCAAATACAGCTAATCTTTTTGCAGATTTCTTCCGCTACAATTTTCAAGTTGATTCAGATTTGATTCATAAGTGTCATTTGAACATGATTTCATCAATCAATATTAGTTTGTTAGCCTTAAGGGGTAACACCACTGTAGAAATTTCAAAAAATTGATTTTTTTTTTATAAGCTTAAAAAATACTTTGAACCTTTTAAAATACAGAACAAAAAGTTTTATACGTTACCGAAGTTTATTTCATAAATATTTTAAGCTTTTAACCAAGCGTTAGTGACTGCTACCTAACGACTTCTCCAAATTTCCATACTTTAAATGCGTTTTTCTCAAAACACTTTTTCTGAAATTGGCACGTAGCATAACTCAAACAATTTTAAATATTTTTAATCAGGTTTTTCACTACGTCTGTATAATAACCTTCTTAAGAGAAGAGCGTAGGGGTTTTTCGATAGATTAATTTAAACGATCGTTATAATTATTTAAATGCCGTTTTTTTAGTCCAAAATAGAGTTTTTTCCTTCAAATGCTTGCTAATTCCACAAAAATAAATATTTTTTAAATCCCCTACGTGTTTCTCTAGCTATTTTTATCTAGATTAAGAAAAAAAAATGTTTCTTTGTTCCAGATTAAAATTTGCACCCTCTGTGCTGCGTGCCGCGGAGCTCCTTCAAGAGAAACCACATTACAAAAATGTCTCCAATGCCGCCATTTTGTAAATTGTTTCGATCAAACTTTGTAGTTCTGTATTTTAGTATATAAGTAATAACTTCCCAAATCAGAGTGATTCCTTTCCCTTTCCTTCTGTACAAAAAAATTCTTTAAAAATCGTGTTTATTTTACGCGTGTACAGTGGTGTTACCCCTTAATGCTTTCAAATCTGTAATTAAGCTACAATTCGGCAGCTCAAAGCAACGTCAAAATCTGGTAGAATCTTTTTAAAGAGCGGTCTACAATTGCTTATCCACTTTTACTAATGTTTAACAAATTCCTTGAACGGGGAGAGTTCTTAGATTCCCGGAAAGTAACAACCATTAATCCAGTATTCAAAAGTGGCAATAAAAGAAATTTTCCAATTATAGATCAATCGTCAAATTATACCCAGTTTCAAAATTATTTGAGCTTCTTGTGAAAGATAAAATTTATTTTGCAGTTAGTCGTTTTATGAAAGGTAGATCCACTGTTTCAAATCTTGTAGTGTTTTCTGGAAAGTGTATATAATCTTTTCAAAAAGAAGTCGAAGTTGACACTGTATACACAGACTTTTCAAAATTATTTGATAAGGTTAATCACACGGTTTTAATTTCCAAATTGAGCGATTTAGGAGTTCACTCAATTTTTTTTAAATTGGATTAAGTCCTATCTCTTCTCGAGGAAAAGTGTTGTTAGATTTCATGGAGCGTCATCTACTTATTTTATTGTGCCTTCTGGTGTACCCCAGGGAAGTTTACAGCGTGTCGTACTTTGTTTAATTTTTGTTAATGGCACTTCTGCTGATGATATAAAGATATAATCGGTGATTGCAAGTATAGCGGACTTTATAAATCTGTAATCTGATTTAGCTAGTGTTAGTGTTTGTATGTTTCTTATTATATATTTTATTCTTTTATACCCAGTTTCTAACACTTGGTGGTTCTAGTTTAACAAATCCGAAGTGAAATTGTTGGTCTTCGTGTGGTATTTCGCTCTAAATTCTCTTTTCAAAAACTTTTAATTACACCATAGCAAATCCACATTCTGTACTTGCTTTTATTCGACCTTTTAGTTCGGACTTTGTTGATCCATATACTCTAAAGCTATTGTATACATCTCCAGTGTGTTCGAAGCTGGAATACGCCATCTTGATTTGGAGACCATATTATGCTTGTAATATTAATAGGCTTGAACGTGTTCAGAAAGCTTTTGTCCGTTATGTTTCGCGTTCTATGAATTTCACTGATCCAATTCGTTTTTGTAAAAGTCGACGATTGCTGCTTAACCTTCCTATACCCGCGTTAATTTTTGTAACACATATACCCGCGCACGGTCTCACAGACCGAAAGTTCAAACTACATAAAATATTAGTTTTTTCAAACAAAACTAAAAACAAATTATTATTTTTCAATCCAGTTGATGTAATAAATAAATAAAACTACGCATTAAATTTGTATTCACTTATTTTATTGATTTTAAGTGATTAACAAAAAAGCCATCAAAATCGATCATTTTTTCTTAAGTACTACAAAAACAAAACAATAACATATTTTTTTATTCACATAAAGAAAAATAAGTGATAATAACTTAAAAAGACTTCTTGGACAATACGTAAATTATAAATTATATTAGTTTTTAGTCTTGAAATAAAAAATCATGGCATATCGCTATTCATGTAAAAATCTGCCTTAAAAAGAAAACTTACGCTTTTACCCCTTCAAAAAAAAAAAAAAAAAAAATGCTTTTTCTAGCTTAAAAAATATTTATTTGCAATAAAAACGTAAAACTACATATCTTATTCATTATCCGTACGGAAACACTCAGGACACACTATAGTAGCGTGTTCCAAACAAAAATACTGTCGGCATGTAGCACAGTTGTAACGCGTTTCTCGGTTTTTCTTTGAGGAACAGTATCCACAGCGACCACTTTTATTAAACGATGTTCCAGAAGTCTCTGGACCATCTATTTTACATAATTCAGAGAGCCGAAGTTTGATGGTTTTAGGCAAGGAACTGTTTAGAACTCGACGTCGAAGTTGCGAGTTAATAAGATCGTACGACAAAGATTCAAGAAAGGCTCTGCGGTTAATTTTCTTACTAGGATTATTTTGTACATGTATTATGTATGAATTTATACCCGCAACATTCATAAGGCTATAGAAAATAACCATGAGCCATCTTTTCGTACCTCGAGCAACATTATACGTTTCACACATTTTATCTACGGTGTCAACCCCGCCTTTCGTCATATTATAGTCCATTATCATTAGTAATCTCATTGATTTCAACACCAGCATGCATGCTCGATACAAGAAGCACATTTTCCCCTTTTTGGGAACATACGGAGACTGCAGTTGCCACGGTGTCCAAACAAACTGGATTTTTCCGCTCGTCCTCTTATCTCGGTGAATTGTTTGGGTAATTCTTTCTTATTTTTCCTCCCAATAATGGTCAGTTTGTGCTTAGATTCAAGTTTATCCAGCAATGGGATACTAGTGAAAAAGTTATCACATGTGATATTCCGGCCAGAATTGTGAATACTTTCGCTTAGTCGTACAACTAGTTCCATGGACGAGTTATCAACTTCATATGGACCACTAGGTTGCTTTCCTACGCTACATTTTGGCATATGTTAAGGCGTAAATTTTTATGCCATATTTATTTGGTTTTGAGGGGATGTACTGCCTGAAGCCACAACGACCTCTAAAAGCCTCCAATTTTTCATCTGTTGTAACAAACTGGGACACACTGTAGTATTTTCGAAACGCGGCTACAACTTCTTCAAATAATACCCTTATTGGAGCTAATTTATCTACGGCAGTCCTTTCAGCAAATTAGGTTTTATGAGATCAATATGTTCATTAATATACTTTACAATACGATTTATAACAACTTCAGTAAAAATAATCTCCAAACCTCGCCTATTTCCTTCAAGTTTTTTGCTTCTTCTCCCTCGTCGTATTCTTCATCATCTTCTTGCTCGGTATCATATCTTTCTACATCTCCTGCAATAAAGTCTTCAACGTCGCTGTCATTTTCATCCTCATAATCTGAAGTCGAATTTTCTTCCTCCAAAAGTAGTCTGATTTGCTCTTCAATTCATTATAATATTAAAAAGTACCTGTAAAATAGTAAAATGTAAAAAAATAACAAAGAAACAAAAAAAACAAAATAACTGCTTTAACTTCACAAAAAATTACACATATACCCGCGTCGGTCTCACAGACCAATTTTTATAAAATACACCAACACGCCTGTCTAGTCCAAACGCCAAATCAACACTAATATAGAGCTTGCAAGAAAAGCGGAAGCTAGCAGTAAATTCAACTTTGTAGAGTTTCTGGAAAAACAAAAATTTACGTAAAATCATTTTCTCGGTCTCACAGACCAACGCGCGGGTATAGGAAGGTTAATCTAAAAGCACTAGATAATGAAAGGCTTACTCTCTCCCTCACTTTCGCTTTCGATTAGATAAGTGGAGCGAATAACACCCTATCGCTGCTCGAGAAAATTAATTTCAATCTTCCTCAGCGAAGCTTACGAAATCATGATATTTTCTTGTTTGGGATGTTTTTTTTTCTTGGAAGGATGTTGAAATCGAAATCAGCAAAAACTCCCGCTTGGAATATATTGCTGTGGTCTGGCAGCTTGATAGGACAAATACACGTTAGTAATGCGGATTTCATGATTACTTCGTTTGCACGGTTTTTTTGGAAAACAAATTTATAGTTTTTTCATTTTATACGGGAACATGGGAACATATCCCCAAATTTACCATATGCCGCATGTATTTTTTTAGACATTTTTTTTTTGCACGCTTTTCTAAAGAGTTGGGTGTTTTTTTAATTAAAAAGGTATTTTCCGGAACAGAATGCACGACATCTTCATTTTCATTAATTTAATTGTATTGTAATTTGCCTAATGTGACATCACTCACGCTTATAAAATTTACTTTGTAAACTGTCCTACGCGGCAGCACTGTTTATATTAATACTGCCATTACATAACTTTCGTGTAATAAAAAAAACATTTTCATTCGATCAAGGGCATTCCGACAATAAAGTAAAGTATTACAAGAGATACATTTTTAAGTGATATAAGTTAGCCGTACTCATGCCATCTCTCTCTTTTTCGCACCTTGACTAATTAACGCCTAAATTACTTTCCTTCTAATCAAGTTCTCCACACATCTTGTAATGCAATTCTCAGGCACTTCTCATACTCGGAGTACCCCATTGTTAAAAATTTGCAGTTTCAATTACATTCCTAATCTTTAACTGTAAGTAATGCACTTCCAAATATGTTGCAATCCCCATAAAGTGACAGACAGTGAAAAGACGCTAAGCAATAGAGCTTTATTTACTTAGACAAATGCATGAAAAGAGCAAACGCTAATGTCTTTTGAAAGGAGTCTACCCCATACACGTCCATACATACCTATGTGCATATGTACGCCCATATGTATGCTTACTGGACACTCAATTTTAAAGCAAACAAATGCTTATGGATGTATGTATGTGCATACATTTGCATTATTTTTCAAATGAAATCGTTTGCTGGGCGTGACATCTCAAACAAATATGTACATATCTACACATGGGAGTGTGTATGCCTTTGAAGAACGCAAACACATTTTGTAAGCATATTTGCCTAGCGGGAAATATTTTTCAAGTACTCAGCAAATACACTCGTAAGGAAGCACTATCTAATTTTTTCCTTCTTCCTATTTTTAGTTCCAAATTCATATAAATATATATTCATGTATGTATGAAATTGACCACACAATGCTAACTGCGGTCGAAGTGTGTACGTGAAAGAGAGTGAATCCTTCACATGCGGAATAACTTCTGGTAATTTTTTTACACATTACTATGATTGAATATGAAGTAATGAATATGAATATGACTATGACTATAAATATGAGTATGAATCTGAATAAGAGTATAAGTAAGAATATGAATAAGAGTATGAGTATGAGTATGAGTATGATCACGGGTATGAGTAAGAATATGAATAAGAGTATGAGTATGAGTATGAGTATGAGTAAGTGTATGACTATGAGTATGAGTATGAATATGAGTATGAGTATGAGAATGAGTATGAGTATGAGTATGATCACGAGTATGAGTATGATCACGGGTATGAGTAAGTGTATGACTATGAGTATGAGTATGAATATGAGTATGAGTATGAGAATGAGTATGAGAATATGAATATGAGTACGAATACGAATACGAATATTACTGTAAGTATGAGTAAGAGTGTGAAGAAGAGTATGAGTATGAATATGAGTATGAGTATGAACATGAATATGAATTTGACTATAAATATGAGTATTAATTTGAATAAGAGTATGAGTGTCACTGTGAGCGTGAATTTGAATATAAATTTTAATACGAATATGAATATGCGTATGAGTATGAATATGAATATATAAAAGAAAATACATACCGCTCGAATAGAGGGTTACACTCAGCCCTATCAAAAAATACCAACCCATAATAAGCGTTTTCAGATGTAAAACTTTACACGCATATATTTGTATGTATGTAGATATACTAAAACAGCCGCATACGTACTATAAATATCTGCACATCCGAATGCGACCACTTTTGACTTGTGATTGAGTGTTTGCATTAAATTTTGGAAATGCTCATTTCCATTTCCATTTCATTCGCATTACAAATGTGTTTTTGATTTGGTTCCCGAATCGTCTACTTCGCCCTCAACCACTAACCGCTCTGCACATATTATGTAGGTAAGTATGTTACAACATGCCACTATGGCATTTGAGCTCCACTATTTTATGCGGTCAACTTGGCTAACCGGCCGATGGTCTGCCAATGTTGGCGACCACAACTGCAACGTTGCAAGTCCGCCCGTTCGCGCTAACTCAATTTTTGTGATTTTCTGATTTTGTGATTTTGCGTTTTATACGAATACATATGTACGTGTGTATAATGTACTCAAGTGCCGAAGCTGGCTTTTTGTTTGCCTCCATCTTCACTCTAGCTTTGGTGCGCCAATTGCTAACTGTTTTCCGCATATTCGTACTGTTATTCGGCCATTTGTTATGTGCAATATGATGCATGCCACATGCACCTTCTAGTTTCATTTCACTACCACATTAGCCAACGTATTGCCCTTCATACTCTGCCTTTCATAGCCGTTACTAGTTTTTAGCTTACTGTTCAATGTGCCACGCACATGTCCAGCAATTCGTTTGCGGTCGCCAATGTCTGCCGCCCGAGCCTTCCAACCGGACTTGATGACTTTTGAAGTGTGTTTGATTTGTTGCAAAATGTGCTGGGAATGTTGTTTTTTTCTGCTTTTTGTTTTTGTTTGTATGTATGTATATTATCCGCCTCCTGGCAAAGCAGTTAGTTGGCAAGCCGTATATGCCGACCACTATTTTGCTCTCCGTATCCGGTCAGCCGTGTAACCGCTGCAGTTCCACTCGCCCCAATTCACCCTCTCCGCTTCATTGCTTGACCGTTGAGCAGCCCGGTTTGTAACGAACGTAATTTAGTGGCCATTTTGTTAAATTAAATTTCAATTCCTGCACACAATTGCCCATTTTTGATTGAGTTTGTGTTAAACGATTTTTGAAGGACGCGCACAAATGCACACATAAACACATAAACACACAAACACGCATGCATTCAAATATTTATGTTAAGCTATGCGCGTAGTGAAATCAATCAAAGGTAAAAACGCAATCTGTTCGCCTGCATGCCTCTCCAGGCAGCATTTTCCCTCACATTCCTACGCAAGCGCACATGTATGCATTTGTGTGTATGTATGTGTGTGTATGCCTATTTTATTGCGCATTTAGTGTTACTGTTTTTGATTTGTTTACGTATATATTTGTACTAGCATATTTGGGCGTGTGGCAAATCAATTGCACTCAAACGCAGCGATGCGCAGAAATTGGAAAATTTTAATTTTCGTTGATTTAATTAAAAGTTTCAAGTATATTTTTGGTTGTTAGTTTGTTGCGCGTGACAGCGATATGTGTTGCATGTGGCATATTACGCATTTACGGATGACCATTGTGCGGGTTGGTAAGTTTATGTGTTTATGCGCTTACGCCCTCTCTGACTGGCATTTGATATGCCGTGGCAGGGTTTAAATTAATATTTACATTCGGGGGCACATTTTCGCTTAGGGCTAATGTGTTTGGAAAATAGAATTTCTTTGTAGGTGTTGCTAACTGTACAAATGTAATTGATTGCAATTATCAAAATTTACACCTGAATAATTGGAAGTTAATTGTATTTAATAAAGCAGGTACACAATTCTTGAAGGTTTTTATTTAGCAATAAATTAGGGATTTTTTCAATTGATTTCGGAGATGTTGAGTTTATTTTTTTGTTTTTGAGCCCAGACTGTGATATTTTATTTTATTTTTTTTTTTGTTTAATAATTTAGCATTAGTTTTAGTTGTATAGGAAAATTTTCAGGAATAATGCCTTCTTACAAATTGAACACCAGGAATTTAAAATCCTGTAGAACGTAACATTTATTGAGGAAGTTGGACGCGGAAAAATACTCTCAATCCATGAAGGGAAGGGGAGGGAAATACAGTAGATATTTCTAGTCGCAGTGCTAAATTGCCTCATAATAATAATAATAGCATACTTGCCCACAGAATAGCACTACTCACCTGCAAATACCAGATGAGAGCGCTCTACTGCTGTTAACGCATACTGAATGCAGTACAGTGCATGAGTTGTGTGAGTGTACATCCTGGTACGTATACTACTTTTATACATAACTAGCAACCCGCCCGGCTTCGCACGGTTATAAAATATATACCCTATGTCACTCCCTGAAAAAATGATTAAAATCGATCCAGTAGTTTTGGCTTCTTCATTACCCCAGTGGCCCGCACGCGTTAAATTTAGAGTAAAACAGTTCCCCTTTCTTTATAGCATGAAGATTTCCTGTTATCTTTGGAATATCTAAATTCATAACCTGCACTTTAACATATTTACTTTTTGCATTTTTACATATATAATATATTTATTTTATTTTTGCAACAATTAATATATTACAGAATGTCTTTATATACAACGTTCATAGTTTTCTTGTCATTAGACAATACAAACATGTTTTCTCTAGAGGTTACTCTTGAAAGAGCGACATACAGTTGGCCATGTGAAAAACAGTCAACACTCAAATCTAAGCCTGCAACGTTGAAGGTTTGACCCTGAGATTTATTAATGGCCGCTGCAAAAAATGTCTTTACCGGAAATTGTAAGCGTTTAAATTGGAATGGTAGATCCGATGGTATCAGAGGGATTCGGGGAATCAATACATCTTCTCCGGTACCACATCCTGTGAGTATTGTGCACTCTATTATGAAAGTTTTCAGTGATTTTACCAACAAACGCGTGCCATTGCAAAGTTTAGGTGGACTTAGGTTTCTTAATAAAATAGCAGGACAACCTATTTTCAGCTCCATTTTGTGAGGAGGGAGTCCAGACGGTTTCAAAGAATTTAGAAATTCTGTAGGAAATTGAACAGCTTCTTCCAAATCGAGAACAGTATCGACAGTGGAATATATTTTCGTCGGCGCATCAATCTTTGAAATAATCAAGTTATTTACTTTATCTACTTGTTCGTTAGTTGGTGACAGAATAGCTCTTTCTTTAAACCAAGATATTGTCTTATAACTTATGCTATCAATGTCAGAATAGACATTGTTGACTAACTCTTGGATGTTATCTATCAAAATACAAAGGTTTTCTAGGTTAATACGTCCCTCACTTTGTGTTAATTCTCCATTGCCAACTTTTAGCTTAAGATGACGAAACCCTCATATTAGTTTTAAGCTCTAATTTTTTGACATGCGACCAAAGGTGGGATCTTTTTAGCGAAGCATTTATTTCGTCAGCACGTGTTCCTCGAGTCACAACTGGTAGGATTTGACGGAAATCTCCTGAGAACAGAATTGTACATCCACCCATAGGTGCATTTTTGTTGCGCAAATCGCGCATTGTCCTATCCAGTGCTTCCACAGACGTCTTATTTGACATGGTAGCTTCGTCCCAGGCTATTAATGAGCAGTCACGCATCAATTTTCCTGTATTGCTCTGTTTAGAAACACTACAGACGCTGTTATCATCATCGGTGGCGATTTTGAGTGGGAGCTTGATTGTAGAGTGTGCGGTTCGGCCTCCTTTCAAAAGAGTAGCGGCAATGCCGGATGACGCAACAGCTAACGCAATTTTTCCGGTAGACTTCAATTACTAATTACTGATGTAATATCTTGAAAAATATTATTTTTAATTATATGCTGTAAAGAGCCATATACATAGATCTATATTAAAACAACAATGTATTTAAGGTATTTAATTGGATAAGGATTAATGCTGTACCTATTTGTTGAAATCGCTTCGAAAATAAGCTATTAGTTGTCGTAAAATGTAAATGACAAAAAATGTTATTGTATGGAATCGATAGCAAACTTAACGCGCTCCGAATCAATAAAAACTATTCAAAAACTGTATTTTAATTATGTGAGATTTACTAATATAGAACGTGAAAATAGCGGTTTATTTCGCTGTAAAATTGTATGTACATATACATAATTACATGGGATTCAGTATATACATACATACATATGTACATACGTCCGAAATGAAATAATGCGAGCGATTCGTAAATACATACATACATACGTCACCATACGATGTAATTCAACATTAATGAGGTGTGGTGAGATTATCGCTTAACGCCTGTTGCTTCATTCGGTTGACAGCGAACAAACACACAAACATTTTTTTTGGAAAAAGAGCTGCTTTTGTTTAAACAATTTTGGTTAAATAACAAATAAATCAATTATTTTTTTTGATGCAGAACGAAGGTAAATATTTCAAGGTTAAACTTCAAGAAAGTTTCATTTTAATTGGTTGATTCGTTTATGATTTATGGCCGTGAAAACAAAAAAATTATGATTTTTTGCCATATTTTGACTGATTGCCACGCCCCCTTTATATATTTCTTCACATTATATAGATATAAACCTTCCTCTTCAATCAATCTATCTTTAAAAAAAAACCGCATCAAAATCCGTTGCGTAGTTTTAAAGATTTAAGCGTATACGGGGACATAGGGACAGAAAAAGCGACTTTGTTTTATAATATGTAGTGATATATATTTGCTAATCTTAAAGTTAGTGTTGATTCTTATGTTCAATAACTAATATGTGCAGATCGTGGACTAACTCAGTAGGGAATTATGTGGAGTCATTTCTGTTGAAGCAAATGAAAATTTACGCATTTTTCTGTTCGTACTTACATAAATTCCTTATCTTTTCCTTTCAAAAATGTATTATTGTTATGTAAGTGTTTTATGAATACTAAATACATATATAAAGTCTTTTATTTAATACGTAAACAAAGCCGCAGACACCAGCTAGTATATATAATATATATATAGTGCTATATAAAAACTAAGCCTAGTGCTACTCACGCGTATAGCCCTCTCCCACCGCCCCCCCCCTCCTCTTGCGTGAAAGTATGCATTGAAAAACTATAGTAAAGGGTTTTCCAATAACAGGTGCTATAGGTGAATGGATTGCGCTATCGAGAGATGATTAATGATTTTTAATGACCGAAATTGGAAGGTATTTGTTTAAGCAACAAATATAAAGACTTGATCACTTCGAAGCTGTACAAGCAATGAATTTTATTGAGCGTCACATTTTTTAGTACAAAGGAAAATAACTGTTTAAAGCTAACTGTGCATAAATACCATATGTATGTATGTATAGATGAATTCGAAGAAATAATACCAATTACATAGGAAGTTGCTATAAATTAAGGTGGTGCCAGATTGGACGAATTCTGAACATCCTGCCCGGTTGAGGCGCTGGCCTCAAAATGCTCTGCGTCCAGAAGCCGGCACAATTTCTGTACCGCACGAGTCATCATACCGTTCGCCGTCTGAAGCGTGACATTACGTATTAAACCATTGCTGCCCGGATGAACCGCAGTTACGCGCCCTAAGCGCCAATATGTTGGTGGTAAGTTCTCATGTCTTACGATGACTATGTCTCCGATCTTTACGTCCCTTGATTTCGTCTGCCACTTGTTTCGAGTTTGAAGAGTAGATAAATATTCCTCGCTCCATCGTTGCCAAAATTGTTGATGTATCTGACGCAGCCAGAGCCAGTGCTTAATACGGTTGGACGGAATTGTTCTGATGTCAGCTTCAGGGACTGCAACCAGTGGAGCGCCAACCAGAAAGTCGGCAGGGGTCAACGCTAACTTATCATCGGGATCATCGTATATAGGTGTTAGCGGACGAGAATTTAGGCATGCTTCAATGCGTGTCGCCAAAGTCTGAAGTTGGCTATACCATAATGACTGCGCTCCAACGAGGCGCACCAAATGATATTTGGCAGATTTTACCGCAGCCTCCCAGAGACCACCTTGATGAGGAGCGCTGGGAGCGATGAAGTGCCAATGAGTACCGAGATTCGCCAAACTTTGTTGGTTGTTGTCGTTCTGCCAAGCAGCCAAATCTTCTTTAAGCAAACGGTTAGCACCTGTGAACGTAGTACCGTTGTCACTATAGAGATCTCGACATGGACCTCGTCTACTTATAAATCGCGTAAATGCATCTAAGAATGCGGGTGATGAAAGATCATCAACAACTTCAATATGCACGGCCTTGGTCGCCATGCAAACGAAAACAGCTAGATATGTTTTGATCGTTGTGCGCGATCTTTTTGTGCCGATGCGCACCGTAAAAGGCCCGCAATAGTCGACGCCTGAAGATATAAATGGCCGTGCTGCCGTAATGCGATGCCTGGGTAAGGATGCCATCTGCTGAGATAACGTTACGCCTCGATGTCGTCGGCAAATAACACAAGTCTGTACAAAGCTTCGGACTGCTTGCCTTCCGTTCAATATCCAGTACCGTGAGCGAAGAGTTTGAAGAGTGATTTGTGCCCCACCATGACGCGTGGTTTCATGTGCGTGTCGGATGAGTAAGTGTACCAAACTCCCATGCTTCGGTAAAATTATCGGAAAACGTCGATCTTCTGGAAGGTCAGCGTGACCAATACGACCTCTGACTCGCAATATGTCGTTACAATCTATGTAAGGGTTCAATGACCTTAGTTTGCTGGAGCTGGATATTTCCGATCCCTTCCGAATCAGAGACATATCACTCGCAAAGGTATATTGCTCGTTTCGGATTAGCACGTTAAGAGCATCGTCCATTTCTGTAGGATTGACGATCAGTCTTCGCAAATGTCGGCGAACTGGTAGCCACCGAAGTACAATTGCCACGGTACGAAGAAGCTTTTGCAATGAATTAAAGCGTTCGCTTAATGGAATTATTTGGCCGTCGTCATCTTTTAATTCGATCCCAAAGGAAATTGGTAGCTGTTTGTCCATAAGCCATTTTGGCCCTTGCCACCACAACTGATGTTCAACCAGTTCTGATGCTCGGATACCTCTACTGGCACAGTCTGCCGGATTTTGTGCAGACCGTACATAATGCCAACGATCTGGTGATGTCAGCTCTTGAATGTGACGAACACGATTGGAAATGTACGGCTTGAGAGTAGTTGGAGGTTTACGTAACCAACATAACACGATTCGCGAGTCGGACCATAAATGATAAGAAGTGTCCGTTAGACGTAAAGCAGTCCGCACACTGTCAAGTGTGGATGCGAGTAAATGTGCCGCACAAAGTTCTAGGCGAGGAATCGTTGCACCCTTGAGTGGCGCCACTTTGGTGCGAGCTGTTAGCAATGATACAGTTGACCGACCTTCACCGTATGTTGTCCTAGTATAGAGGACAGCCGCATAGGCAAGTGGACTTGCATCACAAAACCCAAGTAGCATAGTAGTCTTACCCTCAGCCAAACCTAACCATCGTGGTACACGGATACGGTTTATAACGTCAAGTTCTCTGTAAAATAAGACCCACGTATTTTGAAGTGCATCTGGGAGTGGTGCATCCCATTCTAAGCCAGCAGACCACAACTTCTGAATAAATATCTTCCCGGCAATAACAATTGGAGCAAGCATGCCAGTAGGATCAAATAGTTTGGCGACCTCACTTAAAACCCGACGTTTTGTGAGGCATCCGATGTTCTGGTTTAGATTCGCTTTGAAAAAGATCTCATCTGTTGTTGGGTCCCAGCTTAAACCAAGCACAGTTGCCGTCGATGGTTCACTTGCTAACTCTACGATTGAAGAATTGTTACTAATTAAACGCCTTACAACCTCACCACTATTAGAATGCCATTTTCGTAAAAGGAACTGTCCGGCCGACAAAATCGCACTCACATTGACAGCGAGTTCGAAGGCTTTATCCTCAGTGTCACAACTGATGAGAAAATCATCTACATAAAATGATGACAGAATCGCATCTCGCGCAACAATCGACTGATGGCCATCTGCGACTACGTTGTAGTTATCATAACTGCATTGATTGAGTGCGCGAACTGCGTTGTACGGGCTACAAGCCATCCCATACGTCACTGTAGTTAAACGGTATACTGCTAGGTCATTGTCTGGTGATTCTCTCCAAATAATGCGTTGGAAATCCCTATGTTCGGGAGTTATCAGAATTTGACGGAACATTTTCTCGATGTCTGCTGTTAATGCTACGCGAAAACACTGAAAACGAAAGATGATATTCACAAGTGGTTCTTGAATCGTGGCTCCCACCAACTGGACGTCGTTCAGTGAGAGGCCGCTCGTGGTCCGCGCTGAAGCATTGAACACAACGCGGAACTTTTCCAGAACCGCGTGGTGAGGGATGTAGTAGTTGACCCCCCCATCTCCAATGTGACTAACGGGTTCCATATGGCCGAGGTCCGCGTATTCGCGCATTAAGGCAATGTATTTTTTCTTGAGCTCACAATTCGCTGCTAGTCGTCGTTCAAGAAGATGAAATTGTCGTAAAGCATGGGCGTATGAGTTGCCCAAAGCCGGTGCGTCAGGATGAAATGGTATATGAACCATGTAGCGCCCTTCCCTTGTGCGGGAGTGTGTGGTCAAAAAGATTTTCTCACATTCATCTTCGCCGTTACAATCTTGTGAAGGCACTTCCTCTAACTTCCAAAAGCTTCTTACGAGCTCCTCCAAGCGTGCGTCCTCTTCGCCTTGCTGGGTGCTGAAGGAAAGAGTTGGCGGCGTTGCTGGCTGCGCTGCTGGCACTGGACCGAAGACAACCCAGCCGAAGCGGGTTCGCTGGGCGTGTAGCTCATTGAGGCCACCGAGTCTTATGTCCCCTTCGACTGCTTTTCCCCATACATCCGCACCAATAAGAATGTCGATATTGCTAGGAATGCCGAACTGCGTATCGGCCAATTCTAGACCATTCAAATGCTGCCACCGTGTCATGTCAATATGCACTGTTGGGATGACCTTAGTAATTGACTGCATGACAAGTGCAACGATTTCCAAACTGAAATTGGAATAGAGCGATTTTAACGTGAGTGTGACACGCCCACGTGTACGTGCGTAGGAGTAAGCTCCGATTCCTTCCACCGAAACTTCGCATTTGCTCCTATGAAGAGACAAAGAGTTAGTTAATTTATCTGTTATAAAACTAACCTGTAATCCGGGATCACAGAGCACCCGCGCCAGACGTCCATTGGTAGAGTTGCCGCATGCGTATACACGCGCAGTTGCCAATAACACTGTTGAACTCGCGTCGGCAAGGCAACCTACCACAGCAGGCTCTAGTCAGAGATTCGAATTTCCGGATGCAATAGCAGTGACGGCTCCTTCCGGACACGTTGACACTGACTCTGATGGATTCTGAGATAATGATTCGCGGCAAAGTAATGAGTTGTGCTTACGACCACAGTGACGGCAATTCCCCGATGGACATTGTCTTGCTGAATGACCTTGCTTTAGGCAGTTAAAACAAAGCCTTGCAGTCTTTGCAGCAGTAATTCTGTCTTCGTATTTCATCACAAGAAAGCGTGCGCATTTCATAATACGATGTGCACCTTGGCAGTATGTGCATTTACCCTCCTCTGCAGATACGACGTGTGATCTAACAGCTCTTGACGGACCACCAGCGCGTTGATGACTCTTGGACGTAAATTCAACCCCATTGCCCCATGTGACAACTGTTGTGCTGAGGCTATGAGCCCGCTGACCCAAAAACGTAAGCAGCTCATCGAGGCTCGGAATTTCGGTGGGTGAACAGCTCATGTTCCACTCGCGCTGTGTAGTTATCGGAAGTTTCGAAACTATTATCGGTACGACCACAGCATCCCATTCGGCCACTGGTAGACCCATGACATGTAAAGCTCGTAGTGATTCATGTACCGTGTCGACGATGAACAGTAACGCAGTTGGTGTGTCCTCAGTTGTCGGCTTGATATTGAGTAAGCGTGACACATGAGTCTCAGCCAGCTGCCTTCTATTGTCAAAACGTTCTTTAAGCGCCTTCCATAAATCAGCGTATCCCCCAGAATATACACTCCCGACGAGCGGTACAGCACTTGCGCTTACTGCCTGCCGCAACTTGCCTAACTTGTAGGCCTCAGGATAGTCTGTATTGTGGACAAGCAATTCAAAAACGTCCTTAAACGCCAGCCAATTCTGCATAGTTCCATCGAACGTTGGAATTGCAAGCGGTTCTAACTTAACCTCACACTCTCGCACAGGCATCACAGCAGACTGACTCGGTTTTGCACCCATGATTGCACGGTTCAAGTGGGTACATGCATTGTTGTAAATACCTTTAAACCCTTCCCATAACTTCTCGTGGGCCTCCAACTCGGCGTTTGCTGCATTGCCCACCAACAGGTCATGGTTGGTCACGAAACGTGCATAATGTGCTGACAATGATTTCAACTCTTGCTCAAGATGAAATTCATCAAATGCACCCTGCTGGAATCCACTCACCCGATCGTGTATGCGTTTAATGGCCTTTATTGCCGAAGCGCGCAAATTTAATTCTGCCATTAGCTCGCAGAATTAAAATCACACAGTTGTGGGATGCACTTTAACTGCTATTTATGCACTTGATTGCTTGGGTATAAAATTCGAATCAGTACTTGTCACCGTTTGTTGTAAAACTATCAATGAATGTACTTTGATTTCACTCAATTTAATTATTTGTCCTCACAGGAGGCACCAAAATGTTTAAGCAACAAATATAAAGACTTGATCACTTCGAAGCTGTACAAGCAATGAATTTTATTGAGCGTCTCATTTTTAAGTACAAAGGAAAATAACTGTTTAAAGCTAACTGTGCATAAATACCATATGTATGTATGTATAGATGAATTCGAAGAAATAATACCAATTATATTACATAGGAAGTTGCTATAAATTAAGGTGGTGCCAGATTGGACGAATTCAGAACAATATTGATCCGAACAACGTTTATTTTCAACAAAATGGCGTAACGTGCCACACAAGCAAGGAAACCATTGATCTTTTACGGGAAAAGTTTCCGGACCGTGTTATCTCTCGGAGAGGTGATCACAATTGGCCACCGAGATATTGTGATTTAACAACTTATGACTCGTTTTTGGGGCCACGTGAAAGAGAAGGTCTACGCCAACCGCCCAGGGTCAATTCCAGACCTCAAAGATGGAATCCGTGAGGCTTTGCAATTCGGTTATGGAAAATTTCATGAAAAGGATATTGTCCTGTAAGCGTGGTCGTGGTCGTCATTTGTCTGATGTTATTTTGCACTATTAACGGCATACTTTCCTCTTTATAATGAAATAAACATCCGATCATTTGTATTAAAAAATAGCATTTTTCTTTGAGTATCAAAATAATACCTCTTTTTAAAAAATTCTTTATAATAATACAGGGTGGGCCATATAGCGTTTGCTTTTTGAATCACCTATATTTTTGAGAATGGTAACACAAATGACATGTCAAATGTGTTCATAATTTACTTAAAGGTTTGACAATTACGTAATGGAACGCTATACGCTTGAACAAAATTGGGAAACATTGAAAACCTATTTCCAAAGTGGTGAGACTTCTTCTTCTTTTCTGATTTTCACGTCGGTGGCTACGTCAATAAGCTAAATTGTCGGATTTGGGGCTCAGAAAATCCTCACGTTACTGTAGAGAAGCAAATGCATCCACAACGAGTCACTGGTTGGTGCGGTTTTTGGTTTGGCGGCATCATCATTTCTCGAAAATGAGCGAGGAGCCGCGGTTACAGTAAATGGCAAGCATTACCATGACATGCTTAACGAGTTTTTGTTTCCAAAAATTGAAGAGGATGACATGGACGACATTTGGTTTCAACAGGACGGTGCAATTTGCAAGTTTGAAAAAATATTGATTAGTTTTTTTTTATAGCCGATTCAAAAAGCAAATTTTACATGGCCCACCCTATATAACTTGTAACTTTTTGTTTTACGTGACTTGGGCACATACAAATTAAAAGCTAGTTCTAAAAAATACTGGAAAAATTTCAAATTTTACCAAGCCTAGAGGTGGATATGAAATTTGATTTAAATAAATGAAGTGCCGCTTTACTGACTATTAGGAACCAAATCCCAGTATTGACTTTTAAAAACGATTTGAATGAAAGCTGGTGTATACTAAAGTTTTTGTTTCCTTGCTTCTTTCTTATAAAAGTATGTTTTAATACAATATAAAAGTATTTTATGATTGGTTTTCAATTAATTACAATATTTCTATCCCAGCTTTAATGTACTTTCGCCAAAGGAAACAATGCTGAAAAATGAAAAAAAAAACCATGCAAATAGGAGCATTGCACGCAAAGTCCTTATATTACTTACGGGTTTCGTTGTTTTATTTTATAAGACTTATAGATGTATGTACAAGGTGAAGTCCAAAATAAAATAGACTGCCCTCTTAAAAATGTTTTTGATGGCGCCATCGTTTTAATGAGTTAGTGCGTTGGAAGTTACATCAATAGCTGACTTCCAGTAAAAGCTTGGTGACATTCGGATGAGTAGAAGCAAAGTTATTGCGTCTAAGGTGTTAGTACGTTTGTGTCATCGGTACAAAAATGAGTTTCGAGCAAGGAGCTAATATCAAATTTTGTTTTCAAATGGACAAAATGTTTACTGACACATTTGAATTGATTAGAAAAGTTTATGACGATGATTGTCTATCTCGTGCCAGAGTTCATGAGTGGTTTACACGTTTCAGAGATGGTTATAAGGACATAAATGACAATGAAAATGCGTGCCGCCCAAAATCAGTAAAACCGAAAACTCCATCGAAATTGTTCATAAAATTAACAAAACTAAACCGAAATCATCATTGAAATTCATCAAATCCGAGTCGAATATCCGCAAGTTATCCATTTATCGTATTTTAACTGATCATTTAGGCTTACGGAAGGTATGTGCACGTTTCATTCCGCACAAGTTAACTGAGGACAAAAAATCATTATAGAGGCGAGAAAGGACGAGAATTTGCTTTAAAATATTATAACTGGTGATGAAGCGCGGTGTTTCTAATATAAACCTGAAACAAAGCGTCAAAGTGCCGAATGGAAAGCCCAGACGAGCCATCACCCAAAAAAACGCGTTTGGAGAAGTCAAAAATCAAGTCGATGGTCATTTGTTTTTACGATTCCAATGCAATTGTCCACAAGTAGTTCGTGCCAATGGGCCAAACTATCAATGCGATTTCCTATTTTGGCGTTTTGAAGCGTTTATTGTATCGCATTCGTTAAATTCGTCCTGAATACCGCGAAGGAGCAAGATGGCGCTTATTGTGTGATAATGCACCATATCATCGAGTGGATCGACTTGTGACTGATTTTGTGACCAGAAATCGCATTTTAACCATCAATCACTCATCGCGTTCACCTGATATAGCTCCCTGTGGCTTCTACCTTTTCCGAACATTGCATTTGGCCATTAAAGAAAAACGTTGTGCGTCCGTAAAGGCCAACCAAAGGGATTGTACCGACATTCTGAAGGGCATTCCGGTCAATGACCCGAACCATGAACTCTTTCGAAAAGCTTTTAGAGAAGACTATTTTGAATAAATAAACTGGAAGTTGTCAGAACAAAGCTCTTGTCGTTTCTAATTTAGCTTAGTCTTCTTTATTTTGGTCTTCACATTGTAAGTTGCTAAAACTCAATGAATTTAAGTTTTACGTCACTTAAAAATTGGAGCCACATAAATGGCTAAAAAAAAGTAACTTTTATAACTCTTCAACGATGGAAAAATGGAGTATGAGGAAGTAACGAAATACTTGTTTTTGAAAAATAAATCCACTGACAAATTACAAAGGAGCCAAAAGTGATTTAGGTATAGTCTGAACTTTTGTTATTAATTTAAATGAGGCCGAACAAGCATTTTTGAGGAATACCGTCCAGATCGACTAATTGAGGTAACCAATTCAGAAACGAACGGAACGTCAAAGTGGAAAACTATTTGGCTCTAGTAATAAGGTCATTACTGAAACTAACGGGTATTTTGAAGAGTTGCAGCAATTTTATTTTTAAGAAGGAATGCAAAAGATAAACAATTTTTGAAAGAAGTCTATTTTTCAAAAATTTACAGAAAAAAGAGGTTGTCTGTAAAGTCGGTTTACTGACGATAGTTTAACGTGATAACGTCATAAGAAAATACTGATTGAATGGTTGCATTTTTCAAAAGAAAATTTGAATTTTATTTATTTGATAGATATTTTGTATGGATATAGAGAATGAGTTAACATAACATAACATAACATAACATAACATAACATAACATAACATAACATAACATAACATAACATAACATAACATAACATAACATTACATAATATAACATAACATAACATAACATAACATAACATAACATAACATAACATAACATAACATAACATAACATAACATAACATAACATAACATAACATAACATAACATAACATAACATAACATAACATAACATAACATAACATAACATAACATAACATAACAAATTACCCCGTATTAAAGCACTTATCAACAGCTTTCATTTGATACCCATATTGTACATACACAACCAAAGGTTACCCGGGTCCACGTTTTGACCTATATCTCGAGACCCCAGTCACGGAGCGGCATGAAAAATACTCTGTACTAAAGCATTCACCAACAGCTTTCATTTGATACCCATATTGTACATACACGTCCGAAGGTTACCCGGGTTCACGTTTTGACCTATATCTTGAGACCCTATCTACCAATAGGTATTCAAACTATACGGAAATCATCTTCAATACCTACTTAATAATGTGTGTAAGTTTGGTTTAATTCGGTGCAAAGACACGGCGGGTCCACGTTTTGGCATATATTTCGAGACCCTAGTCATCAATAGGTATGAAAATTACCCCGTATTAAAGCACTTATCAACAGCTTTCATTTGATATCCATATTGTACAAACACATTCTAGGGTCCACGTTTTGGTCTCTATCTCGAGACCCTAGTCACGGAGCGGATGGAAATACTCTGAACTAAAGCATTCACCAACAGCTTCCATTTGATACCCATATTGTACATACACATCCGAAGGTTACCCGGGTCCACGTTTTGACCTATATCTCGAGACCCTGTCTACCAATAGGTATCCAAACTATACGGAAACCATCTTCAATACCTCCTTAACAATGTGTGTAAGTTTGGTTTAATTCGGTGCAAAGACACGGTGGGTCCACGTTTTGGCATATATTTCCAGACCCTAGTCATCAATAGGTATGAAAATTACCCCGTATTAAAGCACTTATCAACAGCTTTCATTTGATACCCATATTGTACATACACAGCCAAAGGTTACCCGGGTCCACGTTTTGACCTATATCTCGAGCCCTATTTCCAAAATAAAATATAATCCATGTTACTCGTGGAGGATGTAGCTTTCGAATGGTGAAAGAATTTTTAAAATCGGTCCAGTAGTTTTTGAGCCTCTTCATTACAAACAAACAAAGTTTTCCTCTTTATAATATTAGTATAGACAACATATCTTATAAGGTATACGGTAAATATTACCATACATTTTTTCCTTCATATATAATAAAAAAATTAATAATAATAACATTAAAATAACAGGTATTATTAACAAACTTGGTTTTATTTTAAATTCTTCAAGTGAATCAAATTAATAATAATCAATAAGAAGGCATATGCAAATACAAATACGTGAATTTATATATGTACATATGCGCATATACATACATATATACGCTCACTTAAGTAGGAGAGAGCAAGATGTCGAACGTTGCCGTTCGTTTGCTTTGTCGTTCGTTCCGTGCTTTCGCTTGCAGTTCATTCAATGCAATGAGCAAGGTAACGGCAATGAGCAAGGTAACTACATATGAGCAGGGTAACACTAATGAGCAAGGTAACACTAAAGAGCAAGGTAACACTAATGAGCAAGGTAACACTAATGAGCAAGGTAGCGACACATTTTTTCGTGCGTGCAGCCTGTTAAATCGAATTATAAGACGTTATCACGTCAAAAAGTGGTTTTCTTGTCAAAGTCAGGTATTTATCGTACTGTAGCCTTTAGCTGATAGCATTGAATTTTCAGAAGGAAAGTTGCAAAAGTATTTGCATAAAAACTATTTTCATTTCCAGATTGAAAAATATAGAGGCTCTTCAAAATTTCCCACTCAGAATACTACCTACTAATCAAGGGTATGAAATATGCAGGTGAATTAATCAAGGAATGTTTGTTCCAAACACATCTTGGGATCTAAATATACCATAGGTTTAAGCAGGTGTATTTCGAGTGTGCACTTCTCTTGAACGGAAAAAAGCTAACAAACGGAAAGAGTCGACTCAGGAGAGATTTCACTGTATAGGACTGGCAGAGCAAACACAGAATGTTTTACTGAGAATATTGCTACTGTAGTGCAAAGAGCTGTCGAACAAGCTTCAACATGTTCGAATGTGTGATGTATTTTCTGTGTAGACTTGCTCAAGGTAGACGTTTAAATGTAATATTAATTATTTTTAACATATAACTATTAAGATCCGTGTTTTGAATAAAAATAGTGAAACCTGAAAGATTCTAAATTTTTACATGTTTTCTTTTTTCTATAGCTACAAGAAATATATCTGCCATACCTTTATAAGCGCAAAGAGTTTTTATACCGAAGTTCAAATAGCAGTCAGCAGTCACTTTAGCGATGAATTGTTACTAATATTGACTAAAGTTTGCGGTCTAAATTCCGAAACTAGCAAAATATTTGATAAAACATGATACACATCGAAATTAGTTTATTTTTAAATGAGAGGAACAGAAAATTTATTACCTTTTGTATAACTTTTATTGAAATAAATAATTTTCCCAACTGCACAATCTCTAAACCACCCAATTACAAAAACACCAAGTACTTTCACAAAATTGTTGCTTCCAGACCTTATATTTAGATTTAGCAACTAGTTTCATTCCATTATAATAATATTCTCATATTTTATATTCACACTTTTGTCACTTTCTTGGTCGTTGGGGCCTATGAGCAACAATTGTACCAGCCATCAGTTCTCTATCATATACAAATACCTAAGTCTAATTTGCGCATTTTAATTTGTGCGCTCAACGTCGATTTAACTATAAAACAACACATTAAATTATCGCTACCATATATTTGTCGGTATTTCAGCCTCAACTAGAACTCACTTCAAGAACTCTTGGTTGCCTAGTCGTCTACGACTAATCTCTTTTTTTCACATTTTATTCTGCTAATATACAAATTCATTGATAACACCGGCACACAAAAAAAAAAATTGTCTGTACACCGGGCGCCACCTATCTACGGGCATGTTTTTCGTCCCTCTGAATACGAATTTCAAGTCAGTTTGGGCCGTCCAGCCTTCAATTTCGAGTAAATCCAACAATCAGGATTCACAAAATATCCTTGCTATCTATGTTTGTGGGATAGCAGAGACAGAAAGAATCACTATGTGAAAAAAGAATGGCCTACGAGAGTGCAATTAAATGTCGGTACTCAAAATGTAATACGAACACCATTAATTCAGCCTTCAAGCTATCTGCTACCGCCACTTCACATCAAATTAGGTCTCATGAAACAATATGTCAAAGCTCTGGACAGGGACGGTGATTGTTTTCAGTACTTGAGAGAAAAGTTTCCGGCGATAAGTGATGCCAAATTAAAACAGGGGATTTTTAATGGACCCCAAATTAGAACTCTATTTCAGGATGCTAATTTTATAGGTAAAATGAATGATACGGAGAGAGCAGCTTGGGTAAGTTTAAAAAATGTGTGTCATAACTTTTTAGGAAATAATAAAAGTGAAAATTACAGGACCATAGTCGAAGAATTAGTGACAAATTTGAATATCAACATGGTGGCAGACTATTGCTGGACTCTCAAAAGAGATATACCAAAAGATAATAACAAATGAAAGAGAAATCCTTTCCGTACATCATTTGAAAATAAAAGAGTTCGATACCACCACTAATTCTTTTCATACGTCATTTTCATAGATTTTACAATTTTTTTGCATTTTCAGATTTTAATCTTGTATTTTTTTTAATAAACAATACAATAAAATTTATTTAGTTGTGTTTAAAAGATTTTTTTCAGCAGCAATTTTCTGCTATTTTATCCATTTTTTGCTATTTTTCTCGAATTTCGAATTTCGCTAATTTTTGGGGTTTTTTGCAATTTACTCGTAATTGAAGGCTGGACGGCCCAAACTGACTTGAAATTCGTATTCAGCGGGTCGAAAAAAATGCCCGTAGATAGGTGGCACCCGGTGTACAGACAACTTTTTTTTGTGTGCCAGTGTAATTAACGTTATATTAACAAAAAAAAAATTGAAATAACCAACAACAAAGTTAACACACGCAATAATGAACAATGGCGAAAAAGAGCTTCATAACAAAGTAACCACGCAACTGGTTCATTTCACTAACGGAAATTGGGATTAAAAGATTTTGTGTACCAACAACAAGAATGCGCATGCTGCTAACAGCAACATCCAGTGTCAATTTGCCAACTTTTCACTTTTTCACATAAGACATTTCGCAGACATTGTTTTGATTATATTTGCTTTTTTCGTCTGTTGTCATTCTCCATTAGATTTGGCTCAGCTGTCATTATGGTACTTTTAGTTGTTGTTGTGCATTAAATAATACCAAGTTTTCTTGTGCGTACCAAAATGTCTTAGTTTGTGTAGTTTTGTGAGTATTTTGACAAAAGACAGGCACAGTGGCTCATTCCGGGAAAATATAAATTTTTTTATGAAAATATAGTTTTAGGTTTTTTTTTTATTTTTCTTACAAAAATTAGTTCAAATAAAATCATTTTCAAGTTGGCAAAACTAACTTAAAATGCTCACACATCGATGGTTATAAGCAAATGCATAATTATAATTAACCACAGGAGTTAGCTAGTTTTATTGGGTTACAGTACAGCATCTTTTGAATAGCGAACCTATACCTGGAGGCTTCTAATGGATTTGAGCGCTTTTTCAAACTCACTAATAACTTTAGAGTTATCTCACCTACGTAAGTCGCCTCACCTCCAGCCTGCGAAGGCTGCACATTTGCACAGAGTACAGGTGTTTCATCGCGCAGCTTACGGCAAATGCTTGCTGCTCTTAGCATTCAGTGAAAGCTCGTAAATCGTCTATAACCAGATTTAGGAGTCTATTGCACTCTCTTCAAAAGGAAGGATAAACTGTTTGGCTGGAATTTCCCATCTAGTTTGATGTGAATTCATGTCTTTCCTATAGTTGACAACTTCCTTTATGTGGGCTTTAGTGAGCTCGCCAAAGGGCTCTGGTTCGTGGAATTTTAATGTAACACCTAATTTTGCGTGGCATTCCGCCTCTTTGTTGCCCTCATGACTCTCTTGTCCTCGTAACTAGTAGAGCAAGCTGGGGTATTTGAGGACAGTACTGCATTCCTTGACGAGCTTAGATATGATAATGTGAGCCTGCAGTGCGCAAAAGACTGATTGGCTGTCTAACCAATTTCAGGAAGTTTTGCTTGTTCAAAAACACTCTCTGTCACGAACTTCTATGCCATGGAATTCCATTTGATAACGGTATGCTCATTTTGAAATTTTAAAGTTCACAAACATATCTGCAGACTGTCCTATATAGGTATTACTTTTCAATGTCCTATTACGGAAGATTTGTTTCTTTACATATCGTTTAAATCAAAATTAGCGGTATCTGGGAAAATAATTTTTTCAATAAAACGAGTAAAGTGGATTTGAATAAAGATAAGAGAAACAGATTATAAAATACTAATGCCAAAATTTTTATCTTCCACTTTTTTTATAACACTCACCTATCTTTTACCTAAAAACAAAAAAATTTTACTTCAATAAATTAAATGCTGCTAGACTAGTTCTCGAGCATTTTATCAACAAAAAGTACAAAATCATCAATGTTAAAAATATTTTGTATTGAGGTGGCTTTTATGTGATTTTTATAGATTGATCTCTTGTCATCATATCCACTTAATAATAAAATTAAAATTATTTGATCTTCCTTTTTTTATTCCTCTACAAAAATCTTCTTTTAAAGTTTTGCCTTAAAAAGACTACCCTTTGCTCGTTAAAGAAAGAAATAATTTCTGTGAAAATAGGTAAAAAAAACAGCAAACCCTTATTTTCGAGCTATAAGTTTTGGCGGCCGCCGTAACCGAATGATTGGTGCGTGACTACCATTTGGAATTCAGAGAGAACGTAGGTTCGAATCTCGATGAAATACCGAAATGAAGAAAATGTTTTTTCTAATAGCGATCGCTCTCGGCAGACAATGGCAAATCTCCGATTGTATTTCTTGAAACTGTAGGTCCCTCCATTTGTGGAATAACATCAAGACGCGCTCCACAAATAGGTGGAGGAGCTCGACCAAACACCTGTCAATTATACCTATATATATATATAGGCTCTCAATTTGATGTTGGAAAAATCGACGACCAGCCAAAAATGCGTTAATTCGGACCGACTAACTCATAGCAAATCATCAATATTTCACACCGATCGGATGAAACTTTTATATTTGGACCGGAAGCCAAAAACTACTCACGCACCTTTCCATAGCTTATAGTCCTGCCCAAAAAGTATATGTATGAAATATTGAATTCGTTAAAACAGTAGTCGCTCGCTTTTTACCAAAAAAATATAAGAAGCTATACCAGTGTACGCCGCGGCAGCCGCTGTACGCAAATGACAAAATTTCTACTTTTATAGATTTTATTATATATTTTCATACTCTGCACTGTCTGCTGCTGCACCATTTGTGACCAGCGAATGGCGGCTGGCGAGCAACAAAGCAACAGTTATCTATGACGCAGCTTTGCTTGATTGCGATAGTTTTTCGGCAACAGTTGTTGAAGGCGCATCGCCGTGCTATTGGTGTGGTCGGTGGCATAATTTTGAAGCTGAACATTTCTTTTTTGTATTTTCTGTTTTTGTTTTTTCATTGCTTTTGCCGCTACTTGGTCACTGATGACTTTTCACCGCAATATAACAAACATTTTTTGATTGCTTTGTGTTAAGTGCAGCTGCGCGCTCGCGCATATGAACAGCTGCACACAAGGACTGACACACAGACACTCATTCACTAATATTTATACTTGCTCCACTTATTTGGTTTGTTTGTAACAACATTTTTTTGCACACTTTTTCGCCTACTATTTGGTTTGATTTTTTTCTACTATTTTCTGTCCGCAATTCATTGCGCAAAGGCAAGTTTTGAGTGTAGGAAAAAACGCTATGAAATGTAATTAAATGGAAGGCAAGTTGAAATGTGTGCAGCTCACGACTCTTTATGCAGAAAAACTGTGTACGCTTACTTATACACGTATTTTTGCTGTGTATTTGTGGTGAAAATACATATGGCAGAAATGTTGTCTGACCAGCATTATCATATGCACACAAATACACAATCAAGCCGTTGGCAAATTAATTTTTTTATGAAGCACTACCGATTGTCAAACTTTGCACTTTTGCAGCACATATTTTTTGCAATCATATTTATACTTTTCAATTAGAGCCGTTGCAGCACTTTGTTATTAATCAAGATACCAATTTGTGTGCCTCACTTTTCTTAAACTATAAGTCGCTAGAGTAACTTTTCTCCCAAAAGTCTGCACTAGTATAAGCTTTTGCTGACTCAACCAAAAAACCGAGTTAATGGTGAATAAAGAAAAATTCTAATACCAGCCATTTGTTACATAAAAAAATGTAAAATTTTCAAACTAAAAAACTCCACAAGAGCAAACTTTTACTAATTTGCTGTCACACTTGATTGGTTGCCGCCACAAATTTTCTGTTCGCAAAAGCCGTTCTCTAATTCATATAGTCGTATGCCATTTAGGAAATGAAGTGGTATTTCTGACAAGAAACGAAGTTTGTGATACCAAATAAAAAGAAATATGGACCAAGTAATAAAAATTTAATCAACATAACGGGTCTGGTAAAATTTGGTTTAGTTGGGCTATCCTCCCCAAAGGGACGCTCATTGACTATATGCCAACCTTTACTAAAAATAAATTTCGAAAATTTTCTAATTTTCATGAAACGGAGATCTTCAAACTCCTTAAAAAATGTTTAGGGAGCTTTATTCATTGCTGCGTTTTGTAAGCCAAAACGCCAAACCCATATGCCCTTAAATTATTAGTTGCTCAGTGATTCGGTCGCATTTGGAGACCGTCTAATCAGATGGTCATAAATAGAGTAAAATTTACAACCAAATGTTTTTTCAAACTTGTACTTCGCTTGCCGTAAATTTATTAAATCCCAGACTTATTAAATAAATAAACTCGCAACATTTTTTTTTCTTTCATATTTAAAAAACACGCGAAAATGAGAAAAATTTGGCACACCAACAGCAGGAAGAATTGTCAAAAATCAACGGGAATGTTGGGTCAATTCAAAATTACACTTTATTACAATCGAAGTTAAAGACCTACAAAACTGCGGGTATGGTTTTAATTTAATTTTTTTTTTTAAATTCTGACTAAAAGGCTTGAAATTTTGATGAAAATTTTTCGAATGTTTGCTAAATTTTGTATAATGCTTGGATATACCCAACATGCGTTGCTTTGCCTCAGCAAATAAAGTAGAAACCACCAATAAGAAAAATATTGAACAAAATATTTTTCATTAATTTGTTTGTCCCAACGCAGTGAATAAACAAAATACTTGGCTTTCCCATTTGGGGCATAGCTAAGAAAAGTGTCTGTAGTACCAAGACTTGCAGCTTAATAGTTGGACATTGGAAAAACAAAAAACTTTTAAAATCAATACCAACCTATTTTAAAATTGTTCCTGGACTTAATTTTTTATCGACAGGTTTAATTGAAATACGCGAAATTATCACATTTTATACTTTAAATCAGAGCAAGTAAAAATTTTGTAACCAATGGCTACTGCAAGTTAAGGGTTAAATTGTTGCGTAATAGCATCTTCAACACTAATCCCCCCTACCTAATGGCTGTGAAACTTGGCTAGTATTCGAAGGACTAACAAAATTCGGACGTGTGCAAACATCTCCACGTTTCCCTCCACCAAAATCTCCGTATCTGGTGACCCGAAAATTGTATCTCAAATGTGAATCTACTCAATCGACATAACTAAAAGTCACCAGATATTAAGATTCGGGAAAAAATGCCGCTGAATAAGGCATACTATGCGCAATTCAGCGACTTCGTGCGCTGTAAAGTAGCTTTAGACAAGAATCCACAGGAAACACAAAGTAGAGGGCGCCTTAGGGGATCATGGCCCCTTAGATAACCTTAGCGACGTAGATGACATTGAGAAAAACTTGGCATGGGCACAGGTTAAGGTAAACGCTGAAAATCGAAATCAATGGATATCATATGTTTTGTGCACTATGCGCCCAGTGATCACCGCGATAGCAATTAATCATCAACATTAAATGATGTATAATGATAATCCTAAAAAAATGTGTATGCGAGAACCATTTGGGAGTTGGGAAGTCTGAAGTTTTCGGTATCTACAAAAATGGTACGCAAAGCATTAAACAAGTTTAATTGCACTTATGTGTATAGTACATTGTAATGCAGATTACTGTTTCAAGGATTATTATGGAATATGAAAATTTAATAATCACCCAATATGCATTATTAATATATTCATTTTTTTACATAGTACGTGAAATGCTTTAAATAATTTGGGAGATATCTAAATAGTATTCTTTAGTATGCTCATTTAAACGATTTTTTATTTTAAAGAGGTGGCAACCCCATTCGAAAATATATTGAAAATGTGGATTTTTTCCAACTTTTTCGCTTGGCACACATGTAATAGTATTTCAGCTAACTTTTTAATTAAATGTAATTTATAGCATTTCCAAACAGGTGGCACTATCTCCGAAAATAGTTTCGAAACATTAATAAACATTACAAATATTCCGTTGACACCCATACTGAATCATTTTTGATTATTTAATATATTGGACCTAGTTCCCAAGCCAGTGGCAACTCTACATATTCAAAAATATATTTAAATTAAAGATTTATCAAACCTCTTTTCTTTGACACTCATATCCCTATATTTAATTTATTTTATTATTTTTACCTCAACCTAATTTTTCAAACAGGTGGCAACCACCTTCAAAAAAATGCTCGAAATGAATGCCCCTTTAATTAATTTTTTGCATGAATTTTACTTGAAATTATTTTTTTAAACTGGTGGCAACCCTCTTCAAAAATATTTTCCAAATAAAGCTCTCTTGAACATTTTTTCATTTGAAATCTGTGTTGTAATATTTGATTGAATTTATTAATTTAACTTTAGTTAACTTTTTAAAGAGATGGCAACTCTATTACAAAAGTTAATATATTTTTCAATCCAGGCATAAGCCATCAGTTATGAAATCCGTTCAGTCGTTTTGGCGTGATTGAGTCACAAGCATGCACACATTTAAATTACGAGTATTTTAGGACTTGTTAAAGAATGAAATACTATATTATTATAAAAAGTTAATGACATAACTATAAATAAATTAAAAAAAACACATAAAAAATTTGGTCAAAACTGGTAAAAATATCACATTTATAATAGCTTATTAACTCTTACCAATCTGAGTAATGTCTTTCCATTGTGTAATCAGAACTCCAAGTGGGACATAATCTTGTACGAAACTGTACTTCCGCAGACAAATAGTATAGTGTCAACTAAATTTCCATAAAAAAATGTCTCAATAAAAAAAAAAACACATTGCCCTAACCATAGAAAAAGCCAGCAAAACCCGGCTGTTAATAATTTTTTTTTTTTTAATTTTTAACTTGTACCGATGAGAGTCTCAATCTGCTCAAAAATATTTAACATCCATCGCAGATGATGCCAGTGACGCCCTTAGTTATTTTATGGCGCATTTCTTTTGCCCCTTTTACGTTCATATTTTTTCCTGTGAGGATTATTGGCATATTGCAACGGGTCACCATAACCGCCGCTTATTCACTTCAAACTTCGGACTGCAGCGAGAATACGACCACTGATAATTGTTCCACAACCTTGTTCTTCCATATATGAAGATACATACATGCATGTACGTGTTTATATGCAAGTGTATTCGTAAGTATGATAATCCTGAATCGGAATTTGGGCAACACTTTGCTTAACATGCAAAATAACCAGTTTGCATTTTAGCCGCACTCGCTTGCAACCCTTTATTTTATATTTAAAACCTTGTATGTGCTACTCAGCCGGCTTAAAAACTTTTTCAGCCGCATTTTGGTTTCGTTGGTTTTTGCGGTTGAAAAACGGAAAACTCATTAAAGTTTATTTTCCGAAACAGCAACATCCGTTATACGCACATATACGCGTATATTTCGTGCCATTTGTTCAAAAACCAAACAAATCGTTGAGTAATCGAACCATGTGCATGTAGATGTGAGGGGTGTGTGATAAAACTTACGCGACCACTTAGGCGTATACGTAACCCTAAATGAAGTCCAGCTACGCTGCGGTTGAATGGCTGGTACATTGCAAACGTACTTAATTGAAAGTAGCGGATGGATGCGTAAACATTTTTTAGTGTAAGGAGTTTTAAAATATTACACCCGAGTGCTTCCGTCAATTTTACTTTGAAGGAAAAAAGAATATTCAAGTGACCACTTGGCATGAACGAGAAGCACTTTTTAACTATACGAGTATATAATTTCAAGTATGTGTTGGACTACAAAATTGTTTATGGCAAACAGCGTAAAGGAAAGGCAAGCTTTGAAAAGTTTAACTAAATTCTGCTCAAATGATACCAAAATTTTCTCAGTAAAATATATATAAATTCTGCTCAAATGATACCAAAATTTTCTCAGTAAAATATATATTAAACTATACTATAATTTGGGTATGGGAATAAGTTTCCGCCCTCGTAAAAGAGGTATCGCTGCTGATAATATTTTCGGGTTTCCTCTAGTAATATACTGACGATTTGAAGGTGTATATGTGAGGTCTCGGTCGCAGTAGTTGACATTCGTTTAATTCGTAAACATCCTTTTTTATCTGACGTCAAAATTGTCTAATTTGGCCCAAAAAAACAGCATTTGAGGGAAGTTATGCTTCATTATCACCTTTTAAAGAAAAATGTAGCTGAAAGGCGTGATTTCGATGCTTCCAAAGTGGCAATTTCGACGTGAGTGATAGTGATCGCGAAGGGGCACCGAAAAAATTGGAAGATATGTTGACAGATCAACCGTCGGTAAATGTTCGCACGCGATGGGAATGGTCCAGAAAGCTGTTCAAAGGATGCCGCATCAATTGAAGGAAACGGCTATGGAGAGACGTTTAGTGAAGTGTGAGATGTTTCTTGAAAGACAGAAAATAAAAGGTTTTCTGCATCGCATCATCAGGGGTTTTCAAAAGTGGATCTATTAAGAAAATATTGGCGCCTACCAGGTGAACCAGGTCCATCAACAACGAAAAAAAATATTCATGCTTCAAAAGTTATGTTGTGCATCTGGTGGGATCAGAAGGATGTCATCTATTATGAACTCCTTAAACCATCTGAAACCATCACTGGCGATCTACCGACTGCAGCTAATGGGTTTGAAGCGAGCTCTCAAATATAAGTGGCCAGAATGGGACGGTAGACATGACAAACTGATTTTGCTGCATTGAATTGACTGAATTCGGAAATCTTGCACCACCCGCGTATTAATCAGATATTGCACCGTCGGATTACCATCAATACAGTCAGTCCTTATTAGAAAATTTTCACAAGTAAAATTCGCTGCCACCGAAACCATAGCCAGTTTGAGATATTCATTGAAATTATATAAATATTCTGCTTTGTCTAGGCGCAGATTTGTTTGTTTGTTCCGCATATTACTAGGACAACTTTAATACTTTTCCGAATTTAATTCTAAGTTCCTATCTTGTGTGCAAATTTAATGCCAAAGTGATAAACATTTACTTACATATAGGGTTGCCAATATTCGACGATCCCGACGGATTTCGATGACTCTTTGGGCCCATTCCAATCGACGAGGCTTGTCCGCAAGCAACAATCTTTGCGTCAATTGAATCTTATACGGGAATAAATGTAAATCAATGCGGATAATTTGTTGTAAAGTGGTCCGAGCAATGCTCAACTGCTGAGAACGGCGATTTTGGGATGTCTTTGGCGACGCCTTGGTCAGTTTTGATTTGGCCTCTTTGAATTAGAAAGAGCATCACCTTTCGTACAAACGTTTAATGGTGTTCTTAGAAGGCGCACTTTTCACATTATTTAATTTTTTATACGCACGTTGAGTTCAATTGTGAGGACTTCTTTTGTTGAATGTAAATTTCAACAATTTGGGAGCGCTCGCGTGGCGTGTACTGTTCCATGGTAAAACTCTGCTTAGACTGGCGCTTCCAATGCGGTATGTCATTAAGCGATTTTACGTCTTTGTCAAAAGGTACAGGGTTGCCAGATGGGTCCGTCGAATGTTGGTAACCCTGTATATACTTGTATAAGGGAATCGCATTTCATTTGGTTCTCATATTGAGTCCAGCTAAGAAAGTGTACATATTTACCTAGACCACAGAAGACCAATTGTTGAGTTCATGTTGTTTAGAATGTAATGAACATTTTAGTTAGTTCCGGTGGAAGGAAACATTCATTTATAATGTAAATAAAATATTTCAAACCATAAGCGTACGAGTTCAGCCCAGAAAATAAGTTCTAAGGCTTATAAACGCAATACCCAGAAGGCAAAACAACATTTTCCACACCTGCTCTTCTTTGCTTTTCATCGAGGTCAAAAAGCTACCGAAGCAGCCCGGGACATTTGTGACGTGTATGGAAAAGGTTTCGTAGGCGAGTCTACATGAGAATGGTTTCCAAAGTTCAAAAATTGCGAAATTGACGTCGATGACACATTCCGCAGCGGAAGGCGACAATAAAACGATTCTAAGTCATCTTAATTCAATGGGATTTGCCGATAAATTGAGAGGGTGGGTGTCTCACGAGCTCAACGAAAAAAGCAAAGAAAGTCGCCTTCAAATTTCTTCTCAGCATCTCGCCCGCCATCGATCAACACGCGGTCATAAACAGCGCTTTTTATACTGAATCGTCACAGGAGATAAGGATTGGTGCCCATACATCAATATGAAGCAAAGAATGGAATGGATGGATCCAGGAGATATGCCAAAGCCGAGAGTCAAGCCGAATCTTCATCCAAAGAAGATTATGATATGTGCTTGGTGGGATTAGGAAGGCATGGTGCACTGGCAAATGCTCGAAAAGAATGCCACGGTCAACACGGAGTTCTACAATGCACAGCTACATGCTCCACCGCGTGAATGAGGATTCTCGACTGAAAATACCTAATCAACCATACCATAGTCAAATCATATTTCTTCACGAACACGTCAGGCCCCATGTTGCACAAATGTTCACCGAACTCGCCTCTCAACAAGTCCATTGTTACGCGTGCTGTGTGGCATGTGGCACCGTCTTGCTGAAACCGCATGTCATGCAAGTCAAGCTCTTGCATTTTGGGCAAAAAAAAGTTGGATATCATTTCACGGTAGCGCTCACCATTCACAATTACATTACGATTCGCAGCATCTTTGAAGAACTACGGTCCAATGATACCTCCAGCCCATAAGCCGCACCAAACTGTGACCTTTTCTGAATACATTGGTAGCTCTTGCAATTCTTCTGGCTGATCTTCACTCCAAAATCGACAATTCTGCTTATTTACGTACCCATTTATCCAAAAATGAGCTTCGTCGCTGAACACAATTTTTCGATAAAAAAGTGCATCTTCGGCCAACTTTCTAAGAGCCCATTCACCAAAAATTCTGCGTTGCGGTAGGTTGTTCGGCTTCAATTCTTGCACCAGCTGTGTTTTGAAAGGCTTCACACCTAAATCCTTTGGCAAAATTTTCTACGTTGTTGAGTTACAGAGGCCCAATTGCTGCGAACGGCGACGAATCGATAATTGATGGTCATCATTAACACTGGCCGATACCCCTACAGCTGCGATATTTTCTTCAGTTCGCACTCTACGTAAGCGTGTTGGTGGTTTGATATCCAATAATGTAAATTTGGTTCTAAATTTAGTCACAATAGCTCGAATAGCCACTTCAGTGGGTTGATTAAACTGCCCATAAAATGGAAGAAGCGCGCGAGAAACTTTCTTAACAGAACACGCATTTTTATAATAAAATTCAATGATTTGCAAGCGTTGTTCGTTTGTAAGACGATTCATGGTCAAATTATAGCCCAAAACTGAAGATGTTTGACAGTGAAACAAAACACGAAACGTGCGCCAGCTCTTTAAACCAACTGTTTAAAAAGATAATAGCTAAAAAATCAGACGAATAGCTTCTGAACAGGTTTTGTTTGAGAGCGACCAGCCTCGAATCCATAAATAATTTTCTAAAATATCAGAATATAATTTTTTAAATAAATAAAATAAATAAATAATGTAAAATCTCTTCGTGCATACAAATGCGTAAGTATTTCATTTAGTGTGAATAATAACTTTCGATCGAAATGACGCAATTACCCAAATGTCACTTAATTGCATCTGCAAATTTACACTGTAATTGCTTGTAAAATCAAATTCTAAAAGATATTTGAAATATTTCCTAAGTCACATAAACTTGCGTAAATATATATGGATAATATGTATGAGTAATGTAAGTACATTTTGGGCAGTTGACGTGCGGCAGATGAATTTAACACCTGGTCACCTGGTCACCTGTGATGCTACAAGAGGATTGATTCGGCAAATAATTCTGTAAAGACATGCACGTCTACTTATATATTTACCAATATTATTTAATTGTTATATTTACAAGCACACATACAAACATATATATACATATATTTATACAGTAGTAGATATGTACTTAAATATAATACTAATATTGGTTAATTTCCAAGTTAGACGAATGTGTGTAGAAATGTAGATATCGCCTGCGTTCACGCTTGGTTTTGCATGAATTTAATTAGTTATTTGCGGTTATAGCTCCCTCTTAACAATAATTTGTCAAGAAACAATAATTAATTCTCTTTTATGATAGTGAAATGGAAATGTTCAAATAATATAGACCCCCAGCAGTTAAACTAATTACTGAGACAATCGTTAAGAGGTAAGTGTGAAGACATATTCAGAATACAACTGTCAACAAGTGATAAAATCCACAAAAGCAAATACAAAATGCAAATTCCAGAGATGCTGTTGTACGTATTTATTCGAGCTAGGAAATGGTTTGCAGTACATGAACATGAACGAATGTAGAATATGTTACATAAGTATGCCTTATTTTACAGCCAAGATGGAAGTAAATATTACATCACGAATCTTCATTCAGTAGTAGTTTGAATTCTGATCTACGCGTGACACTTGCACTAACATGTGACATTAGGAAAATTGATAACTTCCAATTGGGTGATACTTGGTAAATTGTGTTGTATAAAAAAGAAAGCGTAGTATCAGGTGTCTGTTAGTTGGCTAATTGACAGTCCAGAGAATTGCTTACAAGCGTGCGGAAACATTTTGCCGAGAATAAACGCCAAAAAAGAAAATCAGTATTGAATTTCAAACGCAAAAGTGTGATTGCATTATGACTGGGAAGATTGGAAAATCACAACCAATGATTGTTCGTGCGCTCGCGCACCTTAACCCTTCAGAAGGCGCGCTATGAGCAATTTGCTCACGCAATTTTAAAATTGCCAAATTTTCAATGTTTACCGTCAGTCCTAGAATAACGGCGTTCAGTACCTCTAAGTAAATGATTTGTCTTTGCAATAAGAAGCATTCGAAGTGTATAGTGTGCGAATAGAGATCGAAGATATTGGTTTACTTTATATGTGCGGCATTTTGCTCATTGCGCGCCTAACTATGGAAATATTTTAATATATATATTTTTTTTTGCAATAAACGCGTATAATTTCTCTTTATAATTATTTAGGTAAATTTTTTAACAAAATAATGGAAACTAATAGCAAACGTCGTCGTCTGGCAAATGACACCTCACAAATTGCATCTTGGTTGGACGAAATTTTGGATGACGAGGACGACGTGGAAGAAGATTTTGAGGAAAGTGACTGTGAAAGTGAACACACTGATCACCAAAGTGACACAGAACAATCTTCTGATACTGACTCAGGTTTTGATCAAAATGAAAACGTCGAAATGCCGCGAGGAAGGCTAAAAGGGAAAAGATATGTGTACAAAATGGGCTATGGATGTACCCACCCGCAATATACGTACTAGACGCTGTAACATAGTTACACATCTTCCAGGAGTTAAAGGCACAGCGAAAGACGCTATAACCCCTTCACAATGCCTCGCACTATTTTTGAAAGATACTTTACTTGAAAAATGTGTAACATACACAAATATGTACATTCAAAAAGTGACTGATTTGTTCCAAAGAGACAGGGATTGCAAGGAAACAGATTTGGCGGAGATGAAAGCATTTATTGGAATTTTGTATATGGCTGGATTAAAAAAATTGAACGAATCAAATTTAAAGGAGCTTTGGCTAGATGATGGAACTGCTCCAGATATTTTCAGAGCAACAATGTGGAACAAGCCTTTTTTATTCCTAGTCCGTGTGATGAAACTTCGTCTCGTTTAGCCAGATCCCAATTAGATAATCTTGCAGCGTTCAGAGAAATATTTGAAGAATTTAATGGCTATTGTTCCGAACATTTTATTCCTGGAGAATACCGCACCATTGACGAAATGCTGAAATCTTTTCGAGAAAGCTGTAAGTTCCGAATTTATATGCCTAATAAGCCATCTAAGTACGGATTAAAAATCAACGCATTGGTTGATTCAAGGACGTTTTACACTTATAAAATAGAAATATACTGCGGAAAACAGCCACCTGGACCTTATCAGTTAGATAATTCACCTGCTAGTATCGTCAAAAGAATTGCTGCTCCAATATTAAATACAGGCAGAAATTTAACAATGGACAATTACTTTATGTCCATACCCCTGGTTGATGATCTTTACTAAAACTACAGGACGACAGCTGTTGGTACACTAAGAAAAAATAAGAAGGAAATTCCTCGTCAATTCATTTCGACAAGAGGAAGACCAGTACCTCATAACCTATTTGGTTTTGGTGAAAACAAAACTATTGTCTCGCATATTCCAAAAAAGAAAGATAAGAAAATTGTACTTTTGTTATCTTCTTTTCTTACCGACGGCGGAATAGATGATGAAACGGGTGACAAAATCAAACCCGAAATTATATTATTTTATAACCACACAAAGGGTGGAGTAGGTACTGTGGACCAGATGAAGGAAACTTATTCGGTATCCAGAACTACTCGCACTTATTAATATTGCTGGTATAAACGCCCCGATTATTTATAAATGCAATACCCAAATCATGACACAGAGAAGGATATTTTTGAAAGAAATTGCTTTGGAGCTTATAAAGCTAAATATTGTACGTCGTCAGACTATCAAAATACTTCCAAGCTCATTAAAAGAAATTATATCTCATATAGTGCCAAACAATGAACATTTAGAAGCCTCTGAAAATAATGGATTTTGCGCATTGTGTCCCAGGCGAAAAAATAGACGCACCAAAAAAGGATGTTTTTTGTGCAACAAATTACTCTACACCGAGCACGCAAGAACTATATGTCCAACTTGTTTCGATTGCTCCTTGAACAAAGATCTGGCTCAATATTGAATTTTTATTAATATGTATTGCTACTAATTTAAATTTTTTTTTGTTGCTAGTAAAAAAATGTATTGAATTTTCGTTTTATCTTTTTTATTTTATCAAAAATAGTTTCTAAAAGTTTAAAACTCAAAAATGCATATATCTTAATAAAAATAAACCATTAACCTATAAAAAAAACACTTTATGTTACTAATCTACCTAACCTAGGAGCATAATATGTTTATGTGAAAGTGGTGGGAGCAAAATGCTCACGTGCGCCAATTCGTGTAACTTATTAAGGCGCGCCTTCTCGAGGGTTAAAGTAAATTTGTTTTTTTAGTTTATCGCACCATCGCTCGTTACAATGATACCGGTAGCATCGCGAAACGTCATGGAGGTGGTCATCAAAAGACTGCAACGACCACTTGGTTCAAAAAGAGAAGAAGCGACTTGAGCAAAATCCGCGACGAAGTGCCAATCAAATGGCGAAAAAACTGAAATTATCTTAACATAGCACTCACCGCATACTGAAAAATTATCTCAAAGACAAGCCTTAAAAGATCCAATGGTCTCACACCAAAGCAGCAACAAATCAGACTTGAGAGAGCGAAGCAGTTGCTTTGCTTGGCCGAAGCCGAAAGCAGTCAATTTCCGCACATTCTGTTTTCTGGCAAGAAAATTTTTCAAATTGAGCTATTCGTAAACTTCCAAAACTACCAAAAATATGGTTTAATTGACCCACCGTTCATACGGGAACTTGAGTCATCAGTTGACCACCAGGAGGTAGCACCCACTACAGGTAATGATTTAAGCCACTGTAACCGCAGACACATAGGCGACCTTCATTCGTTTTCATCAAGCCTGGGGTCAAGCTAAATGCGAAATATTATCGGGAAAGTATTCTGGAGGTTATTTTGAAACCATGGGCAGACAAACATTTCGGTGGCAAACCATTGACGTTTTGACAGGACTCGGCACCATCTCACAAAGCTCGTGTGAACGAAAAATTGCTAAAAAACAATGTTCCGAACTTCATAACGTCAACATAATGGCTCTCATGATCACCAGACGCAAATCCGATGATTATTATCTTTGAGCCATTTTAGAGAGCAAGGTCCGAGCTAAAAGATTCACCAGTCTCGAGGCGCTGAAAAAGGTCATTGTCCGCGAGTGGGCCAAAATACCTGCAAGTCACATTCGGGCAGCTTGAGATTCGTTTCTAGACCATCTAAAGGCCATACTCAAAGCAAAAGGTGACCATATCGAGCAAAAGTAAACTCATTCTTAATTTTGTATTATTTTCACACATTTTTTACTTTGAATTGAATAAAAGTAGTTTTCCAAACTAAATTTATGGCCCATTTAATTGGCTACACCTCCAGTGCCGCACCCTGTATATATATATATACATAATAAGTTATGTAATGTCTTATTATTTTAGCGCCTTACTAGTATAATATTATATATTACCTTTTGATGCCTTAATTATAGAGTTAAGTATAATGGGAAGACAAAACCGCCCTGATGGTGTGAAGTCCTGACAACCTTAAGAACTGACCGCAGGCGATATTTTAGAAGGGCGAAAGCGACACGAGAGTGTAAAACCAGGGATTGCTAAAACAGGAAAGTAAAAAGTTATAAAAAGAAGCTAAGAAAGCGAAAAGATCTGGTTGGACAACGTTCTGGGAAAGAACCACAGAAACATCTAGACTGCGTAAAATCCTTATGAAAAATCACTTTTCCTCCGGATACCTCCAAAAGCCAGATAAGAGTTGGACTATCTCGAGTGAAGAAACTTAAAGTTGCTAGTGGGCACACACTTTCCTAGTAACGGATTATTTAAGAATCACAGAAGAGTAGATATAAGGCTTAGTATCTCACATCATGCGTACTGTTAACTCACTTGCTACACAAATTGTGAGGGCACGTTCAACAACATCCTACCAAATACCATAATAAATGCTCTAATTTCGGTATCTCTGAGGGTCTGGTTGCGTTCATCAAAAACATGCTAATGAACAGATTTGTGATCGCAACCCTAGGGGCATCGAAGATCGGGAAAAGAGTCATTAGAAGAACACCTAAAGCGGAGTGCTGTCCCATCTCCTCTGGTTATTGACAATAAACTTCTTGTTAAAGAGCCTAGAGGAGAGAGTACCATCATCAACCAACTGATTGAACCTTATCAGTGTGGTTTTAGACTTTAGGAAAGTCCACCAGCGACCAAATATTCATAATACGCCAAACTTATACGGCTTTGCAAGATGACGTTGCTCAATACGAGCAGCGCCGTCAGAATTGAGAGGGACCTCTACGAGCCGTTTGATACCAAACGAGGGTTCAGGCAGAGTGACTCGCTGTCGTGTGACTTCTGCAATTGTTGGCGTATATCGATAATATTGACATCAGCGGCCTTAACAACCAAGCTGTTAGTTCTGCCTTCTCTAGACTGGATAAAGAGGCAAAGCGAATGGGTCTGGTGGTGAACGAATACAAAACGAAGTATTTCCTGTCTTCAAACAAACAGTGGGCGCACTCGCATATCGGCACCCACGCCATTGTTGACAGTTATGATTTCGAGGTTGTAAGAACCTTCTTTTAGCTAGGAACCAGCATTAACACCGATCACAATATCAACCTTGAAATCAAACGTAGAATCTTTTGCCAAAGTAGCACTTACTTTGGACTAAGTAGGCAATTGAGTAGTAAAGTCCTCTCTCGACGAACAAAACTAACACTCTACAACACTCTCATCATGCCCGTCCTAACGCATGGCGTAGAAGCGTGGACGATGACTACATCCGATGAAGCGACGCTTGGAGTGTTTGAGAGAAAAATTCTGCGCAAGATTTTTGGATCTTTGCATGTTGGCGATGGAACGATGAGCTATATGAGCTTTACGACGACATAGACATAGCGCAGCGAATAATGATCCAGCGGCTACGAATGGATACAAACGCTCAGGCTTTGAAAGTATTCGATGCGGCCCAGCTGGTGATAGCAGAGGAAGCTCAAGACCTGCTCTGTGTTGAAAAGATCAGGTGGAGAAGGACTTAGCTTCACTTGGTGTGTCCAACTGGCGCCGGTTAGCACGAGAATGAAACGACTGGCGTGCTTTGTTAAACTCGGCCATATCGGGTAAGCAGTTATCGCGCCAATTAAGAAGAAGTTGTTGCTGTATGAACTATACTATTATAAAAAAATAATTTAAATTACAAAATAAATTAAAATCCAATTAATTCTATTAAGTGTGTGATATTTTTGTAAAACATACTAATCCCCTACCAGTTGAGTGATCTACCTCCCAATCGGTTTTTTTGATTTGTATCTTTGTCTGGTTTATTTTGCAGTTTCCTCATTTTAACGTTAAACGGGGCACGTTAAAATGAGGAAACGTTGTATGTTAATAATTAGCTAATAAAAATTAATCACTTTCATTCAACTAGTAAATTATTCTATGGGCCTTTACGACTAACAAACTTATGAGCAGCACTTCACGTCTCCCAATACGGCGAGGAATGCGAAAGCAAAGTATTGGTTCCATTGATTAATTCATAAAATCATGGAAATTATCTAAAGTATACAAAAATACGTTTTGCTTTACCTAATATTGCTAAAATAAAATGAGAACACAGAATTGGCCATTGTACTCAATTTCTTGAAAAGTGCTCCCCTATAAATATAATATTTTTGTCGAACTATTTGTCAAATAAGTGCAATTAAAGGACTCCGTATTTTGTAGTGCTAAGCATTTAAACATACATCCGTGCATATTTCTAAATACCTATATGAAACCAAAACTCATTTTCCATCGCTCCTCTCTAATTTGCACGCCAAACGCCAAAACAGCAAATCCCCAACGAGCCAAGCTAAGGCACTGTGTTATTACAAATTAAGTCCTTATCTCCACATATATCTCTATATCTTTTACCATAGTTTGAACAGCAGATCTTTTAGCAATAATTTAATTACAACTTTGTGTGTTGTAAATGAGAATTGTTAAAGTTCTACCAAAATTGCCATTCAATGTCGACTCAAAGTGCAAATAAATATCTGCAATTGAAGTGATAACTTGATGATGAATGAGCTCACTCAGGTATGTGTTAGCAATGATATAAGCGTGTGCATATCTATAAAAACATTTGTGTATGTAAGTATATATAAGTACGAGTATGTCATACCTCTTGATTGTGAATTGTTGCTGCTAGTAATTGAGGTCAACAGGCGGTCAGGTTGAACAATTTAATTTACTTTCACTCAGCTGTTTCACTAATGCTGAGTTACTTGTATGTGGATATGTGTATGCAAATTTTAACAATAAAATATTTAAGTGTGAAAACTGCAGCTAGAAATGAGTAATTAGATGTGTAAGTTTCGTTTGACTAGCACAACGCAGTGCCTTAAATGACTATAGCACAGGGATTTTTTGACGAGTTTTAACAATTTAATTCTATCTTAAAATGTCAAAGATTCGTTATATGGAAAAAATACCTAACACTGCCGGCAAAAAAAATGGCAAAAGTCAACACAATTGTTGCGCCTTTTCAAATGTGCACTTTATTATACCAAAATTCAATGGGGGCATGAAAATTGCATACTCGGACTTTTTTAATTTTAATTAGAAGGCTTTAAAGGTTGATGAAAATTTGCTAGACTTTTATTTAACCATAGTGTAGTGACTACATGGTATTTTGTAGACTGTATGATAAAATCTGTACTCGGAGTTGGTGGTCTTTTTTAAATATTATAAGAAACTTCTCAAGACCTTTCAAATACTTTGCTTCGATTGTGAAACATGAATTCTTTCAAGTGGCTACCACGGTTGGCACTGTTGAGTGATTCCAGATCGAGTAGTCTAAGTATAATATCATAATTTGGTCACTGTCGTCAATTTTTCTAAAAATTTGTTAACTTGTAAGTTTGCGTTTAATATAAAGTAAAGTAAAACAATCTGATATTTGTTCAATATTGGAAATTTTGCTAAAGGGTTTATTTTCAGTTATTTTTGACAACTTCAGAACTATATACTGTGGGCAAAAAGTAAGGGGAATTTGGTTGTAAAATGAAAAATCTTTATTTATTCTTGTAAATCAGTTTCATACCCTTCAAAATAATCCCCTCTCAATGAAACACACTTTTGCCAACGATTTTTCCAATCCCCGAAACATGCCAAATAGTCCATTTCCGGTATAGCCATCAGCATCTTCTTCGATTCAGCTTTTATTTCCTCAATCGACTCGAAACGCGTTCCCCGGAGTGGTCTCTTGAGTTTAGGGAATAGCCAGAAGTCACACGGAACCAAATCAGGCGAATACGGTGGTTGCGGAACGATATGCGTGGAATTTTTGGCGAAATGGTCACGAAGAACGAGTGCAGTGTGAGACGGTACATTATCGTGATGCAAAAACCAAGAGTTATTGGCCCATAATTCTGGTCTTTTTAGACGAATTGCTTCACGTAAACGACGCATAACGCTCAAATAATCTTCATTAACAGTTTGGCCAGGTGGAAGGAATTCATAGTGCACCACACTACGAAAATCGAAAAAAACTGTCACCATGACCTTTATTTGTGAACGACTTTGACGTGCTCTTTTCGGTCTGGTATCGCCTTTAGCACGATATTCGCTTGATTGGTCGGTTGTTTCAGGGTCATAAGCATAAATCCAAGTCTCATCTCCCGTTTTGATGCATTTGAGCTTGTCCTGATAGTCTGAAAGCATTGTTTCACACACATCAACGCGACGACTTTTTTCCAAGAGAGTTTTCGGTACCAAACGAGATTTGACTTTTCGTAGGCCCAAATGGTCTTTCAAAATGGTTTTCACAGATCCTTCTGATATTCCGATGATATCAGTAAGGTCTTTAACAGTCAACCGACGATTTTTGAGCACTAACTCCTTCACTTTATTCACTTTATTGACGTGTTGGTCATCTGTTGACGTCGATGGTCGTCCGGAACGCTCCAAGTCATCAACACGTTCTCGACCCTCTTTGAAGTCGTTGTACCACTTATAAACATTTTTCTGCGACATGGTCGAATCACCAAATGCCTTCGGCAACATTCTAAACGTTTCTGCAGCCGAAATTTCATTCCGCAAATAAAATTCGATGGCACTTCTCTGCTCAATCAAATCAGACATTGTAAAAATCGAAAAATGCACTCTTGGTCGTTTGGTAAACACCAGCGTAAATATATTACTGATAATGACATTCACATGAAAGTTGGCCCAAATGTTATTAACAGTGCTGCCAACTCATGAAAAAAATAACTAGAGCGAAATTTTAATCCCGCCAAGTTTGACAAATAAATTCACCTTACTTTTTGCCCACAGGTATATTATTATTATTTTGGAAAAAAATTTAGTTTAGTTATTTAAAAGTTTGGAACAAATTTGCTTAAAAAATGTATTATTATTTCGGAAAAAATATTTAATTTTTTTATTTAAAAGTTTTGGGACAAATTTTTAGTATCATTTTTGCAAAACACCCACCTCAAATTTTTTTTTTCCAATAAAAGCTGGAACTATACTCAGTAAACTACTGGTATTCTCTAAACACTTCGAGTTATATTCAAATACGTTCAATGATCCAATGAAAAATTCCGTGTATCTGCTTACTAATATAGGCAGCGATGTATCGATGGATTTGAAAATGACATCGCCAGACTAGTACTTCGCATTGAAACGAAAAAAATTTCACTCTAAAAAATCTACACCAAAATTTTCAATATTCAGTAAAACTCATAATTGTAAATTTTTTCTCAAAATGTGTTCAGTTTACTTTTTATTGTATTCCTTATATACTTATGACTACGACTAAGCCCATTTTCATAAAAATTTAGCACAATGTCCATAATACTTGGATCACATGACATGCAATTTTTCTGCCGTAGCCCGTCCGGTCAACTAATTTTTCAGTACATTTGTAATACTTTCGGCCACTTTTTGAGCAATAGTGTGTTTAAGAGGTTATATACAATTAGAATTTTCAAAAAAATGGATTTTAATTTTTTTTTTTCTTAATGTAGATGTATTTAAGAATACATACAGAACATTTAATATCTTTCCGGTGAATATTTTCAAAGTTACACGCAAATTTTAAAAGGCGTTTCAGAGTGCTTGAAAGTGTTTTTCAAACTTTAAGCGCGTTTTTCTCAAAATGGTGTTTTCAAAGTCAATGACCGACATTACTCGAAAACGGCTAAGCCGATTAATCTCAAATTTCAACACGACTTTCTTCAATATATTTGTTAGTAATTAATTCAAGACAATTGAAGGCCGAAATTTGGTTAAAAACCGATATTTTTTGGAAACCGCCATTTTGTCAAAAAAAATTTATTTTGCTTATTCCTTCAATTAATTACTAGATTTAGTGATACAGTAATGAAATCTGTTTGGTTTTTTTAATTTCATAGATTCCAGTTCAGAGATATGCCTGTAGTGGTCACCTCAAAAGGTCTTTTTTGAGAGGAGCTCCAGGAGATCACCTGTAGCTCCTTTCCAAATAAATATTTTTACAATACCAAATCTTAAAATACAGTTAAAGGATAACAATATGTGTACAAATTTTTAGATCAATAAATTTAGAAGCTTTCTCAGAAAAACTTCTGGTAAATTCACTTTTTTCAGCCCCTTAAGTGCCTGAATCATCTCTAAGCTGCCCACGAATGGTTTCTTTTTGGTTTCTTTAATGGTTTCTAACAGACTATATTATTATGGTGTAATTTCACTAAACCGTGCAAACCAACTGAAATCACTAAAACGGCATCAGAGCTATAAAAAAATACCTCTCCAGTGTTTTCTGCAGATCGTAGCTTGTTTTTAAAGAAGGAGACCTTCTGAAAACCATGTCACATAGTCGCGCTTTGGATGCACTGACGCCGCTTTCAGTACCATTGGCCATTCCAATACCCAAATATGGAAATGTTTCTTGTTAACGTCGCTTTCGAGATGAGAATGTGAAAAGGAGAAAATGTAAAGAAAAATATCCACTATTTTTCGCCGTTCTAAAGTAAAGATAGTTTTTCTTCAAAACTGATTGAACATAATTTATTTTTTTTTATTTTTATTTAATTTCTTCTTTAAACCCTGGCATTGCAATTTTGCAAAATATTTTATAAAATTAACCACATCTATGGCATTTAATTCGTACACATAAATAGAATACATATACAAAAAAATAAAATTTATAATTTTTATTAATTTGAAAAGTTAGCTATATTTACATGGGGATTGTTGTTCACATTTTAGATTTGTGATTAAAAATGGTTTTATTGTTTTCCTAAATTTGGTTTTTCATGACCAATACAATTTTGCATTTGATTGAACCACTTTTGGGATCCAACGCTAGTCCACCTTTGTTACTCCCCGTGCTAATGCCGAATGATACCCAATCTCACTTTAAGTCACTTGACGATCTTACTCAATAATTTAGCGCGAAGCGGCGGAATTTGCTATCACAACTACTTATTTTGGAAGAACTTCCCTAAATTCTTCAACCTATATAGGGTTCAGGGAGAAATATAGAAGTAGGCAAGTGCGCGAGTGAAGGTCGGAAACAGAACTTGCGGAACCGAGCCCAATCCTATGAACTTCTCTAAAACTCCTGTTTTCCTAACTGAATAACTAACTGGCTAACAAACTAACTAACAAGGAATGACCTAATCTCGAAAGCTGCAGAAAATCGCGTTCGCAAAGGCCAACACTCAAAGAACGAAGAAGACTGAGACTAGCTGAGAATCTCTGTACTGAACTTAAAATAAAGGTTCTAACAACAATACTAATAGTTCACTGGACTATTGATCCTTTAACCTATTCGTCTTCTTTATTTGCCTATTCCATTTACTGAATGTGAGCGATCATAGCAAAGTTTAAAAGTTTGTAAGTACATAACTATTAATTCAATTTAATTTATTCTTGATACTTTATCACTATAATCTTCACACTTTCGTGCTGCGAGTGCGAGTTGCCCAGCTGTTTGAAGTTTAATCCTATAACTATGATGCTTTTTGGGAAAACGATAGTGATGATAGAAAGATATACACAAAAATACATTGTCTCGACTCCATAGAAATGAGATTTCTAGGCTCTAATCCTTCGGAGAATTGCGGAGTTTAAATATATTGTAGTTTCCTTCAATGTGCTGATTAGATTATATATAATATGTACATATATTTTCTCGTGGTTCCTTCGTAAAACATAAAGCTGATTGGATTAGACTTTTAAAAAACAGGATTATTTAAAAACATGTAGAGGAAATCTTTTTCCACGCATCCAAATGGGATTTTCTGATCATCGAGTGAACTCTGCATAAGAATTCGACTATCCTCACCTTCACAAGATTGCGTACGCATGTCGAGATAGATGTCCCATTTCATCAAACAGCACTATTATGCTACTCAGCCATAAAATGATTCATTTCCCTCCACTAGAAAAAGATTCAAAATAGAAATATATGACTCAAAATAAAATTTTTACAATCTGTTGAATTCAAGCTGACATTTTGACCTTTTAAGATTAAGTTTTTCAGTGCTTTAGATACCCTGCAGTTAGTAGGCAGTGACCATCTTCTAGTCAGTCGCAGTGTATAGTTCGTTTAGAGGAATGTTCATTTACCCTACTACTCGCTGAAGGTCAAGGTCCGTGTACATTGATCAGCTGTTTCATTTCCCTCCACTCAAGCGTGGCCGGGGACCCAACAAAGTGTGCTGTTGTGTTTTTGGATAAGCGAGAGCGAACTGCTTCATGCTTAAACACATCTTGAATTGATGCGCGTTGAGACCAGTGCCTTGATCGCTGCTTGACTATCAACAAAAATTGTAAGGTTTGCTGGAGGTAAGACCCCAGTCTTATCATTTTTGCTGCTTTAGCGTAGCTCTATAGTGAATTTCAAGCCCCTCAATTATTAAAATAAGCTATCTTTAATTAATACGAATTGATATGAGGGCTACTATCTATATATGTGGCTTCAAAAAAAAAAATTGGAGTTGAGAATTTATTTTTGATACCAATTTTTTATTGAAAGAACCTCAAGGTGGCGGTACAAAGTGTTTAGTATGTAATTATACGTAACATTTATTACTTATATAATAAGATAAATTATTGTATGGAATTCATTTATGGTAATATTTGGCCCATTCTGTAAATATTTCTTCCAAGAGCTTATTTTCCGCCCAGTATGAGTAGTCAGCAGAAATTAATGATATTATTTTAATAACTCCCATTGTGTTTTCGAGAAATGTGTTCAAATTCACACGCAGCCTTAGTTCTAATACCACTAAGTACCTACGAAATTAAATACACAAAAATATCCAACAATAAAAGCTAATGAGCCCTTAAGTTATATGAAGATTTAAATATATTGGCGAACATATATATGTATGTGTGTGAGTCTTTAATTCAAAACATACAAATAAATATTTTTTGAAAAATTAAACATTAAAAGACACGGTAATAAGACACGGCAAAATGAATATAAAAGCTTTTAAAGTTTAAATAACAGCTAAGGTGCCAGAGTGCAAAGGAAAATAAAATAAAAATAAACCGAAAATGCTCTATGCAACATCTTCGTACATACATACATATGTAAATAGAGGAAAATAAACACAAATGTGTCTGCCAGAAAAATAACAATGACACCTACTTAAACATTTTAAAGCCATCAGCATTAGTCACGTATAAATTGTAATAGCATAAATCAGCAAAGAGGGAGGAAGTAAAAGCCGATGTAGGTGTTAGTGTGGAAGGTACTTAACTACGGCCCATCAAACGGTAAGTAAGTAGAATAAATACTTGAGGCAAATAATAGAACACGACACGTAAGTGCACAGGCAAGTATGAGACAGAAATACATAGTAAGTACATACAGAAGTACTTTTACATACATATATATACGGGTTACCAGGAACGTCATATCTGGGACGATAAGGATATTATTACTTAGAGCATTGACGTTTCATTTAGTTACATAACATGATGACCAAATTTAACAGTTTTTGATATATTTGGTTTCAAAAATTATTTAAACAAATACTATTACCTATCTGGAAGCCAGGTAAACCTAACAATATTGCTGAGAGTTATAGACCTATTAGCCTCTTAAGTTCCCTAAGCAAAATTTTTGAAAAAGTCATAAAACACAAATTATTTCAATTTCTTAATGCAAACCAATTAATACCAAATGAGCAATTCGGATTTAGGCACTTTCACAGTACTACGCATCAGATAAAACGCATAGCAAACTATGTGAAAATTAGTTTTGAAAACAGAAAGTCTGCTGGTCTGATAATACTGGACATTGAAAAGGCCTTTGACTCAATTTGGCATGATGGACTGATTCATAAATTAAACAGTTGAAAATTGCCAATATGCTATGTACGCTGACGATATTGGTATATTCTACTTGCATGAAATCTGCGATGAAATTGTAGCAAAACTGGAGCGTGCGTTACGTAGTATTTCTGACTACATGTACAAGCCATCTTTTTCACCAGGAAAAGAAGTCCTTGTTATTTACCAAGCACCAGATTAAGACTAGACACTCATCAAATATCATGGGAGAAATCTGTTAAGTACCTCGGGGTAATTTTTGATAAAAAACTCACTAACAGTGATCATGTTAAATATATAACAGAAAAAGTTAAAATAGCTATTAAAATGCTATACCCGCTGATTAACAGAAACTCCAATTTGAGCAAAGAAAATAAATTGGTAATTTACAATTCTATTTTCCTACCCATAATATTAAATGCTTGCCCAGCATGGGGTATAACTGCAAAATCTCATATTAAAAAGTTGCAAGTATGTCAAAACAAAATTCTCAAAATGATGCTAGGGCTACCCTGGGATTTTTCCACTAGAAGGCTTCATATCGAGACAAACGTAAACATGGTAAACGAACAAATTGAAAAATTTACCGAACGGTTTAAAATTCGTTGTAGTATATCAGACAATACATTGATCTCAAATCTTTTTAATTAATGTATATTAATTAATTTACTCATATAAAAAGGAGGAAAAGTAGCTTGTTTATTCATAGTGGAAGTTTTTTAAATAGTAGTTCTTTTCCTCCGAAATTTACCTATAAAATGACGAAAATCCGTGATAACAAAAATATGTTGTAGAATTAAGGTTTAGTTACCATATTCTGTAAGTTCTGCTTTAATTATTGATGTAACATCTTTTGTCTACTTAAATAAAAATATATCTATAATCTATCTTAAACAAATACTTCTTTTGCTTGTAAGTACACTATTTGGGATATACGATATACAATATATATAATATATATATACATATAATAAGCTCTTATATCCTATGCTGGTTATTTGACCGAACTCTTCCTTCTGTTTGTGATATGCATCTTACGTGAGGGCCCTACAGCTCTTTATGTCTTCGAACGGCAGACAGTGCTACGACGAGCTTAACGCCAGGACAACGCTTTCAAATTTACTTTGAAAATTATAAAATAAATCTGTTCGCGAACTTAACAAGCCCGCGCTTCATAATCGATTTATTATCAATTTGGTGACAACTTCTTTTTATTGTGATTTAGCGCCTCGGGATTACTTTTTATGTGGCTATGTCAGTGACTTATGTTGATAAACCAGCAACCATTGAAGCATTGTCAGCGAATATTCAAAACACCATACGGTAAGATTTATTAGAATAAGTAGTCGCAAATTGGACTAATCGAATGGAACATATAACTATGTATGCCAGATATCGTATTAAAAAAATAAATTCCATGAAATTATCTGCCAGATTATAATATTAAAAAATTCATTCCACCAATACATATTTCTGTTTAGTATTATCATTTAAAGCTCTCAAACTTTAAAAACAAAATCACCCGATTTTTTACAAAAATGTAGAAAAACGAAAAATTGGTTTTTAGAAAATAAATCAATCCCATGCGTTAATTTCCCGACTGACTTGTTTTCTAAAACCCAATCTTTTTATTTTTCACATTTTTCGAAGATGTAAAAATTAAGCTAGAAGTAGTCTACAATGAGAAAATTTAAACACTATCTTTCAGTTGAAGTTCTATATACCCGTCAGATTTTCTCTTGCTTCAAATTTTGACGCAATATTTAAGAAGAATTCTACTTATGAAATTGAGACAGCTATAGCTCTTTTTAACGACAAAACTATTAAGGCAGTTAGTAAATCTACACCCTCTCCACCAACTAAAGTAAAAAATGACTACATACCTGATACGATAAAAAAGAAACTAAAACAAAAGAGAAAGCTAAGGAAGGAATGGCAGACAACAAGATTTCCAGACGACAAGAAAAAGCTAAACAAATTGGGAAAGGATATAAGAGACCTACTTCAAAAGGAAAAAGACAAACAACTTAGCAATTATCTCAAAAATATTGACGCAACAAAATCCTCAAACTACACACTTTGGAAGGCGACGAAAAAAGTGGTGGGCGCCACAATACATTTACCACCAATAAAAACAACTAAAGAGAAATGGGCCCGAACCTCTTCAGAAAAAGCAACGGTCTTAGCTCAACATTTTAAAGGTACTTTTGAAAATAATAATAACGACATAAATCTTACTTATGCAGCAAACGAGAATAAGCAGCAAATTAAAAAAATCACACTTACGGAGATAAAACAGTTCATAAAAACTCTAAAGAACAATAAATCGCCTGGATACGATCAAATTTCGGGAACAATTATAAAGCATATGCCTGACAAGGCAATAATTTATCTAAGAAATATTTTCAACGCTGCTATAAGTCTCAAATATTTCCCTAGTACCTGGAAAGTAGCTGAAATTATAGCGATCCCGAAACCTAACAAAAACGCTACACTAGCGACATCATATCGACCAATCAGCCTACTACCGACAATATCAAAAATTTTCGAGAAAATATTATTTGACCAGATAAATCCTATTATAACAAGCATGAATCTGATACCCCAACACCAATTTGGATTTAGGAAAAAGCATTCAACAATCCAACAGATTCTTAGAGTAGTTCACAAAATTAATGACGACCTGAATAAAAAAAGAGTGTGCATGTCCATATACCTCGACGTAGCTAAAGCTTTTGACAAAGTGTGGCACCCTGGGTTACTCCATAAATTAAAAACACAACTACCTAATGACTTTTACCATATGCTTAAGAGTTACATCCAAGGTAGGAAATTCTATGTTAAATATAACGACGCATGTTCAAACATTCAACCTATGAACGCAGGCATTCCCCAAGACAGTGTCTTAGGACCAACATTGTATCTATTGTACACGGCTGATCTACCGGAACCGAAGTCAGAAAACAGCATGATTGCAACATTTGCAGATGACACAGTCCTCATGGTATCTCATAAAGATACAAAAGTCGCAAAACAAAATTTACAAAACGAATTAAATGTGACATTAAACTGGTTCAAAAAATGGAACATCGAAATTAACGCTGACAAAACAATACAAGTAAACTACACAAACCGAAGGATAACCATTGAACCAGTTAGCGTTGGTAATTCTGACGTGAATATTGACACCAAAGCGAAATACCTGGGTATTACGATCGACTCGAAATTAAACTGGCAGGAGCATATAAAGAAAAAGCGAAATGAAGTTAAAAATCGTTTTAAGAAATTGTACTGGCTACTTGGACCTCAGTCCAATCTATCATTGCAAAATAAAGTACTTATTTATCGAACGATAATTGCTCCAATCTGGAAATATGGAATTGAGATTTGGGGCACTGCTGCAAAAAGTAATCTAAGTATACTTCAACGAGTCCAGTCTAAAATACTTAGGACCTTAACTAATGCACCTTGGTACATACCTAACGCAGATATTCATCGCGACCTTGACATCGATACTATTTATGAAACAATACAAAGCGCTAGCAGAAGACACATAAATAGATTATTAACGCACACAAATCCTATGATGAGAAGACTACCAAATAAAGAAAAATCTACCCAAAGTCGGCTTAACCGTCAAACACCAACAGATCTTGCAAAATCCATGTAATCAATTGTCAACTAATCGTATATGTCATTGTTAACCACTTGCTTTTAAGGGGGGCCTCTACTGTAAAACTTAAAAAAAATCGATTTTTTACTTTTTGTTGAAACATACTCAGAAACAACTCCAGAATGTTCCATGAAAATCTTAAAAAGAAATCTTGAATAGTTTTCAAGTTATAAAAGTTTTAGCAAAGCAGGTATAAACTGAGCGCTCGAGCGGTTTACGGTCATATGCTGTAAGTATGAAAAATTGTTTAAGCGTGTTTTTCTCGAAACCACGTTTTCAAAATTGCCCACATCACAGCTCCGTGAAAAATTAACATATCAAGCTCAAACTTTGATAGTATATTTTTAACAATATTTACTAGTTTTTAAAGCTATGGTGGGAAAAAATTTATTATTTATAACCCCTTTTTTAATAACAAAATGACAACAAAAAAATGTCGATTTTTTAAAAAACTTCAAAAATTTTACAAAAAAATTTTTTTTTGTAAGTAATAGGCTTAACAACTAAAAATAATGATATATAATAAAAAAAATTTGGTTTTTTTCATTTCAGATTTTTTTTAAATGCGCGACAGTGTGGGCAGATTTCAAAAGGCGTTTCGGGGGAGCGGCTGTACAGCTGCCATTTTGAAATGAAAATAAATTTAAAAAATTTTTTTGTACACTCAAGACCTGTGTTTATGTAACCCTAAACCTTTTTTTACTAATTAAATTAATAATTACAAGTATGAAAACAAAATCCATGAAAATTTGATTTTTACAGTAGAATCCCCCCTTAAATAATAGGTATATATTTCTTCTAAATGAGCTTGGGGGCATTGACCCTTCAATATCACTCTCATTCCATCTTTTTGTAAATCAAATTACTTATTGTCTAACGACAGGTGTAATATTTTATGGAAGAAATAATAAAAAAAAAAAAAAATGAAAGTGTTAAATCCAAAAACTCGATTTTTAGAAAATAAATCAGTTACATGTGTTTAAAGTTCCACTAGTTTAAAATTTCCTTAATTCTTAAAATCCTAAATTCTTATGTTTCCTATGCGTCCTAAATTTATCGGTTAAAATTCTATATCTCCGTCAGTTCTTCTCGATTTGAGTGAATTTGGGACATAATATTTAAGATAAACGGAATATTGTAAAATTCTCAAAATTGATTAAATTCAATGAACCGTGAAACTACATACAAAAAAATTTCTCTTGAGATTCTAATTAAAAACCGTGAAATTGCAATGAAAAATTTGTGAAATTTTGTATAAACTTTGAAAAATGGATTTATATGGTTTTTATTAGGCAATGAGCTATACTTGTATATAGAAAAGCAATGGTCATTAAGGGGTTACATACGTCCAGCCGCGCCAAAACAGAAAAACTGTTTTTAGAAGGGATATCAATAGAAATAAATATTATATAAAAAAAATTACATATTGTTTATCAGCACTTAAATTACAAAAATTAGTATATAAAACATAAAACATCTCTCTGCGGTTGACCGATATAATTAAATGCCAAAAAGAAGCTAATTGCCAGATTACGCTCAAACTCTGTTGGACAGTTGTACCAACAACCAGCAAAAAAACTTTAGACCTAGGTGCTTTTTAAATCAACAAACCCCGATATTTTTTGACAGAATATATGTGCTTATCATGTTCAGCTCTAGTTAGTAAATTGGTGATATAGTTGCGGAGCATTTCTTTAAAAAATGATGAAATATCAATCAATTATTTTTTACTTTACTTTTGTGTTGAAATCCGTTGTGCGAACCAAGTTTTTAGCATCCCTTTTGCATCGAATTGTTACACCATTTGCATTTTTTGCCAGTGTACATTAATTTTGTGTCAAATCTCACGGTTTTCGCGTGATTAAGCATCAAAAGGCAATTCACTCATGCTTATTTGAGCGTACACATAAACAAGTGAGCAAACGCGTATACGAATTGACACGCACACTTCTGGCATAAATGCACATAATTTTGTCACACGCTCAATTACTTCGTTGTTTTTTCTTTGAATTTTGTACTCATGTCTGTGCTCACATATATATGCACGTGTATGTGAGTGTGAACATTTCACGCGCTTTTATATGTATATTGTTTTTTTTTATTTGGCTGATTATTTTTTATCTGTGTGAGAATATTTGGAAATGCAAAAATTTAAAAAAATTCGCTGACTCTCTTTTTTTTCTTTACTGAACGCACCTGATTTCTTCATGTTTCAACTTCAAATCCCATTACTAATTTCATTTGGCTTATTGATTTGGTGTTCAGTATTTACTTTTTTACGGTTCGCTTTATTTGCTTGCAGACTTGTTTACAAAATAAATTTCATTTTTTGTTGTACGTGATTAGATTTATTTCATTATGTTATCTTTCTTTTGGTGTGCGTAATTTATTCAGCGGTATAATTGATTAGATTTAAAAAGAATTACCGAACTGTGTGGAAATAAAAAGTAATGGTGCAAGACTTTTTCTCAAAAAATGAATGAATGGTACCTTCTTTAGCCTACAGGCTCAGCACTCTTTCTCTTTCATCCGCCGATGCTACATTCCAATCAGAGCATCGCACTCCAAACTGCATATGTAAGCCTTCTGATGGCCTCTAAGCCCTTTCTAGGTACAATTATCCTATCAACCTCAGAGAACTATGCTATTTTTTACGCGAAAATGTTAATTCTTAATCGATTCGACTTAGGCATAAATCATCAACAATCTTTTAATATATTTTTATATTTATTTAATCTAAGTATAATATAATAAAAGTTTTGCCGTTTTGTTATTACTTAAATTCTAAAAATTAAATTTTAAAAATACTTTAGAAAGGAAACTCTTTTGGGATCAGGTGTAAAAAATAAATGAATGCATAAATAAAAGAATTATTAGGTGCACTACTAAGTTCTCGCTGTTTTTTTGATGAAAGTACACCTTTATTCTGAAAAAATGGTTGCAAGTGAATCATTGAAAGTATCGCCCATCGCTGCCTACTACTTTTTCCCATCTTTCTGGTAGATCTCGTTTACAGTCGTGGTAAAACTGTTCATCTTTTGAGGCTATCCACGGGTCAAGCCATTTTTTTATGTCACTTTTTGATGCCACTTTTTGATGCCACTTTTGGATGGTACTACTGGTCAGCTAGATCACATGCCATCGATCGGAACAGGTGATAATCGGATGGCGCAATATCTGGATAATATGGCGGGCGTGGTAGGATTTCCCATTTCAGGCAGGTTTTAACGGGCTTGGCAACGTGAGGCCGAGCGTTGTCATGCTGTAGAATCCCTTTTTCATGCCTCTCCGTGTATTGCGGCCGCTTCTCGCGAAGGGCTCGGCTCAATCGCATCAACTGAAGCCAATACCGATCCACAGTGATGGTTTCGCTTGGTTTTAAGAGTTCATTATAAATAATATCAACTTGGTCCCACCAAATACACAGCATAACCTTTGCAGCGTGAATATTCGGCCGAGGCGACAACGTAGAAGCAGGACTGGGAAGTCCCCATGACTTTCTTTTCTTTGAATTGCTGTGATGAATCCATTTTTCATCACCCGTCACGATGCATTGAAGGAAACCCTTCCTTTTTTGCTGCTGGAGCAGTTGTTCACAGGCGCTCAACATCCCTTGGTTTTAATTCATAAGTAACCCAAGTCCCTTGTCTCTGAATAATTCCCAAAGCATGCAATCGCTTGGAAATGGATTGGCGGGTAACTTCTAATAATGAAGCAGGCTCTTCTTACGTTTGACACGGATCCTCATTGAGCAATGCCCCCAATTCAGCGTCTTCGAAGGTTTTTGGCCTTCCTTCACGCGGACGGTCGTCAACATTAAAATCACCGTCTTTGTTTCACTTAAAGCAGCATCTCCATAAACTTTTTGTAGCTCTCGATGCGCTGCAGCCACTGTTTTTTCGGAGAAAGCACATACTGCTGGCGGCATCTATTGACAAACAGCGGGATCTTAGTTGCGCACCAAATAGCAATGACAAAATGAATTAAAAATTAAAACAAACTACAATACATTTCAAGAATACATTTCAAAAGTAATTGTTGCAGACTTGAGTTTTGTGCTCTAAAAGCATGATTTTATTGCACTTTACGCGTGTAGATTCGACAATTTTCGCCTTGTTTTTAAAAAACCGTCCCACTCATTCTCCCAAAACACATGAGCTCTTTAATTCGCGCGAATTAAATGTATTCGAAAAGAAGACTGAATGTTACGTATAAATTAAATATGAAAACTATAAAACAAACGCAAAATAATATAATTCGTATAATACCAAAAGCAGAATGGTATATACTGATGATAATATCTATCGAGAAATTAAAAGAAAAACAGTCCATGAAGAAATACGCAATAACAGCTTAAGACACACAAATCGCTTACTAAATCATTCTAACAGGGAATTTCGGCAACTTCCATTAAGAGAGGAAACCGAGACTAGCCTCGGGGCTCGAAATTCAATATTTCAAAAAGTGTATTTTTTTTTAACTTTTTACAAATCAAGAGGACATCTCAGACTTCAATTGAGCTGAATGCCCAGTAGCTAAAATCAGTTTTTTTTGAGGAATGCATTTTAGAATTTTGTTTTTTGCAAAATAAAAAATTGTTATCTAAGTAATGATAATCATTTAGAACCCAGAATTATTAAAATCGGTTCATTTTTGACTAAGTTATGAGCAATTAAATAAAAATTTGTTGTATAATGAAAAAAAACGATTTTGAGCTAAAAAACAAAATTGCCGATAAATCTTGAAAAAATTTTTTTTCGGACAAACAAAAAAATATGTATCTCATTATTTTGACCAGAGAGCTACATATTTGAGTTACATCGAAATCGAAGAACGTGTCCCGAATACCCCGGTTGAATTGAAATGGAAAGCATCTAAAGCAAATGGTTTTATTTTTATTGAAATTTATATAAGCGCACAGGGTCACACAGGCAATATTTAGTCATTCATTCGTCATCAAAAAAATTGAATGAAAATAGCGAAATTATTGCAAACGCCCAATCAACATAGTCGTAAGTGGCCTTGTTTTTCACATTTTGTTCGTCAATGTATTTATTTCAGTGTTGTCTGCAAGATAAAGATGTTTTCAAATTTCAGTAAACGGTCCCTTGTCATGGCTTCTGAAACAAAAGGCCATCCGAGGTCTTCGCCGAGTGACCAGTATGAACGTTCAGTTCATAACTTATGGTAACCAATAAAAACCAAAAAGCCGCGATGAAAACTCTCATCTTCTCAACATCAATTGCAAACTTGGGATATTTTTTTTTTTTTTTTAGAGTGTGGGTATAGTAATTCGAATTTAAGTGTGCTCTGCCCAATCCACAAGAAGATTGATACTACAATCTGTGCCAATTACCGCGGGATCAGTCTTCTAAATATCGCCTATATGATTTTAGCGAGCGTATTGTGTGAAAGACTGAAGCCCACCAACAACCAAGCTGAATTCGGCAGCACGAAAAATAGTTGCTTGTATGCCACGATGTCTGAATTTGGTTTCCCTTCAAAACTCATACGACTACGCAAAATGCCGTCCCTCATACGTAGCGCTGTCAGGATTGGGAAGGACCTTTCCGTGCCGTTTGATATCAGACGAGGTTTTAGACAGGATGACTCGCTGTCGGGCAACTTCTTTAACCTTATGCGGCAAAAGCTCGTGCGAGTCGCAGAATTTAATTTCACAATTTTATTTCAAAAGCCGGGAGCGTAGTCCTGCTTTTTCGATGCTTGCTGTACAAAGGCGTATTGGCGCTATGACAAGATGGTGATCGCGCGCAAGGCCTATTTCTGCGCCTCTTCTGTTTCGCACATCAAGTAAGTGCTCAATACGATGTAGGCAATTTGATTTGGTGCGTAGTGCTGGTCCGTAAACAACCAGGTTACTTTATGCTCAAAAAGGGTGTCTCCTATTACCAAATTTTTTTTGAGTTGCAGACACCGTGATATCTCTCGCCGTTGTCATTTCGAGTGCCCAGGTCTACCCATAATATGCTCGAGTTGTGCGCTATGACTGCCAACTTTCGCACTCATGTCACCTGCAGCATATAAGATGAGTCATACACCGCGTTCGGGTGGCTATAACAATCCTTTTTTTCGCAGTCAGTCGAACCTCTTTAGACTTGAAGCGCACCACTAGTCTCCACGATATTAGCCCCCATCTAGCTTCAGTCTTAAGTAGAAAGCCAACTTTCGATTCATGCTTACTACTCTGGGAGATAGAAATTCACCAGCAACGGTCCATCGTACTTTACTAAAGCACAGAACTACAATACCTTATCGCAGCATTTCACATTCGACCATCTCCAATCTCGCATTTATATTGTTTGCGATGTTGTCGACATCGCTTAATATCTTAAAATTCGTAGTCTGGTGAGCAATTTATTCCTCTTCTCGGATCAGTGGATTGCCCACAAAGATGGTCTGATATCATACCTTTGTACTTTTATTTGTAGGGGTATGTAAAGTCTAAATGCTTTGCGAATAAACCAGCTTCGATTCAGGCATTGTAGGCTAACATTACTAAAGCTATTCACGAGACACACCGACGGGTAATACAAAATTGGTGCTTACGGCGCAGTTGTGGCCAACATTTAGAAGGGATTATCTTTAAAAAAGTAGTTGCTCAAATCTCGCGCTCATATTGTTTGCGATGTTGTTGTTATCTCTTAGTGTCCTAACGTTCATAGTCCGATCTTAGTCCTTTTACGGTAGTCAAATGTCGTCGATGATTGAATTGGTTGTGTTATCCGGGGCTGATTGTTTGTCGATTCGTTAGCATTATGTGTTTTAGGTAAGTAAGTTGCTTGTCTTCCTACGCTAGCTTGGTGATATTTTATTTCTTATTTACCCTGCAAGATGATGATCCTTCTCCGATCCGCCTTCTGGACAACAGAAAGGAGACAGTCAACTCTACACACACACGGAAATTCGAAAGCTTGCTGTTCGCTAGTGAAAAATCAGAGCAAAATCAGAGCTCTAGCGAACGCATTCTTGAATTACGTCCGTTTTCAAATCGATAAAAGTGTCATCACGTATTTTGCCTGATCAACTTTACGTATTTGAGTATAATTTTAAAAGTTATGGAAAACCCACTAAACCACTTTAAGGGTCTACATAGCAGAGTCTAAGCTATTAATGAAGGGAAAATAATTAAAAAAAAAAAAGAATCAGAAAGAGAGAGATGGTAAAACCAAAATTTCCCAAATTTCAAAAAATTAAATAACATTTTTTTAACTGTTCTAAAATTTTTAAGCATGAAAATAAATCACTTTAGAAAATGCAATACCAAAATTCTCACCACATTGACCCAACCCTCTGTTTCACAAAAGGATACACACTTACCTTTCCTGAGAGGATCGAGTGGAAAACAAGCCCGAAATGGATGAATGGTGATTCACAAAAATGGTACACTGATGGATCAAAAACACCTTATGGTGTAGGAGCAGGAGTAGTGGGGTCCAGAATCCAAAAATCATACACTCTCACCAGGGACACCACTTTCTTCCAAGCGGAACTATATGCAATAATGGAAGCAGTAAACATCATGCAACGTAGAAACCACAAGAGAGTAAAGATAAAAATACTCTCGAACAGCCAATCAGTTCTAAAAGCTTTAGATAGCTTAACCTGCAACTCAAAAACCCTCTTAGAATGCCACAAGGCACTCAATAACCTGGCATCCAAAAACAATGTTTCATTAATTTGGGTACCGGGACATGAAGGATATGACGGCAACGAAAAGGCAGACTTTCAAGCCAAAAAAGGGGCAGATGTAAACTTCATCGGACCTAGTCCCACGTTCGGATTCAACAAAAACAGCCTAAAACAAAAAGTAAAATACTGGGCCAAAACTCTATTTAATCAGCATTGGAACAACGTAGAGGGTCTTAGACACTCCAAAAAGTTCCTAAGTTTCAACGCTAAAAGAGCTAACATGGCCCTCACGTTAAACAAAAAGAGCATTCGCACTCTCACAGGCGCCCTCACGGGTCACTTCACCTGCAACAAACACTTACAGAAATTAGGCATAACTAACACCAGCACCTGCAGATTTTGCTGCGAAGATGAGGAGTCTATAGAACATCTCATTATCCAATGTCCGGGGTTGACGCATAGAAGGAAAAGGTTTTTAAACAAGTTCATGCTTACAGATGAAGACCTTCAATCACTCCCTCAGAAGGAGCTGGTACAATTCATAAGCATACTTAACAGTCAATAGACAGCATAGGCTGCACAATAGATCAATATAGTCTCAGTGTTAAAGGGCCATTCCTTAACCCTTTACAACCATTAACCATTAACCAAAATTCTCAGCACAAAATAAATTTCAAAATTATAAAATTTTGTTTTAACTTTTTTCAGTTTACTTCTTATATACGCAAGCTGACAAATAAACTAATTTTTATAAAAAAATGTACAACAATTTAAAAAATACTTGGATTGCTTGACATGGAATCGCTCTAAAGTTAAGTGGTTGTCAAAGTTATCCCGGTAGATAAGTACACGTAATTACCACATACATACTTATGATGTTTGAGTTACATTGTTGCTGCTTTTTTTTCTCAATCTACGTTATTTTACATTTTCACTATTCATAAAACTTTTACTTGCAACAGTAAGTAATTGCACTGTACAATGAAATCCACTTGGTATAACAGCGTTATGTCTTATTTTTCTTCTTCTTCTTCTCTGAATTTTAATAAAATATTAACACCTCCGCCAGCCACGTCCGCATTATTCCACTTCTAGAAGCCACACGCTCGCATATTATTCATTTCGTTGATGTTATTTTTTGACTCATTTATTGTTAAACATCCTTGTGAACGAAATGGCGCGGAAATACCCTGCATGAAAATGTAGTAGGATGAAATTTGTGCGCTTCTATTGGATTTAAGTCCATTCCTAGTTGTTATTACCTCACTTTTTTATTTAAACTAAAATTTTACATGTTAATGTATTGATCCGCAGCATTTGTATATTATTGTGATTCAATATATCAATTTATAAATTTGATAACCTCTGCAGCTAGTTGCCTCGATTTTGCAATATGATCATTTATAATTATATTTCAAGTAAATGAATAAATATATTTGTTGTTTCGAGAAAGTTCATGGACCGGATAGATCTGTGGTTGATGCTCAGAGCAGACTTCCATTATGAAGGAATACCTCTCCAACCGACGACATAATGACAGCGACTAAAAGGCGGCAGAAGATTTGAAAATCCCAGTAAAACAATCGCTGGTCATATAATTGACGTCCTACTATGTAACCAAACATGCAATTAAGCTATAGAAACCGATGGACTACCGGCCGAACTATTCAAATACTGAAGGGTGATCAGATTGCAGGGACTTTTTCCAAAAGGGTTTTTCTGTCAGATCATTCGTGAATATTGTCAAATTATATTAAATAAATATTTTTTCAGTATACATTGACATTTCATTATGGAAAGACTTATGCCTCAACGACGTTTGCAAATCGTGCAATTGTATAACGAAAATTGATGCTCTGTGAAAGTGTTCATCGCGCGCTCAGGCCAACTTAAGGGGTCCCGAAAGTGTAGAAATTTCAAAAACTCGATTTTTTTGTTTTTTCGATAATTCGAAAGTAGGTATAAAATATATTGTCAAATTTTTGGGAGGATATTTAACCGAATGATCTAAAATAATGTGTTATTCAAAACATCAATGGCTATTGTCCGTACTAGAATCATATTATTATTTCAATTATTTCGAATTTTGTTGATAAAAAAACTGAAAAAAGATCCGAGTTTTAGAGTATCAAATTCAAACCGCGCCATTTTGTCAAATTTCTTCTTGTTTTATTCTAGTACGGGGCATAGCTACAGTCATTCTGATTAAAACGTTTTTTGGCTTTTGTGTTTCAGATAGATAGAAAAGCCTAAATGGAAAACATCGTCCAAGATCTTCGGTCCAGGTTTCGTGAGGGTCAACTTCAGCGCCACTTTTGAAATTATTAAAATTTAGAAAAAAAAATTATTTTTTGTATGTAAAAGAAGTTAAATAAAAATACCTGAAAAAATGTAAATATCGTTTTTCATTTTTTTATTGTAAAAACAAACTTTCTGAAAAGAAAAGACTACCGGGACCCCATAACGTGTACAGCAATGAGGCCCATTTCTGGCTTAATGGCTATGTCAATAAGCAAAATTGCCGTTTTTTGGGTGAAGAGCAACCCGAAGCCATTCAAGAACAGCTATTACATCCACTGAAAACAATCGTTGAATGCGGCCTATGAGCTGGAGGAATCATCGGCCCACATTTCTTCAAAAACGAGGCTAGCTCCAATATAACAGTAAATGGTGAACGTTACATCGCCATGATAAACGACTTTTTGATGCCAAAAGTTGAAGCCCGTAATTTTCACAACTTTGGATTCCAACAACGGCGCTACTTGTCATAGAGCTCGTAAAACAATGGACTTACTGCGTCGTCCTTTCGGTGAACAATTTATCTCCCGTCCCGGACCAGTAGATTAACCAGCAACATCGTGTGATATTACACCTTTGGACTTTTATTTGTGGGCTTTACATACCTTCAAAATGCAGCTTCGATTGAGGCATTGGAAGCCAACATTACTACAGTTATTCACGATTGGAGTTTACGGATGGACAAATTACGGAGCAGCTGCGGCCAACATTTGAAAGGGATTATCTTTAAAGAATAAATATCATGAAAGGTTCTACACAAAAATAATAAAGATCACCCTATCAATTTGGAGTCTTTGGTCACCCTTTATTAAGATGCAAGCATCAGCTGCTTTGTGAAATATGAAATTATGTGAAAGAAATTTATTATGCTGTAGATTGAAATTTATGTATGCTCTGCCGAATTCACATAAAGGATGATGATGGGCAGGCTGTGCTAATTAAATCAGATCAGCCTCTTTTGTAAATATATAAAGTTCTACACAGCAAGCAAGTTACGAGACCAAAGTCGTCCATATATAAATTTATTGAATCTTATCAGAAACTTAAGGTCTACTGGATGTACCATCGGTCTGATATTGCCAGCACACAAAATCTTACCGATTTTAAGGCCTCCTTCGATAGAACGAAGAGGAGTTTTTTTCATTTTGTTATTTATTTAGACTGAGTGAAATAGTCACAAAGTCCACTGATTTGCTTGAACTGGGAGCGATTTTTCTGAGCTTGTGATACCAAACAAGGTGTCACATAGGGTGATTCCTTATCATTATTTAATATTCATAACCTGATATTCATCATATGATTGTTCGAACTGCAGAAGTCCCTCACCGTAAAAATGCTCATACATGCCGACATTACTGATACCTTGGGCCTCAGCAACTGTGCTGTTACTTTTTGAATTTTGTAAACTGAATATAAGGAATGAAACTGGAGGTAAACAGAAACAAAGTATCTCCCGTCATCATACAAACAGTCGGCACCTTGGCATCCAAATCGCTGCTGATAATTATACTCGTACCTTTGAGATACGAGTAGTAGTGTGCTTAATTTACTTACGAACCAGTAGTACCACCGTTAATAAACTCAACTATGAAATCTCCCGGATGATTCTTTTTCCAAACAAGAGATAATTTTGACTAAGTTGGTAATTGAGTAAAAAATGTTCTTCTCGGTGAACATAACTCACATTTTATGATGTGATGAGATGTTGACAATATTCGATGAGGGGATCTTGAAGTGTTCGAGAGAAACATTTGTGAACCTTAATGTGTTACTGATTTGTGTAGTCGCAGTGGCTGAATGAGTTTGTGCTTGACAACCATTGTGTAGGGCACTACTTTGGGCATGACACACCACATGATAGAAAAATTTATACATTATCAATCGCCCATCGCCAGATAATCACAAATTTCCGAGTGTGTTTTGCTCCAAAAAATCTTATCATAAAAACCATCTGTCATTTCGTCCCCTTAGTATAACAATAGCCTATGTGCTCATAGGCTATTATTTTTTTTTATTGAATTTTTGGATTTTCCATCGTCGATTTTATATGTAGTCAAAATTTTGTCAAATTCTAGTTTCACAAAGTGGGTCAAAACGTTAGTCAAAAAATAATAAATATTTACAGACATAACGAGATTTGAGTGAGAGCTACTTTCGACAAAAAGTTTGAAATTCATTTTCTCAAAACATCAAAAAATGTATAGGATATTTTAATACCAAGGGGACGATTTGGAAGCGGCAGAAAACTTTGGAAATCTCCATTTGTGAAACAACACCAAGACGCGCGTCATAAATTGAAAAAGCAGTTCGACCAAATACCCAGCAAAGGGAGTATTCGCCAATTATACATATTCCTATTAACGATGCGCAAAATGTTTCAAACTTTCATCAAAACTGTCACCTCTTGAACAACAATTTTTAACTTGCATCTTTTTAAAATGTAAGCCAAATTTATAAGGCGACTTTTCAGTGGCATGGAAATTGTGCAGTGAATAGTGGCCGAGCAAATTCTTTGGCGAGGCGATATCGTACAAATGGATGTAAACGCTCCAGTGCTGAAAATATTCGATGCGCTACTTGATGAATGATGAATGCTGCTAGTCAAGGTAGGGGAAAGCCTTTTCCGCGTTCAAAATTTTATATTGAAGATGACTTGCCCTCACTTCGTGTTTTCAATGGTCTGCCTTTAATACATGAAAGACACGACTGTCGCATTTTACTGAGCTCTGCCAAAATTTCTGCTAAAAGATTACTGTGCCCATGAAGAAGAAGAAAATTAGTTCAATAATTTATAATTTATACATTTTATTCTTTTCAATTCACTTAAAAGAAAACATTATCTTACAGTTCGCCTTGAACCAACCACTTACCTCGACATGAGTCGCAGTTTTCACAATTTAGCAATCACTAAGGGTCTCTCAAAAGTGTTGCCCTGATGCCGGTAGTGGAAAATTAATATTAAATATTGTAAATTTGTATTTTAGTTGTGAAATGTTTATCTTAAATGTCTGTTCTGAAATTTGGTAAAATTAAATAAATAAATAAATAAATTCCTAGATCGTAACTTCGTTCTATGGCATCTTTGACATTTGTCAAGTAGACAAAGGTACAGTTTTACATGATAAAATAACGCTTTAAAATTATTGGAACTTATTACGAAAATGTCATGGCAAAATTCGTTATTGTTTTGGTCCGAATGTGTCGGCAATTCTAAGCTACGTGACAAAATTTGAAGAAACTAGTTCTGTCTACGTTAGAAAAACGACTGCCTGACCACAAACTGGATGTTCTGTTGATAATATTGCTGCTGGCTGCTGTAGCGCAAAATGTTGCTGAACAATCTTCAATATCGATATCTCGACATTCTTGACAATTAAATATTCATGAATTGAGTTTTTGGCGGATTTTACCTGCAGATGGGCTCTTGCGGGCATTTGAATTGATTTGATGTCATTTTTCAGATATAATTGCTAGGAACGGTATTTTGAATAAAAATAGTGAAACCTAAAAGAATCTAAATTTTTACATACTTTATTTTAAGACAACATCTAGACTCTATCCCTATCATACTCTGCAGGTAAATGTCGCTACTAGCCATGTGAGTAGCAAAGTAGTTGGCAATGGTAGAAATCGAACCAGTTATTTGTGTCACTGCTGCGATTTTTCCCTGCAGGGTAAGCATATTTACACCTCCACCTACATACAATTGCACCTACAGACATATTTATGTACGGCATAAATATATGTATGCAGTACGTACATAAACTTGATATCGAGAAGACCAGCAGCATAGTTCTTAGCTTGTCGTTGCGCCTTCCTAGGTTAGCTGACTTTGTTGTCTACTAGTTTCAATGTTTAATTTGAAGTTAAATTTGATGTTGTTAATTTTTTTTTTCTCTTCTTCTTTATACTTTCTTACTATTCTCTACAACTATTTTTATACCATCATTCACCGTGTTGTCTGCCACTGGCTATCGCTACTACCAGCTGCTGGTATCTGTCGCCGCTGTTGCTTTTGGCTTTCTTGCTTCCTGGATGCCTGACTGCCCGACTGCCTCACGTCCAGCTTCCACTTCCACTTCCATTTCCGCTTTCACAGCAAGTTTATGGCCACTTGCAATTTTCTTATAACAATTTGTGTTGCTTTGCATATTATTTTATTTTTAGTTGTTTGCTTTTTCTTCCGTTTTTGCATTTTTTTTTTACATTTACAAATGTTGATATTATTTCTCTTAAACTTATTCTTGCGCCACTATTTGCTTTATGTTTCGAGTGGCCGTGGCTTTGAGGGAAAGTGTAGTTGGTAAATGTAATGGAGGAGTAAGCAAATAAACATAAATATGTAACTAAGTTTATTTTTACTGGATCGTTGTAAGGAAATGTAGCAAGTGTAAGGAACATAAGAAGGAGGAGTTGAGAAATGTACCTTAAAAAATGAAGTCATCAAAACTACGAAGTATGACATAAGAGCAAAGTATTTATACAAACCGTTTGATATGCCAGAATACAAAATGAAATATAATCACATAAAATACCTGTTCACATACATCCGATGCTTAACCTTATCAAATTTAAATGCCGACTCCAAATCTCTAATGCATTCTTCGAAGTTGGTATTCGCTGTGGGACGTTTTTAGTTCTTTTTTTAATTTGTGTATGAATAAAAAAAAATTCAATTAAGTTTCGTAACTCAGAGATGATAAGTAATTAATCATTTTTTTACAATCTATTTCAGCCAAAGGTGGCCAGCACTTATCTTGATAGGTCAACTTATTGTGCGTTATTTTTAATTATATTTTTCATGCATTGCATGGTCTTATAATATGTATTATACGCAAAATATTCAATAAAATCTATAGTCACCATCATTTTCTCTATTAAAATGGCTTCAAATCTTCAAGTCCTACTTTGTGCTAATTTCTGGGCAAGTAGTGCAGGCACATCAGCCGAATTTGCGTTGATAACTACTTGACCGACAATATCGGTTTTCTTTGGAGTTTTTACTTAACTATTTCTCTATTCGGCCGCCATACCATAGTGGATTGGTGCGCGACTATCATTCGAAAGACGTAGGTTCGAATCTCCGTGAAACACCAAACCGAAGAAAGAAATAGCGGTCGCCTCTCGGCAGGCAATGGCAAACTATCGAGTGTATTTAGTGAAAAAGCCCCTCATAAAAAATAATTGCCATTCGGAGTCGGCTTAAAACTGTAGATCCATCGATTTGTGGAATAACATCAACAGACGCACGCCACAAATTGGAGGAGGAGCTCGGCCAAACACCCAAGAAGGGTGTCAGCGCCAATTATATAATTATAATATAAAATGTTATATATATATAAAGGCATGTACATATTTTTAAACGTGTAATAATGAGAACAGCGGTTTTTTAAATGTGCTCTGGACTTTGAGGTCTTCTGCACGTAAACGTCCTCGAATTGTATATTAGGATAAATTCGTACTACTTTTTCTTAGAACTGCTTCAGTTTCACGCGACGATAAGCTTGCCTTTGTCGCAAAAAAATCAATGATTTTGCTTTGAAGAGGTATTTTTTTTTGTTTTTTTGTATTTGCCTCGTCTGGGGAAGTCGTCAACATTTTTCAGTTCGGTATATCATTGCACTCATTTATTTATGAACGTCTTCGACTTCTTCAAATACTTTGCTGTAGATGCACGTGATATTTTTGGACCTTTAGGAAGACTATTTTGAATTGTTTTTTATACATGGAACACTTTTTGTAAAAACAACGTAGGCTTTCTAAATTTCTCACAAAACTAACAAATGAGTCGCATTAAAACTTTTTTTATAATGAAACTCTAAGTACTTCGTACTTCTATTACACAGTGCATTTCTCTTTCTTTGCATTTTTTTATTTATCATTTTTTGTTTTTGTGGTTCTTAAATAGAATTGAATATTATAGATGGGCATTACTGCTTCCAGGTAATTTCTCTAAAATGGCAATTTTGACAAATCTGACACCCAGGTATGCACTATTAAATACTTGTAACCTAAGTATCCTTTAAATAACATCAAGGTGCGCATTACAATTTGAAGGTGGAGATCGGCCAAACATCTGACAAAGGTATACGCTCCAGCAAGTTTTGGCTACTTACTTATTTATTTTATTTTTTCAAATATTTTTCATAAAAATATAAATCATAATATAACAAAAGCCATGAAAAAATCCGACAAATTTTCGTAAAAATTGTATACTTTTTAATAGGTTACCTGTCCGATAAATCATATGGTATAAGATTCATACAGCGGCCACGATAGCCATATGGGTTGGTGCGTGACTACCATTCAGAAGTGCAAAGCTTCTCCGTGCATGAAACATCAAATGATACAAAAAGTGTTTTCTAATAGAATAATATTTGTGCCACTAAAAACCATCTGCCATTCGGGGTCGGCCTCAAACTTTAGATCCTTCCATTTGTGGAACAACATCGAGACACACGCCACAAATAGGAAGAGAAGCTCGGTTAAAAATCCGAAAAGAATATAAACGCAAATTATATATGTTATATAAATTTAAATATATTATATACATATGTTTATATTATATGACCAATTAATTGCCGTGTCTGATACGCTCATGTATCATATATGAGAATATTTTATCTAATGAAAATTTCTTAAATATCGCGAGCTATTTCAGGTATGAGACGTGGCATCATATATTATATAAATTATAAACCTGAAAAAAACAATTGTCGTTTTTCAAATAATTGCCTGTAAATGCGCCAATAAACCGTAGCAATAAAAGATAAAAATCTAAGTTTTTTATTTACGTCTTAGCAATTAAATGAAATTATTATAGAGTAGAATTTTTTAATGATTTTCATTGAAACAGGTTAGACAAAAGGCTTTGCTGCATATTTTGAATTCCATATTTACCTGTTCGGCTCTAAGAGAATTGCCTCAACAGCTTCCGAACAAGTTTTGCATCATTCCTCGAGATTTGTGCTAGTCGAAGAATTTCTTTCCATTAAAGGTCTTGGTAATGATAATGGTAATGCAAGTAGTTGTACGGGTTAGGCAAAGGCCTTTTTGCATTACAACGAGTCTTCATCCTCTAGTCGGCACTAGCCCAAGATTCTACGTCTCCTGTGACCTATTGCTTTACAATTGGTTATTAAGTTCTATTGTATTGAAATATTTAGTGCAAGCAAAGTGACCTGTAGGTGCTATAAACTCATCTGTGGCCCTTTTTTAGAGCAGATTTTGCTCTGTTGGTGTTAGAGTTCAGGAGCTTTCTAGTGTGATTAAGACCGGTTGTGCCGTCCCAGTATTAATTGGTTTTTATTTGGATTCATTTCTTGCTTTCCTGTTTTAGATTGTTTTTGTTAAGTACATTGTTACACTCTATGTGGACATTTGAATGAAACGTAAAGCTATCTAAGGCTTTGAGGACTGATTGACTGTCAAAAAGGTTTATAATTTTAACTTTTTCAAACCCTCTTTTGGATACGATTTCCACTGTTTCTTTAATGGTGAAAGGCTATGCATGGAAAGTTTTAGTATCTGTATTCATTGTTAAATATTCATGTACTCTAGGCCCCACTATTTCTGCTCCTACCCTCTGAAACGTTTTGAATCCATCTGTATACCATTTTTCCGAGTCATCATGTAGCCCTTTTTGGGTTAATTTTCCACTCTTCCCCAGACGGTAAGATAACCGTGAAGTCTTAGGTGATGTTCTCTGTTGGCTAATTCACTCAGCCATGACCGAATAATTTTTCCTGAATTTTTAATGTTTTCGGTGTCACTATCTGTATACCTATCTATCTTCTAGAATCCTTCGAATTTATTTCACCTTATATTTAGAGCCTATTCCTATTTCTACTGCATTTAGTTAAAAACAAAACTGAACTAAAATGCTAGTAAACTGACAACTTCGCTGAACTCTGTTTTTCTATGCTGTCAGACGGATAATTCTTAGTAATAAATAGAGAAAATACAATCTTGCTTAATTTCTCTAAGATGACTCAATCGAGGAAATGACTTTATTTTAATTAGTTTGGTATATTTAGGCCGATATTGGGAATATTTTTATTATTATAAAACTTTTCATTCAGCGTAAAAATTGCCCGAGTGAAGAAATGAGCAAATTTACAATTTTTTATTGTTGTTGTTGTATTTATTGTTTTTTCTAAAATCATTCAAAAGCTTGCACCTGCAATATTAGTTCTTACATAACAGAGAATATTGAAAAAAATTGACCATAGACGTTATAATATGGGGAGAGGGGTCTGTTAATCAGGGTTATAGCTCATTTAATTATTTTCAAGCTTCAAGTGACTAAAAATTCCCGTTGATCACTGATAATTTTTTTCCTTGACAGTGTTGCTCAACAGTATCCCCAATTTTTTATTTAATTCTAATTAAAAGTTGGAGAGGCTTAAGGATATTTTTAAATTTGTATATATCTTGGCCGCCGTAGCCGAATGGGTTGGTGCGTGATTACCATTCGGAATGCACAGAGAGAACATAGGTTCGAATCTCGGTGAAACACGGCAGGCAGGCAATGGCAAACCTCCGAGTGTAGTTCTGCCATGAAAAAACTCCTCATAAAAATATCTGCCGTTCGGAGTCGGCTTGAAACTGTAGGTCCCTCCATTTATGGAACAACATCAAGACGCACACCACAAATAGGAGGAGGAGCTCGGCCAAACACCCAAAAAAGAGTGTACGAGCCAATTATATACATATAATATACAATACATATACAAAGCTTGGAACTTGGGTTTAAGTGGTCTTTGTTATACATTAAAAAAAAACTGCATTCATGAACTAATGCGCCATATTTATATTTTATTTTACCCTGCTAATTGCTTGTGCTAGAAAAAACACTGTGAGGGAATGTAGTGACAATAAGTAACATAAAACTAAATTCGTGGTGCTAAATATTAATTTGATTGGAAATCTAAAAAAATAAAAATTAGAATTAAACTTCATTTAACGTATCGAGCGGATTTGATGTAGTTCTAGTGGTAGTTGTTTTCGGTGTAGTTGTTGTCGTCGTTGGATCTTCCCAACCTTTGACGACTAGAGCATCGCCAAATACAGGTTTGAAGAATAAAACGAAACGAGAGTAACGACGTGCAGAGTTCTGAAATAAAAGATATGAAAAGAAGGAATAATAAAAAATGCAATAATCATATTAATCAATTTATTATATTAAATTCAAACATAACAGTTTGTGAAAGCAATTTGTGCTTTTTAAAGCTTTTCTCAAATTAACTAAGCATAGAGCAAAAGCTTTTAAAAATTTAATGCGGAAGTCAGTATGCCACAATGCAAGCCAGCCTCGGCGCAAGCTTTCGGTTATAACGAGAACTCAAAAAAAGCTTCAGTCTATGCTTTCAATTACAGTTAAGAAAAAAGCGTTAAACTGTGCTTAGCGCACTCTGGTTAGCAACCAAACAAACTTTTCTGCACTAAACTTACCATAATCAGTCGTGAGAAAGATTTGGAGATATTCGTTAAAGTTGCAAATGATTTGTTAAAAAGCTCATCAGGAAAATCCAAAGACACTTGCTTCCTATCGAACTCCGGTACATCGTCATATTTGTTATTGGAGTTATCAGTGGCACGTGCCGGGCGTATGAGACGACTGTTTGCCAGATGCGAAAATTCACGGCGCTGCAAGTAACAAAAAAAAAAATAAATAAACAAAATTCTATATAAAATATGCGAATGGGGCATATATACATATTCCTAACTATAATATTTTTGGATTTATTTTGGCTCATTTATTTATTTATTTGCATGAAATAAAATTATATATATGTACAGTCGAACTTCTCTACAGTGAACTTCCATATAATGAAGCTCTCCTTATAATGAACTGGTTTCGAAGACACTGCTTTTTCGTTCTACTTTCGGTGTATTTTTGTCTCCTTATAATGAATTTCTATATAGTGAAGTTTTCTATATAATGAACAAATTTTACAGCTGGAAATTCAAGCGTCCTAAGTTTTTGTCTCCATATAGTGAATTTTTTCAAAAGTTTTCTGTTGCAAAAAATTACAGTTAGATGTGGACAAACTGTAATGAGGGGAATCCCAAAATTAAAACAGAAAAAGCTGAGCTATTACAGTTTTATTCAGTGATTGAAGTTAAAATGACGCATCGAAGCAGCATTTCGCTTGAAAAAAAGTTATTAATGATTAACAAAGTTAATGAAGGAAAGAAAAAAAAAAAGATATTGCCAATGAATTCGGAGTTCTTCCCAGCACTTTATCAAATATTTTAAAAAATAAGGAAGTGATTTTAAAAAATGCGGAGGATGTGGCAGTAAATACCAAACGCAAAAGACTTCGACCTTGTCATTTTGAGGATATTGACGAAGCAATGCTGAAATGGTTACTCGTTGCACGTGGTAAGAATCTCCCTTTATCTGGACCATTATTGAAGCAAAAGGCCAAAGATTTTGCGGAAGCACTAGGACACCACGAATTTGAGGCAAGTACAGGTTGGTTAGACAAGTTCAAAAGTCGGCATGGCGTTATTCAAAAGACATTATGTGGGGAAAGTGCTGACGCCAACATAGAAAACCGTGATGAATGGGTAACGAACGTCTTACCGAAATTAATTGAAAATTACAACATTAACGACATTTTTAATGCCGACGAGACTGCTTTGTTTTTCAAATGCTTGCCAACTAAAACACTGGCATTCAAAAATGAAAAATGCTTTGGTGGGAAGCAAAGCAAGGAGAGAATAACTGTCCTGGTGGGAAGCAATATGACTGGATCAGAAAAGCTAAAATTGCTGGTAATCGGAAAGGCCAAAAATCCGAGGTGCTTCAAGGGAATAAAATCTTTAGGTGTCGATTATGAGTTTAACAAAAAAGCATGGATGACCAGTGAGATTTTTACGAAATGGATTGTAAAACTCGACAAAAAATTTTGTGATCAAAACAGAAAGGTGTTGTTTTTTGTTGATAACTGCACTGCCCACCCTAAAGATGTAAGAGACAAGTTGAGAAACATTCATCTCGCTGATTTTCCTCCCAACATGACTTCGTTACTGCAACCAATGGACCAAGGCATTCTCTACAATATGAAACAACATTACAGAAAACGAATTTTAACGAATATATTGACTCAAGTGGATGAGGGAAATTCTGTTATGGCCATAGACTTGCTGCAAGCAGTTCGAAATCTTAGCAATGTATGGAATGTCTATGTTAAACCAGAAACAATTGCCAACTGTTTTAAAAAGGCTGGATTTTCAAAAGATGATATGCAGATTCCATTTGAGCATTGGGCTGAAGAGGACCTTCTTTCAATATCAGATTTGGCTGCTTTACAGTCTTCATTTAAAAAAGTAGCAAATATCGAAGCATCGTTTGATGACTACGTAAATGTTGATAATGGTGTGCAGACTTCGGACAACCCATCCGAAGAAGATATTCTCAACAGCATTTTTGAAAGTCGCGGAGTTCCAGCTGAACCTGGTAAGCATTTATCTTTTTATAGTCAAACAAAAATTTAATATGTAAATATTATTTCAGATAACGATGAACACGATTTGACCGTTGAAAAATTGGCAGAAACTGAGGAGGCATTACCTACGTTGATACAAGCTGCTTCATCCATTAGCGTAATTAGAACCTTTGTGGAAATGAGGAGTGACGTGCCGATTAATGTTTTCAACTCTCTACATGATTTGGAAGCTTTTATTGAAAATGAAAAATGGAAGGCTGTAATTCAAACAAAACTCACTGATTATTTTAAATAAAATTACATAAAAAATCAATGTTTCTTTATAATGAAGTTTCTATATAGTGAAGTGATTTTCAGGTCCCGTGCGAATTCACTATATGGAAGTTCGACTGTATATATATAATTGGCGCGTACACCTTTTTTGGGTGTTTGACCGAGCTCCTCCTCCTATTTGTGGTGTGCGTCTTGATGTGGTTCCACAAATGGAGGGGCCTACAGTTTCAAGCCGACTCCGAAAGGCAGATATTTTTTATGAAGAGCTTTTTCATGGCAGAAATACACTATTAGATATTACGCTATTAGAAAAATGTTTTTCTTAATTTTGATGTTTAACCGAGATTCGAACCTACGTTCTCTCTGTGAATTCCGAATAGTAGTAACGCATCAACCCATTCGGCTACGGCAGCCGAAATGAAATAAAATTACAAACGATTATTTTACACAATTAAAACTATTATCGGCATGGAGTGCCGTCCTAATAAATATTTATTTCCCCAGATTTAGAATCAGCACTCACTACCGAGGCCTTTGGCTTTTTCTTAAAATATCCCAAACTAGCAAGTCTGTACATCTGGTGGCTCAATGTAGGCTTGCTTTGATTAACATCGAAAGCTGCTAATGCCCAACTGGTAGCATGATTCTCAATGATAAAAGGTTTGCTCAGTAAACAGCTTCCTCGTTCTCTCTTGACGAATCGGCTCCCTTAGCAAGAAACTGTGTTGCTAACTCAAGAAATCGTAAGTAAAAGTGGAGCAAAAGTAAAATTTGTAGAACAAACATAACCGTTGACATCATTACTATTTGATTTCTTCATATTATAACCGCACCAGACAGTAAAACTTTGTGGATGCATTGATGCTTGGTGAAATATTTTGGCATTGCGTTCGCTTGTTTAAATTGTCGATGAGCCAAAAATTGGACTGAGCCGGAATGTGACATTTTTTAATAATTCCCACACATTCGGCAACAGTGAGATGATGCTGGATGAATCGACAAACCTTACTAAATAGCTTAACACCTAAATGCTACTGGTAACTTTGCCAGCTGCTGACGCATAATAGCTGTGATCGATGGCAAAATCGAAAAGGGAACTTCAGTGCAGTACAATTTACTTAATTGTGTCTGAGTTCTGTACTTGCTAATCTGTCCCGACAAAACAAAAAAAAAAGATATTCTTCCCAATTTTTGCAAGCAGGCCTTCATTAACGCCAAAAACTTATCCAGAACTTAACCATTTTGGAGAGTAAAGTGACAGTATAAAACAAGAGAGATATTCATTTTGTTCTGGGAAAATTTTAGACGGCAAAAATAATCCATAACGAAGACATATGATTGACCTTATTGTAAGCAAAAAATTTAATTTGTTTGTGGAATCTGGTAGTTTGTGCAATTCTGTCCTAGGTTAGGATAATTGGTTGTTCACGCGAGTGACGCACTTGCACAAATATTCAAAATTTGTCAGTTGTGATACCATACTAGGGGAGAGGAGTGAAAAGGAGAAAGGAAGGAACCACACAGGCAGAAGAGGCTTGGATTATAGGACGATGACCAACGGTGGCGCTTTACGTCCGTATTAACCGCTTCAAGCTACTGATGAATTTCACCAGATGTTTGGTATTTAAACCCGCAATATCCGCAGGTGCAGCGAAAAAGTGAGAGAACCAGAAAGCAGGGCAGCTGAGAAGACGGTGCTGAGATGATTCCACCTCATCATCCAGAAAGCTTTGGCAAAAGCCAACGCTCGCCGGTTTGTAATTTTCTGTTTTATTTCAGAATCCATAAAAAGAAAATGTAACAACAAAAAACGTTCGTATAGATGAGCAGATGTGTGTATTTATGGCAATTTGTAAACAAATTCAGCTGATATGAATTCTTATACAAGTTTTTGTAAGTGATGGCAAATTTTGGGCATGTAATTTTTTTTTTTGCTTTTTCTTCTCTTTGGGCGCGAATTTTCGTTTAGGCTCTTGATTGGGATTTATGGCTGGTGATGCCGAATTTGGTATCGAAAGAAACTAATAATTGGAAAGGCCATCCCAGCGCCCTAATCACCCGTCATTATGAAAACTAAGAGGTGGCGCAAAATTAATCAGCCTTTTGGGGAATTTTTCATTTGTGCAAAAAAAGTCGCACATTAATCATAAAGGGTGGTTAAATTTCAAGGGCCGATGTTGAATGTGAGCTACACCTAAACGTCAATGACACCGTTGAAATTCTTTCTTTGAGGTTATTTGAAAGAAAAGGTGTACGTCGATAAGCCAGTAACAATTCAAGAGCTAAAGGATGAGATAATTCGGCACATTAACGGCATAGAACCTCAATTATGCCTCAGCGTCATCGAAAATTTGGACCATCGGATGGAGGTGTGCCACCGAGATCGCGGCTGTCATTTGGCCAATATTTTGTTTTATGCGTCAATGAGCCATACCAACATTATCATAATAAAGAAAAATAATAATAATTTCTTAAAACAATTATATTCTATTCTAAATCAATACCGGCCCTTAAAACTTAACCACCCGTTATTTGACACTTGGGATCTAGACTGCTGCAGTGTAGTTAAACAAACCAAATTAAAATTTCTATCACGCAGATCGTTTTTTCAGCAAACAAGTTATAGAAGGATGATTATAGGATGATTAATTTTGCGCCACCTTGTATTAAAATTAATAAAAACACTTTCTTCTGAAAACCAAAATGTATATCGAATGATTTATTCAATCCTGTACAATTATTTACACATATTTATGATATGGGTTTACAATCGAGTGCAATGGGCTACATAAAAAATACTTAAACTAAAGTAAAAAATAAAAATAAAACAAAAAGCAAAAAAATAGTACATTTTTCCAGCTAAACATATTTTTCAATTTCGTTAAAACAAATGTTACATAAATCGACAAATTTTCGCTTACATCAAGAAATATAGTTTTTATGTATTTTTGCAAGCTTAGAGTTAGTCGTAAAGGAGTTTAGCTGATATAAAAGAAAGTTGGGTTTACAAAATCAAGAAAATGAAGAAGTAAATTTTAAATGACGAAAATCGTAAAATATTGAGGAGTTTTTAACAAACAGTATTTTTAAGATAATTGTAGATATATTATTTTCAGGAAAATATCCGCTAACGAAATTCATTGCTTCTAAATTGAAAGCACATTTGTGTGCGGAAAAAGTAAAAAATCTTTTCGATTTAGTAGTACGAGAGCGCGCGCCATGTCTTTGCACATGTGTCTGTGCAGATGTGTGTTCTTCGATGAAAGTGCATTCTCAAATGTGTGTGTGTATGGATGTTTTAGTTTAGTTGTAGCGCGTATTTAGTATTAATTTTGTGCACAGCTACATACGTACATAGGGATGTATGTATGCGCTACATACCTATTTACATATGCATACACGAAACTGTTTATATGTATGTATGTATGTATGTATGTAATTAGCATCACAGCAGCCTCTAGCAGCCTTGCTCTTCCTTAATAGCCAGCTTCATCGGAATCTGGCGCTGGCGTCGTGCCACCACCAGCAGGACCAGCGGCGGAGCCTTGCAGAATAGGTCCAGAGAAGCCCAGGAACTTAGAAACAATATTACCCAGACCAGCATTTGGGTTCGCGCTACCATTGCCAGCTGAAGAGCCGCTGAAAGCGGTAATGGTGGTCAATACGCCAGTGGTCAGATCGTTGGCAATATTGCCCAGACTACGTATCTTAGGCGAAACCACAGCGGTGACAAGAGTTTGGAAATCCCTAATCGGTACTGGTGGCCTAATGTCCCATTGCCTGTTCTTCTCGATATTGGCGCGATCCAATTGCTCAATTACGCGCGTTTTCGTGTCGAGGAAGTTGTCGATTTTCTATACAAAAGAAAGGAGTTATTAAATATTAGAAAAAATAAAAGTATTTTTAAGAAAAGTCTTGAGTGGCACTACTCACACCAAAAACAAATCCAAGCACTGCATTTTTTGCCTCGAATGTCGCATCGGGTAATTTTCTTTTGTTGCGCTCGAGCTCATCACCTGAAACTGCCTGCAAATTGGTAATAACATTATTAGCTAAGTCATGTTGGACAATGGAGAAGAGTATAGAAAAAAATTAAGCCGCATTGCATCGAACTCACATGCCTGTTATTGTGTATGGAATATTTATACTTCTATTATCTGCTTAAAATGCGAAAAGCTTTTAAAGAAGAAAAAAAAATCGAAGGCGCATACAATAGAATTCTACACAAGCGCAAGTAGCAAAGAGTGTATACGTAAGTTAATGTGCACATGTCTACATACGGGCATACCAACATGGATTTTTTTAAATGTATGTATGTGTGTATGTATGTAGTACATAAATGAATTTTGATTAGCCAGATTTTAAGCGATTAAGGTCGTCGTGGCGCAATTTTGCAATTATTGTCCAATATTAATCAATGCAAAATCTTTTGAGAAATATTTCGCTAAGCGATGCAAGTAATCACACAAAACTGCCTTTTTTATTTTTCATGTTTATTCTTAATTCAATTCTCAATTCTAAGCCCGCGTTCAGTTCAAAATTCGTCTCAAGCGAATTACTTGGCTGCAATGGCTCGTAATCTCTGGCAGATAAGAAGTGGTCACTTAATGAATGTCTAGTTGACCGATTTGTTGTTGGACTATGTCACACTAACTTTACCTTCAGCAGCAATTCAAAAAAATCCGGTTTCAAGTTCACATTCATTTGAACAAATTATCATGATCGTTCATATATAGGTATGTGTGTATGTGAGTGTGACTATGTATGCGCATGTGTCATTTATGTATGTTTCATTAGATTTTTTTTTATTTATTTAAGTTAAGATATTGTCTTTTGATCTGATTCGTGTCATAATATGCGCCACTCGCGTTCGACTTGACCCAGTTAAAGTACAAATAAATATAAATCCAATAAAAAGTAAACAACAAAAAAAACACTACAATTAAAAAAATTGTTAACAGAAAAGCATTATTTAGCGATCCTAAACAGTTTCCATACCGCTGAAAAACCTAACATTGTCGTGTGGTTTTAGCAAAGGCAAGCCCACTGCGGCACAATGACGCGCTAAGTGAAAATTTCAGAGTGTCACAGTTGTGTATGTAAGTAATTACATCGAGAATAATCTGTGAATGTAAGCGTAACATTTCTTTATTTTTGCAATTTAATTAGAACAACTATTAAATTCTGGTGCTTTTTTCTTTGTAATAATAAGTAAATTAATTATATGCTTTAACATGATTTTTTAGTTGTGTCCACATTTGTAATGAATGGCTATTAGCAGCACTAAATTGTTGTCATCGATCGCACACTAACTCAAGCCTTTTTATATATTAAATATAATGTAAATATTCTGAATTACTCTAAAGAGTTATTAAAATAATTGAACTTGACACTGAAATTTGAGGTGTGACGGTTAAATTACAAGGCTGCTGCAGTTGTGCTTTTTTCGAATGCATTAACTCTCCCTTCGGTGCACTATGGGCCAGCGAACTTCAAAAGTGGCCAAAACTTGAAATCGTAACGGATCGACTTGAAACTTCGTATTTGGGGGGCTTGCGGGGTCTCAAATTACGAATGTGATGTCACTCACTTTGCTTTGAGTGTAGATAGCGAAATATTGAGGCACTTTAGCGTCTCTGTATCAATTTCCTTTATGCTTTTATGTGGCTTTTCTAATAAATATGAATATAAATTTGCTGTGGTGACGGAAAATATCGCAGCAGATGAAGCAATGAATTTTAAGAGTTTTAAAGCGACCTTTACATATTGCGGTGAATATAAATGAAGCTGTTCCGCTGAACAGGCTAAGTCATGTAATATAAATGAATGCAAATGCCCTAGCCCTGAAAGTATTCAATGTACTACCTACAGGAGGTAGGAGAGGCAGAGAAAGACCTGCTTTAAGGGAAGAAGAACTTGGCTTCATTCACTTTGAATTTGTGCTTCTAATTTACGCCAATTAGCCTGAGGAAGAATACATTCATTCGTGACGTAGCTGGCGTTAATGACGTAGTAAAGTTTATAAGAACAAGAAGACGAGCTTGGAATGATCACGTTTCTAGAGCTAGTGACGACAGAATTATCCGAATAGCGAGGGACTATATACCATATGGACCTGAAAGACCACCAAAGAGATGGTGCGAAAGCTGGATTTCGACATCAGCGGAAGGACAATAAGATTTCGTCATTTTGAATTTTAATAATACTTTGTAATTTATAACTATGTAATTGTGTGAAGAAAAACAGGTGAAAACCTATAATAAAAGAATAAGAAGAAGAAGAATACATCGTAATGTGCATTTGGCTGAAAGAACTGCTGCTGTAAATGAAAATATGGAGATAGACTCAAATTTAGCAGTTCCACTGCGTGCACAGAATTTGAATCGGTCAAGTGGTGTATCTCCATTTCCAACTAAACTCATATACATTTGATTGCTGCGAAGCTATTCCATCTGCAGAAACTCATTGTATGGAGCTCAACATGGCCTAGTGGTATCATAAACCCATATATCATTGAACAAATGATTGAAATTCTGGTGCTTTCAATGGTGATCGAAGTTGTTTAGCTCGAAATAGAAATTATTCACCTTGAATATAAATAGTGTCAGCAGTCACATAAATGGAACAAGGACAAATACGATGGCAAAAATTGTGATGGACGCATAATTTCGCACTTCAGCGATGTCAAATTAATCATCAATATTACCTAATTTAAGCCCATCCAAAAGGTTAGCCAAACAAAGAAATAAAAAAGGAATTTTTCTCTTTTGCAACGCACAATTTTTTAGCAATTTGGCGCAAGTATTTCAAACGAAGCAGTATTAGTGCAATTAAACTCTATTGAGCAAATTATTTTAAGCCTAGTATGTCTTTTAAGCTAACCAGAAAGGTACACTACGAAAATTAAGGGAGTAGTAGCGGATAAAATTTCATAAGAAGCAAAAAATAGTAAAAATACATAAGTAAACAAAAAATTTTGCAAATTTAAATTTTTTATTCAGCCTTTGTTCTTGGTACAAATACTCTTTTTTTCATTTTTTTTTTCGGCGCAAACTGCTTGTGGGCTTAACTATCGATTTATTGCAATATTCAAGTCATAGCCAGATTCTTTGAAAAGAGTATTTCACAATTGGACTGATCGAATGGACCAAGTAACTCGCAGCTGCGTTGAACATAAGCTTCCGGCATCATATTTCAAAAAAAAGTATCATACCCCGGAATTATCTAAAAGATTGTGATAAAAAATTTCCAGTTCTTAAAAAATACCCGTTACTAAACAGGTAGTGTTGATCGATCGATGAATCGATGGTTCGTTATTTTCGACTACTTGTTGAATCTATCAACTTACGTTATAATTAGAAAATTATAATTTTTTGTATAGTTAAATAGCTTGGAGAGTTTTAAAAAAAAATTTGGGAGTAGTTCCCATACAAAGAAAAATGTTTATGATGTGAAACAGGGAACATTTGGTGAAAAATCCTAAATTCAAAACTTATTCAAGCAGACATTTTTAAATGTTGAGGCTTAATTCAAATTGTATTGATGATTTTTATTAACTGGTATTTTAAATAAAATTAGGACAAATTTATAAAAATTTTATTTCAAAATATTAAAAACATTTTTTAAATAAAAATAAAAATCGAATATACCGAAAAGGTTAAGTTTAAGATATATGTTATATAACCAAATTAATCAGAAATGACTAATAATATTTTATATATATATATATATTAGGCTGGGTCGATTTGTGGGGAGGGAAAAAAATTGCCCATTGCTCTGTGAAAATCATATTTTAGGGATCAAAATAAGAAACTTTGCCGAAGGAACCAGACCTCTAAAACGAACTCTGATGTCACCGAATTTGGGTCGAACTTTTAGTGTCTTTTGTGGGGAGGCAAAAAAATTGCCCATTGCTCTGTGAAAATCATATTTTAGGGATCCAAATAAGAAACTTTGCCGAAGGAACCAAACCTCTAAAACGAATTTTGATGTCCCCCAATTTGGGTCGAACTTTTCTATAACTCACTTAAATTAATTTTTTCATTTACATATGTTCTGATTAAATAAATTTCTTAAAAGAAAAAATAAATATTACTATAAATAAATAAAAATAAAGAAAACACATAACCATTTAGCTGATTTCTTCATATAAATGCCAAAAATGGTGATATTTTTAAATTGGGTGACATCAGAATTCGTTTTAAAGGTATGGTTCCTTCGGCAAAGTTTCTTATTTTGATCCCTAGAATACGATTTTCACAGAGCAATGAGCGATATCTATATATATATATAAAGAGAAGTTACATTTCCTTGGTAATCTTATAACTCAAGAACCGGCTCACCTATCCAAACCAAATTTTTAGGCTGTGTTTGGACTATTTAGTAGATGGTTTATGTTTTAAAATTTTAAGAATCGGATACCAGGGTCTCGAGAAATAGGCAAAAACGTGAACCCGGGTAACCCTAGGATGTGTTTGTACAATATGGGTAGCAAATGGAAGCTGTTGATGATTCTATAGTATAGAGTATTTTTGATGCCGCTCTGTGACTAGGGTCTCGAGATATCGCCCAAAATGTGGACCCCGATAACTTAAGGATGTGTTCGTACAATATGGGTAGCAAATGGGAGCCGTTGATGATTTCTATAGTATAGAGTATTTTTCATACCGTTCCGTGACTAGGGTCTCGAGATATAATCCAAAACGTGGACCCGGGTAACCCTAGGATGTGTTTGTACAATATGGGTAGCAAATGCAAGCTGCTGATGATTCTATAGTACAGAGTATTTTTGATGCCGCTCAGTGACTAGGGTCTCGAGATATCGCCCAAAATATGGACCCAGATAAATTAAGGATGTGTTCGTACAATATGGGTAGCAAATGGGAGCTGTTGATGATTTCTATAGTATAGAGTATTTTTCATACCGTTCCGCGACTAGGGTCTCGAGATATAATCCAAAACGTGGACCCGGGTAACCCTAGGATGTGTTTGTACAATATGGGTAGCAAATGGAAGCTGCTGATGATTCTATAGTATAGAGTATTTTTAATGCCCCTCCGTAACTAGGGTCTCGAGATATAGACCAAAACGTGGACCTGGATAACCCTAGGATGTGTTTGAACCACATGAGTATCCATTTCGGCAAAAATGTAAAGCACTTATGGATTTAATTGTGAAATTATATGTATTTGGGGAGGTGCGTTGCCATATGTACTCCATCGAATGGCAGAAAAGGGGATTGCCGCACGCACATATACTAATTTGGCTGGTACATAAAATAACTCCGGATCAAATCGATAGCCTTATATCAGCTGAAATTCCTAACCACACTGCTGATCCTGGATTATTTCAAGTTGTCGTTATATATTACATTTCCTTGGTAATCTTATAACTCAAGAACCGCCGAACCGATTGACACAAACATTTTCGAGTTCTTCTCCATCTTTCAGGTTTGTGTGAAGTTTGATTGAAATCGGTGCAGCCGTTCCTGAGTTATGATATTTTATGTGAGTAATGGTTTCCTCTCATACGAAATGCCTGTATGGGAAAAACAATAACAAATACACAACCGCTTATGAGCGTTTCTGTTGTACTGTTGTGGTTGTAAATGTATTATGTTAATATTAATTTTGGGCGAAAATATGATAAAAACTGGAGCATTGAAAGAACTGGAAAAACATTTTTAACTTCATTTATTTTAGCATAATTTATTTAGCGTAAAAAATTGAAATGGAAATTAAAGAATCAAAGTTTAATTACAAGTTTTTATCGGCTCTTTCACCTTACCTGTATATAGGTGACCACCACAATCAAATTTTAAAAAAGTACAGAAAAGGCTATTGAGGCATCTTTAGAAAGTATGTTGAATGAAAAAAATCAACTAATTCAACTGTTTAAACATTTTACGAGTTCTATAAAGAAAACTTAATATGAAAAATTTCTTGCGATATAAAAAAAACATTTTATGTATGGTGGTGCGAAGCCCACTGGGTGATGCTAGTATATATATATATATATATAAATATATATATATTTAATTGGCACGTACTCCCTTTTTGGGTGTTTGACCGAGCTCCTCCCCCTATTTTTAGTGTGCGTCTTGATGTTGTTCCACAAATGGAGGGACCTACAATTTCAAACCTACTCCCGTTTCTGCCGTTAATTTTTAATAAGAAGCTTTTTCATGGCAAAAATACACTCTGAGCTTTGACATTGCCTGCCGAAGGGCGACCGCTATAAGAAAAAACTTTTTTCATCATTTTGGTATTACACCAAGATTCGAACCTGCATTCTCACTCTAAAATCCGAATGGTAGTCACACACCAACCTATTCGGCTACGGCAGCCACCTGTGACCAATAATAATATGCTTTAATACTTAGGATGACTTTCTGGTAACCTTCTATAGACTTCAGTCAGTAAAAGAATTATTCCTGAAACGCCTTTTTGCAAATTAAATTGTAAAGGTTAATGGAAAATTCTAGTAAGAAATTATGTTATTGCATTATGTGAGTTAAGGTTATGTAAAGCTAATTAGCTTACTACCCAAGCTCAAGCCAAATTGTTAAGGCATAACTGTGTTCTTATTTTGTAATAAAAAGTAATAATAATAGCAATAATATTAGTAATGTGGAAAAAGAAGAATCCACAGGTAGAAAAGAGGGAAAATAATTATAGAAAATGATAAATATATTGAGAAGCGAAATAAATGTAAAAATATGTATTAGCAATAAAGCTTGAAATGCATAGAACGCTCGAAAGAATGTTCCCCGTTTACCATTAACAAAATTATTTATTTGAACAGAAAATCAATTTTTTTTTTGTTTTAAAAATATTAGTACAAGTAAAACTTAAACATACACGCAAACCCAAATATCTTCTGCATTTTTTAATATTCGACAAGTGGATTAACTGACAGGTGACCTTTAAACTTAAAATCAGCCAGCCTAAAAAACGAGGCGCATATGCAGCCAAAGACATAACGAAAGGAAGCAAGCAAAACTGCTACACATTAAAAATGAGTTATGAGTGTAACTGTTAGTGAATGTAAATGCATACAAAATTTTAATAATAACACTATTATGTGCTAAGCGTTTAATGGCACCTGAATGTGTCTGCAATACAAACTGCTCATTAAGCAAGTTGCTTAGTAGATGCTTAAGTTTTTATTTTGTTCGTTACCTGCCAGTCACAGCTGGAATTTAAAAAATGTTGAGCATAAAGTATTTTCGACCGTCAACTAGCAGCCTATATCTAACTACTGTTATTTGTTACTAAGCTCGCTTGAAGAGTGATTTTTAATTTACTACTTAGGCTTTGTTTTCGGCACTTTGTTTAACGCTGAACATATCTGGCTTTGTTGATGGTAAATGTTGTCTTATCTTGGCTTAAATATTTTAATATTATAGAATGTTTATAGCTATTCTTTTATTGCCTACATACTTAAAAATTACCGCAGAAGTATGTCTAGTGTGAATGCACTGCTAAGGACAGAACGTAAATGAAGGGTAGGCCATAGCGTATACGCAACAGCAATTTGAACGGAACGACATACTTTCTGTTATGCTTTGAGAGTATATTTTTGTGTGCATTTCATAATAAAGAAATAATAAAATTTTTTTATTAACCCTTCGTTGCATCGTGATGGATATTTCTATCAAACCATTCGAAAGGAAAAAATGCACCCAAAACAGGCCTCTAGTCATGGTTTTTTGCCTCTGGTAACTTTTAAAAACATTTAAGAATGAAACGGAACGCACCTAATAAAAAAAAAAGCAAACGTCAACTGTCACATGACAATCAAAATTTGGTCAAGGTTATGTTATGTGTTTTGTTCTAACGGTGCATATAATTATCAAGTTTTTTTATGGTTTTGTCCAAAGAAGTCGTACAAAATATTTACTATGCATAGAAATAGGGTAAGTAATTCGGAAACTGCTATTATTTGTGAAGAAAACATGTAAAATATTACTAAAATAACGTCAAATAGGTATGGTGTAAATTTACATCATTATGCAGTATTGTCATCTGTGAAGTATGGAGAAATTTTGGTTCACATAATTCCAGTTTGTTTACCAATTTTTTTGTTCTTTCAGAATATTTTGACAGATAAAGCCATAGAAGAATATCTAACACAGCTGGAGGATGGTTGGCTGTCGGAAGACGGAATGGAGGCTGAAGATTCTGACGATGATAACTTACCAGATCCTCACTATACAAGAGACGAACCTCTAAGTATATTAGATGATGTAAATGATGATGAAGACTGGCAGGATGTTAATGAAAATGACTCTCCTCTTGTTGAAGAAATGGTGGAAGAACAAGAAAGCCAAAGCAGAGTTCCTTGTGGTGCTATTTTCAGCACATTATTGGACAAAAGAAAACTGATTTGGAAAAAGAGAAACATGGAATTTGATGAGGATAAAATTACATTCTTAGGCAGGTCAGCCTTTCCTATAGAAATATCCCAGCTTGAAACTCCATACCAATGTTTCAAATATTTTTTGGATGATGATTTTATTCAGAAAATTGTTGATCAAACTAATTTATATATCATGCAAAAAGATACCAACAGCAAAATAACTTATACTGCGTTAGATATCAAGAAGTTTTTTGGGATATTATTATTCATGTCTGTGCAAAGATTTCCAAATACCAGATCATATTGGTCTCCTGCCTTTGGTTATGGTCCAGTTTTATCCACTATGCCAGTCAACAAATTTGAAAGAATGAAGCTCTCATTGCACTTTCAAAATAATGATGATCACAAACCTGTTGTCTGTACCACGAGGAAGTCATGTCGAAAGAACATCTACATTTGATGGTGTTGATATGTCTTGTGTCACCTGGAAAGACAACAAAATGGTGACACTTTTATCAACATATGTGGGGTCAACACCAGTATCTAGTGTCACTAGGTATGACAAGGCAAAGAAGGAAAAGGTTGAAATTCCATGTCCAAAAATTGTTTTAGAATACAACAAACATATGGGGGGAGTTGATTTAATGGACAGTTTTTTGGGGAGGTTCCATATTCCTTTGAGGTCGAAAAATGGTATTTACGCATATTCTTTCATCTATTTGATCTTACAGTCATAAATTCTTGGATTATTTACAAAAAAAATGCAATCATTCGAAATATATCAAAAAAGGATATGCTTTCCATGGGACAATTTCGTAATGAATTAGCTCAAGTTTTGTGCTCAATAGGATCCAACACAGAGGTCAGAAGAGGACGTCCTAGTTCCAGCTTTGTGGAAAATGAAATCCAGGCAAAAAAGAAGAGAGGACCTGCAGTTGTTCCTCCACCAAAAGACCTAAGAATGGATGGCAGTGACCATTGGCCACAAGTTGGCATTTCTCTGCGATGCAAATACCCACATTGTAAAGGCTATTCAACAATAAGCTGTATCAAATGTAAGGTTAACTTATGCCTGAACAAAAACAATAACTGTTTTGTTCATTTTCACCAAAATTGAAGGTATAAATGAAAGGTATTAGTGACTTAATTTATTATTTCAATTTTGTACTAAGTTCATATGTTCATTCTGCATAATGATGGAAGTTTACATCAAACCATTTTTAATAAAAAAAAAAAACTTCTATAAATCAAAGATTTTTTTAATTATTTTTCCCATTACCTAGAGGTCTAATAGCATGTGTATGTTTTTTTTTACAAAGAAATATTAAATTATGCAATGAAGGGTTAAAGTTTATGCAAAACATAATTTGGCAAATGCTATAAAATGAGTAACGAAAAGTCAAAGACTGGTTTTGAGCGGCTTTTTTTACGATTATTTTCTTTTTTTTCTTTGTTTACTCGTTTACTTGCATTTATGTCAGCGTAATTTGCAACTTATTCTTTTTCGGCAAACCATGCTTCGTTTAAATCAACAGTAACTGTTTCGTAGACTGTCCACTTGTGTGTAGGAGTTTAGCGGTAGCCCGGCATCGCATCATAAAATATTGCATAATACTCGCATATATTTTATAACGTCTGTGAGATCGCACATGCTTATGGGTGTGTGCATGCGCGTATTTGAATCGTATGTTATGACCAAATGTTGTTGTGCCAATGCAGTTGTTGTAAATATACTTGTAATTCATCTACTCGCAGCGCTCTCTCTCGCAGCACAACATTCACTCGCCACTCGCCATTCGCCTTTTACCACTACAACCTCTCCTCGTTTGCCCCTTTCTGCAAAGCCTACAAAGGCGTACGTCTGCTTCTCTTTGTTTTACTTTCTATTTTACTTTGTGGCTTTTTACTTTTTCGCTTTCGTTTCTCTGTTTGTTGGCATAGGTCGTTTTTGAAGGCGATTACAGCATTGGTCACTTCTGTGCGCGCATACATACATACATACATGCATGCCTTCACTTCATTATGAGTGTGGGTTTTTTATTTATATTTTTATAGCGCTTTATCTCTGCCACTTCATTAGTTAGTGTGAGAAATGTGTTAGTTTTTCAATGTTAAATTAAAAATTTAAATTCAAAGACATTCAAGTCAGTAGCTTTTTTTCTTGTTTTTAGGTATGTCTTTTTCCAATATTTTTTTAACTTCAATATTAGGCGACCGTCAAGGTCGTGCGTGCCCATTTCGTTTTTTGTTGTTTTACATATTATTTATACCTACAATTTTTCGCTCTTTTCAGTTTGTCATATATTTTTGAATAGTCCATATTTGTTTTCGTTGTTGTTGTTGTGTATTGCATTTTTGTCCAACAAGTGTTAATGACTTTTGTGATTGATGTTCGTCTATGATTCAATGATTTGTATTATTTTAGGGTATAGGCATACATGAACGTGACTTTCATATCTGCACTTAGTTAACTAACTATTTCATTTATGAAACTACCATAAATTAATAGATTTACTGGGGAATATTTCACTGATTATGAAATAAATATGACTCAAAAATATTTCTGTATACAGATGTCATAGAAACCTTTATTTGACTTGACCAAATTTATTTCCTTATAATATTATACACATTTTTTTAGTTATTTAGACTTTTATATTTACATTTGTTTGCTCAATTTGTACTTTCGAAAATTGCAGATCACTGTGACATAAATTATAATTAACAGCCTTTCATCTCATCTACTTGTTAGTAAATTTCAACAGCTTTCTGAGTGTCGCTGCAAATGGGAGAGGCGCCTAACCTATTCAGACCAAAATGGCACTAAATTCAGAGTTTTATGAAAACATCTGAAATATTTTTCTCAATTGAGATTATATTAAATTTGTAAAGAATAATGTCGAGCCGCAAAAATGTACTTATCTTGCATAAGCCTTTTGCTGAAACTTAAAAGGACTTGAATCTGCATTTAATAACCTCGAAATTATTAACGTAAAAGGCCAACAAATATTACAAAAAGTTAGGTAAGTAAAAAGATTCGAATAATATAAGAAGGAGCTCCTCTCTGTACAATAGGTATATATTTATAATCGGCCCTTGCAACCTTTTTGGATATTTGGTTAGGTAAGTAAAAAGATTCGAATAATATAAGAAGAGAGGAGCTCGGCTAAATATCCAAAAAGGTTGTAAGGGCCGATTATAAATATATATTGTACAATTTAATAATAGAAGATGTGAAGATGAAGACATAATAATAAAAGAAGGGGCCTTAATTGTTGTTGTCTTATTAGTCAAGATATATGTATTCCATGAATTCTTGAAATAAAAAAAACAACAGTTCTTAACTTATTTTAATATTCAACTATGTGCACTAAAAGCCGATACAAAGGGTATGGGCTAAACTAACATTCGCACAAAATTCTCTATACTAAATTATCGATACCTTTTTGAAACGCAAGCATCATTGCATTAGCCGCATGGACGAAGATATATTAAAAAATATTTGAAACAAGAATTAGCTTTTGTCTAATTTTACATCGGCTCTAATAATCACAGGTTGAAATTAGTTGATCCACATGAAACAAAAAAATGTTTACCATTCATTCATTTTCCATTATTTTCTTTCTTGTCATGATACCTTGAGAGAATATTTCATGGCACTCTAAGAAAAAGTATCGTGCACGAAAGTAAAAATCAACTGAAGTTGTTTATGAAAGAGTTAAGAACTATTTTACTAATATACAGAATTACCTGAAAAGTCATTCTAGACACAGACGGATCTTATTGTATAACCAAATGAATATATTCAAATGCATTATTCTTAGAATATTATACCCTTTTAGATAGCCAAAAAGAGACACTATCTTCTTCTTATAATAGGACTATGAATAAGTTCGTGCGGTTTTTTTTCGAAATTTGAAACTTTATTGACGTAAAATGGTTACAAATTTAATATTCAAAATATTGTCCATCGCTTACTACTACTTTTTCCCATCTTTCTGGCAATTCACGGATTCCCTTTGTGAAAAATTCGGTCGGTTTTGCCGCAATCCACGAATCGATCCATTTTTTGACTTCATCGTAATTACGGAAGTGCTGGTCAGCCAGGCCATGTTGCATCGATCGGAAGAGATAGTAATCGGATGGCGCAAGGTCTGGACTATACAGCGGGTGGGGTAGGACATCCCATTTGAGCGTTTCTAAGTATGTTTTGACCACTTGTGCAACATGTGGCCGAGCATTGTCATGTTGCAAAATAACTTTGTCGTGTCTATCGGCGTATTGCGGCCGTTTTTCTCGCAGTGCTCGGCTCAAACGCATCAATTGTCGTCGGTAGACATCCCCCGTAATCGTTTCATTCGGTTTCAGTAGCTCATAATACACAACACCCAGCTGGTCCCACCAGATACACAGCATAACCTTCAGGCCATGAATATTCTGCGCCGACGTCGATGTTGAAGCATGGCCAGGGTATCCATACGTTGCCCGACGTTTTGGATTGTCGTAATGGACCCACTTTTCATCGCCAGTCACAATTCGATGCAAAAAACCCTTTCTTTTGTGCCGTTGAAGCAGTTGTTCGCATGCCATAAAACGGCGTTCAACGTCTCTTGGCTTCAATTCATACGGCACCCAATGGCCTACCTTTCGGATCATTCCCATGGCTTTTAAACGTTTGGAAATGGTTGATTGATCAACTCCCAAAGTTTTTGCAACCTCTTCTTGCGTTTGAGCCGGATCTTGATCGAGCAATTCCTCCAATTCGGTATCCATGAACTTTGGCGGCGCACCCTCGCGTTCTTCGTCTTCCAAGCCAAAATCACCACTTTTAAAGCGTGCAAACCACTTCTGGCACGTTCGCTCAGATAGAGCATGCTCACCATAAACTTCCACCAAGATACGATGACTTTCGGCTGCTTTTTTCTTCATATTAAAATAATGAAGAAGAATTCCCCGCAAAAACACATTATTTGGCACGAAATTCGACATTTTCAAGAGTGGTAAAAATATTGTTGTTTACGCTTCAAATAAAAAACTTATACTGACGTTTGTGCCTTACGACAGTAGCTCTCCAATGAATGTTTGGAAATGTGGATCGATGGAATAATAATCAAGTTACGCCATCTGTTGTAAAACCGAAACGAACTTATTCATAGTCCTATTATATAAAAATGATTGTTTGTCTGTATGTCATCGAAGAACTCAAAAACTACTGGACCGATTATTATAAAAATTGGTATATATACCTAGGTATTTTTCCACGGAGAAGGTTTGTAGAATATGCTCATTGCTACCACTCGCCAGCAGGTGGCACTGCAGGGCAACAACTTTTGCCCCCTTCAACCGATTTTTTCGAAATAAACAAAATCAGTAAAATGGTTTAGAATGAATTGAATATTTGTGTACTGATTTTTCATTAAAGTTATTTTTCTTAAATTTATTTTAGTTGGTGGCGTAGCAACGCGCGCCAGGTACAGCTAGTTTTCATTATAATTTGCAGATTAGATTCCATTCAAAACCATAATTTTGAGAAGTAAGAAACACTTAGCGAAAAATCGTAATGTATCAAGCAGCCATTTTTAGCTGTCAGGGCTTGGTTCGAATTTTACTGGTGACCTTTTTTAATTTTTTTATTATTTAACTAAAAACAGAAAAAATCAGACTATCTAGACTAACATTTAGAAACAAATGTGGAGCAAGCAGAACTAAAACATTTATTTTTTTAATTTTTAAAGTCGAATATCCCGAAAACGGTAAAGTTTCATTTCATATCATTTCAGCTAACCAAATAAATCAGAAATAACCTAAGTAAAAACATCTTTAACTATATCGAACGACTTTATGCCGTAACCCTGTATATTGAAAATGCTAAGTAGAAAAAACTATTGTAAGTAACGCGAAAAACACTGGTTTTATTAAAAATGTGTGTTTTTAGTAACTATGTATTAGTTACGTCGCTATTTATTGAGTTCCGAAAATCTAAGGATTATTTTCCAAAAATTATCGGAGACTATCGGAATTTTTAATTTCGTGAGAAGCATACGAAGTGGAAGCAGAAATAGGTCCTTTTATAGCAAAAAAAATACAATATTGACTTTAAATTTTGCGCAAATATGGATATATTTGAAGGTTTTTGAAACAAACATTTACTTTCCTTTTAAGTTTTTGCATCGAGCTATTTTCGACATAGCTTAAGTTAATTTATCAGATATATGCACGGTAGAGTAATACCAAATGCGTTTAAAATAACTATTATCTTTTATTTTATTACTAATGAAAAAATTTTCATTTCAAATAAAAAATGCATGTGCATTTAAAACTAGTTCATTTATTATTTTCATTTCGCAAAAAATATTCATTCAGTTTTTTCAAGCTAGTTCATTTCAATATAAAGAATATAGAATAAACTAATCTCGGGATCGTAAAAATTGAAAAATATTTATATCGTTAATGGCTAACATACTTTTTTCCCCCTTGTTCACTCCACTCCACAGAATAGGCACGCGACAAGACTCAGTCTTGCGTTGGTTTCGTTAATCTATTTTGCTTTCTGACACGGTAGGTGATTAGACTGCCGCTGCCAGTGCTAAGTAGTGGGAATACCCACCTGTCGTTGCTTAGGGACAACGCCTTCTTGCTACTTGAAGCGCCATCTGTGTGTCACATTTTTCTGGCAGAAGGATCACACAGATGGTTGTGGACTTCGCTAAATTTAGTGTATCTGCGCTATTAGCGCGATTGCCCGCTTCCTCTTGGAAGGAGACATTGTTGAGGTTGAGGAATGAAATCATAGCTATAGCTAACATACTGATTTGTTTTAAAAACAAAAAACATTCAATTCTGCAAAATCCAAAACGTTAAAAAAAGCGACCACAAATGTAGGCACATCTGTTTCAATGAAATATAAAACAAGATTAATACGCAATTCTAGGTAGCATCCTTCTTCGCAATTAATAAACTATTTTAAATAATTACAAGATTATTTTTGTCATGATGTAGATTATTTAGATTTCTGGCTAGAAGATAGCTCAAGTTATTTCGCAAAATCATGTTTTTAGCTCGAACTTTTTCTTCCAGCCTAAAGAACCACACGTACATACAACATCTTCTGATACATGGATGCAATAAAGAATTTTTTCTGCTAAGTTAATGTCAATTTGTATGCCTGGCATTAAAACCAAAAAATGAACAAAATGCTTCAAAGAAAAAAATTACTGATGATGAACTGAAGTCAGCTATTCCTGCATATTTGAAAGCCTGGATACAATTTTTTTTGTAGCATTATTAAACTGAATTCCATGTTTTAAAATATGAAAAATATGTGGAAATGGTAAAATAATTTCGAATTTAATTTCACACACCTTCATTTTTAATCTGCGAACCTTTGTTTCACCGCTTATCAAGGTATATAATAGTACAAATATTATAGAAATGCTTATAAGTATTATTGCACCACATCCATGAGGAAATTTAGCTAAATAAAATTATTTAAATTAATTTTGTGTGCTGAACTGGAAGCAAAGGCTTTTCTTTACGTGTTCGAAATAAGAGGTATTGAAATCTTTAAAAATAATAGTTACTTAAGGCGGGGCTATTGCTTGAAATCACTCTTTAAATGGCAGAGCATGTACTAGCTTTGCAACTTAGAAATGAGTGTCAGAATATTATTACAATTATCAGTTAGTTGACCTTACTCTTACTCTGGCACTTCAGTCTGGCACTCCTCAAGTAGCACTAAAGCGCCGTGTTGATACCATAATGAGACCTCCAACAGGCAGATATCTACAGAGACCAGAGATGTAGTTATAATGGAGAAGATTGATGGGATTTAGGTTGGCGCACTGCCCCAGGCTGTCGAAGAAGGGGGCACCCAGTGAGCTCAATCGTCCAGCTGCCAGACCTTACTCTTGGTTATGTAAAAAATTTGCGCTATGAATATTAAATTTATGAAACAAGGGTGTATTTATGCTCTGTTAAATAACTATAGCAAAGGGGTTTATTGACGAGTTTGGATAATTACATTATTTCTCATTTAATTTTAGTAACATTTTTATAAAAATACAGTTAATTCTTCTAGAAAAATTAAATAAATCCAAGTTTCAAACTTGGTCCAGGTTACAAAAAAAAATTATACAATAAAAAAATGCTAATAAAAAATTTCAAATATTTTAATCTGAATCTTTTGAAAATTTTAAATACGCTAGATTGTGCCTATTGAGTTTTCGTATAATAAAGTGCAAATTTGAATTGGTTCAAAAATCTTGTTGATTTCTAAAAACATGTTTGTGCATTTTCTCCATGTAATGAATACTCGATATTTTTGCATATGGCAGAAAACCACGCGAGGAACAAAAATTGTTAAAGAACAACATCATTTTTGAGCCTCATAAAATTTACGCCTTACTAACCCAAATATTTCCAAAAATTCTGGTTAAAACGTACGAGATACTGATGAGAATTTGCGTTATTTTTTTTAGTTTTCACAAAGTTTGAAACCAGGATTTATATGGTTTTTGTGAGATAATTGTATAAAAAAGTAAATAAAAGGAAGCCAATGAATTATCAAAACTGGTCGAAAAATCCGTGTGTTATAGTTATTTAATGCAGAGTAGTTGATATTTGTGATAAAGAAAGGACCTGCACCAGGGCAGTGCAGAGCATATCCGGGCCCGGGGGAAAATCCGGGCCCCGGGGGAAAATTGCAAATGCGGGGCCTTTCAAATGATGTCTTATTCATATAAATACGTATAATCTCGAGTCCGGGCCCCTCTGAAAACTCTGGGCCCAGGGGAAAAAGTACCCGATCCCCCCCTCTCGTCGGGCCTGACCTGCACATCTCACAACTATGTGTAAGCAAAACTTTCTGTATTATCTACTAGTCTAACTCAAACGAAAATTGGCATTGTAAGCTAATGATAAGAGAGAATGAAAGTAAAGGTTGCAGAAAACCCATAAAGCAGATGAGATTATTGCAAGGCAATCATAAAGGAAAAGCCATTAACCGAAAACCTGTGAGACACAGAAAAGTAGACGGAGCGAAACCAGCTCATTTCAGGTTACGCTGAATGAACCTTTTAGTCTCTTAATTTTATTAAAAGTCCTGGAAAAGCGGGGCATTTTATATGCTTTATCAAGCTCTCGATATTAACTAGAAAGAAAGAAAGGCTTAACTCGTTGCTTTTGTTATGGAAGCAGGAAGTAATGTTTTTTTTTTTTTTTTTTTTTTTTTTTTTTTTTTTTTTTTTTTTTTTTTTTTTTTTGTTAAATCCCTCTCTCAGCTAACTGTTGAAGATACATCGCCCATGATGTGAATATTATTTGTAACGACTATTCCACGGAGAAAGAATAAATAACCAAGTTTCAACATCAAAAGAGAGCAAAAAATAATTTTTTTACTTTCTGAAAACGTATCCCCTTTTCAACCGCAACTTCCTACTTTCGTGCACCACCTCACTACGATTCCAACTAAGCCAAGTTTTCAATATGCCACAATTGAGATTGAAAAAAATCCAGCAATCAACTTTTCCATCAAACAGTAGATTCAAATTGAGCACAAAATTGAAAGAAAGTAAAATAATAGCCGACTTGTGATTTACACAAAATCTTGAAAGCAAGAAAAACAAAACGAATAACGGCGCGCCAAGCGGTATAACAATGCGAATTAAAGATTTTTGCTTCCTGCAGTGCAAATAAATACCGATCAGTAAATATAGGTGTGTATGTAGCTGTATACTTATGTTTATGTGTAAGTGCCTGTATGTAAACGTTCAATAATAAACTCAACATTTCCTTCTTTAACAATCGCAAGCGCCAAATCCCAAAAAAAATTAAACGCATTTGCCGAAATAACCCCCAACCAAGCAATCTGTTGAACGACGTGCATAAGTGTACGTTTGTATGATACATACAACCAAAATATGTTAGTATGAACGCTTTTGTATACGTAAAAATCACCAAAAAGCAAAGGAGCGTGAAAACTAGTTTTGACTGGCACACAAACTAACGCAAAATGTGCCTTTTGTTGCATGCAGCATCAACATGCTTTTGCCACGAGGTAAATTTATTGCATGATGACGATGCATAACGAATTATTTAAGAGCATTTCTCTGCTTCTTATTGGATTTTTTGCTTATCCGTATTGTTGTATTGTATATTACCTCTGCATTGATGGGATTCAAGTCACTGTTTAATGCATCCGCACTCTCCGCCTCGAGTGAGAGCAGGTCATCGGGTTGACGTTTGACACGGACGGCAGGCAACGTCAGACTCAAGTGACAAATGCCAAGCGCAAGGAGAATACTCAAACTGCATCGCAGCGACTGCATTTTTAAAGCTTCTTTTTTTTTGTTTTTGTTTCTGGGTTATTGCGGATTTACTTTTTTAATTTGCCTTCGGAATGCACAAATAGATGGAGATGAGGGGAAAATCTGAAAGAGAAAGAGATGAAAGTGTTGAAATTTGAGTAAAGCAATTTTATTCATTTTATTGTGTATATTTTTTACAAATAAAATATAATTATAAATAATTTTGAATAGAATAGGGAAGTTACTAGCGATCGAGAATATCGGTCGTGAAGAAATTTGAAGCTATACTTTTTTTACTTACTTATCATTTTCTTAATGCAAATTTGAGCTTGCGTTAAATGCATATGGCTTAGGCTTGTACGTACACAAAATGAAAGTATATAATTAGCATTTTTTATTTTGTGGCACAGGGCTAACAACACATATTTTACTAACAAAAAATATTGATTTAACTCTAAGAATTTAATAAAAATTTGAAGGTGCCGCAAAATGAATTACCCTGTCGCAAGATTTATATTTTTTGTACATCAATCATATTTTGCAATTATGAACTTAACAGCTACAGTACACAAACAGAGAGGTAGAAATGGGGGGCACAATTGCGTTCTGGATATTGTAGCAAGTTAAACTCCTACTTATCCAGAATTGACCCCGACATACCAATCATATGTCCGGCATGTAAAGGCTCCACGCACGACACTAACCACCCTTCCACATGCCCCTTAAAACCCACTCATGTAACACCCCTCTCCCTCTCTCCGTCCCCATTCTGCCGAAACAGCATGCTTCCTGAGCCTACCTTTAGATGAGCCAGACGAAGACGACTGGTAATATACACTGTACTGACAGAGCTTGTATTACTGCTACAACAACAACAATAAGTGGAAAAGTTCAAAATAAAGATTTCCTTTATTCGAAATCATTTTTATTGAATAAAATAAATATTTAAAAAATAAAATAAATATTGAATAAAATAGTTTTTGGCAAACAAAATTGGACGATTAATTTTGCACCACCTAAAACCACCAAAACTGAACCGTACACTTCCAAAGGTTCAAGTAATAAACAACCACTGACTTTAAAATACGGTATTTTTATTAAAAAAAAGAAGAAAAAGAGGAAAAGGGATAAGTTTAAATCACATTAATTCCAACCAGTACCCTCTATTGGTAAAGATGGAGAAATAGAAAGATATTTGCAAGCCATTCTCCTGACTGAATATATGGAGTTTGTTTCTGGATAATCATCGACATTCTCGAAGCCTTGTATAGTAACGCAATCTAAGTGTACGCTTTAGAGGAAAACTCAGCGGTAAATTTACCCTAAACAAAGGCGTTGGACAGGGAAAGCCTCTTATCGCTGCTTTTGTTCTCAATGGGTTCTTAAAACTCACAAATGCAGAGGATCCAGAAGGACTGCAATGGAGGCTAAGCCAGAAAGTGAGTGACCGAAATTACGCTGGCAACATCTGCTTTATGACTCATACATTAGCTGACGCCACTGCAAAACTTCTCCGAATACAAATGAATGCATGCGCGGTCGGTCTAAAAAAAATTCACAAAAACTAAGCTTATGAGAATATAAACAACAAACACATTTCCTCATGAACTTACTACCAACGAAAACGCCTCATTATCAGAGATGTGGATGAGTTGTGCTACTTCGGTAGACAAATCACAAAACATGATTTGTTCAGATGTGGCAGCTCGTATTTGTAACGTACGTACTGCATTTCATAAGCTTAGCAGGCCTCCTATTTGGTTCTGAGAACTGACTTGCGTCTGACCACATAATCGACGACCGTGTCAAAAAGTGCCTTAGCATTACTTATATACCTTCACTACGTATCTTTTAGTCGAGAAAAATCCAGTACAGACCTTCTTCTGTTTACTAAAAGCTGTCCAATTAATTCCGCAAAAAGACGAAACCGGTATTGGATTTGTCATGCTTTCCATACAGAAGACGATAATGTTGCCAAAGGTTTTTGGTGCTTCTAATCACAGAGTGATCTGTAAAACATTTTTCTAAAAATCAAAGAGGTCAAATAATTTGCCGCTTTAATTTTTCTTCTGGAAACTCACGGCTATAGTATTACAAAAACAAACTATCTAACTAACTATATCCCATACTTTTATGCTGGAAATATTTAGATAACTCAATAATAATCAAAAGAATTAATAAAAACCTATAAGGGGAGAAATCAGCAAAAGCTACAATAGACAAAGTCAGAAATTGAGAAGTAAAGTTCTGTCTTAGAACAAAAAACATATTTTATGAGTTCCTCAATATCGGCACATTATTTTGTATGGTGCACAGCTTCGGTGAGGCGAATATTCTTCGAAAACATAATTCTGCGGAAGACGCATAAACTTTTTAACCATAAATAAAGCCACTAAGGCTTTGATGGCTCATTCCAACTCGAAAAAGTGAGAACAGCTCAGCACCATGTCGAAGCATAGCAGCAAATAGCGTTTACAAATTTTAAAAACTGCAAGTGTTTGTATAGAAGTCAATGAGCTCTTTGAGGATATGAAGCCACCATGGGTTCTTTCTCCTAAATGCTGCTGGAAACGCCATTTCGATATATGAACTTCAACGATAGTTATTTTGTATAAAGGCACAATATGCCGCACAGTCTAACAAGCATTCGATCTTTTGTATATATGCACATGTATATACATATATAAAGGGTTTTCCAATAATAGGTGTTATTCCCGTAAAAGGTCAATGGTATCGTTGCTTCTGTGGCACCGTCTTGTTGAAAATAAACGTTGTCTAGATCAATACCATCTAATTCCGACCATAAAAAATCGGTAATCATCTCTCGATAGCACAATCTATTCACCGTAACTGTTGCTCCAGCTTCATTTTCGCAAAAGTAAGGACCAATGACTCCGCCGGACCATAAACCGCACCAAACCCTCACACGTTGAGGATAGAGAGGCTTTTCAATAATAGTTCTTGTATTTTCTGAGCCCCAGATCCGACAATTTTGCTGGTTGACGAAGCCACCGCGGTGGAAATGGGCCTCATCACTCAAGATGATTTTTCAATGGAATTTCGAATCATTTTCATGCATTTCAACGACCCAATCAACAAAGACACGACATTGTTGATGATCCACCGGCTTGAGTTCTTTTGTTAACTGGACTTTAGAAGCCTTAAGACCCAAACTTTTATGCAAAATACGGCGTAATGACGTTTGTGGAATGCCTAATCTCAAAGAACGACGAAATGGACAAACTTGGGTTTTCTTCAACTCTTTCGGCTACGACAGCGATATTTTCGGCTGTTCGTGAGCGACGTACACGGGTTTTATTCTTCATATCACTAACTTGTCCCAATACCTCGAATTTTTTCACCAATTTCTGTATTGCGGCCCACAAGGTGCTTGACAATGACCCAAAAATGTTCGAGTTTTACGAACCGTCTCTCCCATCTACCGAAATAGCGGGCTATTCAAAATAACACCTGTTATTGGAAAACATTTTATAATTGGCTTCAAGTTTGATTCCGCCCCGTACACTTTGCTACTCGTTCGAAAAAATTTTTTGTTAATAACGACCTCATATATATAAGTACCTATATGTATATACATATTTGTAAAAATCGTCCTATATAGATTATGAAATATTTAAAACATACATACATATATGCCAGTCTCTTGGAAAGTTCTACTTCGATTGCAAACTGACCTTGTGCATGCATTCTCAGTTCGCTCTAAAAAATTAATGTTGTAAAAGGTGTAACCAGTTCATGGCAACGCTCACCTTTTACATTTTGTATGTACAACTAAAATCTGTTAATTATGATATTTTATAAGCTATTAACTACTAGTAGTATCCAAATTTCAAACATATACAAACGTACCACCACGTACTGTACACCAGTGCTCATAATAATAGCAGTGCGACATATTGCCAAGTTATGACAATTTTTTTTATATTTTTTTATAAAATTTAGGTCTATAGTACAATAAAACCGATGTATGTAGCTCAAAATTTCAAACTTTAAATTAAAAAAAAATTAAATTTTTACCAAATGTTCATCAATATTTCAATTTTTGGACAGAATATTTTGAGAAATTTTGTGTATCCAGTTTTGTAGCCCATTTAAAAATGAAGTAATCGAGTGCAAGTTTGAAGCGATTTAAAAATTGCGTTGATTTTTGAAATTTTTTTTTAATTTTTTTGCTGGCGGTTGTGCCTTTTATTTGTTTAAAAAATGTCAGGCATTCGTTCGCCAGTAAACTCAACGCGATTTTTGAACCATCTCAAACAGCCACTTTATCATACCAAAATTCAATTCGATATAAAACTGTGTACAGCTAATAAAAAATGTGTAATAAGAAGTTTGAAGTTTTGATGAAAATTTAAAAGTTTTTTTTTTAATTTTGTGGTGTAAACTATATTTGAAAAAAGTAGGCTAAATCAAAGTCAAATTCGGAATTAAAACTTTTTCAACATATCGCGCTGCTTTTTTTGTGCACACAAGTGCTTATACATATATTCACAAATAGCATAATGCAACGGAGTCTGTTACTTTTATCTTAAACTTAGTTTGTAAGCCCACCTCTGGCCGCTCTAGACACTTATGCATTACTGACAAAAAATTAGGCCAATCAATAGTTGGCAAAATAACAGCAATTGGAAAACAAAGATTTCTTTGTCTGATAGTTGTATAGTCTTAAGCGGTTCGGTTTTCGCTGAACTTAATATAATGTCGTAATATCGTTTTTGGCTGTTAAATTAATATCTTTTTCTTTGTCGAATAAGGGCACCTCAAATGTAGTGCAATTTTTTAAAGAATATATTGTAAAATACTCATTCACAGTCTTTGGAATATTTTCTTCTCTTCAGTGATTTAAGTGTATTATTTTTCTACTAATCTGGCCCTCCAAGTAGATGTAAAAAAGATGCAAAAAGTAGATGTAGATAGTTTACAATTTTCTCATTTAGAAATTTTTTTACCTTACCTTCTTTTTTGATATTATGTGAATAATATATACTTAATACAACATCTAGAAATATTAAAATTTTCAATTTTTTAAACTAAATTTTAAGAAAAAGTTCAAGCATGCAGTTTTACAGTTCATCGAATTTTGGTATAATAAATTTCAAGCTTGAAGCGGCTAAATAATCGCGTTGATGTTTACACATTTTTTTTGCTGATGGTTCTGGTAGCGTTTTCATTAACAAATGCAATTTATTAAAATCGGTGTTGAAAGAAATTCAATTATATGTATGGAACAAAGCTCAAAGAGCTTTAGAGAAAAAAACTTAATAAAAATCCAGGGTAATTTTTAGCCGCTTAAAACTAGCACTTGATTACTAGAATTCTATGAGTCATGAGTATAAATTTAAAAAAATGCAAACTAAAAATTTAAAAATTTTGGATAAAAATTTATTAAAAAAATTATTAAAAATTTAAAAATTTTGGATAAAAATTTATGAAAAAAATTATTAAAAATTTAAAAATTTTTAATAAAAATCTACAATATTAAAAATTTTAAAAATTCTGGATAAAAATTTATTAAATTTTTCTAAATTTTGCTTGGTGTATATTGTTTTGGTTAATGCATCAACAATGTTAAAAAAATTGTTAAAAAAATAATTAAAAATTTAAGCAATTAAATAAATTTATTTATTAATTAATTTTAAATAACTGTATTTAGTTAACTCTATTTAGAATAAAAATCTTAATTTTAAATAAATATATATACATATATATAATTGGTGCGTATACCCTTTTTGGGTGTTTGGCCGAGGTTAAATAAAACTTAAATTAAATAAGGAATTAAAAATTTTATAAATAAATAAATTTAACTAAATTCTAACTCAAAAAACATTCTGCAAGGTGGCGCAAAATTAATCACCCTATCGGAATACTTGCAGTTTTCTCAAATGGTGTCGGACGTCAGTCATTTGACACTTGCTAACTAGTCAGCTGCACCATGCAAACGAATAAGCAATAGAACGCGTAAAGTTCAAAATAAAGATTTCCATCCCCATCATCATAACCCATAGTAGAAAAGTTATTCACAAACAACTATTTTATGCCGCCTACGAAGGGCAGATACATTTTTTTTTTGTTTTTTTTTTTGTGCGAGTCTTATTTCCTTCTACTGGGCCCTATCAAATGGTGGTCAGGTACAAAACCTTTCAAGTATTATAATATCTTCGCTAGGCTGCAACAACTCTTTCAAAAATTGATTGACTTGCAGCAAGATTATCATTAACAGCCTTGTTTTATGTTCTCATCTTTTCAATTGATGAAAGTTGATACTTCTAATTGAAGTATTAAATATTTTTCTGAACCCTGATTGAAGCGAGTCAATCACAATAAAAAAAATTAAATTTTTACGTCTCAGTACACCTCTGCCGACAGTTCATTTTTTTTCTCATTGGGGTAACAGGTATTTGCTAAGTTTTTATTTGAACTTTTCAAAACTTTCAAATCTGAATTTTCAGAAAATGCATTTTTTATTGCACATATATAAATACATGCTATATACATATGTATACGAGAAAATGAAGCGGATATATTATTATTATTAGAAGGCCATTACGCACTGCGACCAGAGCTGATCTATTGTGAAAGGCCTATTTTGTAACCCTAGAGTTTCAGGCTTTTTAGAAAGAAGCGGATATAAGTGAAAGAACGAAAAAGGTTTAAATAATTGCAAATTAGTTACTTAAATGTTTTAATAAAAATACACTTATATATTTGACCTAACCTTAATATGTTTCATACTATAACAAAAACAAAAATCCCGCCATTTCTGCCATATAAACTACACGCAAAATTTTTTCACATCGAAGAAAATGCCTACTCAACAAAAAAAATACCAAAAATCAACGGTATTTTCTAGTCACTTGAACCTTGCAATTTTGTATACTGAAATTCCATGCGCTATGGAACTGGATGCTAAGAAAAATTCTAGTTATAAAGTTAAGAGTTTGATATAATTTAGCAAGCAATTTTAATATTTTATAGAAGGTTTGAAACTTGCGTTATATGGTTTTTGTTGTAGCATGAAATATATTTTGATAAAAAATAATGATGTGTTTATCATTTTGCAACTGGGCGCAGCAGTAAGCGGTAAGAATTAATGGTGGTTAGGGTAAGTAACTAAATTCCTCTTAATAATAGGCTTCTGCAATGTATTATTTTAATAAATTAATTTTTAATGTTGCCACACTCACTACGTACGCCCAAACCGCAACACTTTGCAAAGAAAAATACATTTATTACACAAATTTAAACAAATAAACCAAGTGGTACTAACTCACTTTAGTAGAAAGACAAGCCTAAAATTACATATACACATACACACAATTTTTCTTGTTCGCTCTCCGTAATCCTCCTTAAAACTTTAACACGCCTACTAGACGCAAATAATATAATAATTTTTTTGGCCAAAGCCTGCCATGAAGTTCATAGAAAACTACAAACAAAAGATGAAACCGAAACCAATAATAATATTTTTATATGAGCAAAACTCGTACCACAAAATCAAAGCGCACTCAACTCGTCAGCGAAACGGCAACAGCAGCGATATAACAGGACGCACACGATATTAGCGCGTTCACTAACTTTAAGCAAATGACTGCAGACGAAAGCAACTTCGGTGATTTAGCAGTGGCCAAAAATCGTTTACAACAGCCCCCAAATACAGCCAACAACAACAACGGCATATACTATGAAGGTAAGTTAGTCGATCAAGAGCCGAAGCGGTGCAATACAACTTGATAATATTTACCACTACTACGCAGTGTTGTTTGTACTTACAAATATTTATGAGTGCATGTGTGTGTGTGTGCGTGTGTGTATGCTGATGGTGGCTTACATTGGCACTTGGTGTTGGTTAGCAATTGGCAGCCAGTTTTTGCTTATTGGTGGCTGGCAGTAGCTGGCGCAGCGCATTGTTTTTTTTTTTGTTTTGTTTTGTTTCTGTACCACTTTATGCCCGCATGGTGTCCAAGAGGAACAAATGTGCAAAAGAGCAATGCTAAGTTAGCTAAGCTTACCATGGGTGGACAAGCAAGCCGCACTTACAAGTAGTAATACTTGGCATGGCTGCACTGAGGTACGTATGTGTGTGTGTATTGTATGAATTGCATGACTATTTGCAAGCTGATTACAACCAACACCACGGCAAGCAGTTAAAGAGCTGTCCAGCGCAGTATAAAAGAGTGTACTACGGTTGACAGTGAGCAAAGCAGCAACAACAAATTATCACAGTAATCAAATTGTATTAAATGCTCTGAATAACTACATACGCAGGCGTTAAAACATTTAAACAAGCTCTTCGATAGGTAAGCGAGTTGATGGTTGACCGCGTCAAAGTGTTGGTATTGCATTTGTTAGTGGTTGTGTACCGCAAGCGCATGCGCAGCGACAAAGCATGATAAGCGGAGCGCACATGAGTGAAGCTCTCACAATTGAGCCGAGTCGCTAATGAATGCGGAGCGCGAGAATGTAACCAGCTATTCGACTCATGAGCGCATACTTTTTGGTAAATGCACTCATTGCCGCTGCCTGCAGGAGAGTTGCTTTATTTTTTCCGTTTTTTTTTTGTTTTTTTGTCTTTTTTGATTATTATTTGCCGCAGCGACTGTTGCCAAATTGTAGCAAGGTGTTCACAATTCACGCCATTTCTTTGTTCATTGGAAATATACAAATATGCAAATAAGATTTGCATACTAATCTTTCGAGGCCTTTAACTGGAGTCCTAGTATTTGCAAGCAATAATTTTTTTTTTGTAAACTTCTTAAGTCACTAAACCAAATACTATTTTTTAATTTTTAACTACCAAATTTTTCTGACTATTTATTTGATGACAGCAGGTATCTTGTTTTGTCTTCGTTCATCACCAAGGTCAATTGCTTTGCTTCTTTATCCAGGAAAAGGAGAATTAATAACAGGATTGTTAAGGGCGATGATTTCAATATCAAATATATATCATGTTAAAGAAAAATATATTATTAGAAAGAAAAAAATTTCAAATAAATTTTGAAATATTGAAGAATTCAATTACTTTTGCGTTTTTTATTTAACATATGTAACATTTATTTATGCATTAATGTCTAACAAAATGCAGAACAGACATTTAAGATATAAATTCAAAACGAAAATATAATTTACAATATTTAATATTAAGAAGTGTAGAAAAATTAGATTACCAACATAAGAAAGCATTAAATTGCTATAAATATTTACAAGTTATAATTGAGTTTTAACGAAATCAGTAATTATGAAACTAAAATAACAAATATTGGGTAGTCGGAAAAGTATTTTCGTATTTCTAATCAAACTTCAACTCATTTTTTTTTCATATTTATAATGAACTTTATTAAACCAAATATGTACCATTTTGGTCGATCACCTTTTGCCATTTTTCTTCTAGAGACATTATTCCATCAGTGTGAAACTTTTGTGGTTTCTCGGACAACTAATTTGCACAGGCTTCTCTTGAAGCCAACTTTACTCAATTAAGGGAGTTCTGCATTGACCGAAACAAATGGTAGTCCAATGTTGCACGGTCAGGGCTATATGGTGGATGCATCAAAACTTCCCAGCCAAGCTCTCCCAGTTTTTGCCGAGTCATCAAAGATGTGTGTGGCCTAGCGTTGTCCTGATGGAAGACGACGCCCTTTCTGCTGATCAGTTCTGGCCGTGTTTTTTCGATTGCTTGCTTCAATCTCATCAGTTGTTGACAGTAAAGTGTAGAATCAATCGTTCGAGCAGGCTGGAGCAGCTCATAGTGGATGATTCCTTTCCAATCCCACCAAACACGCAGCATAACCTTTCAAGGCGTCAATCCTGGTTTGCGACCATTTGTTGAGCTTCACCACCCTTGCACCATGAACTTTTTCGCACATTATTGTCGTATTTGATCCACTTTTCGTCTCCTGTTACCATTCGCTTCAGAAATGGTTTGATTTCATTTCGTTTCAGCAAAGAATCGCAGATATTAATTCGGTCTATTAAATTTTTCACAGACAATTCCTGTGGTACCCAATCGTCGAGCTTCTTTTTGTAACCAGCTTTTTTTAAATGGTTCAAAACCGTTTGATGATTGATTTTTAGTGCCTTGGGGATGTCATGGCAGCTAATGTGACGGTGCTGGTCAATCTTTCCATAATTTCATCGACTTTTTAGCGATAGGTCGACCGGAGCGAGGTGCATCTTTCACATCGAAATTTCCAGAACGGAAGCGAGCGAACCATTGTTGTGCTACACGAACTGATACAGCATCGTCTCCGTAAACTTCACAAATTTTATTGGTGGCTTGCGTGGCATTCTTCCCTTTTTTATACAAAAATTTCAAAATATAGCGAATTTCTTCAATATTTTCACTCATTTTTGAACAGCTATAACTTTTTTTCAACTTCTCTGAATTAATTTTTTTTTTTGGTTAAATGAAGCTTAAAATGATATAACACAATCTGATTGGTAGCACTGAAGATAGATGACTCCAACGACATCTATTGACAAAATACGAAAAGACTTTTTCGACTACCTAATATATACCTACAAGGTATTATTTTGATTTCTTACATAGAAAGTAATTTTCTAATTGCATTTTAAATACTTGTTTGGCCCTAGAAAGGTCTAAAGCCAAAAGTGTTGAGATATAATTAAGATCAGACAAGGTTCTAACGAGAGGCGCATTGGCACTACTAAAGCCAACGCGAAAAATCTTGAAACAGCGAAAATGCCAGCGAGGAACATTAAACTGTATTCTTTCTAGAAGAACCGGGCAGTCAATTTGTCCATTAGTGAGATCAAAGATAAATGATACTGCCTGAAAAGTACCTCTGTCACTTAATGGAAAGAGACTAATCAAACGACAGCGGGATTCGTATGATGGTTTCGGGTCTGAGAAATTGAGTGAATGTAGTGCGAAACGCACACAATTTTTTTAAATCCTCTCCACTCGATTTAAATGGAGTGCACGATAAGGTCTCCAAATAAAAGCAGCATAATCTAATTTGGATCGAATAAACGCCGAGTATAATATGAATCTTAAGAGTATATGGGTCAGTGGAGTGCGATGAGTGACGTCTAACAAAACCGAGCATAGCAAGAGAATTGGATAATAATTTAGGTGCATGATAAAATTAAGTTTTGAAAAAAAATCCCTAAATCTTTTCTCACATTGCAAGTTACAGTTTGATTTACATATAAAAAATTATTTCTTTTTGTGCACCTCTCTTAGGTGTTCGGTTGAACTCCTGATATAATTTGTGGTGTAAGGTATTGATTTTGAATAAAATACAATTTTTTCAGGAAATTATTGTCATTTGCCTTTATTATGATAATATTGGTATGGCTCAATTACATATGGAACAAAATATTGGGCAAGTGGCCGCCGTGAACTCGGCGGCAAACCTCCATCCGATGGTCCAAATTTTTTAAGACGCTGAGGCATAATTGAGGTTACATGCCGTTAATGTGCCGAATTATCTCATCTTTTAGCTCTTGAGTTGTTGCTGGCTTATCGACGTACACCTGTTCTTTCAAATAACCCCAAAGAAATAAGTCGAATGGTGTCATTGACGTTTAGGTGAGGTTTACATTCAACATCAGCCCTTGAAATTTAACCACCCTTTACATACACATGTGTACCTTTAATAACCGTAAAGTATTCGAATAGCGATTTAATAATGATTAATTCAAATAGGATTGCATTAAAAAGCAATACTCCTGACTGAAAATTAAATTCGCCAAAACTTTCAAATTTCGTTCCTGATACATTGAGAATGGCGCTATAAAAATCGCGTAATTTTATGTAAACCTTTTATTTTTTTTTAATTTTTGCGCTTTGCTCATCTACTTCTTGTTTCTCCGGACAAAAATGGCTGGCATCTGAATGGTCAATCGGCCAAACAGCTGAACTCAACGCCGGTATTATCTTCAACAACAGCCAATCTGAGTTAGCGTGAACTCCTCCAGGTAGTACTGGAGGCACGTACTCGTTGCGTCCGTTTAACGATGATGGGAGATTAGAAAATGATATACTGTCATACCTTTCAGGACCACATGAGCAACATTGTTTTTTTTACTGCAGGCCTTACATAAATGCTTATTCAAAAATAATAAACAAAATCTTTAACAGTGCAAGACATTAAAGATATCCGCCTCAGAACAAAAGCCCTCAATTTGCATTTCATAAAGTTACGTACACTTTCAATCACTTTAGCAATTGCAAACCTATAAAGGCTTTACTATGTACTAAAGCATGGAGTAGTCTTTTTCGAATTAGAAGGCAGTCAAATAAAAAACAGTAGCTAGTTATAGAGAATGTCGTATTAGTAAAAGAGTTGGGATGGCAATGTATAAAATTTCAAATGTTTTTGCTTCCGAATATACTTTATTTTTCATTACTCTCCGGCCACTAAGCCGTAAAGCCCCTTTTAATGTGCCAGGAGGATGATATTTATCAATTTGTAGAGGTTGTTGTACACATTACAACATATGTATGTAAGTATGTGTACGTATATGTGTGCATATATGTGTATATTTGTAATGATGCCATCAACTTGCTATTAAAATGTTTTTGCCTTTACAAACATCTTTTGAAACTAAGGGTTAATGTACATGAATGCTAGATCCCAGTGATTGTATGTTCATGTATAGTAAATACTTTGTTAACGAATTAAAGAGTTTAGAGCTCAACTGTGCTTGTTTTTTATTACGGCCTAATAACTGACCAGGGTGGGCAAAAAGGGATTTTTTGTCCCACAGTTGGAAAATTCAGCGAAACGTCCGGTAACGGACAGAGGCTGATCGACTTCGCCGGGGCCCGAACTATGGTAGTCTGCAGCACCAGACTCCAGCATAAGAAGATACATCAAGCTACCTGACTCTCTCCTGATCGAAAAACGCTAAACCAAATCGATCATGTTGTGAAAGATGGAAAAAATGCTTCTAGTGTTTTAGATGTTCGTTTGATCCGAGGACCCAAAATCGATACGGATCGTTATCTCGTTGCAGCCAAACTGCATATACCTACGCAAAGAATGTTCGACATCAAAAAGCTGTAATCACAACAGACTGCCAGAAGTTTGGCCATTCGACTCTCACTTCTCCCTCAGAGAGTACTGCTCCACAATTCGGCATGCACGAGCAATGGACCAACAACATTTCTCTCTCTCTACGTACCGCCGACAAAGAATAAATCAGATTCCAACGACCCAGTTGGTACGACGAAGAATGTCAGGCTGCCGCAGAAATAAAAGATGCTGCCTATAGAGTCACGCTGCGATCGGGCGCAACGCGAGCCGTGTGGGATCGCTATCGGGAGCTTAGAAAGGAAGAGATACGTATTATTGGAAAGAAGAAATGAGAGGCCGAAATACGTGATTGGGAAGATGCTGGCCAACAGGAAGAACGCCCGAAAATTCTACCAGAAAGTTCGCCGGCTTACAGAAGGTTTTAAGACCGGGGCGTTTTCCTGTAAGAACAAAGAAGGCGATCTGGTGACTGACATCCAGAGCATACCTAAATTATGGAGGAAACACTTCTCGAACCTGTTAAACAGTGACAGCTGCGCATGTCACAGAGAATGTGAAGATCCCGATACCCCAATCGTTGACGACGGAATTGTCGTTCCGCTACCCGACCATGACAAGGTGAGAATAGCGATAATGCGGCTAAGGAACAACAAAGCCGCGGGCGCCGATGGACTGCTGGCTGAGCTATTCAACCATGGCGGATGAAAACATGCCTGCCTATTGGAATCCATAAAAAAGGTGATCCTGCAATCTGTGCCAATTACCGCGGGAATAGTCTTCTAAATATCGCCTATAAGGTTCTAGCGAGCGTATTGTGTAGAAGGCTGAAGCCCACCGCCCACCAACTGATTGGACCTTATCAGTGTGGCTTTAGACCTCGAAAGTCTACCATCGACCAAATATTTACAATCGCCACGAAAGGAGAATCGACACACACCATCTTTTCGTCGATTTCAAAGCTGCATTCGACAGTACGGAAAGGAGTTACTTGTATGCCGCGATGTCTGAATTTGGTATCCCCAGAAAACTAATACGGCTTTGCAAGATGACGTTGCTCAACACCAGCAGCGCTGTCAGAATTGGGAAGGACTTCTGCGAGCCGTTTGATACCAAACGAGGTTTCAGACAGGGTGATTCGCTGTCGTGTGACTTCTTTAACCTGATATTGGAGAGCATCGTACGAGCCGCTGAACTTAATCGCCCCTCCAATCCTTACTCCCCCACAAAAAGTCAGCGCATTACTTGCATTCTGGCTGCTAAAACAAGCAAAAAAAAAAAACACAAAAAGAAAAAAGACACAGTTACACATTGCAACAGTGGCGTCAGCAAGATTAAGCGGGCCACCGCGGTAATAGCGCAGACACACGAAATTTAGCGAAGTGCTCAACCATCCGTGCGATCCTTCTGCCAGAAAAATGTGACACACCGATGGCGCTTCAAGCAGTAAGAGGCGTTGTTCCTAAGCAACGACAGGTGGGCATTCCCACTACTTAGGACAGGTAGTGGCAGGCTAATCACCTTCCGGCTAATCATCTAGCGGCAGGCTAAATCCACGCAAGACTGAGTCTTGTCGAGCCCCTGTGGTCCCGAGAGGAGGAATGTTAGGCGTCCAATCCAGAGGTTTATAATTATTTATCATTTCCAAAACCATTTGCTGGAATGATTTTTTACTGGCTATAAATTGTTAAAAACCATATCGGTTGGTCGCTTACTTTTGGATGATTTTTAGGTAATAGGACTATGAATAAGTTCGTGCGGTTTTTTTTCGAAATTTGAAACTTTATTGACGTAAAATGGATACAAATTTAATATTCAAAATATTGTCCATCGCTTACTACTACTTTTCCCCATCTTTCTGGCAATTCACGGATTCCCTTTGTGAAAAATTCGGTCGGTTTTGCCGCAATCCACGAATCGATCCATTTTTTGACTTCATCGTAATTACGGAAGTGCTGGTCAGCCAGGCCATGTTGCATCGATCGGAAGAGATAGTAATCGGATGGCGCAAGGTCTGGACTATACGGCGGGTGGGGTAGGACATCCCATTTGAGCGTTTCTAAGTATGTTTTGACCACTTGTGCAACATGTGGCCGAGCATTGTCATGTTGCAAAATAACTTTGTCGTGTCTATCGGCGTATTGCGGCCGTTTTTCTCGCAGTGCTCGGCTCAAACGCATCAATTGTCGTCGGTAGACATCCCCCGTAATCGTTTCATTCGGTTTCAGTAGCTCATAATACACAACACCCAGCTGGTCCCACCAGATACACAGCATAACCTTCAGGCCATGAATATTCTGCGCCGACGTCGATGTTGAAGCATGGCCAGGGTATCCATACGTTGCCCGACGTTTTGGATTGTCGTAATGGACCCACTTTTCATCGCCAGTCACAATTCGATGCAAAAAACCCTTTCTTTTGTGCCGTTGAAGCAGTTGTTCGCATGCCATAAAACGGCGTTCAACGTCTCTTGGCTTCAATTCATACGGCACCCAATGGCCTACCTTTCGGATCATTCCCATGGCTTTTAAACGTTTGGAAATGGTTGATTGATCAACTCCCAAAGTTTTTGCAACCTCTTCTTGCGTTTGAGCCGGATCTTGATCGAGCAATTCCTCCAATTCGGTATCCATGAACTTTGGCGGCGCACCCTCGCGTTCTTCGTCTTACAAGCCAAAATCATCACTTTTAAAGCGTGCAAACCACTTCTGGCACGTTCGCTCAGATAGAGCATGCTCACCATAAACTTCCACCAAGATACGATGACTTTCGGCTGCTTTTTTCTTCATATTAAAATAATGAAGAAGAATTCCCCGCAAAAACACATTATTTGGCACGAAATTCGACATTTTCAAGTGTGGTAAAAATATTGTTGTTTACGCTTCAAATAAAAAACTTATACTGACGTTTGTGCCTTACGACAGTAGCTCTCCAATGAATGTTTGGAAATGTGGATCGATGGAATAATAATCAAGTTACGCCATCTGTTGTAAAACCGCACGAACTTATAAATAGACCTATTAGATAAGTACAAAGATGTTTTGCATAAACAATCGAACGTTGCATCATAGAGTTGATGATGAGTAGAGATAAATATTTCCATTATTTATTTATAATTGGCGCTTACACTCTTTTTGTGTGTTTTCCGAGCTGCTCCTTCTATTTGTGGTATGCGTCTTGATATTACTCCACAAATAGAGGGAGTTGTTTCTTTATTTTTTGGTAATTTTTTTATTTCCATTAAACGAGTTAAATAGTTTTGGGACAAGCTGCATGGTCAACTCAAATACTCTTTCTTTTGTATTGTATAGTAATAAACTACTCTCCGAATAAACCACTCTCCGCAAGAATAGATTTTGTAGTAGAGCTTGGAAAAGCATTTATGGAACATCGAATACCAAATAACACAGTTATTTCGAAAGATATAACGAAATAATTTAAACCATCTTTAGTCTATTCTTGACTTACTATTTTAAAATGATTGCCAACCATATTTCATAATATTTCTGGATTAGGGTTGTATAAAATACCATTCGCATTTGATGCTCATTTGCCGTACTCTATTAAATTTTTAACTAACTCAAGCAGTAAATGCCGGCAAAGCTCTATTTCCTATGCACTTTATTCTACTTTGTGTAATTCAGCATCGTAATAAACAACTCAAGGCTCACTAATTTTTTGATCTGTGCTCGTAAAAACAATTTATAGTTCGGTCATATGGCAAGCGGAAATGTTAGTTGTTTAGACTTTTTACTTGTTACATCATTTTGCACGCATACATATGTACATATGCACACATATACATAAGCATACATATAAAAATGCAATAAAAAATTATGTTCTGAATTAAGAGTTGAACAATCTTCCAACAACGAAATTTTTCACTAAGAAAAAAAATTATCTTGATTAAATTTATGCATAGACACAACTTTGTACTTAATAATAGAAAATATTTTAGCGTACGCCTCAGTATTTGCATACAAAAACCTTAATCTGTCTTTAGAAGTAGTGCCAAAACTATTATTTATAAGAAATTCCGTCTATTATTTGAATAGTTATAGTCTTGGCACTCTATTTAAACACTCATTTTATTGCTTGTACAAATATAAACTTGAACCGACTGATTGTCAAAACAAAACGACTCAGTGAGAAAAGAGAAAAAACACACCGCCTCGTCGCCGCCAATCAATGATAAATAACTTAGGCTAATTTCATAATTACCCGCAGACAAAAACAAAACATATTTCTGCACACTATCGCTGGATTAAACTCTTTGCCATTTCATGCAAATTTTTAACTCACATAAGATCCCTGACACGAATATAGCGGCTACAATTAAGCAATCGACAAAGACAAAGTTCAAACGCAGGTTTTTTATACATGTATGTGTACATGCACATAACTATTACGGGTGTGTGTATGTATATTTACTAAATGACTCGTTTTTATATGCATACACATTTTATACATTTCATAATTTTTCCAAGAAGAACCTAAAATGAGTGTTGCTGTGTGATTGCTGCAATCACTGTCTACTTTTCAACTGACACTGATTACAAGTTGGCCGGCTACCGTATCTAACTAGTCGCATTTGAATAGAATGTATGTATGTATGTTAAAGAAAACCGGACTGGCGGCATGATAACTTGTCACTTATTAAAACCAAATAATATGATAAAAAAGTTTTGAGCTGGCATTGCTCAAAAGATCAGCAAAGCTATATTGCAGAATTGTTTTTTTTAATATTTTTAAAAGGAATTGCATGCAAACTTTAGCAAAAACTAAATTTGCGTTGCATTTATGTTGCAATTATTTAAAAAAAAACATATTTTATTACTCATACGCCGTGACGCTAAGCCGTAATTTTTAAAAGTTAACGATATGTGTCAAAAAGCAAAGGTTGTACACTATTTAAAGTTAAATACAGTTCAATGTGTATTCAAAATATATATTCAAGCCAATTTGTAAAAACCTATATTAATAATACTATTAAATCTTAACAATAAGCACACACAAAAGCATTCGCCGAGCAACCTTTCTTATGCTTTTGAATATACACTAAGCGAAAAAGCTCTATAGGACAAACCAACTTCGTAATTTTTCTTCTAAAATAGCAACATAATATTTTCTTGAGTTAGCTTACAATGTATTTAAATGTGTACACGAACTAGCGGTAGGTTTAATTTATTTAATCTTTCGATTTAAACCCCATTACGGAGTCAAGGATAGCCAGAAGCCCGAAAAAAGTATAACTTTTTTTTTGCTAGTCAACTCATTTATTTCTCAAAAATAAAAACATAGCATTAATACATCATATTTTGACTTGACTTCAGCAAAATTTCAAACAAAAAAAATTAATAATTCTAAAAGTTATCGCTGTTTGTGTGGAACCCGTTTCTCCAGAAGTCCCTTGCGGGAATCATCACAAATCCTTGGAGATTTATCTAAAATCAATCGGACAAGAGAAATTAGTTTTATTAATAGATAATCTTGTGCGTCATTGACGATTTCTTTTTTTCAAAATTAACATTGTGGCAGCCTAAGAAAATATTTTTCAGATTTTCGAGAAAAAAGTCGACAATTAATTGTTTAAAAAAATCGAAATTTTTGAAAAAAAAAACCTTCGATCAGGTACGAGTGTTTTTATGTTTTTCAAAATCTGCATAAATCTTATTGAAATCTTCCATGTGGTTTTAAGTTACGGTGATCGCCAGTTAAAAAACATAGTTTTAAGGAAAACGAATTTAATGTTTTACTCTCGAGAGCTCCGGAGCATCCGAGCTCCTTTTGTTAATTGTTAAATAACTCTAAAAGTATTTATCGGAATCACTTCAAATTTTCACACAATATTTGTAAGATATCATAATTTAAGAATATGCAAAAAACACTTCATTTTTTTGAAAGTTCTAACAACCCCTAAACCCTAATATTTGAACATTCCTTGAAATTTCAGTTTCTTGAAGAAAATAGTTATAAGGGCTAAGTGCTTTTGTTAAGATTTTAGTTCTTGTTGTGCCGACTGCGTAATATTTTTGTACAAATTTCACAATTCAAAAGATTCTTTAAGGTAAGTTGAGTGGCTTCCATTAGCAAATAAATATTTTTCATGCGAGGGAAACAACTTTTCAGAACACTATGCCAACAGGAACGCAAAGATCTACCGAGGACTGAGCTAGTATGCTAGCTTATAGTGAATCGGGAAGCCCAGTACGCAATAAGATGCTAAAAGTCAATTAAAATAAGAAAATATCAACCAAACCTTCGGGAAAATTCTAATGGCTATGGAGAAATGAAAAGCACTGGTCCAAAGCCTACGATTGACGGCAAGTGTAACAGAGAGATAGGACGCTTGGGTGTCAATAAGAACATCAGCCCTAACCAAATTATTTAGATGTGAACAGTTTTCCAATTTCACGAGGAGAAATGTACAGCATATTTTGAGTGAAGGTGCTTATTTAAAATATCAAAAATAGACTTTCTAAACCGAAGCTACACGACACAAAGCAGCTACACTCGTATTCGCTGGTAATCATAATTTCTAGGTTGGTGAATGGCAATCCATCATTTTTAGCGATGAAAACACAATGTAATGTCGATAGACCTGATGCTTGTCAGAAGTGTTGGAGAGATATTCGCGAACCGGGATAAATGCGTCACTCTCGAAAGTTCCATGGTGGCTCTCTCATGACCTGGGGTGCTGTCAGCTAGCCCAATTTGTTTCATTTCGTATAGATGAAAGAACGTAGACATCGTGGGTAATCTTTTATTGAATTTTGCCAAAGAATTTCAACGGCAATGGTTGGATATAAATATTAACAGCGCAATACTCCTATCCACAGCGCTAAAAATACAAAGGAGTTGAGTTTTTCGTGTCGATAAATATACTTGTGCTGAAGTAGCCCGCAGTTGGTCCAGACCTAATATAAATAAAATGGAGAACATCTGAAGCATTCTTAGCGCATAAGTTTTTAAGATGGACGCCAGTTCAATATTCTATTCTACTTTAAGGGGGTAGTATGGTATTTTTTTTTTTTTTTTTCATTTTTTTTTTTTTTTTTTTTAAATTATTCTATAACATCTTAAGATTATTGTGTGAAAGTTTGAAGTGCATTAGAGTAAAATTGACAAAGACACAAAGGATTAAGTATCTACCTCTCCAACCGGATTTCACGCTGTAAAAATCTTCACAAATCTTTAAACGCGTTTTTCTCACACTTGCCTTTTTTACGGTCGGTGTCCACTGTAGATTCATATCTACTGCACCGATTCTTTTCAAATTTGGTTTTTTTGTTTCTTTACTTTATTCACGAGGTAATGACGTCGAGTTTTTTTTTTTTTTAAATTTTGTCATATTTTAAAATAACAAAGTTTTCAAGTTTTTTTTATGAAAAATCGGTGTTTTGACTTCAAAGCGCTTTAAAAAATTAAAAAAAAAAAAAAAAAAAAAAAAATTCGACGTTGTTACCTGCGAAACTTTATTAGCTGATGAAATCAATTTGGTTTTTTGATTTTAGTTGATCCAGTAATGAGTTCTGAGGGACACCACAATAAAACTTTTTTATGAGACGTCCGCGAAGATTCGCTGCCACCAACTCATTTCTTCATAAAAATCAATGAAAATTTCACACAATATTCTTTAAATATGACTTTATAATGAAGTAATTTTAAAATTTTGAATAAATCAACTGTGTCGACAAAAAAAATTTCGAAAAATATGCTTGTTTTACACCGAATTAACCATACTACCCCCTTAAAAAAGCTATTCACTAAGAATGGGCAAAAATCAACGTTAGTGTGCTTTATATATATATATTTATATATATAATTGGCACGTAAACCCTTTTCGGGTGTTTGGCCGAGCTGATCCTCCTATTTGTGGTGTGCGTGTTGATGTTGCTCCACAAATGGAGGGAACTACAGTTTCAAGCCGACTCCGAACGGCAGATATTTTTATGAGGAGCTTTTTCATGGCAGAAATACACTCGGAGGTTTGCCATTGCCTGCCGAGGGGCGACCGCTATTTGAAAAATGTTTTTCTTAATTTATGCCCTTGAAAATTATTAAATGCTTACAATAAAAGCCTGAAATAAATATTTTAACATGATTTATTCTTGTTTGGGTTTTTCAATAATGCCGAAAGGTAAAAAGATTTAATCTTAGATTATTTTATTACAAAAAAAAATTTCTTCAGTATACCATAAAACTATTTCAGTTTGTGTATATTAAAAATATTTTTGTATGCCAAATTTTTTAAGAACTGAATAAATTGTAAAAATCTTTTTTCTTTTCATTTTCATATGAACGTTATTGATACAGCGTCATTTTGATTGATTGACTGTATTGGTATTGCTTTAATGTGTTAATTCCAGCTCCTCTGAAAGAAAGACTCTATAGAAATTAATTTATCACCAGAGTTACATAAAAGAGGTATACAAGGTTCGGGCATCAGCATTACCCGCGTAAAAGTAATTTTCCAAACTAAATTTATGGCCTTTTTAATTAGCTACAATTCGAGTACCGGACCTTGTGTTGTGTAAGGTCTAAAACATAATAGTCTAATAGTGCTGTAGTCACTACTGCGCGTCCTGTTATCTCTTTGTACTTATACTATGTACTATACGTTACGGATGTCAATCAGGGGATTTACGGGATTCATGATTTTTTACGAACCATGTGAATTAGGGATACAAAATTTACTTTTATAGCAAAAATGGCAACATTGGAAAATTTTGTTTTTGTTGAATTTATAAGAATGAAAAGCAATACATTAAAAAGCATGCAATGGCAATAAGTATTTTTTATGTAAATTTTTAAAGCTGTCGTTGATTGCATACCATAGCTGCAACTCTGAGTCCCCAGTTTAGCTTCGTATTCAGCACAAGGTCTTCTGCTAAACAGTATCAGATACGCTTTGTCTGCATTTATTCTTTTACAACAAAGGGATAGTAGAGATCTTTGCAGAAGATCACACAATGTTGGAAAGTGTTTAGCCAAGAATGTTATTACAATACCATAGGCGTATGCGATTATCTTTCCTCCAATATATTCAAGATCTTAAGGGAGACTATTGACCGTCAAGCTCCATAGCAGTGGTGAGACAGCCCCAACGCAAATCTTTTGATTACCCTTCTTACTGCTTGGAGCACCATCTGTGTTTCCCATTTTTCTGCCAGAAGGATCGCACGAATAGTTGAGGACTTCGCTAAATTTCGTGTGTCTGCGCTATTATCGCGGTTGCCTGCTTCCTCTTACTGGCGCCACTGATGCAATGTGTAACTGTTTGTTTTTGCTTGGTTTAGCATCCACAATGCAAGTAAGGCGCTGACTATTGTGCGGGATTGAGGAATGCAATTTTTTTTTTTTGAGAAACAGGGAAAGTAGGTAAATTTGGAAAAGTGTGAGGACCATGCTTTATGTGTATTTCTAACCCAAAATCTTTGCGATGGCAGACTAGTGCACTTACGCTAGACTACCGAGGCCAGTACATATAAATTATATATCATTTGTTAATGAAATAATTAATATCCGCTGTAATTTTAAGGAAATTTCCAGTAAATAATGAAAAGTGAATATGAAAATATTTTACACAGTCATCGGTATGTAATATACATAAAAGCATATTATATGTAATTTGTAGTACTTTTATTACTGATACTCTTACATACAAGAGAATCTCAAATCCCTATTGAGCCAGCCTTTGTTGGCACAGCCTCAAACTACACTACCATTATATTTTACACAGCAATAATTAAAACTAATGAAACAATTCTCATATCTTTCAACAAGGCATTTTACCCCAAAAAAAAAACAAAAAAACATCCGACAACGAATTAGTTTTCTAAATATATTGCATTTAATAATAAATAATAAATATATTACAATTCCAGTCTTTTTTTTTAATTTTATCTTGTCTAGCAAAACCTGTAAGACCTAACAAGATCAATTGAAAAGTATTCCAAAGTAATTGCCACGCCAGCTACTTAAATCATTGAGGCTAATTGATTTGTGAGGCAACAGCACTGAGGCGTAACCCCAACAACAACATGCTTTACACCAATGCGCGCAGAACCTTCACCTTTGATTCCACGCATATTTTTGTATGGCTTAATTGAATATATACGAATATACACGAATGCATCTAAGTTTGTGGTACATAAATATGTGTGTGTGTATGTACATTAAGGTGTCTCACAAAAAAAAAACAGTTGGTACTATTTTTCTAAGTGGCTCGCTGAATTTGAAATTTTTTGGCCTCGACAAAATTATTTGGGCTCCATTTCAAAGTATCAAAATTTCCAAGTTAAAAATATTGTGAAAAATCCAACTAATTTGAAATCGGTGGATTTTTTTAACTTGAAATATCATTTATCGTACCACTTGCTAGAACGTGAGGTCTCATGGACTTCACTGACAACAATTTCTGGAAAAAGGGGACTATGCGAGCGGTAAATAGGTCTTAAAGCAAAATATTTAATGTTGAAATAGTTTATTCTTATTTTAAGGAGCGAAAAAATATTATCAATATTAGCATCCACAGCATTTTTAGTCTTCTTCGACATGAGGTCATTTCAGTCTGTGAGACCGCTTGTCCACATTAAGGGTTAATACTTTGGTATATGCTCTCAAGTATATATTTTTCTATTATCGGAGACCAAAAAAATTGCGACAAAAAATTTATTCATAAAACGGTTTATTTTCAATGGAATTTCCCACATGATGCAGCTCACTGAAAATCTTGTTTGCCAATATCATTCTTGCAAAATAACAGCCCAAATTTTATGATGGGCCTGGAAAAGCAGTTTCGATTATTGTAAGGTGGATAAGGCACCTTAATGTTAGTATAAAATATTAGTAATGAGTGTGTAAAATATTTCTGATCTATTATTACTTTTCCAAGGCAACGTAGCTTAGAAGAGCATAAATATTATTAAAAGAGCAAATGTTAATGATAACCAATTCATAATAGTTATATGAGAAAAGACATATGTATATTATGATATGTGAACAAAATATATTCCCATATGCGTTCCCATCAGACACATATCAAACTCATTTAAGGGCATGAGAAAGACATGATTTGGCTCGCTACATTAAAATGGGCAAAAACAGACGGCCAATGACAGAAAATTATAGTTAAGAGTTCGCTGAAAGTCAGCAGGCCAAGGTTTCACTAGCCAATGGTACAGAATATCGATTTAATAAGTATTTTGGATTCAGAATTTTATAACTGAGGTAACCAGAGCACTGCCTCGTACCTTTGCAATGGCAGATACCCTACTTCTATTGGAAGCATCGAATTAAATGGAAATCCTTGGAGAGAAAAATTAAAGGCAGCATAAAATTGTACAAGCAGCTATTTAAACCAGACTTCGTTTTGTTTTTTTTTTTCATTTGTTGATTTCATTCAACTCTTTTACACAAATAAAATATTTTTACAATAAATAAACGTCGGTAGATGGCTGTAATGATCGATATCTCGTAAAGTATTGATCAAAAATTTAAAGCTTATGCTCATTGCCAAGGTGGCATTTCGCACTAAAAAAATTATTTTACTGTTTGTTACATTCAGTTGTGACTTACAGGGTGTTAACAATGGAAGTCAACAATGAGAAAAATCGGTACATTTTACAGTTTTTCTTTGATAAAGGCGAAAATGCAAAGCCAGGTCGCTGAAAGTGTGAATGGTGTTTACGGTGCCGATACTGTAACAGCTGATTAAGGGCAAATTTGCATTTCCATACAAGCATTTTGGTGTTAAAGATGCACAAATATCACAAAATCACAAAAATAATCGAAGTTTACTTACATTTTCGTAATCATAGCATCGCCCAGGAGCTAAAGATCGACCACAAAACAGTTTTAAAGCATTTGCGCAAAGTTGGATTCAAAAATAAGCTCGTTGTTAAGGCGCCACACCAGTTAACACCAAAAACATGATGCATCGAGCTTTCTTCTGCGAAGCTTTGACCAAACGAAATAAAATCGACCCATTTCTTAAACGGATGGTGGTTGGGGATGAGAATGAGAATGAGTCACATACGAAAATATTGTGTGAAAACGATCATAGTCAGAGCGTGATGGAGCTGCTCAAACGGGGGCTAAACAAGGAATAACGACTAGAAAGTGTCTACTGTGTATTTCGTGGGACTTTAAAGGAACCATTTACTGTGAGTTCCTTCCGTATGGTCAAACTCTAAATTTAGATCTCTACTGTCATCAACTGGACCATTCGAAGCAAGTGATGGAGCAGTAACGGGCAGAATTAGCCAACATGAGAGGTGTTGTGTTCCATTAGGGCAACGCAAGGCCACACACGTATGTAGGGGCTTAACCACAAAACCTTCGAGAATTTGATTGCGAATTTTAACTACATCCACCATATAGTTCGGACCTATCACCAAGTGGCTACCGCCTTTTTCTCTCATTGCAAAACTTCCTGAGTGATAGGAAATTGGTATCAAGAGAATATTGTGAAAATCTATTACTAGAGTTTTGCGCTAATAACGATTAAGACTTCTATGAGAAAGGATTCATGAAATTACCTTCAAAATTGACCACAAATTACATAACAAAACAGAGCACCGGAAAACTCTCGAAAACCGTAGGTCTACATCATCATTAATTTATGTCCCGAATGTTATTCAAAGAATACTAAAGTGTCCTTATCTTTTATAAAGGATTAGTATTAATATTCCGAAACGCAGTCTCCGAACCTCTTGTTCCTTATATTGAACCAATATTCAAACCGAGTTTGTAATCAATATTTACTCATCCAAAATTATGCAGAAATTCGATATACCTATAACCCCAAAATATTGCAATGGGCTTTTCTTTGACTAAACCAGCTTTTGTAAATTTCCTGCACAATTTTTTGATGTTAAACATTTTTTATTATTTTATTTTATTTCTGATCATAACTTTGCTTACAGTTGTGTTAAATAGTCCGTAAAACAAAATTCACAAAATTTTATATGCAAGAATTAGTTATTATACTAATAGTAAATACAGATAAGGTCTGTAAAAACTCATTTCATGCTTCTAAAACACAGTGCAAAGATTTACTCGTAGGGGGAATTTAACTACATAACACAAATTTGCATGCCAAATACAGCTTCATCTATTTGGGACACCAATTAAAACCAGCAAAGTAAATTAATTAGAAATAATAAGGAATTAAAAAATAATTACTATTTGATTAGTTTTAATTATTTGGTTATATTTGATTATTGGCTTAATGGCAAACATCATTATTTTTGGTTATTTTTATTATATAATTAAACCAAAATATTGCTGATGTTATTGCATGCTTTCTTTCATATACAAAATGCCTAGTACCTGTTATATACAGGCAACGCACACAACCACCAACAGAAAATTTTATTTAGCGCCCACTTTTCTCCTGGTGGTCTTATGTATTTTCCTCAGATTACAAAATTAAATTAAATTGAAGACGACTTTACATTGTTTTGTTGTTTTGTTAGAAAAAACTATAATTTGATTTAACGATTATTAAAAATAAATTGTCAAAACTTGTCAATAAGTCCTTTGCTATAGTTAATAAACCCACTATTGTTTATACTATAAGAGGTGCGCTCAAAAAATAAGTCGAATTTTCTCAAAAAATATTTATTTATTCATCATTTGTTTCTATTTTCTCTTCTTCAGAGTAGACCCTCTCAGATATAATACACTTGTGCCATGGTTTTTTCAATCCTCATGGCAGTTCTGATATGCACTTTTTGGTATGCCCTTCAGCTCTCTCAGCAATTCTTTTTTTATCTCTTCAACCGTCACAAAACCTCGTCCCTTCATGGGTCTCTTCAATTTTGGGAGCAGGAAAAAGTCGCAAGGGACCAAATCTGGCATGATAACGGTGTTGTTTTCGACCAAATAATCTCTCGCAAGCAAAGATGAGGGAGCAGTTGCATTATCATGATGCAAAAGCCAGATTTTTTTCCCCCAATTCCGGGCGTTATTTTCGTATTGCTTCACGCAAACGTCGAATAACTTCAAGGTAATACTACTTATTTACCATACGGCCTTGTGGTAAGAACTCCTGATAGACTACGCGATGGTAATCGAAGAAAACCGTGAGCAAAACCTTGACATTTGATTGAATTTGGCGTGCTTTATTTGTTCTTGGCTCTTCTGGATGAATATATACGTTAACAAGGTTACCACCTCTTTTAACCGCTTAATGATTTTGAACGAACAGCGCTCGCGTGCGTTGGGCATGCATCCGTAGCTGTCACAAAAGTTATATCTAAATAGTTGTTTGGAGACTCTCATATTCCCAGCTTTTCTAAATTATTTTCAGAGTAAAGAAACTGTTGCAATCTTGGATTCGAGGTCAATAGGTTTAATTGAGATTTTATATAGGGTTGCCAGCCCATTTTTAAATTACCATATTTACTTTAATATTTTTTTTTTAATTAAAATGTAACGATAATTGCGTTGATAATAAATGAAAGAAATTAAAAAAGGCAAATCTATTTAGATGATATCCCTTAGAATATTCGTAAAAATCCACCATTTAAAGAGTTACTATGAGTTGCAAAGCCAAAATGTACCGAGAAGCAAATGCTCACTTGAAAATTCTGAGCATTATGAAGGCTAATGAACACATTCGCGTGTATTTGCTGTTGGTTGTATATATCAAAACCAAAGCCAAATTATTCTGAGCAAGAAATATATATTATGAGCATTAAACAATATAGATAGTAAGCTGGCCTGAAAGACGCACGTCGAGCAGAAGATGTCTCGAGCACAGTGTAAGAGAACTTGTGGCACGGCATGGGCTCGAAGACCGGCGATAGTACACTGATTCTACATCACCCTAGACCCATAATTACATAGGCCGCTGCTGTTTGATGGAAGACTATTATGGTTAAATCAAGAGTAGAATCCCTTACCAGGCTGCATAGAAGTATGTGCTTGGATATCACAGATGCTATGAGTACGACATCTGACGATGCCCTGAACTTGCAACTAAAATTCGAATGGGAGCGAAGAACGCGGACTAAAGTTAAACGGAGTCTGGAGAAACGAGGAAAACACTGGCCACTGTCAGATATACCACCTGTTGTCGGAGCGGTAAATACTATTCTCAGTACCCGCGGAGAATCGAGTGCCTTATGTTAGCTTTGGTAGGAAGTATTATATTTTGATTCCAGATAGATATCAATGGTTAAGTCCAGAGAACCAATTAACGGAATTTCAGACTTATGCACCATTGGATCCAAAATTAGTGATGGTGGTGGATTTGAATGGTGCTTCGATGAAGCCACTAGGTTCGGCTACGGTGTAGGACAGATGGCTATGGTATTCTGAACGGAAGTCTATCTCGTCTTGAATGTAGCATACTGGCTAACTGAAAAAAGTGGCGGAGTAGTAGTATTGAACTTGGTAGTGACAGTCAAGCTGCACTGAAAGCCCTTGCTAACCCACGCTGCTTTTCGAAATTAGTCGGTGATGTATGACAAAACTGAAGAGTGTTGCAAAACATAAGAAATGTTGTCTTATTTGGTGCCTGGACATTGTGGTATTACAGGGAATTAGTTGGCTGACAAACCGGCTAATGAAGGCTATGCAAGCATACGACTAAGTGCTAAACCATTTCTAGGTGTCAATTCTGCATCAATTCAACTATGGATTGATGACTGCATGAGGTCTATTTATAGAAGACGTTGGTCTGAGTTGGAATCCTGCAGAGTAGCTAAGTGATTTATGAAAGAACCAAACAGGAAATTAGTGACCTATCTCTTGAAACTTAATAGGAAGGATCCGAGAGTACTGGCCTGAGAGTGTCTGTGGTATGGCTGCCTCAAACCAATGTCTTCCGTCAAATTCGCTCTTTTCTAATCTGTCTAATGCAGTCTATCCAGGTGTAGTACGAGGGTGCCTTTTATATTTCGGGATTAGAGAACGAAAACAAATTTTAATCATCGAAAATCACTTTATTGTTTTTCAAAATATTCTCCATGAAGATCTATACACTTATGCATGCGTTTGAACCAATTGCCGAAGCACTTTTGCCACTCTGAATGAGGTACCTCCAAAACATGCATTCTGAATGCCGCAACCGCTTCTTCAGGTGTCGAAAAACGTTGACCTCTCAGTTTGTTTTTTACGTACGGGAATAAAAAGAAGTCATTCGGTGCCAAGTCAGGACTATACGGCGGATGACCCATTAATTCGATGTTTTGGGTGCTCAAAAATGCAGTTGTTTGAGCCGATGTGTGAGAGCTCGCATTGTCCTGGTGAAGAGTGATCCGTCTTTGGCGATTGGTTTTCCTAATTTCTTGGAAGACAACTGGCAAACAAATGGTTGTGTACCACTCAGAATTTACTGTTCTGCGCTGTCCTAGTGGTACGGTTGCGACATGTCCAGTTTTTCCGAAAAAACAGGCGACCATTTGCTTGGAAGTGCTTCGTGCGCGAACAACTTTTGTTGGATTTGGCTCATCTTGAAACACCCATACAGTCGACTGCTGTTTACTTTCGGGCTCATACGCATAAATCCATGATTCATCTCCTGTCACGATGTCATAGACGTGTTTCGAAGCCCCGCGATCGTATTTTCTGAGCATTTCCTTCGACCAATATGCAATATCAGTTCGCGCACAGCATCAATGGTTTTCGGAACAACAACTGATTTTGGACGACCTTCACGAAATTCGTCTTGGAGTGAACTACGACCACGATTGAATTCACCATACCATCGATAAACACTCGTCCTTGATGGAGCTTCATTGCCAAAAAATGAATTAAATCCATCCATGCAATGTTGCTGAGTTAATCCACGTCGAAAGTTGTAAAAAACAATCACACGAAAATTTTCACGATTTAATTCCATTTTTGGACCGAGATGAATCTTTTAAGTTACTGTAAACAACACAAATAACGCTGGTATTTCAAAACGCTCTGAGTACGTAAAAGCCAAAAAATGGCAAACTTTGCGATACAGCTGTCAGTTGCCAGATTGCAACACAAGGGTTGCCAAATCCTGTCAAATAAAAGGCACCCCTCGTACAATGAACTTCTAAACTGAGTGCTTGAACTTGTCCAACCCTCGACAAATCTATCCCAGTTAAGCAATCACAAATAGCTATGATATCTAAAATTTACTTTCGTCGCGCATTCATCACATTTTGTCGAATGCATATTCGCTTCGCTGCTCATAATACAAATAAATAACTTCGTGTGAAAAATCCTTCACTTCGCAATTCATAATGTTATTATTATTTTAAGTTATTTGAATAGTTTTTAAGCCAAATAACATACCATTGAAGGGTACGCTTTACACACTGAGATATTTTTGAATAGGGTTACTATCTTTATTTTAATAAACAAGTGTATTTTCAATAATTTTTAAATAATTATTTAGCAAGGAAAAATAAAATAACTCGATATATATTACATACATATATACTCGTACATGTACAAATGTGAGTACCAAACAAAATATGCCTAATAAAGTTCGAATAATGTAGAAATGAGAGAAGTTTCCTTCCTGCATTTACCATAATAATTCACGAAGCTCAAGGTCAAATTTTGCAGTTTCCTATTGTGGGAGTTACCAAATTACTACATACAATTCGCGCTTACGTCCTCCTATTTTTGATGCACGTTCTCATGTTTTTTGCTCAAAGTGGAGGCATCTACAGTTTTATCCCGCCTCCGAATGGCCAATAGTTTTTAATGAGGAGTTTTTTCAAGACAGAAATACACTCGGAGACGTTGCATAATAGATTTATATATTTGTGCCATTTTTAGTGGCAGCCGAGTTTGTTAAAGATATTCATCTCCGAAATGTGGAAGTTCATCTTATTATGAAAAACGGCTCATGCGTTTATAATACTAAAATATTATCCTCTATCAGTAAATACGTAAGTACTTAATTTCTGCCCAAGATTTAGCAAAAACATTGGCGGTCATTTAGTATCAAAAATATTATGATATCCCTGATTATCCAACAACTCCGCTAAACTATTTTGGTGCATGCACTTATGGGGCGATTCAGTCCTCTCGAGTGCTTGAACAAGTGTTACCATTTTGAATTTATGCTACGGTGTGCTTTACACGATTTTAAATCATATTAGCTCTGCTTTCATAAGCGGAGCATTTAAAAAAAAATATTTAACAAAAAAAAGCATCAGTTTGTTTTAGGCGATGACTTCATAATCAAGAAGAGGGGCAAACATTTGCAATTAAACAGATAATTAATTATTTTCGTAATAACCGATGATGGTATCAACAATTCCACCTTCACCTCAAATATAATGTCTTCATCGCCGTCAGCAATCAGCAACGAAATTAAACAAATAACGCACAGACAAGACAACGCTCAACTACGTGTGAGTGATGTGCAAAAAGATGCAAAAAGAGAATATTTAAATAAAAAAAGACACAAAACACATAATGTAATATAATATATGCAGATAATTTTCATTAAATCAAATAAAAAATGCTGCAGTGCAAAAATCGAGATCGCATTGGAAAATCACCAAACTGAATATATATGTGCATGTGTATTAAAAAATAGCGCTGAAATGGTGAAATACATTAATTTTTATTCATAACTTAAAGCTTACAACACCCACGAAAAGTAAGCGAAAAGAAATAATATCACCCGTTTCTTGCATTTCAAATCTGCAAATCAAAATTTGGCATAGATAAGCACATAGCAACAACCACATACAGCCTGCGACAGACAATAGTTTTTACCGGCTTGGACTATTTTCTTTTTTTTCTTTTTTCTTTGGGTATTCATTTTATTAAAAAAATTCGTGCATTTGTCACATGGATAAGATGCACAATACCGTCAAAGAGAAAAGTTATAAAAAATCAACGGGATTTTTCAACAACTTCAAACTTGTACTTTGTTGTACTAAAATTTAACTAGCTATAAAACTGCTGTTGCCGTAGCCGAATGGTTGGTGCGTGACTACCATTCGGTTCGAATCTCGGTGAAACATCAAAATTAGGAAAATATTTTTCTAATAGCGGTCGCCCCTCGGCAGGCCATGAAAAAGCTCCTCATAAAAAATATCTGCCGTTCGGAGTCGGATTGAAACCGTAGGTCCCTCAATTTGTGGAACAACATCAAGACGCACACCACAAATAGGATGGGGAGCTCGGCCAAACACCCCATAAGGTTGTACGCACCAATTTTATAAATATATCTATATAAAACTGCGTACCGACTTCTCTAAAGCATTTGACAAAGTATCGCACCGAATACTCTTGTCGAAGCTTGCATCATTGGGTATACATATATGTATAGTCGTGGATCAAATCATATTTGTCCAACAGGCACTGCGTTGTAGTCGTTGATAAAAACCACAGGGAAGTGTTCTAGGAACCCTCCTCTTTATACTCTTTATTAACGATATTGGTTCTTGCTTTTCGTTTGCAAAACACTTGTTGTATGCTGATGATCTTAAAATATTCGCGGTGATTAACAGTGTTAGGGACTCTGAAAAGTTGCAAACCGACTTGCACAATGTCCGGAACTGGTGCTATTTAAACCGTTTGTCACTAAATATTAGCAAATGCTTTCACGTAAAATATGCTAAATCAAACAATACTTTGCATACTTCGTATAGTATTGATGGCTTACCTTTGCAATCCGTTGAGGAAATTAAAGACTTAGGCGTTATTTTCGACTCTAAGCTGAATTTCATCAGCCATGTTAACTATGTCTTAAGACGATCATTTGCGATGCTAGCATTCGTTCGCCGAAATTGTTCTGCATTTACCAACCCACACACTCTCAAAACATTGTATTGTGCTTTTGTTAGATCAATATTAGAGTATGCCGCTGTTATTTGGAGACCGTACAAAATAGGTCTGTCTAATCGGATTGAGAGAGTTCAGAAAGACTTTCTTCGTTTTGCGCTCCGATTTTTAAACTTTTCTGAACCAGTCCCATCGTACCGCTCTCGATGTTTATTAATTGACTTAAAACCACTTGATAGCAGACGATCTATTCTATCGTGCTCATTTATTATTCGTATCATTTTTGGATCTATTGATTGTCCTTCCCTTTTAAGTAAAATTCAATTTAATATACCCAATATGAGGCTCCGACAGTAGGAAACCTTTAAAATTGGCTTCTCAAGAACCAACTATGGAGTGAATGCTCCGATTCCTAGGGCATGTGCAGATTTAAATATGTTTTTCAATTCCTCTGGTGCTCATTTTACATGGCCGTATGGCATCTTAGTCAATCATCTTAAATCGTTCTTTTCTTAGTAACTACTAAACTATTGTACATTAGCTTAATATAGTCTGTAAGAATGTATCCATTCAAAGACAATAAATAAATAAAATAAAAAAAATAAAAGAAAATTCTAGAAATTATAATTAAAAACCGGAGAAATGGGATAGCAAGTTTGGGGATTTTTTCCAATTTTTTTTTATAAAATTGTGAAACTTAATTTATATGCTGTTTGTCAGATATATAAATAAAAATTAAATTAAATTGATAAGTAGAAAATAATTAATATTAAGAGTGAAACTAGTGAAAATGTTGGTGTGTTATCGTTTTGTCGCGAAGTGTAGGTGTATTAATGCATGCTCAGATCACTTTCGTGAATATAGGTTATGTTATTCGTACAAATTGATTAACATGCCAATCTTAATGAGCAAACAATAGACGAGACGTTACGTAGATTCGAAGATGAACTGCATAAAAACAAATTGGAATTGCTGCCAACACTAACACTAAGACCACACAAAATCAAAAGTCATTATAACAACAATTTGAACACGAATTCATATTTGTGTTGACAACAACAGTTAAAAATACATAGGTACCTACATTTTTATAGCAGCAAGCAACAACACACCAACCAAAAACGAAAACAACGGTAATGGTCTCAAGGTCGTCGAGCAAATGAGTGAATTCGGCGAATGCGCGTAAGCACCGAAGACGTGCGCGGATGTGTGTGCGTATGCGTGTGTATAGTAAAACGCTGCAGACGGTAAAACCGATAGTTACGCAGGTAAAATTTTGTATTTTTTCTCTTTTTTTCTTTTTTGGTATTTCGCATTTGTCGCACAATGTCACTAAAACGAAAGTATGACAGTCAGTAAAAAAAGTCCGAGTGCCACTTTAAACTGGAGCATCAGCTATTTTGACTGGAAAAGATGCACATCTACGTACACGTAAGTATGTCAATAGCTTTGTGACAGTCTACTTAAGTTTTATTTCATTAACAGTGCCATTTTCCTCTTATGTAATCGTTGTTAGACCTGGCTTATTATTTTCCAGTTCTTCGAAGTTGAAAACACCATTAGTTTATAAAATCAACGACTGCAACTGCATCTATACGAGTGTATACAATTAATGATTGAATTGTAAGTACGTGATTTGAAAGTAAATGGAGCTTTATGCAACATTAAACTTCCTTCCGGTAGATCAGCAGTGCGGCAATAAGGCTCAACACTCTAAGTAATTGATCAAACACGGATTATGGTCACGGTAAAATCCTGCCTGGCACTTTGGGGCTTCCTGGACTGGTGGACTATGCACTCCCACCTACACTGGCCATTACAGCGTTTATGACCCTTCTACCCTCCAGGGAAGAGTGGGAATGGAACGATGTTAGAAAGGGCGAGTACATCCATGTATACATAGATGGCTGAAAGAGATGTATACTCTGAACATCTGGGGTTCCCTTCAGTTTTCGGCTCCCTGACTTCTGTAGTGTGTTTCAGGCTGAACTGTGGCAAAAATAAAAGCTGCGACACTGATACAGTGTGATGCGATATCCGGAAATGATATCTACATTTTCACTGATAGCCAAGCGGTGATAAAATCCGTCGACAACCTCCAAGGTAGCCATCGAGTGCCGCACATCTATTAACGCGAGGGCAGAGTCATTTCCTCTTAAGGTAACATTGGTGGTAGGGATACCCTTAAAAACATGCAAGCTACTTATCCTTGAAGAAATTGTAAGAGCAGCGAACGAAAGATGGAGTAATGAAACCACCTGCAGAGTCGGCAGACAACTGTGGTCGACTCTCAATGCTAAACGCACAGAAGCTCTGCTATGCCAAAATAATCATGGTCTTAGCACACTGATTTCAGTCATAACGGGGCACTGCCTAATAGGTAGACACGCCCAAAGAATAGGTGTGCAAACACATGACTTCTGTAGAAGTTATCTACATGAGGAGGAGGAAGACACGATCTCGCACCTACTGCTCCACTGTCCTGCTCTATCCAGACGCAGGTTTACTATTCTAGGTAGACAATTTTTTAAAGAATTGGAAGATCTCAGCTCTGCAGGAATCAGAGATATTCTAAAATTTTTAAAAGGCTCACACTGATTTTAGCAGAGCCAGAGTGTGTCCCACAGGACAACCGCTTCCACCTAACCTAACCTACGCGTATGTGGTCGTTCGTAAATAAGCAAAACTTAAATATGCACTTTTAAATTTTATTCTTCCAGTTTGTCCCGGGTACTCGCACCGACTGAACAATTTTTTGATAACACTTTGATTGAAGTCATTGTCAGGACTGAGTAGGTTTATACAATTTATACGATGCGAATCGATTAGATCCAAATTTAATGGCATTTGTGGATATATAAATTCAAATCCTAATTTTTGGCAAGCAATGCCAAATCGCCATGGAAAAGCTTCGCATGAAAACGTAGAGGCATCAAAATGCACTAAAGAAACTCTAGTTTTCCTTCGTGAATTTACATATGTGCATATATAGAATTTTTCAGTAAGAGCGCTTCAACTTTTGAACTTTTTTGAATAAAACACAAGCGGTTTGACTTTTTTAACTAATTTTTTTTTTATTATCGAGTTTGAACATACACATTTACGTATGAAATGGTGAGGTTTTTTTGATGATTTGATCGTGTACGAGCAATAGTTGTATGAGTCAAATCGAGTTCGGTGTTATTTTCATTTTGAAATATATATTTTTAAAATGTTGAGCTAAATAAGTCGCTTGATGAGTCGATGATGTTCGAGCCCATTGTTCAATAACGCAGGCCGACAAAATTTAACCAACATTCAGACCCAGAAACCAGACTATATATTTCCGAAGGTTTATGATACGCTGAATCCAAATCTGGCCTCAGAATTGCTCTATTAGTTTGAGTTTTCGAGATATCCTAACCTAAAAGTACAAAAAACCCCATTTTTGCCCATATTTGAGGTTATGTAGCCTTGCAGATGTTTTCTTTCACCAAAATTAAAGGATGGCATCTTTAAATACAATCCTTCTTTTTTCAAATGGCGTTTTGTTTGCTCAAATATCATTTTTTTTCGCAGAGATATCGCATTTTGAAATTTTCATGTTTCGAAATTTTCCTACATCTGAAAATCGATTAAGATAACATAGACATGATATAGTCGATTACTAATTTGAATTGAGTCTTATTTTTCTTAAAATTTTGTCTCACACCATAAGTGTGCTGACTCACCACACCCCTACACTATCTAACCTTTGGGTACCGAGTCACACACAGCCCTAACCCCTAGAAACCACCCCTTTCATACCGCGAGCAGGCTAACCCACAAACTCCAAATTTACATATGTACTATTAATCCATATATTTCAGGCCCTCAAACCCAAGAAAATTAGTAATCGACTATATCATGTCTATGTTATCTTAATCGATTTTCAGGTGTAGGAAAATTTCGAAACATGAAAATTTCAAAATGCGATATCTCTTCGAAAAAAAAATGATATTTGAGCAAACAAAACGCCATTTGAAAAAAGAAGGATTGTATTTAAAGATGCCATCCTTTAATTTTGGTGAAAGAAAACATCTGCAAGGCTACATAACCTCAAATATGGGCAAAAATGGGGTTTTTTGTACTTTTAGGTTAGGATATCTCGAAAACTCAAACTAATAAATTAATTTTAGTTATCAATCCGAATTTTGCATGGACAGAGAAGCAGATATTAGTTTAAATTATTTCGGATACTTTTCCTTGTAGACTAGTGTAATTAATACGATTTTTTATTGCTTTAAACTTATACATTTTTGCGTCAGAATTTAATGGGTTGTAAAATTTGTTTTTTTGATTTTTTTTTTAATTTATTATTAAAATGTGTGAAATTTAGATGAAAATTTTTTAAATTTTCTTTCTTTTTTTTGCACGAAGTTTAAAACGTGGTTTTTGTAGACGAATGAACTATTTTTTCACCAAAAAAATATTAAAGTTAAATAAGAAGCCAAAAATTGCCCGATCTTATCCATAAGACTTATTGCTATAGTCGTTTAACGCAGTGTTTAGAAAATAAAAGTTATAAATATAAGTTATAAATACGAATGCACTTTTATTATTATTATTAGAAGTCCATTACGCACTGCGACCAGAGCTGATCTATTGTGAAAGGCCTATTTTGTAACCCTAGAGTTTTAGGCTTTTTAAAAATTGTAGCACAATTTTGGGTTTATTGTTCCAAAGATTGCATGGAGATACTACGATACCACCAAGGTGATGAAGTCTCTGTCTGCCCAACGCAGGACATTCACAAAGCACATGTTTTGAGCTTTCTATGTCCATTTCGCAAAAGCGGCAGACATTGGTCTCAGATAGACCAATATTATTTAGATGATACCTCATATACCTGTAAGATATCCTGTTAAAAGACGCAGATCTACTCTGTTTAGTGAGAGAAGTTTGTCAGATATTCCTTTGTTAGGGTTTAGGAATAGTTTGGCTTGACGCTGACCGGCACAGTTTAGCCAGTGTGCGGCAAGTTTTCTTTCTTCCCATTTCCTAAGGAATTCATTAATGTGGCCTTTTATCAGTCCACAGAAAGGTTCAGGACCAGTAAGTTGCATATTTGCTCCTTGTTTTGCAAGGTCATCAGCCATTTCATTTCCCTCATGTCCTTCATGTCCCGGAATCCAGCATAGCATTACTATGCACTTTTACTCAAACATTACTTTTAAATAATTATCTTGCAATTTATGTAGACACTTTTCGTACTTCAACCCATTGCTTTTATTGTACTAAAGCTTTATGTAAAATGTTTAGGCTTCATGTCTATCTGAAGGCCTTGAAAGTTGACCACGTCGATTGGGTTTCTGTAAAACTGTAATGAATTATGATTTTCAAAAATGGAAAAATGTACAACATAAATTTCTTGAGAATATTTTGTAACATTATTAATTAATCAACCCAACTATTTTAGTAATTTATTAATGATTTTTCTCTCCGATTTCCATATTACGAACATGAATGAATATGCACAGTATGTATGTGTAACAGTTCTTGAAAGTGATATGATGTCTTACACTTGAAATCCATCCTCCCTGTCTGTAAATATTCCATTGTCAACTTCCTGACCTCACAGGCGCAACCTGTTTTTTCGCTTATGTCGCATTTGATTACCTGAAATGGCAGCTTCAGCATTAAGAAAACGAAAATGATTTCATGCAGTGTTTGCGTGCGTGCGCATGCACAAATTAAAAAGCCTTGGGATGCTTATCAGATTCCATTAAACTAGATTTGTACTTGTCTCCATTTCATTTTGAATACCATTTTCAAAATAATTAAATGACATATCAGTTAGTTTAAGCACTTCGGTCAATCATCTTTAATTAAAACTATCTTTTGATTAGTTATACCACGCATCTTATTTAATTTATTATTATTTAATTTTTATTCAAATGCATTGCTCTTGAAATGTCAACGAAATAAAGCATATTTTCATTAAAAATTTCCATTTTATTTTTAACACCAAAATCGTTGACATTAAGGTCTCTATGGAATGTTATGGATATATAAATGTATATATGGATATATGTGTGTGAAGTGTGAGAAACTACTTTGACCTTCTGCAAAAAATTTGCAACATTGCAAAATTTTCATTTTAGGCGTGATATCGCGAGGGTTCATGCAACTTTTTTTCTTTTTTTCTCATTAAAAAGATATACCTATACGACATCTCTGCTTTGATGTTTCATATGCTTGACTTCTTTTCGACATTTCGCCTCTTCTTTTTACATATTTCGCAACTGACGCTTTGTCCACAAAATCTATTAGCAAATATCAGCAATAAAATTAGTTATGTCATTTACTTACTTAAGAGCGGCTATAAATGTTTGATTTTTTATTTGTATTTATTTTAGACCCATAGCATATTTTGATGAATATCTACTTCTTCAAATGCAATTATATTGAATTTTTAGTTAATCAGTTACAGAATTTGATGGCATTATTAATTGAATATTTAAAATGTTAATTTGGTACAATATTTGTAGTCTTCAGCAAAATATTTTTAATTTTTATTTATTTAGTAGTTATTACACTGCCATTACCACTTGCCGGTACCTAGCGGTCGCTGTGGACACAAAAGACAATGAGGTCAAAGTGCAAACCTCATAAAGTATCTATCTTGCGGTCGCCGAAGTGCAATGGGTTGGTGTGTAACTACTATTCGCAGGTGCACAGGTTGATACTCTGGGCCCACCAAGTGATAGAAAAGGTGTTTTTCTAAAAGCGGTCACTTCTCAGTAGGTAATGGCAAACCTCTCAGTGCACGAAAAGCTCTTCATAAAAAATCATTTGCTATTCGAAGTCGGCTTAAAACTGTAGGCAACTCCATAGGTGGAAAATTTTCCAGACACACTCCACAAATATAAGGAGGGGCATACGCGTCAGGAAGTTATACATATCCTACACACTCAACAGTGATTTAAGAAATATAAAAGGTGGTTAAGTTTCAAGAGCCGGTGTTGATTTTAAATAAAATACAATTGTTTTAGGAAATTATTGTCATTTCTCTTTATTATGATAATATTGGTATGGCTCAATTACGTATAGAACAAAATATCGGCCAAATGGCCGTCGCGGCTTCGGCGGCACACCTCCATCCGATGGTCCAATGACGCTGAGGCATAATTGAGGTTCTATGCCGTTAATGTGCCGAATTATCTCATCTTTTAGCTCTTGAATTGTTGCTGGCTTAACGGCGTACACCTTTTCTTTCCCCAAAGAAAGAAGTCCAAGGGTGTCGTTGACGTTTAGGTGTGGTTCACATTCAACATCGGCCCTTGAAATTTAACCACCCTTCATATTTTTTTTTTTTTTGTAATGTTGCGCATTTTTTAATATATATATATATATATGTATAAACATATGTATATATAAACATATAATTTTTTTTTTTGCAACTAATATCAGCTGAAAAATTAAATCGAGTTCTTTTCATAAGTATTTCGAATATTCATCGTTAAGCGTGACTCCCACACAGAAATGACAACATCCTAAAGAATTTGCAATTTTTTTGTTTATTAATGATCGAATTGGGCTTGTATCCATATTTAGTTTAAGAAAAAGAAATATATAAAAACCGCCATTTACAGATATTATGAGTATATTAACTAATCGCTAATATCCATACGATGTGACTTTACTCACCACAGTAGTATTTTAAAGCAGTTTTGCTATCACCGCAAAATATTCAGATTACTATAAAAATTTTGCACAACACTAATATGGATGCGTATTATTGCATTTCAACGCATAAACACTAAAAAGGAGCTTCACATAAACACACCGCACTTACGCGCGACTGTATACGAAATTGTGCAAGCGTGAATCACTAAAATTTCCGCACCTGAATCGAGTGATCGGCGCAACCTTTTACACTAAATCCGCGTAACTAACTGCACCTTAAAAAAATAAAAATAAAACAATTTATCACGGCAAGGCAAAAATTGGGCACAAACAACAAACAAGTCCGAGCACACTTTGACAGCTATTAGAGCATATATTCATATAAATATGTAGGTATGTATGCACAAATATATGTAACACTGCATGACGCTGAAGATGTGACCGATATCTTGACAGTATTGCTGAATGCTGTTTATTGGTCAATTTGTCCAAATGCCTGGGAAACGGATTAATGACAATGAAATGAGAGCGTCAAGCGCATTGCAAAATTAACTAACAAACTAAAAACGGGGCGCGTTTAGTTTTTCGCCACTTTGTTGCACGAATTTATAAATATGTAAATAAATAAACAATTTTAAGGCAAATTCATTAACGATTGCAGTTACTGGCGGCGTGTCAATGTTTGAAGGGTGACGTAGTCACTTGTGAAAGGCCGACGTATAACTGAGGCCACTTCAGCGCGCAACAAATTGCGCATGCGCATGCGACAATTCAATGAAAGTGAGGACTGTTGGGTGAAAAGTTAATATGCTGGTATAGTGGCAAACGTGTTATATGTGAATGTAGGTAATTACTTCACAACAATGCATACTTGTGTAAATACATACATACATACGTATGAGGAGCGGAGAAATACAAATAAAGAAAATAATGACAAAGAAAGACTCAGCCAAGTGTAAATGCGTATGGTGAAATCAAAACGAACTAGAGAAAGTAAGACGTGATATGATGAGGTAGAAAATATAATCAGAATAATTTTAAAAATCAAAACAAAATATTTAAGAGCGAGAGCGATAATGAGTTTAACACGCGTGGTGGAATTCGATATAGCTGATGCCACTGGAGTGTACATTCGATTGCAAATTGTTTTCTGTAATGGCACAGATTTCGGCAAAAATTATATGAAGTTTTGAAGATTCTTACAAGTAAAATAAAAGTAGAATGGGCACAAATTTGTCTGTTATTCTTTTGTTCTGTTTAATTTTTGCCTTTTGCAGTTCATCGTTTCATGTTTTTCGGAATGCGCAGTCTACTTATATCGGATGAAGGGTTAACATTGAATAGTTGTCTCACTTGCTTTTCTGTTTTCTTTAGCCATCGAAAATGTTTGTAATGTAACTCACTTATAACTAGCAGACCTGCCTTTCTTAATGTCTGCTCTTACGACCGGATTATTATATGGCTACGCTATGTAACACGTGAGCTAAAAAGTCCCGAGCCTAACAAAGAAAATACGTTTTTTTATTCAAAATTAGCATTATTCATCAACGTGATTTCCATCACGTTCAACGCAATCTTTACAGCGGGGCTTTAATATTTCAATACCACTTTAGTAGAACGATTTATCTTTTGCCTTAAAATAGGCCTCAGTTTTAGCGATAACTTCTTCATTCGAGCGAAATTTTTTACCAGCGAATAGTTAGTAGTTGCTGGGAGTCATTAGATTTGAGTACGGTGGATGTGGGAGCAATTTGAAGTTCAATTCATGTAATTTTATCATTATTTTGGTTGGTTTGTGACACGGTGCAATCACCGTGCAATCGCGGTGCAGTGAACAAACGCGGCACGCACTTTGAAAAGAGCTTTAGAGAATAAGCATAGTCAAATGCTCATGCAATACTCGAATACAACCAAGATATTCTTTTGATATTTGCACGATATCAGCTAACTAACGCAACTTCACTTTTCGATCATTCAAAACGACTTTGCATACTTGTTTGATGTTTTCTGGTGTTACCGCCTCATTTAGAGGTCCACTGCGTTGTGCATCATCGGTGTCTCTATGACCACATTTGAAGTCAACAAACCTTCGCTTTATTGTTGTTTCTAATGGAGCGGAGTCCCCATAAAACTTTTCAAGCCATTTCTTCGTTTGGCCGATATTTTTTCTCGTCAAGAAGCAATGTAAAATTAAATCACGAAATTCTTTTGCATCCATTTTTTTTAAAATAACAAAAGTCACGTCACTCTTATCGAAATAACTCACGTACTAATGAATAGAATAGCATGCAATTTATATAGCTGGTTTCTTAACGTTACTAATAACTGAAAAAGTGGTGAGTGCAATAAAATTAGAGCCATCTATGTGTTCGATACGGGACTTTATACGCTAACTCATTATAAGAAATGTGCAAAGCAAAAATTACTTTATAACGAGTGATTTTTTAGCTAATATCTTTTTAAACAGTTGGTTTAAACAGCTGATGCACGTTTCGTGCTTTGTTTCACTGTCAAACATCTTCAGTTTGGTCTATAATTTAACCATGAATCGTCTTACAAACAAACAACGCTTGCAAATCATTGAATTTTATTATAAAAATGCGTGTTCTGTTAAGAGAGTTTCTCGCGCGCATCTTCCATTTTATGGTTAGTTTAATCGACCCACTGAAGCGGCTATTCGAGCTATTGTGATTAAATTTAGAACCAAATTTACATTACTGGACATCAAACCACCAACACGCTTACGTAGAGTGCGAACTGAAGAAAATGTCGCAGCTGCATCGGCCAGTGTTAATGATGGCCATCAATTATCGATTCGTCGCCGTTCGCAGCAATTGGGCCTCTGTTACTCAGCAACGTGGAAAATTTTGCCAAAGGATTTAGGTGTGAAGCCTTTCAAAACACAGCTGGTGCAAGAATTGTAAAAAAAAAAATTAAATACAAGATAATGTTGCAGAAACCCTGACGACCTTTTTGAAAAAGGAGTACTTTATCTTCTTACATGACCTCAAACATAGAAAAAGGTTTTATTTTCCCCTTTTTTTGAAGAAACTCTCTTAACACAGGATCTAATCACAAGGATGCATTTTTTAGGCTAAGTTTTCTTCATAAAATCTATTGAAAATAAACATAAAACATTTATTAAAAAAACCACACAGTAAATTCAATTTGTCACGCATACAAAGTTCTTTAAGTAATTTAAACAGAGACTGGTATTTTTTTTTTTTCTTTATATGGGCATTTTGTTGCTTTTTTATATTCAAAACTATGCCACGTTATAGTGAGAAATATTTGACTGCTCGAAGGAAAAGAAGAAGAGCAACCTTGTAACAAGATGACAAGCCAAAAAGTAAAGCTAAATAGAACTGATTGAATTATGAAACTAATTTAAAAAAAAAAGTTATATTTTACATAATTATAAGCACCACATTTTAATTAAAAGAGGCTTCAAAAATTTCAAGAAGAAAAAACCAAAAGTCCGAGGCTACAGAAAAAAAAAGTCACATCAAGTTACGAAAAAAGTAATCTGGTCACACTGATCACTAAACGAACTAGAGTGAGGCCACGAAAATCAGATCTGATATTGGTAAATTCGCTGAGAGCAAAGTAACGGCACCACGACAGGCACCACCTCATTATTCTCTCCACCGTGCGTTTTTCAGACAGCAGGGAAGTGACATAAGCATTCGTTAAGTTTATTATTTCGTGTATCACTAACACAATCTCAGTTTTATCGTACCGCTGTCATGACTCCGCTTACATCACCCGATCAGGTGGTTCTTTCAAAATTTAAATATTTGCGCTATTACAGCTGAGTAATTCCATATCAATTTATTCAAGATTTTTAAACAACAAAATTAAATATTTTTTATTTAGTTGACCACAATTTCTCTTCCACTTTTCAAAGTTATCTCATTATGTTATTAAAATTGTTGAGCATTACCAGAGTCGCAATACTCAAGTTGCATAGAAAATAATATCTGTAAAATCGTTCGGTCTTATAATTCTGCAACGGATTATACATAGATGAATTAAAGCCTAACACAAATTAGATTTAAATATTCAAATAATCAAAATATGTTGCTTTATATTGTTTCTGAGTGCATAAAATAAAATAAAAAAATAAATTTTTTATAGAATGTAAATTTAGTTCTCTATGAGCATCCATGTAGAGAAGACTCTGCTTTGAAAAAAATAAAAAAAGCGTATTAAAATTAATAATTAATATTTTGTCGTTCATCCATTATAGTGTAAAATTTTATCAGGTAAGTCCATAAGTTCGTGCGTTTTTGAAAATTGGTTTTAAAATTAATAAAAAGGATGTTTAAGTATTATTAATCAATTATATATTTTCCCTCATTATTTACAATGTCTACCAACGTTTAGGCAAATTTTTAATTCCCTGCTCAAAAAATTGTTTATCCTGGGAGCCAAAATACGCTTCGATATCCCTTTCTATAGCTTCTTTTGAGGAATAGTTCTTCTTATTCATATGGGATTGAAGTCCACGGAAAAGGTGATAATCACAAGGTGCAATATCGGGAGAGTATGGTGGATGCGGCATTAGCTCAAGAGTAACGAAACGGTTCAAAAAACTTTCATTTTCAAGCCGTTGCAGCACCTGAGAACACACATTCACTTTCTGCTGAAGGTTGGCGACGGAAATTCTATGCGGAACCCATTTTCCCAGCTTTGAAGCCTTACCCAACTGAACCAGGCGCCTATGAACTATTCCATGCGATGAACTTAACCTCTGAGCTAGCATATTTTGAATTGTTTGAATTTTTTTAAATTAATTAATTTATTTTTTTTGCACAAATATTGGAACTTTAAGTTATATGGCTTTTGTGGTAGTGTAAACTATATTTTAATAAAACAGAAATTAAAAAATAACAGAAACTTAAATAAAAAATCAATAGAAATAAAAAAAACTTGAAATTTGTTTGGAATTCCTTGGAACAAATCGAGGCAAAAGTCGCCAGAACATACGAGATGCCAAATCTGGAAATTATGATAGTTATTAAGGGGGGAGCCTGGTTTATGAGGTCTAAAAATTGCATCTCTTTCCGATTTTTTTTTAAGGAAAAAATTAATTTAGCACTGCAAAGTTTTTTCTATCTTTTAATGAACATTTGAAAAGTATAAAAAATTTTTGTACTGGTTAAAATAAGTTGAAAAAAATGTTTAACATAGAAATTAGTAGAGCGCTGCAACGCTGGAGTTTCCAACTGGCGTACAAGATACAGCTCGTAATTATTATCTAAAGCAAAAAATTCAAATGGATTTTTAATTATCATGATTTTTTATTCTAGATGAACTAAGAAAACTGAGAGAAATTCCAAAATTTCAACTTTTTGGAGGTTTTAAAGAAAAATATGCCTTTCTATAAAAAAAAATTCACTTCAACTTGGTATAAAAATCTTGACAATTTTTTTTTATCTATTTTGTTAGTTCAAATAGAAGAGAATTTAATACTGAAGGGAACAATCTATGATTCATTTCAAAAGGTTCATTCGTTTTTTTCATTCATGTACGCCAATTCAAAGAAATCGTAAAAATGAAAAGTCGAGAAAAGAAGATAAAGTTTGAACTATAGCTGTCCGGTCACAGCGTAACTACCTAACGCTCGCCTACCTTTGGCTTGTATCTACGGAAATATTGAGAATTAGGCTCTGTAACTTTGTGTGAATATTTTGAAATATATTAGGAATCGCTTAAAACGAAAAAAAAAATGATTTTTTTTGACCTTATAAACCAGGCTCCCCCCTTAAGCTCATATATATAAGCTGAGGCGTACTCCTAAAGGGTATTCAGTCAGAGTCCAGCGTGCAAACGTGAAGTAAAGTGACAAAGTGATTCAGTAAGTAAAGCGAGTTGTGTTGCCATTAGTTTGGGACATTTTATTTCACAATCCAGTGATCGGGCTCGAAGAAGTTAGTGTGAGACATTTTATAAACTTATGTTTTGTAATAAAGTATTCATTTCTTATATAAAACTTATTTTCAAATACATTTTTCGTAACTATTGAAATCATTTTCATAGCATAGTTGAATGGTAATATTTTTACAATTTTCTTTAAAATTTTAATATACTGAAACAATTAGGGAAATGAATAATTATAAATGAGCAGCACTTAATGATTGCCACTACGTTATCAGAATACGTTTTGACTTTATAAAAACAGTTATAAATACACGTTTTTGTATAAAAATAATTTTTAATAAAAATAAAGCTCAATGTCTAACAAAAAAAATTTGTGTAAAAATTAGAAAATCTCCAAAAATTATCCATTTCAATTCCACGGCTTTGAATAAGAATTTCTAGCAAAATTTTTGGTATACACTTTTATAGCTTATTAGGTTTTAATACAATAAAGTTAAAGTTCAAAGTTACTGCAAAATTCTTTTATTTTTTTTTAATTTTCTTCTAATATTTTTCTTCATATATCGACTGCACGAAATTTTTTTATATGAAGAAAATGCATACCCCATTAAAAATTGAATTTGCATGGTTTTTGTAGACAATGAGCTATATTTTTAGACAAAACTAATATAAATTCAAAAAAAAGGAAAATTATCAAAATTGGTCAAAATGTTGCCGTGCCTTCATTTTGTCGCGAGTTGTACAAAATGTGATTGCTATAAAATTTACAAGTACTCCATATACTCGCACAGCTTTAACGGCTTATTACTACATTTTCTTAGTGTACCACCTCATTTTCCACAACACTAATTATCCACGCTTCATTTAAGCAACAAGTCTCAACTATTTTCTTTGCCTCTTTTATTTATGGGTTTGCAACCTTTCATCTCTAACAACAATTGATTGTAAGCGCAGCCATATCGTACCAATTCACGTATTCATCCAAACCAACTTCCGCGTATGAACGCTTGAATACAGCAAATTGAGCTCTGAACTCACAGCTTTGCTTTTATTGTCCCAGCTATAATTTAATGTGGCGCTAACGTTTGTTTATTTTGATCTTAGCTTTCTTTTGCTCACGCCTGTTTCTCTCTCTTTCTTTCCCTCTCTTCATCGCTTCCTCTCTGTCACTTATGTTTCCCCATTATCATCTTTAATTTCGCATTTTCATACACTTCTTTCAATGGACTTGGTTTTTTTATTTCCTATTTTTTTCTTGCCTTAAATAAAAGAGAAAAAGTATTATTTGTGTCTCTCGCCTGTACACTTCTGCTGTTGGCTCACTCACAATATTACTTTCGCTTTATTTTCATCGTTGCATTTGAATGATTTCTTTCATCCGATATGGTATAAGTTGTACTCACCGATTCGTTTTTATTTTATTATTTCTCCTTTTCATGCTTGTTTCTTTCATCGCCACATTTAGTTCATACTTTCTTCAGTTTATTGTTTTGTGTCACTCACGTAACAGTCATTCACTCGTTAATTGGACTTAATCGATACAATTGAATTTTCTTCTGCGTTTTAATTTCAATCACTTACAAGTCAATATTGAATAAAGAATTGGATTTTGCAAATGAAAAAAACTAAATGCATTATGCATACTTGGACTAAATAAGTAACTTAAGTTTCTTATCAGATACCTGCACATGCTTGACAGTTTCATCTTCCCCCCTACAGAGCCTTTAAATTCAACCGGAGTTTATTTCCAGTCTAGTAAAAATATTTCAATGTAGAATGCACTGAAACAATTTTTGTTATGATGCTAAAATTATTCTTATTTAATTCCATACAATCTTTAAGTCGGTTTATGTTAAAGCTATAGATTATCCTGGTATGATTTTTTTGTATTTCTGCTAGTTTCTGAATAAGAGAGGTGGTGGAGGAGGTGATATCTGAATGGCACAGCCGAGAACCAATTGGCACAACGGATACTATTTTGATACACCACTTCCAGAACCAAAGCGTTTAATTAGTCGAATTGTATTGATTTGAGTATGAATGTGCCTGTATTTTCTATTCTCCTTTCTGCAATTCCTTTCAAGTATATATATATATAATTGGCGCGTTCACCCTTTTTGGGTGTTTAGCCGAGCTCCTCCTCCTATTTGTGGTGTGCGTCTTCATGTTGTTTCACACGTTCTCTCTGTGAATTCCGAATGGTAATCACGCATCAACCCATGCGGCTACGGTGGCCGCCGAAGTCATCAATAATTTCTCGAGCATTCTATGACGCACAGCACCCAGACTTGGTCACTCACACACAAAGTGAAAGACTGTTTCCGTAGATTCTCCTTGATTGCAGCTTCTACATCTATCGTAGTACAGCCACCCCGTTTTGTTTGCATGGTCTCCAAAAAGCAAGTGGCCGATTATTGTTGACGTTATTCTGAATATGTCTCCTCGTGGCGTTCTTAACAACTGGTCAGTTCAGGATTTAAATGTACCCGTGTTAGTTCATATGCCTGCGGCCTGCCCCTGGAATAGCAGAATAGCATAGAAGATCGCCCTTTTGCCTATTTCTAATGCTTCGGATTCATTATAGGATGATTCCTGCATAATAGGAAGAAGTTACCTTTCCTATACCATAACATGACTCTGAGCCTATAAATGAGGAAGCAGCTCCTTACTGGCTAATTTATCTGCCATTTACCTACATTATCTACATTAAGTATATTAAGCCCGTTTTTTCAACAAATCTCATACTAAACACGTTTTCGATCTCTGAAAGAATGTTATAAAAGTATACAAATAAAACCACTCTGATGGTGGTAAGTCGGGTTAAGTCTACACTCTACCGCAGGTCTTTTCGGGAAATAGTTTCAGAGGCCAAGTCGGCTGCATATGCTGGCTAAGATATGATTATTTTATGGTTTTTGGTCAAAATATAGGGTATATGTTGTTTTGATATTCAAAGAAAAATGCTATTTTTTAATATAAATGATCAGATATTTATTTCATTATAAAGAGGAAGGTATGCCGTTAATAGTGGAAAATAACATTAGGCAAATGATCCCCACGACCACGCTTACAGGACAATACCCCTTTCATGAAATTTTCTATAACCGAATTGCAAAGTGGCTGCCCTATGTCCTTGATAGCCTCTTGAATTCCATCTTTGAGGTCTTGAATCGACCCTGGGCTGTTGGCGTGGACCTTCTCCTTCAAGTGGCCCCAAAGAAAACAGTCACAAGGTGTTAAGTCACAAGAACTCGGTGGCCAATTGTGATCACGTCTTCAAAAGATAACATGGTTCGGAAACCTTTTCCGTAAAAGATCAATGGTTTCGCTGCTTGTGTGGCACGTAGTGCTGTCTTGTTGAAAATAAACCTTGTCCAGATCAATAACATCCATTTCCGGCCATAAAAAATCGTTATTCATCTCTCGATAGCGCAATCCATTCACCAACACTCGTAACACTTGTTACTGGAAAACCCTATATAAAATACCAAAATCTTCAAACACACAAAAATGTGTCTATAATACCACCTCGAACAAAACGTTACCGGAATATATTTAGAAAACTCCAAATACATCCTCAAAAGTAAATTATGGCCTTCAACGTACTCCCCTTCAACTGCAATGCCCTTGTGAAAGTGTTTGATGCTGCTCTCGAAGCATTTCTGAAACTCTATTTGCAGTACTTCCATTACTTCTTTTCGGGTGTCGAAAGACGTTCCCGAAGGAGTGTTTTGACAAGATCGGTCCCATTTTTGCATGAAATTCAGATGCTTTGGGACCACCCTTGCAGTAGCACGGCGGAAACCAAAATAATTAACTGCAATGTCCTGAACTGATCCATGAGCAACGACGTAACTTTTAAAAATCCCAATCAATGGCGATCAAATTTTGGAAGGGGTGTTAATCACAGATATGCCAAGACAGGCAAATCGAGTCCTCGATTATTCCAATGGTGGTCATATGCTGACCACATGGGTTGTCTCCTGTAACAATACTGACCATCAGCCGAACGTCTTTCCTTTCAAGTTTTAGTAGAAAGTTTGACAGTTTTCTGTTCGGACTTGTCACAAAACACTTTGCAGTTCTGCAGCGTTCTAGACCGGACCATCGCTCTTTATCTAGATTGTCTACATAATCGCTGATCTAATTCATGATTCCTGCGGAACTGATTCCAATTACTGGCTCGGGCCCTTATGGGGGAACCGCTGATCCACGGTTGGCCAATTCATCGGCAATTTCGTTTCCTTGAACACCGGAGTCACCCGACGGTTGTTCCGGGAACTTTTTGATCAAGGTGTTATATCAAATATAAAAGTTGATTGCTGGTATATTTTCCAATTTAAGAAAAAAAAACCAAAAAAATCGGAGGTTTCTAAACTGATCAAACAAAATTTGTTCCCAAAATTTTTAACGAAAACAAAAGTTTTTCCATAAAAAAATTTTTTAAGGAATATTTTATATGAAAAAATAAGAAATTAAAATTTTTTTTAAATTCTAAGAAATACTAAAAAGAACCCGAGATTATCCACTTCTACTTCAAATGTTAAAAAAAATTGAAAAAAAAAAATTTTTTAATAAAAACTCGACAGGGTTACCTCGGACAATTGATTACCTAATGAAAACTCTTTGATTTTTTGATTTCAGATGATCCAATGCTGAGAAAAACTGTCCACGGCTAATTGCCTTTTTTTCGAGACGTCTGCGTAGATCTGCTGTCAACGGCTCAGTTTTGTATATTTTGTTGTGAAAATTTTTGAAAATATTTTTGAAATATGAGTTTACAGTATACTAATTGGATAAACAAATTTACATGAATCATCTTTCCAAAAAAATTCATAAATAAGTGCATATTTTTAGTGAAATTAACCCTACCCCACCTTAAGAAAGTTTCGAAATTAAATTGTTTTCAAAATATTTTCTGTTAACATCTTTTTATACTCGAGCTTACAAATAAAGCAATTTTCCGAAAAATTTAATACTTAGATCCCTTGGCAGGGCATCGATTCAATGCTTCCATCGAATGTATGGTAGTTAGGAAGTGAAATTTGAAAATAATTGTTAGCTTTTAAGCCTCGGACATTACTGCGTGTTTTTTATCTAAATACATTTTTTTTCAGTTTTCCTTGATTTTAGCACATTTTTCGGTATTTACGCGCTCTACGAGCGGATAACTGAAAATTTTTTGAAATTTGTTTTAACACCGAAGCCTGGAATTATATTTTGTCGCTTTGGTTGAGCAGTGATATTCAAAAGCAATTCAAAGAGTTTACGTTTTAAAGAAAATTTATTTAATTGTTTATTTTATAAAACGTATATACTTACATCTAAATGGTATTAAAACTTAAAATCTAAATCAATTAAATATATATCTACAAACCAAAATACATAGCCAAAATTAAAAAAAATCAAAACGCACGCATTTTCGTAGGTAGTGCGAATAATATTAATTTTAAGAAAATGCTGAATCACCTTACAGGTCAAAGAAGTTACATGACTACTTTCAACTCTCCGCATATACAAGTGCACTTGCCGGTTATCCATACAGATGATTGCACAAAAAACAGATAAAATTATGTATATAAGTAGGTATGAAAATACAAAAAAGGCGTAGTAAATGAACCAGACAAAAAATAATAAAATATACACGGAACTTAAATTAAAAATTACGTTTCATAATCCCACTAATGCCAAATCGTGTTGCTGCACACACAACAACAATAATAACAAAATTAACAGCAGTCCCACCCATTGAAAAAAAGTTAAAAAAGTAACAGACTCAGCACAGCGCTTAATACTTATGACCACCGCCTCCCCCTGCTCCTCCGCCGCCACCACTTTTATGGCTCGAACTGCCGAACAACGAAGCGGAGGCATGTGATGCGCCGCCGGAAGCACCCAACGAAGCATTCAACAGCAGACTCACAAGACTGCCAACTATATGCGAAGCTATGTGCTTGATGAAGCCGCCCGAATCAGAGCCACCGCCCGCATCTCCCTTATGTTTATCGCCATGTTTTTGTGGTGAATCTGAGCGACGTTCATCGTCACCCTCCTCGTCGGACTCTTTGCGGTTTTTCGCTTCCATAAAACTGCTAATGAGATTGCGTGCAAAGAGTAATGGGTTGGGACGCAAGTCGTCATCTTCGGGGTCCTAGTGAAGAAGGAAAGTGTAAGATTGAAAAATATTTAATGCGAAAGTATAAACTTTTTCAAAATAGCTGGTTTCTATAGAATTAGGCGCAAATGTTATTCATATGGACGTGCGATTATTTACAGTTATGGATTAGTGTCAAGCTGTAGAGTTTGAATGGCATGCAACCAAAATAAATTATTAGAGAATAAATTTAAAAAATGAATAATAAGTACTGCGCTGAGTTGGGCATAAACTGTGCCGAGCAGATTTCCGAGAAATTGTCCATTGTTCACCTAAAAAAAATTTAAGAGTTTTTAAACATTTTTCAAATAATTTAGAGATAGTAAATTTCTGATATATACCGCGCCACCACCGCCAGACAGACCATCGAATGCAGTGCCTATATAAATGCCGAGCACTGTGCCGAAGTTTTTGTTGCCCTGTAAGGATTTTTAAAAAAAGATAGATTTAAAATTTTTTAATATTTTATTTATAGGTATCGAAAATGTCAGATAAAAATGATATCAATTATTTGTTAACATAACTTAGTTAAAATTTTTTTGGAATTAATTAAATTATTAAGCCTTGTGGCTCGGGCGACACCTGCTTGCTCTTGTGGAAGAGCTAAATCGAATGCATCAGCATTTATAGCATTCGCTTGGCTTAAAGGTCGTTCGAAATGTTAAATAAAAGTTAAAAAAATACAAATGTATTTGCATTTAATTTTGATTTAAAATATAGAACATAACTGTCTCGTTTTGCTAAAGCACACATTTTATAAGGAGGGGGGGTTTATAAAGGGGGCATAATGAAGTTGCCTTGCGAACAAAACGGGGCATATTTGACTTGAATCGGATAATTCTAAGTACATTAAATAAAGCGTCATATTTCGATCACAAATACGACATTTCTTTTTCCCCAACCCAATATATACTCACATTTATTTGTACTAATAAATGTAAAAAATAGACTATTTTTAATTTCAATGCGTGATAGCTATTTTTACTTACCGCTAACAGTCCGGAAATTAGTGATGTAGCTGTGCTGATTAGGGACTCGATATCTAAGCCGCCTGGCTGGAATAAAATAAAATGTTAAGCGATGGTTATGCAAATAAAATAAATTGAGAAATCCAAATTCAAGATATATGAGATTCCTTTCACTTAATAAAAAAACTTTCGTACTAATTAGTTTAATTGGATACCACAATAATGACGATTCGGTAATGCCCGGCTTCGAAACCTCGGGCTCGAAATACTAAATCATAAACATTTTTTTCTAATAGCTGTTGCCCCTCGGCAGACAATAGTAAACAATCGAGAGTATTTCTGACAGCAAAAAGCTCCTTTTTCAAAGGTTTACGGTTAATGTAGGTAATAAAATTGAAGTTGCCAGCCTAAAGATATGTCTTTTTCAACCACTTATTTTTATTTTAAAATTTAGTTAAAGTTTAAAAAAAAAATTTATTTTTGAACAATCATGTGTTTGCATACTTTTTAATTAAAGAACTTTTCCGATGTGCTTTTTTTACTTTGCTTCCATCCCATATACTCACCCCAAACAAGGTTGAAATGACGCCAGTTAAAGCTCCAATTAAAGCGCCAATATCCGAGCCACCTTCGCCCTACAAAGTTAACGAGCATATAAACAGTTACATACAGTTGCGTAGAATTTTTGCATCTCACATTTTTTTTTTTTTTTAATATAAGGAATCTATAAATTTCCCACTTTGGCTTACTTACTCCACTCAAACTGCTAATAATTCCCACCAGACCGCCACCACCAGCACCATCTGGCGGTGGTGGAGCATCTGGAAAGTCTTCATCTTCTTCGAGAGGTGCAAGTGGCGAGGAGCTTTCCTGCTGTTTATCCAACTTCAGTCCATCTACCTCAATTGTGGAATTTATGAAGATAGTTGTTGAACTGGGGCTCACAATTGGAGTAGATTTGGTGACTGCTGCTCGGGCACTGCTCGTTTTTGTCGCTCTTGCTGCACGTAATGTTGTTGTTGTTGTCGCAGTTGTTGTTATTACTGTTGGATCAGTGCTTTGTTTTTGAGGTCTACTGCTATCGCTGCGATTTGCAATTACAATCTTAAACTTTAATGTTGAATTGAGATTGAAAATTAAATGATTAAATTTGTTGTTTTCATAAATGATTATGTATGTATGTAAGCATCTTTAGTGGTTGTGTATATATGGTATTTTCTTTTGCAGGCTATATGCTTTGAAAGTGGTTAGTATAAGCGAAACAAGCCACAAAAACTACTAAACAAACAATAACGGGCTGGACGGTTCATTCACATGTAGGTAGGTATTTGTATATAGACCTTTTCCGCACTCACTTTATTATCCTTCGATTGCGCTTCAAAATTATCTTCCAGCGAATCGTCGAAGAGCTCATTATTTCGCATTTCAAGTTGTGTGTCTACCAGATTGTTACGGAAGTCCTCCTGGGATTGAAAAAGGCGAGCCTTTGAAAGTCACAAATTGTTTTGGAAAGTTTTATTCTATTTTATTTTATTATTATTATATTTTTTATTGTATTATTTTATTCCGCTTTACTTATTGTACTTTATTTAACATTTTTTTCATTAATATTTAATTTTTTTGCGTTTGATTCGTTTATTTTTTTGATTTGTATTTTATTTTATATAATTTTATTTGAATTTTTATCATTTTTTTAATTTTTTACTTCTCGTTATTTTATGTAATTTATTTCGACTTCATTTCATTTTATTTCTTTATATATTTTATTTTATTTTGTTTTATAAAATAGCATTTTATATTAATCTTCTATTTCAGTATTGTTCATTTATTGTACTTTATTTGTCTAACTATAGTTTATTTAATTTTTATTTTAAATATTTTTTTTTAACTATTTTATTTTATTTTATCTTATTTATTTATTTAATTTATTTGGTTTACTTCATATAACTACATTTTTTTCTTATAATATATTTCATTTGTTATTTTTTCTCCATATTTTACTTTACATTGTTTAATTTAATATAATTTCGACTCATTTTATTTTAATTTATTTCGTTCCATTTTCCCTAATTTTTTTACTTCAATTTTGTTTGTTTTTAAACTGAAACTTGTTTTTATTTCATTTGATACTAAGTTATTTATTTTCTTTAATTTTTAATATTGCTTCAGTTTTTATCTTATTTTTTATTTTAATTTTATATAACTGCATTTCATTTTTTACCATTTCTTTAATTTCTGTCAAATTTTCTCCTTTATGTTATTTAATTAAATCAAATTCAATTATTGTATTTTAATTTTAATACAATTTTTTTTATTAAACTTTTGTTTAACTTTATTTCTTAGTTTTATAATTTTTTCCATTTTAGTTATCTAATCCCAATTAATTAAATTATTTTAATATTTAAAATTGTCAATTGATTTTAACTAAATTATTTTATTTTATTTAAACTGAATTTGTTTAATTCTATTTTAGTTTATTCGTTTATTGTATATTTATTACTGACCATCCTTTATTTCATTTATCTTATTTTATTTTATGTTATTTTACTTAAATGTTTCAGATTTACTTTCTCTTTGACCTTATTTTATTTATTTGTTTTAATCTTTTTGATCCATTTCATCAGTTTACGTTATTTACTTGGAATTATTATTGTATTATTATTTTATATTATTTATATTTATATTTTATTATTTATTTCTCTTGAATTTTATTTTATTTTTTTTATTTTATTTTATTTTATTTCATTCTATTTTCTTTTTTTTTCATCTTATTTCTTCTTCCTAATTGGCGCTATAACCGCTTACGCGATTTTGGCCGAGTTTAGCAAAGCGTGCCAATCGTTTCTTTCTCGTGCTAACCGGCGCCAGTTGGACGCACCAAGTGAAGCCAAGTCCTTCTCCACCTGATCTTTCCAACGCAGAGGAGGCCGCCCTCTTCCTCTGCTACCACCAGCTGGTACCGCATCGAATACTTTCAAAGCCGGAGCGTTTGTATCCATTCGGACGACGTGACCCAGCCAACGAAGCCGCTGGATCTTTATTCGCTGCGCTATGTCTATGTCGTCGTAAAGCTCATACAGCTCATCGTTCCATCGTCTGCGATATTCGCCGTTGCCAACGTGCAAAGGTCCAAAACTCTTACGCAGAATCTTTCTCTCGAACACTCCAAGCGTCGCTTCATCGGATGTTGTCATCGTCCAAGCTTCTGCGCCATACGTTAGGACGGGCATGATGAGAATTTTGTAGAGTGTTAGTTTTGTTCGTCGAGAGAGGACTTTACTGCTCAGTTGCTTCCTCAGGCCAAAGTAGCACTTGTTGGCAAGAGAGATTCTACGTTGGATTTCAAGGCTGACATTGTTATCGGTGTTAATGTTGGTTCCTAAATACACGAAGTCTTTTACAACCTCGAAATTATAACTGTCTACAGTGACGTGGGTGCCGATACGCGAGGTCGCCGACTGTTTGTTTGAAGACAGGAGGTACTTCGTTTTGTCCTCGTTCACCACCAGACCCATTCGCTTTGCCTCTTTATCCAGTTTGGAGAAGGCAGAACTAACAGCGCGGTTCATCGGCATACGCCAGCAATTGTACGCTCTTATAAAAAATTGTGCCTGAGCGATTAAGTTCTGCGGCTCGTACGATGCTCTCCAACATCAGGTTAAAGAAGTCACACGACAGCGAGTCACCCTGTCTGAAACCTCGTTTGGTATCAAACGGCTCGGAGAGGTCCTTCCCAATTCTGACGGCGCTGCTGGTGTTGAGCAACGTCATCTTAAATAGCCGTATTAGTTTTGCGGGGATACCAAATTCAGACATCGCGGCATACAGGTACCTCCTTTCCGTACTGTCGAATGCAGCTTTGAAGTCGACGAAAAGATGGTGTGTGTCGATTCTCCTTTCATGGGTCTTTTCCAAGATTTGGCGTATTGTGAATATTTGGTCGATGGTAGACTTTCCAGGTCTGAAGCCACACTGATAAGGTCCAATCAGTGGGTTGATGGTGGGCTTCAGCCTTTCACACAATACGCTCGCTAGAACCTTATAGGCGATATTTAGAAGACTAATCCCGCGGTAATTGGCACAAATTGCAGGATCGCCCTTCTTATGGATTGGGCAGAGCACACTTAAATTCCAGTCGGCAGGCATGCTTTCATCCGACCATTTTTTGCATAGGAGCTGATGCATGCACCTTACCAGCTCCTCACCGCCATGTTTGAATTGCTCAGCCGGCAGTCCGTCGGCGCCCGCGGCTTTGTTGTTCTCTAGCCGCGTTATCGCTATTCTCACCTCGTCATGGTCGGGTAGCGGAACGTCAATTCTGTCGTCCTCGATTGGGGTATCGGGATCTTCACATTCTCTCTGACATGGGCAGCTGTCAATGTTTAACAGGTTCGAGAAGTGTTCCCTCCATAATTTAAGATTGCTCTGTACGTCAGTCACCAGTTCGCCGTCTTTGTTCTTACAGGAAAACGCCCCGGTCTTGAGACCTTCTGTAAGCCGCCGAACTTTCTGGTAGAATTTTTGGGCGTTGTTCCTGTTGGCCAGCATCTCAATATCAATCAATCTCTAATACGTCTCTCTTCCTTTTTCAGCTCTCTGTAGCGATCCCACATGGCTCGCGTTGCGCCCGATTGCAGCGTGGCTCTATAGGCGGCATCCTTTCTTTCTGCGGTAGCATGACATTCCTCGTCGTACCAATTGTTTCTTTTTTCGGGAATCAGATTTCTTCTTCGGCGGCGGTACGTAGAGAACGAGAAATGTTGCTCCATTGCTCATGCATGCCGGTTTGTTGGGCAGTACTCTCTGAGAGCAGGAGTGAGAGTCGAGTGGCGAATCTTCTGGCTGTCTGTTGTGATTGCAGCTTTTCGATGTCGAACATTCTTTGCGTAGGTAGATGCACGTTTTTTGCTGCACAGAGGCGTGTGCGCAGTTTGGCTGCAACAAGGTAGTGATCCAAATCGATGTTGGGTCCTCGGATCGTACGTACATCTAATACACTAGAAGCGTGTCTTCCATCTATCACAACATGATCGATCTGGTTTCGCATTTTTCGATCAGGGGACAGCCAGGTAGCTTGGTGGATTTTTTTATGCTGGAATCTGGTGCTGCAGACTACCATGTTTTGGGCCCCGGCGAAGTCGATCAGCCTCTGTCCGTTACCGGATGTGTCGTTGTGCAGGCTGAATTTTCCGACTGTGGGACCAAAAATTCCCTCCTTGCCCACCCTGGCGTTGAAGTCGCCAAGCACGATTTTTATGTCGTGGCGGGGGCAGCGCTCATAGGAGCGTTCCAGGCGCTCATAGAAGGAATCTTTGGTCGCATCGTCCTTCTCTTCCGTCGGGGTGTGGGCGCAAATTAGCGATATGTTGAAAAAACCAGCTTTGATGGGAATTGTTGCGAGACGCTCGTCCACCGGAGTGAACGGCAGTACTTGGCGACGAAGTCTCTCTCCCACAACAAATCCGACACCGGATTTGCGCTCCTTTACATGGCAGCTGTAGTAGACGTCGCAAGGTCATATAAATAACACATATTTTTATTTTCCATTTTTTTATTATTTGTCCGTTTTTTATTTTATTTCATTTTATTCTATTTTTTGTGTTATTTAGTCTATATTATTTTAGCTTATAATGATTTTATATTTTATTTTTTTGCTCCTTGTTCACTCCTCTCGAGAGCATAGGGTCTCGACAAGACTCTTCCATCGTACATGGTTCTGTGCTGTTGATTTTGCACCGTCCCATGAGATGGCGGCGTCTGTTAGTTCGCGCAGCATCGACCTTCTGTTTTCTGTTATGTTTTTTGGACGACCGCGACCTCTGCTGCCTTGCGGGTTCCAGTCCAGTGCTATCCTCTTGATGCTATCTGGTGGTTTCCTCAGTGTGAGACCTATCCATCGCCACTTTCTGCGTTTGATTTGTCCTAAGAAAGGGTTCCTCGTTCTATTTTATTACTTTATTATAATTTCTAAATTTGACTTTTTTTATTATATTTTAAATTTTTTATTTTATTTAATTTTTTGTCCGGTTTTGCTATTTATTTCCATTGAACCTAAAGTGGTCTGAATTAATAACTATAATTTTTGTGTAACTTTGATTTTATATTGTGTTACTAATTTTGACTTATTTTACTTAGTTTTATCTTAATTTAGTTCAATTTTTTCCAATTTTTTTTTTTTTTGATGATTTTATTTCCTTATTTGACTTTAATTGTTTTTATTCTTTCTGTTCATCTTTTTATTTTACGAGGCTGACGTGAAACTATTTTTTTTTATTTAAATTAACTTAATTTTTTTTTATTTTTTTAGTTTAGTTTGTTTCACTTTACTTTAAACTAAAATATTTTTTAATTATATTTTACTTTAATTAGTTTCAATTTATTTCGTTCATTTATTTCTTGCATTTGGTTTTATTTTATATTAGTTTTTGTCCTTTTTTGACTTTCCGTTATATACTTGAATTTTAATTCACTTAAATAAATTTTATTAATTTGTTTTATTTTTTTATTTTTACTTGGTTTACTTTTATTGGTTATCTTATAAAAGAAAATTTTCAAGTAACTACGAGGAACTTAAAGCTATGTGCATATTTGTTAGGAAAAAAGAAAGTTGAAGTAAGGACTACTTTTTAAAATACAATTGTTTTCACTATATCTGGTGGTATAAGTCTGTGTACTTTAGGAATTTGATTACTAAATGAACAGATTTGCGGAGAAATTTGATAAAAAAGTCATGGATTTCAATTATCGTAGATTTTGTTTCTAGGGAAGGAGTAGTTTGGACAGGGTTAGAGGATGTGGTGACTTGTGTTTGGGCTGGATATTGGGTTCGACTTTGTCATTTGATGTTTATGGGTCAAATTTTTTGTTTTGTCTGGAGACGCTCAATTCTCACGATGTCTGGTCTGATTTTTTAGTTGTTGTTCAGTATTAAGAAATATTTTGTCGGTGTTTTTGTGTGGTTAATTTGTAAGTATCAGTCGTCAGTTTGGTATCATTCTGTTCAATTGCTTTCATTTTTTACATTATTTTGAGGAATTTTTTGATTGGGTCGTTTCTTATGTTGGCTGAGAGCTCCAAGTAGATCTGCCGTAAAAGACCATCTACTGTTCGGAGTCAGCTTAAACCTATAGGTCACTTCATTTGTTGAAAAACATCAAGATGCACACCACAAATATGAGGAAGGAGATGTCGACCAAACACCTAATACGGGGGATATATGACAATTATATATATAGTATATGCACTAAATGATGTAAATATATCCATGTAAATTAATTGGTAATTGGGTACGCGTTGCATATTTCGTAATTCGTCTAAAATACTAGTAGATGCGAGTTTTTTTTGAAGGGTAACAGGGAAGTGTATCCTAATTACAGGTTGAAATTTCATAATAACTTTTGTTGACAGTTCTATTTCTTGGTGACTTTGAGTATATTTCCTATCACTAGTTGTAGTACTCTCAATGAAGTTTTTTTTTTTTTATTTGTCAGCAATGTGCTTAAGGGGGTATCGTGACTTGTCAGCAATGATTTGTGTAGTTAAGTTTTTTTTATACCACTATTAATTTTGTTTTATTTTAATTTATTATTTTGGTTTCTTAAGTTTTTTTATATTTTTTTATTCATTATTTTATTTATTTATTATTATTATTATTTATTTTATTTATTACTCATTTTATTATTTTCAATTTTATTTTGCTTTATATCCTTTTATATTTTTATTTTTAATAACATTTTTTTTATTTCTTATTATTCTTTTCACTTAATTTAGCTTCTTTTTATATTTTTTTTTTTATAAAATCCCAACTACATATTGTATATTATTCACCTCCGTCAAAATTGACTTAATCATGCGCACCTCAGCAGGCACCTCGCGTACTTCTTCCACATTTCGCTTCCGCACCACTTTCTTGCTGGCCTGCTCCAAGAGGCTACCCTCATTTGCCTCTGCTATTAGGTAGTCCAGTGTGTGTGTCACCTTCTCTTCAACCAACATCTTCATTGCGCGTACTTTTTGCGTTATTAGGCGCCGCAACGCCGCTAATCGTTCTGCCGCAGTGCTTGCTTCGCTAATTTTGTCAGGCACTTCGGTGGCCTGCGATGAATCGCTCTCCTCTTTTTCACCCTCGGAGTGTCTACGTATTTGTTGTAGGGTTTGCTGCATATCCGACTTGAAATCGTACACATCCTTTGCACCCGTCACCAAATCCATTGCACTTGTAAGTATCAGAAGCGCTCGATGATCGCGCACCAGCTGCTTTTCAATATTTTCAACTTTAGCGACGAGCTCATCATCACTTAACTCATTAGCCCCAAACAGGAGTTCCTTAACGATCGCTACTAGATTACGTTCCATTTGCTGTTCCGCGTGTTGTGCTCCATTCAAAATTCCAATGGTGGTGATGACTTGTAGCTCTTCACGAGGAAACCGTGACTCGAGACGCTTGTAGGCACCCATGGCGCGTAAGTAATCAGCATTCAGCTGGATGCGCATAGACTTGCGAACCGGCGCACTAATGATAACCTGCGTCAGGACTATCAGTAGCACTACAACTACGACAAGAAAGGGTTTTTGCATTTTGCGCCAGTAACGCAATAGAGCGCCTATTAGCGGTTGCGTGGCGGTAGGACGCGCGATTTTTGCGATTTTTTCGAATACACGTAGAAAATCTGAAGGAGTAAGCTGAGGCGTAATTATCCCTTCTAATATTACCATAAAATATTTGAAATGACCACGACTATTCTTCAATATACCGGCACTAAATTAGTGCGGCTTTCAGCAAGTCAATTTATATGACCACCGCATCTTCTACGCTTAGTGGGTGCGGTGCAATGAAGCGCATCATTTTGGCTAATAGTTGGACGTTTCTTTAATCATGCAACATGTGCAACAATATAGGTATGGTCTTATGTACAAGTACATTCGTATACGTAAAAGACAGCCGGAAGCTATAATTTAGGCGCCACAAAACATATTACCAAACTGATGACATGAATTTAGTCACCAATTGGTAGCGCTCATTGTGTTTCATTGTCTGCATTAATGCGCCAGTGCGGCAACGCTTCGCTGATTCCTTGGTATTACGTTATGTCTTCTTATTTATTAAAAACAACTAATCGGTTCATAGGATATTGAACTGAGAAATTTCGATGTTTCCATGTTGTGATGGCAAGTTTCAAAAAAAAAAAAAAAATATTTTGTTTCCTGTATTTTACAGATTACACAGTGCAAAAGTAAAAGCTATCATGAAAAGAAAATGTCATATGCACGTAATACTCAGTTTTCTATTTCTCATCAATTTAAGTATTTAAATGACTTCACACTTTCAAGGGACGAAATGTTCAATAAATAGTTTTAAATACTATTCACTTATTGCCACCCTATATTTTTAATTGATATTGAACGAAAGGGAGCTTATAAAAATATTGTGTTCACTTTTCAACTTCGTTCTTCTTGAAAAAAAAAGTTGAGCGTTCCTCCTGGGAAATAAAGTATTCACATTTATTATTATTGGGTATGGGAATAAGTTTCCGTCCTTTCTTAGCCAAAGCTTCGAATTATTTAAACAATTAAATAAAACAGTATATTATGTGAAGTATGTGCCATTGGAAGCTACAACTTTACTCCATCTTTCAGGCAGCATACGGATTCCTCTGACGAAAACTTCGAGTTCTTTTGACATGGTCCATTCATTGAGCCTGTTTGCGATGCTCTCGTAAGAAGTGAACAGCTCTCCAATAAGGGCTGACTGCGTTGATCGGAACACATGGTAAACTGAAGGTGCAATATCTGGGGAATATGGGGGGTGGGGCAATATTTCTTAATTGAGTCCCTCTAAATATTTTCGGACTGATTTAGCAACGTCTGGCCCGGCGTTATCATGCAGAAAAATCAGTTTGCCATGTCTACCATCCCATTTCGGCCGCTTTTCTTTGAGAGCTTGATTGCAACGCATTAGGTGAAGTCGGTAAAGATCGCCAGTGATGGTTTCAGATCATCTAAGGATTTCCTAATAGCTGATACCCTTCTGATCCCACCAGATGCACAACATAACCTTTGAAGCATTTATATTTTTTTCGCTGTCGATGGATCTGGTTCTCCTGGCAGGCTCCAACATTTTCGCCACTTAGGGTTATCTAGATAGATCCATTTTTCATCGCCGTGGTGCGATGCAGAAAACCATTTCTTTTATGCCGTTTAAGAAGTATCTCACACATCACCAAACGTCTCTCGATATCCCCCCCCCCCCGCCCCCCCCTTCAATTGATGTGGTACCCAGTCACCTGCTTACTGGATCAATCGCATCGCGTGCAAACGTTTCCGGACGGTTATTCTATCATCCAATTCTTTTGGCATATCATCAAGGGTTGGACATGCGCTTCAATAATTGTTGTCGTTGAGTATCTTCGAATTTTTTCGGTGCCCTTCGCGGACTTTAGCACTCACGTCGAAATTGCCACTATGGAAGCTGATAATGAAGCATAACTTCCCTCAAATGCTGTTTTTTCGGGACGAACGTAGACAATTTGGACGCCCGATAGAAAATGATCTTTACGCTTCAAACGAATGTCAACTACTGCGATCGAGACCTCACATATACATCTTCAAATCACCAGTATATTATTAGAGCGAACACAAAAATAGTATCAGCAGCGGCACCTCTCTTACGAGGGCGGAAACTTATTCCCATACCAAATATTATATTTAAGAGAGTATTTAACACTGTGACTTAAAATATATATTGTGCTCACTTAATGGATTCCGAGTATTTTTTTCGGCCGAACTTCCTCAATAAATTTTAGTAGTTTCACTATTTTATTGAATTTTATTTTATTATTTAAAAATATGTTTATTCAAGTATTTGTGCCGTTTATACATCAGTACTGGGCATGACGCCAGCACATAATATATAGCGATTTCATCTTCCTCCCCACAGAACCCAGAAATCAAATTGGAGTATGCTCCCGGATCTGACTAAATATTTCACATTTCGTTTCCAGTAATTTCTATGAGTACTAGAAGCCATGGGATATTCTACACATTTTAATAGCTGTATGAATCTCCTTTCGAAAAATATATATATTTTTTGGAATTTCAACTCGAAAGCATGCTGCATAGAACTGGATATGCGAAAAACACGAATTTTCTAGATTCCATACTTGTCATACTTTATTGTCATGGGGAAAGCAAGACGAACGGGGAACTATACGCGCGTGAACTCAAACGGCCTGTTGGAGATGATCATATAAATCTTCTTCTTTTCTATGTTCATCAGTAGACACATACATGTTTTTTTTCTTTAGGACGCAAAACTATCTTGGACTCCAGAAAACTATATAAACTAAAACTAAAGTAAATATGTAGTAAGAGTATGAAATTCATAAAAATAAGTTACTAAATTATTAGTTAGCTGCAATATGTTTGTACAAAATAAATTTAAATAAAAAAATAAATAAATAGCCAAAATAGCCCTGCATAGGATAGGGAATAGGCAGTTGCTTTGTGCTTGCTAACGAAGTTCAACAGACCGAAGGGAACTCACGAATATTCCAATTTACTGGTGCGCACTTCCCTTTGACGCTGCCAGTATGTACTTACATACATATCTTTAGCTTATTTTTGTCAAAGGTGAATTCTTGTCTTTTTAATGTCTTTTCTACAAAGAGTGCACAATGTGGTCTAGAAGTCGGCCTATATAAGAAAGCAAGTTTGAAAACTTTTTATCTGATTCAGACGATAAAATAAGTGATTTTGATAATGATGATATTACCCTAAGCTAATCAATATATCTTTTGACGTTGACTGTATATGCAAAAAACCACACTACTTCTTCTTCTTCTCCATCTTTATTTATGATTATTATCCTGTTTCTACGAAAAGCTTATATACATATGTTAAAATTGTAATCATTTTTGAACAATTTTGTCTTTGAAATCAATAAAAACTAATTTCACACAAAAAAGTTATGGTGTTTTGAATAGGTAACACTTCATATCGTTCACCCTGTACTTATTAATATGCAATACAAAAATCAGTGTTATTACTGATCGAAAGTTGATGCCGATGTCTAGCACTCTTTCCATCTCTTTGGTGGTTTCCCTCGCGGGCCTGTAGTGTTTACTTTCCCGGCCATCACCAGTTTTGCCAAGCGGTCGTCGGTCATTCTGAGGACATATTGCTTCCAATCTCGTCTTCTTTTGTGGCTCCTTTTTACTATTTATATCGAGTTTTTCGCACATTTCTCTTATGCTTTTATTCCTCATAAGATCTCGTAGAGTATGGCTGGTTTTAGTTCTAAGAGTTCACATTTCGAACGTGTGTTCTGTAGCTCTAATGCCTGCACGTGTGAGAATGGCATATGTCATTAGTGGTCGAACGCGAGTTTTATAAACCCTTACTTTGCTTTTTGTGCTCATTACTTTGTTTCGCTTTATGACATCTCGTAAACAACCAGAGACTACTTTTTGGCATTGACTTCAAACTTCGGCTATCAAGATTTAACTACCGACTGGTTTAAATTTCACAAAATCCCTTTTTTAGATCTGCATTAATTCGGTGCGGACCAATTACTGAGTACTTACTGCATGAATTCCAAGAGTAAATTCAATGTTGCTAGAATACAGCTAAAGGGTATATTTTCAGGTATTAGAAATAAACAAACCACAACACATCAAACATTTTGTGGGGTAGCTCACACCCCATTGCGTCTACCGATGGTTAATTTACTATTGAGAATTGTCACTGCAATAATGTTGGGCAACGCAAAATGCGTGTTTGGTTTTCACCGAGTAATTGTTGTAATCGTATTCAAATATATAAGAAGCATACAGCAGATAAGCTGATATTCCGAACTAAATCGGACCGGGAACACGACTTTTAGAAACATCTCAACTCCAGCGCCACCTAGCGGGTTCAAATAAACTTCTGAACCATCCCTGGAATGCCTGTAGCAATACAGTAAAATTTTATCTGATTATATGCCGCACAGACATACATCCAAGGAAGCATTTGTTTTAATATATTTATTGAATTAAAAATAACGAGTCATGTTTGAGGAAACAATTTTACTAATTTTAAAATGTTTAAGAATGTTTTTTTTTTTTTTGTTTTTAGTTTTTTGATCATTTAGAGAAATTTTCAATTCTCCAATAAACAAATTACTTAACAAATATTACAATAATAAGTTTATATTCAGGCTCGAATTGAATTTATTAACCTAGACAACAATGCTGCTTCTGATTTTCCCTTAAGAAAAAATTGTTCTAGCATTTTGTGTTTCATGCACGAAAACCCCAACAGACGCTTTCCGAATGGTAGTCACGCTCCAAGCCATAGACTAGGTGGCCTATATGAACCAGCCTATATTAAACAGCCACCTAGTATATGGATTGGAGCGTGACTATCATTCGGAATTGTAATTTAAAGTATAAATGATACTTAAAAAAAAAATGATTTTCCAATTTTGTATTTGATGAAGCCAGTTGTGTTTACGGCATTCGAAAATGGCTGTAAAAATAATTAAGAGAAATTTTTACACATTCTTCTGCACCATTACGATCAGGCAGTAAGTTTTAGCAGGTGGTCAAACAAATTTATGCAGTTTATGGACAAAAAGCAGTTTCGAATGCAACGCAAAGTTGTGGCATAAACGCTTCCACTCAATACCTAGTAATATAATGGTCGAGAGTAGACCACACACTGGGGGTCATACGTAAAAAATCTTAATAAGAATCATGGAGCCGGATCGCATATGATCACTTATTCCATTGCTCAGGAACTGAAGATTAAGAGTAAATTTCAGTTAATATGTTAATTTTATTGTCATTTTTCGCAACTGGTCATTCATTCTTGTTCTTAGAAACTTTAATAGGTAAATTACCTCATTTCTTATTATATGGTAAACAATACAATCTGTGTCAATCTTTGTCAACGAGCCAGGCTATACTCAACAACGATGGAGACTACACAGCTTATTGAGTAATTGCGACTCGTAGTTTTGTACATACTTTCATGAAAAAAAAAACATTTTTAATATATATTTTTTATACTTTTCATAAAATACCCGATTTAAGCCACTAAGCTTGACCCCTCAAGTATTAACATTGAATTTCATCATAAAATATTCCTTGGAAAATCAAACCAAAACAGTTTTTAAATGATGATGATTTCTTTAAAAACAAAAAAGCATTTTTAATTTTTTTTTTTTTCAAATGTCTCACATTTTTGTAATACTCGCGTATATGTGTTTATGTGCATTGCAAAATCAGATTCGGGTTTGCTTTTTATAAATTCTTTGAAATCCCGAAATATTCAATATCAAAATTTTTTATTTACAATTTTCCACATTTTTTAGTTGTGGTTTTTTTTTCTTTTGACTTTTTAACAGATAAGCAAACCTAAAAGTATTTTCATCATTTTGAAAACAACAAACCAGCTGATAAGCTTTGTCATTAAAGTATTAATATTATATTTCAGTCATATAGTTCACGTCAATAAAACAATATGGAATCGGGTGTACTTATATTTTGTGCTCGAATAGTAAGGCACAAAACCAGCGCTTCAGTATTATTATTACTCGCAATCTTAACAAGCTTAGCAAACGCCTCAACGCATTTCCCTCAAACAAAAGTGGTGCTCCCACTGGTGAATAGTTACCACACGCCACAAAAGCGAGAAGTTCATGGGCATAATGATAGAATACATGTTAGTAATAATGCTTCTGGAAGGGGAAGTTCCGAAGCCGTTGCATGGAGAGCAGAAAGCGAGGAAGAGCGAGAAATAAATGGAAACCAATTGAGTTCACCAACATATATCGGAGCAGTCGGCTGGCATGCAAGAAGAGAGGGGTATCAGCAAAGGCAAAAGTCTAGCTCGGAAGATGATAAGCCCAAAGGTATGAGATATTTTTATAATTCAGTGCACATACATATGGACATAAATAGATATGCTCGCGAAATTTTAAAATCAAACTTGAATGTGTTTTGATTCTCATACTCAGCAGTACCAATAGATGAAAGAAGAATTTGGGGCAGACATTCCACTATTAATTCTACTGAGGCAGCAAGACAAACTGAGCGAGACGAGAGTGCAGTGCTTACAAGAATCAATGTGGCCCCAAGAATTAATTTTAAAACTCGGCCACGTGACCCAAATAGAAGTCGCGATGTTATTCCAATTAAAAATAAAACAAATGGCGGCTACTAATTTTGTTGCTATGTACTTCAGCATGTTAATATAGTATGAGAATAAATTTAAGTTTAATGAAACCAAGTATCGAAAGAATAGAGTATAATAAATGGGGAAGTCTTTTTTGTAACTTATAAATATCTTTGTGTGCTGGAACTTATATATAAGTATATACTATATTTAAAAAAAAACTCCCCACATACTAAAGAAATTAAAGCTCATACATTTCTTGTCTTGACTTATTTCTGGCACTTAAGTTGCATTTCGAAAGTTGCAAATGGAGAAAACTTTGACTCACCCTAAAACAAAAATCACACGTAAAGTTTAAGGATGCCGATCCATGTAACCCTTCTACCCGAATCCGTTATCGGAATAGTGTCATTTGTTTGTGGTTTTTGTTGTGTTGCATTTACAATTTACTAATACAACATAGCTTTCTATAATTTTATATTATTATATTTTATTTTATAATACAGTACGAGCAAGATCTGCGGGTGTTTTGCGCTTTAGTCTTCTTGGTTCAAGTTCCATTTCCGGTATCAGTCTCATTTCCTGGTTTTTGTGCTCTAATAGTCGCAAGATGTGCTTACTGCTGCTTCTTCTTACTGTTTCAGTGACAGTGTCTATGCCGAGGTCGCGGTGAATATCGTCATTTTTTATGTACTAATTTGCGTTTGTGATTGTTCTTAGCATCTTAGATTGACTTCTCTGTATGATTTGTTGGTTTGATTTACTGGCAGTCCGCCAAATTTCTAGTCCGTAGGTCCATGTCGGTCTGATTATTGATTTGTATATCATTTGTTTTTTAAATAAGTTTAGGGTTGATTGTTTTCCTAGTAGCCAGTAGAGTTTGTAGTAGTAGAGTTTTGAGTCAATCGTTATGCCTAAATATTTGGCACTTGAGTGTATTTTTATGTCTTTTCCGTTAATTTGGATTGGATATCTTGAAGATTTTCTCTTTGTTGTGTTTTGTCTTTATTGACCTCACTGCCCCATTTTTCAAACCATTGTGAAGTAGCTGATAGCGTATCTTGCAGTGTTTTTGTTGACGCTTCTTCATTGTGTTTAGCTGACATTAAAACTGTGTCGTCTGCAAATGTAGCTAACATTGATCCTCGAGTAGTTTGCGTTGCTATATCTGCTGTGTATACTAAGTGTAGTATGGGGCCCAGTACGCTTCCTTGAGGTACTCCACCTGACGCCGTCAAGATAGCAGAGCACTCATCGTCGTATTTTATGAAGAAGTGTCTATTAGTCATGTAGCTTTTAAGGATATTAAATATGTTAAGTGGTAAAATGTTTTTTAGCTTATATAGAAGCCCTTTGTGCCATACTCTGTCAAAAGCTTTCGCGATGTCCAAATACACGGTAATGCAATATTTCTTTTTATCGAAGTTGTCTGTAATTTTGTTTACTACTCTGGGAATCTGTTGCACAGTTGAATGTTGTTTTCGGAAACCGAACTGGTGTGAGAGGATAACGTCTTTTTGTTTTAGAATCGGGTCAATTCTGTCAAGCAGTATTTTCTCAAACAATTTGGAGAGGATGGACAGCAAGCTAATTGGTATGTACGAGCTAGCAACAGTGGCGTTCTTGTTTGGCTTGGGGATCGCTATAACTTGTGCAACTTTCCAAGCTTTTGGGAAGTATTGTAGCCTAATTATTCCGTTGAAGAGGTCTCGTATGTCGTTTATTATAGTTTCGGGTAGCTCCTTTAGTATTTTTCCATTTATTTGGTCATATCCCGATGTCTTTTTGTCTTTAAGATTCTTTATATAATATTTGGTTTCTTCTTTTGTCGTGTTTTGTATTGTGTGGTCTGCATTTTCAATTGTGTTTGCTACCTCAATGTCTTTATTATCCATGCTATTTGTAAATATTTCAGCTAATGTTTCAGCCTTCTCTTTGCTGTTCTTGCCCATGTGTTGGAATTTGTTTTTATTGGAGGCTTGTGCGTGGTTGTTTTAGTGAGTTTTTTAGTTGCTTTCCATAGGGAACAGTCTTTCCTGAGTTTGCATTTTTGTTTGATTTTGTCTAAAATAAAAGCAGGGATTTTCTTTGTTATTAAGGTAACTAATATTGGTGTCGAATGTGTTACTGCTTTTATTATGTTGTCGTTAAGTATACGATTTCATTGTCCAGTTCGGAGGAGGATTTCAAATAGACTCGAGATTCTATGTTTTCTTTTATGACATCACGAAATATATTCCAGTTCGTCTTATGGTTATAGCGAGGTGATGATTTTTCTAACAGGAGCGTTATTATTAATGGTGAATGGTCTGATGATAAGTCAATGCATGATTTTATTGCAATGTTTTCATGAGTCAGGTTTTTCGTAAGACAGAAGTCGATTAAGGGGTTAGGGGTAGTCAGAGGCCCGAAAAAATGATGATTTTCACGAATTTTTTTTTGCTACTTAATTAATTTATTTAACAAAAATAAAAACATAGCATAAAAACATCATGTTTTAACTTGACTTCACCAAAATTTCAAAAAAAAAAATTAATAATTGCAAAAGTTATCGCTGTTTGTGTGAAGCCCGTTTCTCCAGAAGTCCCTTGCGGTGAACATCACAAGTCCTTGCAGGCTCATCTAAAACCAATCGGATGAGAAAAATTATTTTTATTGATAGATAATCTCGAGCCGGATCGAAGCTTGTTTTTTTTTTTCAAAATGAACAAAATGGCGGCCTCAGAAAATATTTTTCAGATTTTCGGGAAAAAACCAACAGTTAATTGTTAAAAAAAAATCGAAATTTTTGAAAAAAAAAAAATCCTTCGATCAGGCACAAGTTTTTTATGTTTTTCAAAAGCTGTATAAATTTTATTGAAATCTACGTAGCGGTTTTTAAGTTACAGTGTTCACCAGTTTGAAAAACATAGTTTTGAGAAAAACGCATTTAAAGTTTTGCTATCGGCTCCGGAGCGGCCGAGCGCCCTTTGTTAATTGTTGAATAACTTGAAAAGTATTTGTCGGATTCACTTCAAATTTTTACACAATATTTTTAAAACATTATACTTTAAGAAAATGCAAAAACAAAATCGATTTTTTGAAAATTCTGACTACCCCTAACCCCTTAAGTCAGGAAGTTTTTTAGTGTCAGTTGGCCAATACGTCGGTTCTCCTGTGATTAATATGCTGTTGTTATTTGCCTTAATGGCCTGGCCTAGGTGTCTTCCTTTCGTGGTGGTTATCCTAGATCCCCACGTTACGTGCTTAACATTGTAGTCTCTCCCTGCTGGGTATCGATTTCCAACTGATTTAAGATAATCAAGGTATTGGTGTTTTGTATTATTATAACTACTTGTGTGGACAATAAACAGCTGATATATTTATTGGGCCAATCAAAGTGTTGATGCAGACTGTTTTATGCGATCGAAATTGCATAAGAAAGTTTGGAGAGATCTAAAAGCAGTAATCAGTAATGTGGTATAATCTATTTGAAAGCATGAAAGTTATTTATTTTTATTTATTTATTTATATAAGCTTATACAATGTAAATTTACATATGTACAACCTAAAAACATGCAGCGCTAGCATCAGAGGCTATCAGCAGCATGAAAGTTAAAAAAAAAAAGCAAAATCAAGGCAATGCTAGTGTGGAGACTTTTTTGTAACTCAGGATTTGTGTCCCAAAAATTAAGATATTTAAATACCTTCATATAACTTTGAAATTCCAAAAATCTCGTATAAGCTACAGCGTGGACAACCTAGTGTTTGAAGTTCGAACTATCGATTTGTTTAACTTGGACGGCTAGCAGGGCAACTGTAAGGTGCCAGAAATTTAATTTATAGCTAGACATTTTCAAAATGTTCCACTTTTTGCTGGTACTAATGCGTTTTTGGTTCATGTAATGGACTGCCGAATGTTTGATTGAAGCTGAGCTTTTCGTATGAAGCACTTTTCCACCTAAACGGTTTTCTTAACGAACAAAATGTCCCAATTTTAGGGTGGTAATAACCATACCTTGATATGGAAAGCGAAGTCCGCACAATCGAGAAAAGTCTCTGATTGCCATTCACCTGGGAGTGGCCAGGTGCATACGGTTCTGGCAGCTACAACTTCCGGGCTTCCCCCTCTCAATTATCCTCTGGGTAGCTTTCAAATAAATGGATATAAACGCTGCGGTTCTGAAAGTATTCGATGCGGTACTAACTTGTGGTGGCAGAAGAAGAGCAAGGTCTCCGTTGCGTTGAAAGTATCAGGTACAGAGAAATTTGAATTGACTTTGTATGTCCAACTAGCACCAATTGCAGCCAGATGAAGGCATTCACGCTTAATCCAACCCAGCTTTATCCTGAGTTTAATAATTGAAGTGGGTCTGGATGTGCTACTGTGATGAGCATAGGGCACCAAAGACCATAAGATCGGAGTGCAAACCAGTTAGTATGAGAAAGAAGCAACTAGCGCGCTTTGTTAAGCTCGGTAAAAATTGCGGAAGCGTTTTTCGAGTTTTTACGCACTCTCTTTGCGAAAATCAAATAATTAACCGAAGCAGCAATATCAATTAACCACCTCAAGACACATCCTAAGTCTCCAATAGATTATCTTTTGCGTGTCGCCTTGGAGATAAATATTACACCAACCATCCGGGGTTAAATCAAAAGTTAAAATGTGAAATCGAAGTTACCCCTAATGGGATAAAAGAATGAAGTATTATAACCCAACCGTGTAAGTTATACGCTAAATGAAGCCTAGTATAAAAGTTTATGTATGAAATTATTCATTTTTTCTGCTTATATCTCACTTTATTTCATATGGCTACTCTCCGTGACTAGTAACGAAACACTATCCCAAATGATTTATTCGCAAAACAAACAAAAAAATTATGAAATTCAGGAAGAACGATTATTCATATTCATCATTGTAATAAAACCATATTATTTTTACAAGGAAGAAAATTGTATTTATTAGTCAAACAGGTTCAAACATAATAAGCTTTTAAAATAAATTTCTTTTTATTAAAAGTTTATTAGAATAATTAGGTGGATTAAAAAGAGCTGTGTGTTTTTCTCACATGTCTTTAATGAGCCATAACTCACTACGTATACATCGCATTGGCTCACACTATAGATACGGAGATTTAAATGTAATAATACGCTAAAGAAAATTTTCTTCCCAGCTTCCTAAGTGATAAAGCCAGTTCAGCGTTTCAAATTGGAAGTAAAAGAAATAATCTTCAATCCACGATCTTCAACACCACTACGACGAAGGTGAAGAGTCGAAGCAAGAGCCAAAAAATGTGTGCTATTTATGGACAACAATCAGTATGGAATGCAGCAGCAAAGCACAAGAGATTCCAGAGACAAGTCTTTCGTTAAGATTTACTTTCTTGTTGTGGCAATTGCATAATATTTGTATACACATTTCACAATTCAAAAGATTCATTACAGTAAGTTGAGTAGTTTCCATTAGTAAATGCGGGGAAAATATCTTCTGAAGGCACTATGCCAAGAGGAACGCAGCTATCTACCGAGCTAGTATTCTATCGTATAGTAAATCGGGAGTCTCAGTTCGCAAAATAGAGCTGAAAGTACAATAAATCGAAATAAGAATACTATCCTCAACTTTTTGAAAAATCCTGATGGAAAATCAAGAGACTTGGTCTGAAGACTAAGATGAACGACAAGTAACAGTAGTAGCATTATGTCCTGCGGTGTTTTAGCTTCCGTAGCAATACCTTATTTCTTTAATTTCGCATAAGGTGAACGCAGAAAATTACTCAGAGATCTTGGATTGAATGTTGACGAAAAATTTCACGGTGAGTTTTAGACGTATCAACAGGACTACAAAGGAGTTTTTCGCGTCGAAAAATATTCCTGTGCTGACACAAGTTTTTAATATAGCTTACTCCAGCTCAAAACAGCAGTTCAATAGGAATCGCCAAAAAACTCTTTATTGTCCTTCAGTCACGAATAAATTCGATGCCACGACGATTAATATAAGTTAAAATAAATAACAAAGGACACACAAGCTATTAAAAATTATTTTATGTTGTTTCTCAAGATTTATTATTTTCTTGGGTTAAATATTAGTTTTGCCCCATGTTAATACATTTTAACAATAAAAAGCTGAAATAAATCCTCTAACATGCTTCGATTTTACTTTTTTTCTTCCCTTATGTCGAAAGGCAAAATTATTCAACGTTTGATTATTTTATTGTTTGTTCAGTCTTACCATATAAGTATATTGGAGTAATGAGCCTTCCCTCGTGGAGTGTCTGCCAAGCGATCAACCGAATCGGCTGGTGGGGGAAAATGATCGTTGGACCTTCCCCTATCACTAGAAACCGGTCCCAGTTCGCTGGCAACAGCGGTGCAGTCAACATCGTTCCGCGCGTGAAAGCTTTTTTAAAAGTGTGTTAGGATTTTACAGTGGCGAAAATGCAGCGATCGTTGGAGCAACGTTACTCGATCAAATTTTGCGTAAAGCTAAATGAACAGGATAATACTTTAGACAATTGTATCATATGAGATGAAACCTGGTGCTTTGAGTACGATCCTGAGGGTAAGAGAGAGAGTGCGGAGTGGCACACGAGCCAGTCGCCACGACCCAAGAAGCCGCACATTGGCTGAAAAACCGCGTCGCCCGGGTTCGGCCCGACCTCCTCAACAATTGGACCCTTCATCACGACAATGCGCCGCCTCGCACCGTCTACCTCTGCACCTCTGCATTGGCCAAGATGGGGGTTCCGGTGCTTCCCCACCCTCCCTACAGCCCAGACCTGTCCCCTCCGGACTTCTTCTTGTTCCCGCGCCTGAAAAGGAAGCTGAAGGGGAGGCGTTTCGACTCCATCGAGGCGATCCAAAAAACTGTGACAGCCGAATTAAACGCGATTCCGGCGCATGAGTTTAAAAAATGTTTCCTGCAGTCGAAGGACCGCTACCAGCGGTGTATTGACGCTCAAGGGTCCTATTTTGAAGAATATTAGTTGTATAAGCCAAAAAGGTTTAATAAAACTGCTTAAAAAAAATAAGGCTCATTACTTTTCAATTAAACCCTGTAAGTACATATATAAATATAAATATTTGAATTATTCTCGATCCAAGCTCCAGTAGAGGCTTCAACCTCATGAAGTCGCTTGTTTAAAAATCATCAAATTTTTATTATAATTGAAAATTTTTACGACCCGGAGTTTTTCGGGATACCGTTATTGCAATTCCGCGATCCCAGGATTAGTCCGTAATTGTTCAGCCTCCATTTCATATGCTTTGTAAGAAAATACAAGTCCCGGAAATCCCGTAATTTTTCGGGACTTAAAAAAGATTCACATAGGGATGTAAACTATGCGTGAACTATGTGCGAGCAAACAAACAAACTCACATTTATCAGCGAGTGTGGATTAGATGGCAAATACCCAAAACTCATTTTCTTAAAGACCCATTAACCTCTTCAGGGACGAATTTTTTAAAGTGAAAAAACGTTAATTTTATTTTTCATTTTATTACGAGCTATTAAGCTTACATTTATAACAATTCAGTAAGATAAGAAAAATATAGAAAATAGTAATTTTACAAAAAAAAATTATGTCCATATATGTGGCCATTTAGCGTAGAGTTCATCTATGAATGGAAAGATTTCAAAAATCCTAAACGTACACATGTGTGCCGATGTCCCTGAAGAGGTTAACTTGATCTTATGATGAAATTAATCAGTAGTCGGCTGGCTTTTATCATATTCCTGAAATGCATACCGGAAGCTTGCGTTGGCGCCTACAGACCGAGGTGATAAAAAATATCTACTAGACTTAAATTGAGTATGAAATAAGAGAAGCAAACGAAAAGTCAGTGCTATCTTTAAAGGAATTAAGTAACAGCGTCCAATTAGCGAAGCTCTGATAGACGTCTCAGCAAAGTTCAAGTCAAAATGCGATTGCATTTTCTTCTCATTCGCGGTGCTGCAGCCGCTTAAATAATTTTAACTGAGCTCAAGTGTGCATTAAAATGTTTAAACTCCAGCTTTGTATTGTTATTTGTATCTTATTTGAAGTTTTTGTGCGCCACACCTTTATTCATACAACCACCATAGATCCATTAAGGATTTGGGGGAGGAGATCAAATTTGAATACATCCACTCAAGTACCATTAAAGCAGACTACAACGGAGGGTGTGCAACAAGGTCTAACCAATTTTTCAAATGAAATTGCCATGAGGAATGTGTTAAGAGTAAGACACAATTATCCACAGATACAGTTTCCCGACCCTCTCCCCACTAAACCTAAGGTCAACGATAAATTGTATAATTAATTTTAAATGAATTAATTAGTTGTTAACTTTCAAGCGATATTAAAGTTGTGAGACTTTTAAATGTACAAATAAAGTGTTCATATATCACAAGAGATATAATAATGATAATATAACTAAAACTTTAATCTTAACAAATTTTCCTGAAGCCATTTCTTTAATTTGAGGTGCATATCAATATAAGTTTGTACAGGATTGTCGAAATGAATCCGCAGTATTGAATTTGAATCTGAGTACGGTCTGCTCCCCCTACTGTGGAGTCACACTATAAATACTCTACTCATTAATTTACAAAATAGTGGTTGTGATGTCATCGCTTATTCGGACAAATTGCATTAACAGCACTAGAAAAGTAAGAGAGCAAAGCCCCTTATCTAAGTCGGGTGGGGCTTATTATTCTATGCCGTTAACTCAACGGCACCGAAACATCCAAGGCAGGCCAAAAGGTGCGCTCACAGCTCTGTATGCATGCCAAACGGCTATAGGTAAATGATGGGACTTAAAACCGCGCATAGTACACAGGCTGTGCGGTTATGAGGCCTATCTTATTCTATGGGCTTACTGTTTGGTGGCCAAAATTGGGAAATATTGCATCCAAAAGCAAAATGGAAAGCGTTAAAAGCATCATTTATGATTATCACAGTAGCGCTGCCTTCTACCCCAACTCAGGCCTTTGACCTTTTATACCCTTTTAGACCTTTATCAACATTTATGTGCACCCAAGTCAAGTTTCAGGCTAGTTACAACGGAATCACCCTTGAAAATAGTTCAAATTTGGGCACTCGAAAATTCCCGTAACTCTTTCGGAAACACATAGCGAACTAGATTAAGCTGCTTCACAATTCTGTTGTGAAAAACAAAAAAAACTGCACACGAATTCCAGATAGATGTGAATGGGTCAGTGTTTATTTTTATTGAACGCTCAACAATAGATGAGGAGTGTCGTTCGCTCAGAAGTGCTGCAGCTGACCTTAGGTCTACGGCTACTTGACTACTGCAGCGTCTTTCAAGTTGAGTTAATAGCTAAAAGGTAGCAATTGAATGTAGAGATATTCTTAATCAGCTGCCTTAACGGTGCAACACAAACCTTGCTTGGGATTCTATACACAAAGATTCTAATCAGTCATCTCTACCTAGTATATAAACGATACTTTATCCTCAAACATACTCTGGATCAGATCGATCGACATTGCTCAGTTCAAGAATAGATGAAGCTTGAAGCCAACTTTTGAGGTAAGTAGACAGATCTGGCCTAGAAAGAATTATCACGCAAGCCTTAAAAATAAAAAATTTCATACTTTTCATAGTGATGCCCTAAAATACTATGTTCCAGAAATTCAGATGAAATTAAATCTTTCATATAAAATAATTCGCAATATGAAGTTCGAGGAAAGATATAATGGATTATAATAAGCATCTTGTTAGTTTATATTTTAAAGTAAAATTGATAGATTGTAATAGGACTATGAATAAGTTCGTGCGGTTTTACAACAGATGGCGTAACTTGATTATTATTCCATCGATCCACATTTCCAAACATTCATTGGAGAGCTACTGTCGTAAGGCACAAACGTCAGTATAAGTTTTTTATTTGAAGCGTAAACAACAATATTTTTACCACACTTGAAAATGTCGAATTTCGTGCCAAATAATGTGTTTTTGCGGGGAATTCTTCTTCATTATTTTAATATGAAGAAAAAAGCAGCCGAAAGTCATCGTATCTTGGTGGAAGTTTATGGTGAGCATGCTCTATCTGAGCGAACGTGCCAGAAGTGGTTTGCACGCTTTAAAAGTGGTGATTTTGGCTTGGAAGACGAAGAACGCGAGGGTGCGCCGCCAAAGTTCATGGATACCGAATTGGAGGAATTGCTCGATCAAGATCCGGCTCAAACGCAAGAAGAGGTTGCAAAAACTTTGGGAGTTGATCAATCAACCATTTCCAAACGTTTAAAAGCCATGGGAATGATCCGAAAGGTAGGCCATTGGGTGCCGTATGAATTGAAGCCAAGAGACGTTGAACGCCGTTTTATGGCATGCGAACAACTGCTTCAACGGCACAAAAGAAAGGGTTTTTTGCATCGAATTGTGACTGGCGATGAAAAGTGGGTCCATTACGACAATCCAAAACGTCGGGCAACGTATGGATTCCCTGGCCATGCTTCAACATCGACGTCGGCGCAGAATATTCATGGCCTGAAGGTTATGCTGTGTATCTGGTGGGACCAGCTGGGTGTTGTGTATTATGAGCTACTGAAACCGAATGAAACGATTACGGGGGATGTCTACCGACGACAATTGATGCGTTTGAGCCGAGCACTGCGAGAAAAACGGCCGCAATACGCCGATAGACACGACAAAGTTATTTTGCAACATGACAATGCTCGGCCACATGTTGCACAAGTGGTCAAAACATACTTAGAAACGCTCAAATGGGATGTCCTACCCCACCCGCCGTATAGTCCAGACCTTGCGCCATCCGATTACTATCTCTTCCGATCGATGCAACATGGCCTGGCTGACCAGCACTTCCGTAATTACGATGAAGTCAAAAAATGGATCGATTCGTGGATTGCGGCAAAACCGACCGAATTTTTCACAAAGGGAATCCGTGAATTGCCAGAAAGATGGGAAAAAGTAGTAGTAAGCGATGGACAATATTTTGAATATTAAATTTGTAACCATTTTACGTCAATAAAGTTTCAAATTTCGAAAAAAAACCGCACGAACTTATTCATAGTCCTATTAGTTTATTTAAAGAAAAATTAAAAGAGATACTTACAGTGACATAACGACGACTTACTTCGACCAACTTCAACTTCATTCTATGAAGAAAAAGACATTCTTGTTACCGCTCCCTAATTGACAACGAGGCGTAGTTTGGAATGTTTGAGAGAAAGATTCTGCGGGAGACTCTTTGACCTTTGCACATTGCCAATGGTGAGTATTGCAGGCGATGGAACAATAAGCTGTTTGAGCTTTACGACGAATATGGATCCAGGGACTTCATTGGATAGTTCACGTCGTCCAAATGGATACAAATGCTCCAGCTCTGAAAGTATTCGTTGCGGTACCAGCTGGTGGCAGCAGAAGAAGAGGAAGGCCTCCTCTGAGTTGGAAAGATCAGGTGGATACGGACTTGACTTTACTTGGTACGTTCAAATCGCGCTGGTTAGCACGAGAACGAAACGACTAGCACGTTTTGTTAAACTCAGCCAAAATCGCCAATCTAGAAGAATAAGAAGAAAAACATAGAAAATGATGAAAAGCGCACTATAGGAAGTATACTATGAAAAGCCAATGGCATCTGATAAATTATTATTCCAAAGTACACTTTGGATCATTGAAGTTTTGGTGATTCAAAGAAGAGTGTGTTTCGGTAACGAAGTGAGGTATAGAATAGTGAAGGTACCGGCGAATCATTACATATCGAGGATGGAATAATCGACATGTACGAGGGTTCAATAAATACCCGTGTTTGCTGACAGAGGGCGTTCCTGAGGGAAGTTGGTATTAGCATCGTGTGCTGTCATCTATCAAATGGCGACAAAGCAAATTTCAGACTGATTTATAGGTTAGTTTGGATTTGGTAGTTATTCGAGTATCGTTCTGTAATTCCCTTTTGGATGGGGAAAAAAGCGAGGAGATAAAAGCAAAGTTAGATGCTGTCTATAGGGACGCTACACCGTCACAGTTATATATTGGTTCAACCAATTTAAATGTGGGCGAACATCTGTTTTTGATGAGGAGCGACCAGGACGTCAGGCTGACGTGGTTACCGAGTAAATCATTCACAAAGTGCACGACATGATTCCCGCCATATGTGTTTCGCATGGAAAGGCAATTAATATTTTACATGATATCTAAGTTGGCAATGAATAAATTCTTGGCCCGCGATTGCTCACATGCAACAACAAGCGGATGCGGCTGTTCACTTCGAATCAGTGTTTGAAGCAATTTAAGCGATATCTGAAGAAATTTTTCCGTCGAGTTGTCACCGTTGATGAAACCTGGACTCATCGTTACACACCAGAAACTAAGAAACAATCAAAACAATGGATTTCTCCCAGTGAATCTGTTCCAATGAAGGTGAAGACAGTCCCATCAGCCGAAGTGGTCATCGCGACAATTTTTTGTGATGCGAATGGCGCCATCCTCATGGACTTTTTAGAAAAGCAAGAAGGACAATACCACAGTGAGTTATTGGTCCACTTTCACAAAAGCTTTAAGGAGACACGGCCGCATTTGGCGAAAAAATGATGCTGTTTTACCACGATAACGCACCAGCGCATACATCCGGAGTTGTCGCCGCCAAACTACATGAATTGCGTTATGAATTGCTGCCGCACCACCTGTTCACCGTTCACCGATCTGGCTCCCTGGGACTATTTCTTCTTCCCTAACTTGAAGAAATGGCTCGCGGGAAAAAAATTTAGTTCAAACGTGGAAGTCATCGCCAAGACAGAGGCGTATTTTGAAGAGTTCGACAAATCCTATTTTTTGGAAGGGTTAATAAATGGCCGGAGCGTTGGGGGAAGTGTATCTTTCTAAAAGAGACCTATGTTGAAAAAAAATTTTTAAAAAGGTGTCTTCATTTCTAACACGGAGACTTAATAAACCGCCGCGTATAGCTTAACAAATATTCTAGTAGCTCCAAACACAGCAACTTGCAAGAATGAAGGAAAAAGTGTATGGGAACGGAAAACAATTGGGATGTAATTGATTTACTTTGATGTGACTAAAGCAGGTAGATACCTGATTTCTTTAAACTAACCTACATCCCTTTATGACTCTATATCAAATTGCATTTTTCAAGTAATTGTAAAGAATAACATTTTTATATTTCTATGCGGCTTTAATCGTGTGACTTAAAAATTTTCGTTTGTTCAGAAAAAGTAGATTTTCATTTAGAACTACTAGCGGGTTAAGAGGCCTTTCTTAGCAAATACTTTTCTTAAGAAATTATTTTGGCAAAAACATTTATTTTTTTTCCAGGACTCCGAAAAGAAATATCCAACGCCAAATATCCAATACCAATGCCAAATATTCGGGCTTAAGGTAGTAGTCTGGTAACTTATTTTGAAAATTTCGAATTTCGGTTTTTACATATTTTGAAAGTGCGATATATTGGTAATATACCGGACAAATTTTAGACCGAAATTCGAAATATTGACGAAATTATAGCATATACATGAGAGCGGCTCGTACTTGCGCGGCTCAATTGCTAAAACCTTAAACGCGTTTTTTCTCAAAACAACGTTTTTCCGGATGGCCGTCGTGAAAACAAATTTTCTATCTAACTGATTGAGCTGAAGTTTAGATATGTTTTTCTACACATCAATAGTTCTGGCGGCTGGTAGATTTAATTTATTTCGTCCCTAACTTTCCATTTTTTAGTCCGATTTCCACTTTAAAAAAGGCAATTTTGTTACGAAGTCCGCCATTTTGTTATTTTTTGTCAAAATCATTTAGTTTTACTACCCGCCAGAACGACAAGCACACTGATTAATAAGCAATTTGTTTTTTTTGTTTCAGATGACGACAAGTGACGAAATCACGCCGGCCAGCCACTGTACCTCTTTTTTTTGCCGCTTGCTGCAGTGTACAAAAATAGTATCAAAACATTAAAAAAAAAATTTTTGTACTCCTTCTGATACCTTTAATAACATATCAGAAAATCAAACCGATTGAATTTTATTTACCCTTCCAAAAAATGTCCCAAACATGGCCTCAAAAAACGTGTAAGTTACCAGACTACTACCTTAATCAAGTGATATGTAGTGTATATATGAAGCACGATGTTACTAGACCGGTTGCATGGCACATATCCATATCTATGAAGACTCCAGTTCTCACAGGTGAAAGAATTTTACAAACATTTGCTGAACACAATGGACGAGTCAAAGCCAAATTATTGTTTTCCTTTTTTTCCATGCGACTAATTGTCTTTATTTGCTCCATTGTGATTTGGATTTAGTTTGTAAAGGGTGTTTTTTTTAGAGGTTAGGTTTTCAAGTTGGCACTACTTTTTTCGTAGATGGTCTTTTTGACAGCTGTCACTTGATTTATGCTCAGTTTGGTTTGCCATTTCATAATGATAGGACTTACACCTGAACAACGTTTTCAAATCGTGCAAATTTATTACGAAAATAATGGTTCGGTTGGCGCGACGCATCGCGCGCTGCGTCCAATATTCGGTCGACATAATCGTCCATCAGAGTCACTAATTCGATTAACCATGGATCGGTTTCGCACCCCGTTTGCTCTAGTGGATAATACGCATCCTCAGAGACGTCGTACAGTGCGCACCGAAGACGCTATTGCTGTTGTGGAGCAGAGTATCGAAGAAGACCCGAATGAGTCCATCCGCCATCGCGCGCAGCAATTGGAGATGTGCCCATCCACTTTATGGAAGATTTTGCGGAAGGATCTTGGTTTGCGGGCTTACAAAATCCAACTCGTGCAAGAATTGAAGCCGAACGACCATCAAGCGCGTCGCACGTTCGGTGAATGGGCCCAAAACGAGATGGCCACCGATCCCGATTTTCACAAGAAAATTTTGTTCAGCGATGAAGCTCACTTTTGGTTGAATGGGTATGTCAATAAGCAAAATTGTCGCATTTGGAGTGAACATAATCCACAAGCCATTGCTGAGACGCCGTTACATCCTCAAAAAGTCACTGTTTGGTATGCTCTATGGGCAGAGGGAATCATTGGTCCATATTTCTTTAAAAATGAAGCCGGCCATAATGTTACAGTCAATGGAGAGCGCTATAGAGCCATGATTAATGACTTTTTCGTGCCTGAATTGGACGATGTTGATGTGGACGACCTTTGGTTCCAACAAGACGGCGCTATATGCCATACAGCCAACGCAACAATCGATTTATTGAAGGAAACTTTTGGTGAGCGCATTATCTCGCGCCGTGGACCTGTGGCGTGGCCTCCAAGATCGTGCGATATAACACCGCTGGACTATTTCTTGTGGGGCTATGTGAAGTCGCTTGTCTACGCAGATAAGCCCGAGACGATTGACGTCTTGGAAGAGAATATTCGGCGCGTTATTGCTGACATACGGCCCCAATTGCTGCAAAAAGTGGTCGAAAATTGGGCCTCTCGGCTGGAATGTATTCGAGCCAGCCGCGGCGGCCACTTGCCCGAAATCATTTTTAGAACATAATGGCAAACCCTTATCTTTATAATAAAGCTAAATTCTTAGCCATAACATTAAATTATATACGTTTTATTTCATCTTGAAAACCCAACCTCTAAAAAAACACCCTTTATTTATTAAAAAACGTGTTTTCTTGTTATTTTATTATGCTTTTTTTGTAGAACGTTGATCATATTTTTTATTTCTATCATATTTATGTTCACATGTGTAGTAATGTATTTGAATATGTATGATACTTTCAAGTTTTTTTTACTTCTTATACTTATATAAGTATTCTAAGAAAACTTATAAATATACTATACTTATTTCATATACTGTGGACGTCCAGCATAATTAATTTTCGGAATAATGAATTTTCGGTTTGAAGAATCATCAAAACTATCTCGCTGATATTTTTGATGGTGAAAAGATTTCGGAGGTGTAGCCAATATCAGACCGTCAATTGGCTGACGTCATGTGGGTCATAACAGCGGTTCGTTTACGAAAAAACTGAGATTATGTTGGTGATATAGGAAAAAGTCTATACACGTGTTGACGACTGATTGGACAACTGTCATCGAATGCAGATAGTGTGGAAAAAAACATTTCCCACGATGCAGTTTTCAATGCAAGTGAAAATGAAATGCTTCCCGCACTGATTAGGCGCGACGGCAAATCAACATCCTTCCATGAATCAATATTGACTTTGATAGCAGCAGTTTTTCCAATTGGAAAACCATGCTGTTAATTATATTAATAGCGATCAGTTTTGTTTTCCACATTAAGTGCCAATGTTCGGTTCGAATAGAGGATATTCACGGAATTGTGCTGATGGTTTTTCAGCTTGAGGTGAAAGCGGAAATGAAGATAGTGTGCGTTCCACTACTTATATAGGCGGGACAAAGCAATAAATTTTGGTACCAAGAGACTTGCAAGCAATCACAGGGCAGAAAAGCCTGTAAGCTGTTAAGAAGCAAATGCGAGATGGAGACTTTTTCAGTAAAAAAAATTAAAACATTCTGGGACATTCTTTGTCGTTGATTTAAAGACAATAAATACTTTTTTAAATGAATATATTTACTTATTTAAATGAAAATTTGATGGTATAATGGGTAAAAAATTACTCGATTTAACGAATTTTTCGCTTTTACGCACATTCGTTACATTGGACGTTTACTCTGTTATTATTTATAGGAAGATAGATGTACCGTACCTACCTACTCAACTAATAACCGAACGCGAGATGACCCGGCGTCTTACAAATTTTTCGAACATCTCAATATTGGTGTGCTAAAGTAACCATTTGTGAAGCGCTCACACACTGTAGGCCGCATATATGTATGTACCTATATATGTTTGCATAAGATAATTGTAAACATTCTCAATAATTTAGTTCATGATCTCAATCACGTTTTTGTTCGCTTTAAAAAACTGATAACAGCTTAATGTTAAGAAGTGCTTCAAATAAGTCGATGTCAGCATTTTAAATAGTCAAAACACAGCATCCGTGAAAACAACACTCAAGCGGTTCAAATGTATGCACTGAAATCAAATCTAAAAAATTATTCGGCAATATTTTTGCTATACTACGTACTCAGATGCATTACGATCGTTTCTACACATCCGCCTGGGTTATACATAAATCTGCCCGTTAGTTATGATATCAACCCGCCACACAACCAACGCGCTCTGATAGCAAATAGCAACGATGGCGAATACCTGCAAATGCCATCACGGGAGCAACACCCTTGGGAAAGGCAACCATTGCATCACCAAGACAACTTGAATATCAAAACGCAGACAAGTGAATCCAGTTCCGAAGAATGTGTGCAATGCCGAACGGAATCGAGAGCAACCATTAATGCTCCTATCCATGGTTTCGCTCATAGAGACAGATCGTTTCCAGCAACGACGTTGAATGGAAATGCTTTGGACACAGAAATAGGCGCATACGATCAACATCATCCATGGCGTGTGCAAAGGCCACATAGGAGGCACAAGTCTCATCATCGCAGGTGGCATGCGGGCCACTTTGAGCAGGATAATGACGAATCAAGTGGAGAAAACGAACAGGTGGACACAAATGCTGACAGCGCGAAAACACCTTGTAATGATTGGCGGAAGAGTGTAGAACCAATGAACACAAATGGGGGTAGTCCTAAGGAGGAGGCGGAAATTGATTCAATAACAGCTGCTACTGGCATAGCAAAAACACCTTGTAGGAGGCACAGGTTTCATCATCGCAGGTGGCCTGCAGGCCACTTTAAGCCGGATTATGACGAATCAAATGAAGAAAACGAGCAGGTGGACACAATTGCTGACAGAGTGAAAACACCTGGTAATAACTGGCGGGAGAGCTTAGAACCAATGGATACAAATGGGGGTAGTCCTAAGAAGGATGCGGAAATGGATTCAACAACAGCTGCTATTGGCACCGCAAAAGAAACAACGACTCCAACTACAATAGCAACTACCGCGATAAGCGAGGGAATTACGTCGCCAATCGAAAAAATAACAAATTCTCAGGAAGTTCAGACAACAGCTGTAGTAAACTCACTTACGACCCCAACAACTGATAATACAAGTTCCCTTGAAACGACCGAGGCTGCACAGAGCATAGACATAAGAAGAGGATTTGCTTGAAATATAATCGAAAAAAAAAACACACCCAACCCGCAACTGAATAAGGCGAATACACACATGTACACATTTTTACTTTAAATTCATACTCGCAGACTGGAATTATTTTGGTTTATTTAATAGCTTTTAAATATACACTTTACAATAAACTATACTAATACCTATATCAGTGACAAATTAAAACGAAAATTATAAATTATAAAAATAAAAGTAAACATTACATTTACTAATCATTAATAGTTTACAAACAAAACCCAAGGAGTCCAGAGAAAATTATCTGTCATACAACATTTTTAGGTCTTATAACTGATTTTATTTTGAAAGTCAAAGCTTCACGGAATGTAGGATGACACGGCATAACAGAGCACAAGATATTTGCCTCCTGAGCTGTATAATATGTATGCATATTCAAGAATTCTATGTAAAATACAAGAAAGATAATCTTTTCGAAAATATTACCATATTATCCTTTCAAATGGATATATCTTACGTCCACAGAGGTGAATGTCCAGTGCAATTAATATTCTTATACATACAAGAGAGTGAATATCAGGTCTGGCAATATACTACGTAGTGAATAGTTATACATAGGATTTTCGTGGGTAGGTAAATACCTACACAGCAAACGCTTTCAATAAAATTACATATATTATATCTGCTGACAGAATTTGAAGGGCCCCTTTCCCCGACCATAAATTATATCAGTTTAACTCAGTGATTGATTTTCGTTTAAGAGGCCAAATATATTTTGAGCATTTTCGCATACCTAAACAGGATTTCTCTCTAAATTACTCCAAGATCTAAAATGTGAAAGTAAGTACTCCCATTCAAAACGCTGCGCAGTTACACCTGAAGAGTCTAATTTTCTACAGAAAATTAATTCCCAAAAACTTTCAACAAAGAATTAAATTTTTTTCCAAACACACTCGGTTGTTCAATAAGTTTTGCGGTTCATTAAGAAAAACACAATTTTATGGTTGAAAATACCCTTTATTATTCAGTATCTCTGAACATCCATACACTTGTTCCAAGGAGATTCCAATTTATGAATTCCATCCCTGTAGTGAGAATGAGTGCATTTGCTTCTCTACAGTAACGTGTGGATTTTTTGAGCCCCAAATCCGACAATTTTGCTTATTTACGTAGCCACCGATGTGAAAATGAGCTTCATCAGAAAAGAAGAAGAAGACTCACCACTTCAGAAATAGATTTTCAATATTTTCCAATTTTGTTCAAGCGTATAGCGTCCCATTTCGTAAATGTCAAACCTTTAAGTAAATTATGAACACATTTTGCATGTCATTTGTGTTAACTTTCTCAAAAAAATAGGTGGTTCAAAAAGCAAAACGTTATATGGCCCACCCTGTATATGCAAAAGAAAGCGTGCTTCATATTTTATTACTCCCACTATCAGGTGGCTTAGTTTTTGGAAGTGGTGAACGTAAACTGCCGGGACTGATGAATACTCCTCCTTTGTACCGTTCACAATCAGATTCAGGCTATTTCAAGTTAGAAGCTCATTTTTAGCAGTATTTTGCTCTGACAACTGGCCTTAATCCGAGGCCATCTTCTCACAGATATTAAGTAAAAAGTCTACTATAATATTCTATACTATAACACTACATGGTGGCCCCCTTGCCGAATGGGTTGGTGCGTGACTACCATTCGGAATTCACAGAGAGAACGTTGGTTCGAATCTCGGTGAAACACCAAAATGAAGAACAAGTTTTTTCTAATAGCGGTCGCCCCCCGACAGGCAATGGCAAACCTCCGAGTGTATTTCTGCCGTGAAAAAGCTCCTCATAAAAATATTTGCCGTTCGGAGTCGGCTTAAAACTGTAGGTCCCTCCATTTGTGAAACAACATCAAGGGCACACCACAAATAAGAGGAGGAGCTCGGCCAAACACCCAAATGGGGTGTACGTGCCAATTATATATATATATAACACTACATAAAATTCCAATTTTTATAAAATTCCCAGCCATTGAAGCTGTAAGTTGATGAAAAATAATTGTTTTTCGTTAAACTGCATAATGTTTTAAAATGGGATATATATATGGATTTTGAAAGAGAATAAATCTCATTACTATAAAAAAAGTGTATCATAATAATAATAGTATCATGATAAAATCCAATAGTAAGCAAATTAATTAACATGATTAAAACATGCCAATAAATCCTTCAGCAGTCATTATTTAATGCATCTGCGATAAAATGTTCTTAAAGAACTTTCGTCATAATCACATAGTTTTTTTGTCTTGTTCACTGCTCTCGGAAGCATAGAGCCTCGACAAGAATTGTCTTGCTTTGGTTTCGTTAATCTATTAGATTTCTGACAGGGTAGGTGATTAGCCTGCCGCTACCAGTCCTAAATAGTAGGAATGCCCACCTATCGTTGCTTAGGAACAACGCCTTCTTACTGCTTGGAGCGCCATCTGTGTTTCACACTTTTCTGCCAGAAGAATCGCACAGATGGTTGAGGACTTCGCTAAATTTAGTGTGTCTGCACTATTACCGCGGTTGCCTGCTTAATCTTGCTGGCGCTACTGATGCAGTGTGTAACTGCGCCTGTTTGTTGTTGCTTGTTTTAGCAGCTACAATGCAAATAATGCGCTGAGGGTTTGAGGAATGAGATTTTTTTTTAGAAACAAGGAAAGTAGGTTAATTTGGAAAAGAGCGAGGACCGTGCTTTACGTGGGGTTCGAACCCACAATCTCTGGGATGGCAAGCTAGTGCACTTACTCTAGACTACCGAGGCCGGTAGTTTTTATAGATTAATTAACTAATTCAGTTTAAATTTTTATTAGGTGCGCAAATAAGTTCTCGCTTTTTTTTATGAAAATACAACTTTATTCTGAAAAAATGGTTACAAGTGAATCATTGAAAGTATCGCCCATCGCTGGCTACTACTTTTCCCCATCTTTCTGGTAGATCTCCTATACCATCGTGGTAAAACTGTTCACCGTTTGAGGCTATCCACGGATCAACCCACTTTTTGATGTCTTCAAATGAATGGAACTACTGGTCAGCTAGACCATGTGCCATCGATCGCAACAGGTGATAGTCGGACGGCGCAATATCTGGAGAATATGCCAGGTGGGGTAGGATTTCCGATTTCAGTGTTTCCAGGTAGGTTTTAACGGGTTTGACTACGTGAGGCCGATCGAATCACTTTTTCATGCCTCTCCGCGTATTGCGCCCGCTCCTCTCGAAGTGCTCGGCTCAATCGCATCTATTGAAGTCGATACCGATCCCCAGTGATGGTTTCGTTTGGTTTTAACACTTCATAATAAATAACATCAACTTGCTCCCACCAAATACATAGCATTACCTTCGCAGCTTGATTATTCGGCCGAGGCGACAACGTAGAAGCATGACCGGGCAGTCCCCATGACTTTCTTTTCTTTGAATTGCTGTCTTGCAAAGCCCCCTATTTCTGAATCATTCCCAAAGCATGCAATCGCTTGGAAATGGATTGGTCGGTAACTCCTAATACTGAAGCAAGCTCTTCTTGCGTTTGACACGGATACTCATTGAGCAATGCCTCCAATTCAGCGTCTTCGAAGGTTTTTGGCCTTCTTTCACGCGGACGGTCGTCAACATTAAAAGTACCGTCTTTGAAGCGACGAAACCAATCTCGCCACGTTGTTTCACTTAAAGCAGCATCTTCATAAATTTTTTGTAGCTCGCTTCAGCCGCCGTTTTTTTCGAATGAAAGAGGAAAATCAACACTTTCCCCAAATGACGATTATTCGGCACAAAAGCAGACATTTTCACAAAACCCAAAGTATATGATACCAAAACAATATCACTAATGTGTTGAAGCAGTTTGTTTACCATATGTCTAAGCTTGGTTTATGACGTTTAGGTTATGTTACAATCGACTAGCACACACTGCTGGTGGGATCTATTGACAAACAGCGAGAACTTAGTTGCGAAATCCTTTTAGTTAAGGGCGCAGCTTTTTTCAGAAATATGTTTGGACTTAAAATTCTTTAATCAGCAACCGTTTAATGCCGATCTTGTAAAATTTTGCTTAATTAAATTACTTGTTAATTTTTCGGATAGGTGGCAACTCTTTTTATGCGATCGCCACCAAATTTCACAAACGAAGTTTGTTCAGTTTAGATGTGTAAATTTGGACTAAATCCATTATTATAATGTTTGCTTCATTCCTTGAACTAACTTTGTCTTTTATAATTGACTCTTGGGTTATTTTAAAAGACTTTCTGAACATAAACTTAAAGCAAGCGAATTTTCATCATATTTTCACTCATACCCCGTCATATGAATGGTATAATCAATTCTTTAAGAAACTATGCACTTGCAATATTTATTATGTTGCAAAAAGTAAATCAAAACAACAAAGCTGCACTCATTTGTTTACAAGTATTTTTACTGATAAGCAATAATCGCGTGCTGTAAGTGAAGAAGGGACACTTCATGCCTTGGGCCTCGACAGTAGTCGTATTTCCAGCGTGACATAAAACAGCAGGGCTTTTTCGCTGAGAGTGTAGCAAAACAATAAAGAGGGATAATAAATAATAAAAAATATATATAAAAAAGTTCCATGTTTCTTCACATTAAATTTGCATTACTCTGCATATTCACAAAATGCCTCATATACACAGCAGTGCCGCCAGCACTAGAGGTCACTCCACAACCACATCCAGTCGACAACCAGCCAAACCAAACAAATGAGAATTTAATTTTAATGAAATTCATACGCGAACAACAAATAAAGAAACAACAACAGCTCCAACAAAACCCTCACTCAGACAAAAGTGATCGACCACATTTTCGACATCATGTTGTCACTACAACAACAACAACGAGAACCGTAATTGTAGGGCAACGAAATTCTTTGTCTGCCCTCACAACGCCTAACAGCATTCGGCAAAATTTCACCGCTTTAACACCCAAAAGAAGCGTCGCCGTCGCTGCTGCCTCCTCGGTCAATGTGACAGAACCATATGCCGAGGAGCTCGTACTGTACATGGCAGCGAAACGTAAATGCAATCATCATCGTCTGCGATGTTAAAATCCATAGATAGTGTAAAAAGCGGGCATACATACATACATACATACATAATATATGTCTATAAATAGCACATAAATATTTTAATAAGTAAACAAGTATTTGAACTTTGCACATACAAACATACAAACAAAAAAATGCAATTAAATAAATAAAGGAACGATTGATGTGGTAGCCCTTTAATAGCGGCAAAATATAATATAAATAAATGCCAATACTTGTATGTTTTAGCAGAAAACAAAATAAATGAAAGGTTAACGCTTATCAAGTTAAAAAAAAATTATCAAAAATTATAAAGCAAAAATATTTTGATTGCGAAAATATCAACGACTTCTTGCGCTTTTTTGTTTAATCTCATATGGAGTACAGGGCACACATAGTGAATCACAGTGTAAATGCAAGTTGAAAAGATTTCATAAATAAGGCCAAAATCAGACCGGTAACCAGCTGTGAGCGAATTTGAAAGAATCAGCTGGTTAGCTAACGCAACATGGGTCATTACACCGGTTTGTTTTCGAAAAAACTGAGATATGTGTTGGTAGTATACGAAAAAATCCAAGAATATTAGAAACAAGATTGCGCTCATCAGAGAGTATGTGATGTCACATTGGTGTAGTTGCATGAGAGAGATGTGAAAATACGATCAAAAATGCAAGAAGAAGAAGAAGTCACTCAAACTGCACACAAATAAATTGCGAAAGTGCGACATCACACACACAGTAATTCTGTCAAATTCGCTGAGAGCAAAGTAGCGGTACCACGATTATTCTCTCCATCGAGGAAAAAATTAACACAGAACTTGTCTGAACACCGACAGATTGGCCGAATGTGTGAATATATGTGAAATCAGCGAGCAGATGCGGCAGACTCTCGCACAACTCTGTTTTTCACCATAGCGAATGGCCAAACCTGATAATCTCTCATCCTCATTGGTGTAAATTATATACCCAATCAAGGATGATATATTACCCGGTTTGCGCGTTAGGTATGGTGGAAAAAAAATTGTTGAGGGGAAGTCTGGATTCCACATGACGTGACTTGGCCTATGTATTGTGGATTTTCATCACTACCGCAAGCTAAATTTTGTGAGTGACATCAGCACATCTGACAAAACACTCAGAGCCGAAAAACGGTCTGCTAGAGCACCTTTAAAAAATGTTTTCACAATGTATACCCAATATATTTCTCACAAACATAGTCGGGCAGGTTCTGTAATTCACTTTTGATTGAATATTATTGAATATTTTCTTTCAACCGCATTAAAATTAACTCAGAAGTGAATTACACAACCTATCCGTATAGTTCACTTAAACGTTTGGTACTTGTTATTAAATTATATTGTATTATAAAAAACTACTATACACTATAAAACTATAAAAATACAAAAACAACAGTTAAACAATAAATAAAGAAACAATAGTGCAGAAAATTAATGAATCATAGATAATTTTTATACAGATGCGGCCACCGTAGCCGAAAGGGTTGGTGCGTGACTACCATTCAAGAGTGCATAGATTCGAATCTTCGTGCAGGACACAGCAAAACGGTAGAAACAATTTTTTCTAGTAGCGGTCGCCCCTCGGCAGGTAATGACGAACCTCCGAGTGTATTTCTGACATGAAAAAGCTCTTCATAAAAAACGTTTGCCTTTCGAAGTCGGCGTAAAACTTTAGGTTCCTGCATTTATTTTTTTTTTCTCATTTATTTACTTGTAGGTCATATGTACATCCTGTATTCACAAAGAATTTTATTTAATTTTAACAAATTTTCATGACAATTTTAAACTTTTTCATCGAAATTTTTCTAAATATTAGAATTAAATTATAAATAATTTGGATTATCCAGTTTTGTAGCCCACAGAATGTTGATGTAATATAGTGCAAATTCCAAATGTTTTTTTTTTTTGTTATTGCTTTTTTGCGGCGTTCTTGCGCTATTTCCCAGTATAAAGAAATTTCGAGCATTTGTTACTTAATTTATAGAAATCATAGTTTTACCCGAATTGAATTCATATTCAGAGGGCCTAGGTAAGAAAACACATTTTCGCAGAAATCATATTTATGCATATAAATTTGGTAAAGAAACAATTTTGAAAAACAATTCAATGAAAATGTAATTTCTAGTTTATTGCACATAATCAGGACTAAAATTTCGATGTTTTTTGCCATGTACTCATAACTCTAAAACGACATAAATACAAATTTTAAAGGCACTCCCAATTTATATTCGTTCGTTCAAAAGAGAAATACTAGGTAGGTAGGTGAAATGGTGCAAGACTCGCACTCCCAAATAGCACTAAAGCGGCGTTTTGATACCATTATGAGACTTCCAAGGGGAACACGTCTTCAGCCAATCAGAATTGTTGATATAATGAAGAAAGTTGATGGGATTTAGGTTGGAGCACTGCCCGAGCCTGTCAAAGAAAGAAGCACCCAGTGACCTCAATTGTCTCCTTCTCTGGAAGGCCCCCACAGCTTCTGCAATGGGGATTAAATGGTAAACACAGCTTTTCTGCGTGAGTGCCCGTCGTTTAATGACCGGTAAGCTCAGCTACAAGTTTTGAAATTGAATGGCGTGGAGTCGCCAGCATTATTTGCGTACTGCGTCTATTGTGCTGGGGTCATAGGATTTTCGAAATAGCACACGAAGAAATGGCGCATCATCTAATCTGTGCTTTCCTGAGAAATAAGTTGTGCGATTCCCCTTTAATAACATTCAGGGTGATGCCGATCACCGGGTTGGATACTGATGAGACCAATTCAGTCGACCCTTTCCTGGTAAGCTCAACAGCAATTTCATTTTCCTACATGTTACTATGTCCTGGAACACTTCCTGTGCATCCTTCTCGCCTTTGCTCGAATCAGGTTTGAGGTCTTTGGCACTGATGTGTTAAGAAGAGACCATCTTGGCTCCTTGGCACCACAAGATCTACTCAGATTTCTTCGAAGATCGGGTAGATTTAAAGAAAATTAAAAGTGAATCCAAGTGTAGTACAACGGACATAATTAATGTCTGAGTGCTGCACTTGCTAGTTGTCCCGACAAAAAAAAACAAAAAAAATGTCCTGAAACCCAGATCAGAAAAATGTTACATGCCCACCCAAGAAATTTGATCTCCTCCTTGCAGGAGTTGAAAGTTTGAATCTACACCATAATGTCGTCAGAACCTTGATCGCGGCTTCACTCTCGGAAAAACTGTTAATAAGTTTACATACAACTGAAAATAGAGGAGTATAAGAAAAGAAAATCTAATGAGGAGAGAAAATAGTACAATAAGCCAGTTCTTATACTAAATCTGAAGGAATCAAATTCACTAGAGAAACGATATTATTTAATACTTCATCTTTTAATACTCATATAAATGACCTGATTAACCTACAATGTCATTTTTAAATTTCGTATATCATAATAATGCAAAATTATTAAAAAAAAAATGCTTGAAGAACTTCAATGTTGCTGCCTTTAATTTCAAGGAGTTAGGTATCTTAATTTTGGCTAACACATTTTTTTATTTTGCAACTTGCACATACGGCTTTCCCTGTTCTTGTTCGCTTATACTCACACATACATACACATGCAGATATAACCATACATTTTTTTACTGTAAACACATACATATGAATATTGTGGCAAGAAAGCTGTACAGACATATGCCCAAGATTATTTATCTAGATGCTGACTCAACACTTAACCAAGGTAATTAGAGCATAAAAATGATTTACTTAAACCAAATGTACTTTGCTACAGCTCAATTATGTGCATATGTATATGAGCTCACGAAATTGTCACGGCTTATTGGCCACGAAGCATTATGTCACAAATTCGTTTGCATTTATTACCAGAGAAGCAAAGTGCAAGAGTACATATTTACATATACATACATATATACTTACATACAAATCATAAAGTACTTACACACCAGCTTACGAGTATATGCAACGAGCATAGCTACGCCTCACTAGATAAACTATTTTATACATATTGTTGCTGAAAAGCGTTTGGCAGCTATAAGTTCATATTTATTACACCTACGTAGGTACGCTGAAACCTTTTGGCTTAATGATTCTGGTTGTTCATATTCCGTTAGTAACGGAACGACTTGGCCGCATACATTTTCTAAATGTATATCTAGTAGACAGATTGTGTATTAAAAGCTATTCCAGCATATTCTGAATTAAAAATGGGATGGCAACGCCGTTTGGAGATATTTTTTTATTAGAGCGCCCCTAGTTCCTTTTTCACCATCTAATTCTATCTTTATATTGTGGATTGAAAGTCTTTCCAGCATATTCTGAATTAAAAATTAAATGGCAACATCGTTAGATTTTTTTTTGTAATAAAGTGTTCCTTATCACCTGAATACTAATACTAGTATTAAATTGAACTGCATAATTAGTTACCATTTCGGCCTTAAAATTAGGTGGCAACGCCATTCGGAAATATTTTTCATGAAAGCATTCCTTAACACCTTCGTTATAACACCTACATCTTAATTCCTAATCTAGCCATGCAAGCAGTTAAAAAAATTATAGTGCAAATTAGGTGGCAACACCATTAAAAAAGATTTTTTAGCAAAGCGTTCCTAAACACGTTTAACACTTAACCCAAGCATGCAATCAGTTATAACTGCTGCAATGTAAATTAGGTGGCAACGCTACTTGAAAATATTTTATAAAGAAAGCAATCCTATGCACATCTCTTGTAGAGAACTTACCCTAATGTCTAATCCAACTGTGTCATTTGTTACCATCATTGCATTAAAATCAAGCTATTTTTCTTTCTTTTGAAAATATTTAGTTTTGAACAAATATCCTAAATATTTCACTCATTTAATCCTTGCAAAACCTTTCAAAAACATTTATGGAACAAAATATTTTTAAAAGCCCTTTCATTGGATACAAATATTCTATGTTTCCATTAAAATTCACTAGTAACATCACACAAACATATTTGTTTAATTAAGTTATTTCAAACACCTTTTGTTTGATGTATACCTATACTTAAGAATTTAATTGAACTATAATATTAAATAATTTGAATGAAAAAAGGTGGCAACGCTATCAAAAAATTAGTTTGCTTTATATGCTTTTGCTTTAGTACCCATCTCGTATTACCTATTTCTCTTTTATAATCAAATTCTCTTTATGAATTAGAAATAGCTGGCAACACTCCGCTAAAACAGTGTTACGCATAAGCCATCTGCACTGAATAAAGTATAAAGTATTAAAACGGTCTAGTAATTTTTGATTAATACCCTTTCGAAGTGATTTTCTATATTTTTATCTGGTACCCTTTGGTCGGCTTTTCTTGCCTATAAGAAAAAATTGTTGTACTATTTAACCCTTATAAAAATCTTTACAACATAAAATTCTTTACTGGAAAGGGTACACAAATTTCTGTTTTAGTTAAAATTATAAATTTAATGATCTGGCTTTATATTAGATGGCAATGCCTTTTAAAACATTATTGAATTACAGCTAGATATATGTACCCTAACATAAATGTTTTTCATTTGAAAAATTTTGGCTGGAATGTTGGTGCAACTGTCCTTTATAGTGTCGCAGAGCTTGAAAGTTTTGCTCTGCCAATTCGCTTGTTTCTGGCATTTAATTATATCAGTCAACCGGAGGTGTGCTCTGCGATTTTCACTACGGATAAAAGTATCGAACAAAGAATTTGTCTTAAATTTTGTGTTTTGAATAGAACTTCGTGTGCCGAATCGTTGAAACTCTAGCAGTAAGCCAATAGCGAGTTGTTTATGAAAAACACGGGTCTACGAGTGGTATAAGGCTTTTGCAGAGGGCCGAAAACCATCATCTAGATTCGAGAGAGATAGGTCGTGACCTTATCGTGTCTCACGAATCAATTTGCAACATTTTACACCATCAATTGGGCAGGAGACGCGTGGCTGCTCGACCCGTTCCAAGACAGTTGAATTTCTTTCAAAAAATTCATCGGAAGAAGGTGGCTGAAGATATGATTGAACAAGTGAATTCATAACAGGTTATGAGTCGTGGATATATGAGTTTTAAATCCAAACCAGTCAACAGGCGGCTGAATGGCGGTCAAAAATGAAAATCATGCTACTCGTTTTCTTTGTTTATCATGGCCTTGTGCACTCGGAACTCGTTCTAAATGGTTCTACGGTAAATAAAGAATATTATTTGGAAGTTATGAGACGTTTGAGAGAGAATGTGCGTAGGAAACAGCCCAAGTTATGGAAAAAACTCATAGATCTTGACCATGATAATGCACCGTCTCATAAGGCTCATATTGTGAACACCGTTTTGACCAAAAACTCGACAAATATCATCGAAGAATCACCGTATGCATCGGATTTAGCTACCTGTATCTTTTTCCTTTTCCCAAAACTTAAATTGTCACTCCGCAGATGATGATTAAAAATTTAGTCTCTTTGAAATTAAAATTACCGGTGAAACTCCATACGAATATTTCAAAAATATATTTACCGAGTGCATTTACCGCTATGCCTGAGTGCATGAAATCTTTCCATTCATGAACTCTACGCTAAATGGCCACATATGTAGACACTATTTTTTTTTTTTGTAAAAATTACTATTTTCTATTTTTTTTTTATCTTACTGAATTGCTATAAATGTAAGCTGAATAACTCGTAATAAAATGAAAAATAAAATTAACGTTTTTTTCACTTTAAAAAATTTGTCCCTGAAGAGGTGAAACATTTTTTTTAATTTGACAACCCTTCAACGACCTTTCATTAATTTTGCACACTCTCGCCCAGCATCAATCATCTCTTTGGCGCGCCTTTGTACTCAGAGTCACGCAGGTGTTAGCAATCAACGCATAGTTCGCAGGCAGCTAAAATCCTTTCACTTTCAATATGACTACCTCGGTACGTAAAAATTAAGTTTTTTGCAACTTTTAACAAGATTTTCGAAAATTAATCACATCAGTTTTTGGCAGCATGCAAAAATTTTACTTTTCCTTTTATCGGCCCTTTAATGTGTTGTTATTTAAATATTTATTTGCATATTTTGCGTTCCGACGCTTCAAGGCCATTATACGTAGTGACATAGTAAAGTTAAGAAAGAGAAAACTAAATGTGAAAAAAATGTATAGATATCAAAAAATAGATTGCAAAAAATTGTTTCGTTCATTTCTATGCTAATTGATTTGGATGCTGTCTTGTCACCACCTTTTGCAAAATCATAAATATTAAAACTCAAATGCAAAAAAATTCGCAAATGGCTTCTTCGGCTGCTTTTTAATATATATATTATTTATTTTAATTTTTTTTTTGTTTCATATATTTTATCAACATCACCTTGATCGAAACCTTTGGCCGATTGCAACACACATGGCGGTAATTATTTTTTTTTTGTTTTTTGCGAATTGCTTTGATTATTCTGCATCCATTGATGTTTATCTTCATTAACCTTACCGTTTACAAATGGCAAATTATAATTTGGCACATTTTTGTATTTGTTTACATATACCATGGTATATACAGTAGTAGCTCGATGACATAAACACTCAAATACGTGAAAATACAAAAGAGCGAATTAACCAAATTTCCAAGGTTCCATGGGGTCATATTCCAATTATTATTTCATTATGGTCTATTTTAACCTATTCGGCCGCCGTAGCCGAATGGATTGGTGTGTAACTACCGGTCGAGAGTTTGTAGGTTCGAATTTTCGAGCATGAAACAGTACAATAATAGAAAGAATTTTTTTCTAATAGCGGTTGGCACTCGACAGGTAATGACAAACCTGCCTATGTAATTCTGCCATGTAAAAACTCGTCATAAAAAATCATTTGCCGTTCGGAGTCGGCTTAAAACTGTGGGTCCTTCCATTTGTGGAAAAACATCAAGCCGCAGACCACAAATAGGAGAAGGAGCTTGGCTAAACACTTAAAAGAAATGTACGCGCTAATCATTTATTTATTTTTTAAAAACCTTGGAAGATTCCTTGATTAAAAAATTCATTGCTTAAAGTGGGGAATCTTCGTCCAAATGAGCGGGATAATAACGCAAAAGGCGCAAGATTGTTTCCTCGTCTTCTTCATTTAAACAGCTTTTGAAGGAACCATGTGTCTCCACCTACCTTCTAGGTACGTGGGCCTATAATACAGTGTCCCTTTATAACAAAATTGAATATGTCAAGACTTTACTTACATATATTGGCTCTGCAGGCACGCTGTGCATTAAGCCACAATTGTCGGTCGATTCTGGAGGTGGATTCGTTGCGCCATTTTTCGTTCTATATATTAGATTAGACATATATACACACATGTATATTTAGTTACACGTAGAAGAACGTCTGATATTGGGAACAACTTTTACTATAATTTGATTTTTTATATTCAGAATAAATGAAGGCAAAACTAAATATCTGAAGGTTTCCCGCAGCGAATAAAGACGAAGTCCTGAAAACATGCAAATCGGGACATTAACATTGGAAGGTGTTCAACACTTCAAATATTTGGGAGTGTTAATAAAAAATGACAACAGTAGTTACGACATAATACATGACAGAATAATGGCAGCAAACAAAGCATTTTACGCCCACACAAAATTGCTGAAGTCCAAACTGCTCACACGTGAATGTAAACTCCGCCTCTAATATATATAATAAGACTACCGGTGCTGTCCTACGGCGGCGAGTGCTGGACATTGACAAGCAAAGACGAAAGTAGCTTAAGAGTTTTCGAACGAAAAGTACTCCGAAGGGTGTTTGGCCCCATACGGTGCAACGATGAAACGTACCGAATACGCTACAATGATGAGTTGCTAAACTTATGCCAGGGAGAAGACGTCGTGAAATACAGTAAATCCCAAAGGCTTCGATGGTTAGGGCACACTCTGCGCATGGAAGACAGCCGCCCCCAAAAATCTTTTTTATCAACGAATTGTCTAATGACCCGAGCCAGAGGAGGTCCAAGGTTAACCTGGCTTGACCAAGCCATAGCCGACCAGATTGGAAGAGGATTGTGGATGAAGCTAAAGCTTACGCTGAGCTGTAATCGCTACTTGACGATGATGATGTATTCAGAATGGAATTAAAAGCCGAACCCACCAGGTAGTAGTCATCCATAAATGCACTCGGATACAGCAATCCATTCTTAGTGTTGGTGATCTACTAACGAGAGTTCACTTGATGATCGCACAATCTCATTGAGATACCTGGGACTAAACCTTCCATAATTTCAAATAAGTAGTCGACAGAAATGAGTAGCCTATTCCCTGATGTGCGGATCATTTATGCAGACTTCGTTGAGTAGATTCTACTCTACTCAACTCTTCAACTCTACTCTTGCTACAGAGCGCGTTTTGTCATAAGGTCAACAGTTTAGGGCCAACTTAGTATTCTCATGATAACTTCGTTCGTAAATGCGACACTTTGCAGGTGTTCAGATTAGTCTTTCGACTGTTAGCAGCTGGTCGATTTTCAAATTTTTGTTCATTTGATCCTTTTCGCATCGTCCTTTTGGCTCTTTCCCACGCTGTTGTCTGCTTCCTCATTGCCGGGAACTCTGCTGCGTTCTATAACCTATTATAGATTGACGACGTGTTGTTGAAGATGTATTCGATTTCCTCGATATTCTTGAAATGAAATTTCGAGTTAGTCGTTACCGACCTGGAGGCCTTGAGTGTGTACAAGGAAGGCGATATTTGAAAAGCAAGGCCTATTATTCTTAACATCTAAGAAAATAACCTAAAACCTTCATGTTGCTTTTTTTTTTAATAATTGGTTTTGCAATAACAGGTGCTATAGGTGAATGGATTGCGCTATCGAGAGATGATTAACAATTTTTTATGGCCGGAATTTGATGGCATTGATCTGAACAACGTTTATTTTCGACAAGACGACGCTACGTGCCACACAAGCAACGAAACCATTGATCTTTTGCGGGAAAAGTTTCCGGTCCGTGTTATCTCTCGAAGAGGTGATCACAATTGGCCACCGAGATCTTGTGATTTAACACCTTGTGACTTTTTTCTTTGGAGTCACTTGAAAGAGAAGATCTACGCCAAGCGCCCAGGGTCAATTCAGGACCTCAAAGATGGAATTTGTGAGGCTATCGAGGACATAGGGCAGTCACTTTGCAATTCAGTTATGGAAAATTTCATGAGAAGGGTATTGGCCTGTAAGCGTGGTCGTGGTGGTCATTTGCCTGGTGTTATTTTCCACTATGAACGGTATACTTCCTCTTTATAACGAAATAAACATCCGATCATTTATATTAAAAAAAAGTTTTTTTCTTTGAATGTCAAAATAACACTTCTAAATTGGTAACCCTTTATTATTATTATTTAGAGTGAAGAAACTTGAAACACTAAAAAGAAAATATTATAAGAAATACAAAAATAAACTACTTCAGTCAATCACCAGTGTAATTATACTTTTTATAACTCAAATTAAAACAAAATTCAACTGAACCAAAATTCATGATTAAGGCCCCATATTTAGTTACATATTTGATAGTGGGGCGGTAAATAATATTATACATTTACATACATATTCACATACATTTGCAAATACATAAATATCCACTTATACATACACATTCATATTCATTTACATACATAAATTCAATCTCGATTAAATGAACAACTCACTGTAGTGAACTCAAATTTGTTCATGTAAGCGTGCGCCCACTGTATATTTGTATATATGCTATAATTTATCCAAGCATGATTGCTAACACGCAATCAACAACTAACATCAGTCCGCTTGCAGATCTCCAAATTTTACATTTGCATACATATATATATGCGTGCACTCATGTATTAGGGTGCATCTAATTTTTCAGCTTCCAAAAAGCAGTCGCCTCAACTCGTCATTCGCATCAGTCTCTTAAATGTCAAATCCGAAATTTAATACTTCTTAAGATTTTTTATTTTATTTAGATTGAGTTTTACGGGTCGATAAATATTGAAATGGTTGGCCTCGGAAAATATTAAAAGGCTTTCCTAATAAATATTGTATACATGAATTAATAAATAATGAACATTTTCTGATGTATCGGCAAATTCATATTCCTTCGCCCACAAATATTGCACGCCCCTGTCAGCACTGTTCTGCCCTACGTTAACAAAGTAGTAACTTGCGCGCTGTGATAAAGAGTGCCCCCGAGCAATACTTTTTTTGGTATTGGAAAATTCTAGCAAAATTACTATATTACAAATAAGTCGGCATTATATTTTATATTATCATGTACCACTAGTAGTGCATTGAGACTTGTCCCATTGGACGGCTTGTACTATTGGTGGTACATACGCAATTGTCTCATCGGGCGATTTTCTGAAACTGCTGGTAAGGGTTTTCTGAGCAAAAAAGAGAGAATTAGTTGACATGTAACCCAGGTATAGTCGACAGCTCTCACTGAGCGATATGCAATTACGGTTACAACAGCGCCGTCCAAAGAAACAACCTTGGAGTGACATAGCCGCCAGATGCCGACAACAACAAATTCGGTCGCCAGCGTGGACGTGTTCATTAATAAAAAATCTTAAAATAGTATATTTTTAAAATTTTTCCCTTGCTGTCACAGAACTCTAAATATTACTTTAAAAATGCAAGAAAGGAACTCCACGTTTTCTTATCTCTTACAGTTTAACAAAAGTATGACACGCGACAAGAATTTTAAAATACAATTTTTTCATCAAATAAGAAACACCCTAATATTAGTATGTGCGTACTTAAACAGTTTATTATAAATTGTTGTGGTGAACTGTTTTTTGCAGCGCATATGTTTCACGATTTGTTAATCACAAAAAGGAATTTGTTTTGTAATTTTGGTACATGATTTTTTGTTTAGCTCCAGTTATTAGACTTTGATTTTTATCATACAGGCGTATGAATGTGAGTATGACTTTAGTACATGAAGGCATTCATAAGCCCAACGAAAAAATTGGGCACATCAATATTTTGACCAATTTTCAAAATTTTTGTTTCTTTTTTTGAATGTTCATTATACCTTTGGTATAATTATAGGTCACTGTCTAACAAAAATCCATTTCTAAAATTTTATACAAAACTTGTGAAAATTACATTTTAGAAAGATTTTTGGTACGCCATTTTATAGTTTGATATATTTTAGTACAATAAAGTGGAAGTCTGAAGTTGATGGAAAATCCCGTTGATTTTTTATAATTTTTTTCCGTGACGGTGTTGTTCATTTTCGCAATATATAGGTGCATGGGAATAAGTTTCCACCCTCGTAAAAGGGGTGTCGCTGCTGATACTATTTTTGTGTTTGCTCTAATAATATACTGGTGATTTGAAGGTGTATAAGTGAGGTCTCGATCGCAGTAGTTGACGTTCGTTTGGAGCGTAAAGATTATTTTTTATCATACGTCAAAAATGTTGATATCTACGTTCGCCTTAAAAAAATAACATTTGCGGGGAGTCATGCTTCATTATTGCCTTTTAAAGAAAAGTGCAGCTGAAAGGTGTCGTATATAGATCAATATTTACGGTAATCACGCTCCATCAAATACAACTTGTAAAGAATGGTTTCGATGCTTTTAAAGTGCCAATTTCGACATGAGTGAAAAAGATCGCGAAGGGGCACCGAAAAATTCGAAGGTACGCAACTAAAACAATTATTGGAGGAACCCTTGATGATATGTCTAACGATTTGGATGTTGACAGATCAACCGTCGGTAAACGTTTGCATGCAATGGTGATGATCCAGGAAGCAGGTAACTGGGTGCCACATCAATTGATGGAGGGATATCGAGCGACGTTTGGTGATGTGTGAGATGATTCTTGAACGGCAGAAAAGTTGTCTGCATTGCATCGTCACTGGCGATGAAAAATGGAACTATTATGATAACCCTAAGCATCGAAAATGTTAGAGCCTACCAGGTGAACCAAACCCATCGACAACGAAAAAAAATATTCAATGAAACCATCACTGGCGATCGTTACCGACTGCAGCTAATACGTTTGCATCGAGCTTTCAAAGTAAAGCGCCCGGAATGGGACAGTAGACATGACAAACTGATTTTGCTGCATGACAACGTCAGGCGCCAGGCCACAAGTTGCTAAATTGGTCCAAAAATATTTAAAGGGACTGAATTGCGTGCCTCACCCGCCATATTTCCCAGACATTGCACCTTCGGATTACCATATGTTCCGATCAATGCAGTCAGTCCTTATTGGATAGCGGTTCACTTCTTACCAAAGCATCGCAAACTGGCTCAATAAATGGATCAAGTCAAAATAACTCGAAATTTTCGTCAAAGGGTCCCGTAGTAGATGAAGTGAAATCGTAGCTTCATCACATAATATCCTGTATAATTTAATTGTTTAAATAATTCGTAACTGTGGCTAAGAAAGGACCGAATCTTATTCCCATACACAATTAAAGAAAAATTGTTAAATAACTCTAATGAAAAACCGTGGAATATTGTAGAATTTTATTTTTAATCTTTTGCATAAAATTTTAAATCACACATACATATGTCCATATTATATAACATCCTTTTATAAATTTCTAATCATATTTCAAAGCTTGGGTTCTAAGTGAAACGTTAAAATCTTTAAAAACATCTTGACGTGCAGGTGAAGACCTAGAAATTGGCAATTACTATATTAGAATTACGCTCTTTGAGCTACTCTCGCTATATCGATTTTCCTACTGGTGAAAAAGGGTTAATTTTGACGGGCAGTGTATCATTGCATGGGGTAGGTGTACAAATATTACGCAAAATTAGAAAAAGTTGCTTGAATAAAATTTATATTGGGTGCAGCTTTTTGTGTAACAGGCAGACTGGACCAAATTTTGCTATTTCAAATACTTACCATGAGTTTGGAAAAAAAACGTGTTTATCAATATCCAAAGCAGAATCTTGCAACAGAGAGACGGAATTCGATGAGCTAAGATATAAGTAAGGTATAAAATAATCGACAAGGTGTTCCTTGTCTTCCTTTGAGAACTTTAAGTCCCCTGGACTTGACGGAATATATCCAGCAATGCTTAAAAAAGGAGGAGACAGGCTGATTGAGGCCCTGAAAAAGATCTTGACAGCCTTTCTTGCATTTGGTTATATACTATCCCAATGGCGACGCGTAAGAGTAGTATTTATTCCGAAACCAGGAAAATATGACTATTCCCTAGCAAAAAGTTTTAGACCAATCAGTTTGACATCGTTCGTGTTGAAAAGTCTGGAACGAGTGGTGGAAAAACATATTCGAGTGGGGGTATTGCCGAGAAATCCACTTAGTAGAAATCAACACGCTTACCAGAGTGGAAAATCATGTGAATCAGCCTTACACGATCTTGTTAGCAAGATTGAAGCCGTGCTGAAAGCTGACGAATACACAATGGGCGTGTTCGTGGACATTGAGGGGGCTTTTGATAATGCCACTTTCGGCCCAGTATGTTCTTCTGTCGACTGAACGACACGGAGTTAATCAAGCCATTGTAAAATGGATACATTCGATTCTCTCTGAAAGGATAAACCGCTGGTGAGAGCAGTGATGAACTAACCACAGTCAGAGCCAAGCAAGGATGTCCCCAAGGGGGTGTTCTTTCTTCGCTGCTGTGGTGCTTGGTCGCCCACAAGGGTCAGAGCCAATAATCGGAATCAGTCTCGCAGGAATCACGAATTGGATCACCGATTATGTAGGCAATCTACACAAAGAGCGATGGTCTGGTCTAGAACGCAAAGTGTTTTGTGGCAAGTCCGAACAGAAACCTGTCAAATTTCTACTAAAACTTAGAAGGAAAGACGTTCGGTTGATAGTCGGTATCATTACAGGACACAACCCATAGGGTCAGCATATGAACACCATTGGAATCATTGAGGACCCAATGTGCCTGCCATGCTTGGAAGAGGCGGATAGCACTGAGCACTTTCTTTGTGAGTGTCCTGCCTTTGCTAGAGCACAGCTGCGAGTTTTGGGTTCCGATGTCAAGAGAACGAGTAATATTCGTTCTGCAAAACTGGAGGATATTTACAGAATTTCCAAAGAATCTGGAAAATTCTCACAGGACTAACTATCTCTACCTCTGTCTCTATCCCTTTCTATCTCTTTCTCCGATACTTTTCTCCTGCCCTCCTTGACTATCTACCCCCTTTCCAAAGCTTTAAATACAATGGGCTTTTTAGCCTGGGTGTTTTAGGAGCCACCAAATCTCCTGGTGCTCCTTGGTTTGACCTTTTCAAATTTCAATTTCAAGTAGAATTATCAATTATTGAGTAACTCTCACAGTTCTCCATGAGACGAATCACAGTGTTGTGTGAAGTTTCAGTAGCATGCACCTTCGGATTGTACTTTCTTGAAGAAAGCTTACACACTTACATACGAGACGAAGTGATGAAATTTTAGTAATTTCAGCATTGGTTTCTTTTCAATCAATAATTGTTACAATAATTATAATTGAGTCGTTTCTAACTTTAGCATTGCAGGCAATGATAGCGAATTTGCGTCACTCAGCCTGGAGGTCATTTAAGTACATAAATGTTATCACATATCTCATATGCTTTTAGATGTATGTATATATTGTGTCTCGCTGTTGTTCTACAAATCAAGGGAACAAGAATTTATTGCTCCTTTGCACCGTAAATGTTTTTTATGAGAAACTTTTCATAACAAAAATGCATTTGGAAATTTACCTCTGATGTTTCCATTATGATTTGTTATGTAATAATTTGATATGCTATTAGTTTGTTACGTTTTTTATGTTATGGCAGATTTTATTACGCTAAGTTTTCTTATGTCATGCTACGTTATGTTACGTTATGTTAAGTGCTGTTATGTTACGTTATCTTCTAGTATTTTATGTTATATTATGGTGTATTATGTTATGTTATGTTAACAGTACATGGTTGCATTATGTTAATATAGGATGCTTTGTTATGTTATGTTCTGGTTTGTAATGTTACATTAAGGTATATTATATTATGTTATATTTTGTTATGTTATGTTACATTATGTTCTCTTATGGTTTATTATGTTAATAGTAGATTCTTATACTATGTGATTTATACTTTGTTATGTGATATGATATGATACAATATTTGATAAAATGTACTACCACGTAATGTGGAGACTGTGACAAGGTGTGTCAGCTTGTAGAAAATTGCTATGCTGCCCTTCTACCTGGAAGGTACTTACCTACTCAAGAAATGATAATCTTTGAAAAAATGTAGTTAAATAAATTTGCATTTGTCTCTATAAAAATTTGAGCATTTAGTATTCACTACGTACCCAGAGATTAATGTCTTTGCTTTCGATAAAAAAAACGTCAACTTAATAAAAACGGTGAAACAAAAGCAAATCATTTTTATTTTTATCTGATCTGTCCTGTTATTAATTTAAATACCTTGATGGCGTGCAATAAATTAATTGAGATAAACAACTTTAACCAGTGGTCATTGACAGCTCAGGAGGATGACCATAAAAGTAGTACACAATTTTTGTCTTAAATGTCAGCACGACCTTGCTGCTGATAAATCAGTAAAGTTCACTCAAAATCAACATAAAACAAAATCATTAAATTTATGGTCAAATAAACCTCACAGGCATTAGTAGGTAAGTGCTTAAGATAAGCAAATTTTGGCTAATAGAAATGTGGTGCACTAAAATAAAAGTAAAATACCATACCTTTGAAATGTTTATTTATTTTTATGTATTTTTTATAGAGAAGAAAAATATTATTTGCAACTGCAATATTTTACATACATTTATACTTGCTGTTGAATATCCTCTTTGTTAATAGAGCTCGGAATGTTCAATGTTCTTACAAGGTATTTTTAGTTTCTAATCATATGTGTAATCTCATTATATTTAATCTTCTCATTCTATTATTTTCATTTAGCTTTTGGTTGGTCATGCAAATGGAAGTATTTGTTTCTTAACCAACATCAAACTAATTTGTTTAAACATACACAATTAAAGTTTTTTTACCCACGAACCAGACTATTCGTTTCCTAAGTGAAATCAGTCGCTGGGAATTAAAATCTACACAACTCTTTTTTCTGTCCCTTGAGATATCGCCAAATAATTGTTTTACAGAGAAAAAAAAAGATGCATCATAAAATTTCCATCATCAAGAGAATCTGTCAATGGATCAAAATAAAAAATATACCAATTTAAAAGTAACAAACTAATTTTGTTGCAGTTTTTATTCAAATTTAAATAAAGGGTGGTCAAGTTTTAAGGGCAGGTATTGATTTTGAATAAAATACAATTTTTTTCAGAAATTATTGTCATTTCTCTTTATTATAATAACACTAGTATGGCTCAATTACGCATAAAGTAAAATTTCGGTCAAATGACCGCCGCGGCCTCGGTGGGACACCTCCATCCGATGGTCCAAATCTTCGATGACGCTGAGGCATAATTGAGGTTCTATGCGGTTAATGTGCCGAATTATCTCATCCTTTAGCTCTTGAATTGTTGCTGGCTTATCGACGTACACCTTTTCTTTCAAATAACTCCAAAGAAAGATGTCCAACGGTGTCAAATCACATGATCTTGGCGGCCAATTGACATCGCTGCGACGTGAGATTATTCGGCCATCAAATTTTTCGCGCAAAAGAGCCATTGTTTTGTGAGCTGTGTGACAAGTGGCACCGTCCTGTTGAAACCACATGTCGTCCACATCTATAGCTTTCAATTCGGGCCATAAAAAGTTCGTTATCATCTCACGATAGCGAACACTATTCACAGTAACTGCCTGACCGGCCTCATTTTGGAAAAAATACGGCTCAATGATGCCGCCGGCTCATAAAATGCACCAAACAGTCACTCTTTGTGTTTGCATTGGTTTTTCGGCAATCACTCTTGGATTATCATTCGTCGAAATGCGGCAATTCTGCTTATTGACGAATCCACTGAGGTGAAAATGTGCCTCACCACTGAAATCACGAAGAGCGCGATATGCATTTTAATTTTAACGCCCATTTTCATAAGAAGCCTGAATAACTTTAACGCGTTGCTTGATTGTATATCTTGCCATAATTCAAATTGAATTAGTCTAAAATTGAAAAGTGTCAAATGAAATGCAGAAAAAAATCTTGACGTTAAGGCGTGGTTTACATTCAACATCGGTCCTTAAAATTTAACCACCTTTTATTTCAAAGCACTTTTAAAGTTTCAAATAAATCTTTTCTTTTTTTTTCAAATATATTAACATTTTCATAGAAGTATACTACATAAGAAAACGACTTTTGACATTTTATTAATAATTTTTGAAGTTAAAATATCTAGAATTATTAATTAAGAAGTAATTAAAAAGGCCACCAATAAATATAAAAGTTACTCGAATGGGGGGTCCCGGTAGTCTAGAGCTCGAAAATTTTCGGTATTTTCACCAATTTTTTTTAGAATAAAAAATTCAAATCGATGTTTACATTTTTGAGGTTTTTTATTTAACTTCTTTTACGTACAAAAATAAAAAAAAAAAACTTTTTTTTAATGTTAATAATTTTAGCGGCCTCGGTAGTCTAACGTAAGTGCACTAGCCTGCCATCCCAGAGGTTATGGGTTCAAATCCCAACCTACTTGCCCTCTTTCAAAAACACAAAACAGCAATATCTCATTCCTCAAACCCAAAAACTTATCTTTTCCATCCTTACTCCCGCACAATAGTCAGAGCATTATTTGCATTGTGGCTGCTAAAACAAGCGAAAACAAACAGCATCAGTGGCGCAAGCAAGAGGAAGCAGGCAACCGCGGTAATAGTGCAGTCACACCAAATTTAGCGAAGTCCTCAATCATCTGTGCGATCGTTCTGGCAGAAAAATGTGAAACACAGATGACGCTCCAACCAGTAAGAAGGTGCTGTTCTTAACCAACGACAGGTGGACATTCCCACTATTTAGAACTGGGAGCGGCAGGGTAACCACCTACCCTGTCAGAAATCAAATAGGTTAACGAAACCAATGCAAGACAAGTCTTCCCGAAAAAAAAATAAATAATAATAATAATATTAAAAATGGCGCTGAAGTTGACCCTCCGAAATATTGAGCCTGGACGGTATTGCCCCGTTTGGCTCTTCTATTTATCTGAAACAGAAAAACCAAAAAAAGTATTAAACAGTATGACTGTAGCTATGTCCCGTACTAGAATAAAAATTTTTTTACAAAATGGCGCCGTTTTGAATTTGACACTCTAAAAATTGATGTTGAGAACAACATATTAAAATTTCACTCTATTCGGTTGAATAGTATTTTTGTTTTTTTTGTTTTTTTGACAACAAAAAAGAAGTTTTGAGATAAATGAGTTTAAGGTTTTCAAAGTGACCGCGTGACGAATCTGACATTTCATTCTTATGGGTGCATTATATAAATCGCCAATCACCTATATTGCTTGCAATCAGCCTCCTACCAACAACTTTATGCGCTCAACTTTTCAGCCAATCTGTTGGCTACTAAAATCTCCATGGAGGCTAGATCCCTATAAGCAACGCAGTCACTGCATTAATTCGTCATAGGTATGATGAAAAGCAGTTATTTGAGTGATTTGGGGTGGTATGCCATACCCATAGCAGTAACGGCTCGTTCTTACCATTTGCGCCACTGCCGCTTCGTAAAGACATAGAACCGAGGTTTGGGCTTTTTTGGTTTTGCTCGAAAAAATGAATTTAGTTGAGTAAATGGATTTAATAGATAGTAATTAGCGGCCTCATGGACCAACGTTTTGTTGGAATTCACAATTATTTATAATTCTAGAATATCACCACATACTTTGATTTTATTGGCCTAACCTAATAAGTGCAATTATCATCAGTTTTTTCAAACTAATGATTTGGTGTATGTTTAAAAACGAAAACGGGTTGACCATTAGCTCCGTATACATATAAACACAAGTGCGCCCAAAAACTAAACTATGTTATTTAATCCATACATACATACCTCATATTAACTTCTTCTTACTACAGTCAGAGAGCTTAAAGCGTAAGGGATCGCCACTGAACTCGATTAATCCAAACTAGTAATAAACACAAGTAATACTCGTATAGAATACAGACCTCTCATATTATCTCCGTTTTCTCCCCTCTACAATTGACCACCCAATCATCGTAAGCTGAGCAAGATGGATTATCGATTTAATTAGTTTAGTAGCGCGTTTTACCTTGAGAGCAAATTACATACTTCACTTATAATAAACTAATCGTTTCGAAAGAAATAAAGTCATAGCGGTTTCTTATTTTATATAACTTACGTTTTCAGATATCCCTTTCTACTGAGTGCCATTAATAAAAATTGAAGCTTAGAATCATTGTGGCGATAAGCTACGAATATCACAAAGCAGATATAATACCTATACATACCTACATCGATTTTTATATAAACCCACAGCCACCATAGCCGGCAATCAGCAAAGAATTTTCTTTCAACTGTGCGATCACCGAAGTACAAGAAATCAATTTAAGTTGATATGAGAGAAATCGTATGAACTTTAAAACAACTCTGATTTCACCAATGATCAGGCTGTTAAAAAAGGTATAAAATTTCAATACGAAATTTTGCTATTTTAAATACTAAAAGTCTGATAAATTTAAAAGGGATCCGTTTTTTTTTTTTTTTTTAATTTTGATAGACCTCAGCTCCTGAGCCATAGAATAAGTGCTCACATGTCGTCCAGCTCGACGATTTCTATGATTTTACCGAAATTCTTGATAATGGCCAAAGCTAACTTCATCCTCGTTTTCGTGTATTTCTAAATTCACTTGATTGCTGCACTCAATACTCTCTCTGGTCCGTAAACATAAATTATTATTGCCCGAGTACTAAAAGTTAGCCATGAAACCGTTTGTAACTATTTGCATAACCCGTCTCAAGGAGAAGATCGATGTATGAGCGTCACTCGAATTATCGTAAAGGAACCTTTTGAGCCGAATTGACGTATGCCATTCTTAACTAAAACGTAACGAAATCGACCAATTTATGGAACTCATGATGACTGGCAAAAAAACCTGTGTCGCATGCAACAACAACAAATGAAAAAGTTCATTGTCAAATGGTAATGAGCCGGCTTATCAAGATTTTTCTGTGGGTTTGGTAGAATTTTCATTTTTACGAAAAATTAATGGAACACATTTAGAATGAAAAATATTCGAATATAGCAAAAAAATAAAGTGAATTAATTATGTAAGCACCAGTATATACTCAATCTCCGATCGCTTAAACCGATTAAAAATTAGGGTATCGCAGTATAAATTTTAAGTCTAAGCAAACGATACAGAATTTCAATGCGCGTTAAATTATTTGATTATTGAATGAAAGAAGTCATTTTATAGTTTGCTGACTTACGAGGGGTGCCTTTTATATGTCGGGATTAGAGAACAAAAACAAATTTTAATCATCGAAAAGCACTTTATTGTTTTTCAAAATATTCTCCATGAAGATTTATACACTTTTGCATGCGTTTGAACCAATTGTCGAATCACTTTTGCCACTCTGAATGAGGTACCTCCAGTTTGTTTTTTACGTACGGGAATAAAAAGAAGTCATTCAGTGCCAAATCAGGACTATACGGCGGATGACCCATTAATTCGATGTTTTGGGTTTTGAGCACCCAGTTGCAGTTGTTTGAGCCGATGTGTGAGAGCTCGCATTGTCCTGGTCAAGAGTGATCCGTCTTTGGCGATTGGTTTTCCTAATTTCTTGGAAGACAACTGGCAAACAAATGGTTGTGTACCACTTAGAATTTACTGTTCTGTGTTGTTCTAGTGGTACGGTTGCGACATGTCCAGTTTTTCCGAAAAAACAGGCGACCATTTGCTTGGAAGTGCTTCGTGCGCGAACAACTTTTGTTGGATTTGGCTCATCTTGAAACACCCATACAGTCGACTGCTGTTTACTTTCGGGCTCATACGCGTTACTCCACAATTCATCACCTGTCACGATGTCATAGACGTGTTTCGAAGCCCCGCGATCGTATTTTTTGAGCATTTCCTTCGACCAATCGACACGAGCCTTTTTTTGAGCGATTGACAAATTGTGTGGGATCCAACGCGAACAAATTTTTTTGACAGTCAAATGTTTATGCAATATTGAACGTATGCTGGTCCCACTAATGCCTAAGATTGTCTCAATCTCACGATAGGTCACATGACGATCTTGCAATATCAGTTCGCGCACAGCATCAATGGTTTTCGGAACAGCAACTGATTTTGGACGACTTTCACGAAATTCGTCTTGGAGTGAACTACGACCACGATTGAATTCACCATACCATCGATAAACACTGGTCCTTGATGGAGCTTCATCGCCAAAAAATGAATTAAGTTCATCCATGCAATGTTGTTGAGTTAATCCCGTGGAAAGTTGTAAAAAATAATCGCACGAAAATGTTCACGATTTAATTCCATTTTTGGACCGAGATGAAACTTTTAAGTTACTGTAAACAACACAAATAGTGCTGGTATTTCAAAACGTTCTGAGTACGTAAAAGCCAAAAAAGTCAAACTTTGCGATACAGCTGTCAGTTGCCAGATTGCAACACCAGGGTTGCCAAATCCCGAAATATAAAAGGCACCCCTCGTATTGCATTGCATCCAGAGTTTGAGCTACCTACATACTAAGGGTGGTCATTTACAGGTATCGGATTTTAAACTGAAATAAAATAATGAACATTTGAACTGATTGGGCAATCTTTTTTATTTTTCTGTAGAACCATTCATGACATTTAGTTTTTAAAGATAATTCCTTTCAAATGTTTGCCACAACTGTGCCGTGCTTCGGCCATCCGTAAACACCAATTTTGAATGACTCGCTGGAGCACTTCGCTCGGTATCTCGTGAATAACTTTAGTAATGTTGGCTTCCTATGCCTCAATTGAAGCTAGTTTATCCTCCAAGCATTTAGATTTTACATACCTCTACAAGTGAAAGTCCGAAAGTGGGATATTACACGATCTTGGTGCAAATCTTCGAGACGAAAGAAAAATTGCTCATTAAAAGAGCGACGCAGTAAATATGTTGTTTCACGGGCTGTATAGCAAATAGCGCCGTCTTGTTGGAACCAAGTATTGTGCAGATAACGGACTTAAATTTTCATTCATCCGGCATCAAAAAGTCGTTAATCATGGCGCGGTAACGTTCACCATTCACTTTTACATGGGCGCCAGCCTCGTCTTTGAAGAAATATAGGCTCGTGATTCCTTCAGCCGCACCAAAAGGTTGTTTTCAATGAATGTAATGGCTATTATTGAATGGCTTTGCGATGCTCTTCAGCTCAAATATGGCAATTTTGCTTTTTGACATAGCCATTAAGCCAAAAATGGGATTCATCGCTGAACGTCATAGAGCGTCGACATTCGTAATACAATTTTACGATTTGTAATTGTCGTTGAGGCGTAAGTCTTTCCATGATGAAATGTCATTGAATACTGAAAAAAATATGTATTTATTTTGAGAATAGTCACGCTTGATCTGTCATAAAAATCTATTGAAAAAAGTACCTTCAAACTGTTCACCTTTTCTATATTCAAAGTGTTAGGTCTCTAGCTCACAGGTAGATTGCTTAAAAACCGAATTTAAAGTTGCTACTGAATTCTGGAATATAAAAGAAAGCGAGCTGATATAAACTTCATAAAATGCTCCAAGCTGTTTACTTGAAAAATATTAATAAAATTATAGATTGTAATGAAAATAAAGTGTTTAAAGCTGCATTTGGTCAACAGTGTAAATTTTCAGGTATTGTTTTCAGTGGAAATACTACAGTGAAATTGAATTGAGTGAAACAAAGCAGAAATATGTTTACTTTCCAAGATAATATATGTAATATTTTTCCTTTTTGATTTGTGTTAATATAAAAGGTATAAATATATTCACATTACACGCGTACTGGGATGCAGTAGGGTAGCGCACCAGTTACTTCATTTTATGCCGAGGTGAAGGTTGCGCAGACACCACGTAGCCCAGACGAAGTAAGATACAAATGTCTACGCAACCACAGCACAGGCAAAGCCAACCAGTGCGTCAGACATGTGCATACAAATGTAGGTATATACTAATGTAGTTAGGCAAATCAATATCAACCGCAGATTGCCATCGAGTAACTAGCAAAGTGACTTCTTTTGATGGTTAAATCATAGTAAAGTGTTTTTGCTCATTTTTTTTTTTATTTTTAATATAGTCAAACATAAATTTTTAGTTTTATGCAGTTTTTAATTTCTATTTCTATTGTACTCATATTTGTGTTGTGTCTATTTGCACATTGGACCATAGCAACGGCGAAACAACGAAACAGCTTAATTTACACAAATACTATTATACGTCTCATTTGAATAAGCAGAGTGAGTGGAGATGTGCGTGTGTGTGAGTGTTTTAACAGACGGCATAACAGCCAGACAGTGAAACCAGTAGCGGTGGCACAATCTAATTCACCTTAATCTGATTTGCAATACATGCAACTAAGTACGTTTGATTTTTGCCACTACAACTTTTGTAATGCTTGCGCGTTTTGCAGTTGTTGGTTTTGGTTCTGTTTCCTTTTTTTTTGCGAACACTACCAATTTCAAGCCTGTTTCACACACATTTGCGCAATTCCATTGCAGTCAACCAATTTCGACTCACAATCAACTTCAAACGCTACTCACTCAGCCTCACTGGCTGCTGGCCGAGTGCGATGTGGCGTATACGTAATTTGTTAATTTTCCATGTATTTGGGTTTTATTGCTAAACTATCAAAAAAGCAGAACAATTGGTCTGCAAAGCACATATTATGTATGTATTTGTGAACATATCTGTATGTGTTTATGTTTCTATGTCACTCGCCACTCACATAGGCAAGTGCAAAACAAAAAGTAGCAAAACAAAAAATCGACTGAGCATGTGCCACTCTGCTTAGAGCTGCTCTGCTTTGCTATGGTTGATAACCGCGTAAATGCAATGCAGCTGCAAGCGAATGTATCTCAAAGTGGTTATCCTTCAGCGGAGATATGACGACGTGTTTAGACACGCGCATGTATACAAACATAAGCATTAGCATACAGAGATTAGCACACAGGTAGGTACATTTTACATTGATTACGCCTTATTAATTTAATTTTTTCATTTTTTTTTTTTCATTTGTATATGCAGTCAAATTTAGTTTTCATATGTGTTAAGCGCGATCTTTGATTCCATTTTATTTAATTTCGGCTTGAATTAGTCTTTTTTATTCTTTTATTTTTTTCTTTCCGAAACGTGCTCACCATCTACGTCTCATGTTGAAGGTAAAATTAGTTGTGACTTATTGTTGCAGCACTAAAGTTGATTTATGGTTTTTTCATTTGTGCTTGCTTGGAATAAAACATCTAATCGGAAGTGGTTTATTTATCCAAATATGGCGCACGCTCAATGCAATCCTGCAGATAAAAGCATTTGCATAAGCAGCAGATAATTTGCAAACACAAAAAAAAACCGAAAATTGCAGATTATTTTTATTCGATTGAAGGCTGACGGCACTTAAAAGAGTACATAAATATTTTATTGACCATTTAAGTCTTAAAAACTGGAGCACTCATCACACAAATTAGCACTTCATTGCCCTTGATTGTTTCTAATTGTGATCTTTGGTTATTCAAAACAATAAAATGCACGAATAAAGCAGGAAAATTTTAACAACATAAATAATATGAAATTTTTATTAACCTAGTCATTTGCATGTCATTCTTTCAAGGTCGAAATAGCGATCGGCAGGTACAGTTGCGTAAATTGATAATCGAACGTTGATTGTGTGCAGTTAAATTTTATTTGTTGTGTCAGAAATACGCTCGGAGGTGTTCCATTAGCAGCATCATTTCACGATTCATGCTCTATATTTATTATTTTCATAAATCTCTTTACAAAATAAATGGCAAGCTATGTGTTTTTGAAAGTTCTGCGGCAAATATTCATTAATACGCGCATTTTACGGAAATTCGTTTTTATTCAAATATATTTTCAAAATATCATAAATACTTTAATACCCCATTTAGGAGTATTTCAGTTAACTTAGTTATTAAATTAACCCTTACAGGCAGATGGTAAACATGTCCAAAAATATTTTCTTAAATATGATTTTAAATATTTTTTTTTTTCATTTGGCACCCATGCTGAGTTATTTTCATTGCTTATTAGTAATTATTTAACTTGTTGAATTACATTTTTTAAACAAGTGGCAACCCTATTCGAAAATTCGTTGGAAATTAAGACTTCTCTTTCATTGCTTTTATTTAACTAATTTTACTTGAACTTAATTCCTTATATAGGTGACAGCCCTTCACAAATATGTTTTCGGATTTATGATCTCTCAACCATTTCTTCATTTCACTCCTGCGTTGTAATATTTTATTGAACTTATTATTTTAATTTGACTTGCAACAACAAAAAATGGCAATTTGACTTAAGAAATGAAATTTACGCAATAAAAACGGAAAACTACTAGAAGTCTCTTTACATTCTCTCAAAAAAGTACTGGGAATTATTCAATAAAACGCAAAATATTTGCTTAATCATCAAAAGTTATTTTGTCGCATTCAAAATAGGCTCCATTCGAATCCAACGATTAGTCCAGTCATCAAAGCACCTTTTAAATGCGTTTGAAGAAATCTTCTGCAGCTCCTTCAGCGAATTCTTTTTAATGACCTCTTTCGACTCAACCGCGGACGCCGCGGAGTGGCAATTTAAGTTTTGGAAAAAGGACAAAGTCAAAGTCAAAAACTCCATCTTAAATAATGGTTATCAAGCACCAATTCCTTAACTTTGTCGACGTTTTCATCCGTTGAAGTCATTGATGGGCGAGCAGATCGGGGAAAATCTTCCACGACTTCTCGGCCCTCCACAAAAGGCTTATACCACTCGTAGACCCGTGTTTTTAATAGAGCACACTCGCGACACACAAAATCTTGTTCAAAACACAAAATTTAAGACAAATTCTTTGTTCGATATTTTTTCCATGATATAATTAAATGCCAAAAACAAGCTTATTGAGAGATCAGGCTCAAACTCTGCGACACTATAGATATATTTTTTGACAGAATGTATTTTAAGAAAACAAATCAAAATAAGTGGGAACCATGCATTGTGCAGAACATTGTAATTTCACATAACATAAAATAACATAACATAACATAACATAACATAACATAACATAACATAACATAACATAACATAACATAACATAACATAACATAACATAACATAACATAACATATCATAACATAACATAACATAACATAACATAACATAACACAACATAACATAACATAACATAACATAACATAACATAACATAACATAACATAACATAACATAACATAACATAACATAACATAACATAGCATAACATAACATAACATAACATAACATAACATAACATAACATAACATAACATAACAAAACATAACATAACATAACATAACAAAACATAACATAACATAACATAACATAACATGACATAACATAACATAACATAACATAACATAACATAACATAACATAACATAACATAACATAACATAACATAACATAACATAACATAATATGACATAACATGACATAACATAACATAACATAACATAACATAACATAACATAACATAACATAACATAACATAACATAACATAATATGACATAACATGACATAACATAACATAACATAACATAACATAACATAACATAACATAACATAACATAACATAACATAACATAACATAACATAACATAACATAACATAACATAACATAACATAACATAACATAACATAACATAACATAACATAACATAACATAACATAACATAACATAACATAACATAACATAACATAACATAACATAACATAACATAACATAACATAACATAACATAACATAACATAACATAACATAACATAACATAACATAACATAACATAACATAACATAACAAAACATAACATAACATAACATAACATAACATAACATAACATAACATAACATAACATAACATAACATAACATAACATAACATAACATAACATAACATAACATAACATAACATAACATAACATAACATAACATAACATAACATAACATAACATAACATAACATAACATAACATAACATAACGAACATAAACAAATAAAAAATATATGGCTCATTTTTTGGGCCATAAAAAAACTTCAAGTGAGAGCACCAAGAAAAAAACTATTTTTTTTTGCTACCTTACTTAGTTATATACATTTGTATGTATCTACCACATAAGAAAGAGGTTAAGTGCACACATTGCCTGGCGCGCTTATGGGGTTTCCTTGTTTATATGATTATACAAATTACTGACGCAAAACGATTCCGGGATTTTAAATGCCAAAATAGCAATGCTACAATAAAATCATTATAATAACCGGCACTCCCATGCTGAAAGGTATATGGTGGCACATTAAAACAGCCTGTCTTTTAATTGAAAAAATAAAAATATATAGAAATTGACAATTTTTATTACAATAAAAAGTTTGCGTCTCTAGAGGTTGAGCTTAGAAAGCATTATACTATGAAATGATCGCCTTGAGCCAATGATGTTGAACGGCTTGTCCTTGATGGCCACAGTGTGGGATAACTACAATTTCGAGCCATCTCCGCAAAAATCACAACGTTTTAATAGTGGATTTCCATAATTTTTATAGAATTTTCCACGGATATTCACGCTTTACAGCTGCCAAACAACAACGCTGTAAGACAGACACACAAAACATTGCACTATTTCTGAATTAGGTGTTTTAATGTGACACCCAATACTTTTTAAATATTTTTTGTTTGGCAGTCAAGCCTATGCTAGTAAAAAGTTATCACTTTTCTTAATATATCAATGTGTGTGTGCTACATTGTACAGTCGAAAAAAAAATTAATTATCTTTTTTGAACTTCATACAGCCTCCTTACGAAAAGTGTAATCAACTCCACTGACCGTCCGTCAACTTACAAGTGCGAGCACCTGTTTTAATCGCTTCAGTCAACATACTCGTAAATTTCAGTAATCACTTGCTTCCAACTGAAACGCTTATACTACACACATACATACATACATTGTAATGACTTCTTGAGTGGAGCATTTTTTGTGCATTTTTTTTTTGTAGTAAAATCATAATTTTTAAACATTTCCGGTATAAAGTGCGAATAGGTACCATTTTATGAACTATTTTGTTTTTGTTCTGTTTTTGTATTTCCCATTACCAGATGTAACCTTTAAGCTCAATTTTGAAGCGACTAATTCACGCACAAATTAATTTGCGTATACTTAATTGTGTGTCCATTGTACTTCTTTTTGTTGTCGTTATGTTTGGCGATACTATTAAATCCATAGATTAATAGCATCGAACAAATTATGCGCAAACAAAAATCAAGCGAACCCAACCCAAACGAAGACAAGCCAAAAAAAGTCAATGTCTAAGCGTCAACAGCTCAGCATTAAAATAAAAATTAATAACACAGCAGCAAATCGGCAATTTGACAGATCAAAAATCAACAACCAAAATTCCAACCAAGTTTTGTACGATTCGGTCGCAAACAATCGGCTAAAGGTTAAATCAATTACTCGCACTCCGTTTTATTCTCTTGTGCATTAGGTGACCGGAGGTTCACTTATCGGTGACAAGGCCCTTTGCTGCTCTTTGTACGCACGCTGTAATTCAACTCATTTCATTGTCATGTATAAAGTTCCATTATTTAAGAGACATTTTTTTGAATTGGGTTCAGAAAAGAATTATATGAGAGGAAGTCACTAAAAGAAGCTTAACCGCCGCTTGACATAGTAATGACGGCATATACATAAATGGTGCAATATACTGTTTGTCTGGCTGTCATTGCTGTTAAAATACTTCAAAACATTGCCCATTTTTGCTACTTTTCATTTGGATATTTTGCAATTTTATCGTTATTCAACTTACTTTGATTACACTTCCGAAGCAAAACAGATTAGACCTGCCACAGCTACCTACCCTGTGAAATAGCCACCATTAAAGTAGCGCCATCCAGTCCAACCAATCTTACCGCACTTGTGGCCCAACACTTGTCCACTTAATCTTCTCAAATTACTCAGCTATCACTATTGGCTGACTTTGTGAAAATGTAAGCCTTTTAAAATATGTACAGTTACCAGAAAAAATAGCTGTACACAATGAGTAGAAAATAATATATCAGGTGAAGTATTCACGAATAAAGCAACACGAGTCCCTGCTGTGTGCTATGTGAAATAAACATCTAAGCTTAGAAGGCAAAGTCCGTCAACAGGTTGAGATGGCAACATTGCGATCAATCACAGGGCATACTCGCAGGACATACTCGTGCTATGCATGCCCGACAATAGGTTGGCTAAACCAGTAATGACGGGAAAGCCGATGACTACGAGGCCACCCGGATGCCCTCCCTGGTATAGTCCACAAAAAATATCAACTAATGGCACTTCGTTACCGTCTGAATAACAACTGATTGGACGAGTGTGAGAATGTATGTGTAATGAAGGTCCCGAATTCGGCTACCAAATCTCCGAAGTGACGTGGCAGCCGAAGATCTCCTCGCAATTTTCTTTTCCACCATAGTTAGTGATTGGTTGTCCCAGTGCCATAGTTATTTAAAGTGGCGTATACTTCATAAGCGAATTCACCCTTATGATGTACACAGAAACTCTTTCGGTTAAAGTTGCTGCCATATATTAATTTACTTGTTAAAAAAAATACACCTTAATTCGTAAACATCATAAAATATGCCTACTGTGCATTATACATTTTTTGTGATGATCAATAAAAAAAATCCAAATTAAATGTACTTACGAACATCTCTCATCTCGTTTATATTTATGAGTTTGAAAACTTTATATTCTTGCTTGTGCAGATATTTTTTTTGCCAAGTGTAGGAGATTATTTTTTTCGTTTATTTGCGCATTCAATTTCGTTTATTGACTTCACTTACTGACCTTATTCAGTAATACCGTAAATTTAGTGGTGCATGGTTATTATACTCAGGCATATACCTATGTGCATGTGTGTAAGCCAACATGTAATTGCTTGATTTTTTTAATTTTTTTTAATTTAAATTTTCGTTATATATTTTTGTTAATAACCACCATAATGGCTAACCAAGCCCAATTGATACCATTTACTCAATAATACCTACACCTTCAAAATGCAGAAAACAGACTTAATAGGGCGTGGAAAATTTTTCAATTTTACTTAGCGTTTGCGGAAGGAGTTTTTGAAAACCAATAAGAGTGGTTGGCGTAAATAATTTTCTTAAATTGTTTACGTTAAGTGTTAATATTTATTTTCTGATTTGCAATATAAAACCGCATTCATACAATACTTGATTTTCATGGGTTTATACATGGGTTCACTATGTTTACATATACCCATAAGAAAATAAAAGACGGCCTTTTTTTTATTTAAAAAAATTGTATCCTCCATTCTCCTTTTTACTCTATAAGATTAGTTTAGAAATAGGGTAAACCACTTAGAACAACGCCAAGTGAAGCTCTATGCCTGCTCTTAAGCCACCTACCTGTAGAATTCGGAAGATATCAGATGGAATGTTTGGAAGATTTATGCTTTAGAACATTATTTCAATAGGGTCATGAAATCTTAGAGCACTCGAATAAACTAAAAATATCTAACTTTCTCCCGATCAGAGTATAACGTTTTGTTCAGAACTCCGTTTTGTAGTGCAATTTGTATACTTTTCCCTGCATGGGGTTGGTAGTGCAGCCATCCACAATATGACGAAAAATTAATTATCCTATCAGAAGGTTAGCAAGTTCATAAATTTTTCCCCCGTCAGTCATATACGAATCTGTGCACTAGACAGCTACAGTACACAAACCGAAAAACAGGAGAGTCTGTAAAGGTCGCAATAAAGATCTACATCACTCAAAATCATTTTGTTTATTAGGAAAAAATGTATTCAATAACCAAATTGGATGATTGATTTTGTGCATAGATAGCGTTAAGCTTGGAGGCAGAGTGAAACTGTATTGCAGAAGAACTTAGTATGGTCAATCAAACTCTTCATAAAAAATAGCACATTAGGTATGCCTTATGTCCTTAGAAGCTACTACCTGGGAAATTTGCTAGTGCAAGCTAATGAAAGATACCAACAAAGCTACCTTTTCGTATTTCAAGAAAGACATGACAAACATCACTAGCCTAAATATGCTCTTCTGCTCAGCGGCTGCCACTTGAACCAAACGTAATAATTATAACGTTGCTTCAGTGAGACCTGTCGCCAAAAGAAATCGGAAATTACCTTCCTGACTTCCGCTCCATCCTTCCACATCTCCTGCTATCGCCAGCTAGTCCGCAGAGTTGCTAGATCTTTATTTGCTAAAGAACTCCTATGCCGCAGTAAGGCTCATACAGCTCTTTATTCCATCGTCAGGCATTCGTCGTCTCCAACATACAAAGGTCCAAGAACCTTCCACTTAATCTTTCCTTCAAACACTCAAAATGAAACCTTATCGGATGTTGTCAGAGTCCAAGCTGCTGCGTCATACGATAAGACGGGAATAATGAGAGACTTAGAAAGTGTTTTGTTCATCTAGAGGGGTCTTTACTACTCAATTTCCTATTTAGTCGTAAGTAGTAGTTGTTGGTAAGGGTAAGAGTAGGAGTGATTCTCAGTTGGATTTCGAAGCTGGTATAATAAAAACTTAATAATATAATATCTTAAATTTTCTAAATATAAATTCTTATACTTAAAATTTTAACTGTCAACTTTGTCCTGTTCACATTCACCACCAGTCCCACTGGTTTAGTTGCATCGAAAGGTTTCGATATCAGCAAACCGCTGATAGAAGATAATAAGGGACAAGGAAATGACTTGATAAAATGCTGTGGTACAAACTAAGAGGGGGCGTTGGTATGGTAATATCCGCATCGTGAATGAATAATCGCCAATTTCGTCGTTCTCCAGATGGCTGATTAGCCAATCACCATATGGAGCTTCCTTCTTAGTTCGTGGTGAGTTATCCCCACGAGATATGGGTTAAACCACCACTTAGCCTCATCCCCGCAGCAAGGAGAACAACCTGATGAGGGTACAACTCCCACTTACTTTACCTCTTTATCCAGCTTAAAAAAATCATAACTAACAAAGGGTTTTTAAGACCGATGATGTCCGCATCATCAAATTTAGACATCGAGACATATAGGCAATTCCTTTTCGTCGATAAGTAGCTTTAAAATCTCCGTATTTCCGTAAAAACATTTTTAAAATTTAGTAATAAGCCAATTAATTGTCAAAACTTGTCAATAAGTTTAGGTTATATTGGATTTGGCTGATCCTGTAGATCGCACATAGACCAGTAACTGTGATACCAATTTTTTGAATGAAGAGTTTAGCAACTTTATATTTTGCCTTTTATACACAGTTTAGATTAATTAGGTAGGCTGCTAATTAATTTTTTGATCTGCCACGCTTTCTAAGGTTGAAACTGATGCAGAACCTAAACAGTTTATTTGTGTTTTACTAACTGCAGGGCAGTGGTAAAATAGATGTTCCAAGAAGTCTTCTCGCGTTGATTTCGTTGCATATTGTGCATGTATCGTTTTGCACTAGCTTCAGTTTGACTGCGTACGATGAAGTAAGATAGTATGCCGTCAGTATCATCACTACAAGCTTACTCTCTTTCCTTCAATTATTTTGCGTCCTGGAACCAAGTAGATGGTGGCTTGTTTCTCAGTTCCTTGCTCATCCATTCTGTTTCGGCATTGTGAGTTTGTTATTTCAGCTGCTATTGCTTTGATGGCTGCTTAACTATTCATGTTGAAGCTTATTTGAGAGTTCAGAGCAGTGTTCTCTATGGGCTAAATCTGCTGCTTTCGTTGCTGCGTAGATCTCAACTGGGAACACACTGCAGCCATCCGGCAATTTGTATAACTATTCACTGCCTAATTCCGAGCAGAATACTAGCGCACGTCCTCTTATTCAAACTTGTCCGTCATATTATTTAGAATGCCATAGAGTATTATTAGTCTTACTACCGCCGTGTAAATCCAGTTTGAAAGTCATGGAGATAAGCCCCACAAGCCTCAATATGTACCTGAGCTATAGTTATTTAACCCACTGTATACACTCCCTTAGGTTTGTTAGTGTGGGAATTTGAATTCGGTGAATTCGGTGCAGTAGTACTGGATATTAACCTCTACTTGTACTTCCTAGCGTGCAAAGAGTTAATTTTTATGACGAATTAGGACACATTTTTTTTTTTTTTTTTTTTTTTTTTAATTTGATATCGATACTTTTGGTATGGCGCCTTTCAATTCGAACCTATCATCAAATGTTTTTTTTCATTCTGACCGTTGCCTTGTCGCAGATACTTTTTTATAATTTCCTCCAAGCTGCGAGTATAAGCCTTTTGTGAGACAATAAACCTCAATTTAGTTATCGCTAAGAAGTTGCAAAAATTAAAAAAAAATTAGTTTTATTTTTAAAGCAGTTGATACATTTTTAACCTACTCATGGACAAGCTAACAGCAGTCTTTTGCATTTCATTAAAACTAACACTAATTTTCGGCATAAAAGAGTGGTGACACTAAAACTAAAATTTGAATATGTTTTAGTAAAAAATGTATGGTCACATTATATGGCTCAGACAAAAGGTTTAACTGCGAGCTTTATGACGTATACGCGCAAATTTGAGATTCCTAGATCTAAATGTATTAAAAGAGCCTTAAGCGCGTATATACCTACACTCACATTAATGCACTGTAGGAGTTACTGCAGTTTGCCGGTGTAGTCATGTTAAAAAATCAGTTACCCAAATCTTTGATGTGTTACTTTTGCTCTTGCAGATAACCCTCTAACACTGGCTTGCGGTCTACTTGCTTTTGCGAAACTAATTTAAATTCAGTGAAGTTACTAACGTAGTAATGGCATGATATTCACTATTATGCAACAAAAGCAACAATCGAATAAAAGGCTAAGCAAACTTAGTGAGAAAAGGCTCTGCGATACCGACTGGGGGAGTGCGTAACAGCTAACTGCTTGTACAAATGGTTCGTTCGATAAGAAAACATCCACAAAAGATATACCGCCAGTTCAATAAAACCAAAAAAGTGATAAACAATAGGGAGTATACAAATACGAAAACCCGGACTCGCAGCAATTGAGTAGCGTCAAGTGCGTATGCGCTGACTCATGAGAAAACTTGAAAATGCGGAAACTTTTCGGCTGTCAAAATGAACCAGTTGCGGCGCCACTAAGTGAATAGCAGCGATTTTGAAGTTACCAGTGCATTTCTGAAGAGGTTTGTTGCATGCTTGTATTGTTTTTTTTTTTTTTGTTTTGTACAAAGCTGCACAATTATAAGAAAATAATTTAATTATATTTTCTGCTGCTACATGTGGCACTACGATGCGCAAAGTGTTGTATTGTTGGCACTTTGCTTGAGTTTAAAATGAAAACCTGCAAGCAGAGTGTTAATGCAATGATCCCGTACTATGCACTTCGTAACTAATATTGAACTATTTTTAATTTTTTATTTCGAGGTAGGAAGCGACAGGCTCTTGGAAGCTTGTCCAATGTACCCCAGCAAAGTGTCTGCCACTGCTCAAGATGTAGTTCAAATTAACTACTGAATTATCACAACTGATTAACCGCTACTTCTAAAGCTACGCAAATACTCAGATGCTCAAACAGACGGAGCGTTGCTTCGGTGAGATGAATAAGATACGAGTACTTACATTTAGCATTATGTAGATGGTCTTGTCGACGCATAGACATTCAAATGTTATGGAACTCAGCCTCATAATCTCTGAACATTTTTACACGTAACCAGGTCGTTGCCTAATTCTGTTAAAAACAACCTCTGCAAGGGGAATAAATTTGCCCAACGTCAGCAAATGTTACGACTTGCCACTGTATGATGCATTAAGAAACATTTGAGGTTGCTGGCAGATATAGAGACTACTTTAGCAGTCACAGTTTTCTACTACAAAAGTTCGTTTTCTACAGCCTTATGCGGCAGTGTTCAAAATAATAGGAATTCGATATTTTAGTAAGTTTTGACAATTTTATTACTTTAAACCAGTTTTCTGTAAAACTACAGTGGATTCTATAAGCAAATTCCTATAAATCAAAGTTTTAAACTTTTGGCAAATTAAAAAAAAAACACCCACACAAATTTCTGGTCGCATATTGAAACTTTTTATCCTTTAATTTTAGTATAAGTAGAAGTAGTTAAACGTTTTGTTTGATTTTTAATTTTTTTTTTGTTTTTCTGGAAGACAGAGTTGGAGATTTTTTCCATATATTAAAAACACCTCGAGTAATTGAGCATTAAATAAAAACCGCTTAATTAAAGCAATAACAAAAACAAAAAAATAAAGAACCCACCAAAATTTCGCATTGTTGTAAAAAATCATACTAAATCTGGCATGTTTCAAATTTGATTCTTCTTCTTCTTAATTGGCGCGATAACCGCTTAGGCTATTTTGGCCAAGTTTAACAAAGCGCGCCAGTCGGTTCTTCCTCGTGCTAACCGGCACCAGTTGGACAGACCAAGTAAAGTCACGTCCTTCGACCTGATCTTTCCAACGCAGAGGAGGCCTTCCTCTTCCTCTGCTACCACCAGCTGGTACCGCATCGAATACTTTCAAGGCCGGAGCGTTTGTATCCATTCGGACGACATGACCCAGCCAACGTAGTCGCTGGATCTTTATTCGCTGCGCTATGTCTATGTCGTCGTAAAGCTCATACAGCTCATCGTTCCATCGTCTGCGATATTCGCCGTTGCCAACGTGCAAAAGTCCAAAAATCTTGCGCAGAATCTTTCTCTCGAACACTCCAAGCGTCGCTTCATCGGATGTTGTCATCGTCCAAGCTTCTGCGCCATACGTTAGGACGGGCATGATGAGAGTCTTGTAGAGTGTTAGTTTTGTTCGTCGAGAGAGGACTTTACTACTCAGTTGCCTACTTAGTCCAAAGTAACACTTGTTGGCAAGAGAGATTCTACGTTGGATTTCCAGGCTGACATTGTTATTGGAGTTAATGCTGGTTCCTAGATAAACGAAGTCTTTTACAACCTCGAAATTATAACTGTCTACAGTGACGTGGGTGCCGATACGCGAGTGCGCTGACTGTTTGTTTCGTTCACCACCAGACCCATTCGCTTTGTCTCTTTATCCAATTTGTAGAAGGCAGAACTAACAGCGCGGTTGTTAATGCCGATGATGTCAATATCATCTGCATACGCCAACAATTGTACGCTCTTATAAAAAATTGTGCCTGAGCGATTAAGTTCTGCGGCTCCTACGATCCTCTCTAACATTAGCCTAAAGAAGCCACACGACAGCGAGTCACCCTGTTTGAAACCTCGTTTGGTAGCAAACGGCTCGGAAAGGTCCTTCCCAATTCTGACGGCGCTGCTGGGGTTGAGCAACGTCATCTTGTAAAAGCCGTATTAGTTTTGTGGTGATACGAAATTCGGACTTTCAAATTTGATTACTATTCAAAAAAATTTCTATGACTAAAGGAGGTATTGTTAATCAAATATATTTGGGATTTAAGGCTGTTTATTCTTTAAATGTCCAATTTTGTTGGGATAAAGTAATGAATATGTAGCTCTACAGCCTACTACTGCATCACATTACGCCCTCACTCCATTTCTCCAAAGTAGAGCCTCACTTTAGAAGATTTTTTAAATGTTTTTTACTTACGGCCTTAACTTGGCACACCTCATTTAACTGCATTTATAATTCAAATTTCATGAACTTCCTTCTCGGTAAGGATGGTCACATACCTCCCGGCCAGCCTACTATGCAGCTGGATAACCATCATCTATACTTGTAAATATGCTATCAAGCATCTCCAAACTGTTGAAATGCACTGTAAGGGACAAAATTTATTTTGCGGTTAAGGCTTTAATTAACTCAAGGCAACATGGCTTTGTGACCGACCGCTTGACAGCTACTAATCTTGCTGTTTTTAGCAAATTCTGTATATCATCGTTTTCCAAAGGACTGCGCTTACACTGACTTCCCTACGGCATTTGACAAAGGGCTTTCACTTCACCTTTCTGGAATGGTTTAAGTCATATTTGAGGGGCAGACGTTGTGTGGTAAAAACCGATGGAGTTTTATCGAACCACTTTGTTGCTGCATCAGGTGTATCCATGGGAGCATGTTTTTTTTTCAGTTTTATCAAGACTTAAGCAAATGTTTTTTCTTTACGAATTTCTTGTTATTTGCGGATGATTTACAAATTTGCTCGACATGAACCACCTTCATCGTTGGTGCATAAAATCGCGTTTCTCTTTCAAAATAAAGACAATATTTTCATTCAACATTTTCGAAGCGTCAGTACATTTTTAACACATCCTACACCATTTCTAATAATATACTACAAACTGTAATACAGTTTAAGGATCTTGGTGTTTTATTCGAGACGGAATTTTCTTTCAGTGAACACCTTAATTTTATTCTTTCAAATTCGTATTCGGTTCTAGGCCTCAATCGTCCGAATACGTCTGAGTTTTCTAAACCGTACACCTATAAACTGCACTTGGGCCTTCTCACTTAGAGTGCGCTGTTATCATTTGGAGACCTTACGAACAACTTTTGATTAATAGAATAGAGAGCGTTCAAAAAATGTTTCTTTAGCAGGCATTACGTTACCTACGATCTGACTGCACTGTTCCATCCTATAATGCTGGGCTAAAGCTAATTAATTTAAAATCTCTAGAAGAGGGGAGGACAGTCCTTTCACTTTCGCTTATCTTCACTGTTGTTAATAGCACCGTCGACTGTTCAGATCTACTTGAGCGGATAAGCTTAAATGTTCCACAAATAAGTCTTTGCAATTTTTAATCTCTTTATGGGAATAACTTTAGAACTAAATTCTGCCGTCGTAGGCGAATGGTTGGAGCGTGACTTCCATTCGGAATTCGAAGATCGTAGGTTCGAATCTCCGTGACACAATGAAGAAAAAGTTATTTTTATTTATTTATTTATTTAATGTCTAACAAAAATTCGGAACAGACATTTAAGATATAAATTTCAGAACTAAAATACAAATTTACGATATTTAATATTAAATGGTGTAAACTTAGATTAACAACATAAGAAATCATTAAATTGCTAAAAATATATAGAAATAATTAACGAAATTAATACTTAAAATAACAAATATATACTAGGTATTATTTAGATTTCTTACATAGAGTGTAATTTTTTAATTGTGTTTGAAATATACAAATTTTTGAAACCTCTCCACTCGATTTATATTGACTGCATGATAAGGTCTTCAAATAAAAGAGGCATAATCTACTTTGGACCGAACAATCGCAGAGTATAAAATCTTAAGAGTATATGGGTCAGTGAAGTGCGATGAGTGACGTCTAACAAAAGCGAGCATAGCAAGAGAATTGGAAACGGCATAAATTAGGTGCGCGATAAAATTAAGCTTTGGATCGAAGAAAACCACATTTTTCACATCAGACGAAGCAAGATATGTATAATTGATATGATAAGAGGTATAAAGGGGGTTTTGAAGCTTAGAAAATGAGATTTTATGACATTTTTCAATATTAAGAAATAGACGATTCATAAGGCACCAGGAAAATAAATTATTCAACTCGGACTGTAGGGCGGCTGAATCACTAGAATTTCTTATTTCAGCGTACACTTTTAGGTCATCAGAGAAGAAAGAAAATTAGCGAAGGAAAAACACGAACAAATATCATTAATAAACAAAACAAATATCAAAGAAGCTAAAATACTACCCTACCAGAGGTGGCAGGGTACTGTTTCGAAGGACTCCATCGATGACTACGTTATTGCATCTCTTTATTAAATAGAACCGAATCTAATCAAGGAACGTAAAAGTAAAACCGAGACAAGCCAATTTAGTTACTAAAATCGTATGGGAGATTTTATCAAAGGCTTTAGATATATCCGTGTATATCGCGTCAGTTTGGAATCCATTCTGAAAGCCTGCGTGGCAATTATCAGTAAAAACTGATAAGTTAGATAACGTAGATCTTGCAGCAACAAAACCATGCTGTCGAGGACTAATTAGATATTTAATGGGAGCGGACTAATTAGATGTTTTTAATAGCGGTCGGCTCTCGGCAGGCAATGGTAAACCTCCTAGGTATTTCTGTCATGAAAAACCTACTCATAAAATATCTGCCTTTCGGTGTCGGTTTGAAACTGTAGGTCCCTCCATTTGTGGAACAACATCAAGACGCGCGCCAAGACAAGGTGTAAGCGGAAAATTATACTGTATATGTATAAATTTAAGAGTAATGCACCTAGTGTTCGCTCACTTGAAGACTATATTTCATTATCCAATTCTAGTCCGCATGATTTCGCTTTGTCTAGACCTAATTTGTGATTTTGTTAATAAAAATTTACCTTAAATCAGAAAATCAAATGAAAATTAATATTATATTATGAAATATAGTAAATCAGTAGTGCATAGTTCCAATCGATAGTAAATAGTATCCAAATAGCTCTTCACTCACTTCTTTCACTTTTACCTTAATATTCTCACGAAAATACCCAATGTACCTATAAAGTAGCCTCAACAATTTAGTGATCCAAATATCACTAAGTGCTTTTAACATTATTAGCAAGATCGGCGCTTTTATATGATTCTATAGATTGGAGTCCGGATTGCCAAATTAGCTAAGTTGGGCTAAAATCTGTTCAAAAATAGTTTGTACTTCTTACCTTAACCCTTTCAATACTGACGGGACACATATGTCCCAATGAGTGGTTTCGTTTTACTAAATGCCAAATATTTCTTTGCATCGCTGTGTATTTTCTTCCCATCAGTTTTTTACGAGATATACCATCAATTATGCTCCGTATGACCCGTTATACTTTGTATTTTTCTCTACACATGTTTTGCAGTAGTAGTTAAATCGTAGCACGTGCTAGGTCAGTAAGTGGAAAAACGGCAATTATAGATCTACTGAGTGTTCATTACGGGTGGGACAATGTTTTCCCAGGACATTTTCTCAATTCCTAGAAATAATTTCTTTATTTATACAAGAGGATATACTATTTAGATCACTAGTAATAACTTTTCATGGTTAAATATTTTTTCCCCTTAAAAAAAATCCGTATTGAAAGGGTTAAGATATATCGATTTCTACAACCTTCACTTTTGAAATGGTTCTATAAAACTCAAACTTATTAGCCGCGAAAAAATTCAGAGATTAATGTTTATAGTTATGTTGCTCACAACAACAATTTCCAGCGCATTTATTATGGTTGCAGTTAATTTCAAAGTTCCCTCTCGATAATCAATACATTTGAGCCTTTTTTGATATCTTGTCCCTTTAGCCTTTATATAAAGTGGCGGAAAATTAATAATTAAATTTTATTTTTTTATAACTTTTTTACCAATCAAAAAACAAATGATGTTGAGTGATAGAGATCTTTATTTTGACCTTGCATGTTTGTTTGTTTGAAGCTGACTTGTTCACAAGTGTCCAATATGACTGACGTGCGACTCCATTTGCAAAATTAAAAATCTCCAGATTCCACTTTCAACGTTAAAAAACTAAGTTATATGAATCAAATTTGTTTTTAAATTTCATAATAATTTTTGTTAAATTTTTCTTAATTTCTTAAAAAGTTTGGAACCATGGCTTATAAAGTTTTTACTATTGTATATCTACATTGAACTATATTGTAAACAATTATCGAAAAAAGCATGAAAAATATTGGGAATATTATAAAACCATTAATAATATAAGCACAAATGCATATGTATACACCCAACTCTTTTTTACACCATTTCGTAATAATACGATTAGCCAATGAATTTTATTTTTCGCTTCGTAAGAATCTCAAAAAATCTCTCATTTTTTCCTCAAACGTGCATATTGTAGATCGAACCAAGTCCGGCTTGAGTAACATTTTCTTTATCATGAGTTTAGTAGTGTATATTAAAATTTCAGCGTTACTTTATGTCCCATATAGCTGAACAACAAGAATTGTATAAGCCACTTGAGAAACCAAAAGAACAGTCGCTAATAAACGACTTTGATGTAACGGAAAAACCAGCGGAAGACGTTAATGACGAATGAAATTCTTACATTGATTAATGAACCGGAAATTTGCATTCAAACTACACAACAAAGTGATATCATATGTTGTAATTCTATTGTAAAAGTACCTTTACATATGCAGTGATTAGCAATAAATCTGCAAAGATTTATTTACCCTTTCATATATGGCAAATTAGCTCAAAATTTACAGTCAGCTGTCAAAACAAAAAAAAAGGTTTTTCTTCATATGGAATATTTTAGTGTTTTTAGTATGTTAAGTTATTACTTACGATATGAAAAAAATCAAAAAGAAGCAATGGCTAATTTAATTGCGGAATTGGCTACTAGTAATAAACAGTTGAAGGAAATCCGTAAACAATAGAAGTCGTTTACGGATTTATGGGAGCAAAAAATTATGGCAGCAATATGCACAACTAGATACAATCAAGAATACCATCTCCTCAAAATATATCGTCAAATAGCGGATTGTAAATGGAAGGACCAGACAACCTGCAAAGTCAACATAACGCTATCACACACCTACAACCACAAACAAACGTCAACATTGACAAATATGAAACGAAGGGATGCCTGCAGACTCACGGCAGTGATTACTGGCTTTTGGCCTATAGTAGAGCAGGCAGGCTCTCATAATATACATACTTGTATACTGCATTAGTTGTAATCCACCAGAGAAAAAGGAAGCTATATTTCCCTTCCTCTGTGAATGCCCTGCCCTAAGGAAGGCAAGAATGTTAACCCTTGGCAAACCGCTTTTTGAAAACCTCGAAGAGCTGACCGGCATAGACGTATACAACCTTATAAGGTTTTTCAATTACACAGACTGGATATAGTCGCGAAGAAATAATGAAGATACTAATTGAATTCTTGGTGAGTCACCACTTCAACCGACCAACGCATGCGAAATTCGGTATAGTAAGCAATAACAGACCAAAGCGTCCATGGGCAGACTGTACTGCTCGGCCGTCGTAGCCGAATGGGTTGGTGCGTGACTACCATTCGGAATTCACAGAGAGAACGTCGGTTCGAATCTCGCAGAAACACCAAAATTAAGAAAACCAGGTTTCTAATAGCGGTCGCCCCTCGGCAGGCAATGGCAAACCTCCGAGTGTATTTCTGCCATGAAAAAGCTCCTCATAAAAATATCTGTCGTTCGGAGTCGGCTTGAAACTATAGGTCCCTCCATTTGTGGAACAACATCAAGACGCACACCACAAATAGGAGGAGGAGCTCGGCCAAACACCTAAAAAGGGTGTACGGGCCAATTATATATATATACAATGTAAATGCTAAACTTGGGTGTTGTGAGCTTAAAGCTGTTTTAACATATCTTGGGAAAATCCCGAGTAGGAAAAAATAAAAATAAAATGATTTGCTTAAAGCTAATTTTAAAACTATCTTGAGAAAAACACGATCAGGGAAACCCCAGTTGCATTTTTAGCAGGTATTTTGATGGGGAATAATGGCTACAGTTGCTGATGTTACTAATAATTGGGTATCTTCTTTCTTGATAATCGAAATAAAAAGCGAAAAAAGAAATTAAATTAAAGGATTAAAAAAATGAACCAAATAAAATGGCTTATTTCAATTATGCCTTTAAAACACTGATTGCGGCCTTTATAAATGCTATATGTACGACGACTAATATAAACGCAACACCAACCACTGATTTTTTCCGATTTCTTTCTCGTGCAAACTGGCGCTCCACAAAAGCCAAGTTCATCTCCACCTAATCTTTCTCTTCCTCTACTACCAGCTGGTGGTACCGCATCGAATACTTTCAAAGCCGGAGCGTTTGTATCCATTCGGACGAAGCAACAATAGTAATGATAAAGATAGTGATTGGATGCTGTTTCGAGGACTAGATAATCGATTATCGATGAATGTAAAAATAGTTGCCAGTTAACACTCTAATTTTTTCCAAAAAACGTTGTATCAGTAAAAATTTTTTTTTTTACTTTTTTATTTTATGAGACGGAAATTTCTACATCGAGAGGTATAGTCTTTTTTAGGTGCACCTTCGTAGTAAAACAAGATAAAAATTAATATAGCTGCCATTTCTAGGCCCGCCAACTTTTAAGAGTCTTTCGTCATGAAATCATTCACAGAATCTAATCTTAAAGTCCTTGTAATTTGTAACAAAACACCCTGTATATTATTATCATAATTTATTCCTTTATTTTGTTTTTGTTATGCGTCCATCGGCAGTCAATTGCATACACTTGCATTGTTTTTCTTGTTTACTTATTTCCTTTATTTGAACCAAACCATGTCAGCAGTGTCAGCAGGTATTAATAAAAATCAACTACAAAAATAAGTAGTAATCAAAAATATAATCAGAGAAATAAAATAATAAAAGCAATGTTAATAAAAATAAGTAGGAAAGCGAATGGTAAAACCTCCAAAAGATACGAAAGAAAAAATAAAAACTTGTAAACCTTTTACTTTGCGCCACTTTATTTCATCCATACACATATCCATTTATCCGTCTTCATATATACAGTGTGTGCGTGTATGTGCATGTATATGCAGCTATTCATATATACGTGTATGTGTGTGCGTATGTAAATGGTTTTTAGCAACGTACACAACAAAGGGTAACACCAAAAACAACAAAATCAATTGTAGCGTGCAACAACAACATTTTTTAATAAAACAAATCAAAGCAACAGCTGATAAAACTGGATTTGAGCACGACTAACTTTCGCTTTCAAAACGAGTGAGTTGTGCAAAGTCTACAGCAATAAAATACATACTTACACACATTTACACCTTCCGCTGTGTGTTTACTGCGCTCAACGAACACCTTTACGAATGGTTTGCAAATCATTTTTCGCGCTTCGATTTTAGTACCACAAATCTCTTAAGTTCACAAGGTTTTGAGCACAATTTCTCTTTAACTCCATTAGTTGCTGTGCTGCAGACTCCAGTTGTAACACTCTAAAAACACACACATACGCTCACATTATTTTGCAAGGCGCTCGTGTGTGCGCGTATGTGTCTTGCTCAGGCAATTATGCAGGTAAGCGCTGCCAAATTTACTGCGGCAGTGGAAGTATGAGTGCGAATACGAATAGGTGTTGCTCTCAACTACTCAGCAACTCAACCAGTAATCAAAGGTGCTGCAGCGAGAACCACTTGCCCATTATTATCACTGGCAATCACAACAATGATGAAAAAAAACACCTCCTCTTCCTCTTCAACTACCAAGCGTTAACTTTTTATCCTCATACCGCACACATTTTTTTTTTTTGTTTGCGCACAAATGTCTGCGCTGAGCGCCTCCAACTACGATCTCAGTTTGGCTACCTCAAAGCTAGCTTCTTGGTTGTCAGCTGCCTCCAGCTTAGCACCAGCGCTGCCACCATCTTTCAGGCACCGGTCTCAACGCCTTTTCGTGAGCTGTTTCGACAGCGGCGCGCCACTTCGTCGTTGGCTTATGGCTGTATGACGTTTTGAGCTTTATTCAGCTGCCGTGTGATAAAAATACGTTAGTAATCAATTGCAAGCCTAACTGCCAAGACACGGAATTAAGACGCGCCTTCGCTTATTTGTCGTCGTCGCTTTCGAGTCGCTTTTACCTAAGTCATTGAAATAATCGCTTACAAAATACATACAATCACAAAAAATCAATGAGTAAATACTAGAAGCAAAAGATTGTATTGCACGCGTTTATGAAAATCGTTAAAGCGTGCTGGAAAAGAAAAAACAAAAACAAAAACATACCATACAAAAATAGCAACAATTGTAGCCACACGTACGTGCATAGCACCTGTTGCTGAGAGGATATTTTGCAGTTACTTTTCAAATTTGGAATCGTTGTCGAATTTCGCTATAGAACGGCCAGCCAAAGCGTTTAACGCTAAAATTGTACGTGTTTGAAATTTTCTATTTGTTTAACATTCGATTTCATTGAAAAAATATTACTTCATACCAAATGATGCATATTTACATACATAAATCAATATTCATCGGCATATTTTTTGGCTTTTTTTTTTGTTCTCGTGTACTCGAGTGTTTATTATATCATAAGTATTTTTAAGTAAAATTTTACTGTGTTTCTGATTTTTTTTTTTTTCATTTTGTATGCATTATTTGGCATACCATTTTTTGTAAAATTTGGTGTTTTTCCCTTATTTTTTTGTTTTGGTTTTTTCATTAAATATTTTTGACCATGATCGGCAGTTGCAGCCAACTTTGCTACTAAAGAAATAAACCCAAAAAAATACGACGCCAATGGCTATCCCGCATGGGGGCAATCAATACCACGAACAGAAGCAAAGTGCCAAATTCAAAAAAAAATTTACAACGATCTTGCAATCAAGTGCTTATGTGTAGTTTTGTGTTCATTAAATGCAAGAGCTGTTAATACTTGCTCTCAAAATTTTAAAATTTTTCATAAACACACCAATACATCCACATGAATATGTTTGGCAAGACGAAATTGAGGAATTGGCGTAAAAATAATAATAAATATAAGTGCGGCTATGGGTGCTTTTAAGTGTTTTTGGATATGCTTATGTATTAATTTTCATTTTCCATTTTGTAAACTTACAAATTTCCGCTCAATGAACTTCCTTTTTCTTTGCATATACGAAATTATTAATTGTTGGGGTACTGCATGAAATGGCAAAAAACAAGCTATAAAATGAGAAAAATGATCAAAAAAATTAAAAAAGCTATATTTGAGCAAACAGTTAGAAATAGGAAGCACACATTTAAAACTGATTGCTCGTAACTTTTATTGAATTGTACTTACCTCACTTTTTTTTTTGTCATAAATGTTAAACTTTTGCCAAACATCCAGAAAGGAGGAATAAGCATTTAAAATTGATTGTCCATTGAATTTATACCTGTACGTTTATAGCAACAATTTTTATAGGGTTCGATATGAATTTAATACATCTCCGACATAATTGGAGCATATTTTATGGTCACTCAAAAAACACTTTGATTGATTATAAACTCCTTCCATTATAGTTTGCAAAGATTTTGGCATAAACTCAATCCATATCCAGTTTTACTGCATTGATTCACATATCCATTAAAAAAAGCATTTGCTTTATTTTAAACCATTTCTTGCGCAGCTTTTGTTTCCTCACAAATAAATCAGAGACACCAAGGAACGCCAAGATTTTGAGCAAAGCATTTAGTATACATAGAGTTTTTAGTTACTTTAGAAAACACAAGTTTTTAACGCAAGGGGGGTAATTATGGCATTGCATCAAAGCTAACAGCTTGCGCAATTTTCCGCGCAAATGGTTTTTTTTTAATCAGATTTGTATGCAATAAATTTTCAGAAAACCGCCCGATATATTTTAGTACCATTTTTATGTACTCAATTGCATTACGCCCTGGAAAAAATCAGATTAGTCGTTTTATCTCTGCAAAAATAATCAAATTTGATTTTTAACTAAACAAAAAATTGATTTTAGGTGATAAAATGATGTTTGTACACTTAAGCTGTCTAGTTAACAAGTCTCAAATATGTATGTGTGAATTAAAGAAACAATTTCTTCGCAAAATTTTAGTTTTTTCATAAAATTATAGTTTTTACACTGATTAGGTGATTAAATATCGGCTATTAGAAACAATTCTAATAGATTGATCGATTCTCGAACGTTAATAATTTAATAAATTCAGAACATATGATGAAATCATATGATCAACCTCTCTTTAGTTTCAAATCAACTTCAAAGGAGAAAATATTATCTGCTACAATCAAACTAAAGTAGTAAAAGTTATCAGAGTATGTTAAATATTTTTGAAAAATGTATATTAATTTTTCCTTGCTCACTCCTCTCGCGAGCATAGGGCTTCGACAACACATTTGTCTTGCATTGGTTGCGGTAATATATTTGATTTCTGACAGAGTAGGTGATTAGAAAAATGACTAGAAATATATATATTGTTGTGTAGAAAATGAGGACCAACTCTCTTAGCTCCTACTACTCACCTGTCATGCTTTCACAAGGCTAAGAAACAGTCATCCTGACTCTCATTTTTTTAGCTACACCTGTGCCGATAAAAAGTTTGGATATTTGTCGCCTGAGTTTTATCATAAGCATGCAGCGTTTCTCTGGCGGTCGCCGTAGCCGAATGATGAAAAAAACGGGATGATGCGTGACTTCCATTCGGGGAACTTAGGTTAAAATCTTCGTGAAACACCAAAATGAAGAAAACGTTTTTTTTAACAGCGTCCGCAGGCAAGGGCAAACCTACGAGTGTATTTCTGCCATGAAAAAGCTCTTCATAAAAATTAAAATAAAATATCTGCCGTTCGGAGCCGGTTCAAAAACTGTAAGTCACTCTATTTGTGGAACAACATCAAGACGCATGCCACAAATAGGAGGAAGAGCACGGCCGAACACCCAAAAAGTGTGTATGGGCCAATTATATCTTGTCATCATTCAAATGTTTCCTTTACTCCTTCCTCTCCTTTCACCCCATACTACTTCTAACACCACTACTACCACAACACATCCAAGTGAGGCTCCTCCTTATTGAAGCCAACTATCTAACCCAATTTAATAAAGTACCAAACGACAGCTGTACCTTAAGGCGAAGCCTGCTTTAGAGGCTTCAAACAATCGATTTTTTCGTGGATTTTTTTGGGAAGGAAATAAATATTCGATTGAAACGAAACTTTCAGGTTTTATTGCTATATATTTCAACAGTCTTCTCAAATTTTTTCATTGAAATATATGCCATATTATGCCTGGTGCAAGCATTTTGCCGAGGCGCCTCGAGTGTGCATGTGTCGTGCGGCGGGAAAGGTGCAGGTCGCAATTTTCATCTGAATCCAAAAACCCAAAAAAATGTTTATTTTAGTTTAGTATAGCTTCTAGTTAAACCAAGGAAATTAAACAAAAAAAAAAAACAAAAACAATTTTTCGCTAATTAAAAAAAAGCAACTACATTTTTTTGGAAAAACAAATTCACTTTAGATTGTTTAAAAAGTGAGTTAATCATAACTTTCTTAAGGTTCTTTAGGTTCAACTAGAAGAGAATTTAGTTCCGAATGCAATCAATGTTATCTCGTTTCTATAGAACGTTTAACTTTTTCCCTATCTTTCCCGCCAATTAGGAAAAATCGTAAAAATAAAAAACCGAGAAATTGCACTTCGAGCGATCCGGCTGCTCGTATACCTGCTCGACGCTTGCTCACAATTTCTTCTGTAACTTCGAAAATATTTTGAATTTGCTTCTGAAATTTTAAGGACACATTCTTGGATAGTTTGGGAAGACATTTATGCAAAAAAACAAAAATCGATTTTTTGAAGCCTCTAAAGCAGGCTGCCCCCTCAAGCAAAATGTATTATGTAAAGGAAGCCTACATAGATTTTGCCGAATTTCAAAAATTCCCAAGGTCAAGGTTTGATAAGGTGACTTTAGAGATGAATGCAGGCGGTGTCAAAGATGCCAAATTATACAATAATGATATGTTTTTCTTCAATAAAATGCCGTAAATAAAATTAGCACAAAAATACAAGCCTTTTTAGCAAGTTTGAATATTGTCTTTATGTGCTGGGAGTAGCCATTGTCCGCGCTTGCACATTTTACTTATAAAGCTATCTTATGCCAAGCTTAACATATGGGCTCGGGGACACAAGCAGCGTATTTACCTAGAACCTATGAACAGCGAAAAGCTAAGTTCAAAATTAAAGAAAAATAAATATTCTTCAATACTGAGAAGTCAAGAACACTACATATAATTCGAGATCTCTCAATACAGTTTCGAAGTGGCATTTCGCGCGTTGTGAGTGCAGCCAGAAATCGTTTATCGACTTCTCACGACACTCTACAAATTTTGTTTTGTAGGTCGCATAAAAAACTGTAGTACCACAATATTTTAAACAGGGTTGACTACTTTTCTTTTGGTTTTTATCACACATTTTTGTAAATGCACTTTACAACAACAATCATGCACATCAGACTTTGCGCAAAACTTATAAAAATTCCGCATGTTTTCATTAAAATTTCAAACACTTTGGGCAAAATTAAAAAAAATGTGCGTACGCAGTATTGCAGTCACTTGAATTTTCAAATAACTAAATGCATGTTTAAGTGGCTAAAAAGTTTTGTTGATTTTTAATCACTTTTTTGCCGGATGACAAAGCGCATTTTCTCCATATATAAAAAATATGGTTCATTTGTTATATAGAGAAAATGCACAAGATATCCAGCAAAAAAATTGTAAAAAATCAACGTGATTCTTGAGCCACTTATAAAGGGTGGTTAAGCTTTAGAGGCCGGTGTTGATTTTGAATCAAATACAATTTCTTAAAAAATTATTGTCATTTCTCTTTATTATGATAATATTTTTATGACTCAATTACGTATTAAACAAAATATAGGCCAAATAGCCGCCGCAGCCTCGTCGGCACACCTCCATCCGATGGTCCAAATTTTCGATGACGCATGAGATTCTATGCCGTTAATGTGCTAAATTATCTCATCCTTTAGCTATTGAATTGTTGCTGGCTTAACGGCGTACACCTTTTCTTTCAAATAACCCCAAAGAAAGAAGTCCAACGGTGTCAAATCACATGATCTTGGCGGCCAATTGACATTGCCGCGACGTGAGATTATTTGGCCATCAAAGAACAAGTCGAAAGAGCCATTGTTTCTTTAGCTGTGTGAGAAGTGGCACCGTTTTGTTGAAACCACATATCGTCCACATCCATATCTGCCGATTCGGGCCATAAAAAGTTCGTTATCATCTCACGATAGCGAACACTGTTCACAGTAACTGCCTGACCAGACTCATTTTGGAAAAATACGTACGGCCCATAAACCGCACCAAGCAGTCACTCTTTGTGCGTGCATTGGTTTTTCGGCAATCACTCTTGGATTATCATTCGCCCAAATGCGGCAATTCTGCTTATCGACGAATCCACTGAGGTGAAAATGTGCCTCATCACTGAAGATGATTTTCTTCGAAAATTGGTCATTCACTGTTGCCATAATAAGCCCGTTTTCATAATAAGCCTGAATAACTTTAACGCGTTGCTCGATTGTGTATCTTTCCATGATTCAAATTGAGTTAATCTGAAATTGAAAAATGTCGAATGAAATGCAGAAGACAACTTGACGTTTAGGTGTGGTTTACATTCAACATCGGCTCTTAAAATTTAACAAGCATTTTCGGAATAAAAAATATATAGCCAAGATTTATGGGGCTATAAAACGGCGTACACAAAATTTTTTCAAAAATTCTGATTGAAAAATGTGAAATTTTGATGAAAAATTGTTCTTTAAATCTTCACACTGTTTGAATTTAAATTTATATGGTTTTTGTAGCATAATAAACTTTATTTTTATCGGAAAATTCTAAAAACTAAACAAAAAATAAATAAATTGTTGAAACTTGCCAATAGTCAGCCAATAGTAACTTGGCCTAGTGTTATAGCTATCTAGCTTTATTTTGAGGAAATTTGTAGCTAATACTATTCATAAAGTCAATAAATTTTCATTTCACTTTAATTCCGCTATAATTTTTTCTAAATGCTACAATTTTATCACACGTTTTTCCTAAGCGATTATTTCCGTGTTTTCCGTTATGAAAAATGAGTTAATATTGTGATTGTAAAAGAAAAAAATTGTGGTCCGCTTTCCTATTTCTCGTTTTCTATCCCATAATTCTGCATGGGAAATTGCCTGAAAATGTAAGTACATATTCACATAAAAAACTAATAGGACTATGAATAAGTTCGTGCGGTTTTTTTTCGAAATTTGAAACTTTATTGACGTAAAATGGTTACAAATTTAATATTCAAAATATTGTCCATCGCTTACTACTACTTTTTCCCATCTTTCTGGCAATTCACGGATTCCCTTTGTGAAAAATTCGGTCGGTTTTGCCGCAATCCACGAATCGATCCATTTTTTGACTTCATCGTAATTACGGAAGTGCTGGTCAGCCAGGCCATGTTGCATCGATCGGAAGAGATAGTAATCGGATGGCGCAAGGTCTGGACTATACGGCGGGTGGGGTAGGACATCCCATTTGAGCGTTTCTAAGTATGTTTTGACCACTTGTGCAACATGTGGCCGAGCATTGTCATGTTGCAAAATAACTTTGTCGTGTCTATCGGCGTATTGCGGCCGTTTTTCTCGCAGTGCTCGGCTCAAACGCATCAATTGTCGTCGGTAGACATCCCCCGTAATCGTTTCATTCGGTTTCAGTAGCTCATAATACACAACACCCAGCTGGTCCCACCAGATACACAGCATAACCTTCAGGCCATGAATATTCTGCGCCGACGTCGATGTTGAAGCATGGCCAGGGTATCCATACGTTGCCCGACGTTTTGGATTGTCGTAATGGACCCACTTTTCATCGCCAGTCACAATTCGATGCAAAAAACCCTTTCTTTTGTGCCGTTGAAGCAGTTGTTCGCATGCCATAAAACGGCGTTCAACGTCTCTTGGCTTCAATTCATACGGCACCCAATGGCCTACCTTTCGGATCATTCCCATGGCTTTTAAACGTTTGGAAATGGTTGATTGATCAACTCCCAAAGTTTTTGCAACCTCTTCTTGCGTTTGAGCCGGATCTTGATCGAGCAATTCCTCCAATTCGGTATCCATGAACTTTGGCGGCGCACCCTCGCGTTCTTCGTCTTCCAAGCCAAAATCACCACTTTTAAAGCGTGCAAACCACTTCTGGCACGTTCGCTCAGATAGAGCATGCTCACCATAAACTTCCACCAAGATACGATGACTTTCGGCTGCTTTTTTCTTCATATTAAAATAATGAAGAAGAATTCCCCGCAAAAACACATTATTTGGCACGAAATTCGACATTTTCAAGTGTGGTAAAAATATTGTTGTTTACGCTTCAAATAAAAAACTTATACTGACGTTTGTGCCTTACGACAGTAGCTCTCCAATGAATGTTTGGAAATGTGGATCGATGGAATAATAATCAAGTTACGCCATCTGTTGTAAAACCGCACGAACTTATAACTAGACCTATTATGATTCATAGATTTCCTGTCAGTTTATGATTTTGGTTTTGTTTTTGTTTTAGCTTTTATTACATTCTTTGTTTAATTAGCTAAGTAGATAAGTTAATATTTGCGAGCTGTAAAATATTCAAGTGCAACAATTGTCAGTCAGTTAGTCGCAAATGTCAAATCAGCTCACAGTTTTTTCTCCACTCAGCACCCTTCTAAGCAGCCAATTAGCTACAGCGCACGAATGCGATGTTCAAAGTTTCCAATTAGCTTTTGTGTTTGTAACAATGCATTTTTACGCATTCCACTTTTGTTGTTTTTTCTTTTGTTGCAATTTGCTTTGTGATCTTTGTTGGTTATCGCACCTATATTGAATCTGTCAACCTGTCATCTCAATCAGGTTATTATAAGTATATTTTCTCATTTTTAAGTTAATAAATGATTCATGGAAAATAGAGTTCCGTAGTTAGCAATATTTTTTTTCTCGAGATTCAAATAAGAGTAGAGTTCTTTATGATAATATATACCTGCGCTACGCAGTACTTTTCCATCTCAAGTCACCTTATCCACTGAAATGCTGATGTGTTACAATTAATAACTAATTTTCAATTAAACTTTGCTCTTACACAAATTCTGACACATATTTTGGTGGGTTGGCAGAATTGCCGTTGCATTGTCTGGGTGTTGTGAGCCGTTTGATATTGGAGAAAAAATATCGGATTTATGGCGCATCAATTCTTCTTAAGTAAACTCATCCCGTATTCGGCTAATGTATTTAGCTCGCACTATCTAACTTTGGCTTCAATAAACTAGAGGAATTTCTCCAGCGATATAGGTAGTTGTGGGTCCATAGAAGATATTCAACATAAATTGTTGCGTATGCTGAAGAGCGTCACGATAATCTGACATAAGAGCTGTTACAGGAATTGGAGAAACAAGTTCGCATAAGTTCATTTTGTCAGGATTACTTTGAAGAGGGTTATATATATTCCGAAGAATAAATAAAGGTTGTAAAAAGTATACGAACCAAAAGCCAAAGTGGTTAAAAATGTCAGCCTTGAAATCCAATGGAAAATCTCTCTTGTCAGTAAGTACTGCTTTGGCCTAAGTAGGCGATTGAGTATTAAAATCATCTCCCGACGAACGCAACTAGTACTTTAGAGATAAATCTCTAATCAAGCCAATCTCTTTGTATCACGATGAAGGGTATCTTCAAGTACTTGAGAGAAAGATTCTCTGCAACTTTTTTGGAAGCTTTACATTTTAGTGACGGAGTATTGCAGGTGATGGAGCAATGAGCTGTACGAGCTTTACGATTGCATAGCATAGTGTAACAAATAAAGATCCGCTGACTAGGTTGTGTGATGCAAATGGATGCAAAAGCCCCGGCTCTGAAAGTATTCGATGCGATACCAGCTGGCAGTAGTAGATGAGAAAAGGTCTCTTTTGTGTTTGAGAGATCAGGTGGAGAAGTATTTGGGTTCTGTTGGTGTCTCCAACGAACGCAGGTTAGCGCGAGAAAGAACCCACTAGCGCACCAATCAAGAAGAAGGAAGTGTATGTCAGATTAGGCTCAGTAATTTTACAAGAATTGTCGTAAATTATATCATGCGACAAAAATCAAAATTTTGTTCTTAACTAGGAAAAATTTTGTATCCACGTGTAACTGCACATCTTATGTAGTAGTGCTGCATAATCAGTTTTTCATTTTCTTGTCAATTTAGTTTCTTACAGGGCTTTAAAATTTCAAAGAGAAATTGCAAACAGAGGTATCCATTGCGTATACTTTATTTCTTAGGAGAAAAGTTCATCTATTTTTCGTATCTTTTTATAATATAATAATAATAGCAAGAAGAACCAAGTTCTGGTATATAGGTAGGTACTACATATAGCATATTCATTAAGAAATGGGAACAATATTTCGTACAAATTTTTCAAAGAACATTATTCAACTATATTTGTCATGGCGAAAAGTAAATTCAACGGAATTTTTAAAGTTGGAAATTTGCATTTTTGTGATTTTTATTATATATTTAGTTATAGCTTTAAGAAAAAAAATCAATATTTAAAAATTGGGGAAAAATGGTAAAAAGTGGACAAAATTTTGAGGTGCTATCGTTTTGTCGCTGGCTGTGTGTGCAGTAGGCCGGGTCGATTTTTGGGGACGCAAAAAAATCGCCCATTGCTCTGTGAGAATCATATTCTAGGGATCAAAATAACAAACTTTGCCGAAGGAACCATACCTCTAAAACGAATTCTGATGTCCCCCAATTTGGGTCGAACTTTTTAGTTTCTTTTCTCATGTAAAGGCCAAAAATGGTGATATTTTGAAATGATTGTATGGGGAACCCCCCCAGGGGAGTTCCAGGGGGTGTGCCACTGGCATGGGTGGATCGGCCGTCCAAAGTTAGTGGGGGTCGGTCATACATTTGGACTCGATTGGAGCACTCTAAATGGGTCAAAGTGGGATTTTTCGTTCGACCCAAATTGGGGGACATCAGAATTCGTTTTCCTTCGTAAAGTTTCTTATTTTGATCCCTAGAATACGATTTACACAGAGCAATGAGCGATTTTTAAACCGACCCGCCCTAGTGTGCAGCCTTAAGTAGCAGTTGTGTTAGTACTAAGGTAGCTTTAATTTGAAGCAGGCACAGCACGCTTCATTCCATTTCATGTCACTATGAGGGCACTATCAGATTAAGCAAGTTCTAACTTCATCAAAAGAATATACTTTACTTGGCCTACAATTCTGTCTACGTAATCAAATATGAATATAAATCTGGAATTCAAATATTTAGCTAAAACAGCATAATGTAATTCTAAATGAGTTACCTTCTACAAAATGTGACTAGCGATCACAAAAACAAAAAAAATAAAAAATAAAACGAGCCTGTTACATAATTTACGAACCACTCCACTCATAAGCGCCGATAAACACGATTTTGCGAACAAAATTTTTAAAAATGTTCGTCGTCACAATCGAGATTTAAGAGCAATTATTGTGTGCTCTAAAACGAATGTCGGTTTAAACAGTCAATTTTACAACGCACAAAGTACGACTGTATGTATGTATGGTATATGGGAAATATATATATATATGTTTATAAATATGTACATATTACTTATATAATTTCGGTGCGCTGCACATATACCTACTCCCAATAATAAATTGCCGAAATGCTTAAATTTTTATATGCTAGCCGCTCAGACTTTGGCCGGCTATAAAACAGCAGAATGTTATACTCGTAATAAATAAAAAAATACTTTTTAAAATTCTATGGGCATTATATGATGAAGATGAAAAGTAGAAAACGTTTGTATTTAATTAGTATGCGTTTGGAGATTTTCGGTTTGAGGTTGGATTAGAAAAATTCATACTTTGGTAAAACCATTATTTTGGGCTTAGTTCATTTGACGTACGACGAAATTGTAAAATTATTTAAATAATGTTTTTTTTAGAATATTCTTTATGTTGCTGTTCTAGTTGGTTTAGATATTTCTTCTCTTTGCTAAATAGACTTAGAAGTAAAAACGTGTGTTAGCAATATTCATTTTGATCACTTTAAATTTCCTCAAATAACTAGATGATGTGTGATTTCTTTTTAATGCTTATATTATTTTTTGGCTTAAGGATTTTTTCACGATTTTTATAAAACAAGATAATGTTAATAGTTCAGTCAAAACTATATCAATCAAATCTTTAAATTTTATACAAAATTTTGTAAAATTCAACACATATTCATCTAAGTTTTAAACTATTTCATTTGACTTTCAAGAAAATCATGATTTACGTATTTTAGTGAATTAATTGCAGGTTTTAACGACTAAAGGATCGCATGGGTTTTAAGAAATAAAGAAAACAGGCAAAACTGATCAAAATGTTGATGTGCCAGCCCTTTTTGTTTTTGTGTTTTTGCTGACGACTTTTTGCTCTTTATTCCATACTAGCTGTACCCGGCGCACGTTGCTACGGATTTCAATTCGCAGCAAATCGTTTGCTCTGTCCAAAAGCATAGTACATGGTCATAGTAATTTTTATGACAATCGGTTGAACGTGGCAGAAGTTACTACTCTGCAGCGCCACCTGGTGGCGAGTGGCATCAATGAGCATATTCTACGAACCTTCTCCATAGCAAAATACACATATATACCAATTTTTGTAATAATCGGTACAGTAGTTTTTGAGTTCATCGATGACATACAGACAAACATTCATTTTTGTAAATAAGAGAAAGAAGAAGATGAAAAAAATGTCTTCTAGAAAAAATTTATTTTATGTGCGCGTAACCGTTTGCACAAAATATTTAGAAAATCAAAGCCAGTAGTAGTTAGTAGTTTAGATTAGTTACTTAAGGTTGTTTTGTACAGTGCCGAGACACACTAAGGCACTTTTTGATACCATTTTTAAGGCTGGCTTAGCGTTTCTGCACTCTTACAAATTGAGGTAGGGAATAAGTTCGTAGCGTTCTACAGAAGACTTTTATTTAGACAAAAAACCATAATTAAATCAATAAGCCAATCAATTATATATTTGCCGTTGCTGTTTACAACCTCTTCCCACCTCTCGACCAATTTGTTGATGCCGTTCCGCCAAAAATCGCTTGGTCTGCTGTCAAATAAGTTGTTGAGACAGTTTTTTAGGACCTCTTTGTTATCGAAAGTAAAGCCCTTCATACGGTTTGACAGGGAGCGGAGATGATGGTACTAGGTCGGTGCAAGGTCCGTAGAATACGGCGGATGCTGAAAGGCATCCCATTCGGCCTCTTGGAGTGCAGCTTTGACGACTTATGCGACAAGGGGCCTGGCGTTGTCGTGCAGGAGTATGGTTTGACCATGTCAATCAGGTCTTTTCACTCGAAAAGCCTCTTTCACGCGGTGTAGCTGTTCTTTTCCTCATATTTGATATATAGGCACTAGTTCTCATCTCCCGTCATGATTCGGTACAAAAAGCGCTGTTAATGACCGCGTGTTGTTCGATGGCGGGGGAGATGCTGAGAAGCAATTTGAAGGCGACTTTGTTTGCTTTTTTGATTGACCTCGTGAGGCACCCAGACGCCTAATTTATCGGTAAATTCCGTTGAACGAAGGTGATTGAAAATCGTTTTATGATCGCAGTTAATTTTTTCCGCCAATTCACGACTGATTTGAGACGTTCTTAATCGAATTCAGAAGGCCTTCTGCTACGGAACGTGTCATCGACGTCAAAGTCGCCATCTCTGAACTTTGCAAAGTTTTTTCGTGCAGTAGATTTGTATATGACATCTTCTCCACATACATTGTAAATGTCTCTGGCTGCTTCAGCAGCTTTTTGACCTCAATGAAAAGCAAAGAAGAGGAGGTGTCGAAAATGTTGATTTTTGCCTCCTGGGTATTCCATTTCTAAGCCTCAAAACTAATAAAAAATTAAATAACTCAAAAATACAATTAACATATTTAGTTTTGTGGAGCAGAAAGAGTTCTATCGAAGAGCGATTAAAACGCTATGAACTTATTCCCTAACCCAATACATCGATTTTAATTTTGATAAACCTTAAATATTCAGGTCCATCACTTGACGAAGGAGAGCGCAATTCAAATGAATTTGATCGTAGATCGATTTTGCCGATTTTGAGCAAGGTTTTTTATCTTACTCTACAAGTCAATTAAGTAGTGACGAAAGAATAGCCTTCTCATCCTCAACAGAGCAGTGCTTTGGCAATTGAATTATTCAAGTCTTTCAATACTCTTCGTAGTCACGGCGTCTGCAGCCATCCTCGTTTATTGGCGAACCCATTCTACTGGCATAAATCATCATTAGGCAGTGATGTTTTACTAAAGGCACTAAATAATAAAATATCGAAAATTTTAAATTTTCAAAATAAATTTCGAGATGCTCTAAAGCTTCCCACCTCATGACCGTAAGCAGAAATTTTAACACCAAAGCGTGACTTTTTCCAGTAAATAGCCGGCAAGCTGCATGTAGATAAAAGGCAAAAGCGGATAACAGTAGCTGCACAAAGAGCGACATGTTTAAGAGCTGTTGTTACTTACAATCGCTTTTAAACAACAATGCTCTCTGCAATATATATATTTTTTTAGGAAACGCAACAATTTTTTTTTTGAAGTCGCTCCACTGTTGCAATACACATTACGGGTAATTTCGCTCAACCCACTTTGGTCGATCGAAATATTGGCACATCGGGCACATCGGGCACATCGGTGTCAACGCCATCAGCAGCAGTACAAAAGACTTGCCAGCATCATTGAATTGTCTTGCAAAAGTATTTTTACTCTCCGCTGCCAAGTCATTACGCTGCTTGGAATTTACCATTCATAATATTTATTGTTGTGTGATTTGCAGCAGCTGACAGTGAGCAATAGCGTGAATGGATGAGGCTGCAAAAAAAAAGCAATTTTATAAATAAAATAAAATATGTAAAGTAAATGAAAGTGTAAACGACAATATGAAAAGGGGCCACAACAATGTTGTGAGAGGAAAAAACTAACCGCACTAAAATAAAAAATAACCAAAAAAGAAAAAAACGAATAAAAAATTACAAAAATAAAAATAAGTAAAACATCCGCGCGCACATAACTGTGACATAACAACCAAAGCGGTTTTGAGCACAAGCAACTGCCACTCAGCCATTCAACCATCCATCCGCTCACGCGTTGTACGTCTCTCCAGCTCACTACGCTGCTGCCGACACGCCAATGCGCAAGCCTAACCACAATGCCTCTGGCGTGAATGTTGAGTGTGGCGGCGTTTATTGCCTCAAGCCATTTTTCTGCCTTTTTCTTAATTCCGTACCACCTACTTTCTTACTTTTCATTTCATTTTCAGAGGAAGAAGAAATGTCTAGTCGTGAGCTCTTTTGCTCTCGCTTGCATACGCCGATCACGACAGACTTTGTTACTTCATTGTTGCTGCCAGTAGTAATTTGTTGCCAATAATAGCTTCATAATAAGGTTAATAGTATTTCCTTTTTTTATTCTTTTTTTTCGGGTTTTTATCGATTTTCTTAATAGATTATTGCGTGGATGGAGGTCATCAAACGTTTCGCATAATCCATTAACATATTTATAATGATAGAAATTGTGTAATACCTACAATGCATTCATAATTTTATTGCTTGCTCACGATTGGTGATTTTTAGTAAGGTAGAGCTTGGCGGCGATTTTTTTTAGCTTGTTTGCCAATATTTGATTGAGTTTAGTAAGTTAAGAAAAATACTTATGAAGAATATACGCAAATTGCAGCAAAACTAATGCTGATACAGTATTTTTAAAAAGGGGAAATCGTTTTTTTTTTTTGTAACTAAATTATTAGTTTATTAAACTTTTACTTTTTTATGTAAATATAAGTGGTTTCGGTACTTAAAATTACATTGCTACGAAGGAATATTATAAATACACTACGTTAAATAACTATAGCACTAGAACGATTAACAGTTTTGACAATTTATTTTTTTCTGATTCAATTTTTATATGAAAATGTAGTTTATTTTCCTGCAAAACCCCTATAAATTCAAGTTTAAAACTTTGTGAAAATTGAAAATAAATCAATAAACTTTTATCAAGCTTTGAGACTCTATAATTACAAATTTTACAAAAATTTCTGGTGCAAAGTTTTATAATCCATTGGATTTCGTGCCAGAAAGTGGCCCAAAAATCACCTTGATTTTTGACAAATTTCTTTTTTGCTGACGGCGTTAAATGTTTCCGTCCGTATGAACAAACTTTTAACCGTTCGTTATTTGGAAAAAATGCACTAGATCGCCGGCAAAAAAAATTGGAAAAATCCTCCCGATTTTTGAGCCACTTGAAATTAGATTTCCAAAATTCAGTGGGCAATAAAACTGCGGGAGCCGTAGCCGAGTGAGCTTTTGGGTGACTATCATTCGGAAGACGTAAACTCGAAATAAAATGAGAAAATGATGAAAAGGTGTTTTCGAATAGCGGTCGCCCTTCGGCAGGCAATAGTAAGCCTCCGAGTGTATTTCTGCCATGAAAAAGCTTCCCTAAAAAATATCTCGCATTCAGAGTTGACTTAAAAATGTAGGTCCATTTGTAGAACAACATCAAGACGCACACCACAAATAGGAGAAAGAGCTCGACCAAACACCCAAAAATATATATATATAACTGCGTACATGGAATTTTTCCAAAAACTCAGATTAAAAAATCATAAACAAAAAGTGCTCTATTTTCGAGGTCTCAAGAAAGTGTTTTTTTTTGTTTGCTTAATTCTTTTAAGCTCCGCAATTTCCTAGAACCCAGGAATTTTTGCTTTATGTGTTTAACCTTACCTTTTTTGTTTATGTACTTAAGCCAATTACTCTATAGTACGGAGTCAGGTAAATATTAGGAACACTCTTTAATTCAGTTAGGACTGTGGCCAAGAGAGGAAGTCATATGTACATACATAATTGAATTTTGGTACATTTCGCAGACTCCTCACAGGAATAAAATATTTAAGTCTCTTCAAGAGGGCAGTATAATTATCCACTTTAAAGATCAACTACAAGACTGCACAGGAAAGACTGAGAAAGGTGAATCTGGATTATAGAGGTTTCAGAGATAAAGTGCCACAATGAGATTCATAAGGGGGCTATTATGGCTATATAGATATGCTGTTAGAGATATTTTTAAATCTGTCAGCTATTTGACAAAGAAATTGTTTTAAATAAAGCCGTACGCTTAAAAACAGAAAACACCTGACATATAGAAGATTTAACGGAGTATAAAAATTACCGAATCAGAACTTATAATAGTGTGCTGCAAAGTTCTCAACAGGGACGAAAGCAGGTTTCGCTTAAAAATATTATATTGTAACATTTTTTTTTTGTTTCCTTGTTTCCTTGTTCATTCCTCTCCGGAGCATAGGGCCTCGACAAGACTCCGTCTGGCGTTGGTTTCTGTAATCTGTGTTTTTTTTTTTTTTTATTAATATATATATTTATTAAATCGATTTAGGACAAATTCTTAGAAAATAAATGAAAATACGCTAGAAGCAAAGAAGCATCCCAACAATTAGCCATTTCTCATTTGAATGAGAGAAATGAAAAACCAGCTAAGATGTGGAAGACAAAGTTTTAATATTTCTCCCCAGTTGTAAACAAGACACTGTCATTTTCTGTAATAATAATCTAATATTAAAAGACAATTATTTTTCATGTTCTGTCCCAATAATGGTTCTCTAAACTATGGCGATAGCCGTTAAAAGCATTAAAAATCGCGGAAAAATTCGTAACTTGATTCGATCTGTTCATCGATAGAATATTTCCGAATATATTATTACCTCCTCCTTCTTGTTGAACTACGTGGAAGAATAAGATTAAACTACCAAGATAATTCGCCGGTTCCTTCAAAATTGTCAATCAAGAGGTTGCTAGCCTAGTATGGCGTCCCAGTCTTAGACCATTCGCCTTATTTAATTATTAATCTGCAATATAAAGTATCGGGAACTTGCAACGTTTGTCTTTTATTTGTCATATTTATTAAGGTGAAACATGATTTAATAGAAGCAAAATTCGAATCCGTTGAAGCAGGAAAGTTATAAATTCGAATTGTTCAAAAAAGTCAAGAACACGTACCGACGGCCAATTGAAGTTAATATGAATACAGTGTAAAATGTGATTGCTACAGTGTAACTTCAATTGGCCGTCGGCACGTGTTCTTTTTGTTTAAATCCAAAAAGCAAAATTTTCCCCGTTGTTTCTCATCAAAAGGAGGATTTTTTCAGGCGCCGCAAAGATTTCAATTTTTAACGACTACCCTAATAATTATTCATATTAAAGGCATGCTAAATTTTAGGACAGATGAAAATGGAAAATGAAGCTTTCAAAAATAGCTGGGGTCAGTACGAAAGTTTTAACTTTTTTCTTAAGAATTTTTTTTTTTACTATTACAAATGCCTAAAAATATAGCAAATGTAAGGGGTCTGAAACAAAATAGAAGCGAAGTGTAGGCTTGTCTCTTAGACAGGAACTACGATAGTTGAAGTCCGAAAAAAACTCAAAAGCCCATGGCGAACTTCAAAATTTTCATTTTTTTTGTTTGCTTCACAAAAGTAAAATAAAAAAAAATTATTGTTTAATTGTTTAAAAAAGGGATTAAATATTAGTTTATAATTATAATACTAGTTCACGTTTAAAGACACACATATGGCCAGAAAAAGCTGGACAAATTTTGCCTGATCGCACTAATAGTTTCTTTTCTGAATTATTGGAGGTTGAATTAGTTTTAAAGGTGACACACAGATGGCGCTATTTATCACTTTATCGCGTTGGCAATACTGAATATATATTCAGGACAAAGCCTCATCCCTAGGCTTTGTTTATCAGTATCTGTCATTTCGCTGAAGTATAAACAACGCAGTGTTTTCGTGCTCCGAGTATGTCAACTTTCGTGCCGTCGAAACGCAATTTGCGGGAAGCTTTGCTTTTCTGCTTCAATTTGAAAAAAAAATACAGCCCAAGCCCGTGAATTGCTGCAGGAGGCCTACCCAGACCATACTCCGTCGATTTCAATATGTGAGTACTGGTTTCGACGATTCAAAAGTGGTGATTTTCACACCGAAGACAAGGAGCGTCTTGGCCAGCCCAAAAAGTTCGAGGACCCGGAATTGGGGGAATTGGTAAACGAGGACTCGTGCCAAATCCAAGAAGAGCTTGCTGAATCATTGGGCGTTGATAAATCAACCGTTTGCAAGCGTCTAAAAGCGATGGGAATGATCCAAAAGCAAGGACATTGGGTCCCGTACGAGTTGAAGCTGCGCGACGTCGAACGGCGACTTTTACGTGCGAATTGCTGATCGAGCGACAAAATCGGAAGGGTTTTTTGCATCGGGTGGTGACTGGCGACGAAAAATGGATCCACTACGATAACCCAAAACGCAAAAAATCATGGGGTTTGCCCGGCCACGCATCAACGTCGACGGCCAAGCAGAATATTCACGGCAAGAAAATCATGCTCTGCATTTGGTGGGATCAGGTCGGCGTCATATATTTTGAGCTGCTCCAACCGGGCGAAACAATCACGGCGGATCGTTACCGACTGCAATTGATGCGTTTAAGCCGGGCATTGAAAGAAAAACGGCCGGAAACGGTAAAAAGGCACGACAAGGTTATTTTGCAACATGACAACGCTCGGCCGCATGTTGCTCAACCTGTCAAAAAATACCTTGGAACGCTTGGCTGGGAAGTGTTACCCCACCCGCCGTATAGTCCAGACATAGCTCCCTCCGGTTATCATTTGTTCCGCCATATGAGTCTCGATTTGGCGGACCAGCGGTTCTCCTCGTACGAGGCTACCAAAATATGGGTTGAGTCATGGATAGCCAAGCAGCGGCCAGAATTTTGGAGAAACGGCATCCGGAAATTGCCCGAAAGATGGGCGAAAGTTGTAGCTAGCGAGGGCCAATACTTCGAATAAAATATTTTGTACCGTTTTTTCACAATAAAGCCCCAAATCTTCGAAAAAAACCTTTAAAACTAATTCAACTTCCCATAAAGCACTTTTTCGCGAAACATGTTAATTGAAGTATTTTTGTTGTAGCCAAACTTTAAAATATAATTAAAAAACCTATGGCGGCAAGTAAAAATATCAAATTTTTTCTTTATTCACCAAATTAGACACTTCTCGATTAGCGCTTGAGGCGCCAACCAAAAGCTTGTCAAACGTATCAGCTCGACATCTCTAGCATCGTCTTTTGTCATAATTCACGGCTATCTTCAAATCACTTGAACTTATCAATAAACCTATTTGGTATGACCTAAAGAGCATTTTGCGATCACCATCAGAATTTGCTTTGAGAAGCTCACTAGTATCCGATGTCTGTTGTGAGCCAAGGTTGCTCACTCGCAGGGCATTGACAAAAAATAATTTCAATGTAAACTTGCTTAAGTATAAGTAAATTGATCGCTTCAATAATGATCACTTGATGATGATAATAACATTAAAATATGCAATAATAAAAAACTCATATCGAACAGTCGATATAAGATTTCAGCCTTGCCATCGGCATAATAGTTGCCCCTAGGGCTTAATTTGCCGGCATCCGAGTATGCACATAAAAACAAACTAAAACAAATTCGAATGACTGCATATATTTTTAAATTGTGCCATGAATTTCGGCATCAATAAAAATCGGAAAACAAGTTCATCTGACATTCTCGAGCCGGAAGACATCTTCGAGCTGCACAATTATGTATGCAGATAAGTAATCAACACTTGATGAAACTCAAAGACAAGTCATTGACCAAAAGCAGTTCACCTTATAGAAATTAGTTTGTCTTTGTCATCTTTATAAACAGAATTTAATAGAGAGTCTTCATATTTTATTTGAACTTAATGAATTTAACACCATTCAGTCGGTATTGTAAACTCGAATTATTGGTCATATGAATATACCATAAATTATGCACTTTTTTACAGAAAATTACTAAATGCAAAGCGCACATACATACATATTTGTATATATTGTATGGAAGAATTCTGCATCAATTTTTGTGATGGATTTTGAGAGGAAACAGCAAAGTTCAATATGCAAATGCAAATATGCAGTGGCCGTAAGTGCAAAAACAGCTATGTGTATGTACTCACAACTGCGATTGTCATTGGATATGTATTTACAAATGCAGCACATCATTAATCATAACTGTTTCTGGCATTTTTTCGTTGAACTTGACACAAAGTTTGCTAGCGCATGCGCCAACGCCTTCGCCATATGTAAGTGTGTAAACACACGCGTTGAGAGCTTCATATTTTAGAATGAATGCATGTATGTATGCATGCATGTAGACGTAGAAAATTAGCATAATTTTGTCAAAACAAAAAATGAAAGTGCCCCAGTAGGGAAATACACCAGTACCTAACTGGTTTGCTTCTGGTAAATTTAGCGCCTCGACTGGTTCGCATTCCTTCTATTTTCCATATAATCCACTGTGTATTTGTTCAAGGAAGTGATTTTCTTGCTTCCATAGTTTCGAAAACGTGTTAAATCTTGTTGTGTGTAGATTAGATTAGATTAGATTTGGGGTGGTTGGACGCAAATTTTGTATTCATCGATGAATCTTAAAAGGTCCGGAAGAATATAAACTGTAGCCATATGCTGACCACAGACGTTGATTACTCCCATCAGTACTCTCAAGTCCTTCCTACTAAGTTTCAGGAGAAAGGTTGCTAGTTAACTGTTTGATTCTTTCACAAAGCACTTGGCTACTCTGCAGCAGCCCAACTCAGGTCAACGCCTTCTATGAGTAGACCTCATAAAGTCATCAATCCATAGTTGAATCGATGCAGAATTGCCACCTAGAAAGGGTTCAGTGCCTAGTGGTATGCATGCTGAGCCTTCATTAGCCAGCAAACCCGTTCCCTGCAATACCCCAATGTCCAGGCACCCAAATATGATAAACCTGCTGTGTTTTGCAGGTGTCTTACATTCACCGACTAATTTTGAAGAGCAGGGTGAGTTAGCAGGGGCTGTTGTATATACTAGAAAACAATTTTGTTCCAACTCGCATTACTACCATTACCGCAACAACTGATAAGAGATCAGCGCATTGATATGCTACCATTCAAGAAGACCTCACTACAAACAAATCTTACTATTTTTCAATTTTTCATTTTTAAATTCTTAATTTTTAAATTTTTAATTTTTAAATTTTAATTTTTTAAGTAGAATTGATCCTTTTAGTAATTTAGTTTATAAATATATACAAAAATTTATAAAAATCATATATATTACTATACCTCTACTGACGCAAAAGGTGAGGTGTACTTGTCTTGAAGTCATTTAACAAAAATGTTTCCCATAGGTATTCAACTATTTCATTTTTATTCGGAATATATGGCATATATAATATATAAGACTTGCTGAAAAGCAGTATTTTGGCTCAAGATGGGCACGCAAAGTAGAATCAACTTGAATGAAAAGAACTGTTTTACAAAGAACTTTGAGAAAGCTTCGATACATAAATATTTTGAATATGTCAGCCATCGGCATATGTATGTATTACCAACTAATTAAAATTAATGAAATATGTTAGACAATTAAAGTAATATAGTACAATGTGGACATCAAATGAAAGGCAATTAAAAACACTAGTACAGAAATACATTTAGGGCTACCACCTGCCTATTATTAACCAAACTTAAATAAATCGGATTGAATATAATGCAATACTAATAAATTAATCCAGAATACGATGAATATTTTGTGATTAGGATCGACACTTTTTGAATTCAAATGGTTACCGTATAATCGAAGAACAATAAAATAATTTTGAAGCAAAGGATATTTAAAAGGAGTAAACCGTAGTACTAGTTTTAAACAAGATATTTATTTATAGGATTGCCCCCTGTTAAAAAAGTAATTACATGAGAATTATTATTTAATATTGATGTGAAATGAAAGATGCTAAAGATCAAATTTAATCCCGAAATTAATGAGTAATTTGAGAATTGGGTTGCAACATTTTCAATAAAAATGGTTATCTAATTACCGTAAAACAATAAAATAGTTTTCAACGAAGCATAGTATTACTCGTAGTTTTAATTTTCAACGAAATATTTATTTGTAGGGTTGCCTCTGTAAAAAAACTATTGAACTGTTTCTTTAATATTGGCGTGAAATTAAAGATATTAAAGAATAATTTAGTCCAAAATCAAATGAATAATTTGATATTAGGGTTGCCATATTTTTAGTAAACATGTTTTTCCTATAATCCTTATGAAACATATTTAGAGAGGTTTTTACCAGAACGGATTATTTTTCTAATGCATATATAAAATTTAATAAAAGTCTTAAATGAAATAGGCAGTCAACAAATTTTAAGCATTCAATAAATCATCACGATAATTTACGATCTTTGTAAAATGAAAGTTACGAGTTAGCTGAAAAGGGAGAAGTTCTTGCACGTTTTACAACAAGGATGTTATATTATATATATATATATATATATATAATTGGCGCGTACACCCTTTTTGGGTGTTTGGCTGAGCTCCTCCTCCTATTTTCAGTGTGCGTCTTGATGTTGTTCCACAAATGGAGGTACCTACAGTTTAAAGCCGACTCCGAACGGCAGTTATTTTTTATGAGGAGCTTTTTCAGGGCAGAAATACACTCGAAGGCTTGCCATTGCCTGCCGAGTGGCGACCGCTATTACAAAAAACTTTTTCTTAATTTTTTGATCTTTCACCGAGATTCGAACCTACGTTCTCTCTGTGAATTCCGAATGGTAGTCACGCATCAACCCATTCGGCCACGGCGGCCGCCTGTTATGTTAGTGCATTTGAAAATCGGCATGCCAATTGGCATATAGCGCGGTATTTACTTAACAAAGCCTTGTTGCGACACGCGGATATATTTTTTCCCCCTCTTGCTCACTCCTCTCTGGAGCATAGGACCTCGACAAGACTCAGTCTTGCATTGGTTTCGTTAATCTATTTCGATTTCTGACAGGGTAGGTGATTAGCCTGCTGCTACCAGTCTTAAGTAGTGGGAATGTCCACCTGTCGTTGCTTAGGAGCAACGCCTTCTTACTGCTTGTAGTGCCATCTGTGTGTCACACTTTTCAACCAGAAGGATCACCCAGATGGTTGAGGACTTTGCTAAAGTGGTATATCTGCGCTATTACCGCAGCTGCCCGCTTCCGCTGGCTGGCGCCACTGATGCAATGTGTAACTGTGTTTTTCTTTGTTTTTGCTTGCTTTAGCCGCCACAATGCAAATAAGGATAAGGATGGAAAGGATAAGTTTTTGGGCTTGAGGAATGAGTTTGTTGTTTTTTTTTTAGAAGCAGGGAAAGTAGGTAAATTTGGAAAAGTGCGAGGACAATCCCTGGGATGGCAGGCTAGTGCACTTACGCTAGACTACAGAGGCCATCGCCTAGTAGAGGCCTATTAAAAAAATAAGTAAAGCCGTAGAAACATTAGCTTCATTCTTCGCATTTATATGATTCCAATGAGCATTTTCTTTCAGTTTACGATATTAAAATTCCATTGGAGTTTGCAATCACCGTCAGAAAAAGCTCAAGGCCAAGCTTTTGAGTTAGCATCTAGAATCGGCAAGCCAGACATTATTATATACTTTTACATACAAATATCTTTGAAAAACAAAGAAAACGCTTTCAAAAATTACAAAAAGTATGCTCCCTCCTTTCTTTACTTTCGATACAACCATACTATCACACTTTGAAGACGGATGTTGCTACTCGCTGCATGAGAAATACAGTTGCTTGCAATTTGCATCTTATTAGGTTAGTTCAAGAAAAAGACTTTACTTCACTTGCTTAAGTTTTCTCTGCAGGGCATATGATCACACAAGCATATTAAGATACATATGTAGATATGTTTATACAACACCAGGCATACACACATAATATTTATGAACGCTTTAAATTGTTTGCATTATGCATAGATTGCGGTTTATTATTGACCTTCTCGAAGGCAGAAGTTAACGCTCTCTCTATCACATATTAACAATCTATTTTGAGAGCATTCCAAATGGCACTTGAGCTACCTGCTAAAAATTACCGAAACACTAATTTGCATAATATTCGAAATCAATTCACAACAAAAGAGAAATAAAATAAAATTGATAGGCATGCGAGTTCAAGTTTATGCTTGTATGTATGAGTGTTAGTAGTATACAAACATAAGCGTATATGTCGTTTAAATTGGCTTTCAACCGAGTATGTGATTTTGTAAAATGAATTTGTGAGTAGCTGTACATATATTTTTTCTTCGTTGAAAACTACCAGATCATTTAGGTCAAGGTTTCAGCATGGTTTAACCAGTGAGACATATTAGTTACTATGTATATGAAAAGAATAAAAATTATATTGTAGGTATGCATGAATGAGTGTAAAGGAAGCCATACGTAAATATTAGCATGGCACCAAGAAATGAAATGTGTTTCTTTCTTGATGCTACCTCCTAAATTTGCTCTATGGTAAAAAAATGAGCCACCTACAGGGTGCGCCCACTTGTATATCGGTAGGTAAACGCTGAATAACTTTGTCATTTACAAACCGATCGACTTCAACATACATGTTTTCGATACGTCAATTCAGTACAATTTCAACCATTGATCGCTTTACACCGAAACAACGCGACATCGATGCTATAAAACCCAAAATGCCTCACAAGGTGATGACAAACGCAGAAAAAAACTCGCAGCTTGAGATTGCTAATAAAGGTGTCCACTAGATTGATATTGTATTCAAAAAATTGTTTTAATAAATTGTAAATAACCAAACCAAATAAAAATACCGCACTTATACAAATCAGTTGTTTTTTTTTTTCAAAGTTATTCAATGTTTTCATACCGACATAAAAGATTGCACACCCTGTATTTCAAATTTGTTTCTAATTTTATTTACCCGTATTGCCAGCGCTTGGAATTTACTTCTAAATTATTACGAAAAATAGCTCTTTTCCGCAAAATGTCTATAAATTGATACTCTTTAATCCCCTCTTTGAATGTAGCCTGCTCTTTAATCTTAATTTTTAATTTATTAAAACAAGAAAATTCTTAAAACATACTTTTTTGCGTTTGTAGACGCTCCATTGTCAATAAAATGAGGAACCTATTTCTTTATTTTTTATTCAAACTGTATCTGTGCTTCCAAAGCTTTCGAATTTCCTATTGAATTCTTATGGAAAAGAGCACTTTTTCGTAAGTTTCGTAAAAATGTCTTTAGATTGATATTATTTGATCTCATTTTTTACATTTACAAAAGTCCAAAAAATAAACTCTCTCCATTATAGGGTATCTACTATATTCTATGGTCAAAAAAAGGGACACAAATTCTTTTATTTTTCTTATTTAAAATTTTCCTGTGTCGCCAACGCTTTGAATTTACTATTGAATTCTCAAGCAATGAAGCCGTTTTCCGTAAACTTGGTGTAAAATGTCTACAGATCAATACTATTTAATCTCGTATTTTACATAAATGATCTATGGCCAAAAGAATTACACACCAATTTTATTATTTTCATAAAGAGTGGTTAAGTTTCAAGAGTCGGTGTTGATTTTGAATTAAATACAATTTTTTTTTTAAATTATTGCCATTTCTCTTTATTATGATAATATTGGTATAACTCAATTATGTATTAAACAAAATATCGGCCAAATGACCGCCGTGGCCTCGGCGGCAAACCTCCATCCGATGGTCCAAATTTTCGATGACGCTGAGGTATAATTGAGGTTCTATGCGGTTAATGTGCCGAATTATCTCATCCTTTAGCTCTTGAATTGTTGCTGGCTCATCGACGCACACCTTTTCTTTGAAATAACCCCAAAGAAAGAAGTCCAACGGTGTCAAATCAAATGATCTTGGCGGCCAATTGACATCACCGCGACGTGAGATTATTCGGCCATCAATTTTTTCGCGCAAAAGAGCCATTGTTTCGTTAGCTGTGTGACAAGTGGCACCGTCCTGTTGAAACCACATATCGTCCACATCCATATCTTGCAATTCGAACCATAAAAAGTTCGTTATCATCTCACGATAGCGAACACTATTCACAGTAAGTGCCTGACCGGCCTCATTTTGGAAAAAATACGGCCCAATGATGCCGCCGGCCCATAAACCGCACCAAACAGTCACTCTTTGTGGGTGCATTGGTTTTTCGGCAATCACTCTTGGATTATCATTCGCCCAAATGCGGTAATTCTGCTTATTGACGAATCCACTGAGGTGAAAATGTGCCTCATCACTGAAGATAATTTTCTTCGAAAATTGTTCATTCACTGTTGCCATTTCCTGTCACCATTCTGATCATTGACGACGCTTGAAATGGTCAAGAGTTCAAATTGAGTTAGTCTGAAATTGAAAAATGTCAATTGAAATGCAGAAAAAAACTTGATGTTTAGGTGTGATTCACATTCAACATCGACCCTTGAAATTTAACCACCCTTTATATCCACCTCTTTTGCAATGCTAGTTCCAAAGTACGAGTTTTTTCTGTTTTTAATTAGATGGTAAGTCAATTAGTGAAAAGCATCAAAAAACTTTTAACCAAGCTCTGGCAGTTAAAAAAGCTTAATTGATAAACTTATGAATTTATGATTTTTCACTAAGCATTTTTTACTTCACATCATAAAAAAATGAAAAATTCAAAACTTCTTATTAACTTCTGATTAGTTTTGATCCATTTTATTAACAGGCAAACCCGAGTTTAGGTGGCAGCTCTGAATGCATGCTTTTGTTTGCGAAATTAAAAAATATTATTTAAGTAATGTGAATAATTCAGACTTTGTCCATTTTTCTCCATCTTAGTTGGTCTCAATTATTTCAAGTTTAATAGAAACATTCACGAATATCACAAACGAAACACGTTTCTCGACTAATTCGATTACAGGTTTTTAAAAACTGTTTAATATAAGCTGTTTGTCTGTCTTCTTAAAATAAGCTTTTTGTTTCTTTTTTTAACTGAAATCCAAACCAAATTAAAATTCAAAATAAACTTAAACCACAGTAAAAAAATAATGAAATTTTGCTAAAATGTTTCATTTAATTTTATAACTCTTTTCAGTGTCTATTTTAGTCAACGCAAACGCTTCGTAGTGCTCATACAGTGGCCCTGGACACGCTACCTAACTGATCGCAGTCAAGCACCAATACCGCACGAATTTAACCCACACATACACATCAGAGACGCACATTATGAGGCAACAACAGTTATTTGCAATCGCAGCTTGCCTATGCAGCGCCGCTGTAGTGCTAGTATCCGCTGTACCACTGCCAGCTGGTAACCAGGAATTAGATATGTTACAGATTCCACTTTCAGATGGGAAGGTAAGTCAAATGCAAGATTTAATAGATGCAAGCGCTACAGTTACATCAGCGCTGTAGCTGAAGTTAGTAGTTGGTTAGCTAGTGAATGAGCAAATATTTATCAATGTCTGTATGTGTATATTTGTACGTATGTGTGTATGAATGTATGTTTGAATATAGCAGTCCAGTCAGCCATGCTTACTTAACAAAATTTTGCTGAATTCATTTGAATGCTGAGATTGTGCAAAGTGTGAATTTTGTTTACAACCACTTACCTCCGCCTCTCCGTTATTCGTTAATTGTTTAAAGTGATGCTAAATGTCAACAACCATACGCTGAAAGTATAGTAAGTGATATTCTGTGTTTGCTGTTTTTTCCAACTTTTACTTTACTACCACAATAGATAAGTGTTGGAAGGTGAAGTGCATTTGTCATAAAGTGGCTCCAATTTCACAGATGTGAAAAGGAAATTAAACAACGCAGCAGTTATGTCATTTTTGTTTGGCGTTTTCTTTATTACAAGGCCAAATAAAGAGAAAGAAAATAAATGTAAGAGAAAAGGATTTTAGTCATAAATCGCTGCACGTATTTGAATCTAACTGGGAAAGGTAATGGAATGCTAGTATGAAAGTCTAGGGAATTACTGGGCATACTCTTAGCTAATAATTAAAAAGCTTCGCGGAGGTTATTCTCAAAAACTACAACAAAAAAATATCCCAAAAATTTGCTTACTTGAATTTTTTTTTTAAAACCAATTCTTTATAAAGTTAATTTATCCCAAAAATTAAAAAAAAACTAAAAAAAACAGGAGAGATCACTTTAAAAACCTCCACACCAAATTTTTTACATTAAATTAATCTTAAATTTAAGAAACTTTTTTCAAAAAGTACAACAAAGTAATGTCCCAAAAAACTTTTAACTTCAAATATTTTCTTAAGAAAGTTTCTTTATAAAATTAATTTAACCCAAAAACTTAAAAAAAGTATAATAATGTTAAAAAACAGATGAAGTTTTGCTTCAAAAAAACTCCATACCAAATTTTTAGTATTAAATAAATTTAAAATTTATTAAACTTTTCACAAAACTACAACGAAAAACTGTCACAAAAATTGTTTTCTTCAAATATTTTCTTAAGAAAGTTTCTTTATAAAATTTATTTATCCAAAAAACTTTAAAAAAGTTCAATAATATTAAAAAACAGAAAATGTTTTGCTCCAAAAACCTCCATACCAAATTTTTAGCATTAAATAAATCTAAAAATTATTAAATTTTCCTCAGAAACTTCTACAAAAAAATTTCCCAACAATTTTTAGTTCTACTTAAAACGAGGAAAACATTTTTTTATAAATTTAACTTTTAACATTAAATACAAAGTACAACAAAGAAAATATGCTAAAAAATTTGTTTCTTAAAATGAAAAAATTCTCAAAACCATTAAACTTTTTTCAAAAACTATCACAAAAAAATGTCCTGAAATTTTTTAACATTAAATAAAACTCAACATTATTAAACTTTTTTTAAAACGTACAACAAAGAAAATATGCCAAAAAATTTTTTTCTTAAAATGAAAAAAATTCTCTAAACCATTAAGCTTTTTTCAAAAACTATCACAAAAAAATGTCCTGAAAATCTTTTTTCTTAAATTAAAAAAAAAAAACAAATTTTATAAAGTTAATTTCCCTAAAAAAAATTTTGAAAAAGCAGAAAAATATTAAAAATTTCAAAAAAAAATATTACACTTTAAAAAACTCTATACGAAATTATTAACATTAAATAAATCTCAAGAATTTTAACTTTATTCAAACCCTACAACAAAAAAAAATGTCCCAACAATTTTTTTCTTGCAATTAAAAAAATAAAATATATCTCCAACTAAACTTAAACTTTTCTCAAACACTACTAAAAAAAAAAATGTTCCAAAAAAATGTTCCTAAATTAAAAAAAAGTTTCGTTAGTTAACCCCAAACAGTTTGAAAATGTATAAAAATATTCAAAATAAGAAAACAATTTTTATTTTCTTCCTTAACCAAAAAATATTTCTAAAGTTAATTTATCCCAAAAACTTAAAAAAATTATAAAAATATTTAAAAGAACAGAATATATTTCACTTTAACAAACTCTATACCAATTTTTTTACAATAAATTTTTTCGAAAACTACAACAAAATGTTCTATTTTTTTTTTTTAATTAAGAAAAAAAAAATTGTTAAGTAAATTTATCTCAAAAATTTTAAAAAGGTATAAAAATATTAAAATGGATAGGAGATATTTCTCTTTAAGAAACTCCATATCAAATTTTTTGCATTAAATAAATCTCGAACTTATTAAACTTTTTTCAAAAACTACTTCACAGAAAATGTCCCAAAAAATTTGTTTCTGAAAATTAAGAAATTAAGAAAGTTTATTTATCGCCAAAGTTTAAAAAAGTATAAAAATGTTGAGAAAATGGAAGATTTAAAAGACTCCACACTAAAGTCTTAGCTTTAAATAAATGTCAAAATTATTAAACTTTTTTGAAAATTTTTTCCATTTACTTCTTGTTACTTAAACTTACAAATAAACCAATTTTTTAGAAAAACAAAATCACGGCAATGTCAAATATACTTCTATCACTTGGCCTGAAATTATTCCATAGCTATTTCGGGTACTGAACAGAACAAAACCATCTCTTAGGTTTAGGATTACTTGTCAGTAAGCGCTTGGAAACCATTTATTGGCTGATATTCAACTGGGCCTTCAGATTATTTGAAGATATCAATATTGGGGTTTTTAGCAGTTCTATTTTTAGTCATTAAGTTTCCAAGAATATCCTGAAAAGCCATTTTGCATTTTCTAGCTAGTTTATTTGGCAATCGAGTTTATGATTCTTAAGTAAAATACTGAAAAGATCCACTGCATCTTGGCAGCTTATTGCTCCAAATTGGTTTTCAAAGTGTTATTGCTCGTTGATAACTGCATGGGGCAAAAAACCCTACATCAATGAAATCTATTAAATTACAATTTCTGCCGCCAAACGCAACATAGAAACTACAACCTCTAGATCTGGGAATAATTAAAAATTTCAAGCAATTCTATCGCAAAGAGGTGATCAAAGAAGAGGAGCGCATGAGCAATATCAACGTACTACAAGGCATCAGAATGGCCCATAAAGCAAGGGAAAACGTAAAACAACCAACGTTTGTCAACTGTTTTGCGACATGTGGCTTTGTCGACAGTCCAAACATTTTTTGACCACAAATGATTGTGTTCCAGACAGCGAAGAATGGCTTGTCGTTGAAAAACATTTCACTTTGGATGAACGATTTGATAGTTTTGTTACTTTCGATGATAGCGTCAGTACTACGGTTCTTATTACTGATGATGACATTGTTGATAGTGTTTTGAACAGAAATACAGTCGACATTGCTGAGGAGGATGAAGAGGTCGAGAACGTTATCACTGCCAAAGCAGCTAAACAAATGGTTGAAAAGCTCCAACATTTTCTTGAGGCACAGAAAGCTATACCAAAAAGAGCATTCGATAGCTTAGCATCTGTTGAGCGAAGTATTGAGGGCTGCATTCGAAACTTGCGCAAACAAAAAACGATAACCAATTATTTTAATAAAATCTAATTGAAAAAAATGTATAACTTTTTATTTTTTATATCCACCCCACTTCAGTGCAGTTTTATCATTATTTTGTTGCAAACAGGAAAAAACAGTATTTATAACGAATTTTCTTTCAGATTTCTTTAAATTTCATTTTACCAAGGTTTTACCAATAAGTACCTATCCGAATAAATAGATACTATTCTGGGCAAAAAGTAAGGTGAATTTGGTGGTAAAATGAAAAATCTTAATTTATTCTTGTAAATCAATTTCATCCCCTTCTAAATAATCCCCTCTCGATGAAATACACTTATGCCAACGATATTTCCAATCCCCGAAACATGCCAAATAGTCCATTTCCGGTATAGCCATCAGCACCTTCTTCGATTCAGCTTTTATCTCCTCAATCGACTCGAAACGCGTTCCCCGGAGTGGTCTCTTGAGTTTTGGGAATAGCCAGAAGTCACACGGAGCCAAATCAAGCGAATACGGTGGTTGCGGAACGATATGCGTGGAATTTTTGGCGAAATGGTCACGAAGAACGAGTGCAGTGTGAGGCGGTGCATTATCGTGATGCAAAAACCAAGAGTTGCTGGCCCATAATTCTGGTCTTTTTAGACGAATTGCTTCACATAAACGACGCATAACGCTCAAATAATATTCCTTATTAAGAGTTTGGCCACGTGGAAGGAATTCATAGAGCACCACACCACGAAAATCGAAAAAAACTGTCATCATGACCTTTATTTTTGAACGACTTTGACGTGCTCTTTTCGGTCTGACCTCGCCTTTAGCACGATATTCGCTTGATTGGTCGGTTGTTTTAGGGTCGTAAGCATAAATCCAAGTCTCATCCCCCGTAATGATGCATTTGAGCTTGTCCTGATAGTCTGAAAGCATTGTTTCACACACATCAACGCGACGGCTTTTCTCCAAGAAATTGAGAGTTTTCGGTACCAAACGAGATTTGACTTTTCGTAGGCCCAAATGGTCTTTCAAAATGGTTTTCACAGATCCTTCTGATATTCCGATCATATCAGTAAGGTCTTTAACAGTCAACCGACGATTTTTGAGCACTAACTCCTTCACTTCATTGACGTGTTGGTCATCTGTTGACGTCGATGGTCGTCCGGAGCGCTCCAAGTCATCAACACGTTCTCGACCCTCTTTGAAGTCTTTGTACTACTTATAAACATTTTTCTGCGACATAGTCGAATTCCGCAAACAAAATTTGATGGCACTTCTCTGCTCAATCAAATCAGACATTGTAAAAATCGGAAAATGCACTCTTGGTCGTTTGGTAAACACAAGCGTAAATATATTACTGATAATGACATTCACATGAAAGTTGGCCCAGATGTTATTAACAGTGCTGCCAACTCATGAAAAAAATAACTAGAGCGAAATTTTAATCCCGCGAAGTTTGACAAATAAATTCACCTTACTTTCTGCCCACAGTAGTATAACGAAAAATGCTCTGATTCCCTTCAGATTCGTTATATCAAGGTTTCACTGTATTTTAGTATGCCCATACCACATCTGAAAATTATCATAGATAGTTGTTATGCTAAGTGAAATTATTTCTGTAAAAAATTTAATTTTCAGAGGAAATCTGTCATTTGTTCGAGTTTTATTTTTTTATTTTGTTTCAATTTTAACTCAGTCTGCAAACTAGTTAACAAAATTATTTAATAACTTAGCCTAAATCTGTACCAGCGGAGGAACGTGCTGTTAAAACTTTTTCTCTTAGCTTTGTGCTTGTGTATTTGAACCCACAGCTGATATACAACGCACACTCACATTTAGCTGCAATTTCATGCCATACTCATGCAATATTCAATGACTCATTTTAAATCCTTATCTACACACTTCACTACCTCCGTGCATTTTGATTATAGAAATACTTTTTTTATTTGAGTTTTCAATTGAATTTTCATTATCTACAGTTGAAGATATTTGCCTTTTATGTCTGCAGAAAATTCAGGTCTCCGTTCAAAGTACACACAATCACAACGATTTGCAATGAAATCCTGCAAAACCAGCTCAACGATTACCAAGTTGCACGGAAATGACACATTGAGCCACTGCCCAGTTGGCGAGCTGCTGAAAATGAGAGTATTTATTACATATACAAAAACATGTATTTAGGCGCTTACACACACAAGTGAATATATATAATATATACATATGGACACCAAGCCTGCTGTGGCAACTACCCAAGTGACTGTTGCCGGCCGAAAATCCACTAGATCGACCACTTTCAGTTAGCAAATGCAGCAGGTTATGTTTTGGCCTACGAAAAACCAGAAACGAAAATTGTCAAAAAACCAAAAAAAAAGTTCATCGGTTATACTCAAGCAAAAATAAAACGCACCAAAATTAAATAATGCAGCGAGATGTCGTTGCTAGCGCAAAAAACAACAAATAATGGGGTAATACAAAAAAATACAAAAACAAAAAGTTGTCATGGCGGGCGCCGGTCATTTGGACAAATAGGTGAACGGCTTGCTGACCGACTAAAATTTTCCGCTAATACATACTTATATACATATTTATGCATGCATATATATTTAGTAGCTATGTATTTAAGTATTACTGGTGGTGGCTAGTCGGATGTGGAGTTGTAACGTTGTGAATAGCGAATAAGTTGACTGAGAGAAGAATGTCATTATGACGAGCTGCAGTTGTGGGACTACTTAACGCGTTATGCGGTATATGCAACAGATTAGCGTCACAATTATGTTTGCCATATTCGTAATAATTTAAAATGAAGTTGCAATTTACATTCAATCGTCAAATTGTTATGCGAAGCAATTGCGCGAAAATGCATGCAAATTAAAAGTTGATTGATTTCGATTTATGAAGCGAGTAATCGGGGAATTTTAGTTGTTCCGTTATTGGTAGTAATTAGAAAGGAAGTTTATAGACAAGCGAAGAAAAATCGATTCGAGTAGAATGTAACATGATTTTAAACTCCTTTTAAGTAGCTTCAACATAAATCATTTACTGCTGTACAAGATTGTCGAACCACATCTGAAATATTGAACTGTAAAGTAAATCTAATGGATATGTAGGATATGTGGATATCACAGCTAAAATATTCAATGTAAGTTCCGTCAGTAGCCGGCGCAGCTGAGTGGGCTTGTGGGTGATTACTATCGAACAACCGAACTTCGACCACAAAATTTCAACTCAGTTTCGGCACGGCTTGGGCCAAAAAGAGCCAAACATTTCTTTAAATTTTTTTGTTATGAAATTTTAGTTTTTGTAACAATTTTTGAATGCTGCTATCAAAGCCCATTTTTCCCGCCTTTCTTAACATTTATCTATTTATCCGTAGAGTACGACTAGTAAGCAATTATTTAGTGCTGCAGATCAGCTCTTTATCGATAGGTAGGGTCGCTAGGAACCCGAAAATTCCGATAAACTAATGTTTTTACATTACGATATAAATTTATTCAGCTATGAATATTAAAAAATTTATACGGACACATGCAAAAATATGCTTTTTTTTGTTATTTTTGCAAACAAAAGTTTTTATTAGGAGCTGAAATTCTTCTTGATTGACGCGATAACCACTTAAGCGATTTCGACCGAGTTTAACAAAACGCATCAGTTATTTCTTTCTCGTGATAACCTACGCCAAGACAGAGGAAGCTTTCCCCTTCCTCAGCTACCACAAGTTAGTACCGCATCGAATACTTTCAGAGCCGGAGCGTTTGTTTCCATTCGCATGACATGACCCAGCCAACGTAGCCGCTATATCTTTATTCGCTACGTCATGTATATGCCATCGTAAAGCTCATACAGCCCATTCTTCCATCGCCTGGGATACTCACCATTGCCAATGTGCAAGGGACACCTCATCGAATATTGTCATCGTCCGAGCTTCTACGCCAAAAATTTTCACAAGAAAATATACACAATTGAGCCGTTGACAGCAGATCTACGCAGACGTCTCGAAAAAAAGGCAATTTGCCGTGGACAGTTTTTCTCAGCATTGGATCATCTGAAATCAAAAAATCAAAGAGTTTTCATTAGGTAATCAATTGTCCGAGATAACCCAGTCGAGTTTTTATTAAAAAAAAATTTTTTTTTTCAATTTTTTTAACATTTGAAGTAGAAGTGCGATTTTTAGACGATAAATCGCATAATATTGTTTATTGTAAAATAAATAAAAATTGAAAAAAACCTCCTCTCAGGGTTACCTCGGTAATTATGTAGAGAAAGTGTGTACACAATTTCAGGAAGATCGGTCTAGTAGATTCAGAGAAAAAGTGTCCACCGACTTGAAAAACGTCGTTTTCCAGAAAATCGATTTAAAGTTCGACCATAGCAGGTAGCCGAGTCGGAGCGGCCAACGGTTATAATGCTCTAACTTTGTGAGTTTTGCACCGATTGACTTAACATTTGGACACAACATTCTAGAGATTATGTACATTCATTTTCTCAAATAAACCAAAATCGATTTTTTTTGACCCTAACGGATAATTTTAGCTTCTGAGCGCGCCAAAAACAGGAAGAATTTATTGAACGTCGAGATATGCAACTCTTCAGCTACAGAAAATATGGAATTGTAGTAGAGGTTGTTTTTAATAGAGATCTCCGCTTGACAGACAATAGAGTTTTTTTCGCCAAGAAAATGCTTTACATAGAAAATCATCTACTCTTCTTTCGATCTGCATAAAATTGCAGGTCCCTTCATTTTAAGATCAACATCAATACAACTAAAAAATATATTTATCCAAACATTTTTTAAGGGGGGTTTATAAGGTCAAAAAAATCAATTTTTTTTTTTCATTTTAAGCGATTCCTAATATATTTCAGAATATTCACACAAAGTTAGAGAGCCTAATTCTCAATATTTCCGTAGATACAAAGCCAAAGGTAGGCGAGCGTTAGGTAGTTACGCTGTGACCGGACAGCTATAGTACAAACTTTATATTCTTTTCTCGACTTTTCATTTATATGATTTCTTTGAATTGGCGTACATGAATGAAAAAAAACTAATGAACCTTTAAAAATGAATCATAGCTTGTTCCCTTCAGTATTAAATTTTCTTCTATTTGAACTAATAAAATAGATAAAAAAATTTCAAGATTTTTTTACCAAGTTGAAGTGAATTTTTTTTTATAGAAAGTCATTTTTTTCTTTAAAACCTCCAAAAAGTTGAAATTTTGGAATTTCTCTCAGTTTTCTTAGTTCATCTAGAATAAAAAATCATGATAATTAGAAATCCATTTGAATTTTTTGCTTTAGATAATAATTACGAGCTGTATCTTGTACGCCAGTTGGAAACTCCTGCGTTGCAGCGCTCTACTAATTTCTATGTTAAACTTTTTTTTCAACTTATTTTAACCAGTACAAAAATTTTGTATACTTTTTAAATGTTCATTAAAAGATAGAACAACTTTTGCAGTGCTAAATTAATTTTTTCCTTAAAAAAAAATCGCAAAGAGATGCAATTTTTATACCTCATAAACCAGGCTCCCCCCTTAAAGCACTTTTTAATACTAACGAAATTACAATAATTTCACTGTTGTAGCCGAAAAATGTATCAACATTCTAATAAATTCAGTTAGTTAGAGGTAAGCCTGCTTTAAGAGGTAAGGCGCAAGAGGTCTGTATCACATCAAATTTCTGAGAAAATCTTTTTTTACGAGTACTCCGCTTTTTTCACTAAAAGGATCTAAAATATATTATAGATTAAGCTTCACTCACTATTATGATGATAATCAAAGGGCAGAAGAAAATTGTGGCAATTGAACAAAGGTGCTACCCTAAAATCTTATTCTAGAAAAAATTACAGTAATTTTAATTTTAATTTTTAATTTCAATTTTTTTTCTTTCAATATCCTTGAAGAAGAAGCAAATATTTCTGCCAACAAAGCAATGTATTTTAGTTTTTTATTTAATTATTTTATTATACAGGAGCTGCCGTATTTTCTCTCTAGCACAAATACTTAAATTTTGTGTGATTAATAAAACGGTGTAAAAAAAATTTAAATAAAGTCATAAAGTTTCATGCGGTCATTGCATTTTATAGAAAGCAAAGGCGTACAATTTATTTAATTTATGTTGTGAATACCGAAAATACACAAATTCCATTCATTTCATTGATTTTGACACTTTTCATTGAATTATTAGTCACCATATTCGATTTTGATGTTTCTCAAAAAAGTACATGGGGTTTCTTTCTGAAACAAAACTCATAGTTATAGATGCTTTCCATTTCAATTCAACCGGGCTATTCGGGTCATGTTCTTCAATTTCGATGTAACTTAAATATGTTGCTCTCTGGTCAAAATAATGAGACATGTATTTTTTTGTTCGCCCGAAAAAAATTTTTTTCAAGAGTTATCGGCAATTTTGTTTTTCGGCTCAAAATCGATTTTTTTTAATAATACAAGAAATTTTTTTTTTTAAATGCTCATAAAAATGAACCCATTTTAATAATTTGGGGTTCAAAATGATCGTCATTACTTACACGGGCGATTTCATGTAGAAACAGTTGCAAATAAGTAGTTGAAAATTTTTTATCTTGCAAAAAACAAAAAGTGCGAAACAGGTTTTTTACTCAAAAATTAATTACTCAAAAACAACTCATTTTAGCTACTGGGCATTCAGCTTAATTGAAGTTTGAGGTGTCCTCTTGATTTGGAAAAAGTTATAAAAAAAAAATACACTTTTTAAAATATTGAATTACGAAAAAATTTCAATTTTTTTTCTTTTTTGCTAAATAAAAAATGTTCAACTACTTTTTCGCAATTGTTTCTACATGAAGTCGCTCGTGTAAAAAATTACGATAATTTTGAACCCAGAATTATTAAAATCGGTTCATTTTTGACTAAGTTATGGGCACTTAAAAAAAAATGTTTCTTATATATTTAAAAAAAATCGAGTTTGAGCCGAAAAACAAAATTGCCGATAACTCTTGAAAAAAATCTTTTTCGGGCGAATAAAAAAATACATGTCTCATTATTTTGACCAGAGAGCAACATATTTAAGTTATATCGAAATTGAAGAACATGACCCGAATAGCCCGGTTGAATTGAAATGGAAAGCATCTATATAATTTTTGTATGTTCCTCTTTAAAATGCTGATAAAGATTAAAAACTCGCGCAACCTGCTTGCTTTTTTTCGACTTTTCAAGCATTAGTTCCCCACTCGATAAATAAGTTTTAAAGATCTGAAATGTAGAAAAACATTATGCTATATTAATAGCAATTACCGAACAGAAAATAGTCGCAATCCGTGTTTGTACGCCAACCCATACTTATCCCCCTATAGCCTTTGCTTTTATAAGTCAACTCATTATATAGCACCTCGTAAACATAACTGATTTTTATAACTCATGTTTCAATTCAAAGGCGCGATTGTTAATCGAGTGAAATTATTTTTTTTTATAATTTGGAGTGAGAATTGAACCTTTGCTATGCCATCGCTATGCGCAACCACACGATCGGAATAACAAAATTTCAGTTAGAAAAAAAACAAAAACAACACAATATCAATTTGCCACAAGACAATAATAACCACAACCACAGCCAATCGCTTGGCGTCGAACTCAAGTGCCGCCAAAAGTCACCTTCAGCAGTCAACACTCGCCGCACTTCAGGCGAAACCAAAGACTTAAGCGACAAACTCGCGCCAAAGTACTCGTACTTTAGTAAAGTGGGCAGCAATTGAAGCAGCACCAGCAGCAGCGTCAGGTTGTTGTTAAATGAGTGTTGGCATAACTAGTGCTTACAGTGCTGTACATATATTTTTCTATCATTGTTGTTGCTGCTGATTGTAACGTACTATTTGTGGTTGCTGCGCCTTGCAGTGCTTGGCTGTGCTACTAAAAGTGTGCTCGCTGTGGTATGTAATTTGGTGAAGTGTGCAGGCCAACATTTGTTTTTTTTTTTCAAGTAGTACTCGTAGCATTTTTGGGAAGTCTGCCAAAATTGCTTAGATGTCATTAAAGAAGAAAAATATTTACATAATATATTTTATGATACATTATTTTTTTTTTTGTTTTTAGATGTTTTTTTGTTTCTTTGCAATAAAGTGTGTGATTAGTTTTTCTGGCGAGGATGGTGTAAAAATGTCTTCTATACAATAAGGTGACTTTTGCTTTCAATTTTGACTGACTGCGGAGCGGTTGTGTGGTTTAGTGCCAACCAAACAAGATCATTGCGTATTCATCATTTTTTTACAAACAAACAAACACACACACACACCTGTTGCAAGCAATAATTCCTGCACATAATGATAGAGCCAACGAGTGTGCGGCTGCGATATCGCAATTACGCGCACTGAATAGCATTTGATTGTTGGCTGCCGCTACTGTTTGATGGTATGCTGCGAAACAATTTTTCCCTCTTTTTTTGAAAACAAAAAAAGCTCAAAATTACTGCCTTAGTTTGCTTACATGGCTTGAAAATAATATTAATCGACATTTAATTGCAAATAATATATTTAGTGAATTTTTTAAACTTTTTCTTTTGCTTTTTTTTGTTTTTTCTCAACGCAATTGTGCCACAATCACTTTATTTGCTAGTAGTCTTGCGTGTCTATAGCGGTTTGACAAGTCAAATGTCACGAAAAGTCCAATGAAATCGGCGATTTACGGGTGCATATGTATAGATAGTTGTGTATATGTGCGTGTAAATGTTTATAAATAAACGGTGAGCGGTCATATTTGCATTTAAAATTTTAGTAACTAGAAACAACATTCGTATAGCCGATAATTTGCATGCATTATTTTATTAAGCTTCTATGTAATATATATTATTTTTATGTCATTTTTAAGCAATACTTTTTTGTTTTTTTTTTATTTTAAAGTGAAGGATGATATGTGTATACTTTTTCGCTTCGAAAATGAATGTCGGCAAATATCACTGATCTTTGAATGTGCGTTAAATCACGTTTTGCAAGGAATATATCAAACGAAATAGATTTTTCAAATCCAAACAATGCTTTGATGGCGGCACAAAAGATTAAGCAATGCAATTTTTCGTATGCAAAGTTATATGCTACAAAATTGAAATTCAAATAATAACCTTAATGAGTATACACATTGAAATTGGAATCGCATATTTTTTGTCTGCAAATACTATAAATGCCTGAGTGAGGTAAGGTGGTTACGTGCATTTACTGCCAAGAAAAAAAGCCAACAAAAGATAAATTTTGTTTATCTTTCTTTTTGATTGCTTGCATGTTTTTTCTTTTCAATTCCTCACACAAATCTCTGTATTTTAACTTCGCAATTTGTACCAATTTTTTCGTTGTAAATTAACACAAAAATCAACTCGCATGATATCGTAATTGTGCGTCAATCAAAAAAAAAAGTGCCAGTAATATTAAAAATCAAAATCCAAAAAATAAAAAAAAATAAATAAATATTCACACACGTAATAGTTGAAAGTCCACTACAATTACTAGCCGCACCAAACACAATTCATTAGCTGCCCCAGTTATTTTTTATGCAGACTACATACATACATATCTATGTTAAATGGGCGCTTATGTGAGCGTATAATAAATAAATATTAAATTACATTTGTACAGGGAAAAAAAGCACAGAAAATGTTTTTTCTTGTTTACTCACTGCGCAACTGAATCAAATCTCAGCGTACTTAAATGCTAAATAATTAAATGGAATTATAGCAAATTGCGAATGTTCGAAATGCCAACAAAAATGCTACACACTCAAAGGTTTTCAGATGAACGACGACGAAAGGTGCCTACATGCGCATAGCAAAATACCAGCAACTTAACAGTTTGGTGCCCAAACACCCATGTGCATTTATGCATGCCTATGTAGTTGTGTGTGTGAGGCCTCAGCTTGATTTAAATTCAATAACTGCATCCGATTTATGCCATAGCTCATATTTTAATAGCTCTAATTTAGTTCACTTCATCGAGCGACACATGTAATTAAGCGCCATTTCAATCGATTTCCCATAGTTTTTAATCTTTCACAAAAAAATCCTCATAATCTTTGCGAATGAAAATGAAGTGAGCATAATCAATTCATCAAAGGGCCCAATAATTTATAATAGTAGCAGATGTAGCAGCTTAATATTTTAATTTAATTTCTTTCTCACTACAAGTGCAAGCTGGGCCATCTTAAATCGGTCAATGGAATTATTGAATAACTTCGCCAATGCCTCAGAGATTTAGAAAAGTGGTACTTTGTATTAGGCTTATATATATTTATATATATAATTGGCGCGTACACCTTCTTTGGGTGTTTGGCCGAGCTCCTCCTCCTATTTGTGGTGTGGGTTTTGATGTTATTCTACAGAGTATCTACTGTTTTAAGCCGCCTCCTAGTTTCCAAGCCCAAAATCGATTAAGTAGACCCCATTATTGGTAGCACAAAAGGGAGTTATTTTCGTTTTCGCAATTTTACCATCACATCTAGCAGCATCTCATGCAATATAGCTAACATTTCGCACTGAATGCTGCCTTTGAGCTCTTTGTCGGCTTTTAGCAAACTTTTTCCTTCTTCTTCTTCTTCTTTATGGGCACAGTAGCTGCCTAAACGATGTTGCGCGAGTGTGCGTTATAAAGTGCGACAATCATTGTTTTCACGTGGTAACCCAAGTCAATTAGAAATGCCAAGTGAAGCCAATCCCCTCTCGATTTGGTTCTTGCAGTGAGTTGGAGGCCTTCCTCTTTCTCTGCTACCACTCTGAGGCATTTCGCAGCGTTTGTGACCATTCGTCACTTCAAATTCATTTATTGATTTAGTAAGTCTAGAAATACAAAGTTTCTTACAGACTAGATAGAAACATCAGCAACAATTATACATATTAGCAACTATTTAAAAAACTCATTATGTGATAATTTGAAATAATATTTAGGTAGCAATCAAAAGCCAAAGAACTTGAAATCTGGTAAAACTCATTCATTGTTCTAACCGAAGGTGATTTCCTTCGAGCAACATGACCTAGCTAGCAGAGCCACTGGATCTCAATTCGCTGCACTATATTCTTGCCTGCGTACAGTTCATGCAGCTCATCGCTCCATCACTTACAATACTCGTCAACGCGCAAAGATTCATAATTCTTCCCCAGTATGTTTTTCCAAGCGCCATTGCATTAGGTGATACCGTTCATGTCGCTTCGCCATATAAAAGGGCGGCCATAAAATCAGCACAATCAGTGAATAGACTCCAGTGAAGTCTGATCCATGGTATTTGAAAACCAGTCAATGAACGCTGTCTTGTTAGGACCAGAAATGTTCCATAACTTTTTCACACACTTGCGATTACAGAAAATTGTGCTAGCATTAATCGACATTGATCCCACTTGAAAAGCCGAATCGGCCAAACAGTCACTTTTTTATTATCAGAATCCCAAAGCCGACATTTTTTTACTAATTTAGACTGCGAAGTAAGGCACGCTAGCTATCGGAATTTCCTATCAATAATCTAAAACTAATTCTCTTGAATCCCATCGACGCTATATCAATAAGCAAAGCGGGGTGGCTTCTCTATTTAATGTAATATTGAAGCCAACGGCACTTTTTATGGGAACATTAAAAATTCTTGCTTCTAGATCCTTCTTATAGTGGTTACACAAATGTTTAAATGCTTGGCCAACTAAACAGAATAAATAAAAGTTAAACATTTTTAAAAATGTTTCAAAATATCCATATTTTTTAATTCAAATACCCATAACTCAAAAAGTACCATTCGCATTGCCGCAAAAGTAATACAAATATGTATCAATGCAAAGAGATGAAATATACCTTTCGAGTGATATCCATAAAAGGTTTATTTTATCTGCAGTTTTTGGGAAATAACTGCAAAAAACCTAGAAAACAGATTATTTTCGTATATCTCGCAAACGAGATTCTGACAAAATAAATTAAACTCGCTTTCATGTTCAGCGACCACAAATTAGTCTAAAAAAATATTTTCTTAAGAAAGTTGTTTCGTGTAAGGTGGTGAGATTTTCTAAATAATCATTCAAATGATTGAAGGATCGGCCAACGAGCAAAGAATTCAAGAAGAAGATGACAATTGTCGGATAGTAACTGTAAAGGTACTAGGACAAATTTTAAATAAAAATCAAACTATTTTTTTAAGGTTGTGCCCTGGATTAGCCCCCTAAAAACTTCGAGTACGATAAACTGTCTCAACTTCTTGGTCGAGAACAACAATTTGAGTTCAGCGACCTTAACTTAGAGTAAAAAAGAGGTTGTCTGTAAAGTCGGTTTACTGACGATAGTTTAACGTGACAACGTAATAAGAAAATACTGATGGAATGGTTGCAATTTTCTGAACAAAATTTTAATTTTATTTGTTTGATAGATAGTTTGTGTGGATATAAGAAGGAAGAAGGTAAATGGAATCGCAATGGAATAGGTCAAGTTACATTTACACAAACGTGAAAAATTACGAAACATTTATCAAGTTAATGAAAGATATGTTCAATTTCGATTGTGCATCAGATGTTAATAAGTCAACAACACTAAGAGGCACCATCATCGATTTGACTTTTTCAAGATACATTACACTCGAAACACCTCCTTTCATTTCCTACTTTTCCTATCATCGTCCTATTCTCAACAGAGAAATGGTTCATTACCATGCACACAGGAAGAAGGCATATGCAAATACAAGTATGTGAATTTATATACAAATGCACATATACATACATATATATGCTCACTCAAGTAGGACAGAGCCAGATGTCGAACGTTTCCGAACGCGGGCGCCGATTGTGCCTCTTTGTCGTTCGTCCCGCGCTCTCGCCTGCAGTTCAAGCAAGGTAACGACGCATGAGCAAGATAACTACGCATTTTTTGATGCGTGCAGCCGGCAATATTGAACTATAAGATGTTATCAAGTCAAAAACACCTTTTTAATCAATTAATTTTTTTGTGTAAACTGGTGAGATTTCTTAAAGAAAATACCATCAATTTTTTAAGCACCAGCCAAAATCGCTGGCCCTTAAGCAATTCCACAAGGAGAAAGGGAAGAAGAATTTTTAAATACGTCGGTTTTAACATATTAGGTCAGAGCTTAAGCTCTAATAAATCGAATTTTTGAGATTTCTACTATCAACCTTCTATGGTAAACTATCCCAGCTTGGTGGTCCTGAGCGGTTTATAACAATTTGGACTAGCACAATTCATTTTGATCCTCTAGAATGCTGATTGTGATAAACTACATATACTGAAATGCGCCTTTTTACCTTCTCTCGGTCAAGGTTAACACTCAGCCAAGGTGAGTTAAAAAAGCTCGAAGTTAACGAATTTTGATAGCTTGTCTTTTAACCTTACTTTGAAAAGTAATTTTCTATAATAACATTTTGCCTTTAAGCACAACATTCTTAACCTTTCAAATTATTTTTCCATAACTCTGACTAATTGAATCTTATTTTATAACTCTTGCATGCCACAAAAACAACGAATTAATAAAATATTTAAATACTTTTAAATAAATGCTAATACATTCATAAACTCAGAGAGAATGAGTTCCAATGTCGAAACAATTAAATGAATTCTTGCTGATAAACTGGCTGCTATGACACACAAACACATATGTATATGTGTACATTTACATGTAAATATAGTATTTAGTAGCAATATTAATACTAAGTAGCAGCGCTTAAAACAATAACGCCATTTTTATTGTAGAATACAGGTGGCGATGTATGTATCATAGTTGACCACTGCGTTTAAGGGGGATATTTATTATGACTACTCACTAAATCTCATTAAAGAATGTTTTATTAAATATAGACTCCACTAATCACTAAGCGTGCCAATTCCAGCTTTTTATGGGCGCGTTAACACGAAGTGAAACACACGCACACACACAAAGGCATAGGGAAAAGTATATTTTAGAAGCCAAAGTGTAGTGCAAAGTGTTGCAAGTTCATTTTACGCATACTAGTACTTAATCATATGAGTATATAAATATGTATATAAGTACATACGTACATAATTTTGATTTTTCATTAATTTAATATTTATACTTTCGTGTACGAGTATGTTTGTATGTGCACGCATTGTACACACCTGAATGCCATGTCCGAACGCCGATTGCCGAAAGCGCGTTTATAATGAAATGGATTTACGATAAAAACAAAAAAAAAACAAAAAACAATGTTGCATTAACAATTTTTATGACCTTCACCGACTTAAGGTGGTGGACGAGTTAGTAACTGTTGAAACGCGTGCGCCTCGCTAGCAAAGTAGCCGATGGTGAGTGATGGTACTCGTACCTCAGTAAAATATACTCGTATAAACAAAAATATGCACGTATGCGTGCTAATGTCAGCGCCAACGGCAAACGAAGAATTAAAGCTAATGACAAATATTTTTTTTGTCTGCGTAAAAATCAATGCGCATTCCAAAATCAATGCTGAAAACCAAAGTGGTTCGTTCATAGTGAAAGAAAACAAAAAAGAATTGGCTTACATCGCTGCATACAAATGGAAAAATGTATTTTGTGCAAACATGGATGCGCGAAATTAACAGTGCTATTAATTTTTATTGACTTTGTTAGTAAATCGTTGCTGCCAAAAATCGATGACACTTTAGCATTGCTAACAAGGTAATAAACATGCATGCGTACATACAAACAAACATGCATACATGCAAGAAGAAGAGGCGCATTTCAAAAGCGAAAATGAGCAAAATGTTAATGGATTTTCGTATAAAGTAGATGAATGATTAGTTGAGTGCGAGCAGTTGTTATGAACTTTAATGATTTCTCAATGCTATAAATGCAAATGGAGCTATCAACTTTTAGTTCTAATTTATTCTAACGAAATACTTCCGCAATACGAAACGTACCTGTTGAGCGAGTTTAACTGATAACGTTGGAAAATTCCCAAGTGTGCTTTGCGTTTTAGATTTGACAGCATTTAAGTTTTAAAGCCGTGCACCAATAAACTTTGATTGAAATTGACTTGATTGTTATAACCATACTTAGTTCGGAAACAAGAAAAGTGGAAGAAGTCTTAGAACCAAAAAAACGAAATCAATTTTTTAATAACTTAAAACGACGTTGATACGACCTGCAACATTGCGTTTCATGTGTTATTGTAACTATATGCACCTAGAAATTTACATCAAAGCTTAAGTTTGCACGTAGCTTTTACTTCTGTTAACACCTAACTATCATTTAAAGGCATATATCTATGAATTTGTTGTTGTATCAAAGCGTTAATGCGTTCACTCTCAGAATACACCACCCAGTTAACTCAACTATGCTGCCCTAACAGAATATGTTAAGTTAACAGTGAAGGCAGTATTAAGAATGTAAACAGTTTTTACATCATACCTCAGACGCCGTCAAAGCCGGAACTATACAAACAAAATCAGTTCCAGTTGTTCAATGCTAATTTGCCTGTTATGAATCTTTTAACTTAATTTAATGCAGCAAAATTGAGAGTAAGCGTAGTTTAACTAGAAATCAGCCTGAAAAACTTGTCCTGAGAATTATTAATTCAATTTTATATAATAGAGGTTTGATATAGAAAACCAGCATATCATGGCTTGCTTAATGACAACCTACATAAGCCATGAAATTGGATTGAAAATTAATGAGGAAAAAACGAAATATACATATGTTGTTGTCCAGAAAAGATGAGATACTTTCCGGAACATATGAATTTGAGGCGGTGAAAACTTTTACATATTTGGGATTTAAACTAAGATATGACAACTCAATGGGCGTCACCATCGACGAAAGAATACAAACAGCCAATTGAGCATACTTCTCGTTTTCACAACTCTTCAAATCTAAGCTTAGTAGACCGTGCAATATTGTGATTTATAAATCTGTAGTGCGACAAGTTTTTGCTACGGATTAGAGTGGAGAGCATTAAGTGAAGGAGACAAAGCCCAACTCCAAATACTTGAAAAAAAAATGTTAGACAAATCTGTGGAGCAGTCAATGACAACAACAATGAATGGCGACATTTTGGATGCATTTTGTTTAACAGGCCAAAGCTCACGAAGAGATGTAGCGCCAACGTGATTTTTGAACCACTTAAAACTTACATTTTTTAAGCTAAAATTAAACGGGCTATGAAACAGCATACTCGAAAGTTTTATAAAAGTTCTGATTAAAAAGTGTTAAGTTTAGATGAACATTTTTCGAGTATTTTTGTTTTGTATTTTTTTTCTTTTTGTTTGTTTGCACAAATTTTCAAACTAGTATTTGTGTAGTTTTTGTAGAAAAAGAACAACATTTTCTTAAAAAAATTATCAAAATTAAATAAGAAACAAATCGCAACGTACCAATAAGTCCTTGTATTATAGTTGTGTAACACAGTGTATATACCATTTAGATATATCGTTCAGATTTTCCTCGAAAAAAATATAAATGTAAAAACCACAATATTCCGTTTTTAGATTGAGTGTTCATTGTGAAGTCATACTAAAGAAGATACGTCCATAAAAAAATGTGTGGCTTCAGGGCATTTTTGGAATGAATAGCCGAACCTTAAATTGTTTCTATTAGCGAAATAGAGTGTCCAAGGAATAAAATACAGAATCGTGTTGTTTAAGCAAATTTTAGCGTCAAAAATCAAGGCGCATTCATTAAAGGTGGTGGCACTAGACCCACAACACTGTGCTGTACGTTTGATTGTCAAAGCAAGGTATTGAGAAACTAGAAAACAAATAATGAATTGTTTCATTCTGAGCTTACAGCCACATGGACACGACGTATGAAAAAAAAACCAACTCAACAGATTTACTTACACCACCTTTAATAGATTCGCCTTGTCAAAAATGTAATATTTTCCAATGGCAATATACAATAAGAATAATTAGGAAGAATATTTTAAAAGTAGCTAAATAGTTTTGCAGTTGAGTTGTCATACAGAAAACTAAGTGATAATGTTCTAACAGTTTTTATATTGTAATATACATAAAATTAGTTAGGGTATGAACTATAAAATTAAAAAACCGCTTGGTCCAGAAAAATTAGCAAAGAGAATTTCAAGCACCGAAATACTTCTTTACTGCAACGTTCATATCTTCAACATTGTTTAGGCAAAGGCAATATTGTTGATATTTTTGATCAGGTAATTGTTTGGCTGTTTCAAGTCATATTTGTAAAAAGCATGGTGTTTTTCGAAAGCATTTATTTCTAGTTCTGGACTACCGCAAGGCAGCATTTTAGGACCTTTGTTATAAATTTTATATATTAATGATATTTCTACTTGCACTTCCTCAGCTATATTTCTTCTGTAAGCCAATGATCTTAAAACTTAATTAAATGGTTTCTGATATAAATCCCTTACCCTGGCTCATCGATGCTTCAATTAGAACTTAGCAAGTTTTGTAATTGGCGTTTTAGGAGCCGATTATCTCTTAATACTTAAACAAAGTAACTTATTCGAAGATATTGAAACCTCTGGGTCTTATCATTTCATAGCGAACTAAAATAGATTTAGAGGTTAAATAAGTCAAAGGCTTAGGAGTACATTTTGACAATAGAATGAGTTTCACTACGCATTTAAGTTACATTATTACCGGCTCATTAGTCACACTTGCATTTAGATTTCCAGTTAAACGACGCCTTACTCACTTCTCTGATCCATATACCTGCTCATAAAATAACGTAATCTGTTTTTGTTCATTACAAACTTGAATACGCAGCTTTTATATGGAGGCCCTATTATGCAATCCGATTCGAAAGAGTCCCTTTATCTCTGTGTTCTCCTAAATTTTCAGACCCAATTCCGTCATACGAATCGTAGTATCGATTAATTAGTTTATTATCATTAGCAACTGGGGGAACTCTCTTATTAGTTTAGTTAATTTTTAGTGTAGTTTCCGACAATATTAATTGCTCATTTCTTTTACAGCGAATAAATCTTTAAGTTCCTTGCAGAAATGCGCCTAATTAAGAGGATTTACGTTTTCGTCTTAACCGGACATCTATAGTACAGTATAGCTCCGATAAATACTTATAGGATTCTATAAGATTAAATTCAACTTTTTCTCAAATTTACTGAATTTATATTAATTTTTATATTATTACTTATTTATTGATCACTTATATTTAGAAATAAAATTAAAAAAATTTTTTGTATGTAATTAATAATTTATGTTTATTAATATAAGTGCCCAAGCCTCAATTGTCTGTTGTCTAAATTAGATATTTATCAATAAATCTATTCGAGTGTGCAGTACGGTACAAAAGCTGCTATTTGAAGTGTAGTAGATCATATAAAAAAAAGGTTTGAATATAATAAAAATACAAAAAATTTGTATTCGAAGTTTTGGACGTTCATATCTTTAATATTCTGTACAAACAGTATTTTTATATATTTACCAGAGCGTCCATATATCACCTTTAATATGTAATACAAACGCTTTATATCATTCAGCTTTTAATAAAGTATGATAGAAGGCGATATACGGTTTTAGTTGCTTACTCTACTTAAGCTGCCACGCATATTTCTGAGATTTTCTTCTCAAACAGAAATCCATTTTCGGAACAAGCATTAATAGTGAATAGATATTCTGCCCAAATCCATAATAAATGTCTACATTTTGTTAGTCTTAAAATTGCTACGCCAATTTTTACTTCCGTTTAAAAAAAATCCGCAGCAAATGCTGGGTTCTTCTACCGAAATCTACCTTAGAATATTAATTTTGTTCAACTTTAGTCTTAAAGCTTTCACGCCTATGACTATGGATTTACCGTCTCAAGCAAATATTTTCTCGGAAAAACTATTTTACTGGATGGGTATTTTACTAGGGTCCGCAATAAAATTTACATTTAAGCAAAAGCACGTTTCCTGTTTACCTTATGTACATACTCGTATGCTTTTTAATAAAAGAAGTAGAATTTCCATTATTTCGAAACAAAAAATTCTGAAAAACGAAACCAAAAGCTTGAAATTTGCCTTCATAACACCTTTCACGTAAGAACACACAAAACTCTGTTATCCACAAACCTGGAATGTATGTAATCAGCTGTTGCAGTTAACTTTTAGATACTTTAAACACTTTACAAAACTTCTAACTGCAGTTAAGTTCTTGGTGAAAATAGGTTTTAATAACGTATATAAAAAAAATAAAAAATCTCTTTATCAAAAAAGGGAGATATTTTTATTATAATCAACTATGGCGATATGAAGGTTGTCTATGAAACACAGTAACCGCTAACTAACCGCCTCATGCCGTTGCCCTTGTGATGAAACTTGTTACGATTATTATCAAATTACATAAGTATTGATTTCAACAGCTTTATTGTGTTAAGTTTAATAATTATTATAAATTTCACTTTCAACTCGTGCCATCGCAGTTAGCAGCAATCAACAGCGCACACTTTGCCAATTTGCTCTACAGCGTACCATATGTTGCATGCGCGTCTGAGGTTAACACTGCGGTTTGTCAGCTAGCTCTCAATGTGTTAATTCGCTAAATTACCGCTGCTATTATTGCCACTGCACGCAAATCACCGCAAAAACCAAACTGCCCTAAAGTAAATGACTTATGTATAGAGTTGCCAAATAGGCAGCGTGATTGTTTTTTAATTTTTCAACTTCAATGAGAATATATTTTTTTACATATGTAAATGTATGAACCATAAAGAGAGAGGAAAGCAATTGTTTAATAAAGAATATTTACTAGTCAATTAGTTTATACAAATAGATGAGTCATAATTAGCTAATTTTATTATTAACTAGCTGGTATGCGGTGCCTCGTTTGCTTATAAAATTAAATAAAAAACAACTTGCCATCATTAAATTTTTGAAATGAGAAGAAAACCCGTTTCTTTTATTAGTTGCCATTTTTTATTTTAAAATATGTTTTTATATATATTTGATTCAAGTATATTTACATCTACATATAGTGATTACGCAGACGTCGTGTTGAAATAAATTTCTAAAATTAATAAAGAAGTTTTCGCAAACGTAGTAGGTTTTAAATTAGGTGGTAACACTAACTAAATATATTTTTTTATCAAAGCTTGTCTAAACACCTTTCAGCTCATGTAATATTTAAATGAATTGAATAAGTTGCTATTATCGTAACAAAAATTATGTGGTAACACCAGCGAAAATTTTTTTTTTTTGAAACTTATTTAAACACCCTTCATTTGATATCTATATTTCAGTATTTAAATAAAATGTACCGTAAGTTGTTGTTTTTGTAATAAAACTCATATGGCAACGCCAGCTAAATATATTTTTTTATTGAAACTTATTTTAACACCCTTCATTTGATATCTTTAATTCAGTATTAAAATGAAATGTGCCCTAAGTTGCTATTTTTGCAATTAAACTCGTATGGCAACACCAGCAAAAAGTACTTTTTTATTCAAGCTTATTTAAACGCCCTTCATTTGATATCTACATTTCAGTATTCAAATGAAATGTGCCGTGAGTTGCTATTTTTGTAATAAAACTCATGTGGCAACGCCAGCTAAATATATTTTTTTATGGAAACTTATTTAAATACCCTTCATTTGATACCTGTCTTTCAATATTTAAATGAAATGTACCATAAGTTGCTATTTTTGTAATTAAACACATGTGGCAACGCCAGCTAAAAATATTTTTTATTGAAACTTATTTAAACACCCTTCATTTGATATAGCCAATTCAGTATTCAAATGAAATTTGCCGTGAGTTGATATTTTCGTAATTAAACACATGTGGCGACGCCAGCTAAAAATATTTTTTATTGAAACTTATTTAAACACCCTTCATTTGATGTAGCCAATTCAGTATTCAAATTAAATCCGCCGTGAGTTGCTATTTTTGTAATTAAACTCATGTGGCAACGCCAGCTAAAAATATTTTTTATTGAAACTTATTTAAACACCCTTCATTTGATATAACCAATTCAGTATTCAAATGAAATGTGCCGTGAGTTGCTATTTTTGTAATTAAACTCATGTGGAAACGCCAGCTAAAAATATTTTTTATTGAAACTTATTTAAACACCCTTCATTTGATGTAGCCAATTCAGTATTCAAATTAAATCCGCCGTGAGTTGCTATTTTTGTAATTAAACTCATGTGGAAACGCCAGCTAAAAATATTTTTTATTGAAACTTATTTAAACACCCTTCATTTGATATAGCCAATTCAGTATTCAAATTAAATCCGCCGTGAGTTGCTATTTTTGTAATTAAACTCATGTGGCAACGCCAGCTAAAAATATTTTTTATTGAAACTTATTTAAACACCCTTCATTTGATATAACCAATTCAGTATTCAAATGAAATGTGCCGTGAGTTGCTATTTTTGTAATTAAACTCATGTGGAAACGCCAGCTAAAAATATTTTTTATTGAAACTTATTTAAACACCCTTCATTTGATGTAGCCAATTCAGTATTCAAATTAAATCCGCCGTGAGTTGCTATTTTTGTAATTAAACTCATGTGGCAACACCAGCGAAAAATACTTTTTTATGAAAGCTTATTTAAACACCTTTCATTTGATATCTATATTTCAGTATTCAAATGAAATGTGCCATGAGTTGCTATTTTTGTTATAAGAAGCATATGGCAACACCAGCTAAAAATAGTTTTTATTAAAGCTTGTCGAAACACCTTTCATCTCATGTAGTATTCAAATATATCATAAGTTGCTATTTTTATAATTAATATAAGGTGGCAACGCTGGCTAAAAAAGTATTTGATAAAGCTTGTTCAGACACCTTTCACTTCAAACCTATATCTTAAGAAACAAGTACAATTCATAAAATATTGTTATTTTTGCAATAAAACGCAGATGGCAACGCTATCAACCAAATTGTTTTAGGAACAAATTTTTCCTAAAAATATTTGCCTAGATACCAATGTTGTAGTACTTAGGTCTAATTTTGATTGTAATAAAATACTTTGATATAAATAAAATATTTTGATATTCAAAGAAAAATGTTTTTTTTTTAATAATATATAAACGATCGGATGTTTATTTCATTATAAAAAGGAAGGTATGCTGTTAATAGTGGAAAATATATTAACATCAGGCAAGTGACCACGACGACCACGCTTACAGGACAATATCCTTTTCATGAAATTTTCCATAACAGAATTGCAAAGTGGCTGCCCTATGTCCTCGACAACCTCACGAATTCCATCTTTGAGGTCTTGAGTCGATCCTGGGCTGTTGGCGTAGACCTTCTCTTTCACGTGGCTCCAAGGAAAAAAGTCGCAAGGTGTTAAATCACAAGATCTCGGTGGCCAATTCTGATCACCTCTTCGAGAGATAACACGGTCCGGAAACTTTTCCCTTAAAATATCAATGGTTTCGTTGCTTGTGTGGCACGTAGCGCCGTCTTGTTAAAAATAAACGTTGTCCAGATCAATACCTTCCAATTCCGGCCATAAAAATCGTTAATCGTCTCTCGATAGCCTTTTTTATATATTTAAATAACACCTGTTATTGGATAACCCATATATATGATTTAATAAATTACAAAACACCAAACATTCCGCTGTATACAGCTACTGAGCTACTAGGCCACCTTCAAAATATGTGGCAACTTTGTTTATATATATATAATATAATTATGTAACCCCTGTTTTGTGTTGCCTTTTTCTCACTCTGTTGTCTCTACTTTTGCACTGTCAAACAATGCTGGGAGTCTGTCCCAATGTTCAATGAACTTCAATGCTCACAGCCCACAACATTGAGGCATTTTCCAAAGATTGTTGTTACTTCAATTAGTCGTCGGTTCGTGGTGTCACGACAAGAGCGATCACTATGGTGTTGTATGTATGTTTTCTTTTTATTTGTTTTTGTAACCATATGTACAAGTAATTGAATTAAGCTGTTAACCAAGAAACGTGACCTTTACCAATATAACAGATGTGATAACTTTGAAACAAATTTAACAGTGAGCAAGAATAAAAATAACTATCATGGCTATGTATAGACTTATGTGTGTAATATAAAAGTATGTTGTGAATTTACTAGATTTATACCCATAAAGAGCAATGCACTAGGGTATTATTACTTTGTTCATGTAACAATTGTATATTGCACTCGTTAATAGGGATGGGTCGATGTTGACTGGCTGTGGCGGTCTTGCTGTTTTGACGGCGCACGCCAAATCTTTTGTTTATAATTCAGTAAATGATACCAAATCACAATGACAAATTACATGATCAATCGTATGCGAATACAAATTATCCAATCTTATTAAGAAGTGGTGGCGTGGTGGTATGGTAGTGACGCGGTAGTAACTTGAATTATTCGTCATTTGACCACTTCAGACTTTGTTTTGTCAAGTTTTTTGAAGTTTGAGATCCATGTCAATAAACCGCAAACGATCGACGGCCTCAAAGTCAATGTAACTCAGACCATAGCTCAAGTTTGGTGGAATACATGCAGCAAAGAAATTTAAATTTGAATGTTTCAGAAACATGCCACCATGCGGAGAAGTGGCGCACTTAAAAAAATATTTCGTTAATATTATACTTCATACACAGCTTGTTTTATTTGATTTCGAATGGGCCTTAATGTAGAAGAAAAGCACATTTTCGAGAAAAACCACTTGATGCATCTGTAAATTATATAAAATTTAATAATATTTTAAAAAATGTGTTGATTCTTAAATTTTGAGAAAGCATTGCCAGGAAAGTATACATTTCTCGTATATATACAGTTTTCTTGTAGAATCCATGCCATATGTATAAGTGTATGTGTATGTATAACTCAATTATTTCATAACTATATTTAATAACATTTTGTCGCGAATGGCAGATATGAACGTAGGTACATCAAAATTTCCAGATTTATGGGAGAAAATTATTAAGTAATGTCTGTCTGTCATTTCACGCCTACGATAAATCGAGTAAAACCATAGACCTTAACTGTTATGCTCACTAAATACTTTTGTTTTCACCACTATATTTTCAGTTAAAGAAAAAAAAAATAAAAAGTTAATATCTGTAAAGATAAGGAGTATCAAGAAATTGTATTTTTAATACTTATTTATTTATTTTTTATTCATCTCCACACAGTTCATTGAAAATTTCTGAAATTTTTCTATTGCCTTCAACTAATGTGATTAATGGAGAGCCTCAAAATATTTTCATTCAATTCTGACCTCTTGGGACCGACCCCTCTTCTTAAAATGTATAAAGGAGAAATTAGCCAGGGGTGAATTCTTCAGCATATGATAGGTGTCGGTATAACCTACTTCGACTGCGACTTCATTTCAACACGAGACGCCCATTTCAACGATTATTTGTTTATATTTGGGCTTTCGTGATGAATCCGTGTTTTTTTTTCATGCTTACAAAGTGGCTCTCAAACCTATGACAAACATCAAACACTTTCTTGAAGTTGGCAAATGCTTTTTGTTGACTTTAGTCAAACTCGGCACCCAACATGCGTACAGCTTCTTATATTGCAAGTTTATTATAGAAGATATGGCGTCCAAATGAAGGCCGGTACAAGAATGGGAGCTAACGATTGCACATTTACGACGGTAGAGGCACGGCTTTAACCATTTTAATAAAATAGTGTGAAACCGGAAACTGAATAGTTTAGAAACATAAATTGCATAAATGACTTGAAGTCTATCATTAAAAGCAAACGTACACAATTAAAAAAAATCTCAAAATTAGTGACGTTCAGCCATGCGGCTGAATAGATGTGCAATACTTCACTGCAAAATAAAGTTTATGTTTAATTAATAGCTTAAGGGGGGAAGTACCTTTAGAGGGCCGAAAAAAACCAGTTTTTCGTGATTTATTTTTGGGAAAATGAAAACAGTGCACATGAAATTAATATGATATATATTTAGGGCAATGCTCCAAGAAGAAAAAAGCGTATTTAACATTATTATAAATAAGCAATTAATTGAGTTATGGCGGTTCATGTAAATCGTGTCGCCGCTGACATCGAATTCGGCGAAAGCGATCCTGACCGCAACTTTCATCTGAAATCATAAAATCAAACATTATTTTACTCAGGAGGGTTTTTTATCCTAGATAGACTACAATCTCTAGCAAATTCGAAGATTAACCATTAAAATGAGGCTTCAAAAAAAACTTTTGGTTTTTTTTGCAAAAATTTTCAAACATTTTTGTGTTAAAAAGTATCTAAAAATTATTTTTTCTTTTCGTCCGTAGTCTACCTAAAGTAGCTTTTTATGCCCTTTAAAATGAAACCTTGATGAAGAAAATTGGTTCAATACTTTTTCCGTAATCACTTACGCCAATTTGAAAAATATGGTTTCGAGAAAACGCCGTTTAAAGTTCGCGGTCAAGGAAAAAGAAACTTACCGAAGTTGGACGCTAATCAGCACCACCAGGCTCATAGAGCAAACCCTCAGCTTCCTCAAAATATTCGTTTTCGGCGAGTTGTGCCTCCCTACGAGCACTGCGGGCCTCCTTCGTGCAGTCGCTGTGACGTCGGTCTGCGCGCGCCAGTCTAACGTCGTCCATCTGATCGGCGAACATCTTGCGCTCGGTCGGCTCGGCGCGCGCCACTTTCAAGTGGCATATCTTCCATAATTTTCAAGATCGGCTTTTGAAATTTTGCAATAATATTCTTAGAGCATATACCTATCGGTTAAGACAATAAAAAAAAAATCGATTTTTTTAAACGTCTAAAGGTACTTCCCCCCTTAAAGGTAGCAGAAAGTTTCGAAACAGACAAAATATCATAGGCATATGTCTATAGCATTTCACTTAGCCCCTTCCAGTAAAATGATGAGTCTAGCTCGTCCTTGGTTTTCATACCATATGCCACTGTTGAATATGATAATTAATTTAGTTTAAAAGTTATAGTTTACTGAATTTGGTAACATCTTCTTTACTTGAGAAAATGTCACGGATCGCTATCACATATTGTATACCGTTAAAGGTTCTTGGTACAAGACACGGGCGAATTGTTGTTAGTCTGTAAGATTTCAGTCTTAAAAAGTTAATGTTCATAAAATGGTTATTTCATGCACTTTTTTTCATTACTAAATCGTACCGAAACGGGCTAACACAAGCGCTGGGTTCATGTTGAGTTCAGTTCAACAAGTGACTACAAACTTGTTTTGATAACTTGAAAAAATGCAGATGTTTAGCTGATTGCATTAACTGATATAAGAACTAGATATGTAAATTTAGCAAATCTTAAGAAAATGTAGTATGTTATACATACATACTTATATATATCTCTAATTCATTAATTAATTGCACAATTACCGTTTGATACTATCAGCTTAAAAATATGATTTATCTAATTAAACATAAAAAAAGCCAGGAAATAAAACCAGAAATCGTATAATCAGCCAGACTAAGGAAAAACTTAATGAAATTTGTATAATATTATTTTCAAGTTAAGCCATCACACACCGGTTTTATCAAAAATCAGATGTGATCTCGGTTAAATACCTGTATAATAAATATTATCGTGCCAAAACGCAGAATAGAAGTGGTAGAGTTTGAGCGAAGCTGAAGGGCTTAGACGCCAGTGTGCATTGCAAGGTTTTGACTATATATATATATATATATATATATATAATTGGCGCGTACACCCTTTTTGGGTGTTTGGCCGGGCTCCTCCTCCTATTTGTGGTGTGCGTCTTGATGTTGCTACACAAATGGAGGGACCTACAGTTTCAAGCCGACTCCAACGGCAGATATTTTTATGACAAGCTTTTTCATGGCAGAAATACACTCGGAGGTTTGCCATTGCCTGCCGGGGGCGACCGGTATTAGACAAATGTTTTTCTTAATTTTGGTGCTTCATCGAGATTCGAACCTACGTTCTCTCTGTAAATTCCGAATGGTAGTCACGCATCAACCCATTCAGCTACGGCGGCCGACTATATGACTATATATTTACTTTTTATTTCACTTTTTTATATAAACATATGCAAGGTGGCTCAAAATTAATAAGCCAACTTTGTTTTTGGTTAAAATTTTTTTTTTGTGTAACAAAAATCAAATAGCTCAATATTTCAAATTTTTTAGTCACACAAATTCTTGGTACACATCCCATTGAATTCAAAATAGATTAAAATTCGTATTGCTTTTGCAACTTCTTTTTTTTTTGACGGTGTTATGCATTAGCTTCCATTTAACGAATCATCAACATTTTTTTTTGTATGGAGAAAATACCCAAAACCGCCAACAACAACAAAAAATATTGTCAATATCATCGCGATTTTTGAGCTACTTCAAATAGGCACCTTATTATGCCGAAATTCATATACAGGTTCACGCAAAATGAATCGCACGATTTATAATTTTTGCAAATGGCGTCGTGCATAAATCATATTTGACATTTGTAAATTATAAGAACAAAAATTCAGTATATGCGTACAAACAGACAAGCAATGGAGCGCATAAAGGTCAAAATAAAGATTTCCATCACCAAAAATCATTTTATTTTTTATTACAAAGAAATTACTCAAAAACAAAATTGAACGAATAATTTGAGGCCACCTTGTAGAGTAAAAATAGCCTTCGTAGATCCTTCATCAGTGTTTTAGTCGGATTCAGCAGAGTTCATTCGGATATTCAGGAAACTGTTGCATGAATGTACCAGCTAGGCAGGAGATCCGAGATATGATTTCCCTGCAAAATAAGAGGACTGGATTTTTATTAACTACCTGTGATCCAATCCTATCCTGATAAAGTGGGCTTCGCATCAACTCAGCGAGTACTCCAACCTGCAAGTTCACGACACACCTCTAGCAACGGTTGAAATGGAAGCGCTTCAGGAAACTTTTTAAGCCAACGAAGCCTCAGCTCTTTTGAGTGTGCTTTTCAGACATTGTCCGTTTGGCATTCACGCAATGAAGCATGGCATCACTTCGAGTCGTAGCAGGATGATGAGTTGGGATTAACTAAGCACTTTATCCACAGCTATCTTGCCTTCGCGAAGCTAAGATTTTGGCGGGTTTAGACATGTTTTCATATTACCCACCAGATGAATTTCATCAGTAGTACGAAGCTTCTATTCCTCTGCTTCCCTCCTTCTTTCCTCTCTTGTCCTATTTTCTATTCCTATTCAATTCTCAAATTTGTATCAGAATACACAACCATCCATTAAGGCAACATTATAGCCTAACTTAACCGTTTGGCTGTTAGAGAAATTGAAGCAAGTCCTCTTCCCTTGACTAGACCTATATGAGGTGGAGGACATTTTGTAATAACATAACTCATCAAATCATACAAACCACATTCAAAATCAAACACTTAGATTTTTTCCTGATCTTGCGAAAAACTACAAATTCACAAAACCCATTTTAGACTCTTTAAATGATTGTCATTCTGTTGCAACTTCAATGGTCGCCAGCATTATTTTCCCTTCTTGTATTACACATTTGTTTTGTGTTTGCTTCGGAAATTTAATATATTTTCCAAAGAAATGATTTGGCCTTCTTTTCACATAACTAAGGTTTTATTTAATTGAATATCTTTCTAAACACGAATGCCATTTAGCGCACTTATTTCCCTTAAATATATTCGTACAAGTACGTATCTTCTTCTAACCATAAATTAGTTTCAAATATGAGCCCTGTCAGACTAAATATCCGATATTTCGAAATATGCGACAGCAGCATCAGCTCGACGGTAACATTTTCGCGACACCAAATAACTTATGGCACTATACGAAAAGCTCTTTGCCTGACCATGAAAGTCCCGTCAATATGAATTCGACATTTTCGGAGATTAACCGGTACAAAGAGGTAGGGAGATAGAGGAACAAAAATTTTCAACTCGCTGGTTTAAGCTATGTTTGCATACGAGTAATCAGTAAGCTTAAAAGCAGACTCTTTTCAAAATCTCGAGCAAAGGTTTCAATTTCATTTATGGCTCTATGTAAAGGCGTACAATGACTTCTTAAGTTCTCGCCCTCATAAAACATTAAAAATTACTTTGTGCTTTTGCGTAGTTATGGTATGGAAGTGGTGATGTAAAGAAGAATTGTAATTTTTTACGCGATTGGCTTACAACTTCCGGTTTTAATGGGTTAATTGCTTAATTGAGAAAATACACTCAAAACTGCACTTATTGACTACACGAAAGAAGTGAAAAAAAATGTATATTTGTGTGCACGTGCATCCATAGTAGATCATAAAATTAAGCACACAATTATGAATGCACGCAAGTGGCGGAGTGTGTATGTGTGAACTGGGGATGTACTATAAATACCGGGATCACGATATTTTTCAATTTCGGGATGAAAAGATTATTAATGAGCCCGAACTTTTTTGTGAGGAAGATTTTAATGTAATTAAATTTTTTTTTTCTAAATACGGCGGCCGCCGTAGCCGAATGGGTTGGTGCGTGATTACCATCGGAATTCCCAGAGAGGACGTTGGTTCGAATCTCGGTGAAAGCAAAATTAATAAAAACATTTTTCTAATAGTGGTCGCCCCTCGGCAGGCAATGGCAAACCTCCGAGTGTATTTCTGCCATGAAAAAGCTCCTCATAAAAATATCTGCCGTTGGAGTCGGCTTGAAACTGTAGGTCCTTCCATTTGTGGAACAACATCAACACGCACACCACAAATAGGAGGAGGAGCTCGGCCAAGCACCCAACAGAAGTGTACGCGCCAATTATTTATTTATTTTTTTAAATACGACTTTAGTTATATACTATTTCTTACGTCTGCTTTTTGGAGTCGAACATATTTATTGTTTACGGGATTTGGTTTTTGTATTTTTGTTCATTTTTAGTGATTTTTTGTTTTAATTACCTATGAAATAAAACTTTCAGCTACTAGTCCATAGATGTCGCTGGCAGTATTTTTAAACCTTCACAAATGTCTTGATTTTTTCGTTTGTCAGCTGTCAACAATATTCAGTTCATTGTTTGATACGTTTCATACATCAATGCATTTTTTTCGCTCGGATTTCGTGCCTTCAAACTACGATTTGCGGACATCGTTGACTTTCTGTTATCAATTGAAGAAAAACGCTTCTCAAGCTCATCAAATGCTTATAGAAGCTTATGGTTGGCATGCTCTAAGTAGAGCACAGTGCTTCAGGTGGTTTGAAATATTCCGAAGTGGTGATTTTAGCGTGGAGAACGAGGACCGTGGCCAGCCACCGAAAAAGTTTGAGGACGCCAAATTGCAAGCATTGTTGGATGAAGGTGATGGTCAAACGCAAGATGATGGCAGAGCAGTTGAGAGTGACCCAAAAAACCATTTCCAAACGTTTGAAAGACTGCAAATGGGGGAAATGTGTCGCTAGCAATGGCTATTATTTTGAAGATTAAATTTGTAACCATTTTTGTTAATAAACGTTTGAAATTGGTTTTTATGTATATTACGTTGGAAATTTGGGAAATATGCTTTCTTGAATCGCATGATTTTTCAGACACAATTAAAGAGTCGTATTACTTTAGGATTTCCCTGTATTAATACGTATATGTGATTTTTAGCATCAGTTTAAATATCTTAAATTTTTAGTGTTGTTAATGCGTTATTATTATTATTACATATATATGTGTCGAAAGAAATGTTTGCCAATGTTGTCTACTCGTACTTCTCGCTTCCGTCTTAATATGATTCCATGAGAGAAATATGTCAATTTCTAAAAATTCCTCATGAAGAAAGAGTGATTCTAAGACATCGATTCACAAATGTTTGTAGCTTCCGCAGACGTTTCAAATCCATACAGTAGACCGGAATCCATACAGTAGACCGGATTCAACATTCCAACTAAAAATGCATAGCTTCGTGCGCATTGTCAGCGGTTTGAAAAGGCTTGCAAAGGCTGCCTTGGCTTCTTTGGTTCTAGCATGAATCTGATTTTATAGGTAAAGCTGTTGACATTTTCAATGCGTTCACCATAAATGGAGCAAGGTTTTGATTTTTGTGGACTTACTTTTGCCGACATTGATTCGCAGCCCTACATTTTTGGCTTGAAAGCTTACGTCATTCAGTTGGCCCTGCAAGTGTCCGCCATGTCGTGATAAGACTGCGATGTCAACGGCGCAGTCAAGGTCGTGTAGATGTTTCATTCTGAAAGGATTCCAAAGAATTGCGCTGCTCAAGCTAGTATCGAAAACATTGTTTAGTACGACGTAAATGGGAAAATTGAAAATAGAAGACGCGAAAGTAGACAGCCTTGTTTGACGCTAGGCACAGGTTAAATAAGCTCGAACAGAGCATCATCGTTTAGCACTCGGCATTTGGATTTCAAGTATTGGGCTTGAATAATAGTGGAAAATTTATCTGGGACACCCCATTGCTTGAGGGCGTCTCAGATACTTTGATGCCAGTTTTATTGCATAGTTTGTTTGAATGCTTTTAGTTGTTAAATTTTTACTCGAATCAAAAGAAGCTCTGATCCAAGGTGAATCCCGGGGTTACTTTAGAAATATTCCGTAACCTCAGCATCAAAATTTCTGCTAATATTGGCATCCCTAGTGCATACGTATTATGTCAGTAGTATAAAATGATCATAACTTGCTTCAAATAAAAGCAAAGGGGTTGCAAAGGGAACATTTGGGACACGAATGCATAGTTACCAGGGTTCCGCACAAAATTACTGCAAGTGTGCTGTTTGACGCAGCAGGTACTTGCTATGTAGAATCTGCCATTGTTGATAAAAAAAAACGTTCTTGAAGGTTAGATGTGGTTGGACCAGTTAAGTCTGAAACTAGACTAGTTCAAAACTAGTCTCGAAAAATCAATTTTACTACAAGGGTCTTATGAGCATTTGAGTTTCCACATCCAGCAGCGGCAACAACACTAAGCAACAACGAAAACCGTTACAAACTTTGTTTTGAATTTAAAGATTGCATAATACGTGCATATGTATCTATGTATTTGAAATGTTCATTGTTGTTAATGTCTGTTGTTGGCATTTTTATAATGCTCATTTGTTTATAGCAGCTGTTAGCAGATCTTTTTCTTGTTGCTGCTTTTAGCCCCCTCGTAATTGTATATAATATTTGGCTGAAACACTGAACGCGTTCACATTTCTTACCAAATTAACTTTCACTTGACATTTTAAATGCTTAAGAGCAGTGTTTTTGTAATGTTAGTCACTTGTAATGAGCGAATGTAGCAGGCAATGGCAATGTAATAGCTGATTTTTGAAATGAATTGGGTGGCACGCTCAAAACACCAAAATACAATTTGCATTGCTAAACTCAAACTCTGTTACTGTTAGCTGATTTTCTTTTCAATTTCATTATCATTTCTAATTTCGAGCTCCATTTAATTTCATTTCCAAATTTTTATTTTTCCAGGAACTGGATGTTTTGACGCTTGGTGCTAAAGATCAGGAACAAATAATCGCTGAACGAAATAAACGAACGATTGGTCTATTGCGTGAGCTGTTCCCAGACATCACAAAGGTATGTTGAGCTATTCAATAAATACTTAAGCACAAAAACAAAAATAAAATAAAACAAAAAAACTCATTAAATATTCTTTAAAAGAAAACAAGATTTGCATTGAACTGCGCACGCATAATCCACATATACATATATAAACTTTATGTAACTCTAGTAAAGGATTTTTTTCCGAAAAGGTATAAAAAAAACTTAATTTCGCCAATCATCGCCTACACTAATTCTTTGTCGTCTTATTTATGTATGCACATATTTGTGCTACCAACATACGCAATCTGTTGTGCATAATAAATAGGACTCTAATCGCGAAAAAAAAAACAATTAATAAACAAAAACAGTAAAGCTGTCACCACTGACGCAGCCTCGCAATGACAGTTGTATGGCAGTTGTAACTTGCGTCACGATTCATAGCGACAGCGTAATGGCTAATTTTTTGCTTATTATTCAATTCATTCTTTCTCAAAAGCTAATCATACGCTTACATACTAAAAAACCTTTATGAAAAATAATGTATTTTTTCATTCTTAAGCGCTGAGTGTAGAAGAAGGAAATGAATACAAATATTGACATTTATACAGGCGTGTTTGTTGGTGTGTCTGAACCTGATAAGAATGCTTCTGAAAGTATAAAAGTTTAGTATAAGTATAATAGAACACACCCTTTTGCATTAATGACAAAAAATATACTTGGCATAAATGCGGAAATCGAGGGCAGCGGGTGACTAAAAGGAAATACATATTTTGAACAAACGTTGCCTATTTTCAGGTACAAACTTTTAACTTAACAGAAATTCGAAAATCAAGCGTAATCGACAGCTAAAAAAAATATGTTCAACAAAAGTTGCATATTTTTGAGCGTAAAAAATTCCGAAATTTTAAAATTTGGCGATGGAGATTTCAACTTGCAAGAAATATGGAAATCAAACGCATACGGCGCCTAAATTGATATATTTTCTAAAATTATTGCATACTTATAGTCGTCGTCAGATTTGCAAAGTCAAAAAATGTTGGCGGTGGATTTAGAATTGGAATAAATGTGGATACAAGGCAAAATCGGTGACTGAAGGCAAATATTTTTTACAATTGTTGCATATTTTTAAGCGCAATATTTGTAATGCCAGCAAATTTTGGCGAAAGAGATTTAGAATTGAACGGAGAGTGGAAATAAATCAAAATCGGTAATTGGACGGAAATATTTCCTACAGTCGTTGTATATCTTCAGGAGCAAAATGTCCAAAGTCAGACAATTTTTGCTATGGAAATATAAACTTTTTAGAAAAGAGAAAATCAAGCGCAATTAATGACCGGCACAATATATTTGCTGCAAGTTTTTGCATATCTTTAGGTGCAAAATTTCCAAAGTCAAAAATGGTTACGATGAAGAATTGAACTTCTGAGAAATGCGGAAAACCAGCGTAGTCTGGCTGCAAAGATATACAGTCTGTGTCAAGAGAAAAAACCGGGTTTTTCTGTTAACTTGAAGATATATTTCGTTCTACTTTTTGCTGCATAATAGTCCCACTCAAGGGCTACGACGCCAGTACTAACTCAGGGTAGTGTCGTTCGAAACTTTTCCGTAAACGCAACCAAACAAAAATGAGTGAAAAGTACGCGAAGCGAATTGAGGCGGTATTTTTACGCACGCATTCGAAAGAGCCGAGACTGCAAAATAATTAAAAAATCAAAAAAGTTTGTTGTAATGTGGAATCAGCGATATAAAGTGTACACAAATGTTGATGACTATTCCGAGCGCGGCTTGAAGCGAGTGACGACAAAAAAGCAGGATGAAGTGATCGTCCAACTTTTTAAGCGGGACGTTTCTTTGTGACTACGCCAAGCACGATCGGTTCTTGCTAAAAAGGGAATACATGTGAGTATCAACGCCATCGAACGAGGTCTGAAGGAAGCGAACATATCCTACCGTCCCACTTCACCAAAACCACTGCTCTCAAAAAACATATTGAGACACAAACAAAACAAGAAAATAGCGTCACAGTATTGGACTGGCCTTCCCAGTCCTCAGACGCCAACCCCATTGAAAATGTGTGGAAACTATGAAAACGCATCTTGACGGAAGGCCAGTCCATGATTTAAAGCAACTAGTGCGTCAAGTTCGCAAAATCTGGTCCTCTTGGATACGAGCTACACAGGTTTCTTTTTTCTGACACAGACTGTATTATACACAATCGTAGCATATTTTTAAGGTCTAAATTTCTAACATTAAAGAACTTTGCGATGGAGAACTGTACTTGTCCTGTCGAGCATCAAACCAAAATTTCGTATTCTTATTATTATTATAAAGGGATCTGGCACTGCTACCTGCAGAATTTATTGCGCCCCCTTCAGAGTATTTCTTTGACTCCAACTTCCTCCATAAATTTTAGCATTTGTCCTATTTTATTGAGTTTTATTTTAAAACTTACTAAGAAATAAAAGTGAACTACAGGGAACTGTTAAACCATGGTGAATCCAATTATGTGGTTTCGTATACTAGTCACCTTTATGCAAGTGCATAATTGTCTCACAGAACTCTGAGCTTAGATACAAGTGCTGCAGCTAAGTAGAGCTGCACTCGCAAGTGAAATTTTTGCTATATACTGATTTTCTAAGATTTTCTCATCAAGTAAACCATAAAAGCACATGCAGAGTGTTTTCTAATGGCCACAAACTTATTGACAAAGTAGCTTAGCATCGTTCTGAATAATATTTTATGCCACATATTACATTGCCTTCATTACCTCTAGGGTCTGGCACTCTGCTTATATGCAGGCTAGAATTGACTGCTTAAATACCCAAAATAGTGCACTCCAGTCACCGAGAATATTCCACTCTCGGCCTATTTCAAGTCAATTGTTTGTTTCAATCTAATCAATCGTAGACTGTAGATATCAGAATCTATCGTTTTACCAGGTGGTAGCAGCTTTAGCGTCAACTCTCGCTTTGCTTCTGTCTGAGAAGCTCACTTCGTTCATAATATTTTTCGGACATTCATGTCTTATGAGACACATTTGTTTTTGTTTGATTTTTGTTCCGTTTTGCCATCGTTTCTTAGACGAAAATTTCTTTCATTTCCTCTTTTCGTATCGACTTTAGGACACAGCAGACCTTCAAGCCAAAGTGCACGCCATATTACCATATACAGATATTTTTACTATTAAAAACTGTTTAGCGACAGATGTTTAGTGTTTTGGAAATGTCACGGCACTTATGCACCAGGGTTTGTCCATTTTTGCATTAACTTTACTGGCGTTTTGTTGAGTATTGGTGATGTATAGGAAAACAAGCACAATGTCATGAAAATATGCTGCATTTTCTCTCAATTTCCAATAAGAATAAGTTTTCAGTTACTACGAGGGGTGCCTTTTATATTTCGGGATTAGAGAACAAAAACAAATTTTAATCATCGAAAATCACTTTATTGTTTTTCAAAATATTCTCCATGAAGATCTATACACTTTTGTATGCGTTTGAACCAATTGTCGAAACACTTTTGCCACTCTGGATGAGGTACCTCCAAACATGCATTCTGAATGCCGCAACCGCTTCTTCAGGTGTCGAAAAACGTTGACCTCTCAGTTTGTTTTTTACGTACGGGAATAAAACGAAGTCATTCGGTGCCAAGTCAGGACTATACGGCGGATGACCCATTAATTCGATGTTTTGGGTGCTCAAAAATGCAGTTGTTTGAGCCGATGTGTGAGAGCTCGCATTGTCCTGGTGAAGAGTGATCCGTCTTTGGCGATTGGTTTTCCTAATTTCTTGGAAGACAACTGGCAAAAAATGGTTGTGTACCAGTCAGAATTTACTGCTCTGCGTTGTTCTAGTGGTACGGTGGCGACATGCCCAGTTTTTCCGAAAAAAACAGGCGACCATTTGCTTGGAAGTGCTTCGTGCGCGAACAACTTTTGTTGGATTTGGCTCATCTTGAAACACCCATACAGTCGACTGTTGTTTACTTTCGGGATCATATGCGTAAATCCATGATTCATCACCTGTCACGATGTCATAGACGTGTTTCGAAGCCCCGCGATCGTATTTTTTGAGCATTTCCTTCGACCAATCGACACGAGCCTTTTTTTGAGCGATTGACAAATTGTGTGGAATCCAACGCGAACAAATTTTTTTGACAGTCAAATGTTTATGCAATATTGAATGTATGCTGGTCCGACTAATGCCTAAGATTGTCTCACATGATAGGCACATGACGATCTTGCAATATCAGTTCGCGCACAGCATCAATGGTTTTCGGAACAACAACTGATTTTGGACGACCTTCACGAAATTCGTCTTGGAGTGAACTACGACCACGATTGAATTCACCATACCATCGATAAACACTGGTCCTTGATGGAGCTTCATTGCCAAAAAATGAATTAAGTTCATCCATGCAATGTTGCTGAGTTAATCCACGTCGAAAGTTGTAAAAAATAATCGCACGAAAATGTTTACGATTTAATTCCATTTTTTGACCGAGATGAATCTTTTAAGTTACTGTAAACAACACAAATAACGCTGGTATATCAAAACGTTCTGAGTACGTAAAAGCCAAAAAATGTCAAACTTTGCGATACAGCTGTCAGTTGCCAGATTGCAGCACCAGGGTTGCCAAATCCTGAAATATAAAAGGCACCCCTCGTATTTATCTTTGCCATTCTTTTTTTTCAATATGTAAATATTGCTTTGAAGAAGCGGCATAGGGTGCCCAGTTGAGATTAATTTATGAATATTAATGAGCTCTTGGAGTTTCAAAACCTGTTTCTAAACTGTTTATTTGGTTACTGCCTCGAAGAAATTTCGTTTCAGTGATAAGTCTAAAATATGAAAATGTTTAAGCACTGAAATGAATACCAAAATGGCACATGATCTTTTACAGCAATTTTTTTACAATAAGATGAAATTTTTTTCATCATTCCTAGGTATGTTTAAGTGAAAATCCTTACTCTTTTTCGCTCTTACTTTTCAAAAACTCTGATGAAATTATTGTATGTCGCCCACTTATGCTGATAACTCACCACTACAGACCATTAATATTGAGATAAATCGATTTGTGAATCGTATACTACAAGAAATTGGCCCTATAATACTGGGTACTGTACTAAATCCAAATTTGACTACGGGGCCGCGTACTAACAGCACCGCTCCTGTGGATAATGAGGATGATGATGACATTGGCAATGATGGCAGTGGTGACGCTGTGGATAATGATTATGCTAACAATAAAGATGTAAATTCGTCTGAAGATGTGGATGCAAGCGTGCCGAACCGAAGTGCTGCTGGTGATTACATAGATGATATACCGGAGACAGTATTCGCCCCAGATGCAGAATTCGGGCGCAAGAAAAAGAGTGAATAAATATTGGAAAAGAGGAATTATGGCAAAAACATTACGAAGTAAAATTAAAAAACAAAATTGAAGGCGAAAAAAATCCACAGCACAAAATATAAAAAAAAAAAACACTGAGAAAATATTTAACAAAATTTATTAATAAAATAATTAATTAGTTTAGAAACACAAAGATCAAAACACGTGCAACACGAATAATTTACATATTGACCCATTTGGCTTGCAAAGTAATTGGCTTTACATTCAATTTATTTGACCTACTTGACACTGTTGTTGCCTATGAAAGTTCTTAGTTAGAATGTGCAATTTCTGTGCGACTTTTATGCTTTTGAGAGTAACTGTTGCATATCCTGAGACCTACGTATTATCCCCATTATCCTTATGTGTAACAGCGACTCAGAGCCTTAGCACTAGAATGCTTTTTATTCGTCACCAAATTACGTTGTTGTCAAACGTTTTGTACAAACGCTTTAATATCCAGTAACTCCCGAGCACCTGTAATAATTTATTTCGCTTTTGAATCCCCCTGTTTATATCTTTCCTTATTGTGCCTTAGATGATTACAAAATATTTTTTTTATAATTTTGATTTGTTTTTTACAGTTATTGATTATTTTCAGTTTTGATAAAACAAAATTAAAATAAAAATATTTTGAAAAAATATGGGCAAACCTTAAATTGTTTTGGCATTCTAAATATGTTAATTATGATTGATTTCATGTAATCTTATTATTGTTTTTAAAATTAATTGTGCTAAGAAATTCAAATCTATTCTATGTTAATGACATTATTATACTTATAAAATCATTATCTCTAGAATTTAATTTTTGTATTTTTGCGTTCGAATTAATTGTAATTACTGTCAGCTAATTTTTTCACCTCAATATCGTCAAATAATTAATTACATAAAGTATTTATTTGGTAAAGATTACATGTAATCGTAATATATATAGCCAATTTTGTTAGTAATCGTGATTGCGTTCATAGTTATAGTTATATTATATTATATCAGAGTAATTAATTACATGAATTAATTTTTTTGATAATGATTACATGAGATTACATATGTATACAGTATAATTCTTTGAGTTAAGAAAGGAGTGTTTTCAAATTTTTTTAAATCGTAATAGGAAGGTAATTAATAACATCGAGTTATTGCAATGATAATGATTACGTGTAATCGTAGTGCACATAGCAAATTTTTTTCTTCTATATTATTCACAAAACAAATGTACGCTACTAAAATATTTTTTTACAGAGTGATATCACAAAGTAAATAATTACATCAAGTTATTTTTTGACACTAATTACATGTAACAGCATTGTAAGCCAAATCGGGACTTCAAATTAATTTATATCAATCGATCGATTTAGATTTGTTTAGATGTAATTAAAGTGGCATGTAATCATTATCTTTTACATAGATTTAGTTTTAGGAATGATTCACGTACGAGGTAATTGTATTTAATTAAATAGTAGTTAATTATCAAAATGTAAGTAACGGTGTCACAATACTTTTTGCGTAGTATAAACACAAATAAGTTTTGATTGTGACTATATGCATCTTTTCTTCAACCACACAATGACTAAAAGTTGTCTTTTAATTTAAGTGTAATTGCAAGTAATTGATTACATGAAATTGTGTTTTTAATAATGATTACGTATAATCATAATGCAAATAGCCAATTAGTTAATAATTAAATAATATTACAGCTTTTTGCAAAGTGTAATCACGAAGTAATTAAATACATTTTTTTTACAATGATTACATTTAATCATTATATGTATTCATATGCGTGAGTAAAACCATTTGAATAAAAAAACTTGTGTTACCATCATTTTTTTCAAACGAGTAATAGGAAGGTGAATAATTACATCAACTTATTTTTTTGTAATGATTACATATAGTGAAGTTTTTTTCTTTATAATACTCAAAATAAGTTTGTGTTATCATAATATTTTTTGTTTTTTGAGAATTGTAATCTCAAAGTAATTAATACATGAAATATCTTTTTTATAACTGTGCAAAGCAAATAAGTTCATCAGGTAATTGATTACAAGGTAATCACTAAATGTGCAGTACTGGCTTTCTCTTTTATCAGCATAGTCCGCCTTTAAACTTATAACCGACACTAATTCAATTTAGCTTTTATTTAAATATATTTTTAAATTGTCATACTTCGGATTACTTTTCTTCCATTTGCACTAAAAATTACCTCATCAGATTGCTGGCATATTGGCTATGAGAAAATTTGAAATCAGTATTCAAAACCAGGAAAAAAGAACTAAACCCGTTAACCCAATTGGCTTTTCAAAATGCGCTATCGCTCACTCATACGCATCGATGCAGTAAATAAAAAACGGATAATGATAATAAAACCACTCACAACTTCGAATTTCGTTCATCCACAGCAATTCAAACCGAAAATGTTTCACAATTTAACAATTTTGTAGTTGTTTCTGAACTCCTGCACTCTTCCCTCTCCCCATTGTAGCAAATCGACGACATAGTTAATCGCATTATAGGCCAGGTAATACGAGTTGCCGGACCCAGTCTACTGCCGGCATTGCTCGGCAATAATCGACCCACCACCGAGCGCTCGGACTTCGATGCCGATTTCGATGATGACGATGACACGAGCAACGATGTTAATTCACAAGAAACTAATAGCGTTTCAGCCAAAAGTGATGTTGCCTCACCAGCGCAAGGTGCCACAAGTAGCACGGCCAGCAGCAGCAGCAGCAATGATAATGGTGGCACGCGTGTAAATATTGCGTTACCAACATTCCCGCCGGAGGATGGAGCTTCCATAGCTACCACAACTGCTACCAATAAAGTGAGTTTGGCGCAAGATGCAGGTGAAGCAACAACTGGTGTTGCCAAATCAACATCAACAACAACAGCAGCAGCAACGACGACGCCGACGCCGACGCCGACGCCAGTCACCCCAAGCCCAACAACTGTGGCAACAACAAGTCCTCAGACTACTACTGTATTAACTACAACTTCCAGTCGCCCCGTTGAAATATCCACCACTCCAACTACTACCACTGCCACGTCAGCTAATCCAATTACTGTTCCTACGCCCATACCAACGTTCCTCTCACCAACATTACCCACCACAACCATAAATTCCATTTTAGTTATACCTAGAAATAAAGGGCAAAGTACAAGTAATATTCCTATTTCAACCACACAACTCATAATTGACGCAGAAACAGAAAGTTCCTTCACCACTACATCCACACCCATTGCTATCCCAGTCGCCACTTCCACACCAACACAATATCCCACAAGTCCGCCTCCAATTTCGGACATTTTAAATACTGCAACAACAAAAGCAACTATTGCTACCGAAACACTACCAACACCTACAATACCAGCCACCTATTTGGGTACATTTGATGGTAGTGTAGGCGAGCAAGAGCTACAAAAACCATCTGCATTACCACGTTCTCCATCCTCACCATCTAAACAACAACAGTCGCAAACTAATGCGTTGCCGTTTGCTGTTGATGTTGATCGATCACAGCTTGTTGCTTTAGTTGACAATATAAATCGTTTATTGAATTCACCAAATCTTCTTATTACTAATAGAAATAATGTAAATACACCAACATTCACGACAACAGCAAATACAATAACAACAACAACGCCTTCAATAGCAGTTTCAACACAATCACCAGCGTTAGATACAACTAGTATAAAGATTACAAAACTTCTACCAGTGGCAAATTAATTGGAAAATTTTTAAAAAATGTACATATACAGCATATGCAACAATTATTAAATTACAAGTAAACAACTGAAAAAACAACAGAATCGATAACTACGTACTATTATAAAGGCAACAATAAAGCGAACGCATTACTGGAAATGTCCATTGAGTAATCAACTAAGAGTATTTACAACAACCTCATTCATACAATAATCGGCAACAGTGAGGAAACAAAACACAAAAAACCGAAAAGCAATCAAGTAATCAACAACACATTCACCATTCGATTGCATATATTTAAACGAGTAGTTCGCAATTCACCACGATCGTCACCTTCACCTCAGCAATATCGTATTTGTTTACATATCGTACGTTGCAATTTCTTATCTACGTTCGTTGTTTGTCTTTTCATATTTTCACCACATCTGCAATGCGCCAACAACAAACACGCGTGCATTAAGGGCATATACATATGTATGTATGTAGTCATCCATCTATACAGACATATGTACATATGTAGCTGTTGGTGCGTTTTTAGTGTTTCTTTTTTATGTATCGATAAAGGTCGTCGTTATCTACACTGCGTGTACGAGTATTTTGTTTATAATTCACTGCAATCGACTTAAGTGGCGATTTTAACATATTTTTACATTGGTAGTTATATTTTCCTGTCCATTCATTCTGGTTCCTTCTAACTCATTGTAATATTTTGTGTACTGTTCTCTTTAGTTGTTTTTCGCATATTGGAAGTAGTGTCATTTGGTAGTTAAATTATCCAACTGAAAACTAATTTGTGTGAAGCTCATTTATAAAACTTCTTATAATAAAAAAATGTGCTGCTAGAATTGTACGGGCAAAGAGGAAAATACTTTATTTACACAATGATTTTCAGGGTTTACAATTCTTTGGCATAAATTAGAAAAGCATACTTTTTAGCACTGTTCTGTGGGTTTATAAAGCATAAACACAATGCCGCTCTCTCAAAGGCTTATTAAACTCTCAGGGCGATATATTTATTGCTCAACGGCATTACCAGCCTTTTATCATTAAAGCTTCTTTATTCTGCTGATAAACAAATGCTCATAAGCTTTTTATGCTCTTGGGTCTATTAAGTGATTATAGAGTGCAGTGAGTGAAACTTCGTTGCACTCTTTCGGGTGGCATTTTGTCGATCGATCATTCCTGATCAATAAAAAAGAATTCCGCTTTGACGAAACAAGAGTTTTTTTCTAATAGCAAAATTAAATTAAATGAAATAGACCATAGGAAGAAAAATAATCTATCATAGTTTCGAAGTAGCTGCTAATAAAGTTCAAAGTATTTCCGAGAAAGGTTGCTGCACGAAATGGTGACTCAATTCTTTTCAGAACAGATTTTCCACTGAAAGTCTGACTCAACTAAGTCCAATGTTGCAGTTAGGTTAGGAAATTATCCAAAGTTAAAAAAACAATAAAATTGGCAAATTTCTGAAAGAAATTTAATTTAATGTCAATAGCTTAGAAAAATTTTAAGCAGCACTAATTTAGTAATACACCATAACACTACTGACTGTGTCAATAAAAATATTAACTAAACAATAACCGGTAAATTCATAAAAATTAAATAAATTTAAAACACTTTACAAATCGAAAATTTATATGAAAATCCATTTTAAAGACTATGTGAAACAATTTTAATTTTTATGAATAATGGTGTAAGTAAATGTTTAGAACATTTATTTGTCATCCTACCATTTTGTCGTTTTATTGTATAATCAATTAAAAGGCATGAGAGTTATAAATAATTTCATGATCAACGTGTTTTTCTTCACTTCATCTGGTAAAATCAAGTATTTTGGTGGAAAACTGAACACATTTAGTCAGTTACCTAAGCAAAATTCATACATATTATTCACAGGTACTTCCGATTTTTTACTCCCCACCTAAATATTGTCTCATTAGCTCACTTGTGTTCTCTAACTGACTTATTTGTACGTTTGTCTCTCTTTCCCCTCATTCTCCACATACATTTTACACTTACTGTCGTTTGTGTTATTATTTTTATTATTATCTCACGCCTATTCAGAGAAACTGAAATGGCGCATAAATGCATGCATTTGTTATCCCTTTCTTCAACATAAAAAAATATTTCTTACTGTACAAGTGTTTAAAAAGAAAAAAAAAATCAAACCCAACTAAAAAACGATACCATACTGACTGTGATGTTGTTGTAGCAAATCGATGATCAAGTAAATCGTATAATTTCGAAAGTATTGCGTACCTTGGGACCCACTATTTTGCGTACCGCCGTACAAGGCAATTCTGCGAACCGCGCCCGCGCCAATTTCGATGCCGATTTCGACGACGATGACAGTAGTAGCAGCAGTAGCAGCAGCAGCAGCAGCAGCAGTGGTTCGACAAGCATCAGTTCCAGCAGCGGAAGCGGTACGCGCGTATCCATTGAGTTGCCAACATTCGCACCTGATGATGACGAAGATAATGAGGTGATCAGTGCTACTAGTGCAAACAGCATAGAATCAACGACTTACAGAGCCAAATGTGAGTGCGAGAGGATATTAAGTATTGCATGTCCGACATACTCATTTGTAGAAGAAGAGCGAGGGCGCTTGCTTTGAAGTGCATTAAACGCTTAGTTGTCAATTTGACGTTTGTAATGATGGTGAAATTGACAATTGCGCATTTTAATGCAATACGGAGCTATTCTGTTTTTATTTGCCCGATATATGTATTTGCTTATTAATAAATTCCTTTATTTAAAATTACATTTTTTTAATTGTTAACAGAAATACAAAAATTGTTAAATTCAAATGTTAACAAAAAATTGGCAACAACCTACAACCAATTGGCAACATAGATGTAGAGTACCGGAAATTTTTAAATTAAATTTATGCGCATAAGCAAAGAGCGACCTCAAATAACAACACAACAACAAAAATAGAAACAGAAACATATAAACAACACTGCAAATTGCAAGCGGTCGATGCTACAACAAACGCAACAACTGTCAGTCGGAACACTGAAAAAAATTACTAAATAATTGTATTTAAAAAGTGTGAAGAATAAAATCTACTTACTCTTAAAACTTCATAAACTTCTATTTTACTATTTCACTTGTCTTTAATTTTCACTCTTACATTTGTATGTTTGTCGTTCTCACCACTCACTTTCACTAACTTTTAATTAAACGCATTCCAATGTCTATAAATGTGTCTTCATATTTCAAGTCTGCGCTACAAATATTCATTTGTCAATACAGCAAGTCGTGCATTCATGCCGTTCATTATTTGAAAAGTCATAGAAGCGCCACACTGTTAACTTTTTTTCTCTTCACACTCACGCACATGCTCTCTTGCTTCTCTCCATCTGTTTTTCTTTCACACTCACTGGGTCTCACAAGCGTTTGAAGCTCATGGGCATACCCTGAAGAACATACATAGAAAAAAAAGATATAAAAATAATAGAAGCGGTTAGCACAGTGGGCTCTGTATAATGATCTAATTAAAAAGTTTCACTTATAAGCGAATGAAAAACCTGTTCGCCAAAATGTGTAGCTCCTAAAGCTCACCTGAAATTGTATGTACTTATATATTATGCAGAGCTTTTTTAATTCCAATGTGTAGTGTGTAATGATTTTTAATATATTTCGATTTACCACATTACATGCTTATTTGGAATACTTTTATAGTTATATTATTTAGTTTACATAATCGTTCACAAGCAATTTTAATTACAGTGGCTTATGAATGTAGAGCACATAGAACATTTATCTGAGGAAGGCCTTTTCTCAGCAAACGTTACTGTGTATGTGCTGCTAATTTTTATAATAGTTTTTTTTTCTTTAACATTAAAACAGCTTTCACTCGTCACCTACTGTCATATATTAGTGGCATACAAACGTTTATCCTGCATTATATGTATGTAGTAAGCATTTAAGCAAAGAATTTTTTTTAAATTAATTGGCTTTGAACGAAATTTCATAATTCTCATGCTTTTTGTTTTTTCTCTTTTTCTTTCTCTTTATTTTCATATATATGCATACCATGATTCGAACTGTGAAATAATCCACCAACCACCCACCCACCCACCTACACACAAATAAAAAATATTCGAATTAAAAATTACAAAAAAAAAAATTTATATAAATTTATACTAAAACTGCAAACGAAATTGTGCATTTAAATTTGGAATTCAAAATTGAAATTCATCAAACGATGTGCCAAAAAAATTACACAAACTATAAATTTCAAAATTAAATATAAATTTTTGTACACTAAAACTAAATTCATATTGCACGTGCATCTATTACAACTTTTGCAACCCTATTTTTATCACTGTAAATACTGTAAACACACATACAATACACTATATTTGTCTTGCGCGCATATGCACTTATTTTATTTACCATTGCACTTTGCCTTGCTTGCGTTATACTATCATATCCTTGTACATTAACTTGTTGAACACAAACTCTCCTCCCTCTTTCTCTTTCACTCTCCCTCTCTCTTTGTAAATAAATCTTATCTTTGGCACACATATAATTCTATACATGCACCACACCCGATAAACACACCATACACACATACCACCTACTCTCTTTGTGGCTCTCTTTCAAAATTGTTCCCTGTCACACTCCTATTGCTTTTCCCTTACAAAAACAAAAAAAAAAACAAAACAATTCACACTTCAATAAATATACGTACACCCAAAAACACCAACAAAAAATAATTATGAACTATATAAATATTAAACCGAACTAAAATTAAATGAATTTCCAACAAATTATATTTGGAAAATGGTCAATTCGATGCTCCCTTAACGCTAACTTTTGTCACATGCAATCAAAACAAAAAACACCATCAAAACATGTAATAAAAACAACAAAATTGGGTTGGCTGGTATAACATTGAAAATAAATAATAACAAATAAAAATTTACAAATAATACATCAACTGAATTCGATTTGACCCACGGTGTTGTGGTGTCGGTTATATCGTAATTCTTGCGCGAAAACCAGAATGGTGCAACAGACACACAAATCGATTTATCAGCCATAAACAAACAACTCGAGGAGACAATACGTGTGGCGCGTCAAGTGAAGGAAGCTGAAGCGGCCGCACAAGCTATTGCCCAACAACAACAGTCGACACAATCATCGATACCCGCACAATTGCCCATACCAAGCAAAACAGATCCCAATGCGCCTATTCAATTGAGTTTTAACAATGAGGTCGCGCCATTGTCCTCCACTCCTGACAGCTCGAAGCCGGTTAACAATGATCTACGCCTCTCGGATTCAAAGTCACCAGCCATTGATGAACTTACCTTGGATTCTAATGAGGATACAGCCGATTTAGATGATCGCAACAAAAGGTAAAATTTATAACTTCTATGTACTTATGTATGTATGTACATATATTGTTGGTGAACCTTTTTAATGGAGGGGGAGGATCAAACAAGTCTTGTAGTATTTTAAGTGAGCTAGAAGTATTATTTCTTTTTTTTTTTGGAGTTTCTAAGACAATTGAAATTTTATATATAAACGTGAAGAAATTATAAGACGAGTCTATAAGTCTGTTCATGTACAAATTATCCAGTAACTTCATTCCCGAGAATTCTCTCTCAAAGAGAAAAATATCAAAAAAGTATATGAACGCAAAACCTGTGACAATTTGCAAGTTTTATGAACAGCTGATCAAATTCTTGGCGGCAAAAATCACGTATTCAATTAAGAAAACAAAATAAAGCAAATAAAATAAAAAATAACGAGCTTCGGAGTCACATGATTTCATTTTGTCCACAATAATTTGTTCCATTTCATCATCGCTGTCAGATGAAAAGCATTCCATTAGCAATTGCAATTCACACATTCTAATTCGTGTTTATTTTTACTTTGCGATCAGCTGTTTTTCTCAAATGAAATTCTTACAAATAAAAGTTTATTTAGTAAAAACTTGCAACTTCCCCTCAAAATGAAATTCCATTTTGCTCTCTCACTTTCCCCTACTTTGCAAGTTTTTTGGGCACATGAACACCAAAGCGTGATAATTTGTCACAATTGTTGCACACTATTTGCTTCATGAACAGACCTAATACAAACATTATCACATTAGGTATATTGAAGAATCGTCAGCCACATATATTTCCTATGGTTCCAGGGAGGAATGGGCCGCCCATTCGAAATGGGGTTCAGTTCTATGATTAAGCAACGGGTCAATAAAATGAAATTATTGAAAAGCAAATCGAATGAAGTTATCTTGGGATTTCTCAATTCTATCAGCTTGGGAGTTATTGAATGGACTCCAGATTACTAAAGAACACTCAAATTTTTAACGAACTAAAGAGTTACAAAGCAACTTTCTGGTGCAAGGATAATTGAAGTCTTTTGCGCAGCGCTTTCGTTGGACCGTTGGGAACACGGTGTGGCCAGAAAATGACTTTAACATATTTCTATTAATGCTAACGTCTAGAGTTTCCAGATAACTTCTTAAATTTAATTTTGCTGTTGATTTATGGATATAACATTTTAAAAAGGATCCTCGAACAGGATGAAAAGGCTAGACCTGGGTGAGCAACCGATGGTTCTAAAATAGGTGCCCAACGGAGGGTTAAGAACGAATAATTAGAAAAGCTACAATTATTAGATTTTGTGAGCGTCAAATGAAAACATTTTTTTTAATATTGAGCGCGAGTTTATTTCTGATACTACTCTTAGTTAGATTATTTAAAAAGTATTGCAGTGAAGAAACGTTTGACACACACTGAGTCTTCCTTTAAAGTTTCATATCTTAAAGATCTGCATGGAGTAGAATTTTGGGTTCATTAAAACAGGGACCAATATCATTGATAAAAAGAACAAATTAGGTCCAACCTAGAACTCCTTCTTGAGGCCCGTAGGAGGTCGATTTTGTTTTCCCAATTTCCACATAGAAATTCCAAATTTGTATTGAACTATGGTATTTAAAAGAAATGGAGCATCATGGGGTCATGAGAGAAGAGAACTTTATCAGAAAAGCAAGCGAAGTTTGTTGTTTTTCATGCAGCTCGACAATTTTGTCATAATTTTTCGAATATGTTAAGCAAAATTATCGACTGGAATGGCGTTCATTATAGAAAATTGCATTTGCTAAAAAAAAAACAGTATTTGCTCAGAAGTGCGCAACAACCTGTTGCTATTGTTGTTGAAGCAGCACAAACATTCGCCATACATATACGGGGAATGCTACTGAAGTGACAGTCCTTGGTCGGATATACGTCCGGGTCGTTCGGTTACATAGAACCAACTGTCGTGAAAACGCAACAAACCTCTTCAACACTGATTTAGGAACGTTTAAATTGGGAATACAAAGTGGATCTACTGGAGCGAAATTTTTAATAGTTTTTTTTTTTTAATTCTTGTTTAAATCGGAACCCTGTAGAACTTTTTCTTGTCTGCATACCCCAACTATTTTTTAATAAGGAACATTTTTTGCGAAGACATCATAAAATGGTTGCCAAAAATAAACTCAGTACTATTGGAAAAAAATACGAAAATTAAAAACAAAAGGGGGGAAAAGGGACTTTAGTGCTTCGAAGTGCTGGTATGAGGTGTATAGCTTCTAACATAAGCAACTTTTTCTCAGACACCGAAGCACTACAAGATTTTGTACTTGTGATAAAAATGCCTAGTATGAGACCTTTAACCTTTGAATGCACACGTGCTGGACAGTAATTGTCTACAGCAAAAATAGTCAACGCGATTTGTTCTTTCAGCGAAATACCTCAGCTAAACTACTCGGCTAACAAAAAAAAAAGTTTTAATATTTATTAGCTGTGTAATCAGTGTTAGTTAATATAGTTGAGGTAGTTTAATTTGTTTAGCTCAAAAAGAAAAATTTTACAACTCGACCCCTCGCTTGGTTCACCAACTATTTCACTATAATTATTTGTATGTATATAACCTTGTACACTTGACAAACCAATTGGCTAAACACGCATGACTGACGCTTCATATCTACATATTTGCATAAGCAAGAAAGAAATTCTGGTAACACAAAACACACTAACCGATATGATAAAAATTTCAAAAGCAATTTGTTCAAAAGGTTCCTGAGCTTCGGTGGAGCCGGTGTAGCAGGCGGTTCAGGCGGTAATGGCGGTAATGCGGCACCCGGCGCTGGTTCCGGTAATTTCCTCTTCGATATCATACGTGTAAGTTGAACTTTATCGCACTTTCTCATTTCTGCACACACACACGCATATACACATATCAAGACACATGCATAAGGTGGCGTAAAATTAGTTACCCAATCGGAAGATTTATAGATTTTGCAAATGGCGTGGTATGTCAATCATATTAGACATTTGCAGCATAGTACATAGTACAAACAGAAAAGCTATGGAGCGTGTAAAGGTGCTGGCCCAATGCAGACTGGCTGTGCGCTTGAAGGACCAAATTGGCACTACCATAACTGTCGTATGCTGTCATAACAGTCAGATGATTTGTAAAAAAAAAAAGGAAACAGAAATGTTAACCATTTGGTCTCATTTCACATATTTCAGTATTGTTCTTTAAATTTTCGACAGTTATCGAAGCCAAACAAGCAAAGCCAGCCTGAATTGGGCCATCACCTTAAGGGGTTATATACAGTTACATAGAAGGCCAAAAAAAAAACGAATTTTCCAGAATTTTTCTGAGAAAACTTTTTAAATTTATTGATCTAAAAATTTGTACACATATTATGTTACCCTTTTAACTGTATTTTAAGACTTAGTGTTAGCAAAAATATTTGGAAAGGAGCTACAGCTGATTTCCGGGAGCTGCTCTGAAAAAAGAACTTTTGCGGTGACTACTAAATTTCTGAACTGGATCCCCTGAAATTAAAAAACCAAACAGATTTCCTTAAAATAATGTTAAATCTAGTGATTAGCCGAAGCAATAAGCAAAATAAATTTTTTTGACAAAATCGTTTCTCAAAAAAAAAAATTTCGGCCTTATTAAAAAAAATATTTATTGGTGAGAAAGAACCTTCGCTTAATTACTAAAAAATATATTTAAGAAGCTCGTGTTAAAATTGGAGACTAATCGGTTTAGCCGTTTTCGAGTAATGTGACCAACAACCGACTTTGAAAACACCATTTTGGGAAAAACGCGCTGCCGCTTCAGCCTTGTACTTTCAAGCACTCGGAAACGCCTTTTCAAATTTGCGTGTAACTTTGAAAATATTCACCGGAACGATGTTAAATTTTCTATGTGTATTCTTAAATATATGTACATTAAGAAAAAAATAAATAAAAAAAATTGAGATTTTTAAAGTCCTAACTTCGACTTCACCATTCGGAATTCACAGAGAGAACATTGGTTCGAATCTCGGTGAAACCAAAATTAATAAAAACATTTTTCTAATAGCGGTCGCCCCTCGGCAGGCAATGGCAAGTGTATGGCCGAGTGTATTTCTGCCATGAAAAAGCTCCTCATAAAAATATCTGCCGTTCGGAGTCGGCTTAAAAACTGTAGGTCCCTCCATTTGTGGAACAACATCAAACACGCACACCACAAATAGGAGGAGGAGCTCGGCCAAACACCCAAAAAGGGTGTACGCGCCAATAATATATATATAACTGTATATAACCCCTTAAAGTTTAAGATAAAGATTTCCATTACTCAAATTTATAATAATTTTTTCACTCGTCATCCCTTTTTGTTTTTTTATTTAGTAAAAAAGTTGTTCAAACCCCCAATTTGATGATTGATTGCGCCCCACCTTGTATTTGTGCATAAGCCTACCCAAAATTCTAAAAATACAAAAAATACTCTCAATCTTCTCCAACGCAGTTATTCTCAGGCAGCGTGCAGACACAGGGTGGTGATGAAGCAGCCAACGGCGCCAACAGCGTAAGCGGCGGCGCTGATGCCAATGGTGATAGCGATGCGAATCGCGCTGCTGATGGTTTCACGGAAGGTATTCCCGGTCCAGTGACACGATTGGTGGTGCTGGCGAACAGAGGATTGGCCAATCTGATACAGGATTTGATCTTGGTTAGTAGTGGCAAAATAAAATAGAAAAAGCAGCAGTGCTAATATTTTTATATATTTTTCTTTGTTTGTTTTTAACAGCGCATTGCGGCAACCAGCGAAAAGTTCGTCAACTTCAAGGCCAAACTGATTACAGCTTTGATCTAAGCTTGCTGGTCCCATCAGCTGCAGGATGCTGTCTTCATCTCATACTTATTGCCTTTTCTCCATACCTAATACTCTGCATACACCGTGAAAAATTACTTTAGACCAATTATGATTAGCTGAAATTTCAATAATATGTATTAGACACAAATCATTACAAGGCAGCAAAAATATTTAGTGAAAAGGGCAGAGAAAATTATGTAACCACTTGGAATATTTGAAAAATTATAGCATATTTATTTAGTATGTTCACATGCAGCAAAACAAACATTTAATGCAAATTTAGAAAATGCGAAACTATCCACATCCACAAACGTGAGAAGTACACATATACATCAATCACTGAATCCGAAGGCTTCTTGTAAAAAACCGTCAACAGAAATTACTACCAAACCGTATTTTTCGAAACGTACATACAACTAACATCAGCAATATCCGTTGAGCTACTCCTAATTGTATTTATTTTTAAATGAGCTGAACGGTGATAACACAAAAATATAATGCAATGTATAAACTGAGCTAATACACGAATAAGCAAGACGAAAAAACCGGAGAAACCCCAGATTTCCAAAACGAAGTTGCAGAGCTGCGTTGTTGAGCGACGCGTCGCTGTACTCTCCCTAACATGTCGATAACGATTATAGTGTGCGCAAGTCAACTACAAAAAATAAACGACGCATTTATGAAGTGAAGTAGAAAAGTCTAAATATTCACGCTCATCGCCATCCGTGCAGCGCACTAAAGCTATAATCGATTTCAAACCAGCTATCATCTACCGCGATCGTACTTCTTTTATCGATTACCGATTACCGTTTACTGAGGCTGTAGTCGCATAATTCCACTCAACCATTCCATTACTGCTTGTACATAAGGGCTATTACTTCGATAACTGTTTTTGTTTTTTCAACTACAATTCTTCCCAACTTTATTACTATTTTATGTATATACATATATCTTCCTATATAAATATTTCCTTTATTATAATTATATAAAAAAAAACCTTAAATGACTGTGGTGTTTTATAAACTATGTACTTAATTTTTATTGTATTTTGTGTTTTAAGTTTAAAAGTCTTAAAATCACATTACTTGCAATCGGTGGCACAAAAGGTTGTTGCTACAAACAAACTAAACTTGAACTTGTCAAAATTCTTGCTCGATAGTTGTTGTTAAATTTATTTGGCTTAACTAATTTACACAAAAAAAAAAGAAAAATTATATATTTTTAATAGAACGGAACAGTGAGAAATATGTTCAAAGGAATGTTGTCAATAATTTAAATTAAGTTAAACGAAATCCATATGAAATTTAGTATAAGTATTTTTGTTTACTTTTACGTGTTTTTACCTACTGACTTTTTTATTTTGCTTTTAATTTGTAAACGATTTTTTGTAATTTTTGTAAAATGCCTAATTTTAAATGGTTACCTTTCAGATAAGAGCTACTTACTCGTCAAATAATATATATACAATGGCATGGATTATTTGTTAAAATACAGAAAGTAAAAAACGCTATCTTCCACAATTGTATATATGTATGTATGTATGTATATCACGAAACATTTGCATAGCAAATTTTTGAAAATTATTTACAAAATCTAAATTTTGTATAACTATATGTATATTTGCTTATAAATTTAATTCTGTAAATAAAAAGTACATAAGTGAAAAAATTAAAAAATAATAATTTTTTATTTAGCCACATCTTTGGGAATTTTGCATACTGACAATTTCAGTATTTTTAATCATTTTATGAGGTTTATTAAAAAGAGGTGGCAATGTGCATTTGATTTTCGATTTTTTTTTTTTTTTTTATGTTGCTACGCGTATCTCTAAATATACAGTTACTACAGAATTACGCTAGTATTCAGTAATTTATGCCAGTCTCAAGTCACTAAATTTTAGATTTTATGTTAGGTCACAAAGGTTACTCCAAATTTGGTAGAGACAGCCAGCAATCTCTTTCTCCATCATTCTTGAGAAAATACTGAAATCTATGAAATTAGAGCAAATGCCCAAAATTCTGCGCTTGAAGCACCAACAACACGGGAGAACAAGTAAGGTGCCTTTGCGAAGTGTTATGCGGGCGGAATAGACGTCGATTACAACTGAGAAAACAAAGAAGTTAGCAAACATAATGTCAAATAGATTGAGTGAAGTCATGAATCAAAATATTGTCAAAATGTTCTATGGAAAATTACTGGCGAAAGAAATGGGAAGAACATGATGAGGCACGTTTAGAAAAATGTGTCGTTTGTCATATTCTTCAAAATCTCTTTGATCCGATAACGAAATATTCAAATATTATTCGTCTAACAAAAAAATTATATTTGACACAAAACATATTTTTATAATAAATATATTTTATAATACATATTAATAAATTTTAGGCACACCCCTATAAGGTATTAAAACAATTATATAAGAACGTTATTTATTAAGCACGATTTTTAAACTTTTCCTTCACGTATCCGAATTTCAACTGTAGCACATTTTCTTTCAGCGACTTACGAACTGAGCGACTGTATTCTCCCTGCTGTGGAATAATTTAAATTAAATTTCCAAAATCACAACCAACTTTCACCAACTTACTCGAATGCAACGCCCACTATGATGCCATCTTAGGCAAGGGATTTGAAATATAATCGCTTTTAGTGCCAAATCTTTATTGGAGGAACTGCTTATTATGGATTCAGCTTCTGCAAAAGCGCAACAACAACAAAAGAATACTGCTGATATGAGCGGAATGAGCTTCATTTTCTGTGCTGTGACTTGGCGAAAGTTTTAAATATTACTGTTCATGCAATACTTTCTTCAGTTGAAGATCACTGAATTTTTTGTAAAAATAAGACTTATCTGCAGAATGGGAAATATGAAAGAGAAAAAGAAGTGTTAATCACTGTAGCGCAGAGAATGAAGTAAAATATAAACAATGATAGGAATATTAATGTAAAATAGTTTAATGAGAACAGCGAATGCAGCAATCGGAACCAATTACGTGCAGGGTTTTTCATTAAGAGCGCTCGAACTTTGAAAGTATTGCGGTTTTCTTTCGTCTCCGACCTGCAAAGGAATAACCAAAACTGCTTATATTTTTCAGTTGCTTACAGTTGTTCCATTGTTTTTTAATTTTATTTGAACATTTTGTTTAAAATAATAGCAGTTGTACAAAAACAAATATCCTTTCTATGCACGTATTTTGTTTTCGTATTTTGTCGTTTGAATGTCACAATTTCATTCAAAATATAATAAAACAAGCGAAATAGCAACAAAAAAGCAGATCAATTTGAGCCACCGAATCGGAAGAAAAAAAAACGAATCAGGTAATCCAAAGCTATCACCTTCCAAGACAAATTTCTGAGAGTAACTTCGGCTGCCACGTCATAGGGGATTCGGCAGTAGAAATTTGCCCGCTCATTTCACACGTATTCTTATAGCCTAGACCAGCAGTCTTCAAACTTTGAAGCCTTAGGGTCAGGGGTCTCGCAACTTTGAAACCCTAGCACCATAATAATTTTTTCAGAATGTTCCACCGGCCAAAACAATTTTAATTTTTCTGCACACCTATGCAAACAGGCATTTAGTGGCAAGTAGTGCTACTATGTACTATATATTACGTCATATATATTTCAGCTATCCACAACAGGTGGCATATTTAGGAAACTATTTATTGCTTTTTTTTCTTTTGAAGACAACAGAAATAAATTTATGAATGGAGGATGTCAAGAAATTTGGCAACGAAGTTCTGAGACAATTTTAGGCAAAATATTTCTATTTTTCTTGATTTTCTGAAAACCAAAATCCGACAATGGGACAAGGGTTACAGGGGGTAGGCATACATGACCAACGCCTTGAGCGGTTTTCTTTAGCCTTGGATGAGTCAACGGATGTAACAGATACTGCTCAGGTGTTGATTTTTATTCGTGGAATAGATAAAAGCTGTGAAGTGTATGAAGAACTTCTTGACATATATAGTATTCACGGCACGACAACTGGGGCAGATATTTTTAAGGGAGTTGAAAATGCCATTAATAAAAAGAACCTTAAATGGAAAAACTTTAAATCTATCACCACCAATGGAGGCAAAATTATGTGTGGTAAAAATAAAGGAGTGGTCGCACTTGTGTCAAAGGCTGTAGAAAATGATGGTGGTTCAAAACCATTAGTTTTACATTGTATCATTCATCAACAGGCTTTGTGTGGAAAATGTTTGGATTTGTCTGAAGTTCTAGAACCAGTCATATCAGTTGTCAACTTCATCAGATCCACAGGGCTGAATCATTGACAATTCCGGGAGTTTATTGAAGAGATTAGAGAAAATGACTTGCCATATCATACTGTCGTACGCTGGCTTAGTTGCGGAAAATTCCTTAAGCGCTTTTTTGAACTTCGAGCTGAGATCGAAACTTTTTTGAATGAGAAGCATCGCCCTTGTGTCGAATTAGGAAATAGTGAATGGCTTTGAAAATTAGCATTCAATGTCGATTTGACAAATTATATGAATGAACTGAGTTTGAGATTACAAGGAGAAAATCAGCTTCTCCCTGATTTATACACCAATATCAAATCGTTCAAGCAGAAAATAATACTATTTCAATCGCAATTACGTAGAAAATGTTACACACAATTTAAAACATGTGAAATATTCAGCCACACTACAGAGATAGAATCTCCTGTCGGTTTTGCAGTCGAAACTTTAAGTACTTTGAACAATAATTTCGATAGTCGTTTCTCAGACTTTCATGCCATTGCGAATGAAATTAAGCTTTTTCTAAATCATTTTGATTCTGACATTGATAGCCTGGCTCCGGAAATACAAATGGAAATTATTGATTTACAGTGCTGTGATATGTTTAAGAATAAATATCAAAATGCATCTTTGTTGGACTTTTATAAGTCTTCCACTGGCACAGTTTGATAATTTGCATAAGTGTGCTCGTGGATTGTTTTCTGTTTTTGGTACTACGTACTTGAATGTTTACAGATCTAAATTAACCGATCAGCATCTTAAATCTCTTTTAATAATTACTACAAGTAAAATTAATCCACAAATAAAATTAATCCATAAATCTCATTAGTATTTTTTTCTTTTATTGCTGGGACAAATTTCAATTAATTACTTTTTAGTTATTAATATGCTTAGGTACTTCATATTTCTGTCGTAAAGTTTTACCGTGCAAGTAAATAAAATCGAGTAATTATCATTTTGTTTTCATTCTCCTCCACTAAAATTATAACAGCAATAGTAACAACAGTAAAACATTAGCTGTCGTGGGTCATATTGATGACACTAGTGTTAAGCTGTTGCGGGCCAGACTGGGCCCGCGGGCCGTAGTTTGGAGACCCCTGGCCTAGACAAACGGCGGCGTTAATCGGGATTTATTCTGATTAAAATTATAGTGTCGTTTTTACGCGGATTAGAGAGCAGTTGACTTGTTTATTGAATACTTTTGACAGTAAAAGATGGACCGCAGGCGACGAATACGGATATTAGATGCTCCAATACTAAATCAAAATTAAATTATTTAAAAAATCGTAATATGCTATTTCTCAAACTGCTCCGCAATATCAAAAACATTAATGAAATTTCGAACGCCATGGCTAACTAGATGCGAAACAATTTTTCTCGTGAGAGCGCTGTCAAAATGTGAGAGCGCTGTAAAACTGTAGATTATGGGGCTCTGAAAATCCAAGGGCAACACACCAACATCAGTTGCACCCATCTAAATGTATTGTTTGGTGCGGTGTTATGGCCACTAGAGTTATTAGTCCATATTTCTTCGGAAATGAGGATGAAACGCCGGAATCGATTTCAGGAGCTTCTTACCAAACATTGATTGAAAACTTTTTGCGGCCAATGGCGGAGCAGTATCCTAATTTCAACAAGATGGAGCAACTGCGCATACTGCTAGTAGTAGTAGCATTAGTAGATCTTATTTGACCCACCCTGAACAAACCTAAACCAACAATATATTTATATACCCTATATTCAAAAACTACCGGGAAGGTGATGTTGACTGTTTTCTACGATTGCCAAGGCGTAGTGCCCCATGAGTACCTTCCATCGGGCCAGACAGTCAATAAAGAATATTATTTATCCTTTTGAAGCGTTTGAGAGATGCTGTACGTCGCAAACCGCCGGAAATGTGTGCAAACAATTCTAGGATTTTGCATGATGATAACGCGCCATCGCACCGGGCCCAAATTGTGCTGGATTATTTGGACAAACACCAAGTAAATACCATCGTGCAAGCACCGTATTCACATGATATGGCCCCGTGCGACTTCTTTTTGTTTCCCAAGTTGAAGTTACCACTTCGTGGAAGGAGATTTCAGTCGATAGAGCAGATCAAAGAGAATGCGACGAAGTAGCTGAAAGCCACCCTTCGTCGGCCTACCAGGAGCGCAAGCAGGACTGGGTTAAACGTTGACACATGTTTGTTGCTTCAGACAATCAGCTGATTCCCTCAAAATACTTAAGAGCCGGTTAACTGTCTGATGCTGGCCACATCTTCTGAATTCTCTACACCGTGGCTATCACCTTATATGAATGTTTCTTGGTTTTATTTATGTGCCTGGTAGCTTGACATTTAACTGGAGTTTCCCAAGTACTTCCCAGCTGCTCTTACTCAATAGCCTCGTTTTTTAACGCAATTACCCTGGGTTCTTTTGCAGTTCGGATGTAAAATATTGCAGGTAAATAAAAGGAGGTTCCGTCTTATTGCAAATGTTATTTTTCTTCATATTTTCATACAAGTGGAATATAATTTCAAACAAATGGTAGTAACGCCTTCGCTGTAGGGAGCGCATTTTAATGGACTTTTGAACGAAATTGTCGCATGAATAGGACTCAATTTATTTTCAATTTTGAAGAAAATAGGACCGATAATACCGCCGAACCAAGACTCACACCAAACCATAACTTTTTCGGAATGTAGAGACGTCTGATGTAGCTGTCGTGGACTTTCGTTCTTCCAAACCTAGTAATTTTGCTTGTTTACGAAGCCACTTAGCACAAATGAGCCAGAATGACTTCGAAAACCATAAATGAAACACAGCACATGGAACGTTAGGCGCACAGAGCATTGTGAGTGTAATGATAATAAATTTTAACAATTTTAATGCGTTGATGAATTGTGTAGTGTTCCAAGACTAAGAGTATATTCTCGCCAAATCAAACTTTACAAAGATCGCCGCTGTACAATGTCAAAACTCCAGTGTTGGTACTTACTTAAATCCCCTTACGTACGAGTACGGCATCAGAACAAAACAGGAGGCTGCATAAGTAGTGTGGTCATAATTTGTATTGGAAAAAACCAGATATATATATGAGCTAGTCTTATCGGGGACACCCCTTAGAAATGCTGGGTTATCAGAAACCTAGGGTGTGTTGGAGTTGCTCAATAATTGCCGCAATACTGCAACCCTGTTGCTTTATTGATACCCTGTTGCTGATACTCAGCTGATAGTGTGCAGCAATATTGCAGACTTTATTTTGCGTCGAACGTGTTATTTAAAGTTACAGACAATATAAACGACACCAACGAAGGAATAGCTAGACGGAATCAGTTGAGAACGTTATTTAATTCATAACAATTCATTAAATTACTTTATTTTATTTTATATTAATAAAAAAACGAATAAGAAAACATTTCATTTAGGTACATATTATCATTTTAATGATATAAAAAAACTAAATGCTGAAGTCTGTAAAAATACTGACTGAGTGAGATCACTTTTTGCAGATACGAAGATCACTTGTTGACAAACTTATCTAACACTTCTCTGAGCTCCATCATTCTTGAAACTTTTTCTCTCTCTATTTGAAGCCTTTCTTTTTCCAATGCCATCGCTTCATTGTGTCTTATTTTCTCCTCACAAGCCTCTTTTTTGAAAAACTCCAGTAACTCGCTGGCTGGTATTTTTCGTTTTTTATTAGAAGTATTTGGGTTGTTTTCATATTCATTCCTAGTAGCATCACCATCGGAGTCAGTCTCGGAGTTATGATTCTCGTCTGGAGATCTTTGATATTCTCCATCATCCTGTACACTTTTGCTGCTTGAAATGTTTAGGGAACTCTGCAGATTTTGAGATGGAGGAGAAATGGAATGTCTTGTACCATAAATCTCGTCGAAGTCATTAAAAAATTCCCAAGTGGTTGCATCTTTTTCTGTAGAATTGTTCCTCTTTTTTATTCTTTTATATGTTGCGTACATGTTCAAAAATTTTCGTTGCAACTGATCTCTTGTAGCGCTAAGATCTGGAGCATCGGTTTTCATTTTGTCCAGTACTTTGCCCCAAAGGACCGATTTCATCCTCCTCCCGCTACCAAATGCATTTTCCATGTCTAATCGAGTTCTGACCAGTAATTTGGTTTCCACAACGCTTAATTTTATGCTAAAAACAAATAATTAACAATATTACAACATAAAAATAGCATATACCACAAAATTTACTTACTTTACCTCCTCCATCTCGATTGCGCATTGAAAATGTGTATGTTGCGCTTGATTAGCTAGTGATGAGCAACAGATTGTCAACATTTCGCTAAACGAACGCGTGACGTTGCCAGTGTTGCCGAAATTTTATCGAAGAACGTGATGCTCTGTCATAAAAAGTAACACTGCCGCATCATTTGTGGCTCGAACACACCCCTACTGAAATTTTAAAGCGAGAAGGTTTAAAGTTTCCGACTCAAGTGAATCAATGAACGCGTTTAAAGAAACTTGCTTGAAAGAGAGTTGGCAGTATTGAAAATAGTGAGTTATATGAGTTGTATGAGGTATAACTGTACTTGCTAGTAGATATTCCTAGCTAAATAGAGAGTAGCTTCCTTAAAATATTTGGTCCAATTAGGCGGGAATAAAGCACATATCGTATTACATACAACTCTGAACTTGAGCACAACATTCAAAAGCAAAATATCATAAAATACATAAAAGCCCGACGAATACACTGTCTTGGACACATAGTAAGAATGCCAGAAAAAAGAGCACCAAAACGAACGATCATGAAACAACCGTATGGAAGCGATCTAAAGTCAGACCAAAAAAAATATGGATAGGTGCAGTTATCGACGATCTCAAAGAGATGAACGTGGAAAACTGGTGATGCTTAGTAGCGAATCGAGAAATCTGGAGGCAGATAGTTGCGGAAGCAGTGTTCCATCCAGGATTGTCATGCTAAGAAAGAAGAAGAAGTGAAACTTTTAATGCATCATAATATTGGAACTATACCCCAAACTACCTTAAAATTACAGCGCTAAAAGTATCTTCGACGTGTGGCAAAAATTGTCGTTTCCAGCCAGTACAACACATGCCCAAACAATAACACTTCCACAACCACTTAAGAAGGCGTTGCGCCCCTGCTGTGACTTCGCAAAGCAAATGCTGACTATGTAGCCGGACGCAGAAGTCACATATAGATGTAACTTCATGTGAATGAATAAAAATTATTACATTTCCATGGAATTAAGCCAGCTCAGCTGACGTCACGATGTTCTCATTCTCACTCTATTAGGGCATAAATGACCATTTATATTTACTTATCAGCACATTATCAAAGATGTGTGTTTTGTTAATTAAAAGAAATGCACTTGCTGGTGTATGGGTGAATATTTGATCCACACAACCGAACGGCAGAAAAGTGAGGAAGCCACTTATGTGCATGTGGTTGTGTGAAACGATAAACGCAAGCCAAAACAACGCAATTCAATTTAGCGTAACAATTGAAAATCAACAACTGAAATGAGGGATTAAGGCTTAAGTGGATCTTTTTGAGATCTTTTGAAAGAAATAACAACAAACTATTTTAATGTAACAACGGCTGAGTGCGGAAGTGCTGCAGGGGAGCCTGCTGTGCCAATGCGCGCAAAACAAATAGAAAACCCAAAAATAAACCCGAAAGTAAGGGAAAAAATATTAAACTTATCTCAGAAGATGAGCAGTCAGGCACTTTGGCACTCATTAAGGCATTCAAGCTGCGGTCAAATATTTAGACTGTTGCTATAGGCATTAATCTCCTACAATGTGAAGAGGCCGCTGACATTCATAAATATTTGTGTTGTTGTTCATTTTTTGTTGTAATTCTTAATTCACTCGTACTCTTCTATGCTTTATGGTCAATTTGTCGCCGTTAACGATTTAATTCATTTCACAGACAGTGCGCCACCACTGTGTACTCGTACTCTCACCGCAGCTCTGTTGTGCGCCTGTGACTACTGTTTTCTGAAACTATTAATATTAAGTGTAGCACAGCGTTGTTGTTGGTGCTGCTCCTGCTCCTGATGAGTGGTGGGAGGTGCAGAAAGGAAATTTGTGAAATAAGAGATCAGCTATGATCATTAACTTATTACTTAAAAAACCCACACACATACCTACACATATGCGCATAAGGGTACATAAGCGTTCGCTTTGAGTGGGGAAACATTGAAAAGAACATCGTCATGACGAACGGACGCGCATTACTATTGTTGTTCTCTTACAGTGCTACGGTTGGTTATAAACTGATTGGACAGCAGTGCCAATGAAATTGACTAGAAGTGAAATTTCACGTAGAATTTTAATTTATGTGTGAAAGTATTTTGGTTTGTTTTTTTAAGTAAAATAATTGCTAAAACAACAACTATTTACTAAAATACTCCCAATTAAAATTGCTTTTTTTCGAAATATGGAATTCGAAATATTTAACCATTATCCACTCACATTGGATATGATATATGAAGCGCAAAAAAGTACGAGTCCCACGCACTCGGAAATATCCAACACCAGCGAGCCAGAAAAGCCGAGGAGAGAGGTGAATGCACGTGAACGTAATCGCACACAAAGGTTGTGAGTTGAAAAGAATGTTGAGTTTTATTGTGTTTAAATTTTAAGTGAGACTCAGTGCTCTAAAAATATAAAGTTTTTGGTTTAAGGGGGTATTCTGGTCTAGACGCCTTAATTTTAGGTATTTTTAAAACTAAGATAAAAAAAAAATTAAAAAAATGTTTACTATCCATTTTTTATGGTTTTTATTAATATTGGAAAAGTATAAAAAAAAAATTAAAAATCGTCGAACTATACTATAGGCCGGCGGAGTGGGGGCTACATAAAAAACGGTGCTCCATGGTTGACATGACTCCAACCCTTGTAAACAGATTAAAAAAATTCTGCATTCTTGGAAAAAAAAATGTGTTTACCCTCTTTTTTTACCTTTTCAAATTTTTAAAAAATACTTCAAACTTAAATTTTTCAGAATCCGAGGCAGGCGCAAAAGACAGATGTAAAATAAAAAATGCTTATCAAACTTCAAAGCGATCGGTAAAGTAGAACTTGAGATATCATGACGACCATCTCAAAAAAAGTAGTTTTGAGAAAATCGCGTTTGAAGTTTGTGCAGCAATTCCAATAGAATTACTTAGATCATGATATTTACTACTCACTCTGGATTAAACGGCGATATATTTCCAGATATATATTATAGAAGTATAAAGTATATATATATATGTATAGAATAAATAAAGGTTGGGTGGGATACAACAGATTTTCTGGAAAGAACGAGTCCTCAAGTCGTCCGGTAACATCTGCCGTTCATTGTGCGATTCGCTCCACTCGGCCGGCTTAGGCGCCATGTCACATCTCCGAAAATAATTCGAATTTTCAAAAATCCGTTGAAGGGCATATTTCTGAAGGTCTAAACTTTGAAAATATATAAAAAAAAATCAATTTTTTCAAATTTCTAGACCAGAATACCCCCTTAACTCGATCCCTGTCCGCTGAGCCACATATGGTTCAGTAAACGTGCGCCTGAGAAGCACTGATACGTTCCTGAGCCATATGTGCGTCGGGGGGTATATGAACCACATGTGTTTCATGAACGTGCAGAAGCAAAAATGTCCCTCTACGCTCATGGATCATATGTGTTTCAGGTAGAAATACCCTACATCCGTTTTTTTTGTATTATTATTATTACTAAAGCTATCCTATGACTACAAAAAAACAAATTATTCAAAAAACTTGGACTTGTCGGTCAATTTAGCATTTTTGTATTGGGACAGGGAACGTGTTAACCTAAGCTCAAAAACATATTATAAAGTGTGAAGAATAAAAAAATGAGGTTAAATCAGCGAAGCATTTAAAAACAACCAAGTGAAAGCAAGTTTGATTCTTGAATTAAATAGATATGAAAGTTTGTGCCACTTATTTAGATTCGAATCTCGGTGAAAAACCAAAATGAAAAAAAGTTTTGCTAATACCGGTCGCCCTCTGCAGGTAATAGCAAACCTCCGAGTGTATTTCTGCCATGAAAAAGATCCTCATAAAAATATCTGCCGTTCGGAGACGGCTGAAAACCTCCATATGTGCAACAACATCAAGACGCACGCTACAAATAGAAGGAGGAGCTCGGCCAAACACCCAAAAAGCGTGTACGCGCCATTTATACAAGGTGAAGTTCAAAATAAACAAAACTGAACTAAAATTTATTTATTCAAAAAAGTCCCCTCTGGCCTAGGTACACTGTTTCAGGTCATTGACCGGAATGCCCTTCAGGATGTCGGTACAAGCCTTTTGGATGGAGCTAGGGACATAAAACGTTTTCCTTTCATAGCCAAGTGCAATTTTCCGAACTGGTAGAAGTCACATAGGAGCCATATCAGGCGAATTCGGTGATTGATTGATAGTTAAAATACGAATTCTAGTCAAAAAATCAGTAAAAAGAGTAGATCGATGAGATGGTGCATTATCATGCAATAAGCGCCAGTTTCCTCCTTCGCGTTATTCAGGGCCAATTCGACGAATGCGATGCAACAAACGTTTCAAAACGCCAAGATAGAAAATTGCATTGACGGTTGGCCCATTGGCACGAACTTCTTCTGGAAAATTCCCTTTTAATCGTAAAACCAAATGAGCATTGACTTGATTTTTGACTTCTCCAAAAGCGATTTTTTGGGTGGTGGCTTGTCTGGGAAACACCACGTTTCACCAGCAGTTACAATGTTTTGTAGGAAGTTCTCGTTTTTTCTCGCCTCCTTAATGAGGTCTTTCAAATGTTGAATTCTAAGCAATTTTTTGTTCTCGGTTAACTTGTGCGGTCAGTTAACAGTTAAAATGCTATATATCAATGTGTTGGAGATATTCTACTCCGATTTCATGAATTCCAACGGTGATTTTGGTTCATTTTTGATAAATTTTTGAACAATTTCGATGGAGTTTTCGGTTTTACTCTGACAGTTGTTAAAGGGGAATTGCACAATTATTTCTCAGGAAAGCGCAAAAAAGATGGAGCTTCATTTCTTCATGTGCTATTTTGAAAACCTTTGGTCCCAGTACAACAAGCGGAGGACTCAGAAAGTGCTGAGGATTCCACGCCATTCAATTTGCAAACTCGTAGCTGTGTTTACCTGCCAGTGGACGATCGGCACTTACGCGGGAAAGCTAGGGTTACGATTTAACTCCCCACTGCAGAAGCTGTGCGGAGATTTCAGAGAAGTAGACTGTTAAGCACTTTCTCTGTAAATGTCCGTGTTTGGCATCTAGACGATTAAGGTCACTGGGTGCAATGCGCCAACCTAAGTCCCATCAATCTTCTCCATTATGTCAACAGTTCTGGCTGGCTGTAGATATCTTCCTGTTGTCAAACATTCCAAGCGTCGCTTCATCGGATGTTGTCATCATCCTCGTTAGGACGGGCATGATGAGAGTCTTGTAGGGTGTTAGTTTTGTTCGTCGAGAGAGGACTTAGTCCAAAGCAGCACTTGTTGGAGAGAGAGATTCTACGTTGGATTTGGCTGGCATTGTTATCGGTGTTAATACTGGTTCCTAAGTATACGAAGTCCTTTACAACCTCGAAATCATAACTGCCAACGGTGACATGGGTGCCGATTAGTTTATCTTACTGCCCTGAATTTTTATGATCCTGTCCCGTCATATAAATCTCAGCTACTTCCAATTAATCTGAAACAGCAAGAAAGTAGAGATCGATTTTGTCGCTGTCGTTTTTGCCTAATATTATATTATCAGAGGGAGAGAGACTATTCCTCTCTTCTAAAAATGGTTAACTTTTCAGTCCCTACCAGGCCTTTACGTTCCAGTTGATATGCTCCTATTGCTCCCTCACTTCATGAATTCGGTTTTAAATTGAATTCGATTTTGCTTTAAGCTATGTTTTATTGCTCAATAAAACCATTTATTGTTATTTCACTTTTTGATAACGATATTTTTGAGAGTAAGAATAATTGTAATTTAACTTAATTTTTCCTTTTTTTTTTGTTAAAATACTCTTATAGTAAGTAGTCAGTTTGTTTATTGATTTCAGAATAAATTAATTAATACCGTCTTTTTCCGAAAATAAGAAACTGTCTTACTTTCATTTTTGGTCAAAAATGCGAGATAGGGCTTATTTTTGGGGGAGGGCAAAAATAAAAGTACATTTATATATATTTTTTTAATACTTATTTTACGCAGAATACTGAAATTTAGATTTATTCAATTACAGTTATGACATCTTCTGGAACATCGGCTGAATTATATTCTCATGTCTTGAGATGTAGCTATCGTAGGAAACATTTTTTTTCCTTGTTCACTCCACTCGGGAGCATAGGGCCTCGACAAGACTCAGTCTTGCGTTGGTTTCATTAATCTGTTTTGATTTCTGATAGGGTAGGTGATTAGCCTGCCGCTTCCAGTCTTAAGAAGTGGGAATGCCCACTTATCGTTGCTTAGGAGCAAAGCCTTCTTACTGCGTGAAGCGCCATCTATGTGTCCCATTTTTCTGGCAAAAGGATCACACAGATGGTTGAGGACTTCGCTAAATTTAGTGTTGGAAACATTATTATCAGTTATTTTGTTCCATGTTTTTTTTTACCCAATTCCCAACTTCTTGTAAGCCTGGTTTTACAAATTTTCCTCCATGATTTCTCATCATTCTGTTTTCAATATATTCAATGATTTCCATCCGTAAATGATCCTTGAATGGCTTGTTTATTGCAATGTCAAGTGTCTGGAGGTAACCAGTCATTCTTGCCGGAATCATTATTTGATCAATCTTCTTCTCAGCAAGAAAGTTATTCATGTATTTAGCGCGGTGAGTACTGGCTAATAAACTGCTATTCTGAGCCCTCAACAGTGGCGACAGCATAAAATCAACCCACTTTCTTATAACTGCTTGGGTGCACCAGGCTTTTTCACTTTCAATGACATAAATTCCTGAAACACGTTGAATCTGGTCTTTTTACCTTTAGTGATTAAAAATGGTGATACTTTCTTATCATCTAGACGAATCGCCAAAATACAGCTAACATGTGCTTTATCATTATCACCAGTAGAAGGAACGTAAATTGACGAAGAAGCCTTGTGGTGAACTTTCGTTTGAGCTCCTTGGCCTAGGAATACCGCGGTCTCATCCATACCAAATATGTTGCAGAGTTGGTATTTCGAAAAATCGATGCCATCAACAAAAAGCTTAAACGCTATTGCAAGCTTAACAACTTCATTGACTTCCAGCTTAAACAATGTTGTTGATCTCCTTGGAGACAGCTCATATCGCTTAAGGAAATTGTCCTACCCGTGTGACGAAGCATTAAATTCTTCTATGGATATAACAAATGCAATTGCTGTTTCAAGAGGAAAGTTTTGAATATCAGTCCTGCGCACAACCAAAGCCATTGCTCTCCTGCCTGCAATCCATTCCCAGATGCAATCTTCTTACTCAGAAAATAACGGCTGCCAACCTTATCCAACTCTGCATTTCTTCTCATTTCCTTGGTCCATCAGTTGACACAGGTAGTCGTAGTCTGCATACTATTTACGAACCATACGGAGATCCAGCATCTTCTCTTTATAGAATGCTACAAGATTCACACCCCTGGAGTCTTCCACGATTCCCTTTTTGTACTCGATGGAGTAGCTCTTTCGTTTTTTACTCATTTTAACTGGGGTTAACAATTATTTACTTTATTTTTAAATAAAGTTACTATTTACAATTTACATTGTTTTTAAATAAAAAGACGGTAGTTAAGAGGCGCGAAATAGTGGTGCGTCTGCTCTCCTTACCAGGCAATATCAAATACAAATACGAGTATGTGTAATAGTATTCTACAAAATATACATACGTACTTACATTATTTCAATTCCAAATTAAGTTTTTTTCAAAACAAACTTTTTAAATTGTAAATTCTAAATTTTTTCTTAGTGTCAATTCCGCCTTTACAACACTACGCAGCTTAATACCAACAGACCCGTGTGACCGTAAACTATCAAAGATTGAAATATTGCGTTTGGCCAAGAGCTACATAGGACATCTGGATGCGGTCATAATGACAGGTAAATTGCACTTATATAGTACTTTTAAATACACCTTAACAAACAAAAAATTTTGCAAACCAACACAAATAGATACATAAATATACGGTGAAGTCCAAAATAAACAAGACTGAACTAAAATAGAAACGGCAGGCGCATTGTTCTAATAACTTCGAGTTTATTTATTCAAAATAGTTCCCTCTGGCCTCGATACACTGTTTTGCGCGATCTAAAAGCTTTTCGAAAGAGTGTCTCAGGTCATTGACCGGAATGTTCTTCAGGATGTCGGTACAAGCCTTTTGGATGGCCTCTAGGGACATAAAACGTTTTCCTTTCAAAGCCAAATGCAATTTTCCGTATAGGTAGAAGTCACAGGGAGCCATATCAGGCGAACATTGATAGCAAAAATGCGAATTCTAGTAGATCGATGAGATGGTGCATTATCATGCAATAAGCGCCAGTTTCCTCCTTCGCGGTATTCAGGGCAAATTTGACGAATGCGATGCAACAAACGCTTCAAAACGCCAAGATAGAAAATTGCATTAACGGTTTGGCCTGTTGGCATGAACTTCTTCTGGATAATTCCGATAATTCCCTTTAATCGTAAAAACAAAAGAACATCGACTTGATTTTTGACTTCTCCAAACGCGATTTCTTGGGTGGTGGCTCGTCTGGGTTTCTCCATTCGGCCCTTTGACGCTTAGTTTCAGGTTCATGTTGGAAACACCACGTTTCATCATCAGTTACAATATTGTAAAGGAAGTTCTCGTTTCTTCTCGCCTCCTTAATGAGGTCTTTCGAATGTTGAATTCCGAGCAATTTTTGGTTCTCAGTTAACTTGTGCGGAATGAAATTTGCATAGACCTTTCGTAAGCCCAAATGATTAGTTAAAATGTGATAAATCGAATTTTGGGGATATTCAACTCCGATTCCATGAATTTCAATGATGATAAATTTTGATAAATTTTTGAAATATGTCGATGGAGTTTTCGGTGATTACTGATTTTGGGCGGCCTGCATGTTCGTTGTCATTTATGTTCTCACAACCAGCTCTGAAACATGTAAACCACTCATGAACTCTGGCACAAGATAGACAATCATCGCTAAAAACTCGCTTCATCAACTTAAATGTTTCGGTAAACGTTTTACCGATTTTAAAACAAAATTTTATATTAGCTCCTTGTTCGAAACACATTTTTGTACCAATGACACAAACATACTGACACTTTAGACGCAATAACTTCACTTCCACTGAACCGAATATCACCAAGCTTTCACTGGAAGTCAGCGCACTAAATCGTTAAAAAGATGGCCCCATCAAAAACATTTTTATGACGCCAGTCTTGTTTATTTTGGACTTCACCTTGTATATTTCGATTTCATTTGCATTTAAGTAATAACTAAGCGGAAATTCAAGCGATAACAATAATTAAATGGATCTCAAATTCCAAAATTTATTCACAGGCAACAGTGAGAAGCCATGTGCGAGTTTTTCCAGCCCACATCAATGCGAAAATAGGACCGCAGCAGACAAGACCAGATCGAATATCTGCACATTTTGCGCAACGCTAAGCGGAAATAAAAATTAGCGATTATTTTACTCGTATGGCATACGAGTATTTCACTAAAAGGTTATATTACGGGATTAAAAATTTTACCAAAGCAACTATCTATGTAAAAAAAAAAGCATCAGTATTTGATATAAGTATTTTGGACGCAGAACATGATTTTTTGCTTAATATAAGCATTTTTATCTATCAAGTGTTATGCGCTTTTCATAATATGTATATTTTGTAAGTAAAGCATTCGCTAATTTTAAGAATGTGTGCATTTTATTATCGCAATTATTTATTTTCTACTCTCTAATTTTTTTCTTGAATAAATCTTTTATCAAATAAAACCCATATATTAGTACACAAAATTGAGTCTTTTTTTATTTTTTATTTTTATTTTTTTTATTTTTTAGAGCTTACATGATAATAAAATTAAAAGTAAACTAAGCAAACGCAGCGCTAGCTGCAGAGGCTTTCGGCTGTCTGGTGATGTACTATATGTTGAATCAGATACGACGGAGTAGGTCGGTGTCCTTCAGAAATTTGAAAATAGTTTTGATGTTTTCTTCAGTGGCTTCTTTTAGAAGTAGAAGAGGGTCTGTGTTCCTGAAGTGGTGATGCCTTTGAGAAGCAAGTTCTGGGCAGGATACCAGTAGGTGATGTACACTGACTGTTGCTTGGCAGAAGGGGCAGGTGTTGGGTGTATTACCCTGTAATAGGTGTACGCTGGTGATTATGGTGTGCCCAATACGGAGTCGTGTGTATGGGGTAATGTGGTTGGTGGGTACCGATGTTGGATATGTAGGTTTGGAACGTTTAGGGTTGATGTTGGAATAATGATGTTTGTAATACGACCATTCACGAAGTAACTTGGTTTGCCTCTGTACATGAATGAGTCGGTGTATGTCGCTAGGTAGAATGAATTTGTGATGTGACTGTTGGTGTAATGGACATGTCTTTGGCAATTGTATCTGCCAGTGTGTTACCCTGGATGCCGGAGTGCCCAGGTATCCACATAATTTTGATGCTACTCCGATGGGTTATTAGTATGTTTTTGATACTGTCGATTATTTTGCTTGATTTTTTGTTGTTTTTAATGGCTTGTAAGCAGGACAAACTGTCGGAGCAAATTATATGCTTACCCTTACTTTTGGCGCAGTATTGAACGGCTTGTAGTATGGCGGTTGCTTCAGCGGTGAAAATAGAGCAGAATGAAAATAGAAGGCCGTACGCGATAACTTCCTTATTTTCTGTTACCACTGCGTAAGAAGTGTGGGATCCTTTTGACCCGTCAGTAAAAATCAATTTCCACCCGTTAAATTTGTATTCTGCGATAGATTCGGCGAACTTGGCCCTGTAAACCGCGTTTGGGGTATTCTCTTTCCGTAAATGAACTAGGTCGTTGATAAAAAATTTGTTGCTAACCGCCCACGGTGGGTGATTGGTGTACCGCAGAGTGTGTAGTTTAGAGGGTAGTTCCACTTGCTTAGCAAATAAGGCGCAGGTGTGTATTGATGAGAGTTTTTTTGGTGTAGATACGCGTGAGGTTGCAGATTGAAAGTCTTTGCCAATAAAAAGGTTGAGGCTTAGAGTAAGCTTTGGATAGAGCCTGAATATTTTGTCCTCCATGTTGTCGTGTAGAGACGGAAGGCCCGATTCGGCAAGAATGGCCTTTATGGGCGATGTCGGAAAGGCGCGTATGGATCTGCGCACTGCGGCATGGTAGGGGGCAGCAAGCACCTTTAAGTTTTGTTTGGCGTGTAATCCATAAGCAGCTAGTCCGTAATTAATGGTTGATAGGATGAACGCTTTTACCGCGTTGATCAGAAGAGTTGAGCTAATTAGTCTTTATTTATCGCTTTATTATCGTTCATTTAATCACTGCTTTGTTAATAATTAAAAATAATAATATTTACCACTTCAATGAAGTAAAATTGTTACTTTACCAGGCCACTATTGCTTACAAAAATTGCATTTTATTTAATTCGATTCGAATTTTTTAAAACTACGCAATCAAATAGAGCAACATCAAGATGAACGCCACAAATAGGAGGAACGCGGCCAAACACCCAAAAAGGGTGTAAGCGCCAATTAAATCTATATGTATAATCAAGTAGCTAAAACTTACATAATTTTATTATTAAAGCTAAATATTAGTTATGGCAATGCTGCAGTACAGTTTTATCAATTCCAAGGCACTAAATTATCACTATCGAGTTGTTCAAATGTCTCAACTGCTAACATATGTGCTGCCTCCCCACTGAGCATTTGGCTAACATTCCGAGCGCTATAGTATGTTAGAAAAAATATAAGAAACTTAAATAATTTTACTAATAAACAGCTTCACATTACCTCATGAAATTGCAATAGTTATCAACAATATTACTTTTAGCTGGCAATTTATCATCTATGTGCGTATTTGAATTATCCATTCCTGTATTACTTGCGACGGCTTTTAGATCGCTTTCATTGTCAGTGAACAAATTTAAAACGACCTCATCGCTTGAATTCTCAATCTTCACGACACCACGCTTGCCCATGCTATTAGTGGTATTTAGGCTCGCAATATTTGATACACCAGCTTTATCAGCATGTTGCTGGTTCATGTGTTTATTCAGATTAGCTTGACGCACAAAACGACTTTGGCACAGCTGACAAGGGTATGGTTTATCACCAGTATGGCTAAGCAAATGTGTATTCAAATCAGTTTGGCGTGCATATTTTTTATCACAGTGTGGGCATTGTATGGTTTTATCCATATGATTAAGTTTCATATGCGTTGTCATCGAGGAGTGTTGTATAAAACGTTTACCGCATATATCACAACCATAAGGACGTTCGCCGGTGTGACGACGCTGATGGCTTTTAAGCGTTGTAGTGCGTAGGAAGCGATCACCGCAAAATTTACACTCGTAAGGTCTCTCGCCAGTGTGGGTGCGCATGTGATGATTCAGAGCGTAAATTGTGGAGTAAGCTTTTGCTGTAAGACAAGTGTTTGGCATAGAATAAAAACATCAACAACAACAACAACAACAACAACAACAACATTGAATTTATAAACATACGGCACATTGTGCAGAGGTAGTCCTTTTCACCGGTGTGCATCACCATATGATAACGCAACTTTGACGCCGATATCATATGCTTGCCGCATACGTGACACGGAAACATGCGCTTCGGTTTTGGTTCTTTCATTCTACGCGTTTTAGTACAATTTTTAGCCGTTTGTTGTGGTGTTTCTGATTCCTTTTCCTCGCATAAAATGTTTTCACTACTAGGAACAAGTAGTGAATCGGAGTTGTCACAGTTAACATTTACGCGAGGACCCTCATATTCCGAATTAGGCTTTTTTGATCTATTGCACTTTTTACTGCGCACACGTTTCTTTTTGGTTGTTGCACTTTTCACTAAATGTACTTCCATATGGGCTTTTAAGCCAATGGTTGTGAAATAACTTTGTTCACAAATAGCACATTTGAATCGGCCTAGAATAATTGCTCAAGTATAAATCAAGGAATGTCATATGAAAGCCCATACCTACCCTTAGGAAAAATATGTGCTTCTGGCGAATACATAGGATCCGTAATCTTTTCATTATCAGCATTTTCGTCAGCTATAAATTCATCATCATCATCGTATAATGACCCATTGACTGGATGCACTAGGGGAGTTTTCATTGCGTCTAAATTTTGGTCATACAAATTTAATTTTTCCACGGCATCAGATTTATTTTTACCTGCATAAATAATAAATATTTATATGTACATACAGCTTACCAAAATGTATCAATTACTTACTAATTAACTGTTTTAAGGGTTTGTCATCCTCGCTATCATAAACAAAGTCTGAGAAGGAATGAGTGGATATTTGTGACTCTAGTCTATTCTCCGCTAAATTGAGGTGTGTTTGAATTTCCTAAAGCATTGCGTAATTTGGTGATGAATCTTTTATGGAATAAATTGTGCTAACTACATGCATTACCACTAATGCGTACTAACATTTTCACTTTCGGAATCTTCAAGCGGATCTTTTGAGCATTTCGCCGTTTGAATACTACAGGCATCAATCAAGTCAGCGTCAGCCCGCATATACGCCACTGCCATATCGTTGTCGGGCAACTCAAACTCGGATGGTGTTACCGCTCTTGCTACATTTTCGTGTTTTTGCAACAACAGTTGACTATACAGCTTATCGAAACCTTTTATAGCCTTATTGCGAAACTCGTAAGCACACTGAAGGTCACCTGGAAGATACCAAATTATTTAAATCTGTTAATAAACAAGTTTCTAAAAATAATCTTTTTGTCTTACGACTACAGCTATTACACAGCAATTCTGGCATCCCATTGGGCTCTGCCTGCACTTCTAACTGGGTGCAAGCTGTGTAGGCTTTGGCATATGCAACCAATTCCTCTTCTCTGCCCAATTTGAAAAAATCCTGCAGTGAAACATGTCGACTTTTGCACTTCCGCAAGCAGACTCTACAATGGAGTTGTACGTTCTGTGCCATGTTACAGTATTTAACTGACTTCACTTGAGGCTATGTGCCCATTATCTTTCATAAATTCACGGCCTAACGAGAAGCATTTCTCTTATTTGCAGATAAGAAACTAAATCAAACAGAAAAAGAACGAAAACAGAAAGCGCGTAAAATATCTTGACAATTGTTTTCATATTTATTGACATTTTACAGTTCCTTACATAGATAAGTTTCTTAATTTCTGTCGTTCTAATTATATTAAACGCACGGTTGTATTCGTATACAACATTATCTCATGTAATGGTGCGTATACTGACCAACGTATCGTAGTCCCTAGTCGCAGCCCGTAGGATACACAAAATTGAGCAAAACTTATACCGTAGAAATCAACGGCGCTCTTTTACTTATATAAGTGAAAGCAACAGAGGCGCAAAATTAAGCTGTTGTCCAAATTCTGCTTTGGCACTCAATTTTGTGCTCAAACTTAATTTTGTATTGATCGTACGTTTGCGTTATGATCATAGCATTGCAATAAGAAATCAGCAGCACCTTCGAGCACGTGTTTATCGACACAGTTAATTTGCCAACAATAACTTCAGTTGCTGATCGAAGCGTGCCGCATTACAAAAAGAAAATAGCTTCGATATGCCTTTGCATTTCCCCAGCGACAAAAATAACGCCTCTTGTTATCCCGCTAAAAGCAACGGAATGCGTTTGCACACACATACCTATCTGAGGTCTCCCAAAACGCACTCGAGTGATAGTAGGGCATTATAAGATCTGTCATAAAGCGAGTAACATCGCTGTGAACTTTTGATGAATAAAAAAAGTAATACCTACGATACCAAAAAGTGTTTTGAATTAATTTCCCTGCAAACCAACGTTCACCAGTTTTTCCAATTTTACCAACACATTCACTCAATTTTTCCAATAATACCCACACAATCACATTTAATTCTTTTGTCATTTTCGATGGGTTATACATATTTTTATCTCATAATTTTCGTGAATACTTATTAAACTTAACTATAGTGAGTGCGAAAGTGACAGCAAAAAACAAGTTGCAAATGTCAAATACAAAAATTAATTCTGTGAAAATCTCCAAGCAAAAAGGTAAGTTGAACAATTTTTAGTAAATTTTGGAATTATATATCTATTTAAACTAATAAAATGTATTTTTATTTTCAGAAAAACGTATTCACAAATCCTTTGCAGCTTGTGGATGTGCCGGAGATGGAGTATTTCGCCAGTCAAAACACTGGGGAGGTGTGCGTGCGCGGTTCTAACGTATTCCACGGGTAGGTGTTGATAATTTAAGCAAATAATGGTTTCTTCCTGTGCGAACTTGATTTCTGTGACTAAAACTAACTTGAATGATAATTTCTTTCTCTGCCTTTGCGTCGCAGTTATTACAAAGATCCCGAGAAAACTGCTGAGGCTGTTGACTCTGAAGGCTGGCACCACACGGGCGATGTGGGCATGTGGCTTCCAAATGGCACGCTGCGCATAATCAATCGTCGCAAACACATTTACACTCTGAGCCAATATGTAAATCAGGTGTACGTTTACGGAGAGAGCCTTAAGGTAACTCCATTTTTTGACATAATTTCTAGCTTTTCATGTTCACGCCATATTTACATACAACCCTTAACGCCCACTTAGAGCTGCATCATATCCGTCGTCGTGCCTGATGTGGATGTTCTCAAGCAGTGGGCGAACGACAATCGCGTCAAGGGCACACTTTCGGTGCTATGCATGCAATAATCCACAAGTAAAAGAACTCATGCTGAATTGGGGTAAGCAGAGCGGACTGAAATCCTTCGAACAGGTAAGTAGCCCAGTGCATATCTGCTTATACTAGTAACGTATGACGTGGTAATAATATCATAATTTAAAATTAATAATAATTACAAATTTTGTATTTATATACCAGGTCAAGGATATATATTTGCATCCCGATCCGTTTTCGGTACAAAATGGACTACTCACCCCAACATTCAAAGCGAAGCGGCCACAATTGAACAAAACAGTGCGAGAAACCCCGTAGAGGAGTTAGAAGTAAAATGCGAACAATTTTAAACTTTATGCGAAAATAGAAAAAACATTAAATTGCTATTTATTTAATTAGGCATCAATTTAAATTTCTGTAAAATAGATATTTTAAATACCGGCATAAAAGCAAACTATTACCATTTTAGCCAAAACTATTCTTCAGGTACTAAATAAAATTTTATTAGAAAAGAGTAATCAAATGTAAATATTATACTAATTTATGTACATAAAAACTAAAACGTAAACTTTTCTAATAACTAAACTAATTAATGTATATAAATAACTAAAACTAAAATTTGTCTAACACCAAACCTAATTTTACAATGTAAATATTAAAATAAATATCTAAAACTTAACGTAATTTTATAATGTAAATAGTAAATTAATATAAATAGCTGTACATAAATAGAACATACTAAAAAAATTATTGTATATTATATTGTATTAATTTTCTTTAGCAACTAAAAATTAATTAAATAAATATTAAAATAATTCATTAAATAAATAATATTCAATAAATAACCATTTGTTTCAGTAATTTTGAAGGATTATTGTATATAGGATCCGTAAGTATTACCTACAAAATTACCCAGTTGAAGAGATTCTGTTAACTATATGTTAACAACGAAATTCACTTATTCATCAGATTCTGTTAGCTACATGGTAACAACGAAATTCACTAGTCTATGAAATTCTGTTAACTACATGTTCACAATAACATTCACCAGCCCAAAAGATTCTGTTCACTACATGTTAACAATAACATTCACCGGCCCAAAAGATTCTGTTCACTACATGTTAACAACGAAATTCACTAGTTCATGAAATTCTGTTCACTACATGTTAACAACAACATTCATGAGTTCAGAAGGTTTTGTTCACTACATGTTACCCACATCATTCACAACTTGAATGTCAATTAGAGCAGCACAGCAGTATTGAGAAATTTCTGTTAGTGCGAGCGAATAAAATCATCACACGTATAGACTGGAAGTAGGTAGCAATTGCACGGCGTAGAATATAAAATTACTACAAAGCTCACAACTTCACAGGTGAACGATACCCACAAGTTAGCAGTATAAATAGCAGGTAGTTGGTTTGCAGGGTTATATTTGAACAATACATCGCTTTGTGTGTGTTTGTGTTTGGTTGTATCGACACAATATTGCCACTGATATTTTTCCTTACATGCTTTTATGTACATTTCGCGTTATCAGTTCCAATTTGTCATTGCTTAGTAAACCAAAGTCAAAAACCACCAAATGCAAATAGCTTATTTGTCTATAATTAACATTATTCAACATTGTTTTAAAGTTATTTAAATAAAAATTATAGTTTTTCTAAGTTCATTTTGTAAACGATTTCGAAATGTACAGTTTGGTAACACTGTGTGGTGAGAGAGCAATCAGCTGACACGATTCAATGGAATTTTCCGAAAATCCAACTATAATATCTACAATACCACTGAACGGAAGGGCGGTGATTTTTCATTTACATGGGGCTCTCATTAGTTTCATCGCATCTCTCAGCTGGCAGGGGTCTGCGTTTACGTCGGTGAGTGCTGGCACCATAAGAACGATCGCTTTTTCTGCAATATGAATTCCTAACTAATAATATGATATTTAATAACTATATAACTACCAATATGTTTATGCATATGGTTTTCTCCTTTTGTTTATTATGAAATGAAATATTGTAATTGACTAACTGCCTTCACTCTGATGATGTAAAAGGGTAAGCATTTCCGATAATCCTTACAAATACACCATCATGTGAAGCAGTGAAGTGCTAGTGTTATGTAGTTCATAATATTATATTATGTTCATATTTTACCATAAATTCGGGTTGAAGGGCTATTTCGGAGTTTACCTCTACTCATAAATACGGTGCTTACCGTACACATAATTTTCTTTTAATTCAGCAAAAACATTAAATTCATTTGGTGTCTATAGACAAGCAAAGCTTATTTTTGCAAAATGTCGGTACCTTGCTTAAATTTAGTCTCATCATTGAAGAAATTTGCTCTTACTCTTCAATATTTTGACAGTTTTCTCTCATAAATATACATATTACGGACTACCGAATAATAAAGGCACCACTTACGACAATCGTTACTGTATTTTTCGCGGTTTTTACGATCGGTTGACGTCAGCAGTTGAAATAAAATAAAACAAATATGCAAAACAAACAAAAGAGAGAGAACTAACTTCTTTGCAAATATTCAGTGCATCGCATGGTAATATTTTGATTTTAAAGCTTGTGATTTTTATGTAAATTATTTAAAGTAATAAAAATAAAGTGCAGTGTGCATATATAAATAATTTCTTGTGTTTGCCAGTTTCTATTGCCTTTGCATCTGTTAAATGTTAAAATACGCACGCTCTTGACATATGTACGCAATTTTTGTGACGACAGTTGTCGCTGCGGCCAAATTAAATATATTCCTAATTTTGCTGGCGACAACTCGCCAGAGAAGTGTTGCCTCTGGATAAAATGACTTTGTACACTTAAATGTATTAATGCTTAACATAACAATAGCATTTTCGTTTTTACACCAACACATTTTACTTGAAACAAAAAATTTTAACTTGAAAGAACAGAAATTATGTTATGTGGCAGCAATGAGAATATGCGCCATAACCAATAATTCTTGGATTTTTTAATATCATATTGACTTTTGCCGCTTGTGCGCCTTATTGTATTTGGTAAGTAAACGAAATTGATAATAAGTTGCTGGTTGATAACAAGTTATGGAATCTGCACTCCGTGAATGGCAAGTGAATTGTGAACGCTTCACAGTTGTTGATAACCACAAAACTCTGGTTTAGGGTACAATCATATTAGTTTGCATTAGTAGTGCAGCCGACTTGTAAATACTTAGGCAATAAAATAAACTATTTTATGTGGCAACTTTAATATGGTTGCTAAACAGCTGTTTCTATTTCTTAACGCTATTAATTGCTCTGCATCAAATATAATTTTTATTTACAGTTAAATATTACAGGCAGACTTAAAAACTAAACATTTTGCAATTAAATTTGTTTATTGTAAATTACAAATATGCCAAAAGTACGTAGAAGTCGCAAGCCACCACCGGACGGATGGGAATTGATTGAACCGACGCTTGAGGAATTGGAGCAAAAAATGCGTGAGGGTATGTTTTACAATCCTCTATTGTGCCATAGTTGAAATACATTGTATGTATTGAAGCTTTCTGTTTTTTCAGCTGAAACTGAGCCACATGAAGGCAAACGTATCACCGAGTCACTTTGGCCAATTTTCAAAATACACCACCAGAAGTCTCGCTACATTTACGATTTGTTCTATCGGCGCAAAGCTATTAGCCGTGAATTGTACGACTATTGTCTAAAAGAGAAAATTGCCGATGCGAATTTGATTGCAAAATGGAAAAAATCTGGTTATGAAAATTTGTGTTGTTTACGTTGTATTCAAACACGAGATACAAACTTTGGAACGAATTGTATTTGCCGCGTACCAAAATCCAAACTGGAAGAAGGACGCATTGTGGAGTGCGTGCATTGTGGTTGCCGCGGTTGTTCGGGCTAGTGTAGGAATAATTAACGTTAAAGTCTTGCGATTTCAAGATTTTTAGTAACTAGTATGCATATATATATATAATAAAGCTATGATAATATAGCTTTATATAATATAGTTAATCGGACCGAACAGGCGATCTTTTTTAATAAATAAAGAAAATATTAACGCATAATAAACTCGGTTTACTTTCATGTTTATATACATATCTGCATATGCATGCAATTGCCAATATGACATGTTTATTAAAGGGCTTCGGGTTGGTGTTTTTGTAGCAGCAAAACCAAATCCTGTCAGCAATGTAAATAACCGTTCGTCTTCGACTAACGGTTCGGTCCAGAGGGAGAAGGGTGTTAGATGGGTGGGTTTGATGGGGCATGTGAGAAGGTGGTTAGTGTCATGCGGGGTGATTTCATAGGCTGGACACTTGTTTGGTATGTCGGGGTCAATTCTGGATAGGTAGTATTTTAACCTGCTCAATTTCCAGAACGTAGGCGTGCCAAGGTTACGCGGGTCTCTCGGGGTAGCTGGAGTTGTTCATCTGCTGTAGGTGGTGATTGTACACCAATTACGCCATTCGGGGGTCGGGCGCTTACGAAGGTGGTAAGGGTCTCCCGATGAATGTCGTTTATCGTCTGTCTAAACACTGTCCAGCCCAGTAGTTTTCTGTGTGTTTTGTCCTGGATCCCATCGGCGTAATTGAAGAGGTGCCTTCTGACGTGCCTGAGAGGCGGCCCCGTTCAAGCAGCTGTCTGCATGGGTGAAACCTGCGGTAGATCCCTAGCAGAAACTGTTTGCTGAGCAGTTTGTTGTGCTCCTGCATTGGCAGCATCTGTGCCTCGTTGTGAAGGTGTTGAAGCGGGGACATCAGGAAGCAACCCGTCGCTGTCCGTATAGCAGTGTTTTGTCAAGTCTGAAGCTTTATCCACTGTGTGTCACTAGTTCCAGGCGACCAGACAGGTGCAGCGTAGTTCAGAACCGGCCAGTCAATTGCCTTAAATGTCGATAGCAACATTTCTTTGTCTTTGTCCCAAGTGCTGCCGGCAAATGATTTGAGGACCTAGTTGCGATTTGGGACTATAGAGACAATTGCGGATGTGTGCGTAGAGAAGGAGAGCAAACTGTCGAAGGTTACAAGCAAAATTTTGTGGTGTGTCGTCGACTTTGACCTTGAGTTGCAGTTCGAGCTCCTATGTCCAGGTGGTAAAGAGGATTGTCATGGACTTAGTGGGGGAAAGTTGTAGATTCCTCGCAGGTGAAAAAGAGATAAAGATTGGTGAGGAAATAGTTCACTTTGGCGCATAGGCTAACAATGTCATTGATCGACACCATTATCACGCAATCGTCAGCGTAGGAGACCAGAGATACTCCCTCTGGTGGCTGCGGCTACTGAAAGAATGACGCCAGGTTTGTTGTTTTACCACCGGTTCACATGATTTGAGTCAAAATTGCCAATCTGAGCAAAAATTGCGGAGGTTACAGTATCCTTACGGAAGATTTAACAGTTTTGTTGCTTTCCAACCAATTTGCATGATTTTTGTATATTTAGAAGGGTTGATGCTTCTGCAATTACGTACCAAAATTTCGAGACATTCAGGGGTAAGCTCAGCGAGTTATAGCCCTTTTACCGAAAGGTTATATGTCAAGGTTTCAGGCGAATCAGAGCAAAATTGAGGGAGTCACAGTATCTTTACCGAGGAGATTTCACAGTTTTTTTTTTTTTTTGTACTTTTACTAGCACAGCAATTATCTAAGAACGGGTATACATTTTTTGTAAACAGCTTCTCCAAATAAATTGAACGTTTTCAAAGTTTGTATCTCTGTACGGGGGTTAATTTCAGTAAGGAAATATGCCCATATAAAGCAGCTTGAAACTAGCGGTTTAATTGTGGCTTCGTAATGGCGGAATAAGTAGCTGAATTGATGGAATCCGATCTTCTCAACAACCCTCAAGCTTTGTATTACAAGGTGTGAAATTTCTGTTTCTCGTCCAAGTGGACCCCTTTATTTTTATCGATTTTGACATGTGTACTTTGACAAAGCACCTTAATAATTTAGAACAAACGATTAAAATGAAGAGAAATTACATGTTTATAAATGTTCAGTGATTATATTGAGATTTAAAGATCATAAAAATACCTCCGCCTGCAGTTTTTTTGCGTTTTTATGCGGATGACGCTGTGGCAAGAAAGTGTGTGCGGTCTTCTTCTTTTTAGTTCCACAATCGTGGCGGATCATAGCTTCATGAACAATTTTTCTCCTTTTTATTCTAATCATGGCTTCAACTCTCCAGTTGTGTACGTTCATTTCCTTAAGATCTGATTTGACAACATCTAACCATCTCTAGCGTGTGTGCCCTCGTTTTCCTCCTCCAATCGGTGTTAACATAAAATCTTTCCTAGCATTTCACTCTTTCAACCTGCGCAGTACCTGTCCCATCCGTTGGGTCTTGATAAAACGTAAAATACACAGTTTGTCTTTGAAGGATTTCCTCGATCTCACTGTTGTACCGAATGCGGTAGGTGACATCCATTGTTTTTATTGGACCATACATTTTCCTTATGACACGCCTTTCGAAGCACATCAACTGATGAATATCATTTGTTTTCAGCGTCCATATTTCTGCGCCATATATAATGAAGGGTCGTATCAGTGTTTTGTTTTATTTTCTGTGCTCTGGACAAATCTTTTGATTTAAATAGTTTTATGTTAATATAATAGACCTTATTTGCAGGTTGGATTCTGTCGTTAATAGCTACCGCCGAGTTTTCATCTGCTGATAATGTGTGTGTGTGTGTGTATACGTTCCTGGGTTTGGAAGTTTCTATTGTTTTCGTATACTCTCCCCTGGACAAACAATTAACGTCCCTCTCTTTCCTTTGCATATTCGCGGAGCCTGACGACACAGCGAATTCGGAAAGCTCAACCTCTTCTTCTATCATCCTTGAAATGAATGTATACGAGGGGTGCCTTTTATATGTCGGGATTAGAGAACAAAAACAAATTTTAATCATCGAAAAGCACTTTATTGTTTTTCAAAATATTCTCCATGAAGATCTATACACTTTTGCATGCGTTTGAACCAATTGTCGAAGCACTTTTGCCACTCTGAATGAGGTACCTCCAAAACATGCATTTTGAATGCCGCAACCGCTTCTTCAGGTGTCGAAAAACGTTGACCTCTCTGTTTGTTTTTTTGGTACGGGAATAAAAAGAAGTCATTCGGTGCCAAGTCAGGGCTATACGGCGGATGACCCATTAATTCGATGTTTTGGGGGCGGTGCTCAAAAATGCAGTTGTTTGAGTCGATGTGTGAGAGCTCGCATTGTCCTGGTGAAGAGTGATCCGTCTTTGGCGATTGGTTTTCCTAATTTCTTGGAAGACAACTGGCAAAAAATGGTTGTGTACCAGTCAGAATTTACTGCTCTGCGTTGTTCTAGTGGTACGGTTGCGACATGTCCAGTTTTTCCGAAAAAACAGGCGACCATTTGCTTGGAAGTGCTTCGTGCGCGAACAACTTTTGTTGGATTTGGCTCATCTTGAAACACCCATACAGTCGACTGCTGTTTACTTTCGGGCTCATACGCGTAAATCCATGATTCATCACCTGTCACGATGTCATAGATGTGTTTCGAAGCCCCGCGATCGTATTTTTTGAGCATTTCCTTCGACCAATCGACACGAGTCTTTTTTTGAGCGATTGACAAATTGTGTGGGATCCAACGCGAACAAATTTTTTTGACAGTCAAATGTTTATGCAATATTGAATGTATGCTGGTCTGACTAATGCCTAGGATTGTCTCAATCTCACGATAGATCACATGACGATCTTGCAATATCAGTTCGCGCACAGCATCAATGGTTTTCGGAACCACAACTGATTTTGGACGACCTTCACGAAATTCGCCTTGGAGTGAACTACGACCACGATTGAATTCACCATACCATCGATAAACACTGGTCCTTGATGGAGCTTCATCGCCAAAAAATTAATTAAGTTCATCCATGCAATGTTGCTGAGTGAATCCACGTCGAAAGCTGTAAAAAATAATCGCACGAAAATGTTCACGATTTAATTCTTTTTTTGGACCGAGATGAATCTTTTAAGTTACTTTAAACAACACAAATAGCGCTGGTATTTCAAAACGTTCTGAGTACGTAAAGGCCAAAAAATGTCAAACTTTACGATACAGCTGTCAGTTGCCAGATTGCAACATCAGGGTTGCCAAATACCGAAATATAAAAGGCACCCCTCGTATAAGCAAAGGTGCACGCGCACGGAGTTTTCAATCTTGAGATAAGTGAGTGAACGGGCAGACCTAACAAGCGATTTTTTATTTTAGAAAACGTAAGAATTTCGAAAAAATATTTTGCTGAAACTATAAAGAATAAAGTGTAATTAATAGAGTTACGCAACGTTTTTTGAATATTAATTTTGCGATCGAAACGCGTCAATTGGGATCCACACCGAATAAACTAGATAATTACCACATTTTGTAATAGACTTTATTCTTGCAAATTACAAATATGTCAAAACTGCGTAGAATCTTTGTATCTTGTTCAGTTTGGTTTGATTGCATTTTTTCCATAGCGGGCCACAATAATAGTGCCGCATATGTTACTATTACAATGGCTGTGTAAGACCAATCGGATAGCTTTGATTGAAGACCGCATTTTTTACTCAACATTCTCTTACACGTGTAAAGTGCTACATAAGCTTTATTCGCCCTGTATTCCACATTGGGCCTCCAGCTGAGTTTGGGATGACGGATAACGCCTAGGTATTTAGCTTGCTGTGTTAGCGTGAGACTAAAGCCGTTTAGTTTCGGTAGATTAGAGTTTGGAGTCTTGGTTTTCTTAGTGAATAGCATCAGTTCAGTTTTACTCGGGTTTACACTTAAAACGCAGTCTGTGACCCAATTTCTGAGTAATCCCAGAGCTCGTTCCATAATCTTACTGATTATTGTTGGAAATATCCCTGAAACTATGATCACTATATCATCCCCGTACGCCACTACTTTAATTCTATTTTGGTCGAACTCAGAAAGGATATTGTTGACCACTAATAACCACAGCAGAGGGGATAAGCCTCCCTTCTGTGGAGTTCCCCTGTTGACAGAGCATTTAGCTGTGCTACTGCTCACCTCGCCGATGATTATTCTAGTTTTAAGCATGTTCTTTATCCAATCGCTGAAACTTATGTCCGTGCCTAACATATTGAGAGCCTCAGTTATGGAGCTTGTTTTGACGTTGTTGAAAGCACCCTCTATGTGACGAAAGGCGGCCAGTGAGTATTGGTTGCATTCTAGGCTTCTTTCAATGGTACTTACAACCTCATAAAGAGCTGTCTCTGTAGATTTTCCTTTGAGATGGGCTAGACACAAAACATGAGTTTATTTTTATATATACGTGTATGTAGATACGAAAGTGTTATGACCCTATTTGAAAACCCGCCATCAACGCTCTTCCTAGTCTGTATTCCGCCACCACAAAGCTAAAAATACCAGCACAACAGCTGTTTCCATACTTTAATTTTAGCATAACTACACAAGCTATGTTCTAATTTAAAACTTAATTACCAATTCATAATCATTTCCCCATTTTACGCTCTAATTTCACTTTAATGCCGTCTACTAGCGTTGACGATCGACTTACAAACTTACTATATATTTCGTAAACGTACAAATGTCTGAGCTTTTGTGCAAATACCGCATAATATCTCCGAATCCACTGTCGTCCAAAGCAAACAACGTAATTTTCATGTTGAAATTTTCATTAGGCAGAAATACATGACTTTCCTCCTTTCCTCTCCAATAATCAACAGCCCTTTCCGCTGATTCCCTGTACAAATGACCCACGCATTGTGTGAAAAATATCTTACACAAAGCTTTTGCTTTAAAACTATGTAATTGTATTTGGGCACATAAATTCACGTACACATAACTAAACTTGCTTGTTCCAGTTGACTGGTTGGCGCCTATAAATATGCTAGCATCAGCGCAATTAAAAATCCATTTATAATTATTCTCCTCCATACTCCTGTATCTCATTAAGAGTTTTTCGTCTTCTTACGTCGCTGTTTGCTGTTTGGTCAAGGGCGTTTACGGTGGGGATGGCAGGAGATTAAATATTATTTGTAATCGTGATTATCTAACGTTTCGTTTTTGTTTTACTTAATCTCTCAGAATTTGTGTTTGCTCTTGTTCTTCGTTGTCATATTCTGACCTTAAACAATTTTAATGATGCTGCTTTCGGTTACTTTGGGTTGTGGATTAACATTTATTTGCATTGTCGTAAATGCGAATTGCAGCCAGTGTCAGGTCAATGGGGTTGAAAAATTCTTAATTGAGGGATGTTACTTTTCCCCCTGCATAAAAATGAATGAAATGCCAAAAAATGACGCAAAATCCTCGACGACTTTGAGTTACTTAGTTTAGTTAATTTATTGCTTTCCTTTTAAATGATTCAAAGAACTATTAAAATATTTTGTTGATAGTGGGGGAGATTTATACTCGTAGGCTTTCTGAGGTGAGAAGCCATAGTACTCAGTAAAAACAGTCTCATTAAGTTTGAGAGAGACAAGAATTTTTCAAAAACTCAAATATGAATCGACATACTTAATGCCATTGGAAAGGATTCAGTGACTTGCTGCCCTGGGCATAACTGGAGAAATGAAAACCACTCCAACGGCGGCTCTAGAAATGATACTTTGCACATCACCTATCGACCTTATGGCGGAAAATCTTGCAGCAAAATCCACGAGAAGGTTAGTGGCTGCTTGAGTATTTACTTGCAGAACCTTCGGACATAGCTCAATAGGAAAGAGGAGTACAGGTTCCACAGACTATATGACTTCGCGCTTTAATTGGGAGAGAAGGTTTCACACTACAATTCAAGAGGAAGGATGACACAAACGCATGAGGCCTGGCCGTAGGACTTCTCACATTTACACAGATGGCTATAAAACTTTAATTGGAGTGGGAGCGGGTACCTACTGTTCAAAACTAGGGACTAGGTAGCCAAGCAAGCTACCAGATCAGAGCAGTATTTTCCAAGCAGACGTTTTTGCTATTGGGAAAGTCGCCGAGCTAAGCCACTGAAAATAACGCAATAAATAATATTTACGTGGACAGTCAAGAAGCAATAAAAGCAATAACCTCATATTGTATCAAATCCAAAAATGTCCATCGGACCAGGGAAGCCATAAAAAGGCCAGTCGCGAATAGAAGATCACAAAGGCATCGTAGGAAATGAAATAGTAGATGAGATAGCTAAAAGTGCTTTTAACCTACCTTTTAAGCAAGAGAACGACATACAAAACCCACTTAATATAATTTCCAACGAAATAAACGACTGCATGAAAAAGCAAGCAGGCGCTTGGTGGACTAATCTGACCACATGCAAAACTGCAAAAGTTATGTGTAGAACTAACGACAAAAAACTGACTCAATTCGTACTTACGCGCTCGCGAAAAGACTGCCGAACTTTTATTGAAACGCTAACAGGTCATAATCTATTGGCTGCACATGGGCACAAGAGAGGGATCGCTAGCAACGACATATGCAAGAAGTGCAGCGAGGATATAGAGGAAGCTTTAGAACACCTTCTGAGCGGCATTATCAAAAACATGCTCGAAATGCCTGTGAGTCTCACAGTTTGAGGGTCTGGAAGATATCTCAGAAATAGGTTTTTTGCTGATAAGGTTTGCTAAAAGCGTTGACATCCTACGTGATGTCTACTTTAAATCTTAATAAAGGTCAGTCTCTATCTGGTATCGCTAGGGACCAAAAGGCCTATGTGTGGCTTAATGCCAGCCGAGTTAACCTAACCTAAATATGATTCAAGAAAGATGATTATAAAACAACTTTACATTTTTGAACTAATGTTGCATTAGATCATTTTTGTCACAAGCTTTGTTTAAATTAGAAAATTGTAAATTTTTATACATATTTGTTTTCATCATGCATAGCACTACAGCCGGGTGTGAGCTTTAGCTTCCTGGATCCATTGCCATACTATGGTAGTTAGTCGCTCCTATGCTTCTTAGATGGAGCCCTCTTCGCTTTTCACCATACATGCGGGCCTCCAAAACTTTTCGAGGTATTCATTCATCTGACATTCTGCAGACGTGTCCTAGCTATCAGATGCGCTGCGATTTAACAACACCTTAGGAATTCCTTCGTTATTAAATCTCATGCGATAGTGACCATTTTCTTCTCGTACTAGATACTCTACTCAGTATTCTCCTTTCCAATGTGCTTAATTGTGTAATTTTACCTGCTTTCAATACCCACGTTTCACATCCCTATGTTGAAGTCCACCCCTATAATGAATTTTATATTTAAATAAACAAATTACCATTTTTTTTAATTTAACTTTTTCTTTAGCGCGACAGTCAACCTCGTCCAAAACTTTGTTTGCGTTTTCATTTGGCGCACAAACCCGGCGCACAACTAAATATCCTAGGCTGACATTAGCTCGCTCCCAAACGTACGCTCGGAAGCTATCCAAAGGATTGGTTGGTTGGTTTAAGGGTAACCCCGCATCGGAGTGCCACATAGACCGCAAGTTGGGTCCGTTGTGTTGCCCTAGAGCTCATTATGTTATATGATTTCCCCACCTAACCGAGATTTTTATTGTAGATTTTGGTCAAAGATATTAATTCGTTTCGAGAATTTGATGAGAGATTCGATTTTCAGGTTCGAAAGTACTGAAAGATTGTCAATTGTTGGAGAGCCTAGAAGAGCGAGTCGACTTCTGGCTAGACCGGGACAACTGCACAGCAAATGTCTGCTCGATACTTCCTCATCTTCGTCCTCGCAGTATCTGCACAGGTCGTTTTAAGGAACCCCGAGCCGACGTGCGTGAGTGCCCAAAAGGCAGTGGCCGGTGATAAGAGATATTATATGCCTTAGTTCGTGTTTCGAAATACTTATAAGGGTTTTTGTCTGTTTCAGATTGTAGGATGGCCAGATTTGTCTGGTCGTAACGCAAGTAGTTTCCACTCGCCACCTCCGCTTAGCAATGCTGTGAAATTCTCCATCAATGAGCATTTTACATGTTGAGAGCGGAATGTGGATTGTGGGTAAGTTACTAACATTTTATTGCGCAGCTCCAGCTCTTGCGAGCTCATCAGTTACCTTCGAATCCACTGTGACCCGGTATCCAAATTAACTTGGACAGAATTCTGAACACTTATCTCGTTAAGAGATAAGAGACAGGATCGAACCACATCTGAGTGGGTATAAGAGGAGCTGAGTGCTCGAACGGCCGCTTCACTGTCGGTGTCCAAAGGATGGTTGGTTGGTTTGGGATACTTGGGTAAAGCTCGGAAGTTGTGAGCTTCTTGAATTGTATGCAGATGAATCACCCTGGCCACTTCTGCTAAATAGCATTTTTTCAATTTCGCCGAGCAATTTGACTCTTAGATTTGTTCGCGGTTATCTGACTTTATTATTCTAAAGTGATAAATATTTTATAAAAAAGGGGCGTGGTGAACACTGCACATCGGATAATAGAGCTCTCATAAAACGTCTGAGCGAGAATAGTAAATCCCTTGACAAAGTGGAAAATAATGATTTGTTCTCGTATAAATGGTAAATCTTCTTCTTGATTGGTAACCACTTATGTGATTTTGACCGAGTTTAACAAAGCGTGCGAGTTGGACACACCGAGTGAAGCCAAGTCCTTCTCTACTTGATTTTTCCAACGCAAAGAAATCCTTCCTCTGCTACCATCAGTTGGTACCGCATCGATTACTTTCAGAGGCGAAGCGTTTGTATCGATTCGCTGTACTATGTTTATGCCGCCGTAAGTTCATACAGCTCTTTGTTTCATCACTTGCCATAATCGCCGTCGCCAACGTGCAAAAGTCAAAAAACCTTCCGCAGAATCTTTCTCCCAAACTCTATACTAATTCTCTCAATTTTGTTAATAAAACGACCCGATTTGCTGGATAAAAAAAATTGCAAAAAAACCAATGCCAGGAAAAACAGATATGTATTCAAAAGCTATAACGGTCGAAATGGAAATTAAATAAATCCTGGAAATCGCGTTCTGGAAGCTTGTAGGAAAGCAACTCAACGAAACACAGCCCTCTGGTTGTGCTAGCAGAAAATACCAGTCTTGTCAAAGACACATTAACTTTTGATAGACATACCTGATTTTTCTGCCGCAAGCGACACACTGGGGTAAGTTTCACTCCAATTTATAAACTTTTTTCCACAAGCACGGCTAAAGTTTTGATTTACACTTTTTATTTTAAGTATTTAGATAAAAATAAATTTAAAATTGTTGTTTAATTTAATTTATTCAAAGATATAAGATAATATAATATATTAACATATTTGGATTTTATTCACATAGAGAAAATTTTTTATTAGAAATAGACTTTGCGTTCTAAAGAAAAAAAATAAATCGGAAAACTATCATGGACTCTTAAAACTATTTAAACTAAAAATAAAGTAGGAAGAATACAAAAAAATAGCAAATTCATAAAAATTAGTTAGTGCATTAAATAAAGTAAAGCGAGGAGAAACATTTTTTATCTACTCGTTACTCTTATTTTATCGCCAACTACTGAGGACTTACCGTATGAATTCGAAGAGTAAAATAGGTGGTGCTACAATAGAGCTAACGGTATATTTCTAGATGTTCCAGAAATACATAAACCACAACTTTTATGAGAAGCAGAAATATACTCGGAGGTTTGCCATTGCCTGCCGAGGGCCGACCACTATTAGAAAAAAAGCAGTTTGTCAGCTACTCCTTTAGCGACGCAACTGCCAATGGGATTAGTGATTGACTACCATTCCGGGGTTCCGAATTTACAGCCAACTGTGGATATGAGATATTAAACTGTATGGAATTTCTTCCTAATCTGTCGCTCCTCTGTAGGTAATGTCAAGCTCGTTCATTGCCCGTCATTGGAAGTTGGCTTAACATTGTAGGTGCCTCCCATTGTAGAACAACAAAACACATATAATAAAAGCTGTAAGCACCAATTGAATATGAAACTGAATTTATATAATTTTAGATAGCTACTATACTCTATCTAGTTGGAAAAATGTGAGTTCAACTCTGAATCGCAATCCCATCTTTTTCGACAATTTCCGCGGCTACGGCGGCCGAATTTTTTTAGAGTCCACAAATCAAATTAAGTTTAAAGATTTTGACGTGATAACGTCTTATAATTCGATTTAGCCGGCTGCACGCACGAAAAAATGTGTCGTTACCTTGCTCATTGCCGTTACCTTGAATGAACTGCAAGCGAAAGCGCGGAACGAACAAAGCAAACGAACGGCAACGTTCGACATCTTGCTCTCTCCTACTTAAGTGAGCATATATATGTATGTTTATGCGCATATGTACATATATAAATTCACGTATTTGTATTTGCATATGCCTTCTTATTGATTATTATTCATTTGATTTACCTGAAGAACTTAAAATAAAACTAAGTTTGTTAATAATACCTGTTGTTTTAATGTTATTATTATTAATTTTTTAATTATATATGAAGGAAAAAATGTATGGTAATATTTACCATATACATACCTTATAAGATATGTTGTATACTAATGTATGTATATAAACATGCATATACATATACAATTTCGCGCGATTTTCAAAAAGAACAAATCTATATGTAAAGATGCATACAAGTCATATGGATATATCAAATATACGAATCTATTCCGTACGCAAGCAAATGTAAGCTAATGTGCTTGAACTGCAAGCGAGAGCGCGGAACGAACGACAAAGAGCACAATCGGTCCCCGCGTTCGGCAACTTTCGACATCTGGCTCTGTCCTACTTGAGTCAGCATATATATGTATGTATATGCGCATTTGTATATAAATTCACATACTTGTATTTACATATGCCTTCTTCCTGTGTGCATGGTAATGAACCATTTCCCTGTTGAGAATAAACGATGATAGGAAAAATAGGAAATGAAATGAACCACTCCAAGTGTAATGTGTCTTGAGAAAGTCAAATCGATGATGGTGCCTCTTCGTGTTGTTGACTTATTTATTAACGTCTGATGCACAATCGCAATTGAACATATCTTTCATGAATTTGATAAATGTTTCATCATTTTTCACGTTTGTGTAAATGAAACTTGACCTATTCTATTGCAATTTCATTTACCTCCTTCTCTATATCCATACAAAATATCTATCAAACAAATAAAACTAAAATTTTGTTTTGAAAATTGCAACCATTCCATCAATATTTTCTTATGACGTTGTCACGTTAAACTATCGTCAGTAAACCGACTTTACAGACAACCTCTTTTTTTAAGAGTATTTACGTTTTTTAATATTTTAGAGACCTGTGAATTTACGTTTATCATTCGATGCATGGCATCTCAATACATTTGTTTTACGCACTTTCCACAACAATTAATTCTCTGAGGTTATTCTTGTTTGTTATTGCGTGAGCAATAACCACTCTCTGTAAGTCCTTCACAATGTTTTTTATGTAATAATAAGACATAGACGCGTGCACGATGGAAATATTTGAAGAGGCACCCTTGGAGTGGTTGAGAGAAAGATTATTGAGCAGATTTACGGACGTTTGTGTAGTAGCGATGGTGTTGGAACGTTGAGCTGTATGAGCTTGAGAATAAACACCTGGTGCAAGCGAATAAAGATTCAGCGACTAGGTCATGTCGCAGAAAATAATAAAAACTTTTCAGACCTCAAAATATTCGCTGGTGTACCTGAAGTTGGTAATAAATAAGAGCAACACCTTGGCTTCATTGCGAAAAAACATGGCTACAGTAGGAAAAAACGTATCTTAGTGTTTATAATTGTCACACTAAATCGAACTAGGTAAACCAAAAAGGCTTAGGCGGTTACTGCACCAGTGAAGGTGAAGAAGAGTTAGATGACGAGTTGACTTTCTTGTATTGAGTTGCAATCCCCGCCCACAGAACCACCCAAAATTGCTAGTTATCGTAAGTAGTAAATTATTATTGTAATTGAAATTTACATGACATTAGGTGTTTAAGATTATATTTATATTTGCTTATGTGTATATTTGTGAGTATCCAAATGCTTATGTATGCGTATCTTTTCGGTCGGTTGCCTTTATCTACTCAAACAAGTGTACCTAAAGGACTTTATATTGTACAAAGTCGTAAAGTTTTACAACAACACAACGCCACATGTGACTACATAAGTCATGTAGCTTGCATGTGCAACAACGACAACCACAGTAGCCACTAAATATTCCACAATGATCATAGAAAACAAGGGCAACAACTAAGTAATTGTAGTACGTAACAGAACTGTCACAAATTACATGTAAGATTACAATTGCACATACTGGTATACATGTATGTATATAAATACATATGTGCGTGCTACAAATGCATACCACAAGCAAAACCCTGCAGTAAGACATAGGAGTTCTGAACTACTTTACTCCTTCTTTGAATTTGGTTCATTTTTAAATTTTTTGTTTAATGCTACCAACTGGTATTTTTAACATGATTTTACCAAATATTCATTAACCGCTTATGCATCAGCATTATACCAGTTAATGAGCTAGTTCATAACAGACAAAAAAAAACCTGTCCAATTTGTGTCAAAAATCACCAGTTACGGACTAGTTGAAAAAATATATAAAAACTGGTTAATGAAAGCTTCAAATATAGTTTAATATGAAATAAAAACTTACAAAAATTTCGTGTTCATATTATTTTATTTTTATATAATGCATATCAGCGTTTAAAATCCAACACTCATTAAGAAATTATCAGGTCAGTTCATAAGTTTGTGCGTATTTTACCCATAATTTCACTTTTGTACGATTTTTGCATACAAAAAATTATTCGCGGAATATAACGGAACTATTTATATTTTCTTTGATATATTGTGCATTCAACAAGTGATTTTAATCGAGGATAGAAGCTCGTGTTGTTAAAAAATAAAATGGAATCTTCGAACGCGTATAAGAGGCATATTTTGTATTTTTTTTATAAAAGTGGTAAAAATGCGACAACTGCTGCTGCAGAAATAAACACTGTTCACGGAGAGGATACCGTGAGTGTAAGAACTGCGCAAAAGTGGTTTTCAAAATTCCGAAGTGGCAACTGCGACGTGGAGGATGCCCCGCGCGCTGGTCGTCCTGAAGTCTTTAACTCCAACGCCTTGCTCGAACTCGTGGAAGCTGAGTTCATAAGCACCTGATTCAGTTGGGAAAGGTTTCAAAGGGTTCCGCATAGACTTTCCATCGCCAACCTTCAGCAGAGAGTGAATGTGTGTTCTCAGCTGCTGCAACGGTTTGAAAATTAAAGTTTTTTGAACCGTATCGTTACTGGTGATGAAAAATTGGTCCTTTACAATAATCCTGTTCCTGTTAGATAAAGATGAAACACCAGAACCGACCCCTAAAGATGGCCTTCACCCCAAGAAGATTCTCCTGTCTATTTGGTGGGATATGGCCGGTATTGTTTATGAACTTCTGGAACCAAACTAGACGATAACTGCTGATTATTATTTCCATCAGCTATCAAACCTGAATAAGGCACTTAAAAAAAATCGACCGTCTTTAGTGAATAAAGGCAAAGTTTTGCTTCTCCACGCTAACGCAAGACCTCATACCGCAAGACAAACGTTAGGCAAGGTGAACGAGCTAATGCCGCATCCACCATACTCTCCGGATATTGCACCTTGTGATTATCACCTTTTCCGTGGACTTCAATCCCATATGAGTAGCAAGAACTACTCCTCAAAAGAAGCTATAAAAAGGGATATCGAAGCATATTTTGGCTCCAGGGACAAACAATGTTTTGAGCAGGAAATTAAAAATTTGCCTAAACGTTGGAAGACATTGTAAATAATGAAGAAAAATATATTATTGATTATTAAATACATCAAACATGTTTTTTATTAATTTTAAAACCACCTTTAAAAAACGCACGAACTTATGGACTTACCTGATAACTTAAAATAAAATGAAACGATTAAGTACCCGACCAATTACACAGGCCGACAAAATTTAACCAACATTCAGACCCAGAAACCAGACTATATATTTCCGAAGGTTTATGATGCGCTGAATCCAAATCTGGCCTCAGAATTGCTCTGTTAGTTTGAGTTTTCGAGATATCCTAACCTAAAAGTGCAAAAAACCCCATTTTTCCCCATATTTGAGGTTATGTAGCCTTGCAGATGTTTTCTTTCACCAAAATTAAAGGATGGCATCTTTAAATACAATCCTTCTTTTTTCAAATGGCGTTTTGTTTGCTCAAATATCATTTTTTTTCGCAGAGATATCGCATTTTGAAATTTTCATGTTTCCTACACCTGAAAATCGATTAAGATAACATAGACATGATATATTCGATTACTAATTTTCTTGAATTGAGTCTTATTTTCTTAAAATTTTGTCTCACACCATAAGTGTGCTGACTCACCACATCCCTACACTATCTAACCTTTGGGTACCGAGTCACACACAGCCCTAACCCCTAGAAACCACCCCTATCATACCGCGAGCAGGCTAACCCACATAACCGCAAGCAGGCTTTCCCACAAACTCCAAATTTACATACTATTAATCCATATATTTCAGGCCCTCAAACCCAAGAAAATTAGTAAGCGACTATATCATGTCTATGTTATCTTAATCGATTTTCAGGTGTAGGAAAATTTCGAAACATGAAAATTTCAAAATGCGATATCTCTGCGAAAAAAAATGATATTTGAGGAAACAAAACGCCATTTGAAAAAAGAAGGATTGTATTTAAAGATGCCATCCTTTAATTTTGGTGAAAGAAAACATCTGCAAGGCTACATAACCTCAAATATGGGCAAAAATGGGGTTTTTTGCACTTTTAGGTTAGGATATCTCGAAAACTCAAACTAATAAATTAATTTTAGTTATCAATCCGAATTTTGCATGGACAGAGAAGCAGATATTAATATAGTTTAAATTATTTCCGATACTTTTCCTTGTAGACTAGTGTTATCGAATTTCACAACCATCCAGCTATCCAGCTTAGTGATATCAATGTAACCAGCGAACAGCAATAGAAAGAAAGTACAACACTAAATACTAAGAGAGTTGCAAAAACAAATAACAATTTGTTTTGAACTTAATTTTTTAAGAACAATCACAACAATAAGATTCTTTTGGGAGTGCGCTCGTGCACTTTACAAAAAAAAATTATAAATGGAAAACCTAGTTATAGCCAAACAATATCAGAAAACTAAAGCATGCAAGAAGTTATATGAGCACTTACTGAAGTGTTTAAAAAAACAAAAAAATAAATAAATAATTGGCGCGTACACTTCTGTTAGGTGTTTGACCGAGCTCCTCCTCCTATTTGTGGTGCTCGTCTTGATGTTGTTCCACAAATGGAGGGACCTACACTTTCAAGCCGACTCCGAACGGCAGATATTTTTATGAGGAGATTTTTCATGACAGAAATACACTCGGAGGTTTGCCATTGCCTGCCGAGGGGCGACCGCTATTAGAAAAATGTTTTTATTGTATTAATTTTTGCTTTCACCGAGATTCGAACCAACGACCTCTCTGAGAATTCCGAATGGTAATCACGCACGTAGCCGAATGGGTTACGGCGGCCGAAGTGTTTACACTTACATATTTTTTTAATGGAAGATACTGACTTTTAGAGAATTAAAGTTTAGCTCCTCTTTGATTAATTTTTTTAAATTTAACCTTCACAATAATGTGATCAAATAATTATTTTCAAGCGATTCTGATCATCAGTAGAGTGTAAAAACACTTAAATCTAATCGAATGATTGCAATGATGATTGAAATGAAAAATAAAATATAACTAACTTTTTACATTATATGATCGTACTTTTTGAAAATCGACAATTTTCTTAAGTTTAGGCTCAAGTCGGAACCTCTAAATCAACTCAGATTGGCTTGGAATTTAATATTTGGTAGTTTTTTTAAGTGTTTTAACATTTGTAGAGGATGTCCCGAAAGATATCAATAATTTCATTAATAACGGCCACCCTAATGCATATACACGAGGGAGGTTCAATAAGTTCTCGTGTTAGAAATGAAGACACCATTTTTTCAAAATTTCTTTTTATTTTTCAGCATAGTCTCCTTTTAGAGAAATGCACTTCTCCCAATGCCTGGTCAATTTTTTTACCCTTCCAAAAAATAGTATTTGTCAAACTCTCCAAAATACACCTCTGTCTCGGCAATGACTTCCTCGTTTGAACTACATGTTTTTCCACGAGCCATTTCTTCGTGTTACAGAACAAGAAAAAGTCACAGGGTGAATGTGCTGGTGCGTTATCGTAGTGAAACAGCTTCTTCTTTTTTGCCAAATGCGGCCGGGTTTCATTCCATTTTTTTTTGAAAGCGATCCAATAACTCACGGTAGCAACTGGTACAATTCTGGTCACTCTGCAACTAGTCCGTCAAATACTCGTACCAGTTTTATGAACTAGATTATGTTCTGAATAGTTTGATTTTTCATTACTGGGATACGAATACACTCAAAAATATTTTACGTGCTTCAATAACAATAACAATTTCAATATATGTATGTATGATACGTACATGCACGTAGGTGGTGCAATTTCTTCGGGTACAGTGCGGCATTTTAGTGCATAACTATTGAAAGTTTCAGGAATTTCGAAATTCGGTAATCTTGCTAGTGCTCCGCTGCATAACAAATGAAAATTTCCGTAATTTCATTTCACAGTTGTGGCATGTTGCAGTCAAAGCCGCAGCGTGTGCTGTACTTTGTCGTCATTTGTTTTGCTTTCACATTAAATAAAGTTTTGAAGAACTTTTTTTGAAGCGGAAAGGCTACAAATTTAGCGATTGCACTCAACAAAGTGCCAGAAAGTGTCCACAACTTTTTGTTGCATGCTGCATGCAACATTGTGACGTGCAACGAATGATATAATATTGCGATAGCTGCGTTGGCGCTTCAAGGTAAGTTCGGTATTTGAAATTGATATGACACTGAATATTGAAATTCGCAACTTTGCAATTTTTAGCGCACGTTGCGTGAGCAAATTTTTATGGAGAACGTGGAAATTTCTTTTACATAAACACACATACACCATAATTTAAAATGATATTTTATACTTACGAAAAAACATATAAAATTCAGCATCAATATTTGCAAGGAATTTTATAATCATAATATCATGAATGTGTGCCCGAGTTTGTAGGATTTTTATGGTATATAGTATCGACAAGACATTTCCATCGTACACGGTTCTTTGCTATTGTTTTTGCGCCGCAGAATCTTTCTCTCAAACACTCCAAGGGACGCCTCATCGAATGTTGTCATCGTACAAGCGAACGATGTTTTCCTTTAGATGTCGTTCGGGTGGTCAGGATAAGTCACCGAACGGGATAATCAGTTTGTTAAAGCAGAAACCACGCAGTATCGCTATGGTCTCAGTGGACTTGTCCGGCGTGGCACCGTCTTTTTGAAACCATGTGCGTCTACTTAAGGTAGGATATTGATAGAGAATAATCGTTCAGCATGCGCCTATAAGAGATTTCGTCCACAGAAATATTGGCCAAATATTTCACTGGTTCACAATCTACACCAAACCGTCTCTTTGGGACTTTGTGGCTGTTGATGATTTAATAGTGGCTCCTGTTCTTTACGTAACCAACTACGGCCATTTGGCTTAGTTATAAATATTTCCATTAAAGGGAAACAAATTTCCATTAAAAAGGAAAGAAATATAGTGTTTACTGTAAGAAATGGCCCCAACCTTGTCCCGCACGTAAACGTCGAATATTGCACACGAAATACTGGCGTAGAAATACGCTTCGGGTGTGAACGCACGTTATTCACCCGTTTAGTACGACATCGTGACTAAATAACCCGCACAAATAATGGTACTCACACACACCAATGTAAACGTAGGCCCGTATCAGCTGACACGATGAAACTAAAGAGAACCCCTGTAAATAAATTCTCACCACCGCTCCGTTCCGTAGTATCGTAGATCGTTGTTTCATTGTATCAGCTCATATGGGCGTATGGGCGTACGTTTACGTCGGTGAGGGTGAGCACCATAACGAAGCTGATGCGCTCAGCGGTTAGGGGGAAACTTTAAATTTCAAGCATAGTTCTGCCACCGGGCACCTTGTGTTTAACGCCACTTATGTATGTATTGTATAAATATTTTACAAACATTTTGTATAGATTTTAAATCTTTAATGAAATTATTTTAATAACTTGTGGCGAAATTGCATTTTATTTCAAAACATTTTCCTTGTCATCACAGGATTTAATCTAAAACATTTTGAACGTTGCTCAATCGATTGCTGAATCTTGACTCTTATACAAATATGATATATAAATTATTATTTAGTTTTACATCAACACATATTTTACAACAACTCGGTTCTTGGGCTCCTTTCTCAAATTTCAAAGTTATAAATTGATTTGCTTTTTACAAATATAGGTTATAGAAAATACCAAAGTCTTGAGAGATACATACGTACGTAATAGCAAATTATATTTGTCAAGCACTACATACATTTCCCCATCCACTCGTTTAACATTTTATTGCAAACATTGTTCTCAACACCTCAAATAGTACGAAACTGCGCCAATTGCCGCTTTGACCTCTTGTTTCATTATTTGAGCTACTTGGGAGAATGCTCTCTTCGATTTGACAATTTGCCGACGATAAAATTGTTTTCTCTTTCTGTTTAACTCTTTCCTGAAGTGCCTTCTGTAACTGATGGCAGCTAGTAGTTGATTCAACTCAGGAGATGTTTCGTTCCATTTGGGTACGTCAGCGGCCGTGTCAACATCCTCATCACTACTATTGCCCGATGAACCATTGGCTGGCTCAAAATTCTTGGTGAGTCTTTTCTCCACATACTTCGACTCCTCCTCGGATATGTTGCCCTGAACCAACTTCATTTGTTCTCCGAAAAATTGATCCATTTGTTGTTTAGTTGTTTCTTGCTTTTCTCGTGAGCCGAAATTTTGATATGCCATAGCATCATCATAGGCACCCTTTCGCTGGATTGGATGTAAAGTGCAGAATCCGTTGAATTTACCCATTTTTTATTTTATGTAAATGCAAACAGTGTGCAGACTATCAAAATTTATATTCCTCTGTTCAACTTTGAGCTGATGCTATTTTTCTTTCACCTGTAACTACTTGTATCAGAATTTGTTTGTGTCTATTGTTACTGAAACGGTTATTTTGCTTGAACAGTTTGCGCCTCTGGCAAAGCTAATTTATGGCGCGAGGCGATGTTCGTGTTGTTTGCGTTGTTGTTTTCGAGTAAAGTCACCTGTATGCCAAGGATGCCACTTAAGTATTAATGGATATATTAACAATTAATAACTAATTAAATACCATCGATATTTGTAGTTGTTAGTTGACTTTTTTACAACATAAATATTCGTGAAAGAAGAAAAGAATATTATTTTTTAATTAAAAGTACATGAAAGCACTTTAATTGAGGAAAAGTTTTTGACACATAAATTTTTAATTTAATGCAAAGTTTCGGTCGCCGTAGCCGAACGGTTTCATGCGTGACTACCATTCGAAAATTTTTTTCTAAATCGGTCGCCCCTCGGCAGCCAATGACAAATTTCTGAGTGTACATATTTCTGCCATGAACAGGCGTCTCATAGAAAACTATCTGCAGTTTCGAAACGGCATAATACTGTAAGTTGCTCCATTTGTGGGAAAGGGTGTATATAGGTATACATATACATATGTATGTATATATATCTATTTTCCAAATATATTAATATTATATATAGTTTAAAAAAAATTGTTGGTAAATCAATTTTAGGCATTTCTTATGTAGATTTCATAAGGAGCCAAAATTTATTGATTGCAAATTGATTAAACAGATTAAAGTAGATTTTTAAAAATTAGTTTAAACACATTTTATATAGCAAACTAAACAAATAAAATTGTAAAAATAAAAAAAAAAGGTTTAAAAGAACCGTAGATATTAAAAAATCTCCATTCCGAAATTTTATGCATTTAATAAATTTCAAAATTATTATATTAAAAAAAATCTTATTTTCCCTTCATACTAATATATATGCCAGCCTACAAATAAATAAATTGTTAGAAGAATTAACGACAACGCGTGAAATATTTAGATCAATTGACATCGAATCGCTCATAATGTTTGGCGAAGCTTTTTTTTTTTAAGCAAGAACAATTTTGCTGTATGGTATTATATATTTCCTTTTTCAGGCAACTTGCATTATCGTGAAAAAAAAGGCTTATGCTACATTTTTAATGAGAAAGAAAAAATTACTTGTTATTTAAAAATTTTTTTTTTATTACAAAATACGTTTACTTTATTAAAAAATGTGTATCTTAAAGAAAAAACTAAAGTTACAATGAAATAGACATGAAATAATGGATTCCTCTGGCATAAAAACAGGGAAAATACAATTTAAAAAAAAAAAGCCCAAAACAATAACGTAACAGTGGATGCCAGTGTAAGTTTTAGCCAAAACTAAACTTCATGAATTAAATCTCCGCCATCAAAAACAGCAAGTCTGAATAAATTTTCGGAAGAAACCCTGACAAAATATATAATTTCATCGAATTTGGCAACATTTTTTCATATAAAGGTTATTTAGGAACCACCAATTTTAAACACATATAAAACAATTATTTCTATAGGCTTAAAATATTATTGGGATTTTCTTACTTTTGATTGCATCAAATACCTTAGAATCTGGTCACACTGTATTATTAGACCTCTGGCTTGCTTTTTTTAGAACACCCTTTTAAAATACAAACGATACGAAAAAGCGCGGTCGTTGCCATTAGTTTTAAATTGGCGTTCATACAATTTAACTTATATACGTAACTATGTATGTAAATATATGAGATACGTAGAATATATTTATATGCATGCAAATGCTGGTTTTCGGCACCCTTTCTGAAGATAGCAATTATTTATGTAAATTCTGAAAACAAATACTGTTTTTCGCATGCGAGTGACAATAAATCGTAAACTCTTCAATCAATTGTCCTTCCCCTACTCCCCCTCCCCTACCTTAAATTGTTTTGGCTGCTATCGAATGCGAGTTAAAAGTTATTTATTGCCCTAATTTTTTACCTCACCACTGATCATTCGTTTTTGTCAACTTTTCTCTATTCATTTCTCTATCAACTTCTGTCCGCTGGTATTTTGCGACTGTTGCTGAACTTTAGTTTGATTATCCTTCGTTTTTTTTGAGCACCGTTTTCGTACTTGTTTTTGCCGGGGTTTGATTTGTGTTTGGTTTTACAAAGTTTTTAAGGCGAATACATTTATTACTTACCTACTATTCCGCTTTTATTTTCCACCTTACACCCTTCCATTCTATGTTTTTGCTTTTGTTTTTTATCTACTTGTTATGGTATTTTTATTGTTACTCACTTTCCTTTATTCAAATTGTGTTGCAGACATTGTACTCAATCAATAAAAAATGTTTCTTTTCTTACTAAATTTTTAGCTTCTTTGGCAATGCGAAATGCGAATAGTTTGCAAAGTAAGCTGGTATATAAAAATAGAGGATGATGCATTCTTGCAAGAGTTTTTAATTTTTAGTCAATAACACCTCATTTATTTGAAATTATATTTTCTTCATAAGCAGGTTTCAATATTAAGTGCAAAAATTATCCAGTAGCTCAATTTCCGAGAATTCGCTCTCAAAAAGAAAAATATTAAGAAAAAACCAATAATAATTTGCAAGTTTTACGAACAACTGATAAAATTATTGGCGGGAAACGGAGAAAGTCTGTATTTTAAAGTTGATGGTCGATTACCTCAAAAAGTGATATATGTATCAGCAGAAATGATTGAAGATGCTACTAAGAAATTAGAAGGTACTTTAATCAATTGCTTTGATGAACTGTGTCCACTCAGGCAAAGCAGACAGGGGAAAGCGGTTCCTTGGTGGAACCCTGAACTGTCGAAGCTTCGTGTACGGTCCAGGAAACTTCTTAATAAGGCCTTGAAGACCAAAACAGAAGAGAACTGGGCTAATCATCAACTTACACAGAGAGAATATAAGAAAAAAGTACGGCAAGCCAAACTTGAATCTTATAGAAATTTCTGCAGTAACGTCGAAGAAATGAGGGAAACAGCGAGACTTTGTAACGTCCTTCATTTAGACCGCACAGTAAGGCTGGATTCCATTCGAAAACCTGATGGTTCATACACCATTTCCAAATCGGAAACGTTTAATGCTCTACTCGAAACCCATTTTCCGGGTAGTAGAACTCTCTCTGAAGTTGAGAGTGGCATGAACAATAACGGTAGCAACGGTGGAACCACTAGGTACAGCTGGTATATTGCTAGTCGGATAGTGACAAGGGAATTGATAAGGTTTTCCTTATCTTCCTTTGAGAACTTTGAGTCCCCGGGACCTGACGGAATATATCCAGCAATGCTTAAAAAAGGAGGAGACAGGCTGATTGAGGCCCTGAAAAGGATCTTCACAGCCTGTCTCGCATTTGGTTTTATACCATCCCAATGGTGACGCGTAAGAGTAGTATTTATTCCGAAACCAGGAAAAGACGACTATTCCCTAGCAAAAAGTTTTAGACCAATCAGTTTGCCATCGTTCATGTTGAAAAGTCTGGAACGAGTGGTGGAGAAACATATTCGAGTGGGGGTATTGCCGAGATGTCCACTTAGTAGAAATCAACACGCTTACCAGAGTGGAAAATCATGTGAATCAGCCTTACACGATCTTGTTAGCAAGATTGAAGCTGGGCTGGAAGCTGACGAAGACACAATGGGCGTGTACGTGGATATTGAGGGGGCTTTTGACAGTGCCACTTTCAGCTCGATATGTTCTTCTGCCGAACGACACGGAGTTAATCAAGCCATTATAAAATGGATATATTCCATGCTCTCTGAGAGGCTGTTAACCGCTGGTGGGAGCAGTGACGAACAAATCACAGTCAGGGCCAAGCAAGGATGTCCCCAAGGGGGTGTTCTTTCTCCGCTGCTGTGGTGATTCGTCGTAGACTCTCTATTAGTGGAGATGCAGGAACTTGGCTTTCACGTCCAAGCATATGCGGATAAATCCTTAAGGAGGCTTTGCACGAAAGTGCAGAGGATTCTTGACAAAATCGATGACTGGTGCATGAGACAAGGCCTTTCCGTTAATCCGAACAAAACAACCATAGTCTTGTTTACGAGTAAACGGAAATTGGATGGACTCAGTTTTCCAACACTGAAAGGTGTGACTCTTGGTCTCTCCAACGAAGTTAAATATCTAGGAGTAATCTTGGATAGGAAGCTGACTTGGGAGACACACGTTTCACTGAAGGTGAATCGTGCATTGAAGATTTTTCAGCAATGCCGTAGAGCCTTTGGCAAAACCTGGGGTCTGAAACCTGCTGTGGTCCTATGGATATACACAGCACTTATAAGACCAATCATCATTCCACAATCCGGGAACTATGCAGGCTACAAAGAAGTGTATGTTTATGCATCACGGGTGCCATGAGTACAACCTCTGGTGATGCCCTAAATGCTATGCTTGATTTGCTCCCCCTGGATCTTAAGATACAACAGGAAGCAATAAAAGCAATGTGTAGACTCCATAAATATGGTTTCTCCCACGAAGATGGAACTTCGGGACACAGAGAAATCTTTAAGTTGCCGTCGGAGCAGTATCCACTGTTTTTGGCACCTAAAGATGACCTGATACCCACAGTTTCATTGGGAAGGAAATTTGATGTTAGATTTCCATTGCGTGAGCAATGGAGCAATCCAGAATGCATTCAGGGAGGTTTGACGGATATTTTCTTTACCCATGGGTCCAAGAACCAAATAGGGTCTGGAGCCGGATGGTACTTAAACGATAGTAATAAGTATCACTATGCTATGGGGGGAATGGCAACTGTTTTCCAAACAGAAGTTTTTGCCATCCTAAAAGTAGCCGAATGGATAATCGAGAGGAGATGGAGCGGGAAACAGATTGGAGTCTTCAGTGACAGTCAGGCTGCATTGAAGGCCCTGGAAAACGCGAAGCAAGCCTCAAAGATTGTTCAAGAATGTAAGAAGAAGCTTAATTCTGTCGCAAGACAAAACAGGCTTGTACTTATATGGGTTCCGGGACACTCTGGTATTCAAGGAAACGAAATTGCCGACGAATTGGCCAACCGTGGATCAGCGGTGCCCCCACAGGGGCCAGAGCCAATAATCGGAATCAGTCCAGCAGGAATCAAGAATTGGATCAGCGATTATGTAGGCAATCTACATAAAGACCGATGGTCCGGTTTAGAACGCTGCAGAACTGAAAAGTGTTTTGTGACAAGTCCGAACAGAAAACTGTCAAACTTTCTACTAAAACTTAGAAGGAAAGATATTCGGTTGATGGTAGGCATCATTACAGGATACAACCCATGGGGTCAGCATATGACCACCATTGGAATCATCGAGGACCCGGTATGCCTGTCATGCTTGGAGGAGGCGGATAGCACTGAGCACTTTCTCTGTGAGTGTCCTGCCTTTGCTACAGTACGGCCACGAGTTTTGGGTTCCGATGTCATGAGAATGAGTAATATTCGTTCTCTAAAACTGGAGAATATTTACAGATTTGCCAAAGAATCTGGAAAATTCTCACAGGACTAACTATCTCTATTTCTGTCTCTGTTCTTTCCTATCTCTTTCCCTGATACTTTTCTCCTTCCCTCCTTGACTATCTACCCCCTTTCTAAAGCTTTAAATACAATAGGCTCTTTAGCCTGAGTGTTTTAGGAGCCACCAAATCTCCTGGTGCTCCTTGACTCGACCTTTTCAAATTCAAATTCAGATATATGTATAAGTACATATAATATTTGAAGTGAAGAATTACTACACTGCCTTATAATTAGGTTTAATTGAATTAAGGAAATGAGGAATTTCATTACTTATTTTTGTTATTATTTGTAGTGGTTTTGTTTTTTCGTTTCTACTATTTTTGTAATTGAATTCAGAAAAATTTCAGTTACATATACATATATACATACTTCGATGAAGTTTTTCACTAATAAGGATGAAGCTTTTGAAATCGTGATCAAGTAAAAAGTATTAGGCGCTGTTTTGCTTTATTTCAGGCTTAAAACTATTATCAAAACACCAGGCCAGTATAACGAATGTACGACGTTTTATTTTATACGGAGAAAATGCGAGACATCGTCACGGAAGTAATTCATCAAAAATTTACGAAAATTTTGAGCAACATTTTATTTTTGTGAATAATTTGTTTACTAAATAAAAAGGCAATGATTTTGATTGATGAAAAACTTTATTTTGAACTTTACGCTGTCGATTGCTTGTCCGTCGGTTTTTATACTGTAGCTGTCTAGTTAACAAGTGTCAAATATGATTGACGTATGATGCCCATTGAGGATATTATAAATCTTTCGATGAGATGATTAATTTTGCGCCACCTTGAACAAGTACCATATGATCAGAAAGTAGCGGCAATGTGTAATTAAAACAATACTGAGTTAGATTTCTGGCAAATTTATTTTATCTCCTTCAAAATATGACCCGTCTGAAGCAACACACAGGTGCCAATGTATAACCCAGTCCTCCGTGCGGCCCTGGGATGGCCTTTAGCTCCTTCGTCGCATTATCTTTGATCTCCTCTATCGACTTAAATCTCCTTCCACGAAGTGGTAACTTCAACTTGGGAAACAAAAAGAAGTCGCACGGGGTCATATCATGTGAATACGGCGCTTACACGATGGTATTGACTTGGTGTTTGGTCAAATAATCCAGCACAATTTGGGCTCGGTGCGATGGCGCGTTATCATCATGCAAAATCCAAGAATTGTTTGTGCACATTTCCGGCCGGCCAGGCAGACACTAGTGATCCGATGGCGCTAAAAAGTGACAGATGTGTGTCTTAGAGTCTTACAAACATAAGAAAAAAAAAAAAAATGGACCGGTTCCCACGTGCGTGGTTCGCTTAAGTTAAACATTCCCGGTACTTTTTGAACATAGGGTATAAAACCAACTCAATTTTATTTGTAGCGAGCTTGAAAAGCCGTAAGTTGCAATAAAAATTTCGGGAATATATTTAAAAAAAATGTTTCCATGTACAGACTCCGCAAACAAAACAAGAAACAGGTGGTGACTTCCGAAGGTCAGTAATTTTAACTTGGAAAAACAAAATCAATGAGCCTAGCAACCGCCGTTGTTGACCTCTTTAATCACGCGAAAAGGCAGGATAAATAGGCATACACATACATACATACATTCAAACCAATGTACCTTCGTATATTTTAAAATGGTAACATTTTTCATCCTTTTTGGAGGTTGTTTTTGTTTTTTCTTCGCGCTGTTACTTTTCTATGATGTTGCCAATATTTTTAGGTGGTGTTCACACATACAAATCTAAACACAGTTTGAACCCTGCTCTATGCTTGGGTTATTAGCAAAGCCACACAATTTTTCAAGAAAGATGTTCTCCTTTGAGGCTTTAAAAGAAACTTGACTGGCAAATTTTTTAGAAGCTTACATAATACACATACATATACAGCTATACGTTATTTCATTGGACATTAACTGATATTTGTGTGGTTATGTGCATTTTCTCCATATAACGAATGACTTTTTTTATATTGAATGAAACTCCCAACACCATCAGCAAAAGCAAAAAAATTTACAAAAGTCAATGCTTTTTTTGGTCAAACATGCAAATAAATACAAAAATTAAATTCTTCTTCTTAATTGGCGCGATAACCGCTTACGCGATTTTGGCCGAGATTAACAAAGCACGCCAGTCGTTTCTTTCTCGTGCTAACCGGCGCCAATTGGACACACCAAGTGAAGCCAAGTCCTTCTCCACCTGATCTTTCCAACGCAGAGGAGGCCTTCCTCTTCCTCTGCTACCACCAGCTGGTACCGCATCGAATACTTTCAAGGCCGGAGCGTTTGTATCCATTCGGACGACATGACCCAGCCAACGAAGCCGCTGGATCTTTATTCGCTGCGCTATGTCTATGTCGTCGTAAAGCTCATACAGCTCATCGTTCCATCGTCTGCGATATTCGCCGTTGCCAACGTGCAAAGGTCCAAAAATCTTACGCATAATCTTTCTCTCGAACACTCCAAGCGTCGCTTCATAGGATGTTGTCATCGTCCAAGCTTCTGCGCCATACGTTAGGACGGGCATGATGAGAGTCTTGTAGAGTGTTAGTTTTGTTCGTCGAGAGAGGACTTTACTGCTCAATTGCCTACTTAGTCCAAAGTAGCACTTGTTGGCAAGAGAGATTCTACGTTGGATTTCAAGGCTGACATTGTTATCGGTGTTAATGCTGGTTCCTAGATAAACGAAGTCTTTTACAACCTCAAAATTATAACTGTCAGCAGTGACGTGGGTGCCGATACGTGAGTGCGCCGACTGTTTGTTTGAAAACAGGAGATACTTCGTTTTGTCCTCGTTCACCACCAAACCCATTCGCTTTGCCTCTTTAACCAGTTTGAAGAAGGCAGAACTAACAGCGCGGTTGTTAAGGCCGATGATGACAAAAATTAAATTATTCTCCCAAAATTCAATTGGCTATAAAACTGTTTACTTGACATTTTTCTATTCTTACTAAAGGTTATGCAATTTTGATCAAAGTGTGTTGAATTTTTTTGAAATTTGCATAACATTAAAAACTAGGGTGATGAATTTAGAGGAATTTTTAGAGAGAATTTAAAATAAAACAACGAAAGTTCAAATCGGTTCTGCAATCTTTTTTCTGTAGAACCATTCATGACACTTATTTTTTAAAGATTATCCCTTTCAAATCTTGTCTGCAACTGCGTCGTAATTCAACCATACGTAAACATTTTGAATGACTCGCGGGAGGACTTCGGTTGGTATCTCCTGAATAATTTTAGTAATGTTGGCTTCTAAAGTCGCAATCAAAACCATTTAGATCTTACATAAATAAAATTCTAAATTCTTTAACACCTTTCACAAAGCGTCGCTTTTCGTAATACAATTGTACAATTTGTAAACTTTGTTGAGGCGTAAGTCTTTCGACCATGAAATGCCAGTGAATACTGAAAAAAATAATGTATAATATTTAGTTTGAGAGTAGTCACGCGTGATCTGTGGTAAAAGTTCCTCGAATCTGATCACCCTTAAGAGTATTTAAATAAGTGGCTAACTATTACGAAGCCAAAAAGCGGCCACTATAACTCTGCGATGCTGGACTGAAATCACAAGGGAAATTAGACGATACGAGTGCCTAACAAAAAACAATCGTGAGCTAATGCGTTTTGCAATGCTGCTCAGAAGAGAACAAAAACTCCCAGCTGGTTTCTCAATTCGTGGTTATGTGTATGCACGTGTGGTCGCCCTAAATGCAAAGCGGTTAAGGTGCTTAACATTGACTATGGTCACCATCTGACCGTTAATCGGCTCTTAGCGATTTTGAAGGAATCAGCTTATGCGCTAACGTAACTGGGGTTATGACAGTGGCTTGCTTACGAAAAAGCTGAGATTATGTTGGTGAAAAAAATTAACGCAACTTTAACTCATTTACTTCGTTGTCGACTAATTGGACAAGCGCTTGAATACGTTTGAAATGAGTAAAACAAACTTCCGCTGCCAATTTCCCAATACGAGGCAGCTAAATTTACTCTTACACTTTTGCTTCGTATGACCAAACTCTTTATTGGGTATTATCGATAACTGCTTATATTTTGATAAGCATAGGGCTGTCGTCGAAAATCTTAAAATATTGAGTAAAATGCGGGACAGAGGCAGGCCACTTGAAAAAAAAGTTAGTTTAAATTTTTTTTTGTTTCGAAAAATTGTGCAGGAGATACTTTTGAAAAAATTATGGTGTTGCGAAGAACAGTCGTATTTATAACCGATGGATTTGCACATAAAAGTAACAAAATTGGTGAGAGTAGCCGATTTAGCTATTCCAATATGTTTGTTGACTGTATTTTGACGGAATTGTAAAATTTGTGACGCACCCTATATATACTTAATGATCTGAATTGACAACTTCCCTTCGCTTTGGTGGGCATTGCGATGGTCAGAAGCTGGGTGAAGCAGAATTTTATTCCAATTCAATCAATCATCGTTTTGCACTCAGAAAAATATTTTGAACAAAATGCGCTTTAGTCAATAAATAAATTTAATATGTGGAATTGGAAAGGTTGCCGCATGTTAAATGCCTTTTAACTGAAATTGCACAAAAATATAAAAAACGCAAACTTTCGAACTTTTTCACTTGCGCAAAATCCCAAGGACATACAAATATAAATTCACAATATGTTAAAAGCCACCAGCACAAACGTGAAAAGCTTTATCTAACGCACAAATCCACTAACTTCCAACTGTTACCCGACGCGTGGGTGTGTGTATGTCTTTGTTTAGGAAGTGCGCTGCATGGAAAACTGACACTTGGGCTGTTCAAACGCGCACTGCAAAGCCGGATGGGATGCTGTGGTTAAACCACACAATAACACACACACACACACACACACACACACACAAATACAAATCACTGAATACAAATGCTAGTGCACATAAATGTATTGTAGTAAATGAATACATGTGCACTAGGCGAATTCCATGGGGCCTACCTAGGGGGAAGAGATTGTAAATATAGATAGATTTAATAGTGACCAGTTATCAGTGCACACTGCAGATTGCACACAGGCGGATACGCCTACTTCGCAAAAATTCGACACGTGCACATAAACACAATTGTTGGTGTCCATTAATGCCTATAGAGCAAAGTTTGCCATTGTTGTTGTTTGGTCACATAAAAATATTCAGTTTACCCGTTGTCAGTTTTATAAATTTGAAATGGTAAGCGCCAACAAATGAATACGAATACGAATTCTGGAAAACACGACAGTTTTATGGCCTCGAAAACTATTTTAGACACCGCTGCCGGTGCAGGCATAAAAATGTGCTGCAAACGAGACCGCGAATGCAACGCTAATGTCAGCGCGAATTTGGTTGTGGTTGCTAGTTTGTCAGTTAGTTCAAAACTGTGCCACACTCACTATTTCATTATATGCATTCTCATTTTTAAGGGTATCTCTTTACGACCGTTCGACTTGAAATCTGAAAAAAGGCAGTCTACCTAATAACTGAAACCTTAAAAAAAGCCGAGAGGAAGTTTATAAGTCATTGCATTGTTATAAAAGCACCATAGGTTAGGTTAGGTTAGCCGGGTTGGCAATAAGCCACGCATAGACCTTTAGGTCTCTAGCGATACCAGATGGAGACCGACCTTTATGAATACTGAAAGTATGCATCATGTAGGATGTCGGCGTTTTTGGCGAATCTAAGCAGAGCAGGGAGATCCGCTTTTAAGACGTCCTCCAGACCCTCAAACAATGGGGCTCCCAGGCATTCTAAACGCGTTTTTAATAATGCCGGACAGACGCACAGAATGTGTTCTAATGTTTTCTTAACCTCCTCTCTATGTTTCATGCATTTGTCCGTGTTAGCAATCCCTATCTTTTCAATAGATTATGACCTGTTAGCACATCTATAATAGGCTGCCTAATCCCTAGCTTTGAGCAGTAAATGCCCGCCCCCGTTTCGTTTAAAGTTTTAGATCCGTCTGTATAGATGTGAAAAGCCCTATGGCCAGGCTTCATGCCTTTGTGCCATCCCTCCTCTTCAATTGTTGTACGAAACCTTCTCATCCAATTAAAGTACGGAGTAATGTAGTCTGTGCAACCTGAACTCCACTTTCCTACTGAGCTGTGCCCGAAGATTCTACAGGTGAATACTCCCGCAGCCACTAATCTCCTCGTGGGTTTCGCTGCCAGGTTTTCCGCCATAAGATCAATAGGTGGCATGCTGAGTATCACTTCCAGCGCCAGCGTTGGAGTGGTTTTCATCGCTCCTGTCATGCATAGAGCAGCAAGTCGCTGAATTCTTTCCAGTGGCATTATGTATGTTAATTTTCTTGTCGCAGTACACCCTACTAGGTCCCCATATAGCAATATCGCTATACTACTGCCGTGTAGCACCAATGCATCAGAGAGGGTGATAGACCCCAAGTTACGCCCAGCTTTCTTTTACATGCCAGCATTCTTTTACTGGCCTTTTTCATCCTTTCCTCAACATTGAGCTTCCACAGCAATTTACTGTCTAGTATTATTCCGAGGTACCTCGCATGATCTTTGAGAAGTTGTTCGCTGTTGCCTAGCTTCGGAAGGTTCCACGTCGGGACCTTGTACTGCCTGATAATGCGCGATAATATATGTAGAACACCTTTCTATAGTTGTTCTTAAAAGTGTCATCTAAAAGTATACATATACATACATATGTATTATCCAGGGAAAAAAATCAAAACAGAAACTGGCTTGAGGAATGAGATCATAAGGTACAGAAATATGCGTATTAGGGCGGGTCGATTTAAAAATCGCTCATTGCTCTGTGAAAATCGTATTCTAGGGACCAAAATAAGAAACTTTGCCGAAGGAACCATACCTCTAAAACGAATTCTGATGTCCCCCAATTTGGGTCGAACGAGAAATCCCACTTTCACCCATTTAGAGTGCTCCAATCGAGTCCAAATGTATGACCGACCCCCACTAACGGCCGATTCACCCATGCCAGTGGCACACCCCCTGGAACTCCCCTGGGGGGTTCCCCATACAATCATTTCAAAATATCACCATTTTTGGCCTTTACATGAGAAAAAGAAACTAAAAAGTTCGTCCCAAATTGGGGGACATCAGAATTCGTTTTAGAGATATGGTTCCTTCGGAAAAGTTCCTTATTTTGATCCCTAGAATATGATTTTCACAGAGCAATGGGCGATTTTTTTGCCTCCCCACAAATCGACACGGCCTAATGCGTATCCTATACAAGATTGATTTTTTTGAGATTTTTCTATGGTAAATCACCTCAAATATGTTTTTTAAAGTTGTTATCCTTGAATATTATTTTTATGCGAATCTCTTACCAGAAATATATATTACATATCAAGGAGTAATAAAGGAAGTGAGGGAGAATATACGCTAAATTCATAGTAATCACTCTTAATGGGACACCTAATATATGGCTCCGTTCATATATATGGAGTATATCATTAAAGTACAAGTAAATGCGAGTGAGTGCAACTGCCATAAATCGAATCAAATTAACCACAAAGCAGCTCTAAAAAAGATTAGACAAAATGTAAAATATTTATTGAGGCCTGTTAATGTGCTGCATTCAAATCTGTGGTGAGGGTTAACAAATCCAAAATAGCGGATTTAATGTGAGATCTTGTTTTCAATTATTATTTTTTGGCGAAAAATACAGTTTAGGTTTTTCGAGGCTGCCGATTGTGAATCTAAATTCCGCTTCAAAAAATCCAAAATGGAAAAAGAATTTTTAAAATTAATCGGAGTTTTAATTTGAAATAATCATTAAGATGGTTTTGGGGCCACTATTTGCGAATAAGAAGTTATATTGAAAATTTTGACCAAATATTCTGTGCAATGGATTCAGAATCATTACATTACAAATTACATAAGTCTGATAAGCCAAATTTTTTCTTGTTTTCAACGATTAAAAAAATTATGTTCAAAACGTTATACCCAAGTATTATCTAAGTATTATCGAATACCATTCGAAATTGCACAGGCTCGAATCTCCGGGCCAGAAACATCAAATACTACTACTGTGGGCAAAAAGTAAGGTGAATTTATTTGTCAAACTTCGCGGGATTAAAATTTCGGTCTAGTTTTTTTTTATGAGTTGGCAGCACTGTTAATAACATCTGGCCAACTTTCATGTGAATGTCATTATCAGTAATATATTTACGCTTGTGTTTACCAAACGACCAAGAGTGCATTTTTCGATTTTTACAATGTCTGATTTGATTGAGCAAAGAAGTGCCATCAAATTTTGTTTGCGGAATGAAATTTCGGCTGCGGAAACGTTTAGCATGTTGCAGAAGGCATTTGGTGATTCGACCATGTCGCAGAAAAATGTTTATAAGTGGTACAAATACTTCAAAGAGGGTCGAGAACGTGTTGATGACTTGGAGCGCTCCGGACGACCATCGACGTCAACAGATGACCAACACGTCAATAAAGTGAAGGAGTTAGTGCTCAAAAATCGTCGGTTGACTGTTAAAGACCTTACTGATATGATCGGAATATCAGAAGGATCTGTGAAAACCATTTTGAAAGACCCTTTGGGCCTACGAAAAGTCAAATCTCATTTGGTACCGAAAACTCTCAATTTCTTGGAAAAAAGTCGTCGCGTTGATGTGTGTGAAACAATGCTTTCAGACTATCAGGACAAGCTCAAATGCATCATTACGGGAGATGAGACTTGGATTTATGCTTACGACCCCGAAACAACCGATCAATCAAGCGAATATCGTGTTAAAGGCGAGGCCAGACCGAAAAGAGCACGTCAAAGTCGTTCAAAAATAAAGGTCATGATGACAGTTTTTTTTCGATTTTCGTGGTGTGGTGCCCTATGAATTCCTTCCACCTGGCCAAACTGTTAATAGGGAATATTATTTGAGCGTTAACCGTCGTTTACGTGAAGCAATTCGTCTAAAGAGACCAGAATTATGGGCCAACAACTCTTGGTTTTTGCATCACGATAATGCACCGTCTCACACTGCACTCGTTCTTCGTGACCATTTCGCCAAAAATTCCACGCATATCGTTCCGCAACCGTCGTATACGCCTGATTTGGCTCCGTGTGACTTCTGGCTATTTCCAAAACTCAAGAGACCACTCCGGGGAACGCGTTTCGAGTCGATTGAGGAGATAAAAGCTGAATCGAAGAAGGTGCTGATGGCTATACCGGAAATGGACTATTTGGCATGTTTCGGGGATTGGAAAAATCGTTGGCATACGTGTATTTCATCGATAGGGGACTATTTTGAAGGGGATGATATTTATTTACAAGAATAAATAAAGATTTTTCATTTTACAACCAAATTCACCTTACTTTTTGCCCACATGAATGTATGAGTGAACATGTTTTTTAATAGCGATCGCCCCGCGGCAGGCAATGGCAAACCTCTGATTGTATTTTTACTATCAAAAAGCTCCTCAAAAAAACTTGGGCAGCGGTGAAAAATTGTAGGTCCCTCCATTTATGGAAAAACAAATTGGAGTAGGAATTTATCTACAAGATATGAACTAAGATAGAAAGTAATACACCTTGATTTGATCAAATTATGATTATTTTTGTAAGTGAAACTAATACTTCTGCTCGCATAATTTTGTAATTTTTTTTTTCAATATTCGCAATATATTTCATGCTAGTCATTTTTTTTGTCTTAATTTTGAATCAAAATATTGTCCATTGTATAACAAAAAACTTATAAATCAAAGTTTTAAGCTCTGTAGAAAATTTAACAATCTGGAAAGCATTTTCATCAAAATTTTGATCAGTAATTTGGAATGCAGTTTATAGCCCATTAAATTTAAATGTAACCGCAGGTGTATATGTCTCAGAGCCGTTAAAGGGTTGAATGGAAAAATTCATAAAAATTGATCGGGCATGCAACACATGGAAGAAAGCATAGTAGGTTCACCTCCCTGATTGATTAGAAATACCAGACAGTCTATTATCGATGAATTGAAGTTTTGGGAATCAGATTTTCCAACCAAAAATTGTGGAGAACAAAGAATTTCCCGCTGCTGACAAATGCAACCATGTGCGAAGTGTATAGCATATCGATCCATTGAGAAGTTGTCTTTGCTCGGCAAGTTGATATTTCACACAAATAAGCAGGAATCAGTGCAAAACATTACAATGATGGATTGGTGTGATTCAATGCCTAGAACTCAGAAGACAGATAACACCTTTCAATTCCGAGTTGATACATACATATAAAACTTCCAAAGAGTGTCTACTGTGAAACAGTGATTGTTCAGCATCAGCAAAACTTATTGACTGCTTTCTATCCTTAAGCCTACACTGGTTTAAGCAATTATAGCACTAGGACTTATTGAAAAGTATTGACAATTTATTTATCCCTTATTTAATTCAATTAATTTTTCTAAGAAAATATAGTTCATTCTCCTGCTAAAGCCACCTATGTAAATCCAAGTGCAATTTGGAAGTGGCTCAAAAGTCGTGTTAATTTTCGGAAATTTGATTTTCCTATCGATTGCGTGCGTTTTCTCCATATAACGAATGACTTTTTTAATATTGAAGGAAACTCTCAACACAATCAACAAAGAAGAAAAAATCAAAAATCCATGCTTTTCTTGGCCACTTGAAACTTGTGAATAAATACAAAAATAAAATTATTATTCCAAAATTTAATTGGCTATAAAACCGCTTAGTCGAAATTTCTTACTAAAGATCCATAAAGGGTGATGAATTTAGGGGTATTATATTTTAAATTAAAATAAAACAACGAACATTGAAATTGATTAGATAATCTTTATTATTTTTGTGTAGAACCATTCATGACACTTATTTTTTAAAGATAATCCTTTTCAAATGTTGTCTGAAACTGCGTCGTAATTCGGCCATCAGTAAACAATTTGAATGACTCGCGGGAGGACTTCGGTCGGTATCTCTTGAATAATTTTAGTACCATAATGTTGGCTTCTAAAGCCGCAATCAAAACCATTTAGACCTTACATAAACCCATAAATAAAAGTGCAATGGTGTGATATCCCACGATCTTGGTCGGCAATCCTCTGGTCTGAGACGATAAATAAATTGCGCACCGAAACGGCAACGCAGTAAATCCATTGTTTCACGAGCTGTATGACAAGTAGCGTCACAGCGATTGGAACCATTGGTTATGGATATCACAGGCTTCAACTTCCGGCATCAAAAAGTCGTTTAACATGGCACGATAGCGTTCACTATTCACTGTTACCTTGGCGCCAACGTCGTCTTTGAATAAATATGCGCCGACGATTCCTCCAGCCCATAGGCCGCCCCAAACGATTGTTTTCAATGAATGTATTGGCTGAATAAATGACTTCGCGGTGTTCTTCAGCTAAAATACGGCAATTTAGTCAAAAATGGGCTTCATGGCTGAACAATATTCGAGTCCTAAGCGCTTAATGCTTTAACACCTTTCACAGAGCGTCGATTTTCGGAATACAATTGTACGATTTGTAAACTTTTTTGAGATGTAAGTCTTTCCACCATGAATTGACAGAGAATACTGAAAAAAGCATGTATTTAGTTTGAGAGTAGTCACGAGTGGTCTGTTAAAAAAACCCCATTGGAAAAAGTTGCTCGAACCTGATCATCCTTAATATGTATTTCGTTTACCTTTGAATATGGCGCTGCATCATATTCCACGTTATATTCTGTTATACGCAAACTAACAAAGAATATTTCTACTTCGGGGTTTTATTTGAATATTTTTAATTTTTAATTTTGATTATGGCTTAATAAATATGGAGCAAGCAGCAACAGTGTGTAAATGCAAACAAGCTGAATATTTCCAGGAAAGCATTAACTAATTAATATTTATTGGAGACAAAGGCTCTCTTTGAAAACATTAAAGTACAGAGAGACAACAGAAATCTACATTTGTTAAGGTTTCGCTCGCCGATAATTCAAACGTTTTGAACCCTTTTCCATTTTCACGAATTTTATCAGGTAGGCGAATGCTAATGCGACAACAATAAAGGATTGACGCACTTGAAAATACAGGCTAGCGAAAAACTGGAAAAACAAGGGGTTTTTACAAATGATGAGGTCATTAGTGTAGCTGTTACCAGCCCCAAATATGTATATAAAAACCGAAAAGGTTCAAAACCATTGAATTATCGGCGAGCGAGATCTCAAAAGTAAAATTAAGATTTTGGGGCAGGTAACAACAGCTTAATTACCTCATTATTTGTAAAAACTTATCACATAAAAAAAACATAATTTACGGAAAAAAAGAGAATTTAATAAGAAGACCAATGGAAATTTACAACTAATCCAAACATTTCTGTGTAGAAAATCAGTACCTCAATTTTCTTACATCTTAACACCAACTTTACGAAGCTGTTTACAATTTATTTTATAAAATTACATACTTTTACTTACTTATTCCTACTTACTTTTTCCAATACAAGTTGTGCGACTTGTGAGTTTTGTAAAAAATGTAGAAAGCGTACGTTGTTCTTACAAAATGACGCAGTGTTCCTATGTACACATCCTATAGGTCCAAAAGTGACTCTTGCATCGGCAGCAAAATATTTGAAGAAGTGGAAGACGTTCATAAGTAAATGGGTATACCTAATTTAAAAATGTTGACGTCTTTCCCGGGCAGGGCCCAAAAAAAAAAAAATGCTGTACAAAACAAGATCGGAAGATCATTGATTTGTTTGCGACAAATCCGACCTTATCGCTGAACCAGTTCTGAGAAAAAAAGGTGTTAATGTATACAAATACAGGATTTGAAGACACTTACGTGCAGAATACCTCAAATTCTGGATTGATTGAAAACACCGCTGCTCTCATTATCACGTAAGGAAAAAAGACATGGACTAAGACAAATGCATAACGGAATTGGGTAAAGTTCACTGATGAGTCTTCCTTTTGGGCGAAGAGTTGCATACGATTTCAACGAACTGTTACGCTTTCATCTAAGGCTCATATTTGGGGCTGTTTTTCTGAAAAAGTATTTGGCCGTTAATTTGCATTTACTGTCAGTTCGAATGCTGCTCTGAGGAATAAAATTTTCAAAAAAAAGCCCCATTGTCACCAACTGCCAAGATATTTGAAATAATTAGCTAACCTTGGATTATACAAGAGGATACGATCCTAAGTATCGAAGGGATGGAAACAGCAAAATGGAATGGATATGTTGGATTAGCCTTCACAATCGCCTAATGCCAATCCTTTTGAAAGGGTTTAAGCAAAACTTAAAGGAAAACAAATATGAGCGCCCAGCCCAAACAGTTTGAAACGCAAATTCGGCTGATTTCGAGCCGATTACTTCCACAAAGTGCGCAGAATTTGTCAATTAGTTTCCAAGCCATGACGGCACGCTTTTGTTAGACCGGCTGTGCGTATAAAGATATATTTTAACTCTGAATGTAAAATACGAATCCGTCCCAAACTAATATTTAACCATTAGTGAGGGCTGTATACGCAAGACATGTGGAATCTGGTTGTTTGTATCAAGTAAAGGAGTGTAGTAAAAATCATCAGCCGTTCGGAATCGGCAGTAGGACAACAGCGAGTCACGCACCTTACGTTACAGCAGAAGTTCGGAAATCTGTCAAAGATCAACACTATTATTATTTCTATTTAAAAAAAAATATTTAGAAATTTTTTGCCCAAAAGGACTGTAACACATAGTGGAGAAATATTTGTTAATTTTGCACTGGCATCTAACTAACTTTCTGAAGGTAAATAGTGCTTTAGTTGCTCGTCATCGCAATTATGAAACAAACCCTTTAAGAAGAAAGTACTTGGGAAGAGATAATGGACGGCATACAATGAGCTAGGAAATAACTAGAAATTAATACCAGAAACCCTTTAACAAGCAGGTTATATTGGTAATTGCATACATATGCAGGCCAATAAAAATAACACAATTTTTTAGGCAAAACATTTTTTACAATATTTATTAAAAATAAGTCATCTGTTCGGTCCAATTATTATATTGTAGAATAAATATATATACATAAGTATATAAATTAAGTATACAATTGTATTACTAGAGATGCACTATTTACTAAAAATCTTGAAATCGCCAGACGTTTAACGTTAATTATTCCTACACTAGCCCGAACAACCACGGCAACCACAATGCACGCACTCCACAATACGTCCTTCTTCCAGTTTGGATTTTGGTACGCGGCAAATACAATTCGTGCCAAAGTTTGTATCTCGTGTTTGAATACAACGCAAACAACACAAATTTTCATAATCAGATTTTTTCCATTTTGCAATCAAATTCGCATTGGCAATTTTCTCTTTTAGACAATAGTCGTACAATTCACGGCTAATAGCTTTGCGCCGATAGAACAAATCGTAAATGTAGCGAGACTTCTGGTGGTGTATTTTGAAAATTGGCCAAAGTGACTCGGTGATACGTTTGCCTTCATGTGGCTCAGTTTCAGCTGAAATTAGAGAAAACTTCAATAAATACCATAGTTTCAACTATCGCGTGCTAGCGGAGTATAAAATATATTATATTGTACCTTGACGCATTTTTTGTTCCAATTCTTCAAGCGTTGGTTCAATCAATTCCCATCCGTCCGGTGGTAGCTTGAGACTTCTACGTACTTTTGGCATATTTGTAATTTGCAAGAATAAAGTTTATTACAGAATGTGGTAATTATCTAGTTTATTTGGTGTGGATCCCAATTGAAGCGTTTCGGTCCCAATATTAATATTCAAAAAAACCTTGCGCAATTCTTTTAATTACACTTTATTCTTTATATTTTCAGCGAAATATTTTTTCGAAATTGTTACCTTTTCAAGAATAAAATAATCGCTTTACTTTAAGTCCACACATTCACTCACTTAACTCAAGACTGAATACTTTGTGCGGGTGCACCTCTGCTTATATACATTCGCTTCAAGGACGATAGAACAAGAGGTTGGGCTTTCTGAATTCGCAGGCTCCGCGAATATGCAACGAAAAGAGAGGGACGTTAATTGTTTTTCCAGGGGAAGAGTATACGAAAACAATAGAATCACACATACACATTCACTATCAGCAGATAAAGCCTCGGCGGGAGCTATTAACGACAGAATCCAAGCTGCAAATAAGGTCTATTATATTAACATAAAACTATTTAAATCAAAAGATTTGTCCAGAGCACAGAAAATAAAACAAAACTCTGATACTACCCTTCCTTATAGCTATATGGCGCAGAAATGTGGACGCTGAAAACAAATGATATTCATCAGTTGATGTGCTTCGAAAGGCGTGTCATAAGGAAAATGCATGGTCCAATAAAAACAATGGATGTCACCTACCGCATTCGGTACAACAGTGAAATCGAGGAAATCCTTCAAAGACAAACTGTGTATTTTACGTTTTATCAAGACCCAATGGATGGGACAGGTACTGCGCAGGTTGAAGGAGAGAAATGCTAGGAAAGATTTTATGTTAACACCGATTGGAGGAAGAGAGAGATGGTTAGATGCTGTTAAATAATTTTGTTTACAGCAAAATTATGATTACTTGACAATATTTACAATATTCAATTTACAATTCTTGGAAAAATGGTTCATTGGGCTCTCAAATTCACCAGGCGCGAGTCCGATGGATTATTCAGGCCATTTTAGAGAACAAGGTCCGAGTTAAAATATTCACCAGTCTCGAGGCGCTGAAAAAATCCATTGTTCGCGAGTGGGCCAAAATACCTGCAAGTCACATTCGTGCATCTTGCGATTCGTTTTTGGACCGTCTCAAGGCGTAGTCAAGGTTAAAGGTGGTCATATCGAGCAAAAGTAATTTGATTCTTAATTGTGTATTGTTTCTAGAAATTTTTTACTTTGAATTGAATAAAAGTAATTTTCCAAACTAAATTTAAGGCCTTTTTAATTGGTTACACTTCGAGTGCCGGACCCTGTATGTACATATAACATTATGAACGTTACAAAATAATTTTATTATTGCACTTTTGTTGCTGTTGAAACTTAGCTTTCACGCCATCTCATTGGTGGAGGGCCCGGCCTGCGTGTGCCAGATGATATAAAATCTTTCGCGGCTCTAATAATCTTGCCGCTTCCAGCGATCGCCACATGGACGTTCAAAGCTCGGCGTCTTGTTCTGGTAAACTTAACGATATTATTTATTCCAGTTTCGGTTCGAATTATATCGTTTCTAATGCAATCTAATCGTGTTTATCCAACTATTGATCGGAGTTCTTGCATTTCAGGAGTACGCACCAGTTGTTTTGTTTCTGAGTCTTCTGCTCGTGCCTCAGCTCCAAAAATCAGTATAGGCCTGATTATAATTTTATATATATGCGATTTGCTTTCATTTCTCATATATTTATTCCTCCATATTACATCTCTAAAGCATCCCGCAACACAGAATCTTTCTCGAACCTCTTTAATAGTATCGCGATCACTCGATATCTCTACTCCCATACATTTAAATTTAATATTTTGGAGACTGGCTTCAGATTTCTCCATCAAAACGGCAGCATCTGCTTAACATACAATTTTTATGCTCACGTTATCAAGCATCCATCTAATGTTTTGATAGCCCTTATTATTTGGTCCATTCCTGTGATAAAAAGCATTGGACTAAGCGAATCGCCTTGTCGTATTCCGCTTACGCATGCAACTTCTTCAATATACAATATATAAAAATTAAAAAAGTTGCTCCACTATTAATCTGTTCAATTTCAGAGCAGTAGGAAGAGCAGGGCAATGTGAGTCTTTCTAGTACTGCTAAGAAATGGTTAGTGCAAACACTGATATACACATATGTATGTATGTATGAGGAATGTTTATTTTCTCTATTTTTCCGCTGCTCAATGTTTCAATGCGTTCAATAAAATTCATATATTGTCGGAAAGTTAAAATTTTATTTAACAAAATTCAAAACTTCAAATAAGCGATTAACTTGGACGGTACTTTTTTATTAAAGCAACATTTTTGGGTTTGTTTTTTTGGGTTATTTTCTGGGTTGTATCTGAACAGGAAAGTAAAAAATAAGTTTTTCAAATCTCAAATCGTCAAATAAAATAAAATAGCAATTAAAAAAATAAAAACTTGATTTATGAAAAGGAGAATTTAATAACTCCACTGCAGCTTTACAACGAATCCAAACATTGCGACATTTGTTAATGATAACGCGCTACTAGTTGGAAGAAAAAACCTTTAAGAGGAAATCAAGAAATCTACCAATGTAAAATAAATGAGGAATTCAAATTAAGGGTCCCGGTGGTATAGAATTAAAAAAAAAACAGATTTTTTTTTGATATTCCGAAAGTAAAGGAATATACAGTCAAGTTTTTGGAGAGATATTCCCAGTATTTTCGATTCTACAGCCGTTTTAACAAGTAGAGCCAGATTCGTGACGCGGCGCCATCAATGAAAAATATCCACTCTCAAAACTTTAAATTAAATTATCTCAAAACTACATTATTCGGCCTGGTGTTGTCAAAACAAAAAAAAAGAAACTATTAAACCGAATCGTCTGAAATATTAATATGTGGTTTGCAACATTAATGGCTATCGCCTGTACTACAGGGTGGCTGATGAATTTTGCTACATTAAGAAACTCAAATAACTTTTTTTTTAGTGTAGGGAATTCATTTTTTTTTTTTTTTCGAGTTGAAGGTCATTAAATTTTATTAAATGTAGCTTAACTAGTTTTAAAAATAATTGAATTTAAATGCCCCCCATGCTCGTTGACACAAGTGCGGCATCTTAGTAAAAAGTTGTTCATTGCTGCTTTGAGAGTTGCGACAGGAATAGCCGCAATTGTTGCCCGAATGGATTGTTTTAGTTCATCCAAATTTGTTGGCTTTGTTTTATAAACTTCTTGTTTACATAAACCCCACAAGAAAAAGTCAGGTGCAGTAAGGTCAGGCGACCTGCTGGGCCAACGAAATTCGGAGTTTCTTGAAATCAGTTTATTGGGAAATTTTCGTCGCAACTCTGTCATAATAGTCTGGGCTATGTGAGACGTTGCCCCATCTTGTTGAAACCACACAGAGTTGAAAGGAATTCTCTTTCGGCGTAGTTCTGGATAGAAAAATTCTTTCAGCATTTTCAAATAACGTTCTCCAGTAACCGTAACGGTGTGACCATTTTCTTCAAAAAAATAAGGCCCGACAATACAGCGTGAAGAAACCGCACACCACACTGTCACGCGAAGAGGATGCAATTCCGTCTCGTGGAGTATCTGTGTGTTAGAAGTACTCCATATTCGGCAATTTTGTTTGTTCACATTGCCGTTTAAATCGAAATGGGCCTCATCAGACATGAAAAGGCAGTTTAACATGTTTTGGTCTTCTTCCACCATTTGCAAGATCTTCTGGCAAAATTCCAAGCGAATCGGCAAGTCTGCTGCATTCAGTTTGTTAACCATTTGAATTTTGTAGGGAAATAAGTCTAAATCTTTGTGCATTATTGTTTGCAAAGACTGTCGGCTGACACCAAGTTGAGCAGATAAGCTTCTTGTTGAAACCCTTGGATTGCTTTGTATAGCTGCAGCTACAGCAGCGATCGTTTCCTCCGTCCGAACTGGTGGGTTTCGATGATAAGGCCTTCTTGCGACTGTTCCTTGCTCAGCAAAATTATTCACCAGTCTCATTATGGTCCATCTGCTCGGGGGATCGCCGCCAAACATCCGCCTGTACTCTCTCTGTACCAAAACTACGGACTCCAGTGCGTGATTGCGGCGGACTATCCAAATTCTTGTTTGCGTGTCCCAGTTATCCATTTTAATAAATTTTAAAGATCAATCTGCAAATTAAAACAAAAATGGAACAGATAACTTAAAAAGAAAAAAAGTTATTCAATTTTTTTTTGGTAGCGGCTTTCATCAGCCACCCTGTAGAATCATATTATTATTTCAATTATTTTGTATTTTTCAATTTGAGCGCCATTTTTAATATTATTCAAATACAATACATTTTTTCCATTTTTGTATGTAAAAGAAGTTAAATAAAAAACCCAAACAAAATTAAATATCGCTTCTCATTTTTTTATTGTGAAAGAATAATTCCTGAAAATACCCTACACTTTCGAGCTCTAGACCATCGGGACCCCTTAATACAGATCACACAGTATAAGTGCCTTTCACAAACAGAAAACTCGAATTTTCCAGAACGTTGTCTTGTTGTAACCAAATGAGATCACGGACTTCAGTTTCATGGTGCGATAGCGTTCACCATTCACTGTTATAGTGGCGCCAGCCTCGCCTATGAAGAAATATGGGCCGATGATTCCCCCAGCGATTGTTTTTAATGGCTATTATTGAATATCTTCGGGTTGCTTTTCATCCCAAATACGACAATTTTGCTTATTGACTTGGGCGTTAAGCCAAAAATGGGCCTCATCGCTGGGTTCCAAAATACGGATCTTCGGCGCGTTATTGAAGAGCCCAACGACTGATATTATAATGCTTAGGAAGATCGAGCGGCTTAAAAACTTAGAATAGCTGTATTTTATACGCTTTTGAACCAATACCTTTGCGTAAAATCGTCCTAGTAGTGCCATAAGATAAGCCAAGTTGTTGAGATCGGCGCCGAATCGATTCTTCCGGGTCTTCGGCAAAGCTCTCATTTACACCCGCAATATTCTCTTCACTTTAGGCTGTCGAGTATCATTTAATAATGTAAAATTATTCTCAGTTTTGCCGAATAATGCTTTGCGTAGGACGCTTATGTACACCATAAGTTGGCCTGAGTGTGCGATGAACACTTTTCACAGAGCGTCGATTTTCGTTATAAAAATGTACGATTTGTAAATGTTATTTTGGCGTAAGTCTTTCCATGATGAATTGTCAATGAATACATACTGAAGAAAAGTATTTATTTAATTAGACAGTAATCACGTGTGATCTGTCAAAAGAACGCCATTGGCAAAAGTACTTCCAATCTGCTTTTGTTCGCACATTTCGAATAGCCCGGGCAATTGGTCAACGAGTACTGACACAGCTGTTCGACGCACACTACTTGAAAATCGATCATGAACTCGAGTACATCGTGTAAATTGAGCAATATTTTTGATTATTTTGACTTTTTTATAGCACTTTTTTATAAGTTTTACAAATCACAGTGCTAAAGTCGTTGAAAAACTAAAGGAAATCTGATATAATTTTTTATTTTTATTTAGCAGCTCAAATTGTTCAAAAATGTCGAACAAACACTTGAGCAATCTAATAATGAATCGAGCATTGAGCTACTCGCACTGATCTGCACTCTAGTTTATATAGCTTTTGTATGATAATGAACTACATATATTTTTATTAAAAAAAAATTATTAAAATTAAATTTAAAAATTACCAGAATTTGTTCACAAGTTCTCGATAACCTCAATCGATAAGCTACAATCAGGTTTTTAAATTGAACTCACCCCTGTTTGGTCTATATTTATTTTTGTACCAGTTCAGAATTCACTTCAATGCACTTAAAAGTTAAGCATTTTCGATAGCGTAAAATACAGAACAACAAAATAAAAAAAATTTTCTATATATATACACCCACTTCGGGCCTTCCATTGAGGCTAACAAGTGGAGTTTTTTCGTTTGTTTGTGTCTCTTGTTGTGAGCGACTGGCTTTCATTGCTTTTGTTATTGTTATTTAAACTTTAGCAAACTGCCTTGGCGTCACTTTAAATTGCATTAAATTAAAACAATACACCAAACTAAAACACTTTTCCGTATCCTTGAAGGAAGGCTGCGGCGGCGGCGGCGGAAGCCATAGTGGCTAACAACTTCTATTATCAACTGCAAGGATATTCGTAGTTGTAAATTTTATCTAATATAGATTGTTGTTGAAATTTATTGTACTTTCAGTGGGTGTTCTTTTAACTCTAAGTGGTGTGCCACCGGCATACTGGAGACATCGAACATATTCTCCGTTGCCAGGATAAGTTAGCGTTGGTAGTTAGCTCTGGTTCAAACAACTAGTAAAGTATTAACTTTTGAGAGAGGCAACTTTGTGGGCTGCTGGAGTTGTATGAGCTCCGTGTGCTTGGCAAGGAGATAGATTTTGCAGACTGAGTTTTGTTTTTTAGTTAAGAATAATGAAACATTGGTTGGGTGATATTCAAGTTTAGTAAAAATTGTGTTTGTTAAATAGAAAAAAAAATTCAAAAACCGAAAAGAATTAAAAAATAATTTCGGATTTTTAATACGTTATGAGGGTAGATAGCAACTTTCATGTTTGTAATATATATATATATGTATATGTATATATAATTGGCGCGTATACCCTTTTTGGGTGTTTGGCCGAGCTCCTCCTCCTATTTGTGGTGTGCGTATTGATGTTGTTCCACAAATGGAGGGACCTACAGTTTCAAGCCGACTCCGAACGGCAGATAGTTTTATGAGGAGCTTTTACATGGTAGAAATGCTCTCGGAGGTTTGCCATTCGAGATCCGAGCCGACGTTCTCTCTGTGAATTGCGAATGGTAGTCACGCACCAACCCATTCGGCTACGGCGGCCGCATATGTTCATGTTTGAGGTAGGCAAGTAAAAATGTATATTTATTTATAAAAATGTATGTATATATGGATTCAGTGTTTTGTAAAATACTGCAAATTACAAGTGCCCCTGTCACATTGGTAGTTATCAAATATAAATTATTCTATTTATGGAAGGTAGTTTCTAATATTTTTAATGATTCTTAGCAAGGCACACTGACTAGGTAGCAGCAGCAGGATTGTGATTTTGATTTTTTTCTCATTCGAAATGGTCCTTGAATTGCCCTTTTTATCAATATTTTACTGTAAAATATCAAATTTTGTTAACCTTTTTTTGTTTACGTTTCGTTTAAATTTTCTGTTTTGAAGGAATTGAAAAATTACTTATTTATGTTGTTGTCAGCTTGAATTGATGGAAATCTCATAATGCTAGCAGGAGTCAAATATCAAGCATGGCGACCAAATTCCTTGAATCAGCCTTCTTGGGTGTTCGGCCGAGCTCCTCCTCCTATTTGTGAGGTACGTCTTGACCTTGTTCCGCAATCGTCCTACAGTATGAAGCCGACTCCGATCGGCAAAGGGTTTTTTATGAAGAGCTTTTTCAAAACGAATTTAAAACTCGGAGGCTTGTCTTTGCCTATCGAGGGGTGACCGCTATTACAAAAAATGTTTCCTATCATTTAGCGGTTTTATGTACCGAAATTTGAACCCAGATACTACTGAGCGGTAGTTACGCAACAACTCATTCCACTACGGCGGCTTATGCTTGAACGAATTTTGTAAGCATTTTGTCCACTACCATTGAGTTAATTCCAAAAGACGTTATTTGCATCAGCAGCTTTGTCATGAATCGAAAAATTGAAAACAAAAAGAAATCATTGGACGCTAAATCAGGACTGTACGTGAGATTACCTCTCTATTCGATGCTTTGAATGCTCAAAAATTAATTTACTTTTTACTACTGGGCATAACCCATTTTTTGGGTGATTGCCAATTTATGCGGTATTCTACGTGAACAATTTTCTTTGACTGCCAAATATTCATTCCATAGTGAATGTATGCGGGCGAATCTAATGCCTAAGCATTATCCCCAATCTCATGGTGACGATTTTGCAATATCAGCTTATGAATAGCATTTTCATAAGAACCGATTTTGGATGACCTTCACCGCATGCAATACGCCATTCCTCGTTGTCTTTGACTACACGGAAGATTTACCTCAAATTTTTTCTCTTAAATACTTGGAGTTTGTTTTTGTCTATTTCAGTTATTGACCACAACTCCGTTCCGTTGCAAAGAACTGATCGGACTACACTTTATACAGTGTAATTTTGCAAAGTCTGTTCAACAGCTTTGATTTAAACATTTTCTTAAGTGAGTTGCATGCTTTATATGCTCCTTGAATTCTCTCCTCCAATGAGATGCTCGTTGTATTGTTGAGGATTAGTTTGAACCACAAATACGTGAAAATTCATATGACAAAATTTTGTTTGTGCAAGGTGCCACCTCATTTTTGCTGGACATCAACATATATTTTTTGATAATATAATATATTTCCTCGAATTTTATCTATTGCCTTTTCAATATCACCAAAAGTATTTGGTAGTGTACTGTCGTTTTTGCTGATTATCGCAATATCATCCGCGTACGCGTATGCTTGTGTTGTGCTGTTAAATACATATACACATAGTAGAAAAAGTCTGCGTTCACCTATGCAAATATTCTTTGCATTAGAAAAAGTTCAAAACAATAAATATTTCAGAAATTTTTTTTAATGAGTTTTATTAAGTTCACTTAAACGTAACTATCACACATATTTCGCTACCAATAACAAAATCAAATTTAAAATGAGATCACATAAAATTAAAAAGGCCATTCAAACCAAACGGAAAAAGTTTGCGTTCACTTCAATAATAATAAAATAAAAGGCTTAAGATCATAGAAATGTTTTAAAATTAATAGCTAGTTGGATATCCACGCCTTTTTATGACTTCTAGAAGGCGTCTTTTCATTGATCTAACTAGTTTGGCTGTTATTTCTGGACTTATGGCTTCCCATTCCTCTTTAAGCGCGTTCTTGAGCATTTCCTTGCTAGTTATTGTACGCTCTCGTATTTTTTTTTCTAGAACGTCCCATAAGTGCTCAATGGGGTTAAGGTCAGGTGATTGTGGGGGTGTGCAAAGTTGTTTTGGAACATTGTACAACAACCACAACCTAACAATCTCTGCTGTGTGTTTCGGGTCGTTGTCCTGTTGGAAAACAAATCTTTCACCGAGTCCCAGTTTGATTGCACTTTCTCTCAAATTCGTTTTTAAAATATCGAGATAATCATGTCTGTTCATTATCGACTCAATAAACTGTACATTTCCAACGCCCGAACTAGCCATACACCCCCATATCATGGCACCTCCTCCCCCATGCTTTACCGTAGGTACCAGATTTTGCTTTCCACGTGCCGTTCCGTTTTTCCTCCAAATAATTTTACGACCTTTTATCCCGAAAATGCAAAACTTGCTCTCATCTGAAAAAATCACACTATTCCAAAACTCAGGTGGCTTGTTTACGTATTCCTTGGCGAAAGCCATCCGCTTAAGTCGATTTACTCGCGATATGAAGGGTTTTTTTCGGGCCACTCTGCCGTGAAATCCGATTCTTTTTCGAATTTTTTTTACTGTATCTGGATGTACTTTCTTTTGGTATTTTACTTCTATGTCTTTTGAAATTCGGCTTGCTGTTAGTCGTGGATTAGAATTCACAAGAATAGTTATGTTGCGTTCTTCTCTTTCCGTCAGTTGTTTTGGACGCCCAGAACGAGGCTTAGACTCCAAACAATTCGTTTGCTTGAAGTTGTTTATCACTCTTTGGACCGAGGAGTATTGCCTTCCAGCAATTTTCGCGATTTCCCGATAGCTCATACTATTTTGCCACAAGCTTACAATGATTTTCCTTTCACCAATATCTATTTCTTTTCGCCTTTGGTCCATAGTAACAAAAAATGTATTTCTAATATCAATTTTTCCCTCTTTAGATTTGTTCTTAACCGCGTCAACTACATGAATGATTTAAAATTTAATTTAACGTAATTGCCATGCAAATAATCGTCACTATTCGAAATGAACGCACACTTTTTCTGCTTAGCCTATTTAAGTAACTGTACTACAATCCCGTTATCTGAACACGACGCAGCTCAAACTCCAAAAAATTTTGTTCATAACCTCTATGAATAATTTTCTTTGAAATAAGTGAAAAGAAATAACTGAGAGTTTTAAGATAAACACGTTAAATTATTTTAATACTTTATAACAGTGGGTGAACGCAGACTTTTTCTACCATGTGTATATAGTATATGGCGAGTTATTTTTGCATCAGCTACTTCGTCTATTGCGAAGCAGAGTAAAATATTAAAAATGGTTAACTCCGGCCTGAGTTATAAACGCCTCGGATATTCTGTGTTATGCTCTCGATATAGTTTTGCGCAGAGTCATCATTACCATGCGCGTACATTTTTTGGGGATTCTTCATTGCACAAATAGTTATTACTGGTAAACTAAGCTCAAACCAGATGAAAAACTCGTAAATAAAGAAGCTGTCAGCATGTTGAGTTTGAGTGCACAAAATTCCATACAATAAGGATAGGAAAAAATGGTTTTTCGCAGTTAAGTCTTAATCTTAGTAAACCAGATGCTGTTAGCAGAGATCAACTTGCACACTCGTGTTGCATTTCAAAAATTTATTTATGTTAAGTTAAGTTCAGCTCCACGGATATGTGCACTTCTGGTAGATATGTCCAAAAGGGGGGCTTTAAATCTCAAAGTAAGTTCTTGGTGCATGTATATTTCGAGGATACATACTGGAAGCATTCGCATGCTATTAATTATTTGAGAGTGCACATGGACTTGTGCGATGTTCCTTTATCACTTCACTGCTTCACCGTTTTCCGCTTGCGCATTCCGCTTGTACATAATGTTTGCTCGACTGCTTTTAATGTATGCACAGTCTGTTGCATGTGTGCTTGGCTCTGGAGAATCAATGGTGCGTAATCGCCTAGAAATATGCTACGACTTTGACTTAATTACTTGTGCATGTTCGCGCATGATTATGTGAGAGAAGCAAGGCAAAAGATTCAGTGCTTAGCGGTTGTTCTAGAGGGTTTTACCATATGGGCGTATGGAAGTGGATTGGAAAAAGTGGTGCGTAAGGTATTAAGGAAATTATTATTATTTTTATTTAAAAGACGAAGGCACACCAGTGTGCACAATAATGGGTACTAAGGAAGTCCTTTTCTTTTAAACCTCAGGTACACCTGTTTTCACAATCGACACATTGCAATGTTTTGACTATTGATTAATGATAATTGATATTTATTTAATCTTTTTTTATCTTTAAGTCTCTAACTTTACACAAAATTTTAGAAATGCCAACAGATTTTCATAAAAAATTCAGGATTTTTATTTAGAATTTTTAGACAAATGTCTAGTATGCAATTTTATAGATCATTGAGTTTTAGTACAGCAAATTGCAAGTTAGAGCAGCTCAAAAATCGAAATAAAAAAAAATGTTTGACAAATGTTTTTGCCCAGCGGTGTTGTGCATTTTTTTCCATATAAAAAAATATCGGGTACTCGTTATAAAAAATAACCAAAATCAACGCTACTTTAACCTGCCATAATGATATATATATTAAATTTAAATGGTGTGGTAAATTTACAAGTGTTCATAACAGGCTCTCGGAACGGAGAGAGGAGTCCTGTGTTTGCAGAAAATCTCCCAAAGAAATCATGCCGAGTCAAATCGTATCCCATTCACGTCACCTTCGCGAGAGATAATCGTCTCAATGTGTTCATTAAAAGCTGTCGGAGCGTCCAACCTAGATTTTTATCCTTAAAAGATTATCCTTGCTAGGTATTTAAGACCGTATCTGAAAGATCATTTAGTATCTGCCATGTTTTTATCAGACAAAATAAATAGAAATCTTATGTACCTATATACGTATGTAAAACCATGATTTATTTAAAAAAAATTATATAAAAGATTAAATTGAAAAAATTATTATTTTTTTATTTGGAGCGGGAGTGGAGCTAAGAGCGAAATTAAATGCCGGTGCGGAACCAGAGCAAAGGGATGAAAAAACCTTTACTCTGAGACCTTTTTCATAAAAAACTTGTATCATCTGCCGCTTGTCGTGGTGGATTGCGTTCAATGACTTAATCATGAACGATAGATTTGACAAACACTACAGTCTGCCAACACCAAGCTATCTCTATTATCGAACCCTTTACCTACTAGCAGCAACTACCATTAGCGCTAACTCATCTGCTTTTGTTGTTGCAGCAATGCGAATGTGCGTAAATAGATTTGATCACGAGGCGAATGGGTAGTGAGTAGTCCAGCGCTTTAAAGCGAGCACTAATTACGCAGGTACTACTTGATTATGAATGCATGAAACAACAATACAAAGTAGTAGCATATGTTGCAAGGTTTGTATGTGTGAGTGCCCGCTATGCGCTGCGTGGGTATAAGCAGGTGGATTCGCTTGATGCGAGTATTTCGTATCGACGGCCATTGTATTGGCTGCATTGCATTGCATTAATGTATTGATAGTCCAGCTTGTTTACGGCTAACCAAAGTGCGTTGCATATCCGCCAATGAATGCTTGCTTACACGCATATGTTGCTTAGGTACGTTAGTATGTGTTTATACTTTTGTACACACGACTCGACTATGCCAAGCACAGCCGCTCATATTTATGTTGCTCTCAAAGGCTTCATTCCTTTGGCACATTTCTTACGCCCCAAATTTTGTATTCATTATCTGTGCGCACAGCATTCGAAAGCTGGTTAAATAGCAGCTGCGTGACGCAATGGAGTAGCTCAGTAATGTATAAACAATTACAAAACATTTCACAGTTGGCTAACGAGACTTGTTCGTTTATTGAAAAATAATGAATTTATTTTTGGTCATTTGAAATTTGCACCCAGCGGACTACTGAAGTTATTGTTTCTTCGACGCGGCTTTTCAATTGGTGCAATTTCAACACTTATAACGTAACTCAGCTTTTGCCTCCCGTAAAGGTCCCATATATTAATTGCAGTAGGTCATTTGTATGATAAAAGCAATTTTCGGAAAATAAATTTAAATATGTGCTTAACAAAGCTGTTACATTTGTCGCAGGGGATTCAGTTCAAAAACTTCATTCACAAGCAAGTTAAGCTAAAATCTGCTTCATACTTCATATCACCTTGATCAAAAAGTTTCCGGTATATATTCTTAAAATTCCAAATACAAGTTTATTTCTCAAAAGTAATAATATCACCTTCAATATATTGACCATCAGCTGCAACGCACTCCAGCTCTCGAAACATTTCTGGAACCATTGCCATCAGAGCCGTCGTCGAATTTTCTATTACTTCCTTTCAGCTGTATTCCCCGTAGAGAGTTTTTGCATCGATCAAACAGAAAAAAGACACAGGGCACCATATCAGGTGAGTTCCCTGGTCGTTGGATGGCATTCGTTTCGTTCTTGGTCAAAAATTCACGAATAATAATGGCACTGTGCCATGCGTTACTTTATTCCGACCGGTTTTTTTGGCGAATCGCTTCATTTAAACGTTTCATAACACCCAAATACGAGGTGTGTTCAAAAGGTATTGCGAATTTTGTGTTTTTTCAAAAATTAGTTATTTATTCATTAATATCTCTTTTGTCCCCTTCAAAGTAATCCCCATGAGAAATTATGCAGTTGTTTGCACAAAGTTTTTTCCAATCCTCGAAGCACTTCAAAAAATAATTTTTTTAGCTTCTCCTTTTTCAGCTTCTTCTTCGATGCTGCTTTGATCTCGTCAATCGTAGCGTAGCGTCGTCCTTTCATAAGTCTCTTCACTTTCGGGAACAAGAAAAAGTTACAGGGGACCAGATCTTGAATAACGGTGGCTGTGGCATCATTATTGTGTTGTTTTTAGCAAAAAAAAAAAAGTCGCGCACAAGCAACGATGTATGAGCAGGGGCGTTATCGTGATGCAGGAGCCAATTTTTGTTCTTCCACAAATCCGGGCGTTTTTGGGGGATTGCGTATAACTTGCAGGTAATATTCCTTATTGACCGTTTTACCCTGTCGCAAGAACTCATGATGCACAACGCCCCTGCAATTGAAGAAAACGGTAAGCAAATGTACGAATGTACGACCGAACTTGGCGCTCTTTTTTCGGTTTTGATTCGAGCGGCAGCTTCCATTGAGATAATCGCTCTTTGGTTTCCACGTCAGAACCATAAACCCACGATTCGTCACCAGTTATGACCCTCTGGAGCAAATTTGGGACGTCGCAGACAGAGTCCAACATCTTATTAGTAATGTTCATGGGATGCTGCTTTTGGTCGAAATTGAGCAGTTTTGGTATGAATTTTGCGGCGACCCGTCTCATGCCCAAGTCATTAAAAAAAACAAAAAAATCGAATGGCATGAGCCAATCGATATGTCTAAGTCCTCAGCAATTTTTCTAACGGTGATTCGCCGATTGGCCAATACCATTTTCTTCACTTCATCAGTTTTTTCGTCTGTTGTTGAAGTGCTCGGGAGCCTGGCACGCCAGCACACTTTTCGCCGTTCACATCTTCACGGCCTTCTGAGAACATTTTGTACCACCGATAAACGTTGCTTTGGTCCAAAGTAGCTTCTCCGTATGACACAGTCAATATTCGGAATGCATCCGCGCACTTAATTTCGTTTTTCACACAAAATTTGATACAGGTTCTTTGATCCATCTTTTTCAATGGGTAAAAATCGAAGACGAGCCGAAACACGTACGAGCAAAGCAGCTGTCAACAATTAACTGAACATTCAAAAGGGCCGAACTCGTCGGCATGAGTGAAAGACATAATTACCAACATATTGCCACAAAAAAATAGAAATTCGAATATACGTAACCTGCGAAAATTCAAAATTTGCGCTACTTTTTGAACACACCTCGTAATAGTCATGATTAACTGTCTGACCTTCTGACAAAAATTCGTGGTGTGCAATACCGTTGTGCTCCATAAGAACCGTGAGCATCACAAAACGACGTAGGTTTTTTGGGCTTGGTACATTTGGAGGTCTTCACACACTTGCCTGATGTCTGGACTTCATGTCGTACTCGTAAACTCGCGTCTTGTCTCCATTAATGATGCGTTTGATGAATGTTGGATAGGATTAAGTTTTGTGGAGACATTGAAGCGGCTTCTATTTTGCATGAAATTCAGGTCCCAAACCATTATCTGCAATGCGCTAAACGGATTCATAAGCATTGTTCAAGTCCTCTGACATCTCTCTGATGGTTAATTTGCGGTTATTGACTTTTCTTTCACTTTATTCATGTTTTCACCAATTTCAATGTGGACGGTCTGCCATCCTCGATTCCTTTTGAAGCGTTCCTGCCACTCATAAGCAGTTTTTTCTTTGGAGTATCATTACAGTTTCTCAACATTTATGAGGTTTTGGCCTATTTTTAAAGCTGTAAAAATTAGAAAACATGTGCAGACGGCGTAACTTTTAGAAATATAAAGTAATGGCGATAGAATTTTGGTAGGAAAGTTATTCACAGATGAAACAACCTAGCAAAAAAGAAAGAACAAAACTCAATTCGGTTGACTTGGAGCATCATCTGGAAAAATAAACGCATAATAAGCAAAATTAAAAAAAAAAATCAGTGTAAGTGAAAGTGCTGGAAATATAGAGTCAGGTATTGGATCGAAGTAACCCACTGACGTTCATTAAACAAGCCGATGTGGAAAGTTTTTATTGCTGATTCCTGAAATGATTTTGCGTGACCAAAAAGAAATTTGATTTTTGCTGCTGAGGATAGTGAATAGTCGTTAATATCAGTATACAGCATTGGCACTGATTATTATATGACAGAATGCTGCACAGAAATTGGCATTCCATGCTGCCTAAAAACGGGGAAAAAGTTATGTCTCGAGTTCATAAAATATGCGTTTTCTTAAAGTTGCAATGTGTGGTTTATGGAAAGGGATCAAATATCTAAAGTTAAAAGCTGATTTTGGATTTTAAAAGTTTTGTTAAAATTTGTCCTATTTGTTCGTTTTTTGGAGTTCGTATGACAAATCGAACGAAGTAGTACGTTCTGCCTCTTATTACCGAATGTCATCATACTGAACTACGACATAAGCGTACGCTCATACATTCCATAAACCGAAAATTAATTTTTTAACTTCAGTTTGGATTTTATTTATTTATTATATAGCAAAGGGAAGCTTAAAAATACTAATTAATTTGTTGAAACTTCACAAATGCATACATATCCGCTTAAAATATGGACTGAAAAGTCCCGGGCCTAACAAAGAAATCACTTCTTTTTTGTTCAAAATTAGCTTTATTAATAAACGTGATTTGCACAGAGAACAACGAAATCAACCCTATTAGTATAGAGACATTAGATAACATGGTAAATGGACTCCCTAATTACTGTAACCAAGCATTGCACAAGGTTTGCCCAGCAGCTAAGCATAGAGAGAAGAATAAGCTACCCTGGTGGTCAACCGAACTGAAAAAAATACAAGAGACAAATTAAAAATATATTAAAAAGAAATAAGAAAAGCGAAAAAGTATTCATGGAGAACTTTTTGTGGGGAGATAGAGAAGCATCTCGACTGAGAAAAATCCTAACCAAGTCCGCCCAACCCATATACAGCAGTGGTAAGACCTACCATGACATATGATGTCTTAGTTTGGTGGCCAACACTTGCGAAAAAACTATGGTAAAACGTTTAGGAAGTATTCAAAGGGGTGCTGGTCTCTGCATTAACAGGGCAGTAAAGACTACGCCCACGGCAGCGATGAATGTGATGCTGCATCTATTACCGATTGAGGCCTACAGCAAACAACTAGCGGCGAAATCGGCGGTTAGGTTAAGAGAATCTTCTTACTTAGCCACTAATAGGAAGGGTCACACAAAAGTACTAGACAAATACCCCTTATTACATCGAACAACAGTTTTTTGTAACTGAGTAGAGCTGCACTTAAATAGTACATCCTTTACCACAACTTTCCCAACGAGAGAAGATTGGGAAAATGGGGTAATATACGATAGATGTGGAGTCAGTATCTATACTGATGTTTCCAAGCTCAATGAACACGAAGGCAGAAGCCTTCACTCTGAGGAAATTAGTGCCAACATTTCTTTCCTGGGAAAACCAGTTGGTCTTAAAGAAAAGTGTTCTCACCACAAGACATATAAATACATAATATATTCAGACAGCCAATCGGCCCTGAAATCATTATAATGACCTAATACTAATTCGAAGACAGTAAAAGGAATTATCAACGTGACAGTACTTTGCAATAAACCTGCTCTGGGTGCCGGGTCACGGCAATATAGAAAGTAATTGCAAAGCAGATGAACTAGCGAGATTGGGTACCACATTACCGATCCACCTAGATAAACCTCTAGCAACTTGTAAGCTATTAATAGGCAAATACACCATCAAAGCTACCAATGTGCTATGAACTCAGTCCAGGTCAGGGCAACAAGTAGGATGACGTGGCCAGAATGGAACATGGGCTGGTATCACAATGGGCCTGGTGGTATCACAATGGGGCTACAGCAGTTTTAGGTGTGTCAATTGGCATCCACTATACCTACTTACCTACCTTACGCCATCATTCCAGCGCCGCTCTAATATTTCAATACCACTTTTGTAGAACGATTTATATTTTGCCTCAAAATATGCCTCTGTTTCAGCGATAACCTCTTCGTTGGAGCGAAATTTTTTGTGACTAAGAGCCAAATCTGGCGGATACATTGGATGTGAGAGCAATTCAAAGTTGATTTCACGTAGTTTTGGCATTGTTTTGATCGACTTGTGACATGGTGCGTTGCCTTGATGAAACAAAATAGTGAGCAAATGCTGCACCCACTTTGAACAGAGCATTCTCATAGTCAAATGCTCATGCAATGTAAAGCCAAGACGTTCTTTTGATATCTTTACGATGTCAGCTAACTCACGCAACTTCACTTTTCAATCTTTCAAAACGATTTTGTAGATTTTTTTTTAATTTTCTGGTGTTATCGCCTCCTTCGGACGTCCACTGTGTTGTGTATCATCGGTGTCTCTACGACCACCACGTTTGAAGTCAGCAAACAATCGTTTAATTGTCGTTTCTGATGGAGCGAAGTCACTTGAACGGTATTTTTTCCCATCAACAAGCAGTGTAAAATTAAAACACGAAGTTCTTTTTAATCAGCATAATAACTCACGAACTAATGAATATATCATCATGAAACTTTAACAGCTGTCTTTTTAAGGTGGGTACTAACTGAAAAAGGAGTGAATGCAATAAAACTTGTGCCATCTATGTGCTAGATCCGGGACTTTTCAGTCCATGTATTATGCAGCTAAAATCAACAACGTAGTATCAGCGAGAACTGTACGACGTCGATTGTACAACATGAATCTTCCAGTCTGAATAGCTCGTAAGGTTCCTCTGTTGAGACAAGCAAATTTAAGGAAGAGGAAAAATTGTACTCTCGTGCACAAGTCAAGGTATGGAAAAATGGTGTAACATATTTTGGGGCGATGAAACCAAAATAAATGTATTTGGAAATGATGCTGGGGTTCACAAAAAGGAACAGTCAAGCACGATGGTGGCAACATAATGATTTGGGAACACCTCTCTTGCTGTGGAGTTACCTATTCAAATCATAACCAATAAAATAGACAAATTTATTTCGAAGAACATATTCAAGTAGTGACGCTACCATTTGCTCAAGAGAATAGACCACTTCTATGGTTTTTATCCAAGATAATGATCCAAAACACTCCTCAATATTAGTACGTGAATGGTTTCTACAAAACAATGTCAAAGTTATGGATTTGCCAAGCAAGTCATTCAACCTTAGCCCCATTGAACACTTTTTGGGAGATTTAAATAAGCGAATTGGAAGAAAACATTAAAAAATAACTAGGGTTTTTGGCAAAAAATTGAAGAACTGTGGTGTTCTACCCCCACAAAAGCCTGCAGAATGCAATCATTGAATGAACTTCGATAATTTAAACAGCATTTTTAATAAAATCACTGAACTGTTTTTTGTGGTATCTATTTTTATTTCGTACCTTTTTTAATGACCACACGACTGTTTCCTTTTTGTTTCTATTGTCACTAGTCAAAGTTTTAAGATATCCTTAAAATATTATTTGTATTTGTTATTTTAATCTATGAAATCAAAATCACAAACAATTGAATATTTGTTATTATCTTTAAAAACTTGAATTTTCCGTATGAATGGGGGGCGTACCTATTTTAATGCCCATATGTGTATATTTGTTATATCTATGGAAAGTGCACAATTATTTGTGTGCAGCTCTGCTAAATGTATTGTATTATACTCGTATTTTTATTCCGATTACTATTGGGTTGGCAACTAAGTAATTGCAAATTTTTTTAGAGAAAATCAAAGACAATTTTTTCATGGAACCAAATAATTTTATTCTGTAATGTATTGCCCATTTTGAGCAATAACCTTTTTCATCTTTCAGGCAGCATTATAATCTCATGTTCGTAAAACTTCTGGTTTTCATTAGCAAAAAACTGAATCAGGTACGATTTGACATCAACAACATTTTTGAAATTTTTACCATTCAATGAGTTTGTAAAGATCGAAACAAAAAGTAATCAGATGTCGCAAGGTCAGGACTATATATGTTAGTTAATGTGGCAGAACATCGCAACCAAGCTCCAATAATGTTTGCCGAGTAGCCAAAGATGTGTGTGACCTTGCATTGTCATGATGGAATACAATACTTTTTCGATTTGTCAATTCGGGCTGCTTTTCTTCAACTGCATTGCTTAAGGGGGTAGTATGGTATTTTTTTTTTTTTCATTTTTTTTTTTTTTTTTTTTTTTAAATTATTCTATAACATCTTAAGATTATCGTGTGAAAGTTTGAAGTGCATTAGAGTAAAATTGACAAAGACACAAAGGATTAAGTATCTACCTCTCCAACCGGATTTCACGCTGCCGAAAATCTTTAAACGCGTTTTTCTCACACTTGCCTTTTTTACGGTCGGGGTCCACTGTAGATTCATATCTACTGCACCGACTCTTTTTAAATTTGGTTTTTTTGTTTCTTTACTTTATTCACGAGGTAATGACGTCGAGTTTTTTTTTTTTTTAATTTTGTCATATTTTAAAACAACAAAGTTTTCAAGTTTTTTTATGAAAAATCGGTGTTTTGATTTCAAAGCGCTTTAAAAAATTAAAAAAAAAAAAAAAAATCCAAGTTGTTACCTGCGAAACTTTATTAGCTGATGAAATCAATTTGGTTTTTTGATTTTAGTTGATCCAGTAATGAGTTCTGAGGGACACCGCAATAAAACTTTTTTATGAGACGTCCGCGAAGATTCGCTGCCACCAACTCATTTCTTCATAAAAATCAATGAAAATTTCACACAATATTCTTTAAATATGACTTTATAATGAAGTAATTTTAAAATTTTGAATAAATCAACTGTGTCGACAAAAAAAATTTCGAAAAATATGCTTGTTTTACACCGAATTAACCATACTACCCCCTTAATTGTGTTAGCTGTTCAATGTAGACACCAGAATTGATCGTTTGGTTGAATGGTAAGAGTTCAAAGTAGGCAATTCCTTTGTAATCATACCAAACTGATTACAAAACCTTCTCTGGATGAATATCAGTTTTTGATGTTGTTTGAGTTGGTTCACCTGGCCTGCTCCACGATTATTTCCGTTTGATATTTTTGTAAACAACCCGTTTTTCATCGCCAGTTATCAGTCGTTTTAAAAGTGGAGAATTTTCATTAGGTTTCTTTAACAAATCGCCGCTGTTAATGCGTTGCGTTAAATGCGTTTCTTTCAGTTCGTGAGGAACCCATGTATCGAGTTTTTGAACATAGCCAAGTTATTTGAAGTGATTTTCAATGCATGTATGTGATGCATGAAGCTTCCATGCAATCTCACGTGTTGTAGTGTGCCGAGCCGAATCGATTATTACTTTGATTAGGGTGTCATCAACTCCAACTGGACGACCAGAGCGTTTTTCATCTTTGAGTGAAAAATCACCAGAACGCAATTTGACAAACGAATTTCGACACTACCGTTCTATTAAGGCTTCGTCACCATAAGCAGCACATAACTTTTTATGAGCTTGCGATGCGGTTTTCCCTTTGCGGAAATAAAAAAGCAAAATAGGTATGACGAAAATGTTCCTTGTGACTTTCCATTTTTGAATGACCGCCAAACCAAAACTACGCAACCGATCAAAAACCTTTTTTTAATTATTGTCAGCTGAATTGCCAACTATCAAATAACAAAATGTGTTTTACATTTATACTACGCCTGCAAGCCTAAAAATTCAATTGAATACATCTATGAGTGAAATCCGCAATTATTTAGTTGCCAACCCAATATTTTTAAGCTAATTTCAATTTCATAAAATTTTTGCCGTTGGCAATATTAATTTTCACAAATTGTTAACGAAATTTTTGTAGCGTTGGATTATGGTGGCATTGGTATGTGGGTATGTGTGAGTAAGTGTGAAAATTTATGTGATTTTTAATGCGGAATCGTAAAGCTGCAAATTGTAATAAACGGAAATTGAAAATAGTTTAAATTAATAATAATGATGGCAAAAAGCGCTAGTTGAATTTAATTATAAACGAAGAACAGTTGAAATCATAACTCAACAATAAAAACAACGCGAGCGAATTAAAGCCAGAGAAATAAATGGCCACAAGGTAAATTAAGGCTTTTGCATTAGTGGCGGAATTCAAAAATATATAATTGAGCTTAATTACCAGACGGCCTTAACAGGCTTTAGCTGGTTATACAAAATTTTCACACAAATTTCATTTGTGTGTATTTATAGAGAAAAGTCTTTGTTTTATTAATTGCAATTGCATGTAAAAATATGATAGTTTTATATATTTTATAATTATGATGGTATTTTTTTTGAACTAGGCTTTCGGTTTATCCGGAAGGATTAATTTAGTCTTTCAATGGGGTTGAAAACTTGCATTACGCTGTGAGAAGTGCGCTGGCAGCACAGCTTTCTTTGGCTTAGTAGCTTAACTAGAGATCATGACACTCATAATGTTATGGTTGTCGTTCAATTCTTGATATATATTATTCTTATATATATTTTCCATAATTAAAACCAAAAAAAGTAAAAGTAGGGGGAAAGGTTAGGAAAGCTATTCCGGAAGACCAAATAAAGGACCACCCTCTTGCTAACATACATACTCAAGATCTCACGTGGGAGACACGTCACTGTTCGCAGTTATAAACTCGCAGTTTTATGATAAGCTTTATGCTTACTTATTCATTGATCTCTATCCGTCTCAAATCACTTAACCCTCCGATGTTCGGTGCCTTATGATGCGGTAAGTGCATCATATGGGTCTGCCCAGACCCATACAAATAATGTAAGAAATACGGTTTTAAAAATAATTTTATTTATTTATTTGAACGGATTAGTATTAATTACGAAGAGCAATTGGGTTTACAACTATATAGTTGCATGGAATGTTCATTAAGATATATGGGACGATTACATTTGCTACAGTTATAACGAGTTTTGCGTCGCTTTTTCGAAGAAGAAGCAGCACAATGGTAGCACGATGACCGTGTTGAAGCAGCTTGAGCGTATGATTGATGCTGATATTGAAAAGATTCATTTCTTGTCTTATATGAGCAAACCTCCATACTAATGGGTTAGTCGCCCGTTTCGTCATATGTGGGATAACTAGCTGCCGTGCCAATTCAATGATAAATGAGCGCCTCTTATCATTCTGCTTTGTCGGCTTCAGCTCGTCATAGATGATGAATGAGGCCAAACCGGCAATATCAAGCATATTATAAAACATTGCCAGTGGCCAACGGTTTTTCGAGCGCTTGCACGAATAGCCAGTCTACATTTGATCCATTGTATCTACCCCCGCTTTAAATTTATTGTAGTCCAAAATTTGATCTGGCTTGAATCCTTTCAATGGATTGGTGCTTTGACGGTAATGGGCAGTGGATAACGAGCGCAGAGCGATATTATTATTGTGATAACAAAATAAAGTGCTTTTAACATTACGCTTCGGGTTAAGCAATTCATGCGGAATGAAGGTCTTATTTTTTCTTACGGTACCGACGAAAGCCACTCTACGATCCATCAACATTTCTGCCAAGTTGTATGTTGAAAAAAAATTGTCAGCATAAACAATCCTACCGCTGTCCACATAATTTTCCATCAATTTCATGATGACCCGTTCACCTTGATTCGTTTCTCGCTGGCCACCTGGGGGTTTTCCGGTATAAATTATACCTTTCAAAGGGTAGTTTGAAACAGAGTCACAAATCCACCACACTTTCATGCCATATTTTCCCGGCTTACTCGGAATATATTGGGTGAATCGAGTACGCCCACGATATGGAAATAACTGTTCATCGACGGTTACATGACAATCCGGAGTGTATGCTTTCTCTAAATTGGTCATCAGCATGAGCCATACATCGTCCAGGGCAGATTTGCTTTGCTTCAACCTCTCAGCACGAGTACCACTGTTATCGAAACGGATGAAAGTAGTTAAGCTCTTGAACCGATTCAATGACATAGTGGCCTTATAAATTGGCATATTGTAACTGGCCCACAATTCTTTCGCTGACTGAGAATCCGAGTGGAATACACCAGTAATAAGTAGCATCCCAAAAAAAGCATACATTTCGTCTTCGTTAGTCCTTTCCCACGAACGCTGTTTATTACTGGGATTCTTTTCATTCCATAGACGAAACGCTTCAACAGCTTTTCTGTTGGTTTCCCGCACAATGATACTTACGATTTCAGGAGACAGCAATAGCTTGAAAAGAGCTTTATGACTCGGTGACGCTCCTCGTAGTGGCCTTTTACGAGTAAAAGTTGTAACATTGTGACAACGAGGCCTTCCAGGTGGTGGAGGATTTGAATTCCACATCTTACCATCTTTCGACCTGTATATAAGGCCCTGGGTAATAGATGTGCTGCATGATTCCATTGTGGTTGAAGCCTGAAGGGCGATAGCTTCTCTATACAAATCCTCAATATCATCATGGTTTTCATCCAGAACAGCCTCTAACTCGATTTCCTGTTCTATATCTGATGCTTCACCGAAGTCATCTTCATCTGGAAAATATTCATCACCTTCTACGTCGCCACTTGTTTCAAATGGATCGGACTCCTGTCCCATAATTTCTTCAATTTGTGCCTGAAGTCGCTGACGTTCTTCCGGACTCACATTTGCTGCACTTAGCTTACGAAGCAAACGCGTAATCACATCAACTTCATCCATATTTACTTGTTCCATTTTATTTAAAAAAACACTTCCCACTAATTAAAAAACACGTGTTCACTTTAATTTTTAAATGTCAACTAGAAAATTATCTCTGCCGCTGCCTCCGCTAACAGTTTAGTTGTTTACACCTAACGGTTAACCAATTTACATGAGAAGCTTATATGGGTCTGCACAGACCCATGTGAGCTTAATTAACGAAATTAGTTTAACATTATTATTTTTACAACAAATATAGCAAAAATCTTAATTTTGCTACTTCATTGTGTTTAGCACACTACATTTTAGGAAGTCATGGACTAAGAAGCCTCAGATATTAAAAATAAAAGAGATACATACATTTAAAGATCGAATGGGTCTGGCCAGACCCATATGAACATCGGAGGGTTAATCTTACAATTTGTGTTAGAGACTATTTTTGTGACTTGAGATGATTTGGGTATTCAGTAACTTGCAGTTTTAAAATATAATCCAAATTTGGTTGTGAAAACCAGCAGCTGATAGTGTGCAAGGATGATATATCACCAGGTTTACTTTAAAATCTGGTGAAAAACAAAATTGTGAGGGGAACTTTGGCTGCCATGCCACTTGGGAGATTCGGTTGAATTCTCCATGATCATTGCACAAGTATTCACACTCTCGTCCAATCAGTCGTTGTTCAGACGGCAACGAAGTGTCATTGGTTGATTCTTTTTTCGTTGGTAAACGCAATGTCAGTTTTTTTGTAAACACACCGCAAGTGACGCCAGTCCATCAGCTGATTCTATCGAATTCGTTGAGCCCCGATTTTCTCCATGGGTAATGTGTTTCAGTTAAGATGTACTATATACTTAGTTTTGCCTTAAATTCTGTGACAATTTTTACAATTTACACATTCGCAGAAAAAAGTTATTTTTCCTTTGCTCGTACGGATTGTCTACTCATAAATTATACTAAGCTTCATGGCAAATGTCGCCAGTTGACTTTGGACTGGGGAGCTATGTAAAATCCCATTGCACTGTTTGCCTTACAAAAGTGTGGTAAAGGTTGCAATAGTGAATTGTTGAAAAAATTTAATATTTCGAGAATGTTCGTTTACCGCATGATCAATCGATTTTCCCAAACATCTGAAATAGCAGACAGAAAACGAAGTCGTCCTACTCGCATGGTTCGAACCAGTGCAGCCATAAAAGCCGTTAGAGAAACAGTTCGCAGAAGTCCCTTAAGAAGACCGAAAATCATCTCCAGGGAAACGAATGTATCGACCAGTCTCATGTCAAGACTAATTAGAGATGATCTCCAAATGAAAGCCTTCCGTGGCTCAACCGGTCACCTTTCGACAACGAGCTTGAAGAAAATTATACTCGACAGATGCAACGACCATGAAAATATTCTTTTCAAAGATGAGAAAATTTTCACTGTTGAAGAAGTTTTCAATTAGCACAACGACGAAAACTATGATAAAACTTCAAAAGACGCCAAAAATGTTGTTTCAAGGGTTCAGCGTGGTCACCATTCAGCCTCCGTAATGGCTTGGTGGGGCGAGTCTGGTAAATCCGTTACATCTCTTCATTTCTGCGAGAAAGGGGTTAATACCGGGGCAAAAGTGTACAAGGAGGACGGCTTGGGAGGCGTGGTGAAGCAGTTGAGCAGTACTTCTTCATAGGAAAGCGTGGCATCTTTCAGGTAAATTTCGCTGCAGCCCACAAGGCAAAACCCACCTAGCAGTGGCTAAAAAATAATATTACTGAGTTCATGGCCGCAGAAGATTAGCCGTCTGAATCCATTGGCCTACAGTTTGTGGTCAGAATTGAAGAACATGGCCTGTCGAAGACCGCACAGAAATTTAGATAGTCAATATCCATGAAAACCGTGCGTGATCCAATACCTAAATAGCCTAACCGTTTGGAGGCTTGCGTAAAAGGAAATGGCGATCATTAGATAATATCAACTTCATTAAAAAAGTATAATAATTTCATATCTAGGTATAGGGAATTTAATTTGTAACAGAACTTATGGCAGGACTAAGTATAAGTATAAGGACTGCAAGAAAATGTACCTATTAATCGATTTCTTGAAATAATGTTATTATAAAAACATTATGTAAGGAATACGATTACTGAAAAAAATGATATTTTTGTTTTATTAGTGTTTAATGTGAATCGATTATTAAGAAATATCTGGTACTTTTTTAATACTTTGAGAACCTAAAACAATAATATTGCATTATGTGTTTTATTAAATCGTAGTTTAATAGATAATTTCATGAAATAAATTTTTTGAATTTGATATTCGGCTAAGAGTTACATGGCCCTTTCGATCAGTCCAATTTTTGACTTATTTTTCCAATTAATCTGGCCGTATGGCTTCAGTATTGTGATAAATCGATTATTAAGCGCGCTATATAACAAGACGGTACGTTAAAATAAAATGTTATTTATATTTAGCTGATCAATTTTTGGAAATTTCGCTAGCGCTCTATCGAAAGAAATAAGCACGAATGATGCCGCCAGTTCTCTATGAACTTCCCGAAATTTTTCTTTTTGTTAAAAGTAAATTTCCTCAATTTGGATGCTTTTTTCTGGCGTTATACTATTCATGATGACTTGCCAAACCTTACTGAATAGAAATCTCAACACAGTTTGCCATTCTTAGCTATTAAACCATAGTTATTGACATCTATAGTTGTCAGGCAGCTAAAAAAACACGGGATAGAATCATTTGATGTTGCTGCACTCATGAGAAATAACTCCTGCTGAAGACGCCGAGCGAATTAGGGTGACATGGGTGCAGTCATGGGTGCGCCTATTACTCCTGAAATGTCAAATTTTTAATAAAAACTGAGAATGTTTTTGTTCTGACAATGCTTAATGAAGTTGTGATGATCAGCAACAATATCAGATCTAATTTTGCTATGCTTATACTTGACCATTGGCTTGCGGAATTATTTTCTTCCTGCGATAAAATCTTGGGTCTTATGTACTTCGTACAGTATGCAGGATTTCGTGCGGGCATATTTATAAGACGAAACATTGATGTGTCAGTCCGCTACCAGCAGCCCGACTGCAATTCTGGTTCGGGCTTTTTTTGGTTGTCGCGTTAAGCCTTCGCCCGAGAACTAACTTAGTCAGTCAGTGTTGCATTTGAGAGTAGCTAATACGTCAAATCGCTACATGTTGTCTATTGACAACTTATAGGCCCGTCACAATGGATTCGTTGCGTTCGTTGTGGCAACGAGTTTAACTGACAGCAAAATGGATTATATGTAATATATTTGAGCCGAAGGCGCCACATACGTGCCATATGCCATGTCGGAGTGCACAAAAATTGGCTACTTTTTACTTTTACCATACGGCAAATATGACAACTGCTTTATATATTTTTGCCTCATAGCCTCATATTTTTGCATTTAGCAAAGAGCAAATTCATTTTGATAATAAAATTCGTAAAAAACTCCGCTATATCTTATATAAGATGCATCAAATTAATCACCCCATCGGAAGATTGAACATTTTTGCAAATGGCGACGTACGCTAATCATATTTGACACTTGCGAACTACACAGCTGCACATACATATAAAAAATGAAGAGCGTAGAGGTGAAAATAAAGATTTCCATCAATATAATCTTTTTTATTAAAAAAAAAATATTAAAAAACCGAATTGGATGGTATAATTGCACCTTACGCCCTATATTGGGTATTTGGCCGTGCTTCTCCTCCTATTTGTGGTGTGCATCTTGACGTGGTTTCGCAAATGGAGGAGCGTATAGTTTTAAACCGACTCCGAACGGCAAATTAGTTTATATGAAAAGCCTTTTTAATGATAGAAATATACTCGCAGGTTTGCCGTAGCAGAGGAGTGACCGTTATTAGAAAAATATTTTCCATGACTAGGTTTTGAATGCCCATACTGTGTCTCGAACTCGGGCACTCCTTAAAGGTAGTCACTAATCAAACCATCCGGCTGCAGCGGCCGGGACATACCCTTTAAATAAAAGCAGCATCGGATCCTTGCACTAACATTAAACACAAAATGGACGTAGAACTAAAAATTTTTTTTAATATTCTCTAAAATCCAATATCTCAAAAATGGTTAAGTTTTGAACATTCCGAATTAATCAGAAATTACCTAAACCTAAAGTGACTAGGACTACTTTTAGGTAACTCTGTAATGCATTTTCCAATAAAAGTTCTGGCGTTTTATGGGTAGGTATTCCTGTTTAAATATACAGTTAGTAACAGAAGTAAGTATACACCGGATACGCTTTCAATTTTCCCCCAATCGATTCCTTCAAACAACCTAAGTTCTAACAAAATTGTGTTTTACTTACACGAATGAAATACAAAAATCATATTTAATCCAAATAATGACAAAATTTTAAAAAGGAACAAAATTATAGCTTTTTATATTAAACTTTATAAAAATGCAAAACTCAAAAGTTAGTATACAGTTCATCATATTATTAATTTGTGAAATCAAAAACATAATTAAAATCAAATCCTAGTATTTGGTAGGATAACCATAAGACTTTACAATCGCTTTAAGTCGTGAATACATTGACTTCACCAAGTTTTCAGTTAGAGCTGGTGGTATTTTATTCCATTCCTGTTGAAGGACGTTTTTCAGTTGTTCCTTATTTCTAATCGAATGCTTACGTATTTTCCGCTTTAAATGTTCCCATAAATGTTTCGATTGGGTTGGTATCCGGGGACTGTGGCTGTGCTTTCAGTTGTTTTCGCACATTGTATGACAGCCTCTCTCGTACAATGTTGGATGTGTGCTTGAGGTCATTATCCTGCTAGAAGAAAAACGTTGCTGCAATGCCCAATTTTGTAGCGCTTTCTTTTAAAATATTTTTCAAAATATTTAAGTAAATACCAAGTTTCCAAGCCCGTTCGCAGCCATACATCCCCAAACCATCACAGAGCCCCCTCCATGCTTCACAGTGTCGGTCATATTGTTTTGATTCAATTCCGCGTTAACCTTTCTCCAAACTTTTTCACGGCCATCAGATCCAACTTACACTCATCAGAAAATATGACTTGGTTCCAAAACGTTTGGCCATATTTTTCATGAACTTTTACGAATGAAATCCGTTTACTCCGATTGACACTACTCACGAGGGGCTTTTTCCTAACATTGCGCCCATGATAACCAGGACTATGCAAAACACGGCGAATAGTTTGGGTGCTAAATTGTTTTCCAGTTTAATTTTCAACTGCAGATTTTAATTTGGGGGTAATTATTTTGGGGTTTGTCCTGATTTTCCGTACGACTCAGCTTTTTTCTCTGGGACTTAAGAGCGGCGGGCGCCCACAACGCTCTTTATTAGTGGTGCTTCCCGCACTTTTATATTTATTCACAATCTTTTGAACTATAGCAAATCTCCTATCTATCAAATGACCGATTTCTCGCAATGGTTTATGTTCCTTGTGATATATTTTAATCAGTGTTTTTAAATCATCAGAAAGCTCTTTTCCTCTTGGTGCCATTACTGAAAATGTCGCAAAAATTATTGTAATATAATACAAAACGTTCTTCCCTAAATTTTTATACTCACTTTAATGATTTCCTTTTACTAGCTTTAACTTTTTTAATCTATACATAAAAATAAATGTTATGCTAACTGAACAATCGTTTGCTATATACTAACTTTTGTGACATAAATTTCGCTGGCATCAAAGACAAAGCAAAGCGTGAATAACGGTACCTAAAATTTACAGCTAAATTAAGGCGCATATGAAAGCTTTTCCCAGTACACAATTACCATGTGTAAAATATTTTGATTACATATTAAGGAAAGCGGTAGCGTCAAACAATTCCATAAATCACGCTCCTGTATACTTATTTATGTTACTAACAGTAATACATTATTTTTGAGTGATGAAAGCAAAATTTGATAATCTTATTGTATGAGCAATTCTTCAGGGACAGAAAGTGAAAATATAGCAATGTTTTATACAATTCGGGCCACTGGTTGAATACTTGAAAAGTTTCATTGAAATTTATGTCGAAATACTATTTTAAATTCAACATCTGAATTTTTGTGCAAACTTTCCCTAAACAAATATCGCAATCCGGCAATGCATTGCGTATGAATGCCTCTGCTCACGTATTTATACGAGTGCACTTTAACACATTACTCACAGCAGCACAGGTAAAATAATTGAAATTAAAACTAAATTAGGTAAAATTAAAAAAAAAAACAGTCATTATTCATAAATTTACACATTTTAATGCGATTATTATCGCTGTAAGTCGAAAAGTCACACCGTTATGAAATTTAAAGCCATGCATTCACATTTGTGCTTATGTATGTGTGGGAGTTCCTAATAGAAATACCTACGTATGCATTTAACTATCATACTCATACCCAATACTCGTATATGCAAATAAATTTTAGGCTAAACTTCAATATATTCTAACTGTAAATGAAGGTTGTACATATGTGCATATGTATATGTGACAAAGTATAGGTGTATCTGCTCATGTGGCATACAGATCTATGGCAATTCGAAATGAAAATATGTGTGTCTACATTCCCTTTCGCCCGAGTATGGGTAATCGCATGCAGTTCTGTGCTCGCATGTCTGGTAAATATAGAAATTCAAATACCGAGTACTTACAGTTCATAAATATTCATTAAACAAGAGTTCAGCAGCTGTAGCATTGCCGAGCCTGATTATAATTTACTTTTGTGTGCTCAAGTACTTATGTATGTGCGTATGTACACATACCCAGCAGGGAAGTGCATCAGACCTGAATCGGTATTCACAATTAAGATACTTTTCTACAAGGAAATACAAGGTGGCGCAAAATTAATCATTAAATTTTGTTTTTGAATAACTTTTCTACCAGAAAAAAATTCTTTATTTTGATCTTTACGTTGTCTGTTTGCGCCATCTTGTGGTTGAGGCTAGTTGCCTTTTTCGCCAGAAATGGTGACTTTTACAAATATTTCAAGTATTGGGCATGGGAATAGGTTTCCGTGCTTTCTTAGAAAAAGTTACGAATTACTTAAACAATTAACCCTGCTACTACGTTAGGGTCTTTTTATGACCCAAATTGCATATAACATCACTGTATTTCTGACTGGTGGAATATGTATATTTGAAAGTTCTTACTACTCAGTGCATCAATTGTTGAAATATATTGAATTCAATTAGTTTTATCACCATTTTAGGCTTAGAAAATTGTTTATTGCAAATGCTTACGCATATCATGTTCGGGTCATTTTATGACCCCTATCAAATTTGTAAAACAAATAGTAAATATATAATGTAATATCCCCTGTTGCAGAGTCATCGCCAGGAACACCTCTCTGTCGTGAATGCTGGAATGCGTTTACAGTTATAATTTTTGCATTCAATAACAACGAAACCAAATACTTTCAGTTCTGTGCTAAATATTGTAGTGATCAGTTGCTATTGTAAATCTATGTTTATAGACAATAGATTTTGATAAAACATGGAATCTAGACATACTGTAAGTATATATAATCTACATTTTTTTTCTAAATTCGGTAAAATCGTTGTTGTATTTACTTGGCCATAATGTCAGCGTGGACAAATGACTGAGCATGACATTGGGGCATTCTTGAGTGACCTTGAAGACGATGCAAGTGATCATTGTGATGCTAATTTTGTACTTGAGGAAGACGAATGTTTATCTTCACAACAATCCATTTCCAGTGGCACAGAAGCCTTCATTTCATTGACCGTAACTAATAGCACAGAAGTTTTTGATAAAGGTCGGATGATAAAGTGGACAACAATACCTTCTTTGCAATGTCTAAGTCGTGCAGCAAGTGAAAATATTCTTCACGGAAAACCTGGAGTGACTTCTTATGTTATTCATCGTATTTCAAAAATTCGTGATACTTTTGATGTATGCCTTATAGAAGCTATGAGAAGGGATATAATTCACTACAGCAATTTGCAAGTGCTGTTTTCGAAAATTTTCAAGCTATAGATGCTACTGAGTTCGATGCTTACCTGGGACTTCTTATACTTATTGGTATTTATTTACAGTATATTTTTCCTATCATAATTGTATAACGGGCATATTATTCTTTTAGGAGTCTACCGGTCATACGGTGAAAGTCTTAACTCCTTGTGGGACGAGTTTCATGGACGTCCGTTTTTGAGAGCAATCATGTCTTTGGAGCGATTTAGCAATATTTCTCGTGTACTAGCATTTGACGATAGGCAAAGAAGAAGATCAGAACAAAGAGGAGATAAACTTGCTCTTATTCGCACATTTTATGAGCAATGGACTCAAAACTTGCAGCTGCTTTACGTTCCAAGTGCTAACATAACGATTGACGAACAGTTTATTCCGTTCCGAGGTAGATGTCCTTTCAAAGTATACATTCCAAGTAAACCTGGGAAATATGACATGAAAGCGTGGATAGCAGCGGATTCTGACACCGCATTTGGCTTACAGTTCCAAATATACTTGGGCAAATAGGAGACAATGCTGAAAGGAATCAAGGCGAACGGGTTGTTCTAGACTTAGTGTCTTCATACCGTGGACGAAATGTGACTACCGATAATTTTTTTACGAGTCATAACCTTGCATTAGAACTGCCAAAGCAGAAAATTACTATTGTTGGCACAGTAAGGAACAACAAACGTTTTCTGCCGGTTCATGCAACATCACAAGAATTGCGTAAGCTTCCAATACACTCAAGTAAATTTTTTTGTCATGAAAAAGAAACTGTAGTTTTGTATGTGCCTAAAAAATACAGAATGATTTATTTGCTTAGCACCCTGCACCATAATAGCAACATTTTCGAAGATAATCCAAAAAAAAAATCCGGAAATAATTGAATACTACAACTCGACAAAAGGTGGAGTCGACACATTGGACCAAATGGTTCGTACATATTCGTGCAAAAGGAAAGCCAATCGGTGGCCACTTGCCCTGTTTTCTAATTTATTAGATATTTCCGCTCTAAACGCTTTTATAATATGGACCGAAATATATCCTGAATGGCAAAAATATAAATTGCACAAAAGGCGCCTATTTTTAGAGCAACTCGGCGAAGTTTTAGCTCAAGAACATATCAAGAGGCGTAGTCGGCTTCCTCGCGCAGAAGTTGGTACGAAGAATTCGAGAAGAAGACAGTGCATCACCATCTACGAATTCGCCTTCTCCAAAACGAAAATGCGCTAGTGAACGGAAAAGGTGCAAATTTTGCCCGTCGAAAAAGGAAAAAAAGACCTTTACTGAGTGCATAACTTGCAAAAAACCTGTTTGTCCGTCACACCGACACACAACCACTCTAAAGACGACATATTGCATTGATCACAAGCCTTAAAAATATTTTTGACCTGTATACATTTGAATTTTCTCAATAAAAATATGTGGGGTCAAAATAAGACACGAACATAACATGTGTATTTTTTTTCTAACATAGTAGCAGGGTTAAACAATGCATGATATTATGTAAAGTATGTGCCATTGGCAGCTACAACTTTACTTCGTCTTTCAGGCAGCATACGGATTTCTCTGACGAAAAATTCGAGTTCTTTTGACTTGCTCCACTTATTGAGCCAGTTTGCGATGCTCTTGTAAGGGCTGACGGCATTGATCGGAAGAGATGGTAATCCGAATCTTTAAAAGTTGTATTTGATAGAGCGTGATTATCGTAAATATTGATGAATATACGACACGTTTCAGCTGCACTTTTCTTTAAAAGGTAATAGTGGAAAATGATACCTTTTTTACGAGGGCGGAAATTTATTCCCCTACCCAATACTTTTGAAACTTTTGTTTAGTTTGCACACAAATTCACTTTCATTTTTAGTATTGTAAATCAAAAATTTACGATTCATTATTTTAAAAGATTTAGATTAGATTAGATTTTGTATGAGGTTTGCACTCCGACCTCATAGTCTTTTGTGCGCTCTACTCATCACAGTACTTCATCCAGACCCATAGCGTATGTGCCTTTCTTCTGGCTGCAGTTAGCCGAGATATCTCAACCTTAACTGCGCTATAGCGCTGCATACAAGAAGAAGGTGCATTGTAGTCGCCTGGGAAGCCAGTAGATCATACCCCGATCAAGTGCAGATGACTCCGCAGTCTGCACTGGCCCGTGAGAATTCCCGTGATCATTATCAGTTTATTCTTCGGGAGGGTTAAAAGTCTTTTAAATCTCTCTTGGTTGTATCCTCGCAGTAAGGATTTCGCCTGGCGTAGCCTCACAATTTTTGCCAACAAACCTTCTTTAGCACTAGCTCTTCCCCCTAAGCATTTTCTTGGTGGTATCTTGTTAAGAGATGCACGGCTACTTTCCCGTTAAGGGAAAAGTGGAACACTAACCCAACATGGCTAAATGATGACTAACAAAAATGGTACACAGATGGTTCCAAAACGCTCCAAGGAGTAGGAGCAGGAGTAGTAGGGCCTAGAACACACAAATCCCCAACACTAAGTACAGATACCACGACTTTCTATGCGAAGCTCTTTGCCATAATGGAAGCAGGGAAAACATGTCCAAAAGAGGGAAAGTTTCTTTCCATTGAAGAAAGTACTACTCAACTGCTTCACCACGCCTTCTAAAACATTCTCCTGATACACTTTTGTCCCGGTCTTAACCCCTTTTTCGCAGAAACGAAGAGATATAACGCCTTTACCAGACTCCCCCCATCAAACCATTACGGAGGCTGGATGGTGGCCACGCTGAAGCCTTAAAACAACATTTTTGGCGTCTTTAGAAGTTTTATCACAGGTTTGGCCGTTTTGCTTATTAAAAACTTCTTCAATAGTGAACATTTTCTCATCTATAAATATTAAATTTTCATGGCCGTTGACCGCGTGTCACTGAAGAAGCTGCTTGCATCTGTCGAGTATAATTTTCTTCAAGCTGGTTGTCAAAAGTTGACCGGTTGAGCGGCGGAAGGCTTTCATGTGGTAATCATCTCTTATTAGTCTTGACAAGGATCTGGTCGATACATTTAATTCCCTGGAGATGATTTTCTGCTTCTAAGGGGGCTTCTGCGAACTCTTTCTCGAACGGCTTTTGTGGCTGCACTGGTTCGAACCACGTGGGGACGACCACTTTGTTTTCTGTCTGCTATTTCAGATGTTTGGGAAAAACGATTGATCGTGCGGGAAACGAAGATTCGCGAAATATTTAGTTTTTTAAGCAATTCGTAAGTCTCACTTACACTTTTATCACACTTTTGTAAGGCAAACAGTACAATGCGAGTTTACTTAGCTCTCCACTGCATTCCGGACAAGCGAAATTTGCCACGAAGCTAAGTATAACTTATGAGTAGACAATGCATACAAACAAAGGCAAAAATAATCGATCTCTTTTCTGCGAATTTGTTCTCGCCTTATGCATTGTACAATTTGTCACAGAATTTATGGCAAGTCTAAGTATGTAAAGCTCTAAAAAACCAATTCACAAATATTAGCGTATTCTCTAGATATTACAGTCGTAAAGAGGTCATAACAGAGTGCATGAGACTTCAAGAGGATTTAATAAGATTGGAAACTTGGTGTGATGATAATTTCTTACCTCTTAATGCTGGTAAATGCCAGCACTTGTCTTTCAGTAGACGCAAAGTTCCAAAAAAGGTATGAAAAGAAAGACCTAGGTTCATATTTGTATCGAAAATATCTTTTTCAAAATATATAGACCTTATGATTGTCAAGTCTAGATCAAAGATTTCTCACGCTGAAGGTTTTGCATTTTTCTCTTGTTATATCAAATTTCGTATATTGCAGCATTATCTGGGATCCATTCTATATGGGTTGCTCTTTAGGAATTGGGAAGGTTCAGAAACGTTTTGTTTTTCATTCATTCCCTTCGTTGGCTTACCTTCGTTATCTGGGTTTTCGGACTCACCGATTGATTGACTTTACATAGAAATTGGATGGACCAATTTTGGGGTGGAAAACAAATCATTATTTGTAAACCTGTGTAATACACATGATTTTGATAGCCCTCATCTAAGTCTCTGTTGCAAAATTAGTTAAATATTTCTTAGATATGTAGTGAAAGAGTACTTCTGCTGAAGCTGAAATCCCTTCACTAGTTGCTCCAATTTTTCCGCTTGGTAATTTCATCTAACTGTGTACATACTTATGCACACCAATTTATATGAAACCAAGCAATATTTTATTCAGCTGTATGCCATTCTAAAATATTCACTGCAAGCCAACAGCTTGTCGTGCACGCGATTCGAGTATCTGCTTTAGCACCGAAAGTGTCAAAAATATTGGCACATAATTTTGAAATTGTCATTCAATACGATGCGTCCTTTATAGTTAAGGCGTTTCAGACTTCAACATGCTATAAATAAAATACGCAGACCTACGATATGTAAGTATACAGTGATATATTATACATATATAGATTACTTTTAGGTATTAACCATAGTGGAATTATGCAGGTGCAGTAACAAGAGCAGTACGAAAAGTTTGACAATGAGTTATTGAAAGTGTGTGCCTCTTAAACAGATTTCCTAAAACGGGTAAGGGCGGAAACGTGAAATTATTACCCTTTTTGACTATTAAAGGCACACTTACTCGGGGTGGTTGGGTTTCGGCTGAGGTCCTCCTCCTATTTGTCGTGTCCGTCTTGATGTTTCCGCAAAGAGAGGGTGGAATCTACAGTTTTATGCTGTCTCAGAAGGATAGATGGATTTTATGAGAAGCCTTTTCATGACAGAAATACACTAGGAAGTTTACCATTGCTTGTCGCTATTAAAAAAAAGTTTCTATTATTTACCACGTACCACGTCCGTTAAGATGATAAGTCCAAGAAGTTTATATTAGGCTGGTTAATGGTTAATGGTAGTAAAGGGTTAAGGTATGGGCCTTTAGCACTGCGACCATATTGATCTATTGTGCATCCTATGCTGTCTATGCTGGTATCCTTATGAATTGTACCAGCTCCTTCTGAGAGAGTGATTGAAGGTCTTCATCTGTAAGCATGAACTTGTTTAAAAACCTTTTCCTTCTATGCGTCAACCCCGGACATTCGATGATGAGATGTTCTATAGATTCCTCATCTTCGCAGCAGAATATGCGGGTGCTGGTGTTAGTTATGCCTAATTTCTGTAAGTGTTTGTTGCAGGTGAAGTGACCCGTGAGGGCGCCTGCTCTTTTTGTTTAACGTGAGGGCGATGTTAGCTCTTTTCGCGTTGAAACTTAGGAACTTTTTGGAGTGTCTAAGACCCTCTACGTTGTTCCAATGCTGATTAAATAGAGTTTTGGCCCAGTATTTTACTTTTTGTTTTAGGCTGTTTTTGTTGAATCCGAACGTGGGACTAGGTCCGATGAAGTTTACATCTGCCCCTTTTCTGGCTTGAAAGTCTGCCTTTTCGTTGCCGTCATATCCATCATGTCCCGGTACCCAAATTAATGAGACATTGTTTTTGGATGCCAGGTTATTGAGTGCCTTGTGGCATTCTAAGAGAGTTTTTGAGTTGTAGGTATAGCTATCTAAAGCTTTTAGAACTGATTAGCTGTCTGAGAGTATTCTAATCTTTACTCTCTTGTGGTTTGTACGTTGCATGATGTTTGCTGCTTCCATTATTGTGTATAATTCCGCTTGGAAGATGTTGGTGTCCCAGGTGAGAGTGAATGATTTGTGGATCCTGAGCCCCACTACTCCTGCTCCTACACCATAAGGTGTTTTTAATCCATCAGTGTTCCATTTTTGTGAATCATCATTCATCCATTTTGGGTTTGTTTTCCACTCGATCCTCTCAGGAAAGGTAACTGTGTATCCTTTTGTGAAACAGAGGGTTGGGCCAATGTGGTCTGAGACTTGAGCCATGCTTATGGTGTTTTTGATTTTATTTAGGATACTTAGGTGACCGATGAGATTGCCTAATTTGAAATTGTCTTTCATGTGTAGCATGAGTGCTTGCGTAGCTGCTTCCTCTTGGATTGCTATATGAAGTGGTGGGATATTAAGGAGTGCTTCCATGCCAGCTGTTGGGGTAGTTCTCATAGCCCCTGTGATGCATAGGCAAGCAAGCCTTGGCACTTTTTCCAGTTTGGTTATCGCTGTTTGTTGGATAGATTTGCTCCACCATCTAGTGCCCCATACAGTATGGTTGGTCTAACCATTTGGGTGTATATCCAGAGGGCCATACTAGGGCTGAGGCCCCAGGATCTCCCTAGTAATTGTTTGGTTGTCCACAAGGATATATTAGGTTAGGTTGTATCAGTTGTCCTCTATGGCACATTGTTCGCATTGATTTTGAAAATCGCTTCAATTGCGAATGCACTTTATTCATCCATCCACTGCGACTTAATAATCCACACGAATAATGAAGCTTACGAGGTCTTCTAACCGCACATATGCTCAGCGGTCAAGAAGAAGCATTAAATGTAAAATCTAATTCCGCCACAAACACCCTTTATTATTAGTTTGGGGAAAAAGAAATCACCTTAACAACGAGTATAAACTTTAAATTGTTTAATCGATACTTTACGAGATATCGAACACTACCTCCATCTACCCAGAAAATGATGGGTTTATTTTTTCCCAAATTAATATTTTAATTAAATTACTTACAACTAATATTCTGCCACATTTTTATTATCGAAGGGATGGCAGCTAGAAATAATCTCTCCTAGTATTAAGCTGCTTGAGTGAAATTGTAGCTCAACTCATTTCCAACTTTCATGTCGCCAATTTATTGATATCAAGAAGTATTAATGACTTTTTCAATTACTTCGTCTTTTCAAAAAAAAAAAAACAACTCCGTCCAATCGAAAATAAATGATGCTGTACGTTCTATGATATTTATGTGTATGAGAAGAAAAAAAATGCATGAATACAAGCTGATTAGCAGCAACAGGCCAAATCGGAAGACAGGAAAAGGATATGTCACTTAAGTTCGCTTAAAGTTTTCAATTAGTTGTGCCAGCAAAGCATCAATGGCATTAATGATTCTACATACACGAGCGCACTGGTGCTCGCAAAGTAAGACGACTGGGTCAACACAGCGGCGATGTGATTTTATGGGCTTAATGCATAAGCAAGTATCACTTAATAGGCGCAATATAAAAAGTAAGAAGGCCTTATATATTTGTGTGTGTGTGTGTGTTTAATAACTTTAGTGGCCCATAATGGCGGACAGGGAATGATCAAGTAGCATCAATGTGTGTTGTTGCCATTGAAGCACTGCGAGGTTGAGAGTTGGTATTTGGTTTTGGTTTCACTTTATGCCAATCACGTTTGTGCGGCAGTGAATGGAGGCCATTGGCCAAAGTGCATATTAGCCGCAAATTGCTCATGTGTGGCTCAGAAAACACACACACTCACATCCAAGTAAATTTACGTATAATACCCATTCGCATGTGCTATCGCTTCGACTTTGGCCATGAATATGTGTGTGCACATACAAACGTACATACAAGTATATGTGTTTGATAAAAATGTGTTTATATATTATATGAGCACTTAAGCGTGGAGAATATGAGCTGCAAATGACTGCGCTAAAAACCGCATTATGTTCATGAAAAAAGAGTGAAATCAAAATGAAGTTAAATACAGACATCAGTGTTGGCAATAAGAGTAAGTGTACTTAAACATACTTACGTATGACACACACATGAATATATTTAGCAGAACAACTGACATGAGTACACTCCGTTTTTGATTGGAGATGAAAACATGCGTATACTGGAATTTTGTTGAAGTAATGCGTGGTGATAATTGTGTACGCATTATGAAAAATAAAAATAAATTTAAGAATGACATGCCTGCTTACGGAAGCTGACTAATGCAAAGTGTAAAATACACTGAGTGAGATGTTTAGTATTCCACATTTTTAATAAGACAGTTTGTCAAAAATTTCTAGCTTAAGCTACGTATGCAGCTTTCAAGAAAAAGTTCAAGAAAAAAATTATAATGGTGCGCGTGAAAAACCTGGTATGAAACAGCCAGTTGCTTTTAAATTATAAGAATAGTCAATCAGTTAACCCTTGGGGGAACCTGTTATCCCTATAGGGCGCGTCCCCAGGTGGTGGATAGGGGAACGCCTCCCAGATATGGAAGGTAGGAGAGTAGGTCTCCCGCGAACCACACAGGTCGAAGACGTAAACTTCGTTAAAAAAACTCCCTCAACCCAAGGTGTGATGCGACCCGTGCCTATTGGGTGGGTTTGGCAGCCGGGGGACTAAATAAGGCTGTCTTCGTACGGAGCCCTCCTGATATCAGGCCGCCTCAGGTTATAACGGTGGCCTTGCCATGGTATGGGGCGCTGCCATGGTCGACCGGATATTTCCCCACTATCCTCTTTGGTCACCGCGCATGGCGACATGCGCAGCTCCCTCGGCGGGGCAGGTGCCCGTACGAACCAGTTGAAATGAAAAAACAAAAACTCAAAAATTCGGATGACGGGAAAACAAACACGGAACAAACAGAAAAAATGACGGGAAAACATACTGGCGCATCGACAGCACGGACTGATATAAAACCAAACATGCGGACAGACCTACAGGACAAGCAAACAGACAGACAGGAGGAAGTGACGGATGCACTCAAAAAACAGTCAGACATTTGGACAAGACGTACGAGCAAGGACGAACTGAGGATGACGGGGTCACCCTCAGAGGATGAGCTCTTGGCCTCCAGCCAAGAAACAGTTGAGGGCAAAGCTGTAGGCTACAGTACGCCAACAACTATAAATGAACCAACAACATCCGCTGAAGCTATGGGGCAAAAGCGTGGCAATAAAGGTCCCTCGAGGTATAAACTTTACCAGAGGTCTCTCGCTATCCTTGGCAGGATTCGGAAAAACGAGACCGAAGGTAAAGGCAAGGTGCCAAAAGGTGGTTGATGAATACTTGGCATTCCAAGCCGCCAACAGGACAGATGCCAAAAAACGAAACCGCTCGCATGACGAAACTGGGAAGGTAACAAAGAAGCACAAGATATCGGATCAGGGTGCAGTTGCCTCCAAACCTATCAAGCGATTTAGTGAGGTGGCACGGGACCATCTCCAAATGGCATTGGTAGACGAAACCTCTAACCGCGAAAAACCAGTGCTTGACAAATGGTCAGAGATTGAGGCACGGTTGTCTCGCATAGTCGTTGACCATGTCATGGCGAACCCGGAGGGCCAAACACCAGGTTTCGACTCGGTGGAGGTAGTCCGCGGCTACCGTGTCATTAAATGCGATGACCAATTCTCACTGCATTTCTTGACAAATGTGATTGGTAAAATCCAGAACAGCTGGGAAGGCTTGAAACTCAAGCTAATTCCGGCTAGAGAGATTCCACGAAGGCCGAGGGCTCGCATCTGGGTACCAAACATGGAGTTTGATGCCAATCAACTAATCCCCTACCTTCAGGCGCATAATCGCTCGGTGCCGATGACCGATTGGTCCATCATCAAAGCGGAGGCTCTGCAAAGGCACAGCGGATCATTCCTCCTTCTAATTACAGAAGAGAGTCTGGAACCACTGGAGAAAGTGGGAAACAAACTTCAGTTTGGGATCAGGAATACCCAGCTGAAGATATTCCGTCCTGCAAACCCGGAAGAGGAGCAGGATGAGGTCGATGGTGCCAACGAACTGCTGACTGGCATGCAGCTAGATGACACCGAGTCCGAAAAAGGAAACCAGTAAACATGGGTTTAAAGGTTGACCAAATCAATCTGCAGCACTCACGGTGTGCAACGGACAACCTAACCGTTCTCCTGGCGGAGGAGGTCGTGGACATCGCACTAATTCAGGGACCCTGGAATCGAGGTGAAAGGGTTCACTGGGAAAACCTACAATATCTACTATAAACGGATAGAAGGTAATCCCAGAACATGTATTGTAGCTAAAAAACATTTAAACACATTTTTAATTGCATTGTATAGTTCACAGGATGTGACGGCTGTTGAGGTGGAAGCCACTGACGGAATCAGAATTACGCTTGCCTCTATATACATGGCACATGAAAGACCAGCACCGCCTAAGGAGGCTTGTAAACTCGTGCAGGAAAACCCGAACAAAACCCTGCTTCTCGGATGCGATGCCAATGCAAGGCATGCTCTATGGGGAAGCCCCTGAAACAAACGACCGAGGTGAGTCTCTTTATGATTTCATAATTAACACTAACTTGTCGGTATGTAACAGGGGTAACACTCCCACTTTCCCCTTTCCAAGTACGGAGTACTTCAGGGGACGGGAGGAAGTGTTCGATGTTACCCTAATGTCTGAAAACAGCTCAGTAAGGTTAGACAATTGGAGGGTCTCTGATAGAAGGTCTTTTTCGGATCACAGCTGGATCCTGTACGATCTGGATCTTAATGTTGATCCGCCCTTACCGAATAGAAATCCACTAAGAACCAACTGGAAAAGGTTCAGAAACATAGTCAATAAAAGGATAGGAGAGATTCCCATCCACAAAATCACTCTCACCGAAAGGGTCACAACACTGGAGAAGGCATTTAGTAGGGCCTACAAAACGTCCTGCCCCATAAAATTCAGTAAAAAATCCCATCCCCCTTGGTGGAGCAGTGAGCTCTCAAAACTAAGGGAAACATCTAGATCAACGTTTAACCTCAGCTACTCGACAGGAAATTGGCAATTGTACAAAGAGAGTCGGAGACAGTACAAGAAGGCAATTAGGGCCGCCAAGAAAGAGGGCTGGAGCGAATTCTGTTCGTCATTCGAATCCACCAGGGATTCTGCCAGGCTTAGCCGTGTTCTGTCCAAAGACCATTCAATGGCTTCTTGGGTCAAGAAACCTGATGGTACTTGGACAGCTACGACAGAGGAATCGCTAGAACTTCTGCTAAACACGCATTTCCCGGGGTGCAGCGTCCACGAAAGTGGGAGGGGAAGTATCAGGCGTAGCCAATATAATCCACAGCACCTTGCAAAAGAAATAATTACAAAGGAGAAAGTTGCATGGGCAATTAAATCTTTTTCACCTTTTAAATCTCCGGGGCCAGATGGGATCATCCCAAAGATGTTACAGGAAACCTTGGACTGTATCCTACCATGGCTAGAGGAAATTTTCCAGATAGTCATAGGTCATATTCCAGATAGTTGGAAACTAGTCAAGGTAGTCTTCATTCCAAAAATAGGCAGGAGGGGACATGAATCAGCGAAGGACTATAGGCCAATCAGTCTTTCGTCTTTCCTGTTAAAAACCTTTGAAAGACTTTTGGATATATATCTTAGAAGCTCTTTGGAGAGCTCTGGTATATCTACTGCACAACATGCGTACCGTAAGGGCAAATCTACGGAGACAGCGCTTCACGAGGTAATCCGAACAATAGAGGGCTCTCTAGAGCACAAACATTATACCATGGCGGCCTTCTTGGATATAGAAGGTGCCTTTAACAATGTTAGTACAGATGCGATCCAACGGGCGTTGATAGACTTAGAGGTGGACAATTGCATCAGTAATTGGGTCACCTCTATGCTAGAAACCAGGATCATCAAAGCTAATATGGGTAATATCAGTATCCAGGAAGGTCCACAGAGGCACCACACAGGGGGGAGTACTGTCTCCACTTCTCTGGTTATGCGTTATTAGCAAAATCTTAATAAAACTTAATAGAGGTGGGGTAAAAGCGGTGGCGTACGCTGATGATGTGGTGTTAATGGCGTCAGGACTGTGTCCTAATACGATCAGTGGGATCATCCAAAGGGCATTAGGCGAGCTTAACTCTTGGGCCACAGGCTGTGGCCTAGGTTTAAACCCACGTAAAACAGAGCTTATGCTTTTCACCACCAGATATAAGGTACCACCTTTTACCTTACCAAATATTAACGGACAAACTCTCTCACTATCACCCAGCGCAAAGTACTTAGGGGTAATTCTGGACTCCAAAATAAGCTGGAAATTAAATGTTGAAGAACGGGTAAGGAAGGCAGAAATTGCTTTATATGCCTGTAAACGTATGCTTGGAAGAAGATGGGGTCTTCAACCTAAGCATACATTATGGCTGTATAAGACGGTTATACGACCTATTCTATCTATGGTTCGGTAGTTTGGTGGAAGGCTCTAGGTAGAGAGTACAATACCAAACTACTCGACAGAATACAAAGATCAGCATGTGCAATAACGGTCGGTGCAATCAGATCATGTCCTAGAGAGGCTCTCAATGTACTGACACACGTTATTCCAATAGACCTACATATTAAGAAGGCGGCAACCATGAGTGCATTTAGGTTAAACGAAGCGGGTCGCTGGAGAGAAAAAACTTATGGTCATGCTAGTCTATTATTGCGACAAACTCAGTTAATCTCGGTGAGAACTGACTACATCGGCCCGACGGTAACTTTCAATAGGAATTTTGCCACTCTCTTTCCAACTAAGGAAGAATGGAATAAGTGATTCTCTCTAAACAACTTCGACACTACAGTCTATACGGATGGAAGTAAAATGGGCTGCGGTGTTGGAGCTGGTATATATTCTTACAGACTTAAAATTGAGAAATCTGTGCGTCTCCCTAATATCAGCAGTGTCTTCCAGGCGGAAGTACTGGCGATTGGGGAAGCTTGCATGCTACTAATCGCAGATTTCTCTTTTAAGGGTAATATCGCTATTCTCTCGGATAGCCAAGCTGCAATCCAGGCACTGGGTTCGCCCACAACAACCTCCAAAGTGGTGGAACAAAGTAGGAATAGCCTCACCATCTTGAGTGAAAACCATAAAGTTACCTTAATCTGGGTCCCGGGACATCGGAACATTGAAGGTAACGAAAAAGCAGATGAACTGGCAAGAGGGGGATCTGCCATGAATAACGCTCTTGCAGAATCGGTACTCACACCATTAGGTGCAGTCAAGAGCACAATTTCCCAAAAATACCTCCGAATCGCTGACTGTAGGTAGAAAGTCCAGACGAAATGCAATATTAGCAGAACGTTATGGCCCACCTACAACCTCAAGCAATCGTCGGTATTAATAAGAATGAAACGACGGGATGCCTGGAGACTAACGGCAGTCATAACTGGCTTTTGGTCTATCGGAGAACAAGCAGTCAAAATGGGTATCCCTCACAATACATACTGTCACAGTTGTAAACAACCGGAGAAAAAGGAGACAATCTTCCATTTCCTCTGTGAATGCCATGCCCTATGGAAGGACAGACTGTTAACCCTGGGCCAACCGCTGTTCGAGAATCTCGAACAACTATCTGGCTTAGACGTTAACAACCTAATAAGGTTCCTTAACCGCACAGACTGGATATAGTTATGCTGTAAAAAACCGTTAAACAAGTTGGCAACGAGGATGTGGCAACAAAATGGCACGAAAGCGCTAGTTGGATTCTGGAAGAATCACCACTTTAACCAACCAACCAACCAACCAAGCAGTTAAAAAATGATAATACTAGGTTGTTCAATAAGTTTTGCGGTTCAGTAAAAAAAACACAGTTTTATGGGTTTAAATACACTTTATTATTCAGTACGGGCTCCCTGAACATCAATACACTTGTTTTAGCGAGATTCCAATTTATGAATTCCATCCCTGAAGTGCGAATCTGGAAGGGCTGCAAAATACACTTCCACAGCTGTTATGACCTCATCATTTGATGGAAAACGCTTTCCACGAATGATTCTTTTTTAGGTCTGGAAACAAATGGAAGCCGCTAGTGGCCAAATCTAGTGAATACGGTGGATGCTGTAAGAATTTGAACTTTAATTCCTGGATACGGTGCATTGTATTGATGGAAATTATATTTTTCTTATCCAAACTGAGTCCTTTTGCACGAATTTTTTCATTCAGCTGGTCTTAAATGTTAAAATAATATTTAAAATTTATTGTTTTACCAGTTTGAAAGTAATTCACAAAGAAACTTGCCTTCCCACTCCAAAATATTGATGCTAACACCTTTTTGACCGATTTCTGGGCACGAACTCGTTTCGGAGCCGAAGCACCAGGTTTACATTACTCTTTAGCCTCTTGTTTGGATTTGTGATCATGGTGATAGACCTAAGTCTCATTCATAGTGATGAAATGATGCACAAAATCATCTTTATCCCTTGGAAAACACTGTAAAGTTTGTTGAGAAAGTCGCTTTCGAATGTGTTTTTGTTCTCTTGTTAGCGAATGCGGCACCCATTGAGTACCCAGCACCTTGAAACGCAATACTTCGGTCAAAATATTGCTAACACTGTAAAAGAAGATGCCTAATGCTTCTACTAAATTTCTTTCTAGTCACTTGATGGTTTTTCAATATAATATCCTGTATTTTTTCTACGATTTCTTGTGTTGTTGCTGTTTTTGGATGTCCTTGACGTGGATCATTTTGAAGGTATATATGACGACGATGTACGAAATTCAAAAACCCATCTTTCTACTGTACTAATTGATGGCGAAAATTCCTTATACTCTTTCAACATCCGTTCATAAATTCCCTTCGCTTTTAAACCTTCCAAAAATAAAAATTCAATCCCTGCATGATACGAGATATTTTCCAGTGTAGAAAATACTGTGAAACATCGATACTAGGTTAGGTTATGGTGGTAGTCGGTCCGTATGATTAACTCACTTAGACCTTAGAGGTCCGTTGTGATACCACTGTGCGACACGAGCACTTTGTTTATTTACTTTCATGAAACCATTTAAGGTTCTTATGAAGCGCCGGATTGGTCTAACGCCAGATAGTTCTGTAAGAGAATTTAAAAAGTGTTTACATAGACAACCTGCTCTGATTTTAGCTAGGGCTGGACAATTGCAAAGGAAGTGCTCGGTTGTTTCTTCCTCTTCCTCATCTCTGCAACTTCTGCAATATTCATGGTAGAAAACTCCTAGCCTCGAGGAATGCCTGCCAAATAGCCAGTGACCGGTTAAACAAGCCACGACCTTCGAGATATTGTCTCTTGAGAGACTAAGCAATTCCTTTCTTCTTTTCTTGTTTATTTGCGGCCATAGTAGCCTAGCTATTAGACACGTATCTTCATTTCTCCATGACCTATTGGCCTCTTGGATAATGTGGTTTTTTATTATTAGTTTACTCGTGGCCATCGGTATTCCAATGGTACTTTTATCACTGAGCAGTCAGAGACTTTTTCTGGTTAGCTCATCAGCTTTACAGTTTGCCTCAATAACTTTATGTCCCGGAACCCAAATATGGCTGACATTGAATACATGACTAATATCATTTAGAGCTGCCCGGCATTCCTGTGCAACCTTCGATCTTAGTAGAGCCGCATTCATTGATTTAATGACCGTTTGGCTATGCGAGAATATATTTATAGTCGTTTTTGTTACGGCATTCATATTTAGGTAAGTAGCCACTTATTTTATGGCTAGAACCTCTGCCTGATAGACGCTGCAGTAGTCTGGTAGTCGAACGGATAGTTCCAGTCCTAATTCCTTCGAGAAAACTCCATAGCCCACCTTATCGTCTAGCTTGGAACCATCTGTATAAAAGTTTATTTCCCCCCTTCTCCATGGCCTTGGTGTCTGCCACTCCCCTCTTGACAGTATACTCGTCTTGAAGCGCCTTTCAAAAGTGGGTCTAGGGATAGTAGTCTATTTCTTGTGTGTGACTATTCAGAGAGTGCAAAATAGAAGCGTGGCCAAACCACCGGTCTTTCCATAGCGCCATACTTTTGAGTCTGAGCACCGAGGCGGCGGCCACGTATTTCCCTACCAGATTTAGGGCAGGTAAATTGATTAGCACTTCCAGCGCTTTGTTTAGGGTAGTCCTTAAGGAACATCGATACTAAATAGGTTGCAAAGAATCAATTGACAGATTAAAATGAGACTTCACGTACGTTTATATGAAAAGTATAGCAACATAACAAAAAAAAAAAAAAATTTTAGGCTTGTAGCAACGCCTTCTCTTATCGAACCGCAAAACTTATTGAACAACCTAGTACATTGTGCCTTAAGTGAGTATTGCACAAGGAGTTAATAACAAGTTTTCTCAATTTATTTGCTTCTTATTTAATTTTAATATTTTTAATCCTCCTACAAAAATCGAATACATAAATCCATGTAAATTCATAAAACAATTCAACAAACTTTCATTAACATTTCCGACTGTTTTTTCAGAGTTTTTAGAAAACTTTTAGGTACGCAATTTTATAGCACATTTAGTTTTGGTATAATAAAGTGCAAATTTAAAGTAGCTCACAAATCGCGTTGATTTTTGACAGTTTTTTTTTTTTGACGGCTGGCTGTTTTCTTTCATAAAACAAAAAATGTCGAGTATTCGTTATAGTCATTTGACGAAAATGCGCAAGACTGCCAGCAAAACAAAAAAAAATGTCAAACACTAAAGAGATTTTTGAGCCAATTGAAGCTCGCACTTTATTTTACGATACTTTTCCTAAAATTCTGATTGATAAGTTAGAAATACTTATGAAAATTTTTAAATTTTTTTTAATTTGCACAAAAGTTCGAAGCTCATATTTATATGGTTTTTGTAGGAGAATGGGCTATATTTTCATAAAAAACATTTCTAAAGTATAAAACAGATAAGCTGTGAAAACTTGTCAATAAGACTCTGAGCTATACATAGTTATTGAATGCTCCGTACATAGACGCATATATGTATAGGTACATATGTACCCCATACTTATATACGAGTAACCGTTACGGGTTGGACTTTGAGAGATGGCTTAACTTGGTTAATTACAAATAGAAGGACCTACAATTCTGCTGAATCTGCAGGAGGCTGTGTTGCAGACTTCTTCTTCCTTAGCATGATAGTCTTGGATGGACCACTGATTCCGAAAATAACTTCCACCCAATTTCTCGATCCGCTATTAAGCCCTACCAGTTTTGCACATTCATCTCCTTGAGGTCGTCGATACATGCATGTATCCATCTGTTCTTTGATCTGCCCTCAGTTTGCTTCTCTTATGGCTGTTTCGTGAAGGCCGTTTTTGGTGCTCTTTTTTCTGGCATTCTTTTTACGTGTCCAAGTCAGGGTATTTGTTTGGCTTTTATGTACTTTATGATGGTTTGGCCTTGAATGGGGTTCTCAAATTTAGATTTGTAGCTAATACGATACGATATGTACCGTCTTCCGGCCTGATTGAACCATATATTTTTCTAAGTATTTTACTTTTGAATGTTGCTATTTAGCCGAATGCTCTTTATTTATCACCGAAATGGAGACCGAGGATATACATATCTGGACTAAGCGCTGGCTATTTAAGTGCTTGCTTTTACCATAACTTAGCATAACTTCTCTTGCCGTGCCTGTGAGTCGTCAGCATCACATCTTTCACAAACCGAACAGCTTTTAACTTTTTTACATCATTTGAGTGTTCCATATCGTAAAAGGAGATACGTGTTTTAGTAATTTTTGTTAATTTTTTGGAAAATAGAATGTATCAAAATTCTGTAAATTGGAGACTGATTTTGTGCTGGAATTAGGAATTTAATTTTTGCTTAATTTGGAGTTAAAAAAAAAGTATTTTTATAAGAGCTGTTTTCTGTTATTGTGAACAAAATAAATTTTCAAATAATTTTAAATTTTATACAATTATTGTATTTTGTGAAATATCTATACTATAAAGGTGAATGTCTGTACGTTGTCCGCGCATCTCCATAAAACGACAACTCCACATGACGTAAAACTGTTTATACATTCATATTTTCATCCAATGAAGGTTATAGGCATGTTTTTACGATGGAACTCCCTCCCACAGCCCCCAGGCCGCACCACCACTCTCATTCGTCACTAATAATCGAATATTTGCTTAAATTTAATCTAAAAAATGTTAGGTTTTCCTATTTCCCACTATTTATAGCACACTCTAGACTTCATAATCCGCATAAGCTGTTCAACCCAAATGCAAAGTTCAAAAACGGTTTGAGAAAGAAAATTAATAAAAATAATTTTGCTTGATATTTTTCTGATTGGTTGTTTTGATTTTATTCAACGAGGCATAGCAACGGGGCATAGCAACATATTATAGTTATTAATAAAACATTATTTTCTATGAAATTATTGCTTATAATTCTTTTATATACATATCCTAAATCCCTCAAAACTACTCGTACGCGAGCGGGGCCGAGGGTTAAAGCTAGTGTTCTATAAAAATGTTTTCTTTTTTTAATAATTTAGTAGTCCTCTTGAAAAAAAAAACAAATAAGTTTCAAGCCCGACATGTCATTACTGAGGAGTCGCAAAATTTACTAGCCTATCGGAAGATTTATAATTTTGGCAAATGTCCTGGCACATTAATCATATTTGACACCTGTGAACTAGACAGCTGCAGTATACAATCAGACAAGCAATGGAGCGCGTAAAGGCGAAAATAATAATTTCCATCACCCAAAATCATTTTCTATTTTTTTTTCTATATTTTACATTAAAAAAAATTGATGATTAATTATGCGCCAACTTGTATTACAATTACTAATTACATTTTTCGAACTCATTCAACTGACTATCAATAAAAAAAATGCAGGCAGTTTGAGAGCCGCTAGGGTCAGAAGTGAAAATTCGAACTACCAAATAATAGTAAATTATTCATTTAATTGTCAGAGCATTTTTATATAAAAATGTTAAGGTAACAATAAAAAATTGATCTGCAAGGTTTGTATTTAAAATACTTCTCAATAATTTCTATGATACAACTATTAAACGGCATTAAATTAAATGGGATTATTAAAATATTAAACAATACGTTTATGGTAATAGGATTAAAATGATATTTTAAAAATTTGTTATTCTCTTAAACAATTTGTTTTAAAATTAAAACATGCAAGCAATCAACAATGATGAACTTGCAGTTACATACAAGTTCATCATAGCTCATACATATATAAATACACACGAAAAAGCTTATGGTGAAAAGATTTTTAGAGGTGTACTACCTAACACACCGATACTCGGCGAGCGAATTGACAGTTATGCCGATGTCATTCGTTTTGTGTTTCACAAAATTTAGCTTTAGCTTAGTGACGAATGGCGTAGAATCCAAATAAAAATAAAATGCTGCTAACGAACACCTTCCAAATATTTAAATACGTTAAAGATGTTCTTATATTTATCAAAAATCAAAAATCGAACATGTATCTCTTACGACCAAATCTGTCTTGTAAAATAATGTTATTCAGCTAGGAAGAAACGCCCTGGTGTGTTTAGGTAAACCTTTGTTTGATGCCCCTACGGAGTTGGCCATTGTCAATTCACTGAACTTACTTCGGTTTTCCTAACTTTAAGCTTGGAACTTTTCGTCCCAATTCGCTTCGTACACATTTTGTTACTGTCTTCATCCTTAGGCCGTGTTGCGAGTTTTGGTAATGAAACGGCAATGAATCAACTTCTACAGATAAGTCATCGATGAGTAAATGGCGACTAAAATACCTCTTTTACTTGTCACGAAATTTTCGCTGTCACAGATATATTCTTCACCTTACGTATGCCCTAATTAATTAAATCTAAGTTATTTCAGTAATTCACAAGTACGAGTATTATTTACTGGTGCATACATTTATTGAAAACATTAGCACCTCATTTTCCACCAATTGTTAACTCCTTAAATCACTAGTTTGTTTATATGTAAATATGTATGTAAAAAAATCAGTAACTAGCTAAACTGCATACAGTTAATCCATGAAAATGAAATTTATTTGCCTTTGCCATTCAACCCTGCAGGTCGTCCTCGATATTCCAATGCTATATCATCGTTTATATTCGTTTAACCCCACCGTGATAGGGTCTTGCATTTATGCAAATACTGGGCATTTATTTGTTTCGAATTTCTCTTCTTAGAATATTGCAAGTGATTTACAATGAAGCTATCCATTATTGGCTAAGGCGGAAAATCTGCATCGTATCGCTTGGCTGCCACTAAATGATGCCAATCTTCGAATAAAATCTGCAAATGCAAATGCCAATAAAAGGAAATGTACTTGAATACTCGAAGGAAGTACATTTATACGAGTTCGTACGTAATATATTTACGAGTATATATGCATGCGTTTATATCCGAGTATGTGCAAGGGTGTTGTGTGAAAAACAGTAAATGAAAAACGAAAAATTGTAATAGTAATAAATTTTCATTTTACAGAAAATGTCTATGTATATAAGAAAATTTAGCACGAACTAGCCTTTGTGAGGCTTTAAATTTACTTGTGGGAGTATTTTCTCATATATGTTGTGGTAGAGTAAATTTGGCACAAATTTTCAGAATTTCATTGGATTACTACATTAAAATAAGGATAGAAACGCAATAACCTAAATAAATCATTATTATTATTATTATTTATATGAGATATATACAATGTAGCCCTAACTTAATTAGCACACTGGCTACTAAATAAATCATAAATATCAATGAGTGAGTAAAATTATTTAAAATAATTTTTTTTAAATTTTAGTTCTTTTTCGACTACTAACATACCGGTCAACTTCGATTATTTCTGGGATATTATCGACATTTTCTTTAATATCAAAAATGCCTGAACAAAATCGACGAAATCAAAATTGCACATAATTATGATAGTTGTTACAGTATCGGCAGCATAAACCTCATTCAAAATTTCATCAGCCTGGCTTGCATTGAATGCAACAAACAAAAAAACGCATGCAATTTTTTTTAGGGTGAAATGTCAAATTGCTTGATCGATACTTTACGAGATATCGATCACTACAGCCATGTACCGAGAAAATAATGGATTTCTTCTTCCCCAAACTAATATCTAAATATATTTGAAAATTTAGTTCTTTGATTTTCTAAATCTCTTAAAAAATTGAATTGGTGAGAAAGTCAAAAACGGAGCAGCATTACTAATGAAATTTGTGTGAAACTTTTCCTGGATCACCTTTATCGTAGCGCCATGTATTCGTATTACGTACTGACTTGGGTCACATATTCTTGGACATATTAACTGGATGAGTGCCCACCTTATCAAGTCAATATCAAATAGAACTTGACTTGTTTACAGTAGCACAGAAAACAAACTATGTGACATATCACGCTGAAATTTGCCATGTAAGCTTATAACAGTCCTATCAAAAAACAAAAAATTTATTTTTGCCATATGTCATCCGCGGACCGTTTTATTGATAACGTCTCCTTCATATTTGAGCAGAAGGTATATCCGCTATAACTGATCAAAAATGACTGCGCAAACCAAACTAAATGTGTGAATGAAAATCATCACAAATTCTCCGGGCCGTCCCCTTTTTCCATTTAGTAAGCATCCTTTCACTCTCATTTTTTGTAATATACAAGTATATATAATATTTGGGCCGCATATGAGGAGTTCACGCTCAACAAGGTTTTTGTTTGATTTGCTACAAAAAGAAATTTTAATGCCTTTTGAAAAGAGATTCGCGCCCGCTTCCTAGAGGTTCTTGTATTGGTTTTATGAAAAATAACAGTCCGCGTCCAGCCAAGAGTTTCTCCACTTAAGAGCGAGTAATTTGTACAGAAATTCATACTTAAAATGTGGTATAGGAAAAAATGTCCATCCAAGAAAAATGTCCGTCTAATAGAAGTGTCCATTAGGAGGGATTTTACTGCATATACATTCTTAAAACCAATTTTAATTTTTTTTTTGTTTTAAAAATATATTTCATTCCTTGCCAAAACTACGTAAATTTAAGTTTCTAAATTTGTGCAAAGTCCAATTTCAATTATAATTTCACACTTCTTGCTCTTAATTAAAGAAAAAAAACTGGGTACGTAGCTTATAACCTATTTAATTCCAGTATAATAAAGGTGCAAGCTGGAAGTTTATGAAAATTCGCATTGCTTTTTAATAATTTTTTCGTTTACGGTTAGTCGCATTTTCTCCATATAGCGAATGCTCGAAATTTTCTTTATATGGAGCCAGTGAAAAAATTGTCAAAAATTAAAGCGATATTTTAGTCACTTCAAACTTCCACTTTATTATACCAAAATTGAATTTCCTATAAAACTGCATTCCAAAAAATACCCAATCATTATCGGAAAACTTTGCTTCTTTTAATTTCCGCATTCTAAAAAAGTAAGAAGTCGCACTATGCTGCGTCTGGGAAAAATATTTAAAAAAACTTAAGACTTAATAAGCTATTTTTCATAGTTCTGATTAGTTCTGTAAAAAGTTTGGAACTTACCTTAGCCTTTGATATAGAATGAACTTTATTTTTATAAACAAAAAAAAATTATATAAAAAAATAAATACGTAAAACTTGTCAAAATAATTTTGCAACGGACTATGTCATAAATAAATAGCTCTATTGTTTCTCTAGACCAACTTGATGCCAACTGAAAATCAAATGCGAATGCAATTTCTTTGAAACTAAAGTCTTGGCAAATTTGATTCTTTGGAAAGTCATTTTTAAGCTTAATTATTTATATATATTTTCTCATTGATTGCGAATGTGTTTACATAGTTGGGAGTGTGTGCGTATGTCCCTAACACTGATTCTTATTCTCTAGCATACATATGTAGGCACATTTACTCTAAATACATACAAATATGTTGGATTGGATTCTTTCCATTTCTTTTGCGACTCTTTCGCTTTTTTGCAAAGTGGTCTCTGGCACTTCCCATTACATATGTAAAATTGGCTGGTTTGACCAATAGCGCACACTTATAGGGTTTTCCAATAAGAGGTGTTATTTTGATATTAAATCAATGGTTTCGTTGCTTGTGTGGCGCCATGTTGTTGAAAATAAACTTTGTCCAAATCAAAACCAACCAATTCCGGCCATAAAAAATCATTAATCATCTCTCGATAGCGCAATCCATTCACCGTAACTGTTGCTCCAGCTTCATTTTCGAAAAATTAAGGTCCAATGACTCCACCGGACCATAAACCGCACCAAACAGTCACACGTTGAGGATAGAGAGGCTTTTCAACAATAACTCTTTGATTTTCCGAACCCCAGATCCAACAATTTTGCTTACTGACGAAGCCCACCGAGGTGGAAATGGGTCTCATCACTCAAGAAGATTTTTCGATGGAATTCTGGATCATTTTCATGCATTTCAACGACGCAATCAGCAAAGATACGATGTTGTTGATGATCGGCCGACTTGAGTTCTTGTATTAACTGGACTTTATAAGTCTTAAGACTCAATTCTTTACTCAAAATACGGCGTAATGACGTTTGTGGAATGCTTAATTTCAAAGAACAACGAGGAATAGTCAAACCTAGATTTTCTTGGACACCCTCGGCTACAACAGCAATATTTTCGGCTGTTCTTGAGCGACGTGCACGGGCTTTATTCTTCACATCACTAACTTGTCCCAATAGCTCGAATTTTTTCAGCAATTTCTATATTGCGGTCCGACAAGGTGCTTCACGATGACCCAAAAATGTTCGAGTTTTACGAACCGTCTCAGCCAAATTTTCACCGTTTGTATAGTGAATTTTAATAATTTCAGTGCGTTGTTTAAGCGTGTATCGGTCCATTTTTATTAATGGCGTAGTTTCTACTTGTCAAATATTAAAAAATTAAAGCTTAAAGTGACATCTACCGAAATAGCGGGCTATTCAAAATAACACCTGTTATTGGAAAACCCTTTACACTCAAAATACATAGGGTAAATCCCAGTGCGGTTGTAGGCTTCTGGCTGCTGCTAATGCCTTTTAGCTATGGTGACAATGTAGTACTTACATACGCATTTCTAAGGAGCATATAGAGACATAGCTGCGCCTTGGGACACTGCCGCGATAAAAACGTTGTAGAAGTATGATACTTAGTATAATAGGATAATAAATGGCAAGCCCGGAAGTTTCCCAAAGATTCTGATTAAGAAGTTATGGATTTTGGTGGCAATTTTTTCAAATTTGTTAAATGTTTGTGGAATTTGGATAAAGTTTAGAGCTTTGATTTAACTTTTTTTTGTCCTGCAATGAACTACATTTTTATAAAGAATTAACAAAAAAAATTTAGCATGAAAAATAAAATAGCTTAAGTACAGTGCCCGCCATCTATCGTTACGGTTTTGAACTAGGTATTATTTGAAGAATGGTAACACTTACCTGTCATCTGATTTGACAGAAAATTAGTTTTATTCTTCCGCTGGTTGTGTATACGCTCAAAGAACGCTGGGAAATATTGCGACATTACTTTGAAAATCATGGTAATGTTGCAGAATGTGTACGAAAATTACGTACGGCAATGGGAAGAAGAAAAGCACCGAATGAAGCGTATGTGCGTTACTTTGCGAAAAAAAGTAAGAGAAACTGGATTGCTTATTGACAAACCAACGCGTGACCGACCAAAAACCGTGCGTACACGCGAAAATATAGCTGCTGTGGCCGAGAGTGTTCGTGAATCTCCAGGAACATTAGTTCACCGTCATTCTCAACAATTGGACATTTCGGAGACATCATTGAGATGAATTTTGCGTAAAGACCTTGGTATGACGCCGAGGCAGCCATATGAATGAAGTTGTGTTCCATCATTAATCGGAAGGATTGTACTTCAAAATAAAAAAACAGTTTGGAAAAATATTTAGTAGTTTCTCTTTTATAGCATTTTTAATTCCGTAAAGTTATATGGCGAACCCTTTATGTACGGCCGCCGTATCCGAATGGGTTGGTGCGTGACTACCATTCGGAATTCACAGAGAGAACGTGGGTTCGAATCTCGGTGAAAAACCAAAATTAAGAAAAACGTTTTTCTAATGCGGTCGCCCTTCTGCCATGAAAAAGGAGTCGGCTCGAAACGGTAGGTCCCTCCATTTGTGGACCAACATCAAGACGCACACTGAAAATAGGAGGAGTATATATCACTTTGTAACATTTTTTTTCTAGCATGTAATAGTGTTTCGATATCAAATAGGAGGAGGAGCTCGGCCAAACTCCCAAAAAGGGTGTACGCGCCAATTATATATATATATATAAGTATGTGCTCCATCCAGCGGTATATTTAGATAAGCAGCTTTTCTTTTCAAACTCTTTCATGATACAAAATACCTGCTCAACCAACAAATGCGAATTGCACAATGCTTTGGCAAATATTTTCATCAGCGAAAATGTCAATAAATAGGGTTTTTAATATTTTCTCTTCTTTCTTTTATCATGATTTATTGTATTTTTAACAGTCCAACAACAGACAGACACATCAATATTCAAAACACTCCAAATTTATATCAAACACAAACAAAAACACAATTGAAATGTATTTTTATTTTTTACAAACTTGTTTGGCCTTCATTTCGGTGTTACCCTTGGAAGATTAATGTGCTGTCAAACATACTTTGGTATTACATATATATATATATACATACACATATCACAGATCTGTTTTTTCTGCATTTTCTTTCAGCGTCAATTTTAATATTGCTGCTGCACCAACACATAAATTATGATGAACTCTATTGCCACGCTCTAACCCTATCGAATATGCTCAAGTGTGTGTGCCACAGTGATACAACAAATCAAAATCTCTCGGACATTTATTTCAATGTTGCAGTCATTCCTGCGTATGTGCTTATGTGTGTGTGTGCGTGGGCGAATGCAGCAATTACTACGCGCTCTGCCTCCGCAGACGATGGAATTTTTATTGACTTTTGCAAATTTTGTTTTTTTTGTAATCAGCATGCATCCAGTTGCCATCTTTTAACAAACTCAATAAAAACTTCAATCTTTTTTAATTTTCAATTAGTTTGAATTAATTTTGAGTGGAATTTTTGTTTTTTATTGCCAGCAGTACACATTTAAATTTATTTCAATTAAATGTCTCTCTCTTTGATTGATTTATTTTATTCTACAACAATAAATTTGTTTTTTAATTGCGCGGCTCAGTTCGGCGCTTTTCAATAAACAAAATTGTCGCTTATTTAAAAAAAAGGTAATGGATTATTATAGGATAAAAATTAAACTTTAAACCAAAGCTCCAGAAATACAAAGACTTTTAATGAGTATATGATGCCGGCAGATATTTCAGAGTCATTTTCTGACAGCGGAATGATTCGAACATAGAATAAATGGCCCAGACTCATTGAAGTGTAAGCAATTAAAAATGCTATAAATTTAGTTTGGAAAATTACTTTTATCTAATTCAAAGTAAAAAAGGTGTGAAAATAGTACAAAATTAGGAACCAATTTATTTTTGCTCGAAATGATCATCTTTTGCCTTGATTATGGCCTTGAGACGGTCCAGAAACGAATCGCAAGCTGTCCGATTATGACTTGCAGGTATTTTGGCCCATTCGCGGACAATGGCTTTTTTCAGCGCCTCGATACTGATGAATCTTTTAGGGTCTTGCTCTCCAAGAGAATAATCCATCGGATTGGCGTCTGGTAAGGTTGAGAGCCATTGTGTGAATGTTGTGAAGTTCGGAACGTTGTGTTTTAGCCATTCTTGGTTCACTCGAGCTTTGTGAAATAGTGCGGAGTCATGTTGAAACGTCCATGGTCTGCCACCAAAATATTTGTCTGCCCACGGCTTCAAAGCAACCTTCAGAATACTTCTTCGATAATATTTCACATTTATCTCTCGTCAGGCTCGGTGAAAACGATTGGAGAGCGCCATCTGTGGTTACAGCGGTCTAAACCACTACCTGTGCAGCCTGCTGGTAGCCAATCGATGACTCAAATTCTCGTATGAACGGTCGGTCAAATAAACCCTATCGTTTTGGGAGTTTACGAATTGCTTAATTTGAAAAATTTTCTCGTCAAACACAATGTTTGGAAATTTACCGCTTTCGGTCAACCGAAGCAACTCCTCCACTCTTTCAAGTCTGACTTGTTGCTTCTCTGATGTGAAATCATGCGCCTTTTGGATCTTGTAAGGCTTGACTTTGAAATCATTTTTCAGTATGGGGCGGATGTTACGGTCAGATATTTTCAGTTCTGTCGCCATTTGATTGGCCCTTCGTCGGAGATTTCGCTCAAGTTGCGTCTTCACTTTTTGAACCATTTGACGTAACGTTGCAGTCTTTTGATGACCACCTCCATGACGTTTCGCGATGCGACCAGTATCATTGTAACGAGAAATGGTGCGATAAAAAAAAACTTGATTTACTTTAAGGTGCTCGAGCTCACGAACAATCGCTGGTTGTGAGTTTCCAGGCAAATATAATGCAATCACACTATTACGTTTGAAATCCATTACTGATTTCTTTTCACGCGTTTACTCTTGGTGAAATGCTTTCGTGCGCTTGTAAACAATTCTCTGGACTGTCATTTAGCCAACCAACAGACAGCTGATGCCCATACCCGCCCAGCTGCGCGACGGGTCTGAAGTTGGTTAAACTACATTGTTCATCAGAAATTTGGGATTTTTCAACAAATATTGTTTAGTATAGACGACGGTGATTCCACAAGTTCTGTACTTGAACTTTCGTTTAACGATGGAGTTGAAATATTTTACATTAATTCCTGGTAAAAAGAATAAACTGTTTGCTTAATGCTGTTGAAATTTTAAGTTGGTATATATTTTAAGGATGAGAGTTGCGCCTGGAATTACATAATATATTTTTCAAAAATGATAATAACAATTTTTTTCTCAAAAAATAAAAAGGTTTTCCAAAACATATATTTCTTCTTAAGTAATTATATACCAAAGTTCGTAACCAAACTAAACCAATATATGAAAAATTTACAACCAAAATCAAAAATGCATAGATCACTTCACATTGAGTCACTCTGATTTTTGCATGCACTTGTAATACCAGCCTTTTTGGTTATCTACTAAGGAATAGGACGTTAATTAATATAAGAGTGATATATGTGTGACAGGTGGTGCAAAATTAATTATCCAATTTGATTTTAAATAATTTATTACTGAATAAAAAAATATTTTTAGTGATGGAAATCTTTATTTTAACCTTTACGGGCTCCATTATTGCATTCCTATTTGCATACTGCAGCTGTCTAGTTCACAAGTAGGAAATACATATGATTGGCATACGACGCTATTTGCAAAAATTATAAATCTCCTGTTATAGTGATTAACTTTGCGCCACCTTCTATATACGCTGAGTAGTTCATTAATTGGTGTCTTGGTAATATCTATGCTTAGAATTTACTTTCACAAAACATCGTCCTTTTAAGACTCAGTTAAGTCACACGGTTGCCCTAAGGCCTATTGTGATACCTGCATTTAATTTCCATCCCCTAACCAAGTTGCTTAAGCCACTTAGCTGTTTTTAAGAAGATAACGATTTTGTACCGACTCAATTTCTTCTTCGTCTCCACAACTCCTGCAGAAGTCATTGTGAGGTACATCCGTTCTACTGGCTAGGGTGTCAATATAATAGTTCAGTGAATTGTTATAACACCTGTTAGGACGCTGGTAGTTGATCTGTTGAGTCCAAGAAGACATTTTGTAGTTTTAAGATTCAGTTTTGGCCAGAGCACTTTGGAGACCCTGCAGTTGGCAGACCACCTTCTATTGGTTTCCACGATCATGATCAAGTCAATCGTAGTATACGGTTCGTTTAGAGGAATGCTAATGTCCTCTTACACTCCGTAATGGGCCAGTTCAGGGCCTTTCTTTCCACACTTATCCTATCTTATATTTCCCTCCACTCCAAAGTGAGCGGAGGCCCAACAAAGTGTGGTGTTGTATTGTTAGATAAGCGAGAGCGATCTCCTGTATTCTTTAACACATCTTGAATTCATGCGTGCTGATGGCAGTGCCTTGATCGTTGCTTGACTATCAACAGAGATTGTAAGGTTTGTCTGAAGTAAGTTCATTGGTCTTATCGTATTTGCTGCTTAGTCTATATCGTACATCTCAGCCTAGAATACGCTGCACCGGTGTAGGAGTATAAAGGAACAATTTGAGGATAATAACCATAACCACTTTCTTGCATTGAAAAAAATTGAGGTCGAACGTATTGATCTGCAAGGCAAATTGTCAATCAACTATTTCTGAACTTCTATATTAAGTAGATTGAGTACAGAGGTGCAAATATCTAAATATGAATTTTTGAGTGCAAACATAAATGTGTATGAATATATTTGCTTTTTTTATTTTATTTAATTTATTAGTACTGCCGCAAAATTGAACCCATCAATATAATTTGTGCTGGCGTTCGCACGACCTTCATCACCACATTTTGTAATTCTTTCCTTCGCTGCTTTTCCGATACTTTCAGTTGACGACGTCACTCAACCCATCACCACACGGCTCTGTGCTCAGCGCAACGCAACTCTGATTGCAGAGCACACCTGACTTTCGCCCCAGCACCTAATCCAACCATCACCCATTTCAATTTCACTCAATCCGCAGCCACACATGGCGTATGATTGATCCGTTACTTACGCTTACACTCTACTCCCCCTGCCCGTGCTCATAACAAAAAATTCCATACACGTTAGTTTTGCGCGATGAATTGCTTTTACAATTTTTCAACCAGCAATCGTTTTTCCAATTTTTCAAAATATCATCCTATCAAATTCCAAGCCATTTGTGCAGTAAAAATGCCATGAAAACCATTAAAATGGTAAAAACGCTTGTGTACAAACGATTGTGCGTATATGTGCACGTGTGTGCGTATATGTGCACGTGTGTGTGTGTGTGTGCTTATGTGCCGATAACGGAGTTTATTTGCGCTTATAACTAAAGAGACTTAAATATGTATGCTCCATTACTACACACTCGCACATACGGACGTAGATGTAAACAAATATACGTATTTGTGCTAGAGCTGTCATTTTATTACTTTCATGCGCATTTTTTATGACTTCCCTGCCGCTGTTACTTTTTGCACTTTGTCTAAGGCGTTGCTTTTGCTATTTCATTTCCTTCGTTGTGCGATCAATCAGTTTGTGATATGTTTGAGCTGCATGGAAATGCAATAAATGAATTGAAAATAACGATTTACGCGATTCTTTTCCCCTACATTCCTTTAGAGTATTCACAGCATGAAATAAAGCAATGTCGTGTAATGAATGCGCCATCAATACCATTTTGATTACCATGAAGTCTAATCTATCCAAGTATTGTTCGACGGAGTCGAAAAAATGTACATTTTTCAAATATTTGTAATAAGATTTAAGGTATTTTACTACATCAAGTTTCATTTATGGAATGATTACATATTTACACAATACATCGGTTTGTGTGTGTATGTGTTTGGTTGTATCTACACAATGTTGCCATTGATATTTTTGCTTACACACTTTTTCACACATCCGCGTTATCAGTTACAATTTTTCATTGTTTAATAAACCAAAGCCAAAAACCAACAAATGAAAATAGTTCATTTATCTATAATTAACATTATTCAACATTGTTTTTACGTTATTTTAACAAAAATTATCATTTTTCTAAGTTTATTTTGTAAATGATTTCGAAATGTACTGCTTGGCAACACTGTGTGGTGAGAGAGCAATCAGCTGGGTCGGAATTACGGAATTTTTTTAATAATCGTGAAATAAAATCTACGGTACTACGATACAAAAGGAAGGAACTTTTCTCATTCTCATTCTCATTAGTTTGATCGAAACAGTTGAGTCGGAATTGCGTTTACGGGCTTCACTGTTTTCAGCATAACTCAACGCGCATATCGCAAAAAGTATCGCGGCAAACAGGTACCGTCTGACAATACTATTCATCGTTTTTTTGAGCACGAGACAGTAGGAGATCGTCAACATGCCGTTCATCAACGACCAAGACGTTACAATGAACTTGTTAAAACAGTGAGGGAGAGCGTTGCCCAGGAGCCAACAGTGTCGTATCGTCGTCCCGCTCAGCATTTTGGCGTAAGTGAAACTACAATGCGGCGAATTTTAAAGGATGATTTAAATTTGTTTCCGTATAAAGAGCAATTGACACAAAGAATGGGTATATTCAATAACGCATTATAATGCGCAACGTACTTTTGCAGTGTTGGCAATGCGTTCAGAAATGCAAATATGGCAGTACTGCAAATGCATCGCGTTCCAAAACGCCATTTTTGTATCAAACGTCGCGCATTATTTGCAGGAAAAATTCTAATACTGCCAATCTATCAATTGCAACACTTGTCACATTGGCAGTGCTGCCAGCGCTGCAATTACTGCGCATTTATAATGCGTTTCTGAATATACCCAATATTGCCGACAGACCAATCACGTCGCTTGGAAAACGGCCAAACAGTCGCTCGAATGGAAGCAAGTTTTAATGACTGACGAGGCACATTTTAACCTCTTTGGCAGCGTGAATAAACACAATTGCCGCATTTGGGGAATTCACACGATGTTGGCTCGTGAGAAAGGAAGGTTTAGATGGTTATTGGTTTCAACAAGACGGCGCGCCATGTCACATTGCGAATGAAACAATTGAATTTCTGCAACGAAAATTACCGGGACGTCTGGTGTCAGAAAGAGGCGACATCGACATCACCCGACTTAACAGCCCCGGACTTCTTTTTGTGGGGTTATCTGAAAAGTAAGATTTACGCCAACAAGCAGCAGACTATTGACTAGCTCAAGGCAAATATTCGTGCCGAAATGGACGTTATAAACCCGAAATGCTTGACAAGGTGATAACAAACGCGGTAGGTGATAGAAGAAATTCAATTCCTTCGTTTGAAAGTCCAACACAGTGAGAAAAGTAAGACTTATTTGCTACGTAAAATTAATAATAGGTATATCGAAGAATTCATTCAGAATATATGAATTACTACCTAAATTCCATTTTTGTGATATCATTAGTTGGTTTTATTAGTAGACAACTACTTATAACAATAAAATTTCGTTTATCTTGATCAGTTAGGGTATGCTACAGTATTACAAATTCTTATATCGAAAACCACATGACAGAAAAAAAATTACGTAAATTTTCAGACTCAGCGACCGATTTTACATATCAATTGGAAGGTCTGGTTTTTGGGTAAAGAAATCTTTAACTATTTGTAAACCAATGTCATTAGCGTACATACAATTTTTCGAATCTTTATTGCATTAGTCGTCTTGAAAGCTTATAGCTAATATAATGAATTGCTGTTCGAAAACAAACTCAGTCCATTCTTACTCAAGTGTAAGAAAACTCGGTAGGCCATTCCTTTAAGGTCGGAGAAGATTTAATTTTTGAAATTGTCACTGAAAATATTTTAGTTTTTAAATGTCGAAGAGCTGAATAAAACGTTTATGAAATAAAGAAAATTCGAAAGGCCATTTCCTTTCAGGTCAGAAGTGGGATACTGACTCCTATTTTTTGTATGAATGCGCATAAATTCGTGCTTTGTTATGCGCGTTGGCAAGATGCATATATGGCGTAGTGTATAAAATACATGCGACGGTCGTGGGAAAAAAACTATGAGCAGATTAATACGTGCGTGTTAATGTGTGGAAAGCGAGAGTTGAAAGGGAGCAAGGAACAAGCAGATATACAAAAAAACGAGTGGTGCAAGCGTGTACGAATGTACATATTGTGCGGGGAAAATGCCGAAAATAGTGAATTTAAGAGTGGAACAACTTAAAACGCTGCTGCGTGAACGGGAAAAACCTACGACTGGTTCTAAGGCAGAACTAGTCCAGCGGTTATGCGATTTTGAAAACAGTGACGAAATAAATATGGACGAAAGGTGTACAATGCAAGAGCAAATTAACGAGTTGCGGGAAATGATGCAAGGCATCACTACTTTGTTGCAACAACAAAGCCGTGAGCAACGACCAAGTGTAGAACAAACGGCCGCGAGTGTAGAAACTGCAACTACCCCGGTATCAATGGTAGATTCTTCGAGTGCAAGGTGTTCGGTGAAAGAGATTGCTGAAACTTTACCTACCTTTGATCCAACGAATGAACTTTCTTTGCCGGTTGAAAAATTTGTAGAACTTGTTAATCAAGCGCATAGTGCCTATCAGTGGAACGAAAGAAGTTTAATGCTAGCAGTTTTTAGCAAGTTGAAAGGTGTTGCCAAACTATGGTTAGATGCTTCACCAGAGTGTTACTCGAATTGGACAATTTTCGCGGAAAGGTTAATAGAAGAATTCGGTACTAAGCCAAACGAGGCAGAGATACATTACAAAATGAACAGTTCGGTGCGTAAATTTGATGAAAAAGTCATGGAATATTGTTTTCGTATGAGTGCCATTGGGCAGCGATATAATTTGAGTGAATCAGCGATTATAAAATATACGCGGAACGGATTACGAAATCGGGAACTGCAAACGGCAATTGCTCCAATGCGATTTGATTCGATGAGACACTTGCGCGAAACGCTTGACGAGTATGATAAAAATCGTAATAGTACTCCGGGTTTGAAGTTTGAACAAAACAAAAATAGAAACACGAATAATGACGGGAATAAAGGTAGCGCTGAGAATAAAAGTAAAATAAAGTGTTATAATTGTTTTGAAGAAGGTCATATAGCGACCAGATGTTCTAAGCCACTACGAAAAGCGCAGTATGCTGATGGTCAGAAAGTTGACCCGAAGGTTGAGGTTGTGCAGCGTAATAAGAGAAATGCTACAATGACAAACCGTAAAGTCGAGTGCGATGAGGAATTTTGTATTAAACTGGTGTATGTTAAAAATCAAGCAATAAAAGCATTCATGGACAACGGAAATCATGTGCTGATAAATTCGAAATTGAAACAGAGCCTTGCGTGTTAAAAATAAAGGGCATATGTGGAGGTGCGCGGTATGCAAGTGAGTTGATGAAAACTGAAATAAAAATTGACAGTGTAAAAGTAAATGTAATACTATATATAGTGGATGACAAGTTGTTAACGTCAGATGTATTGCTTGGAAAAGAGATTTTCAATAGGAATATTGTCGCGCACATAAACAGTGGACAATTGAAATTCGAATATCTACCGATCGCGGAAAATCGAGAAACGACGGTATCTGAACGCAAAGTTATAAATGAAAATCAAATAATATGTGGAGAACTTGAAAGTGCGCAGGCGGGAAAGCTATTCAGACTGTTGAACGAGTACAATGATATATTTGCAAATAATATCAGTGAGATAGGACAGACAAATGCATTATCCATGAAAATTAAGTTAGATACTAATGTACCTATTGCACAAAACCCATACCGTATACCAGAGCCGAAGAAAGTGTTGGTTCAACAGATGATTAGGGAGTTATTAGTTAACGATATAATAGAAACGTCAGAATCTGAATATGCGAGTCCAATTGTACTCGTGAAAAAGAAAAATGGAGAATCGAGATTATGCGTAGATTATCGTAAGGTGAATCAACATACCCGAAAAGAAATTTATCCAATGCCGCATATTGAAGAACAGCTTCATGAAGCAAAACGTTATAAATATTTCACAGTATTAGATATGAATAGTGGGTATTATCAGATACCGATACATCCAGATAGTCGTAGATATACTGCGTTCGTAACCACAGAGGGGTTGTATCAATTTAAACGAATGCCGTTTGGGCTAAAGAACGCCCCAGTAGTCTTCCAACGCTTGATGGCAAAGGTAAAAGAACGAACACAGAATGGAGATATGGTGAACTACATGGATGACATTATGATAGGGGGTTCAACTGTCGATGAAATGTTGGCCAAATTGAGGCGTGTACTTGATGCATTACGAGAGCTTAATTTGACTTTGAATTTGAAGAAATGCGAGTTTGCAAAAGAAACAATTGAATTCTTGGGCCATACATTAACTCCAAGCGGAATTAGTCCAGGTACAGCAAAAACAATAGCTATTACAAATTTTTCAATACCTAAGAATGTAACTGAAGTACGACAATTTCTGGGGTTGAGTGGATACTTTAGAAAGTTTGTGGCAGGGTATGCCATTAAATCAGAGGCACTGCGGCGTTTACTTTGTAAGGAACAAAATTTTCGATGGGGCGAAGAACAGCAAAGGGCTTTCGATGAGCTGAGGTTGGCGCTGGTGTCCAAACCGGTGATGACGTCATATAGAATTGAAGCTAAGCATGAGATCCATACCGATGCAAGTTCCGTTGGATTAGCTGGCGTGTTATTGCAACTTGAAGAAGACGTTTGGAAGCCGGTAGTATATTTTAGTCGATCCACGAGCGAAAATGAGAAAAAGTATCATAGTTACGAGTTGGAGACTCTTGCAGTAGTGGAAACATTAGAGCGTTTTAAGTATTATGTCTACGGGAAAGAGGTTACTGTAATAACCGACTGCAATGCAATCAAAACAGCAATGGCCAAGAAAGAGCTCATCCCGCGCATAGCGCGCTGGTGGCTCAAAGTGCAAGAGTACGACATAAAAATAGAGCATCGTTCCGGTAAGCGGATGGAACATGTCGACGCGTTGAGTAGGTCCCCAGTAGAAGCATCGCGTGAAGTGGACGAAGCGTCCTTGTGTGTCTTGAAAACATTTATAGACGAGCAGGACTGGTTATTTAGTATGCAGATACAGGATGTTGATGTCAAGCAAATAGTCGATAAAGTGAAGTCAAAAGATATTAAAACGTTAGATGAATATATACTTGAGAATGGTCGATTGTACAAGAAATATGAAGGTGCGAAATTGTGGGTTGTACCAAAGGCACTTCGATCAAAAGTTCTGTATGATTGTCATAATAATGCAGGTCACTTAGGTGTTGAGAAAACTATCCAGCGACTACTGAGTTACTTATGGTTTCCAAGGATGAGAAATTATGTCAAATCGTACATCAAGTCGTGTGTAGAATGCGCCTATAACAAAGATCGAGGAGGGCGAAGAGAAGGGGAATACCATTTCGACGATATAGAACCAATTCCGTTCAAGACAGTGCACTTAGATCATTTAGGTCCATTCCCTAAAAGTAAACAGAGAAACGAGCATCTGCTGGTCTTAGTTGATGCCTTTACAAAATTCACAGTCATACGAGCGGTCAAGAGTACCAAGACCAAACCTGTACTAGAAATAATAAACGAAGTTAGTAGTTACGTCGGTATGCCAGCACGAATTGTGACAGACAGAGGTACCGCTTTCACTTCGAAAGAATTCACGAAAATTAGAGCCACATTACAAAGGACCATTCATAATCACGGCGTCTCTTGGTAATGATCGGTATGTGGTTGAGGACTTGCCAGGTTCACACAGGAAGCAGAGACATTATTCATCGGTGTACGCATCTGATAAGCTGAAATTGTGGTGTAACCTACCACCATGCGACGATATCGAAACAGACGAAGATGAGACTACAGGAGAATCTACGGAACCTGAGCGGGGTCGCACCAGTATGTCAGGAGAGGCCGAGTGTAAGAAAACTGAGTAGGCCATTCCTTTAAGGTCGGAGAAGATTTAATTTTTGAAATTGTCACTGAAAATATTTTAGTTTGTAAATGTCGAAGAGCTGAATAAAACGTTTATGAAATAAAGAAAATTCGAAAGGCCATTTCCTTTCACAAGTCAATGATGAAATTTCGCTATGATGTTGGGAAAGGGAAAAGAATAATCGAATTTAGTTGAATGTCGTGAATGAATAGCCAACTTTGGCCAACATCAACGACGTAGCGCTCCGACAAACCTCAAAAGTGGCAAATGCAGTCAACCACAAATCGCGTTATGCTCACGCAACTGCTCTTGTGTACCTTAGAGCATCTAAAAGCACGCTTACTTTTGCGAATGCTTCTGTACACATTTTCTTATATATTTGATATTGACGATGTAAATATGTATGCATCTGCATTTGTTTGTACGCCGGTATGTTTGTTAACGAAAACTTCTGCATCTTGGGTTAAGAGGTTGGGTATACACCCAATATGCCATAGGAATCAGAGAAAAACACTAATTGGCTGACTGCATTTTTAAGCTCTTCCCACTCATTGATTTGGATTAGTTAGGTTTAGGTGATTGAAAATGTTCATGAAAGTGTGAAAGGAAACCCACTTAGGCCTGATTGCCCATAGTAATGCCACTTGTTTAGATTCAAGTTCCGGCTATAATTCCCAATATGATGAAACCATTTCGGCTCTTTAATAAACATCGCTCATAACCAATACATAAGGCATGGCTCTAAAAATTTTTTTCTCATTTTTACGAAAATATATTAATAAAAGTAATTATTATTATTATATATTAATATAAAAATATTTTCTAAATTTTTTCTGTGAACACTTTTTAATCAAAAGTAATTTTTAAATGTTAAAAAAAAAATTGTAGGCCGGAATGATTTACGTTATCTAAGCTATACAGTTGGCAACCCTCGAGAAGGTAACAGGCAAGTCGTGCTCACGTGGTCGGATCATTCATAAGGAAGGGTAGTTAACTGCCTTGCGGCTCAGCCAAACAAGAAAAATCCTTTGAAAATGTTTATTCGAAGGAAAATTTAATTCGACGTCGTCGACGGTACGGCACATAAAGCAAGAGGGGAGTTTATTGACTCAAAGCGTTTTGTGAGTGCAAATTCCTGGTACTACGAAATAAGCTACTTTATTGCCAAGCCATTTTTATAAGGGGACTTTCAAGATCTTATCGCTCACTTGTTTCGCATTTTAAATCACTTAACTGATTAAGTTTTTATTTTACTAATTCATTAAAATTAAATTAAATTAAATTATTTTAATGAATAGCACAAAAAAGTGGGTAGGGTTTTTATCCTATCTCAATAACATTTCAATCTAATTTAAATGAGCTTGGGAACAATATCTTAACCAAGTTTGGGAGACTTTTTTTAACACGTTGGCTGCCAATGTATCACTGGTGATCATTTCAAAAACCTACCCCCAGGTGCCAATGTATCACCGGTGATCATTTCAAAAAACTACCCCCAGGTGCCAATGTATCACCGGTGATACACGCCTAGGCCCCTAGATTTTAGGGGCTGGGACCCTAACGGAAGGAGTTTTGAGAAAAATGAAAGTTTATTTTAAAAGAAAAAATATTTTATTTCATAGTAAAATACAAAGTTTTGAAATAATACGAAATTAAAAATGTGAAAATTCAATTCAATTCTGGAAACAGAAAAAACTATATTTTTTGTTTTTAATTTTAATGTAGTTGTTGAAAATGTTTAAGACATAGGTATGGTGACCCTCGACATTGGGTGCAGTATGTTGCCACTAGTTTGGCCTTCTTCCTGGCGACTGACGACGAGTTTGTCGTCTTTAATTCTGAATAGCACATGCCGCAACGATGTCTCTTGCGCCTACCCTCCTTTGTTGCTTCTGTCGACGTTATTAAAAAGTGTTTTCCCTGCGGAGGTGAGCGCGCTATTGAAGCGCTATCTTTTCCACTCATGAAAAGGATAATGCTTTGACGAAAATCAGGATATTTGCATTTTATAAGTTTTTGACACTGTTTCAGAGGACTGGGCATTATCTGCGAAGTGAATGAATTTGAGCAAGATCTGGAACCGGTTACGAGCCATAACTTGTGGGACGAATGCGTTTTTGAACAATGTGCTTGGTTTCCAATAGTCGGTTATTGCAGGGTATTTTACCATTCCCATATACATGACTATGGCCAGAAACTCCATGATCTCCTGGCGACTGCTGCTGCGAGTACCGATGCCAGTTACTTGAGAGTTTGCATTTCTATTTGTCTCTTCAACAATAATATCCAATATCTCATCGGTCAAAAACTTTCTGTAATATTGAAATGGCGTACCGGCATCATATTGCAAAACCTGGGGTGGATTGGCAAATTCTTCGAAATTTTTCAAAGTCTCTCCGGTAGCAGGCGAGGTCCATGCTGTCGTAGTTTCCGTCTGTTCTTCATCTGCAGTATTATTAACATTTGTAGCACTAACATCGAGGTCTTCATCAATACTGTCATCACTCCTTGTATCACTGCCTGAATCTGGGATGTACTCATCTTCATCTGGACTAAAATCCTCACCACTAACACTGGAATTTTCCATTGAATTCAACGCATCACGTATTTCCTCGGAATTCATAACTTCACAACTTCACTTCACTATTTTTCACTGTAATTTGCAACCAACTGCTCGCTATGAACTCAAGTTTAATACTGATTTATTTTGATTTACTTGTTCGAAATGTGATCACCGGTGATCACATTTCAAAAAAAAATAAGAATCGTTTTAAAAAACGGCAAGTGGTCACCAGTGAACACAGCACAAAAACATGCTCATACGCGTCAGGAGCGTGACTTTTATTCCTGGTAAAAATATCGCGTTAAAATTCAAACGGGAACATGACTTTTTTTGCTTGGCACCTGGGGGTAGATTTTTTTTGTGATCACCGGTGATACTTGGCACCTGGGGGAGGTTTTTTTTTGTGATCACCGGTGATACGTGGCAGCCAACGTGTTAAGTCATTATAGAAATACACGCATGTACCCAAAAGTAGGCGGAACATTACCTATTTTTCGATTTAACTGTCCATTTCGAGACCCCAAGCGTGAAATACCAAATGATAGAAAAAAGCTCCTCATAAAGAACCATCTGCCGTTTGGAGGCGACATAAAAGTGTAGGCGCGTAATAAAACCCGGTGTTTTAGTCAATCGCAGTTTGCATGAATGGATAATGGCATAAATTCTCTTTACTTACATACTAAGAGCTCTTTATTAATGTATTCTTCATTCTCATCATTTTTTCCATTCCAGTTGAATATCTTTCCGAGGGACATACTTTTCATCGGAAATTATTTCTTAAGAACTTTTTTTTTTACTTATCTAAACCAAGATCGACACTATTCGCCCAAAGCCCAAATAATAACAAAAAAACAAGACCAATTCAATTTCGTCAAAGACATAAATAATATCAATTTTTAATTATTACATTACTTAATAGCATTGGTTGCTATTATTATAATTATGAGGCGGCTTAACACTGCCCCCAGAAAAATCTATTGTGCCCCCTTCATGGATTTAAAGTATTTGAGCCCAACTTCCTCTATAAATTTTGGTATTTGCTCCATTTCTTTAGCCTCATTTCCTACTCTGGTAAAATATGCATACCCAGGTGTTTGATCATCAACAATTTACCGGGTTTATAAAGTGGAGAGCACCCCTTTTCTGGCTAATTTATCTGCCATTTCGTTCTAGGTCGTTCCTATGTGCCTTGCAACTCACAGGATACGTACCTGATTGTTATGACCTCCGATATTCAGCTTAGTTTATCGCCAGTTAGCGCCAGTTTTGAAGCTTTGAATTGGATTCATATTCAGTTAAAAAATCAAGGATCAAAAAATTATGCCCTAAAAAATATTCGTTAATAAAAGTCAGTCAAAAATCATTCTTCGGCGACCCAAGCAATTAAAGCAGCCACAAAATCTACAGATTACTGTAACTCAGCAACAGCTGGAGCTGTACGAAAAATGAAAACAAAGCAACAAAGGAAATATATAAATAGTAATGAGTAAAATACAATCCAGCGTCGTCGAAGCAACTAAGAATGCGATTCTTGATTTATTAAAGTCTTATTTATATATACATATATACAAAGTGGTTCAAATTAAACGTCTAATCGGAAGATTTATAATTCTCACATTCTTCTTTTTTTTAATTAGAAAAAGAGTTGTTAAAAACAATGAGAATGTAATTTGCCGCTATGCTGCAAAATCAAATATTTTCTTAGAGCTTTACTTAAATGAAAAACGTATACTTTGAAATCTCTAAAAACAGCTCTAATTTTATCCAATTTTGAGTTTTTAATATCCCCTTTTTCGCACTGCTCTTAAAAGGCCTCTTAAAGGATTTCTTTTCAGCCTCAAAGTTCGGAGCACTGCGAATTTGGTTTGCTGGGCGTACTGCAGATGTAAGCGGTGCGTATGTGTGCGTAAGTGCATTCTCCGTGCTTTAGTTTCATCTGTTAAATAAATAGTACTGACTTTCAAATGAAATTAATAAACTTTCATTCGAAGTGCCGAAATTAATTTCATACCGAAAATTGCATTAGCAGTAGAAATAAAATATTTGCTGTGCAAATGCACATTGCGCATGAAATTATGTGCCCACACTGGGGCGGAAGACTAATAAAATTTGGCACTGAAACTAAAACTAAATGTGGTGACAGCAAATAATACATCATAACCTTTTTAATAGGTTTCTTGTCCGTATAGCATATGGGTAAAGTGCTAAAAGCTTTATTGTCAGTAAATATTTCTGAGTATAAGCAAAGGAATTCATATACATATACATACATACATACATGTACATATTTCATACGATATATAAATGCACATGTATGGAAATTCACTAAAATCAAGGCAAACTTCAAAAAAATGGCATCAAAATTTCTAATTTTTTATTTGGACTTTTTATAAAACTTTTGTCAGTCAAAACAGTCTAAAGCACACAAAGAAAATAGTTTACTTATAACTTTGTAACACACATTTACTAATTCTCATTTTACAACAACAACATTTGCGACAAAACCATTTTATTAACAGCAGAACAACTGCTAAGCACCACTGCTGTCGCCATGAAGCTACTCATTCCCACTTTCGCCGTTTGTGACCAAACTTAAGATGATGCGGGGGTGCTATGAAGTGCTCGCTTTAAATGAATTACAACATGTCATTGTCGTCTAACTCTGGAAAAGTTTTACTGTTATACCGACAACGTCATTCGCAGCAGCCATCAGTGGAAAAATCTTAAGCTCACAAATACTTAATTCTTTGTTTGTACTACGGTTTTATTTAGAAGGAAAATTACTTAATATTCGCGGAAATTTTGATGTTCATTATCCAGCGCTGAAGTGGCAGTTGCAGAAGGCACGTGCATTTTATTAAGTAAATGAATTTCCAAATGTTTATATGTATGTTGTAAGTGAAAAAAGACCGATTTACAGCATATTTTTACCATCTTCCAAAGAACTTTAATGGGCCAATAAAGGGTCGTTCATTTGGTGGTTTATTTTTATAATTAAATAAAAAAAATTAGCAAAAATCGATTTTTTTCGGTAATTTATTGGTTTATTCGGATATGCAAATCAGTTGAATGATCTCGTAAAATACTCTAGTGTCGCTGGACTTAAAATCAATGCAAAGAAAACCAAACATTTGGCAGTACACACGAACGATGCACTCTTCCATATCGGAGAGGAAAATATTGAAAATGTAAATGTATTTCAATACCTTCGAAGCCAGTTCACTGCGGAAAGCGGATTCAAAAATTATGTATCTACAAGATTGCTAAAAGCAAGAGGTGCATTTGCAAATCTTTGTCCGGTGTGGCAGTCCAAGCAAATGCGCATTACAACAACGGATTTTCAATTCCAATATTAAATCAGTTCTACTGCACGCCTGGTGAAACATAGTCTCTGCCTGCGGAAATTGTACAGAAGCTTCAAGTGTTCGTGAACCGCTGCTTGAGACGCATTCTACGTATCTGGTGGCCAGAAAACTGGATATCTAACACCGAATTGCATTGACGATGCCAATAAAAACCAATCGCAACTGAAGTAAGAGAACGTAAATGGAGATTTCTTGGCCATCCCTTACGGAAAAGAGGCACTGCAATCAGCAGACAAGCGCTGGACTGGAACTCCCAAGAACAGTGCAGAAGAGGCACACGTAGGGGCTCCTGGCGACGCTGCATCGAAGAGGAATACTTAGCCGTGGACAAAACAATGACCTGGTAGCAAGTGAAAAATATATCCGGGAATCGCACAAAATGAAAAATATTTACATTAGCAACGGAGAACAAGGAATGCTGATGATGATGATAATTGGTTTATTCGAAAAAGCAAACATTCCCATTATAAACCATATGAAGTACAATTTCATTCAGTCTGGCTTTGCAGACTTTGGTGGCGGTAACATTTTCTATTTCGCGGAGGTCTTGCTCGATATTCACTTGAAAGGCCTCAATCGTGAATGGATTCTTCTCATGATATCCGTCCTTCCCGATACCCTAAAAAACAAATAAAAATCAAACATCGTCAAATCGCAGCTCAGAAGTGGCCAATTGGCATCGCCGAGATGGCTTCTAATATTTAAAATTACCAAACTTGGTCGGCAAAGTATCGCTTATGCTATGGTACGCTATCTAGCTGAAACCAAAGATCGTCCAAGCCATTGATTTAAATTTCCGGCCACAAAAAATCTTGTATCATACCTCTTTTGCCACTGTTCAACGAGTTGCATCAAGCTGTCACTCTCTGAGGATGCATTGTTAACGTGTGGGTTTTCGAATCCCCAGCCGCAGAGATCGTAATGCGCTTCTTGAGAAAATATTATTTTCACTTGATTTCAATAGATGCGTTATTGATCTACACAACTTTGGAAATAAGTATAAATTATTTCCCAACTTTGTTCAACTTTGACTTTCTGTCAAGTTAAAAACTGCTGCATGTCTCCTAGAGAACAATGAAGAGGTGCAAGATTTCGTTTTGGAGATTTGGCCAAAAATTTCTACGTAGACGGTTCCAAGGCCGAAAAAGAAACACATGTTGGATGGCATCCAGAGACATTCAAGATTCTCATACGCACTGAAACTCCAGAACAATTTTTTCAATCGAAATTTTTCGTAATATTCAGTGCAGTGGTGTGGCTAATCGAACTGAGATAGCGCGGTTAGCAGATAAGAGTCTGCAGTGACTGCCCGAGCAACTCAGTGAAAATGGCTCTTCACAAATTGTACAGAAATGCGAGTTGGGCTTCATCAGCTAATAGATTAACTATTTGAAAAACTTTGGACTTGCGGCTGATCCAGTGGCGCCAGCGCATAATATCGGTATTGATTTTTGAGGAGTTGTCGGATGGTTCCGGCCGTAGATCTTGGATGCCTACTCAATACTCTGCAAGTTTACTAAGTGGCTTTTAAAATCAAAAAAGCACAAAAAATGTGGAGGCATATTTTGTCAAGGAAAAAAGAAAGGAATTGAATGGACGCTGGTTGGGTGGGTCGTGCACCATGATCAACGAAATAGGCATCATCGAAAACATAAGATGTGTACCTTTCCGCAACAATTGTAGTCTGCTTTTTCCGAAATTCGAAAAACTAATTAATTAGGCATATGTTTAGAATTAGATGCCTTGGGAAGGTATCAGTTACATTTCGCATAATCATGAAGAACTATGAGAAGTTTAAGATGAGTTACGTTGCAGCCTGCCCTCTTTCTTTCCACTTTCCTATCTCAAGTGCAGTGGTCATCTATGTTGGAATAGAATTACGTCTATTTCAGGTACAATACCATGAGAGAGTAAAAGTTACTGTTCTTCTAATCAAGAACTGCGATAACCGCTTACGCGATTTTGCCCGAGTTTAACAAAGCGCGCCAGTCGTTTCTTTTTCGTGCTAACCGGCGCCAGTTGGACACATCAATTGAAGCCAAGTCCTTCTCCACCTGATCTTTCCAATGCAGAGGAGGCCTTCCTTTTCTTCTGCTACCCCCAGCTAGTACCACATCGAATACTTTCAAAGCCGGAGCGTTTGTATCCATTCGGACGGCATGACCCAGCCTACGTAGCCGCAGGATTTTTATTCGCTGCGCTATGTCTATGTCGTCGTGAAGCTTATACAGTTCATAGTTCCCCGCAAGCGACATTCGCCGTCGCCCACGTGCAAAGGTCGCAAAATCTTTCGTAGAATCTTTCTTTCAAATACTCCAAGTGACGCCTCATTCGATATTGTCATCACCCACGCTTCTGCGTCATATGATAGAGCGAACATGATTAAAGTCTTGTAGAGTGTTAGTTTTATTCGTCGAGAGAGGACTTTACTATTCTGTTGCCTACTTAGTCCAAAGTAGCACTTATTGGTAAGAGAGATTCTATGTTGGGTTTCCAGGCTGACATTGTTATAGAGGTTAATGCTGGTTCCTAAATATACGAAGTCTTTTACAACCTCGAAATTATAATTGCCAACAGTGACGTGGGTGCCGATGCGCTAGTGTGCCGACGTTTTGTTTGAAGACAGGAGGTACTTCGTTTTGTCCTCGTTCACCATCAGACCCATTCGCTTTGCTTCTTTATCCAGTTTGGAGAAGGTAGAACTAAAAGCGCGGTTGTTAAGGTCGATGATGCCAATAGCATTGACATACGCCAACAACTTCCAATGGTGTGTGTGTAATTTAGCTGCAACGAAGTAATGGACCCAACATGGACTCGGATCGTACGTACATCTAAAACCCTTGACCATCTTCGGCCGCCGTAGCCGAATGAGTTGGTGCGCGGCTAACATTCGGAATTCACAGAGAGAACGTCGGTTCGAATCTCGGTGAAAACACCAAAATTAAGAAAAACATTTTTCTAATAGCGGTTGCCCCTCGGCAGGCAATGGCAAACCTCCGAGTGTATTTCTTCCATGAAAAAGCTCCTCAAAAAAAAACTGCCGTTCGGAGTCGGCTTGAAACAGTAGGTCCCTCCATTTGTGGAACAACATCAAGGCGCACACCACAAATACGAGGAGGAGCTCGGCCAAACACCCGAAAAGAGTGTACGCGCCAGGTATATATATATATCTATCACAATTTGATAAATCTGTTTTCGCGGTTTTCGATCGGAAGATAGCCACGTAGCTTGGAGTATCTTTTTATTGTGGAATCTGGTGCTGCACTCTACCTTGTACCAGAGTAAAAGTTAGTCAAGAAAAAATGCATATAAAAGTGAAACTATAGCTTTTATAGGTATAGTAATGCTTCGTACTAAATTTTTAATTTTTTTATCAGTTTAATATCTAAAAGGACTTTTCAGTTTCAAAAGACTAAATTTTCAAATAATTTTTAAATACCTATGATGCCCATGATACCTATGATACCAAACAAAATAGAATATATCCATGTACCAGGAAAAAAGCTGTGTTCACTTATCGCCAGGACATATGTAGTACAATAATGTCCTTTGAAAATGTATCCTTAAATATTCTTCAAATGTCCCAATGAATTATTGTGAAAGAGTTATACGTTAATGATACTTGCCCTAGCAACTATTAATTCGTATTTCACATAAATACCTTTTCTAAGGCATAACTACCACTATTTTTTTATAAAAATATACTCATAGTTCATACCGCAAGAAAAATCATATTGCGTAAGGTTGGAAATGTGTACACAATTTTTTAAAATTTCATTCTCTTTAACCTCTCTCTTTAACCAGAATTTTATAAAGAACAAAGTGTAAATTTTAAGTGCCTACAAAATAGCGTTGATTTTAGACAATTTGTTTTTATGGTTGAGCCTGTACTTTGAGTGGTCATTAAGAACAAAAAAGGATAAAAATAATACAAATAGATTAAAAGATTTCTCCCTAGTCTCTTCCAATGGCTTCTGTCATACACACAGTTCCTAATTTGACTCCAGGGACCGAGTTGCTCGCGTTCAGTGCGTACCGTCGTCACCCACGTCATCTTTGGGCGCCCACTACCTCTTTTTCCTTATGGATTGCATTCAAAAGCCTGATTTTCTATGTTGCTGTTCTTTTTACGCAACGTGTGGCCCATACAGCTCCATTTTTTCTTTTTGATTTCCAGATTAGTGGATATGTTGTTTACGAGAGCACGAAGATTTGAGATGGTAACTGTCCAGAAAATCCGACTGCTTTTTCTAAGGCATTTGTTTACGAAATCTTGTTTATTTTAGGTCACGTCAGTCACTTTCCAAGTCTCTGATTCATAAAGAAGAACAGATTTGATGCGCATATTGAAGACACTGAATTTAGTCTTCTGGGATAGAACATTGGAGTCCCAAATCTTTTTCAATTTGAAGAATGCTGCACGCGCTTTCAACATCTGCGCGTTCATCTCCGTCCTTCCCCAACACACTGACCAGGTAGGTGAACTCTTCAACATCAGTGATTGACTCAGTGTTGTCATTCTTCCGAATGGTTAAAGGTTTTGTCATCGGTGTCCCCATGCGCATATGTGTAAGTTTTGGTTTTGCCCTGTTCACTTTTAAGCCCATCAACCGTGCATTTTCAGGACTTCTAGTTTTATTGTAGTGCCATGCAGTGAGTGAGACAGGAAACAAATGCCATTTGCATAATCCAGATGGCTCGACTTTTGGACAGAATTCCAAAGATTTCTAGCTGCCAGTTAGTATTCTTAATTATAGTACTATATGAAATCTGGGTCGTCTGGAAAGCTAACCACTAAACCTCATAAAATTTAAAGCAATATGGATATATGGAGTGAAAATCTGGTGATTAGCTTCAAAATCAAATCTTAACATCATACATAAGTTCCAGTCAAAAATGTTGCGCATGTGTGCCAACGCGCTATGGTTTGTCTGCAACGATATAATTCATCGTGAAGAAATTGGCATCATCAGCATAAAATAAAACAACCGGCTTGCTAACCATCCGAATTCTCGGGCGTCAGACCTACCAAACCAAATGGTTAATGGAGTTAAATAAATAAAAACAAAAAAGCTAAGCAGTATTTTTGGGCACTTTCTCAGCAGTCAGCTATGTCTTTAATTAAAAGTTTTCACCTAGCTGCAGCTGCGAATGCAGTCGATTAACAACAGTGAGTTGACCTCTGAGAAATATTAAGCCGGTCCTTCTTAAGCGGTTTAAGCCATTCCCACTGAAGGGGGATTGCTTTGGAGCATCCAATGCATCTCAGTAACTACATACCTCGTTCTGAGTACACTCACTCATTTATCAGTCTCTTGTGCCTAGAAGAGAGTTAACTCCGTGTTGAATGTTTACTTAAGGCTTTGTTCATTTTAAAATTGATCCATACATACATATTTATTGAGCACACCTCATATGTACATAGATGTTGATAAGAGTGCTACCCACATAGGTATTCACACACTTACATACAACTCATATATTCATAGGTGTAGCGTCCTTGAGCATGCACATATTTTTATTCGATTTCGCTCTGAATGCTTTTATCACCACCGTCTTTACTGCTGGTCCGGTTGGCTGAATATGCCAGAAAAAGGGCAGGAAAGTATATCAATTCACCTGCAATGCTCATACTTGCTTTCCATTGTTCATGCAAAGATATGTCATGAACGTATAAGGGCAACACACATGGACATAATTCGTAGCTGAGTTTTTGGCGCGAGAATTTTTTTGTGTTTGCTTTTTTTCTGATTTCTTTAGATCGCTGCAACTGAGCCGATTTGTGCATGTGTACCATTCGATTGGTCACGAGTTCGCTGCCCATTGGGAATATATAGTATAAAAGAAGAAGTTATTCCACTCACTCCTCGGCAGACAATGCCAAATCTCTGAGTGCATTTCTAACATGAAAAAGTTTTCCATTCAAATGATTTGTCTTTCGGATGCTGCATGAAACTCTGTGGCCCCCCAAATTCCAAGAAGTACAAAATGCATTGAAGGAGAACTTCAGCCCAATACTTAGCCAAAGAGAGTATGCGCCAATTATTGAATTCCTTTTGTCACTTTCATTTCACTTGGCCTCACTCACCTTTGGGGATATGTTTCGTTTTTTTGAATTTTTTCGATTACCTTCACTTTCTTATCCTTTGGGTTTAAGTGTGTTAAATGAATGCACCGTACGCTCTTAAATTCTTTTTTTTTTTTGGTTTTTGCCACAAGTCCTTGAATTTCATCGTTTTTCAACTTTCAGTGCTTCCATTTATCGTCATTTGTGGCTTGGTTCAGATTTCGATACTTTTATGGTTTATTCAGCGGGTCGTTGCCAATTACATGAAGCAAGGGGGAAAATTGAAAAAATTTACTGGTTTAAAAAAGCTTCCACAGTATGCTTTAATGATTCGCTGCCACACCGCAAGCCTCAAGGAATTAATGAAAGTGTTCTGAACGCAATTACGAACTTTATTAAAATCTGCCGTTGACAAATTCGTATACATCTTTTATTTATAGCGTGTGTGTATAGTTTATTATAGTAACAACGCGTTGCTCTTGCACACATACACTTATTATTAACGTGCATACGTGAATGTGTATGTAAGTACGTATGTTATTAAATAATAATTAATTCTGACGTGGCAATATATTTTATAATTTCGCCATACTTTTTCTTTCTTGTCCACCTGCCAAGCTCTTTAATTAAGCGACATTGTTTCTGACGATGCGCAAGTGAAAAAATTGTTCGTTTTTAATTTATCTCTACACGGAAAATGTAGGAAGCATCAATACGGTCGAGACTATTTTTATATTCTGAATTTTGAAAATTTTTTAAATTACTCGATCAGTAGGAAAATTGGAAACATTTTAAATTATATTATAAAAAGGACGTGTTTTACCACAGGAAAGCTATGAAACACAAATTCTTAAGATTTTGTGCAAAGCTATCTTTTATGTGAGACCCTTGCATAATTACAAGATTATACTTTTTTTTTGAAACTAGTAGTTCACGATTTAAGTGCTTTAAAATTCAGACCTTTTGTTAAAACTCTAAAAACGCAATTTTTTTATACTTCAGCTTTAGCTTTGCAAGTATATCGAATTCCTCATATGTGTGACTTATGAATTGCTGAAAAAACTTAATACTTCGAGATTGTTTATTTACCGCACGATTAATCGTTTTTCCCAAACGTCTGAAGTGACAAACAGAAAAAGATGTAGTCATCCTGACGTGGTTCGAACCCGTGCAGCCATAAAGGCCGTTCGAGAAAGAATTCGTAGAAATCCCCTTAGAAGCCGAAAATCATCTCCAGCGTAATGAATGTATCGACCAGATTCATGCAAGACTAATTAGGGATGATCTCCACATGAAAGACTTTCGCCGCTCAACCGGTCATCTTTTGACATCGCGCTTAAAGAAAATTAGACTCGACAGATGCAAGCAGCTTCTTCGGTGTCATGCGGTGAACGGCCATTAAAATATTCTTCACACAGATGAGGAAATTTTCACTTTTGAAGAAGTTTTCAAAAAGCAAAACGACGAAATCTATGTTTAAACTTCTAAAGTCGCAAAAAATGTTATTCCAAGCGTTCAGCGTGGCTCCAGTCTCCGTAATGGCTTGGTGGGGAGAGTCTGGTACAGGCGTTGCATCTCTTCATTTCTGCGAAAAAGGGGTTAAAACCGGGGCAAAAGTGTGCCAGAAGGACGTCTTGAAAAGCGTGGTGAAACAGTTGAACAGTACTTCTTCACAGGAAAGCGTTTGATCTTCCAGGAAAATTTCACTGCAGTCCATAAGGCAAAAACCACACAGCAGTGACTTAAAAGCAATATTCCTGAGTTCATGGCCTCAGAAGATTAGCCGCCAGGAAGTCCACAGCTGAATTTATTGGACTACAGTTTGTGGGCGAAATTAAGGTACATGTTCTTTTCGAAGATCTCACAGAAATTTGGAGAGTCTCAAACAATCTTTGGTTCGAGCAGCGACGTCAATATCCATGGAAAACGTGCGTGTTGCAATATCTGAATGGCCTAATCGTTGAAGACCTGTGTAAAATCCAATGGTGACCATTTCGAACGAAAATTAAATTTTTTTTCATATTTACACAATTAAATAAAACCAACTTCATTAAAAAAGGATTAATCATTTCATATCTATAACGAACTTAACTTGTAACATAATTTATGGCAAGACTAAGTAGGTATATATGTATATATTGACGCATACACCATTTATTCGGGGTTTGGTCAGGTCTTCCTATTATGTGTGGTGTTCGTAATGATATTTTTCTACAAATTGAGGGATCTGATGTTTTATGTCGCTTCCGACCTCAGATGATTTTTTATTAGGAGTTTTTTCATGGCAGAAATATTCTCGGAGGTTTGCCAAGAGCGACCGCTATTAGAAACATCTTTATAATTTGCAGCGATGCCAAAATAGTACTGGGGCCTTTTTATGCAACTCGATTCGATAATAATATAACTCTAACCCGAAATTTTTGTACTTGGTAACTCTCATTAGCAACTCGCGTTTTCAATTATATTTTTGAATTGTTTACTCGGAAAACAAAACCTGCCAACTATTTTACTCGAATTTTTATGCCAATTTCAATTTATTCGTTAGTTTTGGAGTTGTGGAAGCAGAAAACAATTGCTAAACAATGCAAATATTTTTAGTGATTTTTTAGAAAATATAACAAGAGTAAGGGAGAAGAATCCCTCCAGCAAACAAACCCCAGCACACAAAATAAAACCATTTTGGAATTATGATGGAATTCATGGAATCGCATACTAATTTGCGATACTAAGCAAAAAAGATGAATTGAATGAAGACGGATCGCCTACGTGGGATGTAGCCCCATGGAAGAAGGTAAGCTGTTGTGCTGTGATTGTGCTAGGCCTGCAAATTGGCCTTGCTTATTCCATGCGGCCCCTTGCTTGATGAATTTTAGACTGCTACTCTACAAGTTTTACTGTTGCAGTAGCTGCCGTCGATCTTATAAGACATGGGCTAAAAAGTCCCGGGCCTAAGAAAGCAAACACGTTTTTGTTTTTCGTTCCAAATTAACTTTATTCATCAACATAATTTCCATATCGAACTGGCGCCGGTTAGCACCCGTAAGAAACGATTAGCGCTTTGTTAAACTCGGCTAAAATCGCGTAAGCGGTTATCGCGCCAATTGAGAAGAAGAAGAATTTCCATCAAGAATAACCCAGCACCGTTGTTATATTTTAATACCACTTTTGTAGAGCGATTTGCCATTGCTTTGAATGCATTGTGACACGGTGCGTTGTCTTGGTGAAACAATTTTTTTTCTTTGCCATATGCGAACGTTTCTTTGCAATTTCGTTAATTACTGTTAATGGTATTTCCCTTCTCAAGACAGTCGACGAATCTTTCACCACACACATGCCAAAATACCGATGTCATAGCCTTTCCAGACGATTGTTGTGCTTCCGGGCGCTTTGGACGAGGTTCATTGGCTGCTGTACACTCAGATGACGATCGTTTTGATTTCGGAGTGAAGGCATAGATCCATGTTTCATCAATTATCACATAATATCGATGCAAAAATATTGGTTTATTACGTTTAAATATGACCAAACACTACAGCTCTTTGTGAGCTTTGGCCTGTCGCACCTCCATACATCTCGATCGCTTGCGACTGTTTTTCAGTTCCTTATCCCAAGTTTATTGATGTCCTCCTCTAGTTCGTCGACCCATTTTGTTTTCGGCCTTCCTTTTGCTCTAGAGTTGAACTCTCTGCCTTCTTCGTTTTTCTTCTACGCCCTCGTACCGTCCATTTTTGTTACATGACCCAGTCATCTTAACCGGTGCGCTTTCATGAAACGTATAACATTTCGCCATTTATAAGCTGGTTTAGCTCATCGTTTCACCTTATACGAGTACGCCACTTGCGTTGATCTTTGACTGCTCCAAAAATTTGTCTGTGTATTTTTCGTTCGAAGGTTTGCAATTTTGCTTTATTTGCTTCAATTAGTGTCCACTATTCAGCTATGGATCTCGCACACTCGTAAGCCTGGTCTAATGATGGTTTTGTTTAGAATAAATTTGCATTGTCTGTTTAGTAGTTTCATTAGTGATGTGCACGATCTGTTAGCTACTAGAATTCTCTCATTGATAGTGAGGCTTATTTAATTGTCGGTACTGAATTTGAAGCCTTAGTAGGTAACAGATTCCACGATTTCCAAATAAAAATCGCCAGTTTTCAGTTTGCCTGATTTTGGCTTAATTTGTCTAGACATCATCATGTATTTCGTCTTATCTGCGTTGCAATTTCAATATCCGCGATGGTTTTGGATAGGGCGTGAATGTTTTTGCTGACAAATAGCTATGTAATCCGCCTATGCAAATAATTCGCTAGTTCTGTCTAATACGGGTCTGGCATTCTAAGTGTAACCAATTTAGTTTGGAAAATTACTTTTATTCAATTCAAAGTAAAAAACGTGTGAAAATAATACAAAATTTAAAATCAAAATACTTTTGCTCGATATGACCACCATTTGCCTTGACTATGGCCTTGAGATGGTCCTGAAACGAATCGCAAGTTGCCCGAATGAGACTTGCGGGTATTTTGGAGTATAATCTATCGGATTCGCGCCTGCTGAATTTGAGAGCCATTGTGTGGACGTTAAGAAGTTCAGAACGTTGTTTTTTAGCCATTCAAGGACACTCGAGCATTTGGACGCTGCCGAGTCCCGTTGAAACGTCCAAAGCCTGCCACCGAAATGTTTGTCTGCTCCCGGCTTCAAAGCAACCTCCAGAATACTTTCCCGATAATATTTCCCTTGACGACTGGGTCGATGGAGAACGCCCATCTGCGACCAATCGATGATTCAAATTCTCATATGAACGGTCAGTCAAATAAACCCTACTGTTTTGAGAGTTTACGAATTGTTCAATTTGAAAAATATTCGCGTCTTTTATCCATTGTGTTAAAAAGGGAAATTCCGGGATAGTTCTTGCAGCTTGGTTTATCGCCTCTCTTGTGAAGTCAGCAAGTCAACAAGTATGTAGGTGGGCATTAAGAATGATTACTGGTCGGTAATGGTGACAGTGGCTGCTGTTGCCATGCTAATGCCAAAATTGTTGTCATATTCAATCACTAAATTTTCTACAATTCCTTGTTTATTTCGAGGGCAGGCTGAAGATTGATTGGTATGCTCCGTTTTCTGTTATAAGAGAAATAGCAGAACACGCTTTAATGCTAAAAATAAATTCATAAATTTATGACCACAGTTCATAAATTAAATATATTATATAATTTTCATAATTATATATACTTTTTTACCCCTTAGCCCATTTTTCAGCTTCTCACATTTTCATGATTTTATTCTAGCTTTAAAATCCAAACTTTAGTAAATCCAAATTATCCTTCTCCTGTTTCTTGCAGTATTGTGAAGAGTAATACTCTTCAAGCTGAAAAGTGAAAACCGTTAGAAAGTTGCACTCCCACCCAACAAATTTCGGTTTCTGGCAAATAATCAATTTTGTGCAGACTTCATAGTTTGCGGACAGTATTAATTAATTTTCTTTTACTCTTTCAAATGCATTTTCTCGATTGCGCTTTTCTTTCAACCGAAACTGGATTTTCATTATAACTGCACGGCTGAATGGTGACAGCACAAATCGTGCAAAAATACTACGTTAAATCTTTTTCACAGCTGTAGAGTGCAGAATTGCTTCCCTGCAATCTATTCATAGAAATTAAAAGTTGCTGGTGTGAAATGATAATATTTAATGTAGTCACTTGATTACTTTGGAAATTCTTATAATGAAGTTTTTAAATGGAATTTAATTCCAACAATGGAAGGATTAAATTTTTTTTTTGGCCGTTGGGAATAATGGAAATGAATGTATTCATGTAGGAAAATTTGTTTTGAAAATCATAAAGGAAATGGTAAAAATATATATATTTGAAGAAACGGAGGTAGTTGAAATTAACTTTGAGTGAATGCAAATCGAATAAAATTCAATTATTACATTGGAGAGCATGCGATAATAAAAATTCCTGATTGCTTTCGCATTGTTTGCGGTGAAGAAAAATCATACTGCTTTATCAAAATAGGCGAGACATTTTTTTAAATTCGTGTTGTGTTTCATTCTTTTTGCCTTTTCAAAAAATCGATAGACTTTTAGCCCATAGCTCCAAAATCATATTCTTAACACTAGAACTACGAAGATTTACCATATACCTATTTCAACTAACCGGTTTAACTACACAAAACAGTAGAAAAGAAATAAAACTGAAAATTCATAAGATAATTAAATTTTCAAGCAAAAGAAACATATTTTATTCATTTATTGTAATTACATAACATAAAAAACAAAATTACATAACATTAGTTCTTGGCTTCATAAGCGCCACGCGCAAATAAAATGGCCAGAAAAGCGTTGAATTTTTCTTCTGATAAATCCAATTCTTCACCAGTAACTCGTAAACCTTCTTGTTTTGTGCATGTTATGATATGATGTATAATATCACGATTAATTAGTAATGAGAAATCACTACTCACAACATTCTTTACAATTTTTTTTTTGCATATCCTGTAGGTCCTACTTTTTGTTTGAAAATGGTATGTTTTGGTTTTCTCCCTGGATAGGATCCAGCTTTGATTTCATTCCAAATAGTTCCATTAGCAATTTCAGTTTGCTGATCTTCACTCTCATCGGAATAGGACGGAAATCTTAGACTTTTTCTTTTACATACCTTGAGTATTGTCTCCTCTTCACTATCACTGGATACATAGACTTTCTCTTTATCAAACTGGACCGCTGAAATATTTGTTGATTTGCAGACAACTTCGGATATATCTTCGCATATATTTGTTATATCTTCAAGAAATTTTGTTTTTTTCGAATGTGACGCCATTTTCAGGGTAATAACTTCTAACTGAAAACTATAATTTTATTTCCCTTTCTAATAATGAAAAAAATATTCAATCAGAAACCACTTACAATGTATGCAAGAATAATGTGAGATTATAAAGAAATATAAAATATATTCAATTTATTGTCATTTGCAACTATACACGGTAAATAAGAATACTAAATTGAAATGTTTATATGCTACGATTTATCATAACTTATCAGTATAGGGGTTACAAACTGACTGTAGAAATTGTATTCATATTACGGATTTAGTATAATTGTATATACCATATTACAGTTATACAAATTTTCGCATAATATATGGAAAACGCAAAATCTTTGAATTCCGGGAATTTTCCATATTCAAAAAGAATATTTCAAGAATATACAAAAAGTATTCATGATATTTTTATGACCGATCAAAATGACCGGTTCGTATATTTAGGTATAACACATAGTTAACTTTGAAAATTGGAAGCGTAAGAACAAAATAATCTATAATATTATTCTATACACAAATTTAATAAAAATCATGACATTATCGAAAAAAATGTAATTGGAATATTTAAGAGGAAATGGGAAATAAATGTTCCAACCGGTCATTTTCACCGGTTCGTAGTTCTAGTGTTAAATATTTGGTTTTTCGGCATTTCTAAAACTAGATGTCAATCTTTTCCCTTCATATATGTCCAAATACGTAAAATTTCAAGAATTTGTGAATAATCCATTTAGAGAACGGCTGCACCCCCAGAGAAAAAATAAAAAAAAAGAGGAGGAAACATTTCTCGTAAAGGAACCTAATACCACCATGATGTGAAACTGCCGGGTGCCACTTTAGTACTTACAAGCGGATTGTGTGCGCCGATGAGTGGTCGGCTTCTATGGATAGGACGTCAATAATCTTTTTTCGAGAGGTCTGTTAGGGATGTAAGCTTGAGGCGGTGGAAAAAAAGTGCACGTGATTGGCTTCCCTCCAAACCTTTCGCTCTGAAAGATATGGAGAAAATGTTCCGCTACTGTAAACTGAAACTTCCCTCGCACAACTGGAGGATGGTTAAGATGGAGAAGGCCGAGGGACCTTTTCGGCAAGCGCTGATTCTGCTAAATGGAGAGTCTTTCGGGTCTCTTCCTGAAAGTACCATGATCATCACCTATGGCAATGAGATGGTAGTCCTAAAAGTCCAACAAAATGATGCCAGAGAGGATGATCCTGTAGTTTTGGAGGTATTAAGGGGAGGGGTAGGCCTATGGTAGAGAAAGCTCCCGGGGGCATGGATGTTGAATCCGCCATCCCTCTTTAGCTGGATCAGTCTTCAGATCGGATAATGCGAGCGCTGACCTGAGAAGATTATTGAAAATTAATATTTTTCAGATAAATTTACCGCCCTCTAAGGCTGCGTCCGCCAATTTACTACTCCACCTTGAGCAAGGTGGAGCCGAATTAGTTTTGATCCAGGTGCCGTGGCTGAGCGGAAGGTATTTTTGAAATTAGAGTGAAAATCTATTCACTGTTGGCTCATAGCAGTGCAAATAAACCTCGTTCCTGTACGCTCATCAGGAAAGAAATAAAATCATTTATTTTGCCTAGTTTCAACAATAAAGGCATTATTGATCTCAGGCGGATCTCAGCCTACATGGCAAATGCGGGACATAGGAAAACCGGTGCCATCACTGGTTCCGACGCGAACTCCCCCATACTAGTTTGGGAAGTACGGTCATTAATACAAGAGGTGTGCCACTTTTTGATTTTTTGTAAATGAGGGCTTGATTATTTGCAATAGGGGTAAGAACCCAACTTTCATGCAGCCATGATGTACCACGTGTCCGATTGGAGGATGCTTAGCGCTCATTCCTTGCCGGAACACAGGTATAGTCAGTTTCCTCTAAATGAAACCGTGCCGAATAGCTCCTCCTACAGGAAACTTAAATTGCGGACTAGGATTTACAATGCAGAAATTTGCTGAATCTTTTTCTTGAAGAACTGTGGGAAAAATTTAAATATTTATGAATTGGTGGATACTTTCATATCTGCGTGTAACAGTGGCCTAGGGAGCCACTTTGGTGGACTGTTGAACTTAGGGCTTCGTGCAGACGGCTTTTTAATAGAGCAAGAAGGATTAAGTCTCCTTTGGGATGGTCACTATACAAAGAAAGGTTAGAAATCTACTAGTCCAATATCAGGAAAGCGAAGCGAGACTCATGGAGAAGATTCTTTGAAACCGTAGAAAGCTGTCTTGAGTCAGCGAGGTTCAAAAAAATATATGTATGTATTTCATAATTGATATACAAAGTTTTTACAAAAGTTTCCGGACTTGTGAAAAGTTAAGAAAACTAGAAAAGATTTTAGCAAAAACTAGAAATTATTTTATTCAAAATATTTATCTTCGCGCTCTACATATGAACAGTCGAGAAGCATATAAAACACTTGTTTTTGGAAATCTTTTTCAGGATAGCCATCATAAACCTATGAATGCCTTATCTACATAACGCTTTACTTTCATGACTAGATGTAATTTTCCTAACAGAAAGAGCTAAGTTAGGTGAAAATATTGAAAGGTTAATATTGAAAAGTTCCGTCAGTAAATTTGAATACCAGGCCGGTATATTGGTCGAATACGTTGAATTCGCGACAACGAACTATGAAGCGAATATAAAAATAAAACACAATTCAAAGATAAAAGAAATTTGATGCTTAGCTTCAGAATCCCTTTGAAGGTAAGCAGTTTCGGCGCAACAGTTGCAATATTTTTGCGGTAGTTTGGCTTCCTTAACCAAGTCAACTCAACTTTTATTAAACCAACCGGCATGAAATATAGACACAATATCTACAAGGGATATACATAGAATGGAAATATAAACCAAAATAGATGAAGACAGGAAACAGGAGAGAAATAGAGGCGGTGATAGAGATAGAGGGAGGGATAGAGAACAATATAAGGAGACAAAGATAACAAAAAAACTGAATGAATTACACCCATTGGGCGAATAATAGGTACATATATGTATATAATTGGCACGTACACCCTTTTTGGGTGTTTCGTCGAGCTCCTCCTCCTATTTGTGGTGTGCGCCTTGATGTTGTTCCATAAATGGAGGGACCTACAGTTTCAAGCCGACTCCGAACGGCAGATCTTTTTTTATTTTTATGAGGATCTTTTTCATGTCAGAAATACACTCGGAGGTTCGTCATTTCCTGCCGAGGGTCGACCGCTATTAGAAAAAACTTTTTATTCTTTTTGGTTTTTCACCGAGATTCGAACCTACGTTCTTTCTGAATTCCGAATGGTAGTGACGCACCAATCCATTTGGCTACAGCGGCCGCGAATAATAGGTAGTACATAGTACATAATTTCGAGTTAGATATTGTAGGATCAGAGGAAGATGAGCTTCTTGAGCTTTGATTTGATGAGCCAAAAAAAAAAGAATAATAACGGAACGCTTCTCAGAAGGGGATAATCTATCTAATTAGAAGCTCATTTTAAAAAAACGTTCCACTAAAAATTTTGCGCAGCAGAATATGCCCATACTTTAAATCATTTCCTGCACTTTTCAATAGATATGGAATGTGAAGTATTTTGGGCATTGTCGTACATTTTTCAGGAAATTTTCTACATTTTGTTTTTAATTTTTTAGGACATGCTTCTGAAAAAAATGTTTGGCAAAAAATTTGCATTAAATTGAATTAAAATAAATTAAACTTCCTAAAAAAGTTTTTTGACAAAAAAAAACTATTTATTACATATTTTTTTTTATTTTTTTGTTTTTTCGTTTCAGTATTTTTCTTGAAAAACATTTTTTGAACGCTTATTTTACCTTAAAAACTGTTTGTGTTGAAAAAATTTTCCTTAAATACTAAAAAGAACTAAAGATATCTCATTTTAAAAAGTTCTATACCAAAATTTTCAATATTAGGTATCGTCCCGTTTATATCAGAATTTATAATGGACAAATTTGACTTGACTAACCTTTGTAGTTTTATGTTAAACCAAAACCTAGAAGTCCATGTGTGCAAGAAAATCACAAGTAGTTTTGCATATCAGAAGCTAAATCATCTAATTTTTCCGCAGAAGTCTTTCAAGTCTGATTTTCCAAATTTTAGTCTTTACATATTCATGTTTCTGGCATAAAGGTGGTGATATCTATTATACTCGTACATCAAAATTATTAGTTTTTCTCAATTTCCTACTTCTTATACCCAAGCCACCATATAAACTAATGTTCAGAAAAATTTACGACAATATCCAAAATACTTGGATCATTTGACATGGCATCGCTCACTAGCAAAATCAAAAGCTCAAAATATATCCCAATTCTTCTCACAATAAGACGTACATACAATGCGTAATGCGCCTGTACGAATGCAATGAAAAGATTTCCATGAAATTTTGAAGATGAAATCATTTCCACTTCTTCTGCAAATTTCAGTCATATCATAGTTTCTCTATAATGCTACATACTCTGTGGCAACTATGGACATATTATTTAGCTATATTTTTGTTTCATTTAGTTCAATGTGCATATGTGTGTGCTAAAGGACCTATCAGGCACAACTAGCAGTGTGTAGTTCTCCTTAAGTACATACTTATAAATACACTTGGATGTGTTGCAAAAGTGGACAATATCTATATATTACACATATCCATACATACAAATATACATATAACTATATAAGTACCCACAAAGATAATCAAATGAAATTCCTTCAAACATCATTGATTTTTGGTTATTTCATTGGACTCAATGCATTGAATTGACCACACAGCTTCAAGCTTCAGTAAATGATAATCGACATCTCTCAACCACATACAGGCATATAAATATTCATTTACGTACACATCTACAAGTGCTCGTATGTACCTACATCTCGATTTGCCAGCATATCTTATTATCTTCGCCACAACCGCTATCAACTTTATTGTTCGGCTTTTACGCTCAAACGTGTCTGACGGCTGAAAGATAACATATCGATTACACTCATGAATCGATTGTTGAACAAAAAAAAAAGAAAAAAACAAAAAACAGCAAACAAAAAGAAAACCAATTTCATTACAACAACAATGATAGACTTCTTATTGCATCAGCAGCGGCGACTACATCAGAAACCGAAATCATATGGGCTTTTAGTAGTCTCTTGCTTCAATGAACCCCAATGGCTTTCGTCCAGCTTCATTTTCAAGCACTCTACATTCGCTCTTCTGTCCTTCCTCTGGTTGGCAATGCTGTAAAAGTTTGAATGTGAGAGTAGGAATTGCTTGCGCTAGACTTAGTGCGTAGCTTCGATACTCTTGTGATTTATGTGTATGTATGTGCAAGTACGTTTTTGAGTATCGACTTTATTGTGTTATTATTTTTGTTGCAAGATATAAATTTTATAACATGGAAAGTTTCTGAAGTATTTGTTCAGCTGAAGTGATTGAGTGAAGTGAAATCGATAAAGAAAAACGAATACAAATAGGCAAAAAAAAGTTCTTGCGAATTATGAGTTGGCAATCAGTGGCTGGAGTAATACATTGAAGGTATCATATTTGAGAGCGTAGGGTGAATGTTGAAGTATCAGACATCGATGGACGATTCTTATTGTGTCAGTGGCAAGTTGGGCAATAGCAAAATAAACATTCATGTGCGCATAGATTTATGTATCTGTATGGGTGCGCTTGTGTTATTAAAATAAATGAATATTCACACTGAGCGCTTATTCAGAGTTTTATTTTTTGTAAAACCGTTTTTTTAGTCGAAAAATAAATGAAAATGTTTTTGATTCGGAATCTTTGATGGGGAAGAAATTTTCAAAACAAAAAATTAAAACTACAAAAGTGAATTTTTTTAAATAAATCTGATTTAAAAAAATACTAAAATTAAATATGAACCAAATAAATGGTCAAAACAAGTACATGAGTCCTAGTATTGTCGTCATTAAACGCAGCATACATTTTTCTAAGTATAATTGTTTAATATAAAATTAAATGGCTTCCATAAATTTCATGTATTTGTGCGCTTTTGTGCTTGTTTTAAATCTCTTTTTGATAGACTCTTAATATGACTAGAAAATAAAGTAGCGTACAAAGAATTTTGCTACACCCATTTTTGGAGTTTTAGTTAACAATATTGCTCTAAACCTTTCCTTTTCTTCTTGATTGGCGCGATAACCGTTAAGTGATTTTGGCTGAGTTTAACAAAGCACGCCAGTCATTTCTTTCTCGTGGTAACCGCACAGTTGGACACATCAAGTGAAGCCAAGTCCTTCTCTACCTAATCCTTCCAACACAGAGGAGGCCATCCTCTTCCTCTGCTACGACCAGAGCCGGAGCGTTTGTGTCTATTCGGAGGATATGACCCAGCCAACGAAGCGGCTGGATCTTTATTCGCTGTGCTATGTCTATGTCGTCGTAAAGCTCAGAAAACTCATTGTTTCATTTCTTACGATATTTGCCGTCGCTAACGTGCAAAGGTCCAAAAACCTTGCACAGAAATTTTCTCTCAAACACTCAAAGCGACGCTTCATCGGATGTTGTCATCGTCCAAACTTCTGCGCCATACGTTAGTAGGGGCATGATGAGAGTCTTGTAGAGAGTTAGTTTTGTGATTCGTTGCGTTAAACCGATGCGTTAAAATAAAACAAATTTTGGGTCTACTTGTAATATTATTATTAATTTTCGGAGTCATATATTCAACTATACGCTTTTAAGAGCACTTTTAAGGCACTTTTGAGGTTATGTTTGTACATGAGCAAAATTTATCAAATGCCGGAAATGAACTTAAAAAATATGTGATATTTTTGTCACAGATAGCGGCAAAAATCGAAAGTTACAGAAGGTACCAAAATTCTATATTATGTAAGTTAAAATTTGTAAAGGGTGATCGATTTAGAGGCATCGGATTTGAATTGAAATGAAATGAAAAATGAAAATTCAAATTCATATTTATTATTTTTGTGTAGAACCATTTATTACATTTACTTTTTGAAGATAATCCGTTTCAAATGTTGGCTGCAACTGCGTCGTAATTCGGCCATCAGTAAACAATTTGAATGACTCGCTGGAGGACTTCGGTCGGTATCTCGTGAATAACTTCAGTAATTTTGCCTTCCAATGCCTCAATTGAAGCTGGTTTATCTATAAAGCATTTACAGGTGTGCTATCACAAGACCTTAGGGGCCAATCCACTGGTACGAGACGAGATATAAATTGCTCACCGAAACGACGACGCAGTAAATCCATTGTTTCACGGGCTGTTTGGCAAGTAGCGCCGTTGTTGGAATCAAATGTTACGGGCTTCAATTTTCGGCATCAAAACGTCGTTTATCAATGCGCGTTAGCTTTCGCCATTCACTGTTACATTGGGCCCAGCGTCGTCTGTGAAGAAATATGGGTCTATGATTCCTCCAGGCTACAGGCCTGACCAAACAGTTATTTTCAGGACATGTAATGGAGTCTTGAATGGCTTCGGGTTGCTCTTCAGCTCAAATACGGCAATTTTGCATATTGACGTAGCGATTAAGTCAAAAATGGCTTCATCGCTTAATTTCATATGTTGGCCCGAGTGGGCGATGAACACTTTTCACAGAGCGTCGATTTCCGGAATACAATTGTACGATTTGTAAACGTTATTGTGGTGTAAGTCTTTTCATGATGAAATGTCAATGAATACCAAAAATGATCTGTCAATAAAACCCTATTGGGAAAAGTACCTCTAATCTGATCACCCTTCATAAAGGGGGTATCATTGGAAAGCTATAACAAAGGCAGTACTTCGGTTTGATTATCGTGGCAATTTTTCCCACAAACAATTTTTTTAATTCCTCTAATTATTTATTATAATTATAAAAAAATTTTCGATTAATCAATAATCATTAGACATATTGAAAATCTACCTTTTAAATAAGATATATTTCGAGATGGAAGAAAGGTTTTCGAAGTTATGACCGTTTAAACATACAACGGAACTAAAAAAAAGTTAATTATTGAATTTAAAGAAAATAGTTCCCCAGAAAAATTAAATTCTTTTTTTTTATTTGAAGATTTTATATGAAGATTTGAAAAGGACTTATTTTCAAATGTTCTAATCTAAATATCTCTAACTAATAGTTTAGTTGGAAAAGTTTTGAGTATATGGAACGAAATTGCGAAAAATAAAAACTAGAGTATTTTAGAAATTATTGTGTGGGAAAAATTATGAAGTTGTCTTATAAACTTTACAACGTTACCACACCCCTTTCATCCCAATCGGATCGGAAAATGTAGACTTATATAAGGCTTGAGTAGCTCTTGGTAGAGACTTTTTGAATTTTTGTCTCCTCCATAATTTCTGTGAAAAACAGTTGAACATTTTCTAAGTCCATTTCCGTCAGTTGGAGCCTGAAATCAGTTTTGTTTGCAACATTTTAGCACAATCGAAGACCTGAATAATGGAAATCACTACTTTTTGTTATATTTAATAGGGAATGGCTGTATAACTCGGACACTCGTATACCCTTTAGAGTAGTTTACCTTTAGTTAAGCTTTTCCACCAACTTGCGATGTATGTAGAATGATCCAAGAAAAAACTAAATCTTTATAAAAGGGGGTTAAGTTTTAAGGGCCGGTGTTGATTTTGAATAAAATACATTTTTTTAGGAAATTATTGTCACATCTCTTTATTATGATACTAGTATGGCTCAATTAAGTGTGGAACAAAATATCGGCCAAATGGCCGTCGCGGCTTCGGCAGCACACCTCCATCCGATGGTCCAATGACGCTGAGGCATAATTGAGGTTCTATGCTGTTAATGTGCCGAATTATCTAATCCTTTAGCTATTGAATTATTGCTGGCTTATCGACATATACCTTTTCTTTCAAATAACCCCAATGAAAGAAGGCCAACGGTGTCGTTGACGTTTAGGTGTGGTTCACATTCAACATCGGCTCTTGAAATTTATCCACCCTTTATATAAAAATGAATGTTTGTCTGGAAGGTTTGTAGAATATGCTCATTGAAGCCACTCGCCACCAGGTGGCACTGCAGAGTAGCAACGCGCGCCGGGTACAGCTAGTATTATATAAATAACAAATAATACAAAATAATAAAAATACCAATTCAACCGATCCACATGGAAATGGAAATGTTGGTACCAAAATCTTTGTCAAAAGTGGGAAAGGAAAAGTCTAGTATAACTTTCTGCAACCATCTTTATCGTACACCTGAATAACTGTTCTATGACATTCCGCCCCTCTAACGCCATAGGTTGTTGAGCTTACGGCGCACAAGCAGTCGATCTACAGTAGTTGTCTGGTGTGCACAATTGTCTTCTCGAAACGATTATTTTTATAAAAATTGCATAAGAAATTTTAGTTCTTTCGTGTGCTGCTTATGTAAGATAAATAAGAAGGGCATATAAGGTGAAGTCCAAAATAAACAAGACTGTCGTCATAAAAATGTCGATGGCGCCATCTTTTCAATGAGTTAGTGCGTTGGAAGTTACATCCCTAGTTCACTTCCAGTGAAAGCTTGGTGGCATTCGGTTCAGTGGAAGCAAAGTTATTGCGTCTAAAGTGTCAGTATGTTTGCGCTATCAGTACAAAAATGAGTTTCGAATAAAGAGGACGTTCCGGCCAAACTGAAAGGCATTCCGGTCAATGACCTGAAATACTCTTTCGAAAAGCTTTTAGATCGCGTTGCTCAGTTTTGTTTATTTTAGACTTCACCTTGTAGAAGGTGTAGGTATGTATGTATTTTAACAGTAGTCATACTTAATTTGATTTGTAGTTCTATATTTTTGTACTATCGAAAAGAATAACAGAAATGCACTCCTGTGTTTGGTAAAATTTATTTGGTAATTCCAAGTAACTTAGTCTTTTTCAAAATTGAGTGTAGCATTTCCCTAGAAGGATAGTAAAAGAGTATAGTAAAAGAAAAAAACTCCTATTTTTGTTTCTAGACGTTTAAACGTAGCGCTATTTATTTCTGTACTTTATAATGATTTTTAATATATTCCTTTTATTTTCAGATTCTTCTGAAATGTTTAAGGAAATTATTAAAAAGTAGTTATATGACATAATTCAAGCAGATCAGGATAAGAATATGGACTAAAAGATTTTGTTTTTGGAGAAAAATATTGTAGAGTTAACTAAATGTCAAAGGGGAACTTGACCAATTAAAACATACTTTACGTCATTTGAAGTATGACTTTAAGCAAAAGTGGGTTGCTGCAAATAATAAACATGAAGGTTTTCTGGCTTAAGAACACAATGAAATTTGCTATTAATACTATAGAGAAATTGGGTCGACCAACAAAAAAAGCGTTGAATCGAGTTAAAGACCCAAGCTAAGGAAGACAAAAAAACTTGAGAGCGAAAGTGCCTGTAGAAGCGTTAATTTTTCTTTGCCATTTGGGCAAATCGAAAGCAGTGACAACGAAGATCGTTAAGAAAGCAACAATGCTGTTGTTGTTGTTGTTGTGTTTTTTGTTGTTGTTCTAAGTCAAATCCATTTAGTGAGGTCCAAGTATAGCAGCAAATTCTTTATCTCGATGTCTGAGATCTCATTAATTTGCTGCCAGAAAGGTTTACCAAAGGGGCGGAGTCGTGCCCTAGCTAGCCCTGAACATTCACATAAGTAGTGGAAAAGACTTTCCTTCGCTCCTTTTGCTTGACAGCTGCTGCAGATAGGATTGAAGGGTAGATTGAGTCTAGCTGCATGATCCCCTACTTTCCAATGGCCTGTAAGGGTTGCAGTGATGCGTGAGATGTTTGGCCGAGAGCATCCTAACAGATCATTCGTCCTTTGGATTTTGTATGGCGGTAGTTAGTTGCTTCCATCTTCTTTCGGCTAAAGCATGATAGTGTGAAACAATGGATGCTTTTAATGTGTTGAGTGGGGTGAAGACTGTCACCGCCTCTGCTATTTCTAGTGTTGAACCTTTTCTTGCTACCTCATCCGCTATCTCATTACCCCGTATGTTCCTGTGACGGGGAACCCCTATCAGGGTGATTTCAAGCCAATGACTAAGCATTTCCAGCTCCTCTCTACACTGTAGACAAGACCTTTATAGCTGCTTGACTGTCTGAGAAGATAGCTACTCTTACCCCAACTTCCTTGTAGAGTTCTAGGGATTTGCGTGCTTCTCTGATCGCTAACAGTTCAGCCTGGAACACGCTGGCATTGTCAGGAAGACGAATTGGCTGAGATAGGTTGAGCGGCTTCGAATGGAAGCCAGCTCCTACACCACAGTTCATCTTAGAACCATCCGTATAGATTTCGATATCGTATCTTCCAATCACCTTCCCTTTGCTCCATTCGGCTCTCGGTGGAAAACGTACCGTAAAGCCTTTCTTGAAGTTAAGGTCGGAGACTATGTAGTCTGATCTGTTTTTGAGCAGCGAGGGTCCCTGTAGGAGGATCTTACTGTGACCGTATGACTCTGATGATTGGTCTTTTTCTTTTTGTTTAATTATGTTTACGTATTTTAAATATAAAAATACGCTTTTGAAAATTGTATCTATTATTTACTCATGCATTGCCGTCCGATAAAATGCAAGAAATAATTTTGGCCAGGTTTTTAGTGTATATACTCCTATGTGTGATCCTTACCTTAGCTGAGATTTATACCCAGTCTTATTTTATACCCACATTCGCATTTATTTCACCTTTACTCTGTCCTACCAAACGAGAGGCTGCGCAGGTCATATTGTAGAAACTTTTTACATTTAATTTGGAATGACTGTCTAATATACATTGTGCTATATTGTACTGCAGTTAGAAATAATACATATTTCTTCTTATCATAAATTATTTTTCCCCTAAATTATACACCACCAATATTTTTCATGCACTCTCTTCTTACACATTTTCATTTAAAATATTTCAGTGCCTTTATCTGATAATTCCGCCAACAAAAGCTATATTCTCTATTCCATTTAACTGATAATCCTTCACCACATTATTCCCTTTCATTTTCATTTAACGCGCTCAAGTGCAAAAAACGCGCTATCGAATCGCTGATTCACTAACATTTCTTGCAGTTCAATGGCAGCCAATCAGCACTGTTGTGCACACACATGCATAAAAATATTCATATAAATGTGAGTGTGTGTGTGTAGATGCGTGATGGCCATGAACTGAAAATCACCACACTTGCAGGCCAATAAAACTTGGTCAAATTCAATTACGCTTGACTTGACGTGGCAACGGGTTAAACAAATTTGTTTATCGCCAGCGAATGAATTTATACTTTCACATACTTATTTGAGGCATAGAAAGCTGAACAAGAAGATAGTACGGTCAGAGCAAGATCCTCTTACAGGGACCCTCCCTGATCAAAAACAATTCAGACTCAAAAATCCCCGAACTTAACTTCAAGAAAGATTTTACTGTACGCTTTCCAGCGGGAAACGAATTGAGGAAAGGGAAGATGATTGGTAGATTCGCATTGAAATCTACACTGGCGCGTCTAAGATGAACTGTGGTGTGGGAGCTGGCTTCAATTCGACTTCCTGACTATGCCAGCGTGTTCCAGGCAGAACTATTAGCAATCAGCGAAGCTTGCAAATCACTAAAACACTACAAAGTAATTTGTGCAAGAGTAGAAATCTTTTCAAACAATCAAGGAGTTATCATTGCCTTAGAATCCAGTTCAATTTCTTCCAAACTAATGTTACAGTGTAGAGATGAACTAAAATAGCTCGGTTATTGGCTTCAAATTACTTTGATATGGGTTGCCGGTCATAGGAATATGAAAGGTAATGAGATAGAAGATGACCTAGCACGAAAAGAAAGTATTTTCCACTACTTATGCGACTCTCCAGCTCTAGCTAGAGCAATACTTCGTTCCTTCAGTCAGCCTTCTTACACCAGGTAAATGAAATCTCAAACCTAGAGATAAAAACTTAGCAGTTATACTTTGATGTAACGAAATTGATCTGACACAAAAAAAAAAATGCTTCAACAACAACAACACAGCTCATTGTTTATCAAAAATCATATGCATATGTATGTAAGTCCAAGCTTCAAAGCTTATACAAAAATTAGAAAAATGTAACTAACTTCTCATCTCAATTCCTTCCGCTGTACCCGGCGCGCGTTGCTACGTCAACAACTGAAATAAATTTAAGAAAAATAACTTTAAAGAAAAATCAATACACAAATATTCAATTCATTCTAAGCCATTTTATTGACTTTGTTTATTTCGAAAAAATCGGTTGAACGGGGCAGAAGTTGCTACTCTGCAGCGCCGCCTGGTGGCGAGTGGAAGCAATGAGCGTATTCTACATTCTACAAACCTTCTCTGTGGAAAAAATACAAACATAACCAATTTTTATAATAATCGGTCCAGTAGTTCTTGAGTTTATCGAGGACATACAGACAAACCTTCATTTTTATATAAAGACGAAAGAAGAGGAAGATATGATTTTTGGTATACAGTTTTATAGTTTATAAAGTTTTAGTATAAAATATAAGCTTAAGGTTGCTGAAACATCCCCTTGATTTTTTGTAACTTGACAAAAAAAACTATAAAAAAAAAATGTCGTGCACTTGCATGAAGCACTGCTATTGAAAAAATTATAAAAAACGAAGAGTATTTTTTCGCAACTTCTAACTTGTACTTTGTTGCTCCAAAATTTAATATGCTATAAAATTTCATACCAAAAATTTTGCTAGAAGTACTAACTAAGAACCATGGAATTGACACGTAAAGTTGATCGAATTTTTCTAATTTTTGTATAAAATGTGAAAATTAGATGCGTATGAATTTTATTTAATAGTAAGCTACACTTTTATACAAAAATAATTAAAATACTAAAAAAAGATAGAAAAGTGAAAACTGGTAAAAATATTTGTGTGGTATCTTTTGTCGCGGAATGTACGAGGTGTGTTCAAAAAATTTCGTGAATTTTGTGTTTGTTCAAAAATTATTTATTTTTTCACTAATATCTATTTGTCCCCTTCAAAGTAATCCCCATGAAATATTAAGGAACGTTTTGTGCCAACGTTTTTTCCAATCTTGGAAGCACTCCAAAAAATCATTTTCTTTTTATCTTGTTCAGCTCCTCCTTCGATGCCGTCTTTATCTCGTCAATCGTAGCGTATAAGCGTATAGTCGTCCTTTCATGAGCTTCTTCAGTTTCGGGAACAAGAAAAAGTCACAGGGGGCCAGATCTGGGGAATACGGTGGCTGTGGTATCATTAGTGTGTTGTTTTTGGCCATAAAGTCCCGCACAAGCAACGATGTGTGAGCAGGGGCTTTATCGTGATGCAAGAGCCAATTTTTGTTCTTCCACAAATCCGGGCGTTTGTGGTGGATTGCTTTGCGCAAATTGCGCATAACTTGCAGGTAATATTCCTTATTGACCGTTTTACCCTGTCGCAAGAACTCATGATGCAAAACGCCCCTGCAATCGAAGAAAACCGTAAGCAAAACTTGTACATTCGACCGAACTTGGCGCGCTTTTTTCGGTCTTAGTTCGTGCGGTAGCTTCCATTGAGATGATTGAGCTTTGGTTTCCCCGTCATAACCATAAACTCACGATTCGTCACCAGTTATGACCCTTTGGGGCAAATTTGGGTCGTCGCGGATAGAGTCCAACACCTCCTTAGCAATGTTCATGCGATGCTGCTTTTGGTCGAAATTGAGCAGTTTTGGTACGAATTTTGCGGCGAAATCATTGAAAAAAAAAATCGAATGGCATGAGCCAATCAATATGTCGAGGTCCTCAGCAATTTCTCTAACGGTGATTCGACGATTGGCCAATACTACTTTCTTCACTTCATCAGTTTTTTCGTCTGTTGTTGAAGTGCTTGGGAGCGCGGCACACTTTTCGTCGTTCACATCTTCTCGGCCTTCTGAGAACATTTTGTACCACCTATAAACGTTGCTTTGGTCCAAAGTAGCTTCTCCGTATGACACAGTCAACATTCGGAATACCACCGCGCACTAAATTTCGTTTTTCACACAAAATTTGATATAGGTTCTTTTATCCATCTTTTTGAATAGGTAAAATTCGAAGACTCGTCGAAACACGCGCAAGCAAAGCAGCTGTCAACAATTAACTGAACATTCGAAATGGCCGAACTCGTCGGCATGAGTGAAAGACATAAGTACCAACATATTGCCACAAAAAAATCGAAATTCGAATATACGCAACCTGCGAAAATTCAAAATTAGCGATACTTTTAGAACCCACTTCGTATATGATGTAAGTCCCTTGCTCATGATTTAATAATAAAAGATTTGCTTAGTAAGCAGCTTTTTTGTTCCCTCTTGACAAATCGGCTCCCTTAAGCTGACCATAAACAGGGCATATTTCATACCAGCACAAACTTTCGAGAAGCTATAGAAATATGACATTGACGCCTACTGCTTATTCGTGGACTTCAAACAAGCATTCGACGGTATAGATAGAAGGCAATTACATTTTTGCTGCAGTCTACAGGCATCCCAATAGAGCTAATTGAACTTTCTATTATGACGCTAACAAATACCACAGCGAATGTTATTGTGCAAGGAGAGAGCTCAGAATCATTTCCCATTGTATAAGGAGTTAAACAGGGAGACGCTTTTTATAAACATTGATATTCAACCTAGTCTTACACGCAGTAACCGAAATTAATCCCAAAGGAACTATGTACAACAAGCCGTTCCAGCTTTGTGTATATGCAGATGATACTTATTATGGCGAAAGGTTGAAGTGAATTACAGAGCGCGTTTGTAACACTACAAAAAATAGTATGAAATACTGAGCTAAGAATTAACACAGAGAAAATGAAGTTTATGGTCTGATTCAGCTCCGGTTTAAAGCATGATGACTTCCTGATTGGAGACTATGCATTCCAGAGTGTACAAGAATTTACCTATCTGGGTATCAAAATATCAGCTAATAAGAATACATCATTCACCATAAATGACAGAGTTTTAGATGCAAATAAGACTTACTTTTCTAATTTGAAGCTACTTAAGTCTAAATTATTATCTCGCGAACAAAAGTTAAGAATATATAAAACCTTGATCCGCCCCTTGCTTACCTATGGTTGCGAACTATGGACGCTAAAAACTACTGACATTAATCAGCTAATGATATTTGAAAGAAAAATATTGCGTAAAGTACATATCTATTGACCTGTAAGACTGCAAGATGGTACCTATCAAATTAGATGTAATCATGAGCTGGTTAAGATTTGCCAAATCTCAGAGGATAAGATGGCACGTGCTTAAAATGCCCAAAGAAAGAATAACTTGAAAGGCAGTTGAATTACGCCCTGTTGGAGGCCCCCGAAGGAGATGGCTCGAAGACGTGCAAGTTACCCATGAAAAATTAAACATGCGGTGGTGAAAGGAGCTAGATATAGGTAGAGAAGGTAGTCTTAGATAGAGACAGTTGGCTCAAGGTTGTGAATGGAGTAATGGTTCACCAAGGACGACTGTGGTGCTAAGAAGAAGAAGAAGTAGTAGAAGAAGTAAAAGTAGTAGAGGAAGAAGAAGTAGTAGAAGAAGTAGAAGTAGTAGAAGAAGAAGAAGTAATAGAAGAAGTAGAAGTAGTAGAAAAAGAAGTAGAAGGTTAAGAAGAAGAAGAATATCAATTGGCAATTTTACCATATATGATATTATATACCATTATACACATAAATATGGACATATATGAAATATGTATATTCAAATGCTAATTAAAATTTATTTTTTAAACCGTTCGCAGTTTTTCCATTGAAGAAAAAAATACTTTTTGCCTACCATTTTTACCAAAGGATATTTAGGTTTTTTCCACTTTCTTCACCTTCTTAAATGTGATCTTTTGCTAGGGGGTGTTAAAAATCTAATCTCACAAATGAGCAAACCCTTAAAAGTCGAATCATGCCTTTGCTGTTCATTTGGTTATTTAAGATTCAGTTAACACAGATGTGAGCTTTATGTGTACGTGCATTTAACAGTAATTTTTCAATTAAAAAAATGAAATAAATGAAGTATTTACAATTCTTATGACTCTCTTAAAAGCTTAATATACTTGTATATGTATGTATATGATCTTTTCTTTCCGCTGCTCTGCTTAAAATTAAATAATTTCAATCGCAAAAGGTCATAAAAACGAAACAAAAGAAATAAACACAACAATAACAATAGCGCAATAAAATCATGATAAAGTGTCATAAAGTTGAAGTCGGTCAAAGTCATTAATAAAATATATATGTATATATGTATGTATGTAACATATCACAAATAAACATCCCACAACAATTCGAAGTTGTGTGACCGAAGTCGAAGTCCTGTGAATTAAAACTCCATACACATCTAACTGGATAGCCTGTCCAAACGAACTGACCACTGACATTTTTGCGAGAAGAAAAGCTATAAAAGCAAGAAAAGTTGTGAGGAAGTGCAGAACGCAGACATTGTAGGGACATATGACAAAGTTTTGTTTAACTTGTTTTTTAGTTAGCTTTCCAAAGTAATGAACAATGAACAAGTGAAAGGAAATGTGCGTCATTTTGTAGCTTCCATCGGAAAGAATAAGCATAAAGCGAGTATTACAAAAGGTTATAGTATAGATGGTTGTAGAAAGCAGAAGTGGGAGCACAAAAACGCAATTTTAATAAGTAGAAAATTGCGAAATAAAGGGAGGGGGCAATAAAAGACGCTTGATAATTTTTTAGTGCATTTTTATTTAATGGAAAACGTAAGCCTTGCAATAAAACAAGGAATGTAATTTCATGTCAAAATAACTTCTACGGTTGGCTGCCAGCAACACAACTCTTCACTGATGCTTTCCATTTCAATTCAACCGGGCTATTCGGGACATGCCCTTCGATTTCGAAGTAACTCAAATATGTTGCTCTCTGTTCAAAATAATGAGACACGTATTTTTTTGTGCGCCCGAAATTTTTTTTTTCAAGATTTATCAACAATTTTGTTTTTCAGCTCAAAATCGGTTTTTTTAATATATTAATTATACGTTGGACGGCGAGGAAATCTGCGTCGAAATTCACGTTGTGCCAAAGTCTCCGACCGATTATTGGTCAAATAAATAGTCAGCAATATTCCGCGTTCTGGACCAATGTAGCGTAACATTGTTTATTAACGTGTATTTCGCATGTGTTTACTACACAAATGTTAAAACAGAACTGACATTAGGGGCCAGTCGCAAAATTTATAGCATTTTCTAATAGGAGGACTACTTTAGCGCCACCTGTTACATACATACAGTGGCTCACAGCGTATTTCATGCAGGCGACCTACTAAAATTTCGAATGCTGTATTTTGAAAGTTAAAACTTTTTTGGAAAAAATTTAAATATCAAATAATTTATACGCAGTTGCAGTATAAAGAAGGTACTTCATATATTTTTTTGAGCTTTAAATAAAAATATAAAAAACAAAAACACAGAACAGTTCAAAATTTTATGTCACAGCTTATTTCATTTTTTCTTAAATTTTAGTTAAACTAATCATTTAAATATGATTCAGTGCTTTGTGTGGTTTCCTTTGGCTTTATTAACAGCTTCTAACCTTTCTGGCATTGACGCCACTAGCTTTTTCGTTACATCCGGTCTGATTTTGTTCCACTCCTCCAAAACTACGGTTTTTATCTGATCCCTATTGCTTATGTGATGTGTGCGGATTTTTATTTTCTGTAATGACCATAAATTTTCGATGACGTTCATATCAGGTGATTAAGCCGGTGGTTGCATTAAATGTGGACAGTTCCATATGAGCCATGTGTGCACGATTGCCGCCTTATGTTTAGGGTCATTGTTCTGGTAGAAATGGAAATCTTGAAGTATTCCAAGTTTCGCAGCACTTTGGAGTAGCTTATCTTCTAGAATATTGAGGTACATTATTTTGTCCATAATACCCTCGACAAACACTAAATTTCCTACTCCGGCTGCTGACATATAATACATACATACATGCCCATACACATACACTATTACACTGCCACCACCATGTTTCACAGTCGGTTTTATGTTGCTTTTGTGGAGCTCTCGTTTAGGTTTCCGCCATACGTAAGACATTCCATCTGAGTCGAATAGGATGAATTTGGACTCGTCAGAAAATATTACCGTTTTCCAGAAATCAAAATCTTTAATTTCGAGCTCTCTGGCGAAGGCAACTTGGCTCAATTGATTTTTTTATTTATGAATGGCTTCTTTCCTGCTACTCGACCATTAAAGTCCTTTTCGACGCAACATGATTTGTCCAATTCTTGCTGAATTTCGTTTAGCAGTTTCGTAGCCGATAGCATTGGGTTTTCTTTTATTTTTCGAACAATTAAACGCTCATCACGTTTGTGAAAAATTTTATTTGGGACACATCGGTCTTTATTTTGCACCCGATTTTCTTTGTACTTTACTCAAAGAAACTATTTCCGCAATTTTTCACTGCGGCTTTCCGCTTTGAAAATGCTTGATGACCATGAAATAAGTTGGGAGCAAAGATACCGCATTGCGGTTGCATTTCATCCCGTAGTGTGAGTGGAACTATATTTCCACGAATTCTGCTCTACTCATTATGTTAGCAAATCATTTAACTAAATATTTACATTAAAATTTTATTAAATTGCGACAATTTTTCATTCTGCAATAAGTATTATAATATATAATAGTATTCATGTGCATGCGAGTACATTGCAGTATATTTCTTAATCTTACAAAATTTAATATCTGTTCTCATCCTGTTTAGCCTACCAACTAAAAAAAAAATTTATATTAAAAACAGAAACGGTGAAGTGTAAGCGAGGATGATGCATACGCACTAATACAAATGGAATATGGTATTAGGGCAACAACTGCTTATAGCAGGCAAACACAGCCACAACGGCTGAAACATATGCTCGTGAAAGAAAGTTGATGACGCAGACGTGTTGGCCTTCAAAAAAAGGTTTTCTCTAATTCAGCTATTTTGCTTTGTTATATTTCTTGTTAATAATTCAAGCAAACTATGTATACTAATAATAATGCGCAAGATATGGCCCATGCAAAATAACCCAAATATGAAATTAATTTAATTGTCGCTGGGCGTGTTGCTAACTAGGTACGAAAAGGAGAAAACATGTAATGATATTATTACGTAAATTAGCACCGGAAAATGGCGCGAAGGGTCGAATGTCCACGCCACAATTAACCCTCAACTCACAATGTGGGATGAAGTAGCACATGAGCTGTAAATATATATAACCTGTTTAAGCAACTGTTCGAACGAGGTTAAACATTGCCTGGGATCACCAATTATTTGCCGTTAGTGCTCCGCTGAATTTTCGAGTTGAGGCTGCGGTTTTCTTGGGCTCCCAGAGAGGTTTATTTTTCCATCTGCTTAATTTTGTTATGGGTTTCTAAGCGGAGGTTTTTCTAAAGCCTTCCGTAGTTTAGTTAGTGACGGTACCTTAAAGATGTACGCTTTGCAGTTTTCATGGTCGGGCTGTTATTTTATCTGAATCCATTATGTTTCATGGTAATCGAAGCATCTGCGGAAATATTGGTGACTTTATTTTCTTTATTTAGTCTAAACAGCGAGGGTTTTTACGGCTTATGATGAGGATTGGCCTTATAAACATAATGGAACAGAGGATGGTGTATGTCGTCATCTTAAGTAATTGCATCACTATAACCTTAAGAGAACAGCAGAGATGTTAGCGCAGCCTAAACCAGGCTCTTCTCCGTTCACACTAGGGATTGGCTTATTGGCAATCTTACCAGAAGGCTTAGTTAGTTTACAATGATACTGTAAGTAAAATATCAAGTTCGGAAATGACACTAGAAGATGCTGGGACGCTTAGAATTGATTTCGGGTCGTAGATTACGGATATGTTTAACGTTTTTCTGGCTCAGGTAACGTTCTCAAGATATTAAATGTAGTTCAACAATTGCCCGCAGAATTAAATGAAACTGGCTGAGAATTTCGCTAGGAAGAGAATTGACTGTTTGCTTAAGAATTTCTGAAAAATTATAAAGAAAATATAACAATTTTCCAATGCAGCTTATACAAAATATTGTACAATTTAGAGAAAAGAAAAGCAAAATAAATAATTCAAAAAATAGAAATACAAAAGTTTGGTAGAAATAGGTGAAAAAGTGCTCGAAGCTGGGAATTATTAATTGCAATCTATTGCAAATGGACTCCCTCTAGTCGGCGTTAAGTTTTGAAAAAAATTATTGTATAATAATAATAAACTTATAAATCGGTTGAGAGTTAAAGCAAATTTAAAATTAAAATCGCTTGCACACAGATCCATTATCTATGAAACAAAATTAAGTTTACGCGTCTCGCCATTTTTATGTAGAAGCTGCAGGGATGAAGATGAACAGGAGATAGTTGAGCACCTTATGTGTGAATGCTTCTGGCTCTCTCTCTCTCTCTCTCTCTCTCTGCGCATATTTAAATGCAACTCTGCATCTTTTCTCGAACCATTGTCTTCGCAATATTCCTAGCTTTATCAACTGCCCTTTTATTTTTATCACAGTCTTGTGGCAAATATGGGATTATTGTATTTTAATTGAGGCTTCTTCGTTGTCAACAAAATAAATGCTACTTGTTTTCAAGCTAGGAAGAAACTGAAGAAGAAATGAACCCCGATTTGGTAAAATAATGTATAATGCAAGATTTGCCCATCCAAAGTAAATTTCATAGTACGATTTACTCGTAAGTATATGCCATAGATATTAATCTGGCACTTACACACCGCTATCAGAAAAAACTTGTTCTATCAATTGTTGTTTCGTGTCCGCGGTTTCGAATCTATACACTTCCGAGTGGTGATTCATGCAGAATCTTCCGCTGGCGCTTCCGCACCATTTTGTTGCTTACTTATGAAAAATAAATGAAATAAATTTAAAAATTAGTTGTTTTTAATAAAATAATCGAGAAGCCTTGCAAATACGAAGTTGGAAAAATCATATTTTGGTGTACTTCCATTTCATTTATATTTATCTCGCAAAAAGATTATCGATAACGAACATTTGAGCAAAGGTATCTAAGCAAATTGATTAATGGTTCTACTATACTCAAGTTAGTAAGCAGAAAACAATACAGGTCGGTTGAAAAGCATTGAAAGTATTTCTCATCAGCGGGAGGCATCAAAATATATACGCCATTTAAATATTTCATCTGTCTAAATTTTATTTCGATCTGAAAATTTTGTTTACATCCTAGTTAATTTTTGGTTTACCAGCTATTTGAAGCTGACATGCCAGTGTGAGTATAAACATTTTTTGCAATGGAAGTAATCAAATATCGGGGAGTGATAAAATTCATTGATTTGAAAAGTTTATCAGCAACAGAAATATAAGAAAATCCTACAATTTTTGGAAGAAACATCTGTTTCTGTATTCCCAATTGTATATCGATGGCCGTGGTCGAGTTTGAACGTGGCCGAACAAGCATTCACGATTCACCATATAGTGGACATGGAAAAAACCAAAAATTATGAATTTAATTCCGAAGATCCAGATTTGACAGCGTGAAATTTCTGTTTCCATAGGGATTTCAGATGAATGAGAAATTCATAATTTGTATGAAGAATTACTTATGGCACTGCTGTTCGGAAAGTTTGTGTCGCATTCGTTAACAATTCAACGAAAAGTCTGCGGAAAATTATTTTACAGAACTTCCGGTAATTATAACCGAGATTATATTGAAGTTGAGAAAGATTATCCTATTAGTATGTGTATAAATCTAAAAGTTTGTGAGTCCGTGAGCGAGTATGTTTGTTGTGTTATGTTGTTTTCACACCGAGGCGATTGAACAGATTTGACTAGAACTTAGCAAGCAAATAGTTTATAATCGAAATTGAGATGCAGGAAGGCTTTAAGAAAAACTAATTTCAAAAATATTTTTGGGATTGTCACCTGTTTGAAAAAGTAATTTAAAATTTATTAACTATATTAGTTAAGAAAACGCGGAGTATTTCACGAATTTACCCAAAATTGTTTTATTTGTTTTTTTGTTTCTTTGAGAGTTGACAAGCACATTTTTCTGTTGCAGTTAAATAAAGTGAAGCATTCTTGTAGTGACATGATACAACGTTTTTCGATTATTATTTATCAGTTTGAATAGTAACCAAGTATTTTTTAACCGAGGATTTTTCGTGTGTTTGAACTGGGACTTGAATAATGTGTATATTATAACAAAGTTTCCATCTTAGGCAAGCTCATCATAAGTGGATTAGACTAAGCTTCAAAATGTATATATGTATACATTCTTTCAAAAAAGTACTGGGAATTGTTCCAAAGCAAAATAATTTTTTAATCATGAAAATTTATTTTGTCGGCTTCAAAATAGGCTCCATTCGAAGCAATACACATATGCCAACAATTAGTCCAGTCATCAAAGCCCCTTTTAAACGCATATGAAGAAATCTTCTTCAGCTCCTTCTGCGAATTCTTCTTAGCGGCCTCTATCGACTCAAACCGGCGTCCGCGAAGTGGCAATTTAAGTTTTGGGAAAAGGAAAAAGTCACAGGGAGCTTAATCCGCTGAATAAGGTGGTTCTTTAATGATATTTGTCGAGTGTTTGGTCAAAAAAGTGTGCACAATATAAGTCTTGTGAGACGGTGCGTTATCATGGTACAAGATCCATGAGTTTGCTTTCCACAAATTGGGCTGTTTCCAGCCCATCATTACAAAATTTAAGGCAAACTCTTCGTTCGGTCATAGTGAAAATCGCAGAACACACGGTTGACTGCTATAATTGAATGCCAAAACAAAGCTAATTGACAGATCACGTTCAAACTCTGCAACACTATAGAGGACAGTTGTGCCAACATTCGAGCAAAAAATGAACAATTCCCAATATTTTTTGACAGAGTGTTAGGTCAATCTGTCGATTTATTCTTTGCTTACAAGCCATTTGGAAAACAGAAACATCGCCAGAACGCGAAGAAATACAGAATATATCATATTATTGAAAAATCGTCGAGTGACTAGGAAGAAATTTGATAGAAGCCCTAGGCATCTCATTGGGCAGTATTAGCAATATTTTGACTGAAGTATTAAGTTTCAGAAAGCTGAGTGCTCAATGGGTGTCGCATTCACTAACAATGGAACAAAAACACTCAGCAACACTTTGAGAATTTTCGAAAGGATCAAGTGGATTTTATACATCGATTCATCACTACGGATGAGACTAAGGTCTATCGACATGATCCCAAATCAAAACAAGAGGCTTAAGAGCAGTGCCAACCTGGTTCTTCGGCTCCGAAATGAGTTCGTCTCCAGAAATCGACCAAGAAGGTGTGGTAGCATCAGTTTTTTGAGACGCGAAAGGTGTTTTGTTTGCGGACTACTTGCAAACTGGTAAAAAAATAAATTCTGAATATTATTGTAACCTTTTTGACAAGCTGAATAAAATGAATAAAAAAAACCAAGTTTGGAAAAGAAAAAATATTTTTCATCAATACACCGTATCCATGAATTAAAATTCAAATTATTGGACCATCCATCGTATTCAACGGGTTTGGTCCCTACCGACTTCTATCTATTTCCAGACCTAAAAAAATCATGCATGGGAAGTATTTTTCACCAAATGATGAGGTCAGAACAGCTAAGGAAGCGTAATTTGATGCCCTTCCAGATTCTCACTTCAGGGATGGAATTCATAATTTGGAATGTCGTTGGAACAAGAGTATTAATGTTCAGAGCTACTATACATATGAAATAATAAAGTGCATTTCAAACCATAAAATTGTGTTTTTCTTACCGTACCGCAAAACTTATTGAACAGCCTAGTATGTGTACCATACATAACCGAGTGTGCTGACATTTAAAAAATTCATTTGCCAATACTTAAAAGATCTCTTTATTGATGAGGTAGTTATGTTTTTTAAATTTTATTAGCTAATAATTTTAATAGTGCTTTACATGTACTTCCCATTGAGAATAGCCTTCTCGATCACTATAAATAAGAGCCAAGAAAAAAATCTGATGGTTGTATGTTTACATCTGGTCACTTCATGCTTTCTCATAGACAACCCTACGTCGGCTGCTGAAATCATTACATTTATGCAAAAAACAATAAGTCCAGGAATGTTGTTTATAATATAGATATATAAGTTTTTGTGTTTTTATAAAAAATTAAAAAATACGAATTAAGTAGAATTTGTTAAGTTTGTTGAAATTTTTTATTTCGTTATCCGTTACATTTAAAAGTATAACGTTAGGAGTTAGTAGTGAATAAAACAAAAATTGCATTAAAGAATTCATTTAAAAATACAAGAAATATAACAAAAATAAAAAAAAACAGCTGATGAGTTCCGCTAAATTTATAATTTCCACTGGTTGCGGTTATGGCCTATGTATGGCTGCGCCTATTGCACTATACAAGTGACATAAAGTGATAACAGCTTTCGGTAATAAATTTACAAAATTCCTGGTAACGAGCGGAATAAACTTTTTATTGTAATAATGAATTTTGAGTAATATTCTATCGCTCGATGTAAGGGGCAAAAAAACGATAGGGTTAATAAAAAACACAGGATATGAGCGCTTTCACAACTTCGCCTGCGTAATGATGGATATTCAACGTTAACAACACGGAGACGGCTTCGTAAAATGTAAATGCGTTTGTAAGTAAAATGTAAATATGTTTGTGAGAATATTTTGTAATATGCTCCGCACACATGTTTCTGTCATATTTCGAGACTTTGTCAAGTGTGCTAACGGCGACTATGTCTACCTACACTCCTTTCTTAACTTTGTAGATGTGCTGATTGATATGTTGCGTTGCGCGCATTTTAAAATCCCTGCAGGGAAAACTATGGAAATATGCTAGTTAGACGCTATAATTTAAAAGAAGAAATCGTAATAGTCCGCCATTGACTATAATAGTGAAAGTGGTAAAATGATTAATTTGTCTGCAATGGATTGGTGCGTGACTACCATTCGGTGCACGCAGGTTCGAATATCCGTTCATGAAACACCAAATGAAGAAAAAAAATTTCTAATGGCGGTCGCTTCTCGGGGGGCAATGACAAACCTCCGAGTGTATTTCCATTTGTGGAACAACATCAAATCGCACGCCGCAAATAAGAGGAGGAGTTCGGCCAAACACATAACAGAAGTGTACGCGCCAATTATTTAGTTATGTTTTTTAAGGCAACACAAATTTATTACTTGAATAACATTTATTTACTTAATATGTAGCCAAGTATTAGGGGTCATTATACTTTTAGACGACATTCTCAAGAAAAACTTAGAACTACTATAGGAAGCATCTCTCACATATTATCGCTCCTAGTGGGAGCATAAAGCAGAAATAAAGGATCCACAATAAATTTTGTCAGCTGCCAACTGTCTGATTTCGTGCTAAGAGGCGGTGGAAGAGTTCTTATGGAAGCAAATGCATACACGTTTTTCGTGACGGCCTACAACCGCCGGCTTCCTTGTGGATTCCATTGAAAATCCATTTTGGCAACATTATCGTCTTCTTTTCGGAGAGTATGTCCAATCAGTTTCCATTTGCGTCTTTAAGTTTCGTAAATAATCGAGCAGCTATTAGTGAGCGAAAGAAAGTCAATATTTGTGATTGTTCTTGGCCAAAAAATGCGGCATATATATTAATTCTAAGGTATTTGTTGACAAACGTTTGAAGGCACTTGCTTATGTGCTTAGAAAGAAGCCAGGTCTCCGATCCAAATAGAAGGACCGATTTTACGCTGGTATTGAAAATTCAACAGCGTACGAGAACGCCAAATGAATGTTTAAGCAATTAGCTTATCTGAAAGAAATTTCATTTAGTTTTAAGAAAAGAAACACAATCCGTATGAAGTTTTAATATGAAAAAGATATGGAAATACGTTGAGATGCAACGGATGTTTTTTTATTTTATGTAACTGGTCTAAAACCGTTTACTATATTAAAATATTAGACTAGAATTTTTTGTTCTTGGCTAGTTTGATTTGGTATTTTAGCTGCTATTTTACTGCGGCATAGTCAGAGACTTGAAGTTTCGTGGGATATCGCCTTGTGAAAAATACCTAACGACTGGTAATGTAGTAGTGAATAGAAAATGTTGAGCATGAACTGGTAATATTCTAATAGTTCACAACTAGTATTTTTTCCTACAGGGATATTACTATTTTGCCTCATACATATACATTTCTTTCTGTTCTCTTTCTCTATTATGGCAACTTATGAATGCTCTGTGCTCAGTGAAATATGTATGCAAGTACATATGTTTTTATTATTGTACAGTATGCAGCAAAATTATGATCATGAAATTTGATTTATGTATACCTTTTCAAATATTTTGTTGTATGTTATGACATAATAGAAATCTTATTTATACGTTTAAAAAACCACTATTATATTGATTATGAAATTGATTTATTTTGGAGATGGCATTCAGTTAGCTTAGCTTCCACAGTTTCTACCATTAAATAATACAATATTTGAATTTATTAATTTTAACAACTAGTATTTTTCGTCGTATGCGCATTTGTATGTATATAATCAAATGGGGTGAGTGTAAATTAAAGCAAATAGTCTCAGTTTCTTGAGTCATTCTGAGTCAAGGATTTTTTGAAGAGGAAGAAGGAAGTACCTGATTCTATCAAGGAAGTAATCATCCTAAATGTAAAAGGAGGATCTGCAAAGTTGCCCCTTCCCTTCCTTTATCTGGACAGTTTCTGCTGAATTATAGTATCTATCAACATGCCTAATAGCAAAAAAACTAACATTCAAAATTGTGAAAGAAAAAAAAGGAAAATAAAAGAAAGTTTTGTCAATAGAAGTGTTTAAAGACCAACGCAAAGTTAAAAACCATCGGATTACTAAGATACCATAGGAATTACAATACATTTACATACATAAAACTCTCTAAAGATCATCAAATAAGCGAATATTTTTTTGGAACTTACGAAATAAAAATTTACCCTCATGCATTTGATAGCATTCGCTTCGTTAGCAAGAAGCCATGGAAGAAAATACCATCTGTCCCTAGAAAGTACCATCTTTCGTATCAACCCTTAAGTTTGAATAAAGAAAGCTTCTATTATAAAGCAGTTCTCATATGGACGTTGTTCGAATTTTAATTTTCTTGGCAGTAAGAATAAATACTTACATATGCATATAAATTGACCGTCAATGATATTCCTCTGCTTACGAAAAGTTTAGTCCTGACAGAAAGGAAAAGTTATCTTTATGTAGAAAAAAGACTAAAAGCCCGAGACCAAATTAACAATAGATTATCTAGTGTGTATGCAAATAAATATTAGTCAATTGAAAAGCCTTCAAAATTTATTCGCTTTATTTTGACGAAATTAATAAAGAAGTAGGCCACATATGCCTCACTTTGTTCCACCATTTTAGTCAATTTTAAAGAAATTTTAACAATTCGCCACTTGTTTAAGGCCTTGCCCCTATTGACAAAAACTTGAACCGCTCATTTTTACTAGCATCTAAATGAAAAGATAATCAAGAAAACTTTGCATTTTCAAGAAAATTTTGCAAATACTTGATAAAACAAGAAGTGTTTGTGCCAAGCGTGGACTGTAAACCGTGTTCAATCGAGCCCTCTCTCCTTCCATGCTCTAGAAGCTTCGAGCACATCGTTAAATATATAGTGTGTACCGGTAATGTCTTAATGTAATTTAAAATCTTCCCAATTCTATAATTCTGCCCACTTCCAGTTGATTACTTCCTTTAATCTCGTGAAATATTCATAATAGAAGTCCGAATTTAGTGTTTGATCACAAAGGTGTAGTCTACAAGTGTATAATTTCCAGCATTCCCGCAAACACACAGCAAACCCGTTTTGGTCATAAATCGTGGCTTTGTGATCGATTTGGCACATTCATCGATGTTTGGGTACAATCATTGTCGGCTATCGTTCTTGTATGTGAACCGGGTGACTATTACTATTGAATGAATGAATTTGAAAGGTCGAGCCAAGGAGCACCAAGAGATTTGGTGGCTCCTAAAACACTCAGGCTAAAGAGCCCATTGTATTTAAAGCTCTGGAAAGGAGGTAGATAGTCAAGGAGGGAGGAAATTACTATTACTAATGAGCTTAAAGATTCAAGCTTCAAGAATTTGAATTTGTTCTACATATTTCAATAAACAACCAGTGACGTCAATTCAGTTCATTAGGATCTTTAACGTCAGTTCGTGGGACATCCATCCATGGACCGTCTTTTTGATACCAGCTTTAAGTAAATGGTTCCAGTCGTTTCTAAAGCTAATCTCCAGTTCCTCCGCAGTGAAATAAGTGCTGACATGCAAGTCATTTCATCGGCATGTTTAACCATTGGCCTATCAGAGTGTGTCATATTTTCTCAATTGCATTCGGTAATGTGTTGGGTGCACAAACAGGAGACATTTTTTTATCCGCCTGCTCCGACTTTTTACCTTGATCGTAGTGATACTGAATTTTGTGCAAGTTCTTTATATTAAAAATTGTTATATTTTGCTGTGAAAATTAATAAATCTATTATTTTCATTCTACATTCTTTTATTATTAATTCCCATAAAATCGTGCATTTGAAAAAAATAAATTTGTGAACAAACCAAAAATCGTTATTTTATGTGTTGAATTATATTACATACTGTACTATATACAATATGATATACATATATCAAAAAATATGTATCATAAGCTAGCGCAAATTGTTTGCCTACTATTGTACGAGTAGTTTGGCGTTAACTGCTTTTTTATTATACAGACACATTTTATTATACTATAGAACGCATATCCGCTTGATTTGCATGATTGTCGCCTTCAATGTAAATGTGTAGGCATCAATGTGTGCGTGTGTGGGTGTAAATTTGTAATTTATGTGCTGTGAAAATGTTAATTTGAAAATTTATGAGCGCCATGTTTTAGTTATTAAACTCATTATCCTCGTACTTTGTTGTTGGGATTCTATCAATTATGTGTTACTCACGCACGCGAGACTTGTGCGTGAACGTATGGTATACTCGTACAAACGGTTACAAAAATCCACTTCACCATGAAATTTATAATAGTTGGTTAAGCTTTAGGGCGCTTAATTACCGTTATTTAGCATTATACGCTCGACGAATATGATAAAATATACCGTTTTAATACGAGGTAACGCAGTGAATAATTTTCACCTTGGTTGTTCGCCAGGAAGTCTCATTTAATTCAATAACCATCAACATCATTTTTCCTCTAACTCTTGGGGGAGCATAGAGCCGAGGTGAAACATCTGAACCGAGTTCGATTTTTTGCTAACTCCTTTATCTCGAGCCATGAATTTCCAGCGTTGTCTGCCTCCTTCAGAATAGTGCGACGCCATGCCGTATTAGGCCTTCTCCTTTTTCGGCTGCCCTGGGCATGCCAGTCAAGTCGTAGCGACGGATTTCTCGGGAGGCTTCCGTAAAGTGTGCCCGATCTAACCCCATTTACGCCTTTTCATTATTGTAACGACTGGCTCGATGTTACAGCGTTGGTATAATGACGAGTTGTTTATGTTAAGCCATCAAATTTCGAGAATACGACACAGTCCTCTATTTATAAAGGCTTGTAACTTGCTTGTAACGTTTTTGCTAACTATCCTTGTCTCACAATCATATAAAAGAACTGTGAGGACATTGGATTTGTACAAGTTCAATATTCTCTTCCAGCGCTTTTTGCCAATCTGGATTCTATGTCTTTCTTTGCACCACTATCCATCGTAATCTCACTTCTAAGGTATTGAAAGGAGTCGACAAGTTCAATTTTCTCTCCTTTAATAACAAAATTTGAAGATATTGTATATTGGCATTTATTTTCATTGCCTTTGTCTTTTGAATGTTTATTTTCAACCCCTATAGTGTGGTTTCGCTTGCTAGGTCACTAAGTTTTCCTTGCATACCTGCGTGTTTCGTTGAGGGCCATAAAGCGTTTTGCTTTTTGAACAAATGTGTTCATAGTTTACTTAAAAGTTTGACATTTACGAAACCGAGTTTTTGTTTCCAAAAATTTAAGAGGATGACATGTACGACATTTGGTTTCAACAGGACGGTGCAACTTGTCACACTGCCAAAGTTACACTCGAACTTTTGGCTACCGTTTTTGAATTCCGATATCAATTGGCCGCTTTGGAGCTGTGATTATTATTTATTATTTTTTGTGGGGAACCGTTAAGGACAAATGCTATGCGAACCATTCAGAGACGATTGATGCTTTAAAACACGAAATCGAAGTTGCCATTCATGAAATTGGAGCCCAAACAATCGAAAATGTGCTTAAAAATTAGGTTGATCAAATGGTCTAAAGCCAGTCGTGGCAGTAATTCGAACGATATTATTTTTCATTAATAAATGACAATGTTCAATCTTCAAAATAATAAAAAAAAAGTTTGAAAAAATATGTATTTTTTTTCATAGTCGATTCAAAAAACAAATTTTACATGGCCTACCCTTTATATCCCGCGGAGTTTCCCTTCGAGAGATTTTTGCAGAAAATTGTCGACATTAGGTGGCCTTGTCTGACGCCTGCGTTGCTTTTGAATGGCTTTGATAAGCGGCCGTTGTGTGGCAATCTAAAGTTAAAGTTTTGATAATGGACTTTTATCAAAGCAATAAGCTTTGGTGGGATTTTACAATCTACAAGTGCATTGTTTGGATGCTATCGAAGGCCGTACGGAAGTCAATAAAAGCCAATTGTAGCAGAGTTTGCTACTCGTTCATTTGCTCAATTATAATCCACAGGGTATTGATTTGGTCGATGCTTGAACGATCGGCTCTAAAGCCTGCTTGCTGCTTGCGGATGGCTGCATCTGGGTTATGATTGATGTGGTAGAGGATTATTTTTGACACAATTTTTGATGGAATTGATAATAACTAATAGTTCTGTATTTTGAGCCCAAGCTTAGATAATTTTTCTTTGGTATTTTTATTATTATGCCTACCAGGCAATCTTTAGGAAGATTTAGGTCGTGCCAGATAGCACCGAAAACTGGCTTTAAAAGCTTAACAGTGGTTTCCGGAGAAGCTTTTAATAATTTTGGTGGAATACTATCATAGCTTGGCATCTTGTCGCTTTTAAGATCTTTGACAGCCATTGTGATTTCGGCTAGTGATGGCGGATGAGTGTTCGCGCCATTATGAAATTTGTTCCTCTAGTGTATGAAGAGTACATCCTGAATTCGACTTGATAGGGCGATAGGATTGAAAGTTGTTTATTGTTAGTTTTCAACATCATGCTGCGTTTTGGTGTCGTGTTTTTGCTTTGCATCCTCCGCTTGGGTCCTAAGTCATTTGCTCATTTGCGTTTGTCTTGCCTACACGATCTTTTTACACGTTTATTAAGTATTATATTTAATTCAATAAAAGAAAGAAAAATTAAATAACTTGTATAAATAAATTCGAGAAAGACAAAGTTGGTATTCAATTTATGCGAGTGTTGGTCTGTAACTTTTGGTGTTTTCCAATAGGAGATGGTTAGGAAGTAACTTTGTATCTTCATGCTTTCAGTAGGGATCGAATTCTCGACCATTATTAGATTTTTTGAAGCGATATTCTACGTTCAAGCGAATTTTGATACGGTCGTGAAGATGTTTTCCTTTGGTTTTGCCCACAATTAAACTTCCATTAGTGGTAGGGTGGAGGACGTAATTTTTTTTCATTGGAAAACCCAAATAGGGAACAATTTGGCAGTAATGTTGTTCAGACGGCTCAGTTTTAGATTTAAGGAGGGGTTGAGTTATCGTGGATTACGAACAATAGCTGAATTATAATTGCGTTAGCCGCTTTACACTGTCGATGAACTTCATCAAGTTTTTAATATCAAGGCCTGCTAATCTGCAGGCGGAGCAAAGAAATAAGAGCTAAGATGCTTAAATCTCAGGCCCGCGGGAGCAGGGCAGCTAAGGATAAGGGGCTAAGATGATTCCACAAAAAAGACGCATCTGACTTAAAACGGCTCCAAATAATGTGGAGTCTCAAGCCCCCCTGAGATTTTATCAAACTCAGAAGATCCCTCGAACACTGCCGATCCACACGTGACCACAAAGATTTCACGACATTATACGATCAATACTCTCCTTTTACGGAAAAACTTCCTCACAGGCCCATTGTAGGGCCAGCTCATTCGCCTCACAGTTTCCAGCAAAGAATTCGGATGTGACCGAAAGTGAAGTCAGGCATTCTCTGACCAATTTCGAGTGCACTGTCATCGAACCCTGGGCCCATAATTGCCACTTAGCTATCGAAGTAAATGTTTACTCTCGCTTAAAATTATGGCAAATTTAGAAGCCAATTAAGGGCTTCTTTGATTGCGGCCTTCTGTGCTTGGAAGACACTGCAGTGTGCGAGGGTGTAAAGTGATTGTCGTCAAGGGGATGAACCCATAGTTTCTAAGGCAACTTGAGTGCCCATAAGTTAGGTCGAACCAGTAACCCGAGCCTCTCAGTTGATCAGAGTTAACTCGTTCAGGAAACTAGCCACTGACACTACATTTATTTGAATATCAGTAAAAGTACCTACAAATTTTTTATGATGTATTGGAAAGATGATCAATGAAATATAATGAAATGAAATTGAGCCAAGAAGCACCGAGAGATTTGGTAATTCCTAAAACACTCAAGCAAAAGCGCCCATTGTATTTAAAGCTCTGGAAAGTGAAAGGGTACATAGTCAAGGAGGAAAGAATAGAAGTAACAGAAGAAAAAATATAGGATAGAATAGAAAAATAGTGGTAGTTGGACCTGTGCGAAGTTTCCAGATTCTTTCATGAATAAAAATATCATCCAGTTTGAGAGAACGAATTTTACTTGTTCTCATGACATCGGAACCTAAAATTCGTAGCCTTGCTCTAGCAAATGCGGGACACTCACAGAGAAAATGCTCAGTGCTATTTGCCTCCTTTAACCCTTTGCCGTGCTTTAACGAGTCTGACTCGTGATGAAAATTTGGCCCAAATATGAATATGACTAGCCCAGCTCGTGAATAGATTGTCGATTTAACTTAAATATCACGAGCCGAGGTCGTGTACAGATAGTCGGATCAAACATAAACATCAAGAACCTGGGTCGTTCTTGAATGTTAATCTCTATCGGTACCCCACCAGAGTTATTCATGAGTCTCATAATTGTTGTAACAAAGTAGTTTTTAATTATTCCGATCTTTTTACCACGCGTTGAAGCTTAACTTTTGGGCCCGAGCTTCGTCGAGCTAAATGGCACGGCAAGGGGTTAAAGCAAATCGGGTCTTCAATGATTCCAATGGTGGTCATATGTTGACCGCATGGATTGTGTTCTGTAATAATACCGACCATCAACCGAACGTCTTTTCTTCCAAGTTTTAGAAGAAAATCTGACAGTATTCTGTTCGAGCTTGTCACAAAATACTTTGCAGTTCTGCAGCGTTCCAGACTGGACCAGCGCTCTTTATGGAAATTGCATACATAATCCCTGAACCACTTCTTGATTCCTGTGGAACTGATTCCGATTATTGCATCTGGTCCCTGTGGGGGAATCGCCGACCCACAGTTGGCCAATTCACCAAAGAAACATATTATTTTATGATTTCAGATACAAGATTAAGTATATTACTAATTTAACTTTTTTAATGACACTCCCTAACACTCCCGTTGCTGTTTTGTATACATATTAAAATTGTTTTGATGATTGATGCCAAAGTAATCAGTGTTAAATCCATTTATTCGAATCGACCAAGAATTGTCATACGCTCATAAAAAATAGCATCTGTTCTCTAGGGTGGAACAAACATTGTAAACCGAAGCGACACAAAAAAAATTTGCTAATTACTACATATTTCCAGGTTAATCTGAAATGGTGTTTTTATCATCCTTTAAAAATTGCATTACTTGTGGAAATGTTGCTGAACAGGAATGAGATATTTCTCTTCAAACTACGCAAATTTTCATCACCGATCCGAATCAGCGAGCGACTCCGATTTATCCTAAATGATAGTGAATAACTGAGATATATTTAAAATATTACATTAATACTATCCCCTAGGTAAGTAGGTAGGAGAAATAGTTGCAGTGCCAGTTTGGCACTCTTCAAGTAGCACTAAAGCACCGTTTTGATACCATTATGTGATCTCCAACAGGCAGATATCTACAGCTGTTAATATAATGGAGGAGATTGATGGGATTTAGGTTGGCGCACTGCCCCAGGCTGTCAAAGAAAGGATCACCCAGTGACCTTATTCGTCTACCTGCCAAACCCGGACATTTATAGAGGAAGTGCTTAACAGTCGCTTTCTCCGAAAGGTCCCCACAGCTTCTGCAATGGGGGTTAAATGGTAACCCTAGCTTTTAGTGACCGGTAAACACAGCTACGAGTTTGGAAATTGAATCGGAGAGGAGTCCAAAGGACTTTCTGGGACCTTCGTATATTGTATTGGGGCGAAAGGGTTTTCGAAATAGCACATAAAGAAATGGAGCTCCATCTTTTCTGCACTTTCCTAAGAAATAATTTGTGCAGTTAACCTTTAACAACCTTCCCACCACCCCAGACATCCTTACGTTAAACTGGCTTGAGTCCCCATATTTTACTGAACATAGATTTGCAGGAGTAGAAGGCTATACTGGCCTTCTTTACCCGATTTTCAATGTGTAGCTTCCAATAGAGGTTGGAGTCAAGTATCACTCCAAGATACCTAACTTCCAAGTGCGACAACGTGGTTGTTTAATTTGGGAAGTCGAAAGGGTGGAGGTTTATATTTTCTGGTAAATAGCACCAGCTCCGTTTTGCCAGAGTTGACTCCGAGGCCTATCCCTTAGTCTTTTACATTTTCATGTTATGCATTTTGACAAATGCTAGACGTTTAATTTTTCACTTTTAGCTTTATTAAATACAAAACATTTAAATAATTTTAGACATTTTAAGCATTTTAGATGAAACAAATAAGTTTTACGATCAGTCAAAAAATTTTACAATGGACTATTCTCTTTTATATCATCCTTTTTTATATGAACCAAGCACAGGAAATCAGTGATCTATGAGATAGCCACATTACTGGTATATGGTATTGAAATTCATATATCCATAAATAATGAGTTACTATAAGTGTTAGAAAAACACTAAATATTATAGAAATGCCTGCTATTTAAAAATACCCTTTGAAAGATTAAAGTCTCAACATTTTGAATAAAATAAATTCTTTAACAAAACATCTTAGGAACACAATAATGTGGCCACAAACTCTATTTATGATTCAGTGGCCACACAGGTGCTTTAATAAATCTGTAATGTTCAAATAATTTATTTCTCTTTCAACAATGGAAAATACAAGAGTTTGTACAATTAAATTTACACTTAGACAATTGAATTTATACTTATACATTCCTGCAAATGTATTGTATGGTTATCAGCGATAAAATGAAACGTATAAAAGTGGATTTGTCCGTGATAACTGGAGGCGCAAACCCTTCGTTTATGAATATTTTCATAGATTGCATGTGCATAGTGTACAGCGATGTAGGTTACGAGTAATACTCATGTATGTATAAGTACATATATCCGATAACACGTACACACAAACATAGACTTGCACCCGCATGAATGTACCCAACCTAGCGAAAAGAGTAACTAACTACTTTTCTAACCCAAGGGAATGGAAAGCGAGGCCAGTTTCACTGATTTTGCGCTATTATCACAGCTATACATATTTTTTATGCTTCACCTGCTTATTATTTACAATTATTTTTCATATTAAAAAAATAAATAAAATATTTTGTATGATAGTTACATACATGCAACTTGACCAACAAGTTCCAGGAACAACCGCCAGGTGATGCTCTAACTGAACTGATTTGAGTTATGTTTTTCTGTTAGGTTGCCACATATGTGATTATCGTTCCTACCAAAATTATATGGCCATTACTTGACATTTTTAAAAATTACGCTACTTGAGTAAATCTACCTCTGCGCGAGTTTTCGATTTTTTACAGTTTTAAAAATGGACTTGAATTTGTAACAATGAGTTTGTATTAAATTTTACGTTAAGGGTGGAATAAAAACCTTAAGAAATGTTGGGAAACTATTTCGGTAATGCTACTCTAAGGAAAACAGCCCTTTACAAGTGGCATAAACGCTTCAGAAGAGATCCATCGAGGACGACGAACGTCATGGCAGCCCATGGACATCGAAAACTGATGCAAACATCAATTAAGTTAAAGAAAAGTTTATCATTAATAATATAGTTAATGATTTGGATTTGCGCCGTGTTGGTTGTTTGCTGCAAAGTTGGTCCCAAAGGACCTGCATTTCATATAAAAAAGAGTCGCGTTGATATCGATCGCGAAAGACATAGTTTCCAAGGCTGACTGCCTCCCAACATTCATCATTACAGTAGACGAGGCGCAGGTATCCGACATCAGGCGAGTGAGTGAAGAGCTTGGGTAAAAAAGAAAGCGATGCTCATGGTTTTTATGGATTACAACGGTATTGTACACCATGAATATTAACTAGAAAGTCAGATAGTTAATAAGGACTAATATTTGGGCGTTATGAGACGTTTACGTGAAGCACTTCGCCAAATAAGAAACAACTTGTGGATTTTGCACAAATGATAACGAACTGTTACACAGTGCTTTCATTATCCTTGAATTTTTGAGCAAGAACGTCCATCCAACGGCCATCGAATTCACCTGATATGGCTCATTGCGATTTGCTCTGTTTGATCAAAACAAAAAACACTACGGGGAACGCGTTTTAACAGTCGAAAGGAAGTAATGAAAGAATCGAAGACGTCTCTGATATCTATACCGAGCACTGGATCAAACGCTGGCATGAGTGCGTTGCAGTTGATGGGAACTACTTTGATCATGATAATATATCACTTTTGTGGACTAAACTTTTACTTTGAATTTTCTGAATATGATATATTCCGTGAACTTTTTGATCAATGTTGTATGTATAGGCAGCACCATATTTTATGTGGGTATGAAAATATTGAATAACTTTGAAAAAGAAAAATTGATTTGTCTGAGTGAGGTATTTATATTTGGTTTGGTTATTTACAATTTATTAAAACTATTCAATATATATAACTTTTGAATACAATATCAATCAAGTGGTCTCCTTTATTAGCAACCACAAACTGCGATATTTCTCCTGCGTTTGTCATCACCTTTTCGGGTTTTATAGCGGCGATTTCGGCACAAATGTTTGCCTTAAACTGGCCAATAGTCTGCGGCTTGTTGGCATAAGCCTTAGCTTTCATATAACCCCACAAAAAGAAGTCCGAGGGGTTAACTCAGGTGATCTGGGAGGCCAATCGATGTCGCTTCTTTTTGCCACTAAACATCCCGCGAACTTTCGTAGCAGAAATTCAATTGTTGCATTTGCACTGTGACATGGCGCAACGTCTTGTAAAACCAGTAACCGTATAAACCTTTCTCACGCATTTGCGGGCAGACATAATGAGCCAACATCCATCGAAATCGGTTTCCACCTATCGTTTCGTTTTCTCGGTAAAAATATGGCCCAATGATAGTTTTGGCGCAAATACCGGCCCAAACAGTTACTTTCCGGTCGTGCAATGGCGTTTACCTTTTCATTTGAGCAAAATTTCTTTCTGGCGAGCAATTTTTTTAGGTCTGCGAACAGCCAATCTGGCGAATACGGTGGACGTGGAAGCAATTCGAAGTTGATTTTATGTAGTTTTTCCATCGTTTTGATATTGGCACAGTGCATTGTCTTGATAAAACAAAACAGTAAGGATATCCGGCACCCACTTTGAACAGAGCTTTTTCATAGTCAAATGCTCATGCAACATAAAGCCAACACATTCCTTTGATATTTTTACGATGCCGGCTAACTCACGCAACTTCACTTTTTGATCTCTCAAACCATTTTGTAAATTTTTTTTAGGTTTTCTGGTGTTAATGCCTCATTTGGACGTCCACTGTGTTGTGCATCATCGAAATCAGCAAACCATCGTTTTATTGTCGTTTCTGATGAAGTGGAGGTCCCATAACACTTTTCAAGCTATTACTTCGCTTGCACGGTCTTTATCCCTATCAAGAAGCAATATAAGATTAAAACACGAAAATACGTTTGATCTATTTTTTTGAAAATAACAGAGACTCGACTCTTTTAGCACAATAACTGACGAACTAATGAAAGGAATATCGTGAAATTTTACCGGCTGTCTTTTTAAGGCTAGTATTAACTGAAAAAGAGGTGAATGCAATAAAACTTATGTCATCTTTGTGTTAGGCCCGAACTTTTCAGCCCATGTGTTATTTCGTTCGATATTTTTTTAAATTTTGAGGAATGTTGCACAAATTGTGGAGTTTTAGTACTATGGTTCTTGTTGTAGAATGTACTATGCTTTTATAAAGACATCAAAAAATTACAAAACAATGTTCAAACTTGGTTATCCGTAGCCGAATGGGTTGGTGCATGAAATACCAAAATGATACAAACTGTTTTTTCTCTATTTAGGTGTTTCTCCATCAAGAGGCACCCCACAAATAGGAACAGGAGCTTAATTAAACGTAAACTATTCGAATTCCTCAAAGTATTTCTCAAAGTGTCATAGATCAAAAGAAAGAGAAAAGCATTTTTTAGATAAGTACGCAGAAGTAACCGCAAGCTTTTCTTTTATGATGTGTAAAAATTCGTGACGATATCAATTAATGGCATCTCAGTAGGTGAAGATTTGTTACTTAGAAAGACATAGTAAATTGAAATTTTTGAGTTATGACCCATCGTGCAGCGAGTGAACCAAGTGTTGAATTGAAATCCAGGTGCTGGATATCTGGCCGAGTAGCAAGATAGCTGGCTTATTAAGCCTAGTAAAGAGTACAATGCTTTAAGATTAGTGATTACCATCTACGCGGTTAGTACACTGGCATTCATGAAATATTTGTAGACTGTTGAATGCTTATGCAGAGAGAGAGGTTGATTTCAACCAAAGACATGTAAACATTAAATTCTCCAGTTCATTACATGTAAAGCAGATAAGCGCGGGACTAGTGCCGAAAAGCGTAGTGTAGTGAAATCGCTAATTCAGAACTAGTTACGTTCACTGCAGGGAAGCGATCGCGTGCCAACCTATACAAACGTGCTGGCATGCAGCTTATGCTAAATTATTATACATACATAGATACAACCAACAGTGGCCCACATAACACAACAGAACACAACAAACGGAAAAACGGATGCAAGTTCAAGTGAAGCGCCAAATGGGCTTTCCGACATGCGTAACAATGGCGACCTTATTGATGGTGGAGGTGCCGCTGTTGGCAGTGTCCATTGTGGCAACGCAATTGTTGACACTGTAGGAGAAATGTAATTGCAACACTGTCATCGCGATTATCAAAGTGTATAGCCATAGTGAAAATCCGTTGTTGCTGCTTTTGCTGCCATTACCTTTGTTACAGTTGCCACTCCTACCCTGCAGGGAAAAGCCGAACTAGTATGGAAGTCTTCAGTCATTCGTGTTCAGATACTGGTATTTAATAGGTGAAATGATACTAGTGCGTCATGGACTAGCATTGTACCAGTAGTAGGATGATAAATTTGACTGCAAATTAGTTGATTTTTTCAGATTTTTAAAGTTTAGATAAAGTTTAAGATTCGTCTATGGGCGCACAAATGCATCGCGTTGATTAGAAAATTGTGTGTAAGTAGATACAGGAGAATATATCTGATGAATCAGGAATGCAATTATACGTAAAAGATAATCATGAGTAAAATTTTCGTATTTTAAAGGGGTTTCCAATAAGAGGTGTTATTTTGATATTCAAAGAAAAATGTTATTTCTTAATATAAATTATCGGATGTTTATTTGATTATAAAGAGGAAGGTATGCCGTTAATAGTGGAAAATAACATCAGGCAAATGACCACCACGACCACGCTTACAGGACAATATCCCTTTCATTAAATTTTCCATAACCGAATTGCCTCACGAATTTTTTCTTTGAGGTCTTGAATCGACCCTGGGCTGTTGGTCATAAAGTCATAAAGTGTTAAATCGCAAGATCTTGGTGGCCAATTGTGATCACCTCTTCGAGAGATATCACGGTCCGGAAACTTTTCCCGTAAAAGATCAATGGTTTCGATGCTTGTGTGGCACGTAGCGCCGTCTTGTTGAAAATAAACGTTGTCCAGATCAATACCATACAATTCCGGCCATAAAAATCGTTAATCATCTCTCGATAGCGCAATCCATTCATTCATAATACCTCTTATTGGAAAACCCTTTATTTATTAATGTGGAAAACACTTTTATGGAATATATTTTCAGATGCAAATAAACACCTTAAACTACTTGAATTTAAAATATTGTATATTCCTTCCTCAGCAATCAACAAAACATGAGAATTATATCTCTTTGAGTACTTATCACAGTCATTTTGGCTTCCCCATATATACTAAATAAAATAGAAATTTTACGTTATATAAGAATATATATGTAGCTTTATAAAAATTTACCAGATACAACTTTAGCACTTACATTCTGTTAAAGAAATTTCGGGAATCGTTCATATAAAAACGCGCGTTACATATTTGTCTAAATTTTTTTTTGCTAGAATGTTGGTATATACAACTGTCCTCTATAGTGTCGCAGAGTTTGAACGTGATCTGTCAATTAGCTTGTTTTCGGCATTTAATTATATCAGTCAACCGCAGGTGTGGTCTACGAATTTCACTATGGATAAAAATATCGAAAGAATTTGTCCCAAATTTTGTGTTTTGAACTGGATTTATGTTAGCCGAATCATTGAAAACATTGCAGAAAGCCTTTGATGATAGTGCTTTATCAAAAACATGGGTCTACGAGTTGTACAAGGCTTTTCCAGAGGGCCGAGAAATCGTGGAAGATTTGCCCCGATCTGGTCGCCCATCAACATCTTCAACGGATGAAAACGTGGACAAAGTCAAGGAAATGGTGCTGGAAAACTATAATTTAAGTTTGAGGGAGGTAGTTCGTGACCTTGACGTATCTCACGAATCAGCTTGCAACATTTTACAGACTCATTCCAAATGGTTCTACGGTAAATAAGGAATATTATTTGGATAGATAGAATGTGCGTGGGAACATATTGTGAACACTTTTTTGACCAAAAACTCGACAAATATCATCAAACAACCACCGTATTCACCGGATTTAGCCCCCTCCCGACTAGAAATTTTGGTAAGGCGGTGATTAGGCGCAAATAAGGCAGACCGCATTCCAAATTTGCGCCTCATAAGGCAGACAAACTAGGCCCAAGTCCCGAAAGTAACGCCACACATTAGGCATTAGAAAAACCGAACTTCGGTAATACTCCGGATGCCCTTCTACAAATCAGTTAGGGATTCCAATTTATGCCTAAATGAGACACTGCCACAGATTTTCGTGACCAAAACCAAATTTGGTATTGTTCTGGCATGCCAGTCTTTGCCTTGCCTAACGTGGGCCTGGTAAGGTAATAGTGAGGCGTGCCTCAGTAAGGCCTGCATAATTCGGGCCTAACTGATTCTTCGGCATTCCGCATTGTAATTCTAGTCGGCCTGTGACGTTTTCCTTTTCCCAAAACTTAAATTGCCACTTCGCGGACGCCGCTTTGAGTCGATAGAGGCCGTTAAGGAGAATTCGCTGAAGGAGCTGAAGAAGATCTCTTCAAACGCGTTTAAAAGGTGATTTGATGGCTGAACTAGTCGTTGTGTATTGCTTGTGGATTGTGGAGCCTATTTTAAAGGCGAGAAAATAAATTTTGATGATGCAACTATTATTTTGCGTTTTATTGAACAATTCCCGATACTTTTTTGGCAGAATAAATTATTGTTATATTATATTCATGTCTTCAGCGCAACGTGATAACAAGTAAGCCATTACAGTTGGATTCGACTTATAAGAAACATATGTAAGGGGTCCATCAAAACACACCAGCCCACATTTCGGCATTGGCCCATTTAACGATCTCGATAACTATTTCATGAGTAAAAAGATACTGAAGCATGAAACTGGATCTTATTGATTACAACACGAGATTTAGCTATTTAATCTGCTACGCCTAGTTGGCCTCGAAGTCACCCTGCAATGTCTATTTTTAACACACTTTTATTAGGTCGGGTTGTATGTATGTATGTATGTATGTATATATGTATGTATGTATGTATGTATGTATGTATGTATGTATGTATGTATGTATGTAACGGAATCTTTGAGCTTAATTTTCACTGGCTTCTAAAAATCTGATCGACTTGGAATTTTGCACACCTATCGAGGACCGATGACAATGCAATAATTTGATAAAAGTTTTCCATTATCCTTATTAGGATTGCCAGGATTAATATTTTCTTTTTTTACCTGTGGGCAAAAAGTAAGGTGAATTTGGTTGTAAAATGAAAAATCTTTATTTATTCTTGTAAATCAATTTCATCCCCTTCAAAATAATCCCCTCTCGATGAAATACACTTATGGCAATGATTTTTCCAATCCCCGAAACATGCCAAATAGTCCATTTTCGGTATAGCCATCAGCACCTTCTCCTCAATCGACTCGAAACGCGTTCCCCGGAGTGGTCTCTTGAGTTTTGGGAATAGCCAGAAGTCATACGGAGCCAAATCAGGCGAATACGGTGGATATGCGTGGAATTTTTGGCGAAATGGTCACGAAGAACGAGTACAGTGCGAGACGGTGCATTATCGTGATGCAAAAACCAAGAGTTGCTGGCCTATAATTCTGGTCTTTTTAGGCGAATTGCTTCACGTAAACGACGCATAACGCTCAAATAATATTCCTTATTAACAGTTTAGCCAGGTGGAAGGAATTCATAGTGCATCACACCACGAAAATCGAAAAAAACTGGCCAATAGAGTGGGGTAGCCGTTTCTCAGGCTTCCTCCACGAAATAAGTTCTTCATCCCGATTACTTCTTTATCACGGCCGATAACTGCATAGCTTTAGACTCACAGTCGATAAGAAAGGAATTAAATATACCACGGATACATCGAATCATTAATTCACTGACTGCAATGATAACAATAATTTTCATTCATAATAAAAAATAGTTAAAAAAAAAAAAACTAAAAACACGCTTTTTTGCTAATCGAACTAAAAAGTAGAAAATAAATTTTAATGACAAAGAGACCTATAATGAAGTAATAGCAAATCGAACGATCAGTCATAATCAACTACCTCAGAACAGAACTCTAACAAAAATGAAGATACAAATAGAGTAATTCAAATTAGAGTTAAAAGGGTCATTTAGAAAAAAAGAGCAATATTTTGGAAGCGCATGAGTCAATTTGATGCAGCCTATCTTGCTAAGGTTAAGAAAAATACTTCAATTGCATACTCGTACAAAAGGGTTTTCCAAAAAAGTGACACGGCAGCAAAATCCTCGCAGCTATCGGGCACATAAAATAGCTATAAAATAACTATATTAGCATTAATTTATTTATGTTTCTTTATTAGTTTTTTTAAATAATTGGTTTTAATAGTTTTGTGACTATTTAAGGTTTAAGTGTGAACCTATTTTTGATTGTATAGCCAAAAATTAACATACAGGATTCATACATATAGGATTCGATTTTTTTTACTAGTATAAACTGGATTTTTGCTTATGCATGGCCAGACATTTTTTCATAGTGCTTCGAGGTGTTAAAAATACCATTTACTAGCATAAAAAAAACATAAAGCACGCACTAGTAGAGCTGAGAGATGAACTGGTAGTATTCTAGTTCACAACTTGTAGTTTTTCCTGCAGGGTATATATGTACATACCTACATACACCTATACGTGTACATACACATGTATATTGTAGCAGAATACAAGCTGAAATTCCTGACACTGTGAGTGTGAGTAGTTGCAGCTGTGTCTTGTTATTGTTTCCACGAAGTGATTGCATTGAAGTGTATTGCATTGAAATTGTAATCGAAATTGCAATCGCAGGGGCAAGAAGAACAAAAACAGCATTCAATGGGTGCAATTTTTTGCCCAATAGTGGTGAGCAGTGGCTGATAATTGTCATTGCATTGCAGACAGGAGAATAAAACTATTACGAGTAAAATGAGTTGAAGTGCCGACAGTTTTTCTTGAAATGGTTGATCCATATCTTTTGAAATTAGGAAAGAAATATGGAGGGTGAAGAACTATAAGAAATTAATAAAATTTTTATTTTTATTCGTAATGTTAACACAAACTGATCTTTAGAAACTAGATTGTGCTGGCTTGTGGCAATAGTTTATCTGTCATTCCAGTACTTTTGAAATATAGGTCTCTTTTTTTGCCCTTAAGAAAAAGATGTTATCCAGCTTGTGCACACTGTGTTTTTGGTGTTTGGCTGAGCTCCTCCTCCGATTTGTGGGTTGCGTCTTGTTGTTGTGCTACAGATGGAGGGATCTACTGTTTTAAGTCGACTCCGAACGGCAAATGGCTTTTTTTGGGAAGCTTTTTCATATTAGAAATACACTGGGAATGTTGCCATTACCTGCCGAGGGGCGACCGCTTTAGAAGGAACTTTTTTCTCCATTTTGGAATTTCATTGGGATTCGAACCTCCGTACTCCGAATCACGCACCAATCCATTCGGCTAAGCGGGTTTATAGTCTCTAAAAAGATTGTTCTTGTGCAGTTTTACAGTTTATTCAATTTTTGTATAATGAAATTCACATTTAAAATTGCTGAAAAATCCCGTAAATTTTTTATAAATTTTTACATAAGAAATGCATGGCATTTTTTTTATTCATTGCCTGCGGAAAAGTGATTTACAAATTAGTAAATTAAAGTGTTCAAATTCGTTAGTTTCACTACTACTGTTCAAAACTTTTTTAGGATTTTCCACTCAATTAACAACCAATCCGTAATCCTATTTGCACTGCAATTCAATTACTGCCAAGGGCAATTAGATTTGTGCATTCACCTAAACTAACGTCCAGCTGTTCCCATTCTTAACCGACTAGTTCAGCATATGAGTTACAAAGCTAAGAAAGTTTGAAATTTCTCCACAAACTTATGGTCGGATATGAAAGAACCCCAACTGAGTAGAGACGTACTCGCAAGAAACTGCACCACGCAATCAGCAGTAGAAAAACGCTAACAAGTAGTGACAACATTTCGCAAACAGTAAATAGTTTCTTGGCCACGATTTGTTGCAATTAGTAGACGCCCAAGTAAATTTGTTTACAAAGCACTACATGAAGTCAGCGAAAAGCAGCTTAAGCCACACGTATGGCGTGCTTATTTGCCATGAATTGGATGCAGCTGGTCACCGACCAAAGTGGTGAAATAGCGGAAATTACGTAAACTTCGCTAGAAACTTTCTCGGCTAACTCTGAACTTTTTGCACTTTGTGCCGCTGAGGGAGCGCACAAAGAAATGTTTGCAAAAGTGTGCGAAGCAAAGCCAAGTAGCGGAGGAAATGAAACAAAAAGAACATCCTTGTCATTTCACTCTGTTCGCAAATCTTCAATATTTTTAACTGAGCCAATTCTTTGGTCACCCACGCCACATTTGTTATTCCGAGAATTTTACTTTTGTTCTGAATTTTCGCATCAAATTTCATAATTATTTTGCCTAAACTTTCGCTGTACGCTGCTAATTGTTAGCTTAACAAGGACTCACATTTGTATTTTCGAATGCATATGCTTATGTGGGTGTATGTTCTTTTTGTAGTTCCACGTGAGTTCACTTCATGGACTTCTTGTTGGTTTTGAAAACTTTCTTACATATGAAATTTCTTTCATGCACAACGGTCTCTTAAAACTTCTAACACATGTGCATAGAACTTTTCAATTGTATTTGTGTAGCACTCATATTTCTCACTGGATGACTGACACACTTCAGTTGAAAACTCGTACGTATGAGGTGTGGAAATTAAGTTCGGAGAATTTAGTTATAACTTTGAAATTGGCAACACTGCGTAATTGGTATACAAATGTCTGCAGAGAGAGGGAATTTGCTTCAGTTCCAGTAGATGTTTGAAGTAAATAGATAGTGTAGATAGTAGAAGAGCGCATATTTTTCGAATATGAATTCATAGTAAAAATTAGTTATGCACAATAAAGTCAATGTATTGTGATATATATCAGGAAAACCGCAGAGTTTGAGCCTGGATATTTCATTATCAGCGACCCGTACATAAAGTCATTGCAAAAGGATAATGAGCGACGAATGCAGGTGATGATGTTTAATTCGCTGTTGAAGGCAATGTTGATCGTTCTTATTTTTGAGCATCAGCAACATAATTCAATGTATTGTAAATATGATATGTACCTGCCGTACATCAAGTCATGGGACAATTCCGCATTAGCATTCTAATCTATTTGTGTGTGAGGCCCAAACTCGCCCAAACTCGGCAGGAACTTTTGCAATAACAATCATGGAGAGAAGGTATTCTAACTTTACTGCGCCGATCCCAAAGCTCCTACCTCGTCCGTAGTGACTTTTTCTTATTTATGAAGCCACAACGAAAGGAAATTCTTCAGCCAGCAGGAGGTTTAAGTATTGATCTGGTTAACTTTGGAATCAGTGTGTAGAGTTAGAGACAGCTTATTGGGAAGGAGTTTCAATAAATTTTACTTGCTTTATATCTATTTTTATTTGTTTCCTCATTTGCAATAAATTTGAATGAGTTTGCTTCATTAGTAACAGATTTATCACTTTTTTTTTTAATTTTTGTTATATGGTAGGTGGGCGTAGTTATCGACAGATATAAACAACTTTCAACACCAAACTGCTTTTTAGAGGGAGTAATACGTACGGCCGCCGTAGCCGAATGGGTTGGTGCGTGACTACCATTCGGAATTCACAGAGGGAACGCAGGTTCGAATCTCGGTGAAACATCAAAATTAAGAAACACATTTTTCTAATAGCGGTCACCCCTCGGCAGACAATGGCAAACCTCCGAGTACATTTCTGCCATGAAAAAGCTCCTTATAAAAATATCTGGCGTTCGGAGTCGGCTTGAAACTGTAGGTCCCTCAATTTGTGGAACAACATCAAGACGCACACCACAAATAGAAGGAGGAGCTCGGCCAAACGCCCAAAAAGGGTATACGCGCCAATTATATATATAACTTTTCTAATTTTTGCCGTTCTTTATTAAACTCCAATCTCAACTTTCGACCGTTCTTTATTAAACTCCAATCTCAACTTTCGACCGTTCTTTATTAAACTCCAATCTCAACTTTCGACCGTTCTTTATTAAACTCCAATCTCAACTTTCGACCGTTCTTTATTAAACTCCAATCTCAACTAAAAACTATATTCTTACAATCTACCCTAAATCCCTACTTGCGGTGTAGCTATTGAGTTTGTGTTGGTGTAGTTGCGCCGGCAGCTTTGTTTGTATGTTGGTACGAATGCATTCTCAGCTGCATTCCTCAAGCTGCCAAAAGTCACGTACGTAAATTGATGATCAGCTTGACCGCTGTAAGATTTGTTTATTTGCAAAATCCAAAAGACGGGCAGGCGTAGGAGTAAGCTGTGCGATCTAATTACGAACAGCCAGTAGCGTGGGAGTGATTCAAGGGAATCATCAAATCTCTGTTTTAGCTTTGCAAGTGTGCAATGCGCTAACTTCTCCCCCTCTTAAGACGATCCGTCCTCGACTCGTGCCAAAATTTCCTCTACTGCCCTCTGAGTTTTTACTTTATTACTTGCTAATTTGTTTCTGCGGTGGATGAAAAAAATTGCTATTGCGATCAATAATAATGGAGGAAAAGAAAAAATCGTCCAGAACAAATTACGATGAACAGATATACCCTCCTTCAATTCGTGAATGCGAGAGATGTTGTCGATATAAAACAAACTCGTATGGTGTTCCAAGTAATTAATGGATACGGTTTTTGGAGGATGTGGTTGGATATAAGTCGGTTCTCTTTTTACCACGTAAGTTGTATCATTTATGGTGATAGAGTCACGAAAAAGAAGCAGATACGTTCCCCTTATTTCCAATTTTCGTTGATCAAATATTGTCGTTGGTTGCACGTTGTTAAGAATAATGATGCCCTCTTCTATTTTTTGAACTGATGGTATGTGATATGCCGATTCTGATGAACAATTAGCTGTGTTATTATTTAGCATCTGACCCAAGCAATCTGAGTGAGCCGGTTTGCACACTTTAGCTACCAGAGTGTCATTGCAGTTCTCGAGTGGTTGAAACGTATCGCTACATTTTGCCGCAAGCGTGGTCTCTAGCTTTACGATACTATTATTATGGACTACAGGATAGATTTTTAGGAATTGACAGAAATTTGTAACCTTAGGAACCTTAAGAATATAGTAAATAACATCAGAACTTTGCAAAATTTTTACCTTAGATACTAAAAGTAAATTACTTAAACTAAAGGGTAATTGTTCGGAATTGAACGCTTGATCCATCTCTTCGTCATCCAAAATAAGTGGATTTATGATATTACTTTTTGCCAACACAATGGAGAGTGCTAGTCTGTTTAGTTGGCTGATTATATGGTTATTTCTTCTTACCAAATTTTCACAGAGCAATGTTTCCTCGTCTTTTAATATCCAATCCGTTTGATTTCCGCGAAGTGTATTGATTAGGTTGGTAATTTCGTTAATTCTATTTTGTAAATCGGAGTTAATTCTAATCTGCCTATTGTTGTTTTCTATTAGTATGCTTTCCTTTGTCAAGAGCAGTTCAAAATCTTCGTGGTCCGGGGTACCGGCTATAAATTTCAGGGCGGACCCCAGAAAATCTATTGACCTTGCAATTCTCTTAGGTATTTCCAAAGTGCGAATTATGTGTAGTATTTCCTCACCTTGCTGTTTCAAAATATTTTCGTTCACTACCTGATTTTTTGATTTTGATGTGAACCATCGGCTTTCGTAAGCTATCTGGCGATAATCTGTTAGGTTGGTGGCGTGCACGAGGTAAATGAATTCATTATAAATAGCCACATTTCCCCGAGGGATGGTGATAACTTGTGAGGAGGTGTAGTCAATTAAATTGGCTCTAGTGACGAAGACTAGGGCAAGCGGCAATCTGAAATTGATTTTATCGTAAATTACTTTTATGAATTTTCCTGCCTTCTATCTGTACTGTTGTACCTAAATCTCTTTCTACTATTTTTTCCACGAACACCTTCTCAAATTTATTTCCCAATCGCTTATTTCGTCGAAGAAACACCCTTTCACCAGGCTGATATGTTTTGGTTATTCTTTTCTCATTCAATCTATTCAATACTAAATTCTGGGCTCTTATTAATTTATCTCTAATTTCCCCAAATTTCTCCGCTGGGCAGTTCTGCAAAATTTCGATTGGTTTCGAATCTACAACCGAGTGAATTGTTCTGTTGTACTTGTAAGCAGCAAGCAAAATCAGATCTTTAACCTCGCTTATCTGCTGCTGTGCCTTCACGCATCTGGCTATTTCCAAAAGGGTTGAATGAAACTTTTCGACCTGTCCGTTGCTTTCGCTATGTAAGGTGGGTACGAAAAACTGTTCTATGGAGAAATGATCGCGTAGCATGTTTCTAATTAAATTTGAAGTAAACGCTCTTTCGTTATCTGTGACAATTGTTTTAGTGTTTTGGAACATACCTAATACCTCTAATAAAGCTTCTTTTATATCAATGGTACATCTTGAAATAACAGGTTTAACAATTGCAAACTTTGAAAACCTATCAACAGCAGTTAAGAATAGCTGCTTTCCAGTAATTAAAATGTCTAAGTGGAGAATTTCTCCTGGGTGCTCTGGGATTGGAGTTTTCCCAATTTCCGGATTTGGTGGTTTTCTTTGGTATTTATTTTCCAGACAGATCTTGCAATTTGATACAGCTGACCTGAGCATTTTCCTCATGTCGGGAAAGTAGTATTCTGATAGAATTTGCTTAAAATTCTCGGACAGAGATCGATGGGCACGGGCATGCTCCGTTGCTATTGCTTCCTGTTGATCGTTCGGATTCGTTAGATCGATTACAAATTTTTCTGTATGAATAAATTTAACCCCCGGGAATGCTTCGACAAGAGGTCCCTGGATCTCTGATAGTGTCGGAAGATCGCAACAAAGAGCGTTTGTAACGCTAGGGTTTACGAGTTTCTTAAGATTATGCAACAAATTTACTATTGTGTCGTAATTTATAGTATAACGAATTTTTTTCTGAAAAATTATTTTTGTACTTTGGTGATAATGATCCCCCTTCGTCAAAATGAATTGTCTTTTGAATTGGTTTACTGGATACTGGATAGTTTTAATTGTGTTTGAGAGCGATGACTCGCTATGTGCTGTAGCATCTGTATCAGTCATATTATTCAAAAACTGACGGGACAGAGCGTCTGCTACGACGTTGTCTCTGCCGGGTTTATAAACAAATTTAGGCGAAAATTCTTCTATGAACGCACGCCATCGCTTCATTTTTGTATTAGGATTTTTGTTCGAAATAGCGAAAGTTAAAGGCTGGTGGTCTGTGAATATTACGATGTCTTTAATACCGTATAAGTAATGTCGAAGGTTTTTAAGGGCCCACACTATAGCCAAGAGCTCACGCTCGTTGGTTGCATAATTCTCCTCTGTTTTTGATAATGTTCTTGAAATCATTGTAATGGGCCGACCATTCTGGGAGAGGACCGCGCCTAAAGCGCTAGAGGAAGCGTCTGTTGTTAGTTCGAATGTTTTGTCATAATCCGGATAAAACAGCAAAACATCTTCCGATGCCAAAATGCTTTTTACCCTTTTAAATGCTTGAATGGCCTCGTCATCGAGGACTATTTTAGTGTGTTTGGACTTGTGGGATGACACATGACCATTCTCCCCCCGAAGATACTTTGTTAATGGTTTGACGATAGACGCATAATCCCTTATAAACCTTCTATAATAACCTGACAGACCCAAGAAAGAGCGTAATGCTCGAAGTGTTTCCGGCTTCCTATAGTCGATTATGTCCTTGACCTTATTTGGACATGTTTTTATCCCCCTTCGAGAGACAATAAAGCCAAGAAACTCAACCTTATCTTTAAAGAATTTAGTCTTTTCTGCTGAAACTCGCATACCGGCCCTTTCCAACTTCCCCAGTACCTTATCGACATGTTGAATATGAGACTTTTCGTCCCTTGAAAAGATGATTATATCATCCATATAAACTTGGCAACTTTGGCCAATGTCGTCTCTCAAGACGTCATCAATAGCCCGTTGAAAGATACTGGGCGCATTTTTTAACCCGAATGGCAATCTATTAAATTCGTATTTGCCATTGTTAATGCTGAAGGCTGTTTTTTCGCGGTCCTTCTCCTCAAGGATTATCTGGTGGAATCCAGACTTTAGATCTAAAGTAGTAAAAAATCTGGAACTGCCCAGGTTTGCCAATATGGTAGAAATATCTGGTATAGGATATTTATCCGCAATCGTTTTTTCGTTTAATTTTCGAAAGTCGATTACCATGCGGAGCTTTTGTTTACCATATTCATCCAGGCCTTTTTTATTCACTACATGGACCGGAGAGTTATACGCCGAATTAGATTTTCGGATAATTCCTTCTTTCAACAGTATTTCTATTTCCTTATTAATGAATCCTGCCGCCGAAACCGGGTATGGATAAGATCGGGTGTAAATTGGTTCCGAGGAAGTGGTACGAATTTTAGCTTTGACCTTAGTATTAAATGGCAAAGCGCGGTTAGGTTCGGCAAAGGCCTTAAAATTCTTTTTAATCATAGAGTCAAACTCGTTTTTCACAAGAGCTGGGACCGAGTCCTTGTCCAAATATATGGAGTTAACTTGCTCACATTTGACGTTATTTAATTTTTCCTTACCACCCTCGTAATATAAGTATCCGGATGTCGTATCAATTTTAGATTCTATCTCCTTAAGGAAATCGTATCCCACTATACCATCGAAGCCCTTTATATTAGGAAGAATGAAGAAAGTTGAGACTTTCCCCAAAACGAAAACCTTACATTTTTTTTCTATGAGATTACATCCGTTTATAGTTTTGACCGTAAACTGTCTCTCCACAGGGATAATTCCCTTTAGGAAGCTCAAATTTTTGATATAGTTTTTTGAAGTTCCTGTATCAATCAGTAACCTAACCTCCTGCCCCTCCGACGCCTTCTTGGTAATGTAAGGTAGGAGCGACCTTATACTAAAAAATTAACCTCGTCTTCCATCGCGAAATTGGAAGCGATCTCGACATCCGAATCACTGTCACGGTCCACAGTAATTTTCTTTTGTGGATCCACCTCTGGGGTTGTCTCCAAATGGTTGGTCCGTTGCACTTTCGGCTTCCGTGAATTTACTGAATCTCCCCTTCTGTGCTCCCGTTTATTCACGTATTGATTAGCATCCCTTTTGGGGTGCCCTCCCACGGCATTTCCCTTTCTATAACTCTGGTTGGACTGTTTTGTACGTCGGAATGCGGAGGATCCGCGGTCTACATCCATTGGAGTAGGGGTGTCCTTGAGCATTTGGGGATTGCCAGGATAGTTATTGTGGTATTTTGGGCTAGTGGTAGTTGCTACGTTGTTAACCGCAAATGTTCTGGCGAAATCATAACGCATGCGGTTGTTCGCTAACTCCTGGGCAGTAGCCAGTGCAGAAGGCAAATCTTTAGGATTGGCAGAAAATAGAATGTCGCATAACGGCCGCTTTAGGCCAGAAATAAAAACTCTTAATGCGTTTTCTCTAGCTCTATCATTGAGCGCGGCGGCAAGCTGCGTATTGTTTGAATGAGTCATTATATTTTTATTTGTTATGAGTGTTAATTGCTTGTCTACCGTATCATAATATTGGCAGATTGACAAACTGCCCTGCCTCAGAACGCTGAGCTCTGTTTCCAAAACATGTAGCGGTCTTTTGTCCGCGTATGCTTTGTCCAATCTAGCTATTATAGCTTTAAAATTTAAAACAGTTGAGAAGGAAGCGAGCGTTGCATTTGCGGGGCCTACTATCTTGTTTCTAAATATCCCCATGGCAACATAATATTGCTCTGAACCCTCTTTGTAGTAGCCAATGGCGAATTCTGCTGCGGAACGCTAGGCCGGATAAGAAGCAGTATCCCCCTTAAATTCTTGTATAGATTTTATTAAATCCATATTTGTGTTGCCCCCGACCACAGTTGGATTTATTTCCACGGGAATGTAACTCTCCGCGGATGGCGGCTCTAAGCGCCGAAGAGTTTGCATCACTTCATCCAACTGGGCTTTTAATTCTTTTTTATTTTGCTCATTTTGTTGTCTTAAAATTTCTATTACCTGTTCCCTAGTTACACTCATGTTAATTTTGTTTTGCTTTTTTTTTTTTTTTAAAAAAAAGGTAAGAAAGAGCCGAAGGTATTTCGCTTTACAAAAACTTTATATAACTTTTCTTTAATTGCACTGGATCAAAACCGAACAATTACTTACAGTATTATTATTTCACGTATTGCAATCATTTCTGCCGTGCAGGTTTCCTTCGTTTCCACAAATAGTTGATTGTATCCTTCGTTGTTAGATTCAGTTGTTCTGCCAGTTGGGTTCAGTTGTCCTGCTAGTTGGGCTCGGTTATTCTGCCAGTTGGGTTCAGTTATTCTGCTAGTTGGGTTCAGTTGTCCTGCTAGTTGGGCGCCACTTTTCTAATTTTTGCCGTTCTTTATTAAACTCCAATCTCAACTTTCGAGCGTTCTTTATTAAACTCCAATCTCAACTTTCGACCGTTCTTTATTAAACTCCAATCTCAACTTTCGACCGTTCTTTATTAAACTCCAATCTCAACTTTCGACCGTTCTTTATTAAACTCCAATCTCAACTTTCGACCGTTCTTTATTAAACTCCAATCTCAACTAAAAACTATATTCTTACAATCTACCCTAAATCCCTACTTGCGGTGTAGCTATTGAGTTTGTGTTGGTGTAGTTGCGCCGGCAGCTTTGTTTGTATGTTGGTACGAATGCATTCTCAGCTGCATTCCTCAAGCTGCCAAAAGTCACGTACGTAAATTGATGATCAGCTTGACCGCTGTAAGATTTGTTTATTTGCAAAATCCAAAAGACGGGCAGGCGTAGGAGTAAGCTGTGCGATCTAATTACGAACAGCCAGTAGCGTGGGAGTGATTCAAGGGAATCATCAAATCTCTGTTTTAGCTTTGCAAGTGTGCAATGCGCTAACTTATACATAACTATATACTCATTAGGCCGGGTCGATTTGTGGGGAGGCAAAAAAATCGCCCATTGCTCTGTGAAAATCATATTCTAGGGATCAAAATAAGAAACTTTGCCGAAGGCACCATACCTCTAAAACGAATTCTGATGTCTCCCAATTTGGGTCGAACTTTTTAGTTTCTTTTCTATAACTCACTTAAATTAATTTTTTCATTTACATATGTTCTGACTAAATAAATTTCTTAAAAGAAAAAATAGATATTATTATAAATAAATAATAAATATTATTGTATTATAAATAAATAAAAATAAAGAAAAAACATAGCCATTTAGCTGATTTTTTCATGTAAAGACCAAAAATGGTGATATTTTCAAATGATTGTATAAGGAACCCCCCGGGGAGTTCCAGGGGGTGTGCCACTGGCATAGGTGGATCGGCCGTCCAAAGTTAGTGGACGATTGGAGCACTCTAAATGGGTCAAAGTGGGATTTTTCAAAATTTGCCCCTACCCGAAAGTTCGACCCAAATTGGGGGACATCAGAATTCGTTTTAGAGGTATGGTGCCTTCGGCAAAGTTTCTTATTTGGATCCTTAGAATACGATTTTTACAGAGCAATGAGCGATTTTTAAATCGGACCGCCCTAATACTCATATAATAAGTGAACCAAGTTTCATAAAAGTATGTCAATTTTTGTTCGAGTTATAGTGCGCACGGATTCCTTTATGCTGTCACATAAAATATTATCCTGCGCATCCTGCAAGCACACAAAAAATTCCACTTTCAAATAAAGCGAAAATAACTCAAAATTTATAATTATTGTATTTTTACTGCGTTAAAACGGACCACAATTTTAAAGGCCTACAGAAAGTACGTTTAAAACCAGTTGCATCTCTTTTGAGGGTACACCTACTATATGTTTTTTTTTCTAGAACAGCAAGAAACGGTGAGACCATGAAATAGGAGGAAAAAATAACTCAATTTTCCATTTTGCCATATTAAATTAAATCTCCCATGTTTTTATGGTCAACAGATATTTTTTCCAGAGCAAGATTGTATTTTTTTGTTCTATAAATACAAATACTAACCAGGCGTTTGTTTTTTGCCTAAATAAAAAACGCTTTCTCCCCATTTAAGAGTAAATTTACACGATGACTTTTCACCCTGGGTTTTTGCACATTCCCTTTGAAAGAAGTCTTCAAAAATCTTCTTGCATTTACACGATGACTTTTTGTTTGCGGCTTTTCTTATGAGTTTTTGACATTTAAATGGATAAATCGGCCATTCGTTCGTTTGGCCTTTGGCCATTCGTTCGTTGAGCGCGAATAATGATACGAAAAAGTAAATACGATGAAAGCAAAATGTCGAAAAAACCCCTTGATTTCGCTGACCGTGCGTGCATGCCTACCGTATTAAGTTCTCTACACTTTTCGCCACCAAGATCGACCCAGGGTGAGAAGTCTTTGTGTAAATTAGCTCTAACTAATTTGTTATAAAAAATTATTACAAAAAGGAAAAAGCCCTTACTTTGGCATTACCAGCCCCACATATGTAGTATTTTATTCAGTTAAAAGTATAAGTATACATTCGGTCAAAAAAATAGCGGGAAGTATTCCTTTAACATTTTTTTTACTGGAATTTTGGTACAACTGTCCTCAGCTTATTTTTGGCATTTAATTATATCAGTCAACCGCAGGTGTGGTCTGCGATTTTCACTATGGATAAAAATATCGAGCAAAGAGTTTGTCTTAAATTTTATGTATAGAACGGAATTTCGTATGCCGAATCATTGAAAATGCTACAGAAAGTGTATGGCAAGTGTGCTTTATCAAAAACACGGATCTATGAGTGGTATAAGGCTTTTGCAGAGGATCGAGAAGTCGTGGAAGATTTGCGTCGATCTGGTCGCCCATCAACGCCTTCAATGGATGAATACGTCGACAAAGTCAAATAAATGGTGCTGGAAAACCATCATTTAAGTTTGAGGGAGGTAGCCCGTGACCTTAGCGTGTCTCACGAATCAATTTACAATATTTTACACCTTCAAAATTCATCGGGAGAAGGTGACCGTAGACATGCTTAAGCAAATGAATTCGGATCAAAGTCGGTTAAAAGTGAAAATTATGCTACTCGTTTTCTTTGGTTATCATGGTGTTGTGCACTCAGAGTTCATTCCAAATGGTTCTACGGCAAGCAAATAATATTATTTGGAAGATAAGCGATATTTGAGATAGATTGTGCGCAGGAAACAGCCTAATTTGTAGAAAGCAAGGACTCATATTGTGCACACATTTTTGACCAAAAACTCAACAAGTGTCATCGCACACCGGACGCCGCTTTGAGTCGATAGAGGCCATTACGGAGAATTTGCTGCAGAAGCTGAAGAAGATCTCCTTAAACGTGTTTAAAAGGTTCCCTGATGACTTTACTAATCGTTGGCATATGTGTATTGCTTCGAATGGAGCCTATTTTGAAGCCGGTAAAATAAATTTTGATGATTAAACAATTATTTTGCGTTTTATTGAAGAATTCCCGGCGATTTTTAGACAGATTGCCTACTTACAGCAGCCGCTGTAGTCAAACAGATTGTTGCGTGACCACTATTCGAAGAAGTTTTTTTTCCTAGGGTTTACGTACTAAATCCTAACACCGACCTCTGTAGCTTTAGTTTGTCCTGCCGTACCACCCTTTAAGCATTGCATCGCAGGGCCAAGCTGGCCAGTATGGCTCTTCATATATGTTTCTGTCTCTGTCTACCCTTCATTAATTGTTTGCTTTCTTTGCTTACGGCGCTCCCATTCTTTTTCCCGCAGTTCCTATAACGCATTTGTGGACCATTCTCTCATCTTGGTCCACACCAACTTCGATTGCAGCATGTGATTTACAATTTTACCTGGGGTTGTTCTTTCTTTTATCATTTCTTCGATCGACGTTCTTTCAGATGCGTATCTCGGAGAAAAAAAAAGTTCTGCGTTCTCACTACCGTTGTCGCAGAACGAGCAGTCTGCTGCATCCTCGTGGCCGAGTCTTTGAAGGTACTTTCTGTAGCATCCATGTCCTGTCAGGAACCGTGTCAGGTAGTAATCCGTGTCACCATTTCTTCTCTCAACCCATACTTGCACGCTTCTGATGAGTTTATACGTCCAGCTCTATTTTATCGCTAGGTTCCAGCGATTTTGTCACTAATTTATGCTCCCCTGTATTTTCTTCTTACGCTCTTCCGCCGTTAAAGCTTTTGGCTTTGTCGCAGACTCTACCCAGTTCAGAGGCCACTATATCTGGTGGCATAATACCCGATATGACACACACTGTTTCATATGATCATACGACTCTTTATCTTGGGTGTACCTATGTATACACGCGAGCTTAGTGAAACCATGTAAGTTCACATATAAATTAATCGAAATTACTGGGCCACCAGGGGGGTTTGTGCATCACTACGATTCGGTTGGCCCCGGCTTTGTTGACTGCTGTAATCATAAAGCATTAATAGATAAAAAGAGTGTTTTCAAAAGCGTTTGCGTCTTGGCAAGCAATGATAAGGCCCTAAACCGTTTTAATCGTGACAAATATTCTTACAAAAACCATCCGCCGCTCGGAGACAGTTTATAGACAGACAACATTAATACATACACCACAATTTGAAGGGAAGCTTTACGAAACATGTCGTAAGTAATGTATGAGCTAAGTACACACTCACAGATACACGCACATGCAAAATACAAAGTGCTAAACCGGCAGTATTGTCATTATACCGCCCTATTTGTGTATGCACTCGCATTGGTCATAAATATTACGTATACGCCTAGGCAATCGTTGGTATTATCACTTAAATAAGTCAGCGCAGTGTCCAATTGTGCATTGACTACTTCGCTGAGCTGTTCAATATATTTAATTAGATTATTTGTATTGCCTAACTGCATGGTTTGGCTAGTTAAACCATCGCATTTTAACCTTAAACACTTGATATATTATTCACAGCAAGAGAGTTGCACTTATGGCTTATTGCGACCTTTGAATCTGATTTGAATGCACGAAGAACCGAATAATGCTTTCCAAAAATCTCATATGCGTTTTCATAATTTTAGTACTACTTTATTTAAAAGTCGCTATTGGGGAGTGCGCGAAACAACCACACCGAATATTTAGAAAACTTCTGAATTTTCAGATTTATAGTCCTTGAATGGACTGTACGGAAACGGCTGATGAGCCTCAGTCTTTTTATGTGCTGAGTAGAGCTATCAATTAACTATAAACAATTAATACTATCGAATTCCTGAGCACAGGAATATAAAGAGAAATGAAATTGCTGATAAGCTTGCCAAGAAGGGGTCGACAGAAAAGGTTTCAGTTGACCCCATCTCAGACATCGGTGTCCTCTTGACCGTTGTTAAAGGCAAACCGCATAATTTCTTTCTCAAAAAAACGCAAGACATATCTGTCTCAGGTCTGTCTCATCGTGTGCTATCTCGAAAACACTATGGCCTCAATACGACAGAAACAGGGCGCTTAAGGTGATGGGAATTCCCCGCCATTCAATTTCCAAACTCATTGCGGTGTTCATTGGTCACTGGGTGATCGGAACTCATACGGAGAAGCTTGGACGTCCTTCCAACCCCTATTGCAGAAACTGTTTGGATCCTGCAGAAATAGAGACTGTTGAGTACTTCCTTTGCAAATGTCCGGTTTTGGCGGCTAGGCGCTTGAGATTCCTTAGCGTGCCCTATGGGGATGGCCTGAGGAAGTTCTCCAGCCTAAATATCTATTCTCCCCTCCACTCCACATCAACAATACTAGATGGCTGTAGATGGTTTCTCTTCCCTAAACTTTTCGCAGGTAGTGGTCCACATTATGGTATCAAAACGGCACGTAAGTGCTACTTGAAGTGTACCTGTAATACTCTTGTCAACTAACCTACCTACCTACCTACATACTGTGGAGTAGAGCCAGTGTATCATTCTGGGTTACAATCTCCATTTCTTCCCAATTAGCCTCCCACAGGAATACAATGCCACCATAGCTTTTTCTACTCTATTTGCGACTGTGAGCCTCCAATTTAGCTTCCTGTCCAGTACAAGACCTAGATATTTAGCGCTTTCGGTTACTCAAGTGATTTTTCCTCAAATGAATATTTGTTTGAGAGCAGGTGATTTATGTCTGCTGCTAAACAGTATCATATCCGTTTTTCCGGATTGTAAGGATATATAAAATACACAAAATATAGAAAGCATTATAACTTTCATAAATTAAAAATTTCCTAAAACATTCCAAAGCACTTTAAAAAACAAAAGAGTTCACACCCACTCAGTTGCTCCAACTATGTAATTAGATTGACTGTGGTTTAACGTAGTTAATTGGTGTAGACAAAAACCAAAAGTGTTACTGCTATCGGCGGTTAAGGTGACCAGCAATTGCAATTGCGCATTTCGCGGTCAAGCCGTTCAACAACACATGCAACACGAATTGTCCTTGGATTGGTGATTGCTTGCTGCTAATAGATGTGGGATTCTCTTGTAAGTACGAGAATTATCGCTATTGTAAATGGCTGTAGCATATTTATCCCGCGCATTATTTATTCCCATGACACACACACAAATGTATCAATGCACTGTTGTAGATATGCACGTTTGTACATATATAATATATACGAGGGGTGCCTTTTATATTTCGGGATTAGAGAACAAAAACAAATTTTAATCATCGAAAATCCCTTTATTGTTTTTCAAAATATTCTCCATGAAGATCTATACACTTTTGTATGCGTTTGAACCAATTGTCGAAACACTTTTGCCACTCTGGATGAGGTACCTCCAAAACATGCATTTTGAATGCCGCAACCGCTTCTTCAGGTGTCGAAAAACGTTGACCTCTCAGTTTGTTTTTTACGTACGGGAATAAAAAGAAGTACTTCGGTGCCAAGTCAGGACTATACGGCAGATGACCCATTAATTCGATGTTTTGGGTACTCAGTACTGCAGTTGTTTGAGGCGATGTGTGAGAGCTCGCATTGTCCTGGTGAAGAGTGATCCGTCTTTGGCGATTGGTTTTCCTAATTTCTTGGAAGACAACTGGGAAACAAATGGTTGTGTACCACTCAGAATTTACTGTTCTGCGTTGTTCTAGTGGTACAGTTGCGACATGTCCAGTTTTTCCGAAAAAACAGGCGACCATTTGCTTGGAAGTGCTTCGTGCGCGAACAACTTTTATTGGATTTGGCTAATCTTGAAACAACCATACAGTCGACTGTTGTTTACTTTTGGGCTCATACGCTTAAATCCATCATTCATCACGATGTCATAGACGTGTTTCGAAGCCCCGCGATCGTATTTTTTGAGCATTTCCTTTGACCAATCGACACGAGCCTTTTTTTGAGCGATTGACAGATTGTGTGGGATCCAACGCGAACAAATTTTTTTGACAGTCAAATGTTTATGCAATATTGAATGTATGCTGGTTCTACTAATGCCTAAGATTGTCTCAATCTCACGATAGGTCACATGACGATCTTGCAATATCAGTTCGCTCACAGCATCAATGGTTTTCGGAACAACAACTGATTTCGGACGACCTTCACGAAATTCGTCTTGGAGTGAACTACGACCACCATTGAATTCACCATACCATCGATAAACACTGGCCCTTGATGGAGCTTCAGCGCCAAAAAATTAATTAAGTTCATCCATGCAATGTTGCTGAGTTAATCCACGTCGAAAGTTGTGAAATTTTATTTCAGTAGGCAAATTCCGCTAGTGCTGACGCGAATGCATTTGCTTAAGATAAGAGATAACTTAACAGTATCTAAAAAATTTGGCTTGCCTGGGTCCACCGAATGCACCAGCGCTGACTATATTAATTCATTTATTAGTTTAAAGACATAAGCTAGATAAGGCACAAAATAATTCCGGTCTCAGGAGAACTATGAATGGACATCCTTATTTGTCTCAGCTAATTTGTAGATACAAAAATGGGTACTAATTGCGGGTATTACTAATCTCTTAATCGGCCCCCATAGTCGAATGGATGGTGCGTGACCGCCATTTGTTAATGATCGGGTTTGGGTCTCTGGGCATGAAACATCAAATGGTAGAAAAATTTATTTTTTATAGCCCCTCTGCAAGCAATAGCAAACCTCCGATAGTATTTCAGCTATGGAAAATCTCCTCATAAAAAATCATCTGTCATTCAGAGGCGGCATAAAACTGTAGTTACAAATTTAGAAGTCCTTATAAGATGCAGAGAAAAACGAGAATTGCTGCAAATTGTTAAACGCCGCAAAACAGCCTGCCTTAGACATCTCATTCATGGCGCAAAATATGACAGGAGTGAGGACAATAAGGGAGCTTAGGCACTCGGCCCAAGACAGAGAAGCATATTCCATAAGTTTGTAATAAGAAATAATTTTTATTAATAAATGTGACCGCCAACATTCATCAGTGGATAGGCATTTGCAGAAGAAGATAAAACTGTGGGTCCCCTCCTTACACCTAAAATTATTTATAAAGGCTTAAAACCGTAAAATCTGAAAGCTGTAAAATGATAATTCTTGTTCCCTGTATGCCTCTAAAAAGCCACCCGTTACATACTTATTTTCGTACATATGCATGTTTGTATATTTGCAGATTTGTCATTTACCATTGCGGTACGGTTGCATTTGCCATCGTTAGCGTGCTCGGTATGTGGTCTGTTTACTTGATTACTGTTTGTTTTGCCTGCATGCGAATGTTGATTTGTATGCGAAGGTGCAATATTGCGCCTGCGTGTATGTGTGTATGAGAGTGCGAGGATGCGAGAGTATGAGAGGCTACGCCCGACAATTTTGCAACACCGCTGGGCATTGCAAATGATTTTCATCTAGTCGGAGCCTTGTGTTTGCCGCTTGTCGTCGGGAGCAATCTTTGTTTCACCTCAGGCTATGGTCGCTACGCTCGTTGTTGTTGTTGTTGTTTTTTCGTATGCATGCATAAAATGTAATATTGTTGTTGCTATTACGACCTATGGCTGCTTGTTTGCCAGCTCAAGTGTCACCAATAATAATGGCCCTCAGCAAATACGCCTAAAACGATGCAGCAATTTGTAAACATAATTTAAATTGCTTTGGCTGTCGCTGTCGCTGTCGTTTTGAACGTTGTGGTTTATTAGTTGCACCATAGTTTCAGGGTCACACAAATGTGCAACTGGAAGCAGCCGACAAACAAACATTTGCATGCTCATACAATACATGCAAATATATTTATATGTAAACTAATTAGTTTGAATTTATTCAGCAAATCTCAATGTTTGCTTGTGACATGCTATTAGTTGTGGGCTAAATTATGTAATCGCGGCCATTCAATCACACTTAATAACCGAAACATTCAAGGCGATCCATGTACAAAAATAGATTTGCTGAGAATATCGGATTTAGCACAAATTCAGAGAAAAGTGAAGGTATTTTCCCTTTAGTTGGAAATTAAATTAGTGGAATAATATTTTTAATAGCGTTTTTACTTGTTAAGAAATAAAGTACAGTTTATCAGGAAAGCGTTTTGGCATCCACTAATCTACCGAAATTCAGACATATTGCTCAAGAAAATATGCATTTTTTCATGGTTTTCTTTGAATCTTTGGTTTTATTTGACTAATATTAGTTTTGGTAAATTTAAATCCATTATTTTCTCGGTAGATGGCCGTAGTTATCGAAAACTCGTAAAGTATCGATCAAACAATTTAAAGTTTATGCTCGTGACACTTCACACTAAAAAATTCTTTTCCTGTTTTGTTTGTTCCATTAAGTTGTAAGTTACAGGGTGTTAGCAATGGAAGTCAACAAAAAGAAAATTCGATAAATTTTACAGTTTTTCTCTGATAAAGGCGGAAATGCGAGCCAGGCCGCTGAAATTGTGCAGCATTTGGTTTCGTCTATTCCGTTCAGGCATTTTCCATGTTCAAAAAATGTCGCTAATGTTGAAAATGTCGGTAACATCACAGAAATAATCGAAGTTGACCGGCATGTTAGTAGTCAGATCATAGCCCAGTAGCTAAAGATCGACCATAAAACAGTTTTAAACCGATGGGCAGGGCCGTAGAGAGCATATCGTGGCCCCGAGGAAAATTGCAAAAGCGGGCCCTTTCCAATTATGTCTAATTCATATAAATACGTATAATCTTGAATCCGGGCCCCTCTGAGAACTCCGGGCCCGGGGTAAAAAGGCCCCGATGCCCACCCCTCTCGTCGGGCCTGCCGATGGGGCTAAAAAATTATATTTTTTTCTTCACAATTTCTGGTATGTTTCTTGTTTTTATTAATAGCTTAGGCTACGCTCAGTAAACCCTACAAGTTTCATATAGAGGTTCTCTCTTTGCGGGGTATATTCAAATACGTACAGCTAACTAGTGAAAAATCAGTGCAAAACTTCACGTGAGCGAAGCACTAGCACTCATTTATTACGTTCATTTGCAAAACGATCGAAACGTCCCTACGTACTCAGTAAAGAGATGCATGATATTGCATGAATATGCTGAGAACAGAACAGAACAAGTGCAACATTATTACGAGAAAAGAAAACACTTTATGTCGCTACCGAAGGCGACTGATCGTGTTTTTCTTTATCCAAGGTAACATTCATCCTGATGGACAGCCAGTGACTGCACTGCATTGGTGCCTTATGCGGTCTGAAATCACCAGATATAGCTTAGTGTTGCATTATAACAACACATCAGCTCATTTCTTGTATGTTGTGCCAAAAAAGGGGCATTTAAACTTTGCCAAGCCCACTTCATATTTCCACTTATTACCTAAGAAGAGATTGAGCTTCACTGTAGCTTCAAGGAAGCAGTAACTGCGATGCTGAACGTTGTTAACAACATGACTGATTTATTGACCCTGAATGTCTTTACTTCAGAAGAGGTATCTATGCTTTTGAGTTTCACCAAGAGTCAGATTTTCACATACTGATAAGATTTGGCTAATTAATATGTAAGGTTCTACATTTCTGCAGTAGTATGTGGCCACTTGATCACAGAGACATTACTGGAAACTGCGAAACCGACGAGCTGGGCAGACAAGGGACCTGTGAGGTAGTGTGCCCGCGAAAGGAGAGGATCGTTATCCCCTTGACAACCTGCGCTCTACTCCTGGAAGGATGGGCTTTGCACCAACTCAGCGAGCGCTGGGCAAGTACACGAACGTGTAAGGTCGCGAAGTCCGTCTGGCCACGTTTGTATAGGACGCGTTCGAGGGATATTCTGAGGATGACAAAATCTCAGCTCTCATGGGACATCCTCACGGGGCCCGAACGAAAAATCCCACTTTGACCCATTTAGAGTGCTCCAATCGAGTCCAAATGTTCATTAACTTTGGACGGCCGGTCCACCCATGCCAGTGGCACACACCCTGGAACTCCCCTGGGGGGTTCCCCATACAATCATTTCAAAATATCACCATTTTTGGCCTTAACATGAGAAAAGAAACTAAAAAGTTCGACCTAAATTGGGAGACATCAGAATTCGCTTTAGAGGTATGGTTCCTTCGGCAAAGTTTCTTATTTTGATCCCTAGAATACGATTTTTACAGAGCAATGGGCGATTTTTTTGCCTCCGCACAAAAGACATTAAAAGTTCGACCCAAATTGGGGGACATCAGAATTCGTTTTAGAGGTATGGTTCCTTCGGCAAAGTTTCTTATTTTGATCCCTAAAATATGATTTTCACAGAGCAATGGGCGATTTTTTTGCCTCCTCACAAAAGACATTAAAAGTTCGACCCAAATTGGGGGACATCAGAATTCGTTTTAGAGGTATGGTTCCTTCGGCAAAGTTTCTTATTTTGATCCCTAAAATATGATTTTCACAGAGCAATGGGCGATTTTTTTGCCTCCCCACAAATCGGCTCGGCCTAATAAGTATACATCAAAATGGAGATTCATTACAATAAAACCCGAGAAGTCGGTTGCTTGCAGCTGTTGCTAGCTACTTGCCCTCGAACGTTCCGAAGCCCCCGAGCGCCATTTGTTAATTGTTGAATAACTCGAAAATTATTTCGATTCAATTCAGATTCAGATTCACTTCAAATTTTCACACAATACTTTTAAGATATTATACTTTAAGAAAATGAAAAAATTCAATTTTTTGAGAATTCTTACTACCCCTAACCATTTAAGATAATTCCGAATTAAGTCGTGAAACCCGACTTATGCCACCGTCTGTCTATGCTATAAGTGCTGGTTTAGCGCTAATGGAAGTGGTAGTAAACCGCCACAGGAAAAAACATGGCTTTCTTACCTGCTTTTCAAATACACAAATAATCTCCTTCAGCCGTTCGTTTTGTTCAAATACTTTTATTTTTGAATTTTTAATATTTTATTATTCTTTTTATCGCATCTCATTTATTTTTGTTTAGTTTTTCTATGGTTTACATTTTGGAATGTTGCCAAATAGTTTTCGTTTAATTTATCATTGGAAATTCCTTCATTTACATACACAAAAAATTTTATAAGTAATAATTCATTTTTATATATTAGATGTCTGTACTTTTTATTTAAATAAATTAATGTATTCTAGCAATTATATATATATGTATATATATAAGTATTTACCCATTTAAATAATTTTTGTTTGCTATTGGCTAAATAAATTTACATCTCATTTGTTGTTGTTGTATATTACTAAAATGAATTTCTTTGTTTTATATTTGTAATTTTTATAAGATATACTCGCATCTGTAATTTACTTAAACATAAAAATATCGTTACAGTTGTGTGTGTATGTGTGGGTGTGTAGGCCACTTTATTAATAGCAGCTTTAAAGTATTTATTCCTTTCTTTTCGATATATTTTGTTTACACAATTTTCCAACATTTATTGTGTTTTTCTTTCTAAAAAGTAAATACAATATTTATTTGCGGCTCTACGTTTTGTATATTAAGTACATATTTGTTAGTGTGATTCTTTGATCAGTTTTCGTTTTTTGGTTCTTTTTTTTCTTGTTTCGTTTGCTTGTCTTGACGACAAAAAAGTTGAGTGTTTGAGTTTTAGTGCGCAATTAGTTTGCGATTTGCGATTTGTGATTCTTATTTCATTTATGTAGTTATATGCGTATGGAACGCCTTGTTTACTTTGAATTTAGTTTCGTTCAATGTTTTTACATTTCAAATTAATAACAATAAAATTGTCCATTTGCCACTGATATTTTTGTTATTTGAAATTTTTTTAGTTTACATACACACAAACATATGCGCTATATATATACGCATAGTATATGTATAGATGTATATATGTATATATATATAAGTATATATATGTACATATATATATATATATATATATATATATATATATATATATATATATATATACGAAGAGCATTTCATCCATAGCCCAGTGGCTTATTGACAAGTTTGGGCCACTTATTTGTCTACTATGTAATTTCAATATTTTTCTATGAAAATATAGTGCATTCTATTAAAAAATCCATTTGAATCTATGTTTTAAACTTTGTGGAAATTCGAAACCAAAAGATCAAAAAATATATATTAGAAAATTCCACAAAAATTTAATTTTTTTTAACATAATTTTGCTGTCCATTAAATTTTGGTATAAGAAAGTCCAAAACGCGTTGTTTTTTGTTTTTTTACTTGTCCACCTCTCACTGTAACGAACGCGCGTTATTTCTTTTATATATATTGTATATATAATTGGCGCGTACACCCTTTTTTTGTGGTTGGCCGAGCTCCTCCTCCTATTTGTGGTGTGTGTCTTGATGTTGTTCCGCAAATGGAGGAAAACAGTCAACATCGCCAGCAAAAAAGAAAAATGTCAAAAATCCACGCGATTTTTTAACCATTTCAGGCTTACACTACTAGATTTAAATAAACTATAAAACTGCATACTCTATTTTTATTTTTAATTCTGTTCAAATTTAAAATTTTCTTACCAATTTGTTGATTTTTTTTGTAGGGGATAAATATCTTCTCGTAAAAAAATATTAAAATGATATAAAGAACAAATAAGTGGTAGAAACTTGTCAATGTATCCCTGTGCTATAATTATGAAACCCCCCATATATAATATGTACATATACAGGGTCAGGCACTCGAAGTGTAACCAACTTCAGACCGCTCGCGCAGCTGATGCACGGGCCATATCGAACAAAAGTAAATTGATTCTTTCTTTTTTATTATTTTCACGCATTTTTTACTTTAAATTGGATAAAAGTAATTTTCCAAACTAAATTTATTACCTTTTTAAATAGTTACACTTCGAGTGCCGGACCCTGTATACAGGTTGCTATTTCATAATTTCGATTAGAATTGTTCAGCGCCTTTATTTGGCTTGTGTATATATATGTACATATATGTATTTATTCCTTCCGCTCCATAGTGAAGCATACGGCCACACTATAGGGTTTAACACCAAAACAAAAAAAAAAAAACAAAAAAACAAATATTTGTGTAAATTTGCATACTAGCACATCTGCTTTGCAAGTTCAAAGTTTCTAGTGCATATTGATTTTCTTACGAATTTTCTTGATATATATTTTTTACACATTTTTGCACCTCATTTTTTATGAAGTGCCTATCTTTGTTCACTTTTCTCAAGTGATTCCTTTTTTTACATTCTCACGAACTTCAATTACTTTGCATTTTTCCAACGTAAATTTCGTTTTACATCTTTTGTATGTTTCAAGTTTCTTTTATTTTTGTTTTTGTTGCTAAGGTACTACGATAATATTGAAATATATTGTAGGGTTCTCACATTTTTCACATTTATTTTTTACTTAAAATATTTAGTTAACAACTTTAGCTAGTTAATTTTATTCTTTTTTTTTTGTTTTGATTTTCTTGGTTTTTATTTTGTTAAAATATTAAAATCCTCTAAAACGAGATTTCTCAACAGATCTGCTTCCAAATAGCTTCCTTACCTTTGTAGAGCGGCTTAGCTCCAATATTTTTCAACTTTGTTAAATCCGCTCTTCGCTAGATACACGCATTTGTGCACAAATGTACATTTTCTTAAAAATATTTTCCTTAATTTTTTTCTGCTATCAATTTCATTGTTTCACTTGATCGTCGTACGTTTCAATATCAACTATTACTTCTAGTCCTTACTAATACATTCATACATATGTGCCTATACTTTTTTCATTAAAATGTTTTCTCTTTCTTTCTAACTCATTTGCCTTAACATATTTACCCCACGCTTTACTTTTGCATATTTTACTCGTGCTTTTCCTTTGATTTTGATTATTTTTTTATTTCTTTCCTAGTTTTTTTCTTCTTTCCAAAAAAGGTTTTCACTAAAATTTGACACATCTCTTCATTTACTATTTACATAATTTACATTGAAAAGTGTTTTATTGTTGTGAAAGGGGAAACCTGTGTTCGGTATTCTTCTCATTTACAGAGCTCAATTTTTAAATTCATTAACAGTGAAGAAAAACTGGCCTTTCTGCTGTGTGTAAATGAATTTGGTTTGCAATAATTTAGTGCATTCTCTTAGCAAATCCGTATGTAGTAATTAAACTATTCAACATTATTTTTGGAACAGAAAATAATAATATTATACTGGGTATATATTGAAAGAAATTAAAGAAATATTTCAAGCTAGAACTAAACATACAATAATAATATGCAATATATTAACTACAGTATTCAACTAAATACGCAAATATAGGCAAGCATCTAGTTATCCCATTGAAAATTGCTTCAAATGTTCTATTTAAAACGCCCTTTTGAACTCTTTTTTATCTTATTTGACTCATAAATAAGAATGCTAGGGGCTTAAAATGTTATAATAAAATGATCCTCATGATTGAATTTTACTGTAAAATATTGGCAATAACTTTTATGGCCACATTTTTTTGGGATGCTATTACAAAAGAAAAAACCAGCGTGTTGCCCCATTCCACAACACTTTGACTAATAATCGGACGCATTTGGTTAGGCAGAAAGTGCTCGTTAACTAAACTTCGTGTTCTTTTCAAGGACTTGAAAGTTCCAGTGAAGTGATTGTGTAATGTGGATGTATGTAACGGGTGATTTTTTAGCTATTATCTTTTTAAACAGTTGGTTTAAACAGCTGACGCACTTTTCGTGTTTTATTTCACTCTAAAACATCTTCAGTTTGGTCTATAATTTAACCATGAATCGTCTTACAAACGAACAACGCTTGCAAATCATTGAATTTTATTATAAAAATGCGTGTTCTGTTAAGAAAGTTTATCGCAGCATGTGGAAAATTTGGCGAAAGAATTTAGGTGTGAGGCCTTTCAAAATACAGCTGGTGCAGGAATTGAAGCCGAACGACCTACCGCAACGCAGAATTTTTGGTGAATGGGCTCTTGGAAAGTTGGCCGAAGATCCACTTTTTTATCGAGAAATTGTGTTCAGCGACGAAGCTCATTTTTGGATAAACGGGTATGTAAATAAGCAGAATTGTCGATTTTGGAGTGAAGATCAGCCAGAAGAATTGCAAGAGGGACCAATGTATCCAGAAAAGGTCACAGTTTGGTGCGGTTTATGGGCTGGAGGTATTATTGGACCGTACTTCTTCAAAGATGCTGCGAATCGTAACGTAACTGTGAATGGTGAGCGCTACCGCGAAATTATATCCAATTTTTTTTTGCCCAAAATGCAAGAGCTTGACTTGCATGACATGTGGTTTCAGCAAGACGGTGCCTCATGCCACACAGCACGCGTAACAATGGACTTGTTGAGAGCCGAGTTCGGTGAACATTTTATATCACGTTCGAGACCTGTCAATTGGCCACCCAGATCGTGCGATATAACGCCTTTAGATTATTTTTGGTGGGGCTATGTTAAAGCTCATGTCTATTCAGACAAGCCTGCTTCAACTAACGCATTGGAAGACAACATTAAAGCATTTATATGTGAGATACCGGCCGAAATATTGGAAAGAGTATCCCAAAATTGGACTAAGCGGATGGACCATTTGAAGCGCAGTCGCGGTCAACATTTGTATGAAATAATCTTCAAACATTAAATTATATGGACTGTACTATCGATTTAAATAAAAATTGCATGCATTTTTCTGAATTTTACGTGTGTTTTTTTGAAAAACTTTCCTATAGCTCTTAAAAAATCACCCTTTATTTTTATATTTCCGTTTTTTATTTCAAGGAAATGAGTGTAAATTAAGAGAAGTATTATATTTAGCTATTTATGAGAGTTCTGTTAGTGAGGTGGTGTGACGGGATTATGCGAATTCGCAAAACTGCAGGCGTGCATAGTCTATTAGACGAATGTTTAGTGAACCAGGGTTAGGAGTAGCTCATTAGGTGGAAATATGTCTTTGCAATTGCTTACGTCTTTACTTTGAAGCCATTTTCCTAGCATTTTGGTTTTTTGTATCATGACACTCTTGCAGTAAAAGAACGATATAAGCAGCATGCAGATATAAGTATCAGCAAAAAAAAAATTTAAAATAGAGTTTTATACCAAAAAAAAGTACTCCAGTCGGTTGAGCCATTTGTGATCTGTTGTAGTTTGAAAGTTAATTTTATGACTTTTTAATAAATTTTGGTTTATAGACACTAGGCCGGGTCGATTTGTGGGGAGGCAAAAAAATCGCCCATTGCTCTGTAAAAATCATATTCTAGGGATCAAAATAAGAAACTTTGCCGAAGGAACCATACCTCTAAAACGAATTCTGATGTCCCCCAATTTGGGTCGAACTTTTTAGTTTCTTTTCTATAACTCACTTAAATTAATTTTTTCATTTACATATGTTCTGACTAAATAAATTTCTTGAGAGAAAAAATAGCTATTATTATAAATAAGTAATAAATATTATTATAAATAAATAAAAATAAAGAAAAAACATAGCCATTTAGCTGATTTTTTCATGTAAAGGCCAAAAATGGTGATATTTTTAAATTGGGGGACATCAGAATTCGTTTTGAGGTATGGTTCCTTCGGCAAAGTTTGTTATTTTGATCCCTAGAATACGATTTTCACAGAGCAATGAGCGATTTTTAAATCGACCCGCCCTAATAGACACGGCTCTGTCGTAAGTTTAAGCAATTTATATAAGAAAAAAGCTTTCTAGGAGAGACTAGCAAGAAAATAAAAAACTGTCTTCGTAAATCGAAGCAAGCATTCTGTGCAAGTTTTCTAGCGGATATAAGTGCACATCCTGGGATATTATTTTGTAAAATGTACAGATATGCAAATTCATAATAATTTTTTTGAATCCTGGCATAACTCTGCATGTGCTTAACATAAATTATGAGATCCTTTAAAAAAGCAGTACTAAAATGTTGGTGAAGAGCTAAAAATGCACACCTACTAAAACTGAGCTCTAGTATCGCAAGCAATGATGCCACTCTGCTATAAAATACTTTTCGTTTTCTCATCATTGTGTGTTTGTGTATGTTTATGTGTGTGAGTGTGTGCGTTTGTGAAGAGTTGTATTACTACATTGAAACAACATTTTCCTACTGTTGCACTTACATACTCTATAAAATCGTAGTAGTAAAGTTTCAAGAAACGTAGTAAACATTAACGTAAACACGTAACACTATAGGAAACTGGAAACCTATGTATGTAGTTAGTTATTGAAGTGGAAAGTTTGCTTGCTTTACTTTATTGTTGTGAGATTTTTATAAACTATTTATTACCTAAAGTTGCAATGCACACCAATTTTTATATGTTTTTTTTTTTTTGGCTACACAAAGCTTTTATTGGCTGTTTCCCCTCCATTCCAACATATCTCCAAAAATAGTTCCTATACAGTTATTCTGAGTTCAAATTTCAACTCCTACTTTAATAAATGTCCTCGTTCTCCTTCTTCTTTTTTCATTTCTCAACATCAACTACTGGTGGCTCAACTTGTACGTGCGTGTGTGTGTGTTCATAGCTGCTGTAAGCTTGGACATTATCACACAGTACATCCATATAAGAATAGTATAGCATGTAAATCTTTATAGAGATCCATTTATAGAGTGTTAGAGAATTGGTTTGTTGTAGTTATAGGGTTTCACTTACATACACATATATGCATACATATATATTTAAACTGTACATTTACTACTTTTTAAAAAGCTTTGGGATTTGTTTCGTTCTAAGGTACAATAGTTCTACGAGAGAGTTTTCCTTTTATTGTTATCTCTTTTTTTTCTTTTTCTTTTTCTTTTTGTTTTTTCATTTTAGCATTATTGTTTGTTCTTATTGTTGGTTCCGTTTTTGCAAATAATTATTTTAAAATATTTATATATTTTGTGTCTTTCTTGATTGGATTGTTTAGTTTTCATTTATTTGGAGAACGTTTTTCTATTTTAAATACATGTATGTATCTTTATTACAATACATTTTTGGCTGCGGAAGACTACAATGTACACACATACAAACATATACATATTTATATTACACACATTACATAAAAACTTACATTTAATTGTTTGCAATATGCAAATTTGTTTGGAAGTCTCTTAAGGACATAAAAGACTATGAAATTATTGGGGTGCCTACTTATGTTCTTAATATTTGTACGAAATTTTAGTTCTAGTACCTACCGCTACTGTATTGATATATGTAAGTATAATAATTAATAAAGTACAAGATGGGCTGAAGAGGCTGGCTACGTAAATGGAAGGTTTTTTATGCATTAAATTAAAAAGTAAAAAATTTATAAAACTTAAATATTATTATATATCAAAATTTTTAAAAACCACTTAAGTAAAATTGAAAAAAAAAAAAAATTATTAAAACAGATATCTATCTACATACATAAGTTATGGCAGGTTTGGTTAGGCTTACGATTGGTTGGCTGGTATGAGTAGGATAGCTGAGAAATAAGTGTAAAATAAATAGTATTTGTTAATTATTTTCTACTACATAGACATCTCTTTAATTGGAAGGCAGCTTAACGGCTAAAGCTTTTTTGTAGTGCCAGTTATTTCATTTTATGTTAGTTATTACAAATTTTTCATTTGTCCTTTCCAAATAATAAATTTTAATTGAGTGAAGTGATCAGGCAGAGAATGCATGTTTTCTTTGAAATTTTTGAGGACTACTTAATTCAATATGAGCTACTGATTTTGATTATTTTAGCTTTAACATAACTTCGCTCAATGATTTTCTATGAAGTGTGGAAAATTTACATAGGCCTGTTTCAATATTCCTGTTGCTTGAGAACGCTTAATGATTTTCTATACGTTTTGGTACGTTCATTCCGCATTTGGTACTAGGAATTTCGCATAGTTTTAGAATTTTTCAGAAAATTAGGGCTGAGACAACCTTACAGTCTCCTTAAAAGATGCTTGCAGTAGCTTTACAGTATCACCTTCGTATATCTGCAGTATCCCACAGTATTTTTACAGTATTCTTAAAGTACTCTTACAGCAACTTTACAGTGCAATTTGATACCCGTAATAATCAAGTTATTTGACATAATTTGTTTGTTGTTTGAAATAATGCTGCGCAGCGGCTCACTGAAATGAATAAAATTTTATAAAAATGCTTAAAAATTTTAATTTTGAATTCTGGTGCTTAGTTTTCTAAATTTCTGATGTGATGAAAGACTTTTATTGCCAGATTCGGATTTAGCGCACTAACGTCCTTAGAAAATTACTTGCTCGTATCAAACAAAATTAAAAAAAAAAAAAAATAAAAAATCTACACTGGAGTAACTAACACCTGTTTCACAATAATTCAAAATAAAATTAGAATTATATTTTATTAAAAAGATATAAATATACGAAAAATAAGAAGATAACAGCACTAGCTTAAGGCCATCGGTTTGTTTCACAATAATAGCAGCGCAACATATGGTAAAGTTTTGACAATTCAGTTATTTTTTATTCCATTTACTTTATATTTTATTTTTTAATATTGTGCACACTACAATAAACACAATTTAACTACAATTTTCATAATTTGTACAAAATTAAAAAGAAAAAGTTAAAAAACAAATTCTTTGAAATTTATATTTTAATCAGAGTCTTTGGAAAAGTTCTGGGTATGCATTTTTGTAGTTCATTTCACTCTTTTTACGATTTTTTTTTCGTTGTTTTTTTTTTTGACGGCATTATGCATTTTCTTTTATACAATCAATGCCGGAAAGTTTTTTATATGGAGAAAATACACAAAACCGCCATCTTCAACAGCTGCTTCAGACTTACACTTCATTATACCAAAATTCTGATTCAAAACATTGAGATTTTGGTGAAACTTTTTTGAGCTTTTTTTTTAATTTTGAAACATTACGTTATTCGGTTTTTGTCTTAAAAAAACCCAAAAATAAATAAATAGCTGCTATTATTATGTAGTTACATGTAAAAGTGGCTCTTTCAGCCCGACAACTTTTGTGTGGTACTTCTGAGCTCACAATTCCCCTTGACGGCTTTCAATAACAACTGATTTTTCGAAAGCGTAATCTGCTATAAAATTTCTATCGCAGATCCGCTTTAAGTATAATTATATTTTTGTGAATAACTTTTTTTCATTGTTAATTTTACCTTTTAACCCGTTCGCATTTGTTTATTTGTAAATTCATGCAGTTTTTAGGTATATGACGCGGCCGTTCCTCTCCAGCCCACTGGAGTGTGTAGTTTCAAATTATTTATACATGTATAAACCAGCTATTAGAGAAATTCACTTAATTTTTTTAAATCACATTTATAAACTTTGATTAGTTAATTTATTTTCTCTTTTTTTTTTCTAAGTATAAAATCAAAGTAATTTTTCGCTTACTGCCTCATTAGCGATTTACTGCGTTTACTTGTTATTAGTTTAATTTCTGCAATTTTTCAATTCACATTTAACTAATTTTACCTTTAGTATTAATTTTCAACTTCAATTTCAACTTTAAATTTAAATTTTAGTTTTTGTTTTACTGATTGAAAGTCTCAATACATCAATTCACTGGTTGCTTTTTCGTTTGTTTTTTACAGTACTACAATTAATGTTTGAAGCTAAGTTTAAATACTGGAAAATATAATATAGAACAGTAAAGATTGCAAAGATGTTTAGTCTAATTTCAGATTAACAATAAAATTTCTTATTTGCTTAGAACGCATTACCCTCACTTCTCGGTACACAATTTTAAGTGCTTTGGCCCGGACAAGAGACTGGTTGTTTTATGTGCTAAGAAGCTTGAAGCTTTTACCACAGTGCCAATAATGACTTCAAATAATTAAGGCAACTTTGTTTTACCAAAGCTGTAGATCTTTCGACAAATAATAAGAATGAAAAGCTTCATCATTGGGTCACCTGTTAGTTAATATAAACATTTTTATTTAAACTCTACACTGGTTTGAATCATTATTTCAGTGCTTTAGACATATTTTTTACTTTATCTACACCTTTTGACTCAGCGTTTCGCATAGGTATTTGAAAAATGAAAACAAAACATGAAAAGTTTCTGAATTTATTTGAAAAACTCTAACATGGTTTAGTTAGAAAAAAATGTCCCGTTTTGTAAGGAGGCAGGTGAATATATTTTTAATCATGATTAATTGATTATCACAACGTAGAAACTAATATAAAAAGTGGCAGTTTGGTGAAGGAAACCTTCCTTTGACCTTTACGCGCTACAGTGCTTGTCTGTTTGTATGCTGTTACTGCATATTCAACAAGTGTCAAATATGATTGGCGTACGACGGCATTTCCAAAAATTGTAAATGTTGCGCATTGTACGACGAAAGGATAAATCCTTTAATCGAACCATCTCTAATTTTGATATATTATTCTGTTTACTAGCGACTACAGTTGAGACAACAAAAAAAACTCTAATTTAATAACTCCGTTTTTTTACCCAAGAAGTTAGTAGAAATTGGGATGTTTTATGAAGTGCCAGTGATAGCTTTGTAACTCTTATGTGGACCCTTTATTTTTTTATATTTTTTTTTATTTGCTATATACATAGTATAAAAAAGGTCTAACTCTCATTCACCGCGAAGATATATTTTTATAAATACTATTATATTCCTGCAAGGCTTTAATATCACCGCTATTCGTATCTTTTTGTGACCTTTATTTATATTTTATTAGTTCCTTAGTGCTTGCGTTTGCATTGAAATCGGTGTCGACATCTACCCATTATTTCATATGATACTATTTACATGAGTTATTTCTCATACTTTTCTGTTTTTGTAGGAGAAACCGTCACTGCTCACTGAGTTATTATCGTTGCTAAACAAATAAAAACTGAAATTTTAGTGGTGATAAAAATTAAAGTGGAAATTATATTGTAGAAAACTATTTTTCTAATAGTACTTTCGCCTCGGAAAGCTATTGTAAGTCTCCTTGTGTATTTTTGCATAAAAAACTCCTCACAAAAACCATCGACCGTTCGGAGGTCATATACAAATTTAAGCCCTCCATGCGAAGGACAACAGCAAATCGCAAACCACAAAATGTGAGAAAAGCTTTGCCAAATATATTATACGCTTACATAAGGGGCATAAAGTTAACCACCATTATTTGTTTTTAAATAACTTTTTTACTAATTAAAATATAAAAAAGATTTTGAGTGACGGAAATCATTATTTTGACCTTTACGCGCTCCAGCGCTTGACTGTTGGTATGCTCTTGGTGCATAGTTCACAAGTGTCAAATATGATTAAGTTACGACGTGCAAAAATTATAAATCAAAAGTGTTTTTATCAATTTATTAATTTGCCAATTTCAGCTACTTTTTTATAAAAATATAGTTAATGTTTATAAAATATAATGAAAATGAGGTCGGCATTTTCACAAATACCATACTAATCTAAGCTTCACACAGTTTCGTCAAAATTTTTTTTTTGTAAAATTTGGGTAGGCAATTTTATAGCGCATTAAATTATAGAATAATAAAGTGCAAGTTTGAAGCAGCTACCAATCCTCGCAAATTTTTTATAATTTTTTTCCTGAAACTGTTGCGCGTTTTTGCACGACGTTTTTTTTTATACGGAGCAAAATACAAAACTGCGTTAGGAAAAAAATCATCAAAAATCAAGAAAAAATTTGAGCTAGTTCTAAATTGCACTTTATTATACCAAAATTAATTGATCTATTAAACTGCGTACCCAAATTAAAAAAAAAAAAAAAATCTGATAAAATATATTATTTAAAATTTGTTTGACAATTTTTCGAATTTGTATATACTTTTATAAAGTTTCAAACTTGAATTATTGTGGACTTTGTGAAAATTTCATCAAAATGAACTAGATTTTTATACAAAATAATTGACACTAAAAATATTGTAAATAATAAAAATAAAAATAAAAAAAAGCCTGACAATATGTGGTGGGGTTTTTGTATTTTGATTTTATAATAATCTTAATACATTTTATAGTTACTAACAAAAACAATAATTATAAAAAATACTAATAATTAGTTTTGTGTTCGAATTTATTACGAACTTGCAATTACGAACTAAATTTAATTAAAAATATTTTTATTTTTCAAAACACCCAGTCTTTTATACCGGGCCAGCTGCAATTCTCTTCATTAAACCAGACTGACTTATAGTACATGCTGAAAATAGTCGTATACACAGGTAAATAGCTTTATCGCGTTATCAGTTTCACACAAAGTTCAATCCAATAAGTCACATATCCAAATTATGTCTAATCTTACCGCTACAAGAACAAATTCGAAACATAGTAGCTCTCGCTCTAAATGTGAACAACCACAACTGCTTTCGCTTGCAATCTAAAGCATTCGTAATTCTTTTGCTGCTTGAATCTTTACAAATGACTAACAACTTTAAGTTACTTTCCTTATCATTCATGGCTTTATTCCAGCTTCATTCCAGTAGACAATTAAATTGTTATATTTTGCATTTATTCTATTAATCAGAGTTTTGAAATTTATTTTCGCATTTTTCATTTTAAATAGCTAATCATAGGTATATTATTCGTTACTTTTCTAGCTTATTTTTTTATACATATTTTCTAGTGTAGTTTTTCTTCTATTTTATTTAATTGTAAAGCTTTCGTTTCCTCAGCGCATTCATTTCGTTAAAGTAAAGCATGTCCAACACTTTGCCATTTCAAACTTTTCTCTTTCAAGAAACTTTTAACATTTTACACATTCTACATTTTTTAGTGAAATTTGTTTGTTTCGTTTTCTTTTTTGTTTTTGGTTTCTCTTTTTTTAGACGCAGTCCGATGCCACAAAGGAAGTGGTTGGAAACTTCTACTATGGCATTTGGCACAAAAATGGTTCAACTTTTTCACTTTACACACTAACACAGTTGCACAGATTCTTCTTGTAGCTGTTATTAGAAGTCATTGTGCAAACCTAAAAATATGCTTGTACGAGTACTTACAACGATTTTGTGTATATATAGCCCGTTTCACTTGAATAGGCACAGCGTTTCTCTTAAGGTTTCAGAAAAAGATTTTTTCTTGTTTTTTCTTGCTAGCTTCAAATAAACTTTGTTTAGGTTATTTTTTTCGAAAAATTTTTAATTTCGTAGAAATGTGGCGAGGAGAAAGAAAATACCTTAAACAATTTTTTTTTGTCCGTAGTTTTAATAAATTATGTGAATCATGATTATAAACTGCGCAACACTGGTTGCTCAACATTAATAAACCCGAATAATCATGAAAGAGAATATCTTCAGGATCAACTTTGCTATAGGCAGTCCTAGTACAGAGGGTTAAAGTTTTAAAATTTTAGGTAAAAGTGCGAATAGTTTATCAAAATTTGTATGCATAAAACTACTTCAAATAAAATTTCTATCTATATAATTCTACTACAGAGGAATTTTACTTTATACTTCTACTTTAAGGAGAAATTTTTTTCTAGCAAATTTTTAACCTCCATTTCCTACCTAAAGGGGCCTTTCGACAATTTCTCCAAACGTATACAATGAAATTTCACTAAAAGGGCAGTTCGAGGGTTAAAATGTCCCGCAGAAACTTTAAGCAGAAAATTTTGCGGGGATCACCAAAGACAAAAATCTTTGCCTAAGCTACCGTTTATACATTTGGTATAGATGCATTGTAAACACAGACAACTATGACATTAGCGTGGATCGATTTTCAAGGAAATACATTTTTGCCTCACTACAATGGATAGGTTGATATAAAAATTAATTTGAAATAATTTTTCAAAAAGGCATGATTTTAGTGCGACCTATGCCCCTTTTTTCGGCATGTAAAAGTGATGTGCTCATATTGCGAATTTATTATTTGGACCCTTGACTAGTTTTTTTTTTAATTTCGCCCTTTCGCACCTGATTTCACTATGCTTAGCTGACATCACAGTTGATGAGCAAATTAATTTTGAAAATTTTTACAAAATTGGTTTGTGATATCAATCAGAGAGTTTCGTCCTAAAATTGTTGGAAATTATATATCAAATCCAGCATCACCTTTATTCATCATTTTCCTTCTTCTGCTTCGTTTTTCTCTAATACTGTGAAATCGTTGTCACACTCTTATTATTGAAATATTTGAATAGAACTTCACCCTGGCAGAGTGAAAAGTTCATTGCTGTGAAACAGAGTTATAGTAGATAGAGATATGCTTCTTCTTCTTCTTATTCATATGCAAATGTTTTTGACATCTATTATTATTGGGGAAAAATATCAAAGACATAGAGTAGATGAGCCCAGTCAAGTACCCAAAAAGGATGTAAGCGCCAATTATTTATTTTTATTTTTTAAACGTAATAGAAGACTTTAGGGTGTCAAGTTGTTCCCAATAGACGAATTAGCTCTTGGTAAAATATTTTGTGATAATCAATGCACATTAAACAGGAATCAGCAGTGAAGCAAAATCAATCAGAGCAATGTATCCTGTTTTCGTCTTTACTCTCTGGAACGTCAAAATCTGTAAACAAAGTTTGACAACTCAGAGTAAATTAAACCAAATTTGACAATTTGGAGACGAAGTAAATAGAAAACAATCACAATTGCTACCCTACTGCTGTTGTCTGTTGAATTTGCTTGTTGTCTGGGGAAACTAAAATTTTAAATAAATAAACTTTTTTCTTTCTACATCCTCCTTTTGCTTAGCTAACGCAGACGCTCATATTTACAACATTTTACTTTATTTGAGAATATTACAGAAAAAGTTCACGCTGTTACGTTTTGATTTGTATTTTTTTTTTTTTTTGCTTGTGTTTGGTTTTGTGTTTTTATTTTGGTTATAAACTCTTCGAATGGTGTATAGAGCTTTTCCCTCGATTGAAATGGTTTGAGTTTGTGGGCTCTTGTGGAAATATCAAGGCATACCAGTTAGTATAAAAATCTCAATTATGATCGTGGTGAAGTATGTCGTCTTGTAAGAGCAGAGGTTTTAATATAAAAAAATAAATGAATAATTGGCGCGTACACTTCTGCTAAGTGTTTGGCCGAGCAACTTCTCCTATACGAGGTGTGCGTCTTGATGTCGTTCCGCAAATGGAGCTTTCAATATATACCAACGTATTATTCATCTTCCTGATTTGCGCGATAATCGCTAAGATAATTTTGACTGAGTATAACAAAGTACGTCAGTCTTTCGTTGTACTAACCGGCACAAATTGAGCACACCAATTGAAGCCAATTCAGTCTCCATCTGATTTTTCCAACTATAAAAAGGAGGCGATGCTATTCTTTTGGTACCACCAGCAAGTACATCATCGAACTATTTTATAGCTGCAGAATTTTTATATGCACTCAGACGACTTGACTTAACGAGCGTAGCTTCTGGATCTTGATCTGGATTGCTACACTTTGCCTATGTTGATGTAAAGCTCATAGAGCTCGTTGTTTCTTCGTCCGTCTGCGATATACGCCGTCGTCAACATGCAAAGGTCCAAAAATCTTTGACAGAAACTTCCATGGTAGCACTCTCGGGGTCGACTCCATGCATTATACAAAAGGATGATGATGAGATACTTATAAGACTTATAAAGCGTGATTTTTGTTCATCGTTATAGGGCTTTAATTGCTTACTTGCTCCAAATTAGCACTTTCTATAAGATTTCAAGTTTACATATCCAAGTGACTCAAAAATTAAACTTAATTTTCCACGTATTTCACTAAAAGTGTGGACCGAAATAAGCAATGCAAGGTAGGTTTGGTATACGAGTATTCTTTCTTTCTATCACTTTTTCTCAAAATCGCACATTTTTGCAGATTAAATGAAAACTAGGGTTTTTTGAAACCTTCACGTAAAGATAGATGTTTACTTCTCCAATAGAAACACTGTACCTATTCAAATGGAGCGGACTGTATGTGTGTGCATAGTGTAGATTTGTGTAATTGTGTTTGTCTTCGGGGTATTCTCGAGACCCATTCTAATGACCTATTGCAGTGCGCATCTGAGTGAGTTTCGCCTCTTTTGCGCTATATGCGCTACTACAGTTATTTTATGCGCTACTACAGTTATTTGCGCAAAATATTCTGCTTTAAATGAATGTTGAATCTCTCGCATCAGGTTTACTATCTGCACTGCAACTAGCCGGAATGTAGCGCTAGAGTTTCTGCATTCCATGTTCCATGTATTTGTGTGGATGTATAGGTATGTGCATGTGCTGTTGAATTATGGTTTGTATTGTTTGTTATTTGTGTATGTATATGTACGCACATATGTGTGTTGTTTGGTGTTTTTTATGCATAATTTAACACAGCAGGATATAAAGCGCCACAAATTTGTTATTGTAGTTGTAGTGGTAGTTCATTTCGTTGTGTTGTTGTAGATGAATGGCAATGATAGCATTTTGAGTAGCATTGAAAGCAGCCAAATTTACAAGCAGCACAATCAAAATACGTATAAATAAAAAAAAAAATAGTAAAATTAAAAAAGTAGAAAAATGAGAGAAACAGAGAGAGAAAGAGAAAAAATAATTAAATTATGATTTATTTGTTTGCAGTTTTTAAGATTACGTATTGAAGCTAATTTTCATTTCTTTATATATACCTGTAATTATATATATATATATATTGTTCACTGAAAAAGTATAAATACTCACAAAATAAATCAAGGTTAAAGCTAAATACACGCATACACTCACGGACTTATCTCTAGAAATGGAGGCATTCATATTTTCATGGCGTTTCGTTTTGTGTTCATGTTGTAATTGTTGTTGCATGATACCCAACGAAAAATATTAGTAGGCTCAAGCGGTCATTTATAGTAAAAATTTAGTGAGAAATATATTTTTTCTGCAATAGTTATTTTAGTTATTCAAAGATTCAGTTTTTAATATAAAATAAAATAAATAAAAAATACAAAAAAGCAGAAATACCATTATTCAATAAATTTTCTGAATTATTTATTTTCAGGTAAACACTTGTTCTAGCCTAATTTCGGTTTTCGAAAAAGGAAAAAAAAAACTAATAAAAAAACCGGTTAACCCTTTGCGATCGAGAAAATTTCTCTGATGGGAGTGCCAGCTATTTAGCTTTTCGGAGTTATTTGTCCCTTACTGATTCAAAGATAAGAAAGAAAAGAATATATGGATATGAAAAAACACAGAATTCGTTGAAATAGTATATCTGATACTGATCCTTTACTTTTATTGGCATCTGAAACCAGGAGATCTTACTGGGCACCTCAATACTTTGAACAGGGTTCAACAGCCTTAGCGAATGACCACACGAAACCCGTACTCAATTTTATAAAGAGATAAAAGGTTATCTTCCCGTCTTGGGAAGAGTGTAAAATTAGCCCAAAATGGCTAAATGATGACTCGGAAAAATGGTACACAGATGGTTCCAAAACGCTCCAAGGAGTAGGAGCAGGAATAGTGGTGCCTAGACCACACAAACCCCTAACACTAAGTACAGATACCACAATTTTCCATGCGGAGCTCTTCGCCATAATGGAAACAGTGTAAATCATATCCAAACGAGGGTTCGAGAAAGTAAAAATTAATATACTTTCGGACAGCCAATCGGCTCTCAAAGCCTTGAATAGCTTCGCATTCAAGTCAAAAGTCCTAATAAAGTGTTACAATGCACTCAATAAACTGGCCACTCATAATCAGGTCTCACTGATTTGGATACCAGGACAGGAGGGACACGCAGGGAACGAGAAGGCAGACTTTTATGCCAAAAAAGGGACAGAAGGGCTATTTGTTGGACCAACCCCATTGGATCCCAAAAAATGGATCCAAATTAAAGTCAGGGAACACTGGAACGGCGCAAGCGGCCTTAATCACTCTAAAAGTGTTTGAACTTTAATGCCAACAGAGCAAAATCTGCTCTAACCCTAGATAAAAAGGGTCTCAGATAACTCTGTGGAGCACTTACAGGTCATTTTGCCTGTAATAAACATTTTAATACAATATGACTGTGCAGGTTCAGCTGTGATGAAGAGGAGTCTATGGAACAATTAATCACCAACTGTGAGACATTCGGCTACAGGAGACACAAAATCCTGGGCTCGTACCTAATAGAGGAGGAAGACCAAAAATGTCTTCCAACTAAGGAGCTGGTTCGATTTCTCGGTATACTAAATAATTATAATTAAGTAATTAGGGGCGCACAATAGATCAATTTGGTTGCATTGCATAAAAGCTTTAACCTAACCCGTACAACCCTTACCGCCAGACTAACGTCACTGACTTTTACAACGTCTTGCCACTTTTGGCGGCATCAACCGCAAGTGTTTATGCAGACTTTTCGTTCTTTTTTGCAGATTTTTTTTGAGAAGATTGCAGTGAAATTTTTCAAGGATTAATTTGTGGAGCACTTTAACCCTATGCTAACCTTATACATGTATTATTTTTCAAACTTCTGCAAACATGGTTCAAAATGACCCTATTTTCAAGGGAGCGAATGGGTTCATATATTCTACAAAAATATTCCTTGTGAAATTTTGCTAAAGGTGTCTAAACTGGGTATTTCCCTCAGACAAGTAGTTGCGCCTTTCTCACTTTTTAGTAAGGCGCTTAGGTACATAATTTAAAGATTAATTAGGCTATAAAAAAAAAAATATTTGGGAATGTAAAAAACTAGAGTTGGTGTCATTGCGCTCCCAAAGTGGCTATTGCACTGTGTTATTCAATGGAAATTATCTGCTTTACCCTCAATTTTCTATTATCTTTTGTACTGCCAAGAGAAAGTAAAACCATTGCTCTTCTAATACAATATTACAACCAATCACTCTGTTAGTTAGGTTAGGTTAGGTAGTGATGGTTGCCCAGAGAGTAGGGCCCACTTGGGCGAAATAGTTTGGTTCATCCTTTGTGATACCATTGAAGGAAAAAAGTGGAGAAAGGGAAGGGATGGGGAGTGGTGAGTGTTTGTGGACTACGAACGGTTACTAGTCTGCGGTTGTGTTAACTCTATTAGTTGGCACTCATCTAAAGAATTCCTTATCAATTGAGATCTCAATGGAGATCCAGGTAAATTCTAATGGTTATACCTGCAGCAGGAATAACATTGGAAAGTTGATATTATGATATTCATCGGTTATCCAATGTATTGTAAAAGAATTTTTTTTAAAGATGCCTTCTAACTGATCTCGTGATCGATATATGAAGAGTACATTTTAACAACCCATTCGGAGTCGTTTGGCGAAAATAATTTCTTGGGATAGGCGCAATATGTAGCAGTAAATATCCTATATATTTCTTATTGCCGTTTAATAACTGCAGTTAACACATTTTTTTAAACATCCCTTACACCAATTTAATCTTTTGTAATTGTTTAAGTTCTCGGGGATCTCTCTAGAAAACGAACTTTCTAAAAAAATGTAGCATACAGTTTCGAAAAGTATTTTTTTTTAATAAATACATTTTTTGTAAACGAAATATGCATGTTTGCAGAAATTATTTTCTGAAATTCTTTCAAGTAATTTGAGCGAAATATTATGTAGTGAGCTCTTTTACCACATTGTATTCTTAGTTTGAGTTGCTTAAAAAATTGCTTGGTTTTAGTAAACCAATTAGAGACTCGCTAAGCTGTCTTGCCGACAACCGAATTAATAATTTTGCCTTTACAGTAATGGCGCGCACGTACACACATAAACATAGGTATGAGCATCTAAGGAAAAAGTCGTTGCATACATTTAGGAGTAAAATGCAAGATCTTTGGCTATTAGCTTATTGTTTAGTTTTTTGTTTGGAAAATTATCATAAGGCGTGAAAATATATAAATAAGGTCTGCTGGAATGAAAATAGCAAAAAACTATACTTTTTTATATTTTGGCTGGTAAAAAAAACTTTAACCAGTGATCGGTAAGGATCTTTAAAAGTATTCTTTCATAATTTCCTTTTTCAATTTTTATATAATAAGAAAATAAGTGAAATAAGATGGAAAATGTTTTAAAGTTTCTAATTTTTGTTATTTTAAAAAAGCACGAATTCGCTTGAATTTTTAAAGACATTTTTTCAAGTAATTTGTCTGTAATAGTCCGATAGCCTCTGCTGCTAATTGCCTTGATTTTATGATATGATTATTTATTATTATATTTCAAAGAAGTAAATAAAATTAATAAAAATGAGTGAATAAAAAAAAATCTGTAAAAACATATGAAATAAAGTTCATCAATCAAAAAGGAAAAAAAGTAGATCTACTTATATTATATTGTATTTTTCAGTTTAATTTTTCTTAGCTAAAATAAAATACAAATTGACAAGTTTAGGGATGTGAGCTGTCTTGTTTAGCATTTTGACGATTTTTTAAATTTTATATACACATTTTTACAGGAGGTGGTTCGATTATTCGCACAACTTAAAAAATTTTTTTTTTTTATTTTCCTTGTTCACTCTACTTGGGAGCATAGGGCCTCGACAAGACACCTTCGTAGAACTAAACAATTAAAATTAAGCTCTTAGAGACGCATAAAGGCCATATCCATTAACTTATTATCGAAAGGTCCTTATTTATGTTTTTGTAACATTACAGAAGAATAAAAACTTAATACACATTTAACCTGAAGGTGTTGGGTTCGCAAAGGTTTATTCATTATTAAGGTATTAGTATACCGACATCGGAAATTTTTCTGAGACTTATTTGGAAAATGCTGTTTTTTAATTTTCCTCAAGTGATAAAAAAATCAATAATGATAATACTAGTTAAAATAAGATTGCCAGTATTTTTTAGCAGGTAGTTTGAATGAATGCCACTGATTGAGGATCGTTTTCTGAAATTTGATGTGGAAATGCTAAATTTTGCCCTTCTTACGCGATCTGCTGATGATCGCCAGAAGGAAAGGTGCTGAAAAGAATTTTGAGCTAAGTTTTTAAAATGAATTTTAATATATACGTATAGATATATATAGATATAGGTATATATATTTATATATATACTATACATAATTGGCGAGCACACTCTTTTTGGGCGTTTGGCCGAGCTCCTCCTCCTATTTGGGGCGTGCGTCTTGATGCCGTTCTATAAATAGGGAAAGAACGGCAGATATTATTTTTATGTGTAGCTTTTTCATGGCAGAAATACACTCGGAGGTTTACCATTACCTGCCGAGGGGCGACTGCTATTAGAAAGGACGTTGTTGGATCACCCTAACGGCATTCACAACGAATATTAAAGTACTCAAATGTAAACTGAAACAGTATATGCCATTTATGAGTTATACACTTTAAGGTTTATCAGCACTTGTTATTTTTGAAAATTCGAGCCTACCCTCGCGCACCAACCCATTCGCCTACAACGACCGAATCTACATACATACATATCCAAAAATTTGCTTAGATTTTGTTTAATTACACTGGTAATTTCTCTGAAATAAGCAGAAAAATTTATAAATTAAAAAAAGAATTGTTCTTGTTGTTAAAAATTGCGAGTATCTCATGAAGATTATTAATATATGTATTTATGCAAATAAAGTTGAGATAAAATTAGGCGGAATAATTTTTTCATAACTCTTCCAAAATAAAAAAAAAATTCTATTTATCGAATTCTTCTGATGTAAATAAAAATCGCTTGCTTTGATTCACCTATTCACGTAACTACCTTACCGACAATCGCCAAAATAAACATAGGCGCTGCACCCGGAAGTGCTGCTCTCAATACGTGATGTTTTTGAAAAATCTGTTACATACATTTAGGCAAACATTTTTCTAAATATTTCTATATTTTGCACCAGTTCTACGTTCTTTATGAAACGAGAAGATTCATTACCATTTATAAACTCATTGCCTACATTTAGGCGCGCATAATACGAACAGCGCGCGACAAACCATTGAGCATCAAGATTTTTATCACTTTTGTCTTGTTTTAAGATTTTTTTTTAATATTCATTATCTTGTTATGAAGTTTATACTTTATACAAAATTTAGAAAAATAACACAAAATCAATTTCATAATTAATTAATAATAATTAATAACACAAAAGTAATTTTTCCCCTTGACATTGTTGCGCATTTTTTTCTTAACAAACAAGAAAGCAAATGTGCATTTCCTATTCGGAAAAAATGATGTCAGGGAAAAAATAATAGAAATTAACGAAATTTTTTAGGAGCTTCAAACTTGCAACTTTCAAACTTACACAAAATGTTCTAAACAATTCCTTTAGAAAGATTTTTGGTATGCCGCTGGCTTGAAGTTATTAAAAAAATCTCGTTATTTTTGCTTATAATTATTCCTCTTCGCGTTGTTGCATATTTTTTCCATACGAAAAGAATTTGATGCATTTGTTATAAAGAGAAATTTTCCCATACCTTCAAGGAAACAAATTATAAAACACTAACGGAATTTTGCAGCAGCTTCCAACTTGCACTTAGTTATATTAGAATTTAATAAACTATTAAACTGCATACCAAAAATTGTCCTAGAAATTTTCCTTAAAAGTAGAAAGTGGGAGAAAGTTTGTGCAAGTTTGCTAATATTTTTATAAAATTTGCAATTTGGATTTATATGCTTTTTGTTAGGCAATAAGCTGCACTTTTATATAAAAAAAGGAATATGGAACATTCAAAAGGAAAAAAGAAAAAAAATTAAATTTAAGCTGATCAAAATCCTGATTTGCTATCGTTTTGCTCCCTCGTGTAGATGGTGTTACTTCTTGGCAGACGCTGTCACAGATTACTGCGTGCCTTCTCTAACATAAATGATTCACTTATGAAATCCAAAGTGGCGCAAAATTAATAGAATAATTTTTTTTTTTTACTAAAAAAAAGAAGTGATTTTGACTGACGGAATACATTATTTTGACCGTTACGCACTCCATTGCTTGTCTGTTTGTATAATGCAGCTGTCGAGTTCCCAAGTGTCAAATGTGATTGACGTATGACGCCGCTTGAAAATATTATAAATCTTTCGTTAGGGTGAATAATTTTGCGCCGCCTTGTTTATTGTGTAATTAATTGAATGTGAATTGCACTTTTTGTTTTATTCCAGCAAAATAGTTTCTAAGTGTAAGCAATTCATTCCCGGTAAATTCTTGACGGTTTGAATAGCAAAATATGAGATTACCTTTCATGACCATCTATTTACCAATATTTTTCGTTGAGTTTCAAGTGTTTCATATTTTTAGGCATGCAACGGAAATTCCATATACCGTTGTGCCAAATGCATCAGGTTTGCTTGATCAAACATTGCGCACAATTCCTCATATTTACACACAGTCCAACCTACTTTCTAAGTACTTCGCTGCTCATCATTCAATTACACAGATTCTTTGAAACTCTTTTAATTCCTCCTTTAATATTTAGAGATTTTTTACAAATAGTAACACGACACATAATTCAATGGTTTTTGTCTGTATACCTTGTAGGTCTACCTAGGAAATATACTTTTTGTCACAATAAAGATTTTTTTTTTAGAATTAGTTAACAATTTCCATAAAGCATTTACTTTTTTCTTTCGCATTCTACTCTTACGTTATCAAACCATATTTTCAACATCAAGTGGCCAACCCAAAAAGGCGCGTCAATGCCAGCCATTTTTCAAACGCAACTAAGTGGCAAAAAAGGGTGGACGCGCACTTTTGAAAAGTAAGGAACTTCTAAACCGTGACAGAGAAAACTACTTTTATATGTATCTGCATGCGTGTCATGCACACACACACACACACCAATAATATGTATGTTTACATATGTATGCACTCGGACAGCTGTATGCACTTACAACAACAACATTCAGTTAAAGCATTTCCTATTTACAAGTGTATTTCTTTTTGTTTGCTTTTTGCTTTTCGTAAGAGAAAATAAAGAAGCGAATACAAATACCGTACATATACACACATACATATGTAGTCGAAAATCAAAAAAAAAAGAAAATAAAAACGAAAACATAGATGAACAAGGGAGAAAATCGCTAAACTTATGATTTTTATAAAAAACATTTAATTTTTATTTATTCATTTATTCGCCAATTACTACTTTCACAAATTTACCGGATTTAGTATTTTTTGAACTTTACTTACTTTTTTAAACTAATTATTCTTATTTAGGCTAATGAATCTCGTTTATTTATACATAACATTTATAATTGGAAAACATCGCTAATTACATATTAATTTTTATTTCGAAAGGTAAGAAAATATTTTCCTACAGTCACTTTACAGGTAATTTACAAATAATTTTCAATGCAAAATTAAAGTAATGCAAGATTTTTTTTACAATTAATTGCTTACATACACACACACAGAGATGAGTTACCTAAAATTTTAAATACACACAGATTTTCATGAATTCATATATGTCAAAAAAAAAAAATTTATTTGGCTTTAACATTGAATTTATATACAAATTTATACATAAATATCTAAATACTTACTGGGATAAATCATATTTTATACTTTTTGTTTTTATTTAACCCACCAAGACCAGAGTTAGTATGCGCACACATAAAGTTCTAAATCAAAAGTGCTTTATTAAAGCTTTGAGAGTCAAAAAAAAAAATAAACAAAAAAAAAAATGTATATACCTTCTGCTCAAATATGAACGAGGCGTTATTATTTAAACGGTCCGCGGATGACATATGGCAAAAATAAATTTAAATTATTAAAAAAAAAATTAAAATAAATTATTTTTTCCATATGTCATCCGCGGACCGTTTTATTGAAAACGTCTCGTTCATATTTGAGCAGAAGTAAGATAGTTTTTTAAACCTTAAAGAAAGATGTATTCTGATTCTCAGCGGCGTCTGCAAGAACCAGCAATGTGAAGTGAACACCGAGTCATAGGAAAATGATCCATTGAGAAAAGCTAGATGCAACAAAGGACTCGATGACCTGAATAGACAGGCAGCAATCAAAAAATAGTCAAAAATGATACAGTGAAAACATCGGTTAATCTAGAACTCCATACCAGTCTTTTCAGGAGCAGTCGTATGGTGAAAAGAATTAGCCGGAGTAGCCGTATGGTGTAAAGAATTGAGAAGATGAGTCCAATAACATACCGTTATCCGGTTCTCAGCGAATCTGACAGAATCAGCGGATAGTCTGACCTAGCCGGGGTTATTAGTGATATACGAATAAAATCAACAAAATATCACTTCGTTGCCGTAAGAACAACGACTGATGGAACTAGATTGTACATACCTTCTGCTCAAATATGAACGAGACGTTATCAATAAAACGGTCCGCGGATGACATATGGCAAAAATAAATTTTTTGTTTTTTGGTAGGACTGTTATAAGTTCACATGGCAAATTTCAGCGTGATATGTCACATAGTTTGTTTTCTGTGCTACTGTAAACAAGTCAAGCTCGAGTGTGTTCTTCGAATTTAACGATGGAAATTCAAGTTGAACAAAGAATTTGTTAAATGATCAACGTTTACTTCTTAGTAAAATTTTTTATCTTTACACATCAAGCACTCATGCTAAAATCTGGTGGCTAAAATCCTTTGGCTGAACCCTGCCTGTAAAAGGTGTCACCTTGGCAATGGTCTTCAACATTATTATTAGCCGGATTTTTGTCTTGATGCTGCCATCAAGTTATGGTTAGGGGAGAGAGTGGTAGGGTTAGGAGGTATGCACAAGTTATTTAGAAACAAATTATTTAAAAGAAAAAGTATGTAGGCCCATGAAAAATTACTATTTGAAACTGTCTTCATATAATATATACAAATTATTATTTTACAATAACTTTAATAAAAAACTATTGTTCGTATATATTTCAGAGGAACATACAGTCTGCGTCAGAAGAAAAGAACCGTTTCTTTTCTTGTAACTTCAAGATATATTTCGCTCCATTTTTTGCTGCGTAATAGTCTCACTTAAGAGCTACAATGTCAGTGATAACTCAGGTTAGTGTCGGTCGGACTTTCAAGTAAACGTAACCAAACAAAAATGAGTGAGAAGTATGCGAAGCGTTTCGAGGCGGTATTTTTATGCACGCATTCGAAAAGGCCGAAATTATCTTACGCCGCGGCTGTAAAACTAATTAAAAAATCGAAAAAAGTTTGTTGTGATGTGGAATCAGCGATATAAAGTGTACAAAAATGTTGCTGACTTTTCCGCGCGCGGCTTGAAGCGAGTGACGACAAAAACGCATGATAAAGTGATCGTCCAACTTTTTAAGCAGGACCCTTCTTTGTGACTACGCCAAGCACGCACAATTCTTGCTACAAAGGGAATAGATGTGAGTTTCAACACTATCGAACGACGACTGAAAAAGGCGAACATATCATACCGTCCCACATCATCAAAACCACTGCTCTCAGAAAAACACATTAAAAAACAAGAAAATGGCGTCACAGTAATGGACTGGCCTTCCCAGTCCACAGACGCCAAAACGCATCTTGCCGGAAAGCTAGTCCACAATTTAAAGCAACTCGTGGGTCAAGTTTGAAAACTCTAGTCCTGTTTGTCGACGAAGAAAAGCTGCTTCAAAGCATGCCAAGCTATACTCGACAACAATGGAGACTACACTAAAGATTTTAAATGTATATCTTTTACACTTCAGGAAAAATCGCGGTTCCTTTTTTCTGACACAAACTGTACTTGTTTTTTACTTTCTGAGGCTTTTATTTATGTTTTTTAGCTTATATATCTTTTACATAAAGATTTTGTCTGAGAATACCCCTAGTTAAATTTTTCTTCAAATAATTCTTTAGAACATCAACAAACCTCTAGCAAACTCCCAAATCCTATTCTCTTTAGGCTTTCGAAAAAACGGGCCTGAACGACTCATTCGTGAGAGGGCTAGTGAGTTTGATTGTTCTACAAAATTATTCCCGGTGGAATTTTACAATATGTCATCAAACTCCGGTACGAACTTTAACCTTTTTTCATTTACTCTAAAAACCCTCAGGCAAAAAATGGCAAACTTAAAATTCTATGGACAAAAAAATTACACCTACTAATGTAAAATTTGGAGGTTTTACTATATGAGTCTAGGTCTTTCATCTGAGTAGGAATCATACCGTCCCCAAAAATGCTATTGAACCGTATAATATGACAACAAATACGCACTCTTGCTACTCTCATTTCACATGACTCGCTCTCCACTGTACATATCTTGGAGCTTTACCATTTTTGTGCATGCTGGGTGGGAACAATTCGATAATCGGTTCATTACCAATAAAACCTGTTAAAAATGATATTATAAGAATATGTGTCAGCTTTGATAAAACACTTTTGATTCGACTTAAATTGAAGTAAAATGCATAACTTGGTCTTAGCTTTCTAATTTGAATACCCTTTTCGTTGGCTTTTACATAAATATATCCACAATTCCTAAAATTTTAAATCTTTCATTGATCATTAAGTATATTTTTTTTATTTAAGTATATATTTTTTATTTATAACAACTATTCTGCTTAAATTACATTTGTATTAGTATCTCATATCATTCGCTGTTTTTAAATTTAGAACTGTTGCGGCGATCTTAAAGACTTTCTGTGTATTTAAAATACTTTACAAGTGTTGCTCAGAATAGAGTAGAAGAAATAATAATTGAAAGACTCTGTAAAACCAATGCGAAATGGTGGCCATTGATATTTAATGATATTTTTGATAAATAAATCTAACGTTGAAATATTCAAATTGAATCGCGTCGTAAATTTTACAGCTCGTGTTTTAACAGCAACAGCAGAAATAAGCAGGAGTATAAATTAATAAAAAAGTGTTAGGAGAGAAAAAGTTAGATGAACGAGAAAATCTCCTTCTTCATTTAATCTCACGAGGTGGGATTTTCTTCAAAAGTAGCGCAGGTTCAAGAGTACTGTACAAAAGGGGAACTAACTTCTCAACATTGCACTATCGACGCTTACCTAGAAAGTAACTAAAACTTATTGCAATTGCTTTAGGTTAAAAGGTTGCTCACGAGAGAGCACATTTGCACGAGATATCAGATTCTCGCATGTGATACCATTGTAGAGGGGGAAATGGGCTTAAAACGAGGATACGGTAAGAGCGTTTTGTTTGTTTACGCGAATTTCCGGCGAAACTTAGAATATTGACCGAATATTGAAAATTGATATATGCATTTTTTGGTTGCTGAGTCCGAATTCGTTATTCATTTGTCCTTGCAGGGTAAAATTGAAGGTCAGTTGAAGGTCAAACATAGAATATTCATCGGAAAAATTAAAAAAAAAAATATGTATGAGGGCAAAAAGTAAGGTGAATTAATTTGTCAAGCTTCGCGGGGATTACAATTTCGCTCTAGTTATTTTTTTCATGAGTTGGCAGCACTGTTAATAACATCTGGGCCAACTTTCACGTGAATGTCATTATAAGTAATATATTTATGCTTGTGTTTACCAAACGACCAAGAGTGCATTTTTCGATTTTTACAATGTCTGATTTGATTGAGCAGAGAATTGCCATCAAATTTTGTTTGCGGAATGAAATTTCGGCTGCGGAAACGTTTAGCATGTTGTAGAAGGCATTTGGTGATTCGACCATGTCACAGAAAAATGTTTATAAGTGGTACAAAGCCTTCAAAGAGAGTCGAGAACGTGTTGATGACTTGGAGCGCTCCGGACGACCATCGACGTCAACAGATGACCAACACGTCAATAAAGTGAAGGAGTTAGTATTCAAAAATCGTCGGTTGACTGTTAAAGACCTTACTGATATGATCGGAATATCAGAAGGATCTGTGAAAACCATTTTGAAAGACCATTTGGGCATACGAAAAGTCAAATCTCGTTTGGTACCGAAAACTCTCAATTTCTTGGAAAAAAGTAGTCGCGTTGATGTGTGTGAAACAATGCTTTCAGACTATCAGGACAAGCTCAAATGCATCATTACGGGGGATGAGACTTGGATTTATGCTTACGACCCTGAAACAACCGACCAATCAAGCGAATATCGTGCTAAAGGCGAGGCCAGACCGAAAAGACCACGTCAAAGTTGTTCAAAAATAAAGGTCATGATGACAGTTTTTTTCGATTTTCGTGGTGTGGTGCACTATGAATTCCTTCCACCTGGCCAATCTGTTAATAAGGAATATTATTTGAGCGTTATGCGTCGTTTACGTGAAGCAATTCGTCTAAAAATACCAGAATTATGGGCCAACCAATCTTGGTTTTTGCATCACGATAAAGCACCGTCTCACACTGCCCTCGTTCTTCGTGACCATTTCGCCAAAAATTCCACGCATATCGTTTCGCAACCACCGTATTCACCTGATTTGGCTCCGTGTGACTTCTGGCTATTCCCAAAACTCAAGAGACCACTCCGGGGAAGGCGTTTCGAGTCGATTGAGGAGATAAAAGCTGAATCGAAGAAGGTGCTGATGGCTATACCGGAAATGGACTATTTGGCATGTTTCGGGGATTGGAAAAATCGTTGGCAAAAGTGTGTTTCATTGAGAGGGGATTATTTTGAAGGGGATGAAATTGATTTATAAGAATAAATAAAGATTTTTCATTTTACAACCAAATTCACCTTACTTTTTGCCCACAGTATATCCGGCACAAAACCAACCCAGATAAACATTTTATACGAGTAGTTAGATTTTTTACAGAAATCGGATCTGATGTCTTCTTCTATACAATTCTCGCTGTGAGAAACTTACAAACTTCCAGATTATTGTCGTGCTTTTAGGCTGAGATTTATGCAGTGGAACTGGCGTACCTAGCGCCTTTAAAGCTAGGCAGTCAAGCTGCGATTCAGATTCTTAAGCTGGCAATGACTAGGCGCAAGCTGTTGAAGATCCACTCAATTTTTTCGTCAGCAAAACATCAATCTATATAGGTTCCCTGAACACAATAGCGATGTTTTAGAAAATGCGGAAGCAGACGAATGAGCGAGGAAAGCTTCTGAGGCATGGGCTGCTTGACTTATTCCAAGCATAAAATCAAATTTAAGACATCTGCTAGATCAGATTTTAACAAAAGGTCGATTTTTGAAGTGAAACTTCTTTAGGCGCGTCGGGGGCCCCAAGGCAGATTGAAAATAGGCGAGTGAAACGGTAAGTTCGGAGCGTTACCGAAATCTGTCAAATGGGCGGGGCCAAGGAGCAGCTGCTCCTTCCCACTCTCGCCTATTCGCTCTCTCTGTCGCTCTCTCGCATCACAAGCGCTGAACGATAATATGAACTGAAATGTATATAGCACACAAGTAAGCATTGAAGTAGACTGGCGACATGCAGGCAACCGACAATCGACAACCGACAACGGGTATTATAGATAGCCATAGCCCGTGCAAATGAGTGCTGTGTGTAAGTATCAGATAAAGCGCCGATTGAATATGTGTAAGCGGGAAAGCAATAAGAAACTGCTGTGAAGTAAATAGATGGTAGGTATGGAGGAGACGAAGCGATACAATGAGTGCGTTTGCCAAACGAGTGACGATAGTTGAAGTAGAAGGTTGTAAAATGACATTTCAACCGTTTCGGTGATCAAAGCAAATTGATTAACGCGCCAAAAGTAGGCAAAAAATACCATTGGAAGTGCAAAGAAATGTCAGCGTCAAGTGCAACACTGCACCCAAGTGTCAAATTTGAAGCTAATAAGGACAAAAATAAATAGTACACATTTATGTGGAGTGATATAGAAAAAAAATATGAAAACCTGAATTTAATACGAGAGAGGGGGGAGAGATCTAAACCGGGGCTCCCATGCGTGGAACAACCAACTTAGAAGTTTCACTTCTACCGTGCGTGAGTCTGACAGACCCTAGTTTTTCATTCACCTTACACTTGTAAATTTTCCTAAAGTTTTGCTGTGTCCTACAAGAGTACTCTTTAAGTACGATTATTATTATCTCATTTCTATGACTACCGAATTTTACCCCATTTCGCATGATTTGTTAGCAGATTTCTCAAAATAAATTCAAACAAAACCAAATACCAGAATTCCTGTTTAGTGAAAAAAGTAATGTCTAACAAGAATTTCTAGGTAAATATAGAGCACAGTTGAGATGAAGCCGGAAGATTGAGAAGTAAAATTATTATTAGCAAGAAACACCCTGTTTAGCCACTGTATACCAGGCGCGTACCTTCACCAGCGACGGTGATTCCGACGTAGTCGGGTGGTGCTGCTGCAACTGCAACTCACTGTCGCTGACTGTGCCTCTAGTAGAGCGGCCGGGGTGGGCGGCAAGAGCGCCCGGCGCTCTTGCTGTCGCCACCGTCGTCCCGCCTAAGCTGGTGTTACTCGTGTAGCCATTTTCGCTACACCCGCTCGATGTGGCAGTTTTGATGGTTGTTGTTGCTGTGGTCATTGCGTGTAAATTTTGATTTATTTGTATATTTTGATTTCTTTGCTGTTGATCCAGCAATTGTTGTTGCCTTTGTGATTGCGATTGCGATTCACATTCAAAAGTGATGGTTGCCATGTTGGCTGCAGTGGTTGTGGTTGTGTTGAAATCCAAATTATTATTGTGTAATGTTGCTTGCCTCTTACAAAATAACTGTTGCTGTTGCTTTTGTTGATAGAACGTTGGCGGCACATAGTCACATTGCTGCAGCAGCAACTGCAGCTGATATGCATTGTGTAGTTGTTGAGGATGATGGAAGTGATAGGGTGCGGACTTGGGGCCCACTTGCGGACAGCGATAACGCACCGCCGCACTGACATCGCGTCGTGACCAATGCACACCGCTTGTGCAGGTATTCGTTGGTGAAATGTACTCGCCTGCTCCGTAGCCACCAACTCCAACAGCAACTGCGCCGCTGCCACCGACACCACCGCCACCTCCACCTCCATCTCTTCTACCGCCTTCGTTGTCATCTACTCCGCCACCACTCCAGCTCACTTCTTTGCGCGATTTACTGTTGTGCCGCTTGCTGCGCTGTTGCTGTAGTAGTCGGCTCCATTGTCGTCGCTGATATGGACGCAGATATCGCAGCTGTAGTTCGAATTGTGGCCGCAGGCAGTGATGACACATAGAAGAGAGTTTTTCGCTAACTGCTTCTTCGTTGTCGCTGTCACAGGAGGCAGTGGAGGCGTCGCTGCTAGAAGTGTGCCATTTGGAGGCTTCGGCACTGTGTGCAACGGTACGCCGCTCAATTTTTTGGCTATTTTTTGCTAAATTTTGACTTACAAGTGCATCGATTTGTTGTTGCTTCAGTTGTGGTTTTGTCTGTGGCTGTGGCTGTGCTTTATCTGGTAGTTGTATTTGTAGGGTTTTCTTATTCGACTTACGTTTATCGGGGTTTTTACATTTGTCGCGCTCAGCTTGCGCATCCAATGACGTTTGTTGTTGTTGTGTTAGTTGTTGCTGCTCCAGTTGTTTCTGCTGCTGCTGCTGCTGCTGACGTTGCTGTGATGATAATGATGATTGTTTGCGCCTATTGCGACTACTACGTGTACGACTATGATTAGTTCCGCCGCCAGTGCCTACCTTACTTCTACCTCCTGACGGTTGTCTGCGTTGCCGGTGACCGCCGGCGCTCTCGTCTCGTTTCTCCAGCGGATATGGTCAGAACGCTGAGTCGAAGACGGACATTGACCGTGATATAGCTTCGTCACTTCGACACGTCTCCAGAAACTCGTCCAACGTCACAACGCCATCGCCATTTTTGTCCATTTTCTGCAAAGAAAAAAGAGGAAGGGCGAAAGATATTTATAATTTTTTTATTTTTATAAATACTTTTGTATGTATGCAAATCAAATTTAGCGCATATTTATATGTAGCTGGAGCGCAAAAGAATTCAGAAACAAAGTCTCAGCACTTTATAAGAGGGAAGAATTCAAAATAGAGTTTATACAGTTAATATTTTTTTACGGCAATCCGACTGTTTATGAGAAGCTTCTTCAGATCGTCTCAATTATTATTATTTGGCTAAGCTCGACGTTAAAAAAATTATAAAAGAACAATATCAAATTTTATAGGGACTTTCAATAGGGAACTTTGCTGACTTCAGCAAAGCAATTATCGAATTCATAACCGTTCAGCCCCAGACATATGGCTTTGCTGATGACCTGGCATCCTCGCGAGAAATATGAATGTTGAATATGAATGTTCTAAAAGAAGTATTACAGGCACTCCAAATAAAAGCAACCTTCTTTGGATTAAAGATCAATGAAAACAGAACGAAATACCTCGCAAGGCTAAACATGTTGAGAAAAGCGCCAGATCTTACAATTGATGATCATCAATTTGAAAGCGTGGATCAAATTAAATATCTAGGACTTGCTCTCAATGGAGCGGATGGCACAACGATTGCTATCCAGGATCCACAGCGCATACTTTGCCCACGTTAAACTATTAAAAAGCAAGCTTTTGAGTGGACGAATGAAAATCAATATATATAAAACACTAATTAGAGAAGAAAATTGTCTCTACCGCATCAGATATAATAACGAGCTAGAAGAATTCGTACAAGGCAAAAACGACGTGCGGTTTGTTAAATCGCAGTGCATCCGATGGATTGGACATGTTTGCAGAATGCCAGATGAAAGAATACCTCGAAAAGTTTTGGATGCACGCATGTATGGTGAAAAGCGAAGAGGCCGACCGCGAAAAAGGATGATCTAAGAAGCATAGGAGCGACCACGGATATGGACCGGGTTGCATAGAGAAAAATTATGGATCAAATTAGGGCTCACACCGAGCTGTTCAGTGCAAGATTTTTACCCAAAATTTATCACAATATGACTTAAATACTATATATCCAATTTTTAAGAGGGGGTGGAATCGGCTGATTTCACTCATTTGGAACTGGAGCTGTTATGGCACCTGTTTCTCGCTAGGTATTACATTTGCTGTGTTGCCTCACTGGCACTCAGTGCAACATCTATTATTGGATTCTTACGTTGACTCGTCTGACGATGCTTACTCGATTTCATATAAAAAACTTAGGAAGATTTTATGGGTACCTGAACTTTTTTCTGAATAAAACTGTGAAAGTTCCACCGAAAATAAAATGGCTGCGAAAAATACTACATTAAATCTATTCAAAAAGGATGTATGCCACTAGTCAAAAGATAAAAGCATTGTATGAAGTATTTAAGCAACTGAACAAAATGGTAGAATGAGACCAGCAAATATTTTGGAAATATTGGTGTAACTCGGTATGCTGTAGATATGTATGTCGTTGTTAAAAGATGCATATGAGGCATGATTTACTCAATAAGTGATAAAAATTGTAACTGAAAAAAAGTTCTGAAGCTTTGCAGGTATTTGGAGCTGATTGAAAGAATATCGACGATATTTCGATTCACGCTCATGTTTGCGTTTTGATTTTGAGTAGAGTGTAGAAACCCAATGATGATTCTATTGAAAATCTTTAGAATGTAGTTACAGGGAGACACATGTTTTGCTCCACCATGCTGAAAGATTCGGGGAAATTATTAACCTGTTTTATCAAATTTGATGCTTATATCATTTTTGGATCAATGGGTACGTAAAGCAGCAGAATTGTCGATTTTGGAGTGAAGATCAGCCAGAAGAATTGCAAGAGCTAGCAATGTATCCAGAAAAGGTCACAGTTTGGTGCGGTTTATGGGCTGGAGGTATCATTGGACCGTACTTCTTCAAAGATCCTGCGAATTGTAACGTAACTGTGAATGGTGAGCACTACCGTGAAATGATATCCAACTTTTATTTGCCCAAAATGCAAGAGCTTGATTTGCATGATATGTGGTTTTAACAAGACGATGCCACATGCCACACAGCACGCGTAACAATGGACTTGTTGAGAGGCGAGTTCGGTGAACATTTTATTTCGCGTTCAGTACCTGTCAATTGGCCACCCGGATGGTGCGATATAACGCCTTTAGAATATTTTTTGTGTGACTATGTTAAAGCTCATGTCTATTCAGACAAGCCTGCTTCAATTATTGGAAGACAACATTAAATCATGTATATATGAGATACCGGTCGAAACATTGGAAAGAGTTTGCCAAAATTGGACTAAGCGGATGGACCATTTGAAGCGCAGTCGCGGTCATCATTTGCATGAAATAATCTTCAAACATTAAATTATATGGACTGTACTATCGATTTAAATACAAAATTCTTGAATTTTTCTGAATTTTGCTTGTGTTTTTTTGAAAAACTTTTCTATATCTCTTAAAAAATCACCCTTCACTAACAAGTTAATGCCAATTAGAAATTCATTATACAAATGAGCTTTGAAACAAAAATTATGAATGTGTGCTATATAAAAATGTGGCCGCCGACGAACAGCTATCGACCTTTCGTGGCAGGTGCCAATTCAAGCAATATGTAGGCAAAATATTAAGCACCGAAATTTGTTTATAAGTAATTTTTTACTGAACACAAAACACAAAAAAATATTATTTAAAGTGATAATGGATTTTTACAATTTTTTGTGTTAAGTAGATAAACTTATCCGTGTAGTGGCTGCCGCCAGTGTTGAGACATATTTGTGCCCGTTTTCTCACATTTTCCATGACTTTTTGCAAGATTTCCGGTGATAACTCCTCGCATTCCCATTGAAAATTCTCCTGAAGATTTGCGATTGTCTGAGCCATCTTGGTTTAAGCCCACGGCTCCAAGTACCACAAGGAAAGTAGTCTGGGAGTCTGGGATCTTACTGGAGATTACGAGACCAGGAAGCACTTCATTCATAATATCCATTGTGATTCGAGCTGCGTATGCAATCACTCTTACTGCGTGAACGCCGCGCCAAATAGTGGCTTTGAGTGGCGCCTCGTTGGTTATCACGATTTTCGACACAAAATTGTTCTACAGGGTGGCTGATGAATTTTGCTACATTAAGAAACTCAAATAACTTTTTTTTTAGTGTATGGAATTCATTTATTTTTTTTCAAGTTGAAGATCATTAAATTTTATTAAATGTAGCTTAACTAGTTTTAAAAATAATTGAATTTAAATGCCCCCCATGGTCGTTGACACAAGTGCGGCATCTTAGTAAAAAGTTGTTCATTGCTGCTTTGAGAGTTGCGACAGGAATAGCCGCAATTGTTGCCCGAATGGATTGTTTTAGTTCATCCAAATTTGTTGGCTTTGTTTTATAAACTTCTTGTTTACATAAACCCCACAAGAAAAAGTCAGGTGCAGTAAGGTCAGGCGACCTGAGGGGCCAACGAAATTCGGAGTTTCTTGAAATCAGTTTATTGGGAAATTTTTGTCGCAACTCTGTCATAACAGTCTGGGCTATGTGAGACGTTGCCCCATCTTGTTGAAACCACACAGAGTTGAAAGGAATTCTCTTTCGGCGTAGTTCTGGATAGAAAAATTCTTTCAGCATTTTCAAATAACGGTCTCCAGTAACCGTAACGGTGTGACCATTTTCTTCAAAAAAATAAGGCCCGACAATACAGCGTGAAGAAACCGCACACCACACTGTCACGCGAAGAGGATGCAATTCCGTCTCGCGGAGATCTGTGGGTTAGAAGTACTCCATATTCGACAATTTTGTTTGTTGATATTGCCGTTTAAATCGAAATGGGCCTCATCAGACATGAAAAGGCAGTTTAACATGTTTTGGTCTTCTTCCACCATTTGCAGGATCTTCTGGCGAAATTCCAAGCGAATCGGCAAGTCTGCTGCATTCAGTTTGTTAACCATTTGAATTTTGTAGGGAAATAAGTCTAAATCTTTGTGCATTATTGTTTGCAAAGACTGTCGGCTGACACCAAGTTGAGCAGATAAGCTTCTTGTTGAAGCCCTTGGATTGCTTTGTATAGCTGCAGCTACAGCAGCGATCGTTTCCTCCGTTCGAACTGGTGGGTTTCGATGATAAGGCCTTCTTGCGACTGTTCCTTGCTTAGCAAAATTATTCACCAGTCTCATTATGGTCCATCTGCTCGGGGGATCGCCGCCAAACATCCGTCTGTACTCTCTCTGTACCAAAACTACGGACTCCATTGCGTGATAGCGGCGGACTATCCAAATTCTTGTTTGCGTGTCCCAGTTATCCATTTTAATAAATTTTAAAGATCAATCTGCAAATTAAAACAAAAATGGAACAGATAACTTAAAAAGAAAAAAAGTTATTCAATTTTTTTTTGGTAGCGGCTTTCATCAGCCACCCTGTATTTGTCATTGAGATTGAAGATGGATTGATAGTAATTTACATGCGACCGACTGTAAGTGGGTAACGTGTGAAAGTATTTGACTAAAATTCGCTGTAGGGTCGGTCTGGTAATGCCCACTTGCGTGGCCCGCCGCTTAGGTGATGTTACTTCGTTCTCAGCTACAGTTGCGGTATTCTCGACCGAATGATCAAATCGGTGGCGTTCACGCTCTACAAGTCTCGTATGGTTCCAGTCTGTTCGAGTCGAGCAGCTAAGCATCGAATTGTTTGCCCAGTTGGCACGACACGATTAGGAAATCGATGTCACTATTCTCGCTGCGCTCAAAACCACCGACCGATTTTTGGCAAAGAATCTATACACTTATTCCACGCTCTTGCGGAGTACCTTACTCGCCTGTTTGTATATTGAAGCTTAACAATTCATGAGTGCCAAATATAATTGACGTACGATGCTATTTGTAAAAATTGTACCATCTTCCAGTAGGATGAATTCTGAGCCATCTTGTACCATCAGAGCCCGCTCAGTACGGTATAAACACATGGTTACTTTGTGGCAGTAAGGCCAACATTGCTTGGACTGTGCAGGTTTATACAGACTTGGTGGTTTATACAATTCGATTTTTTTATTTTACTTTCTTAATGTACATATATTTAAGAATGCACACAGAAAAATGTAATATCGTTCCAGTGAATATTTTCGAAGTTACACCCAAATTTGGACCAGGCATTTCAGAGTGCTTTCGGTCCGCGAGAGAGAAAAAAGATATAACGTAGAGGAAAAGGAGAGAGAGAGCTATACCTTATAAATATCTTAGATACACTTTGGGCTATTTCCCCTGAGTTTTTCCTTGTGGTTGCTAAAAAAAGTTTTGGCGCTTATTTCCGTTCTTTGGCTAGTGCTTGTGCGTACTATAAAGTGCTATCCATTCCGGCATCGGATTTATTACTATTGCCTTGCGGTAATTTGTGTCATTGCTACGATCCTGGAATCGCTGCGTTTGTGCGGGTGAAAAACGCTCGGGGTAGTGCACGTTGTTGTCACGGTTTGTGTCCGGCGTTTACCTACACCGGTCGACGCTTCTCCGTTTTTTGTAAATTTTGTCTCTGCAAATGTTGTGAATTTATTTAGATATATGTTCTTTCTCTCTCTCTCCCTCTCTCTCTTATTCTCTCTCGGGTATCTCCCTCTTTCTTTGTCTGCCTTGAAAGTTTCACTTCTGTTATGTGTACTACGCTTTTATTTGTTTTTTTTTTTTTTCTATAAAAAATTTAAGGCCAAAATTTTTGTCAAAAATCGATATTTTTTTTTTGACAAACCGCCACTTTTTCAAAAAAATTTATTTTGCTTATTCCTTCAATTAATAACTAGATTTAACATTACTTTAACGAAATCTGTTTGGTTTTTTTAATTTCAGAGTATCCAGTTCAGAGATATAGTGGTCACCGCAAAGTATCTTTTTTGAGAGGAGCTCCCGAAGATCAGCTGTGGCTCCTTTCCAAATTAACTTAATTTCGTTTAACTAATATAAATAAATATAAAGTTTGTTTTTTCATAAAACTAAAAATTTTTGTGTTAACTTTGCAAATTTTTAATACGTGAAATTTCACTCACGAGCATCGTACGAGTGATTTTTTTTTGAACATCCTAAAAGGATTAAATCCGGTCGCGAAACCCAACAAAGCTGGCCCTCGATTGCCTTATCAAAATTTGTGAGTGGTAAATGTATAGCGAAAAACTTTCATGGTTCAACAAAGTAGTTTAGTGGGCCAACAAAATGAATAGTTACTTTTTCCAATGTGTCTCAGCCCTTCAGATATCTGCTTTGTACTGGAAAATATCATTTAATAGCTCATTAAATATTTGTGCTATAAACTAAGCTTTGTGTGAACAAATGCCATTCCATTTTCAAATCTCGCTGCATACCACTTTGCGCGGCATGTTTATTTATTATATTTCAAATATTTTCCCGCTAGACACTAGCGGAATATTAAAAAGCGATTTCTTTTTAATATTAGCAGCGAGATTACCATTCATAATTCACTAAGCCCCGAAGTCATCAAATCTAAATCCCACCTACCATAGAAAATAATTTATGACACAATTTACCGCTGTTGCTCGCAAATAATAAATATGTATGCAAACAAGAAATGCCAGCCAATTAGCGTGAAACGAGAATGCATAAAATAAAATGAAAAGCTCTCAGTGTCAGCTCAGACACGATTTTACTCGAAACGGCAAAGAGATTGGGCATGCCAATTCGTCGCTTCGTTGGTCGGCAAGTCGCATTGGTCACCACTTCCACAATTCATTTCACTTTCTGTTTTCGCTGCTAAAACTTTATGCTTTGACTTTTTTATTTATTTCGTTTATGTTTTATGCTTTGTTAACTCAGGCAGCCTTGTCTACAGCATTTTCAACAAATACTGCTGCCCTACACACTCACCTGGAATATGTGGTCGACTTTGCATTTGACTTTCTCCTCTTCGGGACACTCGTCCGGTAGGCGTCCCATCAGTTCGTAAATGGCAGTCACAATATCAGTCATTTCCTCCCTCGTTATGAAGCCATCGCCGTTGATGTCGTACAACGAGAATGTCCAACGGAGTTTCTCCTCCACAGAGCCGCGCGACAATATCGAAAGTCCTTGAACGAAATCCTGTAAACATAGGAAAAACAAAGGCCAATGGATAATGAATAAGCGCCAAAAAATACTGTAAAAGCAAATAGCAAAGAGAAGTGAGAAAAAAAGCATTTCTGTTCACTAAAATTTAAGTTGTTCTTTTGCAGCCAGTCGGCCCTGTCCAGCATTTGTGCTATTCGTATTGGTATGAGCAGCTGCTGTATTTTAACCACAGATGTCTGCTATTCATTATCAACATTTCTTATACTTCTTTAGTGTTCCTTCTTGCAGTGTGGCCGTTGGCAAATATTTAGTTCTTTTTCTTTGCCGTGACATTTTGAATTGCGTCATTTATTTTTATCGCTTAGAAAATAGCGAATTAAATTACCGCAAACAGACAAATTGAAATAAAATGGGCTTTAACGTATTTTGGGTGATATTGTATGTAAAATACGAATTGATGCAAATATTAGAGTGTTAGTGGAATTGCGAAATTAATGTAAACAAGCCTGCAGATGTTACAGTCATTTTGTGGGACTATGAGCCATAAAGATGGAAGATTTTGTGTACAAGTTAAATACTGGTACTTTTTCGCTTAAAACTTTTTCTTGGCTTCGTGGCGCTGGATTAAGTGCATTAAAATAGAAACATTTGATGCCACCGACGCACATGAATGAAGATAATGATTCGAGAGTGGTGAATGAAATACCGCGCATGAATGAGAAGCAGAGCGATGTTTATAGTTCAACAGTTTACTAGCGATTGAATTCAAAGTATTGTATAAAGTGTACATTTAACATTTAATTTTTACAAGTTTTCATTAAAATTTAAACCTTTATACGGAGTTAAAGAAAATAATGGATAAACAATTTTAAAGCCCATTAAATTTTAGTTGAATGAGGTGGTTTGAAGTTATGCTTGTTTTTTGATAATTTTTTCCTCTGTCGTTGTTACGCATTTTTTTTTCAATGTAAAAAGATGTAATATGGAGTCCGTCTAGGAAAGAGTTGTTATATTAATATGTAGGATTTTTTAGCAACATCAAACTTATACTTTGTTGTACTGAAATTAAATAAACTATAAAACTGCACACCAAAAACCTCTCTAGAATCTCTAACAAAAACAGTATAATTGGGATGGAAAAGGAATGGAATTTTAAAATTTTTTTTATAAACTGGAAAAATTATGGAGTTTTTTAAATTTTTTTTTATAAAATCAGAAGATTGAATTTTTATGGTTTTTTTTGACCGTCTAAGAAATAACCATAAAATATTAATAGGATTTTAGAAATATCAAAATTGTACTTAGTTGCCCTGAAATTTAATAAATTATACAACTGCATTTGTGGAACAACATCAAGACGCACACCACAAATAGGAGGAAGAGCTCGGCCAAACACCCAAAAAGGGTGTATGCGCCAATTATGTATGTATGTATGTATACAACATAAACTTAAAAAAAAAAGACAGACACAACTGATCAAACTGTTATCGTTTCCTTTTGCCGCAACATCAATGCCGAAGGAGGTAAACGTTTTTCAAATAATATTCAACTGCTACAAAATTAAGAGGCAATTATGTATGGTATGAATCTTGAAAAAGGCAAGCATAGCTGAATGTTTGGCTGGAAAAATTAGTAGTAGTAGGTAATTCTTTATTTAATTTATAAAAAATTATGGCTAACAATTGATTTCATTCATACATTAATTCATTTCATATATTGTATTAAAGTAAATAAAGAAATAAATAAAAATGTTTGTGACAATAACGATGTTGTCTGTCACAGCTCTTAAATTAATTAATAATTGAACTCTGCTATAAAAAAATCTCTATAGTGTCAGGCTGAGTATATGAAACCAGTTAGTGTTCTCCAATTTTGGGCATTTAGTATATATATTACTTCAGCGTCGTTTAGCATCTCTACATTTAAGTATCTTTGTCTGATTTCCTTCAGTACCGGGCACCTTCCTAAGAGTGATACATGTCTTCTTCTTCGTTTGAGTTGCATAGTGTGCCAATTTTTACCGCGTTTCCAATAAGTTATTGCATTCAGTTTTAACAAACCACATCTTGCTTTAAATATTGTTGTTATGTCAGCTAACCGCATATCTTCTCTAAAGTATGATTCTCATTTTGAGTGATCTAAGTGTTTATATATTCGTGAGGTGCTTGATAGTGCTTTTTGTTTTGCCGTGTTTAAATTTTGTAGATTAATGTTTAATAAAAGCTTGGTACAGCGATCTTGCCAGTCCGTAGCAGTTAGGTTTTCTTCAAGCTTTAGGGCCAAACTTCCTCCCTAAGTCATTGAGTTTGAGTCAGATCACTTTTTTCGTAATATGCACTGTGTAATTTTGTCCGGGAGTCTACTGCTGTTGTATTTAGAGACAGTTTTCTAAATATATTTCATATGTAGTTCTAACGAAGATGAGTAGCTATCTTCTACGTTAGTTTCTAGCGTTATTGCATAATTCGGGGTGAAGTGAGGTAATTTGAAAATTCTGTTAATAAAGTAAAGCTGAAGTTTATTTACTTCTTCGAACAGCGTATAATCCCAGATTTGAGCGGTGTACGTTTGTATGGCTTTGCACACAGCCTGAACCAGCTTCCATTTAGCTTTGTATCAGATGTATGGCTTAGCTAAGAAATTGTTCCATGTACTATTAATGCTAGCTTTTGCTGAATTACTTCTGGCTTGCATATGCTTAGCAAACGCCATTTTGGATGTGAGAATGACACCAAGATATTTATATTCTGCTACCACTTTTATTTCCTCACCTTTGTACCACCATTTTTCTGCCTTGGCTAGTTGGCCACCTTTTCTAAAGACCATCATCTCAGATTTCATTAAATTTACTTCCATGTTCCACTCAGCGCAATATATTTCTAGTTTTTTAATGATAGATTGCATGACATTAGGATTATCAACTAAGAGAACAATATCATCAGCATATAGAAAAAGGCGTACATTCAGTAGACCACCTTTCAAACAGTCATGTAGATCATTAAGATATAATGTGAAGAGCAAAGGTGATAACGGGCAACCTTGTTTCACCCCTGTACCGGTTTCAAAATAATCTGATACTTTTCTTCCTGTCCAAACTGTTGTTCTCGTATCCGAATATATATTTTCAATCAGATTTGGGAAAACCATTTACGCAGTAATTACGGACCAGCCAAAATCTAATCCCCATTGATGATGATCGTTACTTATGGGATGTTGCTTTATATATATATATATATATATAAAAGGAAAAGATCGACCAGAAAACTTTGCAATTTGTAGGATTCCATACTTATATACATACATCCCAACTATAGCAATATATCGCACACGTACATAAGATCTTCATTATATTTTGTATGTAGGTATGATGTTAAAATTCACTCCTGTCCAATTCGATCTGAACAGCCGATATGACTCCACTAAATTAGGTTTTGAAGGGCATCTTTAAGGAAGTTTTTGGTACGGTGTATTTTAAAGTCAAATATCTTCGTTGTTTGTAGCATTCTTATAATTTTTTTTTTATTTATTAAAACAAAATACACTTTGAAAAGAAATTATTTGGTAAAAAAATTTATTTTTTAGTTGAACATTTTTGGGATACTTTTTTTTGTAATTAAAAACTTAGGAGAGGTATTTTCCAATAATGACAATGAAAAAAGTCTCCAAATTTTTAATAAAAAAATATAACTTTTTTCCAAAACCAATTTTTTTAAAAGTGTGTTTTATGTGTAAAAACAATTTAATTTTTAAATAAAATTTTAATTTTAAATAAGTTTTTTATTTAAAAGTAGATATTTGTCTTTGAAGAACCCCATACCAAAATTTTCAACATTGAATAAATGTCAACGCTATTTATTTTTTTTGATCTTCTTATACTCAAGCCTACAAATAAACCCATGTTTAATTGAAGATCGTTCTCTAAATACTTATATCACTTAACATGTAATCGCTCTTTGTGTCTCGAACCTCAATAAAAGCTTATGATTTTGAGTATAGCTAATAGCCTAAAGCTTTAATTCGCTTTTTTGCAAGTTTCAACTACCTTTCTTTTAAATGTATGCGAAAGTACAGCTAAAAGCTCGTTTTCCACTGTCGAAGTGAAGGCATATCTGCTGGTCGAGTGAATTTTCCGGTATATCTCTGGCGATTTCATACAACTAGGATTTCAGCTTGAAGGATGCTATAGATATCCGGCAGCGCAAATAATTCGCTGATACCAAATAAGTATAGCCGCTTTTAATACATTTTATATTTGTAAGCCACTTGCAAATATGTGTGGGATGTTTTATGCTTTTCTCACATCCATGTATCAACTTTTATTGTAGCTATGCCCTTGACCACACGTCATGAGCTCAGGATGCCTTTGAGCCTAAACCAGTGCAGCAGATACGAACTTTATGCTTTTGCTCTCAGAGTGGCTTCGTCATACAGAACAGTATCTGAAGCAGCGGTGTTAGTTATTAGCGGAACCATCCCTACAGATATTCTAGAACAAGAGCGCAAACGGCGAGGGGCGACAAAAAACACAGGAGTCCCAGTACCACGCATCTCCGATATTAGAGTTCAAATGCTCACACTTTGGCAGACAAGATGGAACTCTGAGCGGTATGGTAGATGGACAGCGAGACTAATACCCGATCTAAAAAAGTGGGTAGAAAGAAAGCTTGGTGAGGTTAACTATTACCTCACACAGTTTTTGTCCGGACATGGATCCTTTCGCAAGCATCTGTGGCGAATGGGAAAAGTGAGCCAACCAAACTGAATATATGGAGATACTGAGTATGATGATGCGGAGCACACCTTCTTTAAATGCTTTAAATGCGAGAGTTGGAACATAGAGAGAACAGGTCTGCAACAAGCTATTGGTTCGAAAAGGTTCGTTGATACAATTCATGAATGAGTTCCCATTTGAGGGAAAAAGAAGAAGTTTTAAGTTTTTTAGAAGTTCGATCGAAGTCCACCTTTAATTTATGATAATCGCTTTTATGTTGCTTTACAAATGAAGGGACCTACAGTTTTATACCGCCCCCGAGTGGCAGAGAATGTGTTATCAGAAGTTTTTTTCGTTGCATAAATATATTTACCGTTGACTGGTAAGAAATTACAGCTATTATAAAATAAATTTTTACGATTTTGTGTTTCATACCGACACACCGATTCCCAAAAAGCTGGCCAAAAGTCGAAAAAAAAAGTTTATAGAGAGAGTTTTTTTGTCTTTGGGTTGGCTACAGTAATGCCTTGAGTAGTGAAAACCGTTCATAGCAACGTCCTGTACCCTAAGTATCCTCTGTATTTTCAGTCGCAACGTGGCCTTCGTTTGAGCATCGTATTACTGTCGATGAATAGTGAAAGTTGTACACATTTGAAAGATTTTGTAATGGAGTAAATTGAACAAAACCAAATGGAATCATCTTCGGAAGGTTAGTAAAATACGACAAATCTTTAGTACATATCAATACCTCGACACAAAATTTTTAGCTGCAGCAATACGTAGATACATTTTTTGCAATTTTTTTTATAAAATTTGAGTTTTCAAACTGTATAGTAATACAACGCCGTCATATGCTGCTTTGAAACCTATTAAAGGTTACTCAAAAAGTAATGGTTACTGAATAAAACAAGATTCAGCTGCTACCACTTGCTACCTTGCGACCCCGAAAACATATAAATTTAAATGAATCTTGATTATGTTCTAGAATATACGCTATTTTACGTGAGGGGGTGGCCAATAGGGGTGGAAGGGGGTGGATTTTCAAAATTTTAAGATCAAATTCGTAATCAGCGACCCTGAGAACATAAATTAACATGCATCTTGATTATGTTCTAGAATATACGCTATTTCACGTGAGGGGGTGGCCAATAGGGGTGGAAGGGGGTGGATTTTCAAAATTTTAAGATCAAATTCGTAATCAGCGACCGCGAAAACATATGAATTAACATGCATCTTGATTATGTTCTAGAATATACGCTATTTCACGTTAGGGGGTGGCCAATAGGGGTGGAAGGGGGTGGATTTTCAAAATTTTAAGATCAAATTCGTAATCAGCGACCCCGACAACCCCCGAGTAAGAAATTTTGAATCAATTACTTAATTTTTTGAGTTTTGGCCAGCTTTTCGGGAATCGGCCGCACTGTGCGACAGCGGTTTTCGAACACGAGCTTTACCGAATAATAGTCACACACGAACCCATTGGGATCCAGCAGCCAGCAGAACAGTAGTTCATTGAAAAATATCTCCCTAACTATTTTAGCCAAAATTTAATGCGATAAAGCCATTTGGTCCATCAATTATTATTAAAGACATTATGCTTTTGTGCCAATAGTATGGTATACAAAGTTTGACTGAAAATCCCAGTATAAGTTCGCTCTAAGCCGAACTTTTTATAAACTCTGATCAGTCCTTATACAAATTTGGCCAGATTTGCCTTACTAATAACTAATATATGGTTATTTTGACATTTTGGAAAATAACCGTTATATCGTAGATGAAGTTGAATAGCGCTCGATTTTGATCGTACTGAATACTAACATACCTTGTGATAAAGAATCTGTGCATTAATTTTTCCACCCTTGTGCACGCAAAGTCGAACGACAGAATTAATTTATGTCATGATAAGTTTACTACTCTGGTGTGGCATAAAAGCAGTTAAAAATCAAAAAAGAAGACGAGTCAACCTAATGCACTCACATAAATAAGTATTTATTTAGATGACATTGACGCTTAGGCGGGCTCATATCTACTAGTAAACTGCCGTTACCCTAAGGTGGTACTGTACAACGAATCTCCCTTTCCAAAACGTCGAGTGCTGTCTTTACTATGGACAAAGTGCTTGTCAGAAATTGTTGCATATTGTTATTGTAATAAAATGTTTTTTCTTATTATCGCTTTTACCACCACATTTTAGAAATTGCTCCTTGGTGCTGTAGTCTCTCTTTTCATTACCTACGCCAAGCTCCGAAGGTGAATGTTATCACTGCCGCTTATTTTTGTTCTATTTGTTGTTGCATTTATTATGACATGAAAGTATATTAAATTGAATTATTTAACAAGTACTTGAACATTATAAAATGGCAAGGAATTATTTGTGTTCTTGTCGCAGTGACGTCAGTGAGCAATAGAATTTCAACCTCATCCACTCAACATAAACATTTTGTTCCTAATAACTACGCCAATTACAAGTATTTTTAGAAGTGTACTGTAAATGGGAGTTCGTGAATGTTGATACAAAGCTGATGAATACTGTAACTGGCGCATATTTTGTAAAAAATGAATATTACACTTAGACTGCGTGCGAGTTCGTCTAAGTTGTTGCCTAACAGAGAATCATCTTCAATTACTGAAAATTATCACGCAGTTTACCAGCTGGTTTACTAAATCGATAATAATAAATGCAGGAAACCTCACAATAAAGTACCAGGCTGAAATTCGGCACTTATAGAAGTGAGCACTATAGAAAAACCAAGGAAGAAACCCTGCCAGAGTGATATGGAAGGAGTTTTGAACAATGTTAGGCTGAGAAGTAGTTCTGAATAAATGGATTATTTCAATGTTAAGAACTGGGACATTTATCGCTGAAACTGGTAGTAGTACCACCAGGAGATCTGCTAACAGAGGTACCACGCAATGAGGCGTAGTGGCTCTCCTGCTACGGCTTTTGGTTGTCAGCCTTCAAAAAAAAAGGGAACTAGAACAATAACGCATACGGACGATGTGATGATGATTGGGATGATCGGGAATATAATTAGTGAAATTGTGAAGGAAGTATTGGAATGAGCTGGTACTTGAGTATCATTTGGAAGTAAACGGGTTTGAAACACCAATTATAGACTGTATTTCTGCCATGAGAAAGCTCTCATAAAAAATAATCTGCCGCTCGAAGTCGGTTTAAAACTTTAGATCTCTCTCTATATGGTGAACAACATAAAAACACACAATGCAGATAGGAGGAGGAACTTGGCCAACTACCCAATAAAGGGTGTAAACGCGAATTATTATATAGGTACAGGGTGGGCGCGGTATAGCGTTTGCTTTTTGAATCACCTATTTTTTTGAGAATGGTAACACAAAAGACATGTCAAATGTGTTCATAATTTACTTAAAGGTTTGACATTTACGAAATTGGACGCTATACGCTTGAACAAAATTGGCAAAAATGGGCAGAAAATCGTTTGACCGAAGATGAGCATTTTTACCGAAAAATCATCTTTTCTGACGAAGCTCATTTTCTCATCGGTGGCTACGTCAATAAACAAAATTGCCGGATTTGGGACTCAGAAAATCCACACGTTACTGTAGAGAAGCAAATGCATCCACAACGAGTCACTGCATCATCGGGCCATTTTTTTTCGAAAATGAGCGATGACCCGCGGTTACAGTAAATGCCGAGCGTTACCGTGACATGCTCAACGAGTTGTTTCCAAAAATTGAAGAGGATGGCATGGACCACATTTGGTTTCAACAGGATGGTGCAAATTGTCACATTGCCAAAGTTACATTCGAACTTTTGGCTAACGTTTTTGAAAACCGAATAATCAGCCGAAATTCCGATATCAATTGGCCGCCTCGGAGCTGTGACTTAAGCTCGTTGGACTATTTTTTGTAGGAAGCCGTTAAGGACAAATGCTATGCGAACCATCCAGAGGCGATTGATGCTTTAAAACGCGTAATCGAAGTTGCCATTCATGAAATTGGACTCCAAACAATCGAAAATGTGCTTAAAAATTGGGTTGATCGAATGGCCTACTGGAAAGCCAGTCGTGGCAGTCATTTGAACGATATTATTTTTCATTCATAAATGACAATGTTCAATCTTCAAAATAAAAAAAAAAGTTTGAAAAAATATTGATTAGTTTTTTTTATAGCCGATTCAAAAAGCAAATTTTACATGGCCCACAGTATGTATTGAATTCACTCATTAATTGAACTACAAGCTGTGGTCCGAGTGTAAATCCCAGAAAAACTGAACTCTAACCATCCACCACCAAGGCCATGGTACCAAGCCGTGTCAGACTGACTCTATCAGCGTAATTTTCACACCAAACTTAGTTGTATATCCAATATCGAATATGGAGCTAAAAAAGCATACATAGCGCTGCATGTGTACCTGCAAAATAACACTGGGCAATAAAAGGGGTCTTCAACCAAAAATCTTAATTTGGTCTTACACTGCAGGGGCCACTTGTGAGACCTATTCTTACTTATGGATCACGCGTTTGGTGGTCTGCACTTGATAAAAGCTACAACCAAACGTAGCTCGGGAGAAATATAAGCTTTGCAAAGATCGGATATATTTTGCTCGATTCCAGGGAATGCACTTAACTTACTCAACCATTTATTGTTCATTGAATTTTAGGAAATAAATTAAAAAGGTTTTGCTATACCTATATATGTATGTATGAATACATTTTTGGCAATTTTTGTGTTTTTGCTTATTATAAACATTTTTGGCGAAAAAATTGAGTGAGTTCCTTTTAAATCGTGGCGTTTGCGTAGCAGTTGCAAAAAGTGTAAAAAATGGATAGGTAGCAAGAACGTCTTTTAACTTTAAATTTATGTTGTTTAGAATCGTAACGAAAATTTAAAAGGACATTTTTATATTATATTTATTGTATGATAGTCAACAAGGCTGAAGCCAGAAACAAAAAAAAAAACACGTTGGCAAAGATTGAGATAAACTTCAGTATATTATATTTTTCTCCTATTCAGTAGTCATTATTTCTGTTTGTATTTCTTCACACTGGAAGTGCTTTCATCCAATTCTTAACGAGGTCACAAATGGTTGTTTGCTTTTATTTATTTTTAAACGCGACTCCTTTCACTTTTCATTCTTCTTTTTTGTTTACACTTTCATGCCACACCGAGACTGTTTTGAATAATGTCTTTACTAAATGATAACAAGACATGGACATAAATATTTTGATGACTGTCAACACTTGAAGTTTGCGGTATACTCGTATTTACAGTCACGAGGATCTCAAAGTGGTTATGCACACGCACACACTTGATTCAGGTTGATTATACGAGAGTTGAAATTTATGTGCGAAATTGCATGACTTTAAAAACGATACGTATGATTGATGGTGCTGGGGACGCTATAAAAGTTGTAACTTTTTGGTGGAAACTGCTTGATACTCTTAAGACATAACTGTATCTATGAAAAGTAATTATTTCAACTTTGTAACCAGCTTTAGGTAGATATATTTTATTTATTGAGGTACCTGAGCTATCCAACCCCCTGTCCATTGGTAATAGAATATTACAAACTCTAATTTCGTCTAGCAATGCAAGTAAACATAATTTGTGTATGTAAAGACAAAAACTGATTTATTTTTTCTATATGCCATTAAACATAATTTTTATTTTTATATGCACCTTTTTTTAGCTTACTACGAATGTAAGCAATTAAAACTCTGAAATTACACTTTATTATTTATGATTTTTGTATGCAGGAAATGTAATCAGTAATGTATAGGAGAAACATTGACTCTATGTGCTCTTCTATCAGAAGTCATGGAGTGGAAGAAATCATTGTCAGATGGATCCACTCTATGCTATCCAAAATACTGAATAGCATGGATAGAGAAAGCGATGTTAGGGTTGAAGATAAGAAGGGTTGCCCACAAGGCGGTGTACTCTCTCCTCTACTTTGGTGCTTCGTGATGGACTCTCTTCTTAATGATCTGCAGGAAATTGGACACATAAAAGCCTACGCAGACGATGTGTGCGTACTAATCTCAAGACGATCACTTGAAGTTATATGCAATAAAATGCAGGTAGCTCTAAATAAGATTGAGTATTGGTGTGAATTGCATGGTCCTTCGGAGAATCCTACAAAAAGTACCTCAGTGCTTTTCACTAGGAAACGCGATTTGGAAGGCCTGTTACTATTCACATTGAAAGAGGTAACACGGCAACTGTCTTCTGAGGTTAAATATTTAGGAGTAATCCTTGATAGTAAACTTACTTGGAAGAAGCACATCGAGCAGAAGGTCTCTCGAACACTAAAAGTCTTCTGGTAGGGTAAGAGAACCTTTGACAAGACATGGAGTCCAAGACCGGCGATAGTACACTGGCTGTACATCACCCTGATTAGACCCATTATTACATACGCCTCTGTAGTATGGTGGAAAGCCACAATGGTTAATTCCAGAGTAAAACCCTTGAACAGACTACAGAGAAGTGTGTGCTTGGGCATGACAGGTGCCTTGAGTACGATATCTGGTGATGCCCTTAGTGCCATTTTTAACTTGCAACCTCTAGATCTTCAAATTCGAAAGGAAGCAATGAAGGCGGCGTACATGCTCAAGTTAAACGGAGTCTGGGGAAAAGAAGTAAGCACTGGCCACTGTCAGATATACCACCAGTTGTCAGAGAGGTACACACCGTTCTCGCTGCCGGTGGACAATCGGGTGCCTGTCATTAGCTTCGATAGGAAGTATGACGTTTGATCCCAGATAGAGATCAATGGTTAAGTCCAGAGAACCTATTACCGGGATATAAGCACACTTTCTACACCGACGGATCCAAGCCCAGTAATAGAAGCGGATCTGGATGGTACTTAGACGAAAACACTAAGTACTCCTATGCGACAAGACAGATGGCCATGGTATTCCTTACGGAAGTCTATGCCATCTTAAATGTGGTATTGCGTACTGGCTAACTGAGAAAAAGTGGAGGGGCAACAGTATTGGAATTTGTAGTGACAGCCAAGCTGCACCGAAAGCCCTTGCTAACCCACGCTCTTCTAAGTTAGTCGGTGAATGTAAGACAAAACTGAACAGTCTTGCAAAACACAACAATGTTAGTCTTATTTGGGTGCCTGGACACTGTGGTATTGCAGGGAACGAGTTGGATGATAAATTGGCAAATGAAGGCTCTGCAAATATGCCATTAGGCCCTGAACCGTTTCTAGGTGTCAATTCCGCATCGATTCAACTATGGATTGGGGCCTTTAAGAAGTCTACCCACAGAGGTCGTTGGTCTGAGTTGAACTCGTGCAGAGTTGCCAAGTGCTTTGTGAAAGAACCAAACAGGAAAACAGAGACCTTTCTCCTAAAACTCAGCAGGAAGGACTTGAGAGTATTGGTGGTTGTAATCACAGGGCACAACGTCTGTGGTTAGCATATGGCTACCATGGGGGTCGTAGACAGCCCGATATGATTATCCTATCTTGAGAATGACGACACTGCAGAGTATTTTTTTTTCTGTAACTGTCCTGTGTTTTCCAGAATCAGATTTAGGATATTAGGTTGTGACACACTGAGTATGGACATAGTTCTTACTCTTCCTCTTCCGGATCTCTTAAAATTCATCAATGAATCCAAGAGATTTGCGGAAGAGTGACCTCAAACTAATTTATCCGTTTTTACCATCCACCTTTTATGTTTCCTATCTCTATTCTTTCTACTGATATCTATCCGGGTATAGTACAAGGGTCTACTGACTGAGTGCTTGTCCAACCCCCACAAATCTAATCCAATCTAATCTAATAGGAGAAACCTTGGACCATTTTTATTGCTTACATCCCCCATATCGTTAAGAGTATGACCCAGGCGCTTGACGCCTCTCTATTTAAGTACCTAAACGACGTTTCAAAAGTATAACTGAAAGAATTGTTGAAATTCACGAAAACCTTTGGTATCTTAAATGATTTCGATTTCAATTCATAAAGGATCATACTCCATTAGGTATCAGCAGACACCAAACGCTTTATGAGTGGATTCACGCTCGCCAAATTTATTTAACATAACTTAACTTGAATCACAGACAAAATTGTTTCCAATAGCAGTTCCTCCTCGGCAGGCATGCAATTCCATGAAAAAGCTCGTCACAAAAAATCATTTGCCGTTCGGAGATGACTTAAAACTAATTTCCTTTATTTTACAATAGTTAAATCCTTGACCGTTTACTTTATGAGACAAGCATAAACATCTTGTGCCTTATCGTCTCCGCAGTTCATAATCCGGAATATTACTGCTTGCGGCTCCCTGACTATGAGGTGCTAGTACTTGTTAGCTAAGGTGAGGTTTAGTACGTGTTAGTTCTAAGCTAAACTTTTATTCAAGGGTTAATTACTTAAAAATTGTGTTCAGAGTGAATACATAACAATATTTCACCTGACGTTTTTAATTTATTTGTGAGTTTTATGTAAAAATGGGGCAGCTATCTCTAAAAAATATAATACAATATATCTAGAGCAATAATTTATAAAAAAATATATTTCGCATAAAATTTGTAGCCAGACATATCTAGAATAATTAAAAATGTCTTAAATTTGCATGATATTCAATAGAGCTTTCGATTCACGACTTCTCGCCGAGCGAAAAATTTGTACGCAACTTACAAGCGACATGTTTAGGTCAATGTTTCCAAGAATAACATAAGTACGGTTATTTTTTTACTATATATTTTTACCAAATGTAATCGCTTCAGCCGCCGTAACCAAACGGTGGTACGTGACTACCTTTCAGGAGTGCGTAGGTTCGAATTCCCGTGCAAGAAACAGCAAAAAATGTCTAATAGCGGCCGCCGCCGACAGTCAATGGCACACCTCCGAGTATGTTTCTGCCTTGAAAAAGCTTCTCATAAAACCACGTTTTCCGTTCGTAGTCAGCTTAAAACCGTAGGTTCCTCCATTTGTGGAAGAACATCAAGGTGCTCGTCCCAAATAGAAGGAGGAGCTCGGCCAAATATAGGGTTTTTCAATAGATGCGCTTCAACTTTTTTCCGATAGCGAGGGCGAACGACGCAATATTTTTTATTTTTCGCTTGTCATTTGTAAACTTCATTAGTATACATTTCATCATGGAATGCTACACACTTGAGCAACGCGTTAAAGTTATTTAGGCTTATTATGAAAACGGGCGTTCAAATCAAAATGCATATCGCGCACTTCATCTTCAGTGAGGACGCACATTTTCACCTCAGTGGATTCGTCAATAAGCAGAATTTCCGCATTTGGGCGAAAGATAATCCAAGAGAGATTGCCGAAAAACCAATGTACCTACAAAGAGATTGGTGCGGTTTACATGCCGGCGGCATAATTGGCCCATATTTTTTCGTTGACGAGAACAATCGCCACGTTACTGTGAATGGAAATCGATACTGCGACATGATAAACGATTATTTTTGGCCGCAATTGAATGGTATGGACTTAGACGACATGTGGTTTCAACAGGACGGGGCCACAAGCCACACAGCACACGCTACAATTGATTTTTTGAAGAGTAAGTTCGATGAGCGCATTATTTCCAGAAACGGACCGGTCGAATGGCCGCCGCGCTCTTGTGATTTGACACCTCTAGACTATTTTCTTTGGGGTTATGTGAAGTCATTGGTCTACAGTAATAAGCCGGCGACGATTTGTGAGCTCAGAGCCAATATTGAACGCGGAATTGCTGGAATTTCGGCCGATTTATGCAAAAGAGTGGTCGAAAATTGGGTTCAACGATTGGACTTCGTAAAACGTGCACGCGGTGGTCATGCAAAAGAAATCGAATTTCATGCTTAAATGTATATGTTCAAACTCGATAATAAAAAAAAATTAGTTAAAAAAGTCAAACCGTTTGTGTTTTATTCAAAAAAGTTCAAAAGTTGAAGCGCTCTTACTGAAAACCCCTATACCTAACAAAAGAGTACGCGCCAATTATTGGTTTTGTTTTAGATAGGCCAAGTGATAAATGAACAAAACAACGACATTTAAATGACCCAAAGCAGAATAAGACTTAACAAAAAAATTATACAAAATAGATGATGAGAAATTTGTGTCTAGAATAGAAGATAAACACACTGAGAAGTTTATCTCTCTAGTAAACTTTTAACCTAGCCAAAAAAAAAAACGATCAGCAGTAGTATATTAGCTTTTCATGAAAAAGCGAATGCTCTACAGAGCAATAACTATGCAAGACAACAAGAAACAAATGGAAAATAGATTGTGCAACATTTTGGCGTTGGTGCGCTGACGATTTTATTGAAGCAAAAATTTTATGTGGCAACATCATTAAGTGGGCTTTTAAGGCAAAACTGGAAATAATAAAAAAAAATAGAGGAAATGAATGTGAGAATGTAATAAACGTAGCAGCCTTAAATGACAACAAAAGGGAGAAACTGCAGCAAAACAAAACAAAAAACCAAAATAAATACTATATGTATAATATTTGCAAAATAACGTCTGGTATACTGCGCGTATAGAGGCTCCATTAAAGTACAGCAGAAATATGTAAGATAGCAGAGTCAGATGAAAGTGAACTTATGGCGGTTGAAAATGTTTACTTACGCATGTAATGCCTATATTTGTACAGCGTAATATCATAACGGCTCTTGGTGCCATGAAATGGCTCCCCATATCCCATTATGGCTTATGTTGACGTAATACAGGGATGTGTGGCGCATTAGCATTGATGACTTCTGAGGCGTAGGTCCCTTTAGGCTAAGAGGCTACACATTGTTGGGATGTAATGAAGTGAATGCTTACGTGTATACAAATACTCGTATACTTCCATTCTTGTCTGTGCATGTAGCAGCTATATCATGGCAGTTGACCTTAAATACCAGGTGACACCAAACAACGCACAGCAACACTAAACACCTAATCGAACCAGCGAGCTTAAAATATCAATACGACATAATGTTGCAGTGGTAATTGTGGGGCTTAGATGGTGGCATAGTATACTTGGAAATGGAGTAGGAACCATATATTTATAATTGAATATATGATATGTATATATGTACTATATGCATTAGATAGGGTTAATTTTTTTTCGATGTCATTTCTAGGAGATTTGGATTCTATACAAAATTATAGCAAAAAAAGTCCACTAGAGCATAACTCTAACATAGTTTTAGAGTTCCCAAATTTTAAATGCAGTTGTCTTAAATTAATACGAAGATTTTGAGATTTATAGTTCCTGAAGCTCAATGAATGTTATTTTTTTTTATACAGACTTGTACTCGGGAACTTTTTGGTACAAAGATTTTTTTTATATCTATTTTTTATTTGGGTAACGGCAAGAGGCGCTAAATGCAAGAATATTTTTTTCTTTTTCATCTTTAGGAAGTTTTATTAGGTGTGCAACTAAGTTCCCGCTGTTTGTCCAATAGATGCCGAAAGCAGTGCGTGCTAGTCGATTCTAACATAACCTAAACGTCATAAACCAAGCTTAGACATATGGTAAACAAACTGCTTCGACACATTAGTGATTTTGTTTTGTTATCATATACTTTTGGTTTTGTGAAAATGTTTGATTTTGTGCCGAATAATCATCATTTGCGGGAAGTGTTGATTTCCCTCTTTCATTCGAAAAAACGGCGGCTGAAGCGCATCGAGAGCTACAAAAAGTTTACGGAGATGTTGCTTTAAGTGAAACAACGTGCCGAGATTGGTTCTGACTTTTCAAAGACGGTGATTTTAATGTTGACGATTGTCCGCGTGAAGGAAGGCCAAAAACCTTCGAAGACGCTGAGTTGGAGGCATTGCTCAATGAGGATCCGTGTCAAACGCAAGAAGAGCTTGCTTCAGTATTAGGAATTTCCTGCAAATCCATTTTCAAGCCATTGTATGCATTGGGAAGGACTCAGAAACAGGGGACTTGAGTTCCTTATGAGTTAAAACCAAGGGATGCCGCTTTTTCGCCTGTGAACAACTGCTCAAGTGGCAAAAAAGGAAGGAGTTTCTTCATCGCATCGTCACGTCATCGCCTCGACGGATTATTCACGCTGCGAAGGTATGCTATGTATTTGTTGGGACCAAGTTGGTGTTATTTATTATGAACTGTTAAAACCAAGCGAAACCATCACTGAGGATCGGTATCGACTTCAATTTATACGACTGAGCCGAGCACTGTGCGAGAAGCGGCCGCATTACGCGGAGAGGCATGAAAAAGTAATTCTACAGCATGACAACGCTCAGCCTCACGTTGCCAAACCCGTTAAAACCTACCTGGAAACACTGAAATGGGAAATCCTACCCCACCCGCCATATTCTCGAGATATTGCGCCGTCCGATTATCATCTATGCCGATCGATGGCATATGATCGAGCTGACCAGCAATTCCATTCATATGAAGACATCAAAAAATGGCTTGATCCGTGGATAGCCTCAAAAGATGAAAAGTTTTACCGCGACGTCATACGAGATCTACCAGAGAGATGGAGAAAAGTAGTAGCCAGCGATGGGCAATACTTTCAATGATTCACTTGTAACGATTTTTCAGAATAAAGTTGTATTTTCATAAAAACACAGCGATAACTTAGTTGCAGAAAACAGAAGTTTGCTAAAGATGTTGATTACAATTTATTTTCATTTTGATTAAAACTAAAAAAAACGTATGGAAGTATGGGAAGGCTTAGAAATGCATAAATCATAGTAGTATGAAGCAATGGATGTTTTTATTGTATTGAATAGGGTAGCAACTGCCACCGTCTCTGCTATGTCTAGTGCCGAACCTTTTCAGCACTCTCATTACTCTCTACATTCCAGTGGCCTGGGTTTCCGGTCAGAGTAATTTGAAGCCAATGACCAAGCAGTTCTAGTTCCTCTCTACACTGTTAAACTACATACAGGTAGTTACATATAATATTAAGAAAAGTTGGATTTTGTTGCGCGATGTGTGAAACGATTTCCTTAAGAACTTGGTTTATATGACCGTTTGTGTTATTTTCTGGTTTCTCGTTCTCACTTGTAGCGCGCGAATTTAATTAACTTTGAAAAAGAATCTGGCACATTTAAATACTCTGTTATAAAACGAAGAATGAAAACTTACAAACTACCGCTACAAAGGATAAAACCACTAGTCTCTTTTAAAGGCTCTGCAAATAATTGCTTGTGTGTGCTTGCGTTGATGTCCTTGCATTATTCACTCAAAGAGCGGAATGCTCTCAGCTTTGTGCATATTTCTTTACATGAGCATATGTATATGTATATGTATTTGTATTTCACCACTTACCTCAAAGCTAATAATGCCGCTGTGATCCTGATCGAGTGTATTGAAAACGTAGTGCGCATACAGGGTGGGGTTGGCTGTTGTCAATAATTTGTGGCATAGTTCGAGAGATAAAATATCGTTGAGTAGCAGCAGTTTTGTTGTTGAAATATCCGAGGTTTTGCAAGAGAAAAGAAAATTAATTAAACGCTTGGTATTCTCAAAGGCAATTCGTTATTGTGTGTTTATTTGTTTTTCGGTGTGTTTATTGTTCGTGGTTAGCAATGCATTTTTTTGGTAATCAATTATTTTCTTAATTGTTTGTTAATGCATACAAATGAATTTGCCAATAGAGACTTTCAATTCCAATAATTGTTAAGAAAATTACATACATACATACATACATACATACATACATACATATAAACATTTTAATGCATATTTTGCTGTGAACGTCAAAAAGAAGTTCACACGCGGATTTAATGTTTATAAATTGAGTGAATAAATTTTTCTTTCATATCATTGGTAGAAATGCTGGGGGAAAGTTAGAAAATGCAAATCTGATATTGCAGCCTTTGTAGAAATTACAAAGAGAAATAATATTTTTCGCCAAAACTTGATAATTAAGGAGAGAAAAGTGTCGGAACACATGAACAGAGGGTGACAAAATTATTATTCTATATGCTATCATATAATGTAGTTGTTATACATGATTCAATTATACAAGGTTAAGTAAAGTTTGACAACTGATTTCGGATGCTACTTAATCCATTGATGCAATTTGGAAGCAAGGGAAAAAAGGGCATAAGTTGATCCCCTTTCTGAAAATGTAGTAAAAAATTGAAAAAGGTCGTTGTAAGCCATAGAATAATTTTATGTTATTTTATAAGTGGTACTTAATTATTTATATTTTTAACTTAACTATTCCCATGGATTTGTGTCATATATATATGTATTTTGATCATGCATCGGATTGGAATCTATAGGTGCCATTTGTAAACCTACACTGAAGTAATAAATATAATAAAACAACTTGAGAATAGTGGAAACTCTTAACGAGGAAAACCCGCTTTTATTTCGTCACGTCCGCTAATCATACATTTGATTTTCTAACGAGATTACCTGCAAAGTTACAAGTATAAAATCTGTGTTAAAAAAAGATAAATTCATATATACGCAGAAACACAAGTAGACGCCCTTGCATTGCATACTTTACTTACAATTATCTTATCGAATGCTCATTAATCTGAACAATTTTTGTAAAAATGATATCCCACCGTAAAGCTCCCTGCCGTTGAACTGGTTAAACGCTGATTCCAACATTTTAATTTTGTCCAAGAACTCGGTGCTTGGTTTAACTAATCCGCCCTTAGATAAAGTGTCAACCCAAGTAAATGTAGGCTCAATGCATGAACAATCGGTCAACTTTAATTTGCGTATTATGTAACCGGCAATATATTCAAGGGCATTTTCGTGTAAGCTATCAAAGTCAGCGTCCTCATTTAATGAATCGTTGGTATATTGGTTATTACTTCTACATTAAAACAAAACAACAGAAAAATTATTGTTTTTGTTTTAAAGCGAATATAATATTTACTTAGAATATTTTGGATGTTTATCTAACACAAGAGCACTCAGAAATATGTGATGTTACTTATGTATGTGTTTTAAGTTAGTTCGCAGTTGTAAAACAAATATTATTTAGATGGGAAACGAGACAAAAGTAAAAAAATGGAGTCTCTAAAGGAGTATTTTCATTACATTAAAATGGAAATGCAGCTAGTAAACAAAAATATTTTGGAAAATTATTTCACTCTTATGCATATAAAGCCATGTTTAGTAACCTTTGCATTACGACGTGTTGCAAATTTCCTCATTTCAGTACCGTGCGAACGTAAATGTACGTTTCATAACTGTTTTTACAAACTTTTATTCCTGAAATAAATGCTGACTTTTAGCATCCTTCATATGCATTAAGAGAGTAACTTGTTAAACCATTGAATTTGATATAGATTTGGCTGCGATGATATGTTAACGACAGGAATGAGATAAAACAGAAAATTTAATTTCGTATTTCGAGCATAACAATATATGACAATATATGTATGCCCATTTGTTACCGTAAATACATTGCAAAAGCAGAAGTTCAGTCGATCATTCCTCCACGTAAGAAAAACATTGGAGTTTGAAGAGTTAAAATTGAAAAAATTACAAATTTATTAGTTTATTGTTTATTTATCTTGCAAACGCTCGCTTATCAACTCTGAATTGCTGGTCAACGTTACAAAGGCGCTCCTCTTATCCTCTATCAACTATGGCGTAGAAATATATGGCCAACATGCTAAAAATAACATCAAGCTCCTAGCGTCTCCTTACCATACTGCTGTCCGACGATCTTTACGTGCATTTCCTACTTCGCCAATAAAAAACATCGTGGCAGAATCAGGTCTACCATCACTAATCGACAATGTGGAGGACAATATAAGGAAACTTTATCCTAAGCTTGCTCTCACTTCTAATGCTTTGCTACAAAAATGCTTTCACTCGGCAGCCGTGCGTGCACGGGCTCCTAAGATAGCTTCATCAATTTCCAAATGCGCCTCTTTTGCAAAAGACAATGGACTGCCCTTAAGACTATTATCGACGAGACATGGCCATTACCCGCCATGGGTGCTAAAAAAATCATCTTTTATAAACGACTTAAGTTACATGCTAAAATCTGCTACGACATCGGTAGAGTATTGCGCACATTTTTTAGAAATTTCATCTCGCTTTAAAAGCACTAGTTGGCAGCTAATCTTCACCGATGGTTCCAAAGCGAATTACACTTCCTTTGCTGTCGTGAAAGAGAATGGAGAGCCTATATCGTATTGACTACTACTTCCGTTTTGTTCAATTTTCACCGCAGAAGCAACAGCAGTTCTCTACGCCATGCAGTATTCGTCAAAATCGAAGGGGAAATACATTATATGCACAGACAGTATGTCCTGTTTTCAGGCCATAAAGAACTATAATAATTCCAACCACATTATTGGAACCATAAAAAATATCCTGATTTCTCACCCTCATAATATCAAAATCATGTGGGTTCCAGGGCATTCATGCATCAACGGCAATACAATCGCTGATAATACTGCCAAGGATATGAGCATTACTCCTACGATCACATCAAACCTTTTATGTAAAAATGATGTTTATCGACTTATAAAGCAGCATAGGCAAACCAAACTAGTAGCTGACTGGTTTCGCTATAGCCACCATTACTCCAGGATTAATCCTAATCGTACTAAACCAACTTATCTATCATCCCTCCCATTTAACTATACTACGCCATATACTCGCCTACGCATTGGTCACAGTGTAATCACCAATGCATATCTACTGCAAGGGAGGCAACCAAGCCTGTGTCCATTTTGTAATACTCCAGTCAGTATCCTGCACTTGTTAGCTTTTTGCCCTGGACTAGATAGACAAAGACAGCAAAATTTTGACGGTCATGATGCACTATCGCTATTAATTAACCCTTCCGATTCCAACATTTCGAAATTCTATAAATTTCTGAAGGACTCTGATCTTCTACGACGTATATAAACCAGGAATCCTTCACCAGCCAGCTGAAAGCCTCCGTTGCTAGCGCTGCGTTATCTTTTTGTTTATTTAGCAATTGTATTGTTATTTAAGCTTGTAAAAAATAAAAAAAATAAATAAAATAAATAATTTTCACAGAACTTTCAATAGAATTGAAAGATGCGAAAGTCTAAGCAAAATGGAATAGGCAAAACAGTATTGCCTGCTAACTTTTTCAGCAAAAATTTTAATTTCAACGCTTTTGAGTACTTTTTCTTTAGAATTTGCTCTGAAATAAAAAGTAGCTTTTCCAAGAGGACAACACGGATTTATTAAGTAGCTTCAAGATGGCTAACACAGGGTGAAAATTAGGCTACTTACATCACCTTTAATTATTGCTTCATGGGTTGTTATAATGTAGAAGGAGTAACTACAATCAGCTGTAGGCAACTGAAGTTTCGATTGCTGCCACAGTTACTTATTTGAGTCAATTGCTATTATTTTTAATATTATTATGAGGAGACTTAGTACTGCGATCTGAAAGATCTATTGCACCCGCTTCATAGTTTCAAATTATTTCTCTGAGCCGAACGTCCTTAATAAATTCTATGGTTACACAAAGTAATGAATGCAAATACCCACATTTTTTAAATGGAAAAAGTGCTCAACTCCGCGGAAAGTCATCACTTTGCACTTTCTTATAGTAAAATTTAATAAGCTATAAAATTGCACGCCAAATTTTTTTCCAGAAATTCTAAAAACATGAAATTGTGATGGATGGGATTTCTAATTTTTGTAAAATATTTCAAAATTTGTTTTATTATGATTTTTTTTAAACAGTAAGCTATGATTCTAGAACATGAAGTACAATGAATATTTAAAAAAAATATAGGTATATAAAGATGGTAAAACTGATCAAAATGTTTATATGCTCTCGCTGTGCCATGAGGTTATCCAATTTTATTCTTGAATAAATTTTTACTAAAAAAAATGATTTTCAGCGATGAAATTCTCTATTTTGACCTTTGCCCGCTCCATTGCTTCTGTTTGTATACTGCAGCTGTATAGTTGACAAGGGTGAAATATGATTGACGTACGACTCCATTTAAATAAAATTATAGATCATCCGATTTGGACGAACTTCTCCTCCTCTTCTTTGTGTGCGTCCTTATGTTGTTTCAGAAATGGAAGGAGGAGCTCTTTCATGGCAGAAATACACTCGGACGTTTACCATTGCCTGCTCAGGGGCGACCGCTATTAAACAATTTTTTTTCTATTACACGGTACAATACTGAAAATACACCTGATAAATTACACACTGTAGGTTGTTTATATGGTCGAATAATGCACTTATAGTTTTTGTACCCTCCAATTTTTATTTATTTATAAAAAACCGTTTTTTCAGACTTTGCGCGGTAATCTACGGATATCTCAGTAATTTTTTCACCGATTTTCAATATTTTATATGTTTTGTAAAGGATATTGTCAGACCTTTCAAATGATGTACAACAAGTAATTATTCAAACTAGTTAGTTCTGATTTTTATTTGATTAAACCTGGAGAAAGTGCTTTTTTTTATAATTTTTTTAACTTTAACAATTTTTTATTGCATAATTTTACAACAAAATTAAAGATGTTTGTTAATATTCTTTGAGTGCATTTATTAACGAAGAAACTAATGTATTACTTTCAATAATCGGATAAAAATTGCGTAAACTACGCTAGATATCCGTAGATTACCGCGCAAAGTCTGAAAAAACGGTTTTTTATAAATAAATAAAAATTGGAGGGTACAAAAAATATAACAAAAATATTTTTATGCATTATTCGACCATATAAACAACCTACAGTGTGTAATTTATCAGGTGTATTTCGTTTTTTTTTTTGTAGCACAGTGTTATTTGATATTCATGCACGGAGACTCGAACCTACGCACTCCCGAATGGTAGTTACGAACCAACCATTCGGCTATGGCGGTCGAAGTGCAAACCTCCAATAAATCTCAATCTAAATCATCTGGTTTCACAGTACCACTTGCTGGTAATCCGATTTGGAATTACCCTGTTAACAGTATCTGGCTCCAACTCACGAGCGGCTCGGATAATATATGATTTAAGGGCTTTAATTATTTCTATCTTCTGGATTTGTGTAATATATCGGTCTCTGAAGACACTTTACAAAAAAAAACTGCACTAAGATTGCAACATTTCCCAATGCTGTTCAAGTGTTAGGCGCTCAAATTGCTATCGTAATATATATATATATATAGGTATAATATATATTTTTCCATAGTTCTTAGGTTACGCACTATGTACACTTGCATGACTCTGATTAGAAGTCAAGAGTCGAGTTAGAAGTCGCTGGTAGCCCCAAATCATATGTATTGAGTAAAAACTGCGAAATGTAAAATCTAATTACTTTAGTGAACTGTGAGCAACTCGCCCCTTTTCCTAATCGAAATCCTTACTACATCCTTCTATTTATATGCAGATATATATGTTTAGCAAAAAAGTTAGATTTTCCTGTCAGTTATTTTCCAACACTTCTCCCCAAAGTCGACTGTCGTCGTAGAATTGCTGATGATGCTGCTTTCTGGAGCCGTAACTACACGAAAATAATGAAGTAACTGCACTTGTTGTATGTTAAATAAGAGAAGCAAGTCAGACATAACGATTTCTAACTAAGCCAATAGACAGTCAGACATGCAAGCTTTTCTCTATAAAAGGCAACAGAAACCCAAAAATGCTATGTTTGGTTTTTCTCATTTGGAGGCAGCAGACTATCGCTTCCCTTTTTGGTTTGAAATAACAACATTTGAAATGTGTATATTCCAGGAATAGAGCAAAAATATCGCCACTTTTTACACGCAGACTTTTGAATTTTTCAGATATTTTTGCATCTTCTATTTGGCTTACAGTTTTGCTCAGCTTTTTTTGGGTTGTTTCTATTCTGTTTTTAACCACGATATGCGAGTGAGTTGCTTTTCAAATTGATTTTGCTGTAAATGCTTTGCCTTCGGTTTGAATTTTTCGTATTTCAAGCGTTTCTATGAAAATGGGTTTTTGTGTAAATACTTATAAGTATTCCTGCTTATTTTTTGTTTGCTTTAACAGCATTACGTACCCTCACCTACCCTTCTCGCACATCACACTCAGATTGACATGGTAAGCAAAAAGGAGAAAGTCAATTAAGGTTGACTCGTACATTCACTTTTATTTAAAAATTTTAACTCCACAACACTCCTGATGGGCGCTTTGTTAGCACTCCCTGCTGTTGGCTGCTACATTCCTGTAGATTTTTTGCTTGTCTAAATGGGAAAATAAGTACTTTATGTTCGCATGTTTTTATGCGCCTGAACGTGGATTCATTTGTCTTACTTTGTAGTGCCATAAAAAATCACATATGCAAGTAAATTAAATATATTTGTTTTGCTGGCTTTCATTACTTTCTTCTTAGTCCGTGGGGGAGTTGTTGGTGCTTGTTTGACTAATCGAGAAACTTTAGTTTTTGCATATCGTAAGTCCATAATTTGGTTTTGAGGAAGTTTGACATAGTAAATTAAATCAAAGGCCTATATTTTCCAGTTCGCAATTTTGGGGTCATCGATTTTTTTTTGTAATATTAAAGGAACACCACGCTCTGGAAGGCAATTTTTGAAAATTACGTTAAAATAATGGAAATTTCTGAGTCAGACCTTTCGTTGCACTGTAGCAAAACGTTGGTCAAAAACCCGTTTGTAACCATTTGAATAAGAATGCGTACATAGAGAAGCTCGATGAATGGATGTCACAAAAACTCTAATAAAATTGACTCATTCTTGAAGCAGATGCGCCGAAAAGTCGGTCTCTTACAACAACTCCAAGTAAAAACGAGTAGAAAACGGCTTGCCAAATTGATAGTAAAGTCAAGTTTGCCCGTCAGGAAAGTTTTGCCGTGCATTTGGGAGGATTGGTAGAAAAAACTGCTCTTCTACGGTCAAATTTTAATTCTTTATTCGTGTACTCGTATATAATTTGAACAATTATGACAACCAAATGCCAAAAAGCGCCCCACTTTGCCCAATAGGAGATACCCCGTACACAAATCACCCATCGATAGGACTTTTAGCAGGCTCAAGAAGCTTAGTTGAGAAGTTCAGCTGGCGCTCCGTATCTGATACCAGGAGATAACTTCATATTCTTGTCTATGCTGAATGAGTTTGAAAGATTTGTCTCAAACGACTAGCGAAGCTTGTGAAAATTAACTGTTCAAGTTTTTTTATATAAGAGCCAAAAGGTTGTATATTTTACTTAAATCGGGTAATTTCAAGTATGCAAAACTAAGAAAAGCCATCAAGTCATGCAAAAATAATTGATCTATAAAAGTAATGAATGGAATGTTACTGGTGATTATGATGCCCATAGTAATGATGACAGCGGTTGCGAAAGGAAACCCGAAATAATCAAATTTTATAATCGAGTAAACTGCGAGGTTAATATTTTGATATTTTGATAAAATTATGGATAAAAAATATTTTTAAATTTCTTTCAATACTTTTATGAAAGTTTTGAAGGATAATGAAGGTCAACTTTGAAGGAATTTTATGTAGTTTTTCAAAAAGGATATTTATGGACGTAAAATATTTTTATAATTCCTTCATATTCTCTAATGATTTTTTGAAAATTACTGGTTACTGATATATACAATTTTTCATGGCATTTTTAAAATTTTTCAAAAAGAATCATTTGTTCACGAAAAGCATTTTTAAATTAAATTTATAGTCCTCATATGATTTTGTGGAAATTTCCAACGATCATTCAATGATAAAATTTTCGAGAACTTTTTAAAATTTTTCAAAAAATATATTTGTGGATGAAAAACATTTTTATACTTGTTTCAAACTACTTTTATGTACATATATTCTAGTGAAAATTTGCAAGGGTATTGAGAGCAACTAATTTCAGAAACATTTTTCAAATTTCGCAAGAAGGATAAAAAATTTGCTTCATCTCTTCTTATGCTTTTAAGAAATTTTTGAGGAATATTGATAAATAAAATATTCAAGAACATTTTTATATTTTTTTTCATATATTTTTTTTATGCTTCTATGCAAGTTTTAAAGATGAAATATACAAAGAAATTTTTGAAATTTTGGGAAAAAATAATTGTGGACGGACGCATTTTTTAAATTTCTCTCAAACTCTTCTTCAAGGATATTGAAATATTTAATTTTCCAAGATTTTGGATTTTACATTTAACTATCGCGCACACATAGCGATTTTTTCATGAGTGCAAAATAAGTTTAATTTTGTAGAACAGTTTTGTAAGGGCCTCATTTCAAAGGATGTAGTCTTATGAAATATTTTTTTAGTCGGCGGTTTTACTATTATCAAATTTGATAATCATTATTTTTAATTTCAATTAATTTTCTATTGAAACATAAGTAAACACTTCCGATTCTTGATAATTCCATTTAATTATTCAAATGTCAAAAACATGGAGTTTGGATTGAATCATAATTCAATTATTACTCACTTGTGACATTAGAGTTCTGACACTCCCTTATAAAAGGTCGTATTTAAGAAGGGCAAAAATGTTTTGTTTTTACTTAAATCATAAATGGTACAAACGGAAACTACCAGGAATAATATGGCACAAAAAGATTATTAAGTTAAACCCAGATTGATGTTTTCTGAGAAATAATATTTAAATTGAAAACTGGTCACGAAGTTAGGAAGTTTCGCCAATATTATGCTATTACTTTACCTAAGCATTACGACCCTAATGAAAGCCTTTCAAAGGAGAAGCGAACTCATCATAAATTTAGTGGACTAAAAACAAGCTGTGAACATACCCACGCCTTGCTTTACTATGCTATGCCTATGCAAGTTTGAAGTTTTGACTCCCTAGCCGCGATTATTCTTACATTCCCAACTACTTGACAAACTATCCTGGCATGAAATATCAAATGATAGAAAATGTTGTTTGTAATAGCGATGGCTTCTCGACAAGCGATGGTACACCTCCGAGTGTATTTCTGCATGAAAAAACTCCTCATAAAAACCATCTGTCATCCGGAGGTTGTGATTAATTACATATTGCTAAATGAGCTCTTGTTGGTAACTTATGTATTTTTAAACTAACCTAGTAAGTATTTTCCCAACCTGTATTTGAAAGGCGCTCAAATTGTCAAAACGTCCATCTTTTACGTTCATTGCCCCAAAAAGATGATCTATGATATTATGACTTAAGCTGTAGTACGTCAGAATGTTTTCCATATTGTGTTGGTTAAGGGTATGCCAAGCAAGTGTTTGTACACCCTTTTGAAAACGAGATATTTTTTCTTTACTTTTCTTCCACGTTTGCTAAAAATGCTGACAATCCTGCGCTTCATAAAAGCCACAAAATGGTTCCACGAAGGAAAGTAAATGAGATTTCTGTGCAGCACAGTGATATCCCAACGGGCCTGTAAGGTCTAAGTGAGTTGGTCGTACAGACCGACTACCTAACCTAACATAACCCAGTGTCTTGCTAAGGGACCCGATTTGTCAAGAAGAAATGAGAAAGCTGCTTGCTGAGCAAACCTTTAATATTGAATCATGCGATAGAATAATTTAAGAAATTGCTTTGCATTTTAATCGGCACTAAAACTTGTACAAAATTGCAGCCAAACTAAAAACCATAGGGATGATCAGAAGTTCATGTTTAAAGATATTTTCAAAGGAGTGTTTGGCTTAAAAAATTATGAATAAAACAGAAAATTACTCATTCCTATTTGTCAACGATTTTTTCGTTATATAATATTTATTCAAATTTCCATTATTCGTCAAGTACAACACGACCCTTCCCCTGCTTATATTTAGTAACTATCGCAACCGTCAAAGAAAACCCGAAGCCATATACATTTGGTACTGATGGCATTGGGCTGATGAAATTGAGATATTAGCAACAGAAAGAAGCTACAGTAAAAAGTAAATATACTAATACATAAGGAATAGCAATAAAACCGAAAAAAGTTCAATTATATTATACCAAGTAAACAGATCAATTTTAATATGGCTTTTTATGAAAACATCGGAGAGCCTTTGGGTTGAAATGTGAACAGATGACTGAACGCTAAGCACTTGTGCAGATATTACATTTAAATTATATACTTATAATTACGTGAGTATAACTTTTTTGTGTACATCTGTATATTGATACATGTAATTCTTTTTTCAAAGTGTATTTATTAATAGGCAATCGATTTGATGACAAGCAAATATTTGCTGACATTTTTTCTAGGCTTTCAAAGGCTGTGATAATACAAAATAAGCCCAAGATGTTAGTTGTATTGCTTTCAGATATATAATATGTGACATAAATATTTAGGTAAATGAACGACAAATATTATTGAGTGGGGAAATCCTTTAGTACCAGAATGGTTTACTTTTCGTGTGTTAGCGGCATGACTAGTTCACATTCCTTCTCTTTTCTATTTACTGGTGAACTTTACAAAGCAATAACTTGGGAAGTATTAATTATCACTCGAAGCATTGCTTTTGAAAAAGTTGCGAACCAGAATCCAACCAATTGTGGCCATGTCGCACAGCTGCAGCTGTAGTAATAGCCACCACTCAGGTGGTTCAGGGCTTGGAGTGACCAAAACAATTTTAAGTTCTTATGGTTTCAATTTATTATTTTAAAATTTATTTCTTGATTTATATTTCAATTTATTATTTAGTATTTGTAATTTATAAATTTTTATTAAAATTTCTTAATTTCTTTCTATAATATTTGAAAATGATGCATATCGTGTAACCCGACTTGAAGCAACAACTTGATGTATGGAAACTTTCGTCAGCACACAACGGTCGCCATGTGTGAGAAGACAGATTTTTTACTTTTACCTCTCTGATTCGACACTGAAAAATGTACAGGACCGAAGGCGTTACTTGCTAAATGTGTAGCAAAATGGTCCACAATTGGTCAGTAAGTCAACTGCAGTATACCAACAGACAAGCAATTTTACTCGTCTCGGAGATATGCTCGCTGTTTCAGCAATATAGTATATTTAGTTTGCTTGTGAGAGCCATAAATTACGCAAGTGTTTTGCGGATTCCGTGATTTTCTGCTATCGAAAAAAATGGATCAAAGAAGTTGCATCAAATTTTGTGTAAAAAATGGAATTAAGTGCCCAAAGCCTCTTGAAATATTGACAGTGGCATACGGTGAGAGTACTCTGAGTCAAGTGGCACAAGCTTTTCACAGAAAGTCGAGAAGATGTGAATGACGACGCTTGCTCTGAACCCCCCAGCACATCAACCACCAATGAACATGTTGAGAAAGTGAAGAAAATTGTTCTGAAGAATCGTTGAATTACAACTAGAGAAGTTGCTGAGGATTTTGGCATATTCGAATATCGGTTGGATCATCGCATGCAATCTTTTTGGAAATTTTGAAACAAAATTGCTGAATTGTGATCAAAAACAACGTCGCGTTAACGATGACCCAGATTTGCTTAAATGGGTCATAACTGGTGAGCAATCATGGGTATAACCTTATGATACCGAAACCAAAGCCCAATCGTCCCAACTGAACACTCCAGGAGAGCCAAGACCAAAAAAAGCTCACCAAGTTCGATCAAATTTCAAGGTTTTGCTCACTGTTTTCTGTGATTACCATGGTATAGTGCATCAGGAGTTCTTACCAAGTTCGTGCGGTAAATAATGAGTATTATAGAGTGAAGTTATGCACCGTTTCCGTGAAGCAATACGAAAGAAACGTCCAGAATTGTGGAAAAAAATGCATGGCTTTTGTATCATGATAATGCAGCTATTCACTCATCTTTGCTTGTGAGAGATTATTTGGGCAAAAACAACACCGTTGTCATGCCTCTGCCCCCGTATTCACCAGGCAGAGGGTCAACTATGACTTTTTCCTATTCCCAAGATTGAAGAGACCCATGAAAGGACGGCATTTTGCGACGATTGAAGAGATAAAAACCAAATCGCTGAGGGAGCTCAAAGACATGCCAAAAACTGCATAGCAGAACTGCTTCGTGGGTTGGAAAACAACGCTGGCACAAGTGTATTAAATCTTAGAGTGACTACTTTGAAGAACATGAAATATAAATTGATGAATAAATAAATATTTTTTGAAAAAAATTAAAATCCATTTATTTGTTGAGCACACCTCGTATATTTATATATACACCATTAGAAGGTCGTGCAGTCCGTAAGGAATATTATCTTAAAATTATGCATCATTGGAGATGAAAAATATGAAATATAGTGCAGCTAACACGACGTTGATTGTTCGTAATTTTTTGATCTCCTGCTTCTGTTCGCTGTTCATAAAACTAAAAAGACTTATGATTGAGCAGATAAAGTCTTGTATCGTTTGAAGAGCTCAAGGTCATACCAAAAAAGCGCCTTTATTTGCGGATACGCTCTTCTTTTACTGGGCTTTGATTTAATAATATTTTATTCTCTCTGGTTTAAGTAAATTTGTTCAAAACTAGTCTGTAAAATTATTTTTAATCATAGAATGAATAAAGAAGAGAAGCAGAAGAAGAAGAAGAAGAAACAGTTCTCAAAAATCAAGGTGATCCTTTAGCCATTTGAAACTTCGACTTTTTTTACGATAACTCAACTGGCTACAAAACTGCATGCCCGGAAGTTTTCTAAATACAGGTATCCCTTGTATAACGCGGTCTTATACAACGCGGTTTCGATATAACGCGATTTGGAAAAATTAGGTTTCAGTACATCGCGAAATTTAGGCTTATATAACGCGAAGGGGAAAATACATATTTATAAAATCTGATAACACTAATTTGCGTACCACATACATATAATATGTAATATATTTTTAATGTAAACCGGGAATTACCCTTTTTTGCCTTCACAACATGTGTGAGTATACCAGAAAAGGAGCTTAAAAAAACCACCCACCAAAAACTGATAACAGATTTTGTAATTATAAAACCAGTAGAAGAACCACAAGGTCCCACAACTAGTTTCTTATCCAATAGCGAAAACTATGTTGAAGAAATATCTTCTGATGAAGCTATTGCTCCCCCAAAACGCCCACGTGCAAAGATCTTTGAAGACAGTGAAACAGATTAATTACCATATGAAGTTTGAAGAATAACAATAAATTTTTAATAAACCTTTAATTTGTTTTAGTTTGTTTTTAAATTTTTTGTTTTGTGTTTTTAATTGTATAAGAAAGTCTGAACTTTAGTATTGAGTTGAAATATATGTGCATCTGTTATTTTGTATGTATTTTATTAAAAAAAACCTATTGGAACATAACCTCCAAATTTATATGAAAACTATGTTTTAGATAACGCGGAATTACATAACGCGCAATTCTTCTGGAACGTAACTATCGCGTTATACGAGGGATACCTGTATTCTTATTAAAAAGCGTGAAATTTTGCTGGATTTTTGAGGAGGAATTTTTTCTTATCTTGTGCAGAGTTTGAAACTTGGATTTATGTGGCTTTTGTAGGAGAAGAAACTACGTTTTCATAAAAAAGTATTCCAATTAAATAAGAAACAAATAATGTGTTAAAACTTGGCAGCCTCTGTGATATAACTATTTGAAGCTGCTATTTCTGTTTTCTTTGAAACTCACCTTTAATATTCTCTGTGTCGTACTTGATATAATGTATTTATGTATTGATATGAGTATATGCATAAGTGTGCATACAGTGCACTACATGCACATGTATTTAGCAATGGGTAATCTATTAAGTTTGCTATAAATTTTGCTTGCCGATGCGTGGCGACTGTTTTTTTGGAAACCACTTTCATATATTTGGAAATGTTCATATATACGTATTTTAGAGGGGTAACAAGCAACCTTTCTGTCGCTTAAGTAGATAGAATTTTTTCGTGTGCTATCAACACAGTTACACACTTCCTCACTTACATTTGCCCAGTCGCCAGTCGCGTTTGTTATTTGCTTGTTTGTTAACATTATTTTCTTGTTCAACATGTTCGAGGTGTTTGCACCTAAACCAGCAAACAAACAAAAAAAGCAAGTAATTATATGTACATACTATTATTTGGGTATGCACATGTAAGCTTTGACCTTAGCAGACTTATTTACTTGCACTTGGCAACGGCTCGCCTCGCCTCAATGGAGAGCATTTCGAAGGCGCGTTGGCTGCCAGCGGCAATGAATGGAAATGAAATTTCGTACAAAAGTGCTTATTAAAGCGAAGAGAAGCATGTAAAAAGCATGCTATGGAAAAGGAGAGAGAGAGAGAGGTGGAGGGGGTTTGATGGAGTGATAACGGGAAAAATACTAGGCACATCATCACTTCTTTTAAGTAGAATTTATTACCTGACATACATTTGGGCGCACTGACGGGTAAATTGTGTAGATCTTTGTACCATACATACATATGTATGTGAATGTAAGTAAATAAATATCAAATAAATTGTGAGCACACATATTTATATACCTCCACTTCTCCAGTTCTCAATATGTAATACGCATCAGTCCCTGGAAAAAATGTGCATTTGACTTAGCATCTAAAAATAAAATTGGAGCTATGATAAAAATATACGAGTAATGTTGCATAATTCAATAATAAAGGCATGATCAGTAAAGAAGTTACTCGTTCGCTCTTGACACATCAGCTCCCTTAGCAAGAAACTGTGTGGCTAAATCTAGAAAGTTTGAGTAAAATTGGAGAAAGAGTAAAATTTGTAGGAAAATATTTCGTTTGCAAAATGATAAATCCACCTAAGTACGTGATTTCGATAATTTATAGTTTCAAAAAACGGATTTGCAATAGGTCGTACTAAATTTTGGTATGAAAACCTCAGAAATGTTGGGAAACTGTTTCGGTAATGATACTCTATAGAAAACAGTTGTCTAGGAGTGACATGTATGCTATGATCGTGAAACCAACGGGGTTAACACACGTAGTGACCGGCCGTGATATCGAAAACTGATGAAAGCATCAATAAAATGAAAACATTGTTGATATATAACCGCAAATGCACCATCAGAAAGCTCGCAGAGAGCTTAAGCATAGCTCATGATCAGGATATTTTAGTTAATGATTTGGATTTGCGCCATATTGCTCCCAAAGGACCTGAATTTCATGCAAGGAATATCGGCAAAGTCATGATTTTCTAAGACTGAATCCTACCAAACATTCATTGAATGCATTCTTACTGAGAACAAATCGTGGGATTATGAGAATGGCACGAAATCTAGATACAAGGCGGCAGAGTGCAGAGCTCTGAATGAACCAAGACTAAAAAAATGTACGTTATCTTCAGTCAAAAAAAAGCGATGCCGACTCTTTTTATGGAGTACAACGCATTTTGCCAGAATGTCAGGTAGTAAATAAAGACTATTGTTTGAGCGTTAAGTTACCATAACAAAACACTCACGTACTAAATTTCTGGACGTACGAATCGGTTGGCTACATAAATTTGTTGGACAAAGTCTTTATAGTGGACGTAATGTCATCTGGTTTCGTGCTTTTCGAAAATGGAAGATGGAAGACACGCTTCTAGTGTATTAGATGTACGTACGATCCGAGGACCCAACATCGACTCGAATCACTACCTCGTTGCAGTCAAATTGCGCACACGCCTCTGTGCAGCAAAAAACGTACATCGCAAAGAATGTTCGACATCGAAAAGCTGCAATCACAACAGACAGCCAGAAGATTCGCCACTCGACTCTCACTCCTGCTCTCAGAGAGCACTGCCCCACAATTCGGCATGCACGAGCAATGGACGAACATTTCTCCTTCTCTACGTGCCGCCGCCGAAGAAGAAATCGGCGAAATCCAGAAAGGGTGCCGTCTATAGAGCCACGCTGCGATCGGGCGCAACGCGAGCCATGTGGGATCGCTACAGAGAGCTAAAAAAGGAAGAGAGACGTATTATCCGAAAGCAAAAATTAGGGGCCGAAATACGTGGGTGCGAGGAGCTTGAGATGCTGGCCAACAGGAACAACGCCCGAGAATTCTACCAGAAAGTTCGGCGGCTTACAGAAGGTTTTAAGACCGGGGCGTTTTCCTGTAAGAACAAAGACAGCGATCTGGTGACTGACGTACAGAGCAATCTTAAATTGTCGAGGGAACACTTCTCGAATCTGTTAAATAGTGACAGCTGCGCATGTCACAGAGAATGTGAAGATCCCAATACCCCAATCGTTGACGACGGAATTGTCGTTCCGCTACCCGACCATGACGAGGTACGAATAGCGATAACGCGGCTAAAGAACAACAAAGCCGCGGGTGCTGACGGGCTGCCGGCTGAGCTATTCAAACATGGCGGCGAGGAGCTGGTAAGGTGGATGCATCAGCTCCTATGCAAAAAATGGTCGGATTAAGCATGCCTGCCGATTGGAATTTAAGTGTGCTCTGCCCAATCCATAAGAAGGGCGATCCTGCAATCTGTGCCAATTACCGCGGGATTAGTCTTCCTAATATCGCCTATAAGGTTCTAGCGATCGTAATGTGTGAAAGGCCGAAGACCACCGTCAACTAACTGATTGGACCTTATCAGTGTGGCTTCAGACCTGGAAAGTCTACCATCGACCAAATATTCACAATACGCCAAATCTTGGAAAATACCCATGAAAGGAGAATCGACACACACCATCTTTTTGACGCTTTCAAAGCTGCATTCGACAGTACAGAAAGAAGTTACTTGTATGCCGCGATGTGTGAATTTGATATCCCCGGAAAACTAATACGGCTATGCAAAATGACGTTGCTAACACCAGCAGCGCCGTCAAAATTGGGAAGGACCTCTCCGAGCCGTTTGATACCAAGCGAGGTTTCAGACAGGGTGATTCGTTGTCGTGTGACTTCTTTAACCTTAGAGAGCATCGTACGACCCGCAGAATGTAAGCTTTGGCATATGCCGATGATATTGACATCATCGACCTTAACAACCGCGCTGTTAGTTCTGCCTTCTCCAAACTGGATAAAGAGGAAAAGCGAATGGGTTTGGTGGTGAACGAGGATAAAACGAAGTACACCCTGTCTTCAAACAAACAGTCAGCGCACTCGAGTATCGGCACCCACGCCACTGTTGATAGTTATAATTTCGAGGTTGTAAAAGACTTCGTGTAGTTAGGAACCGGCACTAATACCAATAACAATGTCAGCCTGGAAATCCAACGTAGAATTTCTCTTGCCAACAAGTGTTACTTTGGACTAAGTAGTCAAATGAGTAGTAAAGTCCCCTCTCGACGAACAAAACTAACACTCTACAAGGCTCTCATCATGCCCGTCCTAAGGTATGGCCCAGAAGCTTGGACGATGACAACATCCGATGAAGCGACGCTTGAAGTATTTAAGAGAAAGATTCTGCGTAAGATTTTTGGACCTTTGTACGTTGGCATGGCGAATATCGCAGACGATGAAACGATGAGCTGTATGAGCTTTACGACGACATAGACAAAGCGCAGCGAATAAAGATGCAGCGGCTACGTTGGCTGGGTCATGTCGTCCGAATGGATACAAACGCTCCGGCTTTGAAAGTATTTCATGCGGTACCAGTTGGTGGTAGCAGAGGAAGAGGAAGACCTCCTCTGCGTTGGAAAGATCAGGTGGAGAAGGACTTGGCTTCACTTGATGTGTCCAACTGGCGCCAGTTGGCACGACAAAAGAAATACTGGCGCGCTTTGTTAAACTCGGTCAAAATCGCGTAAGCGGTTATATCGCCAATTAAGAAGAGAAGGACGTGCCATATATGTAAAGTAACTTCCAGTGTTCATAAAGAAATCTTAACTTTGACTCCTGTGCGAAATGCCTTAAGCGTCTCTAATCGAAACCAATGTTTGTACGTGATGTCTCTTATTGTGGTATTACCGACTGGGGGGTGAGACTGAAAAAATCTTTAGTTTGGTTTTTAAGGATCACCATAATGTACACAAAAATATATATTTTTCAAATAATCTGCTAAATTTACGAACCCATGCCACTGTGAAACGCAACCTCTTAGAAAGGTAATATGGTTTTATAATTAAATGGGCTAATTTTATTTTTATAAATTTTATAAGCTTTAAATTTAATAAGTAATTTCCCTGTTTGCTAGTGCAATTTTCATTGCTGTTGCAATTTTCAATGCATATACAAAGAAGCTTTCAAACTCTTTATATACAAAAATTGTAATATTACCTATCCTCGTTAAGACTTTTAGTTTACTTTATTTTTTTCTTTCGATTGTGTCTTCCCTTGATAGCTATCTGTCTGTGTTTAAGTTGCTAACAACTTAAGAAGTTCAAAAGGTTGAATAGCCTAAATAGGTTTTTCAAGATTGCTCATAACTTTATGCAAACACAAATTTATGAAAAGAAAATGAATGCACAAGAATAACCAAGACTTTAACTTTCACTGGATGTGACAATTTGCATTGAGTGACCTAAATATACACATACATACATAGATACAGTTGCGCGCACTGAAATGTGGGCGTCTAACAAGTGATAGATTTGATGCTTTTTTCAGCAGAAATATAATTTTATTTATTTATTTATTCAATTATTTGTTTATTTATGACATTATATGTGGTTAGATTATCACAAAATCCATATTTGCCACGTAACTATTAAGTTTAGAATTGATTAGATGGAGTGCTTTTGGAAAGAGTCTACTCGTTGGCCAGAGAGACGTATTGCAATGCTCACAAAAGACTTCCTCAGTCTTAACCGTACATTTAATTAAACCATGTTCGTCTTTTAGCGAATAGGATTAGCTCTCCCAGTGCAACTGAGCCGAGGCTGACCAGGTCTTTAAAGAAGTCTAAAGCGCATTCCACGAAGTGCGTGATATTGGCTCGGGAAGTGTTGAATGAATTACATTTCACTTTTCTCATTTCGAGAAATTTTACAGACATCGTTATGCGGAGCTCTCACCCTGAAGATCACCAATGGTCCACAAGTCTAGTGTCACATTAGGTGTCCAGTGAGAGCTAAATGTTCGGTTTGGAGAGCCCCAGCAAGTTCAGCTTTCTTCATCCTTTGAGTTGAAGAGATCAGATCGGGAAGGACTTGGCTTCACTTGATGTGTTCAGTTGGCGCCGGTTCACATGGGAAAGAAACGACTGGCAGGCTTGATTAAACTCGGCCAAAATCGCCCAAGTGGTTATCGCTCCTCAACTTAGGCACACTTGAAGCCCAGACGGATTTTGTATCTTGGACTCGATGCCTCAACTTCTATGTATCTCAGTCTTGTAAAATAACGGCTATTTCGATTTGATCCCCCAATTTTCTAGCTCAGACTGACAATATAAATACTTTTCTACTAATTTTTAGAACTGCCCATATTTCCCTGTCCTCACCTGTAAGTGTGTGTGTGTACATACATATATACACCCTCAACTCGTCAGCCACAAAGTGCCCTTCGTTGCGGCTTTGCATTGCTAAATTTAGCCATTTCGCTAAGATTAAAGCAACTTTGTCTAGCTACTTTGCTCCCAAGAATGGGTTGGCTGTATGCATTTGTAATTTACATTTCATGCTGTCATTGGCCGAGTTGTCATCTTCACTCCACTGGCGCTTTGCTTTGAACTTTCTTAAGTTTACTAAATCGCTTAGTTGTCGTTGCTGTTGTGGCGTCTTCTACTAAGATTACGGTTGTTTTCTTGGAAATATGAAATTAGTTGGTTGAGGTAGTTATGATTTAGTTTGCGGCAACACGCATTATTTCTTGGTCAGTACCAAAATCTCGGTTGCTTCTGACTATTTCCCATTATTTTACAGTATGTATGTGCAATTATGGTAATGGGAAAACGTTTAGCTATCAGCTGCTTACGAACAAATTATATTTTCTGGCTTAAGTTATTAACGTATCTTTACAACAATTGTTTTATTTTGAGACATGCTTTACAATTTTATTTTTAAACCTTTTTTTTTATTGCCTATTTCCACCAAGAACTTAATTGCGGTAAGGTATTTGTTTTTATTGGCAACCTAACGTTAATTAAATAAAAAATTATTTTCTGCATTAAAAATCTACCACAAAAAACTTACTGAAAAGAACCTCTTTTGTTTGCATAGTTATAGCTTTGGATGTGCCGGTAACTATACCTTTTAAAATATGTTTACATTTCTAATTCTACAGTGAATTTTAACTTAACATTTTCTGTTAGGCCTATAACATTGAATTGATTCTCTCCTAAAAGTACTTGAAACAATAATAGTTTTAAAAGAATTTGCGTATTTGTGTGAATGCTATGTTCACTTGGCAGACCAAAAACTGGACGTTCCGTTGAGAATGTTGCTGCTGTAGCACAAACTGTTACTGAACAACCTACAACATCGAGAGGTCGGCATTGTCAATATTTAGGCATTCATGGCATTCATGAATCGACTGTTTGGCGGATTTTACCCATAGACGTGCTCTTTTTCCTGCTCATGCCGGCAGAAGAACATAAGCGAGATGTCAGAATACAGGATTTCATTGCCGTATACATATATCTTACATTCACATTATATAAGCATTTTACTGGATTTAAAGTTAACCTTTTAAGTGGATAGTTAAGAAAAATTTTAAAAAGATTTTAAGGTTTACGATGCTAATTATATCTTGTTTACAAAAATAAAAATAAGTGAACTTTTGTATGCATAGTAAAATTTTTGAATGACTGTAAAACTTAACATTAGTATTATTTTTTTATTGTAATTTTCTTACATTTTATGATTATCTGGCAATACAAGGGATACAAAAGAGACACTAATCTACAAAATGTCAAGCAAAAGCTAAAGAAAATTAGGAGAATCAAAAACTTCCTGCCAGAAACTCTGTGGTAGATCACGGTAAGACGTCCGATTTAGACTCATTTTACTAAGTCTTCGACAACCTCTTCACGGAACCGAAAATACTTTGAATGGACCGAATATAATAAGGAGACGCCCATGGTGCTGGTAGAAACCTACTTTTCGTGCTGTATCAATACTGTGGATGCTGTGTGGATACTACTGTATTAGAAAAGGCAAGGCCGTTATCACGGCCTACGATTGTATTTGACTTTGAAATTGAAGAAGAGGATCAACTTCAAGTGTTTTCTGAGGTATAATTGTGTACCGAAAACTTGGAAAGCAGGAGTGTACCTCAAAAACTTTTCAATGCTTCAATGCTTGAAAAGCTATTTGAATCATGTTTTAAGGGGTAACACCACTGTACACGCGTAAAATAAACACGACTTTTAAAGAATTTTTTTGTACAGAAGGAAAGGGAAAGGAATCACTCTGATTTGGGAAGTTATTACTTATATACTAAAATACAAAACTACAAAGTTTGATCGATAAATTTTACAAAATGACGGCATTGGAGACATTTTTGTAATGTGGTTTCTCTTGAAGGAGCTCCGCGGCACGCAACACAGAGGGTACAAATTTTAATCTGGAACAAAGAAACATTTTTTTTCTTAATCTAGATAAAAATAGCTAGAGAAACACGTAGGGGATTTAAAAAATATTTATTTTTGTGGAATTAGCAAGCATTTGAAGGAAAAAACTCTATTTTGGACTAAAAGAACGGCATTTAAATAATTATAACAATAGTTTAAATTCATCTATCGAAAAACCCCTACGCTCTTCTCTTAAGAAGGTTATTATACAGACGTAGTGAAAAACCTGATTAAAAATATTAAAAATTGTTTGAGTTATGCTGCGTGCCAATTTCAGAAAACGTGTTTTGAGAAAAACGCGTTTAAAGTATGGAAATTTGGAGAAGTCGTTAGGTAGCAGTCACTAACGCTTGGTTAAAAGCTTAAAATATTTATGAAATAAACTTCGGTAACGTATAAAACTTTTTGTTCTGTATTTTAAAAGGTTCAAAGAATTTTTTAAGCTTATAAAAAAAAACAATTTTTTGAAATTTCTACAGTGGTGTTACCCCTTAAGGAAAGAAACATAAAATTACCAACAAATGTCACAAAAAATCTTGACAGTGTCTTCCCTGGCATACTAAGAGCCTTCAAGAACATCGCTTCGGAAACTTCTTGTTCTGGCTAAAGAGACTTAATCGGTGTAAACCTTACCATACATTGCAGTCTGGCTTCTTCTAAACCTCAATCAGTTATTAATTAGACGCATACTTCAAATAGGTGTTCCCCTCCGTTTCTTTGTGCTAACTAGAACAACAAATGTGTGGCGCTGATCTGAAATATAGCCTTTGAAAACTAGCTTACAGTCATCATTTCAGGGAGATGCCGATACCTCGATCAGTCCATTATTCGACGGGATATTCAAATAAATCTACAAAAAATGTGGGACTGAATGCGAGCCCAGATAAGACGACCTTAGTACTCTTTACAAAAAAATTCGGACTCAGTATTCCATCACTCTATGAAATATACCACATTTAAGCTTAAAATATTTACAAAATATGCCTTGAAGGGATTACTCCTTGTGACAATAAAAATTGTTCCAAGAAAAGTTTCATATACACGTAAAACTAAACATTTTATCAGGCGTACTCAATTTTTCATTTTCTCAACAATTAAATTTATTTAATTTTAAGGTCTTTAAATCTTTAAAGGAAGTTTGGAAAAAATGGTTTTAAATAATTATACTCTGTCTGTGATATTAATGCAAATATAAAAAAGAGAGATGATATATTCAGCTATTCAAAAAAAATATATATTTTTTACTTTTCGACAGGACAGATATATTAAAATATTGTCCTATAAAAATGATTCCCTAAATATTCTTGAAATTTCCTGATGTATTATTTTGGGAAAAATATATGATAAAGATATATATATTTATATATATGTAAGATGGCAGCTAGCCCTGAATCGTATGTAACACCCCAGTACGAAGAAGGAAAGAGTTAGTCGTCAGCGTAACCTCAGCAGTAGCAGTAGTCATTTTTTTCCGATCATTTTTTAAATGAACTTTGAATACATTTTTCTTCATATTCAATTACTATTTTTTGGAATAATAAAAACTGTTCAAGCTTACATGGGGCTCAACCGATCGCATAAAATTTTTTGCATTCTAAATCGGAATGCTACGCTCGGGCAAAGAAATCAGAAAGCCGTCAAGCAGCAGAGAAACGCAGAACATAGCAAAAACCTCCAATAAGCAGCAAGCAGCAGAAAAAAACGCAAAAGAAAACGCAAAGGCAGAACATCCAGCTGAACGAAACGCAGTCGAAGCAGGCAGAGAAGGTGAAGCAACGAACAGCCGAGTTACTACACACAAACAGCAGCAGATCAGCGAGAAAAGTCACGGGTTACCCAAAATGGAAGATAAAATGGAAATTTTCTTTAAATCATTTATCGAGAAAATGAACCAAAACGATGCCAGTAAAGGTAATGTCACTATTGATGCATTCGCAAAAGTCGTACCTAATTTTGACGGGGTATCTATTCCAATTCGGCAATGGATATCTAATTTTGACGAGAATGCTGAGGCTTATGAGTTGACAGCAAAACAGAAGTATGTCAATGCGCGAAATAAAATGAAGGGCACTGCAGCTTTGTTGTTGGAAACAATTACAGTCTCCAACTATAACTCGTTGTGTGAAGCGTTGATAGAGGAATTTGACAAACCAGTAAATAGCGCAGAGGTACATAAGCTATTAATTCAACGTCGAAAACAAGCAACAGAAAACTTCCATGAATACGTGTTACAAATGCGGAAAATAGCAGCACTAGGTAAGGTTGATGAGCAGTCAATTATAACGTACATAGCTGATGGTGTTGAGTTGCGCAACGAACAAAAGTATCCATTATATAGTGCTCGATCCTACAAAGAGTTGATCAAAGCATATGAGTTGGTGGAGCCGTTGGCAAAACACAGCGAAGCAAATAAACGTCGGCAGATAGCAAGCACTCGTAAAGAAGTGGATAAAAGTAGTAATGACGGCGAGCGTAAAAATCAACATTGTTTTAATTGCGGGTCGACACAGCACAAGAGGGCTGAGTGCAAAGAAGACACGAAATGCTTTAAATGTAATGGCGCTGGCCATATGGAAACTGTTCAAGCTTACATATATGATATATATGTATGGTCAATTGTTGACTCAACTTCTTTCTCTTTGTTGATTTATAAAAACGTAAAAAAACTAGTTGAACTTTTCTCCTGTGAAATAAAATATACGCAATGGATACTTTTGCTTACATTTTCTCCCTAGAAAATTTAAAGGCTTTTAAAAAATTAAATTGATGAGAAAATTAAAAACCATGGTACCACTGAAAGCTGCTTTCATCAGGGAAGGAATTCTAAGCTCTAGTGTCAGAAACTGACCAATCGGTAGAAGAGGCCAGAAGATAGTGCTTCAGCAAGACGACATCAAACCACACACATTCTTAACGAGGCGCCAGAGACACTGAAAGTTCAGATCGGAGGCTTTATCGCATTCGCCATATATTTTACTCATTAGATCAATCGATTTAGAACTTTTGAAGAATCTGTAAAGTTATCTTGATGGTACCAACCTCAGTTTTATGCAAATAAGTGGGTACATTTTTTTTTTTTCATAAAAAAAGTGAGAACTACTTTAATAGCGGAATTATAAAATCGTCTTCAAAATGAGCGAATGTTATCAAGCAAAATGGCGCAAATTCCAATAAATTATAACTTTGTTAAACTCATAAATAAATAGAAATAAACTAAAAACATGCACAGAACTTTTTACTTGGCTTTATATTAGAGAATGAGTTCTCAAGAAGTCCTTTTAACAAGGAAGAAATGCAACCTCCTTCGCGTTTCGGATGTGAATCTCTAACAATCAGAGTTCTTTTTCACCGACTGCGGGTGAAGAGTTTATGTTGTATTTTATACGAAAGCCAATACTTCTTAGCTTATTTCTTAATTTTTACAGACATTTTTTCAAACATTGTATGGAACACAAAACAACACAATTGCATAGCCAAATATAGGTACAGGGTGGACCAAATAAGACCTATTAATGTTAAGCACAAATAACTTTTTTATTTTTTGACACATTTATTTTTCTCTTTTTGTAGGTTATAATTGAATTGTTGGAAACTTTTTATGAAACCCTACAGTACAACACAACGGGTTAAAATCGTCGAGTTTTTCTATTCTTGTCAACGATCAATTGTTTTAACGCAGCGTAAATATCTGCAACACTTTAATTCCTGATCAGATCAGACCGATCATTTGCAGATGATCCCTCTGTCTCAACTCGCTTTCGTTCCAGCCAATTGGGCATTTCCAGAACGACTGTACGAAACTGTAGATCGCGGAGCTCTGAAAATCCAAGGGCAACACACCAACATCAGTTGCACCCATCTAAATGTACTGTTTGGTGCGGTGTTATGGCTACTAGAGTTATCGGTCCATATTTCTTCGGAAATGAGGATGAAACGCCGGAATCGATTTCAGGAGCTTCTTACAGAACATCGATTGAGTACTTTTTGCGGCTAATGGCGGAGCAGTATCCTAATTTGTGGTTTCAACAAGATGGAGCAACAGCGCATACTGCTAGGCAAACTATGGACCTGCTGCGTGAAATTTTTGGCGAACGTCTGATTTCCAAAAATTCAGATTTCATACATAGTTTCCATAAAGTATATTCAATGTATAAAAACAATTGACCAAAATAAATGATTATTGCAAAAGTTATTTGTGTTTAACATTATATATATATATATAATTGGCGCGTACGCCCTTTTCGGGTGTTTGGCCGAGCTCCTCCTCCTATTTGTGGTGTACGTCTTGATGTTGTTCCACAAATGGAGGGACCTACAGTTGCAAGCCGACTCCGAGCGGCAGATAGTTTTTATGAGGAGCTTTTTCATGGCAGAAATACACTCGGAGGTTTGCCATTGCCTGCCGAGGGGCGACCGCTATTAGAAAAAAACGTTTTCTTAATTTTTTGATCTTTCACCGAGACTCGAACCAACGTTCTCTCTCTGAATTCCGAATGGTAGTCACACACCAACCCATTCGGCCACGGCGGCCGCCTACATACACTATAAATTTCTCTACTAAGTGAGATGATACATTTAATTTACTACTTAAATTAATATTTAATACTAAGATAGATAATTTTCTATGTTGCTGATGAATATCTGGTCACAAACGAACACACAAATAAACCGGCCAGCCAGACAATCCACAATACTTATTAAGAAAATAAACAAAAGAAAAAAAAAATGCAATTTCTTTTGGAACAAGTATTAGTAAGCGCTTTGTTATTAGCAAAGTGTTAGTAAAGCAAAATATACTGTACCGCACGAACCTCCCTGTGGGAAAAATTGCGAGTAGATAAGTTTGAATGTGTCCTCTTTGACGACGCCCGTCGGACACTCAGCCTTAAAACCGCGATAAATTCGTTTGATTTCATCCTCTGTGAAACGTGTGGTACGACTGAGGGCACTTAAGGAGTCGGGACGATAACGTGCGGGCGTCTCAAATTCCTCCAATTCAGAATCTGTAAAAGAAGAGAGAGAGAAATAAACAAGGAGTGAGTGAGACGTACAGTAAGTGAAGTACAAATGTAATGCAATCAAAACAAAGCACGAAATAAGCAGTTGAACCACATACATTGAAGGATGAAATTAAATTGAAAATTTGTAATGCTTTGATTTTTTCAATTTTTCTTGTCTGTGGTTTTAAATGGTTTAAGGGATTCACTGCAAAGCGCATATGGCGCTTTATTTTTCAGCTCTACACAATTTGGATTTTTCTTCATCAATGCGGGTGCACAAATACGGTATGTATGTATATACATATGTATTTGCTCGGTGTTTGACGCGTCAGTGCCTTTCAAAGGCTTACACTGTCAATTGCTGCCGCTGCCTGTGTGCATAAAATGTGGTTGGTGTCTTGGAAAAAATCTCTGCATGACAAGTCATTGTACTTGTATTGCCATATGAAATGAGAACTAACGTGTAGATGTATGCGTGCATGTATCTTAGACTTTTTATTTGCAATTTCTCAAACTTTCTACACAGTTTTTCGCACAATGCTCAATACTTTCTTCTGTTTCTTATTCATTATATGCATTCTTGTGATTCTTATTGTACTGAAGGTCTACGAAAAATGTAAGAATTGCCGTATTTATTCTTTATTTTATCCCTTACCATATTTGCGCTTCACTGATTCTATTGTAATAATACTTTTACCTTTTTGCAGGTTTTCAATTTGTGTCCATAGCAGAATGTGTGTATTGTTATTTAGTTGAAGTGCACTGAAGACGCCTAATGGAATTTGTGAAGTATGCTTCTGATATTTTCTTAAGAATAAACCTTTGGGTATCCATTGGTTCACAAATACGTTCGTAAATAGCGGCTGTCTAAGTATCTCTATTTTCATTAGTACAGTCCTTGATTATACATTAACGTTAAAGGTATACCGGCATAAATGCTTCGAGTAATTTTTTTCTCATTTATTCTGTTTTCCATTTCACTACCGCAAGGAATTTGGTTTTCCACTAATTTGTTCGTATCAACTAAACGCAACGAGTGAGAGCAAAGAAATAGATAAAGATGTAATTCACAGCTGTGGCCAACTAATTAGCAAAATTAGGCTTGCAGGCCTCTGATAGCCCAAGTACGTAAATTTAAAGCAAACCATTCATTAGATTAAATTGGATTTGATTTGAGGTTTGCACTTCGACATTAGGCTCCTTTGTATCCTCTACTCATCACAGGACTTCCACCAGACCCAGCTCCCTTATTAAACTTGAGATAGAGCTGGGTTGTGATGAGCGATGTGCCTTTCTTTTGGCTGTAATCGACCGATATGTCTCAACCTACTAGATTCAAGGGTAAGGTGCATTGGAGTCTCCTGGAACTGGTCGCAGAAACGACAAAAGCCAGTAAGCCATATGCCGATCATGGGCAGATAACTACGCAGTCTGCAGTGGCCCATGAGAGCGCCCGTCAGCATTCTCAGTTTATCCTTAGGAAGGGTTATGAGTTTTATAAACCTCTTACACCCCCCATTTTGTGGCGCAGCCCCATAGTTTGGTGCCACCTAAACTCCCTTAGCCTTTGCTCTTCACTCCTAAGCTTCTCCTGGAAGATGTGACATCACTTAGCAAGGAAGGGTTCGGGTCCTATTAATAGCAAGGTCGCAGCCTCCCTTGCCAATGCGCCCGCTCTTCTCTCACAGTTAAACCGCTGTATCCTGGGATCCAAACTAGCCGGATGCGATTGTGGATCATAGCTCTTTGGTACAACATCTAAAGTCAATAAAGGGAGGAGAAATTTGTATTTTAATAGTAAATCTAGCATTTAGTCAAAAGCCCCTTGTTGAAAATAAACAAAATTATGGACTGTAAAAGCTTACACTTGAACTTTTTAAGTTTCAGCAACCCGAACTTTCTCGAAAAACCCATAATTCATTTAAAATGCAAAAAGTGAAGTAATGACATAATTTTAAGTTTTATATTTTCTTTATTGCTCAACAAAGATCAACAACAAGTAAACGATTAGTTAATCATATGTAATTAAGACCTTTTTACATAGTTATCTTCAACATAATAACGGCAAAAGAACAAACAACAGGAACACCAGCTGCTTGATCGAGTTGCCATAGGAGATTATATTGCTTTCTCTTCAAATGATGCTGTAGCTGGTCAACTGCACTCGTCAAGAAACACCAGCATTCAAAAATTATGATTTCAACAGAAAAGAAAATCTTCCGACTTTATATTTTCTCTTCTTCTTAATTGGCGCGATAACCGCTTACGCGATTTTGGCCGAATTTAACAAAGCGCGCCAGTCGTTTCTTTCTCCCAAGTCCTTAAACCGGAGCGTTTGTATCCATTCGGACGACATGACCCAGCTAACGTAGCCGCTGGATCTTTATTCGCTGCGCTATGTCTATGTCGTCGTAAGGCTCATGTAGCTCATCGTTCCATCGCCTTCGATATTCGCTGTTGCCAACGTGCGAAGGTCCAAAAATCTTGCGCAGAATCTTTCTCTCGAACACTCCAAGCGACGCTTCATCGGATGTTGTTATCGTCCACACTTCTGTACCATACGTTAGAACGGGCATGATGAGAGCCTTGAAGAGTGTTAGTTTTGTTCGGCGGGAGAGGACTTTACTACTCATTTGCCTATTTAGTCCAAAGTAGCACTTGTTGGAAAGAGAGATTCTACGTTGGATTTCCAGGTTGATATTGTTATAGGTATTAATGTTGGTTCCTAAATAAACGAAGTCTTTCACAACCTCGAAATCATAGCTGTCAACAGTGACGTGGGTGCCGATACGCGAGTGCGCCGCCTGTTTGTTTGATGGCAGGTGATACTTCGTTAAGTCCTCGTTCACCACCAGACTCATTCGCTTTGCCCCTTTATCCAGTTTGGAGAAGGCAGAACTAACTGCGCGGTTGTTAAGGCCGATGATGTCAATATCATCGGCAGACGCCAACAATTGTACGCTCTTATAAGAAATTGTGCCTGAGCGAATAAGCTCCGCGGCTCGTACGATCCTTTCCAAAATCAGGTTAAAGAAGTCACACGGCAGAGAGTCATCTTGTTTGAAACTTCGTTGGGTATCAAACGGCTCGGAGAGGTCCTCCACAATTCTGACGGCACTGCTGGTATTGAGCAACGTCATCTTGCATGCATGTCCAATATATAACATTGAAAAATTAGCACAACAAGCGTTTTATGTAGGTGTGAAATAACCTGTACATTCTAATGTTAAAGATATTGCAGTGATCACGTAAGATTTGTTCGTAACAACTCACCAAAACTTCATTGCAATGGTACACGGTGTTGTATGCAGAAATTAGTAATTTTTTATGTATAGGGTTATTCGATAGGTGCGCTTCAACTTTTTTCCGATAGGGAGGGCGAACGACGCAATATTTTTTATTTTTCGGTTGTCATTTGTAAGCTTCATTAGTATACATTTCATCTTGGAACGCTACACACTTGAGCAACGATTGCAAATCGTGAAAATTTTTTATGAAAATAATCGTTCTGTTGCTGCTACTTTAAGAGCATTACGGCCATTTTACGGTCCATTTAACAAGCCGTCCCGTTTTGGGGTTATGTGAAGTCATTGGTCTACAGTAACAAGCCGGCGACGATTTGTGAGCTCAGAGCCAATATTGAACGCGAAATTGCTGGAATTTCGGCCGATTTATACAAAAGAGTGGTCGAAAATTGGGCTCAACGATTGGACTTCGTAAAACGTGCACGCGGTGGTCATGCAAAAGAAATCGAATGTCATACTTAAATGTATATGTTCAAACTCGATAATAAAAGAAAAATTAGTTAAAAAAGTCAAACCGTTTGTGTTTTATTCAAAAAAGTTCAAAAGTTGAAGCGCTCTTACTGAAAAACCCTATATTAGAAACTTAAGATTTAGTTTCGTTCAAACTTAAATTAGTTACACCTACAACCTAATCATATAGCCATTCGCACAATTTGTGGTGAGAAGTAAAATATTTAAATGAGTTCAAGCTATGATACACCTTTTTTCAGTTTTTACGCAAATTTGCCTATTCTTTAGTTTACTGTACTTCTTAATTCCTGTATAGTACTATTTCGTGACCTAAATTGGCATATTGACATTGGCATCGCCTTCGGTTGAAGTGCTTCCCCTAGCCAACCATTTTTTTATACCACAAAACTAACTATTTTATAGCAATGTAATAAAGAAAGCCCCAATGAAAAGATATTGCGCGGGAAAGAAATTTTTAATTAACTGCAGTTGGAAAAATAGATAAGAAGAACAAGTGCACAAAGAAAAAAATTTCAGTAGCAGCGTGCATATTATTAAAGTAGCGTGCTATATGTATGTGTTGGTATTTACAACTATATCTTTGTGTAGCTACCATGAATGCGCCACTTGAAAGCAGTGGGCTTATGAACTTTAAGCGAATTTTATACAGCCCAATTTTAAAAGGGTTGTAAACAAGGAATTCAAACAGAAAGTTTGTTAAAGGGAATAGTTTTGGTGTACCTTTTTCTACTTTCTTGTGTGTGAATGATAGAGAGGCACTTCTGAGGGACACAGTAGCAATAATAGCATACATTATAATATACTCAAATGAAAGAAGTTTAGCCAATAGACGATTATCGATAAAAATATAAAATATGCACAATTTTGTACTAGAGAATGATCGAACATCGATTTTTAAGGCCGCACCGAACTCGACCAATTTTAATCGAAGTCGAACGGAAACTGAGTCGAATATTTTAAAAGGCGCAAGTAGTAAGTAGAAAATCAAGTTAAAATAATCCATTATTCTTATTAATAATAATGTTTTAGTGAGATGAAAATTTCAAGTGATTCAAAAACTATGTTGTTTTTTCACAATTTTAATCAGTGTTGGGTGTTTTTTTCCATACAAAAAAATGTCGAGCATTTAAGAGATTCTGATTTAAAGGTTTGAAATATTGATGGAAATTTGTTGATTTTTTTTTAATTTGCAAATTAGGTACATTTTCGGACTCTGCAACCGATTTTATATACGAAATCGATGATATGACCCTTAACCCTTTTTTGGCAGTAAAATAGTTTAATTAGAGATCACGCGATACCACCAACTAAAAATACTTACGAGTAAAAAAAAAAGCTTATACTAAAAAATACTAATCTCTTCTATAAAAATATCAAAGTAATGCTCATCACTCGTAGTGTTGCAAAGGGGCAAGATACGGAAGGCAGCCCTCGTATTCGTTCTTGTTTTATTTTTGATCAACAAACGAACTAAAAATGTTTATATTTTATTCAGAAAATACTGAGCATTTGAAAGACAGGCAAAATTGAGTTCATTTAACTTTACAATGTCTTGTATGCCTTTGAGCATTGACTCGTTTATTATTCCCATGTTTCTTCTTAAATTAGGAAGACTGGCAAAAATACCCTTCTTGCATTAAAGAGCTTATTGATAACTTAATTCTACAGAGTTGTTGAAATAATTAAGTAAAATAAAAGAACAAATATAAGGCACAATTTGAAAACATTGGTGATCCATTTAAAATTAGCGTTGAAGCTATATCAACACCTATCTAAAAAATTCCATACTCTTCATTGATTTTACAAGTTCAGATAATTTAATCCAATTATCCCTATTAACTTTGTTGAGCTAAGCAAATTTCACTAAACGTGGAGCTCTCACGAGAGTACAGAAAATTTAAAGTAAAAACAGCACTCAGCAATGGAGATGCCGCAATTTTTTATGTGCACTACAGCGCATGCGTATCGTGGCATAGTCTCAGCAAGGGCCATTGCATTTTATATGCTCCTAATAAATGAGTAAAAAGCACTCATGTATGTCTGCATAGCTCAAAAAAGTGAACAAAAATAGAGAATAGCAAGCAACGAGGATAATAAGTGCACAATAAAGTAAAACATATCCACACCAACACTCGGCGGAGATGCATAAAAATGGCGAATGGTGTATGAAGCGTAAAAAATATTGAAGCTAAAAATAGTGATAGTTTTTGTGCACTCTAAGGTTCAAAGGGAATGCGAAAAGTGTGCAGTGAATAGTTAAATGCAGAATTAATATGAAAGCAAGAAAAAAGATTTTGTTTGGTATGGCTTTTTCCCACTTTTCATGTTTTTTTATTTACTTCGTGCTCTATCAACTTTACGAGCTACATTTATTTATTTATTAAAGGCTTTTGCACTCAACCAACTAGAGGGAAATTTATATAATATTTCTTTTCGTATTCACTAACGAGAATTGCAGTCGATTGAAAGTGAAAAATGATATTTATATTTTGTTAGTATTTAGTTTACATTGCAGCGGCCGCAGTAGCCGAAAGACTACGATTCGGTGGTGCACAGCTTCGAATTCGCGAGCATGAAATACTAAACGATAAAAAAAGTTTCGTTATTTCTGATAGCGCTCGCACCTCGGCAGGCAATGGCAAACCTCCGAGTGTATTTCAGCCATGAAAAAGTTATTCGTAAGAATTCATCTGCCGTTCGGAGGCAGCACAAGGATGTAATTTATTTCAGTTGCATCTATCTGCGATTCCGGATTGTCCTACCATTTTTTTCGAAACGAGTGAAATGATTAGAAACCTTAAATAACGGAGGTAATTAATTTTAAAACAACATAATAAATGAGGACTTCATGTGAACTCCCTGGAATTCATATGTATATGAATAGTAGAAAAGCTAAACCCACTAAAAAAACATTTTGCCTTTAGACGAAGAAGTCAAATTTTTGCTAATACCAACCGGTTAAGATTTTTTTTTTATTTTTAGTTTTTAACTACTCATCAGTTAGTATTTTCCTGGAATTCAATTATTTTCAATAATAAAAATGAGTGTTCACTAAGGAGTTGGCATTGTTTTGACATAGTACTGTATAGTCATGAATTACAAGTAAATGATTGAAAATAATTAAAGTTGTACTTTGTTTGATGCATTTTGCATGAAGAATAAGTAGTTTTAACCACGGTGATGCAACATTTTTAAATATATACAAGGTGGCGCAAAACTAAATAAAAAAAATAAATAAATAATTGGCGCGTACACTTCTGTTAGGTGCTTGGCCCTATTTGTGGTGTGCGTCTTGATGTTGTTCCACAAATGGAGGGACCTACAGTTTCAAGCCGACTCCGAACGGCAGATATTTTTATGAAGAGCTTTTTCATGGCAGAAATACACTTGGAGGTTTGCCATTGCCTACCGAGGGGCGACCGCTATTAGAAAAATGTTTTTCTTAATTTTGTGGCGCAAAACTAATTAGGCCAAATTGGTTTTCAAAAACTTCTTTACGAAATAAAAAATATAAATGATTTTGAGTGATGGAAATCTTTATTTTCATTACTTGTGTGCTGGTATACTGCAGCTCTCTAGTCCACAAGTGCAAAAATTGTAAATCTTCCGTTAAGATGATAAATTTTCGCCCTTTTTTAAGTCTCTGCTATCTAGTTTTGTATAACTTAGCTTGCATACACTTGCACTTTTTTTTATAATACAAGGACTTTTTCATACCTTTTTTAAAGCTTTTTAAAGTAAGGACCATATCGGGGTACGTTCTAAAATGAACACAATTTTTCGTTTTATTTCTGAATTATCCTTAAAGGTCACATAGGAAAAATTAGGCCCTTACACCTACTCCTTACAATTTTATACAAAAAATGTATGTGGCTGAACCACTGTACGACGTAACTATATAGCTTTATGCAAATGACACAATGGCTGTTGCTCAATGGATATAAAAAAAATGAAGATATTTTCATACATAAATATCTATGTAGTGAGACAGTTCCAATTTGTAAGCCACTTGCAATACTTTTTGAATTAAAATTTAGAACCTATTTAATCTCCTTTGTGCCCGTATGTGTATCTTAATAGTGAAATTAAAAGTGAAATTTGAGATAAGTTGCTAATTTTTAAATTAAATTCAAACGGCAAATATGACCATTTTTGGAAAAAATTTTCTAACAATTGCCTTATATAAAACCCATATTGTAATATGCATTTATGTCTACTTTCTAATAAGTTTCACTTTTGAGATACAAACAGATGGCAACTACCCGTTAAAATTAGTGTTGCACCCAAATGACCCGTAATAGGCTCTCCATCGACTCTACAAACTTCATATTTTTTAAATTAAAAAAAAGGGTTTAATTAACACGGACGAATAAAAACATAATAGGATAAATTGTTCTATAAAAATATGTAACTAAATTAAATTAATTTTTCAAACTTTTCACACCAAGTCATACTTTATAAGTCTCTTACCATGCCCGCCTTATTGTATAATGTAGAAGCTGAGACGATATCAACACCTGATGTGACGGTCCTTAGAGTGTTTGAGAGAAATATTCTGCGGAAGATGTACATACCTTTGCACATTAGCGATGACGAATATCGAAAGCGATGGAACAAGGAGTTGTATGAACTGTACGCGGTCGTGAACAGAGTGTAGCGAATCAAAATCCAGCACCTGCACTGGGTAGGCTATTTCGGACGAATGCACACAAACGCTCTGGCACTGAAAACATTCGACACAATGTTTGAGGGTGCTAGCAGAGGAAAAGAAAGGCCTCCACTGCGTATGAAGGTCATTGGAAAAGAGTTGGCTTCGCTTGGCATTTCAAATTGGCAACGGTTACCACATGAAAGAAACAGCGACAATGAAAAAGAAGATTTTGATCACTTCTTACTACTGCAGCCATCTATCGAAAAATGGCGGAGGAAAATTAGTACACCTAAGCTCATATCGAGAGCTACCTAATGAAATGCTATATAAAATTTTTTGTACCAAAATGGTCACCAGCAGTCTTGTTATAATAGCCAAGGTAATACAACTTATATATTAACATCTACGAAACGCATTCTATCAACCAAGTTTGGGAAGCACGTTTTTTTCCTCAACGCCCAAAAAATTGTTTACTGTATGAGCAGCTATTTTGAGGTTTCTTTCTTTTAAGAAGATAATAAGCTTTTTACAATGTTTGGAATATATTTCATTTTTAATCTTTTTTCGTTAGTTTTTTTAAAAACATATTTTAATGTATAACAAGAACCTTATGAGCGAAAGTTCCAAAGTTTGTACCAAATCCATAAAATTTTACGAATAAAAATACAAAAATTCTCATAGAAATGTTAAGCTTTTAATCTTTAGAAAAATTCTGGATGTTTAGGTTTATAGCAAATTTAATTTTAATTCAAGAAAGCATAAGTTCGAAGACGCTCAAACAGCACTTTCATTTTATTATATTTTTTTTACACACGATGTTTAGTATTTCCATCGACATGAAAGACTTCCGGCCATATGCAGTGAAATCGTGTGACATTGTTGAATATACACACAATCTATTTGTTATAATACTACAATACATATATTTAATACTTTAGTACACATAAAATAAATATTCAGGTGATATTTGAGCATACAATATTCAATATACGCGAAAGGTGTCGAACATCTCCATGTTAGCTTAACATTAGTGTACAAAATTAACATTTCTTGCATATTGGAAAATTTGTACAGATGAGAAATTTATTACTTTTTTAGCTTGCTATAAACTTTCAAATTACTTGCTTTTTATCACACTTGAACATTAACTTTTATTTCTTATATAAAACGTTCGTAATTTACAGCAAAGAAAATGTGATTGTAAAATAGCGTGAAAATATTCAAATGAGTTGAAGGGGCAGTAAAATATGTCGATACGCATATTAGGCAGGCTGCTTTCTTTGAAAGTTCGTAAGCTTTATGTCTCCCACGTTTGGTGTAGGTGAAAAAAATAATATATTAATAAAAGGAGGCATGGTATTATAAAGACCGTGAGTATTTTGTAAATATATTCTAGGTATATTTCTTTATCTAATAAATTTTGGTCTCAAAATATTATATAATAATATATATATTATATTTAATATATAATAATACACAGAATGCTCTGTTACTGAAGCTAATCTCGACTGGCATGTTCATTTCGTCATAAAATGCACAAATTTATGAAAGAACTAAAATTTTTCAAAAGTTCAAAAAATTTATTTTTTAACTGGGACAAATAAAAAATGGCCCAACTGATTGAATTACTGGTTTTTACAACTTCGAAATGCATACTATCGCTCCGCATGAAACAAACGTATCAGTTAATTCCTATTACTTTTAAGTGTTTGGAGAAACAAGGAAAATTAAAAGAAAAAGAACATGCAATTCGTTGTGTGCCACACTAAGACAACGCAGAGGTGAGAAATGTTATTTCTCAATCCTTGTGAACTAGAAAAAATACTGCCAAATTCAAATGACTAATTTTGATATTTTAAAACCAGCTTGCACGAAGTAAATAAACAATTATTAGCTCAAAAAATAATTTCAAATAAACTATCACAAAGGTTACTTTTTTACTTTCCTGGCGAATAAAATGAATTTTACTGAGAGTGCGGTAATAATATTTTGAAGGAAAAAAGACAATAAAATTTATTAGTATTTTAAATACTGCGAAAAACATTCAGAAATGCATTTAATCCTTTGGAAATAGATGGCACTTTGTAAAGAAAATTCTTGGTTGTTAAATATATAATTTTACAAGTTCTATATTACAGATTTTGTATTGTACAAACCAGTATTAATGCATGTGCTTGAGGTGCTAGAGAAGAATAATTCAAGTGTTGTGAGACGACCATCAATGAGTGAGGTGGTTCCAGTGCCAAAACTTTTTGCTAACACATACAATAAAATTTCTAAAAAAAAATTATTAAACTTAATTTTAACATTCTCAGATATGAGAAAATTGATATGTGTGCTATGCTGTAACTCAATAGTAGTAAATTTGTATTTCTAGTAATTTCCATAACTCAGTAGTAGTAAATCTGTATTTCTGGTTTCTCAACATCACGGCAGGATTTTTAAAGTTTCAGTTAGGACTTATGATTAAACAACTTTTCCCAATTCTAAATAATTATGTGGCATAGACATATTGGTATTAAATGAAGAAAGAATGTCAAGAGAATTAAACAATTTTTTCCCTTGGCAAAAAATATTAAATTTTTTTTAGTGTTAAGTTTGCAATATCCAACTATTTTTATAGATTACACTGTGCGACAGTGATTTTATACTTTTATGGAGACCTAGTACAACTTGTAGGTATAGTAAAACTAAGAAAAATGGTATAGGAGAAATTTCCAATACACCCCCAAAATCTCATTTTATGTTTAGTTTTCCTGTAGCCATAAGTTGTGCTAGGTCTCCATAAAAGTATATTTAATTTATTGTTTTTGTCACACAGTGTTATTTAATGGGTCCCGATGGTCGAGAATTTTCAAAAAGTTTTTTTTTTTTTATACATCGAAAGTACAGGCTTTTAGGAATATCTTGTTAGAAGGATATTCCCAGTATTTTCGATTCTACAGCCGTTTTATCAGGTAGAGTCAGATTCGTCACGCGGCGGCAGCATCAATGGAAAACATCCACTCTCTCAACTTTAAACTCAATTATCTCAAAACTATTTTATAGTTTTTATATGTTGTTCACAACATTAATGGCTATCGTCCATACTAGAATCATATTATTATTTCAATTATTTCGTATTTTTTTATTAAAAAACTGAAAAGAACACCCGATTGTTAGAGTGTAAAATTTTAAACCGCTCAATTTGGCCATAAATTTTGGAGCTGTACGCTGCCGGGACCTCTTGCTGGAAGTATCGGGTGTTTTTTAGCTGCATGAGAACTATCGATATCGATAATTATGAGTTGATATTATGGAAAGGCAAACTGTGTTGACATTTCTGTTTAGTTTGGCAAGTCATCACGAATCGTTTAACTGCAGAGCCACGCTTCCAAATTGTGGGAACATACTTTGAAAAAAAAAAAGTTCATAGAGCGAAGTTTTGAAGAAGACCCAGAAATGTCGATTCGTCATTTTTATCAACTTATTGTCCTTTGCCCTTCAACTACGTGGACTCATTGGACTCATTAAGATTTATTGGAATAAGTCGTCAAACTAATCGAAGATCCTAGTCAGACTGATCGAATGGACTGTGCAACTCGTAGCTGCAGCGAATATATGTCGCAGGTCATATTCAAAAAATATATATTATGAAACAATGTACCACATTAAAGTAAAAGAAAATCATTCCAATAATAAAGGGTGATTTTTTAAGAGCTATAGGAAATGTTTTCAAAAAACCACACGTAAAATTCAGAAAAATGCTTGAAATTTTTAATTAAAGAGATAGTAAAGTCCATATTATTTAATGTTTGAAGATTATTTCATGCAAATGTTGACCGCGACTGCGCTTCAAATGGTCCATCCGCTTAGTCCAATTTTGGCATACTCTTTCCAATGTTTCGGCCGGTATCTCACATATAAATGCTTTAATGTTGTCTTCCAATGCGTTAGTTGAAGCAGGCTTGTCTGAATAGACATGAGCTTTAACATAGCCCCACAAAAAATAATCTAAAGGCGTTATATCGCACGATCTGACAGGTCCCGAACGAGAAATAAAATGTTCACCGAACTCGCCTCTCAACAAGTCCATTGTTAAGCGTGCTGTGTGGTATGTGGCACCGTCTTGCTGAGACCGCATGTCATGCAAGTCAAGCTCTTGCATTTTGGTTACGTTACGATTCGCAGCATCTTTAAAGAAGTACGGTCCAATGATACCTCCAGCCCATAAACCGCACAAAACTGTGACCTTTTCTGGATATATTGGTAGCTCTTGCAATTCTTCTGGCTGATCTTCACTCCAAAATCGACAATTCTGCCTATTTACGTACCCATTGATCCAAAAAAAAGTTTCGTCGCTGAACACAATTTTTCGATAAAAAAGTGGATCTTCGGTCAACTTTCCAAGAGCCCATTCACCAAAAATTCTGCGTTGCGGTAGATCATTCGGCTTCAACTCTTGCACCAGCTGTATTTTGAAAGACTTCACACCTAAATCCTTTCGCAAATTCGCACTTCTATTATTAACTTTAATTAACCCTTATTTACTAGGAGATCCTGACAATTTCATCCCCGCTAATCCTTTAGTAACACCAGTTCATATTCAACCTGAATGATATTTTTTATTTGCATATGCAATTTTACGTTCTATTCCTAACAAATTAGGAGGAGTTATTGCATTAGTTCTGTCAATTGCAATTCTAGCAATTTTACCATTCTATCATTTAAGAAACTTTCGAGGAATCCAATTTTATCCTGCAAATAAAATTCTATTTTGATGGTCATCATTAACACTGGCCGATACAGCTGCGATATTTTCTTCAGTTCGCACTCTACGTAAGCGTGTTGATGGTTTGATGTCCAATTATGTAAATTTGGTTCTAAATTTAGTCAAATAGCTCGAATAGCCGTACCATAAAATGGAAAAAGCGCCCGATAAACTTTCTTAACAGAACACGCATTTTTATAATAAAATGCAATGATTTGTTCGTTTGTAAGACGAGTCATGGTTAAATTATAGACCAAAATGAAGATGATTGACAGTGAAACAAAACACGAAGCCAACTGTTTAAAAAGCTAATAGCTAAAAAATCACCCTTTATTTCTGTTTTGTATTATAATTTTGAGCTCTTAAGCTCTTAAAAAATACATTGTTTAACCACAGCCAAACTTGTACTAAGAAATGAGAAGTGATTGGTTAACATTAATTTATTACTTAAATTTTTACTATGAAGACGGTCCACAATGCTTTTTATTGCCATGCAAATTACCCAAGAAATGGAAGGACATAAATTTCGTAAAAACATTTGACAAATTTTTGGACAAGGATTGATACGAAAAAAAAAAATATTTTTGATTTCACTTTATTCTCTTTAACCGACGGTGTAGAGTCAAACAAACGGCTGTTATTATATTCGGACCGAGTCCACAACGTTCGCACTAAACGTCCTTCAGCATTGGCGATCACCTCTACCCTAATGCACATATTTATAGATACATACATACATACTTCCATATTACATTGGTGTAATGAATAGTTTATGCGTTGAATTTCATTGCAATTAAATTGCGCATATTCGCTTTTTATGTGCGCTCCCTTTTTTCCTACTTCCGCAACACTGCAGCGAATTTCTAGCAAGACTGACGCTGTCACTGTGGCTGTCGTTGCTAATTAACCCTGAGAAGTGCCAGTCAAGGAGAACAGTTCACTGCAAGCCCCTTCGTTTTCGGCAAGCGGAGAACATTTAGTGGACGAAGGAGTGTAGTAAAATAATGTGTGAGACTGACACTATAAGGAGGAGGAAGACTCCCTTTTAGCGCCATGAAATTTCAACTTAAAACTATATACATGTATGTATATGTAGTTTGTATACATACATATCCACCTATTTTTAATTGTCTTTCCCAGTAGCAGCTATCTTGCCGCACTTGTATTGTTGTTGTCCTTTAGAGTTATTTCGCTGGCATTTTAAAAGCATTTACTGTTAATTACAAAAGTGTTACTTTGTTGTTTTAACATTCTCTTACTTTGTATTTATATACTTATGCTATCCACCCAACCATATCGTTCAACGTCTAGCAGAAGTGCAACTTTTTAACTCATTTATTTACTTTTGGAAAAATGCAAGTGATGGGCATAATTTTTTTTCCCAACAAAATAATTTTTTTTTGCATTGCTCATTGAATATTACCGGTTGTGATTCACAGTACCGAATATTCGCTTTTTTTCGTATTGTATATTAATATAATAGTGAATTTTTACTCGTATTGTAATAGTGAATTCGAAAATGTGACAAAAGGGTTGCAGTAAATGGTGGATAATTAAATAATTTTGGAGCGAATATAAATTACGAGATGTGGCTATTAAATTAGGAGACGAAGCTTATTTTCTTGTTATCACGTTCAATGTACACCTCTCGCCTATCTTTTCAACACTACCTGCGAATCTTCGAAACATTGCTTGAAGTATTTTTGTGTCGACTTCTTCAGTCAACTGCTTAGCCGTGAAGCGTAACATTAGGGCAACGAACTGCTCTCAAATTTCATAGTGAGCTTGGAGAACCACCTATTGATACTTATAATTTATTCAAAAAGCTGTGCCTATGTACGTATTTTGAGTTGCTCAGCTGTTTTTAAACTCACGAACAAGACATTTATGACTCACACGCGGGCACCTTTGAAACAATACAAGCAATGATGATTTTTTTTTGGTATAAGATTACAATTTTGAATGACATACTGCAATCCAATACTTGATACGTCAAAAGTAGATCTTCTATCACAGCTTTGCAGTTGTCCAAAAAAATTTACGACGTTTTTAAAAGTCCACGAAGCAGGTTTTCCTAACGAACTCAGTTTTTCTTCGATTATTTTAACTTTGAACGATTCCTTAATCTGAGCTCCGACGAAAATTCCTACCTTTATTTTAGCGTCACTAACTTTAGGAAACTGGCGGAAATGCGGCCGCCATAGCCGAATGGGCTGGTGCGTGACTACCGTTCGGAATTCACAGAGAGAACGTAGGTTCGGATCTCGATGAAGCACCAAAATTAAGAAAAACATTTTTCTAATAGCGGTCGCCCTCGGCAGGCAATGGCAAACCTCCGAGTGTATTTCTGCCATGAAAAAGCTCCTCATAAAAAATATCTGCCGTTCGGAGTCGGCTTAAAACTGTAAGTCCCTCCATTTGTGGAACAACATCATGACGCACACCACAAATAGGAGGAGGAGCTCGGCCAAACACTCAAAAAAGGTGTATGCGCCAATTATATATGTATATATACTTCTGCTCAAATATGAACGAGACTTTATCAATAAAACGGTCCGCGGATGACATATGGCAAAAATAAATATTTTGTTTTTAATAGGACTTTTATAAGCTTACATGGCAAATTTCAGCGTGATATATCACATAGTTTGTTTTCTGTGCTACTGTAAACAAGTCAAGCTCGAGTGTGTTTTTCGAATTTAACGATGGAAATTCAAGTTGAACAAAGAATTTGTTTGAAATTTTGTTAATCCAACAAAATTTTCGCTTCAGACGCCTTAAAAATATTGCAGACAACCTATGGGGACTCTGCTCTATCGCGAGCACGTGTTTTCCAGTGGTACAAATCGTTCAAAGAGGGCCGTACATCGGTTGAAAACTTGCCCCACGAACGTCGTCCAGCAACATCAGTAAACGACGAAAACATCGGAAAAGTAAAGGAAATTGTGCTTGAAAATCGCCGTGTGACCGAAAGAGAGATAGACAGTGAGCTGAGCATATCAAATGGATCCGTTCATACTATTATTCATGATGTCTTGGGCATGAGACGAGTGTCCGCGCGTCTTGTTCCAAAATTGTTGAATTTTCTTCAAAAAGAACAACGCAAAACTGTCGCTAAGGAAATGCTCGCCATGACTGATACGGACATCCGGCACATCATAACTGGTGACGAGACTTGGGTTTATGAGTATGACGTCGAAACAGCCCAACAATCATCGGAATGGCGCTCCCCGGAGGAGCCGAAACCCAAAAAACCACGCCAAAGTCGCTCAAAAATTAAGGTTATGCTGACTGTTTTTTTCGATTATGAAGGTGTGGTGCACTCAGAGTTCCTTCCGCAAGGCCGATCGGTTTACGCTGAATATTATTTAGACGTTTTAAAGCGTTTGCGCGAGAACATTCGTCTTAAAAGGAAGGAATTGTGAGACAACAAGTCATGGTTCTTGCATCACGATAATGCACCAGCTCACACATTACGTCTTGTTCGCGATTATTTGAACAAAAATAATGTTAATATCGTTCCGCAAGCACTGTATTCGCCTGATATGGCTCCATGTGACTTTTTCCTGTTTCCCAAGCTCAAGTTGCCGCTCCGTGGAAAACATTTTGAGACAATTGAAGTCATAAAAGAGAATTCGAAGAAGGAACTGAAATCCATACCGAAATCGGCCTGCCAGAAATGCCTTCAATGGTGATTACTTTGAAAGAGATAAAATAAAAATTGAACAATAATTAACCGTTTGTGTTTTATTAAATCAGTCCCATTCATATTTGAGCAGAAGGTATATAACTTTAGGAAACTTTATTTTAAAGTACCTCCATAAAACTGGAATCGCTGCAATCCATGTCTATGGCAAAATATTTTATCAAGGCAAGTGTTTATGTAGTGGCAGGAAAAGTATTTTGGCGGGCTCGATGAGAGGCTAGATGGGTCTCGCGTCAGCTCAGCAAACGCAAACGTGCAAAGTCGCGAGATGCTTCTGGTCACGGGTACATCTAAAACTAACAAAGCGTTCTCAATTTTTTTAATAATTCTTATCGGTGTCCATGCGTTGAGACTTGTCAAGTATTTTCTGCAGAAACTGTCTGGAGGATGAGGAGGAATAATCTCAGCACCTCTCTTCCCAACAGCCCTAAAAAAGTGAGCGCTGGGGAATAATTGAATTGAATCATTCCGAACAGGTGGGGGCAATCAGTAAATTTATAAGCGTGAGACCGAGAGATTAGAATGATATAGAGTCCATGACGTTCAAATACTGTAGATCAAATTTAAGAAACATTTCTGAATACGTTCAATTCTATAAATAGCTTGCAAATACTATCCAAATAAATTCACACATTCCAATTAGGTCATATTTAGAGTAAAGTGATGAAGAGAGGTTTGAAGAGGTTTGTTTGTTACGGAGCAGAAAATTTAGAAGTTTTAAGTTTTATAAAAAAGTGTATAAGATTTATAAATAATACAAACTGTGTCAACAATGTCAGCTTTGAAATCTAATCCCCCTCTTGCTAACAGGTGTTACGTTGAACTAAGTAGTAAAATCCTCTCTCGAGTAGTAAACTCATCTCTCGACGAACACAACTAACACTTTATTATGCTCTCATCATACCCACCCATCTTATGGCGCGGCGCAGGAGCTTGGACGATAACAATAGCCGAAGAGGCGCCTCTTGGAGTGTTTGGGAAAAAGATTCTACGCAAGACCTTTGGACCTTTGCACGTTAGCAACGGCAGGTATCGTAGGCGATAAAGCGAATAAAGATCCAGCGACTCTGCAGACTAGGTAATATCGTCCGAATGGGTCCAAACGCACCGGTTCTAAAAGTATTCAATGCTGTACCGGCTGGTTGTAGCTGAGGAAGGGGAAGGGCTTCTCTACGTTGGAAAGATCGGGTGGATTAGGTGGAAAAGAGCTTGGCTTCACTTGGTGTGTTTAACTGGCGCCGGTTAGCATAAGAAAAAAACACGCCAATGAAGAAGATGATGAGGTAGCCCTTCCAACAACAATTTTTTCAGATTATATGAAAAGAAAACCTTAGCTTCTCACATATTTTTAAACTGAGTAAAATCGAGCAAGCACTGTAATTTTCTAGATCCCAGCACCCGCATAGCCAACATTTCACTTTACAATTTTTTTTGTATTGAAAACAAAGAAACCCATCACTGACAACAGCAAGCCGAAACTACTTATTATGTTATATCTGCACAAGTTCGCACCACTCAGCAACAATTCTTAATAAATGGAAAACGTTAATGAGAATATCTATTGCAATAAACAAGAGGAATGGCAGCTATATAAAAACAATGACAACTTAACCGGAAAGGATAATAAACGTAATGAAATGTTGCATTGCTGACAGGCAGATCCAGCTTCGACTGCACACAGAGACCAAAAAAAGCAACGGAAATAGCAAAAAAGTTACACTTCAAGTAGCTTGGCCAAGCCATTGCAATGACAGCAGGCAACATACACACATATACAAGTAGTAGTTGTAGTTCGTGTTTGCACTATCTGTAAACGTCTGCGTGCGCTGGCTTTTCAAAATGTGCAACATTCGGCGTTTTTGTTAATTTTTCTTTGTTTTCTACGCGCCATTGTTATCGCTTTGGCTATTTTTGTTCTCTCCCTCGTTCTGTTGGCTCTCGTTTATTTTTCGATTTCTTTATGGCATTGGTCCGCGTGCCAGTTTCATTCCTCTTGGCCATCGTTCCTTTTACGTATGTTTGTAGTTGACCGGTTTGTATTCGTAAAGGACATCCTTTTCGAGATAGTCGAAAAACAAAAACGCTCAAAGTGATGAAATGTTGACGTTGCTTTAGAGCTGCAAAAAATGTAGCAGGAAATGCTAGCGCATCACGAAACAAAAGGGAGACGCGCATTGAAATGCAAGACACAACGCAACACTTTATGGTTTCAAAAGCTAAGTGGCAGCACACTAAATGTGTCAAGGCTAGATGGCCATTGTAAGCATAACGAGTGTGTTGCATCGACGTGAATTGCGGAAGGATGTTTGGAGGTTTTTTATTGAAATGTAAAATATGGAAATTTCCTTTGGCACTTCAGAGCAATAGAGTTTGGTGTGGGAATTTGAGCCAGTTACTTAATGAGTACTAAATGTCTCGTGTGAGTGCGATTTTTTGGTGAGGGTTACTGTAAATCTTCCGACAAGTGTGGTTCTATTGCATGCGCCCAAAAACGCATTAGTGAATGTAGAAGTTCGATTTACAGAGGTAGCGAGTCATACCTCATGATGTGTAAATTGGATTAAATCGGTACTATAGGGCTATTTAAAGCTGACATTTTGCTTCAAAAAACATATTTCACCATTTTGTTTTCGAGAACTCAGGTCTGGGTTACAGCACCCCAAAATAGTGCAAAACAGTGACAAAAGAGAAAAATTCGAAGCAGGTGGCCTAAAAAGTGTCTGTTCTTAATGAACTCAATATGATGTCGAACGCAAAAGCAAAGTTATGATTTTAAAAATTCCTCTCTGGTAGATCAATCGTAAAAAAATTTTGATGAAATCATTGAAAACTTCGAGTCGCACAGGCCTGCGAGTACTGGAATGCTGGACCAGAAACAGAAGATTAGCAAGAAAACTATTTGGATCCATTCGTAAAATTTTGGTATCAACAAGAAATTCAATGTATGGGTGAAATCACATTAAAGATGCAAATCACTATTTGGGACCTGCAATTCTTTTGTTGAGGCAGATGGTAACTGACGATGAAAGATAGAGCACATCAAGTATAACAATGGCAGAAACAGTATCTTTAACGGCAGGAAACCTTCCGATTTACTGAAAGAGATTTCTCTAGAAAATATGTCGAATATTTATGATTTTATATATCAAATTGGACTAGTTTATCTTTTAAAATTCTGTTTATTAATTCCCTACACATAATAATTTTATTCTACAATAATATTTTTTTTATAAATAAGTAAAAAATCTATTAGTATTATTTTAGGCCGATAGTCCTAGCTACTAGTGCCTTTCGTAATGTAATATAGTTATTTATAATTATATTTCTAATAAATAAATAAATAAAATAAATAAATAGAGCACATCATGTGCAACAGCCTACAGTGGTGGTCGACTAACAACGACTGAGAGCATTTCTGTCATAAAAATCATCTGCCGCTTCGAGCCGATATAATAGTGTAGGTCCCTCGATTTATGGAAAAGCTTCAAGACGCACAACACAAACTGCACAAGGAGCCCGGACAAAGAACCGTAAAGGTTGAAAGCGCCAATTATTATTAATATTTATATAAAGGGTTTTCCAATAAGAGATGTTATTTTGATATTGAAAGAAAAATGTTATTTTTTATTATAAGTGATCGGATGTTTATTTCATTATAAAGAGGAAGGTATGCCATTAATAGTGGAAAATAACATCAGGCAAATGACCACCACGACTGGACAATGCCCTTTTCATGAAAATTCCCATAACCGAATTGCAAAGTGGCTGCCCTATGTCCTTGATTGCCTCACGAATTCCATCTTTGAAGTCTTGCATCGACCCAGGGCTGTTCGCGTAGACCGTCTCTTTCACGTGTTCCCAAAGAAAACTGTCACAAGGTGTTTAATCACAATATCCGGTGGCCAATTGTGATCACCTCTTCGAGAGATAACACGGTCCGGAAACTTTTCCCGTAAATGTTCAATGGTTTCGTCGCTTGTGTGGCACGTAGCACCGTCTTGTTGAAAATAAACGTTGTCCAGATCGATTCCCTCCAATTCCGGTCATAAAAAATCGTTAATTATATCTCGATAGCGCAAAACACCTGTTATTAGAAAACCCTTTATATATATTTCTGTTGCTGTACAGACCACGCAGATCACGGTTGAAAGAGTCTGCTGTATTCGATATACGCCTTAGAATCTTTCTCTCGACCACTACGAGCTGTAACTTACTGAATGTTGTCATCGCAAAAGTTTCTGCTTCATATGAAAGAACAGCCTACTTTACTTCTTAGTTGTCTACGTAATCTGAATAAGTATATGTTGGCAAGAGTAATTCATCGTTGGATTTCAGGATTGACAATGTCACGAGAGTTAAACTCTTTTTCACAGTAAACCAAATTTAGTACCACTTGAACACTTCGAGTATGACATTGGAGTCAAGATGCGAATGTGCCAACTATTCGTTAGAAGGATTTTGATGCAATTCTCTACATAGAAGGTGGCGCAAAATTAATCATCCATTTTTTTATTTTTTTAAATAAGTTTCTTACTACAATAAATAAAAACAAAACGAAGCAGAAATACACTCAGAGGTTTGGCATTGCTTGCCAAGAGGCGTCCGCTATTAGAAAAAATGTTTTCTTCATTCTAGTGTTTTACGGAGACTCGATTCTACGTTCTTCGAATGGTAGTCACGCACCATCCCATTTGGCTACGGCGACCGCCCATACATCACCCTCGGCTGACTATTTTATGCCACCTTGTATTATTGCTCTTACAACACTAATTTAACACTCATCAAACTGTCTACTTTTGCCGGCTGGAGTTATTCTTAATGATTCCACTCGAATTTCAAAATATTTAGGTAAAGCCCTTTTTTGATTTTGCGATTTCAAGTAAATTTTTGTTTTTTATTTGACGAACAGTTTTAGGTTTCCAACTCCTGATTTTCAATGGTTTGCCAAGATGACTGCGCTTTTTGTGCTGAGTGGGCTCCATAAGGGTACTTGCGTGCTATTTCAGTTTAAGTTTTGTATTATTCAGAAACAAATTTTTTGTGGCGAACTGGCTTCTGTTGAGAGCGCATCCGTGTGATTTCACTTCATTTTATTTGGAAAAGAAAAAAAAACAGTTGAGGTCTTCTATTCTATCGTTCATCACGTGCTCGCAAAAAAGTTTTTCTTTCTTATGTAGAATTTATTTTGCTGCAACAGCGAAAATGATTTCTTGCAGCGAAACACCGCATTAAATATAGATTACCAGGAATACTCCTCATACACACACAAACTGAAATACACACACACACACACATATAGCTACATTCTCGTGTATATTGAAGTCAAAACACTGAAAGTTTTAAAACGACCTTGTCAATTTCGTCAACGCTTATCTCTCTGTCCAAATATTTACGTGGATTTGAGTACACAGAAGAAGAAAAAAATAAAAAGCAAAGAGAACTGAAGATTCCGTAAAAGCGCGAAATTTGTTATGCTGAGCTTTATTAAAAAAGTTTGACGAATGTCGAAATATTTTTGGTGCTTCCAAAAAAGTCACCAAAAATTTATCTGCTGAAATTAGAAAATGACAAAAGAATTCTAATACACAGTCACTAGCAGCACAACGGAAAAATTGCAAATTCTCAGGTTTTTGCGAAACAAAAAACAGAAGTTATGTAAGCATGGATGCATGTATTTTCATGCGCATAAATGCTAAATACATTCCTGCACTATAGTTGGTTCACTGAGTGAATTTATCAAGCAAAACACTTCTATATATGACCCAGTCTTATTATTTGGCAAGAAAGTGCATTGGAGTATGTATTTTCTTTATTAGAGTATCTTAATAAAACTTTAAGATTTTCTGATAGCTGGCTAGTTGCAAAATAGACAAGATGTAACCTATTTTTTTTTTAATGAGCTAAAGGACCAGTTCAATTCAGCAGTTACCACTTGACATGGCAAGTGTATGGATTATTTATGTCATGTCATATAACACGTCGGGCGGCCGCCGTAACCGAATGGGTTGGTGCGTGACTACCATTCGGAATTCACAGAGAGAACGTCGGTTCGAATCTCGGTGAAACACCAAAATGAAGAAAAACATGTTTCTAATAACGGTCGCCACTCGGCAGGCCATGGCAAACCTCCGAGGGCATTTCTGCCATGAAAAAGCTCCTCATAAAAATATCTGCCGTTCGGAGTCGGCTTGAAACTGTAGGCCCCTCAATTTGTGGAACAACGTCAAGACGCACACCACAAATAGAAGGAGGAGCTCGACCAAACACCCATAAAGGGTGTGCGCGCCAATTATATATATACCTATATATAACACATCATTATTTTCATAAATATGGGCAAAGAATAATAAAGAGAATAAAGTAAGAACTGAGAACCGTAAAACAAAAAAACCTGAAACAAAAATGTTTATCTTTCGCATGCCAAGGGTTAAATATACAAATTAAATAAAAATTAGTAAAATAAGTATGCCATTATTTTTTCAAAAAAAAAGAACAAAAATTTTAATTCCAAGTGCCTAAAAAAACATAGTTAAACCAAAGATGTTGCATACAAATCAAATTTCGGACGCTTAAAATTCATTTTAGGCCTATGACGAACTTTTTGTTCTTTTTGAAAACATAAATCATAATTTCAGCAGCAGGATATGGAAAAATTTTGTTTCATACAAATAGCCAATACTTCATATTCACGTATACCTATGTTTCCCGCAACTAACCGGTAGCACCTCAACATTTTGACCAATTTAAACAAATTTTTTTTAATGTTCATAATAATTTCATATAACTCATTTTGAGCTGTAATTAAATATTTTTATAGAAAAGTTTGCTATTTTTTAGTGTAAACCTACATATCATCTCGCCCGAAAGATGGAATTAATTCGTGAAAATTTTCATGCAATGATTTTTTACGTTTTTCGACATGGAATATCGCGACAGAACTGCATTGATCAACTTACTTCGCCTCTTGGCGTTAAATCACCATATCTACCCTTTGCGAAACGCTAATGCAATGAATTCCAACGTGGTCATCGATCCTTGCAGGATGAATTTCATGCAGGCCGCGAGAAAACGGTTGTTGTGCCAGAATTGATAACGCAAGATCGTCTTGTGACATATCCTAAGATAGAGAGATTCTTCGGAATTGCACACAGGGAAAAGCACACAGAAATTCATTTGCTTTGATTCAAAGTACGTCTATGACATCGCAACATCTAACGAATCTTGGATCTATGCAAATGAGTTAGAAACAAATCAGCAATCGACTATATGGATGTGCCAAAACGAGTTTAGTCCAATAAAAGTTGATCGGAGAAGAAACACCTCAAAGCGACTGGTTGCCTCATTCAGAAGTGTTTGGAAAAACTGGATTTGTCGCAATGGTACGATTAGAGAAACTTAAATTTAAAACAGTTCATTCTGAGTGGTACACAACCATTTGTTTGCCAGAAGTTTTTGGTTGATTAAGGAAAACCCACCGGCGAGTATGAATCATCCTTGACTAAGGCAATGCAAGCTCTTACAAAAGAGTTGTTCAGGACTCAAAAGATCGAATTAAAGGAACATTCGTCTTACAGCCCTGAATGGTACCTAATGATTTCTTTTTGTTGTCGAACTTTCTATATATCTATAATGCAAAGTCAACGTCTGGGGAAATGTTGAAGCTGCTGTTTGGAGTGTCAAAAGTGCTTGGGAAATTGGTCCAAACGAAAATATGATAATATTGAAGAATATCTTAAAAGCAATAAAGCCATGTTTTATTATTTTACTGTTTTTTTTTCATTATTGGCTGCACAATATAAAAGGCAACCCTCGCATTAATACAATTATTATAAATTATTTTGACGATATTTACTATTCCCAAGAATTTTGCGCAACAATCAGAAATATGATAGATTTGATTAGAAATATGATAGGGTCTTCATATCGGTATATATATTAGTATTTTTAATTGCTTTTAATCGGGTGGCGCAAAATTAACCATTCAACTTTTTACTAAAAAAAAATTATTTTGAATGACGGATATCTTTATTTTGACCCTTACGTGCTCCATTGCTTGTCTGTTTGTATGCCGCAGCTGTCTAGCTCACAAGTGTCAAATAGGTATGATTGCCGTATTTGCAAATATTATAAATCTTTCCATAATTGATTAATTTTGCGCCACCTGTTATATCGCCTTTTGGAATAGTCCCAAGGTTCAACGTCTATCAATAATAATTCATCGTGATGTTAAAACATTTTGAAAGACCGAAAGTTATTTTTAAAATAGCCATCAATCATTTTTGATAATGCAGACTTCTGCTTCACTATTATTGAGTCTTTTGAAAAAAAGTTATAAAAAATTAAATATATTAAGAAATATTGCAGCTGAAGCGCGTCGTTTAAGTTGGGATTTCGATTTGGATGATAAGCAGCGCTCTGTAAGATCAAAAATATATGACGGCGCGGAACTGCAAGCATTACTTCTGAATTGAATGAAGCTTTCCAAAGCAAATTCACGCATGTTTAAGTATTACTGTATTTTAGATCACACCACATTATAAAACGGTATTCTGGGTAAAGTTATTGAATAGATCGAACATTAGTTCTTCTACATAGCACAATTTCTGTTATATTTACAAACTCAAGTATAGTTTGACAACTCGCCAAAGTATTTCTAAACGTGTTTATATATTTTGCAGGACATTCTATTTTATTTATTTTTTTATCACCTAGTTACCCACCTAATATTCACATGCATACATAATTGGCGCGTAAACCCTTTTCGGGTATTTGGCCGAGCTCCTCCTCCTATTTGTGGTGTGCGTCTTGATGTTGTTCCACAAAAGGAGGGACCTACAGTTTCAAGCCGACTCCGAACGGCAAATATTTTGATGAGGAGCTTTTCATGGCAGAAGCCACTCGGAAGCTTGGCATTGCCTGCCGAGGGGCGACCGCTATTAGAAAATGTTTTTATTAATTTTGCTTTCACCGAGATTCGAACCAACGATCTCTCTGTGAATTCCGAATGGAAGTCACGCACCAACCCATTCGGCTACGGCGGCCGAATATTCACATACCTCCAAAAAAAAACTCAATCCCGCAAACACATTCAAGGACTTATTTATTTGAAAATTACGACGTATTTACTTAAACTTTCTCCTTTATAGCAATAATAAAATACTACTCTTCGTAAAATCTGTACATCTTATTTCGGTATTACCTACATACATTGAAGGAGTACAAACCGCTTAAATGCAACAATGTTGTCACACATGTTTCCTCTACAGCATCATCAAATTTGTGGCAAGTGCTCGTACCCAGCAAGGAAAAGCCGAACTAAGTAGTATGGAAATATTTTCGTCCAGATGCTGCTATTTAGTAGAAAAATCATATTAGTGCGTCATTGACTACAATAATACCGGACGTAAAGTGATCAATTTGTCTTTAAAGTAGTTGATTTTTTTTTTTTTTATGAGAAAGTTTAAGATTTGCTATAAAAGCGCCAATGCATCGCTATGATTAGAGAATATTGGTTCGACACGATTCTACGGACGGGCCGATTAAATTTTGCTTTACCCTTAAGGCTACAGAACTTTAATTAAGATGAATGAGAAGGTGGTAACCTAAAACCCTGATATGATTGTGTGTACTGCTCTTCATCACAAAAAAAGCCAGAGTGTAAAGTATGATACCAAGTTTCCTTTTAAGAGATTTTGCTAAGAAGGAGTCTGCTTCAGAATTTTATTATCAAAAATTATAAAAATGCCTTTTGCGCCGATATGCTAGGTTGTTCAATAAGTTTTGCGGTTCGATAAGAAAAATACAAATTTTTAGCTAGAAATACACTTTATTATTCAGTATAGGCTCCCCGAACATGAATTCAGTTGTTCCAACCTGATTCCAATTTATGAATTCCATCCCTCAAGTGAGAATCTAAAAGGGCTGCAAAATACACTTCCACAGCTGTTATGACCTAATCAATTGATGAAAAACGCTTTCCACGCATGCATTCTTTTAGGTCTGGAAACTAATGAAAGTCACTAGGAGCCAAATCTGATGAATACGGTGGCTGCTCCAACAATTTGAACTTTAATTCATGGCATTTAGCCATTGTCAAAATGCTCTTGTCCTGATGAAAAATACTTTTGTCCTTTTGTAAACTAGGTCTATTTTACAATTTTTTTTCTTTCTAAAAGGTCCAAAAGGTTACAATAATATTCAAAATTTATTATTTCACCAGTTTGCAACTGATGTACGCACAAAATTCCTTTCGCATTCCAAAAAACTGATGGTAACACCTTCTTGGCCATTTTATAGATACGAATTAGCTTCAGAGCTGAAGAACCAGATTCACACCACTTTTTAGTCTCTTGTTTTGATTTAGAATCATGGTGATTGACCCAAGTCTCATCCATAGTTATGAATCGATGCACAAAACCCACTTTATCCTTTCGAAAACGCTCTAAATGTTGCTGAGAAAGTCGCATTCGAATGTGTTTTTGTTCTATTGTTAGCACCCAATGCGCATTCAGCTTTCTGAAACCCAAAACTTAAGTTAAAATATTGCTTACACTGCCCAATAAGATGCTTAGGGCTTCTACTAAATCTCTTTTAGTCACTCAATATTTTCCACTTACTTGTACTTATGGATTGAATTTGCGCTGTACACTAATTTAAATTTTTTTTTTTTCAATTAAATTGAGTGGGTTGTTTTCTATACGTATATAATATAGATTTCATTATTACTGCTCTTTCACAGTTTTTTGGGAAACTATTTAGATTATTTCATTTTACACGATTTCTTCAAGTTGTGGAACCTATCCCCAAATTTACCATATGTCAAATGTATAAATGCATTTTTTTGCACAATTTTTGTTTTTTGGAATATTTTCTAAGGAACGTATCTACCATGTAAAAATAGAGATGGATGTGTACATGTTGGATAATATTTTTTTTGGCTAGTATGAACTGGAATGTTTGTAGGTCATTTGATATTTCGTGTGACATCGCCGTGTTAAAAAAAACCACTTGCCTACATGGGAAAAATATAGAGCACAAACTCGTTGAGTTAAAAAGTGAACTGGTAGTATTCAACCTCATAACTATAGCTTTCCCTGCAGGGCCACTATGTACGCACGTAAGTACATTGAATGCGTGAGCAGCGAGCAAGGCTTATTTTACTTGTTAGCGCATTTTCGAACCAAGTAATATAGTTTATAGTTCAATTAAAATGGTGTTGCATTTAAGTGTAATAAAATGTGGCAGTAATCGGACCAGCACAAGAACTATGAGACCAATGAGAAATTTCCTCGTAAAGAAAAAGCAATATGACATACATAAATACAAATGTACACTAAGAGATAGCAGATAAATTTTTGAGGAATACTTATACATACATACACACATATATAGATTATTCATTTGAACGCCATAAAGCAACGGTAAAAATAAGAAAGTGGCATACTTTTTAAATTTGTATGAGTCCTGGCTTAACTGTAGAAAAGATATGCAAGGAGCAAGTATTATTAAGTAGCTGTACTTGGGAACCAATCAAATTTTATAGCAGAAGTACTTTTATGCTTTTGCTCATCATTTCGAAAGTTTGTTCCTGTCAAAAGTATGAACTTCAAATGTAAAAGAGTAGTAAAATGTTTGTATAAGTATGTAATTATTATACTGATAAGTAATACTTACGAAGCCCTTTGCAATGCTACTATCTACATATAAATCTAAATATGTAGGAGCCTACGAGAAACTTTGTTTCTGATTGTTGTTGTTTATAAGACCCTATACTATACATCAATACATTTGTGGCGAGTATGAATGTGGAATGCACAAATGCCATGCAATTTGTTTTGAAGCGCCAAGTTGTACCAATCCGCTGCATATGCTGTAGTTGAGATATTAAGCGCAATCAAATAGATGATAAAATTGAGCCAATAATCAGTGTACATATACATATATTAGTCAGACAGTCGTTCTTTATTACTGAACATAGTACAGATGATTTTTTTCTAATCCTACTAAAATATATTCTGTGGTTAGAAAAGCTGAGGATGTTCCTATGTTCCAATCATAAATTAATGCGTTCGTTCGCTGGTGCAATAGCTCTGGCGTCTCTCTAAATGATATGTTTTCTTGTTACTTTAGCCAAAATTGAAAATTTCTTTCATGCATCTTAAAGTATTGCTAATACTTCACTTTAATCTGTTTATGAATTCAAATATTTTGGTGTGATCCTTGACTCTTATTTGATTCGAAATCACATGAACTTTTTGATGCGATTTATGAACCTTTTAAACGCACTTAGGAATGCTGATGTTGACAGAACACCAACAAATTCGAGATGCATCGCACCAGTGCACATACAAATGAACGAGGAGATGTAGCCTTTGGTAACCTTAGCTCCTCTTCCTTGGGTGAACTTGTAGAGGTAAGGTCCAGCGAAATCGACAGCAGTATGAGTAAAACAACGGGCGTAGGTTGTGCGAGTGACAGGTAGATCACCCATGACTTGTGTGGTAAGATTGCGGTTCAAATAAGTGCATTTGACGCACTTATGGTACACATTACGCATCAAGCTACGAGCGCCGACAACCTAATAACGGCGTTGCAAGACAGTTTGCATAATGCGGGGCCCAGCGTGCAAAGTGAGTTTGTGTATTTCGCAGACTATTAACTTAGCAAGCGGACAATTCTTAGTCAAGATAATGGGATGCCTAACATCAGGAGCGACATGGTTGCCTAGTTTGTCGAAGCAGCCTTTGCTCTTATGAGGATATTAGCCCCTGCAGGAGAACTCAGAGTATACTTCACCGTAGACGAAGATTGTGAGCTGTTTGAAAGATGCGTCTGTGGCAATTTTCGGTTGAATAGCAGACACACATTTTTCCCACTCTACTAAGGGCACCCTCTTCCGATAAAGTTTCACCAGCTCCTTCCTTAACGCAGTTTCCATTGCCACTTACTACTAAGTAAATAATAAATTATTCTGCTAAAATTAATATGACTCATTTATTTATAATTTATTCGAGTTGAAAGTTAATAAAATATTTAAAGTTTTTAATAAAGTTGTGATTTTTACAAATTGATTTAAATAAAATTGTGTTCACTTATTTGATTTCTTTTACTTTCTAATGCGAGGGAATCTTTTTTAATGGATCGTGTGATAAATTTCCTGGATCTATTCCGTGAGGTGTCATTGTGTCCTTTGCCAGAGGAATAGTAAATGTCAGTTTATATAAAACAATGGGAGTGTTACCATCGCCTTGTGAATCTACAGTTGATTTGAAATGTTCAAAAATGTTCGCGGCGTATCCAGCGCAGCTTGCGATAATGCAGATCGCGAAAACAACTAAAGTTTTTAACTTCATTTTCACTTAACACAACTGAAAGCAATGGTTGGCGAAGCTTGACTGGTATCAGAGAGTAGGTAAAGGCTTTTATATATAAGTAGATTTCGAATCTTAGTCATCGATATATTTTTTGCCACTAGTGTATTCTTGCAAATTACTAAAAAAATTGCGGTCATGCCACTATTACATTCGAACTCCTACAGCCAACTATTTCGCTTTATAGTTAAAACAACAGCTCGCGATATGAACAAGGCAATCAGTAGAACCACGTAATTGCACATTCAAGATGGTGCGAAATTAATCATAAAATTGGTTTTAAATAACTTTTTTACTAAAAAATAAAATTATTTTGAGAAATCTTAATTTGAGCTTCACGTGATCCACTGGGTGCCTGATTGTATACTGCAGCTGTAAACTAAGTATCAAATATGATTGATCTTTCCATAGGGTGATTAATTGTGTGCTACCTTTTATATTTAGTAATAAACGGATATCGAAACAGCCTGACTTTGAGTTATGTTCTAAGGTTTAAGTATCTAGCTTATCGATAAGATGTTAAAAATCGACTGCCAAGCTCCCACTGAAATCTCGAGTAAACAAGAAAGCGCTTTGAGATATTTACTACATAAATAATTATATACTTAGAATTACATATAAATAAGGGGCCTAGCACATAGATGATATTCGTTTTATTGTGCTTACCTCCTTTTCAGAAGGTACTAACCTTACAAAGACAACTGCTAAAATTACATGATATTCTATTCATTAGTTCGTGAGTTTGTTTGCTAAGAGTGAAGTTACTTCTGTTCTTTTTACAACAAATGGATCAAGAAAAATTAAACACTGTTTCTTTATTGAAAAAAAGTACCGTTCAAGCGAAGGGGGCTCCACTCCATCAGAAATAATAATAAAACAATGAACTGTTGACTTCAAATGTGTTCGTAGAGACACCGATGATGTGCAATTCAGTGGATGTCCAAATGAGACGGTAACACCAGAAAACATCAAAGAAATCCTCAAAATCGTTTTGAATGATAGAAAAGTGAAGTTGCGTGAGTTAGCTGACATAGTAAAGATATTAAAAGAACGTATTGGCTTTGGCCACATTTGCTCACGATTGACTAAAACTCACCGTGTCACAAGTCAATCAAAACAAGTGCAAAACTACATGAACTGAACGTCGATTTGCTCCCACATCCAGCGCGTTCACCCTATTTGGCTCCCAGCGACTACTAGCAGACCTAAAAAACATTCTCGCCGTTAAGAATGGTTTTCTTCATTTTGGTGTTTTTACCGAGATTTTTTCAGGCAACCGCTATGAGAAAAAACGTGTGCTGTCATTTGTGCCGTTTTCTTTGAAAGTGATGGAAGAGCATTTTATTTTATAAGGAGATATTTAAGGTTTTACACTTGAATAATTTGAAAATATTACACTAGTTTTGTATATTTTAAATACATATTGAATTGATTTAAAATTATATTGCATTAATTTTTTCTAATGAGATAAAGAAAAATGTATAAAATGTATGTATATATTTAAAGACTTAAAGTGACTTACATCATTTTCAAACAAACCAGTTTTCTTATGAAATTTTTTCTTAATACTTCAACAATAAAAAAAATAAATAAAAAATTACTTTATTTCCCTTATACCCTTGCTATTATTATATAATATTTCAACTCTTTTATTTTTAAATGATCAAGTTCTCGAAAATAGTATTGATGTATTGAAGGGATATATGGTAATAAAACATTCATATCTATACATTTTTCGATTGTGATGGGTCTGGAATGATGATTAAAATGTGTACTACTATATTTCCAAAGTACTGTGGTCTTCCCGTTAGGGCAATAAATTTAATGATTTGAAATCTTCATTCTCACTAAATGAAGTTTGATAGAACATTTCATATGGTTTGCTTTTTAAAATCTTTATCCAACATATCTTGAACCAATTTAATTCTGCACAATGGAAATTTTTTAGCCTTCTTATAATTGTATCTACGAAGGGTTTTGTAGAAACAAAATCTGCTTGTTTCATTTCGTGCAAAATAAACTCTTTATATTTTCGTCATTGTTTGACAATAAATCTTTTATGATCGATAATTTCTACGCTATCCTTGGGGAACTGAACGACTTTAAGCCACATTGAAGCGAATTTCAAATTTCTATTTTACTGCACATTTATCTGTGACTCTAAGAGTTTCAGTTTAGTCCAAGTAAATACTTTATAAGGGCTTATTCACAATTATCTCTTCTATTTATTCTGAAACACTACTAATCAGATCGCATCCACGCGAGGTTAAGCGTTTTCAGCTCGGACTGGTTGCACGAGTATCTACTCAAGTAAAATATTTTGTGAAATTGACAAAATCAACGATATACTTTTCGTGCTGATCTTTCAAGACAAATGCTTATGTTAACAAGCTGAAGTCCATAAAAATATTTAAATACAACATTGAGCCGAAACGATGATAAACGTGATCTAAAGTGTCAAAAAGTATTCGCTTTTGTCTTCACAATATTGCCGCCTACTGTATCGATATATTTTATATTTTTGGAAACTACAATAGATGAAATAAATTTTATATACAGAAGCAATCTGAGTAAAAAGAAAAAAATATGTAAATTGTTTTAATCTATCGAGCTGTTTAATAACAGCCTGACCTAGTTGCAAGCCGACTGTCAGTTTCCTACGTGTCTGGTGGAAGTTTTATATTTTCTATCGAGTGCCAAAACTCGAGCAAAATACTTCATACAAAATTAAATTAAATTTGCCACAAATGTTGTGAATACATGAAAACAGAATGTCAAAATGGAAAATGGATGAATAAAGTGAGTACTGGCTTTTGTCACTTTGTGTATTTTTTTTTGTAGTGTTAATTTTTAAATTTTCACAAAAGCAACAACGCTGCATTCAAATGAGTTTAATTGCATTTTAAGCGAAAAGGCAGTAAAGCTTAAAACAAAAAATACCAATTAAATGAACAATTGAATGAACGAAAAAAAAACGGAATTAAAAATAGCGCAGTAAAGGCAGTAAATGTGGCAACATAAAAATGTAACGGTAGAGGTATTGTATGTACCAAGTGAATGGCAGCAAGTGCAACGAATGGGCCACACATGCGCAAAGCAAAAAAAAAAAAACAGAAAAACAACAAATAGCGAAAAGTGTAACAAATTTATTGTGTGGCAATTTCTCTGGCACTTAGCTACCGGTACCAACAGCAAAAACTCGCCATGCGACACTCAACACTCAATATTCCGCACAGCAACACAAGCGCAAACACATACACACGCCCAGTTAGTTAATGCTTTCGATAGCTTCGCATTTTTGTTATTGTGTTGTCGATAATGAAGCAACGTTAAATGCAGCTGTGCAAAATGGAGTGTAGAAAGCGAAAACGGAAAATAAAAATAAATGTCCATTAAAGAGAGAATGCAATGCATTTATCTTATGGCCTTTACTGTTGTTATTGCTATCGTTAGCACAACACTGGAATGCTGCACAGGCGCCAGCAATGTTAAGGCGCGCCAAGATGCCACGTTGCCACGACAATATCGATTTAAAGAAATAAATATGTAATTATTTTTTGTTTGTTATCCCGATTTCCCGATTTATTATCTCACAATAACACTTTTTACTTCAGTCCATTAAATTCGATTAGCTGAGGGTGGCATTTGTTTTGCTGGCTTTTACTCTTTTCATTGCTTCGATTTGGTACTGATTATCAAGGAGAATTTCATGCAGCATCTATTAATTAGTGGACCATTTCAGGGACTTGCAATAAATGAAAGATGGAAAGTAGTTTTAAGCGAAAATATTGGTAACTGTCTTTAACCACCTAACGGCTCGGCATATTCGTGAAAAATTTACACAAAATGATAAATAGTTTTAAGATTTGTTGACGGGTGGAATTTAAATCCGCGGTCAAAGTTGACAAATTCAATACTAAACTAATATATAAGACGGCAATCTCTTAAAATTCGTTACTTCTTGCCGAATATACCCACAGAAATTACTATTAAAGGCATCATAGGTTTTGAGTATTTACTATTAATTTTAAAATTTTTTCTGTAATAAATACAATACTCGTAACAATCCAAGTTTCAAACTTTGTATTAGATTTTCAAAAATCGACAAATTTTCATAAAATTTGTATTTATTACAATTTTAAAAGAATTTGAGTACGCAGTTTCATAGTCCATTAAATTTTAGTGAAAAAATGCAAGTTTGATCTCACTCACAGTTTTCTTTGATTTTTGATAGATAAATATTTTGAAATATTTCCGAGACAAACAAAAAATATGTCGTGCATTTGCTACATGGAAAAATTTGCCACATTTTAGAGGAAAAAATTATCAAAAAAGAACGAAAGTTTTGAGCAACTTTAAACGTTCACAAATTAAAAAAAAAATGTAATAAAAACTTCTGAAAATTCGATAAACATTTTTTTTAAATACATACTAAATAGTAAAAACTTATCAATATAAGATGCTTTTATAATAATTTCTGGGGAGTGTAAATGCAGTTTGGGAGTCTCATGGTTGGTGAATCTAAATGGTAATCCAGACATGTTTACATACTTAGCAGTATAGAATTTTGTTTATTTTTTCTAACACTAAGAGCCAGTATCAGGCCATTGCATACTGCACATGATCAGGATATGATCCACTAACCTTGTCGTTTCTGCGACCAATCCCAGGAGACTTTAATGCACCTTTTTGTTGAGTGCTGAGCTATAGCACGGATAAAGTTGAGACATCTCGGCCATTTGCAGCCAAAAGAAAGATGCATCGCTCAGCCCAACCCAGCTCTATCTTAAGTTTAATAAAAGAATTGATTCTGAATGAGGTACTATGATGAGTAGAGGGCGCAAACGACCATGAGGTCGAAGTGCAAACTAAATCTAATTTAAGAGTCAATATCTACCCAATGCGCCGATACTCGCTAATTTCTTGTAAGCATGAACACTTGCTGTCCCGTAAAAAGTATCAAAAAGTTCAAATAAAGTTATTGAATAATTAAATGAGTTCCTACAAGACTTAAGTCAGGGCTTGAACAGGAAAGCTTTGTCAATTTCTTAGTTTATTTTCATTATTTTAAACTCATTGAGTACGTGTAGTATGTACGATAAGCCGGGTCGATTTTTGGGGAGGCAAAAAAATCGCCCATTGCTCTGCGAAAATCGTATTTTAGGGATCAAAATAAGAAACTTTGCCGAAGGAACCATACCTCTAAAACGAATTCTGATGTCCCCCAATTTGGGTCGAACTTTTTAGTTTCTTTTCTCAAGTAAAGGCCAAAAATGGTGATATTTTGAAATGATTGTATGGGGAACCCCCCAGGGGAGTTCCACGGGGTGTCCCACTGGCATGGGTGGATCGGCCGTCCAAAGTTAGTGGGGGTCGGTCATACATTTGGACTCGATTGGAGCACTCTAAATGGGTCAAAGTGGGCTTTTTCGTTCGACCCAAATTGGGGGACATCAGAATTCGTTTTAGAGGTATGGTTCCTTTGGCAAAGTTTCTTATTTTGATACCTAGAATACGATTTTCACAGAGCAATGAGCGATTTTTAAATCGACCCGCCCTAATGTACGACCATCTTCTAATTGCTCGAGCCAATGACTAATTAATTCATCTCCAACATCGACGTTAGATTTTGTGAGCTTCTTTTTTATAGATATTCTCCCAGCGATCACGAAAGCCAATATTTGATGCCAGGCGCACCTCTTTCTTCTTCTTTCGGACACATTCTGCTACTTTATACATTTTCATTAATATAAGTACAAGTGGAATTTTACCCTCAAAGTGCCAAGTCTAACAAAAAAAAGTTTACAACCAAACTCCAGATAGATATTGTTGTTGTAGATTGAATTGGCTCCTTACTAACCGAGAAATATATTCCAATGGCACTTGCATGTTCTGTAGGGTGGAAAATCAAACCGCAAAATATTTGCTGGCATCGTGCCCAGAACCGATCCACAAGCAGGACCAACACCCAGGTAAAGACATTTTTTCGCATAGAAAACTATGCACATACGTATAATGCTTGCAACGCCTGAATTGTTCAAATATAGCGTTTTTCAATAGGTGCGCTTCAACTTTTTTCCGATAGGGAGGGCGAACGACGCAATATTTTTTATTTTTCGCTTATCATTTGTAAACTTCATTAGCATACATTTCATCATGGAACGCTACACACTTGAGCAACGATTGCAAATCGTGCAAATTTTTTATGAAAATAATCGTCCAGAAAAAAAATAATGATCCAGATTTTTTCCAAAAAATCATCTTCAGTGATGAAGCTTACTTTTGGCTCTATGGCTTTGTCAACAAGCAAAATATGCGTTACTGGGCAGAAAGCAATCCACACGTGATTCATGAGGAATAACTGTTTGGTGCGGTTTACATGCCGGCGGCGTAATTGGCCCATATTTTTTCGTTGACGAGAACGATCGCCACGTTACTGTGAATGGAAATCGATACCGCGACATGATAAATGATTATTTTTGTCCGCAATTGAATGGTATGGACTTAGACGACATGTGGTTTCAACAGGACGGGGCCACAAGCCACACAGCCCACGCTACAATTGATTTGTTGGAGAGTAAGTTCGATGAGCGCATTATTTCCAGAAATGGACCGGTCGAATGGCCGCCGCGCTCGTGTGATTTGACGCCTCCAGACTATTTTCTTTGGGGTTATGTGAAGTCACTGGTCGACAGTAACAAGCCGGCGACGATTTGTGAGCTCAGAGCCAATATTGAACGCGAAATTGCTGGAATTTCGGCCGATTTATGCAAAAGAGTGGTCGAAAATTGGGTTCAACGATTGGGCTTCGTAAAACGTGCACGCGGTGGTCATGCAAAAGAAATCGAATTTCATACTTAAATGTTCAAACTCGATAATAAAAAAAAATTTGTTAAAAAAGTCAAACCGTTTGTGTTTTATTCAAAAAAAAGTTGAAGCGCTCTTACTGAAAAACGCTTTATTTATCGGCCGCCGCTATTACCAGGATGTACCAATTACGGCAGTGCGCATTCTATGCATTCTCGATGTGCCACTTTAAGATAGCTGCTCGCGATTTTTGCATGTTACATCCAACATTAACTTAAATTAAATCAAAGTGAAGTTTAGAGCCAGCATTCATCAGCAACAACCACATCAACACAACGGTAACGGAGACATCATGCGGAAAAGCAATTCATCACTGTGAGCACACAAATACATTTGCGTGTAAGGAAAGCGCGGTGCATGTAAGTGGGTACGTATTTGTACGTGTTTGGTTACATACGTACCCAGCAGAGAAAACTTGAACTAGTGAAGCATATTTCTGGTTCGAAAATGGTAAGATTTCGGCATTCATAGTACAAATAATGACATTTTCCTTCAGAGGAATGAGCCGCCTAAGCGATTTCGTATTTCGATGGAGTTTTCGGTGATTACTGATTTTGGGCGGTCCGTATGTTCATTGTCATTTATGTCCTCTCAACCGTCTCTGAAACATGTAAACCACTCATGAACTCTGGCATGAGATAGACAATCATCGCCATAATCTTTTTCTATCAATTCCGATTTTAAAACAAAATTTTATATTAGTTCGAAACTCATTTTTGTACCGATGACATAATTATCCTTAAACTTTAGACGCAATAATTTCGCTTCCACTGAACCAAATGCCACAAAGCTTTCACTGGAAGTCAGCTGGAGATATAACTTCCAACGCCCCAGCTCATTAAAAAGATGGCGCCATCAAAAACATTTATGATGATGCCAGTCTTTTTTATTTTGGACTTCATTTTATAAAAATAGTTATTCGAGCAAAGAGAAGAGTCATGTGACCAAATTAGTAGCACTAGGGTTTGAGAGTTTTGGCAGTCAGTACTCCTGCGCAGGATAATGGATATACACACTTAGCTACGATTCTTAAGCCTTGCTTCATGGGTCCAAAACGTACTACTGAAACAATAAACCTATGCTCAATAAAAAAATAAAGATTATTTGAAGGCTTAGCTTTCTTGCGGGAAAATAGATTTGCCAAATAGCAGCACCTACTTGAATATGGAAAGAGAAAATAGAATAAGAAATAAAGCGTTTTTCAGTAAGAGCGCTTCAACTTTTTTGTTTGAATAAAACACAAACGGTTTGACTTTTTTAACTATTTTTTTTATTATTATCGAGTTTGAATATATACATTTAAGTATGAAATTCGATTTCTTTTGCATGATCACCGCGTGCACGTTTTACGAAGTCCAATCGTTGAACCCAATTTTCGACCACTCTTTTGCATAAATCGGCCGAAATTCCAGCAATTTCGCGTTCAATATTTGCTCTGAGCTCACAAATCGTCGCCGGCTTGTTACTGTAGACCAATGACTTCACATAACCCCAAAACGGGACGGCTTGTTAAATGGACCGTAAAATGGCCGTAATGCTCTTAAAGTAGCAGCAACAGAACGATTATTTTCATAAAAAATTTGCACGATTTGCAATCGTTGCTCAAGTGTGTAGCGTTCCATGATGAAATGTATGCTAATGAAGTTTACAAATGATAAGCGAAAAATAAAAAATATTGCGTCGTTCGCCCTCCCTATCGGAAAAAAGTTAAAGCGCACCTATTGAAAAACGCCTTAGTAGTAAATAATCTGCAAACAGAGGCACTATGATTGCCAAAATGACGATATAATAGTTTCGTGCTGAAAAAGACTCTTCCACGATCAACCTCATACTAAGTTATAGACAAATTTGCCAGTTGCGTGGAGTCACAGGGCGACATAATAGGACTATGAATAAGTTCGTGCGGTTTTTTTTTCGAAATTTGAAACTTTATTGACGTAAAATGGTTACAAATTTAATATTCAAAATATTGTCCATCGCTTACTACTACTTTTTCCCATCTTTCTGGCAATTCACGGATTCCCTTTGTGAAAAATTCGGTCGGTTTTGCCGCAATCCACGAATCGATCCATTTTTTGACTTCATCGTAATTACGGAAGTGCTGGTCAGCCAGGCCATGTTGCATCGATCGGAAGAGATAGTAATCGGATGGCGCAAGGTCTGGACTATACGGCGGGTGGGGTAGGACATCCCATTTGAGCGTTTCTAAGTATGTTTTGACCACTTGTGCAACATGTGGCCGAGCATTGTCATGTTGCAAAATAACTTTGTCGTGTCTATCGGCGTATTGCGGCCGTTTTTCTCGCAGTGCTCGGCTCAAACGCATCAATTGTCGTCGGTAGACATCCCCCGTAATCGTTTCATTCGGTTTCAGTAGCTCATAATACACAACACCCAGCTGGTCCCACCAGATACACAGCATAACCTTCAGGCCATGAATATTCTGCGCCGACGTCGATGTTGAAGCATGGCCAGGGTATCCATACGTTGCCCGACGTTTTGGATTGTCGTAATGGACCCACTTTTCATCGCCAGTCACAATTCGATGCAAAAAACCCTTTCTTTTGTGCCGTTGAAGCAGTTGTTCGCATGCCATAAAACGGCGTTCAACGTCTCTTGGCTTCAATTCATACGGCACCCAATGGCCTACCTTTCGGATCATTCCCATGGCTTTTAAACGTTTGGAAATGGTTGATTGATCAACTCCCAAAGTTTTTGCAACCTCTTCTTGCGTTTGAGCCGGATCTTGATCGAGCAATTCCTCCAATTCGGTATCCATGAACTTTGGCGGCGCACCCTCGCGTTCTTCGTCTTCCAAGCCAAAATCACCACTTTTAAAGCGTGCAAACCACTTCTGGCACGTTCGCTCAGATAGAGCATGCTCACCATAAACTTCCACCAAGACACGATGACTTTCGGCTGCTTTTTTCTTCATATTAAAATAATGAAGAAGAATTCCCCGCAAAAACACATTATTTGGCACGAAATTCGACATTTTCAAGTGTGGTAAAAATATTGTTGTTTACGCTTCAAATAAAAAACTTATACTGACGTTTGTGCCTTACGACAGTAGCTCTCCAATGAATGTTTGGAAACGTGGATCGATGGAATAATAATCAAGTTACGCCATCTGTTGTAAAACCGCACGAACTTATTCATAGTCCTATTAATTTTGTAAACAAACCATTAGCAAAGTGTACGAAAAACTGACAAAAGAAGAGTTCAGTGAAATTATTTATATTATTTTAAAATAAAAAAAAAACTATCCAGACATGCAGTAAGCATATAAATTTAAAATAAAACAATTTTTTTATCTTTACACTCCATATCTCTGTGATGTCATGCGTAAAAAGAGGTAATTTTGTATGCAATTATGAACTGGTAAAGTGGCTTGCACTGATTCAAAAATTTTCAATTTTTTGAAATCTATTTTTCAATTTCACATTCTTTCAGCAAACGTGTAAAATGTGTAATTGGCCTACACATCCTTTGTTAGGGGTGTGTCCAAGCGTCTCCACGCATGTGTCCGACTGGATATTCTCCCACAATTACATAGAAACCCTCAACTTTTCCGCCGCCCATGAATGGCACGGAACTTGCACGACCCGAGATCTCTACCTTGAATCATGTGCACAACGCAGATATACTTATGTACATGTATGTAGATACTTATAAGCAGTTAAGTAAATGCATTTGTAAGCATTCATATGCTGAAAGGCATTTAAAATGCGTGTGACGTAATACAAAAGCAGATGCTAGAAAAAAGCAGCAGGATTTTATCATGTGCATGCATGTAAATAGCAACTAGTTCACACATACGCTCACATTTACACGCTTATAAGCATGGGTGACTGCAGTCACCCAGCAGGGAAAAGCTGAACTGGTGAAACAACCTTCTGATTCTGAGCTATATTTAGATTTCGAAAAACTGTGAAGCATAACATAGTACCAGTATACTATACTTAGCTGGCCGTTTAGCGACACCTGCGCCTTTCGCCTCATGCGATGACTAAGACTTGTGATGCAGTAAGTTGCTGGATCAAATTGGGCTGATAGATGATGCAGTTTTGTCTAGTCTATTCTATTGCATCGCCTTTGAATATTAATAAAAACTAAATTGGTTAATTTATTATATAAATGTTAAGTCAAAATATGTAAGAAAAAGAGCATTGAAAATTTTGTGGTTGATTCCACAAATCGAACGTAAGATCACTTGGGTGATATGGTTTTGCTATAACAAAAGTATAGTGCCAGGTCACATGTTTGATTCTCATATTTAAAATTTATTAGCATACAATTCCTAGAATTTAGTGACCCAGAAAATCGGCCAGAAGCCGAGAAAAATAACATTTGCTCTAAACTTTAGGCTTACAAGGTTATGAGGATGCTAATTACGAATCAATTTTTTTTTTTTCAAAGTTTAAGTGCGCGGATACAATATGGAGGACTCTAAATATTTAGTTGGAAAACGTATAGTGTCAGCTGAAAATTGTTTCAAAAATATTTTCAAAGTTATGTTAATGTTATGGTTAGATTTTCGAGATTGCTGACCTCGAAATTGCACATAAATGAATATAAAGTTTCCGACACTTTTCTTTTATGAGATGATAGATGATGCTAGACGTGTGACCCTTTCTGTTGATAGACAAAGCTATGGCTGATCGATTCCAAGACAAGTACTCAAAGTATTTTGGACAATGTTGCGAATTTTTCTGAAAATTGGTTTGCTTGTAGGCTTGAGTATAGAACCATAAGTAAATTGAAAAGTTAGGAAATAATTTAATACTTTTGGTATACAGTTTTTAATGTGAAATATTTTAGGTTTCTTTCTAACATTTTTCTAATTTTTTTTTAAATATTTTAGAATAAAATATACTTAAAAATTTTTTTTTGAATAAAATGAATTTGTTCTCTTCAAATTATTTCTTTAACATTTTCAATTTACTTATTTATTTATTTAAAGCTAATTGTCCTTAAAAGTATATATAAAATTTAAGTAACAATGGAATTTATGTAATATACATGTTTTGGGTTATTTGTTTTTTTTTTTTTTGTAAATTAATAAAAATACCCGTCTCAAATATATTTCTCCTTTTTCATTAACAGCCTAGGCTATGCTTAATAATCTTTGAAAGTTCCATAGTGGCATCCTCATAACTTTTCGAGTCATACTCGTATTCAAATAATATACATACAGCCCACCAGCGAAAAATCATTGCAAAATACTACTCTAAGGGAGGATAAACATAAGTGCTCGTGTAAATCTAACGATCCTCTGCATACATCAGTGAGCAGATACACAGCATCTTTCTTTTGCTCACTGTACGTATTTGAAATAACTCGAAAAGTTATAAGAATTCTACTGTGAAACTTTCGGAGATTACTGAGCATAACTTTTGATGTTAGTAGAAGTCATAAGAGTTTGTCGAATGCGAAGGGAAACATTTTTTTGCAAAAAAACAAAATTTTTCCGAAAACAATTTTTTTTCAAACTATATTTTATCCTGAAAAATAAAAGTATATACAATCTTTTTTTCCAAAAATTTTTTTTAATTTTAATCCAAATACATTTATTAAAAAAAACTCGTAAGCAGCAAAAATGAGTTTTTCACAAATGACAAACAAAAAAATGTTCCCTAAAACCTTTAACAAAAAAAGAAGTAAGTTTTTCGGAAAAAACATTTTTTTTAAGAGTACATTTTGTTTGTATATGTGGCAGCCGCCGAAGACGAATAAGTTGATGCGTGACTTCCATTCGGAATTCACAGAGCACGTAGGATCGAATCTCGGTAAAACACCAAAATTAAGAAAAACAGTTTTCTAATAGCGGTCGCCCCTCGGCAGGCAATGACAAACCTCCGAGCGTATTTTTGCCATGAAAAAGCTCCTCATAAAAATATCTGCCATTCGTAGTCGGCTTGAAACTGTAGGTCCCTCCATTAGTGGGACAACATCAAGACGCACACCACAAATAGGAGGAGGAGCTCAGCCAAACACCCAAAAGGTATATGCGCCAATTATATACAATATATAAATATATAAAATTAAAAATTAGAATGAATTAAAAAAGAAATTTTAAGCAAAATTTGTTATAAAAAATAAAAATTACAAAATGTTCAAAAATTATACCATCTTTAAAAAACTTACCAATATTCATATCTTAAAACCTATACTTTGGCTTATACTCGTAAAGTGATTTGTTTTCTCCATTTATATTTGGGAAATGAGCATTTTTAATTTGCTGCATTGAGATTTTTTTCGTTATCTATATTTTCAAAATTAATTGCCCTTCAAAAATATTTATTTCATTTTATTTGTCTATATTTTTTTAATATTTTCGAAATTGTATGTTAAAACAATCGTCACCAAATTTACAAGCATAAGCAAAATAGTCTTCTCCAGTTCATTTCTTGGTTAACATTTCAGAGAGTGAGCCACTGTGCACTGGCTCTCATCTATCGCATTTAGAAACAAATTATAGCGCCACTACTTTTCATCTATCACACTATTTGGAACTAATCCTGAGTTATTCCAGGCTTTTCATAGTATACCATCAAGCAAATTCTTCTGTAGTTATATGGAAAAGGCGGAAACGCGACCAAGTTTTATCATTCGGAATTCACTACTAGTGCACCAGTTTGGTCGATTTTCCTGCAGGGCAACATACCATCCCATACTCATGATAAATGTCGACTTAACCGTGTGCAAAAACAAAGTAACTAATGTGTATGCATTTGGCATTTGACAAACTTTAACACTGGCCTGGACTGTCATGGCTCAGGCTGTGGCCGAGGCAGCGGTGTAACTAGAATTTGTCATACCAAATACGACAACTGTTATATTACATTGTAGCATTGTTGTTGTGAGAGGACGTAGGATGCTAGCAGTGAATTTAATCTAAATTCTAAGAATTTAATACTCACACCACTTTAGCCCTCCGTTAGCTCGTTTTTATTTTTTATTTTTATTTTATTTTTTATTTTTTAGTCTCAACCGCAACGTGATGGAAGCTACGTATACTCGCAAACTATACAACGAAGCCTTTCACATTCCTCTGTTGCTTGTGACTTTTTTATGCAGCAACATCAACAGCCATATGAAAAAGTTCTACTATGAAAAATAGCTTACGACTAAACTTCAAATCTGCATCAAAAACTTTGGAGGGCTCTTCTCATCAGTTTTGACTGCATATTGTGATGAAACCAAGAAATGCCTAACTTGAATGCTTATGCGTGCACATTTTGGTATGTAAACCTTTATTGAAACCTTGGTAATTTTATGGAAGGCAGAGCAGTTTGGTTTAAGATTATCATTAAATGGATAATTTGGCATCCTGAAGTTAAACGATATATTATATAAAAGAGATACAAAAAAATAATCATTTTTGAAAAGGCGGGTATGTCTAATGACAGAAAAAAAGGAATGAGATAAAATCAAAGCAAAATTAGTGTACTAGGGGATCAGTTTTGCAAATTTTTGATATGGTCATTGTTGAAAAATCGCAATTCAATTTAGTTTAAAGATGCTTTTTTTTCTACAACAATGACCTTATTGCGAATCAGTGTGGTAACAGTAGTCTTTAACGGAATTACTGTACCAACCCATTTATAGAATAAGACAGTTTTTGTTATAAATGTACATACATATAAACATGGTACTTACATTATTTAAAAAAAGTACCGGGAATCGGTTAAAACCCCAGATATTTATTATTTATTTAAATTTACTATATCGCTTCGAAAGTACGCACTTTCCGAAAAAAGCGTTCACATAGGATTTTCTTCTCCCATCAATCAATTTCTTAAATGCTTTTTCCGGAATCGACTTCCGTTTTTGTCGCGAATTCTCCAACACCTGGTTTTTGACTTGGTAACACTTTGTATACTCTCTTCTCATACGAAAAATGCAACTTTCGTACAAGAATTACGATGACATTTTGGTCGAGAAAGAAAAATGAGATTTAGAAGCAAGCGATAGAGTGCAATTATACCATATTTTAGAGAAAGTCGAATTTGTGATCTTTGATTTAGTTTCTTACTAAGCAAGAAAACTTAAGGGAAAACCATACATTTAGTTTGGAAAATTAGTTTTATTCAATTCATAGTAAAAAATGTGTGAAAATAATATAAAATTAAGAATCAATTTACTTTTGCTCAATATGACCACCTATTGTCTTGACCATAGCCTTGGGACGGTCCAGAAACGAATCGCAACCTGCCCGAATGTGACTTGCAGGTATTTGGCCCACCCGCGGATATTGGCTTTTTTCAGCGCGTCGAGACTGATGAATCTTTTAGTTTGGACCTTTGTGAGACGGTGCCGAGTCATGTTGAAACGTTCCTGGTCTGCCGCCGAAATGTTTGTCTCCTCACGGCTTCATGCCAACCTCCAGAATACTTTCACGATAATATTTCGCGTTTAACTTGACCAGGGTCGTAAAGAGCATATCCGGGCCCCTGGGGGAAATTGCAAATGCGGGCCCTTTCCAATTACGTCTAATTCATATAAATACGTACAATCTCGAGTCCTCTGAGAACTCCGGGCCCGGGGAAAAAGTACCCGATCTCCCCCCCTATCGTTGGGCCTGACCTTGACGCATTTACCAGGCTCGATAAAAACGATTGGAGAGCGCCCATCTGCGGTTGTAGCAGCCCAAACCATTACCTGTGGTGGGTGCTACCTCCTGGTGGCCAATCTATGACTGAAACTCTCGTATGAAGGATCGGTCAAATAAACCCTATCGGGTTTAGGAGTTTACAAATTGCTCAATTTGAAAAATTTTCTCGTCAGAAAACGCAATGTTCGGAAATTGGCCGCTTTCGACTAAACGAAGCAACTGCTTCGTTCTCTCAAGCCTGACTTGTTGCTGCTTTGGTGTGAGATGATGCGCCTTTTGGATATTGTAAGGCCTTACTTTGAGATAATTTTTCATATGCGGCAGCCAGATATTTTAAGTTCTTTCGCCAATTGGTTGGCACTTCGGCGGGGATTTCGCTCAAGTCGCTTCTTCACTTTTTGAACCATTTTACGTGACGTTACAGTCTTTTGATGAGCACCCCCTACGTTCTCTCTGAATTCCGAATGGTAGTCACACACCAACCCATTCGGCTACGGCGGCCGACGTAAAGAGTGACTAGACGAATTTAAATATTGATGGAGATAATCAAATGCATTTGTCTCCATTATGAAGTTGTTCATTAACAGGAACTAGACTGCTGCACCGGCCGACTTGTTCGTTAAACGGTTCTAGGCTGATACATAAGCTGACAATTAACAGGTAGGACATCGCCATATTTCAAATATTATCTGCGGGAATTCAAAAAAAAGTTATAAAATAAATTACTTCAGCTGCCAAGCAAACTGGTGGTATGGTAATTCAGAATTAGTAGGCTAGACTGCAGGGCATTCACAGAACAACGGCACATTTGTCGCTTAAACAATCTTGCTGTTACCGCTTTGAAAACTTTTAGCTACTAGGCTTGCGGTTAAATCTACCAAGTGGCGTTGCAGTTGCTACTCGGAGTGTGTAAGCACACATGCATATACTATATAAGGCGTTTTTCAATACGTGCGCTTCAACTTTTTTCCGATAGGGAGGGCGGACGACGCAATATTTTTTATTTTTCGCTTGTCATTTGTAAACTTCATTAGTATACATTTCATCATGGAACGCTACACACTTGAGCAACGATTACAAATAGTGCAAATTTTTTATGAAAATAATCGTTCTGTTGCTGCTACTTTAATCCAGATTTTTTCCAAAAAATCATCTTCAGTGATGAAGCTCACTTTTGGCTCAATGGCTTTGTCAACAAGCAAAATATGCATTACTGGGCAGAAAGCAATCCATACGTGATTCATGAGGCACCGTTGCATCCCGAAAAAATCACATGCCGGCGGCGTAATTGGCCCATATTTTTTCGTTGACGAGAACGATCGCCACGTTACTGTGAATGGAAATCGATACCGCGACATGATAAACGATTATTTTTGTCCGCAATTGAATGGTATGAACTTAGACGACATGTGGTTTCAACAGGACGGGCCACAAGCCACACAGCACATGCTACAATTGATTTGTTGAAGAGTAAGTTCGATGAGCGCATTATTTCCAGAAATGGACCGGTCGAATGGCCGCCGCGCTCGTGTGATTTGACGCCTCTAGACTGTTTTCTTTGGGGTTATGTGAAGTCATTGGTCTACAGTAACAAGCCGGCGACGATTTGGGAGCTCAGAGCCAATATTGAACGCGAAATTGCTGGAATTTCGGCCGATTTATGCAAAAGAGAGGTCGAAAATTGGGTTCAACGATTAGACTTCGTAAAACGTGCACGCGGTGGTCATGCAAAAGAAATCGAATTTCATACTTAAATGTATATGTTCAAACTCGATATTAAAAAAAAAATTAGTTAAAAAAGTCAAACCGTTTGTGTTTTATTCAAAAAAAAAATTTAAGCGCTCTTACTGAAAAACGCTTTATATGCACTTATACATATACAAAAACACACGTATGTTGCTCATCAGCCCGCAGCTCAACTTGTCTTAATTCAAGTTGGCTTCACGGCTTCCAAAACGCTTGGAAATAACGAATACAGCACGCAACTAAGCGCCAAGTCACATATAAAATTATGCACACTACACACACACACATACCTGCATTAGTATTTTGGACAATAGGATCTGTATGTAAGCAATGCTCTGACTTTTATTTTCTTGTTGACTATTCATAGGATATTCTTAGCAGTTTTTCGCTCTCTTCTTACGCAACTTAAGACGCAAATAAAAGTTTAAATGCTCCTGGCATAAACTGTTTCTGTAGTTTTTTCATTAATACAAATTCAAAAATCGTTCTTTTACTTTACGAGAGTGCGTACACATATCAAATAAATATTTATACAGGGTAATTCAAGTACTTCTTGGAAGTGGTATGTTTTGAATTACCACAGATGTTAAGTAGAAAATTTATTATCAAAATAATATCGTTCGAAAATAATGGGGTTTTATAGCTAGAATGTTAGAATTTATATATGAAAAGCTAAACCAAACACGGAAAAGGAATTGTAGGCACTATTTTAAAGAGAAAAATTTTCACGAGACAGAAAAAGGAGGGAATATGTTACTTTCCCCTGGTAGAAGAGGGTTGAAAAAACGCAAACGCAAAAAAATATTTTCGAAGATTTATTAGCACTCTCGTTAAAGAGATGTCGCTGCTGATACTATTTTTGTGTTCACTCTAGTAATATACTGGTAATTTGAAGGTGCATACGTGAGGTCTCGATCGCTGTAGTTGACATTCGTTTCAAGCGTAAATACCCTGTTTTATCTGACGTCAAAAATGTCTACGTTCGTTCCGAGAAACAGCATTTGCGGGAAGTCATGCTTCATTGTTACCTTTTAAAGAAAAGTGCAGCTGAAGCGTTTCGTATATTGATCAATATTTACGGTAATCACGCTCCTTCAAATACAACTTGTGAAGAGTGAATTCAACGCTTCCCAAGTGGCAATTTCGACGTGAGTGATAAAGATCACGAAGGGGTACCGAAAAAATTCAAAGATACTCAACGGCAACAATTATTGGGATCAAGACGCATGTCGAACTCTTAATGATATGTCCAAAGAGTTGGATGTTGACAGATGAACCGTCAGTAAACGTTTGCACGCGATGGGAATGGTCCAGAAAGCATGTAACTGGGTGCCACATCAAATGAAGGAAAGGGATATCGAGAGACGTTTGGTGCCGTGAACGGCAGAAAATAAAAGGTTTTCTGCATCGCGTCGTCACTGGCGGTAAAAAATGGATCTATTGTGATAACCCTAAGCGTTGAATATATTGGATCCTGCCTGGTGAACCAGGTCCATCGACAGCGAAAAGTAAAATATAATATATTGCTTCAAAGATTATGTTGTGCATCTGGTGGGATGAGATGGGCGTCATCAATTAAAACTCCTTAAACCATCTAAAACCATCACTGGCGATCGTTACCAACTGCAGTTAATGCGTTTGAATCTCAAAGAAAAGCGTCCGGAATGGGACGATAGACATACAAACTGATTTTGCAGCATGACAACGCCAGGCCATACGTTGCTAAATCGGGCCAGAAATATTTAGAGATACTGAATAGGGAAATCTTGCCCGACCTGCCGTATTCCCCAGGCTTTGCACCTTCGGATAACCATATGTTCCGATCAATGCGTCAGACCGTATTGGAGCGCGGTTCAATTCTTCCGAGAGCATCGCAAACTGGCTCAATGAATGGACCATGTCAAAAGAACTCGAAATTTTCGTCAGAGGAATCCGTATGCTGCCTGAAATATGGAGTAAAGTTGTAGTATCCAATGGCACTTACTTCCATTGACACTTGCTTGGCTAAGAAAGGACGGAAACTTATTCCCATACCCATATTTTGGATTAATTTTCGAAATTTTGCGATTTATTATCTTTAAATACGGATTTACTTAATATTTAAAAAATATTTGTTAAAATAATTTCGCGAAAAATATAATTTTCCCTTTTTTTTTGTTTACTGACGTAAACAGATAATCGGCAACGCCACTGTTCCTGCATAGATAAATCGATTTGCAGTGATTATTGTATATAGCAGAAGGCTAAGTAAAGGCTGGGTTAAGATCGATACGAACGTATTTAAATCAAATAGGAACGCCAACTTTTTCAGATACTCGTTATCTTCAAGAATGGACAGCAAAAATAACACCACTACTGGTTAAGTATGAACTGTCATTTCTATATATGTATTCGACCTTAGCTACGTAGGACCACGAAACCAAAAATTTTACATTTAAGCCACATATGAATTAAAGGGTTAGGGGTAGTCAGAGGCCCGAAAGAATTATGATATTCAATAATTTTTTTTTTTGCTAGTCAATTGCTTTATTTTACGAAACTAAAAATATAGCATTAATACATCATGTTTCAACTTGACTTAAGCAAACTTTCAAAAAAAAAAAAATAATAATAATAATAATTGTAAAATTTAACGCTGTTTGTGTGGAGCCCATTTATCCCGAAACCCCATTTCTACAAGTCCTTGGAGTTTCATCTAAAATCAATCGGTCAAGAGAAATTAGTTCTATTAATAGATAATCTTGTGCTTAAAAGCAGCTATTTTTTTCAAAATTTACAAAATGGCGGCCTCAGGAAATATTTTTCAGATTTTCGAGAAAAAAACCGAGAATTAATTTTTAAAAAAATCGAGATTTTAGAGAAAAAAAAATCTTTCAACCACGCACGAGTTTTTTTATGTTTTATAAAAGCAGTATACATTTTATAGAAATCGCTTGGTAGATTTAACCAAAAGGTACAACGTTTTTAAGTTACAGTGAGTCCCAGTCCAAAAAAACATAGTTTTGAGAAAACCGCATTTAAAGTTTTGCTATCGATTTATGTAGAGTTTTACGAATTATTTAATTAATTACACTGTTTCATATATTTTTGGGCCATATAATAGTTTTCAGCCGTCATAGCAGCTTCCAAAATATCGATTTGCTGTTGCCTACTTTTAGCTTGTATGAGAAAGAAGGTTAGGTTACATGGCTGCCCATGCAAAGGCCCACATGGGCGAGAATCATACCTCGTGATACTATTGAGGGTATAAAAGAGAAAAAAACAGTCTCATTTTGGGGGTTGCGGAGAAAACCGCAGCTACTTACTATATTTGGCTAAGGTTTGAATTTAATTTCCAAGAGTAAAGTCTTCGAAAACCATATTAATAATAATAATAACCCACAACGAAATTCTCTTTGATTCATTTCTGATTAATGCAAAATTATAAGTTGCTTTACAACGATGAGTAATTATAGAAATGCATGTGGTATGAGTATTCATCTGAAACAAATGTGACGGTAAGCCATACGCGATTACGACGCTACAAGCACAGCATCATTTAGGCTGCTTAAAATGTACATATTTCAACCGCCGTACAGGGGGCTAAACTTCGAAAACGGAGAAGCATTTCAAGGAATTCTCGTGGCTAGATATTTGTTGCACTAATAGAAGTAATAAAAGCGTTTTCCTGAATACTTTTGGTGGGAAAGAAATTTGAGTGATAATTTTAAGAAATTATACATCTTTTTTTAATTACGGTTAAATCGAGCAAAGGTGTAGGAATTTGGTCACTTATTTCGATTGCTAGCAGAGTATTTGAAAATAAATGGATTATATACCTTAAGAGGGCGTAGTACCGCCCGTGCACTCTAAGCACTAATCTATTTTTTTTTTTTTCATTCAAATAATTTTTTCGTAATTTCCATATCTCTCGTCAGGAAATCGATAAAGTATAATAATGAAGAAAGTAATAAAGAATAAATAAGATATTAATTATTTATCAAAACATCACCAATGCACTCGTAATAGTTTAATACTGAACGAAACACAAGCGATGAAAATCTAGCAACAAAAATTATCTACGCAGTATGGAAAGGGGAGTAGAACTAACAATGGCAGTATGAACTTTGTAGATATTTTGAATATGACTTTATACACAAATCATTTTCAAATGGAACAAAATGTAATATTGTAAAATTCTGTTTAAAATATTATATATATCATATATTTGCTAAATATTTTTAGTTTCGTATGATGTATCCATTATTGCGAAGCAGGGCTTGTTTTATAACTATCAGTCTACATTAATTAATTTTTTTTAATTTTTCGAACACGGGATTTTCTGGATCCTGTTATTATAACCCCGGAATTTTAATATTCTTTAATATGGAGCAACTTCACTCGAAAAATTGCATCAAAATTGTATAGAAATAATATATAATAATTAAATAATAAATTTTATTTTATTTAAATTGGAAATTATTTCATTAGTAACAAAACAATAAAGAATAGTTAAATTTATACGCATTTTATAATTTTTTAGCCTGTGTATAACTGATAAAGTAGCTTATGGTATATTGAAAAAAATTTGATTAAAAATCCGAGGAAGTAAACAAGTGTTTATATTTTGTGGTTGACAGAAGTTCATATATTTAATTAATTCCGCGCAATTCAAATGGAATAAGTAGGAAGTTCTTGGCTTTAAAGGGTTACATGGGTTTCGTGGGTTCAAAAATCGATTTTTTTTGCTTATTAATTTCCAAAACATTTCAAGAATGTTATCCTAAACTTTCAAGTCGATCCGAATAATAGTTTCGGAGATACAGCCTTTGGAAGGTGTGCGCTCCAAGCCACTTGTATTGTTACTCAAAACTTTAAACGCGTTTTTCTCGGAACCGTGTTTTCAAACTCGGTTGTCCAATGCTCTCGAAAACTGCTCAACCGATCTTGATGAAATTTTACGCAGGTGTTCGAGAAACAATTTACTCGTGCTTGGACGAAGGATTTTTTTTTTTCAATTACAACTATTTAAAAAAAAACAAAAAATTTCATAAATTATTCTTTAAATATGTATTTATAAGACAGAAACGTTTGAATTAAATAAATACTTTTTTACATAGAAAAAAAATATTTAAATTTAACCTTTTTTTACCCGACGAAACCCATGTAACCCCTTAAGCCAGATTTATTTATTTACAAATAAAAAATCAGTCATAATCAGCGCAACTTTATAAAATAGAGTCATTCATATGAATGTACTACTTTTTATATTAAAAATAAAACCAAAACAAAAGCGTCCATATTTGCAAAAAATTGAAAGCCAACGTTGCTGTTTTTGCTACAATATATAAAAAAAACCGTCGGCCTCCATTTCACATGCTTCGTAAAAAATTAACAATCCCGAAAAGCCCGGTAAACAATCGCGAGATTTTAAGAGTTTAAAAGAGACTGAAACTTCCACACTCCAAGATCTCAGGCTCCCGAGATTGACATCCCTAGTCTACATGAAGTCCAAAATAAACAAGACTGAGCTAAAATAGAAACGACAGACGCTTTGTTCTGATAACTTCGAGTTTATTTATTCAAAATAGTCCCCTCGGGCCTCGATACACTGTTTTGCGCGATCTAAAAGCTTTTCGAAAGAGTGTTTCAGGTCATTGACCGAAACCCGGAATTTCCTTCAGGATGTCGGTACAAGGCCTTTGGATGGGCTCTACGGAGGCAAAACGTTTTTCTTTCTTGGCCAAATGTAATTTTCCGAATAGGTAGAAGTTACAGGGAGTCATATCAGGCGAATACGGTGAGTGATTGATGGTTAAAACGCGATTTCTGGCCAAAAAATTAGTCACAAGAGTGGATCGAAGAGATGGTTCATTATCATGCAATAAGCGCCAGCTTCCTCCTTCGCGGTATTCAGGGCGAATTCAACGAATTCGATCCAACAAACGCTTCAAAACGCCAAGGTACAAAATTGTCTTGACGGTTTGACCCATTGGCACGATCTCCTTGTGGATAATTCTCTTGGAATCGTAAATTCAAATGAGCATCGACTTGATTTTTGACTTCTTCAAACGCGATTTTTTGAGTGGTGGCTCATGTGGGACCTTCCATTCGGCATTTTGATGCTTAGTTTCAAGTTCATGTTGGAAACACCACGTTTCATCTCCACTTACAATGTTCTAAAGGAATTTCTCGTTTTTTCTCGCCTCTTCAGAATTAGGTCTTTCGAATATTGAATTCTGAGGAATGTTTGGTCCTCAGTTAACTTGTGCGGGATGAAACGTGCACAGACCTTTCGTAAGCCCAAATGATCAGTTAAATTGCGATAAATCGATGTTTTGGAGATATTCAACTTCGATTTCATGAATTTCAACGATGATTTCGGTTCATTTTTGATAAATTTAGGAACAATTTCGATGGAGTTTTAGGTGATTACTGATTTTGCGCGGCGCGTATGTTCATTGTCATTTATGTTCTCACAACCATCTCTGAAACTTGTAAGCCACTCATGAACTCTGGCAAGAAAGAGACAATCATTACCATAAACTTTTTTCATCAATTCAAATGTTTCGGTAAATGTTGTACCGATTTTAAACCAAAATTTGATATTAGCTCTTTGTTCGAAACTCATTTTTATATCAATGATACGAACATACTGACACTTTAGACGCAAAAACTTCGCTTCCACCAAATCGAATGTCACCAACCTTTCACTGGAAGTCAGCTAGGAATGTAGCTTCCAGCGCACTAACTCGTTAAAAAGATGGCGCTATCGAAAACATTTTTATGACGCCAGTTTTGTTTATTGTGGACTTCACCTTCTATATATGTAAATAGATTCATATTTCCTGTAATTTTTATATAAAATAATGAAAAAAGAAACTAGTCTATTTCAATTTTTTTTAACAAAATGAGTTTGAAAATACCTGAAGTTAAAGATTTCGTGACAAACTTGAAGTACAGTTTAAGCTTTCATACTGAAATCTATGAACGAAAATTACTAAAAATTCGCTCTTTACGCTTTCAAAATTCACAACATTGTACATGATTTTTGATAAGGCACGGAAGGATGACCAAAGCACAGAAAGCAACAATCGGTATTTTAAAATTAAATTTTCCTTATGACGGTATCAATATTATTGTGATTACCTAAAATTTAAGTTTTGAATTAATCGGAAGGATTCTGTAATTAGCCACAGTGCGCCGCCTCATCGGTCGTTGCGATAAATTAAATGAATCAGCCTATAATTCACTGGCTGCAGTTTACATTGCTGCTTTCAATGTAAAGCGAAAATAAAGAAAAATGTGATTAAAGTTACATTTTATGTGATTTCATAACCACAAATTGTTTAGTCAACGAATTTCAGCAGCGATGCTAAACAATAATCTAAAAGTAAAACAACGAATAAGGTTTAGAAACCGCCTATATAAGGCAATCTTTACTAATTTCATTCTATCAGTCAATTTTACACATCCATTGCTTTCAGTTGATTTAAGTGAGAATGAAGTTAGCAATCTTTCTTATTTTCGTAATCTGCATTACAGCAAGCCGCGCTGGATATATCGACAGGAAGTACTATCCTCTAGAAAAAGGGCTCAATTTGGAAACTGAATTTCATCTGGGTCACACGAAACCTCTAACAACATACATAAATAAGAAAAACCAAGATATTTTAAAAACCGATCCGTTATTGCGAATTCCCTCGCATTCGAATACAGAGAACAAATAAAAAAAAAGTATTGTAGTTTCACTAAAAATTGTACACTAATGAGCAAATATGCATACAAATAAATCAAATTGAGCGCATATATTTATTTCATTCTCATTGTATTGAATCTTTTAGCCTTCTCAAGGAGCTCTTGGTAGCAATTTGGAAGTGCTGTTTTTTGTTTTTCAGTGAGCTTATTTAGTGGCAATGCATTAAGAAAACGAACTTATTCCCTAGCTGGTTGTTTATTTCCGGTTTTGAGAAAATAAATGCGGCGCAAAACTCAAATGTATTAACATCGCAGAATTATTGAAAGCTTCGCATAATAAAGTAAAACCAACTAAACGATCCACTGAAATTTGTGAAGCTGAATCATATCAAACATATCAAAAAATTTTGAATTTATAGAACTTTTCGTTCAGAAAATTGAGCAGAATGAAGAGAACGAAATGGCGTAGGACTAGTTGGTACCATTATATTAAGGACATCTCGGCCTAGGTTGCGAAAGATTGTACTGATTCCGAAAGGAGCTATTTTGCCTAACAAAAACGAGTTTTTAAGTTCTTATTTTTAAATGGTAATCCTTTGAGAGCTTTTTCTCCATACGCGTACCTGTGACGACGAAAAAAATAAGCAAATTTTGAGAACTGTTTCCCTTTATAGCTCCATTTAAAAGACACTGCAGTGGTCACGTAGTCGTATACTTAAGTTCAGCTATAGCTTGTAGTAGTGTATGCCACTCTTGATCTTATTATCTAGCCTTGAGCCGTCAGACGTGTGCCACTGACCAGAGGTTAAAGTCCTTAACGTTACCTAATTCGCCCCTTTCTGGGATTCGTGTCCCTTCATCTAAGATACCTAAGCTTTTTCCAACCTAAAAGCTGGGTAAAGTTATTGAAAAGTAATACATATCTAACTTTCGGTATCCCGGTACTATAATAATAAGATCCCCAAATTCCTGGCAACGTAAAAATTTAAAAAAATGTACATTCATGTTGTGCACTCATTGAGATGCGAATAAAAAAATTATTGGCAAACAAGCGGACGATTGTGCAGCTGCATTTGAATAAAAAAACGTAAAGTGATGCGCCTATTAACATTAAAATTTACATACCTATGTGCCCAGGTGCAACCGCATATAGCCAGATGTAAATTTAAACATCCACTTTTGGAATATATTTATTTATATGTGTGCATGTAATTAAGCACTGCTGTAAAAATTTTCATAGTCTCAGAAATGAACTATTCCATAATCTACATTTCCTGACTTTCTGCGAACTGTGGTAAAACGCATGCGAAGTAGAACAGAGTCGGAAGTCAGCAAAAGCAAATGCTCAATGTTGGCGTATTTTGGTTATTTAGAACTCTATGTATAAATATATGTGAGTTCTTGTGTAATTTTTGAAAAACTATTAAGCTTTATAAAGAATCGTATCTAGATCTACCATAGATCAGTAAAAAAGGTAAACAAGTTTTTGGTATATTTGTATTTTTAAATAAAGTATGTTTAGCTACTTTTTATTTCAGCACCTGAATTCCGGACACATGGCCATTGGATTGCTGATTATCGAAAGGCAATAAAAACAACGAGAAATACACACCAACAAGTTCCCGATACAATTAATAGAATATCAATAAAAACTAATTCAAATGTTCAGGTTTGTGAAATTTATTAATTTTTTTTTACTTAAAATTATTAAATGCACGCATTCAAAAAAAATTTAGTAAAAAATGTAAAGAGTTTTTGTGCTAAGTGGAGAGCCTGCTTTAGAGGCTTCAAAAAATCGATTTTTTCGTGGATTTTTTTGGGAAGGAAAGAAATAGTCGATTGAAACGAAACTTTTTGGTTTTATTGCTATATATTTCAACAGTCTTCTCAAATTTTTTAATTAAAATATATGTCATATTATGCCTGGTACAAGAATTTTGCCGAGGCGGCTTGAGTGTGCATGTGTCGTGCGGCGGGAAAGATGCACATCGCAATTTTCATCTAAAACCAAAAACCCAAAAAGTTTTTATTTTGGTATAGTATAGCTTCTAGTTAAACCAAGAAAATTAAACAAAAAGTGAGAAATTCAACAATTTTTTGCTAATTAAAAAAAAATGTATTATTAATAATTTAAAAAGTGGGTTAATCATAAGTTTCTTAAGGTTTTTTAGGTTCAACTAGAAGTGAATTTAATTCCGAATACAATCAATGTTATCTCATTTCGATAAGACGCTTAACTTTTTCTCTTTCTTTCCCGCCATTTAGGAAAAATCGCAAAAATAAAAAAACCGAGAAATCGCAAATCGAGCGATCCGGTCGCTCGTATTCCTGCTCGACGCCTGCTCACAATTTCTTCTGTAACTCCGAAAATATTTTGAATTTACTTCTGAAATTATGAGGACACATTCTTGTATAGTTTGGAAAGACATTTATACAAAACAAAATCGATTTTTGAAGCTGCTTTAGAGACTTAATGTATGAAGCCAAAAGCCTTACGAGTTTTTGAAGAAGAAAAACTGGGGGAAATGATGCCATAATATCTGAGGAGGAGTATACACAATTTTTAACTGCTGTCTGTGAATCAAACGAATTTTTTAAGAAAGGGGTGGTTTTAAAAGCAACGAGAACTTTCCTTGACTTTACAGCACTTTATCATTTACAAGCAACCCATTTTGATTAACTGGTCCAAGGTCTTCAAAAAATAATAATTATAATACTATAAATTGAAAATTACTCACTCCAAATTAGAGAATTAGAATAAACAGATTCATATCGCTTCTATACTCCTGTAGTATTAACATCTTTGTGAGTACTGCAAGTCAGTACTGTATCCAAGTACAACATTATTTATTCGGAACTTGTCACTGAGTGCTTCGAAACCATACTGAGTACAACTTAATATTTGGCATTCAGTAATTTTCTTTTCAGTACTCATTATTGGTACAATTAGGAATCTAGTACTGCTGACTAATTTCAGAGACTCATTAGTCTAGTCAAGTCATATTAGTCATCATATACTACATGACCAGCCGTCAAGAAAAACAGTTTATAGAGAGAAAAAAGAAACTGTGCAGGTATGAATTGAGAGAAAAAAGAAACTGCGTAAGTATGAACATGTCATACATGCAGGCGAGACTTGAACAAACGTCATGCAGGGCAAGCGATAAAGAAAAACAGATCGAAAGAGAGAAAAAAAGAAACTGGGACATGATGGGTGACATGGCCTGCTAAATGTCATGTATGTAGGGGAGACGTGGAAACTCCAAAGCTTGAAAAAGTGATTATTTGATTATTCTTTGAAAAGGTCAGTGAGGACCTTCAATTAATTTACATTTCGTGCAAGCAGTTTGTATGACGTTCATTGGCCCGTTTTATATCCGGCCAGGGACTGCCACTTCAGCAGCATTCCCTGTACGTAAGTATAGGGAAGGTTTATGCTGCTACAACAACAACAACATCCATTGACCATTTGCTACTGGGATGCTATGCAACAGTTTTTCTTTGCACATACATGACCGCATGCACCAAACTGACCAATTCTGAACTAAAGAATCAGTTCCAGAGTATCAAAAAATTCACTTTACGACACCGCTGTGCAAAGTTGACTGTAGAACGCTGCGCTTGAGAATTGAGCGGAGACTAGTACCCTACAGGGAGGAACTAGTTGTCGGCTAGCTTTGAACTAGCAAAAATTACTGCATGCATATGTTATTGTACAAATGCATTTTTTTATGATTTTCTACTCACGAAACCGCAGAGGGTTTTGCAGCTGCTGACAGTTCTCATAGTGCTGGCTTGTTGGTTGCTCGACTGCTAGGCGTGTGTTGTTGTACCTGTATTTGGTGATGGTTGCCATGAACAGAAATGTGCGAATGTGCATATTTATGTATTTGAGTTTTGACGATAGCTCCAAATTCACCTGTGCATCTAAGTATGTATGCATTATTGTACATGAATATTATTTGTAGTGTAGAGTATCGGTGTGAGTGAAAATGTGTGTGTGGCATTGAATGTCGGTCAAAGGATGCTGAAATGAAACTAGAAAGGTAATGGGGTGCGACTGCTGGGCAGCTACTGAGGTCAAGGTGTTTTTATGCAGTTGATTGCCCGAACGTCTGTATGTACATTAGGGTGGGTAATTTTTTCGGTCTCTACACAAAAATTATAAGGACAAATGTCTACTAGGACATACCTCTAGAGCCATTTTCGAGCCCCTCAAATTTTAAAACAAGCTATATTTAATTAATTCAAAATCAACATCGAGATTAATATTTACTAATGTGTTGCGATTGTGATTGTACTTACAGTTGCAGTTGAATGCGCTATGAGATTGCATACCCAAAAATTTTCAAAAAACAGAAAAAAAATACATAGAAATTTAAAATTTTCCTAATAATTTTTTGAAATTTGTTAAATTGGATTTTTTTTGAAAGTGTTGAACTTTGATTTATAAGGTTATTTTTGTACAATGAACTATATATATTTATAAAAAATTTACTGAAATTTAGTATTTTTTGTTTTTTTTTTATTATTTTACATTGCGACTAGTTACAAAGAAAAATTGTATTAACTAACGAGCGATTTGTTTAGAATTTAGAAAATAAGGTATATATTGTATATATTTAGTATGAAACAAATATTATGCATATTGTAAAAAGATTAAATCCCTTAATTATGTGAGCACAAATGTTCTTCTCTTAAAATTTGTGGGGCTCAAAATTAGTTTTAACTAAGGCTCTCGAGTACTTTTTTTCTTATAATTTTATATGTAGTCCGAATCTGCTAGGAATTATTCCTATTCGAGAAAAAAACAGTTCAATACAAATTGGCCCACCCTAATGTACATTTATACTTTTATGTAGATATTGCATGCATTGTACATATTTATATTTTTATCGAGTGCATGCGTTGGCCATAACCGAGTAAAGATAAAACACGAAAATGTTGCAAAAATATGATAATTAATGCACAACAACAATAATTGTCCTGTTTGTATTTGGTTGTAGAGGCGTATGAGTGTTAACAAAAGATACACCTGCTGAAATAAATTACATAACTACGTGCAATATCTGCCCAGTGTAGAAATTAATTTTATATAGATTGGCTCGACTTTAATCAGTTTAGTTATGAAATTTCGCAAACACTTTTTTTTGTTTGAGTCATTTCTTATTTAGTTCTACTACTTCAAATACTAATATACTTCAAATATTTGGGATGCTGACTAAACCATAAATGGAGCCCGGATAAAGGAATAAGGTGTCGTATTGAGATAGCCAGAAACGCTTTTTCAAAAACACAAAAGTTCTGACCAATCGGGAATTATAAAGGTGGGCTAAATTTTAAGGGCCGATGTTGAATGTGAACCAAACCTAAACGTCAAGCTTTTTTCTGCATTTCATTTGACATTTTTCAATTTCAGACTAACTCAATTTAAATCATGGAAAGATACGCAATCGAGCAACGCGTCAAGGTTATTCAGGCTTATTATGAAAACGGGCGTTCAAATCAAAAGGCATATCGCGCATTTTAGAAGAAAATCATTTTCAGTGATGACGCCCATTTTCACCTCAGTAGATTCGTCAATAAGCAGAATTGCCGCATTTGGGCGAAAGATAGTCCAAGAGTGATTGCCAAAAAACCAATGCACCCACAAAAGTGACTGTTTGGTGCGGTTTAGGGGCCGGCGGCATCATTGGCCCGTATTTTTTCCAAAATAAGGCCGGTCAGGCAGTTACTGTGAATAGTGTTCGCTATCGTGAGATGATACCGAACTTTTTATGGCGCGAATTGGAAGAGATGGATGTGGACGATATGGACCGCATATTCCAGTTTTATTGGCAATATAATTTAAATACAAAAGTGTAATTTAAATAAGTTTATAATAAGAAATAATTTTTATTAATAAATGTGACCGACAACACCCATCAGTGGATAGGCCATTGAAGAAGAAGTATAGTAAAAAATTTAAGGTCTAAAGGTCAATATGCAAGGGTCTAAAGACAAATACAAATACAAAAGGGTTTTAATACACCTACTTATATAAATATACGATTACAATCGGCAGATATGCAAACTTTTCGTTAGGTGCTTGCTAACACTTCCCGTGCAATTTATGGATCCCTGTTGGCCTCTCAGAAATATACAGACTTACAATTTTATACTTAAAGAAAATTTTTTTTCTGACACTTTTTATGAAACACTTGCCTATGACGATTAAAAGTGGTATAGAGAGTAGAAAGAGGTTCATACTCAACCATTTGCATCGTTCTGGTCATCATCCATTTAGCTCGCGCACTGACGAAAAAGAGATAAATGGTTGAACTCAATATTTAATCTGTGATATAAAAATCTTACAGACCACACAAATTACTTGAAGGTGGCGCAAAATTAATCACCCTATCGGAAGACAACGCCAATCCCGCTTGACACTTTTGAACTAGTCAGTTGAAGTATACAAACCGACAAGTCATGGAGCGCATTTAAGTCATAACAATGATTTCTATTATTAAAAATGCTTTTTTTTATTTGGTCAAAAAAAAATGTGACGATGCACCTTGTAAATATCTGGAATGCTATTAAATTCTGAAATAATATGCCCTCTGGATGCCACTCTATTTTTTTTTATGGACATAGTATCGAAATATTTGTAATTTATGGTGTTTTCTCACAAACCGTGTATACACCAATTTTCGATAGGCCTAACAGTTCTTCAGAAATGCTTATATTAATGATTTCAGTTTTTTTTTTTTCTTAATTCAGATTCAAAAGATACGAAGTTTTTGAATTTTTTTCTTTCATATTAAAGCCCAATCAAAAAAATCGATAGTTGCATATGAAAGTTGTGAATATTCAAATGAAAATACCCAAGTGGCGAAATTTGAATGAATGTGTATGCAAATATACTTAAGAGCAATTTTATAAAATTTTCGTAAAAAACAAAAAAAAAAAAAATCAAAATCAATGCTAAAAATGTATGTAAGAAAAAAAACAAAATTTAATATTGAAACAGAAATATATACAATATATATATGTACCCTATGATCAGAAGGTACCGGGAATGTTTAAATAAAACAAAAAAAAAAAGTAAAATTTCAGGCAAACTTATTTCATATACTTCGAAATAGGACCCGTCTGAAGCAACACACATACGCCAACGCTTAACCCAGTCATCCATGCACTCCTGGTTGGCCAACGAAGAGATGGCCTTCAGCTCCTTCGTCGCATTCGCTTTGATTTCCTCTATCGACTGAAATCTCCTTACACCGAGTGGTAACTTCAGCTTGGGAAGCAAAAAGAAGTCACACGGGCCATATCAGGTGAATACGGTGCTTGCACGACGGTATCTACTTGGTGTTTGGTCAAATAATCCAGCACAACTGGGGCTCGGTGCGAAGGCGCGTTTTCGACATGCAAAATCCAAGAATTGTTTGTCCACATTTCCGGCCGTTTGCGACGTATAGTACATCATCTCTCAAACGCTTCAAAACGGATAAATAATATTCTTTATTGACTGTCTGATCCGATGGTGCACTACGCCTTGGCAATCGAAGACAATAGTCAACATCACCTTCCCGGTACTGTTTGATCATAGGGTATATACCCTACGTGGTTTCCTTACTTGAAGAAAATAGGTATAACTTTAAAGAATAAATTATAAAAAATCAACGAAATATTTTAGCAGCTTCAAACACGAATCGAAATTCTAGTTCAATGCCGCTATGAAAATTCGTGGAATTTTTCTAATTTATGTAAAAATTTAAAAATCTGATTTACTTTTGTTAATCAATAAGCTTAGCTTTTATACCAAAATAGTAAATATTCAAAAACAAAAAGCAAAAGTACGCAAAACTGGTCAAATTGTTGATGTGCTAACGTTTGTTGCGAGGGCTATTAAAATTAACACCATGAACATGTAAATCGCAGGAACGATCACTGCATTGTGCGGATTAAGTTTGGGATCTGTGTTTCTCACAAGGACAGCTACAAGTCGAAAGTTTTCTTGTATATTGATGTACGCATGAGATGGAAAAAAATTTATTTTGTATTAAAATGCACTTCGGTAAACTTTAACAATTAACTTTACCTGGTTGTTGTGTGAATGACTTTGAAGAATTAGAACGCACGTAGGGTATTACGTTCATTGTTCTACGACCTAAGATACTTAGCAGTGATTAGTCATCTCATTACCTACTAATAACACTACATAAGTTTGTGAGTCATTATTTATATAAATGACACTCCTTTTCTTTGGAACAAGCCACACCATACAACGGAAACTGAAAATTATTGCAAATTGAACCACTGCTTTGGGATCAAGTTTCTTGTTAAGCCAAAAAAAAGTTGTTGCAGAAATCGGAGTGGGTTTTGAGGATTCTGCACTTTCATACAAAATGGGATAAAAATTAGTTTGACAACATTTAAGAGAGACTTTTAAATGCGATGTGATTGAGTATTGCTACTGAAATAATCTTAATTAGAGACTAGCCCCGTTTTACTATCACTGTTATAGTGTCATGTCTTTTTTTCGAGTTTTTTTTTCAGATCCATTTTGTAGTGACGGTAGTGACAGAAGAAAATGTCAAAAAAAAAAAAAAATAGTAGCGGATCGAGGTGTTACATTGTGACAAATAACAATATGACTAAATTTGCTTCCACTTGAAAAAAATTAGTAGTCATTGAGTAGCACGATTACTCCCACCGCTCGACATTTAGCGCCAATTGGTTGCCAGGGATGTCCCACAATCCGGACGCGGATGCCAGCAACTCGTTTATTTGTTTCATATTTAAAGTGGAATTACCGGGGCAAATTGACATCACGAATGACAATGAGGTAAAGTCGGACGATAGAATTCTTTTCAGTGATAAAAGGAATTGCATTCACTCTGTATAAAACAACAAACATTGCAAAAAACAATGCCTCACTTTTCATTCATTAGCCCCATATGGCAGTTCTAAATATAAAATAAATCGAATTTAATATAGGATTTTTCTAATTGCCTTGTCACTTCCGCACCCAACTGGGAAATTGATAACTTAAATTGATAATAAGAAACAGATATTGTTGGTACGATTTTTATTTTTATTAAGTATAACCTGGTAGAGGGCATTTATATTTTAAACGTGATCTCCGGTATATGTATGTCCACCGCGGCTACAAGTTACATGGTCCATTTGATCAGTCCAATTTCTGGCTACTTTTCCAATTCATTTTGCAATATGGCATCAATGGTGGCTTGAATATTTCATAAAATTGATTGTTAAGCGCGCAGTATGGCAAGTTTTGCCATCTTATTGAAACCAAATGTCGTCGATATTCAGCTGATGAGTTTTTGGAAACAATAGTTCAGTCAGCATGGCTCGATAGCACTTGCAATTTACCATTGCGGCAGCTCCTTCCTCATTTCGTAAGAAATAAAAACCAATAATGCCGCCAGTGATCTATGAACACCTCGAACAGATTAATTTATTTCAAAGTCAATTTCCAATTTGAAAGCATAGTTCTGGCGTTCAACGATTCATGATGAGCAGAATGTTTGCACAATTTGCCATTATCAGCGGTCAAACTATATTTATCGATATCGACAGTTCTCATTCAGCTAAGAAAACACGCGATGCACTTGTATATTTGTGTATACATTAGGAATCCCCACCAAAAAAAGTTCCTATTATACTACCGGAATTTTAAAACTTATTAAAAAAATAATTCGTAAAAATATGAATATAGTATTTACGTGAGGCGAACCTATTTAAAAATTCATAAAAAATCGGGGCCTTTAAAAAATAAAATTCGATTTTAAAAATATGTTTTTTCGCAAAACCATCTTAATTTCTAGAAATGTTAATAATAGGGCTGCCTAAAAATATTTAAACCTTGCATAAACGGAATAAAAATAATGAGATTTCAGAAGGTTGTTTCAAATTGCCAAAGCTCACGTAAATCTTAATATTTTTTTAAATATTTTTAGGAGGTTTTAAATATAATATATTTTATAATTCGAATTCAAAAACAATGCCGATTATTTGGTTTTTGTAAGTAGAGTGATGCTCTCTAATGAACATAATTAGTTATCTAGAATTTAGTGTGAGAGAGTGACTTTAACTTCGAATTAGGTAGTTTAGTTTACTTTGTTTAACCAAGGAACACAATTATATTCTTACTAGCAAAGCACTTATAAATAAAATCTATGAGTTGGACTTGGTACTAAGGTTCACGAGATGGCCACATTCATAGCTATTTTATGATTTTTATTTTCTAATACTCTGCTTTATTTTATTTTTCGGAGTTCTTATTACTTAATTACAATACGTCTAAATTATTGTTATAATGAAATGATTCTCTATTGAAGAAAATAACTTGATACTAGAAGTGGACAATAAATGACAGATTGACACTTTTCTTCGTCTTCCCACTTGAAACATTTTTTTTTTCGCTGCTCCAAATCTCTCAAAAGTAAAAGTTTTCAAATAATTTATGTATATTTTTCCATGGAGAGCAGTATACATACAAACATACATACATACTCGCACTTTTTTTCCACTCAATTACTCAGCTTAAGCAGCATATTGTGCACACTTCGAAACTAATGTCCTCGAACATTTCTGTCTAGCCGTACAGATAGTTTCTCGATATTTTGTCAACAAGCACTTTGTGTGTATTTATTTTTTCGGGGGTGCTTTC